>NW_026555317.1:0-5897481 GCF_021234165.1 Pteronotus mesoamericanus
TGTATTTGATGCAGAGAAGTATTTCTGCTTGGGAAACCTAAACAAAACTTCAGTCAGCCTTTGAGGAACTCAGAAAAGAATAGCTTAATATAATGAGCATGAGCATGGGTTTGCCAGCAGGCTCTGCCCCTTTGCAGCCTGGTACCTCTTTCGGCCTTTGCTTTCTCATCTGTTAACTGGAGGTCATCTGTTTCTCACATGTGATCTTTGAAGAGCAAGTGAAATCACTTATGTGAAGTGCCTAGCGTCATGGCAGCCCGGGGGAGGGACTAGACAAAGGGTAACCACTGGTTTGATGTGTAGTGGTACACTCCTTTAACGCAGAAACATTGTTTTAAAAAATGTATTGTGCTGGCGAGGCTGTGGAGAAAAGGGAACTCTAGTCCACTGTTGGTGGGAATGCAGACTGGTGCAGCCACTATGGAAAGCAGTGTGGAATTTCCTCAGAAAGCTGAAAATGGAACTGCCTTTTGATCCAGCGATTCCCCTGCTGGGACTATACCCTGAGAACACCAAAATGCCAATACAAAAGAACCTATGCGCCCCAATGTTCATAGCAGCACAATTTACAATAGCCAAGTGTTGGAAGCAACCTAAATGCCCATCAGTAGATGACTGGATCAAAAAATTATGGTACATATACACAATGGAATACTACGCAGCAGAAAGAAAAAAAGAAGTACTAAACTTTGCGACAGCATGGATGGAACTGGAGAGCATCATGCTAAGCGAAATAAGCCAGGGGGCGAAAGACAAATACCATATGATCTCACCTATAAGCAGAACCTAACCAACAATGCAAAGAAGCAAGGAAAATATGACCAGCAACACTGAAAGGAAAAGAAATCAACAGAGACAAGAGGGAAGGGGGGGGCAGGGAAAGGGAAGAGAAGGGGAAAGTCAAGGAACATATAGCAAGGACTCATTGACAAAACCAAAGGGGAAGAGCTGAGGGAGGGAAGGTGGGAGGGGGCAAGGGAAAGAGGTGGGGGGAAGGCAGAGACAAATGTATTTAAAAAGTAAATAAATTAATTAAAAAAAAATGTATTGAGATGGGAACCGGGGGCTTCCTTCTTTGAATCTCTGTATGTATCCAATTGTGGGCTACCTTAATGGATTCTATGGATTGGGGCAAGTAATCACATCCCCCAGAAACACATTTTTTAAAAATTATTTGTAACCACAAAACTTCCGGAAGCTGTTGAACTCAAAGTGAAGCAGTGGTTCCACTATTATTTTAACATTTGACTACTCTTTTTGAATTATAATGGTATGTGTAGGTTCTGATAAGAAAAAAAACTGGACTATAATTGACAATGTATTGACTAGGATGCTGAAAAACAAAGAAAAGAAAAATAGGAAGACCTCAGGAAATGTCATGTTTTCTTTTTAAACCTCAGGCTCTAATCTAATCTGTGATCTTCATAGAATATATTGAGTAGAAAAACATTAGGAATTAATGGTGATTTTACAGACTTCTAGATAGAAAAAGTATGTCCAAAATAGAAAATATAGCATTATCTCCTTAAAAAATCAATTGTATGTTCTTTGTGTTTTATATAAAATATTGGGTTGATAGAAAAACAGATGTGCTGAGCACTATGTGTCACTTTTATTCCAATTGAACCACTAAGTTCCCGGGCATGAAAAGCTTCAGGTGAAGCCAATTTTCTTTGGGTACAAATCATCTCTTTTGTAAACATTAAGATGTGGCTCTATCTTCTGCCTCAAAGGTTTAATTAATGTAATGAGTGTTATTTAACTTGCTCAAATGGTTTGTGAAGCTGAAATACTTATATATGTAGGGTTTGGTCCATTCTGGAATTAGGCAGTTTACTTACAGGGAGTTTCAGTCCTAAAATTCATATTCTTATGCTTTTAGAACTGAAATGATACTTAATTTTACCTATTATTTTATGTAGAGTCATTGATATACATAGTGTTCCCTTTGTTTTGGACATTAAAAAAGGAACACCTCTAGTCTTTAATGTTCTGATTGGTGTTAGGGTGCGACATGGGCAGTGCCCCAGGCCAAGTACTCTGGCAGATACTTGCATAACAAACCATGTGCCCTCTATGTGTGTTAAGGAATCTTTATTTTTAACTGAGGCTTTAGATGGGTTATAGGATAGATAGTTAACTAAAAAATGTTTAACAGGATCTACTAAAATGTTACAGAGTAAGTTTTATAGAGCGTGTGTGATCTGTCACAGGGGGTCACGGCCAAGTAGTATTTGGAGCTGTTCCTTCTGCAAATGTATATTGGGCTTCAGGTGCTGTGCGAAGTACTAGGCATATAAAGCAAATAAAACCTTGTCCTCCCTGGAAGGGCTCACCGTTTAGTGTTTGTTTAAAACAGGAGGGGGATGTCAGTGAGGGCGTTCACATGCAGGGGTCAGACCCTGAGTCTGGGCACCCTGTAGCCTCCCAGAACACTTCAGAGAGGAGGGGGAGAAGGGACCCTGAGGTCCCTGCCCCTCATTTGGGCTCCTCCAGCCCCTACAGCAAGACGACTCCGACAGCATCTGGAAGGATCCAGGGCTGACCTTGGAGCCCAGGCCCTCGGTGATTAAGACCTACTTAACGCTCCGCAGGAACCTGTCTGATGCTAGTGCCCAATGAAGTGGGTGCATCCAATCTCAGTGGGAACAGGGGAGAGTTAGCGGGGGACGAAGCTGCTCAGCTACGCTGCATGGAGCAGTCTGTCTTTGTGGCAGTTAGGCGGCGATGTCATCCTGCCATGGGGACAACTGTATGCAATATTCATGCCTCCTTATTTAAAACTGTTAAGGAGTGGTCCTTTTGAAAAACATATTCGGTGTGTTTAAATTTAAAAATGAAGGTGACTTACTGCTTCATTTAAACTTTGGCTTGTATACTCTTACTAAGAGAAGGGACTGATAGTGCTTAAAAATCAACGCGATAAATAGCATGTTGTGGTTTCCGAAAGGATGTTATAACATGGTTTGGTCCACCATAGGTACCCTGAGGCAGTCGCCTGTGAGGAACTGCACTGGAATTGGGCCTCTTAGATCACTACAGAAAAACAGTGACACACTGCGTGTCCAGGAGGCACACATAGCAACGTGTGGTGGGTGCTGCTGAGACAGCCACCTCTCTCAAGCCCTTCACACACTGTCCTTCGGACTGTCCCCAGCTAGTGACTGAGGTAGCAGACAGGCCAGCCTTCAAAGAGGAGATGTTCCATTTGACACCAATTTGCCATCTTGCAAAATCTTTATCTTTATACTTCCCTCCTTGTGCATAAGGCACATCCCAGTTCGGAAAGGCGCAGTCCTCGGTAGGTCCTCAGTATGACAGAAGCAGCTTGGAGACCACGGCACCGGAGCAGACACAAAGGGGAAAGAGAAGTGGCTAAAGAATGGATTGGTCCTGGTTGTGTGACTTCTCTGGGCAGTTTCTTCCTTGGCATCTGGGGATAGAGTTGGCCCTGCCAGTCCGGCAGGTCCCGGTGCGAGCCGAGTGCGGCACTGCCATTCAGAGAGGCGACGCTGGGCTGGGCTCCGAGTCACCCCTGGGCTCAGGTTTTATATCTGCCCCATACTGTCGGCGTCCCTTTGACAACTGACTCACCGCATGTTTGTCTCATTTTCTTCATTTGTAAAGTAGGGATAACAGTATCTTCTTATATAATGGTATTCTCAGACTTAATGTTGTAATTTAGGAAAAGAGAACAGTGCCAGGCCCAACACAGAACCCCAAGAAATGGCAGCTGTTTTACAAGTTATTACCGTAATAGTACACTTGACCCTTGTACAATGCTGGGTTAGCAGTGCCAGGGTCCCTGGAAATAGAAAACCCGTGCATGATTTTTAACTCCCCCAACCCTTAAGTTGTTCCTCAGTATCTACACGGCCTTGGTTTCAGGACCCCCGTGGATACCAAAACACACAGATTCTCAAGTCCCCTGTATACAATGCAGAGATGAGTGTAGCCAGTTGGCCTTCTGTATTCGATTCCTAACTCTTATCAAACGTAATACAGGTGTTTATTGGAAAAAATTAAGCTGAAACCTACGTACTTCGAGGATCAACTGTGTTATGATCACTCTCACTACTGCTTTTGTTACCATCATCCACGGGCATGGTGGGGAAAGCCCACTGGAACCCATGGAGCCTGTGAGGTATGGGGTGTTACTGGGTAATGTCTAGGTTATCCTAACGAAGGTCTGTAATTACCCAGGACTTGCTGCAGAACTGCCACCTGGAGCTTTTTGCATTGTGTGTCATTAAAACACCTCTGATCGGCTTCTTACAAAGTGTCATAAGAACAACCCCACCTGCGGTAGAAACCAAATCCATTTCCACATGAAACGACGAGGCCCCTCTCCTGATATTAGCTGTAATGGGTCAGTGTTAATTTGTATTTGAAGCTACACACACCAGAGTAGACACTTGCAGAGCTAAGTGCTGCAGGCCCCACGTAGGCACATTTAGACACAATTTTCTGTGCCTTCCCATGTTTTAGTGAGACATCTCTGGCTTTTCCCAAACGGGGCCTCCCACTCTCCCATTCTGGTTTCAGATTTCCCCATCCTTGTCTTAGCTTCATTATTGTTGACTGAGGTGGTGGTGAGTGAGCACTGTCACTCCCTCACTTCAGCCAATATATTCTAAAGGCCCGCACCCTGGACCAGCCAGCTACCAAGCCCATGTGCGGGGGCACTCTTGAGCTGGATTCCCTTATCCCCGATACATGACTCTCCATATCTAACCGAGGTCCTCACCTCCATCCTCCCCAGGTGATGTCTGACCCCACTGGCTTGCCTTCAGAGTCACTTTTTCCCAGTCTTCCAGAGTCCCATGTCTCCTTAGTGATTTTGCATTCATGGATCCTACCTGCTCCTCCTTGTCAATTCCCACTTGCCCACACTATGCTCAAGTGGAGCTTGGTTCTGTTTCAATGTCTCTTTTCTCCTATTTTACTCCAGAATAAAATCTATTTTTTTCACTTTACTTTCTGGGTCTGGTTTTTCTTTGAGATTAGAAGAAACATACAGACTGGTGAATAGCTCATTTAATCCCAAGTGGAATGAAAATTGGGGTAAAATATGAAGTGTCTCAAAAGGGGTGAAAGATGTCGATTGGCCATGAGGCAAATGATGACACCTGAGAAAGTCTGGAGCTAGAAACAGCAACAGCAGGTGTTGGGGCAGGAAACAGGGGTTGGCTGTGGGGTGTCCCAAGATGCAGCCAGAGGGTGGAGGAAGCTGAAGGGGTCTGGGACATGGGTGACCTTGATGGGCTCAGGTGTGCCCCTGACAGCCAAGGAGGCACGAGAGGGTCTGCTTGTGCACACCGAGCACAGGAGGCAAGTTGAAAGGAATATTATTACCTGTTCACGTTGCTGGGGTGAAATGGGGCCGGCCAGAGGGCTGTTGTACTAAATGGAAAATCATTCAGTCTATGTGGGTTTTGTAGGATTAAAGAGGAAATCAGACAGGAATTGAGTGGAAGATGAAATGAGTGCAGATGTGTGAGATGGGAGAAAAAGACAGTAGACACTGGACTGATCTAGCAACCCAAGAAGGCAATCACCCCAACTCTTTCTGTTATAATAAAAAGGCATCAGAATTTAATCTTCTTTAGTGTGAATTTCACCTAGCACCTCCTGATTCCATCTGCAAAACATTGATAAATGACTCTGTTGGTTACGACCAAGATTCAGAAAAAGCAAATATATTAGGTTTAATAAAACATCAGTTTTTCTTTGCAATTTATTGAAATCAGGACCATGCAGGGCTGAGTGAATGTTCTAGAGATTTCCATTAGCCGTGAGGTGTGCCATAGGCATCCCAGTGGACAGAGGGTGTTCTCACTTTTCAAACTGTAACCACAAAACCAGCATCCTCCACAAAGTAAATTGTTCTCATTTATATTAATCAGTGCCTCCCTTTTTGTTCCCCCTTCTATAAGTAAAACAGAATTCTAATTTATTTTTCTTTTCTTTGGTGGACAAATTAATTCTTCCTTGTTATGAAAGAAAGAATTTGTTGTCTTGGAACCAGCCTCAGAATAGACCGGAATCTACAGAGTGCAGATTGCAGGGTGAAGTTCAGCTGTTCTCACATAACATATTAAACTTCAGCCAGTGCCAGCAAAGATAAATTCAGCAACTGTGCTCAGAGAACATTGGGGTGGGAATGGGCAGGAGCATCTATTAACAAAAGCACTCAGTCCCTTGGCTCCTGCTGCCGTCCTGTGCAACGGGGCTGCGTCTTGCCTGGCACTTCAATTTGCCACATTCTGGTTCCCAGTCTAGTGTCATCAGAGAGCTCCCCAAGGTGGTGACAGTAGAATTTCTCAGCTTGTTTAACGGTGGGCAGGGGGAAGGGTACTATGGTAATTGCTATTAAAAATAACATTAAAATGTTCTCAAGTGAGATCTATGTGTAGTCATCGGTGGGATGAATTCCAAGACACATCTGTGAGGGTGGATATAATTTTTCTTCCAATTTGAGGGTCATTTTGTCTGGCACTTCCTATTTCCCTAGGCCAGTAATGGTTCTACTCACACAGGGACCCATTGGGTAGAGTAAGGGCCTTGCAGAGGGGGAGCAGAGGCATCAAACCTCAGAGGACTGAAGGCTTTCCTGAGCGGCTTGCATATGCCGTACCCTAAATGCCTCAAATATGGTAGGACCTGGCCGAAAGTTCCAGCCTTTCCCTCAGACAACTCTCAGCTACTCTGAGCTCCTGGAGAAAGCAGCGACCTGCCCCCTTGTCTTCTTCTGTCTTTTGTTCCTGCCCAGCTCCAGGCTTGTGTGGTGGCCTGTAGGATACGTCAGAACACACAAAACGGTGAATGGGAATCAGGCAGAAAGCGACCTTACCTATGTGCATGTGTTTGTCCCCAGGCACTTGCCATAAGTGTGATTCAGTGCTAATCTGTCCCACATGTCAGAGAATCTTGGAACAATCGCCTGTGGAGGCCTGTTACCTGTACCCACCCCCTCCCCACAGAAATGACTGGAACAGAATCTCTCTCCCTTTAGGTGTCAGCATGTTGGATAATTTCAGTGAAGACCACGTGACTTGAAAGCAGGGTGTCACATATCGCATGCATTTTAGGAACATGGATTTGGTCGCGGTGCCTCCACATTTACCATCAGAACCGTCAGAACCGGGAGGACTGGTGGGCCATCGGCAGCCACAGGCTGAGCTTCCTGACCCTCCCAGTTGATGGCACAACACCAAGCCTGGTCTCCAAGGGTGGGGCTGCGGTCCTGCTGGGCATGCGCACTGCCTGGAACTCCTGCTGACTGGCGCCTCCCTCCTGCCAGCCGCTCAGGGGGCTGAGAGCTGCTCTTCACTTGCTGATGTTTACCTTTCAGACAAGGAATTTAGTCTTCAACATAGGAAACCCAGGAAAAACTGATGATGCAAAAGAAAAATAGGTTCATATGCAAAAATCAAGTTGTTCTGGAGACTCTATTCCAGGGCAAAGCAGTCTGCAGGCTGGGGCTCCGGAGCTCTGGCCTTCTTCCATTTGACCTCTGGGCCTATTCACGTTCAAATACGTTTCCCTTCCGCACTCCAAACGAAGCTAGCAAGGGATGGGCTGCCCTTACTGAACGGGATTCTGTAGCCTGTCTTCCCGCCACTGAATGGCAGAGGTTGAAAGACCACTGTTTAAGTCTGTGGAGCATATTAAGTTCAGACCGCAGTTGGGTCTCAGCGTCTGTGGGGCGGCCCCAGCCCCAGCGTGACTCAGAGCCCCTGTGGCCTCCGTGCTGTGTGCGGTCCGCGCTGACCCAGCCCAGGGCCAGCACGTCTTCTCTGGGATTCTCGGCCGCATTGGTCGGCCCTTTGGCTAGAAGCTCTGGGTTCTCTCAGAACCTGAGACTCCTCCTTCCCCAGGACCTGCACTGAAGCAAACTGGAAAGGGGGGAAAAAGAAAAGGGATAATAAGCAGGATTCCCCCAGAACTGTGGCACACAGGGGCCCAATTTCCCAGGTCCTTGCCAGAGATGGACTTTCCTCGGCAATTTAGGGGCTTATGTCTCAGGCATGGCTGCAGCTCCGGGGAGGAGTAGAGCCGGGAGAGAAGAGGGAAGGGTCACCGGCAGTCCCCACTCCGGCTCCCGCAGGCCCCTTGTCCAGTCCGCTCTACCTCGCTCCTGCCCCGCACATGGAGCTGTGCTGAGACTCCCCTCCTTTAGGGCAGAGCAGAGATCAGGGCGGGGAAACCAATCCGTTCACCACCATGCTGGTCATCCATCAAGTTCTGACTTCTGCCCCCGTCTGCCCACCTATGCTTCCTTCTGGAATCAGTGGAAACTGGCTTTTCTATTATTTTCTGGCTCGAGTTTTTCATCAGTGGGAGGATGGCCAGTTGTGGACCTGTTCCATCTCAGTTAATTTCCACTTCTAATTTGAAGAGATGCTATATCTACTTGTAATTAACCGAAACCTAAACTGATCCCTCTGGCTTATGGGTCTTCTGGCTGTTAGGATGGCTGCCTCTCCGAATTTTCAGAGCTTTGCCTTTTTATCTTCCTACAGCTTTAGTCTCCTTCCTCCTCCTTTGTCCCTCTCCCTTGCCCTTCCCTCTCTCTCAGATCAGAATCATGTTCCTGCACTTTTTACCTAGCACTTACCAATTATTTAGTAATTTTATATATATACATATATAAAAGATTTTATTTATTTATTTCTAGAGGGAAAGGGAAGGGGACAGAGAGGGAGAGAAACATTGCTATGTGAGAGCAAAACAGCTGCCTCTCACGTGCCCTCGTCCTGGGACATGGACCGCAACCCAGGCATTTGTCCAGATCAGGAATTGAACCAGCGATCTCTAGGTTTGCAGGTCAGCACGAAGTCCACTGAGCTACACCAGCCGGGGCAAATAATAATTATATTTTTTAACTTCTTGCTCCTTCTGTTCCTTAAGTGTGTGACGGTGTGAGCATGCGTGGATCTGCCAGGCTGGATGGAGGTCACAGGCCTCTTGCACATGGACTGAGAGGGGAGGGTCGCAGCCCTGGGTTCTGTAGGTTAGAACGTACAGGCCCTGATGAAGGCTTCGCCCTTAGATACGGCCTGGGTGGGGGAGGTTGGCACGGGGGACCAGCTAATTTTGCCTGAAAGCCTCCTTTCTCCAAGCAGCCCTGCCGGTGTGGGCTTCAGCAGCCACGAAGCTTCCACCTGCAGCTGTTGGTCAGAAAACTGCTGCAATGTGGCTCCTAGGAGTCATTTTGCCACCACACTGTCTCCTAAAGTCCCTGTTTTAAGTGGACTTGGGAAGCCTGGAATGCAAGGGAACATGGGTCGATGCAGAGGGAACCTCCCTGCTTAGAGGAGGCTGGATCTGAAAACCTTGTCAGAAGCTATGTGGAGACCTGAAGACCCTTGTTAGGGAACGTGTGGATGGCTAATGTTCAGAGTCCTTTCCACGTTTGTTCATGGTCGCGAGTATTGATTGTTTATTAGGCAAAGAGAATGAGACGGTGGTGAATCTTCTTCAGCGCTCTCTTTATTGATAGCTGGGGGTAAGTCTTCTTCAGCACTCTCTTCATTGCAAAACTTTCCTCCTTGCTTGAATTCCAACGTGTGTTCCTCATTGGAACTTTTCTTCTATTATCCATGTCCTTCTTTCTGTTTGGTCGGACATATTTACAGAGATCCAAGGCTAGGTTATATGTTGTTATTCATGTTTGACTAAAAGTTGTATCGACAGTGTCACGTTGCCCTAGAAAAACATATTGGAAGATTTCACTCAACTCTTTGTTTCCCTAGATACTCTCCAGTGTTCACTCAGTGCCTGAGTTGGAAGGCTAAGGATTGGTGGTTTGCAGCGTGTGTTCGATCCTGTATAGTTCGAGCACAGGGGGCGGCAGTGGCCTCTGCAGTAAACAGGCAGAAAGAGCAGCCGGCAGCTGGCGGCTCTAATGCAGGCGAACTCTCAGCACCTGCCAAATCTGAAATAGCATCCGCCTGAGATCTGTGTGTGGTCCCTTGTTTAGAAGTGTGGCGCTACATCAGAGGTGATCCTTTTGCTTGCCTGGGGAGAGCAAGTTACATGAAATCCCCTTAGTCCTCCAACTTTTTTTTCATGGTTACTAACTTAGCTCCACTGGCTTTTATCAAAACTGCAAATCTAAGTCTCAGTTTATTGGTAGCCAAGATTCTCTCTGACGTGCTCCATTTTCCATCTCTTATTTTTAATTTATTTTTAGAGCAGAGAACATTGACTTGTTTTTCCACTTATTGATGTATTCATTGGTGGATTCTTATATGTGCTATGACCAGGGATCGAACTCACAATCTTGGCACATCAGGATGTTGCTCCAACCGACTGAGCTTCTTGGCCAGGAACATCTTGTATCTTTACTTGAGTGAAGAAACTGAATGGCTTTAGGAATAGAGTTGTGTTTTGTTGTTTGTATACATAAGAATGCATTAGCTGTACTCATTAAATATGGAAGCTGATCTACCTCCAAGCCTTGGTATATTTCTAAATCAGCTCTATTTCAGTCATACTTGAATATTGTGAAAACTGAGTGATGAACATGGGTGGCTTATTACATTATTTTCTCTGCTTCTACATATACTTGACATTTGCAAGATGAAAAGTAAAATGAAATTACCCAAATAGGGAACTCCCGACATCTCTCTCCCTTCTTCATCATTGTAAAAAGGATTGTTATCAGGGACTTTTCTTGCCTTTCATTGTGCAGCCAGCCCTTTCCATGGTTCTCCACATGTTAAGTGAACCTGGCATGTCTCTCATCGGCACTTGTGACAGGTTGATTAATGATGAATTTTACTCTACTGTTTTAGACTTTTGTTCATTCAGATGAGTTGTTTTAGAAAAGGGGAGCTAAATAAATAAGACATTTTTCTTGTTAAGAGACCTGCTGAGAACAGCATAGATTAATTTAATATTGCCCCTAGAACCAAAAAGCACAAAACACAAAACAGCTGATATAAATACCACCGCAACACTATCACATATAATACTTTGTTGCTGGCAAGGAGGGCTCCATGAAATCTTTACCAACTTTTCAAATGTGCTATCTTTGCATAGCCCTAACTCCTTCTCTGTTGAATTTACAACAATTCTTTTTTGAGGCCACTGTACCGAGTCCTGGAAACAAAGTGATCTGAGTCCCAACAATTATTAGAGCTTTTTCCAATTATAAATGAAGTTTTAAAATATTATTTTCTGGTTAAATTTCATACATCCAGTCAAGATGATGGCATATGTAAATGTGGTTGGTATCCCAGTCCTCCCACAACTATATCAAAATTACAACCAAGGTACAGTCAGAACTGCCTAAAGTCAGGTGAATAGAAGTTCTACAACTAGAGATTTAAATAAGAAGCTACATACAAACCGGTAGGAGGTGAGGAGATGAGGAACGCAATTGTCCCACACCAACCAGGAAGAATATCTGGGATATAAAAACCAGGAGGAATATCTCAGCTGCAGAGGATCCTCTGAGGAGCAAAGGAATGCAGCCTCACTCAAGACCTCCCAGCCCAGGGTTCCAGTGCCAGGAAGAGAAGTCCTCATGACTTCTGGCTCCAAAAACCAGCAGGAATTGTGGCTGAGTGAGAAAGAGGGCTTCTGGGGTCCCAGACCTTTCCTTCTAAAGGGCCCACAAACAGACTTGCTCAGACTCACTCCCTCTGACGCCAGTGCTAGGGCAGCAGTTTCAGAGGAACCAGGGATGTATCAGGAGGAACTGAATTGTTTGGCATTAGGGCGAGGGCTGGGTGGGCAGCTTCTTGACAGATGAAAGTACTGGGAAACCCCTTGTTTCTTTTCGGAGACTCCCCCCAACACACACACACACAGAGCTGACAGGCAGGAGCCATATCTGATTCTCCAACCACTCGGCTCACACTACTTGCACACCATGGTGATTCCCTGACACCCCTTCCCACCCTAATTACAGGGTCACCCAAGCTGTTTCTTGGGGCTTTCTATACAACTGGTCTATTTTGCCTTATGCTTTGGATTTTCCTAAAATATGTTAAACAAGTAGCATCTGTCCTCTGTGTGCCCTGTACCTCTTGCTAAATGGTCCCAGGCCTGGCACTAGCAGCAGCCAGCCCCGGTTCACAGTTTGGCCACTGAAGAGCACTTCCATGTCCAGTACCAGTACCAGCCACTTGCAGATTGCTGGGTAGCTTGTGCCAGGGGCTCCAGGCAGGGCACAGGCAATAGCTGACCCAGCGCCTCCCGGGAGACCTTAGACCCATTGCACCCATAGACAGCTTCAGACCACACTAGATACAACCCTGCAAGCTCCACAAGCAACACACTCAAGGGGCAGATTTGGTGAGCACCAAAGCCCTTCTGAAGCAAGTCCTGCTCCAAAAGGTTGACTTGTACTCAGCAACTTCTCCACTGCAGTCACAGCCCGTCCTCACAGCCAATTGTACCTTGGGATCAGTCTCTCCCAGTGACGCCAAGAGCAATCAAGGCTCGACAGGACAGTGCATATAGTCCCCACTGGGGTGCACCTAGAGCACAGCTCATGCGACTGGAGGACTGTGCCACTGGACCTTATATGAAACCTACTATATAAGGCCCCTCTACAAAGTCCAGGGGACTTAACAGCTTGACCTAATACATAGAAACAAACTTAGGGAAGTAGCCAAAGTGCAGTGACAAAGAAACAGTTCCCAAATGAAAGAATAGGAACAATAAATATCCAGAAAATGAGCTAAATGAAATGGAAGCAAGCAAACTATCACACACAGAGTTCAAAACAGTGTTTATAAGGAGGCTCAAGGAACTAAGTGAGAACTTTAAGGAACTTAATGAGAACCTCGAAAGCATGCAAAAGGACATGGAGACCAAAGAAAAGAACTAAACAGAATGAAAGACACACTAACTGAAATGACAAATAATTTAGATGGCATCAACAGTAGAGTAGATGAAGCTGAGAATCAAGTCAGTGATTTAGAATATAAGGAAACAACAAAAACCCCAGTCAGAACAGCAGAAAGAAAAGGGAAGGAAAAAAAAATGAAGATAGCATAAACAGTCTCTGGGACAACTTCAAGTGTACCAACATTCACATCATGGGGGTTCCAGAAGGAAAAGAGAGACAGCAAAAAATCGAAAATATGTTTGAAAAAGTAATGACAGAAAACTTCTCTAACCTATTGAAGGAAATAGACACACAAGTTCAGAAAGTGCAGGGAATCCTGTACAAGATCAACCCAAAGAGGAGCAAACCAAGACACATCATGATTAAAATGCCAAGGGTTAAAGACAAAGAGAGAATCATCAAAGTAGCAAGAGAAAGGCAGTTAGTTACCTACAAGGCACTTCCAATAAGTCTGTCAGCTGATTTCTCAACAGAAACATTTCATGCAAAAAGGGATTGGCATGAATTAAACAAAGTGATAAAAAGCAATGACCTACAAATAAGATTACTCTACCCAGTAAAACTATCACTTAGAATCAAAGGGCATACCAAGAGCTTCCCAGACAAGGAAAAGCCAACAGAGTTCCTTACCACCAACCAGGGATTACATGACATTTTAAAGGGTCTTCTTTAAGAAGAAAAAAGATAAAAAATATGAAACATAAAATGGCAATAAACACATCTCTATCAACAACTGAATCCAAAAATCAAAATAAATGGACAAGCAAAACAGAAAGAGACTCACTGTTACAGAGAACATTTTGACAGTTGATAGATCAGAGGGGATTGGAGGAGGGGTAAAAAAGGGGAAGAGATTAAGAAGTGTAAGTTGGTTGTTACAGAATAGTCATGAGTATGTAAAGTATGGGATAGGCAATGTAATCAATATATTCTAATAACTTTGTATGGTGTCAGAAGGGTATGAGATTTTTCTATGATCACTTAGCGAGTTATATAATGTCTAGTCACTGGGATGCCCACATGAAACTAATGTTTTATGTCAACTATAATTGAAATAACATAAATGATTAAAAACAATAAATAAAATAGCTCCTCAATCCCAAGCTGCCATAATTATAAAAAGCAATTGGTATGACACATCATTTAATTAACAATGATTTTACCATGAAAGGGTGCATAACAATAGGTTTTTTTGTGATTTCAAAAATGTATGACGAAATGCATCTGCTAGTTGCCGAAATCTGCCAGTCTTCTGATTTCTTAGCCCCAAGCATCCGAAGGGACTTATAACCCCAAGAAACTCCCATGAATCCAGGTAGCAGCTCATTCAAAGCTGAGCCTCTGCAGCCCTGCTGTTGAGAAGGTGGGGAGCAGGTTTTCTAAACCTGCTCCTTTTTTCAGTGATTTGAGGCTTTGTAGGGATTCTTTGTGTCCCCAAATCTCTGGTTTACCAGAATACCAGTCTTCCTACAGATGGTGAGTGTCTTGGACCATCTCTATCCCCCTCTTTTCTGTCCAACTTTCTCAGCAATGTCTTGAGTGTTCAGTTTTCTTCACCTTATCTTTGAGTGAAATTGCTAGCTCCTACTCAGTTCTGCATCCTTTGCCATCGTTTTCTCTTCTTTGAAATTATAAAACTGTCCACTCCTTTGACTCAGATACTGGAAGAGCAATGACTGGAATGTGAGTAAACACTGTCTCTTGTTATCTATCATATACTTGATTTGTTACATAGCTACTCCACAGAGGAATTGTCTGTGTTACTGTAGATTTCATCCTATCCTACTGATCCTTTGTCCCTGGTTTGGCATAACATGTTAGTAGGGTTTATATCAACTGCAGGGAGCCACGGATGACAGTTGCATTAACACCCAGAATTGCCAACCTAAATACAGTGATCCTCCAGATAGCATTTAAGTCAATGACTGCCTTACAGGTAAACACAGTAAGCTGTTCTCAAGCGGGAAGACGGAAAAGTGATAAAAGGAGGTTTGTAAGTGAGTATCTGTTTTGTCTGAAACACGTGGAACCTCATCCTCGAATGAACCCATACAGCCTGTAGGTGCCACAGCCACACCTTCGATTTGGATAATTTTTTTTCAGTGTAATGGAAATTCAACCTAACAGCTGCCATATCATATCTTTTCACATGCCATCCTTTTGTGATGAAGGAAACCACACGAGCCAAGTTAGAGAGAAGTGAGTACTGATGTTCTGAATAAATCAATGACAGTCTTCTTTTCAACTCTGCAAATCTTGAGTCTTAGGAAACAGTAGCTCTGAAATGTTTGTACTATGTTCTTCATTCTAGCCCATCTAAAGTCTTTACTGGGCTGCACCAAGAGAAAAATAAAAAGAATTGGTGAAATAACATAAAGCTAAATTTACTCAATTGGAAATTTCCCCAGGGATTAGGTTTTATATATGTTTGGGAGTATCAGAATATCCTCTTTTTACAAATAATGGTGAGGAAAAATAATAAATTTTGTTTTACTTTGTTTTATCTTGCTTTGTTTTTTAATAAAATATAGACAGCATCCCTGTGATGGTCTCCCCTATCTAATGTATGAAATTCACAACACTGATAAGCACTTCTACAACCATGGCTACTCCAAATGCTTGATAATATCTGTAATGATGGATGGGGACAACTGCCTCACAGAGGGGGTTGAGCTGTGCATGCACGCATCTCCTTGCAACCAGGGCAGACACACACTGGTGACACAAAGAACCCTGTGGGAAGGATGTGAGTGGAGCCTGCAGAATAGCACTCCTTTTTAGGTCTCCCCTCCTCTCTGATAGCTAGTGGTTTGAGTTCTGGGCCCCGGGCATTGGGGACCATAAGGGGGGAGGGTATGAGGCTTGCACCTGTCAGTGGCAGGCCCGATGCTCCTCCCCAACAGGGGCACCTCGTGGGGAGAAGGCTTGTCAGGAGCAGGCCCATTCCCCTCCCCCATGTAGGCCCTTCAAACTAAAATATTAGTTCTGAGAGTCTAATGGAGTAAAAGTAAATGTGACCAAGTTTATGTGCCTCCTTCTGCTTTGGGCAAGCTTAGTTCAACACCCTGAGGCCTCCGTTTCAGAGAATAAGTATATTTGTCTGGTCCAATGACCTTGGTTATAATAGTACTATAAACAGGCTTTTGTGACAGATTTTTCTTCTTGTGTTATTATCAGTTCTTGAATCTATGTAGTAGTTGTAATACAAATATTTAAATCACTATTTTGGATGCCATAATCTGGCCTTTTACCACCTTATCATTATTACCCAGATATTTGAAAAATTAAATAAAAGCTTCCTTTCCTTCCCACTGACCTCTGCCTCCAGAGTTTTTGCCAATATGGTGGTTAGCAGTAGGACACCTGCTGGTTTCGTTCAGTAACAGAAAACGGGGACTGTGCCAGGATCATAGCCAGTCATGGCAGGGCAACCACACGAGGAGTGGGACCGTGGGCTTTCCTAGTTGCTTGGAAATCCTCTGCACGCACCCTAGATGCCCTGGCCACTTAAACATGCCTGAGAGGTGGAAAGGAAATGTGTCTTGGAAACAGAGAGACTCTGGGAAGGAGAAAAGATCACCGGAGTTTTGGGGCTCTGAACCAGGGTCTACAGGGGGACTGGCAGAGGTATGGAGGGGGTCATTACTTGTGGCAGTTGTTTGTGAGGTTGGGTGGATTTGCTTGTGAGGATTTGCTTGTGAGGATTCTTTTCAGTAACTGCTTTGTGGATTCATGTTTTGCTTATATGTCCCAGTTGGCCTGCATTCATTGAGTCACAGCTTTAGGTCCATTTTTCTAGGCCAATAGGCGCTGTTCTATGTTGGTTCCTGGAAGGAGCCCACTGTGTAGGATTTTGACATACTTGAGAGTGTACTGCCATTATCCAATGTCCAAAGAAGTATTGGTTTATTATTGCAATACTGTGTGACCTATATATGTTTTGGATCGTGGGGAAAGGGTTTGCTATCCTCCATGGCTTTCTTTTTTTTTTTTTTACTCAAAGTTGTGTTAAGATTTAGCTTATTAGATTGTTCTGTTTAATATTCCATTATATTTTTATTATCCATCACATTTTCTTTTTTTTCAATCCTCACCCATGGTTGTGTTTTTTAATTATTTTTGTTGAGAAAGACAGAGAGAGAGGGAGAGAGAGAGAGAAATATAGATGTATCAACATAAGAGAGATACATCCTTTGCCTGATTCAGAGATGCTGCTTGGCTAGAGATGGAACCTGCAATCTTTTGGTGTACAGGCAATGTTCCAAGTGATGCTTCAACCAACTGAGCTACCCAGACAGGGCTACCCATTCTTCTTTCTATGGACATTTAGTTATTTTTTTTCCTAAATAAATTTTAATTCTGTATTAGCTTGTGTTTCCTGGATTTGAAATGGAAATTTCTTGATGATTCCTATAAATATTCAGTTTTATCACTCCATCTCAGAGGTAGTTGACTTTATACTAAAAGTACAACCATTAAAAAGCCCAAACCCAGGTTCAGATTACCTGTCCCTGCAAAGGCCAAATTCATCAGACAGGCACTGAAGAGAAGGAAAGTGGCCAGCAGTTCATGAAGATGGGGGATTTTTGTCCTCAAAAACCTATCTTAATAATCTCAGTGAAGGCAGGGGCTTTTGTAAGGATGGAGAGGGAAAGCAGAACAAAGAGATCAAAGGGAGAGGAATGCAGAGGGCCACTTCTCCTGGGAAGGAGGAGCCTGGGTAAGGGAGGAAGTTGAGGGAGTGCAAATCTGCCTCTTCTCAAGCTTCCACTCTCATTTGTACGTTCTCTTTTCAAAAAGGAATTTTTAGGTTTACTGCAGATACCTGTGGATCCTCATGGCTAGACCAAGTAGCATTTTCTCCCTGAAAACAGACTTCTCTAAGCTGTAAAAAGAGGTTAGGTGAGGAATGAAAACATGGGGCTTTATTTGCACACTCTGAAGAGACCAGGGTTGGCCAGCAGCCTTGAGAAAGGATATACACACCTTTATCCCTTAACTGAAATGTTAGTCATGATTACAAATTCTTCAATGACTACAAAAATCCAGCCTCACATCTAGCTACTTTGACCTTCCTTAGATATCAGCTTCCTACAGTCCCCAGCTGGTGGGACACTTTGAGAACCTCTGTATCATGCTAGCTACTTATGCTCAAACTTAGTGAAGATGTTTAAATTTGTGGAACTACTAACTCTTGCCTCCTGATGTGGGTCGTGGGAGGTTACTGAGCCTAAAGGGAAAGGAGGTGCCATCTAAATCTCAGGAAATTGTGCTTAGTCATTTGGATTCAGCCAAATTCCTCCCTACTTCTACCCATGTTTACCACCAAAGAAATGATTCCATTCTACAGAGAGTAGAATGAACTCTGCAATTTTCTATTGAAAGAATGGTGGTAGCTAAAAAGAAAGTCACCTTTGAATGAAAAGTTTCCATCAATGTACTGAACCATAAGCAACTAATCCTGAGTAGACTCACCAAGATTCATCTACTTTCTTTTTACACAAACAATCCCAACTGGGTGTGGTTTGCACTGGGGAACACTGTTGGCAGTAAAGGCTTTCTATATATCCTCCTGTAAACTGAGCCACCAAATTGAGACTCATGTTCTCAGAGACTCTTGTCGAAGATGTGCTGTCACCTTTCAGAATGGTATCTGTGATCCTCCACAGTAGCCTCCTCCCATCTGTGAAATGGCCTTTGTGGAGGAATGGGTAAGTTCTTTAGTGCAGAAATTCCATGAGTCTATGCCTCAAGCATTTTGGATGCAAAATATATGCAACTCCAGGAGAGAGAACCCTGAAATGGTGAACTAAGCAGATGGAGAATTTCATATGTGGGGTCTGTGGTTTTCTTAATCTCCCACACCCTGTCCAATACCCTGGAAAGGACTGACACACACAATGAGGGTCTTCTATGATTCTACTCAGCTTGTTATGTATTGTATTAGTGCCCTGTGGCAGTTGTAACAAATTTTCACAAAATTGGTGCCCTAAAACAACAGAAATTTTTTCTCTTACCTTTCCAGAGGCTAAACATTTGATAGTATCACTGGGACAAAATCAGGGTGTTGGCACAGCTGTGCTTCCTCCAGCTGCTCTAGTGAAGTCTCTTCCTCCACATTATGTATAATACTGGGATAGTAATAGCACTTCCTTTGTAGGATTGGTTTGAAGTTGAATAAGTTAGTACATATAGAAGCTTTATAAAATATCTGGCACTTGGGCAACATTTGATAAATGTTGGTTATTATATTTAAATAAGAATAGTGTTGACACTGAAGTAATATCCAAATAATTTTTAAAAATAAATTATGGATCCTGTGTGTACAAAGTATAAAGCAGTCTTTGAAACCATCAGTTCCAAGGATAAGCAGTCAACTGTAACAGAATTACTATTGAGGCAGATCTTAAAAATTATGCCAGCTGTTCTCTGTCTACAGGAGAATGTTTCAGGATACTTTTTTCTGTAAATAATTACTGAATGGCTTCCTTTAGTAATGTTAATTTAAGAAATAATAGTTACACATGTGGGAAGGCATGGTACCAGAAGAGGGGAGGAGACAAAAATATTAAGAAGACAATATGACAAGGCTTTTCCTTTCCTATGATTTAACACACCCTGGTCCTGAAAGGCAGAATTTAGGGAGGAGCTGAGCCAATGTGTGTATGTAAGATTATGTAGTATTCTGGAAGAGAGAGTTTCAAGATCCTAGATTCTTCTACCCTGAGAGTGGATTGAAATGTTTCCTGAAAGAACATCCAAAAAGAAAGATCTGCTGAATGTCACTTAGTGACCAGAGTTAAAGTTTATCTTTGCTTATTTCATTTTCCTAAAAAAAATGGGTTACAGTTTTACCTTTGGGTCTCAGTGACTTGAATCCTTTGGGTTTATTACTGGAATTGTCTTTAGAACATTCTACTCCCCAATTCCTTCCAAGCCTGCTCCCTGTTGCCTGGACCCCTTTGCCAGAAATGTTTTATTTTTATTCCAAGAGAGGAAGGTTTTGATAATTGGGGGAGCAGAATGAGGAAAACATCAGATACTTTACAGGAACATGAAGGAGAAAAGCACTTGATGACTCTTGTCCAGTAGAGAAACCTGAGAGAATCTGTAGGTTTCCATACATCTTAGAAACTTGGCACCTGATGTGGATACATTTAGATTTTGGAGAGAATTAAGAGGCAGTGTTGAATTTTCAACACTTTTGATTATTGCTCTTTCCCTCCCAGAGGACAGCTTACTTGGAGCCTGATGGTGTTGGGAGCTGTCAGCATGAAGCTGGCAAGAGTCAACCACCAGCTGTTCTCACTTTGTACCAAGATCCAGCTACTAGAATCTTCTGAAAAGATCTCCCACTTGTCTTTCTTGGTAAGCATTCCTGAGTTTTTCCACAGGAGAGCTGGCACTGCTGGGATGAATAAACAGATGGAATATATGGTCTGCAGAGCTCAGATTATGTTGGCAGATGGGGGCAGAGGGGGGTAGGGGGTGCCAGAAATCTAAGTGATGACACACCACATTTAGTAAACTGCCAGCATGTGCATATTTTGTTTAATTAGCAGTTTTTGTAAGCCACAAGCATATGCTTTGTTACTTTTTGTTGTTTTAATAGTAAGCTATTATGTTCTTTAGTGAAATCTTATGTGTTCTCTGAGTGAGTTAGGCTTATAATCAGCAGCTCAGCAGCATATGTCATGCCCAGTATCTCCTGCAATGCTCCATCACCCCCTCCCTCCGCCACCCTGCCTCTTGCTATCCTGTAAGTAGGCCTTGTAGGGAGATACAGAGGAAAGGTAAAATGCAGATTCTGGTGTGAACTCCTTTCTGGGAATGGAATAGGGAAATGGGCCAGAGAAATTTCGGGGACAAAAAGAATTGAATACATATTTAGAATCAGGGACATGTCCTGTTAAAGTCTGTTAAGAAAGGTAGTGGAAGCTAGAGGTTCACAATGGAGTGGGTGGCAGGAGAAACCTGGGAGGCAAATTCAGACAGAGACAGTGGACAGACCACGTGTGCCATTAACAAGAATAGATAGAGCCTGATGCTTAATTGGAAGGTTTCTGAGGTAGGTGCCCCTTGTCTGTGATTTTTGACTGTCAGTGTCTTACCAATATGTGACTACCAAGTGAGCTAACATCACCCAGATCACTGATCCCATTCCAGTTGACTCTTTTGAACCCAAGTTTTTATAATGGCCTCTCCCTCTTTCACTCTGATAATTCTTAGGGAACGCCTGCATGCTCCACAATGTCGTGAGCGTATACTCATGATATAGTTTTTCCTATAAGCTAGGCGTCAGTCCCCACTCAGATCTTCTGAAGTGGGCCTTAAGAACCAAAAGTGCCAAGCCACCTATATAACCACCAGCCTCATAGGTGACACTGGCACCAAGAAATAACAGGGAGCCAACACAGGTGACTCTACTCTTCAGCAGGATTTTATTAATGCAGGTTCCCTTAGCTTTTATGAATGCAGATTTAATCCAAATCTATACTAACCTAATAACAACACTAATCACTCAGAAATATCAGTAATAACATCACACAAGGGAATTGGAGGATAATGAACCTGAGTCCCAGAGTCTCAGTCTGCAGGTCTGGGTGACAGCAAGGTGGGCAAGGAAGCTGTCAATGTCTTGCAAGGAAGGATCTCTGGAGCCACATGGGCAGCAGGGCAGATGAAGTCCTCAGTCCAGCAGGGAAGAGCCTCTGGCAGCTGATGCCAAGGGAGACTAGCATGGCGTGGAGGAACACTCTGGTGTATGGAGCTCAGCTGTCTCAGCAGTGATCTGGAGTCTGCCTCAGTTATGCCCTTAGGAGTGGTGCACTTCACCCTTCTGGGTCTCCTGATAAGTGTCTTGGCAGCCCTGATGGCAAGTGGGGAATTTCTCTAGGAGCCTATCTATGGATGGTCCTGCTCTGCAGACACGGCTATTCTTATTACATGTACAGATATCTTAGGTGTGTCTCCCTGCCAGATGTGTCTGCATGACTGAGGTTTCCTCCTTGAACCAAAGTGTTTCCTTCTTGAACCAAAGTGTTATAGCTGACCGGCAGTCATCTTGCTTGACATGAGTAACTCCGTTTTATTTTATATAGTTTGTGCTATCTTGACCTGACAAATGCCATTTTATTGGTCCTGCTCTCCACACACAAAAACCTGTCGGCATTGCTTGTTTCCTCAGCCAGCCATTAGCATATGTGTTACATTTTCTGTTTGCTTGGCCATGGACCACCTCTAGATCAGGTCCCTTCAGGTTGCTACTGTTATCTGCTGTTATGGTTTCATGGCAATCAGCAGAGAACTTTTCTTAAATGCTCCCAGAAAACATGCATTTTCTTAAATGCATGTAATACCAGGGACCAGGCTATGTTTAAAAGTTGTTATGAATAGATGAGAAGAGAAGAGAATGGAAAATTAATTACATTGAGATGAAGTCACTCTTGTGTCTTACAAGCCCAGATCATAGCCCATCCTCAAAAGATGTTTCCCTGCCAGGTATATATCCTGATGTCAAGAGTGAGGAGTCAGTTTATCTCAACCAAAAAGTAGTACTCTAGAACCACACTTCTCAAACTTTAATATGCATTTAAATCTGGAAATCTTGTTTAAATGAACATTATGATTCAACCAGTTAAAGGTGAGACCTAAGATCCTGCATTTCTAACAAGCTCCTGGGGGATGCTGACAACTATAGTTAAAATACCAAAGTCTGGAACAATCCCCTTTTACTAAGAATTTAAGGTCAAATACTAAGATAAGCAGAAAGAAGAAGGAAATTCTTGTCTGTCCAGAAAGTATCCATCCATGTAATACGGAAAAATAGAGACATTGATTGAAGAAGATACAAGATACAAGAAACATTGTACATAGGACAATGACGCCTCAGTCCCCTTCAAAGTAGACACCTTGGAACCTCACACAGTTCTCCTAGCATCTTTTCTACTGTTCAAAAGTTCCACAAAATCCTTTGTTGGCATCACCATCAGATGCCCCATTGTCTTTTCCTGAATCTCATTGATGAACTGAAATCTCTTCCCTTTAAAGGTGATTTTAGTTTTTTGGAAAAGCCAGAAGTTGCAGGGTGCCAAATCTGTAAGGTGGCTGAGTCACCTGGGTGATTTGATGTTTCACTAAAACACTGTGCATGAGCAGGTGTGTTGTTGTGATGAAACTGCCAATCACCAGTTGCCCAGAGCTGCTGCTGTTTTTGTTGCATTGCATCTCTCAACTGATGAAGAAAACTAAGGTAGTACTCCTTATTAATTGTTTGGCTTGGAGAGATGTACTAGTGAGGGACAACATCTTCCCAAAAGAAATACAGTTAATATGGTCTTGATCTTGCTGCAACTTTACTGTGCCTTCTTCAGGGATGGAGAACCCGGAGACTTCCATTGAGAGAACTGGGCCTTTGTTTCCAGATGATAGCTATAGACCCACCATTCATCTCTGGTTACAACCTTCTTAAGGAAATCTGGTTCATTTGTAGGGGTTTGAATCATCATTAGCAAATGCAGCACCATGTTCCTTCTGCTCTGGTAGCAGAAGCTGTGGAATGAATTTTGCTATGACACATTTCATGCCAAGAACATGCAATCAAAATCTCAGACACAGTAGTTTTTGGAATCCCTAAATCAGCTTTTACTTCTCACATTGTTTGACTCCAATCTTTGTAGATTGCAGCTTGTACATGTTCAACATTCTCAGGTGTTCTGCTTGTCGCAGGCCTTCCAGAACATGGATCACTTTCAACAGATTCTTGACCACATTTGAGGCATTTGTGCCACACTTTTATTTGCATTGCATCATCCCTGAAAGCTTTCTGAATCATCTGAATAGTTTCTGCAGAGGAATGCTCAAGCTTAACACAAAATTTGATAGATTCATTGCTCTACTCACTTAGTCACTTTGAATTCAATGACCACACAGTACACATGCTCACTCAAAGGTGCTTACCACCCCCCACTGACTAGTACAGTGAAGTCATCCTTGTTCACATATGTGCATTCCAGTCCTCTCTCTTTGGCTGCCAGGTTACATAAACGTCACACAAACCATTCTCATTATATTAACAATGGCTGGATTTTTCACACAATTTAGTATACAAGTAATATAATTTCATATTGCTATCCTATAACTTTGTGAGCAATAAGCTTACCTCCTAAAGTAGAGTGTACAGATTTTTTTTTTTTGTCTTTAGCCTTTATAAGTATCCGGTCAAAAATATTGTTTTCCAAAGTTACTTATATTAGCTCATTTTTTCCCCAACATCTTCAGTAAGGTTGTGTGATTCATTATAAAAAAGCTATAATTCATTTGGCTTCCTTTGCACTATATCTTGGGTTTCTTCCAATTCTATCAAAGCGTCTCATACAGTACATCTTAAATATATACAAATTTTTTATTTTTTAATTATACCTCAATAAAGATATGGAAAAATAGCATATATAGGTTATTCAATGCATAGTCTTTTAAGAAATGGTGCCAAAACAATTTGATGCCCATATGCAAAATAAATCAGCTTTGACCTATTCTCCCATCTTAAAAAAATTAATTTAAAATGGATTATAGATCTAAATATAAAATTCTAAATTATAATACTTGGAAAAGAAAATATAAGAGCCAATCTTGTGACCTTGAGTTAGTCAAAATTATATATATATATAAACGATACAAGAAAAAACTGGATCAAGTTAGACATGATCAAAATGAATAGTTTTCACTCTTCATAAGACACTGTTAACAATATGAAAAGGCAAGTCTTAAGCTGGAAGAAAATATTTCCAAACCATTTCTGAATATTTCTGAAAAAAATTTTATCTAATATATATAAAGAACTCTTACAACTTGATAATAAGACAAACAATACAAAATGGGCAAAAGTTTTAAGCATATATTTCACAAAAAAAGATGCATAGATGACATATTAGAACATGAAAAATTTCTCAGCATGATTTATTACAGAGGGAGGCAGATTAAAATCACAATGAGATATCACTACCCACCTATTAAAATGGCTAAAAGTAGAAAGATGGGCCATACCAAGAATACAAAGCAACAAGAATTCACTCACTGCTAGTGTTGACATAAGTGATATAATCACTTTAGGAAACTAGGTGCAGTTTTTAAAATGTTAAGTATTACCTAATATACAACACAGGTATTTCACTCTTAAGTATTTACCTAAGATAAATGAAAGCATTTCTCCCTGCATAAACTTGTACACTATGCTCACAGCAGGTTTATTTATAATAGATGAAAATGGAAAACCACTCAAGTGTCCAACAACAGAACAGAGAAATTGTGTTACATTGACACAATAGTATTATTCAACAATGAAAATAAATGAGATATTGATATGTGCAATAATATTAATGAATCTCAAAATGATTATGCTGAGTATAAGAAACCAGAGAGAAAAAATAAAGTAAAAAAAAATACATGGTTCCATTTATATAATTCTAAAAAATTCTAGAATTCTAAAAAAATACAAATTAAATTTACATATAATGTCAGAAAACAGATCAGTAGCTGCCCTGTGAGAAGGGTGGGAGAGGAATTGGTGAAGTTGAAGGTGAGAGGTGGGGACGGGCGGAGAAAACCTTAGTGGTGATGGTTATGTTTACTATGTCAATTATTTTGATGACCTCATGGGTGTATATGTATGTCAATATTTATATGCTTTAAATATGTACAATTTGTTACACCTCAAGCATGCCTTGATAAAGCTGTAAAATCAAAACAAAATATAAAGGCTCTTTATTAAATTAAACATTCATTGGGAACCTGGAGCACGGGCTCTGGACAAGAAGGAACAAGGAAAGTTTGGCAGCTAAAAGTACAGGCAAGGTCACAGAGCTAGAGCAGTCTGAGGACACTCCATGTGAGCCAGGATCCGGAACTCGCACTACCAGCGCTGCACGGTCCCCAGCTCCGTAGCCATTGCCGATGATCTCGGCTGATTTCTCTTTGTAGCATTACTTGGCTGCGGCATCCATTGTCAGGCCTGCACCACATCTCAGGGCCCTAGTCTCTAGCAAACTGGGAGTTGGAGGACGTCTGACACCTTTGCTTCTGCAGTGGGAGCTGTGACTCTGCCTCTTACCAGGAACTGCACAGAGGGGCCGTCCCTCAACACATAGGAAGTGTTCTCATTCTGGGTAGCCAAAAGAGAAAAAAAGACAAATGACTCTAATTATTCACATGACATGGTTTCTTAGGCAGAAGGAGTCCTCAGAAAACTAGGTCTCTCTGACGTATTTCCGTCTGTTCGTTCTGTACCGCACACTCCTGGCTTTCCAGTTAGATTCTAACCCCTCTGTTGTTTACATACTGTGTATTTTCACTTGCAAAATTTTCTCCTTTGTTCCACGATATGTGACACTTTAGCAGATATTTAACTTAGAGGATACAGGAATAGACTAACCTCTTTTCCCCTAGAGTCTTTTCCTAACTGGCTCTGTTTTTAGAAGCAGCCTACACGGGCTTCTCATTTTCCCCAGTGCTCTACTATGGGTTGGGCCAACGCTCCCTCTAGTGGTCACTTGTAGAATCTTTAGACTAGCAATTTTCAACGCTTTTCATCTCATGGTACACATAAACTAATTATTAAAACTCTGCAGCACTCAAAAAGTATTATATTTTTTTGCTGATCTGAAAAAATAAGTATAATTTTGATTCATTCACATGAGATATCTATTGTTGTGTTGGCTGTTGTCATTTTTTTTTATTTGATGATCTCAGGGAAGAGAGGTCAGTATCCCAGACTAAATAGTCAGGTATTGCATGTTTTAAAAATTCTTGCATCATACTGGTTGAGAATAGCTGTTTTAGACTAGTAGCAATCAAAATTGGGACTATGTTTTACAATAAAATATATTTTATTTCTCAAGTCTGTTCACATAAACATATATAACTACAATCAAAATTTCAAAAACTGTACTTACCCTCTTTGTGCAATATACTGTGGACCTTTCTATTCTAGTCTCATTCCATTTAGAAAAAATGTTAGTTTATCCACTAAATGGATTTAATGATTTCAAACACCAGTAATTTGCAACCCATATTTTGAAAAACAGTGCTTTAGACAATTATTAAAACAGAATTTACCTTGCAATCAATAGGTATTTTTCTCAAATAGAGATACACACACATGTTCACAAAAACCTGTAACTAAATGCCTGATAAGCTGCTCACCCTGTTGCTTTCTTTTATTTCTGTACATTTGCTTACAAAGACTTGGCAAATCCCTGCAGTAAAGAAACCTGCTCAACTTTGCATAACTTAGTGTTTCCTTAATTTAACCATTGAACGAGTATTCCCAAAGTATATATAAGCAACAAAAATAAAACTGTTTATGAATAGATCATGAAATGATTATTCCAAGGAGTGAGATTTTGGGTAATTCTGTTTTACAATGAGGGAGAAATCCATAAACAAATCTAAGTGCATATATACACATAAATTATAGCAGAGATCTGTGCGGCTTGTGTGCAATGGACTCCCTGAGGTTCACTTTAAAAACTACATAGGAAGAATGGGCAAATCTGGTTTTGTGGTAGGAAGTTCAGAGGTGGAGAGGAAAGAACTCTGTTAAAGTTAAAAGCAGTGGATTGCCAAATTAAAGTGGGGGTATTAGGAAATAGTGTCTTTCTGTTCACCGCTTATCCAGATGTTTTTTGCACCTTCTATTGCTGTCAAATGGTTGTCTCCCCAAGTCCAGAAAAAGAATAAAGTTGTGCCAGAGGCATCACCAGAGGCCCTGAAGCCTGTGGGGATGTGCTGATCCAAGTCAGGAAATAGTTTTGTCAAATTCATTGACTCACAGTGACTTGCAGAATAACAACAGATTAAATACATAGTTCTCAAAACAGATGAAGACTGAATAACTAGAGTAGTGAGAAAAATAGCCAGGTGGACAACTCCTGAAAGTCTGGAGGACAGGTACCTGCTACCTGGAGCTACAAGTCAGTATCCAAGGAAAGGATTCTAGGTCAGAAAACAAGGCAAAGTCAGAATGAGTCAGTTAAGCCTTGTTCACTGCAGTAAAATTATGTTAGGTTGACTTCCTGCTCCTCTTCTCTGAGAACTGGGTCTCATCCACAGGTCTTACTTAGGAGGTTGGTGAATCTCCCATAATACCCCAGCTGATTGAACTAGGGTGAATCCCAGTACCAGCTAAAATAATCAGATATGGTATCCACGTGACCTAGCACGCAACTCAAGTTCTTTCATTTCGCTATTGCAAGAGGGTCTCCCTCTCTCTCCTTTGAATGTGCCAAGAAAGCCTGCAACCCATTGCTTCTGAAAATCTTATTGTGACTAAGTCCTATGAGATAGGGATAACTACACCCGTCTTCTGGATGAGAAAACAGAAACTCAGAGAAGCTAGGCAGCTTGTCCATGCTGGTGCCTTCTGACTTGGAAGCCTGTGCTGTCTCCATAGCTTCATGTGCCTCCACACCCTTTTCCAGCCTCCTTGACTGAAGGCATGAAGGCAGGTGCCTGCTCCCTTCTCTTCCCTGAGGACACAGCAAAAGTGCATTGGACAGAGACCATGTTTGAGGATGGCTTGCAAAGAATTCACCTTCTCTTGCTTTTTTCTTATTTATTTAGAAGTACTATCCTGTGATTCCCTAATGAGAAAACTAATTTTTAAGAAATGGACATTAACCCTCAGTCATTTCTGAAGATTGCAGAATTTAGTAAGGTAACATTTACACCAATCTCTTACTTCAGTTTTATCACTTGGATGAATATTTAAGAAATTGTAACTAAGCGTGTGTTATTGTTAAAATATAATCACTACTATTTCTTAATCTATCAAATCATATTTTTAAAGATTTAGACTTTTAAATCTTGGGGGACATTTCATCACTGGATTAATGAGTTTGAGACCGCTTTCAAGATGGCAATATTATTGGGAAAGGAAAGGATATGATGGGGAAAAATAGATAAGAGAAAAACCAGTCAAAGATGGCAATACTTTGTTTCTAAAGTGAGCAATCTCTCTCTTTTCATCCAATATTTTAGAATCAAAGCCTTTTTCAATTCATGGCTCTAAACCCCTGACTAATCCATGGCTTTACTTGTATTCTCTTCTTGATCTTAGACTATAAATATATTTTAAAAATATCATCCTTGCTATATATTAGCACAGAACTTCAGAATCAAGTTAGTTCATCTGTGTCAAAATATTCTTACATGTTTTATTTCCTAAATATATTATGAGGTGATCATTTATTTCTAGAATCATTTTCAGGGAAAGCTAGTGATTACTATGAAAATGAAATATGTGAAACTAAAAATTACCCAAATGCCCAGTAATAGTGGAATGAATAAATATGTTATTTTTATACAGTGAAATACCACATGGCAATGAGAATGGATCTCTATATCTGCAACAAAATGGGTGACTCTCACAAATGGAATGTTAAGAACCTGAAGCTGGGCTCCAAAGAGTTCACAGTGTGTGACTGTACATGCTCCTCAGTTCCATTAATATTAAAGTAAAAAACTAGCAAACAAATCTTTACTGTTCAAAGTCAGCATAGAAATTTTCCCTGGGAGGGGAATAACGACAAGGTAGATGCACAAGAGGAATTTCTGGGATGCCAATAACTATTCTGATCCTTGTTTTGGGTGCTTGTTAAAAGGGTGTGTTCCCTTTGTGATAATCCATTGAGCTGTGTGTTTAGAATTTGTGCATGTTCCTGTATCTATGGTTCTTCAATTAAATGGCCATTAATAGTCTAATCTAGACAAAACAGGCTACTAAACATGTGACAAACTAACTGATGGATTGTTTAGGTACCAACAATAGTCTTTAAAATTAGAACACTGTGAAAATAAGGGTTTTTATGATGCGCTTATTTTCAAATTATATCATCTTTGAATTTAAAATATATGTAATAATTCATAGTGTCTTATCATCCTCAGTGGTTCCTCTTTCTTAATTGCATGTGAAGTAATGGTGTATAGCTATTGATGGTGTGCTAGATTTGATGAAATACAGTATTAAAAAAAATTATATGATATAAATAAATGCCTAAATAAGTGGAAAAAATAATAAAATAAAATAATCAGACATGCTCCTGAAAATGAGTTTGTTCATTGAGAATATAGTTGACCTTTTGAGTCACTGGAATAAGGAGTTTGGTAGAATTCTAGTGAGTTAGCTGTTTGATTGCTCTGCCTGTGCCCCAAGTGCAAGGAAACTGGTTAGTGGAAAGAGTATGAGCCAAACCCAGTGAAATACAACAAGAAAAGGAAGGATAGAATAATCTCACTTTTTTGTTCCTCTTTTCTCCAGTCCTTCATAAGACTCAGCTATATGCTCTAATCTTGGGTGCATTGAGATAGGTTTTGCCCTTCCAACAACATCCCATTTTGTTTTAATGAGTTAGAATGCATGTCAGCATTTTATATTGAAACAGCTTAAACTAAAGCAACCTAAAAGAAGCCTGTGTCCTATCTCAAGGAAGGTACCTTTAAGCTGTTGGCAATCCAATAGGAGTATGGACTCTAGAAGAGTAAATTATAGGGAATTCAGATGTTAGATATAACACAAAATTTCTCACACAAAATTTAAGAATCAGGTGCTCATACAAATTGTAGTACCTCTACTTTCTTTTCCAAATTGACAGGGAGTAGTTTTTAGTGAAAGAAAATAAAAAGTGAAAATGTTAAGAGACAGGAACATTTTTGTCAACTGTTTGAAGAGAAGTAGAGTCCTGGACTGTCTGGAAGGCATTAAATTATGGAGAGTTCAATGGGACAAATGGATACAGGAGGAGGAAAGACTATGAATTTAGCAAAATAACCTCTGTGAGCAAGTATCTCAAGAACTTGAATGTGGCTCTAGGTATAGTAGACAATGTTGATTGACCTAACAAAAGCTATTCTTTCTTAAGTCAGCTATCAAAACCCTGATTTTTTATGAAAGGCAATAAATTCAGTCCCAGGAAATAAATCTCAATTTGTCAAAGTAAATTACTACAATTTCAATGCCTTTTCTGGTGGTTGATTTGAGAATAGAACTGCAATCCAACTTTGGCCAATGAGATGTAACGTTATGTCAACTAAGAGCTTATGAGAAACAATGTTTCTCCATAAGGAGAAAGAGAGTCTGAGAAGAAAATCTTGTTCTCTCCTCTCTCTTTCTTTATTGCATTGGAAATTGTCAGGTGATGCCCAGGTTGCTGTGGTCATTTTGTGTCAATGAAGGAAAGGCCAAGATAATGAGGAAGATGTCAACCTTGAGCCCTAACATCTCTGAGCTTCTGGTGAACGCTGAAAAAGCCTGTTGCTCAAATTCTTAAGTAAATCAGTAAATCCCCATGTTATTTAAGGTGCTTATGGTTGGATAATCTGTCATAGCCTGAAGTATTATAATTGATACAGTAATTGCAAGGAGGCAGAGACAAATATAGTGAAGAAGAGGAAGGCCCAAGCAAGATCAAAAACATATATATTAAGCAAAATGGCAGAAGCTATTGAGATTGAAGGTAACCCGATATGAACATTCACGATCGGAGCCAACAATGATTTGTATAAACAAATCAAGTGAACTAGGAAATGTTTGCACTTGAGTCCTATGCTCAGAATTATGATGGGGGATGGGGGTGGTAGTAGTGATGTTCTATTCTTAATGGCACAGTTGTGTTTCTACTCATTTCAAAGGCATGATGGTTTGAATCAAGCATATAACCTTATGGTGCGCTCTTAAATCTCTTAAAGTGAACAAATGAGTATAAGGTCACTTGTGGTACAGTGTGATGGCACTAGACAAATCGCTACCCAATTGAATATGTCCTAGGTCTGTAATGCAGAATGTCAATATTTAATGCTTTGCCAAGCACTTTTTGTTGTATGTTATAAACTATAGAACATTAGAGCTAAGAGTGTCACTATATATCATTTAATCCAACAGGGAAAGCCCATAAAATACTTAGTCTGGAGACACCAGGAATAGATTTCAAGGTTTTAATTGTGAGCAAAAATCTGGGAAGTGGTGGAAAACAGGAACAAAGCACTTACAAAAGCTGGAATAAGAAAAACCTGAATGGGAAAAAGTGGTTTTGGGAAATTGCTTCAATACTTGCTGGTGTTCAGTACTTTTGTGAGCTAGAAGGGGTATTGAGAATTTGTCTCTTTTAAATAATGAGGGGTAGCATAGATACATAGCTAAGAAAAGGTGTAGCAGAAATGAAACTCTGGTTTACCAACTTCTAGTCCAATTTCTTTTATACTTGATAGCCATTGTTGGCTATCATTGCAACAAAGCCATTGCATCAAAGGATGCTAACGGTGATAAAAGGTGAGTCCCAAAATCATACCTTAGAAAGACCCCAAGGCTTCCCATATTAACCTTGCTGATGTGCTCAAAATTCCATCTACTTGGTTTCTCTTAAATCATCTTGCAGCTGAAATGCTGTATGTTTCTACCCATGCTCAAGGCATTTAGTCCTCTGAGCAAGATAGTGTTGAGAATGATCGCACTCTAAATAGACAAATGGAACTTATTTTCTTTGGAGAATGTTATTCCCTATTAAATCACTGACTCCGTATTTTGCTTTTTAAAGAATTCCTGATCGATGATAGTGAAAAATACAACAAGGACAACTTTAATAGAAGGGATCAAGTTTACCTCTGATATCAAAACTGCCCCTTTATGTCTTTTGTTTTTCCTATGGGCGTGACCCTCTACTAAGGAATATCACTTTTAATTTAATAAAAAGTGGTTGAACTACTAGTAGTTTGGCATTTTTCTCTTTTTTTTGTATTTAGGGAAAATATGCCAATTTATTTAAAAATATGTCATAAATATGTAAATACCTTCTCATCTCTTCTAAAAACACATTGAATCCCACCCTCTACACTCATGTAAGAGATTTTAAAGACAGTAATAAAGGCCTGCTTTGCTCTGATGTACAGAAAAAGAGAGAAGCATCGTGCACTTACTGCACTGTGGAAACAGCCTGGGACTGCTGCAGTTGCCTCGTCACTTATTAAGATAAGTCACTGAAGATCTATCTTCACTCATTTGATTTTACCAGAATTGAAGAATATGGTCACTTATACAGCCCAGCACCTTGGGAGAACCCTAACACACTCGGTCAAAGGGATGGTTGGACTTTTCAGTCCACCTCCCCACCCCCAGCTAAACGCCAGTGAAGGGGCTGGACTACAGGGAGCCAGGAAATATTGTCATTATTTTTTTGCTACCCTGCAACCTCTAAGTGGGCTTTATTTTCTTTTTTAATGTCTGGAGTTGAAAAATTCATAATTATTTTAGAGAAAAGTAAGACAATTTTGAAAGTCCTACTATAACTACTAAAACAATTTAATCTATATATATTTTTAAAAATCTCCTGGGTCAAGAGGATTTTTGGAAAACTTTTATCAAACTACCAAAAAGTATACAAACTATTTCAATACCATACATACTATTTTGGAGAATAAAAAGAAAGTACTCTGTAACTTTAGTAGATAATAATATCAACAACTTTTCTACATTAAGGACTAGATGTGCTTTTAGTTAAGTTTCATATGTAATTGATGGTCCTCCCTCTTTGAAGATAGAAAGCCTATCTTATGGAGGGTACCAGAAACTTGCATAGAACCAATTTAAAAAAGTAGGCACTGTCTGTTCATTTCATCTATTTATTTAGGAATGAAGACCTTTGGCAAATATGTAATATCTGCCAGAATAAGCAAAGATATAATATTTAATATATACTTTTACTAAAAAACTATTTGTTATTGGATATTCAAATTCAGCTAAAAGTCCTGTATTTATCTGGCAACCAAAACTATGCAGCAATGTTGAGTTGTTTCAGACCCATATAAAAATTTTTGGTCAGTGTGTCACCCACACCCTTCAGATGAAGAAATTGACCAAATACTTTATTTTTACACAAGATATGAGGTTGGAAAGGTGACAACAGTGAGGTAGTGAATGGTATCATGGTCTAAAAATATTTAGATTCATTGAAAATCTCCTTCTTCACTCATGTAAGTGGTACTTTTCAAATAAAATATCATTTATTCCATTTTTATTCATTCAATAAATATTTATAGAAATTTTGCCTGATATCAAAAGTTCCCAGCTACAGTCTTGATTGAGGCTGGAAAGTTTCCAGGCCACAAGACAGAAAACCCACTGAGACCCTTTCTTTCGAAGTACCCAGTAAAGTAATTTCACTCAGCAACTATAGGGATAAAGAACTAATCATGTAGTAAATGAAATGCTTCTAGTTCTCAAACAGTTTATTGTCTGACCTATGGTGAGGTAAGGTCAGAAAGCAAGAATATTATCTTAGAAAATTTTATAGCAATGTGATAGATTAGTTTTGTCTATGGCATCTAAACTTTTAAAGATGGGCTTATAATATATGCCTTTTATATTTTAGTTTTTAGTAATTCACTATTTTTAAAAAAGACTTTAATTTGTAGGATAGTTTTAGATTTACAGGTTAATTACAATGGTAATACAGAGCCTCCTTACCATATAATATGTACCCAGCCCCCCCTATTATTAACATCTATGTACAGCTCACACTTAAATGTGGGAAGTTATGCTCTCCCTTTGTGAACGCAGAGGAGCTCCACAAGTTATTTGGATTTTTTGGTACATAAAATATCTGTTTTTTCTTATATATTAATCAGTTGATATGATAATTATTTATTACAAATATGATAATAAATACAATCATAAATAAATCAGAAAACTAAATTAATATGTAAATATTAATTAATACATAATTAACTATACCTATGTTGACTCATGGATATTTGCATTATACTTTGAGTTATAATCCAATACTATTTGATTCTTTGTTAGTCAGCTACTGCCAGCTTTGGTCCCTGGAGCTCTTTCTGCTGGCCCTGTGTTCCACTGGCCCAGGAGCCACTTTCACCTTATGTATTACCTCCTATCTTAGATTCAATCGTTTCTTCAAGAAGCTCTTGTTCCTTTTATTGAAAAATGGAATTAAAACCAAGATCTAGGTACAAGGGGTGTCCCACCATTTCTGAGTTTTATGCTCTTCCTCCCCTCACCTTTACTGAGGGATAACTAGTATACAAAAATGCACATAATTAACATATACAACTTAGGAGTCTGGAGATACATATACACTTACGTTGCTATCGTCACAACCAAGATAATAAATATATGTATCCATCATCTCTGCAAGTTTCCTTGTGTCGCACTTTTTATTTTTGTTTTGTGATAAGAACATTAACATGATATCTGCACTCTTAACATATTTTAAGCACATAATACCTTTCGGTTAACTACAGGCATGATGTTGTACCATAGATTCTGGAAGTTTCTTCTGCATCTATTGATATGACTATGGAATTTTTGTCCCTTATTCTATTAATGAGGTATATTATGTTGATTTATTTGCATATGTTGAACCATCCTTGAGTCCCAGAAATAAGACTTACTTGGTCATGGTATATGAATCTTTTAATGCTCTTTAGAAATTGGTTTGTTAACATTTTGTTGAGTATTTTTATGTCTATAATTATCAGGGACATTAACATGCAGTTTTCTCTGCTTGTGGTGTCTTTCTCTGGACAGATTTCAAGATGGTTATTTTTCTCTTCACCACAAGACTCTGGTGGAGTTCCAGAAGTAAAACCCATGAAAGAGTGGCGACCTCCCTAAGACTGCAGCCTTTGGGAATTTCTCACTTTGAAACCCAATCCACACTCAGCATTCAGCAATTTGTCACAATTACCACTTAACATTCCTAAGAGTTTAAGGTTCCAGCACCTCCTGCTCCAGGTCAGCAGAAATGAGAAGGGCGCTATGAACCTGGGAGTCTCTGCAGATAGCAGAGTTATTTGCCCAGGGAAAGTTGTTGGTTTTCAAATTGTTCAGATTTTTTTTTCTTCTTTTAAGGAAGAGTAACAACTTCTAATGCTCTACATTTTAGCACTGTTACCAGAATCCAAGTAATTAATATTTTACTGTGTTTTATAAAAGTTATAGTCCAAGGTAGATGAAAAAGTAAAGAAAAACAAGCCTCTCACAAGTTATTTCAGAAGAGCTGTCAGAGTAACCTCCGAGGATAACAATAACGCACTAATGTGGGTGGCATCACACCAGCAGGAGGAAGGTGCACTAGAGTGTGTGGAGACCAGTCTTTTGTCTGGACACAACATAGATCCTATGTGAACAGGGCCTACATACTCATCACAAATACACTGGTGGGGATATACATTTAGTCACTGTCCCAGAGGCCTGAATGAAAGTGAACAAAAGTAGGACCTAGCTTTTCTCCCATACCAACTTATTCCTCAGAGTCTTGCTATGAGATTGGAACACAAATGTACACACATATTAAGTAAAATATTTATATAACTCTCTGAGACTTCAGGCTACTTGATACAAAACAAAAAACAAAAAAACAAACAAAAAACCTAAGATGAGGGTGAGGATGTGGGAAGGTCAAAAAGAAAAGGTCAAGTTTGAAGGTGTGGGGAATGTATTCCTTTCCAGGGTGCATCTTCACTTGTTCCCATGATAAGCTGCATCCCAAACTCAGGCCGCCAACTCCCACCTGACCTAATCCTTGAACTTGGATTTTGGACTCATAAATAAGGCATAGCAGTGGGAACAATAGGCATGGAAGCCTTGGATACCTCTCCGTGGAGAGTGAATTTCCTTCTTGGAATCTTCACCTGAGGTGGAACGGGATAAAGCAGAGGGATGGAGTGAAAGGAAGAGTATAAATGGGTGTTGGAAAGTAGCCTTGGGGGATATCTGTGAGGCCTGTGTTTGGGGGAAGTAACATCAGACTCCTGACTACCCTTCCATTGGATTTCTTGATCTTAAATCAGCCCCAGTAAATGGAGGACCATCTCTTTGTGTTCTTCTTTCCCCTTTATTCAAAAGTCCAACACTTCCCTGACTCTGAGCTGCCTGTTCTCACGCTGAGTTTTCCAATCATTCTTCTTCCTCTTGTCTCCCTACTGACCCTTCCTGCTCTCTCTCTTCACCCTGCCAATAGAAACTAGAGCCCACTGACAAACAGAGACTATCTCATCCCATCGACAATGGACCACTGTGGTGCCTCCCACCGGGAGTTACGTGAGGGAAGGGGTGATGATGGAGGAACTGCAGGCAGCTTCATTGTGTCAGGCTGCACCTCACCACTGCCACATGCGTCACACAGGAGGCTTCCTCCTTATCTCGGCCTGGAGCATTCACAGTGACCCAGTGCTAGAGGCAGAGAACTCTCACCTTGCACCTGCGACAGGAGCATCAGGCAGGAGAGCAGCATCCAGGATGTGCTGGGGAGGGCCATGGGAGCCAGCATCGTGTCTGTGACTTGCAGAAGCAATCAGAGGTCATGAAGGAAGCGTTGGCAGAGAGAGAGCATGCAGAGGGCCCTCTGTTCTCCCTCTCATCTTTTCCTTTGGGTAGTCCTCTGGGAATAAATGGTCTTGGTGACATCTATCACCTTCTATGATTCTGGAAATAATTGGAAAATCTGTACATTCTACTACCCCTGAGACCTCCCCGGATGGCCTTAGCTGAGTCTCAGAGCTCCTGTGTTCTCCGAAGCCTAGCACCTGGCGTCCTCTTAAAGGTTCCCCTCAAGTGTGACAGGGAAACCTCTCCTATGACTCCCATCTTCTCTCAGCTCCCACTTACCTGTTTTGCAGGTCTCTTCAATGGTTGCTCACGTTAGAAAAGACTAGGCTTTTATAAGTGGATTTGAGGGTGGAGCCCTGCAATGAATAACAGACATGCGAAGCCAGGACTTGGGTATCGGGAAATGGCTTGGCAGTCGCTCAAGGAGATTCGTGTCATGGGTGGTAGACTCTTCCTGGCAATGGCTGGGAATTGCCACAGCTGTTGCTTCTTTCTCCTCAGCAGGCCAGCATTTTGTCCAGGAACAGGTGAAGTTTGGACTTTAGGTAATGCTGGGATTTCTTGTTCTGAAAACCTTCAGGGAATGAAAGTAACCCTGTGGTACAAATTCTGATGTTACATAGTTAAGAAAACGTGGCAATAGATAGATAAGGAAAATGTCAATATTCGAGCAATGTGCCAAGAACCCATTCCTGTAGGCATATGTAGAAATGTTTTATTTTTTAGTATATATATTTGTCTTTATACCTTGTCTCTTAAGATAAATAAAAACAAATTACTAAGTAAAAATTGGGTGGATATATGAATTGTAATTATTGGTGAGAACCAAGTATTATTTGAGGGCAAACAAACAATTGAAACCACAGGAAGGAGCAGTGGTTCAGAGATGCTGTTGCAGCAATTAAGTCAGTGGGAAAACCATAATTGGATGGAACAGCAGATGAATAGACTTGCCTTCCTCCAGCCACCTATATGTCAGAAGACTGAGAAATAATTTTTCACTTCAGTCTAATTTTGAGATGAAAGTCTGAGATCTCAAAGTATCACACTGTCACGTTGTGATCTGCAGTCCCATGGGAGTATTTAAGACACTTCCAGGGAGACTGTGAAGTTGTAACTTTCATCATTATACTAAAGTGTTATTTGTCTTTTTACAGTGGGCGAAAGCAAAGGTGGATAAAACCTCTGATGCATCATCATTAATCATGGCAGTAGTGTCAACCTGTATTCTTCTTATCCATACACTTTCAAGAAATGGAATTTTTTACTGAAGGATGTCCTTGATGAATTTGATGGATCAGTAAAAATAATTAATTGTAGTAAATCTCAAACTTGTATATATTTCTATTGATATTCTGTGTGACTAAATGGGAAGTCTGAATAATAAAATACAATGGTTGTCTTGAGAAAATGCATTTGTAACAGTTTAATCTACAGTTTTCATGGAACATAATTCTTACTTGAAAAATAGACTGACAGAAAAGCTTATTCTTATTGGGCATTTTTTGACAGTTTTTTAAAAATGATGAAAACAAGTTAGTAGATAAGTATTTCCAAAAGCCCTGTTTTAGTATTTAGTATTATAAATATCAATGATTCATATGAATAAAAATTCTTTAGAGTTTTCAATAATTTCTAAGAGTATAAAAGTGTCTTGAGATCAAAACATCTTGAGAACCTCTGATTAACATTAGGCTACCAAATTCCATGGAATTTGGGGGATAGGATAGTTTATGTTACAACACAGCAATACAATCAGCAAAGTCCAGAAGGTGGGAAACTGCAGGACAGATGACTCCATTTCCTCAGCAAATAAATTTAAGGTAACAAAGCAATATTACGTTCTTAACATTTGAAAGATGTATCAATCAAATACAATGTATGGACCACGTTTAGATCCTGATTTGAACAAAGCAAACGGGAAAAAAAAACTAAGTAGAGAAAATGTACTAAAAGTGAACATTTGAAAATGTTAAGGGATTACATTATTTTGAATGTTAAGTGATTATGGTATTGTAATTATTTAAAGTATTCTTATAATTTAAAAATACATAATAAAGTACTTACAGATAAACTATATTATTCAGGATCTACCTCAAAATAATCCAATGTGGTCAGGGAAAAGAAAGAGATGTAGAGAACATTTTAGATCTTGCTTCCTGGTAACTGTTGTCAGTTTTGGCTCAAACATATTCTTATAAAAATAAAAAAAGAAAGTGATGTGGCTGAAATGAGGCCATTAGAAAATGATTGTTTGTGCCAGTGATGGATCCATAGGAGTTTATTTCCACAATCTTTGGGTCTGTGTGAAATATTTGTCATAAAATATTGTGGAAAGAGTTTTGGAAAAAGGAAATTTGAGAAGCAACAATTGAGAAAGAAATCTTAAAGCCAACATGACTCAAGAACATTGGTATGAAATTTCTGAACAAAAACACTAAGCAAATGAAATTCACCAATGTAAAGAATAAATAAAGGGAAAGAGTGGGTCTTGGATATATAAAGATAGTTTATTATGAGAAACCATTAATGTAATCATTGAGAAATTAAAAGAGAACAAAACATTATCATCTTAAAAGGAAAAAATCATTTTGTGAATTTCTACACCTAGTAGTGAGTGACAAAACATTAACAAAGAAGATGACAACGAAGAAGAAGAAGAAGAAGAAGAAGAAGAAGAAGAAGAAGAAGAAGAAGAAGAAGAAGAAGGAGAAGAAGGAGAAGAAGGAGAAGAAAAGGATTCCTTAATATAATAAAGAAACCTATGTAGACTCAAAATAAAACATTAAAAACATTTCTTTAAAAATCAAGGAGAGCCCAGGCTGGTGGCTCTCTTGGTTGGAGTGTCATCCTGTATGCCAAAAGTTTGCCAGTTCAGTTCCAGGTCAGTGCACATACCTAGGTTCTGTGTTTGACCCTTCATCAGGGTATGTATAGGAGGCAACAAATCAATATTTTTCTATCATATCCATATCTCTCTCCCTGCCTTCTTCTCACTTTAAAATCAATAAACATATCCTTGGGTGAGGATTCAAAAATAAAATCAGTGTGATAAAAATGTCTCACCCTCACTCATTCTATTCAACTGTACATACTATGCAATAGGAAGTACACTTAGAAAAAAATACCAGAAAATTTAAACATGGCAGGAGAGTAAATGAAATTATCATTATGTGCAAATCATGTTTTCTCCATATAGAACTCAAAAGAATCTCCAAATAAATTGTTAGAATTAGTGGGAGTATTTGCAAGCAAGGAGAATATGGTATCAACATATAAATTATGGTTGACTTTTATATTCCAGTGATAGAGTTAGAAAAAGTATTTTTAAGAAAGATACTACTTTTACTAAGAAGGAAAACATAAAGTACCTAGAAATACATATCATAAAAAATAGTGGAACTCTCATAAAAAATGTTGAATTATAAAGAACTAAATATGTGGAGAAATATAATGTGTTTGTAAAGAGATTCAATACTCTAAAGGTGTTCCTTTTCATAATGTTGATCAACAGAAGTGCAATTGGACTACAAATGGGGTTTTCTTGGTAATTTCATAAACTGATTTAAATATTCAGAAGGAAAAACAAAAGACCAAGAATAATCAACAGATTTCCAAAGAAAAGCAATGAGGTGAAGAATTTTGTTTGACTATATGCAAGGCTTTTTATTATAAAGTAACACAAATGTGGAGAAATCAAATTTGACCAGTGTAACACAAGAGAGGGCCCAGAGACATAATTAGGACATGTGGAACCTGGAAATAGAGAAGGTCATTGCTGATGAACAAGGAAGGATGGGCTAAATGATTTGAGTTTACTGGTTGTCTGTATGAACATAAAACAAATTGAATCTTACCCCTCAAAACATAAAAACCACCCCCCAATAAATCCAGAAGAATGTATGATTTAAATGTGGAAGCAAAATATTTAAAACTTTAGAAAAGAATACTAAAAAAATAAGTTTTTGATTTTGAGTTAGGAAAATATTGCTTAAACTATAAAATAGTATTAAATGTGACCACATTAAAATAAAAATAAATACAATAAAAATAAATGAGTAAGACACAAATGAAAGAAAATGATTTAGATATGTATAATTGACAAAAGAGTAATAATTAGAATAGGTTAACAATATAAATCAACAAGAAAAGGAATAACACATTTATATGAAGAGTGAAGAAACAAAAGTATTCGCTTCACTAAAGAAGCAAACTGATCAATACATATTTGACAACATGCCAGCCTCATTAGCAATCAATGAAATTCAAATTAAAATCAAAGTGAAATATAATACATCTGGCAGATTAACAAAAAGAAGATTTGACTTGCCAAAATTCTGTTGAGAAAATAGAGCAGTAAGTCCTCCATATTTATGATGGAGGAAGTGTAAAATTATACAACCTTTTGGGAAAACTGGCATTTTCTTATACCCTAAGATCTATAAATTGCATATATATTCTGAGTTTTATATACAGGAGTGTTCATAGCATCATTATTTATAATGGCAAAGAGCTAAAAATGAGTAAAATATCCATTACCAGGAAATTGAACAATTTTTTTGTGGTTGAAAAAAGTGATAGAATATATTAAAGTAGTGAAATTGAGTGAATCACAGCTGCAGGCATCAGTATGGTTTAACCTGCTGATAGAAAATATATATATATAGGAAATTTTGTACTGTGTAGTTTTTGTTTTTAAAAGATCAAAAATAAAAGTAAATAATGTATCATTTAGGGATATTATATAAATAATAAAATTAAATTTAAAATAGGAGAGTGATAAGCTCAAAATTCCAAATTGTTACCTATAAATGAAAGGAGAAAATTATTGGAATATAGACACAAGAAGAGTTAAATATATTAGCTGTTATATATACTTTTAAGTAGAGTGGTATGTACTTGAACTTTTTAAACATATTCCTTCAATCATATACATTACACATATCTACTAAATATAAAATATAATAAAAGTTAAAGAACAATTACTTAATTTCAGTTTAATTAAGTAATATAGAAAGATTAGAAATAATTTTTAAATGGTCTTCAAATTATTAGAGTTAGTCCATAGAAATCAACCTAAATAAATTTGAACTTCAATTAAAGATATCATTAAGATATTGGTCAGGCTATAGTCATCTGAAGAGCAGAATATCCACTTCCAAGATGAATCACTAACATGTTAAATTTGTGCTGTATATTGGCAAGAGTCATCATTTCCTCACCATGAATGTTCTCATAGGGCTCCTAGAGCATACCCTTAAAACATAGTAATTTTCTGTCTCCAGCTTAAGTGACTCAACAGAGAGTAAGGCAAAAGCTGCAAATGTCATTTACAACATAGCTTCAAATGTTGCACATGGCCATTTCTGGAATATCACACTGGTTACATGGGTCAGCCCCATCTGACCTGGTATGGAATTACATAACCATAAGCGTATAAATGACAAGAAACAGGGATCATTGAGTGCTGTCTTTATAGATTGCTACCAGAGTTGGAACCTAGTGCTTTATCAGTCATGGGTCAGAAGTTTTGTGTAAATGTTTTGATCCTTTTTTGTGTGTCAACCCTGAGATATCCCTCTGATCCATGTGATATATGCTACTTGTACATGGGAGAAGGAACTTCACGCAATTCCATCCAGTAACCCTGAAACTTCACATAAACTTGAATGTAGGTGAGAATAAGAGACAAAGTATTTATCTCCTACTTTCTAAATAATCTGATTCCTAGAGCCCTATCTATTCAAAATGTTCAGTTATGAACTGAATTACTATCATTTCCTGTCTAAAACTTTTCAGTCATTCCTTTATTACCTACTCTCACAATTACCTACTGTTGCACAATAAACTATCTCAAAGTTAGGGGGTTAAAATAACTATTATTATTTGTCATGATTCTGTGATTTTCTTTATATGGTTTTGCCTTGGGGTTTCTCAGGCAGATCGTGGCTGGAGATTTAGCCATAAGAAGGATCAAATGAACTGAACCTCAAAGATGGTGACACACAAGAGTGGTAGTTGATCTAACTATTGGCTTAGGGCTCAGTTGGGGCTGTTAAACAGAAGGTCAACATAGAACCTTTCCATATGGTTTGGGTTTCTTATAGTTCAAAGGTATCAGGATAGTAGGAATTTTTTCATTGTTGGTCAGGGTTCCCAGAGAGCAAGGCAGATGATGCCAGTCCTCTTAAGTTGAGAAATGGCATAATACTGTTTCCACCATACTCTATTCGACAAACATGAGTCAGCATTCATGAAGAACATTAAGACCACAATAATGTTTATTTAATCAATTAATCTATTTATTCACAATTATTTCAATAATTACAGTGGTTGCCTTTAATTGCACAATGCCTTAAATGTTTAGAAGACTTGAATTTTAATTTTAATGTTATTTAATTTTAGTGTGTTATTTTGAGTAAACGACTTCATTTCCCCCTCCTTGCATCTGTGTTTCTCAATTTTTTTCAATGAGGATTTTGGATGGAGAGATATCTGAGGTACATTCTATAATCCTCTTATTGTTGGCTGGAATGATGTAATATGAAAATGGGTCAAGAGACCCTCTGAAAAATAGTTATTGCTCCATATCAAAATCTCAGATAACTTTTTGGAAGGCCATCTTTTTATCTTATTGTACCAAAGGGATCATTTTTGAGCAGGCTTTGAGAAAAGAATAATGTCATGAAACCTGCCTGGAAATGGAACCATTACAGAGAATTTTGACTCAACTGTTTAGATAGTTGGTTATTATTTGGCTATTAAAAACAACTTACTTCCAAAATACAAACCCATAGAGTAGGAGCTCCTTGCATATTTGCATAAAATATTTAAAGAATCAGCACATAGTATGTTCAACTAAATGTCTTTATTCAAAGTATAATTTGTTAAATTCTATAAGTTCAGCCCCTACAGTGCTTGCGAACAAAGCACTTTATCTAAAGTACTTAATAAGGCTACTGGAATATGTATGAAAAATTATCAAGGAAGAATTCAATTACTAAAAAGACATATTCTTTCAGGAAATCTTTCAAAAATTAGTAAATCTTGATAAGTTCTGTTTCTAACCACTCGTTGTTCCATAGATTAATTTGAGTCTAGTAGAGAGACTGTCTATATATATAAATATACTGAAATTTGAGCTAAATTAATGAGCAGAATAGGGACTGCAGGTTGATACAGAAACATGTTCTGTGGAAGGGACTGTTCTGAAGGTCAATTTTTAGAGACCAACTTACTAAAAGAAAATAAAAAAGAAAAAGAAAAAGGAAGAATAAGAGCATGAAGAAAACATCAGATAATCTGAAATTCTTTATATATCTGATATTGTGGGTTAGCTGGAGACAAGAACTCAGAGTAGAAGAGAGTGTTGCTCCTTAACCTCACATTTTATGGTTTGAAGTTGGAAGAATAGAGAGGAGAGAAATTTCATGGAAAATACTCAAAGTACAGTGTATAACATCCAAGGCCTTTTTTTTTTTCATACTTCCTTTTCTTTTTATGTTTCAACCTTTGTTGCTTAGGGGATAATGGAGACATAAATAAGATTCTACTTTAATTGAAAAGATGACCAAGAGTTATGTCGAAATCGCAATGCAGAAACCAACCTGAGGACTAGGTAGAAATTGAATACCATATAGCCCAAACTAAGGAAAATACTTAAAATAAAATAACCAGATACCCCAAACTAAGTTCTAGGCAGGAAAGGAAAGGCATGTCTCAAACCTGATACTAATCCAAGACAACTGAGGAGAGTCAAGGAGCAGAACACTCCAAAAACAAATTCAAGGGCACCATATTCTCAGGAAATGGTGAGAATGCTGGCTCCAGCCCTCAGGGAATGCTTGAAATTAGGTAGTTCAACAAGACTAGGGAACCTGGGTGTATGGAGTAGAGAGAACATGGGGCTGGGATTCCAAATAGGATTCCTAGGCTGGAAATTATGTGAGAGAGTGTGAATGCTTTAAAGTTATGATGCTCACTTTCCTGTTCAGGATGTTCCCCTGGGCCTCCAGATACCCATGTTTATTTGTCTCCATGCCAGCCCAGACAGTGGCGTAGTGGAAAGAATAATCAATGAAGCATAATGATGAAGGCCTGAGCTCTCAAATCAAATCAGACAGACTCATCTCATGAGGTTGGGAAGGCAATTAAACAAAATAATGAATGAATATCCTTAAGCATGAGCCATATACATACAAGTATAATGACACAATAAATGACAGCTAATAATAATATTATCTTCGGTGCCTGGTAGTGCTCAATAATTTTTAGTGACACTGGTATTGAATAGTAATTGGGGTTCTACTGCCTGCTGTCCAATAGGGATACTCCAGAGGCAGAGATTTGGCAAAAAGGGCAAGGGATCGTTTATTCAAAAGTGATATATTTTGGAAGAATGAGGAGCTTCTACTTCAGAGCCCATTCCCTCTAAAACACTCTAAGACAAATAACCCTACTACCCTTTGCCAGATTAGTTCAAAGCTGTGCCTAGAATTCCTTCTCCCGTTTAAAATACTGTCCTTTGTGAAACACAAGTGACTGCCCCAGAACCGCCTATTAGGCTTAGCTGGTTCCTGGTCGCAGTCTGCATTCAGGCATCATTCTGGAGTCTGCGTGCTCCCTGGAGCCCTCCTTGTTTCATGCTCCCTTTTCTTTTGCTCCCTCCTGCCAGCCAAGCACCTGTGCCACACCCCCGAGCCATAAGCTTGCCAGTGTGTCTGTGCGCCCCGTGAGCAGGACAGCAGCAGCTCAGGGCCATGCCAGGTGCCCTCACCGCTGCTGGTCCTCGCTGTGGCAGGGGCCTAGGGTCATTGCCAGGCCACATGATCTCCAGGGCCTGCCACCTGGGAATGCTCAGGCCCCTCATCTGGTGAGCAAAGGAAACCAGAAGGGGACGAAGTCTCTGCCTTCCCTCTGTTTAAAGATCCAGGCTCAAAATCCTATGCGCTCTGGAGGCATCTCACTTTTCTAGCCAATCTCGGCTAGACTGCCAAATCTGCTCTTCCTTTTGTCATATGAGTTTTGTTAATAGAGTATGGTGGAAACAGCATTATGCCATTTCTCAACTTAAGAGGACTGGCATGTTCCAGAAGTGGGTAGGAGAGTCTCTAGCAATGTGCACAGCATCTCTGCCCAGGGCGGGGAGTCACACGGCGGGGTAACACGTGACTGGTTTGTTTGCCCTTACCTGCAGTATGGAAATCAGTCGCCCTGCCAGCTGCGGTTTCAACCTCACTGCTTTTGGCACTTCCCAACCCTTCCCTTCTCAGGGGCCTGGGAAGGCTCTCACACCACCTCAGCAGTCCCTCCCTGCTGCCCAGGGATCTCACCAGATCACCTGTCACAGAATGACATAAATACATAAACATGGTCTGCAGATGTAAGTTGTTGAGAAGTGACTCCTCTGATTTATTTGTATAGCTTACTTATTAGTTGATCTGACATTTACCAGTGTTTCCTTGAGGGCATCAAGCCAGCAATGATGTCCAGCCATTTGTATTCTCTATACACCTTTAAATGAAATAACATATTTATTTTTAAAGGTGTTCAGATGTCACTACTTTATTCATAAATTATTTATTTCCTCATAAATGAGGGAACTACTTTACTCTTAAATTCATTTATCAGGGAATTGTCAAACTAATTCATGCAGGAGCTCATCTGATTATAGATACCATTTACTCAGCATTAATTTCATGCCTGGCTCTGTACTAAGAGCTCTACATAAACTATAGTACTTAATATCCAGAGCATCATGGTATGCTTAAGCATGAGACAACTATGCTTACCTGATTTTTCACACGAGAAAATGAAAACTTTGGACAGGTTTCATATCTTGGTAATGGTTCCTCAAAAGTAACAGAATGACGATCAAAACCCAAACACCAAAGCTATGGTCTTAATCACTGTTATTTACTTCTTTTGGAGAAGATTCCTTTTTTCCTATTAAAAAGAAAAAAGGACCCCTGGCTACTGTGGCTCAGTGGATTGAGTGCCAGTCTGTGAACCACAGGGTCGCCAGTTCGATTCCCAGTCAGGGCACATGCCTGGGTTGCAGGCCAGGTCCCCAGTAGAGGACACGTGAGAGACAACCACATATTGATGTTTCTCTCCCTCTCCTTCCCTCTCTCTAAAAATAAATAATAAAATGTTTTTAAAAAATAAAAAATGGAATATTGGCCTTTGTAGCAAGACCATTAACTTCCACATCATGAGGGAGGAAATATTTTTTCCTAAGATATTTAATTTACCATTGGGATGGACCTGACATTTAAAAGACCTAAGCCCAGAAAATCAGATTTCTGATGTACATACATAGAGAAGATTAAAAACACCACGCAAATACTGTGACTATCAGCCATGTGTTGTTTTTTGCTAAGCTACATTAACTTAAGGGACACTAAGAAAAAGAATGTATTCAGTGTTGGTAACAGATTCTCTTTACTTACACAAGTACAATACTATCAATTCCTTGTTTCTAGAAAAGCATGATATTGTTCTTTTGCCTGTAATAAATCATCCAAATGCTGTGAGTTCCAACTTCTCTTTGATTTAGACAATAGTCTAAATTGCCAATACTGTCCATTATTTCTGGCATTCATTAGCACTGAGTTAAATTCTGAAAAGATCCCATTAATTGCTCTCTGACATGATAGATTTTTGAAAGGTTTCACGTCAATTGATGGATCATTAATTTTAGAACATCTTATTTGCTTTCTGCTAATGGAATTTTCAGCAGGTGATTGGTTACCTTTTCTAAGCCGCATGCAGAGTTTAAATGTCATTTTATACAAAGATATTTACTGCACAGAATATTGGTCTAATTAATTTTGGAGAGCAAGTAGGAATTGCTGTAAGTTATTTTTGTCTGCAATTGTACCATTGGCCTTGAAAATCTCATTGGTATTTCTTGGTAACGTATGCACCCACATTTGTGAATTTAGGTGCACATGTATGTGAACATAGGTTTTGAACAGTTAGTTTGCTTTGCAAAACCTAATACGCGTTTTAAGATTTTTTTCAGGTGGAAACTTTTCCGCAATTGTTCCAGCTGTAGGTCACAAGAGCTTGATTGCAGCGTATTCTGGAAAATCACTCTGGAGTGGGAAGGTATGCCAGTCAACATGCATAAAGAACATACAGAAAACTCATTAAGAGGACAGCTTCCAAATTCAGAACTCTAAGTACAAGGGACGGGTAAAAACAGAAGTGCGATAGATGCAGCTGTCTTCATCCAAAGAGATGGACTGAGGATAAATGTTAATGTCTGGGAGTTACAGTGGTTTTAAGCCTCAGCAATTTGTATATTTGGGGGGATCAAAGGCAATACAAGGAAATATCAGCAGTGCTAGGGAGAAGTGCTGTCAGTCATAAAGAGTAGATTTTCAAACCTTGATTATTGGCTCTTGATAAACTCAGGTGTAAATCACAAAACAAAGGCTGAAACTCAGGCAAGTTGAATAGGTTGACATTATAAGTAGGAGTAATTTATCTCAAGGACAACCTGAGGAATCTATTCCAAGTTCAGCAGTTTCTGCGCTGAAATCCTGAAGGGTAAACTTGGATTCAATTAAGATAGCCGGTAGATCTACTGAAACACTGACCGCCTTTATTTGGTTGTGTGTTGGACATAAATGGAACCAGTGTGGAGAAAATGATACTTTGAACCCACCATGTTTTCTTCAGCTTTAAACACTTGACACAGGTTCCTCCTTCCTAATGGAACACTCATTTTCTCCTTCCTTTATTCATTCCATGGTTTATTCCTAGTTATCATGTAGGTTCCAACTTAAACAACACTTCTTCAGAAGACCTTTCCTGAAATACTGTCTACATAAGGTTCTTCTGCCCTGTATTTCCATAGTATATCAACTCTCTGCACTTCATTGCAATTACTTACTCTATACCTATTTTACACGCTAGGCTATAGGATCAGAAAAGAAAGAGACTACAGTTTTCCTGCTTATTGCTACATCTCAGTCCTTAATATTGAATCTGGCCTGAATCTGAGCCAACTGAGACTCATAAGTAAAAAGATTTTTTTCCAAGGCCATATGACTATAATTGTTGGAGCTGAGACTGAAACCCAGGTTTTCTGACTTCTAATACAGTGGGGTGTCAGTCTAGATAGCAGAAAAGAATTCTGCAGTGCAAGACTCATGTTCTAAATCCCAGACACCATTTGGCTTGCCGGGATATCAATAAATTTATACTTAACCTCTCTGGTGTCATCTATCCACTCCTGAGAAATTGTACATTCATGACCCTTTCTCATTCAGAGGCGTACTACGAGAATCTAGTGAGACCTATGATGTAAAAATGTTTTGAGAAAACTTATCTGTAACCATGAGCAAGCACACAAATTATAGTAACATTATTCTTTTCATAGTGCTTTCCACCTCAAGCTTCAACTGCATTTCATGAGGTCATTGGGACTAGGATTTTATACGTATAAAATATGTATCTGTATTTTATATAGGATTTTATGTGCATAAAATCATAGTCCAACTGTATCAAACTGATGTCCAAATAACTCATGGACAGCAGTAGAACTGGAATTGGCTAATTCCTTTAAAACATTTTTATCCTATAAAAATTTTAGTGGAACTCATTTTGGTGAACATTTATATTTTTATTCTAAATGGAAGAGGTGGACAGCTCTACTTGCTTTATTTTATTAAAGGGAAAGATCAGTAGGGACTCAAATATTTAGATGTTTGCTCTCCAGCCTCCTATGGTTTAGTACATCTGGTTTAAGAATTGACCTTGTACCCTGCCATCTGCTCATAAATGCAGGTATTAAACTTGCAGGGAGTGAGCATGAATCAATAAAACCTTCTCCTCTGTAGAGGATATGGCTCACAGTTGAGCACTACTAATGGAGACTAAAGGGTGGTCAGGGACATTGCTTTCAAATGGAGAACACAACAGGAAAATGACAGATGTTTGAATTACAGTACTTAGCAGAATATGCTTACCTTGGTATTCTTGGCTTAAGCTCAAGGCAAAGGCAAAGATCCTCAACTCAGTGACTGTAGTCATTAATCACCCCACTCCCCTTCCCAAGCAGTGTCTCAGTGATATTCTAAAATGTGTTTTAATCATCTCAAAGGGGGATGGTTTGTGGCAAAGTAAGTAGTCTTGCTTCTTTGGTTATATACTTTATATATACTTTAAATAAAATGCTAAGGTTCTTTCTTTCACCTCATAAAATCAGGCACGCACAAGCAAAATATCATGAGGTTATAATTTAACAGCACAGTCACTGAACTTACCCCAACAGCATGTGAGTGCCACTGATGTGGTGCTATTGTTCGAGGGGAGCAGCCTGATCCACACCATGTTCTGCTTGCAGCAACACTTTGACGAAGAGTAAAGAACTGAGTTTTCAGGTCAGAAATGGCTTTAAATATGAGCTTTGACAGTTCCTGATTACATGTTATAAGTCAAATAATTTGACCTCTTGGCATCTGTTTCGTCAGTGATAAAATGGAGACGCTATCTCAAGATTCTTCTGAGAATCAAGGAGAAACATTGACGTTCCTGGCACAGTATGAGGGTAATGAGACTGGCACAGCCCTTTAGATCTAATATTCCCAAAGTGCACATTCTAGTTCACTCTGCAACTCTGTGTCTGAATACTGTTCCTGTCATGTCAGCCTTAGTTTTCATTCTTTTCCTTCACAAAATGGTGATGATGACATCTACCATTCAAGCTTCTTTTTAGGATGAACAAATATTGCTCCTTCCTAACTGCTTCCAAATCATGCTCTGTCTCTAAACTTTCTACAGCCCCTCTTCCTTCTCACACTCCTTTTGACCACAAGTGTAAGGTACCTGGGCTGCCGCACTGAGGCCCACAGCCGTCTGTCAAGTTCCACCATGTGGTCCAACCTTCTCCAGTGAAATTCAGCCCCAGGACAGTAACTTTTTTATTCCTCCTCTGAGAATTATAGATCCCCTTTTATGTTTCTTTAAGATAAAAATTAAGTTATTTTTCAAATTAACTGTTTAATGAGATGATATAAGACTAACAAATTAAAAAGATCATTATGGAGACATCACTCTTTAAGCACAAACAGGGTGGAGGATGGAAAGACCGACCCCCCATTTTGTGTTACATCCCATGAGTGGATTTCCAAGGCAGTGCCAAGGCCCCTTCGGTTTTGGAATCCCTCATACCTGAGCCCCACTGTTGCAGAGCATTTCTACTGAACCAGCGTTTTCTGTTTTGGGGTAGACAACCATTTGTCTCTCTCTAAAGAATAGACATGGATCTGAGCAATGGGGCTGGGGCAGGTGTTTTGTGATGGTACTGGCACTGTTTTCATAGTTCTGTTCTTCTACGGCTTTGTGTTTGTGACAGAGATTGACTTGTTTGCCATTCCTCTCTTCTTTGTAAGTTCTCTTCCAAGAGACACCTCAGTATCCTACAAATAAACAAGATTCTGATTGGCTGGAGTACTTCCAGACAGTTGCTGAAGCATATCTGGACCCAAGATCTGGGCACAGCTTAGGCTCAGTCTGATATTTTGGGGGCTAAAGCTATAATCAAGAATCCAGGATAAATGTTATGGGCATACCTTGGTAGAGGAACAATATGAATGGGAGTTAAAATGTAACAATGCATATTATAAAAACCATAGGAACAAAAGAGAATATGTACCCAAACTACTATCACTATAATTTTAGGGATGCTTGATACTGGCATCTGATTTCATCATTTTATTATTTTTCCACTGGTGTCTTAGTATATGAATGAAAGAAGAGATAGGTTCAGAAGGATGTTAGTAACACAAATTTACAAGTAAAGAAACTGAGTTTTGGAGATGATACATAGCCTATCCAAGTGCACATAGCTGGGGCGATATATACAGCTCAAGTAGAGTCTAGGTTACAGTAATATATATACATGGAGGACAACTTTGTGGGAAGTGCAGATGATTTTGACTTTGGATATGTTGTTTTAAGTTGTTGATAGGAATTCCAAGGGGAAATGTGAGACTGAGATTAGGAACAAAGTCAGGTTTAGAGTTTTATAGTTGAGATAATCCCTGAATGCACCTGTGTGGGGATGGAAGGACGAAACTAAATGAAAGGAACGAGATAACTGAGCCTGAGTCTGTGAGAAGGCATGGAAGACAACAGTCCAGACAGAAGCAGTGTTCGTACCCTTCATTTTCCACATTTATACTGTGCTGTTCATGTTTCTTTAACTATGTCAAAACCCTTCAAAGGCAGGAATTGTGTCTTTTGAATCTTCCACAGTATTTAGTGCAGAGCTGGATTCAGAGGACTTCAAAGTGAGGCGACATTAGACATCTAGATAACTCTTTGGTCTCCGGTAATTCTCTAGACTCAACTGTCTGTGACAAATAAAATAAAGCAAACAATTATAAAGGTTGTATGATTCATTGCTCCTGTCATGCTGCAAATAAAATCTTCAGTTATTAAACAAGAAAAAAAATAAGAAAAAGGATGTTAGCTTACAGCAAAAATGTGAAAATACAACGATAACTTGAAGTTTGACTGTTGCACTTTTTTAACAAGGGAGATGGGAAACAATTGATCGCTCGCCTGCTATCTGTGTGTGTTCAGCTTCAGGCTACAATTACTTGGAATATTTATTGACCTTTGAAATTATATTCAACACCTAATATTTCCCAACCCAGCTGTCTCTGTTGAGTTCTATTATCATGACTGACTGTTTATCTGCCTGAGCTGCTGCACTGACCTTCAGCCTCTGAGACTCAATTATTCCAGAACCAGTAAGAAACACATCAACAAGAGGTGGCTGGCTGTCTCAACAGCGATTGCTAAAGGCAAAGAGAGTGGGAAATGGATGAGACCAAACTTGAAGGAAGGTCTAAAAACTTTCTTTCTTCTGTGGGTTCCTTTGCCATAGAATTATTGATTCTTATGGTCAGAAGTTACCTTAGATTTCATACAAACCAACCCAATCTAAAGTCGAAGTACTTCCAGTGATGGTGAACTCACTCTCCTTGAACCAATTAGTTATATCCCAGTCCCAGCCTTTTTGTAACCCCACACTCTGGTCTCACCCTTCATAATGTGACAGGAAATCATGGGTGTTGGCAAGGATGTGGAATATGTGAGGATGACTTTGGAATGGAATGGCAAAGCCTAATCCTATCTCCTCACTGTTGATTCAGGTAGGATGCAGAAGTTGCTAGGGTGAAGGAAAGCAAAGCAGGTCCCCACTCAGAACTGGTAAGAGCAAAATGCAAGATGCGAGTGACTAATTTCTGCCAAGCTTGGGAAAGGGTGGAGAGGGTTTGAAGCAAAATAATCAGCTGGACAGCTCACAGTAACTTATTTTCTCTGAAAAGGGGACTTAATTTATGGGTGTGGGGTAGGAGGGTGTTGCTACAACAGAGCTTGCTTTATGAATGCTTTCTGTCTCATTGTCCCACAAAACTATTTCCCAGGCATGAAGAATTCCACCAAGCCCCCAAAGCAATGAGATTTTCTTATCCTTCCACCTGTTTTTGCTGTTCTAACTTAAAAAAAAAAATTTAAATGCTTTAAAAGGAATGCAAAGTTTCAGAAAAAAGTGCTTTATGTTGAAGTTTGCCTTTCTGAGTCCTAAGTCCAGTGTTTATCCAGAGATGATGTTGTCTGTAGAGGCTAGGATTTGTAGTTAGCAGACTCAGGATCTATTTCTGCTGCTGACTGTGTGATCAAGAGCAAGTTGCTAATCTCAACTTCATTATTTTTAAATGTAGTGATCATCAATCCTTCGCAGATTAAATGGGACTATAAAGGTATTTTAATGAGGTACACATCTCTTTATCAGCACTGTCCAATAGAAATAAAATGCAAACCACAAGTATCAATATCTTTAAATTTTCTAGTAACTACATAAAAAAGTAAAGAAAAAAGAGATGAAATTAATTTTATAAAACATTTTATTTAACTGAATATATCCAAAATACCATTTCAACAGGTAATTAATAAAAAATTATTGAGTTATAACTTACTACAATAAGCCTTAAACATTCTATTTGTATTTTATGCTTACAGCACACCTCAATTTAGACTAGCTAGACTTCAATTACTCACTAGGCACATGTGACTAGTGGCTGCAGTATGTAATAGCATAGCTGTATAAAATTATTAATTGTATGTCTGGGGGGATTTTTGGTTGTTTTTTTTTTTAGGATAGAAGGGCCTTTCAAAGGGATGAAATGTTGCCACTACCATGTCGATGTTTAATAAATGAAAAAAAATCTGTCCTCTCTGGTTGATAAATTTCACTGTGGGAGAATAATTTATGAATTCATTTGAGAGGGACAGTGTATTAAGCCATTAGTAGCTCTTAATTTGTTAAGGTATAAGCATCCAGGAGCTCTTCCTATGCTTGGGTTTTGAGGGGCAGAGGTGAGGGAAAGAGCAAATAACCTTAAAATGTTAGAGGAGAAGAAAGCCCAGAGGTGGAATGAATAAGCAAAAAGGACAGACTGGGAGACGCAGAGAAAAGCTTGCTAACATTCCAGTGTTGACAGTGTCTGTTGCTCTGTACAAAGGCCTAGAGGGGACAGTCCCCTGAAGACCAGGGACCTTTGCTTGAAAGCACACTTATTCTCCAGGGAATATGGAGGGGAGTGTGAACAGCTTAGAATATTAACTCAGCCTGACTCCTGGAGATACCTGCCAGTCTTGAATTAAATACCCTGCCTTTCCCAACCCAATCTTCTCAGGCATAGCCCTGGAGCCCTCCTCTGCATCTGGGGCCTTGACTATAGCCACTCAACCTCTGTGTTCTCTAGGTACACATTTACAGCTGCTTTTGCAGGGAATGGCCCCACCTCTTTAGGTGTAGCTTGAAAGTATTTGCCCAGAATATGAGTTGGTGAGAAGTTATAAACTCAAAAATGTTATCAGGACCAGGCAGCAGAATCCAATTATTTTCATGACCATTGAACCAACCAACCCACCAACATACAAACAATAGTGTATAGTGATTAATAGTAATTAAAAGGTAATTACCTTTTTTAGTGTAGTCTTGACCTCAACATCCTGAAGTTTAATAGTATTACTGGAGTGATGGGTACAAAAAGAGAGCCTTAGTTTCTAAATGAGTCTCCTAGTTTTGCTATTTCCCTGATTTTTCCTTAGTTGTTTCTTTTGTGCCTCTGAAATGTGCAGGCTGCACCAGTTTATGACATGTTTGACCCTAGAGCTGCTTTGTAATAATGCAGTAAGACTCCACATAGGCTGCTCTGTTTCCCAACATTTTGCTTCTGCCTTCCCTCTCCCCTGAGAGGGAGAGAAAGGTATATTGGGCTTGAGAGCAGGGGCAGGGCGAAAGCAGTGATTCTTGCCCTGTGGGCAGCCAGATGACGAATCACTCTAAGGCAGACAAAGGAAAATGTCTGAAGTAATCTGGGAAGGGTGGCCAAGCTCAGGGGAAGTAATGGGAGGAGATGCCATATGTGTAAACTTCCAACAGACTTGTCCTCAGGAGCAGTGGAGAGGGTTGGGGAGGAAGAAGTTCTAGGTAACCAGATAGAGTGGGCTCCTACTTATGCCCAGGGGCCTAGAAGGGCTTCCAACTGAGAAAGGCTCCTTCACGCAGTGTCTCCCCAGCACGTGGATGCCAAGAGGTCATCTTAAAGATGGTATTCCAAGACATCTTGTCCATGACTTTAGTGTTTTCAAACTTGTCTCTTCACAAGCTTCCTTCAGTTCCCTAAGTGACATCACCATCTACCTTTTTGCTGAAGCCCAAACCTGACATGGCTCGTTGATGTTCCTTATGTCCACCACTTTCAACTCTACCTTCCAATTAGGTCTAGAATCAGTCAATGTCTCTCTATTCTCATTGCTATCATCCTTGTTGAGCCCATCACCTTGAACCTGGACTTAACTGCCTGTCAGGTCTTTTGCTTTCTGCTCATGCTCCTGTTCTTTATGTAGAAACTAAGGGGCCTCTGAAAGAATTTAATCAGATCAGCTCACTCTATCTACCTCATTTCTATGGCTTCCACCTGATTTAGCTTGCTCCTGAGCTGGGGCTCCAACCTCACCTCATATCACCTTGCTCCTAATCATGTACCAGCTCTGGATACTGAGGAAGCCAAGTTTGCTCCCCTCTCTGGGCTCTGCCATTTGCTATTTTCTGGGCTCGGCATGCCCAACCCCTGCTCTCTGCACGACTTGCTCCTTCCAGTCCTTCAGGCCTCACTGGAATGTGGCTTATTCACTGAGCCTGCTTGGACTTTTCCTCTGATGCCACGTTGTCTCTGCCCCAGTTACTCTCTATCACATACTCTATCTCTTCATCTCAGTGCTATTGTGTAAAAACTGAGGAGGTACAAGTGGCATTTAAAGGCAAGGATGCCAGCAGGTTCATGAGTCATTTGTTCTCTCAGCCCCCGTGGAAGCCCCCTTCCTTTATTTTCCCTTTGTATTGGTTGCACATGAGGATGACTTTACAGTGTGGGGTAAAGGCTTTGGCTTCGGGGACCAGACAGTCTGAGCTGGGGTGCGAGATCTTCAGGTAGAATCTTGGAAACTCCATCTTCTCCGGGGTCCCCGGCCCCTAGAGAATTATCAGAGGAAACCGGGAGCCATCCTCCCACCCCCTCCATTGTTATCAGTAATGAACCTCTGAGGTTATTTGTTGAACAATTTTGCTTCTCTCTCATAATACCTAATCAGCTTATTGTTCACATGTTTCCTTAGTTGTGGTCAATATCTCTCCCAGCATGTAAGCTTCATTAGGGTAGTAGACCTGACTATCTGGTCCACCCATTTACTGGAACATTGTAGGCTCTTGGGAATATTAGTTAAATTAATTGAGCTAAATGGTGGTATTTTTGAAATGCAAACATAAGGCATGTCTTTGAAAAAGAGGTAATATTAGTGGCATCTTTAAAACAATATATTTGTATTCCTGATCATCCTTAGTTCTGTTTAGGTGTATGATAAGGTGACTCAGTAGTACCCCCTGGGCGATGGGGCAGATAGCTGCAGCCTCAACCAAGGAAGACCACTACCCCATTTTGAAGATCAAAGTCCTTGGCAATTCAAGGTCCTGCAGTCTAAGATTCCCTGAGAGAGAAAAAGTTTTTTAAATTTCAAATATTAAGGGCAAAGCTTAGAGGTCTTAGTGATGAGTTTTGCCCTAGGAAATAGCATAGAGGGATACAGAATATAACATCAGAGCAGGTTCTCCAAAATTAAAAAGGAGACTAAATCTTCAAGCAAGGACTAAATTACTTTGATGTCTGAGCCCTGAAAAGGAATGCAGTACTCTGCTCCCCTAGGCCTTGGCTTGGGCTGTTTTTAGGGATAAGATGATAAAAATCTCAGATGGAATTTTGAAATGAAAAATAATATGAGCTTATCCAATGTGTGCTCTGTCTATGCTCTGTGTGGTACAGGGGCAGTCCTGCATCCTGTGAAAAAAGAGGCATCTAGATGGATGAACCTCACCTGGCCCTCCTGATGCCCTCAGCCTGTGGTGGCATACACGGGTCTCGCTGGGGGCTCCTCTGTGTGTCTGTGGAAGGAAAAAGATGTTCCAGAGGCCCAGGTGGACTGGAGGAGCCCTGGGTTTGGGTTGAAGATGTCCAACATGTGTCAGCCTAATGACAAGAGGAAAATAGCAAGTGAAGAAGATGGCCACCAGCAGTGGGAGCTAAATTAACTCTAGAGAAAGCAAACAGGCAGCTAAATGTCTCTAATCAAAAGGGGAGGGCACTCCACATCCGGACATGGTGGGCAGGGCAGATCCACTGGCAGAAGGTAGACCAGCAACCTTCCCTCTATAACCAGGGAGACACTCAAGCTTTGCCTACACCCTTATTCATAAAGAGGAGGATAAAGAGGTGACTTCTTGAGACAGTACAAAAAACACAGTTTGTTTAAACTTTGATTAGTACTGAATGGGAAATTAGCTTGGTGAGATGGTCTCACACATACTACCAGACCATCCCAGAGGCCATGGGACAGAAATGTTCTAATCATGGTCTTCATTAAATCAATGGAAACACACAAAGAGAAAAAGCAAAAAGAAAAGAAAGAATAATTTAACACACTTTGAAGAGGCTGCAGGTGGGACAGATGGACCACAGTACCTGAGTCCTGGGATTCAAGGTGTCTATATGTCCTGTCTGTCTCTATGCTTCATCCTCCCCGCTGACGATGTGGTTGCAGGGCCGGAGTTGAAGTTCAAGCAAGTGGACCAAAGATGGAGGTTGCCCTGGGCCAGTCACACACTCACTCTATCAAAAAGGCTTAGGGAAGGGACAATTGCTCAACAGCTCAGCTTGCCAAGTAGCCAGATGAACAGTTGGCTAGCTTGTCTTTTTTATTCTTGTTGGGCAGAGGACGCATGGAGCCAGGATGAGAGTCTCCAGTGGACAGCTGGATTAAGGCCTCATGTATATTAAGTACTTATATATATTTAGTGCCCTTGCATGTTGATTATCTCATAAGTCTTGTGTATATTTAGTGTACAGCAGTCGTTTAGTACCCAGGTACCTCATGCCTATTCAGTGTCTTTTTGCTCATTCCATCTCTTCCTATCTATGTTTAGCACACAGATATTCCACTTACTAACCAGTTGTCTGCGCTTAACATAACTTAAAATATTTCTATTATCAATGATGAGAAATTCTTACAAAAATACATCTTCAATAATAGAAATAGTCTTTAAAAGCAAATGCATTTTTAACAGTTTGAACTTGATTGCCTATTTACCCAGAAGATAAATTCTAAACTACAAATTAATGCAATATCTTTGATGGGGAAGTTTAAGTTCTCCTTTTTTTTCCTTTTTCTGCCATGATTGGGAATGAGCAGTTAAGAACAAGAAGAAAAGATTCACAAAGAAAAACTACCTTATTTTCTACTTCGGAGCTGTAATTCACAGAATGTCATGGAACACTTCGCAGAGCAGAATGGTGTTCGGTGAATTTATCACTGTGCTCTACAGCCTCCTCACCCACCCCTTTCTTTCTCTGAGGTCCCTTTTCTGCTCACTTGGGCCTCCATTTGTGCTCAGTTCATTGCCTCCTACCCCTTCCCCCCTGGTGGTGACTGTCAGCCCCAGCTCCAGGGCATCAGCAGTTCTGGCTTTGCCCCTGACTCCCCTCCTGAAGTTGGAGGTGGCCTGAGGTCCTCTGATTCACACACACAGGCATGCTGTTTACATATTAAGAGTCTTCCTTCCAGAAGAGGGAAATAAAAACGCCTTGTAAAGGGAGAAGTGAGGAGCTCCTGGGCTGTTTTCTATTACTGTTTTGGAGGTGATGAGCCAAGATCTGCTGAGAGCCTGTCTGTTCAGAAAGGGGCTCCAGCTGGATTCCTGCAGTGGAGCAAGGGTGCCGGGTCTGAAGAGAAATAGTGCAAAACAGGGGGAACGAGAGCCTTGAGGCTTCAGTGACAAACATCACCTACATGACTGAACCACAGGTCAGACTGGAATGGGAGCATGATCTCAGTAAATTGCAGGTAAGATCACTTCTCATCTTCAGGGCACATCAGTGACTCCCTGTCTAAGTGAGGAAGTCCAGACCCCTTAGGAAAACATCGCTGGCCCTCTGTACTCTGATCTCACACTGCCTTTGCAGGGACTCTGTCTGGCATAACACTTTCAATAGCCCCTCAGGGCTCTGCCCACCCCACCCCCCAAATACCTCAAACAAATTGTCGCCTCTGAGATTCTGGTCATGCTGCTTCCTCTGCCTAGAATGCCCATCTCCTTCCACCCTATCTCTTTTCTGTCTGGAGAATTTTCTGCTCTGCACCAATGCTTGTTTAAGCCAGTATCACGGCTCTTAGCAGGGGTTGCCTTAGTAAGTTGGAAAGCGTTTCTCTAATGTAAATTGTCTGTGAAGGCAGGAACTGTATCTCAACTCATCTCTGACTCTCGGAAACTACACCAAGCTCCCTGAACATGGTAATTGAATTAATTAATTCCCTTGATTTATTAATACAGAGCTGTTCCTGCAAGTGCTTGTATCTCATAACTCTGGCAATGGCTGCGACATCCTGAGACACATTTCTCACTGACGGATACAGATTTCCTAGGCTTGAACTCATGACCAGTTTTGCTTCCTTGAGTAGAAAGTAAAAAAACTGAACTCCTGACAGTTCCTTGGCTGCCGATGTGGTAGTAAAACATTATGTCAAAGTCCAAGAAATTGAATCACACAATTAAAGATGTTGATAATTAGCATTTGTGAACACATTTTAAGATTAAATGGTTATTAAGGAGATACACATAAGACTCGAGGTTTCCTTTTCCTGCTGACACTCTTTTTTCATGCTGAGAATCAATTAAGCATGAGGAGCAAAGTGGGAAAATTATACATTTTCATGATGTCTTTCCTTTAATGAAGACAAAGCAAGAAAGGAAGAGAAAAAGGCAAAGATCATTTGACTCATGGCTTGATTGTTCTTATAAACAGATATTTACTTGCAATCAAATGGACAATTGCTTTTTTTAAAGTTGAGGACTGGAAAAAAATTGCCTTAGCCCGGTGAATAGTGGAATTATAAAATGAAAACTAGGCAGTTCTGCACTCTGTGAAATTTGACTCTAGAAAGAGACTCCTTCTATATTATAGAAAAACATTAATGATAAAGGAGTTCAAAGCTCAGGGTGGAGGTATCATGTCAACCAGGAGGAGTTTTGTGATTTCAATTTGGTGCTTTATAATTGGATCCTGAACCTTTGCCTGCCCCTGTCCCTGAGAATGATTAGATGCCAAAAAGGTGCGCCTCGGCTCCACCCGGCAGTCGGCCGTTGCCTCTGTAGTCCTGCCAGTGAGGCTTCAGCAGGGGCCAGAGAGGAAACAAACTCTCCTAGAGGAGGCCTACCTCTGTGCTTTGTATAGTATTGTGAATTTCTAAAATTGATCCCCAACTAAAATGGTGAGTTTAATAGTTAGTAAGGATTTGATGAAGACTAAATATAGATGATAGTGGGTTGGCAAAAAAATCCATTTATTTTTCACGAAAGACATGTTTTTCATTTTCACCAATAACTTTATTGATTTGGATATTTTGAGGATGTCGGCCATCTCCCACATGCTATAACATTGATTGTTTTCAATTAATGTGTCAATTTGATTGCTATTAAGTTCAACTGGTCTACCTGACAATGGGGCATCGTTAGTGAGAAATCTCCAGCATGAAACTCCGCAACCGCTTTTGACACATTCGATCACCTTCTTCATACACTGCACAAATCTTTTTTTTTTCTTTTGCATTTCAGTTACATTTTTACCTTTCTTGCAATAATAAAGCATGATATACAGAGAATGTAATGTATTTTCTTCCATCTTCAATATTAAAATGGCAACAGAAAATTTCACCAATTTTGATAATTTTTTAAAATCCACGCTTATATGACAACTGTCACAAAACAATCTAACGAAATTGTTCTGAATGAAGTTAAAGAAAACTACATGCTACTAGAGCCATCTTACAGAAAAAAAAACAAACTTTTTGGCCAACCCAACTGTAGGGTATGTGGAGGCGGTCTTTCTCCCTCACTCAGACGTGTGGGTAACTGGAGGTAGCAGCTCCTCACAACCTTAAAGGAGTCTGATAAAGCAGTGTTCCCACATCCTTGAGCTTGGGTCTCACAGTCTTGAGCCCAGGTATAATAAACTGCCCTGTAGCCTTGAGTAGGTTTGCATGGGCAGCCCATGATAGTTACTTCACTTTCTGGCCTGTAGTCTGCTTTGTTCGGGGCTAGTACTGAAGGGGTAGGAGCTTTGGATGAGGGAGGGAGTTGGGGCGCTGACTTGGACACAGGCTTGTAGCTTGTGTGACCCTCTCGACACAGGTCTGTGGCCTGTGTGGCGGTGTCCACATGGGCTTGCAGCCTGTGTGACTCTCCTGAATAAAGGCATGTCAAGCATTCCCACGGCTCCACGCATCTTGTTCCATCTACCTGGGTCTCGAGTGGACCTGCCCAGCCTAGAGAGGCTGCCACACACCATATATACCTGTCTATATCTAAGTGTCTATCATCTGTCATAGATTCATCTAGTGTTCTAGTCAATAGGTAAATCTGTGTGTGAGCATGTGTGTAGGTATGCATTTATTGGAGTTTCAAACTAGCTCAGCCCTTTGTTATATAAATGAAAAGCAATATATCATATTGTTTAAAAGCATAAACTTTGCAATCTGTCAGACTGATGTTTGCATACTGGTTCTGTCTTTTGGAAGCTAAGGGAAATTATACCTACCTCACAGACTGAACATTATCTTCAATAGCATGATGTTTTGGTAGACTGCCTAGTTCATAATAAACTTCAATACATGCTTGTTGTCGTTACTCTTACAAAAAATGTCTTCATCTCTTTGGCATTCTTCAAAGGTCAGGCTTCAAAGAGTGGGACTGAATGATCAATATTTCTGCTGCTCTAGCTATGACTTCTCAAATGGGACACAGTGCTGGAGTGAGGACTGGCTTCCAGCTCCAGCCCTTTCCTGTCTGGTGACCCCTTTTTGCCCTCCTCAGTGGATGCCAGGGGCTGCCACTCCAGAGGGCCATCCTGGGCTGTCCTATTCAAAATATTCTGGGTGCATGTTCTGAGAAAATCAGAAATTGTTTCCAGGAGCATGTAGTCTTTGAAACAATTGTGGTTTTTGTAATGACTAATTGCTTGCTCCTTGATTGCACAAGCAATAAGTACTCATCACACATCAGTGGAAGATACAAAAGAACACAAGAAGCTGAATGGAAGGTTGGCTGGACCTCACTTTTTAGCAGGTCACAGACTTGGTCATCTCAGGGTAGAGGACGCCAAGACCTCAGAGTCTGACAACAGCAAAGCAGAAGCCATGGCAGTGAGGGGACCTCACAGTCTAGGTGGCTGGGTGAGGTGCTATAGCTCTGCCATGTCCACTTCTGGGAGCCACGCGTGAGCTTCTGCAGTGGGGAGGTGGTATCCAGCTGTGCGATATGCCTCAGGTTCCACTTTCCTGCCATCACTCTGGGGACTAGAACAGTGGAGAGTCTTGGAAATTGCAGTATGCAGTGGTTTTGGGTTAGGCCCTTGGAGAACTGTGCCCTGAACCTGAACATGGATGGAATTCCTGCTCCATGATAATTTTTTAAAATCCACGCTTATATGACAACTGTCACAAAACAATCTAACGAAATTGTTCTGAATGAAGTTAAAGAAAAGTACATGCTACTAGAGCCATCTTACCATCTTACAGAAAAAAACCAAACAAACTTTTTGGCCAACCCATTTGTAGGGTATGTAGGGTATGTGTTGCTCCATGAAAGTGGAGCAACAAATCAATGTTTCTCTCTCTCTTGAAAACAATAAATAAAATCATTTTAAAGAGACCCTAACATTTCTTAGAACCTAAACTGTATCAGGAGCTATGCTTGCTTACAGTAACTGGAAAAGATTCCCATCTGGGAAGGCCAAGGTGATGAGCACAGAGACCAGGATGGTGATTGAGCATCTTAACCATACATGCCTACAAGAATGTAATCTCTCAGTGCCACTGCCAAGGAATACAGAAGGCTCCTTCCCCTTTGGGGAGGAGGTGCTGTTAGAGCATGAGCTCGCTCTTCTTCTTTCCTTCATCAAAGAATTAATCTTCTGCTTTGCTTTACTGAGCTCAGTCTCATTCTATTGGCACGAACATCACTGTTCAGAGGACCTTGGTCTAGGTCTTTGACCCAGGAGGGTCAGTAACACAGCAACAACCACAACAACAACAAGTGCCTCTGTCTACCATTGCCTTCCACTCTCTTTCCTTCTCCATTTTTTATCAACTTCGCCTCTTACCCGCATGGCTTTGTTTTTCTTTTTCAGCCATGTTACTATCCCTCAGACCTCGCCTTCGAAAGTGGCTTCCAATACCTGGCCACTTAGGACAGTACCTGCCTGGTACTGCTCTGTCCTTGGGCTCACCTTTGTGTGTCTGTGCTGCCACATTGTCTCTCTCAGAGACCAGACAGGTGCAGGTGAGGAATGGGTAAGCATAAACTCAGTGCCAATGGGAGTGAAGAGCAGGCAGAAGGATTAGGGGAGCATGTGGGCGTAGGACTGGTATGGGACGGGATGGGGCCGTGGGTACCGGAGCTGAAGGGAGCTGAAGGGAGCTGAAGAGGCACAGGATCACTCACTGTTCTGCAAGGTTGTTTCAGAGTCTGCCATGGGCCTGGTCCTGTGTGAGGCCCTGCTGAAGAGAAGACAGATAAAGGGGAATGGTTAGTCTTTGTTTTTATTTGAACTTGACTTTATTTGAACTAGGCTGAGATATACTGTAGAGTGTGCTATGGTCTGAATCTTTGTGTCCCCCGCACAAAAAATTCACTTACTGAAATCCTAATGTCCAATGTGATGGTACTTGTAGGTGGGGCCTTTAGGAGGTGTTTATTTCATGGGGATGAAACTCACAGGTGGCATTAGTGTCTCATAAAAATAGGCTGCAGAGAGATCCCCAGCCCTTTCCGCCATGTGAGGACATAGCTGGAAGGCACCAGCTATGAACCAATAATTGGTCGCCTTCACAGAAAGTGGCCATGCTGGCACCAGATCTCAGAACTATGAGAAAATAATGTTTGTTATTATAAACTATTCAGTCTGTGGTATGTTTTTATAGCAGTGCAAACAGACTCAGGATGTAACCCTATGCAGAGTGTGTTGGCAGCAATTATATTTGCTTTTGAGATCAGAGTAGCAAAAGATGAACAGGACTTGAGTTGGTTTAATAGGTCTGGCCTAGGAATCAGGTGCTCTGGGATCAGGTACTAGAAGTTCCATGGAACCTTGGGCAAGATACCCTCTCTCTAGGTTTATTTTCTAATTGTTATAACAGAGATTAAACTGGATGATAATGAAATACTGCTTTCTGTGTAGAAAGGCTTTGAGGATTTTATTATACTTTATTACACTAACAATCTCCCTATAGATTCTGCTGTCTCATTTTACAGACATGAAAACTGACCACAGGACGTTTCAGTGGCTACCCCAGGTGGCTGGGTCCAGATCTACATCCAGGCTTGTCTGGTCCAAAGCTCATGCATTCTTCTACAGGGGGCCTCTGTGGATTTCTATCAACACCGAATAAAATGAGTGAGTGTCTCTTCCTTCAAGATACTCACAGTCTGTTGGAGAGACAAATAACTATAGAACAATGCATGCCTTGTGAACAGGTGCAAAGACAGCTATGAGCCCACACAGGAGAGGCGTACATGTGTGTGGTGGAAAGAGGGTAACAGGAAAAAAAGTGATGATCAGAGAAAGTCAGAGGGAAGAGAGGACATTTGAACTTGGCTTTGAAGGGTGAGTAAGAATTTGAAGACTGGAACAGGGGACATCTCCAGCCAGCACAATCAACGAGAGAAAAGATGCGGGAATATGGACATGGGCATGTGGTTTTGGCTGAGAAGCAGAGTGGCTGTAGCCTAGGGAGCCTGGGAGAGGCCCAGGGACGAGGTTCTGCGGTTTGGGTGTGGAGTACTCAGCTTTCAGCGGTGGCCTCTCTGCTCCAGGCTCCCTGCTCTGTTCTTCAGCTGCACAGAGCACAAAGGCTGGCCCCTTCCTGCCCTGACCACCCAGATGGGAAAGCACAGGTGGAAAGGTAGGTGGGCAAGGAAGTAGGAGTCTAACTGGCAGGAATTTTGGCTCAGCCTTTTTTTCTGACATCGGCTTCCTACTTCATACCCAACCTACACCCCGGGAGATGACTGACCTCTCCCTGCTCAGGTGATGACCTGTGCCAGGAGAGATGGGAGCTGTGAAGGCTGGTACTCCACCAGAAAAACCCTGAGAAATAACAAGTGAGAAGTAACCAGTATGAAGCTGGGTGCATCCCAGAGCCCGGAGTTGTGCCTACTTATCATGGGGTCAGAGACTGGCTTCCTGACCGCAGGCAAAGCCCTTTGTCTCCACTTTTCCAACAGGGTCAACACCTGCAGGGTCTCCTGCAGATGGACATTTTGAAGACAAAAATTGAATGATATGTAGATTTGAAAACAATATTGGATTTAGATGTGATGTTACAATTTTTTTCCTTTTTTCACAATTTCTCTGGGGAATGAATAAGGCAATTTAAGTGATTTTTTATAAATGGGAATGGAAAAGATCTCTGAAAAAAATTGCTCATTTTTGACAGAAACCTGCATTTCCTGTAGGTAAACACAAGAGGGCACAATAACCCAACTAAGTAAGGATCTGTGAGGGCTCAGGAATTTCCCTGCTTGTTTAGATTTCTGTGCCACTCTCTTCACTGACTTCTGTGTGCAGGCCAGTTCATCAGGGGTGTGTCGACTTGACTCTTAGTACAGTTCTGACCTTGAGCAATAATTCTAATAAGTGGGCTTTTTGTCTGGTTTAACGATCTCTTCTTTCTCTCTTGTTCTATAATCAAAATCTCTATCTTCATTCATTTAACTGAATCTCAATTCAGATATCTGACACATTTGAAGACTTGGCTGGCAAATTTCTGGTGATCTAAAAAGGAGAGAAAGGAGAAGAGGGATCTGTCTGGGGCAGATGCAGGGTGGGAGATTGAAGCACCACAGTACCGAGGGGTGTCTGGCTTGGCAATGGGAGCTGATAACTGTGAAGTATAGGGCAGGACTTCTTCCCACGTGGAGGGACCAAGGCCCAGGAGCTAGTGGTCCCAGCCACCCTGAATGGTCGGAGCTGGTGGAGCAGGATTCCCGGTGGAGGTGACTCCGGGGAGAACAGAGTGTGTTGTTGCGAATTCTATTTGCTGATGGGATCAGGAATATACGTGGTGACTTCGGTCATTTACAGCACACCTGCCTGCAGTGGGGAGGAGAGCCCAGCTGGAGAAGGGCAACATCCCACATTTGGCAGGACTCAGGGTCAAGGCAGGTTGTCGGAGCAGGAAGAGGAGAAGCAGAATGGAGCTCTCAGAACTGGAGGCCGACAAGCCTACTGGGCCTCAGTTAGTTTGAAACAGTGCAGGGCCTGGCAGGCTATGGCCTGCAAACACAGATTCCCTCATTGTGTTACATATTGTCTGTGGCTGCTGCTTGTGCTACCAAGTCAGAAACTAGTAGTTGCAGCAAGGAATGTATGGCCTGCAAAGTCTACAATATTAACAGCTGCCTCCTTACAGAAAAATGGGCCAATCCTAGTCTAACCCCTCTCTCTTAAGATAAGGAAACTGATTCTCAGAGAGGTCAGGGGTCAAGCCAGAAGTAAGTAGAGATGAGACTAAGTTAAACAGTCACCCAGGTAGTTCCATGTTCTTGTCCTCCCTGCCTCATTCTTGCCCGCGTAAGATTTAATCTCTCACATGTATTTGAAGGCTAAGTGCCATAGTTATCCAGGAGAGGAAGTTGTCTCACTCAGAAGGCCTTTGGGGGGTGTGGAGTGGTGTGTGTGCGCGGGTGTGCGCATGTGTGTGCGCTCCTTCCCGCTTCAGGCCCCCACCCCGCGGCAGAGCCAGTGTCGCTCCTCTCATCACAAAGGTGGCCCTGTCTGGCAGGTATTATCCTCAAGCACCTCAAGGCTGGAAAATAAGGGGTAATTTCCTCTTGAACTAGAGCTTGTAGAACTGCCTTCTTCCAGGGAGAAGCTGGAGGTGAAGGAGCAGGGGCAAGAGAAGGGACTTTGCACATGGTCCCCAGGAAGTCCCGTCACTCGGATTTACAAGGATGCCAGTCTCAGCTCCCGCGCCTTGTATGTTGCCTCTTTTATTATCTCAGAAAAGAACAGCAGGACAAAGGCCTACAGTGCAGACATCTGTCCACTTCACTTGAAACAGAATCCCAGCAATACCCAGAACACACAGCTGAAGATAATATCATAATTGCTGTCCCTTAAAAGAAGGTCTAGGGGCTGGCTTTATCTCAGCGGTTACTTCGAATAAGACAGCGCTTACATAACTGCCCTTGCTTGCGAGGGTGGTTTGAGACCTGCAGGCACTCACCAGCCCTTTAAAACAACAACAGCAACAACAACACAACAAACAAAGGACTAGGAGGCCAGGGGTGAAGGACATGGCTTTATTGACTTATTGATTTATTGACTTATAGACATGACTTCTTTGGGCCTTTCATATATATAATGATAAATCTTTGTTCTACGTTTACTAGTGGTTTCATTGATTTACCAGAGACAGTTCTATGAGAATTAGAGTTCATGTCTGGCTCAGAGTGAGGAGGCTATCCCGTGAAGTACTCCTTTGTGTCTTCTCTGAGGCCACAGAGGGTGTCGAGTGACCTCCCTGACACTGTGTCCTCAGAGGTTGGATAACCACTTGAAGGGATTTTGAAGGGCTCTTATGCCCACCTCAGATGTGCAGGTGAACTCACAATACCTGCTTTGTAGAGACTCTCCCAGATTTCAGGTGTTGTGATCCTTTTGTTTCATAGAAAAATAATGCAGCCCACCTCTCTGCACTCAAATCAATACACCTAGCATATCTAGTGTATAGATGTAAGACCCCAACATTTGCAAGGCACTAAACTTTAAACCTCAACAGTCCCTGGACAAAGGAGATAGCACTACCTTTGATTACCTCAGAACCAATGTTCACTAAGTGCCTTCGTGTGGCAGGCAAAGCCAATTCACCCCCTCAGTTCGCTCAGATCCAATACATCAGATGTGCTTGTTTCTTTTAACTGTTTATTGAAGGACCTTTTTGGAGTCTCTATTAAAGTATTTAAAGGAGAGTTGAATTTGTCTCTATTCCAACTTCCTATGATTTGTAGCTGGAGACTAAGGATTGGAGAGAAGACAGAAATCAGTTTTATAAGAACATATTTTCAAATATGAGTAACTCTATCAATAAAAGAAGGGAAGGGGAAAGTCAAGGAACATATAGCAAGGACTCATGGACAAAAAACCAAAGGGGAAGAGCTGAGGGAGGGAAAAAGGGAATGGGCAAGGGAAAGTAGTGGGGGGTAGGCAGAGACAAATGTATTTGAAAAAATAAATTAAAATAAAATTTAAAAAAAGAAATATGATTTGTAAAAAAGATAAAAATAAATCCTTTATATTACAAAAAAACATATTCAAAAAAATTTTAATGCAAGGGAGAAATGCTCAGCCTTGCCACTGGTGTGAGAGAGGCATGAAACTGTTGGATGCTGAGGTGAGTCATAAAGTCGAGATTGTTTGATCTTATCCATTTATATCACCCATGACAGGGTTCAGCTTTGCTCTTCTATTGCTATTATCATTATCATTATTATTCACTACATTAGAGGCCCTACTGATTGAACCCCATAAATATCCAGCTTTTAAATCTCGTAGAATAGGAAAGAACATGGGATCAGAAGCCAAACAAATCTGGCTTCAGACTGGGAGAAACGTGGGGAAGGAATGGGGATGGAGCCTTAGGAGACAGCATAGAGTGTGATGTTTGGGAGGATGTGATGTGCTGGGCTGGATCAGAGGAGACAGTGAGCAGGGAAGGGAGTGGGGGCCACAGGGCCTGATGAGGAGAGGGTGCTTTCTGCGTGGAGGGACCCCTGGAACAGGCTGTGGCTGATCCCTGCGGTGACCTAGGGCACCCTCTCCTGGAGGCCTTGATCTGCAAGGTCTTTGAAAAAATTTAAAAAAGAAATTAAAGTTTCACTTATTGATTTGAGAGAAAGAGAGGAAGGGGGAAGGAGAGGAAGAAGCAGAGGGAGAAGGGGAGGGAAGGAGGGAGAGAGAAAAAACACATAAATTTTGATTCTCCATCCATCCATATACTCAGTAGTTGCTTTTTGCATGTGCCCTGACCCGGTATTGCACCTGCAGCGTTGGCGTATCTGGTCGACACTCTAATTGAGCCCTGATCCACACAGTCTTTTGAGGGCTAAAGTTGGGTGGATTAGGGTTGAAGGAGAGCAGAGAAACAGCAGGACTCTTCTAAGGATCCAGGATGCAGGATCCTTCCAGGTGGCCAGGAGGCAGGGCTACCTTGGGGAAGGCCAGGTTGGGGGTGGGGTGGGGTGTGGGGAAGCCTCTGCGGGGTTGGGCAGGACACAGAGCACCTGTGCAGGCACTGGCCTTCCTTCAGTGGCCTGGGGAGCAACCCACAGGGCTTTGTTGGGGTCCTTTAGAGGCAGTTCTGCTAAAAGGCATGTTTGGATTTATGAAGAAACACATGGGGAGGGTTTCCCTTAAGGGTCAGCCAAGTAGGGGCTCCTCCCAGGGTGAATCGCAATCTTGGTTTCTCTTCCACAAAAAGGGGATACTACTGGTAATGGGCTCATAGGTTTTGCTAAAGGGTGTATTTAAAACAAGTAAAATCATGACTACAGATATAAAATGAAATGTGTCAAATATTGTATCCAACTTATTTATAAGTGAGGTGACCAAGAAGATATTACAAGAAGTTTAAAGAAGTCAAAAGAGCTGTTTATAAAAGGAATTTTCAAATGCTATAAAAACAGTGTATTTAAGGGAGACGTTTGCCCCAACAAAATTTTTTTTTTGTCATGTCTATAGACAAGAATGATCTATAGTACATTACTATCAGTCATGGCTGTAAAATAGCTCCAAAGACAATGAAGGGGCAGCCCCTCTTAGAATCAGATTGAGAATGAAAACTAGAAGGTGTGTTCCAGTTTTCCTGGAAGCTCAAAAATCTTCCCTAAAACGTGCTCTTGAGGATTAAGAGTTCTTGCGGGTGGGCCCGTTAGGGTTTGTAAGGGAAGGGAGGCTTTGACCGAGAGCTGGGGGTCCTTCAAGAGAACTGGGAGTGGGTACGGGGCGCCCTCTGGTGCTGGAGACGGAGATCACATACACCACGTGTCAGGCACTGTAGTAAACTTCGTGCAAATTACTTCTATTTAATATTCCTAACTACCTTGTGAGGAAGGAGTAGGAGTCATTATCATGCCATTTTACAGGTGAGAAAGCTGACTTCCTGGGATGGGGACGTGAGTGGAGGTACAACACAGGAGATTGACATCTTAGGTGTGAGGGCGTCCTAAAAGTAGTTAAGAATGGCGCCTCCCCTTAGGGCCAGCGAGGGAGGAGGTTTGGCGGTAGACAGTGATCCTCCCTACACCGGTAGATCCTCCCTACACCGGCTAGGCCCGGGCACCACAGAGGGCAGAGCAGGAGCGCTGCGTGGGGCCGAGCTTAGGGCGCCAGCGTTCCCTGGGTGCCGAGGAGAGCATCTGAGAAGCTCAGGGAAGCGGGAGTCCTGGGGGTCCCCAGAAACCTTAGCGGGCCCGAGGGGCCACTTAGGGCAGCCAACTCGCTGTAACATTGACGAGGGATGCAAACAGCAATCATCTCCCTCTAGGGGAAACAATTGGGGACCCTTGGACACCAAAGACAGGGCCTAGGTCTCCTGGGAAGAGAAGGTTAGAGCGTCCTTGACGGATTTTGAACAGAAAGACCTGGGAAAACAAGAAGCAGGAGGTGGCAGGGTTGCTGGAGCATCGCAGACAGGGTGGTATCAAAGAGGGTCCGAGATCTGACCAGTGTGGAAAGCGGGGCAGTGGTCAAGGCGAGAGGAGAGTCAACGCCTGGCACCACCCACTTTCCCCCTCGGCTCCTGCCGGCGCGGGAGGTTTGCACAGGCAAGGACGCCCGGGGCCCAGGCTACCGCGGCGGGCGGAGCCGGGCGCTGGACCGGCGCCAGGGTGCGGTCCCCGCGGTCCTCCAGGAAGGCTTGGAGGGCTTAGAAATCTCAGGGGGAATGGGTAGGGTGTCGGCAGCGGGTGGGGCAGACCCTGGGGGGCTGACTAAAGCCAGCGAGATGGGGGTCTTCCGGTGCCCAGGGCGCGGAGCAGGTTTAGAGTCGCCCGGCGGGGACCCACAGGGGGCCAGGGCCAGGTTTTTGACAGCTGTCAAGGACACCTTGGCGATTTGGGCAAGTGGTGGCTGAGACGGGGGCTGCAGCATCAGAGGCGGAACGCGTGGGGAAACCGGCGTGCAGGGGGACTTGGGTCCCGCAAGGTGGACGTTCTACGAAGCCGCAAACAAAAGTTCCCTGGTGAGGGGCCGGGGAGCAAAATACGGGGTGAGGGTTAGAGAAGCGGCAGGATAACTGAGAAAACTGGGGCGGGGAAAGATGAAAATTTAGTGAACTGAATTGGTAGGGTGTCGGTAGCCTTCGAAATCAGCGTCGGTTTAGGGCGCCCAAAGCCGCCGAGACTGGACCGCCAAATTATAGGGCCCCCTCTGGTGGCCGTTTGGAAGAGCGCAGACACATTTCCAACATTGACAACTGGAAGCAAAGCTTTTGTCAAACGAGGATCAGAGGAAAGGGGAGATACAGGGTGAGAGAGATGGAGCCTAAATTAGGAGATAAAAAGAACTCTGGAAAGCAGTGGAGAGAGAAAACTTGCAGGGGTAGCTGTACTGAAGCGGATCTGAGGGGCACCGACCTGTCTTTCTCCGACACTGACCCACCGGGCTGGGCCAAGCAAAGGTTGACCGTCAGCTAGCCCCGCACAGCACCACCTACTTCCTTCCCCGAGGACTGCAGGGACATGCTCTGATCCGTTGTTAGTTGTAACTACTGTGCCCTACACAGAACAGGTTTGGCGGGAAATGAGTCAGAATTTTAAGGGAAAAAAAAATAGACTTTATTCACTCTTATGAATATCCAAATGCTTAGAAAGAGTTGCAAAAATCACCCCATCCTCAAAACCTCAGTGGACACCCCACATCGTCGCATCTGTAAAACAAGTCTAGTGGGGACTTTCCTTTCCGACCAAAGTGCCATTTTAACTAATTTGTGGGTTTTTGCCAATTGGCTTTCTTTCAAATAGCTTTTGGCCAAATAACATGTAGAATATAGGAAATAGCTTTCAATCCATTGCTCAGCTAGGGGTAACTTACATCCTCTGTAGCACAATTTGAGAAAGAAGTTTCTCCCTGGGCTACAGTTTGCAGAGAGAATGCATCGGGAGGGGCGAAGGCAGCCCCGAAAGGAAGGCTCACCCTGATGGGGGACTCAACTCACAGGAAGACCAAGGCCGGTCAAATTCCTCCCTTCTGGTGTTGATTCATTAGTTTACTTTCCAGGTTGCTCACTTTGTGTTTCAGTGGTGAGCAGCTCTAGGTTGTTCCCTGTAGCTATTTGAGGCCCATGTGACAGTAACTTCAGGCCATAGCATCATTGCCTACTCCTACTGTTTCCCCTGGGACTTTCAGGGGCATGGTGTAGGCTTTAACACTCCCTATCACAAAAGAGAAAACTGAGGATCACAGGCTAAAGGATTTAGTTAAGAAGATAAATATTGTCAGTGAAGCTCTGTGGACCAAGCCCCCAATTTTCCTGAGTTTTATCTCATTGCTCTTTTTGCTGCCCTCCTTGAAGAATCCAGAGGCCTAGAGATTCCCTTTATAGTAGTGAGACAGTGTTGTGCTGGGCCACCTGAAGTCTTTCTGTCTCTCAATATGTGTGTGTGTGTGTGTGTGTGTGTGTGTGTGTGTGTGTGTGTGTGTGTTTCTGTAAATTGGAATGGCTGACCATTTTACCTGGATGATTTTAATGTCAGCTTAACATCCTGGCCCTTGTTATTTTAATTCTTTAACTGTGATCACTTCATTTATATATCCTTTATCTTTAAAACACTGAGACTCTATGTTTGTCATGAAATAGAAGCTAGGGTCAGAAAACTCATAAGGGAGATAAATGTATAAACTAATTGCAGTAAGGTATGCTACATAATTTAATAGAGGGATGTACAAATAAATCCATGTGTCCAGGATGAGAGAGCTTAATTTGTCTTGGAGTTGAGACTTGACCCTAGAAATGCAGTGACACTTTTCATTAGATTTTGATGGGTGAATACAACAAATAGAGTGAAGGTAAATGGTGATGCTAGGTATTTCCCAGGAAAGGGAACAGCGTAGGAGAGTAAAACTATGTAGTTGGTACAAATAATAGGATATATTTCATTAGAGCTAGAATTTTGAGAGTGGAGAGAGGGCAGGAACAAAAGGTAGCGGGAGGATATTGAAAAGATAATATATGGCTTTTTATATCAGGCCGAAGAGTTTGGTTTTTAGCTTAATTTTTTAAAGGAGGACATAATTAGTTATGTTTTATTATTTATTTCCTTTATGAAATCTTAGGGCACTATGAAGAATGGATTTAGGGATGAGGTAAAGCAGGGACTAGCAGTTTGGAGACCACTTGGGGTGCAGTTTCAATAGTTTGGACCGAGTGACTGGAAGCTGTAATGGCGTGGGGGGAGGCAGTGGCAGCGTGAGTCAATGACTAAGGGAACGGTTTTTGTGGCAGGTAAGCCCCAGGCTGGAATTCTAATTCTGCATGTCTTGGGGAAACTTAACTTGTTTGGGGTTTTCCGTTTTCTAATTATTATTGGCGGAGTCAAGTAAAGTAAGTGTATGAAGTGGTTAGCACAGTTCTTGGCACATGGTAAGAACGTCCGCTGCCGGGGCATATAGTTGTGAAGGGGCTTAAGAGTAGGAGTTATACACAGTGTGTATTCCTGGCACCATCACTTATTTCTTTTTTCACTTATTGATTTCTTGGCCATAAGGAGGCTGATTCAAGGGACGTGTTAGATGAAGCCTGTTTAGAAAAGGAGGGGAGTGAGGGAGTGGAGAGGGGAGAGAGAGAGAGAGAAGGGAGTAGGAGAATTCTCAGGTTACTGTCAAAAGATAGACAGTAAATGATGGTGGTCTCATACCAGATGGAGATTTCAAGAGAGGGAGTCCTTGGTGATAGGAGAGAGAGTCTGATTCTAGCTTTGAGATTCAGTTGCCTGCAAAATGTCCACATGGCTTTGTTTCAAAGGTAGGAGCTGGGGCCTATTTTTGCACGTTTTTGGACTTAGGAGCCTAAGAGTGGTGATTGAGACTGTGGGTCAGTATTCATGTCAGGAGGAGAAGAGGCTGAGGAGAGCGGACATCGAGGTCACCAATATAGTTACGGAATGAGTAGTGTAAAAGGGGAAAGAGGATCTGTTAGTAAAGAGGTTTTTGGTAAATCGGAAGGGAGTAACCAGAGAGGATCATGGAAATGAAAGGAGCTACTTCTAGGAGGGAGCCCTCAACTATGCCTGACTCTGCTGATGGCACTGAGAAGTTAGAACAGGACAATGAACACTGCGTTCAAAAGGAAGAGCGCTTTCAGTAAATTTAGGTGTAAATTTGAGGTAAATAAATATAAGCATTGAGAATTGAGAAATAGACCGCCTTCTCGAGTAGCTCGATTTAAAGGGAAGAAAGATGATTCTCAAAGTTCAGGATTTGGTATGGTTGAAGGTAGGTTTCTTTTGCTTTAGCTTTACCATTCTCCCACTCACTCTGTTTTATTGAGATATACTTGACAAATAAACATTGTATATATATATACACGATGTATAACATGATGTTTTTATCTAGGTAGACATTGTGAAATAATTGCCACAATCAAGTTAATTAACATATCTATCACCCCCCTAGCTCTGATTTTTTATTTGTATGATAAGAACACTTAAGATCAACTTTCTTAGCAGATTTCCAGTAGTATAGGATACAGTGCTATTAACTATAGTCTCCATCCTGTGCCCTAGACCTCCGGAATTTATCTATCATCCTGCAAGACTGAACCTTTGTGACTTTTGACCAACCTCTATTTCCTTCATCTCTAGCTCCTGTCAACCACTATTTTACTGTTTATATGAGTTTAACTTTTTTAGATTCCATACATAAGTGAGATAATGTAATATTTGTTTTTTTGTGTCTAACTAACTTCACTTAACACAATGTCATCAAAATCCATTCATAGATGGTCTGTCCATAAAGTATCCAGCCATGTACGATGAAAAACAGAGACATTTATTGAAGATACATGATACATTGTACATAGGACAACGACACCTCAGTCTCCTTCAAAGTAGGCACCTTGGGACCTCACACAGTTTTCCTAACATCTCTTCCACTGTTCGAAAGATTCTGCAAAATCCTTTGTTGGAATTGCCATCAGCTGCCCCATTGTACTTTCCTGAATCTCATCAACAGTCTGAAATACCTTCCCTTTAAAGGATATCTTCATTTTGTATAAGTCAGAAGTCACAAGGTGCCAAATCTGGTTCCTTGGTAGAGGTTTTAACCAAGTCATTAGCAACTGTAGCACGATGTTCCTTCTGCTCTGGTAGCTGAAACCATGGAACAAATTTTGCCATGACACATTTTCTGCCAAGATCCTACATCAAAATCTCGGACACAGTAGATTTTGGAATCCCCAGATCAGCTTCTACTTCTCGCACTGTCAGTTGACATTCTTTGTTGATTGCAGCTCTTACACACTCAGCGTTCTCAGGTGTTCTGCCTGTTGCAGGCCTTCCAGAATGTGGATCACTTTCTACAGATTCTTGACCATTTTTGAAACATTCATGTCACGCTTTTATTTGTGCTGCACTCATTGCATCATCCCCCCAAAGCCTACTGAATCATCTGAATACTTTCTGTGCAGAAATGTTCAAGCTTAACACAAAATGTGACGCATATTCATTACTCTACTCATTCAGGTATTTTGAATGCAATGGCCACGCAGTACCCATGCTCACTCAACAGCATCTACTGCCCCCACTGACTAGCACAGTGAAGTTGTCATTGTTCACACACGCACATTCCAGTCCACTCTCCTTGGCTCCCTGGCTCTATCGATGTTGTGCAAAGCTGTTTTGGAAACAGATCGTGTGTGTGTGTGTGTGTGTGTGTGTGTGTGTGTGTGTGTGAGATTTTATTTATTTATTTGTTCATTTATCCATCCATGAACACTTAGATTGTTTCCATGTCATGGCTATTGTGAATATTGTTGTAACGAACATGAAGGGGCAGTTATCTCTTATAGGTACATATATTTTATCCCTTAGAAGTGGGATTGCTGAATCATATGGTAGTTCTCTTTTTTAATTTTTTGATGAAGCTTCATACTTTTTTCCATAATTGCTGTACCAATTTACATTCGCATCAACAGTGTATGAGGGTTCCCCTTTCTCCATATCCTTGCCAACACTTGGTTTTTATTTTTGTTAATAGCTATTCTAACAGAGTTAGGTGGTATCTCATTTTGTTTATATATTTGTATTCCCTGATGATTACTGATGTTGATTATCTTTTTATATACCTCTTAGCCATTTGTGTCTCTTTTCAAAAATATTTATTCAGGTTCTTTGCTCAATTTTTCATCAGGTTATTTATTTATTTTTGCTATTGATCTGTTTGACTTCTTTATATATATTAATATTTTAGATATTAACCCCATATTGGATAGATGGTTTACAAAACTTTTCTTCCATTTTATCGGTTGAATTTTGTCTCCATTGATTGTTGCTTTTGCTGTGCAGAAGCTTTTAAGTTTGATGCAATCCTATTTGTCTCGTTTTGCTTTTATTGCCTGTGCTTTTAGCATAATATTCAAGAAATCATTGCCCACACCAGTGTCAAATAGTTTTATACTTTCAGTTTTTATGATTATACCTTTAATCCATTTTGAGTTGATTTTTGTATTTGGAATGAGATAAGGGTCCAATTTCATTTTTCTGATGTACATATCCAGTTTTCCTAACACTATTTATTAAAGAAACTATCCTTTCCCTTTGATGTGTTCTTAGAACCCTGGTTGAAGATCGGTTATCCATAGATGTGTGGATTTCTTTCTGAGCTCTCTATTCTCTATTCTGTTTCACTGGTATATTTTGAAATCAGCAAATGAGATGCCTCCAGCTTTGTTTTTCTTCTTTAAGACTGCTTTGGCTATTTGGAGGTCTTTTATGTTTCAGTGTGAATTTTAGGATTTTTTTTATTTCTGTAAAGAACGCTACTGGAAATTTGATAGGGATTGTATTGAACCTATATAGCACTTTCAGTAATATTGATATGTTAACAATATTAAGTCCTCCAGTCCATGAATACAGGATGTCTTTCCATTTATTTGTGTCTTTTATTCCTTCATTAGCATTTTACAATTTTCAGTGTACAAGTCTGTCACCTTTTTGGTTAAGTTTATTCCTAAGTATCAATGTTTTTTATTTTTGTTGTTTTTGAGAATATAATTGTTTTCCTAATTTCCTTTTCAGATAGTTTGTTGTTTGTGTGTGGAAATGCAATTTTTTTTTTTTGGTGTGTTGATTTTTGACCCTGAAACTTCACTGAATTAATTTGTTTACTAGTTCTAACAGATCTTTTTGTTGTTGAATCTTTAGAGTTTTCCACTTATGTGATAATGTCTTCTGCTAACAGAGATAATTTTACTTTTTCTTTTTGGTTTGGATTATTTTTATTTCTTTTTCTTGTGTGTTTGTTCTGGCTAGGGCTTCTAGTACTGTGCTATATAGAAGTGATAACAGTGAGTACCTGTGTCTCAAAGGGAATATTTTCAGCTTTTCCTTATTAATTATTATGTTTGCTGTGGCCTTTTCATATATGGCTTTGTGTTGAGTAAGTTCCTTCCATACATATTTTGTTTTGAGTTTTAATCATAAATGGATGTTGAGTTTTGTTAACTATTATTTACATGTCTATTGAGATGATCATGTAGTATTTTTCTTTGCATCGTGGTCACACTGATACAAATGCCACAGACACCACAAGAAAATGAAGCTAGAGACTATTATCCTTGATGGACACAGACTAAAAAATATTGTGTAAAATACTAGTGAACTGAATCTTACAGTATATTAAAAGGATCATACACCATGACCAAAAGGGATTTATCCCTGGGATGCAAGGGTTTCAATACACACAATCAATGTGATATTCCACATTTAAAAAATGGTAGCCAGGCCTTTTACATTGAAGGGCCAGTAAGGAAGAGTTGGAAAGGATTAGAAAAAAGGAACAAGTGGCTATAGGAGAGGCTCAATTCTAGAATAAAAGTTGAAGGGTGGTCTCAGCTAGGTATAGGTGGGTTGTAATCACTGATACAGTTTATAGATAGATAGATAGATAGATAGATAGATAGATAGATAGATGTAAAGAGAAAAGATTGAGAAATCCTTTGATCAAGAGCACTTATTTTATTTTCTTAAGATTTTATTTATTTATTTTTAGACAGAGGAGAACGGAAGGAGAAAGAGAGGGAGAGAAACATCAATGTGTGGTTGCCCCTCTCATGCCCCCTACTGGGGATCTGGCCTGAAACATAGGCATGTGCCCTGACTAGGAATCAAACCCACAACCCTTTGGTTCACAGGCCAATATTCAATATGCTAAGCCACACCAGCCAGGGTTCAAGAGCACTTATTTTAATGTTATTGGCAAAATTGTTTTTGTAGTCACATTTTCTGATTATATCTCTGTTTTCCACATGGTGGCTGTAGGATCATGAGTAGTTAGCTTAACCTTAAGGTACCTCAGTCTCTTCATCTTTAAAACAGAGATACTAACAGCTTCAACCTTCAAGAGCTATTAGGAGTGTTAAGTAAATTAAAATACATAAATTAAATAAACTTGAGGCTAGCTGTAGTAAATCTTCAATACACATTAGCTGCCATGAGAAACACTGCTGTTAAAATCTAAGACTGAATTTTATAATACTGAGAGTTATTGAAAGAAGCAAGTTGCGACTGGAAGGAAAAGTTAAAATGTAAGGAAGATACTACCGAGAACAGAAGACCAAGCCCTCCAGGGATGACTGAAGAATTGTCAGATGGAACAGGTGGTCCATCTGAACCTGGTTTTGAACATTCCATGCTCCCTGACTACCTCTAGGGATTAGAGTCTTGGGGTCTATTAGACTCTTAATGGTTATAAGAGCCCTTGGACACATTGCTTAGCCAATTCTGCAAGTCTGCTTGACTATTGCTTACTTTGCAAACCTAGAAGCCAAGAATGATATTGACAGCTTTTTATTAAATTTTAAATATAATTTAGAAATATATTGGTATAATTCTTTGGATAGACTCTTAGAATTTACATTAAAATTGGAATGTTAGTTAGATTTCTTGGAGAATACACACACACACACACATTTCGATGAAATTAAAAAGAAAAAGACAGCCACTTTGTGGATTAGAGAATTTCTGAAATATTTGTAAATTAAGTTTATGACAGTGATGTTTTGCTACTATGGGCAATGGTTATGGAAATGAAAATCACCCTCACCTGACTGAGTGGCTCAGTTGGTTGGAGCATCATCCCGGACACCAAAAGTTTGCCAGTTTGATCCCTGGTCAGGTTGCACACAAGATGCAGCCGATCAATGTTTCTCTCTCTCTCTCTGTCTCTCTCTCTCTCTGTCTCTCCTTCCCTCTCTCTCTAAAATCAATATAAATATATTCTTGGGTGAGGATTAAAAAAATCATCTTCTGCATTCCATGCCCATGTCACTCATAATGTGCGGTCATCAAGGAGAAGCAAGAAGAAAACTAGCAACATTAAAATGATTCAAAAACAAGGGACAGTGACAATATAGTGAGCAGCTAGGAGTATTGAGTAACTTGAAATCAACAGAAATATTTGTAGAAAATTAATAGAATGGACTAAGTTTTGTTATCTACATACTGTATTTTCCTGGGTATAATGCACACTTTTTTGCCCAACTTTTTGAGGGAAAAATAAGGATGTGCATGATACATGGGTAGTACCTGACATATCTGTTATTGTGTTTTGTAATTATTTGTTACATAAAATTTCTTGTACCATAATATGTTAAAAAAATAAATGCTAAAATTCCTTTATAATAGAAAAAACAAGTATTTAAATATAAATAAATAAATAAATAATTGAATTAAAAATTAAAATGAAAGATTTTTTTCCTGAAAGTTGGGGCCAAAAAAGTGGGTGTGGATTACGCATGGGAACACATTAGGGAGGACTCAGTATTACAACACCATCTCTTTATTTGATGGGTGTTGCACTGCGCCGCGGCTATGGGGGCACGCCGTCCGCGGGGAGCGCTGCGGGGAGCGCTGCGGGGAGCGTGGCACTCCGCGAAACTGAGGGAAACCAGCTGAGATGGGAGCAGGGCTCTGAAACCCTCCAGAGCCCGTCCTGGGGTTGTCGCGGATGAGGGGGATAAACACAAAACATTGCAAACACTTTTCTGTTTGCCAGGAGAGCAGATGGGGTCACTTCCCTCTCACTGGGGAAGGCCGAGGCACATCCCCCTAGTGGGGAAGGCCCCATCGCCCTTTGTTCGAAAGCTTTTATTGAAAAACTTATCAGTAGGGCTAGGTAACAGGACTGCATATGTATACTCGTTACATTAGCATGTTAAGTTTCACAGAGAATAGATGCTTTTAAGAAAACAAGTGACAGGAATTCACTGATATACATGGGTTCGAGAGGAGACCAGTCTAAACAAAAGAGAATGAAGATAAGGGCAAGCGCCTTAATGATAAAGGGTAAGGGGTGTAAATATTGTGCAGGTCCTTTGCAGCATGAGCTGACCAGAGATCCGTGGGAAGAACAAAGCACACTTTAAAGAAATTACTTTTAGGCCTGTTTTACCTGGCAACCGCCAGACCTGATTTGGAGCTGACTCCTGCACTGTTTCAAGCCTGAACCGGGTGTGGGGTGGGAACCACCAAGAGATAAGGAGACTGCTTCTCGGCTGCAATGAGGACTCCGGCCGTGTCCAAGCCCAGCCGAGAGGTGCGGGGGCCTTTTTATCCGTTCTCCATGTCTCCAATTTCTTGTCTGCTGCCTATATTGGTTGATGCCTGTCTTAGGTTGCCCCTCCCCCAAGGGGTCTTACCCGTCATTGACAGGGACCATCACAAGGCAAAGCAGAGAGGCAGGAGCTATGCTCCTGCTAGGGGTGGGAGGGGGGCACGTCATGTCTCCTCAGGAGCCTGTGTCTCCAAGGCCTCCTGATTATTTCCAGCCTTGGGGCCCTCTAGCTTGTTGGCGAGGTTACAGCTCCTAAAACTAGGCAGGGTGTTTCCCAACAGACAGACATTTTAAATATTTTAGATATTATTTGAGGATTTCTACATACCCCCTTGTTGATAATCGAAGAAACCAGAGAAGAGTAATAACGAAGTTAATGTTGAAAACTAAAATCTGAAAAGAGGTATTTACTGTTATGTAGCTTGTTAGATTCTTAAAGCTGTGCTGTCAAAATATTATGGGTAGAGAAATCAGTTGGGTGGTTTGCAAACAGAAATTAAAAACATTCAATAAGACAGCAAATTGAAGCAGTAAAAGCAAATGTTCTATGCTGCTTTTGTTTCTTGTGTAGGTATGTTTATATGGGGTTGTGATGTAAAATTAATGTATTGTAGCTTTCAAATATTTGAAAAATAACAATTTAGAATATATTAGGGACAAGAAACTTAGAAAGAGTAGAAAATTATGAAGTACAATTGACCCTTAAACAACAGTGTTTTGAACTGCATTGGTCCACTTACATGTGGATTTTTTTTTTTCATATAGATGCTGTAAATATATTTTCTCTTATGATTTCATTAATAATATTTTCATATTAGTTTATTGTAAGAATGTCACACTGTGTGGTGGCTATAAGGGTGCGCTGCCATGGGGGAGCACCGCAGAGAGCGCAGCAACCCCTGAACCTGAGGGAAACCGGCTGGGGCCAGCTGAGGTGGGAGAAGGTCTCTGAATCCCACAGAGCCCGGCCCAGGGTTGTCACAGATGAGGGGGAGAGAACACAAAACGTCTCAAACTCTTCTCTGTTTGCTGGGAGAGCAGACGGGGCACTTCCCTCTCACTGGAAAAGGCCATGGTACATCCCTCCAGTGGGGAAGGCCCCACTGTCCTTTGTTCCAAGGCTTTTATTGAAAATCTTATCAGTGGAGTATGTAATAGGAATGCATACATTATCTCATTACATCAGTATGGTAAGTTTCACAGTGAGTGTATGATGCTTTTAATAAGGCAAGAGACAGGAGTACACTGATTTACATGGGTCTGAGAGGAGACCAGAATCAACAATAGAGACTATAGATAAAGGGATAGTAGACTTAAAGGCACCTTGAGGACATAGGGTAGAAGGTGTAAATAAAGTAAATGTCTTAATGGTACCAGGTAAGGAGTGTAAATAAAGGTCCTTCGCAGCATGAGCTGACCAGAGATTTGAGGGAGGAACAGAGCACACGCTAAAGAATTTACTTTTAGGACAGATTACCCCGAGACCCGCCAGATCTGATTTAGGGCTGTTTTTCCTGCACTGTTTCAAGCCTGAGCCAGGCGGGGGGGAGGGAACCACCAAGAGATAAGGGGACTGCTTCTTGCCTGCAATGAGGACTCCGGCCGTGTCCAAGCCAAGCCGAGAGGTGTGGGGGCCTTTTTACCCATTCTTCGTGTCCCCCAATTTCTTATCTGCTGCCTATTATCTGTCGATGCCTGTCTTAGGTTGCCCCTCCCCTGAGGAACTTCACCCGCCCTTGGCAGGGACCATCACGAGGCAAAGCAGAGAGGCAGGGGCTATATCCCTGCCCAGGGGAACAGGTCATGTCTCCTCAGGAGCCTGTTTCTCCAAGGCCTCTTGATTACTTCCAGCTATGGGACCCTCCAGCCTGTTGGCATTGTTATAGCTCCTGAAACCAGGCTGGGCATTTCGCAACATAAGAATGCAGTATATAATACATGTAACATACAAAATATATGTTAATTGACTTTATGTTATTGGTAAGACTTCTGGTCAACAGTGGGGAGTCAGAAGTTATGTGTGGATTTCCAACTGCATGGGGCGTTGGTGTCCTTAGCCCTTATGTTGTTCAAGGGTCAACTGTACAAATAAATTGAATTATTAGAAAATCTTACCCATGAGTCAGGCGATCAACCTCTGCAAAATTGATTATTATATGATGATTGAAAAGTTTGAAGAACAGACAGAGAGGAGTTGAGATAGGTATTTATGGCAGGCCCTTCTTTTTCAGAAGCTGGAGTAGAGTTTAGTATCATCACTAGACTGAATGAAATTATAAGAACTGCATGTTCTCTGACCTCAGGGTGCTGGAAGCCAAAACCAAGACTTGGAAATGGAAAATAAAGCAGGGTTTTGGGCAGAGAATAACAATTTGATCCAAGTAGTCAGAGAGACTACTGATAACAGAAGAAACTTAAGAATGGAGGCAAATTTTTGTGTTGTTGCTTCTCATTTTTATTGCCCTCTTTTAAGGTAAAAGTTTATTTTGCCTTGTTAGATGGTATCTAATATGAATGTGCAGGCTGATCTTGCTCAAATGAAAAAAAATGATGTGTCATATGTATCATATCACTTTTTGGCAGATCAGCTGGTTGTCTCATTTGTGGGAAAATAATGACAAACTGCAAGACTTGAGTGATTCTCACTTGTCAGGATCCGCACCTTCTCCCCTGTGTTTGTAATAATTTCATGAAAGCGAGGATGCAGTTTTAGGATTTTTTTTGACATGGTGTCTGTGCCTCTTTTAGGCCATGACTTCCTGTGGGGAAGAGCCCACTGCTGTTTGCCTTTGAGTCAACTGCACTTTGAACATTGCCTACTTCCTCACAGTAGGAAAGCAATATATATTTATGTACTTGAATTGTTGAATGAATCTGAAGACAGTACTGAAAAACTACCAAATAGGTACAATAACAATGTAATCATAAGGAATACCTAACATTTATCAAACACATACATTAATTAAAAACAAACAGCCCAGTGAGTCCAGTGCCTGACGACTTAGCTATACTTTTCATGCCTTTGAATGCCTGCTCTTCTCTTCCTCAACATCGATGGTGACTTGATCAGTTAGGAAAACTGGTGTGTGATAAATGGCATACTTGACTCCTCATTCTTGACCCATTCCTTAGAAAGGTGGTATAGCTTATTGGTTTAGAGCACAGTCTCTACTTCCAGAGATGATCCACATTCAAATCCCAGTGGCAAAATTTCTGCAAAGTATACAGTCTCTCAAGTCAAACTGGCTTGTGAATAAAGGGAATGTATCAGCAAAGACAACTGAAAATAGTTACAGTACAGAGTTCCTGGAGAGTTTATCCAAGGTCTCAGCTCCTTCCTTCTGGAATGTTCTCAGCTCTTTCATTTCCCTATGCTTTGAGGGAGGGGCTCTGTCCCACAGACCCTCTCTGGGTTGTTGCCAATGAGGTAAGAAACTGTACCAGACACAATTTGCCTGTCAGGAGAGGGCTTGGAGATTCCCTCGAGTGGAGAATGCCCCAAGCCCTTCCTTAGAAGTGGTTTTTATTGAGAACAATATGCGCAGGAGTATACAGCATGCATACAAAGCCTATCAATCTACATCAAAAGGCTATAGGTAATAAATTGAAGAAATACAGAGGTTTGTCTTAAATCAAGGTCTGTCAGACAAGTTGGCACCAGATGCTCATTAAAGCAGTTTTTGGGGCTCAGAATTTATCTCCTTTTGGTGAAGTAAAACACCTGGTTTTTCCTTACCAGGGCGGTGCAAAGCAGAGCAAGCTTCAGTGTATACAATGTATTATTTTGTGGGGCTACAGTTCCCAATACCACACAAAGTGGTCCCCAACATCAGTACTCATTAACTCAAGGGCATTCTTAGCAAAGTAAGTTTCATAGGATTTAATTCATTCATTTTCCAGGCCTAATTGTCCCCTGGAACCACCTAACCCAGTTTAGGGCTGTACCTGCCTTTTGTATTGTTTCACTGACCCAGTCAGGCAGCTGGGCAGAGCAGCCAAGAGCCAAGCAGACTTCTTTCAGATAGAATGAGGACTCCAGCCATGACAAAGCTGAGGTGAGGGTCTTTTGCCCCTTCTCCGTGTCCCCCAAGTCCTTCCCTGATGGCCCCTATGTGACTGTGCCTGTTTTAGGTTGCCCCTGCCATTGAGGGATCCAACCTGTCATTGACTAACCAGCCATCCTCTGGGGCCAAACAGGGTGATGTGAGGGAGGTAGCGGCTGCACCCCTGCAGGGGGGACAGGTTTTGTCTCCTCAGTGGCCTATTTTCCCAAGGTCTCCTTGCTCAGCTCCAGCATTGGGGCCCTCTTCCCTGACAACAGGCAGGATTGTTCCAAACAGTGTTTATTAGCTTGTTTTTCATGTTTGTCTCCATTATGGTTCAAAACTTTGCAGCGACTCCAAATCTGACATGTGCTTACTGAATTGACCAGATGAACAGAGTGTACCCAGCAGAAGCCTGCATGTTTATTTATGTTCTATTTGTTTAGACTCCTTGGATGACCTGATGACCGTGCAGCCCTCACAGGGACCAGAGGAGAGGAGAGGTCCCTGGGGGCTTGGCTGAGCCAAAGAGGAGGGCAGTGGAGAACAGAATCAGGTTCCTTGAAACATCATGGATCAGGCAGAGAAATCAGGCTGTTGCTTTTCTGTTTTTCCACTTGCTGTTTATACAGTGGAGAAATAATGCCATTTGTCCTGTAAATTTATTTTTTCAATATTTTATATTAGTTTCAGTTGTACATCATAGTTGTTAGACGATGTATAATTTACAAAGTGATCACCTGCTAATTCAAACACCCACCTGACACCATACATAGTTATTATTGGCATATTAGTGGCATACAGATATTATTGGCCATATTCCCTGTAAATTTCTAATATTTTGGATTTGGCTGATTGTATCCCCCAAGTATTATTTAACACAGTCTCCCATTCGCTGTGACTTTGTCACACTGAACTGAGGGGCAAGAGGGAGGGAGGGAGCATATCATGGCTCAAGTACCATCAACTTGTACTGTTTTCATCAAGATTTACTAGATTTTATTAAATAAATATTTTTTGTTTTCTGTATGATCTTAGGTACTTTTCAGAGACTTCAAGTGTTTTTATTTAATGTTTCTCTAGTTATGATTTTTTCCCCCTCCAGACAAGAGTTCCTGGTGCTATCTTTGTGGAAGTAAAACCCTATCTTATGATAAACAGATTGGGACTTGTTTGTCATCATCATTTTTTATGATGTGTATCTATCCCATTTTTATGTGTTTTGCTTTATCTTGGGTTTCCTAAAAAATCGTTTTTTCTCAATTTGTTTGGAATTTATATAGTATATTCCTATTTTAGTAGTTATCCTTAAAATTTTACCATATATGTTTAATTTTAAAATGTCTAAAGTCACATTAATAGTTCTCAGCTGGGGGTGATTTTGCCTTCCCCCCACCCTGAGATATTTGGCAATGTCTAGAAACATTTCTGAGTGAAAATGGGAGAGGGAGGATGTGGTGCTACTTGTATTTAGTGGCTAGAGGACAAAAATGCTGCTTAATATCCTGCAAAGGAAAGGACAGCCCCTCACAACAAAGAACTATCCACTTTCATCCCGATCATTCTTATCACTATGGCCCCTGTTCACCATTACTACATTTTGAGATTTTTGCCTGCCTTTTGCAAAACTAGCTTTGCCACAAACACATTCTCCTTTCTAGTGCTGACTTGTGCTCCTGTGAGGGGTGACTTTGAAACACTAGTCAGCCACAGCAGCAGGGTGAAAGCTTCCTTGGATCCCTTTCAAAAGGCCATAGGGATGAATGTTCCATAAAAGCCAGTCCATTGCTTCTCAGTCGGGGAGTTTATGTGACAGGATCAGCTGGGGGTGAGTAAAATGTTGTCCCTTTGGAAAATCTACTTTTGTATTGAAGCTTCTTCTGACTAATGGTCAACACTAAGAAATTTTGGAAGATTTTAAGGTAATAGATACTGGTATTTCCTGATAGAAGTCAGATTGGTGAAATGGACCTGTTTTACTGTGTTGCCTCCATGGTTTTCTTGCCTTTGCAGACAAGTTTTGAGCTTAGAATCTCTGAGATAAAACTCCTTTCAGTTCTTCTAGGCACTGGTGGGTCTACTTTGTAAAACACCAGTGTGTATAACAGCAAGAACAGGTGCTGATCCTTCCCTATTAGGGGCTCCCCCTGCTGAGGGGTGTGTCATCATGACTGTCGCTGGGGGCTGTTCAGAGCTGTCAGGTGTAATAGCTTAGTTTTGACTTCCTTTGTTTGGGGAACCTATTGCTGTCAGAGTAGGAATAAGTAATTTGAACACTTTAGTTACAGCCAGCAGAAATGGAATCAATACATGCCAAGATTAACTTCAGTGATTAATCCCAGAATCAATGAACCAAATGATTATCATTTCTGTCAGCTGAAGATTCTGGATGCAAACTCGTGATGAAAGAGGTGGGTTAATTTTCCTCGCTGGTGTCTGCAGCAGGCATGTCGAAACCACTGTCTTTTGCTCCCCTTGCCTTGCAGTCGCTTCAGTGACACCTTCATGCTGCAGCCAGTTTCTGTGTCACAGAAGCCAGATTTGACAATGACGAGAGGCCAAGTCTGCTTGGTCGGAGCTGCTAAATCTCCAAGGATAATGCCAAGCTCGTGAAACTTCTAACTTTTAAATCAGAGTGATTATTCTGACTCTGTGTTATGGGTAGGCGGGTGTCATTCACTCTTTTTCAAAAGACAGCAGAGGAGTTTGGAGGAAGGGCTGGGACTAGGGCTGCCAGCCTGAAGGCTCGGCAACTCAGTCTGCCAGGAGATGAGAGCCTTTCCAGTGGTGGCGCTTCCCGGTGGAGGCCCAGACCCGGGCACCCCCTCCTGCCAGTGGGGCCGAGGGCCGGCTGTGTGCTGGGCGCAGTGCTCAGTGCTCTGAGTATATAACTCCATTTAAAGAGCACAGCAACTCTCCAGAGTGGGTGCTGAAAATACCCTCACTTTCCAGATAAGGAGCTAGGCCTTAGTCACTTAAGTAATGTTTCCAAGGGCACATGACTCTTTAACCCAGGTCCCTTTGATTCTAGATTTTCAGGGCTCAGTTGAAATTATCTGGCTGTGGATAAGAAGAGATGGTTCTTATTATGTGTTGAATGTATCCCCCAAGATACATTAAAGTCCTAAGCCCCAGTACCCCAGAATGTGAACTTATTTGGAAACAGGGTGACTGCAGATGTTATTAGTTATGATAAGGTCATACCAGAGTAGAGTGCATCCTTAATTGATGTGAATAGTGTCGTTACGAGAAGGTATGATGTGAAGAAAGACACAGGAAGAATGCTCTGTGAAGAGGGAGAACTGCACTGATGTGTCTATAAGTGAAGGAATGTCAGAGATTGCCTACAAACCACTAAGTTTCAGAAAGAGTATGGCTCTATCCACACCTTGAGTTTAGATTCTGAGCCTTCCGAGCTGTGAGATAAGACAGCAGCCCTAGGGAGCTCTTGGGTTAAATGCATGTGCATGTATGTATGCATGTATAGATTATTGGAATATCCATTAAAGCAAACAAGCATGCAAGCAAGCCACACATAACCCTTAAAGCCAGTTCTGTACAGAGTACAAGGTCAAGAGTAGTGGGAAAGTCAGATACCTCAAATCTGGTCTACGTGCTTCGCTAACATAATGCTTCTGATTTATTCCTATTTACCATTTGCCAGGCAGTACCCGGGGCTGAGGTGTCCCTGTAACACAATTAAGTTCCACCTCTGGAGTCAGATCTGCTTTTGTGTGAGGCCCTACCCTCTCTGAACTTTGTTACCTTGGGGAAATGACAGCCTATCCTTTGTCTCAGTTCCTTATCTGTATAAGGGGATGCTGATAATAAAGAGGTTGTTGTGAGTACCAGTCAAGCTATTTCATGCCAGGTATTTTGCAGTGTTTGACATACAAGCGTTCCATAAATAGGATTTGTAATTAGCTTATCTTTGTGCCTTTAATAAGGGACTGTGAGATGGCAGAAGTGTAAACCTGGGGTGCAGCTCTCCAGGTTGGGTTATGTCCCTTTCACTGCACCGCCTCCCAAAGTAGAGAGGATGTAACCTAGTCTGGTAAGTAAGAGGCTGCTGGTACCTGTTAGGAGATCAATGTGGGCTCACGGCACTGTGTACCGTGAGTCCTGTGAGTGGTCTGACCACCCACTGAGAGTGTTCTCATCCTTGGGGCCCCCAGAGGAGGCTCCGCAGTGGAGGAAGTGGGATCTCAGCACCACTGGCCTCCTTTTCCTCCGTGTCAGGAGCATATCTCCTTCTGCAATAAAAAATGTTTTCATAATTTTGGAGAATACTGTCTGTTGAAAGAGATGGGAAGGGCATGCCAGGGGGAGGGTGGCGGAGACAGGTGTTTCTTGCCTCATTAGGCTTATGAAATGGGGTGATCTGAGGCTGAGCACCAATATTTTTAAAAGCCTTATTGGCTAGAAATGCCAAGAAGTTTTTTTCTACTTCTTGTTATTCTAGAGATGGAGCAAAAAACAGAGCCAAATGAAACATTTCAATGGACCTTTTGGTTATAAAAGTGTAAAGCCAAAATCTAGCTTTGAAATGGAGAAAGTCAATACCATGTGGAACTAAATAAATTCCCTGCATAAAAATCTAAACATTATTTCTATCATGGACCAAATTTCAAGGTGCAAAGGGAAGATGGCCACTTCACTATCAGATGGCATGCATTAGTGTAGACACACGCACTGGTCACACACACACTTGAACAAGTGGGGAGGGGGCGAAAACAAATGGAGGCCCCAGACCAAAAGAACACTGTCAGTGATGGAGAAACACAAACGCCATTTCAGATAAATTGCTCCCGAACTCTTAGCCTCAAACCACTTTCCTGATAAAAGTGCAGAGCTTGTCTTATTTATATCTGTATTAACTTTTAACCTCTGCCCCATTCCAATAGGAGAAGATTACTCACAGAGCCTAATAATGTAAGTTAATAAGAGAAATCTGAGTTACTGATAGTACCAAATGCCAGAAGTGTTAATAAGAATGCAGTTTTATTGTCTCTTGCTGTACACGTGAACAGTAAATTAATAAGTTCCAAGTAAAATAAAGATTTTTCAACAACATCACATTGACACGATGTGCTTAAAATACTCCCCCATGTTAAAAAATGCCTAGTATACATAAATGAGATAATAAAATTATTGTCGAAAGAATCTTCTAATATCCTTGGTTACTAATTTTAGTCAAGATCTTTTTTAGGTGTGTGACCTTGAATATCCACAAAAGAACTATTTTGAACTCTTTATTCCATAATATTCTTAAGATTTTATTATACATTCAGAATGAATAGATTCGAAACTATTGATATTTTCTGAAATATGTAGATAGGCTGCCTTAGTGAGTCCATTGTTTTGGCCTTGGAAAACGTTCTTGGTGTAAAAAAGCAGAGAGCCAGAAGGTGGCAGTGTTTCCACATCTGTAAGGGATGAGCTCCTTATTCAGGAAAAGTCCCACTTAAGGTTGAAAAGTCACAGCAAAATGTTTCTTTTCTCTGTGAAAAGTGGAAATCCACCAGCCATGTTCTTTTCTTCACACAGCTGCAGAGGGCTGGTGAAGTACCTGCTTCCGGAGTCCAGATCTTTTGGGGTAGGAGATGGTCCTGCCCGCTCACCTGTCCTCTGGTAAAGTGTGGTACCCCGGCCGTCTCAGAGGAACAATTTGGGAAAACCCTGCTGGAAACCACTAGTCTGATGCCTGAGTCAGAGCCATGTCTAAAGGACTCTCCAGAAAAATGATATTTTCCAGACACTCTCAGGGCATTGAAAAAGGCGATAAGGGAACACGAGTTGGTGCAGCTCATATTTCTTTAATGCTCTTTATGACAAAACAGTCTCTGGGCGATGCTCAACAATACAAAGTCTTGAGTTATTGGGCTGGAAGGAACCTTAGAGTTCACGGCCATCCTCCTCATTTCACAGAGAAACCAGCTGAAGCAAACCAAAATTATTCACCCCAGACCACACAGCTAGTCATGTGGTAAAGTCAAGAATGGATCTCAGGCCTTTTTCCAACTCCGTTACTCTTTTTCCTCTTACATTTACAATGCCTTCACATTAGGTAAGGAAAAATTTTGAACAGGCAAAAGCAAGTAATGTTTTTTGACACACTTTTCCAGGCACTGTGTTTGTTCCTTTTTTACACATACAAGTCCTTCAATCCCCCAAAACAAACTGCTAGCTGGTATTACCTTCAATTCATAAATTCATTCTCTGAGGCTCAGAGAGGTTAAAAGACCTGCCCAAGGTCATGCAGCTAATAAATAGTGGTTGAGATTTATGTCCAATACCTACAAAGAGAAGCCAGGGTTGGTTTTTTGGAGTTGCTAAGCACTCAGCAGGGAGAAAAGCATGAGAAGAATTAGAGATCTATAGTCAAAAAGACTCATCCTTTGTCTTTGCAAATAGAGATCTACCTTCACTGGATGCTTTCCACAGTCCTGTTTTCTATATTTGGATCCTGCTACAAAACTTCCTCTAAACACTAAGTGCTTAATCCTCTGAACAAATGTATTCTTTATGGTGGGTGCAGCTCATCAGGCATGTATCACTTACTGGCTTTCAGAAGCAGTTATCCAAAAAAAAAGAGAAAAGTGGTTATGTCTTCATGTGTAAAAAAATATTTTCTTCTAGTTTGACAATAGGTGTTCACTAAATATTTTGATAGATTAATGAGTTAAATATAGGTATTTTTTAGCAGAGCACAATAAATTTATTAAAGCAATAGTAGGAACTTGAGTAATGAAATAAATATTTAAGGAGCTACTTGGAGCTTAAAATATAGGACACACCCCTCAAGGGAATATTAATACTACACTCTTAGTTTCAACATTATCTAGTTCTTTTTTGTTCAGAATCTCTTAGAATAGGGATCACTGCCGCCAGCCCTCTGGAAGCATAGAACTAGTGACCCGGTGTACTGGTCAGGCTAGCCTTGACTGTTGAGGCCTCGTGGCACCTTTGGAGAAACAAAGTGACTATCAGTCTTCCCAGGCTCTAGTGCTATAATTAATGCAGTGTGTTGTGTGTGTGAGGGCAATCCTGGCAGAGCATGGTCAGGGGAACTTAGGTTGTGGAGGCAGCCCTCTGTCTGGGATGAGAGAGTTCAGTTACCTATGGGGTGGCTTCCAGCTAACTCCTCCCAAAAAGAATTCCATGTTGAGGAGCAGCCATCAGCATGTTCAGGTAAGCATTTTCTTCCTGAGGAAGTGTGTGTGCTAGGTAAAGGAAAAAAAATTAAAATGGGCCATTTGGGCTCATTTTTTTTTTTTTTTTGTTCTTAGTAACACTAAAAGGTTTTTCAGTTCCCAACCTGTGTTAATAGTGGCATCTAGGTGATCTTGTTGCTAATGTCACATTTGTGTGCTAGATGACATTTCTGAGTATCTTGTCATAAACCTGCATCGCTAATGGTTAATTTTTCTCTGCCTCTCTTTCTTTTTCTGTCTTTGTCTCTCTCTTTGAATTCTGAGACTGAGTCACAGAGCTTGGTAGCCTGGTATTTTATTTCCTGAAACACCAAAATCAGAAAGGATAAAATGGAAAAAGCATAGCTTTGGAGTCAGATGCAAGTGAACCTGATACTTGCCTCCTTCATACATTAGCCGTTTGAGCTCACGTATCATTTCAGAGCTTGTTTTTCTGCCTGTAAATGAAGTGAATATAACAACACCAGCTTCAAAGAGGATTGAATGAAGTAATATTTGGAAAGTATCTAGAACACTGCATGCCATTTAACAGCTGCTGAATAAAAAACAATGAGTTATATCAACCAATGGGGCAAGGACCACCTAAATATGCTTTTGCCATTGAGGAGAAAAGCAAAGCTGTCACTGTGCAAACTGGGGCTCAGCTACTTGGTGCCTTTACATATGACCCAACAATTTTGTGTCGAAAGAAACAAGTTTTTATTAACAGGGTTCCAACCTTAGGGGGCTGAGAGCACTCCTCTCCCTCAAGACCCAGAACTTCCCTTGCTCCCCAAAAGGCTACAAGCCAAAAACATGCCCAGAAGTTCCCCATGTCCTTATCTGTCCATCAGCCAAGCATGCAAATAGATCTCCATCCTCTCTGGAATGTGCACTGTGGGTTTTAGAGTCGCCTTCCCCTCATAGCAGCTCTGTTCTTCAGATCTGGGGTGTGCTGTTCTCAGCCTCTGTGTAGCAGTTCAGGAAACCATGTACTATCTTACAGTGTTGCACTGTCCCAGCCTCGGACCCTGCCTCCAAGAGTGGGCTCCCATCCTCTGCAGAGTAAACCCCTGGCGAGCCCTGCATCTTCTGGTTCCAGGAGCGTTCCTGTCCATTTGGGGAGCAGGGACAGAAGCCCAGATGTCCAAATGCCAAAAGCCCAGAGTGAAAGAGTGTGCACCAAGCTCTAAAACCCCATACCAATAGTCCTCCTACCAAGAGAGTGACTTCTTCTTGCGTCCCTCAGAGAAGCAGAAGTCTCAGCTCAATGTTCTCAGTCACGGTTCAGCTCTAAGCATCTCTCATGTGCCTGTGCTTGGCCAAGCAGGTCCCCTGAAGCACCAGCAGCTCTGCCTCCATCTTCTCTAGGCAAACCTCGTCCTTTCCTCATACTTTCCCTCCTGCCCTTCAGCTTGTTCTAGTTTAAATGCTCGACGCAGAACTTCCTATGTGACCGCATATCTGGCTCTTCCTATGGTGTGTTAGTGTCTGCCATTTTTGTCAGCTCCCCAGTGTCTTTGACCCTCTTTTGGCTGCCATCTTTAGTCAAAGCAGGAGTTCCCAGTGATGCATGGGCATCCAGGGAGGGCATCTGTCCCCTGGCTTTGTCGAGTCACTGTGCGCCCTCACAGTCACATCATACACAGTTCTGCAGATTTTGAGATCTTCCTTTCAGGAATGCATGACTGGTAATCTTACCTTTGTTACGCAATGTGTTTTGAATTCTGTTCTTTCTGCTCTGTGGGCACCTCTCCTGCCCCAATCCTGCCTGAAGACAGGACTGCAAGGGCTGGTCCCCTATTATCAGGGGACCTATGCTCTGTACCCAGTTACAAAGCCTCGGTTTTAAATGCAAGCCACTTGCTCCTTTGCTTGCCATTTATTCACTTGTTAGTTCTCAAAAAAATATTTTACCACATTTGAACTAGGTACAGTTATTTTTTTTTACTTTAAAAATAAACTTTATTGAGACATAATTTCATACATTAAAATAAACCTTTTTGGGAAATTAAGATAAGAGCAGAGATAAATTATATAAAGAATAGAAAAACAATAGGGAAAATCAGTAAGACCAAGAGTTGGCTCTTTGAAAAGATGAGCAAAATTGGCAAATTTGTAGCTAGATTAAGTAAGAAAAAAAGAGGAGACTCAACTAAAATCAGAAATGAAAGAGAAAACATTACTACCAATTTTACAGAAATAAAAGGCATTATAAGAGAGTACAATGAATAATTATACATCAACAAATTGGATAACCTAGACAAATGGAAAATTTATTTTTATCTTTATTTAATTTTTTTAAATTACAGTTTATATTCAATATCATTTTGTATTAGTTTCAGGTGTACAGCATAGTGGGAGGAGTTAGCTGGAAGTATAGACAATCATATACTTTATATAGTGTTCCCCCGATATCCATCTGTCACCAAACATAGTTATTACAATATTTTTGACTGTATTTCCTATGCTATACTTTGCAACCCCATGTCTATTTTGTAACTACCAATCTGTACTTCTCAGTCCCTTTACTTTCCGCACCCAATGCTCCAACAACCCCTCCCCTTTGGAAATCATCAATCTATTCTCGGCAGCTCTAAGTCTGTTTTTGTTTGGTTTGTTCATTCATATTGTTCTTTAGATTCCACACAAAAAATAAAATGATATGGAATTTGTCTTTCTCTGACTGACTTATTTCACTTAGCATAATACTCTTGTATCCATCCCTGCTGCCACAAATGGTAAGATTTTGTTCTTTTTGTAGCCTAGTAATACTTTGTTGTATGTATGTACCATATTTTTTAAAACTACTTGTTTGTTGATGGGTGCTTGGCTTGCTTTTACAGCTTGGTTGTTGTAAATAATGCTGCAGTAAAACAAGGGTGCATATGTTCTTTTAAATTAGTGTTTTGGGTTTCTTCAGATATATAACCAGAAGTGTAATCTCTGGGTCATAAGGCAGTTCCATTTTTAATTTTTTGAGGTAACTCTACTGTTTTTATAGTGGCTGCACCAATCTGCAATCCTACTAATTGCATTAGGGTTCAATTTTCTCCACATCTTCCCCACTACTTGTTGTTTGTTGATTTATTGACGATAGTCATTCTGACAGATGTGAGGTGATATCTTATTGTGGTTTTAATTTGCATTTCTTGGATGATTAGTAACATTGAGCATCTTGTATGTTTATTGGCTATCTGTATGTCTCCTTCGAAGAAGTGTTTATTCAGTTCCTTTACCCTGTTTTTAATTGGATTGCTTGTTTTTTTAGTTGCTGAGTTTTATGAATTCTATATAAATTTTGGATATTAACCCCTTATCAGATGTTAGTGAATATGCTCTCCCATTCTGTGGGTTTTCTTTTTATTTTGTTGATGGTTTCCTTTTCTGTGCAAAAACTTTTTAGTTTGATGTAGTCCCATTTGTCTATTTTGTCATTTGTTTCCCTTACCCAAGGAGACGTATCAGAAAATATATTAATTGAAGAAATGGAAATAGACAAATTCTTGAGAAATACAGTCTATTGAGATTGAGTTTGAAGAAACAGAGAAGTCTAAATCAAAACTAGTAAAGAGGATGGAATAGGTAATTAAAACCTCCCAAAAAGGAAAGCCGAGGACCTACTGGCTTCACTGATGAATTGTACCAAATATATAAGAAAATTAATATCTATCCTTCTTAAACTTGTCTAATAATTGAAGAGGAAGGAACACTTCCTAACTTATTCTATAAGGCTATCTGTACTGGAATACCAAGGCTGGACTAAGACACTACTGTTATAGCAAACTACAGACCAATATCTTTTATGAATAGCAATGCAAAGGAATCTCCAAGAAAATACTAGCAAATTGAATTCAATAGCATATTAAAAGAATTATATACCCTAACCAAGTAGGATTTATTCCTGGAGTTCAAAAATGGTTCAACTTATAAAAATCAATGTAAATACCACATTAACAAAAAAATGAAAAAAAACTCTGAATTATCATCTAAATTGATACAGGTAAACCAAGCAAAATTCGATGCTTTTTCATGATAAACTAATAATCAAACTAGGAATAGAATGAAAGTATCTCAGCATAATAAAAACTATATATAGAAACCAATAGTTGACATTGTACTCAATAATAAAAGACTGAAATCTTTTCCCTTAAGAAACAAGACAAGGATGTCAGACTTAGACATTTTGTTCAACATAGTACTAGAAGTTCTAACCAGAGCACTTAGGCAAGTAAAAAAATAAATAAAAGTCATTAAAATTAGTAAGGAAAAGGTAAAACTATTTCTGTTTACAGATGACATGATCTTAGATGTAGAAAAACTATAAAGATTTCACATAAAAACTGTTAAAACTGATGAATGAGTTCAGCAATGTTACTTATTACAAAGTTATAGTATTCAAGGCAGTTAGGCACTGGCATAAAGGCAGACATATGGGCCAAAAGAATGCAATAGAAAGCCCAGAAACAAACCCTTGAATATATGGTCGATTGATTTTTAACAAGGGTGCCAAGACAATTTAATGAAGAAAAGAACAATATTTTCAACTACTAATGATGTTGGGAAAATTAGATATCTACATGCAGAAAAAGGAAGCTGGACCCTCACCTTACACTTTAAATAAAAATTAACATAAAATGGACCAAAGGTCTCACTGTAGAATCTTAAATTATAAAACTCTTAGAAGAAAACATAGGAGAAAAATTTTATGACATTGGATTTAATAACAATTTATTAGATATGATACTAAAAACACAGGAAACAGAAGAAAAAAGATAAATAAATTTTTCATCAAAATTAAAAACTTGTGTAACAAAGGACACAATCAACAGAGTGAAAAGGCAACAAATGGAATGAATAAAAATATGTTTAAATCATACATATAATAAATGATTAATATTAAGAATGTATAAAGAACTTTCCTAACTCAATTAGAGCAACAACTAAAAAACAGCCCAATTAAAAAAAAATGAGCAAAGTATAACAGACATTTCTCTAAAGAATATATATGAAATGGCCGATAAGCATGAAAGATACTCAACACCACTAATCATTAGGGAAATATAAATTAGAACCATAATAAGATATTACTTCATTCCAATGAGGATGGCAGTTATCAAAAAACAAAACAAAAAAAGAAATGTGGACAGCAGAAATGTGGACAATGTACATTGTCAAAATGTGGAAAAATGAGAACCCTTGTACACTGCTATGATGAAGCCACTGTGGAAAATAGTTTGGCTATTACTTGAAAACTTAAAAAATAGGATTATCATATAATTTAATAATTCCACTTCTGAGTATTTATTCACAAGAAATGAACTTTGGGATTCAAACAAATATTTGTGCACCCATGTTGATAGCAGCATCATTTACAATAGCCAAAAGGTAGAAGCAACTCATTTTTTCCTCTACAGATGGACGGATAAAATTTACGGTACATATGTTCTAATATCTAGTATCTGTACAGTTTTTGGTATATCATTTTAATATATAACATATACTAGACTATTATTCAACCTTAAAAATAAGAAAATTCTACCAGCAACACTGAAAGGAAAAGAAATCAACAGAGACAGGAGGGAAGGAGGGAGTGGGGGCGGGGACAAGGAAGGGAAGGGGAAAATCAAGGAACATATAGCAAGGACTCATGGACAAAACCAAAGGGGAAGAGGTGAGGGAGGGAAGGAGGGAGGGGGCAAGGGAAAGTGGTGGGGGGTAGGCAGAGACAAATGTATTTGAAAAAATAAATTAAAATAAAATTTAAAAAAAAATAAGAAAATTCTGAATCATGCTACAAAATGGAAGAAACTTGAAGACATGCTAAGTAAAATAAGCCAGTCATAAAAGAACAAATATATGATTACACTCATATGAGATACATAAGGTATCAAAATCATAAGAAAAGAAAGTAGAATGGTGATTTTCAGGGGCAGGAATTAGTAGGGAAAGGGAAGATTTTTTTTTATGATGTGGGGCTAAAAATATTAATACTTTTCCTCCCACCTTCTAAGTTCTCTTTGGAACTCTGTTAACCAAATTAAGAGAGACAGATTAACAGGAGAAAAATCAAGGTTTAATATGTGCATGGGAGATTCACATAGACATGATAAATTTATGAAAATTCCAAAGACAATGAGACAACATTGGGTATATAAGATATTTTGGACAATGGAGAAAAGGGTGGGAATGGGGTGTTTATTATATTTCAGAAGTGAGAATGGGCAATTTATAGGTAGTTGAGGAAGAGCTGAACACACATGGCAGGAAAATCTTTGCTAGACAATGACACAGAAACAATAGGACCCAGGGGGTTATCTAGCATGCAGGCACCTGCCTAATGCCCTCTTATTTATCATACTTAATTTAATTTAGGATAAAGGGAACTTCCTAAGATCTCCTTCCCAAAGCAGATTTGTCTGTCTGAATTTTGGGGGCAGGGGAGTCAAAGGTTCTTTCTGAATCTTTTGTTTCTTAATAAACAGCCTAACATCAATATCCTTCAAAGCAGTTTCAGAGTGGTAGCATTTTGGTTCTTTCAGTGATAAACAGTGTTAGTTGTGACATATGAAGGAGTACTAGAGATAGGTGGTGATGATGGTTGTACAACAATGTGAATGTTCTTAAACGCCATAATTGTGCACTTGAAAATAATTAAAATGGTAAGCTTTATATTATGTATTTTTAAAATTCTCACCCAAGGATATATTGATTGCTTTTTAGAAAGAGGAAGTGTGGGGGGAGTGAGAGATGTGAGAGAGAAATATTAATCAGTTGCCCTCTTGAATGTACCCTGACCTGGGATGAACTTAGGTATGCGCTCTGACCGGAAACTGAACCTGCAACCTTTTTGGCATACGGGATGATACTCCAGCCAACTGAGCCACCTGGCCAGAGCTGTGTAATATATTTTTTAACCACAACTTTAAAAGTGTCTGTCTGCAGGCATAAACAATCGCTTGAGAATAATCTTGACTAATAAACAACTGGTCTAAATTTTTAAAAGTACACCCTTTCTATGTGAACTGTTTGATAAGTTTGACAAATATATACATCTGTATAACCATCACCCACCCATGTAACCACTACTCCAGTCAAGACAGAAAACATTTCTATCACCTTAAATTATTTCCCGTGTGCACTTTTGTAGTCAATCTAACCCTAACTGTGAGCCTCTGGTAGCCACTGATTGTTTTAGTCCCTGCAGATTAATTTTGCATATTCCAGAAATTCCTGTAAGTAGAGTCATAGTATAGGTCTTCAGTTGTATCTGTCTTCTTTCATTTGGCCTAATATTTTGGCTACCAGTCATGTTTTGCATATTGTGATTTATTCTATTTTTATTGCTGAAAAATGTTCCAATATAAGGCTATACTGCCATTTGTATAGCTGCTCACCTGTTGGTAAGCTTTTTTTTTATTATTTCTAATATTTGACTGTTATGAATAAAGTGTTCAAGTATTTGCATTGATCTATATTTTCATTTCTTTTGGGTAAATACCTTGAAAAGGGATTGTTGAATCATACATTAAATGTATATTTAACTTCACAAGAAACTGCTAAACTATTTTTCAAAGTGTTTGTACTAATTTACATGTCCACCATTTATGAGATGGTACAATGTATGAGAGTTCCAATTATACCACATCTTTGCCAATACTTAATAATGTTTTAAAAATGAATCTATTTTAGTGAGGTTGTAGAGGTCTCTCATTATGCTGATAGGGGTGTGGGGCAACAGGAACTTCCACTCATTGCTGGTGGAAATGCACAATGGTACAGACACTTTGAAAGGCAGTTTGGCAGTTTCTCACAAAAGTAAGCACACTCTTACCATAGGGTCCAGAAATTGCACTTCCTGGTATTTACTCAAAGGATTATAAAATGTGTGTCCACCGAAGCCTGCACATGGATGTTTCTAGCAGCTGAATTCTAATTGCCAAAACATGGAAGTAACTGAGATATCCTTTAGTGAGTGAGTGAATAAATAGACAGTGGTGCATCCAGACAGTAGAATATTATTCAGTGCTGAAAAGAAATAAACTATCAAGCATGAAAGGACATGAAATAATCTTAAATACATATTATTAAACAAAAAAACCATGATGAAAAGACTATATCCTGTCTAAGTCTATACAACATTTTGGAAAAGGCAAAACTATAGAAACAGTAAAAGGTCAGTGGTTGGTAGAGGTGGCTGGGGGAAGAGGAACAGGCAGAAGAGCACAGCGGTTCTTTAGGATGGTGAAAATACTCTGTATGAAACCTTAATGATATGTATATGTCATTATGCATTTCTCCAAACCCACAACACATGCAAAACCAAGAGTGAACCACAATGTGAACTATAGACTTTGGTGGTAATGATGCATCCGTGTAGGTTCAGCAGTTTTATCAAATGTACCAGTCTGGTGGAGGATGTTGATAATGGGTAAGGCTAAGCACATCTGGTGGCAGAGAGTGTATGGGAAATCTCTGTTCCTTCACTTGAATTTTGTTGTGAACCTAAAATTGCTCTAAAAAAAAAAGTCTTAATTTAAGAACAAAGAGCCTGGTGTTTGGTGAGAGGGACTAATTCATAATTGGAAGGGATATGACAAACTTGTCTGCATGGCAAACTAAAGTCATAGACCATGGCAGGGAACTGAGGGAGGGTGAATTACAAGAGATGACAAGGGATGGAGCATTTTCTAGTGCCTTGTTCTACAGCTAGTACCAAGGATGTAGGGATGTGGATTTCAACTTACGCAAGGACAAGAAGTTTGGTGCTATTTACAATCCCAATAAGTACCAAATAACATTGCAAGAAAAGATTAATGAACAAGGTGTTATGGGACACGATTTTAAAAAGCACTCACTCCTTGGCAGGTGAGTTTCCTATCATCACTCCTGTTATTGCGTGTTATTCTATCCAGATACAACCTCTAAATTTTCAAGCAGGGGGTATTCCTTACTCTAGATAGGAATGCTAACCTTCTTACCCTAAAATTGTCCTTTGTTCAGGGTTGTTTTGCCTCTGAGCAAACATAAATATCTAATCAGTGGCTCTGAGAGCCAGTGAATTCCCTGTTGAAACCAATCATTTCCAAATGAACATTTCTGATTCCTTCAAATATCATGAGTCCTGGTGTCCTTTTGGTCTGGTGCCAACATTTTTCATTGCAAAAGAGAATCCCTGGCAGAAGAGCTAGAAATAAGCTCAAGGTCTGAAATAGAGTTCACTCTTTGAAATTGAAAACTGAAGAAAGAAATTCCATGACTTGGCCCAAGACCCAAGTTTGATCTGTACAAGAACCAAAGCCTTCAAACTCCCAGAGTCTTTAATTATATGGCTCCGTTTCTGCAAGGGGTGGCTAGTAAGCCAGATTAATAATTTAACAAACAGTTTTCTTTGAGAAAGATTTCAATACATTTGGCGAGGTGCATGCATAAAGGCTCAGTAGTCAGTTTATTAAGCCAGGGATATTTTAGATGCATAATAAACCTTTCAAGGTCAAGAGTGATTTTGGTTTAGAATACAGAAGCTGTTTTGCCTATCTTACCATTGAATTCATTTTGAATCGCAAATCATGTCCCATGGCTGCTATTTAAGAGGCAAATATTTATATTGTGGAGTCCAGCTCTTGGGAGGAGCACAGCTCTGGGAAAGTCAGGATGATGCACTGTTCCGCTGAGAATGACCTTGACCTCACTTTTCCCACAATGACTGAGACTCACCTTCTCTTTGCCACGGTGTCAGTTTTCATTACCTTGACATTTCTCACGCTTTGATGTGTGATATGAAATGGTAGCCTTTGGCAATAGATGGGGAAATGAGGCTTCACGGGGACATGGAGCGCTTGCCAAAGGAAAGGTGTGGAAAATGGATGTGACAAGGTTATTCAGATTGCTTTCTTAAGGCGTTTTAGTTCAGGTGTACATGATGATGCCAGTTTCTGCTTTGGCTTGTTTATTACAGAGGTAACTATATTTCCCTTTGTGAATTTGTCATGGATGTTTTTGCCATCATACCCATCTTTGGGGAGTACTGTCTGGTAGAGAAAACAAACTAACCAGTCATGTAGGAAAGCTTCATGAACACCATTCATTTCCATTTCAGTTGCTGAGACCTCAAAATTACAATGGCGACATTTTGTAATCACTACTGCTGACTCCCTTTTTACAGGTTTTAAATATTTTGCTATTATTTAGTGAGAGCCTTTATGCCATAATTGAATTAAAGAGCACCTTAGTCTTTCTTTTGTCTATAGAAAAATAACAAATAGCAGTAATAGAAATACCCAGATGGCACTGCCTTATTTTTTTCCTTGAGATGTTGTAATGATAAGAACATGGGACTGAAACAGAGAAGAGGTCACCAGAAATTTAACGCAGACTTCTAAAAGGACACGTGAACCCAGGTATGTTTTGGGATAAGATTCCTATGCAGTGGGATCTAGTCTTCTGTCTGGGTTTTGGCAGCACACTCTCTTAGGCAGGTGGGAAACGACAGCATGATTCCAAATGATGAATCTGTTCGTATCGGGACTCTGCTCAGCCAGTGCCTGGAAGAACAGTGTGTGCATGAGTATGTTTTTGTGCATGTGTGTGTGTGTGTGTGTGTGTGTGTGTGTGTGGCGGGGGGCGGCGGGGGGTTTGCATAAAGTGTGGCTCCTGTCCTTGTATTAGTTTTCAATCACTATATAAAAAAACCCCTTCCTCCAGGCCAGCAGGGGATTATCTCTGATGCTTCATTCCTTTTTCAAGGCCTCATCTAGCTAACTAGTTCAGGCTCACCCAGGATACCCTCTTTCTCCATGAACTCAAATCTAGTTGATTAAGGCTATAATGACATTTGCAAAGGCTTTTCACCTTTGCCACATTCTGCTGGCCACAAACAAATTACAGGTTCTAACCAGCAGCCAAGGGTGTAACACTGTGGGACAAAGATCAAGGCAGCAATCACAGCATGCTGCCTCTCCCAGTGTCCAGTCACTCCACCTAATCTGTTGTCGCAGGGACCAGTGGTGGCCTCCTAATTGCCACATCCAGCAGCCCCTTCTCAGCCCTCACTCCCTCTGGCATGGAGCACTGCTAACCACTCTCTTCATCCTTCTCAAGGTTTTCTGATGTTGCTTTCTCTCTCTCTCAGTTTCCCTACCCAAAAGGCCGTATAGAAATGGAGATAACACATCATATTTGAGGTCAAAGAGAACCAAGTCTCAATCCTAGCTCTGTCTCTTATCAGGAATAATCCACAAGTACCAAGAGCTTGCACCTGCTTTTGAATGAGGCTGGCAGGAATTGGAAAACGCAAAGGAACTTCTCTGCTTCCCCATTTCAGCCCCCTTTGTTATTTAGTGCTTTCCATTAGCAGAACCGAAGCAGAATCCAGTAGTTTCCAGCTAGAGGCCCTGAGACATACAGCCTGCAAGCTTCAGCCCCAGCATCCCAGAGCAGCATAGAAGGTGGTCTTGAACGTGAGCGGCAATAGGTAAACAATGAGCACAGTCATTTACCTGTTGTAAGTAATAGTAACAGTTGAGCAAATACACCTGTGACCTTGTTAACCCCAATCTGGGATAATAAACATTCCCTGTGGGTACAACTCAGCTTTCTGTCACAAATACAGAATGTTCTTTTGCCTTCAAGTAACTCTCTCACTCCTTAGGCTTGTTTGACCAGTTAACAGTAGCTTTCCACTTCACTTCTGCATGATTTCAACGTGAAGACTGAGGTTTCCTGGATCCCCCCTTAGAGAGTTTTCAAAATCATTTCAATCCTTCACTGAACCCCGTTTCTGAGAGCCCCAGCCTTCGGGACTCCTCAGCGCCTCTGTGGTCGTCTTCCCTCCTACCCATACCCGCCTGGTACTTTGAATCACAGCAGCCTGGCACGCAGCAGGCATGGCGGGAGGGGCTGCGGGAACAGCAGAACTGGTTTTGACACAGATGCTGTAGGAGAGGCTGCTCATGAGCCCGCCCCTCCCGCCTGGCCTAATGCTAGTCTGACCCACTTTAAATCCCCCATTGCCCAGGCTGGAAGAGACTGGCCCCCTAAGGGTTAATCTGCTCATACATTAATCTGCTTCTTTTCATTGTGCCTTTTTATCTCTCTGGGTTATTGTAAAGGTGCAGAGATTAATTAACCTTGAAAGCTTCATTACATAATTTTAGTCATCAGCAAACCTTGGGAAAACCTAAAAAATGAAGGCACTAAATCATTTTAATTGGAAATTTAACTGAGTGTCTTTGTAAAATATTTTATTGCTCATCTTCTGAACAGACAGCTGCCTTAATGTGTCCTTAGCCGCTGGAGTTCGTAGCTGGGTGCTCCTTGGGAGATCGCGTTCTTGTCTTGGTGTGAGAGGTGGGATTTGTCTGAAGCAACAGGCATCCTTCAAAACAGGCAGGCCCTGCTTTAAGGGATGGTAGTGCTACCGGAGGAAGCATGCTCTTCTGCAGTGTCATGGAAAAAGGATTTCAGGGACACTCACATAGGAGGTCTTTCAAGCGACAGCGGCAAGATCTCTTAAAGCGAAGAGCGGCAGTGCACTCTCGGAGAGCAGGAGAGTGGGCAAGGTAGAGGGCAACGGCGGCGCTGAGGTCTTTGTTAAGCTTCCTTCTATTTCCCTGGGTTTGGGAAACAGCAAGTTCTTTCAGACTATCCAGTGTTTTTCCTGGCTTTTCCAGGGCTTGTGCTTGGGCCCTCCCGCTATCCAATCTCTTTCTTGGATTTTCCAAGGCCAGTGCTCTTCCCCTACCTGACCTTTTCCCCAGATTTTCCCAGGCTTTGCCCTCTGCCTTTTATGGTCACCATTTTGGCTCTTTCTGCTCATGTCTTAGTCTGGAAAGGTTGTCCTTCCTGCCAGGTTGGATGTTTTGCTCTGTTCGGTGGAAGGATATCTGTTACTCCCCGAAGTGGCTGCAAGCTGTTTTCCCCTTACTTAATCAGGCTTAGTCAGATATCTGGTTCCATTCTTCCCCCTCTTTTGTTAATATCTAACTAACAACCCACCCTAAGACCAGCATCGGAAAGTCAGAATATGCCAATTATGTTACCAGAAGAGTCTACTTTTAAAATTTGAGATTTTAAAATAATGCATATCTTCCTGTTTTTATTGGATAATTTACTTGGTGAAAATGTATTTTCCTCTCAGTTACTCCAGGGATGTGCACCCTGGGCTCTAGGAAATCCTGCCACATGGAGGGAACAGCACAACAACACATCCGGGCTGGAGACTGAGTTTTCTCTGGGCTGCATGGGCGCGTTGCCCTCTGGTCGGTACAAGTGACCTTCTCCTCCCCATCTTCCTCTGCACTTTATCAAAGGTAATGTAGGCAAGGGATCACCTCTGAGGTTCCATTACATCCTCAGGAGGAGATAATGCTGGCCCCTTGAGAGAGAAAAGTAAAAATGAAAAGAGAAGTAAAATATTGTATAAAAAGAATTTAAAAAGTAAACTAGCCTTAACACTAACTCAATGGTTGTTTTTCATTTGATGTTTACACTTTCCCAGAAGTGTGTGTCAGATCAAGGTAACCAAATCCTTCTGACTCCCTTGAGGAGTGAGAAAGAAGCTTCCCTGAGTGCGGTTGCGCCTCTTAGAAGCAGCCTGAGCCCCACCGCTCCCTCCACAACCACCATCACCCCAGATTCATGATGTTTCATATAAGTGGCTGACAATTAGAGGGTAGGGGCAGTTAAAGTGTCCACGTTGTCTTGTATGTATTGTTCTCAATTGTTCTGTGTGCATGCGGTTCTTTCTGCCACCTGCTGCCAAGATCTCTCCTCCTTTGCCGAGGCTGTGAGGGCAGAACACGCACAGCTAGAACAGAAAGCAAGCATTGTCTTTAGCTTTTGTCTGTTGCCTCCCATTTCTGAGTGATGCTGGGCTTGCTTTTCTTCCCATTTCAGTCTCGGAGGCTGTGTGTGGGTGCACATGCATCTGAGCCCCAGTTTGTCCCTATTAATATGTGCTATAGTGATATGGAATAATTCACATTATTTTTTTGATAAGAGGCACTCATAGTCAAATATAGACGTTGGAATTGTACTTTATTGTTTGTTGTGTTTTACGTACTAAGAAAAATCATTTGAAATGTACTCTCTGAGGAAAAGTCATATTATCTTAAAAAAAGGACTATATATGTAATAATGCTGATAGTATTTCGCTCTCTGTACAATTTTTCTCTATCATGTCTTTTAAAAATTACATTATTACCAATGCCAATTCTACAAAAATAATACTATCCCTTTTGAAAGTTTGAAAAACACATAAAAGTATTTAAGATACCAAGGTCCAGAGAAAACCACTCACCATTAATTATGAGTCTCTATGTTTCCAGCCATTCTTTCTCACCTCCTTCACCATTATGACTTCCAACCCTTGTCTTCTCTGGATTGTGCTTGAATCCAGGAGCGAGTGTGGGTTTGTATCTAGCTTAGGTGTTTGTCATTAATCTATGCCAGCTTCTGCCGAAATGTCCGTGTTCCCACCTGATCTTCGGATGTCAGTTTTCAGTGACAAAAGCCACTGCTATCTTCGCTTGAACCCCAGTCCTAAAGTAGCTTTTGTTCTGCCATGGGCTGTGTCCACATAGACACGTGAGAGGTACCTTGCTTTTCCCTCATGAAATTTGGAGACAGATGGAGGTGTCCACTCTGAGACACTCTCAGCCCAATTATTCAGTGGAAACACTTCTCCGAATTCAGACACCTTAACAGCATCTATGTTTGATATCAGGCATCACCTTTCAATACCTCCGCCTTCAAATTACACTGAATACTTCCTACAGATTTCCTTTTCTATTTAGAGTAGGCCCTGTCTCCTCGTATTTCCTTAGTGTAAAAGGATTTCCTCCAAATTTTACTTTATTATAAAAATTGTCAAACATATAGAAAAGTTGAAAGAGTTGTACAGTCAACACATATACACCACCTACAACATAGATTGCACAATTGTTAATATTTTACTATCTATGTTTTATGTTATGTCTATCATACTATTTATTCAACTATTTATCCATTTATTGATTCATCTGTTTTGGGTGCATTGAAAGATTTAATGTGAATTGCAGGCATCACTGACCTTGTGGTAGCCAGCCTCTGAGATGATCCTTGCGTCCTGATATTCTCACCCTTCTACAGTTCCCTGCTACATTTTATCAGGTTTGGTCAAATGTGACCAAAAGAAAAGAGTATAGCAGAAGTGATGGTGTGTGACCTCTAAGGCTAGATTATAAAAGGCACCAAGCCCTACAGCCTTCCGGCTTTCCTAAGTTACTCACTCGGGGGGAAGCCAGCTATCATGGCACGGGCAGTGCTGTGGAGAGCCTTACCTGATGGGGAACTGAGGCCTCTGGGCAGCCATGCGGATGAGTTCACAAGAGGATTCGCCGGTGTCAGTCAAGCCTTCAGGTGACTATAGGTTCTCCTGTTATTTGGTTTGCAACTTCCTTAAAGAGCCTGCACCAGAACTACCCAACTAAGATGCTCTCAAATTCTTCACCTCTAAAAACTGTAATATAGTAAATATTTGTTATTTTAAGGCACCACATTTTGGGGTAATTTGTTACAGAGGAATAGATAGCTATTACAATATATCACCTCATCCTTAAACACTACAGCATGCATAAAACTAACTAGAAAATTAAGTGGAATTCCATATTTGTTTCCTGTTTTTCCTTCCCTTCTTCTTCTCCTCCTCCTCCCCCTTCTTCTTCTTCTTCTTTTTTTTTTTTTTGTTAGAACAACTGAACAAAATAAAATGCTGATTTATTGTTGGGCAGCATTGTTTCACACATACATCAAACAGGCCAAATAAATAAATAAACAGTAACTTTATAGACAGAAAAAAAAAGGAAAAAAAGAAACCATTTATCTTTGCCCTTTTTAGCCATCGCATACAAACCAATTACTTATAGTACAGTTAAGTTACCAGAATGCTTGGAATATGATTTTTTGTTATTCTTGTTTCTATTTTTCTTTACTAGGAATTTTTTGTCCTTTGAGATATAAAGACCACGGTCACACCACAAGCATAGTCAGAAGTAGGACAGACAATGCTTCAAAGGCTGGCTTGGTCCCCCAAGATCATTCAAAGTACTGTTTGCCAGATTTATTCATTGGTGATGTTTTTTTAGCAGTTTGTTCCTATTTGTTGCTGAGTAATTTCCCAACGTAAAACTACACCGCAATTTTCAAAAATCTATTAACCATTGATAGATATGTGGGTTGTTTTCAGTTTTGAGCCATTATGAAGAAACTGCCATAAACAATCTTGTGCAAACTTTTATTCACATAAATGTGATCTCATTTCTCTGCCAGACTGTTTGAAGAAATGGATATACTGTTTTACACTCTCCTTAATAATGCATGAATGTTCTGATTGTGCCACATTCTTATCAACACATGGTTTTATCAGCCTTTTTAATTTTAGCCATTTTGGTAAGTGTATAATGTGTCTCGTTGTAGTTGTTTTCTCCTCTTTCCTATATCAAATTTATTCAGAGGTATTATTTTCATTTTTGACTAGCATAATGTTTCCTTTCTCTTATTCACACTGTTTTGTAATAGTCATACATGGGTTTTGCTGTGTGTTGATTTATTTTAAAACTTTCATATTCTTATCTTGAATTCTTAAGTAATATATTCAGTTGTTACCTTTGTTTACTTTCAACTTAGGAAGTGGTTTTTTGGTTTCTTTTTCATGTGAATCCCAGAATGTGAGCATATTTTCACAAATAAGTGCTCCTAGATCAACTTTCTCTTGGACAGAAAGTCAAATTGCTGAGTTTTCCTGGTAAAGACAAGACATCTTCAAGCATACATACAGGATCTCCTTTAGAGATCTACCCTCTGAGGTAGATATGCACAGCTTTCAGCTCAAGTTCCACTGTTGAAAGAAACACATCTGGCATGCTCATACCTGACAAAAGGATACATTTATTAATTTTCTCTCTTTCTTTCACTCTTATTAAAGTGAGCTTGGAAATCTGTGCCCAATGTGTACAACCACCACGCTGTTTCCTGTTTCTATGCTTTTCTGTAGGTTTTACCTGTTGAGACATCCAAATGACAATTTTCTCTGCATTTCCTTCCTTTTTCTGGATTGTTTTTTGTGACAATTTCCTTTTACATATATATCTTACATCTGATGCATATATCTTCCAGCTTTGATCTCTCTCTCTCTCTCTTTCTCTCTCTCTCTTTCAGAGACTTCCCAGGTATACTGATGAGCAACTGAATGTAGCATCTTAAAGGGGGTCTCTCATGTCCTTTAATTCCTAAGTAGCACCTCTAGGTTGTGTGGATTTTGGTGGTAAGACCTATAGCTTACCTTATTTTTATTATTCAAATTTCCTGACACATAGAAGACTATCAAAAATATGTTATATTTAGTTGGACTGAACTGAATGATATCTAAGCTTTATGGGCAAATATGAAATAATTTTTCAGAGCCATGTGGCAGCAAATTCTTCATGTGTTAGCCTCCTTAGGCTAACTAACATTCCCAGATGACAACCGCAGGGCTGGAGGGAAGTCACAGCTCTCCTGATCCCAACTTAAATGAAAATTGGCAGTCCAGTTTCCTGCAAGCTGTACTACGTAATATGTTATTCAAAATGCTCAACCTGAGTGCTCTATAAAAACTATCCAACTGTAGTTCATAGGAAGAATTTGGATGTATGGGCGGGATGAAATGAATGTGAGAACACGGGGAGGAGCGCAGCTGCTCAGGATGCTCAGGAATGACTGAGGTGGGGGGGCAGCAATGGAAAGCAGCGAGAAGTCAGGAACCAGTTTCTTCAGGAAGGAATCTGAGCTCAGTTCTAGCAACTGTTGATTTGCTCTCTCTGTGTTTTTCACCATCATTGTTTGTTGCTTTTACCTGGGACACTTTCAACAAAATGCGGATGCCTGGACCCAGGGATATAGAAGTTTATACTGCATCTTTCTGTAAATAGAACAGGTATTGTCTCTGCGAAGATGCATCCCTGGTCCTTGGTGGGTTGGCCATCAGGCACACATTTGTGTGGATTAGGAATAAAGGATCCCCTCCTCTGGGCAAATTTACCATATTTCAAAAGCCCAGGCTGAACTTCCAGCTCCACGTCTCTCCATGCCTGAGCACCCTTGTACGTGAAAAGCCTAGACAACTGTCTTTGGACGCTCTGGCAGGTCCCTCTGCGACCAGTCACAGTGATATTTCTGAGGAGGAATCTGGGAAGCTGTATTTTAAAAAATCTCCCAAATGGTTCTGAAGGAAATTAGGGTAAAAAAACCCTCTGAAATAGATACCAGGCAAATGAGATTGCATTACTTCATTCATTCTTCATTTATTCATTAACAGCTATTCACTGAGCACTTAGTGGTTGTTTTTTTGAGTATGTAACCAAGGTACTTTTGAGAACCACCTGAAGTTGATACATTTTTCTGCAGTGGTGAGACTTCTAAAGGTTTATGTGCATACAAGCATCTCTCCTCATTTTATAGGTGCAGAGATGATGCCACACCCTCTCTGAGAAATAAAGTAACTTCTTACACACTGCACCTTGCAACACCATGCTCTAGAGAACACTACCCAACTGCTGGCTCTTCAGGGCATTTCCTTTCAAGGTCACCCTGAAGCAGTAGCTATAAAGGGACTGACACAATGAGGAACCTCTGTCCAGAGAAAATAATTCTATCTCCCACGTCTGTCCAGCTTCAAAAAGTTAGTTCTGAAATTGCCTGACTATCAGCAGAAGGATTAAACTTCACAGTGACAGACTCAGAGAGAAAGAAAGAGAAATTATTTTGGCTTCAGAGTTCTTTAGAGAGCTTTTCTTTCCTGGATGGAGCCAGCATTCTGGGGGTGACTACTTTATTCCAGTGTCTTATAGAAAAGAAACCCCATCACCACCTCGGAGGGGGACCTACATCACAATAAGAAAAAATAATAGATTAATAAGTAACATGTTGAATTATTTTATGATGATATAAGTAACATTGTTTCATAAAAAGTCAGTGGTACTTCCACAATTGGAGAGAGCCACTTGGGTATATTTTCTTATTAAATTGGTATATTAGATAATACATGAATTTTTAATTCTCTTTTTATTTAAACTAAATTATAAGTGTGTTCTACTTCTTAAATGGCTTTAAGATCAATATTTTAGGTTGTTTAATGATATAACATTTTTAAGGTTTTTAATAAATATATTGCCAAGTTTCTACCACAATTTTTAAAAAAATTACCTTTATCAGCATCATAAAAATGTCTTTTTCACTACCTTCACCACTCTGGGAATTTTATTAAGCTTTACAAATTTTGAGATAATACACTTTTTGACTTGATTTTGATTTTGCATTACTAATGCAATACATATTACTTATACGTTTATTAATCATTTTTAGTTCTATGCATTGTTGAAAATGCACATTGCTCACTTTTTATATTGTTTTTGATAATTTTATTATTGATTTGTAAGAGCTCTATTATTATAAGAATTTGTTTTTCCTATATATTGTAATTTTTCCAGTTTGTCTTTTAATTTATTTATGTATTTTTCCAGGATGAAGAAATATTATTTAATGTTTTCAAATATCAATATATTAACATTCTCTTTATTATATGCAATTCTTGAATTTATAGTTTGAGATTTATTCTCCAATATACTAACTGACATTTACCTGAAAGTTCTACCAGTTTCTTTATATTTTACTTTTTAATTTAACTATATAACTTATTCTGGAATTTATTTTGATTAGTGGTATGAGGTAGATCAATAATGGTTTTATTACTGTTCACTAGTCATTTCAGTATCACTTATGAAATAAACTATCCTTTACTTACTTGTGACATGTTATCCTTCTACTATATCAAAGTATTGCCTTATTAGGGACTTTCTGGGCTTTCTGTTTTATTTCATTGATTTTTAATTTTGAGGGGTAAACTCTCTTATTTCTCTTTTTATGTTCAGTATTGTTTTTTTTAATTTTATTCATTTTTTCCAAATAAATTTTTGGATAATTTTGTTAAAACCTCCTCCAGCACCACCTTGTAACTTAGTGATGTTTTGATTTAAGGAGAATTTATGTTCTTTTAATATTGTTTCTCACTGTTCTAGAACATTAAAAAAAGTCAAGTTTTTAAATTGATTTAATAATATTAACATGAACATGAATAGCAAGAGGTTATAGCCAAATTAGACTTCTAAACAGAGATCTCAGTTTTTTCAATAGAAAAAAATGAAAACTGGTTATACAGGACTTCTGCGCCTGGAGAAGATGCAGTGACAAGGGCTGCTTTTTTTTTTCTTGTATGACACAAGTAGAAATGTGGACATAAAAAATATATTCAGAAAGACAGAGGCAATATTGAAAATATTTAGTAGAGAACTGGAAGATATAAAAGAGGCCAGAATTGGCCTTTTAAAGATGAAAATTATGTCTGTGACAAACAACAGATTATATATTTCAGAAGAATTGATTAGTGAACTTTAATACATGTGAAAGAAATTATCCAAAATAAAACACACTGAGAAAAATACTGAACATAAAATGAACAGAGCAGCAGTTAGCCCCAAGACAGTTTCAGACAACCTAATAAATATATAATTGAAGTCCCCATAGGAAAAAAAAAAACAGGACAAGAGAAGTATTTGAATAAAAACTTCAAATTTGACAAAAGAACTTGAAATGTACATACCCCAGAGGCTTAATGGATCCCAAGTATAAGAAACATGAACAAAGATGTACCATATCACATCATAACAAATTGTTTAAAATAAGGGATAAGGGATAAAGAGAACTGGCAGGTGTAGCTCAGTTGGTTGGAGCGTCCTTCTGTACACTTAAGGGTCATGGGTTTGAGTCCCTACCTGGGCGTATGCCTAGGATGTGGTTTGTCCCCTCCTGGGGCACATGCAAGAGGCAACCAATCAATGTTTCTCTCATATCAATGTCTTCCTTTCCCTTCCTCTCTCTGAAATAAAAAAAATAAAACAAAGGAATGAATGACTGATATGTGCAACCACATAAATGAATCTCAGAAATATCAAAAAATAAAAAATAAATAAATCAAGGGATAAAGAGAATAATCTTCAAAGCAGAGGAAAATAATAGAGTACACACTATATCTGTGAAAGTTATTCTCCTTCCAAGGAATCTAATGATAAATTATACTCAAAATTTATTAACAAATTTAATCATGACAAATGAAAATAATCATTTCATTAATCTCCAAAAATACATTGTAAATCAAGAGAGAAACAGTCCCTAGGCATGTAAAACTACCATGTATATGACAACTGATGAAGTAAACTAACAGAGAATGCCTATGATGTCAGCTCTCCCCTGCTTAATGTTTATTGAGAATGGTAAATTAACCTTGAGGAGTTTTTTTGTTTTGCTTTGTTTTTCTTTTTTGCTTTGAGCCTGTTTATTTAGCCTAACTTCTTGGAACTGAATCTGAAAAATAGATTGAATTTTACTATTGACTCTTTAGGGCTTTAAGGTAGAAAACGATGCCATGTATGAATAATTAATTTATTTTTTCAGCAATGGGTATTTTAATCTGTACCTCCATAATTGTATCGATTGGAATGTCCAGAACAAAACTGATAGCACAAATAGAACATGTGGTAAAGAATGTGGCCTTGTCTGAAGGGAGATCTGACTTTTGTCTTTGATTTCTGGGAGGTAACTTTTAAATCCTTAGAATTTCCTGAGTGATAAGAGTAGGTGCCTTGGTCCATATGACATCAGTCTGATCTTTGAGATGGGGAGGTAAAGACTGATTTAACAACATGGTCAGTTAATCAATTGATCATGCCTAGATAGTGAAACCCCAATAAAAACTGTGGACACAAAGTTTAGACAGCTTCCTGGGCTGGGAATACTCCCTGTGTCCATCACACATAGATGAGGAATGGGTAAGTCATCCTGAGCATTACAAAACCTTCCCATTTGCAGCTCTCCAGACTCTACCCTATGAGACTGTTTATTTTTGGGTTTGGGCTGATGTTAATTTATTTACTCTCCCTGAAATCAACCATAATGATGTATACAATCCTTTTCTGTGAGTTGTGATTCTTTCTAGTAAATTATAGTTTGGGAGCCGTCTGAACTTGCAGTTAGTGTCAGAAGTGAGAGTGATTATACGTGGACTTTTCCTGAAAACTGTGGAGCTGGACCCAAACTCCTTGCAGGTGGTGTTAGAAGTCTTGGGCCGACTTAGCAAATCTTGAGCATTATGTCTTTAACATTGTGGTTTTGCTAAAAACTCTGGGTAATAAAGATCACCTTTGTTTTATTCCTGAGTGTATTAGAATTTTTTTTATTGCTAAGTATAATCATTAGGGTTTCAAACACACATAATCTTTATTTTGTCCTGATATTTTTCTTATTTTTTAAAAGATTTTATTTATTTATTTTTAGAGATGGGGGAAGGGAAGGAGAAAGGGAGGGAGAGAAACATGTATCTGTAAGAGAAACATTGGTCAGTTGTCTCTTGCACACCCCCAACTGGGGACCTATACTGCAACGCAGGCGTGTGCCCTGACTGGGAATCAAATCAGTGACCTTTTGGTTTGCTGAATGATGCCCAACCCACTGAGCCACACCAGTGAGGGCTCTGATATTATTCTTTTAGTCCTAGTTTATACTTAAAAAAATCAAGGATGGATGCTAAATTTTATCCAATGCTTTTTAAAATTATTTCTTGTCTATCCAATAGTAAGTAATAGCTAATTATTGATGACTCCCCAGGCTAGGTACTCTACATACATTATCTCATTTAATCCTCATAAACCTGTGAGACAGGTAATATTTTATATCCATTTGTCTGTGAGAAAAAAGAGACCCAGAATGATTAGGTCATTTTCCAAGGTCACATAGTTGGTAACTGGTGAAGCCGTATGGAGGTGGAAGCCCAGTGTAACTCTAGATCTGGAGATCTGAAATCACACTGTGAGAATTATATCAACATATTTCCTTGTGCTAAAATATTCTTTTAAAAAATCAATTCTATGGATTTAATAATGTGTACTTTTCTATTAGTATTCTTCTAGGTTCGATTTACTGGTGTATTAAATAGAATTCCTATGCTGGGATGTGAATTTGTATACAATTTTCTTTTATTGTGCTTTGTAACAGGTTTATTAAGCCAGGTTGAGTAAACGAATTGAAAAGCTTTATTTCTTTTTTGTGCTCAGGATAAATTTATGTAGGATGGGAATTTTTTGGTCCATGACTATTTAAAAGCAATTTCTCGTTTAATCATATGTGCTTTCACCCCTTTCTACAAGTGGATTTTCTTTTATATATTTTAAAAATAACTTTTTCAGTGTCTTTCCAGATGCCTGATTATTTCAGACTATCTAACTCTACTTAATCTATTTTAATACTTTATAGATGTATATGTGTACATGTAAATATGCATATGTATATATTCCATATATATGAAATAAAATCTTTACATTATTCTTTTCAAATTTTCATTGAACTTAGTGTAGTATGTCTGTTACATTTTTATCTCTTTTCTGCGATTGTTTTTTATTTTGGTAAAATACATTATATTAAGTTTACTATCTTAACCACTTTTAAGCATACAGCTCAGTAGTGTTAAGTATATTTACATTATTGTGCAACAGAGCTCTAGAACTTTTTATCTTGCAACAATAAAATTCTATACTAACTGAACAGTGTTATCCCTTCACTCAGCTCGTTCTAATTTCTGTTTTTATAATTTTGACTTTAAATACAGGAGTAGTCAAAAGTACACAGAGTTTATTCTTATATTATTTATTAATTATTGTATTTTGCATACAAACAATTGTAAACCTAGTTTTGTCTACCCCTGTATTTTATGAGTAAAATCATACAGTATTTGTTCTTTTGTAACCAGCTTACAAAAGAACAAATTTCACTTAGAGTAATATCCACGAGGTTCATCCATGTCATAGTACATATCAGAATATTCTTCATTTTAATGCTGAATAATAGTCCATTGTATGTTTATATCACATTTTCTAAATCCATTCATCAGGCAAGGGACATTTGAGCTGCTTATGCCTCTTGGCTATTGTGCATAATGCGATGAACATGAATGTGTAGATATCTCCTTGATATCCAGCTGTGAATTATTTTGGATAAATGTCAGACATGGATTGCTGAATCATATATGGTAATCCTATTTTAATTTTTTGAGAAACTGCCATATTGTTTTTTATAATTGCTTCACCATTGTACATTCCCATCAGCAATTTATTGGAAATCCAACTACTCCACATCCTTGCCAAGACTCATAAAAAAAAAGACTCATTATTTTGTATTCTTTTGATAGTGGCTATCCTGATGGGTGGGAGGCAATATATCATTGTGGTTTTTAATTACATTCCCCTAATTAGTGATGTCAAACATTTCTCATGTGCTTATAGGCCATTTGTTTATGGTATTTGGAAAAATGTCTGTTTAAGTCCTTTGTCTCCTTTTTAATCTTGCTATTGTAGAAGTTCCTTGTATGTTCCACACAATAATCCCTTATCATGTATAAGATTTGCAGTTATTTTCTCTTATTCTCCATGCTGCCTTTCTCTCTGTTGATTGCTTCCTTTTCATATACAGATTTTTTTGTTTGATATAATTTTAATGTATTTTTATTTTATTGTGTGTGCTTTCAGTGTTATATCTTATAAATCATTGTTAAACCCAATATCCTGAAGCTTTTTCTCCATGTCTTCCTCTATGAGTTTTATAGTTTTAGGTCTTGAATCCATTTTGAGTTAAATTTTGTATGTAGTGTAATGTAAGGGTACGACTTCTTTATTTGGCATGTGGATATCGAATTTTCCCAACACCAGATGTTAAAGAGACTGTCCTTTCCCCATTGTGTAGTCCTGGCACCTTTGTTGAACATCATTTTACCATATATATGCGGCTTTATTTCTGAGCTCTGTTTCATTAGTACATATGTCACTTTTTATGCCAGTACCACAACACCATCTTAATTGCTGTTGCCTTGTACTATGTCTTGAAATTAGAAAATGTTAAACCTCTAACTTTGCTCTTTTTAAAAATCATTTTGGCTATTTGGGATCCCTTGAATTTTCAAGATTTTTTTTTCTATTTTGTAAAAACCAAAAAGACATTCAAATTTTGATAGGTTTTACACTGAATCTATAGATCACTTTGGGTAGTATGGACATTTTAAGAATATTATGTCTTATCTATAAACATGGAATGTCTTTTCTTTTATCTGTACCTTCTCTCATTTCTTTTAGCAATGTTTTGTAGTTTTCAGTGTACAAGTCTTTCTCCTCTGTGGCAACATTTATTCCTAAGCATTTTATTGTTTTGATATCATAGTAAATAAGATTGTTTTCTTAATTTTCTTTTCAATTGTTATCATTGTTAGTGTAGAGAAACAGAACTGATTTTGTGCATTGATTTTGAATCCTGAAAATTGCTTACACTTTTTTTTGTTTTAACTGGTGTGTATATGTGTCTGTGTGTGATCTTCAGGGCTTTCCACATATAAGGTTATTTCATCTGTGACTAGAGCTCACTTCTTTTTCAATTTGGGTGACTTTTATTTCTTGTCTAACTGTTCTGGCTAGGACTAATAGATGTGGCTAGAACTTCCAGTACTATCTTGAATAAAAGAGGTCAGAGTGTGGATCCTTGGCTTGTTCCTGATCTTGAAAGATCCTCTGTTTGAGAGTTGTAGCTGGAAGTGAGTTCCAGAGAAGGGAATACTCTGCCTGGGAATCATCATCTTCTCCTTCAGCTGTGGCTGGTCTAGCAATGAAGACACTGTCATGAAAGTTTATAATGAATTCAGTCTGGGAGTCTATAGGGATTTTGACAAATAAATCACTTTTACGTCCCCATCCCCTTAAAGTCAGGTGTGGCCATATAAACTGGCTTAGCCAATGGAATGTGATCAGAATTTATAGTGGTGTTTGTGTGTTCTAGGTGGATGTTTTAAAAGCCTGTGCATGGTTTCCTACTTTTTATTACCCTTCTGAGAAATCGTGGACGCCTCTGCCAGTCTGGGTGACAACAATGAGCAGAGCTCCCCTGGTTTGCACAGACGTTGCACAAATTGATTATTCACTGTGTTGCCCACACCTTTAAAATGGGTATCTCTGAGTCCCATTCCAAGGTCTTCCTTCCTTTGCTTCCATCCCATGAAAACACCATCTTTCCTATTTACAAGGAGGTAAGATGCAGCAACTCCTTAGTTTCAGCGTAGGAGGAAGCGCTGGTTCTTCTAGATGGCTCAGAGGGAATCATTGCAACAATGTTTCTCTACCTAGTGATGGCCACTATTTTTCTTCTAACTTTGTCTCTATGTTCTGTTTTCATCTTATCAAATATACTCTCTCATGAGCAAACAACAACAAAAAAGGCTGTGTGTGGGAGCAGTAATGATGCAAATATGAAAGAAAGGATATAATCATGAGGGGAAAAAAAAAAGATCCCATCCGGTAATACGCTCACTACAGACTTCAATCTGTTTATTTGAAAATAGTCTGCCTTCTCCACTACATCTAAGGGCAAGGACCCTGTCAGTTTTTATCACTGTTGTATAGCTATTATATAGCACAATACCTGACAATAAGATGACTTTGTGGAATGCATTAGTGAATATGGGATAACTTCTCTGTGTAAGTATTGACTGTGATCCAAACTGAACACCTATCCTACAGCTTGCTCTTTTAAAACACCGTTCTTTAAAATGGGATTTTAAAACTGTAAAAGGAGTGTATATCCTATATCTAAATTAATTTCAGTTTGTGATTTGTAGCTGTCAGGGGACACTGAGAACAGCATTATTAATTTTAGCTCATTTATATTTTAATGCTTATATATTTATAATCAGTGGAGCAAGTTTTATTTTTCTAACTGTATGTGCTTCTCTGATATATTTACTCATGCATTGACAAATCAGGTCACTTTTTATTACAATTACCAGACACTCATGTTTTGGGGCACATTGTATACTGTGATTTGGGAGAATAACAAATTAGGAAATAAAATGCTCAGCTTTGTCCTTCCTGACAGCCAGGGTTTGGTGACTGACAGGTAAACAGGAAATTCTGGCAGGGTTTGCTGTGTATCATGAGACACATCTAGTACACTACTCCAAAATGTAGATATTTACTTGGATGCACATCAACAAGCAAATATCTAGAATTTCAGGTTTTTAAAATTTTTAATTTTCTCTTCTATTTTCAAATGGCACCTTCTAGTCTTGCTCAATGGCAAACATGTGTCTTTGCATAGCTCAAAGTTTTTCAGTTTCTCCTTAGATCCACTGGACCTGAGAATGACGTAATTGAGTGTGAGTTTGTAATTGTCTTTTTTGCTTTGGTACTTTTTGTCCTCTATAGTTGACTTGAGATCTTGCTAGAATAAAACAAAAAAATAGGAAAATAAAGAAAAAAATCAATATTACTATAAATTATCTTTTCTAGGCAAGGCTCATATTCAGGAAGTTTGCTTAATTTTAATTTAATGTTCTTTTTTTGTATATTTGATGACAATAAAAGTACCTGATTATCAATGTTAATACAATCAATACAATACTTTTGTGCTATGAATAATTGTTCTTTTTAAAGTAAGAAAACGTAAAAATAATTGTATCATTCTAATCTCAGTTGGGATTGTCTTTTAATTAAATGGTAAAAATATCTTTCTTATGTTGAACAACAGTAAAATTGGATGCTCTTTTAAGCCTTTGGGTGAATATGATTGACAGTTCAGAGTTTTGTGTTATCAAATTTTCTTTCAACGATTTTCATTCACATAATAAAAATGGTCAGATATAGGAACTATACTTAAATAAATCAGCATTAATTTTTGTGTGTTTATTAAAGCCAAATATATAAATCAGATTGTAGGAATTGGAAGTGGACTTTTACTATCTTTAAGAAATATTACTGTTATAAGGAAAATTAAAAATCAAATAACTAACTATATATTATTATTTAATAGAAAGTATCACTCATAATCTCACTACCCAAAAATAACTACTGTTAAAATCTGAGTACAACCCTGGCCAGTGTGACTCAGTTGGTTGGAGCATTGTCTCACACACCAGAAAGTCGAGGGTTTGATTCCTGATCAGGGCACATACCTAGGTGGTGGGTTCAATCCCCAGTCAGAGCGTATGTGGGAGGCAACCAATCGATGTTTCTCTCTCACATCAAGTGGTTTTTTTTTTTCTCTCTCTCTCTCTCTCCTTCTCTCCCTTCCTCTCTAAAATCAATGAAAATATTTTTAAAAATTTAAAAAATATCTATGTGTACATTCTTCCAAACATGCAATCGAACACAGGTGCACACATATACCCACATAACCTTACAAACAGGATGTCATACTGTTTAACTTGCAGTTACATTTAAATTTATATGGTTGACATCATTTAATTTCATTTACATTTCTCTACATAATATTAATGGGAAGAATTCTATCATGTGGATACACCACAACAAATTTTACTAGTTCTCTATTAAGTTTGGAATATTTTTGATGTTTTTATTTATTAATATAATGGATAGCTTTCAAATTTCTATTTTTTTATTAATTAATTTATTTACTTTTTAAATACATTTGTCTCTGCCTTCCCCCCACCTCTTTTGACAAAGCACTTGTTCTCCTCCAACATTTAGAAAGCTCTGAGCATTTTTCATGGAAGGAGAGAGTGCTGGTCAGAGGAAACTGAAATCCCCTAGAAAATATGAATGCCAAGGAGAAAGGAAGTGAAGCAAAGTCCCTTGGTCCAGGAAAGGACAAATGTTTCAGGTATATGTCTGGGGGAATCAGAATAAATTCAATTCTTTTGATTCAAATGCTTCCCCTGGTGCACCCCTTAGTTTTGGGGTTGAACCCTAGGGAGGAAATGCTAGCATAAAACACAGCGATTATTTTCACTAAAACTCACTGAGACCTTGGGCAATGTAACCCTTGGATTTCCCGAGGGGCAGAGTGTAGGTAAGGAGGGGGTGGGGAGATGTCCTCCGAATTTTTTTCGGAGCGCACCGTTGCTGCTGGGCGCTCATCCGCTCGGCACGTTCTCAGCGCCTGGGCGATGATGCAGCCGTGCCCCCAGGCAGGCCGCTCACCCAAGCGTCCGGAATCCTGCCAGGGCTTCTCTCAGCTTTATGCTCAGAGAGTTGAGCACTTAGAAACAAACAACACAGGAGACAGATCGGAAAAGGAAGGATGTACCCCGCCCTACATGGCAGTAGAAAGAACTTTAGAACAACTTTCTAAAATTTTTAAATATGTTAAATGTGCGAAAGAGGTTTAAAATGTTTTTATTATTTGGAAACTAGTTATAAAGTGACCACCATCTGGTTGTGACTATTCAGATTCAGAAATCGATCATTATTTGCATCTCAAAGTTTCCTATGTACCTCTCCCACCCTGTCTCCCTGACTTGGCCTCCATCATGAATTCTGTGGTAACCGTTTTCACAATCATTTTTACAAGTTTTAACATATATGTACACAGTCCTAAACAATATATTGTTTAGCTTGGCTTTATTTTTGCTTTTAGAAAAAATTCTTACTACTGTAGTGAGATATGCTTCTCCTCAACATTGTTTAAAATGTATATATAAACATCTTTTTAAGGTTAAGCCAAGTTAATGTATGAATGAGCAGTCCATTGATTTTTTCCCCCGTTGGATACATACTCAAACTATTTATTCATTCATTTATTATTGGTCATTTTAACTAATTTAAGTTGTTTTGTTCTTATGGACATTGCTACTATGGACATTCTTGTACATGTCACCTAATTCACATGCAAGAATTTTTCCTAAGGTATATGCTTATGAAATGCAGTATTCTTTTCCTAAGAAATATGTCTGGGTAAAATTACTGGCTTTTAGAGCATGAAAATATTCAATATCAGTTGGTAATATCAAAATGTGTTCTAGAATGGTTATAGTAATTTGTACATTTTTTTAGTAACATGTGTTTTCTCATTTCTTCACATCTTTCTCAGTACTTGGATGATAGATTTTGTAACTTTTGCTACCCTGCTGTGTTTAAAGTGAATCTAATGTGGTGTGTTTGCTATGAATGACTATACTTTTTAAAAAAAATACAAAATTTTACATATTTATGAGCTATATGTATTTCCCTTCCTCTGGAATGCCTTAGCCTACTATTCTCTATTGAGTTGAGTTGACATCATTATGTTATTTATACTTCCTACATATGCATATCAATCTATTGTATGTACTTACTTAGGCCTTCTTAAATGGTTTAAGTTTTATATTTTTACATAACAGACTACAGTATTTTTATTTGGTCTATATCTATGATATACATATCATATATTCATATCCAAATATCATCTATATATGTAATGCAAATGACTGCTGCTGGTATGTACCAGTGTGATAAATTTTTGATATATTAACCACAAATGCAGCAATTTCACACAATTCACGTTTAAATTTTCCTGACTTATCTCTGAATTATTTTGAATTTTCTATATAGACAATCAAACTGCTTTTAAATGGCAACAAAAGTTTTTTTTTTCTTTTCAATATCTTTTTTCTTTATTCTTGTTTTGTTTGTCCTTATTGCATTGATAGGTCATCCATATGATGTTGAATAGAATAGATAAAATGGGCATTAGTTACACATTTTAATGTAGCTGTGTTCATGTGCTTGTTCTTATAAATGTTGTTTATCTAATTAAGGAAATAGTCTTACATCTAACTTTGAGTAATTTTGTCTCAAGTTGATGTTAAATTTTATATAAACATTTTTTCACATTATCTGATAAAATCACACATTTATTCTCCTTCAATATATTAATATGTTGAAGTAGCTTTTTCAGTGTTCTGATATTAGATCATCCTTGGATTCCTGAAATTAACCTGACTTGGTAATGATTTCCAGAGGAATTTTCCAACTTTGTTCATGAGACAGTTTGACTTGAAATTTTCTTTGTTCCTCTCTTGTTTGGTTTTAGTATAAAAGTTATTCTGGCCTCACACAGTGAACAAAGTTGCATTTTCTTTATTTCTATCACCTAGAAAAATGTGGGAGTTATATATTCTTTCAATGTTTAGCCCTGGCAACATCTCTAGTTATGTGCCATTTCTTATTCTTACCATTGTTCTTTTTACTTGATCAATTTCAGGAAATATTTTTATGAAGCTTATTGTATCTTAAAAAGAATCTGCTTTTGAGTTCATTGATCTTTTCTATTATGTTTATTTTTATTTCCTTAATTTTTGACTTTGAACTTTCTAATTTCTTTAGATTTACTTGAAGTAATTTCTATAACTTCATATGGAAAACCCTCAGTTCATAAATTTTGAAATGTTTTTCTTTTATAATTTAAGAATTTAAGGCCATATATTTTTTTAAAGTACTGCTTTAATTTCAAAATACTATTTTTATTATATAATATGATAATAATGTTAGACTGACTCTATTTTCCATGTCAGTAACCTCTCTTCACTGGGTTGCATTGTGAATATGAGATCTATCCAGAAAAAGTCCAACCATTGTTACTACAATGAGAATAGTTTGTGCAACATCAATGTAGCCTGACAGCCAAGGAAAGTGGTCTGGAATGTGCATGCTTGAACGATGATGACTTCACTGAACTAGTCAGTGAAAACAGTAGACACAGTTGAGTGAGCATGTATGTACTGTGTGGCCATTGCATTCAAAATGACAGAGCAAGTAGAGTGACGAAGCGAGTAGAGCAACACATCTGCATGAAATTTTGTGTTAAGCTTGAATGTTTCTCTTAGAAACTATTTGTATGATTTAGAAGGCCACAGCTATAAGCAACTAGTGATTGGCAGCTTCACTACTACAATGCACCCACTAGTGTATCATGCCACAAGCAGTTTTTTTGCAAAACATCAAATCACCCAGGTGACTCAGTCCCTCTAAAGCCCAGTTTTTGTGCCCTGTGACTTCAGGCTTTTCCCAAAGCTAAAATCACCTTTGAAAAGGAAGAGATTTCAGACTGTTGATGAGAGTCAGGAAAAAATAATGGGGCAGCTGATGGTGAATGGAAGAACTGTGTGAGGTCCCAAGGTGCCTACTTTGAAGGGGACTGAGGTGCCGTTGTCCTATGTACAATGATTCTTGTATCTTGTATCTTCTTCAATAAATGTCTCTCTTTTCATATTACATGGCTGGATACCTTCTGGACAGACCTCGTATTTCATCAGACCTATTTTCTAGTTCACTAATTCTCTCTTCATCTAATGTGTTGAATGTGATTTATTTCTAGAAAAATCTATATTGTTCTTCCTCAGGTATACTAGTTTACTTTTGTTTTTTATCTGCTTATAATTTCAAGGTTTTATATTATTTTTTAAAAAATATTAAGCATCATTATTTAGTGTTTTGTAACTGCAAATATTTATATCTGTAGTTTTTGTGTTTCTATTTGCACTGCTATTATTTCTGCTGGTTCTCCCTATTTGCACTTTATTTACTTGTGTATTTCTGTAATTTTTAAATTGTGTACTGCTTGTTTTCCTTGGAATTTTATCTATTAAAATTTCTTAATGTCTTTGCTCATTTTAGATTTACTTAATAAGATTAACATTTAATTTGATAATTTCCTGGCTCACAACCTGTCTTGATTACTTTAAACTAAGTTGTCCACTTGAGGTTTTTCAGATAAATTTGGATCAAAAACCCATATAATACTGGCTTGCGTTTATAAATTTTAATAGAGATTTGTTGTTGTTGTTGTTGTTGTTGTTGTTGTTATTCTACTAAGTGCTGAGTTTGAGAAAAGTAATTTTCCTTACTGTACTTTTATTTTTTCCTGTTTATTTCTTATTAGTCCTTGTATAGCAGATGCAGCTAGCTTTTTTTCTCAATGCTATCCTATTGTATTTCTCTATGTGGCAAAGTCTTAGAATTTCTTTTTCCTCACAATGTCCCATGCAACAGTCAAAGCAAAACTCAGTATTTCCAGGCTATATAAAATATCCTCATGATGAAATCGGACTTTAAGTTTAGTTTATTGCCTAAAGTTCTTATTTTCAACTTGTTTTTCAGATCTCTGGGTTCCCTAGTTTGTGACAAGTCAGCAATTCACTTAAAATATAATTTTACAATAATTTACTCAATATCACTATACTAGTTATCAATGGGTACTGTGTTGCGACTTCTCAGGGCTGGGCAGGTTCATGGGATTCATGCATATGGAAGAATGTTCACAGAGCCGTTGGGATGTCTGACATGCCTTCATTCGAGGGAGCCATGTAGAGCCCAAGCCCGTGTCTATGTCTGCACCCATTCTAAGAAACCCCTCCCTTCTAGAAGTACTAGAAAGAACAAAGCCGACCTCAGGACAAATGGTTTTGTAACATAGCACGAGCTGCGCGTGGGAACCCACTTCATGTTATGGGAACCTTTTATCAAGCTCAGACTCAAGGCTGTGAGACCCAGTCTCAAGGCTGTGAGAACACTACTTTATCAGACTCCTTCAATGTTGTAAGAAACTGCTTCCCTTAGTTACCCAGATGCCTGGGTGAGGAAACCAGACTGCCTCCACTTACCCTACAGGTACATAACAACATTATTACAAACTTAGTGGACTGAAACAACACACATTTATTATCACACTTTCTGAGGGAACCTTAGCTTAGCTGGGTCTTCTGCAAGGCTGCATTCGCAGTGACAACCGGGGCCAGTTCTCATCTGAGGGCTCAACTGGGGCAAGATCTCTGGTTAAGCTCCTATGGTTAGTAGCAAGATTCATGTCCTTGAGTGATATTCAATGGAGGACTTCAATTTCTTGCTGGCTGTCAATTGGAAGCTGCCCTCATTTCCTAGCTGGTCGTTGCCTGGAGACTGACCTCACTTTATTGCCTCACGGATCTCGCCAATATGGCCACTTACTTCAACAAAGTAGGCAAGAAAAAGAGTCTGCTAGCAAAATCAATGTTACAATCTTATATGGCATAATCACAGAAGTGCTTTTTGCCTTATTCTATTGGAAAGAAGCAAATTACAGAACCTGCCCACACTAAAGGTGAAGAGATTACACGACCATGTAAGTATCAGGAAGCAGAGACCATGGGGAGCTGCCATCTTAATATCTTTCAGTTGCTTAAATCAGGAATGTTGCTCAGAATATCTGATACAGTGCAGTTCTAGAAAAGAAGTGGCATGAGACACACTTGAAGAACCTTCAGATAACTGAGGGTGAAATTTGGAATTTAAAGAAAGCTGAAAAGGTAAAGTAAGCAACCACAAGCCATTTCTATTAGTACCACATCTATTTATTTATTATTTTTAATGTTTTATTGTTTACATTATTAGAGTTGTCCCAAATTTTTCCCCCTTCACCCCGCTCTGCCCTGCTTCCATAGTCAGTCCCCATACCATTGTCCATGCCCATGGGTGCTTCATATATGTTCTTTGTCTCATCCCTCCACCTTCTTTCAAAGAGGCCCCGCCTCCCTCCTCCCCTCTTACAACTCTCAGTCTATTCAACAAAAACTCCACTTTAACTTTGTGCAATTTTTGGAAAAACAAACCAACCAACCTTAATACCACATTTATCTAAAACAGTTTGCTTTAGCTCAAACAACCTAAGCGTCAAGTGAAAATGCAGTTATACACGCATTTTTTCTAAATGTCCTGCACTCTTTAAGTAGGTCTTAAACCAACTGTCCTCTTTTCTTTCATGAACCTGATCCATTGTTACAATCATGTAAGTCACGGTTTTTACAAGATTTTAAATGGCCGTTTTCCTACATTTGCAGAGAAAACACTGTAAAGCCTCAGCTGCCCATTTCTCCCCTGTCACTTTCATTTATGGGCAAGTTATTTATAATGCATCAGACCTCTGTCAGCAGTATGTATTTGCACTGATAATTCAGGCAAAAACAGAAGCATGACCAACCTCAATACTCTGCCTCGACTGTGGATGATTTTAGCGAAGTAGCTTATACTGGTCAAAATAACCAAAATCGCTGTTTATCTTTGTGTGTATTTACACAGCTTGAAAACAAAACCACCAAACTCAATAATTCCTGTGTCAATGGTTATACCCCTAGAGGCAAGCTTTCAACCTAAATTTTCCCAGTAGGACATCCTTGGTAAAATGGTAATGACAGTAACATTTACTTTGTGCCCTTCTATTTCTCTTTTCAACATCCTTGTGCCCCATTTTTCTTTACTTCTGAATCACTTATGCATTCCATCCAAGAAGTCTAAAGTCACTGGACACTCTGTCTTTAGTTACCATTAGAACTTTAATTCCTAAGGTGTTAGCTGACAATAAGGTAAATTGATATTGTTTCCTGTGTCATTTGCATTTAAATAACAATAAAAAATTTTTTAAAAATGTAATGAGAGCATTTTAAGTGATATGACTGCTTGGAGGGTAGGGAATTACTTTTCTGAGCCACTTAAATTATAGCAACTTATTTTCTTATGAAACCAGTACTAATATCAATAGCTAATGATTTGAGGCTGCTTACTATTATGTGCTAGTTATTGAGCCAAACTCTAAATAGCTTATTTCAATAATAACTCCAAGAAAATGATGATGTGGGTCCTTTATTTCATTTTAGAGGTTAGGAAATATAAGCTTAGGGAAGTTAAGTAACTTGGCCAAAGTCACCATAGCTAATAATTAAAAGATCCAGATGGATATAACACCAAATACCACAAATACCAGGCTCTTGAAATGTATACTATTTAACTGACAATAAGCAATGTTTTACCATTGGCAATCATATAGTAGAAAGTGTCCTGGTATTAGTATTCTGAAATTTTAATCTATTTTTTTCTCTAATTAACTATTAGTATGGAACCAAGTTGTTTATATTTTCTTAGTCCTAGTTTCTTCCGGTACTAAGGGAGAGAAAGAACTAAATAAACCACAAATTTCTTCTTTCATATATAAAGTAGTATATACTGTTATAGCTTACATTTGGTATTGCACGCATCCACTCTAAAATATTGGGCTGCACTTCTAGATTAATGCACAGAAATAAGAACACAATCACAACCTTACTAAATTCAGAGCAAGATCAAAATCTCCCCTTTAGAAGAGTACTTTTTTCTGCTCCTGTAAAAAATGCCAATTGCTATTATTGCCCATACATTTTGAATTGTTTGATTTCTTAACTGATAATTGAAACCTAATTTCATTTACATAATATAAGACTAGAATATTAATTGACACTCTTCTTACTAATTGCCAGCCACTTAACCTGTTTTAGGTGTCTTGGTATCAGTGCAGCATCTAAATATTATCTTCCTGCCTTAGTTGATTGTAGGGCTATTACTACCTTTTATGGCTTATAAAATTTAAAATTAATTGCATTGCAGCTAGAGCTGTGGCTCAACCTTAATATCTCAAGAAGGGTCCATTAGGCAATTATTTGATAACTAATTAAGTTTGAGCCATCTCACTAAATCAACCTAAAATGCTCCTCTTATAAAGTAGATTTAAAGGGTCACAGGAGACTCTTGAAAGATCAGCCTTGGAGTCAACTTTACTATTCACATTGCCTCTTTATGATTTTTCAAGAACATCCATCCGTCATGGTTGATTCCTGTCCTAGGGTTAGAAACCTCTTACTTCCCATTTTAGAGGCAGAACTTTGACAAAGAAAAAGTATCTCCTTTTGAACCGAAATTGATGACAGCTTCAAAATCTGTTAACACCCCAGACTTCTTTTATGATCTGTCCTGGACTGCCTGTTCCTACCTTCCCACATTTATCTCCTTGCCATGCTCTCCCTTGGAGGCCTGAGACAGAAGAACAAAGACACAAATCCCACCTCTCAAGGCCGGATTTTGTTTGCTGGATTATACATATTTTAAGATTTCCCTGAACGACTATTAGTGTTAAGCTTTTGAGCTCTGAGAGTTATCAGTTATCTCAGGGAATGCTGATAAACGTTATCAAAAGAAAAAATAATCTTTAATCCGTTGTATTAGAAAAAAATCCTTTTAAAAAATGAGACCATTATGCAATCAAATAAATTGTAGCATGTTCAAATTTTAAAAGGTGAAGATCCCAGATGTAAACACGGGACATCAAACTGAAGATGTTGGGAATATAACTTAATGCTCAAATATTCTTGATACTCTGAAACCTTTATCAAAGTGCCTATTCATTTTTCTAACTTACTACATGGTATTAGATTTTTCTCATGTATATTCTACCATCTTATTTGTAGGCATAACCGGGTGGGCCTTTGTTGATTCATTGGTTAACTGATTGACTCAATACATATTTATTTAATGCCATTATATTTCAGATATTGTGCTAAGCTTTGAGGATACAGTGCTGTAAAAGACATACTCCCTGAATTGAGGGTTTTGGGGAAATAATAGGAAACAGGTACTAAACAAATAACTATCAGGATTGCGAAAATAGAAGCATACTGTGCTAATGAGACAGATAATGGGGGACCCACTTAGGTCTCATGATTTCAGAGGGAAGGTTGCCCTAAGAAATTGATATCTAAGCTACGTCTGGAAGTATAAGGAGTAATAAATTGGTGGAACTGTTGGTGGTGCCAGCAGGTGCACGAGAGTTGGCATGGGTATTACTGGCAAAGGGAACATTAATCTCCAACCCATGAGAGACTGTGGCACAATGAGGAGCCTAGAGGAGCTCAATCTGACCTCAGAGGAAAGGGGAAAGAGATGGAAGATGGGTGAGGAAGGTAGCCAGGGCCCCATGACAATAGAGTCACATAAGCCACGTTTGGATTTACCCCCCAGTGTATGGAAAGGCATTGAAGAATTTTAATTCCATGTGTAATAAGGTTATAATTGTATTTTAAATCCATAGTCCAGACTGAAAAAGAGTAGACAGCAAGCAATACTGCCTTTTCACAATTCCCTAGTTACATTCTTATCTCAAAAATTTTGATTTAGTTAGGTGTTGGGAACTGTCCCCTCTGGTTTCAGGGAATGTAGCCCCACTGACAGATGAGAGGGCCCCAAGGCTGGAGCTAATCAAGGAGGCCTTGGGAAAACAGGCCACTGAGGAGACAAAACCTGTACCCCTGGCAGGGGCACAGCCTCTTCCCCCCTCACATCACCCTGCTTGGCCCTGTGATAGTCAGTTGATGACGGGTAAATTCTCTTGTGAGGAGAGATGACCTAAGACAGACGTCGGCTGGCATGGGCAGCGGGAGAAGGACTTGAGGGACATGGAGAAAGGGCAAAAAGGCCCACACCTCTCAGCTCAGCTTGGACGTGGCCGGAGTCCTCATTCTGTCTGAAAGCGGTCTCCTTCTCTCTTAGTGGCTCTGCCCAGCCTGCCTGGCTCAGGCTTGAAACAATGCTAAAGGCAGGTACAGCCCTAAACTGGATCGAGTGGTTCCTGGGGACAATCAGGAATAGAAGTTCCTCTAAGCATATTTAGTTCTTCCCTCATAAGCGATGATAACTGGCTCATACTAAGAAGGAGATTTACATTATTCATAGACCCTGACCTAAGGCAGATCTGTTCCTCCAATTGTTATCCATGATCTCTATCTGTTTTCTGTAAACATAGCCTTTTGACATTGATTGGTGAGCTTTGCATCCATACCCCTGTGCATATGGTTCTCAATAGAAGCTTTTGGACATGGGGGTTTGGGGCTTTCTCCATTAGAGGGAAGAGCCACGTCCCCTCTCCTGGCAAACAGAGAACTGTTTGCGATGACTCGTGTTTATTCCCCCCATCTGTGACAACCCCGGGACAGGCTCTGAGGGATTCAGAGCCCTGCTCCCTCCTCAGCTGGCTCGGGACAGTAACCGTCAGACCCAGGAGCCCTGCGCTCCCTGCAACATGTCGCTCCCCATGACAGTTAGGTATCTCCAAAAGTTCAAAGGGAGATAAAGACCATGCCATAGGTGTATGAGAAACCTACAATATGAGGAAATGGAGAAGATAATTTCCATTGTAGTTAAAAGGATATTATGATATTATAATATCATAAATGTTTTCCTCCAAAAAGTGGGGAAATCTATAAAATTGTAGGTTATTGTTACTCTCAAAGTAGTGGCACAAGCTCTGAGAAAGCTCAATGGGAACTAAACCAAATATTAGAGAAATATATTCTAATACCAATAATAGTATCTCTTATATATGTAGAAATTTATTATTTTCAAAACATCTGGACCTGAATTGGATTTTATCATCATAGCAGCCTTCCCAGATAAGCAAGATAAATATTGCTGTTTCTATTTTATGGATGAATACATCTACTCTTTGCTTTGGGAAACCATGTAACCTATTCTAAGCTATATGGCTCGTATTGGAATGGCTCACTTCCCAGTCTCAAGAGTGGGGCTTGATTAATAGAAGTCAATCAATATATCTAACCCAGCGGTCCACAACCTTTTTGGCACCAGGGACAAGTTTTGTGAAAGACAATTTTTCCATGGACCGGGGTGTGGAATGGCTTTATAGCCTGCTACCAGTTGCAAATTAACTGTCACTTGCCACTCACTGATAAAGTTTTGATATGAGTCTGCAAGCAATTGATTTATTACGGTCTCTGTGCAGTCAAACCTCTCTGCTAATGATAACCTGTATTTGCAGCTGTTCCCCAGTTCTAGCATCGCCACCTCAGCTCCACCTCAGATCATCAGGCACTAGATTCTCATAAGGAGCATGCAGCCTAGATCCCTAGCATGTGCAGTTCACAGTAGGGTTCGCGCTCCTGTGATAGCCTAATGCCGTCGCTGATCTGCCAGAAGGCAGAGCTCAGGCGGTAATGCAAGTGACTGGGAGTGGCTGTAAATACAGGAGAAGCTTCTTTTGCTCACCTGCCACTCACCTCCTGCTGTACAGTCTGGTTCCTAGTGGTCCACAGACCGTGGCTGGGGGTTGGGGACCCCTGCTCTAACCTAGTCTCCACAGTGATTGTCTCAAGGACAGGAGGGTAAGCTAGTGAGAGCCAATAAAAGGTGAAAATATATTTCCTGAGGGTTGTTGTTGTTTTTGTTTTTGTTGTTTTTAGATTGAGAGGGAGAGGAAGGGAGGAAGGGGTGATGGAGGGAGGAAGAAAGAAAAGAAGGCAAGAAGCCTCTTTTCTGAGGGGGGACGGTCCTGCAAGGGACCCTCTCTCTTTCATAGGTGTGAAAATAAAATGTGAGGTTTCACACTACTTCAGCCTTTCTCTGCAGTTCATAAAAAGCTACTGGAGCCAGTAGAGAATCAACATATGGAAATTGAAAGTGCAGTCGAAGTTGTGGAAGGCAGGATGGGAGAGAAACTTGATCTGTGATGATTGACATTATTTGAAATATTGATTGAATTTTGCTTAGAGCCTGGGCTACCTTAGGACTTTACAGTTTTCTAAGCCAATATTTTTTCTTATTGTGTAAGCCAGCTTGAATTGAATTTTCTGTCACCTTCATCTGAAAGAGGCATTAGGAATAGACAGTAACCAGGGCTAACTGAAGCAAAAGGGTAAATTCGTTAGGATCAGTGCAAAGAAATACCAACCCTAGTAATCAAGCCAGAAGTTTATCTTCCTCTCAAGTTTTAGAATTGTACAAATAATCAATCCAGGTCTGGCATAGTGCTCTCGTCAGGGAGCCAAGATCCTTCTATCATGCAAAACTTTTACATTTCCAAGATTATCTTAAGGTTCAGGATGCTTGTTGAAACTCCAGCCATTATGTCTACCTTCCAAACAGGAAGAAAAAGAAAGGGGGAAATAAGCGTGGCTTCTCCTCTTGAGGACACTTTTTGGAATTTACACTGACCACTCTGCTTACACATCCCATTGACCAGAACTTAATTTTACAGCCTGACCTGGCTGCCTAAAGAACCTGAGAAATATGTTTTATTCCATATAATGATGTGATAAATAAGAAATTTGGTGCTATCACTATGTAAGGAGGGAAGAATGCATAGTCAGGAATAATCAGTGGGCTCTTACACAGAAGAATATGAGGAGTTCACAGAAGAAGGCGGGAAGTAGAAACCCAGGCATGACAAGAGGCAACTCTGGAAGGCTAAAGGGCAAAACTGCAGGAAATCTCTCTTAGGAAGGGTGCAATGTATTCAAGCACTGCTTCCATCCAGGTCTCCCCTGATCAGGAGTCAAAGCTCTGGGCAAGAGCAGCACATAGGCTGGGCTTGGGTCATATGCTGGCCCCGTAGCTGTGTAGAGGTGGTGAGGAGGGATCTACCTAGGGGTTCCCATGGCAGGAGGCGGCACCTGGGCATAGCCCCCAGTGAGACCACATACCTAGTAAGGCAAACATAATTTCCAAAAGAAATGGGGCATTGCTGTGTAGGGCAAGAAAGTTTCAAGGTAAATTAATAATAATAACAATGTTAATTATAATACAGAATTTCAGTATAGACCCAAGAAGCTCACCTGAAGTGATCTGCTCAAAGAAACGTGTAGCTAGAGGCAGATCCAGGAGTAGGACTTAGCTTTTTCAGTATTCATTCCCATGCTTTTCCCATATTGTAACTCTATCTAAATTCTGCATGATTCATAGAGGAAGCTAATAATTTCTTTCCTACTGCTGCTGTTTTAATACATATAATCTAATTTTAAGTTTGCATTTTTGCTCTTATAGGAATCCTATGATCTAGTTAGAACATATACCAATATTTTTTTCAGACGAGAAAACCAAGATTTGGAAAGATTACGTGATTTCCAGAACTTGAACACAGCACTTTTGATTCTTGTTTCAGTACTTGACTAGGACAGTGGTTCTCAAACTCAGGTAACTTCGCCACCCCTCTTTCACCCCTGCCAGCAATATTTCAAAATATCTGGAGACATTTTGGTTGTCTCAACTGGTTGGAGGTGCTACTGGCTTCTAGTAGGTAGAGGCAACAGATGCTAAACATCAGTTTAGTGCAGTACACAAAACAGTTTCCCACAACCAAATGTAAATAATGCCAAAGTTGAGAAACTCTGACACAGGACTATGGAAGGAAAGTGAGATATTTGTTTTCTAACCATTTTTAGCCCGGAGAGGCTAGTCCCATTGTCTTCAGAAGGTAAGACATGTAGTTTATCAAGGGTCTGATTCCATAAGGTGGCACTCAAGTCCAAGTTCTATTACCATTTGTCCTTTTCCTTGTGTTTGACACACCCGGGGCAGCCCCCTGGATCGGTGTGGAATCATTTCCTTTTTACCTTCCATGACTACATAGCATAGTCAGCCCTGCATTTCAGTGCTGGCTCTGACAGCCACTAGCCATGTAACCTTGGAATACATATAACTTTCTAAGCTTCACTGGCCTAACCTATAAAATGGAAATAAGAAATAATATTATTTACTTACCTCAGAGGTTCCATGAAGATTAAATTAAGTAAAGCCTGTGAAGCATTTGACACATACTAAGTTCTTAATAAAAATTACATATTTTTGTTATTCCGTCAAATTGCTTTGGTCTATTTACAAAATATAAGATTAGACCTTTGTTCCACATTGTATACATAATAATATTAACATCAATCTTTATCAAGTTATGTTTATCTCCCTTGTCTCCATGTTTCACTGCCTGATTTCCATTAGAACTATAGTATAAGAATATTGTAATGTGGCTATCCTTGCATGAAAAGGGACTTTTTTACTTTTAAAATAGATTTCCAGGGCTGATAAATTTTTGTTTGAAGTTATGAGGGGACCCATGTCCCATGAATGAAGTCACACAGGACTCTGTAATGTCCATTCTAATGTCCATTCATTTGCCTTCTTCAACAGTGGGTTAACAAGGGTCTCGGTGTCACCAAGAGATTTCCCTTAAAACAAGAGTGTAAGGCTTACTGCTTTCAAGGTTTCCTATTTAACACATTGATGCCCTTTGAAGGTCTAGCCTTAAATTATTTCAACTATAAGCAAAGATAAAGTGATAGATGACTCTATAAACACTTAATTGGAACTGGCACTCTGCTAGGTATGGGGGCAGGTTCCCAACCCCAAAGAACCCATGGTCCAGAAGGCATTTCATATCTGTGTAAACAGATAGCTCTCTTATAGAATGAGCATCACTTAAACAGATGTGTTTTATATAAAATAATAATGAGGGAAGACCTAGGAGAGTTTTAAAGTACAGTTGGCATTTAATGTGGGTCTTGATATTTTTCATGCAGTGAACAACAGACAGAGGTCAATCCCATGAGCAAAGACAATGTGGGGTAGACTGGGGCAATGGCAGGGCTGAAGGTATTCACAAGATATACCTTTGTGGGATTGAGTTAATGATCAAAAGGCAGATGAGAAAGGGATGCTAGGATAGGAGGGGAAGGAAAGGAAGGAGAAAAGTTTTCACCAAGAGAAACATCATGTATAATTTTTGCTGCAAATGGCCTGGAGCACCCATATACCCTCATTTTGCTGCCCCAAATTTGAATTCAGCGGTTAAGGGCTGGAGCAAGAACAAGGAGAAGGTAGGGTCTACTCCATAGATGATGACGGCCATGCCTCGACTCTACATATCAGCAGTCTCAGTCTTGTTTAAATTAATAAATCAATGAAACATATTAGATCATGAAAAAGGGATGGAAAGGGAAACAATATAATGTGAGTGATAACAGCATTCCTCTCTAACTTCATGATTGAAATATTTTGATTTATCTCACTGAAAACAATATGATTTAAAAGGATGGATTAATATATGCAATTATTCAAACACTTTTTGCACATTTACTAAATTCTGGACATTCAGCTGGATGCTGAGGACAGAAGAATGAATAAAAGATACAGTTCCTGTCTTCATGGAGCTTAGATAAGTTTCTGAAAGGTAAGTACAGAGTCCTATGGGAGTGTATTATCTCTGTATTGCTGCATAATTACCACATATTCAAGGAGCTTAAAAGAACAACCATTTATTTGGCCATAGTTTTGTAGGTCAGAAATCCACACACAGCATAACTAGGTTTTCCACTCAGGGTCCATAAGGCTAGATCAAGGCGTTACTAGGCTGCCTTCTCATGTGGGGTCAGGATTCTTTTCCAAGCGTAAGTGGTTGATTCAGTGCCTTTCAGCTGGAGGAGTGAGGTCAATTTATTTTGCTGGCTGTAAACTGCGGCCACCCTCAGATACATTTCACGCCACTGGCTCTTCCATCTGCAACGTCAGCAGTGGGCAACCTCTCATGTTGAATGTTTCACCTTCTTTGACTCTCTTTTAAGGGCTCTCCTGATTGGGTCAGGTCCACTCAAAATAATCTCTCTTTCTTACAGTGAAATGTGCCATAGAACAGAACTTCACTACAGAAGAGAGGACCACACCCTATTCAAAGATCCCTAGGATTATATATGACATCTACAAAAGTGTGCGAATCTTGGGAGACATCTTAGAATTCTGCCAACCACAGGGAGTAGTATATAGACATAAGATCTAGCTTAGATTGGAAGGCAGGCATGGCTAGAGGTCTTCTTAAAGGACTTTAGCCAGGTGAGGGGTCAGTGATTCAGGCAGAGACAGGGGCAGGAGACACTGCCTTCACATTTGCAGATGAAGGAAGCAGAATTTGCTGAATCCTGATGTCTGCTATGGCTAGCTGACACCTACATTCTCTGGATAAAACTGTCCCCTCCCTTTGCCTGCTTAAGTTGCCTGAAAACATCAATGGGAGGCAGAGACTGAGGAAGCCCTGAGGTAGACTGTAGAGTCTGGAGGTTTCTTCCAAATCCCAAAATGGGTTTCCTGTTTGAACCTTGCCTGAGCTGGTCACAGTTGAAATCCTTTCACCCTGACCAAGGTATGGCCTATGAGGAAAGGTTTGGTAGTGCTTCCTCTGCAGAGGAAGTGCCCACATGACAAAAATGACTCAGAATGACACTCATTAGTAGTGAGACAGGCAAACCAAAGCCTCGCCATGTACCCAGGTCAGAGCTCTTCCTAGCATTTTCTGGGTCAGTCTGGTTTGAGACGCAGTGGTTTTTAGAACTATAATAGCAGGCCATTTCGGTTGGTGCCATGTTGCATACCTGGTAGGAGGTGAGCCTGGCTCCAAGTGATGTCACCATCTTAAAGAGTGTAGTAGTGGAAGGGGGTAAGCAGAAATGGCAAAATCCTTTGCATTGCCTTTCTGTGAGGCCCAGGCAATTAATTCACTTGTATCTGACTACATTTTATCAACTCTAAATTTACCCAGCCAAGAAAATTAAATGAACACACATGGCCCTTTGTCTTTGGTGCCTGAGTATAATCAGCTGAAAGCTCCAGTACTTGACAAACCAGCACATATCACTGGGAGGTCTTTGGAAGCACTGCCTTTTGCTTTTAATTTCATGAGAAAGAAAACAAGGGTGAATAAAATTTCCTTGACTATTTCCCATAAACATAAGGGTGAAAAAGGCAGCCCATAATTAAAGTCTTTGCAGAGCAGAGAGCACCAGGGCCTGTGCCACATTCGGGGATGGGTGTGTCCCTTCCTGGGGGAGCTCACATTTAACCTGACTCAGCTGTGAAGTCAGGCCTCCTGATCTATTCAATCTTCCTAACAACCTGTGATGTAAATACTAGGGTTACCCTTACTTGAAGAGTAGAAGATAGAGGATCAGAGAAGTTAAATACCATGCCCAAAGTCACACAGGATTAAGTAGCAAACCCAGGATTGTCACTCTGACCCTACTCAGTCATTTGCGACGTGCCAGCTTCCCAATTCAATTAACAAATTAGGTCTGTTGAGCGCTTGTCATGTGTCAGGAACCATTCTGGGGCTTTAAATGTATTAGCTTGATTAATCTCTACAATAACCCTTGAAGTAATGGTAGCATTATTCCCATTTTACCCATAAGGTAACTGAGTTACAGAAAGGGAAAATGATTTGTCTGAAGTCGTCCAGCTAATAAGCGATGGAATCAGGGACTGGGCAGTCTAACTCCGGAGTCCTCGGTGCGTCAGTGATTGTTCTACCCAGCCTGACTTAACCCACCTTCGCCTTGGTACTTATGATGAGGTAGGCTAAGAACTCTCCTGGAGTTGTTAAAATCACTGCTCAAAGACTTCAGGGGACTTTAGAAACCCTCTTCTCCAGCCCTGCCTCAATCACATTTGTGCTCCTTGGAGTCCCTTCATTCTATGCTGGACAGACATACCGCCATGGTAATTTCTCTGTTTCACTAAGAAGAAATCAAAAGCACACCCACAACCACTAATTCAAAGCTTTTACTCAGAAAGTCTCCCAGTGGGTGATTTCTGAATGTACTTTCAGAGTAGTTTCACTAGATATGATGAGATTTTTAAAGATATGATAAAACTAGATTTTTTTTTCCTAGCAGTTAATGTGTTTTAGAGGATTATAGTTATTATTTGGTTATGCTTATTTGAGCACTGATTTAATTTTTTAATTAGAAAGCTCGATTGCCTAATTGCTTAGGAAATCCACCTTTAAGTAATAAATGATGTTTGGGAACATTACTGATAATAAGCCAAATATGCTATCCTAATAGCATTTTATATTATAGAAATTGAAATGCTGTGTGTCATGAAATTGAATTAAAAAAATACCTTACCAAAAATTAAATGAATTCTCCTCTTAAAATTAAACGAGGAAGATAATATTTACTTTAATAAGCATCAAGGACATCTATGAACAGTATTTTACTTTTCTTGATACTGCCGTAGGCATTTCTTTCATATTCCTGAAGAGGTTTTCTTCTGAGGCACAGCAACTGCTTTTTTTCCTTTGAATAACATATGTGCTTAGCCTTTTCCCTGAAAGTCTCATTTCTTAGTTCTCCTAATTTCTGGGTATTTTTTTTTCTTTTCAATTCTGTGTACCCTGTTTAGATACTGCTTACTTTGCAGTTATTTTTATTCAGAAAGATAAAACTTGCAAGCATAAATCCCTCTGGAACTAGGTTGAAAGAAAGACCTTAAGGTTGGAAAGCTTTTATGGAAGCTTTGACTTTTTTTGAGGCTGACTATTCTTCTGATCTTGTTACCCGGGGAAAAGGTTTAGCCAATGTGTTTGGTATCAAATGTCAGTTTTGGTCTCAAAATTGCTGCCAAGTATAAAGTGAGAGGTTTATGCCACAAAGGGAAAAAATAAAATAGTGGTAGCCATAGAATATAATAAATTAATGGGAACTGTTTGAGGTAGTATACCATTTGAATCTACTAAATAATCCATAGACAGGCTCTAACATGTAGTGTGGGCATCAGGCCTTGCTGAGCGGATAAAGAAAAAGAACCTTTTCCCTCACAAAACACATTCTAGTCTAATCAGCTAATGTTTGAAATGTCTTTAAGGCAATGGACCTCCACACCCCATTTTTTTTTTCCTTTTAACAAGGAAAGTTGGGTATTAGCATTTGTCTACCTAAGACTAAGGAAAACCAAAGACTGCAAATCAAAATGAACTGTCAATAATACTGCGTTTTCTTCCCTGAGGGTATATTCTTAATGGGATGATTGTGGACTGTTCTAAGAAGACAGGTAAAATCATGATGAGAATACCCCATGGCAGATTGCCCTCTCTAATCTGGGTGGGCCTCATCCAATCAGCTGAAGGCCTGACTAGAACAAAGGCTGGTTCTCCCTCAGAGAAAAGGCCTCCTGCCTGACTGCTTTTGAAATGGACATCAGTTTTTTCCTGCTTTGGACTCTGGCTAAAATACAGTGGAACTCCGGTTCTTGAACTTAAATTTGTTCCGGAAAACTGAGAAGCGATTTGTTTGAAAACCCAATCTCTTTTGTTTGTCACGTGAGAGACAGGTGACTGATCACACAGGTATCAGCATGAAAGGGTTGTCAGTTATAGAATCAAGACCCAAAGTTTTGTTAGACAACTGAGAAATTTTCTTCATGAACAGCTTGGGTGAGAACTGAGTTGTTCAAGAATCAAGATACTTGAAAACCAAAGTTTGGTTGTGTTGGCTCTTCTGGTTATCAAACCTGCTGGCTTTAGATGTGGAACTTTCATCATCAGCTGTTCTTCTCAAGCCTTTGCATTTGGGCTAGAACTTCACCATCAGTTCCACAGGGTCTCCAGGTTGCCTACAACCTGGACTTCAGTTCTGGGGACTCGTCACTCGTCAGCCTCCACAGTCACAGTAATGAATTTCTTAACCTAAATCTCTCTCCTTCACATACATAAACCTTATTAGTTTTGTTTCTCTGGAGAACTCTTAATACATCCCCTAAGGCATCCAATCTTTTAACACATTTTCAGAGGGAAATCTCTTGTATTGAAGGTTATCTTACTATGTGACACACCAATTTCAAAATTGGAAATAAGAAAAGGATGAGAAAATCATGAGGGGGAGTCTGGAGACCTGGGATGATATTTTGTGTAGAGAAAAGATTTTATGGCAAACATAGAGGTGTTCTGAAGCCCCCTGTAGTTATTAATGGCTCAGGGGGTAGGGGATGTGTGTGTGTACGCTGTCCCTCAGAACTTCTTTCACAGTCATTAGGAATATCTGTGATGATCGAGAACCTCAGGATAGGTAGTTACTCTGGTTTAACCCTTTTCCTGTTGTATCAATTTCATTGTTATTATACTCCACCAGTGTTTAGTTAGAATCTTAATGTTTCTGTTTAAGACAGCCTTGTAAGATCATTTCTGCCCTTCCCTTGCAGAATTAAGAACTTTCATTCATCTATTTATTTATTGAATGCCTTTTGTTACCAGTAAGAGAAACTTTGCTGGTATGTGCAACATCTTTTAGGGTTTCCAGGTAATGCAGAAAGCAGAGACATTTGTGTTACTGAGAAGCCTTTAATGAGCCCTTGGAGCCTACGGGCCTCATGAGAGCAATCAACGAGCTGCCCCAGACCTTGCCTGGAGGAGGAATTTCAGGGCTTTTACAGAGGTGCTCACTCATTATTACAATGCCTTCTTCAAGTCCTCCCAATTTCTGCTCCCATTCCAACATTGCCAAAAATCTTTTATCCTTAATGAGAAGAAGATGTAATTATTATCAAAAGGAGCAGGAGAGTCTTCTGGTACTTAGAGTGTTAAATATCTTTCCTCTTCACTAGAATTTCTTGACATTCTAATCATGTACTTGGTCTTCAGTCCTTGATCAACCTGTTCTCTTATGACTAATTTTTCAGTGGTGTCATTGAGGTGGAACACTGATCAGGGCACACTGTTGCATGTGTGAGCAAGCTTTTTGCTTCCAGGTCATAGACACTGTCATTCCATTGGGGTAACTGAATTGTCATTGTCGACTTTGATATCTCTTCTCCATGGCCTGCAGAGGCCTATTGGCTTCCTGTCAGCTGTGTTCTCTGAAGTGGAGCCCTTGATATGGATAATTGACTGTCAGTGATTCTGTGGTGTTTTGTACTTAGATTTTAGATCTCAGAGCAGAAACTTTCATTTGTGCCTATTAACATTTCATATTATCTACTTTTGCAAGATACTGATTCTGCTATCAAACCAGTATGGTCTTATCCCTAACTAGATGCCATTCTATAATTCGGCAAACATTTTCTTTTCTAAGATCTTAATGCAGACCAGCCACTGTGATTCAAACTGACTGAACATATGACCATTAATCCATTAGATGTTTTTCACCAAGTCTATGTTTGAATTACTAACACTTCAAACTAAAGTTGCTAGCTCATGTTTCTTAAATTTATCCCAAAGGCTAACATGAAAGGCCTGTCTGATGTCTGGCTAAAGTCCAAATGCTCTATGTTTACAGAATTTTTCTATCAGCACTGTTATCTATTGAAATAAAATACAAGTTTGGGGTGCAGTTTTTAGACCTCAAAAGAGGCTTAGAACAGTAAGGCCTGGCCGAACTCGGATTGATTCAAACTCAATTCTGTAAGTCATTACATGACATCAGGCATAGCTTGGGTCAATTTTTCCAGGAGCTATAGAATCTTCAACTGAATGAATACTCTTTCTAGATTCAAGCACTATAACATCTGTACATCTTAATTTTTAATGATATTGAGATTTTTAATATTTTTTTCTTGTCTTCATTGACATGATAATGATAATTTTGGGCTGGCTGCATTGGTGATCCATTTCAATCTACAAGTACAAATCTCTATATATTTTTAAAGTATGGTATCTTGTTATGTAAGGTTCTGCACAATACAGGAGCCAGGTGAATAATGGATGTACAAATCTAACACTTATTGGTGGTATAATACTGGGCAAGTTACTAGTCTTGTCTAAGCCTTAGGTTCCCCAAATGGAGCTAATATTCATTTCAACCTTATAGGACCACCGTGAGAGTAAGTGTTCATGTTTGCATGAGTGTTCCTAACACAGAGAAAGCCCTCAAAATGACAAGTCCTCAATTTGCTATTATGCCTATAATTATAGTTTGCTAACATGGCCATCAGGCTTATTACTTTGATTCATAAAAGTAACCTTCACAGTTCCATGTATAACCTTTCCGGTGTGCGTGGATGCAAAGCAAAATTTGTGTATTCAGCAATCAGAGTCCTTCTGCATATCCTTGGGCCTTGTGGGAATTGTAAAGAGCCCCAGTCGCATTGCCATGCTGTGCGCTGAGGCCGAGGGAAGTGCTGACTGCGCTGGCTATGCTGTCAGACTTCATTCTCAACCATACATCAGCTGCTCTGAAGAAAGCATCGATCCTCTTGGTTGAGTAGCCTTTGGATATCACTGCGCTTTGTCTTCAGCGCTCATGTCATTTCCTAAGCACACTTTGCAATCATTTATGTAATAATGGCACCTTAGAGTTGTAGAGCATGTCTATACATTTTTCCCACAGTGCTTTCTCATCTATTATCTTATTTGCTTCACACAACATTGTTTAATAAGTTATTATTCATCCATTACAGAGGAAAAAACTAAGTCTCTTGCAAGTTAAATAATATGCCACAGCTCACATCACCTAATTTTTATTGGAGATAGAATGTGAAGTCATGGCCACTTCCAAATACGTATCATGAAATCTTTCTTCTTATTGTCCTAGTTCACTTTCAAACTCCTTACCATGGAAAGATAAGGCTTTGGTGACGTGACTTTTATTTTTATTCCAGTCCTCCTTACCCTATCCCACCCCATTCTAGCTTCTGGATATTTTGACTATTTTTTAATTCCTGGAAACACTTTGGTTCCCTTTCACCTTTTTAGGATCCAAATTAGATATTTTTTTTTCTGGGAAGTCTTCCTTGAACTTACACTCTGTTAACCTTGGGCTCCATTCTCCTCTCATGTGCTCTCAGAACATCCTGTACATCTCCTTTTATTGAACTTAGTCTGATGGGTTGCAATCATTTCTCATTATCTTGCTCTCAGACATGACCAAAAGGGCAGGGGCTATGTCCTACACACTGGTATATGTCCAGCACTGCTATGGTCTGAATGTTTGAGTCAACCCAAATTTATATTTTGAAATTCTAATGCTCACATATGATGGTATTAAGAAACAAGTTCTTTAGGAGTGCTTAAATTGTGAGTGAACCAATATGAATGAAATTCCTGTAAGAAAGGCTTTAGATTCATGGCCTCTTCCAACATGTGAGGGCACAGCAAGAAGGCTTCACTAGAACGAGCCTTGCTAGTACACTAATCTCAGCCCGAAAGGACTAAGACAAGTGTCTAGCACATGATAGATGCCATGTTCAACACTCATTTGTTGAATGAATGAATGTTTTACTAGTTATTACTTCACTTCCTTTCCATTGCCCTTGGCATGTTCTCTATGCGGAATAGTACCTGGAAAGTACTTAACCCCCAATGAGGAATGCAACCAATAGGTACATAAGGCCAAAGAGTTCAAAGATATAAGAACTGTTGTTATGGAGCCCTAAACTTCCATGATTCCATAAAAAACAAATCCAATGGCAAATAGATGATTCTTCAGAAATCTTTTAATCTTTATTCCCTTCAAATTCACAAAGATGACAGACTCAACTGTTGAAGAAGTAGTTTTGCATATTGGCTGTTGATACTTCAAGCATAAAATTCTTCTTTTCATTTGAGCTCTGCTGGTCATTTAAAATTTATTTGTTGAAGACCAGTACTGTACCTGGCCTATAGTATTTGCTCAATTAAATATTACTTAAGCAGAAAATTAATAGCTTGTAAATTACTTTTTTTCTTAAATGATGTTTGCATATTTTCAATTTTAACCTGCATGTCAAACTTGCCTGCCTTGATGACATTTCTAAGTGTCCCATTAGTTGTTTCTTAACACAGATGTATATTTTGTGACATTTTATTTCAGGACCTCAAAATATACTTATGGTAGATAGGGGTGATGGAAATTACCATGAGTCACCAATATCACTTAACTTTTCAAGTAGTATTAGATTTTTGTATGTCTGCAAGTCTCTCTTAAGGGTGGTATTCAGGTTTGCAGTTAAGGTAATACAGCTTTAAGGGCCCTCTTCATGAAAAAAAATACAAAATGTTGAAACTAATCCCAGGACTTTGGGAGAAACCTGGGTAGGATGACATTGAGGAGCCCTGAAGCTTAAACTTTATGCACTTTCTGGTCCATGCGCTACTGGCCTTTCATTAACCATTGCCTGTATTACTAGTTTAGTCTAAAGTCCTTTATTCATTTGAGTAGAATATTGACTAATGCACTAATTTTGCTAAGATTAAATTTTTTTCCCATGGTATGTTATCCAATACTTAGCTTATTATACCTTTACTCTTTTTTAAAAGTTTGTTTATTTTTTATTGAATTTATTGTGGTGACATTGGTTAATAAAATTATATAGGTTCCAGATGTACAATTCTATAATAAAGCATCTGTATGGAGTTATCTCAAAAAAATTAAAAATATATCTGAAGAAACCTGAAACTCTAATTCAGAAGAATATATGCATCCTTATGTTTATTGTGGTATTATTTACAATAGCCAAGATTTGAAAGCAAGCCCAAATGCCCACCAGTGGATGAGTGGATAAGAAAGCTTTGGTATCTTTACACAATGGAATACTACTCAGCCATAAAAAAGAAGGAAATCTTACTTTTGGAGACAGCATGGATAGGTCTGGAGAATATTATGCTAAGCAAAATGAGCCAGTCAGAGAAAGACGAGTATCATATGATTTCCTTTATATGTGGAATCTAATGAACAAAATAAGCTAACAAACAAAATAGAAACAGATTTATAGATACAGAGAACAGACTGTCAGAGGAGAGTGGGATTGGGATGGGGCTGGCTGATAAAGATGAAGGAATTAAGCAAAAAAAAAAAAATCCTCATAGACACAGACGACATTATAGTAGTTACAGAGGGAAAGGAGGATGGGGATGGTAAAAGATAGTTAAAGGGAGATAAATGGTGATGGAAGGGAAATTTTGTTTATTTTTAAAACATCTGTTTACTCATTTAAGCTACGTCTTAAGTATAGATCTGGTGTTATTCTTGCAAGATAAGCCAAAGTACATTACATTATATCTGATCTGCCAGTGAATGGAAGGGAAAAGCTAATTTTTTGAAGGTCAGTAGACTTCTAAAAGTCTCTGTGGTATCTTTTAGAACATTACTACTTCAGTGCGAATAATGGAGCCCGTGGTGCTCATGAGTGGACCTTAAGCAATTGTTTTAATTGCCTTCACTCAGCACATTGTATCCTTGTGGATATAAAGTTAACGGTTTATCTGAAAGACGTCTTTTCTGGAGGAATCTGGCCTGTGTAGAATGCGTTGGTAATAACTTCTAATGTTAAAGCTACATGATTTTTTACAGTAAGGTGACTGGGACCTGCTGCCCATAATTTCTGCACAAATATCAAGTCCTTGAGCTGATCAGTTACAAACCCCCCACTCTGATGCAAATACAGTAACTCACTCTCCACAAAACCCACTCTGCAGTTACTTCAAAACACAGGGAAGTGTGAGAGGCAAAAATGAAAATTTAAATTCAAACAAAGTAGGTAACATCTGCAACCACCATATATAAGGCAACCAATATATAAGACAGGCCAGGCAAAATTCAGAACAGATCAAACAGGGGTAGCAAGAATACCAAGTATAGTAGAAGCTATGATATACTGCCGAGATCTCCCTTTAGGACTAAAAGGCTTTGTGTCCCAACTTCTGAGGTACTGCTTTTTGCCATCAGTCCTCAGTAGTCAGCCTTTTACCAGAGTTACTGCCTTACCTAACGCCGTGTCCTTCCTTGGGTTAGCTGGCGTTCGGTGACTGGGATATGAAGAAGTACAAAAGCCTGGCTCCTGTACTGCAATGTGGGACATCTTTGATGCTACATCTGAATTTTAGCGCTCCCTGCAGGGTTGATCGAGTCCTTATTTTATCTTCACCAAAAGCCTAACTTTTCCCTCTGCCTTCTTTGCACATATTGATCCTGAGTTCAAATTTCCTACACACCAATCTCAGGCTTAAGTCTTATGGCTGGAGAACAATCCATGGCCCAAGTAAGGAAAATGACTGATTTTAATTGACGGGGGCACAAAAGTCTCAATCTCAAAAGTATTTTGAGAAGTTACTGCTTCTTAGCCTTTATTCATTTTTTTTTTACATATCAGTGTTTGAAAAACTTATTTCTCTATTGTCTTGTCAAAGTTATATTCTCTTGATCTCACTTTCTTCAGCTTTTACTCTTTCATTCCTTCAGAGTTAGGCATCTTGAAATGATTTTGTATACCCTTCTTGTACTTCTTCTTATTTTGTACTTCAATCTTACTTTCACTCCTCTCTACTTTGGAATGACTCTTTGCAAGATCACCAAAGATTCGAAAGATGTAGGATATTAAAAAAAAAAAAAAAAAGACATAGGATGTTTAGCAGTCTGTATCTTCCTTTTATTTTGGCTGCATTTGACAAAGTTAAATAAACTTTATCTTTTTAAATAAACTTTTATTTGGAATAGTTTTAGATTCACAGAATTCTTGTGAAGATGGTATAAAATTCATACCCAGTTTTCCCTGTGGTTATGTTATAGTAGTATGAAATATTTCTTATAATTATTGAACTAATATTGATATATTATTATTAACTGAAGTCCAAACTTAATACAGATTTTTTTAGTTGTTCCCTAATGTATTTTTTCTTGGATCTCACCCATGATATCACATTTTATTTAGTCATTATGCCTCCTCAGACTCCTCTTAGCTTTGACATTTCCACAGACTTTCCTTGTTTTGGGGACCTTGACAGTTTTGAAGGCTTTAGTTCAAGTGTTTTGTAAAATGTCTATCAATTGGGATTTCTTAGGATTAAAGTGGAGTTATGCGCCTTTGGAAAGAAGATCCCAGAGGTAAAGTACTATTTCATCATATCACATCAAGGTGCATATTATCAATATGACATCACTGTTCATGTTGACCTCAGTCATCTGGGTGGGGTGCTGTGTGCAAGGTTTCTCTGTTGTAAATTAACTCCTTATTTTCTCCCTTTTCATACCATAGTCTTTGGAAGGAAGCCACTATCTGTAGCTGACACATAAAGGGTAGAGGATTATGCTTTACCTCCTTCAGGTTGAAGTATTTATATAAATTATATAAAAATATGCATAAGGATTTTCCTATTTTCTGCTATTTATTAAATAATTTATTTTTATCATTACAAGTTCATGGACATATGTTTTATATTTTGGGCTTTAATCCAAAACTATTTATTTTCTTACTCAAAATTTTCCATGTTGACCATTGGGAGATCTTTCAATTTCATCCTGGTCATTTGACATGCTCTCATCACTGTATTTAAAAAAAATGATAAAGCAAGATCTGAGCTCTAGGTTGCTCATTACTTCTTTGTATAAAACATAGTTCTCAGTTTCTGTGACAGTATACTTTGTTTTCTCCTGCCTCTATGATTGTTTCTTTGTTTATTTTATTATTATTTTTTAAAATTTTTACCCAACAATATGTTTATTGATTTTAGAGAGAGAGGAAGTGGGGAAGACAGAGAGATAGAGGGATAGAGAGTAAAACATGGATGTGAGAGAGAAACCTTGATCTCTTGCCTCTCTTTCATGTCTTGATTGCGGCTAGGCCATGCCCTGACTGGACCCTGACTGTGAATTAAACCCATAAACTAGGCATGTTCCCCGACCAGGAATCAAACCCACCACCATTTTTGGTGTATGGAACGATGCTCCAACCAACTGAGCTGTCTGGCCAGAGCAGACTGTTTTTTTCTAAATCTTTTTTGGATCCTTATTTTCTTCCTTTAGTCTCTAATTACTGGCATTACTGTTAATGGTTCCCCCAAGATATTCTGCTGTTGACAATCTGTATACTTTTCTTGAGTTATTTCACTTAACCTCCTTCCACTTGCTCCTTACTCCCCTTCAGTGCATTTTCCATAAGGTGGCTAGAATGATCGTTTTACATTTCCCTTAGTATGATGTTCAAAATCCTAAGAGCACATAAAGCCTTTCATGAACTAGCACCAGGGACCTGTCCAAGACTCATCTCTTGACATTTCCCTTCTTGCGCTTTATAATGAACAATGGTGAACTTTTTTCACTTCCCTGCAAGAGTTGTTGAGTTCTCCCTTATCTCTCTATATTATATATTTTGATATTTCTTCTGAACACTCTTCCCTACTCATTTTCTGTTTGCTGTGAAAAATCTAAACCTTCCACCTGAAAGCTTTCCTTGTTTTCCCAGTGTTAATTAGCTGCTCCAGAAATGTGTTTCCCAATCACACTCCACCAGTTATGGAGGAAAACCTCTCATATGACACCAGAAGACCCAAGTTCCCTTGTTGAACTACATACTCACTTCCCTTCTTTCTTGACACTTCCTGCTGCCTTAAAGGATTGAGTGAGAACAAATAAATAGGAAGGGAGATATAGGTATAGCTAGAAGCTATCACATGGTCAGAAACAGTCTATTTGGCAACATGGGATTCACAGAAATACAAAAAATGTTTGCTTCGAGAAGCATACAAAGCTTACAAAGCAAGATGTACACATAGAAACCAAAGATTTCTCCATTTGCATAGACTGCTGGGCTCCAATGAGAGGTTCATAAGGAGTTAGGGCAGAGATCTCTATGGGTTATTGAAGAGAATAGCTTTAAGGAAGAGATGTCTTAACTTTTGTCTTGAAAGATGATTAAGATTTAAATAGGTGGAGCAGGCGAATGGGAGGAATGGATCAAGTTTGGGGGGGGTCAGTGGAGACCTTTGAATTCATTAAGAAAACTGGGCTGGTGGTTGGAAAGGTTCTGACTCTGAGAAGTAGTTCTTTTTGACTATTTCTCTTAACCTCATGCAACTTTTTAGCCCCTTAATTTCTTTAGCCCCAAAGAAATGCCATGAAATCTTAACTTGAATATTACTTCCACATGAATAAATGACGACTCTAACAACTTTTATTTTTCTTTCTTCTTTAGTGGTGTAAGTTAGAGCTATTGTCCCTTTGGAATGATAATTTATCTTTGACATCAAAAAAAAAAAAAAAAAAGAAAGCTGATATGTGCAACCCAGATCTTAGTTTTAATGCTCTTTATTAAAATGCAACAGTAGACTTCTCAGTAGAGAAGAGGAATTGCTTTTTACACATTGCCTATCCTTTGCATTTAGGCAATAAAATATTTTGTGACAATGATAATTTAAATTTGTGTCTCCACAAAATGAGAAGATATGAACATATTTTATTTAGGTGTGTGTCCTTAAGTTGTTTCGACCTACTTTGGGGAATTGTACTTTTCTTGGAAGCATTGATGGGTTACCTTAATTGTCTGTGATGGATTTGATTTCAACTCTCCTGGGAGGGGTGATTGCTTAGTCCACTTAAAATTATAAATCACAATATGGGATGTCTTTCTTTAGGCTAGAGAGTAGCCAATAACTCAGGATTTTGCTATGGTACATCAGTTAATGACATTGCCACATTCAAAAGGCTTTTCAGTTAAGATTGCTCTTTGGGAGTGCTTTTTCTTTTTTGTTGCTTTTTCTTTTCTTGAAACATGACACTAACTTGACTGTACCTTAATTTTGGCATGCTTCATGATATTCATAAAAGCTAGAGTTTATACACCTAACATTTTGGCAGACAAGAAAAACAAGCTTGAATATATTTATTCCTCTGCAGATGTTGATAGGCAAGAAAAAAGAATGTTCAAAGGAGAATTATAAGAATGACTTTGTTTTAATTTTTAAAGCACTATATGTCTGGATCATTCTAGAGAATGTACTCTATTTCTGGTACAAAACAATAAATTTTATGTAATTTTTTTTAATAACTGACTTCAGGGCTTATTCAGAAATACATAGCTATTTATATTTTGCATTACTTTAAATATTGTATCTATTTACATATCTATCTAGATATTATATAACATTTTATATTGTAGAAATAATAATACATATAAAGATAGGGAACTACTAAAAGGCAAAGAACAATAATTTAAAGGAATTGGTAATCTTACTACCAAAATAACGAACACAATAATGTTTACATGTTATTTTTAGTATGTTTTCTATATTTATATATGTATGTTCTATTTTTATCTCAAAATTCAGTACTTTGTTTATCTAGTTTTGTACCCCACCTATGTCTAATTTTGTTTGAGTATATGTTCCACTGTACATATCTAAAACACAGGATGAATAGGGCAAACATTTCTAGGACTTAAGAAATTACTGGAAATATTGAGAGGAGATTTATGCTTATAACAATTATATCATGTATAACATTAATAAGCATGGTGTATGCAAACAAAATGGGAAAAGAAGTGTGGAGAGGAGCAAAGAAACATCAATAATATTATAAATTAGTAGAATTAATGACAACAAAACAAAGGGGGGTTATTTAATGTAATGTGTTAAAATTCTCAAACTTCCCAGAGAAAACTTAAGTGAATGTAAAGTCGGTAGGTTGACCTAACACAGGGTAAAATAGGGGATTATGGAAACCTCATGAGCTTTGGGCTAATGAGAGAGCTTACAGCTGGGTTAAAGAAAAAAACTGATAAAAAACCCTCTGAGAAGAATCAAAGTCTAATAAACTGAAGAGTGCCCAGCACAGTTAAGTATTTGTAAATCAGGAGAGAAATTTTTAAAAAATTGCTGTTGATAAGAAGGGCAAGTTGAAAGTTTATAGCAGTAGGATATGAGAGCTTCAGATGGTAAGTGCCTTTACTGATCATGGTTTTAGCAAGCTGGATCTAGGCTCTCGGAAGGGCCCTGGGCTGGATTCTGCAAGGGAATGGAGCATCTGCTTATGTAGAAATGGAGATTTCCATCCCTGCAGGTCACCCAGACTCTAGCACAACCACAAAAGCTGGGTCAGTAAAATCAGATCTGCTGTTTCTTTTGTTTCCTTTAATTTGCTGCATCAAGTATACTATGTTTACCTTTATAAATTTTAGAAAATTATATATTTTATTTTGTTTTTTAAAGGATTTTGTTTTAGTTATTTTTAGAGAGGGAGCAGGAAGGGAGAAAGAGTGGGAGGGAAACATCGATGTGTGGTAGTCTCTCACGTGCCCCCTACTGGGGACCTGGCCTGCAACCCAGGCATGTGCCCTGACTGAGAATCAAACTGTTGACCCTTTGGTTCTCAGGCCAACACTCAATCCACTGAGCCACACCAGTGAGGGCTCTAAATATATTTTATTTTAAATTTAGTTTATGGTTATACTTAAATAAAACAATTTAAACTATTTTTGTAACATTATTAATTGTAATAATACAATAGTATCTTTGAAATTATATCTATTTGCAAGGAAGACTTTAGCACTATCCTATTTCTTTAACATCCTATCTTGATTCTAGATATTTGTTAAACTGGGAATTTAGTATTAGATCAGTGTTCTTAAATGATTAAGTTTTACATTGCATTTTTTTTTGTGAATGTTCTTTAACATGTGCATTCATTTTTTAAAGCACAATTTTATTTTTTGCTTTTTAGCATGGACATCAACCAGAATAATTCTGGTGTGGTGTAGGGCTGGCTCACTGGGAGAGCCAGTCAGTACCCCTTGGGATTGTCTGTGAAAAGAGTTTGTAACAAGGGACTGGAAGACATATCTTTGCAGGCAGTCTTCTAGATTTCTCCTAATAATTTGTATTCCTAACTGAAGAGAAATGACTATAGTAGATGCTTTTATTTCAGTATTTCACCTTCCCTAATTGTGGTGTCAGAAAGAATCTTGGAAGCACAGAGATAAATGGGAGACTAATGTGAAGGGAAGCTGATTTATTCTTAAGGTTCAGTGAATTGAGTTTGGAACTAGTTTTGCTTTTGCTACAAAAGTACAGAGTGGCAAGCTGCTTTCCTTGAGCAAATGCTTGCTATAATCTACACTCAAAGAACTTGTAGCTGCCATAGCAGCTGTGGTGCCATCCTCATTATCCTGAACTTAACTTTCAATGATTTGCTATGTAAGGTAAATTACTCGGTGGATTGGAGTACTCTCTGCCCTTCTGATGGAGTGGACTCTTACATGAATGAACTTGAGGAAACTGCAGGTGGGTGGCAGTTTTCAGGGAAGAGAGAAACAAGGAGAACTTCAATTAAAGGTAAAGGTCCTGCCTGTGATATTTTAACAAACTACCAATATTTTCAACATAGTCAATTATATTCCTCTGTTGTAGAAACCTTAACCCCTGTTCTCACAAGTCTGTGAGAAGATTTCAGTTACCACAATGCTTTGAGTTATTTTTCTTTATTTTTTAACTCATGTTTTCTTAAGGAAGAGGAATTGAGTTATTTGCTTGCTAAGACTGATGAGGACAGTTTCTGGATTTTTCGTTTTGAAACTGTTGTCTTGAGAGAGTGAGCATTCTACCCTTTCTACTTCCCTGCTTCCTTGTAGTAAACTAATATTAATATTTTTATTTCTCTCATGTCTGTGAATTTCTCAGTTACTTAAGAACTTATAATGGAAGGGGTATGACTTATTTGGCCTTTTATTAAACCTTAACATTTGTCAGAAATGCAGATCAGAGATGCTATAGTTGTCATTTCTAGAGAAGTCTAACTAGAGAATTTTTTTTTAAATAAAGAACAGGTATTTACCTAGCTTATTTGAAATAAAGAGAAAACAAAATGAGATCTGCAAAGTCATTAAAGATGGAGAAATCCCTAAAAACTTGTTTCTCTCACTCCCCACTTCTTGCCCAATCTTCGTTACTTTTAGCTTCTCCCTACTCTATGCTATTCCTTTTATTGAAGAGCTTCTTACTTTTACTCATATTTTCTACTCAATTCTAATTTCCAGGAGTGCATACAGAGGGTAAATCTCAACTGGGCTGATTGATTATATGCTTATCTCCAGAGCTACTGATCCTTGGCTAACATTATGGAATGTTGTAACTAAAACTATATGATCTGCTGTGATCATGTATCGTTGAAAAGGATGTGCCAACCTGTCAGCATTGTTTAGTACTAACAATTTGATTTACGATTTGGGTCAGGGGCATTTCAATGGTAAAATCTGGTCAGATAGCTCATTCTAAGAGATCTCTTTGGGATTCTTGGTGCTGAGGCACTTTGCATGCACACCGGTGAGAATTCCAGACCCAGAGATGGAGTGAGTTCTGTGTGGCCCAATCCAAACAAGAAAGGGCTCCTTTCCAAGCTCTGCCAGCCCCTCTCGATGAATACTCTTCACTTGCTGCTCATGATCTGCACTTTTTTGCCTGTAATAAAGCTATTGTGTGAGTATAAACCCTTTGAGTCCAGTGAGGCCTTTCAGCAATTAAATACTTAAGGTGATTAATGTGTAATAAACACAGCTTGCCATGGAATAAAACTCTCTTTCACAGCATCCTCCACTTTACCTCCTATCACTAATGGATCCACATATTCTTGGTTCAGGTTTACAAGGGAGACTAACTGGCCCAAATCATTTCTTTTTTCTTACATTATTTTCTTTCTTTCCTTCTTTCTCCTTCCTTCCCTCCTGCCTTCCTTCCTTCCTTTTAATGAGACTATGCAAAGGCTGCCCTTGGGCCAGATGATCTCTGGGTAATCACAATCTGCCCAATGATTCAGAGTCACTCTGTGCAAAGCAAGACCTCCTAAGATGCAGGAACTTTGAACCAGGAAGTCTCACTGTACATAGACATGTAGCTCTGGAAGTCTTCTGAGGCTGATCTCTATAATTCAAATATCTGTCTGTATGTAGAGCTAATGTCAGCTGCCTAGTTTCTTATCTAGGTATTTGAAGGCTTATCCTACTCTGATTTCCCAGCATCTAGTCTGGTTCCTGATTTAATAAATGTTCAGATATATTGGGCTGAGGATAACTACAGTTTGGTCAAATGGGCTCCTAGTAAAGACTGGGTATAGGTTAGGTAGCTCAAGATGAGAGAGGTGGATACGGCTAGAGCTCATAGATAGAATAGTTTAGTTGATTGGCTAATGCACACCAAGTAATTTGAAAATAAGTCTAGGCATGGGTAGGGCATAAACCAAAGGAAAAAAACATCGTCATGGATGTCTCTGAAAATTATTGGAGGCTTTGGAGGGAAGGTCTGAGTTGTTCTCTGTTTCGGGCAACAAGAAAGTGGGAGTGGTCGGCAGGGAGTCTTAGTTGCTTGGCAGCCAGGGGAGCCATGCAGAGGTAGACACATGTAGACAAGATAAGAAAGGAAAAAACAAAAGGTCAAAATAGCTAAATTGAAAAAAAAAAAAAAAACAAAAGCACTTACTCTGTGTCAGGTACTGTCCTAAGGGCTCTCTTATATTAACTACTTCAATACACAAAACAGCCACTTGGGAATCGTCTGTCTGCTTTTATATTACTCATTTTTAAAAATGAAAAAAATGAGTCAGAGAAGATAAGACACTTGTCTAAAGTCATGTGGTTTATAAATGTTTGAGTGAGGACTAGACCTAAGCAAGTTTGGTATCAGGGCCAGTGCTCTTAACTGCTATCCAACACTCTTAATTAAAATTTCTGAGATGAGCTCCACTAACACATGCTTTGAAAAAATAATGGATCAAGACTTTTTGGTGGAGGTATGGGAATAGAAACTTTCTTTTGAGACTATGGCGGACTCGACTGTCATAGTCGCTTTATCTGTTATCCACAAATTCCAGCTATGCTATTCGATTGAGCAACCTATTATATTTTCAATCTGTCCTCCAACACCTCATCACATTCATGTTGCCAAGGCAGAGAAAACATTGTATAAATTGAATATTATTGATTTTATTATTTTCTCTTATAACTCATATGTTTGGTCTGGCTGTTTTTGTCAATAATCCTAAGTCATAGATTTCATGTTACATTGAAGTGAGTACGTTTTTTCAAGACCAGTCATGAGTTTTCATTATTAAATCAGACCAATTGATTCCCCAGTTTCCTCAATGACAGGGCTGATATCAGAACGAACCTGAATTCTTGAGCCCATTCTACTTCATTTAACAGAAGCAAAGTTCAAAATAGAATCCTGTGAAGCTCAACATTTTTACTAATAGGGTAATGGCGTCTTATTTTCAAATCCTGTGCTTCTCTTATAATGGGATGACAACCTCAGATCAACTTTACCTGATCAACAGAAAAATAAAAACTGCCAGTTACATAATTATGTAAGACCTACATTGTGCTGGGTTTTCTCCCAATTCCCTCAATATGTTGAAGTAGGTTTTAATAGCTGTCTTTCATAGAAAATAAAATAGCCTTAGAATGTAACCTATCTGAGGCAGCATAGTAAGAAGCTTGGCAAATTTCTTGGCAAGCAGAATAGGGAAACTGAGACAGACAGCTGAACACAATGGCCGAGCAACTTACAGCTAGATGTATAGGGTCACCTCCCTAGAGATAACAGCTAGGCCTCAGATATATTTCAGCTCTAGGCCCATAAAAGCAGTAAAACCAGGTGGGTAACACCAGAACCAAACGCAATGACTAATGACTCCCTGCCCTGGTGCTGACCAATCAATAGAAACTACGATCCTGGAAGAGCTTACCTGGAAAATTAATGAATATTCTGCTGAAACCCTGCTCTATAATTCCGGCCCCCCGCCCCCCCAGCAAGCGAGAAATACAAGCCTCAAGGCAAAGGGCCCAGCACATGCTCTCTCTCTGGGAACAGCCCAAGCCATTCCCTTCCTCCTCCCCTTTCCCTCCTTTTTCCCCCACAGACGCACATTTCCTAAACTCTAAGAAACCCCATGAGACTTGAAACCAGGGGAGCAATGGGCAGCAGCAGCCCTTTCCAGGCTAATTCCCTGAACCTGTCCCCAAGGACTCCTTTTCTCTGACTCAGTGAGCTAGAGCAGCCCCGCCAGTGCTCATTTCTCTCCCATATCATTTGCAGAGAGCCAAGGCAGTCCCGCTTAGGCTCTCCAGTTGCTTCTTCTACGCTAAGCCTGTCCTTATTTCACTGTCTCCAGCTTTCATAAATGTACCTCACAGTCACCTGGACTTGTGTTGTGAAATTTTTCCTGCACGAAGGCAAGGACCCACATGCTACCTGCTGGCCCTAGGCAGGCCTGCTCAGGGCCAGGTCCTTTGTCCACCAACACTGCCCAAGGTCACATGAAGAATAAATGAGGAAGCTAGGATATGTTCTCTGGTACATACATCTTTCAAATTCCATGATCTTAATTATAATATCAAAGTGCATTCTCACTTAATTATTTATGCATGCTGTAATGGCTTATAATAATGACATAAAAAACTAAAAATTGTTTTGTTTAAGCCTCTAAAAGAATATCAATAGAGGGGGTTCATTATACAACTAAAAAGTTTTTGCTCCACTGCCCTTGGTACTGTGGGATTACTATTTGTGTTTAGAGTGCAGTCATTTTGTGCTAAAGCTTACCAAAGCTGTTTGCTGAAACCACAGAGATACTATCGGTGTGAAACACCCAAATATTTACAATTTATTTTTTCTTTTCCTTAGATAAAATATTGTCATAAAACATCAAAATGCCTTCTAAATATAGGAAGTAACCCCAAAGAGGGATGATTGCATGTATTATAGTCATAAACACCTCATGCCTAATCTAGAAGATGAGTGATAAATAACATTGTTCTCTCCTTTGAGGTTTCAAAGAGTTAATTGCTTTTCAAACAGAAAACTGTTTACTCCTATGGAGTAGAGCCCTTAGATGACAGTGGATTTCAGAAGGTTTTATGCTTGAAATACTTGAACACAATGGAATTTTATCTTCCTCTTACAAAAAGAACTTTTATTTTTTCTTTTTTATTTGAATCCTTAAACATGAATGATAGGCTATTAAAGGCTTACTTTGGGGGAAATATTTTTGAATTACATTACTGTGGAAACTTGATTTAATTAACAAAATGCCAAGCTAATAACCACCCTCATTTCCTTGTTATAGAAAATAAGAGGAATAAATTTTAAAAAGTGGGACATTATTGTAAAATAATTCCAGACCCTTTTCCAGTAATGTAGACATCTTTAATAATGTGTAACAGTATCTCCAATTGGTGGGGAGGATCAACTTCATGGCTGTGCACATAATGTTTTCTAGGTAGGTATTTAACGCAGCCTGTCTCTCAAATATTCCTCTGGCCCTTGGTTTGTTTAATTACCCAACTGGATATGCATTCCTCTAGATTAGGAATTTATTACATTAAAATATGAAATCAGGATCTCAAAGAGACATTTGCACTCTTATATTCATTATGGCATTATTCACAATAACCAAGATATGGGAGCAGCCCAAATGCTCACTTCATTGAGGGATAAATGGATGAAGAGAATATGGTGTATACTCATACATACTATGAAATATTATTCAGCCTTATAAGAAGAAGGATATTCTGCCCTTTATGACAACATGGATGGATCTGGAGGACATTATTAGAGTAAAATAAGCCAGCACAGATAGACAAATACTATATAATCTTATTCATATATGAAATCTAAAATAAACACAAAAGCAGAGAGTATAATAGTGGTTGCCAGGATCTCAGGGAGAGGAACACAAAGAGGCCATGGTAAAGGGATAAATAAAGATGCAGTCATGTACAATAAATTCTGTAGATCTACTGTACATCACAGTGGCTATAGCTAACAATACTGAGTTGTATACTTAACATTGGTTAAGAAGTCATACTTTACATTAATTGCTCTAATGACACAGAGAAATAAGTGACAATAATAAGAGAGCAAATGGGAGGATACTTTTGAAATGCTGGGTATTTGGCCTTGATGGTGGTGATGGTTTCGTGGGTGTATACATATTCCCAAACACACGCAGTTGTATTTGTTAAATATGAATTGCTTTTTTAGGTCAACCATGTTTCAATGAAGAAGTTTTTAAAAAGAATTTATTATTTTATAAAATCACATATGTCAGTGAGGGGTTATGGAATCTCCTAATCCTGAAAATTATGCACTTTCATTTGAATTTATTTAGGGTTTGGTAAACAATACCTGAGGCTTCTGAGAGCACACGCCATAGAGCAAGTGTTCAGTAAATAACTGCTGAGGAAATGAATGTCTGGCCAGGCAGACAACCTGGGAAAAAGCTAAACAAAAGAGAGGCCTGCAGGCTCTGCCTAGCTGAAATGTTGCCTGAGTCTAATTCTATTTCTTATAATCATTATAAACATGCAGCTCTTGTAGCATTTAAGAGAAACAGGATAAACCCAGGCAATATTTCAATTAGATAAGGACAGAGTAAATACAGGGAACTAAGGACACAATGAAAGTTATGGAAAGTGTGACCCCATATCTCCAAATTATAAATTAAAATACTTCTTTTCTTTACACCAGACCAGTTAAAAAGTAAGAAGATTTTATTCAAGACTAATGGGAGTCAAGACTTTTTCTATAGGGGAGAAAGATTTAATATGGCACTGCAGAAACTAAAGGTGGGAGAATTTTTAAATGCTGGGAAGAGCTAATGGAAAAGTACTGGAGTACATTAGTGAGTAGGTTGGTCAATATTCTTAGATCATCTGTGTTTGCTAATTGTCCCCCATCAAATTTCAGTTTCCGACCCTCCCTTAGAACCTGGGGGATAGAGGCCCTATCCTTCTTGATAATTATATTTCAAAGGGATGGCTACTAGGACCTTGAGAAAGCCATTATCTGAATCAGAGAAGATTTATATCTCAAAGGGGAAAAATAACGTATTCACAATTACAAGTTTTCTAAAGTGAATGCTCTAAGAAAACGGAAGTCAGGGCCTATCTTCAGGAAGAGCCTGTCCAAAGTTTTCAAACTGAGGGGAACTTTAAATTTATTTTGGTTCTCTCCCTCTCTCCCTCCCTTCCTTCCTTTCTTCCTTTTTCTTTTCTTTTGTAAATTTTTTATTTATATTTTTTTATTGTATTTACCTATTACCATTTATTCCCCTTCTAACCCTTTTCCCTCACAGACAAATACTGTTGTCCATATCCATGAGTCCTTTTTCCTTTTGGATCCATTCCTGCTTCCCCTAATCCCCCCACCACCTGCCAGTCCAGAGCAATCAGTCTGCTCTCTAGCTATGAGTCTACCTCTCTTTTGCTGTTTCAATTTGTTCATTAGCTTCTACATATGAGTGAAATCATACAGTATTTGTCTTTCTCTGATTGCCTTATTTCACTTATCATAATGTTCTCCAGGTCCATCCATGCTGTCACAAAGGATAAAATTTTCTCCTTAAACATACACTCCAATTAAAAAATAGTAAAGGGACTTGAATAGACAGACACTTCTCCAAAGAGGACATAGAGATGGCCAACAGGCATATGAAAAGATGCTCAATGTCACTAATCAGAGAAACGCAAATTAAAACCACAATGAGATATTACCTCACAACCAGTCAGAATGGCTATCATCAATAAATCAACAAACAAGTGCTGGCAAGGATGTAGAGAAAGGGGAACCCTTTTGCACTGTTGGTGAGAATGCAGAGTGGTATAGCTACTATGGAAAGCAGTACGGAGATATCTCAAAAAATTAAAAATAGAACTGTCTTATGACCCAGTATTTCTCTTTTCTTTTTAATTGGAAATGTACCTTTAAGTACCCATGATGTCAAAAAGGAAAGTTTTGCTAACAAACTTGAGGGGAACAAATACCATGTTATGTCCTCAGACAGCCTTAATTCTTAGATTTCTGTTCTCCTTCACTGCGTGGTAAGATATCTATTTGCTTCTAGTAGACATGGCCTTAGGGCTCCAGTTTGTGCTTCTAGGAGACCTGTGGCTGAGAAGGGTGTTAACTCACTGTTACTGACAATAACAAATTTGTTTTAAACATTAGTTAAGGATATTCTTTCTGCTGTATAGTATTCCATTGTGTAAACGTATGACAGTTTTTTGATTCACTCATTTACTGATGGACACTTAGGATGTTTCCAGCACTTGGCTATTGTCAATTACACTGCTATGAACATTGAGGTGCATAGTTTCTTTTGAATTAGTGTTTTGGTATTCTTAGGGTATGGACAAAGACAATGGGGGAGGGGAGGATTGAATATGGGAGGTTGGGGTGGGAAGGACAGGGGAGAGTAATGGGGGAATGGGGACAACTGTAATTGAACAACAATTAAGAAAAAGAAAAGAATATTCCTAACTAATCTTTTCCCACCCTTCTTTTCTCATGACCACGAACTAGGCTGCAGCAATACACACTTACTCATTACCACTTTCTCCCTCTGTCTTGAAATGTACAGTGTTTCTAACAGAGTCTGGACAAATTCTCTTCCCTTAGTATGAACAGCCTTTATCAATTCTTACCCTTGGAGTAGTCAGAGCAGTTATCTTTCTTAGTAATCACAGTTCACTCTTACGTGCCTGCTGCTATTTGTAAACAATACAAATAGAAGCTTGACGTTCTCCTTCAAGCTCTATCTTTCTAACTCTTTTTTCCATCAAATACTGCTGAAATCTTTTAAGTCTCCCATTACCCCCACCTAGTCTAATCTATGAAGAACTTGGCTTCTTTCCCTTCATTGTCTTATCTTGGCTCCTGCTCTTGGATCTGTGTGCACTGGGCACCCCTTCCTCCTAGAAGCTGGGTTCCATCATGCTAGGGCTGAGGCCCCTCAGCCATCAGCATGGTGAAGCTGAGAACTATAAGACTCTCTGCTGTAGACTGAGTCTCTAGTGCAAGTGCCAGGGCTTTGGTTTATGTTTTTACTTTCTCATGTTTATTTCTTCTGAAGACACCCATGTCATTTCACTCTTCTTTAGAGTTGTGGCTTCTTCCTCTACAGAAGCGGATCCTATGGGCCAGAGCACTAATCTCAATGACACATTCCATGCTGTCACCAGAACTGCTTCTCTCCTTGAGTAACTCATAGGGAGCACTTCCCAAAGGATGACTTTTTCTTCTTCTTCTTCTTTTTTTTTTTTGTTGTTGTTAAGTAGGAGTTCTCTACATCTTCATGAAAATATATTCCAGTAGAGATTCCAGCAACTGTCTTTCAGATATCACTAGCATGGATTTGGTTAACACTCAAGATAAAGAGTCCACGTACACACATATCCTGAGTTTTTCTTCTGTGACCAAGTAGAAAGCCATTATTGCTAATGATGAGATTCACAATAGGGCAGGAAGAGAGCAGGCCCATGTACTTAAAATTTAGTTCCTGGTTTGTGCAGTGTTTTGCAGGGGCATAGGGAGCAAAAGAAAGACTGAGAATACCTGTTCTAATGAGTCAGTTCCTGAAACTTCAGAATCTCCCAGAGTGTCTTCATCACTAGATATCACAACCTGTTCAGAGTTCAGACAATAAATTCTTCAGAACAGAAAAAAGCTTGAGTATGTGAAATGGCAATAAAGGATAACCCGCCTTATGGTAGTTTATTTTGATAGGACATGAAAAAACTGAATACATTTATGTTTGTGTTGCTGACAGAAAGTTCTCCATTTTTTTAAATTTTATATTTAAATAAATGTAAATGTTTAAATCTCCTACCCTGTATCCTAATATAAATATGTGTCAGGACTCCTTCTGCAAGAGATGCTGTATTAGTTTCCTATTGCTGTAACAAATTACTACAAATTTAGTGGCTTAAGCCAATAGAAGCTTATTAATTTAGCAGGACCTTTTGGAGGCTCTAGGGGAAAACTGATTTCCTTACTCCAGCCTCTGTTTTACTCATCACATCTCTTTCTCTGAGTCTAACCAACCATTCTCCCTATTATAAGGATCCTTTGGGCCCACCAGATCACTCAGGATAATTCCCTGATTTTAAGATCTTTATCTTACATCTGCAGAGTCCCTTCACTGTGTAAAATAACATATCCACAGGTTCTGGAGATTAGGACCTGGACATTTTTTTTTATGAGGGAAAGGAAACTTTTCCTGTTTATAGCAAACCTAAGATTCAGCTGAAGCCAGCTAGAATCAACCACAGATGGGATCTATGGGGTAATATAATGGAGAAATCCAAAGAAAGATGTATCTTAAGGAGGAATTCAAAATATCTCATGGATCCATTTTCTGCCACCTTCTTTTGGTGTTGTCTCCTACTTCATTGCTTTTAGACTCAGCCTTGCATGACAGGATGATAGTGGCAACAGCTCCAGACCTCCTGTCCTCCCCTGTTCAAGTCCAATGAGAAAGGGAGTCTTCTTCCCAGATTCCTTACAAAGACTCATCACATTTCACTGTCTCTAATTGTGTCGGGTAGCTGTCTCTGAAACAGCTATCATGTCCATATGAGTGTTTTGTATTTCTTCTCCTCAGTTTTCTTGTCTTTAAAAGGAGGATACTACTATTCAGAGTTGACTCCCCATATGTGAGAGAGCGCAGCATTAAAGAGCAAATAAGAAACTCTATGGCACATCAAGTGAAAGAATGATGAAGGAAAAAAAACCCACACTTTTTACATGCCTCTTGAAAAAAAGGACTCTGCATTTCTGTTTTACACTGGGCCTCTTAAATTCCATAGCCAGCCCTCGTAATATTTATAGAATTTTTTGAAGATTATATAAGTTAATAGAAATAAAACATTGACAATAGTGTTTGGCATTTCATAAGTACTCAGTGAATACTGGCTATAACTATTATTATTACTGTAAAGTATCCAGGGCCTTCTTAGGGCAAACATCTGATTGGAATTTTCTCAGACCCCAATTATCAGCAAGAATTAGGCTGGTTTGTTTTCCTCTGGTAACTTTAAATAAAGGAACTCATTATAAATCTGGGAGAGAAGGCTTGGTTGCAAAAGAAATTTTATTATTTTCTTCACTATCCAACCATCAGTCCAGCTGTTTTAGTTCAGGCTACCAATGGGAAGCTACTTAATGAAGTTGCTTATGGTTTAATGATTTGTGTGGTATAAATTATTTGTCTTAATGTCATTCCTGAGGCATTTTCAAATTGTTTCAGAGGATAAGCAGTAAAAAAAAAAAAAAGAAGAAGAAGAACTACAATGTCTTTCCATACTTCCACAACACCTGGTGAGAAATAATCTGCTTCCTCAATTGTCGTTCTCTCATTTATTTTATTTTGAATCCTTTCCCAGCAAGACTCTTAATGCTTATTTACTTATTGCATATATGCTAAAGATCCCAATAATTGCACATCCAGCACACAATTGATTTTATTCAGAATCCTCATTACACCTCTTAAAGTTCTAGTAATGGAAAAGTTAGATTGAGTTTTATTAAGCTTTAGGGAGTGAAGCTTTCTAAGGGAAGTAATTTAACCATTTATAGCAACACATTGATGATAATTAGGTGCAAATACAGTATGATTATGAGAAGAGTTGGAGGTTAGATGAGTGCTTTATAGGGATACGGTGAAGTAAGCAGATGAGTTTTAATATGACAAAATAAAGCTGATTTCCTCTTTAGGACATAAATCACTAATTTCCCTCATGCTGCATGTTCAGTTCTAGGATTTGTTATGCTTGAAACAAAACATAATTAGTTTTCTTCTCCATTATTTTGTGTCAGGTCATTAACTGGGAGTGACTGCTAGATTATCATATTTGTAGTATTTCACATTGTTCTGGTAACTATACTATGATTATTTAAAGGGATTTTTTGGATTACTATGTTGACCATATTATTTGTTCTGATTCATATTTTGCATATGTTGTTGATTTAAAATTGCTCTTTAGGTTTCCTCAATTATGTTTTATTCCTGACTAGGTTTTTCTAGGAAAAAAACAAAGTTCATGTGTTCATCTACCTACTATGGTAAATATAGGTGAAGATTGTGCTTTATTGAAAATGTAAGTGGACCTCTATTATAACATTGGTCAGATAGTCAGTCATTCCTGAATGAAGGAAATAGAATGAGCCCTATTTATTTACATATGTCATCTGTCCAGAAGGTATCCAGCCATGTACTATGAACATAGAGATATTTATTCAAGAAGATACAAGATATAAGAAACATTGTGCATGGGACAATGATGCCTCATTCCCCTTCAAAGTAGGCTTCTTGGGACCTCACACAGTTCTCCCAATTGCCATCAGGTGCCCCGCTGTATTTTCCTGAATCTCATTGATGGTCTGAAATCTCTTTCCTTTCAAAGGTGATTGTAGTTTTGGAAAAAGCCAGAAGTTCAGGGCGCCAAATCTGGGCTTGTAGCAGGTCTGAGTCACCTGGGTGATTTGATGTTACACTGAAAACGTTTGAGAAACAATGTATGAGCAGGCGCATTGTAATGACAAAGCTGCCAATCATCAGTTACCCATAGCTGTGGCCTTCTGAATCATCTGATTAGTTTCTGAGGAGGATTGTTGAAGCTTAACAAAAAATTTGATGCAGATTCGTTCCTCTACTCTCTCGGTCATTTTGAATGCATTGATCACACAGTACACGTGCTCACTCAATGGTGTCTACTGCCCCTACTGACTAGTACAGTGAAGCCATCATTGTTCATTTTTCATGTATGTGCATTCCAGTCCACCCTCCTTGGCTGCCAGGTTACAATGATGTCATGCAAACCATTCTTGTTATATGAACAATAGCTGAACTTTTTCTGCACAGACCTTGGGGGCTTTGTGTGTGCATGTGTGTATATGCCTGGCTATATCCTATTAAATTAGAACCCATTACTTTCTTGAATGCCTCCAATATTTTTAAACAATATGATTTTCACATTCTCTGACAAGTTATGAATTTTACCTCTTACAAAATAAAAACATTAAAAGTCTCTCATTTTATCCTTTAAAAATAATTATTAAGTACCATGAATACTTTACAAAGAAGCCTTAGGCTCCTCAGAGAAAAGTTCTTTCCTGATTTTTTTACCTTAAAACTCAGTCCAGTGTCCAAAAAGATCTATTTTCAAAAATAGATCTTTTTGTTGTTGCTTCTTTTGACAGTACAGCAGAGTAATTAAACACACATACTTCTGGAGCCAGGCTGACCTGATTCATATTTTGATTCTGATTATATTAGCTGTAAAAGAGGGCAAGTTATTTAATCTCTCTGTCTCAGTCTCTCTCTGTTAAGGGAAAATAATCATAGGAAAAAATACATATATATAAAAATATAAAACTTGTATTAATGAAATCAGGAAGACAGTACAAATACTACAGTCCTAGTAATTACTACAGTGCATTGAGTTCAGAACTCTATTTTCTGGGTATAGAAAATGAAAACATGATACAAGTTCAGTTCATGATTTAACAAAAGCTAAAACATGAAGTGAAAGTCACAGAAAGTCTCTTATGTTGTATTCTAAAAGTATTTGGGATACTGGGAAAAATATGTGAAAAAACATTTAATTTCTTTGGGTATCTGTGGATCCTGGACCAATCATTTCACCATTTGTCTTCAGATTAAAAGAAGAGAGAGAGAGAGAGAGAGAGTGTGTGTGTGTGTGTGTGTGTGTTTCTCACCAAGGCTAGAAGGAAGTGGAAATATTCTCAATGGTGCCTGAAAAGCCCTTGCTGAACATCTTTTTCGGTTTAATCACCAATTCTTCCTGTCAATTGCCTTATCTTTCTCATCCAGATTACTGTGGACAGGAGATGTTCATGGGACCTTTAGCCCTCTTGACTTTATGCAGTAAAAAAGGGTTTTTGATCTGCACATTTGGGCATTAGGTCAGGGGCCTTGTGGGTTAAGTGATCTCTGTTGATGAGCAAGTGATTTGTCAAGTGGATCTCTTTGCCAAGACTAAATATGGGTATTGGTAGTTCCTGTCCTTTCTCAGTTCTTGCAATACGACCAGACTACCAAAGGGTTGCCCCAAAATAAAGGGTTTAGGGGAGTCTCAGTGCTAAAGCTATGACAGTGCCTCACATTAGTTTTTACTTCTGTTTCTTTGGTTCATCAATGCAAAGTTGATAATTTTTCCTCTTTAGCTATTGGCTAATGAAAACCTGTTTCTCCTCTTTGCCAACTTCTAAGAAACCGTTTAAGATTTTCTCTAGAATGGAAAAGTATTTGATGATGCTGTATGAAACTTGTCCATCTTCTTCTTCTCTTGCACATGTAGACTATAAGAGTTATTCTCAATTATAGTTTACACATCTCATATTCCATTCTTCTAGCCATATGACAGTTCTCAGTGGAATACAAACATGAAAAATAATGTATTTCCCTCCCAATTCAAATTGGTTTCATCAATCATGTTCTTACTAAAGTGATTTCTGAACTTTTTTTCTTCTACCTTCATTTAGCTACTTGCTGTACCTATTGATGAAGCCAAAAAATTTCATGGCTCTCTTTTTAAAACTCATTGTGATTTATATGAATTCTGTTTTCATTGCCTTCCCTTTTCTACTTGGCTATTGCTCTTGAGATAATGGATAACTTATTTTTTTTCTTCTTTTCTCACATGGAGTCTTCTTAACTTTATTAACATTATTATTATCATTACCATCATCATCACATTATTACTATTAATACTATTAACTTATTACTTTCTGCTTCCTTAAGCTGCTTATTTTTATTCCTATCTTTTGATCTTTTATCACTCTACTGTTGGCTTTCTTTCTCCTTTATTTTTATCTCTGACTGTCTTTAACATTTCCCCTGAAATATCTTAATGATTAAGGTGGTGGCAGATATAGGATAAATAAGATAAATAACTTTAGATAAGCAGATTTGTTTTCCTTTCCACTTGTAAAGTGTGTTCTAGTTTAATTTTAATTATAAAACAGCGTAGACTACTGTAAAGTATTCAGGAAATATAAGAAAACATAAAAATAAATATCAGTATTATATCTATCAGAATAATGATCTTTTGAATTAGTGATCGCAGAATTAATGTCATTTCATTCAACATTGTTTTGTTATAACATTGATGAGATGTTTTAGGACCTTAACTCTTGTTTTTATCAGTCTACAGTAAATTCGGTTTCCATATAGTGTTTTACTTAACCTAACAGAACTATTGATGTTGTGAAGGAGGGGAATGTTTTTCTTCTTTCCCCTTTTAGTTCTGGCTGGCTTAAATTTTAAATTGACATGTGACAGATTTAACAGGAGAAAATAAGCTAATTTATTTATGTGTGGACATAGCTGGCTTCCATAAGAATATGAGACATGATGACACATCTAGCAGTTAAGATTTATGTGCCATCCTGAGCTAAGGAGAAAGGAGAGTTGTGGTTTGGACTTCAAAGGGGAAGAAGGCAATTCACATGGACGTGGAAAAGCAAACGTTTGCTACGTAAATGTTTTCTGGGCCATCTTTAACAATGGGACACAGAGATGGCTTTCATCAAAGGGGCCTTGCTAGGTTCTTCCCTGTGACACCTAGTTCATATTAAAACATAGTTATTGATGATGATGATGATGATGATGATGATGATGATGATGATGGTTCCTTTACTGGAGCAAGTACTCTGTAAGTTTTTTAAACAATTAGAGGGAAGTTCAAAGTTTCTTTCTGAGGCTTTTGTTTCTTAAAAATAACCAGCTTAAAATGTCAATATCCCACAAAAGGCATATTTTGTGGTGGCAAATTCTGCTCCTCCTTAACATTAAGTGAAGACTCAGTATACTAGATAACTCTGAGGTTGAGAAATAGTAAGCACTTAATGAATTTTTATTATTAATATTATTGTTGCTATTAAACAGTAAAAATAAAATTTGATTCTAACAAATTTTATAACATAGTTTTAATGTATTAAACAAAAATGGTAGACAATCTTTATTTTCATGATACATCTTTTGCTAATAATGATCAGATAGTGTAATCACAAAGCTCATTATTTTTATAGAAAGAAAACCCTGTGTTATTATTTTTACATGTTCAGTACACTTGGGATTTTTCAGCAGTAATAATGGCTATGCTTGATCATTCAAACTAATGTCTGGCTGTTATTATGCTAATAACAGAAATTTGCAAGAACTCTGGCCAGACAGAGTAATTATTATTTCTAACTTGAATAACTTTTTAAAATTAGGACAATATATATTTACCATTTATGTGCCAATGTCTCTTTTCTAAGCAAAATTCTAACATCAAAGACTGCTATTTTCAGGACTCTGCTGCCAAGGTTCTTTCTTAATACCTTAAAATTAAATTTTTTTTTGGTAAGAAGCCAGAAAGTACATATTTCCGGTTTTGTTGGTCACATTGTTTCTGTCACAACTACTGAACTCTGCCATTGTAGTATGAAAGTAGCCATAGACAATTCCTAAACGATGGATTTGGTTGTGTGATTACAAAAGCAGGAGGTGAACCAGATTTCTTCTGCATGCTGTAGTTTAGTAGCCTGGAGAACCCTAGGGCCATCATGATTTTATTATAGATATCATTTATTGAGCACTTCTCAGTATCAGGTATTATGTTAGGGTGCTTTACTAAATTATTAACTTGACTTTTCATGACATCTCTCTAAGTAGGCATTTTTACCCTCCTTTTATAATTAAGGCACAGAAGAACTGAACCTTTAAGAAATTAACTTGCTGCAAGTGACGCAGTAAGTGGTAAGGCTGGCTTTCTAACCAGCCTTCTAACTACTCAAGTCTGGACCTTATTCTATGTTCCTAATAAATACTCATGTCTCTTATTACTAAATTGACTGCTTGCTGAACCTGTTACCACTTCCAAGGAAGTTTGAATGCTTAAGCAATTTAACATTTAAAGGAAAGGATTGATGTTCTCACTAACGTGTGATTTTAGTAATAATACCTAGTGAAAGAGTAGGGTTTCTTTCTTGTTTTCTTAGAACAGTACTATGGAAGATGAGACCTCGGCTGATAGACTAGTCCATCTCTTCATATCTTTATAAATTATCTCTGAATGATGAGAATAATTAATAGACACACAGTAGGAATTCTTTTGTGTCTGATTACTTTTCCTTATCATTTTTTGTGAGATTCATTTATGTTATTGTATATAGCTCTAATTCATCAACTTTAATTGCTATATATAGTTTTATTGCATAAATACACCACTATTTCTCTCTTGTCTATGGATGCATATTTATTTTCACTATTTTGGAATAATGTTTTTAACAACATATCTATTATTTATATATGTTTGAGAATGGATATTCTCAGTCCTGTATCATGTATTTATACAGATGTAATGAATACAGGCACACTTTTTTCTTGGTCATTTCCTTAAAGCTTTCTCCTAAGATCTAAGCTTTGGGGCTCTGCTTTTGTTATTTGGGCTTTATAGCTCTCAAATTCAGTACCAGCTAGGAATTGAACTCCTGTCTTCTTCTGCTAGGAATTGACAGTTCTCACTGACACAGCTCATTTGGGGCAACATTACATTAAACTATGATATCCAAAGCACTTGCCTTGCTAAATGAGTACCTTTAGCTTGTTTGAAAGACTGTCATTTTACTTTCCAAAGCTCATTTCATAGGAAATGGAGAGCAATTGTCCACTGAATTTGAAATTTTTATCTTATTGTATATCCTCAGATTACAGAAAATGTGCAAAATGGAACTCAGGCCTTGTACTACATCTTGCTTTCTTACAGCTAATAAGGGGAAATTCATTCCCTGCTTGATGCATGCAATTGTAAAGAAGGTAGTTAGGGAGAAGACAACACACTGCTGTAGTCATAACCAAGGCCCATGATTTAGAGAATCTATATTAGAGGGAACCACAGGGAGTCAATTGCCATCTATCTGCCTCATACACTTTTTAATTATACCACTAACTCTGGCAGGGAGATGTCATCTAACCCTCTGCTAAGACACATTCTTTATAAAATTAAAATTGTTCTCCTAGGAGGAGGTATATGCATACTGAGATGCAGACACAAGCACAAGCCCTATTTATTTGAAAGTAAATACTAAAATAAGATGAGTCTGAAGGAGAATACACACATGCACACACACACATACATACATATATTTTTTGTTTTTATACTAGCCAAAATTTTTAAATAATCAAGTAGAAGGAAACAAATCTTTATAGAACATCTACATGAAAATTACCTTCCCTGTCTTTTGTGTAACCTTTTTTTTTTTTTGAGCCTTAAAAAATTTCAGTGTCAACATGGTAACTTTTTTAAAAAAGTATTTCAAAATTGAAAAATACTTAGATGAGATGGGACAGATGTTAGTCTATACCATTTGGTCAGAGTAAGATCTGCTGTTCAGGTAATCACCAAGGAAAGACAAAGGAAGCAGGGGGAATAGCCACTGGCTATCTGTGGGTAATGTTGAATACAACAGTGTATAATCTAACTTATGTTTAAAAGGTTCATTGTGGCTGTGTGTGAGGAACAGATTCAAGGGAGCAAGTAGTCGATGGAGGAGACGAGAGGTTTTCTGATAATCTAAAAAAGACAAGATGGTGGCTGAGACTGGATTGTATAACCTAAAGTACAGCCCACTGAATAAATGTAAGAGTAAGTGCAGATGCAGCAGCAAATATCACCATTATGGTTGATAAGTAAGGCTTGGCTAAACACACTGTGTAGTAAGAGCCAAACACTTAGGCATCCTAACTCCTTGTACACCGACCAGTCTAGTAAGTGGAACAGCCTCGTAGAGGAAAGTTTGATTCTTGATAGAGAATCACTTACTGGAGTGGCTGTCGCTCAAGCTCAAGGAGAAGGGGAAGGAGAAAAATGTTGGATCACAAATCCATTCACTATACTTTGTGAAAGAATTTATTGGTGAGGCCCAGCACATGTTTGATTTTTTTAAAAGAATATTTTCCTGCAGAAATCAAAAGTATGGAAGAGGCAGTGAATTGAACATAAAATGAGAGTGATAGTGTTTCCTTTCATTATTATATTAAGTATCTCACAAAATTTTTATTTCTAATTTATTCACCTTTGGGCAGTGCTGGCATAGTTGCTTGGGTCCCTAAGAGGAAAATTTTCATGATAGGACACAGCAATGACTCAATTTAATTGGATGATGGTGCTTGACTCCTGAGTTCTCCAAGTTTCTTACTCCACCTGATGAAGAAGTGAAAGGGAGTTAAGTATGATGAGTGGCATGTTTGAATGAGCCTGATTATCAATGGGCAAAAGTAATATTGCCATTATATGAAGTCAGGAAATAGTATATCTTGAGCCTGGGAGCTGTCCCGGGGAGACTTTCTAGTTCAGTATAATCTTGTGAACCATGGGAGTAGAAAATTGCTGCAAATGCAGACAGAATCACAAAGGGCACAGACCCTTCAGGAATGAAGATCTGAGTCACTGTATGTGGTAGAAGCAGTAAGTTATCTCCCTAAAGCCATTTTCTCCTTCATCCTGGGTGAACGGTTGTGCAGTTAGAGTGGTCATTTTCCAACCATAGTTCTCACTAATATAATGCGAGTAAAGTGATGTAGTCACTTGCCCGAGAGGGAACCCTGTACCCTGAACTCCCCACTTTTCCCTTCCTGCCAGCCAGAAGTGGGAGTGACTGGAGCCTCCTAGAAGCCACATGTAGCCAGATGCTCTCCTTCAATGAACATTCTGTACTGTTCATAAAGAGAGAGATTTTAATATCTTTGAGTCCATGACTTATTATTGGACCTTTTTGTTATAGAAGCCTAACTTTATCCTTACTAATACAACTCTTTAGTCAAAGAACCTGGCACACTTAAAGGAGAAGGAATGTGGAAAGTTAGTGGCAGAGGCAAGTCATGCAGAAAGAAATATCCGTATTTCCTTTCTTTATGTATTATGTACTTATTTATACTTGTTAGCTAATAATCCTGTTTTTCACCCATTTTTCCCAACTCATTTATATAGCATGTGTTGGTGCCATTAACTTTAAAGTTTGCAAAATGTTACAGAAAATTAAGATGAAAGGGGACAGTAGAAAGAGAAAGAATTATCATCCAGAGATTCATTGTTATTTAGATTTGGATACAATAGCTCATGTGATTTAAATATTTTTTCATTCACAAAGTAAATTATACTCTTCCCATTTTTATGAGATAGCTGCATAATACTAGAAATGATTAATTTGTTTTTGTGCTATTATTAATTTTTTAAAACATGGATAAAGGGTATTGGTTTTTGTTGAGCATCTAGGGGGTGAATCCTAATGAAATTTTTTGTCATACTTTCTGGCTATCATGTATTTTGAACATGCCTGCTATATTTACTAAATGTATAGTCTTTTGTGTTCAAATCCTTCCAATAAAATCCAGAACAACTAAACATTTGCCTCCTGGACTTGTCTCTCTCAGATACAAATTTGAGAGCTAACCTCTGGTTTTGTCAAATGGGAAACAATTCTAAGGAGGATTTTATTTTATTTTACTTCAGTTTGTATTTTTGCAGGAGGCACATATATTTGGCTTTTGGTAATAACGGTGATTTCTTGCATTCCAGAGTTTCTAGTGTAGAAGTGGTTTCAGTAATGCAGTTGCATGGGGCTTATTCTGTTGCTTAGTGAAATGGAAGAGTCATATATTTCTATCAGGGCAATTTGGAAGCATGCTTTTGGGGCCATAAATACTATGAGAATGGAAACCAACATAAATTTCATCCCCGATTAAGCAACATTGGGGCTAGACACATTTTCCTTCTCTCCTGTTAGACAGGCATTTCTTCTTGTCCCCTTGTTAATTGGTACTTAGAACTCACAAAAATAACCTAGCTACTTGCTACAAGAAATAGTTCCTGAAAGATAAGATAAAACCAACTAAACCAGCACATTCCATTAAGACTAAAATGTTACCCCTCAAGAACCTCTTTAAAGCTCAACTTGCCTCACAGTGCCTATCAATCAGAAGTTATTTTGTCATAAGCCATGCCCAATTTTAAGCAATTCCAGCCACTGAAACACCTGCATTAAAAATATCCAATGAATATCTGCCCCTAACTTTGTCCTTCTGAGATAGTTAAGAGTTTTACAAGGTTGTATTTTCCCTTGCTGCTGTAGGCCTAATGAATTCTTCTGGTGGTTTTATGGGAAGTGATAGTTGACAACTGGAATCCTACTATTAGGCTTGGTTCTCTAGGCCTCTCAACTATTATGTCAACTTCTCACACATCTCAACTACTTTTCTGCTTAATCAGTTAGCCACCATCTATAAGTTTGAAATGAAAATTCCTGCCTGTTACATTCACAACCTAATTCCTTTCAAATCTCATGAAATCCCATGTGATGGATGGCTGAACAAAGATAAGGCATGCCATTCAAAGTGGAATCTTGTGGTAGTGGGCTTTTTAAATTAGCAGTTGTCACCTAGATAGAAAGCTGGTGCAAATAACTTCAGGTTACCTAAATAGTAAAGAAAAAAGAAAACAAAAACAAACAAAAAAAAACCCAAATAAGCAAACAAACAAAAGTAAAGGAGAATACCCTTGCCCTCTCAGAGCAAGAATACATTTCCATTCCCTCTAGTTTTCCTTCCTCTATCTGCCCACCTACTCTTCACAACTGAACATTAAAACTGATGCAAATGCTTCCAAGCATATTTCAATCCTAACTGAAGGCAAAGGTGGGGAGTTGATTGGGAGATAGGTAGCAAGCAGCAAATATAAATACCATGAAGAACTGCAGCAGTAATGAGTGCCTATGTATTGAGTCTGGCTATTACGCTTATCTTCAGTTGCCAATTGGCCGACTTGGTAATCAAACTATTATAGCTAGCTGTAAAGGGCATTTGGGATATTGATGGGAAGTAGAGGACAGTTCGGTAATTAACATCAATTTGCCTCTCCTGACAGGGACAAAGAATTAATCTACAAAGCGTCATGAGGCTGCTTTCCCTGTAATTCACACAATGTTGGACAAAGCCTGTCTGAACCCCCACTTTGAAAAAGTAAGGTTGATTGAATGGAGAAAAGCCTCTAGAAATATGAAAAGAGTCTGTTGCTTAAAAGATAAAGACGAGACTGAAAAATCAGAACAATTGAGGTGCTCTTTTTATAAATTTAACTTGAAGCTTGGTAAACCCTTTTTCTGTACAATTAATTCTTTCCTCAGTTCAAGAATATTTTGCTCTATTTTATCTTTGTTATTTTTTAGTTCAGGTCTTTTCTTCATGATCACAAGTCACTTCATATGTTGGCTCCTTGGTCTTTCTCCTTCATGATGTGACGATCCTTTTATAGTTTCCATGACTGTTCCCTGGGGAGAACCCTTCCATAACTCCTGCATATTGTAAAATCACTTTTGTGACATCAATTATACCCTTCACCAATCAAAACATTAATTATAAATCTTTGTCTTTTGACTTACCCTATAATCTTTACTTTATTGATCTCTATTTTATTTCCTTTTCATAGTTGTCCTATTGCATTAGCATTTCAGATGCCAAGATAAGTGAGTTTGGGGGAAGGCAAAGCCACTGATAATCCTAGTAAAGGAAACTATGTCTTCACTGTTTCTTCCTTAAGATTGGAGAAACCATCTAGGGGTTCTGGATGATCTGTGACCACTAGTTCATGTCTTCTGGAAGCAAACCCCAGTATGGAATTCGATATGTAAGATATTCACTAGGGGAAACCTCTGTGAAGGAATGGAACCAGTGCTGGAGAAGTTGGAGAAAACTTTCAAAGTGCAGTCTCAGTGCAGGTCTGATCCCACTGTGAGACAGGCAGAAGGAAGACCCTCAAGCTGCCAAATATTTCTAAGTGACTTTGGCCAGGCCAATCAGCAATCCTCAAGCCAAAGTTGTCTGCTGGGGAAGACCTCCCCTGTCTCACAGAAATGGATCTGCATTGGTATTTCTTTAGTGCTCAGTCTTTAGCTAGGAATAGTTCTTGGCTGTGAATGCAATGCTAATTCAGAAAGGGAGCTGCTGGGGCTTTCCGTAATTTATGCTCACACATAGGAGAGCTGACCAGCATGTTTCCATGGCTGCCACAGAGCATTTGTCCAAGCTCCTTCTTTGTGCAGTGCAGTGCCAATGACAAGATGTCACCCTCCTCCTGGCTTTCTGTCTGACACAGTTGAGGGTTAATCTAGGCAGTTCCACTCTTTTCAAATACTGCTTATTGTCCCCAGCAAAATGGAGGCCCAAGGAGGGCTCTCTGTGACTTGGGGCTGCTTTGGAAACAGAGTTCAGAGAATTCAATGAAATAATGAATGTATTAGCACTTTGCACAGAGTAAGCATTCAGTAAGTTCTACCTGTTATTATTTCCTAATGCTGCTGCTTTTCTCAGGAAGCAAGGTCCCAAACTAGCCTTTGGTTCATCCTTTCCATGTTTTCTCATGTACTGTATCTATTAAAAGTTCCATCTTGTAGAAGAAGTTGCTTTGTGTCATTTGTATTACACAACAGAACAGGGGACTTGGACCTGGGAGTGTCAGGCCACAAAGTCTATACTTTAAAAGAATATTCTCTTCATCAACCCCCTCATCTTCATTATGTGGATAGTATTGTTTTCTTTTTTCCAGACCACTGCAGTACCTGTACCCCTTTCCCCCTCTTTCCTGTCGCCTTCATGCTCTGTTAGCAACACCAGTAGAAAATTGGAGTGAGGGTTTTTATATACCTGCCCTCAATGTATATATGAATACCCAAAGTTTCTTTTTTAATTAATTTTTTTATTTAAGTAAAGTCGGTACACAATCTTATATTGGTTATATTAGTTTCAGCATACAGTACGGTAATTTGACATTTTTATGCTTTAAATTGTGACCACCCCACTAATTCTAGTAACTATTTGTTACCATGTAAACTTATAACAATATTATTGACTATTTTCCCTTTACCCTTTTCACCCATTCTCCCACCCCAACTCTTCTGGTAACCATCCTTTTAGTCTCTGTTTCTATGAGTCTGTGTTTGCCTTGTTTACTTGTTTTGTTTTTAGATTCTACATACAAGTGAAACCATATGGCATTTGCCTTTCTTGGCCTGACATTTTCACTTAGCATAATACCTTCTAGACCAGGGGTGTCCAAACTTTTTTCTGGGCCATGATGAAAGAAGAAGAGTTGTCTTGGGGCACACATTAAATACACAAATGCTAATGAAAACAAAAAAATTCACAATGTTTTAAGTAAATTTAAGATTTTGTGTTGGGCCGCATTCATAGCCATCCTGGGCTGCATGCCGCTCGTCGGCCACAAGTTGGACACCCCTGCTCTAGATCCACTGATGTTGTAAGTAGCAAGATTTTTCTTTTTTATTGCTGTGTAATATTCCATTGTGTGTGGGACATGTGTGTGTGTATGTGCCCATATAAAACATCTTTATCCATTCCTCTATCAATGGACACCTAAGTTGCTTCCATATCTTGGCTATTGTAAATGCTAAAAAGAACATAAGGGTGCATATATATGTGAAATAATGGATATATATTATATATAAAATATATATTCCTAGACTCACTTTATTTATGAATGCCCAAAGTTTTTAAGAAACTGAATATTTAAGTATCTAAGTCTCAAATATCTCTATCAAGGCATTTTCTTGAGATTTATTCAATATCCACTACAATATTGCCATTTTCAGTTACAAGTTTTACAATCTGTTTTTGCAACTGTAGTTTGTAAAGCATCTAGGACTGGGCTGGTCTAACATGAATAACATCCTAGATTATCAATTTCTTGATGTAAAAAATACATAAATTATTATTTCTCAAGGAGGTGCTATTGGCATTTTGGACAGTACAATTCATTTTGTGTAACTGCAGAGTGTTGCAAAATAATTAACATCCTTGATTCCTACTTACTAAAAGCAACCACCCTGGCTGGCTGTCTCAGTTGGTTGGAGTGTCGTCCTTTACACCAAAAGGTTGAGGGTTTGGTCCCTGATCATGACATATTCAGGCAACCAATCTATGTTTCTCTCTCTGTCTCTGTCTCTGTCTCTTTCTCTCTCTCTCTGTGTCTCTCTCTCAAATCAAAAAACATATCCTTGAGGACTTAAAATAAAACAAAAGTAAGCTTTACCCTCTCCACCCCACCCCTCAAGCTAAGATCTCCATATATTTCCAAAAGCCCCCTTGGGCGGGTGGTCTCTGACTCCTGGTTAATCAATCCTTAAAGTTAGAAGAAGGTCTTGAGTGATGTCATCAGTTTTTAGAAGACAGTCTTATATCATAATTAGAACAGAGCTAGATATTTCATCGAATATCAAACAAATTTCGAAAGAGGTCATTTGATAGAAGGAAATAGAAAGAAATATTTTCAAATATTAAGAATCTGATTTATCAGTAAATCTCAATAATGCTTCCCTGCCAAAGAATCTTAGGGTAAAATCTGGACAGAAGGGAAAAATTCTAAGGCAGATCTGTAAGGAAAAATATGATTTTATATGATTTTAGTAGTGTACTGACTATGATCTGAGTCTGTTAAACTTTCCATAATCACATTATCAGCTCCTATCTAGTTAAGACATGAATATGTTTCAGATGATTACAATGTTTTTTTAGAACATAAGACAGTTCATTTTGGAGGACCAGTGTTTTGCCATAAAAATTTTAATTTCCCTGAACTTCAGGTGCTGTTTAAAAGGAAATGTTCTGTAATAAATATTTGAAACTTAAGGGATTTGTGAATTTTAAATTCCTCATTGTTCACTTTATTTGTCAGAGAGCCTGTGTTGGCAAATTGTCTTTGAGAAAAGGAAAAAAAATACTTTATTAAAATTGGAAAACATTCATGTTTATCATTCAAATTTACTTGGAGCCAAGTAGGAAAAGTTTTAATATTAAAGAACTTTCTACCAAGTTTTTATGAGCAAGTGAAACAGGAATATGAAATTGAGTTGTAACTTTAACTATAAAGTTGACTATTGCTAATGCTATTATATTGGGATTTTGTTATATCAGTGGTTTTATTTCCACATTCTCTGCTGTATATTAAAACCTACCTTTTCTCCTTGTGCTTATCTCTTAATTGTAAATAGTTTCAGAATATTCTAGCTGTTAATAGCAAAAGTTTATTAAAAAATCTCCCTCTCTCAAGATGATTTGGTAAAATTAGTTCCATTATCATTAGGTTTGCTCATTTAAAAAATGTTGGAATGCTCCACGATGGTGGCACTAGATAGGTATCAGTTTAATATCTTCCCTTCTTAGTTCCTTGGCAGCATTTCAATTGTATAGGCTACTTACTTGAGAAATGTTATACTTCCTGGAAAATGTAAATTGTTATTCACTCCTATCCCATTGATGAAGGCCACCTGGAAATCATGCTCATTTCATGCTAAGTAGAATGGCTGGGCTGCTGCTGTTGTTATTTAAAGAGAAGAGACTGATGCTATGAGACTGTTCTTTAAAAACCCAGGCTAAAGAGATGACAGTGTTTTGCTCATTTCTTTCATTTCTCTTTCTCTTTGATTTTATTCAAATGTAAATGCTTTTGGCTTTCTAAATGTTATGGTAATTTTCGTTGTAGTATCAGCATCTTGGGTTTAAGCTAAAAGATTTAAATAGCATATAGAACAACTTTTGCCTAAAATAGCTCCTACTTAAAAAGATTATACCATTTTATTTTATTTTTATTTATTTTTTACTCTTTAGGGAAAAATGTTTCCTAGTTGTAATGATGTTATATTGAGAAGGACGATGGTTATTATAGGTTCGTTGAATTAAACCAGATTAGAAAAACCATCTCTTTTATTTAAAATAATGTAATTATAAGTGTATGCTACTTGAAAATTGTCATCCCTTTAGAGGGGCAACATTTTGAGTGCTGTGGAGTGAGAAAAAGAAATACTTAAATATGTATTTGTAAAAACAATTAAAACACATGCTAAAGTTTATTCTTCTGTGGTCTAATTATAAATATGTTTAATAGAAAACAATAGAAGTTCATATCTTTATGAATATTTAAGAGAAGAAACACATATGCCAAAGTCATTTTCTAAGACGATAGGGCTCACAGTAACAAAGTCTTACTGTATGTTACAAGTTGAGAGACAAATAAACAGCTTAGAATTTTTCAAGTGCATAAATTTAACAAACAATATAAATAGGAAAGGAACAAAGTTAGATCTCTTTGTTCAGAACTACCTGAATCTCAACATTAAGACTCAGTATCAGAACTGGGAAATTAGTAAATTTTGCTCTAATTAGAATGAGAAGACGTTAAATAATTCTCTTGGAATTTCATTACAAAATCTTGGAATTTCATTATTTCAACCATGGTATAACAAGGTGGATAACTCTAAGAAACAACTCGATATTCAGCTGTTTGGTTAAAAATACAGACTCAAAAAATGGCACGAATATGTACTTATTTTATGTTCAGATTTGAATTATATTTTTTTCAATATTCATTTAAGAGGATATTTTTGAACTTAATATTTATCTTATTGCTTTGTGGTTCATGCTAGTGGTCTGTCTACCAAACTTCTCAAAATTCTATTTAAATCACATAATTTGAATAACACAGAATAACAATAGCTAATATTTATCCAGTATCTACTATGTGCCAGGGAATATTTTAAGTTTTTAATGAGTTTTAAATTACTGAGATAAGTATGCTTATTATCTTTATGAGATAGACATTACTAGTATCCTTATTTTGTTAATTTTTTTATCATATACAAATGAGGAAACTAAGACATATGAAAGTCAAATAACTTTTTGGAGGTCACAGGAATAAATGTCAGAGTCTGAGTTTAAATTTAAAGCCACAATCTTAACGATCATGATGTAATGTCTTTCTAAGAAAAGGAAATAGAACCATAATCATGCTTACAATTAACTGGGGGACTACCAATAGATTAGATATTCTGATAAGAAAGCAAAAACTGATAAGACGACAAAAATTGATACAATTTTCAAGTCAGAAAAAACAAAATGAAGGAAACAGTGGCTGAGAAGATACACAGGGGACAAGAGTGGCAGAGATGGAAGCTATGTCCCCAAGAAGTTTCTAGTTTCACATTATTTGAAAGTTATAGATTCAGTTGTGTTAGTCAGGCCCTACTTTATTCCACTCAAATTATTTTCACAGAAAGAAAGAATGACAGTCAGAATTAAGATTTAATCCCAGGCTAACACCAAGCACTGTTATTTTTAAGGAATTTAATGATTTGGCTATGAATAGCAAGGACCATATGTTTGAGCATCAACACAGCAGATTAAAGTTCTCCTTACTTTGGGCCAGCTTAATTCTTTCCACTGATGACCTGTAAATACACTACATACAACATGCACAATCAGTATATTTGGAAACCTCCATATGACATCCTTAACCAGTATGCACAGAAGCTCCCATATGACATTGCCAACCAGTGAACATATCCTTATAATATATCCAAACAGTGTACCATAAGACAAGTTCAATCAGTGTACAAGGTATACAGAGCCCTGCAATAGAACAAGCCCAAGTGGTGTTAAGAGAACCCTACTGTGTGACATCTCAACTAATATTCATAGAGAACTCTAAATGACATACCCAGATGTACATAGCACCTGACATGTGACATGCCCAATCAGTGGACATGAAAATTGAGATAGATCCTTGAGATCTTAAAAAGATGGTTGGAAAGAATTCGTACCTATGAAAAAAGAAATCCTTCTAGAATTTAATCAATCTAGGCCTCATTCATAGATAGCCAGTGAGCAGTAGCAACTCACGGAAAAGAAAATGTAGAAGAGAGGAGCCCAAGATAAGTAAGCACAATGCAGACTCTAGAGAAATGGGTAAGCCACACATTAGAAGATACTTAAAAATATCTATTATCTTCAGAGCTATGCAAGAACACATGATTCTTGCAATGTATGATTATTGTTCTGGCAAGGTGGCTCACTTGGTTGGAATGTGTTCCATACACCAAAACATTGTGGGTTCAATCCTCAGTCAGGGCACATACTTAGGTTGCGAGTATGGGGAGGTAATCGATCAATGTTTCTCTCTCACATCAATGTTTTTCTCTCTTTCTTTCTCCCTTTCTCTCTCTAAAATCAATAAACATATCCTCAATGAGGATTTATATGTATATATACACATATATATTTTTATATGTGTGTGTTTATATATATGATTATCAAAGGAAGAAAAATCAATAGAACACTAAAAAAATACAGGAAAATCCAAAAAAAAACCTGTCAGAAAGAAAAAAAAGACAACCATTTATTTAAACAACACTGCTGCAATCATAACAGTAGAATGGTCTTCAAAGTTTTTCAAGAAAATTATTTTGAACTACCATTATATAACAAGTCTAAGTAACAATTAATTACGAAGAAAATAAAGACATTTTCTTCATAAAAGACCTTGGAATATTTATTTTCTGTGGACCTTTTACTGAAAGCAAATAATTGAGAATATATCTTTGGAATGTTAAAATGAAATCCAAGAAGGAAGAACAAAAATATGTAAATACAAGAGGAGGGCAATGAAAAGGAAACTTAGAAGATAAGATGTTCAGCAGACTTAGCAAATAATAAAAACAAAAAGTGAGATTGTATTTACTGTTACAAATTATATTATTCAAACTGGATGAACTTAGTGATAAGGTAAAGGAACAGTATTTTGGTTTTTTAAGTAGGAAAAAATAAACAAGTCTTTGTAACTTCAGGAAACCCTGAAACCTGAGTAATTGGTTGTCAAAATTGTGGGAAAAAAATGTAAGTTTTATCAATCTTATAGTATAAACTTATAACAGAGCTAACAGAAATAGGGAAGTGGAGGGGAGGGTGAAGGGAGGTAGGAAAATGTGGATTTACTAATTTTCTCTTTTTGTTATGGTAGTGAAAGAAAATATACTTTCTAAAGTTAATGGTTCAATAAAGAGACATTGGATTATACAACTTAATAACCTAAAGATAGAAGGTGATCCCTGGCTGATGTGGCTCAGTGGATTGAGTGCCAGCCTGTGAACTAATGGGTCACTGGTTCAACTCCCAGTCAGGGCACATGCCTAGGTTGCAGGCCAGTCCACAGTTGGGGGCGTGTGAGAGGCCACCACACATTGGTGTTCCTCTCTTCCTTCCTCCATTCCCCTCTCTCTAAAAATAAATAAATAAAATCTTTAAAAAATAAAGATAGAAGGGGGACTTCACATAATGATAGAACTGACCAAGACTGATTGAGCACAGTGAGGAGAGTTATCAATAATATGAATAAGCTACCCTTTTGTATTTCAAAACGAGGAGTCAATAGATATTAGCTATTGACTCACCCAAAATATGTAAGTAAAAATATATTATATGAAGAGAAACAGTTGAAGAGGTTTATCTCCAGGAAATGAAAATTAGGGAGAGGAACAGAGGAATTTTGTACCTTTCTGTTTGGTTTGGGGATTTTATATATATTTTACATATGTCTTACAGTAAAAATCAGAGTCCTGTCATGAAGTGTAGTCATATTCAAACAGAATAATCTAGGAAGCATTTAACCAAGAGACTATTTACAAAAATTTCTGTTCCTCCATTCCTGCCAATAACAGAAGTGTTGTACACTGACTTAATAGTAAGGAGCCATTATACCGCCTAACCCTAAAGGAGAAGAGGAAGTGGTCTCCCTAACCAAAAAGATGAACTGTGAAGGTAAAGGACCCTGACAGGAGGGTGGCCTATGGGAGAGAAATGTGGCCCATCCATGATGATGCGGAAGAGGGGAAAGCACCAGGGGAGTAAATACCCTGAGATCATTCTCGTTCACTCTTGAGACCTTGTAGGTTTCTCCCATTGGCTAACTGATCAGAAGCCAGGGGTCAAGGAGCCCTTCGATGCAGTCCATGTAGATCTCTCTATGCCCTCCATGTAGAACAAGATGTAAAAGAATGGAAATACATCTAGATGGGAAAGTGAAGATATCCTGTACTTGTATATTAATAAAATGTGTATAATGTAATTAACTTGCCATATTTATACAGAAAAATTGTTTCACATGAAGATATTCCATTTATCATAGTCAGCTACTGGTGGTGGTTTATGCTGGCTCTAGCTTAATTATCTGGCAATTTGAGGATTTGAGTGAAAGCGCTTTTTTTTTTTTTGAGATGTTCAGGAAACACAGAGGAATGAACAAATGATGTACTTGGAAGGGAAGACAGACCTAAAGTGTATGCTACTTTAAGCCCAAAACCAGCATAATCCTGTGGGTAAATTGTGGGAAATATGTAAAATATATGTGTTAGGATCACCACAAGGGTGAAGGAGAAAGGATACTTGGCTCCCTGAGAGCCACTGGCTGTGGTCTATCCCTGAAGGCAAAGGAGCCTTTCTAAGATACAGAAAAAGAAAAACAAAATCTGCAGGCAGTGAGATGTAGCCCCTAGCCATTGGGAGTTGGCGAGAGCACAGGGAGCCTGATGGATTCAGGTGGGGCAAGGCTGGTGTCTGCAGCTTCTGGCTGATGTGCCACAGCACACAGACACCGGTTACAGACTTAATCGTGTACTGCCTGGGATTTAAAACATGTTTTGGAGGCTATAGGTGTAGAAGGGATTCTTTAAAATCCCATCCAATTGTACTGACAGGAAACATCATTAAATCCATTATTATATCAGAAAAATTAGGGGAAGAAAAGCATTGCAATTATTTGGATCACATTTCTTTTTACTATTTTTTACAGTCTGCAATTTTAAAATAAACACACTCAGATGCATCATTTGCCATCATTTTGACACACTGGAGTTGAGCAATCTGCTCACCAGTGTGGATGTGTGAACCTGGTTTTATGAAAAACTCAGAACAAAAGTTTTCTTCTTATTTGTTTTTTAAATAAGAAATTAAAAAAAGCAATTTATGATGTACATAACACAAAAAGAAAGTTTTCTTGCTATCTCTGTGTATAAATACGAATTGATGAAAATGTGCCCTTGATTAGGAAATGTGTGGCTTTGCTGTGTTTTTATGTTTGCTTGTTTAAATACAGGCCCATGAATGTCTATCCACGTAAAATTGTGCAATTGTGTGTAGCACCCTAGTAGGACTTCTCCATGCTCAGCACAATCCCAGACTGGGCTCAGCAGCATCCTTATCACTCACATTCTCACCTCCACACAGATAAATGTGTGACACAAAACACAGAAAGAAGAATTTGTCCATTTTTTTTACTAAGAGACAGCATAAAACTTAAATCCAAGCCAAATGATAATAAAACCACAAAAGCTGAATAATCCATCTGTGCCTATAGCTTAATAATCCATCAAAAGAGAAAATATGTAGCAATAAACAATTAATGAGGCAAATCACAATACTTTGTGAAACCACAACACTTTACTGAGATATAAAATAAGAATTGTGTAAATGGAGAGACAATTTTTGTATTTCTATAGGATTACTCACTATAGAGAGCTGTTAGTCCCTCTTATGTGACTTATGTTTTGTTGTAAACAGTAGAGTAATTTTAGGGTATTTACCCCAAGTCACTATGAGAAAATTTATACTTCTAAATGCATGAGAATTGTCAGAAAATATTTGAAAAAAAGAATCAAACGAGGTAGAGATTAGCTTTATAAGATCAAAACTTGCTATAAAACCACAGTAAATGTACATGTTGCTACTTGTGCTCAAGTAAATAGATAGATCAGTGAATCTGAATTGCAAATAAAAATAAAGAAAAAACATTCAGATCTGTATAAAGTATATGGCATTTAAAATTAATGGTTAAAATGAATTATTCAGTAAATGGTGACGAGATTAAAGGTGTGTCTCTTTTGGGGGGTGATCACAATTAGATTCTAGTTTTTCTATTCTAAATATGTTTGAAATTTAATATATAATAAAAACAAATGTACTCAAATATATTCAGAAAAATAATGAAAGATTCTTAGCTTTTAACCTATAGAGAGAAAGGTTAATAGATTTTCCTACATTAAAATAAAAGTTTCCACATGGGAACAGGTGAAATGTACAAATAAGATAAGACATATCGCAATCCTGGAAAAAGTATTTGATTCATATTTGATAATCAGAGAATTCATATTTTATTTTAATAGTTGTAATTATTTCTTTCCTAATCCCTCCCATATCTTTGGAGCAGACTTCTCTAAACAGTATGCTGTGGAGCTTTGGTATATCATGATGGATTTACTGGTGGCCTGGTATATTGATCAGTCAAGGAATTGGGCTGGGTTTTGAGTAGCTGGTCATAAGGGGTCTCAGATTTTACCCAAGTATGCCATGAATATGGTGGTTTCTATGCATGGCATGATGTGAAAAAATTACAGAACACTGTAGGATTAGAGAAAACTGCTCATATCCTGGGGGAAATAGCTTTAAGAAACATATGATCTCAAATTAAAAAACATGCAAATAAATGTAAAGATATGCTGAGTTCATGAATTTGAAGCATTAATATTGTTAAAATATTCCTATTACTCACAGTTATTTAGAGATTCAATGCAAACCCTATCAAAATGCCAATGGTATTCTTCACATAAATTAAAGAAATTCACGTGGAATTGAAAAAAGACTGTGAATAGCCAAAGCATCTTTTAGCAAAGGAATAAAGTTGGAAGCATAACACAACCTGAATTAAAAATATACTATAAAGCTATAGTAATCAAAGATACAGGATACAAAAAACAAACATATACAAATGCAACAGAATAGAGATCCTAGAAATAAATCTCTGCATTTATAGTAAATTGATCTTTGACAGATGAGCTAAGAATACACAATGGGGAAAGGACAGTCTCTGGGAAAACTGGTTATCTACATGCAGAGGAATGAAATTGGGCCCTTATTTCACTCCACAAAAATCATCTCGAAATGGATTAAAGACTTAAATGAAAGACCTGAAAGCATAAAACTCCTAGGAGAACACATAGATAAAGAGCTCCTTGACATTTATCTCAGCAATAATTTTTTAAAATATGTTCCCCAAAACACAGATGACAATAACAAAAATGGGCAAATGGGGTTTTATCAAACTAAAAAGCTTCTGAAAAGCAAACAGTCAATAGATTAAAGAGACAACCTATGGAATGGGAGAAAATATTTACAGATTATGTGTCTGGTAAGAGGTTAATATATAAATTCTATAAAGAGCTGAATTCCATAAAGTAAATAGTTTGAATAAAAAACAAAAAAGTATTCGAATAGAAAATAGACTTTTCTCAACAGAAAATATACAAATAACCAACACATAAGTAAAAAGATGTTCAACATTGCTAATGATCAAGGAAATACAAATCAAAATCACAATGCAATATCACTTCACGCTTGTTAGGATGGTTATTATCAAAAAGGTGAAGGATAAGAGGTGTTGGCAAGGATATACAGAAAGGAAAATTTTGTACTTTCTTGGTAGGAACTCAAGTTAGTACAGCCATTATGGAAAATAGCATGGTGGGTTTCTCAAAAATTTAAAAAAATATACTGCCATACAATCCAGCAATTCCACTTCTGGGTATATATCCAATGGAAACAAAATTATTATCCTGAAGTGATATGTACACTCTCATGCTCCTTTTAGCATTATTCACAATGGCTAATATATGGAATAAAAGTAAGTACCCTCTGATGGGGGAATGAATAAAATAATGTAATATGTTTATTGATCCAGACCACCATCTGTTTGAAAATAAACTTGTCCTGGAAACGACTAAAACCACTTATTTCTATATTATCTTCAGCTGCTTTTGTGCTACAATGACAAAGGTAAGTTGTGAGACAGAGATTGTATGGACTCCAAAGCCTAAACTATTTACCATCTATATTTTACTTTACTATTTATAAGAAAGTGTTTGTCAATCTCTTATATAAACCAAAATGTTGTGAACTCTCTACGGTGATTATATTTCAGAAAACGAACATTTTTTTTTGCTTTCATACATGAGACAATTATGTATGTGGATGATTTTTGGGGTAATTACCTTTAAAGTGGAGAAAATTAGCTAAGTTCCATTCATTTAAAGTTGAAGAAACTGAGCAAAACTTTAATTTTAATAAAACAAAAAATCCCTGCTTGGTTTCGTGCATATACTAATGCACAGTGGAAATGTATCTTGAAGTTGTACAACTAAATGTGTTATGTAAACACTGACAAAAAAAAAACAACAACAACTGCAGTTCCAGTTGTGTGTATTTAGCGCAAGAAGTATCTGCAAATAATTAATGGGAATGTAGAGGCTTTGAGGAGCCGAAGCTACATCATCTCAGGTCTGTTTAAAATATTTTAATTTTCAGATTGTCCTTATGCTTGTGGTAGGCAGATGCCTCTGAAGGCCAGATGTGTTTGAGATGACTGTCTATAGAAGCTTTCTTTTTGAAGAGATTAGGATCCTACCCAGAAACCATAAGATGTGAGATGGTAACTTGAGAAGTTTTCTATTATTGCACTGTCTGGCAAGAAAAAAAAGAGAGACTAGCCAAAGACAGCATCTGGTTGATTTGGACTAGATAATGCTTGTTAGTTACATCAATTGCTCTTTTTCCAAATCTTTTATAAGTGGTCTTACAGTCTTTCCTTAAATTCCTGAGAGTGACTCTCCAATGGGAAAGAAGACAGACTGACAGGCAAATATTCCACATCATTATTATATTTCTTATTATGAACAAAGGTAGTCAGATTCTGACAATTTTACATGAGTTTTGACGTTGTTAATTAATTTTTCTCAGGGTATCGAGTTTCCAGAATTGAGGAGGGAGGATCGATTCCTGGATCCAGAGTTAACCGCAAACTTGTTTCTTCTGATCGTTAAGATGCAGTCAGCACACAGTGGTGACAATATTTCGTCATTCCTGAATGTAAAATTAAGGTCACTTTATTAGAGTTAAACTGACTAGTTCAATGCCTAATGGATGAAAGTTTCCAACATCCACTAGAAACCACTAGCATGCTAATTTGCTTTTACCTTAATTAGTGATTTTAATCCATACAAATAAAGATTGTAAATACAGAAAGGGATGGGAACAATATAAAAATGGGATTTGGAGAAAAAAACAACAAAGTACCCAGAATGGTACTGAGGGGAAGATGCTGAATTTCATGGATAGGAGCAATTCCATCATTCTTTGCCTATGTTGGAAATAGATTTTATTTCTAAGTAACCGGTTGAGGTGCAGTGTTTGGTATAGAGTATCGAGAATGATTGATTGTAAGGCTCCTTCTAGGCTCACTGAGAAATCATGCCCTGATTGATTAGTGACACTGCCAAGTTTGGGAAGAAGTGGCACATCAACCATATATTTCCCAACTTTTCATGGAGGTAAAATTTGTAGTGGGTTAGGGAGAATTTTTATGGGCCAGGATGTGTGTATCTCTCATGACTAGACCAACCCCCTGCCTTTTTTTCCCCTTAACTCTGAAAGTAACAATGAGATGATTAATTTTGGCTTTCAGATACCAAGTTACTTAGAGAAATTATATTCAAGAAAAGTGACATGAAGGTTCTGTTCTCCGGAACAAATTATACACCCTCAACTCCAGCCACCAAATTAAGGAATGAATATAATCAAGGCATGGTATTCACTGCTCTCTTGGTTCAGAGACTGATCTCTGTAATTAGGTGTAGTCCTACTTTAGTCAGGTGGTAAAACTTTTATATTTTTATTTTTTTTAAGTCCCACCATCTAGTATCTGAGTAATGAACTGCACGCAGGGGTGAGTGTGTTTCTTTCTGGGTGAGGAAGAGAATGCTAGGGTCTAGAAGACCCTTGTCCCCTCTTTTTTTTACCAAGTGCAGTTGTTTCCCTACTACTTCCTATTCAGTCTGTCTGCCTAGTCACATTACTTTCTTTTTCCTAGTATGAATCTTGTTCCGTTTCTGATCATTGAAAACCTGCTGCAACTCCTTTCTGAGAATTTGATACTCTGACCAATGGTTTCTAAAGGGGAAGTAAGATTCTCACTCAAAATATGCCTCTTTGTGATATTATTTTAAGCTGGTTATTTTTAAGAAACACAGAACTCAAGATGCAACTTTGACTCTCCTACCCCAAACTGCCTAAAAGAATTTAGATAGAGGACTTACTCCAAAAAGGGTGCTATCTTCATAGATAACTATAGTTTAACATGAACTAGTATGTGATAGGCAGGGAGTAACCTAGCAAAACACTTTTTTTTTTAATTGTAACAACTTGATCTTTTTTTAGTCATTTTTTAAAATTGTTTTTCTATTACAGTTGTTCCAATTCCCCCCTGTCTGCCCTCCTCAGCCCATCCCACCTCCCACACCCAGAGTCGATTCCCACACTATTGTCCATGTCCATGGGTCATTCATACATGTTCTTTGATTACTCCCTTCCCCTTCTTTCCACCATTATCCCCTTTTCCCTCACTGTGCTGTCAGTCTATTTCATATTTCTATGCCTGTGGTTCTATTTTGTTCATTAGTTTATTTTGTGCATTAGGTCCCTCTTATAGGTGAGATCATATGGTACTTTTCTTTCACAGCCTGGCTTATTTCAATTAGCATAATCTCCAGTTCCATCCATGCTATTGCAAAGGGTAGGAGACCCTTCTTTCTTTCTGCTGTGTAGTATTGCATTGTGTAAATATTCTGCAGTTTTTTGATCCACCCATTTACTGATGGAACTTAGGCTGTTTCCAGCACTTGGCTATTATAAATAGAGCCACTATGAACATAGGAGTGCATAAGTTCTTTTGAATTGGTGATTCGAAATTCTTAGGGTATAATCCCAGCAGTGGAGTTGCTGGATCAAAAGACAGTTTCATTTTGAGATTTTTGAGGAAATTCCATATTATTTTCCACAGTGGCTGCACCAGTCTGCATTCCCAACAACAGTGCACCAGGGTTTCCTTTTCCCCACATCTTTACCAGCACTTGTTGTCTGTTGATTTATGAATGATGGCCATTCTGACAAGTGTGAGGTGATATCTCATTGTGGTTTTAATTTGTATCTCTCTGATGGCTAGTGATGCTGAGCATCTTTTCATATGTCTGTGGGCCAACTGTATGTCCTCTTTGGAGATATGTCTGTTCAGGTCCTTTGCCCATTTTTTAATTGCTTGTTTGTCTTTCTGGTGTGGAGTCCTGTGAGTTCTTTATATATTGGAGAACAAACCCTTGTCTGAGGTATCACTGGCAATTATGTTCTCCCATAGAGTCAATTTCCTTTTCATTCTGGTGATGGTTTATTTAGCCATACAGAAGCTTTTTAATTTGGTGTTGTCCCATTTATTTATTTTTTCCTTTATTTTCTTTGCTCTAAGAGATATACCAGCAAAAATATTGGTATATGGGATATCTGAAATTTGCCTGCCTATGTTTTTCTCTAAGACTTTTATGGTATCATAGCTTATATTTAAGTATTTTATTCATTTTGAGTTTATTCCAGTATATGGTATAAATTGGTGGTATAGTTGCATATTTTAGCATGTATCTGTCCAGTTCTCCCAACATCATTTATTGAAAAGGCTATTTTTACTCCATTGTGTACTCCTGTCCCTTTTGCCAAATATTAATTCACCATGAAGACTTGGGTTTATTTCTGGGCTCTCTGTATTCTATTCCATAGATGTATGTGTCTACTCTTATGCCAGTAACAGACTGTTTAGATTACAGTGGCCTTAAGATATAGTTTGATATTGGGGTCTTCTTTCTCAAGATTGCTAAGTTTATTTGGGGCCTTTTTTGGTTCCATATAAATTTTTGAAATATTTGTTCTAGATCAGTGAAATATGTCATAGGTATTTTAATAGGAATTACATTGAATCTATAGATTGTTTTGGTCAACATGAATATTTTAATGATGTTAATTCTTCCAATCCATGAACATGGTATATGCTAGCAAAGAACTTTTGATCAAAGTGCTCTTTGTGTCCCATTGTTAATGAAGGCCTAGCAAACATTTGTTTTTCTGTCTCCATGTGAATTGCCTTCCTGCCCTTCGAAGTCCCAAATCACTACCTCCCTTTCTTCTTAGCTCAAAATGGCATATAATCCTCAACTGCCAGATTTGATTTGTCCTCTTAGCCATATTCTTATGGAACCCTCATATGTGCATACCTAACAAAATTTGGTTATTTTCTCTTGTGAGTCTGACTTATGTCAGTTTAGTTATTTGACCAGGCAGATGAACTAAGAGGGAAAAGGGGAAATTTTTTTCATTTTTTAAGTCTTACAGTTTGTGGATACTTAAAGATAAAATTTTTTTAGTCATTTTCAGATTAGAGAGGAAAAGACCAATATGATACAAGAAAGAATCTGATAACTCCAAAAGACAAGAAGATTAAATGCTAAACACATTTAGCAATAAAACCCCATTAAACTCTCAGTTCCCCAACTGTGTACTAAAGCATTCCAGATCCCACAGAAAATCTCATAGACAACACAGAATGAAACAGAAAAATACTTGCCTTATGTCAAATAGCACAGGAAATACTAGATTGAAGTAGTTATCAATTTCAATATTATATTGTGCTCTATTTCTTTCAATGGCATCATGCATTTGTGGTTTTTTTGTTGCTGTTTTGTTTTCTGTTTTTGTGAATACAACAATTAAAAGAAAGCTGTGTGAAAATCAACACAGAATAAGAAACCAGAGTGGGAGGGTTCAATATGATCCCAAGATTTGAGCAACTGTGCAGTGCCAGTTAGGTGTATACTTCCTGTCAGTAGGTAACCATGATTATATAAAAATTAAATAAAAATATTATTTTCTTTCAATTTATGTAAATTTTCTTTCAATTTGTGTGTAATATTTTTTTAAATAGCTATTAAATTGTTAAGACATGAGTACTTCTTAAGTTGTTTGAACCTAACTTCTCGCTACATAGAATTGTAAGTATATTTTTGTCCTAGGATTTCCAAGAGGCAATTGTTAAGACCCTAGGGACTGGGAAACAAGAAAGATTGAGGATATTTGCACACTATCAACTACATTTATATTATTTTTTTTGTATGAACTTGTCTAGCTTCCCAGGGCTTTTTTTTCCCCAAGGTTCTAACAGGATAACTGTGTACAAGGGTATGCCTCTGGAGTATGGTAAGTTTGCTAGTATCATTTAGGGTCCACACTGTCCAGTTGCCCCTTGTAACACTATGCATGGTAGCAGATCCTATTTCAGAAGAAACCTACCATAACCTATAGCAGCCCAACACACATTTAATAAATACTTTTTGGTAGATATTTATTTATTACATAATTTTAAAATGGAATGTAAGTTATCGAGAAAAAGAAGATTTGGGACATGTGTGGTCAGCACATTTTTCTTTACAATCATGAGTCTTTCTTCTTTCTAGTATGTTCTCCCTGTCGCTCCATTAATTTGAAAGAAGGAAGAGACATTGTTCTGTCTCCATCTTTGCCCTCCCTTCCTTTTATTTTGTTCCTTTGGGATCAAGATGTGTTGCTTGTGGCTAAGGCCAACTTGGGTGCCAGAAGACTTTATTTACTGTCATAGAATGTGGAATTGGACAGGATTTTAGATACTAATTATGTTTCTCTTTTATTTTACTTTTTTTTTTTTTGATAGAGAGAGAGAGACCTAATAAAGTTGAGTGACTTACTCATGGCCACTTGGAGTCCTACTTTCGGAACTGGGACAAAAACATAGTACTGATTCACTTCCAGTCTGATACTTACTCGGAAGCACAACAATTGGTTTCTCAGTGAAATTTGCACTCATTTCAGCCTTTTAAAAATTCTTGCAGTTGGTCAGACTTAATTTCTTTCTTTCAATTTGAAGCAGCTTATTGCTTTATGTTTGAGAGGAAACCACTATTTCATCCTGAAGATGGTTCTTTTGTAATGGCAGGCTAACTAACTTTTATCTTTGGGTTTAAGAAGTGCTTGGGAAAGAGGGGTGCTGTGCTCTATAAATATAAATGGTCATATTCTACTGAAACAAGCTATAGCATATCACATCTGATATTTTCCGTGACTTTGCATATAGATGATATGAATTAGAAAATGCACTTCTTTTGAACTCTACAGCTGTTCATAAAATTGTCACAGAAATTTGCATTTAAAATATACATATAGGAAATTTGCACACATTTATGGAGCTCTCTAGAATTCTTAAGAGGTAGAATTTAATACCTGCTGGCAAATACGTCCCAGTTATATAATAGGAAAAGAACGAAATACTGACATATGCAAGCATTGTTTAATTTGGGCCTTATGTGCTTTAATAATGGAGTGGACAGGACTTTGAATATTAGATAGATGATATTTCCATTTAAAAATGGGATAAAATTCTACTTTTAATGACAATGTAGCAAAGTTAATGTAGTATCACTGGATCAAGCCTATTTTTATAATGCCAAACTAAAAAATATATACTAATCAAAATTTAAATAAATGGTTGGCATTAATTTAAATAGAACTTAAACACCATATAAATAGACTTGTTCAAAAAAAGAATTATTTAAGTGAAGTATTTATATTTAAATTAGGCTTTGGAGTTCATGAATTTTTGCACAAGTAAAACTTATTGTAATGACTGCATTATTCTAAACTTAGTTTAATTCTAAATTGTTAATTTGTGCTAATAAATTTATTTTTTATACCACTAAAGTAGTGCAGAATTATTGATAGAGTTTAGAAAATACAAAAAAAACCCTAATATGATAAATTAATGCTTTTGAAATTCTACCACCTGGAGATAATTTCCATTAATATTTGTATATCTTTTTCAGATAAAAGTTTCAGTGAGAACATAAACTTCCACTGCTTCATTGTTTAAGATTATAGTGTATTATACTGAGTCAGTGAGCCATGGTTAATTTTTTCCCTCTTTTGGCGCATTTAGGATGTTTCCATGGGTTTTTTGGATAGAATTAACATTTTGATAAACATTTCTATACTTTCTCATTATTTGATTAGGATAAATTCCCAGAAGTGGATTTTCTAGATTAAAACGTTTGTATGTTACTAAGTCTTTGAATAAATATTTTTGTATTAGCTTTAAAAAAGGCTATATCAAATGTACCAGACACGCTCTCTTCTTCTAAGTCTGCATGACCTAAATTTTGAATCCCTACTTGCGTCTTTTGCCAACATGATAGGAAAAAACAAAACAGAATCATAATGTTTACTTTGCATTTTAAATTACTTATGAAGCTTTCCATTTTTTGTTATTAAAATATTTTAAAGATTCAATACACCTAGAGCTTATCATGACAATATTCATAAAATGAGAATATACCTATGTTATGATTTTTTTATTATGATTATAGTACAGTTATAGCTGTGTGTATGAAATAATTTCTTATGTGTTACTTTGAATTTTCCCTCCTAAATTCCATTTCTCTACTTTCATCTCCTGTAGCAACACTTATCATAAATTTGTTTTGTATCATTGAGGTCCATGTTTTTAGTGCCAGGTGTTTGGGGTCCCCCCCACATTAGATTTTATATAATGAACATATATTTAGCCATATCTGATTTTCACTAGGTTTTTGTTTTTCTTTTTTTGTTTTGTATGAATGCTTCTTGTACCCATAACTCTTATTTTTTATTAAGTTGGAGTTCATGCTGAGGAAATTCTTTTAGAGAGGAAAAGCTAAGTTAAAAAATGGAGTTTAGGCTCCAGGCTAAACGGAAAGATGACTTGGAGAGTTTCAGGTTGTTTTCAGTTTGTTTCACCCTGACACAGCAAACAGGCAGCAACAAGAATGCAAATGGAAGAATCTAATTGACAGGTGCAGTACTCTGTTTTTTTCTTTGCATTTCACAAAGGCTTTTCTCAAAATCTGTGGTCTTGACAGACCATGTAGACTGAAATGTGCCTCCAGGCAGAAAAATCACAGAACTGTGGGTTCCTTGCTTTTTTTAACATTGAAAATCATCAGCACCCAAAACAATATAATTTTGAGTAGTAACTCAAATTCTCTTATAAAAATTTGACTCAGCTGTTGTATACCTTTCCCTCCTGGACCTTTTTTTTAGGCATCTTGGTAGCATAAGAAGGACAGGACTGAAGTTATAACCTAAGGGGGGCATTTTGGGAAACTCTAAGTATTTAAAGATTTCTTTTGTGTAAGAGAAGATATTTTGGCAGTGGGTAAGAAGGGGGAGAAAAAGGAGAAAAGAGGAGAAGAAGGAGAGGAAAGAGGGAGAAAAGAGAGGAGGACAATGTCTCTCTCTACAGATAGGTGATATCTGTAGATGATAGATGATAGATGATAGATAGATGATAGATACAAGAACAGATAGATAGATACGAGAGGAAGCGAGAGACTAATTTGTTTAAGGCACTATTTTGGTACATCTGTTACCAGCAATTAAACACAATTTCTCACTGAAAAAGCCATATGACATAATAATCCGAAAATTCACAAAATATTCACATCACTCAGAATCAATGTCTGCTTTTTCTGGGCATTAAAACTTTTCCTTTGCTAGCCTTGCTGGAAGCAAAGTCCCTTTGCCTGAATTTGTGCAGCATAGCTCGGGTGTTTTACTTGAGTTAGTCATCAGGCGTTTTCTGTGGATAACTCCAGACCTAGCCTAGAGCATAATATTTTGTGGGATGTTTGAGTGACAGCAGTTCCAAACATACCTTTATTTAGACGCATTACTTGAATGATTGCTTAAATAGGTATAGAAAAATTCTGGTTCCAAAAGCACTTTTATGTGTATTATTAAAGATATTATTCCATTCAATATTCTCTTGCCACCAGTATTGAGGCTGTAAAGTCTGATTCTAGTCTGATTTTGTAGACTGCGAAAGCTTTTTTTCATTATCTTGTTATTTTGAAAATTTCCATCTCCAAACTATCTCTATGTTAATATATATTTTTTCTTCTTTTTTTTCTTCTTTTTTTATGACACTAGGTGGCTGTTTCCATAGGAAATATCTTGTATTTTTTTAACCTCTCAGAAATTTTCTTTCATTTTTTTTTTCTGTATTTCCTTGCCTTCATTCCCCATTTTGTCTGTTGGAATTTCTGAAGCTATCCTCAATGTTCATCGAGTTTTATTTTCCCTCATACCTTTTTCCTATTTCGCACGATTGGCAGAGAATTTCTTAGCCTTATCTTTCAATTCACTGTTTGTTCTCAAATGTACACATCCAATTATTTAGTCCAACTTCTGTGTTTATTTCAATAATACTTTAATAATCATACATTTTCATTGCCAAGATCTCTAATTTGTATTTTCTAAAGCAATTTTTTCTTGTGTGGCAGGCATGCTGTTCTCTCTTGTAATTCTGAGTATTTTTTTTTTAATATACTTATGTTCAAGTCTTCTTTTGCCTGCTGACTTAACCTACATGTTTTCTCAGCTGTTATTCTTGTTATTGATTTTCAATCTAGGAGCCATTCTTTCTTGATGACTTGTCTAAAATATTTGCTATTTCTTGATTGTGTGCCTGCCTTATGCTTAGAATCCCCTGTTAGCCTAGCTGTGATTCTGCAGTTTGTTTACAGAAGTCTGTCTCCAGTAAGAAGGGAAACGGTATCTTCCTCACAGCTGTGGTTGGGGGCTTCCCAGTTCCCCTATTTTTCTATTGCCATGTAACAAATCACAACAAAGTAAGTGACCCAAAACATACCTATTCACTGTCTCATATTCTGTAGGTTAGAAATTGGGTCTTCTGCTTAGGGTTTCACATCTGAAATCAAAGTCATATGGGCTAGGCTCTGACCTGTTGTCTCAGGGGACAAATCGGCTTCAGACTCATTCAGGTTATGGCAGAATCCACGGGGTGGCTCTGGGTCTAAGGTTTCTGTTTCCTTGCTGACTGTCACTCTGACTTGAGGCTGCCCTGAATGCCTCCTCTCCTGTCCCAAAAAAGTCATGTGAGTCTTTCTCACTCTCAGTATCTGCCTAGCTTGCTTTTAGCTCAACAGCTAGGGGATAGTCTTGTTTTGTGTTTGTTTGTTTGTTTGTTTGTTTTTGTTTTTTTAAAATGCTGGTATGATTACACTGGGTCTCCTCTGGGTAATCTCACATAATATCCCTATTTTAAGTTTAATTCTGCTTGACACATAACACAGTCGCAGGGTTGACTCACAAGTTCAGGTGAGTAGGGTGTGGAACATTGGGGGTCATTTTAGCAATAAGGATGCAGCCTTATCTCCCCATCCTAAACACTCCTACTTATTTATTATTGTTACCTAAGGCAGAGATGTCTCTGCTTCTTACTGCTTTTTAGAACAAGATAGAGGATGGGAGATGGATTCTCACCCATTTGTATTAATATAACCAAATCTAGAGTCAGATTTAAGTTGCTTTAAGAATTACCTCTGCTTTCCATTATGCCTGAACTTGGAGAACTCTAGAGGACACCCTCACCATTTGTAGTTGTCCTTTTTCTTGCAAGTTTTGGACTTTAGTTTTTCCTCTTTCAAATTAACCTCACATACCTTCTTTCTTTAAGGGAGTCATCAGAATTTTTGGCCCACTGAGGGCATTCTCATCCCTAGCAATCACCCACGGCATCTCTTTTTAAGTCTTCCCATAACAAGTGAGTACTTCTCAATAACAGATTTATTTGACTTCTCATGAGCATTCTACAGAGTTAAGTGTCTCTTCTTGGGATATTCTTGCCTCTCAGCTTTCATCTTCTTGGTCATCTTTTTCAATCTCCCTTGCAGAATTTTAAAAGTTGGAGCTGCTCAGTCTTCATTCTGGATTATCTTCTTGTATTATTTTTATTCGCTCTTTAGTAATTAGTTTCCATGGCTTTAAATACCAAATATATCCCAATGATTTAAACATTCTAGTTACTATATCATACCTCACCCTTGTGTTTGAATCAGTATTTTAGTTCTCTATTTGTTAGGTATCACAAAATTAATATGTGCAAAACTAAATCCTTGATTCTTTAACTTCTCATTTTGTATCCCAGTAATTCCCACTTCACTAGTGGCATTACCACCTACCTCACTGCCCAAAAATATGATATAAGTGTGTTTTTCCCCCTTACTTAGTACATCTGAAATATCACTCACTTGTGTTAATTTCACATTAAATTATAAACTGTGATTATTAGCTCTTGTCTATAAACTAGACTAATCAGTAAGTCTCATCTAGTACCCTTATCTCGTCTTTCTTTGCTTTTGTGCAATCCCATGTGATACCAGCGTGATACTAAAATATATAGTATATTTTACTATATACTATACCACCTGCTCAACTTTGTAATGGCTTCATGTTGCACTAGAATTAAAATTTAACTTCCTCCCAAGGCCTTGTAAGGTGTTCATGATCTGGTTCCCATTTAACTGTCCAATCTCCTTTTCCACTCTACCGTACTCTAGCCACATGATCTCTTCTGGCCTTTTCTCATGCTGTTTCTATTCCTGGAACGATTGTTCCTTGGCTCTTCACCTGTGTGATTCATAATTGCCCTTCTGGTCCGACTTAAATTTTATTTCCCCAGAGAGGTCATTTCTCTCTGCCTGTCTCATAGTATCTCTCATATCCTGTGCCTGCTCATTTCCTCATTTGCCCCGATTTTTTCCTTTTTATTAATTACTTAGTTACTGTATATCTCAACCACTAAGCTTTAAACTCCATGGGACAGGGACCATTACTGACTTGCTCATCACCAATGTTTAACATGATACTTCTATAGAGTATATTTTGTGTGTTTTGGGGATATATCTCCTGGGTGACTAGGTAGATGATCTAATGACTGAGTAATATATGATAAAAGTACCTATTAAAATAGTGTTGTTGTCAGTTGCCATTGGCATTTCCATCAATTTTCTGTTATTTATGTCAAAAATATGCAATTTTATGAATGAATTTACTTTTTTGTACAGTCCTTTTGTTAATATATTGATGATACTTTCCTAAATATGCATTTGTTTGAACTCAACATTATTTGAAATTAATGATTTTGTTTATTCATTCATTTAATGTTTCTCTGGCAATCTTCATCTCTTGCTTTTTATAATATTAAATACATAACATTTGGTTTAATTTCAAATTTTTATACAATTTGTAGTTACTGACATAGAAAAGGAGCTTAACCATTTTTCATTTGTTGTTGTTAATACTATGCTTAGTTCCTTGCAATGTCCCTATCTTTGCTCTTTTTCCTCTTAATCATTTAGAAGTGGGCTCTAGTGGGTGCTGAAGAAGTCCTTTGGATTTTGTTTTCTTTACTTCTCATTCCAAACTTGACATCCTGTCTAAGAGTAAGGAATAATGATGTTTGGTATGGTTAAGGGAAAGCAATTGGAGTTTCCATTTAGGAAAATGTTGGTGAGGAGCAGCATAAAACAGCAGAGACCATGTCCTCTTTTGATTCCCCATGTGTCTCCAGTACCTACATCAGTCTCTTCTACAAAATGGGCCCCAACAAGTCACTGTGGGCTGAATAGAATGTATAGAATCCACCCATTTGCCTTTTCCTGTCTGTGGAAACGTGGCCTAAAAATTTCAGTCCTAAGCACTGGGGACCAATATCCTTGTTTTTGTCTCAGACTGGTCATCTTTCCCTGGTAAGTTTCATAAGGGAGACAAATACATGAGATTAAAAAAAAAAGTGAATTAATATTATAAAACAGAATTTTTGCCATAAATTCCAGTACCTATCTCTAATATACAGTGTGCAACAAAGTGACTCCCTTATCTCTTTCTCCAAACCTGGAAAATGCACTAAATCACATCTCAGGTTTTCTTACTTAGATGATATATGATATTGAGTAAATGCACATCCATCAAGTAAAATAAAAATTCCAAGGTCCTTGGTTGCTTTCATTATAATTTTATGTCAACCTGAACTGGCCCCAGTTAATAAGAATATTTTACTTTACATCCTACTTTAAATATCCTACTTTAAATTTTGTGATTTTTTTTACTTTTAATTCCCATTCCTACATATTTTTTCATCCCTTTTTCATTTGCTAAGCAATGTCTGCTGTGTCTGCTAGATGAGAAATGGAGAGAAGAAAAAAAGGAGAGAGAACAAATGTCATTCTTCAAGCTGCCACCTTTCCTTGGAGGTGTTGCTGAGTATGTTCTATGCTGACATTAACTTTATGCTTCCCTTATCTATCTTCCTAAGATTATTGATTCAGAGCCTCATGAACCATACTAAGCTTAGACTCTGTTAGAATCTCTGAATGAAAAAGTAGCACAACAACATGAAGCCACCTATACTATTATGGCTATACTTTCAAACCTTTAAAAAAAATAGGCAATAATTTTATTCCGTTAGGTAAAACAAACTTGTAACAAAAGCCACATGAATGTAAAATAAGTTCTCTACAGCACGTGATAAGAACACTGGGCAAAAAGTATACATTTGGGAACAAAAACCAAACCATAATTATAAAGGACTTTACCAGGAACTGCTATGTTCCCCCATTCATTTGCTGAAAGTCAGCAAGGACATCTAGCTCTTTGTGTTCATGCCAAATGTCATATCAGAGCAACATAATGCAAATTTTTTTAAAAAGAAAGGAAACAAACAAACAAACAAACAAAAAACCCCTAAATTCTCCTTCTCCTTCCCAAATGACAGAAGGAAGAGGGAAGATTTCACTTCTAGAACTTCTATCCTCAATGTGAATACCTATCTCCTTAAATTATTCATTTGCATAATTGTAAAGCAGTGGTGCCTTAATTTTAAATTTGTTTAATAAATCCCTATACAATTTACTTGAAAAATAAAATGACATGACTGAGAAGATAAAAATACAAGTCATTGAAAGTATATCAATTCTTTAAATCCAAAAATCTGTTATAATGTAAAATATATTTGACTAAATGTGTATATCAAATATACTTAACTTCTTAGTTTTCTGATGCTGTCTAAAATATCTACAGGTGACCTAGAAATAATCAGACACATGTGTGAAGGGATTTTAGGATTATTTGTTGGAAGGACAGAAAGGTCCCTAGTAATCTGTTATACAGGGATGTTGTTGACTTGCTGCACTGTGAAAAGAGCCAGACTTCAGACATAAAAAGGTGCCTTTCTGAGGTTAGTGTGCAGATAACTCACCAAAAGAGATTTATCGAAAAAGTAATGAGTAAAGATCAATGCATTACCACTTAATTTATAAGTCAGCCCCTATAGACTTTGAGTGCATGAGAAGCCTAGCTTCATTCATAAGATTAAAATGCCCGTGGTTACCGGAAAGAGATTTAAAGCCATTTTTCATCCATTCATTTTTGTTTATCATGTAGAAAAAAGATTTAGATGTCCAATCGAGATTGAAAGGAAAAGCACTTCAGAAAAATTCAGTGACACGCCGACAGTTTGATGACGTGTTTTCTGCCACTGAAGCGGTAGGATTAATGCTGCCTGGCACCAGTGACAAAATTTAATCACTCCCAGCATGGGAGCGCCCTGGTGGTTTATCACCCACATTGTGCTTTACAGGAAAAGGGCTTTGCTTCATGACAACTGTGTAGTTAGTAGCCTGTCAACACGTTCTTCACATTAACTTTCATTATATGCTTTTAGGTATGGCTATTTTCTCTTCACCTCCACCACCGTTACAAGACTGTGACAAGGTGACTTGGTGATAAAGTGGAAGAATTTGAAATGATATTAATATTTTTTGATTCCCCTTTGGGGTCATTGTTTATCACACATTTATTTGCCTGGAAAGGGGATGAAGATTCTGCTCTTCGCCCTGCTAGAAAGGTACTAATCTGAGGACACTGGTGAGGCATGCCTTAGGAATTCCTTTTCTCTCTGTGTTGTTGGAGGAGAGGGCTTGAAGCCAAGGGTGTTGAAGCCTGAAGAGGTCCACTGCGTGGGGTGAGCTTCTGCTAGCCTCTCAGAGGCAGGTTTAGAATGGTCAGTAGCACGAGCTTTTGCTACTTCCCAGTATCACAGCTTTACTTGCAGCAGTGTAGAGCTGTGCATGGATTTCTGGGGACAACCAGCATTAATGGCCATGGGTTCAGAGTCCTTCAGTGGGTTTAAGAGCAACAAAGACTAATGCTTTGAGCTCCAGAAAAGCAGAGTTTCCGCCCCAAGACCTACAAGGGCATCAACAGCAGTAAACCCTGACTTTGACTGGATCCACCAGAAGAGAATCCCCTGGGGATCATTTGCAGAGAAGGCAGCAGTGTGGTAGCAAAATAGAAACACAAGAGGAAGAATGGTTGTGTTAATTTGTTTTCTTAAACACATTCAACATTTAAGGCCCTTAGGGCTAACATCAAGGAAGTGTCTGCATTTACAAGTGGATGTTTACTGAGCACGTAATTTGGAATTCAAAACTGAGTAAGATATAGCCCTTATCCTTGAATTTACTGTGTCACAAGGGAGATGGACACATAAACAGATCATTTCCATTTTAATGCATTCTGTAATAGATACAATGGAGATAAAAGTAGGGAATTAGACAATTAAGTCCTATGAACATTCATTTTCTCATCATTAGAGTAGGGATCACAGTAGCTCCAAACTATCATGATGATGATAAAATGGAGCAATAAATGTAAAGTGCTGAGTACAGTGCTTGAAACCTGAGTTCTCTCATCTGTAAAATAATATCACTTCATGAAGTTTGTATAAAGTCTTAGTGAGGCAACATGTGTAAAGCACTTAGTACATTGCTTGGCACATGTTAAGCACTCAAAGTTGTTAGCTATTGATCTTGATACTGCCACTGTGATTTTTTATGGTGCAAACACAGGGCAGCTAATTCAGTGTGTGGCATAATTGTGGAGTGGGGTGTCTGAGAGGCTGTCGAAGCAGTCTTCCCTGAAAATATGATACCTGAGGTGAGTAATGAAGAATGAAAAGCTGTCTGACAAGTGAAAAAGATGGGTGAGAGGGCTTTGTAATGGATTCAGTTCTTGCATGGGACTTCACCTTGTGGAGCTGGCAAAACATCTTCTCTCTGAATAGTAGAACCCTAGGGTGAATCATCAGGGCAGGGCTTTCTACCTGCTCCTGCAACTTTGCTGCTGTGAGCGCTGTGTGTAATTGTGCGCACATAACACACAGAGTTAGGAAACTAAGATCTTTTATACCATTAAGTGAGAGCTATTAAAAACAGTAAAAAAGGAAAGGAGCAGGAATGTGCTTTAGTTAGGGATTTGGGTTGTAAAGTATAGAAATTCACTCAAGTTCAAATAAGGAAGTGTTTACTGTTATGAAGAATATGTACTGATAATGAAGAATTGATAGCAAAATCTGAACTAAGTCTGTTTTATATTTTATTTTTTAAGTTGCTTATTTTTTTATTGTTGTTCAATTACAGTTGTCCCTATTTTCACCCCATTACTCTCCTCTGCTCTACCCACCCCACCTCCCACATTCAATCCTCCCTGCTCCATTGTCTTTGTCCATGGGCCCTTTTTACATGTTCCTTGCCGACCCCTCCCCTTCTTTCCCCTGTTATCACCCTCACTCTCCCCTCTGGTCACTGGCAGTTTGTTCTTTATTTCCATTTCTCTGGTTCTATTTTTCTCACTTGTTTGTTTTATTGATTAGGTTCCAATTATAGGTGAGATTATATGGTATTTGTCTTCACTGCCTGGCCTATTTCACTTCGCATAATGCTCTCCAGTTCCATCCATTCTGATGTGAAGGGTAGGAGCACCTTCTTTCTTCCTGCTGTGTAGTATTCCATTGTGTAAATGTGCCATTGTTTTTTGATCCACTCGTTTACTGATGGACACTTAGGTTACAACACTTGGCTATTGTAAATTGTGCTGCTCTGAACATTGGGGTGCATAGGCTCTTTTAAATTTGTGTTTCAAAATGCTTAGGATATACACTGAGCAGTGGAATAGTGGGTTAAAAGGCAGTTCCATCTTTCCTTTTTTGAGGAAATTCCATATTGTTTTTCACAGTGGCTGTACCAGTCTGCATTCCCACCAACGGTGGACTAGGGTTCCCTTTTCTCCACAACCTCATCAGCACTTATTGTCTGTTGATTTTTTTATGATAGCCGTTCTGACTGGTGTGAAGTGGTACTGCATTGTGGTTTTTATTTGTCTCTCTCTGATGGCTAGCGGTGCTGAGAATCCTTTCATATGTCTATGGGCCCTGTGTATGTCCTCCTTGACGATGTGGCTGTTCAGGTTTGTCCGATTTTTAATTGGATTCCTCATCTTCCTGGTGTGGAGTCATGTGAGTTCCTTATATATTTTGGAGATCAAATCCTTGTCTGAGGTATCACTGACAAATATATTTTTCCATATGATTGGTTCCCTTTTCATTTTGCTTATGTTTTCTTTAGCCATGCAGAAGCTTTTTAATTTGATGAAGTCCCATTTGTTTGTTCTTTCCTTTATGCCCCTTGCTCTGGGGGCCATATCAGTGAAAGTATTGCTGTGGGGATAGCTGAAATTTTCCTGCCTATGTTCTCCTCTAGGACTTTATGGTGTCAGGACTTATATTTAAGTCTTTTATCCATCTTGAGTTTATTTTTGCATATGGTATAGGTTGGTGGTCGAATTTCTTCTTTTTGCACGTAGCTGTCCAGCTCTCCCAACACCATTTGTTGAAGAGGCTGTTTTTACTCCGTTTTATGCTTCTGTCCACTTTGTCAAATATTAGTTGACCATAGAGACATGGGTTTATTTCTGAGCTCTCTATTCTGTTCCATTGATCTATGTGTTTGTTCTTATGCCAGTACGAGACTGTTTTGTTACAGTGACCTTATAATATAGAAAGTCTGTTTTTTAAAAGTGTTTTGTGTTTCATGCAGGTTAACCAGAGATAAATTGAAGATTACATAGACTTTTCACATTCTAATTCTACCCATCTTATATATTTCTTGCAATGACTCCAAAATTCTGTCATGCTATGTCTTTTTATAATTAAATTTTTATTTTTAAAAATATATTATTTTTATAACTTACAAGATGATCACTCTAATTAGTATCTATATGACATCATACATAGTACAATATTATTTACTATATTCCTTATGCTTTGTATTCCCATGACTATTTTTATAACTGCTATACTATCTCTTGATATTTTTTCATCTGTGTGTGATATTTTGTATTTTCTTGTATTATTAAGTGTATTTGATGGTGTTTTTACAATATATTGGAAGAGGATGAATTTGTGGACAGTTATCCATTTGCCAAATTTAAACCTACATCCCTAGGGCTTTTTAAATCCTCCATAGTGCTTATTTTATTGACTATATTATATCTGAGTATGTTTATGATTAGACTTGCAACTCCAGTATAACTGATGTACAGGCAACCTTGACCAGTTTTATCTAATTTCGTGTAGGAGTAGGAGTGGTCAGCTTTCCTTTTTCAATAGCTCAACTATGGAAGGCTAATGACAACCATCTTCTCTTACTTAAGGGCAGTTCAAAGGCTGATCTAGGCTTTATCATTCTTAATTGCTATGAACAAAAACTAATGTTGAATTGTTGCCCGTAACTCAGAAGATTCAAACTAACATCTATATGCATACTGTGGGACATGTATCCATTTACCCCAAAACTGGTCAGCTTTTGCTGCATAATACTTGACTAGAAGAAAAAAATATGCATGCATTTGTATCATAGTGATGTTTCTTTAAGAAATTGGAGAGATGACTATCAGTCTGTTCACAGTGTGAGCAGTCTTAGGGTGGATTCTCCAAAGACTCTTTTTGTTAATATACCCATTTTTTATACAAAAAAAAAAAAATCGTGGTAAGCCCTTTTTTTTTTTTTTAAGAAAAGGAGATTCTCCTTTCCATCCCCGTGTTTGGGAGCCATAACTCTTTGAAAAGTCACAGCTCTAGACCAGAAAGTCATTTCCCATTATTATACATGGATACTGAAAATATTTGCCCCACCTGAGCAAACACTAGGTCTTCAATAGATATTTATTGCATAAGTGAATCATGGAAAAGTGTGGGTTCAATCATTCTAAATTAATTTTTCTCTTCTTTTAAAAATATTTTTGATAGTGTTATAAGGTAAACAAGAACCCCACAATGTCTTAGACAAAAAGATAGACCAAATGAACGCTTGGCTAAATATGGAAACATGATTGTATTTCTCTCTGCAAGCAAAACATTTTTAGAGAATGCTATGTTTTTAAAAAAATTTTATTGTTGTTCAATTTCAGTTGTCCCCATTTTTCCCCTATTACTCTCCATTGCCCTACCCACCCCCACCCTCCACATTCAATCCTACCCTCCATTGTCTTTGTCCATGGGTCCTTTATACATGTTCCTTGACTTGACCCTTCCCCTTTCCCCTGTTACTCCCTTTCTGCCTCCTCAACAAACAATTGAACAAAACAGATCCAGAGACATGGGAATAAAGAGCAAACCAACAGTGACCAAAGGGGAGAATGCTGTCCTCACAGCTCCTTCATGGTGGTTAGCCTTTCCTTATTTCCCTCATTCATGAGTGCCTAATAGTAACATTCACTGTACTCACTGTTCCTGTACTTACTCATCCAAAGTTACTGGAAATTTCCCTGATCTACAGGGCAGATCATGAAATGCCTATAGGCTACTTCTCAGAAGGGAAACATAAGCAGTAATTTTTGTATCATCTCACAATATATTTCATTCTATGGATACTTGATCAATATAGTCAATCAACTACAGCTACTCTGGCTTCAGATTATTGAAATGATAATGTGAGTTTAATCTAAATGCAACTATCTATAATAAGGGAAACTAAGCATTTCCAAGCAGGTGTGGCATGAAGCACTGTCCAACTCTGAGTGCTCCCTATCAGATTTTTTCTCACAAGAAAAACAATCACTGAGCAAGTCTAGTCATTTAAACTAAGTATCAAATAATTATTTTGACCAGTTTTATAATAATTAATTATAAATTATTGATCTATTAATTATATTTTAAGATTTCAGAGCCAAAGTAGTTGTGAAGCTATGATCTGATGTTTATGCTATGTTTTCTACCTTCTTTCATAATGTAACCTAGGATTTCCTAGTTCCTGTAATCTTAAAGAGCTAAATAAAACATTAAATACTTTTGAATCTGCACATAAAATCCTGTGCACTGAGTCCTCTTCAGAATGATCAATTTTAAGGTATGTATTTTAGTATGTGGGATCTATGGATTATCCATGGTCAACAAGGTTAATATATTGCAAGATCGCAGCAGAGGACTGAAACAAATAAACAATAGTTTAATAGCTATAGAAAGAATCCATTTCATTCTATTTTATTTCTTCATCATATACACATGCACATGAACATTCCATGATGTTTCCACAGAAGATTGTTTATGACCAGAAATTTATAAATATAAAATTATATACAATAATTTCTGTATATAATTTTTATTAAAACATTTTAAATGATGTTATTATGAAAAATAACCCAAAGGTAATACAAGTATTGTAGAAATCTATTAGAATATGTCTGCGGGTAAGCAACTGGCCTGGAAAGACACCCAGAGAACAGTAGGGCTGTCTAAGGTGGGGATGCCCTCTGGGTAGTTTCCTTGCTGAGGAAACCATGATCTTGATTCTATAGTTAGTTGAGGTCAGTATAGTCTAGCATTCTTTCTAGAACAATTCCTGCAGTTGTTCATTGCATGAAGTGAGAGAGAAAGGTGGTGAATTTAGAATGATTAGGCTGTCACCATTTTCAAGACTAAGTCATACACTAAATAATTATTAAGAGCCTACTGTTTGTAAGGTACTCTTCTAAGTACTGCAGACCAAGATAAAAACCTCAGTTCTCATGGAATTATTTCTCTAGTTGGATGAACAGTCAACAAATACAGAATTAAACATGTACTATATCAGAGTGTGAACCATGCAATGCTATGGGGGAAAGAATAAAGCAGGCCAAATCCCTAGCGTGAGAACTCGCCAGCGGAGAGGAGAAGACTGTGTGAGAGGGAAAATAGTGAAAGGCTAAGAAAGGGTGTGTAGGCGAGAGGGAATGCGAGAGGAGTGGGAGGGGTTGGAAGGTGACATATCAAGTAGCAATTGGTAGGCAATTATAAGGAATTTAGCTATATTTTAACTTGTAGAAATTTATCAGATATATATTTTTGGTTTGGCATAAGCTACTATTGTAAAATTTTTGGCATTTTGTTCATAACGAAGTTTTTGAAGGAAGAATAATTTCTCAAGGACTGTGAATAAACACATTTTTACATTTTAAAAAAGTTTCCATGTCTCTTTGTTCAAGATCTAAAGTCAAATATAACTGCATAATTATCTTTGCTTTGGTGATATCGGGGCTTCTGTTTTATCAGTTTCTTAGATTCCCCTCTTTCTGTAGCTACTTGTTTTGTTCTTACTTGAGATAATTTACTTCTGTGTATCAGGGATATTATGATTAGAGAGTAACATCTCTGGAATTGCTTCTAGTTTGTATTTTAAGAGTATCATCGTCATTTTTGCGGAAACTTTCTCTATTGCAGCTTTTGAAAATATGCACTGTCTGGGACCAAGTCTTTTTAATAATAGATTTATCATAGCATTTAAATTTTTAAATTACAACAATAAATTACAGTTTACTTTTAAGATATTTTTGAATCAGTTTCAAGTATACAGCTTAGTGGTTAGACAATCATATACTTTACTTAGTGTTACCTTCAATATGTCCAGTACCCACCTGGCACCATACATAGTTATCACAATATTATTTACTATATTCCCTGTGCTTTATATCTCTGTGTCTATTTTGTAACTACCAATTTGTACTTCTTAATCTCTTCACCTCTTTCTCCCAGTCTTCCAACTTGTAACCTCTCCACTCTGGCAACCACCAGTCTGCTCTGTGTCTATGAGTCTGCTTCAATTTTGTTTGTTCATTTATTTTGTTCATTAGATCTCACATATAAGTGTAATCACATGTTACTTGTCTTTCTCTGACTTATTTCACTGAGCATAATAGGTTTATCCACGCTCTCACAAACAGTAAGATTTCATTTTTTTCTATGGCTGAGTAATATTCCACTGTATATATGTACTACGGCTTTTTTAATCCACTCTATTGATAGGCACTTGGGTTACTTCTATATCTTTGTGATTGTAAATAACACTGCAGTGAACATAAGGGTACATATATTCTTTTGAATTAGTGTTTTGGATTTCTTTGGATAAATCCCTAGAATTGGAATTGCTGTGTCATGGGCAGTTCCATTTTTCATTTTTTGAGGAAATTCCACACTTTTCCAGAGTCACAGCATTTTCTTGTACGTGCTATGAGCCAAGGAACAAAACTTATTCTACTTGTTCCCACTTCTTCAGAATCCAGGAATAGTTAAGGTGATCCTAGTTAGAGAGAGCTTAGAACACTTGCAATTTTGCTTTAGAATATACAATTATAAATTTATAAATTCCAAAATTTTATTTTTCCTGTCTTCATTCTCTCACCAGGCAATTTCCCAGCTCTGTAGACTATTACATGGTCTGTTTTTACTGAAAGTAGGAGAGTTTTAGAAGTAAATAAAAATATTTGATGAAAATAAATACACATAAAGAAGGTGCTCTAGTGTTTTATATTAAGGGTAGATTTCAGTTCTTACAGTCTGTTTCATGATATATGCACTCAATGTCTCATAAAAGCAACTTTCTGGAATGGTCTTCATCTTTGTGACATGTTGAGGAAGACCCCGAGGCCGGGAGTCCTGTGCTGAGGTGTTGGTTGCTCCAGCCAGCTGTTAAGGCTCTCAGCTGAACTGCTGTGATCAGAACTAAAGTCACATTATGTCTGTGCTGGTGGACAGAGTCGCTTCTAGCTTGAGTTCAGGTGAGTAACTGTATACAATGACACTTCATGTAGAAAATAATTAAACATGTTTCCTGGTGTGTGGCTGCATTTTAACCATTTTAGTCCCATCATCTGAGCATTAGGCTTAGAAAAAACAATGTACAAACTGGGTTTTACAATTTTCTATTTTATTCTGCATGAATTGTCAATCTAGTTCCCACCCAGCATTGAAAGAACTGGTTTCATAATGAATTTTCTCCGCAGGGTTTTGTACTAGAGGTATTTAAATGACCATGTGATAGATTATAAACTTCAACCTGGAACACTTTAACTGGAAAACACAGCACAGCAAAATAAAATATAACCCATAATTGTCAAGCTGTACCTTCAAATAAAGTTTAATAGTAAAACCATGAAATCTTACAAAATGTTTTATAAAGAGGGACAAGGAACAGTAGTTCCTTTCTATTTTGCTACAGTTAAGGCAGCTTTGGGTTTATAGAAGGAAAAAAGAAAGGACTTATCATTTGGAATACAAACTATGCCAGGCATAGTGTGAGGCATATGCACATATATTAACTCATGTTCTATGAGGTAGATATAATTCTGTTCCTAAGGTCAGAAAATGGGCAAGCAGACAACATATCCAAAGTAGAATGTGTTGAAGTTGGCTTTTTTTTTTTTTTTTAACATTTTGCACAAGGAAGATTCAACTGCTCAGCTACTCAGGAGCTTTAAATTTCTTCTTTTATAACTAGAAAAAAAAGTCAGCCTGCCCCACAAATTCCTAGATGTCACTATCAAAAGCTCTTTTTTCTCCTAATAAATTTCACTATTTCTTCCTCTTTGATAGCAGGGCTTCAGAAACATACAGTGATTCCCTTTCTTCAGAATTGCAAAAGACAAATTTAATAGAAGATAAAAGCAAACCAAACTAGGTGTTTAGGTGTGGCCATTAGTGTCTAGGAAATTTGTTGTATGTATGATTCTAAAATTTCCCCCAAACATTTCAAGCCTCCAAATCCACAGAACCTATGAATATGATGATATGACTCCCAAGATTGCATTATGCGATGTGGCACAGCTGACCTTATAAAAGAGAGGTTATCCAGATGTGTCTAATTACATGAGGTTGCAAAAACAGAGGACTTTCTCTGTAATGGGACAGAATGGTAGAAGTCAAAGATACTTGAAACATCAGGAGGATTCAATGCACTGTTGATAAATTAAGATGGAGGGGGCCACATCCGAGGGAATGAAGGTAGCCTCTAGAAGCTGAGAGTAGCTGAGGGCTTTTCCAGCAAAGAATAGGAGACCTCCGACCTACAGCCCTAAGGATTGGTATTCTGCCTACAACCTGAATGAACTGGAAAGCAGATACTTTCTGTCCCCAGATAAAAGTCCAGCCAGCCAACCCCTTCATTTAGAACTTGTGATACCTAAGCAGAGAAACCAGTTGTACACGCCAGACCTCTAACAAAACTGTGACCTAATACGTGGGTATTTTATTAAGACACTAAATTTGTGCTAATTATGTGTTAAGCAGCAAGAGAAAACTAGTTACAATTATTTCCTAACTCTTTGAATGTCTAGGCCAGTTTTATTCTTTTTTGTCCCTTACCATGCAGCTAATGAGACAGAGACATCTACCAGTTGTTTGCTATTTTATCACCCTGTTCAATTTCAGCATATCACAATTTGTCAATCAGTAATAATCTAATTTATTAGTTTGTGTGTTGGCTGCTCCCTGGGTAAACTATAAAATCTGTGCAGGTAGGATTTGTTTTCTTTACTTATCCCTGAAACTCGTACATGGTACGACTAGCTTTGATTTGCTGAATTGCATGAGTAAATATTGCTTCCAGCAACTTGACACCTACCTTAAATAGACGACATTCTAAATAACTTAAAATATATTTGAACAAGGATTCAACTACTAAATTGTGTTGAAATGGTTATTTAAATATTTTAAATGTTTTGGCAATTCAGTAAATTTCTAAAACCAATTACTGTTTCCTGTGTCTTTTTACTCGTAGGATTATTGATTTCCTTTGGTTAATTTTAAATACTTTTTTTCACAAATAATTTAGCTACAACTTCATTTGGTTTTATTCATATATAAAGAGTGCTTTCTGGTTTTCTTTGTTGCCATTCCACTCTATTAGGTACATAATATACACATAAAGTACATGTCACAATTTATGAAAAATGGAGAAACATCTGAAGAGATGCTTATATCAGAAATGGAACATTGCACTGCTGTTCAGAGAGAAAAATATCTTTGGGTAATTGATTCCAAAGCATGTAAAATTATACCAATTTGTGTTTGCAACAAGCTGAAAAGTTCTAAGCCAAACAACGTCTTGTAGACTGACTGTATAAAGGTTACAAGGAAAAAAAAAAGAAAGTTAGTTGTTGGTGGCATTAAGTAGGCAGGTACTGAAGGCTGAGTGACATGAATGCCTATACCCACATATCAGGAATATCAAAATGAAGGGGGAAATGGGGGGAGGGTTTTAATAAGAATCATAGACTAAGAATCGTACATGAATATTCGTACTCACTCTCCATTTGATGTCTGCACTGGAGAACACTGAGATTATATGCTGAATAAATAAAAGGTCACTGGCCATGAAACTGTCTGAACAATGCCCCCGACAGTACCCAAATCAGTGTGTTAAATATGGGACCAAGAAAATCACTTTGGAAGTCTCCCTCAGAACATGAAGTAATATTAAAAAAATCTACCTGCCTTTCATAGAGGAAATAGTGGATAATCCAACCTTGAATAGTGCATAGAAGAGTCATCTCAAGTAGACACATTGTCTTCCTCTCCTTCTCCACTCACTTCTCCAATTCCTTCACCTCAATCTATGCATGAAATTATCCTCCAATTCCAAAAAATGCCTTGCTTTCCTTGTCTCCATATTTTTTTCAGCCTGTCCTACTATATGGGATATTCTTTTCCTTATTCTAAAATTGGATAAAACAACTACTTCTAATACCCATTTAATCATGTACTAATAGTATGACCATAAAAAATTATTTAAACTTTCTGAGCAGTCGTTTACTGATTTACAAAATAGGAATAATTATAATAACTACTGTATTAGTTTTTTTTAGGACTGTCATTACATAGTGCTACAGTCTGGGTAATATAAATCACAGAAATATTGTTTCACCACTCGGGAGGCTAGAAGTCTTAAATCAAGATGTCAGCAGGATTGATTCCTTCTGAGGGCTGAGGGTGAAGTTGTGCGGATCTCTATCTTAGCTTCTGATGGGTTTCCTGCAATGTTTGGCATTTCCTAGCAGCATAACTCCAGTCTTCACATGGTATTCCTCCTGTTTCTCTATCTCTGTACACAAATTTTTTCTTTTACTAAGACAAATTTTTTCTTTTACTAAGACTTAGTCATACTGGGGGACCCTACTCCAGTATGACTAAGTTTAACTTAACTAATCTTATGTAATTATACATGCAATGACCCTATTTCCAAATGAGGTCACATTCTGATGTACTAGAGGTTGGGGCTTCAATAGATGATTTTTGTGCGGGGAGCTGGAATATAAACCATCAGGGTTATTATGAAAACTCAATAAAATAATATATAAAAATACTTTGCACAATGTTTGGCACATAAAAATTACTGAATAAATTATCTGATATTAAGGGATATGGAACATTTTGTTTATATAAAGTGTTGCAACTATTTTTTGCTGTTTATTATTTGCACTTCTCTCTCTCTCTGTCTTTCTATCACATACACACACACAATTCATTCTTTCACTCTTCATGCAGTCAAATATTTCTCTGTTTTCTTTTTTGTGCTTTATCATCATGCTGTGTTTCTTTATATACCTCTATCAGCCTTTATTTTATTTCCTGTAGCAAAAGAAATTGTGATAAGGAAATCATTGGCACCAGTTATGCTTTACAAGAAACAGATTCTGCTTGTCTTTTCTACAACAGTTGGCTGTCTCAACCTCAAAAAGACCATCTTGAAAAACAGCTGGATTTTAAAAGTGGGTCATTTGTTAGACGACAGCCTTGGTTAGTAACACAATGCTATTACATACAGAGAAGGCAAACACTGACATCAAAAGGTCCCAAAACTTTCTACTTTGCAAGGACTCGTTCATAAAATTCTCACAAGAAATTGACTTTGGTCAAAAATTCACTGTAAGCTGTCAAAACAAATGTGAAACTTTCTGGCTTGGAAGTCATGGTTAATACACATCTTGATGCTACAGTGACAGGTGAAGCCAGCAGAGCTGTCCATTGTAAAAGTTTTAACACTAGATGGATTTTAATAAAAGGCCCTCGGAGAATCATGAGGTCTCAAAGTGCTGTATAAATGCCTAAAATTAAAATAACAACAAAAATGGACACAAATGATACGCATTTCAGGATGTGTCAACTGTATAATTTCGTATCTTTTTGTTTCTTTTGGCATGACGTTCATGTACATGCATAGGCACTATACCAAAATTAAATTACTTAAGTTTGAGCCTGAACCATATGAGAGATTCTAGTAACTACCTTTCAAACTATGAAACAGTCCCTTGTCATGATAATTAAATTATATGTTCCATGTAAGAAGAATCTTAGCACAGTTCCCAGGTATGAGATTTGTTTTATTATTGCCATCATCACCATTATATTAAAATATTTTTATAAAACATCTAATTTAAATTTTAAACCTTTTATTAATTACCTAGAAAACTATAAATAAAAGAGAAATTTCTAAAATATACTCTATTGTTTTTAGAAATTGAAATGTTTGCAGTTCTTCTTTCTCTCATCACTGCTCTTTCAAATGTCCTGTATCTCAGAATAAATAATCTCTTTTTTGTGTGTATCACCTCAAAGCATGCAAAATGCAGAAATGCGAGGATGCATTTTGGGATTATTTGCATTTCACAGATGAATTACCTGGGGATCCATAACACCTCTCAAGGACATTGAAAATATAACAGGAATGATTTAAAAATATAAATACTTCAGAATCTATTCAAACAAATGTTGACATTTCTTTCAGCCTAACGTAATACTATAGTATAAGGGGCAATGTTCAGATTAACAATATTACTTTGTTACAGAGGCTATCATTTTAAAAAGTCTCAAAGTAGCCACTGTTAATTTAGGAGCTAGTGGAATAGGCAGAGCATTGATGCCTGTAATTAAAGGTGAGTTCATAATCTTAAAAACAATCTTTATCAAGACCTTTGGCTATAATTACTTGAGTTTGGATCTGGTCAGAAACAAATGCATTAAGAACCTACCAAGTTCTGAGGAAATAATATTTCTAAAGAACATCTAAGCCAGACTTATACTAGCTTCTCACTGTCAAATTACCAACACCACCCAGGGCCTCCTAACCTCCCCCAATAGCAGTGAAGCTCCGAAGCTGTGCGGCCTCCAGAAAGGGCAGAAAGGACAACCTCACCAATACCCACCTTCTTGTGACCATGAGAGAAAGAGGACAGATGTACCTCCTGGATGGAAGAGTGGAGGCCAGGGAGGGAACGCTACAGCAAAACCAGAAGCTGCCAGGTGGTTTAACAATAGAATGTACTTCTTTGCCAGGAAAAGGGGTTCTCACTCTTCCTTCTAAACAGGATAGGCTCATTGTTTTGGCCCAGAGATGGCTGTATGATTCCTATTATTTTCTCTTTTCCCAATGGAAGCTTTTTACTGTAGCTACTTATTTTCCTCCTCTATTTTTTCATTCGTATGTTTCATGTCCCAGAGTGGGAAAGCAGATGTCTTTATAATTGACTAGGCCACAGGAGCTACAAGTGGAATTGATGGAGAAAGTAGCACATTACCTGCAGTTTGAGCAGGATGCAGTTACCAGATGCAGAAGCTCAGTTGCAACTTTTTGACAGGGAAACAAGTACAGAATGGAAGAAGGACATGTAAAGATGTGAGTAATTAGGAAGGGGCTGTCACAGATACTATACTGGATATCAAATATCACATTTTACCATCTTCCTTAAAACATAATTTTTATTTTACTCTGGGCTGATTTTATTCATAGCTAAAAACATCCATTTTCCAGCAAATTTTGCAGGTTAAAATGAACAAGGGGACGTAAGCGGTAGTTGCTGAGTAGGGTTTCTAGAACTTGTCTTTAAGAAGGCTCACTCAGACATGAGGGCCGCCATTTTGCCTGTCATCCTTTTCTGTACAACCTGGAATGCAAGCATAGTGGCTGGAGTCCTGCAGCCCTCCTGTGACTTGGAAAATGGAAGCAACACACTAAAGACAAGGTGGCAAAAAGAAATTCTGAATTCTGAGTAAGGTGGTTTTAATGTTTCCCACAGATTGAGTAAACTTTAGACAGGTTTCTTCCTTGCTTTATACCTGACCCTCCCCTTTCTTACCACATTTACTTTAGAAAACTCATAATTACTAATCCTTTCTCTGCCCCTCTAGAAAGTGTCTTAATCTCCCTAAAGGCACGTGCCAGTTTTAAGACCCTAGGGCTAGTGTTTCTGTAGGATCTTGGAACCATTTCTTTTAAGTGTAAACATCAAAAAGGAAAATGTTAGAGCTCTATCCCTCAGTCTCTCAGGAAGTATACAAACCTAAACTCAGTGGGGGCCTTGCTCCAACTTGTAAGACTACCTCCTGCCGGGAAGAGAGGAGAATATTTCATTTTCCTTTGGATAAAAGAAAAAATGGGCTATGATCCCCATCCCCAGTACTTAATACACTCCCTTGTCCTTTACTTCAGCGGGGCTGAAGTATCCAAACCTGGTCTGTGCTCTTTCCTCTCTGGCTGGCAATATTATCGGAATAAATCAATTTCTGTCTGCTCATCTTGTCCAGTGCAATTTTTCTTTAACAATCACTAATGGCTTTGTGGAATCACAAGCACATCTCTGGACTGCCTAGCTTCAAACTCCTTTAACTTGATCAAATAATCTCCCTATTTGTTTAAGACACTGTAGTCAGTTCAATGTTACCAGTAGCCAAAAAAAATTCCTAACTGCTAGGTAGATTTGAGATGCAAGATTGAGTAAGAAAACCAGGAAGAGCCTACAGTGGTCTCTAGAGTATATCTTGGGAATGGTCTGATCAGAGTTAAAATATCCTAATCTCCTTTCACTTTCTGGAAGCAGGATATAAAGTATTAATTTAATTGTAACTCTCTAAATTTAAATATGCATGGTAAAATTTAAAATAACTACTACAAGATTAAATACCGAAGAATGTAATTTTCAATACTGTAGCGGTAAAACTTAAAAAATTAAAATGGGAATTTAATTAACCCAACAAAAGATCGATAAAATAGAAACAAAAATATATACAGAAAATTCCAAAGAGATAGAATGCGCAAACACAGATATTCTTTTATCAGATGCTAACTATGTGAAGTGATGGATGTGTTAATTAGTTTGTGGAAATCATTTCACAGTTGATATGTACATTAAGTCATCATGTTATACTCCATAAAAATTCTGTTGTAAAACATCAATATATATTATTTTAATTTGTCAACCATACCTCCATAAAGCTGGAGGAAAACAAAGATCTATAAAGTAACCTCAAAATATATAATGTAAACATTTATAAAACTACCAATCAACTACATTTTGTTTTTCAGTAATTGAGAAGTTAAGAAAGAACAATTGACTTTAAAATATAATTGAGGTAATAAAGGTAAGCGTAAAAACTTAGGAATCAGAGGAATATTGGAGGTAGCCTGACTGAGCATCTGAGGCGCTGGATTAAGGAATCAGAGAAATACATAATAAAGAAAATCAAACTAGCCCATGGTTGTTTTAAAAAACGACATAAAATAAAAAATCAAACTCCACTAGAACTCGCCAAGAAAATAATAAAATGCTCAAAATTATTTTAGAAACTGAAAAGAAATATATTAACAGATACAGGAGAGATTTATAAAGGTAGGAGACTTTACACCTCTTGTAATTAAAAACATCCTAAAAGCATTTAAAAATAGCCTCGCACATTGGCTCTAAGATATGTATAAAACCTTAATAATACTAGAACATTAAAATATAAATCATTTGTTAAGTCTTTCCCACAAGAAAACTCTACACACAGGTGGTTTTATAATTACTATACAGCATTGATTTAACAGATTATTTCAGTATTACACAAGCGTCTAAACAATAGAAAATGAGGCCACTCTCCAGTTCATTTTATAATATTCAGATAATTATTACATAAAAATTAGTCAAATACTATAAAATAATATTAAACTATGTCAATCTCTTCATTAACCCAGATTTTATAATATGCTAAATAAAATATTGTATGAATCCAAGCAATATGTATGATAATATATAAAAGTCATGACAAAATATATTCCAGGATTCTGGGTTGATTTGACATCGGAAACCAATTATTGAATTCACTGTGTTATTATGTTAATTGAGTTTAGAAAAAGCAAAGAATAGTCTCAAATGATGTAGAGAAGTTATTTGATAAAAAGCAAAAGCCATTTATGATACAAAAAACTTTTAACAAACTACAAATAGAAAAGAGTATAGCAAATATTATACATATTGATAAAATATTAGTCATTCATTTTCAAATCAGATATAAGACAGTAATATCTGGTATCAAGGTTTCGACATTATTTTGAAGTCCCTGATAATGCAGTATAACAAAAAAAGGGGGGATATAAATATTAAAAGGGTAAAACCAAACTACCATGTTGTATATAATATGACTGTATATTGAGAAAACTCTGCTTTACAAATATTAATATGAATAAGGCAGTTTAGCAAGTTTCCTGACATATGTTAAATTTTAAAAAAAATCTAATTGTTTTTCTATGCTCTAGAAAACAATGAAACAAAATTCCAATTATCAAAGCTATAAAAATTACAAAAATAACTCTTATTCCAGGTAAGACAGAACACGCAAATTCCATCCTATCTCTTCTGCTAAATGCAGCTATAAAACCTTAACAGAATTCAGGAAACAACTGTTTTAAGAGTCTGAAAAGTGAACATGATCTTGCAGATAAGGTGAAAAGACCAGAATTCAAAATACCACCAAAGCAGTGGTGAGGTGCTATTGTTTTCCTCTGTGATATCCCTCACCTTTGAAATACACCAAACCTGCTGTGATTAGTCCCTTCTCTTGGAACCTGTTTAGAAAGATTTGTTAGGCAGAATTAGAAAGCTTAGTTATATATTTCTCTATCAGGAAATCGTCATCGTTATTTGTGTAGTCAAACAAATAGGCATTTGGTGGACTTCTGAAAATCAAGGCATACTTGGGATCAAGGATGTTAGGAATCTATGAGAGATTTGTTTCTCTTTTTGTGAAACTCAGAAGCAATTGAATTTGTAATGCCTATGCTCCTCATTTACACCATTTGTAAAATTTGAAGGCAAGTATTAAAAGCCAAATCTGGGATGTTTACATTTAGGTCAGAGTATCTATTGTTATATTATACTGTTGATAAGAATCACTTTCCATCATTATTCTAGTCATAACAGCCTCCTATAATATTTTCAGATTAGAGTTTTGCTGTCTTGTTTTATTATACATTTAAAGCAAGTATGGAACTAGAATTAACACCCCCCCACCCCCGCTCCTCTTTTTATGAATAATCAGTTGTCCTGGGACCATGATCAGATCTGTAAATAACACCATTTTTGGTTATTGTGTGTGTGCTTTGTCCTGTTTACAATGGCCTGTTTATCTCTTCTACTGCCTTGATTATTATAGTTTATTAATAGCAATATATAACATGTCATCATGTTTGACAGGGCAAGCCCTCATCCATCATAGTTTTTCTTTGGGGTATCATAGTTATTCTTGTCCTTTTGAATTTCCATATTCATTTATATCAATAAATCATACTATTAGGTCCTATGAAAAATAATTTCTTGCCTTTTTATGTAATTGTGTTGAATCTGCAGATTTATATAAAAATAATTGATGTGTATAACAGTATGCCTTTCTATAGCTGAGCATGCAGTCTTTTTCAGTTTATTAATAATGTTTTATTATTTTTTCTATAAAGCACTTGTTCAACTTTTCTTGCAGGCAAATGTGTACACTGTTACTATTACTAAATATGATTCTGAATTTTTTGCTAAGAACTTTTGCATAATGATTTTATACTATATATTGTTATTATTCATCTAATGGATCCATGTTTGCCCAATAAATTTTACAGTGATATTTATCTGAAAGACTGCTTATTTTCTTCTACAAATTATCATTATTACTATCACTATTAATACTTTAAGTTTTAAAAACATTTACAGTAAATTATGTTAGTAAAACATTGATTTTTACCATGGTAGCTAACATCATAAACATCAAATTCAATATCCAATTTAATGTTAACTTGTTTTAATTGGCAATCTCTTTCAACTAAATTAGAAATTTTCAAGTCAAAATTTAAAAGAATTCCACCATATGTTATTTACAAGGGCTCCCCCATATTTCCTAGCTCACAGTCATCTTTTAAGTTCCAACTGTTGTATTCTCAGCAGGACTTGCAAACTTCGCAAGCTTGAGGCTGTGCATTTCCAGGATGGCTGCTGCTGGTCTCCATTTTAACCACTCGGGTCTCAAAAGAACAGATAGAACTAAACAAAATCAGCCCGTAGGGTTCAAATGTGAGCAGACAAAGCCAACTAAGTATATTCAGAGAAGATTTAGTCTAACTTGATCTAGCACTAACTAATATATATATATATTAGAAAATAGCTGTACAGTTACAGAAACAAAGGATCATTTTCTTAGTGGACAAATGAGCAATAGTTCAGTCATTAATTCTGCAACCATTCTGTCACCTTTTCCTTGATGTAACCATACTGTTTTAGTGGAATCAATTTCAATCATTCTTCAAACTCTATTTCATTTTTTTTTTTCCTTAACCCACTCAAATAGTCAGAATGCCTTCCTGACCCCATTAATCTGATGGGACAAGATTTGTTAAGTATATCAGTTGCTTTCAAATGTGATCAAAATGGTTTCTGGAAACCCCCGAAGAAGAATCCACCCATCTGATGGCAGAGATTGAATACCCACTTTCTGATACTTTCCCTATCCGTATATCAGACCGTAAGTCTGTCCCACATAGTCTCTGAGACACAGGTCACCCGGATATGGGATTCATACACAAACCCTTGAAAGTCTTAATTGAACTGGCTATTCCTTTAAGATTACTAGCCACATACCCTATGAGAGAAAAAATAATAGCTGTGGCCTACCATCTCTTTATATCTCCAGAAAGGATTTGTTTTCCCCTTTGCTATCACTACCAGTGCTCCTTTCTGCTTTCAAACAGATGAATAGGTAAGGATATCCCTTGGGACAAGACAAGAGATATTAATAGGTTTTTTCCTTCTTTACTTCTCTGCCATGCCAACTCTAATACTATCCTATCTCCACTCCCCAATGTTCATTTTACAGTAGAGAATCTATGCTTAGCATTATGACCAGCTTCATGAGGATGCAATCTGTGTAGTAGCAGAAGTCCTGATGCTGAGAAGGGTTCTATGCTTAATTTCAAGCTGTTGTCATCACCTTGAATTTTTTAACTTCAAATATAGAGCCCTCATTTTCATTTGTACTGGGCCCCACAAACCAAGTTGCCAGTCCTGGCCAACATTCTTCAGCCAAACCAGGCACCCTGACTCACACTATCTATTTTCTTACATAGTAAGGAATTATCAGTATATGTGGACAGTAATTTCCTAAAAGTTTAAGAGATGCTCTGTTACTTTTCTACCATAATCCTATAAATAAACTCCAATTTTGTCAGACTCAACTGCATTACCTAGGTCATGGCTATACACAGTGAAAAAGCGGACCACCAAATATCGCATACATGTGGAAATATTGTCTCCTATCCATAACTGAGATGGCCTGTACACACTGTGAGGAATTAATTCAAGGTACTAACATTTATAATCAACAGATGGGGGCGACTTTTCTCAAGGATAAACCACAATAACCACTACACACCCTTCAGTTTGGATAATTGGTTTACTACATATGATACCAACAAAATATTCATGAACCTTATAGAACCTGATAAACACAAATATTGCAGAAAAGCTCCAAGGAATGGAATCTTGTCATGTTCCTCAGTTAAAAAGACATTAAAATTAAAAGTGTTTGCTTTGTGAAAGACCTTGTGAAGAGGATAGAATGACAAGCTACAGATTGGAGTATGATATTTGCAAACCATATATTCAGCAAAGGACTTGTATCTAAGATATGTAAAGAACTTTGAAAACTCAACAGTAAAACAAACAAATGTGTCAGAAAATGGAAAAAAGACAAGAACACACATTTCACTAAAAAGAACAAGCAGATGGCAAATAAGTGCATCAAAATATTTTTAGCATCATTAACCATTAGGTAAAAGTAAATTAAAACCTCAGTGATATATCACTATATGCAACCAAAAATGGATTAAAAAATAGTGGCAACATCAAATATGGTGAGAATGCAGAGAAACTGGATCACTAGTCCATTGCCGGTGAGACTATAAAATGATATAGCCACTGGGCAGCAATAAAATGTAATGAACTTTTTTTACATGCAATAGCTTGGATAAATCTGGAGGTAATTATGTTGTGTGGGGAAAAAAGTCAATCTGAAGGTTATATAGTGAATGCATATACACATATATGTAGTTACATGCAGTATAATTTCACCTATATGATATTCTTAAAACGAAAAAAACAAATAGAAATGTAGACTATATTATTGACTTCCAGGGTTTCAGACTCTAGGTGGGTACGTATGGAAAGTAGGTAAGTGTGACTATAAAAAGGCCACACCAGAGATCTTAGTGGTGTTAGAAGCTTGATTATATTGATAACAATATTCTGGTTGTGACTTGTATTAGAGTTTGGTAAGATGTTACCATTGTTGGAAATTGAGTTAGGGTACACAGGATCTCTTCAGTATTTCCTACAACTGCATATGAATTAAAAATGACCTAAAATAAAAAGTTAAAACAATTCCTTCACATAGTTTCACATTTTACCATGCTACATTTAAGAAATTGATTTATCTATTTTTTTTTATTTTGTCCCTATTGGAATCAAGAAAGGCTCAAGTCAGTATTTTAGGTGTCTTAAAATAAGATAAAGTAAAGTTGTCTATTGAGATTCCAAGTCAGGTTGTAATTTCAGTTGTGCTTTTGGTCTGATAATTAATGGGGGCCATTAGATTAAGCAATTAATTATGTCTTTTGAGGCTTATTATTAATAATCTCTGTTCAGTTCCAGTTTTTTACTATGGGTAACAGTGTTATATTTCAATGTTTTGGCTGACCTTCCTTTTTATTTAGCAGATATAAGGTTACAAAAGTAGTTATAAAGAAATATGACATCTGTAGTTGATCTGATAATTGGTGTCTTTGATTCTCTAAAGGAATAATTGTGCTGGCTGACATTCAAACCAGTGTAAAGAGGAAACTGGAACCCTCACAAGAGGCTAATGCAGAGCTCTAGATTCAAATGATCTTGTTCAGGGTTTCTATAAACAAAGTTGGATTACTAAAAATGTAGTGACATTTGTAGTGTGGAAGAAAGAATGTGGGTAGTTCTACCACCTAAAATATAGGGTCAGGTAAGTCTCAATCTGTGAAGGGATTTCTTGCATATAGAAATTCAAAGGCCAAAATGAGCTAAAGTGGTCTTAAACATTATATATATGGTAGGAAATTTGCTCCACCAATGAATAAAACCTACCACAAAGCTACCCCAAGTTGGACAGCATGGGTTTTGTACACAACTAGACAAAAAGAGCAGGGATTTTTCTTAAGTATGTATCTCTCTTTATTTTCCTTTTTCCTCACTGGCTTCTATCTGACTTTTTGCTGTCTCATTTTCCTGATCTGTGAATATTGGAGTGCTCTGGAACTCAGACTTCAAAGGACTTATTTTTCTTTATACCTATTTTTAAATAATTTTAGTATTCTGAATTTATATATTTTCCAAAAGCATATAGGTCCAAATATTACATCTTCAGTCTCATTTCTATGGCAAACATCACTATTTGTCTACTGATGTTCATTCTCTCTGTCTTCCTTTTGGAACAGAAATACCTGAATTTTGACTGCATACATAGTCATGTAGTTAGGGACTGCAAAATTGATTCTTGAATGATGTAGGGGTTAGGGGAGCTGATTCCCAGTACAGTTGAAAATCCACATATAACATTTAACTCCTCCCAAAATGTAACTACTAATCGCTTACTATTGACTACACATATTACATAAAGTCACTTAATGCATATTTTGTATGTTATATGTAATATATATTATATTCTTACAATAAAGTATGCTAGAGAGAAGAAAATGGTATTAAAATTATAAGGATGAGAAAATACATTTGTAGTATTGTACTATATTTATTGATACTGTAGTTTATATCATCTATTCACAAGATCTATCATCTCTGTCAGAACCTACATCAGTATTGCCTTATATGAAGACATTTGAAGATACTGACCTTGAACATTGGAGTGATATAGCTACAGACCAAGGAATGCCAGTAGCTACCAGAAGCTGGAAAAGACAAGGAATGGATTATCCTCTAGAGCAGCTAGAGGGACTATATCCCTGCCAGCACCTTGATTTCAACCAAATAATACTGATTTTGGACTTCTGACTTCCAGAACTGTGAGATCCTGAAGGTGAAAGGGTATCTGGTTTCTCGCAGATACCTGGCAAACTGGTTGGTATGACTGCTCAGGACAGAGTAACCGTGATTCAAGAACAATGGGCTGACTATTTCTTAGGAGAAGCTGGCTGGAGAAAGAGGCACATATGGAGAACCAGTTGGAATTTGTTGCTGCAAAGTGAAAAAAGAGTCTACTCACAGCAGTGATGTTCAAATTGCTAGCAACAGTTTTCTCTCCAGTATTAGATTGGAAAAATAACTTCTGTGAGGATTAGGATGGATTCCTGAACACATTTTAGCTAACGTGGAAAATCAGAAGGGGTTCATAAAATTGTTTACCTCCCAGAGTGGCAGAATTCCAAGGAATTATTTAGAAAAACTACTATACCTTTGCGGATGGTGAAACCAGCATAGCAGTGGAATGCTGGCAGAGTAAACTCCCTGCAATTTTCAGCTATGGAAGAGAACCTAGAAATCACCCGTTCTGAGCCCTTCATTGTATAGATGTAAAATCTCAGCAGATTTTTCGACCCAACTCTAAATATTTACTTTGCAGTGTCGCTTCAGTGTCTATAGAGTTTTATTGGGTCAGGTGCTGATTCACGGCAATGAAAACAGAAGTGCATTTCTAGCACATAGGATAATCACAATCCCTCCATTGCTGGCCAGGGAGCACAAACTAAAATTCTCCCTATGCTCCAGACACATTTCTCCGGATGTGAGACACAGACACATTTGTAACCAGGGAATTAGCGGAACCTTGAGGCCGAACGCTAGTAGCTGGCGCATTTACTTTGAGAAATGAAGGCTTCCGGCTGATGAGGCGGTAACCTCAACTGGCGGTTTGGCAGGTCCTCAGCTCTCAGGTCCTCATTTGTTATGCTAACGCTGGGAAGCAGACTTGCTTCGGGATCACACTCTCCCATTGGCTGTTGAAGCCCTGGCTGTTGGGAGGGGGCTGCACGTTCAGCCAAAGGCTCTGCTGAGGGCCGCAGCGCAAGGCTTGGCATCTAGCGGACAGTGTGGTTGGAATTTGGCGCTGGGTCAGGTCCGGGTCCTCGGAGAATGGATGGTGTGTGGACGGCATGGTGTGGGAAATGCGACAAAGAGAAAAAAGTTGTCACCCCTCTGGGCCCAGCGTATCTTAGTTGCCTGGGTCAGTGGGATCCGGTGACAGAATATCTGTTTTGTGATGGCCATAAATTACAGCGGTAAGTGCTGAACCACATCACAGCGTGGAGGAACAGGTGAGGCAACAAGCTCTCCCTGGATGTGACTTCTGCTGCTGACCTGGTATGCTGGAAGCTCTTGGATGTAACTGGTGGCTTGGGACTTGATGAACTTAGACTATTCTATGACATGGGATTGGTCAAGTGTGTGACTCTTATCTTGGAGAGGAAGACAAGGTCTGTCAGGGTGTCCCTCAAGATCCTGGCCCAGGAGGTGAACATTCCAAATTGGATTGTTGAACTTCGCTGTGAGTTGACTCACAAGAAAGTGCCACATATAAATGACTGCTGCAGAGATTGCTATTTTGTCCTGCGTTGACTCCAGAAGGCCTCCTGGTGCTGTCAAGAGGAGAACAGCCTAAGAGAGAGACCTTGGGGTTAGAGGAGGACAAGGAAGAGGCAGATGAAGACATCCAGGAGGAATTAAAGAACACTGATGACAACATCACAGAATACAAACTAAAGCCTGAGTGAGGGGAAAAGTGCAGAGCTGGATGGCAGGGCCGATGGAGACAGCCAAGGTGACACAGAGGTTGATGTACATTGGAAAAAAGCTCAGAGACATATAGAGATCTATGAAAGAGCCCAAGGACTACTGGTAGCCTATGAAGAGGAGCAGTTTAAGGTGCTGGAGAAATTTAAGCATTTGCTTCAGGCCATTAAGGCATGGACTCACCTATCCCCACCTGTAGACCGTATGCTAGCAGAGCCCAAGGGCATTGCATGGGAGAACAGGGAAGCTGCGCTAGATGCTTTTCTGGTTGATGACTTTCTCATCCCCACTTTTGAGCAGTTAGCAGCTTTGCAGATAGAGTAAGAAGAAAACATGGACTTTAATGATATCTTGGTGCCAAAGCCATTCTCTCAATTCTGGGAGCCCCTGTTCCAGGGCCTGCACTCCCAGGCTTTGGACAAGCCCTGCTAGTGAGCATGCTCCCCAAGTTGTCAGCCTTGGGGAACAGTGGGATCTGGCCCAACTACATCTTCAGATGGACTGTTGAATTGACCTTGGCTAACACCAAGACTGGACAGAATGGTCACTGATTTTCTGCAGTCCGGTGGGAAACAAGGAAGAGCTGGAGGCTATTCAGCTGCTCTGCCCCCCTTGACTGGCCCTGGGTGGCTGAGTCCTGCTTGGACTCACGTTGCTGATGGGCCAGCCCCCATCTTCTTCAGGTCATTTTCAAAGCCATGGGCAAGTGTTGCCTGATGAAGAGCAGAGAAGCTGCTGCGCATCTGTTCCATTCATACTCAGAATGGAAAAATCATCCTGGTGCCTCAGAGGCCTCCCCCATTGGGAAGTCTGCATATACACTGGGCACCCTGCATGGGAGCCTCAAGCCAGCTGGTTCCAGCTCCAGGCCTGAAGGAGAAGCCAGCAGCAGGAGGAGAAGGGCAGCCTTACTTATGGTAAGAAAGATGAGAAGAAGGTGAAAGAAGTCTTGGAAGACCATAGAGAGGAGGAGGAAGAGGAAGAAGACGATCAAGAGAACTGGAAGGAGGAAGAAGATGAGAAAGAGGATGAAGATGATGAAGACGATGAAAAGGAAAATGGAATGGAGGTGAGGTCTTTCTCTCTGGGGGAGGGGTCCTCCAATGCCAAGAAGGCCAGGCTCCTGGCCCAGAAGAGAGGAGCTCCAGGGTTCTACGTGGCAAGTTGGTTCAGAAGATGAACTGACCTAATGCCAGGACAGACTGAGGCCCCAGCAGAGCTAATGCTGGAGAATTATGACACCATGTACCTTTTAGACCAGCCTGTGCTAATGTAGCAGCTGGAAACTCCCAAGGCGCAGAATGAGCACCCTGGGCCTAAACTGTGGCATCAGCACTGACTACAGTAGCAAAGGCAGCAGCAAGTTGGAAGGCCTTTCGTGGAGCCAGGGCCAGCTGCACTGGCTCAAACCTGGTCCGCAGCTCTTATGATATCCACTCTAGTACTATCTCCGCTGAGGCAGGAACCCACCCTCCAGTGCACCTCATGTTCCCTGAAACAATGAGGGAGACAGCGCTTGTCAGCCACATCAGCTCAGCATTCACCACAATGTCATTTTGCTTTGTTTTTATTATTAAAAAACAATAAACAGGAAAGTATTAAAAAATATTGTCTTATATGATACAAAACTCTGTAGATTTTATATATTTTGCTAACACTAGACATCAAAAATAGACAATGTAAGAAATAAATTCATATTTACTAACAGTATAGTGATTCAGGGATTGATTACAAAGAAGCAGCGATACTATTGCTTTATGGTAGCCTAATATGATTGGTACAATTGCTTCATGGTATCCTAGCCTATACACTAACGAATGAATTGTTTTAAAAATTTATGGCATACAGTATTATCATCATATTCATAATACAGTATTAAAAACATTGTTATATATTTTGAAAAATCACTTAACTGTAATGATAGGCTGATACACAGTTTTTCCAGTTATGGGGGAGAAAGAAGAGAGAGAGAGAGAGAAGGAGAAGCATATAGCATGGTAATGTAATTCTTTGGAAAAAAGTTATAAAACAGTATGAAAACCAACATGTTATTACTTTTATATGAAATATCATTCACCTTATGCCCATGTAATCATAAGCTATCCACTTCCATACAAGTTTTGCACACAATGCTCAGCACACAGGATACTTACTCAATGAGGATGATGACTCAAAAATGTCTCATACAGTTCTTGCTGCACAGTTACTAGATTTTTACATGAAGACACACATACACAGCAGATAAATTTATTAACTGTATGGCATGATAATTATTTACATTAAGTGGAAGTGGACCATCATAAGGTCTTCATGCTCATTGTCTTCACATTGAGTAGGCTGAGGAGGAGGAGGAAGAGGAAGAGGAAGAAGAAGGCTTGTCTTGTGGTCTCAGGGGTACAGAGATAAAGAGATGGAGGAGGGGGGAGAAGAGGCAGGAGAGATAGGCACACACAGTGTAAATTTAGAGAAATTCATTGTAATTTCTCTCTGACTTTACCTCTTCATTTCTCTAAAAATGTTTCTATATAGTACCAATTCCTCCATTGTTTGCTTTAGTTTAGTGCCTGTACCATGGAGGATTCATGTCATAAAGAAAATCAAAAACAGTCTTGAACAATCAGAACTCTTATGCCAAATTGTCTAATGTCAATTTGTTTTCTGGCTCTCCTTCAAGGTTTTCTTCCTCATCTCCGGGCACCAATTCGGGAGCACTCATCTCCATCAAGTCATCTTCTGTTAAATCCTCTGGTGTGGCATCCGTTACCCCTCAAATTTCTCCCAGATCTACATCTTGAAACTCTGTACCCTCTATGGTCATTGTTTTTACTCCAGCAGAAATTTGTTTTGGGCACGATGGCTTTCATGGCTTTTTCTCTAACAACAATGGCAGCTTCAGTGATGTAATTCTTCTAGACTTTCACAATGTTTTCTCTATAAGGGTTCTTTCCATAAAATTACCAAAGAGTACCATTTGTAATAAACTTGAAAGGTCCTTACAACACTCTTGCTCTCGAGGCTGAATTATGAATGTTGTGTTTGGAGGCCAGTAGACCACTTGACACCTTTGGTGTTGAACTCCTGGGGTCAGGGAAGGCCAGCGTAATTCCCTAAAGTCAAAAGAACTTTAAAAGGCAATCTCTTACAGGCAAGATACTTCTCAACATCTGGGACAGAGCATCAGTGGATCCAGAAAAAATGTTCTCCTTGTCCAAACCTTCTTGTTGTGCAACCAAAAGACTGGCACCTTGTGTTTATCTTTTCCCTTTAAGTCTCAGAGATTAGCAACTTTATAAATAAGGGCAGTCCTGAATGTAAACCTGGCTGCATCTACACAAAACAGTATGGTTAGCCTATCTCTTTCTGCCTTATATCCTGGTGCTCACTTCTCTTCTTTACTAATTCATGTCTTTTGTGGCATTTTTTTCCAGAATAGGGCACCTCTTGTCTGCATTAAAAACCTGTTCAGGCATATATCCTTTTCCTCGATTATTTTCTTACTGGGGTCTGGGAAATATTCTGCAGCTTCGTGGTTGGCAGAAGTTCCTTTCTTAGGTTATCTTGACAATTTTTAAGCCAAGCATCTTTCTGAAATTATCAAAACAGCATTTGCTGGCATTAAATTATCTAACTTTAGATCCTTCAATTTCCTTCTGCTTTATGTTGTCATATAATGACTTTGCTTTTTCTTAAATCATATCGAGTCTGTAGGTTAGCCTTTCTTATAGCAATCCTGCACCCAAATAAAGCTGCATTCTCAATACAAGATAAAAGGTATTTCATAAAAAGTTCAAGGTTTCCTTGCCTGCTGCTATAGTGGTAGTGATGTGTCACAAATTTCGTTTTCTTTTTTTACAATGGTCCTTGCACTGGATTCATTTACTCTCGAATGGTGAGCAACTGAAGCTTCAGACCACAATCTACAATACCTATCAAGCAGTTCAACTTTTTCTTGTAATGCCATGACTTGTTCTCTTTCTAGGGAGCACTTTCAGCATCTCTACTGGCACTTCATATGGGCCCCATGGTGTTATTCAGGGTTTACGGTATTGCACTAAAGATGATGAAAAATACACAAGAACTGCAAGAGATCACTTTTTACTGCAATATGAAATTTATTGGAGAGACAAACTACTTTCCCGAAGAATAGCATTACGCGACATTTTAAATGGATATTTGCAACAGTTGAGCTCACTGCAATAGCAACAGGATGTGGCTATAAAATTATTATAATAGTACAGTATGTACTACACTTAATTTTACACAGTTATGATTTAATACTGCATGTTTACATTTGTTTACATTTCTCCTGACTGAAAATAGCATCATGTATAGCCTGTGTGTGCATAAGTTTTCATCAATTTTAACTTTATATAATAGATTTGTGTTTATTTTTTACAAGTAAATAATAAAACAAACTTGTATCTATGTACATGTTTTTGCATTCAAGACAGTCTTAACTTTGTCTTACTTTCTTTGAAATATCTAGGCTGTGTGGTTTTTCTGAGTGTTTTTTTTTCAATTGTTACAAATCTGCAGTAGATTTCAACATATTTATTTTAAGCATTCTCATGAAATGGACCTGCATTTTTCAAACTCATGTTGTTCATGGTTCCACTGTATTTGTGTTGTCATCTTTCTGCTGTTACTATAAAATAAAACTATGGCTCCTAGAATGTCAATAGAAGCGTTGTGTTCAAACTCCAGGTCATCTTCTTAAAGAAGAAGCTATTTGTTCTGGAATTTCCTAATACCTTTAGTGTGGGCTCCACTTGAGACATGGTAGTAAGTTCTCCTCATGAGAAACAAGACAACATTTTGGAAAATCATGCAACAATAAGGCTGAAAAGAACCTGGATCCTGTAGTCACTCCTGACGCAGAAACATCTTTCTATTCCTGAAGGGCTTTCCCCTACAAAGCTTTGTGAGATAGAAACAAGTCTCTCTCTTTGTTAAACCACTATTTTTAGGAGTCTTTATTCTAGCACTGTATTCTGTACTTCATTTCATACACTCCCCTAATTTAATCCTGCCTCATTTTTTTTCATCCTTGACTCCTTTTACATCCCATATTTAAGCCTTAAGCTGGGTGTACTTTCAAAACAGATATAAAATCTGATCATTCTAACCTACTACATTGTCTAAATGACCATCACCTCCTACATAGGTTATTGTAATAGTAGTTTATTTGTTCTTCTTTGTCTTCCTCAAATTTATTTTCGAGTTAGCAGCTAGAGTGTTCCTTTAAAAACATGTCAAATTTTGTCACACACATGTTTAATTGCCTCCAATGGCTTCTGCCTTCCTATTGAGTTAAAAAATTTCTTACAAGAACTTACATACTATACTCTACTTCCAGCTCTGCAAACATATTTTCTTCACTTTACTCCTTACTCACATGTTGCTACAGATAGATTTTGGACAAGTTACTGAGGACATTTCCTTTTCAAGAACCTCCATTTGCCTGAAATTGTTTCAAGTAAGATGTCCACATGGCTTATTCTATCACTTTCTTTAGATCTCTTTTTAAGCATCATTTTATCAGTGAGGTCTTCTCTATAAAATATCAACTCCATACCATTTCCTCTTACTACCATTTTTAGTACTTTGGTTTATTTTTCTCCATAATATTTGCTACTTTTTGACTTATAATGACTTTACTTTTTCATATGAGCTTTATGGGGATAGAGGTGCTTTTTTGGGGGGGGTTACTTTATTTTGTTTTTTATTCTTGCTTCACTATTATATTCCATGTCTAGAAAAGTGCCTGTATCATAGAGGTTGCTCAATAAATAATGGTTGAGTTGAATAAGTAATAATAAATATCTGTTCAATGAAATATAAAATATAACTATAACAAATGATATGAAAAATATTTAATTACTTAAAAATAATCACAAGAAAGTGCTAATTTAAAAAAGGAAAACATTTACATAAAAACACTGTGATTAAAATATATGAAAACTATTGCATAAGATGTCCCTTGTACATCTACCCTTGCCCCCCAAAATTACAACCTGACATTCATTGACAGATCAAAGTGACTTTATAGGAACTTTGGGATCCAGGTAGGAGTCCGTGAAATTCCAGTGCAGTCTAAGACCAAGGAGAGCTACTTTGAGAAGGCAGTCTCATAGCTGACTCATTGACTATGGTTCCAGCAATAAACCTAGAAACAACTCTGTGTTTGTGAGAGATCGAGAGATTGATTATACACCCATTTTCAATGATCTTGTTACCAGTACCATACTCCAAGTGACAAAAGAGTAAGTTATGACCACTTGTGCACTGGGCAACAGATATATAACACTGAGAACAGGCTGCAGGCCCTGACATGGCCTATTAAGCAGCTGCAGCCCCTCTTGGCTATGGTCCAAGAGCCCCTGAAAGTAAGCCAACCAAATACAGTCAGACTGCAGATTCTAGAAAATCCATGTAACTGGGCTGGAGCTCATCCCAGTCACAGTCTGCTGGGAATCTTCAGGATCCAGGGTTCCAATGGTAGACATTCTCATCTGCAACCCTTGTGATTCTGTAAAAACCCAATGATGGTCTCCATCCTTTCTAACCACAGTCCGTGATCAGTCCTATTGGCACAGGGACCCAACAGGGCATATGACGATACACACCTGGAGATTCTAAAGAGCCCTATACTAGGCTCCAAGCACATTAAATTCTTTTAAACAACAGAACTGCCAGCCCAGTGATCCAATGGAAGACACTATTGTCTATGCTCCTGGAGGTCCTAAAAGCACCTTATGCTCAGCTCCAGCCCTTCTTAGCCTACAAATAGTATTGGTGATCCAGGAAACTGGTGGGAGACACTCCCATCTATATCTCAGAAAATCCTTAAAGGTCCCTCTACTTGGCCCTAGTCTCTCCATTCATAGTCAGGAAACAGTTTAGCCTGCCCACCAGCCTGTGTGGAGACATGACCATTCATGCCTTCAGAGCCAGGTCTGCAGATATCAGTCTGGGCTGTGGAATCTCAACCAGCCCTTGATTCCAATCTCTCTCAGTCACAATCCAGGTCCAGTTCTGCCTACCTAGGGACACATCCAATGACCATGATGCAGCCATCTCAGGAAAGTAGCAGGAACCACACCTGCCATACAACTGGTAATAGGCCTGCTGTATGAGGAACTAACTGTGAAACATGAAGCATATTCTTATTCCAGTACCACCCTACTGAACAAGTGACTAGAAACAGTCCCATTCACCCAGGGACCAGGGAGAATCTACATCTGTCCTGGCCCCGGGTAACAAGCTTGCTAACAATAGAACCCACTGCAGACCCAGAGACATCATTTTAACCAGCTTCAACTAGCAAAATGCAATTCTGGAAGTAATCCCAACACCTAAAGTAGCAGATAAGAGAAGGTCTTTAGTTGCTGAAACCAGTATATGAACACTTGAAGAAGTGTTTACTCCCTCTAGTGTACAAACACCAAGGTAAGTTTACATCAATCATAAAAAAACTAGGCAAATATAAAACTAACAAATAAAACTATTAAAGCTCCAGTAACTGACCTTAAGTAAATAAAGATCTACAAATTTCCTGACAAAGAATTCAAAATAATCATTTTAAAGAAACTTGATGAAATGAAAGAGAACACATATCAACTAAACAAAATCAGGAAAGCAATGCAGAAACAAAATTAAAAATGTAATTTAAAAACATAAAGAGTATAAAAGAGAACCAAACAAAAATCCAGGAGCTAAAAGAATACAATGACAGAACTAAAAATCTCAATAGAGAGCTTCCACAACCAACTTGAAAATTCAAAATAAGGAACTAGAAAACTTGAAGATAGATCAAAATAATGAACCAGGTAGATGAAGAAGAGGTAAAAAAAAAAAATGACAAAGAATGAATAAAGCCTACATGAATTTTAGGACACCATCAAGCAAATGAACATTCACATTATGAAAGACCCAGAAGAAGAAGAGACAGAAGAGGGGGCAAAAAAATTATTTAAAGAAATAATATCTGAAAATTTCCCAAACCTAGCAAGATATATGGACAACCAGGCACAAGATACTCAAAAGACCCCAAAGAAGATCAAACCAAAGAAGATCACTCCAAGACATATTTTAATCAAAATGTTAAAAGTCAAGGATGAGATCATTTTGAAAGCAACAGAGTAAAATGACCCATGATACATGAGGAAACTCCCATGAGGCTATTAACAGACTTCTATGCAGAAGCCTCACGGGCCAGGAGAGAATGGGATATAATATTTGAAGTGCTGAGAGGAAAAAACTGCCAGTGAAGGATATTATATCCCGCAATTCTTTCCTTGAGAAATAAAGGAAATGTAGAGACATCTCCAGTCAAACAAAAAGCTAAGGAAGTTAATTACTACAAGACCCACTTTATAAGAAATGCCAAAGGAAGCTCTTCAAGAAGAAATAAAAGAATGGTATATAACACCATGAAAACATATAAAACTATCTATCTTTGTTAAAGGTAACTATACAATCAACTATAGAATACCCTAATATGAAATGGTGTATAAATCACTGTAATCTCTGGTATAAAAGTTAAAAAATAATATTAAAATAACTATAGTTACAATTTATTAATGAATAAAAAAGCACAATGTAAAAAAAGATGTAAAGTATGATATCAATAGCATAAATTGTAGGGAGGAGAGGTAAAAGTGTAGAGGTTTTGTATGTGATTGGATTTAACTAATTAGCTTAAAATAATGTCTACAAGATGCTTTATGTAAGCCTCATGGTAAACCCACACAGACACACACAGAAATCCTGCTGCAGTTACACGAAAGATAAAGACAAAAAAATTAAAACATCTCACTACAAAAAATAAATCACAAAAGAAGACAATTAAGGAGGAAGAAATGAATAAAGAAACTTAAAATCAATTCAGAAAAAATAAATGAAATGACAGTAGTTATTACTTATCAATACTCGCTTAAATGGAAATTGACTAAATTCTCCGATTAAAGGACACAAAAAGGCTGAATGTGAAAAGAAAACAAGATCCAAAAATATTCTCCCCATAGGAGACTTATTCCAGCTTTAAGGACACACACAGGTTGAAAACAAAAGGAAGAAAAAAGTTATTCTATGAAAATGGTAACCAAAAGAGAGCAGGAGTGACTATGTTTATATTAGATAAAATAGTCAGTCAAATCTATCACAAGAAACAAAGTCACTATATGGTGATATAGGGGTCAGTTTATCAAGAAAATATACAAAAATGTGAATATATGAGCACCCATTAAAGTACCCAAATATTAAAAGCAAATATTAACAGAAATAAAGGGAAAAATAGTTCTACAATAAAAGAAGAAAACTTTAGTCCTGGCCAGTGTGGTTCAGTTGGTTTGAGCATTGTCCCATAACCAAAAGGTTACAGGTACTACCTAAGTTGCGGGTTTGAACCCCTGTCCGGTGGTTGTGATCCCCAGTCTAAGTGTGTACAGGAGGCAACCAACTGATGCTTCTTGCTCATACTGATATTTCTCTCTCCCCTTCTCTATCTAAAAAGTAATGAAAAAATATCCTCAGGTAAGAATAAAAAAAATTAGAGGACTTTAATACCCCTCTTTCAACTATGAATAGTTCATCCAGACAGAAAATTAACAAAGAAACTCTCAACCTGCATGATACTGTAGATCAAACAGACATACAGAATATTTCATCCAACAGCTAAAACTTAAAAACTTCTCTCAAACAGACATGAAGCATTTTACGGGGTAAAAGCCATCAAGCAAAGATTAACATATTAAAAAAAATTAAGTCATATATAGTATTTTTTTTTCTGGCCACAATGGTATGACAATAGAAACAACAGGAGGAAAACAGAAAAATTAACAGACATGTGAAAATTAAACAACAGATATAAGAAAGATGGCAGAAGAGTGAATGGGAGTTACGCTGACCTCCTCCTCCCAAGACCAAACTGGAATTGCAACTAAATAATGGAAAACAATGGAACTATAGTGGGAGAGGAGCCTTGGAGCCGCGGACAGACAGTGGATTCAACTCTCACACATCCCAATGGGTGAGAAGTGTGGTGGAGACTCGAGAGGGTGGGCTGAGTGCCCACGGGCACTGGCACCAGAGGGACATTGAAACGACCAGTTAGCTTCGCCCGAGAAGAATGGGGTCTGAATCATAAACAGGGACCTCTAAACTACAGCAGCTAAAACCAAGAAAATACAGACAAAACGCAACGCCGAAAAGCTTGAGGGCGCCCTCTGCCAGAAACAGGTGGCTGGGGATGCAAAGAGACATTTAAAGGGCCAACGCAAAAGCTGCAGTGGCAGCCACCCTCCTTGGTCTCTGGGTAGAGGTGGCAGCAGGGTGGGCTGGTGCCTGGGAAAAGACTGGTGAGGAAAACTGTGTGAAGAGAACTGAGACAGCAGCGGGTGGAGCCCCGGTGATAACGTACCTCCCACTCTGCAGCTCCCATCTCGCTCAGGCAAAAGGGAATCAATTAACCTGCCTTTTGTGCGCTCCGCACACAGCTTGCACGTGTGTGAGCCGGGGGTGCTAAGTGCAGACTGGCTGGGAGAGCCTTGAGGAAAGACTGGAGACTGAGGCGTTGGGGAAAGAATGGAAGGAGGAACCAGGGAGTCCCAACTCCCTCCCCGATCAGTAGTCTCCATTCTGGGCAGGCAAGGCGCCCCCACAAAGAGGTAGAAGCGGGGCGCGCATGAACCAGACTGCCCACAATTGAAACACAGTCCACACAGGTGGTTGATCCTTGGCCAAAGGAGTTACGGAACTTCCCAGAGACCCCAGAGGAGGGACTGGAAATGGAGGCATTGGGGAAAGAACGGGAGGAGGAACCCGAGTCCCAACTCCTTCTCTTTTCCGTAGTCTCCATTGCGTGGGAACAGGCCACACCCCCAAAGAGCCAAAAGCTGAAAAGCACACAATAGACAACCCCAAACCACCCAGTACAGGCGCACACACTTGCACCAAGTGGCTGGCGAGGGTTGGCGCCTGTGTGTGTGGACCCGCGGGGGCTGGCAAGGCCTCCTACAGGTTGGCACTGATGGGGCCCGCGAGGGAGTGTGCAGATCAGCAAGCACAGGTGTAAATCGACCCCCGCAGCCTGTGAGTGCAGAGCAGTCCGCAGAAATAGTGGATCCCAGGCTGAAGGGGTCACAGAGCTGCCCAGAGTCCCTGGAAGAGAGACTGGAGACAGGATTAACCGGAGAGTCGTGGAGCGGACTTCCTCCCATTTCCGTAGTCTCCATTTGGTGAGGGCAGGCAACGCATCCAAAGAGCCAAAAGCGGGGAAACCACACAATAGGAGACCCTAAACGGACCAGTGCCGGGGTGCCCGCCGGCCAGGGGGGCCAGACAGTACGCGAGGTTGCGAAGAAGACCCCTGGGCTGGGGCAAGCAGGAGGGAGCCCAGGTGGGCAGGGGATCCTGCCAGCAGGGGAGCGTGATCAAGGAGTCGGCATGAGAGTGCAGAGTGATCCACAGAAATAGTGGATCCCAGGCCGAAGGGGACACACAGCTGCCCAAAGCAGGAGTCAGACACAGACAGTAGACTCCTAGCAGGCTCAAACAAATGACCCAAGGCCATATGGGGTCAACAACTGACATCATCAGAGGCAGGCCCAGAAAGAAAAGTACAGGAAATAAACAAACAAACAAACAAACAAACAAAGAGATAAAAAGACCCGCCTACTACCATAGAGGTTTAACCCAAGAAGTCAGGAAATCTAGACAGCTCAATTAAAGCAGAAGCAAAAATAAATAAATAAATAAGTAAATTACTTAACAGACTCTCACAAAAATGGTAAAAAAAAGAAGTTCCCCCCAAATGAGTGGAAAAGGGGACTCCCCACAGAAAGAGCTAAATGAAATAGAGGCAAGGGAACTATCAGATATTGAATTCAAAACAATGGTTCTAAGGAATCTCAATGAGCTCAGCCAGCTCAAGGATAACTATGAGAAACTGCAGAGAAACTATCAGGATCTTACAGCAAACTATATCAGCCTGGAAAAGGACATAGAAACGATCAAGAAGACACAAGAGGATATGAAGACTACCATTTCTGAATTGAAGAACACAGTAGAAGGAATCCAAAGCAGGTTGGATGAAGCCAAGGATCGAATCAGTGAGATGGAGCATAAGGTAGAAAAAAGCTCCCAGAAAGAACATGAAATGGAAAAAAGACTCCAAAAGAATGAAGAGTCATTTAGGGAAATGCAGGACAACCTGAAACGCAGTAATATCCATGTAATAGGGATACTAGAAGTAGAAGAAGAGGAGCAAGGGATAGAGAACTTCCTCGAAAAAGTAATGATGGAAAATTTCCCTAATTTGAGGAGAGAAAGGCTCTCATGGATCCAGGAGGCACAGAGGACCCCACTCAAGAGGGACTCAAAGAGGTCCACTCCAAGACACATTATCATTAAAATGGCAACTATCAAAGACAAAGAGAGAATCCTCAAGGCAGCAAGGGAGAAGGAGAAAGTAGCATACAAGGGGGCCCCGATACATCTAGGAGCTGACTTCTCAATAGAAACACTACAAGCCAGAAGGGAATGTCAACACATATTCCAAGTCATGGAAAGCAAGGGCCTACAACCAAGGCTGCTCTACCCAGCAAGGCTCCCAATTAAAATAGAAGGGGAAATAAGGAGTTTCCCAGACAAAAGAAGGCTAAAAGAATACATCTCTACCAAACCAGCACTCCAAGATATGCTCAAGGGACTGGTTTAAGAAGATGAAATAAAAGAGTGAGAAAGGGAAAAACACAGATACAAAGAGAAAAAATGAATAAGTTTCTATCAGTAATAACTCTCAGTGTAAATGGACTAAATGCCCTAATCAAGAGACACAGGGTAGCTGAATGGATAAGAAAACATGACCCACATATATGCTGCCTACAAGAGACCCACCTCAGAGCCAAAGACCTACACAGATTGAAAGTAAAGGAATGGCAAAAAATATTCCAAGCAAATGGGCAAGAGAAAAAGGCTGGGGTTGCCATACTTGTACAGACAAAGTAGATTTCAAAACAAAGGCCATAAAAAGAGACCCAGAGGGGCACTTTATAATACTTAAAGGAAGAATCTATCAAGAAGACATCAACATTGTACACTTATATGCTCCCAATATAGGAGCCCCCAAGTAATATAAGGAAATTGTTGGACGACTTCAAAAAAGATATAGACAACAACACACTGATAGTAGGGGATCTCAACACCCCACTGTCAAAAATGGACAGATCTTCCAAACAAAACATTAATAAACATATCGTGGCGCTGAATGAAACACTGAATCAAAGAGACTTAACTGACATATATAGAACCTTACATCCCAAACAATAAAAATACACATTCTTTTCAAATGCTCATGGCAGTTTTTCAAAGATAGACCACATGATAGGACACAAAGCAAACCTCAGCAAATTCAGGAAAATGGAAATAATACCAAACTTTCTCTCGGACCACAAGGACTTGAAACTGGAAATCAACCTCAAAGAGAAACTTAAAACACTTGCAAGCTCATGGAGATTGAACAGTAGACTATTAAACAATGAATGGGTCAATAATGAGATGAGAAGAAATCAAAAAATTTCTGGAAACAAATGAAAATGAATAGACAATGGTCCAAAACCTATGGGACACAGTAAAGGCAGTCCTGAGAGGGAAGTTCATAGCAATACAGGCTTAACTAAAAAAGATAGAAACATTTCAAATAAAAGACCTAACACTACAACTTCAAGAACTGGAGAAACAACAACAAATAAATCCCAGAGCAAGTAGAAGGAAGAAAATAGTCAAGATTAGAGCAGAACTGAATGACATAGAGATGAAAAGAACAATTCAAAGGATCAACCAATCCAGAGGCTGGTTCTTTGAAAAGATAAATAAAATTTACAAGTCTTTAAGCAGACTCATCAAGAAAAAAAGAGAGAAGCACAGGGCTGGACGGTTTCACAGGAGAATTTTACAAAACATTTAAGGAAGAGCTAACCCCTGTCCTGCTCAGACTATTCCAAAAAATCCAAGAGGAGGGAAGACTCCCAGACTCTTTCTATGAGGCCAGCATCACCCTGATCCCAAAACCAGATAAAGACCCTACAAAGAAAGAAAACTACAGGCCAATTTCACTGATGAACATAGATGCTAAAATCCTCAACAAAATATTGGCAAACCGCATCCAGCAATACATTCAAAAGATTATCCTCCATGATCAAGTGGGATTCATCCCAAGAATGTAGGGATGGTTCAATATACGCAAGTCAATAAACGTAATACATCACATAAATAAAAGAAAAGACAAAAACCACATGATCATTTCGATAGACGCAGAAAAAACTTTCAATAAGGTACAACACCCATTTATGATCAAAACACTCAGCAAAATGGGAATAAATGGGGCATTCCTCAACATAATAAAGGCCATATATGAAAAACCTACAGCCAACATCAGTCTCAACGGGCAAAAACTGAAAGCTTTCCCACTAAGATCGGGAACATGACAAGGATGTCCGCTTTCACCGCTTCTTTTCTACATTGTATTGGAAGTCCTAGCCACAGCAGTCAGACAAGAAAAAGAAATAAAAGGCATCCAAATAGGAAAGGAGGAGTAAAGCTATCATTGTTTGCAGATGACATGATAGTGTACATGGAAAACCCTGTAGACTCTACCAAAAAACCCCTCAACCTAACAAGTGAATTTGGCAAAGCAGCAGGATACAAAGTCAATATTCAGAAATCAAAAACATTTTTGTATACCAGCAATGAAATAGAAGAAGAAGAAATCAGAAAAAAAATACCATTCGATATAGCAAGAAGAAAAATAAAGTACCTAGAAATAAATTTAACCAAAGACACAAAAGACCTGTACGCAGAAAACTATACAACATTGAAGAAAGACATTAAGGAAGACACAAATAAATGGAAGCATATACCATGCTCATGGATTGGAAGAATTAATATCATCAAAATGTCCATACTACCGAAAGCAATTTATAGATTCAACACAATCCCTATTAAGATACCAATGACATATTTCACGGAAATAGAACAGACATTTCAAAAATTTATAGGGAACCATAAACGACCCCAAATAACTGCAGCAATTTTGAGAAAGAAAAACAAAGTAGGAGGGATCACAATACTGGACATCAAACTGTACTACAAAGCCACTATACTCAAAACAATCTGGTACTGGCACAAGAACAGATCCATAGACCAGTGGAACAGAATAGAAAGCCCAGAAATAAGCCCAGGTCTCTATGGGCATCTAATATTTGACAAAGGGGGCAGAAGCATAAAATGAAGCAATAATAGCCTCTTCAACAAATGGTGTTGGGAGAGCTGGCTACATGCAAAAAATTGAAATGGGATCATCAGCTGACACCATACACAAAAATAAACTCAAGATGGATAAAAGACCTAAATATAAGTCGCAATACCATCAAAGTCCTAGAGGAGAACTTTGGCAGGAAACTCTCAGATATCCCACACACCAATTTTTTCACTGATATGTCTCCTAAAGCAAGGGACATAGAGGAAAAAATAAACAAGTGGGACCTCATCAAAATAAGAAGCTTCTGCATGGATAAAGAAAACATCAGCAAAATGAAAAGGGAGCCAACCCTATGGGAAGATATATTCACTAATGATACATCAGATAGAGGTTTGATCTCCAAGATATATAAAGAACTCACTCAACTCCACTCCAAGAAGACAAATGGTCCAATAAAAATACGTGCAAAGGACCTGGGCAGATGCTTTTCCAAGGAGGAGATACAGAGGGCCCAGAGACATTTGAAAGGATGCTCAGCATTACTAGCGATCAGAGAAATGCAGATCAAAACCACCATGAGGTACCACCTCACACCAGTCAGAATGGCCATGATAAACAGATCAACAAACAACACGTGCTGGCGAGCCTGTGGAGAAAAGGGAACCCTAGTACACTGTTGGTGGGAATGCAGACTGGTGCAGCCATCGTGGAAAGCATTGTGGAATTTCCTCAAAAATCTGAAAATGGAACTGCCTTTTGATCCAGTGATTCCCTTGCTGGGACTATACCCTAATAATCCCAAAACGCCAATACAAAAGAACCTGTGCACCCCAATGTTCATAGCAGCACAATTTACAATAGCTAAGTGTTGGAAGCAACCTGAATGCCCACCAATAGATGATTGGATCAAAAAATTATGGTACATTTACACAATGGAATACTACACAGCAGAAAGAAAAAAAGAACTACTAAACTTCGCGACAGCATTGATGGAACTAGAGAGCATTATGCTAAGCAAAACAAGCCAGGGGGCGAAAGACAAATACCATATGATCTCACCTATAAGTGGAACCTAACCAACAATACAAAGATGCAAGGAAAATAAGACCAGCAACACTGAAAGGAAAAGCAACCAACAGAGACAAGAGGGAAGGAGGGAGCAGAGGCCGGGGAAAAGGAAGTGAAGGGGAAAGTCAAGGAACATATAGCAAGGACTCATGGACAAAACCAAAGGGGAAGAGTTGAGAGAGGGAGGGAGGGAGTGAGGGAGGGAGGGGGCAAGGGAAAGTGGTGGGGGGTAAGCAGAGACAGATGTATTTCAAAAAATAAATTAATTAATTTTAAAAAAAGAGAGAAAAGAAAATTAAACAACATACTCCTAAAAGTCAATGGTTTAAAAAAATCAAAAGGGAAGTAGAAAATATCTTGAGATGAACTAAAGCAACAACACATCATATTCAACTTGCAGAATGTAGCAAAAACAGTGTTAAGAGGATATTTCATAGCAATAAATTTCTTCCTCAAAAAACAAGAAAGACTTTAAATAAACTGGCTAACTTTACACCTCAGAAAATTAGAAAAAAAGAAAACTTGGTCTAAAGTTATCAGAATGAAATAAATAATATAGATTAGAATAAAAATAAATGAAATATTAGAAAGAAAATAGAAAAAATCAATGAAACTAAGTGTTTTTTTGAAGATAAACAAAATTGACAAATCTTTAGCTAGACTAACCAAGAAAAAAGAAAATGGATTAAAAAACATTATGAATAAAAGAAGATAGTTTACAACTGACACAACAGTAACACAAAGAATTAGAGGAGACTAGTTTGAACATTTATACATCAATAAGTTAGATAACCTGTAAGAGATGGATAAATTCCTAGAAAAATACTACTTACCAAGACTCATGAAGAAATAAAAATACCAATAATTCATAAGGAGATTAAAGAGACCAGATGGATACACTTATGAATTATACATTCATAAAACATTAAAAAGAAATTAATACCAAACCTACTCAAATTTTTCAAGAAAATTGTTGAACAGCAGTAATACCCAAATTCATTCTATGAGGCCAAAATTTCCTTGATAACAAAGCAAGAATAGGACATTAAAGAAAATAAAATGATAGATCAATAACTTTGATGAATATAGGTGCAAAATTTCTCAAAAAATTCCAATAAACTGAATTCAAAAGCACAATAAAAGGGTCATATACCATGATCAAGTGAGATTCATTCCTGGGATGCAAGAATGGTTCAACATATGCAAATAAATAAATGTGATATACCACACTAATAGAATGAGTGATAAAAATCACTTGATTCTCTTAACAGCTGCATAAAAGCATTGGACAAAATTCAGCTTCCATTCATGGTAAGAGCTCTAAAAGAATCAGATGTAGAGGAACATGCCTCAGCCTAATAAAGGTTGTATATGACGAACCAACAACTAACATGCTACTAAGTGATGAAAGCTGAAAGTTTTCATTCTAAGATCAGGAATAAGGTGAAGGTACCTACCCTTACCACTTATATTCTATATATACTGGAAATCCTGATTAGAGCAATTAGGCAAGAAAAAGAAATAAGTATCCAAATTGGAAACAAAAACTAAAAATATCTCTGTTCGCAGATGGCATAATCTTATATATAGAAAAACCCTAAGAACTCCACTACAAAATATTTATATTCATAAATATTAATAATGTTTTCTTTGCTTAATAGAGTACCACTTCATTTCTGTAATTTTATTAGTGTAATACAAAAATAGCTTAACAACAAAAATAAGTAAATGAATATTATTAACAAAAAATTTAAAACATTTAGAAAAGAAAATACAAAGGTATTTTGGTTTAATAATTTATCATAATAGAAATACAAATGGTTAATAAATATTTGAGAAAGTCTTTCCTCAGTTTTCTTATTTTGTTTTTGTTTTAATCCTACAATTTTTCTCTTTATTACTTTTTGTTCCTTTATTTTCGATGCTGTCTTTTCTTACATTCTGTTGAAAATATTAAAATGTTCTCTAAAATTCTCTGTAGTCATATTTAGAGCTTCCCCTCTTAATCTTCAGGATTATTTTACTTTCCCTTGTAATGTAGTCTTTCTGCATTCTGACTTGCCTTGTTTACTCATCCTCCAGGCAGAGAGAAAGAGAGAGTGAGAGAAAAATATATCCAGACCCTATAATGGCCCCAAAAGATTGCGTGGTTTGCCCCTGGCTTCTCTCTTTACATTCAGTGCTATTCTAATGTTCTCAGAATTACAGTCAGAAAACACCTAGAGGTAGGCACATTTCTCAGCCAGTTTGCTGTTTCCAGGAAAAAACAGTCTGTTCAGCTTTCATCTAGTGTAGTCTTAGTGACCAAGGTCGAATTTTTCTTCTTCATCCTCCTTTCATATGACACTTTTAGTAGTTAAGATACACTAATCAAAGCAAGTAACCTCCCAGAAAACAGGTTCACTCGCACAGGGCTGCCAAGACTTTTTTCCTCTGCCACCTGACAACCATTAAGTGCATCTTCTCCTTTATTTTCTAATGTCTATAAAAAGGCATGTTGATGGAATAAAGGACATCATTTTCCTCAGTATTCAACAGCAATGCAGTGAGACAGTGGAACAGTTATATTATTTTGTTGGATACGTGAGGTTTTGAACCAAGATTCGCACAATCATCAAAACTCTTCCTATGTATCTCCTAATTACTGACTTTGCTTTCCCTCTGATAAGGTGGACACAGACTGAGTTGTCCAATCAGTTCCTTTGGCCTTCGGGTTAATGATATTCTTTTTGGACTTTGATAACAGGTTTATTGTTATTTCTAGTTTTTATCTTAAATGTGCATCTTCTCTGGCTCTGTTTCCCAAGCACTTTAGTGAATGTTAAGAGATTTTGCTCTAGTGTCTAGAAGCGTTTTTAAACCAAAATTTTCTTTAATTAACTGACTTATTTATCAGGTTTGTTTTTTGGGTTAACTCTTTGCCACTATATTTCACTGAGAATTAACTTGAAATTTCACTTGTAAATAATTCCTTATTTGATGTACATGTATTGGTGGTACCATTTTTCGTTAAATAAGACTCAAATTTAAGGGCATACTCTTTTCCTATTAAAATTGTGTTCATAGATGGTGATATACTTAGATCTACTTAAGGAAATATTGGTGTTGTAGATATACCAGATGTTGGTATTTTCATTATACAGTCAGTGAACATCATTATGAACTTTATCCCCCTTGCCACCTCCTGTTCCCAAATCCTTTTCTGACAGTTACAAAGCTATGGGAGAAGATAATGCCAGGCTAGTTCTGAGGCAAAAGTCCTGTGCTTGTTTCTTGCAATTACATAAAAACACTATTCCTCCCTTTTTCTTTGCTAGCCCCTTGATTTGGAGTCAATGTAGTATGGTAGAAAGAAGCTGGCTGTTGGAAAAATTTTAGCTCTGCTAACTGATCAGCCTTCGGTGGGCAGGCTGTCTACTATTCTGAGTTTGCTTACTCATCTGTACAGAGATAATCCCTTTGGGGAGCTCTTAGAAAGGTTGCTTGCATTAGCAGTAAGTGTCCAATGTATATAATTTTCAATTTTTTGATTTCTTGAACATCAAAACAGCTCATTGTCTTAAAATGTGAAAGTGATTAGGTACAGCAAAGGACAATCACTATTCTTTTATTCTCTAACTTTAGTATGTTTACTTTCCAAAGAGCCTGGCAGAACAATTCTGTTAAATAGAAGCAAGAATTCATACATGTACTATCCTCTTTTCTTTTCCAAATTTCCTTCCTAGAACTGGAAAATATATACTTTTGTCTAAAAATTGCTTAACATTTTACATCTCATGAGTTAAATCTTTACTGAGGACTTAACATGTCTGGCTCTGTAACAGTTTCAGGGGATATGATTTTGAACATTGAGTATTCAATGCTTAGCACAAATAGATACCTCTTCCCTCTTGAAGCTAAGCATTGTACAGAAAAATAGATATCAATACAGAAATCATACAGATATATAAAATTTTATTTTTGCAAGTGCTAAAAGGAGGTTCAAGGCCTTCTAAAAGCTCTTTTGAGGATATGACCTAGTGAGAGAAGAAAAGGGAAGTTTTTATGACTTGAGATTTGAATGTTATGACTTGAGATTTGAAAGGAAAAAGAGAAACGCAAAGTCAACCGCATGTTCCTTTGCTTCAAGGAAGAATTCCAGTTTCAAGATCCAGAGAGATTGCCCTCCTGTGTAGAGAGAGAGAATGGAGAGGAACATGGTGTTACATGAGACAATATCTTGATAAGGGCCATATGGGGTAAGGACTTTCAGGTTATTTCAGTTATCAATTACAACATAACAAACCAGCCATAGCTTAATGGCATAAATAGAAAATAATGGAATGAAACAGGTGCAATATAATAGAATGTGTTGAAACATGGTGGTATTATTGTTATTCACACAAAACAGATCCATGGGCTAAAGTGAATGTATACACCTTGACTTCATTAAAAATAAAAGAAACAGGTCAACAATGCACCGGATTTGCATGTAGCATTAACCTCATGTGTTCCATGCTGGATTAATTTGTAATCTAACTAGCACCACTAGAAGTGTTAAATATCTTTCATAATATTTGATTTTATGTTATTCATATGGGAATTTCCCTCTAAATTTCATATTAATGTTAATAACCTCAAATTTTCTATTAATTTTGATATGTTTTAATTTTTGTCATACTTTTTATAAGGAAAAGTATGGTTTTGTATAATATATCTATATCCCTGGAGATATGGTGTTATTTAATGGTAGGGGTTTATTAGCTTTATTTGTATACCAAGACACCAGCTCTGTGCTTTATAAATTGTGGTTGCTTAAAATATGTTGGTATGGCTATTGAATAAGAGAATGAATCCATTAATAACATATAGGACAAAAATCATTTTGTATAACCTTTCAACTGCAAACATAAGAGAATGGAGCTGGTGCTTAAAAAGCCTGGCATGCTCTTATGGACACGCTTCCCCTCTGGGATGACACATGGGTAAGTCCTGACTGAGTGGCAACACGTTATTCTCTTCCTTCAAATCACCTGCCTAGGCTTCAGCTGTCCCTTTGAGACCATTACTCGGATCCCCTGGCTCACTGACTCAGAATCATGTCACCATTTTCCATGTGGATGATAATGATTACATATTAACCAATGAACCTGAGGTTTTCTGGTCTAAAGCTCTCCAGCAATCACACTTTGTTTGGAAAGCCTTCCTTCCACCTAGTGAGTCCACCTCTGTTCAACTCCTCCGCCCTTCAGGGAGAGGGCAGCAAGAAGGAGGCCTCATGCAGATTGCTACACAAAGCTGCAGGAACCATGAGCATTGGTCATCACAATAGGGACTATTCTTAGGAGCAGTGGGCAGCACCGATCACAGTGTGATTCATAGGCTCCCAGGGAATTCCACCTACCCTGGCTGAACTCCCAAGCCTGGCCTTCCTTTGCAGTTCCTCACCTACAGCAGCCCCATAATCCTGCCTGAAGCCACTGTCGTAATGACTTCCTATATTTAAGTGATAAATTCAGAAAATTTCTTGAAAAGGTCAACTTTATAATGCATCTACCACCCAAGAAAAATCTAACCCTCATTGTCTGGCTTACTAGCTCAGAGGACTTTAGCAAATTTACTTTTTTCTTTTTTTTCATTTTGGGAACAAAGATGAGAGATTGGTTAGGTGAGAGTCAGTAGAGAGAAATTCTTGCTTATCATTAAATAAAGGAGATCTATACTCTGTAGTCAAATATCTCAGCACTACTCCTGCCCTCTGAACTCAGATATTTAGATTGCCTTTCTTTTTTTTTTTTTTTTAATATTGAGCCTGTTTCTTAAGTTTTTTTCCACTGAGGTATCAGTTTCTCATAGATATCTTTTAAAGAATGCCTCTAAGAACTTAGGTCTCTTAGAAGCTTAAGTAAGATAGTTTTATTTAGTGAGGTAGAAATACAGGGGAGTTAATTTATCTGAAATATTTATGAAATCAAATATGAAAATTATACATTTTGAAATTAGAAATAAGGATTTACATTTTATTTGGTATCCCTCATGTTCACTGAATTAAGATTTCTCAAGATATTGATTTGTTTTAGCAACAGAAACTTTAAGTAGATCAAAATGATAAGGTTTGCAGCAGAACTACTAATTCTGCAGCAGTTATATTCTGGTTCCTTTCTGCAGTGGTAGTAATTTGCTTTCATGTCAGACAATGTCAAAGATACGGTTATAACGGGGTTCTAGCGAGCTGTTGGAATTCTGCAGGGCAAAAGGAGACATCTATTAGCCAATAATTTCTATGCCGAAGTATCATTTTTATTTGATCAAATGTTGATAGATTGGCAAGAAGGAGAGCACAGCTGGGGCTTTTGGAACTGAAATGTGTAACTTCACCATGCTTATTCCTTTATTTCTTTGGCAATGTCTTGAAGGAATGTTGGCTGGTAATGATTAATTCATTTAGCTTAACAATTGGATTGAAGTCACAGGAGTGAGTGAATTTAGAGAGCATACATCAGTGAACCTTGAGCACCAGAACATTTTTTCTGTTTTTTGAATGCTGAAATTGTTTTTGGAAGAGATTATTTTTTGGTGAGTTTAAGAACTTCTAGTAAAGTAAAATTAGAAGTTTTTTTCAAATATATTAGTATTATTCAGACTCAATCATGAAAAAATACAAGTTGGATCTTTAAATAATTGCATACATAATTATTTGCAGTAATTATAATTAATTGCAGTTTTATATGTTTTTTCTATGCATATTTTTATATAAATACAGTCAATAAACAAAAAAACTTCAGCATCTTCTATATACCTTAAAAATAAATAATCTCAGAATTATTAAAATAATCTATTTGCACATAACCCCTCCCACCCTCCCAGTAACTTTACGTGAAGGGTAGAGAGGATTTACCAAATCTCCCAGGGTTTGTACAGTGTTCTACTTTTCATTGTAGTTGCTTGTGTATATTTTACTTATTATTATAGAAGTTTCCTGATTATGTTACTTTAATCTATCATCATTCATGGGAAAGTCCCTGTTGCTACATAGTAAAAAGTCAAAATTTGGTGGGGGAAAGATTAACACATCATTCTTTATATTTTTAAAGGAAAGATTATTTTAATGGAGCTAGTTTCTCCAGGCTATAAAGGTGAGAATAAACTCATCTATATATAATAAACTAAAGAGAGTTCAGAAGACACAAATTTTTAAAAACTGTAAATAGGATAGAATGTCTAGTTAAAGATCGCAGATTACCCAAGTATGTTTAACTTTTTTCCTGCTACCTACTAGATGACAGATTTTTTTAAAAGGCATATTTTCGAGGACTGAAGAAAGAAGAGTAAAGACAATCCAGCAAGGAAATGTCAGAAGCTAGAAAAATCAATGCACAGTGGCAATAACTTAGTAGACATGAGAAAAGTGAATCCTAGAAGAAACCAAACCTGTTAAACAATCTAATAGCTATAGTGGGATTAACACCCAAAGTGCCATAATTTGACGAAAATTAGCTTAAAAATAGAAGGGCTGGTTCAAAGTCTGTTTAAAAAACAGATCCTATAATCCCTCTTGCATTTCATATTGCCAGGACAATCTCTTCTACTCTTTAATTCTCTGACAGAAATAAAACAAGCTTGGTAACAGATTGGGATAGATATCTGAATTGCTTACAAATGATCAAGAAACTTGGGGACACTGACAATAAAAAATGCATAAAATCCGACAGAATTAAAATTGGAAATAATAGGAGTGAATAATTTGCCTTAAAGGAAATACCAGAAATGATAAAATCAATTAAAGGTATGTTCTATTTGAGTGATTATCATGTAAATACAAGTTAAACTAACACTGAGATAACATATCAATTTTATATTGGAAAAAATGAATGGCCAACTTCTTGAGCAGTAGTAGAGAAATTGCTTTATAATCTTTATAGGATTTCTAATGAGTAAGATCACCTTGTAAAAGAATTTGGTTATCCTAGACAATGAAACACATTGTTTTTAATTCTGTCTTATCTGTGTATCCCAAAGAAACTATGTTATTGACACACAGAAGCATTCACCAGGTGTTCATCTTGGATTTGTTTGTTCTAAGTAGAGTTGAAGTCAGCCTTGGTGTCCACAGGATAAAAAGAGGAATGCACATTTTTATTTTTGCTATAAATGGGGACATGTAATACATGTTCTTTTGTGTCTGTATTATTTTACTTAGCATAATGTCCACAAGTTCATCCAGGATAGAGCAAAAAAACAGGATTCCTCCTTTTTTAAGGCTGAATAATATTTCATTGTATATATATTAGCACATTTTCTTTATCTATTCGTCAATGGACATTTAGGTTGTTCCCATGTCTTGGCTGTTGTATGGGAGCATTAAATACATACTGATTTTTAAATTGACCATATCTCAAAAGAAATGAAAAAGTGGAATATTCCTATCTTTGAATATTACACATCTTTAGAAACAACTAAACAAATCCACATTAAATATCATATACATGGGAAAAAGTAGGAAACAGAATGAGACCAATAACATAATACCAATTACTACATTACAGCATATGTGTACCTAAAATAATACTAAAAAATGCATGTTCATCGATTAAAAAATACATGTGTATAAACAAAGAAAGTGAGTCTGTGTAAGGGAACTGGAGAGGTTAGAATTGGGGTTGTAGATATAGAATGTGAGAAAAATGATAAAATAGTGATAGTGTGTTATTAATTAAGGATGATAATTAGTACAATCAGACAAACAACAATTAAAAGCAAATTACAAGAAGTAACCTGAGGCAAGGAGAATATAACCAATGCAATACCTGACACCTAGTTGTTACTCAATAATTGTTTCTTGAACAACTGAATAAAATTAATTTGTGAATAACAATAAAGAATAATGAATAATATGTGTTTTATGTATTATGAGTTTAATATATTGGCTAGAAAATCTATACAAAAATAGAATGCAACCAAAAATATTTCTTTTTTCCCATATATAATCCAAATGTGTGCTACAATGATTGATAATTGGTTTTTACTGGGGCTTAATTATGATTATTTATGAAACTGAGGAGAAATGCATAATTGATTCAGATGATACTTGTTATGCTGAAAAAGCACAATGGTGGCTAGAATTCAATTCATTACATGAGCTTCTGACCATCTTAGGGCCCTTAAGTCTAAGAAAAGAAAACTATGATCAATTTGGAAACCTCTCTAAGGCAAACATATTTCAGTGGGAAATACATTTTCTTACCTACAATGTTTAGTTCAGCATAATTAACATGAATAATTCAGGATGATTTCCTGATACTTATGTTTGAGAGCTTAGCTGGATTCTAATTGCCCTCGAAATGTAGTCAGAATGTAAATTTCTCAGGAATGTGTGGGAAGTAGGTAATTTGATTAAAATATAATATGTACTTAAAATTAACAATACTCAGGGTTTTCACAAAATGACCTTAACAGTATTATTTTATAGAAATGCATTTGCATAACTGTATCCGTGACATCTCTCCCCAACTCTTGCCCCCAGCTCCTTACATATTTAATTTCTCCTTTGACTAATATACTTTCATGGAAAGGAACATAGCTTATTTTGTAGGTCATTTTAAGTTGAATGCCAGCAAAATGAGAAAGTGTAATTTTAACCTAACCAAAGTAGAAAAAAATCTCTGCTTTTATAAAAATAAGAATGTTTGAATCAATTATTTGTACTGTTTGCCATATTTACTTCATTATGTAGCAAGACATTCACATTTGTGAACATCCAAGTAAGTTTTCTCTCACTGTGTGTAAAACCCAGAAAAAGGCTATAAGTTATAGGATGGGTTATAAGAGAATGGACTTTATATGTTAAAGTAGGATTTTTAAAAAATTCAAGCTCTTTGAATCAATTTGAAATATTTTCAGTATGAAACAAAACACCTGAATAGAACTCCTTGGCTGCCAGTGAATGAGAGAAAACTGCAACTGAGTGCTTTCCCTGACTGGAGGTATGAAGAGATTATCTCTCATTGGCCTCTAGTATTTTGTGTGACTAGTTGTTGAACTGGCCTCAACAAAACTACTGTTTTGATCTCGTCTTGGAGAAGCAGAGAGGCATCTGAGACTGTTTAAGGGTGGATATTTGAGATACAACAAAAGGGTGAAAAGAAACGGAGAGGGACCAGACACAAGATATCAGTGGGCAGTGGATCGTCATCAGCCAAGGAAATGATGATGACGGGGCTCTCAGATTAAACCAGAGGCTCTCACATTTTTAGGGCTCATGGGTCTCTGGAATATGACTAAAATTACATCCATCAAATATATTTAGCTTCATATCTGCCTCTGTGTTACATGGGACTTTCCTGTTACATGGAACTCTTAGAAAGAAAGAAATGAAAGAAAAATGCAAGTCCCTGATGTCTTCTTTTCAATTTTTTAAAACTATACTTCATATCTGAATTTAAATCTATCTTTGTCATTTATAAGCTATGGGTCACTGAACAACTTAATGTATTTGAGTAAATTACTTAATGTCTTACATATGTTACATATATTATGTATATATTATAAATGTATCTAATTTATACATATATGTGTATATTTGTATATACATATGTGTATATGTGTATATTTGTATATACATATATATACGTATATTTGTCTTCAATTACTCAGTTAATCATTTCCTTTGGATAAAAACATGAATTGAATGTACTATTTAAGTGATTTTATAAAAAAATTTCAGATTTTTTTCTAATTTATATTATTTCTAGTAGTGTATATTAGTGTCTTTCTTCCAAACCTTTCCAAACACGGAAGTAGTATCATACATTTTAAACCTGTTAACACTATAATTAAAAAATTATTTTCATCTGCTGTATTTGCATTTCCTTGATATATTAGGGATTGTTGTACCATTTTCTGTAAAATTAGCTATTTATATTTTTTCCCCTAGAATATTTACTGTTTATATTCTTAGTCTTTTTCTCCATGTATAGTTCAACTTTTCCATATAATTGGAAGAATCATTTATATATTAAAATGATCACTAATTATTCTCATATATATTTAAAATTGTTCTCAGTTTATATTTTATTTTTCTTTATAGTGTTTTCTAAAAAGCTTGTATATAGTTTAAGGTTTATATAAAGATATTTATATTTCTCTTTATGGCATTTGTCTATACTTATTACTGGAACTTTTTTGTTTTCATTTTTATCAACTATTAGCTATTCTATGTATAGTAAGTAGAGATTTAATGACTCAAAGAATAATTTTATCATATAATCAAGTGTTAAAATTAAAATGCAAAGGTAGCACAGATATTTCTTATGATAGCCTCTGCCCAGTTTTCTTAGTGTTAACATTATATATAAGCATGAGTACAATTGACAAAATTAAAAAATTAATGTTGGTGCAATATGAACTAAATTTTAAGCTATCAAGGTTTCTTTGGTTTCTTTTATATGGCTGTATATCCCTATGTCAACACTGATGTTTTTATTATTATTAATTTATAAATTATTTAATGTCTTGTGCAGCAAAGCCAAATTATTTTTCTTAACAAATTTTGCTTATTTGTTCTGGATAACATTATTATGCTTCCAAATAGAATTTAGAATCATAAATCAAGATTTAAGAAAATGTATTGAAACTTACTTTTTTCTGAAGATTAATTTGGAGAGAATTAATATCTTTAAATTGTTCTCCTTATGCATATATTTTGAGTCTCTTGGTATAGCACTCCCCCTATTCAGCTTCATAGGTGTAAGGTAGTCTCTTCTTTGGGTTTGCTGGAGCCAAGTCCTTGTCACTCTAATGTTCTATGGAGAAAACACCTCGGTCCCTCTCCTTGTAATTTGGGAATAGCTGACTCCACTCTGTATCTACCAGGAGGCATCTTGAATCTCTGCTGCTGCTCCTAGTCATTCAGCTTAAAATAATGTGATGAGTTTTATTAAATGTCTCTGATGTTACCTCTAGACCCTTCTATATGAAGTATAGACACACTCAGGGCTAGGAAATGAAATTATGAAAAATAATAACCTCTCTTGTTTGCTTTCTAAGAAGCCTCAAAACAGGTAGTTTCACCATATCATAAAAAACCAAGAATCTTAATTTATATCTTTCTGTACTACTGTTTTTATCCCTTTTTGTACTTGTATAGACCACTTCATAGTCTAAGGTGGATGTTGCAGATTCAGACACTATGTTCTCATAACAGTATCCCTAGTGGGAAGAAAGAGAGTATTTAGAGAAAAGGCTCTCATTTTTCTCATTGGTCAGAATATGTCATGTGGTCATTCCTAACTGTAAGAGAGATTGTGAAAAATGTTGCTGGAACAGTTATTGTATCCACCATAAATGGCTTAGATCAACTCTGGGTCTGGGATAATAAAGGTTCTTTCAACAAGGAAGAATACAGAACAATTGATGTTGAATAAAAAAACCACTGTAACTGCAAGTGTTTAATGACCACACTACACAATAGAATGGGGAAAGCTTATGATACAGAGTCCTTATTCCATTTTTCAAGACATTTCATCTAGGGCCTCTACTCTAATCTAGGTCCAGTTTTTGAAGCTTCAGCATGAAATATCTTCTTTTGATATTAAGTTCTTTCAGACATCAAAATTGTGATTGATTACTCAACTTCTCTTAAGTCATTGGCCTGAATTTGGTCATGTGCTCATTCCTATACCAACACCTGTCAACAAAAGTGGGACTATCTTTAGATTATGGTTTCTCAACTTTGACACTATTGACCTTTGGGTCCAGATAATTTTTTTAATGAGGAGCTGCCTTATGCATTCTACAAGGTTTAGCAGCATCTTTGGATTCTACCTATAAATGCTATACCCCCTCTCCAATGTGACAATCCAAAATGTCTCCAGACATTGTTGAATGTCCCTGAAGAAAAACTATCCCTAGTTGAGAAGTCAGCTTTAGACAAATAAAGCTCACTACCAAAGATAAAGATAAGCTGAAATTCCCAGCTATCTCAGAGAGAGCAAGAGCAAGAGAGAGAGAGAGAGAGAGAGCTACTCTATTCAAAGCAAGAGTGTTTAAGAATGAAGGAAAAGAGAATGGTGATGTGAGGGTAATCCATATGTAAGCTACATTTTAAATCAAGTCCTACATTCTATTGCTGATGATCAGTCCAGGAGAATTCTGACACTGTCTGGTGAGGTTGCTATCCATTGTCTTACTGTTATCATAGGGAAATGTCTATAATGCGCAAGACCTGGATGGAAAGAAGGAAGCCTCATTCCTTATGAAAGACCTCACTTATGCCATTGACCTTGACTGCTCAGTGAGACAACAGTCTTCAGCATCTACTGACTGGAGGAATGAAGCTGTTCTCAATTATCTACATAAACACCTCAGTATTAGCATCTGAGATCTGTCAGAAGTTGCAAGATTTTCAGAACACTATGGGTGAGTTGTGGCACATTGGGATACACATTATACCTATATAATAAATTGGACCACTTGGTGACACTTGAACTGACCCATCCTTTTTGTACATCTATTTAAGGGGGAACACCCAGTAGTAGGATCTGTCTTTCAGCCATTCTGAATCTTTTGCTCTGCCCCTCATTCTTGTCTCAGTGAGTCCCCCACTTCTTAGGGACCTGTGACCAAGACAGATGTTCTCTATATTGCTTAACCATGAAGATGACAAGTAGAACATACATATTAATTATTTTAGTGTTTACTGAAACATAGTCCTGGATAAACCCCATTCACAGCTTGTAGCATTGTTATGTGTATTACTGCATGCTGACATTAATATGTTTCTTTTATGAGCCTTTTCCAGACACCAGCTTGGATGCCTGGGGCACAAATTTCTGTTTTAATGCTAGCAGATGCAGGTACCAAGCTGTTTTCTTCTGGACTTACTGTCACTTGTATCACACAGTGATGATCCTGTTATTTTAAACTAAGCACCAGTCTCAGATGAAGAAGGATTTTGATACGGATTATCATTATTTTTTTTTTAGCTGAAATGGGCCACCATGAAATGGAGTTACAAATTGTGCGCTCATTCATTCATAATGCATTTATTCATTCACGTACACTGTGTAAGTTCCTAAGGGTGTATTGAAGATTAAAGCATGATCTCTGCCATCAAGGAACTGAGGGTCTAATGTGTAAGAAAAATATGTAAACAGGTAATTAAACTAATTTCTAAATGTTTTTATAATAGGAATGAACAAAATGATATCAGAAGACAGGTGCAGTAAACTTCTAAAAGCAGTCTATAGTTCAAATTCTTAGAAGGGAACAAGGCACATTAACTGAATTGAGAATTAACTAAGAATTAACTGAAAATAATTAATTGAATAGAACTTACTAAAGCAACTGTTTACAGAGATGTGGGCTAGATCTGGAGAAAGAGAATAGAATTATGAGGCATCCAGGGACCTGTAAGAGCAGACGCCATGGTTCCTGAAGAGGCAGAATAAAAATGAGACCAGAATTTACAAACATGGCAGAAATAGCAGTGACTTTCCACAGCACCTGAAGTGCTGGGGAAAAGAACAGCAGGAACACAGCACTGTGCTAAGTGTAATCTAGGAGGGGGCAGAGGTGAGTGAAGGGGGCAGTGTGCAGAATGAGTAAACTGACTTTTCTCACTGTCTCCATCTGATTTTGTGTTGCTTCCTCTAAATAGCTGTGTTCAGCTAAAAAACAAAGGATATGGTGATGTATTTTATAGAATCAGCTCCTTGGCAAACAGAAGGAAAAAAGGGCAAGGATGGTAAATCTGTTGCATGTTGCAAGGTCAGGTGCATGGAGATGGGGCTGCTGGTTGGGTATAGGCAGCTGAAGCCAGATTGAGAAAGGCTTTGGGCTCTCATCTCACTTCATTTAGTTGAAAGGAGAAGACACTGGCAGGGTGAAGAAAATTTGGTTTTATTCTCTAACTTTCTCCTTGTTATATAAAGAATTTTAGCAAAAGACAGTGCGTATATGAGAGTGTATGTGTGCACTTTGCTTTCTTATTTGCGTAAGGCAAGGTTCTTAAAAAGTTAAGATGATCTTCAAAAAGTGTTTTATAAGACTTTTAATAATATTTCATAGAAGCAACTATTATAACTACTAAGAAAATATTTTTAATAGGAGGAAAAGAAACTGATCAGAATACGTGACTCCTAATCATGCCAAAAGTGCAAAGCATTGCAAATCTTTCAATCTTGGGATGTCCAGGGAACTCATAAGAGATTTGTAAGTATAATATCCACACAGATTCTAATTTTTAGTCTTTCACATCACACATCAGATTGATAAGAGATGCCCTGATGTTTTAGGTCCTCATTAAAATGAAGGAGCTTAGTGTGTTTTGAGATAGTTATTTTGCTCTCATTCCCATTTCATCTGGGCTCTAGACAACTGAGGTTTTTAAAAGACACTTAGAAATAATTGGCCAAATACTTATATAGCTCCATCAGTTTTTATAATTAGGTTGGCCTCCTTCCTCCAGATTTCATTGGAAAAACAACAAAGGATGAGCTGTTTGTATATCATTAATCTGTATCCTCGTTAACTAAAGTAAGATCTTCAGTCAACAGGAAGAGATTGGGCTAATGATGGTTTCTGTCTGTTTGACTGTTTATTACTCTTTTTGTCATTTTTCATCCTGTACACCCCCTTGATTGAGCCAATTGTGAATAAAAGTAATCAATAAAACTCCAGGTGCCATGACTTGGCACTCTTCTTGCATATATTATGTGAGACAGAGAAAAAGAAGCTGCAGTATAGTTAACCAATAAACAGTTTAAGAAAAAAAAAAACACAACAAATTGTCCAAAATTTTTCAAGCACACAGAATACATTTATATTTTTTGGACACAGATTTCTATAGAATTAGGATTGAAACATTATTTTGGCAGAAAAAATATCTAATATTAGACCCCCAAAGCTATATTTTAGTCATACGTAGATTATATATTCCAACATATATAATTAGCATTAATTTCATTCTAAATCATTGCACATGAGTATTTTTAGCACTTGAAAAGCTTTGAACAATTTTAATAATTTTTTTTCACATACTAACAAGAAGAAACAAATATTGACATTTATTTTGGTACCTAAGATATCGGCCAACCAGTAAGCACTTTCTAAGCATGTTGTCCACTAACCTACAGGAAAAAAAAAACATTTTCCAGCATGATTTCCCCCACATCAAAGTAAAATGAAGTACAGAGAAAATCTGAACCACCTTAAGCCTGCAAAAACCTCTAATAGAAAATATATCAGATTATTTCACTTAGCATAATACCTTCTAAGTCCATCCATGTTGTTGCAAATGGAAAGATTTCATTCTTTTTTATGGCCAAGTAATATTCCCTTGAATATATGTACCACATTCTTTATCTACTCATCTATGGATAGGCACTTAGGTTTCTTCCATATCTTCACTATTGTAAATAATGACACAATGAACATAAGGTGAAAATAGTCACAGGGATATAAAGTACATCATAGAGAAATATAGTCAACAATTTGTAATAACTATGTATGGTGCCAGGTGGGTATTTAAGATATCAGGAGTCAGTTCATATAGTGTATAATATACTTTTCTAACCATTATGCTGTGTACCTGAAGCTAATATAAAAATAATATTGAATATCAACTGTAATTGAAAAATAAAAGATATATATACTAATGTAGTTTTGATTTGCATTTGCCTAATAGCTATGCGCAGTGACACTGAGCAAATTTTTATGTATCTATTAGCCATTTGTATGAGATACCACCTAACCCTTTCTGGAATGGCTATAATCAATAAGGGAAGTAATAACAAGAGTTGGAGATGTTATAGAGCAAAAGGAACCATCATTTGCTGCTGCTGGGAATATTAACTGTAGCCACTATGGAAATCAGTGTGGAGTTGCCTCAAAAAACTAAGAGTATAGTTGTCATATGACCCAGTAACCCCTCTTCTGGGTATCTACTCAAAACATTGGAAAACACATTTTGCAAAGATATATGCACCCCGACGTTTACTGATGCAATCTTTATGCTGCCCAAGACATGGAAACAACTGAATTGTCCCTCAATAAATGATTGGATAAAGAAGGTACATATATGCAATACTCAACCATATACTCAACCATAAGGAAATATGAAATACTGCCATTTGTGACAAGATGGATGGATCTTGAAAATATCATGCTAAGTGAAATAAATCATGAAGAAAAAGTCAAGAACCATATAATTTCACTCATATGTGAGATATACTCTTATAGCTAAAAGCAATGAATGAACAAGAAAAACAAAAAAACAAAAACACCTCATAAACACAAACAACAGTATGGTGATTATCAGAGTAAAGGGGGATAGGGAGATATTAAGGGTAAAGAGGATCAAATATATGGTGATGGAAGGAGATTTGACTTTTGGTAATGAACACTCAATGCAATCTACAGAGGATGTATCATAAAATTGTATAGTTGAAACCTATATAATTTTATTAATCAGTATCACCCTAAAATATTTAACAAAATACATGAAAATTTTTAATATTTTGAAAATAAAAATTTTAATTCAAAATTATATATTTAAGTTGTATAACATAATATCTATGTATAGAAACATAGTGAAATGATTGCTACCATGAAGCTAATTAACATATCCATTTCTCCAGTAGTCACCTGTTTTCAGTAAGACCACCTGAAATCTCTCTGAGCAAATTTCTGTATTAAATACAGTATTATTAACTATAGTCATCATGTTGTACATTGTATTTCTAAACCTATTCATCTTATATAACTACAACTGCCTGTTTTTTGTCCAACATTCTCCATTTCTTTTACTTCCTTACCTTGCAATCACCATTCTACTGCCTGCCTCTGTGTATTGTACTTTTTTAGATTCCATACATAAATGAGATCATGCAGTTTTTTTCTTTCTGTCCGGTTTATTTCACTTAGTATAATGTCCCCAGACTCATCCGTGTTCTTGCAAATGGTAAATATATACAATTGAATATTATTCAGCCTTAATATAGAAAATAAATGTCCTTAATTTCAAGTAGAATGCATTTTATAAAGGTAGTTTTAAATGAGTGCTAATAAATAAAAGATAAGCCAAGAAAAGAAAATCATCAAATTTACATAGTATATTATGACTATAACATGTCAACCAAAAATGATTAAATTTTGAAGTCAGCAATTGAAAGAAATCAATGAGGCCATCAGGGATGCATCCTTGGTTTTATGACCTCTAAGTCATAAATAACTTCCAATTTTTAAATCAGAGCCCCTTCACTTATAAATAATCCTTTCAATTTGGAAAGGAAGAAATTATTTTGGTCTCTTAAGTCAATTCAAAGCCCGCAGTCAGAACTGAACTATGATGCAGACTAAAATATAGAATCTGGAGCTGGGGAGGTGGAGTGTTGGGAGTGTTTGCTGAATATAACCATGCCATATCGCCACTGGAATTTCTGTATTCCTTGTCCCACATTCCCCTGCTGAGTAGAGAACTCAATTTGAAAAATGGTGTCACTGGTATGGATTTTTTGCACCTGTCCCTGTTAAACTAAAAGACTCACCTGAGACCCACTCCTGAGTAGTGACTCTGTCACCATAGCTGTGTGAATGACAAGGATAATAGAGAGACACTGGGAAAGCAGATGTTGTTACACTGTCCTTGCTGCGTGACTTGGAAGCAGGGAGGAAAACAACTGAATAGCAGTGTCCGTTGAGCAGCTGAGGTTGATACTGCTGATTGCGCCCAAGAATTATTGGCTGATGCCTCTCCTTGCTGCAATAATTATGATAAACAAGTTCAAGCAGCCACTTCCTAGTCAGTCCTGCTTTAAGGGGTTCAGTGGGCTGCCATCTGGAGTTGCTTTCTGTTTCTTACAGAACTCCAAATGTGGACTTGTAAAGACTGAATAAGAATCTTTCAATCATGTGCTTCCTTCCCTTCCCTTCCCTTTCCTTCCTTTCTTTTCCTTTCCTTTCCCTTCTTATCCTTTCCTTTACTTCCTCCTCTCCCTTCCTACTTTCCTTCCCTCCTCCCCCCTCTCCTCCCCTCCCATCTCTTCCCCTCTTCCCCCCTCCCCTCCCCTCTCTTCCCTTCCTTTCTTTTCCTTTCCTTTCCCTTCTTATCTGTTCCTTTACTTCCTCCTCTCCCTTCCTACTTTCCTTCCCTCTCCCTTTTCTACTAACTCCCTTACTTCTCTTCTTCCTTTTTCTCTTTCTTTATTTTTTCTTCTTCCCTTTTTGTTTTTCCTTTGATCTTTCTATATTCAAATTATGAATCACTTCAATGTATTAGACAATGTTGAAGCACTAGGAATACGGAAGTGAATAAACAATGTTCCTGCTCACTTGGGGCTAGTGAGGGGAAATAAAGCATGTAACAAACAAACAAAAGATATAAAATAATATATTATGACGTGATATGCACTAAAGAAAAATAAAGGACATGAGAAAGTAGGAAGTGTTATTTTAAATAGGGTGGTTGTATTGGTTTCCTAGGGCTACTATAACAACTATTAACTTGGCAGCTTAAAACAACAAAAGTGTATTCTTAAAGAGTTCTAGAGGCCAAGAATCTTAAATCAAGGTGTGAACAGAACTGTGCTCCCTCTAAAAATGTAGGGGAGAAGCTTTTCTTGCCTCTTCCAGTTTCTTGAGGCTTCATGTGTCCCATTTGATAACTCATCTCTATAGCCATTTTCACATGGCCTCTCCTCTTCTGTCTCTTACAAGGACACTTGTCTTTGGGCTCACCTGGGAAGTCCAGGAAAATGTCCTCTAAATATCTTAAACTTAATTATATTTGCAAAGACTTTTTTTCCAAATAAGGTCACAATTCACAGTTTCTAGGGATTATGACATTGACATATCTTTTGGGCAGACCAACATTCAGCCCATTGCAGTGGTCTGGAAAAGCTTGTCTAATAAATTGGTCAAGAAAAGACTTTCAGATAAGATAATATTTAAATTGAAACCAGGTTAAAGTAAAAAATGAGCGAACATGGAAATATTATGTAACACAAAATATATAGATCTGATGGTTCATCCAAAAAAGAATTGATATCTTCACAAATGTTTAAAAACATCTATGGAGTATACTCAGAAAGAAGTTCTGTATCCATCTTTTAGGGCAAGGAATAAATTACAGAGCTGGAAGCTCCCTGAATTTTAATCACAATTATTGTCCTATCCACAGTTCTTCCTAAAACTGTCTACCACAATAAGACTTCAACCCACCCCCAATTCTACCCTTAAAATTTTACTTTTACTAACGTTTCATTCTCCATAAAATGCACATAGTCCAGTAAAGTCCATAATTGATGTAAGTATGGAAGTCCCAACAGGAGGAAAATGAGGACAGGATGGGATGGTTTATGAGGTTTGGAGGGATAACAATAAAGAGAATGCACAAAGGGAGTGATTGTTTCTCAAAATAAAATTTAAAAACTTCAAAATGTAGCTAAGAACTGACCATAATAATCACAGTGGATTTTAAATGCTGGTGGGAAGTATCTTGCTACATGCAGAGAGAAACAGATTTTTTTTTTTTTATAGCAAGGGATTTTCATTTCTGCTTTGTAACAGTAATTCTCTATGCTCAAAGCAGAACAATTGGATTATATGGCAGAAAACACCATGACGTTGATCTGTTTTAGATTCTTCAAGATTTTTTACTCACTGAGATAAGATTTTACCTGTGACCCAGTTTAAGTCACAGATGTGAAATTAGTTAAATGTCATCTTTCCCTTTTCACAGATTCTTCAAGTCAATTCCACGTCTCCAAGTAACCCAATGCAATAATCAGAATTCACAAAATAAACAAGAGTACAGGCTTTGTCCTATTATAGTATTTTAGTTACCAGATAACACAAAATGTTAAATCTAGAAGGCACCTTCTCTAGCATTCATTGACGGAAAACAAGCTTTGTATGCAAGTCAGAACACTTGATTCCTAAAAAAATGTTTCTAAAACCTAGTTTCCTTATCTGAAATGTGACGAACTGCCTTCACAAAATAGATACAAACATTTTCTCTCAATATCATCAGTATTAAGGATAAAGATAACCATCTCAATGCATATGGCTTTGACTACAAACTAAATGATAATGGAAGGCCTTCTAACACTTCTCTTTCATTAAAATATTTTTCCCCAATGACTACTGGATGCCACGTTCATAATTTGGGTTAATTTTAATAAAAAATATCAACCAACTAATTTAATATCCTTAATGCTGAATAGAATCTGTGGTTGCCAAGGCTGACTAGGTGGCATATGGATATAGTAAGGCACCAAAGATTGAGTTCTAAAAGCCTTTATTACTATTTGATCAGTCACCAAATATATCCTGAAACAGGAAAGAGGGACCAGGCACACTGGGAGAGAGTTATAAAGGCCAAATGTATACAATACAATGTAGTTAACTATAGTCAATATGTCATACATTAGCTCACAGAACTTATCTTAAAACTGAAATTTTATGTCCTTTGAAGAATATCCCCCCATTTTTCCCAACCCAAAGCCCCTGACAACCACCATCCTACTTTCTATTTCTGTGTTCCAGTTTTGTTGTTGCTATTGTTAGATGTCACAGATAGGTAATACCATACAGCATTCGTTTCTCTGTCTGACCTCATTTAGCGTAATATCCTAAAGGTTCAACCATCTTGTCTCAAATGGCCAGATTTCCTTCTTTATTATGGTTGAATTTTATATATATATATATATATATATATATATATATATATATATAATTATAACTCAACCATAACATGCTCTTTGCTCTGTTGAGGTCTTTATGCACACACACACACATCTTTAGCCATTGACAGATAGGTTGTCTTCATGTCTTGGCTATAATGAATGATGGAACATAGAAATGTAGGCATCTCTTCAAGACAGTGATTTTATTTCTTTTTTACACAAATGTTTGCAAAAGTAGATTTACAGTTGTTTGTATGGAAATAATACAATGATTAATAAATAATACAAGAATAAACTCTGTTTCATGTATTTACAACTGTAAACCTACTTTTGCCCTTTACTCAGAAGTGGAATTGCTGAATCATATAGTTTTTTACAAATTTTTTGAGGAAATTTCTTACTTTTTTTCCATAGTGACTGCACAAATTTACATTCCCACCAACCATGCACAAGGTTCCTTTTTCTCCACATCCTCATCAACACTTATTTTGTCTTATCTTTTTGGGAATGGACACCCTAACAGGTATGAGGGGATATCTCATTATGATTTTGATTTGCATTTTCCTGATGATTAGTGATGTTAAGCACATTTTCATGTACCTATTGGCCATTTGTATATCTTTTTTTGGAAAAATGTCTATTCATGTCCTTTGTCCATTTCTCGATTTGATCTTTGTTATCAAATTAAATGAATTACTTATATGTTGTGGATATTAAAGCTTTCTTAGATACATAATTTGCAATTTCTTTTCTCCTGTTAAGCCCTGACATCTCCTTCTAGTTTCAGTCTTACCCACTTCATTTAAAGTCAAATTTCTTTTTTTTAATAATTCTTTTTCTAAAGATTTTACTTACTTTTAGAGAGAGAGAGGAAGGGAGGGAGAAAGAGAGGGAGAGAAACATCAATGTGAGGTTGCCTCTCACACACACCCTACTGAGGGTCTGGCCCACAACCCAGGCATGTGCTCTGCCTGGGAATCAAACTGCCGACCCTTTGCTTCACAGTCCGGTGCTCAATCCACTGAGCCACACCAGCCAGGGCTAAAGACAAATTTCTTGAAAGAAATGTCTACATGCATTGCATAAATTTTCCTACTTTCTACTTATTATCAAACAATACTACTCTGGCTACTGCCTTCACTCATCCACTTAAAACTGCAATTTTCAAAGTCAGCATCAACCTCCATATTTTAAAATCACATGCAACATTTTAAACTATCGCTAGTTTCATGGGACCTAGTATCTCAAGTGCTACATAACTAAAACTAATTTAATAATCCTCCAGCCAAGACCACATTTTTTTTCCAGTTATGTTAGTCACCAATATGTTTTCATAGTCCATTCAATTTCAGTACTGGTCATCCTCTTGATCCTACCTCTGGAATAACTCCAGACTTTGTATACTTCTTTACATATATACTATCAAAGCCCTAGTTTAAGTCAACATAATCTTTCTCCTGGAATATTGCAATAGCCTGGTAATTTGCTCCCTTTCAAACACAATGTCTCTGTAAAATGTATTTTTATTACTTCAATTGGAGATGCTCCAAATCTGAAACAATATGCTCTTTCCTCTCTTGAGATCTTCAATGGACCCTTCCTTTTGCTTACAGTTCTCTTAAATCATGCACACTGAACACACCACAATTAAACCCATTTGTTACCTCCATTCAGCAAGTAAAATCAGTGCATTTGTCAAACCTTAAACCTCATATATCCAGGAAGCATTTTTCTGATCATTCTAATGAAAACGTATTATAATTCTTCATAGCAGACTCTGTGGCTTTAACAAATTATTGCAATTCCAATTAAATGTAATGTTAAAACATTTGTTTAATGTCTCTCAACTTAGATTCTGAACTAAATGAGAGGGGGAACAATATCATCTTATTAGATATATAAAGGATAGCATTTGGAAGACAGGCATGTGATATAAATTTGAAGAAGAGATAAAAATCCAGTGGTTTGATAAGTAGCCATCATTTTCTCACTTTTAGGAACCAAGAATATCAGCAGCATCTCTTGATCTTCTGGAAATCCCTTCATACTCCTCTCAGAAAAAGGTCTAGCTTTTCCATTGCTGTAAATTCCAACTATTAAGGTATCATTCTAGTGTTAAATACCATTTTATTGTTATTTCAACAAATCAGTAAATTCTGGTATATAACTTCTGGATTAATTTTCTGTATAGACCTTAGGCAGTAGAAAAAACCAGTTTCCTGTATTGAAATAAAAAAGGAAGGATTATGATGAACATGGAAAATTAGAAATATATACCACTTCAATGACTGAACAATTATTTAGTTTTAAGTAAATGAAAATACATGGCCAGTGGTTTAATTACTTAAAACACTTAAGGCAATTTCATTATTTCTCCTAATTTATTTATAACCAAGTTATTTTAAATCTAATTATATTTAAAAGAAACACATCTAGGATTTTTTTTTCCCCTATGCAAAACTAATAAGCTTTATAACATTTCATGTGGAGAAGATTCGGTGTTTGTAGATATATAACATTTACATATTAAGCCAAAATCATGTATGCTTTTTCTTATTTGTTCATTTTCAATTAAAAGCCATTTTTTTGTTTTAATTTGATCAAATTGTTAACATTGATTTCACCTTTTTCAAATAAATCAGTTTGGCATAAATAATATGTCTTCTAAATTGATGTTGCTTCAGTTAATGATAGAGACTATTAACAGATCCAGTTTTAAGAAATGCCATTAGATAATGAGTTAGTCCTTTTCCTGGTTTTAACAATGGCCTTGGGAAGGCTTCTCAAAATGATCAGTGGTGTCCTGTTAGAATGAAGATTGAAGAGTGATGACAATTTTTGACAAGAGTAAATTACAGACCAACAAAATAGTTTACTTCTAGAAATATTGGGAATGTAAACAAAGGATGCCCCACATACATAGTATAACAAGAAACTGCAACAACCAGTAAATTAGGAGAAAAAGAATCAATAGTTTTTCCGGGACTGTATTGTAAATCACTAATTAAACTGAATTTAAGACACTCTAAGCTGCACTGCTTACTCTTTTAAGAAGGTAGTTTTCTTCTTAAATTTGGAGAAAGTTTACATTTTTAAAGTTTAAATTTAAACTTAAATTTGTGTTCTCCTCTGGCTTTTGTTTCACTAATAAAGGTAAATATAATTATATTTTCAATTGGTTCAGTTTCTGTGATATAAATTCTTATAAATGTGAGCATATTATAATGCATATTGCATTTCTTTCTGAAAGCGGTAGTATTTCTATAAATAGGCCCTAATTAACATATAGAAGATAATAGTAAAATTAAGATGATAATAATGATAAGAAGTTAACATTTATTAAGCACATATTATTGTTAAGTGTTGTTCTAAGAATATTATATCTATTAAATAATTTAATCCTCAGAGTAACCCTTTGGTGAATGTACCATTATTATCGTCATTCAAATTTTAGTGATTTGACTGAGGACAAGCAGCTGATAAATGCAAATGTAATATGTTCATGTTCAATGAATATTTTTGACTACCTACATTGTTTCAGGTAATATGCTACATAAATTTACACATTGTCTCATTTTATTCTCACAACACACCAGACGGGGGGAAATATTTACTCCTGAATTTTCTAAAGAAGAAATTGAGATACAGAAACACTTACTTAGCCTACCCAATAAAAACTAGAAGGACTTGAAAGCAGCATCCGATTCCAAACCTGAATTCTTATTACTAAGATATCTTGGCTCCCTGTATATTTTAATAGTACTGGGCTTTCTAAAATGGTAAAACACTAATTTTCACATTTTTCTTATCCTGAGGTTATATTCAGTGGTATTTAATGACCTACACAGTGATCTTCTACCCAACAAATGCTAAAAGAAAGCAAAGGTCTCTTCACTGGGAAGATCCATTGCTATATAATCTAAAGTTTAGAAAGAAAAAAAATCTTAAACTGTGGTCTGTGCATTTTATTTTTCAATGTGCCAAGTAAGTTGACCTTAAGAAATCTGTTTTCTATCAAGAGTCAAAATGTTCTCTTCTAGTCTCTTGTTGGTTTGTTCTTTAGGCTTCAGATAGCTTTTGCAGTACTGCTGGAAAAGAATTGTAATATTTGAGAGTAGAGTTGCTAAAGTGTTCAAACTACAGCCCTGACTTATTAATGCGTTGGCACTGAGTTCAATAACTTAGGAAGTGGTTCTACCTGGGAATGATTAGCTGAGCCCAACTTTATTATTCACTATACTGTTCCAAGTGTGCCTTAAATTCATTAGAATTAAAGGACTTGTGGCATTTAATGATAAAATCATGAAGCAGGAACAGAATTTAGCTAAGAATTCCAGTTCTGGTTCTACCTCTAACGTGGCCTTGTGGGCTCTCCAGTCTAAATTTCACCAGTAGTAAAATACAGTAATCAGAGTATACTATATTTAAGGTCACTTTCAGTTTAAAAGATTATGTCTTAATAGTAATACCAATATTATTGAAGATGAGATGGCTGATTTCCATCCCTTCAGCTTTCAGTGAGAGTGAACAAGTAATTTACTGCATCTATGCCTCAGTTTTCTAGTATAAAATTGAGAAATAAATCTAATCTTTTGCATGCTTCTGTATCACAGAAATATAACATGATTGATACATGTGATTTTAAATTTTCTAGAAGCTACATTAATTAATATATTAATGACACCAGGCCATTGAATTCTAATGTATATTTCATATTACAGTGTATCACAATTCAGACGAACCACATTTGAAAATGCACATGTTGCTAGTGGTTACTGGTGGCTAGAAACAATTACATAATCTGTCACAGGATGTTACACAGAATGTTGCAGTTAGTGTTACTATCGTTTGTTATCCCCTTATGTCACCATACTCACCCATCTCTTGCTTTTGATTCAATCTTTGCCGCTCCATCAGACAGGTAATTTCACGAACTGCCATATAAATTAATAGTAATCATAGTGATACTAATACTAATCCTTACCTATCATTGAAGGTGTATCTACCTACCTATCTATCTATATCTAATCATCTATTTATCCACAATGGGAACGTTCCATACATTTCATTCAATTCATTAAAAATCATACACTTATATTATTTTTTTCATTTTACTAATTTTGAAGCTGAGTTTTACACTTTGTCCATTTAATGTATATTATTTGCTTCTAAGCTTGTGAAGTTTAAATTTTGGCACATTGTTGTTCACTGTCCAGAGAAGAATTGCATCAAAATATCTTACTTCTTCCTAGAAACAGAATAGATTTTTGATATAGAACATTCCTTGTGATCAGTGCCTGGCATTTTCTGTGCATTGTCTCATTTGATCTCCACAATGCCTGTAAGGTATAAGTATGAATATTATTTACAATTTATAGGTCAGGAGAAAGCTTGGAGAGGTTTGCTGACATCCTCATTCTCATGCAGAGAGCAAATTGCAAGGCCAAGATCCACATCCAGATTTCTTTGATAATAATTTTTGTTTTTTTAAATCAGTATGATTTCTCCCTGATGCCTTGAAGCCACAGGGCACCCTGATTTGTGATACTCTGTAGGCCACTTGATTTTTCGCTTCTCTTTTTAAGGTACAATTTCGATTGTCTTTCCCTTATCTCTTCTTCCTCATTTTTCTTCTATCTTATTCCTCCTCCTCCTCCTCCTCTTCCTCTTTGCACTGGATCTCCTCCTTGTCCATCACTGGCCCCACAGTCAATGGCTATTTCCTCTACCTCTTACAGATATTCGGGTTTTGATGCGGGAATGTTGGTGAAAGCTGGGGATTCCTCCCAGATACCTTAGATATGGTTTTTGCTTCCTTTTTTGGCAAAGCACATGTTGGTAGGTTCTCTCCTTCATCCAGTCTTGCCAGTGTTTGCCTGAGATGTGAACCTGAAGTTGCGATCATGAGAATGGAATGGTAGATTACATTTACCAAAAATGTATTTATCCAGTTCACATGCACTTCCAGAGTCCTGATGATCCCCATAAGGAGGGGGCATTTACTTCACTCCCAGTGATCTGAATGGGCTTTCATGATTGTTCTCATGAATAGTATGTTTCCAAGCAACTCTGTGTGGATCTGAAAATTGGTTATAAAAGTGATAAATTTTTGTCAGGTTCTCTCCCTATTGGGATATTCCTTGGGCCACGTTTTAAAAGTCCAGGTATCCCAAAGCTGCTTGTCTGAAGAGACAATGTGGAAAGAACACCCAGGTAGAAAGAGGGTTCTGAGGGCCTCTAGTTTTTTCAATTTTTCAAATGTTTGACTTTTCACAGCCAAAGAGTTAGAGATATGAGGGAAAGGGTTCAGATGAGCCCAGCCCTGCAATGACTCAGTAAAAACACTTAAAACTCTTAGTGAAAACAATGGAGCTGACTCAACTCCAGAACAATGAGAGATAAAAATAAAATGGTGGATATCATTTTGAAACATTAAGTTTGGAGTTGACATTTATGAACCAATAGATGACTGAAACATATGGTAACCTCTTAACATCCATGTAGAAACAGAATTTTTTTAATAAAATTTTTTAATTATTATTTCAATAAAATTTTGAAGAAGTAGAGTTATTTTATTTAAGATCTATACTTTGTCCTATAAATCTCTCTAGTTTATTTTGTTAATTAGGTAAAAAAGCTACTGATGCATTTTTTCATCTGGCTAGTCATTGAATGGTACTTTGTAGACTTTGCACAGCACTCATGTGGTTTAATAATTAAGTTTTTAAAATTAATTATGCCAATAAAAACAATTAAATCACCAAAAGACTTCTTGGGTCATTTAGTCCAAGTTTTTTCCTACATTAAATAAAATTTCAGAGAGAAGGTAATGACTACCAGTGTCAGTATGTTCAGGAGGTTTCAAGGTCTGTGAATGGGAATGAGGATCCTAAATTACACCAATTAAACTCATGAATGCTTCAGCGTGACAGATCTGTCAGGTATACTATTTTAGTAAAAAAATAATAGCATGGGATAATGAAAATGAAGAGGTGATTTTTATAAACATCCTTGTATTTATGACATCAAATGCAGTTATATATTTATGTATAAAGTCCGGGAATTAAGAGAGGAAAAGAGCCTAATATTTCCATTCTGCTTTTTGCAAAAGAGTCATTTTTAAATGTTTTTTGACCCCCAACTAACAAATGGCAGGACTTCAAGGTAACACACAAGGAGTCTAGGTTATCCCTTTTGCCCCAACTTGCAGCACCAACTCTCCATGCTTCCCATTGGAGACCCTCAAACAGAAAAAGTATCTATGACTATTGAAATAAGTTTCGATATAGTTTTCAATACTGTTTTGGCACTCATAAAATTCCCATCTATAATTGCAACTTTTATTATTGATAAATGTCACATCATTGATTATTTTTATAGCTGTCAACTGAAATAATTAGATCTAGTTTACTTTCTTGACTACATTTTACAGCAATATTCAAACTAGTAGCATACAAACAGTGCTAAAGTGTACAAATTTATTTTAACAGCCAAATATATTTTCTGTATATGCAGCATATATTATTATTTTTAATTGCCACAGGAACTTTATAAAAATTCTGTCTGTGCTATTATAGAAGAATATCAAATATATAAATACCATTTTTCTCTATGATCACATAGTGTGCATCCTCTTCAGAATCAAATTAAGATTCACCTAATAATAATAATTAAGTCATTGGTTTGGAGAAGCAGGGTATGCTTGTACACGTATTTTCAAAATGAATCTTTCTACTTTGAGGCTGATGTTTTTAATCCCATGTTGCTTAACAAAAAATTGAAAAATTGAGGTAATGTGATTGACTCAATGTACTTGATGAGGACATAAATTCTATTTATATCCATACTCTCATTCCAAGGCTAGTGCAATGTTGTACTATCTAAATTATAATGCTTCTTTTGATAACTAATTATACTAATAATTTTCAAGCTTTAAGCTTTTCAAATCTTCGTCTCAATTTGTACATATAAACATACTATGCAGCAGAAAGAAAAAAAGAACTACTAAACTTTGCAAGAGCATGGATGGAACTGGAGAGCATTATGCTAAGGGAAATAAGCCAGGGGGCGAAAGACAAATACCATATGATCTCACCTATAAGTGAAACCTAACCAACAACACAAAGATGCAAGGAAAATAAAACCAGCAACACTGAAAGGAAAAGAAATCAACAGAGACAAGAGGGAAGGAGGGTGGGGGGGCGGGGAAAAGGAAGTGAAGGGGAAAGTCAAGGAACATATAGCAAGGACTCATGGACAAAAAAAAAAAAGAAAAAAAAACATTCTTTGAAAAATTGAAAGCCATTAATCAATGAAATTACAAAAAAAGATTACTGCTACCAAATGATTAATATGATTAGCTGAAATCTGGTTTGAGTCAAATCCTACCACATACAATGTGTTTTATAAAGTCTAAAGAAAGAATGCTCAATTCTTTTCACCTTCTACTCTGTCCTACACTTTTCATTTAGGCAATGTCTCTTTTAAAGTCATTTTAAAATTCCACCCTGGCCTGTGTGACTTGGTTGGTTAGAGCATCATCCCATAACCAAAAGGATGCGGGTTTGATTCCTGGTCAGGGCACATATCTAGGTTGCAGATTCAATCCCTGGTCTGGGAGCATATGGGAGGTAAGCAATCAATTCTCTCTCACATCAATGTTTTTCTCTCTCTCAAAGCAATGAAACAATGATCTTGGGTGAGGATTAAAAAGAATCATTTTAAAATTCCAAAATTATTTTCTCATAAGATTTTAAATTGTCTTTCTTGATCTTAAATATTTCTTACATTTTCAGGCATAATTTTTGAGCAATTGTTTAATTTCATTACATTTATCTTTAAAAATGGACATTAGTTCTTAAGATTAACTTATGGATGACTCAAATACACAACTAAAATTTGAGGTGTTTGATGTAAACAATGTCTAACATACATATATAAACCATTCAATAATTTAAAAGATTATTAACACATTATTGCATACAAAAACTATATTTGAATCTATGAGGAAGATCTCTCTACATTAACGGAACTGAAACATCCTAAAATTCCTAGCATTTTTTCCTTGGAAATATCTCACAGATAGGGACCATTCTTTCATTCCCTGCCCTTCATGTCCTAGGATAAAGATAGAATTTGTTTCTTTGCATGAAGTGTCAGTTCACTTCACTAGCTTATAACATTGTTCAACAGTTTTTTCCTCTTTTCAAACCCAGACCACATTTTGTTTATTCTAACTGGTAACCTCAACATTTAGTCAATAACCATGATAGCCTTTCTATTTTCCTCTCCATTCTACTCATAACTTCCTCAGCAATACACTGGTAATTCACCCATATCTTGACCTCATCATCATTCAGGTTGAAAATTCAGTAACATCTCAACCTCATTGTTCTTTCTCATCACTGTGCTATTTCTGCTTCACCTCAGCAAAACTTGAATCTACTGAGCATAACTGTTTCTTATAAAACAGCCTCCATTTCCTTCTCTCATCACTCACATTTACTGATATTATTGTAACCTCATTGAACTCTTTATTTTCCACATTCACAAATCTTTATGACCGGCAATCTCTTGGTCTCTTATTTAAATTCTTCCCTCCTAGGTATTCAGAATGCACTCGATCGTACATTTTCACAATGCTTGTCGTGACAATCTTTAGATCTAACACAAGCTCACATCTCATTTCAAAACCAAATAGCAGTTCTAATGAAAATAAACCTTCTGACCATTTCACTTAGGAGTCATGATATTTAACTTTACTTTTGCCTCTGCTAGTGTTCAGAGTGTTTCAGTTCCTCCCTTAAGAAAGAAAAAGGGGGTTATTAAATACACATAATCAAATTAAGAGATTAAGTTAACTAAATTAAATATTGTTCTAGATGTTTGCCACATTGAGCTAACCTTTGGGCAAGTGCAATGAGATATTTGGTAACATGGATGAATGTAAACACTTAAACGTCTGCAATCTCCCTCCACATACAATCTCCAATTGAAATTAGACTCTCTAATTGCATATATACTCCTATTATTTACATGTAAAAAAAATCCAAGCAGAATTAGATAACATGTGTCTGGAGTTATGAGATGCTAAACCAAACAGGCTGTGTTTAAGGTATAAGACTCTTAAGGCAGAAAAACCTTGGAGGACCTGTTCAGCTTCTGAATGAAAGACATCGGTCAAGCCAGCAAGATGAAGATGGCTGCCAGCCAGATAAACTATTAAGGACAAAGTCAGTTAGAAAATTTATAAAAAATACACACAAAAATTACAATTAACCTCTTTTATGAATATAGATGACAAATTATTAAATGAAATATTCTTAACTACATATAAATAGGTAAGTATAAATACCCTCATAACTACATATATATAAGAATATCCAGATCTTCATGAAGAAAAAGTCAAGGCTTTAGATAGGATTAATTAATAAGCAAACATGCACCTTCCTCTAAGCAATGCCACTTTGGTTTCCAAAGATGATAATTTCTTTCTATACAAATTGCATTAAGGAATAGAAAAAGAAGGGAAACTTCACAACTGTTATATTTCAAGCACTCTAAGATTCACTTTTGTTTATATGTTAACATTTTGAAGTTATCATGCATCTAACAGTTAATGTAATAAGTAAGCATTCTACCAGTTTAACCAACAATTTTATTTTTAATAGTAATAAAATAAGGATGCATTTTACAATTGAATGGTAACTGAAGTTCAGTGAAATACCACAATGTTGTAAAAATTAATATAATAATTACACTTGTACTTGTTTTCTAGTGTTATTTCTATTCTTATCAGTATCAAATAACTTCAGACTTGGTGGCTTCAAACAACACAAATTCAGCATCTTATAGTTCTGTAAGTCAGAATTCTGGGATGGGTCTCACTGGGCTAAAATCAGGATGTTAGCAGAGACGAATTTCTTTCTTAGAGTCTCTAGAGGAAAATTCATTTTCTTGCGTTTCCCAGCTTCTAGGGTCTTTCCACAGTCTTTGCCTCCTGATTCCTTTTACCTTCAAAGCCTGTAATGTCTGGTTGAGTGTTCTTCATATGACATTACTCAAAAATTGTCTGACTCTTTTACCTTCCTCTTCCATCTTTTAAATACCCTGTGATTACATTGGGCCCACCTGGATAATTCAGGATAATTTGTCTTGAAAATCAACTGATTAGTAAACTTGGTACCATCCGTACCCTTAATCCTCCTTTGCCATGAAACATAATATATATGCAAGTTCCAGGGTTACTGGCAAAACAACAAGACTTCAGTTCTTGTCTTCTTGAAGGAAAGATTTCAGTCAAGAGACAAGGTTCAGTAAAACAAGAAAGAGTTTATTGGCCACAACAAAAGCACACTCAGGACAGTGAAACAAGGGAGGGCTTAGCACAGAAGAAAGAACAGGGGAGCATAGGCGGGGCTGCTTTGGCTCACTGGAAAGTCAGAGAAAAGGGGGCTTTACAGACAGGTTCAGGGGGTCAGCTTGGGACAAGCTGTCACTGCTCATTGCTGCTCTGGTTGCAAGTATCATAGGGTCTCTTAAGAGTTTAGGAGATGGGTGCCTGTAGAGGAAGAAGAGGAGCAAGGGAATGGCCTGAGCAGTGTCCTTTGTCTTAAGGATTTTCAATCTCTCCCTTGCAGGGGGATTTTTAGGGGAGGTCTCTGGGGAGGATCCCAATAGAATATTCATTACCTTTCTAGGTGTGTCATTTCAGGGTTGTGGTTGGCACCAGAGCAAGATGTCATTATTCAGTGAATCTGGACCTGAAGCAGCCATGGTATTGCTTCTCTAGTTTTGCTGCTTTTCTGGTCCTGAGCTAAAACATGACAGAGGGCTACACGTTATCTTTAAGGAGGAAAGCTCAGGGGATCTAAACCACCTGACTGGCAATATGCTAGGGGAGAAAATGTTAACCTGAGGGCGATGTCCTTATTTTCCCAGTTTTGTCTCTTGCTAGGCACCCAAGGCTGTTCAGCCTGGCGACCTCTGTATCTGGTCCATTGCCTTTGCTCATGTCTGTCTAACTGCCTACTATATGGGGATTAAAGCATGGACATGTTTGGGGACAACCATTATTTCTCCTACCACTATAGCCAAACTAGGTAAGGCTACTATAAGAAAATATTGACTTGCACTGTATCAATGTAGGAGCAGAATAGCAAATATAATATTACAAATAAATTATATAACTACATAATATAAATGACATATAGTTCATATATATACATGAATGTGTGTGTTATATATGTGTATATCATAACTAAGAAGGTTTATTGTGGAATTTCAAAGATATGTCAAATAAAATTTATTGTACAACTCCCCACCATTAGCAGATTATTAAAACATCTGAAAATGTAAACTGATTCAATGAATATATTCAATAAAATATAACACTAATTCATGACTTAAAAATATACTAATATGTTAAGGAGGATACAATGCTTTCTTATCACAACTACTGTCACATGCATACTAATTTTAAAAGTGGTACAATGTGAAACAAAAAGTATATATCTCAAGATTAGATATCTTTCTTTTTTTTACTCTTTAAATTAGCTAAGATTTGGAAACAAGATTTTTGTTAATGCAGTAAAGTGAGTCTAACATCAAGCTAAAAGCAAATATCCCACTTAGTATGTCTATAGGACAAAGCTGAAGTTTTCCCCCTTCAGTGTGCAAAACACAGCTCTACCCTCCTATGTTTCTTTACGGTATGTCTGCATTACTACTCACTCAGAACACTTCACTTGTGATACTTCTGGTAACCAAATGTTTGGGAGTTTTTCCCACATCAAGCAATTCTCTGCAACACCAGCTGGGCATCCTATAATTTAACTCAATTCTGATACTATCTACCCAGAGACATCAGCTGATCCCACAGGTTAAGGGCTCAGTTCCACAAAACTGCCTACTCCATGGCAGATGCCAATCACAACTTCAAGGCTGTCACCAATGCCTTTGACCAAGTAGCTATAAATCAGATCTGTTTCCATGATACCATTTCAGGTTCCACTAATTTGTTAGAGTGGTTCACAGAACGCAGGAAAACAGTTTACTTACATTTACTGGTTAATTATAAAAGGAGATGATAAAGGATACAGATGAACATTTAGATGGGAGAGATACATAGGGCGAGGTCTGGGAAGAAGGTGCAGAATTTCCAGGCTCTCCCCACATATTCACCAACCTTGAAGATCTTCAAAAGCCATCCTTGGGATTTTTATGGAGACTTTATTACACAGGCATGTTTGATTGAATCATTGGTCATTGGCAATTGGTTTAACCTTCAGCCCCTTTGCTCTCTGCAGTGTTTAGAGTAAAACTGGAAGTTCCGACCATCTAATCACGTGGATTGGCTGGCCTGGCTACTGGCCCCTAAACTTGGATGCAGTCCAAAAGTCATCTCACTAACATAGCAAACTCAACTTTTTTGCCCTTGTCACCTAGGAAATCCCAAGGGTTTCATGTGCCAAAAAACAGGGACAAAGAGCAAATATATATTTTTATTATAAATCACAACATCACAGTATGAAAACTTTAGTATGAGTATCTGTAACAAGATTGAATGCTTGCTCTCAATTCAGTTACTTAATATAGTTTTAGTAATGTAATTAGAAGGTAAAAAGAAATAAAAAGAAGTGAAATTTTCCAAACAAAAATACTCAAATGTATAGAATGATATTATAATTATAGATAGAAAATATTACTATTTTAATGATGCCAACTATTCCTATTTTTCTATAAATTAAATATATTTTTAAAACTGTCAAAATAAAACAAAGAGTTTCCCAAAAATTGCAATGTGATCTTAAAATTAATATGAAACCAGAGAGCTCTTAGATGAGCTAAAGCAGTTTTTGGAGAACAATGCTTTGAGAAGGTATACATTATCAATAGCAAGACTAACAATAGACATTATAACTTCACAGTTTGGTGTTGTCACAGTGGTAGGCAAATATATTAGTGGAACAGAATTATAAAACAGGAAACAGATTCACATGTATATGGTGATGTATGATAGGGCTGACATCACAAATCACTGGAGAAAGGAAGTACAAATACCAAATTCTCCAGAAAGCAAGACATAATTTATGAGTAAAATTTTCAAGCAATTCCTAAAGTCAGGAATTAGAAAGGATGCTTGCTAATTTGATTTTATTCAACAATGTATTATCAAATTTAGAACCTCAAGAAAAGGAAATAAAAGATAAAGGAATTAAAAAGGAAGACTACAATTCATTAGTAGCAAGTTATATAATTTGCTACGCAAATAGTTTAGAAGTATGCATATTTATTTTTAGGATGAATAATAAAATTAATAAAATTTGCTCTTTATCAATATACAACAAAATTTTAATAGTTATAAAAGTTATAAGGCACCTTGGAATATTGTAAAATATATGCAAGAGTTATGTGGAAAGCCATTAAATTTTATTGAAAGACATTTAAAAGATAAGTGTAATGAAGAAATTCACCATATCAATTTTTAGGAAATCTTAACAAAATAGATACTTATTCTCTACAAATTTAATATTATTTCAGTCACAACCCATCAGAATTTTTTATGCAAATTGATAAACTAATTCTACAATATATGAAGGACACATAGAGTCAGAATTGCCATGACACCGCTGGAGGGAAAACTAAGTTAAGGACATCTGCCCTCTTTGATTTCTCCATTTTTATAAAAGTATAGTAATAAAGACGGTGGTATAAGTCGCCTTATCAGCAATCACTTTACACATATATAGCAAAATAATCAGAGAGGTAGACAAATACATACATGTGCATACACACATATATGGAAATTAGTTACGGTTTTTTAAATTAAGCCTTTCCATATTTGTAAAACAATATAAAGTTTATCATTCAAATGTTAGTATTAGTGAAATTAAAATATATGTATATATATTTGAGTCTATTTTTTTGTAACCATTTTCTCTATAATTTTAACTTGGATGTATTTTTTTATTTTTTATTATTCCCCTAATGAATATTGCAGCAACTTTGCTCAAAAATACTTGTTGACTTCCTGACAAAGAGGGCAGGGAGAACTTATTCTTAATGGGTCAGTTATGCTCTAATGATATCCACAATGGTTAGGTTCTGGGACAAGAGGCACAATTCAAGAATAAGGAAGCAAAAGCAAATAGAATGAGAAAATTAGAAATGCCAGGGAAACACTACCACATAATTATGAACTTTTCATGTGTGACACTGGAGAAGAAAAGCAGTTATATATAAATAGGCTTGACTTCAAGAACTTTTCTTTATATTTGCAGCTCTGAAAATCCTCAATCTTAATTATATTCACAATATACTTCCACAACTGCACTTTTTAACACTTTAATGCTGCTACATATTCCTATAATAAAATAAATTTAAAACTGTGAAAAATAACATGCAGTTCTTCTGGCCATAATAAAATAAACTCACAAGGTAGTGCCTTATTTCTGTGTTGTGAACATTAATTCATTTTATCAATGGTGGTTCAAGCCTGTCCAAAAGACTTTAACCAGGCCTTGCAGAGAACCTCTTCTGACTTTGTGGCAGAATGCCAAATAGATGGAACTTAGACAAGCAATTAACTCCAGGAAACACAGAGAGTCCCGAACAAGATGAACCTAAAGATACCCACACCAAAATATAGCATTATAAAATGGCAAAGACTAAAGACAAAGGGAGAATCTTAAAAGCAGCACAAGAAAAGCAGTTAGTTACATACAAGGGAGTTCCCATAAGATTGTCAGTGGATTTCTCAACAGAAAACTTGCAAGCCAGGGGGACTGACACAAAATATTCAAAATGATGATAAGCAATAACGTACAACCAAGATTGTTCTACCCAGAAAAGCTATCGTTTAGAAGTGAAGGACAGAAAAATATATTCTCAGACCAGAAAAAACTAAAAGAGTTCATCACTGGCAAACAAGTATTATATGAAATGTTAGAAGCCTTCTTTAAGAAGAAGAAAAAAATGTATAAACAGTAAAATAGCAGTAAATATATATTTATCAACAAATGAATCTAAAAAAAACAAAATATGCAAGCAGAAGAGAAACAGACTCATAAATACAGAAAACATTTTCACAGTTGCCAGATGGGAGGAGAGTTTGTGGGATGTATGAAAAAGGTGAAAGGATTAAGAAGCACGAATTGGTTGCCACAGAATAATCATGGGAATGTAAAGTACAGTATAGGAAATATAGTCAATAATCTTCTGATAACCATATATGATGTCAAATGGGTGTGAGATTTATTGGGAAGATCATTTAGTAAATTAGGTAGTATCTAACCAATGTAGTATACATCTGAAAATAATATAACAATATATGTCAACTGTAATTAAAATTTTTTTTAATGATTAAAGGGAAACAACAGGAATCCTTGGTAACATTTCAAGCTGTTTTGTATTTTGTTCCATGATCCTTATTTTACTATTGGAACTTGTTAGGAAATGCCGGGTCTGGTTTCAGAAGCTGTAACCCTGCCGATAGGCTGGAGGGCCCCAAGCCTGGAAACAATCAGGAGGCCTTGGAGAAAAACAGGGTCCTGAGGAGACTTGGCGTGTCCCCTCTCTGCTTTGCCATGGAAGGTCAATGACCAATGACAGGTAAGTTACCTCGCGCTGAGGTATACGATCTAAGACAGGTGTTTGCCGATATTGGCAGCAGATGAGAAATTGGGGGACATGGAGAAGGGTCAAAAAGGCCCCCATACCTCTCGGCTTGGCTTGGACACGGCCAGAGTCTTCATTGCAGCCGAGAAGCAGTCTCCTTATCTCTTGGTGGTTCCCTCCCCACACGTGGCTCAGGCTTGAAACAGTGCAGGAGTCAGCTCTAAATCAGGTCTGGTGGTTGCCGGGGAAATCAGGCCTAAAAGTAATTTCTTTAAAGTGTGCTTTGTTCTTCCCTCGGATCTCTGGCCAGCTCATGCTGCGAAGGACTTTCATATTATTTACATCTCTTACCCTTTATCATTAAGGTGCTTGCCCTTATCTTCATTCTCTTTCCTTTAGCCTGGTTTTCTCTCAGACCCAAGTAAATCAGTGAATTCCTGTCACTTGTTCTCTTAAAGGTATCTATTCTCTGTCAACCTTAATATGCTAATGTAATGAGATAACATATGCATTCCTGTTACATACCCCACTGATAAGATGTTCAATAAAAGCCTTGGAACAAAGGGAAAGGGGCCTTCTCCATGAGGAGGACGTGCCACGGCCTTCTCCAGTAAGAGGGAAGTGCCCCCGTTGGCTCTCCCGGAAAGCAGAGAAGTGTTTGCTATGTTTTATGTTTTATCTCCTTCATCTGCGAAGACCCCAGAACGGGCTCTGCGGGTTTCAGAGCCCTGCTCCCACCTCAGCGGGCCCCAGCCAGTTTTCTTCAGGTTTCAGGGAGCGCTGCGTTCTCGGCGGCGCTCCCCGGCAGGCAGCGCGGCCCTATAGCCACCGTGCAGTGCAACAGGAACTGGAATATTTTTTAGACCAAATTTTGCTCTTTGTATTTACCCTACCTAAGTTTAGAGAAAGAGTTTTAATTAACTGGACAAACAAAAACAAACAAACAATTCTAAGCAATATTGTCTCCATTTTGCAATGAAAGTCCTAAAGAATCCAAATCCTTGAAAATATGTTTTGCTTATCACCATTGTACAGGCTCAGGTCTTTTATCTCAGTCTCTAAAACTATTGCTCTAATTCCTGCCCTCAGCTTTAGGAGATCAGACATCGCACTCCTCAGAATCTGCCAGGTTTTCTGTTGAGCAGGACAGTCTCTCTAAAATCACAGCTTGATTAGCTTGCTTGTGCTGCAGGCTTAGTGGTTCAACGTCCTAATGTTCTATACACGTCAGCTTGCTTTGCATATCTTGTAAGTTAGAAAAATATTCATAGTTCCATGTCATTGTATCGTTTTTTTTCCCTTTAAATGCAAAAAAAAGAAAAAACACCAGATATCCTCTTAAAATGTCTGCAGTATGTTTTGTTTTTGTTTTTGTTTTGCCACACTTCATCACAAGATTTACCTGGCAATCCTCATCATTAGAAACAAATTGATAAGTACAATTTACCCTGGGAGAATGAGGGGGATATAAGTGACAAAGAATACCTCAAAAATTTTATTAACATAATACTTATTTCATACTAATCTATCTAATACTACTCTAACATAAGCAAACTAATGTTATCCTGCATGTAGCAATATCCCTATTTTATAAACAGGTAAAATGAGACTTAGATTTAATAAATTGTTCAAATGACAGAGCTGGAATGCCAATCTTTTTTCTTAATTTTGAATTGGTTATTATGATCATTAAATGAAATAAAGGATGTTTGGTGTTGGTGGCTCTTTCAAGATAGTGTGGCATCAAGCAAGCTGTGACTCCTGGCTTACTCTCCTCCCAGCAGGTAGGGGTAGCTCACAATCTTCTTTTTACATAAGGCCACCAGGTGGCATATCAGCACAGCTGAGTTACACCCCATCTTATATCAAACAAACACATAAGGCTTCTTATATTCTCATGCTCCGAAAAGGTTGAGAAGCAAGATTGTAGGAACTTCACCTTGATACATAACCTAGAGCACGCCCAACATACTGTACTCTGGCCTCAGTATGTCTCTCTAGATGATGCCAGCTCAGGGGGACTATGTGTTCCACCTGACTAACCCACCATTTTTGACTTTCTTGGCTAAAGTCCATTTATCTTTTATTCTTTCTGTGAAGTATGATTTTGGCTTTCAATCACTAGTATATACCACGTAGAGAATTTGGTAAGCTCTTGCTGAATGTTGGCAGTGATTGCTATATTTATTTGTTATTATTATTAGAATAGGCTATCAACTGAAGTTTTTAATATCTACGTTATCTTTGCCATGATTCCAAGTATTTTCCTATACTCTTTGTTATTCAGAGGAAGTCCTCCTTACCTTTCTCATTCCAGAAAACTCCTAAAACCACCTTTAAAACCAAAAATTCCACCTCCTCTCTCATTTCCTCAGGTGACTTTAGACATCCATTTTAAGTCTGGCTATAGTATGTCCTACATGGTAATATATTACAATGTTCTATGTAAACATATGACATATGACTCTTCTACTAGGCTGTGATTGTCTCTTGCTGAAATTGGGTGTTCTTTCCTTCTAGCTTAGAAATAGAAAGGTTGTCTCTAACCAATATGATGTAAACACTTTTTTTCTTTTAGTCCACTACTAATTTTATTTACATATTAATTTTTTTGGAGTTTTTCCCTGCATATTATACAGAAGGAGCATTTGAGACATGTTTTATTGATGTCACTATGAATCCTTTCTTACCAGTGTTTTGAATGGTCCTAAAAAAAAATTCATGGCATAAAATAGGCCTTTGTAGTCACTTTAAGAGTGCCTCATGAAGCTCTATTTAGTCTTCTTTCAGAATTAAAATTTTTCTCCCAAAATACAAATCCCAATTCATTTGACCTAGACTAGCAGCAGCCTAGTGAAAAATAATCACCGTCGGTATAAAAAATACAGAATGTGTAGCTCAGGTAATGTGCTACATTATTTGTCGAGGATCTAGAATAGCATTTACTATATTGATTTCCTCAAATCCACTCACAATCCCTGTACTATCTGAAATATATTGCACTTCTCTGTTAGAACAAATAAATATTCCCAACTGATGGCAATAAAGTAGGAAAGTATTTATCTTTTTATTATTTTTAATAAATATTTGGGGTTTTTGAAGAAAGAATAAGAGCAGTGGTTTTGGTATCTCAAATATCATGACCAGGATTGCCACTGAAACATGATGGGAAAAAATCTTGTTAAACTTTCAAAAAGAGAAAATATAATATTCCCTAGAATTCTGAAAATTCAATGTATTTTAAAGCAATGCAAAAATACTAACTGTATATACAATGGAGTTAAATTCTGTATGCACCTTCTGATTGAATTTTTAAAAGACACCCCTTCTTTCTGGACACAGCCCTGGGCCAGGCAGACCCCTGGGCTTGGCTGGACTTTGGCTTCATGGTCACGCATCCTGTGAGATAGACAAACATTTCTAGAAATTCTTGTTTTCATCCTACACACAGTTTTCACTTACTTCAAGATATTATAAAGAGTTTCTATGGGCTGGAGAGTATTTTTCATTATTTCTTGCTATAGGCTAAAAACTTATAAATTACGCAGAATTTTTCTGCTCATAGTAGGGTGACTAGCATCACTGACCATGGCACATTTAACTTCAGTAGCTCCGCCCATCACTGCCAACAAAAACGATACACAGATCCTAAAACACATTCACATAGAATCACTGATTTCTCCTTCACTTTACTGGACATGGTTAGGGGGCAAGCTCTTTAAGTAGGAGAACTGGTGTCATTATATACTTTGGTACACCTAGGACTTCATCAAGAGCTCTCTGTCTGCTCTCATTTGAGCCTCACAGGATTCCTGGCAGTTCACAGAAGAGATATTGTTATTTCCAGTTTAAAGATGAAGAACATAAAGTGACTTATCTTAAATTCATGTAGCTGGAAAGTTTCAAAACCATGATAAAATCCCTATTATTCTGGAGGAGATTAGGTTTTGTTCTATTTTCTTGTACCATGTATTCTCTTTCAACATAAAATACTCAGATCTTATCCAAAGATTGGAATCCCTAACTAGCCAGAATCACTTACTAAGGAATATTTTGAATTCAACTGTTTTCTTGTTTCAAGTCTTGTTTATTAGTGCTTTAATCTGATCAACCTTGCCTGCTCCTTTAGAAGCTGGTATTCCCAATTGCTAATAATTGTTAGTGCTGGAAACTGGCTAATGTAGTGAAAACTGTTTTTACTTTTGGAGTTCAAGGAAAAGTCAGCTGTGGCTGCTGCTTTGTATTTTGGTTAATGGAAAATAAGATTTATGATCACATCCTTGTTTTCATTTCACAGTCCTCTTATGCCACATTTCTCTTTTTTTGATATAATCTTTATTATAATTTCTTCTATTACCATTTAGTCCCCTTATACCGCCCTCCCCCCAGTAATCACCACACTGTTGTCCATGTCCATGAGTCCTTTTTCCTTTTTGCTCAGTCCCTTCGCCCCCTAACATCCCCATTCCCCTACCCCTCCACTATGCTGAGCTGTCATCCTATTCTCCGCTTATAAGCCTGTCCCCATTTTCCTTGTTAGTTCAGTAAAAATATTTTCTCACCCATATTTGTTTTTTCTTTTTTAATTTTTTAATTAATTTATTTACTTTTTAAATACATTTGTCTCTGCCTTCCCCCCCTCACCCATATTTGGATTGGTTTTTCCTTCTTCATCCCCTGGCAGAAAATAATTAATGTAGTTATTTTTCATTCACTCGACAGCTTTTTTTTTTTTTAATTGCATGCTTACGGAGCAGGCTTAGGCTGGGAAATAAAGTCACAGTTACCCAGGTACAGTTACCAGAGTACAAGGAAAGTATGTCCTAGAGGAGACAGAGGAGTAAACAGTAATGAGCACAGATGGGCACTTACTTAACCTAGTTTGGGAAGTTGAAAAATTTCTCAGAGGAAATGATATGCCGAGACCATAACAATGAATAAGCTTTATCTTAATGAAGGAATGATGAAGGATTTTTTTTTAAATTAGATAAGTTGTTTGCAAAGGTGCAGAGTATATATCTGATGGGTTCCAATTAATTCAACAAAACGAGGAAGGAAAGGATAAGAGGTGAAGACTGGACAGCAAATGCGACCCATGTCATGAGTCATTTTATATGATATGTCAAGGAACATGGTCTTGATACTTAAGTTGTGGTGACATGGATGTGAAATGGTCAGATTTTTGTTTTATCAAAGTCAGCCTGGCAGGGTGGTAGAGATTGTAATGCAGAAGTTTAGGTTGGAGGAACAAGTCTAAAGGCCTTTAAAATAATACAAAAAAGAGATGATAGTGGCCCAATAGCAAGAGCCTTAGCAAATGGTAGGGAGAAGCAGTAGCATCTGGTGTTTGATTGGATGAGGGCTTCACTGTAAGGTGTAGAGAAGGAAGAAAAAGAAAGAAAAGCAGATTTTTGGTGCAGCCCACAAGACTTAAAGAAATGCCTTTCTCTGAGGTGGGAAACCCAGGCAAAATTGGAAACATAGTTGTTGAGTTCAGTTTTGATTATATAAATCGAGTTTGAGGTACCCATGAAACATTCAATAGAACTATCCAATAAACATTAGGATGTGGGGATGTGGAGCCAAAAGGTCCTAGATAGAGATGTATTTTAGAGTTATCAGTATGTAGAAGAATATAAAGCTCAGTTCTCAAGCTCATGGCTATGAATGTGGAGTTTTTACCTGCATGGCTTAAGTTCAAATCATCAGTCTACCTTTCCTGTTTTTGTGGCCTTGGGGAAAAAAGTTTTTTGTGCTTCAGTTGCCTTATCTGTAAAACATATTATCGTAATACCTATCTTGAGGAGTCTTAGGTTATTACCCATAATGCATTTAATAGTACGTGACCAATAGTAAGAATTAAAAACATTAATTACAATATTGTACTGTGGCATATTGAAAGATATATTCCCAGTGCCTAGAACAGTGTCTGGCACATAATAGAGGCTCAATAAATAATTGTAAAAAATAAATGAGCTATTTTCTAGTATGAAATCCCATTCTGGAAGAATGGCAAAGAGTTAATCTCCATTCCTCCTCCTCCCAGTTTCTTTGAGGTTATACCTGAATTCCTTGTGAATATTTATTGTTAAGACATCAAAGCAGAGGTGGACGCAAGATGATGGGAAAATGTAGTCCTCAAGAATATGTGCCTAAATGCATACACTGACAGGACTACCATCCTGGCTGGCTTTTGTTCCATTTGGGCTCCCATGAGGCATACTTTATTCTCCCCAACATTTACTCATCATTTATTATGCAGCAAATATTAACCGAGCATCTACTATGTGCTTGACATGTTCTAGGTAATGGAGAAATAGAGAGAAGATAAATTCCTGTCCTTGTGGAATCCATGTTCCCATTCCCCCTCTATTTACATGGTCACTTTAGATTTCAATAGCCCCATCTGCTACTCTAACACCATTTGGGGGTTGTATGAGGTGCACTTGGATTCTTTGCAATGTTCTGAACTTAGGAATCTGCAGAATTGTCTATGACCATGTGACTAGAGGGAGCAAGCAGACATTTCCTCTTTCTGGGGGTGCCACTCTCTTTGGCCTCATACACAGTCCTCTGCCCTCATCATTATAGGTACCCTTTATCTTTCCTTTCTTCCCTCTAGTTAAGGAGGCTTTCTTTTTCTAGTTGGAGAGAAGCACCAGTGTCTACTCACTTGTTCTCCTAGACATTTCTGTATATACTGAAGATACTCTCTAAGTTTCCCCAAGGCTCAAAACAGGAAATCCAGAAACTTACAGGCATTTCTGCTGTCTGCCTACCACATTTCTCCTTTGAGGAAGCACACTCAGAGCTATTCTCTTCTGGGAGGGGAATTAAGAGAGAAAGAAAAAAAAGACAACCAAACAAAATCACTCCACTTTATGAACATTATTCTATTACGGGCATGTAGATGACAAACTGAACCATCCAGGTAGACGATATTACTACATCATTAGAAGCCAAGTTTAGGTTTACCAAACCTCTAATGGAATTAATTTAATTTTATCCTCTTTTTTTTCTTACAGGCTCATTTACCCTAAATTTCTGTGAGTGTGTGTGTGTGTGTGTGTCTGTGTGTTAAATGTCAGTATTTCATTACTACATTTTTTTAAAGATTTTATTTATTTATTTTTAGAGACAGAGGGAGAAAGAGAGAGAAACGCTGATGAGCGAAACATCCATTAGTTGTCTCTCACAGACCTCCAAATGGGGACATGGCCCAAAACCCAGGCATGTGTCCTGACCTGGATCCAACCCGTGACCTCTGTGTCCAGCGCTCAATGCACGAGGCCACGCCAACCAGGGCTCATCACTACATTTTTTATTTATATCATTTACCACTTACCTTCCATGTTGCCCTGCCCCCGGAGTTCTACCAGGGCGGCAGCGGAGTCCTGGGATGAGAAACACAGAGGTGCTGGAGTGCCAGCGGCCCCTTCCAGATTTCACTTTAAGGGACCTGGTTTATGACAACTATCAGGCAAATCCCCAACTTCACCTTCCTCACTCAGAGGCACAGTGTGGTGGCGCCCCTAGGGGCCTGCCAGGTGTTGGGGGACCAGGCTTTGACCCCAAGCTGTGCAGTGGTGGCAGGACTGCCTAAGGCCAAACAAGAAAACGAACTGCTCATGCACAGGCTCCAAGTCTAATACCTTCTGGGAGGCAGAGGGCCAGTAACTTTTTATGAAATCCAATTCCCTTATTTCCTTTAACATGAATGATTTTTTTTTTTTTATGGTGCTTTTTGTCTCCCTACCCACATGTTCAGGTATTCAACTGATATATCTGTGCTAAGCTCAGTTCCCTGGCAGGTGACTGCTGAAGGGCACTTTAAATTCTTTATTTCTATCTGCTTTCCGTGGATAGTCAAGCCACATGTTGACATTTTGTTGTAGTCTCAGTTTTCAAGAGTATTTTAACTTTGTTTTTTTCCAGAACCATCATTGAAGGATGCCTAAGCAATATTCAAGATCAGGTTTTAACTCATAGACGCAGACAACAGTACGGTCATTAGCAGAGGAAAAGGGAGGGGTGGGGCAGATAGAAGACGATAAAGGGGCGATAAACGGTGACAGAAGGAGACATGAGTTTGGGTGGTGGACACACAATACAATCTATGGTTGATGTATTATAGAATTGTACATTTGAGACCTTTATAATTTTATTGACCATTGTCACAAATAAATGCAATGAAATTTTTTAAAAAATATCTAGAGAGTTACAACAGACACAAATGGCACTGAACAATTGGGGGAGGAAAGCCAAGTATTAACCCTCCGAAAATATAAAAGTATGTAAGTAAAGAAATATAATCTTAGTATGCTCCGTGTCCCAGGTGTGAATAGCATTAGCGTGGGCATTATAGTGTAAACACTCAATATTTAGAACAAAAGCAGTGATGTAACTACATTGGCGTGCTGGGGTAGGAAGGGAAGAGAACATGTTGGGAGGGAAAATACGGTGGGTACAAGCATTAAGTCCTCATTTGCTATTTTAGGAAGCTAAAGATAATATTTAATATTCTAAAAATCAAGAAATAGTAATCTATGCATGTTAGAATATGGATGTAAATGCTACAAGAAATTTCTTTGTTAATGTCAAAAAATTGTCTTGAGAGAACAGAATTTTGGAGTCGGAAAGGGGTGAAGACAGCTGTTTTCACCATAAGCCTGATTATATACATAGACAGATACAGATAAGATAACACACACACATTAATTACAATAAAAATATAAATTCAGGAAAAAAGAAAGTTTTTAGACTTTTCTTTTACAAATGCATATAGTCAGGTCAGTGGCTTGCCCAGAGTTGTGACCTGGTTATAGCAAAGCTGGAACTATAGAACCCAGGGCCCCTGCCTCCATTTAAGGATAAACTTCAACATGGCCAGCTGACCACAGTTAAAATCACTGGAAATAAAATAAAATAACAACTCTCCCTTTTGTGGCACATATCAAAATGATATTGAAGTGATAAAAAAGCGATGCGTGTAATTATGTGTGTTACCCCGAACACTCGGCGGATGGAGTAGATCGTGGGTGGTTCCTGGCAGAGGCCAACGGTCACAGCGGTGGCTGGCGGATGAGCGGCGCCCACTCCTGGCGGACGCTGTTCCACTCATTAATCTCATTGCTCACAACAACCCACTGACATAGAGACTATTATTCTTCCCATTTCACAAATGCGCAGGCTAAAGACAAAGAGTGTAAACACATGTTTAAGTTCACACATAGGCAAGGAGTAGAGGCAGGATTAAACTCAGTCTGGTTCCAAACAGTCGCAGTCTTACCTGCGATGTCCCATACTGACCTTTAAAAGAGGACTTCGTTTATGGTATTGAACCTATTCCTATGCTCAATCATTTTTAGTAATATTTAAAATTAAATGTTTAGTTTCTGATGAAGAAATAATATCAAATATATTAAACCACAATGCAATAATTAGTACCAAATAATTGGTTAAAAAGCGAGTAATCTCTATTTCGATGCTTACTATAGGAGAGGTAGTAAAAAATTAGAATATTTTTTCTTTATGGTAGTGTTTTATTGGCTAATCGCACTATTGATGTTTGCTTGTAATAAAAGTATATGGAGACTTTTAAAAAATACTTATGTCATTTGAGACCTCTTCCTTTACTTCTAATAGTGAAGATATAGTACAACTTAAATATCTATGGATGGATGAATTGATAAAGAAAATATGATAACCAAATATATATTAGTTATGCAGCCATAAAAAAAATAAATAAATCCTGCTATTTGTGACAACATGGATAAACTGGTGCGCATTTCACTATAAGAAATAAGCCAGATAGAGAAAGACAATAATGTATGGTATCATTTACATGTGGATTCTTTAAAAAAAAAAAAAAAAAAGGTAGACTCATAGGATCAAAGTAGAATGGTAGTTGTCCGGCTGGGGTGGAGGGGAAATAGGGAGATGTTGGTCAAAAGGTACAGACTTTCAATTATAGGATAAATAAGTTCTAAGAACCTAATATAAAATGTAATAACTATATAATAAATAATACTATATCATATACATATAATTTGCTAAGATCATGAACCTTAAGTGTTCAAAAAAAAAACAAAACAGAAAAGGTAGCTGTGTGGTGTTTAAGTTAATTAAATTGTAATCATTTCACACTGTATACACAAATCAAATAATCACATTGTACACTTTAAATATATACAGTTTCATAGGTCGGTAAACTGGGGGGAAAATTTGAGAATAAAGCTATCTATCCTTGACTGTTTAACTTTGTTCACTGCAATGTTTGCTTTGACTTTATGGGGCATATATATGTGTGTGTGTGTGTGTGTGTGTGTGTGTGTGTGTGTGTGTATATGTTTTTCCCCCACCTAGGATCTTCTAGCTATGCTAATAATTGAATTAACAGAGATATATTAACAGGAGGAAATCAAATATTTAGCATACATGCTTGGGGGATTCATATAGGCATGAAAATTCCAAAGACAGTGAGGCAACATTAGGTACATATAACTTTAGGACAAATAAGAAAGAGGAGGAAATGGGGTATTAGATTTCAAAGGTGAGAACGGCCATTTACAGCTAATTGAGAAAGGGGAACACCCATGGCAGGTACATTTTTGTTAGACAACTCAGAAACACTGGGACAGAGCCAGCAATCTGGTAAACATGCTTGGAGTGTTCCTGACTAAAGATAAAGTGTAAATGCTTAAGGTGATAATGTCAAGTTTCTCTTCCTGAAACAGGTTTTTTTATTGTTTTAAAATCTGAATCTGTTTAGAAACAGGGGAATTTGTTTGGTTTTAATTTATTTCAGTCCCCAAAAATCTGTATGCTAGGGTGGCACATCCCAGAGACACTTACTCTTGACCCCCACAATACCATACATTTCTCAAGGTCAGAGCAGAGTGCCCACTCAGAAAGAAAACATTTCTTCCTGCATTATTCGTCTTCTATCTTTTCCTACTCTATCTCCAGGAAACGATAACATTGAATACACTAATTACAAAGGAATTATAAGTATAATATAATCTATAGTTTATAAAGTTAAGACTAGCTTTACATTTGACAAGAAAAGAATTCCTAAGATGTTCTAAACTAAAATTACAGTAGCCAGAGAGTGAGACAGAGATAGAACACGTAGCTGGTTAATAGCTAAGGACCAGCCCTGACAAAAGACTGCCCACATTCCTGTATATCTGTTTGGATTTGGAATTAATTTCCAGCTGGCTCTTTTCACAATTATCTAAAAAAGTTAATAGCTAGGCACTGTAGAACCCCACGGGCCTCCACTTCTATTTTCACACACACAAGTTTTCCAATTATCTGCCCACCGCTAATCCACCTGCGCTGTCACTCCTTCCTTGCAGACTATGCTTAACCTATTCCAGAACTAACCTAGCTTCAGTTCACCCATCCCCTTTATCTACAGTTAGTGTAGATCTTTTCAAACTGGCTTATATCTTTCTCCTCCCTACTTGATGTATAAAATTGCTTGCCAAACTCTAGGCAAGCAATTTATTTCCTAACTATATATGATGGTGGCTTAGACTCCATGCTCAAGATCAGTCTGAGTTTTTGTCCTTCTCCTCCTCCTTTTTTTAATTAAAATTTTTTTTCTTTTATTGATTCTAGAGAGAGGGAAAGAGAGGTAGAAAGAATGGGAGAGAAACATTGATTGGTTGCGTCTTGCATACACCCTGACTGGGACAGAACCCTCAACCCACGTATGTGTCTTGACTGGAACTTGAACTTGCAACCTTTTGGTTGCAGGACATTACCCCACCAACTGAGCCATTCTAGCCAGGGCAAGACTTGTTTTCTTATTGTTTTTATTTATTTTTTTCATTTAAAAAAATATTCCTAGGAATGGCCTAATAAACCCTTTCTTTTTAAAAAAATTGCAGAGTGAAAGTTATTTTTTAACACATGTTGAAGTTACTGAAAAAGTCAAGCCCATCGGTGATTTTTCAGTAAATATCAAGATTCCAGAGTTTGAGTCCATGTGCATGCATGCACTGGCCCAAAGAAATGCACGAGCAGAGTCCGCAGTATAGAAAGTAAAATAGTTTAATATTGAATCGGCCAACCCAGAGAATGAGGAGCTAATTTTCTGAAGACCTGACCTCCCCATGGCAGGTAGGTTACAGATTATATAGGGCAGAATCACAAGATACAATAGGATAAGGAGGTTCAGGAGTGTGCTGGAAGCTGATTGGTTGGTGGTGAGGTAAAGGTAATAAATCTTTCTTCTGCTGCCTCGGGGTTTTTTGATTATCCAGGGGAAAGTCTAGCTTTGTGAGGGATAGGGAGAAGGGGAAAGGTACGGGGAGGGGGAGGAAGAGGAAGAAGGATGATTTGTAGGGCCAGGATTTAAAGTTAAATCTAATCAAAATCATAAAGACCGTCCATTTCAAATAGTTAGCAATATCAACATTTCTGTTTCAACTGTGAAAATTTATTTTACTATTATTATTTCTCAACATTTATATATCACTCCTGTGTCTGTAGTGCTTAGTAAATGGCACTCTGTGCAACCAGCCAGTCAAGCAAAACAATGTTAAAACCAAGGTTCAAATTGCTTCTACTCTTTAAAGGTTACTTTTGTAGTCATTTCCTCAGAATCTTTATAAACCAGAATCATTAAATTGTTTCCTAAGAAAACTCAGGGACTTCTTATGCAAACAAGAAATGGCTTGTTTTCAAAATATAGTTTATTTTTGAAGTATAGCTTTATGTTCCATGAAATCTCTGAGCCTGAAAACGCAGCTACGGGAACTTCTTGTTGGAGCCCCAAAGTAGCTGCTATAGGCATTTGAAGTACCCTCCTGAGTGTGACATTCCCAGCTTGATGACTTGATGGCTTAATTTACTTGTATGGTGCTTTTCAAAGTGATTTTGTAGCTTTGGGTAGGAAACTGAAACCAGAATTACTGAGCCACAAATAAGTGAAATTTACACTTATGAACAAGGAGGATTGCTATAATCATTTTCAGAGTGAAAAAAAAAATTAACGACCGACAGTATATCAAAACTTCAAATACTCTGGTTTTTAAAAAGCCAATGAATTAACTGAGCATTAGTTCATAGAGAGAATTATTGGCAAATGGTTTAATTAAGGTCTTGTTGACTGTTTATTAACAATTCAACTAATTGGCTTAATTTCAGTGAAGACTTCCTAGAATAAGGCAATCATGACTTTCTGTACTTAGAAGATAATTGCTGAGTTCTGCATTCAAATAGATTCTTCAGGGGCATTTCATCCAATAGCAGGCTGGATCATCCAGGGTGACTCTGAAGGGAAAAACACAGAACAGCTTTAAAGGAAAACATACAAAGTTATTTTTGCTAATTATGGAGCAGAGTTGAGAATAGAGCCCATTCATGCTTTTGCTTTTCATATTACCTGGCTTTTTTACTTGAAATTGAGATTCCTAGGGTAAATATCAGAAATCTGGAACCCTATCTCTATCTGATGCTCGGGTGCTTTTCCACATACTGGGACAATGGGGTGAATGTTGAGACCTCGACCCTCATTTCACCCTCAAATATATTTGTTTCTACAGAGACTCCAAACTGAAGTAATTTATTTGAGACCAAGGAAAATCTAAGTTTCTCATGATCTATTTGACTACTAATTTTTAACAGGCACTGGTAATTCTAGACTGAGAAAATTACTAGTGGGAACCTTGTCAAATGGTGATTTTTTTTAAGTGCCTTCATTCATCTTAAATTTATTAAGAGTTATAGCATTTAAAAATTGAACATCATCTCGATTAAAGCTACTATCAGTATAGCTTTGTTTTTTTTTCTTTTTGAGCTAAGTTAAATATAATTTTTTTTGAAAGAACAAAAAGAAAAATGGAAACGTAAACCCTGAGAGCAAAAACAACAAAACAAAAAGGTGTCTGTCCTTACCATAAATTACAGTATACTATAAAGTTTATAATATTAGTACTGGTGAAATAGAGTTCATAACACAGAGTTCCTGTGATTGTAGGAAAACCCACACTAACCTGGCTTAGGGAAAGGGGAAAATGGAGAAGAACCACTGAGAGTTACTTTGCATTATTATGACAACTTGGCTCGCTTAATAGTTACATTAAAACGTTTTGCAGGTGCCTGGGAGAGGGAGATGTGACTTTGATTCACAAGGTAGCTCATTGTAAGAGGATTCAGTGCAAGAGGGTGGAAGCTCAGAGTGAGAATTTAAAGAGAGCCCGTGGTCAGCCATTGGGGAATTGACTACATTGGGGAATTGACTACATAGCGTGAAAGAGAGCAGTGAGAATGGAGAAGTAAGCAAGCAGCTATGTAGTTTCTAATCAGGAAGGAGGCCATGTGGCCTGGACTAACAAGCAAGGAAATGCTGCTGCTGTGGTCATGCCTGCTCTAGCTGACTTAGGAGCTACAAAGGACTTCCTTGCAAAATTATGATTTCCTGCAGCTGGATTTTACCTGGACATTTAAGACTTGTGCCTTTCCTGAGTTTCACCATGATCCAGAGTAACAAGGCACATGCTGTTCCGGACTATTACACGGAGGTTGATGACAATGTATTCCAGGGCCTGCAAGGACAAGGACATGAGGAACTTTGGGGGATATTTTTGGCTTGTAGCCTGGAAAGGAGCATGGGAAGTGCTAGGTCTTGGGGGAAAGGAAGGCTCTGAGCTGAGGTGCTCTAAGCTCTCCCAAGGCTGGAATGTTGTAATAAAGACCTGCTCCTTCCAGCATTAATTGCTGGGTCATACACAAATGTGCCACATGAACAGGCCCCAATCTGCTCGGTAACACTGGCACATACTCAGAAAAAACAATGAAAGAAACTAGAACATCTGAAAGAGTTCCAATTACATATGCAAATTTACTAAGTGAAAAAAAAACCATCTCAAATTAGAGAAAGAAACTTTTCACTAAACATGTATATTAAAAAAGATAAAATTGAATCTAATGTGTACACAATATATCAAAAAAATTCCAAATGAATTAGGTAATTAAATATCACAAATAATGCAAGTATTATTTTAGAAAATGGGAGAATTCCTCCATAGACTAAATTGAAGAAAACTCTTCTAACCATTATTTTAAATGTAAGGGGTGGGGAGAGAAAATATAAATAGGGCTACACAAAAATCAAAACAAAAAATTTGCATTGGTATTCTATATAAAACAATATTATTACATTTATTTTATATTAAGTGAATATAATTAGAATAAAAATAAAATTAGTTACTGATTAAAACATTTCAATTTATATTAGATTTAAAGTTTGATAATCCTAATATACAAAGAACTATGAAAAAGAGGAAAAAACAATCTTTTAGAAGAATTAAGTGAGAAGAATGGACAGATTAATCACAGAAAACAAAATGCAAATAGTTATTAATCACATGATGCAATGGCCATCCATAATAACAGGAATGCAAAGTAAAAAGTACAGGGGAAATACTTTTCACCTGTTAAATGGGCAAAAAATTAAAAAAAAATTTTTTGACAACATACACTGATGGCAAGACTGGGGGGAATAAGCACTGTCATAATTGCTGGCAAGCTAGTACAACATCTTGGAAAAAAAATTGGCAATATCTAGCAAAATTACATATGCAATTACACTTTGATTAGCAATTTACCTCTATTAGACCACTGGTTAAAAAAAAAAAGGCAGGTGTACTATTAGTAAAAGGCTATAAACATCCTAAATGTTTTTCAATAATAGGCTGGTTGAATAAAGTATAATATAGAAACAAAATGACATGTGAGGCAGCTATAAAAAATATCAGTTATCTAGTTACATATTTTGATGAATCTTTAATTTTTTTAAATGAAAAAACACAAGTAGCGAAAAATGTTATGATATGTTATTTTTTTAAAACAACAGAATTCTGAGTATATTTACATATCTGATTATTTATTTTAATGAAAGGATATCTTAAATAATTGTTATATATTATGAAATTTCCCTAGTTATTAAATTATACTTAATATTACATTTTCATTTTAGTTTTCTAAATGTTTTATAATTAATATATAAATAAAATAATGATGATATTAATGTAAAAAGAGTGAGAGAACCTTTTTGAATGAATAAGTATATATATATGTTACCTGTATTTTCAATATCTTTATAAGGCAGAAAATGTGTGAAATGGTATGTGTTTTAAATTAAAATGGGTTTAAATTTCAACTCCAGCTGTTGACTTACAGAGTGATGTTAGGCAGGTCATATCCCTTCTTAGGCAGTCATACTTTTTTTTAAATAAATAGAAAATGTTTATTTTCAAATGGTGTTGATGTTACTATAGATAGTTAGCTAATTATTAATAAAGCAAAGGGAATTAAACACTGAGTTTAATAAACTGGGGAACATAGGCATGTTTGCTTCATCAAAAAGCTACAGCTTCACACCCTAAGGGATCATAACATTGCTCTGCCAAGGTGATTAACACGTTACCCTTCTCCGTTCTGATATCAGGTTCTTGGGGGACGGAAGGGGAGGTGTTTGACCATAGAGGCCTATCAGCCTTACTAGGAAATGGACCCATCAAAAAGCCCGTGAAAGCTTGGAAAATTGATTGGTTATTTTGAAAAGCTCCTGATTATAATTCTGGGGGGAACAAAGAAACATGCTCTCACCTTGACTGGTGTGGCTCAGTGGATTGAGCACCATCTTGCAAACCAAAAGAAACATGCCCTCTCCCACCCACCTGGTAACACCCTGGCCCCGTGTGTTTAAGCATTCCTTCTCTTCCAGGAGCACAAAACCTTTTGGAATTAGCAGGTACAGGGGCCTGTCTCAGTCTGTGTGGGCTCCAAAGGACTAAGTTTTAAGATGAAGCAGAAACTCTGGCTACTAGCTTTTGTTTTGGCCTTGCTGAAGACATGGTTGATTTTTTTTCCCTGGTGGGATGGGCGGAGAAGGGATACAGGGGCAGCCTTCCACAAGAAGAAACCATCTTGCCACACTGCAATGTCCATATGGGTGTCCTTGGTATGTTTTTGTTGAGATCCTGTGAAAGTCTTATTTCTACCATGAACATTAGTATATCAACATCATAGAAATGTCCAAAGTAAATGAGTAGGTCACCCAAAAGAGTTCTGAGCATAAAGTAGGATCTAAATATAAAGTAATTATTTTAAAGTTATTCTTTATAATTTTAAATAAAACTTTATGAATAATGACAAATCTTGCCAAAGAGAATATAATACTTCACTAACACTTGTGTTTAGCATTTATACCTTATACTTTTATGATTTTCGCAATTCTATTAATATAACTTTTCAAAGTGCCTCTAGTGTTTTTTCCCCCCCAAGAAAATAAACTTGTAATGCTAGAATAAAGGCCAAATTTTCTGCTATTACCGTTACCTTTATAATCACACTGCTTATAAGAGAAGGCATCAGCGATAAAATCAAATGTAGAAGTAAAATTGTTCCTTTTACCTTTCACAGACTGATTACTACTTAAATGCTGTACATTTGAAAAATAACTTCAAATGAACTGCCCTTTAAATACTTAGCTTATTCAAAACTATTTGTCTTTTTCAAAAATATTTGTCCTCTTCACATTTGCAAGTGTGGGGGCTAAAAAAAATTAATACTTTTTCTCCCGTCTCCTATGCTTTTCTTGCTGGGATAATAACCAAATTATCAGAGACAGATTAACAAGAGAAAATAAAATTTTAATACATGTGCAAGGGAAATTCACATAGGCATAATTATTTTATGAAAATTCCAATGACAGTGAGGTAACATTGTACAAATAAGACATTTTGGACAAAGGAGAAAGGGGAAAATGAGGTACTAGATTTCAGAAGTGAAAATGACCACTTTACAGATAGCTGAGGAAGAGAGGAACCCTCATGGCCGGCAAACACATGCCAGGTGACTCAAACAATGGGTCACCGCGTGTATCTAGCTAACAGGCACTTGCCTGAAGCCATCTTGTTTACTATACTTAATTGAAATTAGACTAAGGCAGTATTCTAGATCTTCTTTCCTGAATCAGATTTCCCTGTCTAAATCTCTTGGATATAAAAGAGGGGGTGGTCAAATGTTTTCTATCAGTCTTTGTTTCTTAATAAAAAGCTTAAAATTAATATCCCAAAAAGTAGCTTCAGGATGGCAGAATTTTGTTCCCAAGTTCTTCCTCCATAACATCTGTATTATTCATCAAGGACCAATTTTGTCTCAGTTCTGTGTGAGTTGTAGGGCTCAGAATTTTCTGTGTGTTGGTAGCACAATGGAAAATAAAACTGGAAAAGATCCATGGCCTACCCTTGACTAATTAGCATTTTTTCCTCTTTTCTTGTTTTCTAATATTTTCTTATGACTTGATCCTTTGAGCTAATGAGAATGCTAATATAAACAGTAAAAATGGCTGGGTAAGTTAATTTCAAAGAAAAAAAGTGCATTTGCTGGTAAGAGCATATAACAGAATTAAGAAAAGGTAAAACACACATATACACACACAAATTGTGAGTAAAAAATTGAAAATAAATGATTCCCTTTAGTATAGTTTTATATGAGAACTGGTCATGAAACAAAGGTCATCATTTTGCTCCTGGAATGAAAGGCTATTTAGCATTGGGAACATCATTTTAAGCCTTTGGTTTTTCATCTTGTAGGGCATGAGGTAAATTACTGACAGATGATTTTGTTCCTTTATTTCATCCAGGGTTGCTAAGGAGACACACAGTAACATAGAGATTAAGAGTAAACCCTTGGTCAAGGGACAGATTTTATTGTTCTGGGGTAGGCATAAACTATAATTGACCCAAGAACAGAGATGTGAAGTCTAATGCAGATAGACAACTAAAGAAGGCTCTTTGGTGATGATGATGATGATAATGATGTTGATTGGTTTTTTTGTTTTTTTTTTACTTTCCCAGTGATCAATATGTTTACCCTTGGACATGGTCTTGATTACTATGGCTTCATAGTATTAGGATAATATAGGAACTCCAACCTGTCTTTTCCAAAATTGTTTTGTCTAATCTAGGTTGTTTGTATTTCCATGTACATATTACAGGAAACTTGGAAGTTTTGATAGAAAATGCATTAAAAGTAAACATGGAACATCTCTCCATTTATTTATAACTTCTTTAAAGTTGCTCAGTAACATTTTGTAGTTTTTATGTTCTGTGCTTTGTATGTTAAATGCATTCCATTTCAAATGGATTTTTAAAAATTTATTATCAAGTTGTGTTGCTAAGATTTTGAAATTCAATTTATTTTTGTATATTGACCCTGACTCCTGCAACCTTGATAAATCTGTTTATTGGTTCTAGTAGTTTTTTTTTCCTTTAAGTTTTATACATATGGAATCATGTCAGCTGTAAATAAAGACGATTATGTTTTTTCAAATCCAATCTTTATGTCATCAACTTTTTCCCTCTTACTGCACTGTCTAGAACCTCCAGTAAAATGTTGAATAGAAACGGTAAGTGTGGACATCCTCACTTTGTACCCCCACCACCAGTCCCAATTTAGCAAAGAACATCTTTGACAAAAATGTAAGTTGAGTGTTCCATTTCCTCATTTTTGTAACAAGTTTTATATCACATGATACACTTTGTGTGGAATCAATTTTCTTGCTTGTACTCTCTGCTCAATAAAATCTGCTTTTTCACTTCACACCATGCCTTGATCTAGAATTCTTTCTTGCATGAAGCGAAAAACCTCTTGGCTTGGGGCTCAAGCCCCTACTCGGGACTCACCCCTCTGGCATCAGAAATATGAGGAAGAAAATTCCCATAGATTTTAAATTGAAATTTTATTCATATTTAAGTAATTCAAATTTCTATAGGTCAGAGTAGTATATATATATATATATATATATATATATAATTCTGAGATGTGCAGTTTAGCTGCCTCAATATAAATAGAATGTGTATTCTGACTTTTAAAGAATTTGTATAACCAAACTAAATATTTTTACAAACAATGAATATAGTTAAGTGACTTTTCCCTAAAACAACTATGAGAGCTAAAAAAATATTAATACTTTTCCTCCCATCATTTAAGTTCTTCTGGCTGGGTCAATAACCAAATTCCCAGAGACAGATTAACAGAAGAAAATCAAGGTTTAATACATGCATGGGGAATTCGCATAGACATGATAAATCCATGAAAATTCCCGAAGACAGTGAGGCAACATTGGGTATACAAGATATTGAGAACAAAGGAGAATGGGGAAGGTAAGAGGATATTAGATTTCAGAAATGAGAATGAGTGATCTATAGACAACTAAGGATAGCAGAGCACACTTGGTAGGAAAATCTTTACTGGGTGACTAAGAAACAATGGGACACAGGGGATATTAGCTAATCTGAAATTCTCTTGTTTACCCCACTTAATTAAATTAAACTAAGGCAGCATCCTAAAACCTCCTTCCTAAAGCGGGTTACCCTGTCTGAATCTCTTGGACAAGAAATGGGAGAGGATCAAAGTCTCCGAGTCCTCTGTTTGTTAATAAACAGCTTAAAAGTCAATATCCAAAAAGGCAACTTTAGGGTGACAGCATTTTGGTCTACTAAATAAACCTATCTTTAATTTGCCTCTAGTGTATGGTATATATAAAAATGTCATTACTAATTTGAAAGTGACATTTCTTCTTAACATGTTTCTCCTCCCTCCCGAGGAAATAATAGAATAATAGTGATTAGATTTTTCTAGTATAATTAAGAATAATAAGGGAAAAGTCAAAAAGAAAAATTGTGAAATAAAGAAGTTTATATAACAAGTTATAAAAGGTATTAAATATATCAAAGAATAATATATTCAAATTTGGCTAAAATATACTCTGTCATATTAAAAATGTCTTTCTAAGTAACAAAAGAAATAGTATACTCTCTCATATGAAAAAGAATCACAGGATATTATGAAGAGATAGTCAAAAATGCCTCAAAAATATCAATACCATTTTATTTTAAGGGAAATTTATTTCAAAGCATATGAAAAATTCCCATTTGACATGGGTTTTTTTAGGCTATAAATGGTTAAGCATTCCCAGATAATTTTTACAATGTAACAACTTTTAATATCAACACCGAATAAAGGCCACCCTCCCCCAAACATGTGCCTTTTACCTCAAGGTGAATGTGAAAGAGGCAGGCCAGCTTTCCAACCTGCCCGACCACTCCTGACTTGATAGTTCTCTGCTTAATCAAACCTCCCATTTTGCATGATAGACATCTGGGACCAGCCACAATAGCCAAGGGGCAGGCTGACCTGCACTTGGGAACAGTCCGGCCCTTTATCTAACCCATTGTCCTGACTCACATCTTGAAACCTTTAGACGACAGTCCAGAAGAACAAAGAGACTAACCCCTCCCTTATTCCCTCACGACCCAACACATTTCTTTTAAAAACCCTGTTCCTGGCCTCCCTCCACTGCTGCAGTCTGTTTGGACTCAACCCATCAGATTGCAGTGTCTCCCCTTGAATAAAAGCCCTGAATTGAACTTTTCTACTCCCGGTCCTTTCTGAGCCACCTGAGCTTCCTAACAGAATGATAACCTGGATTTAGATACAATAATCACGATCATACAGCTACTCGTGGTCCAAACTGAGTCTTGTTCTTAGATTTTTAGAAACTCAGACTCGTAACTTAAAATTTCAAATGCCTCCACTGAGTAGTTATACATTTTAAATTTAAAGAGAGAAATGAATGCGAACAAAAATAAATTCCATAAATGGAATAAACATGGTTGGGGACATGGACACAACAGGCTATTTTCAACATTTACATGGGTAAATGTTTCTGTCATTTGGGGGATAGGATCAAAGAACTAGTAGAGCAATGAGAGTCAATACTGGAGGGCCATGGCACTTACACTGAAAATGTTTAGTAAATGATGGAGTTTGATTGTTGATAGTAAAATCGGTTGAACTGTAAGCCCCAATGAATAGTAGCATTATTACAGCTTATTACTCTAATTTCCAGGGATATTTTATTTTTAAAAATGAGAGTTTTAGAAAGTTCAGTGTCTTGAGCTCAAGGATTTTATCCTCAATGTGCAATTGCAGGAACTGTGTCAAAAAATGGATGAAATCCTTTTTAGCATAGATCTTTCCTGATTGCCTCTTAACTACACTTATTTATATGACTTCCTAATCTACGTACAACTAAGATTGCCTTGCTTTGGCTTTTATATGTCAGAGTAAATTTTCTGAATCTTCATTTGGTTCTATTTATGAGCCTACATTAGGCCATTTTTGATGTTTATTATGACAATTCAAATAGTCTATGAAGTAAACTTGATTAAATATAATGTCCACCTTTAATCATGTAGGTGACAAAAGATAAGTTGATGAATGATAAAGCAACTGGAAAATATTGGAGACACAAAAAGTAGCAGATCTGAAAATTTGTTAAATTTAGAGTTATTTCTCTCATTACCATATGAAAACACTTAGCATAAATGGAGGCCTGGTAGCTGTATTCGCATGCAAACCCAGTTTATTGGTGATCCTTTCTCATGAAATAGAATGGCTCTAGGTAAGGCGGGGTGGGGGGGGCGGTGAAAGTTGTGGGTTCAGGGCAAAATAGGGAAAGGGCGGTGAAAGCAAGGGTGGAAAGGCCCTGGCGGCAAGTGCTCCTGAGGCCAAGGCTGGGTGGCCTGAGGCCAGGTGGTCATACAGACAGTCTTTTGTTCTGGGGGCTTACATAGTGGGAGGGATGGAGGTAAAGAACTTACATATTGGTTGACAGGTAAAAGTGGCAGAGCTTTCCTTGGGGAGAGGCAGCAGGAGGGAGAGGGGTAAGGGGTGGCGCGAATACCCAGAGGTCCTTTGGGCACTGTGGGCCCTTTCTAGACTTTCAGGCCTTGGGATCAAAGCACAATTTCAAAGCGTTTCTCTCCTAGATAGTAGAGACAATACATAGGCAACACGTAGAATTCCAAGAACTGCACTCCTCCCATGTTAGCATGGTGTTTTCTCGTGGTTGTTGTAACACCTGGCAATATTATTGGACCAGGCTCAGGACTGCTGGGTTAGTGGGTGAGGCATGTCTCCCTCTTCCTCCCTGCCTCGGTTTGCTATCTATCCTACCTAACAGTTGTTACTTCATCTTGTTAAGAGATTTGTATAAGTAAAACATTGGAAGAAAGTTACTAGTAATTTCCCTTCTATTTCATGATTATTTGTGCAAATTCATTTTGGTAGAGCATTTTTCCTTCCCTTCATTATGCAAACACAGACACACACCAACTACGCTCTAGTAATCACAATTTGTTTTTTACATTTTATTATGAGCTTCCCGTAGCCTAAATGCTCTGAAAAATTAATGTATAAATATTTTTATGGTTTACTGTAAAGTCATTAAGGTGTTAAAGTACTTCAAACTATAGTCCACAGAAGGGCATTTTGAATTTCATATTGTGTTAAACATCACAATACAAAACAGAATGTAACATGGATTTAAAAATGTCAGTGATTTTTATGTAGCATCAGAATTAACCTAAACACGTAAAATTGGCTTTCATGTAATACACAACAAAACAAAAACCTGTTTATTTGTTCCTTCCTTATTATTTAACTTTAGTTCTGGCTCTTTTAAGCACCAATTGATTCACAGTACTAACTAGAGTTAAGGTCATCTGGGCATTTACAATACATAATAAGATATTAAATGTCAGAAGAGATGTTGCTGGAGGAAATAGGATCCTTCTACTGTATTGCAGGACATGCATTTCAGGGATACATGCATAGGAGCATTTGAAGTATAATGGAAACGATTTACTGGAATATAAACAAAGGACTGCTCCAGGTCCACCATGCTCAATGTCTCATCCGTGCCCAAGTGCCTCAGCTTTTTCTCATTTTTGAAGAAATCCAACTTCGGGGGCCACAGGCCTACATTTGTCCCTACCAAGCCCAGGAGAAGGGCCGGGACACAGAGCGCCCTGTGATCAGCCCAGCACCCAAGGCTTCCGTAGCCCCGCAACATCTCTGTTCTCCTCCGGCTTGTAACAGGTACTGTGCTTTGGCTTTCACGGCTGCTGAAGAGAGACACTGAGAGCACCGCGGGCTTTTGTTAAAATTTGATTATATTTCCTTGGGCTAAGGATAGAGTAGGCTTTCTTTTAAGCTATCCAATCCCTTTCTTGGATCTTCTGAGGTTTCACGCCCTTATCCTATATGGTTTTTCTATCAGATTTTCCCAGGCTAGACTTCTCCCCTTTACGGTCACCATTTTGGCTTCTCCTGCACATGCTTCAGCAGAGGAATTTCCCCCTCACTGTTTACCCTCTCCTCCTTAATTTGGGGAAACGGGCTGGTTGTTCCCTGGGGAGATTGGAAAGCTGATCTCGTCTCTCCAGCCTACTTGGTGGTTCCGTTTGGCGGATGATATCGCTGGTCTCCGGAGTGTAAGTGAAGCTGTTGTTTCCTAGTTAATCTGTCTTAATTAGATGTCTGGCTCTTTTTTCTTTTGTTTAGTATCTAACTTCCTACTGTAACAGAGATGATCATTGATAAGATTTATGTCTGCATCGGTATGTGTATTTGAAATTTTCAATTTTTAATTAGGTTTTTTATTTTCTTAGGTTTTTCTATTATTCTTTGCATTCACTTTGTCTTCTGTATATTTTTGGTGTTACTATTGCATGAAATTAATTCAATCATGATTGAATAAGGTAAAAACTAATTATTAAAAATTGACAAGATGCTTTAGGTTAGTTAAATATTTACTTTCATCCTTTACATAATTCTAAAATATTGTAGAAACCCCCAGTTAAATTATGCAACTCCAAGCCTTATCTTTGCCATCAACCTGATGCCCACTACTATTTATATAGATAATGATGCATGAACTATTGGAATGGGACAAATTTTCAGATCAGGTAGATCTGAATTTTATACATTTCTTAACTTGGAGACTCAATTTACTTTCCTCCAAAAAGACTCACTAGATCTTTCATTTTAACCGGTAAAATGAAGAGAATAATTTGATTTCAGCAACATTGAAAAGTACAATAATACTCTGCAAAAAAGGAATGCTGAAAAAATGCAACAATTTAAAACATATGTTGCAGAGTTCAACAACATCAACAACAAAAAATGTACTTGTATATGAGGTGGGTGATTTTCAGGATTACAAGTGAATGGAGTGCTCTCAGACACCATGGGAGACCTTTCCCGTGACTCTATGGGCAACTGAATGTGGAATATAAACTCTGTGAACAGGAGCTGTAAAATTATTAATCAGCAGCAAACAGAGACTCAAAGCCAAGATCTTCAAGCAGGACTAGAAAAACTCTTAGAAAATGGAAGCAGGAATGAAATGTCTTAACCTGGTAAAGGACATCTATAAAATCTACAATTAATGTCATACTTAATGTTAAAAGACTAAATGTTTTCCCTTTAATAGCAGGAACGTGATTTTCACCATGGACGTAGCAATATAGTGAGTTCAAAGCGTGATATGACAAATAAAAAAAATGTACAATGCATACAACATAGAAAAGAAGAAATAAAACTTCATTTATAATCAGCATAATTCCCTATATAGAACTATCCCCAAAAAATATACAGGAAAGACATGAAAACTAATATTTTGTTAGCAAAGTTGTAGGCTACAAAGTTTATATGCAAAATGTTTTATGCTTTCATATATGCATAACAATGAACAATTGGCAGCTGAAATGAAAATTAGTACCATTTAAAATAGCACATAAATTATACTTAAGTATTAAGTCTAGCAAAATATATGTTGTATCTGTATCTTAAATTTCACAAATAACTTGGGCAAAAAAACAAAGATTACCTCAATCAATGGGGAGATATGCGTGTATGTTGTACATGTGTTGGAAAAATCAATATTGTTAAAATGTTAATTCTTCTCAAAATTATTTATAGATTGATCACAATTCCAATTGAAATCAGAAAATGATTTATTCATAGAAATCAGCAAGCTGATTCAAAATTAACGTGGAAAGGTAGAAGAATAAGAATAATCTAAATGATTTTGAAATACTTACAAAGATACAAAACTCTTACTACCCAAATTTAAGACTGACTCTAATTATGATAGTGAATACAATGGTATTGGCTAAAGGAGCTATAACAGCAATGAAACAGAATAGTGTAGGTATATACCCACACATAAGTAGTTAATTGACTTTCCTTATACATACAAAAGAAGTCAAATGAAGAAAAAATATTTTCAGCAAATGATGATGGAACATTTGGATATCCAAATGAAAAACTAAAACAAAAGCTTTAATACCTCACCTCTATAAAAATTAATTTCAAAAAAATTATAGACCTAAAATAATTCCTAGAACACTAAAACTTTTGGAGAAACATAGGGAAAAATCTTTGTAACTTTGAGATGATTAAGTATTTTTTGCATGTAACAACAAACATAGAACTCATAGCTGGAAAAAATATGGCATTGGGTTTCATCAAAATTATAAACTGTTGCTCTTCAAAAGATTATGTTAAGAGAATAAAGACACAAGACATGAGCTGGTAAAAAATATTCTCATTATTTATATGTGATAAAGGAGTTGTAACAAGAAATATAAAGAAATCTCAAAACAATAAAAAATGTTCAAATAAATAAAAAAATGGCAAAATATTTGAAAAAAGCAGCAGAGACCCTATTCAGATGGCAAATAAGCACAGAAAAAGATGCTCAGTATTGTCAGTCATTAGAGAAATGCAAATTAAAACCATGAGATATAATTGTACATATTTTAGAATGGGTAATAAAAAACAACCAAGTCATTAGGGAAATGCAAATTAAAACTATGAGATATAATTGTGCATTTCTTAGAATGGGTAATAAAAAACAACCAACATAAATTTACAAGCAAAAAAAAAAATAATCAAAACACAAGTAAAATAAAACAAAACAAAATTGTCCCACCAAGTACTAGCACGTATGTAGAAGAACTAGAATTCCCATACACTTTTGATGGCAATGTCACATGTTACAGCCATTTGGAAAACACTGTGGTGATTTCTTATCACATTAAATATCAACTAATACCCTAATAGGTAGGCTTGAAATTTTAGCCCCTTTCTCTGAGTGCAGTAACTGGTCAAGTTGGAGTCAGGAAAACATGGGTTTTGCTTGGAAATAAAAATTGTTAAATCTAAGAAGCATAATTCATACTAGATGAAGTAGAATGAATGAATAAGGATTAATCAATGAGCATTTTTAAAAAGCATGAGTCAAGTAATTATATCTATCAAGTACTTGAAAATACATAATTAAAAAATATTAGAATAGTTTAAAAGAGCTCAAATATGAGTACATAGCAGAAGGAACATAGCCAAAGATTGAATTGGTATGCTGTAATGTCAAAATGAGAAGCTGTACTATAGGTATACTAGAGTGCTAACCAGTGTGGCCCAGTTGGTTGGGCATTGTTCCTCAAGGTGAAGGGTGGTTGGTTCAATTCTGATCAGGGCACATGCCTGGGTTATGGGTTTGGTTCCCAACATCAGGGCATGTATGAGGGGCAATCAGTCTATGTTCTTCTCTCACATCAATGTTTCTCCCCTTCTCTCTACCCCTCCCTTCCCGTCTCTCTAAAAATAAATAAAATATTTAAAAATATTAAAACATTTAAAAAAATAAAAATTTAAGGTACATGATAGGAAGATTATAAATCTAAATCTAATAATAAGAAAAATTAAAAAGGAAGATAGATCTGAAACAATGATGGCCATGAATTTTCTAAATGCAAAGAAATATGAAGTAAATGGGGGCAAAATATTCATAGATTGACACTCAAGGGAAAAAAAATTCAAATGTTTATATTTTATAATGAAATGTAAGAACAACAAAATCAAAAGTGAATTTGCTAAAATTTTCTAAAAGGAAAGCAGACAACAAAAACAGTAATTAAAATAACAAAATTTCTTAATAAAAGTTTTAGTGAAAGAAGAAAACAAAGTAGTATTTTTAAAGTTTTCTTTTTAAATAAAGTTTTGAAGGAAATGAGTTGTATCTTATAATTACATCTGGTTTATTGTATTCAAAATGAAAAAATGAAATACAGTATTTCAGATATAAAGAGATGGCCTAAGAACAATGAGAAGGGGAAAAAAAGAAATCTAATAAGGAACTATGCACCAATTTCTCACTATGTTCTCATACATATGCAGAACTAAAATTCCATAAGCTATCAATAAGGGCAGGGAAACAATGAGGTGAGAGTATGCTAAGGGGCATTTTTATTTAGGGAAATATTATAAATATTTAAAAATAGGTAGAGGACAAACACATGTAAGTATGATAATTAGGGGAAACATCAGATGAATAGAGATTAACTGAATTATTTTTAGCCCAGCAATTGCAGTTTATTGTATTTAATTGAAGGCAGTAAAGAAAAAAAAGTAAATTAAAATTTGCAAAATATCAAGCATAAACTAAAAAGGCAGATATATAGCAATACAGAAATAATCCCTAGAAGTTAAATAGAGCATACTTTACCAAAGTGGAGATATTCCTAGAATAGACAATTATATGAGATCCAACATTTTGCAGCTTAAACAAACTGGTTTTAAATGAAAATTATTTAGGAAAAATTAAAATAGAATATTAGAAAAGGAAGCTGAATAACAAATTTAATTTAAGATGAAAACTTTACTTGTGATCATACTATTAAGATAAATAAAATAAAAATGATGAAGACAGTATTGCAATGATGTCTCTAAGATATGGAGAGAAATACATATATTAACATTTAGGTTGTAGTTTCAAATTTATGTTGTAGTTTCAATCATTGTTACAATAAAAGATCAAGCAAAAAAAGGAAAGATGTGTATGTGTGTGTTTGTGTGTGTGTGTATGATGTATATATAAAACAATAAGGTCCTATGAATGGAGGCAGATACAGATGACAGATAGATAGATAGATAGATCGATCGATCTTAAGTGAAATGTAAAAAAAGCACGATCATTTTGAGCCATAAGGATCATTCATAAATTCATCAATGTAACAAATATCAGAGTGTACTCAGAACAACAGATGTTATTTATTTTTATTTTGAATTTATGGAAATGGCATTCTTTGTTGAGAGTATTTATTCTAAGAGTATGACATACACACAACTTTTATAACAAACATTGGCATAAATAATAAGACATGTATTTTGGGAGTCAAAGACTTTCATAAATCTATTTAGGTAACGTAATGGTTTTCTATCTGTATAAGCAAGGTCAGTATTGCCATCCCATCTAATAACAACCTCCTTCCTGAGTTTGCATGGGAACAGTGTGACGGAGCCACCTTCTCCAGGGCTGAGTGAGTAGGCTTCCCTTCTGGCCTCTGCCTGCTCAGGGAAGTAGGTCCTTGAGCAGCGCACAAAGGTCTGAGGCGCGTCTGGGTTTAGGAACGGTCTGCAAATCTTTAGGAGCCCCACCACCAGAGAGAGTCGTGTCACCCTACTGTCACCTCCCTGAGTGCCCATACCTTTCTCTGAGTGTCATCGGGTAGGATGGAGTGGCCAGGCCAGCCCACAGGGACCCTGGAAAATAAACAAACAAAGAAACTCATTCCAGGTTATGACAACTCAATTTTGTCTATGCGTTATTTCATGCAGTATAAATAGAACACACATCACAGGACACATTTTACAACAGTTTCTATACTTTGCTTTATGTAGAATGATAAAAAATATTCAATTACTACATATTAATAACTATTCTGAACTATTAGTCACTTAGCTCGTGAGGGTTATTCTATTAAGTGTGAGTTTATTTTATATAAGCAAACAAAATGCTTATATTTATACAGTAAGAAGGAAAATATACAAAGACAAGGAAGATTATATTCATGTTTCAATTGAATGTGAGTTCTGTCACTGAATGTAGAGGTGGTAAGAGAAATAAATTGTCTATATGCTATGCTAAGAGATGAGCTTTGTTACTCTCAATAAAGCCATAGGAGATCAAATTTAAATGGTTGTTATTACAGATCAAAATGTGCTCATCCATTGCAGGGAATTCACCTAAGATCCAGTAACAGCGAGTTTCTTCTTACAGATTTGCAATTGAAACTAACGAGAGAGAGAGAGAGAGAGAGAGAGAGAGAGAGAGAGAGAGAGAGAGAGAGAGAGAGGAGTCTGATGAGCAGGATAGCACGCAGTTTGATCATGAAGTCTAGAAATTGTATGTAAGAATATTTAGCATTTTGGAGGGGCTTGGTAGTGTTGCACTATATTTGGAGAGTAAGTTCATTGTTCTCAGAGCAAACCTCATGGTTTGAGCTTTGGAGATTGTTTCTGAGACAAGCCAAAGAGAGCAAGGAACCAGAAAGGACATGACAGAGACTAGCATCGGGCAATTACAGGTGCAGTACAAGGAAGGATATTTAAAATTCTGTCTGTGAGGTCAACTCTGCCATTACCTGGTGTGTACCACACAAAGGATGCTGTTGTTATTGTTTCTCAAAGAAGGGCACTTCAGCTTGAAAATTTATCAACCATGTATTAGTACTACAGGTCACAGAGTAGCTCTTTAAAATTCTGGCTTATTAAGAAGAGAGGACGTTTTCATTTATGCAAGTAGATATTTTTGTGGTTTCAACTGGTGCTGATATTATGCGATGTATTGATACTTTATGTGCTCTGTTAGTTGGTGGAATTATTTCCTTGCTTAATAATCAGAAACAAGTGGCTTGCCTTCTGAGTTGAAGGCTAGTGCAGGAATATATATTCTGACTCTTAAAATTTTTTCATGTTCATGTCCCTTTTTTTCCTAACAAAGTGGAAGAAATGACAGCCTCATCTATATTTAGGAAAGAGATTAAACAGCCTCCATAGTCCATTCCAGGATTTACTAACCATATCTGATAAGCATCTTCTTTTAATTAACCCTAATGACAACTCCACTGTCTTCGTTTCAGTGATGCAGAATAACCATTCAGTATCCTTCAGTCTTTGTTTTTCTGATTTAATAATTAAGGTTCTTATAGTTTATTACTGCAGCTTGCAGGGAATATTTTACCCTAAAAATCCAGAGGAAACATTTGCAACTTAATATACAATTTAGAAGTTATTTTTTCTTCAGTGATGCATTTTTAAAGTAATTTAATCTGATTAACTGAGTATATAATTTCAGCTAGTTTTTATAATTTTGTCAGTTAGACTAAAACTAAATCAACTGCATAAAAATGTAACAAGGATTAAAAAACACTTCATCTAAAATGAAAAAATATCAGTTTTATGGTTTGTCCTCGAGAAGCAGAATAAATTAAAGTATTCTAATGACCACTATAAGACACAGAAGAAAGTTGAATAGAAAATTCTAGTCCTTACAAATCAAAAAAATCTAGCAAAATTGAAAATTTAGCTTAAGTTTATATTGTTACTTAAAAATGTAGCATTATTTTGTATAACTGGTATGTTTGCTTTCATTCTCCTATACCCCAGTAGGGGGTTATGAGTAGGTATTTAAACTTTTCACTCAATGAAAAATTAGTGACACCAGTGTAAATATTCCTTTAACCTGAAATCTTTCCCTTTTTGATAAATAGAAATGAAGTTCTCCAACAGAGTTCATCTTTCTTCCCTCTCTTCTCTCGCATCATGGTTCCCGGTTGTCGTGGAAATGAATCTTCTTAGTGACTCTTGGCAGGGAAGAGGAGGTACAAACTCGACCTTTCCCTGTGGGGTTCCAGTGGAGCTGCTGTAGCTCTAACACAAGGCAGCAGCCTCTGCCCACACTGACCCTATTTGTGACATACCAGGTCCTGCCTGGCCTTTGGGTATGCTGTTGATGATTGACTATATGCTAATCTCTTATTATCTCTTTTCAATGTGATTACCACACAGAGCAACCTCCTCTTTCCAACCACAAGTCCCTGACAGTCTTTTCCACATTTCTGTTTTTCGCTGTGGGGATAAAAGGAAAAGACCTGTGCCTCGCATACTGTGAATAGGCCATGGAGGAGAAGCACCATTCTCTCATCTGATGTATTTCACCAATCTCCTTCGCCAAACATGCCCTATTGCTCTGGCACCATTTTAAACACATTATTAAGTGTATATGGGACTTTTCCTAAGACTCGTATCCCACTTACACTCTAGGCAAGGCCAAGAACAATAGGATATTAGCTTAGATATTATACATATATCTGGGTACTTCTAGTAGTTACAATTCCTCACTTCTCCTTTCCACAGTCTCTAGGGGTTAAGAGGTGAAATGTTTGCCTTTATACAATATTAGCACTTAAATGTTTATGTTCACTTATTATCACCTGTCTTCATAGTAGCTTTTCTTAATCCTTACTGTGCAGCAGAATCACCTGGAGGGCCTGATGAGCCAGATGGGTGTGCCCTGCTCTCAGAGCTTCTTCTTGAATAGTTTTGGGAAGCAGCCCAAGGTTTTCCTTTTCTAACATGCTACAGGATAATACTAATGCTACGCTTTGAGAAGCACTGTCTAATGAGAAAAAAATAACATTAAGTTCATAAACTTTGCTTTTTAAAACAACTTTACTGAGGTATAATTGACAAATAAAATTGCATATATTTACTTTATACAATTTGTTGAATTTGAAAATATGCATGTACCCGTAAAACTATTGCCATATCAAGGTAATACACATAGTACCTCCAAAAGTTCCCTTGTGCCCCCCCTTTTTTGGTAATAAAAACATTAAGCATATGATCTATCCTCTTAACATATTTTAAGTCCACAATACAGTCCTGCTAACTACAGCTGTTACAGTAACCAGCCTATGCAGTTCTGAATCAGACATGCGGGCCCAATTGCCCACAACCAAGAATGCCAGAGTTTGGTGAAAATCAAAGGAATTGTTTATTTTAAAGTTATACAGATTTAGAATAATGGTGGAATTCTGCTATCAAGCCCCATGCCCTTTAAAATACCCACAAACACGCGCACACATTCCTGCCTCTCTTTTGCCAAATCAGGCGAGTTTCAGAATATGCTAGTCACAAGTACCATCTTCCAGGAAAACACAAAGCAAAACAAAACAAAACAAAACAAAAGTCTGCAGCTTACTATTCCCCCAGTCTCGGCATTCCTACCTTCTCCCAGGAATCCGTGCTTCCCAGCATCATCGTCATCCATGTTGCTGTATTCCCCAGTTCTTAATCCAAAATGCACCCTTTCAACATGCATGTACAAGAGAGCAAATGCCTTCTGCACCTAGTTTAAATCCTGGCCCAAGCTTCTGGCTTGATCCCATTTCCAGCTCCCCCCACAATCAGATACATTTTGCCAGTCTTCTGGTATCTTACATTCACTCAGCTGTTATTCCCAGGCCAGGCAAGTATCTCCCCTTGACGCACCGGAACCGCCCCCAAGCTCTTGCGCCGGCACTGCAAGCGCACCCCGCCCCAGGTCACAGGTTAAAGTCAGGCCCATCATGCCCGTTGAACAACTCCCTGCTTTCCCTTCCTTGCCCATCCCCTGGCAACTACCATTGCAGTCCCTGCTTCTCTGAGCTTGACTATTTTAGGTTCCTCATATTACTGGAACTGTGTAATATATAAACATTCCTCTTGATAGGTTAATGGTAGCTCAAGGAATTTGTAAAATGTTACAGAAATAATAATAAAAAAAAAAAACACCCAAAGTTTGGCTTTCAAAATTATTGCCTTGCAAGGAGTAAAGATGAAATAATAACGTTGAGGAATTATTCTGTTTCTGAGGTTGGCATTTCATCCTTCCCTTACAGCTTTGAAGCCCATTGATTCAGGGACAGGGAAGCCAGAGGGCAAGAGGATTTTCAAGACAAGAAATATTTCAAAAAAAACATCATTCCATCTAAAAAATGAACAAAAAATAAGATGGAAACTAGCAAACAATACTTACATTACTGAAACTAAGTAAGGGTCACAGACTTATGCTATTTTTTTTAAAGTGGTGGCCAGGGAGAGAGCGAAAGCACAGCAATAATAAAGTTTTTGTTTCTACCTCAGCCTTCCCAGAAGCAGTGAAGAGAAACAATTGAGACGTGATCTCAAAAATGCTTCACATTTGGAGAAAAGCAGACTGAGAAGATGATTAGGCAGCCAATAAGAAAGACCTGAAAATCCCTGGGGAAAAGAAGTCTGTCACAATCACTGCAGAGTTCATCAGGCAGAGACATTTCCATGATTTGGGATTTGTTTTTCCCATTCTGTGAGGAAAATGGGAGAGAGACACTCAGTGTCACTGTGATCTTTCAGAGATAATTATTTCTGCCAAAGCCAGGATGAGTACATAGAAGAGAAACAAGATGTTTTCTGTTTCCCAAATTTTCAGGTTTCCCTTTGTCTTTTTTCCCTTCTTAGGTTGCTGACAGGAAAAAAGTAAAGTTGTGAAACAAGGTTTGAAAAGCTACAGAAGAATAGTGTATTAATTTTGTGTTGCTGTGTAATAAAATTGCCACAACCCTAGCAGTTATATCCAAGTAAATCAGTAAACTTTGGTTCAGTAAATCAAGAGCGTGGACATGCTGTGCTGGGCCTTTTGATCACAGTTGGTCTCACAGTCTGCAAGGCAGATGTTGTCTGGGCTACGTTCTCATCTAGAGGCTCAAATGAGGAAACATCTATTTCCAAAGTCATTCAGTTATCGGCAGATTGATTTCCTTGCTGCTATATGACTGAGGGCTCTAGTTTTTTGCTAGCTGTTGACTGGAGTTAACTTTTAGGTGCCCATAGTCTCATGCCACATGGACTTTCTCAAATGTCCCCTTACTTCATTAAGCCAGTAAGGATTGTTTCCAGCTCCAGTGAACTAAGATAAAATCATACATAACAAACCAAGTAGGAGAGTGACAGCCTCTCACCTTTGTCATTCCATTGGAGGCTAGTCACAGGTCTGTCCAAACTCGCAGGAAAAGAATTTCACCAAGGTATGAGTATGAAGAAGGGAAAATGATTGCAAGTCACATTAGCATATGTTTGCCACAACTAGTTTTGTTAAAAAAGTTTTCAGTACTCCACAAACATTGGGTAAATAATACCAGCCTAAGTGTAGGATCCTAATTTTCTAAAAAAAAATAAAATAAAATAAAATAATTCCACATTGTTTTATCCCTGGTATGAGATTTTTAAAGAAATTGAGAGTCATATCAAGCAATTATAACCATCAAAGGTCCAGCTGAACTTTCCCTTAATTACCCACTCACTCCCCTCTCTCGGACACCACAAAGGTAGATATAGCAAATGATACTTAGCTTCTAACCTGAAGCCCTACCTAAGGAGGAAGAAAACACGACACGCAGTAACATGGAGTGGAAAGAACGAGGTTCAGATACACTATATTGAGGCCAAAAGAAGGTCTAGAAAATCAAGGGTCTGCTCTAAAAAAAAGTCCCCAAAAACAAAACAAAATTTGACATAATGGAGATTTTGCCCTATGGGAGATTTGACAGAGAACACTTGTAGGGTAAAAGAAGTGAAGCAGAGAGACAAAGACTAGAGCAGCACTTCTCAAACTTGAGGAAGCATCTAGAAGCACCAAGGGAACTTGGGAAAACAAGTTTTGAATTTAGTAGGTCTAGAATGGGACATAATAATATGCATTTCTATTAAGTTCCCTCATGATGCCGACACTGCTGATTCAGGAGGGCCGGATTTTGAAAACCTTTAGGCTAGGAGAGGTTTATATTTTTCAGAATTGAATTCTATACTTGAAATAAGACAGATCTAATATCAATTTTCTGTCTCCTATATAAACCTGGTTCTGTAAGCTGTAGGTCATTTGAAATACCATGCTTGCTGTGGGTTCTGTTCTTGGTCATTTTTAAATGTTTTTCACCACATTACATTGAGTATAACAAAGGTACCTGAGTTACTAGAAAGGCTTAAATGAGAATGTATACATGTGTACTTAGTACAATGCCTACCATTCATAGACACTTGTAAGTGCTACTTTATTTACTTTTTACCCCATTGAAAGGATAAACATTATATTGATCTGATGCCAGTAATTACAAACTTTATCCTTCTACAATTGTATCAATATTTAAAACTTAGATATCATGATGTATAAAAAATTTGCTGAAACATTTTCTCTACAGATATGTACCTTTTGCTTAAAACACTTTTTGATGTTCTTTTCTGATTAAATATGTTGGACGGAAGTCCAATTAGCATTATGTGTCAGAAAATGTGTCAGTGTAAGTAAAATGACTTAACGGCCAATTTACCCATTAAGACTTTATGATAAATCTTATTTTGGCTTATCCTTGCTTGTCCATCATCTTTTCTGATACCTTTTCACCGCGATTATGTAATATTCTCTGCCATTTCTCAAACGAAAGTCACATCAGAATCAGCACTACCATCAAGCTGTTATTTTAAAGTAACAAATTAAAAGATAAAAGTTTATAAGGGGTAATACAGCAAAGTAATGAAAGTTTTCCCATGGACATCATTATACCATTGTTTCTTCTGTTCTTGTTTGAGAAAATTGGTTGAGAGTGAAGGCAGTGACGATAAGGAAAGGAGCTTAATGGTGCTTAAGACTTCTAGGAGTCTATAGAATGGGGATAAGGAGACCTGCACCTGCCTTACTGGATTTTTGTGAGGATCAAATAAATTATGTGTACAGAAGCTCTCTGGAAAATGTTAATGTTTGATTTTTAAATAATTACTCCTAGAATGAACAAGGGATTCTCTGTATTCTCCAGGTGGGACTAAAGAATTTCTCAATTTAAAAGACTGATATAACATGCAGAGTAAAAGAAGAAAAAAAAGTCAGAGTAAAAAAAAAAATAGATGCATAGAATTAAAAACATTTAAAAATTGATAAAATGTGAATACAAAGGTAATAATGTAGAATGAACTAACTTAGGCCAAACACATACAATCAAGCTACAATTGTTTATGACTAAACTCTCTAATTTTTTTAAAAAAATGGACTTTTGTAAAGCAAAGTGAATGTGTTCTGTAAGAGACACTTCTCTCATAGAGTGAAGTCCACAGTGAATGGATGGACAAATATAGACCAAGTAAACTAAAGCTAGAAGGAGGACACTGAAGTCACCATACCATCAGAGGAAAGCAGAATTCTAGGTAGCATACATCAAAAAGGAATGAGTCATTTTATACATGAGGAGTGCTATGCATTTGTTTTAGTCTTCTATTGATGCTAAAAGAAATTTCCATAAATTTAGAGTCTTACAACAACCCAGTATATTATCTTACATTTTTGTAAATCAGAATTCTGAAAATGGGTTTTATAAGGCTAAGATCAACATGTCAGCAAGGCTGTGTTCTTCCTGGAAGTTCTAGGGGAGACTCTGTTCTTATGCCTTTTTCAGCCTTTAGGAGTCTTCTGCATTCTTTGAATTTGGCTCCGTCTTCCATCCTCAAAGCCAGCCTAGTAGCATCTTCCCATCTTCTGCTCTGATTTCTATGACTGTTGTTACATCTCCCTCTGCCTCTGAAACATCTGTATCATACCTGGGAATAATCTGTGTTAATGTCTCATTTAACATACTAATACAGTCTTATCTTGGTACTCATCAGCTTCAGAACTTCTCAGACACTGTGCTCGTTGCATTATGACCAGAAAAAAAAAAATGTTTCAGCATTCGGCGCTTACTTGGGACTCATCACACTTGCTAGACCTTGTATGAGTCACACAGCCGCCCTGCAAGAGAAAGTCCTTCATCATTCTATACTCGGTTTCAGAACTCATCTTGCGTTCTGGAATGAATTAATGAAAAGTACCAATGTACCACTGTACTTAATTGCTTCTGTATTATCCCTTCTGCCCTGTAAAGTAACATAGTCACAGGTTCCTGGGGATAAAGATGTAGACATCATTAATGGGCCATTTTTCATGTACCTTAGTGTGATAGATAGAAGCTATTTGAATGTTCCTCTCATTCTCTGCACATATTCTGAAAATCTTGTTCCATACGGACAGTTGTTTTGGAAACTGTCTTAAGTGCTATGGAAAGTCACTTGTTTATATGTTCATAATTGCAGCCACTCTGGGTAAAGGACTCAATTCAAATAAATAAGTAAGTGCTATAAAGTTTTTAATATCAAATGATTAACAACTTTTTATTGATTTGTGAAAAGCAAATGATGGAAATACAAAATGTGGTTCATGAAAAGGCTAAACATCTCAATTCATGGTTCTCATCCATTAATAGAATAAAAACAATAAGTAATTCAAATAGTAAAAATAAGAATAAATAATATTTGCTATGCTATCAATACCAAGGTAATAGAAAGAGGGACAGGCCAGGGCAAGGCCAGGTTGGGGGCGGGCTACCATAGACAGTGTCAACAGCTCAGAAGTAACAGAAATAAAGCCAATGAGAATCACTGAAGTCGTTATTAGTAAAAGTTTTTTGTGCACATACCAAAAGGACAGTTTGCAAACAGGAAGCATTCAAACCAAAACATGAAATGCCCAGGGTGGGGCAGAATAGGTTTACAGGTGTTCATATGAAAAATAATACAATAATTAACAAATAATAATACAAGAATAAACTCTATGTTTTGTGTCATATCTGTAAATGTACTTTTGCCTCATATTTTTAGAGACCAGTTTATACAGTGAGAAACAGTGACTATTTATTTTTTACAGTGATGGGTTATAATATTAAAATTTTCAGTGGTTACCTCCTATCAACTTTGGGAAAAAAGTACAAGACTTTCTTATGATATCCAGAGGCATAAACAAGAAATGACCCAAGTGATTCTTGCAAAATAAGCTATATTAAGCTTTATTTGTCTGACTAAACTGGTTTTGTCTGCTCAGGGAATTTTCAAGGCTGGTCTCTGTTCATTTCAGATTTTTAACAACAGATTTTTAAGATATGGTCTCTCCCAGGAGGTGACATTTGATAAAAGTTCTAAAAATATCTGAGAGAGCAAATCAGGTAAATATATGAATGCTGTGAAGCAAGCATTTTCCAGACATAGTAAACAGCAAAGATAAGGCCATTATGGAGAACAGTCTCGCTTTATTTGAGGAACAGGTAGGCCTGAGTAGCTAACACAATGAGCAACAAATAAATATTAAGGAAGGTCATGAGCAACCTTATAAGGTGTACTTTTTTTCCCCTAGTCTTATAAGGAGCCACAAGGGAGCATTAAGGGAGCACTAAGTGAAAGAGTGTGAAAGAAGTATACCAACTAAGGACCCTAAACACTGTTCTTCTAAAATATTGCAGTATGAGAACAACTCTAAGACAAAGTGTTCTGGGTGAGAATGGAGCTTAAAATTATTATAAATTATATTGGAAAAACTCATAGTTCAGTTTCTTTGAGTGTTTTGTTAGCATTCAAATTCTCGGAAGGTATTGGGAAATTTATGTTAAGCTAATAATGGGGCAGAATGTATCAACAGAACCATTAAGACCAGGATTCTTGTTTCTTACCTATTGATTGGACAATTTGGGTTTAGTCAGAATGGTGGACAGAAATAATTGGGGACTAAGGTCCAGTAAGGTCTACTGTGAAAAACCATTAGTCTTTCAGAAACTTTCACAGGTGAGACACCAGTTACTTTATATTTCAAAAGGATCTTTTTCTTGGATAATTAATTGAAGACATCAGAGTGAAAGAGAGACATTAATTAGGAGACTTCTTTAATGGTCCAACTAAGAAGTAATTGTGGCTTTGGCTAGACAGCACCAAAGCAATGAGTGCAATGGAAGAGCTATCCTTGCTAATTGCTGTTAACTTATATTTCTTTTACAAATAAAACCAAAACTAAAACATATGACCATATGAAAATATTGCTAGGGCCCTCCCAGGACCTTGACAGGGGCTGATAAAAGCACAGGCCCTGGTACTTATAATTTAGTAGTTTTACTGCATATCCTTCTCTGTTGAGAATAGTTTAGTAATGTGGTTGGGATAAAAGCTCAATTAAGTTGAGAAGAGAACATAGGAAAGGAAAAGGAGTAACAAATTCTCTGGAGGACCTTACCTCAGAGGGAGCAAAGCAATGGATTGTTGGTTAGGTGGATGGCGACATTGACATAGTAAGCTTTTGCTTTTTTATAATATGATTGGAAATCAAAAGATATGTTTACATGCTTTTGTAAATGATCCAGTAAAAAAGAAGAATTTGATAAAGTGGTAGAAAAAGACATGTTTTGGGTACCAAACCTTTCACTAGAGGAAGAGGATAGACTGTCATTAAAGAGCAGCAGGTATGTACATTTGTTGCTCTATGAGAGAAGGCAGAGGTACATGGGCTTCATGAAGTCAGGAGGTTGCTGCATGTGGTAGAGTTAAGATGAAGAAGTTCTTTTCAAAATGTTCCCGTTTTCTCAGTAAAACACTCATATTTGAGATAATCTCCTGAGATGTTTGAAGACCAAATGTTATGAAATTGCTCTTTTGAAGACTGACAGAATGAACTGATACAGAAAACATAATAGAACCACTGAAAATATTGAGAGCTTACTAGATGTCTATGGACATAGATTTAAAGTGAGATCTATTGTCTTGGCTTTAGCATTGCTCTGGATAGATTCAGCTGCTTGTGTACAATCCCAGAATTAAAAAAAGAGACAGGTTTAATCATGCTTTAGATTTTACCATGTGAATACATTGGATAAAAATGTGTGAAAGGGAGCTGAGAGAGTATGTGAGGAAAAAATTAGAGAGATGAGCCACAGCCTCTAAGTTGGGTAAAGAGAGGAGTGAATTTTCAAGCAGCTGACGAACAATAAAAAACACAGTAGGAAGTCATCAGTGAGATAAATTTTGAATGTGACTTTATGAATAATCATGATAGATATAGAAGATTGATAGACTGTCAGCATGTCTGTCAAACTTTGTACCTGACAAAAGTCATATGAAATATTCTTCATACTTATCAAGTATTTAAAAAGACATTCATGTATAAGTCATAAAGAAAACCTAAACAAATTGTGAAATTAAAGAATTGGACATTACAGATTCTCTAAAGTAATGCATTAAAATAGAAAAGAAGGAAAAAATTTAAAATACAAAGAATGAACTCCACTGAAATTGTGACTTGTCATTTACAATTGCTTAAAAAGTTTTGAACTTTACCACCACATTTTGAGGGTTATCTTTGCTGTATCCTGAATTTATGTAATTAACTGGATGGGAGGAAAAATGAATGAATGAATGAATGAATGAGACACAACCCCCTGCATTTCCATTTCATTCACCATATTCATTATCAGAGTGCATGTCTGCGACTAAGGCTATGCCAATCAGATATACGTACATATGGAGCTCATTTACTTTGATGTGGGAAAATATTATTTGAGGAAAATCAGGCATGGAGGAGATTATTAATTTTATGGTTATTTTCTACAATCAGAAGCAGCAATGGCAGTTCCAGCTTTGAGACATAGTCTGTATCACGGGAGCCTTATCCCACACCAACACCATTCTAATGAGAGGAGAAACAGCAATCTCTCAAATCAGTTCTGTGATAAAGTTCTAAGAATCGTTCCTTCATAAGTTTAGATTAGAGCTCATTTCTTTATCCATTCCAGTACTTCTATGAGATTTATTTGTTTATATGTCCTTTCCCCTCTAAAACTAGCTAAACTAGATTCTGTTGTTTACAGACAATAATTTTAGCCAATACACCTCTATTTGGACTTTCATACACTTAAAGAGAGTTTCCAGAAAAAACACAGGAGAAAAAACAATAAATATGAAGAAGATAAGAAGATAAGGATAATTAAAATATAGTATATCATAATATATTAGAAAGTGAGCACATTTCTTCTTCAGAGGCAAATGCATAATTTTAAGTACTTTAATTCTTAAAATAAAAAGAACAAAAATCCATATGCCTATTGCTTGTTTTGGAGAACTTTTTTCTCTACAGAATGAGTTGAGAAGTAAAATGAAATAATGTGTGCAAATTATTTTACACATGGTAAGAAAATAAGAGATCATCCAAAAAAAAAATAGCATCTATGACTCTTAGTGAAAATACTAATACCACATGACCATATAAACAAGTTAAACCTAAAAAATTCTTTATTTTTTCATCAACTAATGGAAAGTGAATAGCACACAAAGTAAAATGTATCTATAGTAATATTAGAAAGTAATTTATAGGCATGTAGATGAGATAAGAAAAAAACTACAGAGAAATGTAAATAATTTCTAACAGTTGTAGGATTATAAGACCATTTTCTTCATTCTTTTGTTTTTAATCAATTTTATTAAAGTATAGTTAAATACAATAAAGTGTACAGCGTTTAATATACAGTTCATTGAGTTTTAGCAAATGTATCCATTGATGAAACCACCAGACAATTGAAATAAAGCATATTTCCATAAAATAAGTGTTCAGGCATCTCATTTATTCAAAAACTATTTGATTCTTTCTGTTATTGGATTGTAGAAGTTCTTTAACTGGGTGTTAGTCTTTTGTTAGCAATATTTATTGTGAATATCTCCTCTAGTCTTTGGCTTATTTTAAAAAAATTATTTAGTACTGTCTTTTGAACAGAAATTTTTGTTTTTGATGAGGTCTTATTTATAACATTTAGTTTTATGCTTAGTTTTCTGTCCTAAAAAACCTTTACCAATCTCATGGTTTCATATGTGTTTTTCCTATGTTTTTTTTCTGGACTCTTTATTGTGTTAATGTTTATGTACATGGTTTATCCTCCACTAATATTTCTGTAGGGTGTTAGGGAGGGTGAAGGATTATTCCTTACAACTTCAAACAGAAAAGTTGTTATATCACTATTTGTTGAACAGACTATTCTTTCCCCATTAAATTAAATGTTGATTCTTTTTCTGCTATGCACTTGATATATTTATTTCTCTTTACCTCAATACCACATTGTTTTCATTTTCTTCATATGTCTGTGGGTCATCTGTATGTCCTCTTTGGAGAAGTGTCTATTCAGGTCCTTTACCTAGTTTTTAATTGGATTTTGTCTTCCTGGTGTTGAGTTGTATGAGTTCTTTACATATTTTGGATATTAAACTTGTGTCTAATATATTATTGGCAAATATGTTCTCCCATACAGTCAGTTCCCTTTTCATTTTGATGATAATTTCTTTAGCTATGCAGAAGATTTTCAATTTGATATAGCCCCATTTGTTTATTTTTTTCCTCTCTTTTCCTTGCCCCAAGAGATATATTGGCAAAAATATCATTACATGAGAAATCTGAAATTTTGCTGCCTATATTTTCCCCTAAGATTTTTATGTTATCATGACATATTTAAGTCTTTTATACATTTTAAGTTTATTTTGGTGTATGGTATAAGATGATGGTCTAATTTTATTCTTTCTTTTTTTTTTCCCCACATACTAGTCCAGTTCTCTCAACACCATTTATTAAAGACACACCATTTATTAAAGACTGTCTTTATTCCATTGTATGCTCTTGTCTCTTTTGTCAAATATTAATTGACCATGAAAACATGGGTTTATTTCTGGGCTCTCTATTCTGTTCCATTCACCTGTGTGTCTGTTCTTACATCAGTACTAGACTGTTTTGATTACAGTGGCCTTGTAGTATAATTTGATATCAGGTTTTGTGATGCCTCTAACTTTCTTCTTCTTCAGGGTCTTTTTCCATTCCATATACATTTTTGAAATATTTGTTCTAGATCTGTGATATAAATGCTCAACATTGCCAGCCATCAGAGAGGTGTAAATTAAAACCACAATGGGATATCACCTCACACCTGCTAAAATGGCTATTACTAATAAATCAAGAAACAACAAGTGCTGGCGAAGACATGAAGAAAAGGGAACCCTAGTGCACTAATGGTGGGAATTAAGACTTGCAGCCACTATGGAAAACAGTATGAGATTTCCTCAAAAATTAAAAGTGAAACTGCCTTTTGACATAGTGATTCTACTGCTAGGAATGAATTAGTGCAAGTCCTTTAATTTTGCTGTTTTAAAAATTCTTTGGCTTTTTATATATTTTTCCTATAAATTTTAGATTCACTGTCAATTTCTAAAAAAAAAAAACAACAAAAACCTTTAGGGTTTTGATTGGAAGAGAGTTTAACTTATTAATAAATTTGAGGAGAATTGTTTTTGTAATAGGATTGAGTATTCCAATTCATAAACACAGTATATTTCTTTCTTTATTTAGAGTTCCCTTATTTACCTTCTGTACTGTTTTGTATTTTTCTGTGTTCAGATTTTATACATCTTTTATTAAATTAATTACTAAATGTTTTATGTTCAATACTTATTTAAATGGTAATTAAAAAAATTTCCTTTTCATATTGTTTATTGCTAACATATAGAAATGTAATTGAATTTTTAATACTGACTTCTTGACAGATTCATAAATTCACTTAACAATTCTAGGATTTAAAATTTTTTTTTGTTTTTTCTACTAAAATGATTCCACATTCATATAGAGACAGTTTTAATGTTTTTTCTCTCCTTTTATGATTTATTCATTTCATTTCTTCCTTAAATTATTATATCAGCTAGGGCCTCTAGTATAATATTAAAATGAAAGTGGGGAGAGTAGACATTCTATTTCTTTTCCTGACCTTAAAAAAAGTGTTCTGTCTTTTACACTTACGTGAGGCCCAGTACAAAGTAAAAATATGCCTCATGTTCAAAATTATTATTTCACAATAGTAGTAGCAATAGAGTTTTGTAAATTCTTTTTTATTAAAATATAGTCAATGTACAATATTACATAAGTTTCAGATGCACACATAGTTATTCAACATTCATGTACCTAAGTGATCACCATAATAAGTCTAGTAACCATCTGAAACCATATAAGCATTATTGACTATATTCCCTTTGCCATACATTACATTTCCAAGACTTATTTATATTATAACTGGAAATTTGTATCTCTTATTCTTCATGTTTTTCACTCTTCCTGCCCCTTACTCTCTTCCCCTCTGGCAACCATCAGTTTGTTCTCTATACCATGAATCTGTTTCTGTTTTGTTTTGTTTGTTTGTTTTTTAGGTTCCATATATAAGTGCTGTGTTGGTGGCATTATAGTACAGCCACTATGGAAAACAGTAAGAAGCTTCCTCAAAAAATTAAAAATACAACTACATATTTCACTTCTCAGTATCTTACTAAAGAAAACAAAGACAGTAATTCAAAAAGATAGATGCAACTCCACATTGTTTGCAGCATTATTTACAATAGCCAGATATGGGAGCAACCTAAGTGTCCATTAATAGATGAATGGATAAAGAATATGTTATACAAACACACACAATGGGATATCACTCAATTATACAAAAGAATGAAATCTTGCCCTTTGCAACAACATGGATAGGCCTAGAGGGTATTAGGCTAAATGACGTAAGTCAGACAGAGAAAGACAAATACCATATGATTTCACTTACATGTAATTTCTTTTTTGTGATGGCTGCCTAATTTTGGTATCATGGTTATTCTGGTCTCATAAAAGGAGTTGGGATGAGTTTCCTCTACTTTTTGAAAGAGTGTGCATAAGGTTGGTATAATTTACATGTGAAAAGTTTAATAGAACTCATCAATGAATCAATCCTGGACTGTAATATCTTTGGAGGAAATTTCATAAAATTAATATTGCTATGATTTAACTGCTTTAACAGATATAAGGCTATTCAGGTGTTCTATTTTTCATGATTTCAGACTGGTAAATTGTGTTTTTCAAGGAATTTACACTATTCAATCAAAGAGTCAACCTTTCTCCCAACAGAGCTTTGGCATTCTAATTCTGAAATTCTAAGATCTCTGTTTTTCAGCTTAGATCCCAAAACCCACTCAGCCAAAGGGCTGGAATTAATCTTTTCAGAAGCTGAATTCAGCAGAGATTTGGTTAGAGCTCCCATAATTCAATTTTGGCTTTAGATACTGTGAAGATAAAACCAGGATTTCTCCCCCTTCAGCTGAGCCCTGAGACTAAATACTTCTAGGTTGTTGGGGCCTGAAACTACACGTAATGAAGTCTGCTAGACCTCTTACTATCGGCCAGTTACACAGACACTCCAATAATGGGAGTTCTCTCTCAGCTTCTTAGCTTGCCTCTGTTTACTCTGTAAAATACCCGTGGAAAATAATTACTTATTAGAGAAAGTTATTTTTGCCTATAAGGAAATGATGAAAAACAATGGCAGATTCTTTTTTTTTCCCTGATGATATAAAGAAATTTAGTCATGTACAGGACAGAAACAGAATCAAGATAAATAGTAGTTACTTCACTTTATCACTACTTGTTAAATCATTTCAGAAATCTTTCTTATTGTGAAATCACTAAACATAAAGACAGTGGCAAGAACACATTTAAATGATTTAAAGTAAAAATATCCTACTTAATAAAGATTTATTTTTCATACAGTTGCATATATCTATTTACTTTCATATTTTAACATGACTATACATTTGTATCCAAAAATTTTTTAGACTAATTTATAAAATGATCCTCTATTCCATCTGTTGTAATAAAGTAAATATCAACTTTTATTATGCATTTATAGTAGCTAATGCTTTCTAAATCTTCATGGTGCACAAATTTAAATTTCTCTCTTTAAAATTTTCAATCTACATCTTTCATTATTATGATAGTAATAATGTATTTAATTTTATGAATTCCCATTTTATTAAGATGTTTTATATGATACTAAAACTAGAGTTTTCTGTTTTGCATTCCTTATTAAATTTATGTAATTCTTTACAATGCAAGTTTTCTCTTATGTATCTGAAATAAAAAGAATGTGTGTCTCTACTGTCTTTCCACTTGCTTTCTTTATTATAACTTGTGTGTAGGTTTTGTAAATCTACAGAGACTGGAATAATTAGGCTTCCTGGACAGTTACAATACTAAACTTTCCATAAACTGTTAGTGAAAAGATTGCTTCAGAGCACTTCTTTTATTTTTCTTGTAATTTCACCTTACAGCTTTCTATGAATCCCTCTGTAAATCACATGGGTTCTGCAATTCTTTAGCCCTTGCTGTTTTTCCCCATTGTTTAGTAAAACTGCCAGCCACAGTGTTTCTCAAAATGCAGTGAATAGAGGAAACAATTCCAGGTATGAATACAAAACAGTTTGGGCTCTCAGCACTCTGGATGACCAGGTGGACCTAAGGAATCTTTGATACGTTGTCATGCAGAGTGGGGCCCTTGCCACCATTGTGTGAGGGAAAAACAAGCAGATGGTCCATTCAGCTAAAGCTCCACGTGTTGTAGTTGTCAGCCAGGCCCCAGAAACATCACAGCCAAGGTGATGTAAATTACCATTGTTGCAAATAACCTTGAACATTCTATTATGTGGGAATGTTTATAGGCAAGTGCTGTATTTATTCCATCATAAAGTAATATTAGGTTGACACCTTAAAAATATAGTTAAGTTACTACAAACTTCTAACTTCAATGATATCACATCTTATAATAAAGATGAGAAGTAGAAGAAAAGGTTGTGTTTTCATTAAATTTTATTTATTTATATATAGAGAGAAGGAAAGGGAGGAGAGAAACATTGATGTGTGAGAGAAATATCGATCAGTTTTCTCTTGCGTGATCCCAGCCAAGGATCTGGACCACACAGAGGGCATGTGCCCTGACCGGGAATTGAACCAATGACCTTTTGGTTTGTAGGACAACAGCTAACCCACTGAACCACACCTGTCAGGATGAACAAAAGGTTGTTTTCAAAGTCCAGTAGTTGTTTTTCTATTGGAATTGTAGGATATTGTAGTAGTACAGAGAACAGCAGTCTGCAGTGAGATAAAAATAAGGATTTAATAACAAAGATAGAGTAAGGAAAAGATTTGATGATTGAGTTCTACATTGAACATTTAAATTTATTTCCAATCTGATATTTCTTGCTTTTTGGTGGGCTTCATACTAACCTCTGAGAACATATCCATGTTCTAACCCCTGAAATGTATACCATATATTAAATAAAATGTGATTATGTAAAGGTTCTTGCAGTGGGGAGGTTATCCTGGATTATCTGGGTGGGTCTTAAATTCAATCACTATATCCTTAGAAGAGGGATTCAGAGAGAGATTTAACAAGAAAAAGATGAGAAGGAAATTGACCAGACTGCAAGCTATGAATTCTGACAGCCATCAGAAGCTGCAAGATGCAGGGAACAGATTCTTCTTTAGAGCATCCTGGAGGTGCACACCTCTGCCAATATCTTGATTTCTTTTCAGTGAAACTAATTTCACATTTTTGTCCTCCAGAATTGTGTGAGAGAATAAATTTCTGTTGTTTTAAATTATAAAGTTTGTGGTAAGTTGTTACAGCATTGATAGAAAACTACTACTATTCTTACTATCAATATGGATCTCTCCTTTTGCTGATTTCTCCTTTCTATAAAGTTACAAATAGGCAGAAAGGGTGAGAAAGAGGAAGGATATTGTTATTTGTTAAGTAAAACCCTGTGCCTGTTGCAATGCAAGACAATTAAATTACCTTGTCTCATTCCCTCACTTTCGCTGCACACTTGTTAAAATGACAAAGCAGTGAACATGGAAATACATAGTTCTTCAGATCATTGTGCTAGCATGATGACATCATTAGTATTATTCAATGGCTATTCAGAGCCCCATGCAGGGAATACAATCTGTTGGCCTTTGAGTAAATCTAGCAGAAGAGGAATTATGTTGGCTAGAATGTATTTTAAATTCATTTGAACTTGGAGAATTTTTGGCAAGAAATGATCTTAATCTCCAGTCCTTCACAGTTTCTGCTGCTCAATACTGATTACCACTGCTAACTTCACAAAATCAGATTTCTTCTCTGGTCTCTGAAGACATTTCAGTATGTGATTTTGACCTGAATAATACAGCCCACAGTCCTAAAGATGCCATAACACTTCTTTTATGGTTTGTCCCTAATTGCTAATATCATATCTTTTCCTTCTTATACTTTCTTTATCCTTTGTTTTTCCTATTAAGTAGCTTTTAGTTTATTTTTCAGCTTTATTGAGGTATGATTGGCAAATAAAACTGGTATATATTTAAGGTGTACAAAGTAATGTTTTGACTTATGTATACACTGTGAAATGATTACCATAATCAAACTAATTAACACATTACCTCACAAGGTTACCTTTTTTGTGGCAAAAATAAAGTAAGATCAATCTCCTAGTAAATTTCAAGTATACAAGATATTATTAACTATAGTCACCATGATATACATTCTGTCTTTTATAACCTATCAATCTTATAATTGAAAGTTTGTATATTTTGATCTAAGCCTTCCCAATTCTTCCACCCCACTTCCCTAGTAATGATGATCTTATTCTCTGTTTCTATGTGTTCACTTTTTTTTTATTCCCTATGTAAGTGAGATCATGCTATATTTTTCTTCCTTTATCTGGCTTATTTCAGTAGCATAATATCCTGTAGGTATATCCATGTTGTAGTAGATGGCAGGATTTTCTTTTTGTATGGCTTAATAAAATATATATTTCAATATCACATTTTCTTTATTCATTGATCTGTTAAAAGATATTTACATTGTTTCTAATTCTTGGCTATTGTAAATAATGCCCCAGCAAATATGGAGTTATCTCTTTGATACTGATTTCATTTCCTTTAGTTGTATACCCAGAAGTGGGATTGCTGGATCATATAATAGTCTGATATATAATATATTGTATATTTATTAATAATATTTATACTTTTATTATATAGCAAATAGATATTCATTTATTAATATTTATTTATTACATATTATATATAATATATGTATTTATATATTAAGTTTTATATATATATATATAGTCTGTCCAGAAAAAATCCAGACATTGTTAATATAATGAGAACAGTTTGTGTGACATTGTTGTAACCTGGCAGCCAAGGAGAGTGGACTGAAATGATGACCTCTCTGTACTAGTCAGTGGGAGCAGTAAATGTCCTTGAGTGAGCATGTGTACTGTGTGGCCATTTCATTTAAAATGGCTGAGTGATTAGAGCAATGAATCTGCATTAAATTTTGCATTAAGCTTGAACATTCCTCCACAAAAACTATTTGGATGGTTCAGAAGGTCGCAGCTATGGGAAGCTGGTGATTGGCAGTGTCATTATGACAACACACCCACTCACTCATCACACCTCGTACAGAGTGTTTTGGTGAAATATCAAATCACCCAGGTGACTCAGCCCCTCTAGAGCCCAGATTTGGCACTCTGTGACTTCTGAATTTTCCCAAAAATAAAATCTCCATTGAAAGGGAAGAGATTTCAGATCCTTGATGAGATTCAGGAAAATGTGAAAGGTCAGCTGATGGCAACTGGGAAAACTGCGTGAGGTCCCAAGGTGGTATTTTGAAGGAGAATGAGGCATCATTGTGGTATGTGCAGTGTTTCTTGTATCTTGTATCTTCTTCAATATATGTCTCCATTTTTCATATTACATGGCTGGATACCTTCTGGATACACACACACACAAATGTTTTTTTGTGTATACATATAGATGTAGATGGGCATACACGCACACATACATATATGAATGGTTTCTTTTTCTGGGCTGTTTATTCTGTTACACTGGTCCATGTGCCTATGTTTATGCCAGTACCATACTGTCTTGAGTACTATAGCTTTATAATGTAAATTGAAATTAAAAAGTGATATGTCCCAACCTATGTTATTCTTAGTAAAAATTGCTTTAGCCCTTTGGTGTCTTTTGTGGTTCTATAAAAATTTTAGTTTTATTATTATTTTTTTCTATTTCAATGAGAAATGTCATAAGGATTTTGACAGGGTTTGCACTGGGTGTATGGATTGCCTTGGATAACAAAACCAATTCTTCAGATCTCTGAATGTGGAATATCTTTTCATTTATTCGTTTCTTTTCGATTTTTAAGAAATATTTTGCAGTTTTCAGTGTACAGACGTTTCACCACCTTGGTTAATTCTATTCCTAAGCGTTTTTTTTGTTTGTTTGTTTGTTTTTTACTCAGATGTTATTATAAATGAGATAGTTTTCTTAATTTCTTTCTCAGATACTTCATTGTCTGTGTATAAAAATGCAAGAGATTGTTGTATGTTAATTTTGTGTTTTGCAAATATGTTATTTATCAGTTTTAACAATTTTTTTAGTAAACTCTTTAGAATTTTCTCTATATAATATTGTCATTTGCAAGTAGAGACAATTTTAATTTTTTCTTTCTGATTGGATTTCTTGTTTTTCTTGTTTAATTACTCTGGCTGTGATTTCTAATATTGTGTTGAACAGAAGTGGCAAGAGTGGACATTCTTGTCTTCTTTCCGATTTTAGAGGAAAACCATTCAGCTTTTCTCCATTGAATATGATGTTAGTTGTGGACTTGTCATAGATGGTCTTAATTATTTTGAGTTACATTTCTTCTGTCCCTAAATTGTTGAGAGTATTTATCATAAACAGATATTGATTTTTAAGTGATTGTTCTGCATTTATTGGAATAATTATTTTTTATTTTGCATTGTGTTAATGTAGTATATTACATTTATTGATTTCCATATGCTGAAATATCATTGTATCTCAGGAAGTCCCCCTTAATCATAATGTATGATTCTTTCAATCATACAATCTGTTTTATATGGTTTGCTAGTATTTTACTGGGAATTTTTTAATCTATATTCATCAATGAGACTGACCTATAATATTATTTTTTTGTAGTGTTCTTATCTGACTTTGGGATCAGGATAATGCTCTCCTTGAAATTTGGGTTTGGAAGTGCTTCTTTCCCTTCAGATATTTGGAAGTGCTTGAAAAAATTAGAATTGATTTTTTTTTTTTTTTTTTGTTAGAGTTCATTTGTGTCACCATCAGGTTTTGGGTTTTCTTTGTTGGAAAATTTTTGAGTAGTGTCTGAGTCTTCTTATTGGTTGTTGGTCTGTTTAGACTTTATATTTCTTTACAATATACTCTTGGAAGGTTGTATGGTTATAGGAATTTACCATTTATTCTAGGTTATCTAAATTTTTGGTGTATATTTGCTCATAATTGTCTCTTATGATCTCTTGTGTTTTCATGGTATCACCTATAATGTCTTTTTTTTTCATTTATGATTTTACTTGAGTCCTCTCTCTTTTTTTCTTAGATAATCTAGCTAAAGACTTGTCAATTTTATCTTTTCAAAAAACCAATTCTTAGTTTTGAAAATCGTTTCCACTGTTTTCTGGTTTCTTATTTTTTTGTATTAGTATTAGTTATTTTTTTTCCTTCTGCTAATTTGGGCATAGCTTGTCTTTTTCTCATTCATTGAAATGTAACATTAGGTGGTTTAATTGAGATTTTTTCTTAATGTAGATATTTATTATTATAAACATTATTTTATCTGCTTTCCATAAGTTTTCATATGTTGTGTTTTCATTTTGCTTGTCTCAAAATATTTTCTGACTTTTTATTTTCTCTTTGACACATTGGTTGTTGAGCAGTGTGCTGCTTAACTTCCACAAATTGTGTATTTTCCAGTTTTCTTCCTATTATTGATTTAGTTTAATAACACTCCACAGGAGCACACTCAGGGAGGAGATTGTAAGAGGGGGCAAATGGGAAGCATGTGAAAAGTTTGGAGGCACCTAAGTGCAATTCGGGAGGTTCTTTAGGTGAGACATCCCATGTGGCGTACAGGTGGGGGTCTTGATCACTGGAGTCCATGAAACTTTTAGTAGGATTGGTGGCCTTCTGTTGAGTTTGGAGTTATGATTGATGCTGTGAGTCCCCACTTCTTTTCCGTGGTTCCAGTCTCTCCCAGCCCCTGAGGTTGTTGATCCCCTTGGTATTTTGAGTGAGGTGAGAAAGATGTAGGCTTCTTAGACTTCATTCTGTACAATGAGTGGGTGTTGCCAGGTACTCACTCTTTTCACTTTTCCTCATGAGTAAAGTCGCAGAGCAAGGAGATTCTCTTGGCACTGAGCTGTGCCGCATTAGAGATGGGATAATGCAGGTAAACTAAAACTATTCTTGCTTTCTTTAATGCATCTATTCTTGGGCTTTTGCTCCGATGGTATTCTGGAACTTATCTTCTGGACTCTTGAATTTCCACAAAGCTCTTCTAGTCCATGAGTGGTTGTCAAAACTGAAGTTTTATTGGGGAGGGAGGGTGTGTGTGTGTGTGTGTGTGTGTGTGTGTGTGTGTGTGATTTCAGCATAATGGCTGAAAACTCCTAACCTGTCATCTACTGCCCTCTAGTACTTTCAGTTCAATATTTCTTTTTTGTCTATACAAAACCCACACATTTTTGGCTCTTCTCCACAATATCCAACATATTGCTCCAATGACATAGAATATCTTATTTGCTCCTGATTCCAGTTCATCTCAGGATTCAGTTTAAATTTTATCTGTACTATAAAACCTTACTCTGCCAGCTTTCACCTAACACATGTGTCCCTTTTATATGTTTTCATATAATATATCACTATAATTCTTAGCATTAATATAGTATATAATAATTATATGTAGTAACAAAAACTAGTCAATTAAAATAAGGATTACATATTACTTGAATTACTAACACATGGCATAGTGCCTAAAGTTAGGCATGATATATATTGAAATTGACTGAATAATTTTTATCTACATAAACTCCATATAAATTAGATATGATGTTCACTTTGTATATGGAAATGTTTCTATTTGGGACATGCAGTGCACTAAACTCAGTAAATCTCATGCACTCTTTAGTGACTGATTTGGATTTCTATTTCTAATGGTTAATTGTATATTTTGTGTGGAAATGTAAGCAGTCATCATGGAAATTTACGCTTCTCCAGATCTTTAAAGAAATTGGAACATTCCAACTTCAAAATATCTTCCCTGGGCTTTTAAGTGTCCTCAGGGTAACACAGGGAACTAAGCCATATCCTCCAAGTCGTTGCCCCAGGAGCTGTGGCTGTGGAGAGTGGGAGGAGGAGAGGAGCACTCTGGTAATTTTTATAATCAAGATTTAGAAACAAGTATATACTAAAATTGAAGCCCTGAAGAAATTAGGCTACAAGAGCAAGCAGTTGTGTGGATGACAGGAGATTTAAGTCTATTTAGGGAATTCCCAGAAGTGTAAAACAAAGATGGACTGATGTCTTGTCTCTTGGCAGAGAATGATGGCCACTTAATGTATTTAGGTTTGTCTGAAGAACATCCAGATTAAACACAGTAAAGCATTTTTAGAGTCAGTGTTGTGATACTGGCTACACAATCAATGGCTTCTCTAGTTTTTATACCATTTTTAAAAATTTGATACCAAAAACCTAATGGCTCTTTTAATTATCAGGTTGATTGCTTCATATATATTAATTCTATTTCCAGATCACTTTTATAAGGAAAAGGTCATTCATTTTGTTTTTCACAGAGTGTCTAAAGGTATTAATTTTTCCCCCAAAATAGTGACTCTTTAAATTTTTGTTGTTACATAGTCTTCATAATAAAATGTATATGAGTTGTAAAAAAGTTATTTCGTTTAAGTAATAGTCTGCAGGTCTACATTTCTGTGCATAAAATAAAGAATACCTATATCTGGTCTAGAAATTAGATAAGGGTACATTGTTAAGACACAAAAATTAGTATAATTATTAAGGTAAAATTAAGGTGGAACAAATTGGAGATATAAGCAGTTCATGAGCCAATGTATATTAAAAAATAGGGGGATACTTTACCAGAAATGCAAAAAGTAACCCTAAATTCAGGGTGACAAAGATTTAGATGATTGGGTATCCATGAATGGATAAAGAGTGAAAACAAGCAAAAACAAATTATTCTAAACAGGTTGATTAGAAAAATCCCACAACTAAATTTCATAGTCAAATTTTTCATGTTTACAGAAAATGAAGCAGAAAAAACACTGCAATCATATAATTAAAAAAAAAGATCAATTTACTTACTGAAATAAAGTTAATGTTCAAAATTTTCTACAACATTATGTTAAAAAATGTTGAAAAATATTTACAAGTGCTTTATGGAAACAAGTTCACAAATAGATAAAAAAAATATAAGGCCAGTTTATAATTTTTGTACAGAGTAAAGTATAGAAATTTTTGACGTGCAAGCATTCCACATATCTTCAAGTGATTCTTATGTTGGAAAAATAAATGAGATTATGAGTAAGATATGGTCTAAAAGAAGCAAAATCAGAAATACTGCTTAAAAAATTGTGTTACTATGGTTATAAAATAATACAAATATCAAACTTATTTAAATAAGAAAAATGTATGTCATAAAGATTAGCAGTGTTGATTGAAACATTTAGTTGTTCAGAAAATATGGAAAATTGATAGATAAAATGATAACTAAGCCTGCAAAATATATTTTACTGAAGAATGATACAGTATGATAATCATTATATAATTTTATAGTCTTGGTATTTTGATAAAGAACATTAATTTCAGCTATTTCTTTTTTAAATTCTCACCTGAGGATATTCGTGTTGATTTTAGAGAGAGGAGAAGGGAGGGAGAGAGAGGGGGAGAAGAACATCAATGTGAGAGAGAAACATCGATTGGTTGCCTCCCATATGTCCCTTGTCCAGGGACCAAACCTACAACTAGGCATGTGCGCTGACTGGGAATCGAGCCTGCAACCTTTCATTTTACAGAACCACACCAGAAAGGGCAGATTCAGCTATCCTTACTTCAGGTTCACCACAGTAGAATAACATAAAGTGTATAATATTGGCTTTACTTAAGAATAAAATTCATTTGTCCAAATTGTGTGGTTATAAACTCCCAAAATATTTGTTAGTCAAAGTAGAAATAAAATATGCATATAGAGAACAGAAAATACAAATAAAACAATACTGTACACCTAAAATTATAGAATGGATGACAGCCAGAATAGTAGGCACAAATAATTCATAAAAATAAAATGTTTTAATATTCATCAAAGAGAGTGATAAAATAAAAAATCAAATGATCTAATGAAACTGAAATAAAAAAAACTAAAAATAGATTAATTAGGCCCTGGCTGGGTCTAATCAAATGGCTAATCAAATGGCTAGGTCATTTGATTAGAGCATTGTCCTGATATGCCAAGGTCGTGGCTTTGATTCCTGGTCATGGCACATACAAGAATCAACCAATGAGTGCATAAATAAGTGGAACAACCAATCGATCACACTCTCTTTATCTCCCTTCCTTACTCTCTCTAAAACAAATAAATAAAAAAGATTTAAATGAATGAATTATTTATTAAGAAAAATGTGGAAGGGCCTATGTAAGATTTGATTCTCTTATTCATAAAAAATATTATAGAAATCTTTCAAAAAACTAAGCAAGAAAAAAAATGAGTCAACATTAATCTCAGATCACAACATATGGAACACAACATATTGTACTCCTTTCCCATATCAAGAATTTTCCCTTGCTAGAAAGTTTTCTCTTCTCTACCCTCTTCATATACAATGCAAAAGAGTATATTTCTGAGAAAAAAATGAAATGAAATTTTCCTAGAGTATAAAATATTCCTGCAATGAATCACTCACAGAACCAGATGACTAATTCATTATGTGTCTTCACAATTGTTAGGCTTATAATTTAAATTTATTACATGGTTAATGATTTCATCTTCACATGTTTGCCCAATTTTCTTGTTATTTACATTTTTTCATATTGATTTGTAAGACTAAATACATATTTAGACTGATTGTTTGCCAATTTTATTTATAGCAAGTGTCTTTTCCCAGATTGATAGTTCTTAATTTATATATTTTATGACCAAAAGTTCTTCTTCAAAAAAAACCAAATATATCAGTATTTTCCTTATGATTTTGCTTTTGTTGACTTTAAGCAAACTTTGTTGCCCAAAAGAATGAACAACATTCACCTATACAAATTTTTAAAATGTTCAGTTTTCCTTTTTACATTTAAATATTTTTCCATTGAAAATTGACAAAATAAAATTTATGACAAAGGACACCATTGTGAAATGTCAGAACAACAATAAAGAAAAGGCTTAAATATATTTAGAGAATATTTTTTAAAAGATAAACAAATGACATAAAGGAAACTGCACTAAAAATAGTGTGCAACACCTGAACATCAATTCAGGATGCAAAACAAATTGTGGAGCAATGCTTCAAAATTACTAGAACAAATAATTTTCAATCATTTATTTTTTTCTCATCTAAGCTATCAAATATGTGTTTAGAATAAAGGAATTGACAGGCATTCAAGGACTAAAAACAGTATCTACTGCATACTATTTCTTAGAATGCTGTGGGAACATATGTTTCAACAAGATGAAAGTCTGAATTAAGACAAAGGAGGATATAGAATCCAAGGAACATATTATTTAACACAAAGAAGTGTTGAGAAATCCCAGGATGATTACCATTTATCAGTCTTAGGGAGCAACCAGTACAAATTAGAGAAGGTAAATGAAAGCTGTGAGAGGATGATTTATATCAAAATTCAAAATGAAAACTGTATACTATAACCTTAACATTTATCAAATATATACCCAAGATTTTGTTAGATTGGTTGAAATATTTGGATGTGTTAGCAGTAGGTATGTGGAAAGCTAATCAGATTTCATCCTAAAAAGTTGAAATAGTAAACTTCAATAATTTTTAAAATACAGAAAACACCACAATATGGTCTACTACTTTGTATAGAAATGCATTTTACTCAAGATAAGTATTACTAGTTTAAACAATTTTTCATATTTAGAAGATGGAGGAGTGTATCAGCTCAGGTTCAGCTAGAGAAATAGAACATGAAGGAAATATCTATATTTAGATATGTATGCCTGTGTTTATGTCTATGTTTATGTGTATGTCTATATCTATATCTATAAATCTCTATACTTATATCTCTATCTGTACCCATACCTATATCTCTATACTTATACTCTATATCTACATTTTACGTCTATCTATCACCTATCTGTAATCTATCACCTAGCTATCACCATCTTTCATTTATCATCTATCACTTTTACAGAGATGCATTTCAGGAACTTGGCTTACATTACTGTGGAGGCCAATAAGACAATTCCAAAGTGTGTAGGGGGCTAGTAAGACAAATTCAAAGTACATGAGAAGGGGCAGGTTGGAACTCTTGGCTACTAGCTGAAGCTTCTATTTACAGACAGATTTTTTTTTTTCTTTTTCAGGGAATCCTGAGTGTTCAACTGATTTGACTTATGCCCACCCAAATTATCTAGAATCTTTCTTTACTTAAAATCATTGATTGCAGAATTTCATAACTACACAGTACTCTCAAAGAAACTGTGGGCTGTACGTTAGCCATGTTGACATATAAACTGATAATCATAAGGGAGTAAATATTCAACTGCAATAAGAATTCAATACATAATGGTGGAAACTATTATTTAAGAAATATCTGAATCAGAAAATGTAATGCCCCCCTCAGTAAAGTTGCAGGATAAGTAAATTTATAAAAAAAAAAACCCCACTCATATTTCTTGACATTAATAATAAACTAAGAAAAATTATTAACACAAGTTTATTTATTTAAAATTGCATCAAAAAAATAAATACCTAAGAATAAATTTAACCATGGAGGTGAAAGATCTGTGCATTAAAAACTGTAATACATTGATAAAAGAAATTGAAAAAGACACAAATAAATGGAAAGATATTCTGTGTTCTAGATTAGAAGGATTAGAAGAATTAATGTTGTTAAAATATCCATACTACCTAAAGCAATCTACAGATTTTTTGCAATCTCTGTCAAAATTTCAATGGCATTTTTCACAGATATAGAACAATCTTAAAAACAGTATGAGTAACAAAAGACCCCAACTAGCCAAAGCAAATTTGAGAAAGAACAAAACTTCCTGATTTTAAATTATATATTACAAAGCTACAGCAAATCAAACAGTACAGCATTATCATAAAAACAGACATATAGAGCAATAAAATAGAGAGTACAGAAATAAATCCATTCATATATGGTCAATTAATAAGACAAAGGAGTCAAGAATACATAGTGGGAAAAGATATTGGTGCTGGGAACACTGGAGAGCCCCTGCAAAACAATGGAAAGGGACCACTGTCTTACACCATACACAAACGTAAACTCTAAATGAAATAAAGACTTAGACATGGAACTATCACACTCATAGAGGAAAACATAGGGGTATGCTCCTTGGCATTGGTCTTGGCAGTGATTTTTTGGATTTGACACAAAAGCAAAAACAAACCATTGGTACTGCACCAAACTAAAACATTCTTCATAACAAAGGCAACGCTCAGCAAAATGAAAAAGCAACCTGTTGAATGGGAAAAAATATTTGCAAATCATACACATGATAAAAAATTCCAAAATATATAAAGAACTCATATAGTTAAATAACAAAGAAATAATTTGTAACAATATAGATGGCCTTTGAGGGCATTATGCTAAGTCAGACAGAAAAAGACAAATACTGTATGGTATCACTTACACACAAGGAAATGAGCTGATAGATACAAGGAACAGATTGGTAGTTGCCAGAGGTGAAGGTTGGAGGGTCAGCAAAACGAAAGAAGGTGGTCAAAAGAAACAAACTTCCAGCTGTAAGATAAGTAAGTCCTTGTGATATAATGTATAATGTGGGGACTACAGTTAACAGTACTGTATTATATATTTGAAAGTTGCTGAGAGAGTAGTAGATCTTAAACGTTCTCATAAGAAACACAATTATAACTGTAACGTCGTTTTCTCATCCCCATTCGGGCACCACCTGTAACTTGGCGGCAAGTGGGGGAGCTCCACAGCGAAGAGCGCCGCTCATCCCCTGCCCAGGCAACAACGGCTGCGGCTGCGGAGGCGGAGCGCGGGGGACAGAGCGCGTTGTGGGGAGCACCGCGCTCGGGGATCTCAGGGTTACCGTCCAGGGCCAGCTGAGATTGGATCGGGGATTCTGAATCCCACAGAGCCCGTCCCGGGGTTGTCACGGATGGGGGAATAAACACGAGTCATCGCAAACACTCCTCTGTTTGCCACGAGAGGGGATGTGGCACATCCCTCTAGTGAGGGGGGAGGCCCAGAGCCCCTTTGCTCAAAGGCTTTTATTGAAAGGGTTATCAGTGGGGCTAGGTAACAGGAATGCACAGGTTATCTCATTACATCAGTACGTTAATGTTCACAGAGAATGGGTGATGTTTTGAAGAAAATAAATGGCAAGAACACACCGATTTACATGGGTCCAAGAGGAAACTAGTAAAGGAGAGATGAGTAAACATTAAGGCATAGTAAACACAAGAGTGCCTAAGGGTACAGGGTTAGGGTCTGTGAATATTGTACATTTCCTTCCCAGCATGAGTGTACTAAAGCTTCTGAGGAAAGAACAAAGCATACTTTAAAGAATTTACTTTTAGGCCTGATTGATTTCTCTGGGAACCGCCAGATCTGGTATAGGACTGTCTCTGGTATTGTTTAGAGCCTGAGCCAGGCAAGGGCAGGGGGAGCCGCCAAGAGACAAGACTTCTTTCAGATACAATGAGGACCCCGCCATGCCGAAGCAGAGCCGAGGAGTGTGGGTCGTTTTGCCCTTTCTCCGTGTCCCCCAATTTCTTGTCCGCTGCCAATACCTGATCAATATCTGTCTTAGGTTGTCATCTCAGCACGAGATAACTTACCCATCATAGATTACTGATCATCACATGGCAAAGCAGAGGCAGGAGTTACGCCCCTGCCAGGGCGGGGGGACAGGTTATGTCTCCTCAGGAGCCTGTTTTCTCCTGATTATTTCCAGCCTTGGGGCCCTCCCGCCGGTGAGCGGGTTTACAGTTCCTGAAACCAGACAGGGCGTTTCCCAACACATAACTATGTGTGATAATGAATCTTAGCTAAACTATTATGGTAATCATTTCACAATATATGCATACTTGTATATCCAATTATATTATGCTATATACCTAAAACTAACACAATGTTATATGTCAATTATATCTCATTTAAAAAAAAGGAATACCTGAATAAGCAAATGTAGTGCCCACTTTGCTCAAAGACACTGCAGTGCCTTTGGGTTAGGTTAGACCATCAAACTCACTGTACGTGATGAGGTTTAATGGCTATAAGAAAGAGAGTGGGCAACAACAAATAATGTTGGACATTTGCTTGCCTGTTAGTAGGCATACCTACTGCTCTGCCAAAGCAAGTCCATATTTGGGAGGTATGTGATATAAGAGCCAGAGGGGAGAGTAAGAGGACCACATCATCTCTGGAAAACCAGTGATTTAGACATCCCATCAACATTTTTTTAACCTGGACCCATTCTAATTGCTGAATCAAGATTGCATTTGTGGCTTAAGGCAACCATAAGATGATGTATTCAGATGGAACAGAAAAATCTTAAATATACTTAGTTTTGCATTAACAATTAGGAGAAGATTTGCCCCTGCTATGTAAAATATTTCATTTCTTTGTTTTAAATATTTTTGTTTATGTATGATTGACATGCAACAAAATGCATATTTTAATGCAAAATTTAGTGTTTTGATGTATGTTTACAGCAGTGAAATTATAACCACAATAGAGATAATGAACTTGATAGTGGATAACAAACTCAAAGATTTTTCATGTCCTTTCAGAATTTCTGGACAACCACTGATAAGCTTTCTGTCACTATAGAACCTTTGCATATTCAACATTTTATATGTATAGAGTCATTCAGAATGTATTTTTACCGGGTGTTTTTCACTCAGCATAATATATGGGGGTTCATCTATGTCATTACAAGCATGCATAGTTAATTTTTGTATTGCTGAGCAGCAGTCTATTGTATGAATATTATCATTAATTTTCCCATCCACCTGATAATGAACATTTGGATTTCCAGTTTTTGGTTTTTTTAAATAGAGGTGCTATGAACATTTGTATACAAGTCTTTGTACAGAAAATTGCTTTCATTTATTTAATGATATGTAGGTGTGTAATGGCTAGGTCTTAAGATAGGAAAATAGATAACTTTTTAGAAGGCATCATATGGGACTTCTAGTTGCTCTACATCCCTGCCAACTCTTGATGTGATGCAGTCTTTTTAATTTTAGACATTTTAATAGCTATATTGGAATCTAATTTTGATTTTAACTGGCATTTTCCTAATTGAAAATGATATCAAGGATCTTTGCTTATTTTCCATCCATGTATCTTCTTTTATAAAGTATTTGTTTAATTCTTTGCTTATTTTAAAATAGTTTTTATTTGTTTTCTTATTTTCTTATTATTGAGACTTGAATGTTATTTATGTGTTCCAGATGGAAATATTTTGAATTAATTTTTACATATGGTTTGAAGTATTGATTAAAGTTCATATATTTGCCTATGCATATCCCATTGTTTTGCAATAATGTTGAAAAGATGTTCCATTCTATACTGAATTGCCTTTGAGTCTTTACTTAAAATTAACTAACCATATCTGTGTTTCTGTTCTAGCCATTTTTTCTTTTATAACTGTGATTTAAGTCCATATAATCTTATTTAATGTAGCATTTTAATTAATCTTGAAATGAGGTAATATAAGTCATCAAGTTTGCTTTTTTCAAAGTTGTTTTGGGCAGTCTACATTTAAAACTTCTGTATAAATGTGAGAATCATGTCAATTTCTACAAAATGAAAGCATCTTTTGGATGAAATTTGTAGGTGAAACTGGGGACACAGTATCTTAACAGTACTGATTATTACATGTGTGAAACTTTGTCTTCTTTTACAATTCAAATTACAAATCAAACAACATGACAAGAGCACTCACTATTTTACTGAGTGACTCTAAAGAATAATGCAATTCTATTTTACAATATTAAGTGTAATTCTTCTGGTAAAACATTTATCTCTGTGGCATATTTATGATAATGAATTTCTTGGGATTTATGATAAAATATACAAACACATATATCAGAGAAATTCTATGTATTTCATTTTGTTTCAAGATAGCATACTAAATAAAAGTAAGTGTGTAGGTTCTGTTGTCAGGCCTCTTATGCTTGGAACTTGAGCCCACCCCTTTAATTATCAGCATAATTGAGTGACTCGATTCTAAAGTTCTACCCATTAACATTCTCAAATTGACCTTTTTTAACCTTGATAAAAGGGCTCCAATGCATTTTGTTATAGCACTGAAATATTTTGCATGTGGGAAAACCACCATGATATTTGCATTAGCTTTTACCCCAGTCTTAATTACTTTGAAAATATTGAAAATTTGTAGCATGTGAAGTAACCAGGCTCTGTGAAACTGATGATACCTTTTCAAAACTCTCTTTAATGGTGACTGAGGTTTAGATATGATGCCTAAGGGAGGTTGTATACTAAAAATAAATGATAAATTCAAATGTTTACTTTGGAAAAGTTGCATTTAAGATAACCAAGTAAAATTTTCTGGCCCAGGAAGAATCTTGGAGAATCTTTACCTTTTCTCTGACCTCGATCAGTAGCCGGGTTAGTGAATGAGAGCAGAAGAGGAAGCTTTAATCACTCTTGTAGCTAGGGGCCATTTGAGTTTGTGTTACAACAAATTTTATTCAGCCCCTGCCTTTTAGCAACATTGTATAAGTAACCCAATCACTGTCCTACCCCTGGTACATTTGACAGATACCCTAAAATTGTTCAATCTCGGTTTGCACTTCCTAACGTCTAAGCCCAGCTTCTTTTTCCAATCAATGGCTGGTTAATCAAGGACTAGTTTATGCCTGCCTTCCTGATTGCGTTTCTGGTGTTTTCCCCCAGTTTTAAACTTAAACCTGTATTAGTCTGCTTGGCCTGCTATAGCAAAATGCCATAGACTGGGCAGCTTACACAACAGGAATAACAATCTCTCTTCTTCTTCTTATTAAGCCACTAATCCCATGATGAGGACCTCACACTTATGATCTCCTTTAACCTTAATTACCTTCTTAAGGCCCATTTTACATATACCAGCACATTGGGGTTAAATATTCAGCAGTTCAGTTCCAAGCAAAACCTCTGGAATGATGATTGTAATAAACGAAGGTTGATTTGCCTCGTCCCCTTATACACCTGACAGTGGCAGGCAAGCTGGCTCTTCAGTTCCTTTTGTCTATTCCTGACCTAACAAGACCTACTTTCTTGTATTTGCAGAAGAAAAATACATTCAAACAGTGTATGCTAAGTGTCATTGCAGTATGTTTGAGATAATATTTATATGTCCCAAATGCCATATCACAAATAATGAAACAAAATACATACTAGAATTTGTAGCAGCAAATTACATTGACCTAGTCTCTTTAAAATTGAGAGCTGTTACTTATCAACAGCTTATTAACACTGCTTATTTGACCACTTAACTGCTACCATTATGTAATTTAGTTGCAAAAGATAGAAAGAACAGTTTCTCATAAAGGGTACCATGAGAAATTTTCATCAATATCAAAGAACGTGTTTCTCGTTGTTTTACTCCCAGGACTGAGAATAATTTATCATTCAAATAAAAGACATTTTCACTTAGAGCTATGAAATGCTTCATGTCCCCAAATACCAAAAATTGTGTGATTCAAATAGAAAGTTATCCATTATGGGGTGGGAATCTTTTCTCGTTTTCATGTTTTAGTATGCTTCGTGATTTTACAAATTATAGCTACTGTATTTCACCGTGTATAAGGCACACCCACATTTTAGGAGCCCCCGTTATAATTTACATTATTCGTAGGAATTAGAACTACCCGTAAATAATATGCATCCTTATTTTTCCCTCAAAAATTTGGGCAAACAGGCCCTGACACTAGTGTGGCTCAGCAGATTGAGTGCTGACCCCCGAAGGGTCGCTATTTCAATTCCCAGTCAGGGCACATGGCAGGGTTGTGGACCAGGTTTACAGTTGGGGGCACATGAGAGGCAACCACACATTGATCTTTCTCTCTTTCTCTTTTTCCCTTCCTTCCCCTGTCTCTATAAATAAATACAATCTTAAAAAAAATTGGGGCATACTTACCTGGCAGGGGAGATACCATGATCACGAAGGTGGTTTTCCCAGGGCGAGGCTTATCCATTGCACTCCGGATGTGCTGACCCCTGCAATTTCCCCAAATGTGGGAAACTCGACTGCATAATTTGTGGTAGTGGGGGACTGCGTTCGCGCTCCCCTGCCCCTCAAAAAAAATTGGGGCAAAAAAATGCACATTACACACAGCAAAATACGTATCTATATTTGTACCCTTCTGTTTTTAGGTTGATAATTTCCACTGCATACAAGCCAAAGGACCTTGTTTCTTGCTTATCTTCTTTGTTTGTTCTCCTTAGTTAGACAATATAGCACAGAATTTGCAAGCAGAGACTCAACGTCTGCCTGTGATTCCAGTGTTTACCACTGAACCACAGTGCCTAGTTTTCCTTATCTGTTGAAACTGGAATATTAAAAAGTACCATAAGGCAATGCTGTGAAGATTAAATGAGCTATTATTCATAAAGAGCTTAGACTATTTCCTGGTATGGGCTGAGCAATTAATAAGCATTAGCTATTATTTTTATTGTGCCATAGAATAGAAAAATTACAAATGTGAAATATTTATTGAAATGCTGAATTTACAGAAACAATTATGATTATAATTCTCTCACTAGTTTCACGATCCTTTGGTTATGAAGTTAACAATCTAATGTGTCATAAATGCATTGAGCAGGCACTATTGATTTAATATAATATTTTATTCTTACCTTCAAGCATGGTGTGTTATTTGCTGTTTTCAGTTCAAATTTTTGACTGTGAAAGTTTAGATTTAGTAGACAATTGCAGAGAGCATAGAATGTATCTACAGCAAATAATTTTAGGTATTATAGAAGGACTGTAAAAAGTTTTTACAAAAAAAACCTGAGTAACTCATTGCAGAGATAAGACTTCAGATAACAAAGACAGAATTCAAGAGGAAGCACTGAAGGTAATCAGTGTCACACTTTAACTTTACAAATGGAAAATTGAGGGTCAGCTGTACTGATCATCTAAGATTGGAGAGTCATTGGTGATTAAGTTTGAACTGGTGATCTGTAGTAGAGTTTTCTTTACCTATTTTTGAAGTAGAGACTCAATAAAAAAGTATGGTAGATCATAGTTTCACATGAGCTTTTCCAATTCAGTTATACTGTGTCATTTTCATTGCTAGCTTTCCTTCACTACATTTATGTATTCACAATAAAAGGTTACTAAAATGACATGCTTTACTTAATGATTTATTCTTTATGGCCATTACAATTTTCATTTAAAAACTGTGTGTGTGTGTGTGTGTGTGTTTGTGTGTGTTCATTGTAAGTTGTACCTCAGATGGTAAAGCTAATCTGCAAAGCAAAATAAGCCAGGGGGCGAAAGACAAATACCATATTATCTCACCTATGAGCGGAACCTAACCAACAATACAATGATGCAAGGAAAATAAGACCAGCAACACTGAAAGGAAAAAAAATCAACAGAGACAAGAGGGAAGGAGGGAGGGGGGGCAGGGAAAAGGAAGGGAAGGGGAAAGTCAAGGAACATATAGCAAGGACTCATGAACAAAACTAAAGGGGAAGAGCTGAGGGAGGGAAGGAGGGAGGGGGCAAGGGAAAGTGGTGGGGGGTAGGCAGAGACAAATGTATTTGAAAAAATAAAATAAAATTAAAAAAAAGAAAAAATACGTGATAGATGTGGACAATATTACATTAACTCAAACAAAAAAAAAAACAACAAAAAAACCTAATTTAGATTCTTGAGTGGAATGTGATTTGAATTGGAACACATTGTTCTTTCTTTCCACCTAAACTAAAACACGGATTTAGAGAAAAGCTCACGGAAAGAACCTCTTTTGCCGCTACAGATACATGGTTGCAAGTATTTAGTTCTATATTTTTGCATAATTACAAATAGTTTTTCCCTGATGATACAAGTTAAATTTGCCAGTATGATTGTTAAAAGATTTTTAAGTTTCCCTATCACATATGTAAATTTCAGAAGCTGTGAAATGAATATAAATTAGAACATCTGAAGAGTATATTATGTAAACAAGTCATTAAATGTAACATACAAAATTGCTACTTTCTTTAGGGTTTAACGAAAAGGCCAGGACATTCTCTATAGCTCCTATCTATTACAATAGATAAGTTTATATTCTTCAAAGGAGTTGGAGTCACTGTCTTCTGTTGCAAAGCTAAGTATGGGTTTTTATAATTACTGGCATTACAGATTTATTTTTAATTATTCATAAAAATGATATAAACAATGGAATCCCCAAATGAAAACATGGTGCTAACTTAGAAGTCATTTGTGTCTGTTTCAAGCATCAATAAGATGCCAGTTTTGTTTTTCCTGTCAACTCAGGAATATATCAAATGGATGAGCTATGTATTTTTCAAAGTATATATTTTTTCTAGCAGTGATATTACACATTTTATATATGAGATATATCAATATCAATGTTCCTGTGATGCTTTAATGGGGAACACTTAATAGACTTTTGAAAACATGAACTCATTTGATATATTTAGCAATAATTATTTTCTACTTCGTTGTTGAGATTGGGAAATGTAGAAAAAAGAATGGTGAAGAGTCTAAGCAATCAACTGGATGAAAGTTATTAATAAGCATTTCCCCTTGCCTATTGGTGAAGAATTTCAAATGGGTCAGGTAATTGCCATGAACCATCATCAGCCAATGGGGTAATATGGAGTGTCTGGCACAGATTTTAGGGCATGCTAATCAATTATATGCTGAATATGATGAGATCTGTTTTTTACATTGCACTTTTTTATGTTTTTGATATTTATTTTATTTTTTAATTTAATTTTATTGTTCAAATACATTTTTCTCCATTTACCCACCACCACTTTCCCCTCCCTCCCTCCCTCAAGGAACGTGTATAAAGGGCCCATGGACAAAGCCAAAGTGGGGAAGGTACATTGCATTTTTGTTTTTATTTTTTCATATTGTAAGTATAAATCCCGGTTCTTAAATTAAGGAAAGAAAAACACAGGAAGGTACAGGAGAATAAAGAGAAATAGTGAACAGTAATGATCCCATCACCAAGTTAACTAATCTTAATAGTTTGGCGTATTTTTCTAGTTATTTTTTTAATGTGCAAACTATACTTGTATATTTTGAGTGATTATTTTTACAGAAATTAAATTAGTTTGTGTAATATGCTTAATATAAACATTTTAGTGAAAAATTTATGTTATCACTCTTTAAAAGTTGTGAATTATTGAATAATTTTCCCATAAAAAGGTGAATCATAATCTATTAATAATTTTTCTCTTACTAGAAATTTGTACATTTTAATAGATTTAAAAAACCCCTTCAATGAACATCCATTTATATGATCATTTTGACATTGTGTTTTCTTTGGATAAAGATTTGTATCAATGAAGTTAGGGCCAAAGTGTGTGTGTGCGTGTGCGTGTGTGTGCGTGCACACATAGATTTTGTTTTATATGAGTAAATTTTCTTAAGGAAAGATAAATTTATTTACAATTCCAGAAAATTTGAATGAGAGTTTCTTTATATAAATACCCTCTGTTTACCTTTCATGTATAAAATGTGTCCATGTCTATTTCATTAACTGAATTTACTTTCATAGATAAAATTTAATGATCATGATGCTACAGGGGAGAATATCAACCAGAGAAATGTGATCACCTACACATAGTTGAATAAAGAGCAGGCGGAGAGTGGGGGGTGGGGACTGGGTGGGTGGGGATGGAAGGATTGAGCCAAAAAAGAAAAAAATGTGGAAAAGATAGTTTCTTTAATAAAGTGTTCGGGAAACTGGATGTCTACATGTAAAAAATAAAATTGAAACTTTTCCTTACAGTATGTGTGAAAATTACCTCAAAATGGATTAAGAACTTAAATACAATATCTGAAACTATACAACTCATAGAATAAAGTAGCAGAAAAGTTTCATGTCATTGGTCTTTGCAATGTTATATTTATTTATTTATTTATTTATTTATTTTTTTGGCTATGACATCAAGCACAAGGCAGCAAAGGGAACTATAGATAGTATTATGTCAAGCTAAAAAGCTCTGCACAGCAAAATAAACAATTACTATAATAGATTGAAAAGGCAACATACAGAATGGGAAATATTTGCAACCTATATATCTATTAAGAGATTAATATTCAGAACAAATAAGAAATTTCTTATACTCAATAGCAAGAAAATGAAAAAATAAAACAAAAAATAACAATTTTTAAAAAATGAGCAAAAGACTTGAGTAGACTTTCTTCAGAGAAGACATACAATTGGCCAACAAGTATATCAAAATATGCTCAACATCACTAATCATCAGGGTAATGCAAACCATAACAATGAGATAATCCTGGCAACTGTTAGGATGTATGGACATACTATTATTGTGTAATGAAAAAAAAAGATAACATCTTGGCAAGAATGTGGAGAAATCCGAACGCTTGTACTCTGTTGGTGGGAATGTAAAATGAGGGAGAAATCCGAATGTTTGTACTCTGTTGGTGGGAATGTAAAATGAGTGCAGCTGCTATGGAAAACTGTGGAGATTCCTCAAAAATTATCTAATCATAAGAGGAAGTCACTTAGATTTTTTGCTGTTAAGTATGTTGCTAACTGTAAGGTTTTCTTTGAGTCTTTGTATCAACATGTGGATGTTCTTCACTATTACGTTGGTGAGAATTTTAATTATAAATGGAAGAGGGATTTTGTAAATATTTTTTGCATCTCTTGAGAGTCATATGCTTTTTCTTCATAAATGTGTTAATATGGTAATTTTCATTTATTAATTTTAAGATGTTGAACCAGCCTTGTGTTCCTGGGATAAATCCTATTTGGTCATCATGCATAATGTTCTTTATATATGGCTAGATTTTCTTCATTAATATTTCATTAAGGAATTCTGAAGTAATATTTCTAAAATGTATTGGTTCCTAGTATTTTTCAGATTCTCTTGTAAAATCTTTTCATGTATTTGTACTAGGGCAACACTAATTCTAATCCTTAGTGAATAAGCTATGACAGTTTATGTCTTTTAAGGAACTTACCCATTTCACTTGAAAAATACCAAATTCACTGGCTTGACTGCATTATTAATATTCCATTAGTAATCTTTTAATGTCTTTAAGACCTATAGATATTTCCTTTCATTTTGATGTTAGCAATTGGAGTATTATTTGTCTTAATAGAGATCTATCATTATTGATCAAAGAAGAAATTTAAAATTTAATTGAATTTCTATTGCTTTTCTTCTTATGCTCTTAGTGATTTCTGCTCTTAACCTCTATTATTTTCTTCCTCGTGCCTGCATTGGATTTAATTTGTTGCTTTCTTCCCTTAGCCTTATAAGGTAGAACTTTAGATTAAAATATTTTTCATGTTGTACCACATAAGCATTTGAAGTAAAACTTTTTTCCTAAACACTATTTTCTCTTTCTCACAAATTGTAATATGATGTTTTTATTATTAAATTAAAAATATTTAAAATTTGTCTTGTATAGTGTGTCTGTGTGTGAAGAGCCAGACACAGAGATACACACAGACAATGGAGAAGAAGAGAAAGGACTCCTGACTACATGGAAATTGAATTACCAGCCTTTTGAATTACTTCAAGTGTTCTAGCACCTATTTTATATTCTTCATGCATTGAATTCTCACAACAAAAACAATGACATAGATGCTATAAATACCCATGTTATGTAAATGAATAAAAATAAACTTTCCTAATGTCTCATAACTAGTGACTAGTAGAATGGAAAATTTTATCTGTTTAATCTTCTGGGCAGCCCACTCTTTTAGCCACTGCAGAACAGAGTCTGCTGTTCCTCTCTAAAATTCAAATTCAGGAGTTTCATCAGCTTATGTCTATTTGCAGTCTTTGCTCAATATTTCTATTTTGACATTGGTAGATCCTTAGAGTAGGAAATTTAAATATTATCTCAGGAAAATATTTCTTGATTATACCTTAAGCTGTTATCTTCTGGAAACTATAATATATATTTTTTACCTTTTAGATTAACTCATATATTAATCAGCATTTCAATTTATTTTTGATTTTGAACTGAACTTTGATAGAAATCCTCAAGTTGTTTTCGAATTAACTCATAAAGTTTTCAGGGCTACTCATTTTTATTTTGGATTTTTTTAAGGAAGAAAAAAATGTTTAAGTATAACGGGGTAAATTAGGAGGCGAGATTATTGTAGGAAAAGGCTAACATAAATATCATGATTAAGGAAGTCTAGAAAAGAAGTAATACAAATTCATTATTTGATTTCCATTGAAATATCTAATGAGGGCCACCGTAAGCACACAATAATACAAACTTTAAATGAATGTGATTGGGTCCTATAGGAGGGCATTTCCCTGGGTCTAGCATCATGGACTCAGTATTAAATTATTAAAATCTGATATTTAAAATTGTTGCCACATTGTCTTTGCTCAATACTCTCTATGCTTTGTCTTTTCATTGTTCTCTAATTTCTTCTACTTTACTGAAGTCTGCTTTTTAAAAATCAATATATCCTCCCCTTTGAATTACTGAGGTTTTCTAATGTTCTCTGCCATGATATTTTTTCAATCTTTTCCTCTTGTTTTGACTTTAGAAGATTCCTTAAAGCACTATGATTGTTCCCAGATGAGGAAAATAACATTTTTTTTCTAAAAATACTGTTTTCTTTCTTTTGAAACAAGTAAAAGAAATTCTGAAATTTTTGGTGGAGAATGTAGAGTGAATCCAAGATAGTTTTGTACTAGTCAGTAAGACATGACCACATAGAATTTTTGAATTATAGTATTAGTAAAAATACCTTTTATTTTAATTAAGAAAACATACTTGTGTCCCAGCCTCACTAAAATGAAAAATAGAGTCTGTCTATGCCCATTCTGCACCCACCCATTTTTTAGGGAAGTCCTAGAGAAATTTAGGTATGTGAAAAGATAAAAATAATTTAGGAGACTAAAAATACTAATTATCTATATTTCTTCAGTTTTCCCTAAGCTCACAAGATCTCTTTTTAAAAAATAAGACAATGTTCTTTTGTAAGAAGATTTTACTTTTCTGAAATTAGAATATTTTATCCTGTGTTTTTATCCAACTAATTTAATTCATAGCCATTATAGGAATATTCTTATGAACTCTTCTGTCACTTTAGTATTTTCATCCTTTAATCCTGTTTCAGTTTGGAACCATCAATTATTTTAATATAATTTTAAAAATTATTGAATATTTTTATTAGTAAGTTTATACCGTGATTTTTTTGTTCCAGAAATTACATGTTTCTTCAGAGATCATACCGTTTAATACTGATCTTGTCCTTATTCCTATATTAATGTAGATGTCATGACTAGTATTTAAATGAAGAGTCACCATTTTTATCATTAGTATTAAACAGTATATAGTAACTGTCATCATCATAACTACTTTGTTTATAAAACTTAGATCTTTGCCATTCTTTATATATCATCAGTCTTTTAAATCTATTTTATATAGATTATATATGTACATGTATAAATTACTTGTCATATGTATTTTCCTATAGTAGGTATTCAGGAAATGTAGTATTAAGCACTCCTTAAACTTGGAGATTATTTGTTGATGGATTGACCATATAAGGAATAAGACTTTTATAGTCTATCTCTGTCTGATATTTGTCCCATACACCTGGTATTTGACCTTAAGATCTCTATTCATATTGAGTGAATTGTGGGATATAAGCTAAGTTTGCATGCATACTCCGCAGGGATCTTTTTCTTTGCAGTGTTTTCCTTTTGTTCCTCAAAGCCACTGAATCGAATTTCTATATTTTTTTTCTTTTACTCTTTATTTGTTTGGTCTGGATTTTATACGTAACTTTATTTTTAAACTTACAGCCATAAAGAAATCAGTCTTACTCTATTTGATACTGCTAGATTTGTCCTTGGGTTTTCCGTTTCTGTTGATTTTTGTGTGCGCGTGCCCGCACACACCACCCACCCACACACACACACACACACACACACACACACACACACAAATGAGACATCTCCATTTATCCAATGGCTTCCACTGACATTCCTCTGAAATTAATGATTATAATGGAGCCCAACCATAGTCTCCTCTACTGATATTGTACCATATAGAAACACTGTATCACAGTTGGAGAATCATTTTAATATTTTCTTCCATTTAGATTCTGAATCCAAGTCTAGAAGAAACTATTTAAAGCAGATACTATATGCGGAATTAAAAAAAAAAAAACTACACTGAGAGCTTATCTATTTTAATATATTCCTAAGTCTCTTATCAGTCAGAATTTGGGAAGAGGGAATTTAAATGCTTGCCCTTAAGTTGTCATTTTTCATAAAAGTATAATTTATCTTGTTTTTGATGTCTCCTCATCAAATACAAACATCTATTATTGGTCTGTACCGTGTTACTTCAGTGACAGTCCCAGGAGCTGTTGAGGTTTATGGGACTATTTTATCTCCCTATAAATTGTTTCAGAGCAGTGTGCTTTTTCCTGCATCGAGGCTGTCACTTCTCAGTGCTCTTTGTGTCTCCAGATACCAGTCAATCTCCTCCTACTATTTTTCTGATTCTAATGTGTTGAGGGATTAGAGAACAGATATCAAATTTGTCCTTCTTAGAGTGAGTTTCACAAAGACTCTTCCAGAATAAAGAATATTTTCTTTAACATATAAACTCTTATGTCTATTTCTGGTGGGTTTTTATAAGAATTTTTGTGAAGACTTGGTTTTCTTGGTTGTTGTCACATGAGGTTTTGATCAAGAACTCAGACTTAGTTTGGGGAAATATTATACAGTTCTTAATTATAGTTCATAATGAGCAAACAATAAGGGATATCTGAACTTCATCTGATAAGTACTAAAATAGCAATGACAAAATACTGAAGAAGTTTCTTCAATACTATCATGTCTGAATGAATACTCAAATCTGTAGTAATCGGTAATCAGTAAGGGATCTTTTACACATAAACCATCTTATTTATTTTAATAAACAATCTTATAGTTATTTATAATGCACTGTCATCAGGCCATATTTTGGTAGGGAAGAGGGACATGAAGATAAATAAAATGTATCTATGTTTTATGAACAGCTAAACTGCTAATAGATGCTGTTAGTTAAGGTTCTCCGTAGAAACAGAACCTGTGATGTATATGATCGCAACCCACACTGAGAAGGGCAATCTACTTTAGAGCAATTATGGATTTAATATTACTTTCAACTGGAATTGCCATCAACACACACTCAGAAACAACGTTTAATCTGGGTATCCTGTTGGCAGTCAAGCTGACACACAAAATTAACTACTACAGACACATAGCATTTAGGTACACAGAAGGAAAATTAGCAATGCAAATGGCTTATTGAGAAAGATTAGGCAGGCTCCCGATTAAGATGAAGGAATAAGTAAAATAAACACAGTACTTGCCTCCTCCCACAATCACTTCAAAATTACAACTAAACTACAGAGCAACCATCATTCAGGGCAACCAGAAATCTAGCTCAATTGAAGGCCAAGAATATACAGAAGCAGCCACATGGAGACTGATAGAAAGGGGAAAAATGCAAATGGAGCTGGTCCCACACCCACATGGAGCAGTTAAAAATCAGGAAGGATATCTTGGCTGTGGAGGACTCCTCTGAGGAAAGAGGAGTTCCAGCACCACACCAGGCTCTCCAGCCCAGGGATCCAGTGCTGGGAAGAAAGTCCCCATAACTCCTGGCTGTGAAAACCTGGATTGTGACTGAGACAGAGGGTTACTCAAGTCCCAGGTATTTGTCCTGAAGAACCAGCGCATGATCTTACTTGGAGTCACTCACTCTGAGCTCCAGCATTAGGGCAGCAGCTTGACAGGCAGCAAGGACATATGGGGAGAAACTAAATTGTCTGGCTTCAGGCAAAGGCAGGAAGAGCAGATTTCTCCCATAGTTCAAAAGTACAACAAAAGTGCAACAGAAGCCATTATTCTTTGTTCAGCCCTCCTTCCTGCAGGTGCAACCTTGTGCAATATCTAAGTCTCCATTAACCCAACACTGTTTTCTGCCATGTTAATTTTCTGAGACCCTGCCCAACCCAACATGAAGGCCCACCTAAGCCACTTCCAGTGGCTTTGTCATACAAGCATAGGCGATAATATTGTAAAATCTGTGTGGTATCAGATGGGTAATAGCTTTATTGGGGTGATTCCTTTGTAAGCTATATAAATGTCTAATCACTGAGTTGTGCACCTGAAACATAATATGTATGTCAATTACATACAATATAATTAAAAATTAAGTGACTGTAATTAAAAATTAAAAAATTCCTAGTCGACATGGTGGTATAGGTAAATGCAGTACTCAAATCTTCCCACAATCACATCAAAATTACAACTAAACTATAGAACAATCATCATTCTCAACCATCTGAAATCCAGGTGAACAGAAGTCACGTGACTAAGGATATAAAGAAGAAGCCACATTTAGGCCGGTAGAAGGGGTGAAGAAGTGGATAGGGCTGGTCTCAAACTCACTTGTGTTGGATAAAAATTGGAAGACATATTTTGGCTGTAGAGGTCACCCTGACAAGAGAGAGTCTCTACCCAACACAAGGCCTCCCCAGTCCAGATGTCCAGTATCAGGAAGAGAAATCCCCATATCTTCTGGTTATAAAAGCAGCAGGGATTATAGATGAGTAAGATGGAGGGCTTCAGGAGTCCAAACATTTCTCTTAAAGGGCCAAACTTAACTTGGACTCACACTGAGCTTCAGCACTGGGGCATCAGTTCCAAAGGCACCAGGGACATGGGAGAAACTGAATTGTCTGGCAGCAGTGCAAGGGTTTGAGAGATATCTTTCTCCCAGACACAAGTGCTAGGAGAGGCCATTGTTTCTTTTCTGAGCCTGCTGTATCTGAGTCTCCATTAACCTGGCTAATACTGCTAGCCCTGTCCTGGTGATTCTCTGAAAGCTCTCCCCACCCAATTTGTGAGCCCACCCAAGCTTTTTCCAGTCGCTTTTCCCTACAAATAGTCTGTCTTGGCATATACTTCACACTTTCCTAAAATACCTCAGACAAACAGAATCTGGCCTTGGCTTGCCCAGTGTATCTTACTAAGTGGCCCCAGGTTTGACACTAGCAGCAACTGACCTTGGTTCACAACTTGGCCTCCCCTGAGCACCTACAAACCAAGCACAAGTAGCAACCATCTGTAGATTGCTTTGTACCTCATACTGGGTGCCCAGGCAAGACACAGATGGCAGCTGACACTTCCAGAGAGGCCCCAGAGCCAGCAAACCTGGCAGACAGCTTCACACCATGTCAAAGCACCTCCCAATCACTCCCACAAGTGACACATCAAGGGGCAAATTCAGTGGGCGTGAGAGCCACATGGAAGTCCTGCACTGTGGGGTCAACCTTGGCACAGCTGATCCTCCACAGTGGTTGCAGCCAATCCTTGCAGCACATCAGCTGGGGGCAAATCCCTCACACTAATGTGTCAACAGCAATCAAGGCTCAACTGCAACAAGAAAGTACACAGCCCACACTTGGAGGGGTGAGTTCACCTAGAGTACGTAGCTAGTGTGATCAGCGAGGCTATGTCACTGGACCCTACAGGACACCTTCCACATAAAACCACTCAATCAAACCCAGGAGACTAGCAGCTCTACCTAATACTTAGAAATAAACACAGGGAGGCTGATAAAATTAAGAGATAAAGAAACACGTCCCAAATAAAAGAACAGAACAAAACTCCAGCAAAAAAAACTAAACAAAATGGAGACCAGCAATCTACCAGATACAGAGTTCAAAACACTGGTTATAAGAAGGCTCAATGAATTTAGCAGAACTGTAGATGAACTTAGAAATTCACTAAAGTGACAGGGAACATAAAAATGGAAATAGAACACTAAACAAGCAAACAGAAACAAACTCATAGATACTGTAAGGTAAGTGGAGGCAGGCTAGCTACCTCACCCAGATGCTTGAGTAACTAGTGGGAACAGCTTCTCATAGCCTTGAAGGAGTCTGATAAAGCACTATTCTCATAGCCTTGAGTCTGGGTGAGATAAACTGCCTTAGCCTTGAGTAGGCTCACATGAGCAGCTCATGCTAGGTTACCTCACTTTTTGGCCTGATGCCAGCTTTGTTCCTTCTAGTACTTAAGGAGGCAGGAGCTTTTTCACAGAGGGAGTAAGAAGGGGAGTGAGTAGGGTGCCCTCACAGAGACACGGGCTTGTGGCCTGTGTGACTCCCTCGAATAAAGGCATGTCAAGCATCTACACGGCTCCACGCATTTTCTTCCATCTACCTGAGTCTTGAGTGGACCTGCCCATTCTAGGGGGGCTGCAACACAGATACACAGCTCATTTTGACATTTGAAAGATGGGAGGGGGATTGGAGAGGATGAGTAAAAAATAAATTAAGATGTACAAATCAGTAGTTACAGAACAGTCATGGAGATGTCATATACAACATAGGGAATATAGTCAACAATAGTGTAATAACTGTATGGTGCCTAGGTAGGCACTTGACTTACTGGGGTGAACACTTAGTAAATTATGTAATTTCTAATCTCTGGGGTGTATATCTGAAACTAATATAATATTATATGTCAACTGTAATTGAAAAATAAAGATTATTTAAAATAAAAAAGAAAAAATATTTCAAAACAATAAAATAAATAAAAGGGGCTCAAAGTGTAGTGGAAAAAAAAAAACAACTACAAAACATCAGGTGAAATTACAATAAAGTTGAAAGTAATCCCAAAAGAAACTTTAGGCTCGCTTTTTCTTTTCTCTTAATTTTGTTTCATGTTTAAATACACATATCTTATTAGGAAAGAAAAGAAATTGATTAGAATAAATTAAATCATAAGAAAAGCACTGTAATATATCCCTTAATTCCATTTTTTGGAGTCCCCCCTTGTAGGTTTCAAGTGTACCATTCTGAGATACATTATCTGTATGTCACATTTCATGCCTTCCACCCCAAATCAAATCTGTTACCATATATTTTGACCTAACCCCTTACTACCTCCCCACCCCTTTTTTCTCTACCACCGTACTGTTGTCTGTGTCTGTGAGTTTTTTGTTTGTTTCTCTTGTATGTTTTTTGATGCTTTCAGTTTTATATCCCACGTATGAGTAAAATCATATGGTTCTTGACTTTTTCTGCATGACTTATTTTACTTAGCATGATATTCTCAAGTTGTCACAAATGGCAGTATTCCATCTTTTCTTACAGCTGACTAGAATTTCACTGCATATATTTACCATATCTTCTTTATGCGATCATCTATCAAAGGATACTTCAGTTGTTGGCATGTCTTGGTCACTGCGAATAATGCTGCAATAAACATATGGGTGCATATATTTTTGCAAATAAATGTTTTTAAATTTTTCAGGTAGATATTCAGAAGAGGGATTTTGGGTCATGTGGTAATTCTATTCTTAATTTTTCGAGGGACCTACATATTGTTTTTCAGAGTAGCCGTACCACTTTACATTTCCACCAGCAGTGAATGAGGGTTCCTTTTTCTTCACAACCTCCCCAACACTTGCTATTACTTGTCTCATTGATAATAGCCATTCTAAGAGGTATGTGGTGATATCTCACTGTAGTTTTATTTGCATTTCCCTAATAGCTAGTGAAGCTGAGCATCTTTTCATATATCTGTTGGACAGTTTATATGTTGTTGGGAGAAGTGTCTGCTTGGATCGTTTTTTTTTTTTTGTTTGTTTGTTTGTTTGTTTGGTATTGAGTTGTATGAGTTCTCTATGTATTTTGGATATTAACCCCTTTTCAGAGCTATTGTTTGCAAATATCTTCTCCCATTTGGTTGGTTCCTTTTTGTTTCATTTTTTTTTTTTCTGTACAGGAGCTTTTTAGTTTTATATAGTCTTATTCATTTATTTTTGCCTTTACTTTCCTATTTTATGAATTTGGGGTCAAATTCATAAAATCCTAAGACCAAGGTCCATAAATTTAGTAACATATTTTCTTCTTTTTTAAAAAGATTGTATTTATTTATTTTTAGAGAGAGGGGAAGGGAGGTAGAAAGAGGGGGAGAGAAACATAAACATGTGGTTGTCTCATGCATACCCCCTACAGGGGACCTGGCCTGCAGCCCAGGTATGTGCCCTGACTGGGAATCAAACTGGCAACTGTTCGGGTCGCAGGCTGGCACTCAATCCACTGAGTCACACCAGCCAGGACTCTTTTTTGTAATTATTGTTTCAGGTCTTATGTTTAATTCTTTGATTCATTTTGAGTTAATGTTTGTCTATGAGGAAAAATAATAGTTGAGTTTCTTTGTTTTGCATGTGGCTTTCCAGTTTTCCCAGTACCATTTATTGAAGATTCTTTCCTTCCTTCCTTTCTCTTTCTTTCTTTTTCTTTCTTTCTTTCTTTCTTTCTTTCTTTCTTTCTTTCTTTCTTTCTTTCTTTCTTTCTTTCTTTCTTTCTTTCTTTCTTTCTTTCTTTCTTTCTTTCTTTCTTTCTTTCTTTCTTTCTTTCTTTCTTTCTTTCTTTCTTTCTTTCCTTCTTCTTTCCTTCCTTCCTTCCTTCCTTCCTTCCTTCCTTCCTTCCTTCCTTCTTCTTCCTTCTCCTTCTCTCTTCCTTCCTTCCTTCCTTCCTTCCTTCTTTCTTTCTTTCTTTCTTTCTTTCTTTCTTTCTTTCTTTCTTTCTTTCTTTCTTTCTTTCTTTCTTTCTTTCTCTTCCTTCCTTCCTTCCTTCCTTCCTTCCTTCCTTCCTTCCTTCCTTCCTTCCTTCCTTCCTTCCCTTTCCTTTTCTCTTTTCTTCATTTCTTTGTTTCTTTGCCTTTTTTCTTTTTTTTTCATGTTATGTGTTTGGCTCTTTTGTCAAAAATTATTTACCCTGCTACATGTGGGGTCATTTCATGGCTCTCAGTTATGTTCCATTGGTCTATGTGTCTCTTTTTCTGCCAATACAATGCTGTTTTGACTATTGCTGCTTTTTGGTATAATTTAAAGTCAGAAAGTGTAATATCTGACCTTTGTTCCCTTTTTCTCAGGATTGTTGTGGCAATTCAGGGTCTTTTGTGGTTCTATACAAATGTGATGCTTTTTTATTCTATTTCTTTGAAAAATGCCATTGGAATTTTGATGGGGATTGCATTAAACCTATCAACTGCTTTAAGTAATATGGCCATTTTAACTATGTTAATTCTTCTAATACAGTAACACAAAATATCTTTCCATTTCTTTTTCTGAAATTTCATTTTTAGTATATAAGAAGGCAGTACATTTGTGTACATTGATTTTGTATTTGTTTATTATTTCTATTAGTTTTTTCTTTTTGTGGAGAATTTAGGGTTTTCTATATAAAGAATCACGTCATCTGCAAAAAGTTACTATTTTATTCATTCATTCCCAATTTGGATGGCTTTTGCTGTCATTGTTTTTTTCTGAGTACATTATTTTATTTATTTATTTTTTTAATGTTGTTCTATTATAGTTGTCCCAATTTTTCCCCGTTGCTTTCCCCGTGCCACCTACCTACCCCCTTCTCTCACAGTCAATTCCTGCCCTGTTGTCCATGTCCGTTACTCATTTATGGCTGTTCCTTGACTAGACTCTTCCCCTTCCTTCCACCCTTAATCCCCCTCCTCTCTAATCACTGTCAGTCTGTTCCTTGCTTCCATGCCTTTGGTTTTACTTTGCTCATTTGTTTGTTTTGTTCATCAGATTCCTCTTATGATGAGATCATATGGTATTTGTCTTTAGCTGCTTGGCTTATTTCTTTTAGCATAATACTCTCCAGTTCCATCCATGTGGTTGCAAAAGGTATGGGATCCTTCTTTTTCTTTGTTGCATAGTATTCCATTGTGTAAATGTACCACAATTTTTTGATCCACTCATAGACTGATGGGCACTTAGGCTGTTTTCAGCACTTGAATATTATAAATAACATTGCTATGAATATAAAGGTTGCATAAGTTCTTTTGAATTGGTGTCTTGGGATTCTTAGGCAATAATCCCAGCAATGGAACTGCCAGGTCAAAAGTCAGTTCCATTTTTAGTTTTTTGAGGAAATGCCATTCTTCATTTGAGGAAATGTTTTCTTCAGTGGCTGCACCAGTGTGCATTCCTACCAACAGTGCACCAGGGTTCTCTTTTCTCTGCATCCTCACCAGCACTTATCATTTGTTGATTTGTTAATGATGGCCATTTTGGCTGGTGTGAGGTGGTATCTCATTGTGGTTTTAATTTGCAGCTCTGTAATGGCTACTGATGTTGAGCATCCTTTCATATGTCTATGGTCCCTTTCTGTGTCCTCCTTGGAAAAGTGTCTGTTCAGGTCCTTCGCCCTATTTTTAACTGGTTTGTTTGTCTTCCTGGTGTTGAGTCGTATGATTTCTTTATGTATTTTGGAGATCAAAGTATCATTGGCAAATATGTTTTCCATACTAGTGATTCCTTTTTCATTTTGACGATGTTTTCTTTAGGTGGGCAGAAGTTTTTTAATGTAATATAGTCCCATTTGTTTATTCTTTCCTTAATTTCCTTTGCCCTAGAGGATATGTTGGCCAAAATAGTGCTGTGTGAGATATCTGAATTGAAATAGTAATCAAAAAACTCCCGTCACACAAAAGCCCTGGACCAGATGGCTTTGCAGGTGGATGGCTTTTCTTTCTTTCTCCTGCCTGATTGTTCTGGCTAGGATTTTCAGTACTGTGTTGAAGATGAGTAGTGAGAGTAGTCATCCTTGTCTTGTTCTTGATCTTAGAGGAAAAGCTTTCCGTATTTCACCATGGAGTATAATATTAGCTGAAGGTTTATCATATATGGCCTTTATTATATTGAGGTACTTTTCTTCAATATTCATTTTATTGAGTGTTTAATCATAAATGGATGTTACATCATGGTCAGTTTTTCTGCATCTATTGATATGATCACATGATTTTTATCCTTTATTTTGTTAATGTGGTGTATTACATTGATTGATTTGCTTGCATGTTGAATTATCCTTATGCCCCTAGAATGAACCATCCTAGAATATAAATTGTGTTGGAGAAATTGAGAAGTGGCAGTTCTAATTCTGGTATTATGTGTGACTAGTTTTAAGACAGAAAGATAAAAAAAATTGTGCTAGTGCACAATTTGTGAGGCCTAATTGATATCTTGAAAGATAGGGGAGTTCTCCAGAATCCCTCCCCACAGATACACACACACAGCAATACAAAGGACCACAGTAACAGAGGACCAGGCCTGTAGTTTCCAGGAGTCATTCAGTGAGCCAGGAGATGGGTTTTAGATGGTCAGGAAATGGTATAAGAGTGTCTAGGTGCCAGGTAGGGGCAATAGGGAACCAGGTAGGCTACTGAGGTTGTAAGATAGGTGTGGGGGTGAGAGTAGCCTCAAGAACACAGATCACAAGAGGCCAGTGTGAACCACAGGCTCCAGTAAGGAGGGAGATCCCCTGATGGCACTGCTGTAGAGATTTGAAACTTGGGGTAACAATGCTGTGAGAAAGGTGAACCTATAACTTGTACACTAAGCCAAAACCAGTAAGGAGAAGAAATGACATTGGATTGGGAGACACTGATAGAGTAAAAGCAAATTCTCTCTGAAGGAATAGTTCCCAAAGTTATCATCATTGATCTCTCACAGATATATTTGTAAAAAAGATGACTACAAAAAAGAGAGGACAAGTTATCATAATGGAAAGAAAAAATTCTTACTTTTGAATATGTTGAGAATGAAAGGACAATTAAGTATGGCTATAAAGGAAGTAGATTATATTTATATATAATTATTATACATGTATATGTGTAATAAAATATAATTATAATATTTATACATCTGTATTATACACCCATATTTATATATACATATTCATACACAAATATAATAATTATATATATGTACTTGTGTATTTGTGTGTAGATCAGAAGAGGACAAATTGGAAGGAATGATAGATAAAATGAGAGAAGGAAAAAAAAGGAGGAAAGGGAAAAGGTGAGAGAGATCTCTTGCACTTACAATGACGAAAGTCTTCAGCATTGAATCACTGATGTTCACCATGGGAACAATTACCTTTGAGAGCTTTGCTTTACGTATACTGCTACTTTTAACCTCCAATTTAGTGGAAATCAATGTCTATATATTACCACAAGCTTATGAACTTTGATTCCTTGCTTCTTATTTAATGACAAGTGTGAATAAGTAATTGTTTGTGATTTACTTTTAAAATAAATTAGGATCTATTATTAAATGGATTGACTCTAGGCTCTGGTCCCACGTTGGTCATTTAAGTCATTAAGGTGATTGTTTTGTCGATGGGTGATGATGTAATTAATGAGTTAAGTAGGCTTCATCAATCATATTCAGGAAGTCAATTCCTAATTTTCTCAAAACACAAATTGGATACTCACTTCCTTTTATTCTGTCCTATCTGGTGATGAAAAATTGTTCAGTGTGCCCATGAAAGTAGATGAGGATGCTTTCCTTTTTTTTTTTTTTTTTTTTTAAAGCAGGTTAAGTGATACAGGCAGGCACACAGTTATTATATGGAAAATGATTATAGAATTGATTAAGTCATATCAATCTTAGCATAACTCCTGGAATATTCTCAAATGTGTTTCTTGAAGACAATTATATCACCATTTGTGCAGTCCTGTAGCCAATTGACTATAATAATTATACTGTATTCTGTCATTTGCTGACATGTTGTTCCTATGACTGTTTAATATTTCATGTTTTTATAGAAATCAATGAAGTAAAATGTATGCAAAGAGTTTACAGTATTCTATATTAATTCTTTTATAGCTCTCCATAATCACAAAACTACCTCAGATTTATAAAGGCTCATGGCCTACATTAAAAAAAAAAAAATTGTTGATTTGACACAGGTGAGAGGTATTTAAATGTGATTTGGGAATCAATGTCAATATTTCTCTCCTGTTCCTCATAAAAACATTGCGTCTCCAATTTTTAAAGCTGTGACATATTAGAACTTAATCTGCTAGTTTAATAATAGATATGACAGTTTTTTCTTTAAAGGAGGCTTTGTGACATCTTTTCTTAGACTTCAATGCTTTCCTTAGTTTTATCTATTTCAAAATTGAGAGTGTTTCACAGAATTTTAGAAATTTTAATAAGAAGACATTTAATAGTATGGAAGGATAAAATGGGAACTAAATGTTTACAGATAAGGAAGATTTCTAATGATAGAAAATGAAGTGAGTTGTTAAAAGATGCCCAAAGAAAGCCAGGGAAATCTAGGGAAGAGATGTGCAGTTTAGTCAATGTTTTAGTGGTTTGAGCAATAAAATTATCATAAAAATACCTGTTAATTCTTTATCAAGCCCTTACTATGTGCCAGACACCCCTCTTACATGTTTTATATGAATTAATTCATTTAAGCCAGTATTTCTCAATCTCAGCACTCTTGACATTTTGGGCCAGAAAATTCTTCATTGTGGAGGGTTGTCTTGTGCATTGTAGAAATGTTCAACAGTATTCTAAGCTCCACTCATTAGATGCCAATAGCAACCCCTTCTGTCTACATGTAACACACAAAAATATCTCCAGATATTGCCAAATATCAATGGGGAGCAAAATTTATCACCACTTGAGATCAACTGACTTAAACCATAGAACAAGTTTAAAATATCTATTATTGTTCTTTCTATATAACTTTAATGAAATAGAGATAGAGTCTCAGTTCCTTGCCTAAGATTATCCAGATAGTAGTCATATACCAAAGAATTAAACCCAAGCACTTGAATACCATTACCCATGTTCTTAGGTACTACATCCTATATACTCTCATGTTCTTCTCCAGGAGAGACGAGGATTTATACAAATGAAAAAAGAAATTAACAAAAGGAGGCTTTAATTAAAAATCAATTTGTGATACTTCCTATGCATGTCACACTTACTCTAAGAAGGGAGAAATTAGTGTGGGTAGTGGCTGAGAAAGATTTGAGATGTCACATGGGCTGAACCTGGTTGGGGAAGTTGAGCTGGAACCATATAGGAGACATGGATTTAGAAAACAACTTCTCATTATAGTAATCTTATGTGTAGCTGTTTCCTAGATATTTGTGAGTTGCATGTGCTTTCCTAGGTTTTACACAAGTAAAAAATAAAATGAAAATAACAACCAAAACAATAAAAAATAATCTCAATGTCAAAAGAAGTGGCCCTGTCATATTTGGCTTACCACATAAATTACACTGTCTACTTTTCTTATCACTCACACTATAGTCTGGGGCTCTGAAGATAATGTAAGTAGTGGCATAAATTGTCCTTGATATTTTCCTTTTTTGTTATACTGATTTTTAAAGCTGTTGATACGCTATGTGGGCCATATTTTTTCCAGTCTGAGTAGTTATGAACCCCTGGAGTATCGTAAGTGACTTAAGGTACTCGCTTTTAGTTCCTAAATGACATGCATAGAAAACATTATAGACATTGATGGGTAGTAGTAACACATCTACATAATATTCTGAGAAATTAATTAGTAGGAGCTCCAGTGTCAGTCTACTTTGGGAAGGGATGCAGCCAATCCTTTAGGAATTTGTATTCTAAACATAAAAGGCTTCCTGTACTCGCTTTCAAGTTCAAGAATCTCTATCACTTGCTATTGATAGTGACAGATTTCTGTCTATGGGAAGTATGGAATGAGATCAGAATCAAACTTTACTTCTCTGATTTTCATGCCCTTGGCAATTATGCTGGCAGTTATGAGTAGAATAGAGATTATACACAACTGAAGCGTTAAAGTCAATCTGCATGCCCAAATAGCAAACAAACTTCTTTGCCCCATTTTTTTCTAATTTGGCAATCAAGAGATGTGGGTCCTAATCTCAGTTATACAACTGCCTACCTGGGCCATCCTGAGAACAGACCTGACCTCTCAGAAATGCAGTGTCTTCATCTGTATTATAGGAGTCAGACCGCTGGATTTTTAAATTTCTAAAATGGAATAATGTATGGTTAATGATATCCTTCAGTTTGAAGCCTTGTCTTGCCACTGTTTAAGGTCATTTCTGACTATGAATATATATGTATACATATAAATATGGTACAACTGTATTTGGAGGAAGAGATGATTGTCAATGTGGTTACATGGTATTGTTGAAATCTCTGGTGAAAAAAACACTGAGTCATCAGTCTTTAACAGTATCGAAAACTTCAATCATAATTTTTATGTTTCTTTTTGTTTCTAAGACACTGAAATTTTATGCATTTTTTCTTGGATGCTATAGTTGGGGAGTGGATTTCACTATTATATTATTCCATATTTTCATTCATTAAAAGTCTGGACCTTGAGAGAATAAGAACATTTTCAAGAGCCTATTAAACTCCTCCATAAACAGAATTCTCTAAAACCCAGCCCAAAGCAACCTAAAATGAGGTAGGGATAAAAATAAATATTGAACATGAGCCTGCACCAGCTTTTGATATTGGCTATTTCTCATTATTTTCTAATTCAGTTTCATGTTGGAAGTTAGGATTTCTGTCTTTAGGGAGCCACATTGCCCTAAGGCTGAAGTAGGACCATTGGCCACTAAAGAAACTAAAGTCTGTTGCAAGAATCTAGGACTCCTAATGGGGCTGATGAATCCAGGAAGTAAGGTCATCCTCAGTTTAGTGTGCAAGATAGAGGAAGGGCTAAGGGAACTTGTTTTAAGTAGGCCTTCAAGTCATACTCTATGGGAGGAACCCAGCTAACTGCTTACATTAAACAACTGAGTCTTTTCATGTTAATGGAATATTTCAATTATGCAATAAATTGAACTGTAAAAAGATATACACCCAGCAAAGTATTACTCAGATTTGAAGAAATTAAAACTAATTTTTCATAGTTGCTACAGATATATTTAAAGTAATAAACATTACAAATACACTTATGTACGTTTGAATTATTTCCAAATCTCCTTTTCCTCCAGTAAAGTCATTACTACCTTGATATTTTAATAGTTTTACTGTTCCTCTGTTGCCCATAATTTCTCCACAGTTTAGCAAGAGTAAGCTAAAATACAAATTGATATTGATTTATGTTATTGAAATTTACATTAAAGATATAATTTTGCAAATTTTTGCAATCACTCATTTTTTGAGATTTATTCTTATTTATATGTATGCATCTAATTCAATAATTGTATTTCTGTATAACATTCAGTTGAATGAAGATATTACAATGTATGCATTTAAATATGAGTAGGTATTGAGATTATTTCTAGTTTATTAATTTAGCACATATTTCTGCAAAGAATATACTTGTTCGTGGCTTTTTATTGAAATGTGTAAAGGATTTCTATAAGGAACAAATATCAAAGTGAAATTTCTGGTCATAAGGTAAATGAATTTTAAATTTTAATGTAGGTTTAAAAATCGCTTTCCAGAGTGCTTCTGGCAATTTGCACTTCCTGCAATAGACTATTAAAGTTCTCTCTCTCTCTCTTTCTCTCTCTCTGATCCTTGTCAATAACTGGTGTTATCAAATTTTCAATTTCTCCCAATCTGAGTGATGCAAGATCTTATTTTGATATTCATATCTCATCTTGATATTCCATATATGGTTATATTTGATATTCTTATTGTTAAATTCTTAACAATGATTTTAATGTTTTATTTCTGGATTTAGCTAAGAGCTATTTTACAAAAGAGAATTTGGACTTCCAACAAGATGTGAAGGAGAAGCAAAACATGGCCCATACCCCTGGAGCCCTCCATAGCCTTGGCTGGTCACTGAATTTGGGCTGCATCCCTTCTTGGGGAGCCCGGAGACATGTTAGACTCTGAGGCAGCCCTCCGTGAGGTCCTACGGGGAAGAAAAACGATGGAACACGAGGCTGTGCAAATCACCCTTTGGGGAGATTTTACTGGTCATTTTCATGGCTTGTGTATATAATATAAAAAAGGAAAGCTGCCCTTAACTTTCCTCTCAACTTTTTAAAAAGAAACTTACTTTTCCACATGTAGACCTTCTGTATGCAAAATAGAGACATGATAAAGATGAGTTAGAAAATCACATATTTTGTAAATGCTCTTTTAAAAAAATCACAGAAGAGAAATTCATTTGAAAATAATTCTTGGAAGTGGAATTATTAGACCATTTCTAAAAGAAACACAAGGAGCTGGAGCACAGATGTTGCAGGAGATGGTGCAGAGGGTGGTAAGGAGAAGAGAAGCAGAGTCCATGGCAGGCTGCTCGTATTTAGAAGACATTTTCATATTGTAGTTATTGCTATGCCTATGCATGTACATTTTTTCTCATAACCATATATAGTGAACAAAGTATCTAAAAATATATATCTAATATTTCTAGATATTCTGAAGTGCCTGATATGTGTTAAAAGTAGACATACCAAAATACTGATTTTGTAAGTATCCCTTGTTTAAATTCAAATGAAATATTGTGTTTTGGATATGGATTTCCTTGGAGCTGACATAACACGAATAGGTGTGCGTGCTTAGCTCCAGCTCACATGCTCCCAAATGCTCTTAGTGGCTGGGCAAGTCTCTCTGTAGGTGCCCTCTTTCCTGCAACGGTGGTGGCAACCAGCCTCCTAAACCTTGCCAAGCTGGGACAGAAGATGACAGGTGGGCTTATGCATCTTTGATCTGATCTTAGTGAGTCCAGTGGTTTAATTTTAGGTCTTAATTTGGTACTTTTTACAAAAATTTGTCTCCTTCCTTAATTTGCTGTGTGGGTGTTATAGTCTTTTCTCTAATTGTCAGAAGGAAAATTGAGCCAGGGCTCACAACTGCCATCCTGGCAAGTGAGAATTTGTTACCCCCTCAAAGCAGCCACTCTGAAAGGCCTAAACAGGAAAGGCCAAGGAATGCAGATAAGTGAAGAGACAGTTACAGAGAAAGAGAATTCTCTTAGTTGCACTGCAGAGTAAAGCAAAACAAAACCAAAACAAATCACAAATTTTATGTTTATTTGATGTGGGTTTGGGAGGAATGAGAGAAGTTAAAGAGGCAAAAGCCATTGCTAAGCACTGCAAAACTTCCTGAACAGACTTCAATTATGGCAACAGTTTCATAAAAAGACTGGAAAATAGGAAATTTACATATATCATTCAAGGAAGAACTTTTTGGGGGAATATATCATCCAATAATTTCTAGCATTAGAAAGAGGAGATTTTCCTCAGGTCACAGTTCAACCTAGTAGAGCAGAAGAGGGTAAACATGTTATAGTAGATGCTCCAGGGAGAGTTTTTTTTGTTTTGTTTTGTTTTGTTTTGTTTGTTTGTTTGTTTGTTTTTTTGCAGGATGGGGAATGCAGCGAGAAAGATTTCCACTAGAAATAGACCTCTTCTAGCTCATCAGCCAGCCACAGAATAAAGGTTTGAGAAGTAAGCTCTGCAAAATATCTCTGAGAATTTGGAGGGAATGATACGCAAGTAACATGGTGTCTTCCTGTAGTTTATACATGTAAATAATAACATGTTTGAATGCAGACTTTTTAGTTCACAATCTATTTTTCTGTCAGCATAGTATAGCTGTGCTCCAGACCGATTCTTTTGCTTTGTGTTCGTAACCATTTTATTAAGTTTTTTGTATGTTTGTTTTCCTTTCATTGTTTATTCTTGGCCCTTGCATGATTTATTTCTTTAATCTTGAAATTAAAATAATTCTGTAAGAAATTTTTCACAGAAGCCTCTTTTATTGAGTTTGTCTTATAGAAATTACCTATTTTTTTCAGATAAAAAATTGTTCCCCAATTATTACTTTAAATATATTGTCTCTGTATCTATTCTTTTCTCCCTCAAAATTGTAATGTCCATATATAGAATTTCTTGTCTCTTTACTCTTTCTATATTATATTTCATAAGCATCTCTTTATTCCCTGAGTTTAATTCTGTCTTCTATAGTAGCTATACTCCATTCATTATCTCAATTTTATTTTTTAGTGCTGTATTTATATTTTTATAGCAGAGACATTCTTCGGATTTCAGAGTCATCACATTTTGTAATGACCTTCAGGCGTTGTTGAGAAATATCCTTTAAAAAAAGGGATGGCTACATTTCACAGCAGGGTATCTTGATCTGATACTTTTGATTGTTCACCTTCTTTTGAACTAATAAGCATTTTTAGGAGTCAAGCATTTTTTCCCTCTTTCATTCAAATTGGTTGTGTCCAAAGGATACTACACTCATAAAAACTCTACTTAAGATTTGAAAGTAAAGACGTTTTCATATACACAAGGTCACAGCAGATGTACTACTTTCTATGTAACCTTCTTGAAAAAAACAATATTAGTGTATCTGAGATACAAGAAGTATTTAAGAATAAGAACTTGAAAAGAAAAATATATCTATTAAGTTGTTTTTGTCAAAATAAAGATATGTTTAAAACAAAGAAGATAAGGTTAAGTAACACATGGTAAAATGTAAGTTTCCTGGGCAGTTTGATTATAGACTAAAGGACACACGGTCAGTTATTGCCTTGTTGTTTGTCAATTTCCTATTTGTTTTTTACATAAGTGTTTATTCTATTGTTTTTATATGCAAAAGCTAAATTTTGAGACAAGGATGACTTGCCATATCTTATTTGTTACCTACAAGTTAAAAGTCTCTAAAACCATTAGAATTTTTTAAAAAAATCAGTATTCTAGCATTAAAAAATAAAAGGCAAAACCACCTATTTATGGCCTTTTATGTATTTTTGGTGATTCTTTAGGGAATATGGTTTATTATGTTTTAAAAACAGGATGTGAATTGAGATGGCTTTGAAGTTATATTATTCCCAAGTCTAAGGTCCTCATTATAAAAATGATGTTGATCGCTAAGGAGAGAGCAACAAAAATGATGAAGATGAACACGACCTATACCAGCTACCCTGGGGAAAGTAAAGCAGGGGAATAATAGAATAGCTATCATCAAATATTTAAAAGGGATAATAAATTTATTCTACTGTGTTCCAAAGGGCAGAAGTAAAATTAAAGACTGAAATTACAGCAAGAGTATTTTGTTTAATAAGAGAAAGACATTTGCAACACTTGAACCCTTTGTTGTCAGAGTTGTTGAAGCAGCGGCTAATTGAACATGGGAGAGATTCTGTCGTGGTCTCTGTGAGGTTCTTTGCAGGATCTGTACAGGCCTTTCTCCTCAAAGCTCCTGCAGTGTTTCCACTAAATATCATGTTTAATTTCACCAGAGTTTGAAGGTTAGAGAGCATTTGTTCTATTCCATTCAAATAAACCTTTATAATTAAAGGAGTGTTTGAAATGTGAAATCTGCAGAGTTAAATTTCATTGCATTTCATTTAGTAAAATTAAAATGCCTAGTGACATCCTAGGTAGAGCATTAGCCATATTTAGACTGGTAATTAATGTCTAATTGGACACTAGTACTCAATTTAGTAGTAATGAAATAATAGCTAAAAATATCAACCGGTATTTAAAGAGATATGTGATATATATCCTGAAGCAATTTTCTTAAATGCCAATTATAATTTGACATTTAGAGACTGAGCGATGTGATTGCTGATGAAAGCTGTACCGTGATCCTATGGCATATGGCTATGCATTCTTATTTGAGGGATATAAAAATGTTTTCATAATTCATAGGTATTTTAAAAATAAATATTTTACTTCTGGGAAACTTTTTAAATTAAATATACTTGTATAACAAAGAAATCAAGAGAAATAAATTACTTTTTAAAAACAGATCTGGTATTGTATAAAGAACTTTAAAATAAATTAACTTTTCCCTGAAGCTGAGCACAATTGAAAGTCCTCTGTGTCATGTAACTAGGAAAAGCAGGAGGAAACAACACATTCTGTATAATTATCTTATTTATGCAAGGAATTTGAATTGGAATTTGATTTTTAGTATCAATTATAAAACAGTTATATATTGTCTGTTAAATGTAGACTCATTCTTTAATTGATAATTGAGAAAAATATCTTTGTATAACATTTAATTAATGTATTCAGAATGTATTTTAGAAAGAAATTTCCAATAATATCTCTCAGAGTTGAGCCAAGAAGTAACAGTACATATTTATCTTTCATCTCTCTCTCTCTCTATCTATCTATCATCTATCTTTCCAAATTGATTTATTATGAGGAATTGCCCCAGGTGATCATGGAGGCTGAGAAGTGCTGACATCTGCAGGGTAGGTTAGCAAGCTGGAGAAAAAGGAAGGAAGCTGATGGTGTGTTTTCAGCTTAGAGGCCACAGGCATGAGACCCAAGAAAAAGCCTTTTAGTCAGAAGATAGGAAAAAAACTGATGTCCCAGTTCAAAGATATCTGGCAGACATTTCTCTTACTTAGGGGATTTTTAGTCTTTTTTTTTCTCTTCAAGTCTTCAACTAACTGGCTGAGAACCATCTACATTAGGGCAGGAAATCTGCTTTACTCAGTCCACTGATAAAATGTTAATGTCACCAAAAGACAGCCTCACAGAAAGACCCAGAATAATGTGTGACCAATTAGACACTCCATAGCCTAATCTAGTAGATTAAACTGAACACAGCAGGTAGTATTTACAGTAAAGGCCAAACATAATCATGAAAAACATTTAAATTGATCCAACTAGACTCTCTATGTTACTATATGAACTCCTGTGTATAGTGTGCACCCATGTTTTTGGCCCAAACTTTCAGGAAAAAAATCTTTCATTTTAATTTTTTAATTCAGTTTTTTATTTATTATATTTAAATACTTGTTTTTGTTTTATAAAGGAATTTTAGCATTTATTTTTAACATAGTATGGCACAAGAAATTTTATGTAACAAATAATTACAAAACACAAGAACAGATACAAGTTATTTCAGGTACTACCCATGTATAATGCACATCCTTATTTTTTCCTCAAAAATTTTGGCAAAAAAGTGCTCATTATATACAGCAAAAAACAGTATTAACTCCTCAGTACATATTGTTACAATTATATTGTCTAAAAATGTTTGGACAAATTACTAATGTAAGCTATCACAACCAATTAAAAATTGAAAAATCAAAACCAACTAGACAAACAACAATAAAAAATTCTAAGTGAAGTCAATAGAGGTGATCTGACTTTGAATAATGCTCAAAGTAAGAAGATAAAACAAAACAATACAAAACAAAACAAAAACTGAATCATCATTCCCCTATCTTGTTCTTCTTCATTATCATTATCATTTTGACATAGTCCATTGTATTTAGAAAACCATTATGACATTGTTTTCATAATATTCACTTGTATTAGAGTACTTTTGCTCCCACATATTTCTAGAATTTTAATAAAAATGATGATTGTGTGATCTGTCAAGAACTTAAGCTCTTAAAGAGTACTACACTAGGAAAAATTTTTTAAAAACTATTTGTACTAATTGTTGAGCATATACTTTTTAAATTTTTTTTTTTATTTTTCAAATATATTTGTTTCCATTTTCCTGCCACTACTTTCTCTTGCCTCACCCACCCCCACCTCCCACCCTCAATCCTTCCCCACTTTGCCTTGGTTCATGGGTCCTTTATACATGTTTCTTGATTTGACCCTTTCCCTTCTTTTCTCCATTACCCTCCTCCCTCCTTCTCTCTCATTACTGTGGGTTTGTTTGTCTTTCAATGTTGCTAGTTATATGTTTTTTGCTTATTTGTTTTGTTGATTAGGTTCCACTTATTGGTGAGATCATGTGGTATTTGTCTTTCATCCCCTGGCTTATTTTGCTTAACATGATGCTCTCCAGTTCCATCCATGCTGTTGTGAAGGGTAGTAGCTCTTTCTTTCTTTCTGCTGCATAATATTCCATTGTATAAATATACTGTAGTTTTTTGATCCACTCATTTATTCATGGGCACTTAAGTTGCTTCCAGCATTTGGCTATTGTAAATTGTGCTGCTATGAACATTGGGGTGCATAGGTTCTTTTGAATTGGTGTTTTGGGATTCTTGGTGCATAATCCCAGCAGTAGAATCACTGGGTCAAAAGGCAGTTCCATTTTTAGCTTTTTGAGGACATTCCAAACTGTTTTCCATAGTACCTGCGCAAGTCTGCATTCCCACCAACAGTGTACTCGGGTTCCCTTTTCTCCACAGCCTCTCCAGCACCCGTTGTTTGTTGATCTGCTTATGATGGCTATTCTGACCAGTGTGAAGTGGTATCTTATTGTGGTTTTAATTTGCATTTCTCTGATGGCTAGTGATGGTGAGCATCCTTTCATATGTCTCTGGGCCCTTGTATGTCTTCCTTGGAGAAAGTGTCCAGATACTTTGCCCATTTTTTAATTGGATTGTTTGTCTTCCTGGAGTGGAGTCATGTGACTTCTTTATATATTTTGGAGATCAAACCCTTATACAAGGTATCATTGCCAAATAGCCTATACTTTTGAAAATGATAATTTTAGAATATGAAATCTTGTTTCTCAAAAACCAGACATTGTGCTTCAAGGTTAATACAACTTTGTAGATGAGTTCTTCCCCACTGGATTTATCAGGTAATGTAGAGGAATAATGGCTGTTAACATGCAACGGAGAGGTAAAAAATAATGCTATCACCACATCATTTAGCATTTAAATACATGTAATTTATTTTTACTACTGTTTCATGTGCATTTATTTAGAATACTTAGGAATTATGTACTTTAAAGGGTTTTGGGTGGCCCATACTAAGTTCTATGCTGAGCACATAATAGGCGCTCAATTAACATTGGTCATTTGTTAAGGCTCTAGACGTGTAACTATGACATATCTGTATGTGACTGAATTAATTTAAAAAAAATTCAAACAGTGTCCAACGGTCAATAAATCATACAGACAGTAACATAAATGGCTATGATTTAGCAGACAAACAAGTAAACAATAGAAGACATTACTTGTTCTCTAAATCTGGATATATCTGAAATAAAATCGTGCCTATGGTCCCAGAGGGAATATTTGAACATCACAGTAAGTTGGGATGCTAGAACAGACAATGCATTTCAGTCAGAATTAAGCAAAAATATATGAGTGGAAAACATTCAACAGTAAATATTAGAGAGAATTTAGAGTAATTATTCATGAGAATTTTTAGTAAAATCAAGTTTGAGAAAAATGTAGAATGGATTATAAAATTTTCTGTCAAGAAGAGTAAATTATCTTAGTTAATTTATTATGGAGTCTTGATAATACGAGGCTCTTCTTAAAAACTGTACTGTAGGCTGCATTTCTACCCATCCTGGAGAGGCTATTTGGTTCTTGAGAGAAATTATCTTCAGGAAAAAAACAAAGCAGAGTCTGGAGGAAATATATCCCTTTGATTGTTATCTTTCTTTTCATTATGTCAGAAAACGACACTGCCTTATGCCATCAGTAAAAGAGGAACATGTGCAGGGACTCCTTACTCGTTTTTTTACCTGATGATGAAATGGGGTGTTGGCTAAGAGGGTCCCCAGGCCACCCCACCCTTCCACACACACAAGTCTAGCTTGAGGGTTGGGAAAGGAGCCGCAAAAGGATTGAGAGGTATTTTGCGTATCAATGACAACAGACTAGTCTTCCAGCCTGAGTGGAAAGGTGTGCATGACTTTAACCCATGATGTAACTGACAGGCAGCTCCCCTGCGTACAGAGCCTGTGCGAACGCTTGGAGATGGTTTGCTCTATGCCACAGGGCCAAGCCTGCCAGGGCGAACTATGGCAGCCAAGAAAGACAGAGAATACAGGAGTGATAGGAGCTATAGCTGATTGTGGGAAGAGTCAGAAATGGGGTCACGGAGGAGGTTCCAGGCTGGGATTTAAACTAAAGGCGGGCCACCAGAGGGACAGGGGAACAGTGCGAGATCTTGTGGGAAGAAAAAGGGTGAAAGGACTCTCGCTGGCGGGCTATGAGGAGGTGCCACGTGGTTTTGGATTACGAACTGGAGATAGTAGCAACAGGACTGATGGTGCTGGGAACCTCAGGAGGCCTGCGCAGCTGAGCACGGATTACTGTGAGGAACTGGGAGTCTAGCCAAGCTACAGACTTCTATTTCTTTTCCTGAGATACGGTACCTTGAGTGGCCTGACTGGGCAAAGGGGGAAAGGCAGGACTGTGGGTGATGGTGGATGTTTTAAAGGGACTTTGAGGTTTAAGGGCAACATTTCAACATTACTCTAAACCTGTGTAACTTTTGAATAAATAGTTTCTTTACTTTTCACCAAACTCTGGCATTGAGAGCCATAATTCCCAGCACCTGGCGCAAGGCAACGACAAACCTAGGACAAAAAGACCACTGGAGAGGCGGCTGTGTTTTGGTAACAGTATCTCAGCCCCCGAATAGGGCCATTCTGTAACAATAGGAGAGCGAAATGTGGCTCTTATACAGAAAGTAAAAAGCAGTTTTGATAGCTTTCCAATAAATTTGATTATGGTTACATGATTAAATGGATTTTCAAGGCTTATATGTTGATTTTGGATTTTTTTGCTTAAACTATTCTGCTCATCTATATTTAGAGTCTATATAATGTAAAGAAAAACACCTAAAGGAAAAACCGAGGTACTTAGACTCCCCACCTTGATTTTCTGCTACTTGCAATTTCAGCTTTCTACCTCCATTTCTACTATAGACTGAAGGCTTGTACCTGCCTCTCAAATTTTTTTATGTTAAAACCCTCATCCCCAGTGTGATGGTATTAGGAGGTGGGCTCTGAGGGGTCTTTAGGTCAGGAAGATGGAGCCCTCATGAGTGGGATTAGAGTATGAAAGAGGCCTCAGAGTGGTCGCTAGCCCTTTCTACCACGTGAGAAGTCAGTGAGAAAACTGTCATCAATGAATGAGGAAGTGGGCTCTCACCAGACATTGACTCTGCTGGTGCCTTGATCATAGACTTTTCCAGCCTCCAGAATTTTGAGAAATAAGTTTGCTTTTTAAGCCACCAGCTTGTTATTTTTGTTAAAGCAGTCTGAACAGACTAATTTATTTTCTTATTTATAAAACGAAGACAATAATACCTCTACTATCTATATTGCAAAACTTACATGCTTATGCTTTCTTAGGAGGTAGCATCTCAGGGGAGTAAAAGGGAGGGGGAAAGCAAAGTGAGGCAGAGCAACATTGAAACAAATGTAAGATGATGCCTTTCTGAGCTGGACACACTTCATGAGGCCGTTTGATAGATCAAGTGCATCATGTTCAACAGATCATATATTACCTCCCTCTCAGTCATTAGTTCACTTTGGAGAAAAAAGAGAAATATATTCATCTGCTAAGCCCCTTCCAACTCTTGACTCTGGTCAAATTTTGCCTCATGGCACATTAATTCCAGTATGCTTTCAAGTTGAGTTATTGACTACTCTCATGCAGCTGCTGGAGAATCTAGATCTTATGACTCTTAGTGTAATTTTATCTGAGACTGACAGTGAAGAGATAAGCCACATTCTCCCATTCTAGAAGGCTAGGACCTGGATTCTTGTGCTTGTGTGTCTCCTACGGCAGTAGACACCGTCAGAGCCTAACCCTCTCCTGACAAAGACTCCAAAGACGGGATGTGAGGCTATGGGGGCTCTGGCAGTGGCAGCCAGGGCCTCCTCTTCAACCAAAGGACAAGATCCATGAGTTATGTGAGTCCAAGTAAATTGGGATTATAACTAGAACTGAACCACATATATTAAGAAACAGGGGCTTAAGCTTTCAAAAATTTATCAACCTTTCTTCTTTTGAGGAATATCTAAGAAGGTATACTGTTTCTCTGCTAAGAGCTGGCATCATGAGATCTGAGGGTTTTAAGAGAAAAGTGTTCCTTATCTTTTTCCTATTTCTCTAACATTTTAGGAGGATGTTAGGTAGTCCTGGCAGAACTCATACATTAGCAAAACTGTTAAAAGTTGTCCTAACTTTTCCAGGCAAAAAAAATTAAAGTGAGTATTCTGGCAGCATCGTGTGACATCTAAGCGACAACTCAAGGAATGGTTTAAGTCACCATTTGTGAGCTTTGCGGGGGTGTATCTGCTTCATTTAGAAAAGATTATTTTTAGTTCTGGATTGGGAGTCCTCTAACATTGCTGGGATAGGCTGTAAAAAAATGTTTATCCTAAACATAGGCATTAAGCAGGCTAGACACACCTTCTGATGTATATCTTCTTTTCGTTTGGGTAAGAGAATCCGATTTCCCAGAACCCAACTGAAGCTAAATGATTGTATACATGATTCACTCACCCAGCAAGAATGCACATCTCTGAAACTCTTTGGGTAATAAAGAGGTAGATTTTTACTTGAATGATTTTTAATTGATAATAGGGAATCCACTGAGATAATGAGAGTAAGGAGTCAATCTCAGAAAAGAATGAGAAGAGAAAAGAGTGTTACATTCTTATCACATTTACTAGAAAACCTGGAATTCCTTTCTTCTTCGCTTCCTCTCCCTCCCTTCCTTCTTTTCTCCTTTCTTTCTCTTTGTCAATTATGTTCTTTCAAATCCCTTGAATATATTGTAGAACATCTACACTGAGGGGTAAGGAATTGTAGAAATCACCTAGGCTGGTAAACTCAGCTTCAAATCAAAGTTGCCTCTGAGTAATACCATCTAGTAATAATGGAACCAGATTATTATATTTCTGGGGATAAAATAATGAAAAGTAAATTTTATATTTTTCTTTTAATGATTTTATGTCCTTTCTACTGTATTAGATAAGAAGGCTAGTTATAAATGCTCTGAAAGAAATACTTTCACACAGGGTGAAGAAACAACAGGACATTTCTAGAATTATGGACCTAGGAGCTGAAAAACACTCCAGGAATAGGACTCAAAGCTAGAAATAAATTGTATTGAATTCTTCAAAAGTTTTCAACTGCAACCGGATGAGTTCAAGTTTTCTTTTCTTTTCTTTTTTTCTAAGTAGGGGTCAAAGCTTATCAAATAAAACTTATTTCCTGGAAGGCAGGAATATTGCTGTCAACCGATTAACGTGGGGTGAATCAGCATTTACACAATCTATTTGCTTGAGAAACTGGTGCCTATTTTATATAACTAAACTATTTTTGGAAAAATGAAGCATTGTAAAACTTTTAACAGTATTAATATTTGTAAGTCAATATGTTTAATATATATACATGTATGTGTTAAAATTGGTCCTAGAATTAGAAATATTTAATGTGCTAATGAGAATTTTTTTTGTTAGTATGTTGCAATTAGTTAAAGCTAATTTGAAGCTGCTAAACAGCCTGAGGATATTTTTTGTTTTGTCTTATTTTTCTGTTTCAATTTTGGAGGATGATGTTTCTGGGCACTACAGAACCAAAGTAAAGAATTATGGACATTATATTAATGCATGTTTTTATAAGTTGATTTTATGTTGGAGTACCCATTTTGCACTTCAAGTTTCTGCCTTCCCCATTTTATTTCCTTTCACATAAGTAGAAAATTATCTCACAATTCCAAGAAGAGGTATGTTGTGGCTTGAATTGTGTCCCCCATAAAAAAATATATTTTGAAGCCCTAACCTCCAGTGCCTCAGAATGTTACCTTTTTTAAAGATTGTTTCTTTACAGAATTAAGTAAAAATTTGAATTAGATTGAGCCTTAATAAATTATGACTGGTGTCTTTATAAAAAAAGGGCAGTTTGGGACACATGCGGAGATGAAAGATGATGGGAATTCATAGGTTAACCACATACAAGCCAAGGAATGCCTGAGGCTACCAGAAGGTAAGAGAGAGGCAGAAGGAACCAACGCTACTGACCTTTTGACTATGGACTCCCAGCTCTCACAACTGTGTGACAATACAATTTTGTTGTTTAGCTCACCTAGTTTTAGACACTTAGTTATAGTAGTCCCAGCAATCTAATATAGGATATTATCCAAAATTATTCTCAAGGTGATGTAATTGTGTTCCAGGTGCTCCATAGATAATCCTGAGCTTAACCGTTGTTATTGATACCAAGAAGTTTTGGGAAGGATGATTATTTTGAGAGTTTATTACCACACATAGTGCTCAACCTTTGAGTAGGTATAAACAAAAGTATTTATTTACTCTTTGTAGGCAGTTTTCTCAGTTGAGAAAAAGTCCAACATATGAGAATATAATAATAAAAGAAATAAGATTATAAATATATCATAACGCTTAGGGTAGCTATTTAACTCAGTTTAAAAAAATGAAAAAACATTTCAAGCCAACTATGAAGAGGAATAAATAATAACGAATTAATCCAAAAAGAGTCAGAAAACAAACACAAACAGTCAAAACTAATTTAAAAAATCTAGCAGTTAGGTAGATTTTAATCAGGCATATCCATAATTCCATTAAAGCCTGAAGTGGCTATGAATGTGGTCCAACACAAAATCATAAATTTACTTAAAACATTATGAGGTTTTTTTGTGATTACGTGATGCAATGTCATGTAAAATAAACATGTGTACACTCTTGCTATTTGTACACATGCATGACTTCAGTTTTATGGTGGTGTGTGGCTTCCAATGTGCTATCTTCCAAGGACAGACAGTAGAATCGACACCATCAGATGTTACATGTGCTCATGGTGACTTATTGAGGCAGCGATAATAATATTTCAACCTACCATTAAAATATTAGATGTTTAATATTACTGAGAAGCCAGGTAAACATTCTTATTTGATTATTAAAAGTATTTTCACAACTTGGTAGCACCTACACATGTCACCCACCACGCTTTACAATAGGCCTTCTGGCTCACCCTGCATCTGCAGCTGAGGGGGCTGTGGAAGAGCCTAAACCTTGCTTTCTATTTTCCTGTCCATTGATTTTCATAATAAAAGTAAATATAGTCCCTTATCTATTATTATTTTTTAATCCCAGCATGGCTTTTACAATGCCTTAAAAGAAAAAAGAACCCCCAAAAAGAAAAATTGTGGATAAAGAAATTTCTGATTGTTCAGTGAAAAGTGGTCAGTTGACTACTTTTCTGTCAAGGCAAATAGTAAGGCACCCTGATTAATTTTTAGGGAATTTATGCAAGTTTTCAAAGACTGTATTTTGAAAAGACATTACATGCGAAAACATGCTGCCAAATTCAATGCGAAAGATTGCGTCTTAAGGACAAAATAGTGGAACTGAAAAAAAGGCTGTCTTCTCTACAAAAATTTTTCCACAAAGTTACACCTTGGGCAGATTCCATTGTAAAAGCTAGTTTGTGGCAGCATATTTAATAGCAAAAAAATAAAAACCATTTCCTGATGGTGAGTTTATTAAACAATGTAGAGAAAGCTTGGCAGATATAATTTGGCCTGAAAAAATAGGGGATATTTCTAAAATCAGTTTGTCTCACCAGAATATAGCCAGGGGAATTGAAGAAATTGGAAAATCTATCAACAGAGGTTTGGAAAGTAAAGCTGTTAATTTTAAATGTTATGTTTCGGCTATGGATAATAACACTGATGCTACAGATACAGCTCAATGTGCCATTTTTATTAGAGGTATTGATGATGAATATGATGCCACAGAAGAAATGGCTTCTTTAGTACCTTTAAAAGACACAACTAAATCAACAGCTTTATATGAAGCAGTAAAAAATATGTTAAAGTGATTTTCTTTGTCCATTGTCAACATATCTGGTGTAGTTAGTGACAGTGAAATGGCAATAGTAGGTAAAAGAGAGGGACTTGTAAAATTAACAGAAGATGATGCAATTGCTGCCCAAAACTCATGTTTGATGAACTATCACTGCATAGTACATCAAGAAAATTTATGCACAAAAGCTTTAAAAATGGATAATGTCATGCAAATCATTATCAAGACTGTGAATTTCGCAAGAGCCAATGGACTGAATCATTGCCAATTCCAGAAATTCCTTACAAGTATTGATGCTGACTATAGCAATGTCATTTACTTTTTGCAAGTCAGATGGCTAAGCCAAAACCAAATGTTGAAAAGATTTTATGATTTACTACGTTATTAAGTTGTTTATGGTATCAAAAAACAAATTTGTGCTGAAACTTGATGATGAAAACTGGCTTACAGATTTAGCATTTTCAGTGGGTTTAGCTTCTCATTTAAATGAGTTAAACAGGTGTCTTCAAGGTGAAAAACAACTTATCAATACCATGTTTCAAACCATAACAGTGTTCCAAATGTAACTGAAATTATGGCAAGCTCAAATTAAGGAAAACAATTTTATGTATTTTGGTACATTGGCCAAACAGTCCTGAGAACAGTGAAAAATATGCAGGCTTGCTTTTTGATTTGATGCAAGAATTTGAAAATAGATTTCAAGATTTCCAGGAAAATAATCAATATTTTGCTATATTCCTGCCTCCATTTTCAGTCAGCATAAATATGTTTCCTGCCAATTTTCAAATGGAATGCATAGAACTACAATCTGACATTCAACTTAAAGAAAAATTTGATTGTGTCTCTTTATTGGACTTTTATAGGTCCTATTTTCCCAGAGACGAATATCCCTTGCTTCATAATCATGCCTTATTCACAACATCGCTATCTGGCAGCACCTACATTTGCGAGCAACTATCTTCAAGAATGAAGCACATTAAGAGTGAAATTAGAATGAAAGTATCTGGTGAGCACCTTGAGAATTCAATGAGAAGTGCAACTACTTCTATCAAACCAGATTTTGATGCACTAGTTTCTTAAATACAATGTCAAACATCCCGCTAGTTTTATGTTGCCCTCTTTTCTTTTAATTTTATAATAAAAATTTTTTTAAAATGATATTTTATTATTTAGATACTTACATTTTCTATATTAGTGATCACAAACATGGGACCTGCTAGATGATTTTAAAAGATTATGGAAAGGGCTACTGCTTTATTAAGGTTATTATGTGAGGACTTTTTTGCTTATCTGTGGTGGTGGATATCACGAAAATTATGAATAGACTTTGTTTTTGCTCATCAATTTTCATTAGTGTTTGTGTATTTAATGTATAGCCCAAGACAATTCTTCTTCAAGTGTGGCCTAGAGATGCCAAAAGGTTGGACACCCCTGCATTAAAGTGTACAGTCTAAACAAACTAATAAAATATAGGGGTTTTCAAATTGAATAATAAATATTCAACTGTCTACAATAATAAGTATCTAACTATCTGCTATCTTAAAGAAATCCACTTTAAATATAAATATATAGGTATGTTAAATTAAAAGGATGAAAAATATATCATTCTTACATTAATTTATTTAAAAGCTGAAATATTTATATTAATATAAAAGAAATAGACTTCAGAAGAAAAATATTTCTACAGCTAAAAGGGATTAGTCAACGATAAAAAATCAGTTCCTATGATGCATATCAACAATAATTAATAATACTATACTGAATATTTCAGAACTACTGAGAGAGTAGATATCAAAAGTTCTTACGACAGCCTGGTTAGGTGGCTCAGTTGGTTGGAACGTTGCCCCATACATCAAAAGGTTGTGGGTTTGATCCTTTGTCAAGGTGAATACTGGAGCAACTGATGAATGTTTCCCTCTCTCGTTGATGTTTCTCTCTCTTTTCCCCTTCTTCCCTCTAAAATCAATAAACATATCCTCAAGTGAGGATTTTGAAAAAATTTAAAAAATTCTCATCATAATAAAAAAATTTGTAACTATGTACGATGATGGATGTTAACTGAAAGTATTTTGATGGTAGTTTTCAATATATACAAATATTGAATTATTATATTGTACACCTGATAGTAATATAATGTTGTATATTAGTTATACCTCAACAACAAAAATATACTCATATTATGGTGGGAAAACTAAGGTCCAGAAGAATAAAGTCGCTTGATAAGTTTACTCAGCTAGTAAGTGGTGGAACTATATTTGAAGCCCAGGTTTATCTCTGACTTCAGGCCCAAAGTCTCTCTCTCTCTCTTAGTTAAATAAAGACATACACACACACACACACACACACACACATAATTAAATATATATATTTAAGTTTCACCCAAGGACATTTTTTTTCATTGCTTTTAGAGAAAGAGGTTGAGATAGAGAAAGAAACATTGATGTGAGAGACAAACATGGGCCAGCCTTCCTCACACACCTCAGTTGGAGAATCTAATTCTCAACCCAGGTAACTGCCCTGATTGGGAATTGAACTCATGACATTTCAGTGTATTGGATAATGTTCCAACCAACCAAGTCACACTGGCCAGAGCAGGCCCAAATTCTTAATCTTGACATGATATTGTCAATGAAAAAAAATAAAATAAAATCAATTTTCCATAAAAATCTCCAATGAAACAGTTAACAATGGCATTTCAAAATGCATTATGCAAAACTAATGATTGCAAGGAGAAATATCCTACACCATAGTTATATTTCTATTCACCTTTCATAAATTAATAGAACTAGCACATAAAAAATTAGTATAAATATAGAAGCCCTGAGCAATCCTGTGAGGTATAGAACACTCTACCAACTGCAGCTAAGTACACATTTTTTGTATTAAGTTCATCTGAAATATTCACCAACAGATCATTTTCCAGGTCATTAAAAAAAACTTAACAAATAAAAAATTAAACTTACAAAGCTTTTTTTCCTCAATTAAACAGAAAAATTTTATTTAAAACATAACACCATTTGTTTACTTTCTATTTTGTTTCCCTTGCCTGGGGATATATGTTGGATAAAATATTGCTACAAGCAAAGTCCAAGATTTTATGGCCTATGCTTTCTTCTGGGGATTTTTACAGTTTGGGGGTCTAACATTTAAGTTTTTAATATATTTTGAATTTATTCTTGTGTGTGGTATAAAAGGTGGTCTAGTTTCACTTTCCTGCACATATTTGTCCTGTTTTCCCAGCACCATTTAGTAAATAAACTATTTTAGCCTGCTTATGTGCTTGTTTCCTCTGTCAAATATTAATTGACTATAAAGTTAAGGTTTATTTCTGAGCTCTTTATTCTGTTCTACTGATCTGTATGTCAGTTTTTATGCCAGTAGCATGTTGTTTTGATTACTCTGGCCTTATATTATAGTTTCTTATTAGGTAGCATGATTCCTCCAACTTCATTCTTCTTTATTAGGATTGCTGTAGCTATGTGAGGCTCTGTGTGGTTCCATATAAATTTTTGAAATATTTGTTCTAATTCTGTGAAATATGTCATTGTTGCCTTGACAGGAATTGCATTGAACCTATAGATTGCTTTGGGTGGCATAGATATTTTAACTACATCAAACTAGGAAGTTTTTGCACAGAAAAGGAAACCATCAACAAAATAAAAAGACAACTCCTGGACTGTGAGAGCATGTTGGCCAATAAATCTGATAAGAGGTTAATATCCAAAAATTATAAAGAACTTATAAAACTCAACATGCACACACACACACACACACAAACCCCCCAAACAACCCAGTTTAAAAATGGGCAAAGGACCTGAATAGACACTCCTCCAAAGATGACATACAGATGGCCCATAGACATATGGGAAGATGCTCGATGTCACTAGTCGTCAGAGACATACAAATTAAAACCACAATGAGATATCACCTCATGCTCTCAAAATGACTATCATCAATAAATCAATAAGCAACAATTGTTGGCAAGGAAGGAGAAATGGAGCCCTCATGCACTGTTGGTAGGAATGCAGATTGGGGCAGCTACTATGGAAGATAGTATGGAAATTCCTCAAAAACTTAAAAATGGAACTGCCTTATGATCCAGAGGTTACACTTTTGGAAATATATTCAAAGAAACCCAAAGTACTAATTCAAAAGAACATAAGTGCTCCCATGTTCATTGCAGTATTATTTACAATTGTCAAGATATGGAAGCAGCCCAAATGTCGATCAGTAGATGAGTGGATAAAACAACTATGGGGAATTTACACAATGGTATATTACTCAGCAATAAAAAAGAAATTTTTCCCTTTGCAGCAGCATAGGTGAACCTGGAGAACATACTGCTCAGTGAAATAAACCATTCCGAGAAGACAAATACGGTATGATTTCACTCATATGTGGAACCTAATGAACAAACTGAACTAACAGGTAAAATAGAGAGAGACTCATAGATAGGGAGGAGGTTGACAATTATGCGGAGGGGGGTTAGGGAGTGAGTGGAAGGACCAATCAAAAAGGAAAAAGGACTCATAGACATGGATAACAGTATACTCATTGTGGGGAGTTGAGGCTGTAAGGGAGTTAAACAGTAATGGAAAAAATACAATAAAAATAAAAAATATCTCAAAAATCTCAAATATTTATAATTAAACAACATACCTATAAATACTACTGGTTCACAGAACAAATTAGAAAATATGTCAAATTGAATGAAAGTGAAGGCAAAATATCTTCATTTTGTGTAGTTTTCACTATTGAAAAGTTAGAGGCACAGGAATGGAGATCTCAATTCACTGATCTTAGTTAAGAAACTAGGAAAACAGAAGTAATTTAAACTCAAGGCAACAATAAGGAAGGAATTAAAAAATATTACAGCAGAACTATTGAAATTAAGGGTAGAAAACGATAAAAATCATCAATAAACAAAACCTAATTTGTGGAAAAAAAATGATAGATCTCTTACTATATTGACCAAGACAGAGAAAGCAGAAATGACAAACATTAGAAAGGAAATTGAGCCTGTCACTACTATACAAAGTTAAAGAAGAATGGCAGTGCCCTATAACCAGTGAGCCAAATTTCACATTAAAAACAGATGCGTTCTCTTTTATATAAAATAATTTTATGATTTTTTGTAATTTTTTTCAGAAATCATATTTGTCACAAATCTGATATATGTGTTTTTCAAAAGGTCTTATCTATTAATGTTAGAGTAGTATGTGAAAATCATATATAAGATCATTAATCTTTAGTGTAAGATATCAATATCTTTAGTGTAAGAACACAAAGACTCTCTTCATTTAAGGTCTTTTACATAATGACTGAACAGATCAGGGCAAAGTCCTTTTAGTATATAAGGTGAAAATCCTTATGAACAGCTCTACTTTGTAGGCAAGCATCTTTGACCTGGAATTTATTGTTACTGGAATTTGACCAGTAACAAGCTCTGTTTTGCACTCTCTCCTAAGAGCACACTCTCTGATTGCTGTAAGTTTATATTCAATGATAATGAATGATGTATGAAGGTAGCCTAGAATATTATACATTGTGAAAAAGGAGATATCTTATATACGTATTTTTTTTTTCCAAATTTTACACATTTCCTGGGAGTTTCAGGCATTGTTTTACCTATTCCTATACCGCTGTCTGGCATCTTGAGCTCAGAAAAGTTTCCAAGATTCTGTGAGAAAATTATTTTTCATCTTCCTTTAATTAATCTAACATCCCTAGGAAGCAATGTCTAATAAAAGGGCACTGATAATGGTCATACAACCTATATGAGCATTTTCTGATAATCATTGGCTATTCTGAGTAATAACTGATACCTGTCTAGCTTCCTTAAATTAGCTCCCCCAAAAATGCTCTTCTTCCCATTTCTTATTCATGATGTCAGCTACTTTTATAACAGCTGCATTTGGAATACATTCATCTTGTCATAAAAAGTAAATCTACCATCTATTGCTGAATGTAAGACTGCAAAGAGCTTTGATGGTATTCATAGACCATATCTTGCTTCTTTTGAGATGTCTTTGCCATTAGAAAAATAATGTGACTAGTTTGAAAAGATTCACTGACAAACCTCTAGACTGTTCCTGAAATTTAGTTTATCTCTGTGCTCATATTGATTTTCATAAAGAGAACTGAAATTTGAAGTACTGTTAATACTTGGATTCTTCTGTACTTCTCTAAAAACTATAAACGTTACTCTTAAAAAGTTTTCAAATATTAATTGATGCATTCTGAAAATATATTATCATACATACATTTTAAGTATAGTTTGAAAATAATTCAGGAGAATTGAATCTTAAATCTGATTTTTCTCTGTGTTGCATTTTTACAGTGAGAATGAACACATAAAGCTTTAATCTTTTATATACTTAAAAGACAGTTTTTGTTCCATCAAAATAATAGACAATGGGAAAAGTTTTAGAGCTGTTGTTTTATGTATACTTCTAGAAATATGATATATAAAATTAATATTTTCTTTATCTTCATTATTTTATTCAGCAGACTAATGAATGAAGAACTTAATGTGTAACATTTAAATAAAGATAAAATATAGACCAGCTTATAGATATGAATATAAGTCTTTTCAAATAATGTGTTTTTTTTTGCTCTGTAGAATATCATTCCTTGATGCTCACTCCGAAGAGTGAACTTGAATCTTATAAGATTTTTTTCCCCCATGGTACAATAAAATCATATAAAAACTAAATTCATTATTAAAATAGTTTTATTTTTTATAAAGCTCTAGACATCAATAGATCTATCCTCTCCCATTCAGGGTTAGTATAATCTACTGTGTATTCATTAAAACATATTGCATTGTAAATCAACATAAAAGATTTAAAGTAGATTGGAAAGAATTCAAAATTCTTATTATGTGTCACAAGTCAAAACAAATACATACCTTTTGAAATTTTTAGAAACATAAATGTGTTGTGTCAAATGGGAGATAACTTTATAGGAATTCTAAAGAAAGGGGTAATAGCATGAATATTTTGAAGTCCCTATGCAATTTGATATGTTAGAACATTTGTAACCACAAATGGCTGGTAGATATCCAAGATAATCATCAAGAGAGATAAGTTCAACAACTATAACAGCATAAAAGATAAAACATTATAAAAAAGAGAAAAAGAAAAAAGTCCAAACTGCAATGTGGAGGGAATAAACAAGGCTGTTTATTACTGTCAAACTCTAAGTCATTACCTACAGTCTATCCAGACTGGTACTCTGACATCTTTTTTTTTTGTTGTTGCCTCAGGGATCAGGTGACTTTCATGTTTTTTTTAAAAAAGTTTTATATTAAATTTATAAGATTTTCAAGTTTTATTCTCAAATTATTCTCTCTTTTCTGACTTCCAAAATAGTTTAGTAAGCATACTCCAAAAGGCACGGATCATTAAATCTTCACCTCCCTGAACTTCGGATGTCCAAGATGATGTTTATTATCACTAGAAAATGTGTGGGTGTTACCGCAATCCATTTAATTTAGACCATAATGAAGAAGGGGCTCACTTGCTTTAAGCTTTTATGTACTTATTTTTAGAGAGAAGGGAAGGAAGGGAGAAAGAGAGGAGAAATATTTATGTGAGAGAGAAATATTGATCAGTTGCCTCACATACGTGCCCTGACCAGGGACTTCTGTTATACACCCTGACCAGGAACATGCAATTCAGGCATGTTCCCTGACTGCCAGCGAGACTGGCCCTCTTTCATTTTGCAGCATAATTCCCAACAAAGTGATCCTCACTGGTTAGGCCAAGAAAGGACTCTAAAAAAACATTAAAAAATATTTTTTTATTAATCTCTTTGACTTCCTCTTAGTCATCACCAAACAAATACGAGATACCATTGACTCCTCATTTATCTAATGAAGTAACTGTGTAAATGGTTTCCATCCATTTATAAAAATATACACTTTTTGGATCATGCATCTTTTAACAGGAAATTATTTCTGAGCAATACCTCAATATATGCCCTTTAATTCACCATTTTAAAGGTATTTAAAACGGACATTAAAAGAATGAGACTACCTAAATAGTAGCTCTAATTTTTTCCCCCTCTAATGTATCAGATTGCATACCTTACTTTGTAGACCACTGCTACAAAGTGAACTCCACTGTTAGTGAAGTACTTTGTTTTAAAAATAATGTTGTTTAGTTAGTTGAAATTTTTCAATATGACCCTACCGCTCTTAGAATAAAGACGAGTTTTTAACATAGCAAAAAAGTCCTGCAGTATTTGATCTGGTTCAAATACTTCATTTTTTTTTTGTCGCTCTGCTGTCTCCCAGTACATTTGACCAGTGGTGTCCATCAGTGTCTGATCCTCTCCTGTTCCTATCTATTACAAGGTCTTCATCTATTCTGCATAGCGAAATCACATCCTTTTTGCAATCTATAGGATATATTGAGAAGAGGCGTTAGTGGAGACCAGGGGACTGGGTAGGGCATTTCATAATGCTGGAGAGAGATGGTATTGGCCTGAACTGCAACAGGTGAGAGGGATGAATAGATAGAGAGAGACAGTAGATACTGGAAATATTTAGGATATACTAGAAGTGTCAGAACTTGGTAGTTGGTTGAATATTGGTAGTGAAATGAGTGCTGATTTAAGAATGATTTTATATGTTTGGACTTTGGACCTTTTACTTTGATAGGAAGCATGAGAGGATAAACAGATTTGGAGAGAAAAGATTATGATTAATTTTAGACATTCAGACTAAGATTTTTTAGGCCAATAATCAGTTGTGTGCAAGACAGAAGAGATTCTGGTCCAGATATCTGGATTTCTTAAATAATGAGCAGATGAAAATTGAACCTATTTAAATAGGTGTGATTGTTCCATTTGAATATTTCAAATGACAAAAGAAGAAAGGCAGAGACATAAGAAAATAAAGAGCTCACAAATGAGCTGTGGGGGGGTGTCTAAGACATATGAGCAAAAGTGTCAAAAGTGTGAAAATCCTGAAAAGTATGAAGCATGAAGGTCAAAGGAAGTGTTTTCACAAAGACTAGGGGATGAGGAGACAAATAAATATTATGGAGAGGGCAGGTACCTCTAAAAGAGAGAACATATGCATTGGATAATCTAGAAGGACTTTGTGGTGGCTGTAGCGGGACCATGGGCAGTATAGCTATGGCACAGTCTCCTGTAATCTGGTATGTGCTTGTGTATGTGTTATATATGTACATTCTTTATATATATATAATTAAATGCATCTCATTAAATAGGTGAAAATTAGGGAAGATCAAAATAAATGCAGACCAATAAGGAGATAAAGCTGGAGTAAACTCTGTGCAAAAAAATTTATTAAAGCTATTTTTCTTTTGATGACATGTTACAAATTTGATTCTGAGGTCTCAAAAAAAAAAAAAAGACCCCACATATGATGAAGTATAAGATATATACTGAGTCCCTGAGTATACTCTGTCCTTGAGTTAAAAACATAAAACTATCTCAAGGATAAGATATGTAAATAAGTAATACATATAAATAATAAACTGTTTTAAATATATTTATATTTTATATGTTTATATATTATTATAATAAAAATAAATCATTTAACTTTTTAAAAATTTAATTAGTTAACTTATTTTTGTTCCAGAGACTTCATTTGTTACCTTGTGGTAAACCATAGCAAAAATATTATTTTTCCTTAGACTATTCCTCACTGTTAAACACAAGCTGAAAAAGCAATTTTATAACAATAGGTCAGATATTTTAGTGCAGGTTTGCATCATTCTTAGGCTGACTTTCCCTAAAGGGAAATTTGAAATATAATGATAAATGAATGTACCTCCCATATTGTGAGCCATCTTTTTTTGACATTTTCTGTCTCTTGAGACTTTCACCAAAGGTGTGTAGCTGAGATAGTAGATTATGTTCTATGGCAAGAATCTGAAGTGGTTATGCAAGGTTCGTGATTATAGGTAGATTCATACAAACTAGTGGAAAAAAGAAAGGGCAGAGAGGCAGGCATACGCCTGTGCAAATTCAGGAGCCCAAACAGTGACCACTCTGACTCAGCATAGAATTGGATACAAAGACCATCTCTGGACAGCGTAGTCCTCAGAAATATTTATGGATGATTGAGATCCTAACAATCTATGTCAGAATTTATGCATACTCATTGTAGTCCAGAGATTTTTCACAGAAGACACTATCAATTGCTCACCAAGGATGACCAAATCATTCAATTTCCTATTAAAGGTGAGCAGATAAATTTCTTAGAAAATGTATGTAAGTCTATAATTTAGGCTGTTGGAAAGTTATATCATTGTCAATAACTTTTAAGGTAATGTCTGTTCAAAATGTTGATATTATTATTGAGTTATCTATTTGGGGATCCTATGAGATTTAGCCAATTGCCCAATAAAGCTATTCTTGTTGTAAAAATAAAATTATTGTCATAAGCTTGGAGAAAGTGTTTATCCTTAGTAACAGGCAGGCATGCATACAGTTAATTGAAAATGATATTTGACTTATAAAAGTATAAATTAAAAATAGATGATTCCAAATATATATTTTTTTCACAACACTTAACATTATTATCTGACTTTTCAGAGCACTATAACCATAGACATTATCACTCAGGTGATGTTGAAGTACAGATCTTATAAAAGTACCATTTACCAGCATCATAAAAATGGTTCATAAACTTTAGTCATAACCAGTTCTATTTCATGCAGTTGTAATAGAGAAAATTTAATAAAATTTTCAAAAATCTTATATTTCTCTTGATATATGTCTTTAGCAGGTGAAGATGAAATTAACAGGGTTTAATAATGGAATACCTATGCTGAAAGCTCTCTGATTCTTCTTGAAAAACATGTTTCAATATTTTAAGTTATGTTTATTGAACAGCCATATGTTGGAACACCTGAAACAGATTTAGGACAAGGAATCACTCAAAATCCAATATAATTATATTACTGTTCTCAACAAGCAACTCATGTGGACAAGACACTATATTTCTTAATTCATTGATTCATTAATTCATTCATTAACTTATTCATTTATTCCATAAATAGCTAGAGGTGTTTCTCCTGTGTGTCAGGAACTGGGCTTGGTGGAATTCTGCAGATACAGCAGTTAGAAAAATATTTATTTGCTCTAATAAAGGTTATATCTAATAAATCATTTAAGTGCATGATTTTTGGATGATTTTCACGAGACAGGCATGAAAATGTTTTACACAAATTACATTATAGTTTGCTGGTAAATCCTTGAGTAGATATTATGTATTATGCATGTTTTGTTTCTCAGGATATTGAGATGCAGAGAATTTAAGTAAAATTTGCCCAAATGCACATACCTAGCAAATGTCAGGGCTGGGATGGATATTAAATCTGAGTAGTCAGACTCCAGAGTGTTCACATTTTATCACCTGCCATGTCATTTGATTTGAGGGCAAATCAAATAGAGTCCACAACTCCAGAATATTCTCCCAAAACTTGATTGAGGGAAAATGATGTGACAAGAAATTTTGGAATTAGAGAAAGATCATTGGAGGTTGTTCCTCTGAATCTGGAAGTTTTTCCAGATTCTTCCAGAATTCTTCCTGAAAAACTTCCAGATTCAGAGGAACACTGCCACTTTAGTACTGCACTGCCACTTTAGTAAAGCGCTGCCACTTTAAGGGTGTTATTTAATCCTTTTGAGTTTTAATTCTACTCCCTATTAAAATTTGATAGCAAACTGTTCAAGGCAAGGTTTTGGTAGGTATGTGATGAAATATTATATGTGGCATTAGGTTGCAAATTAATGTCAATTCAATTTAAATTCAATATCATCAAGGAAATTGGGTTCTAATTAGAGTCTCTTTTGGAAAAAGCCATATTAAAATGGGGTCTGCAGAATTTGGAGCACTTGAATGGTGAAAAAAAGCACCAAAGGAGGAAATTGAAAGCTATGTTAGACAAACTTCTTACTTCTTATTTTGCTTAAGGATGAACCTGCAAGTGATGCTTAAAATTGTATAGTCCATTCTGTTACAGATGTCTACAAAACTTCAATTTTAATTAAATTACCCTGCGATCCAACATGGGTCTGATATTTGAAGATTTCTTCTGGGTATATTTCTATTCTTTTTTGATGTTTGGAGTGGATTTCCTATTAGGATGATGTAATATCAATCTTCTATGAAGTTCAGAGATCTATAACATAGCTCGAAGCATTTTTCACCCTACAGGACAAAATTAAAGATGAAAGGGGATAGAAGGAGAAATGCTCATTGAAATATAAATATTTCATCTTTATTAATTATTCAAGTAAGTACAATGAATTTTAAAAACATATGAATTGTGTTATGTAAAATCTTGGTATTTCTGATGTGAATGTTTTTCCTACAATTGATGACTTCTTAAGTTTTTAAAAATTATAATGGAAAATCTGTCATTGATATTATGAGTCTTAATGAGATGAATCAGTGTAGGATATCTTTTTAATTAGCTTAATGCAGTGAAGATTATCTCAGATTACAAAGCTTTTGTAGAAAGTGTCTGAACATTTTATATTGCAGAAATATACTGAAAATGTTTACAGAAAACAATAAAGCACTCACATACATTCCCAGTGCACTATTCTTTCATCTTCTTACAATTGCTTAGTCTTTTTATTACTAAAATTCTTTTGAAGACCTGACAATAACAATAACAAAACACCAATACTCAAAACACTAAACTATAAAACTGATAATCAACATAATTTGAGGAATCGGAATGATGCTCTAGTGAAGGCACCTGTCTTAAAAAGAATAAAATAAACAAACAAGTTTTTGTTTTATTTCTGATGTTGCCCAGAAACTTCTTTTGAAATTATCCCCATCCTGAAATGATTTTGTGAATCACATTTTCCATTGCAGACTCAGAAACCTGGGCTCTGCAACTCTAGAAAATGGAACGGGATTCATCTGTGAGCCAAGAAGATGGTTAGTGTCCTTCTTCCTTTGCTACCATGTATTCATAAACACGTAATTCTCAGAAAAGAATTTGGGAGGGCACATGGACCAAGTAGGAGATGAGTTTAAAATTTTCCTTTTGAGTTATAGCTTCTAAAAATAATAGGCTTTACCAGAGGTAAGGGACAGCAAGAATCCATATAATTTCATGTGTAAAAATGTAGTTTTCCAGGTGATAAAAATATGTTTAGAATACTTTTTCAAACTTTATGATAACCCCATTAATACAAAGTAACTACATATCTTTATTATATGCATATTTATTTATGAATCTTACAGGTATGACTTTATTGCAATATATTATTTACATTTTGAAGCAGGTGCAAATAAATCTTTAAAAATATCTATATATTCTATAATGGAGTAAAACTCTTCAAGAATTTTAGAGGAAATTTGATTTAATTTATTTTGTAATTTGAAATTATTGATTAGATGCTTTGAGATACACTGTCTCCCATGCCTGGTTCTAAGGTAACTGAATTTCTCCACATGGTTTTATTATCTGTCATAACTGAAAATGATAGTCCAGAAAGAGACATAGATCCAAATAGAAATAATACTTCAGTGGTGCTACTTAATAAATCAGGTTATTTTTATTTGTCTCTATCCATTACATAAAACAAAAGTTTCATGTAAAAAAACTGTTTGAAAATCTTCCATAATGATATCAAGGAACTTTTCTTAAAAAGCAAATAAAACACATTGCATTTCTGTGTTGTTAAGAAGTAAGTTTAAAAACCACAATAAAACTTCACTAGAAGGACCTTCACTGAATGATTTTGGATAAATCAGAAATTATTTTTTTGTTAAGTGTGCAAATGTGACTCCTTATAGGTTATACAGTTGCTTTGTTTTTGGGGTAATAAATCATTTAAAACAGATTATCAAGCCTTTGTAACCCTTCATAAAATGGGCTTCTTTTCTTAAAAATAAGTTACTTTCTCATTTGGAACCAAAATGTCACTTTTGACTTAAAAAAACAGATTAGATGAGTGTTTTTATTTGCAAATATATCTTCTAGGAATTAAGTGGTACATAAACTATGAAGGCATGTCAAAAGGACACCAGAGCCAACCTGAATGAATTAAATTAGCTGAATTACATAGTGATTATTGTTGTAAGCAAGAGTCACTGATGAATGCCAAAATCAGTAGGCAAAAATGGCAGGAGAAAAATCATATCTGCACAACCTCAAAATAAATGAATAAAGTAACATTTATCCATTACAAAGGGAAGCTAAGTTTATAGTGGAGAAACTTGGCAGAAATCATCTAAACTAGGTGGTCAAAGTCAACCTCACCTGTAGTAAGACAGATTGACCTTGTGTGTTCATCCTATACTGCACTGAAAAGACACAACATCACTTCTCTGTATTTTTGATAAAAATTCATAATATTATTCTAATCACAAGAAAACATAAGGCTAACCCTTAGTTAGTATTTAATCAATCAATTAATTAACTTAATTAGTTAATTAGTATTAACTAATATTTATTTTAAAATGTCAACATCATGAAGAGCAAAGAAAAACTGAAGGAATATTCTAGATTGGCAGAGACTAAGTAGACATGAAAACTAAATGCAGTGTGAGATCCTAGATTGGATACAGGAACATAAAAATGGTAAAATTGAAAGAAGGTGAAATTCAAATAAGATCTATAGTTAACACTACTGTACTAATGTTTATTCAATTTTTTGATAATTATACTATTGTTATATAAAACACTAATTACAATGATGTTGAGTGAAGGATATACATGAACTCTCTGGATGTTTTTCTCTTACGTGAGTCTAAAATTATTTCCAAATGAATACTTAAAATATATCCTCTAGAACAGGTACATGCGAAAAAAAATGAAACTATACCACCTTCTTACACTATACACAAGAAAAACTCAAAATAGTTGAAAGATTTAAATATAAAATCCCAAACTTTTTATAAAATACTTAGAAGAGAACATAGACAGTAAACTCTAACATTGCTCTTTTTTTAACTTTTATTTTTTAATCTTTACCTGGAGACATTGTCACTTTTTTTTTTTTTTTTTTTTTTTTTAAGCGAGAGAGAAAGAGAGAAAGCAAAGGAGAGAGAAACATCGATGTGAGAGAATTGATGGGTTGACGTCACACACATTCAGACCTGGGATCTATGCTGAGACCCAGGATCGCATGCATCTGGATTGGGGGTCGCATGCACCTGTACCCAGGTGAGGGATGAACCCATAACCCAGGTATGTGCCCTGAACAGGGAAACAAACCTATAACCTTTTGTCTATGAGGTGAAGCTCCAACCATTGAACCACACTGGCCAGGGATGGCATTACTCTTAGTAATATTTTTTTTTCTAATATATCTTCTTAAGAAAGGGAAACAAAAGAAAAAAAGTAAATAAATATGACTATACCAAACTAAAAGCTTCTGCACAAAAAAAGAAAACTATCAACAAAGTAAAAACAACCTACTAAATGGGATAAGACATTTACCAATATATCTCTGGTAAAGGGGTAATATCCAAAATTTATAAAGCACTCATATAACAACAGCAAAAAACAAGCAGTCCAATTTAAAGATGGGCAGAAGACCTATTTTTTAAGAGCACATAGTGATGGCCAACAGACATATTAAAAGATGCTCACCGTCACTAATCATGAGAGAAAGGCAAATTAAAACCACAATGAGATATTACCTCATGCCTGTCATAGTGGTTATCAATAATAAGCCAACAAACAACAAATGTTGGCAAGGACTTGGAGGAAAGAGAACCCTCTTGCATTGTTGGTGAGTTTCAAATTGGTGCAACCAGTATGAAAAACAATGTGAAGATTACTTCAAAAATTAAAAATAGAACTGTCTTATAACCTAGAAATTCCTCTTCTGATAATATATTTTAATAAATCAAAAACACTATTTTGAAAAATGAATCACTATGTTTCTTGCAGTGTTATTTACCATAACAAAGGTATGGAAGCAACTCAAGTTTCTATCAATAGCAACTCAATTGGATAAAGTTGTGGTACTTATGAGGTTTGTGCAGGAAGTATCCAGCCATGTAATATGAGAAATAGAGACATTTATTGAAGAAGATACAAGATAGAAGAAACATTGTTCATAGAACAATGATGTGTCAGTCCCCTTCAAAGTAGACACCTTGGGACATCATATAGTTCTTCCAATCACCATCAGCTTCCTGGTCATATTTTTCTGGATCTCATTGATGGTCTGAAATCTCTTCTCTTTCAAAGGTGATTTTAATTTTGGTAAAAGCCAGAAGTTGCAGGGTGCCAAATCTGGGCTGTAACTGGACTGAGTCACCTGGGTGATTTGATGTTTTGCCAGACTCTGCACGAGACATGATGCATAAGTGGGCATGTTGTCGTGCTGAAACTGCCAGTCACCAGTTGCCATAGCTGAGGCCTTGTGAATCATGTGAATAGTTTCTGTGGAGGAATGGTCAAGCCTAACAAGAAAAATTAATGCAGATTCACTGCTCTACTTGCTCAGTCATTTTGGATGTCATGGCCACACAGTACACATGCTCACTCAAAGGTGTCTACCGCCCCCACTGACTAGTAGAGTGAAGTTGTTCATGTTCACACATACTCATTCCAGTCCAGTCTCCTTGGCTGCCAAGTTACATTGATGTCATGCAAACCACTCTCATTGTATTAATAATGGCTGGACTTTTTCTGGACAGTTTTCATATATACAATGAAATATTACTTGATCATAAAAAAGAATAAAATCTAACCATTTGCCACAACATGGATGGACCTAGAGGACATTATGCTAAGTGAAGTCAGACAGAGAAAGTCAAATGCCATATGATTTTGTCTATATGTGGAATCTAAAGAACAAAAAACAAGTAAACAAACCAGAAACAGACTCATGAGTACAGAGAACAAATGGAGGTTTTGCAAGATGGGAGGAAGTTGGGGGGCTGGGTGAAAAGGTGAAGGGATTAAGAAGCTACACAATAGCCATGGGTATGTAAAGTACAGCATAGAAAATATAGTCAATAATATTGTAATAACTATGTATGGTTTCAGGTGGATACTAGAATAATCAGAGGGATCACTTTGTAAATTATATAATTACCTAACCACGATGCTGTACACATGAAATAAATATAAAATAATATTGAATGTCAACTGTAGTTGACAAAAAGGTGAAATTATATCTTAGACAGACCAATATTCATCAGTGCTAGAGCTTGGTGAGTACATCCTTGTCTATTTTGGTTTGGGCTAGATACATCTGTGTAATATCAAGGTCAAATTAGCATATAAACTTTAAAATATGCCAGTACCTTCTGCAGGCAAAGAACACAGCCACCTGTGTGCCAGGCATTTAAAAATATAAAACCAATATGTGCTTATTATAGATATATTGGAAAGTAGAGAACATATGCAGTAAAAATAAAAAATAATGAACAGTCCTACCACCCAGAGATAACCAATGTTTGCAGAGTTGTCTTGGAGTTGATTGTGTGTATTTGTGCAAGCATGTGTGTGTACATATATTCATCATACTGTTCACAAATTTCTGGTTCCTGCTCTTTTTTAACAGTGCAAAAATGTAAGAATTTAGTCATTAAATGTTCTTTGTGAATCTAAACAGAAGCAAAACAAAGAAAAAAAATCCCGTAGGTAGAATATATGTAGATTCCTGTCAACAGAAAAAAGGAAGGCAAATTTGTATCATGGATCTTTGTTAAATTAAATTTTAAAAGTACAGCTTATTTTAAGAGTGTTTTATGAATTATACTATGCCATATCTGTTGAACTTTGTGCTGTACAGAAGATTTTTATGTTCATCCATATTTCATTTCAGAGTACTATAGAAATTTCCATATTTAGACAATCTTAATTTTATAAACTTACCTATGTGCTGTGATAACCTCTAACACTTTGTACCTTTCTCACTTCTTTATTCTTGTAATATCTTGACTACTAATGAATTTCACATATGTTACCATTTTGTGTTGTTAGCCTAGAACAGTTCTATTAGTTTCAATTCACTCTATTTATAGTTAAAAGTACCCCATTTTTATCATAAAAGTTTTGATATCATTAATGAAATAAATTACTGTTGAGGATGTATTTCCACTGTAAATCTTTCTTTTAGTGCTTATAAAATATAGTTCTTTGTGAAGTCTATTACTGAAATTTATGAATTGAATACCTTAAAGAGAGCCATGTTAGAAACCTTTGTACTTTTCATCTGTAAAGCAAACCTTCCAAAATTCATCATTTGCATTCATACTTGTTCTTCTAGTCTTTAGCTGTGTTTCCTATGACTCTTCTAATAGTATTCACTAAAGAAATAATACATCATCATTTGTCACCACATTATTTTCAGTGTATTATTTCTGCCTCTATTACAATGGCATACAAATCAAGAGTTTACCCAAATATTAAAGTTTTTTGTCTTTTGCTACTTATTATGTAAGAATTTGCAGGAATAGCTTCATGATTTTAACCAAGTTGAGTATCAAGTTAACTTGGAAATTGATGATTGAATTACCAGCTTGATCCTAAGGAGCTGAGTAGGTTGATAGATCCCAACTACTCCAACTGCTTCACATGGCCATAAGTATCTATCTCCAGCCTTGATATATGTTCAGGGAAGGGTCCCTCCTAATGATAAAACAACCTCAGAGGTTTGGTCATCTTCTCTTCAGAATATATGGTCATCATTGCTTCCTAATAATGAGGCAGATGAAGAACTCACACTGGTGGTAGAAGTGTCAGCTTGATCATTTTTCCCATTTCCTCCTGTTAGTATTATTAATATTTATCTTTACCTAGAAGTTTCTGCCATTGCACTCTGGCTATGCTAGTTTCTGTGATATTTCCATATGTGGGAAACTCAACTGCATTATTTGTCACACTAAGACTTTGTTTGCATTTTTCCCTAGAAAGAAGTTTCTTTGGCAGAATGTTTACACATCTTATCTCAGTTTTTGAGATTTGGATTTAACAAGGAGATTGCAAAAATCTATAAATTTATTTGACCATATACTTGTATTCTCTTCTATAAGTTTTATTTTTAAAACCCTCAAAGATGGAAAATTTCCTTTCAGAACATCTTTGTCTTTGCATTCCATTCCTTCTTGTGAACTTCTCGATATTCACAAAAAATGTGAGCAACACTGTCAAATCCCACATCAAATATTAATAAATCTTAATTTATTCCCTACTTTTTAAACAGTAAGTATAAATTGTAATATTGTCTTTAGAACTCCAGTGTAATATCTTTCATACCTCTTTTCCTGAGTACTCATACTCTACTTTGTAGAAAAATGGTTTAGAATGAGTAGTCCAGGAAAGAAGGAGAGCCTCTTTTTGGCAGTAGAAAGAGCACATTTATATATGGCTCATAGTAACTGAGAACTGAATTAAAATCTACACTCATTAAATAGGACTTCAGCAAATTTTGTGAGAATTGATAAACACACCTAGCTTTTAGAGTGCTTACTCCAAGTACGTTAATGTTTCATTTAGTTAATTCTCATAGTTAAGATATATATTTTTATTTATCTCTTTATACAACTAAAGGGGTAAGGAAGTGAAACAGATGAGAAAATCATAAAATAGGGTATTGAGAAAATGGCCAAGATCTGTGGCCCGAGTTCAGATGAGCTCCTGTTGGTAATACTACGTCTGGCTGCTTCTGGAACATTCATGGAGAGATGAAAAGCAGTCAGAGTAAACTAAACTAAATTTGGACACATTTTTCCTTACTAAAGGAAATGAAAAAATATATAACCAATGAAAATATCCTAAAATACAAAAAAAAAGTTAAGGATGATTATTTATGTAAGGAGGTCAATAATAGGGGAATGGGAGGTGAACATTTAATCCATTTATTACCTTCTGCTCAGTTTGATATTTTCATGGAGGTTCCAAATTCTCTTAATTTGAAAAAAAATAAATTTGGGAGAGACAAATAAGGTTGGCTTTTACAGTAAATCTTTTGTTATATAACATAGCTTTGGAAGTGTTAGGAATTAAAATGAGCCATTTAAACATAATTAATAATATTTAGGCAAATTTTCTTTATTTGCTGGTAATATTATTGCCTATATTGTACCAAACAAAAGAGACTTTAAAAATAGGAATTTACAATTTACCAGCATAAGTAATTAGAAATAATTTTTCTAACTAATTATTTTTCTTACATGCCAATGATAATCAGTTACATGTTATGAAGGAAAAAATATCATTCACAGTAGTTGAAAAAATAATTAAAGATGGAAACAATTATAAATACATTTAGCAACAAATCTGTCAAAACTTTTGAAAAACCAAAGAATATTTTACTCAGCTAGGGTCATAAAACAAAGTTAAAAAGTATGGAGAACTAACCAAGCATTGGTTTCAACAATATTGGAATCACTTTACATGTTTGGCACAATCCATTTTATACTTATCTTCTTGCATTTTTGTTTGTTTTCTGCTTTTCCATTGTTCCTTATTGTGGATTTTTTTATATTTATTAACATAGTGCATATTCAATTGCTTCTGTTTAGTAAAGTTTTATCATTTTTATAGCAAGAAAAACTAACACAGATGGTTTAGAAGGATATTCATTTCATTGAATTATATGTTTCAAGACGTCTAAGATAATAGGATTACGCTCCATTTTATAATACATAATGATACGTAGTGTCATTACCATATTGTTACAAAACTTTTCTTTTGGAAAAAGAATAATGATTTGACAAACTGACTAAAAACTCCTTGATGTTTTATAAGTAAGACCAATTAGAAAAGTATACCCACACGCATAAAAGCACAAAAAAAGCACTCTTATCACTCAGAAAACATTGCCTATTTTATTAATGACTATTAGAAATACACTTACAATTACACTTATCATTTAGAAACACAGCTAGCTTAATTGATTAAACAAAGCTCAAAAAAGGGGGACGAAGGGTAAAACACCTAATATATATATTAGATATATATTCGAATATGTACAAATATATATCTAAAAATGATTAAAATTTCAGATAAACTTATAAATGTATAAAGTGATAACTGAGTACAAGCTATGTATAGACATGCATTAAAAAAGACGACAAGCCTTCAAATTAAACCTGGGTTGATCCCTGACCCCATTATTTTTGTCTCCCTACCATTGAATTCCCTGCCATGTGAACACCCTTTTGGAAAGGCTGAAGAGCTCAATAGCCCCTGCTGGTTGTTGACAGGCTTACATTCTGCTGTTCTGGGGACTAAATGTTAGTCCCAAATTCCTTTACCCCTCTCCTCTTATTCTATAGTTCTCTGCACCTCTAGAAACAGTAGCCATCCTAGAGAGGATGCCTTTCCAGAAAAGAGGCCTTTCCAGATAGAAGCAATATTGCAGGTGTGAGCAGTGGGAAGAAATCCCAAGAATATCTTGATTTTGCAAAATGACAGAATCTTCACATTGCAGAGAGTGCTTGAGGGTATAGTTTAAATGTGTTATTTTTAAATTAAAGGTCCCTGACTCATAGACAAAGAGTAGGATGACAGCTAGCGGAGGTGAGGGGGTGAGGGGTTGAGCAAAAAGGAAAAAGGACTCATGGACTTGGACAACCGTGTGCTCACTGCTGCAGGGATGGGTGTATAAGGGGACTAAATGGTAATGGAAAAAATAAAATAAAGATTAAATTTTTAAAAAGTCCCTGGAGTGTTTTTGAGACACCCTTTAGGTGATGGGGATGATTAATAACAGATTTCCTCCAATAACTAAGTCACCAGATTTCACTTGACATTACTAACTCTTTCCCCTCAAAACAGCAAATAAATAGTCTTTTGACTTCATTGCTGTATTTACTAATCTCTACTTTTCTCTTTCCCCACTGTATCTCACACAGTTTTCCTGATGACAACAATTCGTACCGCATGGTGCCCACTTCTGGAGGGCCGCAAGGTCAAAACTGCTTTCCCAATAATACTGAAATGTCTTTTTCACTCATTCTTTCATGTGTGTCGAGAGAGTTATGCAGAGGCTTCATGGCATGAGATATCAAAACCCAGTTAATACAGAAGCAGATAGGAGAATCCAGAAAACAGACATCAAAGAAATTTACAAAAGTGCAAAACAATGTCACTCTTTTCATAGTTAATTGCTTCAGAAGACACAGGCATTTTCACTAAAATAGCTAACTTTTGTTAGTGTATAATGAATTATACGCTTATTTAAAAATGAAATTCAATGTAAATAGTTTTAAAATGTCTGTTTTAATTTGTTATGTGGTAAATAACAATATATGTAACTTATATAAACAAAAGTTCCTTAGAGTTCTCAATAAATTAAAGAGTATTAAGGTATCACCAGATGAAAAAAAAAAACTTGGGAATTACTGCCTTGGGTTATTTCCCACTGCTCCTGAGTGAGAGAAAAACACTTGGAAATGTGTTATAGTCATAGAAGAAATACAGTAATTAATTAATACACATTTACTAATAAAACTTAAATATATGCTTAATCTATTACATTTAGGATCTGTGAGGAGTCATCTTGTTTTATTTTTTTTTACTAGTCTATCCCCAGCAGGGTGTATTATTTTGGTTAATTTGCTTCACATAACTGGTTGTTAACACCCTATTATGTGAAATGAGATTAGTCCTGCCAATTTCAAATACTTTTAAGTAAATAATGAATGTAAAGTCTCTAATGTATGCTTGAGAGATAATAAATGCTCAAAATGAAACTCTGGATGATGGGGTAGAAGTCAGAAGGACGGTGATAGTAAGGAATATGATGGAGATAAAGCAGTAGTAATACCAGTTATTGTTTTAATTTTTTATTTCCTATGTAAGATGCGTAACTCAAAGTACACACATCTTAGATAGAGCTGAAAGACTTTGTACATATGGGGTTACTCCCTTATCATCACCTAGGTTAAAATACAATTTTTTTGTTTTTGTATTTAAGTACAACATTTTGTAGAGTTTCAAATGCCAAAAATTCATTGTAAAATAAATTGTAATACTCAATTTGGTAAATTAATGCAATAAAATGGTAAAAATATGTAATATACAGCAATATTGAACAATGATATAATTAAATATTATTTGTGCAACTAACCCTTTCTGCGCCATTAGGTCTTGATTCAGAAATTAGTTTTATATTAAAAATTAGCTTATTTCCTGACCAGCCTTTGTAAAGTTTTAATTCTTGCTCTTATATTTTATAGCATCCTTCCCTTAATCCAATAGCTTTCTCTTCTGCACTTAAACTATATAATGTAACATGCAATTGACATAGCTGTCATTCTCATTGTGTGTCTTCTCCACTAGAATGAAAGCAAGTTGAACGAGGGCAGAGTAGCTTATTTATGCTTTTGTCCTCAGTACCTAGATGATGTGACTTAGTCATTGCTCATTAAATACTTGCAAATTACATGTTAAAAGGCTGATGTATTTTAAAAATATGGATAACACAATTGTAAACTTATAACCACATTATAATGATAAGTTTTAAAATATTAATATTGTTGAGAAATAAGATAAATAAAAACAGGAGATGACAATTTTCTTTCTTTTTATATATTTGTTTGTTCTGGATTAAAATCAGAGAAAAGCATTAAGAAAAACATGAGAGGGAAAGCAAATAACATGATTTATCCCTGTTGCTGTCTGACCTTAGAATAACTGGTGATAAAAGCCAGTTGGACAATTAATCCATATGATTTGTCAGGTTTACACAATATAGTAATATCTTAACCTCTCAATGCTTCAAGATCAAATATATTTCAGCTGACCTTTTGGAAATTTTTTTTCCTCCATAAGTAAATATCGAAGGACAAGAACTTGACAATTTATGGCCAGTACAGATGGAACTGTTGCTGAATTCTCCTATAGGCTATGAGAAAGCCTAAAATGTACTATGTCAGGAATTTTGATAAATGAATACAGAGATCAAATAGATAAATTTATAAATTAGAACTGCTCTATGAGGTTTTGACATACAATAGGAACTATTTAACAACAGGGGATGGAGAATGTCATGGTGAGAAAAAAACATAGACTTACCGCAAAGGAATAGATCTATGTTATTGTAAAACCCCACCCATTCATTGGTATGTGAGGACGCAGACCCACAAGTCATCTTCTTCTATAGTTTTTTTCCCCATAGATGATAGATACCTATACTTTTATATTAACTCTTAAAATTTTAAAAATTTAACATCTAATTTAAATATAAAGTTACGTTTAGTTAACAATTCACAGAGAAAAAACAAACAAAAAACAAAAATACGTCCTAAACCTCAAATGTGATCAGGGCTACCCGTTTTGACTTCTGGTTGCATTTTCTTTTTTAATCAATGTTTAGTCACACACCCATGTATGTATTAAATGTCCTTTCAGGTGAGCACAGGCTCAAACACAGCACACCATTCTCTACCGTTGTATTATATTATTAAGTAAATATATTCACAGACTTCAATTATTATTTTAGGGGAAATTTTTGTTATTTTTTGCTTTTAATTGCTCTTCATTTCAATAGAGCTCCTAAATTTTTTTTGGCAGCCTCTAACATTTTTGTCAGGTAGCGAATGATACAGTTTCTCTTGAAACAAATTCTTTAAACAAAGTGAAGAATACTACTATCCTAAATTTGTTTTTTTCTGATGTTCAACTTTTATGTCACATTTAAAAAATTAGTACAAACTTACAATTTTGAATCAATTTAATCCCATATTTCTTTGTCTATCTTTATAGAACATCAAGAAAAAGTAATTATATTTCTTATGCATACATTTAAATTCCACTTGAAAACACACATTGCTATCACTTAGTCTATCTGATTCTTTCTCTTTTAATAACAGAGCCAATTTTCTAGCATCTTAATCATTTCCATTGTTTCTTTCTGGATAGTCTCCAAATTATCTGCATTCCTGAACTTGTAGAGCTTACGAAAGAGCATAATCTATAGAAATAATTAAAGCAAGAATTAAGTATTGCTAAATTGTCTTTTGACAGTGATTGTGAAAGTCTATATTTCATAAAAAGGATGTAAAATGCAGTAATTTTTTACTATCCCACACTTGCCCTTCACCTTTAGAGTTACTATCTATTTAAAATAATTTGATACTTTGGAATAGCAGGAGTTCAGAATGTAGAGTACTTAAGTTGAAAATGATGAGGAAAGAGAAATGCTTAAGGTATGGGTGGGGGAAACTCTTTGTCTCTAATAATCAGAGAACTTCTACGAAGCAGAGAGGATCATCCCTGGTCACAGGTCGATGCTTTTCATTCTTGCTTCAACATCTTTTATGTATGATTACTCAGATGTTTATTGTGCACCTTCAATGATGAAAAACTTATTGCCTTCCAAAGCACTCCATTCCCTTCTTAGTTAAATGAAAAGACCAGAAACTTTTTTTTCTCTCATAATTTGTGCCTTTATCTTTCTTCTGGCAAGTAGCACCCAGTGAGTATGGAGCAGTTAGGATTCGAACCCAGGGCTTTATTCTAGAACCCAAAGTTCTTTACCACTGAGTGTTGTTGTATTTTACAAAAATACCACAGTACCTTAGACATCTTCTATACATTCCACAATAGACATGCCAGAAATTAAATAACTCACATAAGCCCAGGCAGACGTTTTACATATATAAGCCTACATAACTATTGGGAAACCTTAGGCTTTCTGGCCTAATCTTGCAATCATATATTATCAGTGTGCCCACAAGAATCAGAGAACTACTTGGGACTTCATAAATTAGTAATCTGGAGACAATTTACTGACATATTAAATCTATCTAATTAAAAAGAGTACCTCTTTTCATCATCCTTATCATAGATTAATCAATGGGGTGATTAATGAAAACAAAATAAATCAAAACTGTGTTGATTTTTTGAGGGTATGAATTGCTTGTTAATTATATGACTTCCTATCAAAATCATTTGATGTTGGGAGATGTAAAATAGGTATATAGTTGAAAGCATAATATTTAATGGGCTCAAATTTATTTTTACACTGTATGCTATAGAAACAAAGACATAGGAAACAAAGTATTTTATCAATATAGATATTTTGTAAACAACCAATATTTTTCTTGATCAATGAAACCTATAAAAGATGTGCATATTGACCCTTTTCTAATTTATAATGTTATTGTTTAATTAAACTGTAGCTTAATATTTGTAATAACAAAGTAAATTAATTCCACTTCATGTAACATTTTGTATAAAATCCTAAAGTACACGACTTTAAAATATATTAAATTTTACATTTAAATTATAAATTAATAATTTAACTTCAGATGTTATTTAAATGAATGTGATTAGTTCCAAAACATTTATTAATATATTAATATATTTCTAAATGAACAATATAAATAATCTGGCCCAATTTAACTCATATTTTACTTTATAAATATTTGAAATAGATTTGTGGTAAAGTATTTCAGGAGAAGAAAAATATATTATTTCCTGGAAAGAAAAACAATGTTTAATAAAAACAAACTGAAATAGCACAAAAAGTGTTATTTGGTCTTGGCAGGCTTTATTCTACTGTGGGTTTCATGCTTTGGGAATAGGTTTCAGGCCACTGTAAAAATATGGTAGGTTATTTCCACCTTTTATTTTTTAATCATATGCAACACTTCAGGTATGAAAATTATTTATCTAAAAATACTAATTGGACTAAACTTCTCTCTGTAACTGTTGTAGAGCAGCCTCTTTTCTTGACGACTTTTTGATGACTACCATTTGTGCCACTATGTATTTTTAAATTATTTTTAAGTAAATGGACAAATTATTATAGATTATTTGTATAATGAAAAGCAGTTAATAATTTAAGTCAATCACCAGAATAATAAGATGGCCATAACTTTCTAATATTGGGAATAAAATGACCCTATATGAAGTGCTTGACTTGTATTTCCTAGTTCACACAGGACACAAAAGTTACCCCTCTCTTGTTTGACCTTGGTAGGTTTACAGTTACATGAATAAACTACAGCAAGTGCCTGGAAGTCAGAGAGCAGCTAATTTGGTTGGCTTCTCATAGCCCACAATTCTCCAGCAGTCAATGATACAATCACAGACATTAGACAACAAGCGAAGCAACTCCTGTTTTGAGGCAGAGAAAAATAAGCTGCCACAAATGCCTCACAACTTTATTATTGCAATTGATCACATTTATGAAGACCTCATAAAGTTGCAAACAGTTATAATACAAAAAGGCAGTTATAATACAAAAAGGCAGTTATAACAATGCAAAATGGTCTATCATCTCCTCTTGATGACAACTTTATTACTGCTGTGGACCAATATTGTACAGGGGAATCTAGTAGCTATAAGTTATTTTGAAGTAAAGCAGCACAGCAGGCTGGAGTATTACTGTGTAAAATTTATTTTTTATGAGACACAATAATTAAATCAAACAGTTACCAAAATGTCTGGGAACAACAGGATCTATTAAGATATCACAATAGGGACATCTTCTTTATGTTCATTGGGAACGGCAATAAACATTACTACCTGGGTATGAAGAAAGGCTCTGTGACTCATCCTTGGATGGCCTACAAGTCACTGTCCAGGTGACTGGCAAGGATGGAATTTAATAATTCTCATGGAGCTCAATAAAGTGTAAAACTTAAGAGCCTCTAGCCACGGAAGGAATTTGGCATTCACCTGTATCTAATTATGATAGGAGGAAAAGTTTTTAATATTACATGCAAAATACTCTCTCTTTATTCTCAAACACTTATAGCTCTTTATTAAAGCAGGTAACAAGCACAAGAAACAAAAATATAATTAATTTCTTTAGAAACTTTCTTACAAAAACTCTGTTATATCAGTGGGTTAACTAGATAATCAGAATGTCACATGTCAGTTTCAAGTATGTTGCTTCCCCTTCAGATCTATGTGCAGGACACACCTTAGAAATTATCAAATTCCTTAGATTGTACTAAATTTGAGTCTCTAGTGCTCTACATCTTCTCTTAACTCTGGAATTATTTACATTTTTTATTACTGACTCAAAAATATTTATTAAATGCTTCCCCCTGGCACCTACTCAGGCCAATGAGTGGCAAAGGCTGTGGATGGTGCTAGCCCCTAAGGTACTTCATTATCCTGGGAAGGTTGCATTTTATTTGCTCACACTTTTGTAATTAAAAAAAAACCCAAACATTTAAATAATTCCTTCTCAATTATTCCATAACTAGAATCTTAACTGATAAATGTGTTTATCTTTTCACATTAGGACTTTGTGTTCTACCTGTCAGATTGAGTGGATTTCTTGTCACATATTCCTTATCCTCAATTTCTTAATCTGGAAATTAAAAAATATAAAAGTGCTAACTAAAGGTTCTGAAGTTAAATGAGATAATACATTTAAAGTACTTATCATACTGCCCAGCGTGTCATAAAGTAAGAGGAGAAGACTTTTCTTTTTAGATGGAAATTTACTCTTGCTGCCTATTCCTTGCATGATCCTTAACATCAAGAGTGTTTGTCATTGTTTTGATCTCTTACTACTTTGGTGAGCTACTCCCATTAAACTTTAAATTTAAAGCCCACCTGCCATTTCACAGTAAGGTATCCTTCTTGTAATATCTGATTAAAATTCTGAATGTTAATGGCCGAAGAAATGAATCTGACCTGGAATTCTAGTACTGATAGATATTTCCGTACATCTGGGTCTATGTCTCTCTCTTTATCCATATTTCTATTTATGACTATATCAATCTATATTTAAAAACTGAATATATAATATTATATTCATATTTAAATAAATAACCTGGAATCCTAAAACTGATATGCACACACACACACACACACATATATTCCATTATTTTTTTGTCTTTTTATTGAATAAAATTAAAAGATTATAATTTTAGCAGTAATTTTTAGGTGTTTAAAATTTTATTATTTTAGCCAAGATCCTTTTTTCTTTCTTCTAAACATTTCTCAATTAGAAAGCTATTGAATTTGCGCATGTATTATGTAATTTTTCACTTTATTGCAATTATTTAAAATTACATATAATTTTGACTAGAGTTTTCATTATTTTTAATATATAATGTTTATTATATTTTTTCCATCACCATTTAGTCCCCTTATATTCCCCTCCCACTAGCAACCACCACCTTGTTGTCTATGTCCATGAGTCCTTTTTCTTTTTGCTCAGACCCTCCACCCCCTAACCTCCCCAACTGTCATCTGTTCTCTGTCATTTAGGACTCTGTTTCTGTTCATAGAAACAACATATTTGTACATCTTTATAATACAGAAAACTCTGTCCTAACATTTCCTTTTGGATTATCTTATATATTGTTTTGTGGTGAATACAGTGAATCTTCAAAATAGTGATACTTCTCTTCATTTATTAGTCTTTATTTTTCCACAGGAAATACTCTGCTTACATTTGGACAATTTCTTTGGTCCAGTTTCTCATCACATGAGTGGCTTGTGTTGAAAATATTGTGTGATATTCCTGTATCTAATCCAATCCAATCTTAGTTTGTCCTAGTGAGCACAAATCTGGTACAGCTTTGTTGAAGTGCCATGTTGTTTGCCTTTCTCAACATGACTCTTAGAGTGTAAACAAACAAGGTGCATGGAAATGGATGTTTCTCAGGCTGCATTATGAACAAGAAAGCTTTCCTGCTCTTTCAATCCTATTTGCAACCCCAATTATACAGACTCATATGTCTCCCTTTGCATGGAGTTCAACCACTAATCTCAGTTTAAGAGGATTTGAGCACTGTGTCCAAAATCACACAGTTAGTGATAAAGCAGTCAATAAAAGCAGTATAATGCATAGGACAGAAAGTAGGTTTTAGGAGTAATAGCATTGGAAAGTTGGTGGAGGAAGAGCAAAGAAAAAGATCCCTTTGGTTACAAAAAAATGTCCTGAAAAAGAGGAAGCCTTATCAGGCCCTCAAAGCCACCCAGGCAAAGCAGGCATTTCTGGAAAAAGAGGAGCAGAAAAAAGGAAAAGATATCAAGTTTAGTGACTAGAGGGGCTCCTACAGGATGCCTGGTGGCAACAACATGAGAAGATGCACCTCAGACTACTTGACATGAAAACTCATGGTTTGGCAGTGCCTGATGAAGAGCCCTTGGCCTTTGTTGTACACATCCAAAGGGTTAATGGAGTTAAATTGTACAGATGACCATTGCAAAGCTTTGTCTGAAGATTTTCAGTGGTGTCTTTGTCAAAGTGGCCCCCGCCCACAGACCGCAAACCATAAAAACACTGCGTATAGTGGAACCTTATGTGAAGTGGGGATATCCAAATACTCAGATTTGTCTGGGAACTTATCTTGAAATATGGACAGGCCAAGTTCAAGGGTAAAATCATCCCTTTGACAGACAACCTGTGATTAAGGAGCACCTGAGGAAGTTTGGTGTCATTAGCTTGGAACACCTCATTCATGAAATTGCCTTCCCGGGGAAGAATTTCCAGGTGATTTCAGGGTTCTTAGGTCCTTTCCAGCTCTCAGTGGCCTGTTGGGATACCAAGAATAGAATGAGCTTCCTTAAGGAAATGGAACGCATCAGTGAGCTCACCGGGCTATAGAGATGAATGCGTCAGTCAGCTCATCTGACAGCTGAACTAAACGCAGATTATCTGAAAGCACAATGCCTGAGAAACATGTGTTATTCAGTATCTTCAAAGAAGGTTATTTCCTGATGTATCTTCAGAAACTGAAGGGGAAGAGTTAGGGAAAAGATGGTGATGTCCATGGCAGGCACTTCCTGTCACAGCCCAGTTCCAAAGGAAAAGTCCAGTGTGTTTTCCACACTGGTCACTGCTGCCGCCTTTGAAATCAGCAAAGGATTCATGTCATGAAGGAGGAGCATTTAGAAGAGCACAAAAAATATAGGCTTTGGAAATATAAAATTATTATATTCTTGCTTTACTATTATTTGATCTATTGCTCAAATGATTCAGTAATCTCTATAGCTCAGTTTTTGTAATTAATAATAAGAAACATTAAAAGTATATTTACCATAAGTGACTATGGTATGTGCCAACTGAAACAATGCACATGAAAATCTGCACAAATGTTTTTTCTAGCACATGCTTTTCTGTCTCATCATACTGCTGTCTCCTTTTTTCATTTATTTATATATAAATTTTAAGTACTACCAGTCTTAAGCAAATAATCACTTAATATTGATATTATTTAAGTCATTGCAATTTAATATATTACCCATCTTAATATTTCTCTTATGGAATAAAGAATAAAATTCTTTATTTTATTTATGATGGATTGTCTGATACATTTAAAATTTTTTTATTTTGGAAAATCTATTCAGTAAAATAATACTCATGATATTGGAACCCTCTCATTTCTCTCACTTTCTCTTATGGCTTTCTTTGATTACTTAATTTTGTTGTAACCTGAATTATTTAATCTCAAAAACTATATTGAAAGAGTATACATTTTTATCATTGATTTTACCAAGCAAAAAGTGATTATTTATGAAAAAAGTATAAATTGCTAGTATTCGGAAAAATATAACATGGGCCCTGACTGGTGTGGCTCAGTGTATTGGGTATCATCCTGAAAACCAAAAGGTTGCCAGTTCGATTCCTGGTCAGGGCACATACTTGGGTTGCAGGCCAGGTGTCTAGCAATCAGTGTTTCTCTTGCACATTGATGTTTCTTTCCCTCACTTTTTCCCAACCTCCACCTCTCTCTAAATAAATAAATACATAAAAGAAAAACCTTTAAAAAAATAACATGGACATACAAATTTTGTTCTATTTTTATTTGAACTTGATAATATAAAATGAACTGAGCATTACCAACTGTACCCATCTTTAAACTGCCGTATGGAAACATGTTAATTGATAAATATTAATAAAAACATAAAAGTTATTAAGTCAAATTACATTTTTTAGAATGTCTTTGTTCTTATTTTGGGAACTAATTATATAAATATTTAACTTTACAATCATTTTGAGGGGTGGCCATTTTTAATCATTGTGATATATCTCGAGTGGCCCTTTCCTGGAGCCTATAGTTTCTTATTTTCATTTATTCTTTTGACATGTTGATTGCATTAGAAAAACAGGTTCACAGATGGGTTCTTGTTTTCATTGTTCATTTTTTTTAAATGAAAGTGACAATATTAAAAATAGAATATTGGAATAATAAGGTGAATATATGCTGCTATTCAAGGTGAGAAGTAGCAATATAGATTGAGGTCTTGTATTCAAATAAATTTCAGTTGGAAAAGAGAAAGTAAAAATATCATTGTTTGCAGATGGCATGATAGCGTACACAGAAAACCCCATAGACTCCATCAAAAACTACTCAACCTAATAAATGAATATGGAAAAACAGGGGGATACAAAGTTAATATTCAGAAATTGAAGGCATTTTTGTACACCAACAATGAAATAGCAGAAGCAGAAATCAGGAAAAAAAATCCCATTTGCTATAACAAAAAGAAAAATAAAAAGTGCCTAGGAATAAACTTAACCAAGGAGATAAAAGGCCTGTACTCAGGAAACTACACAACACCGAAGAAAGAAATTAAGGAAGACCCAAATAAATGGAACATATACCATGTTCATGGATTGGAATAATTAACACCGTCAAAATGTCCATACTATCCAAAGCAATTTATAGATTCAAAGCAATCCCTATTAAAATACCAATGACATATTTCATAGACATAGAACAAACTTTCAAAAAATATATATGGAACCATAAATGACCCTGAATAGCCATAGCAATTTTGAGAAAGAAGAACAAAGTAGGAGGGATCACAATACCTGACATCAAACTATATTACAAGGCCACTGTAATCAAAACAGTCTGATACTGGCATCAGAACACATAGATCAATGGAACAGAATAGAGAGCCTGGAAATAAACCCATGTCTCTATGGTCAATTAATATTTGACAAAGGGGAAGAAGCATAAACTGGAGTAAAAATAGCCTCTTCAACAAATGCTGTTGGGAGAGCTGGACAGCTTCATGCAAAAAATTGAAATTCGACCACCAACTTACACCATACACAAAAATAAACTCAAGATGGATAAAAGATTTAAATATAAGCAGCAACACCATAAAAGTTATACAGGAGAATATAAGCAGGAAACTCTCAGATATCCCACGCAGTAATATTTTCACAGATATGTCCCTTAGAGCAAGGGACATAACAGAAAGAATAAACAAATGGAACTTCATCAAAATAAGAAGCTTCTTCATGGCTAAAGAAAACAGCAATAAAATGAAAAGGGGACCAACTGTATGGGAAAATATATTTGCCAGTGATACCTCAGACAGGGGTTTGGTCACACAAATATATAAAGAACTCACACAACTCCACTCCAGGAAGACAAACAATACAATTAAAAAATGGGCAAAGAACCTGAACATACACTTCTCCACAGAGGACATAAACAGGGCCCAGAGACATATGAAAGGATGCTTATCATCACTAGTCATCAGAGAAATGCAAATTAAAACCACAATGAGATACCACTTCACACTTTATGATGGTCAGAATGGCCATCATAAGCAAATCAACAAACAAGTGCTGGCGAGGTTGTAGAGAAAAGGGAACCCTAGTACACTGTTGGTGGGAATGCAGACTGGTGTAGCCACTGTGGAATTTCCTCAAAAAGCTAAAAGTAGAATTGCCTTTTGACCCAGCGATTCCACTGTTGGGATTATGCCTTAAATCCCAAAACACCAATTCAAAAGAAACTATGCACCCCAATGTTCATAGCAGCACAATTTACATTAGCCAAGTGCTGGAAGCAACCTAAGTGCCCATCAGTAAATGAGTGGATCAAAAAACTATGGTACATTTATACAATGGAATATTATGCAGCAGAAAGAAAGAAAGAGCTATTACTCTTTAAGACAGCGTGGATAGAATTGGAGAGCATTATGCTAAGCGAAATAAGCCAGGAGGTAAAAGACAAATACCATATGATCTCACCTGTAAATGGAATCTAATCAACAAAACGGACAAGCAAGTAAAATATAAACAGCAACATTGAAAGAAAAAAGAAATCGACAGTGGCATCAGGGAGGAGGGAGGGAAAGGAAGGGGAAGGGTCAAGTCAAGGAACATATTTAAAAGACCCATTGATAAAGCTAACGTGGGCAAGGACTGAGGGTGGGAGATGGGGGTGGGTGGGGCAGGGGAAAGTGGTGGTGGGAAAATGGAGACAAATGTATTTGAACAATTAAAAAATAATAAATAAATGAAATTTCATCTTTGACCACTTTTAGCACCAAGGGAGAGTATTTTAGTTTTATTTATTTGACTTCTGAGGTAAGAAATCACTCTTAGGCTTTGAGTAAACAATATATAATTTAATAGTGCAATTATTTCCCCTGACACAAAGTCCTGGGGATGTGCACAGTCAGAACGCAAGATACTGGTTAATTCCGTGACTCCAGAGCTCAGCGCCATTCTCTCTCTGGAGCCCAAATGTGTGTTCAAAGCTTTTTGCTTGTTCAAGTTAGAAGAGGAAAGGTATGGTCTCTGAATTTTCTCCAGACTTTTCATCACTCAGGCCACTTGATGTTTTGAAGCAGAAAGTGGTATACTTGGTGATAAAGATTTACAAAATCCTCTGCATGAGCAGAGGGGCAAGATCTAGTCTGGGCTTCCAAGAATCACTCCCAGAACAATACCCACAATTGGGTTTATCATGGGATTTAGAAGGGGGTACCTAGAAGGGATCTAGAAGCAAAGAACTCCTAGAACTATTGACTTTTAGAACATGCTAGCATAGCCATTACTGCTGCTACTTTCTTTTACTGCTGCCACCAAATGCTGCTAAAAACCGTCTTTCTACTCCCACAAAGTCAGTGACTGGAATGCTGCTATAGAAACTCCCAGAGCCTCTAAAACTCTGCCTTTCCAGAGCGGTTGCCAAAGCAGTGACTAGTTTAATCCCAGAATATTTTTACTTTTTTAAAATTAAAATTGAATGTATATTAGAGATTTCAAATAAATAATAACAAAGCACATGTTGCCTCTTACACTCTACTGTTTTAGCTTGGATTTACTTTTGTTTTTATAAATATATAATGCATAATATAATTCATATATGATTTATATATATAATTAAGAATTTGATGTTGGTTGTCTTTCCAAAAGCACTTTAATGATCTTATTCCACTATATTATGGTAACTCTTGTTATTGAAAACCTGTGATCAGTTTAATTTATTTTCAGATAAAGTTTCTTGACTTTTTTCTCACTGTTAAGATTTTTTTAATCTCCTTTGGATTCTAGATATTCATTATATGACGTCTCAAATATGTTTGTTTCATTTTTGTTCAGAAAATAGTGTATATGGACTCTGAGAATTTATATTTGTAAACAGTTATGGAAAATTTTCAACAATTGAGTCTTTTGAGGTTGCCTACACAATTCTTTCTCATTCTTATGAAACACTGTCTCAACTTGTCAATTTTTATATTACAGTTCTGATCATTTTTCTTTTTTTAATGACTATAGTTTTCTTTCCCAAATGCATTTTATGCTTCTTTTTCCAAATCTTCCCATTGTTTTTTCTCAGCATGTGGTTCCTCTTTTAAGAGTATCAATTATAATTTAAAGTTCATGGAGACAAATGTATTTGAACAATAAAAAGAATAAAAAAATAAAGTACATTTATATCTTATGCTTTTTGCTGCTTTATTATTTGAAGATCTTAGAGCTATGATTCTGTAGTTTGTTATCCCTGACTCTCAAACATAGCAAACTATTTCCTCTTACCTCTTATGATTTTCTACTGTGAACGTGTGTTTTGGTGAGTGGTAGGAGATGAGAGTATTCCATCTGGGCTCAGTTCCTGAAGCACTTGTCCTCATGAGTGGGCTCAATGTCAGCTTCCTTAAAAGCATCCTGGTAATATCACCAACCTGATCACTGTGTTAATTTCTCATCTTTAAGGTTCTGAATGGGTATTGTAAAATCATTCCTGAACATAATGGATGCACCATTGTGGAATTATGCACTTCAAAAGAAATTTGCTTTTTTTCAATGGGAGTCCAGACAGAGATATACAAGCTTCCTTGTCATAATCCAGTGATGGAGAATGAATTTCTATTTTACCATTTCCTCTGGGAAGCATCCAGCTTTGTTCAGTCATCTAAATCCCAGCTCTCAACCTCACACTTGTTAGTAAGAACAAATCCTTTAGGCCACTTAGACACATAATTCCTTCCACTCAGCTTTCCAGGGCAGCCACAGTAATGGCATTTTTACACATACACATGTTACTTTCAGTCACTTCTTTGGTTTTCGTTGTTTTGCTTGTAATATATCTTTTCTAACCTTAGCTATATTTTGAAATATTTTATTATGTATTTCTCTAACATTTTTCATATGACCTTATAAGTTTTTCTATAACTAGTTTTCATCTTGGAATATACCGGACATAAAATCAATGACCGGTTCTAGTATGGAGTATCTCTAAAATTTGCCTTCATATTTTATCGAAATAAATAATATTTCAGAGAGCCATAGCTATCTAATCAATCGATTATTCTTTTTATTCCAGGAAAATAAACTAATTCAATATCTTTAACTTTTTCCATAGACCTAGTTCAACTCACTGTTACCAATATTTGAAACAGTCTCTCCCCCTTTGGAAAGCTGAAACTCACGTTAAGTGGGCATACTTTATGGCAAAATCTAACAAACATCCTTCTGTGCAGGTGAAATGCTAATTACAGCTTGGGTAACAACAGATGGCATTATTTTAACACAGAGAAATGCGGAGAGAGACTCTGATTCTTTCTCAAGAGTAGTGACAGCCTGAGGTTCTTGGCTTAAATGAGACCCTCGTGATTGGAATTCATAAACCCAGACAGGAGAGGGACTCATCCACTGCCAAGTGCATAAAACACCATTAATTACAGTCACATTGCCAAAGGTTAAATAAGCCCCACCTAAGTAAAAATAAAAAACAAAGGACAAATAGTTTATTTAAAAAAATCTATTTAACTATCAGCAACTTTGTCTCAGTAGTGGGAAAATAATAGGGTGAAAAAATGCAGAAATAAACAATGCATTGAATTTGAAAAAAAATAAAAATAAATTGTAAATACATTTAATCCTTTCAGTAACTGCTATTCACTCTACCTTTAAAATGTGGCCAGAGTCTGGCCCTGTCTTAATTCACATTTCTTTCACTGATTTCATCCAAATCATGACCATTCTCACCATTACTATATCAGTAGCCTCCTACCAGTCTCCTTGAAAGTATTGATACTATTCCATAGAGTCTATTTCCAACATACAACCCTTCTTCCTCTTCTAATTTTTAATTTTCAGACATGCAGAAACTAGAGAGAATTTAATAAACTGCCATGTATCCAGCACCAGCCTTCAACAATTACCAACATTTTGCAAGTCTTTTCTACCCCATCTTTCCCCGTGTCCCAGTTCTCCTTTAAATGTGAAGCCAGATCAAGTTACTCGTATGCTCACAACTTTCCCAAAGCTTCCAAGCTCATTGGAAAGAGAAGTCCTAGTCCTTTCAATAGCCCACATTTCTTATATAATCTTTCGTCACTCACCCCTCTCACATCTCACAACTCCCCTCCTCACTCTGCTCCAGCCAGTGGCCTCCACGTTGTTGCTGGAACAAGCTATTCTGCTCCCACATTAGAAATTTGCACCTGTTGCTCACTTGGCCTAAAACCTTCTCTTCTCTCCACTCCCTGCTTCTATATAAACAAATCCCTCCCTTGGCATTTTTTAAAATTGATTTGAGAGAGAGAGGAGGCGGGGGGAGGGTGCACAGAGAGAGAGATGTGAGAGAGAGACTCAATTGTTTGTCTCCTGTATGTGCCCTAACCGGGGATTCAGCCCGCAATCTTTCGATTTATGGGAGGGCATTCCAACCAACTGAGCCATACCTGTCAAGGCATTGTCCTTCAGCATTCTTGAGCCTTTTTTCAAATGCTACTTTTAAGTGAGGAATTTTCTGAACATGTAATTCAAATTTGTAACCCACCTCAAGCTATCTGCCAACAACACTCCTCCTAACTCTCTTGACTATTTTATTTTATATCATAGCACTGTTTTGTTGACTAATGAAGCCTCTATGCAGGTATATAATTAGTGTCTGGTATGTATGTGGTACTCCATAAATATTCTTTGGCTATTAACATCGACGTTTTATTGCAAGTTTCATATGAAGTTGAAATGTTCATCATGTTGTAATCATTGGCATAACATGCTACTTATATAAATTTTTAAAACCCTTTAACATATAGCTGTGTTGCTACTTAAGAGATAAATGAGAATCTTCCTGTTCCTGTCAGCCCCTGCTATTGACAGCATTATAGATGTCTTGAGCAACACAGACTTCTTAGAAGTGTGGTATTTTGTTCAACTTAATGTTGCTAAAATTTATAGTAAGAGGGAAGTATGATGTAATGATAATATTTAACAACTAGCTATCTGGGGGAAACTAAAAGAGGGATAAGTAGCATTACTAATTTCAATTTTGAAAGTATTTATACTTGCTACCATTATAACCAGTATCTAGTTACCAGCATGAAATCCCAGAATGTGGATTTTGAAAGACACGTAGAGTAGTACACTGTTTTAGAGCTTCTCCATCATATGTGTATGATAGATTCAAGGAATCTCAAGAATTGAGATGAGATGTGAGCAAATGATAGGTTGTGAGCTAAATCTGGCTTATCATTTATTTTTATAAATAAAGGTTTTTGAACACTGCCACACCCTTTCATTGATGTATTGTCTGTGTAGCTCACATGCTTCAAAGAAAGAATTGAGTAGTTGTGACATGCTGTATAGCCCACAAAACCCCAAATATCTGCTATCCTTTATAAAAAAAAATTGTGCCAATAATTGGCCTAGATTATAGTAAAGTCATCTTGGTGGGCTTGTTTATTATTTTTGTTTTTAATATAATTTGTTTAATTGTAAGTTAATTGTAAACTTACAATTTACTTTTTACTTATAATTTACTTTTTAAATAGCTGTGTTTAGCTACCAAAACAGAAAATTCCTGAAATGTAATAATTAACTCTCCTAAGTTGGTGCTAGCCAGATCCAACCCACCACTGGGAAGAGGGACTTCTTGAATCCATTTTCTTTAATTACTCATCTCTACTGTCTCAATAATACTTTTGATAAATGCGGCACAATTAAAAATTGCTCAGAATATATATATATATATATATACATATATATATATATATATAAATGTATTCACTTGAATGTTTCATCATATATTTCTATTAAGGCATCTTTAGATATCATTTGGTCAGTTAGTTATTTTGGACACCTAATAGGTGTCCAAAAAATTTTAGCAATGAATAAAATAGGCAGAAGCTGCCCTGGACAGGTAGCTCAGTTGGATGGATCATTGTCTCATACACCAAAAGTTTTCAGGTTTAGTTCCTAGACAGGGCACATACCTAGGTTGTAGGTTCCATTCCATGTTGGATCACATGTGGGAGGCAATCGATCAACAATGTTACTCTCTCAGGGCAATATCTCTCTTTCCCCTACCCTTCTTCTTCACTCTTTATAGTCAATAAATATAACATCTGATGAGGGTTTTAAAAAATAGGCAGAAGCTAAAGAGGTGGCATTTAGACTAAGACTGTCTGATGTGAAGGAGTCGCAAGAAAATGTAAGAATAGAATAGTTCAATCTCAATTAATGGCAAGTGCAAAGGGCCTGAGACAGGAACCAGTTAAAAGTGTTTGAACGCCAGAAGGAAAGCCATAATGACTCTAGTATGATGTGATAAGTAGATTGAGAAAAGAGATGAAGCCTGAAGGGTAAGTAGAAGCCTTGCAGGTAATGAGTTTCAAAATGTTTCTTTGTATAATTAAAAACCACTGAAAAGGCTTTAAACTGGCTATAAACCTAATCTAATTTGCATTTTCATGGCTGTTTGGAAAAGAGCAGTGCAAGCCAAGAGTGATATCAAGAAGACTTTTTAAGAAGGCTGTTGACAAGATGAGAGTGACTTGAGTAAAGCTAAAGCTGTAAAAGTTAAATGGAAATGAAATGCAGTATACATTTAAATACATTTTAAAAGTTGATTAAAATATTTTTCAATGTTTGCCCTTAATTTGCTAAATGTTCACATTATTTTAATTATTAAACAATACCTTATTGTATTCACTTCTCCTCCAAAGTCTCCACCTAAGCATACAGCAGACTTTAATGTGCGCAGTTAAAATTAGGTGTTGTCATTGCCTTCCATTCATGTAAATCCAACCACATTTGGCCCTGCTTGTGTACTTGGCAAATTCTTCCTCCACGGTGTTCTTTTTCAGGCCAGTCTGAGGCAAAAACCTAACAATCTGAATTGTTTGTGTGGAATACAAATAAGTAACTGTTATTACATTACACAGGGAAATTCCCAGCTGGCCTTTTGAGCTACAGGATAAGAACAAAGAAGGAAATTCTCCCTTTCTTTTCTTATGTTGATATAATTATAATGCTAATTTTTTTAGACAAATCTCATTTGTTGAAGGGAAAATCAGAATGTGCATATGTAGCATACATATTTTTCCTTCCCCTATAAAGAAACCAGCTTGCAATTATTCTTGTCTTAAGGACTAATTCTTAAAGAACTCTAGAAGAGAGAGACAACTGCTTTGATTATAGACACTAGGTTATTTTTTTTAATACTACAGTGCAAGAACTGGCATTCCATTTATGCAATTTCCCAGTGCCATCTCCTGTTGGGAAAAGTCCCATTTGGTTTCAGGGACTGTAGGCTCGCTGACAGGCAAGAGGGCTTCACGGCTGGAGCTAATCAAAGAGGCCTTGGGAAAACAGGCCGCTGAGGAGACGAAACCTGTCCCTTGCTTCGCATCCTCCTGCATGACCCTGTGATGGTCGCTTGTCGATGGCGGGTAAGTTCTCTTAGGAGAGACGACCTAAGCCAGACATTGGCCGATATGGGTAGCAAGACAAGGACTTGGGGAGACACAGAGAAAGGGCAAAAAAGTCCACACTCTTCGGCTTAGCTTGGACTTGGCCAGAGTCCTCATTCTGTTTGAAAGAAGTCTTTTTATCTCTTGGTGGCTATGCCCTGCCCACCTGGCTCAGGCTTGAAACAATGCGAAAGGCAGTTACAGCCCTTAACTGGATCGGACTGTTCCCGGGGCACAATCAGTCCTAGAAGTAAGTTCCTCTAAGCATGCTTTCTTCTTCCCTCACAAGAGATGATAACCAGCTCAGACTGGGAAGTAGATTTACATTATTCATAGACCCTGACCTGAGGCAGATCTCTTGTGTTCCTCCGATTATTATCTCCATTCGTTTTCTGTAAACATAGCCTTTTGACATTGATTGATGAGCTTTGCATCATACCCCTGTGCAAAAGGTTCTCAGTAAAGCCTTTGGACATAGGAGCTCAGTGTTTTCTCTCCCCTAGAGGGAAGAGCCGTGTCCCCTCTCCTGGCAAACAGAGAAGTGTTTGCGACAACTCATGTTTATTCCCCACATCTGTGACAACCCCTGGATGGGCTCTGCGGGATTGAAAGCCCCGCTGCCTCCTCAGCAGGCTCCGAACAGTAAGCCTCCGATTCAAGAGCCCCACGCTCCATGGCGCTCCCTACATAGGGTCACTCCCTGAGACAGTCTCTCATCGTTCAACCACCACAGGATTTCTTTCTGTGGGCAATGAACACTTTGCTGAGACAGGTAATGAGTGGAGTAAATTTTAGTGGTTATCCTCCAGGGCCTTAGCTGCTCTTGTATCTTCTCTTTTGGACTCTGAATGACCAATTACCCATACCATCCGGTATCATGACACGGTACTGATCACCAGTTCAGCATGAGTGAGCGCTGGGGAGGCCTGTGTTTGATTTCTAGTTCTGGTGCTTTCTAGCTGCTTAACCTGGTTGTACTACCATTTCCTTCTATCCCACCTCACAGTTTTGTCAAGTATATTAAATTAAATAAAGTTCACACTTTCCCAGATAAATATTTGTATACTTGTTTAGGTAAAAGATATAACAAAGTCAGATATTTCATAGATCCTGTATCTAAAATATAGACAAGCTAAAATATCTTCTTCCAGATAAGAAATATACAACATTCAGAGATAAAAGGGAATGAAAGAGCTAAAATAACATGTCTGGGGAGTGAGAAGGAGTTTAGTTTCCCCTGTAATAATGTCTCTTGACTATAATTCCTTTTTCAGTTCCACTCTGCATATATCCTCCTTTTCAATTTTTTCTTTAACATTACCCCACCAACAGAAATTCCTCATGACTGCTCAATAGCTACTGGGTTCTTCTAGCCCTGTTCTTTACAATAAAATAGCTACTAAACCACTGAGTACTTGAAATGTGGCTACTGCAATTGAAGGGCTGAATTTTTTAAACTGTTTTGTTAAGATATAATTGATAACAGAGACCTGCACACATTAAATGTGTAAAATTTGATGAATTTGGACATATACAAACTAAAGGGTCTGAATTTTTTATTTTATTTAATTTCAAATATTTTAAACCTAACTTTAAAAACCGATATTCAGTTTAGTAACTGGAAAACTTTAAGCTTGGAATCACTTGAGTATGTGAATCTACTTTTTAAAAAAAAAATCCTTCTTAAGTTTTCTTCCCTCTTGTTCATTATTTTTTCTCATTGCTTCCCTGACTAAATAATGTCAAATGATCTTTTTTTGAGTTCACTAGTTCTTTCTTCTGATTAAAGTAGTCAAACTTATAGATATGGAGCAGAATGCTGAGGAAACAAGAAAAGGGAAGTTGTTCAATAGGTAGAAATTTTCTTATGCAAGAAAAACAAATTCTGAGATCTGTTGAATAACATGATGACTATAGTTAACAGTATTGCATTATGCATTTGAATATTTGTAGGGGGTAGACCTCATGTTAATTTCTCTTACCACAACAAAACATACCTAAATGTAGATCACACATTTTAATAAAAATGTAATATGACCAACTCAAATTAAATGAAATTGAGGTGTCCTCTAAATATAAAATTCACACCAGATATTGAAGAGTCAGTAAAAAAAATACAAAATATCTCATTAGTAGTTTTTATGTATTTATTACTCATGTAAATAATAATAGTTTGGATACTTTGTAATAAATCATGTACATTAATGCAATTAATTAATTTATTTTTACTCTTTTCATTGTAATATAACAATGTAAAAATATAGTTACAAAATATAACTATATTTTGACATGCATTATATTTCTATTGTTTTAGCTCTTTGTAAGGGGATAAATGAAGGATTTTATAGTCCATATGTTTAATGGGGTGGATTTTTATGTCATTTGTAATTGAAATAAGAAAGTCAAATGTCTAGTTCAAGCTGGGATCAAAATTTTTTCTATACGTGTTTTGTGGAATCAAACAAACTTCAAATTTGAAGAAAGGTGGGAATTATCTGATTCATTCTCTTATCTAATACAAAAATGTACAGCAACATCAACAATATTCACTTCTTTTTTTTGTAAAAAAAACTCACCCCTGGGAAAATGGCAAGTTCATTAAATTTTATTTTGGGAAATGCTTTATTTATAATAAAATATTTAACTTTTAATTATTGTTCCTTAATCTGAACAAAAATGAAGAATTAATTATTTTTATGTAATATTCCTTTATATAGTTCTCATCCTTCCTTTCTCTAAAACATGCACTGATACTACAGTTTCCACTACAAATTGTATCCCACTGCATTTCTCAGCATGGAGCCTTCTCCCCAGATTTAGCTTATGTGAGCATTTTGATCTTTTGCCCTTGTAAACCTTTTGCAAAGCTATCTGAAAAAATCTTATTTCTGTGTCCTATCCACATTTTTTCTTTCTGGTAGATAAATGAGAGCCTTCCTAACCATCAGCATTTATGGCTTTTTCCTAAGTGGTTCATTTTGTAATCATTGCTGTATGTTGTCTCTGAGACATATTGGTGAATTTCTCTATCTGGTTTTGTGGTCGTTAGTGTGGTCTCTATGGTTCTTTTCCTGTATTTTTCATTGATATTCCCCCAAATGTTTTTAAGCATGATTTCATCATTTTGTTATAGCATACTTCTTCTCTTTTATTTCCCTTTATTTATATATAATTTTTATTATATATATTTTTTCTGTAGATATCATTTGCATGTACATTTTAATAAATTCTAATAGGATTATACCATCCATAAAACTTAGTAACCAATTTTTTTTACTACTTGATGTAGCAAACTACTGTAAAAACTGTTACATGTACACCTACAATATTATTTACTGATTGTGGAACACAAGTATTTAATGTTCAAAATTTAACATTGTAATAAACATTTCACATAATTTATGCACTTTAAAAAATAATTGCCTTAAGATGAATTCTGAAACATAAAATTGATGAGTAAAAGACTTGGGAATTCTTCAGGCAAATGCCCTCTAGAAAAGTTATATCAATGTCTAATCCAATTTGTTGGATGTCAAGGTATGAGGAGCACAATCATATCATCCTTTTACATCTTTACAATTTGTTTGGCAAATGAATATTAACTTGATAACATTAGTTATTAATGATATCAAACATTTTGGTCAAATAATTTTCAGGCATATTGAAGTGTTTTTGGAATTGATTATTGTATGACTACACATTTTTATTAGGGTGCTAGATTTTCTTAATTAAATACTTGATTGTAAATATTTTTATCAGTGATAATTTAAATTTAGATGAAGTGTGTTAATTTAATATTTTGTTAGTGTTATAAAGCTTAACAATTTTACTTGGTACAAACTTGTTTCTCTTTACAAGTTCTAATGTTCATTAGAGTTTAATGAGATAATTAGTAAGAGTCAGTATAGAGAGAGTGTTATTTAATATCCTAGATTAAAAAAATAATAATTTATACAGTGGCCACAATTTATTACACAAGAAATTATCCTTTTCTTGATAACTATACTTTAAACTTGAATAATGATGTTTAGTAAACATCGTAAATTTTTTGTAATATTTTTATCTTTTTACATGCATTTATTAAAATCACATTGCAGTATAATTTAATCTTTATTGTTCTTATAAAATTTATAATACAGTTTTTGGTATACTATTATGTAAAGTCAAATATCCCTTATTTGGATATAATCTACATTAACTAGTCATAATCATCTTCCCTATGCATCGATGCTTAAAGATTATTTGAGGAAGTCAATATACTTCTGCTGTAATTACAGGAACCACATGTTTTAAGTTATTACACAAATTGTGTTCTTGGAAGTCACATGCAATAAATAAATTACAAACAAAGTATAGGACTTGTAATTTCTTCTCTGGATCATATATTTATTTGTAGTGTAAAAGAAATGAATGTCCCATAAAATTATAAACTTGTATACATACAACTAAATGCCTCTTATTTAATGTTTTCTAGTCTGTAAGCCAATTGTGAATATTGAAATATTTTTTAAAGGCAAAAATCAACACTTTTGCAAAAATTGTGTTTTAATACTTGCAATTACCTCTATATATAATGTAATTAACTTTTAGTTATTTACTAGAGTCTCATAAAGATAGACAATAACCTCTTGTTACTTGTCCTTTCTGTTATTTAATATTCACCTTATTACTTTCACTAAGGTCTTGTTTCTTATTTTTATTATTAGAAGAATTAGTGAATGGAAGTGAGAAGTAGCATGATGAGATATAAGGTTAGAGCTAAAAAAATATAGTTTTGTGTAATGTACAGTAGAAAGGTATATTAAAGAAGAGAGGATAGTAATGTTGAATTTCATATGAAGGTAACAAAAATTAAGCCCTAGAAAGACCCTCCCTGTATTTAAGACTTTGATTACTGATCTCCTTGGGTCTAGAATTTGTCACAACTTTAACAATACCGTGAGAATAATCTTTAAAAATACAGATTAGATTATATTAAAACTTCTACCTCAAATTAAATCCTCCTATAGATTTTTCATCTCCTCTGGGACAATGTTTGAACTCCTTAGGGCTACATATATAAAGATGACCTTTACCTGTTCATTTCTCCAACCTTATTCCTGAACATTTCTAATTTATACTTTTCCTCCAGTTCCACCAGAACTATACACAACTTTGTATGTGTAATGTTACTATTAATCTCAGCATATTCTCCCCACTTCTAATCTGCCTTAAAAAACTTACTCTTCAGACCATCCCTGAAAAAATCCCCTTCTGTAAAGCATTCCTGATATCCTCAGGACCTTGCACAGCTAATCACACTATTTTTTTCCTTCCTGTTTACACCTTCTATCCTCATCCTTTTAATTACACTGTATATATCACTCTTTGGTTATATTGGTCTCTCATAACAGACTGTAAATGCTTTTAGAGAAGGAGCTAAGATTTATTAATCTTTGTATCTACAACACTTAGCTCTGTACCTGGCATTTAGTAAGCATCTAATAATTATTTATTAAATGAATAAAAATGAATGAATGAATGAATAAGAAAGTAACTGTTCTAAAGACCTTGAGGGATAAAAATGACTTTTGAAATAATGCAATTTTTATGAATAGCATACACAATTTAGTCTTCAATGTTCCTTTGCCACAAAATTTGATTTAATGTCAAGTGAGGAAAGTAGCTATGGTAGCTTATTTCATTGACTAAGCATTTTGTGGGCCAAAAGAAAACAGATGTGACCATTTAGGAGGGTATTTATCTTACAGAGGGCATTAGGGCTATAGAGAAAATGCTATGAAATCACTCTTTTCAAAGAACACAAAAGTAAATTGACAAGGAGTTTAGTAAGTGGCAATTTTGTAGTTGGCTGTGTTCCTCTAGTTTGTCATTGTCACTGGAGACATTGCCAAACCACAGCTCCATCCCAGGATGAAATTAAATATAATTTGGTTAACTAAAAATATTCAATATTTGCAAATGCACAGAGACACTTATTATAGCTATAGCCCAAGTTAAATCTCTAGGTTGCTTGCATCCCAGTCATAAATAAACAAATGCTTTTATTAATTGTTTTAGTAATAAAATTTATATCACTGTAGATATTAAGCTATACTCCCTAAAAGTAAGTCCTTTTTTTTTTTTTTTTTACTCTAATAATATCATCAACAAAAATTTTAGGGAAGAAAGGTAGTTTCTTCCCTAAAAATAATATTGATATTATAAAACCAAATGTTAATTATGTGAAGAACTAATATAGCAATAGAGAGATATGGATAAAAAGTAAGGAGTTTTTGAGTCTGTTCTCTCTCACTCTTTTTATCATTTTTAACAAGTATCTTAACTAATATCCCTAAGTAGAATCCATAAAAAGTTAAAATGTAAATGCTGAGTTACTTGGATTATCAAATTACCTTTTTCCCCCCGCTCTGGGTTAAAGCTTTTGTGGTGGAGATGAACTCCCAGAATACAGCATTTTTCTTCTTCTCATGAATAACTTCAGGTAAAATGATCTTGCATTTTCTTGGGACTCCTTGCTACCTCTTTGCCAGGAAAAGTGAGAAATAACAATTCTACCTATCCATATGATAAGGTGCAATGCGGGAAGATAATTTACTGAAATATTAATGTGTATGTATTTTTCTCTTCCAGTTGTCTTCCCTTCCTATCAAGGAAATAGATGGACCCTTTTGGTATCATTGCCTGAGGGAGTGGGCAGGTCTGACAGGGCTCAAGGATCATGCTTCCGAGGAGAAGGGAACAGAAGGAGAAATGTAATGGTTGGATGATGCCCCAAATGCACACAGGACTCCTGTTGTAGAACTGTCCTTAGGGGGCATGTTGTCTTTTTACCTAACCCGGGGCTTTAGAATATTACTGGGCAGAATTTTTAATCAGTCCAGGGACTGATGGTGGACACATAAATATTTATAAACACATTTAAGTAGGTAAAAATCACAAATTTCACATATGATGGTGCCTGTGATTGCACACATTGAGAAATCATAATACATACACATTAACTAATGCTATACAAAGTCTGTCTGGAAAAAGTCAAGCCATTGTGAATATAACAAGAACAGTTTGCATGACATTTATATAACCTGGCAGCCAAGGAGAGTGAAGTGTGCATGCTTGAACAATGACTTCACTGTACTAATCAGAGGGGGTGGTAGATGCTGTTGAGTGAGGATGTGTACAGTGAGGCCATCACATTCAAAATGACTGAGTGAGTAGAGCAATGAATCTGCATCAACTTTGGTGTTAAGCTTGAACATTGCTCTACAGAAACTATTGAGATGATTCAGAAGGCCACAGTGATGAGCAACCAGTGTTTGGCAGCTTCATCAAAACAACATGCCTGCTCATGCACCACACTTCATGTAGAGTTTTTGGTGAAACATCAAATCACCCAGGTGACTCAGCCTGCCTACAGCTTAGATATGGTAACTTGTGACTTCTCACTTTTCCCAAAACTAAAATAACCTTTGCAAGGAAAGAGATTTCTGTTCGTTGATGAGATTCAAGAAAATACAACAAGGCAGCTGATGAAAATTGGGAGAACTGTGTGAGGTTTCAAAATGCCAACTGTGAAAGGTCTGAAACATCATTGTCCTATGTGCAATCTTGTGTCTTCTGCAGTAAATGCCTCTATTTTTCATTTTACATGCAGGAATGTTATAGTGGTTAGCTGGCATATAAAAAATTTGTTTTCAAAATTATCCCCTTCTGTCACCATACACTGACATCTCTTTCTTTTGATTGAATCTTTGCCACTTCCCAGGAACTTACAGCTGCCGATAGAGATAGTAAACAGAGTTAAAGAAATATTATACAAATTGAGCACTTTGGGACTTTATTTCATAGAATACAAGAGTTGATGGATGACATTTATTTATAAATAGAAATCCATATAACTCCATGAGACAGTTAATTTCGTAACTGCCAGAGAAATTAATAGTAAGAATACTGATGCTGATACTAATCATTACCTATCTTTGAAGGTGTACATATCTGTCTATGTATCTTTCTATCTATCGTCTACCTATCTACATGTATATTAGTACTACCATTATTAGTCTTGTGATTTGTTCATTTAACTGTTTTAAATAATTCTTAACAGATGGAAATTGTATAAAGTCATTTTTTTTTTAGGATAAAATGTAACTTATCAAGAGTGGTAGGTTTTGATAAGACCAAATTATTTATTTACTTATTTTTTGTCTGGCTGTGTACATCTGGAGCTCTAGACCTTAGGATGAAAATAGTCAGACAAAATTAATTTTGTTCTGATATCAATATTTTCTAAATGCCTTAAGTGACTTTTTATTTTACAAAATGACAAGGTTTTATAGTGATGATAATTAAGTTCATGTTTGGTAAAGATAGTTACTATTTTATTTAACATATATTCGTGTACAGCTTACTGTATTATAGGTGCTAAGTTCCATGAGGGGACTTCACTGGTTAAAGTTACAGATCCTTCTGGCATGGTGTTTAAAGTTTAACAAGAACTATAAATGTAACTATAATCATAAATTTAATCATAAGTAAAAATATATAGCAATTATAAGTGTGACTATCATTATGGCTATAAATATACCTATAATTATATCATTTAGTATTTAAAGCTATTTACAACTACCAGTAAAGAATATGTGTAAGATTCTGGTGTCTGTTATCCCTCATCAGGAATTAGAGATAACCTTTAATAACTGGAAAAGGGAAAATTTTAGTTTGAAAATACTCTGTTTGGAAAAGGAGTTCTTCTCCGAAAAATTGGAAGTCCTCTTGTACATTTTTTAACATGTTGCTCCATGTGTCTGTGTTGGGACATGAGCTTCTTATTTCAGAGTCCTCACTGCCAAGCACAGATAAATATTAGGCCTTGCTGTGTAACTACAAGTGTAACTCTATAAGCTGCTATGTCCGGATCTCTGATCAGAATGTTTTATATTTAAGGCTTTTGTGGTAATAGCATTGTTCTTTTAGTGGGTTTAGTGTTACTACTTCTTGTGTGACGAACTTACATGAGAAAAATCATCTCCTGCTTAAAATCAGAACTGAAAACTATTTCAGTGAATAGCAGAGAACTCCTTCATGTGTAACACTGACAAAAGTTCTCAGCAGTATCAACATGCATGTTATTTTTAATAATGCCTTTATTCCAAGTATTATGAAGTTCACGTGTATCACTTGTTTTCCTAAACACAATCTAATGTGGTTATGACCTCTGACAAAGGCGACAGTCTTCGGGCAAATTTATGAAACATTTACTATGTATATAGGTTCATGTAGGTTGAAAGTCTAGGTTTAACTACCACAGTATAAATATTGTAAGGTATATTTGCTTCCAAGATGAAAACACCAAATAAAATGGGAGGCAGATATATGTAACAACTGAAAGTCCAGAGTTGACAGTAATTAAAGTTAGAAAGAGAAAGTTAATCATAATAATGATACTTTTACATAACATCCTATTTGATGCAAAGAGCAAGAAAGAATATGAAAAATGGCAAGAGGAATACCAAAAGAACAGAAAAGATGGTCACATTGGATAGAGGGCAACATAAGGAAGGTTTAAATAAGTTTCGAGGATAGAACCTATCAAGTAAAAAAGTGATGTGAACAAAATTTGAGGCAGGAAATCAAAATTGTGATCTGGCAGCAAGCAATAGTACTGTTTACATAGGGTTTTATAAGGTGTATGAATAATAGAATCCTGCTTTTAAAAGAGATAATGAGTAAAACATGCCAAATATGGAGGGGGATGGGAAGTAGGTTTATAGTTGTGAGTATGATAAACACTTCATTCTTTTATTAGTTATTATTTTTTCCATAAGATCAACTGTAAACCTTCTTTGCGCATCCCTGTGTTTACCTCTGATTATTTATAGTCTTGAATGCCTGCCTGAAGAATTTGGCTGTCACTCTCTTGGTGAATGGTTTTCAAAGTTTTATTTCCTGGCAGGGGGTCATTTCAAAAGCTTATTTCAAAATTATGCAGAACCACGAACTATCAGAAAGCCAGAGAAGGAACGAAGAAGAGAGGGGTGGGGAGAGGGAGAGAGAAAGTGGGAGCAACTGGTTAAAGCAGCAGTAAGGTACAGAGTCCTGCCTTCTTCTTATCCTCTCTGCAAGTGGCTCTAAGTCTCACTGATGGAACTATATGACTTCATAAAACACAGTTTAGCCCTGGCTGGTGTGGCTCGGTGGATTGAGCACCAACTTACGAACCAAAGGGTTGAGGGTTTGATTCCCAGTCAGGGCACATGCCTGGGTTTCAGGCCAGGTCCCCCGTAGGGGGCACATGAGAAGCAACCACACATTGATGTTTCTCTCCCTCTCTCCCTCTCTTCCCCTCTTTCTCAAAATAAATAAATGAAATCTTTAAAAGAAACACACAGTTTAAAAGTCACTATTCTTGGTAATTAGAAGCTATTGATAATTTTGCATGGAGGCATGTGTGAAAGAAGTGACTGCAATTAATGAAATTAAAACATAGATTTTCTAGGGGCAGCAAAGAAAGGAGAAATTCCCAGTGGACTCCAGAGCTTCCTTCCCATGGGATAATTGCACCTGCTGCTATGGCATAGCTGCCAGGGAGCACCACTTCTCTGACATCTGTTTTTTATAGACAGCAATGCACAAGCTCATTTTGCCCAACTTAATACCTAATTGTACAAAGAAGGAGACTATAATACAAGGTGAATTAATGCAAAGAATATTTAAAGACCTATACGCTTTGGTTTACAAGATGTGCTCGAGTTTTCTGCAGGCGGTGCTTTATTACAAGGGCCTTCTCCTTTGCGGCTCCCAGTCTGTCTCCAAGTAGTGCATTCCATTTTACCACCCACACAAAATGGTACCCATGTGTATGGCTGCCTCCCTCCCAGGACAGAGAGCTCCAAGGGACAGTAAGAGCTCCAGAGGACCAGGAAGCACTGCTCTACTAAATATTGCCCACCGTCTCAGTTTCCACTTCCATCTTCTCTGAGACATTACCATTGAGAATTTAATTTAACATCTGCAGAGAACTGCAGCCTTTAATATTAGTTATTAATAGGTTCATCTTGCAGAGTCCTCACAGACTAATCATCATCTCAACATTCACAAAATTTATTCACCACATAAAATACACATAAATTGGGTCTTGTTATATAGAGGCAGCAGAAGCCATGGAAACACTACTTCAGGAAAGAGGTCAGTGTCCACAGAGATAAGAGACTGAACTAGGGTTGCTGTAGCAGGCACGGGAAGAAAATGATGGGCTGAGTTGCATAGTGAAGGAAAAATGGACAGATTTAAGGATGAATGAGACATGGGTAATAAGAGGTAAACAGATGGATCAGAGACTGCCAACCTTGGTATTTGAAAGTGATTTTACTTTTACAGGTGAGAAAATCAGGAGGGTGAAAAAGTTTGTGTAAATGCTAAGCTTAGTTTTAAGTATGTTGATGATTTGAGATGTTGGTGAGAAGCCCAAGCAAAGATGTCTTTCAAAAAATGATAAATATGGGATTAGATTTAGGGCTGGAGGTGTAGTTTCCTGGGGGTTTCATTTCAGAAAGACATTGAATGACCTCTGCCTGCCTGAATCCTCTAAATAAAAATCTATGACTTATGGTTTCAATCAATTTATAGTGCCTAATTCATAATTTTCATATCTATTTTCCTTACTAAAACATTCAAATTGTAGCTTTGAATATAGAAAGAATGAGTTTTAATTTAGTGCTTGGAAAGAATAAGGGGCATTGACCATTGCATTTTATCTAAAAAGAGCTATATGAACTGAGAAATTGCATGCTTTGGAGATACTAGAGAAAATTGATTTCTGACTCGCTAAGGTGAAGAGCACATTTTGCTAAAAAACATCTTAACAGCAAAGTGGTGGCAAATGCTTTACTCACACTCTCAGCACGTTAAAATCCATCAATGTCAGAGAGCACATTTTTAGAAATTTATTAGGTTCTTGCCAATTCACGTCCCCTTTTAATCAGGGGTTTCTACTTTATTTGTAGATCTAGGACTCAACTTAAATACAATTGGAAATGGTAGAGAACAAGTAATCTCTGACTTAGGATGGTTTTGTTTTGGCATTCAACAACATTCATATCCTGGTACTTGTGATTTTTAGATAGAGTTCTGGCCCATACTTTGATGAAAACTTGAACACAGTAACTGATTGTCTCTTATATGCCTCTTGGATTATTGATTTATGTAATTGGACTTTAACATATTGAATTCTTTTATTTACTGATTTTTTTAGAGAGAGGAGAAAGGAGGGAGAGAGAGAGAGAGAAACATCAATGTACAAGAGAAACATCAATTGGTTGCTCCTTGCACACCCCCAGCCGAAGACCTGACCCACAAACTAGACATGTGCTCTGACTGAGAACTGAACTGGCGACCTCTAGGTTTGCAGACCAGTGCTCAACCCACTGAACCACATCAGCCAGGGCAATATATTAAATTCTTATCATAGTGACTCCTTGATGTATGTTCTTCAAAATTTTGAGATAATAAAACTATATAAATTAGATATTATTTTTTTAGCAGTCATATATACATTATGAACTCTTTACAGAAACTGGACCAGGTTTTGGGTTCACTTGGAGAAAAGCCTTGGCTGTGCTTGGATCTATTCTAAGGTGGTACTTCTTAAATTTTTGTCTTGAGGGAGCAGTTTTTATTTACTTTTGAATCTATCACAGATTGATACTTTTTACAACATACCTTGTACAAGTCCACTCCTGATATGCTTAAATGATGTGGCAAGGTCAGGATGCTGTATACATTTCTAAAAAATTGTTATCAATTTCTATAGTTATTTCATTGTAGACCAGTAGTAAACATTTTTCAAACTATAACAGTCCATAGTTGAATGTTTGAGTCATACTGCATTTAGAATATATACAAATGTATTGAAGTTCTACAATCTTAGGAGTGATTTATTTAAGATGTAATAAATTACATCAGAGATCTCTCAACGCTATGAAGATTGACTATATGATTAAATGCCATTCTTTAGCCTCTTCATTTCCCTCTGAAACCCAAATCTCTGGTATCTTTGAATAAAGTAAAATAATAAATAATAATTACACCTAAAATTATTTACTGGACACTTAGTATACATCAGGGACCAACATAAGTAAATTAGAGACATTATTTAATCCTCACATCCACCTTATGAGGTAAGTAATTTATAGGTGAGAACTTTAGGTGCAGCAATGTTAATTGACTTTTCAAAGTCATTCAACTTTACTACTACCTGGTAAAACCAGCCAAAACATCTGCATTCCACAAAATAAAAATTAATTAGATTATAACTTTGTCATTTTCCAGTCATGAGAATGTACTCTGTGTATTTTATTGAATTCAAAGTCCCCAGTTCTCCAGTAACAAGTTATAGACGCAATTTCTGACCTCTAGGTCATCATGCCATGGCCGTCTACATATTGATTATAGGTGGTAGGCTATGATTCATTCTGCCTACCACCTATAGGTGGTAGGCTATGCCTTCATTCAAACACACAGGACTGCAGAGATGCAAAGGTCTTGTGCACATATCAGTCAGGAACAATCATGGAGCACTGAAGAACATAAAATAAGATTAATCTCTCTTAGATCATATAATTTCTGTTAGATGACAGAAGGAGTTATAAAGTATTTTATGGTAGTCTTGAACCCTGACCATGTACTCTTACTACCCTGAAAATGTGCTGAATACAAGTTCTCCTCTAATAGTTGGTAAAGGGTGAGACCCTTAACTTGCTGAACTTCCCATTACAGGAATTATTCAATAAGTGAGAGAGAGACTTTTATTTTCTGCCTCACACATCTCTAATTATGGAATAAAACTCAGCAGCAGTCTGGACCCCTATGGTAAATAACAAAGTTTTAGCAGTGAAATGCAAATGATGAAAACATTTCACTCCCTAAATTCTGTCAGGGAACACTGGGAAGATATTCACAACTAAAAATGTGTGTATTTGCCAAGGCTGATATTATAGTGCTTGGATTTTCATAGGCTCCCAGAATCACAACATTTTAAACTTGGTGACACTAGTTGCCTGCTTTCCTGGAGACATTTCATAAACACAAGCATTTAGAAGCAACTATGTGTTCAGGTAATTCTACAAGTTACTTTTTAGTTTGTTTAGGGTTTCACAGGATACTCTGAAACTACAGATTCATTCTGTCAGCTTTGCGTGTTTTAAATATGTTACAGGCAGAGGTCCTCTTATATTTATAATAGTTGGTGGCAGGCTTGCAGCTCACTACAAATGTGGCTGGCAGGTGCCACGCTGACATATGCAGTCAATCTGTGAAACACTGGTACAAGGACAAAGCATCCATCATGAGGACATTACTCAATAATTAGCAATCATGGAAAAGCGACTTCGTCTTTTGCATTTTTTTGCTTCCTTCTGGTGTGTGAGTGAATTGGAGGGTGATGATGGGTATGCGGGGGCAACTAATTCTCATCAAAATCCAGTTGCCAGGACACAGGGCAGGAGTGGAGGCAGATAAGCTAATGTGTGCAATTGCATGTGTATTATGATGCTCTTTAATATGGACTCCTATCTTCCTTTCAATGCAAAGGCTCTCCTCATCCTTCTCTGTGCCTCTTTTTTCTTTTTTGCATGTTTGACATCCTTTCTGACGTGGGGCAGCTCAGTTACATTTAGATTTCCAATTACCTTTCACAAAAAATGCAAATGATCTTTAAAAAGTCTTCAAAATAATTACACCCACACACACATAATACAACACAATTTGAAAAGGCTTGTGATCTTATTTGGTTATTTAAAAAATATGTACACAGATATTTAAATTGTTTTTATTTATTGAGTTTAGAAAGAGTGTGGAAAGGGAGAGAGAGAAAGAGACACTGATATGTTCAAGTTATTTTTTAATACATTTTATGGATTATGCTATTACAGCTGTCCTGATTTTTCCCCTTTTCCCTCCATCTAGTACTTCCTCAATTCCCCCCTTAGCTTATGTCCATGGGTCATGCATATAAGTTCTTTGGCTACTCCATTTCCTATACTGTTTTTAACATCCTCCTGTCTATTCTGTACCTATCAATTTGTACTTCTTAATCCCTGCACCATTTCCCCCATTCTTCCTCTTCCTCCTCCCTGAGGATAACCCTCGAAATGATCTCCATATCTATGATTCTACTCCTGTTTTGCTTATTTGCTTAGTTTGTTTTTTTATATTCAGTTGTTGATAGCTGTGAATTTCTTGCCCTTTTAATGTTCATAGTTTTGCTCTTCTTTTTCTTAAATAACTCCCTTTAGCATTTCATATCATAATGTCTTGGTAATGATGAACTCCTTTAGCTTTGCCTCATCTGGGAGGCACTTTAACTGCCTTCCAATTCTAAACGATAGCTTTGCTGGATAGAGTAATCTTGGCTGTAGGTACTTGATTTTCATCACTTAGAATATTTCTTGCCCATCCCTTACAGCCTAGAAAGTTTTTTTTGAGAAATCAGTTGACAATTTTATAGGGACTCCTTTGTAGGTAGCTCTCTGCTTTTCTTTTTTCACTTTTAAGATTCTCTCTTTATCTTTAATCTTTGGCATCTTAATGATGTGTCTTGGTGTGGGCCTCTTTGAATCCATCTTGTTTGGGACTCTGTGCTTCCTGGACTTGTATGTCTATTTCCTTCCCCCAAATAGGGAAGTTTTCTGTCAACATTTTTTTAAATAAGTTTTCAATTTTTTGTTCTTTCTCATCTCCTTCCAGCACCCCTAATTTGAATGTTGGTATGTTTCAAGTTGTCCCAGAGGCTCCTTATCCTATCTTTCTTTGCTTTTTATTTATTTTTTCCTTTCTCTTCTTGCTGTTCTAATTGAATGTTTTTTTCCTTCCTTATGTTCTAAATCATTGATTTGATTCTCGGCTTCATCCGCTTCACAGTTGGTTCCCTGTAAATTTCTCTTTATTTCACCTAGTGTAACCTTCATTTCTGCCTTGGTCTTTTTTTATGCTGTTGAAGTACCTGATGTGTTCTTGAGCATCCTGATAACCAGTGTTTTGAACTCTGCATCTGACAGATTGCTTATCTCCACTTTGTTTAGTTCTTTTTCTGGAGTTTGTTTTGTTCTTTCATTTGGGCCATATTTCTTTGTCTCCTTATTTTGGCAGCCTCCTTGTGTTTGTTTCAATGTATTAGGTGAGCTGCTTTGATTTCTTATCTTAGTAGCATGGACTATTGTAGAAAGACTCACTGGTAGGTTGGATGGGGTGGAGCCTTCAGTAATCACCAGGGCAGGATATCCTGTGTGAACCAGTTTGATGGAGTCTCTGATACGGTGTTGTAGCTCTATGGCTCTGTGTGGGGGATGGTTCAGAAAAAAGACAATGCCACTGCCTGGCCTCTGGAGTTTTGTTCAGGAGGAAGCTGTCCCCTGGCACTCACCTTGATGACAGACAGACACTTCAGTTTCTTGCCTTGCACCACTGGTGCCCTTCCAGTTGCTGTTCCAGTGCTGGCGCTCAGAGGGGGTGAGTTTGCATAAGTCCATTTTGGGCACTGTAAGAAGAGACATCTGAGAACCCCACAGTTTCTTCCACTGTCCCAACCCCCATTGTTTTTTACAGCCAAAAATAATAGGGGCTTACCTTTCTGGCACTGGAACCCTGGGCTGGATGGTCTGGTGTAGGGCTAGGATCTCTTGCTGCCAAGGTATCCCCCCTGATTTTTATCCATTACTTATGTATGTGTGACTGCCCATTCCACGTCTATGTGTCTCTACATCTCCACCCCACTATCCATCTGGATGAATGTGACTTCTTCAATTCATTGGTTGTTGGATTTCCACACAGCTCAATTTTCTAATGAATCTGGGTGTTTTATAGTTTCATTGTAATTTTTGCTCTGGTTGTGAGAGGCCTAAATCTTGACTAAAAGTATGTGTTGTTCCACTTATTTTATGCATTCATTGGTTGATTCTTGTATGTGACATGGGATTGAATCCACACCCTTGATATACTGGGATAACACTCTCACTAACTGAGCTACCCAGCCAGGGCCTGTTCACAGAATTTTGACACTTTTTCAAAATATAAAGTCTATTTCCCTTCCTCTTAAATGTAGGCTATATTTAGTAATTCAGTCTTAAACAATGTGGCAGAAGAGAGACTATGTAATGTCCAACATTAAAACAGAAAAGACATTATGTCTTTCTCTTCCATTTCTTTCCCAGATTACCTGCCACTGCCATGTTAGGAGGATGCACAAGGAGCCCAGTGAAGAAGAATACTCAGCAAAAGCCTTATATGGTAAGGTGCTGAGGCCTCAAGCTAACAACCATGTGGGTTTTAATCTTGGAAGCAAATCTTCCACACTTGTCAAACTCAAATGTCAGCAGCCCTGGCCAACCATGAGAGATCCTGAGTTTGAATCACCTAGTTAGGCCCCTCTTGGATTCTTCACTCTCAGAAAATGTGTGAGAAAATAACTGTTTGTTGTTTAAGCTAAGGTCATTGATTCTGAAGTAATAATTTGTCTTGCAGCAAGAGATAATTAGTACGCCCATACTTCCTTTTACAACTGGGCTGGACAGTGTCTGAGTATTTCTTCTAGTGTGGCTAAGCCATTACAGAACATTTGCCAAAACAAGGAGAGATGCAGAGTGATGGCAACTATCTGACATTAAAACTTGCTGAAATATATATCTTAGGTCCTGCATTCAGTGGCAATTTATTTTGTAAACTATTCTATAATTATTGGTATTTGATGTATCAGTGTAAATGTTAGGAAATGTGTCATTTTTTAAATTTAGCTATTGTGTCTTGAACAGTATGTGTACTACATGTTAGCATTTATTCTAGATATTGTTGATGCAAAGATACAAAAACAAACATCACTGAGCACCTGCTTAGAAAAATTATTTAGTTAAGGTATATAAATCTAGCTGCAGTATTTATCTTTGGAAATGCAAAATACATTTTCTATGGAGTGTACAATGGCTCCTTAAGTAGAAAATTTGAAAGATTTAATCAAAACTGGCTCTCTCTTTTTTTCTGCATGTATGTGTTTATGTGTGTGTACAAAATATTTCTGTTCAGGAATTATCTACTCTTTAGTCATTGTCTGTTTCCTGTAGGTGATATTGGAATGGTTCCAATGTAGGAGCAAGAATGATAAAGCAAAATGAGCAAGAGAGTAGAAGTCCTACATCTCTGCTATTCTGCACTTTCTCTCTCTCTCTCTCTCAACTGTTAGTGCTAAATAAGGAAGTGTACCATTACTCATAATCCCCACTAATGTTCTGATTCTAGGGCTCTGTGTTCATTGAAAAGAAGGGTGCAGTTGTTCATATATTTATGTATTTCAAAGTACCTTCCTTGCTTGCCCCTCGTGTCCATATTGCTTCCCTCATCCTTTCTATTTATATTGACATGTACACTTGCTCCCTATACTTTTCTCCACTCCCAGAAAGAATAAAATGGGGTGGAAGAGTTAACTTTTTATGCAGATATGCCATCCTCAATGACCTTACCCAACAACAACACACAAAATACTTGACATTAATCGTAAATTGGATTTCTGTTCTTCAATTTTCCATTTTTTAAATGATGTCATGTCCCCTATGAGTCAATCAATCACCACTAAAATATTCATTGTGAGTTGTCCTTATTTCTAATACAGTGCTGTGATTTTATATAAAATCCTATCTATGGTTTGTGCAATTTTGTTCTTTTCTATGAATTGTCAGTACTGCTATCGGTGTCCATCATTTTAATAGATGTGTTCTTGAAAACTGTTTCAAATTTACATATTTACCCTCACTGTACATATTTTTACACAGTTGCCATCATACTAGAAAAAATACTTTGCATTCTTTTATCTCATGGTTTTTATCATATCTCCCCCATATTCCATGTAGTCTTAACTATGTTTTATTAGGTGAATAAAATTTGTGTTTCCCTTGAAGTAAATGACCCCTTTCAATCTAGTGACCCAATTCTCAAGAATAAATGAAGATTAAAATATAATGAGGTATAACTGGGTACAAAAAAACCCCACTATATTTATAAACAGAAAAACAAAAATGACTGTCGTATACTTTCTCTATAAGAAAAACCAACAATGTCTCAAGAGAAACCATCAATGCAGATAATTATATGCATAGTAGTTAAGAAAGGGGAATAACAGAGGCCAGGCTGAAGTTATTGTTCTATTTATCGGGCAGATAGAGACCAAGGGAGCAGTCAGTGCACAATGGGTAGGAACCAACAAGTTTGTTAATTATGCCTGAACGCCTCATATACCCGCCTCTGACAAGAAGTGACAAACACTCATTGCTGAGCTATTTTTTTTACTATGGAGAAATTATTTATTTGCTTGACATTGCTCTCACAATGGGGACTTTCTGTTGTTTCACCTTTGCAATATAAAAATTTATTGTTGAATTAAATTCTGTTACTTATTGTGACTGTGTACCAACTTTAACTGCTATTAATCAAAAAGCAGAAAATACAAAGGAATGATTTCAATGCTGTGTTTTTTAGGGATTGAAAAGCAGCAGGAAATCAAATGCACAATTGGAAAGCATAGTAACTAAACAATGATAAGAAAATAAAATATTTTGAGACCTTTTGTGTTAAAAAGTTTTAATAAATTACCCTTTAATTCAGAGCACATGTACTGAATTTGTAATATGTTATTTTGGTTAACAAAAACACAACTTAATTATGCAAAGCTGTGTTACTTCTACAGCTAGCACTACTGGGAAATTTTTTTTAATAGTAAAAAATGTTCCTTATTTTTAATTCTATTACTACTAAGAAGTAATGATTTTATCTAGACTTCTCACTTTATCTCTTGATCACATTGGAATGGAGAAATGGTTGGCTTGGGGGAGGCCTAGATTCTTACAGAACTGGAGTCCACCATTTGCTCACTATGAGTCACATGTACTCTCTGTGGCACTTCAAAAGATATGTCCATAAATTCTTTTAAACACCTTCCAATGAGAAGAGGAATTTATATCCCCTACCTTTGAAAATGCTCAAATTTTGTGATGGTTTTCAGCAATAGAGAAAGCCAATGTAGTTTCTTTGCTGTTTGTTTGAATACTTACCCTTGATGATATTAGTTCGACTGCCCTGTGGTGTTGGCATGTTTTGGTAAAGCCAAAATTAGTCCACCATAAGAGAGACTGCATTGAAAAATCACAGGTAGAGGTTCTAAGATTGCATGAGATGAAAGTGGTGCTTACCATCTTTTTCTGTGCTAGTATTCCATAATTCTAGCTGTCATCTTCACTGGAAATGCAACTGGTTGAGAGACCCCACACTGTAACTGCCTAGCTGAACTCTCTCTGAATTCCTGAGTCACAGAATTTAATAGAGAAGACAGAATGACTACTGTTTTAGTAAGCCACTAAGTTTCAGGGGGGATTTGTTATATAGCAGTAGATAATCAACACTCTCTGAATCTCAACATAACAAGGATGTTTCTTCCTATGTCTCAGGAAGAGTGAGAGTTGCTGGTATGGGTGTAATCATCTGACACAAAGCAGGAACAGAGAAAATTAGAGCAATTATAGTACCAAAATTTTAAACTATAAGGATGCTTGGAAAATAAAACATTTTATATAATCCTCTTATTGTAACAGGGATGAAATTCTCCACAATTGAATTGTTTAGATGAATTTGATTTGTCTAAGTGAAATTGAATCTGTCTCAAACCATAAATGCCTGGATTGGGGAAGTAGTTCAGTCTCAGTCAACATGGGCTTTCTCCTTATTTTGGATAATCCCAGAATCACAGAGAAAGTGCATTGTTCTGAAAGGAGTTCTCCCTCTTGATCAAGAAAGGGCTTGGGCATCCTTACTTTGCTCCTGGGTACGATACATCTTCCTTGAACTCCTTGCTTCTATTTAGCAGACCTACTTATGGCAGAATTTTTTTAATGCTTACTCTCAAATTCCATGGATCCTCCTTTCCCAGAGTGTTTGCACTGAAGTAGAACACTTTGTGGAACCCATAACCTTGGTTCCCCTCTCCACAGTACAGTTCATGTCTTTTTCAGATTCAACACACCAAATATTTACACCATTTCTTGCTTCTAAGATATCCTTTGAAGACAATGAGCTAGGAGGACTATGTCTAACTCTGTCATCTGGGCTTGGAACACAGAACAAAGAAAAAGCCCCTTTCTAGGAGAAACAACCCTAGTGTCATACTTTTCTACACAATGTGATTTCACTTACTATGTAGTAATAACCACTTTTTTACACTGATTTTAATTACAATTTATTTTACTCTTGCATTATAAAAATAAGTTTCATATTTAAAAATTTATTGGTATCCATATCTTAACACATAATTATAAAACCTGGACAATACTATATAAATTTTTAATATACTTTCTTGAAAAAGAAAAAAATAAAATATCCTGATTCTCCAGTTTTGATCAAATTATCCAGCATTTAATAACAACTATTATTATTCTTCATTTTATATACAAACATATATGTTTATGCACCTCAGTACACTTGTTTATGTATGTATGTACATAACATATATGTATATGTATGAATACAAATAAACATGTTCTATGTTACTAACGCTGTCCTAACTACAACAAATGACCTCAGTAAGTCATAAAATCTCCAGTGAATTTAAGGAAATAAAAGAGGAAGAATCAAGATGGCAGAGGAATGAATGGAAATCAAACTAAACTCCTCCCAGGACCAACCTGGAATTAAAACTAAATTGTGGAGAAATCATCTGGAATGAACAACTGAACAATAGAGAGAGAGGAGCCTTTTAACCTCGGACAGACAAGGGAATGAGCTTTAGCACAACCTAACTGGTAAGGAGTGCAGTAGAGACTCGAGAAGGTGGGCGGGGTGCCCATGGGCAGCAGCACCAGAAGGATATTGAAACAGCCAACTGGATCCCCCTGAGGAGAGTGGGGTCTAAACCATAAGTAGGGATCTCTAGTCAACAGCACCAGAGACCAAAAAGTACACAGATAACAGCCAGCTGTGAAAAGTGGCAGGGCTGCTCTCTGCCAGAGACAGGAGGCTTGAGACACAAAGAGCCGTTTAAAGGACAAATGCATAAATATTTTTTGCAGTTGTTTACCCTGGGTTCCAACAAAGGCGGGAGCAGAGTTGGGCTGGAGATGCCTGAGGAGAGACAGGGGAAGGAGGTTTTGGGGAGAGAATTGAGAGTAGCTGGCAGGATCCTGGTGTTGACTCATCCCCCATGTGGAGCAACAATCTTACTCAGGCAGACCACTCCCCTGAGCAGCAACAGCATGAGAGGGCCCAATAGCCCCGCCCCAAGTAAGGACTCTGCCCCACCTTGTGGTGTCTCTAAACCAGCCTGCTGAGTGCAGAGTGACTAGATTAACAGTTGAAGGAGACAGCCACAGACAGTAGATTCATGGAAGTCTCAAACAGACTGCTTAAAGTCAGACAGGGTCAACATCTGACATCACCAGAGGCAGATCCAGAAAGGAAAAAATAACAGTGGTCTCCTGCCATAGAAGCTCACACCACAAAGTCAGGAAATCAAGACATATCAATCTAAGAAGCAGAAGCAAAAAAGAAGAGTCTCACAAATAATGGGAAGACAAAGAAACACTCCCCAATTGAAGGGAAAGGAGGAATCCCCACAAAAAGAACTAAATGAAATAGAGGCAAGTAAACTATCAGATATTGAGTTCCAAACAATGGTTCTAAGGAAGCTCAATGAGTTCAGTGAGCTCAGAGAGAATTACCAAAAACTACAAGGAAACTATGAGGAACTTACTGCGAACTATATCAGCAAGAAAAAGGACATAGAAACTCAATAAGAGACAAGAGGAAATGAAGAATACAGTTTCTGAATTGAAGAACACAGTAGAAGGAATCAAAAGCAGGCTAGATAAAGCCGAGGATTGAATCAGTGAGCTGGAAGATAAGGTAGAAAAAAATTCCCAGAAAGAGCAAGGAAATGAAAAAAGATTAAAAAAGAATGAAGAGGCATTTAGGGAAATGCAGGACAACCTGAAACGTAATAATATCCATATAATAGGGATACCAGAAGGCGAAGAAGAGAAGCAAGGGATAGAGAAACTGTTTGAGAAAGTAATGATGGAAAACTTCCCTAATTGGAGGAGAGAAAGTGTCACACAAGTCCAGGAAGCACGGAGGGTCCCATTCAAGAGGAACCCAGTGAGGCCCACTCCAAGACACATCATCATTAAAATGGCAAATATTGAAGACAAACAGAGAATCCTAAAGGCACCAAGGGAGAAACAGGTAGTAACATATAGAGGAGCCCCGATACAGCTAGCATCTGACTTCTCAACAGAAACACTGCAAGCCAAAAGGGAGTGGCAAGAAATATTCCAAGTCATAAAAAGCAACCGAGACTGCTCTACCCAGCAAGGCTTTCAATTGAAATGGAAGACGAAATAAAGAGCTTCTCAAACAAAAGAAGTCTAAAAGAATACATCTCCACCAAACCAGCACTGTAAAATATGCTAAAGGGACTGCTTTAAGAAGATGGAGAAAAAGAGTCAATGAATACCCAGTGCCTTTTGCAGTCACCTTACTTGCTATTACCAATATTCTTAATACTTATTAATCTGATTGTGACAATGATATGTTATTTTGTTATTTTATTGTTTGTTGAAACTAACCCTGTTTTTGTATATTTCCTGCCTATTTCTATTTTTTTTTTAAAAAGCTTAAATGAGTTTTTGGTATTCTTTATCCATTTTTTGATTAAAAGTTTGTAGAATATTTTCCCTAAAAAAAAATCCCAAAAAACCTATTAACCCTTTTTTAGATGTGTGGCAAATACTTTCCTATTCTATTACTTGTCCTTTAACTTTTTTTACATGAATACACTGCATAGTTTTAGATGTTTAGTATAGTCATCTGGTCAATATTTTACTTTATAACTTCTGGATTTGAATATGTTACTTCAGGGTAAGAAAAATATTATTTTATATTTTCTCCCAAAACTCCTTAGATTTACATATTGATTTTTTTTTTTAAGAGTTAAGAGACCATGAGAAAATTTTCATAATTTGTTAAATTTCAAAAGCAGAATACAAAACCATGCCTATAGGGTGATATCCCAGTTTTGTGTTTAAAAAAAGTGTGTTTTAAAAAAATTATGTATGTGTTTATGGGAACATGGAAGAGAAGGGTGTGATTTTTTAACTCACCTGAATATTTGTTGTATAATGTATGAAATAGGGCTCTATATTTGTTTTCTTTCAAGTAATAGTGATCTATGCACCTTATATGTTGAATAAACCTTATTTTTCCCATTGATTTGAAATACCAATTTAATCATTTATTACATTGTTAGAAAGATATATATGTTTGTTCTTAGAATGCTCATTTTATTTCATTCATCTACTTGATTATTTCTGTGCAGGTGTCATGATTGCTGAGACTTTATAATGGATTTAAATTTCGTAATATTTTATAATGGATCTTGACATTTAAAAAAATAAATAAATGAAATCAATCTGCATTAAAAAAAAAGAAAGAAAGAAGGAACTCCAACCATTTGCAACAACATGGATGGAATTCGAAAATACTATGGTAAGTGAAATAATCCAATCGGTGAAAGACACATACCATAGATCTCTCCTATAAGTGGAATCTTTTCAACACAATAAAGTAATGAACAAAATGAACAGCAGGCAAGGAAACATGGAGCAGACTGAAAGTGACCAGAGGGGATGGGGAAGGAGGACAATGGTGGAAAGAAGGAGAAGGAACTAAACAAAGAACATGTATGAATGGCCCATGGACATGGACACAGAGTGGGAATTGACTGTGGGAGACGGGGGCAGGGTGGGATGAGTGGAGGAGGGTGAAGGGGGAAAAATTGAGACAGCTGTCATAGAATAAACATGATTTAAAAAAATAAAAGATGAAATAATGGTGTTTTATTTATTTATATTTTACTCTTTTTTGTATTTTTTTTCCTTTGCCATTTAGTCTCCTTATAACCCCCATCCCCAGCAATGCAATCCCCACACTGCTGTCTAGGTCCATGAGTCCTTTTGCCTTTTTGCTCAATCCCTCCACCCCCTCACCTCCCCTGCCACTAGCTCTATTAATCATTTGTTCAGTTCCTAAGCCAAATTAATTTGAATTTTAACACTGTGCCATGCAATAGTTATACTACTAAATATCAATTAACTATGGCTTTAAAAGTCTTACAAAATTTTGATTTACAAATGTATCATTAAGGAATAATTCCATGTCATTAAAAACTCAAAATTCATCGTATTCCAAAAGCAATACAAATACTTAAGACTTAGTTATGAGTTGTCGATTGCCAATTTATTCTGTTTTCTGTGTTAGCTTCAGGGGAAAGATATAGAAATAATTGTTTACTGTTTTGTTCAGACTGACATATATTTATTTAGTGTGGTTTCATGCAAAAAGAAGAGACCATAAAGTAAACCACTCTTTTCTCATAGTCCCTTTGGAAATGAGGCATTCATAGAAAATATCATTCTACACATGAGGAAAAGATGCCTTTCTTATTTTATTCAAGTTCCATATTATGCACAAAACAGTTGCTTAGAGTCACAGAATTTATGGGAATGCTTCCTAAAAATTCCACCCTGACAAGAACTGCCTGAAAGAATTTTGATTGCTATTTCCTTCAATGCTGCATATAGCCAATTTTAGTTATATACAATGTTTATATTCACCATGCTATGAATTATTGGCTTCTAGTTAGAATAGAAGAGAAAAGGAGTAATGGTCATGGTAACACAAACTTCTTTTGCTAACATATTGTATTTCAGTATAATATTGTGTTGTGCCTTTCCTTTCACACTAATAACTTCCTTAGTCCCATAGAAACATATGAGTTCTGGCATGCTTTGACATTTTGATTTTTTAAATAATATCTGTGATTTCTTCTTGTTTGTTTCCCTGGATAATGCCCACATTTTTCACTCATATAAATAATGGACTTAGGAGTAACTGGCTGCACCATGGCATCATGGAATCATAAACATGGTGTAGTATAGATTCTTATTTTACCAGGTGGCAGAAAAATAGTAACTCACCCAAAGGCGAATGGCTAGTTGGTGGCCACACAGTTCAAAGATTTCTCATCATAAAATACTGCTTTTCCCATAATATTGGAAATAAATAGCAGAGCTGTCACATATTTGACTAAAGTTTATTTAAAAAAACTTTCTTACACATTTGAAGTGTTTGACAGAATTTATACAAGGAACTGAAGGGATTAACAATTGGGGGAGATTGGTTGTAGTACTGAGATAGTAACTGAGATGGAGAAATGGCCATAGGTGGGAAATAATTTAACTTTCTCAGTCAAATGTCCTGTATTTACTAGGTTTTAATATCAACTATAATCTAGCTTGTAAAATAAATGGAGACATTTCTACTTTGCTCTATGTAATAAAACATTCAGAATCACAGATAGCATCTGTTTCTTGCTATTATCTTAATATTTACTGATAAAATCTTTTGAACAGACCCACTATCCATTTCATAAGGCTGCTTTAAAACAAGCTTATTTTCCTAGGAATATTTGTTCTTTAGAGCTTTTAAAATAAATTTTATGTTAATTATGGATCTATATTTCATCAAAATTAAATTTAAATGTTAGCATTTCTATTAGATCTTCCTTTCATATTTTTCTTAATTTTTCTGTTTTATTCAGTGTTTTTCCCTTATATTCTCATTACCATTGGAACTAGATTATATTTTTTTATTTTTATTTCATTAATATTTTTTTATGATGCTAGCACGTTGCTTTCTTTATGCTTCTTTGTTTCTGCTTTAAAATTAATTTCTGCTTTTCCCTTTATGAAATTTTCCTTTCTTCCTTACCTGAACTCATGTTGTATATAATTTGCCATCCTGCTTATTTTAAACTTACTGAATTTACCTTCTTTATAATGAAGTAAACATTTAAAATTATAAATTTCCATTTTGTACAGATTTTTAAAACTATCTATAGTATTTGGTATACACATATTTGGTATCATAAATTAATATATATTGATTTAACTCTATGTTCTCAATACATGTTTAATGGTAACCAGTTTGTAGAATTAAACTGCAGTATATACAATTTGTATCACTGGGTTATTTCTTATGATTTTTAAATTTAACTTTTTAGCATTTCATATTTAATTTGAATTGTCCTTATATTAAGAAATACAATGTGGTTTTCTGAGACATTTGAGCAAGCATAGAGGCAAGAAGAGGCTGCTATTTCAGGCAGGAAAATTGTCAACATTTTGATATGTGAAAAATGGAGCTATTTTCTCTACCCACAGGAGCAATCATCATTGTTGGAAGCTGCTGCCCCTGAAGTTACTATATTGAATTTTTAGCCAAGGTTTTATTGTTCTACCTCCACTTGCCCAGCTTCCAGAGCTTGCCAAACCTGAGCTACTACCGATTTTTCAACCCATAGGATGGGCTCTCGCTGTTTTCAGGCCACATATGTACTGTTTGGACATTCATTGATTTACTCTATAATTGAGCCAAACCCTTTCTTATACTCTTTGGTCATCAGAGTAAAGCACCATTTTAGATCATTCTTGTGGATGATTAACATCCTTCATTTCCCTCTTTACATTAGTTGAAAAGTCTAGGGCTGTATTTTGATCACTTTTATTTATCATCTATTTTTTCCTTAGATGCATGAGAGATTGGACATAAAATGAACAATGAACAGACAATATGTGAACATGGTAGCCTACCCCACAACCTGCAGCAATCAACCCAAGAAACCAATGTATTATGTTTCAACCAGTCCAGAAAGCCAATAATGCCTGTAGTAATTAGTCCCAAATGATCAGGACTTAGTTAATAATTGACAGCTCTCCTGATTCTTTTTCACTGTTTCTAACTGAGGACCAACTAGAGAAAGCAAAATCAAATGTGTACTAACATATCACACAGGATGCCGCTTCTACCTAGGCCACTCCAGCAGCCTCCAATCAGGGCATACCTGAAGCTTACCCTGTTTTCCCTACAAAGCTTTCCCACTCTTCCTGACTTTGAGTTACTGACAAACACAAGTGATGGAAGCTGGTTTCCTTAGTATAGCAAACTTTGAATAAACAGCCCATGTTTGTTCTTAATTGGGTGGTCTTTATTTATTTCCATAGTTAAAAAATCATGTTGTGACACATTCTGAGAAAAGGAAAAAGTTGAAGATAGTTCTTTTATGGTACGGCAAAAATGAAGCTGTTTGGAAAAGTCTTGACGATCCAGAAAGACCCTTTTTACTGGGATCATCATTGTGGGCAGCAGGCATAAGCTAGTCCTTGAAGAACTTACTGGCATATAGGTTTCATCACCCATCACCTATGCATGACAATCACTTATGCATCACAATCTCTTTGAGCCTTGAATGCCTCATGTAAATAAAAGAAGATTAAAAAAATTATTTTATAAGTTTGTTGATTAAAATACATAAAGTGATAAATATAAATTAACTACCATGGTATTCCTAAATGTTCCTTGCTTTACTCTACTTAAAAGTATCTAACAACCTTCACCACAAAATATTGCTGTGGGCTGTCATTCCTTCAGAGACTGTTTTGCCAGCTGAGAATGAAGTACATGTATTTATCTTTGCACTCCTTATTCTTTAGTATATTAATTAATTTATTAAATAACTCATATGTTTGAATGTCTATTATATACCAGAATCGTTCTTAGACATCGGCTACAGGACAGTCATGGTTCCTGCCATCTTACAGTGGAAAGTTTATATATTTATATATGTTGTATCACAATATCTATAAATATGAATATATATTCATTAGTGAATAACTACAATTTTCTCTTTCTTTGGTAAATTATGTTGTATTCTTTTGTATCACCTTTGTGTTCTATACCATGTTATGCATATAGTAATTGCTAAAAATTTTTAATGATGAATACATTATAATGTGTATTGATTTAAACTAAGGTAGAGACAAGACCAGATTTTTTTTGTTTCTATTTTGAATGTCTTATTTTAGTTTCTTGAAACAAAATACAAAATATAACACTAATTAAAAACAAAAATCGCAGATTTATAATCACTGAATAAGCCATGCTAATAAATCATTAGTGAATCTTGTGCTATTTAATCTTCTTTCAAGTCCTTGAAAATTGCTAGTAATAATTTTTAAAAAGATTGAGTAACTTATGAGTCCAAAGATTCAAAGCTTTTATATCTGCATGACTTTGTAAACACACACCTACAGTATTTCCCATTTACATGTGTCAGATAGGTTCTAAGACCCCCAGTGCATGTCTGAAACTGAGTACCTATAATACCTATAGTATCCTATATATACTGTGATTTTTATTTTCCTACACATGCATACCTTTTCATTTAAAGGGTGCACTTAACAGCTTCCCTTGGGCATATGCAAGTTGCCAGGAACACTACTTTTGCCCTTTGAGGCCATTATCAAGTAAGTCAGGGACACTTTAACACAGGCACTGTGATACTGCAACAGTTGATCTGGTAACCAAGGAGGCTACTAAGTGACTGAAGGGCAAGTATGCAGACTACAGACACTGGAAGAAGGCATGATTCAGTTTCGGGGAAGTATAAAGTGAGACACTTTGAGATTTCATCATTCTACTCAGGACGGCATGCAATGAAAACTTATAAATTATTTATTTTGGGCATTTCCGAATAGCATTTTTGGACTGTGTTTGATTGGGGTAACTGAACCAATGGAAAATGAAACCATGGATAAAAAGGAACTACTGTGTGTATGTGCATGTACTCAAAATTGCATTCTCTTGACATTTTCAAATGTCACTTTAATATATTCAATATTATTATGCTAGTATAAGAAACCCGTCCTCCTTCCACCCCCGGAAATATACTTCACGGAGCCTAAAGAAAACTGTTGGCTGAAAATTCTCAAAATGAGCCAAATACAATGCAAGTAACTTGAAACTAGCAGGGACTATGACATAAAATTTATTATCTATAATTGTAATGCTCTATTTAAGATTTTTTTATTATTTTTTTCTTTGCAGAAACAATGGGAATCATACCTCCTAAGAAGAAAACATTCAGACTATTATGGCTTCATTAATTTTGTTTTCTTAAACATTATGAAGACACTGTAATTCAAACAACATCATGGAAAAACAGGTGGTATTAATATGTTTAAATTCTTAAGGATTACATATATGGCTTTAATTTTTTGAAATATTATCTAAGTAAAAAACATTTCTCTCTGTTTATACCTGGTGTTTTACCTTACATAGATATTCTAAAATTATGAATGTATATCAGAAGCTTTTTTTTCCACATGCTTTGACAGATATTATTATTTTTCCCTGACCCAATAAAAAGCAAATCAATGCATATTATTTTAATTTCAGTTTTATTTGATTTGAAGGAGTAATTTAAAATATTAAACTCACTATTTTATAAGCCTGGACTAAAGTATTTATGCAAGTGACTAATATGATTTTACAGTCTTAGGATTTGTCACAAAAACTGTCATTCCATGGTCCTTTTACCCCACTACTGACAGCTCATTGCTTACTGAGCTGCCTGAAAAATTGAAGAAGGTGATACTCATATTGAATCTATGCTTTGTATAATAGTCCATATACAATAAAAAAAAAGACATGCCTATTAGGACAGACATCCATATAGCTAACACACACACACACAAAAATAGCTTTGTTACTCACTGCTTAGTGTCAGTTTTATTTTTAAGGAAATTATCTATATTTTAGTCTTGGGGTCTCCTTGTGGTCTTAGCTCATAAAGCTAATCTATCATGACATGTCTGACGTGGTCTTCTGGGTTCTCAACTCAGATTTGCTGCATGTTGAATTCCACTCACCCACTGCATAGCGCTCAAACATACACAGTCACTGAAGAACTCAGTCTACTTATTTTTTATGCACTAGGTGACTGATTCCCAATCATCACCGTTAATAATTAAAAAATGACTGAACCCAGCCCTTCTCGGCCCCACCAATCATTTCATATACAAAGATTGTGACCAGAATCATGCCTTTCATCTTCCTTAATTAAGGAGGCAGCCCCCATTCTCAGCAGAGTGTGAATGGAGCCTGGCCCTCCATCTTTGTCATGTAATAATGAGATATTGCTCCTTCCATTCCTTACTGCACAGTGGCCATGGAGACAGTGCAGTGAATCCCTAATAACCACTATTGCCCTGCACACACAAGAGCAGAGGCTTCTCCCCCTGCCACCTACTCAGTGCTTCAGAAATTCTGTGTGAGTGGAAGCATGTCCTCTGGGTGGCACACAAGCAGGATGGACTAGATTAACACTAAAAATGTTTAGTACAACTAAATTGCAAGGAATCACAGGCTACAGAAATTGTCTGGGAAATGCAGTTTGATCCTAAATAAGTTGAGTGCATTCCAAAACAGAAAGTTTAAGTAATAACCAATGTTTCAAAATATAACTCTCAAAACATCTAACATGCAGGCCCAAATTTTCAGACCAAACCCAGAGAAATCTCAAGTTGAATGAGAAAAGACCATAGACACCAACACTGAAATAATACACATACTGGAATGACTAGAAAAGGATTTTAAAAGAGGTATAATAAAAATGAATAAACTTTTAGAAACATCTTTTAAAAATTAAGAAATTGAAAATCTTGACATACAATATGAAGAAGTACCAAATTAAAGTTAAAGCAGAAAAAATAACAATCCAAATGAAAAATCTCATAGTGTGGATCACTAACAATGGATCACACACGATGCAGCAGAGAGGAAAAAGGAAAAGAAACTCCTACCTTTTGCAACAGCATGGATGGAACTGAAGGGTATTATGCTAAGTGAAGTAAGTCAGGCTCTGAAAGACAAATACCATATGATCTCACTTATATGTGGAACAAAATCAACAAAACAAACAAATGAGCAAAATAAAAACAGAGAAATGGAACTAAAAAACAAACTGACAGTGACCAGAGGGGAGGAGGGAGGGAGATAATGGGGAGAAAGAAGGAGAAGGGTCAAGTCAAGGAACCTGAATAGAGGACTCATGGGCACCGACAACGGCAGGGGGGTATTGATTGTGGCAGTGGGGGTACAGGCCGGGGGAGCAACAGGGAAAAAGTAGGACAACTGTCACTGACCAATAATAAAAAAAAATGACAGAAGAATTACTCTGAACTTGAAGATAGATCAACGAAATTGTTTTCATTAGAACAAAGAGAAAATAGTTTGAAAAAGTAACGAGATCTTGGGGACTTATGAAACAAAAACAGAGGATCTAACATTTGGGACATTAGAATTTCAGACAAAACAAAAAAATTAATGTAGAGGTGAAACTGTATTTGAAGGGATGATGGCTGAAAACATCTCAATGTAACAAAGAATTATATAAACATTAATTTAAAAAGCTGGACAAATAGAAATGGATAAATCTTAACAATTTCATGTCCTAGCATAACAATCTAACAGCTAAAGACTAACATCAAAGAAAAATTTTGAAAGCTACCATAGAGAAATTAGGCATTGTCTATCAGTAAATTTGAACAATTCAAGTTTAGCTGGCTTCTCACAGACTCTATCAGGCCCATAATAAGTGACAACATTTTCATGTGTTGAAAGGAAAGAACTGTTAAACCAGATCATTATGTTTAGTATTTTTCAAAAATGAAGGTGAAATGAAAATATGCTTACATACAAAAAAGCAAACATAATTTATTACCAGCAGAACTAACTAAACAATGTTTTTCAGATAGAAACTGTATGATAAAATAATAGAATATGGAACATGAAGAATGAAAACAGAAAAGGTAACTTTATGGGTAAATAGAGACTTTGATTTTACTCTTTTTTTAATGCTTGACAGTTAAGAACTGTCATTCATAAAATTGTGTGATGTGGTTCTCAATGTAAGTATACAACTATTTAAAGGGAGTAACTAAGTGACCTAAATGTTACATTAGCTACATTCCAATTGACATAAAATATATTAAAACTTTTAGGTTCTTTCAGTTTGTTGCCATCATCTTTGTTTCCTATAGGCTCTTTTAAAAACAAACAAACAAAAACCAGTTTCTTTAACTCCATGTCAATAATTTTAATTGCCTTTAGTTTATTTTAGAGTTTATTTTTATGAGAGGATTTCTATAAAGATACCATTAACCTGAGCATTATTTTTTCTTTATATTATACTCTTTCTATATAAAGTAAACAAAAATTATTTTGGCAATTTAGAAATCTGACAGAATGAGTTATTTTCATAAGCTGTAAGCAAAAATCCATTTAAATATTTTCAATATTGTTTCTAAAACTCTTTAAAGTCATATTTCTTCTACAGTAATTCTATAATGAATTAAATTCAATTCTTCTAAAATTAATTGAGAATCACAACTTTAGAGATTTAGATGGAAAACCTATTCTAACATCTTAATTTCTATAATTAGAAGTAAAAAAGAAAGTGTTGTCAAGTAACATGTATGTTCATCTCCCCTTAAAGTTTGCTTTCCTGATATTTGCATATTTTTCTTAGATGGAAAGTACCAGTGAAAAAATGACAAATTTATCTGTGAACTAAGGAAAGTTCTTGTTAATAGAATGACTCTGGATTTTTCTAGTATGTTCTATTAAACAATAATTTCATAATTCATGTCAGTAAATTGTACAATTCAATAATAACCTGATTATCATAATAAAGATAAAAGAGACCTGAAGACACCTTGGTTAAAATTAGAATGTCTGGAAGATCATTAAGAAATATGAATTAGGAATATCAGGCTGGGGGGGAAAGATGGCGGAGGAGTGAAAGGGAGTCACGCTGACCTCCTCCTAAAACCAAACTGGAATTGCAACTAAATAATGGAGTAATCACCTGGAAAGCAGTGGAGCCATAGTGGGAGAGGAGCCTTGGTGCCGCGGACAGTGGATTCTACTCTCACACATCCCAACGGGTGAGAATTGCGGTGGAGGCTCAAGAGGGTGGGCTGGGTGCGCACGGGCACTGGCACCAGAGGGACATTGAAACGACCAGTTAGCTTCGCCCGAGAAGAACGGGGTCTGAATCATAAACAGGGACCTCTAAACTACAGCAGCTAAAACCAAGAAAATACAGACAAAACGCAACCCCAAAAAGCTTAGGGGCACTCTCTGCCAGAGACAGGTGGCTGGGGATGCAAAAAGACATTTAAAGGGCAAACGCAAAAGCTGCAGCGGCAGCCACCCTCCTTGATCGCTGGGTACAGGTGGCAGCAGGGTGGGCTGGTGCCTGGGAAAAGACTGGTGAGGAAAACTTTGTGAAGAGAACTGAGACGGCGGCCGGTGGAGCCCGGGTGATAACGCACTTCCCACTCTGCAGCTCCCATCTGGCTCAGGCATAAGGGAATCAATTAACCTGCCTTTTGTGCGCTCCGCACACAGCTTGTACGCATGTGAGCTACGGGGCTGAGTGCAGACTGGCTGGGAGAGCCTTGAGGAGAGACTGGAGACGGAGGCATTGGGGAAAGAACGGGAGGAGGAACCGGGGAGTCCCGACTCCCTCCCCGTTCGGTAGTCTCCATTGTGGGCTGGAAAGGCGCGACTCCAAAGAGGCAGAAGCGGGGCGCGCATGAACCAGACTGCCTGCGATTGAAACGCAGTCCGCACAGGGGTTGGATCCTTGGCCGAAGGGGTCACAGAACTGCCCAGAGGCCCCTGAGGGGAGACTAGAAACGGAGGCATTGGGGAAAGAACGGGAGGAGGAACCGGGGAGTCCCGACTCCTTCTCCTTGCCGAAGTCTCCATTGCGCAGGAAGAGGCCACACCCCCAAAGAGCCAAAAGCCAAAAAGCAAACATAGACACCCCCAAAACACCCAGAGCAGGCGCGCACACTTGCGCCGAGTGACTGGCGAGGGTTGGCGAGCGTGTGTGTGACCCACGCGGGCTGGCAAATGCTTGCACCTGCCGGCAAGGCCTCACACAGACTGGCACCCATACGGCCTGCGAGGGATTGCACAGAGGGGCAAGGGCAGGCGTAAATTGACCTACCGGGCGCGATTGCGGAGCGGCCCACAAAATAAGTAGAGCTGCCCAGAGTCCCTGGAGGAGAGACCAGAAACAGGATTAACGGGAGAGTCCTAGAGCTGATTTCCTCCCATTTCCGTAGTCCCTATTTGGCGAGGGCAAGCAACGCACCCAAAGAGCCAAAAGCGGGGAAAACACACAATAGAAGACCCTAAACTGACCAGTGCCGGGAAGCTCGCGTGCCAGGGAGGCCAGATGAGTACGGGAGGTCGCGAATAAGCCCCCTGGTCTAGGGCAAACACATGCGAGCCCAGGCAGGTGGGGGACCCTGCCACGCTGGGAACGCGCTCAAGGAGCCTTCGTGAGAGCGCAGAGAGATCCCAAAAAATAGCTCAGCCCTGACCGAAGGGGTCACAGAGCGGCTCCAAGCAAGAGTCAGACACAGGTATTAGACTCCTGAAAGGCTCAAACAACCCAAGGCCCTATAGGGTCAACAACTGACATCATCAGAGGCAAGCCCAGAAAGAAAAGTAAAGGACAAAAATACTTAACAGACTCTAACAAAAATGGGAGGAAAAAGAAGTTCCCCTCAAATGAGTGGAAAAGGGGACTCCCCACAGAGAGAGCTAAATGAAATAGAGGCAAGGGAACTATCAGATATGGAATTCAAAACAATGGTTCTAAGGAAGCTCAATGAGCTTAGCCAGCTCAAAGATAACTATGAGAAACTGCAGAGAAATTATCAGGATCTTACAGCAAACTATATAAGCCTGGAAAAGGACATAGAAACTATCAAGAAGACACAAGAGGATATGAAGAATACCATTTCTGAATTGAAGAACACAGTAGAAGGAATCCAAAGCAGGCTGGATGAAGCCGAGGATCGAATCAGTGAGATGGAGCATAAGGTAGAAAAAAGCTCCCAGAAAGAACAAGAAATGGAAAAACGGCTCAAAAAGAATGAAGAAGCATTTAGGGAAATGCAGGACAACCTGAAACGCAATAATATCCGTATAATAGGGATACCAGAAGGAGAAGAAGAGGAGCAAGGAATAGAGAACCTCCTCGAAAAAGTAATGATGGAAAATTTCCCTAATTTGAGGAGAGAAAGGCTCTCATGGATCCAGGAGGCACAGAGGACCCCACTCAAGAGGGACCCAAGGAGGTCCACTCCAAGACACATCATCATTAAAATGGCAAATGTCAAAGACAAAGAGAGAATCCTCAAGGCAGCAAGGGAGAAGGAGAAAGTAACATACAAGGGGGCCCCGATACGCCTAGGAGCTGACTTCTCAACAGAAACACTACAAGCCAGAAGGGAATGGCAACAAATATTCCAAGTCATGAAAAGCAAGGGCCTACAGCCAAGGCTGCTCTACCCAGCTAGGCTCTCCATTAAAATAGAAGGAGAAATACGGAGTTTCCCAGACAAAAGAAAGCTAAAAGAATACATCTCTACCAAACCAGCACTCCAAGGTATGCTAAGGGGACTGGTTTAAGCAGATGAAGGAAAAGAATGAGACAGAGAGGAACACAAGTACAAAGAGAAAAGATGAGTAAGTTTCTATCAGTAATATCTCTCAATGTGAATGGACTAAATGCCCCAATCCAGAGACACAGGGTAGCTGAATGGATAAGAAAACATGACCCACACATATGCGACCTACAAGAGACCCACCTCAGAGCAAAAGACCTACACAGATTGAAAGTAAAGGGATGGAAAAGAATATTCCAAGCAAATGGACATGAGAGAAAGGCTGGCGTTGCCATACTTGTATCAGACAAAGTAGATTTCAAAGCAAAGGCCATAAAGAGAGACCCAGAGGGGCACTTTATCATACTTAAAGGAAGAATCTATCAAGAAGACATCAACATTGTAAACTTATATGCTCCCAATATAGGAGCCCCCAAGTTTATAAGGAAATTGTTGGATGACTTCAAAAAAGATATAGACAGCAACACACTGATAGTAGGGGATTTCAACACCCCACTGTCGAAAATGGACAGATCTTCCAAACAAAACATTAATAAACATATCATGGCGCTGAATGACACACTGAATCAAAGAGACTTACCTGACATATAAAGAACCTTACATCCCAAAGAAGAAAAATACACATTCTTTTCAAATGCTCATGGCAGTTTTTCAAAGATAGACCACATGATAGGACACAAAGCAAGCCTCAGCAAGTTCAGGAAAATTGAAATAATACCAAACTTTTTCTCAGACCACAAGGCCTTGAAACTCGAAATCAACCTCAAAGAGAAACTTCAAAAACTTGCAAACTCATGGAGACTGAACAGTACACTATTGAACAACGAATGGGTCAATAATGAGATAAGAGAAGAAATCAAAAAATTTCTGGAAACAAATGAAAATGAACAGACAACAGTCCAAAACCTATGGGACACAGCAAAGGCGGTCCTGAGAGGGAAGTTCATAAAATACAGGCTTACCTTAAAAAGATAGAAACATTTCAAATAAAAGACCTAACACTACAACTTCAAGAACTGGAGAAACAACAACAAATAAATCCCAGAGCAAGTAGAAGGAAGGAAATAGTCAAGATGAGAGCAGAACTGAATGACATAGAGACAAAAAACAATTCAGAGGATCAACCAATCCAGAAGCTGGTTCTTTGAAAAGATTAATAAAGTTGACAAGCCTTTAAGCAGACTCATCAAGAAAAACAGGGAGAGGACCCAAATTAATAATATCAGAAATGAAAGAGGAGAAATAACAACTGATACCACAGAAATACAAATGATCATCAGAAACTATTATGAACAATTATATGCCAAGAAATTTGAAAATCTTGATGAAATGGACAAATTTTTAGAAAAGTATAATCTTCCAACACTGAAGGAGGAAGAAACAGAAAGCTTGAACAGACCGATAACAGCTGGGGAAATTGAAGCAGTCATCAAGAAACTCCCGGCACACAAAAGCCCAGGGCCAGACGGTTTCCCAGGAGAATTTTACAAAACATTTAAGGAAGAGCTAACCCCTGTCCTTCTCAGACTATTCCAAAAAATCCAAGAGGAGGGAAGACTCCCAGACTCCTTCTATGAGGCCAGCATCACCCTGATCCCAAAACCAGATAAAGACCCTACCAAGAAAGAAAACTACAGGCCAATTTCGCTGATGAACATAGATGCTAAAATCCTCAACAAAATATTGGCAAACCGCATCCAGCAATACATTCAAAAAATTATCCATCACGATCAAGTGGGATTCATCCCAGGGATGCAGGGATGGTTCAATATACGCAAATCAGTAAACGTGATACATCACATAAATCAAAGAAAAGACAAAAACCACATGATCATCTCGATAGATGCAGAAAAAGCATTCGATAAGGTACAGCACCCATTTATGATCAAAACACTCAGCAAAATGGGAATAAATGGGGCATTCCTCAACGTAATAAAGGCCATATATGAAAAACCTACAGCCAATATCATACTCAACGGGCAAAAACTGAAAGCTTTCCCACTAAGATCAGGAACACGACAAGGATGTCCGCTCTCACCGCTTCTTTTCAACATCGTATTGGAAGTCCTAGCCACAGCGGTCAGACAAGAGAAAGAGATAAAAGGCATCCAAATAGGAAAGGAGGAAGTAAAACTATCATTGTTTGCAGATGACATGGTAGTGTACATAGAGAACCCTGTAGACTCTACCAAAAAACTCCTCAACCTAATAAGTGAATTTGGCAAAACAGCAGGATACAAAGTCAACATTCAGAAATCAAAGGCGTTTTTGTACACCAGCAATGCAATAGAAGAAGAAGAAATCAGGAAAAATATACCATTCGATATAGCACGAAAAAAGATAAAGTACCTAGGGATAAATTTAACCAAAGACACAAAAGACCTGTATGCAGAAAACTATACAACATTGAAAAAAGAAATTAAGGAAGACACAAATAAATGGAAGCATATACCGTGCTCATGGATTGGAAGAATTAATATCCTCAAAATGTCCATACTACCCAAAGCAATTTATAGATTCAACGCAATCCCTATTAAGATACCACTGACGTATTTCACAGAAATAGAACAGACATTTCAAAAATTTATATGGAACCATAAACGACCCCGAGTAGCCGCAGCAATTTTGAGAAAGAAACACAAAGTAGGAGGGATCACAATACCGGACATCAAACTCTACTACAAAGCCACTATACTCAAAACAATCTGGTACTGGCACAAGAACAGATCCGTAGACCAGTGGAATAGAATAGAAAGCCCAGAAATAAGCCCAGGTCTCTATGGACATCTAATATTCGACAAAGGGGACAGAAGCATAAAATGGAGCAATAACAGCCTCTTCAACAAATGGTGTTGGGAGAGCTGGATGGCTACATGCAAAAAATTGAAGTTGGATCATCAGCTGACACCATACACAAAAATAAACTCAAGATGGATAAAAGACTTAAATATAAGTCGCAACACCATCAAAGTCCTAGAGGAGAACATTGGCAGGAAACTCTCAGATATCCCACACAGCAATTTTTTCACTGATATGTCTCCTAAAGCAAGGGACATAAGGGAAAGAATAAACAAGTGGAACCTCATTAAAATAAGAAGCTTCTGCACGGCTAAAGAAAACATCAGCAAAATGAAAAGGGAGCCAACCGTATGGGAAAATATATTTGCTAATGATACATCAGATAGAGGTTTGATCTCCAAGATATACAAAGAACTCACTCGACTCTACTCCAAGAAGACAAACGATCCAATCAAAAAATGGGCAAAGGACCTGGGCAGACGCTTTTCTAAGAAGGAGATACAGAGGGCCCAGAGGCATCTGAAAGGATGCTCAGCATCACTAGCCATCAGAGAAATGCAGATCAAAACCACCATGAGGTACCACCTCACACCCGTCAGAATGGCCATCATAAACAGATCCACAAACAACAGGTGCTGGCGAGGTTGTGGAGAAAAGGGAACCCTAGTCCACTGTTGGTGGGAATGCAGACTGGTGCAGCCACTATGGAAAGCAGTGTGGAATTTCCTCAGAAAGCTGAAAATGGAACTGCCTTTTGATCCAGCGATTCCCCTGCTGGGACTATACCCTGAGAACACCAAAATGCCAATACAAAAGAACCTATGCACCCCAATGTTCATAGTAGCACAATTTACAATAGCCAAGTGTTGGAAGCAACCTAAATGCCCATCAGTAGATGACTGGATCAAAAAATTATGGTACATATACCCAATGGAATACTACGCAGCAGAAAGAAAAAAAGAAGTACTAAACTTTGCAACAGCATCGATGGAACTGGAGAGCATCATGCTAAGCCAAATAAGCCTGGGGGCGAAAGACAAATACCATATGATCTCACCTATAAGCGGAACCTAACCAACAATGCAAAGAAGCAAGAAAAATAATACCAGCTACACTGAAAGGAAAAGAAATCAACAGAGACAAGAGGGAAGGGGGGGCAGGGAAAGGGAAGGGAAGGGGAAAGTCAAGGAACATATAGCAAAGACTCATGGACAAAACCAAAGGGGAAGAGCTGAGGGAGGGAAGGTGGGAGGGGGCAAGGGAAAGAGGTGGGGGGAAGACAGAGACAAAATATTTAAAAAGTAAATAAATTAATAAAAAAAAGAAATATGAATTAGTGATACCTCTATGAGCAAATATGCTATTCTTAAAGTAAATGTAACTACAGCTCATGCCCTATAGAAACAAACTGATTTTACTTGAAATTAGAAAATAAACAGAAATGTTATGGTAACCACAGTTTTCAGCAAAAATGTCTTTAAAGTTATCAATGGCAAAATTGTGAAGGCGTAATAATTTGTCTTTAGTGGTATGCCCAATCAAGTCCTGAATTTGGCTTAATTTGGTAGGTGTGAGGATTCACACAGGAAAGGCAATTACCAGACACCAACTGTCTAATACACTTCCTGGAGAATAGATACCTTTTGTATTATTTAAACCTAATCATAGAGCAGTTTCCTAATAAATCGACAGTGGACAAAGAAAAAAATGTAACTGAATCAAAAAATACATAAATAAAAATACGGAAAACTTCAATTCAATGAAGCACAACTCTGAAAGCCTTGAAAACAGGCCACAGTGTACATGTTCTTTTTCCTACTTTTCTTAGGAAAGCAGACCAATAGAGAAAAAAAGGAATACACATTTCAATTCTTATAAAACAACAACAACAACAAAAAACCCTGTGATATGAACCAGTTTAGAAATTTCAGTTTAGCTTGTCAATAGGGAATTTAATTAAATTCAATTGATTTGTACTCTATTAAAATATTCCACCAATTTAAAAGTAATATATATATATATATATACATTGCAGATAAATGCATTTGAGTTTTATATGTTATTTTTGCCCATTTGGAGTATGTAATTGAATTATGTTACAGTGATCATTTCCCTAATAATTAAATGTTAATATTTAATATGTTATATATTTTTTCAAATATTGTATTTAATGATTACAGAATAATCTTTTGCCTAAAAATTCCTTATTGGCCATCTATAATACTTAAAGCTAACATTTCCATAACAGTTCTATGAATATCCTTCATATAAGTGTCACTGAATTTGTACAAACCATATCACCACTACCCAGATGAAGAAATAGAACACTAACAGTATCACAAAAACCATAGGACCCCTTCTTCTTGTAACTACACCCTTCTTTTTTCTAAAAAAAATTTTTTTTAATCAACTTTATGTATTTATTTTTTAGAGAGGAGGGAAGAGGGGGAGAAAAAGAGAGAGAAACATTGATCAGTTGTCTCTAGAATGTGCCCCAACTGGGGACTGAACCTGCAACCCAGGCATGTACCATGACTGGGAATCGAAATGGTGACCCTTTGCATTACGAGACGATGTCCAATTAACCAAGCCACACCAGTCAGTGAAAATAACCAAAAGTAACAATATTGATATTTCTACCTTCATAGAATAATTTTGTCTATTTTTATATTTATTTAAATGGAAGTACATTATGTCTAGGGCCTTTGGTTCAGTATTGTATTAATGAGATTCAGCCATATTGTTGTCTAGAACAATAAATTTGTTCTCGCTGTTTATACAGTGTTACATATAGAACATTCAACTCCTTATTTGTCACTCCCTCCAGCCCCTGACAACCTCCATTCTACTTTCTATTTTCATAAGTTTTACTACATCAGATTGCTTTTATAAAAGGAATCATGCAGTATTTGTCCTTTTGTGGCTGATTTATTTCACTGAGCATAATGTCCTTGAGGTTCATCCATGTTGTAGTGTATTATAACATTTCATTATTTTTTATGGGTAAATAATATTCCATTGTGCATATATGCCATACTTTCCTTACTCACTGATGAACATCTAGGTTATTTCCATCTCTCGGTTATTGTGAATAATTAATACTCTGGGCCTTTATTATCAACTACTACTTATTTTTCCATTAACTATATATTCAACCTTTTATAATCTGTCATCATTTTCTCCTCATTTTTTCTTTATACTTTGTAAATATTCCTCCATTTTTACTAAAACTTCTGTACTTCTTCTTCTTCTAACCTAAATGCTCTCACAAGGTAATCTTATACCAATGCATGAATTCAATCTTTATATAATAGATAATTTTCCTTATTTCTGTATCTTCATCAGAACCAATACATAATTTGTAAACAAGTACATCTAACATCTTAAGAGTTGTTTCTATGATAGTTCAATGTCCTAAATTTTCTCTCTTACTTATATCCTAAGTCATACCATGTAAGAAGTATTTTCAGCCACAGAACAAATGGTTAAGTATTTCTAGAGCTACCAAGAGCTCCAATCCCTTCAAAACTACATTTGGAAACTCTAAATGCCACTACTGATTATTCAGTGTTAATGTTGAACAAAAATTCCCAATTCACATGGAGGTAATGAACCCTGGCCTATCGCTGTCTTCTCTAGCCTAGAAATAATTCCTAGAGGCAGTCAACTTGAGGTTCTTATATAGCGCACTTCAGTTTTCTTAGCAAGTGTCGTCATCATTGTAGCTGATTCTCTCGCCACTGACACTCTTAGAGAGTGAGTCATGACTCTAAGCCCAATTTCTTTCTTCTTTTAGAAGTGGTTATTACCCCAGGAGATACTAAATGTTAGGATGGTAGAGATGGAAACCTCTTCTGATTCTGGTTCTCTGAATGAGCAGTGGTTAGTATTTTCTCCCCTATATAATAAGGTCCTATTTGGGATATAAGAGCTGAACGTGCTCAGTGCCCCAATCCTCTAAAGGTTGCTGCTTCTTAAAGAGAACTACATGTGAATATAATGTTAAGTTGCAAAAGGAAATAAGACCATCTTTTTCCTTTGAAGCCTTTAACTTTTTCATACTTTATTAAATAATAGAGCTTCCAGTGACCACTCAACACACCTCCCCACTGTCATTGAATCTTCTTGTTCTCATTGTCTACAAAGAGCCTATAATGACAAGGAGGCTAGGAAATCCCTTTTACTGGCTGTGTCTCATTATCTCTGATAGATATAATCCACGAATACTACACAGAGGAATGAAAATAAGTCACTCATGACACTAGAGAACAATATATGAAAATGCTAGTAAGTTCCCAGATTTCCTTCAGCAACTTGGGCTCTACCGGAACTGCCATGATCTGCATATCTCCTGGATAATGCATTGTATGTGAGAATTAAAATTGAAATCTGGATACAACAAAAAAGTACAGTAATATTTTCTGGGAGGAAATGCCAAAGTGATACTAATTTTAATCTAGAATAAAAAGAATATAAAAATTGCAAAAAAGATAATAAGAAAAAGAAAAATTATAGTTGTGGTCTTGTCAATTAGATACCAACATGAAAAATTCAGAAGTTGAAATAAAAAACACAGTAATAAACAAAATAAAAATACAAACAATTTAAAAATATATTTTAAATATATATGCGATATTTGAGAATATGCAAATGCTTTAACATATATTTGAAATATTGCAATAGAAATGCATAAATCCACAATAATGGGAATGTCAAACCCTTCTCTCAGTTGTCAATAGAACAATAGAGAAAAAATCTTTAAGAATCTAGAAAAACTAGGCAGTACTATAATCAAATGGACATACTTGACATGTGAAGAACACTCTATACAATAAGAATAGAAGACAGATTACTTTCAAGTTCACATGGATCATTCATTTAGAAAGATCATCTCTGGTGTTATAAAAGAATTCTTAACAAATGTAAAGCAATTTAAATTTAAAAAAGTATATTCTCTGATTAGATGAATTTTAAAATAACATTATTTTAGAGTTATTGAAAAATCTCTAAATCTTGGAAATTAAATAATATCTTTTTAAAATCTGTGGGGCAAATAAAAATTTCTATGGGAAATTAGCAAATACTTTGAATTGAACAAAAAATAAAAGTATCAAAATATTTGTAGTATGCTTCCTGGGAGGCCAGCATCCACAGAGGAGGAATGGAAAGGCCTGACCCCACTAATCAAACTCAAGGAAGTGCTAAGGGGATTCTCTTACTCCACAGCCCCTTGTTGGATTGAGTTGGCTAAGGAGGCTTTCACTGAGGGAGCATTGCACCTCAATTGCTCCTATGGCCTAATTTTGCTTTCTTCCTTCCCTACTCTTTACTTTCACATATGCCAATTCTAAGAACATTCCCTAATAAGCCTCCTGCTTGCTAATTTTTACCTCAGAGTCTGCTTCCTGGGGAGCCCATCCTGAATAAATTGCCATTAGCAAAATAAAGACTTAGAGTATTTCCAAATCAGCCTCTGGGATTCAATCTCAGATCATTAATTCAGAGCATGTATTTAGTAAGAATACACTGCCTATTCTAAATTTAAGCTATTCTGTTTCTTTGTAGGATGTTTTATTAGTGGATTTGGTGAAGCTCATTTTCTGATGTTAAGTTAAAGATGCAATTATTGGAATTCATTCCTTCAGAAGGTGAATTTTAGGATATTGCAAATTGCTGACATCTCTCTACCCTTTATACTGGTAAACAGGGAAGACGAGCCATTTTAACTAGTGTTGCTAACAACGCAGTGATTAGTGAAAACTGAAAACAGGTAATGCTAATGATTGGAGAAAGATTTCAATAATAACCACTGACTATTAGCCTGCAATTTTTCCTTTGTCTTCCCTATTTTAAGTCTTAACCATACAGACAGGGGAAAACACATGATTAGCTTAAATTCAATTTAAATTATGGTTTTGCTTCAATATTAGTGGATACTGCATTCAACTAAACTGATAATTGAAGTGTGCATTAGAAACGGGAAGTCTGCTTGGGAGAAAAACACAGGTTATAAGTTTTGTTTTTGCTATCTTCTGACATTTTTATTGGCTATGCCAACTGAATGGCTTTACAAATAAAACTTAACAAATAAAAGTGAATGGGAATGTACAGAGAAATGCTTAAGTGGTCCTATCAAAAATAAAATGACACAGTATTATAAATATTTTTCATGTTCTGTAAATATGTGGCACTTAATCAAAAGTCATTTGCACCTTGACTTTTTAAAGGACCAGAAACATAATAAAATTGAATGAGTCTCTTTCGGTTTCACTTGTTTTTTGAGAATGCTTGATGCATTTTTCTCCAGATATGAATTTTTAACTTTTAAATTGACATTTACATATTAGCTTTTAAATGTGTCATGAAAAACTTGTGCCACCAGCACACACACACACACAAGGTTTAAGAGTATTTAGATTTCTGTTCTGGCTCATACAGTTTACACTACTAAATCACTCCCCTTTCATACTATCATAAATAAGTAGAAATTCTCCACAGTTAACTGAGTGTGGTTAAATTATGTCTCTTAAATATATAAGCAACAATTTTAGAAAAATAACAGTTATTAAAAGGGTCATCAAGCCTTCAGGTTTGTGGTCCTATTCATTAAATCATTTTAAATGTTTTAATGAAGTATGTCCACTCAAAATCAGAAAGGTAAACTCAGAAAGAAATGACTGAGACCTTCTTGAGACAAAATGGCTTTATTTGAAGATTGTTATGTTAGATGACAAGGTTGTGAGATTTCTATTTAATTTTATTTTTTAATGGGTGATGTTTCATGATATATGAGATAAAAAGTTGTCTGACATGATACTGCTACCAGAACAATATTATTAGAATATAGCTAATGCAGAAACAACAAGTTGACGGATTTTAGGCAAGGATGGGTGAGAAAGTGAAAAATATCCTATTTAATATGCTTACACATTTTATTTTAAAACATAGGCTATTTGTTTATTAGGCCAATGACAGGCTACCATAAGACGCTCAGCTCAGTTTTATGTTATAGGAGCCAATTTATTTTGAAATGTAGGCATTTGCTCTCTCTAAAGCAAAGAAATAAGGAAAACAAAAAGGCTTCCAGGGCAGCATTTTACAATGTGTGGTATCTATAGAACACCTGTGTCAATTCTTCTGCATACTTGGCTAAAATTCATATTATCGGACTATACTTCAGACTCCTGAGTAAGAAGCTCTGGGGTTGTGGCTTCAAAATGTTCATTTTCTAGGGAGTAACCTGTTTAGAATTACCTACTCCTAATATTAAGTGCTACAAAGCCTGGTGTAAATGACAGTGGGTACAGAGGAGGAGTTATTGGCTCTCCTATAGGCTGTGGTTTCCAAATACCAAGTTGTGGACTCCAAATGTACTGGGAACTATGGATGGGCTGAGAATATGGGGTATGATGTCTGAGTGCCCAAGTACTCATCACTGATGTCACCTGAGGGTTCAGGTGATCATGTCCTTCCCAATCCTAACAGATAAGGAGCTGCAACACAAGCAAAGGGATAAATGGATGCTTTTTAATTCTGTTTGTAACCATTAGAAATTTCCAATTCACCGAACATATGGTTGATGCTCAGTATGATTTGCACTGAATGAACTGAATTCATTTTAATCTCTGATGGCCACTGACACACTTTACAAGATACTTATTCATGCTTCTGAACTCATTTTCCTCATCTCTAAAATGACATTATAATAACTTTCCTCAAGAGTCTTTCTAAGGTGAAATATGATTCTATATGTGAACTCTCTAGAAATGAAAACCCCCAAGAATTTTAAGAGTGAAAAATTAGAAATGTGTATGTTTATGGCTTCCTTTTTTTTATAGGTTCAGACAATATTTTACAAATTCAAAACAGTGTCAATTTTCTCACTGACATAATTTTATTCAATAAAGTGGGTAATCTTGATTGACGTAGTATATATTTGTTAAAATGATATCAATGTGTTTTTTAACAATGTGTTCTTTATTTTTTTAAAGATTTTATTTATTTGTTTGTTTGTTTATTTTTAAAGAGGGGAAGGGAGGGAGATAGAGAGGGAGAGAAACACCAATGTGCGGTTGCCTCTTGAGGGGCCCCTACTGGGGACCTGGCCGGCAGCCCAGGCATGTGCCTTGACTGGGAATCAAACCTGCTACTCTTTGGTTGGCACACTGGAGCTCAATCCATTGAGCCACACCAGCCAGGACATAATTTTTATAGGAATTAATCTCTTTTTTTAAGCCTAGCCTGAGAATACTAAATATTTTAACATTTTTAATGCTAAAAGCACATAATCTGTGGAATGCTAAGATACATGTACTTTTTGAATCCTGTTTATCTCTCCAAATTTAACTTCATTTATTTGTATGGTTGGTTATTCACTCAAATAATGTCAAATTCTAACCTCTTCACTGAGCTGAGAATTTAAAGATATAATTTCCTACTTGAATTCTCACTAGGGTAAATTAAATAAACCCCAAACTTATGATGCAGATATATATGAATAAATAATTTGAATATGAATCAATATGAATAAATAATAACTAAAATATTTTAATTTCCAGTGTTCCTCTCCCATATACAAATACCTTTTCTCCCCATTCTTTCTATTTGTTGAGTAATATTCCACTGTATGGATCTACTTTATTCTATTTACCAGATAAAGGGCATTGAACTTTTTCTATTTTTTAGCAATTATGAAAAAAACACTAAGAATTTGCATAGACATTTTTTGTATGAACATTAGTTACCCTTCCTTAAAGAAAAGAAGAGAAACAAGTGCTGAATCTCTCTCCTGGGGCATTTGGAAGAGTTTATTAATAGCATCTATTGCTATACTGTCTGAATTTTGATCATGTGCATTAGTTAAAATTTTAATTAAAAAATATTTTTAAGTGGCCAATAACATGCAAATACATGGTCTTTGAAGTCTCCTCTTCTTCTCCAATACTTTAACATTTCTTTTCTTTTTCTCACATACGTTCCATCATGTTTAAATGTTGAAAAAATCCTCATACCAGTTCTTCACTCTATTGGGGAACATATTCTCTGCACCTGCTCCTTCCTTTGGACCTGGCTTATTCTTACGCACCTTTTACATCTTAGCTAAGACATTACTAGCGGTAGGTAACTTCTCTTTCTTGACTGGTCAGGGCAGGTTAAGGTCCTTGGTCACATAGTTTCATTGCTGCTGCAGCATTTGCTCTGTGGCTGTGTTGAGTTACTTAGAACACTTTCCATTATAAGTGGGAAAACTCAACTCAAAAAGAAAAAAAAAAGAATTGTGTCCCCTATAATAGGAAAGTCCAAATGTTGGGCATGATTCAGGAATGGCCACATTCAGAAACAAATTTCCAGTATGACTCCGCCCTCTGTTTTGTCGCCTTCATTTTCAGATTTCACATGGCACACTTCAGGAGCTCTAGGTTCCTGTTTCTCTCAAGTTCAAATATAATGGTAATAGAACATACCTTTCTTCACTCAAAAACAACAGTAAGTCTCATTGTGACTTATTAACTATGATCAGCTTCACTTGCTCACCTCAAAATTAAGTAATGGTATCAGGGGGATGCAGTGCTGGGAAAATCCATCTGAAAATAGTACTTAGGACAGTTCTAGCAAGAACTGGAGAATTTGCATACAAACCAACAAAATGGGCAGAAATTTCATTATTCGATTTGGGCATGTGGATGCATCTATAGCTGCTCTAGGGACAGTAATAGTAGGCTTAGAAACAAAATATTGTTTAGAGAATCCACTTACTAAATAAGGTAGAAAGTCTTTAGTGACTGTAACAAGAAAATGACAAGAAACAAACAAATACAAAAAACCAAAACTATAAAACATCAAGGCTTTATATCCTAGCATGTCTTTTTGCAGAATGGATCAACAATGTTAAAGTAGGAAAGGCAAGTTGAAACACTAGAACAGAGCTCTTAATATACCTGAAGTCTGGAACACTGAGATAAAAAAAACTTTTATTGCAAAATAAAAGCAAAGCTTACTGTACATAACACATTAATTTTAGTTTAACTTAATAAACTCTTAATGGAGTTTAGTACCTGGTAGGCAACAAATAGCAAACTCAATATTTCCAGAAAAAAAATGAAGAAGCTCAATAATACAATTTTGGAGAATGCAGTTTTATAGACATTGACAACTTATTGCAAGCATGAGAAGGATAAGGAGATTCTTAGAAAAGCTTTCTCTGTTCAACCTTTATGCATATTCTTAAATTCAAACTTGGTGACTAAAGTTAATGTTTCACAGAAATTATGATAACTATAAAAATTAACATTAAACAAATGCTCAAAAATGCATTCTGTTCTTATAAAGCCTTAAGTATTTGTTAGCTACTAGTATCACCTTTATAGATTAATAAAAGATAATTTTCCTGTGACTGCTAAGCATTTATATACTGTTGCCTTTGGTAGCTGCGTGAAAACAAGGGGCCTCGAAGAAGCATATTCATGTCTCCCATAGTGAAACCATAGAGGAATTTGGTACTTACTTTCTGTGACCTTGAGAGGTGGATGTTGGCTGGAGACACTGTCCTTTCCTGTGAGAGCAGCTGTGGATAAGGACACAGTGCGTAACTGGCTGGCTGCAGGTCACAATGGACAACAAAAGCTTCAAGGCAGCCCATGAGGGACTGTGATTCAGACCAAAGCTAAGTTTTCAGGGAGAAATTGCATCTGTCTTAATAAAAGCCAGGCAGGGAAAGCAACGGGATGCTACCGCAGGGCCGCGCCTGGAGTAGCCACGCGCTGCCCATGGTTCATGGCTCCACGGGGGAGCCGCCGTGGCAGCTGTGCAAGGGCGAGTTCGCCATGTTCAAGCTCATTCCCATGTTTGAGAGTGACTTCATTCAGATAAGGAAAGGAGGAGAACCGATCAATGTGCACAATAACATACAAATAGTCATTGTGGGCATCACACACGCAGCCCCGACCTTACAATGCCTATGTCATGCTGCTGGCATGACCGAGTGTCAGATGTGCAGTTGGCACCACAAACGACCACACCCAGGAAAGGGGACTCAAGTCAGTAAAAAGGCTTGGAGCTGACCAGGCTTGCCTCTCTTGATGTTTGTAAAGTTGTCCATCTGCAGTCATGACACAAACAACTTCACTTGAAGCTTGCAACTGGCTGCTCTTTTTATCTATAATTATGCCCCAACTTCAGGTGTGAAAGGAGATCTCTTTGCACACTGGGAAGACCTAGTGTTCTTCCTGAGATTCCCATTGGAGGCTTATAGCGGTATCCATGCCATACTAGCTTGTGACATTATGGGTATACTTGTGTTGGAGGCAGAGGACGGGCAGAGCCCAGCAGTAAGTTTGTCCAGAGACTCACTGAGAGGGGCTGAATGCTTTGGGAGAACAAACGAGGGCTTTTAGGCTTCTCTCCTAGGCTGACTAGGGAAACATTGCATGTGGAGGGGCCCAGGGCAAGTGAGCCACAATGTGGGAGTCTTGCCACACTGGGGAGGTCCCAAGGGCTTCTAAATATCCAAGGCTCCTTAGATATCTGTTCCTCTAACTCCATCCTTGATGTTGTAATGCTGACAACAGCATCCTGACCCTCCATTCTGTTCTGGAACACGTACATACTACTGCGGACTTAGGCAGATTGACCTATTTTGAGATATTTTAACTATGAGAAAGCCCTTTCGTTATCTAAGCCATGAACTGATTTTTGTTTAAATCTGTGGCATTGCAGCACGCTTTCTTCACAGGCGCACAATTTGTTAATAGCTCTCAGAATGTAAAATGCAGATAGCTTTTGACCAGCAGCCTGTTTTGTAAGAATCCGTTTTGTGGAAGTGCTAAGACAATTATATAATGTAAAAGGGTGAGGATGCTCACTGGTGAATCGCACCAGCGCTCTCCCTGGGACTGGAACTGTCCAAGCAAAGCTGCAGTGTCCTCTGTGGGGGTACCATAGGGAGACTCCTGCATCCACTGGGAGACTGGACTTGATGACTCGACAGGTTCTTCTAAGGATAAGCTCTTGAAAACAGGTGACAGCCTTTTTTTAGTCTCACTAACTCCCTTCCCTACTTCCCTTTCTCCTCTCAGCACAGTCCACAAAGCTCCATGGAGAAGATGATCAAGACCAGGTCAGCATCAGAAGCTTTCCATGGTTTCTGATGTCTCTGGGGCCACCTCTCTTGCTTATGCTAGTGAAGAAGGAGTCCTATAACATGCTTCACACAAATACTCTGTGCTTAGGGAAACAGTCCTTCCTAACCCCGGCACTGGCAGAGCCTGACCAGAGGCCAGGACCTGGGTCAGCAGCAGTAATGCCCAAGGGCAGCGTGAGTGTGGTTGTAGGAGACGAGATGACCAGACCTACAATAGTGACCTTGGAACGTCCAGGAACTGGGTATTTCTTCTTAGCCTGGTGTAGCAAAGACAATATGAATGAATAGAATGGAGGCCAAAGAGTCTCTGAAAACCCGACTGAAGTCCTTAGGAAGAGAAAGGAAAATGAGAAAAGTCTCCCCAGAATTCCTTCCCATTCTAGAAGGCGATGGGAGGACAAGTTAATCCTAAAACCTTATGGAACTACTCAGGGAGACCAAAAGGTGAAGGACCAGAGCAGCCCAAGGCGCCAAGAACATGGCTCCTCCCCTCAGGGATACAGTGACCTCAGTGTCACCCAAAAGGGGTCTAGGTTTCTAGATATCTAAAAAATTGAGGAAGGGCTGATGTGGAAGTAGTTTGGGGGGGTGCCATTATCCGGAGATCTGTTTCCCTGTACTTCCCCAATTCTGTAGCTCTCCTGAGTCTAGGAGGAAACACTCTAAACGTTCATGGAACACAGATATTAACTAGAAAGTGTATCAATGTTATGATACACTGACCCCTTTCAAGACAGGAAAATATAACTTTTCTGAGGTGGGTCAATACCTTCATTTTTGAAACACATAAATGGCTGCCATTTTGCTTTAAAAACTAAAGAATTTAGTGATTGGACTGATATGGCCTCAAATAAATCCCAGTCTTGTCTCCCTTCTCCTTTTCTAAGTTGAGGTGGACATGTGATTCCTGGTATATACTTGGGTTCTTTGGACAAGAAAATCAAGATCCCCAAAAGAGTTTGGAGCTGTCACTGTGCATCAAACTGCCAATATGTTGAGCTTGCCAGTCTGTGAGAGGTGACTATGTCTGAAGTATTACACACCGTGCTTCTGCAATTTATGTCCAGAGATTTCAGTGGGTGGAATGGTCCTTTTGTCTAGAGTACCTGCATTTAGCAAAATGTTGTTTGTCTGGAATAACTGTGTGTTTGAAGGAGTGAATCTGTCTTAGTTATTAGTACATATAAAGTGGTACATCTGTTTGGTATACATTGGTGCTGGCCGTACTATTGAATTTATCACTACTTAGCACATTTTAAAAAGTTTCCATTATGGTCTGTTCTTCTAGCTGGTTACCTAACCCAATGTAAATGTGGTGGGTCTTGCTGGGGTACAGTTTCTCAGTGCTCCAGCGTGATCCCTGGAACTGATGTTCAGGCCCTCAGAAGCATCCCAGCTGAATGAAACAGGGAGTCCATCACTATCTGTCACAATTCTGAGTCACACGCTCGGTAATCCCATAAAGGAAGAGAGCTGTTAATTTTGCCCGTCAGGGTCTCATATTCTAGACTCTCATCCTCTCATTACACCTTTGCTCAAGACTAATGGCTTCTACACACTGTCATTCCAATAGCTCCCTCCTGCCTTTTACTACAAATAGTGAGGGCTTCTATGAGCCCAAAGAATGGGCTCACCCAAAGAGAGTATGGACACCAGCATTAGGCAATTTGGATTTTTCCCCCAGGTTTTCCCATTCAAAGGCTGTCTGACCTTGAAAGTAGCCTTTAACCTCTTTGAACTTTAAGGATAATAATAATAATAATAGTAATAATAATAACACCTAATCAGCTGGGTGTTGTAAAGTTTCAATTAGTTTCAAGTTCAATTCAGTTAGTCACAATGCACATTTTCTGAAAAAAAAAAAATTATAGCTATTTTCTTAGTCATATGCTTCTAAGTTGCTGTTTTGTATTACTTTTATGTAATCAATAGAAGCTTTATGTTGCCAGTCATTGGCTAGACAGCTGCAGCAGGCGGAATGGTAAGATGATTCCCAAAGGTGCCTGCTTCTGGAATGGACATGCCTCGAATATTTTTATAGTAATATGCACTGTTTTCTATATTAATTATATATAATAAATTATTATAAAATACAATTATTTCGGTCTGGGTGAACATGCCTTGAATAGCATTCTTCCCTTGTGTGTGAGTGGGATTTATGAATAGGATGGGAGTTTTATGATTTTGTAACCATATACGGCAAAAGAGATTTTGCAGATATAATTAAGCTCCTCAAACAGCTGACTGATTTAAGCAAAAGGAAGACTGTCCTGGAAAGGCATGAGAACCAACCAACCAGAGGAGTTCTTTAAAATAACTTTTCAGAAGTCAAAGAGATTAGAAGTCAGAGAGATATTCTGCTGTCCTGAAAGGAAGTGAACGGCTCTGCTTTGGAGAGAGCCACATGGCAGGAAGTGGCAGGCTGCCTTTAGATGCTGAACGCCTCAGTCCTACTGATGCGGGGAACTAAATTCTGCCAAAATTTAGCTAGCTTAAAATAAACTCTGAGCCTTAGATGAAATTGGCCAATTTCCCTGGCCACTACCCTGATTTCAGCCCAATGTGACTTAGAGCAGAGGATCCAGCTAATCTATATCCAGATACTAGACCCATGAAAACTGTGAGCTTCTGATAAATATTGTTTTAAGTCATTAAGTTTGTGGTCATTTGTTATGCAATGATACAAAATTAATACAAAAGATTATATGAAAACCCTATTGAACTAAATTTTATTTCTGTGTAGAGATAAAGTTATTTTACTACAAATAATACCCAAATATATTGATTTCAATTGGAGAAGGAAGTAAAAAGAGTAACTGTCCTATATATAATAAGATAGGCCCAACATTGATTATATTTCCTGAAATAATGATTAAGATTCAATTAGCCACTTCAATATTTGTAAGTTGCCCTTTCAAAAAGAGAATCACTTTGTTATGCAATGTCACATCCAAAGATAGTTTCTATGATTTTACAGGGTCAAATATACATTAAGAACTGATTTGCAGCTGTTACGATGAAGAGAAATTTACAAAGCATTTAGCTATTTTGCTACTGCTTTATTGTTTAGGATATCATGGGGAAAGGGATATAAAATGAGAGTATTTTCATTCTGTTTATGATCCTCTTCTTATATGGATGAGAGAACTTATCAGCATGTCTATTCTTATAGTTAAATCTTAGAGGCCTTACCGAAAATCGAACAGCAATAAAAGCAGATGGTAGTTTTACTTGAGAAATGTTTATCTTAGCTCTGCTTCTCAGGTTGTGTAGACATATATGGATATAAAATAATCTGCAACAGTACTGAATTGTCTCACTTCATTTAATGGGCGGCACTCCTGAAAAAAAAATGACTGTGTACACAATTAACATCATGGTTTGCACCCATTTATAATTTCTCATTGTGGTCACATTTTTATTTAAATGTCAGAGAAATATAAATCACCAGGAAATATTTGTATCATCACTTTAGGCCTATAAGAGTGAGCATCCAGAGGAGAGAAAACTTGAAAAAATGTTAGGAAGTAGTAGCAGAGGAAGAATTGTGGGATGGAGGAAAATGTGGATTTGAATCTTGCTTTGTGAAAAACGCCATAGGTTTATGCAGATAGGATTTTCAAATATTCTTATTATCAGTGAATCTGGGACCACAGAGATGTCATCTAGGCTAGTCACCTTGGGCAAATCTCAGTACTGGGGATAATTTTAAGAAATAAAATGAAAGCCTGTTACTGGAGATACAGCTTGACTTGCTGAGGACAGATTTCTTTCAACGTGAAGCGGCTACTCCATTGCACAGTGCTGAAGAGGGCCAGGTGCCTGCTGCAGAGCTGTCAAGTCATAGGCAGATGTAGGCTATCCCCACAAACCCAGAAAAATGAAACTTTGAGTCGCACAGCAGCAAAGTTTCTAGCCACAGCAGAATTTATTTCACCAGTGGAGAGAATGTAGCTAATGAAACTGAGATATCTCCCCATCACGGCTGTTAGGTCTGGTTTCTCGAGTCTTCACCTCCAAAATAAAGCAGAAACCGCAGACAAATCTAACTGGCCCCATTGTCAGTGCTCTGAATTCATTTACTTCCCATGGTACCAAGTAAACAATGAAAATATAAATAAAAATTCTATTTTGTGTGTAAATGTGGAAAAATTAAGTGTTGATAAAATTGTTGCAAATCTTTTAGACAGATAAATATTATATTTGATTATGGAGTCTTTAAAAAAACTATTATTTGAAAAGTCTTGGTCTGTACCATCTGGTCTCTGGTGAGTCCCCCAGGAAGGAGTTAGCCCCACCCAGAAGGTCCCTAGGTCCCTGGGCAACATGGCCAGCATCATCTTCAGTTTAAAACTGTATGGTTACAAAGTTCTAAACTCTGCCTTGAAAGGAGGGGAACAGGGACATGATTTATGCCAGAGGCAATCAACAAATGTCCGCTAAAAAGAATTAAATTTGAATTCTTATTTAACTCGATTTGCTGCAAATCTAGATTATACTTTCTTTGCCATGGTAATAGTGACCAAAAATAATCAATCTTATTTTACAAGAAAAAGCATTTAAATCACATAAAAATATAGTTAAAACATAGCAAGGAAAATCAATTGAGTATTTAATCAACTCCAGGATTTAAAATTAAATAACATACCACCCCAAGTAAGGAAACGAAAGGAAGAAAAAATTATAGTTGAGACAAAACTTAGATGAGACTTTTAATAAAAACAATACCAAAACTGACTAAAATACCAAGATTGACTCAAATAGCAAAATCGATTTAAAATTATGGAAATAACCAGAAATGTTAAAAAATTATCCAGTCTAAATAAAAAGAGATAGCCAACACCATTCTGCAGGTAGGATCATTAAAACCTTCAAGTAGTAGATTATTTCAAGACATTTCCCTTTGAAAGAGAAAACAATATAATTATAGATATAAACTCCTACAATGAAACAAAATTCCTAAAATGTAGCATCACAGTACCGAACATTTATTTGCATTTGGTACGTAAATACCATTATCCATGCATATTGGTTTCAGATGGTGTTTGCTGGGAGATGGATTTTTTTTTTCTTTTTTACATTATGATTGGGAAGAATTCAGGTATTTGTATTAACAAGGTGCCCTGTGCAATTGCTGGACCCTGCCCTGGGGTACCTAGTCTAGGTTCCTAGACTGAGATCTTCTGGGAGAAATCATAATAATATGCCGCTTTTTGAGAGCATAATTTTCTGGGAACCACTAGTAGGGTCTTTAATCCTGACCATTTAATTCTGGACTCAAAAATCTTCACGCCTCACACCACTCTTCTTTTGAACCTCATGCTTCTTCTGGTCTGCAGGCATTCTCAACAGTTCTTTCTGCTCACACAGATAATTCCTGGTCCCTTTCTCACAACTCTCAGCACTCAGGAATCCACTCTGGTTTCTAGTCCGCCCACCTAGTTGTCATTTACAGATTCTGCTTCAAGATACCCTGTATTTCTGAGGAAAGTGAGAGTCTGTGGAGCCTCTATCAAAGGCCTAAAAGTGTGGCAGTAGCCATCAAAACTCTCACGTTTTCCAAACAGCTAATTATTTCTACCCCTGCCCCTAATGTTTTTCCTTCTGGACAAGTTTGAAAATAAAACTCATGTGTATCTGCCTCCCTTGATCTACCTAAATCTCCCCTTTCCTCCCACAATCAAGTGGAACCAGAAATCTTATAGCTTTCCCCAAATCCTGTCGGTCAGAGGAGGGCCTCCTCCCCACTTAAGTAATATTCTATATTCACGGTAGCCAGAGCTACATTATTTTATGCTGAAAGATTGAAAAATGGATTTCGAATTTTTTTTTTTCTGGACTACTCTCTGCTTTCACAAATATGGCCTTGTTGAAGAGGTCATGGAAGTCAGCTTCAAGACTCAAGTGGACCAATGTCCCCTTCTAGGAAATCAGTAAAGATTTGAGGACACAAAGATTTTATCTGAAGATTAAGTTATAAAATGCTGACCAAATCCTTAGCACCGTGCTCACCATATAGTGATCACTCAGTGCGTGTTGTCTGCTATGATAGTTGTGGTAATTCCCTAGACATAAAGGGGGAAACTCCCAATCATTTGTTTTTAAAAAAATCCATTTCTCTGTTGAGAGAATGCCTTTAAATGTTATTCTGGATCTCAGCTTTCACAGAAAGGTTATGTGCAGTCTTCTCTCTCAGATCTTCCTTTTCTCTTCTCTATGAAATCTCTGTGGATTCCTACAAGTCCCTGTGCATATTTCTCCTGCACACTCCCTGGGTCCTCTCCCTTCACCATGCCCTGCATTCCTCCCTCGCCCCCTCATTTCCCCTACATATTCCCTCTGCATAGTCTCACTGTTATTTCTCCAGCATACTTTTCCTCTTTGTAAACACTCTCCTAACCTGAACCATCAGAAGCAATTAAATCCCTCTGCATGCTGTCGGGTGATTTCTTCCCTCTCCTTCACTCAGTTCTAACTTTATCTGTAAGAGTTAAACCTTTTTCCTAATAAGCTTCCATTGGTTAGCTCCTTTTTTATTCCTAGTGTGCTTTCTGCCCCCTTTCATGAGAATGTATTTTAGTTTTTAACCTAAAATAATCTCATGGTTTTTCCATCTGCTTTTTCTATCGTGTCTGGTAGCAATATGATTCCTATACACAAGGACCCTAAGGAATTCTGAGTGACATATTTCTACTATTTTTTTTTATTACCTTTGAATTTGAAAGTATTCTTCTTAGCCATGGCAAAAACCAGGGGCTGAGTATTCCCCAGGCTCCCCTGGTTACCACTGAAGAGGCTTTTCTTTTTCATTTTAGATGATCCCAAAGTGCTTACTTTTAGAACTCAGTGTTTACTAAAGCCATAAACAATGGGAGATAAAAATAAGAGTTTCTTCAAGAAGATCAGGGCAATCCAAATAAATAATTTCTGCCAAATTAGCCTCCTGCCATTCCTGTTACCTTTAAAGCAAAACTGAATACCACCATCAGAAAAAAGCTGCCTATTATGAGATGAAACTTTCTTTATTCAAAGAATAAATACTCACCCTGACAAAGTTTTCCTATAGGACAGAGGCGTTTAACGTGCTCCTAACACAAAAATGGCAGTGCTCTCTGGAGGTTGGCATCACTGTGTATCGGAGATGGGTGAAACCACAGGAAAAACAATGCACATTGTCCCAGAGTATAAATTTGTTCTATACTAAGTTATTTAAAACATCTCTATAAAGACAATAAATTAAACTACATTATCATAGAGTCAATAAAAATATAGACCCAAAGATTTCAAGGTAAAATATGAAAGAAGTAAATGAATTTTCCCTACCTTTGAGAGACACTGGACCTCACTCTAAGGTCACTCAAAGGTTTCTGTTCTTTTCCCCACCCTGTTAATTAAAGTGTTAAGTTTACTTAGTTGAGAGTTTTTAGGAATCAATGAATTTAAGAATATTCATAAGAAGAAGGCTGAATATCCAAAAGATTTAGAATAAACTTCATAAGTCAGAGAAAATTGAAACCTCCTTTTTCTCTACTTGTTCTTACAGTTCTTTCACATTATTTCTTTCTAGAATATTGCTTCACAGGCCATATATTTGTAAAATGGGTTTTATATAACTTCCTTCAATACTAATAACTTGAAGATATTGCTGTTTAATTCTAGAAGAATGTTTCCTTTTGGTCATTTGTAGTTGCGAGTTGTACTTGGTTATACACTACCACACCAAAAAAAATATTTTGTATTATGTATAACCTAGTTATTTTAGAATTTTGAAATTATTCATGGTTTATTTAGCATTTCAAATAATAAGAAAAGTGTCCAAGAAGATAACACCAAAGACCTTTTCTCATGTCATTTTGCGAGTTGTCATGATGGCCTTGCACCAGGGCCCTCGCATAGAAGGATGGATCACACTTCCCATCTTTCTTCTCTAAGAGAAGCACGTCAGGCAACGCCGGATGTTCTCGTCATGGTGGCTGTGTGATCAATAGAATCTTTCTAAAGTCTGAAGCTCCTTTACGCTCGCTATTCTTTTACCACATGCAGCAGTCCAACGCTCATGACAACCGTGGCTGGGGATGGGAATGGATCAAGTTGCTTGCTGGCTATAATTTGTTGTAATGTGGCAAATTTGTACAAAAATAATTGAAATAAAATTTGACTGATGAAAATAAACCTGCTGATATTAGTAACATTAAAGGTGACTATGGCTATGGCTTAAATATGTGTTTGTGGTACCTGGTCCCAGCAAGTTTAGAAGTTATTGTAATGGACAGTGTATGCCTTTGTTACCATAGGTAGTTAAGTAGTTATTAGTCAGAAAAGTAGCAAAGGGAATTTGACATTGAGCTTAATAAACTGGGGAGCATGAGCCTGTTTGCCTCACCAGGAAGCTACAGCTTCACATTGCAGGGGATCATAACATTGTTTCACCAAGGGGGTTAACGCTATTTCTCTCTCCCCTCTGATACCAAATTGTTGGGGGACACAGGAGGAGGTGGTTGACCATAGGGGCCTGTCAATCTAACTAAGGGTTGGACCTACCAAAAGACTGCAAAAATTTGGGAAGTTGATTGGTTATTTTGCAAAAGCACCTGATCCATCCCAAACCCAGGCTAATATAATCCCTGGGGAACAAAGAAGCATTTTCTCTGCCTTTCTCTCTCTGCTCTCTCTCTTTCTCTCGATGACCCACACTTGCCCATGCATACATATGTTCTCTCTCACCCAGCAGCACATGACCATTTGGGTCTAACAGATACTGGGGCCCTCTGAAGGCCATGCGGGCTCCAAAGGACTAAGCTTATGAAACAGAAACTCTGGACACTGGCTTTTGCTTTGGTCTTGTTGAAGCCATGGTTGGACTTTTTCCATAACAGATCAGAGGGAGGTGAAAATTGGAAACCCAGGGACAGATTTTGACCCAAATAAATCCTCTTGCCACACCACAGTCCTCTGTGCACAGGTCCTTGAAATGTTTTCCTCATGATCTGTGGAAGGGCCTGACTTTCACCAACAATGACTTCAGCTAACAAAGTTGCCGGTGGCAGACAGGGTTAAAAAAATTTAGGTTAAATTTATAAATCAAAAAATTATAATTTGGCATTCTCTGATATAGTCATGTATGTTCTAGATGCACATACAAGGCGACTTTCTTGGTTTTGGCAAGGTAGGGAAACAGCATGAGAGTTAGAAAGGTATAACATGATAAAAAACATACTTGGTGTTTGTCCCTGGTTCCTGGCATGAACTTCAAAAGCCCTAGGAATTGCCTGAGTGAAAAGTTTCTTTGTTATGCCAATGAAGTGACTAATGCTGGGTTCTTGGATAGTTTCTGATGGGAGCTGATCACCAGAAAGACCAAGCATGTGATTAGAGGGTTGAGGCTTTCAGCTGCCAGACCTCCGGGGAAGTAACAAGGGCTGGAGGTTGAGCTCAATCATGTGGCCAATGATTATGCTTTTATAATGAAATCACAATAAAAACCGATACTAAATTTAGTAGAACTTTGCCTGTTTGGAAAAGCACAGATGTGCCAGGAGGGTGACGTGCTCTGACCCCAAGGGGAGCTGGCAAAAAAATTCTGTATTTGAAACCCTCCCAGACCCCACCTTATGTTTATCCTTTATGAAAAAAGTGTAATCTTAAGTATAGCATGTTTAGTGAGTTCTGTGAGTTGTCCTAGTGAATTATTAAAACTGTGGGAATTGTTAGAACATTGAAATTTGTAGCTAGTTGGTCAGATACTACTTCTGGGTAGGTTATAAGCATCCAAATTATATTTTACTACCCTGATTTGATATTGCACCAGTTGGGGCAGAGGCAAAATAGATGAGAAGGGATCTTGGTACTCTAATAATTGTCATTTTAGTACAGATTTATAGAGATAATGTCTTTGAATATAAATAGATATTTTTGACCTTTATTTTCTGAGAAAGCCACTTCCCAGTATAGTTAAGAGGGACTTTTGAAAGTCCTTCCCAATGTGAGGTGAGGGCAACTTGGTGACTTACATTTTTCTGAAAGCTGACAAATAAAGGCTGCAGTGAAGCAAGTTGTGTTGTTGGGATGGAACTTGAAAGGGATCACTTGTGAGTAGAAATAAAGCCTGAGGGATTAAACAAGACCTGTGTTCTGAGATCAGTCAGACATAGAGTAACTTTGAACAAGAAGCAATGTTTTTAAAGGATCATTCCAGCTGCTGTGTTGAGAATAAAAAAAGGAGAGAAATGGCAAGTGTGAACGTAGGTGACCAGTGAAGAAGCTATTGCCCTAATCTGGGTGAGAAGTGATTGGACCACTGATGTACGTGGTAGTTACTAAAGTTGTTAAGGAAAGGGTCATATGCAGTATACAAATTTTTAAATGAAATAGTCATATAACTGAAATGAACTATGAACTCTCCAAATTACTATAATAAAAGATACACACAAAGATGCAGACTTCTACCCACTTGTAGAAAAGTGCCATCCTATTTATTAAAACATGAGAAATAAAACTAGTATTTTGAAAGAAGATGTAATTTGATAGAATTAGAATAAACCTATTTATCAGTTGATATAAACAGAAAACATCTAATTATGAAAAGAAATAGTCACAAATTCTGACAAAGAATCCTATACTGAGTTTACTATGAAATGAACATCTAAAATGAAAATGACACAGAACGGTTGCTCAAGTACATCAAGTTTACAGAAACGCATAGGAGGTGGATGTTAACAAAAGTAAAAAGGAATCTATGATATCAATGCCAAGCATTTGGAAGTCAAAGTAAATGTATTCAATAAGGGAATAAAATAAGCTTTAAATTATAGAAAGTAAATACATAAGGAGGTTTAACCGTAATGTATTTTTATATATAAATAACACTCAAGAAGAAAGAAAGGAAGAAAGAGAATGAGGGAAGAAGGGGAAAAAAAGAAGAAAGTGAAAGAAAGAGAAAAGAAAGCATAACATTAAAAAATAAAATACGCAAAGTACAAAAAAATAAACCCAGGATGAGCAAAAAGAACTGTCATAAAATGTAACAGAAATAAAGAAATTAAACTCATTTTTTTTATATTCTCTACAATTCGTTCAATTCCAAAAATGCTCAATTTTTAATTGCTCAATTAGTTATTCAAAATAGGAATAATACAATTTCTCTGAATTACTATAGATACTGATAACAAAGAGAAGAAAATAAACTTCTGAAAATTAATATTTCTATGATAACTTGAGTAAAAGAAAAAATAAAAAAGAAGATTGCAAAATATCTAGAAAATAATAATAGTGAGAACTCATTTCAAAACTAATAATCTATGACTAAAATAATGCTGAAAAAATTAAATACACATATGAGCACACAATGAACATTTCAACAAGTATTTTAACGATTCTCAAACTTTAAAATCAACTATAGTGAAAAGAAAAAAAAATAGGGCAGATTTTTTTTGAAAGCTCCTAAATTGGTAGCTAACTTTATTTTCTTTAATTGTTATTCTGTATTAAGTCTGTGGGGCTTTGGTTTGAGATGATCTAAGTCTTACACTTTCTATTTTCCCACTGTTGCCCTCAGTTGGAGGTGTCCTACATTTTCTTCTCTTTTCCTCTTTTTTTCTTACAGATGTCAGAAGGGTGGGTTTTTTTGTAGCTTTCAGGGTACTTAGATTACGTGCCGTGAACCACAGAATCCTAAAGCCTTGCGAATGCCAGTAAGATGACAAAAATTGGTTAAAAGGCTGGTTTTCTTCTGAAGTTCACAAGATAATAAAAGATAGAAAATAGGAGCTTTTACAAAAATAAAATGTAAGCCCAAATTTGATGAATCATTAATTAGAATACAGATATTTGAAGTTACAGTTTCAGGTTACAGTGTCCTAATGTGTAAAAGAATTTAATAAACTCAGCTGGAAAAGAAATTTTCAATTCTCTTTTCTCTGAATTAAGCTAGTTATAAGAGCTACATTGATGAGTAATGGGCATCCTTTTCACTTTCTTTGCCAGAATTACTTTTCGGTTATCGCTGTGTCTCAAGATCTTGAAATACGTTTGTATGAGGCAGACTACCGGCCTCTGTGTGTGAGGAAAAGTTAAGAATGTATGTATTTTCCTATGTAGCATGTGAAACATTATCAATTAAGGATTTCTTTGCTAATTAAAAATTTTTGATGTGTGCTAATAAACATTAAGATATACATCTATGGTCTTTTGGGTTATAAAGGAATAAGACAAGACAACAGTAATGATAGTAATGATAAACCTCTCACATTGTCCCACTTCTGATAAGATCAACTTGAAACATGTTTTTAATATTGGAGCCACAATATCATTGAGCAAATGACTCTCTTGGTATCAAGCATTAACCCGGGCATTGACTGACTCAGAATCTATGAACAATGTCAAGCAAGAGATCAATAGCATCTCCCACATATCTGTAACCAATTGAGGTTTCTGTTGTTTCATGCTATTATGGACTCCCACCCACTGTGAGAGGACTACAGATAGAAGAAGTTGCTTTTTTTGTCCCATTTTAAAAGTGTTATTTTATGGGTATTTATGTCCAATCATATTACATGTTGTTTTGAAGGTGGAGATCTATACATAACAATGATATCAATACATAATTCTGGCTATGCTTTGATACTATTGACAAAAAACAGAGGAATAAGGAAAAAAATTTAGTGCGTGCCTCCAAACAGGCCAATATAGATTCTTCCCACTAAAAATGTCATTAAATGTTAAATCACTCTTTGTTTCTGAGCATTCCTTAACAGCAGATGCTATAAAGGGCCATAAGAAATAAAGACAAATATTTAAAATATTTGCTGAAGAGATTTTTTGTATAAATCAATATATGATTTAAATATATATATATAAAAATTTTTAATCTGTACATTTATATCTGGGATTTTTGTTGAGACTTGAAAAATCTAATTAATCAAAAGTATGTAAATATTCTAAATATATAAACAAAGAGAAGTTTCTTTATCTGAAAGAAAAATACTTTCTATTTAAAATCCTTCTAAGAGTAAGAAAAAGACTAACATCTAAATAGTAATCTAGTCATAATATATACACAAATATTTTTATATATTTCTTAATTTTTGTAACCCAGTTTTAAATATAATATTGAAAATTGCAAAATTATGCATCACGAAAGCCTGGATAACTGAGTATGGGGCATGGTTAAATGAGTATCTATGTGTGTGATGTTATGGAGCTAATACACAAATGATGTAGTTCTCTCATCTCTCACTCTTGCTCTTCAATGTTCATTCAAATGTCATGTTCATTTATTTCATTAATTTTCTCTTTTTGTTTACTGTCCTATTATTATTTTAATTAAAAATAATCTTTAAAATCAACTATATTAATCTCATTGCAAAATCTTTCAATTTCTATATTTATGGTTTTCATACCTTATATGTTAAATAAAAATACTATAACATTTACATTCAGTGTATTATTTTGTATTTGTAGATATTCAATGTTTCTGTTTACCTTACTGTTACTTAACTTATGTTTACAAATGAAGGTTACCTTCATATGGACCATCGAGTATCAAAATAATTTTATAAATTGTTTTGTTAAAATGGATAAAGTATCTTTTAAGAAAAATATAAATACATATTAAAGCAAATACATAAAATGTTAAAATATTGACAAATATTTGCTTTTCTCACAGCATTGCTTTTATTTGTACTGCATATTCACCAGAATCCAATAAGAGTGTTTAAAGGTTGTTTCTTTGTTGCAGTTAACAGGTAAAGATGTAAGATGTATTTTATATATAAATTCAAATGTCAATTTTTATAATCATGACAGAGATAGTAGTCACCTTTTTATCTTTTTCTGACTGAAGTTTTCAATTTATTCCTATTTCTAGTCAATGTTTATGACTTTATATGAGTAGAAATAATCTTTTTTTCAGAGCCTAGACAAATTTTACTATGATAACTTTCTGGGGATAAGAATTCTGAACCTCATTTTTTAGATGGGGATTATTTCAACTGCATAGAGATCAGCACAGCTGAATTGTATTAAGTATATTCTGAGAAAGCAGCCATTTTTGAACATTTGCAGCTGTTTTGGAAGCTTTCATTTTCAAAGAGCATGTATTTTTTTATAGTTTCATTTTATCTATTAATTTTCTAAACTTTTATTAGGAATATTTAACAGATTTTTTAGGTAGAAATTCATTTTTTGTGAATTTGTTTTCTATGTTTTTCAAGATTCAAATCTTGGGTGTTGCATTTATAATTGATTAAGAGAAAATGGACACATACATAGACATAATGATCAATTGCCATGGAGATAAATATATCACCATAGCAACTTGGATCATGTGTATGTGTGTGGAAAATGCTGAGGGGTGAGGAAGAAATTGTGTGTATGTGTATGTATTTTGAATTTCTATAGGCTAAAGAAGAGTGATTTATCTTCTACTAATTAGTGACTCTCTTAACAATTCCTTGAAGAAATAGTCACCTTGTCAATTCTGGTGTTTGCTCTGTATCTAACATATTTATTCTATGTATATAGTAAATTAGTTCCTCTCTTGCTGCTTCACCTATAATATCCTTATATTTCTGAGTTTATAAATAGCATTTCAATTACTTGAACAATGGGCCAGCTTAATTAATAATAAAAAAAGTGCTGGGCATTCAGAACACAGAAGGACACAGAGGAGATGGTAAAAAATAGGCAATTGGGATAATGAGAGTCAAAGACAGTGATATAGATAGATATGAACTTAAAAAAATCAGACTTCTTTATTATACTCAATTTTATATTTTATTGGTCAAAGAATTGGAGTTATATTAGGAAATACAAAAATAACATATTTTATTATTGTTCACAATATGCCCTCTTTCCATTTAAGAGGATTGATTATACATTCGTACCCACTGCCATGTGACTTCGTTGTAGAGAAGTATCCATTCCACCACTTCAACTTTGGGCTGGGTCTTATAAAAAGCCTTCTTTGACCAACAGCCTGTGAGTTTGTGCACATTTTGTGTGAGCAGGAGCTTTAAGAGACATTATAAATCTCTGCAAACTTTTTTGTTTTTTTCTTCTTCACATAAAATGACGTGTCTCAAATAGAGGCTGTTCCTCAGCCCCAGTCCTAGGAAGAGAGGAGATGCCAATCAGAGCGGCTACAACTGACACTTAGTTGCCATTATGTAATGCTGCTGTGAACCACTGAAGTTTTTCTAAACTTTGTCAATCTGACAAGTATACCAACTACAATGCACCTATTTTGGGTTGTTTTTCTTTCATCACTCATTCTTTTTTTTATTTTCATTTTTATTTTTTTAAAGTAGTAGCAAATACACAAAATGAGATCTATTCCCTTAACAAATTTTAGGTGCACAAAATAGCTTAGTTAACCACAGATGTGTTATACGGCAGATCTCTCAGACTTATTCATCTTGCATAACTGAAATTTTATACCCATTGAACAGTAACTCCTTGTTTTCCCCACCCCCAGGCCCTGGAAATCACCATTCTGCTTTGTGTTTCTGTGAGTTCAGCTTTTTTAGATGTCGCATATAAATGTAACCATGCAGTATTTGTCCTTCTGTGACTGGCTAATTTTGCTTAGCATAATACCCTTAAGGTCATCCATGCTGTGGCATATGACAGGAAATCCTTCTTATCTGAAGGTTGAATAATTGCAGGAGTAAAATATATTTCTTTATCCATTCATTCATCAGAGGACATTTAGGTTGTTTCTGTATCTTGGCTATTGTGATAATGCTGCACTGATCCAGGGAATGAATATATATATATATTCTGGTCTGTCCAAAGGGTATCCAGCCATGTAATATGAAAAAGAAAGACATTTACTAAAGAATATACAAGATACAACAAACACTGTGCACAGGATAATGATGCTTCAGTCCCTTTCAAAGTAAGCACTTTGGGACATCACACAGTTCTCCCAATTGCCATCAGCTGCCCCATCGTATTTTCCAGAACATCACTGATGGTCTGAATTCTCTTCCCTTTCAAAGGTGATTTTAGTTTTGGGAAAAGCCAGAAGTATCAGGGTGCCAAATCTGAGCTGTAGGGGGGCTGAATCACCTGGGTGATTGGATATTTTGCCAACAACTTTGCAGGAAATGTGATGCATGAGGAGACAGACACATTGTCGTGAGGAAGCTGACAATGGTCAGTTGCCCAGAACTATGGTCTTCTGAATCATCTGAATAATTTCTGTGGAGGAACATTCAAGCTCAATGACAAATTTGATGCAGATTCATTGCTCTATTCCCTCAGTCATTTGAATGCCATGGCCACACAGTACGCATGCTTATTCAATGGCCTACTGCCCACACTGACTAGTATAGTGAAGTCATTATTCACACATGTGCATTCCCGTCCACTCTCCTTGGATGTCAGGTTACATCAATGTTGTGCCAACCATTCTTATTATATTAACAGTGGGGAGACTTATATTGATGTCGCAGAAACCATTCTTGTTATATTAAAAATGGCTGGACTTTTTCTGGACAGACTATATATATATATATAATCTTTGAGATGCTGATTTAAATTATTTTGAATATGTACAAAAAGTGAGATTGTTGGGACATATTGATATCATATTTTTAATTTTTTTTGGTGGGAGGAATATCTCATTTTTTATATACTTTCAGTAGAGCTGACTCTATCCCAGATCTTTGGCTTATGCTGGATCAACCAGAGTAAGTTTTTTTTCATGTAGTTCATGGCAACTAAGGGTCCCACCCAGAAATGCTGGAAGAAAGACGTCAGGTCTCTCTACCCCCATCTGGGGACCTGAGCTTGGCAGAACTCAGTTTGGCCCTGATGTAACAACATACATTAATGAAGAAAGTCTACCTGAGAAGGCCTCGTGGTTTCGTCAATATCACAAGCCATTAACCTTCAGTTAGGTGAAATAGATTTTTCCTATTTTTTAAATCTCCTTATTGAATGTGTTGAGTATTTTGCTATAGAAAATCATCTCTCACCCCTCAAATCCTCCCTCCCTCTATGCCAGAGATATCCAAACTTTTGGCATCTTTGGACCATGCTGGAAGAAGAGTTGTCTTGAACCACACATTAAATATACAAACACTAATGACAACTGATGAGCAAAAAAAGGTTTTAAGTAAATTTATGATTTTGTGTTGGGCTGCATTCATAGCCATCCTGGGCCACATGTGGACTGTGGGCCGCAGGTTGGATACCTGTAATAGGCAACCACTAATCATTTTTTTCTTACAGATTTGCCTCTTCTGGATATTTTATATGAATGAAACTCTACCATATGTGGTCCTTTGTTATGAGTTTCTTTGACAAGTCAACTATTTTCAAGGTACATCCATGTTATAGCATGTGTTGGTACTTTATTTTCTTTGTTGTTGGATAATATTTCAGTTCATGGATATTTCATTGTTTCTTTCAATCAAATTTCATTTATCCATTCAACAGTTGGTGGACATTTAGATTTTTCCCATTTTTGAAATTATACGCTATGAACAATTGTGTGTAAGATTTTGTATGGATATATGTTTTCATTTCTTTCGGGCATACACCTAAGGATGAAATTGCTGAGTCATATGGTAACTCTATGTTTATCTTTTTGAAGAACTGACATGTATTTGTTCCACAGCAACTATACCACTTTACATTCCCACCATCAGTGTATGTAGGTTCTGATTTCTCTATATTCATGTCAAAACTATTTACTACTTGTTTATTTTCATTACAGCCATCCTAGTGGGTGTAGAGTGCTATATCATTGTGGTTTTGATCTGCATATTTTGGGTACCTAATGATGTTGAACATCCTTTCAAGTGCTTATTAGCCATTTGCATATCTTCTTTGGAGAACTGTGTGTTCAGATACTTAGCCCATTATTTAACCTTGTTGTCTTTTTATTATGTATTTATAATACTCACATATTTTCTGCATACATGGTAGTACAAAATATAGTCCCTGATAAGATATAAGGTTTGTAAATTTTTTACCCATACATGCTTTTATAATTACCTTTACTGGTGCTCATTGTATTTGCATATATTTTAATTTGCTTTCAGCATGAAGAATTACTGAGTATTTCTTGTGTCGTAGGTTTGCTAATATTAAATTCCTTCAGTTTTCTTTACCTGGGAGTTTATTTATTTTTTGGGGGCTTTCATATTTGAAAGATAATTTTATCTATGACCTCCAATGTCTCTGATGACAATACAGCAGTTGATCATATCTTGGTTCCCTCCAATGTGAGGATTGTTTACCACTTGTTTCATACAACATATTCTCTTTTCCTTTGTTTTTCAACTTTGTGCTATAATGTGTACAGATGTGGATCTTTTGTCTTTATCCTAAATTGAGCTTATTGACCTTCTTGTATATGTAGATTAATTTTTTTCATTGTTAGGAAAGTTTTTAACTATTAGTTATTGGATTTTTTTTCTATTTATTTCTCTGCTCTCTACCTCATACATTTTTTTAAAGGTTTTTATTTATTTTTTAGAAAGAGGGGAAGAGAGGGAGAAAAAGAGGGCGAGAAACATTGATGTGTGAAAGAAACATCAATTGGTTGCCTCACACTCCCCAAGCTGGGCCCTGGTCTGCAACCCAGGCATGTGCCTTGAGTGGGAATTGAAGCAGTGACTTCTTGGTTTGGTTCTCAGCCCACTGAGCCATACCAGCCAGGGCTGTACCTCAAGCTTTCATATGTTCATGTTGATGTGTCCTTCATAGTGACATGAAAATATTTGGTTGGTAGCTTAGACGAGAGAGAGACCAGCCTTTCTCATCACACCCACTAAGGTAATCTGATCTTAAGCATCGGTAAAGCTGAGCTGGGGAAACAGGAGGGAGTAAGTAGGTTTTGATTCAAGTTTTTCAGATTTAGGTATTTTTACAGTTTTTATTTTTCATTTGCTGTGTGCCCTATGGACAATTTCCAGAGACTCTAACTGATTGCTTTTACAGTTTTTCCCAGATTTGGTTTGCTGGGGGATGGTTCAATGGAGGTCTTCATACTATCATCCTAGAACGTTGTTTTACACTTAACTCTTAGAATAATGAGTTTACGCTTAGTGATGAATCATTTGCATTGCTGAATCAGGATTGCTGAATCACACGCTGATGAACAAAAACTTTATTTATACCCTAAGTAAGGATTCATGAGCCACTACCGAATGCCTGGTAATCTATTATTTTAAGGGGTATGGTAAACCAAAATATTAGCCTCCATGTAGTTTACATTCTAGTTAATTTTTGTGATATATATTATTCTGTTTTGCATTATCATAAAATACTTTCATCATGTTGCCACTGTTTATTCATTATCAGCATAATGAAATTAAAATTACTGTTCATCTTAAGGCCGTTCACACACAACGCCCAAGCTGCTTTTGCAGGCAAACTTAACCATGTCCCTTATATGAAGTCTTCAGAAAAATCTTTAAAAAAAATCAAATCCACTTTTTTCTTAATCATAGCCAACGTAATTTCATCTGACCATTTCATATATGCCATTTCTGTAGGAACATACTCATTCACATTTATCTTAATTCAGTCCTCATCTTACAAAAGGTATCTTACCAACAAATTCTTTACAATCTATAGCCTGCTCTAAAGAGATCATCTCTGTCTTGCATATTCTCCAAGAACTCTTTACAGAATCATTCCTTTGATACTTTTCTGAAATTTTCTCATATTGTTAGTTAATTTATTTCATACCCACATCACTAAATGAATTTAAGTGTATTAGAGATAACATTAATTCTTATTATCTTTCCTCTTCCAATGGGAAAAAAAAATGTTTTCAATGTAAAATATACAAAAAAATAAAGTATAAATTGATGTTTTTATACTCTATGTATACTTTGATGTATTTATACAAAAATAAATTGAAAATAAACTTTCAAAGGTTTAGTTTTTAAATTAAACAATTAAATTTTATTTTATTTCATGTATTTTTACTTGTTATTTTATAATAGGTAACTTAGCATTTCATTGTTTAATATTTAATTCAGAGAAAAATTAAATTCACAAATTATTTATTTCTTTTCTCTGCAGTATTGATTTGTATGATAATTTTATAGTTTTGTTGACTAATTTCCAAGTTGTCACTTGTATATGAAATTGTTTCAATCTTGATATTTACTCAAATATTTACATGTTTTTTCTTACCTTTTACTCAGAAAAAAAGGGGGGAAATGCATTGCCAAAACCTCCATGATTTATAGTTTTGCATCGGTTACAAGCAAAGCAACAATACTGTCTATTCTAAAATTTGGACATTAAACATTAGAAATAATTTTGATTTGAATCAAAAAGCAATAAATCATTCTGAAGGTATATTTTTGGAAAGTACTATATTAGAATTTGGTAACTGAAGCATTTAATACAATAAAATATATACTGTATATAAAAACTCAAGATAGATGTTCAACATATTTATAATGCCTTCTCACTTTCCCCCTTTCTTAAAATAATCTGATATTAATATTTGGATTGACATGTATAAAGTAAGTTTTATTTTAAGTAACTTTTTCCTAAATGAAATCTTTGCTATTCAATCTATTTTATGTATGTTTTTCTTATATCAAATGACATTTTGAAATATCAATAAGATGCAGGCTTCAGGCAAATTTAATTTTAATCTATACTTCAATCAGAAAAACATTTTTAGCACACTATGCTATTATTGTTCTTTTTTAAATTTTATATATACACATACACACACTGGAAACATATCTGTATACTGTATAAAAAGTAAAAGGTTAACTTTTGTTATTTAAATACAATGTGTCATATATAAATTAATACCTAAATAAGCACAACTTAAAATAATGATAATACCTAAATACCCAAAATAATGATAACAAAATAAACAAAGACATCCATTTCTTTAAAAGCTGCACCTATGGTGATTATCAGAGGGAAAGAAGGTGGGTGGGGAGGTAGGAGAGGGTATAAGGAACAAAACGGTGATGAGAGGAAACTTGACCTGGGCGGCGAACACAGTACAACATATGGATAAAGTATTATAGAATTGTACACCTGAAACTTACATAATTTTACTAACCAATGTCACCCCAATAAATTCATTAAAAAATAAATAAAGTATAGCTTTTTCAAAAACCAAGTGATCACACACACAAGTGCATTCACACACACTCACACACACGCAAATATAAAAGCATTTATATCAGAATTACAACATCAAAGGGTTCAGCAACTTTGTCAGAGTTATAGAAGAGCAGCATCTCCAGACCCAATCACAGCACGTTTCATGAGCCTGTAGCAATATCAATCTGGGAGATTGTTAGAAATATGAAATTTTGGTCCTCGTCCGTAATATCTTGAATCAGAATCGGTGGGGGTGGGGCCAAAAATGTCTATTTTTTAACAAGCTATGTAGCAGAGGTGTCCAATCTTTTGACTTCTCTGGGCCACACTGGAAAAAGAGTTGCCTGGGCCATACATTAAATATACAAACACTAATGAAAACTAATGAGCAAAACAAAGGTTTTAAGTAAATTTATGATTTTGTGTTGTGCCTCATTCATAGCCATCCTGGGTCATGGGTTGGACACCCTCGATGATTCTTATACACACTAAAATTTGAGATCCTTTAGTATGAAACTTGGCTGATTTTCCCTATATATACTCTCAAATAGCCTAAGAAAATAATCTATAAACCTTCTTTGTGGTCTCTGGCATATAAAACGTTTTTTGTCCTGTGAAACAAGATGAGGACACCACAGGCCAAGGAAGACTAGAAATAATTCATATGGTATTATTTTTTCATTGATCTTTCTAAATAGGGAGAAAAGTGCTGCTTAAATAACATTATATGCAAAAGTCCAATGCATATTTGTATTATTAAGCATAAAAATTATATATTTTAAATGCTTGTCATTTAATGAGAAATATCCTGAATCCACTTAAGCCAAAGTTTGGTTTGAAAATTAAGTACGATTCTCAGATGAACTGATGTGCTTACCCATCTTTCATTAGTCCATTAATTCAGGGATTAATTGTGCTTTTAACTTCTCTGTTAAGTAGTGATTGTTTAATGTTTCGCTGCATACGAAATTTAATCCAATTTGCAGCATTTGCTTGTATAACACCAGTCTTCTTGTTCATGAATTTCCCTTCAGCTATGGTCATATCTTCAGTGTGATACATATAACTTTTATGTCTTCATGTAAGATCCGAAAATCTTTAACAGCAGGTAACTGAGAATTTGCTGTAAATCACTGCAGGTCAAACAGAGGCTTCAATTTAGTGAGGCTAGGATACCAGTAATTTGGGAGGCTAATTATGATTTCTTAAAGGCTCTCTCAAGGTAGATACACAGAAAAGGAAGTACTGCATTTGAAATCATTAAAGACAGTAACTTAGTATAGCACGAACACTTCCCTCTTTTTTTAAATAACCTGCTTAATTTATTTTGTAGTTCCCTGAATAGTTTAGGTCAATTTTTTCCTTCATGCTATTATTTTCTTTTAATGGATTTAAAACATAGTAATCTAAAAAATGTGTTTAGATATATTACTCTCTAATATGGAAGCCTTTAACATTCTATCTTCTAAAAATATGTGCTGGGTCCTCTTTCTAATACTCTCAATGTGTGATCACCCAACACCTCCAGCACAGCAGTCCACTGACCTGTATTTTATTCAAGTTGACCCAGTTCACAAATCATTATCATTAAGTTTTATTATGCTGAGATGTTACAGTCATTGCAATTTTGATGAGTGATGGTCTATATAAAGTCCTTCACAATTTAATGCTTGCAGAACCAAATGTTTTTTTGTATACTTCCAGATATCAAAGCCATATTCCATAGGGAAAAAATCAAGTTCTACAGAGTCCCCTTTATAGACTCTGAATGTTTCTATAGTAATAAAATATTTGATCCCATTCTGTAAAAATCTCCACTCTGATTTAAATACATTATTTATATATGTGTATATATATATATATATTTCTCTCAAATAAAATCAGAAGTTATGTTTTAATTTTTATTTCCTGTTGTCTAACTGTAGAGGTTGAAATTAAAAAAAAAAATGAATTGGTAGTATGTCTCCTTATGTTTTTTTCTTTTAATGAAGTGTAGCTATAGTTTTTCTTCCCTTTAATAAAATTCAGAATAAGGCTATACTTTAAGTATGTAGAGTTTACAGACTATACATTTTCATGCAAAATATGTCTTGAATTAAAAAATACATTTTAACTAGTGAACATGACTTAGTTTGATGTTGTGACTTATACCTGTTTCTCTATGGTACATTGGGTGAGTGAAAGGTAACTATACTTTCCCTCTTTATTTCTGTGCTATTATCATGGAAGAGAAAGGCTAATGAGAAAGTGTTTATGTGTTAAATTGATAACATTTGAAAGTAAGGCACATAAAAAATATCTGTATTCTGATAAGATTATCTAGCACATTGAGCATTATAATGAATCCATTGTGAAAGCCTGAACCTCATACCTATTCCTTCAGTTCTCTGAGAAGTCCAGTGTGTAAAACCCAACAGGTTCATATTAGGGTTCAGAGGGAGCCATTAACACAATACCTGGCACCAACCTTATCAATCAAAAAGGAGTATGTCCGTATCTGGGAAAGCATTACAAGCTGAGATTAAATATGTAGTAGGGAGGAATCATGCAGGAAGGGAGAAGATTACCTGATTAATACCACAGCTGTATTTTCCTTTTTGTGTACCTCAAAAAATAGGCCTTTTATGGTGTTTAGTGTGAGTATTTAATTTGACTGAGCAATGTAGATCACCTAGGAGAGTGGTCATCCAGCTTTCCATAAAAGTCCAGCTAATAAATAATTTAGGCTTGTCAGCCATGATTTAGGTATGCCAACTCTGTATTAGGGCATGAAAACAGCCCTAGACAGTACATAAATAAACTAACGTGGCTGTTCTCCTATATGTTAGTCAAAATGTCAGTGAGATTTTAATTTCATATAATTTTCTTGTGTCATGAAATATTATTCTTTTTTCTAAATAAAATTATTTATTTTTTTCAATTATTTAAGAATAAAAATACCGTTCTTAGCTCATGGAGCCTACAAAAACAGTACTTAAACTTAAATATGTAAAATCTTGGTTTTAGCCCAAAAAATATATTCTGACAGAAGCATAACATAATCTTTAAAAGCAATTTATGTTTTAGATTTTTTTAAAGGAATATGTATGTAATAGATACAACAGTTAAGATATTAGTATGTCACATAGAAGAATATTTATTCATGAAATTTTACTGATGCTGATTATGGAGGAAAAAATACAAGATAAAAATCCTAAGCCATAAAGTACTTTGCAATTTGTTGGTTGAAGATCAACAATACATATTAATATGAGACAAAATGTAGCACATTTCACAAAATATGTAAAAATATTTTTAAATATAAAGAAAACAAATTATGGATTTGTCACATTAGGCTATTTTTTACAGAGAAGATAGCATGCTATATTGATTTTTATATTTAATGAATATGTAGAAGTTCAAAATAAAAAGGCATTTTAGGGAAATGAAATAAAAGAAAAAAATCATTGAGGTAGTTAGAGTGTATTGACATTATGCATTGAATGAAATTGAGTGTCACTTGGAGTCTTACATGTGAGTTAAAGTCTAGGCAGTAGTCTTGACCAGCATGGCTCAGTTGGTTGTGGGTCATCCTGTAAAGCAAAAGGTTGTCAGTTCGATTCTCAGTCCAGGCTCATGCCTGGGTTGCAGACCTGGTCCCTCCTTTTGGTGTGTAGAAGAGGCAACTGACTGATGTTTCTCTCACACATCTATGTTTCTATCTCCTTATCTTCCTCTCTATCTAAAATAAGTAAATAAAATGTTTAGAAAAAACAAGGCAGTATATAATAACTGAAAATGAGGAGCTATTCACAATTGTGAATGAAAAATTAGATATAAAAATAGATATAGGTGAGTGCATGAAAAATAAATTGGAAGTAATGTGATATTTAAGAAGGAGACACCAATTAGAAAAATATTAATTCAGTCCTAGAAAGAGACAAATGTATATACAAGGGCAATGTCAGAGGAATTGGATGGATCACCTTAAAGAAACATTTTAGAGATATTGTTTATTCCATAGAGACATGAAGGGAAGAAAGTAGAGGCTAAATAGCTTTCAGTCTTAATGACAGGAGACATTAACATCATTAACATTAGTTGTTGTGTACTTTGCAGGTCAAATCCACTTTTGCATATGGAATTTCATTTAAACTTTAATTGATTCAACAGACTAAAATCAATATTAATATTTTCTTTTTGTAAGAAAATTTAAGTATAGTATGTTAAAATTTTGGATACATTTTACTATAAAGGAAGATTATAAAAAATAGCATATTTGAGTCTAGCTCCACTATCTTGTTTCACTAATTGAATGCTCCCTAACTGTATACATTTTGGATATATTGAGCATAGCAGATAACTTCCTGAAAGTTAAACATGTGGAAAATGTGAGATATAGATTTTACTGAATGTTATCACAGAGGAAGGAGCAGAAGTAGGAAGAATGAATGAAATTTACTCTGGGCAGAAAATCTAAAGTGATAGAAATACCAAAAAAAACTCAATTAAAAAAAATGTTTGTGATGTGAAGTGAAAATATAGGGTGATGAGTGCCAAGGAAATAGTCTGATAATCAGCTTTGGGGCATGGCATGATAAAATCTCTGAAGAACACTATGTGATCAAAGTAGCATTTATGTGATCAGATGAGATAGGTACAAGCCAAGGAGGGAAATAAGAAGAAACAACCACAAGCAAAAACAACTTGGAGCAATTTTCTGTATCTGCAGGGAACTAGAGAGGGCAGACACAGGCCAGTCAAACTTCTACGTCGCTATCAGCAGCAGGAGATGTTCTCAAAGGAAGCTATGTCTCAGGCAATGATAAGAGCACTGTTAATACTCTAAAGCTGTGCTGTATTAAATATAAGATATTATCTATTGAAAGATGGGACATAATTTTTATAAATCAGTAATATATTAAAACTACTGCTAATTAAATGTTAATGAAATATTTTTTCACTCAGAATTTTATTTTATACTTAATGAAAGGCATTTTTTGGACGTTGAATTATATATCTCTTTTGGTGCTTACATAAATAAAAATACAAGCAAGGTAAATTTAAGAAATCTTTACAATTATTTCTCATTTATAGTGTGATCTACTGAGTCTCTCTCTCTGAGAGACTCTCTGAGTGTCATCATTTGTGAAAATAGCATTCTCTATGCTATTAAGAAAGTTGGTGATAAACATTTTATTGAAAAAAAAAATTTCCTTTATTATCTCTAGGATTTTCTTCAAAACTGTTAACAGTTTAGGATATAGAATACAATGGATGTGACACACTCTCAAATGGCTCAGGAAAAAATAGGTGGATGATGGATACCAAAGTAGATAGATGATAAGACAGATAGATGTTAAATGAGAGATAGATGATTGATTTATAATAGAATTTAAAACAACAGTGGCATAAGATCACCAATAGGTAAATCTGGGTAAAGGATATTTGGAAGTTTTTTATACTATACTAGTACCGTTTGTATATGTTTGAAACTCTGTATTTGAATAATCGATTGAGCTTAGATTTAACAGGATTGTGGCAAGAGAGTTGATCTTGACTTTCATCATATTTTTTAAACAATGGAAATATGAAATTAGGAATGATAGTGAAAGAACACATGAATCACATCTTCAACAGAAATAATTACTAAAATATATCTATGAATCTTAAAATACGTGTGGTTGTTGCTAAGCCACTAACAACTACGGCACAGTCCTCAATCACCATTACGTAGACTAAGTGCAGCGGGGAAAGGAGGTATAGGGGAGAGAACTGATACTATGAGAAGTCAAGCCTGGATATCACCAGCCAATACTCAATTCCCAAGAGATAAAAGAATGGGGAAAGTGTTGGTATAGGGGTCTGAAAACAACTCGTAAAACTGGAGGGAAAATTCTTATGGCCTAAAAGGGTGAATGACTAAAAAAGGCACAGTTACCAACAGTCCACAGAGCATAAAAAGTGTCATATGACTCTAATTACTTGAGGATCTAGAAATATCTAAAAAGAAATACTTCTTTCTGGAAGTACAAAATCTCACACTGAAAAAATACTTCAGGAAGACTTATTTGTATTGATCAGGTCAATAAAACAGAATTTAAATAGTGAAGGACAAAAGAGAGGGGAACATGTTAAATATCATCAAGAAATAGATGCAAATACATATCACTCTTACTGAGTATACCTGAAATATATTAGATTAAAAATTAAAAATAAACTATCCAAATCTCTCAAAATTCATTATCTAGCACATTTTCAGAAATATATTAGATTTAGATAACATGGGATTTCTGTATTTCAAAAGTTTAAGGAAATGAAAGAATTAAAAAGTGTAATATAAGAGAGGATGCTATGACAAGAGTTAATGTAGATCTGTAAAAAAATGAAGAAGTAAAACTTATGGTAACTTAATTAAAAACTCATTGGTTAAAATAGCACATAAAGAAAAATTAGTGAAAGGATGAGAGCACAGAAGAATTTTGATAATGAATGCAGGAAAACAGAAATAAGAATATGAAAGAGAAGTCACATGGTGTCAAGACTAAAAGAGAAAGGTTTAAAATCAGTATAATAAGACTTTAAAAGAAGAGATGGGGTCAAGGAAATAATCAAAGAAATAATGACTGGAAATTTTGCAAAAGTGATAGAAGATGAGAATCTTCAGTTTTAAGTTACATTATTAACCACAGCTAGGACATATTCATGGCTAGACACAGTGACATGAAACAAACACTAGAGACAAGAAAGAAAGAAATACAACTTGTTTTCAAAGAAATAGCAAGTAGAGTGACAACTGAGTATTCATCTGTAGCTATGAGAGCAAGATACTGGAACAGTATATTCAAGGCAATGAGAAAAATAACTCTAAAACTAAAATTGTACAATTACCCAAATAATCAATTAAGAATGTGGTTTTAAAAAAAGAGTATTATTTTAAAAACCCATAATAAAACAAGCCTTAAACAGTTTAGTGTCAATAGATTCTTAATAAAGGAACAACGTTTTATCCAATTTAAGATTTAATTAATTATAATATTGTAATTTTCATCAGTATTTTAGGTTCATTATGAGAGGAAAAAGCTGTTTATTAGATTGTGACATTTAAAGAAATGTAAGATTAATTATAATTTAAATATTAAAGAATATGTAATTGTATAAATAAAATACACTATTTTAAGGAAAAGAAAATTTCCAAAGGAAGATTTGAGATGCAAAAAGAATTGTGCCTATTTTAAAAATAATGGCAGTTACCTAGCAGTATGTAGGTAGTATTATTCAACTTAGGTTTTACATATGTATGTAAATATATACATAAACAGATATATAGGGTGGAGCAAAAGTAGGTTTACAGTTGTTCAAATGAAAAATAATACAATAATTAATAAATAATACAAGAATAAACAGTGTATTGCACACTCACAACTATAAATATATTTTGCCCCCTTTACATTTAAAGAAGGCATATAAAATATATGTATAATGAGATGGAGAAATATATGAAAATATGAAATGTTACAAAAATATGTGTTTTTTCTAGATAACATTCAAAACATTGTTAAATATATGCATATATATTTTAGAATAATTTGAGAATTACAGAAATGTTGGGAACATAGTACAGATTTTTTCATATATCCCACATCCAGTTCTTTTTATTATCAGTATCTTACATCAGTATAGAGTATTTGCCATGAATAAGAGTACAAATAAAACCAATACCTATACACTATTTTTAACCCTACAAAATTTTACAAAATTTACAAAATTAACATTTTGTAAAATTTTACCTAATGTCCTTTTTTGTTATTCTTGTTATTGTTCCAGGATTCCATTCAGTGTCCTACATTGCATTTAGTCTTCATGTCTATTCATGCTCTTTTCAGACTTTCCTTGTTTGGATAACCTTCACAATTTTGAAGAACATTTGTCAGGTATTTTTGTAGAAGGTGCCCTGATTTAGGTTTGTCTGATTTCCTTTTTTCTTTTTGATACTTTTTTTCATGATTAGATTGAGGTTATATGTTTTTGAAAGGGAGAACACAGAGGTACCACAGAGGTAAAGTGCAATTCTTATCATATCATATCATATCCTGGATACATATTATCAACATGACTCTCCACTGTTGATATTGGCTTTGATTACCTATGTGGCTGAGGTACTATTTGCCAGATTTTTCTGTAACATTGTAAAATCACTCTCCTCTCTTCTTTCTATACTGTACTCTTTGGAAGAAAGTCACTGCGTGAAACCCAGACTCCTTAAGTGGGAGCGTTGTTCATCTTTTCCAGGGCAGGTTATCTTCAAAAATGATATAAATTTATTTGAATAAGAATTTTGTTTGTTTAAGAAATCATTTATTTTATCAGTATGATTTTTTTGTTATCATTTCAATTATAGTCAAATAGTACTTTAGTATTATTATATTTTGCTCAAGTTTTTCCAGCTTTGGGCATTGATAGGCTTTTCAGTTGACTCTTGTGGTTCTTTGACATACCCTCTTTCGTGCATGTTGTTTGTGGTGTTTTGCTTTTCTGTTTGTTTGTTTTAAACTTTCCTTTTTTCTGGCTACACAATGTGCTCCAGCCATATCTAGTATATTTCCTGTCTCCATATATAAAGTTTTTTTCCAAGGTATCTTAGCTCCCTGTATTTGGAAAATGGTAGTAGAAATTAAAGCCTGAGCAATGGCTGTACTTATTGCTTGGCAGAATCATTTTGTCATTTATTTACCCAACCAAACACTTTCTGCTTTTTTATTCCACTCCTGAATCTATTTGCTTAATTACTTCATAATTTAATTTATAGTAAGACTTTTTTTTTTCTTCCACCTTATGTATAGTGTTTATGATAAATAAATAAGGTATACTCCTATTGGTCATATTGAAATGTTTGTCCACATGTGCACATGGATTTTTTTCCCTTCTGTGGAAAGGTTTTAGAATGTGCATATGCTGAGTGCTACTCTGTAAGAATACAAAGTCTGGAGTACACATTATGTTTTGATTTGGAGATTCCTACAAATAGTGTGAATTTGGACTCAAACCTACAGGTAGTAAAGATGCAGATTTACCATTTTTCATAGCAGAGTTAGCCACCATCCTTTCTTACTTTTATCTCTGGTCTTACTTCTTACAACAGCTGAATTGGCTCCTCATACTTACTTCCTTGGCTTTAATTTCCCCTTTCATTATCTTACCTTTAAATTTTCCTTTGCTTGGTTTAAGAACAAATATACTAGTTTGCATATTTCTCCTACCACACCAGCACAGTATGAAATTTGTAACAAGGACATTTTGAAGTTACTTCAGCTTACTCTATTGTAAAAACTAGAAATCTCCATTCTAATAATTTACTAATTCTTATTGTAATTCAATAAATTAATATTACCATCAGTGAGAATGACAGAGAATTTAAAAAAAGGTCCATTTCAAATGATAAAATACAGAAAAATAAATTTCAAATTACTTTGGGATCAAAAATTCTAAAATCAGAATGAAGAATATGTATTTTTTTTTGGTTTTCTACTAAACTATCCAAGGTACCCAATTACTATTTATTGACTTATTTAGGATGTTTTGAGTTTTTTATTTATACAAAGAAAAATAGTGAAATATACTTCTCACATAACACAATTCCATTTTCAATTGTAAATAAGATTACAAAATTATTTTATTTTCAAACCCAAATAATTTCTAAAGTAAAAAGAAAAAACAAAAAGTATTAAAAGTTTAAATATATGTATATGTGCTATGTACACTTTATATATGTATATGCATATGTATATGGTTTTCATATTTCTTTATTTTTCTGATTAAAAATGTTTTATTATGTTTGTGGATCAATAAACTACTTATTTTTACCCAAAAATGTGCTTTAAGAGGCTGAGAAAATAACTTCTATTAGTATTGTCACCACACTTGCTACTTGGGAGAAATGATCCTGTTTACTCTCTTTTACCAAGTACCTTGAAAAGAGGTTGCTAGTGACACACTATCTGAAAAGTATCTGAAAATGTATACAAAGGTATTTCTGGTCATTTTTCCAAATTAACTGTGCATTAAAGTAAGGACTTAGTTCACTGCATATGTGTTTCACGTGCAAGCAAGTAAGACCAGAGAAGTGTGAGGCACCCCGTACAAGTTTACCAACCAAAGATGGCTGGCTTATCTCTGTATTTGGTAATAATAATGGTTGTTTAATGTGTAAAATCTAACACAACTATTAAACTACAGAGAATATTAAGAGGACAAGCATAAGTGGGTCAGTTTTAGGCAAATGGGAGAACAGAATCACATTGATTACAACTTAAAATTTCGGTTATTGTTTTTGTACTGTTACAAGCTGTTCTTTCCTTAATTAGACAGTAGCTCTCTTACCTACATAAGAACAGTTATATTTTATCAAAGAAGAAATGTATCCTATAAAATATATGTTGGCTTTTATATTTAACATTGTGGCTTAACTCTTATGTATGAATAAAATTGTTTTAAGTAATATTTCATTTTTATGAAAGGAGTATTCATGTGTAGTGAATATTTTTTTAATATTTCTTGCTTAAGCTGAAAATTTCAGGTTAGTAGGGTATTAAAATATACTTCCCTTTAGGAGAGGCTGGGGAAAGCAATGGGAGAAATTGAGACAATTGTAATAGAAAAATAAAAGGTGACAATACTTCACTTAAAAATCACTCAAACCTTGTTTACCTGGTGATGGAAAGGTGACTGCACTGGGTCAATTGTGGAAGCATATCATATCTATTTTGAAACTTATGATGTTTCAATTGATTTAAAAAAATTTTTTTTCTTTGTCGTTCAGATATAGTTGTCCGCATTCCCCCTCCCCGCCCCCATTGCTCTCCCCTGTCCCTTCCAACCCATGCCCTCAATGCACCATTCACACACCATTGTCCTTGTTCATGGGTCCTTTGTACATATTCCCCTCTTTCCCCCATTACTCCCCTTCCCTTCCCCTCTGGTCACTGTCAGTTTGTTCTTTATTTTCATGTCTCTGGTTCTATTTTGCTTGCTTGTTTGTTTTGTTGGTTAGGTTCCACTTACAGGTGAGATCATGTGGTATTTGTCTTTCACTGCCTGTCTTATTTCACTTAGCATAATGCTCTCCAGTTCCATCTATGCTGTTGCAAAGTGTAAGAGTTGTTTCTTTCTGCTGCATAATATTCCACTATGTAAATGTACCCTGTTTTTTTTATCCTCTTATTTACTGATGGGAACTTAGGCTGTTTCCAGGACTTGGCCATTGTAAATAATGCTGCTATGAACATAGGTGTGCATAGGTTCTTTTGAATTAGTGTTTCAGGATTCTTAGGGTATAATCCCAGCAGTGAAATTGCCAGGTCAAAAGGCAGTTCCATTTTTAGTTTCCCGAGGAAACTACAAACTGTTTTCCACAGTGGCTGCACCAGTCTGCATTCCCACCAACAGTGTACTAGGGTTCCCTTTTCTCTACAACCTCACCAGAACTTATTATTAGTTGATTTGATTATGATCGCCATTCTGACCAGTGTGAAGTGGTATCTCATTGTGATTTTAATGTGTATCACTCTGATGGCTAGTGGTGCTGAGCATTCTCTCATATGCTTATGGGCCCTCTGCATGTTCTCCTTGGAGAAGTGTCTGTTAATGTCCTTTGCCTATTTTTTAATTGGATTGTTTGCTTTCTTGGAGTCCTGTGAGTTCTTTATATATTTTGGAGATCATACCCTTGTTCAAGGTATCATTGGCAGATATGTTTTCCCATATGGTTAGTTCCCTTTTCATTTTACTTGTGTTTTCTTTGGTCATGCAGAAGCTTTAATTTGATATAGTCCCGTTTGTCTATTCTGTCCTTTATATCCCTTGCCCTAGGGGGCCTATCAGTGAAAATATTGCTGCGTGGGATATCTGAAACTTTCCTGTCTGTGTTCTCTTTTAGGACTTTTATGGTGTCACAATTTATATTTGTCTTCTATCCGTCTTGAGTTTATTTTTATGTATGATGTCAGTTGGTGGTCGAGTTTCATTTTTTTGCATGTAGCTATCCAGATTTCCCAACACCATTTGTTGAAGAGGCTACTTTTACGCTTCTGCTCCCTTTGTCAAATATTAATTGACCAAAGAGACATGGCTTCATTACTGGGATCTCTATTCTGTTCTATTGATCTATGTGTCTGTTCTTATGTCAGTACCAGACTGTTTTGATTACAGTGGCCTTGTAGTATAGTTTAATATCAGGTATTGTAATTCCTCTTACTTTGTTCTTCTGTCTCTAAATTGCTGCAGTTATTTGGGGTTGTTTATGGTTCCATATAAATTGTGAAATATTTGTTCTATATGTGTGAAATATGTTATTGGTATTTTAATAAGGTTTGCATTTAATCTATTACCCAGTGTGGTTTTTAAGAACTATAATTATTGTGAGATATTAATGTCAATATTCAAACTGATAATTAGAAGCCAGTAAATTATGAGATAGAATTTGGGGATAAATCAGAGATAACTTTTTATTTGAGTTAGAAATGTTTTCACTGGTATGTATGTATTTTTTTTATTTTTCTGAGCTATTTTAAAATGTATTTTTAGCAAAAATATAAACCTACAAAACTATATTTGTATAATTATTCTTAACCCAATATTTGATTTTAATAAATATAGGGCAATTTAATTCATTTATAAAATTGTGATGTTATATTTTTTATTTTATGTACCCTATCTTTTATTTGCTAATTATAATATTTTGCTATGTATTTTGTGTTAATTTTTAACTTAAAAATAGTTTCTTTTGATATTTATTCCTCTTATGTTAATGGATTAAAACAATACACTTAATTGATGTTGAAGGTATTTGGCATATTTAAATTAATATTTCTCATAAAACAAATTGGAATTGAATTAATAAGCATTTAAATAATATGTCATTCAGAACCAAACAACAAAACTATTAAGAGATTTAAAAAAATGAAGACCTTTTTACTAAATTGAAGAAGACTGCAAGATGATTCAGTATTGTAAATACTATTTAGATTGATTCTGAACAATCTACCTAAAGCTGGAAAATAATAGAACAAGCAATAGGTTGTTGTTAAAGAAAGGTGTAAGTGATCACAGATGTGTGTAAATTTGAACAAGCACATACTTTCTGGAAAGACTAGTTTGACCAATAGTGGAGAGATACTTGAAGCATTTCATAGTGATACCCCTTCCGAGGCCTGCAGGTGAAAATCAAGCTGGATGAGATGAAAGAAGAGCTCTGTCCCTACTTCATATGGAATAGGACAATGCTTCAGGATTGGTCAATATTTGAAATTTGAAAAAGTAAATATGAAAAAAACCTAAACTGTGAAAAATTAAACACAGTAAAATATTGAAATACTAATTAAAATGCATCAGGAACTTCAAATTTATTATTAAAATTCCTGCTTTATTAATGTGGATTTTCTAGAATTTGGTATAACTTGTCTGATATTATCTCATGATATTTGTTCAGATTTCTGTTAGATATTTATTAGAAGGCTTTAGTTCTCTGCATGAATTTTTTTAAAAATGATTTATTTTTGTTTATCATCATTCATTGACAAATAATCCAAGTTATTTTTTTTCTTGCTGAGTGTTTTGATCATAAATGGGTGCTGTACCTTATCGAATGCTTTTTCTGCATCTATCGAGATGATCATGTGGTTTTTGTCTTTTATTTATGTGATGTATCACGTTTACTGATTTGCTTATATTGAACCATCCCTGCATGCCTGGGATGAATCCCACTTGATCGTGGTGGATAATCTTTTGAATGTATTGCTGGATGCGGTTTGCCAATATTCTGTGGAGGATTTTAGCATCTATGTTCATCAGCGAAATTGGCTTGTAGTTTTCTTTCTTTGTAGGGTCTTTATCTGGTTTTGGGATCAGGGTGATGCTGGCCTCATAGAAAGAGCCTGGGAGTCTTCCCTCCTCTTGGATTTTTTGGAATAGTCTGAGAAGGACAGGGGTTAGCTCTTCCTTAAACGTTTTGTAAAATTCTCCTGTGAAACCGTCCGGCCCTGGGCTTTTGTGTGCCAGGAGTTTCTTGATTACTGCTTCAATTTCCCTAGCTGTTATCGGTCTGTTCAAGCTTTCTGTTTCTTCCTCCTTCAATGTTGGAAGATTATACTTCCAATTTATTATAAACATACAGTTCTTATGTGCAAGGCTCAAATGTAAGAGTCTTGGTGTTAGAAAGTTTGTCTATTAATGCTGCCCTTCAGCTTCTAGAATTGTGTTCAGTAAATATCTGTGCTCAAAATATATTGTTAAAAGTAAATATAATGAGGCAAGGGTCAGGATTATGTACTGAAGATATCTTTTTCTAGTATAATATAGGCGGGATAAGTGGATACATAATTCATTGAACTGGGACAATATCAAAATATAGATGTTTTAAGGATTTGTCATGGTGCAATGGCATAACTTCTATGTTTATAAATGGTATTCTGGTATACTAAATAATTAACCAGAAATTAGAAGTAAAATAACTGAGTACAAAATTAGAAATTAGAAAATGGGTGTTTAAAGTATAACTTAATTGGGCTCAAGATAAAATGACAAGTCATACTCTACTTGGAGTAATTATTTCTTCAATAGTTTAGATTTCCCTCATAATATCAATCAAAACTTCTCAAACAAAATGACTAGAAAGTGAAGTTTATAAGAGTATAAAAATACTTAATTGATCCATATTGTTGTGAATAAGTTCCAAGTCATTACAGTATCTTGATTGAATTTAACAGGATAAAAGCATAAACAAAACTCCAAAGAATTCATTCATAAATCATAAATTAAGGATATATTGGTCTTTCTCTCAGGAATGGTGTGATGGGTCTTTAGGAGTAACACAGAAGGGGTGATCCCAGACAAAATCATTCAACTCTGTCTCTGGGTTTAGTGGGTTCTGGGGTTTCAGTGGTAGAGTGGGAGTTGCAATTTCCAATGGATAAAGCAAACTTAGCTTTGCTTTCTAAGCCCACATCAAGTAAGAATATAAAGCAACATGGGGAGTCAGGATAGCCTAAGTCAATTCTATTGAATTATGGTGTTATAGGAGTTTTTTTTTTTTTTAATGACAATAATTTGAGCCAAGCTATTCAATAGTTTTAAAACTATTATATTCATGATATGTTATTTGGAAAATTTCATGTATAAAAGGAAGACTTTTCAATTGTTTTACAGGCAGGCTTCATAATTTCACCTTCACTGTACAGAGAATTTGCCCCCTTTCAGGTCATTTTGTATCAGAACTAAACTTGATACACCCTAACTGCAATGGTAATTTTAAATTATCAATAATAGTAGATGATTATATTAGTAAGATTTCTTCTTAGCTTATCAGGGTTGTTTTGAAAACTCTTTGTATCTTTAGACGACTTAAAATTGAAGCCTTGCATTCCATGGAGGCAATTGTTTCTTCACATCATTCCCCTTCCAAAATTTTTAGGAAAATCACTATCCAAGACACTAATGGGTTACTTTCTCTTTTTAAACTAGTTACAGGACTTTAATGCCTTCCAGTTCTTTGACAGTATCATTTTTTTTCCTGACAAGAAAAACAATCAACTGATTATTTTGGAGACATTTTGATCTTTTTATTTTTGTTTCCTACTTAGAATGTCCTCTAAATTTAGATAAAGGACAATCTTCAAATTTTAATTTGTTCTCAAAATTGATTTATTTCCCTGTTCTCCTGTTTTTATCATTGTTCTCATTCCCTGAGCTCAAGAATTATTTTCATTTTAAGTGCTTTAAAGAATGAAATATAAAGAGTGGTACTTCTGGGATAAGACACTTGACTCCCTTGTATAGCTTAATTTCACTTTGAAATAACTCAATCAATATAAAAAAGAGTCTATATTATCACTGGAAGCTACAAAGGTTCTTTTAGCTGTCTGAAATTTAAAGGGGTATTTTTCAAAAGAAAAATTGAGGGTGAATTGACCAAAATGGAACACAAACCATAGATATTGTGTTGGGAATTAAAAGGAAGTCCACTGGAGAGTAAGTGAAAGGTTCCCATTTTCTTTCATTGCCCAACTCTCCACTTGTATTTTATCCAAGCAGGACACAGAGATCAGGATAAGCTACAATGAGCCTCATGGTGAGAAGTAGATGGTAACACTCTCAGAACCGCTGGCCTACACAAGTGACCCTGACAAGTGGACATCACAGGAGTCTGCTCTCAGCTTGTTAGTTCCCCCCTCCCGCCCCCCTCCCTAATACATGGCCCTGTGTCCTGTTATTTCCCTACACCACGTCACCTCTGTATGGAGCACAGAACTTCTTCCTTGTTCTCCTTCCATGCTCACATTTACTATGGATCAAATCTGTCATGTGGTCCCTGAGCATATTGTATTTCTCCTTTGCAAGAATTGCTGAGAGTTATTTTGTTTGTTTGCATAATTGTTTCATTAATGTCCTAGAACACAAGCTTCAGGGAAGTGGGGTTCTCACTTGCGTTCAATTTCAATGCCCATTAAGGAGATAGGAGGTGGGGTTTGGGAGATAAACAACATAGACTTAGGGTCCAATTTGCATTGTCATGGACCGAGAAGCTCCAAATTGAGATATTTATCTTAAGTGCCCTGGGGTAGTAATCCATATGTTTATATTTATGCAAGCATATTTAATGAAACTATAAACAATGAATGGGAGAGATAAACATCAAACTCAGGAGTATCTACTTTTGGCTTCATGGGAGGGGAGTACAATTGTAAATACATTAGCAGTATTTTATATCTTACTTTTTGTATAATGTTCATGTTGTTTTTGTTAGGTTATACCATGAATCCTTTCACATAGCTGAATGTTTTTAATAATTTAAATTTTATATACAAATCTAATTAGTTAAAAATATATTTGTGTGGTGACACTCTAAAAACATCGAAAGACAGTAGGAAAAAATGGATACTTTTCAAAAAATTAAAAAAGTGTGCATTTTAACTAAAAGGTAAATATAAATCAGAATAATCTTTATTCAATATAAGGAAAATTCATTGATATTCATGAATTTGTTTTATTTTGCTTTTATTTTAAGACTTATTTGTATTTAAATTCTGTTCACAATTTTTTGAATTTGTAATACATTCATGTAGTACAAAATTTTAAAAAAAGGAATAATTATCTTAAAAGATTGTGAAGTAAATAACATTTATGAACCTGCCAATAATGAATGGGAAAGACATGAATAAACAATTTGCAAAAGAGAATATAGCGACAGATATATTCATGAAGCTAATATGCAGATTAGGTTTAAATAGGCAAACCTTTGTTCTCTCCAGTGAATTTAGAATATTTCATCATAATACATTATAGAAATTAGAAAAAAATATTTAATATTCAGTTCAGTATTCAGTTTTTAACATTAAAAATTCAGGAAATGCCTAAAGTTTTTTTAGCCATGAGTAAGGACTCATAGATACCACTCTATCTAGTCTTTGCCCTCATATGTCACATACTCTGTCCCCTAACAGACAAGTATTCATATCTTATATCACTCTTTGATCCTTATTACTTGTTTTTAGGGGCATTAGAGTGTTCTTTTTTCTTCCATTTTTACATTAATAGAGTTTGAAACTATTTGTAAAATTTCCTCTGGTGTTGCTGTAGCTATTCTGAATATGCTTGAAGTTGTTTGTTTTTCTCCTCCAGAACTTAAATTATTTGTGCCCTGTATCTTTCCAATTTGTTGGTTTCCTCATTGCTTCTTTTTTATGTTTTTCTTCACTCAGATTTCTCTTGATGGACTCTCTTAGAAGACTTCTTCCCTGATCTCATGAGCAGAGAGAAGCAGAGGAAGGGAATACTAAGTCAAAATGTGAATACTTGGACCATTTTGCTACAAATGTGTCTCCATTTTATTATACATAAAAAGTATATAAAGTAACACTCAGATTATAGTGGTTTCTTGAGGATTGAATTTGTTTGCCTATGTATGAGTTGGCTACTAATAGCAGTATTAGCAGTAATTGTAGTTAAAGCCTTTAGTATTGGTATAATAAACATTTTCAAACCCACTTCTACTTCTCTTCTTAATCGCTTTGCCTAAACTAGTTATATGTTGCAAGGATTACCCACTTATTGCACAATTTCAAAGTCAGAATGGGGTTTTCACTGATTTCAAGTAATTTTTATTCACAGTGTCCTCAAAGAAAACCTTGTTTACTTACATTAAATACAAAAGCAAAACAGTGAATTCCAGAATCACCTCTGGAATTACAAATATAAGAATAGTATATCGTGGTTGATTATAATTATATTTTAGTGTATTTTTAACTTATTGAATATATTTTTAAAGACATTAGCATTATGAAGATTTTGATTGATAAGGACTGTCCCAAAGTTTTATAAAGTTTGGAAGGAACAACTAAATAACATTCTTTGGGATTTTTTATAAATAGTATTTTGTGGAACATTATTTGGCAGATGGTTCTCCAGTTCACATAACACTAAATATATTTCTTAATTTGGTAAATGTTCAGTAAATACTTAAGCAGTTCATATGAAATGAATTAGAGCATTTGTACAACTAGTTTAAGGACAAATGAAACAATAAGATTTAGAATATAGAAATTTTAAGAAGAGATGCACATATATTTTCATTAATTCTCTACTATAAGATATACATATTATACATTAATATATTAGAAAATAATCAAGCTTAATATTTATATTATATGCATCATTATATTTCCTAACATTTAGCACATGGAACAGCATTGATTATGTTTTGAAACAAACAAACACAAAAGATAAACTATATTTGCCTTTTTCCTTAAGGCATCCTATAAGATCAAGTTGTTTTATTTCAATTTCTTTCTATTTTCTAATTCTTTGTGCCAAAATTACTTTTTTAATTAAAAGCAAATTAAATCATAATTCCTTGCAGGCAAAAACACATATACACATAAACAAGCATGATTTGTATTACAATTAAATCTCTTCTCATTCTTGGTCAAAGGAAATGAGAGTTAAAGGATTTACAAACTTAGATAATATTTGAAATCGTAATTCAAAATACAAATCAACACACACAGAAAACATTAAATATTCATTTCAAATATCAGCTCAAACCATCAGGCAATTAAGTTACTATTTTATTACATGTTGTGAGGATAGAGAACTCTGCATTCTCTGTTTTTCTGACAGTAATAAAATGTCTGGACAACGTGTTTACTGAAAGTAATTGAAACAGAAAAAGAGAAAAAAAAACAAACCTTTCTCCTTAATTTAGAAAAACTTTTTCAACTTTACCAATGATATTTCAATAATTGTTTTTAAAATAGCTAAATAATAAATCTGTTATATCTATGATTCTACATAGTTTTGAAAATGTTTTTGTAAATTTTAATTGATTTGATCAACCCAGGGACCATATGAGTAGAAATGTGATCATCATTCTTTGTAGAAAGATGAGTAAACAGAAATAATAGATATAACAAATGAATTAATAGATATAACAAATTAGATAATTAACTAGTAACCTTTTTAATAATAGAATTATAAAAATACAGTCAAAATGTAGTTCAATAATTCTAAAATCAAATTGTTTATCATGAGTCCTTTTTAATGTATAATCTAAACTTTATTTGAAAGACTTGTTTCCCATTTTATTAAGTTTATTGTGGTGACATTGGTTAATAAAATTCTATAGGTTTCAAGTGTATAATTCTTATAAGACATCATATGTCTATTGTATTATGTGTTCACCACCTTCCCCAGTCAAGTTTCCTTCTAACATCATTTATCCCTCCTATACTTTCTCCTACCACCCCTACCCCTCTTTCCCTCTGATAATCACCATACTATTGTCTGTGTCTATTATATTTTTATGGTTGTGTGCTGTTTTTGTTTTTTGCTTAACCCTTAAAGTACTGGTAGATATAGAAAAAGAGTAGGCAATTTTGCATGTGGATCTAACCTCATTTTTTATTGTGTTACTATGTAGAAGATACGTAATCATCCTGAGCCCCTTATTAATGTGTGTTTTAAATTTTAAGTGATTAAAAGAACAACTCAAATAAGGTTTCAAGTAAATTTTTAAATGAGGAGAGATTTGTCAGAATATGGCCTTTTAAGGCCATTTATATAATGGAGTACTACTCAGTTGTAAAAAACTAATTTTACACTTTGCAATAGCATGGATGGACCTGGAGACCTTATGCCAAGTGAAATAAACCAGTCAGAGAAAGACGATTATCATACGATTCACTCATAGGTGGAGTCTCATGAATGAACTGAACTAACAAGCAACATAGAGATGGATTCATAGAGAGAAAGCAGGCTGACAGCTCTGGGAGGCATTGGGGAGGAAGAGGGATCGAGCTAAAAATAAAGAAAAAGAACTCATGGGCACAGATAACACTGTGGTGACTCTGGGGTGTAGAGAGGGATGGAGGTAGAAGAGGGTATGTATAAATGAGATAAATGGTAATGGAACAAATACAAAAAATGTAGTATAAAATTGAAAAATAATATAAAATAAAAAATATTAAATTAAATTGAATTAAGAAATTGGGATACTGGAGTTCTTTCAGTGTTCAATGGAAAACCGCAAGACTCTGATTGGGCCCTGCTTTCCTTTGACAGTCTTTGAAGTAATGATTAGGCCATGGACTCAAATATTCTGATTGGCTAGCCTGGGCCAAATGTCTTCTCCATGTAGTAACAACAGCAGGCATTTCTGTATGATTGATAGCTCCTTAAAATTATGATAGTAGAAGAGGATGAATCAAATCAGGCCCACTGTTTGACAAATATATCCATACCACCTTACCCTATGACTGTCAAGCATGCATATGCACTTCTTTCTATATATACTAAAAACTACCCCCCACCCCATATACTATAATACTAAGTACACTATCAAAAGTAGCTATCCTTCAAATTTAGGCTGTCTGGATGTAAAATCTAGGAGGTAGGCTGCTGTCAATCTGGCATGGAAAGCAATAGTAAAGAGATAGATATCATAAATCTTTTTTTTAAAGATTTTATTTATTTATTTTTAGACAGAGGGGAAGGTGGCAAGAAAGAGAGGAAGAGAAACATGAATGTGTGGTTGCCTCTTAAGTGCCTCCGATTGGGGACCTGACCTGCAACCCAGGCATGTGCCCTGACTGGAGATTAAACAGGTGACCCTTTGGTTTGCAGGCCAGCATCAGTCCACTAAGACACACCACCCAGGGCTCATAGATCTTAATATGTCCAATGATATGAACAAAGTAAAAATGTTTTTAATTATTTATATATTAGATATAAAAAATATTTAGTAAAGAAAGGAGGAAACCTTTTTTCAGGAGTGCATTTTACTTTAATTTTTAATATATATCCTTTATTATATTTTTTCTATTACCATTTAGTCCTCTTTTACCCCCTTCCCCCAGAAATCACCACACTGTTTTCTATACCCAGGAGTCTTTTACTTTTTTGCTCAATCCCTCCACTCCCTAACCTGCCCCCCAACATTAGCTGTCATCTGTTCTCCATCTATGAGTCTGTCTTTATTTTGTTTGTTCAGTTTGTTCATTAAATTCCACATATAAGTGAAATCATAAAAACTATATTGTGTAAAAAAATCACATTTTGTTATTTTCTATCAATCAGCATAATTTTTGTTTCAAGTCTCAATAACCTCAAAATGGTAAAAAATAGAAATCTTATTCAGGATCATACCCATTTCCCTACTAGGTATGGGGTATACAGAGTTAGTGGCTAGGGGTGAGGGTGAGGTAGAGCTGGTTTTAGGAAAGAGACCACCATTGGTGATTATGGACACATGCACGATTCTTTGTCTTCCTTAAAAAAAAAAAAAAAAAAACTTAAGGATTTGTCTTGTAACCACCCATCTTCTCTCCCAAATGGAAGTTTTGTTAACATTTTTCTTACGTGCAGTAAAAATTTAGATATTTTTGATGATAATATCACCAGAATACCAAAATTGTAGATAGCTGGAGCTGTATACAGATTACTTTGTAAATGGAAAGTAAGAAATTTCTCATTTTGGGGAGAACTTTCTCTCCTTTTTCTTGTGACTCATGTTTCTGAGAGCTTTTTTTAAAAATTATACTTTGAAAGGACTATTTTAAAGTAGTAGGCTAATTTTCAAAATAATAAGAAATTTTAAACTACACTGTTTCTTAAAATTATATTGAAAAAAACTTTAATAAATTACTCATGTTAAGACACAATGGGTTTTGGAACTTATATCTTTGTTTTACATTTCTACCATATTGCTCAATAACTCTGAACTCAGTAAACCTGGAATTTTGCAACATCAAAATCATAAATTCCACTTTCAACGGGACAGATGTCAGAAGTCAGCAAGCAAAAGTATTAGTTTAACATGAATGTGTTGCAAAGTATAGTTCTTTCTCTAGAGTACTTGCCAATTCAGACCCTGTTTACAGAAGGTCAGATGGATTACAAAACAATATTGTTTTAAGAAAATGAATTAGTAATTAGATCCTATATTCTTATAGTTGTTATTGAAACTGTGAATAATTGGATACTTAATAATGTTAGTGTGAAGGGTATGTGTTTCATTCAATACAAGCAGGTAAATTGTTGTGTCTATCAAAGCCTACCATGTCATATCCTTATCCCATTACTTTTGCTTAATGGTGAAATCCCTGATCAACACCTGCTGCTTGGATAAATAAAGAAACATTATTCTCCATTCCATTCATAGTATGTGCTACTTCATTATGAAAATTGAAGGGAATATTTCAATTGTCCAGAAAACTTTTGTAGTTATTTAATGAAAAAGCATGTTAACTGTTTGGCAGAGTCAAGAAATGGGAAATACCTAGGAAAGATTTGTCACATGTGACTTAACAGTTTCTAAAATAGGTTTTGTTGATGATAATGGGAATTTCAGATAATTAAATGTCTTGGGAGGTGAGAAATTGAAGAAAGACAGATTCTTTCCTGTTGTAATTCTTAAAGTTTTTATGGGATAAGGTGCAACTTGGTCTCTAAAAGGACCAGTGGCAATTCTGTGTGTCTCAGAGCATTTGGCAGAGAACGCTTTTTAACAACATACTCCATTGAACAACTTTGGGAAATTTCAATGTACACTTGTATTATATTAGATTTATAAGTGCTCTTACAAATTACCAGGCTAAAGACATTTATGTTATAAATGGGAAAATTGAGGGCCAGAAAAAGCTTTACTAAATTTGCCAAACATATACTTAATGGTAGAATGAGAAATTCATAATTTTGTTGCAGGTCAGGGATTTTTTTTCCAATAAAGTACTCGATTTTAGAAGTTAATTTTACAATGCTGCAGAATACTCCATTTTTGGCCAGTAGTGAGTTTAATAAAAATAAGCTTCAGTATCCAAGTTGGTAAAACAAATGAAGCAAAATATTTAAGACTCTGCTATCAAAAATTAAAACCTGCCTTTAGATTGGGGAGCGATGACCTTTATACTCTCAGACCTTGGGATAATTTCTGCAAGGCATGTAACAGTTGAGACTAAGACTAGAACATTTCCTATAGTGCATGTCTTTTGGGAAATAAGGACATTGAACTTTAGCAGAACTCCAATGACAACATCAAGCAGAGGAGAGAAAGTGCTCAAGGGTACACAGAGAAGCAGTTTGAGGAGAACTGATTCCTGTAGACCTTAGAGGATATATTACCAGTTAAAGCATTCATCATTGTGTCGGGGGAGAATTACTGCCCTGGCTAATTCTTAACAATGGTTTATAACTCTTTGTAACTCATGTTTTTGTCCTGGAAAGAATCTGTGGGAAACCTGCAATGCAGACTTCTCAATCCCACCCCCTTCCCCACCCCCGTAGTCACTGGTCTGTGCCATGTTGCTGAAATACAGTGTTGCATCAAAGTTAGACATTTCAGCCTTTAAAAAGGTGGGCATGAAGAGGAAGAGATGGATTGGTGTTCTTTCCTTCTTTTTCTAACACACTAAGTTTGTTACGCAAATCCAGAGTCTAACAGAGATACTGCTGTAATCTCTTGGTTCTGCCAATGATTTCATGGAACGCCTTCTCATAAACTCACCTGGTTTCAATTAAATGAAAAATTTTGTCTCAAAGATATTTAGGAGCCTGCAGGAACTTTCCCTAACAGACCTCAAAAATGTATTTTGGATAATACTTCAAATTCATTGTACGCCAAATCCAGACGATACCAGGTTTATAAGCACTCACCTTATTTTTTTTTTTTTCAATTTCCAACCAAACTTACAATGTACATTAATGTAATGTGCTTTATGTGCACTTACTACAATATCACTGACAAAAATTCCCCATATTTGCTGCCGTCCTTTGATCCCACAGAAAATAGCCCTTTTTCCTCAAAGTAAATGCTATGCATTTTTTCAAACAGAAATTATTGTTTTGTAAAAAAAAAAAACAAACAAAAAACAAAACAACCTTGTTTTTTCTCTTTTTCTCTCTTCTCTCTCTATTTTCATTATATTTCTAGAGAGAGAGGTCTTTATTTGGATTTTTCGTCGATGGAAACTAATGGAACTTTTTAGTATATTTGTTTCTCCAAACAAAATCATCTTATGTATCGTGATTTGCTAAAATTCCAAAATATCAAGGTAATTTCACAAGAAAAAAAAGCTCATTCTAGTCTCACAGACCCTCAATTTAGAAAATACAGGCAAATCCTTAGCACCAAACGTAACTATCACAGCTGTTGACACTCTAAACAACCTTATACATACATTAGCACCATCGCCAAAGCACAGTCATGCCCTCAGAATCAATACTTAGTGTAATATAGACCTACAATGCTCTACTAGTCAATGAACATTAGCTTAAATATGGTGTTATCTGAGGGGTAAAAGAGAACAGAAAGATAAAATTTACATTTTCAGGCAATATGTATATGCAAATTATCCAGAGTCCCACTAATGTGCATATTCTTTAAGATGTTAATTATGACACTAAAATTTCCTTATACTAGGAAAATTTTATAATAATTCTACATTGTTTTCTCTCTGCAATCAAACCTCACATAATTTAGAAATTTATAAAATGTCAGCAATAGTTTGCTTATCTTGCTTGATATCCTTTCCTTCATTTATATTTAAATTTCTAAATATTCCTTTCCATTTCCATTTTATGGAGCCACACTTCTATTAACAAACTAAAAAGAACTCTTCTTTTCACTCAGTGATTTGAAGACCTTGCTCTTTCTACTTGGTAATGAAAAGTCTGATATCTGATATATGTTATATATTTATTGATCTTCTCTTTAACTTTCCCATTTATATTCCTTACAGAGTTATTTTTATTTCCGTAATTTTTTTGTAAATATGTGCATCCCTCATCATCTACAGCATATTTACTCAAATTATCTCTTTAATAATCTCCCTTTTGTGTTCTCTGTGATCTGATTATCAAGCTCCTAATAGCTTAATAGTAAACTTTCTTCAGTGTTTCTATACATCTTCTATCTTATTTAGGATTTTTAGCTCTCAGTCTTCTATACTTTGAGACTTTTCTTAGTGTTTTATTTTTTTACTTTTATTGAATTTATTGGACAAGGGACTTTGAGACTTTCTTGAATTTCATTTTTGACCATCCACTGACTTGAATAATAGAAATTATATTTTAAATTTATAATAACACCTCTTATTTTTCATTACTTTTACATATCACTTTGGTCATGTCTAAGAGACACACTAATGTCTTTGGTTTTTAATTACCAATAAGAAAGCTTTGTCTTGGCTTTTCCACCTCCAGCAAATGCTTCTTTTTGTCTATCTAGGTATTTCTTTGCCATGATTCAGGCTTTTCAAAAATATATAATGATATATGATTTTATATTCATTTTTTTCAAAATGTAAAAGAGATCTGTTTTATGTTTCACCTAGAATTTTAATTTCTATTGACAAAAGTCCTGTTTTCTTTTCTGCCTGAAAGCCTATAATTCATGATCAGCATATCACATTTTAAAACTATTTCTTATATTATTTCTACATAATAAGGATCTTATGTTTCTTGTTTTCTTTTCTCTGTCTGTACATCTCTATCTCAGTGCCTCTGGCAGAAAAACACTTGGTTCTTGTATTTTACATAGTAACCATGTTTTTGTTTTTGTTTTGCCATTTCACTGTGGTTGTTGTAATTAATTATATCATACACTTGTATTTACTCTATTATGAAGTGAATTCTATTTCTTTGCCTCCTTTGAGGTTCACTATGATGACTGGATGTTGTAGAATCTATTTTTCCATTGCCATAGTTTTTATGGCTGGTAGATGGGAAAGTTCAGCTGTAAATAGTGGACCTGAACCTAGGATCTTCCCCTTTTATTTTTAATGAAACTGCTATACTAGAGCTCTTTTCACCTTGGTAGGATACTGTAATGGAGTACAGAACATGGGTCCCTTGATAATAAGGGAACACACCTACAATTGTGCCTGAACAGGCAGGATTGGAGGGGAGCAGGGAAAAGCAGAAAGCACAGCATTTAAGTCACATTGCATAATAAAGGCAAAATAACAACTGTGCCTTCCTGAAGGGAAGAAGGTTCCTGGGCGGAAGGGGGAGAGAATGGCAAATAGTGTAGTGACTGCAAGAACATGCAGTGACTTGTGACATAGCCAGGGGAGTGGATGCCCTTACCAGATGCCTGTGAGTCACTGGGAACTCTTGCTATGACTAAAGATGACACCAGAAAGAGGGTTCAAGACACTGGGGAACTGACAAAAATGGCAGACCCTAATGCACTCTAGCACCATAGAAAGAGCTGGATATGAGGTCACATAGGAAGTTCCAAGCTGAGCATTCATATTAAGGCAGGCGGAAGGTCAGAGAGGGAGACATGAGGTCAGAGGAGCTCTGCAGAGGAGTCTGCAAAGAGGTCGGAGGAGGCAACCATTAGGAGAAGAGGTCTCTCTGGAGAAGATGATGGCAGAGCTGTGACTGGGAATGATGAGTTGTAGACTTCCACTTCTCTGAAGGATGTGCAGAGATGTCACTGTCTTTGTATGGGGACTCTAAGTAAGGGACATTAGAGGTTAGTGCAAGCTCATTCCCTCTGGGCTTTTGGCATTTTGGACATTCTGGGCCTCTGGCTCTTCCCCTGGAAAGGATGGGAATACTTATGAGACCAGGAGATGTGGGCTCCACCATGGACTTAGACCCCACATGGACGGGAGCCCATCCCTGAAGCAGGGTCCCACTCAGGGACGCATGCCTCCCTAGGCTACACCATGATCCAGTGTAGCATGGCACATGGTTTCCTGAACTGCTTCATGGAGTTGAGAACAATGTACCCCAGATGCTGAATGAGAAATCTGTTGTGAGGGAACGGAGACTCTGAAGCCCAGAAGTGCACATTGCAGAGAGGGTGGAATGAGTGACCAGCTGATGGACATATAATGATATTGGGGGCTTCTGGGCATGGTTTTTGCTATAGCCTTTTGGGAAGCAAGGGGCGTTCTGGGTCTCATGGGAAAGGAGGGCTCTGAGCAGGAGTGCCCCCCGAGGTTGGGACCCTGCTGATAAACACCTGTTTCCTTCAACACTGATTGTTGAGTCATGCTGATTCAAGGTGCCAAGTGGCTAAGGCCCCATTTGAATGGTTACAGTACAATCTTACTTTATCAGGAAAAAAAAATAGTTCGTTTTTCACATCTTAATTTGCCTTTACTTGAAACCTGGTCTGATTAGTGTATCTGTTGGAGAAAAAAAAAAAATAAAGAATTTTCTTTTTTCGGGGGAGGGAGGATTGACTCTTTCATCATTAGTGAGAAGGTGTAAATAGCATTATAAACAAATAAAAAAAGAATTTCCTTTGGGATTCTACCTTTACCTTTTTCATACATAAATAAATATTTCTGTATATTTTAGTCAATTTATGTATGTTTTTGCCTTTACCTCTGTTAATTCAATCAAAGCTATGAACTCTATGTTATTATATTCTGTTTTTTTCCATCTTTGTTCTTATCTAATTTTTATTTTTCTCATTTTTAAGGAGCTATTAAGGGAGAAAAATGGGCTTTTACCTGTATTCCAAAGTTTTTTGTGATTTTTTTCTAGATTTTTGACGTTTACCTTTTTTCCATTACCAATCACACCAAACCGTTGAAGAAGGCATTGTTTTCTACTTCTAGGTACTTTGTTCTGGGAGGACCCTAAGCCTAAGTTTTCCAATTCATTTAGAAAGAAATAATAACATTACCTCCTTCAAGGGGTATTTAATATAATTAAATGGTTCATATATTGCAATATAATAGTTCCCATAATTTAAAAACTTAAGGGCAATGTGCTTTTTAAAATTTACTCATTTTGGTAATAGGTAAATGAGTGTTTGTTATATTCTTACCTACACTTATAATCTAAAATGTAATAGATGCATAAAATCTCTAAATAAAGCCCCTGGTCAGGTGGCTCCACTGGTTTGGAGCTTTGTCCCAGGCATCAGGAGGTTGCAGGGTTTAATTCCCAGTCAGGGCACATACTTAGGGGTGGGTTCGATGCCTGGTTGGAGTACATATGAGAAGTAACTGATCAATGTTTCTCTCCCTCTCCTCTGTAAAATCAATAAATATATCCTCAGGTGAGAATTAAAAAATAAATCTGAATAAAGTGTTTAAAATAATATTTAGTGTTTTTCCTTTGTATACTTTGGGTGGTGTAAATTCTATTTTAATCAGAAAAAATAGTAAAATTGCCTGACTTCACTGTGCAGCAGTATACCTCAGCTTAGTTGCATAGTGCAGCCCTTTGGAATTTAAGCATGACGAAAACAAAAAGAATGCATCCATTTTTAAACAAAAATTATCTGATTCAGGTTTCAAATCAAAAGAGTGTTCCCTTAAAAAAACTAGTATCAAATATTTAAAGTGAAGACAATTGAGAGACACATTAAAAACACACTTCTTTTAAATATTAAAAAATCAAAAATTGCAATTATTTCAAATGGAATATTAAATTTTACTTTATAATTAATTTCACTACCCACAGGTTTCATAAATTTTGTTCAGATCTTTTAGAGATACTTAAAAAAGAGGGACTTAAATTCATTTCATTTCTATACTATTTTTAGTAAATTTTTATAAACATGTTTTCCTTCAGCTGTGTATTAAATTATTTTACCAAGTTTTCTAGTATCTTATACAATAGAAATAAAATATTATATTTCTAAATGAATTTCTAAGTGAGAGTAAGAAAATATAACTTTTACATTTTCTGCCAATACATATGGGAAAATTCTGGACAATATGTATAATTTTAGAGTTAAACATTACTGACTTCCCAAACCTCCTTCCAAATCTCATTTTATCACCTTTAACTGAATATTCTCCTAGTACAAACTGCTGTGCTATGCTGCATGACATAAAGGCTAACTTAGCTTATGTTACTCTCCTCTCACCTTTTCAAGAATATTTTTATCCCTGTGTAACAAAGGAAAGAAACAGTAGTTTGGATATTTAATCAACTTACCCCCCAAAAAACTATAGTGCAAACCTGTGAAATAGAGAATGTCACCTAAAATCATATTCCATTATCCCAAGGTTAGTGCCGGTTTTATCACAACTTAATACTTCTAATTTTGTGATTTATGCTCAAGAGGGAGAAATGACCTGTCCGAAATGATTTTTAAAAGGATGGGTGAGAATAAAATAGTTGCTCTGTCATTCCCAGGATGTTTAATTTTACTGTACATCAAACAACTTTGAAAAACCACGATCGCAACTAAGGCAGAAGAGTGGCAAAGTAGGTAGGCATTGAAAATGAACTCCAGGAAATTGACCGTGCCTAGCTATACTGCAGAATTAAGTAAGGTTTAAATACTTGGTCTCAAAGTCAAATATTTTTAGTTCTACACATTTCAAGCCAGACTGTTTGTGGTATTTTATAGCAACTATAATAGGAACTGTAACAGATGGGATAAAAAGTTGATAACCAAGGATGGCAGATCCAGTTATCCCTAAGGAAATGTGATTTTAAAAAGCATCTTGATAAAGACAGGAAGACTAACAGAACTAAAACAGCTGCAATTGCAAAGCAAAGTAACCCACATGTGTCCTCTATTTTATGTGTATTCTCTTGACCATATAGCTGTCCACAGAAGGCACAGAAGGGAGAGGATGGATTGATAAATTATGATAGATAGATAGATGATTGGTAGATGATAGATAGATAGATGATGATAGATGATAGATAGATAGATGATAGATATTCTGCAGACATTAGGTGGTTTGCATAAAGGAGATCATCAGCAACAACTCTTCTTAAAAAACTGAATAGCAGAGAATTTTTCATTGTTTTTAGTTCTTCAAACCTCTCACAATTTTTCAACCCACACACATAATAAACTGACTAACTTTATTGTGAGCATATGGTTAAAGAGTGACTCTTCATGGGGATGAATTACTGTATGCCCGCACCTGGTAAGGGCAGCTAGTGAATCTTGTGTTTAATGAAAAATGTTGGCTAGGCTACTGAAAATGGGAAGGGAAAATAATGTTCAACATTATTTTATAAAGCAAGATTGATATAATAGTTATTAATCAGAACCTTAGAACAAAGCAAGATTTTAGCTACTTAAATAATTTGGTTTAAAAAAACAGTTCTCATTGCCAGCCCTTTGTTAAACAAAATGGCCAAATATTGGCATGGATATTTGCCAGACTCCAAGGTTTGACTCCATCAAAGACACATCTATATCATTTTAATCGATGTTCTTCATAAACAGTAGAGAATTATCTTTTATTCCTGTATGTTATTTTACAAGTCAATGCACCCGACCTTAGTTCAGGCACACTATATCAGAACTTTGAGAGGCAAGGACAAATTTGCAAAGTAATTCTGTCAGCAAGCTACTCATAGAGGATCTTCAGAGTTATACTGAGCTTCTCAATCTTTTATACATTAACTTGTTTCTGAAGTTTGCCTTGTGATTGGAAAATCCAATAAAAGGTAGAGTGGCATTTCAATGGCTGATTATGGGTGTAAGCAGCTCTATTTTGAGGAATCTTAGCTGAGTCAACAATTGTCAAAAAACTTTCTGCCCAAAAAATATAATGTAAAGTGGAAGGGGAAGCATAAAATGAATAGGAAATGTAAGAAAATGCCATGATCACATATTACCCAAGAGACAAGAAGTCTTGAAAAAGTTTTCTATCTGTCTGAAATGTAGGAAATGGTAAGAATGTTTTACCCACTACTCTTAGAACCTCTGCAGTGTCAGTCCCAAGTCAACGTCTCAGATCTCTCTGTGGAATTACACTGTGGAATTTTTAAAGTTAGTGTTACTTTTGCTAGAATATTTAAAAGTTTGGGAAAGTAACTCTATATTATAAAAGTAAAGACTATTTTAATGTTGAGCAATACTCTCACATTTTCTAATTTATGATGCTGTAGATAGATTGATGGTTAGTGTTTTAAAGTGATATTAAAATATGCTCCTAAAACAGTGTGTGATGACACTTTCATAATTCTTTTTCTTGTATAACTATTTATTCAACCTAGAATCAAAAAACAAAATGAAAACTCTATGTTTCATTTAAGAGATCATTTGTTTCTTCATATAATCTATTTTTTAAAGTTTTATTTTTCACAAAAGATACATTTGCAAATTCTTTTCTAAATTAATCACTTGCAGCACTGAAGCTTTTTTGGAATACTGTTTTTAGTTGATATTTTAAAATTTTATTAAGAGGAAATAAATGCAACCTTTATATTTTATTATTTATTTTGAAAACACTGGATTCCATAAAGCTGAGAATATTTATTTTATATATCAAACATAATATCTACCTGAAGACATGCTATCATAACTTGTGTTTGATGTAATAACACAAATTATATGTATTTATTGATAACCTAATACCATAAAAAAGATATTCCACAAAATGTCAGAGGCAGAAGAAGCAAACAATAATTAATATTTATATAATTTATAATAATTACTAGTAGTAGTAGTGGTGGTGGTGGTAGCAGTGGTACTAGTAGTAGTAGAAGTAAAACTAGAAATCTGAACTTACTTTTTCCTACAAAATATCCCCTAAATGCCAAAAAGATAATATTGAAAAATAAAATGCAATACATGGTTTAAACCAATAAGTATGACTAATATTAATAAACATCAAGACTTTTGTACAAGGTATTCTATGAGAATGCTGGTTTAAACATAATAACTGACACATCTATTGTGTTTGACATGAAGAAGGAAGGTTAAATGAGAGGAAGCCCAATAAAATAGTACAAGTTGTAGACTTAGATGGTTGATGGACCAGGAAACAACAGGATATATGGAATGCATTCAAAGATTGAAATTCACAAGAAAGGCTCACTTAGTGCTGCTCCCCAACTTTTCAACTGGATGATTATGAATGGTGGTATCATTTGGAGAAAGGGCTTTGCACTCACAATCATGCTCTTATTATCAAAGTTGAAAAGTTGTAAGGAGGCATACTACCAAAGCTCTTAATGCTGCACTGGAAGGGCATAATTACTACTGGAGGAAAAATTTATAAATCATAAAATTGAGGATCTAAAAAAGTACATTTCAGGAAAGAAAAAAGGAAATAGTCACCAGCCAGAGACTCGAGTCAAGCACATCACAGTATTTTATCCTTATGTTCCTGAACCATAAGAAGGGTTCAGCAGCCTGCCACCACAAAAGGAAAACTATAGAAACAGAGGCTGGTGAGAAAGGAAAATGGTTTTCTTTTTTTCAGATAATGCATGATTATGGAGAATGAAGGACTCTCCGTCTTATAGCTCATCTCTTCCACAAAACCCAGACAAAATCCAGCTCTCCTCAGCAAGACCAAAACAAAAGCCAATGCCTAGAGTTCATGCTCCATTTTAAAATACCATTCTTTGGAGCCTGAGGTATCTGCTAACCTAAGTAACTTAGCTTGTTCCCATCTGCTGTCAGGTTTCAGACTTCCTCCTGGAGGCTGCATGTGAAGCAGGTGTGGCCATGGCCATGCAACTGCTAAGGCTGCAAGGTTGCAGTTCCCCCAGGAGATAGAAGGTGCAAGCTCCACCAGGTCAGAGAGAGAGAGAGAGCGAGCATCAGTGCTCCTCTGTCCTATAAGCCATGGGCCATGTGACTGCTAAGGCCATGTCAGGCCAGTGCACTCTCTGAGTGCAGGTCTGAAGCTGAGTGACAAACAATAGAGTTTCTTTATTCCCCAAGGACTGTCTTTATTTTTGTGTGTGTGGAATGGGCCATGTACTTCCTCAGAATGACCAATTAACTTCCCAAATTTTCATGTGTTTTGTGTGGGTCCCCCTCCCAACAAATAAAATTGTAACAAACAAAGAAACAGTTATTAATGGGTATTAAGAGTACTCCACCTCCTGCAGCTCTATGTCTGGACTCAGTACATAAGAAGAAAACATAAAAAGCCTTTCTCTCCATTTCTCCTTTGAAGAGCCTTAACTACATACTTTCATAGCCTGTCTGAAGATTTGGCATTTAATCAGCCTGCGTATGTGTGCTGATTGTGATGCTCTCTTTTGGGACACTGACAGGTATTGGCATACTCTCAACTCCTGGAAGCCACTAACAGCAAAGAAGGCAGCTTGGACAAGCACAACGGTTTGAGAGACAGTCAAGATGTTGGTCCAGGCTAAAGCGTTAAGTTTTACCTCTTGTATAAGATAAATTCATTATGTTTAGGAAAGTGGATGTTTTATCTCATGTGCACAAACACACAGAGTTAAAGAATATGAATATAGAAATTGGCCCCCCAAATCAAAAAATTCTGAAGCAGATCATAATAAAACAAAGATATTTACCTGTTAAGTAGCTTAAAATAATGGTGATAAATATGCCCATTGAGATTAGAAGAACAATGCTTGAACAAAGTAAAAATTTCATCAAAGAAATAGAAAATATAAGAAAGTACCAAACAGAAATCACAGAGCTGCATAATGCAGTAACTAAAATCAAAAATTCAATGGTAAGTTTCAACAGAGGATTAGATCAAGTGGAAGAAGGGGTCAGTGAGCTAAAAACAAAACACTGGAATTCCTACAATCAGAAGACCAAAAAGAAACAAACATTAAAAAAAGAGTTAAACATAACCTAAAGAGATTATGGGATACACTGAGAAGACCAATGTCACATTACAGGGCTCCCAGTAGGGGAAAAGAAAGAGGAAAGGACAAAAAGCCTAGACAAAGAGATAATGGCTGAAAACTTATCTAACCTTGGGGGATAAAAACAGAATCCAGATGAAGTAAAACCAGCTTGTTCCAAATTATATAAATCCAAAGGGACTCACACTAAGACACATTACGATTAGGTGTCAAAAATTAAGACAAGTGAAGAATTGTAAAACCTACAAGTAATGACCAAGCAAACTATAACAACAAAACAACAACAGAAACTAGGAATCCCCATTAAGACTGTTAACAGATTTTTCAGCAGAAACTTTGCAAACCAGAAGGAGGGAAATATAATGTGCTTATGCTATATTATGCTATGCTATGCTATGCTATGCTATGTTATGCTATGTTATGCTATGCTGTTATGTTGGTATCTGGCCATGCAGAAGAACAAACACAGGTAACCATTCTAAAGATTTTAAGATCTCTGGCTTCCACATTGTCATAATAGTAATTTTCTTCAAGGTATTCTAGTCCTTCTTCAAGTTGCAATATTCATAGTATTTATAGTCTTTCTACTTTTTCCCAAATTGTTTGATGTTCCTAATTGAAATACTTTCTTTTTTTCTCCTCTTATTGAGTGTTTATACCATTGGAAGCATCAAATAAACAGACATGTATATTTGTTTATCAGCAGGTACCATTCCTCTGCATAACTAATGAAACATTTTTTGGAATATTTACTCATGTACTTTTTGCTAATTTCAATAATGTTTGATTAAAATCTTCCCATTTAACCCCAAAATGATGAATAGTTGGCATAGTGTCAAACTTCTCTATTTCATGCAGAGAACTTCATTGTTGTGTTTTTAATATTATAATTAGCATTTTGGAATAGGAATGCACTAACAGATTCAATATCTTCACCTAAATATTAAATCTGAGCCAAGGTAGTGCAATGATCAAAGACAACAAAAACAGGGATTTAGCTGACCTAGATGGTATAAAAAGTAAAACATTATTTTCAAATTTTATGTCAAATGGGAAGAATTCTAGACTTCACTTTATCATGTGTCCTGAAATATTTGTTGACTTCCATGTATTTAATGTTCTTAAAATATTACCATGGAAAAATTTTACCACATTGGAAAAATCTCAACAATCTGAAGTGATTTTTAGAACTTAAACTTAGTTTCCCATTTTCTTCATAATTACCTGCTTTCTAAATTTCTCCTGATATGTTGGGTTATCTAGGATATAATTGTATATTATTTTATAACATTATACATATGGCAAATGAAAGATTTTCTGCTAAATGACTGGTTATCAATATATATGTTCAATTAGTTCTAAATCATTTGGTGGCCTAAAAAGGCTTTTTGTAGAATCCAAATTTCAAAGGTCTCACAGCATTCTACATCTAGCCTGTGAGGAGATGAGAGAGTGCTGAGTGAGAGTATCACCTGCAGGTACAAAAGAGCTTTCATTAGATATCTTTGTGTGGGTAAGACCAGGACTTTGGTGCCATATCAAGAAAAGCAAATCATGCCACCTTGAATTGGTACTGAGCCTTTCTGTTGACTTTGGGACCAATTCCCTCTATGCCCCAATGCCATTTTTTTTTTAATGAGCATGTATTCTAACTTCCCTACTCTCTTTTTCTACCTGTCTCCACAAAATAACTTGTGATGTTTGGAAGTTTAAAGTATTGTATATTAAAGTAGGGAGCTCTCCCTCCCACCATATTTGTTCTATTTGTCCCTTGGTAAGACTCTTTCACAATAGTAATTTATGTTCTTCCTCTCTGGGAAATTCCATTTATATAATTTTTTTAATAATTTCTTCTATTGATTTTCTTTTCTTTTTGTAAATCACTGTCTTACTCTGCTCAGGATGCTATAACAAAATACCACAATTGGGAAGTTTATAAATAAAATTTATTTCTAACTGTTCTGGAGTCCAGGAAGTCCAAAGAAGATGCCATCATGGTTGATTTCTGGTGAGAGCTGTGTTCCTGCTTCATACTCAGCACCGTCTTGCTATGTCCTCATGTGCTTACTCCCTATGTTCTCCTTTGTGAAGACACTAATTCATTCATTAGAGTTCCACTTTCATAACCTAAGCACTTCCCAAAGTTTCACCTTTTAGCATCATCTCCTTGGGCGTTAGGTTTCAGCATATGAATTTTGGGTAATACAAATGTTTGACTCAAAATTCTGGAAAATATCTTTAAAAGTCATCCAACTATATTTTTAAATCAATAATTTTTAAAATTACCAAATTTATTTCTTTCTCTGTTGTGTTATTGTTTTTGTTCTAACTTCTTCCGTGCAAGCAATAGCATGATCAAATATTTCAGAGGGCATTAATTATTTCACTTTTGTCTATTTTATGTTCGTACTTGTATCTCATTTTTAATATACATATATAACATTTAAAAATTATACAGTGTGTTTAGATTTACAGAATTATTGTAAATATAGCTTTTTATATTCTATAGGCTATTGCCTTATTATTGGCAACTTATGTTAATATAATTCATTACAATTAATGAGCTATCTTAATACATTATTATTAACTAAAGTCCATATAGTATTCCTACATTCTCAGTATTTTCCTCATATCCTTTTTCTCTTCTAAAATCCCATACAGAATACTAAATTAAATTTAGTACTCATGTCAACTTATGCTCTTCCATGTACATTTATTTCCTAGGGCCACAATAATAAATGACGACAAATTGAGTGGCTTAAAAACAACAGAAATTTTCCCTGGCTAGTGTGGCTCAGTGGATTGAGCACTGGCCTGCTAACCAAAGAGTCTCTGGTTCGATTCCCACTTAGGGCATATGCTTGGGTTGTGGGCGAGATCTCCAGTAAGGGGCGTGCAAGAGGCAACCACACATTGATGTTTGTCTCCCTCTCTTTCTCCGTCCCTACCCCTTTGTTTAAAAATAAGTACAATCTTTAAAAAAAAAAAAGAAGAAGTTTATTCTATCACAGTTGTGGAAGCTAGAAGTCTAATATCATGGGTGATTGCTGGTCTATGATTTCTCCAAGGAAGAATGTGTTTCATTCTTTTCTCTTAGCTTGGGTGTTGGGGGCAAACCTTGGCACTCCTTGGCTGGAAAATGCAACACTATACTTGGCTTCCATTGTGACATATATTTTTGTTTGTTTATCTCTGTCTGTCTCTTCTTCTCTTATAAAAACATCAGTTATATTAGGTTTTTCTCCTGTAGAACAAATGGAAGTTTAGATTATTTATTTCATAACATTTATTTTTAATATATGATTTTAATGCTAAAATTTCCCTGTAAGTACTTTCTCTGCATCTTAAAATTTTAATAGTTGTACTTTTATTTATTTCACAATAATTTTGAATTTCTCTTGAGATTTTTCTTTGACCCTTGTGCTATTTAAAAACCTGTTGTTGAATCTCAAAATATTTGGGTTTTTTCTACTTATCTGTTTGTTATTAATTTGTAGTTTGATCTTCTTGTAGTCTGAAAATATTTTGTATGATACCTATTTTTTTACATTTGTTAAAATATGTATTATAGCTCAGAAGGTGGTTTATCATTCTTGTTCCGTGTGAGCTTCAGTAGAATGTTTTCTAGTGTTGTTAGATGTAATGGTCTATAGATATCAATTATTTTCAATAGAGTAATAGTGTTGTTCATGGAAATTATATTCAACTGATTTGTCAGGCACTAAAAGGTGAGCGTTGAAATTCCAATTTTAATAGTAGATTTGTCTATTTCTCCTTTCATTTCTTTAATCAGTTTTTATCTCATCAATTTTGAAACTCTTTTTAGGTGCATGCATGTTTAGAATTATTATATCTTCTTAGAAAAAGAATCCTTTTATAATTACATAATACCAGTATCCCTGATAATATTCCTGATATGATGTCTACCTTATCTAAAATTATTATAGCTAATACATTAGTTTGGTTTTTTTTTAATTACTGATAACATCATTTTCAACTCTTTTTCACACTTATGTGTATTAATTTAAAGTGGGTTTTGTAGAACATATAGTTGGGTCTTATTTTGTTTTGTTTTTCTACTCTGATAATTTCTTTTATTAGGTGTATTTAGATTATTTACATTTAAAGCATTATCGAGCCCAGGTTATTATGGCCCAGTTGTTTGGAGGCTCAGACCATAAGCCAAAGGGTCACAGGTTAGATTTCTGGTCAGGGCACACACCTAGGCTGTGGTTTTGATCCCCCGTTAGGGCCTGTACACGAGGCAACCAATTGATGTTTCTCTTTCTCTTCCCCCCCCGCTCTCTCTCTTCTTCTTTCTTCTCTCTCTGCGATCAATAAACATATCCTTGGGTAAGGACTAAAAAAAAAAAAAACTTTTAAAATATAATTGATATAGTTGGATTCATAACTACCATGTTTCTGTTTTCTTAGTTTTATTTTTTCTCCCTTTTTTATGCTTCCTTTGCTTTTAATTGAACAGTTTCTATGATTCTGCTCCATCTGTTCCTTTAGAATATCAATTATACTTATTTTTAAAACTTTGTTAGTGATTATATTTTGCAATACACGTTTTAACTAATCTAAGCTCATCTGCATACAACCTTGTACCACTTTATAAGTGGTATAGTTATGTTATACAGATAATTCCCAATTACTTCAACCCTTTTCTTTACTGATTGCTATTAATTATTTACTTATTTTTATGTTATAATCACCCAAAATATTGATATTATTATTACATCAAATAAGCAGTTATATTTAGGTTAATTAAAATAATAAAAATAAAACTTTTATTTTACCTTTATTTCTTTTTCTATATCCTTTCTTTATGGAGATTTATATTTCTAACATATAATTTTTCTTCGCCCCTCAAAAAATTTCAGCATTTCTCACAAGATAGGAAATATGTAGCTTGGGAGTAAGCTTTTTAAATAATGTGGGATTTTTATGTATTTAAGCTAAAATATAAAAGAGTACATTATTTTTAAACAAATAATTTCCAGAATCTCATGTTTCTTTAAGAGCTGTTTCTCCAGTTTATCATAGTGTTGCCTTTGTTGGCAATTTTTTTTCCCTATATCGTCTTGTCATATTTATACTTCAGTTTTCATTTAAGAAGGGATGACTGTGTTGATTAATTTACATACTTTATTTGTATTCATGTCTCTGCTATTATTGTATATGTAGGTTTATTTCCCCTAAAAGTTTTCTCTGTGAATTACAATACTTCACTGGGGCTCCATGGAGCTGACATGGTTGCTCATGAACTTTGATTAAATGAGGAGGCTGTCCTTTTTTCCCTCGAGTGCTGGAATCCAAGGTTAATTAGTTATTCTAGTGATGTCAAAACTGTACCAACAGTATTATTTTTTGAAGGTAGTTGACTTTATTTATTTAAAGAAAAGTCCTTTGATATTTCCTAGATAATAAAAAACACTGTAATAAATTTCCATTGACAGACTTTCAATTAATGGAATGTTTTTCATAACCGCTCTTAATTTCATACTCATATATTCTGTCCAAGACTCTTTTGGTCTTCCTCCAATTTTTTTACCTTTCTACTAGCATTCTGAACTTTGAAATATTCTAGTTTACATGATCTGTTAACACCATTCTTTTTTCTATCCTTTGAACATATGCTTATCATTCTCATCTGATCTTTTACCTTTGCCTTCAAACTATGCCAAATCATTTATTCCCACTTCTACCCACTTATTTTTTTTATTTTAGGTATTTCCCACATGTTTATTCCTTTTCTATAATATTTTGAAGAGATTCAAGTTGAACAGGACTTCATATCCTATATAAGAATATTCTTAAGATTCTTGGATAGAAATTTAGGTGATGTTCTTTAACCATTCTATATCTTATAATATGTTATGTAGTCACAAAAAAAATCACCTGGGCCCAAAGTTAGATTTGGTTGAACATAACTAACTGCATTTGCTAGGACATTGACTCTATGATGTGTTTCTGTAATGTAATTTCATGCCTTAAAAATTATCATTAACCCCTAGATCAAGGGACATAAAGGAAAGAATAAACAAATGGGACTTCCTCAAAGAAGTTTCTGCATGGCTAAAAAAATCAGTAAAGAAAACATCAGCAAAAAAAGGGAATCAACCATATAGGAAAATATATTTGCCAATGATACCTCGGACAAGGGTTTGGTCTCCAAAATATATAAAGAACTCACACAACTCCACTCCAGGAAGACAAACAATCCAATTAAAAAATGGGCAAAGGTCCTGAACAAACACTTCTCTAAGGAGGACATACAGAGGGCTCGGAGACATATGGAAAGATGCTCAGCATCACTAGCCATCAGAGAAATACAAATTAAAACCACAATGAAAGACTACTTTAAACCAGTCAGAAAGGCTGTCATAAACAAATCAACAAACAAGTGCTGGCAAGGTTGTGGAGAAATGGCAACCGTACCACACCATTGGTGGGAATGCAGACTGGTGTAGCCACTGTGGAAAACAGTTTGGAATTTACTCAAAAAGCTAAAAATGGAAATGTTTTTTGACCTAGCAATTCCATTGCTGGGATCATACTCTTAGAATCCTGAAACACCAATTGAAAAGAATCTCTGCACCGTAATGTTCATAGAAGCACAATTTAAAATAGCCAAATGCTGGAAGCAACCTTAATGCCCAACAGTAAATGAGTGGATCAAAAACTATGGTACATTTACGCAATGGAATACTACACAGCAGAGAGAAAGAAAGAGCTACTGTTGTTCATGACAGCATGGATGGAATTGGAGAGCATAATTCTAAGCGAAATAAGCCAGGTGGTGAAAGACAAATATCATATGATCTCACCTATAAGTGGAACCTAATCAACAAAAAAAAAACAAGCAAGCAAAATATAACCAGCAACATTGAAATAAACAGCAAACTGACAGTAACAGGAGGGGAGAAGGGGAGTGGGTAACAGGAAAAAAAGAAGGGAGAGGGTCATCAAGGATTATGTATAAAGGACCCATGGACAAAGCCAAAGTGGAGAAGGATTGAGGGTAGGGGGTGGGAGTGGGTGGGGCAGGGGAAAGTGGTGTCAGGAAGGTGGAGAAAACTGCACTTGAATAACAATAAAAAAAGTAAACCAAAAAAGAATGTACACACTAAGAGGGATAAATGGTAATGGAAAAAAATACAATAAAAATAAATGTAAAAAATTATCATTAAATTATATATCTTATCTCCTGTTAAATTACTGTTATTGATAGACACTTAGTACTTAGTTTCCTCTAGTGTGTCTGCAGTCCCGAATAATATACGATAATAATGTGTACATGTCTATATTATCTTTTTTCCTAGCTAATTTTATTTATTTGAATAAAAGACTTTGGTACTTGCCTAGATATTAAATGACACTATGATAAACTTCCATTGACAGATCTTCAATTAATGGAATAATTTTCAATAGTTCTTGAGGTATTGGATCACATATTCTTCATGTTTTCAAACCACACAGTGTCAAATGAAGGTTTTAATATTAAACTAATTCTACTGCAGATAACAATTCTAATGGCTATGAGCAAAATTAAAGAATTGAAAATAATCTATTTAAATCTATAGTCATGTGGTCTGATCATATTAAGTTCTTAATACAAGATTTTCTAAACCAAGATTTTTATGTGCAGTATACAAAGAAAGAAATAACTCTAATTCACAAACTATTCTTCTGATAGAACTATTATCCTGACATCAGTTTCCACAATGGTGTTCTTCCTCTCATAGCCTTATCTTCCTGGTACTACCACCTCTTATGCCAAGAAAAAGGTGGTCGTATTATCTGTGTTGCTTTGTCAATGTAGCTGGTAAGGAATGTGATATTCGTGACTTCTGTTAAAATCTAAATTGACTATTACTATTTTAAGTTATGTATCCTTAAAAAACATTATAGAAGTGTGATTGGTTTTTAGGCATCGTGTAAACAAACACCTCCGATGTACCTGATAGACACCTTTTAAGGTTCCTTCTCTTTTTGTCCTAGAACACAAAGCCTGGAACCTACTGGTTCATTTCTCCCAGCTCTGTGACACCAGAATGTTAATGACTTCTTTACTTTTCAAAATTCATCAGAGAAACTGGAATGCACTTCCTTTTAGCTTGATGATCTATCTATGTGTAAAGGGACAGACAAGGTCAAGCAATACCACAAGCCAAAATATTATGTCCAGATCTCAAAGATGAAAAGTTAAATTACTCTATTTACTCACTCAAAAAAGCTTATCTTAGTTAAAATATCTTATATGAATTCAGGAGGAGTATAAATATAATTTTCTATAATTATCCTTCTCCACTTGGCAAAGTTATCAGAAACAACTTTAATTAAGAAATGTTTCATAAAGCCATGCTCATCAAAAGAAGAAATTAATCAGAAATAATTTTACATGTTTTTGTGTCTCCATGCCAGCTTCTGAGAAAAACCCAATCACACACACACATTTTCTAATATGAGACAAGGACAAAAAGTTGAGTCGTAGTGTGAAGGGACTAAAATATTGAACAAAGCGCTAAAAAGAATAAATATCCTTGCAAACATAGAGAAGGCTTTTATGATTTTGTGGGTGTTTTTTTTTCCTTTGCCCTTTCTTCTATAGTGATTTCTGTCCCTTGGGACTTATTGCTTTTATAACAGGAATGATTGTAAACCATTGGCCTACCCTTTGGATGAAGTTATTTCCACCATTTGCCTAAAGTTTTCATGAAAGCAGCAGATATATATAGATATATAGATAGATAGATATAGATAGATATCTCCCAGCCCAGTTCTCAGAGACCATTCAGTGGTCAAGGGCAAATAATGAGTCTTTAGTGATCCCTCAAAAACATACTACTCTCAGGAATATGTGGTAAAGGGATTTTTTATTTCTAAGTAACAACTTACTACAAATTAAATCACTTAACATAATATGTTTTATTATCTCAAAGTGTCAATGATTAATGAGTCTGAGCACAACTCTTCTTGGTTCCCTGCTCAGTGTGTCACAAGGCTTTAAGAAAGATTTTTATTGAGCTGCTTTCTTATTAACAAGTTTGACTCGGGAAGAATCCACTCCCTACCTTATTCAGGTTTTTGGTACAATCTTCTTATTTTGCATCTGTGTGTCTGAGGGGTCCAGCATTTTCCCCACTGGCTGGAAAGTGTACTCAGGCCTCAGGGGCTTCCGTCAGTTCCTTGTCAGGAGGACGCCTTTAACATTATGCATGTTTCATAAAGCCAGCAAGGAGAATCTCTTTTCAGTCAGCTTAGACTGAGTCCTATATAACAATGTAATTGAGCAAATGACATCCAAGGGCCTAATTATGGCGGTGACATTTTGTCACCTTTGCAGTATTGAAGGTTTCACTCATATTTAAGGGAGGGGATTATCAGGGTGTGAACGTGGAATTACCAAAACGTCTGTCTCCTGCAACCTGGTTGGATAGAGTCTTCAATCTTGCATTTTGATCATCTCTGCCTCTCCATCAGAAGTATAACTAACATTTGCTGCACATCATCATTTTAAGGACAGTGAATAACCAAAATATTATAATTTATGGAAGGTAGATCTCTAAGGGCAAGGTATATCCTTTTTGGCAAAATCCTACCTGGAATTTTCATTTTTTTTCCTAAATATTCAAATATTTGAGATTTCAAAAACAGGCCAATATTATGTGGTTGCAACCAACTATTGGTAAGGATCTCACACTAAAGACTCCTTTGCAAATACAATGTATTTTTCCACTAGTAGGAACACTCTTTATTAGGGAATTGAACTAATTTTAATACCAAAGGTAGTTTCAGTTATAGGAGTTGTGGTTTATGTATACAAGCATTTGAACTGATAGGTAATCCAGTGTTCACAAGGCAGGCTATCTTTGATTTTTTAAAATCTTTTACACAGTGAAAACAAAGAAATTGGAATAGTACCAAAGATTCAATATACTCATATATATTTAAAATAAATATATATATATTCCAACATAATTTATTTGAGAAAAACTATATCTAATAAATAAATAGATAAAATAATTATGAAAACTAATATGTAAACCTCTTTACTTTCAGAAGATGAATAAATTGAAATTGTCACAGAGCTAAGCGTCAAGGAAGACGTTTGAAATCCTGTTTTTGGAACACTTTACCTCAAAGAATTACATTGATCAGGAGGCAAAAGGAAAACCACAGTTAGCAAGTTTAAAAAAGTCTTCAGAATTTGGTATGTGAACACAAAGTCAAATGCTGACTTTGAAATAAGAACATCAGAAACTCAGAAATATAGAGGAATGACTTAAAAACAAATTTTGATCTTGTGGTCAAGACAAAAATTCCAGGATAGAAAGAGAAAAGAAGGTTCAGTAGTTCTTTTAACCTACATGCGGTAGAACAACAAAAAGACTAAGATGAGAAAGGGGTAAGATTTTTGAAACACAGGTAAACTTCCATAAAGAAGGTATATATATATAAAATGTAACAGTTTTTGCTACTACATGAAAATAGAATTGGAATTGGAATATTTATCCTGCTTTCGGTATATTAAGGTCTTATAAAGGTTTTAGATATTCATGTTCATAATTGTGTATTGAAGTACATGCTAGACATGCTGTTCCTTACAGCTTTAGGTTGTATAGCAATTGCATCCTAGAATCAGTAATACAATGTTGTGAATTCTAGTTAGTAAAAGTTGGGGATTAAAAGTGTTAAAATTCTTCTGACAGATAAGAACTAAAGGCTGAAGGAATTCAAAACTAGAGACAACAGTATTGCAGAAGTAGTACCAAATGAAAAAAACAAAATCAGATTTTTGCTGACAATTGAAAAAAAAATTGGTAAGATAAAATGGAGATTACTACCACACAAAATGCAAGGTTTTGAACTTCAGCAGGTATACACTTGAAAATGTGTATGTGTGTCTGCCTGTGTGTGTGAGAGAGAGAAGAGAGGAGAAAGAGAGGTAGAATATTTGAGAAGAAGTTAAATTTAATTTAATCTTGAAAATAAAAGAAATGTAAAGATAAAAATAGTCAATGAAATAGAAATTAAGCTGTTTTCACATTTAGAATAGTACTAAGCAAAATGTTGGGAAGTGACCTCATCATTCTCTCAATGACCATATATATCAATGGTAAATTTCTCCCCCAGGTATGAAAAGCTTAATGTCACATTTTTAAGCATTGATAATAAATTATTCTAAACTGGGTTTTCAAATTCAAAGACAATTTAGTACACAAGAGAAACTAAACTTATTAAGACCTCTTTCTTCTCTTCTTTCTCTTCCCTGTTCTCCTCTTCCTCTTCTTTCTTCTTCTCTCCTTCTCCTTGTCCTCCTTTTCCACCACCTCTTTCTTCTTCATTTTATATCCCACTTTTGCTAATATTCAAGGTATGTGACAAGAAATACAGTATAGGTCTGATGGTAACATGTACTAAATTCTAACACATGTATTTTGCTCAGAAAAAGGATGCTTTGCATATAATATAAACAACTGACATTGTTTTGACTGGTTCTTGAAGCTTTCTAGTATAGTATTTTTGAGTAGATTCAGTGAATAAATTTTAATGGTTTCATTTTTGGTATCCACAATGGGACCGTCATACAAACATGGCATAGAAACATTGATTTTGAACCCTTTCAATAGGAATAAGTCTAGTTAAATAGTCAGTCCAAGTCAACAGTGACTTTACAAGTCATATTGTAGAAAACTGTGAAGAGCAGCATCTCAGCATTATATATTAGTATTTATTAACATATTTCAATATGAGTAACTTTTAAAGTGAGAGACTATTAATATGGTCCTTGTGGGAAGAGAATTGACAGAAGTAGAAAACTAAAATAAAAATGTAAACATTAGATCTAATTGACAATTTAAATATTGTCATACTTGAGGGCTTAATCCGTGATCTTAGATATTAAGGGGTTTAGTTGAGGGAGCTGATTTTTATATCCTTGATAGGCAAGTAATGACTCACAACTGAAGATGGGAAGTCTTATTTCAATCTAATACTTTGAGGGATTTACCCTTACTGTTCTTCTCTGTACTTTTGTGTGTGTAAATTGAGTTCTTTATTTCTCTTTAGAAAATCTTCAAAGAAAAACACAGATTTAAAAAATATATGAAAAACTGGATTAATCCACCACTTTTTTAGTCCCAGTAGGTTTTATCATCGTGTATTTGCACTAATTTCAGAGGTTGATTACTTTCCAGTTAATTTTACATAAAAAAAATTCACCATTGTTTCCACAAAATGTTCTCTGAAAGCAGCTTTACTTCATATGTACAATGAACTATGATAAAAATCTGTGTTCCTGGTCTATACCAACAACGATAAATTAAAATGAAATCATATAGGGATTTTTTTCTCTCAACATTTGAAGTAACAAACACTTTTACAAATATAACATATTGCATATTCAGTTATTTTTTAAATAGCATTTCTCAACCTCTACGCTATTGACAGTTTAAATGTAATAATGTGTTGATGCCGAGGGTTGCCCTGCGCATTGCAGAATATTTAGCAGCATCTGTGGCCTCTGCTCTCGATGCAGTTAGCACTTCTTCCTGTTGTAACAACAAAAAATGTCTCCAGGGATTGCAGATACTCTCTGGAGATAGAATTACTGCCCTCCCCATTGTAACTGCTAGGTTAAAGTGACCATACAAATATCAGTTCTGAACTAATTACATATGGGAAATAATAATAGAGTTAAGAGTTTCATAAAATAAATGGTTATTTAGTTTAGGATGAAGATGATTAGAATCTATGTACCTTAATTAGTTATCCAAATATTATTGAAATAAGGAGTAAAATATAGGATAATCCATGTCATCTTTGGAAAACAGGAAATAGTATTTTCTGTTAGAATATTTCATGGGTGTTTTGTTTGTTGTATTTGCTTTTATTTTAATACAAGTTACACTTAGTTCTCCCCCATAGTGAAGGTAAATTAAACAATCTTTGACTTAATTTATGTCAAACTTATTTCATTTCACATACAGGACCAGGATATGGAAGGTGTCATGGTCCAGTGGGTAGTCATTAAAAGACACATATTGACACTATAAGGGGTTACAAGATGGATATGTAAAAAGCTTATCACTTAACAGTTTACTCTTAGTTTATATTCAATGCAAAAAGCAAGTAAATAACTTTATAATGTGTCATCCAAATTTGAGCAGTGTGCAAAATAAAGGGATACTTTTCACCATCACACACACACACACACACACACACACACACACACACACATACTAAGAGAAAAACTCTATTTAAACATTGATGAAATTTTGCCTGAGTGCTGATGGACAAACACTACTTCCCCATAAACAACTTGACCTATTTCCTTATAAAATAATTTTTTAGAATTAATCATATTAATTTTATATTTCTCTTACTCTCTATATAAGACTAATATATTTGAAAAGAGACTGATAATAATATCACAGAGGATCTATATTAGTTCCTGATACAGCACAAATTTATTTTCCCACTGTTGGAAATTCAAAAGGGGAAAAATTACCACATAAGAAAAGATGGAGTCATTCAAACTGATATGAGAGAGTGGAGAAAGTATTTTTATATGACACTGACTTATTTTAAGTAAGAGGTCAAAAAGTTGGATAATATATTTTTTTAAACTTGTAATTTGCATTTGTTAATAAGGTTTGAGATGACTTGCAATCTATAAAATGGGAACAATCTGAGGTCAGAAAAGATTGTCTTTTCAGCTAAAGACATGCCTTCAATATTAGAAGGCATAATAGAGGAAACGGCATATTCAATCCTACATAAAATCTATATCAGTGAATTGTAGCATATTATAGGGTAGTCTAGTCTAGTGTTTCTCATTTATCTTTATTCTCAAACATTTTCCTTTCAGGGTAAGAACTCCCTGGTGAGCAAGTATGTGTTAATAGACTATAATCCATCTTTATCTCTTTGGTTACTTAGATCATGACTAATTGATACTAAGAGCTTACTTTCAAGATGTAAGTTTTCACACTGTACATTTTATTGCTTTCATATTGAATACCTACTATATTTCAAACATTTTGCTAGGGAATCACAAAACACTAAAGATAGATGGTGATGGACCTAGCAAATAATGTCTGTGTTCTTGTGGAGCTTCCATGTCATTGGAAGAAACAAAAAAATAGAGATATATATTTCTATTTATATAAATAGAAACATAAAAATAAATAATAAAAAATAAATATATGTATATAAATGTAATAATATATAATATAAAATATGTAAACATAACATAACAATATAATATTAGTTAAATTATATATTAAGTATATAAAAATGTATACTATATAATACTACAAAATATAAATATATATTTATATATGAATATAATATAATACACAATATATAATATACTGTATTATGTAATGTATAATATATATATGGGCTGAATGACATCCTTTATACCACAGAGATGTCTTCATGTTAATCCCTGTAACCTGTGAATACGTTACCTTGCATTGCAAAAGGCAATTTTTACTTATGACAAAATTAAGGATTTTGGTAATATAAGAATAGTGATATTTTTCTAGGTTATACAAATGGGTCCAATATAATCACTGGGATCTTCATAACAGAGAAGCAGAAAGGTCAGCTACATAGAGAGAAGCTAAAGGAAGCAATCTGAGAGAGAGAAAATGCATTACTGGCTTTGAAGTTATAGGGAGAGGACATGAGACCAGGAATGCAGTCAGCCTGTGTTAGGGGGAAGAAAAGGTAAGGAATGGGTTCTTCTCTAGGGTCTCCAGAAGGAATGCACGGCAGCCAACACCTTACGGTTAGCCCAAAGATACTTCAGAGTTACAAAGTCTAAAACTAAAAGATAATGAATTTATGTTGTTTTAAGCTACTAAGTTTGTGCTGATTTGTTACAGTGACAATAGGGAACTAACACGATGATGCTCAAATGCTATTATAAACTCTTGTCTTCTATTTTATGTGTGATAAAAAAAAATACTTGAAAGTTTTGAGAATAATGATATATTATAAAAGAATTACCTCTGCTTCTTTAAGAAGAGATTATTGGGTCTAAGAAACCTGGTGCAGTCGTTTCAACAGGAATTTTAGAAATACGTTGTTACCCATATAAAAGCCACTTTTATTTATGCTTTTAAACATATCCTGATTTAACAAAACTTAACCTGACATTAAAGACAATGCTTAATTTAGTTAATTATATTAAAGTAAAAAGTAAAATTCTGTTCTCCTTAGTTTTGTACGATTGGGTTTGAAAACAACTCCCACATAGAGCAACAGCTTCATCAATGTCTTAACTTTAATAAAATAGTTGATACAGAAACAATAACAAAAAATAACAATCTGTCACAAAATGCCCCCCTCATGTATAGTAATCACATCGTATATTGTGAAATATCTCTACTGTTAAGAGAAAGAATAGAAAAATAAAGTTATTATTAAAATATTTACTGAAATATTGGAATGCCATAATCCTCTGGAGAATACTTTATTTTTTGCTCAATGATTAATTTTAAAAGGAACATGAATAGGTGACTCATAGGCACAGACAAAGGGGGAGATTGACTATGGGAGTGGGGGGTGGGATGGGGTGATCAATGGGGAAAGAGCGGGACAATTGTACTGAGCAACAAGAAATTTAAAAGTGCAAAAAACATTATTGAGGCCTCATTCAAGATAAATATATGAGAAAAATATTTTTCCATACTTCACCTATACCTGTTTCAATTTTTAAAAATATATATAGATTTAGAGAGACAGACATATCTCCTCAAGAGATGGTAATAAGTTGGAAATAATGGTAGTCTGTGCTGCAGGTAGAGAGGCATAAACCCTTACCCATGGGGGATGACGGGACACAGGGGGAGGTCTGAAGATGTAGGTACAGTGTATTATATTAAGTAAAAATTGAGGCACTGAACCTGGTGTGCACCAATGAGGGTAATTATGCCAGTTAAAGAATAAAGTTTTGCCCCAGTTAGTTCTAGCTCCTAATATGAACTCAGAACAGACCATATTTACCACAGAGGTAAAGCTCCTCTTGCAGAAGCTACTTAGTTGCTTCTCCGGACTTCCAGCATTCCAGCCTTCCAGCTTTATACATCACAACTACAGGTGTATCTCATAGGTCTCTAAAACTTGGTGTCATCAAAGCAGACATCTGGATTTCCTTCACAAAATGTGTTCTTTCTCCAGCCTTCAGCATTCCAGTAAATGTCTCCATTATGTTCCCTATTGCTTGACAAAAGAGAAAAGCAATTATTTTCTTTTAAATTGTGATATAATTTGCCTACTTTAAAATTTATAAAAATAATATTTAGTGTATTTTTTTCCATTTATATTTTTATGGATGGACCATCTACATCATTATGAACAGAGTCCTTGTGCCCTTTCCTGTCTATACAACTTTCTGCCCCAGAGAAGCTTCTATTCAAGTTGTATTTTTGTAGACAGAAATAGATTCTGACTTGCAAGAGATTTGTTCTGCATGTTCTAAAATTTTAAGTAAATGGAATTATACCTTATGCGTTCTTTTGTATCCAACTTCTTTCCCCTAATATAGTGTTTTAGGAACTTATTTCTGTTTTTACTTGTATAGTATATAATTCATTATCTCTTATTACTATGGAGTATTCAGTTGTAAGAATAAACCATAGCATGCCATTATCCTTTTGTTAAATTTTGGATTGCTTCCAGTTTCTACTACTGTTAATAAAGTTTAAACCCCCCCCCCCCCCCCCCCCCCCCCCCCCATAAACAGTATTTTATAAACTTTTGGGGAGAGACATAATTTCTTGTTTCTCCTAAACATATATTTAAGATTGAAATGTCTGGGTCATATCACATTACATTTAGTATTCATGTCCCATAAGGCAGCTCTTGGCTGAAAGAGTTTTCACGGGGTTTTCTTATTTTTGATGACCTACAGAATTTTGTGGATTACTGGTCAAGTATCTTCGAGAATATTCCCTAATATTTGATTATTTTTTTTGAGGACCTCTTTTGTGGCATTGGGAATTATAGCCCCACACAGAGCCAGGTCTTATAAAAGGGCCAGTAAGTCTCGACCAGAAAGCTGGGAATGCCGGGAGGCAGACATGACCCAATGCTAGCACAGAGGTTCCCCATGGGAAATCAGGCCTGAAAAATGCATCCTACCCTTTGAAGCTTGCTTCACTTTGTATAGCCCTGTTAATATAAGCCAGATGTTTAAGCTGCAAACAGAAGGAGTGTATTCCTGAATTCAGGAACCAAACCTTAACAACCAACTGAGGTCAGCTTATCTAACAGACCCTAACCTGAAGCAAATCTCTGTGTTCCTTCAATTGTTATCTATGGTCCCTATCTGTTTTCTGTAAAGATAGCCTTTAGGCATTGATTGGTAAGCTTTGCTTGCATGATGTATACTCCTGTACATATCGTTCTCAATAAAAGCCACTTTGGGGAAGGGTTTGGGGCATTCCACTAGAGGAAATTGCCACCCCTTTCTCCTGGCACCAAGTGTGTCTGGAATGACTCATTTTTTCATCTGGGACAGCTGGGAGGACTCCACAGGATGGGGACCCCCCACAGACTTTGTTTCTTTTGTTCTTGTTTTTGTTATTAGACTAGTACACTAAACATATGGTTTGGAGAGGAAGATTATAGAAGTTAAATGACATTCTCATCAAAAAATAGCAAAAAATTTTTAAAATAGTCATTTTAAATAGTCAATTACAAAATAGTCATTTTGTAAATGACTATTACAGTGATGTGTTGCAGCCTATCTAGGCTGGGCAGGCCCACTCAAGACTCAGGTCAATGAAAAAAATATGCACAACCATGGTCCCCATGCTTGAGATGCCTTTATTTGAGGGTGGATGAGCCACACAGGCGACAAGAATGTGTCTATGTCTACGCACGCATTAAGAAGCCCCTACCTTCTATGTACCAGAAGGAACAAAGCTGGCTACAGGCTAAATGGCTAGGTAACATAGCATGAGCTGCATATATGAGCCCACTTCATGTTATGGGAAGCTTTTCTCTGACCCAGACTCAAGGCTTTGAGACCCACGCTCAAGCCTGTGAGACCCAGTCTTAAGGCTGTGAGAACACTACTTCATCAGACCCCTTCAGAGCTGTGAGAAACTGCTTCCCTCAGTTACCCAGACACCTGGGTAAGGAAACCAGACTGCCTCCACTTACCCTACAAGTGACTAATAACAGTTGATGTTACACTTCTTTGTTTTTAAATATTTTTAATTTAATCTTTATTATATTTTTTCATTACCATTTAGTCCCCAATATTCCCTCCCCCAACAATCCCCACACTGTTGTTCATGTCCATGAGTCCTTTTTCCTTTTTGCTCAATCCCTCCACCCCCTCACCCTCCCCACTAGCTGTCACCCTACTCTCCATGTGTGTCTGCCCCCATTTTCCTTGTTAGTTCAGTTTGTTCATTAGTTTCCACATACGAATGAAATCATATGGTATTTGTCTTTCTCTGACTGGCTTATTTCACTTACCATAATTTGATTGCCTGACTGAGGTAGTCAGGTTTCTCTAATTTCACACCCTTCCATTTTTTTCTTCCTTTCTTTCTACATCGTTCTAATTGAAAGGAAATCATCATGCACAAGCTCTACCTAAGAAATGAGGATTTGTGCTCCCACACTTGGAGGGAAGAGTATTTATACAAATTATTTGGAATTCTTCTACACAGGTGATCTCCTTATATTCCTCCATTTATTTACTTACTTAATCACTTATTAATATCAGTATGGACTCATCGATATTTATTTTATATTTTGGTTAATAATCCTACACTATTTATTTTGCTCAAATTGTTTCAGCTTGGGCCATTGGGAGAGCTTTCAGTTGACTGTGGTATCCCTATTAATATACCATTGTGTGTGTGTGTGTGTGTGTGTGTGTGTGTGTATGTGTATGTTTACTACTTCTTTAATTTCTAGCATTACAGAATGCCAGACTCATAGTATATCTTTTCTGGCAAAGTCTTAGAGTGAGTCATTTCTGCAGAGTTTTTCTTCCTTCATTGGGTAGTGGTATCAGGATCCAATGTCTATGTGCTATGTTTTTCCATTACCCCTAGGCATCCTTTGTACTAAGTCCTACTAACTAATAGAACAAAGAAATGTATGTATAATCTATGTACATGCAATAACAGGTCATATGCTTTCAACATGTAACCATCTGTATCTCTATTAAGCTAAATACATCTTCCTCTTGATATAACCAACTCTAATCAATTACTACATTTGTCATTCTAGATTTTTCTTCCTTCTTGCATGTAACTTCCCACTCCAACAGTGAGAAACCTGGTTCCTACTATCCACCACCCATTTATGTAATATTTAAATTTTTGCATGCATATGTAGTAGTTTCAAAATTCATGTACAACCATAGAAAACAACTTTATCAACTATAGTCTTTTTTACTGGCTACCTTATCTAGAGTTTTACTGATCCCAGTAATTTTAAAAGTTACTTAAGTCAATATCCTTTTGCCCCAAGTTTTTAGTTTGTTTTATGCATAGGTGATAATTACATTCTTTTGTGGCACTTCGAATTCCAATCTGAAACACCCAAGCTCCAAAATAACTTTCTTTTAAATGCATACATTAAAATTAATTCTTTGTGCTGTAAAGCTCTAGGAGTCTTAAAGTTTACTATTCACAATTACAGTACCAACAGCATTGTTTCAGCACCTCCCCCCAAACCCCACACTTTAGCTCTTCTATCCCTTCCCACCCCCAAACACCTAGAAACCACTTTTCCGTTTGTTATATGTTCAGTTTTATCTTTTCTAATCTGTTATATTATTGGAATCATATAATATATAGCTTTTTCAGATGGTCTTCATTCACTTATCTGTATTTATTTGAGATTTGTCTGTGTCTTTTGATAGCTTGATGCTAATTTCTTATTATCAATGAATAATATTCTATTGTATAGATGTGCCAATTTGTTTATTCATTCACCTATTGAAGAACAGTTTGGTTGCTTTTGGTTTTTGGTGATGAATACAGATAATACAAACTTTAGTGTGCATGCTTTGGGTTGACATTTTTAAAATCAGATGAAGCATAATTACCAGATCATATGGCAAAATTATGTATAGCTTTGTAAAATCTTGCTAAATTGTGTTCCAGAGTGGGTATACTTTTTGCATTTTCACAAAATACAATGAGAATTACTGTTGCTTCACAATATATCAGCAATTTGTATCATCAGGTATTTGAATTTCAGCTCTCTTTATATGTGTAATGCTATATAATTGTTGCATTAATTTATAATTCTCTAATGACAAATTCTGTGAAGCATTATTTTATGAGTTTAAGTGTTATCTGTATATCTTCTTTTCAGACATTTTACTTATTTTAATTGGGTGAAGTTTTTTTCATATTGTTGAATTTTAACAGTTTTTAAAAATAATTTGCATGTGTCTTTTTCATGTATATGATATACAAATATTTTCCCATAAACTAAGATTATTTTGCTTTCCATTCTTTTAACTATTCTTGTAACTATTGCAAAGCATAGAATTTAATTTAAAAAGTCCAATTATCACTTTATTATTTCATGAATTGTGATATTTGTGTTGTACTTACAACTCATTGACAAATTCTAACAGTACATAGATTTTCTCTTCAAAAAGTTTTGTGTCCCAAAATGTGGTCTATTTTGGTGTATGTTCCATGTGAGTTGCAAAATAATGTTTTTTACTGTTGTTAGATGGAGTGTTTTTAAAATGTAATTAGATAAATTGTTCAAATTAATGTTATATAAACAAACCATTTCAATTTGAGTAATTTTGACCTGCCTTCAAGTTGACAGATTCTTTCCTTGGCCATGTCAAATCTACTAATAACGTCATCAATGGAATTTTCAATTCTCTTATAATATTTTGTGTTTTTTTAGCATTTCCTAAAATTTCCATCTCTTGTTGCATGTTGTCTGTTTTCCATTAATATACTTAACATATTATCATAGTTGTTTTAAATTTCATGTCTCTTAATTGTCACATTGATGTCATGTTTGAGTCTATTTCTGATCCTGCTATGTCTTTAGACTGAGCCTCTTCTTGTCTTTAGAAGTATCTTATTCATTTCTGTTGAGAAAAATTATATTGGTTAATGGAATCTAAAGTGAATATGTCATTATTTTTATGATTTATGTTCATCTGCTTACGAGTTGTATTTTGCATAATGTTTGCTGTAGGAATAGTTGTCAAAGGTTTCATATTTCGCAGGTGTTCTTGCTTTTGTCTGCCATTTTGACTTGGGACTTCCCTAAGTGCTCATCAGAGACAGTCTGCCTCTTACAGCTCTTTCACCTGTAATCCACTGCTATTGTTCTGGAGTTTTTTTTACTATGGTGGTAAAGCGTAAAGAGTACTCACTATGTAATCTTATAATTAAAACTCAGTGTTTCTGTGGACCTGTGTCTGGAAAGTGGCCTTCACAAGTGTTTCATCCTTGGAATAGCCTCTTCTCACCTTAGGTGAGATAAGATGACAGTGGGGACTTGACTGAGAGTAAAGCCCTTCCACACATTGAGATGAAGTTGTTGTAAAGTTTTTTCTCTTAAAGAATAATTTTTTGGTATGAAGAATGCTCTGGGTATATTTCACAATTATCATCCTTCCCTTTTACTGACAGAGCAATAAAGGGTCTCTCAGCTTGAAAACCTAGAGGGTGAGAATAAGACTCAGATTTAACCATAATGCCTATTACATCTTTAATAGTAGGCTTTTGTCATAGCATTTAAGAATTTATGTTTTGCATGAATTTTAAACTGATAGTTATAGCATTGGCCAAAATAGCGAGTGGACATCGTGAAATTATTCATAGCGTTACAGTTTATAATTCCCCACAGTTTCTCATGGCTCCTCATTCTGACATTTGAGTTAGTTATCATAAATTATTGTTAGTAAAGAACCATTAAAGAACACAGTCTCTTTGGTGAAAAGCCTCCTCCTTTCTGTTCTAAAGGTGATCATCCTGAGGTAAGTAGAGTGATATAGATAAGTAGGAAGACTAAGAGCATTTTGAATGTATGGACTGAAGGAGGAGAAAAAAATACCCCATATTTTATTAATATGCAAAAGCACAAATACTAGGAAGACACACTGAGGCACTGTCAGTGTTCTATGTCCTACAGTCTCACTTTTTCCTTCCACTTTGGAAAATTCAAACTGTGTTAAAGTTATATTTTATTTTCTATTTTTTGGACTTAATATTCTTAATATCAAGATTATTTTTGCTCTTAATACTCTTAAGAGCACCCCACAAAATACTGTTTTTCCATTTTTTGCAATTCTTATTTCCTAACATGGGGCCTGGAAGATAGCAAGTGCTCACTAGAAGAAAGTTTCCAATTGTGCCTACCGTCTAGTAGGTAAGATCTCTTGACAGATTTTCAGACGAAAGAACATGAGCAGATGTAGGAATATTTCTGGGGCTTTAATGTGACATTATCTTTCTATTTTACTTTGTATTTCAAGTATTTACTGTAGTGTCTTGGACAAGTTAAAAAAACAGGAAATAATTTTTTTAAAAATGTTTATGTTTTTCTTTTTATGGAATTTATTGGGGTGACACTGGTTACCAAAATTATACAGTTTTCAGGTATACAATTCTCCAGTGTGTCATATGTACAATGTATTGCATGTTCACCACCCTGAGTCAAGTCTTCGTCCATTAAATTTATCCCCCCATATCCTCCTCCACCCCTCTTTACTCCACCCCACCTAGGAAATAATTGTTGAAACAATTTTAGGATGCCTAATTTAGAAAAAGTAGAGGCACTCATGGCATACTGGAAATAGGGGCTGGGGTCAGAAGATGTCAGTTCAAGTCCTGACACGTTTAGATGGCTGATGAGTCATTTATTCTGCAAATTTCTTTCTTTTTCTGTAAATTGGAACTAATCACTGCATTAATAAGGATTAAGTGAAATGGTGTAAAATTGGGAAAGCAATTTTCAAACACTTTAGAAGAGTTTGGCAATATTATTATAATCTAAGGATGTGATAGAACTGAAAAAGTGATGTTTTATCACACAATACGAGGCCTTGAATGTTAATTTACTTTTTACATGACAGCAATGGAGTTTTTAGCAAGAAAGTAGAATGATCACTATTTTGTTTTTAAAATTTAAAAAAAAAATTTGCTTTTTTGTGAACAAATATTATTAGAGCAAAGGCAGTCTAGAAAAAAGTTACAAGTTTACTGCAAAAATTTAAATGATAAGAAATAAGCATTGCTGAGTGAAAATATAAAGAAAATGAATAGAGCGTTTTAAGGATTTGTCAACTTATCTTCCTCATTCCTACTAATTTAACCTTTCATTTTCAACTGAATAATATTCTGCTTGTTCATTTATAACCTACATTGCTTAGCACAATTCTTTATTGTTTTAAATGTTATTAAATTTCAAACTTTTGAATTTTTTTTTCCATTTTAAGAATCCAGATAACAGTAACTATTTGGGGCCATAACTTTGTTTCTTTCAATACACTTCTTTGGGAAGGACTTTTGAAAAAAATTATTGAAGGAGAGAAGAAATGAATAAATAAATAATTGAATTACTGATGTTATAAACAGTACATGTGAGCTAGTATTGAGGTAGATGACAACCAAATCCTAATACTTCATAGGTTAATACTGCATTATAAAATTTAATGTTTTGCATTTCAAATAAATTGTATTGCCCTTTAAAATATATATTAAAAAGTTTGGAGAAAAAAGCATGCCCAAAGAATTTTTGAAAGAAAATTTTTTTAGGTCATTTGAATTCTGATTAATTATCACTATTGAAGTGTTGTCAGTTTTCTTCTGCATGTTCGATTGTTTGAGAAAACAAGGGTGAAAGTCAAATATGGTAACATTTTCATTCACTTAATTCAAAGTGTCTCTAGAAAGTAGTGAGATTTATTCTGTAAATTACTTTATAATTGTTCTGTAACCCACACTGTGATATTTGATAATGTTAGAATGATTTTGCTTTAGGGAAAGTGATTTTAGCTCCTGAAAAAAAATTACCTATTTCTAGTAAATAGCATTTTGTATATTCAATGGGAACTAAGAAATATAGCTAAGGTTAATCAATCTGTCTTTGACAATTGAAAAAAAAAATTGGAGTAAAAAATGTTTATGTATTCAGGTCAGTTTTGCTTACCCTAACATACTTTTCTAGGTGATCAAACTGACTATATTTATATTAAGACAATTAGAACAAAATGTTATAATATTTAAGAACTAAATTATGTTCTTAAATATCCCTTATATTGTCACAATTTCAAATGACCCGGAATTGTGCTTGAAATTCTTACAATGGCTTCTTCCAGTGCAAGAAAACAGGGAAGAAAAATGGGTTTTAATAATCTAAAAGACACATATTTTTGTTTATTTTGGCATAACCACTTAGTTTGGATTATTTTAAAGACTCCCATAAAGTTTATAAATATTTTTTTGTGTATTCTCTAGTTTCTAAAACTCTCTTGTCTCAATTTACATATGTATCAATAAAAGTCTGGTTCTGTGTGTATATTTTATTATTTTTAAGCTTTAATAAGTTAATTCTCACAATTAGTTATGTCCATATCACTTACTGAATCAAACCACACAAAAAATCACTCACATTCATAATTTTATGACATTTAAAATAGCAGTAACATTTACTTCTTATGTTACCTAAAAGTTTTTAATACCTTTTTATGGTGTTTGTGGTGGAATAGTTTATAATTTTGATATATCTCATGATTGTAAAGACACTCTGTTATCTATGCAAAATAGGGATAACCATAAAAAGCAATTTTTTTTCATTTCTCATAGTCAATTACTATGGCAGTCATTCACTTTTTATTTGATAAATTCATTCCAGTTTTTCATCTTTGTTTGAGGATATTTGAGATAGCTCTTTTTGGATTACAAAGTGGAAGTCATATGCATCTGTTTTATGCTTTTTTTCCACTACTTATACATACTAGTTATAAATACATGCTGCAAAGAGATACATTTGTAAATAAAAAAACTCACAGAAATTCTTTTTATGGTTAACATCAATTGCTAGTTTTGACGACTTTGTCAGAAGGTGTCCATGATCTTTATGAGAAAATTGGGAAACTTAATTAAAATAAATTTATGAAGACCATTTTGTAGATAAGAAATCTCAATATCATAAATATATACATAATGTATACATATATAAAATAAATAATTCTGCCAAAATTAGTTATACATATGAAGAAACATGGAATTGACTCAATGATTCCTTCCTTATACCATACCTCAAACTGGAAGACATATGTATTAAATAGCTACTATAAAAAGTAATTTTTGAAATATTTAGAAGAAAATATCATGGTATTTTTCCTAGATTTTAATTAAATTCATTGTATTTTTGGCTTTGCTGAATTCTTTAACTTTAAAATTTTTGCAAGGTACCTTTTTAAATTAAGTTTATCTGAGTTACAATGATTAATAAAATTATATAGGTTTCAAGTGTACAACTTATCGTCTTTATAATGCATTATATGTTTGCCACCCAAATTCAAATCTCTTTCCATCACAATATATTTGACACCTTTACTCTTTACTACTTCCACCCCCCTTTTACTTTGGTAACCATCATCCTGTTGTCGTGTCCAACTGAATTGTCCTTTAATAAATGATTGGATAAAAAGGATGTGGTATATATATGCAGTAAAATACTAGTCAGCCATATAAAAACGAAGTACTGCCATTTGCTACAACATGGATGGATCTTGGTAATATCATGCTAAGCAAAATAAGTCAGACTGAAAAAGTGAAGAGCCATAAGCTTTGACTCAAATGTAAGATATAAAACTGAAAGCTACAAATTAACAAGACAAACCTAAAAAACCTATAATGGTATATTTTTATACCATAAAGCACAGAGAACTTTCTGTAGAAAGCAATGCTTCAAAAATTATAAAAGAAAAATATTAATTTGACTATATTAATATTAACATTTATTTTTAACAAAATAAATTATTGTTATTGAAAATAGAAGGCATATGGTGGAAGTATAATTGGTAATAAACAAGTATACATATACAAACTCTGTTTATACCTCTATAAAACAGTTGTCCCTTGGGTATGTCTTGAGCCCATATATACATAACTGTGGAGTAGGTCAACCTCAGGAGGCAAGACATGGGAAGGGACTCTCTCAGCCTGGTAGCAGGCATCCAAAGAACAAGAATGTATTCTAAGAGGTTGTAGGTATTATTTCAGCATATCCTCTTGACTCCATGACTTCTTTATTACCATTGGAAGAAGCATAATCTGAGTCGAAGAGTGTTTGATAAATGGTGGTAAAAATAACCTTAACAAAATGCACAGTTAATTACATTTATTTATTTATTTTTTAATTTTTAAATCATGATTATTCTATTACAGTTGTCTCAGTTTTTCCCCCTTTGCCCTCCTTCACCCTCCTCTACCCATTCTACTTCCACCGCCCGATTCCACAGTCAATTCCCACTCTGTTGTCCATGTCCATGGGTCATTCATACATGTTCTTTGTCTAGTTCCTTCCTCTTTTTTCCACCATTACCCTCTTTCCCCATCCCCTCTGGTCACTTTCAGTCTGCTTCATGTTTCCATGCCTGTGGTTTATTTTGTTCATTCGTTTATTTTGTTGAATAGATTCAACCTAAACATAAGATCGTATGGTATTTGTCTTTTGCCAACTGGCTTATTTCACTTAGCATTATATTTTCCAGATCCATCTATGTTGTCGCAAAAGGAAGGAGTTCAACTTTTCTATCTTTCCTTCCCTTTCTTTCTTTCTTTCTTTCTTTCTTTCTTTCTTTCTTTCTTTCTTTCTTTCTTTCTTTCTTTCTTCATTTCTTCCTTTTTTCTTCCTTTCAAGTGCAGATTGATTTTATTTATTTATTTAACGTAAAAGTCAACTACAAAATATTAAAAAATGTAAAACCATTATAAAGTCCCAGCAATTAAAACAACATGACAGGAGCACAGAAATAATCAAGTAGATCAATGAAATATAATGAGCATTCTAGAAACAAATGTACATATCTGCCTAACAATGTAATATATGATTCAACTGATATTTCAAATCAATGGGGAAAATAAATCTTATTCAACATATAAGGTGCATGGATCACTATTACTTGAAATAAAACAAATATAGAGCCTTATTTCACATGTTATACAAGAAATATTCAGGTGAGTTAAAAATCAAAATGTAGAATCCAAGGAGTTTTAGGAGAAAATACAAACTAATATTTTTCTTACCCTGAAGTAAAATATTCAAACCAAGAAGCTATAAAGTAAAATATTGACAATATGATTATATAAAATATTTAAGACTATATAGTAATATACATATAAAAAAGTTAAAGGAGAGTAATAGAATGGGAAAGTATTTGCCACACATCTAAAAAATGGTTAATAATTGTTGTTGTTGTTGTTTTAGGGTAAAAAATTCTACAAACCTTTAATAGATAAATGGATAAAGAATACCAAAAAGTCATTTAAAGCTTTTTAAAAATAGTAGAAATAGGCAAGAAATATACAGAAACAAGTTTAGTTTCAACAAATAATAAAGGAATAACTGAAATAACACATTGTCACAATCAGATTAATATGTATTAAAAAATATTGATAATATCAAGTATTGACAACTCTGAAAGGAACTGGGTATTCATAGACTCATTTTCTTCATCTTAAAGCAGTCCCTTTAGCATATTTTGCAGTGCTGGTTTGGTGGAAGTGCATCCTTTTAGCCTTTTTTGTCTGGGAAACTCCTTATTTCACCTTCTATTTTAATTGAGAGCCTTGCTGGGTAGAGCAGTCTTGGTTGGAGACGTTTGCTTTTCATGACTTGGAATATTTCTTGCCATTCCTTTCTGGCTTGCAGTGTTTATGCTGAGGTCAGCTGCTAGCTGTATTGGGGCTCCCTTATGTGTTATTACCTCTTTCTCCCTTGCTTGCTTTAGGATTCTATTTGTCTTTGATATTTGCCATTTTAATGGTGATGTGTCTTGGAGTGGGCCTCATTGGGTTCCTCTTGAATGGGACCCTCTGTGCTTTCTGGATTTGTGTGACTTTTTCTCTCCTCCAGATAGGGAAGTTTTCCATCATTACTTTTTCAAACAGGTTCTCTTTCCCTTCCTCATCCTCTTTTCCTTCTGGTATCCCTACTATATGGATATTATTACATTTCAGGTTGTCCTGAATTTCCCTAAATGCCTCTTCATTCTTTCTGAGCCATTTTTTTATCTTCTTGCTCTTTCTGGGAGCTTTTTTCTACCTTTCCTCCAGCTCGCTGATTTGGTCCTCGGCTTCATCTTGCCTGCTCTTAATTCCTTCTACTGTGTTCTTCAATTCAGAAATTGTATTCTTCACTTCTTCTCATCTCTTATTGATAGCTTCTGTCCTTTTTCTTGCTGATATAGTTTGCAGTAAGTTCCTCATAGTTTCCCTGTAGTTTTTTTGTAATTCTCTCTGAGTTCACTGAGTTCATTGAGCTTCCTTAGAACCGTTGTTTTGAACTCAATATCTGATAGGTTACTTGCCTCTATATCATTCAGTTCTCTGTCTGGGGAGTCTTCATTTCCCTTCAACTGGGAGGTCTTTTTTTGTCTTTGCATTATTTGTGAGACTCTTCTTCTTTGCTTCTGATTCTTAAGTTGATCTGTCTTGATTCCCTGACTTTGTGGCATGAACTCCTGTGGTAGGAGACCACTGTTTTCTTCCTTTCTGGATCTGCCTCTGATGATGTCAGATATTGACCCTGTCTGACCTTAGGCAGTCTGTTCGAGATTTCCAGGAATCTACTGTCTATGGCCGTCTCCTTCAGCTGTTAATCTAGTCACTCTGCACTCAGCAGGATGGCTTAGACAGTACAGGGTGGGACAGAATCCCACCTGGGGGTGAGGCTTTTGGGTCCTCTCACGCTACTACTGCTCTGGAGGAGTGGTCTCTGCCTGAGCAAGATAGCTGCTGCCTCATGGGGTATGAGTCAGCACCAAGATCCCGCCGGCTATTCTCTCAGTTTTCTCCATAAAGCCTCCTTCCCTAGTCTCTGGATGTTTTCTGTGTAATTTTTGGGCTCTTGTGCTGTAGGCTGGATATCCCCACTTTTGGTTTAGGCTCCACTCTTCTCAGGGGGATCCAAGTGGACCTTTCAATATCCTTCTGGTGCTGCTGCCCATGGACCCTCCCCTACTTTCTTGAATCTCTACCGCACTCCTTACTAGCTACATTGTGTTCAAGCTGATTCTTCTGTTTCCAAGGTTATAAGGCTCCTCTCTCGCTATTGTTCAGTTGTTTGTTACAGGTGATTTCTCCACAACTTAGTTGTAATTCCAGGTTGGTCCTGGGAGAAGATCAGTGTGACTTCCACTCACTCCTCTGCCATCTTGATTCTCTAAATTTAAAAATATAATGAATCACCCTGGCCAGTGTATCTCAGTTAGTCATCCCATAACTGAAACATTGCATATTAGATTCCTGGTCAAAGCACATACCTAGGTGGTGGGCTTGATCTCTGATCCAGGTGCATATGAGAGACAACTGATGGATGTCTCTCTCTCTTCTCCCCCTCCCCCCACCCACCTCTAAAGCAATGGAAAAAAAAAAGTCCTCAGATAAGGATAAACATAAATAAAGAAAAATAAATAAAAAACAAATAAAAATAATAAATCATGACTAAATTAAAGCAGTAAACCATCTGAAAATGCATAAAATTAAATTACTTCATGATTAAAAATTTTGTCAATCAGAAACTGAAAGGTACTTTTTTAAACTTGTTAATTATATATCCCCCCCTAAGTCTGATAAAATAAGATGCTTCCTTTTGCTTCAATTTGCCACATTTATACTATTGGTTTTTGTTAATTAAATAAAATAATAAAAGGAGACAAAATTGAAATCACTTGTAGATTATTAGCAATTATGTACCCAGAAAATGTGAAATAATTTATAGAAACAACTGAAACTACTAATTTAATTTACCAATTTCTTGGGAAAGACATTAGTATTAAAATCAATAAAGTCTTTATGTGCAAGCAATAATTAAATTCAAAATTAACTGTAAAAGTATATTATATCTATAGCAGACAAAGGTCCATGAATTACCTGGAGAAAAATCTAGTAAAGAATATAAAGAGCTCTATGAAAAAATACAAATAAATTACCTGAATTCATCAAAAGTTTTATCGTAGTCTTTATAAGTATGAATTAGAGAGAAATTAATTTCTAACAAAAAGAGGCCTCAAAAGAAGAAAAAACGATATAACTTTATTAATGCTATAAATGACAACAAAAGGGTAAAAGGGAAAAGAGCAACAAAAAGGTGTGGATAATAGATACGCAGGTGTCCTTTTTCCCCAATTTATAGTCTATAACTATAGTAAACCTCATCAAAAACCTAAAGAATTTCCCAAATTTATGTTCAAAAGTAGTTATACCAAAATAGACAAAATATCTTCTTGAAAAAATACAAAAATGAACTACTTTCTCCTAAGGTATCAATTAAAAAAAAGAGTAATTATTTTACATAAATATTAACTGAAAGAAAGATGATGTCATTATAATAATTGTTAGATTAAATAGGAACAAAGGCAGAGAGTAGCATTATATTTAAAATAAATTATTTGAAAATAGCACATCTAAGAAGAATCACAAAAGAAATCATTTAGAAAATACCACTCAAATGCTAATGATAACTTATGTGCTATAGCTAACATAGAAGCCTAAAAAGATATTTACAATAATCAAGATACCAATGATGTAAAATGTTGAAACTTAATACATGGATTATGAAATTTTTGTCACATAAAACAAGAAAATCAAAACAATTAGAAAGCATAGAATAATAAAAATGAAAGAAAATATGAGTAAAATTGTAGACAGTAATAAAGATTAAAAAGAATGGATATTTCTTTTAAAAATTATTACTTTTTGGAAACTTTTACAAATTTTTATTAAAACATCTTTAATAAGTAATAAGTGGTCTTCAAAATATCTATAACATCATGCAAAATCTTTAAACCTTTCCTTACCTTTGAGTTCATTCCACATTATACTGAGTTATAGGTAGCAATTAAGGATAAAAATTAATTAAAACATATATAAAAGTTTGAAAAAATACTCTGGGAAAAGATGAGATATTTGTATATTAAAATATCCAAAATTCTTAGGAAAATATTAATCAATAAAATATAGCAGTTTATAGGTATTAAATATAGTTCTTTATACTTGTCATATATATTAAAATATGATTATTAGATTATAATTAACTATAGGAAATAAATATTTAGAGAATATTTTTGAAGTAAAGAATAAGGTATGAGTTTAAACAATGAAGAAAAATATAAAAAAAGGTTAGTAAAAACTTTAAGTAATACCTAAGTATGGGATTTCTATTTCATCTCTACAAATTTAGAGTTGGCATGACAACCTATAATTATTGCTATAGATTTGATGAACTGTAAACAAAATCTGAAAGGAAATTATTTGGGAATTTTGATACATTATTCCAAATATAACTGGAGAAGACTCTCATGTATTGAAAACAATTATAAAACTTTGTTAAGATATATTGGCATTGAATCAGAGACAGACAAAATACAGAGTTCAAAAACAGATGCTGAAGTGTAGTTAGAGCCAACAATAGCATTGTAGAATAGTCAGGAATGGATAGTCTGTGTCCACTTGGACATCTGTGGCACCACACACTAATGTTACTTCTAAGCAGACTAAGATTTAAATATAAATACTAAAATATAAACACCTTTAGAGCGCAAAATTGGTAAACTTTAATTAACAGAGATATAAAGAAAATATAAACCAAAAAGTTGTAGAAAATTATTGATAAATGTAACGACCCCATTAATTTAACAGCTGTATAACAGGTGTCCAGAACTTATTTGCATAACTAAAACATTGTACCCTTTGACAATCACCTCCCCATTTTCCCCTTCCTCTAGTGCTTGGCAACCACCAATCTACTCTCTGAGTATACAAGTTCACACTTTAGAGTTCACATATGAGTGAAATCATATGGTATTTGTCTTTCTGTGTCTGGTTTATTTCACTTAGCATTTTTTTTTTTTGCTTCATCCATATTGTTGCAAATGACAGAATTTCCTTCCTTTATAAGGCTGAATAAAAACCCATTTTGTGTCTGTGTGTGTGTTTGTGTTTATAACATGTATACATGACGAAGGTAGGTGGATCACATTTTTCGATATCCATACTTCTGTTGATGGATGCTTAGTTTATTTTCATATCTTGGTTCTTGTGAAGAATGCTTCAGTGAACATGAGAGTGAAGGGATCTCTTTACGATCATGATTTCAATTTCTTAGGATAATTATTAAACTCGTGATGGGATTATTATTACAGAGTATAATCATTATACCTAACAATACTGTTTCGTATATTTAAAATTCGCTAAGTGGGAAAATCTTATTTAAGTTCTTTTCTTTTTAATTTCTTACCACATGCACAAGAATAACCAAAGTAAAGGGGGTAGGAGGAGCTTTGAGAGGTGACGAAGATGTATAGGTAGTGGTTAGGTTAAGGGCCATTAAACAATAACACAATGAAATAAACTATATTCTCACTACTTTCACAAAAATTTAATATGAAGTGTTAACAAGGAAAAGAACAAAACCTAGGCATTGCTGGATGAAATATAAATTTGTATAGTTCTTTTGGAAAATCATTTGATACCATCTAATGAAGCTGATAAACCAGCAATACTTAGGAAGTCATTTATAAACAATGGTTGTTCAGTACTGGAGTAAAGTGAAATCAAGGGTCAAGATAATAAAGGAAAATAGTCTCCTTGCATCACTTTATTGGTGGGATTAAAATTATGAGAGAGGCATGAGTTCAAGTGGGGATAAAATTTCCAAGTTCAAGGTATTTACAAACAACAATACTACTAAGAGCCCCAGTTTGAACATCAGAGAGGCAGCCTAAGTCATGGACTCTTGGAGGAGTCACATGCAATATCAATCTCCATACTCTCAGGTAAATTAGACAAAAGTGTGCTTTGAAAAGAGGTATTAGAGAATTGTATTGCAAATAGAACACTTCAAAATTTATTCCATAGAACACTCAAAAAACATATTTTTACCCCCATTCTTCCCTCACCTTTTATTTTCACATTTGTCAGAGTTTTAATTCAGTAGAAGAATATAGTTATTACCATGTCTAATAATGTATGATATTCTAAAAATTTCATTGTTAGTTCCCCCAGTCTTGCACAGTTTAAGAGTTATAATTAGCTTCAGTATTCTTGAATAGAGTGAAGGCAAAATGTGTTCAATTTTAATTTAAAATATTTTAAATTAAATCATATTTTATTGTTATTCTGATACAGTTGTCCCAATTTTTCCCACTTTGCCCTCCTTCGCCCATCCCACAACCACCCCCCCGCCCCGCTTCCACAGTCAGTTCCCACACTGTTGTCCATGTCCATGGGTCATTCATACATGTTCTTTGTCTAGTCTCTTCCCTTCCTTTCTACCATTACTCCTCTCCCCTCTCCCCTCTGGTCACTTTCAGTCTGTTCCATATTTCTATGACTGTGGTTTTATTTCATAGTTGATTTAAGTACTAAAATGTAATACACAAATTGCACTTTTAGTCAAATGAATCTGAAGCATTTTTGAAGTGCATAATTAAAATATTCAAATATGTATTGATAAGCTACTTTCAGAAGCACTGGAATGCTCCTGAAGGTGACTTAGAAAAAACCCCAAACCAAACTTCCTCTGTTCTTGCCTTCTTTTATAACTGAGAGATACTTTAAATAATTTGTTTTTGAAGTGCTTCAGAATTAGATGCTCTTCACTGGTTATTACCATAACTGAGCAGTTAGTCTATTTTTCAGTTTATAGGGATTTAGGAGTGGAACATATTTTCAAATGACTACAGCTCATTACCTTTAATAAGAGCAATTTCCAACTATGTTGAAGGAAGCCATTCACAATTTTTATTGGCATGTGATATTAGATAAATATGTTTGCCTTATGCACCTAATTGCCATCTCATAATAAAAAACTTTTAAGCTTTTGAATTTTCTTCAAAACAACATATTCTTTATGAATGAAAGAATGAATGAATGAATAACTGATAATTTGTTGTGTTTACTTACTGGTTGCCTGCAAGTTACTGTTTTGTCATCGGAGCTACCTAACCATAGCTAAAAAAGGCAAGCAAGTATTTCACTCTGTCACATAACAGTAAGGTTGAAAGATAGTTGTTACATTCCCCACCTGACTCAGGAATGTATTGTTTACCATGCGATATTCTGTGTTGGATCAGTAATCTCTAGCACAATATATATTACTTCTAATGATTTTTCACTCTGTGGTTTATCCCTTTGTGGACTGAAGTTTTTATTCATCTGTAGAAGCTTACAAATCATTTCCTTTTTCCCTCATGCTAACTTAATTTGAGAAAACCAAATTTTCATTTATTAATGTTAAATGTGATGTAAACACTTTTCTCCTCTAGAACATCTAAAAGAACATATCACGGGATGTTATTTATTCCGCACTCACAGCACGCATTCCAGTCCTAAATCAGACTCTCACAATTTGCTCCTAGGATGCTATAAAATCCAGGACAAGGCTACAACTCACAGGACAAAACCCCTTTCCCTGCCAAATACAAACTGCTGTTTTAAAATGAAGTTTTGGTGAAACATGATTTCCCTTAAACCAAAAATCAATTGATGTCATCAGTTTAAAAGTCATAAATTAAAGTTGCCCTATATAGTGTCACTAAAACTATATAAAATGGGCAGATTTAAATATCAACACATTATCATCTGTGAGTCTTTACTCTTTGCTTCCGGGTTCATAAATTGTCAGCTAATGCTCAACTGCAATGATTTTCAAACAGTGGTCAGTGGTCAGTTTGAGTCTGAATCTCCTGAGATCTTGTTAAAAATGCAAAGTACCTGGATGCTCGCCATGCCTACAAAATAAAATATCTGGAAGAAACACTCTCTTAACCAACCTGGTTGGTGATCCATATGCAGTGATGTCTGAGCTGGGACTGCTCTGTGCATTCGGCTTTGGGGGGGAGTGCTGTTTTTACTCTCACTGTTGTCTCTCTTTCTCTGTATTCCAGAAAACATCTGGAGGGGATATAGGTGACTCACAGGGAATAGGACGCTTTAATCCTGAATGAAAAAGGCCATAGAAGGGTTCAGGGAGAGAAAGAGATATGGCAACCACGGCATATGAGTGACAGTGATTTTTCATTTATTCCCTCTGCCAGAAGTGTCAGGGAGCCAGTGAGTGGGGCTCAGAAAACAATGTACTTTGGCTCAGCAGTCTTCCCTGGGTGAAAGCCACAGGGGCAGGATGAGGGCCACATCCGCCTGCCATCCAGCTGCAGGTCTGAGAGGGTGTAAAGATCGTTCACGTGCAGTGAAAGGAAGGTCGAGAAAAATATCAGCAATGAAAACCACAGATTAAAAGGTTCTCTATTTCTGACATACTTGAAGATGTTAGAAACTTTGACACAAGTAAGTAAATAATTATATAGAACAGGCTTGAAATGTAAAATACTGCAGAACAAAGAAAGGAGCACTATGTTGAAAACTGCCAAGACAGTAAGACTCCTGAAAATAATTTCTACAGGAGCTGAACCATTTGACATCTTTTCTGATACAGAAGTCATGGGTGCTAGGCAAGGAGAAGAAAGGCTCTGGGTACATGTATAGAACACTCTTTGTCGTCCATGCATCTCACGGAAATGCACCCTTAATTATGAGTGCTGGGATTCAGGAAGAGAGACCACCAGACGTAAACATTGACCCTAAAACTTCAATTTCAATAGCTATTGGTACTTAGGGTGCCAGTAGTACCTGATGCAGTGCAACGGCATGGTGCTCCTTGTGTCGGCAGCCACAGCTTTATTGGGTCCCTCAAGGTGAGAGACAGCAGGCACAACAAATAAAATAGGTTTAGAGATTCTTCTAAATTAGAAACCTGGGGAAAAATATTGTAACTCAAAGAACAAAACCCCATTGATTATCTTTTTCTGATATATAAAGAAATAGGAGACAATATTTGGAAAGTGCACATTTCTATTTTTCAAAATGGTAAAGTCCCTTTATTAAACTAGAACAATTTACAAAAAAGATACCACTCAGATTTTTTTAAAAAATGTAACATGAAGATGTAGCACAAGTTCATAGAATTTATATCATGACAGAGATTTATATCTAAATATTAAACACTTTTAAAAGCAAAAAAAGAAAGATGATAAGTGTACAGATTTTGTTAAATTAATGTTAATGATCTCTTTATTTATTGGGTGGCCATTTTATTTTACGAGTGGTAAAATTGTCTGTTCTCTCTAATCAGTCTTTGAATTGGGTGTTCTCTTTATTCTTTTTGATTTCTAATTGCTCTTTTGATGTAAATTATTTTAAGTTTTTGGACATTCATTGTCACATGTATTTTTTCCTTATGTTTATGTTTGCCTTTTAAGTGAGTTTATTTTATTTTTGTTCAAAAAGATCCAGTGGAAATTATTTCTTTTTCCCAATGATCCAGTTCCTCTTTTTAGAGCAAACAATGTGGCCAAATTCTTAACCATCTTAAAAGATACATAATGTTTATATAATAAAATCCATGCATTAATGTGTATATGTGTACATGTATATCTATATCTATATTTATATATATTTTGGATTATTATAGCACCAAATATAGCATACCCCATTCTTGTCTTTTAAAATTTACTTATGTTTATCAGATTTGTTTTATATCAACAAATCAATGCATTTTAAGAACATAATATTCCTTTAAGTGAACAGACCAGAACTCACTTAACTAGTCTCCTACTGGGAAACATTGAAGTCATTTTCAATTGTTTGATATTACAAATATTGCTGTGATAATATCTGTGTACATAAGGCATTTTGCATATTTATGAATGCCCTGATGGGATATAGTTGTGAGTGCATCAATAATATCAATTTCCAGAGCTGGAATTGCTCAGTTAAAGAGCATTGATGGATATTGTTTGCTGAATTGTTGATCATTTAGGTTTTTGCTATTTTATAATTCTACTAATAATAGTATTTATGCCTTCTTTCTTTTTACATTTTGTGTATTAAGAAACTTGATTTCTGTTAATTTGAAGAAAAATACTCTTGGTGTATTCTGGTCTTTGTTCTTATTTTGAGAGAGTTAAACATATTTTCATACATGTAAGAGCTATTTCTTCTTCTCTTCTTTATTCAAACTATTTAAATAGAAGCTGAAAATATTTTTATAGTTTAATATTTATCTTTTGATTATTACATGTTCTATTTTATTTTGCATAGTTTTTGTGCCTCAAACAAGTGGTTAATTGCTTCTTTAGCTAAAATGTTCTCCAGAAAATAAATTTTGCTTACTCCAAACTCCTACTACGAAGTGATAATCTTGTTATAGTCATTCTCATAATTTTATAATCAGTAATTTATCAGATAAACAACATATGTAACATAAGTTTTTAATCATTAATGCTTTTTCTTAGTAATTAAATTATTTTGAAAATTTCAAACCCACAGTGAAGTTAAAGGAATAGCATACTAACCACCTAAGCACCCTTCTAGATTTGCTAATTTTTAACATTTTGCCACATCCTCTCCATATCTATACATTGTATATGTATACCTACATTGATATTTACCTATGTATTTATGCAACTATGTATCTATATAACTATCTCTCAATCTATCTATCCACATAAAGACATGTCACTTTTGTTAATTTATCCGAAAGCTCTGTGAAGATATTATGACAATCTTTCCCAAATTTTTCCCCAATGACACTCTCCTACTAAAACATATCGTCATGCAGCATCCATTTTAAAACAGTACTAAAATGATACTGTTTTTCTAACATCATCTAACATATAGCTGGATTCAAATCTTGACAAGTAACTTCAAAGTGTACTTCATTGTTTTATTTTTATCAATCCAAAATTCATTTAATGTTCACACACTGCATTTGGTGTTTTTTCTTATTTTTCAAAATCAAGAAAAAGTCTCATTGTTTTACTTCTTTTAAGAGTTTCAGGTCACTTTTCTTCAGAACAAGCAATTCTGAATGTTATCAAGTGTTTCCACTTGATTAGATTGAGGTCAATATTTTCCAGCAAGAGCACTAAGTAATGTACTCCTTCAACTGTATTATGTCACAAAGGTAATCCTAACCTTGACCACTTGGTTAAGACTGCCACCAAATCTCCCTATTGTAAATACACATTGCTTCTTTATAATTTAGATGTAATCTGTGCAGTGATGGTTTAAGATGATGTGAATATTGTTTTTCTACATTTACCTACTGATGTTAGCATCTGTTGGTGAAACTGACTCATATATTTCATCGATAATTACCTAAAGGACATTCCATTTTAATGAACTAAAACTGATTTTATGTATATTACAATTCATTTAATAAAGGACATGATATTATGATGATAAATTATAATAAAATTTAAAACTATATTAAATCTCATTTAAGCTCATCACCAACAAAAATTCCAGTCCTACAGATCCATTCATTTTTGAAGTCCTTAACTGTTTTCATGGTTTTAATGCTTATCCTGTTTTATAGACTTGTTTTTTTACCTTCCAAGTAAATTTGCAATCTCTGTACAAAAACTCTTGTACAATCAAATGCATAATATTTTTAGATTTAAATTTTACTAAAATAATTCACAGCATAGATAATACTCATGTGGATGATCAATGATTTCATAATCTGTGGAGAGTAACTTATCATGGCAGGATCAGGAAAATGGTTAAGATTTTTTCCCAGGGAGAGGCAGCACTGGTAAATGTTCTAAAAGTGGAGAACAGCTTTAGGGAAACAAACTATCAAGGTATAGGAGTTTAGAGGTAAAGAAAGGGGAACAGATCAATATCTGAATGTGGATACAATATATAAGTAGAGGTGAATCTGTGGGGTGTGAAAAATCTTTGCAGTTCTGCAATTGAATAAGTAGAGAGACTATGATTTGACTACATTATTCACTTCTAAGACATTGATTTATTCCATTTTGTTAAAATTGAATGACCAGTACATAAATCTTAGCTAGATCTTATCTTATTTTACAAATTGAAATACTTGGGTTACTAACTAGTCATGTGAAAAGCTAATAAATATTAATGCAATGTTCTGAAATGTTTTGTTTATTGTCCATGAATAATCATAAAAAATAGTAAAAGAACTTGATTGAAAATGAACCTTAAACTTTTGTAATACAGACACACTTCGGTGGGAATTTCCCTGTAATGTCATGGTTTTAACTTTTGTTATTCTTTTTTACCAGTAATATAGAGAATTGCAGTGAGGACGACTGAGAAGTAAAGGCCTAAGACTACCAAGCATAACAAAATAGCAAAATTCATCACTTACATGAGGTTTAATGATCCCTACTTTTGTTAAGTATTTGAGTTTATATACAATTCTTTACTAATCTCAAATGAAATATCATTTATATTTAGATTCACAGAAGAAAAAGTTTGTCTTATACATAGGAAAAATTTTCAGTTGCTGACAATTATTTTCTTAATCTGGATTTTTTTAATGGACTAAAATTTTAGAGAGTAATAATTTGAGAGCATAATCAATGTTTTAAAGAAAAACATATTTGAGATGGTAAATGTGGATATGTAAATAAGTCACACCTTATTCTGATTTAGTTTTCACTAAACTCGGTCTAGGCCTCGTTATGAATATAGGAGTTTAAATAAGATAAGAATGAGACAGGAGTTACAATTTTGTTCAGTAATGCATTTATAGAATAACACTTCTAAAATGCCCAGTGCATGAGCTTTATTTCACAGATTTGTTCTTTTCAAAGCAACCTGGAACAAAGAAGCCCTTTGCCATAATAAGCAGGAGTGGATCAGCAATTGCTCTTTTCATGTACATTGTCTGTTTCACCCTTTTCCCACTTTTGTTTATCATCGCAGAAATAACTCTAAATTGTACCACGACATTCATAGTATCACTCTTATAAGGTAATTAATTTTTTTACTTAATTAAATATGGCTCAAGTACCCACAGGCCAGATAATCAGAAATGCCATTATTTCCCTTATGGGACCTTTTGTTTTACCTTTCATTTCCTGAAAAATATAAGGGGCTTATGCTACACCCAAGGGGTATCCATCTGATTCTCATAAACAAGTGGTGTCTGAATCATGTGACCCTGCTACTGATTATTGAGGTATCCAGTATAACTGTTGGTCATCACTATGATAAAATCTTTCTGCAGCAGTCTTTTATTCTAGTAAAATACAGGAAGGTGATCCCATTGCCATAAAAACAAAATTAAATGGGTAGAGATTTCTTAGGAAAGACACCAAAAGCACAATCCATGAATATATAAATATATGTTTTTATTTATATAATGTCATTAAAATTAAAATTTCTGTTGTTTAAGAGACTCTGTTAAGAAAATGAGGATAAGCTAAACACTGGGAAAATTTTTGCAAGGCACCTATATCATAAAAAACCTGTAACGAGAATGTCTGAAGAACAATTACAAACTCCATAACAACAACAACAATAGCAACAACAAAAAACAATAATGAAATAAGTTAAAGATTTGAACAAAAGATACATGGATGACAATTTAACATATTTAGTATACTCAACATGATTAACCCATAGGGAAATGTAATTAAATCACAATGAGATATCACTATACATCTGTTAGAATGGATTAAAATAAGGACAAAACATAGAAAACCCTATAGACTCCACCAAAGGACCTGCTTGACTTAAGTGACGTTGGCAAAGCAACAGGATGCAAAGTCAATATTCAGAAATACCTCATCCTTATACCTCAGACAAGGGTTTGGTCTCCAAAATATATAAAGAACTCACATGACTGCAGTCCAGGAAGACAAACAATAAAATTAAAAAATGGGCAAAGGATCTGACCAGGCACTTCTCCAAGGAGGACATACATAGGGCCCCAAAACATATGAAAGGATGCTCAGCATCACTAGAAATCAGAGAGGTGCAAACTGAAACCACAATGAGATACCACTTCACACTAATCAAAATGGCTATCATAAACAAATCAACAAACAGTAAGTACTGATGAGGCTGTAGAGAAAAGGGAACCCTCATGCACTGTTGGTGGGAATGCAGACTGCTGCAGCCACTGTGGAAAACAATGTGGACTTTCCTCAAAAAATTAAAAATGAAACTTTCTTTCGACCCAGTAATTCTACTGCTAGGATTATATCCTAAGAATCCTGAAACACCAATTCGAAAGAACTTATGCACCCCAATGTTCATAGCAGCACAATTTACAAAAGCCAAATGCTGGAAACAGCCTAAGTACCCATCAGTAAATGAGTGAATCAAAAAACTGTGGTACATTTATACATTGCAATACTGCAGAGCAGAAAGAAAGAAGGAGTTCCTACCCTTCCTGACAATATGGATGGAACTGGCTAAGTGAAATAAGCCAGGAGGTGAAAGACAAATACCATATGATCTCACCTGTAAGTGGAACCTAATCAACAAAACAAACAAGCAAGCAAAATATAGCCAGAGACATTGAAATAAAGAACAAACTGACAGTAATCAGAGGGGAGGGAGAAGGGCAATAATGGGGGAAAGAGGAAGGTTCATCAAGGAACATGTGTAAAGAACCATGGACAAAACCAAAGAGGGGAAGGATTGAGGGTGAGAAGTGGGGATGGGTAGAGCAGGGGAAAGTGCTAGTGGGACAATGGAGACAACTGTACTTGAACAAAATAAAATAGAATTAAATAAATAAATAAATAAATAAATAAATAACAAGCAAAAACCTGTTAAGGTCAAGTATTAGCAAGGTTGAAGAACTACTGAAATTTTCATACATTTTTGGTGGAAATTCAAAATGAGAGAACTACTTTAAAAATATTTTGGCAGTTTCTTACATAGCTAAGCATGTTTAAGAAACAAAAAAGGAAGTCCATATATGTTTACATACATTAAATAAAAGGGATAGTAATAGAAAATTTGAAGTAGGGAAATGGACAATGCCTGTTAGCCCCTTTACTAATTCTTCTAAAAGCTGATTTTTGTTTGTTGTTTTGTTTTGTAATGAGGGACCCTCTTTAACACAAAGACAGGCTTGGGTTGTGAAAATAATCATTCTGAAAAAATATACATAACAACAGATGTAGACATGTGGTAGCATGCTTTCCAGTACCATGCATCGAGTTTATTAGGAGGAAGGTGAATCTAATATATTACATTAATAACTTAATGTAATATATTGTAGCCTCATTCACTAGTGTGTGTTGTCCTGATCTCTTTGTTCAACAATACACGCCGGATATGTAGTCCCTAAACCTCAGAGAAAAGAATGAAAAAAATCAATGGTCAGCTGTCAAATTTGTCTATACTGAAGGAGACCACATCTCATTTCAGGGAATGATTTAATATACTGATCAGTGTATGAAGCCATTCAAGTATTCTCAGAGAACTGTCATACAGGACGTAGGGCATACAACCCTAACTTCCATGTTTTCAGTTAAAAAGAAGAGAAACGTGATAACCTATGGGTACTTGGAACTTAGTGCATTGAAGAAAGTTCTAAATTGGAAAAAAAGAAATCAGCCCAAATCCCTTTCCTCCCCAAAACACAGCTTATTTTTCTTCAGTTTGGAGAAAGTATAATGGCCCATTTAAATAGCACTTGGGCAAGCCTGATACTAGCAGCGTGTGAAGACCAAAACATAATGTACTGTATGCTCCCTTATACCAGGGAAATGAAGGGATATTAGATGTAGAATCGGAGGATGACTGACATTTCAAAGCTTTTTCTGAGACGCTAAGGTACAGAATTCCTAAAGAAATGAATACTTACATGATTATCTTCCTTGTAGGATAAATGATAAAGTGCAGTTTGTGGTATCCTGGCAGTCAGCATGGGCACACAACATTTTGCTTCTAGCACATGGCAGTAGAGTTAGAGAAGAAAACATTAGAATTAGCCTTTAAAAACACAAATCAAAACTTTCTACTAACGCTAATTAGAAGACCATTGCAACACTGTTTAGTATCGTTTACATGTGTTGTTTTTTTTTAACTTGATGTTTTATATCTATTTATACCTCAGTGTGCTAAACTTTTAGTAATAAACTTGGTGTAAATCTTATATTCTCATTAGGCCAAGTGTTTGGGAGGCTTTTCCAATATGTGTTATAATGATTATCACACCTCATAAATTTTTGGTGTTTATTATATACATATTTTAAAATTCCACCCATCTGTTTTTACTGTTCTCTCTTACTGGGACTGTGTTCATTAAGACTTCTATATTGAACCTCTAATTTTCATGTACCTATCTGTGTTCTTTTGTTCTAATTACTGAAAAATTTCTCTTTCAAAAATTTTATAGCTTTTTAATTAAAGCTATTATATTTTCAAACAACATTTTACTGATTATCTGATTTCATCTTTCTTATTATGTTAGACCAGTTTTTCCCCTGGTGTCATATCTTTACTTTTGCTTTTTACTCAAGTAACTTTTAAAAAATCAGAAAAGGTACATGAATCATAGCTTTTACAAAGGAGTGTTATTATTTTATCTTTACTTTTAAACGATTGCTTAAAGTTGTTGATTAGCTGCCAAGTCCCTCTGCTTACAACCTCCACCATATCACCTTCCGCATCTAAGAACCCAGAATCATTTTCCTGTTTTACATACGCAGATTGACTAACACATCCACTTACTATTGTGTGTCTCTGTCTAAGATTTGCTTTAGTCATTCTCTTCTTTTTATTCTGTTCTATAAACTAGTGTCTATTTAAAAATAATTGTCTACTTTATTTTCTTACTACTGTGTTGAGAGGAGGTATTGGGGTTTGTGTAGTATTAAGAATCACTCTGAGTGCTTTCATTTTTTTCTATGTTCAGCATATACTTTTGCAAACACTATGGCATAAATTTTAAATATTACTATTGTATTTCTGCTTATATTTTTTCTGCATTCTATTTTTTATTTGATTTATTTGACTTGTATGGTACAAAGATTCTGTGATATAGCATCATTCTTATATTTTTGGCTGAATACAAGCCTGTCTTTAAACCAGCAGAAAAAACTAAAATAGAAATTTTTATCTGCATTTTAAACATAACCAAGAATTATGACATAAATTAATTTCCTAATAGGAACTGTTAATCCATTTCCTCAGATTTTGTTTTATTTAAATGATTTTATTACTTGTCCTTAGAAATTATCAGCAAAACAACCCCCCAAAATACAAACCTATATGTTTGAAAGAATAGGAATTCAGAGCATTATAATTGCTAAAAATCATCTTATATCGCAATTAAAATTATTATAGGAAACTATTGTACAGACTAATAAGAAAAAATATTATGCCCTGGCAGGGTGGCTCAGGTGGTTGAAGTGTTATCCACACACCAAAAGACTATGGGTTCAATTCCTGGTCAAGGCACGTACCTAGGTTGTGGTTTTGATCCCTAGTTGTGGCATGCATGGGAGGCAATGGATTGATGTTTCTCTCTTTCACTTTCTCTTGCCTTAAAAAATCAACAATAAAAAATATCCTAGGCTGAGTATTTAAAAAAAAGAAAAAGAAAAATATTCTATATAACGGAAGGGATATGTGTTAACAGTGATGGATTGTTTAAGTTGTTGGTCAACTTTGACATCTACTTGTTTTCTTAGTCACTTTTTAAATAATAATTACAAGCCTAGTTCCACATTAGACCATCATAAAAATACATATGCTTTATAGTTTTTGATTTTTAGACTGAACACAAAACCAGAAAAGTAAGATATATGTCTCAATGCAGAGAAATTTCTGCTCTTTCAGAAGCAGATGAGTGTCAGGGGGAGCAACGCTTTGTGGGGACTGCCATGGTAGAGCACGGGGCTCCTGGATCTGAGGGTTACTGTCCGGAGTCAGCTGAAGAGGGAGTAGGGCTCTGAATCCCACACAGCCCGTTCCAGGACTGTCACGGATGAGGGGGATAAACACCAGTAGTTGTAAACACTTCTCTGTTTGCCAGGAGAGAGGACATGGAAACTTCCCTCTGGTGGAGAAGACCCCAAACCCCTATGTCCAAAGGCTTTTATTGAGAACCATATGCACAGGGGTATGGATGCAGAGCTTATCAATCAATGTCAAAAGGCTATGTTTACAGAAAACAGACAGAGACAATTGAAGGATCACAAGAAATCTGACTCTGGTCAGGGTCTATGAATAACATAAATCTCCTTCCCAGTATGAGCTGGTATCATTGTTTTTGAGAGAAGAACAAAGGAGGCTTAGAGGAATTTACTTCTAGGCCTGATTGTCCCCCTGGAACAGTCTGATCCAGTTTAGAGGTGTACCTTCCTTTAATATTGTTTCAAGCCTGAGCCAGGCAAGTGGGGCAGAGCTGCCAAGAGATAAGGAGACTTCTTTCAGGTAGAATGAGAACTCTGGCCATGTCCAAGCCAAGCCAAGGGGTGCGGGCCTTTCTGCCCTTTCTCCGTATCCCCGAAGTCCTTGTCTGCTGCCCATACCAGCTAATGTCTGGCTTTGGTCACCCCTTCTCTTGAGAGAATTTACCCGCCATCAACAAGCGACCATCACAGGGTCAAGCAGGGGGATGCAAGGGGAGCAGGGGCTGCTCCCCTGCCAGGGGGACAGGTTTCGTCTCCTCAGGGGCCTGTTTTTTCCAACGCCTCCTTGATTAGCTCCAGCCTTGGGGCACTTTTGCCTGTCAGCAAGGCTACAGTCTGTGAAACCAGGCGAGGCATTTTCCAACAGATGAGTCTTTCCCTGAATCATATTTAATATCTGGATGAAAGTAGAGGTACAGCATGGAGGCTGTTTCCATTTGAGAGGTAGTGTAATTGCTCTCCCTATTATTGCCTCATTTTATTCAGCATAGAAGACCACTTGTTCATATTTTGTTATGACATACGAATGTCTCTTAAAATTTGCCAAATACATATTTAGTGTCATTCTCAGCCAGCAAAGATATCTTCGTGTGTCAGCAAAAGTATAAACTCAGCTAGCAAATGGTTTTCAGCATAGTTTGCTATCATTGGAAATCTTCAATATTCAAATCATGATATTTGGGCTAAAGTAATAATTTAGGCATATTCAAGACCCTGAGTATATTTTTGAAATATGCCTGTGAGTAAGCCACTTGATGTAATGGGATCAATCTTCAGAACTATCAGATAATGAAAGGATATTTATGATGTCATTTTTTTCTGCACCTTTTTCACTGTTTTAAAAGTGTGAGTGCCTCTTTTCTGAAAGTTAATTTTGCATCCATGTGAATTTAAAATATTTATGCATTTCCTCTTTCTTTGCACAAAACATGAGAAACAATTTGTTCATATTTAAATTATCTAAGATTTTAGTCAACACTGAAATTACAAAATGGAGAAGTGATAACTAACTGTTCCCCGTGAATAAATTAGATTGTATGTTTCTTTGCATGACAACACTTTTCTACTTAATATGTAACTAATATTCCAGCAGCCCCAACTTCAATCATCTGTTAAAATCAACATAATAGTTCACAACGTAGTCTTTAAATGGAAATTCTCTCCCAGTATAATGGAGTTCTGCAGTTAAAGAGTACAAAAGCATCCATCAAATACATTGACCTCATTTATTCGCCACTCCTATACCAGGAACTCTTTGGTATTTTGCATAACAGAGGCTTAATCTGACTGTAAAGCAAAATATTTACTATGCATCCATCAGTAACTGTTCTTCCAGATTGTGTGCCAGTGAATTATGGAGTGCAAAATAATGCCACTGGATGGAGTTTTTTAAAAAATTTTTCAGTAAAACATGTTTTCTTTCCAAATGGAAAACATGTATCAATTTTGTGATCAGTGTTCAAGCCTCTCAAAAAAATCATGAGTTATGCAATTGTGTGTTTCTTTTTTTAAGATTGTATTTACTTACTTTTAGAGAGAAGGGAAGGGAGGGAGAAAGAGAGGGAGAGAGACATCAGTGTATGAAAGAAACATTGGTTGCATCTCACACGCAAGTACCCCAACCAGGGAATGAACCCACAGCCTAAGCATGTGCCCTGATGGGAAATAGAACCAGCAACATTGCACTTTGTGATACGATGCCCAGCCAACTGAGCCACACCAGCCAAGGCTTCAATTATATGTATCTTATTTTCTCTTGGAAAATATTTAAATTTTTTGAGAAAATAGTTTATAATATTTCTGGAAAGTTAAATTACATCATCACAGAGATGTTCTGTAAAGATGGAAATTTTTCACATTTTCCCCCATCTTTTTTTTTCTTTTTTTGAGAGAATTGTTAAATTTAAAAAAACCCACAGATTTAATTCTCCATATGCCAAACAGGTTTATGGATTCATTTTAATATGTATCTTTTTCTAGTTATTCTAAGTTTTAATGATTATGTGGTAGGCAGTTTGGCAGGGGCAGAGCAAGGATGATAGGCCAGGTAGAGATGGTCACCAAGGTAGAAAGTCCCAGGTACCTAGCAACAGGCAAAACTGGGAAACAATGATCTCTCCCCCAGGGTAACCTTTCCTCCCCTAGCATAGCACTGGCCGTGCAGTTTAGACCCCCCTGACTTTTCCGCTCCTGGTATGTGGCTTGTGGTGCCTGTTAGACACCCTTAGAGGGGGAACAAACAAGGGGACTGGAGAACAGCCCTTAAGCATTAAGCTCCCAGGAAAATGCAGTTCTAACCTACATCAGATCCATGTAGACCTCAGTGATGCTTCAGCTCCAGGTGCAGAAAAGCAGCAAAACCACAGAAGAAATGCCAGAGCTGACCTCAGGACTAGCTGAATTGACTAATGACCCTGTGCCTTGGCACCAAGCAATCAGGGGAGACCGTGACCCTGAAAGGACAGGCCTGGAGAGCTGATGGATATTCTCCTGAGATCCTCTTCTGGAACATTTCCTAAAATCCCCACCTTTAAAAGCCCTTGGGATAGAGGACCCAGGGTTCATCCCTCCTGGGAGCAAGTCGGAGCCTTTCTGCTCATCCTCTCCTTCGCCCTAGGTGTGTTACTTTTACCTTTTTCTTGAGCTTGAAGGACCCTCATTTTGACTGTTCAGTTCTTCTACCTCTGTGACTTTTTAAACAAACTTCCTCTTATAGTTTGAGTATTGATTCTGAATTCTTTTCTGGCCAGAACTCCAGTACCAAGGTTGCTGAACCAAGATCCAGTCTGACCCCACCAGTCTAGCACCTGGTGCTGTTCTCACCGCCAACATTTATATGAATATTTTCATCTCTAGTTTCCTTTTCATTGACTGACTTTTTTAAAAAATGAGAAAAATGCATGGAAATAACAATGAAAATGCAAACTTTAAAAGGAACAAGAATCTATTTATCCACCATAAATAGACATAACACAAAACTATGAAATAATACTTTTCAGACTTTAGATAATAGGCAACACATAACGCTAGGTCTTGAGAGAAGGATAAAAACAAGTGGGACTAAAAAGTTCATCAAATTACTGTCCAGAAGCAATTCCCAGGCCACAATGCAGGAAGAGAAAACTCAAACAGAGGAAAGGACTTGTGATAGTTAATTTCATGTATCAACTTGGCAAAGTTAGAGTGCCTACTTGTTTGGTTAAACACCAGTCTAGATATTTTGTGAAGGTATTACAGAGATAAGATTAACATTTGCTTACTTTAAGTAAAGTTGATAATGTAGGTGGTATTTCTACACTCAGGTGGAAGCCTTAAGACCAAGATGAAGTTTCCTGGAGAAATGTTTCTGCCTCAAGATTTTTTAAAAATTCAATTTATTGGGATGACAATGGTTAATAAGATTATATAGGTTACAAGTGTACAGTTCTATGATACATCATCTGTATATAGCACTGTGTGTACATCACTAAGTCAAATGTTCTATCACCATATATTTGACCCTCTTTACCCTTATTACCCCCAACCCCACCTCACTTCCCTCTGGTAACCACCACACTGTTTTCTGTTTCTATGAGTTTTTGTTTCTTATTCTTGTTTGTTCATTTGTTGCTTCCAGTTTCATATCCCACAGATGAGTCAAATCATGTGCTTTTTAATTTTTATTTTGTCTGATTTAATTTGCTTAGCATGATATTCTCAAAATCCATCCATATTGTCACAAATGGAAGTACTTCATTTTTACTTACAATTGAGCAATATTCTATTGCATATATTTACTACATCTTCTTTATCCAATCACTTACTGAAGGACATTGCAGTTGTTTCCATGACTTGGCCACCATGAATAATGATACAGAAATGTTGCCTGAGTTTCCAGCTTCCTCTCCCTTACAAACTTCAGACTTTTCAGCCCTCACAATTATGTGAGCCAATTATTATATTAAAGTATGTTCCTTTTGTACCCATTTTTTGAGAATTTTTTCTTTTATTATGACATGGGTTTGAATTTTATCAAATAATATTTGCAATTATTGAAAGTGTGTTTTCTTCCAAGACATATGAATTCATTTAAATGTAAGTCTTTAACACATTTTGATTTAAATTTTATGCACAGTATAAAGTTCCAATTTTATCATGTTTTTTCCTGTGGATATCCAGTTTTAAAAACACCATTTATTGACAAGACAATCCCTTCCTCATTGTATATTCTTGGGACAATTATCATAGATTGGTTCAACATATATGTGTGGTTTTATTTATGAGATCTTTATCTTAGAGAAAAACTTTTATAATTTTAACTTTTTCCAGTGAACATAATTTTACTTATTAGCTTGTCCCATATGGCCTTTAATATTTTGAGGTATGTTTCTTATATATATAATTTGTTTAAAGTTTTTTATCATGAAAGGGAATGGATTTCTGTCAAATTCTTTTTCTGCATTTATTGAGATAATCATGTGATTTTTTTCTTTCATCCTATTATGATTTGTGTATGTTGAACCATCCTTGTATTCCAACAATAAATCCCTTTTGGTCATAGTGTACGGTCCTTTTGAAATGCTATTGAATTTGGTTTGGTAGTGTTTGTTGGGGATTTTTGCATCTATTTTCACCTGGGTTATAGTCCTGTAATTTACTTGAAATGTCATTATTTGGTTCACTATGTGAATAATACTGACCTCATAAAACGAGTTCAAAAGTGTTCCATTTTTTTCAAACATTTTGGAAGAGTTTGAGAAATAACTGGAATTAATTCTCCTTTAAATATTCACTGGAATTCACCAGTGAAGCCAGCTAGTTCTGAACATTTTTGTTATTGTTGTTTTGGGAAGTTTTTATTACCGCTTCAGTCTTCTTAATTACATTGGTCTATTCAGATATTCTCTTCCTTATAACTCAATCCTAGCAGGTTGTATGTTTTTAGAAATTTTTTCCATTTCTTCTGTGTTACCTGATTTGTTGGTGTATAATTGTTCATAGTAGATTGTAATAATTTTTTTTGTATTTCTGTATAACAGATTATAATGCTTCTTTTTCATTTATAATTTTATTTGACATCTCATTCTTTTTCTGGGTTGTCCAGCAAAAGTTTTGCTAATTATGTTTTCAAAAACCAGCTCTTTCTTTTTATTTTCTTTCTTATGGCTATTGAATTCATTTCAACTCTATTTTTAAAATTTTCTCCTCCTGCTAATTTTAAGCTTAGTTTGTTATTCTTGTTGTAGTTTCTTGAAGTAGAAATTTAGATTGTTTATTTGATATATTCTTTTTTTTTAGTGTAAATATTTATCCATATAAAGTTTTCTCTAACAATTGCTTTTGCTGCATCCCATAAATTCTGGTATATCATGTTCTCCTTTTCTTTATTTTATAATATATATTTTTGGTTTGGTTTCATGAGTGTCACATGGTAGTGCTCATTAATTATTATTTTTCCTTTATTTTCCAGGTTTATTGAAATTTAATTACCACATTATCTTCTCAATATAGTTTTTGATTTCTTTTGTTTATTTATTGGTTTTTTGAAGTAATTTCCACATATTTATAAATATATTTTCCCTGCTGTTATTGATTTTTAGTTTTATAAAAGTCTAGTTCAATTGTTTTTAGAAAAAATACTTGATATTATTTCTACCTCCTTAAGTTTCTTAAAACTTGCTTTGTGGTCCAAAATACTATGTATTCTGGGAATTATATGCTGTGTACTTGAGAAGAATGTATGTTTTGGTGTGACTGGGTGGAATGTTTTGTATATATTGGTTAGGTTCTTTTGATCTATAGTGTTTTTACATTCAGTGTTTCCTCACTAATTTTCTGTTTGAATGACCTATTCAGTGTTGAAAGTGAGGTATTGATACCTCTACTATTATTGTATTTCCATCTATCTTCCATTTAATTCCCTTAATATTTGCTATAAATAAGTAGGTGTTCGATTATTGGTTACATGCACCCTTCTATCAATATATAGTGATCTCCTTTGTCTCTTGTGACCAATTTTGACTATAAATTGTTTTTATCTGATATAAGTATAACCTTTCATATTCTATTTTGATTACAATTGCATGAAATAAGTTTTTCTACTTCACTTTCAACCTATAGGGGTTCTTCTTATAGACATGAAATTGATGTATCTTGTTTTTTTTTCCAAATTGCTCTGTGTATTTTCATTGGAGAATTAAATATATTTATATTTAAAATAATTGTTGAGCCCTGGCTGGCATGATTCAGTAATTAAGACCAGCCTGCTAACCAAAAGGTAGCTGGTTCGATTCCCAGTGAGGGCACATGCCTGGATTGTGGACCAGCTGCCCAATAGGGGAGTGTGAGAGGCAACCACACATTGATGTTTTTCTTTCCTTTCCTCCCTTCCCCTCGGTCTAAAAATAAATAAATTTTTAAAAATTAAAAAAGAGTAAGTATTGAGATTTTCACTTTGTTAATTTCCATTATTAAGTTTTTTTTTACTGTTTTTCAGCTCCTTTGTTCATTTCTTTTTGGCTTGCTGTCTTCCTTTGTTATTTATTTATTTACTTACTTATTTAGTTGGTTATTTTGATTGATATGCTTTGATTTCTTTTGCTACATTTTTTTGTGTACATACTAGAGGTTTTTCATTCTTTATATAACTAAGCTTATATAAAATATATCGTAGATATGAATAGCCTTATTTAGGTTGATAATAACATCTCCAATTACATACAAAATATCTACACTTTGATTTATCTTACGCTTATATTTTATGTTATTAATGTTACATTTTAGGTCTTTTAAAAAATATTTTTAAATATATTCATTGATTTTAGAGAAATAGGAAGGAAGAGAGTGAGAAACATCAATGTGAGAGAGAAACACTGATTGGTTGCTTCCCATATATGCCCTGACCAGGAACCAAGCTTGCAACCTAGGCACATGCCCTGACCCAGAATTGAAACCCCAACATTTTCACATAGCAGGTGACCTTCCAACCAACTGAGAAAACAGGCTAGGGCTTACATCTTTTTATATTGCGTATCCATTAACAAATTGTTGTAGCTATGGTTATTTAGAAAGTCATAGCATGAGACTTTTTATGTTATGACTTTTTTACTAGAGATAAAAAGTGATTTATGTACCACCATTATGATATAACTGTATTCTGAATTTGACTATATATTTACCTTTACCAGTGAGTGTTATACTTTTATATGTTTTTATGTTGATAAATAGCATCCTTTCATTTCAATTTCAGTATATCTTGTAATGCAGGTCTACTGGTATTGAACTCTCTTAGCTTTTGTTTGTCTGGGAACATCTTGATCTCCCTTTATTTTTGAAGGAAGAAGAGTTTACCTATTACAGTATTTTTATTGTCAGTTTTTTTTTAAACAGAACTTTGAATATATCTTCTTAGTTATCCTTTGCCTTAAAAGTTTCTAAAGAAAAATCTAGTAATAGTTTTATGTTGGAGAGAGGGGTTTCTTTGTATATAATGAGTTGTTTTCTGTTGCTTCTTCCAAATTTTCTGTTTTTGAATTTAACATTTTGATTATAGTGTATCTCAGAGTAAAATCACTTGGGATAATTTTCACAGGGCCCTTTGAGCTTTCTGTACCTGGATCTCCATATTTCTCTTAAGGTTTGGTAAGTTGCGAGCTATAATAGCTTTAAATGAACTTTCTGCCCCTTTTTATGTCTCCTAATTTTCTTCAGTTATTTACCTGTGTTCTATTACAATTTATTGAGTTTCTATAAGATGATTATCTTGTTCCCTTGTTAAATTTTAGATTTCCATTTCTTTGTGATTGGTTAGTAGAGGTTTTATAGTTTCCTTTGGTGCTGTCATATTTGCTGATTATTGTTGTTGTTCCATGTAGCCTTGCATTTGAGGGAGCAAACATCTCTCCCAGTCTTTAAAAATGGTTTTGGTAAGAAACATACTCTGTCATTTTCCTGACTGAAGGGACTACCTGTGGAGTTAAAGTCATGCTGAATTGGAGCAAGGTCGTGAGGCTATTTGTCGCTGGCTCCACAGTGGGGTTCCCCATTGGCAGGCATGTTACCAGAGATTTGCACAGATGTGCATCCTGTCTGGTTCCTGGGGCTGCCTTCAGGGACTTGTTCATTAGAGTGGTGCTTGGATAAGTGTTCAATAACCACAGTTGGGTCTGCAGACGTGGGTCTGTTACCAGGTGTGCATGTGGGTATAGATTCCCCTCAGATTTCTGGGAAGGCTCCTGCTAGGTCACTTGGTGGGTTTCTGGGCATGCAAGACTGGGCAGTCCTGTGGCTGAGAGTGGCTAGAACCAAGTCCCATAGCTGCTTCAGTGTCCGCAGCTGGGATTGAGGTCTGTAAACCTGATTTAGGGACTCAGATGAGTATGTCTCCAAGCAGGTCCTGAGGAGGTAGAACTGCTGCCTGACCATGTCTATAGAGCTGAGTTATAGGGTTTTTTCAGAATATGTAGTCAGACTATTTTTGGCAGGCTTACCTCCAGGAGCAAGAACTGGCATTTCTTCTGGCGCATCTCTGGAAAGGCAGAACTGCTTGTGAACCATGGCCAAGTGGAGATGGGGTCAATTAACATGACCATTTCTAGATCTTCCATAAGACTAAAGTTGGCTGGTTACTTCAAGGGCCACTGATTAGCCTGTCTCTTTGCAGGACCCTGGGTCCACAAGACTGCTCATGGACTGCAACTGAGAGGGGCTGAAGCTTAGCATAGGGCTATTTTAAGGTCTCTGGGATGCAGACCTGAATGTCTCCTGCCAAGTTCCTGTACCATCAGGACTGTGTACAGACTGCAGCTGGGAGGAGTTGGGATCCTATTGCAGGGCCATTTAAGAATGTATTTGTCCTCCAGGTTTCCCAGGTAATGGCTGAGGGGACCTGCTGCTGGGTCAGAGACTCCAGGGTCCACAGCTGAGACCAAAGTTGGGCCTGTTACCTGAGTCATAGGTAGACATGGGTCTTCCAATGTTGTTTGATATATGGTGCTGATGGCAGGTCCAAGGCCAGACAAGACTATAGCTGAGCTCACAAGGGTATGAAGCTTCTTCTGAGTCAATATCCAGGACCATGATCAGCAGTGCAGCTGCCTGATTACAGCCTGCCTTCTCAGAACAGCCCTCTTGGTCTTGGACTCCATTGGTGTTTTACAGTCTCTCACCTAGATCCCAAAGCTCCCACAAATTCTCTTTTGTCTGTGGATGGCTGCCAAATTATTGTTGCAGATGGTGGAATACTAGCAAGAGACCTCCTATTCTGCCGTCTTGCTGACATTATTTTAATTGCCAGTTTCAACTTATAATAGTGTTTTCCCTTGACCAATAAAAAGTGCTTGATGCTGGTATGGTGTTGCTTGAATATATACTTTTCCTTAAGTTTGAATGTCATTCCTCAGAAATTTGACATTTTAATCACTAATATCAGAAATAAATGTATAGTAACAATAAAATAGAGTTAAATGCATCTTTATGATTTTTAAAACAAATTTCTGGCTGTAACATTGTATTAAAGGAGGCCATAAAGTTGCTTAGAGAAATGAACAGGCTGTTATGCTCATTAAAAGCTCTTAATTAATTTGCTCCTTTCAGGTGACATTCTTGCACACTGATTCCACAGAAGCCTTGAAAAGGTCGTTAAATGAATGACCAACCAAATAAGGTGCTGTATGAATCACTTAATTAGATGAGTTGCTTAAACAACGTTGTTGTTTTTTTTTTCCTTTTGTCCTCAGGTACAGAGGTGACTTTCCTTTCTTTTTTTAATTATTATTTTAATAGTGTATGGAAGTGTATTATTTTAATAGTGTATTGATTTGAAATTGAACAGTCACCTCTAAACTACCAATTCTACTTACTTCTCAAAGTAATTTAGAATGTTAAAAGTTACATTATTTTTCTCTATATGTCATTTATTGCTTTTCAATCCTTTTTACTTCCTTTAAAAATGATGATGTATCTAGCCATTAAATCTTTCCTTTAAAACATATGTGATGATTTAGAAATCTGAATAATTTCAAAAATTTCTTTAAAAAGAATGGAAAAAATGATAATAATTGGTATAAATTTCTGTTTAAGTGGTAATGGCTGATTTGAAATGACAACCAAACATATGGGAACAAGCTTTATTAATTCTAAATATGGTTTCCATCAAGTTGTTAGAACAACCAAATATGTAATATTTTTTAACATACAATTCTCAGCAAGGATGAAAAGTTACATTTAAGAGTTTATTGTTGAAGATGGTGGCTTAGGTAAATGTGGTACTGATAATCTACCACAACTCCATCAAAATTACAACTAAACTGTATGACAACTATCATTCAGAACTACCTGAAATGTAGTTGAACAGAGGTCCTATAACTAAGGATATAAAGAAGAAGCCACATTGAGTCTGGTGGGAAGTGATGGAGACAAGGAATACCCTTGGTTCCACATCCATGAGTGGCAGTTAAAAATTGGAGGGATATATTGGCTGAGGAGCTAAGGTTCCCAGCCCCATACTAGATGTCTTAGCCCAGACTTCCAGTTCTAGGAAGAAAAATTTCCATAACTTCTGGCAAAACCAGTGGGTTTTACTTCTGGTAAAAACCAGTGGAGGGTGTGGCTGAGTGAGACGGAGTGCTTCTGGAGTTCCACGTAGTCCTCTTAAAGGGCCAATGAATGGGCTTACTCAGACCCACTTGCTCCGAGCTCCAGCACTGGGGTAACAGCTTAAAAGGTTCCAGTGCTAGTGCAACATTTGAAAAGGTGCCAAACACATATGGGATGATGGTAGAGGCCACTGTTCCTATGCTGAACCCTCCTCACACAGAGCCAGCAGGTAGGCATCACATCTGAGTCTCCAACAACAGGGCTAACACTCTTTACCCTACCATGGTGATTCCTGAGACTCTGCCCCACACAAGTTGTGGGCCCACCAGGCCTATTTCAGCGCCTTTTCCTTACAAAGGGCCTGTCTTGGCTCATGCTATAGACTTCCTAAAAATCTCCCAAAGGTTCACAAATCCCAAACAAGTTGCATCTGGTCTCTTGGCATGCCTAGTACCTCTTGCTATGTGGCCCCAGGCCCAGCACTAGAAACAGTTTGTAGCATAAGTAGCAGCCATCTGCAGATTGGTCTGTAGTTCATGCCAGGTTGCCCCTGGCAGAGCATAGGCAGCAGCTGATCTTGGCCTACAATCACAGGATGCCCCAGAGCCAGCACAGACCATGCTAGAATACCACCCAACCAACTCTACCAGTGACACATTAAAGGGACATACACATTAGACACCAGAGTCTCTTGTGCAAGTTCTTCTCTGCAGGGTTGACCCATGGACAGCAACTTCAATGTAGCGGCCAGCCCTCATGGACCTTCAGCCTGGGGGTAAACCCCTCTCATTGACATGCTAAGAGCAATCAAGGCTCAACTACAACAGGAGAGTATATATAAGCTACATGGGGAGCACACCTGGAGGGCAAAGCTTAAGTGATTAGGGAGTCCATGCAACTGGGCCCTACAGGATACCTAGTACCTAAGGCTACTCTACCAAGACTGAGACACTAGCAGATCTACCCAATACATAGAAACAAACACAGGAAGACCACCAAAATGAAGAGACAAAAAAAAAAGTGGTCCCAAATGAAAGAACAGAACAAATCTCCAAAAAAACAACTAAATAATATGAAAGCAAGCAATCTACCAGGTTCAGAGTTTAAAACTCTGGTTACAAGGATGATAAAGTAACTTAGGGGAAGAATAATGAACGTAGTGAGAACTTCAACAAAGAGATAGGAAATATAAAAATGGAGATAGAAAACAAAAAACAACCAGTCAGAAATGAAGAGTAAAATAACTAAAATGAGGAATACATTATTGGAAATAAACAGGAGCAAACATGAAACAGAGGATAAAATCAGAAGTATGGAAGATAAGAAAGCAGAAAATTCACAATTAGAAGAACAAAAAGGAAAAAGAACCCCCAAAATGAGGACAATATTAGGAGCCTCTGGGACAACTTTAAGTGTACCATCATTTGCATCATGAGGGTACTGTAAGGAGAAGAGAGAAAGGAATTAAAAACATATTTGAAAAAATAATGACAGAAAACTCTCCTAACCTGACAAAGGAGATAGATATAACAGTCCAAGAATCTTAGAGAGTCCAAAACAAGATGAGCCTACAGAAGCCCACACCAAGACACCTCATAATTAAAATGTCGAAATTTAAAGTCAAAGAGAGAACCTTAAAAGAAGCAAGAGAAGAGCAGTTAGTGACCTAGGATGAAGCTCCCATAAGACTGTCAGCTGATTTTTCATCAGAAACTTTGCAGGCTAAAAAAGATTGGTGCAAAATTTTCAAAGTGATGCAAAGCAAAGACATGTAACCAATATGACTCTACCCAGCAAATCTACCATTTAGAATAGAAGGACAGATAAAGACCTCCCAGGACAAGTAAAAGCTAAAGAAGTTCATCACCACCAAACCATTATTATAAGAAATGTTAAAAGGTCATCTTTAAGAAGGAAGGAAAAGAAAAAAAATGAGAAAAAAATCAGTAACTACATAGCTATAAACAATTACTTTAAACAAAATGAATTAAATGTTCCAATCCAAAGACATACAGTGGCTGAATTAATACAGAACAAGATCCTTACATATGCAGTCTATAAGAGACTAACTTTAGATCAAAAGACACACACAAACTGAGAATAAAGGGATGGAAAAAGATATTTCACAAAAAGGAAACAAACAAGTAGAAAATTAGCATAGCAATACTCATACCAGATAAAGTAAACTTTAAGACAAAGGCTATGACAAGAGACAAAGAAGGACCCAGCAGTTCTACTTCTGGGTTTTTCCACAAAGTAACCCAAAATACTAAATCAAAAAGATATATGTATCCATATGTTCATTGCAGCATTATGTAGAATAGCTTACATATGGAAGCAACCTGAGAGTCTATCAATATATGAATAAATAAAGAAGAGGAATAGATGTACCATAAAATATGGCAGCCAAAAAAAAGGAGAGAGAGAAAATGAACACTGACCAGTGTGGTTCAGTTGGTTGGGTGTCATCCCACAGAGATAGGTCACCAGTTTGATCACCAGTTAGGATACATGCCTGGGTTGCAGGTTCAGGGGGGTCCCTGCTTGGGGCACATTCAAAAAACAACTGATCTTGTTTATCTCCCTCTCTTTCTCCCTCACTTCCTCTCTCTCTAAAAGTATTAAATAAAATATTTAAAAAAGAAAGAATAAAATCTTTTCATCTGCAACAGCATTGATAAACCTGTAAGGTACTGTGCTGAGTGAAATAAATTATACAACAGAAGACAAATGTCATGTTTCACTTATATGAGGAATCTAAAAAACAAAATAAATAAGCAAGCAGACAAGATTGACTCACAGATACAGAGAACAGACTAATTGTTGCCAGATGGAAGGTGCCCAGGGAATGGGTGAAGAAGATGAAGGGACTAAGAAGTACTAAGGGGTAGTTACAAAATGGTCACAGAGATGTAAAGTACACCATAATGAATATAGTCAGTGATATTGTCATAACTATGTATGGTGTCAGAGAGGTACTGGATCACTTCATAAGTTATATAAATGTCTAATCATTGGGTTGTACAACTGGAGCTGATATAATATTGCATATCAAGTGTAACTGGAAAATAAAAATTACCTGAAAAAAGAATTTGTTGGTTTATTACTATGGAAAATTCTTTTTTACCAAATTTTTAAAAAACTTCAGAGTCATTTATTCCAAACAAGGTGCCTCGGACAGATTGACACCAGAAACCACTGTCACATTATGTTAGGCTTGGAAAGGTCATAGAAAATATATAAACAGTTTTATTTTATTTAAAAATAAACAAGCTGTAGTAAATATCCTTAATGGCTTTTCTATCTTAAAAATACCTTTATATATATTTAATTTGAAGTAATAACAACAATGTAAGAAGGAAAATTTCTTGATCACTTTTATTTGGCTGTACATTTCTTTTTACCTCTATTCTCTTTTATCATCACAAATATGAAATTCTAAGGACTCTAGGCTATTTCTTTGTCCAGCATATTCCAACATATTGTGGGGCAGAAATTAACTTTGTTAGTAAAGTGATTTTTCTACTTTACTTTTCCACCCCCAAGACATAGGCTCAGACTATTTTGTTAAGAAGAATTTCCACAATTGCACTCTTTTTGAAGCAGTTAATATTTACTTTAGTATTTGCCTGAGGATATTTTTCTACTCTTTTGATTCATAATTTGCATTTTTTTAAAGAGTAAGAAAAACAAATCATCTGACATTTGTATTCTCCTGTGTGTGTACTATGTTTGATAGGTTGTTTTTGGCATGTAATATTTTTGAATTGCTGCCTTCTCTCCTTCACTGTTATACAATTCTGTCTTGTATGCTATTATTTTTCAGAAAGTCATTAGTGGGTTTTTTTTCCTGTTATCCTTCCTTATGAATTTATTATTCTTGTTTATATCTTTTCTGCCATTTCAGTAGACTTCAGAGTAAAATGAAAGGTAGATGCATCCTCTACTTTATTACTTTATTCATTTCAGCCAGCATCAATTGTGATCTATTTCATATCAGATATTTTTCTGAGTGTTAGAGATAAAATAGTCTATAAAATATATTTCCTGATCTAATTGCCCCGACAATTAGACGTGTGTGAGAGAGAGACGTGTAATATATGCATAAATCTATAATATATCAAATAATGTGTAATGATGTTACAAAAAATAACACTGCAATAAAGTTGGTATAGACTGTAAGGAAGGAGATGTTTTTTCATATAATTTCACCAGGAGTAGGGAAAATTTCTCTGATATGAGCCGTTCTCTCAAGTATTAGAATAAAATCAGGGGCAAGCAAAGTAATATCTAAGTGCAGATGTTTGTTTTTACTCCTTTATCAATATTAAGGGACTAATAGCATTACATGAAGCATAATAAAAATACAAAACAGAGATTTAAACTATTCAGTGACAGAAAAGATAGAGTAGGTAATTTGACATACGAGAATCCTGTATTTAAAAACCATAATAATCTTGAATTGTAAACGGAGACGAGGCTAAGGAGCAGAAGCAGTGTGTTTGTGTTTAATGTCTTGATGTTTCCGAGAGACAACAAATGCAGCAACCTGTGCACTTCCATAAATTCATGAGAGTAAGAATTCGATTAAGATACATTAACAAAAAAAGGAATATTTTTACTTTACGAGATTACTAAAAGTCTCTCACACACAGCTCCATCAACATTCTTGTGGAAGCAATTGGTATTTGAAAGGCAAAATCCAAGAGAGGCTCTCCTCTGCTTATTACCTATTCATATGACATTTATCTCTTGAAAGTAAATAATTTTCTCAGAATTAGCACAGTTATCACATTACTGTAACATGATATTTAAGGGTTTGGTGATCCAGTGATCACATATAGATCACCCACACTGGTTGGTACATACTGTTAGAACAGTGATTTTCAGTCTTTTTCATCTCATGGCTCACATAAATTAATTACTAAAATTCTGCAGTGCACAGAAAACATATATATATTTTTGCTGATCTGACAAAAATAAGTATAATTTTGATTGATGTACCAAAAAAAAAAACAAACCCAAAACAAAACAGTAGTAGTTACCTAACCTTTTTACACCAAAGTGACTTTTTTAAGAGAGCAGGTGCCTAAACTTGTATATAAGGGTTTCTTGTACTAATTAGTAAGAATTAACTAATAAGATGCAACCTTATTTTTCAATGTGACCAGAAGGTTGCAACTTTATTATATGACATATATTTATTATTCAAGACAAGGCATTCACACAGGACAGCTATTGTGGTGACTGTTGTCATTTTTAAATTTGACTATAGAAGGGTAAGAAGGTCAGTGCTCCTGATCAAATACTCAGGTATTGCATGTTTTAAAATTTTTTGTGGCACACTGGTTGAAAATTGCTGATCTAGAGTATCTTTTCTTTCTTTCTTTTTTTTTTTAGCTTTAAGCTTCTTTTTTTAAAAATGTTTTTTATTGTTGTTCAATTACAGTTTTCCTCATTTTCTCCCCATTACTCTCCCCTATATATATTAGTCATTCATATATATTTGTGCTGACAGCGGGGTAATAAAGAACAGTATAAAGTGTGGAAAGGGAGATAAAAGGGTTGAGTAAGAAAGAAGGGTAAACACTGGGAGGTAGGTAACATGATTAAGTAACCCCCACCTCCCACATTCAATCATCTCCCCACCACCCCCTTATTTTTATTTTTATAAAAATCATTTTCACATTGTTCTTCACTTTATAAATGTCATGTGACATTTCTTTAGTAGCAGATCATAGCACTAAAGTTTAATTTGATTGCTAATACAATGACTGCTATATACTTAGCTAATTATATTCAGATATTCATTTTAATGACCTTTTCTTTTTAAAAGCACCAACTATATATCTCACACATTATTATCTCTTTAAAAATTTTCTGGATTAATATAAAACCACTTTATTTTACCTTAAGATAGGACAATTAAGAGTAATCCCTTTTTCTCTACATGTGATTTTATTCAGTAGTACGTGGGTTTTTAAAAACACAGATATATTTTAATATGTAATAAAATCACATTAAGTATGTGGCATATGAATAGAAAGATATATGATATAAAGAATAAGACTTAATATTATTGTATTTTGAGTTCCATTACAGATAGTTATATACTAACAAATAACAATGGTTCCTTCTGCCAACCATCAAATTACCAAACAAACTAAAAATCAAGTGAACCAAACTGGTATCAACTACCTAGAGTACCTTACGAGGTGATGCTAGATATAGTACGTTTTGTGTGAAAATAATACATTAAGTTCATCAGAAAAAAACATACATTCTCATAATTCAAAAAGTTGATTTAACAAAAAAAATGACATATCTAAGTTTATTGAATGAAGAAGGGGAAATGTGTGTAAAATATTAGGTAAACAAGCTCACCTCTTGTCTCTTAGGTAGGACTATCAAAAGATGATACCCTAATAGGGAACTTTATTCCAAACATGCTGCACATTGAAAGTAAAGTTAAAAAATAGAGATAATTTTGGCAAACAAGAGAAAGGTGCAAGACATGGTAGCTGCCAAAATTTTGATCCTCTTTTCCCATCAGATAAATGGCATCCTGAAGCATATACCAAGTTTGTGAAAGAAAGTACATGTCCACTGCTCAACACTTAGCTTTTTGGGCTCCGACTAAGCAATAACCATCTAAGTGTGCTTCCGCAGGGGACGCTAATCCAGTAGAGATGATATGTAACAACGTAACTCTAACATGAAAACTATGGGATTCACACTTCATTCTCATTTTCAGAATAGCACACTCATAATAGCATAAGCAGATGTGATTTAAAAATAAAGTGAATGAAGCTTTAACAAATTAAAAATTTTAAATTCTTACCAAGTATCTGCATTTCTGAAAATTAAGGGAAAAATGTAGTCAAAAGCTTACCATCATAAATGGAACAATATGCAATACGATAAACTAAAAACTAGCAACAAAAACGACAATGAATGCAAAAAAAAAAAAAAAACCACAATAAAATATTGACTTTTGGCTATATTTGGTGTATTTAATAGATGTTATTATTTCATCTTTTCTAAATTACAATAAGCCCCAAACAGTAAGAGAATGTATAAGCTAACATGGACAAAGGAAATAAGAGAGGAGACAAAAGTAGATGAGAGACATCAATGAAAACTTGGAGGATGAAAAAAAATGAAAGGAAAGTAACTCCTGTTAATTAATAGAGTACCGGAAGCTAAAACTTAATTGTCCACAAAAGGATGACATTGAAAAAAAACTTATTTGAATGCCAAAAATCCAGACAAGTTCAGAAATCGTTTAAAAAAAATTCCACTGAGGTTTCAGTATTTGTGGTGCTGAAAAGAGCAAACCTGGTTAAAAATGTGTCTGTGAATAAATAGGCTCCTAGAATTCCTTTCAACAGTCCCTACTACAAAGGCAATTTTCCCTCATCCACAATGGTGTATGACAGAATTATTACATACAAAAGATATATAAGAAGAAATCTATAATTTGGAAAATCAGATACAGCTGAAGTGAGACCAAGGAGACACTAATTCAAAATCTTCATACTGGATAGTGAGACCGAGCAACAGCTGACTTCACCTTTTTAGATCCCATAATTCAGATGAGAAGACTGGAGATTCAAATATTTTTTGGTGGAAAAATGAATAACCAGGAACTGATGTTTAGCAATTTCCCATTAATACATCATACTTCTGACTCATTAACACATGATGAAAACAAGAAGTTAATGACTACCACCCATGAAACAAAGCATCCAATTTTATTTTAGTAATCTGTTATTAAATATAAAAAAATAGAATAAGTCACATTTATGGGAGACATTGAACATGGAAAATGAGGTCTTAAACTCACCATTACAAGAAAGTACATGGAATATCAAAATACCAAAAAAACACATTACTCTCCACAAGAAGATTTAGAAAGATCGTCCCAAATTGGAGGCATTAAAATCTGGAATACTCAAAGTGTGAATGCATGAAAACATTAATGGAAACAGTTGAATATGTACCCAAAAATTCAGTAAGAGTGCTGAAATTTTAGCAAACTCATTCTCCCAGAAACTAATAAATAATTAATAAATTAAATACATACATAAAAATTTTTAAAAATTTAATAATGACAGATGTTGACCATATGAGCAGAAACTTCAAAAACCAAAACAAAGAAATCAACATCAAGGTAATAGATATTTGTGGAGAGGGGAAGAGAACAGAGAAAATTATCAAAAAATGTGAAAAGATAAAGGTTACATAAAAATATGAGAATGAAAATAATATCTGGCCTTTCAAAAACAGCATTCCTATGTAACAGAAAATAGAGCACAACATTTTCAAAATCCTGCTGGAAGATATATCTAAGTTTAAATTTTGTAGCTGGTTAAATAGTCATAAAAATGTTAAGTACAATTAGACTTTCCAAAAATTCAAGATTTCAAAAAATTACAAGGTGTGTATTATTTTTCAAGAAGTTACCTTATTTTGTATTCCAGTGAAATGAAGTTTCAGCTCTAGCTGGTGTGGTTCAGTGGGTTGAGTGCCGGCCTGCAAACCGAAGAGTTGCCGGTTCAATTCCCAGTGTAGGGCACATGTCTATGTTACATGCCAGGTCCTCAGCAGGGAGTGCATAAAATGCAACCACACATACATATTTCTCTCCTCTTTCTCCCTCTTTTCTCCTCTCTAAAAATAAATAAATAAAATATTTTTTTAAAAAAGAAATGAAGGTTTAGGTAATGAAGGAATCACCACGGGAGACCACAGGAGACAAGTGAAATAAATTTAAAGAATGAAGAATGGCCAGAAAGGAAATCCCAGCATCATGTCCCCACAGAGAGTATAGAAGCAAATAGTCAGATGGTATTTGTCCAGGATTAGAGAGACTCCTGAGAGATGGTCAAGTTGTAGGATTTTTATAACACTGAGTAGAATCAAAGAAAAGTATAGGAAATATTAAACAGCTATACATTGTGTGTGTGTGTGTGTGTGTGTATGAAGTAATTGTTGTGTAGGCAGGACACTTGAGTGTACAAACTTGGGTGCACCTCTTCATCACCTTATTAAACCACACACAGCTAGATTGTTGTCTCTCATACCCTGCAAACATGTGCCCAAGAATTTTGCTGACCTCCAAGCTGGTATATGAGGCTGATTCTGGAAGTACTCATGAAATGTTGGAGGCAAAAACCAATTTCACAGGATGAAAAAAGAGTCATTTCTAGGATGTTATTGACTGTAACAGAATGCAAGCAGGAAAATATAAGCCTAGTTACTGTCTCCCTGTAGCACCTACTGCCAAGAGTTAAATGTAAACTAAATTCACAAAATATAAACTCATCTCACTACCAAACAAGCACAGGCCAGGAGCAGCCTTGCCTCAGGCCAGCCTGTAGTGTGTGGGCTCTTGATTTCGTGTAGGAAAGATTTCTCAGTGCAAGTCTAAGCGATTTTGAGGCTATGTTTATTACGTCTGGGTACGGTGAAACAAAGAAAAGACTTAAAGGAAAGACTTAGAGTAGAATAAATAATAGGAGAGAGCTTGGACAGTATTCTGCAGGCTCCCTAGAAAAGTTCTAGGAAAGGAGTGAGCCAAGGTAGTATTCTGCTGTTAGTTTACCTGGGAAGTAAGAGAAAAAGGGGGCCTTGGAGCCAGGGTCAGAAAGTAAGCTTGAGTAGAGCTGCCGTCGCTGCCAACTGCTCCCTGGTTGCATATCTCCTTGGGAACCTTAGCATTTAGGAGAAAATAAAAAGTTCATACCTGGGAAAGGGCATGGAGTGCTCTAGAGTTAGCCCCTGCTGAGTATTTGTTCTGAGGGCTTTTTATCTTTCTGCAGGGGGGAATCTTAGAGGAGGGTTGTAGCAGAACATTCATTAGTTTTCTAGTTGTCTTTTTAATATGCTGATGCATCAAAATGAGTACATAGGGGATTTGGGAATATTCTTTGGACTGTTATACAGTTTTACTTTTATCTTGGGTCTGTCCAGCTTTTAATTTTTTTTTTGTTTCCCCGACTTCATTTGTTCTTGGCACAAATATTAGTTGGATTTTTGTTTTCCCAGACCAGGAAGATTAAAGCTGTGTATTCTTCGGTTAAGTAGAAGAGATAGAAGCTGTTCACTTTCGAGTACTCTTGGTTGGGAGAGGTAAGTTCTTGTGACTTACTAGCTGGCTGTAAGTTGCTCAAACTCTTTGGCCTTGTTTGATTTTTGTGTCTCAGTTTCCCCATTCTAGTTACCCAGGAATTTTCCTAGCTTTTTACTGCCCTGCTTCAATCTAAGTAAGAAATTAATTGTAATGGATTTGAGAAATTTGAGTACAAATGACTTTTCAAAACTCAGTCTCCATATGGAGTTTCTCTAATGAGAGATGTGTCACTTTGGAAATATAGGGTATGGACATACAATGAACAAAGAAACTGATTCAATTGAGTCGTTGTTAATGTTGAACTCAGTATCACACTAGCATTATACAGGGTGAGGCAGAAGTAGGTTTACAGTTTTGAGTATGCAGAACAGAATTTATTCTTATATTATTTATTTATTGTATTATTTTTCATATGACTAACTGTAAATCTACTTTTGCCCTACCCTCTATATTAAAAAAGTAGTCTATTTCTCTCTTAGAGCAAGCAAACTGAAGTGGAGTCTGACTTAGCAGCTCTGTGAAAATCTCCTCTCTTCTACTTTTCTGTTTCACCATCCAGTGCTGACTACAACCTTGGAGGTTTTTCCATGTACACCGATAACTCAGAATGCTCCATTGTCATTTGCACTTAGAGGCCACACATTTCTGCTTAGATCTCATTTGTTAGGAGGTAGTTATAGGCAACATGCTGCAAGCAGGGTTGGAAAGGCCATCTTTTAGACAGGGTTATTGCATTCCTAAATAAATTCTGGATCCTTTAATTAAGGAAACATGAGCAAAATGTTATTATGTAGTAATTTGCAGGTTTATCCCTGGAACCTAAGGCAAGAGCTATATTAGAAGTACAGTGTTCAAAATCGTTTCATGTATGAAGTTTCATTCAATTTGAATACTGAAAATGAAATACTAACTGACCAGAAAACAATCAGTTTGGAAGGGGGGAGAAAGGGGTTTCAGTAGAGAGAAATGCACACAGGAGTTAGAGATGCTAAAAACCCAAATAATGAGTTATTTTTAAATGAAAATATTAATAGTGCCTTTGCCTAGAGAATTTAGGAATATACAAGTTCCACTTCAAAACCTCCTCCTGTGTTGCATTTGACAATGGTCAATATACAGTCTAAACAAGACAAAATAACCTGTTATTATTAGCTGGGGCTTGGAGCTTCAGATCTCAAGATAAAACTCCGTTAAGCTAGGTTGGTCCCTCTTTGGGGCTCCTTCATATGCAAGGATCCTAAGGAACCATGAACCAAATGTGATAAAGCTCTAATAATTTTCCCCCTACATAAACCCCCAAACCTGAGTCTCAGGCTAAATTACTCTAATTTAAGAAAATATTGTATACAAAGTAGATCAACATACACACCAGCTAATATCATGAACGGAGTACAGCAATTGGAAGGCGTCGTGTGCTGGGCTCGCTGCCCCAGCAGGGCAGGGATGGCGTAGCTCTCATGCACAAACTGCCTTCACATTGAATGCCTAGCTGCAGAGTACTTACCCTACTTCAGACCGCATACTTAATATGAAGCATTTTAATCAATGGCATCAATAACTTTTTGAGGTAAGTGCATTTATCCATGATGAGCTTGACTCTTAGGGCAATTAAGTCACTTGCCTAGGTCACCCTGATCACGCTGGTTTACCCAGTCTGTGAAACCAGGATGCTTGAAGCCAGAGAATTTATTCTTTTTCACTATGCTTTTCTGTCTCCTTGTTAAAATAGTTTCATTTATGTTCTATTACTTTACGTTCTCAGTAACCCTGTGAAAAATGAAAAGTAGGTACGCCAAGTATCCCATTATTTAGGTGAGGAAACCAAAGTCCAAAAAGATTTATTCAATGTGTACATCACTAAGTGTAAGACTGGGGGTGAATTATGGCGCAGGATCCCAAAGTCCATTCCATTTCCAATCAGCAACTCCTCAGGATTTGTAAAGTCCCTGCTGCTTCTTGTTTTTAACTCAGGCAGAGGTCATACTTGCAGGAAAATAATAAAATATATTTCTCTGATAGCTCGGTCCATCCATTGGAGTCAGAAGAGTAACTCTTTTCAGTATACTTATTTTATAGATTACATTTTGTTGTTTAAAAAGAGTTGTTTTGAATGCAATAAAATCATCTGAGGCTTTACCAAATCAAGTGAATCTCTTTCTGCATCTCTATGAACATGTGCCAGTTCAGAATTAATTCACTTCATTGTCAAAAACATATTATTTTTATTTTATTAATTCAAAATTTGGGGTGAAATGACTGGGCATTAGCTTTGGTATATTTGACATATTTATCCTGCTTGTGGAGGCTGAAACAACAATATGGAAGAATATGGTTGCAATGCTGTTTAGTAAAGCATTGCAATTCTATTGGTAGAGATAAAGTTAAAAATTAAACAGAAGTATCAGGGCTCAGTAATCTATAATAAATGTTGGAATAAGTTGTTGATGTATATACAAATGACATTAGCCTTATGCTGAGTCAGTTTTCAACCTCAGCTTCTAAGAGCTGAGAAGAGCCTCTGAGTGCCACCTACTTAAGTTCCCTTATTATCTGGGAAAACTGCCTACCCAGACCCTTTACAAAAGGCACATATGTCCACCGGAATGAACGTTTGAAATGTAAAAAAAAACCAAAAAAACCCAAAACGCTTTGTTTATTTAATACAAATCACCACATTGTCATAATGAAAATATTCTGAAGTCAAGGAAGACTAAGAATGAAAGAGCAAAAGTGCTTACAAAGGGTGTCGTTCTATTTAATAACAGGCCACAAGAAAGAGACTGGAACTCTGAGAGGCTTGTCATTTCAAAAGTTATCACATCGGTGACTAAAAACAAGCAAACAGATGAACAAGACCCATCCCACGATCTTAAAAATAAACAGTTTTCAGTTTAAGAGTAGAGTGGAGTGAGTAAATAACATCTAAATGAAATTGAATCAACATTGGTGACTACATAATTGGTCCAACAGAGTTCTTGAGAGACTTTTTCATGACTATCATAGTATTCAATTCAGCTTGTTGAAACAAACTTCTTCTTTTACCTAATGACTTGCATATTCCATAACTTTTAATTAAAGAATCATAATATAGAATGTTCTCTGCCAAGCATTAGGGGCAAAGGAAGAGTTCCTGCTCTCAAGGAGTTCAAAGGTCCGTGGGGGAAAAAAATAAAACTAAAATCTAAAAGAGCTATGTGGACGCATATATCTGGCAGGTCTTGTTCATTAACTGTCAAAGAATGAATAAGAAAGATTTTCAGGGATGGTTCTAAATTTTCTGGTCTGTGCTTCCTGATGGATGGTGATGTCATGTACTGAGATGATATACCAAGGAAGAGAAATAGGTTTGGAGAGTCCGTATGGGAAATTTTAATAGTCAGTTAGACATATTCAGAACTCAGAAAACATCTAAAAACAACAGATACAGATTTTGGAGCCATATTAATATTGACAAGAATTGAATGTGTGAGGTCTTCTTTAAATTTTTTTTAAAGGTCTATTTGTTTCACTTTTTTCCAGTCCCAGAGATTGCCAGTCTGCTTTTTCTCACCTCCCTAATCTATCACCAATGAATTTCATGTCTTCCCCTTTGCTTCTGATGTAGAAAATAAGTGGTAAAACTGCCATTTCCTGGAATAGTTTCTCAATCTGTTGAGATTTTGTTTCCTAGCAATTGCCATTAGTTTTGCTCAAATGAACTCATAAAAATTCAGAAGAATAAAAAAAAAGATATCTGATGGTCATTGCAATGTAATTGGTGACTGGAGAAAACTCATATGCAAAAAAGGCTTGAATTGGATCCTTGGTGAAGAAGTGTAAGAGAAGGAGGTTGTGGTGCTGTAGAAGCCAAGAGAATTCCAACATAAAAAAACAAACAAACAACAACAAAAAACAACAAAAACAACTGAGCAACAATGTCAGCTCTAACAATATTATTAATTAAAATATTTTTTAAAATTAAAAATAACTAAGTTTCTATTTCATGACAATGTAAACAAAAACATTCTACCAAAAAAAAAAAACCCAACAAAAAAACAGATGTTAGCATTATGTATTCTTGATTCAGAATTTATATAAAAAAATAAAAAATTACAGAGAATTATAAATTTCCTTATGGATATATGTGAAAGTAACATGGTAATTGTCTGATAGGAACTTTGGTAACTGGTCTCTGATTTGTGACAATGTCCCATGTCTGTACTACTCAGCATAGTTGCCACTAGCCACATATGGTTATTTAAATTTAAATTAATTAAAATTATAATTTCATTTCTCACTCTTCCTAGTCACATTTCAAGGGCTCAATAGCTGTGTATGTCTAGTGGTTACTATATTGTTTAGTACAAATATAGAGGATTTCTATCATAGTAGAATATTCCATATTCTTTTGGTGGATTTTGATTAGTTTATACCTCTGAGTAAAGGTGTTTTGTATTCAGATATGAAAGAGATAGAATCCTAATTGATCCATGAAAGAAATGATGCATGGCTGAGATCTCTGGGAAGCAAGCAGTTGATACTGAAATATAACCTGGACTTTATGACTGATTTCCTACTAGATATGAATATTTAGCTTTACATACAATGAATGTCTTCTTGGTTTTTCCTGTTTAAATTTCTGAACTTTATTAATTATGTCCTTCATTTTATAGAATATATATAGAGTTCAGATTTAGCAATATATTTTAAAATTTCCTACCAAGACTTTATACAAATCCAATGTTTTTTCTTAACTCTAAAGTATGGGTATCTATATTTCCATACCAATATTTTCTAAACTGTATTTAATTTTAGTTTATGTTTTCCATAAAGAAATTTAGTTTCCCCAGAATCTTTCAATAGTCTATCTTTTCTCCAAGGTTTCGTTATATTTTTAAGTCTATCTTGATGTTACCATGTTGTTTGTTCTACATCTGCTTTGCTTTTCTAGTTTTTCAAGACTTCCTTAGTTGCCTTCAGTTGTATTCGTAATTTTTTTTAATAGAACTTGAAAAATTTAGGTCAAGCCTATCTTTCTTCTTAAGCATATTAACATCTGTGTTGCTTCTAAAATGTGTGTCTCCTTCTAGTTATACACATTTGTTGGTTTTCATGATTATACACTATATATATGATATGTCATATATATTCAATAACTAAGGTGCATATAGCAAAATAAAAAGCAATAATAGGTATACATTAGCTATTACATATATTGTTTTTTGTGTAACTAGGTAATTTAGTTATTGAATTATCATATGTTACTGTATTTTGATTGCTTTACTGGAGTTTTCTATGTATATAGCTTATCATTTTACATTCTGCTATGTAATCTTAAATTTGTTTGGTCTTTTTCCTGATTGCTCAACTCCAATCTTTTTTTCTCAGCTTTTTTTAGGGAGAAGTTTCCACTAAAATGTCTTTTGGATTCTTGCATTTCAAAACTATCTCTTGCCTTTACACATGGACAATAGTTTGTTTCTATATACCATTCTCAGGTTATAGTACAATGCTACCATTACAAAGTCTGAATCTTGTCTTACACTTTTCTCTTTCAAGTAACTTAATTATTTGGTCTGGTTGTCCATAAGTTTTTCCATATTTTGTAATTTAATAACTTTATTTGGCTATATCTGAGAGTATACAATTCTATATGAGTATTGCTTTTTATATGCTGATTTTGACTTTTATTTCTGTGAGACCAGTTCTCTGGATTTATGTCTTATTTACTTCTTTGAGGTGGGGGGTGGGAAAGGAGTGGACTTTAGTGGTTGGGATCCTGGGTTTCCCTTGCCTATCTCCAGTATCTTCCATTTCTGTCCAGTTTCATTGTATATTGCTCACTATTCAAACTTATACCTTGTGCTTTCTCTATGCTCAACAGTGTCCATTCAGCCATTTGTCCCTCTACATGCTCAATTGTCACCTCTTGATGTTGCCTCACCCTTTCCTTCATGAGATCTTGAATTCCTAGTTCTGAGAATTCCTAGTTCTTCATTTTTTAAAGATAATAGTTTAGATATTTTAAAAAATCAAAATGTTTGGTCACAATTTAGTCTGCTCTATCACAACATATTTTTGTGTGATTTTTTAAAATCAATCATTTCTTAGATTTCTAGGTTTTATGTAAATGTTTTTCATTCTTACAGCTTTAGAAATATTTCCTGAAAGAAAACAAATATCATTAAGATATAGTCTTAAAACTTGAACTTCTTTATATTTTTAATTGAATGTATAACATAACAGTTTTAGACCTTGTAATCTAGTAATGTAAAATGTACTCTGAGAATACTCATACATTTTTTGTACCCCATAGAGCTTGATCTATATGTTATTGTATTTCAATTTAAAATATTATGATTTTCCTTTAATTTTAAGACTAAAAAAGTATTTATAACATTCAAACACATATTCTTAAATTTCTTTTATTGTGGTCTCTCAACTAAATTGCATTGAGGTGAAAGAGTTTTCTGTAGATGATCGTTTACTTTGTGATTGAGTATATAGCCATGATTTTGTAAATGTTTAAGGCTTGAAAAAATATATACATTCTCTATATATTTGCTTCAAGACCTTTTCTTGTATTACTACAGCATACATTCATATATACATACATACACTTGTACATATGATTGTGTAAAAATTATTTTTTCTGCATTCTAATGAATTATTTCATCACTTTGTACATGTTTACTTGAAGTGAGTGGTATGCTGGCATTATTTTTTGTTAACTTCTCCTTTTTATTATATCTGCCTTTGCATTATGAAATTAAATGATATTATTACTACTACATTATGCATTTTTATTAGTATTGGTATTAACTACCTACTGCTGTTGTATCAAATTACCAAAAACTTAATTGCTTAAGACAACACAACTTTACTATCCTACAGTTCTGAAAGTCTTGCTGAAATGAATCTCCCAGGACTCAAATCAAGATATTGACAAGGCTGTTTTCCCTTCTGAAAATCCTAGAACAGACTTTACTTTCATGCCTTCTCCTGATTTTAAAGGTTTCCCACCTCCCTTAGCTCATGGACCCATTTCTCCATATTCAAAATCAACAACAACCAGTCTAACCTTCCTCCCCCTATGTCTCTTTGTCTGGACCTCCTCCTCCCTCTTCCCATTTGAAGATCCTTGTGGTTATATATTGAGCCTACCTGAACAATGCATGTTCATCTCCTTATTTTAAGGTAATCTGATTAGTAACCTTAATTCCACCTGCAACATTTATTCTCCTTTGTCATGCAACCTAACATATTTCCATGCTCTATGGATCTGTACATGGACTCTTTGGAAAGCCAATATTCTTCTTACCACAGTATTTTCCTGGTTTGTTATTTATATTACTTTACTTTCTAATGGTATGTATCATGTTTTTATTTATGCTTAAGATAAGCCAGAGATAGGTGGGTCTTTCTTCTTTTTCAACTTGATTTACTAATCTCTATTTTTAATAAGTGAAGTAATAAATTGGTTTATTATGATCATTACTAAATTCATTAACTCTACCATTTTTATTTCTGTTTTATTTATGTTTTTTTAATTATCCTCTGAGGATATGTTTATTGATTTTAGAGAGAGAGGAGGGGAAAGAGAGAGAGAGAAACATCAGTAAGTTGCCTCACTTGTGCTCTGAGACTACCAATCAAACCCACAACCTGTTTGTGTCCTGACCAGGGATAGAACCTGCAATCCTTTGGTGTACAGGACAATGTTCCAACCATTTGAGACAGTCAGCCAGTGCTCATTATGCATTTTTATTACTTCTCTTTTCTTTCTCTTTTTGCTTTCATAGCCTTTATTTGCACATCTCCTTTGTTTTTGTTGTGATTGTTTTCTTCACTTTACGCAGTTATTTATGTACTTTAATACACCTTATTTAGTAAACTTCCCATTCTATAATCATGTTATTGTTGCATGAAATTATAATTTCAACTTTTAAAACACAAAATATTTTTCTATATTCATTAAACAATAAATAATCTTATTGTCATGTGTTGTTTCTTGCTTCGCTCTTTCTGCTTTCCTCTTTTTTGTCAATAAATGTATTTTACACTACATATTTCATATATAAATATATTCTACACTAAATACTTCATCATGGTTTTATGAGCTATACACTTTGCTAGCTTTTTTTTATATCTGAAAATATATGCTTTGATTAAGACGTTTGTCTGAATATAGAATTCTCAGTGACATGATTTCCCTCAAAACTTTGAAGACATTACTCCATTGTCTTCTTACATCTGGGATTTCTTATTCTGCTATTATTCTGTGATTATTCTGTAATTAGTTTAAGTTCATTCCTTTGAATATTACTTCAGTTTCTTTAGGTGGTTTGAACAATTTCTCTTTATTACAGATACTCTGAAGTTTTACTCATCTTTAAGCATTGTAATAGAATAACAATGAAAAAAGATTCATATTTCTATATCTTTTTGGCACTTTTGAGTTTTTTATCTATATAGACTCATATTTTCATCAATTCAGATAAATTCTTAGTAATTATATCTTTCAATAATTATTCTACCATTATCTCTATTCTTTCTTCCTAAAATTCTTATAATGCATCTATTGAAATTTTGTTAATCCTTTCTTTTTTCCTTTAAATTCAGTCAAATTTTCCATTGCTTTATTTCTATGGACTGCTTTCTGGGGAAATTTCTTGTTATAGCATTCAGATAATGTTTTAACTGTGGCCAAGTTTATCCAGGTTTACAAACATTCTCAAGATTTCTAATAATTTATTTGCATATCTGTGTGTAATGCTTTTTAAAATATGTCCAAAAATTCTTTGACACGCCTCTCATGAAGGGTATAGTCTTCTTGTTTCCTTTTCAAAGTCAGCCAGGCTTAGTTACTCACAGAACACGGAATGTGAATGGAATGATGTTGCATGACACTGAGGCTCTGTCATAAGAGGAGATACTGCTTATGCCTTTCCTTCTCCTCCGTCTCCTTCTCCCTGCCCCTCTTCCTCTCCCTCCCCCTCCCCCTCTCTTGTTTTTTTGTCTGGCTATCTTAAAGTCATCTTAAGAAAGCCACATATAGAGACCATGTAAAGATAAAATAACAATGCTCAATAACACTCCTGCTGCTCCAGGCTTCAGCTATCCAAATCCTTATAGCTCAGGCACCAACCGTGTGATTTAGAAAAACTTCAGATGATTCAGCCTCCCAACTTTTGAACCATCTTACCTGATGCTGAATGGAACAGAACAAATAGACATTCTTTCTTATATCCTGTCCAAACTCCTGACCCCCTAAATCTGTAAGATAATAAATATTGGTTGTTTTTCTATATAACAAAGTTTTTGAGTAATTTGTAATGTGGCCATGGTAACTGGATTGGAATGTTGTAACAAGAAATTTCACAAGAAATTTTGGATGTTGCCTCAATAAGATCCCAAAAATGTGCCAGTGGCTATAGGATTAGGGGACAGATGGAAATTGGGCATGGGTGGTAAGGAACTGGAGAGACTGTTAACTGAAACTGGATGTGCCTGAAGAGTGTCAGTGAAGGTGAAAGGGGATGTGAGAAAAATGATTTTAGAGGTTTGAGAAAAAGGTATCCTAATTTGTCAGGGAAGGTGATTTTGCAACACCTTCCTTAGCATTACAATAGCCAGAAACTAAATGGTTTAGCTAAGGAAATTCTTAGGCAGAATGTTAAAGTTACTGCCTTGTTCATGGAATCTTATAGTAAAATGTGAGAGGAGAAAAGCTAAAGGAAGGATTGCCAAATACAATTAGGCTGGGGCTGCTGCCTTCTCATCCCCAGCCTCCCCAATATTCCCACACTAAGAAGTCACTTCAGAGCAAAAATCAAACCAGATGTGGAACTACAAGAGTCATTGTTAAAACCTGAGAGAGATATAAGATGATGCTTCAGCAAATTGCACATTTGGACGAAAAGAGATGCAAGGATTTCAAAGGTACTTCATAGATTCTCCCCTTTAAAAACAAAAACAAAAAAACAACCTCACCCAAAGATATGTTTACTGATTTTTTTTTTTTAAAGACAGAGGAAGGGAGAGAGAGAGAGAGAGATATCTGAATGAAAGAAAAATGTCAATGCATTGCCACCTGTATGCACACTGACTGAGAATCGAACTCACAACCTAGGTATGTGCCCTCACCAGGGGTTGAACCTGTAGCCTTTTGACAGACATACGGGTGACATTCCAACCAACTGAGCCAATAGGTCAGGATTAGATTCTCTTCATTAAACAATATGGCTTATAATAATCTTCAGAGTATAGTCTCTCAGTAACTTTATATGAAGCCCAAGGTAAAAGAAGGGTTTCTTGAAGAGAAATCTGCATGTCCTTTTTTACAGTGATGTAGATTTATATGGAACCAACACAGTTTAAAAAGAATAATATTAGTTTGGTCTTAGGGAGCAGACACAATGCATAATGAAAAAAATTCTTTGGACCCCCAAATTCTGTGGACATGAAGCTGGTTGAAGAAACAACCTAGATGAAAACAGAGGATATTTTTAATAAAAAAATGATATGGATGATTTAAAAAGCAAAAACAAGAACCTAGACTAGTCAGGGCAAGCCAAAAGCCATACAAAATCATTTCCAGATGTTAGGACTGAGCCTTATTCAAGAAAATAGAGACATATACAAACTTGGCTGGATTTCAGAAATGCTAAGGACAGAGAGACTCCTGTGCACAATTTCTTTTTCCTTCTGTAGATCAGGAGTTTCTAGAGTGGATGAAAATGTGGGTATGCACAAGTTCAGTGACCGAAAGCTGCCTCACAGTATGATCCCATCACAAATTCCTACCTGGGTAGTATGTCATGGTGGGTAGTCATACCTCAGGCCTATAACTTTTTGAGGAATACATTTTTAAGCAAGTCCTGTCTGTTTTTCTTGTGCTTCTAGGTCAACACACCATTGACATGAAGTAATTCTCTTTTCAAGACCCCTCAAAGGCATAACCACCCTCAAGGGAATACATAATCTTTCACAGATACCTTCATCCCTTTTGTCTCAACTATATATTTTCTCCAGGTTTGGGTGTTCTTTCATCGACAAGACCTTCTGCGGGGAGCACAGAGATAAAGACACTTGAGGAACTCCAAGTATTCCAGTGTTCCCAGCCTACAGTCAAGACATGTGAGTGAGCAAGGTTTCTAGGCATTTCCAGTCCCCAGTCATTGAGCTGCCACAGTGACACCAAGTGGGATCGAAAGGAGGCTTGCTCCTCTACTTTGTTCAGACTCCTGACCAACAGAGTTAATTAATGAGTGTGGTAAAAGTTTTGTGTCACTGAGTTTCAGGTCTCTTTTTACAGAGTAACTAATAACATGGGACCTTTATTCATATCTCTGTTTCTGTTTCAAAATCATTTGCTTCTCTAGGTAAATGCCATTTATTTTCAAAATCTCTTTGGAAATTGTAACTTTAATACTTACTTTATAGTTATTTGCGAGTTTACCTATTATTTACATTATTTAGAATGACTTCAACTTTTCAAAAAGTTAGTTTTTAAAATTTAAATTTTCTTCACATGTCTGGGTGATTTTATTTTCAAATTTATCTTGAATTTATTTATTTTTATTATGTTTTTCTTTTCTTGACCGTAGCCATTTTATTAAGTCAATCTACCACCTAAATTTTATTCATAACAATGCTGTATATTTCAAGTGATATCTATTGTGTTATGGTGCTATATATATTGCCAAAGTTATCATTAATTGTCATGATGCTCTATCCAGATTTTATCTGCCCGAAAATGTCTGTTCCCTTCTGCTTACACAGATAATCAACATGGCACAGTTTCAGGGAGAAATCAAATATTATTCAGCCTACATTTTTCTTTTTTTTGAGAGAGAGAGAGACAAGAGATTCATCCACATGAGCAGTTTTAAATTTTTCTTTGGATAGGAAGAGATGAAAATTACTCAAAAGCCATAGAAATATTGCCACACTGCTTTGATGGTACAGATCTAATAGTAGGCCACAAATTTGTTGTGAACCAGTCGACATATTTGCTTGATTTTCTCCAGTATCTTGAGTAGCTCAGGTATAGATAAGGAATCCAGGAGATGTATTGGTTTAGGCATGGAAGTATGCAGGCAGATACAAACAAAAAGGAAATGGGGTAAAAAGTTGGGTATTCACACAAAGTTCATTGAACACTGGACAAAAGCAACAACATCTACATAGTTATGGGGTGAAAACAGAAGAGATCAGGGGACAAGAGACTCCATTGTTTGAAAAAGCTAGTTGCTTCAGAGCAAGTGGGTGATATATGAAAGTGTGAGAAGATGTGCTCAAATTTTCACAAATGCCGAATTCCCAGAATGATGGCAGCCCTAGCTAGCTGATTAAGTAAGCCATTAATCAGAGGCCATATCATTGATGGTTTGACCATATTAAGGTGATAAAATGGTCTTTTGTATTGTTATTTGGCAAAAAAGGTATATACGAGTATATATATTTATTTGTCTTTTTACTAATTTCTTGTGGTCAAACATGTTATAAGGCTCACATAAAAAGCAATTTTCTGGAAAGGGACATCATTATATTATATAAAAAATACTAGATATATAGTCAAGGTTGCTAAATAACTGGCCAAATATTTTTGTTAGCACATATTTTTACCTTTAGAAAAAATTATGTTTTCAATCTCTCTCTCCCTCTCTCTCTGTCTTTCTCTCCCCTCTCATTTTTCTTTCATTTATTTTTACCCTGAAAAAAATGGATTGCACCCGTTAGCTTTTAAGATTGCTTCCCAACTCCAATATTCTTAGGCTTCAAGTGTTTTTAAATTATTTACTCTGAGATAATCATTATATATTGTTCTTAAGATAAAAAACAATAAACAAGATGGGATCTTTGATTATAAAATTATTGAAGTTGAGATGACCATATAAACATGATTTCTAAGAGGATTTTTCCTGCCCTATGTATATGAATATTATTTACAGTTGCTTGGGTATCCTTTGATGGAACTAACACAGTCATCTTTGTCATAATTTTGCTAGAAATTTCAATAGCGATCATGGCTAAAACAGTGACATCTGGTGGCTCTAAGTGAGTTTTGCAGTTACTATATTTAAATGTTAATATAAAGAAGACACTAGCAAGTCAAAGGTCTGTAATAAAACTTGGCAAATATGCTAGAAGTTATTTCTCTTAGAAATATTACATTATTTTAAATATATATTATACTATTACTTAGAAATATTATTTTCACTTTAAAAAAAAGCTAACATTTTATACATGGATGTTGTTTTACCTTTCATAATTATAGAGCAAATCCAACTATTTAAACAAACAAACAAACAGAAACCTTTATCAGTATTCATTTTTATAATGAAGTAAGAGTGGAATAATTTCAGTGTAAACATAATTTTTATGGTATTACTTATTTATTTTATATATTCCTAAAGAGAATTTGAATATGGAACAAAAAGCTATTTTTCTAAAAAATTCCTGTTGCATTCCCTGGGGGGTTTTATAAGAAATAAGGTATAAGTAATAATAAAAGCAAATTTCTTTCTCCCTGTTTGACTTTTTAAAGCATATATTTTTATTAAGATATTTACTTTTGAAATTGTTTTTCTTTTCTTGCATTAAATAACTAAAACAAAATTATGAACTCATCTGAATGACTATAACTTATCCCTACCATTTCAACACTCTGCTTAAGAAAAAAAATTAAGTTGACTAAATTTGACCAATTCATGACTTGGACAGCATCTCCTTAGCAAATTGAGAATAGTCCCCCAAATCTGTACAATATAAAAGGTTTTCATAGATAGAAACTAGGCAGGACAAAAATGTTATTTTAAACAAAGAAAGTGGTCACTTCGACAGCACATATACTAAAATTGGAATGATACAGAGAAGATTAGCATGGCCCTTGAGCAAGGATGACATGCAAATTTGTGAAATGTTCCATATTTTTAATGGATTACTATGTAGCAGAGAGAAAGAAGGATCTCCTGCCTTTTATTACAGCATGGATGGCACTGGAGAGCATTTTTCTAAGTGGAATAAGCCAATCAGTGAAAGACAAATACCATATGATCTCACCTATTTGAGGAATGAAATGAACAAAATTAACTAACAAACAAAATAGAACCACAGGTGTGAAAACATGGAATGGACTGAAAGCTATTAGAGGGGTGGAGTGAGGGGGATAATGGTGGGAAGAAGAGGAAGGGACAAGAAAAAGAATATGTATAAATGACCCCTGGACGTGTACAACAATGTGGGAATTGACCATGACGAGGTGTTGGAATGGGTAAAGGAGGACAAAGGTGGAAAAATTGGGACAACTGTAATAAAATAACAATAAAGATGATTTAATAAAAATAAATAAATAATTGTTTCAGGCCAAGTTACCTACACTTAGGGGAAGTTTGTGGGGGAGTTGCCTTATCAGGCAGATTGCCTCAGCCTCCTTGGGGGATAATAAAAACATGTGACAGAATACCTCATTAGTAATGCCCAGAAAATTCCAGACTGACAGATTAATATTACATTCCTGGAGAAGGTTGAAATTGCAGTTTGGTCTCATTTGTTTGGTCTCATTCTAAGTTTAAATTGGGAGTTATCAGCTTTAGAACAAGTGACCCCATTGTGGGCCTGTGGTTTTCTCTTTCACAATCCCCTCCTTTTGATCCGACTCTTAGTTTGACTAAGAGATATGATCAAAATGTAAGGCACTAACACTGTTCTCAGCTCCTGATCTGTGGTTCTTGAAGCTTTTTGATTCTGTGTGCTATTTCATGATGTTTTGGCTTAAGTTATGGCTTCAGGATGACAACCTTTAATTCAGCCACCCTCTTTGTTCTTTTCTGATGTATTAGTCTTAAGAAGATCATTTGCTTAGTGGTTAGAAAACATACACTTACAGGTTTTGAGAGAATAAAACAAGACAAAAAGATTATTGTGATTATAAACAGGATAATTCTCATTGTTTAGACTGCACTTGCCATGGTCCCCAAGATCCAAACCAATCAAAACCAAGTAAGTCAAAGAAAGACCTTGCTGAGAGAATCACAATTTAATTAAAGTGGCTTGCTCAGTGATCTTATGTAACTGAGTTTCAGATTCCCAAAAGTGTTAACCCAGGTGCAGCAAGTGGTATTGTCCGCAGCAGAGACACTTTCTGGCTTGGCTTAAAGTTAATTAAGGGTTATCCTATTGTCAAGAACAACTTTGATCAGAAATCCAAGGGTTTTTGTTGGGCAACTGATGATTTAACAGCTAATTCTGCACTATTTTCAAGATCTAAGGAGAAGTTCCTTGTTTGTATTTACTCCTAGCCAGGAAAGTAGGGACCAACCAAAGGAAGAAAATTCTGAATCATAAAAAACCTTCTGATAGATCCTTTCTAACTTCACAGTGTAAATTAAGGGAAGTTGATCAATGAGTGTCTCAGTTTGTTTGTGAATAATTAAGGGCACATTTAGATAATTCAAGAGGCATTGCCTGGTTATACATAAGCTACTTAGGCACTGATAATTCCTAAAAGAATAATAACACATCAACAAAGATCAATTATATCAGACATAAAATACTTCCATTGAGATGGCACTATTAATGGACAAGTCAGAATTTTTGATGACAAATTCTATGTCTAAAAGATTACCCCCACATACATATACCTCCTTAGGAATGACTTGGGAGATGGAAAAAATAGCATTATCTTTCCAGCCAATGCCAGAGTAAAGGAAAGAAAGAAAATATGAAAAAAAAAATAAGTTTAGTTAAAGTATAAAGTTTTGATCTTGCATCTTGGATGAAAGCATTCTACATCAGTTTCAGCTACTTCCCTTTCTTGTCAACTTGATTTATTGGTTTCCTATAGCATCTGTGTAGGACCAAATGTCAAGTAGATCATTCTTTGGCTAAAAGACATATATCCAATGCATAGTTTTAAACAGGCAAGAGTAGTCAGGAGTACTAAGTTTCAATAGCGTTCAAGGGCTGTCTTCCTCTGATGATACTTCTAGAACACTGAGTCACCAGGCTCTAGATTATGACCAATAGGATCATTGAAATTGGGATCTTTAACTTGTTGATGATAGGCTTAAACATAAGGTATTAAAAACATACAGTAGCTAGTCATATTAGTATGAGATAATAAAAGATCAGCAGAAAGTTTATGCCAACAGACATTGGTTTACTAATGACAATCTCATGTGGAGAGAGTTTGTGTTTCCAAAGGGAGACACTGAAAAATAGTCAGCAAGACCAAAGGCAATACATTAAGCCAGGGAAGTGTAATAGTCTGAGCAAGTTTAGAGACTTTAAGTGAGAGGGTCTTATTAATTTTCTCTGCCTTGTCTGATGATTGATGGCGATAGGGACTGTGGTAACTCCAAAAAGATTGCAAGGTTGTCTTTAAGGTTTGTATAATTTCCGATTGAAGTGAGTGCCTCGATCACTGGAAGTTGAAAGGTATACACCATATGGGAAATACATTTTCAAACCATTTATTTGTCATGTAAGGGCATCAGGGTTGCAGCAGGAGACCGCTTCAAAACATCTGGAAAACTTACATATAATAACAAAAACATATATATAACCTATACAAAGTATCAGTTGAATGAAATGTAGCTGCGGGTTTTGAAAAAGTCTGGAGGAAGGAGGTCTGAGACCTCTAGAGACAAGAATAGTTTTCTTATGGTTATGGGCCTGCTGGATCAGATATTGTTGGTAGAGTGGTTTCGCAATTCTATATGCCTTCACATCAATGTCTGTTCATAATTTAAGTCACTTAAATGCACTAGGATTGGTGAAGGAATGCTAAAATGGATAATTTAGTTTGACAGGGAGCTGGAAAGAACCAAGTGGGCTTCTTTGTTTTCCTGTAGTCCTGACTGCTTCTTTAATTTACAGCCCTTATTTACCTCTTAATTCTCTGATTCAGGAGCAGACTGTTGCTATGTTACTAGAACATCAGGATGGCAAAATTCTGGTGATAAAGAGTCATCTTTTTTGCAGAGGAAAAATGTAGTTTATTCGTATGTGGCACTATTTTGTAGATTCTGTTGCTGCAGTCCTTGCATGAAAGTCACCAGGGCGTTTGCCTGGTACTCAGGCGTGAGCTTCAATTTTGATGAAAGCACTTTCAGAAGGTAAAAGAATACCAGTAAGAAGATCATTTACTCGTTGTTCATTTTTTACTGGAATTCCAGAGGACTTAAGAAAAAGCCTTTCCTCCCCTGCCACTAACATTCCCCAATCATGGGTGATCACATATGTATATCAGCTATCAGTGTAAATAGTTACAGTCTGTCTTTTTGATAACTGACATGCTCAGATAAGGGTATAAAGCTCTGTTTTTTGGGCAGATTTATATTATGAGAGGTTTCTCCTTTCAAATAGGTCATGTTGGGTAGTACAGCATAACCAGCTTGAAAATTGCCTTATCCATTGGTACAGTATGACTCATCAACAAACAAGATTAGATCAGGATTAGTTAAAGGGGTGTCACAGAATGGAACTTCATAACTCTCAGCTATGGTACTCACTTTTATTAAATAATGGTAGTTACATAGCAGGATTAAAGATGTTGCAGCATTTAAGATGTAGATTAGGTCACAAAATCAAAAAGATCTATAAGAAGTTAGTCTGCTTGCAGAGAAATGTTGAGTCAATTGGGAGTTAAGAAGACTTTGGATAGTGTGTGAAGTTTGCAATCAAATGTCATTTTTCAGGATTAACTCTGCTGAGGCTTCTACTAACTTTGCAGCTGCAGTGATAACCATAAAACAGCTGGGACAGGCACAAATAACTGACTCAAACTGTATGCTACCATAGGGAACAGGCCTATGTTTACTGAAATTTTAGTGAGTTCATAGAATGGGGAAGTCAATAGAGAGAAATTAGGAGTCCATCAATAGTTGGAAATAACCAGTCAAGCCTAGAAATCCACAAAGCTATCACTTAGTTGGGTTTAAGAAATGTGTGTATTAGCTTAATTCTTTTTGGAGATGGCTGAATTCCCTTTAGTACTTACATCATGACCTAGGTAATGAACAGTATCTAAAGATAATTGTAATTTTTCCTCAGGGAGTTTGTGTCCTGTTTCAGACCAATGTTGCAGCAAATAAATGAAATCTTATATGGACTCCTCTTTGGTAACTGACCACAGAAAGGTATCATTTACATACTGTGAAAAGGTCGATTTCCTGGGGAACTAGAGGGTGTTTAAATCTTGAAGTACTTGAGAGAAATAAGAAGAAGCCACAGTGAACCCTTGAGGCATAGCTGGCCAGGTGTATTGTTGATTGTTGCTAGTAAAGGCAAATGGATATTGGTTGTTGGGGTCTACAGGGATGACAAAAAGGCTGACTGAACAAAGGTCTACAACAGAGAACCCTTTTGTGTCTAGTAGAACATGTAACAAAAGGTGTTTGAATTTGGAACAACTGGGAAATGAGGAATCATTATTTTACGAATAGCTCTTGAATCCTAGACAAATTTCCATACTCACTTATTTTAGCCTGGCAAGATGGGCATGTCACAAGAACTAATTCAAGGACTGATTAGCCCCTGGGCAATTAGGTCTTCTACTACCGGTGTGAGGCTTTGTATGGCCTCAGGCTTTAATGGATAGTGAGATACTTTATGGAGAAGTTTGGTTATATCTATTTGAATCTTTATAATAATAATCTTTATAATCTGTATCACACAGCAAAAATAAAGGCTCTTTTTTTTCTTTTCCTTTTTTTTTCTGTAAAAGTCCCAAGTTATTTCAACTGGTTGAGATAAAAATTCTCTCTGTATTTTATTAGATACACTCACTAAGAAAACACTTTCACTCTGGGAGATCTATTGTCCGAGAAGGCTACGGTTTAAAGTAGAAAGCGTAGGTGTGATATCAACTAAACTTTGGCAAAACTTCTCATTAATTTTAATTTTTGTCTCCCCTTGGCTATTTAAGGTGTTACTTGTAATGGTTTACTGGAGAACCCCTCAAAGTCCATCAACTGTGGGAGATACCCACACTGGGATTCCTCTTTAGAGGTAGAGAGGGGGACATTCAAATTGATGCTGAAGGATTTGTATAATGTCTTTGAGGACAATATCTTTTCTAGTGTCCCAGCTGGTACCAACTGAAACATTAATTTCGAGGCCAATGTTTTGAAAATGGACACCCAGTGTGTGCAATGCTAGAGGCCCAGGTGTTATTTTGGGTCTCTGGCCTTGGGGCCGCTGTAGCTGCAAAATTAATAGCTTGGTTGATTTTTGTTTCTGATCTTGCTCCAGGGCTCTTTCAGAATGCTCAGCTACAGTTAGAAATTTAGTCACCACTGTGGCTTCCCATCCTATTTTCTACTAATCTAAAGAGATAATTCATTTACTAAGAGGACATCTAGAGCAGGTTGGGTGATTCTATTTATTTTGTAGAGTGTGGAATGCTGTAGGAAGAAGGCTTCCAAGGAGTGTTAGAGCCACCATTCACCTCTTTTTGTCTGCATGTTTGAATAATAGAGAAATTAGCAAGGGCAGAGAAGACTGTAGGAATGGCTAGTAATGGAATAATTAGTTGCTATTGTAACCATGCAGAAACTCCATTTCTTTAACATGATTCTTTTTCCTTTTTTGTCTGTCCTCTCCTTTCCTTGGTCCTTAGGTACTTAGGACTTCAGATTCTGGTCAGCATCAAACTGCCTTAAGAACAAACCTTCAAGTCTGTTGACCACAGAAATAGTTTCATCAGTCAACATAAGAAACATTCAAACCTGTAGAGAGATTTTATGAGTTTATATGAGCCAAAATGATGACAATTGCTGGGAAGCAGAACCTCAATGGAATGAGAAAATGCCATGGAAAAATGGCAGTTCTGCACCTTATTTTATATATTACAATCAAAAGAGAAGACTTAAAGGGTTACATGAAATTCATTGGTGATAGATTAGGGAGGCGGGAGAAAGAAATGAGGGGAAACCTCTGGGATTGGATAAAAGTAAAATGATAGATACATATTTCTTTTACATAGGTGTGTACAGGGTAGTAAAGAGTCAACAATTGATAACAAAAACAGCCCAAGGATTTGTGGTCTCCACTCTGGTGTGGTGCTTGTGCCTGAGGCATTTCGAGAAAGGGAAGTTACTTTGACATTTCAAATGTATGTTATAATAGATGCAGAAAGACCATAGATAGGCTCAATTAAAGTAAAGATTGCTTTTTGTCAGGGAAAATTCTAGCCTAAGGCAATTACTGTTTGCTGTGACCTGCTTTTAGTTAGAAAGTTTTTAATTTCAGACCATCCTATGTGGTTATTTAAGGTCTCTGAGTTTGTAAGCCCATCACGCAGGCCTCCCCTGAGCTGTCAGGTTTGGTATGTAATCCCTTTGGTCCACACCTCAAGCTGAAGATAACACCTTGACCTCAGCTGTGTTTCAGCCCATGAAAGAAGAACTACCAACAACACCCTCATGAAGCTAGACAGAACAACGCCATAGCTGACATCAGGGCCTGATCCAAAGACCCACTACTCCCTACCCTGACCCCAGCCAGTCAGTGGAACCCATGACCACAACTCCCTTAATCATCATGATTCATAATTTTTTCCATCTATAATCTGTCTCCATATATACCATCTGGGATCCTGGTTTTAGATCACTACTTCACCTGTGCCTCTGGGTTTGGCACCACTGCCAGAAATAAACCTTTATTTTCTGTGCTGCAAAATCCTGTTTGTGTTGTATTGGGCTTTGATGCTACTTTAGTCTGGTAACACTTTTTTGGCAAGCTCTTTCTTGTTGAGAATCTCAAATATCCTTGTGGGTTCTCTATCTCACTTCTTGTATCCATTTTGGGACTTCACCAGGTCAGCATGTGCACAAGCTTATAAATATGTGACAACCCTGGGTTATAGGTCCTAATGAGAACTCTAAGGTCTTTTGTTTGTTTGTTTTGGTTTTGTTTTGTTTTGCAGGGGGTGGGGAGTGTGTTGGTCCTTCTCTAGGTTTAGTAAAATCTTAAACTGTGGCCATTTGTTCAGTCTTTGAATAAAGGTTGAAGGGTACCTGAGAAAGTTTGTCTTCAACTCAGGTAGTTTTATTTTAAAAGGCAACTATCTAATAGCCCATTCAAGATGATAGGCTGTTGAGACAGAGAATTAGTAAAATGTGAATACTAAGATGAAAACAATAGAGGGAAGAAGTATGGGTCACATTTGTCCTATTGTCTTTTGTTTTAGGTACCTCCTGTGCCTTTATTTTTCATTAGCTTGTTGTAATGAGTCTTTTAATGAAGTTATTTTGGAATCTTGAAGGCTTTTGGAAGCTTCTGCATATTAATTAAAATAAGCATCCTATTTTGTTTGTTCAATTGGGGATCCCTTGCTCTCATGTGCACTTCTTAAATGAATGATCTTGCCTAACTGGAATGCTCCCATAATGGCCATTGCAATTCTAAGTTATTTTTAGGAAAAAGTTGCCATTTTCTTAAATATTTGCAATGCCTTGCACTATATTTCTTAAACATAGAAGGTGGGACACTCACATCATATATATATATATGTGTGTGTGATATATATTATATATAAGATACATATTTTTGTGTATAGCATATATGTATATACATACATATTATATACATATTATATACGTATTTTATTTATTTATTTATTTAGCAAAGCCTTTGGGTTTCTGAGATCCAAACTAACGTCTAAACTTTTTTGACTTCTGAGATTTCTATTTAATGATATCTTTTACCTTATATGTACATTAATAGAAACCAACAGCAACCAAGTAAACAAAACTGTAGACATCAGAAGTAACCAAAGAACTAGTGAATAGGAAAAAGATTGAACCAGCAGACCTCAAAGTCTGGGGACTGTGAACTGATTCCAAACCAATAGAGACCTGCAGCTGCCACTAGCAACTTCTAAGGTGGAAACTAAGGAAAATGTAAGGCTCAAGTTGAGAAATTACTGTGGACCACCCTTAGAGGGCCCTGTGCTCACCTCCAACATTTCCCGTTTTGGAATACACCAGCAGACTCCATCCAGTAAATGCATCCTATGGACTAGAACTGATGAAAGGACTTTTAAACACTGGTGAATTACAGACTGAACCAAGGGCTAGGGACTCAGATTCCAGATGGACACTTCTACCAGCTCCAAGCTGACCCACTAGGCTCTAGACTGGAAAGCCAATTAGATCAAAGAGGGTGAAGCTCAAACTGAGAGGATCACCAATGGCCCTTAGAAAAGGCAAGAAAAAGAGAACTCAAAAGTGTTGGCAGACACGTCTTTGTTTCCTGTCCCTAAATGCCCTCAGAAGTTTGCTTTGGATTCTGTTATTGCCACCAGTCTGTTAAAGAGCAAAAATTTAATCAAGTACATCTGAAGATATAATTGGCTTCATTGCCAAATTCATGAATACAGCAGCATCTCATATAACAAGTGGAGAGGAACCCCAAGAAGTGTCACTATATTGAAAGCTTTTAAAGGCACAAACTGGGTGGGAATAGACAGGTCTTAGCAAATGGAAAAAGAAAAGGATTATTTCAGGCGTTCAGACAAGATTACCTGCCCTTAGGGGAAGGTGGGGTGTCTTATCATGAAGATTGCCTCAACATCTTTTGGCAGATGGTGGGCCCCAGCTGACAGATTGCCTTTTTACCAATGATTATCATATTTTGCTGTGTATAATGCACATCTTTTGACCAAAATTTTGAAGGAGAAATAAGGATAAGCATTATACATGGGTAGTACTAATGCTGTACCTATATAAATGTTTTTAATTCTATTTAAAATTTCTTGTACCATGTATCTGTTCTTGTGTTTTGTAATCATTTGTTACATAAAATTTCTCATACCACAATATGTTCAAAAAATGCTAAAGTTCCTTTATAATACAAAAAACAAGTATCTAAATACAAATAAATAAATAAGTTAAAAAATTAAAACAAAAGGGTTTTTTTTCTTGAAAGCTTGGGCCAAAAATGCGGGGATGCACATTATACTCAGCAAAATATTGTAAGTTTTTGGACAAGGTTGAAACTGCTATTAGGTCAGGAATTAAGTCTATGTTCCACGTCGTGGGCTTTAGCACGAGGAACTCAATTTTGAGCTCATGGTTTTTTTCTTTAATCTATCCAATAGAGTGAACTGGAAAACACTTTAAGGACATAAAAGCAACTTCAGCTGCTCTGAAGTCCTCCTTGCAACTTGTACAGTGGCAGCAGTGCTAAGAACAAAGTTATGTATTCAATAAATTTTTACTGAAATGAGATTCATCCTAAATCTTTCTTATTTATGATTGCAATCATTCCCTTCTCTACTCCAGAGTATCCCCTAGTTAATATAACATTGTTCTCTCTAAGGTTAAACTTTTTGCCCATTCTCTTGAGCCCACCTTTTATTACCTCCTCAGGGAAGTTGCTCAATCGGTTGGTTACACATTCTTTTTCCAGACTTTTCAATCATGTGCCTTCCATCTGACTTCTTCCTTTCTGATATCATAATGTGTTTCCTTCCAAGAGGAAAAGTATTCAAACCAGCCAACCAGACAAGCAATCAACAAGCAACAAGGACTCTTTACTTTATGCTATAGAGGTCTTTATTCTCCTTCATGGCACAAATTCTAAAATGTGTACACTTTTGTACTTTCTCTTTTGTATAACCTCATTCACGGCTCAATTAACAGTCAGTTTCCTGCACTTCTATTAAAACTTTGTATTTGAGTTTTTTTCTCTCTGAGCACTGTTTTGATATTTGAGAACTTATGTGGAGAAACCCTCATTTCTCTTCCCAAACTACCTATGTCTGATTTATAATTGGAACTATGTATATTAAGCAATCCTATGTCTTTATGTCTTGAGGATTATGGGGCAAAGATTTATTACTCGCAAATCTCCATCTCATCAGTGTGTCAATATATGATGAATGTAAGAGAACTTCTCCCTGACCAGTTTCCCAATTGATAAAATGAGAATAAATAATAAAGCATTACCTCATAGAAATGCTGTGAGGATTAAGTGAGCTAACACAAATAAAAAACTTAGAACAATGCCTTGCACTTGGTCAATGTTCAATAAATATTAGTTATTATAATCATAATGTAAAGTTGTTATTTGTTGCTTGAATGACTCCCTGAACACCAGCACTGTTCCTGCTTGTTTTGAACCTTTACCTAGTTACTACGCATTTCTGTCTACTCATCCCCAATGTGTGTAATTAAACAATAAGCCTCAAGATGACTTCTTTATTTTCCCTTATTTCCTTTCCATAAGGACCCAGTTACATTCGAATTATCCAAAAAGAATGCTTCCCACCTTCCAGAAGCTTTGGTACCTATGACCCTCAATTAAGGCTCTTGTCAATGGATCCTTGCTCTGTTCTAATCCTGTTTTCTGTGACCAAACTTTGAACTTTCATGACTTTCTGCAGTCCTCTGCTCAGGCTATGACCCACCTCTCTAGTACATGTGAGTATAATAAATCATGTCATGTCTCTGCCTGTGTGATTTCTGTAGCTATGTTGGAGTGGCCCTTAAAGAACCCTCAAGGGGGACTTTACTCCCACATTTATAACACATTAATTAGTATCATTCTTATTTTCTGTATTAAAAGATATTCAACCCCTCTCCACAATTTTTTTCAAGGATTTTATGAGGAAGTCTTACTGTGAATTCCTGCTCTTAGACAATTTAAGAACCTGAAAAATGCTTTCTAGTCTTTACCCCTGAAGCTGATGTCTTCAGACTTTGTTAATTGTGCTGGAGTACGGTTCTTCCTTAATTCATGCACCCAACACCCTTGTGCAAAGTTCTTAAAGAACATTGACTTTAGTTGGTATTTTCAGATATATTGGAGGAGAAATACAGTACAGCACAGAAGATGATAGAATTTCAAATTGGTCCCATAACACCAACATTTTTAGAGTTCTTTGGATCGCTGAATCACAGTAAATTTCTCCCTTGCCCTCATTCATTTTTGGATGTTAACTGCCAACATTTTGCTCAGGCCCTCTTCAATCTTCATATCATTCTTCTTTTCCTCAAATTCAGAGGCACCCTTCTACCAACAGTTAGTCTTAGTACAAAGTACAAAAAGGAGCTAGTACAAAACGTTCTGTTACCTTATTAAATTTAGTTTTAAATTTCATTGAAATATCTTTCATAGAGATCAACTTGCTGATTGCTTATAAAACACAAAAATGTTTCAAATCCTCTAAATAAACAACTATTGAAATGAACTCATTGCCATATTCATCTCATAGTACATGTCAGACATTTCCGATAGCTTAACGTGTCAACCTTATCATTTTAACTAGCTTCATTCTCTTTCCAGTTCATTTCCAACAAGATTTTTTATATTATTTCAGGCTGAACATGTGTAAAGACAGATTTCTATTTCATTTCAAATTGTCTGCTGTGTCTGACTTTTTTCTAGTTTTACAGACTTGTAAACAAAAACTACTATGTATTTCTTGCTACCATGAATTTCCTTCATGCAGGCAGTTCTTCAGAAATATTAGTTTTGTGTACATAATTAGATTGACTTGGTTTTTCACTTATATAAGACTCATTTGTGGACTTGCTGAACTATGAAAGTGTGCTAACCACTAGATTTAATTCAAAAAGATGGTGTGGGCATTTTTTGTTAGATAGAAATTTATTTATAGTAAATCTCTTACAGTGAACATTCCTGATTTTTTAAATATTTGCTTATTATATGTGTACATGGTCATATCTATTAATACATTTGTCTAATTTTTATAAACACAATTGCATACATTTTTTTGTAACTATAATTTCGGAAACATGATGAAAGTACTGACCTTACTAAAGCAATATTTTATAGGATGTAACATCTATTTTTACCTGCACACAAGGATCTTTATGCAATTATATCTTGAATAGAGTTTATTTAAGTATTTATCTTTAACTGATAATGAACTCTTTGCTTCACACTTCATAAATGCAATTAAACTCTTATGTATACAAATGATTATAATATGGCCCCGGCTGGGTAGTTCTGTTGGTTAGAGCATCGATCCGATATGCCAAGGTTGTGGGTTCCATCTCGAGCTGGAGCACATACAAGAAGCAACCAATGAATGCATAAATAAGTGAAACAACAAATTAATGTCTCTCTCTCTCTCTCTCTCTCCCTCTCTCTATATATATCTCCCTCTCCCTCTTTCTCTGTCCCTCTCTCCCTAAAATCAATCAATAAATAAAATGATTAAAATATATATTTTAACATTTATATAACATATATGTATATTGTGAATATATACCAAATATATCTAAGTACAACAAATACAACTCATGTAGAAATCTAATTGCCACAATGCCCACACAAATAAAGGTAAATATCTTGTATCTGGTCCTGGTTTGAGTCCTCTTATTTTTATTATTTTCTCTATGATGATATATTGACATTAGAAAGATCACATTGGTCCATGTTAGATGTTTAATCTTCTGCATCTGAATGATTATTTAATTTCAGTCTGTCATTCTGCAGTTGCTTACAGCCCAAAAGTTAAATAAAAAGTTGCCTAAAATAAAACTTTTTGTTATTTAGTTTCATATTCTTACTTTCAAATATTATTCTTACTTACCTTACATATTTATGCACTTCAAAACATCCAGAATATCTATTGTTTCCAAGAGTGGCTTGAAAACAAACAAACTTTTGATAATGTCTAAATTCTAGAGAGAATAACATCTTTAACAGTTTTTAAGGTGATGGATGATTTTACTGATGATAAATACTAGGTTGAGTTCTGCATAATAAAGTTCTCTAAAGTTCTTTCTCAACTTTTTTTGTATAATAAGAACCCCCAAATATAATAGCTTAAGATTTTGATATTTAAATATTTTGACCTTATTTAGGTATGTACTATAGAATGTACTAATGATTTTAAAAGACAAAGCAAATGTAAACTGATCAATAGGAAAATACAAGCTAGTGTTGGGAATGCTCAGATGATAAGAAAGTGATTACAGTTTGTGAGGTGAGTTAATAGAATTAATATTTGATGTAGATTTTAAAAGCAAAATTAGGCTTATCCTTAATTAAAGGGTAGTTTTATTCTTTCTGTGGTCCTTCATAAACAATATCATGTGTAGGAAGAACTCCCCAATCACCTTTCATGTTTAAATTCAATCTACTTTACCTTTAATTTCCCGTAGAAATATATATCCCCAGCTTTTTTAAAACATGTTATTTTTTAACAAAAGATACATCTAATTTTAGGTTGGAAAGAACTTTAAGTTAGAGGTGATAAACTTCTTGGGAAGTATCTATTATTATTAGAAAACCCATGAATTAGATAGTGCTTGCTTTCAATTCTGTATCATCCATGGTATCCTCATGTCAAATTGTACTAGAATGGTTATTTTTTAGGAAGGTCAAATTAAACAATACATTTGAAAATTACATTCAATATTACAGGTACTCAATAAATAATAATGTATTTTAACATTTTTTTTTTTAGTTTTATTGAAATGACAATACTTCTGCTCAAGAATGGTGTATTGAATGCATACTGTTGTCACCTTATCTCCCAGAAACCTCAGTAAAGTAATATTTGAGTGAAAACTTAGGAACAATAAAATTGGATAAAACCATAATAGCAAAGAACACATAAAAATAAATTTTGCAATACAAATTTTAGAAGCTAGAATGCAAATAGACTATTGTTTTTGTATTTAGAAGACTAGAGAAATATGGACCTTAACGCTGCATGGATAGGCCTACAATTCTAGACTATTCTAAAACTAGAAACACAAATAATTCTAAAAGTAAGGATCTGAGTGGGGTTGAAAACAGTGTTGAATGTCTATATAAAGCTCTTAGATGCATAGATCCTCTTCTCCATCCACATAAATAAACAACTAAACTTCGCGTGACTACAGGTTTATCCTGTAGTCTAGAGGAATTAAATCAGTAGTCTTAAATCTCATCTATAGTGAAAATGGGGATTACAGAAAATATGCACATTAAATGATGGCATTCATGACTATACCCTCTCTGCTTCATAAATACTTGGTGCAAAGCTTTTCTGTTCCAGACAAAAAGTGAAATATTTTTTTTTCTAAAATGAAAAAAACAGCAGATACTGACAGTTGTATACATCCAATATAATAGCTTAGCTTGTTTGTTTGTTTGTTTGTTTGTTTTTTGAGAAAACCCACCATTCAACAAGATTCTCAATACAATCTAACTAAACTCAACAGATTAGCACCCCATTCTTAGGCACAAACAGTCCACTGAACCCCAGGTGTTTGTTTAACACCAACATGAGACAAAGACCAAAACCAAAGAGAAGAAAATGAAATCAGAAAGAAAATAAAATGTAATGAGCAGGACATAATATATTAAACATACCATAATTGCCTCAAAGACATTTCATCCATAAAATATAAATGTTATAAAGAAGGAATATTCAGAAAATCATATGCTCTAGAAAATTAAAAATGTGAAAGCAGAAATGAAAAACTCACTAAATGTGAAAGCAGAAATATTTTTTAAAAAATCTCTCACAAAGTAAAACTTTAATAACAAAAAAAGAGAGAAAGAAGTAATAAGAAAGAGCGGGTTAGGACACTGGAGCATTAGTTCGAGGAGTTCAATATCTGAACAATAGGAAGCACATAAAGAAAGAACAGTGAAAAGGGGAAGAAATTACCCAATAAACTTCAGGAAAATTTCCCAGAATTGAATGATATTCACTTTCATTTGAGTTTACAAAGTGCCAAGCAAAGGAGAGGCAAAAAAAAGAAAATTGAAAATAGCACACCATTGTGAAATGTCACTGGAGAAAAAAGGGGTCCTAGAAGTTAAGGAGGGAGGCAGGTGTCAGGATTCATTATGCCATTTTAACCAAATAAGAATAAACAAATCACGCTAACCATTAGAATAATTTGACATAAGTTCCCTGGAGTAGTTAGGCGCAGGCATTATTTCCTAGAAAAATCTAAAGATGTGAAGCTGTTTTTAATTTAGGAGCAAAGCACAAGGGCTATAATTTGTGCAGCCTCTACTTAAAAGAGGCAATTTTTGAGATTTTCCTTTGGAGGAAACACCTTGGAATGTAGCAAAGATAGAGAAAACTATTTTGAAAGTATATTACTGAAAACTGTAGGTTAGGTCATCCTAAAGAGATAGGACTAATGAGGTATATATTGCTCTATGAAAAATTATGCTAGAAGTCAACTGAAAAGAGAACAGTGACCCCACAAAACGGTGCTTTTCTACGGTGGACAATATTTTTTACTCCATGAAAATCCATTCTGAAGCTACTCACTCTTAACAAATGGTTCAGGAATCAAGGATTATCTTATATATGACTTTGATTTTAGGTATCACTTTTATCTCCCCCTTATTTTGGGGGATAAATATTTACTGAGCACTTGCATTGCTATGATCTGTTTTATAATTGGTAATACATCTCTGAAAATAGATAAAAAACTGTTTTGTGGATGTTGCAATCTAATATTCATATTTAGGTCATCATTCTTAAATTTGGTTTCTATGGAAGCAAAAAGGTCATAAGGGTCATAAATATATCTATATAAAATTGTGTCAGGACCTCATATTTAGAAACTAGGCAACCGCACCTAAATAAATTAGAGAATGCTTCCCAGAATTCCCTCCGAGTCCTTGTATTTAGTTCTGTGGAAGTTAAAGGCCTCTCATTCAGTGCTGAGAATATTTTATTGGTACTTGTGTTAGAGTACTTTGTTGCATACTCCTTAGTATCCTGGGAATGTAATTTATTTATAATTTTTTCATATTAGATTTCATCTGGAATCCGTTGTGTGTATGCATCCTTTCTTTTTTTCCACTATGTTAATTGACTCCCTCTAAGTAAATTAAGCCCTTCTCCAATTTCCAGGCACATTGCTAAATTTTGGGGGTGGAGGAAATGGAAAATATAAAATAAAGGAGATAGAAAATTTATAATCCTCACCTATTAATTTTTTTTTTTTAAGTAGGGCACAATGAGCTTCTTATTCTTTGTTCTCCTCTGAGAGTTTCCTTTTTTTAGTGAACTTTTTGATAATCTTGATACAAACTATCCACTTTTTTATAGTTGTAAAAAGCAAAATAATTTGGAAGCAGATAAAAAACACCAAATGTCAGCAAAGAAAATGTATACAAAACCAATAGCCTATCTACTAACTGTAATCTAGATATCTTTTATTCACCTCTGGTATTGACCAACTTGCTTATATATATTTTTCATTAACACTAATTCTTGGATTAATCAAATGTAGATGTCTTCCTTTGACTTCCTGTCATTCAAAGAAGCAGCAAGAATTTAATTAAACTACCGCCCAGCCACCAGTTTTCCCAGCAGCGCTCCCACCATCATCCCTGTCCTCATCCTCCGGAAGGAAGGGCCATATTATATGTAGGTAGAGGTAGTGGGGGCCTACACCAATAGTGTTTAAATTATTATGTACAGATAGACATTGTTCACTGTATGGTCTCTTATGAACTTTTGTTTTATACTGGAATTTATTATTATTATTATTAATTCTCTAAGAATGTGATTGTGAAAAGAATGACATGGGTCAATAGCATGTAATGATTTTAGGTCGGTTTTTCTCCTGTGCACATTTAGACCTCAGCTCTTCCCCGTACTGTGTCTTGTTTGCTCTTATCCTTTCCGTGTCTCAGTTTGTTTTCTTTAATAAAGTCCTGAAAATTTTTACTTATAGTACGTACATAATTTATTTTAATGTTATTCAGAATTATTTTCTTTTAAAATGTCATTGTAAAAGGATTTTTAAATGTTTTCTGAGAGAAAACAGGAAATATTTCAGCATTCATGGAACAAACAAAATGGTCTGCTGATATCAAATAAGCATTGGTTTTTCATGTAGCTACTTATTCCTCAAAAATTTTATTTTGGAGTTTTACTAAATTCAGAAAAAATTGTGTTGCTTTGTGTTTCTTAATGTGTATAGGGGCATATGCTTGTTTTTCAATTGTTTCACTTAAAGCTATACTAGCTTAATTAAACTAAAAATATTTCAAAATATGTACTTCATGGAGCAGTACGAAGGGCAAAATAAATACATGCTTTTGCTAGGCTGATAAAGTTCAGCTTTAAAATGATCTAGGGCTATTATAGTTTAGTTTTTCTTTTTTTTTAGTTTTTAACTTAAATTATCTGATATTGGCTACTTTGTAATTCTAAATACGTATCTTTTAAAAGCAAAGTATTTTTTATTTCTTCTTTAAGACAGATATTACAATTTTAAATGTGTTTAACAAAGATTCCCATTTCTCTGTGAATCCTGGGAGTTTTCTTGGAAATAAAAAAAAAAAAGATGGCTTAAAACAGAAGTTGTCATTGATATTTTCTATAGCCAGCATTATCATTAAAACTATCAAAGCAATATTCAGAAAGATCACCTTTGGCCTTCTCACTCCTATTCCTTTATTGTATATGCTCTGGATCTGCGGGGACTATAGGCTTCCTGTCTTGCTAACTAAACAGGAAGAAAAAAAGAGAGCGAGGGAGAGAGAGTGAGCCAATGCAGACTCTGAAGTTCTTTCTCACTGCCAAGTGTGACTGTACCACATGTTGTGGCTATCTTGCTCCAGCTGCAGATACATCTGCTACTGATATTTTTGGCATTGTAGCAGATATCCAAATAAAATTGTTTCAAAACAGCAATCTGTCAGTGTAAATGTTTACAAGCATCATTTTCTGGAAAGCATGTTACATTTCTCCCCTCATTAAAGATAACAAAACATTTATACAAATAAACCTTTGTGTAATATTTTAAAATATATAGAGAAGAATAAAAACATGAGGGACAAAAAAATAGGAATTTATTTATTTAAAAATCAGTGTATCTATTTTTACATGTTTAAAAGAGTCATTTTCCAAGTACTCTCCATTTGATGTAATACACCTATCAAGACTTTTTTCCAATGATCAAAACAATTTTGAACTCATTGATTTTGAAGTCTTTTAGTGCTTCTGCTATTTTTTGTTTCATCTCTTCCATATCAGCAAAATATTTCCCTTTGAAGACTTTTTTTTCATCTGGGGAAACAAAAAAAGTCTCTTGAGATGAGAGTAGGTGAATAGGAAGGGTGGGTCAAGGGAGTCATGCTTGTTTTTGATCAAAAACTGTTGAACACTCAGCACGGTATAGGCAGGTGCCCTCCTAAATCACCCATCACGAAATTCTCAAATGCATTTAAAGAGTCTTCAACAAAAATTTCTCTGAAGCCAAACACAGACTCTCACAGCAATGTCAGCTGGTTCACTGACAGAGATGAGTTCCTAGAATGCTCACATAGCCAGAGAAGTCTATACTACAAAGTGCTCACCCTCCAGAAGAAAATTCCAGATGTTTTTTGGACCCCTTTCATAAATACTTCTCTATATTTCCGATTCTACCAGTACTAATTACTATGCCATATTTATTTCAAGTCTCCTAAGAATCGAAATATGACACAGATAGTTGAGGTCCCTATGTTTTGTCCATTTCATTTCATTCCTTCTCACTCAGGCCCAGATGTTTTCACCGGTAAATTATACCAAACATCTGAGGGATAAATGATATCAACTCTCTACTTTTTATCCCAGATAACAGAAACAGAAAGTACACATATTAATTCATTTCATAAGGCCAAATTATTTTATTTTATTTTATGTTTTAAAGAGTTTATTTATTTATTTTTAGAGAGGGGGAGGGGAAGGAGAAAGAGGGAGAGAAACATCAATGTGCTGTTGCCTCTCATGCACTTCCCACTGGGGACCCGGCCTGCAACCCAAGCATGTACCCTGATTGGGAATCGAACCAGTGACCCTTCGGTTCACAGGCCAGCACTCAATCCACTGAGCCACACTATCCAGGGCTGGCCAAATTATTTTAATACTAAAACTATATAGAGATATAACAAGACAACATTTGACAAATTGAATAGAAGAATTTGAGAATTCTACAACAAGACTGAGGGAGATATATTTTAAGGACCAAAGATGGTTTTACATTTAAAATTCAATTAAATTAATATATCACACTAATAGGCTAAAAAAAATTACATAATCATATTAATAGATACAAAATAAGCTTTAGAAATATCTAACACCTATCATTTTAATAACTTTCAGCAATATAGAAATAGAGGGAACTTTCTCAACTTGATAAAGAACATGTATAAAAAAACCTACATTAAAACAGTAATGAGATAACATATATGCAAATTATAATGGCCAAAATCCAAAACACTGACACACACCACCAAATGCTGATGAGGATATGGAACAACAGGAACTTTCACTGTGAATGCAAAATGGTACAGCTGCTTTGGGAGACAGGCAGTTTCTTATAAAATTAGACATACTCTTACCATATGATTCAAGAATTAGTATTTACTACTTAAAGGAGCTGAAAACTTATGTCCACACACAAAAACCTGCACACAGATGCTTATAGAAGCTTTATTAATAATTGCCAAAATTTGGAAGCACCCAAAATGTCTTTCTGTTGGTGAATAAACATGCTATAGTAAATTCAGACAATGGAATATTAAACTGTGCTAAAAAGAAGTGAGCTACTAAGACATGAAAAAATAAGGAAACTTAAATGTTTAATAGTAAGCAAAATAAACTAATCTGCAAGGGTTACATGCTATATGATTACAAGTATATGACACTCCGGAAAAGGCAAACTATGGAGACAAAAAGATCAGTTGTAGTCACAGAGGAGCGTGAGGGAACAGAAGGCGGAGCACAGAGTAGTTTAGAGCAGTAAAACTATGACATGAATGCCACAATGCTATGTAATGGTAGGTACATTTATCCAAACCTACAGAACAAACACTAAGATTTAACCCTAATGGAAACTGAGCTTTAGGTTATAAACATGTGTCAATGTAAGTTCCTCAGTTGTAATAAAGGTACCATTCTTGGGTGGGATGTCGGCAGTGTGGAGTCTGTATTTATGTCTTGGGAGACAGGCAGAAGGGTCACAAGGTGTGTTTAAGAATTCTGTAGTTTCTGCTCAATGTCATTGTAATCCCATAACTGCTCAAAAAATAAAAGTCCATTTAAAAGAAAAAAAAGAGAAAGAAACACTTACAGCTATGAAAGCATTTAATGTTGACAAAATAGATGCCAGCCCTTAAACTGGAAAAAGCCAAGGATGTCCCCTCTTATAATTTCTATTCAACAATGTCCAAGCCAGAAGTTCTAGTTAGTATAAGACAATAGAATTCAGTAAAAAATGCTAAGATTACAAAAAAGAAATAAAGCTATCCAAATTTATTTTTGTGCCCACCAAATTGATTTGCTGTTTGGAAATCTCAAAAACATGACTCCCCCCCAAAAAAACCTTTTGCAAATAATAAAGCATTACAACAAGGTCACAGAACACAAAGTAACATTATTCTTTTCTATATACCAACAATTTATACTTGAATGTAAAAAAAATACAATACAATTGAAAATATTACTAGAAAAATTGATCATTTGTATATAAGGGATAAATGTAACAATATAGGTAAAAGATAGCTATGCAGAAAACTTAGATGAAAGAAATGAAAGATAAATAATTGGAGAGATATTCTGAATTCATGTATTGTAAGACATGATATCTTTAAGATGGCAATTCTTTTCAACTTGATCTAAAAATGAAATGCAATCTTAAAATCCCAGCAAAATGTTTTGTGAATATAGATTAATTGATTATATAGTTTCTATGCAAAAGGAAAAGATTCAGAATAGTCAACACTATAACAAAATTAAAGGACTGACACCTCTTGACTTCAAAACTTAATAGATCTATAGTAATCAACAAGAGTGGATGGATACAGAAAAATAGTAGAAACATTTATGAAGGGAATGGGACAGAGAACCCTAAAATATACCCACATTAGTAGAGTCAACAAATATTTGATAAAGGAACAGATAACATTTCAATAAGTGGTAGTAGAAATATGCCAAAAACTTGAATATGAATATAAACAGAAATTACACCTTTCAAAAAAATTAACTAATAGTGGATAATATACCTAAATAAAAATGAGTTATGCAACTTTTACAAAGGCACTTAGAAGGAAATCTGTGTGATTTGGGGTTTGGCAATGAGTTTCTAAAAGCACAGTCAATGAAAGAAAAAAAATAAGTTAGGCTTTATGAAAATTAAATACTCTTGCTCTGTGGAGAACATTGTTAAGATATTAAAAAGACAAGCCAGAGATTAGAACAAAATATGTGCAAATACTTATTTCATAAAGGATTTATATCTAAAATATAATACTTATCAATAAGAAAACAAGCAACCCAGTTTTAAAAAAGGACAATAATTTTGAACAGAGGAATCACCCAGGAAGGTGTACATATGACAAATAAGTATATAAAACTGTTTAAAATTACTTGTTATTTGGCATTTTCAAATTAAGCAACATATCACAACATGCACACTACAATGACTAAAGTCCAAACACTAACAATACCAACTGCTGGTGAGGATGGGGACAGCAGATACTCGTTGCTGGTGGGGATGCAAAACGATGCAGACACTGTGGAAGACACCTTCGGCAGCTTACAAAGCTAAACATGGTCTTATTATATGACCTAGCAATTGTGTTTCCAAACGATTTGAAATTTATGTCCACACAAAAACCTGCATATGCATGTTTATAATAGGTTTATTCACCCAACTGGAAGCAGCTAAGATGTCCCTCATACATAGACAATCTGTGATACATCAGCAATGGAATATTATTATAAAAAGAAAGGAACTATCAAACCACAAAAAGACACGGAGTGACCTTATATATGTATGGCTAAGTAAAAAAGCCAGTCTTAAAGTGTTACACACTGTTTGGTTTCAATTATATAACATGATGGAAAAGGCAAAACTTTTTGATGAAAATTTGCCAGAGGTTTGAATAGAGATGGGATGGGATGAGTGGGTGAAGCACAGGGAGCTTTTAGAAATTGGAACTATTGTGTGTAATATTATAATAGTCTATAAAATACATTGAACTGTATAGAAATTACAGAACAAAATTGAAATTTTATGTATGCAAACTAAAAAAAACCCCACAAACATTTAGAAGTTCTAGGGATCCCTGAAAGGAATGCAAGCCTCTGATAAGAGAATATAAAAGCACTAAAAATGTATGCTGCAACCTCACCAAAAAGGCTGCAGGATGTGTCGATCTAAGTGACTTTGAAAAGAATGGAGTCTATAATATTAAGGACAAAACAAACTGCATGTACAAACTGTACTTTAGTTAATAAAGCTGTTTACCAAAGTGATACAGGTTAACAAGTCTAATACTGCTATACATGTATAATGGATGTGAAGAATGGATGACAAATGGTGGGAACCAGATGTGTGTGCTGTGTATCTGGAGTGAGTCCCCCCATGGGATCTTTAAGAATCATTACAACACAGAAATTGCAACAGCAAATGAAATTAGAAGATTCATTATACTCACACTTTCTGGATGATGGCATGGTATGCCACCATGCGGGCATATATAACAGGAGCACCCCGGGAACAGGGACAACCAGGCAGTTGGAGAGCTGACAGTGAGGGCAAGTGGTCAAGTGCCTTTACTGGGAATCACGGCGGAGTGCACAAGCCGAAGGCATGAGGGGACTTTACCAATGTGTTTGAATATTAATAGCTCACAGTCAGAGGAAAGCTAAAATGGGCTCTTGTAGCTGGGACCGGCATGTCATACTCGTGCATCTGCTCATCTGGACAAGATACTCACAGCTTGTTTCTAGGGATGTGGAGTATCAGGAAAATATGAAAAAAAACATTGAAATTTATAAACTCCAGGTGAATATTGGGAATCAGTTTTTATCACTTTTGAAGTGAGAGGTTACAGATAAGCAGCAAGAGGAGAAAACTGGCTTCAATGAGCCATGTGATAATGGATTAGAGTTGGAGAAATCAGTATAAATATAACTTAGCTTAGTTTGTATACATGTTCAATGGAGAACTATTTAGAGATATGTGTATGTTCCTGGGTTGCGTGCATGTATGTGTACACATACATATGGGTTACATACATATGGGTTAGTATACACACGCATATTTCATTCTTCTGTCAGCTGAGGGCCTAGAGAATAAAACCCATTGGTAAAAAGCGTGTCTGGTTCCCTGATCGTGGTGCCTAATATCATGTCCCAACCAAGAGAACTGGGAAACCTGAGGGAATAGACAATTACGGAACTGGGGCAGTAAATACACAAGATGAAGCTGGAGTATCTAATAGAGCTAGAAAGTAATGAAGTGATTACAAAAAGAAGATAGGCATGTTAAGAGCCATCTGACATCTGAAAGAGTCAAAGTTGGAAAAAACTGAGCAAGAGTATTGGATTATGAACCCATGCATTAATAAATAATTATGAGTTCATTTGGCAAAATATATAATTAAATAAATTAATAAATGGCAGAGAGGAGGAAAATCTCCCATGCAGAATAATTTTAGGTAATTATGTAGATGGTCCACCTTCGATAAGGTGAAAAACAACTTCCTTAAGTGTGAATTTCACAGAGTGACTTCCAAAGAGTATGGAAACGGGAGAAAAAAATTCAACTTTACAATGGGTATCTACCAGCAATATTATGAAGTGTTTCATGAAATTTTTGCCTAAGAAAGTCATGGATTTTGTTAGTATTTTAATTTTATTTTAACTACATTTTCTAATTGTTTATTGCTGAAATATAGACTTGCAAATTATTATTGTATATCGTGCTGTGAATTTTTAAAATTCCCTTGTTGATTTAGAATACTTGTGGGTTCCTTAAGATTTTCCTTCATTAGATGATGGAGACTATGGATGTTATATTGTTGAATGCTTAGATCATTTTGTATTCCTTTAAGCAGTTTTGAGAGGTTTTTTGGCTCAACTTGAATCTTCTGAGTCTTGTTTTTATACACACATTATTATGGTACATCTAGAATAGCCTTTATTCTGGGATTAATTTAATCCTACCTCAAAGATACAGCTTTTCTTTTAGTTTCTTTGGAATATCCTGGTTTTCAAATTTTCTCCAATCTGTGTGGCTTCGCTGTCTTTGGGCTTTCTTCTCCAAATGGCAGGTAGAGTTCTTAAATGAACCCTCAAGATTCCAGGCCCCTGTCATACAAACACCTTCTTCAGCTCTTCAATCAAATAATAACCTAGATGATGCTGTGATGGGATTTTGCAGGTGCAAGTAAAAGTTCAATTTAGTTTCCTTAAGCATTTGAGATTACCAGACAGGCTGACATGATCATGAGTCTGTAAAAAGGAGAGTCTTTTTTTTTCAATTAATTAATTAATTTTTTTCAAATACATTTGTCTCTGTCTTCCCCCCACCACTTTTCCTTGCCCCCTGTCCCCTCCCTCCCTCAACCCTTCCCCTTTGGTTTTGTCCTTGAGTCCTTGCTCTATGTTCCTTGACTTGTCCTTTCCCTTCCTTTCCCCCGCCCCTCCCCCCCTTCCCTCTTGTCTCTGTTGGATAGTCTTAAACTAGTCACAGAAGAGGAAGTCATAGAGACATGCTCTCCCTGGTGTAGAATAAATCAAACATCCATATTTTGAACTGCCTATGGTAACAAGTTTGTGGGGAACTGCGTGTGCTCTCTAGGAGCTGAGAATGGTCCGTGGCTGAGAGCAAGAAGGAAAATGGGAACTTTGGCCATTCAAACACTAATAAGCTACTTCTACCAACTGCAGTGAGTTTTTGAAGAACCTGATCCAAGATAAAAAATGAAGCTATTGCTGTCAAATGAAAGGAGAATCCAGTCTTATCAGCCCAGATATGTCATTCGTAGAAATTGTAAGATAATGATTATTTTCAGTTGTTAAGTATGTAGTAACTTATTACACAGTAACGGTACATTAAAATATTCCAGTAGCTGTCCCATGCCGGTCTTGGGCAGTTTCCCCCTATGTATTCTAGCTTAATAGCCAACCAAGAAGCCAAGAGACTGGAGAGGATTAGTGACTGTGGAGCCCTGCGTGCCCATGCCTCCTTTCGGGTCGAACGCCTTGGACATCTCATGTCTTCAGCCACCACACACCCGGCTTTTCAGCTCAGCAACAATGTCATTCTTCAGTTACATTCTATCTGCCTATTTTGGAGTCAGACAAATGCTTCAAAGGAAAAACATTAAAATGATACGTATTTTTTCCTCCGAACATCTTAGCATTTGCTTAATATTTAAAAGCTATTGTTTCAAATATTTTAGTTAAAAAATTATTTCAAGTATTTTGTTAGTTTCCTAGTTGTTTATAGAGGGAGAGAAAGTTTGATACTATTTAATACGTTCCAAAGTCAAAACTAGAAGGTTCTTAGGGTTTCTTTGTGTTTCTCCGCAATGCATGTGTACTATTGATTTTTTTTCAGGTACTCATTTCTTGGTTGTTTGCTCTCTGCTGGTTTTGAAACTTTGGGCTACACTAATGTTATTTTAGCGATTTCCTTCACATCTTTACCATATTTAGTTAACAATGATTTTTTTCTGAGAAAATTAATTAAGTCCTTTTATCCTTCCTTCACCACGGCAACATTAAAATAAACCAACCATGTGAAAATTCTTCTCCAGTCTAGTTATTACATAAATTAAAACTTTAAGATAAAGATGTTTGTCTTAAATTGCTACATTATGTCAATTCTGTTCATGTTGGAGTTTCCTTTATTATATTCTTTTCCTTAGTATTTTACTTTTACTCAGGCTTCTAGTCAGTTTCTGTGGGTGGTCAAATCTCCCATTATTCTGTGTCTATAGCAGCAAAACACTTCTACTGTGCTTACTCTTGAAAACTATTATAATTGGATATAAAATTATATGTTAGGATTATTTTCTTTCATCAATATGAAGATATTACTTAATTTTCTTTTGGCATCTGTTGTTGCAAATGAAAAATTCATTGTCAGTCAGTCAGTCAGTTCTTTATTGTTAAGATGTCTTTTTGCTAGTAGCTTTTATGATTTATTTCATCCTTAATGTACAGTGTTTTCATTATATTGTATCTAAGAATAGGCTTATTTATTTATTCTCTTTATTACTAAAAAATACACATTTTATTAGAGGTTGCATATTGTCCTTTCCCAATTTTAGAAACATCAAAATTATTTATTCAAATACAGTTTCTCCTCTAGTTTCCTATTTTCTCTCTTTCTTCCTTTAATTCACTGTGCGAAAATTGGGGGCTTTCAGTGTATTCTCACTTTATGGTTCTTAAGAATTCATTCATGTTGTAAAGCTCGATTTTTCTCATGTGTGCTGTCTGAGTTCTTCTTACTATCTTCAATTTACCATTTTTCTCCAGGCTGGAGATTTGCATAGACATCTTTTAAAAAAATGTTTTATTGTTAGTGAAGTATATATTATATCGTGATTTATGATCTTTTTTCTGTATTAATGAGATACTGCATTATTTCCTTTCACAACTTCATGCTCCCTTTGAATGTGATTTGATAAATCATTTATGTGTTTTAAAATATTTAATATAATTTTTAAAAGTATTTGTTAGTATGGTATGTAGAATTATTTTAATCTGATGAAAAGTTATTAACAACTTTTGGTTGATTCAGTTTTCTCTCTTCAATATAAAATCTAGTGTTCTGTGTTTGGAGTTACTGCCTATGGCAATCTGGATAATATAATTAATCAGTCACTAAACAGGCACGGGTTGTCTTTTGACCTGTTTCTAATCTTGGCACTTGCAATGGCTCTACGGAGTACTTGTCAGTTTTTTCAACCTTCAATATTTAGGGTTGGAGTCCTCCATCTTGGTGCTGGTCGCAATCTGGGCGCCTGGATCAAGTGTTTCATCTTGACTGGGGGACTTGCCCATGCTGCTGTTCCACAGAAGGAAAATTCCCAGCTGGCGCCATCCACCTCTGTGCTCATCTCAGCTCAATCGACCCATTTGCCATCTGATATTCCTGTTCTATCTCTTAAAAAGATGGTTGGTTTGTATTTATTTTTTGATTTATATGTTTTGTATATTATAATTGTTTTGCCTTTTAAGTGGTGTGTAAAATGTGAACTCATTTTACCATCACATATTTTAACTTTAACAGTAAAATTATCATTCAATTATATGTGAGGTGAAAGGGTATCTTGTGTTTCTACTTAAAATTTTTAAATGATTCAAGAATCATTTTCTCTATCAACAGGTTTTGTTAGTCGTGTGCTACATAATGATGTTTTAGTCAATGACGGATCAAATACATGAGAATGGTCCCATATGAATATAAGGGAGCTGAAAATCCTTATTGCCTGTCATAGTGCAACACATTACTTATGTGTTTGTGGTGATGCTGGTGTAAACAAACCCACTGTGCTGCCCGTCGTATAAGAATATAGCACATACAACTAAGTACAGCACATAATACTTAATAATAACAATAAATTACTATGTCTTTAGTTTATGTATTCATTTACTATGCTTTTGATTTTTATTTTATAATATATTCTTTCTACTTACGGGAAAAATGTTTCCTGTAAAACATATGCTGAGTTATACCAGCAGCAGCCTCATACATCTAGTGTTTACAGTATCTCTCGATGTCATCATTTTCTCTTGTACTTGATTTATTATCATGTTGTTTTGTATAATAACATGTATAGGTTTGTAATCCAGGAGCAATGTGTTACAACATGTAGCCTAGGTGTGAGGTAGGCTATACCACCCGGGTTTGTGTAACTTCACTCTGTGATATTTGCACAACAAATTCACCTAACAATTCACTTCTCAGAATATACGCCTGTCATTAAGTGGTGTATGACTATAGTCGGTGTTTTAGAAAGAAAACCATCACCATTTTGTACATGCTTAAATAAAAGTTACTCTTCCAAGCAAATATAATTTTTAATGTGTATACGTTTCAACCATTAGATTCATCAATCATTGAGAACATTATATACATTAAATTGGAGTTTAAGCCACATGAGATAAATCATAGTGTAGACATTTTAAGTTTGGTTTCTGTAACCAAACGTCCTCAGTCAGAACACAGTCTGTGTTCTGGTTATGCTATTTTCTAGCTTTGTGATATTGCTTAGGATTTTTAAATTATTTTGTGTTTTAGTTTTCTTGGTATATAAAAGGGTACTATATATGATATAAATAATGATATCTAAATTCTCATACATTTATTCAAAAATTCATGTCAGTATACTTATATGCAAAGTACTTAGAAAGGTGCTTCACGAGGAACGTTTTGCTTATGAAATTACAAGGAAATGGATATCAGAAACACTGGAAAAATAGTGTTCAGGAACCCATTCAATTCAATTTAATGTTTCTGCTATTAACTGTATTGGGCAATGAATGGAAAAAATCAAAAATCCTCTAAAAAAAGTGTAAGTATATTCAGTGATTTTTAAAGCGTAGTAGTATTATGGTTCTGGGAATATCTGGACACTGGAATGATAGAAATAGCATTTTTCAAAAGATAATCTAATGATTTTACTACTAAATTAAATAAAGCTACACAATATTTAAGATTTTTACTGTATGTGAAACAACATCTATTCCTCTATACACCCCTCTGGAAAAAACTCGAAAATTCCTTTCAATTGTGCTGCTGTTTATTTAAGGTGATTTAATAGATACCAAGTAGAGTGAATGGAATGATCTAACAGAAAGATCTAACAGATCTTTAAGAATCTATGCATGAATTAAGTCTCCTCAGAAAATAGTTGAGGAAATTTTCAAAAAGCATACTTTCCAAGATGTCAATTTGCTGGTTAATTCTCTTTTAGACAATAAAAAAAGTACAGCAACAATAAAAAAACAAACAAAAAAACAAGAAGACAAATCACTAAAAAGCAATATTCTAACATGGATTCCTGGGTTCATATCTTGGTTCTGCCTTTTTCTGAATGTGTGATCTAATTTGTTGAAACGATTTACATTAATTTTTTGTTTGTTTTGGGAAATTACCTTCAATTAAATCACGTGCAAAATATAGATGATATATCTTTCTAAAACACTCTTTCTACAAATGATATTGGAAAAACTGGATAGCTTCATGCAAAGAATGAAGCTGGACCCTTACTTTACACCATATATAAAAATTAACTGAAAATAGATCAAACACTTAAATATAAGACCTATAACTATAAAACTCTTAAATGAAAAAAAGGAGGAAATTTTCATATCATTTGATTTTACCATGATTTCTTAGATACGATATTAAAAGCAGAGTTAAAAAAGTAAACATAATTATATCACATCAAAATTAAAACATTTGTGCATCAAAGGACAGAATCAACAGAGTTAAGCAACTCATACAATAAAGGAAAATATTTGCCAATCATATATCTGATTAGAGGTTCATTTTCAGAATGTATAAGGAATTCCTACAGTTTAATAACAACAAAACACATAACCTAAATAACTCGATTACAAAAAAAATTGGCAAAGAAGATATACAAATGGTCAACAAGCACATTGAGAGATGCTCAACAATACTAATCATTAGAAAAATACAAATCGAAGCCACAATAAAGTATCATTTCATACACATTAGGATGACTACCATTTAAAAAAGTAAACAGAAAATAACAAGTGATGGTGAGGATATGGAGAAACCATAATTCCTGTGCACTATTGTTGGGAATATAAAATGATACGGCCACTATGGAAAACAATATGGCAGTTTCTAAAAAAATGAAAAATAGAATTACCATATGATCAATCAATTCTATTTCTAGAATATATCCAAAAGAATTTAAAGGCGACTCACAAAGAAATATTTGCATATCCATATTTATAGCAGCATCCATAGAAGAATAGATGAGCAAAATGTGGCATAAACATCCACTGGGATATTATTCAGACTTAAAAAGGAAATTCTGACACATGTTATAACAGATGGACCTTAAGAATGCTATTGCTAAGTACCATAAGCCAGCCATAAAAAGAAAAATACTGTATAAAGTCCACTACTTTGAAGTACCTAAAGTAGTTAAATTCATAGAAACAGAAAGTAGAATGGTGGTTGCCAAGGGTCAGAGGCAAGGAGAACAGAGTTGTTTAATTGTGTGTAACTGTAATTTATAATAATATATATTAGATCTTTGTCCCATTCTTGGCACACAGCTTCTATACTCCTTGTCATTTCGTAAGTGATAAGTGAAACATTTTTTATTATAATATTTGGTCTTTTGTCCTCCATTTCTGAAATGGCTGCAGAGTCAAAAAGATGAAAGGAGAGTTTTTTGTTATTTATAAAAGGTCCATTTCAACCACACAAGTTTATGGGGAAGAGGTGACTGTGACTGTGGCACAGCCCCTAAGGAAGATGGGAGAGTAACCAGGGGGACTAATTATGTTATTAGAAGGATGGGACTTCCAGTCCCACCTCTGACCTCTATGTAGAGGAGAGAGGTAGGAAATTGAGTTTAATCACCAATGGCCAACGACTTAATCAGTCATGCCCTTGTAATAAAGCCTCCATAAAAATTCCTAATGTGAGGGGGCTATGAGCGTCCAGGTGGGCGAACATGTAGCAGTGGTGGGAGACTGGCACTCCAGGTCAGGGCAGAGGCTCTTCTTGCCCTTCCACCTACCTTGTTCTGTGCATCTCTTTCATCTTGCTTTTCCTGAGTTTTATCCATGTAGGAAAAACTGTTTTCTTAAATTCTGTGAGCAGCTCTACTAAATTATTGAGCCTGAAAAGGAGGTCTTGGGAAACTGATTTATAACTACCTCATCAGAAGTAAAGGAGATCACCTGGTGTAGGGTACGTGGAGGCGGTCTGGCTCCCTCACCCAGGTGCTTGGGGAACTAGGAGGAGCAGCTTTTCACAACCTTGAAGGAGTCTGATAAAACAGTGTTCTCACAGCCCTGAGTGTGGGTGAGATAAACTGCCCCTTAGCCTTGAGTAGGCTCGCATGTGCAGCCCATGCTAGGTTACCTTTTTGTTCTGAAGATAGCTTTGTTTGTGCTAGTACTTAAGGAGGTAAGGGCTTCTCACAGAGCTAGTGAGAGGGAGAATGAGTGGCATGCCCACATAGACACAGGCTTGTGGCCTGCATGACTCCCCCAGATAAAGACATGTCAAACATCCCCACGGCTCCGCACATTTTCTTCCACCTACCTGAAACTTGAGTGGACCTGCCCAGCCTAGGGAGGCTGCAACACACCTGGGCTTGTGATTATCATCTGAAGTTGCGGGGAGGGAGTTCTGTAAAACTGACCCCATAACCTGTGGGATCTGCTGCTAACTCCAGGTAGTATTAAAATTGAATGGAATTATTAGACGTCCATTTGGTGTCTGTAGACAGTTGGAGAATTGTTTAGTATGGAAAAAACTCACATACCTGGTGTCAGAAGTGAACTGTTCTGAGAATATTATGAGGAGAAGCAGATATTTTCCCTTTACAAATGTGAATAGAGTTTTAGTTTTGCAAAATGAAAAAGTTCTGGAAATTGTTTGCACAGTAATGTGAATGTACTTAACACTACAAAACTGTACACTTCAGAAAAGTTTAATACGGTAAATTATGTTATGTGTATTTTACCAAAATGTAAAAAAATTGTTATGACACTGGATAAAAGGATAAAACAATAACAAAATAAGTAATAACATCTTCTTTAGATCCTTGAAATCAAAAAGTTTAAAACTAAAATGGTATGAATTATCACAATAAGAATTGTATTATCAAAGTGGTTTATTTCCTTAGTCTTTAAAAGAGGCAAAATTTTGACTTAAGTACCTAATTGAAAAAGAGAAACTTCAGCCAATAGAAGTTAATGCCTCATATGCTATTTTATTCTAAAATTTCACTTTCTTTAAATTACCTAACTTTCATAATACAATTTTCTTGAAATGACTATTCTCATGTATAAATGAAAACATTATTTACTGAAATGCTATTTTTCAAGTTTTAAGTGAAGCAAATAGTTGAATCATCTTATTTAAATTGAATTACTGAGCTCTATTGCTTTCAATAGTAAGCATCACTAAGCTCACCATTTTGTCTGAAACAAAGGAGGTTCTTAAGGATTCTATTCTCAACATATAAATACACCATATTCCTATAAAGCTAGCTGAAATTTGATGCTGAGATAATTCAGAAAAAAAGAGGGAGGCTATTAATCACTTTGATTGCCAAATTTGGATCTTTTGACATTTGGAAAAGAGGATTATCCTTATTGTTTAGTTATTACTTATAGTAATAAAAGTCCAAGTTTTATTAAACAGATAATCATATTTTAAATGCATAGTAAATGCAACATCATGCGTCCTAACAAATTTTCTTAATAGAAAATAAAAAGTTTTATTCTGTCTCATTAAATTTATATGCATTGTGACATAAAAGAAAGACAAATACACTGTTGAGTCTTTCTTGTATGTATTAGTTCATTAGTTTGGGCTATGATATATTTTATAACTCATTACATGATATACCCTGAAATTTGTTTACAAAACTCCTTCTGCAGAGAGAGAAATGAGGAAAGAATCCTAATATGCAAAAGAACATTTATATTATTTATTGTGAATTATTCAACTATATAAACAAAATTTTTTCTTATTTAACTTAACCACATACTGTAATAATATCTAAGTTGTATTTATAACAAGAAACATTACTACATATAAAATGTTAGCAAAATAGTTTTCTCTTTAAATTCTAAATCACAATTATGTAATTTTAGATTTACAATAATAATGTAAACACATTTTTATTTTGATTTTGGATGACCATTATATCAATTATTTCATGTTATTACAAAGTTTTCATAACTGTGCTTTGTAATAACATCAAAATATGTACTTGAGCAGGTGTAAATTATTTAACCATCCAAAACTTTAATACAGTTATAGCTTCTAATTGTGGATAACAACGTGTATTTCAGTAATTATCTCCTTTTTCATTTTACTCGACATTGGTATAGAGTCAACCCAAGCATTCTGGGTAGTGCTATGTAAAGGGTTATCCACTACAGCAGGATGTATCTCTTTTTTTCAATCTTTGCTGAAAAAGTTAGGGTCTTTTCTTTCCAAAAATGTTCTCCATAATTTTCAGGCACCCTTATCCTTTTAATCTATATAATTTCCTTCATTGGGGGAGAGGCAAATATAGCACATTTGTGACAGGTTCTCAGACTTGCCTTGTTTGGATAATCTTGACAGTTTTGAGGGGTACTGGTTATATATTTTTGCAGAATACCCCATAATGGTATTTGAATGATTTTTATTTCATAAATAAGGTGGATTACGTTTTTTTTTTTCTTTTTTGGAAGCCTACAGAAATGAAGTGCCATTTTCATCACATTATAGCTAGGATATATGCTATTAATATGAGTTATCATTGTTGATATTCACCTTGATCATATGGTTGATGTAGTGTTTGTCAGCTTTCTGCGCCATAAAGTTACCCCTCCCCCTCTTTTTTTTACATACTGTATTGTTCAGTGAAAAATCATAATCCAAAGTCCTCATACAAGGAGGAGGGGATTATGCTTCATCTTATTGAATTTTTCAGTAGTGAACTGCTATCTATTATTCCTCATGTACATTTATTTAATTACTCACTTATGAGAGTATGAGAAGTTTCCTATACCTTAAGTGTGTCTGTGTTTTACATGAATGCTATATTTCTTTGCAACTTTACTTTTCACTAATCAGTACATGAGACATTTTCCACTTCAATTTTCTAGATTTTTCTTTCATTTTATGGGTTGCAATTTGTTTAATACCAGGTTTGACTGACTCTAATATGCACATTTTTGACATATTAGAATTTTTGAAATAAGAATGTTTTAAAATTAGTGGTCTTACATCACTATATGTCTGAAAAATTTGCATCATATTTTTCATTGCCTATGCCCATGTATACTTTGTGAGAGCTGCTCATATTGTCATTATTTCTTCTGAGTTTTGCCATAATTGGTCGTGTGCATGCTGAGTTTAATTGATATTTATAGACTTCAAATAGATTATGCTCTAATTTAGCATTGAAATTAAATGTTATTTTCTGTATAGAAAGGCACAGAAAAAGGTGAGATATAAATATAAAATAAATAACTATTCATCATTGTAGATAAGAATACAATTTCTGTTTTTCCAAAAAACGACAGAATGCTTTCAAGACACTAAGAAGGGAAGATAGTTACAAATAGGTAACTTCAACTGTACTAGGAATGCATGGAAATTGGACTTCATATGCCATACAATACTACTTTAGATAGATAGATAGACAGACAAATAGGAATCCCTTATAATTGTTGAAATAAATTTTAAAGTAAATAGAGTATGAACCATATGATATATTCAAGGGCCATAAGTAACTATATTACAGGCATTCTTTCATATTTTAATTATTTTTTCTTTTTTGATTGCACATGAAATGATTCATATTACTGATTGTTTCATTTTGGATTCAATATAATAAGGAAATATGAATTTATTACAATTTTTTAACCAATTAAGTCTTTTTCAATTTTTGGTTATTACAACTCCTTCTTCAATCAACACCTTTTTTATGCCTCTTCGTTCATTTGTTTATATATTTCTTTTGGGTATATATTAAGGAATAATATTATTGGTCATAGTATACATACACTTAAAAGGTAATGTTAATGGTTTTGCAATGCACTTACAAAATTCTTTAAGTTTTATTAGGATTGTATGAGACTATAATTACTCCATTGAAAACATATTTTTAAATGTTTACATTTTAAACATTGTAAGTGGTATGTCAGCATAGTTGTAACTTGCAGTTAACATGCATTTACAATTCCACCTTTGGAACCATGACACTGGGAAAGAAAGAAAGTAACAGAAATTTAGGCTCCATGTGATGAGTGTTGGTTTTTTTCCTTTGGTTTGGAGAGTTGTAAAGTAGTAAACAACACAAAAGCCTAGAATTTTGTGCTGTGGTTCAGGACTAAAATCATTGCCATATGACCCAGGTGCCTGACAACAGATGTGACAGACACAGTATAAAGTCATTTTACTGGGTCTTCTGTGTGTCATTTCCCCATGAGTAGGTTTGGCAGGCTCCTCCTGGAGTCCTGCTGAGCAGATTTCATAACCAGGAACCTCTGTTTACACCTAGACTTCTCTCTCTTTAGATTGGGCCAACAAGAAATTCATTCTATTTACCAAATGATCTTTATCTATTGTCTGAAGCCCTACCCCGACTACTCCCTGTGCTCCTCAAATAGTAGCTGAAGAACCTGAGCTGGGAACTCCTTAATCACACTGCCTTTAAAGCTGCAGTGGTAAGTTTAAAAAGCCTTCCTTAAAAAAATAAAAGTGGAACTACCTTATGACCTCGTGATTCCACTTCTTGGTATATAGTGGATAACACTCTAACAACTAGTTTGGAAGAATATGTGCACCCTTCTGCCCTGGAAGGTTGGCCTTAGAAGTCTTCAGTGAAGAAAAGAGTATATTGCCAGGCTTTTGTTAGAGCTCATCTCTCCGAGTTGTCTCAGGCTTGCAACTTTGTTCTCGCTGATTGTCCCCCCTGCACCCAGCTTCTGCCCTTCCTCTCTAACTAGCCCTGTCTGTAGCACAAACAGTGGGGAGGAAAAATTCCATAATATCAACTCGTTAATGAGAAACACAACTGTCAGGTGGACCCAAATGCTTGACTTGGAAGAACTGCTGCATGAAAACTTAATTATAATGTGAAAGCCAGCTTATTATTTTACACAGAGAAAAGAAACTTCCAAAGCTAACGGGTGAATTCTTCAGGCTGCATATTCTCTCCTTTTGGGCATATTTTTTGGAAAGCCCAACTGTAATAATTTTTGTGATGATGATTTTAAAATAAGAGGTTTAAGGTATATGATTTGAATTTTAAATGGCATCTCCTCAAGGTAAAGTTTATATGACTGCAGACTGCACCAAGGCTATTTGGCATTAACTTTGAATCTCAGCACTCATGTAGACAGCACTGGGTGAGCATCATTACCTTTGGCCTCATTTGGTGTCTCCTACATATAACAACGTAAAAGATTATGATGTATAATTAACATTAAGTTTTTAAAGACAAGAGTAACATGTATCAGAAAAATATAAGAGGAAAAAAAAGGAACAAAGGAAGTAAAAGGAATGGATAGCTGTGGTAAGAATATTCTAAATTGGATATCATGGGTTTAGATTAAGTATAAAGATTATATTAAACTATTAAAAAGGAGGAAGCTAGACATTTTCTAGTTGTCCATGGAGAATAGCAATTGCACATTTATGATTTCAAATATGGTGAAGTGATTTTAGAAGTTAAGACAGACAGGTGTGGCAATGCACCCTAGCCGGGTATTGCTGCCCCCTATATCAATTTCTTATGCCAAGAGTGAAGATTCAGAAGCACTGGGTCCTTTGAGACTCAAACCAGTCTGAATCTAACCAGATACCACAGCCAGCTTAAGTCAGTTTTCATACAGACGGACTCTGAGTTAAGGCATTTTGTTGTAAAGCCACAGAACATCAGAGATAAAAAAAACTTTTGGGTTCATCAATAGGGCAATAGCATAGGCAATTTTGGAAATAGTTGCCTCAACAAGCAATCATAAATAATGCCCTAATTTTCTTATCAAATGTATGTACATAATTACAGAATGAAGCCCAATGAAACACAGTGAAAGCATCTTCTTTCAGAAAGGCTTGCTAATAAAAATAAACACCTCATCAAAATCAAAAAGACAACAGACCGTCACTCATTTATTCTTTTTACTATTGAAATAGCCAAGATTTTTGGTGACCCTTGTTATGCCAGACTTATTTAAGAATAACTAACAAATGTCTCTCAAGTAATTAACCCCAGATTTTGCTTTTTTAAAAAATTCACTTAGAACATCTAAATATAATTCAATTAGAAAGCAAATTCTGATTCTACATTATAGAGAGGAGATCTGAGCTGAAGACGTAGAAAATATAAAAGACCTTTACATATTTATATTTAATTTAAAATATATGATAATGTTTACAAACAAATCAGAGAGACATGTTGAATATTGATTTAGAAATATTTTATCTCAAGAAAGGAGAGTACTTGTTTCAAAGAGTTCACGTTAGACTTTACGTACATGACCAGATCAATAAATTTCCAGAAGGAAAGAAATATCCTTTGAATATTTGAGATAGAGAAAGTCTCCCTGCTATGCCGTGGTAGTTTTGTTAGTACAATTTGATGTTTGAATCAGTTACTCATCACACAATTCCTACCAGAGCACAAATATGGGGATTTAGGGCATCATGTGAGTTCTTATTTTACTACTTTGATTAATCCTGAAGAGAGCTATTATACTGTGGGGTAAAAACGAAGGTCATACTTCCTGCCCTTCACCAGGCTGTTAAGGTAGATCAGCTTAAATCTTACTAAGAAAAAAACATTTTACTCTCCAAGCACAGTAGTCCTCTGATTATTGCCACTTTAAAGGCAGCTGCTTGGAAAACGTCTTTTCTTAAAAAATATTATAATAACTGAAATGGTTGAAATCAACAAGGCTAATCTGATTTGTAAGACTAATTGAGGTCAATATGTTCAGACTAGAGAGTGGAAGACTTACTATTAAATACAAATGAAATTATAATATCCTCTGTCTGAATAATAAGCACAGAGAAAGTCAGAAACAGGAACAACTTAAGCAAAATTCAGTCTAAGTAATTATAAGAATTGGAAGATGAAATGCTTGGGTTATAATGTCTCCCTGACATTTCATGGTAGACTGAGCAGACGAAAAACATCATTACAGCATAAAATAACCTATCAAACACAAATTACTTATCACTGAACATAATTAAAATCTTCTTAATAATTTAATTGCACACCATAATGGTACATACAGAAGAAATAAACAAGTTCTTTAGAAAAATATCACCTAAATCACTTTTTACCATGGGTTGTAGTTAAGAAAACACTGGGTAAAAGAAGTTAAAAACAGTAAAAATTAAACTCACTTTTAAGGATATGTACATCATTATAAAATAATCTCCAATGAAAGATAGTGAAAGCAATTTCTCTGGTTATAAGTATATATGTCATCAAATCTCTAAGGGCATAAAACTTCACTCATTTATTTTTCCATTCAGTGATCATTTACTGGACACATGCTGAGTACAGTGTCTGGCACAGTGTAATCACACAATTTTTTAATACATATAAATATAAGTGATGGTGATGCTTTACTGAACCCACACACTCAGAACTTCTCAAACATTTTTATTATTAAAATAAAATTGATACAAAAGTATAAATTTATTGCTAAATTTGACCCCAAAATGCCTTGAAAATTATATTCCAAACAAAAAAATGAAAAAAAATTGTCATATATTTTTAAATTTGCTAAGTTAGAGTATTAAAATTGGAGCTGCATTGCTAAACATTATGTTGACTATACCTAAAGGTCTCATAGGTTCATCTGTGGAAATGTCAGCGGCAGTAAGGCTCCTCTTGCTGATCTCCTCACTTTTTCCTGTGCACCCCTGCTCCTCAGGGGAAGAGGGATAAGCTTCCTCTGGAAGGGAGGTTAAAACCAAAAGGTCACAGTTTTGATCAAAACCGTGGAGCAGTTATATGTAATAATGCTCAGAAAATGTTACCCAAGTTGGATGGCCTGTTGGAAAAGCCCAATCATCAGCCCAAGGTCTTAATTTAAAATTATTTGAGAATGTTCAAGAAAATTACCTCCTGGTAACTGCACGTCTAAGGCGATTTGAGGGGAAAACCATGTAAACTAACTTAGTTGTCTGATACAGATGTGTCAATATTTTTCTTAACTGTAACTTTCTGCAGAGAATTCTGGTCCAAAACAAAACTACGACATAAACATCTTGGATGTACCAACCTCCTATTTCCCCACAGAACCAAGAATGGAAAAGGAGAGATTTTCTTCGAGTTTTGGGATATAACAAAGCTGCTATAGATATTTGTGTACACGTCTTATATTGGTGTATATAATCTCCTCAGCCAGAGTCTTAGGAGGCAAATGACTAGATTATATTGCGTTTAAATTTTTAATATCTTTTTAGGAATATATTTTTGAGGATTTTGCATTTTCGTATAAATTTTACAATCAGCTTATTGATTTCCATATAAAATACTGCTGGTATTTTAACTGAGAGAGCATTAGATCCACAGCTAAATTTGGGGAAAATCTTACCAACATTGAGTCCTCTGACCCAGGAGCATGGTGTATCTCTATATTAGTTTGTTTTATTTTACTGTCTTTTAGCAATATTTCATAGTTTTCAAGTAAAAGTCTTGCATGTATTTTGTCAAATTTGTCCCTAAGTCATTTATACTTTTTTGATGCTGTTGTAACGTGTATGTTTAGTATCAATTTCCAATTGTTGCTTGTTAGTACATAGCAATGTATCGGCTTTATATATTGACATTGTTCCTACGTCCTTGCTAAACCCATTCATTAATTCTACTAAAACTTTATGTAAATTTTAAACAATGATGACCTTTTTTTTCTATAAATGAAGGCAATTTTCTTTTTTTGGTTTCAATCAGAATGCCTTTTATTTCTTTCTTACCTAACTAGAATCTCCACTGAAACGTAGATAGAGGGTAAAGGAGACATCTTTGTCTTATTCCTAATATTAAGGAGAAAGCTTTGATTCTTTCTTATTTTTCTTTAATCCTCACATGAGGATATGTTTATTGTTATTGATTTTAGCCAGGAAAGGAGAGAGGGGTAAAAAATTGATCTGTTGCCTCCCATGTGATCTATCTGCAAAATAGGCATGTGTCTGTCCTGGGATGGACGGGATAGAACCCACACGCTTTTGGAGTATTGGATTAATGCTCCAACTGGAGCCTGTGACCAGGGTAGAAAGTTTGAGTTTTTTCAACAATAAGTATGTCGGCTATTGATGCCCTTTTTAAGCTGAAGGGCATTTTCTTGTCAGTTTGCTGGAAGTTTCCATTAAGAGTGGCTGTTGGATCTGGCCAAATTATTTTTCTATCTTTATTGCAATAATTACTTTCCCTTTATACTTTGTTAATGTTACTGATTATGGACCTGCTGGTGGGGAGGCCCATATACTATTACCGAAACAATGCCCTCCCTTTCCTGGGGTCCCTCTGTTCTAGGTCCTTTGCCCATGCCCATAGAAATTATGGCCTTTAATGGCAGAGTCTGGTGTAAAGGAAAGGAGCTATTTATTCAAAAGTTATACAGGTTTTGAATAATGGCTAAATGTCACCCTTAAATCTCAAAATCCCTTTAAAACACCCACTAACACTCACAGTCCTTCCTTTCTCCCCTATGCCCAGTCACGCCATTCAGGCCATTGAGGCCAGTCAGGGGTACCGTCCTTTGGAAGAAAAAGAACACAAATCTGAAATTTGGCTAGGCAGGCCTCTCATGGGTCCTCACACCATCAGCTGAGTTGCCACGATCTCCAGTTCAATCCAAAACCATGTGGCATTTTCCCCTGGCTCACTAGCAAGAGTCCTTTCTCCCCTTTTCTTCCCTTATGGTCTTTACATTATTCCTCCTTGGCATGGAGGGAACCATCCCCAAGCTCTCATGTACATGCGCTGTGACTGGGAGAGCGCCTTCCCTGTTCCATCCCAGGTTTCAGTTATGCAAACCTTCCTGGCTGGCCTTGTTGATATGCAAAATAAGCATCTTTGCATATGAGGTATGAAGTTATCCTGCTGTTACTGACATGCAAAATGACTCTCAATGGCCTTGCTCCATGTCTCCAATCCTCCATGGCAGTCTGCCTTGTGGAGGGTGGGGGTGGAAAAACGTCTTGTCTTTTTCTTGGACACTCCACATCCTGAACCCCATTACAAATCCCCTCTTTGGGGGAGCCCAGGCTGCACCCCATTAAATTAATATGATGATTTATACAGATCAAGATTTGAATGTCAAATAGACCTTGGGATAAATCTAAATGGAATAAATAATACTTGGTTAGGATGAGTTAACTCTTTACATACTGTTGAATTCATTTACTAAAATTTTGTTTAAAACTTTTGCATCTATGTTTATGAAGGATATCAGTTTTTAGATTTGTCTTTATAATGATGTTTTCCTATGTGGTTGTAATTGTGATTTTGGATTCATAGAATAAATTAAGAAACATTCTAAGTTTGTTTAGAATTGATATTTGTTTCTTAAAAGTCTTGTGGAATTCACCATAGAATTCAATTGTCCCCAGTGTGTTCTTTTGGAGAAAGTTTTTAACCACCAATTAAATTGTTTTAATAGATGCAAGACTATTAAAGTTACACATTTCTTCTTAAATGTGCTTTGAAATTTGTGTCTTTCTGTTACCAAACAATAGTCCTGTTGTGGGAGAAGTCCCAGATACTGTTACGGGAACAACACCCCCCCTTTTCCCTGGGGTCCCTCTGTTCTAGGTTCGTTTGCCCACTGCCCTTGAAATTATGGTTCTAAATGGCAGAGTTTGGTGAAAAGGAAAGGAACTATTTATTCAAAAATTATACTGGTTTTGAATAATGACTAAATGACACCCTTAAATCTCAAAATCCCTTTAAAACACCCACAAATCACACAGTACTGCCTTCTACCCTTTGTCCAGTCAGGCCAGTCAGGGTGCAGTCTTTCAGAAGAAAAAGAACGTAAGTCCGGAGCTCTGGTAGGCAGGCCTCTAGTGGTTCCCACCATCATCTGCTGCATCGCTGTGATCTCCAGTTCTAAATTCAGAACCACCTGGCACCTTCTCATAGCCCACTAGCCAGAGTCCTTTCTCCCCTTCCCGCAAGGTCTTCACATTATTCCATCTTGGCATCGAGTAAACCACCTCTGAGCTCCCGTGAACACACGCTGTAACCACGGGGGAAGACACCTGCATGGCTGCTAAAACTTGCTTTCTCCCTTCCTAAGCTGAATGGTCAAGGGAGGGCTGCTAATCCTGGGTCCCAAACCCAGCGGGAATCCTCTCCACACACCGCAACTGAGGGAGCTACCTCGCCCAGTTACATCCTGGGTTTAAGTTATGCAAACCTTCCTGGTTAGCCTTGCTGATATGCAAAATAACCACCTTTGCATATAAGGTCTGGAGCCAACCTTCTCTTATTGATATGCAGAGTAACTCTCAATGGCTCTCATTCCCTCTCTCATATCCCCCGAGGCAGCCTGCCTTGTGGTGGGTGGCGAGTGGAATAAAATATCCTATATTTTTCTTGGACACCACAATTTCTGGACCCCATTACAATTCCCTTTGGGGGAGACCTAGCTGCACCCTCTTACATTTCATTGAATTTAACTATTATATCTACTTTGTCGCATTTACTGGCTTAATTTTTTTCATAATATAGCATACTATCATGTTAATATCTGTGAAATATGCAGTAGCATCACCTCTCTCATTAGGGATATTGGAATATTTTTGCCTTCAGTCTTTTTTCCTGTGATCAATCTAACTAGAACTTTTACCATTTTTTTTATCCCAAAGAACTAACTTGTGAATAAATCAATTTTTCTCTATATTTTTCATTTTACTTTTTTTATTATCTTTTCTAGTTATGGTAGAAATGAAATCATTAGCTTGAGACTTTTCTTCTGCAATATAGACATTTGGTATTAAAATATTTCCACCGAGTACTGCTTTAGCAGAATTTGCAATTTTTACATATTATATTTTTATTTTTGTTTACTTGAAAATACACTTAATTTCACTTTTTATCTTTAACTCATGGGTCATTGAGAAGTTTTTTGTTTAGTTTCTAAATTATTAGAAACTTTTGAGAGTTTTTTGTTTATTTGTTTGGGGGTATTAATTTAATTAATGATGAACAGAGACTATTTTGTAGGACCTCACTCCTTTAAAATTTATTGAGACTCATTATATGATTTTTCTTAGTAAATGCTCCTTGTGTTCTTTAAAAGAGCTTGTATACTGCTGGCTTTGGTTTGAGAGGTCTATAAATGTCAATTAGATAAAATTAAATGATAGTCTTTCTATACCCTTACTGATTTTCTGTCAACTTATTTCCTTAATTATCGAGAATGGTATTAAAATCTTCACCTATAATTGAGAATTTGTATTTTTCCCCTTGTAGTTATATCAGCTATTGATTTTTGTGTTTTGAAGCTCTATTATAAGGGAAATAAACATTTAGGATTGTTATGCACTTGATGTATTAACCCCTTCAACATTACTAAATGGTCTTCTCTACTCCTAGTAATATTCTTTATCTTAAAAACTTCTTTGTCCGAGATTAATATAGCCACTAATGTTTTCTTCTTTCTGCTTCTTCTCTTTCCCATCTTCCGTTTCCTCTTCTCTTATAAATAACACCCATTTGTCTCTCACAGTTCCGTAAGTCAGGAATCTTGGTAGGTTTGCCTGGGTTCTCCACTTAGGGTAAAAAAAAAACTGAAATCAAGATGTTGGCAGGACAAGAATATCATCTGAAGTCTCCTGAGAAAAGTTATCTTCTAGTTCATTTATGTGGATGAAAGAATCCAGATCATGGTGGTTTTAGGATAAAGTTTCCTCTGTCCTGCTAGTTTTTGCCTGGGGATTGCTTTCAGTTCATAGAAATCTTTCTCTAGTTTTTGTGCTTGGCCCTTTCAATCAACAAGACAGGTACCATGCATCAAAGCCAGAAACAGAGCATCTAGACTTTCTCATGCATAGAATCACAATAACTTTGCTTTCTGCAATTTGTCAGATAAAATTCTGCTTATAAGGGCTCTTGTGATTAGTTTAAGATCACCTCCAATCTTCTTTTGATAACCACAAAGTTGACTACTGGGAACTGTAATTAAATCTTTGATATCCTGTTGCTGGGAAACAATGGAACTAGAGCTATCTCATCATTTTATTCCCAGGGGTTAGGGCAGAAAATTGAGGGTAGGGGCATGGACAATTTAGGAGTCTGCCCATAGTACTCTCCTAGACTCCAACCTAGTCTTCTGTCCTAAACATGTCCAAGGAATGTCGCACTAGTGTTCAAAATAGAGCCCATTTCAGCGTTTCCTGGCTCTGCTATCATCAACTTACGGGTTTAAAATTTAGCCATGTCTAGCTCTTCCTTCTCTTTTACTTATCTAATTAGCCCTCGAATTTGATCCATATCTCCCCAAATCGATACCCACAAACATCAAATTACCTATAATGCTGCTAGCATTAATTTTGGCCTTCCTTGTCTTTTCCTTGAAACATTAAGTAACACCTACACTGGCAGAGAGATGTTGCCAATTGCTCCCATCTAGTTTTGTGTTCATATGGCCCTTTTTAACTTTTAAAATGTCTTCATATACATCATTTAAGGCTGTGACGATTCTGTGGACTAAGCATTATAGCTTCAGTGTTCAGATAAGGTCATTGTGTGAAAGTTAAACAATTCAGTGTTCTACAGCTAGAAATTTGTCAACAAATCATGTTTCTCTTACCTTTCCCTCTTGTGGAACTCATCATTTTTATTTAGTATTTGCACAATATTTCTTTGTCTATTTTTAATTTTAGCCTATGTGGTAATTACCATGTTTCAGTTAAAATCTATCATCCCATTATTTTTCTATGTATTTTATCTTTCTTTTATTTTAGTATTCCTCTTATTCTAACTTGTTTCAGATTAGTATTTTTTATTATTCCATTTTATGCTGTTTGCTAACTGGTTAGCTATATTTTGTTTTGTTATTTTAGTAGTTACTTTAGAGTTGATAGTATATTATATATCTTTAACTTACCACAGGCATTTAACTTATCAAATGGAGCATTATACCATTTCATGTAGAAGAAACTATAATTAAAATTCTTCCTTTTTTCCCCATCTTCACCCTCTCATAGGCATACATTTTAGGCACACATGTTATAATACCAAAACACCTTTTTAATTTTTTAAATAAAATATTTATTAACTATTTCAATAATAATAAAACAATCATGCATTCATTTCTGATGTTCTCCATTTCTTTATTTTGATTGTAATTCCATCAGGCATCATTTCCTTTGATCTTAAAGACTTTATTTTCCTTGGTGATGAGTAGTTCAGTTTTGGTATGTTTGAAAATGCCTATATTTTGCCTTCATGTTAGAAAAATATTTTTATAAGGTTTAGAATTATGGGTCAATAGGTTTTTCTTTTATTGCCTTAAAAATCTTTCTCCACTGTGCTCATGTTTGCATTTTTTTCTATGAGAAATTTGATCCTCTGTATGCAACACAACCCTCTACTCTGTTTACTTTTAATATTTTCTCTGTATCACTGGTTTTGATATTATTCTTGCTGTTTCTATTTCCTGGGGTGTGCTGGTTTATTGATCTATGCTTTATAATTTTCACCAAGCTTTGAAGGCTATCAGACCTTATTTATTAAAATATTTCAGCCATTATTTATTTAACAATCTTTTTTGTACCTCACTCTTTATTCTTTTTTGAACACAATACTTCCAAATATATAAGACCATTCAAAGTTATTTCCCAACTCACTGATGGCATTCTATTTTAAATATTATGTCTCTTTGTGTTTCAAATTAGTTTTTATTGCTGTATGTTCAAGATCACAGATTTTTTGGTCTTCCATGATGTATAATCTACTATTAATTACCTATAGTACCTGTACATTATAGTTCTTAATCAATAAAAGTTCAATTTGAATATATTAAATACCTTTCTGAATTTTAATAAATTCATATTAAATATATGAAACATTTTTATCCCCATTTTACACATGAGTAAAACAGAGGATCACAAAAGCCTAAGAACTTTTCTAAGGTCACAAGGTCTATAAACGGAGTGGAACTGGTACTCAAACCCAGCTCTTACCCATTGTTTTATCTCCCCCCTAATGAATGCATATGGCAATGAATCATAGCCACTCCTAGAGTCTTAGTGAGGCAGAGAGTAGAACAAATGAATCCCTCAACCTCTTTATTCTACCTCTCCTACCAGTAGCCTCTCTCAAGAATGCAGCTAGAAGCCAGGAGGCAAATGAAGGAGCGTACTTCAGTTTGTGAGGTTAGCCTTCCAAGCACAAAGCAGGGTAGAGAAGGATGGAGAAAGGATCTCTAGTGTCTATACCTAAAAATATAAAAATTAGGTACAGTATGAAAAAGGATAAGGGCTTTTAGAATATTAGGCAGCAGAACACTTTATATGTTAAATATTAAGTGAAATCCCAATATAGACTATACAAAAAAATGAGTGCTCTTTTTCAGAAAATAAGAAAATATTTAAGAGTTTCATCCCCTTCAACCCTTTTAACTACCCTTATGGCTGACCCTGGAGCACAGCCACTGTCCACCTGAACTGTATTAAACACAGCTGACAAGCTGATAGTAAAAAGAACATAAACTTCAGTTACAGATGCAAATTACTAAATATATGCCTCTTCTTATCCTTAATCTGAGAAAACATAATTATCATATATGGTCATGGACTCATTTGGAGTAAATATCAATAGAAGAATTCACGGATATATACATGGGGAATACTGTGTAATGTAAATACATCATCTAAGAAACATATGCCATAAAAGACTCCCTGAAACTTATAATAAAACTATTTTATAATATGATATCTCTTCTCAATTATTTAACACGCTTTCCTAAAAGTTTTCTAGCCCACTAGAAATATGTATTCATTCAATGACCTTGGAAACACTTTCAAGGAAAAATACATCATTCAGCTTTGTTGGTACTTGAACTTTCTTTTGAACATTACAGTCCTTTTCCCCACCTGAGCATATTGCCCCTGATAAACTCTTGAGAGAAAGCTCTTTATTTACTTCACCTGGCTCATTCTTTCTCCTATTCAACTGATGCAATTAAAATACACATAATGATAATAATTATTAGATAACTGGTTTTTCCATATGCCCAGTAAATAAACACTTAATTAGAATTTAAATATTATTTTAAAGGGTCTTCAAAATAAATTTTTCCCTAAGAACACATCATTATTTAGGAGAGCTATAAAAAGGATATAAACTAAAGAAGTATATTAAAGCGGGGATTAAAAGAAGAAGAAAGCTATAGGGGACAAGTCAGAAATATAATCAAGAACCCTGGCCTAGTAGCTCAATTGGTTAGACCATCCTCCCAATTAAAAAAAAAAAAAATCCTGTCAATTAAAAAAAAAAAGGTCACATCAGATCCAAGGCTGTCCTTCCTGGAGAGTTACATGCTTGAACCCAGTTTTTAGGTAATTTCCTGGCTTTGCAGCAATTTCTTAATTGCTGCAAAGTGAGGAAAGGAAATATATTCCCAAGATTAGGTATCACCTAGGTAGACCCAGAGATAAAGGCATATTGAGAGTAATCATTCAATTGCAATTAAATGGATCACATCATAGCCAATGAAAATGAGACTACATTACATAATTGTTCTTATTATTCAAAAAATATTTGAGCATGTTCTCTGTGTTATATACTATAGATATCTATAGGTGAGTTGGCAGGCATGGTCTTGGCCTTCCCTTTATGAGAAAATATAAATAAACATATGTATAATTACATATGTTATGAGACCTATAGAGGAAGCACAGGATGCTATGATAGGAATGAGACAGTAACCTCTACAGTCAGGGCACATACAAGAAACAGTAAATGCATAAGTAAGTGGAAGGAACAACAAACTGAAATCTCTCTCACCCTTCAATAAAAATAATAAATACAATGAAGAAAATGTGGCACATATCAAAAAGATAAATGAGAAAAGGACTCTTCAAATTTTGAGTCTAGATGTTTACAAAGGTAACAATTTTAACAGAAACAGTTAGAAAAGTTACTGTCTTATAATTGCAAGAAATTAAATAGTTGGAACAATAACCAGGAAAAATTGAGAAAAATAATAATAAATTACATAAATTGTATGTATAACAGATAATACAGGACAATGAGAGATAAAAATGAAGAGTTATTTAAATATAATTATCATATAAGGTCATGAAAGTTCTTTCCAAGAAAAAGATTTTTGTACTGAGAATTAAATTACAAAAAGGTATGAGCCATGTGACTTGATAATATTGACATGATCTTATTTTGAATTAAGAAAAAATTTATTTAATTTTTAACAAATTCTCTTTTCTTTGTGAATCATGGATTGAAATGGCCAAAAAGTAAAAGTATTAAAGACTGATTCAGAAGATTTTTTAACTGTCAGGACAGAACTGATAAAAAGGTGGACCATTGCTGTGCTCCTCATCAATGCAAGTCAAAATCAGTATATCATTTCACACCTGTTTGAATAACTATTATCAAAAGGGTGAGAGGCAAATGTTAGCAATAATGGGGAGAAAAAAAGAACTCTTTCGCACTGTTGAGGAGAATGTGAAGCCACTAGAGAAAACAGTATGGAGTTTCCTCAAAAATTAAAAGAAAACTACCATATTATCCAGGAAACCTACCTCTGGATATAAAATACTCAGATATCCAAAGGAAATGAAATATCTGTCTTGAAGGGAAATGTGTACCCCTGAATGCATTGCAGCATTGTTCACAATAGCCAGGACATGGAAACAATTTAAGTGTCTATCAACAGATGGATGGATTAAAAATGTGATATTTTATTTTATTTTATATCATACACCTTATAATGTCATGCTATATTACATAGAGCACATCACTACATATACATACATGTATATCTGTATACATATGTGTATGCACGGGCCTATATACACATGTATGTGTGTATACATGCATATACATATATGTATATATTTCTGTGAAATCCTGCAATTAGAGACAACATGGATGGACCTTAAGAACCTTATGCTAAGCAAAATAAATCTGACAGAGAAAGACAAATACTGCGTGATCCCATTTACACGTGGATTTGAAAAAAGCTAAATTCAGAAACACAGAGTGGAATGGTGGCTGTCAAGGGCTAGGGGCAGGAAAAATTGGGAAGTGCTGGTCAAAGGGTACAAACTTCCAGTTAAGTTGTGGGGGTGGTCTAATGTCTAGCATGTTGATTATAGTTAATTATACTTTATTGTATACTTGAAATATTCTAAGATAGTAGATCTTAAATATTCTCACCTCACAAAAAAATGGATTTATGAAGCATGATGGATATATGTTAACCAACTTTACTGTGGTAATTATTTGGGAAATATGTATATAAAATCATCATGTGGTTTACCTTGCACAATGTTACATGTCAAGTATATGTAAATAACTTGGAAAAAATAAAAACAAAATATCATTTAGAGTCTTTACTCTGTTTTCCTCTATGACTATCACTTACTTTCAGGGCAGCACTTGGCACTGCATTTGTGATGTACCTTTAGTTTTTCCAAGCCTTGATCTTGGGTGGAATATTTGAAATACATATGATTTCCCCAACCACACAAATATAGCCATGTGGCAAACCCAAGCCACATAAATGGAATTTTGAATCATTTTTCTAATTCTAAAAGAATTCACCATATAATATATAGTATATCAACAAGGGAAGAAAAAAATTATGCCAGATAAGTGATCATTATGATATTTCACTCCTAAATATCACTAGACAATGAAGGTTCTTCCAGCATACATGAATAAACATCACGTGAAAAGAAATATTTAGGTAAATATACATAGAGGAACTAATAAAACTAATCTCAATAGAACCAAAGGTAAAAGAGTATAAAGAAGAAACTTAAAAGTATTAGTATCTTTAGATATCTCAGGAAAAATTACACCCACAAAATGGCATGGAATGTTCTCAGTGCAATATTATTTATTACCAGACTATGTTGAAGCAGTATTAGATATACTTAATCATTTAAAAAATAAAACACCTAAAGTTAATAATCAAGAAACCTTGATTGACAGTCTCTTAATCTTTTTGAATAATGCAAACCCCTAAAAGAGCATTTAGTCAATTGCAGAGCCTGACCACTGGCTCCCTTTCTATGCCCCAGAAATTGGGATTTAATTAGTCCAGTGTTATTCCTATGCAACAATTTCTCTGAGAGTTCTCCAGAGTATTCTACTATGCAGCCATTGACAACCACTACTTTAAGACAAACTTTACTCTAGCAACCCTGCATTTTGTCATCGTCACAGAATGTTTTATACTCTACCTGATCTGAGCTTCTGTGCCAGGCTGGAAAGAATTTTCGTAGTTCTTTGCACTCTGCTACAGCACTATGTTCCTTATATGAATCTCATCTCTAGGATTCATATAACTGTGTGAAACATAGATTAAAAGAAAAAGCAGCTTTGTCTTTTGCACCAAGTTTCTAATTCTTTGGAATTTACAGATTCTAAAAGGTATCACTGATAACTTATTATAATGTATTATATTAACAATGCCTTCAACTTGTGATATTAGCCATTTGTAATTCTGTTGGACTTCATTTATTTTATAAATGGTTAGCTGTTCCTTCCATGATTCAGATACGACTCCAAACCATAGCTGGTCGGGGGGCAGGGGGAGAAAATGCACAGCTGTTTTGTTTTATTGTGGTTCCAAACCATTCAATAGAGTGATTGCCTTTTCCTATGTGTATTATTGTATGCAACATAATATATAAATATTCTGGTCATGTACCACAATATTAATAAACTTATATTCTCTTAACATTATTCTGTGAATTGATTTAGTTCTATGCAGCAAGACATTAAAAGAGGCTTGTCAAATCAGACAGTATGCATTGTTAAAATGTAATTAAAATAAAAAATCTATGAGAGCCATTAAGATCTCAAGAACATATTTATAGGATACAGAGCCATCAAATTAGGACTGGTAATTTTTATTATTTTTTTTCCTGGTGCTTCTGTGAGCAAGAGTAAATTTCATGTCAAATTTCAAACATATAAGTGTTCATAAAAAGCAAAAGCTTATCAATTTCCATGAACTATTACGACTATATCTATAAAGCTGTAAACAATGTTGTAAATGACACATCTGTGTTAACAGTTAAATGCAATAACCCTTCTGAAGCTGGAACTATAAATTGTCAGGAGTTCCTTGAAATGGCACAATGCTTTTAAAATCTTCACTGATGAGAATCAGAGTGCATGGCTGGTGGGAAGGGATGGAAGAGCAAAGTGCTAAAAAGTACGATTTGAAGCAGGTAAGGATAAGAAGAATAAAAGAGGGGACAAGTTTCTCTAAAAATTGACAAGGGAGAAGACAAAGCAGGGAACCCCGGGGAAAAGGTTTGCCCCTCTCATCTTTCACCACCCCAGCTTCTCTTCCAACGGTCCGCTGGCCCTCTCTTGCGGAGCACTCAGTGTGTTAAAGAGGCTCATCTGGTGATGCCTATGGTATCTCCATTTGCAAAAAACAAAAAACAAAATATAAACAACCAAAAAAAAAAACCAGAAGTCCAACGAACTCCATTGTGAGAGGAGATGTGAAATAATTTCACAATCATCCCCACCTTCGCCAACTCAGGACTCCCACATCTCTGACACTAAGGATCTAAAGGGTGGGACATACTTCCTTCTCCTAGAAAAATAATGTTGTTCTTTCAAAACTGTTAAGGCCTAAGATGCAACAGAGGAAGCACAGAAAAAAAAACCCAACAACACACTTCCCTGTCTTCACCCAACTTTTTTTTTTTAGGAGAAATAGGATAAAAAGAACTCCTTTTCAGTCACCTGGATTGCATTGTCATAAACGTTTTTGTTTTCTTTCCTTCTAAAAAATGTTTTTTAATGAACAGAGACATTGAATGAAGAGACTTTCTTTAAACTGATCAGATATAATAAATGTCATGTGCAAATTATGATCAGTCATGGATTGGACAAAAGTTTTGAAAATTACACAATGTATACTCTCATAAAATTAAATCCTTATTGTGAATAAAATTTAGTAAGGATCTTCTGAACAATGGGAAATATAAATCTATCTTTTGCGGAAATTGTTTATTTTGGATTGGCTGAGTCAATTCATCAGATCTCTTTTTATATAATATTTATGTGTTAGCTATGCTTCTGCAATGTTTTTATAAAATGTTAGGGGACAATTTTCCGTGAATAGTTCATATTTCTGCAAGTCTTGCAAACAAGGCAAGTACTGTACTATCCTTTAAGAATGTGTGTATAATAAAAAGCTTAGAAAAATAAATATCTCCTTTAAGGCAGATAATTAATGTAGTATCTTCCTCTTAGACAACAGTTGGGCATGCCTCTTGCAGGCCATTACAAAAGATTAAGGTTTGAAGCTCAGTGTTGTTCAGACTGGAGAAAGCTCACTGCATAAGCAGTCTCCACCTAGACCCACCTGCTTCTCTTTCTTTGGAGGCAAAAATTTTTTCTTAGAAGCTTCTCAGCAGACAGGCTTCAAATTGAATTGGCCAGAGGTGTTGGATTGGTTACATTATTATTGATCTCCTAGAATCTGAGGAGAGATGGCTACCTGAAAAAAAATTAGTTTCTAGTGGAAATAAAAAAATAGAGATGTGATATAATAAACTAAACATTGCCATTGCCTATAAAAATTCTCATTATTAATTTAACAGGATAGTTTGCATCTAATTTAGCTCTTACCCTTATTATGTATTATGTGGTTATTTTAGGCTACTTTATTCTTTTGAATAGTTTCTGAATTAACCTTCTGGAATTTTCTAAGTATAGAATTTTGTCATCTACACAGAGTGATGATATTTGAAAAAATGTGGAAAACTATATACCTTTCAGCACTATCTCTTTTAAGGTAGTAAATCTAAAACAATATTAAATAATAGTGATCAAAATAACAGTTCTTGACCAATTTATTTTAAATTGGCATTATTTCCCAAAGGAGTCAATCAGTTGACTTCAATTCAAATAACAAAAGGAGTTTGTGAAGTGTAATAAATGGCAATTGAATTAATCTGGAAGAAATTTTAAGAATGACAATGAAAAATAAATTTTAGTTAGGAGAAGCACCTTAGTAGGTATGACAACATGTTTTAAAAACACTGTAATTAAATCACTTTGATGGTGGTATAAAAATAGAGATATCATTGAAAAAAATAGTCAATTCAGATAAATCCAAATATACATTAATATTTAATATATAATAAATGTGGAATTAAAGTATTATAAAAATAGATTCCAATAATAATGAGCCAAAAATAATCTTATTACCCAATTAACTATTTCTATTAAAAATAATGTTGAGATATATTAGACCTTTTTATGTAAAAATATGGAACAATAAAAACACTAGATTAATAACTTTAAAATAGTCTCTGAGAAGGAATGCTCTTTTTAAGCATGCCAAAAAGATGCTAATTTTAATCATTGTTTCCAGGAACAAAGATTACAGACTGTGTTAAGGGCTTCTGTAGGGTTTTCTTTTCTAAGAAATAGTAGCATCCTTGGGCAATAAGTGGAGACATGTTTAAGAACCTCTCTAACATTTTCACAATTGTAGATGAGGACTGGGAATGAGCATCAGCCTTGGTTCACAGGAGCAGCAGGCCACATACCCTTTTCTTTCAATGTCATCAACACGTTGACAGAGATACTTGTAAGTCATAGGGACAGCACAGTGAACATAGCAAGTAGGAAGACTGAGGATGTGAAGACTACCCATGTAGGACAAGAAACCAGGAGGAGAGAAGAACTAACCCAACCTAAGGAGAAAGACATGTATAGAGAGCAGAAGCTTCATCAAACACACGCACACAGGAAATACAGAGATGAATTCCTCTTGAACTGCCAGTGACTCTGGCATGCTTTCCGATTAATCTAACTCATTGCTCAGCTAGTCACATAAATTGGTATCAACCAGACTTGCAGCTTAAGCTCTAAAGGGACCTTCCAACAGCATACAAGTGGATGGTTACAGGTTGTAAAGGGAGGTCCCCTGTGGGTTCTCAGGAGAATAAAATGTCTAGATAAATTTCATGCCAATTATTGAGAAAAATTAAGAAAAATAACAAAATTTAAAACTAACTATGCAAATTAAAGCAAAGATTTAAGAGAGATAAATTAACCATTTGTATAAATATAAAAATAGAAAAGCAAAATTGCCAAAGCATCAAAGTCTGTAATTTCCAAAATAAATTGGTTTTAAAAAGCAGAATGGTACTAGATAGTTTTTGCTATCTACACTTTACACTTTACACTTTAAGTGTAAAGCAATTTACACTTTAGTGAGATAGACAAAGTTATTTTGGAGACAAAAAAATACAAATATATTTACTTTCATGCAAGAAAAAAGAAAAATAAAGAAATTAAGCATTCAATGTAGGATTAAGAAAGATACATAGGAGAAATAAATATATAAAACAGAAAACATTCAGAAACCTGAAATTTAAAAAAAAAGAAAAATAAACCTAAAGCTTGTTCTTTGAAAAATTAATACAATTAATTTAAAAGAATAATAACAAAATAAAACAAAAACATCTAGTCTATTACAGTAGAATAGGAAAATACATGTGAAATGTTATTTGTAACATAGCATTCCTCAACTTAAAGAGTATATGTGTAAGGACAGTTAATCTATAAACTGCTTTTTGTTTTTTGTTCTATTTTAATTTGCACTATTTGGGATATACTCATAAGATGGTAAGTTATGATTAAATCAAATAAATTTTAATTAATTCAGAAGTAGCTATCATAAATGCTTCAGTTCCCTTTAACTCCAGTTACCATTGAGGGCTTTTTAAATAGATTAAGTGAATGCGAGAAATATTTATTTCTTTTACTGGTGAAAATAGTGGCAAACTAGATATAAGAGTGATTAGAAATATATATACATTAGATGCAATCTACTATTGAATGAACTATGCATAAGGCATAGTGAACCTAGCAGTCTGTATGTTACCGAACAAAAGCAGGGTTTGGCTGGCTTCACTGAACACAGACCTAAGATAAAGATTGATGGGGAAGGAAAAGGTCTTTATTAAGATGTTGTGCAATTTGCGGTAATGAGGGACTCTCTGACTGCAGGCCAATCTCACCCAAACCAAACCTAGCTGCCTCCAGAACCAGAAACAGTGTCCAGAAATCCTGGTCCATCCTGATTTGTAGCCAGAGGCTGCTAAGAGTAAGGTTCTCCTGTTTCAGTCTCCCTCCCTGGAGTCCATGCCTGTAGGGCCAATGCCACCATCTCCACCCCACAGCTTCCCACTCTTGGACCCGGGGCTGCTGTCCCCCACTGCAGCTGGCCGTGTAGGCGCTCTGTTCACAGGGCTCGGGCACAGGAGGCTGCCCCACACCGCCCCCGGGGCCAGACCAGTGAATGCTCCAGCTGTGAGTCGGTGGATTCCAGAGGAAGAGAAGGGTGAATCTTTGCCATCCCTCCATTTACATATCCCGTTCCAAATTTCCGTGCGCTCCAGAAAGGCTCAGCTTCCCCGGCCAATCCCGTTCTTTTCCCCAGGCTACTCTGGCAAGTCTACACAACCCCGCCCCCCACCCTCGCCCGGGTGCCGTGTTAACCTTTAGTTACATGTGCCCGTGTGACTTCTGTTTTCCCTTTCAATCAGGAACCAGAGCAGGGTAGGAGGTCTTTTCCCTTTGTCCATTATGCTGTAGCCTTCGCACACAGTGTGCAAGGCTTCCTCCTGCTGCATTTCCACCTTGTGCAGATCCACAAGAGGGGGATCTGTCCTCGAGTGCTAGATTAGGTTAGTTGCTGGGCAGTGCAATGTTGCCATGCTAACTTGTTTACCCTTTACCAGGGGGAAGGGAGCAGCCTCTCCAATAGCCTCGGGGCCCCATCCTGGCTCAGCCCCACCTCTGACCAGCAGTCTTGCCAGGTCTGGCCAAATCTGCCTGTATCATGTACGCCTTGCAAATGAAATCCAAGACTTGGTATAAGAGCCAGCAACTATACTGGAATATTCTAGATATCTTATGTTAACTGTAAAATTAGCTAAATCCTGCCTTTAGACATTGCCACCATTGTCTCTAGTGAAGCAAGCAACAGAAACCAGAAAAGAAACTTGTAAATGAACAGAATTTGTTGAGATTAATTTGCAGTCCATCTATACAAAATACTTAGAATAATGAAGACACTATCTTATATCTGAAATTTATAAACAATTTATAGGATAACTGTATGTACTGCAAATCTAAGAAAATGAGCAAACCTCCAAAAACTAGACAATTTTTAAGAAGGAATAGTCAAAGAGAACATAACATAAAAATTTTCTTAGATTTAAAAGAATCAAACTGTTACCAAATAACCGTTTCCCAGAAATAGGCTGAAGATTATTCTTACATTACAAAAGTATCCAGTAGTCAACAATGTAAAATTTGCAAGGTCTCTTGTAGCATAAGCCTTGAAAGTTGGCTTGTCTTTTTGTAATGCAAGTGCGTAACAAGCTTTGATTGCTGAGGCATCTACTTCAAAAAGACATCCACTTCAAAGATGGCCATCTCTAGCAACCACATTGCCAGCCACAGGACTGGATCAAGTCAGGTGGGTTCCCATCTCTCCCCACACAACCCCCTTTGGTTTAGTGATCTTTGTTAATTTTCATAACTGACCATTTGGGCAGCTTTGTTTGCTTGGTTTTTTATCTTCTTTAACTTTAAATTCTTGCTCTGAACAAAAAAATACTGAGTCCAGGAAACCTTAGTCACCCATATTTGACCTAAATAAAGGAAATTCCAGCATCCACCCCACCCTCCAGCTACCTCATTGTGTGGTCCCAGATGTGCCATGTTATTCTCAGGACTTATAACTAAAAAATATTTGTTTTCTCCAGTTTCCTGATTGTTATTGCTGAGGACATTTTGCTATCCTAATAAGGACCAAGGGCAGGTTCAGCCACGACATTGGTTATTGACATGTTGAGATTGTGACAAAAAATCTTGTATCCAATAAAACATTATCAGGCATTTGATGAAACATAACATATGAACTATAATGAAAAATAAATTATTTGAAAATCACAAGGAACTGACACAGATATTAGAATGAGTAGACATAGACACCATAACAATTAGTATGACTATTTTCTGTATATTGAACCACTTTAGAAAATATTTTAGCATGTTTCCTAATAATTAAACTTATACCTACCATATGATCTAGCCATTTCATACATATAACTAAAAATATTTGTAAGTGAACATTCATAGCAGTTTTATTTTTAATAACCCAAACCTGAATACATGTCAAATGTCCAGTCACAAGTGCAGAGATAAGCAAAATATGGTATATCTGTATGAGTGAATGTCATACTCAACAATATGAAAAATCATGGTATACACCATAACATAAATAAATTGTGACATAACTATATTGAGTGAAAGAAACCACTCAATAAAATGAAAAAAGCATGAAAAATACATAATGAATTATTCATCTATATGAAACTCTAGAAAATGCAAACTGATCTATAGTGACCATAAGATCAGTTGTTGCTAGAGGACTGAGGTGAGAACTGGTGGCAGGATATAGGGATTCCATACAGGCACAAGGGAACCTTGGGGAGCGGTGGGTATGTTCATGTTCTTTATGGTGATTATTCTTCATATAACATATGTTCAAACAGAGAAATATATATATATGTGTGTGTGTGTATACATGTGTTGTCAACATTTATCAAATACTAAAACAACCCCTGTATCCATTCACAAGTTCATGGACAAATATTGCTGCTTATTATATATCAATTTATACTTCAATAAAGCTGTACAAAAATTCAAGGAAATACTGTTTTTATTAGCCAAAATTCTCAAATTTTCAACATTTATTATATAATATATACTTGTAGCATTCAGTACCCATCCTACTTTAACTGTATGTCAGATTTTTTTTCTAAATCATTTTTTTAAATAACACAAAACATGTAAAGTGTAATTTTATGTATGAAAATTCTGAATAAAACTTTCTTAAACAGGCTCAAGGCAACTCCATTATAATCTGGACAGTAATCATACTTATTATCACATTTTTTGTAATGTTATTCTATACCAAATAATGAATAATTAAGTATCTAACAAATGAAATAATACACACATAAGGAAAATGAAAGAATTGCTATTTTTAAATGACATGTTTCTGGATAAAAACATTGAAGTGCTTATAAAAGTTATAACAAAATATATCATTTTAAGACAACTACTTAAAAAGTTAAGAAACAAAAAATAAAGTTTACTACATTTCTATAATATCAGTTAAAAATAAAATAAACATTTTATTTCTCAATCTGAGGAATATAAAATGTCCAGATATATTTAATATAAAATAAATCAGTCATAAAGAAAAAATTAAAACTATTGAAAATTCCATAAAAAGGCATCAATATATAGAAAGATATTTCTTGTTTTCTGATAGGATAATTCAGCCTTGTATAGATGTGAATGATCTTGTTTATTTCTGTGAGACATTGGCAATGTGTATATTTAAATTTGCAGTCTTTGTTCATTTTGCTCAGTTTCCAAACATCATTATTTGAATTTAATATTATTATGTTACTTTGAAAACAATCACTGCTTATATGGTATGGTTTTTCTATTGTTAATTTATTAATTTCATTTTATGTTAAAAAAAGAAATTAAGAAGTATTATGTGTGTTTCTTTTCAGGAAGCCATTCTGTTATGAGGGATACTTATAGTCATATAGAAATATCTACCTTTTTAGTGACTCCTGTCAAAAAATAACTTGCATGACATCGTCCAGGGTTTTCTATGGGACATTTTATGATATCCTAGGAAGGTCCTTGTGTTAAATATATCATTCAGGAGTCTAGATCCTTAGCTGTTTCTAGGTTTTATTCCCATAACTTATGTTGCAAATGTCCTGGGATATTTAAATGATCCATGCTAGTAATGACTTTTTCTTACCCTCAGTTTCAGGCAGTCAAGTCAATGCTAGCATTGTTATCTGGTTTATTGACACCTCCATGTTATTATCTCTATTTCAGTTTTCAAGTCAAATTCTTTAAAAGTAGTTATTATCATCATAGCATATTCCATTAAAAAATGTTTTAAACCTTATTCCTAAGCAATTTCTAAGCAATTGCATTTGAACAAGAGTACCTGGCTAAATAACTACAGTTCAATCTAAATTTTTGTTACTTTGAAGCAACCTTTATTTTTTTAAATTTATTGTTGTTTAATTACAGTTGTCCATATTTTTCCCCCATGACTCTCCCCTACCTCAGCCATCCCTCACCTCCCCTATTCAGCCCTCCCCTGAACCTGCTGCCTTTGTCTATGGGTCATTTATACACATTCTTTGACTTGACTCTTCCCCCTATTATTCCCCTTCCTCTCCCCTCTGGTTGCTGTCAGTTTGTTCTTTATTTCAATGTCTGTGGTTATATTTTGCTTGCTTGTTTGTTGTGTTGATTAGGTTCCACTCATAGGTGAGATTATATGGTTTTTAATCTTTCACCACCTGGCTTATTTCACTTAGCATAATGCTCTCCAGTGCCATCCATACTGTCATGAAGGGTAGGAGTTCCTTCTTTCTTTCTGCTGCATAGTATTCCATTATGTAAATGTGCCAGTTTTTCGATTCACTCATTTTGATGGGCACTTAGGCTGTTTCCAGCCCTTACTATTGTAAATAGCACTGCTATGAAAGTAAGGAGGCATAAGTTCTTTTGAATTGGTGTTTCGTGATTCTGAGGGTATGTTCCCAGCAGTGGAATTGCTGGGTCAAAAGGCAGTTCCATTTTTAATTTTTTAAGGAAATTCCATATTGTTTTCCACAATGGCTGTACCAGTCTACATTTCCACCAACAGCATGCTAGGTTTCTTTAGGTTTATAATTACTGCTTCTAGTTTTGTTGAATGTTTTCCTTTGGTTCTGTCATGAAGATCATTATGTCCCATCAGAAATATCAAATCTTCAGTGGAAAAAAAATTGGTACTAATTTCGATTTTGCATAGTTTCTCTCACAGTACTCAGGGATATGTGAAATCATGCCCTTCAGCCATCCTGAACTTATCTTGATAAACCACAAAAATATTTAAATTATAAATCAGCAGTAGACCTGGAGAATGAAACTATTCACAAAATAGTTATTCTTAGTACAATTCTGCCTCTGCAAAATCCTTTGAAATAATTTCATTCAACTATTATTTATTGAACATCCACTACACACACACACACACACACATACACACACACATACACACATTGATGAGAAGTAGAGTTTACCCACCAAAATATGCTTTTGGGATATTGATTATTTTAAGCTGGTTATTTAAAGAATCAAAAGACTCAGAAAGAAGCTTTGAACCTCCCACGTTACCTGTGTAAGGGAATTCAGATAGAAAAATCAGCTTAGAGGAAGGGAGCTATCACCTTAGCAAAATATGAACTAAGTATGGCAGACAGTGAAGAAGCCAGCAAAGTCTTTTGATGCCCCTGTGTGTCCCATTGTGTCTGGGTTCATTGGCAAGAATTTTCTGACTAAATGTTTGCTCTTTCTCACCAACCTATTAATTATTTCCCCTGTGAAGTCTCAGAACCCTGCTTCCCTTTGCTCAGTCCAGAAAAGCACATAAGCTTTATCTGCCAACTTGTCTTTGGGCCCCATATTCTTTGGGAACCCCTATATATATACACATATGTAATAAAATTGTTTTTTTCGGTCCTATTAACCTATCTCATGTCAATTTGATTATTAGACCAGCCTGAAGTACAAAAGGAAAATTACTTTTTCTTCCCTACAAGATGCTCTTGATTATGTGCCTTGGAAGACAAAAAAGAGCAAGAAACTGTCCTTTTGTTCAAGCTGCTACTATTTATCTTGATTGTTGGACAAATGAACACATTTTTATAAAACAAGGTGTTTTTTGTACAAGAACATTAAAAATGCTTTGTTGAACTGTGGAGTTTTGTGACTCAAAAAGGGACTACACACAGCCTGGCGGGGGGGAAAAGACCAGGAAGTCTACAAGAAAGAACTGACATTTGAAATGAAGGACAAATTGAATGCCAGCATCTGTATACTCTCACCCGAGAGTATGTTCATTGATTTTTTTAGAGAGAGTGAAATGGGGTGGGGAGAGAGGAAGGGAAACATCGATGTGAGAAACATTGATTGGTTGCCTACCTTACGTACCCTGACTGGGAATTGAACTCGCAACCTATGCATGTGCCCTGACCAGAATCCAACTCATAACATTTTTCGGTGTACAGGACTATGCTCAACCTAACTGAGTCACCGAGCCAGGGCCAGCATCTATATTTACATTAAAAGAGCAAAGTGGAATTCTTCTGAACAACACATTCCAAAATTGGATTACTAAGTCCACCAGTGATGTAATGAACTTGAGCAAATAATAAAATCTTTCTAGTCTCCATCACATCATATATGTGATGGGGATAACAGCATGTTAACACAGAGATGCTGTCAAGTTAAAATGAGAAAAAATTAATAAAGCTTGTAGCACAATCCCTTTTATATAGTACATGTTCAATCAAAGCTAGATTTTATTAATGTTACAATAATAATTGTAGTTATTATATTTTAGCGGAGGAGGCACAATAACAGAAAACACATATGAGCAAAAATCTGGAAACAACAGCATGAACATTTTTGAGAAACTATAGAAGTTAATTTTGATTTGAACATATGGTTCATTTGGGGAACAGTGACAGGGTGGCAATGCTGGGAAAGTATATTGGGGATTTATAAAGGGGATTATGTGCCAGGTTAATAAATTTATAATTAATTTGGCATACAAAAATGAGTCACAGAAGTTAATTGAGCATGGAAGTGATATAATTTGGACTGTTCTTTAAGAAGATTAGTCATGGCCTTGAGTAGAAAAAGAAGCAAGAGGGCCAGTTCAAAGTCTGTTAAAGTAGCTGTTAGAAAGGGAATAATATCCTTTACAAGCATAAGAGCAATAGTCATTAATGGAAAGAAGTATTCCAGGAGGATTCCCAAAGAAGAAGCTGCTTACATGCACTCTGGGTAGAACGTAGTAGTTAAGGAGGCTGAGCTGAGTTGACTAAGACTGCTCTTGACAACTGGACTTTGAGTAGGATTATAAATAAAATAGGGAAGCAAGAACTGAGGAAGTTATTCCTATGTAAAATGTGACATTTTTTCATTGGTACATAATAAGCTTGAGAAGTTAGTGGGATATGCAGTTTAAGGAAACAAAGGCAGTTAAAATGCGAGATGGACTTGAAGAGAGAAGAGAGCTCAGAGCTATAGCAGATGTTTGGAGTTATTTCTATTGAGTGTGAGTTTAAGACATTGAAGAAGTTAAGCCTGAAAAAAGAGAGGTTTGCGAAAGAAAATAAGAGCTTTTCTAAACAGTTCTAATCCACTGTACATTTCCACAAGTGTTCACTCCAATCCTCAGTATACACACATCATAGATAATTAATACATTACATGTCTAGCCATTCTCAATTTGAGGTTGCTTATAAGAAACTTGGCAGAGGGTGGGCAGGTAACCACGTGAGCAGACCTGTGATCTATTATCTACACTGAGGGATGACATTACAAATTAGTACCTAACCCAGGGGTTCCTAAATAGGCAGTTTCAGAAATGACCCTTTTCCTCTCATACTTTCATTTTTTATCTACCATTAAAACCCCTTCTTAATTTTATTTCTAGATTATTGCTCAAGATGGAGGTAGTCTAAGAGTTTTGAATTTATAATTCAAACCCTATTTTTTCTATTACACTCTCATATTTGTAATACCATTAGGATGTGGCCCTTTTCCTCTCTAATTTTACCCTCTGCTCCTTTGAAGCAAACTATCCGAACTCATTTTTCATTGGGCATACGAAGAAAATGAAAAGGTAAACCATTTAGAAAAGAAGAAAAAGTAAATAGATCATTGGCGATGTCATAGAAAAAAAATTTTTAGTTAAATACAGAGTTGTCAAAACTTACAATGGTATAACCCCTACTGGTGTGGCTCAGTGGTTTGAGTGCTGGCCTGCAAACCAAAGGGTTGCTGGTTTGATTCCCAGTCAGGGCACATGCCTGGGTTGCAGGCTGGGTCCACGGTTGGGAGTGGTGGAGGGCATGCGGGAAGCAACCACACATTGATGTTTCTCTCCCTTTCTTTCTCCCTCCCTTCCCCTCTCTCTAAAAATATATAAAAACATTAAAAAAAAAACAATAGTATAAATTATTTGTAAAGAACATTTTGATAACCTTTAAAGTTTTTTAACAGATGAGGGATGTATTGCTAAGCAATAATAATAGGAAAAAAATATGATATCCTAGAGAAAAATGTACATATAGACAATTCTTTCAAAAGTTAGATATTAATGGGAAAAGATTAAAATTTTGAGGTAAATATAACTACCTTGACTGTCATACTGTGAACAGGGCAAGAAAAAAAGTAAGAAAATGATAAAATCCTATCTTAAGATTCTTTCAAATATATACAATATCCTTATATTAATAAATATGAATATTTGCTTATTTCAACTTGTTTTCTTTGCTACAAATATTGAATCTAAAAATAAACACATTAATATTTATAATTTTGACATCTTAGTCACGTCACTGGATCTAATTTCCAAACAATGGCTCCAATCCCACATCACTCATCTCAGTGTGGCAACAAAAAAAGTGTTCTTTTTTAAATACTATCTCTTATAATTATTATTTACTGTTATTCTTATAGCTAGAATTGTATGGTTTTTTATGCCAACAGGCTTGAAAAAACAAAACAAAACAACAACCACAGATTGCTGAGGTTATTATTATAACTTGTTTTATCCAATACCATCTTATGGGAAGTAAAGATTATCCTAAACATTTCAATATTAATATTGTTTCTACAGGACACTATAACTCAGAAAACATAAAGTGAAATATTCTGCATTTGTTAGCCCTCCCAAGTGTTATGTCATGGTCATTCTGGGTTTCATATCCCCTCTTGTGTGGATGTTCAATGGCTATCAAAATTTAACCACAGAAAATTCTTATTTCATGCTGGCACCCATTTTTCTTGACTCCTTTGAATTTCTCAGAAACCAACATACATATTCACAATTCATAGCATTATAACATAGTTTTACAAATACTTTCATATATATGAGTATCATATCCTCATAAATTTACTGTTGTCTCTTCATTTCTCCTGCTCTGAATAATGAAACTAGTCCATTCTCTATCAACAGAATGAACCAACGCAGTAACATAATACTTACCTGTCTGTATATATCCATCCATACATAAATACTATATTTTATTTCCATTTTGTACCTGAGAAGAAAGGGATTCAGAGAGGTTAATTGACTTGTCTATATAACGTAGTGAGTGTGTGGCAGAGGATGTGCCCACATTCTGAACCTAGGTCATTTCCCCTACTTCAGGCTCATTATTTTTTTTATTTCTGATTACTTTCTTCACATAAATATTAAATCCCAGCACTACAGCACAAAGTGATGTATATAGATTAGCATTTTTATTTTCTATTTCTTCAAGGTACTGAAGTGCTGGCCTTAAATAAGAACTTTGGGGTTGACTTTGCTTTGGATAAATACACCAGTTAAGAGATGCAAGCTTCAATCATACAGGATAATAGATGATCTGCTGAAGAGAGAAATTGATTTTGAAGTTGTAATTTACTTGAAGTGTTTTGATGATCTCATAAAATACAGGCACAAAATTGAAGTTATTTAGAATTTTATGGCTCTCTCTTAGAGCTTGAATTACTACTTCAGTGCCAAAGTCCCCAGGAAAGATGATCCACAGGTTGCTGTATTACAGACTATATATTTATTGCACTGTGAATATATATGTTGGTATAGAAGTTATTTCTTTACCCTCTCCATCTTTTATTCATTACATCTCTCTCCCATTCATTTTTTCTCTTTCTCTCTCTCCCTTTCCCTACTTCTCATCTCTCTCTCTCTCTTTGCCTGACATGTGGCCCACTCATAATTCTTGGGTGTCTGGCCCACATATATATTCAAAATAGCTTTATTTAAGGTAGTGGAAAGAACTACATATATATTATCTAATTAGGTCTCAGCCATTTCTCTTGAACACACTTCTGGTGTTATATTATTATATGAGACTTTATCACTTTTCTTTACCATTTTTCATTTATGTCTGTAAGCAAGAATGATGACATCTAGAAAGAGGGCATAAGAAAACAGTCTTCTCTCAGTAGTCTCTCTCATGGGGAGTGGGTAGAAAAGGTAGCATGAGAAACTGGAAGGGTGGTCCAGTAGTCCTCAATCCTGGGGACATCACACACGCAGAATCCTCTGGGGAGAGTTCTAAACCTGAATCTCTGAAGAAGATAGGATTTTAAGTTTCCAGATATTTTAATGTGCACAAAGTATAATAACCACATTTCTAGTGGAAGTCCCCTTATCAGGAGCATGAGAGCAATAGTTCTATCCATTGATAACGGGTGTGTCTGTAGATAGAAAGGTAATTTTGTAGGTAGACAGAAACAAAAATCAGATAATTTACATTTCTTAATTGGTTCAAAATCTAGAAAAGTAAAAGTAATGTGATTCATTATCACGGGTTCAATTCTTACTTTGGGGTAATATTACACCTGATATACACTTGATCAATGTTTTTCAAAATGTAGTACATAAACTCATTAATGATAAATACAGTCATTTAGATGGTGAATGAGGACTATGCTTTATCTTAAAAATTTTTATATATTTTAATGTGTAATAGAAACTTATATGTACTCAACAAAAATATGTTTTTATGGATTTCTTTAAAATGAGGCCTACATAGAAATCATTGCGCTATCCCATTTATGCAGACCACATAATTTAGAGGAGGCATTTAATCCTACCAGTGAAGTTTCTAAACCACACCTTTCTGAGTCTTGTCAGATTATTGGAAATAAGAGTACATAGATGATATAGATCTCGTATGTGGATTTTTAAAAACTGAATTTCCAAAAACTTCCTGCATTCTTTAACAGTGAGGAGCTGAAAACCACCTTTAGAAGGGAATAATTATTTAATTAACCATGTTTTTTATAAACATATATTATAGCTAAAAAAAATTGAGACTGTGATTTGTTTTATTATTATTCTGATGATAGTTATGGTTTTTGAAGCATCATTAAGCTGTGCTTAAAATTGGAATTTTTATTTTATTTTATTGTTCAATTATAGTTGTCCCCATTTTCCCCCCACTACTCTCTTCTGCTCTACCCACCCCCACCTCCCATATTCAGTCCTCTACCCCACCCCATTGTCTATGTCCATATGTTCTTTATACATGTTCCTTGATGATCTTTCCCTTTCTTCCCCCTGTTACCTTCTATCCTGTCCCCTCACTGTCAGCTTGGTCTTTATTTCCATGTCTCTGGTTCTGTTGTGCTCACTTGTTTGTTTTGTTGATTATGTTCCACTTATAGGTGAGATCATATGGTATTTTTCTTTCATCGCCTTGCTTATTTCACTAACCATAATGCTCTCCAGTTCCATCCATGGTGTCGCGAAGGGTAAGAGTTCCTTGAAGCACCAATTCAAAAGAACCAATGCACCCAATGTTCATAGCAGCACAATTTACAATAGCCAAGTGCTGGAAGCAGTCTAAGGACTTATCAGTAAATGAGTGGATCAAAAAACTGTGGTACATTTACACAATGGAATAAAATTGGAATTTTTAAAGCATAAAAGTGCTGATTTTAAATACTCATGGCAATTTCAATAAAATATTCATATAGTCTGTACGGATATGAAAGTTAATTTGTTGAGTCAATTAAATAGTATTTTGGTATTGCTTAACTACCAATTGCAAAAAATCCCTGCAAAATTATAAATTTGATTTTTGAATGTTGACAAAAAGAATAGGTTTATTTAACTTTATGTCATCTATAAAGAACCATTCATAAATTCTGATATTAAATATTTTAATTTGCAATGGTATTTTGAACCCACAAAAAGAAACATTTGTTTTTTTAATAATAAAATATTCAGGCATCATTAAAAAAGGATATGCATTGTGACTAGGAATAATGATTGTAAGACTTGTAGATGTCATTTATAGTGTTACATTTAATTAAAAACATTGAAGCCAAAACTGCGAAGACACTTAATTTTTTTCTAAGGTAAAGGTATATTGAGTAGCAAAGCATGAATAATGTTTAATTAGGTTTCTCTGTGAAACTAAAATTATAGGTATAACTGGAACCTTAATTTATCAATAATGAGACCAGAATAAAAAGAGACCAATATTAGTATTACTATGTTATACTAATACTATGAACTCAGCGAATTATTTTTCAGATAATAGCTGCACAAAAACAGCTTATCCTACACCTATAACTGAAAAAAAGACAATTTTCAAACTAACAAAACATAACCTATACACTATGTTTTAGAAAATGCAGGAAATTATATAACCATAATTCATTTATTATAAACATTGTTATTTGAATTCAAGTTGGATGTTACTTCAGGTTTGCTGCGTTGGTTATGGGTATGAAATTAGACTCTGATAAATACAAAGAAACCCAACCCACCAGGTATACCACATGAAGAAATGTGTTATTCCTTCGAAGGGGAGATTTTTATTCTCTCTCTCTCTCTCTCCATAAATAACTATTTGTTCTTTGTGATGTTTGCTTGTTGAGCTTCCGTGCACGAAAGTACTCTGCCTGTATTGAGAAAATAAGTCTTCCAAGTAAGACTTCCTTTCAGGGGCAATGCATACATGCTTTTTTTTTTAGCCTTGTGCACTAGCAAATTTAATTATTTCACTTATCTTTAGAGGCACAGTTATATTGGAAAATTTAACTTGGAGAGACATGCCTAGATTTATGTAATTGGTTTTATATTATTATCTAAAGGATTCACTAACAACAGTTTGAATATTATGTAGATATTTGTTAATGGCATACCTTTATTGTTCCAAATAAATTAGTGTTGGTTTGTGGATGAGAAACTTCACCATTTCTTTGTGAGCGTTACCAGATAATTTGAACTAGCCAGAAGAAATATAAACTCCAAAGCTTGTTCAAAAGGCTTTTTGAAGTTGGTTAAACAAAATTTCTATTATTTTCTTAAGAAATTACTTCATAATAACATATCAAGTCAGAAAACACAGTTATGCAACTTTTAACCTTTTATGATTGTACATCTATTAGTTGACAATCTTAAGAAGAAATATCATGCTTATAGAACAGAATTGAATGTTTGTGTTAGAATTTTGTATTTTTAACTAAGTGAATTCAAACAAAATATCAATTTTATTGACTGATCAGAATAAGTCTCATTTTTTTTTAATCTGTTCTCTGATATATATTTTTGTAAATTAGGTCAAATGTTTATTTTTATAATTAATATTTAATTTTTAAAATTTTAATTACACAATTTTCTTTTCTTTTAATTATATTATTTTATTTTTAGTACATTAATTTTTTATGGTGCTTCTCTATTGGCACGTGATATAGATTCCTTTTAAAGAAATTTCAATAAAATGAAATTATTAAATGTTATTTAAATTTAATAAATAAGTTCATTTAAGTAAGTAATAATAATTGTAACATGCAGACACATCTAAAGAACTTAGTATACAAATGACTGAAACTGTTAAATATTACCCATATCATTGCCAGTTATTTCCCATCCCCATTGTTTTATGAGTCATATATCAATTTATTTTTAAAAAAGTATGATTCTCTCCCTTAATGTAGAAAATATTGTGGTGAACAGAATAGAAGTAGGTGAGTAGAAGTAAATAGAATTTAATTATTTATCTGATTGGTTTCTCAGAGAGAAAGGACAGGGGGAGTTAAAAATAACTCTCTTTTACCGAAGCTTAACAAGAGTTTCTCTTTTATTTTCAGCCCCTCCCCACTGTCATCCACTGTTTCCTTAACAGTGTACTCTATGTAGTTTAAATTCATGAATAAAAGCTGAGCAGCAATTTATAAATATATTACATATTTAAAATCATAAAGAATTTAAACAACAGAGTGAACACTCACCATAGAGTTTTAGAATTATAATTTATTTACGTTAAATTTTCTATTGTTTAGTGGCACAAAGACAGTTGTAACTCTATTTGTAACACGACCTTGAAGCTGTTCCCACTCATTCCTCCCTCTCTAAAAAGGAATTGACTCCTTGAAATTTCTATGCATTTTAAGCCTCTATATATTCATATGAGCTTATTTATCTTTAATACAGCATTATTTATGTATTAAATAAATACATATTTATTTAATGTATTTATTACAAATATTTTTTCCTTTTCTTTCATTTTAATTAAATTTATTGAGGTGACATTATTTAATAAGATCATATAGGTTTCCAGTGTACATTTCAATGATATATTGCATTGTGTGCCCACCACCCAAAGTCAAATCATCTTCCGTCACCATATATTTGACCCCCGTTCCTACTTCCTCAACCCCTTTCCTTCTGGTAATCACCACATTGTTATCTGTGTCTATGAGTTTTTCTTTGTTTGATTTTCTTGTTTGTTATTTGTTGTTTTTAGTTTTATATCCCATATGTAAATAGTTCCTAACATTGTCTGTCTGACTTATTTTGCTTAGCATGGTATTCTCAAGGTCCATCTATGTGGTCACAAATGGCAATATTTCATCTCTGCTTGTGGCTGAGTTGTATCCCATGGATTATATGTATCCCATCTTCTTTATCCAATCATCTACTGAAGGACACTTTGTTTTTTTTCCGTGTCTTGGCCACCATGAATAATGCTGCAGTGAACACATGTCTTTGTGAATAGACACTTTCAAAGTTTTAGGGTAGATGCCCAAAAGAGGGGTTGCTGGGTCATTTAGTAACTCTATTCTTAATTTTTTGGGGAACCTCTACATTGTTTTCCATAATAACTATACCAGTTTAATTCCCACCAGGAGTAAATGAGGGTCCTTTTTCTACACAACATCTCCTACACTTATTATTACTTGGCTTGTTGGTAATACTTAATATACATATATAATGCAATTCCTATCAAAATCCAATGACATTTAAAAAAATAGAATAAAAACTTATCAGATTGTATGGAACCATGAAAGACCCTGAAAAGCCAAGGCAATCCTGAGGGGAAAAAAAATGAAGCTGGAGATATTACACTCCCTGACTTCAAGTTATACTACAGAGCTATGATAATCAAATAACATGATACTGGAAGAAAAACAGACACACTGACCAATAGAAGAAAATTGAGAGCCCTGAAATAAAAACACATGTATATGAGCAAATAATTTTTTAAAAAGAAGCCAAAAACATACAATGGAGAAAAGAAATACTCTTCAATAAATAGTGCTGGGAAAATTGAAAAGCCACATGTAAAAGAATAAAACTAGATTACTGTTTGTATCTATATACAAAAGTTAACTCAAAATAGATCAAAGGCCTAAATATGAGACCTGAAACAATAAATTACATACAGAAAATATTGGGATTAAACTTATGGACCTTGGTCTTAGAGAAAATTTTATGAATCTGACACCAAAGGCAGGGGAAGTATAGGCAAAAGTAAATGAATGGAACTATATCAAAATAAAAAGCATCTCTTCACAGCAAAAGAAACTGTCAACAATAACAACAACAACACAAAAGGCAACCAGCAGAATAGGAGAAGACATTTGCAAACAACAGTTCTGACAAGGGCTTAATATTCAAAATATATAAAGAACTCATAAAACTAACTCAACACCAAACAAACAATACAATTATAAAATGAGCAGAAGACCTGAATTCTCACTTCTCACAAGAATACATACAACTGGCCAACAGGTATATGAAAAGATGCTCAGCTTCACTAGTTATTAAAGAAATGCATTTCAAAACTACAATAAGATATTTATGTAGTTTAAACTTACATAAATTTATTATAATATTTATAATGATTTTTGACTTGCTTTTATTCAAACAACATGTTTTAGAATTGTTTTTTTGTTTTTTTAATTAATTAATTTATTTTTTCAAATATATTTGTCTCTGCCTTCCCCCCACCAGTTTCCCTTGCCACCTCCCTGCCTCCCTCCCTAGAATTGTTTTTTTTTTTTGATATATAGAGTTATGTATGAGTTGTTGCTACTATGCCCCTTTGACTGAATCTACTAACTATATTTTATTTATGCTTTCATCAACTGGGGGGCATTGAGTTATTTCTCAAATTTTAATTATATAATCAAAAACTTCCTAATTATTTTGTGCATATGGTTTTGTGCATATTTAAAAATTTAAGACATATCTAGATGTTAGAATTGATAGGTAATTGGTTATATTCATATTGTAATTTAAAAGACATCAAATTGTTTTAAAAGTGTTTTGATTTTATATCCTGTTGTACAGTAAGGTAAACACCTTTGTAATGCTAGATACAAAGTGACAATAACAAGTTTTACATTTTGCCGATCTGATAGATATAAATATTTTTTAAATGTTAATCAGGAATAACTTACACATTTACATAGGTTATTATGCTTTCTTCCTCTGTTAATTATCTGTTTATATCTTATTTTCTCTTTAGGCATTTGTATCTTTTTAATTTTAATATAATGAATCAAAGGCATCACTGCAAATTCTCAATATTCATCTTTTATTGATTACATACAATTAAAATATATTTCTCCAATTTGGCTTCTTTTAAACTCATATTTTTGTCATATTGATAAGAAGTTTTAAAATTTATTCTAAACAAGCTTTTTTGTCAGTGCTTTTGTGTCATTGAGAAACAGTATTCCCAGAGAATATGAAAATATGCTTCTATATATATATCTAAAAATTTCAAAGTTTTTATTGTACAAATAGTCTAATAATCTATTTTTGGAGTGATATTAGTTGGCAGTATAATTTTCATTTTCATAGGAGGAGCCTTTGGGCTCAGAATCATTTATTAAATATTTGAATTTCTTCCAACTAATTTCTAATGTTTTATTCTCTGTCATATTTCAAGTTTCCTTCTCTGTTCAATTTATTTTTTCCCTATTGTGTATAGTGTTGATTTATATGTTTCCTACTCTGCCAATTCCACATCATCCTTTATTATTATAACTTCAATAGTCTTAGCAACTGATAAGAAAAAGCTAATTGTCCTCATATTTCTTCTTAGAAGATAATCTTGGCTATTTCTGCTCCTTTACTCTTCCATATAACTTTGGAATCAGCTTATCATTTTATATGAGAAAATGTGTCAAAAATGACTTATTTAAGAAGAAGAAGATCAAAAACTATGAACAGTAAAATGACAACAAACACAACTATCAACAACTGAACATAAAAAAACAAACAAACATGCAAACAACAGGACAGAAATGAAGGTCACTTGGAGGGTTATTAGCTGGGAGAGAAAGAGGGGAGAATGGGAGAAAAAGTACAGAGAATAAGAAGCATAATTGGTAGGTACAAAATAGACAGGGGGAGGTTAAGAATCGTATAGGAAATGGAGAAGCCAAAGATCTTATATATATATGCCCCATGGACATGAGCTAAGGTGGGAGATTGCTGGTGGGAGGTCAGTGAAGGGCAGAGGGGGATAAAGGGGAGAAAAAATGGAGAAACTGTATTAGCATAATCAATAAAATATACTTTAGAAAAAGAGAAAATATGTTGAGATTTATATTGAAAGTGATTGGAATTCATACATAAAGTTGGAAAAAGTTGATATGATATGGTCAGTTATAAAATAATTGATATACCACACACTGTGTGATTTTGAGGATTCTCATCTTTATAATTGTATGCTGCATCCTCCAGAATTCCCAATACAGAACCAAGTGTTGTATTTGCTGTTCAGAGATCCCATGACAGAGTGATATTGGAGATATTTCCAATCTAGTATGTGGTTCATTCCTTCTTGCCTGCTCCCTCCAAACTCCCTTTGTTAGCCCCTTTATATGATCTTCAAATCCAGGCAGAGGTAGATTGCTGTTTCTCAACTTCTCTCAAGATATCCCCAGATTTTAAGCAATGAAGCTGACTTCAGTTTCTTTCCTAGAATGACACATTTTGCTTTTTTTTTTTTTTTGGTCAGGTGTCATCTCTTCTATATGATTACCAAATATATAGATATAAATATATATATACACAAAAACATATTCATAACAAAGTAAGGAAACACTCATAATTATAGTCCTTGTTTCTGTAACTGGTCACATGCTCCTAGTTGACATTTAACACTACCTTTTTCTACTACCTATTTGGTATTATTCTCTTTAACTTCAGCAAGCACCTCACCAGGTCATGGTTCTTTACCTGATGAGTAAACCAAGCTTTCAGTCCTGAAGGGTGGGAATCACTAGTCCCATCTGAATTGGGTTGTATTTTTCCATTGACCTGAATCAAAAGGCACAGTAATACTCTAGAGGATAGCCTGTGTTCCAGACATACTCTTTCCCACCTCCATGGTGAAGTCCAATTTCCCTTGGTGTTCACCCTAGTCAGCACAGTAACTCCCTTCCTTGCCTGGTGATTCAGAGTTTCCAGAGAGTCCTAACCTCCAGTTTGATGGAATTATGGTATCTTGGTAGAGGTATGCTCACTCTAGAACTGCGATCTCTAGGCCTGACAATTGTAAGGTATAGAAACAGGAAGCAAAAGTCTTGCTAATAGTTTACTAGGAGTATAGTGAGTGGTGGCATTCTAATTTCTACCCTTGAATGAAACCATTTTTCTGTTTGTGTGAGTCCTGGCTAAGTGAAAAAAGAGAATATATTGGATGCTGATTCACAGCATATACAGCATTCTGGGGAAACTTGTCCCAATCCCACAAGGTATTGCCACCTAGCTGGCAAAGTATTGACACCTAATGGCTTTTTCAAAAAGGTAATTTCACCATTTTAAAAACTAAATCTTTCAGGATGGTGAGGAACACTGTAAAACCATTGATTTTCATGAGACGGGGTCCGTTTCTACACTTCATTATTTGGGAAGTGAGAGCCTTGATTAGAAGTAATGCTGTATGGAATGGCACTATGGTGGCTAATGCCTTCTAATATTACACAGATGGTACTTTGGCAGAAGTATTGTATGCAGGAAGGCAAATCTGTATATAAAACACTTTCTAATTCCAGGGAAAAGCAAAACATCCCCTCTTTCACCCATTGGGACTGATGCAATAAAATCAACCTGCCACCAGGTAGCCATCAACACCAACTGGGAAAGAGAAGACAGCATATCAGGAGTGAAAATCATGGACATTTGGGATACTTCTTCATGTAACCTACTTGTTCTTTCAAGGCCTGCTAAAGCTTGATCACATATATACCATTTTTATTGATAATGGAATGGTAAATTATATCTTAATAGGTAACATGATACTTAACTCATGATGATCAGTTCAAGTCACATCATAACTGGATGGCTCATGGTTAAACATTCAGTCTCTCCTAAGGCTTAGTAGCAGGTCAAAAGCTGTTTCTGAAAAGGGAAAGTGGTTACTGTCATGAGCATATGTTTGTGGTATCGTCTTTCCTTTAAGTCAGCTGGACATCTGCTCTGTTAGCTGCCTACTGAGCAGCCTAGCACCAAGGAACAGACAAGAATCACATACAATAACTATGTTATTCATTCAGCTTTTATTGAATGCAGGTTCACTCAAAGGAGCATCAACATACTTAATATCCTACTCACACTCTAACAGTCTGAGAGAAATATAACACACAAACAGCATTCAGTGTGGGATAATGAACCCAAGTCCCAGAGTCTCAGTCTGCAGGTTTGGGAGACAGCATGGTGGGTGAGGGAGTTGTCAGCATCTTGCAAGGAAGGATCTCTGGAGCCAGGTGCAGACGAAGTCCTCAGTCTAGCAGGGCAGAGCTTCCAGCAGCTGATGCAAAGAGAGATCAGCATGGCATGGAGCAACACTCTGGTGTGTAGAGCTCAAATGTCTCAGCAGTTGTCTGGAATCTACTCCACCCTTTCGGGTCTTTTGATAAATTTCTTGACACCTCTGATGCCAAGTGGGGAATTTGCCCAGGAGCCAATGGGTGGTACATGACTGTTCTGCTTGGCACTCCTGCTGACAAGCATGGAATTTCCCCAGGAGCCTATCTATGCATGATATTGTTCTGCAGACATGGCTATTCTGATCACATGTGCAGATATCTTAGGTGTGTCCCCTTGCCAGATGTATCTGCTCTGACTTCGGTAGTTTCCCTGTTGAAATGAAGTGTCATGGCTGACTGACAGCTGTTTTGGTTGACATGACTGACTCTACTTTGTGTTATATACTTTATGCTGTCTTGATCAGACCAATGCCATTTTATTGGCCCTGCTCTCCACAATTATCTACAGAGGGTGGCTAGTCTTTGTCCCCAAATCATAGAGGCTTTTGTTGTGGTTATCCTGCAGGGCCTGCCAAAGTGTCCAAACAGCATCACTATCTGCCACTGGTACTTCAAGTGCCATTGAATCTGGTGGATCATGTGGCTTAGGAGGCAGAGCAGTTTGCATCTTCTGGAATGGAAAGGTGATCAAGATTTTTCTAAATTATTAAATAAATTTACCCTTGATATACCCTTGAGGTAACGCAGTGAAAGCATATTGCTGATCTTGGCAAGTGAAAAGCAAACTGCTTCTGGTGGACCTTATTGACAGGGATGGAGAAAAAGGCATCAGTAGATGTGTCATTTTACTTGAGAATTAAAACCACATCTGGTATAGTAGCTACAATTGGAATCACCGCCTGGTTAAGCTTATGAAAATTCACTGTAATTCTTCAAAATCTGTCTGCCTTCTGCACAGACCAAATAGGCAAGTCAAATTGGGTTTGGTGAGAAGAAACATCCTGCATCTTCAGTTTTGATGGTGACACTAATCTTTACAGTCACTCCAGTAACATGGTATTGCTTTTGATTTATAGTTTTCATAAATAGAAGCAGTTCTAGTGGCTTCCATTTGGTCTTTCCTGCCATAATATCCCTCATTCCAAAGGTCAAGAAGCTGGTATAGGGATTCTTCCAAGTGTTAAGTGTGTTCACCAATTATGCTATATGAAACTGGAGAAATAATTACAGGATAGGTTTTAGTAGCCACAAGCCTTACTGTGACATATATCTGAGCTAAACCTCCATTGGCCCTCTGACCTCCATAAGCCCCTATTCTGACTGGTAGACCACAGTAATGTTCTGGGGCCCTAGAACTATATTACTTCAGAGAAAGCGTCCATAGTTCCTGAGAGGTCTGATTATTTCCTTTTTTCAAATGCAGTTACCCCAGTAAAAGGCCATAGGTACCTTTGAAGAAGGCTGGGAGAGAAAGTAACAATATATACTTCGTCAGTGTACCAGGGCCCTTTCTCAAGCAAACCAAGCCTCTCTTTATTCAAGGAGTTTTTGGTGTATAACCTCGTTCAAGCCAGGGAAATAATTGAGGGTCCTATGACTCTCTTTTTTATGATTCAGATTAGACTTCTGTTCATTTTATCTGGAACTTTTATGCTTACACATATTAAGTAAAAATTCAGTATGCTTCCCATCTATTTAAATTATATAAACACCATAATCAGTAAGCCAACACCATAGATCTGCATGAGCCAGACAATTCTTATTGGTACTTTGATTCCTATTACAGTAAACACGCTAACCTTACCTTTGATATTTGAGCACTGCTGCTTGGCTTCTACCAGTTTGGATTCATTAACTCCCATCGCATTTAGATTTCCCATCCCACTGACTACACTTTCCACTGTAAGGTCTGGCATTCAGAGAAGAGTGATCATAGAGTTCTTCAGTGCTGTCAGGGCTCCTCTCACAAACTTATTTCTCATACTCATAGTGTAAATTATGTCTCCTATACTTTCCCAGAGTGGATGAGTATGTCTTTAATGATAACTCTAACATTCAAAACTCTCTAAGCTTTTGAATTCCAACTTCTACATTAAACCAAGGCAGGTTCTGACATTTTAAACATGCTCACTGTAGCCTCCTTTTTGGTTCATGTTTTAGCCAACTAACTAAACATATTCCTTTCTAACTCCTTGAGCTACAATATTAAAAGCAGATATGCTTTATAGTAAGTCCATATTTATAGATTCAGCCTGATCCAACTTTATGTTCCTTTCACTATTGCGCCACATCCTTAATAACCATTCTCATAGATCTTTTTCAGATTTCTGTCATGTAAGTTAAAAAACTCAACTAGGTATTTTGTAGAGTAGTGTACCTCCTCATGGGTCATGCATTGTCCCTCACTTATAGGGTCTGCTGGTCATTAAATCTAGTTATAGATCCGGAAGCAAAGAAGGGTTGTGCAGGCAAATCTGAAGAGACTCAGCATTGTCTTGAAGGGCATCTGCCTCAAAAGAGATCATTACACTTTCTTCTTTTTTTTTAAAGCTTTTTAAAAAGAGATTTTATTTATTTATTTTTAGAGAGGGGGAAGGGAGGGAGAAATAGAAACATCAATGTGTGATTGCCTCTAATGTATCCCCTACTGGGGACCTGGCCTGCAACCATAGCATGTGCCCTGGCTGAGAATCAAACTAGCAAACCTCTGGTTTCTGGCACTCAAGCCACTGAGCCACACCAGCCAGGACTATAGTTTCATTATGAAATGCAGGGTGATTCCTTCAGATAGAGGTGAAGAAGCCAGTTCCACTGGAGGTGAAGAGTCTCATCCCACTGGCCAAGAAGATTAATGAGAAGTTAGGGACTCAAAGTCTCTAGCTTCATCAGGGTCTTCCCACCTGTTCTTATCCCAACTCTTCTCAATTAATGCCCTTAATTTAACAGTACATGTCTCATGAAGCTGGAAGTTGAAGTTGTGTTGTAATTTAGCCAGTCACTGGATGAGATTCTTATTTAGATTTTCAGCAATCTCAGCTCTGCAGCTATAGAAAATAAGTGTCTCCTTCAGGGCATGCATAGTAGCTTTAGGGTTATTTATGAAGCACTTGAGCTGGGAATTCTCATCCCTGAGCTCATCATTTTCCTTCCTCATTTTGTTCAGTGACATTAGAAGCAACCAGCCAATTTTATTACATCAATTAATTTTTTAAAAAAAGTGTTCATAAGTATCATATACATAGTCGCCTAGCACCTTGCTTCTTATCAGTAGTTGTTTAGCACTGTCTAATGGTGATATTTTGCATATCTCTATTGACAGATTATGCCATGGACTAGCAGTACTACTGAAAGTAGTGTTAGTATCTTTAAATTTAATCATAGTAGTCAAATTCAGTAACCCCAGGACCAATGCAAAAAACTTATCTTTAAAATTCTGTTCCTCTAGAATTTGATTTTCAACCAGTGTGCTACAAGAGACACACTATGTGCTGCAACAATTTTTAAAGCATGCAATACTTGACTATTTAGTCAGGACACTGATTCTTTTCCCTCATATTGTCAAATAGAAAAATGACAACAGTCAGTACAACAATTGTCTGGTGTGACTGAATTAAAAATTTTTTTTGCCAGATGAATAGAAAATATATCTTATGGTGTGCTGCAGAATTTTAGTAATTCGTTTATGTGTGCCATGAGATGAAAAAGGTTTAAAATCTCTGCTCTAGGATGACTCTCATTATTAAAATCTTTATCAGAGTTTGCTAGAAAAACAGACTGTTAGAATATATCTATACTTCTATCTCTATCTTTATCATTCTTTCTTTTCTCTTTCTCTATTTCTACATCAATATCTATAATAACATAAATATACAGAATACATTTATTAGTTTCATTTTGGATTGTTTGCTCTTAAATTTTCTTCAATTGATTTGTCTCAATCTTAATAAATCTTTCTTGTGCAGGAGAAAGCTGTTTAGCTCCATTAGTAATTTGTTTTTTAATTTAAGTTACTATAATTTTTACCACTAGAAATTCTTTATTGCTCATTTGTATTTATAATTTCTGATCTCCTTGTAATATACTCTATTTGGTAAGCCAGTATTCTCATACTTTCCTTTAATTCTTTAGACTTGATTTTATTCTTTAAATGTATTTATAAAAGGCAATATATAGTTTGTCTTACACGTTCAGTATAGGCTGACTTTGGGATTAGTTTTTATTGCTTGCTTATATTTCTTAGTATGGACCCTATTCAACTCTTTTGTGTGTATATGCATAGGTGTGTGTATCATAACCTGTCCTTGAAACTGAATTTTTTTTTGTTTTTTTGTATCATTTTTCCCTTTATTTTTTTATTTTTAAATTATATTTTATAATCATGCTATTACAGTAGTCCCAAGATTCCCCCTTTTGCCCCCTTCCACCCAGCACCCCCATTCCCTCAGGCAATCCCCACACCATTGCTCATGTCAATGGATCATGAGTATAAGTACTTTGGTTACTCCATTTCCTATATTGTACTTTATATCCCTATGGCTATTCTGTAACTGGATATTTTAAATAATATAATATGGCAACTCTAGAATTTAGACATTTTCCAGATTCACTGTTGTTTCTGTTTGTTGTTATATAGAGCTATTTATAATTTTTCCTGCAAATATTATGTGGAAGAATTTCATTTCATACTTTTTTATACATTATTGCTTTTAAAAATATTGGTCTGAATAAGTTGACTATGACTTTCTCCACACATGCTTTCTAAAAATAGTTTTAATTACTTGCATCCATTGGATAGACATATCCCTCCATCATATTTGATGTATAATGAGTTGGTAATATTTTAACTGGTTAGATAGAAAATGTTCATTTTTAATTAGTTCAATTAAAATACAGATCAGTTTTTTAAAAAATCTTCCTTTTTATTCTATGCTACTTTAACCATTGACTCAATTTCCAAAGGATGACACAATGAAGATCAAGTACTGCCTAAACACATAGTAGAAAGTATTTAAAAAAAAAAAAAGAATGCAGCTATTAGTAAGCTCTTATTTAGTGTGTATTGCCAAATCTATTTTTCTACTACAACAGAGAGACATGTTATCTTTATTAATCTGAAATGTCATAGAAATCTGCTCTAGGAAAGTGACATATCTATCTTTACTCTCCTAAAAGGGAAATAAATCTGATTCAGGGAATGAACCATTTCTTACTTTATTATCCTGAAATATAAGTATACATGCTTCAGGCAGAGACATGTCTATATTTCCAAGGCTACCTGCTATGCAAACATCCTTGAAAAGGCACTCTGGAGAAAATAAGCTGTGAATGTCTTTGAAGATGTTCAGAAATTTGAGTGATTCATGGAGAATTGTACGTCAAGAAAATATATTAAAGCCTTGAAACAAAGCACCACGATGCCTTATATGTCTGAATTACTTATGTGTGTGAATTCTGTGCCTGTATTTTCAATGGCCAAAACAGGTCTCTAGGTAAGTGGACTTGAAGACAACCTCCCACAAAATAATGTTTATTTTCAGTTTGTTGAGTATTTAGCTTATGAACTAATGTGGATGGGTGACAGCGAGCATGAAAAGGAAATAGGCTCTCTACAGTGAAGAAGACAGATAAGATTCTATCAAAACCCATGAAACCATATTTTTCTTTGAGGAAAACTGAAGAATTTAAAAGAAAAAAATCTCAATTATTTAATACCTCAAAATAAATGTGAACTATATAAGAAGTGTATTTACCTTGATTTTTCCATAAATATTTTTTCTTTCTTTTTATTATATTTTTATTATTATTTATCTTCCTTATACCCTCTTTTGCCTACATTGATTTCATTGCACTAACTTCCTGCCATCAGAAGAAGTTAAACCTTTGTTTGTTTACTAACTCATTCTGTTAAACATAAATTTTACATTTTTTCTAGTTTTGCTATTGAAAATTTATCCAATCTGTGTACATCTATGCTTACACAATAGTAGAAAATTTTTCACAATGCTTTTTTAAATTTTATATTTATTTTGAGTAACTTCCTTAGAATGGAGAAAAAATTTGGCAAAATAAATGTTTTACTAATTAGCTATATGTTTCAAGAATATTTTAAAAATTAGTTTTTATAAATTTTTACTTAATACATTTAGAATGAGATCAAAATAGAAAATGAAAATTCCTAATCTGTGTTATGGTAAGAAGGACAGAAAATAGCCTGGAAGTTTTAGAAGTTGAGAATTTATTTATTTAACATAAAAGAACCTAGAACAGATTAATTTTGAAAAAAGAGCAAAGTTGCGAGAATAGAGTTGTTTCTCACAACAATTCTATGTGAGAAATAGAATCTGATCTATTTGATTTCAAGACGTTAGAGTGACAAACATTTTGGTCCTAATATAAGAATGGTTATATAGATCAATGGAACTGACTAGATAGATACATTCATACACAATCCATTATGAGGTTTTTTATTGTTTACATTATTACAGATGTATCCCAATTTCTCCCTCTTTGCCTACCTCCACCCATCCATGAACCTCTCCTCCCTTGGCCTTCACCACACTATTATCCGTGTCCATGGGCTATGCATTTATATTCTTTGTCTAATATCTTCAGATTCTTTTTTTTCCAGTTTCTCCACCATTCCCCTTCCCTCAAACATCTGTCAGTCTTGTTCCATGTATCCATGACTCTGGCTTTATTTTATTCATCAGTTTATTTTATGCATTAGATTCCACATATAAAATGAGATCATATGGTATTTGTCTTTCTTTGGCTGGCTTATTTTGCTTAGCATAATAATCTCCAGGTCCGTCTGTTTTGTTCCAAAGAATGAGTTCCTTCTTTTTTTTTATAGTCACATAGTATTCCATTGTATAAATGTATCACAGCTTTTTATCCACTCATCTGCTGATGGGCACTTGGGCTGTTTCCAGAACTTGGCTATTGTAAATAATACTGCTATGAACATAGGATGAGTTTATTCTTTCCAATTGGTGTTTCAGGATTCGTAGAACGGTGCAGCCTTCTATAGAAGACAGAATGGAGTTTCCTCAGAAAATTAAAAATGAAACTGCCTTTTGACTCAGCAATCCCACTACTAGGAATATTCCCAATGATCCATTGGTTTTTGACAAAGATTTCAATAATGACAAGTTAATATAATGAGAAAATATAATATATTTTAAAAAGGTTAATAATAAAGCCATAGACACCAATGCAGAAAAATAAAGTCAATTTTATCTCACACAGCAAAAAATAAAAATCAAAATAGATCATGGACCTAAAATTAAGATATTTCTTACAGAAAAAAATATACAAAATAAATAAAAACTTTAGGTTAGAAAAATATTTTTAATAGTATAGAAATAAAACATAAACATGAGAATATTGAAAAAAATAGAAAAGTAAACTTCCTTTCTTCTGAAGTTGATGATAAACAAGTGAAAGGCAACAACATATTTGGAGGAAAGTGTTATAAATTATATCTGATAAAGATCTTGTAAAATATGTAAAGGACTGTGATTACTAAAAACTAAAAATGAAAACAATGTAATTAAAATGAGCATAATATATGAACATATATTACTACATAGTTCAAATAGCCAATAAGTATATCAAAATATGTTCAACATAATTATTCATCAGGGAGATGCAAATACACAATGCAATATTATTTCATAACAACAAAAATGACTAAAATTAAAGACTTTCATGACACCAGTAATAGTAGGCTATGGAGTAAGTGGAACTAATATATTTTTTGACAGAAATGCAAAATGTTACAGCCACATTGGAAATCAATTTGTCATTTTCTCATAAATTTAAAACACCCATTTAAGATCAATTATTGTGATAGTTTCTCCCTTTCCCCAGTTATGGTCTTTGTTTTGATGTCTAGTATTAATATAGTCACTCCAACTTCCTTTGATTAAAATTTGCATGGCAAATCTCTTTTTATCAGTTTACTTTGAACTTTTCTGTGTCTTTATATTTAAGGTTTTTCTTATATACAGTATTTAGTTAGATCTATTTCCCCTCTTTCAACAAAACTCAGCTTTAAGTTGTTGTGGTTATACTATTTGTGCTTAAAAGGAACCATGCTGAACTTAGTTCTGATACATGGATAAGTTAATTTGAATTAGTTTCTTTCAAAATTTATTTAAACTGTGTTAGAAAATGTCCACAGAGGCCTTTAGTCTGGGGCTGAAATACTCCCACTGCTAAGGCAATCACCTCTGAGTAGTCTGTGGTATCTCCCACATACAAATTCTGTTTATTCTGGTCCTTGGAAAGTCTAATTCTTCCCATGTTATATGAGTTTCAGGAATTTTTTGCCTATTGTTTTTTGGTGGTTATTGCTAGTGTGTATACTCCATCTAAAGGCTTGAGAGAACCCACTTACAGGTCTTTGTCCCTCACTGTGCATCTGGTCCCTCTAGATTATTTCAGCTGCCTCTCAAAACTTTAACTTTTTGTCTTTCAACTAGTTTAATTTCCTGATTGTTCGAAAAGGCATATTAATTTTAGTCCCTGTTTCTTAATCATGACAGGAAGTGGAATTTGGTTCTTAATATCTCAGTAAACAAATAATTGGCCCTTCTCTAAGCTATTTTATTAGCAGCAATTAGGAATTGTTTTTGGAAATTGCTAATTTATGATATCTGTCTCTCTCCAACAGTTCCTTAAGTAACATGAAAACCACTCAACTAATCATATAAGATACTCTTCATTAAGGCTGATCATAAGACAATTCTTCAATTCTTGGAAGGGCTGTGTGTGTATGTGTGTGTGTGTGTGTGTGTGTGTGTGTATTTGTGTATTCAGAAAAGTAAATGGCATTAGAGGAAAACATAGTGCAATGTTCAGCAGTTGGTTATTGGATTCTGGCCAGTTGTTTTTTTCTTAATAATTAGAGTTGAGTAATGAGGAAATACTTATTTGTCTTTACAATTTTCCACAACATAGGTTAATAGTGTAATGCTTAATGATTAATTTGATAAATGCCAGGAACACATTTAATAAAATGTACAAACATTTCTGATCAAACCTTTTAGATAAATAGGAACAATTTATATAACAAAGAATATATGTCAAGACAACATACAATATCTTACTAAAGGATAGAACTCTAAAGGCTTATTGATTGAATTCATAAAAGAGAGATAACAGTAAATGTAAATGACTCATGAAATATAGGAACACTGCTGAAAAGTGTAAATGGGAGTTGATCCATAGTAAACATAGAACCTTCTTGGGTAGGGATTATAAGTCATGTAAAATTTTTCATTTCCATAAATTTTTCCATATATTGAATACATCTATAGTGAAAAGTCAATGGCATTATTTTAAATTTTACAAAAAATTCTACAGTTCATTTGGGAAAAGTTCTGAAAATAGATTTGGAAAATTTTAAGGAAGGGCTAGCACAATTAAGATCTTCAATCATATGTTTGATGAAATTGAAAGATTCAGTTTGTTTAAAACAATGTTTCTATTAGAAATTCCAGAAGCTAATCCAAGTATCCTAAAGATGATTAGTAGCATTTCAAATCACGGAGAATGAGATTATTTATTCTATTATGGTCTATGAAAGGATTGACTAACTATGTAGTGGGGAAAGTAATAAAGCTAATTCATGTCATATGAGTAGTAGGGCCATCATAACAAATTATCACATATTTTGAGTGTGAAAATAACAGGAATTTATTATCTTACAAGTCTATAGGTAGAAATATGAAATCAAGTTGTCAGTGGGCCATAATCACTCTGAATGTTCTAGGTATGAATTCTTCTTGGCATCTTCCAGCTTCTATGTCTCAAGCGCCTCCACCATGGCTTATGGCATCATCACTCTAATCTCTGCCTCTACCTTCATGTGACATTCTTCTTTGTGTGTCTCTCCATGTCCTCTCCCCTTTTCATAAGGAAATCAGTCATTGCATTTAAAACACACCTTAAATCTAGGAGGATTTTATATTAAGATTCTTAACTAGTCACTTATAAGCACAATGTTTTCATATAAGATCACATCTAAAATTTTTCAGCTCATTTTGCTATACTTTAAGTAAATTGAAGAATCAGGGTCTTACCCAAGTTAATGAAAATATAAAAATAATACAAATAATAAGTGAAATATTAGGGAAGAACAAGATTCAGAATTACTAAATAAAACATCAGGAAGTAAGACCAAGATTGTTGAAACTCCCGATCAAATGCTTTTCATGCTTTGTGGATTCTGAATTTGTATTCTAAGGATATAATCCAACCATGTACTATGAAAAATAGAGACATTTATTGAAGAAAATATCAGATACAAGAAACATTGTACATAGGACAATGACGCCTCAGTCCCCTGCAAGCAGACACCTTGGGACCTCATATAGTTCTCCCAAATGCCATCCGCTGCCCTGTCATATTTTCCTGAATCTCATCCACAGTCTGAAATCTCTTCCATTTCAAAGGTGATTTTAGTTTAGGGAAAAGCTGGAAGTTGCAGGGCACCAAATGTGGTCTGTAAGGGATGCTGAGTCATCTGGGTGATTTGATATTTCACCAAAAAACTCTGCACGAGATGTAATGCATGAACAAGTTGTGCTGTAGTGATGAAGCTGTCGATCACCTGTTGCCTATAGCTGTGGCCTTCTGAATAATCAGAATAGTTTCTGTGGAGGAATGTTCAAGCTTAATGCCAAATTTAATGCAGATTTGTTGCTCTACTCTCTCAGTCATACTGAATGCAACAGCCACATAGTACACATGCTCACTTAATGATGTCTATAGCCCTCACTTATCAGCACAATGAAGTCATCATTGTTCACACATGCACATTCCAGTCCACTCTCCTTGGCTGTCAGGTTACATCGATGTTGTGCAAACTGTTCTTACTGTATTAACAATGACTGGACTTTGTCCAGGCAGTTCTCATATACATGAGCAAAAAAAAATTTTGTTACTTTTTCTACTAAGTATAATTAAAACATCAGAAAACAGAAAATATTCAAAAAACACTATTTAGATTATTTTATATACATATAATAAATGGAAAGTTAAATGATGTTTATAAATGTTATTAGCTTTAGAAAACATATATGATTAAACTAAAAATATTAAAGATCAATAAATAAAATACAATTTATTTATGTGCTGGAAAAACTAAAAATAACTAATGACATTTATTTTCCCTGAAAAATAAACCTTAGTCCATTGTCTTAGTAATTAGTAATTAGAGCTAGCTCTTTAGTAAGTATTTTATTTATTTTAGTTTAATTGATCTGGTTAGGCATCCTGTAATTATTGATAGTAATATTTTTAAAGACTTTAGCATAGGCTATAATACACAATTATTTTTCTATCTCTTGAACATTTAGAGTTATATTTTTAGCTGTATCCATGTATATTTGTGTATTTTTTTCTTTTTAATTAATTAGTATCACTAGAATTTAACCATTTCATTATTTATTGTTGTTGTTATGCTTCTTAAACTGTGTTATTGCTTATAATGAGTTGTTTAGGATTCAAAAAATCTATATGTGCATATTTGGGTAATTAGGAGATGGCAACCAGTGAGATCAAACGTAGACTAGGAGACTCCATGGTGTCCCTGGGAACGGCTCTAGCTGGAGAAAGAAGTACCAGTAAGTTGACATTTTAGCTCTCTTAAACAATTACCTTGAGAGTCACATACAGGTGGTATGTTCAGGTAAAACTTGGTGGTTGTTAATAATGTCTATTGCAATTGTAGATGTATTAGCAGAATTCATACAAGGTAGGAAGACAAAACATGTAGGTGACGTATATGAAAATGTCAACACTGAGACCAAGTAATTCAGCTATGAGGTTTTTATCATAAGTGTTAAAATCAAGAGAAATAGATTTCCTTATTCATTTTACAGTGGAGAAGTAAGCATCATTTTTTAGCAGAGTGGAGTAGATATCTTAAAAATATATAGCACGAATAGGAAATGAGTTATTGCCCTGGAAGAGAGCATGGTGATATCAGGTCCCCAGTGGTATGGAGGAGAAATCACAGCTCCTAAGCAGAGTGGCACTGCTGTGTGGGTGGCAGCCCAGACTCCGAGAGATATATGCTGGCTGCCAATGGTGAGAGTTTTTGTTTATAGGATATTGCAGTGTTGGTTTTGTACAGTTTTATGCTTAACTGTTTTTTTAAACTGTTCTCTAATAAAATATAAAATTTACATAAAATCAACTTTTATGTAAATGTCTGTTATTTTTTTACTGTGGAAATAATTTTACATGAAAAAGTATACATTCACTTAAGAGTTTCTAAAAGAAAAAAATGTATACTGATATTGTTTAAAAAATGCAAAAAATATTTTAAAATTTAAAATACCAACACACTAATTCAACTTCCACTGCTTAACTTCAGAGTAACAAGGAAATACAAGCCTTCACAAGTTCAAATAATAAAAAATTCTGAGCCTGAACCCTAGCAGAAAGGCAAGATAACTCTGTAACAAATGAGTCTCTGAACATAGAAGAAAGACAATATGTGAAAAAATGACAAGGGATTTGTATTCTGGATTTTCTTTTGTTCAAAACATTGTCTTAGGAGTCAGGTACACTATCAATAAATTTCTAACTCTAGCATTTACTAGCTTTGTATCTTTTCTCAAAATCATCTGTATGCTTCTGTTGTCTTGTTTGTAAAATAGCATCAGTACCTATATCAGTGGATTTTTATAAACATTAGATGACAAAAATTATAAAGTCAATTAACTTAGTAGCTCATTGAAAATTATCAAAATGGGAACTATGATTAATATATGAAAAGTTTAAACATTAATCAATAAAATAATTAATGACATTTATCCTATTACAAGGTAAAATGTTATGAGGTCTTTCTGATTTCCTGAAGAAGAATCCTCTCTTAATTTCTCATGCTGCAAGAAGTTATGAAACCTCTTAGATGTTTAATTAAGAATTCCCAGTATCTCTATTATAATTACAGAAAACAGAGTCTATGTTAATATGAAGTATGCAGAACACGTTTCATAAACCAAGTTTTAAATGAGGGTAGATTCAGAGGTCCCTGAAGGCAGTTACCAATGAGCCAACTGCTAAGTAGAATAACCTCAGAATTGCATTAGGTGCTTTGATCAAACATAAAACTCTCTTGTTAAACAGCCATAATGAAAGATCTCATTAACTGTGGGATAGGTGTGTGTGCACGCACACACGTGCGTAAGATCAAACTCACAATTAGCTAAGTAATTATCTGGTGTTTACGTTGTGTATGGAGACAGCCTCCTCCATCTGGATTTAGGTTAGATAGCTAAAACTCATTGGTCTCTTAAACTTGGGGCTCATGAGCTCTTATTAATAGTTTTTACATATTATTAATTCGTAATTTAAGACTGTTGGCTTGTGAGCCCACAAAGATATAGAACTCCTCAACTAAAGTGAACACTATTTGTTATGTTTTATGGAAGAACCAAGTCTTGAAGATTCATATCGTTCATGTTTAGATTGAACAATTAGCAATCCCAAATCTTGTTTTAGCTCAATCTTGATCCTGGAATAAATTCAAGAACAAATATATCCATATTACTAGCTGGATTTTGAACCCCAATTAATCTCCTGGCAAACTGTAAAAACTTTAAGTTAGTGAGAGTCAAAATGACAATAGTCTACTTTCTAAGCACTTTTTACTGTTTCTATTTTATTATGGACAGTCCAGAACTGTGGATTCTTCATTGTGCATCAGTGTCATTAGTGTTGCTAAAAAAAAAAAAAAAAATGAACAAACAAACAAACAAACAAACAATTTATCTCAATCCTAGCATCAAGTTTTCTTGGATTCATAACTAAAATACTATACTTAAGCTTTTATCATTCTAATGGTTAAAAACTGCAAATGAAGAGAAATACTAAAAAAAAAACAAAATCTAGGAAGGAAAGGAGAAATTCTTCTTAACACCTAGAGTGAAACCAGTCTAAACTGCAGTCCTCTATCCTTCACGGAATATTAAACCTCCTGAGAATGCAGGGAGCCCCAAGCTCATATTTCAAAAAAATGTTTGGATTTCATTTTTACCTTCAACTCTCCAGCTCAAAAAACTCATACAGTTTTAATTTTGCAGTATCAAAATAGTTCAGTTTCTTCTAATAAACAAAATAACCTAATTACTTAGGATTTTTTACACAGATTTTTTGGTAATATTAATTTATTTTTGTTTTTCTTTTCAATAAAAGGCATATAGCCTGAGAATAAAGATTGGTTTGAGAGTAGTCATAAATTTGATGCCTAAACATGCCTTTAAATTGTATTCCGTTTTTGACACCTAACATTTTTATATCGACTCCTCCACTTTCCAGTCTCTTTTTATTTTCATAGCATAGTAAGATCAAATGCAGCAACATACTCTGTAACTGCCAAAGATAATTCAAAGCCAAAGATGATGCCAAAAAAATTAATTGACATACTGAACCACTTATGTTTATGCTTGCTTCAGATGTTTATATTTTAGTTGGTAGGCAAATGTTGAAAATAGTGGTATCATTTTTAAGTCCTATTAATAATAGTTTAATTGCCTTAAAGTTCACTATATTAAAGACTTGAACCCACAAGAAGTCTTGTTTCTAATAGTGGAGTAGTATTAAGTTATAAACATGTTATATTATGATTTATAACTGTGAAAGTTACATGTCTTTAGACTGCCACCAGAGATCTTTGGTTGTAAATAGAGCCTAGTAAAAGGGATGTTGTGCAAATTCCAGCTTTAAGATTATTTACCTCAGTCTATATTGTCCTGCACAAAATCTTTGGCTTTTTAAAGAAATTAAAAATCATAGGAAACATCATGATAAAACACACTTTGAAGAGACAAAATAATCATCAGAACACTCAAGTATAAACAGAAATTGGGATTATTTGACATGGATTTTCAAATAATTATGATTAAAGTGATTATGGAAGGCTCTAAAGAAAAGCTTGACAACATGCAGGAGCACATGAGTAAAGTCATTAGACTAAAAACTTGTAAGAGAGAGTCAAATAAAAATGCTAAATATGAAAAAGATCACTATCATTTGCTATGAGAAATAAAGAATGAGAAGTGACCTCATCAATAGACTTGACTTGATACAGATGAAAAAACAATCAAAGAACTTGAAGACACGTCAAGAGATCTTACTCAAATTGAAATAGGAGGAGGGAGAGAAAAAGACAGAGAAGGGAAATAAAGCAGAACAAACGGAAAGCATTCAAGAGCTACTGGACATTACTTGTTCTAACATACAATAATTGAAATTTCTGAAGAAAAGAGAGAAAAGAAACAAGCAAAATGTTTGAAGGAATAATGACAATTATTTTCTAAATTTTCAGAAGTTAATTAAAATTTGATGGAAAAAAAAAACAAACCCACACTCAAAGGTCACAGGAAAGACCAAGATAGATAAGTACTGCCACTTCTTAAAACTGAAATAGAAATAAAGATTTTTCTAGACAAACAAAAAAGATCTTTATGGTTCCCAGAACTGCTAACAAAAAATAGTAAAGGAAGTTTTTCAGACAGAAGCCAGACATTATCAGACCATAAACTGACTCTTCACACCTACCAAAAAATAAAAATAAAGAAATGTTGAAAATGAAATAAAATTAACTTTCTTTTTATAGGCTTAATTACTGTAAAATATTACTAACTAAAGCAAAAATAAGGACATTTCATGGGTATTCATAGCATATGTAAAAATAAACAGTATGACAACATAATCCAAATGATGAGAGGAAGGTTTTCCAAATACATTGTTAAAAGGTTCTTAAATTTCATGTTAAGTGCTATTATTTTAATGTAGACTATGTTTAGTTGAAAAACTCCAATTCTTATTTTCTTAAGGTATAAACAGTATGCCAATAGAGGAGTGAAAACAGAACACAAAAGTTTCTGAAATAAGCCAAGAGAAGTCTTAATTAAGGAGGAGGGAAAAAAAGCAAAGGACAGATGGCACAAGTTGGCTATCGCTAAGAAGGTGGTTGCATTTAATTGATCACATTATATGTGAAATATCTAAGTGCAACAGTTAAAAGACAGATAATTAGACTGAATAAAGAGACAAGGATCACCTGACTATAAGAAATTCACTGTAATTATAAATACATAGATTAAAAGATAAAGAGGAAAAATATATGTGTACATAACTGCTGATAAAGCTATATTAATATGAAATAAGGCAGATTTTCATCTTATACAGAATAATAGTCCCTCTAAAGTTGATCATATTCTAACCCCCCAAGTTTGTGAATATGTATTACGTGACAAAGAGTTTTTGCAGATATCATTAAATTAAGACTTAACATATGGAGATCAGTCTGAGTTACCCAGGAGGGTTGGAGAAGAGAGAAGAGTTAGAAAAGGAAATGTGGTGATGAAAATGGAGGTCACAGAGAAAGACAGATTTACAGATGCTAAACTGCTGCCTTTGATGAGCAAGGAAAGGAATGAGACAAGGAAGCCTGGCAGCATCTCAAAGCTGGGGAAGGACAGGAACTACTCTCCTCTAAAGCCTTCAGGAGGAACGCAGCTCAAATTATTGTCAGATATAAAGATGAACATTGTATTATGTATGTAAGACATAACAATCTTAATTGTATCTGAATCTAACTAAGACTGAAATACCTGAAGCAAATTATAGAAGTGAACAAAGAAGTAGAGAAATTAAGATTACAATAATAGACTTCAAAATTCTTCGTTCGGTCACTAACAATACCACAGATCAAAAAGTGGTAATATAGAAGATATTATCGCCACTATCGAATAACTAGACATAGCTATCATGTATAGAACAGTGCGAACAACAGCAGAATACACATTCTTTCACATGCACAGAGAACGTCTCCAATACAATCCATATTCTGAGCCATTCAATTAACAACAGCTTCTTAAAATAACCATACAAAAAAGTGTTCTTAAACCATAATATAATTCAAATAGAAATAAGCACGAGAAAGATACGTAGAAATACCAATATAATTAGAAATTAAAAACACTTCTAAAGAACCCACAGATCAAAAACAGATCTCATAAGAAATTTTAAAGTATTTTGAATTTAAAACAAATGTAAACACAATATCAAAAATGTGTGGAATATAGCTAATGCAGTGTTTAGAACTAAATTTAGAATGTTAAGTGCTTGTATGTAAAAACTGTAAAAGTCTCAAATTAGTAAACTCAACTTCAACTTTAAGAAGCTACAAGAATAAACTGAAATAAAATTAAATAGCAAAATAAACCCAAAACAAGCAGAAGAAGGAAAATAATTGAGTTCAGTTCAGTCAGATACAATTTGGTTTTCTTTTCTCCATAATTATAATGTAATACATTTGTGTTTAGTAACTAAGTTTCTCGACAAACTTTGAAAATTGTTGTGGTTAGAGAGCAGTAGAGCAAGATTTTTAAAATTTCTGACATTCAACTCCTTACTGGTTGCTCTGTTTTTCTTTGAGCAGTATTCCTTTGTATGATTAGTATTAAGCCATAATATTAAAAGATTTGTGAATCCATGGCTTTGAATAGTCATTCATGTGTGAATATGTGATGTGAGCACCAAATCTGAAAGACGGAGAGAGCATGGGTATCAATATTTAAACTCTGAGCTCTAGTCTAAGCTCTGGCATTTCCCATGTGTGTCAACCTTGCAAATTATCTAAGCCTTTCATACTTTACCATTTTCAAAATATTTTTGTTATAAATTCTCAAGCATTTTGAGAGAGCTATGTAATGTGAACATGTAATGGGGCACAGCCAGCCCCCCCCCCCGCAAAGGGTATTTTGTAATGGAGTCCAAGAAAAATATATTCTCCCCACCCAGGGCGGGCTGTCATGGGGAATGGGAGCCTTGAGCAGGGCCATTGAGAAGTTAGCCTGCATGTCAATAACAGGATAGCTTCTTTCCTCATTTGCAAAGAGGATTATTTGGCATATCACCAAAGCTAATCAGGAAAGTTTAAAAGACAATACAGAATGTAGCTGGGTGAGAGACAGACAGAGGCCCGCAGGAGATATAAAGGGTCACAGACTCTGGGGAACAGTGTGTGAAGACCATGCGGGAAGAAAGAGGGGCGAAAGGACTCTCGCTAGAGGGCCATGAGAAGGTGCCCCATGGTTATGGATTAAGAACTGGAGATCGCGGCAAAGCAATAGATGGTGCTGAGACCCGCGAGAGGACTGCCTAGCTGAGCCCCGGACTTCTGCTCTTTTTCTTCTGAAGGACGGTACCCCTGATTGGCCTGACTGGCCTAACTGGGCAAAAGAGGGGAATGCAGGACCATGTGTGTGCTGGTGATTGTTTCGAAGGCAATTTCAGGTTTAAGGGTGACATTTAGCCATTAATCAAACCTGTATAACTTTTGAATAAATAGTTCCTTTTCCTTTTCACCAAACCCTGCCATTCAGAGCCATAATTCCAAGGGCGGTGGGCAAAGGACCCGCAACCGAGGGGTCCCGGGGAAGGAGGGTGTCGTTGTTTCAGTGATTTCATCTGGGCACCCTCCCCCCCCCCCCCGCCCAGCCATGGGTCCTTTTGTTCGGTAACAAACACACTTTGTGAAATATTCTATTTAATGCAAATGTTTTATTTTTAAAGTAATTAATTAATTTTGCCCAGCTGCCCACTCCCCCTTTTTTTTTGTAAGAACTCTTCTAGGTCTGACCTCATATCACACGGTTCTAGAGGAGGTCAGTGACTGCATTCAGCTTCCATGACACCTTGGTTGGAATGTTACCTCCCCTACTTCCAGATTAATGGAATTCCTTCCCTGAGAATTTTAAAATCGAATCTAAAGAAAGGGAATCCTTCTATTAGATGGTGAGGAACAACAACTACAATGAAAAAACAAAATAAAACAAAACAAAAAACCCCCCAGCATGTAGAGTCAGACTGATAGTAAAATAAGAAGAATGCTCACATTGGTAGCCTTTAGTTTCTATCCTTAGGGTCCAACTGAACTCTTGCTCTTCAGGTGGTTTCATTTCCTGAGCCAAGTAATTTTTCTTTTGGCCAGAATTAAATCAGATTGAGCTTTTATCACCCACAAGCAAAAATGATCTCATAGAATTATGAGAACAGACTCAACCATCTTTGACTTGCTGGTGGTGCTTTAGCGCCCTGCTGCCAAGAATACTGTTGCCTGGAGATGGAAACTTTTTTTGTTAATTAAAAATAAATTTGATAGGTATTAGGTGATAGGATAAAGATGTTTTAGTTCACGCTATCACTTTTCCATAATGAAAGCAGAAGATTATGGAGACAAATCAGAGCAGAATTTTCAAAGATAATATGTCTAAAGGAAATCTGGGTCTGCCAAAATCATTCCCTTCAATCCCTTGACAAACAGTGTACACAACCCTGAGGCCATTAGAGCTTACCCAGCATCTCAGTATTGAATTTTCATTGGTTTATTTTTTATCGTGAAAAAAGAAAATCCAGAAAAATGCTATGATCTTTTGGAGGATAACTAATATAGCACACATTTATATATCTTTCCTTAGGTCAAGTTCATGGGAGATGCTGTTTACATAATTGCACTGTAATGAAAAATTTATTTTGTTATGTGTTAGCATATTCATTTCAATTTATTCATTATTTCTAATTGTTTCTAATGCATTTTAAAGTTTAAATTTTGGCTTACTTAGTTTTTGCATTTTTCTCCTTTTTATAAAATAGCGTTCTTATTAGTACTTCAATTGTATTAGAAAGTGAAAAAAATCATTATAATGTATGACACATTTTTAGAGAGTAAATCAATTGCTCATTTTACTAAATTTAATTGTGTTATGAATTGCTGTAATAAAATTCTGGAATATTTTAAAGAGAATTTTTCAAAGAAATGACATATATTCCATTTTATTTTAAGAGATAAATAAAACCTTAACATGGACTTAAAAACATATTATAATAAATGTAAACATGCTACTTTAGATCCACTAAGCTGACATTTCTGGTATATGCACAGTATAAAACATCAACCATATATCTAATATATTATGTGAATGTATCAGAAACATTCTACTTGGGGGGAAAAACATCTTATTACAAACCAACTTTTATTGAGAAATATGCTTCTAATTTACAGGAAAACTAAAGTGCTAATTGTGTACTTCTGAGGATGATCGGACTATGTCTCCTGATCCTTCAAAATATAATTCAAGTAAACTAATCAGTGAGGCAATAAATATATTGCTCACAATAAAAGTAACAATTGGTTTAAGAATGGAAGGATCAGACGCAAGAATGGAGAATCAAAAGATTAAAGTAACTTTATTAATTACTAATTTTATCAATATATCATCCATTTTTCATTGCTTTTTTAGGTTTACAATCTTCAAATAATGGTAGCTTTACCTCATTTTCACTAATTTTAAAACTCTCAATTATTTGTATTTTCTCACCACATAACCTTGTTATTCCAAAATACAATATGTAGAAAAATAATAATAATAATAAATGATAACTAGAAATCCTGACTAAGGTGTGAAAGAAGCACTAGAGTGGTATATTCTTTTTTTAAAAATATTTTAAAGATTTTACTTATTTATATTATAAAGAGGGGAAGGGAAAGAGAAAGAGAAGGAGAGAAGCATGGATGTGAGAGAGGAACTTCAGTTGGTGCCTCTACTATGGGCTGTGACTGGGAACTGAACCTGCAACCCAGGAATCAAACCAGCCTCCTATTGCTTTGCAGGACAAAGCCCAACCAGTAGTGCCACACTAGCCAGGGAGATATATTCTTTTTTTAATTGAGTTTTAGAAATGATTCCCAATTATCTCTGGATCCCAATAATAAAATTATCTGAGAAAGAAACGAGTAAAACAAGTCTATTATATAGATCTTGGATCCTTCATTCTATCTTAAGCTTTGAAAGAGAAATCTCATAAAAAATGAAAATAATTTGAATTTTTCTCAGAATTATTCCCATTCTATTCTCTTTTATATGTTTAATGTCAAAATTATTAAAATTCCTATTAATGTTACCTCTGATTAATTATTTGGAAGTAAATCAATACTAAGTTCTTCCATATGATTTATTTTTTCTTCTGAATCATAAGATATTATCATAAGATATATGTGCATGTATATGTGTCTGCTTTTGTGTTAATGATTAAGAACATCAACACATTAAAATTTTTGAAAATACTTTTTATTTTCCATTAAATTCTAATAAATTATTTTGAGAGAATTTCACAAAATAATTTTATAAATTATTTTAACAAAATTTTAGAAAATCTCAAATATACCTTCTTTCTGATTTTCAATATTCTTTTCAAATACAGGGGTGGGTAAAAGTAGGTTTACAGTTATGATATATAAAAATAATACAATAATTAATAAATAATAATACAAGAATAAACTGTTTCATGTACTCACAATTGTAAGCCTACTTTTGCTCAGCCTTGTATATCTTTCTCCCATACTGTAAACAAAATGCATAGACCTTAAACTTTCATAAATTATCACATTGTTTTAATCTAAATAGGTTCTTTTTAACCTTAGCTGAGGGTTCTGGGAATCAGCACTAACATGTTGCACAGTCTTAAAAGAACAACCCATTAAAACATTGAGAGAGATCTTCCCAGCAACATGTAATAGAAGAAGCATTTTTGTTGTTACAGTTCTCATGCTCTGTAATTTTTTTTTTAAACACAAATATTTCTATGTTACAGGATCCTTAGAAACCATATAGTCATCAAATAAATTTCACAAAAGAATCCTAGGTTCACATGGGGTTATAGACCTTAAATTAGTTATTTTGTACAGCTTTTGCAGGGCACAATTGGATATGAGATTCAACACCTTAATGATATCAGAATTATCCACCACTGATTGCACTTGGCTAGGGGCAGAAGATTTATCATCTTAAAAAATGTGTTCAAGGGAAAATAATCACTGTAGTGTCTCTGACACCAAAAATTAAATATACTTGAAGTAGGATGGACTTCGCTTTCTGTAATTAATCTGTTTGTTGTTATTGTTGGATTGATATAATACTTAGTCACTTTGTTATTAGTCTCATGTAGTACTTAGTTTTTAAATAATTAAAATGATACACCACTGTATTTCTATTATAATACTAATTTTCAAAGTTTTCTCATGATCCTCCAATTAACCTAACTCTCACTAGTACATACAAATCAAATGGTACTGCTGCTTTTTCCTTAATTAAAGATTTCCCTGAATACATATTATTTGATTCTATTTATCAATGTTGTCAAAACATAATACATTACTTGGAAATAATTATAAAACTAAATTTATTTATAATCATACAAAGTAATACCTGCCATATATTTCTAGATGTGCTGATATTTCATTATTTACAACCATTCATAAATGATAGACCACTCATGCCTGCAGCTTTATTCTTTTGGACCTGACAAAAGACAGTTATTTCCTTATAAAGAACTTTCATAATTATACTGTCAATGTTATTATTGAATAATTATTTTTATTTGAAGCAAAACTGATTGAAGGCATAGATTTTAAAATCTAAGATTAATGATATCTGACTAGACATAATTATTTCTATATATTTTTTTTGTTCTTCTGTGAGGGCATTTCTCATAATAGTAGCTATTATTTTCCTTAGAAGACCTATAATTAGAAAATACAGGTTTTAGTGATTCAAAAATTTATCTCAAGATCAAAATTTTGAATGTGCATGTGTGAGCTATTATGATTATACTGAGAAAGATATTTGAAGTGTTATAATAATCTTTCTTTCAAAATTAAGTCATTTTTTTCCAAGTGCTTTTACTTTACAATTAAATTTTAACATTTTCTAAATAAAATGTTTAAGATTTAGTGAAGTCAAATGATTCTGATATAATTGTTAGAAAATCATACATTATAGTTTGATAAGACATATAGGAGGAAGCAATTACTGAAAAATATGAATTATGCACATTTTTCAGAAATATGGATATAGTAGTTTCAATTGCTTAGTTTTGTTTTGTTAAATAAGGTTGCAAAAATGCCTTCTTGAGAAACAAATTTAATAAGTAAAAGTGTTTAGTAATTGGAATATCAAGGCTCTAGAAAAGCCTTGATATAATTTTCTGAGAGCTGTGAGGTGATATCTTAAATTATACAGTGTATAGATGATGTATTGTGGAATTGTGCACCAGATGCCTATATAATTATTTTAACCAGTGTCACCTTAATAAATCAAATTAAAAAGGAAATAATATCATCTCATTCAACAACAAATTTATGAAAAAGTAGAAAATTCTGGTGAGTAAAATAATATATAGCCCTACCACCTATATGTGTCTACCTTCAATGCTCAAACACAAACTTACATACTGGATGGTAGAACCACGCGAGTGGGATTTTATCTGTTTTCAGGACCATCTGCTCTTTGCCTTCAAGATTTATTTCCTTAGACATATAAATGCTAACAGATGTTGTTTCAGTCAAATGTTTGACCACAGATAACTTTGGTTACCTTTGGTGAAAAACGAAATGACTGGAATGGAATCGGAGTCACAGACTCATTTGGAATCCTGGTGAAACAGACTTGGAAATGAGCAGGAAGCAAGGCTTTTGAAGCAGGATCAGTATCAGGACACAGGAATGTCCTATTGATAAGTTTTTACACATACATGTTGTTTTGTATTTTTAATGTAATCATACTTTATAGAAATGTTCTAAATAGTTTTCATTTAATACCTCCTGCATTTATTTCCACTTTTAAAATTAAACATCAACAGAATTCTTAGCTGAAACCCATCTAACCTTCAAAAATAACCTTACAGTCATTACTCTTCAAAACTATAGTCCCTAGTATGCTAGTGAGTCTAGATGGATGGTCACTCTGTACATCCCTGGACACATCTGCTCCAACTAGTTCTCTAGTGCTTACCACATATAAGCAAATCGATTGTGAGCCCTCAAACTGAGTGTGTTGGAGCTCAAAACTCCAGTGTAAACCACAGTTGAAGAGAGGGTTTTTAGGAGGTAATAAGTTTTAATGAAGTTTTAAGGGTGAGATCCTAATTCCAAAATGTTGTTGCTTTCTAAGAAGAGGAAGGAGAGCTTTCTCTTTTTCTTCACGTGCACTCACACTTAGAGGTCAAGTGAGCACAGAGAGAGGAGATGACTGTCTGCCAGGAAAAAAAGCTCTCACCTGCAAATTAATTCACCGTCCTCTACCTTGGTTAGACCATTGCACTTCAAGAAGTATGAGACAATACATTTCTGTTGTTTAAGCTACCCAACTTATGGTATTTTGCTATGGCAGGCTGACTAGCAAGCATATATTGAGGGGGATAACCCTTCCTGCAGAGTCCTACTGGTCGCCATGGATGAGGAAACAAGTTGTTCCAGACACTCTTGGTCTGCCAGGGAAAGGGGGTGGCAATTACCTCTAATGGAGAATGTCCTGAGCCCTTCACTTGAAGTGGCTTTTATTAAGAACAATATGCACAGGGTTATACATCATGCATGCAAAACTTACCATTCAATGCCTAAAGGCTATGTTTACAGAAAACAGATCATAGATAACAATTGAAGGAATACAGAGATTTGCCTCAGGTCAGGGTCTGATAGAGAGGCGGGGCCCATTCATCCCTGAAACCTGGGAAACTGATCTCATCCTGCCTCATCCTGTGTTGAGACCGCAAACATCAGTACTCATTAACTTGAGGGCATTCTTAGCAAAATAAGTTTCATAGGATTTAATTCATTCATTTTCCAGGCCTAATTGCCCTTGAGAACTGCCTGATCCCGTTTAGGGCTGTACCTGCCTTTGGTATTGTTTCACTGACCTGGGCAGGTGGGTGGAGTGGAGCAGCCAAGAGATAAAGAGACTTCTTTCAGATAGAATGAGGACTCCAGCCATGACAAAGCCAAGGGGTGAGGGTCTTATGCCCCTTCTCCATGTCCCCCAAGTCCTTCCCTGATGGCCCCTATGTGACTGTGCCTGTCTTAGGTTGCCGCTGCCATCAAGGGGTCTTACACGCCATTGGCTAACCAGCCATCCTCTGGGGCCAAGCAGGGTGATGTAGAGGACAGGTTTTGTCTCCTCAGTGGCCTATTTTCCCAAGGTCTCCTTGCTCAGCTCCGGCTTTGGGGCCCTCTTGTCTGTTGGCGAGGGTACAGTCCCTGAAACCAGGCAGGACGGTTCCCAACAATATATATGCTAGGTGTTTGCTTCACTATAACATGTGATGATTGTGTAAGCCAATGGAACTTGAAAACAAAACTGTATGAAAGTTAAGATAACTGAGAAATATTCTGTAAAATTTCCTCAAAAACAATGTCATTTTAGGCAGGTAAGGCAGACATCTGTAAAACCCTAGAAAAAAAATTACAAAATCTGAAAAGTTCCTCAGCTCACTTTCTCACTCTTCTTTACATCTTTCTTAAAATGGTTCCATTTAAAATAAACTTAACCTAAGAACCTTAAAGTTTTTACTGTGTGGATTTTGTAAGATATTGGATATGAAACTGTAATTAGTAGATTGATCTTTGCCCTCCTTGAAGATACTCATAAGTTAAAATAATATATGAATTATTTATTATTTTATATATAACTCAAATATATAAAATATATATGAATTATATATTTATATAAATATATATAGTGTATTATGTAGTATACAACAATCTCAAACTATCAGGTAAGGATATATTTAAGCTACAGTATTTTTTGTTAATATCTGTGTGTTACTTTGGTAAGGCTGCCTTAACAAAATATCAAAGGCTCTCCTAGACTTGGTTGTCCCTTGAACTGTGTTGTCTGTGTCCTTATCTCCTTCTCTTACAATGATATGAGGTATTTTGGATTAGGCTGACACAAACGACCTTGTTTACTCTAACTACCTCTCAAAGGATCTATCTCCTCATAATCACATTCTGAAGTAGTAGGGGTTAGGACTTCAACATAAAAACTTCTAAGGACACAAATTTTAACTCTAACATCATGCCCAAATAACTTTGTTATTGTAAACAACATTCTTCTACCATTAAAAAAAATAATATTATGTTCTTACGTTCCACTTTGACACACTTGTCTTAACTGAATTTTAAAACTTCTTACCAATTGGGAAAAAAAAAAAGTGGAGAGAGAGAGTCTGGCAGAAGTAACATCTGCTTGAGTATGGTTGGTAGGGTGTAATATGGGTGTAATAATTTATAGCTTCAATTTGAGTATTCCACATAAAATGTCATGTGGTGTGCTTGAGTGTGATGTTATTATGTTACAGAATTACATGCTTATGATTTTGTAGTAAAATACTTTCTAATAAAAAGGGTGTTATTTTGCTGGAATATATATGTATATATAATATATTATTTTATTTTAATTTTTCCATAACTTTATCTCTTTTATATTTTTACTTATCATACTTCAGTGAAAATAACTGAGGTTGGACAAGGTTACCAGCAATTTGATTTTCTTCTTTGGTAGACAAACTTCATAAAATATTTGCCTCGTTACTCAATTTATTTTTAGTTGTAATTTGAAAGAATCCTTTATAGGGTGAGAGTATAAATCCTCTTTTCTCTGTCTTATAAGTTGTAAGTTCTCTAAAATTTTATGTTTTATTTCATCTCATATTTTTTCTCTTAAAACATTTAGTTCTATTAACTTTTAAAATTCAAGTTATTTCTTGTTTTGGCTTTATAGTAATTTCTTCTTGTTTCAGACATTCTAACTAGTACAGTACAGCAAAAAAAATCATAAATATTGAAGTGAAATTATATTTGTTATCATTACATACATATAAAATTATCTACAATTTAAATTAATCAATGTTTAATAAGATCACTGGATAAAAAAATTAATGTACAAAAATCAATTGTAGATTTTTATATATACAAGAAACAATTATAAAACAAAATTTAAAAAGTACATTATTTACAGTAACATTAAAAAATATGGAATCCTGTGGCATAAATCTAAAGAAAGATGTGAAAGAGCCAAAAGCCAAAAAGCACACATAGACACCCCCAAAACACCCAGCGTAGGCGCGCACACTTGCACCGAGTGACCGGTGAGGGTTGGCAAGCGTGTGTGTGACCCGCGCGGGCTGGCGAACGCTTGCACCGGCCCGCAAAGCCTCCCACAGATTGGCACCGATCAGGCCTGAGAGGGAGTGCACAGAGCAGCAAGGGGAGGCATAAATTGACCCACCCGCCCGCCCAGGACTGCGGAGCAGCCCACAGAATTAGTAGAGCTGCCCAGAATCCCTGGAGGAGAGACCAGAGACAGGATAAACCGGAGACAGGATAAACCGGAGGGTCCTGGAGCTGACTTCCTCCCATTTCCATAGTCCCCATTTGGCGAGGGCAAGCAACGCACCCAAAGAGCCAAAAGCAGGGAAAACACACAATAGAAGTCCCTAAACTGACCAGTGCTGGGGAGCTCGCCGGCCAGGGGGCCAGATGAGTGAGGTCGAAAATAAGCACCCTGGTCTGGGGCAAGCACAGGCGAGCCCAGGCAGGCAGGGGATCCTGGGGCGCAGGGAGCACGCTCAAAGAGCCTGCGTGAGAGTGATGAGAGATACCAAAAAATAGCCCAGCCCTGACGGAAGGGATCACAGAGCTGCCCCAAGCAGGAGTCAGACAGTAAACTCCTAGAAGGATCAATCAAACAACCCAAGGTCCTATAGGGTCAACAACTGACATCATCAGAGGTGTTACGTTTCCCGCTGTTTGAATTACTCCAGGACACAGGACTTTTCGCAAGCGCTTTATTAGTTGGCCAAATGAACCTGCGCAGGGGCAGACCCTCCACCTACGAAGGGTGCGCCGCTGCTAAGGCACTAGGGTTTTTATACATAAGCGGAGCAAGCAAGCAGGATACAAGGGCGAGAAGTGGCAGTTAGTGATAGGCTACTTTAGGCAGCTTCTTTTCTCCTGATTGGGTTCAAGGCTGTTACTGGGCCCCCCTCTTCTGTCTTTCTCTGGTCAGGATGTTTATCTGAGGCAAGGCTCAACCGTTGCCCTATGCCTCCTCCTCATTCTTGTCGACTCTGGCCCAGCTGCATGGGGGCTGCACCCTGATATGTTTTTCTTGGTATTTGTTCCTCCCTTATCCTCAGCTTTGACCCTGCTCTCACGGCTCCCTCAAGAGGCAGGACCAGAAAGAAAAGTAAAGGACAAAAATACTTACCAGACTCTCACAAAAATGGGAAGAAAAAGAAGTTCCCCCCAAATGAGTGGAAAAGGGGACTCCCCACAGAGAGAGCTAAATGAAATAAAGGCAAGGGAACTATTAGATACTGAATTCAAAACAATGGTTCTAAGGAAGCTCAATGAACTCAGCCAGCTCAAAGATAACTATGAGAAACTGCAGAAAAACTATCAGGATCTTACAGCAAACTACATCAGCCTGGAAAAGGACATAGAAACTATCAAGAAGACAAAATTTCTGAATTGAAGAACACAGTAGAAGGAATCCAAAGCAGGCAGGACGAAGCCGAGGATTGAATCAGTGAGATGGAGGATAAGGTAGAAAAAAGCTCCCAGAAAGAGCAAGAAATGGAAAAATGACTCAAAAAGAATGAAGAGGCATTTAGGGAAATGCAGGACAACCTGAAACGCAATAATATCCATATAATAGGGATACCAGAAGGAGAAGAAGAGGAGCAAGGAATAGAGAACCTCCTCGAAAAAGTAATGATGGAAAATTTCCCTAATTTGAGGAGAGAAAGGCTCTCATGGATCCAGGAGGCACAGAGGACTCCACTCAAGAGGGACTCAAGGAGGTCCACTCCAAGACACATCATCATTAAAATGGCAAATGTCAAAGACAAAGAGAGAATCCTCAAGGCAGCAAGGGAGAAGGCAAAAGTAACATACAAGGGGGCCCCGATACGCCTAGGAGCTGACTTCTCAACAGAAACACTACAAGCCAGAAGGGAATGGCAACATATATTCCAAGCCATGAAAAGCAAGGGCCTACAGCCAAGGCTGCTCTACCCAGCTAGGCTCTCCATTAAAATAGAAGGGGAAATACGGAGTTTCCCAGACAAGAGAAGACTAAAAGAATACATCTCTACCAAACCAGCCCTCCAGGATATGCTAAGGGGACTGGTTTAAGCAGATGAAGGAAAAGAATGAGAGAGAGGAACACAGGTACAAAGAGAAAAAATGAGTAAGTTTCTATCAGTAATATCTCTCAATGTGAATGGACTAAATGCCCCAATCCAGAGACACAGGGTAGCTGAATGGATAAGAAAACATGACCAACACATATGCTGTCTACAAGAGACCCACCTCAGAGCAAGAGACCTACACAGAATAAAAGTAAAGGGATGGAAAAAAACAATCCAAGCAAATGGGCATGAGAAAAAGGCCGGGTTGCCATACTTATATCAGACAAAGTAGATTTCAAAACAAAGGCCATAAAGAGACCCAGAGGGGCACTTTATAGTACTTAAAGGAAGAATCTATCAAGAAGACATCAACATTGTAAACTTATATGCTCCCAATATAGGAACCCCCAAGTTTATAAAGAAATTGTTGGATGACTTCAAAAAAGATATAGACAGCAACACACTGATAGTAGGGGATTTCAACACCCCACTGTCAAAAATGGACAGATCTTCCAAACAAAACATTAATAAACATATCGTGGCGCTGAATGACACACTGAATCAAAGAGACTTAACTGACATATATAGAACCTTACATCCCAAAGAAGAAAAATACACATTCTTTTCAAATGCTCATGGCAGTTTTTCAAAGATAGAACACACGATAGGACACAAAGCAAACCTCAGCAAATTCAGGAAAATTGAAATAATACCAAACTTTTTCTCGGACCACAAGGGCTTGAAACTGGAAATCAACCTCAAAGAGAAACATCAAAAACTTGCAAACTCATGGAGACTCAACAGTAGACTATTAAACAATGAATGGGTCAATAATGAGATAAGAGAAGAAATAAAAAAATTTCTGGAAACAAATGAAAATGAACAGACAACAGTCCAAAACCTATGGGACACAGCAAAGGCAGCCCTGAGAGGGAAGTTCATAGCAATACAGGCTTACCTCAAAAAGATAGAAACATTTCAAATAAAAGACCTAACACTACAACTTCAAGAACTGGAGAAACAACAACAAATAAATCCCAGAGCAAGGAGAAGGAAGGAAATAGTCAAGATTAGAGCAGAACTGAATGACATAGAGACAAAAAGAACAATTCAGAGGATCAACCAATCCAGAAGCTGGTTCTTTGAAAAGATAAATAAAATTGACGAGCCTTTAAGCAGACTCATCAAGAAAAAAAGGGAGAGGACCCACATTAATAATATCAAAAATGAAAAGGAGAAATAACACCTGATACCACAGAAATACAAAGGATTGTCAGAAACTACTATGGACAATTATATGCCAAGGAATTTGAAAACCTTAATGAAATGGACACATTTTTAGAAGAGTATAATCTTCCAACACAGAAGGAGGAAGAAACAGAAAGCTTGAACAGACCGATAACAGCTGGGGAAACTGAAGCAGTAATCAAGAAACTCCCAGCACACAAAAGCCCAGGGCCAGACGGTTTCCCAGGAGAATTTTACAAAACGTTTAAGGAAGAGCTAACCCCTGTCCTTCTCAGACTATTCCAAAAAATCCAAGAGGAGGGAAGACTCCCAGACTCTTTCTATGAGACCAGCATCACCCTGATCCCAAAACCAGATAAAGACCCTACAAAGAAAGAAAACTGCAGGCCAATTTCGCTGATGAACATAGATGCTAAAATCTTCCACAAAATATTGGCAAACCGCATCCAGCAATACATTCAAAAGATTATTCACCATGATCAAGTGGGATTCATCCCAGGGATGCAGGGATGGTTCAATATACGCAAATCAGTAAACGTGATACGTCACATAAATAAAAGAAAAGACAAAAACCACATGATCATCTCGATAGATGCAGAAAAAGCATTTGACAAGGTACAGCACCCATTTATGATCAAAACACTCAGCAAAATGGGAATAAATGGGGCGTTCCTCAATATATAAAGGCCATATATGAAAAACCTACAGCCAATATCATACTCAACAGGCAAAAACTGAAAGCTTTCCCACTAAGATCGGGAACACGACAAGGATGTCCGCTCTCACCGCTTCTTTTCAACATCGTATTGGAAGTCCTAGCCACAGCGGTCAGACAAGAGAAAGAGATAAAAGTTATCCAAATAGGGAAGGAGGAAGTAAAGCTATCATTGTTTGCAGATGACATGATAGTGTACATAGAGAACCCTGTAGACTCTACCAAAAAACTCCTCAACCTAACAAGTGAATTTGGCAAAGCAGCAGGATACAAAGTCAACATTCAGAAATCAAAGGCATTTTTGTACACCAGCAATGCAATAGAAGAAGAATAAATCAGAAAAAAAAATACCATTCCATATAGCAAGAAGAAAAATAAAGTACCTAGGCATAAATTTAACCAAAGACGTAAAAGACCTGTACACAGAAAACTATACAACATTGAAAAACGAAATTAAGGAAGACACAAATAAATGGAAGCATATACCGTGCTCATGGATTGGAAGAATTAATATCATCCATAATACCCAAAGCAATTTATAGATTCAACGCAATCCTTATTAAGATACCAATGACATATTTCACAGAAATAGAACAGACATTTCAAAAATTTATATGGAACCATAAACAACCCCGAATAGCCTCAGCAATTTTGAGAAAGAAAAACAAAGTGGGAGGGATCACACTACCGGACATCAAACTGTACTACAAAGCCACTATAATCAAAACAATCTGGTACTGGCACAAGAACAGACCCATAGACCAGTGGAACAGAATAGAAAGCCCAGAAATAAGCCCAGGTCTCTATGCGCATCTAATATTTGACAAAGGGGGCAGAAGCCTAAAATGGAGCCATAATAGCCTCTTCAACAAATGGTGTTGGGAAAGCTGGACGGCTACATTCAAAAAATTGAAATTGGATCATCAGCTGACACCATACACAAAAATAAACTCAAGATGGATAAAAGACTTAAATGTAAGTCGCAACACCATAAAAGTCCTAGAGGAGAACATTGGCAGGAAACTCTCAGATATCCCATGCAGCAATTTTTTCACCAATATGTCTCCTAAAGCAAGGGACATAAAGGAAAGAATAAATAAGTGGGACCTCATCAAAATAAGAAACTTCTGCATGGCTAAAGAAAACATCAGGAAAATGAAAAGGGAGCCAACCCTATGGGAAAATATATTCGATAATGATATATCAGATAGAGGTTTGATCTCCAAGATATATAAAGAACTCACTCGACTCCACTCCAAGAAGACAAATGATCCAATCAAAAAATGGGCAAAGGACCTGGGCAGATGCTTTTCCAAGGAGGAGATACAGAGGGCCCAGAGACATTTGAAAGGATGCTTGGCATCACTAGCCATCAGAGAAATGCAGATCAAAACCCCCATGAGGTACCACCTCACACCGGTCAGAATGGCCATCATAAACAGATCCACAAACAACAGGTGCTCGCAAGGCTGTGGAGAAAAGGGAACCTTAGTACACTGTTGGTGGGAATGCAGACTGGTGCAGCCATAATGGAAAGGAGTGTGGAATTTCCTCAAAAAGCTGAAAATGGAACTGCCTTATGATCCAGTGATTCCCCTGCTGGGACTATACCCTAAGAACACCAAAACGCCAATACAAAAGAACCTATGCACCCCAATGTTCATAGCAGCACAATTTACAATAGCCAAGTGTTGGAAGCAACCTAAATGCCCATCAGTAGATGATTGGATCAAAAAGTCATGGTACATATACACAATGGAATACTACACAGCAGAAAGAAAAAAAGAACTACTAAACTTCACGACAGCATGGATGGAACTGGAGAGCATTATGCTAAGCGAAATAAGCCAGGGGGGAAGGACAAATACCATATGAGCTCACCTATAAGCGGAACCTAACCAACAATACGAAGATGCAAGGAAAATAAGACCAGCAACACTGAAAGGAAAAGAAATCAACAGAGACTAGAGGGAAGGAGGGAGGGGGGCGGGGACAAGGAAGGGAAGGGGAAAGTCAAGGAACATACAGCAAGGACTCATGGACAAAACCAAAGGGGAACAGCTGAGGGAGGAAAGGAAGGAGGGGTCAAGGGAAAGTGGTGGGTGGTTGGCAGAAACAAATGTATTTGAAAAAATAAATTAAAATAAAATTTTAAAAAAAAGAAAGAAAGATGTGAAAGAACATGAAAATTTATATGGTTAAAAGAAAATAGGATTATAAAAATTTTTATCCATAGAGATTTATAGGCCATATCAGATTATAATGGTCAATAAAATAGAAATTTGCATTGTGTGTATATTTTATAATTAAAAAATCTTTAAATGAAGACATTGTGTTTGAATATTAACCTACAATCCTACTTTTCTATCATAAAACAATGTTTGTATGTTCATTGTTTAGTATTACCCAACATTTGATTTTTACACTTTTCAATTCATGGATTTTGCTTTACTCTGAGTCTACAATTAAATGTTTTTTTGAAGGTGCAATACATTCACTTTTCACTTATTTTGATAAAAATATGTTTACTCTTTATGTAATTTTTAATATTTACTATTTTGTTCCACCCTCTTTTCCCTTTTCAAGATTTTCTGCTTATCTTTGGAATTCAGAATATTCACTCAATTATGCATATTTTATTTTCTTTTTTTTCCCTAAGAGTATACATTTTACTGAAAATGTAAGAGCTCTTAAAAAGTGGATTGTTAAAAATTAACTTTGCAATTATTACTTAATTATTTCTTATTTTTTCCCTACTGGAATTGTTTTAAGTATTTTGCCCACCACACTATGTCTTATTATCTTTTATTATGAAATATCTCTCTCTTTGTTATTAGATATTTTTGTCCTCTGAGGTTCACAGGTAATATACTTTCTCTCTTCATTTGTTTAATTTTTTAAAAATGATGACATTGTCTTTGTTAGAAATAATTGTTGGTATTGTACATTAAATGTCCTTGACTATCTCAATTCATTCTATTAAAATTTTCTCTCCTTCTATAAATTAACTTCAGTATGGCTAAGAGTCCAAATTTTTTTCTCAGTTTTTGTTATACATGTTACTGATTCATTGCAAATTAATTACAATTTGTGTTTATCTCGTCATGTTTATATGGTACCTCGGCTGAGGCATAGATAAACAGATGGGCAGTGGACTCATTGGAAGTTTTATTTGTTATCATCTGGCATGTAATGACTTGGACATCTGTCACCTTCTACGGAGATACCAAGATGAAGTCTCTTTGCTCACATTTCTCTGCCGCTGCAAGAATTATGTCCTTCCAATCACTCAGATTTTGGGGCTATTTAATCCACCTGTGCAGGAACTTGCCAGGTATGCTACAGTTGGAAGATTTGGGCAATCCTTCCAAGGACCTCAGGCAGTAAGCCAGTAGATCACATTTCTTCAGCGTGGATCACTTAGCCCAACCTCCAATGGAAAGGGAAAAAAATGGTAAGTTTTAATGGTTAGCAAATATTTCCCCATGTTTCTCCCTATTGTCTCAGTTAGCAAATACTTCCCCATGTCTGTCTCTGTTGTCTCAGTTTTGATTCAGAATGTTGCCTAATGAACCACCAGACCTGCCTAGTCAAGGATATTGGCATAGTAATTTATTTCATTTATTAACATCAAATGGGACCATAACTACACTTGTGATGATTTCCTTCCAAAGAAAGAGCTGGAAGGGAAAATGGATCAAGAATGTCTGTGTTTGCTTACTAAATTTACAATTTGTTAGTATTTTATAGTTTTTTGTTTTATAATAAAAACAATCCATATAGAGAGGTGTGTATGTATGTGTTTGTATTTGTCAACATTTATATAAAAGTTTAATTCATTTTTCTGATTTCATTTATTGAAAAGTCACCCTTTTCCATTAAAGAGAGTCATACATTTAACCTATATTAAATCGTTTTATGTGTAACTTTTAATATTGTATTTGCTTTTATTTATCTGCCTACTTGTAAAAGCAAATACAACACTAATGTAACAACCATTAGGTTTTTAAAAGATATTTTAAATATTTTAAATCTGTATTTTATATCTATAACATAATAAACTAATTTCACCATTTTTTAATATTAAAAAGAAAAACTTTTTTGCATACAAACAGGAAAATCAGATATTACCTGAGGTCATCTTTTTTTTTAAATTTCTGATCTGTAAACTTACATCAGAGCTGTCCAATAAAAATGTAATGTGAACCACATATGTAATCAAAATTTTTCTAGCAGCCACATTTTAAAAGTATTTTTTAAGATGAATTATTTTTACTTTCCCTACAGCAGTTTAATCTGTGTGGTGTTTACAATTCTTTTAAACTAGTCAATTGTCACTTTCAAATAGTTATTTAGATTTCTATATATTGATTATTTTCTTATACTAATCAAGATAAAGTGGTATATCAATAATGGTTAATATTGAGGTTTTTAAATTGTTTTTAGAGTTAATGAATCACACTGTATAAGCTCAAGCTTTTTGTTTAAAATCCTTAGTAGGTCAGACCACTGAAGAGCCTATTATAGTTCAGAGTGATGAAATTGACATTTTTATCTAACATAAGACTGACCCATGTCATAGAGAAAGTAATAATAAAAACAATCATAGCAATAATAATGATAATGACACAACTTTTAGATACTCCTACATCAAGGATATTTATTAGTTAGTTCACCTAGCCCTTATAATAAACCTAATACAATTATTCTTATTTAGAAATGAGAAAAAAGAAGTAACAATGTCATTAAATAACTTGCCCATAGTTCCACAACAAGTACATAAAGAATGTTTAATCTTATTCTTTGTTCCAGTGAATGTGTCTCTGCCTCATTTTCTCTTATTTCAGGTTTTCTTTAAGGAAATATGCCAATTATAAAGAAATGTAAGGGCCAAGATTAATTTCCTCTAGCTAATATTAGTTAACTCCTTATCAATAATTGCTGTCTATATACAGGGATGAATACTGAAATTACATGCAAGTGGCAGCCTGTGCCATAGTTCATTAATACCAAAGTGAGACCTTGAATCAAAATGGGATACATTGTCTTTCCCTGGACACATAAAAACTAACATCTTATATTGAACCTTTTATTAATTCTATGATACATACATTGAACTCATTATTTAGTTTCACAGAGTGGTCCTGTTGCCAATCCTTAAAAATGCTTTGGTCAATTTATCTTTAAATTCTAAGAGATCTTGATTTATTATTTAAGAGCATGTGTCTGTGTGTGTGCATGGCTGTGTGAATGGAAGTGTTTATTCTCTGCATAGAGGCCATTGATGAAATTGTTTGAGAGCAATTTTAGTTATTTCAGTTATTTTAAACATAAAAATAATAATGCTGTCCAGCTCATACAAAAAACCATAACCTACTTTGCAAAATAGAAGTACAAGACTATTAATAACATATACTACATTTTGAAAGGATTTCTGAGTAGTGTAACAATACTTATTTAATTATGTAATAGCTCAGTATAACAAAACTATACAGTGTTGGATAGGATTTATATTTTATTACTAATGACCTTATACTAAAAAATAAATGATTAATGAAATTATATACTTAAGATACACAAAAAATCACAAAAAAGTTATTTTAACTAAAATAAACAAAAATACAATTTAAAGTTATTTCAAATTGTTTATTTAATAAACGTGTATCAAAATGGGTTCTGATCCAAGCACATTACTAGGTAAATGGAAAAAAACATAGACAGTGGTATGCTTAAACTGAGGGACTTCATTTCATCTCCAGCTGTCCAGAGCATACTACACTAATGGTTGAGTAGTTCCTCTTCATCAAGAACATATTAGGCAAATGGGGACAACTGCAATTGAACAATAAAAATAAAAAAGAAAAGAAAAAGAAGTGAACATACTAGGCAATTCAGAGCCCACCCACTGAAGACAACATAACAAAATATTCTTTGCTTCATAAAACTGATAAGCTCACATAATAATAACTTAAGTAGCCAAGATATGGTCTGAGGCGTTTATTAACTTGAAAAGGCATAGATGAGATGTTTAATAGTGATTTAATCAGACTGGGAAACAAAGTTGATTCCCAGGACTTACCAACAGTTGAGACCTGACTAAATGTTGAAAGGCTGCGTACTAGGAGTAAGTGTGAACCAAAAATAAACATCTTTAATATGAACTGTGGCCTAACGTTTATTCTTCTAGGTGGCAAAAAAAAGAGAAAACCATCAACTTATGGTTTTAATATATATTAGATTATTGAATATATAATACATATTACATATTAATTTTATTAATATATAACATATATAATATACACAATATAATACATATAACATTATTTCAGTATATTATATATTACATATCATGTATTATAATATATAGATTATATATAGATTATTGAATATACATAACATGTGCATTAAATTATTAGTGTCCATAGGTGCCTACAGAAAATGAAATAAAGTTTTCTCTGAAGAAAAATGTCATTGTACTAAATCTCAGTAATTACCACAAACTGTGTTTAACACAGTGTTTGAATTCAAAGATATGCAGGCACAAAAATATTATACACTGAGATATACAGAAACAAAAAATTAGAAAAAAGAATGACTCAAGAGGAGTACAGATATTTATGTATTTTATCATTACATATGTAAAATAAGTAGGTTAATTAGGTTCCAAAAAATAGAAGATATTATACATGTCAAAAACAAAGAACAGACTGTTAAGGAAACAGATTATTGTATTATATTTTATAATTAGGCATATTTCAAGCATTCTAAAAATCTATTGGCAGATTATTTAAAATATATATTGCACCTAAATCCCACATAGTAAAATAAAGTCAAAATAAACAGAAACTTGAAAATAGCCAAAGATGTGTGAGGGAGAGAGAAATGTATCTAAAAAACACAATTTGACCAGAAAATGATAACTGTGTGGTGATGGATGTGTTAAATTGATTGTTGCAATAGTTTCACAATGTGTACATGTATTAAATCATCACATTGTACATGTTAAAACATCATATTGTACAACATATATAAATACAAACAAAATTTTGTCAATCATACATCAATAAAGCTAAAAAATCTAAAAATATAAAACAATAACAACAATACTTTTATACTCATATATTTTTAAATTTTTTATTATTCTTCAATTACAGTAGTCCCCATTTACCCCCCATTACTCTCCTCAGCCCTATCCAGCCCCCACGTTCCACTTAAATCCTCCTCCCTGGTGTCTTTGTCCATGGGTCCTTCATACAGGTTCCTTGATTCTTCCTCTTCTTTCCCCCATTAATCCCGTTCCCCCTCCCCACTGGTCACTGTCAATTTGTTCTTTATTTCCATTACTCTAGTTCTATTTTGCTCATTTGTTTTGTTGATTAGGTTCCACTTATAGGTGAAATTATAAGATATTTGTCTTTCACCACCTGGCTTATTTCACTTAGCATAATGCTCTCCAGTTCCATCCATGCTCTTGTGAAGAGTAGGAGTTCCTTCTTTCTTTCTCCTTCTTTCTTTCTGCTGCATAGTACTCCATTGTGTAAATGTACCACAGTTTTTTGATCCACTCATTTACTGATGGGCACTTAGGGAGTTTCTAGCACTTGGTATTTTAAATAAAGCTGCAATGAACATTGAGGTGTATAGGTTCTTTTGAATTTGTATTTCAGGATTCTTATGGTATAATCCCAGGAGTGGAGTTGCCAGGTCAAAAGACAGTTCTATTTTTAGTTTTTTGAAGAAATTCCATACTATTTTCCACAGTGGCGGCACCAGTGTGCATTCCCATCAACAGTGGACTAGTTCTCACTGGTCAGAGTGGCCATGATAAACAAACAAAAAAAAATTTTAAATAACTAATAAGAATCTTCTTCACGGCTAAAGAAAATATAAGCAAATTGAAAAGGGAATCAACCATATTGAAAATATATTTGCAAACGATACCTTGGAAAGAGTTTGATCTCCAAAATATATGAAGACCTCACATGACTCCACTCCAGGAAGACAAACAACCCAGTTAAAAAATGGGCAAAGGACCTGCACAGACAATTCTCCAAGGAGACATAAACAGGTCACAGAGACATATGAAAGAATGCTCAGCATCACTAGCCACCAGAGAGATGTAAACTAACACCGCAATGAGATATCACTTCACACTAGTCAGAACGGCCATCATAAAGAAATCAACAAGCATTGGCAAAGTTGTAGAGGAAAGACAACCCTAGTACACTGTTGGTGGGAATGCAGGCTGGTGCAGCCACTGTGTAAAACATTGTGGAATTTCCTCAGAATATTAAAAATGGATCTGCATTTTGACCTGGCAATTCCACTGCTGGGATTATGCCCTAAGAGTCCTGAAACATTAACTAAAAAGAACCAATGCACCCCAATGTTCATAGCAGCATAATTTATGATAACCAAGTGTTGGAAACAACCTAAGTGCCCATCAGTAAATGAGTGTATCAAAAAACTGGTACAATTACACAATGGAATACTATGCAACAGAAAGAAGGAGCTCCTACCCTTTGAGACAGCATGGATGGAACTGGAGAACATTACACTAGGTGAAATAAGCCAGGAGGTAAAAGACAATTAACATATGATCTCACCTGTAAGTGGAACCTAATCAACAAAACAAGCAAATGAGTGAAATAGAACCAGAAACATTGAAATAAAGAACAAACTGACTAACCAGAGGGGAAAGGAGAGGGGGATCATGGGGGAAAGAAATGGAAAGGTCATCAAGGAACATGTACAAAGGATCCATGGACAAAGCCAAAGGGGGGTAGGTTTGAGGGTAGGAGGTGGGGATGGGTGGAGTAGCGGGGAGTGGTGGGGAAAAATGGGGACAACTGTACTTGAACAATACTAATAAAAAAATAATCTATGAAAAGAATGAATTCTAAAGAAAATATGTTTTATGTATTTAAATAGCATAAGTGCAAGTTTACAACACTGTGCCTAACAAAAGTAACCTTCAGAAATGAAGGCTGAAAAAAACTGATTCAGATAAATTGAAAAGTGAGATAGATTGTCACCAATAGGACCATACTAAAGAAAATACTAAAAAAGCATAATTAATTTAAGTTTTAAGGATATGTATATAAAATAGTACAGGATATATATATATATGTGTGTGTGTGTGTGTGTATACATATATGATATATATGATATAGAGCATATATATGATATATAAATGATATATAATATATAAATGATGTATTTGATACATATATAATTTGCATGTGGAAATCTAGTTGTCCTAGTTCTATTAAGTGTGTGTGTATATATATATTGATATGTAGAAATAGCTATGGGTATAGATATATAACTTAATTAGAAGTATGTAGAATTAAATATTTTAAGGTATGTAAATGACTAAGGTAGAAATTGAAAATATCACCTAACATTAAATTTTGTAATTTATGATTATATATAGTTATCTCTAAAGTAATTACTAAAATTTTAAATAATATCTAAATTACAAAGTAAAGAAAATGGAAGTACTTAAATATTTAATACGCAAAATCATTTTGTTTTTACATGCCAATAATTAACAATCTCCAAAAGAGTATAATTCAATAAAATTCTTGTGAAATAAATTTAACCAAGGAGATGAAAGATGTGTGCATTGAAAAATACAAAACCTTGATGTAATAAGTTTTTAAAAATACCTAAATAAATGAAAACACATCAACCTAATATATTGGAAGACTTAACATTGTTAAGATATTAATACCACCAAAAAAGATCTTCAGAATCAATGTAACCCACCTTACACCAGTCAGAATGGCTATCATCAATAAATCAACAAACAACAAGTGCTGGCGAGGATGTGGAGAAAGGGTACCTTTTTGCAATGTTGGTGAGAATGCAAACTGGTGCAGCACTGTGGAAAGCAGTATGGAGTTACCTCAAAAAATTAAAAATGAAACTGCCTTATGACCCAGTAATTGCACTTCTGGGAATTTATCTGAAGAAACCTGGATCACTGATTTAAAAGAATATAAGCACCCTTATGTTCATTGAAGCACTATTTCCAGTAGCTAAGATTTGGAAGCAGCCCAAAGTGTCCATCAGCAGATGAGTGGCAAAAACAACTATGGTACATTTACACAATGGAATACTACTTGGCCATAAAAAATAAGATTTTACCCTGTGTGACAGCATGCATGGACCTGGAGAACATTTTGCTAAGTGAAATAAGCCTGTCAGAGAAAGGCTAATACCATATGATTTCACTCATATGTGGAATCTAATACCTTTCCACCTAACACGTAAAATAGAGACAGGCTCATAGACAGAGAGCAGAATGACAGCTATGATGGGGGAGGCTGGACGTTAGAAGGATTGAGCAAAAAGGAATAGGACTCATGGACATGGATAACAGTATGGTGATTGCAGTGAGGAGGGTAATAGATGGAGGGGAAAGGTAGTACGAAGGGGATATATGGTAACTGAAAAAAAGAATAAAAATAAATTTAAAAGAATCAATAAAATCCTTATCAAAATTTCGATAACTTCTACTTGCAGAAATGTAAAGTCAATCCTCAAATTCATACAGAAATGCAAGGAGCCTGAATATTCAAAACAATCGTGAAAAGAAATGCAAGATTTAGACTTTCCAATTAAAAGTTAAGTGATAGTCCAGAAATAAACATACATTTCCACTACTAACTTATTTTCAACATTGGTGCCATGACCAATCCTGGGAACAAAAAAAAAATCTCTTCAACAAATAATACTAGGACAACTAGATTTCCACATGAAAATGAGCGAATTGGAAGATTTTTAACATACTTCCAGAAACTTATTGAATAAAGAGAAAAACACAATAACAGAAACTCAGTGAAGATATGTTAGGGTTGAACAACATAGTTATCAAAGTTGACCTACTGTATATACATAGAATATTTAATTGAACAACTTAAAGTTGCCCCTCGTTTTTAAGAATACAAGTAATTTTTGTAGGCCTATCTGCTTTATTATTTTATTTGTAATAACAAATATTTCCTTCAATTCACAAATAATGCAGATGAGGCAAAAGAAAAAATTGACCTCCCATTTTCTTTCCTTTTTATTCTCCTCATTTTCAGAATTTAATTATTTTTCTGTTATTAGGGTGTTCTATTTTGTTCACCCTAATAACAGCATTTCGTTTAGTCTAAGGTTAAAAGTTTTAGCTTATTGACAGGTCCTCTGTCATAGTTGACCAAAGGAAAAATATTCTTAAAATTCTTACACATCCAAAATTGTTTTTCCCTAGCTTTTACACTTGAAGAAAGATTGGCTAAATATAACATTTTTAGTCCATGAAGTCTTTAAATCTGAGGCAAGATTTACTTTTCCCTCTTATAAGTTACTTGTTATTTTTTTTTCTTGGCCATAGATAAAATCTTTATATTTGAATATTAAATGTTTTACTAAATATATTGTGGCCTTGGTTATTGTGTGCCTCTTATCCTTTGCATATGGTGTCTTTATATGTAACTTTTTTTCATTTACTGAAAACATTCTCAAATTATATCCATTTTTATGTTTTATTGGTGAATTTCCTTATTCATGCACTCTAAGCATATCTGCTATTCCACTATGCATATTTATATATCCATTTGATCTACTTTACATATCTGTTACAGCTAGCTTTACTTCCTTGGCCTTTTGGATGACAGCTGTCAGGGGAGGTTAGGGGGAGAGGGATTGAGCAAAAAGGACTAAAAAGTAAAAGGGACTCATGGACATGGACAACAGCGTGGAGATTGCTGTGGGGAGAGGGGTATAAGGGAGCTAAATGGTAATGGAAAAATAAAATAAAGATTAAATAAAAAGAAATAATGCAAAAACATTTTAAAATAAAAATTTGCATTTTTTTACTTTTATTTGCTAATTTTTATTCACTTTATATCTTAGCTCTTTCCTCCACGCTATTATTTCTTTTCATTTTCATTTCCACAATGTTTCCTTCAAATTTTTTACTTTCTTACTGAACTTTGCTAACTCATATTCCCTAGTTTTACCATCTATTCTATGTTGCATTCATAACTGATTTGCAGAGTTCTAACACAGGAAAAATTATTTTATAACTATTAATTTTAATTAATTATGTAATAGTTGTTAAAATGTGCATTAAATCTGTTACATCTTTTTTTCTGATAATTGATTTTTTTTTTCATTTCTACTAGTAACTTTATTGATTTTGATATTTTGAGTATGTCGGCAATCTTCTGCATGGTATAATGTTGATTGTCCTCAAGTAATGTCTGATTTGATCGCTATCAACTTCAACTGGCCTACCTGGCCATGGAGCATTGTCCAGCAAGAAATCTCCTATATGAAATGTCTTGTTTTTAAGAATACAAGTAATTTTTGTTATTTGTGCTTTTATTTTTATAGACTTTTTTGTTAGAGTTTTTCAGTGATAGTACTATGCTAATGCAATTCCTGAACATGTTTTATACAGAAAACATTACTCTCTGATTTCATCTAGGGTACTTCTGGAATATGTTTCAAAAGGCTTTTTAGTTTGACAGGGACAATTGTTTACTGCAACTATTGTTGACCTGTGGGATTCTATGGTTATTTCTAATTCTTCTGATTCTTCAACAGAATCCAAGAAATGTTGCTCACAACAAATCCTACAGCCACCTTGCTTATGTGGGATATTGATTCTGTTTTACAGTGTGATCTCTTTCCATAAAGAAAGTAGAATTTTGCTGTTATCTTCTGGATGATTGGTGCATTCTTTCAAGAATTTCTGCTGGGTTTTTTGTTTGTTTGTTTTTGTTTTTGTTTTGTAAACTAATGGAGGCTTTTAGCCAGTCTCAAGATTTGCAATGCTTACTTAATTTTATCATTTTCAGTGAGAAAAAATAATTTTTTGGTTTGTTTAAAATGTATTTTTGTTTCTGCTGTTGGATTTTCAAAAGAGGAAAGATCCTAATTTCACAAATACTATCATGCCTTAAGTTTTGAGTTATATAACTTTAACTTTTTGGAAAGATAGTGCAAGAGCTCCTGGTACTAGGATAGCCTAGAGGTGTCCTAGTTCTAGGATGTTCTAAGATAGGACTGTTCAACACTTGAATTTTAGTGTAAAATTCTATGAATAAATTACTTCTCTTTATTTAAGCTAAGTATAACCACTTTGTTTTTTTTTCTGAAGAGAATTATTTAAATTGAATACCTACATTAAACCTTATTTAATCTACTTTTCAAATAAAAGTTTCAATCTCCATGTGTGTATGTCTATATGTGTACAAAGCAATGATCTTATTAAGATTTTAAATATATAATATAGTGTAAGCTAATCTTAACTGAAGCAAATATGACATTTGAACAACACTAAGAGTCACAGTTCTATATCCTGGTATATCTCCCAGATAGAGACTCTTTTATTTGTTCCATTAGAGAATTTTTAAGCTTATGTCATGTAGCTCTTGTAATTTTTTCTATTGATTTACATCATGGCATGTTTTATTTTTATTTATTACACAAATATTTTAACTAGGTATTCTAATTAACATAAAATTTATTTTTAACAGTGATATAACTTTTCAGGTTTAATATTTAATATATTTTAGATACATAAAGCAATGATATACAAGTACATCACTCTGTGTCATTATAACCAAATGTTTATCATTATTTCAATATAGAAACCATGTTACATTATCTAAAATACCCTTTTAAAAATTATTCACAATGCATTCAAAAATAATGTAATGCACTAGTTATGTCTTTTAATTATCTTTTAATCTCTTTTTATTCTTCAATGTCTTTTTAATATTATTTTTTATTGTTATTCAATTACAGTTGTCCCACATTTTTACCCATTGCTCTCCCTTGCCCCAAACTCCAAGTCAGTCCCCACCCCACTGTCCAATCCCATGAGTCCTCCATTCATGTTCCTTGAATTGACCCTTCTCCTTCTTTCTTTAACTAATATATATGTGTATATATATATGTGTATGTGTGTGTGTGTTTGCCAATTACCTATGAAATTATTTTAAAAAATATAATTTTGGATTTCATGATTGAATTTTTATTATTAGGTACTGCTTAAACATTTTTTTTAACAATCTTTTTTGCTTTAATTGTTGCTCAAGTACAGTTGTCTTCATTTTTCCTGACCTTGCTCACCCCCACCTCTCACCCTCAATCCTACCCACCTTTGGCTTTGTCCATGGGTCCTTTATACATGTTCTCTGATGACCCTTCCCCTTCTTTCCCCTGTTATCCCTCTTCCACTCCCCTCTGGATACTGTCAGTTTGTTCTTTATTTCCATGTCTCTGGTTATATTTTGCTTGCTTTTTTGCACTAGTTGATTGTTACTCATTTAGAAAATTTTCTAAACTCATAAGAAAATTTTCCTGCAAGGTGCAAGGTAGAAAATTTTATCATAACCTTTTAATTTCTAAAACACAGGCTACAAAGTGTGCAAAGTAATTTAATTTTATTTCTAATAGGAGTAAATGAGTGACAATCAACTACTGAAGTGAAAACACAAATTCTGTTATCTTTAAAGCCTTTGGTTCACTGTTTTTATCATTCATTAAGTGGTTGTACATGAACTGTCTGTCTCCAGTTGGACTCACTGCACCTAACTAGAGTTGTTAATGTCAAGGTCAGGATTTAGCTTTGGCATTTTTGATAAGAGCCTTCTGATATCCTTCTCATAAATACACAAACCTATAAGTTTTGATTTTTCTATTTCTAGCATAATAAAAGAAAGAAAAACTAAAAAATAAACACAGAGAATAAAAACCAGCTTTGACCTTATTTGTATGCTCCTGACATATTCCCAAATGAAATTCACACACTGAAAATTATTCCCAGTTTTATTGGAGAACATTGGAGAACATTTCCTAATAAAAATATATGTTACAATTTAAGTGATAAAAGTAAAGAGAAATTAAACATTAGTATTACCCTAAACTTATATTTTACTTTTACTTGTTGAAAAATGTTCCATTACCAAGAAATGATGCCAATATTGTCAATAGCTATAAAATGCAAATGAAGTTGCCTACAAAGCACTTTATGTTTAACAAACATGCCTCACAACCAAATTCAAGACAGTTTGCTAGCCTCTGCTCAAGAGATATTAAGATGTAGGAGAGAGGAGAGTGGCACGATTTTTCTTCTTGGCAGAATGTGTTTGTACTTGCTTTAAAAAACCCAACTGTTACCCAAAGTTTTATCATTGATGTTGGTTTTTCTTAATTCCAGATCATCTCTTTTATCTGAAAAATTTTAAATGCACTCTCCTCTGCTTTTTAAGCCTGCCCACATGATGTGAGCTTAAAACATTTACCTGTTATCTTTTTCTTTTCATTTCTAGCTCTTCTTATGCTTTATTCAAACATTAACAATGTAGTCACCTCTGTTTATCACCTTCAAGAAGGAAAATGATAGTGTAAATGATAAGGGCAAGATGACTTGGGAGGAGCAGCCTAGCCAGAGACCCCTCCCAGGTTAACTGTTAATCATTGCTTATCTGTTCCTGTAGCCCGCTTTCACATCCCTTCCCCCGCCTGGGTAGCACATCAATCTCATCAATCTCCCACCTGAATGCTAATCCCTTCCCCGACCTGAGAAGCCCATCCGTTTCCACCGGAATGCTAGGGCTTATAAACCCCTATCTAACCCCGATTCGGGGCTCAGAATTTGGAGACTGCCTCCTCTGAGCCCGCGCGTGTGAATAAAGGCTTACTCTGTTCCCTGAATCGTGTCTTGAGTCTGGCTTTCCGTAACATAAATAAGTTCATTTATATGGAGTAGAAATACATGTTAAAATAGTTTACATTGAAAAGCTGATGTTGCTGAAGCTTTAGAAGATAAATCTACTTCCTTGTCTTATGGATGAACTATCCCATTCTTGGTCATCTGCTGGATGAATAATGAATTTGAATTTTCTCCTGGGAAATCTGAAGGTCTACAGAGCATTATTGGGAAATGCCCTGCCTAGTTTCAGGGACTGTAGCCTCTCTGACAGGCAAGAGAACCCCAAGGCAGGAGCTAATCAAGGAGACCTTGGGAAAACAAGCCACTAAGGAAAGGAACCCTGTCTCCCTGGCAGGGTACAGCCTCTGTCCCCCTCACATTACCCTGCTTGACTCTGTGATGGTCATTAGTTGATGCCAGGTAAGCTCTCTCAAGAGGAGGGACGTCCTAAGCAAGACATTGATCCATATGGGCAGTGGGAGAAGGACTTAGGGGACACGCAGAAAGGGCAAAAAAGGCGCACCCCTCCGCTCGCCTGGAGATGGCCAGAGCCCTCATTCTATCTGAAAGCAGTCTCCTTATCTCTTGGTGGCTCTGTCCCACCCACCTGGCTCAGGCTCAAAACAGTACTAAAGGCAGGCACAGCCCTAAACTGGATCGGGCGGTTCCTGGGGACAATCAGGCCTAGAAGTAAGTTCCTCTAAGTGTGCTTTGTTCTTCCCTCAAAAGCAATGATAACCAGCTCATACTGGGAAGGAGATTTACATTATTCATAGACCCTGACCTGAGGCAGTCTTGAGTTCCTTCAATTGTTATCTACTATCTCTATTTGTTTTCTGTAAACATAGCCTTTTGATATTGATTGATGAGCTTTGCTCTATACCCTTGTGCCTGAGGTTGTCAATAAAAGCCTTTGGACAGGAGAATTCAGGGCCTTCTCTCCCTTTGAGGAAAGAGCCATGTCCCCTCTCTTGGCAAACAGAGAAGTGTTTACAAAGACTTGTGGCTATTTCCCCCATCGGTAACAACCCTGGGACGGGCTCTGAGGGATTCAGAGCCCTGCTCCCCCCTCAGCTGGCTCCAGACAGTAACCCTCAGATCGCGGAGTTCCCACACCCTGCGTTCCCCCATGTTGCCCCCTGTGACAGAGCATGCCTAAAATTTAGTCTAGGAATCACTGAAATCCTGGCAATTTTCGACAGGTACACTTTAAAAAAGCTGTGAGATATAAAGTCCCATCTTCAATTTTGAGGTGGATAGCACTTTGTTGTGAAATTATACTTAACGAATAGCCCCTGACTTTTTGTTCGGTAATGACTGCATGAGGAGTCAGAGAACCCAGGGCTCCCTACAGATGCTTTCACCACTTGAGTTCAACTCAATTTCCAATTAAGAAATTGGTATAAACAAGAACAAGTCAGCAAGTTTCAAGTAACTTATTTAATCAGGGGCAGAACTAGAAGTAGAGTCTTGCACCTGTTAACATGGTTTTTTTTTTTTTCTTCTTTCTAAAAATGAGATTGGTCTCTAGATATAACATCATCCAGAAGCCAAAAGGCCTGATATGTCCAGGATTTCTTTTCCATTTGCTGGTCAGACCTTTTTTTTCCCCCTATTCTTTTCTCTTTTAATAGGATAAAAGTGAAAGGGAAAGAAGGAGGTGGTAAAAGGGAAGCATGGAAGAAAAGAGATGAATAGATCATGCAGGTAGCTAATGTTACACATTTTGGAATCTTGTTCAGGGTTTGCCCTTGTGGTCAGTGACGTTGTAAAAACTATTTTTATCAGTTGCTTCTAGGCTATGCTGGGCGACTTCCCTTGCTTGGTCATTCTAAGAAGATGTGATCTGTCCTGTGATGCTGCTCCAAATCAATTACTCACTTCGACCAACATAATACAGTAAAGCCTCAAAAGCTGAGAGAAACAGAGAAGATAACAAGATCAATTGTGCCCACTGACTGTGAGGGCATTATCCTCTGTGAGACACTGCTATCAAATCTGTCAGCTACTTGATGACCTTACCTAGACAACTGGGGAGAGATTCAGGTAAGCATATTTTATCCTTAACATATAATGTCAATATCTTCATTAAAAATAATCCCAAAATAAAGTTTTCAGGATCACTAACATTTCTTAAAACCACAGATATAATTTACTTAATGGATTTGTGCTTTGCAGGACAGTGCAGTATTATTGAATGGAGAGTCTGGATTTGAACACTTCCTATTTCAATGTTTTCTGTTCTACTATTGTCTTATGTGTCTAATCAAGGTCCTAATTTTAGGGACTGCATGCACAGGCATTAGAATTCCAAAAGAACTAATCTTTATCACCTTAATTGAATGTAAACAAATAACAGCTTATATTCAATTTGCATAACTTCCTAAGTTAGTTACTAAATAGTTTGAAGTTTTGACTAAAAACAATAGTGAAGTTTATAAAATATTTGCTATTAATTTTTCAGCATATTACTTTTAGGGTCATAAAGTATTCACAAAAAATATTAATGTTGCAGATGGCCTATTTTCAGAAACTAAACCCACATTTTTCCTACTTTCACATCTATGCTTTTAACAGTTCTAGCTCTTTGACAAAGCTTATTTACTTGAGTTAGCATCATGTAGCCTCCTGGCCTAAGAATTGTTCTTGTATGATTAACTTTACTATAAAAATAAAGATTTTATGGTGAGGAAATGACATACAGAAATTTAAAAAAATGTATATATATACACACACATATATATATACACACACACACACACATCTACTACTGGCTCTCTCTCTCTATATGTATATTATATACATGTATACCAGTAGTAGAGCAGGTGATTGTAGTAAATATATATAAAAATATTTTTATATATAAAATACATATAAATCTATTGTGAATAAGATATAATGGCAGATTGAATACAGATTGGTGTAGCCACTATGGTAAGCAGTATGGAGTTACCACAAAATACTAGAAATGGAACTGCCTCATGACTCAGCAATTTCACTTCTGGGAATATATTCCAAGAAGCCGGAAATGCTAATTTGAAAGAACATACAGGATCCAGCAGAAGTAATGCCATTGATTGTGGTTGGTAGAGTACATAAATGTCTTGCATGAGATGGATAGCAATTGAACATTTCACCTAAAATGTCATGCAGTGTGCTTGAGTTGAAATTGTTATGTTGCAGAATTACATACTTATGATTTGTAATAAAAGGTTTTTATATAATAAAAAAAGAGATTTTGTGCTGGACCCTGTATGCACCCTCACGTTCATTGCAGCATTATTTACAATAGCCAAGATTTGGAAGCAGCCCAAGTGCCCATCAGCAAATGAGTGGATAAGAAAAGCTATAGTACAATTATACAATGGAATACTACTCGGCCCTAAAAAAAGAAGGGGCTCTAATTTTTTGTGATAGCATGGATGGACCTGGAAAGTATTATGTTAAGTGAAATAATCCAGTCAGAGAAAGATAAATATCATATGATTTTAATTACATGTGTAATCTAGTGATGAAAATAAACTAACAAACAAAATAGAAACAGATTCATAGATACAACAGACTAACAGTTGTCAGAGGGGAGAGGGTTAGGTGGCTGTGTGAAAAAGTGAAGGGATTAAACAACAACACTACAAAAAAAAAAAAATTCATAATCAACAGTATGATGGTTACCAGAGGGAAAAGAGGGATAAGGGGGGGGTAGAAGAGCATAGAGGGGGGATACATTGTGATTGAAGGAAACTTGGCTTGTGGTGTTGAACACACAATATAATATACAGATGATGTATTATAGAATTGTACTCCTGAGTCCTGGCTGGTGTGGCTCAGTGGACTGAGCACTGACCTGTGAATAAAAGGGTTGCTGATTCGATTTCCAATCAGGGCACATGCCTGGGTTGTGGGCCAGGTCCCCAGTAGGGTGCACATGAGAGGCAACCATACATTGATATTTTTATCCCTCTCTTTCTCCCTCCCCCTCTCTAAAAAACAAATGAATTAAAAAAATTTTTAAGAAAAGAATTGTACACCTGAAACCTGTATAATTTTATTAACCTATATCACCCTAAGAATTTAATAAAAATAAATAAAAATATAAATTTTTACAAAATATCTCTGTAGAAGTCAAGACCACTCCACCTATACCATCAATATCCCTAATAAGTAAGGATTGCCTGTAGTTTTTGAGCACCATGTGCGTATATCTACCTCTTCATATATTCAAAATGGCTTTCTCTCTTTCAGTGTTTTTTTTTTTTTATATTTCTGATTATAAGGTAATCTAGCAAATGTCCTTCAAAGACATTTTACATGCACAAACTATCTGAAGACATTTGGGGAGAATTTTAATTGCAATGAGTGGAATAATATACTTTTATTAACCAAAATCCAAGACAGGCATTTCTTGCCTATTATTGGTATGCATATATATATATATATATGTGTGTGTTGAAATTAATAGTTTTTCTATCTTTAATGGAAGTTTACTTTGATAAAACCGCATAAGAGCAATATCTTAAGTAATATCATTGATAGAATAAAAGTTTGATATAGAAAACGATTGTTTAAATTGTTTATTCACATTATTATTTTTGAGTCTAAATATTTACTAAAATACCTTTACATAAGAGACTGTTTTCCTCTTTAGATCAATTTTATGCAGTAAATTTACAATTCTATACAATTCTGTTTCAATGAATACCAGAAACATAGACTCCTCAATTTACAACTTATTCTTAGTATGTTGCTTTTTTATTCTAAACGTTTTTTTATTCTAAACTTTTCCTGTGTTCAAATGACTCCTGAACTCAGTCATTACAATTGTACTCATGTAGCAGAAAGAAGGAAGTACAGAAGGTCAAAGAATCATATACCTGGCTGAGACAGCTCCTTCAAAAGCATTTTCTCAGGATTCTCACATGACACATCTATTTACCTCTTATTTACCAGAACTTAGTCACAGGTTCCAGAGGACCCTGGGAAGTATAATCTTTCAGCTAGGTGCATCACAATTCTCCAGAAAATTATCAAGAAAGGTTAATTTGTGGTAACTAATCCTCTCCCCCACAAGGTATAGAAAATGAATCAGAAAATCAATTTTCACTATAGTGTAATGCAAAGTATTCATTCTCTTAGCAATAATTAAGAGTAAGCTGTATTAGTTTTCTAGGGTTATCATATCATAATACCACATACTTGGTGACTTAACAGAAATTTATTTTCTCACAATTCTGAAGTCCAGAAGTTCAAGATCAATATGTGGACATATTTGATTTTCTCTGAGGACTCTCTTTGGCTGTTTTCTTGCCGAGTCCTGATGTGGTCTTTCCTGTGTGTGCGTGCACCCCCAGTGTCTCTTTATGAGGGCAACACTAAGATTGGGTTAGGGACTCTCTAAGCATTTCTCTTTAAGTTAATCACTCCTTTAAACACCTTGTTTACAAACACAGTCACATTTCGAGGTACTGAAAGTCAGAGCTTTAACATATGAATTTTGGGGAGACACACTTCAGCCCATAACATTTCCCCTCTAGGAATGTAATGAGAATGAAAAGATAAATGCAAACTTTAATTTTATTATAATAGATTATAATTAATTCAGAGAAATAGACTTTTGTCTCTTTCTACTATTTATATTTCTTTCAATACCTCTAGCAATTTTTCTTTCACATTTTTTAAAGAGTTAAGAATATATCCTACGTTACTTTTTTTAGTTCAAAAGCTAATAATCACTGTGCTAATAATAAATATTACATAAGTATATACTTCAGTGATCCACACATGAAGACTCAGCTGCATTCCAGGAATATTTATAGTTTACCTACAAAATAAATTTTACTTCAGTTATTTAAGTTAACATCATTTTTACATTTTGAATAATACACAAGTAACCAAAACTAATCCCTAATATTTGTTTTCTTTTGACAAGCTTTTAACATTGGTTGTATTCTTTCATATTATTTTGAAATGAACATAAGCATATACATACCTTTACAAAGATTTGATCATGTAATATAAATGATTTATTTTCCTACTATGTATTGAATAATGAACATCTTCTTTCTAATCTACATTCACACTTCTACATCATTCTTGGAAGTAGGGACATAACATTTCCTAATAATTTAAATTTATCTACATAATCTAGTCATCAATTCATTTGATTATTTTTCAATAGAAAATGGCTGTAATATTTAAATTTCAAAGGGAAAATATTTGGACTAAAAAAAGTTTAAGACTATGGGAATTACCTTATCTTGAAGGCATTTTGTATTAGGGCAAACAACTTTGCCCATTTCCCTCCTAAATAATATCAGGAACATTAACATTAAGACAAATACAAGCTAAATATGATGCAATGCCTTTGTCTAGGAATTGACAGCCATGATTATTTTCTGTACCTTTTCTGGTAAGACTTCCTGGGAGACGCAAACTGAATGTGAAAACCAAGGAGCTCGGGAACTATATCATAAGGAATTGACTTTTCTTAAAAAATTTTATCAGTTGGCGATGTAATCAGCTATCTGCAGGCAAACTAATGTATTTATGCCCTCTTGGCAGTGACTCAGTAACAGTCCTTAAAGCAGTTAAAACGCAAGAACACTTCTGGAACACCGCAATTATAGACCTAGTGTCACTTATTATTCGATGTAGAAAAGTGACTGTGAATACTGATATACTCAGAATAATAATAATTTCTAAAAATAGAACTTTGATTTCTGTAGTACATTTTAGATTCTGAATTTAAGACTGCATACTTATTACTGGTTCCCAAATTTTGTATTGTAGTTTTATGAAAGAAAAAAAATATTTTTTAAAGCCAATTAGACTCAGTGGTGTCTTGGTATTTTTTCTCAGTGATGTTTGAAATTCACATACATCCAAATCCATTTCCAAGACTGCTTTCTTTGTTCCTGGGAAATTGGGGAGGGATTTTGTTTGTTTGATTTCCAGTCTTCACACATATAAACAATGATGTATTAGCTATTGTAATCTTAATGTTTTGTTTTGTAACCTGCAACTTTCATGCTAATTTTATATGAATAATATATTCTCTTTTTTTGTCTATAGTATATATGTAGAATATACACAAATCATAAGTATTCAACTCAATTAATTTGTACTGCTCCTATGTGTTCAACTCAACTAATCTGCAAAGAGAACATGCTCACGTAACCAGTCTCATATCAAAACATAGAACCTTGCCAGCCCTCTGGAATCCCCACCTAGCATTTACGCACTCTGCAGTTCTCCCCTTCTGAGTAACTATGATCTTCTTTTTTCTCAAAACAAACTTGACCTTCATAAAAATGGAATCATATTGTAAGTGCTCTATTCTATCTGCTCTTGCTTACAGTTTTGTGAGATTCATTTCTGGTTTTTTGTGTTTTTTTTTTCATTTTTAAATTAAAACTCTTTGTATTGTATTTTTCTATTACCATTTAACCCTCCCTGCAACAATCACCACACTGTTGTCCATGGCCGTGGGTGCTTTTTCCTTTTTTGCTCCATTCCTCAACCCCCTAACTTCCCTACCCATACCTGTCACCTTGCTCTCTATCTATGAGTCTGTCTCTATTTTATTAGTTCAGTTTGTCGATTAGGTTCACACATGATTTTCCTGAGAACGAAACTCCTATGAAAGTTCTTTTGCATGTGTTTGATGAACACATATACACTTTTGTGTTGCATGTACAACTAGAAGTGGAACTTCAGTGTAACAGGGTATATGTTTTTCAGCTTTAGTAGATGTGGCAAGTAGTTGTTCTAGTTTACAGTCTCAACAGCTATGTATTAGAATACATACATATTTTGATATGGCAGTTATATAGGTATTTGGAGATGTGAAACAATTTTGGTTGATTGTAAAAGAGATGGTAAATTCAGTCTTCACTTATAAATAAGTATTTTGACATAATATATAAAAGATCTTGAACTAAATGACTCTGCATAGACATTAATAAAATTATTTTTATGAATTAGTGTATATTGGAAGATTGCAATGTTTTATTAGTCCCTTAAGGACATTAATATTTTTAAAATCAGAAATATTTATATTCACAAAGATCCAAGTTCTAGCATTCCATAGTAAAGTTATTATATTTGATTGAGCTTTGAAATAAAGTCTTATATGTTCAAAGCTTAAATAGATTTTATCTCCAAGTATGACAGAAAATATACATCAATGTGTTTTTATATTTATTATCCTCAGAAAATACAAATAGATGTATATATTTTAAAGTTACAGACTTAAAAAATTAGCTATGCCATGGAAACATAAACACATTTTTGCAGGCATATCTACAACAGCCTGCTTTGTAAGAATGGATTTTTTAAAAAAAGCATGCTTAGTTTTTTTATTGCTACTTAGCATAGTAGTAATTTACTATTAACTATATTTAGGAAAATGTACTAAATAATTATTTTATGTTAACATCTGATGTTTCTTGACATTTTTTCTTTAGCACCTTATCTGAAGACACACTATAAGAATATCATTTTCAGTCACTGACTTTAAACTTACTGTAACACTGACTTTTTTCAAAGCTAAATATGTGTAAACACTGATGAATAAATAAGACATCTTTCATAAGTATTAAGAGAATAAAATAAAGGTGTAGATTTCAGAGTTTTTAATATTCTACAGTTTGGGTGTGCATTTGTTTTACAACTGCCATGAATGAATGCCTCACCTGGCTAGCTGAGCAGGCAATCCAGTTTTTGTTTCTTGGTATGTCTCCTTGTTGAAGCTTGAAAAAGAGTCTCGATTTTCCAGTCTACTTTGCAACTAAGAGTGGTTGTGTGACTCAGTTTAGTATAAAACATATAAGCAGAAGTCTTCTGAGGGGGATTTCTGGATTTTTTTTTCTTTTTAAAAGATCAAGCAGGGAAAGAAGTTACTTACTCTGCCTCTGTTTCTGGTTTTCCTGGCTTGGTTGTAGATATGGTGTCTAAAACACTGACTTAATCAAGTACTTATGAAGCATTTACCATCAAAATGAACACTCTACACAGTAGGGATCGTGAAATGGAACCTGGGGTCTTGAAAATGTAACTGAGCCATCCCACAAAACCTGGAATCTATAGTCTGACATGCTGTTAAGTAATTAATAATGTCTGTGTGTGCAATGTTAGGCCATTACTTTCTGATATTCAATAAATGAAATCCTAATTAGTATATTTTTATAATTATAGAATGGGTACATTGTTTGCTCAGCATCCTTCAGATTAAGAAATATCACATTACTTTAATTTTTTAAAATCAAACTTTAAACATCTCTTCCTTGTGCAGTAATAAATATTTATCTTATTTAGCCATAGTCTCTCAGTAGGGAGCTGTTTCCTACTCAGAGGGATATTACATTTGCCCCAGAGGACTCTCGTTGACCTTTTTTTTCCCCAATAAAGCACTCTCTTACATATAAACCTATTCCCTGCCATGATCTATTCAAGAAACCAAACTAAGGTCTCTGCTCATCTTGAAATTTTCCAACTTAGTTAGTTAATGTCTTGCCTCTATTATCATTCACATAGACAGACCTGAGTTGTCTGGCTCCAAGCCAAAATTCTATGTCTGATTTTTCAGGTCCAAATGTCAGCAATTCCAGAGGCTTTAACTAACAAACCTCACAGGGGAAAATTACCTGTCCACACCAGATTTGATGCACAGCCAGTGAACTGCAGTCACTTAAAGGTGTTGAGTTTAAGGAATCAGCGTCCGTTAAACAGTCTGAATCCCCAGCCCATGTCCTCCATTTAGAAACCTCTTTATCAGGGGCCAATTGAAGCGATTTTCTCAGTTTCCTGCCCAGATCACCTTATCAGGGATCCTTAAGGACATTTTTCTCCATTCTATTCCTATTGCTTGCCCTCACCTCCTCTAAGCCCCAAGACCAAAAATGTCAGGAGCCTTTTGCCTGAGGGCTCCCTCCACAGTAACACCAAAATCAGCACTGGTGCACCTGACCATGACCTAATGCTATCTCACAGGCAAAGTGGAACCGTGGGTGAGCTGACGCTTTCTCCTGTGTAACCTCTTACTGTAGTATTTCAGCCAATGATTATAGGCTTAGCCATTATGTTCATTTGGCTTGCTGTCTTAATCAAATACTTCAAAATCTTTCTTAAATCAAGATAGCTTATCTCCATTAATCAGCTGATCTCTTAACAAGATCAAGAGGAGATGTACAACTGAAAATGGTGCAGCAGAAATAGGCCATAGGTCCAATCCTCAGGATAATACTTTAGAAAACTCCACATTGTTTGGGGGCATAGCTCTGTTTTTCAGTTACGCCTTCTTTTGCTTTTACAAATTTTGAAGCACTCTACTTCTAAAATTGGAATATTAAAAATAAAAGTTGTTCTCATAATTGTCTCCTCAAAAGACATAATCTCTAGGGACACAATGCTTATCTGACTTTGAGGAGGAGGCTGGAGGTTGCCGCATATTCTTTGGATTTTAGAATACAGTGTAAAAATAAAAATTCTCATCAATTAAACAATCCTGTCAAATATGTGATAGTAAAACCTACACTCTGTGTTTTAATGTCCTCCTGAACCTTTAATTTCTCCTGTAGTTTCAGCCAATTAATTATCTCTCTTGAGTCTTACCTGCTACCTGTCGTTGCTTCCTAAGTGATTAATGTTTATGGTAACAGATTTTGACAGTATTCTCCCTTGTGTTCCATCCCTTCCCTTCCCTCTTTTTCTTTTTTTAAAATAAATTTTTCAAAAGTATTTTTTTTTTTTTTGCTGGAAAGTGTAGCTTACCAACTCACAGCCAGGCTGCTCTGTTACATAACGTCAACTGACAGTATGACAGAAATAGAGAACATACACACACACATGCACAATCAGAAATGTAGATCTTGTGTCTCTATTGCTGTCATGCTTTACTATTCTTCAAACTATCTTTATGTTCTGTGAATTTGTCATACATTTGTGTCTCATAAAAATTGAGTGGCTAGGAAATGGAGAGAGGGAGAAAAAGAGATGACATCAGCCTATAAAAATATAAAGTTTAAAAAAATAATTTTTTAAGGGAAAAGCTAAATTTAAATGGACTAAATCAGTATATTGTATGTCCTCTGAGAAAACATGATTGGCTGCTACAAGTTTTAAAAAAAGAAAAAAAGAAGAAAAAAAGGATAGCACAGCAATATATTATTATCTAAAATTCCGAATTCTTTAATTTATTTATTTACCATCCTGAAGTTTCCCATGGAGAATAAAACTAGTCTTATAATATTAATTTTCAAGTAGCTTTAATATTTTAAAAAAGAAAAAAATTTGGTTTGTTCTTTCAATAGCTGATGATATTCAGTTCTAACAATAAACTGATAATTTTTTTTAATATATGACCAGTATATAAAATCTGAATTTTTATATATATCAGACTAGGATCTGACTGATGGCATGCAGTATCAATAATTGGGAAAGTGTGCAGTCCTACTTGCCTTCCTTTATGAATATGTATATGAGGTAGTGTTGAATACCTCTTTTCAGTTATTTCAGACAGACCAGGATTCCACTGTCTGTTGCTCAAACATCTGACTTTTCAGGTTGTGATTTTTGATTTGCAATAGCTTGCAATCTTATCAGATTCAAAAGAAAAGCACATCATTAAAAAGTCTTTCTATTTAGTAAATAACTTCCAACCAAATAAATTAAATTGATTTATTTTTCGTGATAAATGAAAGCCCTCAAAGGGCTTCATGTCTCTTTGGAGACTTATGAGGAACAATGCTGATGAAAATTGAATGTTTGCTGCTTAGAAGAAATCTATGGGAATCAGATTTGTAAGAGAACAACAAAACACATTGTACTGCTGCATTGTTTAGTAATCTTTCTGTTAACAGTGACATTGATTCAAACTAGATTATCACAATATAGTACTTATCGGTCCACATACTAGGAAGGCTAAATAACTATGCCTATTGCAGGTGAGAATGGATCTTAGGCTTCAAGTACATCACTAGCAATCTGTGCCATTTTTTGCATCACCTGTTTCTGATTGATTTCTTAGACATCTTCTCTTCATTATTATGAATATGGCCCATAGAGCTCCAAGTGAACAAAAGACTTGTTTTTCAGGAACTTACATACAGAAAGATCGTCTTTCCCAGTTTTCCTGTCAATACCTCTTTTTTTATCCTGACAAAAAAATTCATTAATGACATCAAATCAATCAATTAAGCAAGCAATCACAGTTCTGACTGGCTCAGCTTGAACTATGTGACTGGCCTGAAACCAATGACAATGTCTAAATGTAAGACATATTCTATTGAAAACTTGGTCTACGTGTATTACCATGACTATTTAATAAATTACCCCACAACTAAGTTGTGAAAAATAATTATTCATTTTGCTAATGGATTCTGTAAGTTCAATAATTCAGACAGAGCATGGCGAGGAAGGTTGTCTGCTTCCCTTGATATCTGCTAGGGCATCTAAGGAGGAGGATTCTGGAACATCTGAAGTCTCCCTCACTCGTATGCTAGATAAAGTCTAACAGTTCAGGAACAGAATTAGTGTTCATCTCTTGCTCTATGTGGTCTCTTCAACTGAACTCTAAGTATGAAAACTTTTGCCCTAGCTGGTGTGGCTCGGTGGATTGAACTCCAACGTATCAATCAAAGAGTCGCTGGTTTGATTCCCAGTCAGGGCACATGCCTGGGCTGCCAGCCAGGTCCCTAGTAGGGGGCGTTCAAGAGACAACCACACATTGGTGTTTCTCTCCCTCTCTTTCTCCCTCCCTTCCTCTCTCTAAAAATAAATAAATAAAATCTGAAAAAAAAACAACAAAACACTTTAGCGTAACTGGACCTTTGACTGCCTGCCTACTCAGTGCTCCAGAAAGAGAGAGAGCAAGGTGGAATTTGTATTAGGTTTTTCTAACTTACAGTCAGAAGTTACTAAATGTCACTTCAGAAACATTCTGTTCATTAGAAACAAGTTAATAAACCAGTACATATTCCCAAAACTAACATATTTTGTGAGAGGAGACAAAGAACATGAGAACATGTTTAAAGAAATCTCAATGTGTATAACTTTGAATGGCAAATGACACAAGTCGATAGGAATAAATGCCAGGTAGTAGAAAGATAGGTAACAAAGAAAGGTGTGTTTGTGATTAACAGTGTATAAGAAAAGAATAGATAGCTAGTAATTACAGCCTAATTTAGTTTTAAGGCTAGATATATTGTACTATAGATATTATTTTATTAATTATAATTTGATGATACAGTTCTAATAAAATTATTTATATCATCTCTGAGTTATCACTAAGGCTTGCTATTACATAATTTTTACCAGCCTTCTCATTGATGAGTATTGATTTTTCTTTTTCTGTCTCTTGGTTGGAGCTTAGTTTTATAAAATATTTTTAAGGAAAGTAAATGGTTTCATGTTTTTTTTGAGCCCTATTTATAGATGGCTTTTATCTTAAAAGATAATATGACTGTACAGAAAAATGGTTACAAGCTTTTATTTTTTAACTTGAAATTACTGATGTGGCTGTTATTTTACATTTTTCCATCATTTGGAATTTCTAAATAAAAATATTAAAAAATTAGTCTATTTGTTATTGTTAGTATAAAGTTAACGTTTATTTTTGACCTTGCTTTTGTACTTTGCATGGGATGAGGTTTCTCCCACACACTTATGTGTTTACCCATAGGTATCTAACGAGTAGTGTTGCATGGACCATCTTGAACCCTTTCATTATACCTGTATTGTGGAGTTATTTGAGGTCTAGATAACACATGCACCCTATAATTTTGGTTACCATTTCTGCTCCATCTGTTTTGATCTATCAGTAATCACCAGTAATATGCATTGTAAATCACCAGTTTATAGCCTTGTATTTTTATTAATTTTCATTTTATCCTGTGAATTCAGGGAAAGATTTCAAATTGTTCCCCATATCACTTAATTGAAGCCTTAGTCTGCTGAGAATTTAAAACTATCCCCTAAACATTTTTCATATCCATGGAATAGAGTCTTTTCAGAATTAGTATCTTCTTTTAAGTGTTTTGTATATTGTTCAGTATATTGGATTCTGCGTTATACTTTCATGGGTTCCAACTTGTTAGTAATTATGTTTTTTCCCTTTTAATATTACTTGAATGTATCTCTCCAAAATTGTTTATCAATAGATATCCACATGAAAATGACATCCTGCCTTGAATAGTGTAATTTAAATAAGTTTTGAAATTGAGAAATGTAAGTCTTCCATTTTTTTCTTTATTATTGTGTCTATACTGGGTGACTTAAATTTCCATAGAGTCATTTTATTAATTTCTAAGAAACTCCAGGTAGAATTTCAATAAAGAATCCATTGAATGTAAAAATCCATCTGGGGACTATCAACATCTTAACCATATTGTCTTTCAATCCACAAATATAAGCTACTTTTCTATTTATGTAGCTTTTTCTTAATTTCTTTCATAGATGTTTATGGTTTTCAATGTAAAGTCTTGTACTTCTTTTGCTAAATTTATTCTTAAGCATTTTATTCTTTCATATGCGCTTGTAAGTGTAAATGTTTAATTTTATTTTTGGTTGTTCATTGATACTCTATAGAAATAAAACTGATATTTTATATTGATTTTGTGTCCTACAGTCTTGCTAAAGTCATTTGTTACTTCTAATAGTTGTATGTTTTTGCGTGTGTGCATGTGCTTATGTGAAATTGCTAGGAATTTCTGTATTCAATAGTATGTCATCTGTAACTATCTGTAAAAATGTTTACATTTGGCAAGACATAATTCTCATATTTTCCCTTCATTAGACATGTTTTACTTGAAGTTCTTGGAAGATATTTATAGTAGCTGAAATAAATTCATTGTCAAATAAATTTAGCATGAGGGTTTGTGAAGGAAGGATTTATTACTCTTCCCTTTCTTATGTGTGTATTATACAGGGGTGGGCAAAAGTAGATTTGCAGTTGTAATACAAATAAATAATATAATAATTAATACAAAGTAATACAAGAGTAAATTCTGTGTTTTGTGCACTCAGAACTGTACAGCTGCTTTTACCCACCCCTGTATTTTTACGATTCTTTGCACGTCTCAATTATTTTTGAAAACTGGACACTTAAAAAAATGAAATGTGGCAACTGTGGAATAAGATTCACCCTCTTTAGAAGGTTTGCTGCTCTTTTCTTTTTTGTTTTTTTCTCTTCTTGTTGCCTTTTGTGTGTGTGTGTGTGTGTGTGTGTGTGTGTGTGTAAATTTCTGGAACTAATTTGTAAAAGCTGTATTCTACATCACATGTTGCCACTAAAATTTCTTTGGTTAGCCTAGTGATCAGCTAATATGTGGATAACCTTTTTCTTAAATACTTTAATCCAACGAGCCCCCCAGATTTTTCTGAGGGATTTTGTGTGCATGTTGAGCACATCTGTAATGCTCCTTTGGTTTACAACTATGCCTTAATCTGCACCCTGGAGTTTCAACATCAGCTAGTGGTGAGATAATAAGGCCTTCTCGGGTCCTGGGCATATGACCCCTCACATGGCTGTCCAGCTTCCATGCACATGCTGGAGCTTTTCAAAACCTCCTGTGGACATTCTATTTCCCAACTTTTTCTTTCACATTTCTTGGTCATTATCCCGTTTGCCTAACTATTATCATTGGCTCAAGCAGCTGTAATATTAAACAGTTTCACTGATGGTTTTCAACAAGGTCTCTGGAGTGAAAACTTTTCATTCTGAGTTCAGACACGGAGCAGACAAGCACAAGTTGTACAATCAGAGTTAACAAGGGGTTGCCAAGTTCAATGACAGAAGATATATAGGAATGGTTTTCTTTTGCCGTGCAGAAGCTTCTTATTTTGATGAGGTCCCACTTGTTTATTCTTTCCTTTATGTCCCTTGCTTTAGGAGACATATCAGTGAAAAAATTACTGCTTGGGACGTCTGAGAGTTTCCTGCCAATGTTCTCCTCTAGGACTTTGATGGTGTTGCGACTTATATTTAGGTTTTTTATCCATCTAGAGTTTATTTTTGTGTATGGTGTCAGCTGATGATCCAATTTCAATTTTTTGCATGTAGCCGTCCAGCTCTCCCAACACCATTTGTTGAAGAGGCTATTACTGCTCCATTTTATGCTTCTGCCCCCTTTGTCAAATATTAGATGCCCATAGAGACCTGGGCTTATTTCTGGGCTTTCTATTCTGTTCCACTGGTCTATGGGTCTGTTCTTGAAGCTTCTGCACGGCAAAAGAAAACATCAGCAAAATGAAAAAGGAGCCAACCCTATGGTAAAATATATTCGCTAATGATACATCAGATAGAGGTTTGATCTCCAAGATATATAAAGAACTCACTCGACTCCACTCCAAGAAGACAAATGATCCAATCAAAAAATGGGCAAAGGACCTGGGCAGATGCCTTTCCAAGGAGGAGATACAGAGGGCCAAGAGGCATTTGAAAAGATGCTCAGCATCACTAGCCATCAGAGAAATGCAGATCAAAACCACCATGAGGTACAGCCTCACACCGGTCAGAATGGCCATCATAAACAGATCCACAAACAACAGGTGCTGGCGAGGCTGTGGAGAAAAGGGAACCCTAGTCCACTGTTGGTGGGAATGCAGACTGGTGCAGCCACTATGGAAAGCAGTGTGGAATTTCCTCAGAAAGCTCAAAATGGAACTGCCTTTTGATCCAGCGATTCCCCTGCTGGGACTATACCCTGAGAACACCAAAACGCCAATACAAAAGAACCTATGCACCCCAATGTTCATAGCAGCACAATTTACAATAGCCAAGTGTTGGAAGCGACCTAAGTGTCCATCAGTAGATGATTGGATCAAAAAGTCATGGTACATATACACAATGGAATACTACGCAGCAGAAAGGAAAAAAGAACTACTAAACTTCGTGACAGCATGGATGGAACTAGAGGGCATTATGCTAAGCGAAATAAGCCAGGGGGCGAAAGACAAATACCATATGATCTCACCTGTAAGTGGAACCTAACCAACAATACAAAGATGCAAGGAAAATATGACCAGCAACACTGAAAGGAAAGGAAATCAACAGAGACAAGAGGGGAGGAGGGAGGGGCGGGCAGGGAAAGGGAAGGGAAGGGGAAAGTCAAAGAACATATAGCAAGGACTCATGGACAAAACCAAAGGGGAAGAGCTGAGGGAAGGAAGGAGGGAGGGGGCAAGGGAAGTGGTCAGGGGGAGGCAGAGACAAATGTATTTAAAAATAAAGAAAGAAAGAAAGAAATGCTTGGGAAAAAAAAAAGATATATAGGAATGGGACCCTAGAAGGAGGACCCCATTCTGCCCCACAAGAGCACTTAGTTCAGGAAATGTTTCACAGACATTTATTTTTGAATAGATATATGAACATATTTTTAAAATGTTATCATATTTATGCAGTAAACAGAGGGTAGCTTTCTTTACATTTTAAATACTGTAAAAAATTTAAAAGCCATATTTATTAGAAGCTCTTTAGATACATTTTTCTTAAGATTGAAAATAAGACCAGATCACCCACTGTCATTACCCAAATTACTATAAATTCTGTGCAGTTTAAATTATGTCCTTATCAATTATTCTCTCAGTAAATACTCACTGAATATGTTCTAAAATTTATATACAAGAACATAAATCCAATAATAGTTCAATCATTTTTAAAATAGAATTTGGAAGACTTTTTTGTACCTGAAAGGATGGTATATTTTGAAGAAACAACATTAATTAAATAATGTGTAAATATCATATTAAACAAATCAGCGTGTTCAACAAGATGGAATTCTTAAAAAATAGAAATAAAACATGTATGGATGAATCTGTTTTATGATGAAAATGTAACAAAAGCTGGGCAAAGTGACAAATTGTTTAGGGGACAGTGATGGAAAATTGGCTCATTGGGGAGTGTAACTTTGGATCACAACTAGTCACTGTATGTGGGAAGAATAAAACTGTAAAGTTAACAAAATAAAACAAGGCAAACGAATTTTTTATCCTTGGGTTTGGTAAGGGGTTTTAATAAAACATCTGAAGGTACACATTACAAAAATTATAAAAATGACTGTTCTGGTCAGTATATCATAGTTAGTATTGTTTAATCAAAGATAACTAAAATATAATACTGGATTAATAGAAACATAGAAGACTATGATTGTATTATAATTGTTCAAACCTATTTATGCAACAATACAAGAAAAATAGTATACGCTTAAAATGACATGTATATGTATAACTTATTTTTAATTATTCATTCTTAAGACAGTGGAGTCTTCTGGGGAAAATGGATGTATTGAAAGAATGCAAAGAAAAAAAATGGGGAAATATATGCTTATATCTTTTCATAAAAGATCCAAAATAGTGAAATTTAAAAAAAAATCTATGCTTACCTAATGCTTAAACTATGTAGCTTAACCTGTGATACCATGGTTTTATGATTTTTCTTCTATGTTCTTTTCATAATCAAAATAATATTGCATATGATGAATTAATGTTAATTTCATAGATGCTTGTGCCCAATATCTAAAATTTCTCTTTCTATAATATCAAGACAAATAAAGGTATCTACTTTATAGTGTGTTATGATGATTACATCCTTTAATATGTGGAATTAGAACAGTTTGAAAAATATTAAATGTTCAGCAAGATTATCTTGTTAACATTTTTGACTGTTAAAATACATGAAGAAATAATAGTATTATAAAATAAATAAAATATATAAGTATTATATATATTTAGGGTAAAGGTCATTATAATGTTTTTACTTATGTGTTAATTAGGTGGAAATCTCAATTTAACATTGTTTCATCTCCCTTTGGGACTTAATGGTAGCTTCAATTCTGAACCATTCTTTAGATAATTTATGAATCTTATAGTTAAATGTGAATACACAATTTAAATTAAATTAAATTAAATTAAAAAGTAACCGTTTGGCTTATAGAGCTAAAAAGTCTAGAGTGAGAACTGGATTCAGTCAGATATTAATTTCCACATTCACATACTCTCAGAACTTTGATTTTATATGTGTGTTTTCTGTGATGTTTCTGGCATCTTTCTCCTGTGAGTCACTTTCACCATTAAGACAGTTCATCTAATGAGTAAAAATACATGTAATCCACATATTATTTCAACTATTCCAATATTCCCTCAATTCTCAAGAAGGTGGAAAAAGCTTTTTCCTTCAGTGCCTTAGCAAAATGTTCCAAATGCTACATGGCATAAATTGGGTCTCATGATCCCCTCGACTGAGTTCTGTGGCTAGGAGAAAGAAATTGTTTATGGAACTTACAATGAGGCATTACCATAGAAACCTTAAAGGGGGAACTAGTGTGGGGTGCTATTATTCATAAGAAAAGATGGGTGCTTTAGTAAGAATTCTAGGGAGTAAATATTGGGTAAGAAACCAACAAATATCAACTGGGAACTAATATCAGTAACCCTTGATAGCGTTGTGCATTCCCTCTAGATTCTATTTTTTTACCTCCATATGAAGGCCTACTCAGCATGCGTGGCTTCTTTTATCTTTGTTTCCATGCATGTTTAAAGACTTTCCCAATGCCTCAGTGTTAGTTCTTCTTGTGTCAACATTTCAAATTCCAACAAATCCATGGGTTTCCCTTATTAATATTGCTCACAGGGTATTAGGTGCTATGTTATCAGAGAAACGGGAAAAAGTAAAAAGGAAACAGTTTTTACCTGAAAAATCTGTCCTACAATGAAACTCAATGTTGTATTCATGTTATTATTTTGTTATACACAAACAAGTATATATAGTTTTATGAAATTTTTCCACTATGAAATTAATAGGTCAAGCTAAAAGATATAGGTTGGTTGCATTATTTAGCTACATATTCAAATTTCCCTACAGGGCAAGGCTTGGTGATTCTGACACTGCCTGGAGAACCCAACATGATACTGGAAATGCCCCTGATTAGGGAGTCAGTTCAATCTTAGAATCCCAGAATGTGCTATCCTCTTATCTAGAAACATAGCACAAATTGGAGAATGCTTTCAGAAATGTGTCCAAAATAGAAAACGAATGCAGGACTCTGAATATTTTCCTCTCCAATTTGTGGGCATCAGATTGCAAAAAAGCCCAAGAGGATGACCCCATATATGGAGGGATTAAAATGTTGTTTAAAGAAAAAGTGCATGACCACAAAAATAACTATAATATGCCTATCTCTAACTTTTGAATGGCAAGAATCAGGATTTTATCCAGGAAACTTGGAAATATTTTTCATGATTGGTCTAAATCACAAGTGTTGTTTAACTTGATATCTCAATGTTTAATGTTAAAAGTGTTAATACAATGTATTTTGCTCCTGTCACAGAGTAGATATTTAATAAATATACATGCAAAGAAGGCACAAACATTTTAAATAGTATGTCTTGGTATTGCAAATTTTGCTGTCTTGGGAATAAAAATTAAAACATCTTTAAGGTACAAGTTTGAAACTTGAGGTCATAGTTCATAAAATTCACGTGTTAAATGTAAATGTTTTACCTCTCAGAAATGATATTGTCAGTGTGGTCAGGTGATTAGAAACTTTCTAGAAAAATAAGCACAAGAGGTCAGTACAATAGACATTCTGAGTTGAAATAATGGAAAACTCTGAAACAATTTTCATTGGACATTATGTAGATTAATAATTGTGTATTAGACATTTAGAGACAGGACATGACGAAATTTAGAAAATTAATTTTTAACTAAAACTGTACTTGTTGACTCCTGATAATGTCAACAAAGACCAAGTTCTTTCCATCTTTCTTCTTTGCCATCCTGAATGCGTTTAATTTGTCTTGCCCTTGGATGAAGCTTATGGGGCGGGGGGGACAGGGAGAGCAAGGAAAGTGCTAGAAACTGATGCAGCCAAGGCAGATAAATTCATTTTGCATTAAGACTTTCTTTTCACAAATGACAAAGCTGTTGAAATTAGCTTGAGCAAAGGCACACCAGGAAGTTTTCACAGCTCAGTTGCTCACATTACCAAAAACCCATGAAAATAGTCTCAATGTGTCCTATGTAGTCACATAAGCAAATGAAAGCTAAACAGCAACTCAATGAGATTCATGTCCTGAATGCACTATTTCTTTGTATACCTGGCAGGGATTCCTACAAGACTGAGATTTTTATTTGATAAGTCTAAACGGTTAGCCCTCTCATCTACTGTGATACTAGAAGCCACAGCAGTCGTCATTCTTTGAGCCCATGTACTCAATTCTGAATCACTATTTTAGTTAATTTTTCTAGCTGTTTTTACCTGTTTTATATTTGTGAGTGATTTTTTTAAGTGTTAAATTTGTGGATGGCATTTTGTTTATTTTGCTGATAAAGACTTACTTATTTTATATTTCTTGATGATTGCATTAGAAATTTAGAAGACTAAGGCAGTGGGTGGCAAAACATTTTATATTTTAATATTTTTCCTCTTTTATATGATACTAAGTATATTGTATGCATATGAACAATAATGAAATAAAAACATATTTTGTATCAATATGAACATTTTTATCTACTGAGTTCTAAAATTATATATAAAAAATGAACTGTCATTGATCATAGAACTGTAGGATATATAATTATTGCTATTAATACAATTAATTAAGAGTAAAAAAATAACAAATTACTCTTAATGAGTCTTCCAGACATAAATTTGTTTCAATCTACAGACTCATTTATAACTTTGTGGTGTTTGCAAATTAAATTAGCATTCTTTGATATTCTCAGAAGAGCTCATTCTTTGTAAAGTAATAAACACAACACATAGATCAAAACAGTTTCTTTAGAGTTAAGTGTTATTGCACTTACAGGAAATTATTAATACTTCCAGCAAACTTTCTACTTTTATAAATTATCATTCTTTTCTATTCAAGTTGGTAAGCTCAGGCACCTATGTATATGATGGTGTGAAGGAGAACCATGAAAACCCACTTAACTACATTATTTTTGATACAAGGTTAAAAAATGTAAATTCTAGAGTCAAACTGCCAAGTCTGGCTCAAGCATTTCTAGATATTAACAAGTAACTTAAAGCCTTCATGCCTTTGTTTCCTTATTTGTAAAAGTAAAGATAATAATAGTACCTTCCAAATGAGTGATTATGGCAATTGAATGTTATAATATAGGTAAAATACTCGTAAAAGTCATTTCATTTAAACAATTAAATAAAGACGTTTCCTTATCTTGAAAAAACTATGAATAGATTTGGCCTCCACCTCCAATTTCTGACAAAGAACTTCTAAAATCATTGCAGTTTTCTGAGTAATAAGGGTGCTAGGAGCATCTTTTATTCTAATATTCGGTCATTAATTTCAGTTTCTGGTACAGAGCTCCTCAATCTCTTGGAATTGCTGAATGTTTTTTTGTTTTAATGAGGCAACTCTTGGTGGGACCCTGGATGGAGGCTGGTCATCAGATAAACCAGCCATGATTAAAAGCTTGGGAATTTCATCCCCTTGCACCTGCATCCTCTAAGGAGAGGAGTATGGCCAGAAATTTGGTTAATAATCTGCCATGTCTGTGTGATGATGCCCCCAGAAAAGTCCCTGAATTAGAGAGTTTGATAACGTCTGAGTTCGTGCACCTGGGAGGGTGGTACACAGTTCTGCAGGCACATTTCCAGACCTTGCCCTATGTATGTTTTCATTTGACTCTTCATCTGTATCCTTATCATGTCTTTCACAATAAACTAGTAAACATAAGTGAATGTTTTCTTGACTTCAGTGAGTTGTTACAGAAAATATCGAACCTGACAAGAAGGTTGTGAAAATCTCTAATTTATACCTGGTTGGGCAGAAGTACAAGTGACAACCTGGGACTTGTGATTGGGGTGTAAAGTGGGGGGCAGTCTTGCAGGATTAAGCTCTTAACCTGTAGAGTCTGAGATAACTCCAGGGACTTAAGGTCATGATTGGATTATAAAACATTAGTTTGTATCTGGAGAGTTGGAGAACTGGTTGATGTAGAAAAATGTGTGTTTTGACCCACACATTTGGTGTCAAAAGTATTCCGAGTATAGAGGAAATGAGTTTTTCTTTTAATAATTACATGCAAAGTATGTCCTTCTAAAAGATAGTAGTTATCACCATATTTTGCTGCTTGTTTTTTAAAGTTTTTATGCTTCCCCTTTAAAATTCATTTTAATTTCTGTTTTTTTCACATCTTATTTTTCAACCTCTTTTTTTGTTTTTATATACATCTATTTTTGTAGACTCTTCTACAACTATTTTTGTGTTGGCACTGTGTAGTTTAGTCGGTTTCCATATATTTTTCTTAAAATATAAAATGAAAAAGACATGTGTTCTGAAAAGGAATATATGTGATGAAGTAGAATAACAAGTGCAAAGCAAGTATATAATTTATTTGGGGTTGTAAATACGAAAAAAATAATTCTGCGTGGGAGACAAGCATATTTCACTAATCAAGCCACTATTTTGAAGTGCTGGAAACCATGCAGGTAGCATTAGTAACCTAATCATATGGTTCCATGATTTGCATAGTATGTAATTTTAATGACACATTCAATCAAATATTCAGATGTTGTACTCAACTACCATTAAACATTTTGTTTCAAGATGTCCAACATCTAGATAATTTCATTTTTTTTCTTTGTCCTTGTTTTTAATTTTAACTTGAAAAGGGTAGCAGAACTTTTATTTTTTTCTAATATAATCTGTTTTTTGATAAGTACTTAGTGTTAAGAACTTTTGTTAGGGATCCGACATTTACCTTATGGGCAAAGTAACAATTTAGGCTACGACAGTTTTGTAGGTACTAACAGAAAGCATTAGCCTCCTGGGTCAAAGAAAAATACAATTTTACTCATAGCACAGATAACAGTATGAGATTAAGGGTCACTAGGGTGACATGGAAGAGCCCATATTGGATGCTGCAAACTCAATGGTTTTGTCACAATTAAGGAAACTGAACCTTTGTTGGTTGTATAACCAATAAAGTTAAACATGTTGGTAGTTAAAATGTTTAATTTTGCCTTATTGAAGAAAGACATCATCATTAATATTATAGACAGCAGCAAGAATAACAACAACAAAACTTTCCTCTTCCTTGGAGGGACAAAATCTTTCTTTGAGGTTATTTACCATTAAAAATGGAGACAATTGTAATTAAACAACAACAAAAAAAACAATTATTATTTTACACACAAAAAATAAATGAGTGGATAAAATAACTATGGGATATTTATACAATGGAATACTATTTGGCCATAAAAAAAGAAGAAAATTTTACCATTTGTGACAGCATGGATGGACCTGCAGAACATTACGCTAAGTGAAATAAGCCAGTCAGAGAAAGACAAATACAATATGATTATGCTCATATCTGTAATCTAATGAACAAACTGAATTTACAAGGAAAATGGGGACAGACTCATAGATGGAGAGCAGGGTGACGGCTAGTAGGGAGAGGTGAGGGTAGAGGAATTGAGCAAAATGGAAAAGGGACTTATGGACATGGACAACAGTGTGGTAATTGCTGGTGGGTGGGGGTATAAGTGGACTAAATGGTAATTGAGTAAAACTCAATAAAGATGAAATGAAATACAAAAACAATTTAAATATTAAAAACATTCATGAAAATATAGTTAGGGAAAGGCTATCAGTGCCTCTGCTCAGAGTATATATAGAAATATGAAAAGAAAACATACTGAATTATGTCCTAATTCTTATACCTGTTATAATATCAAGGAGTGTTGTATGTAAAGACTTATAAGTCATTAATAAAATAACAAATAAGCCAATAGAAAATTTGCACAACTTGAACTGGCATTTCGGAGAAAAATAAATACAAATGGCTAATTAACGTCAAAAATTGCTAAAATTCAGTAACAATCAAGACATATATGCTAAAACAAGTTTCCAACACTATTTTAGATATGTTTGGTGTATCAAAATAAAATAATGCTTTCAAAAATATGCAGTTACAGGCTTTGTATATATGTTTGTGAAATAAGAATTTTAAATTTTTATTGATTTTAGAGAGAGGGAGGATGGGAAAGAGGTGAGAGAAAGAGAGAGGGAGAGAAACTTTTTTTTTTTTGCTCCATCAATTTACTCATTCATTGGTCACCTCTTTTATGTGCCCTGACAAGAGATCGAATGAGTTACATTGGCATATCAGGTTGACACCCCAAGCAAGTGAGCTATCCGGTCAGGGTGAAATAGGAATTTTTAAAACCAAACTTGAAAACAATTTGCATAACACAATTAAATTGGGATAAAAAATAATAAATTGATAGTAAAACAATGCATAAATCCCACTTCTGGATGTATACACTAAAGAAAGATGCTCATGACATTTTTTAATAATAATAAAATCAGTGCCTACCAAAAGTATTTGTTGCAAAGAGTTTAAACAAGTGAAGTTTGATGTATTAAAAAGGAATGAATCATAGCTTCATTCATTACACATTATCAAACTTAAAATTTTAGAGTACATACTGTATATCTTCTTTATAGAAGTTCAAATCTTACAAAATTATAAAGTATATTGTTCAGAAATAATTTTTTAGTATGTTGATTAAAAATTAAAATTATATTAAAAATAAAATATAAGAACGTCATATATAATAGTAATAAATTAAATTATAAAATAGGCCAAAAATGAAAACCTAGATGAAATTTATCTACAACCAGATACGTATATATATTTTCAAAATTAGTAAAAGAAGAGGTAGAGATTTTTAGTATGTCAAACAATTGGAAATAATGGACAGCCTTTACTATCTACTTAAATAGGGGTGACATTCGTTAATAGGGTCATATAAGTTTCAAGTGTACATCACTATGCTACATGATCTGTATATTGCATTATGTAGTGATCACCCAAAATCAAATCATCTTCTATCACCATATACTTGGCTTCCCTTATCTCCTACCATACCCCTACGCCTCTCCCTCTAGTAACCACCATACTACTGTTGTCTGTGTCTCTGAGTCTCTGTTTTATGTCCCACGTATGGATGAAATCATATGGTTCTCACCTTTTTCTAACTGAATTATTTTGCTTAGCAAACAAGCTGAATTGTTTACAGTATCAGCTTTAATGTCTGGTGATGTGTAAAGGAAAAGCCAAAAGCCATATGTAAGTTTGGGACCCTTTCAACAGTTTTAAGAATAGGGCATTGAAAACTGCCAAGAATCACTTTTAGTTGTTACTTTTTCACCAGGCAACTATTCTGCTAATAACTGCACCCTTAAACACTTACAAAGAAACAAGTGTTGGAAAACATCTCTCAAATCTCCATAGTGTGATGCTCTTTGCAGAGGATTCGAGGAAACAGAGGGAACTGTCAATGCTTGACACCAACTGGTCAGTGGCACCTGTTTATACAGCTCATCACCCCAACCAAGTTTTATGCCAATCCAGCATTATCCCATTCACATTGAGCAGCCTGGTCTGATGCTGATCGTTTCTCTTGTGATAGGCCAGTCAAACGTTTTCTCAAATAATTTAATGGTGTGACAACAGTGGAATCTAAATCTCCCGCGCGCCACCCACCCCCTCCCCACCCGCCCCCCCACCCCCGGCTCCCACGAATTGTCTTCTCAAGGCAATACCATCTTTTTTCCCATGAGTTTATAACACTATTCTTTCTAGGTGTTTTCATAAATTGTATGTCACTTCTCACATCCAATGTCCCCTATAATTTCTGTATTTTTCCACAGCTGATTGTGGACAATATAGATTGCAGCTCATTCTGTTTGCCACATTGTCTGGAAACTTCAATCTCTTTACAGTGATCCTTCCAACTGATTGTTAGAAGTTATGCCTTTCAATCTCCATATCACTAGGAACTTATTTTAGAAATCTCCCTCTGAGTTAGAATTGTTTGTGTTATTTCCATGCCTTACAATCAATAGTTTTCCAGATTATTTTTGTATTTCCTTGTTTTCAGATACTTTGCAGATTGTTTTCATCAGGAAATTTCATCCTATTTATTTTAAAGATAAAATAATTTATTACTTTATATTGAAAAGGCAATAAATTATTATTGAGAGAAATTCAGATGCATAAATATTTCCTATCCTCCATCATAAAATATACATATTTATGGAGGAAGCCTGAGATAGCTGTAGAAAAAGAAAGCAAATGTGAAAAAGTGACCTAATGCATATTCCAGAGTATGTATCCTCATTATTATGCAAATAATATATGAATGAAATGTTCAGAATACTGTGCAGTGCAAAATAATAGATAAACTACCTAGTTTTAATCAATCTTTTACTTATGCTAAATTAAAGGCAACATACTCATAGCACATCATACATTTCTACATATACAAATAATGTTTTATTATTATAATCCTATAAATGAGAATATACTTTCAACAAAGTCAGAAGTTATAATCAACTCAAATATAAAATAGTATTATATATAATATGATCTTAAATGTTCAACATGGTTGGTAGATGCAGTTTGTTGATTAATTATATACTTCAGTTTAACAATGAATATTTATTTAACACCTCTGCTGTGTGTGTATGCACAATATATGATAAAAATAAAGTATCAGGTACAGTACTTACTAAATTCTTAAAAGTTTAAAATGCATTTGAGCCAACAATACATTCTTTCCTGAAAACAATAGAGGAATAAACAATCATGTTATAAGTTGGAGAATAAACAACTTATTAAAAAGTAAGTAAAACATTGTTATAATTGAGATACTATAATCCAGATAAAAGGTTCTGAATACAAACAAAATAGGAAAGCCATCAGAAAGCTTTAATCTTAAGTCTTTCATTCATTACAATATACATAATTCTTAATTGGATAATACTGCTTCCTAATATTTATGTTCATAGTCTGATAAATTTATTGCAATTTTAATATAATTAAACCAGTTTTACTGTTAATATAGTTGCAGTCATTATTTACCAATCTCATACACACACATGTGTAGCTATAGTATCACAAATATCAATGGTTGATAAATATTATTGTAAAAGTTTTATAGAAATATTCATAAACTAGAAGAAATTCATAAGAATGTACAAAGAAATGTCCATGTATTTGAAACTGAAACGAGTATGCCAAACAAAATAGAAGTTCAAATGACCAAGGTGTGTAAGAAAATTGCTTGATTACATGTATAAGATTAAGAAAGTCACAACTTAAAATTAGATTAAATTTTCAAGGAACATCAAATGAAATGGAAATCAGTTTTTAAAGATAAGGGATAAAATGGGTATATAAGAAAATGTAACCTTTTCTATCCCAGGAGACAAAATTTCAAAATTCAAAAACACAAAGAATCAATCGATAATTAATATAAATTTATTGATTAATAGTAAAAATAAAAAGGGATAGTTTACTCTTAATACTTTCTTCACTCTGAAATGAGATGTAAATATTCATACTGTCAGTAATATTTTATATTGTTTCTAACTTTTCAATATAATATGTAATGGAGAAATGAACATCTCTACTTTTAAAGCTGTTCACTTACATTGGTTTATTACTTTGGGATCATTTCCCAGGAATTGCATAACTTTTTCAAATAATATGAATATATTTATGTTTTCAGATGCTTATTGGTGAATGGTTTTAATAAAGTGGTAGGTATAAATTTATAGCTTGTCTAAAATTTAAGAATTGGGCCAATTTTAATGCACATGCACTATAACTGAGGATATTAAACATTGAGAAAATATGTAGCCGAACATAATATAGCGCCATGAAAAATAATTTGAAAAAATATAATGTGGATCATTTCTACAAAAATACACAATGACAATAGTATCTCAAAGGCAAGAAAAATGTGATTATATTGATAACGCAAGAAGCTACTGGATTTTCTATCAAGATTACAAGATGGCACTAAGTCTAGAATATTTTAAAGAAAATCATTTCAAATAATTTTAAACAGATAATTCTTATGTTACATAATCTGATACTTATCATACAATTTTTTAGATAAAATAACTGGTGACACTAAAATTACAACTATTGCTACTAGAAATAATTTGTATGCATTTATACTTAATACCAATAACCACAAAATTAAAGTAAAATTTCATTCACAATAATAACATGGGCTACATATTATTTTGACATTTACTTTATAGAAAGATCCAGTAAGAATTTATGGTAGAAGAGAAGACAATCAGTTAGCATCTTATTTAGGGATAAAGCAAAAATAACTTTCTTTTGTAAATAGTAGGCACTGGACATAATTCAACAGAAAAGGACCATGTAAAAGAAAAACGAAAGCATTAAGTAGAGATCCATGTGGGCCAACTTTTCTTATTGACTATTAAAAGTTACAAAACTTTAAAAAATGGTATTGGTACATAAATAGACCAATATGAATAATAAAGAAAAACCCACAAACATAAAGTAATATAGTAGGATATGTTGTCTAAATCTTGTGGTGAAAAAGATATGTTTTATTAAACAGGGTTAGAATAATTTTGCAGCCATCTGGAAAATCATATATTTGGAATCTTACATTACATACTAGTATAAACTCCAAATAGACCAAAGATTTACATGTGTAAAAACATTAAAAACATAAAATGAAAAAATTAAATAATACTTTTATATGAAGTATGTTTTATATTTAAGAAATAATTTAAGGAAATAATTTTTTAAATGTATGCTATAAAAAAAGCAAACAATCCTGACCAGTGTGGCTCATTTGGTTGAATGTTGTCTTGCAAAGCAAAAGGTCACTGGTTCAGTTTCAGGTCGGAGCATATTTCTGAGTTGTGGGCCAGGTCCTAGGTTGGGGGCATGTGAGAGGCAACTGATCAATGTTTCTCTCATATACCGATGTTTCTCTTCTCTTTCTCCTTCCTTTACACTCTCTCTAAAGATAATTAAATTTAAAAAATTAAAAATTTTATAAAGATAAATAAATAACTGCATATCTTTAAAAATCTAAGTAGATTAAATTTAAAGAAAACTTTGCAATTTGTATCAGAGACAAACTCCATAATATATAAATCTTGATAACATGTAAATATTTTTGATGAAAATCAATAGAAAATGAATGCAATATTATGGAAAAATCAGAGCTCACATTAAACAGATGTGAAATTTAAAATACTATTTAAACATATGAAAATACAATCTACCTGCTGTTAAAAAAGAAAACACAAAGTAAATGTGTAATGATACCATTTTCATTAACAACATTGTCACAAACGTTTAATAACGCTCTCTTGGCAAGGACATAAGGAAACAGGCAAGTAAAACAGTGATTGTAGCATCGTACTTCAGCCCTCTGTGATTTTTAAGGCCCCTAATATTTTTGGCAGTTGAATTAATTTAGGATATAAGTATAGGCTTTAATTAAGATATAAGTATAGGTTTTTTGTTTGTTTGTTTGTTTGTTTGTTTGTTTAATATGGAATGCTTCACGAATTTGCATGCATCCTTGTGCAGAGGCCATGCTAATCTTCTCTGTATCGTTCCAATTTTAGCTTCCGAGATCAGACCAGATCGGGCGCGTTCACGGTAGTATGGCCATAGACTCGTTCCAATTTTAGTATATGTGCTGGCGAAGCAAGCACTAGGTATAGATTTTAACTAAATGTTTCAGTTCCTTTGTTTGTCAGGTAGTTTATAGTCAAAAAATTAAGAAAGTACATTACTCATGTTCTGAAGAACTGCCTGTAAAGCAAGTTCCAGGAGAAATGTTTAAAAGAACACTTTGCTTGAGATGATAGAAACATGTAACTAGTTAAGTACAAAACAATGATAACAAACAGTGGCAATTACCTCAAAATGTCTGGTTTCTGCTTTTTGCTTCAAAGATAACATTACTGACACATGATTATGACATTGCAGAATATTGGTTCTTCAACCAAGCACCCCTTGTTCTCACATTATAATTTTGTGTTCTCACAATATAATTTTGTCAAGCAAGAGGAAAGAACTTCAGAGTCTTGAGGAGAGTTTGAGTTTGTTTTGCAGAAGGAAAAATGTCTTTAAGGTAGCTGCGACCAGCTGCTGCTCCGATAAGTCTGACTGCGCAAATATTTATCTACTATTAATGAACCACAGATTTCTCCTTGGTTTCCTGAAACTCCCTCTCCATTAGTACCAAGCTGCATTAAAAACTCCCTACTTTTGCTTAGGAGGAGAGATGGATTTAAGATATCTTGCTCTCTCATCCTTTCTCTTAGGCCTAATTGAATAAACCTTTCACTATCTCCAAGCACCGGCATCTTAATGTTTTGGCCTACTAGCAAATTGGGTTCATGACCCAAAATTTTAGGAAGTGATTCTGCAACAGTATTAGAATCTGCTTGTGTACTTACCACAATTTCAAATATGTACAAAAATTAACTTAATCATCTCATTTTGATTAAATTTTTGAAATATTTGAACAATTGTCTGGCACTATTTATGAGGCTTATTTATAACTGAAAAGGGCTTTAAATATGTTATATATTTAGCAAGAGAGGATAAAAATCATGATACAGTCATACCATGGAATAAAAATTGACGAATGTCCAAAAAACATTTGTAAATCTAAAATACGATTTTACTCACACGTAGGATACAAAACTGGACACAAAAAATGAATAATCAAGATAAACAAACAAACAAAAACTCATAGACATAGGCATCGATATGGTGGTTACCAGCGATTTGGTGGAGGAAGAGGTAGTAAAAGGTAAAGGAGTTCAAATATATGGTGACCTGAAGGTAATTTGATTTTGGGTGGTGGGCACACAATGCAATATACAGACATGTATTACAGAAATGTACACTTGAAACCTATATATTATTAACCAATGTCACATCAACAAATTTAATAAAAATAAAATAATGAAATTGCCAAGTAAAAATATTAAAAAAATAAATCTAAATATTTGAAATATTTGAAAATTATAAAGGAAAGTAAATGATCCATGAAAAAGAAAATTAGTGGTATGATTAATATTGCAAATATATGCATAATCACAAATAAATGAATTTTTGAAACTTTACTTAATCAGTATATCTAGAGGTGTAATATATCCCAATATGAAATATGCATTAAAACTACTATAATTAGAACATAATGACACAATACCAAAATAGATTAATAGAGACTAAAAAAAGTCTAAAAAGTGTTCATTAATAGATATTGAGAATATAATTAGTGTAGCTTTCTAAATTTGATATTAAAGACAAATTATTTAAAAAACATACAGGAGATATTTAATTAATTGATAATTATATTCTTATATCAAACTCCAAATAAATTTCAAGTGACAAGTTTCTATAAAATTACTTAAAGTTTTGATATGAGAATATAAGTTAATATTTAAACATATGAGATCTATAAGACAATGTCACCAAAAGCAGGTAAATATCATTTTGCATAGTAGTAACTATTTTATAAAGATAATATTTATTGGCTATTGCTACATGCTAATATTTTCCCCATTTTTTTCTTACTAAAACATGAAGATCTGTAGGTTCATAATGCTCCTTATAAATTAGATTAAAATACAAACATTAAACTATTTAAACTGTCAAATTTTTTATAATATCACAGAAAGACCCAATCTATTATATTAAAAAAATTCATGTTGTTACATGCGGCTGAATCAGCAAACAGAGAAAAAGATTGGTCATTATTTCTTTTCATTCTATTCTCTGCATTTGACTAATTTTTTTCCCTCACTATATTCTTGGTCAGAAGGAGTTGACAACAATTTCTTTAAATTTAAGGAGGGAGGTTAAAAAAGTTTTTTCCAAACATCAAACAAATCCCAAAGTCACAGCCTGATTGAATCTTTTTATGACCTAAGTTTTTTTATTTCCTTACTTCACTGGCAATGGTTACGCTAATGAATTTTATCTCGGCCACATGCCCCACCCTAGAAGCAGATGGATGGGGACGGAGAAAGACAGGGCGCTGTAAGCGTGACTGAGTCCAGTGGAGGAAAAAGAACAAATGTTCACTCCAAATATATGTGATAATTAAAGTATAAAGTTTTTTTTAAAATATTAAGAATATCCTCAAATCACTAAGATACAAACTTCCCAAGAGAAACATCAGTTAAGAAAATAATATGTAAAATAATATTAAAAAATAAATAAAGGCCCATAGATGTGTAAAGAAAACTCAGCACAGAGTATTTTAGTAGTGATGAATGGGATGGCTAAGTAAACCATAATGAGTCATGAATTTAGATCCCTAATTAGCCTATAGACTTTCATTGTTTTATTGTTAATTTCTTTTTATTTACTTATGGAGAGAGAGGAAAGAGGAGAGAGAGGGAAACATCAAGTTGTTCCACCTATCGATGCATTCATAGGTTGACTCCGGTATAAAGGAAAGTAAATGATCCATGAAAAAGAAAATTAGTGGTATGATTAATATTGCAAATATATGTATAATCACAAATAAATGAATTTTTGAAACTTTACTTAATCAATATATCTAGAGGTGTAATATATCCCGATATGAAATATGCATTAAAACTACTATAATTAGAACATAATGACACAATACCAAAATAGATTAATAGAGACTAAAAAAAGTCTAAAAAGTGTTCATTAATAGATCGGTGCCCTGGCCAGGGATCGAACCCTCAACCTTGTCACATTGGGGCGACACTCTAACCAATTTAGCTACTTGGCCAGGGCTGTGGTTGTATTGTTATAAGTTTTCATAATAATGTTTCTTGCTCACATTGTGAATAAAACAGTCTTTTGAATGAGCATATTAAGAGAAACAAAAAATATTTGCTTGGTTTAAAAAGTTAAGATATATCTATCACTGGCATGAAGAATACTACTTTAGTGATAGACTCTTTCCTATTATAATAACAGTTTGAACTCAATCTTACAAATTAATTCAGTTCATTAATTCTTTAAAGTTTTAACAAAGTTTTAAAGAATTTTGAATTAAATTATACAATTCCAGTAACTTCCCTTTAGTATGAAGTATAGTAAAAGGATTCCATATTTAAGTGAACTTAGATGAATATAATTTATTTTTATTTTTCCTTTCTGTGCCAAGCTTAGGCAAGCCACCAAATTTATATTGATTGCAGGGGTTTATATTAGTCATCATCTTATTTCTCACTACCCCTGAAATATCAATGGATAAAATGTTAAAACCAGAACAGTTTTTTTTAATGTTTCATCTGAAAACATGGACAGAGTAGATAAATAGAGATATGCAATTAATTGTCCCACCTCCAAAATAAAGAACAACCAAATAACACTAAAGGAGAAATAGAGACAAATAGCTGGAATTGGTTAAAGAAACTAAGTTATCACTATATTAGTGGAGGAGAAAAAGTGAGTCAGAAAATAAAACCTTCAAGAAATGAGGTTGAAAAAACCAAAAGTCCTGAAAAGACTAAAGTGAAAAGAAAAACTATGAGCTTTGAATGAGCTGGAGATTTGGATATAAAAATAGAGAGTAAATATAGAAGTAGCAATGAAGAATGAGGTGAGTGTTCACACCACCTCCAGGTCAATGGAATATTGAAAATGTTAGAAAAATATGGGGAATATTGGAAAACAAAAGAAAACTAACACAGGGAAGAGATTTCACTAATAAGTAAAGATTTCAGAGTAGCACTTTGAAATACAAGAGGTTGTCCTCATCACCATAAACACACACCAAAGGTACACTGGAAGAGTTCTTGGGGTGGAAAGGACAGGGAATTGAGTGAGACTAGAAGATTATAGGCCTGTATGGAGATGAGAGTCCATAAAGGAGACTCTCAAAGATGTCACAGAATTTGTAATCAAGAAGTGTTCTCTTCAAATTAAGGCACAAATATCTAAAAGCATATATGAGTAGTGAAAAAAAAAAAGTCAAGGTAGACTCCTAATAAAAATAACTGCAATAACAGCTAATTTTTCTACATTTATTTTTTTAAATATGACAATTATGAATAACTTTTACTTATATTTCATTATTTTACAAAGCCCTTTACTTAATCTTTTACACTTGATCTTTACAACTCAGAGGTACAATCGGTAAAACAGTCTCCACAATTATCCACATTTGTTTACTTAGTGAGAAACAACTGAATATTTGAATCTAGATTTTCTTGTTATATAACTTATTTTCTTTGTCTCAGATTTTGTTGTTTTGCATAATAATCCAGAACACATGGTTCATCAAATAGGAGCACCCCAGTTAGAAACAGAGAGGGTAATTTACTTTTAAAAATTATATAATAGCAATATTAGCATAATATAAATATATAGGTTAAGAACAAGAGTATCTATCAAGTATTTGTTATTTGAATTTGCTTTGATAATTATATGTACATTTATTACCTATTAAAATAATGGCATGCAGATATATTTTGAAATAACAATTTAAGAATGAAACTTGTATTAATAAAAATATAAATCATAAGGTAATGGCTAAAAAACTACTGGGATATCCTGACTAAAAACATTTCTGACCATTAAAATGATAAATATAAAGAATGTAGAAGCATTGGAGTGGTTATAATGTCTTGCTTATTAAAAATGTAGAATATATACTACAATATTCTTTACAATTAATATTGTGAAAAGGGGAGGGAAATTACAAATTATCAACATTATTTCATATTTTCCTAAGTAGAAAAACATGAAATAACAACTTTGTTTTTAGGGTGACCAATTTGTAATTTTCTTTACCTTTTCAAAAGGTGTGCATAATATTTTGGCATTAAAAATACAATAAAAAAATGATGAAATATTTCTGAAGCTACGGTCTTATCAGCGGCGTGTCTCTTTGCATGGCTTTACCCAGTGAGTAACTCTGATCTTCATTTGCCATTATCCATTCTCTAAACTTTTTTTAAGGCTGTGATCGTAAACACAAATCTGGTGCCTGCAGTGACCTTTAACACTCCGCTCTGCCATTGCAGAGTTCTGCCTTCCTTACATTTGCTAGATTAGTCAGGCCAGTGATCCCTCTCCTGCCTGTTGAACAGTGTGGCTTCAAAAGAACATGAGGGTTTATCTCCATCTCACACACAAGATTGCTGAGATTAGGGAATGTGTAAAATATTCCAGCTGACTACAACCATGAATCTGTCGCAGTAGCAAAAAGGATGGTAACTCTCATCTTTTATTACGTTTTATCACAATTCAAGCTGTGTCATTTGTGATATTATGCTTTATATTTATAGATAGTGGGTGAATAATGCATAATGAAACTAAAATTTCACACTCATAGTTTCACTTTCTTTAGCAATCTAAAGTAAGTGATCAACATAGACAACGATTTAAAAAGATATTTATAAAATTCTAAAAATATTGGTTAATCATCACAGACTATAAATTAAAAAGTAATTAATTAATTTAATTCTATGCAATTTAAAATGTGCACACAGTTGAGCAACTTTAAATCCTCTGGAGAACAACACACTAGTTTTTGTTACAAAATGCAAAATATATCTTCTGAGACCTTATTAATCAGATCCAATAATGTTCAATGAAATAAACAGGCATTTAATTTGCCATCTTCATAACTGCTTATTTTGAGCTATTTGAAGATCACTTATTAAGAGTAAGATAAAGTATTCTGTAGTATATTAGTAAAAGAAGGACTCATATCTCTTGTGCCATGATAGGATTTCTCAGGCAATTCCCTCCTTTTAAGTAGCAAAAATGTCACTAAAACAAATGGCTTTACAGATATGATATGAGTGAAGGAAGAAGGAATAATTCATGAATCAGACCAGAATTACATTGAGCTCAAAGAATTATTTGGAAAAATATATTTAGGCTGATATTGTGACATGAAAGCTCCAGACCACATGGCTTCCATCTGCTGTATTTACTCTTGATGATTCCAAGGAATAATCACTGTCCAGATTTGGGACTCTCTTGAGTAAAGTGCCTGACCTATCAATCATGAGCATTGATGCTTCTGGACAGATGTCATATGCTGGGAAACTGAAACACTGGTGGGTTTAGGTAATTGCATTATCTTTAATATTATATTGATTCTAAATTCAAAAGGAAATTAAAAAGTGTACTTAGAAACAGAGTTCTTGTCTTTTATGAATAATTTAGAAAAGCTATTGAATTACAAAAGAGACATCAATATCTAACATTAATACTTTTACAGATATAAAAATATTTTAAACATAAGCTCTATTGAGAAATATATGTAAACTTACTCAATAAAAAAGATTTATATTTTGTCATAATTTTAGTGGGAGCAATAATATCTCCAACTAAAAATAACTTTGTTAAAGAAGAGATTATAATTTTTGTCTAATAATGGTATTTGGTTTTAAAAATGTAAAGCTATCATAAACTTGAGAAAGTTAAAGTCAGTTCTATGTTTCCATATATTCTGATTTTACTAGTTCAGAGTAGAAAAATAATAGTTACTGGCATGTTAAGAATATTGATGACATTAAATTTTATTATATTTTGTTACTAATCAATTATGAATATTAAAGGAATAGCTCTTCAATGTTGAGTGTAAACAACATGAAGTTTAAAGCCACATTTGGATTGTGATATATATTCATCCAAGATGCTCTGATGAATTCAGTAAGAGGTATAAATGGAACATAGTTTACTTTTAGTAGTCTGAATTTAGATTAAAGTAGAGGAAGGCAGGAAGGTCATTAGACTTTAGTGATAGTTTTAAATATAAACCAAATAATATCTCTATAGGTGGTACAGCTTTCTATTGTCTCTGAGTTGCAGGCCAATTTACTGTTTGAACATTTGCCTTCTTATGATGTTTAAAACTTTGTTGCAGAATAAGAAACATATATCAATCCCCCATGTGCCTTTAAAAGAAATGAGGACTTAAAACCAATTTAAATTCCTTGGTTCATTTTTCAGTTGCAAGTTGTCAAGGAGCATCCCCTCCTCCCAAAGCTCGTATAGTGTGCTGCTGTAAAATGCTTTCGCTTTTGGCAGGCTTCTGTTCTAAGAATGTGGCTATTAATTTCAACAGGGATTTTTTTTTTAGGCTACTAAACATCCTAGTCGTAATTTTTTTTTGTCATGTAACTGAACTTTCAACTGTCTAACCTTAAATACATAAACAATTTTCCTTCTTATATCTCAAAATTTTTCTGTCATTTATTTTTATTTTTTCTATATATATGCATTTTCCAAGAATATGGCAAAGGTAAATGGAGGAATCAATGGGCAAAAAGAAGTTACACATGTGAATTCACTATCTACAAAAGAAATTCAAAATGATTATATTTCTCTTGGCCTACTGATTAAGGCTAACATTCCAATTTCCATGGTGCTTCTTTCCCTCACTCTCTGTAAATATCTTAACTATACAAATATGTAGATTTGTTAAATGCTTAGACAATTATTTATAATGTTGGTAAAAGGTAAATATAATACACAACTATACTCTGTAACAAAAATGAACATTTTGGGCATTCCCACTCGAAGAATCGTCCCCATACTGAGATCTTGCAGGTTTCCCACTACTACCATTTTTATAGGTCTATCAAAAATTTTTTTTAAGAATTTCAATTACACAAACACAATTATTGTTCACAGAATTAAAAGGTAATTTTTAGGTAAAAATATCATAGAATTTTTTTACTCTAGTATTGATATAAATGGACAAGACAGTTAAAAAGAAAGTTGTGTTTTAAGCAGATATTAATAAAGGACAGGATGCACACACATAATAGTGACATTAAAATATGTTATTATTTCCATTAATGTTGAACTCCATGACAAAGTGATCTGGGCATTCATTCGTTGAAAGGCACATGTTAGGTCTACTCTTTTCAATTCATTCAATTCATCGAGGAGACAACATTGCTATTTTTTTCCAAAGATTTGGACATCCCCCATGGCATTGCCCTTCTTGGTTCCAGGATGCTTAGTTATTTTAGAAATTTCCTAAACTGAAAATTTTGTTACAATAGACAAAACACAAAAACCCAATAAACAAAACGAAGAGACTCTCAATCATTCCTTTCTGAAAACCAGTTTAAAATAAATAATTTATAGATATCTTCAAGAAATAATTACCTATATAAAAAAATGTCAAGACCATAGATTTAGGTGTGCACAAGGAACCATATTTCTATTGTGTTTATTATTCATTTAAATGAATAAAATAAATTATTCATTTCTCAAAGTGGGATATAAGATAGTATAAAAGTTTTTGGATAGGTATTGTCAGGTAATAAAGAATTATTTGTCTTTTAAAACCACATAAAGCACCTGTTCACCCACTTGATAACCAGTAAAAATCTTTCCAACTGTTTCTATAACATTTCTATTTCCTGCACATTAATGACATTTTTCTTTGTTAGAATTATATAATTTATTAGTAATACATCTAGATCATTTAAGAAACTCTTTTGTGAAAACAATGCTTCATGAGGCAAAGAGATTTTCAAAGGTAATAATTAAGGATTTTAGTCTCCAGGTGTTTAAAATATGAGTGGACAGACAAAGGTGATTATTTAGGGAAGACGTTTTTTAACTAAAAAATGTCAGGGACCTAAAAAGGAGCAGGAAATGGGATCTGTGTGGCAAAAACTTGAAATAAATTTTTTTTCAAAGATCAGTATCATACTACGTGGGGAAACACAGAAAAGAAGGATGCAGTTAGAAAATGTATTTAGGAAAAGGATATTTGCAAGCATAAGAATTGTAAAACAATAAATAACATTAAATCTATTTGTAGATGGTGTAATATTTTTATCACTAATTCCTTTGGATTGTTCATGTAGAATAACTGAAATCGGTAAACAATGCACTAATATAGCAGAAGATAATATCAAGATAGAAAACTCGATAACTACCATATACATAAACAATTAAAAGTTAAAAATATAATACAAAAGAAGAGCTTATTCATCATGGCTACACAAATACAATATTTAGGAATAAATTTTTAAAAAATTGGAAGTACTAACCCATACAGATATTAAAACAGAGCATCTAAAAATATAAGTGGCATTGGTCAATAAACAAACTACCTGTAAACTATCTGTTAAGTACATAAACTATCTGTAAACTACCTGGATCCATAAACTACCTGTAAGTAGAGAGTCTAATGGACACCAAAGAAAATTTAGTATATCATAAAGTTTCTTTTCCAAGTTTCTGGGATCAAAATAAGCTTATTAATAAATGATAGTGGGACAATTAGCTAGTTAGAAAGATAGATATATCATTTGTTAAAATACGCCACTAGAACTTAATGGATAAAATATAAATGTAAAAGTGAATAATATAAACATCCTAGAAAATGACAATTATTTTAAAATATATATATGAGTACAAAGAACTATGTTGCAAAATTCAAGTGTAATAATAAAAATAATTAAAAAATTGGATTTTTAAATCATTTCATTACAAAATAACAGCCATATCAAAAACAAAACACTTACTGGGTAAAAATATTTACAACATATACCACAGAATAAAAAAGGACAGTAAGTTATACATACACACACACTTGCATATATATAAAAAATGAGGAAAGAAAAGACTAAAAACTCAATGTGATAATAAATACAAGTTTAATTTAAAAAAATAATACAAAAGGATATAAAATAGTTCTAATATATGAGAAAATATATTTTGATTTACTTATAAGCAAAATGCAAACAAACTATACTTAGTCTCACCGTGTCTCACTTATCAGATTCACAGACTTCAAAGAGATGACAATATGTACTGTTCTATTGGCTAAGTTGTAAGGTAATAAATTGTCATATTATTATTGCTGCTGTGACTATGAAAGGATACAATCCCTATGAATACACTATGTATTGAATCTACATATATATTTACCACTTAGTCCACAAATCACTCTTCTTAAAATTTACACTGTGGTTTTAAGTGGAAAAAAGATGCCATTGTACAAGTCTAATGTACGTGTGTGTGTTTAAGACATAACAAGAAACAAGAATATATGAATATACCTGCTCAGCTTTAAAGAACTGGTTACCTCAAAGAACAGGAGTGAAAGGAGGTAGGGGGAAGAAAAAGTGTGAGATTTTAAGTAGATAGATAGATGATAAATATAGGTAGATAGATGGATAGATAGTAGATGATAGATAATAGATGATAAACATAAATATAGATAACACAAAAATTACTTTGTTGAGATATAATTGATAAATAGCTGTGTAAGTTTAAGGTGTATAGTGTGTTTTTATGGCATACTAATATATATTTGAATTCAATTCCTGAGAACATTTTACCTACCTATGACTAAATTTAGATTAACTAGAATGACTTAATATAGAACATAAATAGAAAGTAATGAGCCTAAGCACATATCATATTGGTAATATTCACACAGAAGGAAACAAAAAGGAATTAATATCATTAAATTTTGAATATTTTAGTCTATGTTCTCAATAAGATATACACTAAAGACAAACTACACAGAACTATTGAACTTTACTAAACAGCTTTACTGTTAGCAGAGGTATTGTTCTAGCAATTTCGTCATTATTGTGTATACGATGCAGCATAGTAAAACAAAACAAAATAAAACAAAAAATCAACAACTCTTGAGAATCAAGGTTCTCACTTGTTAACTACAATGGAGAAAAATCCTATTTGTTGGATAAGAATTGAAGTCTCAATTTCAACTTGTAATTTTCATGCTAAGTATTCCCACATCTCTCCACTGGAACAGTTTAGACCCAGTGACTTTCAGTAGTAATAAACAAAGCAAGTGCCCAGATGTTTATTTCTAAATTCCATTCTACATAATTAAGGCACTTTTATTATCCTTCATTAAATTTCATCCCTTAATAATGTGCTGATTTACAGCTCTAGAAAAAGTAAAAAACAATTTGGTCTCAACATATTTGTTTAAAAAATAGTAATTTCTCAAAAATTAACTGGGCAAAATTTCTGTATCTAGGAAAATAAGGATGATGGATTATAACATGTGAATAAAATATTACTAATAAGCTTTACACTGATAATCTAAATAAACGTAGAAAAGAAGGAAGTAGTAAATCTCTTCTTAACAGAACAATAACTAATAAACATAAAAGAAAAGATCAAATTAGATAATTTCCCTTGATCACTTCGTGACTTGGATATCTAGTAGTTCTATCACTTAATGTCACCAATAATAGGACAAACTGATAGAAAAATTTCCTGTGTGATAAACACACATAACTTTTGTTGTATTCTGCCAAACATTTTAGCTAAGATCAATCATGAGACAACATATAAGAAATCCGAAAGTGTACATATTTAAAAATAATGAGCCTATACCAACAACAAAAAGAGTCAGGGGAAAAAAAAAAAAACTCCTCTAAATTAAATTTACCATTGAGAATATAATAATTTAATTCAATATAACTGGGTCTTGGAGTAAAAGAAAAAAATTGAAGTTTGTTATAGGGACAATTGAAAAGCTGCATTGTATCAATGTTACGTTATTGACAAAGATTCAGATGTTATGTTTAAAAGGAGGATGTTCTTTTTCTTAGGTGATACATGTTGAAGTGTTTACGGGTAAAAAGACAGGGATTTCTTCAATTTTTCTCAAATGTATTAGCCAAAACATATGTATGCATGGCATATATGTTAGGTATGTATGTATATATGTTTGTCTAAAAAGTGGAAGGACATATGTCAAAATGTAAATAATCGTTAGATACAATTGAAGAGAATATATTATTTGTTTTGATATATTGCAGACGTAATGCTTATACAAAAATTTTAATGCAGTTGTTTTAAGTATAAAGTGATCCAGGACAATTCAGATATGTGTTTCCTGTTAATAGAATCATGGTGCAGCCCTTGTATGCCAACCGCTATCTGATACATTTTTCTTCTTCAGAAGAGATGCAGGACCTCATTTGTGGCCAGGGACTTCAGCTGGGGCAAGAAGGGCTCAATTACGTCACATTTCGTCTTGCTACTGTTGATGGCCAATGAGGCTTTACCTAGAAATGAGTAACTGTGGACAGTATGAAGGGCTCACCATGCTGTATAACCTAACTGCTGTGTCGCATGTAAATGGGCTTCTATTTTGAAGACTATATATAAACAGAGTAAAATTGTCTTAACTCTTTGCTAGTTGGGAAAGGAAATAAAAATCAAAAAAGTTGTTGGAAGCTCTTATTTTTGCCTCTGTACTCAGATTGTCAGAAACTAATTAAAACACAATACAATGAAGTGGATAAAACTGCTCATTTAAAATCAAACTCAGTTAAGTATAAGTAACAGTCAACTATTTAAATTTTGAATCTGTAATTGGAAATCTGAAAGGCTGAATAAAAGGAAGGAGTAAACAAAGAGAGGAAGCAACTAAATAACCCCTGTTTAAAGAGGAAGTTAAAAAATGAAGAAACAAGTATTTAGAAATGTGAAATGATGAGAACATTCTGTGCTGGCAAATTCAATTTCAAATAAAAAAAGGCATGTCCTTACATTTTTATTAAACAATATATAGACAACTAAAAATAAATAAGACAAAGGAAAGCATATATTTGAGGAATGTATCTTTTTGATTGCACCAAAATAATTAAATCTAAAAACAAAATTTTATAGACTTTTTAAAGTTAAAAAGTCTAAAAAATATTACATGGTTTTAGAAAAAGATAAGTAGATATAATATTAGAGAGGTGATTAAGCAAAAAAAGTATGTAAATTTAATGTAATCATTTTTAAAAGTTCATAAAATTATTATTAATGTAATTTTATGTGTATTATTAATGACCCATATTATTTAAGTAGAAAACGTCATTAAACCAACATCCTGCTTTCTGGAATTACAATGAAATATTGTCAAACTGAGTATTTTTTCAATTGCTTACAGTCAAAATTTTAAGTGAAGTATGCCATAATTTTAAAAAAATGCTAGAGCACAGTAAAAATAAGTTGAAGGAGAGGGGTACTAATACACTTAGAGCTAATATAAACTGACATAAAAAATAACAAAGCTAATGAAATAATGAAGCTATCCTTGCTTAAGTAGATAATTATAATTATAAATGATGAAAAAGTGGTGGAAATTGTTGAAAAATAATTATTTCCTATGTAATCTCATTATAGTGTGTAAACAGACTGCTTCTTATCTTAGTACATAAAATAACATTTTAATATTCACTTACAAATTTTATAAAATATTTGGAAATAAAGAAATAAAAATGTCATAATTTTCAGAAAGCTTAATCTATAGCCAATTCCATACATAACGTTTTTGGAACTCTCTTCTTATTTTTATGTGTGATCCAATTCCTTTTATTAATAGATAGAGTCCTTTTTTGATTCTGAGAAAGAAGTGTGTGTTTCTGATGAGAGTGTTCCCTAATGAATGAAAAAGGTCAAGTGTCAAAAAGAAATTTTACTAAATATTTCTCTTTTTTCTTTTATGGTTTTCCTACTGGGATTTTAAATGTGACATTTAGAAGTTTAGGAATCATCTTGCAGCTATGAGGACAAAAGTCTCAAGGAAGGATGGTAGAGTAGTGCTTTGGAAAAAATTTCTGCTTTTATTGACTTTACTGAGAAGCTTTGGGAGCTTGCACTCTTATTTCTAGGATCCCTCTAGTCCAGTTTTGACTAAAGGCATCAGATTTAACACAAAAGATGTTAACATAAAATTTATGAGTGACTTAGTTGTGACCATTTAATGGTGAAAATAAAGGAAATAAAGAAATATAAGAGAAATAAATATTGGAAAAGGCAACATTATCATTTATTACATGAGTGTTCTCCAGACAAACAACATTATTCTTTGAAAAACTACTTACATTGGTAAAAATATAAAAATTAAAAATGTGAATTTTATAGTTCTTGGGAAAAAAATTACATGAATACATTTCCAGTGTTCTTTTCTAAAAATCTCCTAAATTTTCTAAGATAATAAGAATGCATGAATACTGGATAAACCCGCGTAGCCAGAGCAGAATGCATAAATACAAACAGAAAGAATTTTAAAAATGCTAAACTATACTAAAATATTCTGTAAAAACTGAAAATACAAAGCAAAGCCAGCAAAAAGCCATAAACACTAATGGCTGTGTGCTGGATATATTAGAACCACAATTTGTAATTATTGCTGCTATATTATATGTTCCTTTTTGACAAGGATAGCATGAGAGCAGAGATCTGTGTGTGCAGGAAAAATGTTCAGGGAGAAGTAATACCTTCTTTACTTGAATTGGTTAAATTGTGGACATTGATAAAATGTTCAGCAATTTTGTAGGAGGTTTAAGATTCTTATTGCTGGTGACATTATGGAGAACCAATGATTCGTTTTAACACAGTGCTACTGTTTCTAGTACCAAAATTGAATGTATTAATGATCATAATATTTTAAATTTAATTATAACTACTTGAAAGGGTTGAAAATGAAGTAACAGCAGAAGTTAAATGATAAACAAACACAATACATGAATTACCATAGGCTTAGGGAAATGATATGCTTGAAATATTTACCAGTTTTGGAAGTCAATTAAACATGACGCTTTAACTAAGTTAAATATAGTTAGAGTTATTGACTTTGGTGCAGTGGTTGATACAGAAGCCAGTTATGACAGATGGGAGAGTGATAGTTATGCAATATGAGAGAACTAGTACTAAAAAAATAGACAAAATTTTATGATTGAAAGGTAAAATATTATTTAAAAGTAAATAAAAATAATATAAGATATATTTATATATTCTTTGTATATATAAAAAATTATTTAGTTTTGATATATATGGGTTTATATCCTTTATCTTAAATAAAATTCAACCACAAAATTTAAACATTCATGTAAGTATTTTCTTTTTTTTTTTATTGTATGCTTTCCCATTACCATTAATCCCTCCTACAATCACCAGTTGCCAAGATCTGGAAGCAGCCCAAGTATCCATCAGTAGAAGAGTGGATTAAACAGCTATGGTACATTCATACAATAGAATACTACTTGGATATAAAAAAGAAGAAAATGTTAACCTTTATGACAACATGGATGAACCCGAAGAACATTATGCTAGTCAGAGAAAGACAAATATCTCAATACCACATGATTTCACTCATGTGGAATCTAATGAACAAACTGAACTAATAAGCAAAAGAGAAGCAGACTAATAGAGAACATGCTGACAACTTGGGATGGAAGACATTTAGCAGGTGGAGGGATTGAACAAAAAGGAAAAAGGACCTATTTAAATAGTGACACTTAATTGGAGCTAAGGAAAAAACTTCTAGGGAAAAATGTCCAAGTGTCTAAAAAACATGTTCTTCAAAATTTAGTTTGCCAAATAGAAATAATCATACCATCTACAAGACTGCTTCAGTTCCTGTATTTTCTATTTCAGTTAATGTCACCATGATCTCCCCAGTCAAAAATATGGTCAACTATTGCTCACACATTTAAAATTATATCACTCTATTTTTGTCAAAACTTTCTCTTTAACCTCTTTTTCATTTATTTTGTTATTTCCATGTCTATTGCCTTTCCCTTTGTTAAAATCACCATATTGCACCTCAGTTATAACAACTGCCAAGTAAAACTTTTCTCTAGTACGACTCTCCTTTAACCTTCCTTTTTCTGCTGATGCAGTTAACTTTCTAAGACGCAAAATTGCTTGTCATTTCCCAGCTAGATTGATAGTTATGATAGTTTATGTTTTAAAAAATATGTAATTGTTTATGCTTATACTCTATGTCAACTGTAACCTCAGTTGACATCTTACTGACAATATATTAAATAGTCATGGATGAAAACTTCCAAGTATCTCCAAGGTGATTGATAGAAGATGCGGTGTTCTCTGTAGCTGAGGGAAGATTTATTTAAAAGAAGGAAATAAGGCAATCAACTAAAAGAGTTGACAACTAACTTTTTTACTAAAAAAAAAACCCAACAAAATTCATTTCAAACCTATTTACTGTACTATACATATTGTCTTCTCCAAATGTCCAAAGGAAAAAAATGGCACTGCTATCAAAATGAAAATGTCTAGGAGATTCAGTTATCCTGTAAATGATTTATTTCTTAGCTACATTTCATCCATCTAAGTAATATACATAGTTTTTTCCCTACTCTCTTCTTTAGTGCTTTTCTTCAGCTTTATAACCACTATCAATGTAGAATCCAAATTGAGTCCCGGGCAATAAAAATTTGTAATATCCTCATTGTCCTTCTTCTCTATGCATTTGCTTTATATCTCTCTACATTTTGAGATAAGAAACTAAATTTTTGACATATTACATATTATACTTGTCATTCCATATCTAAAAGAAAAAGAAAAAACCCAAAACAGGGTAGAGTACTATTCAAAATGAGATACTCCATGAAGGTGTCAACATATTAAATAACAAAAGAGGGACAGAGGCCCTGGCCTGGCAGCTCAGTTGGTCAGAGTGTCAACCCCCTGCACCAAGGTTGCGGGTTTGATCTCCACCTAGAGTACATACAAGACAATCAATGAGTGCATAAATAAATGGAACAATAAATTGATATTTTTCTTGTTCTTCTCATCTTTCTCTAAAATCAATCACTCAATCATTTATAAAGAAGAGGGATACAAACTGAGGTTTCAAATGATAGTCACAATCTAAAGCTCTATTACCTTTCTAGAAATCAAGACCCATGGTTTAAAATACTTGAGGTTCAAATACCTACATCTTATACAGGACTTTTTATTTAGATTTATCACTACTGACATTGTTTTCATTATTACATGCAAATATTACTTCAGAAGTCTTCTGCAGGTGGAATTAAATACAAAATATGTTTGCACTTGTGGTAGATTATATAAATTGAATAAGCTCTGTTGAGTGTAATTGGTATATTAGAATATTGATATATTCTATTAGAATAGTATATTAGAATATGATTATATATTATATATATAAGTAGTATATAATATATAATATTTATATATTATAAATAAATGAATATACATTTCTGGGATTGATATATTTATCTATGTACTTTCTCTACAATGGTTAAATTCTCATATTTAAGAGAATGCAATATTTTTTTTTAATCCTATGTTTACTTGTCACAGGCTCTCTAAAATTGAAAATATTGTTCTTTATTTTGTTCTTTCATTTAACTTACATTTATTGAGTTCCTAGTATGTGCCAGGAACTGTTATAATAATCACTGGAAATATAAACAAGAGCTAAACAGACAAAATCCTTTTCCATCAGAGCGACTGTATTTCAGTGTTGGTGGGAAGAACACAAGGGAGGGGAACAGTGCCTGTACATTTGCATGGCTCTGACCATGAATGCCTATGTAAACTCTGTCCGCTTGGTGACTTGCCCACTTCACTCTAATCTAGGCCCTAAATAAGACAAACCCTCTATGATGCTGGGTTAGGCTAAAATTTCTTAGATATAATAACAACAGTACAATCCATAACATGACATATTAATACATTGGACTTTACCAATTTAAAATCTGCTCTTCAAATGAGACAGGACCAGCTTCAACGTGGATGAAAATATTTGTAAATAATATGTCTCATAAATGGCATATAAAACACTCTCAAAACTCAGTAATTAAAAATAGGCAGAAAAGATTTAAACAGACACTTTACCAAAAAAATATATAGTGATGGCAAATAAAGACAGCAAACAATGCTCTGTATTAACAGCATTAGGGAATAGAAGCTAAGTCATAATGAAATATCACTGTACACTTATAAGAATGGCTACAGTGAAAAAGATTGGCTATACCAATTATTGTCAATGATGTGTAGGCTCTATAGCTCTCATACAATGTTAAAGAGAATATAAAATATCATAATATTTAGATGTGGCTGCATGTTAATTTTTTTTGTGTGTACAAGTATTTATTGCATAACAAACTACCACAAAATAGTGATTTATAACAATATCATTTACAGTTAATTTATCACTTCTATACTTTGTTTTCTGTGTTTTACATTGTTATTGAACAGAGTTACCCCAACAACTCTCTCCATTAACCACCTTCAAGATCATCTTCTCAGTCAAAGGATGTTCACCATTTCATATTCATACACATGTTGCTGGGCTCCTTTTCTTCTTCTTTTTAATTAATTAATTTATTTTTCCAAATACATTTGTCTCTGCCTTCCCCCTAGCACTTTCTCTTGCCCCCTCCCCCCCCAATCCTTCCCCACTTTGGCTTTGTCCGTGAGACCTTGCTATATGTTCCTTGACTTGTCCCTTCCCTTCTTTTTCCCCTGCCCACTCCCCCTCCTTCCCTCTTGTCTTTGTTGGTTTCTTTTTCTTTCAGTGTTGCTGGTCTTATTTTCCTCGCATCTTTGTTTTGTTGGTAGGATTCCAAAACACCAATTCAAAAGAACCTATGCACCCCAATGTTCATAGCAGCACAATTTACAATAGCCAAGTGTTGGAAGCAACCTAAATGCCCATCAGTAGATGATTGGGTCAAAAAACTATGGTACGTTTACACAATGGAATACTACGCAGCAGAAAGAAAAAAAGAACTACTACACTTCGTGACAGCATGGATGGAACTGTAGAGCATTATGCTAAGCGAAATAAGCCAGGGGGCGACAGACAAATACCATATGATCCTTTTCTATAAACAAACCAAGCATATCGAGGTCTGACTTCTGGCATACTGGTCATGTTAGATTCAGTGAAGCTTTTTGCAAAGAAAACATGCTTCTTTATCACACCAATAATTTATTTTTTTCTGTTAGTTTTACTGAGATCTAATTGGCATACTTTACTGCATAATGATTTGATTTTCATATATTACAAAATGATTGCCATAATAACTTTAGTTAACTTCCACCACCCCATAGTTACCAAACAAAAAAATTTTTTAAATGTCTTTTTTTCTTTGGGATGAGAACTTTTAGGATCTGCTTTTCTCAGCAACTTTGAAATATACCCCACAGTAGTCACAGTGTTCGAGATAGGCAGTTCTGCGTTAGGCCCGTGTGTGGCTGGGTGACTATGACTGGCGTCATTTATATGCTTGGAGTGTGGCGTGCTGGAAGGTCTAGGGGGCTTGACCTGCACTGTTATGTCTCCTTCATACAGTTGCTCTCCAATGGCTTTAATTTTTTTTTTTAACATTCAGTTTCCATAATTGTTATGAGCTATAATCTTAGTCCAATATAAATATCTCTGGCATCCTAAGATTAGATATTTCCACACTAAACATTAAAAACTATAAATTTAATACATAGATATTGGCACTTTTATTTCTATTTTCCATGTGTTTTAAACTTGCTTTTATATTTTCCATCTCTATTATTTTCTATTAAGAAAAGAGTTGTTCAATGAGATTTTCCAGCTCAGTATTTTTGATTTTGTTGCATTTCTGAGTTATTTAAAATATATTATTAATACTTGGTTTCCACATGACTATTCATAATTGCAAATACTAACTCCATGCCCTAAAGAGCTTCCTTTCATCTATTGGAATTCTGTTAGGCATGTCACCTTCTTTTTAACAGTGGTTGTGCTCCTCAATTACCTAATTATTTTTCCATTAGCTCATTTCCTTTGATGAAATCAGCCACTTTGGCAGTTAATAATATGTACCTGAGAAGAGTGGTGGATGCCCGGGTCCCTCCTTATGCCCATTTGGTGAATTTAAGTTGATCTGTGGCTTAAAAGGGTCAACCTCAGTGCCACAGCCAGGACTGCCCACCTCTGAGACAGCATGCCACGTCCTGTCTTGTACCCTCAGCGTAGACACTGTCTTTATTCAAAAGCTTTCTTTTTTTTTCTTTCAATATCTCTCACTGGTACTGCAGGAGATTCTGATCAAACAGGCACTCACGTTTAGAGATATGTCTGTTTCTCAGTTTTGACACCTGAATCTCTTTGTCACTGTCATTTTCCTCCCATTGCAAGTCAGAGCTGCTTTTTTATTTCTTCCCAAGGATAACCCTTATCTTAAAATTGTTTTATTGAGATATAGTTGCCATATAACATCGTATTAATTTCAGATGTACAACATAATGATTCAATATTTATATTTTTTGTAACGATCACAATAACTGTAGTTAACCTCTATCACCTTACATAGTTACAATATTTTTCTTTTAATAAGAACTTTTAAGATATACTCAGCAACTTTAAATATACAATACAGTATTATTAACTATAGTCACCATGCTCTACATTACATCCCCATAACATTTACAGTATTTTATAACTTGAACATTGTATCTTTTGACAACCTTCCAATATCTTCATTAATGTATCATATTTCCTGTGGCCTTTGTGTCATCTCCAGTGATGGGATCGGAGCAAAAGCCTGCTAGCAGCTCCGATTATAGTTTACTACTTGTCGTTTATTAAAAATACATGTCGTTGATAGATTATACTTGAATGACATAATAATCTTTATTGCTTATTATGGTCACAAGTTAAATTAAATTATGATCAATACAAGCTAGCCCTATGTTAAAATATATTGGATTTCCAATTTTACTTATTAATTATGATTTTCAAACTTTAGTATGTATTGTAATTACGCAGATGACCTGCACAAATACATGCTCCTAAATTTTAATACCAGAGTTCCTAACTCTGTACCTCTGGGGCAGAGCCAGAGAATTTACATTTCTAAGAAGTTCCCAGGTCCTGCTACTGCTGCTGTATTGTTGGTATAAAATAATGAGGTTTGCCTTGGACTTACTTTAGCGTAACAGAAAGTCAGCTTCTTCTGAGGCCAGGGTTTACTTACTGCCCACCTGGTAACTTTCAAAATTTTGTATAATTCTCTTAGCATGCCCTGAAAGATTTTAAACTGTTTTCACTATAACCAATATTATATATCTACATGCAAAAACCTGTACACAAATATTTCATTTAAGAATTCTGTTGGTAGGAGCTCCCTGTATTTGTCAGATTTGTCCAGAAAAATAATAAATATAATAATAAATAATAATAATGTTTTATATATATACATACAGATAAACACACACACACACACACACACACAGAGAAAGCATGGAGGAGGGAGATAAGGAGATTGGCAGAAAGAAAGAGATTTTAAAGAATTGTTTTACATGATTTTGGGAGCTGAAAAGTTCAAGATGTGCAGGGCTAGCTAGACATTCTGTCAAGAGTTGATGTTGCAGTAATGAGTTAAAGGTGGTCTACAAGCAGATTTCTTTCCCTCTACGGGGAACCTCAGTATTTGTAAGGTCTTTGGATGGAGCCTACCCACTTTATGCAAAGCAATCTGCTTTAGTCAAAGTCTACAGATTTAAATGTTGATCACATCCAAAAAAATACTTTCACGGTAACATCTAGGCTAGTATTTGACCAAAAATTGGGTACTGTACCATAGCTTAGTTGGCATATAAAATTTCATTTGACATTGACTTTGAACTGTCCAGTGATGAACTCTAGCAGGAGATCTGAGGGAGAAAATATGAGGTCAGGGAATTGGTTTTTTGGTTTCCTAGTGGATGTGTTATCATAGACTTCAGTCTCCTACCATGGACACTCTTTAAACATGACCCTGTCTTTCCACTTCCACTAATAACTCTCCTTTCCACTCACTCATTCCAAGAGCAGAGTGGTAACATGCTTTCCCTCCCACCTCTTATTAGTTTGGTGATAGCGTACTATTCTTTCTGATTTACCTGGACTCTTCTCATATTTTTGAACACAGCCCATTTATTAAACTCTCCTCAAATTACCTCATTTGATTATACCTTTTTTTTTCCCTTCCACAACTGAACAGACAAAGCAAATTATGGAACTGGAAATTTGTGGAGTACTCCTGTGGATACTCTAATCTCTTGTAGCATAACTATTGAAGTTTCTTCCACTTTTAAAGAATTTTCTTTTCACTTAGAGAGTTCAGCTCTTCAAAATAATTTTCAGTTTTACTTTTGAAACCCCTTGTTTGCAAGGATATAATTTTTCAATTCTCCATTGACTGTTAATGCCATGAAAAAGGATTGATATGTTGAACTACAAAAAATACTGAAATTGAGCTGTATAATACCATAGGAAATAGAAAATAATCTTCACTAGCAAACTGCTTCAATCATACCTGGCTTTGTTGGAAGAAAAAAAAGCTTTCCTTCAGGTTAGCTGTTGGTGGTATCCAAAAGCAATTGCAGTGGAAGTATGGTACTTTTATTCACTTTTTCCCATAGACATCACTTGACTCTTTTAAATTGTAAATATATTAATTCTTGCCTTGTTTGCTAGGATTGGTATGGCCAGCACTGCATCTGTACCTCTTTTAAAGATCAGAGCAACGATCTGCACTCTTGCTTGCTGCTCAGTTCACTTCTCCCAGGCATCTCCACCATGTGACACAGCCTGCATTCTTGCTCAGTAGATAACTGTCACTTGATAGGATTTTCATAAGACTTTGATAGTGACAAGGACAGTAATTTGTGGATTCCTTATACAGTGGGGTTAATGTTGGTAACATTACACATTAAAGCTACAATAAATGCAGTCTTTCCATTTATTTCTTGTTTTTCCAAATAAAGTGTTTAGAACCAATTAGCATAGAGGGTTATAAGAATTTTATGATTATTCACTAAACTAATAATACCTATATAATACCTATGTAAAATTATGTTTACTGGCTGTAATATAATTTAACCGCAAGTATTCTTGTTTCATGTAGTTAGAGCTCTTCTAGAGATTAATGAGTGATCCTTAATAATCACTCTTATTTATACATTTAAATGATAATCTTTTAATATAGACATATAATAAATATCTATAACTATGCGAATTGATTTGCTAAGGATGTCATAACAAAATGCAACAGACTGTCTGGTATAAACAACAGAAATATATTTTGTCACAATTCTAAGAAGGCTTATGGTCCAAGTATATATTATATACTACTCTCTTATTTGCAATTTCAAAAATAACCATCCATTTTTTTTTGAGACATGAAAAGCAATTGAAGTTTAGAAAGGGTAAATGTAACTTTTTATATTCTTAAAAGCACCAGAAGCATGTAATGCTTAGTATATATTAGGAACAGATAAAAAGAAAAAGAACAATAGTCCATTATTCAGTTTCAATAAAGAACACCTTGTATTCTCTCCTACTTTAATAGCCACAACTGAATACCATGAATGAATCTTTAAATATTTAATTTGGAACAATAAATGATCTGTGTTCGGATCAGGAGAGTTGCCTCCGAAATAATGCACATTGTTTTACAATCATTTTTTTTTCTGTAAAAGGGAAAAATCCCTAGACTTTAAAAAACATACTACTTCAGTGGGTGCTATTATTTTTGCCTAGATGTACTGTAAAATACTTTATGTGCATTAGAGTTTCAATAAAGAAAGCAGTTTTTTTCCCTTTGTCACTCTTTCCCCCTAATATTTCCACCAATGAAATATTACTCCCATATAATAGGTTGGGAAGTGTGTGGTTTCTCATGCTTCTATCCATTTTTTTTTTCAGCTCTCTTTAAAAATGAAACAGCATTAACTATAATTCTCCTAAAGTTTCCATTTGGTTTATTTTTGCTGTCATTATTATCATTTTTTGTTTATTTTAATTTATTTCTTCATTGATTATTTTTTTCTTTTTCTTGGAAATATTGGTGTGATACTGGTTAACAAAATTATAGAGGTTTCAGGTGCACAATTCTACAACACATTTGTGTACTGTATTATGTGTTCACCACCCAAAGTGAAGTTTCTGTCCATCACCATTTATGCTCCCTGTACCCTGCTCCACCTCCTTGTACTCCCTCTTCCCCAGCAATGACCATGCTGTTGTCTTTGTTCATGAGTTTTTCTCTTTTTTCTATTTCTTGCTCAATCCCTCTATTCCCCCAACCCAGCCTCCCTGCCCCTCCCTAGACAGCTGCCAGCCTGCTCTCTATCTAAGAGTCTGTCGTTATTTTGCTTGTTGGTTCATTTTGTTCATTAGATTCCACGCATGAGTGAAATCATATAGTACTTGTTTTACTCTGACTGGCTTATTTCTCAAGTTCTATCCATGCTGTTGAAAAGGGCAAGATGTCCTCTTTTTTAATGTCTGAGTAGTATTTTATTGTATAAATGTACCAACACATTTTTGTCCACTCGTCTATTGATACTTGGGCTGCTTTCAAATCTTGGCTATTGTACATAATGCTGCAGTGATTATAGGGGTGCATATTTTCCTTTGAATTAGTGTTTCATTTTTCTTTGAGTATATTCCCAGAAGTGAAATCGCTGGGTGATTTTTTTGAGGTAACTCCATACTGCTTTCCACAGTGGCTGCATCAGTCTGCATTCCAGTCAACAAGTGCATGAAGGTTCCCTTTTCTCCATATCCTAGCTAACACTTGCTGTTTGATGGTATATTGATGATAGGCATTCCGACCAGTGTGAAGTGATAGCTCCTGGTGATTTTAATTTGCATTTTTTGATGATTAGTGATGTTGGGCATCATTTCATATGCCTATAGGCCATGTGTATGTGCTGTTTGAAGAGATGTCTGTTCAGGTCCTTTGCCCATTTTATATTGGGTTGTTTGTATTTTTTGGTGTGAAGTTTTATAAGTTCTTATAAATTTATAAAAATTGGATATTAACGTCCTATCAGATGTATCAGTGAATATGTTCTCCCACTCATTACATCCTCTTTACGTTTTGTTGATGGTTTCCTTTGTTGTGCAAAAACGTTTTAGTTTTATGTAGTCCCATTTGTTTATTTTTTCTTTTGTTTCCCTTGCCCAAAGATATATATCATAAAAAATATTGCTACAGGAAATGTTCAAGATTTTATTGCCTATGTTTTTTAATAAGAGCATTTTATCTTAATTTTTAATTTTATTCAAAGACATAAAATAATAATTACAAATGTGAATGTTTTATTATGTCAAATAAAAGAAATTATGTGTATATGTATGTGTTCCTGCTCATATGTAGTTATAAGAATAAAGTCTATGATTTTAAGTCATTTTCTTTAGAATTCTAAAGCTAGTTATTATTTACTAACTATAGTTTATTATTGAATATAGGTCTCAATTGTTTGAGAAATAATGGTATACCTTTGCCATTTATTATTATTTTATAGTACATGTAACCTAAATGACAAGGTTCCTGGAAAACATATTATTTTGTATTATTAAATTAATAATTTTAATTTATATAAAAAGAATATATTACTCAAATCAGCTATCATGTGTTTAAATATTAACTCTTTTACCTGGGTTTTCTTAAGGTTCTATTTAAATGGGGTAACTAAAAAATAATTATTCATTTTTTGGATTAATTTACAGCTAAAGGTTCAGGGAGTTTAAGTCTACCGTTAAAGAATATTGTTAGTTTTCTACCAAAAGAAAATTTGAAAATATTTTACCATTAACTCTGCTTAATTTATTCTTAGTTGTTGGTGCATGTAAAACAAATAAACCCTTTGTTAAGATCTTTGTTTGGGGAATGGTGGCCTGTTAACTCAGAACAGATTTCCAAAGAGCACAATTTTTAAATCTGGTAATTTTTTTCCCTCACATCTTGAGTGTAAAATTTAAGGAGAGTAGATAATTGCCAACTAAATTTTAGAGGATCTGAGAATCCAGAAAAATAAGAAAAATAACTCTCAATTAACTTATGCCCCGAGGAAAATTTAAGGACAGAGAAAACTGAGGCTTTAGGCCAGTGACTTTCAGGAGAAAGAAGGTTAAATACAAGGTTCAAGATCTACCCTTTATAGAAAATCCATCTCCAATAAGCTTCGAATGCAAAGGAATACAAAATTAAAGAAAAAAAAGAAAGAAATCCACTTCTTCCTCATGATAATCCCACTTCCAAAAGACGATAAGAGTGTGGTTGATAAGAAAAAACCAACAGAAAAAAATAAATTTAAGAGATTGTGGCTACAGATGATTTCTCTTATGAATTTTTTTTGGGGGGTAGCTAGAATTTTTAATGTACCATCATGTAAGATTGTCTCTGACTTCCAAAAACTTAAATATCTTGCAGAAGTAAAAGACAATCCTCAGAAAGAAATGATATTCATTCAAGGTCTCAAAATACCCACAAAGTTATATAAGCTTCATTTCTTCAAAGACAATTAGGCACAAAAGATAGGATACCTGAAAATACCTTAGATATAATAATTATTAAGCATAAACTATAAAACAATGAAGTTTGATATTTTAAATAAATAAAATACAAGTTTAAAATATCTGTAGAGGAAAGACAATTATGAAACATAATATCACATAGTTAAGAAAGAAAAATGACATATATAAGGTAGGGAAACATAGGAAAACATACAACACACATACACTGTCACATAACAGACAGGTCCTTTATTGTGTATGTCTTCAATACACATTATGGCTTCGCCATTTTAAAATTTCTGAATTTATCATAATATAACTTAACCATTATTTTCCCTTTATGATGGGCACTTTTTGTATTCTGCTTAAGAAATCATTGCCATCTCTAATATGATAAAGGTATTTCTTCTATTTCTTTTTTCCAGAAGCATTACTGTTTTGTTCTATGGGTTTAAATATGCACTCCACCAGGAATGATATTTTATTTAATTTTCATCCATTTAAATTGTAAATTTCACCAACACTTTCTCCATGCTTCAAAGAAACTCCTTTCTAGGAAGCATGTCGAGCCCTTTGTTTATCAAGTATCATCTAAATCATATATTCAATCAATTTTGTTTCACATTTCTCTAGCTTCTAGGAAATTTCTATAATCCTAACTTTTGGTTTTCCAAAATTCAAAAATGCAACATAGGTGATAGATGAGAAAGAACAGGAAAACTGTGTGTTTGTGTGTGTGTGAAATTGTGTGTGTGTGTTTGATGATTATTCCTCTATTAATGCCTTCATTTTGAAAATATTAAACTTTAAAGATTGAGAGTCTTCTTCAATTACTTTAGCATTTGTAATCTATGATGCAGATTGCAAAATGTGTGAATGGATACAGCTTCATGGATAGTTTACAAGATAGAAACAAAAAACAGTGCTCTGGTAAGATAGTGCTCTCTACTGCTTGCTATATTTAATGGGTGGAACCAAAAGTTTTGTTGCTCATAAAAATAATCTTTGTAAAATTACCCAGTCATTTGGAGTGCTATAAGGAAGCTGTTGTCAATAAAAACTGTGATTATTACTATGGTTTAATTCCATTTCTGTGGTAAATAGTTATTATCATTATTTATTACTTTATTTTACGGTTATTGCTTGCAATTTCAGACTTTAAGTACTGAAAGCATAAACAGTGCTAATTTAATTACAGTATTAGAATTTTAAAACTACATTCAATATTGGAATTATTAATAGTATACTCTAGATGAATATTCTAATAACAATTTGCATTTTTGCCTTATTGTTCATTATAATTTTGAACAAATTAATACATTTGTAGTCTTGAAAATTGTCATTCAGAAATGAATGCCATTATCATGGGACTGGTTTTAGGAATTAAACTTTATGATGTTTATAGTTAAATAAGGAAATAAAATGGGTAATGAGAAATCTTATATATTTAATAAATTATATAATTATTAATAAAGACATCTTCTAAGACAGAATTAAAAACTTAAAATAACACCCAATATAAACAACATGAAAAAAGGATGACATTTTAACCCCCCCAGTAATTATGTTCTTTTTGATAAGACATAGGGTCTCTATTTGTTTAAAAGTTTTGTTTAAAATTTTTCTTGAACTTGCTGATTCTATTTAACTTTGTACTTCCAACCCCTTGTAATGTTAAAGCATCAGTGATTTGCATCATTGAAAGGCTAATAGATTTCATGAGTCAGAAAACTAATTTTTTTGAGCAAATAGAAATTAACCAGGAAGAAATATAAAGATGGATGGAATTTAGGATGCTTTGAAAAATCCTCTTGCATACCTTAATGAAAGCTATTACATTAAGAGTAAGGATATTAATAGCATGTAAATATCCTACTGTGACAACATTCTTGTAGGGATTAGAGACAGGAAGCCTTTCTATGTGAACTATAAAGAATAATACACATCAGATATGCATATGCAGACATATATACAAACACATACACACAGACCTTCAGAAGTTAAGAATTCAGTGGTATTTTCAGGTTCGTAAAAAGCAAGATGGATATATTTTGGTAGAAACAGAAATATATCTGAGTGACTCCACTCTGATTCCCCAGGAAAGACTGAGATAGAAATTTTACACACTGTACATTTATTGAGGAGTGTTCTCATGATTGTCTGTGAGAGAGCAAGGGAAACAGGGCTGAGAAGAGAGAGAGCTGATCAACTTTGCCTGATTCCATGAAAAGCTTTCAGATTCATACACTCCTCAGAATTGTTCCCCACTGAGGCACCCTGAGAGGCCTGGAACTGCCATGCAGAGTAGGCACTGAAGTTTAGCTCTTCCTGGTGTGAATGTGTAAACTTATGCAAGGAATCTCCTCAAGGCAAATCCTAGGAAGAGACTCCATTCAGAGCCATCTATAGCCAACACTTCTGGAAACTAGACAAATGAGTGTCTCAGTTCTGGGTGAAAAAAGATCTTAGTGGCACATTATGAAATTTACTACATGGAATATTGAAAATGATGTAGATCCCCCAGATTTCCCAATGGCCACATTAACAAAATGTAGAACAAGGAAGCTCCAGGTCCTTTTTCCTCCCTAGAGACAGGAAATAACCATATATAGATCAGAATATGTATGTGAGAATTTGAGACCACTGATTTCTCAGTTGAAAGCTAGTTAAGCCAGAAGAGAATGGGTTGATGTAGTAGAAGTGTTATAAGAAAAAAATAAATAAATAAAGTATCATCCAAGAATACTTTATCTGACAGTAAACTGCCTTTCAAAATGAAGGAGAAATTAAGATATTCACAGATAAAAAAAAGTTGAGGGAGTTCATTACCACTAGCCTTGAACTACAAGAAATGTTAAAGGGAGTCTTTCAAGTTGAAATAAAGATTTGGTAAACAGCAACACAAAGTAAATCAAAAGCTTCTCCAGTAAAAATAACAACATAAAAATATATTAACCTGTAATATTGTAATTTGGAACATATAATATAATAGGAAAAACTAATAAAGTATAAATCTTTTAAAAAAGATTTTATTTATTTATTTTTAGAGAGAAGGAGGGGAAGGAGAGAGGGAGAAAAACATCAATGTGTGTTTGTCTCTTATGTGCCCCCCACCAGAGACCTGGACCACAACCCAGGCATGTGCTCTGATTGAAAACTGAACTGGTTGCCTTTTGGTTCGCAGGCTGGCACTCAGTCCACTGAGCCACACCAGCTGGGGCTATGAAGTATAAATCTCTGTTAAGGAGTAAACAATATTTAAAGATGTAACTAGTCATGTCAATAATACAATGTAGACTTCCAGTCAAGATAGCAGCATCATAGACATGACTCACCATCTCGCACAACTGTATAAAAATTACAACTAAATTATAGAACAGTCATCATTCAGAACTGGCAGAAATAGAGTTGAATGGAAGTCTGACAACTACAGAATTGAAGAAACTATATCCATTCAGACTGGTAGGAGTCATGCAGACACAGAATTGGCTGGTCCCACACCCAAGTGGTGGATAAAAATTCTGGAGGGATATCTCTGGAGCAAGGAGTCCCAGCCCCTCACCAAGACCCCCAGCTAAGAGTTCCCGTACCAGGAAGATAAGTCCCCACAACTTCTGGCTGCAAAAATGAATGGGGATTGAGTCAGAGGAAGAAACTGCTTGAGCCTCAAGTCGTTTCTTTTAAAGAACCCATACATGGACTCACTGACTCAGAATCACTCCCTCTGAGCTCCAGCACTGGAGTAATCTTGAAAGCCACAAAGTTGCATACTGGGAGAAACAAGTGTGTGACATCAAAATGAGCAGAGGCCATTGACCCTTTTCTAAACCATCCCCACACAAAACCACAGAGCTGGCAAGCTAGTGTCATAACTGAAATTCCATCAACATAGTTAACACTGTTTGACCCGTCCTTGCAGATCCCCAGAAACTCTGCCTCACACAACTTACTGACTTACCCACACTGCTCTTCTATTTGAAGGAGGGGTCTTGGCTCATGCTACACAATTTCCTAAATCCTGTCAAACTAACAACAGCTGGCCTCAGTGAGACTCACCACTTAGCAGCAGCCAGCCTAGATTCATAGCTTGGCTTCACCTGGGAATCTGCAAGCCCAGCACAAATGGCAGCCATCAGAGATTGCTTTATAGCTCAGGCAGGGCAGCCCCAGGAAACACAGGTAGAGGCTGATCTTGGCCTGGACTACCCAGGAAACCCCAAGTCTAGCACACCTAGTGGACAGCTATAGACCATGGCAGAACACCACCATCCTGTCCCTGTACAGTAGATCCTCCACGGAATGCGGAATTTTATGGTCAGTGGTCATAGCCAATCCTTGCCACTGACTGGACTGGGTAAATCCCTCACCTGCCAGTGGGGATTGACCTGCCAGTAGCAACCAAGGCTCAACTACAAGGGGAGGGGTTACTCAGTCCACATGAAGGGCACACCTCGAGTACCCATCTTGGGTGATAGAGGAGGCTGTGCCACTGGACCCTACAGGACACTTACTATATTAAGCCACACTACCAAGAAACGGACTCAAAGCAGCTCTGCCTAATACATAGAAAGAAACACAGGGAAGCTGCCAAAATGAGGAGACCATGAAACATGGCCCAAAACTCCAGAAAAAGAGCTAAGTGAAATGGAAATAAGCAACCTATTAGATGCAGAGTTCAAAACACTTGTTATAAAGATGCTCAAGGAACTCATTGAGGACCTCAACAGCATAAAAATGATCCAGTCAGAAACAAAGGGTACTCTAATTGAAATAAAAAACAATTTGTAGGGTAACAACAAGAGAGTGGATGAAGCTGAGAATCAAATCAATGATGAGAAACAAAGAAGGAAAAACAACCAATGAGAACAACAAGGAGGAAAAAGAATCCAAAAATATCAGGACAGTATAAGCGGCCTCTGGGACAACTTTAAGAGGTCCAATATTAACATCATAGGGGTGCCAGAAGAAGAGAAAAAGCAAGAAATTTAAAAAATAGTGAAAAAAAATCCGTAATTTGGTGAAGGAAATAGACATGCAGGTCCAGGAAGTCAGAGAACCCAAAATAAGATGGATGCAAAGGGGCCCATTCCAAGACACATCATAATTAAAATGTCAAAGGTAAAGAGAATCTTAAGAGCAGCAAGAGAAAAGAAGTTAATTACCTATAGGGGAGTTTCCATAAGACTGTCAGCTGATTTCTCAATAGAAACTTTGCTAAGGGATTGGCAAGACACTTTTAAAGTCATAAAAAGCAGGGACCTACAGCCAAGATTGCTCTACCAGAGAAGATATCAATTAGAATGAAAGGGCAGATAAAGAGCTTCCCAGACTAGAGAAAACTGAAGGAGTTCATCACCACCAAACCATTATTATATGAAATATTAAAGGGACTTATTTAAGAAAAAGAAGATCAAAATTATGAACAATAAAATGGCAAAAATGCATCTCTATCAACAACTGCTTCTCAAAAACAAACTAAGCAAACAAGAAGAACAAATAGAGAATCATGGATATAGAGAGGATTTTGATGGGTGTCAGATGGAAGGGGGATGTGCGGAAATGGATGAAGAGATGAGGGGACTAAAGTACAAATCGGTAGTTACAGAATAGTCATACTGTAAAGTATAGCATAAGAATGGAGTAGCTAGAGAACTTATGCCCATAACCCATGAACATGAACAATGGTGGTGAGATTGCCTGAGGAAGTGGGGTTGCTGGGTAGAGGGGGTAAAGGGGAAAAATCAGGACAACTGTAATGGCATAATTAATCAAATATAATTTTAAAAATAAATAAATATATAATAATACAATATAGAGGGGTTTGAAGGGTAAAAGTATAGAGTTTTTGTATGTAATCCATTAAGATATTTATAAAATGAGATACTTTATGGAATTACAATGTAAACAACAAAGAAAATATATATACAATACACAAAAAAAGAAATGAGAAATTAAAGCTTATTATGGCCAAAAGAAAGGCAGCAAGAGAAGTGCAAAACAGCAAAACATAATATAAATGATTAACAAAAGAGCAATACTTAGTTCAACCTTTTGGCAATTACTTTAAATATAAATGGATTAAACTCCACAGTTAAAAAAATATAATATCTGAATATATTTAAAAACAAGATCCAATTACGTGTTATCTAGAAGAAATTCACTTTAGATATAAGGACACATATAAACTGAAAGTAAGAGGAAAAAAAAATATAGTCCATGCATAGTTACCAAAAGAGAGAAGGGTGTCTATACCAATATTATACAAAATAATTTAGTCAAATACTGTTACAAGAAACAAGGAAGAACCATACAGAGTGGTAAAAAGATCTATTCACTAAGAGGATATAAAAATTAATATTTATTCATCAGACTGTAGAGCTCCAAAACATATAAATCAAACATTAACAGAATTGAATGAAAAACAAAGAGGAACACAATAGTAGGAGACTTCAATACCCATATTTCAATAATGGAAAAACGGACAGAAGATCAATAAGGAAATAGATAACTTGAATAACATGATGTAACAGACATACAGAGAATACTCCAATAAACAACAGGATATACCTTACTTTTAAGTGCACAAGGAATATTTTCCAGTGTAGACCACATTATAAGACACAAGCTTTAACAAACTCAAGATGATTGAGAAGATGTGGTGCATATATACAGGGGGATACTACTGAGCCATAAGAAGAGATGAATTATTACCATATGTTACAACATGGATGAATCTTGAGAATATCATGCTAAAGTAGATAAGTCAGACAGGAAAAGTCAAGAACCATATGATTCCACTCATATGTGGGAGATAAGAATGAAAGCAGCAAATGAACAAACAAGACAGATGAACAAGATCATATAAACACAGACAACAGTGTGATAGTTACCAGATGGAAAGGAGGGTGGGGACAGTGAAGGGTAGATGGGGTAGAGTGTATGTTGATAGAAAGAGACTTGACTTTGGGCAGTGGGCACCCACGCAATATACCAGTGATGTATTATAGAATCGTATACACATAAAACCTGTATAATTTTATTAATCGATGTTATGCTAATAAATTTAATTAAAGATTCAATAATTTAAAATGTATGCAAAGTGCTCTTCTAATTACGGTGGAATAAAACTAAAAATCAATAGCAGGCAGACAACTGAAAAATTCACAAATACGTGAAAATTCAACAACACACTCTTAACTAACGTGTCAAAAAAGAAATCTCAAGGGCAATTAGGAAATCCCTTGAGACAAATGAAACCAAAAACACACTACAAACCAAAACATGGAATGCAGTGGAAGCTGAGCTACGAGGGCAGTTTATAGCTCTGAAGGCATAACAATATGAACAATGATGGTGGGATTGCCTGAGGGAGCAGGATTGCTGGGTAGAAGGGGGTAAAGGGGAAAAATCAGGACAACTGTAATGGCAAAATCAATCAAATATAATTTAAACACTACCCCTCAGTGAACTAGAAAAAAATACTAAACTAAACCCAAAGCAAGCAGGAGAAAGAATATGCTAAAGATTGGAGCAGGGATAAATAAAATAGAGAATAAACAAAAATAGGGAAAAAAAACCCCGATGAAACTAAGAGTTTTGATCTCAAAGAGATTTATGTGTACACCTATAATCATAGCACCACTATTGACAATACCTAAGTGATGAAAGCGACCTAAATGTCCATCAATAGATGAATGGATAAACAAAATGTGCTATAAAAAAGAAAATCCTGTCATATGCTACAACATAGATGAATCTAAGAACACTATGGTAAATAAAAAGTCAGTTACAAAAAGGCAAATTCTAAAAGCTCTCATCTATATTAGGCATCTAAAGCAGTCAAATGCATAGAAAAATATAAAATTATAGTTAATAGGGAAGGGTGAAAAGGGAATTGTTAATTAATGGGTATAGAATTTCAGATTTACAAGGTAAAAAGTTCTGAAGAATTTTCACAACAGTATGAAATAAAATACAAATTAATGTTTGTATATTATTTACAATAATATATAATAATCATATGGTATATCATTTATTAAAATTGTTAAGCATTATGTTATATATTTTAAATATAGGATAATTTATATAATATTTATAAATGTGTGTATGTGTATATATATATAACATATATAAAATCTCCAGGGATGGAATCCACGTATCAGTAATTTTACCACTGCTTGGATGAAAAACATGTGCAGTTATGGTTAGAAAATCATAATCCTCTTGGCACTGAAGCAATAAGTGGACCTAGCAAATGGCTCTGAACTTCAGTGTCCTTATTTGTGAAATAAGCATAATACCTTTCCTGTTTACTTACAATATATGAGAAAGGGCTTTCTAGACCTCAAAAGTAACAAAAAATCAAGTTTTAAAGTGAAATCTTGATAGACTCTAAGTATTGGGTATATGGGTTGTTGACTGGTAAACTTTTTCAACTTTACTATATGTATAAAATATTTTTTAAATTAAAAATCAGCTTTGTTACCTTGTAAAAAATTGCTAAAATTTTGGCATAATTTCATGGCATTTCATTAGGAAAGGGATTCTTAGTCATTTGGTATGGTAAGGGCATTGTTGGGCCTAATTATTTACTTCTCCCTCAGTAAGAGTATTATATTTATTTGTTCTGTGAACATCAGGATTTGTTACATGGCTCACTTGGGCCAGTGAGATATGAGCAAAAAAGACTCTTCTGAGAGGAGTCATTAAGAATTGTACCATAGATATTGATCAAGAGGCCCTGTCCCCAGGCTGAGGTTGCTCCTTCAACCTTCAGACCAGGGATAAAAGAAAGAGCTTCAGATGACCCATGAGGATATATAAAAAGAACAGAAAGTACATCTTTGTTGTTGAAAGTAACTAAGATAGGAGTATTTTCTTAATGCAATATAACACAGAAGCTTACTAACACAATTTAAAAGCTCTTAAAAATAAAATGATCCTTAATAAAGTGAATCTTTTTAAAGAAATTTTTTTATTGTTGTTCAATTACAGTTTTCCCACATTTTCCCCATTGCTCTCCCCTGCCCCACTCCACCCTCCCCCTACTCCTAAAGTCAATCCACACCTTGTTGTCTTTGTCCATGGGTCCTCTACACATGTTCCTTGACTTGCCCCTTCCTTTTCTTTCCCCTGTTATTCCCCTCCACTCTCTCCTCTGGTTACTGTCATTTTGTTTTTATTTCCATATCTCTGGTTCTATTTTGCTCATTTCTTTGTTTTGTTGATTAGGTTCCACTTACAGCTGAGATCATATGGTATTTGTCTTTCACCCCCTGGCTTATTTCACTTAGCATAATGCTCTCCAGTTCCATCTGTGCTGTCACAAAGGTTAGGAGTTCCTTCTTTCTTTCTGCTGCATAGTATTCCATTGTGTAAATGAACCACAGTTTTTTGATCCGTTCATGTACTGATAGACACTTAGGCTGATTCCAGCACTTGGCTATTGTCAATAATGCTGCTATGGACATTGGGGTGCATATGCTCTTTGAATTGGTGTTTCGGGATTCTTAGGGTATAATCCAGCAATGGAATCAGTGGATCGAAAGGCAGTTTTCTTAATTTCACTTTTGAATTGCTCATTGCTAGCATCTAGAAATATAGTTGATTTCCATGTATTCATTTTATATCCTGAAATCTTGCCAAATGTATTTATTAGTTTTAATAGTTTTTTTGTGTGTTTGGATTCTTTAGGATTTTCTATACATAAGAATATGCCATCAGTGATTAAAAATAGTTTTACCTTTTCCTTCCCAATCTAATGCTTATTTCTTATTCTCACCTACATTCCCTGTCTAGAGCCTAAAGTACAAATGTTGAACAGAAGGGATGAGAGTAGACAATCATGTCTTATTCCTAATCTTGGAGGAAGCATTCAGCATAATCATTATGATTATGATTTCATAACTATGTTATTTATGGGTTTTATCAGATTGAGGAAGTTCTCTACTATTCTTAATCAGATTAAGTTTTTAATGTGAAAGGGTGTTGGATTTTTTTTTAATTATTCAAATACATTTGTCTCCATTTTCCCACCACCACTTCCCCCTGCCTCGCCCACCTCCACCTCTCACCCTCAATCCTTCCCCACTTTGGCTTTGTCCATGGGTCCTTTATACATGTTCCTTGATTTCACCCTTACCCTTCTTTTCCTCATTATCCCCCTCCTTCCTTCCCTCTCATTATTGTTGGTTTTTTGTTTTTTTTTTCTTTCAATGTTCCTGGCTATATTTTTCTTGCTTGTTTGTTTTGTTGATTAGGTTCCACTTATAGGTGAGGTTGTACGGTATTTGTATTTTACCCCCTGGCTTATTTTGCTTAGCATAATGCTCTCCAGTTCCATCCATGCTGTTGCAAAGGGCAGTAGCTTTTTTTTTCTTTCTTCTGTGTAGAATTCCATTATGTAAATATACCATAGTTTTTTGATTCAATCATTTTCTGATGGGCACTCATGTTGCTTCCAGCACTTGGCTAATAGAAATTGTGCTGCTATGAACATTGGGGTGCATAGCTCTTTTTAATTGATATTTTGGGATGCTTAGGGTATAATCCCAGTAGTGGAATTGCTGGGCCAAAAAGCAGTTCCATTTTTAGCTCTTTGAGGAAATTCCAAACTGCTTTCCACAGTGCCTGCACCACTCTGCATTCCCACCAACAGTGCACTAAGGTTCCCTTTTCTCCACAACCTTGCCAGCACTTGTTGTCTGTTGATTTGTGTATGATGGCCCTTCTGACTGGTGTGAAGTGATATCTCATTGTGGTTTTAATTTGCATTTCTCTGATGGCTAGTGATACTGAGTGTCTTCTAATATGTCTCTGGGCCCTCTGTATGTCATCTTTGGAGAAGTGTCTGTTAAGGTTCTTTGCCCATTTTTTAATTGGATTGTTTGTCTTACTGGAGTGGAGTCGTGAGAGTTCTTTATGTATTTGGGAGTTCAAACCCTTGTTGGATATATCATTGGCCAACATATTTTCCCATACGATTGGTTCTTTTTTCATTTTGCTGATTGTTTTTTTAGCCACACAGAAGCTTTGTATTTTGATGAAGTCCCATTTGTTTATTCTTTCCTTTATGTCCCTTGCTGTAGAGGACAAATCAGTAAAAATATTGCTGTGTTGAATATCTGAGAGTTTCCTGCCTATATTCTCCTCTAGGACTTTTATGGTACTGCGAGTTACATTTAAGTCTTTTATCCCTCTTGAGATTATTTTTGTGTATGGTGTAAGTTGGTGGTCAAATTTCAATTTTTGGTATGCAGCCGTCCAGCTCTCCCAACACCATTTGTTGAAGAGGTTATTTTCACTCCATTTTAAGTTTCTGCCCCCTTTGTTGAATATTAATTGACCAAAGAGACATGGGTTTATATCTGGGCTCTCAATTCTATTCCATTGATGTATGTGTTTGTTCTTATGCCCATACCAGACTGTTTTGATTACAGTGGCCTTGTAATATAGTTTGATATCAGGTATTGTGATTCCTACTACTTTGTTTTTCTTTCTCAAAATTGCTGCAGCTATTTGGAGGTGTTTATGCTTCCATATAAATTTTTTCCATGCTAGTTCTATATCTATGAAGTACATCATTGGTATTTTAATAGGGATTGTGTTAAATCTATAAATTGCTTTGAGTAGTATGGACATTCTGATGATGTTAATTCTTTCAATTCATGAACACAGTATGTGCTCCCATGTATTTGTGTTTTCCTTAATTTCTTTCTTCAGTGTTGTGTAACTTTCTGAGTACAGGTCCTTTACCTCCTTGGTTAAGTTTATTCCTAGGTACTTTATTTTTCTTGTTGCTATAACAAATGGGATTTTTTTCTCTAATTTCTGATTTTGATATTTCATTGTTGGTGTACAAAAATGCCTTCAATTTCTGAATACTGACTTTGTATCCTGCTGTTTCACCAAACTCACTTATTAAGTTGAGTAGTTTTTTGGTGGAGTCTATGGTATTCTCCGTGTATACTATCATGTCATCTGCAAACAATGATAGTTTTACTTCTTCCTTTTCAATTTGGATGCCTTTAATTTCTTTTTCTTGTCTGATCACTGTGGCTAGGACTGCCAATACTATGTTGAATAAAAGTGGTGAAAGCAGACATCCTTGTCTTGCTCCCAATCTTAGTAGGAAAGCTTTCAGTTTTTGCCTGTTGAGTATGATGTTGGCTGTAGGTTTCTCATATACGGCTTTCATTATGTAGAAGTATGCCCCCTTCACTCCCACCTTGTTGAGTGTTTTTGTCATAAATGGATGCTGTACCTTATCAAATGCTTTTTCTGCATCTATTGATATGATCATGTGATTTTTGTCTTTCCTTTTGTTTATGTGATGTATTACATTTATTCATTTGTGAATATTGAATCATCCTTGCATCCCTGGGATGAATCTTACTTTATCATGGTGGACGAAATATTTAATGTGTTGCTGGATGTGGTTTACCAATATTTTGTTGAGGATTTTAGCATCTATGTTCATCAGAGATATTGGCCTGTAGTTTTCTTTCTTTGTTGTGTCTTTATCTGGCTTTGGGATTAGGATGATGCTGGCATCATAAAAAAACAGTTTGGGAGTCTTCCTTCTTCTAGGATGTTTTGGAATAGTCTGAGAAGGACTGCGGTTAGCTCTTCCTTAAATGTTTTGTAAAATTCTCCTCTGAAACTGTCCAGTCCATGGCTTATGTGTTCCAGGAGTTTTTTTTATTACTGCTTCAATTTCACCAGCTGTTATTGGTCTATTCTGTTTATTCTTCATTTAGTGTTGGAATGTTATATTTTTCTAGATTTGTTAACTTCATTGAGATTTTTCTATTTCCTGGCATATAATTGTTCATAGTAATTTCTTACAATCCTTTGTATTTCTGCGGTATCAGTTGTAATTTCTCCTCTTGCACCTCTGATATTATTTATTTGGGTCCTCTCCCTTTTTTTCTTGATGAGTCTGCATAAAGACTTGTTCATTTTGTTTATCAATTCGAAAAACCAGGTCCTGGATTGGTTAATCCTTTGAATTTTTCTTTTAGTCTCTATGCCCTTTAATTCTGCTCTGACTTTGATTATTTCCTTCCTTCAATTGGCTCTGAGCTTTGTTTGTTTTTGTTTATCCAGTTCTTGAAGATGTATACTTAGGTTGTTTGTTTGAAATATTTCTATATTTTTAGGTAGGCCTGTGTTGCTATGAACTTCCCTCTCAGGACTACTTTCTCTGTGTCCCATAAGTTTTGGACTGTTGTATGTTCATTTTCATTTGTTTCCAGAAACTTTTTGATTTGTTTTATGATCTCACTATTGACCCATTCATTGTTTAATAGCATGCTATTCGGTCTCCATGAGTTTGAAAGTTTTTGAGTTTTTTCCTTGAGGTTGGTTTTTTTTCAAGCCCATGTGGTCCGAGAAAATGTTTGTTATGATTTCAATTTTCTTGAATTTGCTGAGGCTTGTTTTGTGTCCTATCATGTGGTCTACTTTTGAAAATGTTCTGTATGCAAAAAAAAGAATATATTTTTTGCTTCTTTGGGATGAAAGGTTCTATATATGTGAGTTAAGTCCATTTGACCTAATGTATTATTCAGTTCCACAATATCTATGTAGATGTTTAGTTTGGAAGATCTATCCATTGTTGACAGTGGGGTGTTAAAATCCTCTACTATCAGTGTGTTGCTGTCTATATCTTTCTTGAAGTCCTCCAAGATTTTCCTTATATATTTGGATGCTCCTATGTTGGATGCATATGTTTATAATGTTTATGTCTTCTTGATGGAGTCTTCCTTTGAGTATTATGAAGTGTCCTTCTAGGTCTCTTTTTATGGCTTTTGTTTTGAAATCTATTTTGTCTGATATAAGTATTGTGACCTTTCTTTCTTTCTTTTTTTTTTTTTTTGTCCTGTCCATTTGCTTGGAATATTTTTTTCCATCCCTATACTTTCAGTCTGTGTAGGTCCTTTGTTCTAAGATTGTAGACAGCATGTGTGCAGGTCATGTTTTCTTATCCATTCAGCTTCCTTATGTCTTTTGATGGGAGCATTTAATCTATTTACATTTAAAGTTATTATTGATAGGTACTTATTTATTTTTTCCCTTTGTGGCTGTGTGCTTACCTAATAAAATGTCTTCCAATCATTTAAGTTAAGAGATCCTAATAAATGTTATAACAATGATAAATTTTCATCCAATTAATTGTTTTTCCTTTCCAGTTTTAACCTGCTTCAACTAAGAAACCTACAGTGAGGGAGATGGCAATGTAAACTTGTCTGTCTTATTTTTTTCTTAGTTTTCTGTAATAGCTGAAGTTTGAGTCTCTTCTAGGTTTAGAGTATTGAATACAGGAGAAAGCTAAAACATCAGAAATATTTTATTTGACTGGTAGAAAAAAATTTGTAAGAATTTTGTCTGGTAAATTTTGATATGCTGTTGGCCTCTGGATATAGCTGAATCTGATGATGATTTTTTCTTTCCTATCACTGTTTTCTGGATCCTTAAATAGTCCCTCACCTCATACTGCTGAGGACCCTTCATCTATAGTATGTTTGCCATAGGAAATGCTATCTCTGACTGACAACTTAAAAGTCTCCCCTCACTTTGGAGTTTCCAGCACCTCAGAATTCTAGGTGTAGTTATTATGCAGTCATTATCCATCACATGAGAAACTTGCACACTTCTGCAATTGCAGCCCTTACACACTCCAGTCCCTTTGCTATACCTCAGCACAGCAGCCACAATTAAAACATCTTCAGGCATAATTCAGGCACTGGAATCCATGTTCCTTAAACTGAACAATAAACATGTCAAGCAATCTTAGAAGTTTCTTGAAGGCTACATCACTCATCTTGAGAAAGATGGTAAGTATTCCCTTCTCTTTTCACAAGGAGAAAATACAGAATGTAGCAGTGTTAAAGGCTTCTCAAATTCTCTCTGGAGTTATCCTCATGACTGGTCTCTTGAACCACTCAATGAAACCTTGGCATTTTCCTTTATAGCCCAGAGAGATAGTTGTAGTAGAATTGGTTTTACAATTTCTCAGCATGTTTAGGCTATGCTGTGAAGTATCCAACTTTAAATATCAGGATATTATAATTTGACACAGAAAATAAGAAAACATGGAAAAAACACCATTTAATCTATTATTTTATAACTTGACATTCACGTGTGATCTGGGTATAGGAGATATCTTTGGGGGTGTAATTGGTTTGTGAAGTATGTGCACTGTTAAAGGAGTTGCCTTAATACCCAACCAAGAAACCATGTCCATTTCCATTACCACCAAGAATTTGAAATTAGTTTTTAATCCATTCTTTGATCACTCAGTTTAACTAGTATACTACTTTTGCTCTTTGGAAAAATGAAACCACAGTATGATGTTTTTAATACATTCTTTTAAAAAGTTTTAACATTGCATGTCTTTTAATTTATTAATTCTTTTTATATGTATATATTTTGAGTTCATATTTTTAAATATGGACTGTTTTATCCACTTGTAGGTCTTTTCACAGATACCGTTATAGTATTATCATTATAATTAAATTTCTTTATATTTGTTGCTAGAGAGAATAATAACAGTGTAATTTGTTTGATGGTAAAGAGATTATGGTATTATAGTCTATTATTTAATTCATTGGAAAATCCTCTTAATAATTAAGTTAATTAAGCCAGAAACCTAAGCATCATCTTTGGCATCCCTTTCATGCTAACAATCTTTGCTAGATATTCACTTCTTTCATTCCCAAGGCATATCATATATTTTAAAATTTTGTTCAAATTTTGACTCAGTAATTCCACATCTAAGAGGTAATAAAACATATGTTGTTCAATGATATAATGCAGGAGAACTTGTTATAGAAATTCTATCAAGCTCTGACCAGTGTGGCTTAATTGGTTGGGCATCATTTAGCAAAGTGAAAGGTCACGGGTTCAATTCCTGGTCTGGGTTCATGCCTAGGTTGTGGGTTTAGTCCTCGGTAGGGGCACATTCAAAAGGCAACCAATCAGTGTTTCTCTCCTTCTTCTTCTTCCTCCCATACTCTCTTCCTAAAAATAAATAAATAAAATATTTTAAAAAGTTCTATCAAGGCACTGAAGACTATTTATACAAATTAATTTTCTTCGATATGATTAAGTGATATATTATCTCTTCTATGAAACATATTTTATTAATGTAAAATGCTTATATTGAAATATAAGGTAAATAAAGTTTTTTTAAATAAATAGAGCATTGTATCATTTTCAAAACTATATTTTAATATATATGTGTAGATATATATATAATATGTACAATTATTTATGCTTCTAAAAATCCATTTATAGAACATAGAATATATATATCTAATACATAAAATATAAGATGGGGCAAAAGCAGGTTTACAGTTGTGAATTCATGAAACACAGTTTATTCTTATATTATTATTTATTCATTATTATATTATTTTTCATATAAAGAACTTTAAACCCATTTCCCCCATTCTGTTTATTAAATATTACAATACATATGCATTTATAAGCCCATTCAAAGGACTAGAACATGGTTTATGTAGACAATAATTTAAGTATAGTATTTGGTGTATTGTTGTTTTAAATAACTGTATTATAAGTGCTTTTATTGTGGTTTTGTTTAAGCATTCTCTTTGACCATGTGATTGTCTTATTAGGAAGTAATTATATGTGATTTAATATATATGATCACAAATATAACAATTAGGTTCATTTGAATTAATGAATTAAATCATTATTGCAAGTAAATAATAATAAATTACAAACAAAAAATACATATAATATTATACATCTGCTGGAGAAGAACCATAAATGTGATTCTTCTTTACACACTAATAGTCAATAAGAGGATTACAAAACAGGTCAGTGAAGCACAGGTTTTCCAGGTGGCAATGTGGAGTTAATTTTTCTCTTTTTTGTCCACTTAGAGAGGGTACTGGAACATGGAACAAGTGGTAGTACTACTTTTTTATAACAATGGAAGATTTTATCAGGCTGTCTGTAATAATGTTTAATGGCCATAGAATAATGGTATAAAATTTAATATTTTGAAACTTGAAAAAAATTATGACTGATAAGGTAAATTAGGATGAAAAAGGGGAACAATTTTAAAATACTGAATTGATGTCAAGCTCAGTGAGTCTCCGATACTTAGCTTGATCTTGATCGTTTCTCTAAAAGGCTAACATCCTTTGGGTGAAGATCCATTTTGGGGTAAAAATTCAATTTTAAAATTACCCATGGTGAAAACTTACATGTGCCCTAGAGTAAACTGTCTTGAGATAGTTCAGTTCTCTATTATTTGGAGAAATCTTCAAAATAAAACTTTTCTTGTATGTATACTGAATGTTCAGGAAAAAAATTAACTACCTCTGTAGAATTCTACTATGAAATAATATGGTCTATAAAAAAAATTCTGGAGCAAAACTTAGAATTATGGAGGAGGACATGTATTGTTTTACTGGCTGCCATAAAATTAATGTAGTAACATTATTGTCACAAAGAATTTTATTGATTTTTTTCCAAATTATTTATCTACACATTTATCGTGTCAGTTCCCAAATTTATTTCACTCTGAATTCCAACAAGGACATATGAATTAACGACTTTTTAAAATGAATGTAAAAAATATGATTTAATTTGAATAAGAATTTATCTGAATACAAGTATTATGCTGATATTTAAATGACTTTTTTTGCTTAACTTTGAATAATGTCACATAATTTGATATTTATTTTATCAGCATATATACCATGACTCTTTTCAAAAAAATTTAGTTTGTGTTATCTATTGTATAGTATATTTATTAATCTAAATTGTTCATTGATTTATACCAGTACCATTAAAATATATGGCTTCTAATATTTCTTTTTTTAAATAAATGAACACTAAGGCTATCAGTCACCATACCGAGCGTATAAAATGTTAACAGATAAAATATCCTTTATTGACATTCTCATTTCCCATTTTATAACAAATAGTTCCAAATTACAATATGGAAACAATTTTAAGAATATTTCTTACAAAGAGATTTTTATATTTTAGGTCACAGTTGCCTCTGTGTTTGAATCTGTGGGTGTTTGAATCTGCAGGTATTTGAATCTGAACCTAAAATATTTTAATCCCAGAGATATTACAATTTTTATTTTCTTCCTTTTGTGCCGATTATGGGAACGAGGGGAGTTTAAGATGCTAATAAGGTTGAATTTATATGGAAGTTCAAACTTCCATAGAAGTTTTTATATGGTAATATTTCTCTGAAGTATATGTTTATGATTTATGCATTTTATGTATATATCTAAAACTGAAAAAGATAAGTAAAACAAATCTGCAATAAATTCTCTCTATGCCAAAGCCAATAGTCTAACACCTGATTTTAGCCTTTGATGCCTAATAGCAACATTTATCTGTGTTTCTTAGTGTTTGGCCAATGCTTTGTATATTGGAGTTTAAAGTGTTAATCATTAACATGTCTTGTACAAGTTAGCTATTGCAACAAAAATGCTGCACATCATAATATGGCTGAAAGTTATAATAATGTATTCTCATGGTTATACGTATCAGCTGGAAATTGGTTCATCTACGACAGTTTCAGCTGGATGGCTCTACTTTGCACTTGGATTTGAGTCAGATCAGCTAAGGCCATTTCCCAGATGTGTTCAAGCGATGGCCCAAGCTGAACGGACAGCAGCTGCAAAAAGGAATCTTGATTTTGCAAAATGCAAACATCCTTAGTCAGAGAATTGCAACTGGTAAATTTTCACTTCCTCCCCATTTATTTAACCAAAAAATATTTTTCTTTACTGGATTTCTAAGAAAATGGAAAGAAAAACAGAAATCAAACAAATGCAGGAATAAAAAAATTGAAAAGTAGCTTTTGATGTGGGCTAAGTTGGCTTGGTCATGTTTCACCCTTTAATTAGTGCAATTTATCTTACATGTCTGTGGAAATAGTAAAATAGTAAAACTAGAGGCTACCCTCATTGACATTTCCTATAATTTTATTATACTATAATGCTGAATTGCATGTACCCCATTGTTCATGTAACTCTCTAATTAGATTACTTATCCTTTTTATTCTTGCAGTGAGACAAGAAGACAGATTTTAGAAAATTGATACAGATGAAAACATGAGGAGGGAGAACAAGTGTCAAATAAAATAAAACAATTGAACTTACTATATTATAGTAAAGTATATACTAATAACAAAAACATACAGAAAGAATAACACAGATGAACTATGAAGAGAAGAAAAACAGAAATAATAAAGAAAGCATGTTGAGAAAATCAATAAAATGATAAATTGTGGGACAAACTCATTTAAGACTATGTCATGTTGAGATTTACGGATACATACCATTTGTACCACACAGTAGATATATAAAATAGGATTGGTTGTTGAAATTCTTATAAGCAGAGACATACAATAGTCCCTACAATATATATTTTTTAAGATTTTATTTACCTGTTTAGAGAGAGAGGAAGGGAGGGAGAAAGAGAGGGAGAGAGACATCAATGTGCAGTTGCCTCTCATGTGCCCCCTTCCAGGGACATGGCCCACAACCCAGGCATGCACCCTGACTGGGAATCAAAACAGCAACCCTTTGATTTGCAGGCTGGCATTCAATCCACTGAGGCACACCAGCCAGGACCACAATCTCCTTAATTCTTGGTATGATACAAATAGCATTATTTATTCTGGAAAAATCTTCACTGAACCCAACATGACCAGTATTCCAGAAGTCACACATCAATAATGCTCACTGTATCTAAAGAAAAGGAACCCAGTGACCTCTATGCGAGTATTTAATGATGAAGTTTCCTCGACTGAGCAAGTGGTCTTATTATTAAAAGTGTCAAAAGGAAATCCAGCAGCTAGGGCAATTTAGTTTCATCTCAAAGAAAAATAGAGAAAGAAAAATATATATGATAACTTAAATGCAAATATATATGGGAAATTTTAAAACTTTTAAATATATATAACCCTACAGTTCTGTTTCCACTTAGGATATAGAAAGCCACTAGGGAATGCAATTCTAACAATGAGAAAAGTGTGATTGACTTTAGAAAGTGTAATTATTCAACTTCACCACAGTGCTGAGTTCTAAAGGCAATCATATAAACCAAATTCCAAAGGGTGACAAGTTGCTCCAAGGAGAAACAGATCGCATTACTTTTTTCCTCTTTGGTAGAGCATAGGGGAAAGAAGTGGAAGCCATAACATTAAAAGTAAAAGCAAATAACTTGAAGAATTTACATTTTTACAAAGGCTGGACTTTGTAAAGGTCAGGACTTAAATGACAATTAAAGTTTTAGGTCCCTCAACTAAAGGACACATGCATTTACTTGCCAGGTATTTCCATAGGCTTTTACAGTATGCTTGTGAGAAAGACTGGGTCAAGGGCACCTTAGTGGTACAAGTGTACACAACTTGGCAGTATTTCATGGTGCAGCTAACAGACCTTAGTAACCCGTGTATTTGCAAGGTGAAGATTGACTATCACTGGAAGATAAGCATGAAACCTGCTTGCACTTTGGTCTCACTTAATGTCAATCAAATGTTAGCTGCTTCTGGGGGAATGTTAGAAAACTTACCAATTCCACCAACAACTTTTATTGACACTTGGCTATAGCTAACTACTGATTGAGAAAGGAAAGGAAACTTGTTTATGTGCCTAAATTCCTAATGATTCAAAGCAGAATTCAACTGCCATAAGTGGGAGGGACAGAAAATAACCTGGCCAACGGCAAGCAACCTATAGCTTGAGGACCAATTACTCGATCTATTTTTGAGAAGCCCATGAGCTAATGTTTGATTGCTTGCTTGTTTGTTTGTTTTATATTATTAAAAGATTAAAAATTTAGAATATGCTATACAAAGCTTAAAATACTTACCATCTGTTTTTTAGAGAAAATGTTTTATAATTCTGATCTATAGCCTAATTCTGATTAAAAAAAAAGAAAAAGAAAACTAAACACCAAGTTGGAACAGAGTGTGGAGAGTGTTATCTCTGAGGCCTGAGTGCACAGTGTCTAAGACAGAGCCTAGATAAAGATAACTGAAGCTCTGTGCACGTACCATGAGCCTTAAACTAACTAACATGAATCACTGAGAAAATATTCAGAAATCAAAGGCATTTTTGTACACCAGCAATGAAATAGAAGAAGAAATCAGAAAAAAAATACCATTCGATATAGCAAGAAGAAAAATAAAGTACCTAGGAATAAATTTAACCAAAGAGGTTAAAGACCTATATGCAGAAAACGATACAATATTGAAGAAAGAAATTAAGGAAGACACAAAGAAATGGAAGCATATACCTTGCTCATGGATTGGAAGATTTAATATCATCAAAATGTCCATACTACCCAAAGCAATTTATAGATTCAATACAATCCCTATTAAGATACCAATGACATATTTCACAGAAATAGAACAGACATTTCAAAAATTTATATGGAACCATAAATGACCCAGAATAGCTGCAGCAATTTTGAAAAAGAAAAACAAAATAGGAAGAATCATAATACCGGACATCAAACTATACTACAAAACCACTATACTCAAAACAATCTGGTACTGGCACAAGAACAGACCCATAGACCAGTGGAACAGAATAGAAAGCCCAGAAATAAGCCCAGGTCTCTATGGACATCTAATATTTGACAAAGGGGGCAGAAGTATAAAATGGAGCCATAATAGCCTCTTCAACAAATAGTGTTGGGAGAGCTGGACGGCTACATGCAAAAAATTGAAATTGGATCATCAGCTGACACCATACACAGAAATAAACTCAAGATGGATAAAAGACTTAAATGTAAGTCACAACACCATCAAAGTCCTCGAGGAGAACATTGGCCGGAAACTCTCAGATATCCCACGCAGCAATTTTTTCACTGATATGTCTCCTAAAGCAAGGGACATAAAGGAAAGAATAAACAAGTGGGACCTCATCAAAATAAGAAGCTTCTGCACGGAGAAAGAAAACATCAGCAAAATGAAAAGGGAGCCAACTCTATGGGAAAATATAATCGCTAATGATACATCAGATAGAGGTTTGATCTCCAAGATATATAAAGAACTCACTCGACTCCACTCCAAGAAGACAAACGATCCAATCAAAAAATGGGCAAAGGACCTGGGCAGACGCTTTTCCAAGGGGGAGATACAGAGGGCCCAGAGACATTTGAAAGGATGCTTGGCATCACTAGCCATCAGAGAAATGTAGATCAAAACCACCATGAGGTACTACCTCACACTGGTCAGAATGGCCATCATAAACAGATCCACAAACAACAGGTGCTGGCGAGGCTGTGAAGAAAAGGGAGCCCTAGTCCACTGTTGGTGGGAATGCAGACTGGTGCAGCCATTGTGGAAGGCAGTGTGGAATTTCCTCAAAAAGCTAAAAATGGAACTGCCTTTTGATCCAGTGATTCCCCTGCTGGGACTATACCCTAAGAATCCCAAAACGCCATTCAAAAGAACCTATGCACCCCAATGTTCATAGCAGCACAATTTACAATAGCCAAGTGTTGGAAGAAGCCTAAATGCCCATCAGCAGATGACTGGATCAAAAACTACGGTACATTTACACAATGGAATACTCCGCAGCAGAAAGAAAAAAAAGAAGTACTAAACTTTGAGACAGCATGGATGGAACTCGAGAGCATTATGCTAATCGAAATAAGCCAGGGGGCGAAAGACAAATACCGTATGATCTCACCTATAAATGGAACCTAACCAACAATACAAAGATGCAAGGAAAATAAGACCAGCAACACTGAAAGGAAAAGAAACCAACAGAGACAAGAGGGAAGGAGGGAGGCGGGGCGGGGGAAAAGGAAGGGAAGGGGAATGTCAAGGAACATATAGCAAAGACTCATGGACAAAACCAAATGGGAAGAGTTGAGGGGGGAGGGAGGGAGAGAGAGAGGGGGCAAGGGAAAGTGGTGGGGGATAGGCAGAGACAAATATATTTGAAAAAATAAATAAATTAATTTAAAAAAATAAAAGATGATTGAGTTAAAGGGATAGAAAACAAAATAATATCCTAAACAAAATTAGCATCAACATATACCCATGAAACATAAAACACATGCATAGCATAAAAAGAGCTATATGACCTGATATTTTGTAAGCAAAATTGTGGAATAAGGTGAAGGAAGGCAATGGTCTTCTAACATCTCCAAGAACCAAGGTATCCAAAATTTTTAATAAGTAGTCATTGGAAAGCTTAGTGAGTCTAACTGAAAGAAACAGCAAAACCATGAAGATTTGTATTCCTAATTTACTTCACAAAGTATGAGAAGGACCATGATAAGGTTTAAAAATATTACCGCAATCTCAGTTTTACGAACTTCTGAACTAACCATCTAAAATTTTGTCAAACAAAAGCCCTGAACTGAAGATTTTTGCTTAAAGTAGAAACTAGGTCAGGAAGAGCAAAGAAAATAGCAAGTGCACACGAAAGGGAGGCCAAACAGTGGAGGTACATGTCAGAAAGTAGAAGGAAAGGAAAGAAGAGGGAGCTGTAGAATTAAGCAAGAAAATTACTCTGATGCCTTTCCCTGCAAAACCTACAAAAATTTTTCTCTCTTAAGACAGAGCAATGGTAAAGGATTGTACTCAAATCACATATGTTTGCTATATATTATTATAAAAATTAGGATTATATTCCTACAGATAACAAAGGCATGCTAGAAATGTACACCAGCAAATTAAGTAAAAACCATGCTTTAGTATTATAAAAGAAACTGAAAGAATATTTAAAGTACACGTACTCTAACCAAATTTTAAAAAATCCAATCAATAAAACAATATAATTATTACTATTATAATCTAATGAAATTTATTAAAATTAAATAAATGTTATCTTAAATTTATTATTGTATTATTTCTAAATACATTTTAAATGATTTAAAACTGTATGTTGAGAGAGTACCTGGGGAACTAATGTAAAATGGCTAGCATTTAAAGTAACAAGATACTATTTAAATGTGTTTTTGTGAGAGAGGGCAAAGAAAGGGATAGAAAAGTTACTATTGAATTTTAATGTTTTTTAAGGTAAAATAGTCCTCTCATCAAAAATTAAGATAAGACTAATATTGTTAATATTATTATTGAGTTAATAATATAAAGGTTACAGAATGAAAATATTAAAAATTGTAGAAAAAATTAAAATCATTGATGTATATGTATGTACATATATAGGGTCCAGCATAGTCTGCATATTTATTATATTGTAATAAAAAATACTCTTTTTATTACAATATCTTTTATTATAATACCATAAGCATGTAATTCTGTAACATAACAATATCACACTTGAGCACACCATATGACATTTTAGGTGAAATGTTCAAATTAAAACTATAATTTATTATACCCATATTATTACCCTACCAACAACAATAAAGCAGGTGTTACTTCTGTGGACCCTGTATATTATGGGTACATGTGTATTGGTATGTGTGCATATATGTGTATAGAAAGAGAGACACTCCTTTTTAAAATTATCATGATTTTGGATAAAAAGTTATTACCTTTGAATAAAAAGGAAATTTTTACATTAAAAGATTAAATGCCAAATAACTCATTTTTCCCTGTATTCATTTATAAATTTAATGTTAACCTAATCAAAATAACACACGAAGTTTTTCACCAATTAGATGGGCAATATCCAAAATTCTGATGACATATTCCCTTGACAATCCTTCTGGAATATAAGCACTTGCATAAATTGCTGATCTGAATTAAAAATAATGTAACTCCAGTTTCAGCTTGGAAATTAGAGAGTTGGAAAGATATCACTCTCTTCCATCCAGCAAATTAATGACTTTTCTTGAACTCATCAAAAAGAACTAAGCTTGTAAGGCAAACCACCAAATCAAAGAATAAAACATAGTAAGAGAATGAGGTTTTGAATTGAAAATGATTGTTAACTCTCTATAGAGGTCAATAGATTACATGTGAATAGGAAGAAATATTTAAAGGGAATGTATTTACAGGGATTTTTTTTCTTTTATTTGTTTGTTTTTTGAGAGGAGAAAATCAAATAAATAAAAGATAAGCCCAACTGTGAGGAGGAAGAACATTGATCTCATTTCTTCAAAGGGGAAAAAAAATCACTGATTTAAATTAATCTACAGAAAAAGTTTTCAGAAAGTAAAAATATTGGAAACTCTGTTAAATTAGAATATCAGATAAAAGCAAATATTCTATATACATATGCCCTATACAGTATTTGGTACGTTTTTATATTAAATGTTTATTCATTGTTCAACTGAATATCACATTTATCTGGCTACCCTACATTTGACCTAATAGCATATTTTATAATGAATGTGATTAATTCCAAATTAATTCAAGCAAGATATGTATTTAGAATATAAATTGTCACTCAGAAACTCTCTCTCTGCAAATGAGTTCTAAAGAAAGTATGTAAAGAACAAAATGATGTAAAAAAGAGATGATATACATGCTGCTTTCTTTCAGATATTTATTTCTATTTCTCTTTGTTCTGAGCATATGTTTCTATATTACTTTATTATAATCCTATCTGCTGTTTAAAAGATAGAGATGTTATAAATATATCTAGTTGGATTGGTATATGGTATGAGTATGACTGAGTTGCTCAAGAGCTGGGGAATCATGATAAATTTAGTTCTAGGGGATCCAGCTGATATACAAAAAGGAAGCAGCTGCAAACTGTAACTTCATTTATCAATTAAGTTCACTTTTTTTAGTGGCATAATGAATAGCTAGGGAATGTCTAATGCCAAAAGTGGAAAATAAATAAAGAAGAAGAAGCAGTATAATGTGGAACAAAAGATTTGAAAAATCAAATGTGACGTGAAGAAAAACTCACTCTTTTGACCTCATAATCAATGTCTGCTGAAATAGAGGAGTAGCAAAGGAGCAAGTACACATAAAGCTTCATTCTGCATTTTAATAAGCTGCTGAAGATTTTCTAGAGGCAAAATATGCTTTATCCAGAAGTCAGATGTCATTTCTATTATATATTTAGACAGGAATATTTATGATCATTTTAGTTGTTTGGTTTACAGAAGGGAGAATCCTAAAATATAAAGCTAAACAAGACATGTCTTATTTTCATCTCTCCCTCCTTCCCTCCTCTCTCTTTCTCTCTCTCCCCCCTACTCTCCTTCCCTCTCTCCTCCTCTAGACATTCAGAAAGTATGGTGCTTGGAAAAAGTTAATTATTGCTTGCTGTGAAATTTTCCCAGTAAGCATTTGAACCATCACTACAAAAATATATATAGTTGAAAAGATATCTGTACTCTCATACTCACTGCAATATTATTCACAGTAGCCAAGGTAAGGGAACAACCTAAGTGTCTGTCAGTGGATGAATGGATAAATAAAATGTGTCATATATACACTGTCTGGTGGTTCCTTAAAAAGTAAGAATAGAGTTGCTATATGACTCAGTAATACCTCTCCTGGGTATCTTCCTGAAAAACTCAAAAACACATATTTGCAAAGACATATACACCTCTTATGTTCATTGCAGAGTTATTCACGGAGGTCAAGAAATGGATACAACCAAAGTGTTCTCTGATAAAGAATTAGATAAAGAAGATGTGGTGCATATACACAAAAGAATACTACTCAGCCTGAAGACAGAATACTGCCATTTGTGACGACATAGATAGACCTTGAGAATATTATGCTTAAGTGAAGTAAGTCAGCCAGAAAAAGCCATATGATTTCACTTATATGTGGGATATAAAACTAAAACATGGACACAGACAGCAGTGTAGTGGTTGCTAGAGGAAAGGAGGTGGGGGATAGAGAGTGAATTGGAAGTGATGGAAGATGGTTTGACTTTAAGCTGTAGGCACACAGTATAATGTATGGATCTAGTATCACAGAAATATGCACTTGTAACCTATATGATCTTATTAACAAATATCACCCCAATAAATTAAGAAAGAAAGAGAAAAAAGAAGGAAGAAAGAGAGGAAGAGAGAAAGATATAGGAGGAAAAAAGAAGAAAATCCTGCTGGTTATGACAACATGAGTAAACCTGGAGAACATTATGCTAAGAGAAATAAACCAAACATGAAAGTACAAATACTGCATGATATTTCTTACACATGCATAATCTAAACAAGTCAAACTAATAACAAAGAGAAAGGTGGTCACCAGAAGCTAAGGGATGAGAGAAATAGAAAAATGTTGGTCAAAGGGTAAAAACTTTCATCTATAAATGAATAATAGTCACAACGTACAGATTAGTGACTATAGTTAATAATAATGTATCATGGACTTGAAATTTGCTAAAAATGTAAATCTCAAGTGTTCTTACCCCCACAAACACACGCAAATGGTAACTATGCGAGGTGATGGATATATTAATTAGTTTGGTTATGATGATCATTTCACAGTGTATACATAGCTCAAAACATCATGTTTTACATCATATATAAAAATTATATATATATTTTTATTTGTTAATCAAACCTCAGTAGAGCTAGGGTGAGGCAAGCATTGTCAACCAACCTACCAATATCTCAATTATCCTTGCCTTTTTCTGGATGCAATCCTTAAACCAAGAGATAAGCAATATAAACAAATTTGTATATTTAACAATTAACTCATAAAAAATGTTTGGTGGTTTAAGAGTTACTAATACAAATTATGAAAGATTATAATCCCATGTCTCACTTAAAAAAATATCTTCATCTATCCTAAATGTCTTTCTCACCTCTGATTCTCTTAAAAAACAGAATCTTAGCCATGTGTATTTGCTGTATACTCTGTGGTAAAGAGAAAAGACTTCTTGATCACAAAAGGAAAATTTTTAGACTGACACAGAAATGATCCTAAATTTGTGTTCACTTGTCTGACCTTGTGCTTTACTTCATCTGGACATGAAATCTTTCACATGGCTTCTCTGAGTGACAAACAATTACTATTCATGTCTGTTTTAATCTTGTCTTTAATTAGACTTTTTAACCTCTTATTACCCAAATATTTTATGAAGTCCTTGGGAATAGTAAGGGTTAGTCTTAAAACATTCATTTTCCACAATATCTGTAACTTTCTGTGTAAATATATAAAAATTTTTTTTTCAGGTTGCATTGCATATGTTATATGATTATGTGAATTACTATTTCTTAAAATAAGACTATCATCACCTTCTCCATTTAACAGATGGGTAAAGTGATGTTTAGATTAATAGAGTAAGTTTTTAAAAGGACATACATATTGAATTCCAGAGCTTGTATTTTAAAAACCAGGGCTTTCTAAGTTTCAAACCCCATGTTCAATCTCAGTGGAGTCTGCCTCTCTGTGTCTTACATGCTAGGTAATTAGTGAATTCATTGAACAAAGAAGATGATTCGAAGTACAAACTAAACAAAATTCTATGAGAAAAATCGCAAGTTGCTTATATCCCTTATTTAAGATGAAAATGTCCTGAAGAGAATTTGGAGTTGTGAGTTACAATTTGGGCTTCTGATTTTCTCTTAAATTATTGTGCAGATATTGAAACCTACTCCAAAACAAGGAGGTTCAAGAATATCTGGGGTTCTACTGTGAGATATTTAGGCAAAAATATATAATGCCATGTCTCAGAAGTTATCTATGATTCTGCTTATGCATTGAAATAAAACTAGTGATTCTCAAATGTACTTGTGCAGTTGATAGCTTGACATACACATTCATGGGCACTACCAACAGATTATGATTTTGTGTATGTTAGAAAAACTCCATAAGTGCACATTTTTGAAAGACATCACAAATCATTCTGATATAAAAGACTCAACATTCCTCTAGAAGATCCATTCAACTCATTGCAACCACATTTTTAAGTGAGAGAATCATTTAGTAGAGCAACAGTATTTTCTTCTATTGTTCCATTATAAAAAATAGAAACTTAATAAACTTGTAAACAGCTTTAAACAAATCTGAGTTCTCAGTGAAATCATAAATACTCTAAAGTCATTGGAGAACTCATAAATGGAAAAGAAAATACTTTTAATACATAGATAAAGGTTCAGATATTTTAAGTAAAGTTATTCTGATAACAACAGAAACAACATATATAGTAATTTAAATAACACATTAGAGTTAAATGCACAGATATCAATTCTTGGTGATAATTTATGGTAGCATTGTATTTTATACTCTTTAAAGACAAGGTTTCATTTAGATATTGTCCACCTGTGATTATCTTTCTTTTATTTTTGAGTATCTTTTACATCCAAAAATTTAACATATAATTCTCAATCATTTTGTTTATTTCCCTTAATTAACCAAATCCTGCTCACATATACCAACATAAAGCTATAGAATTAGTTGTAGATATTTATGGCATTCTGAACAATTCTCATGCTTATGAGGGCTTTTTAAAACTAATCAGAAAGTGAGAGACACCATATGCAAAGCAGGTAAAGAAAATAAATTAATATTTTTAAATCTCTAACATCAAGTAGGCATAATTTGTTTTTGCCATATTAAGCCTAAAGTTGATCCAGAGAATAATAACATAAACCAACCACTTATTGAAACTTTCTATGTGCCAGACACTTTGTCAAAACATGTTAACAACTTCCTCACAACCTTGAGGTAGATATCAGGGCGAAAAATCACCTTATAAGTTTACTTTTTAAAGCTTCATAATGAATAGTAGAATTAAATGTTAAATGTAGATCAAGCTTATCCTATAGAGTAAGTTTTAACTATTCCATGAAACACAGGAAAATTACCTTTAAGATTCAGAATATCTACCTTACCAAGTTAGATAATTATTTATTTTGAGGCTGTGATGTATGGTGATGGAATATTGAGATAATTTATCACTCATGATAATTCACTAAGATAACCAAGAATAAACTTTACAAAAATGATATTATTTCCAAAACTATAACCAGAAGTAGGAAAGAAAAGAAAATGTCAAAATCTCTGGTCATGCATACTTTTTACATTTTTAACTGTATAGGAAATACATAGTTGTTATGATCAGAGTAAGTTAAAAATAATTTTTTAAAAATAATTTTTCATTTGTAAATCTCTGTACAATGATGAAATCAAATACCAGTCTAAACTATTAACCTTTCCCAAAGACAAATGTATAACTTGTGTGTGCTTTAAAGAAGAGTTCATACCAATCTTTCCCAAACTTTTCCAAAATATGGAAAAGGAGAGACTACTTCCAAACTCACTTTATGAGAGCATCATTACCTTGATACAAAATCAGACAAAGATATAAGAAAAAGAAGACCAATATTTCTATAAAATATTGATGCAAAAATCCTTAACAAAATACTAACAAAACAAATTCATCATTACATTAAATGGATTATATGCCATGACTAGTGGGATTTACTTATATATCCAGAATAGATTGACATAAGAATATCAGTAAAATTCACTGCAGTTACAGAAGGAAAAATAAAAACTATGTGATCATCTCAATTGATTAAAAAATATGGCAAGATTCAACGTCCTTTCATGGAAATAAAAAGCACTCTAAGAATAGAAGTAAACTACCTTAACATATAAAAACCATATATAAAAAGCTCTCATATAACATACGCAATATAGAGGACTGACACTTTTCCTTTAGGATCAGGAACAAGGTGAGGATGTCCAGTCTTACCACTTATTCTGAACATAATACTGGAATTCCTGGTCAGAACAATTAGGCAAGAAAAATAAAAGAAATTCAAAATGAAAAGAAATAAAATTGTCATTGTTGACAGAAGAAATAACCTTATATATAGAAAACTTTTTTCCCAATAATTCAATACAGTTATGCATTTTCCTGGTTTTAAAGATGAGTAAACTTAAAGTGATATTATCAGCATGACATAAGTACCGAAGTTTGTACACCAATCCAGGTCTGTCTGAAACCAAAACCTGTGTCTTTTTTTTTTTTTTTTTGTATTATACTATGATGCATTTTGGTTTTTTTAATTGGTATTTTAAGTTTATTTAACATAATACCCTCCAGATTCACCCATGTTGTCATAAATGGCAAGATTTTTTTTCAATTTATGGCTAAATAATATTCCTTTGTGTATATACATTATATTCCTTTATCCATGTATCTGCAGAAGGAAATTAAGGTTGTTTCCATATTTGGGCTATTGTGAATAATGCTTCAATCATGCCAATATCACAGAAACAAGCAAAAGAATTGCAGTTGCCAGGGACATGGGGAAAAGGGAAATGACTTGATACATGTCATATGTACACATTTTCAGTTGTAAGTTCTGAGGATCTAATGTACATCCATTCCTTGAATAATGTCATTTCATTATAACACTGATAAGAACTTAACTCTTGTTTATGTCAATTAGCCTAGGGTAAAATTAATATCATAAGTTTTTTTGCTTGAAGTCACAGAACCTTTTTTTAAAAAAAAATTTATTGTTTGTGCTATTACAGTTGTCCCAATTTTCCCCTTTGCCTGTTCCCCACTTTCATAGTCAATATCCATAAAATTGTTTATGTCCATGGGTACTTTATACATGTTCTTTGATTAATCTCTTTATCTTCTTTCAATCAGTCCTTGCCTCCCTCTCCCCTTTTATAGCTGTCAGTCTGCTCCATGATTCTATGACTCTGGCTCTGTTTTTTGCATTAGTTTACTTTGTTCATTAGATTCCTCTTATAAGTTAGATCATATGGCATGTGTCTTTCACCGACTGGAATTTTTCACTTAGCATACTAATCTCAAGTTCCATCCATTCTGTTGCAAAAGGTAAGAGTTCCTTCTTTTTTACTGCTGCATAGTATTCCATTGTATAAATATACCACAGTTTTTTGATCCACTCATCTCCTGATGGACACTTAGGCCATTTCCAAATCTTGGCTAGTGTAACTAGCTCTGCTCTGAACAGGGGGGTGCATAAATTCTTCTGGATAAGTGTTTCGGGATTCTTTGGGTACAATCCCAGGAGTGGAAATGCTAGGTCAACAGGCAGTTTCATTTTTAGTTTTTTGAGAAAATTCCGTACTGTTTTCCACAGTGGCTGCACCATTCTGCATTCCCACCAACAGTGCACTAAGGTTCCATTTTCTCCACATCCTCACCAGCACTTGTTGTTTGTTGATTTATTAATGATAGCCATTTCGGCAGATGTGAGGTGAATCTCACTGTGGTTTTAATTTTCATCTCTCTGAGGGCTAGTGATGTTGAACACTTTTTCCCATATGTGGGCCCTCTTTATGTCCTCCTTGGAATAATGTCTATTGAGGTCCTTTGCCCATTTTTTAATTAGATTGTTTGTCTTCCTGGTATTGAGTCCTACAAGCTCTTTATATATTTTGGAGATTAAACGATGTCTGAGTATGGTTAGCAAATATGTTCTCCCATGCAGTCAGTTTCATTTTATTTTGATAATGGTTTACTTAGATGTACAGAAGATTTTTTAATTTGATGTAGACCCATTTGTTTATTTTTCCTTTATTTTCCTCACCCTAGGCAAAAATATTGCTATGCAAGATATATTAAACTTACTGTGCATGCTTTCTTCTAGTATTTTTATGGTATCATGATGTATTTAAGTCTTTTATCCATTTTGAGTTTATTCTGATGTATGGTGTATGATGGTGGTCTAGCTTTATTTTTTTGATTGTGCCAGTCTAGTTCTGCCACACCATTTTTTTGAAGAGACTGTCTATAAAGAGACAGTCCATTATACACTCGTACCTCCTTTGTCAAATATTAATTAACCATAAAGACATGGGTTTATTTCTGTGCCCTCTATTTCTGTTCCATTGATTTATGTGTCTGTTCTTATGCCAGTACCAGAGTGTTTGTGTCTGTTCTTATCCAGTACCAGACTGTTTTGATTATAGTGACTTGTAGTATAGTTTGATCAGGTATTGTGATTCCTCCAACTTGATTCTTTCTTAAGATTGCCGAGGCTATTTGGGGTCTTTTTTGGTCCCATACAAGTTTTTGGAATATTTGTTCTAGATCTGTAAAATATGCCACTGATATCTTGATAGGAATTGCATTGAATCTGTAGATTGCTTTGGGTAGTATGGACATTTTAATGAAGTTAATTTTTGCAACCCATGAACACAGTATATATTTACATTTATTTTTACCTTCCTCATTTTCTCTCTTCAGTGTCCTAAAGCTGTATAAGTATTTTATCTCCTTGGTTAAATTTGTTCCTCAGTACTTTATTTTATTTGTTGCAATACTTAGTAAATGCGATTGTTTTCTTAATGAAATGGAAACAATAAAAACAAAAACAAAACAAAACAAAAAAAACCTCGCAAGAAACAAAAACCCTGGACCAGATGGCTTCACATGTGAGTTTTACCAAACATTCCAAGAAGAACTAATACTTCTTCTTCTCAAAGTATTCCAAAAATTTCAAGAGGACAGAGAACTACCAAACTTATTTTACGAGGCCAGCATTATCCTAATTCCAAAATCAGATAAAGACACTACAAAGATGTTGGTGGGAATGCAGACTGGTGCAGCCACTGTGGAAAGCAGTGTGGAATTTCCTCAAAAAGCTGCAAATGGAACTGCCTTTTGATCCAGTGATTTCCCTGCTGGGACTATATCCTAAGAATCCCAAAACGCCAATTCAAAAGAACCTATGCACCCCAATGTTCATAGCAGCACAATTTACAATAGCCAAGTGTTGGAAGAAGCCTAAATGCCCATCAGCAGATGACTGGATCAAAAACTACGGTACATTTACACAATGGAATACTATGCAGCAGAAAGAAAAAAAGAACTACTAAACTTCGCGACAGCATGGATGGAACTAGGGAGCATTATGCTAAGCGTAAAAAGCCAGGGGGCGAAAGACAAATACCATATGATCTCACCTATAAGTGGAACCTAACCAACATACAAGGATGAAAGGAAAATAAGACCAGCAACACTGAAAGGAAAAGAAACCAACAGAGACAAGAGAGAAGGGGAGGGGCGGGGGAAAAGGAAGGGAAGGGGAAAGTCAAGGAACATATAGCAAGGACTCATGGACAAAACCAAAGGGGAAGGATTGAGGGAGGGAGAGGGGGGAGGGGACAAGGGAAAGTGGTGGGGGGAAGGTAGAAACAAATGTATTTGAAAAAGTAAATAAATTTAAAAAATAAATAAAAAATACATATTTGGAAAAAAAATAGTACACTACAAAGAAATATAATTACAGGGCCAATATCCCTGATGAACATAGACACTAAAATACTTAACAAAATATTAGCAAACCAAATACAATAATGCATCAAAAACATCATACACCATGATCAACTGGCATTTATTGTGGGAATGCAAATTTGGTACACATTTCAAAAACCAATAAATATGATTTACCATGTAAACAAAATAAAAGATAAAAACCACATGATCTTATCAATAGATGCAGAAAAAGTTTTTGATAAAGTTCAGCACTATTTTAAGAACTCTTAGCCAAGTGGGAATAGCAGGAACATATCTAAACATAATAAATGCCCTATTTGACAAACCTGCTGCCAGCATCATACTCAATGGACAAAAACTCCAAATGTTCCCCTTAAGACCAGGGGCAAGACAGTGATGTCCACTTTCACCTCTTTAATTCAACATAGTCCTGGAAGTCCTAGCCACAACAATCAGACAAGAAGAAGAAATAAAAGGCACCCACATTGGAAAGGATGAAGTAAAACTGTCTTTATTTGTAGATGACATGATACTGCACATAGAGAATTCCAAAAATTCCACCAAGAAACTACTAGAACTGATAAATGAATTTAGCAAAGTAACAGGATACAAAATTAATATCCATAAATCAGTTGCATTTTTATATGCCAATAATGAACTAACAGGAAGGGAAATTAAGAAAACAATTCCATTCACAATTGCTACAAAAAAAAAAAAACCCTAGGAATAAACCTAACCAAAGATGTAAAAGACTTATACTCAGAAAATTATGAGACACTGAAGAAAGAAATTGAGGAACTACAAATAAGTGGGAGCATATACAGTGTTCATGAATAGGAAGAATTAACATCATTAAAAGGCCTATGGCACCCAAAGCAATCTATAGATTCAATGTAATTCCTATCAAGAATCTAATGATGTATTTCACAGAACTAGAACAAATATTTCAAAAATTTATATGAAACCACAGAAGGCTCCACATAACATCAGCAATCCTGAGATAGAACAAAGTTGGAAGAATCATGCTACCTGATATCAAACTATACTACAAGCCCGTAGTAATCAAAACATCATTGTACTGGTGTAAAAAACAGACCCATAGATCAAAGGAACAGAATGGAGAGGCCAGAAATAAACCCACACCTTTACATTCAATTAATATTCAACAGAGGAAGCAAGCGCATACAGTGGGCTAAAGATAGTTTATTCAATAAATTGTGTTGGGAAAAGTGGACAGATAACCCTCAGAAAGATGAAAGTAGACCACCTTCTTACACCACACACCAGAATAAATTCAAAATGGGACAATCTCATTTTTAACCTTAACTCAAAAAGGAATTTAAACAAGAACTTTAAACCTCAAAGAATTGGTCAGCAAAATGGGGATAATAAATATCTAAGAGCTATGATGATTAAAGAAGAGATTGTATTTTCTTTCTTATTTTTACAATAAACTCCTTATCTTCCTGGAAAGCTTTTGCTCACAAGTTAGGTCCCAGTTGATATATCACCTTATTTGTAAAATATGTCTGTACATTCAAAGCAAAATAATTGCTGCTACCTCTTAGTTCCCAAAGCATCTTATTCATAAGCACTTATCACATTGTTAGCTTCATTCCAGATTGCTGTTAGCTAGCACCAAATTGTGAGCTTGTTTTCAAAGGCCAATAATAAAACCTACTTATCTTTAAAAATCTAGCACTTTCACTTTGCCTAGCAAAGGAATAAAAAGACATTCATTGCAGTGATTTAAATTGACTTGTTTCTTTCATAGAAAAATCCAAATATTTGGCCATTATACTGTCAGAAGGTTGGATCACTTTAATTCAGAGCTAAGGAGTAAAAGGACCTCAATCATCAAGCTAATCATCCAGCCCTCCTGGCTGTTCTCTGCGGGAGAAACTACTGAATTGACCAGAATATTCTCATCTCTTTCCCTCTTTGACAAATTTGAAGACACACAGTCAATGTATTTTCTTCTTCAACTTTGTTTTATGGAGATTCTGAAGATAACTTATGGTCTTAATTCATATCAATTCATTGTTTCAGACATCAGATTATAATACAAATGATTTAAATGATTATTCAATAGCTACCATTTTTTCTTGTATTCCACATTTGGTTGACAGTTTGTTCACTTTAGTCTTGGATATTGCTCAATCAACGAACTATTTCTAATGAAAGTACCACTTCTATAGATTGACGCATGCTCATTAAAAGAAAAAAAATACCATTAGCTTTACTTCTCAAATGACAATGTTTTCCAGATAATTTCCTTAATTTGGGGGAACTGAATGTTAAGACTATGTTCTCCCACATGCAAAGAATTATAATGATTAAGATAAAATGTCATGGTTTTATAAGAATTAAAATAACAGTAAGTTTTAAGCTCATTTACTTGATGAAATCTTTTTGTCTTAGAAGGTAACGTGGTGAGGATGGCACACAAAGTGTGCCACTTTTGTAAAACAAGTGTTTTTTGTCAGAGTTTTTGAAAAATTGTTTTCTGGTTCTGATCCATTCAAGTTTTTTAATACATGCACACAACTGGAAGGAAACTAAAAAAAATAACATGCATGTTTAAGGTTCCTTGTAAAATTTAGTTTTTATAAAAGCTGCCAAAATATAGCGTAACAACTAAAAGAGACAATAGATCCTGTTCAAAGCAGATTTTTGGCTATTTTTTTTTTGCTTGTGTAAGCTGATCTTGGGAGGAAAAACCCTTTTTTTTATTAGGGTTAAACTGGTAAATCCAGATATTCTCTCTCTCTGCCTCCACAAATCTTGTCCTAAGCTTTGTTGCTTTCTTCATTCACCACATCTATACATAAATATGGGTTAATGCTGGGATGTTTGATTTTTATTATATCTTTAACTTTATTCTTTTTTACTTTACTGTGTAATGAATAATGAATTTTAATTAATAAATATTATTTTTGCCCATATATAGAAAACCTGTTTTTATTTTGAAGAGCATATTCTTATATTTGGTGTTATTCTGCTTACAAATTAAAATGTAAAAGAGCTATTTTTGTATGTAATATATTTAAAAAATAATTTCACTAATTTCTACTTATGGCTTTCGAAATAACTATTTTAAAAGTACATAAAATTACATTTATATGCATATGAAGCATTAGTCAATATGTTTATATTGTATGCTTCAGCTAAATAATTTATTATGTTTATATGTAAAATATGCACATAGATTATATAACATAAACATGTATATGGTCTTAATCAACATGGGTTTAATTGCATGCTTGAATCATTTAGATATATTTAAACAAATTTGTTGTGAACTTGATAAAAGAAACTGTTCCATGTTAAGAGCTAAACCTTGGTGCCTTTCTTGTACATTTAAGTTAGACCACTGTACTTAAAAATTCAGAGGGATTTTCATTTTTATTATGAGTAGTTGCCTTTAAAAACCTTAAGTTATTAATCCTTCCTAATAATATTAACTTCTCCTGTCTAGGCTAAGGTCAAGAAGCCACTCAGAAGTTGTCTCACACTGTAGAATGAGGGGAGGTGTTCACATGCATGGCTATTATCCAAAGACACTCAGACACAAACCCCACACACACATCATGTGCAAACACCAACAGCCCATTTTTCATGTGTAATTAGAAACTGTTATTCTAATGCCATTTTTTCTCATTGTATTATTTTTATTAGTGATTACTGATATTACATTTTTAAAATAGTTTTGGATTTTATTAATTTAACTTAACTGTCATTTCTAGCAATTATGGTGCAATTGTAATTTCTGAAAGTTGACAATCCCTTTCCGAGGAAATATCTTTGTTACAAAATAATTATATTTTCTGTTATTTTTGTGAAAGCAAAACTAGTCACAAATAGTGTAAATGTAATAGCCATTGTAACACTGTAAAATAGATTGGACCAGATTAAGGTATTTTTGTTATTATAAATAAGAAATTATGGTTGTATATGAACAGGAGAGACATCTATGAGAAAATAATATTCACCCTGGAAACCTCTGACTTGTTTTTAAAACATAGTTTTTATAGGAAATTAATTTGTAAAAGCAATCATTTGCCTTAATACGTGGAGAATCAATGCTCACATTTACTAGAGAGAAAACAGCATTTTTAATCTGCATAATGAGATATCTATCCTTTTCTCCTTAAAGAAGATGTTTCTATAAATGGGTTGTATACATTTTAAAAAGAAAATATCCTTGTCAAATGCATCACTGCATTGACTTAACTTGAAGATAGTTAGTCTTTACCTAGCCTTTCCTATAGCATTTATCAATTGGTTAAATGCTGTAATATGTGTATGGTGCCTATATGTTTGGTGACTACAGAGACTTGTACATAACATATTTAAAATAAAGCAAGCAAAAGTAAAATTTTAAGAAATTTACCACCCTAGAGTTACTTTGAATACACAAAGCTTTATTCATATTACCATCAATAAACATCGATTCTTCAGTAAAAAAGGAAACCTCTCAATATAAAAATATCTAGATGCATTTTCAGCTCATCTGTTTCCATTATATGTCATAATATTGAAAAATTATCTGAGATCTTAATTTTCATTAATGATTCCATTAGTAAGAATGTCAAAAAATTTTTGAAAACCTTCTCTTCCTTAATGAAATGTCTGAACAAAGAAGCGTTTCCCACTTCAGTCAGCACACAGGTTACAATAATGATGTAGAAACTCATGATTTAGGTGTGTAATTCTATCAAAGTATGGAGAGGACTCCTTTAATTTTCAAGAATTCTGTTAGACCAGAAAGGATCTGGAAAAAAATTAAAAAAATATATATATATATATATATATATATATATATATATATATTTTTTTTTTTGGTAGGTTGACTAGAGTTTCAGACCAGATACCTGGTGGATGTAATCCTGGATTTTCATACTCAAAGATTGTTTTCATTCTTTATACAAATTTGAAAACTTCTTTAGCTTGAATATCTGGACCAGATACCTATTTATTTTTTAGTAATTTTTAATTTGAAAATGATTTTTAGTTTCTAAGTCAAAGAAATACTTGTTTATTGAAGATAATTCAAAAAAGTAAAACAAGAGTAAAACCCAGTAACACAGAGCTAGATACATTTTAAAGAGAATATTATTGTATCATCTTTTAACATCTTTCTATTTATATACCTATTATCTACCTACCTATTGTAAAATAAAATTGCTACAGTATTGTATATTTTTTAAAGAAATAAATGTATTTTTATATATGTATATATAATTATTTGCACTATTATTAAATAACTGCAAAGTAGTCCATCTTAAGTTGATAATGTTATAAACAATAATGGAATTAATAAACATTAGAAATGCATTTGCAAATAACCATGAATAATTCCTTAGGAAAAATTCAGAAAACTGTAAATGTAAATTCAAGTACACTTTAAATATATTTGACAATTGTTAGATTTCACTAGAAAGGTCATACCAATTGGATAGTATTTAATTCTGTAATAGGTTAAATTGCTAATGTAGTTATATTAGTTTCTATTTTTATAACTTCTTGGATAAAAAAGTTCAGTCTACAAAATTTATCCTCTTTTGGAAAATCATTAAGATATTATTTTTGCCATTATGGGCCTATATTATAAGAGATCCAAACGTTGAGAATAGAGCTGAATTAGAGAGAGCTGAGCTTGTAGCTGTCAAAGTAGCCAACTAAGACAGCAAGCCAAAATGAAGCGACAAACCTTCAATTATTTGTTGTATCACATAAGCAAGAGGCTGAATTGGAGAAATCACTGATTTTCACACTGTTCCATATTTTTCTCATGGAATAGTGCCAGTTATAGTCAGATGGATTATAGATGTGGTAAGTAGTCTCACTGCTAAGAGGGCCCTGAACAAAAGTTCCTTTCAAAAAAAGAGGTCCAAAAAAAGGGAGAATGATAATGACTAGGTATAAATGGCTAATGGTAGTGAAAAGTCATTGAGTCATAGTCAATAAAAAGGGCCTTTAAGATTTCCTATCTCCATCACATAAGGATGGAGGAGTCTTAGTAGAGGGGTCTGGAAAAGACCTCCACTGAACTTTCCAATACTTAGGCCTTTGAAAGGAGATGCTTGGGCTAGTACTTCAGATATGCATCAAAGGATTGGTCAGCTAGGTGTGTATAAGTCCTTGACTGCCTGAATCCTTGACTCCAACTACGTGCAGAAACTGCGATACATTAATTTTGAATTACCTCATATATGTGCAGGACAGCTTTGCCTCCTGTGATGTATGCCATAGGGAGCCTTTGTAATTGCCCATGGTTAGGCTTGAAAGATTACAAATTAGTTTTTGGCCAAGAGCTGGACTCCTCAACAAGGCAAGTCAAATGAAGGTAAATGTTAATACTTCACACTATACCTAAACATATATATAAATGTTAAAATCATAAATGTTAATTATGATTTCATGAAAAATAGCACATTTTTGCAGATGGGTAGCTTTATCAGCCAGCCTACTGCCAGGGGAAATTTGCAAATCCAACAATTTTCTCTTATTTGTAATCTCTCATTCAGTTCAAGATGATAATGAAATTCTCAAGAACTTCATGGGTCTCCCTAATGCCATGTGTATTCAGTTTATTTAACAAAAGGACCAATAGTTTGATTGGGGTATATGAAAACCACACCCTCAATCTCTTGTGACTGAATACTCTGAACTTTTGGTTTTTCCCAGTCCTAAGGAAGGAAATGTAGAGTCAAACATTTGTTTGTAACTGTAGAGCACATTTTTCTGACAGTGAATCTCTTACGTTAATGTCTTTTCCACCTGAATTGGCTGAGAAGCAGTCAAAATCATCAAGTCCTGATTATTTTTCTTTTACAATTGTACCCTCAATGTGTTTTATTTTCTATAAGAGGCAAGAAGAAACCAGCCTACACCTTCAACACCTTACTTGAAAATCTCCAAGGATAAATACCCAATTTATTTACAAATGTTATTTTATGTAACTGCAATACACAATTTCATAAAATTTTCTGCCAATTTCCATTAATATATTTGTCACCTTCTGAGGCTTAAAACAGTAGCACCATTAATGTCTCTATTTCTACTAACAGTCTGCTCAAAATGACTGAAGTATTCTCTAAGATGTTTTAGATTTTCTGTTATGTTACTCAGTTCTTTGGTTTCCTTACTAGCAGATTTGATAGCACACATTTTACTACTAACAGAGTTTCAAGAAACTCTAGGCTTATTCTGTCATGTTTATCAAAATCCCTTCAGTTTTTGGTAAATATCCATTTCCAAAGCCACATTTTTAGGTATTTGTTGCAAGACACCTGACTTCTGATACCAAAATCTATATTGTCTTTCTATTCCTAGCATAACAAATTACCACCAAATTAAGGGATTAAAATAAAAAAAACTTTATCTCACAGTTTTGTAGGTCAGAAGTCAGGGTGGTCTCAATATCAAAATTAAAATATTAGCCAGTGCGAGCCTTTATCTGAAGGATCTGAGGGAATAGCCACTTCCAAGCTTAGCTGTTGGCAGAATTCAGTGCCTTAAGGTTAGGTTGTGAGACTGAGGTCCTTGTTTCTTTGCTGCCTCTCAGTGAGGAGCCTCTCTCTGCTTCTTTATCCAGCATGCATTCCTTGTTGATTAGCCCTTCTCTCTTCCAACAACAAATAATGAATGGAATATTTCTCATGCTTCCAAACTTTCTAGCATCTTCTTCTATGTCTCTTTGCCTCCAGCCAAAAAGAGCTTTCTTCTTTTAAGGCTCATGGGTTTAAATTGGGCTCACCTATAAAATCCAGCATCATATTTTTTCTTAAGATATATAAAAAACATAATAATTCTTATAAAGATTTCCCCCCTTAACATAATATATAAACAGGTTCTAGTGATTAGCATATGAAAAAATTCAGGGAGCACTATTATGCATACCACTTTGAAGATATATACACACACAGAGTTGACCCTTGAATAATACGGGCTTAAACTGCATGAGTACTTATACATGGATTTTTTTCAATACATATTGTAATACTTTAATATATTTACATACATATTTATATATAAATAGATAAAATATATAATATATTAGACTCCCTTTCTCAGCTTTAATATAGCAGAGTATAGGCTTAACAGGGTGTGGGTTTAGTGGGGTGTGGGCTTAACAGGATGTAGGTTGACAGGCCCCAGGGCACCCCCCTCCCCCTGCCCGGCAAGCCTAGCTTGGGGACAGGGAAAAGCAGGAGCACAGGGATTGTGAATTATTTTGCATATCAATGACAGCAGGCTAGCTACATTGCCTGTGTGGAGCCATGGAGATTGGCATGACTTTGAACCATGGTGTAACTGGGAGGCAGCTCCCCTGGTTACAGCACCTGCATGAGAGCTTGGAGATGGTTTGCTCCATGCCAGGGGGCCATGCCTGCCTGGACTAAGTATGGCAGCCAAGAAAGGCAGAGAATATGGGAGTGCTAACAAGTGTAGCCAATTGTGGGAGGAGTCAGAAATAGGGTTATGAAGGAAGATCCACGCTGGGATTTAAACCCAGGCAGGGCATCTTAACCATGCAGTTCTGGGAACGGAGAGGGGCCTTTCTTGACCACATGGCTTAGGAAGCAGGTAAGAGAGTAAGAAAGATATAGCAGCCATGCAGAGCTCTCTCTTTGTGGTTTGAAAGAGTGCAGAAGGACAAGCACTGGCCTATCATTAGGATGTGGTTTCGGATTAAGAATGGAGTCCAGCTGAGCTATGGACTTCTGTTTCTTTTCCTGACATAAGGGACCCTTGACTGGCCTGGTTTGGCAAGGGGAGGCAGAACTGTATGTATGTTTGTGGGTGTATTTTTGTTTCTAAAGGGAATGGGATTTAACGGAGACATTCCATTATTGCTCCAAACATGTGTAACTTTTGAATAAATAGTACCTTTCCTTTTTACCAAACTCTGGCATTGTGAGCCACAGTTCTTAACATGATAGCAGCATGCAAAGACGAACCATAGTAAAAAAAGACTCTAGGGGAGAGAGCCTGTTTCTGTAATACTAATGTCAAAGAACAATTATCCTTAGCTGCTCAGTATAATTCTAAAAACAATTATTTTTTTCCAGACTTGTTAAGTGAAATTTTATTTTGCAAACCCTTGCTGTTATTATAAAGATTTACTTATGATTTGCATTAGAGACATTTTAATTGCCCTTATAAAACAAATACCTTATTATAATTCATTTTATTGATTAAACCAAAATCAATAAGTGTAAGAACAAATTACAGCCCATCATTTAACTCAAAAATGCAAGGGCAAAAAGGGGTCAGTATATGCCAATATAAAAATAGCATTAAAATTAGAAAATAATATATTTCTTTGAAATAGTACTTATAAGCATGAAGCAAATATAAACTAATAAAATTTTGTAGTGTAGCACAGAAGTATGAAGAAAACTTTAAAAGATTTAGGAACTATAAAAGAAAAAAGAGCAAGTGAAGTGTAGCCAGTCTAAAAATTATACATAGGAGGGTTTTAAAATATTTTCAGAACTATGAACGATAATTTTAAAATTCTGTTAATTAACTTGTTTTTTAACATTGTGCCATGGACTTAGCAGTTTAGGTAGAGAGCTTTGTGAAAGAAGTTATCCATAAACTCTGGAGTGCTTGCAAACTGGAAGAAATTTTCATAAGTCGCTTCAATTCATAATTCAATTTAAACTGTCAGTAGAGTTGGAGAGCAATATTTGCATACTCAGAAATATTTTTTGGCGAACTTAAAGGTTAGTGAACATATTATTCAGTATAACTATTTGCCTAAAATTCTTGTAATTATATTTTCTGGAACACAGCATTGAAACCTAAATTCGAGTGATCAGTTTATTCAGATGCCAGACCATAGGAAGCATGTTCATGGGATATTGAATGCGTATTGACTGGCTCAATAACTCTTAGGAATAGAATTTAGGCATGCTCTTTGCATTTTTAAAACACATGGGGGATGAAATTTCATTTTCTTTCTTTCTTCAGTTCCACCTGAAGTAGGCCATGAGATCATCTGAATTGCCTGCTCCCCAGAGAAATGATGAAGTCTATGACTAGCAGAAACAAAGTTCCAGCCCTTCTGAGGGAAGTAATTGGTCTAGCTGTGGTATTTATAGTAGGAAATGCTTTTTACCTCTTTGTGATTGGAATGTTAGTATCTTGAGTAAATTATATTATAACCTTCCAAGTGAGTCCAATTTTATTAGTAGAATGACAAAAATCTATAGTAGCTATTGCAAAATTGCCTCTAAAATATTAATAAACATGACTTAATGAAAATATAACCCTATCAAAATATTCAAACTGAGAGTTAACCTATAAAATGTGTATGTAGAGGGAAGAGATGGGAATTTTTATAGACTATTAATAAAGCTAATGGACCTACAGTATTTAAAATTAGGTTTCACTTCTTGGACAATATAGACCTTAATCCATGAAATAGATCCCATATAAAAAAATCATTTTTGTCACTGTATATATCTCGACTTAGAAACCATATTCCTGTAATGAAAGAGCTTCCTAAACTATGTTGGATATTTTCTGTAGAGGTGAAGCCCATTGATTCTATTCATCCCCTACTCTTAGCCTTCACAAATTATTTAGATTTACCAATTTCTAGGGAATAAAAACTAAGAAAGGAGAGTGGAAAAAGGAGGATCTTTAATAAGGCCCACTGTTTTATACAAAGATGTCCATATAAAGTATTCTAGGCAGGATTAACTATAGGAAGAACCTTTGTTGCAATTTATGCTTAAAGCATTTTCTTTTATTTCTATGCTAGTTTAGCATATTATAGTATTATAGTAAAATACTTTAGAGTTAGAATAAGTAACAGCACTCTTGCATGAAAAAGTCATTCTGAGAAATGAAAAAATTTTCCAAGAGCTATGCCAATTATCCTTGCCCCCAACTTAACTTTGAGAAAAGGATTCTATCATCATCATTTAAACAATAAACGCAAGAGTACACATCTGAAGTTTTAGGAAATACCAGGGCTGAAAAATGTTTCTTTACATATAAATAGATATAAGAAAAATATCTAACGTCTCATATTTCTTCAATGTTTACCTAAAAGTTGCTAGACTACCCACATATGTCCTAAACTGAAGGCTAACTCATTGCATTTTCTTATTTAACTAGTTTAATGGGTGGTGTTATAGGGTTGAGTTATAGGCCACTGCCATCAGAGAGATTTTTCTCTCTTTGCAATTTCATTTTAAGTTTGATGAAAATGAATCAGTGGAGAAAAACTTTTATGTTTGGCTTTATCTAGTTATCTGTGGTGTCTGCATCACACATTAATCCTTGTGCTAGTATAGGATTAAAGGACATAATTTTACAAAGAGTTTGATACATAGAAAACACTAGTTCTATGTAGGCTTTTGTTATAAATGCTTCTTATCACCACATGGAAGATACTGTCACTTGGTGTGAATACACTTGTTCATGGTATAGGTATATTTAAAATCTCATGATCTAACACTGTTCCAAGTCAACTTTCTCAGTTTTCTCCCAAAATTGATCCCCATCCTCATCCCTGACCTCTAAATATTGATATGCCAAAACACCGACTTTCCAAGTCATTGTATGTTCTTTGATTTTGTCTAGGATACATTGTAGGCTTTAGATAATCTACAAAACTTGGGACAAAGAAATGGGAATTTGTCTAGTTTCCCCCTATGAGTATGATTTCTGATGTTTCCAATGTTTTTGTTTTTCTTTTTACTTTTTAATTTAGATTTAGTTTTTCAAGAGCCAGTTACTGGGTTCAATTTGTATTACAATGATGTCTTAGAATTTATCTTTCTCTGTCTTTATTTTTGTCTCTATTTTTCTCCCTCTTATTATTTATTTATTTTTTTTTTAAATTTTAAGATTAGTAGCAGGTTGTTAATACAACAGTCAGTATTTTAACTGGAAATTCAGAATATTGTAGCATCCTAAGAACACTTAAATAACAGACACTAACTACAAGAGTAATACCACCCTGGGTAGAAGTGGTGATACCTTCACTTGTAGGAACTCTGAATTTTTCAGATACAAGAAATGAAGAATTTAATCAGCAAAATGGATTTAGACCATTGCATGTACTCAAAATGATGTACAGTTCTGTATCCATGTCTTTAGCTCTGTCTTAAAGTATGTACCCAATAAACTTTAAGACTAGCTCCTACTCATCATATTAACTTCTGCTTCTAGTAGGCAGAGATCTAAGAAGGCCTCAAGTTTCCCACTGAGTATGGATGGGACCTGTGAATATGATGAAATTGCCATTTCTATGATTTATTTACATTATGTAAGACTCCAGTTTAACAGATTGAAAGGAGATTCTTCTTGCTTTCAGGAAGTAAGCTTCTAGCCCTGGCCACTGTGTCTAACTTGGTTGGACCTTCATGGCATAAACTGAAAGTTCATGGGTTTGATTGCAGATAAGGGTGGGTATGAGAGGTTCCTTGTCCACACAGAAGAGATGTTTCTCTCTCACATTAATGTTTTTCTCCTTTTTTCTCTTCCTACCTTCCCCTTTTTTAAAAATAGTCAGTAATATACTCTTCTAAAAAAAAAAAAGCAGGAAGCTTTTATTTTGTGAAAGGACTGAGTTCCAAGAATTTGAGGTACCCTATAGGAATTGAGTAGAAAATGGAGACTCTTACCCAGAAGAACTTAATTTGTTAACAACTTAAATGAGCTTGAAAAATGACCCAGGCTTCAAATGTGATTGATTTTTTGTTGATTGATATACAGCTTATTGATGTCTTGATTTCAGTCTGGTGAGACCCTGAGCAGAGGAACCATCTAAACTCTGTCCAAATGTGTAACCGACAAAAACTTTTAAAAAAAGAAAGGTTTTGCTATAAATAAAAAATAAAAAGAAAAATATTTTATACTCCAATAAAAAACCAATTCACCCCTCAAATGCCAACTTATCATACACTTTTTTTCAGTACCCCAATCTGAAGTATTCAATCCCACACAGTAAAATCACTATTTCTTGTGTTGACTTATTTATTTCTTTTATAGATCTTACCACTATCTAAAATTACATACATTTTAGTTGAACAATAAAAACTTTAACAATAGCTAATAATAATTGCATTCTTACAATGTATCAGTCCTTGTGCATTATTCATTTAAGCTTCATTCTCACCTCATGAAGAAGACAAGATGATTTGTATTTTATATTAACTATTCTGAGACATTGATATATTAAGCCAGTGATTTTCAGTCAGTGTGCAATACCTAACTAGTCAGGGGTACTGACCTCTTTTTTCTTAGATTCTTGAAATAAAAAAATGATGACAGCCAACACAACAATAGCTGTCTATTGAGACTGAATCAAAATTATACCTATATTCTGTCACATTGGCAAAAATATAATATATTTTTTGGTGTGCCACAGAATTTTAGTAATTGGTTTATTTCACTATGAGACAAAAGGGGTTGAAAATGACTGTGTTAAGCATTCAAGATCACATAATCATGAAATGGAAAGATTTGGATTTAAATCAAAGTTTTTATCATCTGATATCTCTCATTATATTATTCCTCATTAGATAATATGTTTTATATTACTATAAGTTGCAGTTTAATTTATTACTTTAGTTTTCCTGCTGCAAATTTTAACAGTTTTTCACACACACACACAAAAATAAAACATAACAAGTTTATAATCTCTTATAAAACCAAGCATTTATTTCTAATCCTTCATGTCAAAATATGCTTTTTCTTTCCACATAATGATTGAAATACCAAAAACAAATTTTTCTTATGAAAAATTGGTGATATTAAACCATTAAAGCAATAAACCCCAGAAAATCCATAGAGATTTTAACAATGTTAAGATCAGTCACATAATTTTTCTCATGTATTATAGTGGCATCTCTAAGGTCCTTATTTGATAATTATAACATGAAATGGTATCTAAAACATGGGCAGAAACAAACTATAATCTATCATAAATGCAAATTTTTATTTTTATTATGAAAGTAATGCATGTTTATTGTGGAAAATTTAGACAATCTTAATAAGAAAAAAAGAAACATGTGAAATTCACAAGTAGTCCCCCTGATTAAGAGATGCCAATTGTAAACATTTATCCATGAAATTTCAACATTTTTCTATATTTACATTTATTCAAATGGATTTACATTGCATGTAATTTTTAGAAGTTTTCCTAATTAACAATATACTGCAAACATCTATTCCTTACATGTTAATTCTATTACTATATTAATCACTGTACACATATTTTTATTATTGAACTTAAGAATTTTTTTGGTTGTATCATTAATTAAAATGTACATGCAATATACAAAATTATTGTAGATAAAAACATGAACACACCCTTTTCTGTTCCTATATTTTAAATTGCTGTATCAAGAGAAACATAGCCACCCATCCACCTACACAGAAATGTTCTATGCAATTTTTCTATCAATTTACACATCCATGGTTGCATATAAATATCACTATTGTCACTCCTGTTGGATACTGATATTTTTAATATCTTTACCATTACTAACCACTCAGATATTTAAACTGTATGTGTTAACCTATTGTTTAAAAATGTTTATTACTTTTTGCATGTGATTAGTTTTTACGGGGCTATTTTTCTTCATGGGTTTTATATGCTTTTGAGGACTTATATGAGGATATAAATCCTCAAAATGAGGATATTTGAGGATAAATTGAGGATTTAATTTTTTCACCTCTATAAATACTGTTTCTGAAAGCATTTCCAAATCAGTCTTTGTCTTTTAAGGCCAGATGTTAGAATGAAAATACAAAGTAGGGTGTAACGGGATGTATTGTGATTAGAAAATCATTAATATAACATATTGAATATCAAAAGGAGTAACACAGATGATAACCTGAGCTGACATCTATTTCCTTTGTAGAAATGGTCTTCAACCCCACCCATTTCCTCCTCATACCTTGCTGTTAATAAAAGACCTACTCTTTCTGAAGTTAATCTCTCCACCTGTGCCCCAGGTCCCATTTCTTTTTGCCTTTTCATGAACTTTGCCCATTTTATTTCTATTCTTTCCTCTGGTAATTCAAGTTGTCCATATCTAATGATTTTATTATTATATTTATATAGAGTTCTACAAAAAAACAAAATTAATTCATGGTGAAGAAAGTATAAGAACACTGATTTCACAGTTTGGGCAGAAGGAGGAGTCTATGAATTGTTGGACCTGAAGGAATTTAGTAGTCCCACCTCTGGCCAAAAATCTTGTGTGTGATCATTCAGGCCTAATTACAGGTAATGACAAAGGCTTTACCTGTCAGGCCCTACAGAGGAAAACTGCCCCTCCCACATCAGATTTGTTGCATGCAGTGCATTGCGGTTTACCAGAATACTTGTAGTCAAGGACTCAGGAACCCTGGTCAGCCATGACATTACACACAGCTGAACTTTGAGCCCAGGTGCTTTCATTTGGAGACAACTTTATCTGAGGCCTTTCTCAGGTACCTCTGAAAAGACCTTATAGAATGAGGAGGAGAGGGAGTGAACATTAAAGACAATTTTCTCTGACACAGTACTCAGTACTTTTCTACTTCAAATAATTCCCCTCTGCTTCTCCTCAGCTCTAGGGTCCATAAAACTGGAAGACACTTTTAGAAAATGCAGTGCTACTCACAGTGTGGAAATTAACTGCCACATCTGGGCAAAGGAACTATGATACTACTAACAGGGACAGGAAGAACATAGGGAAGGAGATGTCCTGCTCTCCGGTCTCCCTGGTGGGCTCCCAATTGGAAGAAATTGAGAGAAGCAACTGATGATGTTGAAATGTAGTTTACAAAATCTCAACCACATCATGGCAAAATGTAATACAGAAGAGAAGGACTGGAGCTGAGAGACAATTATTTAACAATAGGCATACCATTTGACTGTTATCATACACTTATCACCTTAAGTTTCAATTTTTTCCTTTCCAGTGAGTATACACACACACACACACACACACACACACACACACTTATACATTATATCAGGTTAATGAATTTACCTAATGTTAAATGTAGGGGAAATATCTAGGAAAACCTAATCAAGAAAAATATTTTATTTGCAATACTTATAATAGACTATGAATATTGTTTGGCTGCTCTGTGTGTGTGTGTGTGTGTGTGTGTGCGCGCGCGCGCAAAAGTAACACTGCCTGTAACAGTAAATAGTATAGTAGTTACACAAAGAATATTTGTTGAATATCTAAATAGGAAATATTATAAATGTATAATTACAAATTGAAAGCATATTGCGATACGTAGAAACAACATATGTCATTCCAAACTCTAATTCAAAAGACTTCTAAGTCCATTAATATTGGGTGATCAATGAGTAACTGCCAGTCATTGTGCTAAGCACCTTACATACAAAAACTCATTTCAGCTCTGGAGATCACATGGCCAGTCAGTGACAGTGACAGAATACAAATTGGTTTATTTGTCTCCAATTCTTCACAATTTATCCCACCTTCCTGCAGCAATGTCATCTTAGTGTGTGCTAAACTTGGAGCTGTGGTATCTAGTCAGTGATTAAAAATGAGATTTTGTTTTTTGTGTCTTATGATGATCCAACCTGAGTATAAAGTTAGTAAATTACCAGGATTCAAAATGTATATCTCGTATAGATGCACGTTTCTTCCACAGGCCTCTGAAAGCTCCTGTCTTTTGGAAAATGTATTTTTAAAAACCTTATTATCACATGGTAGAATATGCTTTGTGAACAAGATACACTCTTTGTTCATTGGCTTCAAATAAAATAACTATCTAAAAAGAAAGGGAAATCCATTAGGATGCCAAGATAAGGAAAAAAATCTTAAAAAATTAGTTTCCATTCTTTTTCATATTTTGCAATGATCACAGTAAAATAAATGGTACAGTATGGGCCACTTTTCATGCACAGGGCAGGGACTTTCCATTTTATGCTTCCTGTTTAACATGATTCAGTGATTTCACTAGGCCATCACCTACTTGTGCATAGAGCAAGCAAGAACAATAGACTTATTGTTGTGAAGAACTCTGACTCAAATTTCATTTTTATTTCACTCTACAAATATCACAATATCAGACTCACCACCTCAGAGAATACTGGAAATAAAAGGGATATTTGTATAACTAGCTATTTTCCCCTTCTTATTGCCTGATGTTCTTACCTTTGTGTTTGTGGGCAGGTACAATCAACACACACACACCCCGCAACCTTCTTGCTTATCGTAATTGTGTATACCATGTTGCCTTAATCCACTTGGGCTGCCATAACAGAGTACCAGATTGGTGGCTTTAAATGAAAAAAGTTTATTTTGTCATATTTCTGGAAGTTAAATATTCAAAATCAAGATGCCAGGGTGTTGATTTCATTTTTTTCATTTATTTATTGTTGTTTAAGTACGGTTGTCTCCATCTTCCCATCACTATTTTCCCCTACCTACCCTCCCCCACCCACCCTCAATCCTTACACCTTTTGGCTTTTTCTATGGGTCCTTTATACATGTTCCTTGATTTGACCCTCCTCCTTCTTTTCCCCATTATCACCCTTCCCTCTGATTACTGTCAGTTTGTTCTTTATTTCAGTGTTGCTGGTTATATTTTACTTGCTTGTCTGTTTTGTTGATTAGGTTCCACTTATAGGTGAGATAATTTGTTATTTGTCTTTAACCACCTAGCTTATTTCACTTAGCATAATGTTTTCCAGTTCCATCCATGCTTTCACAAAGAGTAGTAGCTTTTCTTTCTTTCTGCTGTGTAGTATTCCACTGTGTAAATGTACCATAGTTTTTTGATCCACTCATTTACTTTTGGGCACTTAGGTTGCTTCTAGCACTTGGCTATTGTAAACTGTGCTATGAACATTGGGGTGCATAAGTTCTTTTGAATTGATGTTTCAGGATTCATAAGGTATAATCCCAGAGTGGAATTGCTGGGTAAAAAGGCAGTTCCATTTTCAGTTTTCTGAGGAAATTCCAAATTGTTTTCCACAGTGGCTGTACCAGTCTGCATTCCCACAAACAGTGTACTAAGGTTTCTTTTTCTCTACATCATTGCCAGCCTTTGTTGTTTGTTGATTTGTTTATGATGGCCATTCTGACTGGTGTGAAGTGGTGTCTCATTGCAGTTTTAATTTGCATCTCTCTGATGGCTAGTGATGCTCAGCATCTTTTCATAGGTCTCTGGACCCTCTTCCTTCTTCGAGGGCCTCTTTCAGTAAGTGTCTGTTTAGATCTTTTCCCTATTTTTTTCATTGGATTCTCTTCCTGATGTTGAGTCTTTATATATTTTTGAGATCAAACCTTTGTCTGAGGTATCACTGGCAAATATATTTTCCCTGATTTCTGGTAAAATATCTCTTTTTTCCTTGGTGGTGGCCATCTCCTCTGTCCTCATATGTTCCTGAGAGAAAGATGGGGATGGGGAGAGAGAGAGAGAACATTGTCTGGTACCTCCTCATATGATGGCATTAATCTTATTGTGAGGTCCCTGCTTTCATGACCTCATTTAAATCTAACCATCACCCAAAGACCCCATCTCCAAAAGTCTTCAAATTGGGGGTTAGGTTTTCAACATATAAATTGGAGAGAGACACAAGTTTGTAACACATGTGGTGTTACATTTAAGTTTTCTTATTAAAATAACTCATCCACATTATGCCTTTCATCAATCATTTTTCAATTCAAATTATCTTTTTGAGTTATCTTCTGTAATGGAACATACATTTTAACAAAATTCAGTGTATTTATGTTATCTGTAAATTATCTGAAAGATGACTGGACCTGAATTTCATTTAGAATATATGCTTCCATTATTATATATACTCTTACAACATTGTTTGTTTTTTTCTGTTCCTGTGTGGATATCACATAGACAATGACAGATGTGGCCTAATTCCCATTTAAATTGCCATGTCTATCTTTGTCTAATTTTATATATTCAGGTGGAATGCTGAAGAATCAGAATTTCCCAGAGGCATTTTCAATTTTATAAAATATATGTAAAACCACAAAGAATATAGAGATTATTCAGTGAAGATTTTCTGATTATTGCCTATGTTGTTCTTTTATTAATTTCTAACTGCCCCGGAAAAACAGCTAGAATTAAAAGAGGTAATTATTTATTACCACTTTCTGTACTGTTATTTATGTCATTTTATGTCATTTATTTTATTTAACATGTAATGGACATTATTACTTTAATTTTGATTTTTAACTTTAAGTCCCATGGACAAAAATAAGATTCTTCTTTGTGATTAAGTTTTATACAGGTATGAATATTATGGTATGGAAATCTATGCTTTAAGTAGGTATGGACCACACATAGAGACAGACATACAAAAATTAGCAATTTCAAGTCAATTGTTTAATTAGATAAGACTCCAGGGCTATCTCTCTCCAAGTAATTAGAAGTGAAACCCAAATGTAAAGTCACTATGGATAATTTAAGGAAGTCTTTTATTAATGTTCCTAAATTTCAAAATTGTTTGCTTAGAAACTCTTTATATCTTATAGAATATATTGTAATAAATACAGAAATATTTTTGGAAAAAGACACTTAATATATGTCAAAACTCTTAAAACTTAACAGTAAGAAAATAATCTGCTGTGGCTGCTGTTGCTCAGTGGATTGAGTGCCTCCATGCAAACCGAAGTGTCGTCTATTCAATTCCCAGTCAGGGCTCATGCCTGGGTTGTGGCCAGGTCCCTAGTTGGGGCGGGGGGCACGTGAAAGGCAACCACACATTGATGTTTCTCTCCTTCTCTTTCTTCCTCCCTTCCCATCTCTCTACAAATAAATAAAATCTTTTTTTAAAAGAAGAAAACAACCTGATTAAAAAATGGGCAAATTATATGAGCAAAGAAAAATATAAATATATATATGGTAAATAAGTATGTGAAAAGATGCTCAGAATCTTACATAATGAAGGAAATTCAAATTTAAATGAAAATGAAATACTCTTACACATCTATTAGCATGGCTAAACTTAAAATTTGTTGACCATACAAAATGCTGGAGAGGATGTGGAGCAACAGGATTTCTATTCATTGCAGTAGGAATGCAAATGATATAGCCACTTAACAAGACATTTTGTCACTTTCTTTCAAAGATAAGCACAATTTTCCTACATGATCTAGCAATCATGCTCCTAGATATTTACCCAAATGATTTGAAAAATTATGTCCACATAAAACTTGCTGCTTTTTTTCTTGATTGCCAAAAACTGAAAGTAATGAAAATGCCCTTTGAAGGTTAATTGATAAATACATTGTGGTATGTTCATATAATAGAATATTATTAATTGATAAAATAAATGGCTTATCAAGTCATAAATAGATATAGTAGAATCTTAAATTCATATTTCTTAGTGAAAGAAGCCAGTCTGAAAAAGCTACATAGTGTATTATGGCAAAGGCAAAGCTGTGAAGACAATGAAAAGTTTAATGATTGCCAGGAGATTTGGAAAAAAAGAGAGGGCAAAGTACTGGGAAAGTTTAGGAAATGAAATTATTCTGTACGATACTGTAATAGTGAATCCATGGTATCATACACTTGTCAAAACCTGTAGATCTACGCAACACAAAGACTAAATCTTAATGTAAACTATGAACTTCAACAATATTGGACCAACGTTGGCTTATCAATTGTAACAAATGTGTAACACTATGCAATATGTTAATAATAGAAAAGACTGAGAGCAGTGAAAAAAAAGGAGGGTTTGAGAACCTTCTGCACTTTCTGTGCAGTTTTCTTTTTCTTTTTTTTAATTTGTTTAATCCAATGAAACCCTAAGCCATAATGCCCGCTAGCACATGGCAGATTTAAGACAAGCCCAGGCATGAGGGTTTTTTTTATTTCTTTACATATATATATATATATATATATATATATATATATATATATATATAGTCCCATTTTTTCCTCCCTTTTATTCCCCTCTGCCCTGCACTGCCACCCCCCACCAGCATCCCCTCCTTTGTTCATGTCCATGGGTTGTACATATACGTTCTTTGGCTTCTCCATTTCCTATATTATTCTTAAACTCCCCTGTCTGTTTTGTGCTTAACAATTTATGCTTCTCATTTTCTGTACCGTTTCCTTCATTCTCCCTCCTCCCCCCTCCCCTCTGATCTCCATTTCTGTGATTCTGTTCCTGTTCTAATTGTTTGCTTAGTTTGTTTTTGATTTTGGTTTTTTTTTAGGTTCAGCTGTTGATAGTTGTGAGTTTGTTGTCATTTTGCTGTTCAGAGTTTTTAATCTTCTTCTTTTTCTTAGATAAGTCCCTTTAACATTTCATATAATAAAGGCTTGGTGATGATGAACTCCTCTAACTTTTCCGTATCTGGGAAGCACTTTATCTGTCCTTCCATTCTAAATGATAGCTTTGCTGAATAGAGTAGTTTTGGATTTAGGTCCTTGCCCTTCACAACTTTGAATACTTTCCAGCCTCTTTGCTTATAAGATTTTTTTTTGAGAAATCAGCTGGTAGTCTTATGGGAACTTTTGTAGGCAATTATCTCCTTTTCTTTTGCTGCTTTTAAGATTCTTTCCTTATCTTTAATCTTGGGTAATGTAATTATGATGTGTCTTGGTGTGTACTTCCTTGGGTCCAACTGCTTTGGGACTCTGAACTTCCTGGATATCTTAGGAGTCTATTTCTTTTGTCAGATTGGGGAAGTTTTCCTTCATTATTTTTTCAAATAAGTTTTCAATTTCTTGCTCTTTCTCTTCTCCTTCTGGTAGTCCTATGATTCAGATGTTTAAAGTTGTCCCAGAGGTTCCTAAACCTCTCCTCATTTTTTTGAATTCTTGTTTCTTCATTCTGTTCTAGTTGAATGTTTATGTCTTCCTTCCACTCCAAATTGTTGATCTGAGTCCCAGTTTCCTTCCTTTTATTTTTGGTTCCCTGTATATTTTTTATTTTACTTTACATATCCTTCACTTTTTCCTCCATTTTGTGACCATACTCAACCATTTCTGTGAGTGTACTGATTACCAGTGTTTTGAACTGTTCATCTGATAGTTTGGCTATTTCTTCAGTGCTTAGTTCTATTTTTGAAGCTTTGATCTGTGCTTTCATTTGAGTCATATTTCTTTGTCTTGGCACTCCTGTTACATTGGAATGGGTGGAGCCTTACGTATTTGCCAGGGTAGGGCAACCCAGGCCACTGTGTTGTGATGTTGTAGGTGGGGGAACAATGTCATTTGTTCACCCTGTTTTTTGTCACTTCCCCTGCTACCTACAAGCTAATTGAGCCCTTCTGGTGCTGATTCCACAGTGGGTGATTTTGTGTATGTTCTAGGATCCCATGGGTCTCTCCAGTGAACTCTCCTGTGAGACTGGGAGTTTATCTTGCTGCTGCAACCCCCATAAGATTTTACAGCCAGAGGTTTTGAGGCTTTCTTTTCTGGTGCTGGAACCCTGGATTGTGTGGTCTGTCTCGCTCTCCTGTTGTTCCTCCCAATTTATCTGCATGCAAATATGGGGCAGCCTAGTCCACCAGCCACCACCTTCCTGCATGGCCTGCCCACCCTACCTGTCCATCTCTGCCTCTCCAATCAGTCTGGGTGAATGTTTCTTCTTAAACTCCTTGGGTGTTGGACTTCCATACAGTTTGATTTTCTGGCAGTCTGGTTATTGTTTGTTTTTAAATTGATTGTTGTCCTTCTTTTGGTTGTGTGAGGAGGCAAAGTGTATGTATCTACGCCTCCATGTAGGCCAGACGTCCTCTGCTCAATTTTCTGTATACGTAAAAGTGTTCTGAAAAATGAAGTTGATTGCTAATTAACTGAAAAGAAATAGAAGTGATTTTCCACCACTCCTCTCAACTTTGTATAGCATAAATATGTATATAGTATTACTTAAAGTTGCTATATAGCCAGAAAATCAGTGAACTGGAAGAAAGACTACACTGAGGAGAGAAATTCATTCCTGCAGACCTAATGTTAATTTAGCAAATACGCACAAACTAGAATCTTAGAAACAATAATAAAACATAATAAGGATTTGAAAACTTTCATAAAACTACAGCTAAGTTTATATTTAGAACAAAATAAAAAAATAATTTCCTGCAATCAAAAACATTATGTAATGACCCTTGATCAAATCACAATGCAAAAACTCAAGGAGGTAAAAGCTGTAAAACTAAAGTAAAAAACAAGAAAATACAGATTCAAAAGATATAATTACTGCTTATTGTGAGTTCTAAACAAAGAAAATATAAATCACAGAAAACTTAGCTAGAAATATATTGCATTATTTTGGTGCTTATAGCTGCTTAGAGATACACTTTATTTAGATTATGGTTTTTGACTAGATGGTTGTGAAATCTTAAGAAAGATAATAAGTACATAGAGTGAACAAGGTGAATATACTCAGTAGTTAGAGGGATTATGAACCAACATTATGCAAAAGAGATGAGAAAAGATATGGGACTAGAAAGTGGATAAATGGTTGGATAACATCTGGGCAATAGTAAACATGAGTTAGCAAATGGAGAACTCTACAATTTTAGAAGGCTTATCAAAAATATTGCAGTAGATTCATTGATGATAGCCATTCTAGCTGGTGTGAGGTGATAGCTCATTGTGGTTTTAATTTGCATTTCACTGAAGATTAGTGAATTGAGCATCTTTTCGTATGTCTATTCACTCTCTGTATGTCCTCTTTGGAGAAGTGTCTATTCAGATCTTTTGCCCATTTTTAATTGGATTGTTTGTTTTTTTTAGTGTTGAGTTTTATAAGTTCTTTATATAATTTTAGATATTAACCCTTTATCAGATGTAGCGGCAAATATGTTTCCCTGATCTGTGGGTTGTATTTTTGTTTTGTTGATGGTTTTCTTTGCTGTGCAAAAACTTTTTTGTTTGAGGTAGTCCCATCTGTTTATTTTTTCCTTTGTTTCCCATGCCTGGGGAGTTAGTTATAGCAGAAAAAAAATATTGCAATGAGCAATGTCTGAGATTTAACTGCTTATGTTTTCCTCTAGAATTTTTATGATTTCAAGTCTAATATTTAAGACTTTAATCCATTTTGAATTTATTCTCATGTGTGGGATAAGAAGGTGGTCTAGTTTCACTTTTATGCATGTATCCGTCCAATTTTCCCAACATCATTTATTGAATAAACTACCTTTAGGCCTTTGCGTGTGCTTGCTTCCTCTGTCAAATATTAATTAAATATAAAGGTTTATTTCTGGGCTCTCTATTCTGTTCCAATGATCTTTGTGTTTGTTTTTCTGCTAGTACCATGCCATTTTGATTACTTATAGTATATTTTGGCCTTATAGTATAGTTTAATGTTAAGTAGCATGATTCCTCCAACTTCATTCTTTCTCTGGATTGTTGCTGAAATGTGGGTTCCACATAAGTTTTTGAAATATTTTTTCTAGTTCTGTGAAATATGCCATTAATATCTTTATAAGAATTGCACTGAGTCTGTAGATTGCTTTGGGTAGCATGGACACTGTCTTCCTGGTGTTAAATCATACAAGTTCTTTATATATTTTGGGAATCAAAGCCTTGTCCAAGGTATCATTGGCAAAAATGTTTTCCCATACAGTTGGGTCCCTCTTCGTTTTGATGATATTTTCTTTAGCCTTTCAGAAGCTTTGCAAAGCCTTACTTTGATGTAGTCTATTTTCTTTCCCTTTATCTCCCTTTCCCTAGGAGATATATCAGCAAAAATATTGAGCAAGGGATATCTGAAATTTTACTGCCTGTTTTCCTCTAGGACTTTTATGGTGTTATGACTTATGTTTAAGTCTTTTATCCATCTTCAGTTTATTCTGGTGCATGGTATAAGTTGGTGGTCTAGTTTCATTTTTTTGCATGTACCTATTCTGATGTGCCAACACCATTTACTGAGGAGGCTATGTTTGCTCTTTTATGCTCCTGCCCCCTTTGTCAAATATTAACTGACCATAGAGACATGAGTTTATTTCTGGGTTCCCAATTCTGTTCCATTGGTCTATTTGTCTGTTTTTATGCCAGTACCACACCATTTTGATTACTGTGGCCTTGTAGTATGGTTTGATATTAGTTAGCATGACTCTTCCAACTTTGTTCTTCTTTCTCAGAATTGCTGTTGGTATGTGAGGCCTTTTGTATGCTGTGTAGTATGACATGCAAAGATTGTAGCCTCATGTAGGATTTTGTATTTTGCTTATGGGCTTGTTTAAATATCAGGCCAACACTGAGAGATAAATTTGCTCAAGCTATTTTAGGTCCTGGGATACAGGTCTGTCCAGAAAATATCTAGCCATTATTAACGAGAAAAGTTTGTAAACTGACAGCTGAGAAGAGTGGACTGGAATTCACATTCATGAACAATGACAATTTCACTGTCTTACTCAATAGGGGTGGTAGATGCTGTTGAGTAAGCATGTGTCCTGTGTGGCCATTGCATTCAAAATGACTGAATGGTTAGAGCAATGAATCTCCATAAAATTCTGCATTAGGCTTAAACATTCCTCTGCAGAATCTATTCAGATGACTCAGAAGGCTGTAGCTAAGAGCAACTGGTGATTGGCAGCTTCATCACAATGTGCCTGCTCAATGCATCATGTCTTGTGCAGAGTTTTTTTGAGAAATATCAAATCCCCCAGGTGATTTAGTCCCCCTACAGCCCAGATTTGGTGCCCTGAAATATCTGGCTTTTCCCAAAACTGCAACCAGCTTTGAAAGAGAAGAGATTTCAGACCATCAATGAGATTCAGGAAAGTATGTTGGGACAGCTGATGATGATTCCAACAAAGGATTTTGCAGAGTGTTTTGAACAGTGGAATTCTGGGAGAACTGTGTGAGGTCCTAACGTGCTCAGTTTGAGGGGGAATGAGATGTCATTTTCTTATGTACAATGTTTCTTGTATCTTCTTCAATAAATGTTTCTAGTTTTAGTACCTGGCTGGATACATTCTGAACATACTTCATATTTTCAATACATGGAAGATCCTTGACATATTTAATTTTGAAGCAGGAGCAAGAATTGTCATTATAGCTGTATAGTGTTCCATTGCCTTTTGCTGTATACAAAGTTATGGAGTAATTAAAATATAACTAACTTTTCCTTAATAACTTAATTAAGTTTACTAAGATGTTCTTTGATTCAGAGGTAATAGACAGAAATGTATAAAAATATATATAAACAAAGCGAAGCATAGAAAAAAATGCTACTGCTAACATTAACTACTGTGTAGTTGTTAACCTAAATGTATTCACTATTAATTTCCTTAACCCAATCCAAGCAATCAAACAAGGGACTCTTGAGTCACAATGTTATTTCCTAAAATATCCAATGCAATTTTTGAATGTTATTAGATATAAACATGGGTTTTCGGTATTATTAAAATAGCAAGATAGCCATTGACACTAATACTACCAAACATACCTAAACTGGGCTTTATAGTTACCTGGGAGAAATTGCACACCTATACTGGTTGTCAGTTACTAGTAGGTAAAATCCTGCTATAGTGAGCTTACTTGAATACTGCCACTACTTACATACCCATCTGGTCCCCTAGATATCTCTTTGGTAAAGAAACTAAAGAATTAATTCTTGGCACACCTGGCTTATCTAGGATCCTGCTCTAGCTGTAAGGTCATCATCTGTTCTGATGGATTAGAGACTGCTCAAGTTCTTGAATATTGCCTTTGTTCTAAACTATCCTCATTTGAACTCCTGATAATTTTTGGAAGGTGATACAGCCACAAAAGGCAAGGAGAAAAGAAAACAGAAGAGCATTTTTTTTGCTTTTAATCTATATATGATGCCAAAACTCAGAACTTTAGGAAATGAACTGAATTATATGCAGCAACATGTTTTTTGCTAAGCTAATTTGGTCTAAATAGCTTTATATCAAAACAACACACTTAATAACTACAGGAGAGTACATTCAAGAAGAGAAAGAAAGCAAAGAGCTCAGGATTTAGCATTTGCCTCAAGAGCCTAGTGATGATCTGGCTTATGTTACTAGGCTACTGCTGGGTAGAGTCTCCCTTCTGACTGACAGGTGGGAGGAGGGAAAACAAGAGACACCTGGGCCTGCACACAGATGACATGCCTTGGGAGCCATTGGTGCTTAGACAGCATAAGTACAAGACAGAAAGAGGCTTCTGAAAGCATGCCTGGATCTCATCTCATATACGAGGCTCGGGCTGACTGCAACATAATGATATGGAAAGGAGGGGCGGAGAGACAGAGAGAGCCACCTCTGTGCACATCAGATTCAGCACACTTTGATCCTGTCAGTAGGTAACCATTGTGTAATCTGTCACTAGACTTAGTATTAATGACAAATAAAGTTGTCTCAATGAGTTAAGAATTTCACCTTATTCATGCCTACAAATATTATAGGGAAAATAAACATAGAATTTTCATATGTTTCTTATATCTTGCACATCATACTTTTTAAACTTATTTATGCATAAATGTTGAAGGTTACAGGGTTGGGTCTACAAAGAGGAATGTTGATCCCTAAGGCAAGAAAGGAGTGGACAGTTGAAGTTTGGAATTTTATTCTTAGTTTTAGAAACATGATTTTTTTTTTCCCCACATGTATTTTTGCCCAAGTTTTCAAAAGAACTAATGCATAAACTAGAATTTCTTCTATCCTGTACAGAATCAGAGCAAGAAGAGTTACCTGGAGGTTTTTGATGGAAACAAGCTATGGGGTCTGTAATACCCAGCACTGCTATAAAACATATGTGAAATCTATTTTAAAACACCTTTGTTTGAGCACAAGACCCTCTGGAGAGAGCTCAAGACACACTGATAAATACCTACACTTAGGAAAGCTCACTTCATTTCATTGATTTTATTGTACATAAAGTTATCTACATTATAATGTCTTTAATTTTAACCAGGTTTAAGATTATCTAGTAGTTATTTTAGATTTAGGTATATTGTCAGCCATCTATTTGCAGAATATGTATTGGGATGAATTGTTTCTTCAGATAAAAAATTAGATTTATTAGGCATTGATTTTTTAAAGCTTATCTGTTAAATGGTCATTTTATAATCATGCTCTGAAGAAAACTTCCTTTAGCACAATGTATTCCAAAAGCATTGTTGTGTGGAAGAAAAGGGGTCATATGTGAAATCTGAAATGCTCGGGGGAGGCCAGCATGGCAGCCTTGCAAACTCAGAGACCCAAACTAGCTGCATAGGATGATCTGAAATTAAAAAAAAAAAAAGTGGTACATTTACACAATGAGACATTGTGTAAATACCTGCATAAATGTAGGTATTTATGCAGCAGAAAAAAGAAGGAATTCCTATCTTTTATGACAACATGGGTGGAACTGGAGACTATTATGCTAAGTGAAATGATGGTGAAAAACAAATATATGATCTCACTTATAAGAGAAAACTAATGAATAAAATAAATTAATGAGCAAAATAGAACCAGAGGTATAGAATCATAGAATAGACTGACAGCTCTAAGAGGGGAGGAGAGAAGAGTTGACTGAATGTAAAAGATGAAGGGATTATTCAAAAGGCATATGAAGGATCCATGGACATGGACAACAGTATGGGAACTGGATGTGGGAGTGTAAGGCGGGCTCGGGGGAGAAAGGCAAAAGAGGAAAAAAATGGAATGACTGTAATAGCATAAACGATAAAATATTTTAAAAAAATTTTCTAATTAAAAGCAGTTCATGGCAGGTAGTTATGTCTTAGGTTGTTTTATGGTTGGCCAAAACGTTCATTTAGTTTTTTTTCCATAAAATAAAAGACACATTCTTCCTTTTCACCAATAACTTTATTGATTTGGATATTTTGAGTGTATTGGCTATCTCCAATGTGATATAACATTGGTTGCTATCAATTAATGTCTCAATTTGATTACTATCAACTTCAACTGGTCCACCCTAACTGTGGGACAATTCCAGCAAGAAATCTCCAGCAGGAAACTTTGCAAATCACTTTTGACACATTCGACCTGTCACAGCACCTTGTCAATACGCTGAACAAATCTGTTTTTGCAGTTCAGTTACATTTTTACTTTTCTTGACATAACAAAGCATGATATGCCAAAAACATTGCATATTTTCTTCCACCTTCAATATTAAAGTGGCTACACAAAAATTTACCAATTTTGATTTTTTTTTTGCATGCTGATATGACAGCTGCCACAATCGAATCTAACAAAATTGTAGCAAATGAAGTTAAAGGCAATTAAGTGCTAACAGAGCCATACTATAGAAAAAAGCAAAAAGAAATTTTTGGCCAACCCAATATTTTTCCCTAGCAAAGTTTGATTTTTTTCCTTAACTGAACCTGACTGTTACATCTCTTTGCATCCATGATAACATGCCTTTGGAATGTCAAATTTCCTTTTTCTGGACCCTGTAAAGCACAGGTACTGTACCAGGGGGAAACCACAAATCCCTTCATTGTTATTGTTGTCATGTTAATGTGTTCATTTTGGGCTGTTAATTATCCTGTACCCATCTGTGTAAAAGATATGAATATACTTTTACTTTTTATCCCTGTCCCACTTCCCCCATCACTTTGCTTCCTCCAGCCTCCCTATTCTGTCACCAATGGATTTCATGTAACCCGCTTACACTTTCCTCTTTTGATTGTAATGTATATAATAAAGTGTAAAGTTGCCATTCTTCGTACCATTTTTCTCAACTTGTTGAGGTTTTGCTTCCCTATAGTTGTCTTCAGTTTGCCTCATATAAACTCACAAAAATTCTCTACAGGTTTGAATGTTTCTTACATTGACAGTTGAATAATCAAATCCATACAAACTTCGAGAATATTCAGGGTTTTTACTTAAAATTTTTATGTTGTTTTGGTATTTGTCTTATTCTGCTCAACTTATTCTGCTCACTCTGTCATATATTTATACCATCCATTATTTCTTCTAGTCATCCCCACCTATAGACTTCTTAGTCACACTTCATCCTTAATTTAAGGTTTTGTCACTTTGACTCATTGTTTTTCTCGTTACCTCAAATCCAGTAATCTATCATACAAAGTGATTTCAGTGTCCAAGCAGAGGTCCAACATGTGAACTTTGTTTCTAACATTCTCAACTCCTGGAATCTTCACCCTGAGTCTATTTCAGCCATGTGTTTCCATAATTATCTAGAATGCCTTCAATCCCAAACTCTTAAAATCAAATATCCCATCCACTCATTGAAATTCATCCTTGCAGCTCTCAAATGTGGCTGCCCATAACATCTGTCTTGCAGCCTTCCCTAGAGCTCCAGTCTTATCACTTCTCTAAAGCCTGCACATTGATTAGCATTTTCCCCAAGCTCCACTGTTTTATATGCTCGATATTTCCTACATTCCCTATTTTTCTAAATTTAATGGTACATTATTTTAATTTTTCTCTTGCCAACATCTTCAATTTTTTAATTTAAATTTCTATGCATGCTTCCAATAAAACTGCAATTTTACAAAAGTCTAAATATTGGTGTCTCAGCTTTTCCACCAAGCTTTTAATAACTGCTGGAGAAAACAAATTTTATGCAGACTTGTGACATCATCCTCATGAATCATTTTGTATTATTCCAGTCCCAGTAACTATTTAAAATATTCTTTAATTTCCCCAAATAATCTGTTCTACTATATTTTCTCTTTATTCAAAACAACATGACAGAGTAAGAGAAGCCATTTCCAAGGAATATCATTAACTTTTTAAAACCATTTTATTTTAGAATCTTATCTCCTGGTGACATTACTTTAATATCCTCTTTCTCCTGCATCTGTCTGTGTATTCACCCAACCCATCAATGTTTGAACACATTTGATAGCCTCACACCTTTAAAAATCTATTTCTTGACTCCATGCTTTCCCTAAGATAATGAACAAAACAAACAAGTAAAAAACACTTATTTTTTTCAATCATTTCATGAATACCTTACCTGGCACAATTTCACATACTTGTTGTTTCTAATTTTTACTTTGCCTGTACTCCTACAATTAGGAAAATGAGCTGCTACTCCATGAATTCTGTTCTTGTCTGAGTCACAAAAGGCACATGTGCTGTTGATTCCAATAAACACTTCTTAGAATTGATCACACCTGACCTCTCTAAAGAAGCATTCTAATTAATTCTAATTAATAAAATGTATTTTGCCCTTGACTTCTAGATAGCTAAACCTTTGTTATCCTGCCACTGGTCCCAAAATTGTTTCTCAGAATCCTTGTTAGGTTCTTTTCTGTTACCCATTATTTAAATATTGATCTTTTTTTCTGAGTTTTTTTTTTTTTTTTTTGTCTTTGGAACTTCATTCTTACCATATATATTTCCTGGATAATGTCACTCAAATGTCTGTATCTGGGGAGGTGGTTTCAATATATACCCTAGAGGACATTCACATTAGTAAAAATTGACTGTAAAAAAAGTTATCTTTTCTTTAGAGACAGTTCCTTCAAACCACCTTTTTTCTAGGCATCTTGAAAGGTATTATAAGAATGTATAGGTTGAAAGTGCTACCTTGGAAGGTAATTATGTGCTAACGTTATTTTTTTGTTTTTTGTTTTTTATTGTAAACAGCATATATTAAAACTGCTATTGGGAATAGCCACTTGATACTCTAAACTCACAAAATATAAAATTGTCATCACCTCGCATCCCATCTATATTATCCAGGATAGTATAGTGGCTAAAATGAACAACTCTGAAATTGTACAAAATAAATAGTAACACATGTGATAAGTTGAATGAAAGAAGGCCCTTCAAAGATATCCAGGTACTAACCAACAACAATACAAAGATGCAAGGAAAATATGACCAGCAACACTGAAAGGAAAAGAAATCAACAGAGACAAGAGGGAAGGAGGGAGGGGTGGGCAGGGAAAAGGAAGGAAAGGGGAAAGTCAAGGAACATATAGCAAGGACTCATGGACAAAACCAAAGGGGAAGAATTGAGGGAGGGAAGGAGGGAGGGGACAAGGGAAAGTGGTGGGGGGGAGGCAGAGACAAATGTATTTAAAAATAAAGAAAGAAAGAAAGAAATCCTTGGAAAAAAAAACAAAAAAAATAAAAAAAACAAAAACAAAAGAAAAGAAAATAAGACCAGCAACACTGAAGGAAAAAGAAACCAACAGAGACAAGAGGGAAGGAGGGAGGGGTGGGCGGGGGGGAAAAGGAAGGGAAGGGGCAAGTCAAGGAACATATAGCAAGGACTCAAAAACAAACAAACAAACAAACAAACAAACAAAAAAAACAAAAACAAAGATATCCAGGTACTAATGCCCAGAACCTGTGAAAATGTTACCTTCCATATGAAGGGGATTTTTCAGCTATGATGGTTAATTCAGGATTTGGAAATGGAGAGATTGTCCTAGATTATCTGGGTGAGTACAATGTAATCATAAGGATTTTTATAAGCAAAGAGCAGAAGAGTCAGAGAAAAAGATCTAGGATAGAAGCAAGAGTAATAGAGAAAGGGTGATGGGAAGTTGCTATGCTGCTGACTTCAAAATAAAGAAGCCACAAGCCAATGAATATAGGAAGCTTCTACACACTGAAAAATGCAAGGAAATGAATTTTTCCTTGGAGTTCCCCCTAAAAAAGGCAGGCTTTCCAACAAGTTGATTTTAGATTCACAAGGCTCATATCCAACTCTGATCTGCTGAACTGTGGTCCAGTGAATGTATGCTGCTTTGAGCTACTAAATTTTGATCCAGCAGCAATAGAAAACCAATAAAAACAACCGGTTTCCCTTGTTCACCATCAAAAGATGCAGATTTCAGATAAGTTGAAGGTGTGGACTGATATCACCACAACAGGAAGAGAGATTCCACCATCATGCTTGAAGTTTTAAATGTATGGTAAAGCCCGGAAATAAGATTTATAACATCTGTATCCCATTCTAATTATAAAGGGGTCTAAGATGATAGTTTTGATGGATACCCAGAAAAAGTACCTAATACTAGTGAATGTCTAGCATGCCTCTGCCATTATCTGTCCTCCTGATAAACACTCATTTCATTCTTTCCCTTATCTATAAATAAACTCACTTTCTCCTTAAAAGATATTCACAAATTTCCATCCAGTCACTGCGGTCAAGCCAAAGTTAAGGATTTCTAGACAATACTCAATTATCTCCATTAAGTTTAGATATTTTCCCCCCTCTGGCAACCAGTAAACTGAAAAGATGTTATTTGTACTGTACTTTTATTTATACCCCATTATACAAAGATGTAATAGGGACAGGATAACCCTAATAAATTATGCGAATCAATAAATGTGAAAAATGCAATAGTCGGTACTTATTAGCAATTCTAAAATTCTTCTGAGCAGATATTGTAAGGGGCCCTTTCCTGGGAGTAGCAGAGATTTAATTAAGCCTTGATTCTACTTTCTGCCAGAAATTACCTTATATTCTCTTCTTCACAGTTACATTGTTGTAATGATCCTTTTAGAAAGATTATTAATTTTTTTTTATCAAGTTACTTCTGAAATATTGTTGTTCTCATTTTGGTCATCATTAGGTTCAGAGGGAGATGTTTTGTGATGCAAAACCAGAAAAACAAAGCAAATTTGAGTAAAGTGTCAAGAAGAGAATTTTGGGTAGAATTCCTGAAACATATATCAACAAGAAACAAATAACAGTTTAAAAGTTTCATCATAATAAAAAGGCCAAAGAAGTCACACACCCTGACCCCCTGACCCCTGCTAATGGAAAACAGACTAACTACAAAAAACTGTTCCAGAGTTAAAACAGATTCATGATCAGGAGGCAAGTTTTCAAAACTCTGTACCCTCCATAGAAGATAGTATCTACAGAATTATAACTAAAAAAAATGCTTTTTTGATACATACAAATAAGTATATGAGTATCAGTGCTTTTCTGTGTGTCATGAACCCACAAAAAAGAGGACTCTTCATAATGCTAGAGTGGTGGTCAAAATTAGATTGATGATCCTGAAGACTTACTATGATGGCATAAATTGTACTTAAAGTTGAGTTGTGTAGTATGTATACTATGATTATTTTTCCTTTTATGTCTCATTCCCTTTAGTTCTCCAAGACCAGTGAATTCCATGAAAAGTCCCAACATGTTTGCATATTTCAGTTGAAAATCAGAAGGGTGTCAAAGCATAAATATATCTTTAGGAGAAATTTTTGGCCACAGGCAAATGCTTAGAAATACTAACTCCAGCAAAGAGTGCCAGTATATTACCAACTCCTCAATAGTCAGATAAAAGCCATTTGCCCTCTCTGTCATCAGTCTAGAAAGAAGAGCAGGTCACCAGTTTTTGCAGGCTCCACAAAATATTCCTAAAATACAATATGTGCTTATGGACACTATGTCTTGTATGAGGTCATGTTTACTACATCACTCTTCAAAGAACCATATGATAAATCAAAAAAGAACATGTGTAATCAGATTAGTTTTTATCAAACAGAGAAAGTTTCCAAAAGACAGGGTGATTAGTTTAGGCAGAGGTTGAAATTGGCCATTATGACATTTTTTTCTTTGCCTATCTCATCCCCTTCACCAGGTAAAGAGTAAGGGGGAAAAAAATCAGGAATTAAGAAAACACATTTCCTTTCCATATGTAATTTAAACTCTAGCAAATGTATAACTTTATTAGAGTTACACTACAGTTTTTTTTCACCAATTGTAAATTTTAAGTAGGAAATTCAATTACTATCTGTTACAATTTCCTCACTGATTAAGAGAAATTAACACTTTTTGATTACTAAATTTCTTTACTACCTACAATTATGTGCAAGTCCTTTTATATTCAAGTTTTTTTTCTTCTGTCATACCCCTTGGCTATCAGGTCTAATGTGATGACATCTTTATTTATTTTTTCCTTGGTGAATTTGTTTGTGTAGCAATATAGCTTTCTTAACATGTAGACAACTAGAAGGATGTACAGTTGGGTTCTGCTAGGTGGGATGAGAAAAAAATGCCTTTAAGTTCAGCATAAACACATTAGCTACATGTGAAAATTTAAACAACCTAATTTACATAATGAACATTTTATGCCACATTATTTGCACCTGGTTTACAAATTTACTGAGCTTTTCACAACAATTACCAATGATCATATCAAAATGTCAAATATGCCCATGACATTTTGTTAGGCAGTTATGAAAAAAGATTTATTTTCCCATTGGTATTTGTTGACAGTTTAATTTGTTGCAATTTATTATGTAAGGAGAATTATTGAAATTTTTTCTTCTTATTTTTGTCATGGACAAAATGAAGAAGGAAAAAGGAGATGAAATTTTAGACCTCTCCATATCAAAACATTTAATACTTTGGCATAAAGAAATACATACATCTTTTGAAATATGTTTATGACAAAAATAACAGGCAAGTTAGAAAATGTAGATAAGAAATCAGCACACATTTTACCCCCTAAATCTCACTCCATAAAAATTATTGTTAAATTTATTTCTATTTCCCTCAGCATTTTATATTGTGCCTTTATTCTTAAATAAAATGAGATCAAACGTACAACCAATTTTGTAATTCTTTTATCACTATATCACAAATAAGTTTATTCAGATAGATATTTCTAGTAAAAATTTACTATTTATACTGTATTTCATTGAACTACTATAATTTACCTAAACAAAACTCTATGTAGATAATTATAGTATTCTTAATTTTACTGTTTTAATGAAGATAATGATGGATATACCAAGTTCAATCCTACCATAGAACTGTATGTATTTCTGTGACATAAATGCTTTGATTGTGAGTTCTTAGGTTAAAATTAATATAAAATTGAGCACTCTTTAGTATTACTAAATTGCTTTTAGCAATACTGCCAAAAAATACATATATATAGATGATATAGAAAAATATAGATATAGATATATAGATATAGATAGATGATATAGCTATAGATTGATATAGATATAGATTAGATATAGATATGGATGGATATAATGTGCTGAGAAGAATTGTTGAAACTTTAGTCAATGTTCTGGAATCTACTGAGTCACAGAAGATGGTAACAGAGATATCACAAAGATCCTGAAGTGTAATCTCAAATAATTAAGCAAAACAAAGGTTTCCCTCACATTAAACAAATATTGGGGTTTGAGATCAAATTCTCAGTGTAAGAGAATTTGCTGAACATAAATGAATATCAAAGAAATTCCAAAAGTAAGGAATTAAAGGTTTTCTAATAAAGCATGGTGAAAAAATCTGGAGCTGATAAATTTCCAAAATGTTTCTATTTCTGTGGAATCAGCCCATATTTAAAGTTTTCCAGCCATATGCATGACCATTATGGCTACAAGAACGTGATGACAAAAGACACTCTTTCTTTGCCACTTCTACTGCAAAGATAAAGACCCTTCTCAGCAATCAGACGGTCAACATCCCAGAAAATGTCCATATCACTCTGAAGGGGCGCACAGTTATTGTGAAGGGCCCCCGAGGCATCCTGAGGAGGACCTTAAATCACAACTTAGAACTCAGTCAGTCTCCTTGGAAAGAAAAAGAAGAAGCTGTGGGTTGACAAGTGGTGGGGAAATAAAAAGGAACTGGCTAGTGTTCCCACCAACTAAGGTCCTGCACAGAACAAGGGTGTTACACTGGGCTTCCATTGCAAGGTGAGATCTGTATATGCTCACTTCCCCATCAATGTTGTTATTCAAGAGAATGGTTCTGTTGTTGAAATAAGAACTTTCTTGGGCAAAAAATACATTTGCAGGGTTTGGATGAGGTCAAGTGTTGATTGTTCACTATCTCAGGTGAGAAAGATGAGTTGATACTGGAAGGAAAGGATATTGAACTTGTATTGAATTCAGCTGCTTTGATTTAGCAAGCTACAACAGTTAAAAACAAGGATGTCAGAAAACTTTTGGATGGTATCTATGTTTCTGAAAAAGGAACAGTTCAGGAGGCTGAGTAATAAGATTAAAGTTGTCCCGCTATGGAAATACAAGATGCTGAATAATTATTCACACTGATTTGTGATATTCCTGACATTTATTTGTGTAATTTCAAAGATGCAATGAAAGTTGTGTATTGATTTAGGGAAAAAAATAGTTTTCCAACTTTTCAATATTCTTTTTTTGTGTGTGTTTATGTGCTTTTTAAATTTTATTGTATTTTTTATTACCATTTATGCCCCTTATACCCTCATCTTCCTCCATGATCCTCAACCCTGTAATCACCATACTGTTGTCCATGTCTGTGAGTCTTTTTTTCTTTTTTGTTTAATCTCTCCACCACTCTCCCCAAGAGCTGTCAGCCTACTAGCTATGAGTCTGTCTCTATTTTGCTTGCTAGTTCTGATTGTTCATTAGATTACACATATGAGTGAATTTATATGGTATTTATCTTTCTTTGGATGGCTTATTTCACTTAACATAATGTTCTCCAGGTCTATCCATGCTGTTGCAAAGGGTAAAATTTTCCTTTTCCCCCTTTCCTCCTCCTCCTCCTTCTTCTTCCTTCTCTCCATCCCTCTCTTTCCTCTTCTCCTTCCCATTCTTCTTCTTCTTCTTCTTCTTCTTCTTCTTCTTCTTCTTCTTCTTCTTCTTCTTCTTCTTCTTCTTCTTCTTCTTCTTCCTCTTCTTCTTGTTAACCTTTCAATGTGTATGCTGTTGTTGATGACAGCTTTGATTAACCTGATCTTACTTCTTAAAGCATATATCAGAATTATGTCTGAGATTCATTTTCACACCAGAGGAAAATAAACTAGTTAGTTACAGAGGTGACACCCTGCCTTACATTGGTCATTTCTACTTAAAAGCCACAAGCCTAAATTTGGAATAAAACAATTTTCTCTTCTCTGGAGAGTGTGAGAAATATATCCTCTGGATGTATGTTAATTTATGCTAAATTCATATATTTCTTTCTTACCCAGTTTTGTGTCTTGATTTTGCTTTTTTAAAAATATAGACATCACTATTTTTTAATACAACAAATAAGAATGGCAGGGTTATTACAATAGCCAAGTGCTGGGAAGAGCTTAAGTGCTCATCAGTAAGTGAGTAGATCAAAAAACTGTAGTACATTTACACAATGGAACACTATGCAGCAGAAAGAAAGAAATCCTACACTTTGTGGTAGCATGGATGGAACTGGAGAGCATTTTGCTAGGTGAAATAATCCAGGCATTGAAAAACAAATATCATATGATCTCACCTATAAGTGGAACTTAATCAACAAAACAAACGAATGAGCAAAATAGAACCAGATACTTGGAAATAAAGAACAAACTGGAAAAGACCAGAGGAGCAGGGAGGGGAATAATGGGGGAAAGAAAGGGGAGAGGCAAGGAAAGGAACACAAATAGAGGACTTATGGGTACAGACAACGGTGAGGATTGACTGGAAGTGGTGGGGGGATGGGGTGAGCAATGGGGAAAAAGGTGGAACAACTGTAATTGAACTATAGTGAAAAGAATAATGGCATGTATCTCTATATAAACTCTTCTCTCATTTCCCTGTAGTTTAAATATTAATTTACCTGAGGTCTTCAGGGTATATTATAAAGGCAAAATAGATGATTTGAGCCATTTAATGTAGTCTTTCTATGAAGTTTAACACCAATATTGAATAATTGAAGACAATAATCAGTTGCTTTCAACCACCAATTTAAAATATACTGAATAAAGACCAAATCTTTCTGATATTGTTCAGGTTAGTTTATTGAAGTGCTGCTAACATTTACTGGGTACCAGCTATATGCCAGGTATTTGATTTGCTCTTTGGTTAAAGTCTTCCTCTTAGGGTCATGTTACCCTCCTAACTTTTAGATAATGTAAGCCTAAAATTTTTCTTAAATTTGTTGTTCAATTATAGATGTCCCAATTTCTTCCCCATTGGTCTCCCCTGCCCCATACAACCTCCACTCCCTCAGTCAATTTCTTCCCACTTGTCCATTACCATGGAGCCTTTAAACATGTTCCTTGACTAGACTCTTCCCCTTCTTTCTCCCATTATTCCTCTCCCTCCTCCCTTCTGGCCACTGTCAGTTTGTTGCTTATTTCCATGTCTCTGGTTCTATTTTGCTCACTTGTTTGTTTATTCATCAGGTTCCACTTACAGGTGAGATAATATGGTATTTGTCTTTTTCTGCCAAGCTTATTTCACTTAGCATAATGCTCTCCAGTTCCATTCATGTTATCATGAATGATAGGAGTTCCTTCTATCTTTCTGCTGCATAGTGTTTCATTGTGTAAATGTACCACAGGTTTTTGACCCACTCATTTACTGTTGGGCATTTATGCTCTTTCCAACACTTGGTTATTGTAAATTGTGCTGCTATGAACACTGGGGTGCATAGGTTCTTTTGAATTAGTGTTTCAGGGTTCTTAGGGTATAATTCTAGCAGTGGAATTGCTGAACAGAAAAGGCAGTTCCATCTTCAGTTTTTTGAGAAAAATTCCATTCTGTTTTCCAGAGTGGCTTCACCAGTCTGCCTTCCCACCAGCAGTGTACTAGGGTTCGTTTTCTCTATATCCTCATCAGCATTTGTTTGTTTATTTGTTAATGATGGCCATTCTGACCAGCATGAAGTGGTATCTTGTTGTGGTTTTAATGTGCATCTTTCTGATGGCTAATGATGCTGTGTATCCTTTTCGTATGTCTCTGGGCCCTGTGTGTGTCCCCCTTGGAGAAGTGTCTGTTCAGGTCCTTTGCCTATTTTTGTAATTGGGTTGTTTCCCTTCCTGATGTTGAGTCTTTATATATTTTGGAGATCAAACTCTTGTCCAAGATATCATTGGCAAGTATGTTTTCCCATATCGTTGGTTCCCTTTTCACTTTGATGATGTTCTCTTTAGCTATGCAGAAGCTTTTTAATTGATGTAGTCCCATTTGTCTATTCATTTCTTTATATCCTTTGTCCTAGGAGATATATCAGTGAAGATGTTGCTAGGTGGGATATCTGAAATTTTATTGCATGTGATTTCATCTAGGACTTTTATGGTGTCATGATATATTTAAGTCATTTACCCATCTTGAGTTTATTTTTGTGTATGGTATAAATTGGTGGTCAACTTTCATTTTTTTGCATGTACCTGTCCAGATCTCCCAGCACCATTTATTGATGAGGCTATTTTTACTCAATTTTATGCTTCTTCCCCATCTGTCAAATATTAATTGGTTATAGAAACATGGGTTTACTTCTGGATTCTCTATTCTGTTCCATTGATCTATGTGTCTGTTCTTATGCCAGTACCATACTTTTTTGATTACAGAGGCCTTGTAATATAATTTTATATCAAGCATTGTAATCTCTCAAATTTTGTTCAACTTTCCCAAAATTGCTGAGGCTATTCAGGGTCATCTATGGTTCCATATAAATTTTTGAAATTTTTTTTTCTATATCTGTGAAATATGTCATTGGTATTATGATAGGGATTGTGTTGAATCTATGGATTGTTTTGGGTAGTATGAACATTTTAATGACTTTAGTTCTTCCAATCCTTGAATATGTTATATGCTTCCATTTATTTGTATTTTCCTTCATTTCTTTCTTTAGTGTTTTGTAATGTTCTGACTACAGACCTTTTACCTCCTTGGTTAAGTTTATTCCTAGATACTTTATTTTTCTTGTTGCTTTAGTAAATGGGATTCTTTCCTAGTTTCTGTTTCTGGTATTTCATTGCTTGTTTCTGGTATTTCATTACCAAAACGCCTTCAATTTCTGAATATTGACTTTGTATCCTGCCATTTTACCAAATTCATTTATTTAGTTTACTAGTTTTTTTGATGGAGTCTATGGGGTTCTCTCTGTACACTATCATGTCATCTGCAAACAATGACAGTTTTACTTCCTTCTCTACAATTTGGATGACTTTTCTTTCTTTTTCTTGTCTGATTGCTGGTGCTAGAACTTCCAATACTATGTTGAATAACAGTGGTGAAAGTGGACATACTTATCTTGTTCCTGATGTTAGTAGGAAAGTTTTTATTTTTTGCCCATTGAGTGTGATATTGGCTGTAGGTTTCTCATATATGGCTTTTATAATGTTGAGGTATGCTTCCTTTATTTCCATTTTGCTGAGTGTTTTTATCATACATTGGTGCTATAGTTTTTCACATGCGTTTTTAGCATCTGTTGATATGATCATGTGATTTTTGTCTTTCTTTTTGTTTATGTGATACATTATGTTTATTGATTTGTGAATTTTGTATCATCCTTCCATCCCTGGAATGAATTCCACTTGATCATGGTAGATGATATTTTTAACGCATTGCTGTATGTGGTTTGCCAATACTTTGTTGAGGATTTTAGTGTCTATATGTCCATCAGCAATATTGGCCTCTACTTTTCTTTCTTTGTTTTGTCTTTATCTGTTTTTGGAATTAGGATAATGCTGGCCTCATAAAAGGATTTTGGGAGTCTTCCTTCTTCTTGAATTTTTTGTAATAGTTTGAGCAGGGTAGGATTTAGCTGCTCCCAAAATGTTTGGTAAAATTCACCCGTGAAGCTGTCCATTCCAGGGCTTCTGTGTACCAAGAGTTTTTTGATTACTGCTTCAATTTCACTAATTGTTATTGGTCTACTCAGGCTTTCTCTTTCTTATTGATATAGTTTTGTAAGATTATATGTTTCTAGAAATTTGCCCATTTTGCTCAGTTTGGCATATAGTTATTCATAATAATTTGTTAGAATCCTTTGTATTTCTTTGGTATCAGCTGTTACGTCTCCTCTTTTGTTTCTAATTTTATTTATTTGGGCCCTCTATTTTTTTCTTGATGAGTCTAGTTAAAGGTTTATTGATTTTGTTTATCTTTTCAAAGAACTGGCTCCTGGATTTAGTGATCCCTTTAATTGTTCTTCTAGTCTCTATGTCATTTAATTCTGCTCTAATATTATTTCCTTCCATCTATTGCATCTGGGCTTTGTTTGTTGTTTGTTGTTGTTCTTCTAGTTCTTGTAAATCTAGGGTTAGGTTGTTTATTTGGAATTTTTCTTTTTTTCTTTTTTTTTAAGGTAAGTCTGTATTTCTATGGACTTCCCTCTTAGGACTGCCTTTGTTGTGTCCAATAGGTTTTGGTCTATTGGGTGTTTATTTTCATTTGTTTCCAGAAACTTTTGATTTCTTTTTTTTAATATTTTATTTATTTATTTTTAGAGAGAGGAAGAGAGGGGGAGAGAGAGGTAAAGAAACAATAATGTGTGGTTGCATTTCGCGCATGTGCCTGACTAGGAATTGAACCGGCAGCCCTTTGGTTCGCAGGCTGGCTCTCGGTCCACTGAGCCATACCAGATAAGGTTGATTTATTTCTTGATCTTATTATTAAACCATTCATTGTTTAATAGCCTGCTATTCATTTCCCATGAATTTGAATGTTTTTGATTTTTTTTCTTGAAGTTGGTTTCTCATTTCAAGCCATTGTGATCCAAGAAAATGCTTGATATGATTTCAATTTCCTTATATTTTTTTGAGACTTGTTTTGTGTCCTACCATGTGTTCAACCTTTGAAAATGTCCCATGTGCATTTGAAAAGAATGTATATTTTGCTTCTTTGGGGTATAAGTTTCTATATATATCATTTAAGTCCATTTGATCTAAAGTGTCATTCAGTGTTGATTCTTTGTATAGAAGATCTATCCATTTTTGACAGTGGGATATTAAAATCTCTACTATAAGTGTGTTAATGTCTATATCTTTCTTGAAGTCTCCAATATTTTTCTTACATATTCAGGTGCTCCTATGTTGGGTGCATATGTATTTACAATGGTTAGGTCTTCTTGATGGATGTTTCCCTTAATTATGATGAAGTGTCCTCCTTTTTCTCTTTTTATGACCTTTTGAAATCTATTTTATCTGGTATAAGTATTGCTACCCTGACTTTATTTTTAATTGTCTATTTACTTGGAATATTTTTCTCCATTCTTTCACTTTTGAACTTTTTTTTGGAAGTAAGTATCTTGCAGACAGCATATATATGCAGATCATATTTTCTTATCCTTTCCAATATCCTTTGTCTTTTGATTGGAGTGTTTAATCCATTTACACTTAAGATTATTATTGATAAACACTTATTCATTGCCATTTTTCCATATTTGTATTTCTCTCTCTCTCTTTTTCTCTCTCTTTCTCTGTCTCTCTTTATTTTTTTCATAACAGTCCTTTTAACATCTCTTTCAGTGGTCGCTTGGTGGAGACACAGTCTTTTAGCTTCTGTTTGTCTGGGAAAATATTTATTTCATCAACTACTTTAAATGAGAGACTTGCTGGGTAGAGAAGTCTTGGTTGTAGGTCCTTGGCTTATCATTATCTAGAATATTTCGTGACATTCCCTTCTAGCTTGCAGTATTTCTGTTGAGAAATCCACTGATAGCCTTATCTGAGCTCCTTTTTATGTTACTTGCTATTTCTCCCTTGTTGCCTTTAAGATTCTCTCTTTGTCTTTAACATTTTGCATTTTAATTGTGATGTGTCTTGGAGTGGGCCTCTTTGGGTTCATCTTGATGGGACTTCTTTGTGCTTCCTGAACTTGAGTGGCTTTTCCCCTCACCAAATTTTGGGATTTTTCTGTCATCTTATCAGACAGGTTTTCTATCCCTTGCTCTTTTTCTTCTCCTTCTGATATTCCTATTATGTGAATGTTGTTAGGTTTCATGTTGTCCTGGAGTTTTCTTATGTCCTAGTTATTTTGAGTCTTTTTTGTTTGTTTGTTTGTTTATTTGTTTTGTTGCTCTGCTTGGTATTTTCTTTCTACCTTGTTTTTTGGCTCACTGATTTGGACCTCTGCTTCATCCAGCCTGCTTTTAATTCCTTCTAATTTATTTTTCACTTCAGATATTGTATTATTCATTTCTTTGGGTTCATGTTCATAGTTTCTATTTCCTTTTTCCTGCTGCTAAATTTCCCACTCAGTTCCTTGTAGTTGTCAATAAGTTCTTTGGGCATTCTTATAACTATTTTTTTGAATTCTTTGCCTGATAGATTGTTTGCCTCAACTTCATTTACCTCTTTTTCTGGGCATTCCTTCATTCCTTTCAATTGAGAGTTCTTTTTTTTTTGTCTCCCCATTTTAGGTGACTCTTTTTGTTTGTTTCTGCAGCTCAGGATACTGGCTTTGCCTGCCAGTCTTTGTGGGGTGGACTTCTGTGGTAGGAGTTCTGTGGGATTCAGTGGCATAGCCTCTTTGATCTCCTAATCTGGATGCTCTAGGGTTGTCCTTTATTCAGTTTGTGTGCACTCTCTTGTTGTACTTGGGCTATGCTTATTGGTGGCTCATTAATTGGTAGGTTCTCCTCCCCTCCAGTTGGCTGACTGGTAGTCACAACTTCTGATGCATCTTGCATGCTGTTTTACAGGTGTTGGTTAACAAATGAATATTACTGGAGAACTAAACCCATGCCAGTAAAAAAACAAAACAAAACAATTCCACCACATTGGTAATATCAACGGCAATTAAGAAAAGATTAATGAAGGTGGAGAGAGGTTAAAAATAGTATACCATAGAAAAACAGGAATATTTGAGGGTTAAAAGAGGGAAAATAATTTTGGGTGGGAAGAGAGCAGAGAAATAATAAGAGCAGGGAATAAAAATAAGGAAAAGAAAGGGAGAGAATGAAATTTAAAAATAAGCAAAACAAGGAAGAGCAATGGCAAAAATGGAGTAAGAAAAGGGAGGAGTGAACTGTGAAGTTTGAAGGTATTGAATCAATGAGAACAAAATTGCAGAAAAACCATAGCAGGGTCAGTAACAACAAGAGCTGAGCAAAGATTAATAAAGGAGGAAAAAGAATATGAATATTATACAAAAGTGAAAAATGAATAGGAGATGTCTATAGTACAGAAAAATGATTTTGAAAGGATGGGTGAAAAGAACTAATGAAAGTAAGGAATAGAACTCAGTCTAACTTAAAATTCTTAACTGATCAAGGGAAGGCAAAATGGAATAAGAGAAGGGGAGAGTAACTGGTAGGATTTGAAGTACAAACAAATAGTGAACAAATAGGAATACCATTGAAGGATAGCAATAACCATGATATCCTCACCCAACTAGCCACAGTTTATAAAAATGGAAAGGAAGTAAAACTATTATAAGAGGGAGAGAAAAAAATGTGAGCTGACTTAAGGAAGGAAGAATGCTTTTGCAAGAATATATAGAGGAGAAATAGAAAGAGTAAGGGATAGGAACGTGGCATAGCATGGGAGAAAGTTTACAACAACAATAAGAAAGGTCAAGAAGAAGGTAAAATGGAGGAAGACCAGGGAAGGGTGTTATGTGGGATTTGAAATAACAAAAATATGGAAAATATATATAATCTGAATAAAAAGAATAAAAAAACCCACTAAGAGTAGTGAGATTATTGGAATACAACTGAAGCAGAAGAAGAAATATTAAAAGGCTATGTGAAAGGAAAAAAGAAGAAAAAAACATGCAAGTTCTGAGGTGAAATTCATCTCAGCTATTGGTGTTCACCTGACTTTTTTCTGGACCCGTCTCCATTTTTTTATCAGCTCAAGGCCCCAGGATGGGTCATCTAACTTCCAGCAACACCGCCTGTACCTCCTTTACCAACCTCTAGAGTAGGAGTGTCCAACCTTTTGGCATCTCTAGGCCACACTGGAAGAAGAGTTGTCTTGGATCACATATTAAATACACAAACACTAAAAAAACAAAAACAAATCTCAGAATGTTTTAAGTAAACTTAATGATCTTGTGTTGGGCCACATTCATTGCCATCCTGGGCTGCATGTGGCCCATTGGCCTCAGGACACCCTTGCTCTAGAGGGAGATTCTGTTGTGATTGAGGGTGGGGTCCTCTGTGTCTTCCCTGGGAAGCACTGTTTAGTCTTCTGGGAATATCGCCCGCTCTTCTACTTCCCATCTTAGTCTGTCCCAGCTTGTTTCCAATAATGTATACTTTCTGATTAAATAGTTGCCTGTTTCACAGTAGGGAGTAGACCTGTGTAAGAGGGTCAGCTTTCTCCTGGTTGGTGTAGACGGTAGCTCTGTGTGTGAGCTGAGGCTGGGCAGAGCCCTGAATCCCCTTGTTATACCGCTTTCTGAACTCCATGCTTTGATGGCCTCAGTGAAATGGGGCCCTAGGAACCAGTATAATTTGTCTTCCTGTGAAGGTTCAAAATTAGCCCTTTTAGGCATTCCTGTTGCTATCTTTCTCTTGTGGAAATGCTCCCTGCAAGGCTGTTAAACCTGCCCAGCCAGTTTTGCAGATCTTCCTCTGCTCCTGCAGGAGGTGGGGGCTGTGTACAACCTTCCTTTCCCAGTGGTTCTACCAAGGACGGGGTTCAGTCTGGCTTTAAATAATCTCAGATGCACAGTTCCCAGCTCACTGCCTCCACAACATACAGTGACCTGCACCCTCCACTCTGTGCAGCTGTGCCAGGCAGGAGTAGAGAAATTACCTTGCTTTGCACCTTTTTGATCAGTTTGCACAGAGGTACTCAGTGAGAGCAAATCACACATTTAATCATTTTCCCTTGTTGGCAGGTCAGTTGTGTGCTCAGGGTCACTGCCCAGCACACCTCAGCTCCCCTTTTTAAGAAGTCTCTCTGGGCATGCCCACTGCAGCACTGAGTCACACTGTCTGGCTTTACGTACATGCAACCTCTCCAAAAAGTCAAGAACCTATCACAGTCATGGCTAACTACAGCCCTCTTCCTATATCAGATCCAGATGCAGACAGTATCTCTCATTCTCTGGCACTCCCCTGGTCGGAGTTTGCCAGTGCAGCTATGGGTGTGCTGCTAGCTGTGTGTTTGTGTAGACTCATTCTCCCCAACAACTTTGTATATGCAAGTCTCTCCTGGCCTGGGGCTGGGGATTCCCAGCCCTGGGAGGGGAGGGCGCTGCTATACTGCTATCTCTGACCAGGCTCTCCATGGATGTAGGCTCTGTGGCTGCTGGCCCTGCGACTGCTGGTGCCATGCCCGGGTATTTTCCCCACCTGCCTATAAAACCTCCTTATCGCCTATTTTGAAGCATCTTCTGTACTCTTTGGCTTCCAAACTTCATATCAGCTAAGATTCTGTTCACTGTTCACTTTGCTTTTCAGAAGACCAGCTAAGTATCTGAATTGGGTGCAAGAGCAAGTGGGCTTGGCTTCCGCCTACTTAGCTGCCATCTTCTACCCTCAAGCTCAACTTCTGAACTCAGATCAGAAATAAAAATTTGCTGAGCTTCACCCTCTGAGAAAAAAAATAAGCAAGCTATAAAATAATTGGTGCTATTAATGATTACAAATGATCTTGCTAATGACCTTAATGATTGTTTTTGTGTGAACATTAATATTTGGACAAAATCTATGTATTTTATAGCTGATTCAGAGCCTGTGGATTGAGATATTGATCATGACATTGATTTGCTGTCAGGCACCAAATAAAGGCACTTAATAGCTGTCAGTTAATACTTCTGAAAATATGGAACTGAATGTGCTCATGATACTGTTTTCACAATTTACTGGTAAAATGTCAAAATATTCACAAATCAACATATTTAATAATGGCACTTTCAGGTATTGTTAACATAAATGCCAATATGTAGTCATATTTTAAAAACTACTAATTTTTCCTTTCTTCCATCATGCCAATCATTTTACATTTGATATAGGGTAGAAATTTCCAAACATAATGGAAATATAGTCAAGGCAAAATTTAAAATATATTTAGGAAAAAACTTTGACCTTTGTATAAGTGACCCAGAAAAGTAACTGATATTCACGCTTTGATAATATAATAATCATTTGCCTTAATAAAAGTGTGATTTTGAAACTAGGATCTTGGAGCAAATGTGAATAAAATTGTGATAACACTTAAGAAATTAAATATAAAGTGTTAGCTCAGAAAATTAAATCTAAACAAATTTTAAAATATGTGCGTACACACACACACACACACATACACATACCATAGTTGAGCTGTAGGCTGTAATTCCTGTCTTACATAATGAACAAAAAAGAAAGAAATGAATTTTTTAAAAAACATTTACAGTAATCTAAAATATGGGCTTTTCCCCCCTCTGCTATAATGTATTAATTGTGAGAGGAAAGAAAATAAGAAACCACAAAAAATGCATTTAGCGGCTACTATAAGTCAAGCTTCATTCAATTTAGTAGAATGCACTTTAGGAAAAATTTTAAGGTCTCTCTCAATAAATTAGAAAAAAATGAAGGTAAATAAGGGAGTTTTCTGACAGTTGGGCCAATTAATTACACTAGCAAGGTATGATAATGGTATATGGTGTAATATACACTAATAGTGCAAGTTATTAATTGTATTGTAAAAGAAAACTCCAGGAGTTTGACCCTAACCAACTCCAATCAAGAAGATAAGTCTAAACTCAGAACTGAAACCTTATAATACACAAAACTCATTGAATTTATGAAATGCAACAGGCAATCTTTTTGCTAAGAAAATGTTGATAGTTAAAATGGATTAAGAAACATAAAACCCAAAAAAGGAGAGTTTGAGAGTGTTTATGCAACACTGACCAGCTGAGATAGATCTTTAGATGATAATCAATGATTAATTATCAATTTTGTTACATTAGTGTGTTTTATATGTGTGTGTGTGTGCATATGTATATATGTATATGCACACACACATTTGAGGAGAAGGCATGATTCATTAGTCTCCACCATGGCTTGGTTAAAATATTATTATTACTTAATTATATTTTGTATGTTTTTTCCTCATTTTACTTAATGCAGTGGTTCCCAAAGTGTTACAAGCCAAACAGGTTCCACTTATTTTACTTTATTTAGAATTTTCTTCTTCTACTTCAATCTCTTTACCACCAAAACAGAGGGCCAGACCTGGAAAACTTAGATTTACTCTAAGTCCTACTTTTCTTATCTCTAAAATGGAATAAATATATTAAAAGTAGTGATGCTCATCATAGTGAATCAATTACACTAATGTACAAAACCACTTATTGATATTACAGCGTGTTTATTATATACTAGTATAATGATTTTTCACAAGTTAGGTAAACATGTATGTCTTTAAATGAAAATTGTTATATAAATAGGAGAGGAAAATAGCAAACATCAAATTGTTAGCACTGCCAATTTATAAAATGTAACATTCCAGAACTCTAAATCAGAGATCAGCAGTTTAAGAACCACAAGCCAAATCCAGCTCACCACCTGTTTCTCTGTAGGCTGAGAGCAGTTTTTACATAATTTAAAATACAAAAATATTTAGTGACATGCAAATATTTTATGAAATTTAAAATTCAGTGTCCATCAATAAAGTTTTACTAGAACACAGTCATGCGCATTAATTTACGTGTTTTCTATGACAACTTTTGTTATAACCACCAAATTGAGTAGTTGAAGCAGAGACTATAAGATATGGTTTAAAAAGCCTGCAGTATTTACTATCTTGCCAGTTATGAAAAAAATATTGCTAATTTCTTCTCTATGTCATTCCTGTAATTATTTTATGCATATCTTGATTTCTCCAGATATTTCAAATTTAATTGAAATTATTTTGTAAAATTAAAGTAATTATTCACCAATGATTGTAAATCCGTTTTAAAAACCATCTTACTCCACTGAATTTGTAATACAACCACTCTCTAAAATATTTATTACTATTTAAAAGAAGAGTAAATATGCAGACATTTCAACTTGATCACTTTATTTTAAAATATATTTCAACTAATGTTACTTTGGAATTTTAAATGAACATTTCAATAGAAAACATTATATGTATGTTTATGCATTTCATTGCTTATTTGTTTTCTATGATTGGTGTAGACAGTTATTGTTCCCATTAATGGTAATATTTGGCAAAGTTGTATGGTTAAATAATCAAAATGAGCCCAAGGAATTTTATACCTGCTTTGCAGGCAAAATAATCTCTCAAATGGAAGCATTCCAGGAGAATTATCTAGCCACCCTTTCAAATAACAAATAGTTCACTACAGTGATAATTACTGTTCCTTTAAAATGTCTTTCTTTAAAAATGACCTTCCATTGAGGACACACTGAATTGAAATAAAAAAAGAGTATTTGCTCCTGTGAAATAAAACAATTGATTATGACCTTTAAAGGCATCAATGATAGAATATTTATCTTGTGATTATGCATTCTTAAATAAATAACAAATGTATATGTATATATAATATTTATAAGTAAAAAGCATATATATTCATGAGCACATATGTGTACATATACATAAGCTTCCAAGTGAGGGAATAGATGTCCTCATATAGAGAGTCCTTTTCAAACAATTTACTGGAGAGTATTCATTTATTAATATTCACTAGGCTATACTATACATAATAGAGAAGAAACAAATTATATATCAATTTTGTTTTAAAATATAGAAAGAAGTAATCTGAAAAAGTTGTAGCCAAACTTCTTAGATGTGTATTGCTTTTGAATATTTATGTTTGCCGGAAGAGGTAAAGTAGGAGGCTAGGAAGAGATGTAGCTTTAATATTCGAAGAGCAGCCAAATAAATAATATGATACACAACTTATTATGCATCAAGCTTTCCAAGAGACATCAATTTCTTAACCTCTATTTGCTATGTTTTCTGCTTTTGTTTGTTAGATCAAGGAATCCAAATATTATACATAATTTGCACCTTTGCTTATGTCTTTCAAGCTATCTAGGAAGATTTTATGCATTACTTTGATGAGCAATGCGTAGTTTAATGATGTTTAGTCTAGGGGAGGCAAGTGAAAATTGGATTCCAGGAATTTAATTATAGATCATCTCAGTGCCTCCTTCTGAGTCCAAAAGAGACTAATTTGATAGCCAGTTGTAGGATTTTATTGAAGAAACTCCCAAAATGGGATTTCCTGCCCAGGCCTTAAATTTGTGTTTATGCAGGTTGGTCGATGTTAGATTAGGTAAATATCAAGAACCTCAATTTTTTATATTTTTTTATTTTTTATTTGTGTTTATTTTTCCTTTGACTAGAATTTAATACTCTCCAGATCTAAAGAAACAATTTTTTATTTTAAATTAAATTAACCAGGCATTTTCTAAATGTAAGATAACAGGTTTGTATAGAAAATACAAAAATTAAAAAATATACATCTCTTAGTAGTTTTCCAAAGTCATTAGAATTGTTATATATCAAAAAGAAAAAATATACATCTTTACTTGTAGGCAATAAACTTATTTAACGTCAGACTATAACCAATTTTAATTTCATGGATTATTCCTAGTGTTGGAACAATTAAGCAATTCATATTGAGTGGGTGAAGCTAAATAAATGGGCTATGAGAAATTTAGAAGAAATAGACACATTTATTTTTTATTCATTTTTTTATTTGAGAAGGTACTTTTTATAGAGCTGTCCTAAAAAAAAAAAAATCCCCTTTACCTCATTTTGCTTATGTTTCCTTCCTATTTATAAAAATGGACAGCAGCAAGAAAATATTAAAAACACAGAATAGCTAAAGGATGACAGACCTTTCAAAAAAAGTTTAACAATATTAACCACATGGTATCAGATACTTTAAGAGCTGGGTCAACATCCCTGGACCTCTTTTACAAGTTCCCTGCATTTAGCCACCTTTTTTGAGTTTTCCTGTTACCAGTTCATGATTAAGGTCATCATTGGATGCCCCTGGCCACTAGAGTTGCTAGATTTTCAAGAAAAACAAGTATTTTCTGAGACTTTATATACTTGGGGACAGTACATGGTAACAACTGTTTGCCTGGAGAAATGTCTAGTTTATCCTCCAGAATTCCCTAAGAGACCAAGAAGAGTCTGGATATGCCCTGAAATCACATCTATGTTTGACTTTCTCCATTTTTCTATCCTGCTTCCCCCACTCCATTTCTAATATCTCTTGGGACAGTTATTGCCAAATTATTTACACTCAAATAGCTGAGTCTACTTCTGGGAGAGCCCAATACTAAAACATATGCTTGTACCACACACAAGACTCTTCCCTGAGTGTAATCCACCAATAGTAATAAGGATAATGTGCATTTTTAGAATTATGAGTAATTTTAATTTGAGTATTAATGAAAAATGGTTGTTTAAATGTATAAAATGATGGATTAAAAACATTTTGTCTATCAATCAAAGAGAGAGCTGGAACATAATAAAGGCTGAATAAAATATTGTTGAAATATCTGCCTAATAATGATAAAGAGGCAAGAATGAAATAAACTTCATTAACTGAATAATTAAGATTTGATGATAATCTTTGATGAGGGTTTTTTTGTTTGCTCATTTTTTAACCTAAGTAACCAAGTGTGCTTTATTGTCTTCATTACTACAAAAACCTGTATTAGGTGTTTTAGCAAAGTTTATTTCCAGAGTGAGCTTCACTTATAAATACAATACTAATGCCTCCTGATAAGTTGGAGGGAAGTGCTAAAGTTTTCTTTCTTTACACTTAGGATCATCTAATTAAAGATAATTATCAACAAATTAGCTATGTTTCTGATTTTTGTATAAACTAAAAATACATCATGGTGGGGGAAAAAGTGTATGGGAGAAATTCTTCTATAAGAAAGCATTAGGGCGTCTTATCAAAAATATCTTGAATCAGAGACAGTGATGATATACATTATCAGAGCCAGAAAAAAAAGGGTGCTGTTAAAAAACAAAAGATACTTAAATAAGAAACTATAATTAGTTCCTATAACAAAGAAACTCATTAATATTTTATCAGAATAGGAAATCACTGTAAAATTTAACCTTGTAAATGATAATCAATAGTTGATGAGGATATTGCAAAAGTGTAACAAATTCTCAGTATAATAGATTTTTTAAAGTTCAGTATCTTGTCTTCCTGAAGCTTCCCTGTGTCCTAAAGAATATCTACTTTCTAAGATCTCAGCTAAAATTGGTATTCTACTGGTAAATGACAAGAGAATGATTGGAAATTTATAAACATGATGGTAAAGAGGAAATACTCTGGCATCAGACTGAAATCAGGATCCTGACATTTAGATAGATCTGTGCGACCCGGAAAACTTATTTAATCTCATAGGGTCCAAAGTCCTTGTTGGCATCATGTGTTTCAGGTGTGAAGAAGACACAGGCGCAAGATTGATGAATAAGAAAAGGAAGACAAAAAAAATTCCATTGTACCTAATTAGAACTCAGGAGTCTAAAATACTAAAGCTGAATCAACAGTGACAGCAAATATTAAATACACATTTCATTTCCAGATTTTACTGATTGTTTTTAATTTGAAAATTTTAATATCTATATATGTATTTAACAATTGAAAGCACCTGGAAACAGAACTTTCAAAAGAATGCTTAACTTTTAAATTATTAATGGGAAAACTACAAGCATTTCTTACACAGACAAATATGAAAAAGAAAGAAAATATAAAACCAGAAAAATATATTACTGCACAGAATAAATAAAAAAGGTAAATCAAACAGCAATTGTGACAATAAGTGTCAAAGTTTTACATGACATTGTAAATTGACAAATCTGTCAGATCCAGTAAAAAAATCAAAGGTTACGATATACAATGTATAAATGATGACCTCAAGCTAAAAGAATCTGAAAGAGACAAAACAAAGTATACAAAAATACATTACGAAAATGAGCACAAGATAAAAAGGAATTATGATATTAAAACTAAATAAGGAGTTAAAGTAAGAGATGGAAATCAAAATATACATATGTGGGCATTTATATTAAAGAATGGAACTCTTGAAAATGTGCCTCATGAATGTCTGCAGCATTAATATGGACAAATATATCAACAAATATGTATCTACATAATTTGTAACTACTACATTTTATTGTATGGTTTTACAATGGCTGATTTACCTATGCCCTCATAGGCCTAGCATTTCAGAGATATCTACATTTCACACTGTATACATATACCAATCTATCACATTGAACACCTTAAGTATATATAGAATTTTTATTTGTCAATTATAGCTTAATGAGGTGGGGAAATAAGTAATAAATAGATGATAAATAAATGATAGGAGCTGCTGCATAAAGGCCTTTAGGAATGTGGGGCGGAGGTATGGGAGGGGAGAAGGAGCACTTCATAACAGCATGATTAGATTTCAGTCTTTTCTAAGTCAATGTCTCTGGTCTGTGAACTTCACAAGAGTTTTAGTTCAATACCCTGTCGCGAGTATATGTTCCCAATATAATCTTGCTATAAGTCTGTCTTTGGTCCTGCTCAGATCGTCTAACCCAGGCATTAAGAACTGAAAGCACTGAGTCACCTGTAGGACCAGTGGCTGTGTGGGTGTTACAGGTGACACAAGCACCGAGAAATAACAGGGAGCCTACACAGGTGACTATGCTATTTACTCGGACTTTATTAATGCAGGTTCACTCAGTGTTTATTAATGCAGATTTAATCCATATCTATGCTAACCTAATAACAATACTAATCACTTAGAAATAATCAGTAATAACATCACATGACAGAATTAGGGAATAACAATCGTGAGTCCCAGAGCCTCAGTCTGTGGGTCTGGGAGACAGCATAGTGGGCTAAGAAGCCATCAGCTTCTTGCAAGAAAGAATCTCCACAGCCAGGCGGGCAACAGTGCTGATGAAGTCCTCGGTCCAGCAAGGAAGAGCCTTTGGCAGCTGATGTCAAGGGAGGTCAGCGTGGCATGGAGCAGCATCTTGGTGTGTAGAACTCAGCTGTCCCAGCAGCAGTCTGAAGCCTGCCTCAGTTATACCTTGAAAGTGGTGTACTCCATCCTTCTTGGTCACCTGATACGTGTCTTGGCACCCCTCATCACAAGTGGTGAATTTCCCCGGCAGCCTTTCTATGGGTGGTCTTACTCTGTAGATACGGCTCTTCTGATCGTGTGGTGTGTCTCTTTGCCAGATGTGTCTAGCATGACTTCGGTCATTTCCCTCTTGAACCAAAGTGTCATGGCTAACTGGCAGCCACCTTGGTTGACATAAGTGACTCCACTTTGTTTTATATACTTTATGCTTCCTTGACTGGACCAATGCCATTTTGTTGGTCATGCTCTCCACACCCTCAGTGTCGGCGGGACAGGACGGCTACGGTGGGGTAACACCCCAGCAAGACAGGGTTTGGTTAATTAGTTTTCCTGAGAGCAGGGCTTGTTAAGAACAAAGTGCTTTGGCATATTTCATAATGGTTCCTTTTTCTTGTCCCTGAAAACGAGGGCCTATGTGGAGATTTTTTACTCTCAGAGGCTTTCACGATGAGCCTCCAGGAATTCAGTTACAGTTTAGGCTTTCCTGCCTGGCACTGGTGTCCAAGGCAGTTTCCATTCACTTATGAATCTCCACCCCAGGAAGCCTCAACTTCCCTTATTCACCTGTCTGTTTCTTCAATCGTGAGGGCAGTCATTTGCTCTATGTCCTCTCTCCTGTTATGGATTAAAGATAAAATTTTGATTTTTAAGTCTGTTTAGCTTTTACTTGTCAGGAAACAATAAGGCTCCTTACAGGTGGAACCAGAAACAGAAGTCACCATGATACTTCTGATGGAAAATTTGGCAAAACAGCTTAATTGTAAGAGACTTATTGGTTTTAACATGCACTCCAAAATATGTTACCTTGGCATATCAAATATCTTAAGCTGAAAGAGTTTAAGAAAATGAAAACAGTGGAAGCGGAAAGCTCACTGACCTCTTCCCACTTGCCCCTCTTCCCTGAAATAGGCCATATAACTTCTTTGTCAAAGGTACCTTTCCTGTCCTGGAGGAAAGAAGACATTCTTCTCACCAGAGGAAAGGAAAACAGGTCCAAGAAATTACTAATCTTACCTCACTACTCTCTATTTTGATTTTAATTTTGATTTATTGGTTATATATATATATATATATATAATAAAAGAGAAAAAGGAAAGAAAAGAGAGAGAAAAATATCCATTTATTATTTCACTTATTTATGCATTCATTACTTGTTTGTTGTATGTGCTCTTATTGGGGATTGAACCCACAACCTTGGTGTATTGTGATGATGCTTTAACCAATGGAGATACCCAGCCAGGGCTCACCTCATTATTTTTTATATATAATGATGATAAGCTTGTTAAACAAAATTATAAGAACTATAAGATTAAAAATTTTATTTGTTACTTGTTAAAATTAAATACTATACAGCTATTAAAAGATCATCAAATAATAATCAAGAAGATCCCACAAATACTTGAAAAATGATGTTGAGAGAAAGAAAAATCTTAACAACATAGGCTCATATTTGACACATATTTGTTATCAATTACATATTTATTGAGATAATTATCTAACTTTAATAATTAAGTAATGCCCTTTCCTCAAAGCAGCACATTATATTGAAAGCAGTTTAGAAAAGACAGATGGAAACTTCAAATTATTTAGCAGTTAAAATATATGTGTGTGACACTGTGTTTTATATACCAAATCTTGTTAAATCTTCATAACAGTGCTGCTAGTTGCAGCCTACAGAAACTTCAAAGGTTCAGAAAAGTTAGGGAACCAAGTCTGGATGAATTAATTCCAGAGTTCAAACGTGAGTTCTCCTGGCAGCTTACCCATAGTTTTTTCATTAAAACTGTCCATGATGTAGGTAATAGCCTTTTGAAACTGGCAGCAAGTCATGCCTGATTGACTATTGTACCAGGGCAGGCTAACTCCAGAAGTTGTAGCAAGAGAGAAAGCTTAATCCTCAATTCTTCAAATCTGGTGAAATTCTTAAGAGCTTCCCAACCTGTTTCTGCTTCTTTTCAGCACTGACCCAAACATAAAGTGAGAGAACTAAACCAGGGAAAAGAAGAAAAGAAAAGAAGAGAAGAGAAGAGAAGAGAAGAGAAAAGAAAAGAAAAAAGAAAAAAAAGAAAAGGAAAAGAAAAAAAGGTTGTTAGTTAAACTATGTGATTTTAAGAACACTGGACTTCTGGGGAAAGATTTCTGAGGAAAAAAATACTTTACATACCACAAAAAGACATCTCATCTCATCCTCAGAGGTAAATCCCTTTAATTTAATAGCACTTCTTTTACAGTGCAAATGCTTTAACATCGTTATGGCTCAGTCACAGGTAATATGAGGAAGAGGCTCCATTTGAATGATAAATAAGGATCAATTGTAAAGGAAAGGAAGTAAAGTTAATGAACTGAAAAGTAGAAAAATGATTTTAGAATATTGTAGTGAAGGGTTTGAATATCTAAATTTTGAAAGAAGCAGTTAGAAGAGAGAGACAGGGAGGCACAAATATAGGCATCTTCATTTTCTTATTCTCATATCCACGGTACCATCCCTAATCACAGTGTCATTCTTAGTCCAACAGGGAGCCTGAGTGAATTTGAGTAAGTGCTCTTTTGCATAAGTTCTTATTTTCTCTGTGAACTTCCCAAATGCTTATTTTAGTAAAAATGATTTTATTTTTTTCAGCAGAATTCAGATCAACACAGAGGAAAGTCTTTGGGGAAAAATCAATACATAAACTGATAATTGGCTTAGCTCCTCTTTTCATTTCTTCTTTCTTCCTTTATTCCTTCCTTGGTAGCTCCATTCCTCCCTCACTTTCAAAGTTATTCCTTTCTTCTTCCCATCCCTGCTTTGGTCTGTCAACCCAAGCCTCTAAGAATTTTTGAGTTATTTTGAACCAAACTGATGACAGTTGCTGGGAAGCAAAACCTCAAGGGATTGAGACAATGCTTCAGAAAATGGCAGTTTTTTGCACCTTATTTTATACAGGGGACCTCCCCTCAAAAACAGGTATCTTCTGGAGGGTGGGCCCCATGCAGTATAGTCTTTGCCCACTGTTCCAGGAACCCATCCATCTGTATCAATATACCAGCTGGCATTGTTGTTGAGAGGCTGAATTCAGCTTCACTAAATTGATTTGAAGACTCTTTCAACATGTTTGCCCATTGAATGATAGGTGATTTACAAGCACACCTGCCCACATCGTGCTGAGTGTTCAACAGTTTTTGACCAAAAACAGCATGATCCCATACCCCATCCTCCCTATTTACCCAATCTCACCCTGAACACCTTTCTTTGTTGTTTCCCCAGATGAAAAAAGTCCTCAAAGGGAAATGGTTTGCCAATGTAGGTGTATTGCATCAACAGGAGAGTACTTTGATGGTGACTGAACTTTAAGCATGTAAGAATAAATACATGATTATTTTATAAATAAATTCCATTTTGGGGGGTCTCCCCTTGTACATTACAATAAAAAGAGGTGATGTAAGTGAATTAGATGAAATTCGCTGGTGATAGATTAAGAAGGTGGGAGAAACGAAAGCGTAGTAGGGGGAACTTATGGGACTAGATAAAAAATAAAATGGTAGACCCATACTTCTTTTCCATAGCTGGGTACAAGATTGTCAACAGTCAACAGTTAACATAATAACAATAACATAGAGGGGATTTGTGATCCCCCCCTGGTGTGCTGTCTGTGCTTTGAGGGGCCCTGAAAAAGGAAATGTGACATTCTGAAGGTATGTTATAGTAGATGCAAAAAGACAATAGATAGGATCATTTAAGGTAAAGATTGACTTTTGTCAGGGGATACTGTAGCCTAGGACATGGCTACTCGCCATACACTACTTTAAGTTAATGAGTTTTAATTTCAGACCATCCTTGTGGTTACTTTATGTCCCTGAGTTGATAAGCTGCCACACAGGCCTATCCTGAGTTGTCAGGTTCAGTATGTGGCCCCTTTTTGTCACAGGTCCTACAAATATTTATTTCACTTCTTTAATGTGGTAGATCCTTTTCAGATACTAAATATAAAAAAGAATGGGACTTTATTCCTGTGCCCCAAAATTTCATAGTCTTGTGTTTATATTCTTACAAATAACTACAAAGAAGAAAAACCTGTTTCACTATGCACAAATAAAAGGAGCAAGTTGCCTAAATTTTAAATTATCAACTGAAATAAAATTATATGTATTTATTTAGGATTTTGATAATGAAGAATATAAGATGTTGAAAAATTATGTTTAATTAAATAATATATGGGGGGGAGCCAAACAACCCCTGGAATTTATTTATAAAAAATTGTGTATTTAATTTTACATGTTTAAACTTTAGTCACCTTCAAAGTACTCTCCATTTGATTTAATACACCTATCAAGATATTTTTTCCACTGCTCAAAACAGTTGTTGAACTCATTGATTATGATGCCACTTAGTGCTCCTGCCATTTTTTGTTTCATATCTTCCATTTCATCAAAAAGAAAAAGGTGCTCAGATGAAATCAAGTGAATAGGGAGGGTGGGGTATGGGGGTCATGCCATTTCTGGTCAAAAACTGCTAAACACTCAGCACAGTGTGGACAGGTGCACTCATAAATAAGCCATCATGAAGTGGGCAAATGTATTGAAAGAGTTTTCAAAAACAATTCATTGAAGCCAAACATAGCCCCTTACAATAATGCCAGCTGGTACCCTGATACGGATGGGTTCCTAGAATACTCACCAAGCTGGAGAAACCTGTACTAACGTGGACTTATCTTCTGGCCTGTCCTCCAGAAGATAAATCCATTTTGTGGGAGGATCCCTCCTTGAAAATGTTAGTTTCTGGATCCTAGAACTCCTTATATTCTCAATCTAATCTTGATGTTTATATGTTAGTTCTTGAATTTATTTTATGTAAAATATAATTTTTATGCTTGTGATTATTATTACCTGGAGGCATTGAGGGGCAACCACTCTAAGGTAGAGTCCCTCTGAGCCACTGGCCCAGATGGAAGAATGGTGGTGGGAAGTTTTATGAAAGGGAAGGTCAGGGGAAATAGAAGAATTCGAGTATAAACTTATGCATACAGTTTTATGTTATTTGTATTTGCATTATTTTCTGTGGCAAGAATTCATGTTTCATCAGATGATCAGAAAGCTCTTGATCTTCCCAAGTTTAAAGACTATATGTCTAAATTCAATCATAAAGTAAATATGATATGGTCTTTTTATTTTTTACTATTATTTTTATTGTTTACAGCACACTGTTACAGATGTCCCCATCTTCCCCCCTTTGCCCTCCGCCATCCAGCCCTGGCCCTGCCTTTCTCTCAGGTCATCACCTCACTGTTGTCTGTGTCCATAGATTGTTCATACATGTCATTTGGCTAATCCCTTCACCATCTTTCATCCAGTGCTCCCGTCCCCTTTCCTCTGACAGCTGTCAGTCTGTTCCACATATCCTTGCCTCTGTTTCTATTTTGTTCATCAGTTTATTTTGTTCATTAGATTTCACAAAAAGTGAGACCATATGGTATATTTCTTTCATTGACTTGTTCATTTCACTTATCATAAAAACCGACAGGTACATCCATCATAAATATGGTATTTTCTGTTTCATTGGTCCTTTTATATACATTTTCAAGTTGTTTCATTAACAGATAGACATTTTAAGAATTTTGGACAACACGCTAAGAAAAAAACTTATACTCAATTGAACTATTGCTTTCAAATTCTCTGCCTTAGCACTGATCTCAATAATGTATTCACAGTGAGTATAATTTTTGTTTCCAAAAATTTCATTTTACACAATATTAGTACTATACTATATATTAGTCTAATTACAGAGATTGATATTTTGGATTCTTTACAGGAAAATGATGTCTTGACCATTTTACTCTGTGTAAATACTTGATTTTTTGTGGCTGAGGGAATAAAAATGCCATGCACTTTATCATCACTACACCAATACAAACATATTCCTTTTCCAAAAATCTGTAGTTTTGCATACTCATTAGTTCCTGATGTTATATCTACATCCACATTGGTCAGTAAAAATGACAGTGGCAACAGCAGAAGAAAATTAGCTGGATGGAGAGAATTAATCCCCCATAATGATTAAAACTGAAGCATTTCCTTTAAAAAGTTGGCACTTACTCTTAGTGCAACTCATAGGGCTGTAAAGAAATACAAAATGGTGATTACATAGCAATGGAAAAGCTATTTTGAATCTAAAGCTAATAGATTGCAAATAATCCAGATGTCACCCTATGTGCTTCAGATAGATTACTGAAGTTCCTAGTATCATCACTTCCAAGTTAGAGATATGCTTTATTTTTTAAGAACTGGATAGGAGATCTATTTTTGACACCTTCCCTTCAATGTAATTAAAAAATTATAAGGAAGAAAAGCTATATTGAAATATTTTTTTTTCAGAAATGATGCTTGAAACTTTGAATTCTCAGGTGGAGGGTGATTTCTTGGTTATCTTTCTAAAAGTTTAATAATGTGAGACTGGGTAATTGCTAAAGTTTAGCAGATTAAGAGTGGTCATACGGTGTGAACCGAGTCATAAATTTACAAGTAAAGCATTGTTCCTGCTATTTGACTACTGCCCTATTTCCCACTTCATAAGGCCTGGTCTTCAGAAGACACTTATTTAAAGACATGTTGTTTGAGGCAGAACAGCTTTAAAAAACGCTAGAGTTAATTTATCACAATTTATATGTTTTTTTTTTCTTCTGGAGAAAGCTGTAGACTTAGAGAACTAAAGTAGAAGGAAAAATAATATTTAATTAAGCCAGAGAACCAGAGTAGCAGTGTGGCAAAGGTGCTACATTTATTTATTACACTATATTTCTTAATTTTCTTCTTTACTAATATATTCGCCAAACATATATAGTGATTGAGGGAGGTCCTGCCCACAGAGTCTTCCCAGTCGCTGCAGATGAAGAAATAAATTGTACCAGACATGATTTGCCTGCCAGGGAAAGGGGGTGGCGATTCCCTGTAGCAGAGAATGTCCTGAGCCCTTCTCTGAAATGGCTTTTATTGAGAATGATATGTTGCAGGGGTATACAGTATACATGCATGCAAAGCTTATCGATCTATGTCAGAGGGCTATAGATAACAATAAAAGGAACACGTGGACCAGCCTTGGGTTAGGGTCTGCCAGACATTCTGATGCCAGATGGTCATTAAGCCAAGGTTCAGGGGCTCAGGAATCTCTTCCCTTCTTTGAGACTAAACACTTGTTTTTTTCCTTATCAGGGCAGTTGAAAAGCAGAGCAAGCTTCAGTAAATATAATGCACTGTTTAAGTCAGATCTCCCACTGGAATCCTTGGTGCTAGTGTTGGGTCACGTGCCTCCCAGCATTCCTGGCTTTCCTGTCAAGGCTTACAGGCAGGCTACAGGCAGGCAATATATGATAATTGGAAAAACTACATGTATATTTGAAAATGTAAAGGTGTGTGCATACATAAATAAGTACAAACATAGCCATACCTGACTCTTAATTCCATTCCTCCGGAGATATTGTTTTTTAAATATGTTAGTGTTTTTGTTGTAATAATTATATTATCAGTATTTTTCTCCTTTCTCTCATCTATATCTAGCTCCAGCTCTATATTTTTATTTGTATGTTTCTGACAAACAGTATGAAAGCAAATAAAAGGGTTCTAAGAAAGCTGGCAAATGGAGAAATATACCCAAGCCAGAGAGTCGCGGAGAAAGAGATGTTTTACACCAACTTGGAATTAAAATAGGGGTTAACATCTCAGAGCTTTTGAAAGATTATTAAAGTACAGCTCTCAAAATTTGATAGCCTGAAGGTAGGAAGAAACAGTATGATTTCTGGAATGGAATAAGGCCAAGATGGTTGGCATGAACAGCCAAGAGGTTGCCAGAAGGCATCGATTACTTTTTTGTAGCCAAGGCGAAGGAACATCTCTCTCGTAAGGAAAGTCACTGAAGGGTTTTAACCAAGTTCATGACATCATGACATTTGAATTTTTAAGTTCAAAATTTTTAAGTAAGTTAGAATGCAACATTGGAAGGAAAATGTGGTACAAAAATGTAGATGAAGATAGAATAGTGAGGAAACTATTGCAGTGGTCCTAGTGAGCAAAGATGAGAGTTCAGACTAGGCTCCAGGAAATGAAAATGAGATCTCTCAATGATGTAGAACATCAATAGTTGAAACCAACACACAGCACACACACACACACACACACACACACACACACAGCTGGACATCCATGAAATCAGAGGAAAAACTTAGTTTCCCATATGGACAAAGAGAAAGGAGCCCCCCACCCATAATGAGGACCCTGAATTTGAAGTACTAATTTGTTTTCCCAATTTGCCAAGCCTAGGTGAAACTTATACAACATGTTAGTAGCAATACAATTCCACATTATCATTCACCAAAGAATTGAGATATGTAACTTTAAGACTACAGATAAGGTAACTTTTTTACCTCTAAAATCAGTGATCCCTTTTCTGATTTACCTAGCAAACTAAATGTTGAATTTCACACCTCCTCCTAAAATACTTAAGAAGGCATAGAAATGGATACAAGTTTAAATAATCTATGGAAAATGAGAATGATAGTCACTTTTCAGAGCTAGAAGAAATTTCCAGTTAATAAAAAGTGACATTTAATTCATAAATCACTACCCAGTTTTCACAGGCTGTTTCCCTAAGTCACCTTACGAAAGAGAGACTAGGCCAACCAAATGATAGCAATGAAACACCCTACACAGGCTCGGAAACATGTTTTCTACCAACCAGAAAAAAAAGCTGTTTCCCACCTTGCATCCAAGTGAGCAATGTGAAGGGACCCTGTAAAACATCTCTTCTACCCTAGTTTTATTCAGTTCCTGATTTTTATCTATCCAGCAAATATTTATATAACCTTTGATGGCATTGAACTAGAAACAATGAAAATACAGTCATAATGAAAGTTTGCATTTGCCTTGTCTTCCTGGAATTTAAGGTTTCAGAGAAACTGAGAATTTTTAAGACAAATAGGACAAAACAGTAACTCACAGGTTACAGTTATACAATCCTTTGAGTCTCAATATCATGCTACTAAATGGTCTTCCTGAGTCTCCCAACTTACAGATAGCACCATACTGGCCTGTATTCTTCTGCAGTTCTTTTCAGTCAAGTGTAATCTGTCTGAGCCCTGGAAATGTGTAGCTATTATCAGCATCATTTATCACTCTCACTTGTAACCCTGATACTAGCAGGAGTTGACAAATGGCTTGTATATGGCTAGCATAGGGCATGTGAGATAAGAATATTTTATTTCTAAAAGATTGAAAAGAAAAAAAATAGAAGTAGGAGGAGAAAAGTAGAAAGAGGAGGGGTGGTGAAGGAGAAAAGACCGTGGGATAGAAAATTTATATGGCCCATGAATTCCAAAATACTTGCTATTTGTACTTTTAAAGAAGTTTACTGACTCCATTAACACATAGTAAAGTGCCAAAGAGTATGTATTGAATAAACGCACAAATAACATTTCAGGGCAGATAAGGCCAAATACACACATGCACTCAAATCATTGGCAATGGTGCCTGCTAGTTATTGCAGTTTTCTATGAACTTGATCAGTTAACAAAAATGACAGGAAAGAGAACATAAGAACAGCCGAAACTAAGAAATAAAAGCCTGCTGGAAAGAAACAGTTGGACTACAAAAGACACACTATCTCACTGTATACCAAAAAGGTATTTTAATAGCATTCAGCAAATGTTATCAGAAAGGCGACCTGGCCCTGAGTGGGTCTGCCTAGGGCCAGCAGGTAGAGTGTGGGTTCTTGACTTGGTGCGGGAAAGATTTCACAACACAAGTCCAGGAGATTGGAAGTACAGTTATTAAAGCTGGGGAACAGTGAAACAAGGAAGGGCTTAGCATAGAGGAAGTAGTAGGAGAGGTTTGGCTCTCTTAAAATGTTACAGGGAAGGAATGAGCCTAAGGGGGGCTGCTTTTAGCTCATTGGGAAGTCAGAGAAAAGGAGGAGGATTTACGGGTTTAGACCAGGATGTGCTGCCACTGCCCATTGCTCCCCTTGTTTCAAGTGTCCTGGGGTTCCTTAGGGCTTAGGAGATGTGAACCTGTGAGGGAAAAGAGGGGGAAGAGAAAGGAGTGCACGTGCTCCCCAGAGGGAGCACATGTGCCGGTTCTTTTGTTTTGAGGCTTGTATCTCTCTCTTGCAGGCAGAGAACCTTAGGGTGCATCTCAGGAGATGGTTTCAGCAGAATATGCTTCAGTTTTCCAGGTGTGTGCTTTTAAGGTTGTGGCCGCTACTGATTGGTCAGCACCAGGGCAAGTGGTCCATTGCTCATTGCAGCTGGTCCTGGTGTTGGTCAGCTGGTTTTGCTGCTCTTCCGGTTGAAGAGCAGCTGAACCCAAACTGAAGCTGAACTACAACTGAGTCTAAATGTTACCTCTAGGGAGGTGACATGCTGTATATAGCTCTTAATTGCTTGGTCAGATTGTTCAGCTGTCTCAGTTTCCCTATTCCACTTGACCTGGCTTACTGGCCTCTCTCAGAACACATCTAAAATAAAATGAAGCAATATATAGTACACTTGAAAATGAAGAGTATTTGCATACTAAAAATATTTAGTTCCAACTATGTGAGGCAGAAAGAGCCTTTTTTAGTAGAATCAGAATATACCATAATTAATATAATTAGATATATTAAAGTATACCCAATATTATTTATACCAGTTAATATTAACTAGATATTTTAAGCTGGGCATTACTGCACAAAACAACATATTTAGCCCTGACTGGTGTAGCTTATTTGGCTGGGCATTGTACCACAAAGCAAAAGGTCACCAGTTCATATCCCAGTCAGGGCACATGGCTGGGTTGCAGGTCGGGTCCCTTGCTGGGCTGTGTGCAAGAAACAACCAATCAATGTTTCATTCACTCTCTTTTTCCCTCCCTTCTCATGTCTCTATAAAATAAGTAAATAGAACCTTCAAAAAACAAACCATTATGCTAAATCTCAGAGAAGTAATTAAACAATGAGGTTAATAATATTAATTTTGTAGAAATAATGATCATGTTCAAACATCAACTCTGATGATTCCTGGCTGGGAGAAACAAATGATCACATCTTGTTACCATTATTTACTTCATCCACAAATGACAAAATTAATAGTATCTATTTTATATCTAATATAGGAATTAAATGAGTTAATACAAGTAAAGGCTAAGAACATAGACATGGTAAGCATGTTATGTATTTATATTAGGAATAGTGTTAGCAACCACTGTACCATATCTCCTAAATTTACTAAAATTAGAAAACAAACCAGAGTTGATTTTAGTGTGAGAAACAGACAATTTCAAATACAGTTGATTAGAGTACAAATTGCCCAGCCTTTTTGGGTAGCGATTACTCAACATTTATTAATGACATAAAATCAACAAATTTTGACCATTCCTATTCTTTGAGTATTTATGCTTGTAAAAAATCAGAAATTTGCAAAATATTGTACATGTGATATATCTTCTTAGACACTATTTACAATATAAAAATGGGAAACTCAATGTCATAACCATAAAATAGTTATATATACCAGAGTATAGAAGAATGATGAAAAGTCATGTGGTCATCCAAAACTATATTTTAGATAATTAATTATAAACATAAGAGAATACTTATGATATAATGTGTTCCTGCCCCCTCCCATCCCACCCCAAGCTGCTTTCAAGATTTTCTCTATTTGCCTTTGCTTTTCTGCAGCATGGTACACCTGGGTGTAGATGCCATCCTGTTTGTGTTCTCTGAACTCCCTGGATTTGGGGTTGGAGTCTGTAATCACTTTGGTAGAATTCTTAACCAGTATTATTTCAAATATTTTAACCATTCTATACTTTCCTCTTTTTCTATATAGATGTCATATCTTTTGAAATTGTCACACAATTCTTGAATATTCTGTTTGTTTCTTAATTTTTTTCTTTTTTGTATTTTAGTTTAGGAAGTTTTTATTAATATATATTCAATCTCACTGATTTCTTCACTCTGCCCATTCAATGGATGAGTCAAAAATATTCTTAATTTCTGTTAGCATTTTTCATTTCCAAAATTTCCTTTTGATTCTTTCTTTGAGTTTCCTTCACTCTGCTTACATTATCCATTTGTTCATGCACATTGTCTACTTTTACCCATAACATATTATCGTAATTTAAAAAATTCCCTAATAATATCTGTTTCCATCCCATATCTGAGCTAGATTTGGTGTTTGCTTTGTCTGTTCAGATTGTTATTACTTATTTATTTAAATGTGTTATAATTTCTTTTAGAAACTGGCGTGTTTTGTCGTATAGAAATTAATGCAAACAGGCCTTTAACATGAGACTATTTATTACCTCGCTAAAGTCAGACTTTAATTTTTGTTGTAGCTAAAGGTAACAATAATTTGATATTTTCCTAGTGCCTTTATTTTTGTCTCCCCTGTTGTCTTTGTATTTCTCTAAGAAGTTCTTAAATAGTATCCGAACCTTACAGCTCTATCAGCTGTAACCCCCACTTGTTATATTGAAGAACTCTTAATGTGCGCATTATATATTGGTGGGGGAGGAAAGCTTTCTATAATCTATTATTTAATTTCAGTCTTTTAGGTGTCTTGTGTCCACATGCTATGACTTTTACAGATATTTCTTTCCCTCTTCGGTGAGACAGAAAGGGTAGAAGCCTGGATCTGAGTAACTGCACTTTTCTAGGTATAATCATGATGTGGTAAAGTTTTTCCTCCTGGTGATTATTAGGATTTTGTTATAAAGGATAACCTGGGTATATTTTTAAAATGGTTTATTTCCTCTTTCCCCTGCAAGAAACATGAGGGCATTGTTTTTTGGGGAGGGACTCTTCGCCATGAGAAACTACTGGGGTTCCTGAAAGTAAAACCCTCAAAAATATGGGGGACCTCAGACTGACACACTGAGAAGTGTCTTATTCACGTCTTCCTCCACAGTCAGCCATCAGCCATTTGTCAAAATTGCCACTTAACTATCTCTTTCGGTTTCTAGATCTAACAGATTCCATTCCAGGTGAGGTGCTCTCAACTGTGATTCTCTGCATTCACCTGTGTATCCAGACTTCAGAGCGTAGGTTCACCCTGTGACTTCAATTGTCTGGTGGATACAAGAAAAGTCATTGATGTTTATTTTTTTCTTTTTTCTTATTGTAAAAACAGGAGTTAAATTCCCAAGCTTTTTATTAATCGAAGCTAAAGTCAGACTAAAATGCAGAATATATAGAAATGATTACAATCCTATCAAATCTACCAACAGTTTAAAATGCTTTCCTTTGAATAGGATGGTAACAGTTGATTTTCTGTGCTTTTTACCTTTCTATATTTTCCAAATTGTATTCAGTGACCACATTCTACTTTTACAATTATAAATGTATTCTGAAGTATCCTAGGATTCCAAGCACAAATGTAATGTAGTTATTTAAGGACTGTAGAGAAAATTTGCCTAGCTTTGATTCTTAGCTCACCTCACTGTATTTTAAGTATTCCTGGGTGAACTTCTTAATTATTAATAAGAATTAATTATTTATCAGAATTTCTTAATTATCAGAATTAAGTGACTAAAGTGAAAATGGCATAGTACCTTATATAAATACTATATTTATTATAATGCTTGGTATAAGCCATTGAGAAGCCATTTCATTTTGTAATTCATTAAAATAGATGTTATTTATTATTTATATCCCTTGATGATTCTATAGTCTGAGTTACTCATTATCTTCTCAAGTGGGTCAATTAAATGTTCCCCACCATCTGTTTGGCCAGTGCTCTAGTCTCTTGCTTCCAGTCCCATGCAATGGCCTTTAACAGTGTGGGAATCTGAGAATGCTGGAGGCACACCAGGCTGGAGAATATCCGGCCAGGAGAAAACAACACAGGAAAATATATAAATATTTAGAAAAATAAAATATGCCAATTTAAAAAATTGTTTTTGCTAATCTTATTTCTGACTTGTAACTCTGACATTAGTACAATAAATATAAATATGTTTATCCACCAGACAGTCATTCCTCTGTGAAATCGGTGTGTGATTTGTATGAGGGATTTTAGTGGAGTTGGCAGGGATCATGTTGGACCTACCTTGTTTATTATACCTTTCGCTAATATTTGTTTGATTCATATTTAAAAGAACAAATGTTTTTATTTCCAACTGTTTCCTTAAAAAAACAGATGTAACATATTTTGCAGGCTTGAAACTATAAGCAGCTTGAATTGATGTTCTTGATTAACCCTTTCTTGGAAAATTATGTAAACTTTAATTGTAAATAATGAATGTGAAGTAGCAATACTGTACTGCAAAATATTCTTAAAGTATGCTCATCATAGTCTAACATTTTTCCATACCTGTCTTTACTTTACTTAGAACTTTAATTTATACTTCTGTTTTTCACTTGAATGTCAGTGGAATTTTGATTAAAAAGCTTAATTTTTTTCTTTTTTTACTGTATTTTTTCCATTACCCCTTATTCCCCTTATAACCTGTCCCCTGCAATCACCACACTGTTGTCCATGTCAATGAATCTTTTTTCCTTTTTGCTCAATCCCTCCATTCCCTACCCTCTCCCCTCTTAGCTGTCATCCTGCTCTCTATGAGTCTGTCTCTATTTGGTAAAGAGTTATAATTTTAAATATAATTTGAAAGTAGATACTAAAGAAATTACATGGAACATTAAAAATTCTATGCAGTATTTAAAACAGAATTGGTTCAAAGTCCTTATTGAGGTGATTTATTGTGTGTTCAACAGAGAGAAGGCATAGAATACAAAGAAATACAGTAATTTGAATGCTAATGTTGAGGTATATGACAACTGCATTTTTTTTAACACAGTATGCCTATTAGATTTAAAGAAAGACAAATTTAAAATATAATGAGAGCTGCTGATAAAAATAATGTTTTTTAGCCTTTGCACACAGAGTTTTATATGCTTCCTATCTAAAAATCTCTTCTAATCTCCCCGATAGCCAATAAACTAGATGCTACTGTCATTATCACTTTGCATACATGAGTCCCTGGAAAATCTAGAAGATATATATTTTTTATTACAAAGATAAATAATGATCTGTAATGTTTTCTAACAGTTGTGAACAAAGTCACAGAACCTTTAGATGTTTACACAAGACCACAATCTATGCATGCATGATTAATGTATCATTGAGTACCAAAAAAGAATTCCATTAAAGAAAGATTGAGAAGTATATTTTGTAATATCAAGAAGTGATATATTTTATTTAATACCATCCACTAAGCTATAATGACATTCAAAGTGGAAATATAGTTGTAAATAAACATAGTTAAAATTTTATAAGTTCAAGGAATCCTATTCATATAGTACTTGGAGATTGTTAGTTAACATTTGAAATAATAGTAAAAAACAAAGTATCAAATCTGGTTTTGGAATAAATTTTCAAATGAAAGAGAAGAATCTTATGGTTGGAGGTGTCAGGTGAATAATAATTCATTATAGTAATAGTAACAATTAACCAAATATAGAAACTTTTGTTTCTTAAAAACATCGCAAAGTGAACTGGGTCCCCCCTCTCCTTCTTGAAAACAAAGGCTAGACATAGCACAAAAAAGAATGAGAAGTTAAAATACCTGAAAATCTAACACAAGGATTGTGAGAAACCCCTGATACAAGAGGAGGTGGTCATTCCCAGATGAGCATAGAAATACAAGAATGTGGAGATGAGGAAGGGAAGAAAGAGGAAGAAAGACCATGACCTATAGACAAGAGATATGCTGGGGAAAATTTTTTTCTTAATGTTTTATTATGAAAATTTTCAAACATACAGAAAAGTTGAAATAATTACAGTAAACCCTCTTTTCCTACATTCTACCATTTGCTATTAGCTTTTTTGTTTTTTATTGTTTTTTTTAATTATAATTTATCTCTCCTATACCCACTCTTCCCCTTCAATCACCACACTGTTGCTCAAATCCATGGGGCCTTTTTCTTTTTTGCTCATCCCTCCACCCCTAACCCAATACTTCATAGCTGTCAGCCTGCTCTCTATCTATAATTCTGTCTCTATTTTCTTTGTTAGTTCAGTTTGTTCATTAGATTCCACATATGAGTGAAATCATATGGTATTTGACTTTCTCTGACTGGCTTTTAAGAAATAACCTTAATATATTTATTTCTTTTTCCATAAGATAGTTCATTTGTTGTATTTTTTTTTAATTTATTTACTTTTTAAATACATTTGTCTCTGCTTCCCCCCACCTCTTTCCCTTGCCCCCTCCCTCCTTCCCTCCCTCAGCTCTTCCCCTTTGGTTTTGTCCATGAGTCCTTGCTCTATGTTCCTTGACTTTCCCCTTCCCTTCCCTTTCCCTGCCCCCCCCCCCTTCCCTCTTGTCTCTGTTGATTTCTTTTCCTTTCAGTGTTGCTGGTCATATTTTCCTTGCATCTTTGCATTGTTGGTTAGGTTCCATCAGAGAAATGCAGATCAAAACCACCATGAGGTACCACCTCACACCGGTCAGAATGGCCATCATAAACAGATCCACAAACAACAGGTGCTGGCGAGGCTGTGGAGAAAAGGGAACCCTAGTCCACTGTTGGTGGGAATGCAGACCGGTGCAGCCACTGTGGAAAGCAGTGTGGAATTTCCTCAGAAAGCTGAAAATGGAACTGCCTTTTGATCCAGCGATTCCCCTGCTGGGACTATACCCTAAGAATCCCAAAACACCAATTCAAAAGAACCTATGCACTGCAATGTTCATAGCAGCACAATTTACAATAGCCAAGTGTTGTATTTTTTCTATTACCATCTAAACCCCTTATACTATCTCTTCCCTGCAATCACCGCACTGTTAACCATGTCCATAATGTCCTTTTTTCCTTTTTGCTCAATCCCTCCACCCCCTAATCTCCTCACCCAATAGATGTCATCTTGTGCACTATCTATGAGTCTGTCTATATTTTGCTTGCTATTTCAGTTTGTTCATTAGATTCTACATATAACTGAAATCATTAGCTTATTTCACTTAGCATAATGTTCTCCAGACCCATCCATGCTGTTGCAAAGGGTAAACTTTTCTTCTTCTTCTTCTTTTTAAAGGCTGAATAGTATTCCATTGTATAATTGTCCCATAGTTGTTTTATTCACTCATCTGTTGATGGACACTTGGGCTGCTTCCATACTTGGCAATTGTAAATATCACTGCAGTGAACATAGGGACACTTTTGTTCTTTAGAATTAGTGTTGTGGTTTCTTTGGATATATTCCCAGGAGTGAGCTTGTTGTATCAAAAGGCAGACCCACTGTTAATATTCTGAAGTATCTCCAAATGGCTTTCCACAGTGCCTTAACAATCTGCACACCCATCAACAGTACCAAAGACTGCCCCATTCTCCACATCCTTGCCAGTACTTGTTGTTTGTTGTTTTACTGATTGCCATTCTGACAGGTATGAGGTGATAGCTCACTGCGGTTGTAATATGCGTTTCTCTGATGATTAGCGACATTGAGCATCTTTTCATATGTCTATTGTCCATCTGTATGCACTCTTTGTAGAAGTTCCTATTCAAATTCTTTGCCCATTTTTAATTAGATTGTTTGTTTTTATTTTGGGGTCTATTTTTTTGGTGTTGAGTTTTATAAGTTCTTTATAAATTTTTGATATTAACTCCTTATCAGATTACCAGTGAATATGTCCTCTCAATTCATTGGTTGTCTTTTTATTTTGTCAATGGTTTCCTTTGCTGTGCACAAAATTTTTAGTTTGATATAGTCTCATTTATTTATTTTTTTTCTTCCGTTTCCCTTGTTTGGAGAAATATAAAATATTGCTATGAACAATATTTGAGATTTTACTACCTATATCTTCTATGATTTAATGGTTCCAGGTCTAATATTTAAGTCTTTAATCCATTTTGAATTTATTCTTATGTGTGGCATAAGAAGGTGGTCTAGTTTCATTTTTTAGCATGTATCTGTCCAATTTTCCAAACATCATTTATTGAATAAATTATTTTTAACCCTTTGTGCTTACTTCCTCTGTCAAATATTAATTGACTATAAAGGTGTGGGTTTATTTCTGTGCTCTCTGTTATGTTCCAATGATCTATGTGTCTGTTTTTATGCCAGTATCATGCTGTTTTGATTAAAATGGCCTTATAGTATAGTTTAATATTAAGTCACATGATTCCTCCAGCTTTGTTCTTTCTCAAAATTGCTGGTGCAGTGTGGAGCCTTTTGTGGTTCCATGTATATTTTTGAAATTTTTTTATAGTTTTGTGAAATATGTCATTGGAATCTTGATATGAACTGTGTCAAATCTATAGATTGATTTGAGTAGCATAGATACTTTAATGATGTTAATTCTTCCCATCCGTGAACACAGCATGTGCTTCCACTTAGTTGCATTTTCTTCAATTTCTTTCTTCAGTGTTTTATAATTTTCCTAGTATAGGTCTTTTATATCCTTGGTTGTATTTATTCTTAGGTGTTTTATTCTTTTTGAAGCAATTGTAAATAGGATTGCTTTCTTAGTTTCTCTTTCTGATAATCCTTTATTGCCATATAAAAATGCAACTGATTTCTGGATATTAATTTTGTATTCTACTGCTTTGCTGAATTCATTTTTTCATTTCAAGTATTTTTTTGGTGGCATCTTCAAGGATCTGTATGTACAGTATCATGTCCTCTGCAAATAAAGTTTTACATCTTTATTTTTTAAGTACATATTTATTGATTATGCTATTACAGTTGTGCCAATTTTTTTCTTCCCCTTATCCTCCTTCACCCTGCATCCCTTCACCATCCAACACCCCCTGCCCCCCATCTTAGGTCGTGTCCATGAGCTGTACATATAAGTTCTTTAGCTTCTCCATTTCCTATGTTATTCTTAACCTCCCCCTGTCTATTGTGTACCTATCAATTATGCTTCTTATTCCCTGCACCTCTTCCCCCAATTCCCTCCCTCCCCCTCCCCACTGATACCTCTCCATGAGATTTCCATTTCTGTGATTGTGTTCCTGTTCCAGTTGTTTGCTTAGTTTTTGTTTATGTTTTTTAGGTTCAGTTGTTGATAGTTGTGAGTTTATTTTCATTTTATTGTTCATAGTTTTGGTCTTTTTCTTAGATAAATCCCTTTAACTTTTCATAAATAAGGGCTTGGTGATGATGAACTCCTTTAACTTGATCTTATCTGGGAAGCACTTTATCTGCCCTTCCATTCTAAAAGATAGCTTTGCTGGACAGAGTAATCTTGGGCATAGATCCTTGCCTTTCATGACTTTCAATACTTTTTTCCTAGTCCCTTCTTGCCTGTAAAGTTTCTTTTGAAAAATCAGCTGATATTCTTATGGGAACTCCTGTGTAGGTAACTCTCCTTTCCTCTTCTTTTAAAATTCTCTCCTTATCTTTAATCAGGGTAACTTAATTATGATGTGTCTTGGTGTATTTCTTCTTGGATTCATTTTCTTTGGGACTCTCTGAGCTTCTTGGACTTCCTAGACATCTATTTCCTTTGCTAGTTTGGGGAAGTTTCCCTTCATTATTTGTTCAAATAAGTTTTCAATTTCTTACTCTTCCTCTTCTCCTTCTGGCACCTCTATGATTCAGATGTTGGAACATTTAGAGTTGTCCCAGAGGTTCTAAGCCTCTCTTCATTTTTTTCAAATTCTTGTTTCTTCTGTTCTGATTGAATGTCTATTTCTTCCTTCTGCTCCAAATTATTGATTTGAGTCCCGGTTTCCTTCCTTTTACTGTTGGTTTGTATATTTTCCTTTATTTCACTTTGAATAGCCTTCATTTACTCCTTCATTTTGTGACCAAACTCAACCATTTCTATGAACATTTTGATTACCAGTATTTTGAGCTCTGCATCTGATAGGTTGTCTATCTCCTCATTTCTTAGTTCTTTTTCTGGAGTTTTGATCTGTTCTTTCATTTGGGCCGTATTTCTTTGTCTTAGCTCACCTGTTACATTGTAAAGGGTGGAGCCTTAGACATCTACCAGGGTGGCAACCCTCTTTGCTGTGTTGTGGTGCTGTCAGTGGGAGAGGGGTCAGAGAGGGAACAATTCCTCTTGTTCAGCTCTTGGTCCACTTTCCATTACTTCCCTCACTTCCCACCAACAGATTGTGCCCTTTCAGATGCTGATTCCTAGGTGGGTGGGATTTTGTATGTTCTAAGACCCCGTGGGCCTCTCCAACTGACTCTCATGTGAGGCTGGGAGTCTGTTGTGCCACTTCAATCCCCACAGCATTTTTTTACAGCCAGAAGTTTGAGTCTTTAGTTTCCTGCGCTGAAACCCTGGGTTTTGTGGTCTGTCTCACTCCCCAGTTGTTCCTCCCCATTTTCCTCTGAGTAACTGTGGAACTGCACCCCCTCAGCCAGCACCCGTCTCATGCACTAAGTCCACTGCCTTGCTATGCACCTTCTACACCCCAGCTGTCTGTCTCTTCCCCTCCTACCAATCTGGATGACTGTTCCTTTAACTTCTTGGTTGTTGGTCTTCCATGCAGTTTGACTTTCTGGCAGTTCTGATTTTTTTGTTTTGTTTTGTTTCTAAATCGGTTGTTCTTCTTTTGGTTGTGTGAGGAAACAAAGCATTTCTGTCTACCCTTCCATCTTGGCTGAAACTTCTCTGGTCCAGTTTTACTTCTTTCTTTCCAATTTGGCTGTCTTTTATTTCCTTTTCTTGTATGATTGCTATGGTTACTAATTCGAGTACTATGTTGAATAAGAGAGGTGAAAGTGTACATCTCTATCTTGTTCCCAATCTCTTGGGAAATGCTTGTAGTTTTTGTCCATTAAGTATGGTATTGGCAGTGGGTTTGTCATATATGGCATTTATAATGTTTAGGTATGGTCTCTCTATTTCCACTCTGGGGAGAGTTTTTACCATGAATGGGTGCTGAATTCTTCTAATTTTTTTTTCTGCATCTATTGATATGATCATGCAGTTTTTAACCTACATTTTGTTTATGTGATGAATGATATTTACTGATCTGTGAAATTTGTACCAAACTTGCATTCTCAGAATAAATCACAGTCGACCATGGTATATGACCTTTTTGATATATTTCTTGCTAATATTTTGTTCAGGATTTTAAGGTCTATGTCCATAGGGGATATTGGCCTATAACATTGTTTTGTAGGATCTTTATCTTGTTTTAGAATTAAGATAATGTTGGCTTTATAAAATGAGATTGGGAGTCTTCTCTCCTCTTGAATTTTTTGGAATAGTTTGAGAAGGAGGAGTGTTAGTTCTTCTCAAAATATTTGATAAAATTCACCAGTGGAGCCACCTAGTCCAGGCTTTTGTTCATTGGGATATTTTTTATTATTGCTTCAATTTCACTGGGTGTAATCTGTCTATTCAAATTTTTTTATTCATTCTGGTTTAGTTTTGGAAGATTTTATGTTTCTAGGAATTTATCAATTTCATTCAGGTTGTCCAGTTTGTTGGCATATAGTTGTTCATAATATTTTCTTATAATTCTTTGTATTCCTTTAGTGTCAGTTTTTATTTTTCCTCTTTCATATCTGATTTTATTTATTTGGGCTCTTTCTTTTTTTGATGTGTCTGGTTAATGTCTTGTCAATCTTTTTTTATCTTTTTAAAGAACCAGTTCTTGGATTCATTGTTCTTTTGTATCATTTTTTAGACTCTATTTCATTTATATCTGCTCTGATCATTATTATTTCTTTCCTTTTACATACTTTGGACTCTGTTTGCTGTTCTTTTTCAAGTTCCTTTAAGTGTAAAGATATATTGTTTATTTGAGTTTCTTCTTTTTCTTTTTCTTTTTTTTTTTGAGAAGTACTTCAATGCCATGAATTTCCCTCTTAGGAGCTACCATTAGCCTTTTTAAGTAGGTTTTATTTTTGCAAAAGTTTTAGGTTCACAACATAACTGAGCAGAAAGTACAGAGTTCCCATATAAAACCTGCCCTCTCACAACTCTTCTTACTGCCAACATGACCAGAGCAATGCGTTTGTTAAAATTACTAGATCTATAGTCAATTCCCACTCTGTTGTCCATGTCCATGGGTCATCCATACATGTTCTTAGTCTAGTTCCTTCTTCTTCTTTCCATCATTGCCCTCCTTTCCAACCCCTCTGTGGGAGTGTGGCATGGGGGTGATATGGGCGAGAGGGCCAAAGAGGGAAAAATTGAGACAACATTACAGAATAAACATGATATAAAAATTAAAAAAAAATAAAACATAAATAGAATAAACTGATAAATAAATAATAAATCTACATCAATACATTATTGTCACTCAAATTCTATTAGGATTCTCATTCTATGAGTTTTGACAAATGCATAATGATATATCTATCATATTGCAATATACAGAATAGTATCATTGTCTGAAAAATCCTGTGTTCTCCTTATGTATCCCTCCCTCCTCCTAATCCCTAGCAGCCACTCATCTTTTATTGTCTCCATAGTTTTATTTTGTCCAGAATGCCTCAGTTTGGAATCATAGAATACAGGTCATTTTAAGTGTGACTTCTTTCAGTCAGAAATATGCATTTACATTTCCTCCACGTCTTTTCATGACTTCATAGCTCATTTATTTTCATTGCTAGATAACATTATATTGTCTGGGTGTATCACAATTTATTTGTCCATTCACCCACTGAAAGACATCTTTTGTGCTTTGAAGTTTTGGTAATTATGAATACACTTGCTATAAATATTTGTGTGTAAGTTTTTGTGTAAATATAAGTTTTTAACTCACTTGGATAAATACTAAAGAACATGGCTGCTGGATTCCATGGGTAGAATATGTTTAGTTTAAATAGAAGCTGTTAAACTGTCTTCTAAACTGGCTGTTATGGTCCAAATTGTGTCCATAGTCAGGTTAACACTTGTGTCACTATTTGAAGATGAGGCCTTTGGGAAATAATTATGTTTAGATGATGTCATGAGGTCATGAGGTCAGGGCCATCATCATGGGTTTGTGCCTATATAAGAAGAGATACCAGAGAGTTTACTCTGTCCTTCTCTTTACCATGTGAGGATATGACAAGAAGGCACCCAACTGCAAGCCAGAAGAGCACTCTCAAGCAGAACTTGAACATGCTGGCACCCCGATGTCAGACTTCCAACTTCCCAAATCATGAGCAAATTAATTTTGTTGTTTAAGCAGCTCATGTTGACTAACAAAGATATTGGTACCAAGAGGCAAGATGCTGGTATAACAGATACCTAAAATGTGGTAGTCACTTTGTAACTGCTAATGTGTAAAAGCTAGATGATTTTTGAAGTACACAAAGGAAATAGGACATCAAAGACCAGTTGGCAAAAATCTTAGATGACAATGAGAAACAGGTTATTGGAAACTAGGAAAAAAAAAGCCTATTCTTCTTATAAAGTGGCAAAGAACTTGACTGAACTGTATTCCAATGTTTGTGGATGATAGAAATTTTGAGAGATGAAATTGGATATTTGGCTGGGGATATTTCTAATCAAGGTGTTGAAAAATTGGCTTGGGTTTCCCTGACTACTTACAGTCAATGTGAAAGGAGAGAACAAGGGTTGTCAAACCAAAAGAAACCAAAACTGGAAGATCTGGAGAATTCTGTCTGTCTAATTTGTAAAAAATTTTTTAAAAAGCATGCAGGGAAAATTGGTGACAGGAAAATGGAGAAAACTGTACTTGAACAATATAAAAAAATTTAAAAAGCATGCTCTGAAGAAATATTAAGTGTGTGGCTATACTATCATTTGGTAAAAAGTTTATGGTATAATATGAATAGGAAACATTGACCATTTGAAATGAAGAAGACAGAGACAGCACAAAATAATAAAGGCTGTTGGATTTCTTGAATTTGACAGTATGACATGATAGAACTATTTGGGTGTAAAAGCGTGTCCTTTTTCAAGAAGAAAAAAAACTGACTCAAATGCAATTTACAGATTATCACAGATTATCAAGGCCTTGGTTTTAACAGTTTAGTTCCTCTCCACCCAAATGATTGGACGTAGGAATACCTTGCAGAGTCATGGAGTTGGGACCACCAGCATAGCCTTGGGGTCAGAACCCCAGCCTCGCGGAGTCACAGGGACAGAACTTCCATTTGGAGCCATGGGGTTTACCTTGTAACCCAGGTGGGTATGAAGGGTAGAGTATCAGATGAAAGAGGATAATTCTCAGCTCTTAATATCCAGTGGAATTTGCCTCTGTAGCTTTTGAACTTGGTTGGGACCCATCACTCCTTTCTTCCTTACATTTTCTCTCTTTTTGAACTGGAATGCCTTTCCTATGCTTGCCATGCCATTCTATTTGGTTTCTTGCTTGTGAAACTTGTCTGGTTTCATAGGTTCTGGAAAGGCATTTTGTCTCAGGATAAATTTTACCTTGAATTTTACCCACACCTGATTTAGATGAAACTATTGACTTTAGATTTATAACTAATGCTGATTGAGTTATGATTTTGGGGGCTGTTGGAATGAAATGAATGTAATTTGCAAGCAAGAAGGACGTGATTTGGGGGGCACCAGGGATAGAAATTTGAGTAGTGTAAGTCCTCTGAAATTGTTTTTCTTCAATATGATGTTGGCTATTCTGAGTCTTTAAATTTTCATGTAAACTTGAGAATCAATATCCTCAAAATAATGTGTGAACATTATGATTGGGATTGTGTTTAATCTATGGATCAATTGAGGAAGAACTGACATCTGTACAGTATTGTCTTTTTATCCATGAAATTGGAATTTTCTTCTCTTTCTTTTATAAATTTTATATTTTTCCTCATATAGATTTTAATACTATGCAGCAGAAAGAAAAAAAAAGCTCCTACCCTTCATGACAGCATGGATGGAACTGGAGAGCATGATGCTAAGTGAAATAAGCCAGACAGTAAAAGACAAATACCATATGATCCCACCTATAAGTGGTACCTAATCAACCAAACAAAAAAACAAACAAGAAATTATAACCAGCAACATTGAAAGAAAAAAGAAACCAACAGAAACGAGAGGGAAGGAGGGAGGGAGATAACAGGGAAAAGAAGGGGAAGGGTCAAATCAAGGAACATGTGTTAAGGACCCATGTGCAAAGCCAAAGTGGGGAAGGATTGAGGGAGGGAGGTGTAGGTGAGTGGGTCAGGGGAAAGTGGTGGCGGGTAAATGGAGACAAATTTATTTGAACAATAAAAATAAATAAAAAATATTTTTCATATTTTTTGTGCAAAAGTGAATGATGCTATGTTTTAATTCCAAATTCCAATTGTTACTCATTAGTATATAGGAAAGCATTCAACTATTTTCTGTTAACTTATGCATCCTTCATCTCATGTTAGTTTTAGTAGTTTGTTGTTGTTTTTGATTCTTTGAGATTTTCTACATAGATAATCATGTGATCTTTGAACAAAGATGGTTTTTTTCTACTCTGCATATGTTTTATTTCTTACCTTTGTCTTATTGCATTAGCTATGACTTCCACTATGATACTAACTGGTAGTAATGACATAATATCCTTGCATAGTTGTCAATATCACGTAAAAAAACATTGATCTTCTTACCATTAAATATAAAAGTCAGTATAGAACTAAGTGCTATGTTAATAACAAAGAAAGTTACCAAATAATTAACCTAGTCCAATTTTAACAAACCAGAAAAACAAGAGCAAAATGAACCCAAAGAAAAGAAAAGGCATCAAATGGTAAAGATAACTAAAATTAATAAAATTGAAAACAGGAAGGAAAATGACAAAACTAATGTAAACTTAATGTTCAATAATATCAATAAAAAAATACCTCTCTATGAAATAAACAAAAATAAAAGAAAGAAAACACAAATCACCTATATCAATAATAAACTTAGGATATTATTACAAATCCTGTAACATTAATAGACTATTAAGGCAATGTAACAACCACTTTACACTCAGAAATTTGAAAACTCTGATTAAATATTACAGTTTAAAAATACATATGAGTCTACCTTGATGAAATAACTTGAGTATCCTCATAACCATTATATAAATTGAATTTGTAATTGAAGTCTTTTAAATATTAATCTCCAGTCCCAGATGGCTTCACCAAAAATTCTACCAAACATTTTTTTGTTAATGCTGATTTTAACACAAAGTATGCCAAAATGAAAAAGAAGGCAACACTTTTCAGTTTATTTTATGAGACCAGTATCACCCCACCTACCAAAGACATAAATAAACTACAGACAAAACAAAAATCCAAACAAGCAAAACTAGTATAGACCATAAACAAAGATGCAAAGTCCTCAACAAGATATTATAAAATTTAATCAAAAAATGTATAAAATGATTATATATCATGACACCGTGACTAAGTGTGATTTATTTTGGGTATGTTAGGCTGGTTCCACACTCTAAAATCAATCAATATCAATTACTGTATTAACAGGCTGAAGAAGAAGAATCAAATAATTATATCAATTGATGTAGAAATTCATGATAAAACAATGAAATCTTTTTCAGCAAATTAGAAAAAAAAATACATTGACTTGATAAGTAACATCTAAAAAAATCTACAACTTATATCTAATGGTGAAAAACAAATGCTTTACCCTTAAGATTGAAAATGAAGCAGAAGCCCACTCTCATGACTCTTATTCAACATAACACCGAACATTTTAAGCATTGCAATGAGCATGGATGATATATAACTGTGTAACATAATATAATAATAATATATAATATACATATCTTAGTGCCACATATATGTGAATAGAAAACAAAATGTCCAGAAGTACATAAGACTTAAATTTTTTAAATATATTTTAGAGGGTATCATGCTAAGTGACATAAGTCCAACAGAGAAAGACAAATCCCATATGATTTCACTTATATGTGGAATCTAAAGAACAAAATAAACAAGCAAACAAAATAGAAACAGACTCAGAGATACAGAAAACAGACTGATGGTTGCCATATCAGAAGGGATTTGTGGCACTGGGTGAAAAGATAAAAGGATTAAGAAGTACAAATTGGTAGTTACAAAATACTCATGGGGATATAAAATATAGCATAGGAAATATAGTCAATAATATTGCAATAATTTTGTATAGTGCCAGGTGGGTTCTTGAAATATCAGGGGAACACTTTGTGAAATATATAATTGTCTTATTACTATATTGTACACCTGAAAGTAATATGAAATAATATTGAATGTAAACTGTCATTGAAAAATAAAATCTGAATTAAAAACATATTTTACTATATATTTTAAAATAATATATATAACTTAAAAGAATCATGGACATAAATGTAATACCTTAAAAAAGTTTTAGAAAAATACAGAAAAACATTAAAAATATGTGGTTGGGCAAAAAATTCATATACTTAATGTGAAAAGCATAATCCATATTGAAAAATCCATGACAAATTCTAAATTGGATGGGACTTCAGTTAAAACAAAATTGTAACCTGAAAATGTTCCAGTAATGAGTGCTCATTTTATAGAAGATTCATATTTTTCATTTCTAGAAACAAAGTAGCATCACACTAAAAATGTTAAACACAAAATATAGTTGTCTTGACCAAGCTAGTTTAATTTTTTTCCTGAGAAAGAAGAAAAGACAAGTCTTTGAGGACCACAACTGTAATTTTACTATAAATATTGAATATATTGAAATGTCATGTTCTTAAGGAACACCCTCTAAATCATTCTGCCAGCTATTTTGGACTGATAATAATTTGAGGCTTATATTTATATAATGGATCATAATTCAGAGAATCAGCCAGCTCAATAATATTTCAAGTAGTTGTCAATGAATACAATTTATTTGTCCAAAAATATAAAGACCAATTTAAAAATGTTAGATAACAATATATTATTTTTATAGCTATGTTGTCAACATCTTAATTTATTTGACCTTAAAATTTTTAAGAGTGATCAATTACTTCCATGGCTATTATAAATCTTCATGGTATGTGACAAAAATATGCATTACTACATCAAATAATGAAAATACATTCATGCCATTTGAATATTCCCTTCTGTATCGATGACACATCTATATAAAAGCTCATGTATGTTTTTTAAAAGGTAGTAGAAGTTATTTTTAGTGAAAAATATACTGGACTAGAATAAAAATAATTTTTTATTCTAGCATATTAATTTATAATTAATTGGCTATTTATTACCTAGCCAATTAGTCCCACGTTGTTGGATATAAAAAGTAGTCAAATCAAATCAGAATGAATAGGAGTGGAAACTTATGGAATAAATAAAATATGAATGACAAAGGACACCAACATAGGTATAACTAGTTATTGCTCAAATATGTTCATTAAAAAATTAAAATAAAACCTGTTCTCTATCGTCATCTTTATAAAAGAATGTATATACTAACATTGACAGAGTAACAAAAGCAGAGTCACTGTATAAAAAGACATTGATAAATAATACCAATGTGTTTATGTGACAAATACACCAAATTATCTTTTAAAAGTATATTTTGCTTTGGATTAGTGAAAACTTTTCCATGAATCTTTACTTAGGTTTAGATATTGAGAACAACTCTACTAAACTTTTTTCTCTTAGATACTTCTTTTTTTAAATTGGAGTTTATTTTTTACCAGCTGACATCGGAACTCATAAGTTACTAATTAAGTAACATGAAGGTAATATGAAACAAAGGAAAAGCGAAATGCTCCGAAAAATAAATGAGACTTAAAATTTTAAAAACAGTCAACTGTAAATAATTTTTTCCTAAAAAGAAATGTGCTTTGCTCTGGCCAGTTGGTTCAGTTGATTGGAACATCCTCCCATACACTAAAAGGATGCAGGTTTGATTCTTAGGGCACAAACCTAGGTTGCAGGTTCAATCCTCATTCCGGGCACAAAGGGGAGATAACTAATCAATGTTTCTCTCTCACATCAATGTTTTCTCTCTCTCTGCTTTCTCTCTCTGGTCAATGAAGATATCCTCATGTGAAGAGTAAAACAAATGTGCTGTAAGCCGTTAAATTTTTTGTTTTTTTTTCAGTTTCATATATTAGTAAAGTTGTCTGCTTAGTTTTCCTGTCAACATATATATATATATATTATAACATATATATATATGTTATATATAAATTTACCTAGTAATTATCAGTTCTCATGCACCAGGACGGACACAAAATGGAAATAAAACAGTTAGAGAGGTTGTTAGATATTTAAATATGGTTTTAATATTCCTGAGGATACTTATGTAAATGTGTGCTAAAGAAACTTATGTGTACTTACATGTATATTTCACTGACCACTCATGATGGAGCCATGTGTTACATATTGTTATAAAAAACTGAGCACATTTAATTATAACGAGATTTGTTTTGATCATTTGCTAAGGACTCTGACCTGTAAATGTTTGTGAAGCCATCTTTTGTCAGATTGGTGGAATCAACTTGAGGACATAAAAATAGGACTTTAAGTAAAGTAGCTCCAGGAGGAAGATGGGAGAGCAGAAAGACTTCAAAATCACCACTCATTTTTTAGAAGAGTTTTGAGACCTGAAGAATAAAATATAGCTGGCCAGCCCTGGCTGCTATGGCTCAATGGATTGAGTGCCAGCTTGAGAACCAAAGGGTCATTGGTTCGATTCTCATTCAGAGCACATGCCTGGGTTGCAGGCCAGGCCCCTAGAGACAAACACACATTCATGTTACTCTCCTTCTCTTTCTTCCCTCCTTCCCCTCTGTCTAAAAATAAATAAATAAAATCTAAAAAGAAAAATATATAGCTGGCCAAATCACACAGACTACATTAAAGTTCCTGAATTGAATGTTTCCAGTAATGAATGGATTATTGTCCAAAAGTAGGAAAGACAGATTTCCACATCTGAAGGTATAGAAAAAGTTAGATTGTTGTCTATCAAGGGTTCATTTGCAGACAAGTGCCTTTGTGACATTTTTACTACTGTTTCTAAACACTACTTGAATGATACTTCTAAAATCATCCAATAAAATACATTCAATAAGATTGACGTATAAATTAGTTTTTAACCATTATTTTTTTATTTCCTTCTTTTTGTTCTTCCATTATTCTGATCTTACCTTTGAAGTAGCTATCACAGTTGTATGATTTAATCTATAATTTATTAGGTTTTATACCCAGCTCCCACGAGAAACATAGATCTATGAAAGAAAGATGAGATGAACAAAGCCTTAGTTTTCCACAGGTTGGCTGCATAGTAAGGCAAACAGATTATTACAGATGAAAGAGTATTTTAATATTATTATGTTATGTTAGATATTTTACAATTCTATAAAGATATTTCCTTTCAATTAAACTTGTTTTCTTATTTTTTCTATATTAATTTACTTTCTGACTTTGTCAAATTTTGAAGGAGATCCTCTACGTTGTTCCATTATGGATATTTTCTTAAGTTATCTCTAATACTTAACATTTTTTAAGTTAAATAATTGAGAGATCATAATTGTATCTATCTTTAAAAATATAAAATGCCTTGAGATGACATCAGCAAACCAATACTGCAATAAGATATCACCTTACACTTGTTAGAATCGCTATCATAAAAAGACAAGATGTAACAAGTGTTGGTAAGGATGTGGAACAAAAGGAACGACTGTGTGCTGTTGGTGGGAATGTAAATTGGTGCAGCCTTCATTGAGAACTGTATGAAAGTTCCTTATAAATTAAAAATAGTAGTGCCATAAGATTCAGCAATCTCAATCCTGGGTATTTTTCCAAAAGAAACAAAAATAGGATATCAAAATACCTGCAACCTGAGTTCATTGCAGCATTACCCACTTTAACCAAGATGTGGAACCAATAATGGATGAATGGATAAAAAAGATGTGATATATACATATGTACAAGTTATGCCCAGAAGGTATCTAGCAATGTAATATGAAAAATAGAGACATTTATTAAAGAAGGTACAAGATACAAGAAACATTGTACATAGGACAATGATGCCTCAGTCCCCTTCAAAGGAGGCATGTTGGAACCTCACACAGTTCTCCCCATCACCATCAGCTGCCCTGTCATATTTTCCTGAATCTCATCGAGGGTCTGAACTCTCTTCCCTTTGAATGGTGATTTTAGTTTTCAGAAAAGCCTGAAGTCACAGGGTGCCAAATCTGAGCTATAGTGGGATTGAGTCACCTGGCTGATTTGATGTTTCACCAAAAAACTCTGCATGTGATGTGATGTATGAGCAGGCATGTTGTCATATGAAAATGCCAATCACTAGTTGCCCACAGCTGTGGCCTTCTGAATCATCAAAATAGTTTCTTTGCAGGTATGTTCAAACTTAAACAAAATTTGATGCAGATTCTTTGCTCTACTTGAGTCATTTTGAATGTAACAGCCACATAGTACACATGGCCCTCAATGGGGTCTATCACCCCCACTATCTAGTACAGTGAAGTCATTATTGTTCATGCATGCACATTCCAGTCTACTCTCCTTGGCTCCAGGTTACATCAACATCATGCAAACTGGCTTTGGGATCTTATTATATTAACAATGGCTGGACTTTTTCTGGACAGGCCTTGTATATACACATAGAGAAAGAGAGAGATAATAGGAAGCTATAGATATAATGAATATGAGTATAATATACAAATATTATTCAGACATGAAAAGAAGAAAATTCACTTGTGGCAACATGGAGAGAACTTGAGGACATTATGTTAAGTGAGATAAATCAGACAGAGAAAGATAAATACTGTAATGTGGACACTTATACATGAAATCTAAAAAAAATCCAAACTCATTGAAATAGAGGATAAATTGGTGTCACCAGGGAACTGGGGGCAAACACTGTTTTTCAGGGATACAAATATAAACTTAGATGATGAATAAGTTTTGGAGATCTAATGCACTAATTATCATTATAGTTAGCAATACTGTATTTTAAAGTACTTTAAAGTTGCTTAGAAACTAGATGGTAAATATTCACATCACAAAAAATACATGATAATTATGGGACAGGATGGAGATTTTTGCTAATGATATAGTGGTAATCATAAGAAAAGTGCCATTGAAGGGGCTTTGGGGTCAACAAACTTCACTTAAAATTTTAGCTCCAGCACTCAATAAGTAGTTTTGCACCCTCAGTAAGTTATTTAACCTTGTTGAGCTTCAGTTTCTTCTTTTGTAAAATTAATATAATAATATTGGTATATATCTTACATACTGATCAACATTTCTAATTCATAATAAGCACAAATAAAAATAGCATTATACTTTATAATTTGAGAATGGTATAAAATAATATATACATATATTTGCATATAATACAAATATATATGTATATATTTATGAGAAGTTCTTAGAATAGTTTGCCTGGCATAGAATAAGTACTCAGAAATGCTAGTAATTATTTCCTCTTTATTCTTATAATTAAAAAAAGGTAACAGTAAAGAAACTGACAAGTAAAAAATTATTTTTTTCTATAAAACCATTATATATTCATTCCTGATAAAATAAATACATAAAATGTCAAAAAATAAATTTAGGAGGAAAGTGCAAACTGCTGTTGATGAAAAAAATACATAACTTTGTTAAGTAATATACAAAATGAACACAGAAGGGCAGATAATGTTCAGTTTATATAGTGCTTATTCTGTTCTAGTGTTTTTAGCCTCTGAGAATTGAATTCTGTTAGAATTAAAGATCCTCATATGTCATTCAGATGCCTTCCTATAATCTGTACTGAAATGGTCATAAATAGAACATAAAATACCCTCCAGGCTTGTCTGCTCCCCAAATCCCTAGGCCCGAAGGATGGGGAAGGAAAAATAAAGAACAAACTGAATACCTGGTGTTTTGAACAAGAAGTAGAGTATAGAAGCAGAACTGACCCTGCAGGAAAGGCATGTATTTGGTTTAAAAGCTGATGGCACTACACCCAAAAGTGGAGAACAGAAGAGGTCAGAGGGCAGGGTTTCCCATATTCCACTCATGTTGGGCCCCTTATTCTCGGATAAGTGTTTTCAGGAAAAAAAATAATACATTATGTACTGTTTTTGACCTCTGTGTGCCTAAAGGTAAGGTCATTGGTAATCAGTAATGGATTTTCACTATTAATTGCATTTGACTAATGCCAAAACACATATAATAGATAGATGTTATTATCAGATTTTTTTTTCCATTGCAAGTGAAGCAAATGAAAAGAACCATACTCTTAATGTTCATTGCTAAGAAACATCAAGATCTCCATGTTTACTCCAATAAAACTTTGCCAATATTTAGTAAAGAAAGATAACTAAGGCTATGACTAAATTACTTTTTAAAAATTTATTTTTGCAAAGGCTGCATTTTGTTTGAGGTTAATGTTTGTTAGCTAGCGTGCTAGATGATACACTTCCACAAAATTTTAAAGCTTAAATTATAGTATCCTATTATGGTGTAATCAGGGTCAAGTAAGGGAAATGTTTTGATGTTTCCATGAGTCTTGAGTTTTACTCTTCAAACAAAACAAAAAATGAGGCTCAACTTTCTTCTTTGGCTCTTCTATTTATACAAGAGGAGATAAAATCATGGGAAAAGCTGTTTAATCTGCTTGTTTGTTTTTATATAAATTTATTTAATTGTGTCCATTTCCCTTGCAGAATGAGCTCTTTTATGGTTGTCCCTATGGTGGCAGAAGCTCAACTTCAAGCTAAGGGTTAAAAGCTGCATGGGAAACACCTGAATAAAACTTAATCTCATGATTAATTAGAAGTTGGGGGAGAATAAATATTTTGGTAATCTACATTTTCTCTTTTATGCTGTTCAAAATATCTCAGTAGAGGTTTGGCCAGAAACTGTTTCTAAACATTTATTTTGAATTCTCTTTAGAAATATTTTTTATATTTTATGTCAGTATTTTCATCATATTTTTGAAACCTTGTAAGATTTTCAGTTTAAGAACCAATTTATTTAAAAGCCTTTTAAACCTTATTTTTCATACACTAATGAAAGAATGGACGTTGTCTTTCCCCTGTAAGTTTTTTTAATGTCTCTTTATATCTTAAATTGAAAAAAAAAATGTCTTTAGTACTTATTTTTAAGAAGTTTTAGGTGCTGTTTAGAGCCATTATTGCTGGGAATAATTAGCATTTATTTGAGATATTGCCTAACATCCTTTGAATCACAATCTTAATTATTGTGCACATTAAACACAGCATGTATATACTATTGTAAATAAGCTCAGATAAGTAGATTGCCAAAATCACAAAGTTAGAGGCTGAGAGGGCTAGCTTTCAGACCTGCGTGTTAAGCCATGAAAGTCCAAGTTTTTAACCACAGGGGCTATAGTATCATATGTGAGTGAATGACCAGAAATGTCCTGTTCTGTTGTCATACAGGAAGGCACCTTGGCCTGCCAGTTGAGTTTAAGTGTTGGGGCAGAGCTGTAGGATATTTTTTTTTTCTTATTTGTTTTTGTTTACATGTGGAAATGCACCCATCAATATCATACTTTCATCTCATCTCCATTTCTTCATTTATGTTTCTTCATGGCTGCTGGAGTGACATAGTTGATTTATGTTTGGGTTAAGACAAACTTTGCTTAGCTCAACAAGATTCCTTTTGTTTTCTCTTTGGAGTCAGTCAGCTATCAAAATCAGCATTCTGTTCTGCTCCTCCTCATTTAAATGTAGAGTCAGGCACTCACTAGAAAGGTCTGCAACTGTGCAGCCCTGAACGAGGCTGTGTTAGTAGGCACAATTCTTAGGTTCACTTTAAAGAAACCTATCACTCCTACATGTCTAAGTAGTGCTCTCCAGCCCAAGGCTGTTACTGTAGTAAAGCTAATGCTTGGGTATGTTTGCCTGAATAACCTATCTCCCTATTGTTTTCTAACTTAAATATGAAAGAAGGATTTAACTTACTGAACTTTTCCTTAAATCTCCTGAGAGGTGTTACAATCATTTTCCCCCTAAAAGTTGATAGGTATCAGTTTCCTTTTGTCTTGCTTTGATTACTGTAGACAGCGACTCTATGTTCTATTTCTTTTGTAAGTAGCCTGTACTGTGGCTCAAAATTTTCTAATCTTTGTTGAGAGAATTCAGAAAAATTGCTAGTGTGTTTCTAGGACAATTTCATTGATTTGATTGATTTCATTGATTTGACTTTGCAGTCTATGATACTATCAGAATGCTCACAAAACTCTTCAGCTCAGGAAAATTTTATCATTATTATGATTACTATTTATAGTTAATAATTCATCCATAGTATTAATTATACATGTCTTAAAACTCTCATATTGTATCTTTTTCTATCCTTTTGACATATCCTCTCTCACATATTGATTTTTATCATTTTATATCATTTGATTTATAGGAAAAAAACATTGTTTCTACTTTCTCCTTAATATCTATTCTAATTAACAGTCTCCCATGGGGATTTCATTTTTTCTTAGCTTCTTTAGAGTCTCATGTTTAAAGTCTCCTTACTTATTTTTTCTGCCTTTTTTAGTCTATTCTATTTTTTATCTATTTGGATTGCTTTTTACAAAAAATCTCATTTTCCTCTATTCTTTGTCCTGTTTTATTTTCATCGAAGATTGAAACAGGATACTTTAGAACTGTGTATTTTTACAGGGCTTATAACTAAATATATCTTGTCCAGCTCTAACCAACCTACAATTTTATAGTCTCCAGGGATATTTTGTAATTATTTTTGATATTTAATTCTATATCTAGAAACACATGTTTTTTTCCTACTTATTATTTTGACTTAAATTTTACTTGTGTTTATTATCATTACTTTTATTATTGTGATTATTAAAATTATATTTATTATGGAAGTTGAATTTTTCACTCCCTTTTCTTTTCTTCCTATTCAATGCCTCCTTCCATGTTTTCCTGTCTGTAATTATATATATATATAGTTATATATATAACTCTTGTGATGTAATAATTTATTTCACTTAGTAGTAAAAGGTTTAAATAATAATGATTATGTTAAATTCAAAAGTAAGTCATCTAACTATAATTACTTTTACTCTATCTGTACAATAACTATCATTTTTCAACGGGGCTCAATATTGTCTCTTCTTTAGTTTTTAATTATTTATTTTTGCTTTTGTAAGCACAATAATTGTACAACTTACTGCAATCTAAAATGGTTATACTTTGTGAATAGCTTAAGACTATCTGATAATTCTCTTTTTAAAATGGTTTTATTAGAAGCAGGTCACGCAAGAACCAGAGTGCCCGCGATTGCAACGCGGCCTACACAAATAGTGGATCCTTGGCCGAAGGGGTCACAGAACTGCCCAGAGACCCCTGAGGAGATACTGGAGACAGACGCATTGGGGAAAGAATGGAAGGAGGAACCCGGGAGTCCCAACTGCTTCTCCTTCCCATAGTCTCCATTGTGTGCTGGAAGGCCATGCCCACAAAGAGCCAAAAGCTGAAAAGCACACAATAGAGAGCCCAAAATCACCTAGTGCAGGTGCGCATTCATGCGCCAAGTGGCCGGTGATGGTTGACCAGCGCCTGTGCAGACCTGTCCCGGCTGGCCAGGGCTCCCTCAGGTTGGCACCAATGGGGCCTGTGAGGGATTGCACAGATCAGCGAGGGCAGGTTGTCCGCAGAAATAGTAGATCCCGGTCGAAGGGGTTGCAGAGCTGCCCAGAGATCCTGGAGGAGAAACCGAAGACAGGATTAACCAGATAGGCCTGGAGCTGACTTTCTCCCATTTCTGTAGTCTCCATTTTGCGCAGGCAGGGGATGCCAACAAAGAGCCAAGAGCGGGGAAAGCACAAAATATAAGACCCTAAACTGATCAGTGCTGGGGTGCCCGCTGGGTGAGGAGCCAGAGGAGTGCATGAGGTCATGAATAAGTGCCCCAGGGCTAGGCAAGCATGTCATGCCCAAGCGGGCAGGGGATCCTGCCGGGCCACAGGGCATGCTCAAGGAGCCAGCCTGACAGTGCAGAGCGATCCACAGAAATAGTGGATCCCTGGCCGAAGGGGTCACAGAACTGCCCTAGGCAGGAGTCAGACACAGACAGTAGACTTCTGGAAGGCTCAAACAAAGGACCCAAGGTCATATGGGGTCAACAACTGACATCATCAGAGGCAGGTCCAGAAAGAAAAGGAAAAAAAAAATATAAAAAAATAAAAATTTTTAAAAAAATAGCAAATAAATTAAAAATAAATAAATAAATAAAAAGACCTGCCTACCACCATAGAATTTTAATCTAAAAAGTCAGGAAATCTAGACGGATCAATTGAAGCAGAAACAAAAATAAATAAATAAATTAATAATTGCTTGTTAGATTCACAAAAATGGTAAGAAAAAGAAGTTCTCCCCAAATGAGTGGAAAAAGGGACTCCCCACAGAGAGAGCTAAATGAAATAGAGGCAAGGGAACTATCAGATATTGAATTCGAAACAATGGTTCTAAGGAAGCTCAATGAGCTCGGACAGCTCGAAGATAATTGTGAGAAACTGCAGAGAAACTATCAGAATCTTACAGCAAACTATATCAGCCTGGAAAAGGACATAGAAACTATCAAGAAGACACAAGAAGATATGAAGAATACCACTTCTGAATTGAAAAACACAGTAGAAGGAATCCAAAGCAGGCTGGATGAAGCCGAGGATCGAATCAGTGAGATGGAGGATAAGGTAGAAAAGAGCTCTCAGAAAAAACAAGAAATGGAAAAAAAACTCCAAAAGAATGAAGAGCCATTTAGGGAAATGCAGGTCAACCTGCAATGCAATAATATCTGCATAATAGGGATACCAGAAGGAGAAGAAGAGGAGCAAGGGATAGAGAACCTCCTCAAAAAAGTAATGATGGGAAATTTCCCTAATTTGAGGAGAGAAAGGGTCTCATGGATCCAGGAGGCACAGGGGACCCCACTCAAGAGGGACCCAAGGAGGTCCACTCCAAGACACAGCATCATTAAAATGGCAACTATCAAAGACAAAGAGAGAATCCTCAAGGCAGCAAGGGAGAAGGAGAAAGTAACATACAAGGGGGCCCCGATACGCCTAGGAGCTGACTTCTCAACAGAAACACTACAAGCCAGAAGGGAATGGCAACAAATATTCCAAGTCATGAAAAGCAAGGGCCTACAACCAAGGCTGCTCTACCCAGCAAGGCTCTCAATTAAAATAGAAGGGGAAATAAGGCATTTCCCAGACAAAAGAAGGCTAAAAGAATGCATCTCTACCAAACCAGCACTCCAAGACATGCTAAAGGGTCTGGTTTAAGGAGATGAAGGAAAAGAGGGAGAAAGAGAAAACCACAGGTACAAAGAGAAAAAATGAATAGGTTTCTATCAGTAATAACTCTCAATGTAAATGGAATAAATACCCCAATCAAGAGACACAGGGTAACTGAATGGATAAGAAAACATGACCCATACCTATGCTGCCTAGAAGAGACCCACCTCAGAGCCAAAGACAGACACAGATTGAAAGTAAAGGGATGGAAAAAAATATTCCAAGCAAATGGGAAATAGAAAAAGGCCAGGGTTGTCATACTTGTATCAGATAAAGTAGATTTCAAAACTAAATCCATAAAAAGAGACCCAGAGGGACACTTTATAATACTTAAAGGAAGAATCTATGAAGAAGACATAAACATTGTAAACTTATATGCTCCCAATATAGGAGCCCCCAAGTATATAAGGGAATTGCTGGACGACTTCAAAAAAGATATAGACAGCAACACACTGATAGTAGGGGATTTCAACACCCCATTGTCAAAAATGGACAGCTCTCTCCAAACAAAACATCAATAAGGATATTGTGGAGCGGAATGATGCACTGAATCAAATACACTTAACTGACATATATAGAATCTTACATCCCAAAGAAGAAAAATACACATTCTTTTCAAATGCTTTAGTTTTTCAAAGATAGACCACATGACAGGACACAAAGCAAGCCTCAAAATTCAGGAAAATTGAAATAATACCAAACTTTTTCTCAGACCACAAGGCCTTGAAACTCGAAATCAACCTCAAAGAGAAACTTCAAAAACTTGCAAACTCATGGAGACTTAACAGTAGACTATTACACAATGAATGGATCAATAATGAGATAAGAGAAGAAATCAAAAAATTTCTGGAAACAAATGAAAATGAACAGACAACAGTCCAAAACCTATTCAACACAGCAAAGGCAGTCCTGAGAGGGAAGTTCAAAGCAATACAGGCTTACCTAAAAAAGATAGAAACACTTCTAATAAAAGACCTAACACGACAACTTCAAGAACTGGAGAAACAACAACAAATAAATCCCAGAGCAAGTAGAAGGAAGGAAACAGTCAAGATTACAGCAGAACTGAAAGAAATAGAGATGGTAAGAAGAATTCAAAGGATCAACCAATCCAGAAGCTGATTCTTTGAAAAGATAAATAAAATTGACAAGCCTTTAAGCAGACTCATCAAGAAAAAAGGAGAGAGGACCCAAATTAATAATATCAAAAATGAAAGAGGAGAAATAACAACTGATACCACAGGAATACAAAGGATTGGCAGAAACTACTATGAACAATTATATGCCAATAAATTTGAAAACTTCGATGAACTGGACCAATTTCTAGAAAAGTATAATCTTCCAACACTGAAGGAGGAAGAAACAGAAAGCTTGAACAGACCGATAACAGCTGGGGAAATTGAAGCAGTCATCAAGAAACTCCAGGCACACAAAAGCCCAGGGCCAGACGGTTTCACAGGAGAACTTTACAAAACATTTAAGGAAGAGCTAACCCCTATCCTTCTCAGACTATTTCAAAAAACCCGAGAGGAGGGAAGACTCCCAGACTCTTCCTATGAGGCCAGCATCACCCTGATCCCAGAACCAGATAAAGACCCTACAAAGAAAGAAAACTACAGGCCAATTTCGCTGATGAACATAGATGCTAAAATCCTCCACAAAATATTGGCAAACCGCATCCAGCAATACATCCAAAAGGTTATCCACCACAATCAAGTGGGATTCATCCCAGGGATGCAGGGATGGTTCAATATATGCAAGTCAATAAACATAATACATCACATAAATAAAAGAAAAGGCAAAAACCTCATGATCATCTCGATTGACGCAGAAAAAACATTCGATAAGGTACAGCACCCACTTATGATCAAAACACTCAGCAAAATGGGAATAAGTGGGGCATTCCTCAACGTAATAAAGGCCATATATGAAAAACCTACAGCCAACATCATACCCAACGGGCAAAAACTAAAAGTTTTCCCACTAAGATCGGGAACATGACAAGGATGTCCGCTTTCACCGCTTCTTTTCTACATCGTATTGGGAGTCCTAGCCACAGCGGTCAGACAAGAAAAAGAAATGAAGAGCATCCAAATAGGAAAGGAGGAAGTAAAGCTATCATTGTTTGCAGATGACATGATAGTGTACATAGAAAACCCTGTAGACTCTACCAAAGATCTCCTCAAGCTAATAAATGAATTTGGCAAAACAGCAGGATACAAAGTCAATATTCAGAAATCAAAGGCATTTTTGTACACCAGCAATGCCATAGAAGAAGAAGAAATAAAAAAAAATACGATTCGATATAGCAAGAAGAAAAATAAAGTACCTAGGCATAAATTTAACCAAAGACGTAAATGACCGATACGCATAAAACTATACAACATTGAAAAAAGAAATTAAGGAAGACACAAATGAATGGAAGCATATACCGTGCTCATGGATTGGAAGAATTAATATCCTCAAAATGTCCAAAGTACCCAAAGGAATTTATAGATTCAAAACAATCCCTATTAAGATACCAATGACATACTTCACAGAAATAGAACAGACATTTCAAAAATTTATATGGAACCATAAACAACCCCAAATATCTGCAGCAACTTTGAGAAAGAAAAACAAAGTAGGAGGGATCACAATACCAGACGTCAAACTGTATTACAAATCCACTATACTCAAAACAATCTGGTACTGGCACAAGAACAGATCCACACACCAGTGGAACAGAATAGAAAGCTCAGAAATAAGTCCAGATCTATATGGGCATCTAATATTTGACAAAGGGGGAAGAAGCATAAAATGGAGCCATAATATCCTCTTCAACAAATGGTGTTGGGAAAGCTGGACGGCTACATGCAAAGAATTGAAATTGGATCATCAGCTGACACCATACACAAAAATAAACTGAAGATGGATAAAAGACTTAAATATAAGTCGGAACACCATCAAAGTCCTGGAGGAGAACATTGGCAGGAAACTCTCAGATATCCTATGCACCAATTTTTTCATTGATATGTCTCTTAAAGCAAGGGACATAAAGGAAAGAATAAATAAGTGAGACCTCATCAAAATAAGAAGCTTCTGCACAGCGAAAGAAAACATCAGCAAAATGAAAAGGGAGCCAACCCTATAGGAAAATATATTCGGTAATGGTATATCAGATAGAGGTTTGATCTCCAAGATATATGAAGAATTCACTCGACTACACTCCAAGAAGACAAACGATCCAATCAAAAAATGGGCAAAGGACCTGGGCAGATGTTTTTCCAAGGAGGAGATACAGAGGGCCCAGAGACACTTGAGGAGATGCTCAGCATCACTAGCCATCAGAGAAATGCAGATCAAAACTACCATGAGGTACCACCTCACACCAGTCAGAATGGCCATCATAAACAGATCAACAAACAACAGGTGCTGGCGAGGCTGTGGAGAAAAGAGAACCCTAGTCCACCGTTGGTGGGAATGCAGACTGGTGCAGCCATTGTGGAAAGGAGTGTGGAATTTCCTCAAAAAGCTGAAAATGGAACTGCCTTTTGATCCAGTGGTTCCCCTGCTGGGACTATACCCTAAGAATTCCAAAACGCCAATACAAAAGAACCTACGCACCCCAATGTTCATAGCAGCACAATTTACAATAGCCAAGTGTTGGAAGCAACCCAAATGCCCATCAGTAGGTGACTGGATCAAAAAACTATGATACATTTACACAATGGAATACTACGCAGCAGAAAGAAAAAAACAACTATGACACTTGGTGGCAGCACAGATGGAACTCAAAAGCATTATGCTAAGTGAAATAAGCCAGGGGGAGAAAGACAAATACTGTATGATCTCACCTATAAGTGGAACCAATCCAACAATACAGAAATGCAAGGAAAATAAGACCAGCAACACTGAAAGGAAAAGAAACCAACATAGACAAGAGGGAAGGAGGGCGGGGGTGGAGGAAAATGAAGGGAAGAGGAAAGTCAAGGAACATATAGCAAGGACTCATGGACAAAACCAAAGGGGAAGATTTGAGGGAGGGGGCAAGGGAAAGTAGTCGGGGGGAAGGCAGAAACAAATGTATTTGAAAAAATAAATAAATAATTAAAAAAATAATTTTAGTGGTGAAATCTTTAATATCTTACTAATCTAAAATAAAACCTTTAAACTTAAAAAAATGGTTTTATTTATTTATTTAAATTTATTGATGAGAAACATTGAGTTGTTGTTCCACTTAGTTATGCATTCATTTGTTGATTCTCCTTTTTATTTTAGTTGTATTTTATTAATTATGCTGTTAGAGTTGCCCTTATTTTTCTCCCATTGTACGTTGCTATCCAGCACCCCTCAGGCAATCCTCCCACTTTTGTTCATGTCCATGGTTCATGAATATAATTTCTTTAGCTACTCCATTTTCTATACTGCATTTTGAGTCTCTATGGCTATTCTGTGACTACCTATTTATACTTCTTAATCCCAGCACCTCTTCACCCATTCCCCCACACCCACCTCTAATCTGGCAACCATCAAAATGCTCTCTGTATCCATGATTCTGTCTCTGTTCTTCTTGTCTACTTAGTTTGTTTTTTATATCAGTTGTTGATAGATTTGTATTTTTTGCCATTTTATTGTTCATAGTTTTCATCTCCTTTTTCTTAAATAAACCCCTTTAACATTTTATGTAATAATGGTTTGGTGATGATGAATTTTTTTCGATTTTTTTTGTCTGGGAAGCTCTTTATCTGTCCTTTGATTCTAAATGATAGCTTTGCTGGGAAGAGCAGTCTTGGCTGCAGGTCCTTGCTTTTAATGACTTTGAATATGTCAAGCCAGTCCTTTCTAGCTTGCAAAGTTTCTTTTGAGATAACATCTGACAGTCTTAAGGGAACTCCTTTGTAGGTAACTGCCTTTCTCTTGCTATTTTTAAGATTCTCTATTTGTCTTTAACATTTGGAATTTTAATTATGATGACTCTTGGAGCAGACTTCTTTGTATCCATTTTGTTTGGGACTCTCTGTGCTTCTTAGGATTGCATGTCTATTTCCTTTACCAAATTAGGGAAGTTTTCTTTCACTCTTTTTTTTAAAAAAGATTTCCAATTTCTTGCTCTTTCTCTTCTCCTTCTGGCACCCCTAGGATGTGAATGTTGGACCTCTTGAAATTGTTGCAGAGGCTGTTTATACTATTTTCATTTTTTTTAAATTCTTTTTTCTTCTTGTTATAATTGGTTGTTTTTTGCTTCCTTATGTTCCATATCATTGATTTGATTCTTGGCTTCATCCACTCTACTGCTGTTTCCCTGTAAATTGTTATTTATTACAATTTGTGTGTCCTTCAATTCTGACTGGATCTTTTTTATGCTGTTGAGGTCCTCACTAAGTTTCTTGAGTATCCTTATAACCAGTGTTTTGAACTCTGTATCTGATAGATTGCTTACCGCCATTTCATTTAGCTCTTTTTCTAGAGTTGTGATCTCTTTCATTTGGACCCTGTTTCCTTGTCCTCTCTTTTTGGCAGCCTCCCTGTATTTGTTTCTATGTATTAGAGCTGCTTTGACTACATGTATTGGTAGTGTGGCCTAATATAGTAGGTGTCTTGTAGATTCCAATGGCACAGCCTCTCCTATCACCCAAGCTGGGTACTCGAGGTGTGCCCTTTGTATGGGATGAGTACACCCTCCTCTTGTAGTTGAGCCTTGGTTGCTGTTGGCAGGTAAATGGGAGGAATTTACCCAGGCCAGTCAGCTTAAAGGATTGACTGTGACCACTTATCATCTACTTTCACCCTCCATGGACAATCTGCTCTGCAGGGGCAAGGTGGCAGTGTCCAATGTGGTCTGTAGTTATCTACTGGGTGCACTGTCCCTAGGGTTTCCCAGGTGGTACAGGCCAAGGTCAGCTACAAAATGTGTTTAGCCCGTGTCCATCCTGCCTGAGTTATAAAGCAATTTGAGAAGGCTGCTTCTTGTTCTGGGCTTGGATTCTCAGGAGAAGCTATGAATCTAGGCTGGCTGCTGCTAGTCCTGGGCCTGAGGCTCACTGGGGCCAGTTGTTGCTAGTTTGATAAGATGTAAGAAGTTGTGCAGCATGAGGCAACACCAGCCATTCATTTCAAAAAGAAGCTTGGGTGGGTCTATAAGTTGGGTGGGATGCAGTATCTGGGAATCTGCAAGGAGGGGTTAAATAGTCATAGGTTGGTGGAGTCTCAGATATGACACCAGCTTGCTGGCTTTGTGGCTCTTTTGGGAGATGGTTTAGAAAAGGGACTGTGGCCTCTGTTCACCTTGATACCAGACAGTTCAGTTCTTCCTGTATACTTTAAAGCTACTACCCTGGTTCTGGTGCTCAGAAGGAGTGAGTCTGAGCAGGTGAGTCTGTGTGTAGGTTTTTAAAGAGAAACTGATTGGGGCACCAGCAGAGTCTTCCACAGACTCAATTCTTACCGGTTTTTGCAGCCAGAAGTTGAGAGGCATTTTCTTCCTGGCACTGGAACCCTGGGCGTAGGGGGAGGAAGGGGAGCCTGGTATGGGGCTGGGCTCCTTGCTTCTGAGACATCCTCCCATATTTTTATACATGTGGGTGATAGACCAGCCCATTCTATGTCCGTGTCTCCCCATCAACCTGGATGGATGCAGTTTATTTAATTACATAGCTGTCAGACTTCCATTCAACTCAGTTTCTGATGGTTCTGAGGGATAGCTGTAATTTTGTTGTGGTTGTGCGAAGAAGTGAGCCATGAGGGCTTACACCACCATCTTTCATTTGTTGATTCTTGTGTGTGCCCTGACCAGAGATGGAACCCATAACCTTGGTATATCTGGACTATCTGGACAACGATCTAGTCAACTGAGTAACCCAGCCAGGGCCTGAAATTCTGTTTACATCTCTTTTGTATAGTACTTTCACTTTCCTTCTTAATTTATACACTCATTTAACTGAACAAAATTTCTAATGTTCCCCTGAGAAAAACAATAAGGGAAATAAATTTATTGAACCATTCAATGTCTGAAAATATATTCTGCATTCTTAATTAATAATTTCAGACCAAAATTATAGTCTGCATGCTTTTACTTCAGAATTTTAAAGATTTTTTTATTGTTCTGAGTGTTCAGCACTCACTTAGGAATTTAAACAAATTTTAATTTCTCATTGTATGAGAATAGTTTTACTTATAAAAATTTACAGATGCCTTGAATGAGTACATATGAACCACTGGAACTTTCCATTTTTGTTATTCTTACTGGAATTTTTTCTTTATTATTATTTTTAAAATATTTTTCTTTGTTTCTTCTTTTTTTTAATAGTTCTGAAGGTCTGGTTTTATTTATTGTACATCTTTGATTGGTGCTCTAATATTCTTATTTTTCCTTTGCTTATTTTCTGTCATATTTGTCTTTTCATGTTTTCTTGGAAAATTCTTTAATGTTGTCTTCAAAACCTTTATTGAATTTTTATATCTATTGTCATATTAATAAGTTCCTAAAGCTCCATTTATTCTCTAAAAGTTTATTCTAAAAGTTTTATTCTTAAATAAAAATGGTATTTATTTTTCATTGTTGAATACAAAATATCCTCTGAGAACAATAGTAGTTTTTATTCCATTTTTGTTTTCTTCTACTTTCATAGTTTCTCTTCTATTCGTGTGTTTAATATTTACTTTTATGTTTTGCTTTCTTTTTATCTTTTATGTTGGGAAGTTTTTATACATGAGTTATGATGTTTGGTGTTTGCATTAGTTAACTATTGTGACAATATTTTCAACAGAAAAAACTATAAAACCTCAGTAACCTTTATAAATAAATATGCGCATGTCACAAATCTAAGGGGTTATTGTGACCTAGCCCAACGTCACCAGGATGATTCTGTTTGGCTGAGTTCATATATGGATCTGTAAGTAAACTGCCTTGCTCATGCATCTGTAGGTTTGGAAGGTGGGGAGAATTTGTGCTCTGGGGCTCTGGAGGAATTAGCTTTGTACAATGTGGCATTCGTTCCTCAGCAGGCTAGCTTGATCAATTATCATGATGATATTTGAGGTACAAGAGCAAGCCTCAGTGTTTAAGTGCATTTCAAGTCTCTGCTTGTCATATTAGTTAATATTACATTAGCCAAATAAAAGCATGAAGCTGGGCTCTGACACTAGTTGAGCATGAAACTCCAAAAAGTGTTGATACAAAGAATTGGGATGGGACATCCTTTGAATTTTCTATAGCATTTAGGTGATTAAAGAGCTGATTATGTCCTATTAGTAAATGAATGGGTGTATCAATTTTGAGTTTCCCTGGATGATAATTTTGCCTGGCCATTTGTTGAGATTTGCTTTATATCAGCAGCTTTTGATCTTTTATCTCTGAATGGTTTGCACATTTCCCAGTTAAATACTTAAAAATATCTCTTTCTAAGAGGTTAAAGGCTTGGTTTTTAGTATTTTCTAAGCAAGTTATAAAGAGATTGTGTTTTAAGAAGTATAAAAAGAAAGTATGCATATTTGTAGGGTATACACAGGCTGGCCAATAAGAGGTTTTATTGAGAATTGAGTGGCACTAAAATCTTCTCTGTTCAAAATTATCTTACTTACTTGAAACCCTTGAAACCAAATTAATGAGTGCATAAGGCAGGCATCTGTGTCTTTGCAAATATGATTTTGTGAGTTTTACTCTTAAGAATTTTTTAAGGACTTTAATTATCTTTAGAAACTTGTTTTGTGGTTTCCTTTTAGAAATCACTGAAAATAACTATTGCAATGGAAAGATTAACAAATACAAGGTCTGTCCAGAAAAAGTCCAGCCATTGTTAATATAATGAGAATGGTTTGCAGGACATCTATGTAACCTGGCAACCAAGGAGAGTGGACTGGAATGCATATGTATAAGCAATGGGGACTTCACTGTACTAGTCAGTGGGGGCAACAGATCCTGTTGAGTGAGCATGTCTACTGTGTGACCATCACATTCAAAGTAACTGAGGGAGTAGAGCAACAAATCTGCATCGAATTTTGCGTTACACTTGACCATTCCTCTGTGAAAACTATTTGGGTAATTCAGAAGGCTTTCAGGGATGATGAATGTGTTCAACTCATATAAAAGTGTGACACAAACAGTTCAGAGAACCTGTTGAAAGTGATCCACATTCTGGAAGGCCTGCAACAACCCGAACACCTGAGACTGTTGAATGTGTATGTACTGCAATCAACAAAGATCAGGAACTGACAGTGTGAGAACTAGAAGCTGATCTGGGAGTTCCAAAAACTACTGTGTTTGAGATTTTCACACAGAATCTTGGCATGAAATGTGTCATAGCAAAATTCGTACTGCAGCTTCTATCAGAGCAGAAAGAACATTGTGGTGCAGTTGCTAATGACTTGATTCCAGCTGCTACCAATAAACCAGATTTCCTCAAGAAGTTCATAACTGAAGATGAATCATGGGTCTGTGGCTGTGATCTGGAAACAAAAACCCAGTCATCCCAATGGAAGCTGCCTGGTTCTCCGTTCCCTAAGATGTGGCAGCAAAGTCACAGCAAGATCAAGACCATGCTAACTGTTTTTTGATTGGGAAGGTATTGTCCATCACAAGAACACCTTTTCGGGCCAAACAGTTAAACTGTACCAAGTCAATATTCTTCACTGGTTGAGGAATGCAGTACGACACAAACAACTGCAGCTATGGGCAACTGGCGATAGGCAGCTTCAGTATGACAATGTGCCCACTCATGAACCAAATCGTGCAGAATTTTCACAAAACCTCAAATCACCCAGGTGACCCAGCCCCTCTACTGCCCAGATTTGAGGCCCTTTGACTTCTAGCTTTTCTTAAAACTAAAATCACCTCTGAAAGGGAAGAGATTTCAGACCATTGATGAGATTCAGGAGAATATGACAGGGTAGCTGATGGAGATCAGAACTGTGAAGTTCAAAGGTGCCTACTCTGAAGGGGACTGAGGTGTCATTGTCCTATGTACAATGTTTCTTGTATCTTGTGTTTTCTTCATAAATGTCTCTATTTTTCATATTACATGGATGGATACTTTCTGGACATACCTCTGTATTTTATTTTGAGGTCTGTATCATGTTTTCTTTTTTTTTTCTATAACTTTATCATGGTATACATATACATTTAATAAAAATTGAGTGTAATTGTAAAAATAGAGAGTATGCATAAATTCAGTTCCACACTTTCAATAAGATACTATACAAGGGGAGACCCCAATAAACTGGAGTTTATTTATAAAAAAATGTGTATTTATTGTTATGCTTAAACTTTATTCACCTTCAAAGTATTCTCAGTTTAATGCAATACACCTATTGAGACCTTTTCTCCACTGCTCAAAACTATGTTTGAACTTGCAATTTTTGTGCCTCTTAGTGCTTCTGTTTTTTGTTTTACCTTGTCCACATCAGCAAAATGCTTCCATCTGTGGACTTGTTTTCATCCAGGGGAACAAAGAAGAAAAAAAGTTGCTTGGGGCAAGATGAGATAAATAAGGAAGGTGAGGAAAGGGATCATGCCATTTTTGGTCAAAAACTGCTGAACATTCAACACAGTGTGGGTAAGTGTGCTGGTAAATCACCCATCAATAAACAGGTTTTTAAAAAAAAATTCACTGAAGCTGAACATAACCTCTCACAGCAATGCCAGCTGGTACACTGATACAGATGTGTTCCTAGAACACACACCTAGTTGGGGAAGCTTATATTACAAGGGGCCCACCCTCCAGAAGATAATTCCTCTTTCAGGGACCCCCCTCATAGTCCTCAATCCCACATAGTGTTCTCCAGTAGTCAGCATCTCTCTGATAATAAACTACTGTGTGACTAGAAAGGAAGAGTAAATTAATTTCTGGAGACCATGAGGTGGTGGAGGGAACATAATGATTAAACTACTTCTGAACAGCTTATAATCAGTCCATATTATTTTAGGCCATCTTTTCACTTCAGATAATTTTGTCAAATGTGGCACTGCTGTACTGAGACTCGAGAATTCTACAGAATAAATTAGGTTGTTGCAGGGATTTTTTTTTTCTCTTAGAATAAGATTTGTTTTTCTCAGTTCTGTTCTGTGAATTACTATTTATCCATCTAAATTCCATCATCTAAGTTACTGTCGTTGCCTCTTCTATTTTTTTATCCTCATGAGTTCATGCTCCTTATAAGAAATAATTACTTTAATATAGTGTTGGTGGGATTTTGTGAGTGATCAACATGAGATCAGTGAATTCAAGACACCATCTTTACCCAGAGTTCACCTAGTGATTTTTGGTTGCAGGGTTTTTTTTTTTCTTACTTTATTTTTAAAAGCAGTTTTTAATTACAGCAAAATTGAGAGGAAAATATAGATATGTCCCACTTAACCATTGCATTAACACTTGCATAGTCTTCTCCATCATCAACATCACTCACCAGAACAGTACATTTTTTACCAAGGATCGACCTATATTATATGACTCATCATAATAACCTAGTCCAGTGTTACATGAGAGTTCCTGTTGGTGGTGTATATATTCTATGGTCTTGGATGAATGCATAAGAACCTACACCCAACATAGTATTACACAGAATAGTTTTGTTGTCCTAAATATATTCAGGGTTCTGCTTATTCATCTCTCCCCTCTCTATCCCTGACAACCATGATCTTTTCACTGTCTCCATAATTTTACCTTGTCCAGGCATTGCATAATTAAAATCATACTGTATGTAACCTTTCTGGTTAGCTTATTTTATTTAGTAATATGAATGTAAGATTCTTCCATGTATTTTCTGGTTTGATAATTCCTTTTCTTAATGCCAAATAAGATTCTATTGTCTGGGTATAGCACAGTTTACTTACTCATTCTCCTACTGAAATACATATTGATTGCTTCCAAGTTTGGGCAGTTATGCAAATACCTGCTACATCTCTATTGCAGGCATACATCTGAGTGTAGTTTTTTGTGTGAACATATTTTCAACTCCTCTGGGTAAATATCAAGGAGCATAATTTCTGGATCATATGATAAGAATATGTTTAGTTTTATGAGAAACTGCCAAACTGAGTTTCAAAGTGGCTGTACAATTTTGTGTTTTTACCAGAAATGGAATGAGAGTTCCTGTTTCTCTCTTTCCTTGACATCATTTGTGGTTGTCTGTTCTGAATCAGATTATTTTTCACCTTACAAGATTTAATTTCTCTTTCTTAATAGTTTTATATATTTGAATGTGTTATCAATTCTGTCTTATTTATAAGGTGTAATTATTCCTCAGATTCCCAAATCCTTTTCTTTTTTCTTTATTCTACAATATTTTCTCTCCAGTTGTTCAATATTTTTATTGTCTTTGCATTTCTGCTTAAATTATTTATCTTTGAACAAAACTGGATTAGTCTAGGACCCAGTGTTTTTTATTTTATAAGGTCACAATACCTACAATAGTATTTTACTTACTTAAAATACAAATCCATGACCCAGAAGGGGAAAGAGACCTAGCTCTCCTAGTTGTTCATATCCTGAGGTCCCTATGACAAGTAGGTCTCAGGCATTGTCTTGTTTAAAAATCTCACTTGTAGTGTTAAAACCTTAAAAAGTTTTCTTCTTAATCTGTATCAATATACATTAATTTTGTTATTCTCCCCAGATCTTAACTTTTGCATAGTTTTGTGGATTTTTGTGAGATTTTTTAAGTTTACTTGTTTTCTATTTTTACGTAATTATGAATATTTTTGGTGAGCCTATGAAAGACTGCTTTGAAGGCTACTAATCTCACAGAGTTTTTTTCAGCATTTTAAAAGTTTACACATATTAGTATGTTTAGCACTGGCCAAAAACTTTGCAATACATTGTTATATTTTTTCCTTAACTACCTTAAAACCAAAAATTCACATTTCTTTATAGAGACTGATCACTTTATGACGATATCATCTGCAACCTTTCATAAAAATAAGAAATGACTATCTTATTTCTGTAAATAATACTAAGCCAAAAAAATGACTAAGTTTTATCTCACATTCTGGCTTTCCTATAATCATATGGCAAAATTTGATTTTTTAAATACATATCAATTATTGACTAATAAGTATATACAATTTTATAAAATAACATTCAGTCTTGATTTGTTTTATTTGAATTTTAAGTTGTTTTATGAAATAATATATTCCTATATTTGAACTAAAATTATATTTTGTGTTGCTTTTTTATTTAACCTGAGAACTCACAGTTATCATAATTCTCTAAGTTGAATTTTTGAGGAGAAATGAGTTCTCATTTTATTTGCATTTCAAATGATAGTTAATTAAGTAATTTAACTCCTAGATGGTTCAAATTGCTTTGACACAACATAAAGTATCAGATTGAAAATACAAACTCACTAATCACACACTTTTCCTAAATCCAACCTGCGTTTACTAGCGAAGTACCTTAAGAAAGCTTATAATAATAATGTGTGAACTTAGGCATACACTTTCATGACATACATAAAAGCTTAAAGTTATTCTTAATTTTTAAAAGTATAACAAATTTTGAATATAATTACAAAAAATTATCAGTGTCATATCCAAAAAGATATTACCTAAGGCTAAGGTACACATAGTTTGTCTTCATATAAAAGAGCTAGATCAACATATGGAATGGAATCATCCAGCCTACATATAGGCATATTTTAGAAAATGATGCCTTCTTATGAGAATATGCAAATTTTTATCTTATAAAATCTGTGTTTTCAAATAAACATGGGAAGTCCCTACTGTATAATTAAGCAACAAAGCATATACAAATGTGTCCTTTTATTACTTAACCTTTTTAAATATTAATGCCCTGATATTTAAATGCTGCTAACACTCATAGGAGCTCATGATATCATTATTTTTGGGTAAATTGCCTCAAAGGTATTAATGTGGTCATTAGTCAAACTATTTTTTGATAGTTGTTAGTGTTGTCAACATTTCTGCAGGTTAATTTTAAAGAACTTACAGTCAAATAAAATTTAAATTATTTTAATTGACAGTTAAGATACATGGTTGTCTAATGATTCTTTTATTCTGTGTGGGATAACTACTGTCCTCACAAGGCTAAGGAGTTTTAAGTCAGTATTGGTAGGGGAGGGAAGGAAGAAGTTGTCAGTCAGCCTACCTGAAGAGTGCTGCCTAGTCAAGACTGAAATACCAATGGCCAGATATCTGCGCCCATACAACCTCCCCATCATGTTATATAGGTTCATATTTTTAATTTACTAACAAATAATAAGCTCTATAATATAGGCTGATCAATAGAATGGTCTTTACATAGATGGTATGAGATTTGATAGTGTACCAAATCATTTTGAAATATTCAGTAGAAATATCTAGTTGATCATAATATAATGTAAATATTTTTCTATTTCCTCATATCAGATGTCCAAACTATCACATGTTTAATACAATCGCTATTCTCAGGTTATAGACTATCATTTTGCTTTGTGTTTAGAATTCACTCCCTTCCGTGTTCTCTATATAGTTGTTAAATTCACTAAAATTCAGTAATAGATATCACTTTGAACACTGCATTTTTTCCCTTTTGATATGTGAAAATCTGTTTCCTTAAGATTCTCTCCATTTGAAAAAAAATGACTCAACTTATTTGATTTTTTATTTATTTTTTTTTATTTTCCTACAGAATCAAATTCAACAATGTCATGGTCTAGGATATAAATAAAATAGCAGACTCTTTTAATCTCTTCAAATAATGATAAAATTATCTATTCATAAACTACCTAATTTTTTTTCAAATGATTGTTCTTACCAAATTGCAATGATACAACTTTAAATTTAAGAAAAAAACCTTTTTAAAGTTTTATTTTTATTAGAAAATAACGTTTGGTTCAGATATTTTTAAAAACATAAAATTTGTTGGTTTCTGACTTTAAATTTAAGAAAAAAACCTTTTTAAAGTTTTATTTTTATTAGAAAATAACGTTTGGTTCAGATGTTTTTAAAAACATAAAATTTGTTGGTTTCTGATTTGTTGGTTTACCTTTAGTAAAGGTAAGGGATGCAATGAATTACAGTTATAATCATCTATAGTTATTAAATGGGAAATATATTTAACATATAATGTATAAACTTCAATAAAAACTCAATTGGTGCATAAAACCTTTGTTTTTCTAATATTTGTGATTTTAGAGCAAAATAAATTGATAATATAATTTCTGAAGTCAGTAAAGAATCTGACTTTTTCAATTCTTCAAGTTGATAATTGGGCTCTGGAGGATTTACCTCACACAGTTGTCCTTTTTACCTGTGCTGTCTGTCTTTCATAACATTTTTTCTTGGCCATCCCACAGAATATGTGACAGGAGCCCTGAGGACAAGGACCTGAAAAAGAAAAATAAAGCTAGCTTTTGGGGTTAAATTATAATGATTTGGGCTTCATTCAATTAATCTATCCTTTAGGGAACTGAATTATAACGAGAGAGAATTTTCCATTTTGGCTTGAAGGAAAGAAGTTTAAATGAACTATATTCACTCATCTTCTCTATCATTTTGTTTTTGTTCCCCTCTAAAGAATATTTTAATACTTTCAATAGTTTGCTGAAATTCTACCATGTTTTATAATCCAACTGTCATATTCATGAATCTCTTGTAGTTGAGAATATGTTCACAGAATCAGAATGGTTCTGAACATCACATACAAGGACATAGAGCCCTGTGGTTAAGAGCTGTATGAGTATGTCTAAAAATGAGGATACTCCTTCACATCTTGGATAATGGCTCACATTAAAAAGACTAAAAGCAACAAAAACTGAGAGGATGTGGAACAATCAAAATATATATTAATTGGTAATTGAAAAGTTAATGGGATAAGTACTTACTGAACTGTTTGGCAGAAATTGAAAGTTAACATCTACTTTCTGATTCAGCAATTCTACTCCAAGCTATTTACTTGTTTATTTCTAACAAGGTCCTTTCTGCCCACATTCTTCCCTCCTAAAAAAAACCTCTAGAAATCACTCACAAGTCCATCAATACAAGCATGAATAAAGAATCTCTGGTATATTATACAATAGAATACTTGTTAGATTTTTTAAAAGATGAATAACTGAATTAAACAGCAATACAAGTAAACCTTAAATACTTTATTTGAGTGAAAGAATCCAGGGCAAAATAATAAATACAACATTTCCATTAACATAAAGATCATGAACAAGAAAAGTTAAATAAGAGCAGTGGTTCCTTCATTAAAATAGAAATTTACTGAGGAAAAGGGTAAGAGGGCACTTCTAAGATGTTAGAGATGTTCTGTGATGTGATTTGAGTGGTGATTACACTAGTGGATACAGCAACTGTCTGACATCTTTCACTTAGCATAATTTATTCTAGATCCATCCATGTTGTTGCAAATGGCAAGATTTTATTCTTTTTTATTGCTGTATAACTCTATTTAAAAAGAGTGTTAGCAAATAGGACCAACTGACACAAGAAATATAAACAATTATAATAAGTATTACAATTGAGTAACTAATAGAAATTCTGTTCTGGTCCATGTAACCTTGAGAATATTGCCTGATTCTCTAAAAATGAAAAGCACAATAACAAAAAGAAATCCCTATGCCAGAACTGCTTATTGTTCACATATTCTTTATATTTCAATTTAGGTTCCTTAAATCCAACACGCACACACGCTCATGAGATGGGACCCAGATACTACTAATGTATGCATTTTTCCCCCTTAAACTTCTTGGATTTCCACTTTCCCCACTACGTGTTTTTTCCTTGCCAATGTGTGTAAATTTCATTTTTTTGACTCAGTGGGGAGGACTTAATTTGTGACTAGATCTTAAGAATGCTGTAGAGATGAAATGTAGACATGTATCATTTTCCCATTAGGCACTTGAACTGTAGTTGAATTGAAGTAATTTAGAGAGGAGGCCAGAAACTAATAAATCTGTCAATCTGTTTCAGGAGTAACTTGGTGGAAATTGGATTTAATGATGCTCTTTAGAGGTCAACATCAGTATTAAAATGGGACTTCGTGATACTCCTGGAACAAGACTTCATTAGAACTCAGGTGATATATTTGATATAGATTTAAGGAAGGAAAGATTTCACCATTTATGTCTATAATCCAATGATACTCTAGCACCATAATTGGAAACACAGAGACTCAGAGACAGCACTCTTTCCATGTCAGGCATTTTCCTCATGGCTAGTGGCAGCAGCTTGTCTTCTGTGAGTCGTATTAATCATGTAAACAGTGAATCCAATTCAGGAGGTAAGCTGTAACAGCTCAGAAAGGACATGGTGGCATCAACTAATTTGTATTTGTGTGTATATATATATTTAAGAAAACCTAGAAAAATTGGGAAAGAATTTCATCTCTGTTAAGTATTAAAATGTTCAATAATAATATTACTATATTCAAAAGAGTATGATAAGTGTTTAAGTTTCATTTAATAATTAACAAAATAGTATTAAAAACCCAGAGGCAGATCCATGTATCTAGGATTGTACTCCTTTTGCTTAATTTAGCGGTGAAGAAGGAGCTTATGTAAAATAAGAGACAAAGGTTTCCTCTGGGCTAGTTCTGTGCATCTTTGCAATTTAAAGATTGCCTATTTCAATTCCTTTTAGCCTACCTGGAATATTCAAACAAATAAATGTTCAGTAATAAGAACTAAAGGAACAGAATTGAAGAAAAATAAATGGACTATTTCTTGGACAAAAAGGATTAAAGAAAAAAGGTAGTAACCTAATAAATATGGCAGTCAAAATCCATAACAGATAGAAATTGTTCAATAACAATATGATAATTTTGTGACAACTGATAATGATTAAATTATAATAATAAAACTAAATTTCTTTCTATCATTTTCACTCCAAAAGTTTATTTCAACTGATTTATACATAATTTAACAAATAATAAAACCATAAAAGAACATACACAAATATATTGATAAATTTATGGTAAAAAACATTCATTTATTTTTGATACATATTATATAATAATACATACTGATCATCTTGTAAAATATTTTCAACTTATCAAAATATGTTAGGTAAAATATAAATATTTTTATTTGTATTCACCTAGAACTAATCATTGTCAAAATTTTAGTTGCCAACTTCCATCACTCTTTACGTGTTTATATAAATATATATGTATGTATAGTGATAAACATGCACAAATACACATATATACACATTTATGTTTTCACCTATTGTACATAAATTTGATTGTACTGCTGGTATTTTAAAATATTTCAAAGTAAACTTTCTAAACTTTATTACCATTATAAATTATACTGGGAAATATTTTAAATTCACATAAAATATAAAACTCATATTAAAAATAATAAAAAAACATTAAAGAATAAACTGGATAATATGTTTAATAAAATTATTTTATATCTTGTATACTAAGAACTTGTACGGTTAAAAATACTTTATTCATTATGCAGTAGAAGTTGAACATAATTTGAAGTCTTTGTCAGGATGTATGTGAATGCACAATGGTTTATGAATTTTTTTTGTAATGTCTAACATTAAAGGGTCATGTGCAGTAATTTTCACAAAGATTCCATGTGGTATTCGTCTCCCATAAATTACATTTTTCTAACTAAATTGGATATGGATAAACAGCCAGGTAGTTTGTCATGACTACTAACACTATTTTAAAAGAATTCTAAGTTAAATTTTCTAATTAATTGTCACAATTTTGTTAAATATTTTACTATATTAGTAATGGATAGTATTGAACAGAAAAACTGATATATGGGGAAATGAAAATGTATTTATTTTGTATAATTAGAATATGATTCAGGGTAATATACAGTCATATCTCGGTACTCATCGGCTTCAGAACTCGTCAAACACTGTACTCGTCATATGTTGACAAGAACAAAATTGTTTCAGTACTCGGCACTTGATCGGAACATGTGACTCTTCCTAGAATTGTGTGAGTTATGAGGCCCCTGTGCAACTGTTTCACCACTAGTTGCTTGCTCAATACTCGGCACCCTTCTCTTGCAATGAAACCGAGGTTATTGCATCAGTCTCATGGTAGGTGGTGAGCAGTGCAGAACCCCCGCATATTCGTCATTATTCTCTTGTACTTTTGTGCGTTTTAAGTGCTAATCATAGGTTGCAAAAAGGTTAAAAGGCATATCACTAAGCTTAAAAGATAATTAATAAGAACTATGATCAAAAAGAAAAAAGAGATCGTAGGTAAGTATGAGAGTGGTTATAGATATGACTGATACTGTTCTATGGTCAAGATGGCAAGAACAATGATCTCAAAGATTGTAAGAAATAAGGAAGCAATTAAAGTAGCAAATATTGCTAAAGGTATAAAGTCTGTGAGTAAGCAAAGTTCACAGACATTGGAAGAGGTTGAAAATTGCTTTATGTTTAGATTAATGAAAAATAGAAGGTGACAACATTTCTGAGGCAATAATTTGTGAGAGAACTAGGCAATTGCATATTGATTTGTTAAAAGACAAGCCTGGAACAAATGGTGAGAGCACCGAAGTGTTTAAATCCACTCATGGATGGTCCAATAAATGTAAAAAAACAAAACAAAAAAACCAAAAAAACAAAACAAAAAAAAAAACAAAGCAAAACTGGCATTCATAGTGTGGTGAGGCATGGAGAGGAAAACAGCGCTAACAAAGAAGCTGCTTAAAGCTATGTCACTGAGTTTAGGGAGTATGTAGATCCTGAGGGTTTTGTCCCTCAGCAAGTGTTTAACTGTGACGAGGCTGGTATATTCTGGAAGAAAATGCCTAATAGAATCTATATTACTCAAAAAAAGAAGGCATTGCCAGGGCACAAGTCAGTGAAAGGCAGGCTAACTCTGTTGTGTGGCAATGCTAGTGAAAACTTTTTAGAAAATAATTTTTATTGTCATTCTATTAAGTTTTCCCAATTTTTCCTCCTTTGCCCTCCTCTCACCATCCTACCCCAACTCCCACAGTTGATTCCCACACTGTTATCCATGTCTGTGGGTCATTCATACATGTTCTATGTCTAGTCCCTTCCCCTTCTTTCCACCATTATACCCTTCTTTCCTGCTCCCCGGTCACTTTCATTCTGTTCCATGTTTCTACGCCTGTGGTTCTATTCTGTTCATTAGTTTATTTTGTTCATTATGTCCTTCTTATAGGTGAGATGATATGATATTTGCTTTTCACTGCCTGGCTTATTTCAACTTAGCATAATGCTCTCCAGTTCCATCCCTGATGTTGCAAAAGGCAGGAGTTCCTTCTTTCTTTCTGCTGCATAGTATTTCATTGTGTAAATGTACCACATTTATTTTTTTAATTTTTTATTTTTAAATCATGTTTATTCTACTACAGTTGTCTCAATTTTTCCCCCCTTTACCTTCCCCTGCCCATCACACCCCGGCTCCCTCTCCCACAGTCAGTTCCCACTCTGTCTTCCATGTCCACGGGCCATTCATACATGTTCATTGTTTAGTCCCTTCTCCTTCTTTCTACTGTTGTCCTCCTTCCCCATCCCTTCTGGTCACTTTCAGTCTGCTCCATGTTTCCATGCCTGTGGTTTATTTTGTTTGTTAGTTTATTTTGTTGAATAGATTCCACTTATCAGTGAGATCATATGGTATTTTTCTTTCACCAACTAGCTTATTTCACTTAGCATAATATTATCCAGTTTCATCCATGTTGTCCCAAAAGGTAGGAAATTCCTTCTTTCTTTCTTTTCTTTTTAAATGCAGATTGATTTTATTTATTTAAATGTCAAAATCCATTATAAGTAAAAAAAATCATTTTGTATTTTCTCCTAAATCTCCTTAGATTTTATACATTAATTTTTAACTCACCTGAATATATTTTGTAAAATGTGTGAAATAAGGCTCTACATTTTGTTGTATTTCAAGTAATAGTGGTCCATGCACCGTATTTGTTGAATAAGCCTTATTTTACTCATTGATTTGAAATATCAACTTAATCATATATTCCATTGTTAGACAGATATATATGCTTGCTTCTAGATTGCTCATTTTATTCCATTGATCCACTTGATTATTTCTGTGCTGGTGTCATGTAGTTTTAACTGCTAAGACATTTATAATGGATTTAGTTTTTAAAAATATTTTATAATGGATTTTGACACTTAAAAATAAATAAATAAAATCAATCTGTATTTAAAAAAAATAAAAAAGAAAGAAAAAGGAACCAGGAAAGGTGGCGGAGGAGTGAATGGGAGTCACGCTGACCTCCTCCTCCCAAGACCAAACTGGAATTGCAACTAAATAGTGGAATAATCACCTGGAAAACAATGAAACTATAGTGAGAGAGGAGCCTTGGAGCCGTGGACAGACAGTGGATTCAACTCTCACACCTCCCAACAGGTGAGAAGTACGGTGGAGGCTGGAGAAGGTGGGCTGGGTGCCCACGGGCACTAGCACCAGAGGGACATTGGAACGGCCAGTTAGCTCCCCCCAAGAAGAATGGGGTCTGAATCAGAAACAGGGACCTCTAAACTACAGCAGCTAAAATCAGGAAAATACAGACAAAACGCAAAAGCCTGAATAGCTGAGGGGCGCTCTCTGCCAGAGACAGGTGGCTGGGGATGCAAAGAGATATTTAAAGGGCCAACGCAAAAGTTGCAGGGGCAGCCACCCTCCTTGATCTCTGGGTAGAGGAGGCAGCAGGGTGGGCTGGTGCCTGGGAAAAGACTGGTGAGGAAAACTTTGTGAAGAGAACTGACATGGCTGCCAGTGGAGCCCCGGTGATAACGCACCTCCCACTCTGCAGCTACCATCTCGCTTAGGCATAAGGGAATCAATTAACCTGCCTTTTGTGTGATCCACACACAGCTTGTGTGCATGTGAGCTGGGAGGCTAAGACAGACTGGCTGGGAGAGCCTTGAGGAGAGACTGGAGAGGGAGGCATTGGGGAAAGAATGGGAGGAGGAACCGGGGAGTTCCGACTCATTCTTCTTTCCTCTGTCTTCATTGTGCGGGAAAAGGACACACCCCCAAAGAGCCAAAAGCCGAAAAGCACACAATAGAGAGCCCAAAACCACCCAGTGCAGGTGCGCACACTTGCACCAAGTGGCTGGCTAGGGTTGGCGAGTGTGTGTGTGGACCCGCGTGGGCTGGCAAGGGCTCGCGAGGGCTGGCAAGCCCTCCCACAGGTTGGCACCAATGGGGCCTGCGAGGGAGTGCGCAGATAGGCGAGGTGTAAATAGACATGTACGGGCCGCGAGTACAGAGCAGTCCGCAGAAATAGTGGATCCCTCCAGCAACTGTGATAAACCAGAAGGCCACCCCCAGGCAGGCAACCCCAAAAGCCAAAAGCAGGGAAAGCACAAAATAACCCTTGGACCATGCTCAGGGGCCCTCCCAGCCCCGCCGTCAGAGGGATCCACAGAAATAGTGGATCCCTGGCCGAAGGGGTCACACAGCTGCCCAAAGCAGGAGTCAGAAACAGACAGTAGACTCCTGGAAGGCTCAAACAAATGACCCAAGGTCATATGGGGTCAACAACAGACATCATCAGAGGCAGACCCAGAAAGAAGAATAAAGGGAAAAATAAATAAACAAATAAACAAACGAATAAATAAATAAAGACACTCGCCTACTAACATAGAAGTTTAATCCACAAAGTCAGGAAATCTAGACGGCTTAATTGAGCAGAAGCAAAAATAAATAAATAAATAAGTAAATTACTTAACAGACTCTCACAAAAATGGGAAGAAAAAGAAGTTCTCCCCAAATGAGTAGAAAAGGGGACTCCCCACAAAGAGAGCTAAGTGAAATAGAGGCAAGGGAACTATCAGATATTGAATTTGAAACAATGGTTCTAAGGAAGCTCAATGAGCTCGGACAGCTCGAAGATAATTATGAGAAACTGCAGAGTAACTATCAGGATCTTACAGCAAACTATATCAACCTGGAAAAGGACATAGAAACTATCAAGAAGACACAAGAAGATATGAAGAATACCATTTCTGAATTGAAGAACACAGTAGAAGGAATCCAAAGCAGGCTGGATGAAACCGAGGATCGAATCAGTGAGATGGAGGATAAGGTAGAAAAGAGCTCTCAGAAAAAACAAGAAATGGAAAAAAGACTCCAAAAGAATGAAGAGGCATTTAGGGAAATGCAGGACAACCTGAAATGCAATAATATCTGCATAATAGGGATACCAGAAGGAGAAGAAGAGGAGCAAGGGATAGAGAACCTCCTCAAAAAAGTAATGATGGAAAATTTCCCTAACTTGAGGAGAGAAAGGGTGTCATGGATCCAGGAGGCACAGGGGACCCCACTCAAGAAGGACCCAAGGAGGTCCACTCCAAGACACAGCATCATTAAAATGGCAACTATCAAAGACAAAGAGAGAATCCTCAAGGCAGCAAGGGAGAAGGAGAAAGTAACATACAAGGGGGCCCCAATATGCCTAGGAGCAGACTTCTCAACACAAACACTACAAGCCAGAAGGGAATGGCAACAAATATTCCAAGTATTCCATGAAAAGCAAGGGCCTACAACCAAGGCTGCTCTACCCAGCAAGGCTCTCAATTAAAATAGAAGGGGAAATAAGGCATTTCCCAGACAAAAGAAGGCTAAAAGAATACATCTCTACCAAACCAGCACTCCAAGATATGCTAAAGGGACTGGTTTAAGAAGATGAAGGAAAAGAGGGAGAAAGAGAAAAACACAGGTACAAAGAGAAAAAATGAATAGGTTTCTATCAGTAATAACTCAATGTAAATGGATTAAATGTCCCAATCCAGAGACACAGGGTAGCTGAATGGATAAGAAAACATGACCCACACATATTCTGCCAAAAGAGACCCACCTCAGAGCAAGAGACCTACACAGATTGAAAGTAAACAGATGGAAAAAAATATTCCAGGCAAATGGACAAGAACAAGACAGCAGGGGTTGCAATACTTATATCAGACAAAATAGATTTCAAAACAAAGGCCATAAAAAGAGACCCAGAGGGACACTTTATAATACTTAACGGAAGAATCTATGAAGAAGACATAAACATTGTAAACTTATATGCTCCCAATATAGGAGCCCCCAAGTATATAAGGAAATTGCTGGATGACTTCAAAAAAGATATAGACAGCAACACACTGATAGTAGGGGGTTTCAACACCCCACTGTCAAAAATGGACAGATCTCTCCAAACAAATATCAATAAGGATATTGTGGAGCTGAATGATGCACTGAATCAAATAGACTTAACTGACATATATAGAACCTTACATCCCAAAGAAGAAAAATACACATTCTTTTCAAATGCTCATGGAAGTTTTTCAAAGATAGACCACATGACAGGACACAAAGCAAGCCTCAAAATTCAGGAAAATTGAAATAATACCAAACATTTTTTCTCAGACCACAAGGGCTTGAAACTGGAAATCAACCTCAAAGAGAAACTTCAAAAACTTGCAAACTCATGGAGACTGAACAGTACACTATTGAACAATGAATGGGTCAATAATGAGATAAGAGAAGAATTAAAAAAATTTCAGGAAACAAATGAAAATGAACAGACAACAGTCCAAAACCTATTGGACACAGCAAAGGCGGTCCTGAGAGGGAAGTTCATAGCAATACAGGCTTACCTAAAAAAGAAAGAAACATTTCAAATAAAAGACCTAACACTACAACTTCAAGACCTGGAGAAACAACAACAAATAAATCCCAGAACAAGTAGAAGGAAGGAAACAGTCAAGATTAGAGCAGAACTGAATGACATAGAGACGAAAAGAACAATTCAAAGGATCAACCAATCCAGAAGCTGATTCTTTGAAAAGATAAATAAAATCGACAAGCCTTAAGCAGACTCATCAAGAAAAAAAGAGAGAGGACCCAAATTAATAATATCAGAAATGAAAGAGGAGAAATAACAACTGATACCACAGGAATACAAAGGATCGTCAGAAACTACTATGAACAATTATATGCCAAGAAATTTGAAAACTTCGATGAAGTGGACAAATTTTTAGGAAACTGCAATCTTCCAACACTGAAGGAGGAAAAACAGAAAGCTTTAACAGACGGATAACAGCTGGGGAAATTGAAGCAGTAATCAAGAAACTCCCGGCACACAAAAGCCCGGAGCCAGCCGGTTTCACAGGAGAACTTTACAAAACATTTAAGGAAGAGCTAACCACTGTCTTTTTCAGACTATTTCAAAAAATCCAAGAGGAGGGAAGACTCCCAGACTCTTCCTATGAGGCCAGCATCACCCTGATCCCAAAACCAGATAAAGACCCTACAAAGAAAGAAAACTACAGGCCAATTTCGCTGATGAACATAGATGCTAAAATCCTCCACAAAATATTGGCAAACCGCATCCAGCAATACATCCAAAAGGTTATCCACCACAATCAAGTGGGATTCATCCCAGGGATGCAGGGATGGTTCAATATATGCAAGTCAATAAACATAATACATCACATAAATAAAAGAAAAGGCAAAAACCTCATGATCATCTCGATTGACGCAGAAAAAACATTCGATAAGGTACAGCACCCACTTATGATCAAAACACTCAGCAAAATGGGAATAAGTGGGGCATTCCTCAACGTAATAAAGGCCATATATGAAAAACCTACAGCCAACATCATACCCAACGGGCAAAAACTAAAAGCTTCCCACTAAGATCGGGAATATAACAAGGATGTCCGCTTTCACCGCTTCTTTTCAACATCGTATTGGGAGTCCCAGCCACAGCGGTCAGACAAGAAAAAGAAATAAAGAGCATCCAAATAGGAAAGGAGGAAGTAAAGCTATCATTGTTTGCAGATGACATGATAGTGTACATAGAGAACCCTGTAGATTCTACCAAAGATCTCCTCAACCTCATAAGTGAATTTGGCAAAACAGCAGGATACAAAGTCAATATTCAGAAATCAAAGGTATTTTTGCACAACAGCAATGAAATAGAAGAAGAAGAAATCAGAATAAAAAATACCATTTGATATAGCAAGAAGAAAAATAAAGTACCTAGGAATAAATTTAACCAAAGAGGTAAAAGACCTGTACGCAGAAAACTATATAACATTCAAGAAAGAAATTAAGGAAGACACAAATAAATGGAATCATGTACTGTGCTCATGGATTGGAAGAATTAATATCATCAAAATGTCCATACTACCCAAAGCAATTTATAGATTCAACACAATCCCTATTAAGATACCAATGACATATTTCACAGAAATAGAACAGACATTTCAAAAATTTATACGGAAGCATAAACGACCCCGAATAGCCTCAGCAATTTTGAGAAAGAAAAACAAAGTAGGAGGGATCACAGTACCGGATGTCAAACTGTACTACAAATCCACTGTACTCAAAACAATCTGGTACTGGCACAAGAACAGATCCACACACCAGTGGAACAGAATAGAAAGCCCAGAAATAAGCCCAGGTCTCTATGGGCATCTAATATTGGACAAAGGGGGCAGAAGCATAAAATGGAGCCATAATAGCCTCTTCAACAAATGGTGTTGGGAGAGCTGGACGGCTACATGCAAAAAATTGAAATTGGATCATCAGCTGACACCATACACAGAAATAAACTCAAGATGGATAAAAGACTTAAATAAAAGTCGCAACACCATCAAAGTCCTGGAGGAGAATATTGGAAGGAAACTCTCAGATATTCTATGTACCAATTTTTTCATTGATATGTCTCCTAAAGCAAGGCACATAAAAGAAAGAATAAATAAGTGGGACCTCATCAAAATAAGAAGCTTCTGCACGGCTAAAGAAAACATCAGCAAAACGAAAAGGGAGCCAAGCATATAGGAAAAAATATTCGGTAATGATATATCAGATAGAGGTTTGATCTCCCAGATACATAAAGAACTCACTCGACTCCACTCCAAGAAGACAAACGATCCAATCAAAAAATGGGCAAAGGACCTGGGCAGATGCTCTTCGAAGGAGGACATTCAGAAGGCCCAGAGACATTTGAAAGGATGCTCAGCATCATTAGCTGTCAGAAAAACATAGATCAAAACCACCATGAGGTACCACCTCACACCGGTCAGAATGGCCATCATAAACAGATCAACAAACAACAGGTGCTGGCGTGGCTGTGGAGAAAAGGGAACACAGTCCACTGTTGGTGGGAATGCAGACTGGTCCAGCCATTCTGGAAAGCGGTGTGGAATTTCCCCAAAAAGCTGTAAATGGAACTGCCTTTTGATCCAGTGATTCCCCTGCTGGGACTATACCCTAAGAATCCCAAAACACCTATTCAAAAGAATCCATGCACCCCAATGTTAATAGCAGCACAATTTACAATAGGCAAGTGTTGGAAGCAACATAAATGTCATCTGTAGATGATTGGATCAAAAAACAATGGTACATTTTCGCAATGGAATACTACGCAACAGAAAGAAAAAAAGAAGTACTAAACTTCGCAACAGCATGGATGGAACTGGAGAGCATTATGCTAAGTGAAATAAGCCAGGGGGCAAAAGACAAATACCATATGATCTCACCTATACGTGGAACCTAACCAACAATACAAAGAATCAAGGAAAATAAGACCAGCAACACTGAAAGGAAAAGAAACCAACAGATACTAGAGGGAAGGTGGGGGGCTGGGGAAAATGAAGGGAAGGGGAAAGTCAAGAAACATATAGCAAGGACTCATGGACAAAACCAAAGGGGAAGAGTTGAGGAAGGGAGGGAGGCAGGGAGGGGACAAGGGAAATTGGTGGGGATAGGCAGAGACAAATGTATTTGTAGAAATAAATAAATAAATTTAAAAAAAAGAAAGAAAGAAGGAAATCTTACCTTTTGTGACAACATGGATGAAACTGGAAAATATTGTGCTAAGTGAAATAAGCCAGTTGGTGAAAGAAAAATACCATATGATCTCACTGATAAGTGGAATCTATTCAACAAAATAAACAAACAAACAAAATAAACCACAGGCATGGAAACATGGAGCAGACTGAAAGTGACCAGAAGGGATGGGGAAGGAGGACAACAGTAGAAAGAAGGAGAAGGGACTAAACAATGAATATGTATGAATGACTCGTGGACATGGACGACACAGTGGGAATTGACTGTGGGGGAGGGGAGGCGGGGTGGGATGGGCAGAGGAGGGCAAAGGGGGAAAAATTGAGACAACTGTAATAGAATAAACATGATTAAAAAAAAGTCAAAGAAGGATCTAGGATTGAATAATCTACTCGAAATAAAAAGTAAATTAAAAAATCAATCAATTAATCAATGAAGTATTTATTATTTTTTTATACTTTTCACTCTGCAATAAGAGGTATAAGCAATATAGGATAAATGAAAAATATGTCTTTAGCTGAAAGGAAGGAAAATGAGATGAAATAATATTAGTACAGCATAAATGTGTATGTCATATAGATCATGATGTTTATAATATATAGGTAACATACAATATGATATAAATATAGGATTTCAAGAAGAATTAGTTCAGTAGTATTTTGAAAAATATGGAGATTTATGTGTATTGCAATTGGAACAGAAAAATTCCTGAGGAGATATAACTGGAATATTGGGTAACTTTTGGTTAAGCAAATAAGGCAAAGGGATAATTTTAACAAAAAAATACACATAAAGGTGGGAATATGAATGATATATTCATGAGTTTTTGAGAAGACTTGGGCTAACAAGCTACTTGATCATAATGAGTCAAACTGAAGGATATTAAGAGTAGGCAAAATAGTCCTCATATACTTGACCCTCTTATGTACATTACCATTTATACAGTATATGTTAAGTGTACAGATATAATATTTTTAAAAGAATGTAAAAAATAGATTTATGTGTGGTAAATCACCAAGCTTCCAAAATAAATATAATTCTATAGTCATTTTCAGTTACACTCCAAATTGGAAGATAACATGATATGATTATGATTTAGTATTTAGTGAATTAATACTAAAAGTAATGTAAAAAATCAACTTCATTGAATTCAACAAAATTGAAAAAGTTGAAAAAAATCAGTAAAGTTGCATATATAAAAATAATTGCTTATGTGTCATCACACAGTGGTTTTACAAGTATGTTTTTTATCACCAATGGTTACAGAACAATTTGAGTGTTTGATAAGATTAGTAGGAGAATGTAGGATGTAACTAAAAAATACATTTTACCCATTTATGATCTATTCCTGGTAAGCAATGAGTTTACTGGTAAAACAGCCCGCAAGAATGAAGCTGAATATTTTTACTTTATAAATGAGTATATACCTACTAGTGCACATTAAGATTATAGTGAGTTCTGAAATGGAATGACATAGCCTTAGAAAATATTTTTTCTTCAGGTTTCAGAGCAAGGTTTAATGCATTCATACATCAAAGTTATTTTCAGAAACATAGAAATTCCCAAGTCGTGCTTGTGAATCTCCTTGAAATCTATGCTGAGGGTTGAGGCTGTTCACGCGTCGCAGGTGCTGAGATGGAAGTTGTTGGCATCAGCAGTTACCAGTGGGTCTGAGGAGGGTCAGTTTAATTTGCGATCCTTCTTAAATTTGCCGTTGATGTAGGGCACCCAGTCCAGAATCAGCCGGCAGTCCATGGCCCACACTAGCCCCACGGCCCCTACGGCGCCCCGCACGCCCACTGTGGGAATCGAGATCTTGGCCAGTTCACGGGAGCGCATGCGGGGCCCAGCAACTTGCTCGGCATCGCGACACAGTTCGCAGCTCAGGGTGACCCCCACCTGAGAAAATATTGATAATGTTCTTAAAATAAGTCTGGCGTGTGAATGGATTTTGAATGAAAATTTCCTTATAAAATAGAGAACTTGGAACAGAGAGTGAGTGTGCACAAAAGAGAGAAAAGGAAAAAGAGAGTAGCAGAGGCTAGCCTGAAAAGTGTCCATTAGCCAGACTTGGAAGACAGAGTGTGTGAAGCAGTGCGTGGAAACTGTTGTTATGGGCCAGGTGTCTATCACGTTTGTACATTAATATTAACATATTGAATTTCTCAATACTACTTGCAAAAATGTCAGAGAAAGATAGTTTAGCTTTTTGAACAGGTGAACATAGAGACATGGTTTGGTAACATAAAGCAGTCTTTGTCACTCTTGTGATCCAAAATTACCTGGGAAATTATAAAAAATAAAAATAAATAAATGAGTAATACGAATAGAATATGTCTTGTGCTGGTTTGCTTTGGGTGAAATTTCAAAGCTATATGTCTTCAGAGTCACCACATTAAAAATATTCAATCGAGCATGATTCAATATGAAAATAATCCTTTTATATGCAAATATAAATTAATATAGCAAATAGCCCTTTGAGATAAATTAGCTATTTTCATATGCCAAATTTTAGGAAGTAGTTGTTTGATTCACTTTGACATAAAACTTTTAATCAGAATTTAAATTATTATGTAGTTCAAAATATTTGACAGATAAATATTTGTTTCAGAAGGTTGCATGTAAAAATATAATTAAAATAAGGATATACTTTCCTGCCAGAAAAACAAATTTAAATATCCAATTGTGTAGACTAGGTAAATCAATGACCAATTATTTACATTGCAACAGATTTATAGTAGGAATCTATTCACCATGACTCTTTCCAACCCACTTATTAAATATGATTTTACTAACACACAATTTAAAGTTTGGACTTATGTACCCCCTCATGAAAAAATTATATTCAGCACCGTAGATTTGATTCTTGAAGCATTATCTAATATTTCCTATTATATAAATAAAAGCAAAGCAAAACTAGGTGGTAAAGTAGAAGAATGTGAAACTGTAGGCAGAATTGACTTGAAAAAATAATTTAAAATTCTAAAAAAATATTAGCACACTGAATCCAACAAGAATATATTATGTGTTATGTATATTACATACTATATTTACATTATATTATGTTATATATTATATATTTTACTATATTGTGTTATATTAGGCAAACTACCTTGTATCATTGCATTATTTCAAGAATTCAAAGTAGTTGTCTGTATAATAAAATAAATCAATGTAATACAGCATATTAATAGGTTACAAAAATACAGGAGGGAAAGCAATTGATCATTTCTGAGGATGCAGAGAATAAATGAGATAAAATTCAATACTATTCCTAATAAAATCTCTGAACAGATGATGAATAGAAAAGATCTTCCTTATCCTGATAAAAAATATCGAAAAATATTCCCAAGTAAACATTATTGTGAACAACACAGAAATGTATGATCTTTAAAATCAGAAGCAAGATAAGGGTTTCACTAAGATCTCTTCCATTTAACATTGTAAGAGAGTGCCTAGCATGCTTAGCAGAAACATCAAATACAATATTTGTTAAGAATTAGAAAGAAGTAAACTAAGCTGTTAAACTTAATATGATAAAAAGAGATAAAACAAGAAGTGTCTGATTATTCAAATGTCAGTTGTATTGTATACTTAACATGTTAGAAAAGATAATAAAAATATACAATTTTATTTGCCCCAAAATAAGAAAACAAGAATTCCATCAAATAAAATGCTTGTATTTGAAGAAAAATTATATGAATTTATTATAGAAGACATAAGCAAATGGAGAAATGTAACTTCTTCACAGATGTGAAAAGTAAATATTTTAGCTGTGTAAAATCTTATCAAACTGATGCACAGATTTAATTCTCTATTATTAAATTCTGGCAGAGGTTTGAATGGAAGTTAATGAACTTACTCTAAAATTTATATGAAAAAGACAGGGCCATAATATTTGAGACACTCAAAAAGAAGATGGTGTGAAATTCCAGCCACAGATATATTGTCGAATAATGCTCAGTAGAGAGCCTAGTAAAACATACACACAAATGTAGAACTTTGAAAATCACAAATAACATGAGAGAAATGAAGAAAATAAATGGTTATGTAATATAATTATGGTAGAACTTGTTTGCCATATGAAAATAATATATAAATACTTGATTCAATCCCTATATCATACACACAACAATTCTAAGCAGATATTTACATTTCAAATAAAATTATTGTTTAGAAGAAAATATAGAAAACGATCATTTAATTGAAGATAAATTTAGTTTTCAATTAGACACAAAATAGGATAAATATAATGAAACAATATATTTAACTACAATATAATAAAGACTTAAAGATTATTCAAAGATGCCATAAGGAAACAAAAGTTATGACATTGGGAGTTATCTGCCACACAGGTAATCATTAAAATATCATTTCTTTAAAAATACAAACATAGACTTACATATATGCAAACATAATCTCCTGCAAGTAAAATATAATACAACATAAGAGAAAAATAAAAGCAAAATACAAAAACAGGCATTTAAAGAAAATATGAATACCGTTGATAAATAAACATGTGCAATGAAGACCAACATAAATTAAATTTACCTGACAGAGCTCGTAATCAGCCAAATGTAAATTAAATCACACACACACACACACACATACACACACTGCTATTTTAGGCTAATAAAATGGCAAAATTTTACGTCTGAAATTTTGAATAATTGACAAATATAAAAGCATCTCTTTTTGCTTGGAATATAAATGAAAAGATTTCTCTCATAGGATACTTTGGATATTCTCTTGTCTGCATTCTGTATGCACCAGATTCATATAGGAATATGTTCATAACATCATTGGGTATAATAATAAAAATTGTAAATAACTAAAAAATATTGAGTTGGCTAAAATGTTTAGTTTTTTTTCTTTTTTTTCTGTATGATGGGTCTAGAAGTGCTTAGTTGTCTTTAATTTCCTTTGAAACAATTTTGTTACATTGTGTTGTGACAACTGTCATATCAGCATGCCTTTTTGAAAAAGCTTATTAAAATCAGTGAATTTTTGTTCAGTCATTTTAGTATTGAAGATAGAAGAAAAATATGCAACATTTTTGTCATATACTTTATTATTTCTAGGAAGGTAAAATTTAAAAAATGTTAATAGTTAACTTCACAAACCATTTTTGACATGTTTGATCATTCACAGCTGCTTCTCCATACACTGTATGAATCTTTTTTTGCATTTGAGTTGCGTTTTTACCTTCCTAAAAACATTTTTACCAAATCATTCTTTGTTGTAGGGCTGTCTCATGCATTGAGTGATGTTTATCCGCACACTTGGCCTTTACCTACTAGAAGTCAATTGCGAGGGATAGCTGATATACTCAAAATATCCAAATCAATAATTATTGGTGAAAATGAAAATGTGACTTTTATTTTATTTAAAAAAAAAAACATATGGACTCTTAGCCAACCCAATTCACTGTTTGGAAAAGAATGAAATGGGGCATTTTTTAAGTTGTGTAAAAAAAATATATAGGTTTACACAAAAAATTAATAATTCCTAAAATCAAAAAATTGTGATAAAAAGAAAGCTTCAGAGAAAATTGTACAGAAAGCTAACTGTTATACATATAAATCACATTTAAATGTACACAAAATAGTTTTAAAGACACGAACCAAAACAGGAATAAATTTTAAAATTTCAAAATACTACTCTAGTGAGGAGGGAGAGGTGAACAGGATAAGAATAGTATGCATATTAGGGGCTTTGATAATAATAGGCATGTTATAGTTATTTTAAAAATAATGTTTATAAATTATATTTGCCAGGTAATTTGCAATATTTGTTGTTTACATTTTATCTTATTTAATTAGCTATGAGTATAGTACAATATCTGCATTGTGAAGTTTGTGGAAATTGCTTTAGTGACTTATTGCAAACTTAATTTTTGTAATAATTGTATGTTTTTAAAAAAATGTATATTCTGTGAGGGGTACACATTGTTAAATAAAGTTTGTAAATTCAGTTAGAAAATCCTTCATATATTTTCTTATTCTTTGTCTAATTCATCTGAAAAGCTTTGAGAGATTTTGTTTTTATTGTTGAGTCCTCTCATTTCAATGGTGAGTTTTTTCTATCTTCAACCATTCATTTGTATCAGTCATACACACACACACACACACATATACACACATATGTATACATTTAGGTTCATTGCAAAATTGAGCAGAAAGCACAGAGAGCTGCCTTCTCCACTTTAATGGTACATTTGTCCAATCAACGAACTTAAATGGTTTACGGCATGTGTCTAGGTTCATTTTTTTTACATATGGATGTCTAGTTGATGCAGCACCATTTATTGACCCTTCCATATTTTGAAACCTGATTTTTAGGCCCATGAGATTATCAGCTGATTTATTTTCTATCTTTTTTATTATTGTTCAGTTACAGTTGTCCCCATTTTTCCCCCCATTACTCTCAAAAGAAACCTTGCAGGCAAAAAGGGGCTCAAAAGAAGAATTCAAAGTCATGAAAAGCAAGGACTTACATCCAAGATTACTCTATCCAGCAAAGCTATCTTTTAGAGTGGAAGGGTAGATAAAGTGCTTTCCAGATAAGGTAAAGTTAAAGGAGTTTGTCATCACCAAGTCCACATTATATGAAATGTTAAAGGGACTTATCTAAGAAAAAGAAGATCAAAACTATGAACAGAAAGACAACAAACTCACAACTATCTACAACTGAACCTAAAAAACATAAAGAAAAACTAAGCAAACAAGTAGAAGAGGAACAGAATCACAGAAATGGAGATCACATGGAGGGTTATCAGCAGGGAGAGAATGGGGGAAAAGGTACAGAGAATAAGAAGCATAATTGGCAGGTACAAAATAGGCAGGGGGAGGTTAAGAATCGTATAGGAAATGGAGAAGCCAAAGAACTTATATGGACAACCCGTGGACTTGTACTAGGGGTGGGGAGTGCTGGAAGGAGTGGGGTAGAAAGAGGAGGAGGATAAAGAGGAGAAAAAAAATGGGAGACCTGTAAGAGCATAATCAATAAAATATACTTAAAAAACAGAATTTTTTCATACACAAAACAATTTGGTCATTGTATCTTCTTGGTTCAGACATTTTTTCAATATTAAGTTATTCAGAAGTTCCAAGGCTTGTCTGATAGTAATTTCAGAAAAGTGAATAAAATCAAAGAAGGCCTGGCTATTTTGTGAAATAGTGGAGAAAATAATTTCCAGAGATGAAGCAAAATGCTCATATCTATAATGAAAATCAGGAAAAAAGGATCATTTTCTTGGTATACAATCAGAAAGTACATAATACAAAATGTAAATAGATGATTTATAAAGATAGGAAACTAACAGAAAAATGATAAATTTATTTTTATTTATTAGCATATGGAGAAAACTGTATTTTAAAATATAATAGAGCAAATTTTTCATGATTTGTAAGAAAAATATATTTAATTTTAACTTCTGCAAACAGCCAAAATATTTAATTATGAAATAACATGAAATGATCTTTAGTGATGTAAGGGCTGGGTAATTTTAATAACTGTGTAACACAGACAAAAGGAAAACAAAAGTCGCTGAACAAAATAAAAATATATGCTCAAAATTATATGTGGCATACAAAAATCATAAACAAAGAATTCAATTAATAGTTATGGAAATGACTAAATTAGGTGAATTTTTCTTTTTTCTTTTTTTAACTTATTTTAATTTTTTTTTTATTTTTAGAGAGAAGGGAAGAGAAGGAGAAAGAAAGGGAGAGAAACATCAATGTGTGGTTGCCTCTCATGAGATCCCACCTGGGGACCTGGCCATCAAATCATGCATGTGCTTTGACTGGGAATTGAACCACTGGCCCTTTGGTTCTTAGGCTCTCACCCAATCCACTGAGCTATGCCAGCCAGGGATAAATTAGGTGAATTTTTCTATTAAAAGACATAGATTCCCAGATACTTAGGTGGAAAATACTTCTAGAATATTTGCAAGACAAATACTTAAAAATGGTACCAAAATTATTGTATATGAAAACATGGTAAAAGAAATAGCAGAAATATCTAATATTATAAAAAGTAGTAGTATTAATTTTATTTTTAACCCTGCAGAGGTCACAGTCAAAAAAATTACAGTATAAGTCTCATGTAACTAAGAGATACATTCATTACTAGTACATGGTGAAACGCAAAAGAAATTAAAAACACTGCAAATTTGTATTTACTACATTTCTATAATAAAATATATATTTTTAAAATTTATTTTCAGTTTCAGTCTAGAAATTATTAAAGAAATATAAAAACATAAGGACTAAAAATTTTTCTTTTCAAATTATGGAATTTGGATATTGTTAAAAAAATACAACCAAAAATTATCTTTAAAATTGAATATTTTATGTACTTAATTCCTGGGTGTTCATAATGTGTGTATACATGTATGTGTATGTATGTGTGTGCTTTTGTCATAGAATCAAATGCACATAATTTTACTCTATAGACTTTAGACATACTATATATTGAGAATTCCCTATGAATTTAAAAGGCTTTAAATATAATTATTAATAACAAATTACATTTTGTTTACTTGTGAAAACTATAACTAATGTATATACCCAACTATATTGAGGTCATTACATTGTTTTTAATGTTTTACACTGAATTTTTCTATTAAAAAAACACTCTAATATCTATTATCCATTTGAAGTTATTTTAACTTCGTAATTAAACTTTTAAAAAATTTTAGTAAATAAAATAGGATATTAAATTTAGAGACAAAATCCATAACCTACAAATCCATAATTAAATAAATGTAATCCTTGGTTTACCGACTTCCAATAATATTAAAAATATATGCAAAATTACAGTCATACTGCACACAATTTTTAAAAGTGTTCCAAATCAAAAATAGTTAACTATATTTTCTCTGTTTTCTTGCTTCTCACTACTTGTACCCAAAGTGGAATGGCAGCTCATTGAGGACATGACTGCTGGCTGATCCTCCAGCTGGGCCTGGGCAGTGGCAGGCTCCCCTCCACATGTCCTCAGAGTGTGTTCACCTTGCCTCCTCTGTACTTGAAGCTGCTCCAAAAACACAACCCCTCCCTGAAGTCTCTCCTTGCCTTCTGTGTACAGGGTCACTTGTAAACCTTTTAGTTGTGGCTAAAAGTATATCCTTGAGCTCTTCACGAAATCATCTGAGTGCAAATTTTTTCAGTCTTTTTATTTCAAGAATTATATTTACTTACAATTTCGTGACTGCTCATTTCACCATATAAATGATTTTAATTTTAGAGTAATTTATTTTCCCTTTATTATTTTGAAAATGTCCCTCTTCACACAGATTCATTACCATGGTGGCTCCATATTTATCAAGGTCAAATAATTTAAGTAAGGGTATCACTTCTCCAATTTTGGCAAGAATGTATTGAACAAATTTAATACATCGGCAAAGGACTTCTTTCAGTTGAGGAGCATGTTCTTCAATAGATTTGGTTTGGCTTGTTTATTGTTGCACTATCCTGGTTCGGAATTTAGGTGTTTCACTTAAGTTTCTGTTTTTGCTTGCTCTAACATTTGTTTCTTAACTGACATGTTATCATGTAGTTTTGTAGTAAATTTTATATATTTCACATCAGTCCTAATTATCTTTACTTATTTATTCTTTTCTAAATAATCTATCAAAGATGGAAAACATTATTCATGATTTTTTCCTACAAATTATTTTTTCTTTAATATTTCTATTTTAGTTTTTCTTTCTTTTCCATGGTGATTTGATATTTGTACTTGAAATTTTAACCATTTATCATTGTAAAAAATAGTTTTAAATATTGTGTATGTGAAGATAGTAAAATTAGAATTTGTTTTCACACTTTCAACCTGTTTTTACACATTTCATGCATGTATTTTTAACTAATATGAATAATATTAGTATACATTAATTAATATACAGTAATGTATATTTAAAATCAAATAAACATTATTGAAATAATTTAATTTTAAGAGTTATTTCGTTGTATTTGTTTTGTAATATTATAGAGCATGTTGAGCCTACATTTGTATTCAGTATCGATATCATAGCTCTCATATATCGATAGCTTATTTCTTTAATTTTTATTATGATTCATTTTGGGGGTGTTTTTGTACTCTCTTTTTCATGATAAATATATACCTACTGTATCTTTTGATTAGTTCAGCATCTTAGCATTACTTTGGTTTCATTACACACATAAAACTTTTGTAGTAAGAAAATTATATAATCATTTTAATTTTCTCTCAAAACTTCGTAGTCATTTCCCAGTATTTTTTGGCTAGTTGGTCTTCTATGGAAGAAAACTAGACCATGCTTTGTTTTTCCCCATGGATGTATCCCTTTTATATTTTTTCTTGTCAGATTGCCTGTCAGCTGTTATTAAACTTAATACTTTGAGATAGAAATAGGCACACATATGTAGATATATATTAATTTTACATTTTAATTAGGATTTGAACATAATGGTTCTTTTAATCATCTTTCCCTGCTTCTGAACAAATCACAACCTCTGACAGCCAATTGCATCTTCCTGGCTGTTCTCCAACGGCTAAGTGTCTAATCATATTCATGCTGTAGCTACTACACTGTAAAAAAAAACTTTAAATTTTGATAATTAAGTATTCATAACTTATGTAATTTTTTCCTGGACATTTAGAAACTAAAATAAGAATAGAGTAAGATAAATTATGTTGAAGATTATGATGGCTTTTTTATGCCTGCTTATATGTAGGTTAGCTTCTTAAACAATTGTCATATGTAATATCTAAAATTTAATAATGATTAAGAAATTATTTTATTTTGTACTTATATCATCTGAACATATAGAGAATATAACTCCTTGCTTGTGTTTTTAATTAAATTTTGGTATTATTGTATTTTCATCATTAAGCAAATTTAAAAGGAAATTTTAACAATGTAAAAGAATTTAGAATTTAGTAAAACAAAGGTTATTGCTTTTCTTATATTTATGGTAGTTGAAGCTCAAACAAATTAAATCTATGGAAGGTCCTTGATTGCCATAGAGAGATCTAACAGTAATAAGTCTAAGCTGCGTTCATAATAGAATTGCCATGTATTTTATTTGAATCCAGAATGGGGAAACAATGTTGCTCAAATGGAAATTTTAAGGATTATACCACTATGACTAAAGAATGCATATTTTATGAAATTCAAATTTCTGAAAAAATGTTTTATTCTTTACATCCTTTGTTTAAAAAAAATACCCTTCTGGTTATACTTTAATTATGTAATAGACCAGCGATTTTCAACTTTTTCATCACATGGCACACATAAACTAATTACTAAAATTCTGTGGCAGACCAAAAAATATATTTTTTGCCTATCTATCTGACAAAATAAATAGGTGTGATTTTGATTCATTCACACTGAATGGTTATTGTTTTGTTGGCTGTTGTCTTTTTTTTTTTTTAATTTGACAATCAAAAAGGAAAACGGTCAATGCGCCTGACTAAATAGTCAGGTATTGCATGTTTCAAAAATTCTTGCAGCACATCAGTGTACCTCTTGCCGCACACTGGATAAAAACTGCTCTTCTGGAACATTCCCTGTCTTCTTTACAAATCACTTCAGAACAAAAACCCAGGGTTGTTTCATTCAGAGTTTTATTTTTTATTTTAAACACAGGATTAAAATTTAGTTTTAAAAGCCCTTGCTTTTATTTTCATTGTCATTGTCAGTCTTCGAACAATTCACTTGACCTTTCTTCTCAAATGGTAATAGTGATGGAAATAATGACAATCTTATATAATAATAATCATGAGAACAAATAATTTTTGTAATGACAGTCTGCACTTAGTGAAGAAATGTTCTATAGAAGAGAGATTTATTATCATTATTATGCAGCTTTCTTGGCTGTAAGACAATATAATCATGAGACCCTTTTATTTCTGGTACTTCCTGAGGACTGCTGAATGAACTTATATATGTTTCTTAAACCCTCTCCTTGTCAGACAATGATGGGGTCAATGTATGTTTCATATTTTATAAAATTTTTTGAGATAATTATGGGTTTTTAGAATTACTCATTTTCCTTTTATCATTTCATTCATTTTTCCTTGTATTTGAAGAGCCTTCATTTGCTTCATTCAGATAAGAAATGTTCACTACTATATCTTCAAATATTTTTTTATTTGTTATATTCTATCCTTCAGGAAACTTTATGTTAACTGCATCAATTATCTTGCATATTCTTTCAACACACATTAATTTAATCTTTCTATTTTTGGAAGAATTCTCCAAGTCAATTTTCTACTTTATTCTGCTGAATATGCCACATTCATTGCATTAGTCTAGCAGACATTTTTAAAAATCTAATAAAACTTTGTATTCATAATTTTTTCCCATATTCAAATTTATTCAACTGTTTGTTGTTTAAAATCTTCATGTCTTAAAAAGGACTGATGTGAACTAAATATCCTAAATTATTTTCTTTTCCTAATTGCAACTGTTGATTTTTATGAGGTCCTAAATCTTTAAATATTTTTCTACTATATCTTGTAGTTGAAGATAAAAGCTTATATTTATAGGCAAATGACATGTGTTTTGAATAGAATGTGGGGTTCACAATTAAATATTTAGTCCATTAGATCTCTGCACTAGTAATAGTAATCAAGTTTCTATCTTCTTTCTTTTTCTTTTTTCTTTTCTTCTCGTCTCTTTTCCCTTCTCTTTTCTCTCTCTCTCTCTCTCTTCTTCTTCACATCCATCTTTTCTTTTTCCTCTTTGATTGGAAATTTTGCCTCTAAAATAATTTGTCTGTCAAAATCTTACTTGAACTGATATGGAAATAAAGGTTACACACACATATATACACCCACACATTTGTAAATATGCACTCTACCAAATACATGATCATAAAATCCTGTTTCTAGATGCATTCAAAACCTTTTAAGAATGCTCTTTTCCTTTAATTAAACTTATTCTCATTATTCATTTATTGATGAACACTTCTTTGTTGCACCATGATTACAGCCCTCTTTTTTATGTAACTTATTGTGTTTTATTTAAGTTATTGTGTTTGTAAACAATAGAAGTAATATTTTGACATTCAGCATTTGGTGAGGATTTATGAAAAATGAACAACATATTGCTATAACCATGACTTCTGAATGATGGTGTTACTAAAAATGTTTGCCTCCCACTTTTACAGTAATGAACTCACTGTACTATGGAAGATGGCATCTTCAATAAAAAAGTTAACTCTTTAACCACATTCTATGAATAAGCTCATTTCAAAGTACTACAAACTAGTAAAATAATAAATAAAAATCATATAAAATATTATTTCTTATGGGTAGAAAAAAGAAAAGGGTTAAATTAAACTTAACTCCATTAAAATACTCTAAGTCTTCTCATAAAAACATAAATGTATAATATTCTATTATAAAACTACTTTCAGAGTTGCTCTAAATGGTGAGAGAGAATTTATATAGCTTATATAATTTTCACTTTATGAATTTAATTATAGCAAAAGAATAGTATAGGATTAGATTATAATTAAAATACAAATCACCTGCAGATATAAATTGGTCTCAAAACTGGATTATAAAGCATTTTATATCCAAATTTTAGTTCTTTTTATGAATTTTCATATTCTTAAAAGAATAATAAATTGCAATATGTAGATGTACACATTTGAAACTTTACTATATCTCAGCCTTAAGATTTCTATCATCCACGAACTTTCCTTCCTTCTTTATTTTTATTCTTCCTTCATATTTTCTTATTTATATATTTGTAATTTTAGTTGTAAGAGTAATTTATTGACAAAATCTTATCTGAACTGGTATGCAGATGAAGAAAAAATATGTATGTTTCCTTTACTAATCCGAGTTAAAATTAATATTTATATATTTATCTGCAAAATTATTAGTGGATTTAGTTATAGGACTCTGTCCCTTACCATTTTTAACAATAAACAATTCTTGTACTCTTTAGTAATTCATACTGAAAATTTAGCTATTTAATGCCTATCTTCATGCATGCAAAAGCTTCAATTATTATATACTTTTAATTTGATAATTGTATACGGTGTTAAAAATGTTTGTTAATGCAATGGGCTTTAGAAGTTCACAAAGAGCTGAGGCCTAAAAGAAGAATGGAAATTTACTAAGCAAATAACTTGAATGGTATTTAAGATGTTTGGTAAATGATATTTTCTTGAGTAAGAATAGTGTGTCTAATAGCCATGTATGATAGGAAACAGTGAGTGTGGAAGTTACAAGAAGATACACACACACAGACACACACAGACACATTACATATATATGGTAAATACACATATATACATATTGTGATAATATGCACATATATACACATACATACATACGGGGTGGGCAAAAATAAGTTTATGGTTATTCATATGGAAAATACAAAAATAAAAATACAAGAATAAAATGTGTTTTGCATACTCACAACTGTGTATATATATGTGTGTTATATATGTGTGTGCACGTAAATAGATAAAATGGTCTGTGCAGAAAGTATCTAACCATGTAACATGAAAAATATAGACATTTATCAAAGAAGATACAAGATACAAGCAGCATTGTATATAGGACAATGATGGCTCAGTCCCCTTCAAAATAGCCACCTTGAGACCTCACTTAGTTTTCCCAATGGCCATCAGCTTCCCTGTCAAATTTTTCTGAATCTCATCAACGGTCTGAAATCTCTTCCCTTTCAAAGGTGATTTCAGTTTTAGGAAAAGCCAGAAGTTGTGGGGCACCAAATCTGTAGGGGGGCTGAATCACCTGGGTGATTTCATGTTTCACAAAAAACTGCATAAGACATGATGCATGGGCAGGTTCATTGTTGTGATGAAGCTGCCAATCACCAGTTGCCCATAGCTGTGGGCTTCTGAATCATCTGAATACTTTCAGCAAACGTTTAAGCTTAACTCAAAATCTGATGTAGATTCATCACTCTACTCAGTCATTTTGAATGAGATGGCCACACAGTACACATGCTCACTCAACTGGCATCTACCGCCCCCACTGATTAGTATAGTGAAGTGGCCATTGTTCACACATGTGCAGTCCAGCCCACTCTCATTGGCTGCCAAGTTACATCAATGTCATGAAAATCATTCTCTTTATATTAAAGCTGGCTGGGATTTTTCAGGACAGACTTTATATTATATATTATTCCATATTTATGATTGTGTAATACAAGATTTTATGAGAAAAATTATTTGTACCAGACCCTCTGTGTGTGTGTTTATATGAATATTCTGGAACACCAGAGAGTTAAAAAGTAGCCTATTGTTGTGTATAACATTTAGAAGTTAAAGTTGAACACAAAGAGCCAAAAATATAAAATGAAAAGTCAGGTTCATACTGAGTCATGATATTCAAGGAAGAAGATATTTTCAAGAAAGAAACCCAGGAGAACTCTACTCCTGTAAATCAAAAAAATATGTATATATTGTTTAAAAGTGTTTTTGCACTTATAAAGTGAAGATCATTGGCAGAAAATACACTTCAAATAATTACCAGTTACATAAGATAGACAATGACCAATTAGATACTGGTTGTAAAGTGAAAGCAGGGCACAGAGGACCCGTGTTATGAAAAGCAAGCTTTTAGTTACATTTCTTGGAGAATTTAACAAAAACGTGCATAAGGTGAAAGTTAGTGGTGAAGGGCAAGACTAGGAAGAAGCTTAGATTGGGATTTGCCCCAGGGCAGAAGTACTTTGTTATTTTAACCATAACTATAGACAAAATAGTACTTCATTTCTAAAGACCAGTCCTGCTGATTAGTTACTTTAGAAAATATCTTATTCAAAGATTAATGGATCAAAGATTATAGTGGGCCAAAAAGTGAGTGCAAATGCAAAAAAATTGTCATATTGATAGGGTCTTTTTTATATAGTGTGGCTAAAAGAGACACTTGTGTAACTGGATAGAGATAATCAATGGGATGAAGCTGTTTTGTTTAAATAAGAATTGTTTGTCTTTCGCCCCCTGGCTTATTTCGCTTAGCATAATGTTCTCTAGTTCCATCCATGCTGTCGCGAAGTTTAGTAGTTCTTTTTTTCTTTCTGTTGCGTAGTATTCCATTGTGTATATGTACCATGATTTTTTGATCCAGTCATCTACTGATGGGCATTTAGGTTGCTTCCAACACTTGGCTATTGTAAATTATGCTGCTATGAACATTGGGGCGCATAGGTTCTTTTGTATTGGCGTTTTGGTGTTCTTAGGGTATAGTCCCAGCAGGGGAATCACTGGATCAAAAGGCAGTTCCATTTTCAGCTTTTTGAGGAAATTCCACACTGCCTTCCACAGTGGCTGCACCAGTCTGCATTCCCACCAACAGTGTACTAGGGTTCCTTTTTCTCCACAGCCTCTCCAGCACCTGTTGTTTGTTGATCTGTTTATGATGGCCATTCTGACCGGTGTGAGGGGGTACCTCATGGTTTTGATCTGCATCTCTCTGATGGCTAGTGATGCTGAGCATCCTTTCAAATGTCTCTGGGCCTTCTGAATGTCCTCCTTGGAACAGCATCTGCCCAGGTCCTTTGCCCATTTTTTGATTGGATCGTTTGTTTTCTTGGAGTGGAGTTGAGTGAGTTCTTTATATATCTTGGAGATCAAACCTCTATCTGATGTATCATCAGCGAATATATTTTCCCATATGGTTGGCTCCCTTTTCATTTTGCTGATGTTTTCTTTAGCCATGCAGAAGCTTCTTATTTTGATGAGGTCCCACTTGTTTATTATTTCCTTTATGTCCCTTGCTTTAGGAGACATATCAGTGAAAAAATTGCTGCGTGGGATATCTGAGAGTTTCCTGCCAATGTTCTCCTCTAGGACTTTGATGGTTTTGCAACTTATATTTAAGTCTTTTATTCATCTTGAGTTTATTTTTGTGTATGGTGTCAGCTGATGATCTAATTCCAATTTTATGCATGTAGCCGTCCAGCTCTCCCAACGCCATTTGTTGAAGAGGTTATTATTGCTCCATTTTATGCTCCTGCCCCTTTGTCCAATATTAGATGTCCATAGAGACCTGGGCTTATTTCTGGGCTTTCTATTCTGTTCCACTGGTCTATGGGTCTGTTCTTGTGCCAATATCAGATTGTTTTGAGTATAGTGGCTTTGTAGTAGACTTTGATGTCCGGTATTGTGATAAGAACTGTGTATAAAATTAGTTCTAAGCAAAGGCGTAGGAAATTCCTAGGAGGAAAGTGCATGGTTTTCTGCATGTTGACTACTCAGAGGTCTGTCATGCGGGTTTGGGAAAAAGTAGGTTTAAAGTTGTGAGTAGTGAAAACATAGTTTATTCTTGTATTATTATTAATTGTTATATTATTTTCCATATGAACTGTAAACCTGCTTTTGCCCGCCCCTGAATAAATGGCCTCTATGTGTTGTTCCTATTCTATCACAATAAAATATTGAAAAAAAAAGAATTGTTTTATTTTGTTTTTTAAAATTTATTTATTTATTTTTTCAAATAAATTTGTCTCTGCCTTCCCCCCACCACTTTCTCTTGCCTCCTCCCTCCCTCCCTCCCTCAGCTCTTCCCCTTTGGTTTTGTCCATGAGTCCTTGCTATATGTTCTTTGACTTTCCCCTTCCCTTCCTTTTCCCCCGCCCCCCTCTTCCCTCTTGTCTCTATTGGTTTCTTTTCCTTTCAGTGTTGCTGGTCTTATTTTCCTTAAAATGGTGAAAAAAAAAAGAAGAATTGTTTTAAAACCAGTGTGACTGGTCATATTGAAAAATAGGAAAAGCAAACAAGAGATTGTATATCCGTATTTTAAAGATGTTTAAATGATTAGTCTTAGAAAGAAGACGGTTCTTCTATTTTAAAGGAGTTGAAGATAAAAAGCTAAATAAATAGAGTGGAAGATTGACTTGAAAGAATTAAGTGACCATTGTGTAGAGTAAGAGTAAGGTGGCCAGAGAACTCACTGGATTGCCAGGTTAAGAAATTTCATCATGAGTCTGAAGCTGAACTAATTAATCATTTTCATGAACTTAGGTAGAAATTTCATCTCTGTATTGTAATATTTTTAAAATTGTATAATTCTCTAATGCCTCAACATCTCCACAGTGTGCGAACACTATGATCAGGCACCTAGGGGCCATAGTGTGATAGGCTGATATCTGCTACAAGTTCCTTTTCTTGCCTTCCCCTGACTGTGACATAATGATATTCATACACATCATTAAAATTCCCTCGTGTCTTTTGCTCATGTTTTCTATTCTGACCTCCATGAGTCTTCATTCTCTCTCAGCTCCCCGCCTTCATGAACGAGCCTTCTCTGTGCTCCTCACACAAAGCTCCCTGTGTGGCATGTCCTGCCTCCCTCTTCTAGGACTTGTGAAAAAAATAAATCTTTTCCTTTCATGTGCCACTCCATGGTGTTACTGTGTGTCCATGCCACACTGATCATCAAAAGCAACCCCTTTTAGTAACATAAGTATTCTTATTTATTTGTTTATTTATTTTTATTGTTGTTCAACTATGGCTGTCTCTGTTTTCCCACCACCACTTCCTCCCACCCTTCCCACCCCCACCTCCCATCTTCAGTCCTACCCTCCTTTGGCTTTGTCCATGGGTCCTTTACACTTGTTCTTTGACTACCCTTTCCCTTTAAGTAACATAAGTATTCATTACAACACCAGCTCTCTGTCTCTTTGGATGTAAGCCTGGATGTATACCTGATGAAGGGATAGCTGAGTTCACCTATGAGTGGACTGCTTGCTGTCAGAAGTCATGCAGCAGTATGTATACAGCAATAGTGCAGGGTGATGTTAAGTGAATATCCATTGGTAAAAGCAGGAGCTCGGGCATTGTGGGAACCAAAGACAAATCTTTGAGGAAAGAAAGATGAGGCATATCAACACTTCCTGACTTTTCAGTACATTTTCCATTAAATTTAAATCAAGAAGGAGTACATATAATCAAAATCTCTTATCTATCAAAAATATTTCTAAATTGAACTCAGCAAAAGTAAGATGAAAATGTCAAGGAACAATTTCAGTGTTTAGAACACGATTTAGATTTTTAAATTTGTAACTATAGATTTAAAGGGACATTTAATGGTAAGAACATCTTTCAAGAGTTATAACTCAACTTGCAATTCTGTTATAAATTAGTGATTTCAAATATATTACATAGTCCCAAGATTACTCCATTTCCATTAGGTTTTCTCCAAACTCAATAAATTAATTCTTGAAATAACTCCTGATAAAAATAGAAACTATTATTTCTTTCATGTAAATTACATAACTGAACATTTATTAGTCCATGAAGGTTCTCTCTGTCTACCTCTTACCACTTTTCCTAGAAAACACAAAGTCTACATTTTTCCTTGGCATTACTTACAGTGGAGACTTTTAGTACTTACTTACCTGCACCCAAATTTAGGCAAATCCCCCAAATTTTAAATAAATATATAGGTAACAAAACAGTCAAATGTTAAATACACAAGAGGAAATCAAAAAGATAAAAATAATTTAAAAAGCAATCTCTAAAGGGTGTCTTATCTATATCATCCTAAATTTTAATATCTAAAATGAAAGTTATAAAAACAAATATCCATTAAAAGTAAATGATAAAAGTGAAAAAATAAATAGATAAAATTTGAAATAAATTATGTATATTTAGAAATAAAATTAATAAACAAGTATAAATCACATAGGTAAATAGTGTTTTTTAATTAGGTGAGAAGTTTAAAATAATTAAGAACGTATGAAAAATTAGAAATGTATTAAAATTAAAAAATAAAATATTAAAATTAATAGTAATAACAATGACAAAAAACAATTCCCAAATTCATCTAAAGCTAGTTGCTTAAAAAAATATTAAAATTGACAGAGTGTTAGAAACAGAATTTAAATGAGAAAAAATATTACATCTGTGAATCCAACATACTGAACAGAGCCAATATGTCAGAAGCATAAATGTATAAATAGTATCTGAGGTCTACAACCTCTAAATCTCACCTTCTTAATTCTGATGCTAACCTGCTGCCATTTTTGGATTAGCTCTTATACCTTTTATATACATTGTTCTCAACTTGCCCCATTTGGGCCTAATGACAGGGCTACATTTTACATGGCAGTTCTAGAATTCCCATAGGGCATTGCTGTTATTACTCGCTACTTTAATAATAAAACAAGAAGGAACTAGACTAAACTAAATTTAAAGTTTAGCCAAGTCATGGAAACATAATAGAAATTACATATAAAAATAAGAGTTATGTTCAGAGTTCAAAAATTATTTTGATTGCTTTTTAATGCATTATATAACACTATAATCCACCAGCAACATTAGCATTATAGTATGTATTCCTCTGTCCCCAAATAGAAAGTATGTGTATGTGGGATGGGCTTCCAGCCTCCCACTTCAAGCCCAGTGAGGGTTCTTCAAGTGGAAAATTTAGTGACATTCAAATGCATAAAAGTGAAAGAGGTGGAAACCTGGTATATTATTCCTGCTTGGGAAATCCAGAGAATGGGGACGGAAATATCAGTTCTGGCAATGAGGTAGAGGAACAAGTGGCAGTTGTAAATTGTGCTCTTAGAATTTCTTAAGGAAAAAAAAAAGTGTGACTAGTCCATGAATGAGAGGGTGTTAACAGAAGGATACCTCAATTATGAACAAAAGGGTTACAGAGAGGAAGAAATGGGCCTCACCAGAAGAGAATCTATATCTGCACTAAAAAGTAGAGTAGGAAGTGAGCCACCAATACAATAAAGTGTACTTAATCATAACAGGGGGATTGTAGAAGGATAGCTGTTGAAAGGTAGCAGTGTCTCCAAAGAACCCAAGAAGACATCCTATTAAACATCTTCTTAACCCAGAGTGTATGAGGAAGCCAGGATACAAGAATGTCAAGTAAATGTATTTCTTCCTAAATCGCCTCCTTCCTCATTTCAACCTAAGAAGGGAATTCATAACATCTTTCAATTTGGGACAGAGGTGAGCAAAAACAAAACAAATCAAAACAAAAATAAAACAAGAAAATGACACTCTTTCCGCATATTGCCGACATTATCACTGGAAACTGACAAAGTGGGCTACATTTATCATTAATTATTCACTTAAGGACCCTGTCCAACTTAACCAAAGCCATCGCAGAGAACATGTCTGATCATCTCAAGCTCCCCAAGAAAACCAACCCAACCAGCTTCTACTTTATCACCTAAACATTTTTCATCAATGGCTTTTTACAATTGATCATCTGACTCAATCTCTCATCTCTTATGAGTCTGAAAATATTCCAATTTGTAACTCACGATAAAAATAATCTATAACATATTTACCCTCATCTCTGAATGTTTTCTTTCCCCTCACTACACTGTTTCTTATGGCTTTCCCAGGAAAATAATTACTTTTTCCACCCACATCCCAAATATAACTAAATCTAAAGTGGGGCAGTTGACTCTTCTTGTTTCAGATGGCTTCCTCCTGCCACTTCCTGAAAACCTTCTGCTTCTTTGAAGCAGTTACCAACAAGTTCATTCTTCTTTATCAATGGATGATTGCTAATTCCAAAGCATTATCTTCTTTTTCTTTACTTCTCTTACAAGCCTTTTTGATAGACAAACAGTCCATCATCAGGTTCACATCTGTTTCCTGAATTACTCATCTTTAATGATCTCCCCCCTGCCCCATCCTCTTGACCTAAGCATTTCTAATGTGGGAGCACATCTGATACCTCATTTGCTTCTTGGTCACTACCTTCTACCTTCTGTTAATAACTCCATTACATTAACATGGCATCTGCATTAGAGCTTCCAATCAATCCATCTACCATTTTTTCACAGTTAAATATTTTTTTTATTTCTTCACTTTCCTCCTTAGTTTTGTTCTCCTGCACAAAACCTTCTAAAGATTCTATTGTACAAACTCATACCACGGACTTTCTTCCTCGTACAATGACATCTCCCAAATCATATCTAAGGTTAACTCCTCCATAAACTCACTAAATTTCATTCTCTCTGAAATTAACATACCTCTCTACAGTATAGCCTTTTTTTCTTTATTTCTCATTTCAATGAGAAATACAATGTTAAAGAAAAGAAACACTCTTTAGAATCTGGATTCTTTATCTCTTAGTTTCTTATACTCATGTCCTTTTTTATGGTAAAATTACTCAAAATGTTAAATATTTTTGTTATCTCCACTTCTTCAAAGCGGAAAATTTCAAAATCACATCATTCTAGTTTTTTCCACACTATGGTTTTGGGACCTTCTTTTTAAGATCACCAAGAGATTCTCAGCTGCAAATCCAATGTTTAATTTTCATCTTTGTTATCTCTGTACAACATTTTGAAAATTACGGTAAGTTTTATTTTTTCTTTTCTTTTCTTTTCTTTCTATTTCAACATGTGAAACAGCTAAGGATAGAGAAAGAGCAAGTGAGCCAAAATAATGGTAAGTTTATTTTAGGATTTGCGAGTTTAGTTAAAAATATGTGTGTATAAATATTTATGTCTGCATGATAGGCTCTATGTTAGAACCCATTTTATGTTTCTAGGGTACACGTGATCCCTTGGAGACATCAGCTAAAAAGAGAATATATGAGGTTTGCACATTTTGTTGTGCTTCTGGATCACCCAAGAGCAGTCATACAGCTGAAAATCTGTCTGGTAATCTGGTTTTTAGCGTTGTACATACTCAAGTGATAGTTTCATAGGCTTTAAGACAAAGTCATAGAATCTAAAGCAGGAAAGACAAAGAAAAGAGGGCTGAGAACGAATAGGAAGCAAAAGGAGTGCATTGTAGAAGAAGTAGCATGAATCTCTAAGAAATGCTCAAAATACTCAGTGCTCACAATTACAGAAAAGAAAATGAGTAAGTTGTAAAAGCAGAAACAGTGGACAATTTCTACTGCGTTAGAATTGAATTTGTAACCAAATTAGGTTATATACCCTGGTAAAGTATGTTAATCACATGTTCATTGTTATTTCTACCTTAAGCCACTGTTCAAAATCTCCAGATATGATATTTATTTACACACGTAAGTAGTTATCACCCTATAAGAATTATGAAGTACATTTAAAAATAACTTGTTTCTGATTTTATCACCAGATTACACCAAAATTAAAAAGCCAAAAGCAGATTCCAGAGCTTGTTTCTTATTATTTCTATAATAATAGGACTGTAATGGCAGCCTAATGATAGTAGTCCTAGTGACTCCATTCAGGGATAGAAATGAGAATTACACATTTTTTAGCAAATAAGCATGCAGTTAATTATAGCTCTTGGCTTTAGTCCGCCTTTCTCTTGCATCTTTGATAGCCTGGATTCACATAGCTCATTAAAAATATCAGTTTTTCTAAGAGTTACAATGTTTATTTTTCAAAAGTTAATGTGTATATAAAAATTCACCTACAACCTAAGGAGCAAAAACTTCCCTTTAATTGTAAGGACCCAACAATTTTTTGCTTAAACAAATGGACAAACCCTATCCTATTTATTACCAGTATTGATACTTGAATTGCTGTCAAATAATTTTGTACTAATCACCATAGCTGCTTTCCGCAGAAGTCTTAACATCTTACTCAATGTATGCCCAGCATTTGTGTGTGCCCCCCCGCCACATTTTTAGAAGATAATAACACATTTTTAATTTCTAAATGTGATTGCAGAATGGAAGTATAATATAAACAAGAAAGGAGCCTAGTCCATGTTGCCTACTTTTTTTATTGCAATGACCAAATATGTGAATCTCTGCTTTTTGGGGTCAAGATTCAAAAATACTCCATTTGACAGAACTTTCCCAAAATAGGGAGAGTAGAATTAGGAGTTTCAGAAAATTTTATGATCTTTAACTTTTCAACAACCACGTAAACCTAACATGGAAACACACATGACATGTGTGCTTTGACCCAATGTTAGTTCTGTATTTGACAACCTATGATTATATCCTAAGAATTTCAAAACTTATTAAGACTGATGTTAGAGATATATGTGTAATTTTAGGAGATTTTCTTGACTTTAAATGACAGAAAAACTATAAAAATAGAGACAATGTTACCACATGCTAAAAATATGTTTGTAGAAAAATAAGGAGGCCATGTCCCTTTCAAAGATGTAAGATCTCCCACAATCCACTTTCTCCAAGTTTAGTTAACTAAAAGCACCTCAACCAAACATATTTCTCTTTATGCAGTTACAACACTCAGGTAAAAGTAATGGCATTGTAGGGTAAATGGAGGCAGTTTGGCTTCCTCACCCAGGTGTCTGGGTAACTAAGGGAAGCAGTTTCTCACAACCTTGCAGGGGTCTGATAAAGTAGTGTTCTCACAGCCCTGAGACTGGGTCTCACAGCCTTGAGTCTGGGTCCGATAAACTGTTCCCATAGTTTTGAGTGGGTGCACACGCGTGGTATGAAGCTCTGTTGTATAATGTCTATTGGCACCCTGATGGCTTTGTTTGTTTTAGTACTTAAGAAGGTAGGGGCTTCTTATTGGGGGCACAGACATAGACACACAGGGGAATGCAAGGCCCACGCTGGGTGCCATGCAGAGGGGACAGGTGACATACAGTGTGACATGCAGCTTGCAGTGTGCATGGATCATCCGCCCTTGAATAAAAGCATGTCAGACATGCCAATGGCTCTGTGAACATTCTTCCATCTCTATGAATCCCATGAACCTGTCCAGCCTTGAACAGTCATAACACAGGTATCATCTTGTACATATGGCACTAACCATAACTGGCAGTAGGAGAAGTTGCCAGAAGTAGCTAAAGAGTTTACTTGTGCTTAAAGAAATTGAAATGTGATTTGGACATCTTAATCATTTCTGGTACATACATTTGACATATTCATCCTCACTGACCCCCAGAATCTATGGGACACATCAGCGGGCAATCAGCATTCTCGAACACTTCAGCACAGGTGAGCAGCCCTGCACACTGCGGCCAGGTGCTATTGCCCCTCTACTCCATGAGGCCCAACACCCAGAACACCTATAATTAAATAAGCAGAATATTAAATACAACATGTTTGGCAATTGGGGGGGACGATAAAAAATTAAAAAGCTAACAGAATTTAATATGCAAGAAACACATATAGTTATATGTACATGAGAATAACAAAAATAATTATATAGTTAAAGAAATCATCACTTAAAAATATTAAAATCCCTTAGCAATTTAAATGAATTAAGAAAAAAATAAGAAGTAGGAGAAAACTAAAGGGTGATGGACAAAATCCCTTGTATCAACTTTATTCCTAAAACTATAATTTATACAATAATCTTTGTTCTTGCCCTGTTATTTGTTACCACATTAACACATTCATTGTAATGTCAAGATATATTTTTCTTAATATTGCATAATATATCAAAGGTATAATTACTGACTAAAGGGTAACCATTGAGTCAACATCAAAGCTAAAAATCTCAGTGTCATCCTTTGTTCCTCTTCTTTTTTCACTCACACATTCATTACTTCACCACTTTCATGAAGACTAATAGAAAAGAAGTTCCTAATAGAAATTTTACTTACTATGAAGAGAGCTTCATGCAGACACAGTTTTATTTGAAGAACACATAATCTCTCTTTCTTACGTTTGCAGTAGCACCTTAATACATCCTATTGCCACTTCTTTTAAATTCTACTCCTCAGTTGACTTTGTAATCAAGTTTTTATTCTCAGTATTGAATCTAGTCATACTTTACTATGGCAGGCCAAATAATGCCCCCATGTCACCCACCCCCACAACAAATGCCGAAATTCTTATTCCCAAAATCTGTGAATATGTATCTTACAAAGCAAAATGTGAATCCTAAAAATGGAAAATAATAAATGTATGTTTTTTAGGCCAATATATTTGTGATAATCTGTTATAATTTGTTACAGTGACAACAGGGAGCTGATATGGATTTTAGTACCTGGAAATGAGATGTTGCTGTAACAAAAAGCAAAAAATGTATAAGTGGCATCATTGCTATGAATTTTCCTCTTAGAACTGATTTTGTAGCATCCCACATTTTGGTACATTGTATTTCCATGGTATTTTGTTTCAATATATATATTTTTAAATGTCCCTTTTGATTTTCTTTCAGAAATCTGTTTAATTTCCTCATATCTGTGAATTTTTCAACTTTTCTCCTGTGACTGATTCCTAGTTCGTACCATGGTAGTTGGAAAAGATACTTGGTACGATTTCAATAATTTTTATTTTGCTAAGATTTTTCTTGTGACTTACTATATGATAGGTTCTGGAAAATTTTCCATGTGAGGATGGGAAGAATATATATTCTATTACTAAATATTCTGTATGTGTCCGTTAGAAATAATTGACCCAAAGTGATATTAAAATACAACTTTTCCTCATTGATTTTCTGACTGAATGATATATCTATTGTCCAAAGTGGAGGTATTGAAGTCCCCTAATATCATTGTATTATTGTTTCTCTCTTTAGATCTCTTAGTATTTGCATAATATATTAGTTACTCAAATTTGGATATGTATATATTTATGATTGTTATATCTGCTTGATAATTGACTATCAGTGTATGATGACCTTCTTTGTCTCTGCTTAGCCTCATTGGTTTAAAGTCTATTTTATGTGGTTTAACTCACATAGTCTCTTCTAGTTTTCATTTGCAAGTAATAACTCTCCATCTTTTCACTTTGAGTCAATGTGCATCCTTAAAGCTAATGTTATTTTGTAGGCAGCATATAGTTGGATTTTGTATTTCACATATCCTATCACTCCATAGTTCTTGATTGGATCATTAAATCCACTTATGTTTAGGTAAGGACTTAAAATGCCCTTTTATTAATTGCTTTGTAGCTGCTTTTTAGTTTCCTGATTTATTTCTCCCTTTCTGCTGCCTTTGTTTGGAATTGATGATTCTTGTTACTAATATGCTTTGATTCCTATCTCTCTATTTTTTTGTAAACCTATTTTAGGTTTTTCTTTGTGGTTATCATGAATATTACATTAAGCTTATTATAGATATAATAGTTTATTTTTTATGGATAATTACTTTGCATACAAAACTGTACCTTTTACTTTCTCCTCCACTTTTATCAGTTTTTTTATGTCGTGATTTATCTCTTTTTATATTGTGTATGCATTGATATTGTACTTATAATTATTTAAATACTCCTGTCCTTTAACCTTTACATTAGAGTTAAGTGGTTAACAAAAAAACTTACTACAGTATTAGAGTATTCTGAACTTCACCTTGTACTTACCTTTTCCAGTGTGTAGTATATTTTCATGTTTTCTTGTTACTACAATCATTAGCATTCTTTCATTTCAGCTTAAAAATTCCTATCAACACATCTTCTAAGTCAGATCTAACAGTGATAGACTTTTGTTTGTTTGAGAAAATCTTTATTTCTCTTTCATCTCTGAAGTATAACTTTACTGGATAATGTATTCCTGGTTGGCATTTTTACCTTCACTCATGGCCTGTAATATTTCTGCAAAGAAATTTGCGAAAATGTACCATAGTTTTCCTTGTATGTTAAAAGCTTATTTTCTCTTGCTGACCTAAAATTCTTTCTTTGTCATTGACTTGTGATAATCTTATTATGATGTGTATTAGAGAGGATCTCGGTGGGTGAATTTGTTTGGGACGTATGAGCTTCATGAACTTGGATATCCAAATCTCTCCTCAGATTTGGGAAGTTTTCAACTATTCTTTCTCATTTTTTCATTATTATTTTTTTATTGTTGTTCAGTTACAGCTGTCCCTGTTCCATTTCCATCTATCTCTCTTCTCCTCTGGGACTTCTGTAATTCCCAGATTGCTTTTTTTGCTGTTATCCCGTAGATCACTCAGGCTTTCTCCAATTTTTTTTTTCTTCTGACTGGTAATTTTGAAGTTTCTGTATTTCATATCATTGATACTTCCTTCTGTTTTTGCTATTTCATTGATGGTATTCTCTATTGCATTTTTTTTTAAAAAATCTCATTCCTTGGATTCCTCAGTTCCAGAATTTGTTGGGGTTTTTTTTTCTATAATTTCTATCTCTTTGTTAAATGTTTCACTTTATTTGTGTATTGTTTAGCTAATTTTGTTTAATTTAACAAACTTTTCTGCATTTTCCTGAAGCTCCTTTATATTGCTTAATACAGGTATTTTGAATACATTATTGGGTAAATTGTAGATATCTATGCCTTTGGATTTGGTTACTGGATGATTATTTTGATGCTTTGATGTTTTATTTCCTTGATTTTTCAATTTTCGTGGAGTTTTCTATTGTTGTTCTTGCATTTGTAGTAGCAATCATTTCCTTCAGTTTTTAGTGCTAATTACCTTTGAAGGGAAATACCTTTCTCCAGCCCTGCTACAGATTCTAAGGCTTCCTCTGACCTATGAGTACATCTGTTCCATGTTACTCTTTCCTCCTAAGCTTGAATGCCTTCTTTTGATTCTGCAAAACACCAGCATAGGTGTTTGCAGACAGCCTTGTTTTTGTTCTACCAGAGGTGGAGCTGTATTTCAAGTTTGTGGTCCCTTCTGTTCCACAGATTTGGGCCTGCATTCTGTACACTCTGATCATCTTTCAAAGTTTGGTCTTCTGACTGCCTTTGGGAATACACACAGAGGGTGCTGGCTGCAGAGTTGGAGGTATGTTTAAGTAATGTGTGTGGGGTGCTTGGGTTGCCCAGAGTTCAGGCTTTCTGCCCCGTGAAGATTTCCCAGCAGCTTGTGGGTGGGTTTCTTGGTGAAATCTTTGATGCAGTTGGTAGGATTTGCCTCTCTGTATGATCTCCAAGAATACTATCTGCCATACTCTCAGACTTTTTTTTTTTTTTTCTCACTCAAACATAAAACTCTCAATTTAATGCTCTGGCCTGGGCAAGAGGCAAATGAGCCTCTTTGGCAACCAAGAGGGGAAGTGATCATTGGGGAAGCCAAATGATCACTTACTATAGCTTTCCCGCATAGTTTAAGTCAGTATGATGTTTCTTGTTTTATTCTTTTTTCTCAAGATTGTTTTAGTCATTCAGGTCAGTTATGGTCCCACATAAATTTTAGGATGTTTTTGCATATTTCTGTAAAAAATGTCTTTGTAGTTTTGGTAAAGATTGCATTAAATCTGTTGGTCGCTTGAGATAGTATGGGCATTTTAACAATATTCTTCCAATTCAAGAGTATGAGATTTCTTTATATTTCTGTGTTTTCTTTAATTTCTTTCATCAATGTCTTATAATTTTCAGTGTGAAGAACTTTCTCCTTCTTAGTTAAATTTATTCCTAATTATTTTATTCTTTTGGATGATATTATAAATGGAATTGTTTTCTTATTTTTTGTGGTTAATGAAAACTCTACTGATGTTTGCACAAAGATTTAGTAACTTGCAATTTACTAAATTCATTTATTAGTTTTAATAGTTTGTTGGTGTAGTCTTTAGGGTTCTCATATTTAAGATCATACTATTTTCAAACAGAGACAATTCAAAATCTTTATTTATTATATGAATAATTTTTATTTCTTTTCTTTGAATAATTGCACTGGTTAGGACTTTCAGTACAATATTGAATAAAATTATGAGAGTGAGCACATTTATCTTGTCCCTGATCTTAGTGGAAAAAATTTAAGCTTTTTACTACTGAATATAATGTTAGCTGTGGACATGTCATATGAACTATATTGCATTTAGGTACATTTCTTCTATACCTATTTTGTTGAGACATTTTTATCATAAATGAATGTTGTTTTTGTCAAATGCTTCTTCTGCATTTAATATCATTATATGTTTTTTATTCTTCACTTTGTTAATGTGGTATATTATGTTTATTGATTTGCAATCTTGAACCATTATTGCATGCTAGGAATAAACCTCATGTGATCATGGTGTATAATCCATTAATTATTCATTGAAACCATGATATCTAAACCCATGTATATATAAAAAATTAATTACAATGCATGCTAGTGCATATTCAAATTAATATTATAACTATCTGGTATTTCATGATATTTAGAGGAAGGTAGAGTAAGTCTGAGAACTAATGAAAGCAAGGCATGTCTGGTTCAAACATTCTAAAAATACAATATTTGTTTTTCCTTTCACAGATGTTAAATGGGCTAATTAAATCAATGGGTTCATGTTCATTAACCTTAAGTGGTTGGCTCAAAACCATTAAATTTTTATGCTTATTTATATATGGTTAACTACTTCAGAATAAACTGAACAGAGGTAGTGTTAAAGAGATGTTTTCTAGAATGTTGATTAATGAACAAATTGTTTTAGAACAAATAAGATTCTATGTCTCCATTGTCTGGTTTTACTAGAACTGCAGAAGGCAGCATGGTTTCGTGTGAAGAAATATAATTTAGAGAGAAATCTGAGTTTACTTTTGGCTCTGGCATTTATTATATGTGAGATTTTGAACCAAATTTTTCTTTTTTTTCTTTTTTTAATTTATAAATCATGTTTATTCTATTACAGTTGTCTCAGCTTTTACCCCCTCACTGCCCTCCACCCATCCCACCCTCTCACCCCCCTCCCACAGTCAGTTCCCACTCTGTTGTCCATGTCCACGGGTCATTCGTACAGGTTCTTTGTCTAGTCCCTTCCCCTTCTTTCCACCATTGTCCTCTTTCCCCATCCCCTCTGGTCCCTTTCAATCTGCTCCATGTTTCCGTGCCTGTGGTTTATTTTGTTCATTAGTTTATTTTGTTGAATAAATTCCACTTATAGGTGAGATCATATGGTATTTGTCTTTCATCAACTGGCTTCTTTCACCTAGCTTAATATTCTCCAGTTCCATCCATGTTGTCGCAAAAGGTGGGAGTTTCATCTCTCTCTCTTTCTTTCTTTCTTTCTTAAATGCATATTGATTATATTTATATTTTTTAAATGTCAAAGTTAATTATAAAATATTTTAAAAGTTTAAAACCATCATAAAGTCTCAGCAATTAAACCAACATGAGAGCAGCATAGAAATAATCAAGTAGATCAATGAAATACAATGAGCATTCTAGAGACAAATGTATATGTCTAACAATATAATATATTATTAAGTTGATATTTCAAATCAATGGGTAAAATAAGGCTTATTCAACAAATGAGGTGCATGGACCACTATTACTTGAAATAAAACAAATATAGAGCCCTATTTCACACATTATACAAGAAATATTCAGGTGAGTTAAAAATCAATATGTAGAATCTAAAGAGTTTTAGAAGAAAATAGAACTAATATTTTTCATGACCTGAAGTAAAATATTCAAACTCAGAAGCTATAAAGTAAATATTGACAATATAGCTATATTAAACATTAACTATATAGTACTATACATGTAAAAAAAGTTAAAGGACAAGGAATAGAATAGAAAAGTACTTGCAACACATCTAAAACATGGTTAATGGGGGGGGTTTGGAAAAAATTCTATAAACCTTTAATTAATAAATGGATAAAGAAAACCAAAAAGTAATTTAAAGCTATTTTAAAAATAATAGAAATAGGCAAGAAATATACAAAATCAGGTTTAGTTTCAACAAATATAAAGAAACAATTAAAATAACACATCGTTGTTACAGTCAGATTAATGAATATTAAAAATATTGGTAATAGCAAGTATTGGCAACTGTGAAAAGAACTAGGTATTCATAGACTCTTTTTATTCATCTTAAAGCATTCCCTTTAGCATATTTTGCAATGCTGCTTTGGTGGAGGTGTGTTGTTTTAGCCTTCTTTTGTCTAGGAAACTCATTTCACCTTCCATTTTAATTCAGAGCCTTGCTGGGTAGAGCAATCTTAGTTGTAGACCTTTCCTTTTCATAACTTGGAATATTTCTTGCCATTCTCTTCTGGTTTGCTATGCTTCTGTTGAGAAGTCAGCTGCTAGCTGTATAAGGGCTCCCTTATATGTTACTACCTTTTTCTCCATTGCTTCCTTTAGGATTCTCTGTTTGTCTTTGATATCTGCCATTTTAATGATGATGTGTCTTAGAATGGACCTCATTGGATTCCTCTTGAATGGAATCTTCTGTGCTTCCTGGATTTGTGTGACTTTTTCTCTCCTCCAATTAGGGAAGTTTTCCATCATTACTTTTTCAAACAGATTCTCTATCCCTTCTGCATCCTGTTCTTCTTCTGGTATTCCTATTATACGGATATAATAAGGATATTATACGTCCTGCATTTCCCTCAATACCTCTTCAATCTTTTTGAGTCTTTTCTCATTTTTCTTGCTCTTTCTGGGAGCATCTTTCTACCTTGTCTTCCAGCTCAATTCAATCCTTGGCTTCATCTAGCTTGCTTTTGACTCCTTCTACTGTGTTCTTCAAGTCAGAAATTGTATTCTTCATTTCCTCTTGTCTCTTATTGATAGTTTCTATGTCCTTTTTCATGCTCATATAGTTGGCAGTAAGTTCCTCGTAGTTTCCCTGTAGTTTTTGGTAATTCTGAGTTCACTGAGTTCATTCAGCTTCCTTAGAACCATTATTTGGAACTCAGTATCTGATAGTTTACTTGCCTCTATTTCATTTAGTTCTCTTTCTGGGGATTCCTCCTTTCCCTTGAAATGGGGTGTATTTCTTTGTCTTCCCATTCTTTGTGAGACTCTTCTCTTTTGCTTCTGATTCTTGAGTTAATTTGTCTTGATTTCCTGACTTTGTAGTGTGAATGTCTATGGTAAGAGACCGCTGTTTTTACTTTCTGGATCTGCCTCGATGATGTCAGATGTTGTCCCTGTCTGACCTTAGACAGTCTGTTTGAGATTCCCAGGAATCTCCTGTCTGTGGCTGTCCCCCTCAGCTGTTAATCTATTCACTCTGCACTCAGCAAGCTGCTTTAAATAGCTCAGGGTGGGGTGGAGGCCCTCCTGGGGATGAGGTTATTGGGTCCTCTCATGCTGGTGCCAAATGGAGGAGTCCACACTGGGATCCCGCCTGCTACTCTCTCCTTTCTCTCCCCAAAGCCTCCGTCTCCATTCTCTCCTCAAGTGTCACCAGACCTCTCTGCACCCCTTTTAACCAAGGATCTATTGTCTGTGGCTGCCACCCTGCACTCCGCAGGCAGCTTAGAGAGCACAAAGCCGGGTGGAATCCCACCTGGGGGTCGGGCTATTAGGTCCTTTGACTCTGGTGCCGCTCAGGGGGAGTGGTCTCTGCCTGAGCAAGGTGGCTGCTGCCACATGGGGGATGAGTCAGTACCAAGATCCCACAGGCTACTCTCTCATTTCTCTCCCCAAAGCCTCCTTTCCCAGTCTCTCCTCAGGCATCTCTAGACCACTGTGCCCCCGCCTTTGCTAGAGACCAGGGTAAGTGGCTGCAACTAGAATTTTATGCATTGGCCCTTTAAACGGCTCTTTGCATCTCCAGCCGCCTGTCTCTGGCAAAGAGCAACCCTGCCGCTTTTCGCAGCTGGCTGTTTTCTGTGTACCTTTTGGGCTCTGGTGCTGTGGGCTAGAGATCCCTGCTTTTGGTTTAGACCCCACTCTTCTCAGGGGGACCCAACTGGCTGTTTCACTATGCTGCTGGTGCTGCTGCCCATGCGCGCACCACCCGCCTTCTCGAGTCTCTACCGCACTCCTTACCAGTTAGATTGCGCTAAAGCCGATTCTTCTTTCTCCAATTTTACAAGGCTTCTCTCTCGCTCTTGTTCAGTTGTTTGTCCCAGGTGATTTCTCCAGAATTTAGTTGTAATTCCAGGTTGGTCCTGGGAGAAGGTCATGGTGACTTCCACTCACTTCTTTGCCATCTTGATTCTGAACCAAACTTTTCTGACTGCTCGTTTCCTCATATCATTGCACTTCATCACATGGCTGTTTGGGTGGGACCACACAAGTAGAGCAGGTCAATAGGCTATAACCAAAACACTATATTTCTCTTGAGTTACTGAATTCAATTTTTGGTAACAAATCAGCAGCAGTTGTCTTTTCTTCTCTGATCATGACAAACAGTGTTACACCTAGGAGGTATTCCAGAGAGCAACTTTGTAACAGTGAGAGGAGAACCACAGCAACCGCCACCTTGGATGGACATACAGAGTAAGCAAAAAATGAGTCTTTGTTTCATAAGCCTCTGATATTTTGCTAATTTAATTGAATCACAGCCTAGTGTATCTGTAATGAAATTTTTTTTTTAAGTTTTCAAAGATTTTATTTATTTATTTTTAAAGAGGGGAAGGAATGGAGAAAGAGGGGGAGAGAAATGTCAATGTGTGGTTGCCTCTCGAGCGCCCCCTGACTGCAGAGCATAGTCACAGGCTCTGTCACAGAGTTTGAACTATGTCCGTCCGGTGAATACCACGCATCCCTACCTGGTGACTCACTGAGAACTTACCTCATGCAACCCAAGTACTGCTAGAGGCTTTTTTACTGACGGAGCCTAACAGCAAGCTGGTAGGTGGAGGTAGGAGGAGGAAAATCTTGTGGTGCCTTGGACCTTTTGCTAACCCTGCCCTCTGAGCTCAGTGCTGGTAGAAGTCAGCCTTAGTGCACAGCTTGGTCCTTCCTTTGCACGCCAAGTACAAAAGAGGTAGCCAGAAAACTGTCTATCACTTTGTAGCTTCAAACAGGTTGCCCAGGACCTGACATGTTGTATTGCATCTATTAATCTATGTCAAAGAAAGTATAATTAACACTACAAATTCATGCTATCGATTATTTATGTCTTGCAAATATAAATAATATGATACAACCCCTTACCTTGTCAGTGAAAGAAAATGCCTGCTGTGTTAAATTTCCAACTTAAATGAAATACTGATTTGGGTTTTTGCAATGTTCTTGTTTCTCTAATTTTTGCCTGTTCATAAACTTGACAAAAGTCAGAAGATGCTTGAGAGGCAACCGCACATTGATGCTTCTCTCCCTCTCTTTCTCCCTTCCTTTCCCTTTTAAAAATAACTAATACAGAGTCAGTGTCCCCTGACTTTGTATGTTTACCTGATTATAATCATTTGAAAAAATATTTGTTTATTTACTTTTAGATAGAGGGGCAGGGAGGGAGAAAGAGAAGAAAGAAACATTGATGGGGGAGAGAAGCATTAATCAGTTGCCTCTCACTCGTACTCCAAAGTGGAACCAAACCCACGACCCAAGCGTATACCCTGACCGGGCATTGAACTGGTGACCTTTCACTGTGTGGGATGACACCCAACCAACTGAGCTATGCCAGGGTTGATTGTAATCTTTTAGGATGATTATTGTGTCTATTGTTTTTCCAATCACCTCATAAATTTATATATTATAATGAAAAAATATCTAGTTGTTACCTTAATTTCTCTAATTTACATTTTTATATTTTCTAACATAAAATAACTTAGTTAATTATATATTTATTGTATGAGTAATATTTCAATTATTGATTTTTTTTGGCTGGCTCTGCATAAGCACCAAAATATTTAAAACTTCTCAATAAATTTAACACAAACTACAATTACTCTAGAGTATATAAAAATATGATTTGATAATCTTTGTGAAGAAATGATATGGATTTCTTTAGTGTACCCCTAAAATGAGACTGAAGAAAAAATGCTTTAATTTGATGGATATTTATAAAGAAAAATGGTTCTGAAATATTAATTCATGTATTTATGTAAAGATTAATTTTCTTAATTTTACTGTTAAAATACCTCCTTATTAATAGTGATACCTTAAAATATAAACATATTTAACTCTACTAAAATAAGTAAAAAGAACCAGGTCTCCTTGTAAAAATGGCTGATTCTAAGAATAGGGTAGAAAATATACAAGATAAGCCTGGAGCACCTTTAGTGCCAGAAATTAATGAAGTGTTCAAAAGCAGAAGAGTGTGCATACACACATATACACCCCCCCCACACACACACAATATCTTGGGGGTATGTCAGAGAGACACAGGAGCCAAATGAATGAAAGAGCTGCAATTAACTAAAGCTGGAACAATTTGTACAACAAATAATAAAGCATTATTTGATCATTGCTATATTATAAAATAAATAGCCATGAATCTTTAATGATACAGATAAAAACAAAGGAAGCCAGAGATAATGTAACAACCAAGAGTTGCCAAAGAGAGTTAGATTTCCTTAATAAAAGGAAACATTGAAGCCCAGGTGTATTTCTTAGTTTCCTGATTACATTTTGCTATGGTTATTTAAATACAATTTTAGATTCTGGGCTACAGACTCTGAGAGTAGGACCGTGTAAATCAAATAATCAATCCCAGCAAAAAGGAACCAGGATAATGAAGTATTCTGGGGATGATGCGGGAGAGAGAATGGTACCATTATTACTGTCTGTGGGACATTAGAAGGCATAGTTGTGATATCCTGCTATTCTTCATTGACATTATTATTCCAGATAATAAAAATGCATTCCGTGTTTTTTTGTCCCAAAGAGAAGACCTCCACTTTATTCAACTTCTTTAAGTTAGTTTGGTAAGCTATTTTTAGTTTCATGAAAAAAGCAAGTAGATTTATGGCCAGATTGCCTGGTAAATACTTTTTTCCTTAGCATGCGTTTTATAAGGCATGTTATCTCACATCATGATTCATTAATTTGTGTAAAAAACAAAGGAATTCCCCTATGTTTCTCATATCGACCTGGCCCTTAGCTCTGAACAGTCAATAAGTTATTAGCCCAGAAGTAATGTATTATTTACTTCTCCGTGTGTGTATGTGTTTGTGAGTGTGTGTATGTGTTCGACATTTTTATTAGCTAACTGTACATTAGATAGAAAACTATGTACTCTAATAAAATTTCTGGGATTTTATGATGGTGTCCCCCGAGGACATTTCAGGATTTATTAGTAGAAACATCTCATCGAGTACATAATTATTGCACTTACTTGTCCCTACCGAATTGCCTTCATTGGCATTTTAAGGAAGTACTAATAAGAATTGTTTAAAGGCATTACATAGTGTTGCTTAAAACCTCCATCCCCTTGCAGATTTTTTTTTCATTTTTTTGAGATATAATTGCCAAATAAATAGTAAGATATTTAAAATGTACATTGTGGTGATTTGATATATGTATATATTGGGAAAAGATTCCCACCACGTAGTTAATTATCACACATATTTATCCCTTTTGTTTGTTGAAGATATTTTAATTCTGCTCTATTAGCAAATTTAAATTGTCTCATGCAGTGTTATCAACTATACTTACCATGTTATATATTAGGTCTTCAGAAATTTTCTTTCTAGTCATGTTTATCCATTGCCTAATAAAATCTCCCATCTAATGAATTCAGTAAGGATAAAATTCAGATATATTTTTTTGTCTTTTACCGCATGTTTCAAAGCAAAACCTGAGATATAACACCAATGTACTTATAAAGAGGGAGAAAGAGGAAGAAATGGAATCTACTTGTCCTACTCTTTCCAAGGGCCTACTCAATATCAGTAACCAAGATAATTCTTCCATTTTAATTTGCTGAATAGTTAATGTTTCAAGATTTTTCTTTATGAGGCATATTTCTAGATTAATATCTGATTAGTTGAATCATGCCTAGGCATTTATTGACAGATCGATACTCAGTTCTGTGAACACTATCTCCTTTTCCTCTCTGTTCTTGCATGATAAAGCCTATTGTCCCAAAATCTATAAATAATGGCCTAGAAGAAGGTGAAACTTGTCAAAATTTGTTTCAGATTATATTTGGCAAAGTTGTTCCCCACTCACAAATGCTTCCCAAACATATTGGAGGTTTGAGAAGAATGTCTGCCTTGTCCACCATAGGTCGTTGCCAGTGCTGGCCTCTAGGACTGCAGTGTTAGAGAACCTGTATGAGGTGAAGAAGGGAGGACATTGCTTCATATACTCTTTTAGAGTGACAGTACTAGAAGTAGGGATTAACTACAGTTTTACCTCACCTGCATTTCATTGTTGTTGAACCACTTCATTCTTTCATGAAGTTTAGCAGAGCTCTTCTCCATTGTCAGCATGAAATTGAAGGCATCTCTTTTTTATTTGCACAATATAATCACTTATTCATAACATTGGCATCATGGACCTTGATTATGCCATAAATGTTTTATGCATTTTTTGTTACTTCTTACTCATTTGCTGAATATTATGTGTACTCTAATATTTATTATGTTTAAAATTAGGAGTAAATACTGATGAAATGTTATGCATACCATATCATTCTTGATTTTTAGTGTATAATCCACTGGAGTCAACAAAATTTTGGTAGTAGAAGCACTAAATGGATTGTGGTATATTAATGTAATAGGTACTATTCACTAGTACAGACATACAAATTATGTTATACTCCTGAATGGACTAATCTCACAGATGTATAATGAGCAAAAACAACAGACACACAAGAGTATGTACATATGCATACCTGTATATAATGTATGCAAATAAGTAAAATTAATGTGCTATGAAAGCAGTTAATTTTTATTATAATACCTAGAAGAGGACACAAGTACTTGAGTGTGGTTATTTTCTATTTCTTGGTCTGGGAGTGGTTACATAGTGTCTTTATTTGTAAAAATGTGTTAAGCTGTAAACAGTGCCTACCCAGTTTTTTAATGCATGTTGTGCTTTAATTAAAATAGTTTAAGTCCAGTAAAATATGAAGTGGAAAATAAGAGCCTGCAGTAGTTGGACTGATTTCCAGATCAGTGACAGTGTATTACAAAAAAAAAAAAAAAGATATAACAGAAAGAGTTTCAGGGAAAAAAAGCATTTAAATATTGTTAAATTGTTCATAGCAACAAATTGTGATACTTATTTATAGCCTCAGTTGTAGTAAAAAAACTATTCTCTGCTCTACCCACATAATCATATGAACAGATCTTCTCTATCTTATTTCTTTTATTCAAGAGCAATTTTGTTTGCCCTGCCCTCCCCACCGGCCCCCTGCCATCATAGTGAAGATATTCTGTTAGGATAGGCATAGAAACAGCATTGCTGGTGAAACAAGACAGTAAAGTAATGTTGTATTTTTCTAAAGAAATTCCAGTTGTGAAAATAAATGTTGGTTCATATATTCAAAGCTTTAATTAATTAAAATAAGAAAATGGGTAAAATGTGGAAAAGTAAACATCTAATTAGAATAGAAATTATGGATGACAATATAGGTGGACTATATACAGACTTAATTAATGAACATCTGTTGCATAAGTATGAGATGCAATAAGGCTGTTATTTTACTATACTACCTGGAATTAAATACGCTGTGGTATTTTCCATGTGCTGTCTCTCATTTAATCAGCAGGAATTTTGTTATGTACACTGGTTCAGAAATATTTTCCTCCTCTTCTCCATTTCTATTTCAATAACTGTTTGTTGCACTTTCACATTTGGAAGATTTTATAGGGCTTACAGAAGGGGATAGTAAATGCATACCTTAACATAGTGGAGTTGTGCACATATTTCTTTGAAATGATATTATTTTGCTATTTTTATAATATTACTATTTCTGTTAATTTAGTGGTATGGGGAATTGAGAATAATCAAGTGAGTAAAAGTATAATGTGATATATTTTTTTATACTGATTATATTTTAAATATACAAGGAACCACAAAAATGGAAAATTCATATTGTCAGGGTATGTTTCAGCTCTGATTAGACCAAACATTTTTTCTATGGTTTCTGCCTCATCCTTCACCATTTTAGAGAGGAGATCTTCAGCAGAGGCAAAGACCAGAAGCAAAATCAATGTAGTTAACTCGCACGGGTTATAGTTAACAAGTATTCATACAAACAAAACCCAGCTCTTGAAAACCAGCAGAATCTATTGTATCATTTTCCATGAGTGGTCCTGCCTGCCTTGATGCTCTCTGATAAAATAGACAAGGGCTTCACCCCGATATTCTTGCATTTGCAAAGTCAGTGTATTCTCCTCCATCCTCTTCTGTGAAATTTTAGATATGTTATACAATACATCTTCCCAGGACTTCCCTCTGTTTGGTGGTTTCTAGAAGGTCTAAATAGTGAAGTTCCTTATCTAATATTCATGTCTGGGTCTTTAATTACCTCTTTGCTTTATAAAAGTTCTTATTGATTGTTAAATCAAAGAGAAAATTTTTATATTCCTATTTGTATTTATGAAATTTCCTGTGTGTTATTCATGATTGTAATAGTTCATCAATGTATACCCTGGAATAGATATAAATAGTCTTTACACTAAGTCATATCTCTCTCCATATTATTCCTGTATTATGGCTTACTTTTGACCCTGTGTTCTTTTTCAATAGTCTGTCATTTGCTTTCAAATATGAATTAATATAATATACTTCGTTACCAGAGATTAAAAACTGGTGATAACATTTAACTTTTCTATAAGCTTTCAAATGTAAAATAAATAAAGTGATAAATCCACAGTGTCTTGAGATCGAATCTTAATTAAAATTTGAAGGTTGATATTTAAATTTTCACTCACCTAAAAGTCATTTTCCCTTATATTAATTCACTGAGGTAGCACAGAAAATCATTCTTAGAAACAGAAACAATCTCACACATAGCACTAGTGAAGGATAATAAATAAGTTTGTATATACAGTTAAATCCTATGAAAAAAATGTCATTTTATAATAAAAACATTAAACATGATGTAAAACCTTTTTATTATTTAATAAGTATCTTAAATTTTATTATTTAATATCTTTCAAGCATTGCAACAAAAGTTAATGAACTTTTATTATTTTGCTGTGACAATTAGTTTTGTTCATTGCAACTGTAAAAGTCTATAGTAGCTTATCAACACTTACCTTCTTTTAGGAAAATGTATTTGTGTTTCTTCAGTGTAATTATTGTGCTTCATAAAAACTGTGTTATTATGTTGGCTTAGTATAGTATGCTTTTTACATAAAAATAACTTATAGTTATTCTCTTTTCCATTGGTAATTATAACCCAAGTCCATTGCAGTAATAAACTTAGTTTGAGTACTTGATGGACCACTTTATTTTATTCTAACTACTCTTTTTCTATTATGACTATTTATTGTCTTCATTAATGTGATGCAAAGCAATAGAGAAGTACAAGACACAAATACATCTTTTTTTCACTGAAGTGTGCTTTTTATCCTTAGGCAGAGGTCTTAAGTTATTATTTATTTGAAACGTTGAAAAGTTTTCCAAAGCCATATTCTCCCAGATGTTTTCCCCATGAAAAACAAAAAAGCCATGTGACCACTTGCTATTGAACAGTTACAAACAGTCCCAATGACACATGGCATTGTGTCCTATGGCAGCTTCCCTGAAATGAAGAATAAAGAAGCAGTAGGCGCGAACACAAAGAAAGCATTAGAGTAGGTGGACATATGTCTAGTGGTGTTTGTTTTTAGGATTGCAAAAAGCTGGGAAATAGTCTAATAAATTTCATCTCTTATACTGACCATAGAAAAGATGAAATCTATATAGTATCTTACATATGTCCCTTTCTTTCTATTCTAAGAACTATTGTTTTGTGTTTTGGGAGGGTTTGCTGTTTTTTATACTTGTAGGAAATATGGAAATTTGTTTGTAGTGATAAAGCATTACCTGAAACTGAACTAGCACAAAATATTTTATGTGAGGTTTTATAAAAATCATGTGGTAACCTCTCTACCATAACCTTAAGTCATAACTTTACATATAAACTCAAAAATGCTACTCAACTATAAGATGTTGCTATCTCTGGGGTATGAGCCCACTGTGGGGCAAATTAATGAAAAAAATTCTTGATCCAATAATTCTGTTATTTAGATATTTTATGCATTCTAATCTGGTCTAATCTGATTTAAATCCAGTTTTATGTGTCCTCTTTTCAATTAAAACACATTAAATATCACAAAATATTTACATTATCTTATCTTTTTTGCCAAGATTAAATTCAATTTTTTGTTCCATGCCTGAATGATTTGTTGTATATGAATGTTTTCTATGCTTTCACTAGATTCTATGCTCTCTGCAGTCCGTAATTTCAGGAACTATGACCTTACCTAACTTAGAAAAAAAAAAAAAAAAAAACAAGCAAACCCCAGAAACACACCCACAAATCTAATTTAATTTTAATTTAATTTGTGTGAATTTGTTCAGTTGGGTTCATGATCAGCACACTGACATTTATAACAAGAAGTATTTTGTATTTTCTTTCAATATTCTTAATAAAGCATTCTTTCTCTAAGTTGAAGACAATTGCATCAGTTAAAATTTAATGATAAAAGCCCATTAGGCAGAAAATATTGGATTCAATTTTTTAGATGAAGGGATATTTTTACAGTATTAAATTCCAGATATTTTTTTCACCACTTTGAAGATACCATTCTACCATGTTCTAAAGTATAGAATTTCTGATTAAAATAAGCTTGTATTCATTGAAAGAAATGTACATTTTAAATATTGACTTTATAAATTGTCTTCCTTTTCTATCGTTTTTCAATGCTTTTATTTAATGTACCCTGTTGTGGGATTGTGTGTGTGCATGTGTGTTATTGTGCCTGGGGTTTGTATGAGCTCTTAAATTTTTCTATAGAGGATTTTCATCAATTACGGCAAATTCTCTTTCAGGATCTCTTTAAATATTGCTCATGACACTTTGTTTTCTATATCTGAGTTTAGGAGTTCAATTGCTTTTAGAAATTTTCATTGCATTCAATAATCACTTCATATTACGTTATTTTCCAATGTGTTCCCTTTCTTTCTGAATTTTTTGAAAGGTTTAATTAATTAATTTATTTTACGCAGAGGCAAAGGGAGGAGGAAAGATTGGGAAAGAAACATAGATGTGAGAAAGAAACATCGACTGGTTGCCTCTTGTATGCACCCAGACTGGGACGAACCGGCGACCCAAGCATGTGCCCTGCCCAGCAATCAAATTGTTGATCTTTCAGTTTGCGATATGATGCTCAACCAATGGAGCCAACCAACAACTAACACTATTGTATTAGTAGTTGTGTGTTATTTTTATGATTGTACGATATTCAACATAACTATGTTCTTTTGGTTTTATCATGTCACTTTTTATCTCAGCAGCAAATATTCTGCTAAATAAATAAATATTAAAATAGAATAATCTCTCTCTGCATTTTTGTTGTTGTTATGGCTTTAGCTTTTAACTTTTTTACTCTTAGCACATTTATAAGAAGCCACAGTTAAATTTACATATGGATCAGAGCACAATTTTATTTTAAAGTTGTCAACTAAGAATATTCAAATGTACATAATAAAAGAAGATTTTTCATATTGTCATCTACTTGTCAAAGTTATTATTATTATTCAGTACTAATATGTTAAAAGATAATAAGATTTTAAAATTCTGAACTTTACATAAAAATGAGAACTATCTCCACTTTGAATGAGAGGCTAAAAAGCAGTCTCCTTTATGTGAACAATGGGCATTGAAACAAACTTTTCAAAGCTTTTCTCTCCACTCTGCTTTAAGAAATTTAGAAACAGTGTGAAATTTTTATTATACTAATTAATAACACATCCAGGGAAACTCTATAACTCTGTATAAATAAATCTGTACATAAAAATACCCAAGAGTGCACTTACTTGCTGAGGTCCATATGGTATATAGACAGAGAAGTAGTTGCACAGATCAATAGATGGATAGATGATACATAGTTGGAAAATAATGCTAGCAAAACTATTGATTTCCCTATTGTTTATCATCAGGGTTTTTGCTTTTCAATAAATAGAATTTCTAATTCTTATTTTGGGAAGAAATAATAAGTCACCAACTCCTCTGAATTAATTGAGTCCACTGACAAGATCATATTTTTAAAATCTTATGTGCAATTTAAATGACTACATTGTGTTTAAAAAATTCTCTATACTATGTGGATTTGGAGCTATTAATATAATTCAATACAAAGCTTTGTCTTCTCTAAATTGGTTTTCTCTTTAATAAATAAAAAGCAGTAAATTATGGACAGTGGTGTTTATTTCAACATTCAAATCAGTGCAATTCATTGTGCAGCTTTCTTTTGTCAGGCATTAGAGGTGCAGAGATGAAGACTTATACTGTGCCCTCAAGGATCTTTCAATTTAAAAGAGATACAGAGATACCAAACTGTAAAATTTCAGATGCCAAAAGAACTTTTAATAGTCATCATATATTGGACAATAAAGCTTTAATAAATTTATAAAAATAAATGTAGCATAAGATATTCTCTTATGAAATCCAATAAATTATAAGTAAATATTACAATTTAAGACAAATAAACCTTATGCCTGGGAAATTGTAAATTTCTTTTAAGAAATATGGTTAAACTAAAATTTTATGATCTAGAAAATAAAAATGCATGTCAGAACTTATGATATTTGACTAAAGAAGAGCTCTAAGATAAATACATGTTTTCAAATGGTTATAGTACTTCTAAAAAAAACTGCAACTAAAAGAAACAGACTTCTGCTGATTGTGGTGACTTTACTGTATCAGACCAAATCTGCTAAAAAACAGCTATAAAACTAGATACTGTAACAAGAAAATAAAAACTCTCAACTGATTGAAGGTATAAAAGAACAAGTAATAAATCCAAGACTTAAGAGCGGGGGAAGGAACCCTCCTTCCCTGTACTTTTTCTGTCTCACGTGTGTGTGTGTGTGTGTGTGTGTGTGTGTGTGTGTGTGTGTGTGTTTGTTTTTTGTTTTCTGTATTCCTGGTGCAAATTGTTGCAGCCCAGCAGAGAGTGGTGACCTGGAGATTTTTCAATGTGTAAAAGGTCCAGGTAAAATAAAATAGGAATCCAGGTCAACTATAGTTGCTAAGACTCGGGACAAAGATTAGAGAAACAGATATTAAGACCAGATAAAATAAAATTATAGACACACGTCTGACCTTTACATGGAGTTGAATCACATTTTATTGCCAAATTCTAAAGGGGCAAGAGACATAGCAACCAGCCATAAATCTGCTTCACAGAGCTAAGGAAGAAAAACAGTGGGCTTAATAAGGAACTGTGTACTTTGTAAACATGCTAGTGTTTCTTTTGAGGTCCTTGATGAGCTATTACTTAGAAGTAAGAGCAAATTAGAACTATATATGATACTTCTCCCCTCTACTCCTACCCAAAGGACTGGGATAAATTGCTTGTCACCCTACTCTTACTGTCACTATTATCCATACACACACTAACTCCTCTTGGGAGACGTGTCAGCATTCAGAGGCTCTGCAAATTACCATAGATGGTATCTAAAATGAAATGTAAACAATAGCAGGCATGATGTAACAATACCTGATGAGCAAAAACCAAGAAAGAGCAAAAGATAGTGTAAAAACACCTGAAATAGATTCAGATTTCATAGTTACCAGACAGGTGGTTAATATGTTTAAGAAATACATGAAAGATACAGTCTCACCAGAGACTCTCAATCTGTAAAAAAGAAGCAGATTGAAGTTCTAAAATAAAAACGTAACAACTAAAATTAAAACTATATAAATGCTTATTAGACAACGAACATAGAAGAAAATAAGAATATTTCTAGATCAGTAGAAAATATTCAGATTGAAGCTCTGACCAGAGAGGGGTAATTTAATAAATCTTTCTGATACTCTGTTTACTATTTCTGAAATACTTTAGATCTTCACCTCCTGAGTTGGGAATAAACACACCTACACACATGCAATATTTTAATAGCAAACATTTCACAGCTGAAAGGTGCATTCAATTTGTAAGTTCATTAACATTTATTATGCTCCAGCAATAGTAAAACTAATTCCAGAAAGGTATAAAATTACAAAAAAAATTGGAGATTCTAAGATGGGTGTGGAGTAGGTAGAAGCTACACTCAAGGGGATTTTCAGCTAAATTATAGAACGATCAACATAGGAGTACTAAAACCAAGAAATTACAGAAGTCACCACATAGACACGGGTAAAAAGTGTGGAGATGTGGAGAGGGCTGGCCTCTGCATCCATTTGCAGGGGGCTGAGAAGCTAGAGGAATATCTCAGATAACAGAAGTCCACACCTGAGGTGTGAGTGTCTCAACCCTACACTGGGATCCCCAAACCAGAGCCTGCATAGCACCTGGCTGGGAAAGTCAGCAGGCGATCTGTTTGCCTGGAAGAGGAGAGAGTCGGCTAGAAACCCAAGTGCTCTATGAAAGGCCAACACACAAGATCTTGCTCTCAGACACTCACCCAGGACTCCTGTAGAAGGAAGGTAAGTTGGGGCATACAAGAGTCATAAAGAGAAGATCTGAGTGTTGTGGCCCTGAGGAGGTATCTGGAGCATCAGGCACTGAGGTCCCTGTCCTGGGTCCTTATCGCACACTGCCCTCAGCCACTATCTTTCCAGGGCCTAGCATTCCTATTTTTATAGCACAAGCCTGGGGAATGTACTACCCTGGTCTTCCAAGTACTGGCAACACCGCTTTGACAAGTTTGAGTCCTGCAAAAAGTTCTGTTGGCTGCACCCAACAGGGACTTCGGTGCACTCTTTTTCTGAAGGTGCTCTAGGAGGACACTCAGCCACTCATTGAGCTGTGTTGCTTTGGAATGAGGGCCAGTCCTGCCCCTCCTCCTGCAGGCTCAGCCAGCCTCACCCTCAAGGAGAGACTGTTTTCATCTGCCCTCCCATGTCTCACTGACCCCTGCCCTTCCGAGCTCCGTTCCATGGGAGGAATGGAGTGCTGCTCACAGATGAGACCTTTAGAGCACCTCTCCAGGCTCTTGTCCTGGACTCGGGGGACTGCTGGTTTAGGCAGCTGCTGAGCAGTGGGGGTGGGGGGCAAAGTGTTTTCTGCCCTTCTGCAGGCTTGACAGGCACTACCTTCATTGGGGTATGGTTTTGATCGGTCCTCCCCAGTGTCTCCTTATACCATACACAAGAATAAACTCAAAATAGAATAGACTTAAATACGTAAGTTGCAAAACCATAAAATCGCAGAAGAAAACATAGTAAAATTTCAGACATTCTCTAAGAATATTTCTTGTGATATATATCCTCCAGCAAGGGAAACAAAAGATAAAAAACAAACAAACAAACAAACAAACAAAAAATGGGACTACATCAAACTAAAAAGCTTTTGCACAGCAAAGGAAACCATCAATAAAGTCAAAAGGCATTCTGCAGAATGGGAGAACGTATTTGCCAATGATACATCTGATAAGGGTTTAATTTCCAAAATTTATTAAGAACTTATACAACTCAGCATCAAGAAGATAAACAACCTAGTACAAGAATAGGCAAAGGGCCTAAATAGACTCTTCTCAAAGAGAGTATATGGATGTCCAGCAGATATATGAAAAGATGCTCAACCTCACTTATCATCAAAGAGATGCAAATTGAAACAACAGTGAGATATCACTTCATGACTGTTAGAATGACTATCATCAATAAATGAACAAACAAGTGCTGGCGAGGACGTGGAGAAAGGGAGCCCTTGCGCACTGTTGGTGGGAATGCAGACTGGCGCAGCCACCATGAAAAGCGCTAGGGAGCTTCTTCAAATAAATTAAAAATGGAACTTCCTTATGACCTAGTGATTCCACTTCTGGGAGTCTCTCTGAAGAAACACTGCTCTGAAAGAATATATTCATCCTTATGTTCATTGCAGCAATGAACATAATTATGTTCATATTAGCAATAGCCAAGATTCAGGAGCACCCCAAGTGTCCACCAGTAGATGAGTAGATAAAATCCTGTGGTACATTTACACAGCGGGATGCTATTTGGCTGTAAAATGAAGGAGCTCCTACCTTTTGTAACAGAATGGATGGACCTGGAGAGTATTATGCTAAGTGAAATAAGTCAGTCAGAGTTCCATATATTTTTACTTATATGTGGAATCTAATGAACAAAATAAACTAATAAAATAGATAATAAATAGACTAATAAAACAGGCTCATAGATACAAAGAACAGTCTGACAGCTGTCAGAGGGGAGGGAGCTTGGAGGGGAGGACTTGGTGAAAAAGTGAAAGGATTAAGAAAAATAAAAGACACAGACAAGAGTATGGTGATTGGCAAAGCAAAAGAGGGGTCGGGGAGGGGGAAGAGGGCAAAGGGAGAGATAAATGGTAGCAAAAAGTAATTTGAATTTGAGTGGTGAGCATACAATGCAGTATGCAGATGATGTGTTATAGAGCTTTACACTCCAATAAATTCAAGAAAAAATACATAAAATTATAAAAATTACAATGTATATACTATATTCTGTTTTAAAAATAAAATTACTCAATAGGAGATCATTCAAATCATTTCAAAATGACTTTCTCAGTCACACAGCTGGCAAATGGTGAATTCTGAATGCTAACTCTAACTTGTGTACCTTCAAAGTACATGCACTTTCCATTGTATGTCATTACCTTCAGGCTTAAATCTAACAAGAAGTATGATTGCTACATAGGGCTGGGAAAACAATAGATTATGGCCTTGAAGACTATGTAGGGAGATTGTAAAACATAGGACAAAATGATATATGGATATTGTTCTTGGAAAATTTGATTCTATCATTTGTTTATAGGCTACATAGAAGTAGGTAGAGACAAAATAAGGATATATAATTGCCTATGGCAGCTCTATTCTAATTGGACAAGAATAAGCCAGGAAGCTTTAGGAAAAAAAAATCTTTGGCCATTATTGAAAAACTAAAAAAAAAAAAAAAAAAAAAAAAAAACAAAAAGGAGAGAATGGAGAACTATAGAAAGAAACGAATTAGGACAAACTGTATCCAGGGATAAAAAGATGGGAAATTTAGAATGATGTAAGACTGTGTCATAGAACTCCTTGAAAATGCATCTGATAAATTTTGGAGGGTTATGTCTAATCCTTCATTTAGGATTAATATCACCCTTTTAATAAAGACATGTTGTGGGTGTTTGTGTATCTTTCATGAAGCAATGAATTTATTAGAATATTTTTAGGATTTGTTGTCAGGAAACCTATGATGTAAAATATGCTTTCTTATTCTTTAATTTGTGGTCATTAAGAGAAAACTTTATCTTTGTCAGCTTTCTTTACTAACTTGTAAAACAAAAATATAAATATGTATTTGGCAATGTCATTGTGAAAGTTATATAATATGTATATAACTTATGCATGGGTAGTGTAAGCAATAAATTTTAAATTCTTGTGGGTTATCACTACAGTATTACTTTGGCAGTATACATCATTTCTTTTGAAAGTACATTTAAACATTTGGTATTATTTTTATAACCAGATTCAAAGGAATTATTTAGTTATCACTTCTCAGTGTTTATTGAGTTTATACATCACTAGCTTTTTATGTTTTCTTCTGTAGTTACATTTTTATAATTGCTGAGAGAAATACATATTAAAATAAAAGTTTGTGAATAATTTTAAGGAGTTGAATATTTTCAAAAACACTATGTCTTTGCAAATAAAAACAGCAAGCTTCTGTAAATGTTTTGAAGGTCACTCAGAAAACAACAGTGTTACATCAAGAAATCTAAAGATAACTTGATTGTCTTTTCTCTCTCCTTTAAATAATCACATATTGCAAAAATAAGCCTGGGTGTTTTGTTTTTTTTTAATTAATTTTCTTTTGCTGGAAATGACTGATGTCAATATTCATGTAAGAACTTTCTTCAGTATAAAAATATTTATTTGTTGTATAATTTATCATATCATAACTTTTTTCCAGACACTAAGGATCACATATTTGTATTGATTCTTTAATTTTCTCTACATATCGGTTACTTTTCCTTTTCTCCATTAAAATATTTTTCTAAGTAATTTAATTTTTTAAATTTTTAAAAAGATTTTATTTACTTATTTTTAGAGAGGGTAAAGAAGGGAGAAAGAGAAGGAAACATCAATGTGTGGTCGCCTCGCAAGCGCCACCTACTGGGGACCTGGCCCACAACCCAGGCATGTGTCCTGATGGGGAATTGAACCAGTGACTGTTTAATTTGCAGGCTGACACTCAATCCACTGAGCCACACCATCCAGGGCTTCATTAAAACATTAATACAGTAAAACCTTGAGTTTGTTTTCCATGTGACAACTTTTTTTTTCTTTTTTTTTTTTTGGTAACATTAAACCAGTATTTTACTACTGTCTATTTGGGTTCTATAAATTTGGCTTAATTTTTTACAGTTTTTATTTTATGAAGATTTCTTTTATTTTTCCTCAAAGACTATTGTTTCTCAGATTTTGTCTACTTTTGGCTTAATTTGCTATGAATTTATAGAAGCTATATGTTCCTATATTTTTGGAAGATGTAAAGTCGTTTATCCCTAATCTTGCATCAAATATATTCTTCCATTTTGATTTTCAATGTTTCCAACATGGCTCGATCTATATAAGGGGATTGAATTGCACCTAATCCTATTTACTATTTTTTTCTTATTAATGAGATAAAAACATTTCCTAGATCAACAGAAAACATAAATGTTAATATGTAGAAATCCAAATCAATTTTATAGGTTTTAAAGATCAATCTTTAGCAAATGCTGCTACCTGGTTTCTTTCAGTGTTATTCTTTTCCCTATTATTTTACTTAAGTAGATCAAATCAGAAATTATAATATCAATTTGCTTAGCAAAATAAAAAAAAAAAGGATTAATGTCTTAATTATTTTATCTTACAATGTTTTGTTCTTTTTACCAAAGACAGCATGTGGAACGTGGTGGGTCGGTTTCCATGATAAACAGATTCTGAGACAGATTTGTGTGCATGAGGTAATCACTGGGGAGAGCTTTGAGGAAAAATGCACATGATTTGATCAGTAATGCCTATGTAATGAAGCCTCCATAAAAACTCAAAAGGACAATATTCAAAGAACTTCTAGTTTGGTGAGCACATGAAGATGTTGAGGGCGTGGTGCGCTGGCAAAGGTGTGGAAGCTCTGCGCCCTTTCACCATACCTTGTTCTGTGCATCTCTTTCATCTGGCTATTCATGAGTAATATATCTTTCCGTAGCGTACCAATGATCCAGCGGGTATAATGTTTCTCTGAGTTCTGTGTGCCCCAATAGCAAATTAATCAAATTCAAGGATAGGGACCCTGGAACCTCTGATTTATAGCCAGTTGGTCAGAAGTACAGGTAACCTGGGCTTGCAACTGGCGTCTAAAGTGGGGGAGGGGAGGCAGTCTTGTGAGACTATTTAGCCAGTGGGATCTGACCTATCCGCAAATGGATAGTGTCAGAATTCAATAGAATTGTACAACACTCAGCTGGTATCTGAGAGTTGCATGGTGGTATGGAAAATACTCTCATGCTTTGAAAATTATTATTAGGATCATTTTGATTCTCCCTTTAGGACAGGTCATAATCTTGGGTGAGGCTGATCCCTTCGACCAAGGTCAGTTGATGCAGAGGAACTGAGTTCTGCGCCATTAAGGGACGATATCCCTGGCAGCTGGAAAGAATGCATATCTTTGCCTTAAAGGGCAAAATTGTGTCTACTACAAGGATATAGTAATAAAGCCATTAAAATGGTAAGGCATATTTTTAAATGTCTACTCATTTATTCTATGATTCTGTACATATTTTGCCTTATAATTTCATACTTACTGTATCAATAGACATATGACACTACCTAGAACTAAAATATAATTAGTTACCTCCAAGTGTCAAACCCTATTTGCACGATCATAACAATACTATTATTTTAAGAATTATTCCTTATTGTGATAAAAAGAAATTTCTAAAATTTTTTGTGTATGTCAGTGTCATACAAGGGGCCGGAACTTCAGGGCGTTACTTCAGCATTTCATGGAACGGAGGTCTTCACATAGAAGGAAAAAGGCAGAGAAAGCAGAGGATTTTCATGTCATAGGGCTGCAGTTAAGGTAAGAGAAAGACATGCCCATCTTTGTGTATTTTTTCTCTATTTCTTTCTCTTGCCATGGAAATTCAAGGAGAAAATGTTCAAAAACTCCAGTAAATCAGGCAACCAAGGATGAGCAATGCCATGCTTGTAGTAAGAGGCCTAGACTGGGAGATTCTAAGTTTCTAAGCCACATCCAGTATGTCCTGAGACAGAGAGTATATCATTTGCTGTGAAATGTGGCCTAACAGATAGCCTTACAGGTCATTATTGGCTCACTGAGTTCCACGCAGGGTATGCATGCATTCCAAATATTCCAGTAAATCAGAGTGAGGGAACATGGAAGGGCTGAGGGGGATGGAGAACAGGAGACAGCCTGGGGTAGAACAAACAAGTGGAGAATGTGTATATTTTTATTCTGCTGCAAATGTCTCAGTCCACAAACTATGGCAGTGGGGACTGTTTCAATGGCCAGAAGATGAGATTGAACAGGTTGCAAATTAGAGGTCATAAATCCAGTGACCAGATCAGCATAAGGCAGCACCGACCAGAAATATCACTTTGCAGCCAGGATTCTGAAGCCCTCTTTCCTATCCCAAGCGCTCAGAAAGTCATCTAAAAGATGAGCAGGCAGTATGGGGAATGTGAGCATTCACCTGGAAAAGACTGAGTCATCAAAAGGAGGCTACTTAAACTAGCTCAAAAAAAGGGCTATGAATCTGAGTTGATTGCAAATGTTAAGTGACTGTTCAAAATGGAGGACATTATGAGATCATTAATTAGCAAGTTATTTTTCCCAGCACCTCATGTAGGAGAGGACAATGGAAGTGATTATCCAGTTATAGGTTGTAAAGATGCTACATTTTGAGTAGCTTAAGTAGTTTGAATGGATTTGTTCCAAATGTGCAGGTGAATTGACTTCAATTCAGAAACCCCATTTAAAACCCTGCCTTTCTTTCATTTACTTGCTATAGTTAACACATAAAGGCCACAAGAGTTTAAAAATAATTTCATCAACTGAGAGTCATACTGATCAAAATCCTCAAATATTTATCAGTTTTAAAGTAAGAGAGAGAAAGGATCTTCTGGAACTCAATATATCCAAGGCAAAATTGCAGAAAAGTAAAAATGAATATAAAAGTAATGCAATGTTGCAAATTATTTGAAGAATTATTATGTCAGAAAGGAAGCCATTTGGAATCCTGAATAAAGGAGCTTAAAAACAGGAACTGGTCTTGTTCATACTCTATTGTTTGGTAGATATGAGAATTCTTGTCACAAGAAAAGAGTAATCTATTTTAGGCCGAAAAGGTATATTTATTCATTTATTCAATCAATGAATACTGGAGTGCTTATAATAATGGAGGCTCTAGGCTGTGCATGAGGCATTCAAAGATGAATAGGACATGGGCTCTGTCACTAAACACTTCATTCTTTTCAAAGTGATAGACAAAAAATAAAATACCACATAAAGAGTATTACATGATATATCATAAATCTATGAGAACAGGAAAGCGTGTGGTTTAAAACTGTCATTGGAGAACTGTTCTGGAAAAATGGTACTTTGTGTCAAAAGTAGGAAGTGGGCAAAATCATAAACAATTGAGCAAAGTCATTGGCAAATAAATTTCTAGCATGAAGAATAATGTTATATGCTAAAGGATGGAAATGCTTGGATAATGTACAACACATATAAAGAAGGATTGATATTTCACATGGAAATATGATATATTATGCTGAAGATTAAGAAATTAATTTGAATTGTAGATAAAGATCGATTCATAAGGAACATTTACTACAAAAAAGCATTTGAATTATATATGTAAATAAAGGAAAATCACTTCTAAATCTAAAAAAGGAACATGGCATGATCATATTTTATCTTTAGTAAATGCAATATTCTTGGATATAGTAGATGATAGTTTGAATGGAAACAAGAATAGATTATGAGTAAGTATTAGGGTAAATTTCCAGGTTTTGTTAATATAAATATTATCAATTAATCTGAAGCATTTGGACAAAGAGTAGGGAAAAATATGAATTCTTTAAGTTATTGAATGAATTGAATTTTCTGATTGGCTAGGGAAAAATTAAAAGGACAAATCAAGGATGCCTTTATTTATGTTTTATTGACTAGATAAAAATTAATGCCACTCCCTGAATGTGGAACATAGGAGGAGGAGAAGCTGTTTGTCTCTTTGTTCATTGTTTTTGTGTTTTTAGGGCAGGGATAATGAGAAGGTGACTCCAATGTCCTTTTGATCCCCTCTGCACATCATATTCTTAGAGGACATTCATACTTTTCAAAATGTGTAAAGATAAGCAGATATACTTGTCAAGAGGGCATTTAGTATTAAAAATGTTTATTCTGCTGTTGTTCAGATAGACAGAGGCATATGAAACTACATGTGTGAGTTATAAGAACCTGAGGAAATGTTTAGGATTAAAACTAAGGAGGAACAAGAAGGACATACCTACAGAGAATTGAACTTGTAAATGGTAAATAAAGAAATGCCATATGAGGAAAAGAAGTGTCTAGATATAAAGAAAAAAATAAAATAGACTCCATAAACTAGAGAAGTAATTTGAAGACCAAGAGGAGGTATAATTCTGAAACAGAAATATTTATTAAAACCATCTTATATCTCAAAGAAGGTAAGTCAGAACTGGAAAGTGCCCAAGAATGCATGGTTATCCTGAGACAGGTGAAATGATTGAAAAAGGAGGAAAATATCATATAGAATAATCTAATTTTTCAAGCAATTTAGCTACAAATTAGGGAATTATGCTAGAAGCTCTATGGAAAATATCAAATTAAATTATATTTTGAGATGGAAAAATTGAGAGGAAAGGTTATTCATGAGCAAGAAGTGGTAGGCAAGACAAAAAGGAATTAATGACCAATATTAATTAATAGATTGCAGTGTCACCAGCTTGTGTACAAGAGCAGACCCTTGTCTCTCATGGCAAGGGTGTAGATTTGAATCAGGATGCAGTATTGGTGGAAAGTGGAATGAGGAGGGAGAATTGAAGAGGTTTGCATTGAATGACCTTCTCTACCAAAAAGGGTGTTGTCTTCTATTCAGGTAAGAGGGAGAAAATAGGTATGGAGCTTGAAGACAGTGGGAAACATTTGGAAAAGGAGCTTTGGAAAATGGGAGAGTAAACACACAGAAAGTTTGCTGGTCAGTAGGGAGGACCAAGTAATATTGTTGATTATGAACCTTTATTGCATCCAATTCACATGTTTCTGGAATTCCTTTGTAGAGGTTCTGGATAAATTTGTTGCACAAGCAAATCATACAGTTTTGGATTGATACAAATTAGAGTGTTACAGGAAGGTAAGATGGAAGACAATAGCTTACAGGATTTAAGGACTTAGGAAAAAGTAGACATCACAGACATTTGAAGTTAGTAGGAAAATAATAAATACAACACAGAGATATTCAATAAGAGAAAAAAGATGTCAGGAGACAAGAAGTCTCGTCAAGTTGGAAAAGAGAAGGAATGGGAGGAAATCTAGGGTACTGGGCAGATTCTACGTAACCAGGCTCTAAGATAGTCTTCAAAAAGTCAGAACTGGGCTTTCCCAGAATATTGTTCTTTAAAACAATCTCATTTGTCTTAGTCTAATGCAGTGAGGATAGTACAATAGATTGAAACAATCACCAAAGCTCTGCTGCCTCTTAAGGTCCTGAATCCAGTTGGCCTTCCTTTTCAGTATCATATTCTGGTATAAATACTAGTTTTCAATACTCAACAATCGACAAATAACCTTTGCCTCAGTTTCTTATTCATACAAAGTTGAATTTTTACAACTCTTGAAAAATTGTAGTGACCCAACTTAATTGAATATTAAATAAATATTGTAAACCTTTTACCCTGACAAGAGTTCAGAAGATAAGTAAATGTTACCATTTAGTTATTAAATATGTAAATAAAATGAACTTTTCATAAATATTACCTAGTATGTGATATGTAAAATGTAGAAAATATCAATAAACAATAATTCATTCAAATGATTGTATTGCCAGGTGGCAGAATCCCATAGCTTGCAAATATAAGCAGAAAATCTGGTTATGTAAATGATTTTTAGGTAAGCAGGGTCATTTGGAGGTAATGGAAACAAATGCTGCCAATGTTTTAAAGCTAATTTGAGAAACATTGCCTACTTAAAAGGTATTTGTAAGATAATAGCCTCCCCTTATTCATTTGCAGTTTCATATAATTAGTTGTTATTATTGTGGAAGCGAACAAAACATATAAGAAAAAATTCACATGGGTATTCATGGAAAGGCTTTTGTGTTGGATTAATTGGAATCCACAGTGGTAATGCAAACCTAAGTATTTTTCATTAAAGAGAAAGAAAAATAACAGAATATGTAGCTTCACCTTTTTTTTTTTGGTTAGTTCCTTATTGCTACCAACATCCTAATGATACATTTAATTCTAAATCTTTATATATTTTTTGTCTAATTTAATGGATTCTGTTTAAGTTTCCGGCACTAATTTCAAAAGTTCATAAATTGCTTTCTTTGCATCAATAAAACTATCTGGCTGATAAGTTTAGAGTACTTATTAGGGAGTTAAAAAAAACCACTAATGAAATGCCTTAATTAAAGTAATACATTTTTAAAAAGTAAGGAGAATCATACTAACTTACATTATTATATTTTACAAATCCTCAGTCTAAAAATCTTTTGCATCAAACCAGCCTGAACAGTAAAGTATTTTTGTTAATATAAATGTCAGAAATGAAATTATAACAACTGATTATCAAAGTATATCTAAAGGGCAAAAATTTAGTTAATGAATAGTGGATAGTGTCTTCACAGCATCTCCGAAACACTACTTTTTATTTTTAGTATACTTTTTTTCTATAATGAAAGTAATTTCAAAATAGTAAATAAAATTTAGAAAATAAAAATAGAAAACACAAATTATTCAGTTTTATCACCCTAACACAGAGTGTAAATTACTGTATTTATACCTGATAAGAAAAACTCTCTCATTATTATACAAGCAATTCACTGAAGGAGAAATAATGTTCAACTAGTAGTGGAGCAATTGGACATCCATAGGCAAAAACAAACAAACAAGAATACAGAAAGTTCCACTCCAACTTAAATGTCATATCTAATAAAAATTCACTGAAAATGGTTATAGATTTAAACATAAAACTATAACTTTTAGAAGCAGCCATAAAAGAAAAGGCTTGGAACCTTGGACTTGATGAAGACTTCTCAGACACAGCATACAAAACATAATCCATAAAAGATAAAAATGAATAAACGACTTCCTAAAAAAAGTTTTGCTATGTAAAAATCTTTGAAAAACTAAAGAAAAAAAGTTAAAGATAGGCAAACCATGTATTTGACAAAGAACTTATACCTAGAATACATTTTTAAAAAAACTCACAAAACTCAACAGGAAAAACAATGGCAAAGAGATATGAACTGACTTTTCACTAAAGGTTAGGTATGAATTTCAAATAAGCACATAAAATATATAGAACCACTAAATAATTGCAAATTAAAACCACAATTAGACATCATTGCACATTTTTCAGAATGACTGAAATGCACCAAAAAAAAAATGAAAAAAGAGAAAGAAAGAAAAAATACTACTGGCAAAAAACTAGTTCTCTCATATATTTCTGGTAAATTGTAAAATGGCACAACCACTCTAGAAATTATTTGTGTTATTTATAAAAATAACTCGTACTCAATGACATGACACAGAAATTTCAATCTTGGCTATTTATCTCAGAGAAATGAAAACCTATGTTAAAAATAAAACTTGCATGTGAATGTCATAACAGTTTTATTTTTCATAGCCCAAGTTGGAAAGAACCCTCTCCTTGAATGAGTGAATGGCCAAGTGAAATGTGACACACATACACCATAGTGTATTAGTGAACAATTCCAATAAACAATAAACTATTGATATGTGTAACAACTTGGATGGTTCTCAAGAGCTTTGTCTTTAGTTATTTAAAAAAATATTGGGAGACTATATGCTGTATGATTCCATTTACCTAGTGCACTCGCTCTCTCTCTGTATATAGATAGATGATAGAAATAGATGTAGATATAGATATAAATATCTAGATATCTACATAGATATATAAATATCTAGATATTTATATCTATATCTATCTATAGAAAGAGGTGGGGGGAGAGAGAGAAAAAACAAGAACAGATTAGTGATTTCCAGTAAGGGGGAGGGAGGTGAAGAGGGAAGGTACAACTATAAAAAATAGGAAAAAGTTTTTCTATTTGTTCTTGCCACTATGAATGTCATGCCCAGGGAAGATGTTTAAAAAAACAAATCATTCACATGGCCCTCTGGCTCAAAAGGTTTGAAGTCTTTGAACTGAGAATTTTCTTTCTTTAAAATTCTTTCTTTCCATTTTCATTTCTTCATTACTATTTCTCTATATTTTACCCTTGCAACTCTTTGTAGATAGATCAGTATCTTAGATACTTCTCTTAATATGTAATCTGGAAATTTTTTAGACTTAAATCATTTCTACTGACTATATATATGAAGGGGGACCTATGTCCATAGGTCTGGAAAAAGTTCAACCATTGTTAATATAACGAGAACAGTTTGCATGGCATTGATGTAACCTGGCAGCCAAGAACAGTGGACTGGAATGCACATGCATGAACCATGACAACTTCACTGTACTAGCCAGTGAGGGTGGGGGTAGACTTGTTGAGTGAGCATGTATACTGTGTGGCCATTGCATTAAAAATGACTGAGAGATTAGAGCAACAAACCTATATCAAATTTTACATTAAGCTTGAATATGCCTCTGAGGAAACTATTCAGATGATTCAGAAGGCCACAACTACTGGCAGCTGGTGACTGGAAGCTTCATCATGACAATGTACCTGTTCATACATCACATCTTGTACAGAGTTTTCTGGTGAAACATCATATCATTGCAGGTGACTCTACATCTCTACCTACAGCCCAGATTTGGTACTTTGTGTCTTCTGACTTTTCCAAAAATGAATGTCACCTTTGAAAGAGAAGAGATTTCAGACCATTGATGAAATACAGGAAAATACAATGGGGCAGCTGATGGCGATTTGGATAACCGAGAAAGGCCCAAGGTGTCTTCCATGAAGGGGACTGAGGCATCATTGTCCTATGTACAATGTTTCTTGTATCTTGTACCTCCTTCAATAAATGTCTCTATTTTTCATATCACCTGGCTAGATATTTTCTGAACAGGCCTTCCACACACGTGTATTTCCTGCTTCCTTGATTCCCATTTTTCATTCCAGCCTACTTCATCATCTTCACTGCCTCTATAGGAAAGTGAGACATATACACTGGCTGGCTTTACTTGCATAAAAGGGGAAAGGAGACACAGTGACCTGTACAATGCAAAAGTAAGGAGAGTTCTCATTTGGTATGCTAAATCACATTTTGAGACCCTTTGTCCTTCCCAAGCATATCATTGTTTCTTTCAAAGGGTTTATTATATGTCATAACTTGTGGGCCAAAGCAAATTTTTTGCAAGTACAATTGAAGGCGGGGGGTTTTCACCTGCAACTCTCAGCTTGTCCCTTTGAACTTTGCCCCACTTAAGGCTTCTGGCTGCCTCACTACAGGGGTACCCTTGGGAAGACTAGCTCCCAAAATTGCTCCTCTCTTCTCTTGGTAAACTCAGTCCACATAAGTATTTTCTCTATTTGAGTTTATCCAGTAAAACGATAACTCACACTTTCAATGAAGAAATATATCTAAATATTTGAAGCATTAATGTTTCCAATTCTAATTAGGTTTTTAAAATTATTATCAGTTTTTTCCACTCTATGGAATTTTGTTTTAAGGACAAACAATTGAGAAGGGGAGGAATGTAAATATAAGTGCCTTTACTTCCACTTTTAATAAAAGTTTTTTTTAATTTAATTTATTTATTGTTCAATTACATTCATCTCCACTTTCCCGCCACCACTTTCCCCTGACCCCCTCCCCGACCTTCTTCCCTCAATCTTTTCCCACTTTAGCTTTCTCCGTGGGTCCTTTATACATGTTCCTTGACTTGACCCTTCCCTTCCCTTTCCCTGACCCTCTCCCTCCCCTCCTCCTTCCATCTTGATTCTGTTGGTTTATTTTTTCTTTCAATGTTGCTGGTTATATTTTCCATGCTTGTTTGTTTTGTTGAGTGGGTTCCACTTATAGGTGAGATCATATGGTATTTGTCTTTTGCCCCCTGGCTTATTTCACTTAGCATAATGCTCTCTAGTTCCATCCATGCTGTTGCGAAGTTTAGTAGTTCTTTTTTTCTTTCTGCTGTGTAGAATCCCATTGTATAAATGTACCATAGTTTTTTTATCCAATCTTCTACTGATGGGCATTTAGGTTGCTTCCAACACTTGGCTATTGTAAATTGTGCTGCTATGAACATTGGGTGCATAGGTTCTATTGAATTGGCGTTGGGGATTCTTAGGGTATAATCCCAGCCGGGGAATCACTGGGTCAAAAGGCAGTTCCATTTTTAGCTTTTTGAGGAAATTCCAAACTTCTTTCCACAATGGCTGCACCGGTCTGCATTCCCACCAACAGTGTACTAGGATTTCCTTTTCTCCACAGCCTTGTCAGCACCCATTGTTTGTTGATCTGTTTATGGTGGCCTTTCTGACCAGTGTGAAGTGGTATCTCATTGTGGTTTTAATTTGCATTTCTCTGATGACTAGTGATGCTGAGCATCTTCTAATATGTCTCTGGGCCCTCTGTATGTCCTCTTTGGATAAGTGTCTGTTCAGATCCTTTGCCTATTTCTTAATTGGATTGTTTGTCTTCCTGGAATGGAGTCTTGTGAGTTCTCTATATATTTTGGAGATCAAACCCCTATCTGATGTATCATTGACAAATATATTTTCCCATAGGGTTGGTTCCGTTTTCATTTTGCTGATGTTTTCCTTAGCCATGCAGAAGCTCCTTATTTTGATGAGGTCCTACTTGTTTATTCTTTCCTTTATGTCCCTTACTCTAGGGGACATATTGGTCAAAATATTGCTGCAAGGGATATCTGAGAATTTCCTGCCTATGTTCTCCTTTAGGACTTTTATGGTGTCATGACTTATATTTAAGTCTTTTATCCATCGAGTTTATTTTTGTGTATAGTGTCAGCTGATAATCAAATTTCAATTGTTTGCATGTAGCTGCCCAGCTCTCCCAACAGCATTTGTTGAAGAGGCTATTTTTACTCCACTTTATGCTTCTGCACTCTTTGTCAAATATTAATTGACCATAGAGACATGGATTTATTTCTGGGCTTTCTATTTTGTTCCACTGATCTGGTGTCTGTTGTGCCAGTACCAGACTGTTTTGATTACAGTGGCCTTGTAATATAGTTTTATGTATTGTGATCCTTCCTACTTTGTTTTTCTTTCTCAAAATTTCTGCAGCTATTCAGGTTCATTTATGGCTCCTTTCTGAAATGTCTGTTCTATGTCTATGAAATATGTCACTGGTATTTTAATAGGGATTGTGTTGAACCTATAAATTGCTTTGGGTAGTATGGACATTTTGATGACGTTAATTATTCCAATCCATGAACATGGTATATGCTTCCATTTATTTGTGTTTTCCTTAATTTTTTTATTCAGTGTTGTGTAATTTTCTGTGTACAGGTCTTTTACCTCCTTAGTTAAATTTATCCCTCGGTACTTTATTTTTCTTGCTGCTATAGCAAACGGGATTTTCCCCCCTGATTTCTGCTTCTGATATTTCATTGTTGGGGTAAAAAAATGCCTTTGATTTCTGAATATTGACCTTGTATCCTCCCTTTTTGCCAAATTCACTTATTAGGTTGAGTAGTTTTTTGGTGGAGCCTACAGGGTTTTTTATGTACACTATCATATCACCTGCAAACAATGATAGTTTTACTTCCTCCTTTCCAATCTGGATGCCTTTTATTTCTTTTTCTACTCTGACTGGTGTGGCAAGGACTTCCAATACTACGTTGAATAGAAGTGGTGAAAGCAAACATCCTTGTCTTGTTCTCAATCTTAGGAGGAAAGCTTTTAGTTTTTGCTCATTGAGTATGATGCTGGCTGTAGGTTTTTCATATATGGCCTTTATAATTTTGAGGTATGCCCCCTTTATTCCCATTTTGCTGAGTGTTTTTATCAAAAATGGGTGCTGTACCTTATGAAATACTTTTTCCTCATCTATTGAGATGATCATGTAGTTTTTGTCTTTCCTTTTTTTTTTTTTTTTTGTGATGTATTACGTTTATTGATTTGTGAATATTGAACCATCCTTGCATCCCTGGGATGAATCCCACTTGATCGTGATGGATGATCCTTTTGATATATTGCTGGATGCGGTTTGCCAATATTTTGTGGAGGATTTTAGCATCTATGTTCATCAGCGAAATTGGCCTGTAGTTTTCTTTCTTTGTAGGGTCTTTATCTGATTTTAGGATTAGGATGATGCTGGCCTCATAAAAAGAGTTTGGGAGTCTTCCCTTTTCTTGGATTTTTTGGAATAGTCTGAGAAGTACAGGGGTTAGCGTTTCCTTAAATGTTTTGTAAAATTCTCCTGTGAAACTGTCCGGTCCAGGGCTTTTGTGTGCTGGGAGTTTTTTGATTACTGCTTCAATTCACCACCTGTTATTGGTCTCTTCAGGCTTTCTGCTTCTTCTTCATTCAGTGTTGGAAGGTTATACTTTTTGAGAAATTTGTTCATTTCATTGAGATTTTCAAATTTTTGGAATATAATTGTTCATACTAATTTCTTATAATCCTTTGTATTTCTGTGGTATCAGTGGCTGTTTCTCCTTTTTCATTTCTGATATTATTTATTTGAATCCTCTCCCTTTTTTTCTTCATGAGTCTGCTTAAAGGCTTGTCAATTTTATTTATCTTTTCAAAGAACCAGCTCCTGGATTGTTTGATCCTTTGAATTGTTGTTTTAGTCTCTATGTCATTCAATTCTGCTCTGATCTTGATTATTTCCTTCCTTCTACTTGCTCTGGGAATTGTTTGTTGTTGTTTCTTCAGTTCTTGATGTTGTAGAGTTAGGTCATTTATTTGAAATGTTTCTATCTTTTTTAGGTAGGTCTGTGTTGCTTTGAACTTCCCTCTCAGAACTGCCTTTGCTGTGTCCCATAGGTTTTGGACTGTTGTGTGTTCATTTTCATTTGTTTCCAGAAACTTTTCAATTTCTCCTCTTATCTCATTATTGACCCATTCATTGTTTAATAGTGTGCTATTCAGTCTCCATGAGTTTGAAAGTTTTTGAGGTTTTTTTTCTTGAGTTAGTTTCCAGTTTCAAGCCGTTGTGATCCGAGAAAATGTTTGTTATGATTTCAATTTTCCTGAATTTGTTGAGGCTTGTTTTGTGTCCCATAATGCGGTCTATCTTTGAAAATGTTCTGTGTGTGTTTGAAAAGAATGTGTATTTTGCTTCTTTGGCATGAAAGGTTCTATATATGTCAGTTAAGTCCATTTGATCTAATGCATCATTCAGTTCCACAATATCCTTGTTTTTATTTTGTTTGGAAGATCGATACGTTTTTGACAGTGGGGTATTAAAATCCCCTACTATCAGTGTGTTGTTGTCTATATCTTTCTTGAAGTCCTCCAAGATTTTCCTTATATATTTGGGTGTGCTTACCTTGGGTTCATATATGTTTAAAATGTTTATGTCTTCTTGATGGATTCTTCTTTTGAGTATTATAAAGTGTCCTTCTGGATATCTTTTTATGGCCTTTGTTTTGAAATCTATTTGGTCTGATATAAGTATTTCAACCCCTGATTTTTTTTCCTGCCCATTTTCTTGGAATATTTTTTTCCATCCCTTTACTTTTAATGTGTGTAGATCTTTTGTTCTAAGGTGGGTCTCTTGTAGGCAGCATATGTGTGGGTCATGTTAACTTATCCATTCAGCTATCCCATTTCTTTTGATTGGGGTATTTATTCCCTTTACATTTAAAGTTATTATTGATAGGTACTTACTCATTTTTTCCCTTTGTAGCTGTGTTCTTCTCTCTTTCACTCTTTTTCTTCATCATCGTAAACCAGTCTCTTTAGCATATCTTGTAGTGCTGGGTTGGGAAGGAGTATTCTTTTATCCTTGTTTTGTCTGGGAATCTCCTTATTTCACCTTCCATTTTAATTGAGAGCCTTGCTCTACAGTCGTTGTGGTTGCAGGCTTTTGCTTTTCATGACTTGGAATATTTCTTGCCATTCCCTTCTGGCTTGTAGTGTTTCTGCTGAGAAGTGAGCTGCTTGCTGTATTGGGGCTCCCTTGTATGTTACTACTGGTTTCTCCCTTGTTTCTTTTAAGATTCTTTGTTTGTCTTTGATATTTTTCATTTGAATGATGATTTATCTTGGAGCGGGCCTCATTGGGTTCCTCTTGAATGGGACCCACTGTGCTTCCTGGACTTGTGTGACTTTTTCTCTCCTCAAATTAGGGAAGTTTTCCATCATTACTTTTTCAAACAGATTCTCTGTCCCTTCTGCATCCTGTTCTTCTTCTGGTATCCCTATTATGCAGATATTATTACATTTCGGCCTGTCTGCCTGCATTTCCCTAAATGCCTCTTCATTATTTTTCAGTCTTTTTTCACTTTCTTGCTTTTTCTGGGGCTTTTTTCTACCTTATCCTCCAGCTTGCTGATTTGATCCTCTTCTTCATCTAGCCTTTTTTTGATTCCTTCTACTGTGTTCTTCAATTCAGAAATTGTATTCTTCATTTCCTCTTGTCTCTTATTGGTAGTTTCTATGTCCTTTTTCATGCTGATATAGTTTGCAGTAAGTTCCTCTCAGTTTCCCAGCAGTTTTTTGTAATTCTCTTTGAGCTGGCTGAGCTCATTGAGCTTCCTTAGAACCATTGTTTTGAATTCAGTATCTGATAGTTTACTTGCCTCTATTTCATTTAGTTCTTTCTGTGAGAATTCCTCCTTTTCCCTTGATTGGTGGGTGTTTCTTTTCCTTCCCATTATTTGTGACACTCTTCTTTTTTGCTTCTGCTTCTTAAATTGATCTGCTTTGATTTCCTGACTTTGTGATGTGAACTTCTATCTTAGTAGATGGGTCTTTTTTTTTTTTTTTTTTTTTGTCTTTCTGGGTCTGCCTCTGATGATGTCAGATGTTGACCCCATCTGACCTTCGGCAGTTTGTTTGAGACTTCCAGGAATCTACTGTCTGTGTCTGTCTCCTGCAATTGTTAACCTAGTCACTCTGCCCTCAGCCGTCAGGCTTAGGCACCACAGGGCAGGGTAGTGCCTCCTGAGGGCAGGGTTATTGTGTCCTTACAGGTTGTGGCCATTCAGGGGAGTGGTTTACCTGAGCAGGATGGAAGCTGAGGAGTGGGGGAGGAGTCAGTACTAATATCTCCCTGGCTACTCCCTCAGTTCTCTCCTCAACTCTTCTGTCTCCAGTCTCTCCTCAAGCGTCTCTAGACAGCTCTGTGTCCCCTTTAGCCAGGGATCTACTTTCTGTGTCGGCTGCTCTGCACTCAGCACCCAAGCCTGCATGAAACTCCTGGCCAGGGCATAGAGTACTCAGGGCAGGGCTATTGTTTCCTTCCCTGCTGCTTCCTCTCTGGGGTGTGACCTGCCTGAGCAAGATGAAGACTGTGACTGCGGAATGGGGAAGGAGTCAGCACTGGAAAACCCCTCGTTACTCTCTCAGTTCTCTCCCCAACATCTCCATCTCCAGTCTCTCCTCAAGTGTCGCTAGACAGCTCTGTGTCCCCTTTAGCCAGGGATCTACTATCTGTGCCAGTAGCTCTGCACTCCCCATCGAGTCCTACATGCAACTCCTGGCTGGGGCAGAGCCTCCTAAAGGTGAGGTTATTGTGTCTTTTATGCCTGAGCAAGACAGAAGCTTTGGAGTGGAAGGTGAGTCATTACTGGGACTCTGCTAGCCACTGTCTCAGTTCTCTCCCCAAAGCTTCCCTCACCAATCTCATCTCAGGCAGCTCCAACCCACTCTGCCCCTGCTTTTGCCCAGAGACCAAGGTAAGTGTCTGCCACTGCAAATTTTGCATTGGCCCTTTAAACGTCTCTTTGCATCTCCAGACACCTGTCTCTGGCAGAGAGCATCACTGCACTTTTCGCAGCTGTCTTTTGTCTGTGTGCTTTCTGGGCTTTGGTGCTGCAGGCTAGAGGTCCCCGCTTATGATTCAGACCCTGTTCTTCTTAGGGGGATCCAACTGGCAGTTTCAATATCCCTCTGGTGCTGGCACCTGTGAGCGCCAAGCCCACCCTTTAGAGCCTCCACAGCACTTCTCACCCATTAGGATGTGCAAAAGCCAATTCCACTGTCTGTCCAAGGCTCCAAGGCTCCTCTCTTGCCATCATTCCATTGTTTTCCAGATGATTTCTCCACTATGTAGTTGCAATTCCAGTTTGGTCCTGGGAGGAGGTCAGTGTGACTTCCACTTACTCCTCTACCATATTGTCCTCAAACAGTTCTATTTTTAAGTTAAATTATTTATTTATTTATTTATTTACTTAAATGACTTTCTTCAGGAGAAAGTTTGTCAGAATAGAAACAAAGTAACTTGGCCCCATTAATTACAATAATAGATAATAATTTTGAAGTAATTATTGTTTTCCAGGCAAGATGTTAAAAATACCTAAGATTATCTCATTTAATCACCAAACAATTGTGTAAGATATATATATATAGTTGCTAATTTTTTGAGAAAGAAATTAAAGCTAGCACAGTTAAAACAATTTGTTTGCTCATACTCTCACAGCTAAAATATAGTAAATGATCAAAAGTAAATCTGACTCTAAAAAGTTTTTCTTATCTGTGCTACAAATTGATTTATGTAGTTGGAGCTTCTTAACATTGCACAGATTTGGACATATTTCTTTCAGGAATTTCCAGCAGTATTCATATGTCTTGAAATAGAGAACAAGGTGAACATATAGAAAATCGAAAATAAAATGTGGATGAAGAAAATGGAAATGGAAGGAGATGGGAGAAAATGCAGCCAGCATTATGGGGAAATAAGCAAATCACCATGGATTTTCTTTTTCTAAGAATAACACAGAAGTTCATTATTGGTAAATTTAAAGACTATGGAACCATGATAACTAAAATTTTGTAAAGCCACAGACAGGGCCATGGCTGGGTAGCTCAGTCCGTTAGGGATTTTCTCCATACTTCAAGGTCACGGACTTCATCCCTGGTCAGGGCACATACAAGAAGCAAAAAATAAATGCAATAGTAAGTGGACCAACAAATTGATGTTTCTCTCTCTCTCTCTCTTTTCCTGTCTTTTTCTAAAATCAATAGAAAAATACAAAACACAGACTATTACAAGAGCCCCTTAATATATTGAACCATGTTCAGCTGTGCTTGTTCCTGTATCTCTGCTAATTTCTATACACTGGCTAAAAAGGTAACAGTTTTGTAAAATGGGAATAGCCAATAGATGTCTGTAATCGCAGGAGAAATGATATATCTAGGAAAAGTCTGAGCTGCTTTACATGCACCACTGATGTTCAATGTAATTTTGTGATCAAATCCAGATGCTTTTTTTCCACTTGTAAAATCATATTAAAGAAAGTATAATGTACAACATTAATCATGTCATTTTACTTGATAAATCATAAGGGGTTCTTCTAAATAATTAAAGCCACTAAATAATCTAAAAACATAAATGCCATTAAGAGAGAGTAAGTGAAATTTTCCCTTGGGTTAACACTTCAATTAAAATGGATATGCTTCATCAACACCTGCAATATGCAAGACAGGTAGATTAGGTAACACCATCCATAAGGTAATGGAGAAAAAAGTCAAGATAGCAGTATCAGCATAGAGAGTTCAAAGATGGATTCTAAATTTTCAAATATTTGAGCTTATTTTACCACAAGCATCTTCATTAACAAACTTCAGTGAATAATTCCAGTGGTAAAATATTTTATTTAATGCTTACTTAGTATGTGGTGTTGATTGAAAAAATGTGTCACATTACAGTCCATATATACAAAGTACCTCTCTATGTTCACAATTGAGAAAGTAATTATATATGTAAAAATTAAATTCAAAACTTAAAATATGTTATAAACACAAGAGCAAAGTTATATTTAAGCCCAAAAGGTGGAGAAACTTAACCTATGTTGAGGAAATAGGTGCTTTACAAAATATTTTCTGGGTTGTAAAATAAACATCAGATTTTGTGAATTCCATTCCTTAAAATTCAAGTCTGCAAGAAAATTAATAAATATCTTTTATTTTCAGAGAAACTTCAAGAGAAAAGGATAGTGCTACCAATAATTTTGGGGGCATACATACATTTGTGAAAGAGAAATAGAGAAACAAATTCTTTCAAATATAACATAGTATTTCCACATGTTAGTATACAGATAGTCACAGAAAAGATTGTAAGGGATAACAGGAAAAGATGATGGGGCTTTGAAGGTTTAAGGAACAGTGTTTACAGAATCAAGAAGATGTGAATGAGCAACCAACCACTCCACTCCCAACCCCAAATAGTCAATATGACGAGCACTGTGAGTCTGAAGTGGGTGATTTTATAAAGTTTGAACTTTTTCTGTGACAATTATACACAGTGGACTTTAAGCAAAAGAAAGGTAAAATTTAATTTATTTTTCTGAGGTTGGTAGTCATGGCATGAAGGAGAGGAGGCTGGTAGGAGGGATTTAAAGTGGATGGAAACCTACACTCACGCTCAGAAAGAGAGGATAGAGAAGAAAGCCAGGATTTTTGAGACATTTTTATAATACAATTAATAAAGGTTGGTGCATAAATGGATATAAAATAGAGAAGGTCAGAGAGGAAACAGTAAAAATAATTTTGAGTTCATAGCTTTGGTTTCAGTGTTATAGCTGTATATCATTGCTCAAAATGTAGTGCTGCCAGTCAGTACACTTGGAAGGTGGGGCTGGGGATTTGACAAGGTCTAAGCCCTATGCCATTTGTAGATTTTTTAAAAAATGTTTGAGATATCTGTAAAATAGATAAGTGGAAATATCCTATAGACACTTAAAATTATGCAAATAAATGAGAGGTTAAAGAATTAAGGTCATTGTCATTTAGATGTTAGGAGAAGCTGTAGAAATACTTTTAGTCAGGTAGGAATTGTAGATCAGAAATAGGAGGTTTCTTCTATTAGTTGTAGGCTTCTCAATATATACTCTTACAATATGGTTTTAAATGTATTGGGCAATTTAAATCCTCATGATTGATTTGAATCAATAGCAAGTGTTTCCCCTTCTAGACTATGAAGTAGAAAATTATTTTTTCTGTATTAAAGCATGTAAGTGATATTTAACATTCAGTTTACCAGACGTGTTTCCCCTCAAGACCTAATTTATCAGAAGTCAGGAAAATAAAGTAGCAAGATTGTTTGCCATTTATTTTCTTTGGGGCTAGCATTTATTCAGAATCTGATTTTACAGTTGTCATTGCCTGCCATTATCAGAAAAGTAAAAAATAGAAGCTGACCATTAGAAACTCAGGGAGAAATAAAGGTCCAAATCAGAACTGAAGGGAATAAAGTGTAATTTGTAGAGACAATTTATGAAGTTAACTCCCCAAATAGCAGTACCTTTGCTTTGACTCTCTCCCGGTTTCTGAAGAGAAAAGTAAATAGCAAAGGAAAAATCTTCTAAGCGTATGACATGTCATTTCATAGGGATATACTAATGGGAAAAAATGTTGATAGAGTACAGAATGACATTTCAACTATTTGCTTCTCTGAGAAGCTAACTGTATCTGGTTTCTTATTTATATTCTATATGCTTCTCCACCCCATGCCCCAACTTTCCAGTTGTCTGTGTTTCTAAATAAATACTGTGTGTTTTTGACATGTAAACTTTGATTCAGATATTGATTGATTTCTATAATCTTTTCAGGCCACTACACCTCACTTAGATAATGACCCTCTAATTTGAATTTAGCCATGTTCTCTTTATTTACTTGTTTCTTCTTGGAGTTCAATTTAATTATCCTAGGTTAGTTCAAAAGAACAAATAGTTTTCCACACAGTGCTATGGAAAGAGATCTGTTAGATTATGCTTCTCCTCAGCATTATTTCTTTTGTGAGTTCTGCTCTTCTTAACTGTCTAGCATCATCCTAGGGAAATGCATTAAGCCCAAGTTTCCCTAGCATCACTCCTGCACCATCATCAACACACACATGCACTGAGCTGTCATTCCTTCCCATGTGTTCAACATTAGGCTCCCGCTGCTACTGTAGCTCTCTTTATCTTGGGGGACTCCTTTGGGACACGAACCTACTTAGTTAATGTACAACCTTCCTTCTTGATATCTACCACATCCTTAACATTCAGTAACACACAATTGTACACAATCTATAAATTTAAGTTATATTGCAAGATGCACACACTATATTGTCATATACATTGATTTTGATATTTTACATTTAGATCCCTAATGTCACCAAAGATATTGTTATTAATTCTCACAAATATGGGAAAGGGAGAAAGGAAGTCCCTGAGATAGGCAGATAACAAATCCTTGAACAGAGAACAAACAATAAAGCAAACAAATTAATGCAAATTTTTAAAGTTTCATAGCAGTTATGCAAAGTTTTGAGGCCAATGGTGCAACAGACAGGTAAACACTTATTCATTTCCCAGGGACACTGAAGACTTTTTCAAAGCTATGTCTTGCATGGCTGATCTCACTACGTGAGAAAGCACTAATACTGCTATTCCTGATCTCAGCACACAAGCCACTAAGCCTGCTGATGAGAAAAATAGCCTTCCGTTCTCACATTTATGCCACATTTTCAAAAGGTCTTATTTTCCTCCCAATTCTCTTGCATATAAAATGACCGATTCATAGTCAATTTTGTTAATCAACTATCCTTCATTACAAACCTTTGCAAGTTTTTAAATATTAAGAACTGTTTAATATTTGGATTTGCCCTTCAAATTTTCTCATAAGTTGAGTACATAACTCAACATTTATCAATTCTTCTTGAAAATGAAGAATGGCTGCTGCCCAGGCCACAGCTAAATGTGTAGATATCAATGCTGCCTATGAAGCCCTTCTCCGGCTCCTCCTGTTCATTTTCATGAATTTAATTCTGTCTCCACCAACTTGTTTGCTGATGCCAAAGGGTTTATGATTCTTTCTTTTCAGGTCAGTCTTATTTAGTTGTACATCAACTAAATAATAAATTTGTTATTTGTCTTATTCAGCTTGGACTATTCATAGCAAAATACCATAGACTAGGTGACTATACAACAAAAACTTACTTTCTCACAGTTCTGGAAGCTTGAAGTCCAAGATCAAGTTGTTAGCCAGTTTGATTCGTAGTGAAAGCTCTCCTCCAGTACTGTAGATGGCTATCTTCTCTTCAAGTGCTTACATGGCAGGGAGAGAACTCTCTGATATTTTTTCTTATGAGAACACTGGACCTATCATGAGGGTCCAACCCTCATGACCTCATCAAACCGTAGTTACATTCCTTATCTCCAAAAACCATCACATTGGGGGTCAGTGCTTCAAAGTAAAAATACAGAGGTGTGGTGATGTACAAACAATGAGCCCATGACAATATTTGTATTCAATTTTACAGCAAGTTACATAAATTTAATTTCATCACTATTTTAATTATTTTCAAAATTCTTTGCCACACTTGTTTATAGCTTTACATTTCCACCGTGAACAAATACTTTTTGCTTATCTTTTAGCTATTTCTTATATATCTTCCAATGATTCTATTAAATTGTTTTTAAGTGTCTTAGTGCCTTTTGGATCTTAATGTTTTCTTCTATAACCACCATTAACAACAAAAAGAGTACACACAGAAAGCCACTATGTCTCTTGGGAATAATATATTTTAAACAATTTGCCTAAAATATAAATACTTGTGATGGACATATACAAGATTATTTCAACTCTGAAAATACTTTCTTATACTTAGTTCTTGAGTTATTGTTCTCTATTTCTTCTGTTCTTTAGAAACACCTGTCATTGTCAGCGTGATTCTGAGTCCTTGACTTTCCACATGTACCAACTTTTTGTTGTTGTTGTTGTTGTTGTGGTTGTTGTGGTTGTTGATATAATCTTCCTGTTTTTATATTCTGTAAAAAGTCTTGTGTTTGTCCTCTACATCTAGATTTGATTTTGGAGAACAATTTTTTAAAATTTACTGTCCTCAATGTCCTTCACAGTTTTACTTGTATTTTATTTTCTTGAAAATGCTTCCTTATCTTGTGAGTCCCCCTTCTTATCTCTTTTTGGGATATTTTTACCCCGGATATATGTTCATCGCCACCTTTCCTGTTCTCTGCTCCACCTTTCTCCTCTGATTTATTAAGGTCATTTTATTGGAGTTATATTCTTTTTAAGGGTATTAAGTGTTTTTCCTGAGATATTTTTCCCCTGAATTTACAGAAAATAAATTTTATTGTAATACAATGCCTGTTAGTCTTGAAAATAAAAATTACTATACCCCTCCATTGGCTACTCAAGCACAGTAAAACAGTTAAAGATTTAACTGCCAGCAAGACTAGGTATTTCTCTGGGGATTATAGGAGGGTGGCACTAAACTTATTTCTAAATTCCAAGTTACTATTCTTATCCACTTACTAGTTTCTAGTGTGTTATTACCCTACTGTAGACTTACTTTTTTTTTTGGCTTTGTTTTCTTTCCTTCATTACAAATTCTTTTGATCTAGTTAAATTTAATGATCCACCACGTTGAGTTACTTTTCATTGTTAAATAGACCTAGCACTTTCCTCAATCCGAATGATTTTATTTATCTGAAATCATCATCTTTCTCTCTTGACTCTAAGAATGCTGTTTATGATTGACTCTATCTCTAACAGCAACACAGTTTTTTCATACTAACAATACTTTCAGAAGGTATTGTGGCATCTGGTCTGTCTGTCTATTTGTTCTTCCTTCATGCTCTCGGATGTAGTTTAAGTGTGGTGGGATCACTGCGCCTAGGCTCTACTATTTCCTAACCATGTGCCTTGGACAAGTTATTTCACCAAGCACTTAACTCCTTTAAGTCTTACATTCCCTGCATGCCAAATTAGTATTTAAATGCTACTTCCCTATAGGTTTGACTTTTTAGAGCAAATGAGCAAACTATGCAAAGCTGCTTACATATTATAACTTAACATTTAACCTGAGCTCAGCATGAGTAAAGCTAGTATTATTACTGTGAGTTGCTGACTTTCAGGGGCTATAGAAAGGTGAGCCAAATACTTCAGTGTACCGATCACAGGGACAGAAACAATTAGTTTCTCGGAACAGAGCCTCACTCTCCTAGTGATACAAGTAAGAGAGTAAAAGAGGTAAATATCTCCTTACTGAAGTAGTTGATACTGATTAAATAAGTTAAAACTCAAAAAGACTAATGTGAAGGTAGTTTGTCAAATTAAGCTATAAATGAGTCACAGTTAATACATATTTTCTTCAACTAAAACTGAGATTAGCCCTGGCTGGTGTGGCTTAGTGGATGGAGTGCTGGCCTGTGAACCAAAGGGTCATTGGTTCGATTCCCAGTCAGGATACGTGCCTGGGTTGCCGGCCACATCCCCAGTAGGCAGCATGAGAAAGGCAATCATACATTGCTGTTTTTCTCTTTCTCTTTCTCCCTCCCTCTCTCTCCAAAAATAAATAAAAAAATTTTTTTTAAGAAACTGGGGTGTTATTTGTATTTTTTGTACATATTTTTTATAAAAATTATTACAAAAATCATAGACCAATTAGAGATTCTTATTCTGTTTTCAGTGCTCAAAACCTGCCTTTTTTGCTAGCCAACTCTCATCAATTACCATTTATTAAGACTCATCCTTCTCTTGCTGTTTTATTTTTCCTTTCTTAACCCTTTAGTGTACCTCATACAGTCATTTTAACCAACCTTTTCCCTATGGCCTATGAGATTTATTTGTATAAAGGCTGTGTCATGTGTATTTCTTCATTTGCAAGGTAGAGTGATAAAGATACAGAAATATGTACATGCTCCTCATATTTGGTGGAAAGAACATAGATTATTTAGATAAATGCCTCGAGCCAGTCTGTTGTTAACAGGGCAGCTTTTAGATAATTGGTCTTTAAGGGAAGAGAAGGAGAATTAATTTCCTGTTTGTAATATGGCTTTTTATTAAAGTAAACTAGAATTGTGCATGTTACTCTTTAAATTGCTTGTTTTATATGCATGTTAATTAGCTTTTTTTAATTTAAGACTTTTAATATTCTAATAAAATAAACAGCATGGCTGTTAAATTTAAGGTTATTACAGATTCAGCAGTTAACCCCCAAAACAAATAGGGTATGTAATAGATATACTATGATCACAGTCAAAAGTGAGTAAATATTAATATATTGCTACTGATAGTCTTATCTAAAAATTTTTATTATAGAAGATATATTTTAAGCTGAGTGAGAATAAAAGTCTTCATATTAACTGCTCTATTTCTGGTTCTTAGCACAGTGGTTGACACAGAATAGACATTCAATTGAAGATTATTGAATGATTGAATTATTAAACAGATAGGTATTGTAATTACTAATTGTTTTGTCTAGTCCTATTCAGCAGTTTGCACAATTACAGTGAATTCTCTTTGATAATCTCATCAATAATTTGCTTCTCAGATCATTTTAGTCCATGTCTAGTATGGTGCCAATCAGAAATCATAAACTTATTAAGGGCAATGCAGCAAGGTAATACTGTTTTTCAGACACTTCTGGCAAATGAAGTAAGATTAAATACACAAAGAAAACAGAAGGGCCAAAAATCTAAAAACTATATTTACCTAAGACCAAACTAATAAACTCATATTTTTAATATTATTTATGCTTCCAACTTGCTGCCTAATTGTCCATGAGTTCACTATGCAAAAATTGCATTGAGATACTAAGTTTGTTTAGAAAGATTCTCATTCAAAGATCTCTTGGGGACTCTAAACTACATTTTTTAATTTCCTCCATATTCAATTCTATTATCTAATTCTCCTATCATAGTAAAGAGACAAAAAACACAATTCCTTTTGTGTGGATTTAAAAAGAGCTAGGATGTATTCCACAGTTCTCTGTGCCAGAAGCTAAGAAGTTTGGCTCATCCCTTTCATGGGTTGGTGAGCATGTCTTTTAGAAGCTCAGTGAGTAGTGGGTCTCAGCCTAAAAACGACCTCATTTTAATAACCAACATAGTAAGCAGGAATACATAGGATGTTCCAGGTATTCCTGAGTGTTTTACCAAAAAACCCCATGTTGTTGTCTTTTTCTTGTTTATATGACTAATCATAAGAGAAAGCTTCTCTAGAGCAAATTCCTAATAATAGAATGAATTTCTAGTGAGAATAATTATTCCTTTTTATAGAGAAAATTCTGTTTTTCCTTCAGTCATACCTTTGTTCCATAGTGTGCAGGCCCTCTTTTTAATCAAAATAAGCATAAAATAAAGTACCATAGTACATCAAATATATGAGATTTGTGGAAATAAACTGTTAAAAGTCTGAATGCATGTGCAAGAGTCTTCCCAGAATAAATCTAAGGAGTGTGGAAAAATATCATTATTATAGCACTGATGTTTAAGTTTAGTGTGCTGTAAAGGGTTTTGTTGGAATTTTACTAGTATATTTTATCACAGAATTTTCCATTAAACTATCACATAATTTTCTATTAAAATATTCCAAACCTCCATAAGTTTGGAAATATGTCTGATAAAAATGTTTAACTTTTCAGCTATTATCATATTATGTATTAAATAGCAATCAATGAATAGAAGAAATCAACTAACTATAAGACTTACAACATGGAATATAATGATTATGGGCATTTTATTTAAAAATAAAGAAATTAAAATATATATTGAGCATATTTAAGTAGATGCATTTGTATAGATAAATTACTTTTTAATAAACCAGCAAAAATAACAACATATTATGAAAAATTAAATGCTTCTGAAACGACAAAGATAAAATAATCGCACATTCACTTATTCAACAAACATTCATTCTACACTATTATTTGCTGAGTGTTCATCTAGCTGCTAGGAACATATCAAAATCTGAATCTTAAAGAGAGTGGGCAAAACTAATAAATATATAAAAAATAAATAAAATTTTGATAATTATGATAAAAATAAAGAGTAACATAGAGAAATGTTTGCTTTACTTTAGTGAGAAAATTTCTAAGACAGTTGAGTTTTAGTCTACTTATCAGATACTGTGCTTGGGAAAATTCATATCTTATGCATAGGAAGCAAGTATCCGTAGAACCTAAAATATATATTAGCTACTCTGAAGTTACAAAATTACAAGAAATATATTCTCTTCCCTCTAGGAACTTGCAATACAGTAACCAAGACATGGCGTTTGCACAGAAGTCCAATACAAGGACATGTGTTTAAACAAAATTACTTCATTTAGTTCATGCTCACTTATGTTCTGGCCCTGTTCTGAAAACTTCCAATATTTCAATACTTTTAATCCTCCAATAACATTATGATATAGACTTTATTCTTATATATAAGGAAGCTGAGACCAAAAGGTTAAGTTTTCCAATGTCACAATATAATAGTGTGCTTAATTGGAATTAAATTCAAATAATCTAGCATACAGTCCACACACTTAATTAATATAATCAAGAATGAATGTTATGATATAAACATAATACTATAAAATAAAAAATATATAGCTGGTTGATCTCTGAGAAAGTGTCAAGGTATTTTTTTTTTTTAATTTTCTTTATTTTGTATTTAATGACTACTTAGTCATGCATTTTGCTACAATTTTTTTTAAAGATTTTATTTTCATTTATTTTTAGAGAAGGGAAGAGAGGGAGAAAGAGAGGGAGAGAAACATCAATGTGTGGTTGTATCTTCTGCTCCCCCTACCAGGGACCTGGCCTGCTATCCTGGCATGTGCCCTGCACTGGGAATTGAACCTGCAACCCTTTGGTTTACAGGTTGGCGCTCAACCCAGTGAGCCACACCAGCCAGGGCTCAAGATATATTTTTTAAGTGTGAGCACTACACTACCTCTACAAGGAAATGTGGAAAAGAATAAAAACAGTCTGTGAAGATGCTTCCAGGGACAACAGTGACAACAATCACATTGATATTACATTGACTGCAAAAATAACAGTAGTAGCTAAAGTCACAAAAGACCTTCTGAATTATACCTGGAGATATCTCTTGGGAAATTTATGATATATCTAGTTGGGTTAATACTATAATAACAAAAATGTACAGGAAAAGGTAAGTAAAAAAGAAGAAGAGGCACAGTTATTAAGAAATAATAAAAGAAAGAATAAGAATGAAAAAATGTCTTATGGAAATACATTTATTCTGAATATTAATTAAGGAAATGACTATTTAAAATGTAAATTGTGTCCAAATAGCATTGCCAAAGAAACGAAGAACAGGGAGAGTGGACGAGGAGTGAAGGACAGAGGAAAGGAAAGGAAAGAGAAAGAAAAGAAGAAAGCACCAGCCTCCCAGTTTTGGCAAGGACTTGGAAAACAGCAACCTTCATATTTAATAAGAGAAAGAACAACTGAAAAATATATTCAAAGTCCTATATGAAATTCACATTGATTGATAAAGCAGTCTCACTTCTTTGAATTAAAGATGTATATACATGTTTAACCTTGAAATAATTTTAGAAGACATGGATGAACTATCATAAAAACATTGATATATATAGCTCCGGCTGGTATAGCTCAGTTAGTTGGAGTGTTGTCCCATAGACTGAAAGGTCATGGGTTTGATTCCGGTCAGGGCACATGCCTAGGTTGCAGGTTTGGTCCGGTTGGGGTGCATACAAAGGCAACCTATAGATGTCTCTCTCTCGCATTGATGTTTTTGTTCCTCTTTCCCTCCTTTTCCCTTTCTCTAAATTCAAAAACCATGCCTCAGGTGAGGACTAAAACAAAAAAAAATTATATATATATACACATAGATATTATTACTGATGTATACATCTTTTCAAAAAATTAGACATGTATACACACACGCACATGTGTATATATATGTGTATATATATGTGTATATATACGAATATATATATATATATACACGTGTGCGTGTGTGTATACACCTTTGTTGCCTGTAGATGAAAACATATTGGTTTTATTTGTCAGGGTCAAGTTTATTTGTATTGATTAAAAAATATAATGAATGTTAATGCAACATTCTCTAACTCTATTTAATATATTATAACATTATTATTCTATAAGAAATGAATGAAATTTAAATTGCTTTATTGTACATTTGAATACATTTACTACAGTATAACTGGCTTTTAGTCTAGTTTAAATGGAATCTTTTTTTTCCATCTTTAAAATGGCTTCTCTACAATTTAGGCATGGTTGGCTTTTCTAGCATTATTATTTTTTTATTTTTTAATTTTTTTATTTTTTATTTTTTTAAATTTATAAATCATGTTTATTCTATTACAGTTGTCTCAATTTTTACCCCTTTACCCCCTCCACTCATCCCATCCCCTCCCCACCCCCCACAGTCAGTTCCCACTCTGTTGTCCATGCCCATGGGCCATTCATACATGTTCTTTGTCTAGGCCCTTCCCCTTCTTTCCACCATTGCCCTCTTTCCCCATCCCCTCTGGTCACTTTCAGTCTGCTTCATGTTTCCGTGCCTGTGGTTTATTTTCTTCGTTAGTTTATTTTGTTGAATAGAATCCACTTACAGGTGAGATCATATGGTATTTGTCTTTCACCAACTGGTTTATTTCACTCAGCTTAATATTCTTCAGATCCATCCATATTGTCACAAAAGGTAAGAGTTCCATCTCTGTCTCTTTCTTTCTTTCTTAAATGCGGATTGATTTTATTTATTTTTTTAAATGTCAAAGTTAATTATAAAATATTTTAAAAAATTTAAACCATTATAAAGTCTAGGCAATTAAACCAACATGACAGCAGCACAGAAATAATCAAGTAGATCAATGAAATACAATGAGCACTCTAGAGACAAATGTATATGTCTAACAATATAATATATGATTAAGTTGATATTTCAAATCAATGGGTAAAATAAGGCTTATTCAACAAATGAAGTGCATGGACTACTATTACTTGAAATAAAACAAATATAGAGCCCTATTTCATACATTATACAAGAAATATTCAGGTGAGTTAAAAATCAATATGTAAATATTAAAAATTAAAATTAATATCAAGTACTGGCAAATCTGAAAGCAACTAGGTATTCAAAGAAACTTTCGGGCATTTAATCCATTTACATTTAAAGTTATTATTAATAGGTACTTATTCATTTCTTCCCTTTGTACCTGTGTTCCTCTCTTTTTCACTCTTTTTCTTCAACTTCTCAAAGCAGTCCCATTAGCATATCTTGCAGTACTGGTTTGGTGGAGGCATACTCTTTTAACCTTCTTTTGTCTGGGAAACTCATTTCACCTTCAATCTTCATTGAGAGCCTTGCTGTGTAGAGCAGTCTTGGTTGCCTGCCTTTGCTTTTCATGACTTGGAATATATCTTGCCATTCCCTTCTGGCTTCCAGTGTTTCTGTTGAGAAGTCAGCTGCTAGCTATATTGGGGCTCCCTTGTATGTTACTACCGGTTTCTCCCTTGTTTCTTTTAGGATTCTTTGTTTGTCTTTGATATTTGCCACTTTAATGGTGATGTGTCTTGGAGTGGGCCTCATTGGGTTCCTCTTGAATGGGACCCACTGTGCTTCCTGGACTTGTGTGACTTTTTCTCTCCTCCAATTAGGGAAGTTTTCCATCGTTACTTTTTCAAACAGGTTCTCCATCCCTTCCTCATCCTCTTCTCCTTCTAGTATCCCTATTATACAGATATTATTACATTTCAGGTTGTTCTGCATTTCCCTCAATGCCTCTTCATTCTTTTGGAGTCTTTTTTCATTTTCTTGCTCTTTCTGGGAGCTTCTTTCTACCTTGTCCTCAAGCTCAGCTTCATTTAGCCTGCTTTGGATTCCTTCTACTGTTCTTCAATTCAGAAATTGTATTCTTCATTTCCTCTTCTCTGTTATTGATAGTTTTTATGTCCTTTTTCATGCTGATATAGTTTGCAGTAAGTTCCTCGTAGTTTCCCTGTAGTTTTTGGTAATTCACTCTGAGTTCACTGAGTTCATTCAGCTTCCTTAGAACCATTGTTTGGCACTCAATATCTGATAGTCTACTTGCATCTATTTCATTTAGTTCTCTTTCTGGGGATTCCTCCTTTCCCTTGAAATGGGGTGTATTTCTTTGTCTTCCCATTCTTTGTGAGACTCTTCTCTTTTGCTTCTGATTCTTGAGTTAATTTGTCTTGATTTCCTGACTTTGTGGTTTGAACTTCTATGGTAGGAAACTGCTGGTTTTACTTTCTGTATCTGCCTCTGATGATGTCAGATGTTGACCTTGTCTGACCTTAGGCATTTTTTTGAGACTTCCAGGAATCTCCTGTCTGTGGCTGTCTCCCTCAGCTGTTAATCTATTCACTCTGCACTCAGCAAGCTGCTTTAAACAGCTCAGGGCGGGGTAGAGGCCCTCCTGGGGATGAGGTTATTGGGTCCTCTCATGCTGGTGCCAAATGGAGGAGTCCACACTGGGATCCCGCCTGCTACTCTCTCCTTTCTCTCCCCAAAGCCTCTGTCTCCATTCTCTCCTCAAGTGTCACCAGACCTCTCTGCACCCCCTTTAGCCAGGAATCTACCGTTTGTGGCTGCCACTCTGCACTCTGCAGGCAGCTTAGAGAGCACAGGGCAGGGTGGAATCCCACCTGTGCATGGGGCTATTGGGTCCTTTGATCTGCTGTCACTCAGGGGGAGTGGTCTTTGCCTGAGCAAGATGGCAGCGCCACATGGGGGATGAGTCAGCACTGAGCTCTCGTTGGCTACTCTCTCAGTTCTTTACCTAAAGCCTCCTTCCCCAGTCTCTCCTCAGGCATCTCTAGCCCACTGTACCCCTGCCTTTGCCGGAGACCAGGGTAAGTGGCTGCAACTAAAATTTTATGCATTGGTCCTTTAAACAGTTCTTTGCATCTCCAGCTGCCTGTCTCTGGCAGAGAGCAACCCTGCCGCTTTTCGCAACTGGCTGTGTTTTGTGTACTTTTTGGGCTCTGGTGCTGTGGGCTAGAGATCGCCACTTATGGTTTAGACCCCACTTTTCTCGGGGGGATCCAACTGGCTGTTTCAATGTCCTTCTGGTGTTGCCACCCATGGGCGCCCCGCCTGCCTTCTCGAGCCTCTACCGCACTCCTTACCAATTAGATTGCACTAAAGTTGATTCTTCTGTCCCCGAGGTTAAAAGGCTCCTCTCTTGCTATTGTTCAGTTGTTTTTTCCAGGTGATTTCTCCACAATTTAGTTGTAATTCCAGGTTGGTCCTGGGAGAAGGTCAGTGTGACTTCCACTCACTCCTCTGCCATCTTGATTCTCCTTCTTTTTAAATTTAAATTATATTGTATTGTTTATGCTCTTACAATTGTACCAAATTTTCCCTTCTTGTCCCCTCCACCCAGACTCCCCACTCCCTCAGGCAATCCTCACACTGTTGTACATGTCCATAGATCATGCATACATTTTCTTTGGCTACTCTATTTCCTATGCTGTACTTTCATCCCCATGAATATTCTGTAACAACCAGTTTGGGTTTCTTAATTCCTTCACCTTTTTCATCCTCCCTCTTGACCCTCCCTCATTTGGCAACCATCAAAACATTCTCTGCATCTATTATCTGTTTCTGTTCTCTTGTTCATTTATTTTGTTTTTTTTAGATTGAATTTTTGATAGATATGTATTTATTACCATCTTATTGTTCATGTTTTTGATCTCCCTCTTCTTAAAGACAACCCTTTAACATTTCATAGAATAGTGGTTTGGTGATGATGAACTCCTTTAGGCTTTTCTTGTCTGGGAAGCATTTTATCTGTCCTTGGATTTTAAATGATAGCTTTGCTGGATAGAGTAATCTTGGTGGTAGGTCCTTGCTTTTCATCACTTTGAATATTTCTTGCCAATCCCTTCTAGCTTGCAAAGTTTCTTTTGAAAAATCAGCTGACAGTCTTTTGGAGACTGCAATAGATTGATCAGTGTAAATATATCATTTAGTTCTGTGCTGTATTTTTAACTAATCTTTTAATATTGAGATAATTGTAGATCTCATTGAGTTATATGAAATAAAACAAAGAAATACTGCAAATGCTTTACTTATTTGCTTCTGACAGTAGATCTTGCAAAACTATAAAACACTATCACAACCTGGATATTGACATTGAAAGAGGTCAAGATACAAGACATTTCCACCATCCCAAGGATCCTTTGTGTTATCTTTTTACAAACATTGACACCCACTACTCTGTTCTTTATTTCTATAAATTTGCCAATTTAATGATATAAAAATAGTCATACAGTAGTTAAATTTTTGGATTGGCTTTTTGCATTCAGTAAAACTCCATGAAAATTGACCTAAGTTGGGAATTTATGAATATTTCCTACCATTTTTGCTTTGTTGTACTCTGTAGCATGAATGTTTCACAGCTTGTCTTACTAATATACTTGCTAAGGGCATCTGGAGTTTTTCCAATTTGGAAGAACTTATTACAAATTCAGTTTTGTTATTTAGAGACTGTTCTATAAATATGATCTTCCAGTAGATGACCATGGATATTGACTTTTTTTTCAGTAAGCATAGTGTCCTTGAGAACCATCCAAGTTGTTACATGTATCAATAATTTGTTTCTTTCTATGGCTGAGTAGTATTCCATGGTATGAATGCATCACAGGTTATTTAACCTTTCCTCCTTTAAAAGAAAGGGTTGTTTTAGTTTTTGGCTAGCAAATAAAACTACTGTGAATGTTGACCCCCAAAGTACAATTACTGGGTTATATGGTAAGTGTATGTTTAGTTTTATACATAACTGCTAATAATTTCCAAAGTGACTATATCATTTAATATTCTTACCAGCAATGGATGTATGATCCAGTTGCTCTACATTCATGACACCATTTGGTATTTTCACTATTTTATTTTTAATTTTAGCTGTTCTTATAGGTGTGTAGTGTTACCTCATTGTGGTCTCAGCCTTCAATTCCTTGGTCTTAAGGATGTTCAACATATTTTCATAGGCTTATTTGCCTTTTGTATATTCTGTTCAGTGAAATGATTCCTCGTTTTCTTTTTCCATTTCCTTATTGGGTTGCCTATTTTTAACTGTTGATTATTGAAAATTCTCTATATATTCTAGATACAAATGTTTTGTTGCATAAAAAAATTTCCAAATATTCTACTTCTAGCTTATAAGTTTGCCTTTTCTTCTTTTAACACAGTCTTTCACAAAGCAAAAGTTTTTAATTTTGTTGCAGTCCAGCAATATCACACTCTTACGATTCCTATAGTTCCTACAATCCTTGACAGTAAGTATTTTTCCTATATTTCTATTTTAGAGTAAAATATTAAATATTTTAACACTAAGCATAATGTTAGCTCTAGGTTTCTCCCATATAACTATAAAGTTCAGGTAGTCTTCCTCTATTTGTGACTTGTTAAGAGTTTTTATTTTTATTATGAATAGATACTAGGTTTTATTGAAAAACTTTTGTGTATCAATTGATATAATCATATAATTTGTCTTCTTAACCTATTACTATGTTAGATTATATTGACTAATTTTCAAATGTGGAACCAGTGCTGTATACCTGCGATAAATTCTCTCAGGTATATAGTATTCTTTAAACATTGGTAGCTTTAATTTGCTAGTATCTTGTCAAATATGAGACATTAGAATATAGTTTGGGATTTTTGCTTGTTTGTTATGTATTTGTTTTTTACTTTCTGGTTTTGAGGTTAAGGTAACTTGTCTTAATAAAATGAGTTGGTAAGTATTTTCTCCTCTTTATTCAAAGTTGTCCATTTTTCCCAAGTTGCCAAATTTATGAACATACTTTGTCTTGTATTATATACTCTTATGATTCTGACAGTAGTACAGGATATGCAGTGACACCCTTTTATGCTCCTGCTACTGGTAATTTGTTCCTTTGTGTTTGACTTTTCTCAGACTTGCTAGAGATTTATCAATTATTTTAAATCATTTATTTGAAGAATTGGCATTATATTATTGATTTTCTTTATTAAATTTTTGTTTTCAATTTCATTGGCTGTTTTATTTTAGTTACAATAACATAATTACTCCTTTTCTAGTGACTTTAGCTAGGAATGAAGACTGATTTGAGACTTTTCCTTTTTTAAAGTACGCATTCTTGTCTGGGAATTTCTTCATTTCTCTTCCAATTTTTAATGATAGCCTAGCTGGAGAAAGTAGTCTTCTTGGAAGCTTTTGCTTTCTATCACTTTGGATATTTCTTGCCAATCCCTTCTGGCCGGAAATGTTTCTGTTGAGAAATCAGCCGATAGTCTTATGGAAACTCCCTTGTCGGTAACTAACTGTCTTTCTCTTGTTGCTTTTAAGATTCTCTCTTCATCCTTAACCTTTGCCGTTTTAATAATGATGTGTTTAGTTTGGGCCCCTTTGAGTTCATCTTCTTTGGGACTCTCTGTGTTTCCTGGGCTTGTGTTTCATCTTCCTTCACCTAGTTAGGGAAGTTTTTGATCATTATTTCTTCAAATAGGTTTTATGATGCGGATGTTATACTTCGTTTATCCCAGAGATGCCTTAAATTATCCTCATTTTTAATTTTATTTTTGGTGCTATAATTAGGTGTTTTTGTACTTTGCCTTCCAAATCACTGATTTGATTCTCTGCTTCATCCAACCAACTGTTTATTCCTTTCAATGTATTCTTCATTTCAAATATTGTATTCTTGATTTCTGACTGGTATTTTTTATGTTTTCTATGTCCTTTCTCATTCTGTTGAGCAACCTTATAATCATTATTTTGAAAAACATACTCAATCAATTGCTTGCTTCCATTTAACTTTCATTCTGTAGATTTTTCTTTTCTTTTTAAAAAAAATTTGGATCTTATTTCTTTGTCTCCTTATTTTGGTTCTTCTTTGTGTTTGTTTCTATGTATTGGATAGATCTGTTTACTCCCAGTATTTGTGAGGTATCCTTATGTAGTAGGTGTCCACTGGGGTCCAGTGGTGCAGTCAACTTAATCACTAAAGCTGGATGCTCTGGGTGAGCAGGGAGATAGTGGTCCCTTTAAAATATTTGCTTGCATCATACCTTTCTCTTTCTCTGTCACTTAGCATTGTACCTACAAATAAAACACACTTGTTAAGTTCTGGATATATGAACACATTAAAACAACTCACATATACTTATAGCTAGTAAAAATATGTAAACAATATTATTTCATTATTAAATTTCAGATATGCTATTTAGAAAGTAAAATGGTTAATAAAAACAAGCAAAACATTTCTAACTATGTGTCCAGTACTGAAATAGGAAAAGTTGGAAATATATAAGATCAACTCCCTATCCTCAGATCGAAAGTGATTTTTTTAAAGGCATGCTTATACAAAATATTATGGACTATCTAAAAATTAATTGATGCTCAGTACAAAGGTAAGTTAATGAGCTTTTGCACAAATTAAGAAGGAAAATATGAGTCTCAAAGTAATACCTTCCAAAAATTTAATTTCCTGCCTATTGCTGTTTATAAATCTATTTTTCCTAATAATTTATTTACAGTTAGGAACAACAATAATATAGAAGTGAGAAACAGGAGAGAAGAAAGTGTGATATACAAATTTGAGAAGTTAAACTTTTGTGCTTTAATTTTTTCTTCTTTACAAAAATAAGGTACTGGATAAAATATCATCTATCTATGAACTTATTAATAAATAAGAAATTAATTTATGCTATTAATGTAATTAATGTGTTATAAAAGTTGAGACCTTTGAAATATAAACAGAAATGTTATCAATCTCTTTATAACACTTAAAAAATTTGATGATGGAAAACACTGTACTCTAATATTTTTAATTCAAAATATTTTTATGAACACACATGTCTTAGCAGCACCCTCCCCAAAGCCCATAAACTCCTCTGAAATACTCTCATATTAATGAACTTTAATGATGTACTTTAATAATACGTACATTTCTACAGCACTACTTAGAAAAGAAACACACCTCTCAAACTAATTAGAGTTCTTGAATGACATTGAAAGAAGGAGCTGGTTAAATCATTTTCTCCAGCACTAGGTTTAATTGACATAGATATAATGCCAGTGATAATTTTATGCAATTGCAAGATCAGGAGTTTAATACATCTGGCAGTAAGGCAAGGATTTTCTCTCTCTGACAGGGTTGAATAAACCTCTCTAATCCTTTTCCTTTAGCTTTCCCTTATTTCTAGGCTTAAGTTTAATAAAAGGCTAAAAAAATCAAGATTCCACTAGGCTTCTCACAGCTCAAGGTAGAGTGAATAAAGATGTTATCTCAGAGAGGTTGTGGCTCAGAATCATGAAAAAGACTAATGGCAGGATCATAGGGCTAAGTTCACAATTCCCCTCGTGTATTGCAGAGGCACCCTCTCTTACAGCAAGCACCTTATCTACTTTCATCTTGCTTTGAAATCACCAAAAAAGAAGTAGAAGTCCAAGAGGGATTGGATGATTAGAGGTTGCAAGGTGTTACAAAATGTTTTGTTGGATGTTCAATTTGTCTTACATATGAAACTTGTTTATTCGTATACAAGTCATTCTAAAGTCTTGTTGTATAGAAAGGTTATTTTGACATAGTGAGCTTTTGCAACATGTTTCCTGCAACATTTAGTGCTTTGTATTAGCCTATATGCGCCATTTGGCAGAGGTTAAGAGAAGCATAAATTTGTTAAAGCCTTTGATATAAACCAAATGATTTTCAATGAAACAATTCTTTTTATCTTTTAAAATAATAAATTATAAACTGCAGAATTGAGGAAGGTCTGAATTCTGGATACCACGCTCCTGGGAAATACCTGCTTTCTGTAAGTTTATTTATTTATTTTTTTTTTCCTCTTTACCTCCTTGAAACAAATGCCTAGTTTATAATTCCTTTCTTCCTTGACTCTTATTCAATAATATAGGTGTTAAAAAGTAACATTTTCATATTTATTATTTTCTAAGTCTTCTGTAACAATGACTTTTAACCCTTAGGTCCAATAATTATTTGATTTAATTAAAAAATTTGTTGTGACTATTTTTCTCCTTTACACCCTTTTTTTTAAAGTCACATTTTAAGCTGCAAATATACTAACCATGGAATTTAGCCTCTGAATCATCCCCTTTTAAAAATTCATTGAGGTTTTCATTGTGATGTAATGCATATATATTTTTCTTAATAAATAGGTTCTGGGAATTAAAATGACAAATTGTAGACTATAATTCAATATACACTTATCAAGTTCTCTGAACAGAAAATATATGCAATATACTTATTTATAAAAATTTAATAACATTTTAATAATGAAAATGATAAAAACAAACAACAGAAAATTGTTAAATAGATGTATATAATTTTTATATAAAAATACCATGCAACCATTAAAATTCATAGCATAAGAATATCATTATGACATATTATTGTGATAATACTGATTATGAGTATACAAATTATATTTTAAAAAGTACACCTTGAAATAAAAGGCATCCAAATAGGAAAGGAGGAAGTAAAACTATCATTGTTTGCAGATGACATGATAGTGTACATAGAGAACCCTGTAGACTCTACCAAAAAACTCCTCAACCTAATAAGTGAATTTGGCAAAACAGCAGGATACAAAGTCAACATTCAGAAATCAAAGGCATTTTTGTACACCAGCAATGCAATAGAAGAAGAAGAAATCAGAAAAAAATACCATTCGATATAGCAAGAAGAAAAATAAATTACCTAGGCATAAATTTAGCCAAAGAGGTAAAAAACCTGTATGCAGAAAACTATACAACATTGGAAAAAAAAATTAAGGAAGACACAAAGAAATGGAAGCATATACCGTGCTCATGGATTGAAAGAATTAATATCATCAAAATGTCCCTACTACCCAAAGCAATTTATAGATTCAAGGCAATCCCTATTAAGATACCAATGACGTATTTCACAGAAATAGAACAGACATTTCAAAAATTTATATGGAATCATAAATGACCCCGAATAGCCACAACAATTTTGAGAAAGAAACACAAAGTAGGAGGGATCACAATACTGGACATCAAACTATACTACAAAACCACTATACTCAAAACAATCTGGTACTGGCACAAGAACAGATCCATAGACCAGTGGAACAGAATAGAAAGCCCAGAAATAAGCCCAGATCTATATAGGCATCTAATATTTGACAAAGGGGGCAGAAGCATAAAATGGAGCAATAATAGCCTCTTCAACAAATGGTGTTGGGAGAGCTGGACGGCTACATGCAAAAAAATGGAATTGGATCATCAGCTGACACCATACACAAAAATAAACTCAAGATGGATAAAAGACTTAAATAGAAGTTGCAACACCATCAAAGTCCTAGAGGAGAACATTGGCAGGAAACTCTCAGATATCCCACGCAGCAATTTTTTCACTGATATGTCTCCTAAAGCAAGGGACATAAAGGAAAGAATAGACAAGTGGGACATCATCAAAATAAGAAGCTTCTGCACGGCGAAAGAAAACATCAGCAAAATGAAAAGGGAGCCAACCATATGGGAAAATATAGTTGCTAATGATACATCAGATAGAGGTTTGATCTCCAAGATATATAAAGAACTCACTCGACTCCACTCCAAGATGACAAATGATCCAATCAAAAAATGGGCAAAGGACCTGGGCAGACGCTTTTCCAAGGAGGAGATACTGAGGGCCCAGAGGCATTTGAAAGGCTGCTCGGCATCACTAGCCATCAGAGAAATGCAGATCAAAACCACCATGAGGTACCGCCTCACACCGGTTAGAATGGCCATCATAAACAGATCAACAAACAGCAGGTGCTGGCGAGGCTGTGGAGAAAAGAGAACCCTAGTACACTGTTGGTGGGAATGCAGACCGGTGCTGCCATTGTGGGAAGAAGTTTGGAATTTCCTTCAAAAGCTGAAAATGGAACTGCCTTTTGATCCAGTGATTCCCCTGCTGGGACTATACCCTAAGAACACCAAAACGCCAATACAAAAGAACCTATGCACCCCAATGTTCATAGCAGCACAATTTACAATAGCCAAGTGTTGGAAGCAACCTAAATGCTCATCAGTAGATGATTGGATCAAAAAATCATGGTACATATACACAATGGAATACTATGCAGAAGAAAGGAAAAAAGAACTACTAAGCTTCGCGACAGCATGGATGGAACTGGAGAGCATTATGCTAAATGAAATAAGCCAGGGAGCGAAAGACAAATACCATATGATCTCACCTATAAGTGGAGCCTAACCAATAATACAAAGATGCAAGGAAAATAAGACCAGCAACACTGAAAGGAAAAGAAACCAACAGAGACAAGAGGGAAGGAGGGAGGAGGGGTGGGGAAAATGAAGGGAAGGGGAAAGTTAAGGAACATATAGCAAGGACTCATGGACAAAACCAAAGGGGAAGAGCTGAGGGAGGAAAGGAGGAGGGGGCAAGGGAAAGTGGTGGGGGGTAGGCAGAGACAAATGTATTTGAAAAAATAAATTAAAAAAATAAATAAAATAAAAAGTACACCTTGATTTTCTCCATAACTTCCCAAAGAGTAGATAACCAATGTAATCACAGTATCTCAAGTTTTCATCTAGAGAACAGTACATAACAGCAGCAATGGAGATCACAATGTGATATAATCCAATGAAATGAGATAGAATTCTGTTTCTTCTCTTTTTCTCTTCCCCTTCCTTTTTCTCCTCTTCCTCCTCCTCTATTCCTTCTTTATCTTCTTCATAATTATTGATGGAGGATGAAAGAACAGCTGACCATAGCATTGTCGAACAAGGAGAGCACTAGTACCACCTTTCAGGTCCAGTAGAAAGAGATCTATGGTAAAGAGAGTTAAACAGAACACTTAAGGGGAAGTTCAGATTTACATTTGAGTAAAATTTGAAGAAAACATATAGAATATGATGAAAGTGTAATGTAGTAATGAACCATGAATTTCACAGGACATATGGGAAAAGTTTCAGGATTTGAAGATGGGTGAAAGAGAAGATAGTAGATGCAGAAAGACATAGAGACATAGCGTGAAGGATATAAGATGTTACCTAAAAGGAAGAGAGCTTCCTTGAGACTAACATAATTAGATAAATATATATTAAAAGATTGATTATGGTATGTTCAAGGCAAATTGTAGTGTTTGGATCAGGGTTTGGGGAGGGGTGGATGTCTCTAGAGCTCTCTCTTTTTCACAAGGATTATATAGATAACAAACAAGAATGATCTTAGGCACCATGTTCCAGTTTACCCTGACTCCCTGTTGCAGTAGGAGAGATCTTATTCTAGATGTGTGTGCAATATCTTGATGGCTTGTGAAATTCTGGAGAAGACAGGTGTTACATCAATCATATAGGATTCTCTTTATTGTAATTATGTTGTGCATGCATGTGTGTATATCTTTGAATACATAAAAACATCTGTAGACTTTCATTCACTCTTTCTGTATGTAACTTTGTTAAATTCTGAAAGTAGTATACTAAAAGTCTCTGTTATTTTTACAGAAATTTCTCAATTTATTTCTTGCCTTTTAGATACTAGTATTTTCTTCTAATTTTGACAGGGTTATGATTATTGAGTTCAATTACAATTCCTCAGTTTGAATAGTCTTTAGACCTTTTATCTCATTATTATGTGGAATTAAAATCTCAAAAAAATCATTTATTTTTGCACTCCATTAAAGCCTTACCTTTATAAGTTTTTTTCCTATTAAAATAGTTCTGTGTATTTAGTCTTTAAGAGGTGTAATTTTCAATCCCTTATTTATGTCCTCCACTGATGGGCCTGAATCTATTATTTCAATGTCTTAGTGAACTTTCTTTGAGATGGTATCATTGGACTATTATTCTATTCCATGGTTGTTTTTTTTTGAAATATTTGCTACCCTCACATATCTTTGGCAGGTAAAATTTTTGGCTCTTCTTTGTTTTTTAAAACAAAGTTTTTGCATTTTTCTCCTTCATGGAGGTAGTGTTTTCCTTGCATTTCTTCCTTGTTTTGGGATATCAAATTGAGAAACATTAGGTTGACAACCACTCTATTCTTTAAACTAATATAGAAAAATTTAGTTATGCTTAGTGTTTACACTATGTGCTGGGCAGAGTTTTCAGTCTCCAGAATGTTGTAGTAAATAAAACAAATTACAATTCTTACTTGATATATGCTTTATATTGAAATGGCTGAGGTCAGGTGGACTGGAAAAAGATGTAAAATAAGTTATATAATTTAAACATAAATGATTAAATGTAATGATGTCTTAGAATTTGACAAAGGTTATGGAGAAATACAGTAGGTTAAAGGAAGTCAAGATTGAGAGTAAACAATGGGTTGTAATTTTATATAAGGCTTTTGGGGAAGGTATCACTAATCTGGTGGTTCACATGAAAATATTGTGGGCAAGAGCAAAACAAAAAGAACAACCATTTTTAAATGTCTGAGGTAGAATATGATGTTGTTCCTATTTGAGGAACAACAGGATTATTATGGCAGAAACGACATCAACAAGATTAGAAGGAAATTAGGTCAGAAAAGTAATAGGGGTGGACTAATTTAGGGCCACCTGAGATATTTTAATTATTTTCATTTTTATTCTGGATAAAAAAGTGAGAATACTAAATGGTTTAAATAGGAAGATAACATGATCTGACATATATTAAAATGGATCACTCCGACTTCTGATAAAAATATAATTGGGGCAAGGGTGAAAGCAAAGATTACTTTGGTAGCTATTTACAGGGTGTGGTATAAGAAGGTTTACAGTTGTGAGAACACAAAACAGCATATTTTTTATTATTACTTATTAATTTTATTATTATTACCTGTATGAACTGTAAACTTACTTTTTCCTACTCTTTTATAAATTAATAGCATAGACAAGCATGGCTTTGATCAGAGTTGTACAAATGTGAAAAATGGTTATATCATAATGCATTTTTAAATGCAAATCTAACAGGAATTCTTGAAAGATTAGATATGATTTAAGGAAAAAAAAGGGTCAAAGATGACTCAAACATTTTGTCCTGAGCAATTAAAAAGGAAGGAGTTGCTATCCGTTGAAATGAAGGAGACTGTGTTGTATGTTCTCTTTGTTTTGGAGGTGTATGTATTAGATATTAGTGGAAATGTTAAGCAGGCATTAAGACACAGGGCTCTAAAATTATGGGGAGAGAGCTGACCTAAAGATATAACTGCAATTCTTGGCAAATATTTGACTATAAAGCCAGCCAACTGTTTAAAAATGATGGTCCACTGAATGTGTATAGAAAAGAAAAGAAGGACAAGGACTGACCTCTAACATACATAATATTAAGAGTTCGATAACAAGAAAAGGAATCAACAAGCATCTCTGACTAGTAAATTAAAAGCACAAAAGAATTATGCAATACACTGGAAACCAACTGAAAGTGAATGAAGGAGAAGAGAATTATGATTACTTGTGTAGTCATAATAGTATATCAGATAAGATGCAAGGCTAATAGTTACAGTCAGAAAATAAAATTAAGATAATGTACAGGTACCTTCCATTTTGGAGGCACAGACTAGAGGAGAATGAGGAAAAAGGTATGCTCAATATGCAGTTTCTTTGAGGCTAGCCTGCTAATGCCCAAATATGCCACCCCAAATCAGTGTTCTTAGGTTATACTAGACCTTTGGAATGCCAACCACATTCTTGGTAGTTCTCATGTGTTTGATTTAGACAGACTTGTATGTCTGCTTCCCAACTCTCTTCTGGCAGTGGGTCACTCAGTCTCTCAAAATACTTTTGAAGGAAAAACATTGCTAAACAAGTGATTTCTTTGTTGCAAATTCTAGAATTTTATTTCTTATGGTTAACACTCAGATTCTTCCATGTTAATCTTATTTCTAAAAACATTGAAAGAAAAAAGAAACCAACAGAAATGAGAGGGAAAGAGGGAGGGGGCTAGTGGGGAAAGGAAGAAGGGTCAATTCAAGGAGCATGTATGAAGGACACATGGATGGAGCCAAGGTGAGGAGGGATTGAGGGAGGGAGGGAGGTGGGGTGGGAAGGGTCAGGAAAAGTGGTGGTGGATAAATGGAGACAATGTATTTGAACAATTAAAAAAAAAAAGTAAAACAGAATGAATGACATAATATAACCTACTAGAACTATTGACATTTCATTGTTGTCATTGATAAATTTCCTAAAATTATTTTTGTTTTCCCTTAACAAATTGAACTTAACCTTTGAGTTGACTCATCCTTTCTTGAGTTTTCCTTTATAAATTAATGAAGCTGAATTGTGTGAGGTAAAAACTAGCACCCGGGACAGTAATTAAACATTTGTCAGAACTCAGAGAACATCACACAAAGTGTAAACTTAACGAGTGTAAACATTTAAAATTGTACAGGATGTTTGGGAATCTCAGGATGAAAGGCAGAATGTGGCCAAAGAATCTAAATGTATTAGAATGCATTTACTAACATCAATAAAGTCATCAGGTGAATAGATGCTGATCTAAGTCACATTGGATATCTGTGAAGTGTTAAAAGCAAAATGAACTGTATGAGCATTATATCTATTTAAAATGTAACACCCATGGGATATGGGTTAAAAAATTCTGAAGCCCCTCCACATGTATACTGACATTAATCAATTAAGCAGATAAATATCAGATGATAGAAGCCATGTTTCTTGTAGGTAAGAAAGAAAGATACAGATAACAAAGAGGTGGAGCCTAGAGAAACTCATGTGATAATAGCTTGTAATTGGAAACATTAGTATGGATTCATGTTTAATTTACTATTCTTAGAGGTGGTTATATATAACAGTATTTATAGATGTTTATATATACGTTAGTATACATACATATATTTCTTTGCTCTGTCAGCTGCAAGGAACTAAAAGCAACAACATTGAATCCATGTCTTGGATTTTAATACTATTCTTCAATAGAATGAATCATGGTTTTTGGTTAAATGGCTCATTCTCGAACTAAAGAAGGAAATATACAAAATAAGTCTGGAGCATCTTGTATTATGTTGTGGCAGAAAGTAAAGTACTCAACACACACACACACACACATACGCATAGATCCACAATGACGGGATGTGTCAAAGTAACACAGAAGCAAGTGAATGAGTGCTAAATCACAAACTGCAACGATTTCAGCAACAAACTAGATGAATATTGGACTATAATCCAAAATCTAAAATAAATATTTAAAGTATAAATAAATTTTCAAATACTTAAATAATGGAGAAGAGAAAAATGCTTCATGTGGAAGAATTCTAAATAATTTATATATATATATATCATGCCCTTAAAAATGTGAAGCATAACCCTACTTTTTTAAAGGATGACTTCGCATAATGACTGTTTTCAAAAGATGTACTACATGTATAGGAAATTTTTAAAGGAATAAATTTATAGCAAGAAAAACCCCTGATAATAACTCAGGTGACCAAAGTTAACATCAACAGTGATAAGTCATATTAATAAGATATACTCTTAACATGATGTGATGTAAATGACATTTTACCACTGTCACCTTCCGCTCCAAAATAAATAATTCCTATCAACTTAGGAGAAAACTTAAGATACATTCCAATTAAAATACATTATGCAAAATACCTGAATCAGTAATCCTCCAAACAATCAAGGTCATCTGAAGAAAGCCTGAGAAATATCACAGACATTAGTGAACTAAGGAGACATGACTTCGGAATGGAATTTGTTGATGTAGGAGGAATACTGGAACACAAAGAACGTTAAGAAAAGTCAAAGAAAATCTGAATCATGTATAGGCTTTTGTTAATCATAATGTATCAATATTGACTTTTTTGTTAACATATTTTATTATTTTATTGTTGTTCAAATACTGTTGTCTCCATTTTCCCCCAACCACCCCCCCAGCTCCACCCATCCCCACCTCCTACCCTTAATCCCACCTCTATGTGTCCTTTATACATGCTCCTTGAAGAATTTTTTTAAGTACTTAATAAGAGACAGACAGAGAGGAGCTTAGAAGGGCTCCTCCCTTGGCTTAATGCTTTGCTGTTGCTATTTTTCAATTCTTATTAATTGAAACAAAAATATTTGACCCTTGAATGACGTGAGTTTGAACTGCATGGGTCTATTTATATAAGTACTTTTCAATTTACGCACTCAGTTCACTTGGCCAGCCCAGTTTATTTGACCCAATCAGTTCAATTGATCCTCACAATTCAAACCCACATCATTCAAGGGTCAGCTGGCACTTGGGAATCCACATATGCAGAAGACCAACTTAATTTATACATTGATTTTTTACTGCATAGGAGCTAAGTGCTTCTAATCCCAGAACTGGTCAAGGGTCAACTGTTTGTGGAAGGTAAAATAATGGTCCCCTCCTTGTCCACATCATAACTTTCAGAATCTATGAGTATCGTTTCTTACATGGAAACAGAAATTCCACTCATGTAAATTTTGGATCTCGGGTAATCAGAAGGGTTGTTATACAAGGAAGACTGAGGGTTAGAATTAGAGAAGGAAATGCAGTGATGGAAATAGAGATGTGAGTGTATGTGTGTGTGTGCCTGTGTTTGTGTGTGCCTGTGTTTGTGTGTGCGTGTATGTGTGTGTGTGTGTGTGTGTGTGAGAGAGAGAGAGAGAGAGAGAGAGAGAGAATTTTGGTAGTCAGATATCTTTGAGTCCTGTCTTCACTACTCCTAACATTATTTTCCATTAAACCCAGTGGAAAATTTTCTATATATTAAGGGTTAGACATCATTTGTCAGGTAGGACTCATTTTTATCCTGATATTAAGACCGGCTGTTCTATTCTATTTCTGTTTCATTGTTCTAATCTTACACTCTTTTAAAGGTCCACATGTTCAAACATTTCAGAGATCTTTTTTTGCTGAATTCTCAGTATCATAGTACCACCTGATATCCTATAGAATATATTTTCCCCACTAATTTGTTAATTTCTATTTACTGCTGGTAACACAATTGACACATATGGGAACCAAGAGTTAGACAGCATTTGCAGGGCTCACCTTCTTTTTCTCCCCCCTCACTTAACTATCATAGTTTCTACTGACTCAAAATGACCATGCCAGATTGCCCCATAACACTGGTATATAATGAGTATTTTAAAATTAACAGAATTTTTCTAAGTAATAAATTATAATATTAAAGTGCATTCTGTAAAACAAATACAATGAGAGGTGCCCTGATATAAAAATAAGTAGAAGTAAGAAGGTAGAGTTTCTTTCCCCTTCCCTTTGTGTCTCCTTTCAAGGAGATATTTGATGCCCTTGGATTTCCTATCAACACAGTATAAAATCACTAGACTAGAAAATAAGAATCACAAAGACTAATAAACTATATTAATATTCCTCAATTACTTGATTGTATATCCTATCAATTAAAAAACCAAACATCTTACTCCCAGTATATTTCTACTTATTTGTTTATAAATTACATTTATGTACTACTATATTTGTATATTTTATGTTGTATACAATATACAAATGTTAGAATCAAAACAAAGTTTTAAAATTAGAAACTAAATATAAAATCAAGCTCTAATATTTTTCCTAGCACAGTGATGCATTTTCTTGCACACCATTTGGTTGACTTACATGAAACTTCAGAGGCCATTTACTCTAGGTCAGTGATCCTTAACACCCTGTTTCAGAAATACATACTCTGTTCATGATAAAATTCACAATGGTATTTAGTGAAATAAAATAAATAAGAACACTGTAATGAAATGTTGATAAAGTTATACGTTATATTTAAAGGATAGATCCTTTGTTCTGAAATCACTTAATTCATTTTGTTTAACATACTAGATACCAATGTTTTATTTTCTACATGCTACTGAACATATAAAGTATAAAGTGTGCATATTCAATTTCTTTAAGGTAATAAATTCTGTGAACTTCCAAAGTCTGGAAACTAAAGTTTGCTTAAAGTTATTATATATGTGCAAAATAAATATAATAAAGTAGTCACATATGTGAAGCTGATGAAGTCTGCATTCAGATAATAATTGCATGTACATTCTGAGTAGATGTTTGTCATGTCATAAGATAGTATCACAGCTGTTCTACATGGTAACCAATGAGAAAAACTTTGAAAATGAATCCTGTTTATAGAAGTTTTCCCAGGGAACAACTTACTGGTGACAGTTCATGGGTTCTCTTCCATCTGAAATGGAATGGACTCTCTACTAGACATTAAAAAAAAAATTCTCACTAGTAAACATATATTTTTTGTATTTTTTTTTTTTGCAAAGAGCCAATACAACTACAGTAAATACCACCAAAGATAAGAATAGTCAATTGACAGTAATCCTAATTCAGATGTAGTCATAAACCTGAAAATCTTACCCAAAAAGCACATGCTACAGAGATGTTAATTGGGAATTAAAGATTTACTTTATTGGTTATCTAATTAATAAGGACCCAGTGTTTAAACACAAAACTCCAATGTGAAAATTAAAGGCAGAGCTGATCCTTAGAAGTGGGTATATTGTTCAGAATCCTGTCCATAGTGGTGTCTTAAAAATTTGAAGGCATGTTCTCTGACCCTTAAGGGTTTCATTGAGAATCACTCAACTAGGTCATGCAAACAGAAATATGCCTTCCTTGAAAATAGCAACATGTTAAAAATTATTTTTATGTAAAACTCTTGTTTTCTAATACTGACAATTATAGTCTCTATTTGACACTTTTAATTTTGAGTAAATGCTTAAATATATATCTAATACCAAAAGAATGCGTACAAATATTTAGGACCAAATTTGTGTTCCTAAATATTTGTGGAATCTACTTACTCTGGCACAAGAGGGTCTAAGGAGAAGCCAAACATAATTGGACTGATGACTGCTAAATAGTATTTGAATAGGACCAACTCAAGCAAATCCTTTTGGTGAAATATTCTGGGAGAAGTTTTTCACAGCCAAAAGAGAAATCTTTGTCCTCCTTGCTTAACTAAATATCCTTAGGTAGACAGAACTATGAGATTTCTTGAAAATCTCATAGATACTAATATTCAATATAATACAGAGCCTTACATGCTCTGTAAAAATATCAAAGGAAAATAGAAGTTTATAGATTAACTATTTTAAAAATATCAATTTAGAATTTCATGTATTCTCAGCCAACAGGTAAGCATGGTGAGATATAAAGATGAATTAAAACTTAACACTTCAAAAATTTAAGGTATTATTTTCTACATGCACTATCAACCTCCTAGCCATACCTACTTAATCTATGAAAAATAGAAAAACATGGACGCATACTAAATTGTATATTATTGTTCAAAATTGAATTGTTGCCATTCAATTCAATTTTCATGTATTCTCAGCCAACAGGTAAGCATGGTGAGATATAAAGGTGAATTAAAACTTAACACTTCAAAAATTTAAGGTATTATTTTCTACATGCACTATCAACCTCCTAGCCATACCTACTTAATCTATGAAATATAGAAAAACATGGACACATACTAAATTGTATATTATTGTTCAAAATTGAATTGTTGTTCAAAAAAGAGATTTCAGAATACAGGAATGGTGAAGTGGGAAGGCAGTAGGGAAGTTTCCCTAGAGGAAGTACAACTTAAAAGCAACACAGAAAGAAGGTCAGTTTTCAAGGTGTGCTCTATCTTGATCCCTGGGCTAGCAAGCTTTACAGTAACTGGCTACACAGTGTTAGAAGACATGGCCTGCGGCTTAATTGTGATGAGAATAGAGCTTTTTCAGGCATTGTACTTTCTATGCTTTAAATGCTCTCTTCCATTTCAATACATTACAAAAGATTGGCCTTTCTTTGTGAGAGAACAGTAATACTCTCAAGAACTTGAAAGAAAGATATCAAACTCATAGGAGTCTATATTTAAAGAGACCATTTCTCTCTGAATAGCTCCCCAGCCTCAGCAGTGTTCAGGGAAGAGAAAGTGACATTGTCTGTTCCTTTCTAACCTGAACAATCAGGGGAGGGTTCCTCTAAACTTTTGCAGGAATTGTGTGTGTGCGTGTGTGCATCTGTGTGATATGGATTTTCTAGTTTGATATCAGGTAAATGATCTCATTACTTATAAACCTACATCTGTTGAGTATTTCACGATTTCATGATTGAATTTTAATTAAGATATTTAATTAGATGAACAGGATTATATTTTTAAAACAATATAAATTTAAAGATTTTCTAATACATCCCTCATGAAAGATGAAATTACATAATATTAAATATAGACCATTTTGCAATAGTTGCTTAGAGATTCATAGCCAAAATCAATAGGAAGAAGAAAAAAACTGTACTTATATACATGCAATAAAAACTGAAAGATGTTTTCTATGTGGAAATTGAATCATAGTTCTTCAACAAAGGTAAAATTTTTCCTGTTTTAAATGGCCTATGCAGAAATAACACTTGGAAGATATTATCAGAATTTATGAAATTGAAGCTGATTTTACAAAATATAAATCAAAATGAAGCCTATAGAGATAAAAAGAAAGAAAAAGGGAACAAATGCTCTCTCAGTGCCACAAACATTTTTAAGTATATTTTATGGATTATACTATTAGAGTTGTGCCATTTATTTTTCTCCCTTTTATCCCCCTCCACTTTGCACCCTCCTCTCTCCAGCACGCTCCCCTCTTAGTTCATGTCCATGGATTGCACATTTAAGTTCTTTGGCTTCTCCATTTCCTACACTATTCTTAACTTCCCCGTCTATTTTGTACCTACCTATTATGCTTCTTAATTACCTATGACTTTTCCCCCATCCGCCTCCATCCCCACTGATAACCCTCCACGTGATTTCCATTTCTGTGATTCTGTTTCTGTTCCAGTTGTTTGCTTAGTGTGTTTTTGTTTTTGTTTTTGTTTTAGGTTCAGTTGTTGATAGTTGTGTTTGTTGTCATTTTACTGTTCATAGTTTTGATCTTCTTTTTCTTAGATAAATCCCTTTAACATTTTATAAATAAGGGCTTGGTGATGATGAACTCTAATTTTACCTTATCTCAGAAGCGCTTTATCTCCCCTTCCATTCTAAATGAAAACTTTGCTGGATAGAGTAATCTTGGATGTAGGTCCTTGCCTTTCATGACTTTGAATGCTTTTTCTGGTCCTTTCTTGCCTGTGAGGTTTCTTTTGAAAAGTCAGCTAATAGCCCTATTGGAACTCTGGTGTAAGTAACTCTTTCCTTTCCTCTTGCTTTTAAAATTCTCTCCTTATCTTTAATCAGGGTAACTTAATTATGATCTGTCTTGGTGAATTTCTTCTTGGATCCATTTTCTTTGGGACTCTCTGAACTTCTTGGACTTCCTGGACATCTATTTTCTTTGCCAGATTGGGGAAGTTTTCCTTCATTATTTGTTCAAATAAGTTTTCTTGCTCTTCCTCTTCACCTTCTGGTACCCCTATGATTCAGATGTTGGAATGTTTAAATTTGCCCCAGAGTTTCCTAAGCCTCTCATTTTTTTGGAATTCTTGTTTCTTCATTCTGTTCTGATTGAATGTCTATTTCTTCCTTCTGCTCCAAATTGTTGATTTGAGTTCAGGTTTCCTTCCCTTTACTGTTGGTTCCCTGTATATTTTCCTTTATTTCACTTTGTATAGCCTTCATTTCCTCCTTCATTTTGCATCTATACTCAATCATTTCTGTGAGCGTCTTGATTACAGATGAGTTTTTTTTCACACATGAAAAGGATACATTTCTAAACTGATTTAGGTTTTCTTTAATTTTTCTTAGCATAGTTTTTTTTTTTTTAGTTTTCACTTTTCAGATCTTTTCCTTCATTCCTCAGATTTAATCTTATGTATTTCATGTTTTTGATGCAAAGGCAATTTAACTTCTAGGAACTAAACAGGATAGACTGATAATAGAATATATGCTCCTTCGGGAATATAAATAATAAACAAATAAAGAAAAATAGATAATTATTAGAGACTTTTAAATGGCAATGAGGAAGCAGATAGAGAGAAAACAAGGCAATTTAGGATAATATCTGTACTTAGAAATAAGTTTAAGCAAGAAGAAACTGTGAGGATAAATACAATTTTTTTTTAAGGTATCCTTCCTCCTATTTAAAATAAGTGAAGAGATTCCCTCCTCCTTTGTCAGGACATTCACCTTAGAAAACATGTAAATGTAATGTTAACCTAAAAATTAAAAGGCCAAAGTGAGAGACAAGACGCATTTATTTGATATCCAATATAATAGCTGTTCTGTAAGTGCTGATTCAGGAGAGACCCAAATAGTATTCTAATTATGGGGTGAAAGCAAAGGCTTTTTACAAAACAGGGAAGGAAAATAATTACATGAATAAAAAGAAAGAATCTCTACAGATGTTAATAAGTCAAGGAAGAAATTTCTGTAGGTATACAAACAAGCTAAGTTATTCTTGAGATATACATGGTGGTGCTGATTCTCCTGTAGGATTGGGGAGTGTGGCAAGTGAGAGCAATGGGAAAAAAGGTGGGACAACTGTAACTGAATAACAATAAAAAAATTACAAAGAAAAGAATGTCTTTAATTTTCAGTCTGGTAGTCAGAATGTTTGTTTTCTGTTAGCTTTGGAGAGTTTTTTTGAAATACCATGTTGGTTGGGCCCAGTCCAAAGGTTATATTGCCCAACTTAAATATTCCAAAGCTTTAAGGACTAAGACACACAAGGCAGTTCCTCTGGGATAGCAGGACCAACTACTCCATTTTGAAGTAGCCTCATTTATATTAGTTTTCATATTAAGTTCCTTCTTTGTCTCTTTGAAATGTATCTTTTAGAAAATAGACAAGCCTTTTTATCAACTTCAGTTCCAACTTTGGGAATAGCTTTCCCAAAGACCAGAAAGCCATCTCTTCAAAATATAACTATTTTCCTGTCTCCCAGTTTCTGTGGGATTAGAGGAATGTAATTTTTGTGGGTATCTTATTTTAAGTTGTAAAATTACTTCCAGTCATAAAGATATGAGTTTTTTGTATATTTGTTTGTTTTCTCTCTGTGTAAATTGAATTAACCAACATAGATCATTACTCCAATTACCAGATAAGTTAGGATGAACTATATGTGACCAGGGATACTCTCAATTCCTCTTACTTGAGGACTACTTATTATGTACTTTGAGAACATGCTTGTAATGGGTTGTATCTTCTTGTCTATATAAAAGGGTGGGATTACTTCCTTTCTTTGAAATCTCTTAGAATATATCCTGTGATGTGTATATCATTCTTGTTTAATGTTTATTTGATAATAAAAATGTTCTCTTTCTCTACTAGCTTGTGGTATAATTTCTGGGTTTGAGAAGTTTTTCTGTTTTAATTATATTTCTTCAACAATATACAGAAGATTAAAAAATGCTGGAGAATTTCATTCCAGTTGAATAACACAGTAAAGCCCTTAAGTGGAAAAGAGAAAAACTGAAAAAAATGAGTGAAGTTGATTGGTGTGAGCTAGAGAATAAGAGATGAATTTTGAAAGGAAAGAGTTGTATATCACAGAGATAAAGCCATGGGATGACTAAAATAAAACTATGTGTTTTTAGCTCATATAGGGACGTTTATTAAATAGTACAAATCTTCATGAGATTTGTCACCCACAAGAGCTCTAAAACTTCCCAATCTTGTAATTTTGTATCAACAAAAGTTGTTGATATCATGATTGCAGATAATCTGAAATCTCAACTTAGTATGGAACCCCTGACATTAAGTTTGCATGTCAAGCCTTACCTAGTCTTGTAATTCAAACGATACACCTTTCTTTACTTCCATATTCCCCACTTTGACTATAAGCTCTGGTTTACTGAACAGTGAGTAACCTGATGTAAAGAAATAGCCAACTTTAAATTGGAGTAGTTTGTGTATTAATGTTTAATAAAATTGTCAGTTGTTGGGGAAAAAAAAGGAAAGAGTTGTATATCAAACTGTATTATGTAAGTATTTTATGCCATAATCAGGAGTTTATATATTATTCCAGTCTCAGTGAGTGAATACTGAAGGGGTCCAGGCTGTGTCTAATTTGTGTTTGCAAATAGTCAAACCAGCTGTTGTGTTGAGAATTAATTTAAGAGTTAAGAAAGCAAAACCAATTGGTGTCACAGTATCCTTTGAAAGAGATGTAAAGGCTTCAATAATAAGACATACATATATGAAAAAAAGTGACCAAATATATGTTGTAATTAAAGCACAGAATAAAGTTTTAAACAAAATGTGAAAAAAAAAATGGGAACAAAAATGATCCATAATTTTTGACTGCAAGAACAAGGCAGATGTTGCTGAGCTTTGTAGAAATAGACAAAATTTGGGACAGGTAGATTTGGTGAAGTAGAAGGCAGAAATTATTTTGAGTATAATTTTTATACCTTATGAACATAATACAGTATATCTTATTATTAATTCTTATTTGTGATGATATGATATTCCAAACTATGACTATGCTAATTCAAATGAATATCTCTCTTTTGGGAGTATTTTTCTACATACATTATATATATATATATATATATAGAGAGAGAGAGAGAGAGAGAGAGAGAGGTATAGATATATAGATATAGATATATTTTATGTGTAAAACATAATAGAAATAAAATAAAATAGAAATTAAATATATATATAAATTTAGTATATATGTATAGACTACATTTGGAATCTTTTTTAAGGATAAGTTTGTGGAAATAAAATCTTCAGTCCATGTAAATACTATTGTCTGTTCCCCTTCCAAAGACAAATAGTAAAAGCTGTTGGTTAAACCCAACTAAATTTATTAGATTGATTACAATAAGGGGGACCAACAACTTGACATTGTATCAGTAGCGTGTCAGGAGGGGAATGTGAGGACAGTATATTTATAGAGTTTGAGCACCTGAGTCATATGGCATTAAGGTGAGACTTACAGAATGTGGAACTGGTTGAGATTAGACAGAGTTTATGATAATCTGGCTTTGGACTGATGTATAAAGTAAGGTAAGGGTCTTGAAGTAAGTCTTAAGCTAGCTAGTCTTGATAAGAAAGCTATTTTAGTTTGCTTGTTGCCACATTTTCTAGAAACCTCTTTTTAACATTTTAACATTAAGTCAGGGAAATGGTCTAGTATTGCTCAATACAGGGACAGGAAATTACATTGAATTTAGTCCTTAATATATATTATCAAATTACTCTTAATGAAGTTTGCATCAACTAGTATTTTTCCATATTCACTCTTTGGAAATAGTTTGCTCTCACTGATTATATTTTAGTTGGGTTTAGAGTATGATAATCTGCAAGATTGTTTATTGCTAATCATATTTTAATGCATTACACTGTCATATATGAGTTGTGATACATATCTTATTAATATAAATCTATACCCTAATAAATTAAAAGGTAGACAATAGCTGATCATTAATTAGCCAATAAATAAAAATCTTAAAAATATGCATATGGAAACCAATCATTAGCCTTCCAAGAAGAAATGTGATGAGAGAAAGGTATTAAAAATTATACACTAAACTTCAGGGTAAATATACATATCTCCCTTTTTAGAGTCACTTTGCAATGTTTATACTATGACATTTCACTGCCAGCAAGGTTTATTGAGCAAAGATGGCTTTGGAATATTCCCAAAATTAGCTCAATATTAAATCCTTCACGTAAAGACAAATGATGATGGAATCTCTTTCCAGTGGGAATACTTGGGTTGCCTCTCTCACTTATCAGGCTTGTGCATAGTGACTATCAGAAATAGCTGGGGAAGATTAGGAAGGATGGGCTGTTTAATCCAGGCATTGCTCTCCTGTCAGGCATCAAAAGAGAAACCTAATGCTCTTAATCCTTGTGAAATATAACCTAAGGAGGAAAAATTCCATTTTAGTATAGAAACTTTTGCAGGGAAATATTTTCTAAAGCAAGAAGCATTTCAGTTAATGCAATATGATGTAATTATTCTATTGACAAGACTGGCCTTTCTCAATAAAGAAACTGACTTCCTTAAAACAGCAAATAGTCACAAAAGAGTAAAGGCCTCCAATTGGCATTCTTAAAAGTTGTAGATCAATATACATATATATATATATATATTCCTTTTGATGCAAAAAGCAAAATATAAAGGATACTGAAATCCTTGTCTTTTTTAACATGCCAAGTAAATGTAGCACTAAGTATAACTTTGATAATTATATTGTCTAGTTTTTTATTTTAAATTGACAGAATTTACCTAATATGTTACTTAAGTTTTCTACATGAGTTTACCATGTAAATACTCTTCCATATCAAGCAGGGCAGAATAAGTTTAGTTTCTTAGACAAAAACAAATAAAGCCAAAGACATAAATAAAATTTTTAATTATACCATCAGAAAGTAGTTGCTAATATTTTTGTATATGTATATTATTTAATATTTGGAAATTTAAATCATTAAATATTACTTTGCAAATTTTAACAACTTAAAATGACATTTTATGTATGAGAAGAAGAGAAATAAGTTAAATTATATTAGTAGTCCTTCTTTCTCTCTGCTGCGCAGTATTCCATTGTGTAAATGTATCATAGTTTTTTTTCCACTCATCTATTGATGGTCACTTAGGTTGCTTCCAACAGTTGGCTATTGTAAATTGTGCTGCTATGAACATTGAGGTGCATAGGTTCTTCTGAAAAGCACTGTATAATAAGGTGAAGTGTTTCTTTTCAAAGGGTGAGATAACACTGAAAAGTGAATAAAGTAATAAGGTAAACAGCTTTAATGTTAGGGTATTCAAGTTATGCTGCAAATTACTGCTGCTGAGGAATTAATGGTTAGTCATATTCAGCTGTGCAGTCCTGACATATTCCAATAACATTACTTGGTTTGGGGGTAGGGGAGGATATTACTGTCTTTCTTAATGTTTTCTTAATCCTTATAACGTCACTCTAATTCATAAGTCAGTCTCTCTTTTTTACAAAGAAAACATCTATCTGTATACTGCTGAAACTAGTCATGAAATACAAGGGAAAGCTTGTCTTATTCAGCAGTATATCAACAATATTGATGTGTGTGTGTGTGTGTGTGAGAGAGAGAGAGAGAGAGAGAGAGAGGAGAGGGAAGGAGAGAAAGGAGGAGAGAGAGACTGATCAATTTATTTATCTATCTATCCATCTATCAATCTGCTGGAAATGTCCATGACTGACAAAAACATAAAACACTCCTCTAGAAAACATTGCCAAGAGTTATTGTGAAATAAAAATAGAGAGTTGCAGGTATAGTTGAGAGACAGATAATAATTCTGGATAGTACAACTCAGATATGTTAGAAATTAGTTTATCATTTAAAATCAATTAGTTTAAAAATTCTGCTTTTGTAACCATACGGAAACTTTGTTTCCTTAAAATAAACCTTTCTCCTTTCTTTTCTTTTGATTCAAACTGGCCTTAGCCAGCACTCTTTCACTCGCCTCCTTCTCCCTTGAACATCCACTCCCTTAATCAGTAAGCCCTCAGGACGAGGAGGTTCTGATTAGCATTGAATAATCTTAGGAAGAAAAACTCGGGTCTGTTGACCACAGAGACAGAGTTTCAATCAAACGAAAGATAACATATAGGCCTCAGTTGTGTTTCGGGTTCAGACCCAGAAAAGCAGCAAAACCAGAGGAAGCTATGCCATAGCTGACTTCAGGAACAAATGCACTGATCAACCACCCCTACCCAAGCATCAACCAATCAGTAGAAATCACAACCCTGAAAAGGACTTTAACTTCCTTAGTCATCATGAGTAATGATACTTCCCATATATAATCCATCGCCTGAAATCTGTCAGGAGCCAGATCTTTGAGCATTAGCTCAACTGTCTCAGGGAGTGGGCCACTTCCTGAATATAAACTTTTACTTTTCTTGCTGCAAGTTCCTGTTCTTATATTATTGGGCTTTGATGAATGCAAGCAAACAAACCCCTTTTGTTCAATACCATGCTCATGATAAATTATATTGACATGTTTAAATAAATATTAGAATATATTTTAATTCTTAAGATTCCTGCAGGAATTCTTCCTGTAACAAAATAAGTTACTCTAATTTTTCTCACAATTGTGCATTTTTGGGGGAGGGTAACTTTATATTTTGATATAATCTCAAACTTAACAATTTAGAAGTATACTGTAAGGAAATACCATATAACTTCTACACAGATTCTCCAAGTATGCTTCATTGTTTTGGTTACCCTTTGTCCCATCTTTCTCTTTTCTCATTCTCTCCATATGTAAATGCATAAATATATATATTTGCATGTGCACATGTATGTATGTGTATGCCACATTTTTTTATGACTTTTTGAAAGTAATTAAGACACATGCTCAATTATGCCCAGATAATTTGATGTTTATATCCCATGAAAAATTATTAATAACCACAGTAGACTTTTAAAAATAAGGAAATGAAAATATAACATTATATAGAAATTTATATTCCAATTTTTGAGTTGTATCAATGTCTTTAATGGCTATTTTTTTTTCTAGCTAAGATCAACCATACATTTAGTTGACATGTCTTTCTAGTCTAATCTCATACAGTTCTGAAGACTTTACATTTTATTTCTTCACCTTGAATTTTTTCTGCATTTTAATTCTAGTAAGAAAAATCTGTGTGTAAAAGTAGATTTAATTTCAAAATCTTAGTAAACTTCATATTTTTATTTAAATAATCAAATATATATATAAAATAGTAGAATGATTTTTGTTGCATAAAGGTGTAAGAGTATTTCAAATAAAGTACCAGGATTTAAAAATAAGGGATATTTATTTATGTATATGATTTTTCTCTTAATATCGTATATTTAGATTGAAGAGGAATTGCCTTACATGAGTTATTTTTAGAACATATATCTCTCTCCTCTTTGTTTCCATTGGTAATAGTCTACCTGAATAGGATGCTTATAAATATATTCATATTTTTATAAGCTTTAAAACTATAGAAAACTCAATCAAACAATATTTTTGAGTGCCAAGTATATGGGGAATGTTAATTAAATATGCTATTACCACACTAAATGGAAAATGCTGCAGCCATAGTTGTGCTTTTTCCAGTGCAGAAATCTTTTGTCTTTTATTCTTCATATTTTTATCCCCAAAGCCTGGCAGACAGCCCTGCATATAGAGAGCTCAATTCTTTGTTGAATTTACATACAGAATTCCTAAACAGGTTGGAAAACTGTTGTTAAAGAAAAAGAAATACAGTTCAAAGTAAGTAAACTATGACTATATAAACTATTTAGGGAAAAAAAGAACATGTTACAAATCATTATACTTTAAATTGCAAAATAATTGCCATCGATAACAATTATTTGTTGGACTTCAGCTTTTTCATTTTAGAGACAAAGTGTTACTCTGCAGGTGCTTAAAAACTAAGCAATATTAGAATGAACTCTACTGAGGGGAAAGAATAAATTTAAATTAACACTGTTTTTTCCTATATCTGTTCCTCAGGTGAGTGGACCTTCCCCCACCACCACCAGCCCCCACCACAGCCTGTAAAGAACTGAAGGACTCATCGACATGAGCAGCAGTGTGTTGATAGCTAGGGGGAGGGGGTTATAAGGGGACTATATGGTAATGGAAAAAATACAATAAAGATTAAGTGAAAATGAGTAATTAAACAAAAGCATTCAATAGCCTTTTCTTTTTATGAAAGGGTTTATCTGTTCTCAAAAAAGAAACGTTCTATAGGAATTCCTATACCTTGTTAGCAGCTGCTGAAGTCTCTTAGGATTAGAATAGAAGAGAGGAGCAGAATACTGCCTTTCCCTTTTAATATTTGGAATGGATGCTCTCTAAGATTTTTGATATGATCTTTCTGGGTCCTACAAAACCTTAACTATTCCTCAAACCATGGGAATGTCAAAGCATAGATATCTGAATGTACAGATTTACATGATATGGAATGGTAGCCTTTGAGATATATAGAAAACTAGGAGAGGGATAAAATTAACATATTAAAAATGGCGATATCTAAAGTCTACACTGATGTTTCCTTTTGTTCCTTAGGGGGTGTAGTAATGTTGATAGTGAGGTTAATGATATATGGAAAAAAGATAATATTTTAATGAAAGTGTTCTTATTTGAAAAGTATGTAAAATTGAGTCATTCATGGCTTTACTTGGCATCCTATAGTCATTCCTTCTCAGTATCCCTCACCCATTCCTTTACCTTCATCCCCAGAGTTAGCTGAACTTTGAGATTTAAGGCACAGTCATTCAGAACACCAGGTCTCTCCAAGATGTTTGTCCTCCAACTGCAAGGAAGTAGGGTCAGACTACAAAGTTAGAAGGGAGAGTCCACACGAGATGACCCTTGTTTCTGACACCAACTGCAACATTGATGGTTTCCCCAAACCACCCTCAGATTTGATTTCCTAAAAAGACACACTGGACATACTAAAACTACTATATTTATGGATAATATCTGTAACAGGAAAAGATACAAATTAGAACCAGCCAAAGGAAGAAACCCAGAGCACCTGAGGCTTCCAAGTATGAGTCTCCACTGTTCTCAAGATGTGTTACCCTTCCAGCATTCATATATGATGATATACATGGAATGGTGCATACTCAGGAGCTTCACCCAAGCTTCAGTGTTTAGAGTTTCACTGAGACTTTCATTATGTAGGCTGGCTTAATTTTTTTGTCCACAGAGTTGAACTCAGAATTTATGTCAACAAAACTTCTGAAGGAAAGCTCTACCCTAAATCACATGATTAGCCTTTGTGGCATGGACAGCCCAAACCTTGGGACCATCAGGTGTGGCAGTTCGGACTCTGAGTCATCTCATTAGTGTAAACTATTAGTTGTGGTCACAGGAGCCAGCCAAGAATGAAAAAGACATTCTTGTCACTCAGATATTCCAAGGGTTTACAGGTTAATACTTAGGAGCTCAGGAAAAAAACAGATTTATCTTCAGGCAAAGCCAAAAGTTTTGCTCCTCCCTCTCTCTTTCTCTTTTTCTCCATATAAGTCCATAAGTTACACTGATCTCTGTTTGTTCTACACCAGGGGTTCCCAAAATGTGGTCCCTGGTGCAGCAGCAGCAGGACTTGGAAACTTTAAGAATGTAGATTCTTGAGCCTCACTTGGATCTACTGAATCAGAAACTCCAAGAGAGGCCCAACAATGCTTTTAACAAGCACTCTAGGTGATTTTCATTCATGTTCAAATATGCAATCCACTGTTCTAATCCCCAAACCCTTAGTAGTCATGGAATAAGGAAGAAAAGGGGAAGAATTTAGGATCCTTTCCTGAGGAGTAATATCACTGAAAAACTCAGTAGCACTTGAACAGACAAATGTCTGCTCATTTGCTTCTTAATTACTTAAAATTTAGGTTACTAGTAATCCTCACAGAATCGTACAGAAATATCTTTAATATAATAAAAACTGGGCCTTCATTGTCAATGTTTGGTTTGCATTCAGTGTTTTTATTCTCCCAATTGAAAACAGAGACCATTTTCTTGTAAGTGGAGAGCTTGTATCATATTCTGAAACATGGGATAACTTTTTTAATAGCTCAGCTCTAAACCAATCAACATAGGGGTCCATGATATGAAGACCAACATTTTGCAGTGTAGAGTTTAATTAAATTGGGCACTGCTATAATTAAAGGTTTTGAGTTATTAATGCATCGCTCTGGCAAACATTTAATTTTTATCTCAATGGTGAAACCCTTATTAAAACAAGATATTAGGACAGCTAAATAGAATTTGCTGCAGAAATGGTTTGGATTTTTAGATGTAATGCAGCACAATAAACTGCAGTGATTTTTTTTTTTAATAAAAATTAGGACTTTTGGAAGCTCAAGAAAATGAGCTCAGTCTGAGATAAGGGAACATCTTCATTTTTTAAAAAGTTATATATCGGGTATAGTAAAATTATAACGTGGAGAAGATTTGCTCTCAATGCTCTGTGTTGGAAATCTATCTGTGCTCACCCTAAACCACCCTGGTATTTTAGATTCTCAATGTTGAAGCTGAAGTTTCAGGCTACTTCAATATCAATTGTACTTTTTTAACAAATCTTTTACATTTTCATTTACATCAGCAAAAGGCAGAAGGGAAGATGCATCATTAACCTATTGATTTCCACTTTCCTCTTAGACCTAATATTAATCAAAACATCATCTGTATTTGTTCATCATGGGTTCCAGATGATTTTCCTAAATACAAGTATTTTTCCTAGCCAGGATTTCAATGCAGCTTTGTTACTGTACTAAAGGGGTTCATTTTCCTGCTCACATCAAAGTCCAATCAAACTCCAGCAGAGTCTGTAGCCAAGAAAGTAAAGATCTATTCATTAAACAAAGAGAAAAGTGTCCAGAGTCAAAGGTAAGGTCAGGTTCAAAGTCCTGACTCCCTGATGACTTTAGAGGATGGGTTAAATAGGGGGCTAAGGGAGTTAAAGTCCTGGTCTTTATTGACCGGTTGGTGCTGAGATAGTCATTAGGTGATCATTGCATCTGATCCTGATGTTAGCCATGGTGTCACTCTGTCTGGTTTACTCAAGGGTGTGATTGTTGGGATCCCTATCATTTTCTGAGTTTGGAGCTGAAACACAACTGAGGCCTAGATGTCATCTTCAGTTCGACCAAAACTGTCCTTGTGATCAACAGACCCTAGGCTTTGTTCCTAAAGTTATTTGATGCTGACCAGAACCTCATTGCCCTGAGAACTTAATGATTAAGGGAGTAGACATGAAACGGAGGAGGTGGGTGAGTCAGGGTGCTGGATGAGGCCAATTTGAATCAAAAGAAAGAAAGGCAAAATGGTCATATTAAAGAGATAAAGTTTCTGCTCAGTTACAGATTCCGTTCTCTGATGCTTAGATAGTTAGCATCTTAAAGTGCAGAAATACAAGACCAACATTTCTCAGAATTTTAAGGAATTCTAGTTCCAGGATCCAGTATGCCATAAAGCAAATCCAAAGATGAATTAATAAATATTATAATCTATATTCTACTTGCAAGATTCAAATTACATGATAGCACATTGCAAATTATGAGAAGTCTTATATTTAATGAATATGAGAACCTTTGTTTATTTCAACATTTATCAAACTTAATTTACTGTGGGCCTCTCTCTTCCCTTGACTGTAGTACTGTTCCACAGAGCATCCATTGGAAAATGCTGTCGTAACAAAGGAGAGTTAGATTAGGCATTAAGATGCTCCAGATGTATCCTGTCTCATTCTTTCATGTGTGAGCATAGAGAAATTAATTAAATGCCTGAAGATTCAGTTTCTCATCTCTAAAATGAGGTTGATAATATAGTACAGGCTTATTAGAAGGATTAAGTGAACATAGAGGTCCAGAAACTTGGTAAACTTTAAAGTAAAATTGAAAAATTAATCTTAATTTTTTTCTCTCTTACTTATTAAGAAATTTATCATGAACCTGTGAGTTCCTCAGGCACTTTTTTCTCCTTCTGTCATCCTGTGTATTCCATTAGACATCATTCACTCTGCAGAAGGTGACAGGGCATAGGAGGAATGTGCGAGTTTAGTGATCATATTAGGGATTGCTAAATATTTGTCCCCTGAATTTTTTGATCAGGCAGAATGTATTAGAACACTGCACAGGAAATACTGTACAAAGTTAATTAATGTCAGTTTCTTTCTTATTCAAAGATACTTTGTATTATTGCTCTTAATGTAAATAAGCCATTAACTTTATCATACAATGAACAAATATTGTCAAAACACGCAGGAGAATGTGTTCAGGTTTAATGAAATGAGTGAAGATTGATATTCATGTATGTTTTTACTAGCCAGTAATAGTAGTTACTTTAAAAAAAGAGATATAGATATAACAAGGAATAAAGTAAATTCTATATCAGACATCTAATGTGAATTATCTTTCAAGACTTTAGGTAATAAGTATGGATATAGTATGAATATTTGCAGAGATAGAATAGTAGAAAGATGTTTTAATAAAATGGAGAGTTTTTATGATCTGTTTAAGAAGAGAAGAAGAAAAAATGTATGAACAAGCCCATGATTCTTTTCTTGGAGATGAAAATCTTTTTTGAGAAGATAGAATAAGAATGACTGAACTCCAATAGAATTTCTCATAAACACACTTAGGACCTGGACTAGACATGTTGTCCACATGCATTGATAAAGAACAGTAAGCTTATTTTTAAAAAGGTAAATTATTTTAGCAAAATATATTTTCCTATATAAATTGTTTATTATAAATATTCCCAGAATTACAAATTTTAAAAGGCGTGTCTAGAGAATGGAAGTGAATCAAATAGATGGTTTACATTCATGTAACTAACAGAGTATAAAACTGGGAAGCCTTCAAATTCAAACAGCTTCTTTTGTGAACTATGTTTTTTTTGCATACATAATTCAGAGTTTATCTGCTAATCCAATACCGAACAAGGTCCTAATGCAAGAGACAGAAATTTCTCGGATACCGTGATAGATTGTTGCCAGCTCTTTCTAAAGAAAATCCTACATTTGTGTTTGGTTCTTGTTTGAATCCTTTAAATTATTAATCAAACATAGTGTCAGGTAAGAATTATCATCACGTGAGTTTGCTTTAACAATTTAACTCTCTGTGTCAACACAAGACTAATATAACATCTTTATTATTTAGCATCATCCATTATCACACACCATCTGTGTTTCTGTGGACAACATCATATTTACTGGGGTGCTCTGTCCATGCTCTGCTTACATCAGAACCTCTGGATTTAGATTTCTTTTTTTTGTAAGCTCACATATGATTGTTCAGCTCTATAAAATTTTAACATCGTTGCCACAGTCTTTTTTCATTGAGTAAAAATAATTAGATAGTATCTATTAAATAGTAATGGTTTCACCCAAGACAGTTTGTATCAGAAACTCAGATACTACAGAGTAACAGAGCTTGCTAAAAGATAAATTCATATTTTTTTACCCCAGGAGGTAACTGTCAGTAAAGGATTTTAGTATTGGATAGTCGCATATAAAATTCAACTGATTTTTGTGTAAGGAAGGATCTAACCACACCATCTAATGTTTTAAACTTCCAAACACTTTCTAAGATGAAAAGTGACTCTATTATTTATGGAAAACATAGATAAAAATTTCTGAACCAAGAGATTATACATGTTTAAATTTCTTAGCATGGGAAACAGTCTTTCACTCCTTGAACTCTTTCCAAAAATCTGTGATAGTGATAGTATTTATCAACCTTATTAAAATCATATACTTTAAAAATCTAATGTAGTATCTTACTCGAATAGTCTCTATTTAAATGCAAATTTGGTTTCCTTATGTCATAAAATGAGTTTTTCAGTAAAAAAAAAAGAGGTGTTGATTTTTTTATGCCAATGGCCTGTTTATCCTTCTCCATGGCATGGCATTAATATCCAAGCCCAAGGTTTGTCTTTAGGAGAGGATAAAAGAGATAGATGTACTGGGAAATTACATAAATCTTTTTTGAGGGTGTGTGAGAGATTTACTAATGAAATATGAAAAAGTTTCTAACAATAATTGTGACAATAGTCTCTTAGAAAACCTAATTCTATTTTACAACAAAACATAAAATTGTCTTAGTGACTGCAAATTATGGCAGGGGAAAGGATTTGCAGTTTTATAAATCTTCCTACAGTGTACAGAGATATGGCTGGATTTGTAGAGTTCAAAATTTAAACTGTGTATTTTTATTTGTTAATGTCATATTTTTAAAAGAATATTTAGTGTTGAACATGTATTGAAGAAATATTTTGAAGGCCCCATATGCACTAAGTGTTATGAACACCCTCAGTATAACCCCTGTACAGGCTGTGCCTCTCAAAGAGGGTCATATTATAGTCTGTCTTATAAGTTAAGGTGCCCTGCCAGAGGAAGTAGATCTCCTGGCTGAGTCTACACCTGGTAGTGGCAAGGAACAAGGTGATAGTCACAAAAGCAATTGCTCAACTCAGCTTTTATTAAGTACAGATTTGCACAAAATAGAACATTAATATCATGAATATCCCGTTACAATATTACACAGCACACATCAATAAGCAGGGAATAATGAACCCAAGTCCCAGAGTCACAGCCACAGGTCCGGGAGCCATCAGCATCTGGTCAAGAAGATCTCCATGGACCAGATCCAGGCCAGATCTAAGCTGAAGCTAGATCAACAGTGGAATGAACATGTGTCTCAGGGCTTGATCTGGTAGATACTCTGGTGGCATGTGACCCAGAATGTCAGCAGAGCAGCATCTCATGGTCAGAGATTGTTGGGGTGGTCATTCTGAAGTCCACCTCAATTATTCCCAAGTTCTTGGCACCTGATTAAGCTGTGAAGTTCTGTGGCTTGGGGCCAAGAGCCCCTGGCACTCTCTCAGTAGTTAAGCCCTCTCTGCACACACATCTGGGTGCTGATATCTTGGGAGTGCCATCCTGGCAGGCATTTGGCAGGGTGTTTGCAATGACTTAGGTAGTTTCCTAAAAGGATTTGCAGTTACCTGTTGAAGGCAGAAAGAGGCAGCAAAGATATCACTCAGACTCACTCAATAAATTGTCATTGAGTATAATTTCACCTACATAACTCAAAGACTTAAATATGAAGTGCAGTCTTCAGATCTTAAATCAATGACAACAATCCTGGAAACTAGAAGAGGAAAGACAGGTGGAGTTCGTATCAGACTAAAGGAGTCCATCTGTCTGCATGCATCACAGCCCAATAAGACAGGTACAGGAGCTTGCGGCAAAAAAAGTAAGGGTTTATCTTTAGGAAATGGCCTATACCTGGAGACAGGTGAACTAATGCTCAACATCCAGTTCCCTGATGGTTTCCTGGGGATGGGTTATATAGGGGAAAAATCATTAATCATGGTAACTAAAGAAGTTAAGGTTGTGGTATCTACTGAGGGCCCAGCATTGGATTAGGTGATAGTCGATCAATGCATCTGGTCCTGATGTCAGACAGGGAGCCACTTCCTCCAGTTTCCCTGCTTTCTGGGCCTGAAGCTGTTATCTCTAGTTTAACTACAATTGTCTCAGTGGTCGACAGACCCAAAGCTTTGTTCTTAAGATTGTTTGTTGCTGATCAGAACCACATTATCCTGGGGGCTCAATGATTAAAGTAGTGGCCCTGCAAGGGGGAAGGAGGGCGGTGAGCCTCAGTGAATCAGGGTGCTGGGTGAAACCAGTTCGAATCAAAGGGAAAGAAAGGATAAAAGTTCACGTTAAAACAAAGGTTTTCTACAGGATTGTTACAGAACAGCCAGTGCTTCTGCGGAACAGTCTGGGGTTCTACTGCTTACCACCTATAGGCAAAACCCTGGAGTCAGAAGTTTAGTGGAAAAGTAAAGAGGTTGTTTATTTAAAGGCTATATGGTTTTGGAGTAATGGCAGGTTTCTGCCTTAGGGCCCTGCTCCCTTTATAACACCCAAGACAATCTTGTCATACTGTGCCAGGCCAGATCAGTTACAGAATGTGCATGGAATCCCTTTTCCCTTTTAAAAGTACAGTCCTTTGGGGAATACAAGTGGCTATGTTATGCTCATCCAAGCTGGTTGGCAGCTTCCTGGTTACAGTTTGGCTCTAGGTATCTCTCACAAACCTGTGTGCACCTGGACATGTACAGCCAAGTGACACAGCCAGCACTCCCACTGCTTTCTGTGTGGGAGGAATGCTGGGAATATTCCCAGACCACGAGGCCTATAAGGCCCACCCGTCTCACAAACTTGGGCCCGCTGCAGCCCACTGGGCTAGCAAGGGTAGGGGGAAAGGCCGTATATTTCCCAGCACATTCCAGTTTAAAGACTGAGCCCAAAAAGTCACGGGCAATGTAGTGTCCAGGGTTCCAATCAATGCATGCCCATGTCCACCATGTTAGTCAGTTCCCCAGTGTCTTTGACCCTCTTCCAGCTGCCATTGTGGAGGGGGGCCAAGACTCTGGTCACACACAGGGGCATGACATCTGTTTGCCTAGAGCTGAGTGTCAGGTTGTCACACATGCTCTGTTCACACATGCTCTGCACAAGCTCCCTCTGGCTGTGTCCTGAGTGTGTCAGTTGTTTACCTTCCCCCAGGGTAAAGAAGCCTATCTCACAGGCTGTGGCTTCAAACTGTTCTTTAGGGCTTATCCCTGCCTCTCCCTTCCATAGGGGAGGGAGCAGCTTCTTGTGCCAGATTGGGGGCCCCCCTGCTCCCCAGCAATCTGGTCTGACCTCACCCTGTTACAGGATTACAAGTTGTCCAAAATAAAAATTTCTACTGAGAACCTACAATGTCTGCAATGATTAGTAAAAATTAGGTTTTAGTAAAACATCATGATAATAATAAGAAATTTGCAGGACATTAGAGGTGAAAGACTTCTGTCTAAACTATGTAAAATTTATTTTTTTATCACAAGCTTATATGGACTCACTACTTATGTTGTTGACAAGATACATATAAACTAAATTAAGGAGCAAGGATAAGAATCTCATACTGTAACTGTTGTAGGCTATGCGAAGGAAATCTGAAAATGGTAGGACATAACTAAAAAGAAGCTGTCTATATTTTTAAACTATAGGTCCAGATTCTAACTATTTTTGTTTCTTCCTCTACCTCTACTGATAGGGAGAGTAAGGGACTTAAGAAACTTGAATAATTAATTTTATTTATTCATTCATGAAAATTCATCCAGAATATGTGAAATGAGTTCTTACTATTCTTTTTGATATTTTCCAAAGTATATATATAAGATATGTATATTTATAAATATATATAAACTTATAAACAAAATGTATATAAATAATATATAAAAATAAGGTAGTTCCAATAATTATTTTATGACATTTATCTCTACATATTTTATTCAAATTTCTTGAACTATCATTTTAGATTTTCTCCTATTTTTTCTTTATTAAAAGTCTCCTGAGCTTCCTTTTCTTCTAGGCTTATCGATCTTTATTGTACTTAGAATTATACTGTCATTATTTCTATTGAAATTATATATATATTTATTATATATAATTATATATAATTATTTAGGGTATATCTATACCCTAAATGCATTGCTTTATGTCTATTATACACAGCAAACTACCAGTAATTTGCCACTACTTCCTTTGCCTTCTGAGTAAAGAAATCATATCATCACATTTATTTCTTATTCACTAATCAGGGACACTTAAGGCTAGAATATGTTTCAGTCTCAATATTGAGAGCTTATTGAAGGTTTTTTTTTTTTTTTTTTTAATTTCCACAATATCTGGAGTACTGTGTGAGTGGAATTATTCAGGATCAGGAAAGAATCTTTGCAAAATTTATTATACTAGTGCTAAATTTTAATTTGAAAATATGTTATGCAGGGGGAAAAGTTTAAAGGTGAATATGAAAATAAAAGAAAACATCTCCAAAATTTTCATGTACATCAAGATAATTTGTTTCCTATTGGCAAAGATGGTAAGTAAAATTGCTCAGTTGTTCTATAAAGGGAGTCAGCACCTTGTTCTGGCTTTCAAAATGAAATTATCATTAAAATAAAAGGGATATTATTCTTTCCTTACACATTGAAATGAAAGATTTAATGTATTCTTAAATTGTAATAAAATATTTTTCTTAAAAAAACCTTGATTTTGGTCTATAAAAACAAAACAGCATTGTTTGGTTATCTGTGTTTTCGAACTAGTATACTGTAGGAGAAGAAATTCAGTTAATGTTTTATTGTATTGCCCCATGCCTGATTAAGAAGGAATTCCATTTTACACTTTACTGAAAAACAAAACACATCACATCACATCACAAAGCCCAAAGTCATAGAGTATTAAAATAGGAATATTATATATTTCACCTTTTATTAAATTATAAATTAACTTATACAAACTGGCATATGTAGGTCTTATATTAGGCACTATAAATAGGGTTTCACTATGCAGTATCTCAGATGAGCTCAGCCTCACCTGACCTCTGGGTCAAGTGAGGTCAAGTGGGTCAAGCAAGGTTATTTGCCTTCATTCTGGGCTACAGCTGCCTCAGTAATGGCTCATTTCATTCCCAAGTTCATAAAAACATGTGTTTCTAGTGTGACTCAGTATGAGGGTGACATTACTGAGCAGAACACACTACAGATCTGAAAAAAAAAAATCAAGAGAGGCAGCAAGAAAAACAGGTCTTGAACTGAGGTTCATTGAAATGAACCACCAATGCTCTAGTTTCTCCATGGTTACTTGGATGGGACCGGGAACATAAGCAGAATTACCACTAAAAAGCGGAGACAGGAAGGACCCAACAGATAAACAGTTTATCCTTCCTCTTGACTGTTATGAGAGCAAGGGTTTTGTTGAAAATGTCTTACATGAATTATATCACCTGTTTTCTTAAAAATTTTACCCAATCTATAAGGCATTTCCTTGTATGTGTTTTCCTTATTCACTCTCCTCAACCTCTACCATTTCCCTTTCTCCCTCATCCTGTTTTCCCTAGGATTGCACCTCCTAATAAAGTGTGTGTTTGAAAATGCGCTTTAGGATCTGTTTCCTCAGGAACCTATTTTCTTTTGAATAGCCTTTGAGAATTTCAAAGTTCCTATGAAATAATTTATTTTTAATACTAAATTACATTTTTCTTATTGATGTTGACACTATATCTCTTTTGATAGTTAAGAAAAGAAGAAGTATCAGACTGTGAATAAATAGTTTAAAAAATACTATTATGATTACTTTTCACAAAATAAGCAAAAAACATTTTGAGGCTTGCTTTAAATATTGGAACATATGAGTCAGAGATAGCCTTGTTCTGCTCAGCATTAAATCCACAGAAATATTTTAAAATCCAATTGTTGTTTAAATTCCAATTAAGCTTCAAATTCTTTGAGTAACATTGAGAGAATATAAGCCAGTAAAAGTTAACTCCCAGTGCTGATATAGGCACATAGTGGAGACTGTTAATTAGGAAATTGCCCTTTGTAGAAAATAGAGAACTAATAAAGTACCTGTTCAATTTTTTTCCCCCAAGTGAAATTAAAGGACCTCACATTACCAAAAGCTCTATTTAATACCATATCTTCAGGATTATCTGAAGGTAAAGAATGTTAAAACTTCAAAATAACTCTGAGGAAAAAGAGAGAGAGAAAAAAAAATATGTCAGCGCCCATTTCTCCGATGCTTCCATCCACCCTCACTTTGCCAGAGCTCAGCAGCAGAACAAGAAAGCTGTGAAGAATTCACTGTCAGGACACTGGGGAAGAGGACTGACAGTGAGGTGATACTGGAAAGATAAACTCCATGCTAAAAATTAAATCCATTGAGAGTGAAATGTAAAACAAAAAATATCAGCCTTTGAACTATGTAAAGAATTACAGGTATTCAATTCTTAAAGAGACAAACATTACAAAAAGTGCCAGGCATGTGTTTATAATTTAAAAGACCAGGATCTATGTAACACAGCAAGCTGATTTCAAAGAACAAGTATAGTTTAAGGGGACAATCCTAACCATAAAGTCTGGAGAGGAGAAAAAAGCAAAAGGGAAGAAGAAATACCTGTTGGTAATTAGATGGTAAAGAATAAAGATTAGGGAATTTCCGGATTCTACAAGATAAAATAAAATCACAACATTCAACACCAGATAAAAAGGCAAACAAGCCCTACTGAGATGCTTGGAATTTGCTAATGACAGAAAAGTGTCATTAAATTAGGAATCACGTAAAGCACCTCAGAATAATAAAAGTTAATGAAAGTAAAGACCATAGAGAATGATTACAGAAAAGAGAAAAACAAAGTTAAACAAATAACCATGACCAAGAAGGAAACTAATCTACATTTCAAAAAAAATTAATTATAACAGACATTTATTAATTAACAGACATTTTAGAATATAAAAATGACCCTGAAACAGAAACAAAAACCAAAACAAAAAAGCAAAAATACAAAAAGGTAAATACATTAAGGAGTTAATTTGAACTCAATAATACAGTGGATGAACACAGGCAAAATTATCTCAGGATTAAAGAATAAATTACAAGGTTTCCAAGAGAAAATGTACTGAAATAAAGTTTTAATAATGGGCCTAAAAGGCAGATAAACAACCAATAGACTGAAAAAATACCATGAAGAAAGAAAAAATAAGGAACAATAGAAATAGAAAAAGTAGTGAAAATGGAAGGTGAAGAAGGAATAGTATCTCTACTATTGAACTTTTATGAAAAAAAGGAAAAAATGGAATATTTTTTTTTAACAAGGACAGACCATATGTTGAAAATAACCACTGTGTACAAAACTGAAAATGTTTACAGGGTACTTGGAAAAATTACCAAGAGTGATAGACTCCAAAATGTATTTTAGTAAATCTACTAGATTTCAAAGATAAATATAAATTTTTCAAGAACTTTAAGCAAAAAGATAAAATAACTAACAATGGACAAAAAAAATAGACTAAAAAAAATACTTGTCAAAGCACCAAACCATGCAAAAAGAAAAAAACAACAATACAGTAAGCAATTGTGAACTAAATATTCTATATCTATGTAAATTGTCCTTCAAATATGAAGGCTAGGTTTCAACATGCAAGAACTTAGAGGATTCTACATTCATTAGCCCCCATTGAGATGTGCATAAAACCAATATTCAGTAAATATTTACTGCAAATGATCAGATGGTAAATTGTTTTTAAATATATAAATGAATGCATTACACTAAAGAAAAGCTGAGGATGAGAGTGAAAGACTTTTTCAGATGGTATATGTCGTCATTAAGTAAAGATAATGAACTAAATATGGAAGAATTAGGAAAAAGAAAAGAATAGACTTCAAGGATACCCAAAAAATAAAATTCCTGATAGACAAGATAATAAATTATTACATTATTACACTTAAAAACAGGTAATTACGGGTCTTAAAAAGGACATAAATGCAAAGTTGTCTGCTAAAATAAAAATATAAACATCCTAAAAAATTAAAAATAAAAATAAGATAAAAATAACATCTTATAAAGACACAGCAAATGAAACTAAATGCACATATTATTTTGACTGATTTGAAACCAAACACAGTTATAATAACAAATGTGAATAGGCTTAACTTACCTATTTAAAAAAATAATTATCAGTTTGCTTTACAACAGAATATTCAAGTATCAGTCTTTTATAAGATATACACCTAAAACAAAATGATGCAGAGACTAAAAATACATAAGTGAATAAATATATAACAGGCAAGTTGTAGGCAAAAGAGAGCAGGCTTAACAAACATGGTATACAATTAAGATGTAAATCAATTCCAAAGCACAAGACATGTTTAATATTAAAAGCCAAGATTCCCAATAAAGATTTAATACTAATGAGTATGTATGCATCAAGTAACATAATTACCTTTTTAAAAACAAAATATATGGGAAATGAAAAGAGACCTATGCAGTAACATAAAAAATAATTGAAGAATTTAACCATATTACAGTAAATGGCAGGTGAAATGAAAAAACAAGTAAGAAAATAAAAGATAAAAACAATACAATAAATAGAGTACATTTTTTATGTATCTCTTGAAATCCAATCCCTGATAATAAGGAACTGGATTCTGATAGTAAGTTTAAGTGCCCATAGATATTCCCAAAAACTCTATCAGTTTCATAAAACAGCAGTATTACACACACAAGAAAGAATTTCTGATCATTAAATAACAAAACCAAAAAACAGAAATGTTTATTCGCATGGAAATAAAAAATTCTAAATTTTTACTAACCAGCTCCTATTTAAAAACAAATTAAGAACTAAAATTACAGATTAAAAAAACATATAACTGAATCTAAAGGATGCATGCAAAGCAATAAGGAAATTCATTGCACTAAACACTTATATAGATAAAAATAAAATCACAAAATTAAATTTCTGGTTTCAAACACTAAAAATTAACAACAAAGTAAAAGAGAACACAAGGAAAGAAATAATAAGGAAACATAAATGAATGAAGTAAAAAATTTTAAAAATATCTAATGAATAAATCAAATGCGGGTTTATTAAAAATAGTGTTGAAAAAATACACACCACTAGATACCTTTATCAAGAATAAAAAAGAGGAACAAAAATAACACACAGAAAGGAAAACAAGAGGGAAGTAACTATTGAAAATAAAAAAAAAATTACATTGTAGTCCTTTATGTAAATATGTTTGAGAACCTAAAAAGAATGAATAATTTCTGAGGAAAATCAGATGATCAAAATTGACCCTATAGGAATTAAAACTGTTTATCCATAAAAAATTCCATAGAAGAAATAAAGATAAGAAGTACCTCATAAAAATGCACCTGGCTCAGATACTTTTACAGTGTAATTCTACTAATTCTTCAAAGACCATTAGTCTCAATACTCCATTATTTATTCCAAGTTAGTGAAAAGGAAAGAAATCCCCCTCATTATTCCTAGCATGCAAGAATAAATACAATACAAAGAAAGAAAACTTCAGAACAATTTCACTAATAAGTGATAATGCAGAAATTTCAGACATATTAGAAAGAGAATTCAACACCATATTAAGAAACTAATACATGATGACAGAGAAGGATTTATATCAGAACTGCAAAGTTGCTTCAATGTTAGACATTCCATTAACACACCTGTATTAATACATCTAAGAAAAAACTATTTTTGTACCAGCTGAAAACAACTTGTGACAAAATTCAACATACATTCTGAGTGCAAACACTACAAAAGTTGAGCATTACATTTTTAAAATGAAGAGAGAGATTTATCTTAATCTTAAAATCAATGTTTCATGAAGAAAAGCTAGAGGAGTTGTCAATGTGACCAGAAACACAGACTTGATTTTCACTATCTCTTCAACTCTAGTACAATACAACAATGGACTAGAAGTATTTGCCAATACAATTTCAGAAGAAGAATTAAAGAGAAGCACTAGGAAGCATAAAGAAGAAGCAAAACAATCTCCATTGCAGAGGATGTGATAATATATCTAGAAAACTAAGATAGTATATTTAGCAAACAAATTATAAAAGTAACTCTATAAAAAACATGTAGTGAAGTGGAAGGATATAAATTCAGCATAAAAATTAATAGTACTCATATACACAAATATAAATGGAAAACAAAATAATAAATAAAATCTCCTTTATATCAACACAGAAAATTAAATATTTAGAAATGAATTAAATAAGAAACGTGCAAAGCAGATATTTTTTCAAAAAATTAAAACTGAAAGACACAACATATATTTGAAAAAATTGAGAGATACTCCTGTACTTAGACAGAAATACATGATATCATGACAATTTTTGTTCTCAAGTTAATTCATAAATGAAATGCCATCTCAAGACAAATATTAATAAATTATTTTATATGGCTCTAAAAGTTTATGTGAAAAATTATATAGAGTGAGTGAAACAAAAATGCAAGAATATCCAGGAAATTACTATAAAAGAAACTACAGAAAGCAATTAGTCTATTATGATCAGATATTAAACATAAAACCACTATAATTAAAAGAGTATAATAATGGAATCGACAAAGAGACAGTATAATGTAATAGAGAGTCCAACTTTAAATACAACTAACTTTTGGAGAAGGAATTTAGTAAAAGGAAAGAAGATTGGCTAAAATAGACCTAATGATATTAAATTGGAATCCAATATATTAGTATAAACTCATGGTTTTTAATACAGTCATATACCACATAATGACTTTTTGGTCAACAATGAAACAAGTCCCATAAGATTAAAATGCAGCTGAATTTCCTATAAGAAATGGAATTATATTTGGTTCAAGAGGAATTTTTTTCCATTGTGAACAACATCTGAGGGACTTGCTAATAGATTCTTTCTCATTCACAACCCACCCAGATCTTGATGGTTTTCAGAATACATTTCTGTTATGTTGTTGTTGTTGTTGTTGTTGTTGTTGTTGACCAAAGATCCTGTACAACAAAAGCACAGATAGACAGGAGCACTCTTTACAAGTACTAAGTGACATTGCCACTTAAGTTAAAGCTTTCTGTGGTAGTGTAGAGTAGGCATGTCCCAGTATTTTGGAAAAATTTTCAGGTTGTAATAATATAAAGCATTATTTCTTCCATCAATTCAATGTCAAAGAGAGCTTTTTGTGGTAGATAAAGTCAATGTAACCAAAATCAAATTTCAATGTCAAAATATTGAGTCCTTAGTTCTACACATTCTCTATGTTAAACACTCACAGTTCTACATATTCTTTATGTTAAACACTCACAAATGTCCTTAATCTGACTGCTGCAACACACAATAATTAGCTAAAACCACATTGCATAACAAAACCCTATTTCTTTATCTCTCCATCTTGATTTCTTATTCTTACTGATCCTCAGACCACCTTTCACTCCTCCTGACAGTCACCATTATGATGAGTTATACCTAACCCAGCCAGCTTCTCCTCAATATTTCCAATCAATCGAGCCCACATCCCTGTTCATGGAGTAGCATTGACAGCTTTAATGTTCTATTTCTTACCTAGGCTGACAAAAGTGGAGGGAGGGCTTGTGAGTATCACTTACCACTCATTGACTAACCCAGAGCAACTTCTAGTCCTGAAATCTCCATTTATAGTAAGTGACCTATAGAGATGTACTATTTTTAAATCTTCTTTATTTTTACTGTACATTTTTTGTTTAGATCCACAAATACTTACCATTGTATTGCAGATGCCTACAGTTTTCAGACCATTAACATGCTATACAGGGAATTCTGTAAGTCTAAAGTTATTTCCCACTTACCCCCGCATTTAAAAAAAAATTAAAAAAGAATTTGGCCTTCCACTGATAACCAGAAAATAAATATCTCGTTAATATGCTGTATTCCTCTTATTTAGATGAGACCCTGAGGTGCAACCTTACTAACATAGCTTTCCTGCAATAGAAAAATGGAAGATGGTCTCAGGTGAAACATCGTCTGTATTATATCATAACTATGAAACTAATTGTTCACTACATGTGTCTGGAGGAAAAAAAAAATGTCCAGCACAAAAGGACAGTTTGCACTGGGGCTAAATATGGAATGAAAAAACATGGTTCTGAAATGCTCTTGTCTAAAATGTCCACTAATTACAGCTTTCTAGCAAAAGGCTTTTTTTCTGTTCTTTTATAAAACTTTGCTCACATTTAGATTAATCATGTGTGAATAGTAAATAATTTAAGGATGCTGTTTCAGTAGCCCACTAATTTAGATTACTCAGCAATTCTACATCTTTATGGTGTAATTCCAGATTCCCATAGGATTGAATAAATGTTCCTTTTCTTATTTTTCTTGAGAGAGAGGGAGAGGGAAAGGGAGGGGAAGAGAGAGGAAGAAAAACATCAATGTGAGAGAGGAAAATTGATCGAGCTAGAATTTGCAACCTAGGAAAGTGCCCAGACTGGGAATCAAACTGGCAACGCTTTGCTTTGGGGAACGAGGCCCAACCAACTGAGCCACGTCAGTCAGAGCAAATGTTCTGTTTTTCATTGCTTTATTACCTTCTCTTTTAAAAAAAAAATAGAAAATGGCATTATCTGGATAGACATAAGGAAGACTAAGTATCTTTGAAAAATATATTAAAGTCGACCCTGCATTTTAGAAGTACAAACATATCTGCTTAAAAAGAAAGTCTGTGCTCCTACAAGTAGGCAGAAACTGTATCAATATTTACATGTGGCCAAAGAAACCACTGTTTAAATGAATCCCCCAGAAAGGAGAGCTAACAACAAGTGACTATTACCAGGAGGCAGCTGAAAAGTTGTGAAGTCTGTATGTTTTTTGCAACTGTGTGGTGACAAATGCATTACAAATGTCTAGGGTTAATTTAGAAAAATAGTAAACAAATCAAGGTCACTAGAGAACAAACTCTTAAAAGAACGTGGAGTATATGAACAGTAAAATCAACAAATCCAAGACTAATGATTATAATAAAAAGAAACATTCAAAATAAGTTAAACTTTTCTCTGGATTTAATTTGGCTTCTATTCAAATATTTATGATAATACTAATTTCACTGCATTGTTATTGCTGTACTTATTCTCCTCCCCCTGCACCTAGTCATGAGTTCCTAACTCAGCACAATGCCTGGCACAAAGTAGATACTCTGTGTGTGCTATGAAGCAATAAGTGAACATAGTATATTAGTCACTTCAGAATGTTTCAAAATGCAGTTCCTACTTCAAACATTTCTTTGCAAATTTACTGAAATTTCTTAATGTAAAAGTTATGGATATTCTTCAGAGTAGTTTGGAGATTAAAAAAAAGAACACCTAAGGATAATCATTATTTATGTTTCTGAAATTATGCTTACAGTGTTTTTTTTTCTACAGACAACCATGTTTATACATATGTGTGTGTTTATTGCTATGTATATATCAGGTTTGTTAAAAGCTGCTTTTGCATTTGTATACATATCATGAACGTTCTTTCTGTCACTAAATACTTTTGTGTAAATTTACTTCTAATTATAGCACAGCATACAGTTAAATAGGTACCATATTCAATCACATATCTTTGATTATTTACATCATTATAAATATTTTGTTATATATAATTGTGAAATACATATTACTGATGCTAATTCTGAACACAAATGTAATTATATATTTTGTATCCCTCAAAGAAGAATTACTCTGTTCAATGTTAAGGTTTTACAATTAATTGTCAAATTGTCCTCCAGACATATTGTAAATCACTTCCAGCATGAATAAAAATACCTATTTACTAACAAAATAATGCTTTATTATTACTTGGAATGAATTAAGTCCAAAGAAGTATTAATATTAGTTTATATTATGAAGGAAGGACATGGAATAACATAAGCTGTTTAAAGGTTTAATAATAAGTATGAAGGAGAAGGCTTATCTGGTCTGTAAAGTTCACCTGGATTATACAAGCCCGCATTTAACAGTTACATAATCTTAATAAGAGGAATCAATACTGGTCTGTCTTTCTGCGGGAAAAACGAAGTCCAATTGTCTACGCAAATGCACAAAATAAAAAACACCCATTAAATCCTCCAGAACCAAAAAAAAGAGATCATCACCCCCCCAAAAATGTAAAACTGTTCCATCGAATAATTCATTAACTATTATTACTTTCTCAAGTTGTCACTAAGGATACAGAAAGTTTGATGAAGACCAGTGACCATGAGAAACAAAGAGTTGCAACTTTTCCATGTGCAATTACAAAAGTCTGCCCTTGGCACACAAATTAGTTGGTTCCACTGTCAATGTAGAGTTTTGTTGAAACCAAGAGGATTAACAGACTACATTTTATCACACACACATATACATTACAAGAGATACCTATTATAAAGTGTCTCTATGTATTGTATTCAAAAAGTATTACTATATATCCATACATTTTCTTATATATATATAATCTATATAAATATATCATAAACAGGTGCTAGATATATGGCAAAGCATGTCTATATATTAATACGTTATAAAAGGAATCCATAAATGTATATATTATAAAAGTATATTATAGAAGTTACATGCACACACATTCATGTTGGTGTACATTTCGGGAACTACTTCCCATGTAAATGTCCCTAACAGAAAATGACTACACACCTTATACACCATCTTATTTAACTTTCTATCATCAACCTTATTCAGCTTCAAATGGCTACATCTTACATTGATGGAAAAATTCTTGTCATTACCTAGGAAGGATTCCTGAGCAGTTTTCTTCCTCTCTTTCTCTCTCTCTCTCTCTCCTCTTTCTGTCTCTCCCCCTCCCTCCCTCCCTTCCACCCCCTTCCTTCGATTTCTTCTTTTTTCCTGCCTCCAGACAGGGCTATAGGAACTCACTTCATTCCAGGTTCAATCAGTTTTGAACCTACCTTTAATTTAAGACATAAGTTAAAATTTTGAAAGAGTAATGTATATATGATATAGAAACAATGACATTTTATAAGTGGTGATAGGAGAAATGTTTTTGAAAATTGATGGAATTTCACAGCATCTTTTGTTAATGTATTTTAATTTTTTTAAAAATTTATACTAGCTCAGTTCCTGAAATGGACACTATGGACTCAGTACATATATGAAGCTCTTTTATAGTGAAAGAGGAGCAAGCCTTGTTATCTAAAAGACTAAAATATAGAAGTATTTAAAATATTAACAATTAACTATAAACTAAGGCAACATTTGAAAAGTACGGTAAGACACAGGGCTATCAGGTATCTATATATAACATCAAGTCTAACTACACAAAACTTTCTGAAGAAGATAGCATATTATGTGGATTTCATCAGCACCATAATATTTTTAAGCAGTCACATGTGTTTTGAGGAAATTAAGAGATAAAGTTAGTCTTTTATAGTCATCCACTTTAGTAGCATTTTCAATGTACTTCATTCTTTCCTGAAAGTTTGACTTTCTCTTAACATTCCTCTTTATTCTGAAAATTTCCCTTAATATTAATTTTGTATTGATAGCAATTATCAAATTTTATTAGTTTTTAAATCTGAGAATGTCTTTTCTAAGTATTCTTGAGGTATATTTTCATTAGATATAAAATTCTGGGTTGACCTGTTTTGCTCTTGAACATTTAAAATACTTTGGACCACCAACTTCTGGCAATCTTTGTTTCTAATAGGAAACATATTACATGGATATTAGTATTTAATAAGCTTATCAGTGCATAACTGTTTATATATTGTCCATTATATACAAATATCTAACTACCATGCTGATTAGTAGAATCATAAATACAATTTGCCCTGGCTGATGTGGCTCAGTGGGTAAAGCACCAGCCTGCAAACCAAAACGTCTCTGGTTTGATTCCCAGTCAGGGCACATGCCTGGGTTGCAGGTCAGGTCCTCAGTAGGGAGCCATGATAGGCAAACACACATTGATATTTCTCTCCCTCTCTTTCTCCCTCCCTATCCCTCACTCTAAAAATAAATAAATAAAATCTAAAAACAAAAAAAAAGTACCAAATACAATTTAATATTGTCTTATTTTTATTTAACTGCAGTAAATATAATTGCCATATAGTTACAAAAATAAAACATTTTAATTTATTTAAGAAATCTAGGGAAGTAGAGGCTGTAGTATACTGATTTTTTAAATTTTAACCCTCATACACTCTATCAAAATTTAACTTTTCTGTTTAACTCATGGCTTACAGATTTGTTAAAAATAAACAAGCAAAAACTAAACAATATCTTTCAGAATTGTTTTCCTGATGTGCAAGTAGATACTTATGTCTTAGTATACTATGTTTATGAAGAGTTCGGCTTCCTTCTGGCATGATGCTGTGTAGTGACATAGAATAAATGAAGTCCCAAGGTTGAGAAAAGAATTGAAATGCTTTTGTCTTTGACCTTGAGTCCTAGCTTTTGTTACTTTTTTTTTTTTATTTTGAGCAATTCATTAAGCACTTTGAAGCTTGCCTTCCTCACCTGTAAAATTGAAGTAACTATATAGTGTGAGGTATGTAGATTTCCCTAAAATATCATTGGAATATCCTTAATCTCAACCTAAAAATAAAATAACATTGCATATGCTAAAATGTTTTGTAAACTGCTCAAATCTATGTAGCATTCCATTGTAAAACTATTTCAGTGTAAATATATTTTAATGGCATAAAAAGTTAGAGAATTTTGGGAAGTGAGACAATGGGCATTTTTTGTGTTTTTGATTTGTCTATCAACTTGTAGCAATAAAGTTTAAAATATATATTGAATTCTTACCACTTGCCAGATATTGGCCTGAGATTCAAAGAAAAACTAAGCACAATTCCTGTCTTAGAGAGGCTCACATATGGTGTGGTAGATGAAACAAATAAACAAGAAAATGTTTTAATATGGTTATAGAGATGAGAAAATAGGGGAGAGATTGTTAACCAGGCAGCTAAAAGAGTAGTGTAATTAGCCAAGATACGGGACCTCATTGAAAACTCAGAGGGAGCTCAAATCTGCTCTATGGGTAGAGATTATTCTCATGCTGAGCACATCGCTCTTAAAAGGGACTTTGCAATGTGCTACCCTATTAATCCTCAGATTTTAATTTGGAACTTCAGAATGTTGGTTCCAGACTTTACTCACTTTTAATATTATTTCTAACTTTTCCACAATTTGTCGCTTTTGCTAAATTTTGAAAAAAGAACATGTGCATTTATTATTGAAACTGCCACAGCATTCAGTTTTCACATAATAGTTATTTGGTATAATTCTACTTAATATGTAAATAAGTCATAAAGATAATGTTTTTCAATGCGTAACATTTCATCAGTAAACTGGTATGATGCAAAGGTAAAGCACCTATATTTAACCTTTGGCTCACTTAATTGGTTTGACCTTTTGTTTTACTTGCTGATTCACTGAACAGCAAACCAGTGGAAAGGGAACCAGTAGCTTGGAATCTATGGTCAATTTGTTTGGTGACATAAGGCATGACAGTTCTGATAGTTTGTATCTCATTTTTCTCCTTATAAAGTGTGTTCTGTTGGTGGCAGTGGTAATGATTTCGCAAGAATGTTCAGCTACAATTACCTACCATCTGCAAACAAAGCTGTATGATGGAATAAAACCTACACCCTTCCACTTTACTAACTCATTGTCTCCACCCACTGTTACCAGGCAGTAACTTCAAGTGATAGAAGCTTCAGGGAAGGTGAATTTTGCTTTTATGTTCATCATTCTTGTATTCAGGAAAGTATTATGTGTTGCTGATAAAACAGCATAATAAAATGTTTTTTCCCTAAATTATGATATACAGTATTACACTACATAAGATGTTCATACTATTTTGGAGGGGGCTGAAAAGAAAAAGAATTCTTTCCCAATAACATCGTAAGAGGTATAAATGTCTAATCACTATGTTGTACATTTGGAACTAATATAATTTGTATGCCAACTATAATTTTTAAAAAAAGAAAGAAAAACTATGTCAAAAATTAAATACTTGGAGAAGACATCTTAACTAAAAACATGAAAATATTTATCTTTATTTTATATATGTTAAGATTTGTCTTGTATACAAAGAAATTATGAGTGCAAAAAAGGACATTAATTATAACTGGAAATTACTAAAGAAACAATAATGTTTAATTTTGACAGTAATTTATGATAGTAAGTTACTGTAGGTTATTAAAGGAAACATCCAATACTTCTTTCCTCTAGATTCTTGATAGTTGAAAAAAAATCTATTGTTGTTTAAATATTCCTTTATTCCTTAAAAAACACCCAACAGAAGTCAAGATTTCTTCCTTTGACAACGAGCATGGTTGCTATAGAAATAATTGTGACTTTTGGTGTAAAAGGATGAAAAAGCTGAGGAATTTGAAATGTTAAGAAATAAAAATACTCTATTATCATGCAAAACTGCCTGGAAGAAAGAGACATTTAAAAAAGTATATACTGAATTAATCAGAACTTTTCTAAATAGAGCATTTCCAAAAATCTAAAGTTTTGGCAGCTTCAAAACTTCAATAAAGTGCAGTCAGGGAACAGGAGCTGTGCGTGGGTACTTTCTACACTAGCTCATGAGTTACTTATAATTAGAAGCAGGAAAGTTTTAAAAATTGAATTAATTTTTCTAAAAAAAAGGTGGAAGCAGATTACCTGGCACCATTAATTTAGTTACCTAAAGTATATTTGTCTATATTATGTTCCACCCTAGATTATGATTTTACTTTGCCACTTCAGGGTTGCCATATTTTTTTTTCCTTCTCATCTCACAATACCTTACTCATGAAATAATGTCAATATAAAATCTTTTTAAATTTTATGTATTCAGTTATAAAAGGAAGAAGTAAATGAAACCCTATTTATACCATTCCAGCAGGCAAACTTTATTAAATACATTTTGGAAAATTGTCCATACAGAATGAGAGAATATTCATGGGTGAATACATAGAACTATTTTAAGTCTTTTTATTTTACAGGGAATGCTTATAGTCATTTTTTTCTTTACTATATATCATACAACTTTCCTTATTAGTACTTCAATATTTATACTTTTAAATGGCTAATAGTGTTAAAACTATGTGAATTATAGTTAATTAATCATTACATGTTTGATACGTATTTAGAATTTGAAAATATAAATTATATTATAAAACACATTACATAAGTAAATACACATAAATATGCAATACTAAACCAAAATTTTTACACTAATTTTGTAAAATCTATATTTATACACAAACTTTTTAGCTATATCAAAGCTATTTTTATAAAGTAAAATTCTAGATATGAAATCATATTGCGAAAATATATTTTGGTAAAATTTTCCAAACTGACCTTCAGAAACATTGAAAAAGGTATTAATTTCAATACTCTTAGTAGTCAAAAAATTCAATATTTTGGTACTTGAATGTGCTTATTCAATAAATATCCTTAGATTAATTTCTGCACGAGGCATTTTGTCATATTCCAGGCTTGAAGTAGTTAATAAAACAGACACAGAATGTAAAATCAGGAGAAAGTAGCTTTTTAAAATATCAAAAACTTTGATGAAATTTGCATTGTAAAAACACTAATTGATATAGAGAGACACTAGGTGTTCTAGAAAAAATTTGAGGTGGATGTTTGGGAATTCAATTTAAATATTCCATTAAAGTACTAAGTGTTGCTTAGCATTTTTATTTATATCACATAAATATATATTCATGCAATAATGCTTAATTTGCTGGATACTTTAAAGTAGTTTTCCTGAGAATGTAGAGAATTATAAAATTTTTTAAACTTTATAATTGAAGACCCAGAAATATCACAGTAGGGGGACTTCAATAAATCAGTAGAATAACATATTAAAGACAAAGATTAAGCTGCCCTGTGCCTCTGCTACACTTAGAAAAGAGAACCTTCATATTCTTCCTTTATTGGTTATTTTTTTCTTCACATTGCAATATAGTTTACCATTACCCTGCCCATAACCATAAAAACCCACCCCAAGGATTAGAAAAAGGATACAACTGGGGGCAATGGCAGATACAAGTCTGAAATGCCACCTTTACCACCATGGAGAGGTACTGAGACCCAGTGGTCTCATATAATGACTGTTAATGTGAAGAGTCAACACAAAAACTGTGGATGGAACCTGAAGAGTGAATTTCCCTCAACCATTTATTTCATATGAAAAGCAAATAATAATGCAAATGTGCTTGTCAGGAATTTGATGAGCACATAAAATCAGATATGCTAACCATGGAAAAGGTCATTGCTTTGACTATTTTTTCACGAGACACAAACAGGTTTTGTATCAAGTTGAAAAATAAACACCAGGATTCATAGTGACAGCAACATCTACTGCTTGAAGTCCAAGGTATTTGTGACTGAGCAGTCATTTAGTCTCTGTATATTAACAATGAGTTTGAATAATTAATATTTGAAATAATTTGGGAGTCAAGGAGCTTCCAAAATTCTTGTGATGTGGGAAACGTTCAGAATTTCTGGTGGACTTCTCAATATTTGGTATCAATAAATATGATTGAGCAGCCCCAAGTTAGAGAGTTTGAAAAAGGTGGATGATCCTTGTTCTAAGTCAGCCCCCGTCATACAAAAGGAAAGCAAAATGGGCTTGCAGAATGTAATAGTTTATTCTCAATGATGATGGTAACTAGCAATTATAATAAAAAACCTATTAGAATAACAGCAACAACTGATATCCATTTATTACTTAAACAGTCCAGAGCTTATATGAAAAGATGTCTAAATCAGGATAAGATAGGTTTATGTCAAATTAGGTGAGCACATACACATTCACACACATAGTTTATTCTTGCTTACACAAAATCCTCTGTAGTTCTGATAAATCTAGAAAGCAGCTGAGCTTCATGGAGCTGTTCAGCAGTGAGGCTGCTGTTCTGTGATGCCGGAATGTCAACACATGACCGCTCAAAGGGAATATAGAGAGGAAAAGCCTCTCTTCACGTCAGCTCTCCGCCCTTTGGCTATATGGCTCTGCCATTTCTACATGAGAAATGAAAGGAGCAGGGAACATCTGATGAGTAGGATGATCTCAGCCACAAGGATGAGCTGTGAATTATCACATTTAATGTTTATAAGACTCCTGCATAACAGAGAAAAGTCACCCAAACTAATCAGGAGGCTTATGTTTAGAGATACTTAATTTTTGCATTCTTTGTTAATGTCTTCAAATTGAAAAAATGTTCCCTGTAAGCAATTACTATAAAAGAAATATTGTTAAGCAAGACCACTCATTTGGATTGTGTAAATATATGGGACATATTTTATGCCTTACTCTGAAGTTTTTAAAATAGTTACAATGTAAGAATGTTTAATATATCGACAGTAAATGACAACAGATTAAAAAATATTCAGTGCATATGTATTCTAGACAAATACAATGAAATAAAACAACATTATAAATAATTAATGAAAACTAACAGTTGAACAGCAGTTTACAAAGTACCTTTAAACCATGTTTCCATTTGATAAAAAGCAGCAGAGCTCAATGATGAACATTGGCCCTGGAGTCTGATTGCCTGGGGTGCGCTTAGAAAAGACTTAGCTCTGTATTTCTTGATCCTGTTTGTAAAATATCAATGATAATATGACCTACTTCATGAGGCCATGTGCAAATTAAAGGAATGATTAAGCATAATGGTCCTAGACTCATGTCTAGAATATAACAAACACATAATAAATGCTAGCTGTTTTTATAACTATTATGAAAGCCCTCCAAGACTGTGAGGTCCATATTATTGGCCGGATTCTTGTACTGTTAGAGAAAACCCAGCTATTAAGTGGAGGAATTTGTCCAAATATCACACGACTGAGAAGTGGAACAATAACTAAGACCAAGAGGTTATTTTGACTCTAAATGCAGCTCTCCAATCCTTCCTCTGTTCAAGTCATAAAAAAGTAGCAAAATTTCCATGCATGCTTTTAGTGTTTAGGTGGTGATCCTCTGGGACCTATTTAATATAAAAGATTCATGAATTAATGAATACTAGCCCAATACCTTGTAGGAGTTTATTCACAGAATTAAAATTGTAAATCATGCAATGACAAACACCCCATAATATGTCTCTGTGTAAAAATGTTCATTTTTCTTTCCTGTTATATTCAACCTCAGAATTCAAGTACATGGGCGGTGTATGAAGAGAGGTAGTGATGTGTTTCAGTAAAAATAGAATATTTTTGTAGTCACATGGATCTGGATGCAAAATATACTTCTGTCATTAACCAGCAAACTACAATAAAAATGTCTTTTTAAATTTCATCCCTCTTCTGTAGAAAAATAATTAACATATCTTTCCTGTGTGCTATTGTGAACATTTTAAAGACAGTTTAAGTTTCCCTTGACAATTTAAAAATGGCTCAACGTGTATATTTTCTGTTAGAACACAGATTTTCATGAAACTATAAAACGGACAAGGAAGAGTCAAACTATAATTACCCGTTAAAGGAAATAATCCACTCCCATTATTGAAATGATGGTGTCCTCGAAGCTGTTCAGGGCTCTGGCATGACTTGCCCTTTTAATAAACTAATCTTAAGTTCAGAAAAAGGAAAAATAATAGTTGGCTTTCTTTGCTTTTATATTTAATGAACACAGAGAGCTCTTACAACATAATAAATTTCAGCCAAGAAAAAGAGCAACTGGAATTTAGCTGATGCAGTTTGTCCCAATTGCAAACTAAAATGTTATGGAGAAAAGACATTATCAAAATGCAAAAAACAAAACAAAACAAAAAAACCCCTGAAAATTAAGTCTAAAGGAAGATTTAATTTGCAGTTTGGGGATCTTCACTCACTAAAAGGCATACAGCACTGAATTAAAGAACAAAAACATGCAGAAGCCTAATTTACAGAGACCACTGGGTGGTAGGGGTGAGAAGCAGGAAAATATTCTATATTTACCCCATTTCTAATTATGGCTGGGAAACTATGGGACCTCTTTTTCTTCCTCCCATTAATTTGTATATAGACTTTCAGATTCCACCTTCTTACATCTCATATATTTCCGAAAATATAGGGCAGAAGTATAATAATTGATGATGCAGAATAAACTAAAAGTTATGACATATTGATTAAAATATTGTTTCTGAAATGAGATCTTGGACAAGATATAATATTTAATGTATAAAATACAATACCATGCTTACCTGGTAGGATTGATGTGTACATTACATGAGAAGAAAAACTTAACTAAGGTAGTAAATTTATACTTAACAAGCACATAGTAAGTATCCAAGTAATGTTAGCTAAAATCATTATTAGTTCATACAAATAAATCACCATTATGCAGAACTGAAGAAAAAATTATTGTAGCATTTCAGGTTAGATATTTTTCTCACATAATCCTTAGGATACCATCAAGCTAGAGAGCACAGAAAACTCTCACCTCACCAGAGTTGAACTAACTAAAAACCAGATAGAAATGGCACTTAGATGCCAGTTTTATTTGGAACCTTTCATTAAAGGCTTTAGTACATCAGAGTGTGCTAATGCACATACCTCCCTCTGTGTGTTTATATGTAGCATTCTCTCCTAATAAAAAGGATATAGTGGCTATGCTTTCATCTGTAGAAGGTCACCCCTACCCTGTGCACCAGGTTCCTCTTCCTTTCTCCTATTCAAGGAAACCACTCCAGCCACTTTCCACTGTCCCTTGCCCCCACTTTGTCATTTTTCTTTTTCTATTTTTGTTAGATCTTTATTGCCCTCATCTATGAGCCTCAAAGTTCTTTATTTCACTTACTTACCCCTCTACCTTGCTGGGTGCTCAGGCACCTTCTCTTTGCCATTGCCCATGAGGCTCTTGATCTCTGGGACCTCTAACTTTATCTTCCACTATTCTATCCCTCCCCTTTTCTCTTCCTAGAACACAGCAGGCATTTTTTTTTTTTTTTGCTTCAGAAACTTTACGCATATTCCCTTTATTTAAGAATGTCTTTCATGGGGGGGGGAGGCAGAGACAAATGTATTTAAAAAGTAAATAAAAAAAAAAGAATGTCTTTCAAAGGGACATTATTCCTCTTTTTTTATTGACTTTATTGGAGTTACATTGCTTAATAAAATTATATCAGTTTAAGGTGTATGATTCTATAATGCATCATCTACATATTGTATTGTGTGTTCACTGCCTAAAATTATGTCTCTTGACATAATTTATCCCCCCTTTATCTTCTCCTGCCTCCCTTCCTGTCATTTCCCTCTGGCAATGATTAAAAAAATATCATCACTGAAATTTTTGGCCACAGTATTTAAGATTAGACACACAAACATACACACAAACATACACATCTCCATTCCTTTGCTATAATTAATTCCTTAGACATTATTCTCATTTAACATAATACATATTTGTTTTTTATTTTATTTATGGTCGCGTTGTCACTTGAATGTCACTTTATAAAGACAGACATGTCAATAATTTTGTTTATGGTTACAACTACAGCGCACTGAAAAGTGTCAGGCAGATTGCCGCAGTCAATTTATACCTGATAGGTTAACAAATTAACATAATGAGGTAAAATAGTCAGAAAACTTTCAAACATTACAGAATTAAAATAGCCATTTAGAGTCAATATGCAGCAAACATTGTGCTGTAAAAAATCAGATCAGCGAGCTAGACAGCAAATGTAAATGAGCTTCCAAAACTAATATAACTTTCCATTGAGGGCTTACTAAAACAGGCACTTGACTGAAAACTTTATACATTTGAACATATTTAGTCCTCTCAACAATCCTTAAAAGCAGGTGCTGCTCTCATCCCCACTTTACAAGAGAGCACACTGAGGCCTTTGATGGTTTAATTAACCGGAGTAATGTCACACTTCCAGCAAGTGGTAGCGATGAAGAAAATGCCTGATAATCTGGCTTTAGAGTCTAAGCTTTTATAACAGCATCTGTCATAGTTAAAAGGGAGGATTAAATGAGTTAGTACATGTAAAACTCCAGAGTAATTTCAATGCATAATTGGTGCTTAATATAAATTATTTATTTTGGGTTATAATTTATATTTTAATGTTTCTGCTTACTTAGGATTTTTCTTTTACGTGTGGACATGTGTATATGTTTCTTCTAGTATTTTATGAAATATATAACTCGCCATCTATGGTCACTTTTCACTGTATAAATTTATAAGCATATAATTTCTCTACTAATCAACTTTAAGAGTAAAGTAGTACTTGTTTAGTTCCCTTTTGTAATCACAGGTAATACACATTATTACTCCCCCCCTTTATTTTGTCTCTTAGATTAATTGGAATAGCCTAGAATTTCTTTTATCATGTGCAATCTTCTCAAACAATAATAATCTCTTATTAAATAAAATAAGTAAACATAACCTGGATGTAATAATTTTATACACCCTGAAGCCTAAATCCTAGAAATGTGAGAATGACAGATTGCATGGATCATGACACTTTTGCTGGTTGTAGAATCCACAGTTGACATATTCGGGTTCAAAATTATACGTGGTTTGTTCAGATGTTACACCGTGTAATGAAGTGCAAAAGTCTGAGAATGCCTGATTTTGAAACACAATAATAAAAATTATTATGAATTTAAGATATTTAAATCTGCTTTGTTTGTGAATTCAAAGTTCAATAGGCAGTGTATAGAAAAGATGAGCTACTAAAAGTTCTCACATTATGTCTAGACAAGTAAATTGGTGCAATTAGCTGGAAGAAATTTTAATGTAGACCAAACTCCCTAACGTTTTTTTAATCTTTGATTCATTAATTTTATAGCTGCCATTTATTAATAAGGAAGTATTCAGGAAAATGCACAGATATATGATAAATGAATTTTTTATAATAGTGAAAAACTACAAATAAAATTTCAAAAATAAATAAGTACAGTTATATAATAAAATAATATGCCACTAAAAGTAATGATATTTCCAGAGAATAGTTACTTAGAAAAGAATGCTTAATACATTGAAAACACATTTCTTAAAAGTATATTTATAACATGACCCATTGTACCTATTTCATTTACTTTAAAAATTCCAAAATGACATATGCAAAGAGTTCGTGTGCTTTTTCTGTATATTAACACTCAGTTAATCTTTTATTTCCTCTGTTATAATTATTTTTGATACTGAAACTACTAAATAAAATAATTCAGAAAAATCAATTTTTAAAATTCAATGGACAGAATATTTTTAGATTTTTGTGGGTCTTTTGTAGTATTTTGGTACAAACTGTCCTTCCTCCTTAAGGAGAAAAAACATTACAGGCTTACCAAAAGACAGTGCAGATTCAGTTCCAGACAGCTGCAATAAAGCAAATATCTCAATAAAGCAAGTCATACAAATTTTTTTGGTTTCCTAGTGCTTATAAAAATTAGGTTTACACTATACTATAATTTATTAGTTGTACAATAGCATTGTCTAAAAATTGTACATAACAATTTAAAAAATATTTTATTCCTAAAAAATGCTAACCATCATCTGAGTCTTCAGTGAGTTATAAAATTTTGCTGGTAGAAAAGCTTGCCTCACTCTTGATGGCTGCTGATGGGTCAGGTTGGGGTTTGCTGACAGCTGGGATGGCTGTGACAATGTCTTAAAATAAAACAACAATAAAATTTGCTCTGTCTATTGACACTTCATTTCACGAATGACTTCTCTGTAGCATGCAATGCTGTTTGATAGAATTTTACGCACATTAGAACTTCTTTCAAAACTGGAGTCAATCTTACCAACCTCGTCCACTGTTTTATCAACTAAGTTTATGTAATATTCTAAGTCTTTTGTTGTAGCTTCAACAATCCTGCCACATTTTCACTAGGAGTGAATTCCATCTCAAGAAACCAGTTTCTTTACTCATCCATAAAATGCAACTCTGGTTCATTAGTTATCAAGAGATGCAGCAATTCAGTTATATCATTACACTTCACATCTAATTGTAGTTCTCTTGCTCTTTCCATCACACCTGCAGTTATTTCCTCCAGTCTTGAAGTCTTGAACACTTGAAAGTCATCCATGATGGTTGAAATCTATTTCTTCCAAACTCCTGCTAATGTTAATACTTTGACTTCTCCTCACCCTCATATGTTCTTAATGGCATCTAGTATGATAAATCATCTCCAGAAGTTTCAGATTTCTTTGGCCAGATCCATTAGAGGAACCACTATCTTAAAACTTTAAGAAATGTATTTATTTAATAATAGGACTTGAAAGTCAAAATTATCCCTTGATCCATGGGCAGAAAAATAGATGTTCTTTGTTAATGGGCTTAAAAACACCATCAATCAGCCCTGGCTGGTATAGCTCAGTTGGTTGGGCATCATCCTACAAAGGAAAGTTCACTGGTTCAATTCCTGGTCAGGCCATATGTCTGGGTTATGGCCCTGGTCCCCATTCAGGGCGCATGTGCAAGAGGCATCCAGTGGATGGTTCTCTCACACATGGATGTTTCTCTCCCCCTTTTTCTCCCTCCTTTACCCTATCTCTAAAAATAAATAAATAAAATCTTTAAAGAAACATTAATCTCACTGTACATCTCCATCAGAACTCGGGTTATTAGGTACATTGTCTATGAGCAACAATATTTTAAAAGAAATCTTTTTTTACTGAAAAGTAGATCTCAATAGCGGACTTAAACAATTCAGTAAACCATGTTATAAACAGTGTGCTGTCATTCAGGCTGTTTTGTTCCACTTCTTGAGCACAGAGTAGATTTAGCACAATCCTTAAGGGTTCTAAATGTTAATGGAATGAAAAAAAGAAAAAAGAAAAAATACAATAAAGATTAAATTTAAAAAAAGGATTTTTGAAATAGTAAATGATCTTTGTCTTTAATTTAAAATCTCCAGCTGCATGAGCCCCTAACAATGTCGTTAACTTGTCCCTTAAATCTTTAAAGCCAAGCATTAATTTCTCCTTTCAGGCTATGAATGTGCTAGATGATACCTTCTTCCAATATAATCGTTTCTCCTACATTGAAAGCACATTGTTTTGTATAGCCACCTTCATTAATTATCTACTTGCCACAGCTTCTACATCAGCACTTGCTCTTCACCTTGCACTTTTATGTTGTGGAGGTGGCTTCTTTCCTTAAACCTCATTAACCAACCTGTTAGCTTCAAACTTTTCTTCTGAAACATTCTCACCTTTCTCTGCCTCATCCTTTTTGTCTGACTTAGGAACAATGGTATTTGTTTCATTCAGATTTTGTGAAGTTTCAAGTAGATACCATTTGAGAACAATGGAATTACCTAGCAAATATATTTTAAATAAATGAAAGATTATTGAAAATATAATAATTTCTCATATCTCATTTATTTGTGTTTTTAAATTTTTAATTACATTTAACATACAATGTTATATTACTTTCAGGTGTTCAACATAGTGCTTAGACATTTATTTAAGTTAGGAAATGGTCACCCCTAAAAGTCTAGAACCCATGTGACACCATACATGGTTATTACAATATAATTGACTACATTCCCTACACTATAATTTATATCCTTGTGACTGTTTTTATAACTGGCAATTCATGGATTTTCATATCATCCCCTTTTTCACCCACCCCCACAATTTCTTTCCCATCTGGCAACCATCAAAGTGTTCTCTGTATGTGTTGAATTTTGTTTTGTTTGTTCATTCATTTTATTTTTTAGATAGCAGAAATAGTGAAATCATATGGTATTTGTCTTTCTTGTCAGACTTTTTTCACTTAGAAGAATACTCTCTGGGCCCATTCATGTTGTTGCAGATGGCAAGATTTCATTAATTTTATGGCTAATAGTCCATTGTATATATGTACCATCTTTATCCATTTATCTATCAGTGGACACTTAGGCTGCATCTATATCATGGCTATTATATATAACATTACAATGGACATAGTGATGCATATATCTTTTCAAATTTATTTTTTGGTTTCTTTGGATATAAATACCCAAAAGTGGAAATTCTGGGTGCTTCTTTGTCTCTTCATAGCCTTTGTTTTAAAATCAGTTTTGTCCGATATAAGTATTGCTACGCCAGCTTTTATTTTTTTTCCATTTCCATAACTATTTCTGTCCCTTTAGTTTTAGTCTGTGCTTCTTTCAATCTGAAGTGTCTCTCTCTTAGGCAACATATATATATATGGGTCTTGTTTTCTTACCTGTTTTTTATTTTTTATTGTAAATTTAATCATTTACTTTTGAAGTAATTATTTTAGGTCATGAGGGCTAGAGTGCTGGAACAGGTCATTGGGAAGATATGACCGCAGTTGACCTGAGAGCTGATCCAGAGCAATAAGATGCTCCTTATTCCATTCCTGTCCTTGGAAATTAGTACCACCTACTATTCCTACACTAGCAGCCATTTCAATGGTATATCCTTGACAGAGTAAGGTGTTGTCAAGACTATCCGAACTGCATGTGTGGCTAAACTCCATTAAAGCCTCTATTTAAACTTTTAAGATTCTGGCAGGGGGATGAAGAGATCTGCGTATCTTGGGGTGCTTAAAATAAGGCTCATAAGTAAGTTATGTTGACTATTAAATTTGCTACCTACCAATCTTGAATGGCCTCTTTCTGAGGTTTCTTCGGGACCTGTTTCAAATTTCACCCAGAGAACAACCAAGATTGCAAAGTATGGTGTGTGTGTGTGTTTGTTTGTTAGTTTCTAGTTTGGTTTTAGTAGAAAATTGCCCGTTTCCTCCCCACCCCAGAATTTCTCAATACATCATCTCTGCATGCTTCAATATATCCAGGGGTTTTTTGCTTCCTCATTTCTATAGAAGGAGACAGATCTTTTCTCACAAAAGTGATTTACAATGAGTCCTATCAGAGACTGTCCCTGGACAAGTCTTTCATCACCAAGAGAAGGGCGTATTTTATTTACTCTGTTATTTTCAGTAGTTGTGGTTTTGAGTAACTTTCACAGTTAAGGAAGATGTTTTGTTTTGTTTTGTTTTTTTAATTTATTTTCTTTATTTTTTCTAATGCATTTGTCTCTGCCTTCCCCCCACCACGTTCCCCTGCCCCCTCCCTCCCTCCCTCCCTCAATCCTTCCCCTTTGGTTTTGTCTGTGAGACCTTGCTACACATTCCCCGACCCTCCCATTCCCTTCCTTTTCCCCCATCCCCCCTCCCTCCATCTCTCTTGTCTCTGTTCGTTTCTTTTCCTTTCAGTGTTGCTGGTCTTATTTTCCTTGCATCTTTGTATTGTTGGTTAGGGTCCACTTACAGGTGAGATCATATGATATTTGTCTTTCTCCCCTTGGCTTATTTCGCTTAGCATAATGCTCTCTAGTTCCATCCATGTTGTCGTGAAGTTTAGTAATTCTTTTTTTCTTTCTGCTGCGTAGTATTCCATTGTGTAAATGTATCATAGTATTTTGATCCAATCATCTACTGATGGGCATTTAGGTTGCTTCCAACACTTGGCTATTGTAAATTGTGCTGCTATGAACATTGGGGTGCAGAGGTAGTCTAGTAATGGAGAGCTCGCCTTCTGTGTTTAGAATTTTTTAAAATATTTTGGGATAGCTCTTGTACATAAACTATTGCAGTTATGCCCTTGCTTTATTTAGCATATGTTCCCAAGAAATTTGCAAAGGAAAAGAAAAATAAAGTTGGTTAGTGGGTGAATCAGTCATTTAGTTTGCTGGTAAAGATCTTTCTCATATAGATGGTTTTGGCCACTTTTGCCTTTAGTCCCTGCTACTTTAGCATCATGATATTAGTTAAAAATACAACTCCATTGGTAAGTAGGTTAGGAGTGACCAGTATCTCTTTATTCACAATATTTGTTGGTTATTTGCCCAGAGAAACCAGCCAATTGCATTTGTGATGACCCTATATATTTACATGTTCGAATCAGAATTGTAAGTACTTCCATTCTAAGGTGGAAAATCAGTAGTATGTAATTTGATTCTGACATATACTGTAATCTGGGTTTATGATGACTCCTTTCTCTGCTTTTTAGAAATTATTATTTTCACAGCTTTAATTTAATCATTTTGATTGATATTATAAAAACTTAAAGGTGAATAAATTTAAATGTTCACATTTAAATTAACATCTTGAAAACAGACAATAGGTTTATATTTTATCTAATCTTTACAACAAACATATCACTCATTAAAATAATGCAGTTTTTTTAAATTTGAATCACTATTTTTTTAAATTTGACTAACACTAGTTCCCCCAAAACCATGAATAATTTGTATAGCAGCTAAAAAGCATGAATGTATAAAAAAATGTGGTTTTGCAGTGCTTGCTCTTTGAGAAAAATATTGTGTGTGTTTTTTTTTTCCATATGAATGTAAGAGCTGTAGTTTTCAGGAAGCATAATCACATTTTTAATTTAAAGGTATACCTTTTAACAACTTTTGACCTTTTTAATAGTCAAGGCAAGATATGTAATTGATGTTTATTCTTTAATGGCTCTAAAGGAATAAGTAAAAGTGACCTTTTCATAGTGGTTCTACTTAGCGATTGTGCCAAGCCTGCAATTGGCATAATAGAATTTACAAAGTGGGGCCCAGGTGTGTGAGTGTGTATGAATGTGTGTGCTTTTTAAATACTCATAATGAAACTGAAACACTAACTCACTTTAAGATATCTGCCAGCTGGCTCTAAACAAATAACATTCAGCTCATTTATGATTTACCTTCAGGTGATAGACAGTTACATTGCAAAGTTTAATTTTAATTTTTATTTTTTATTCAGCCCTAGATTTAGCCTAACAGTATAATGGGCTAAATATTAAGTAATGAGATCAATTATATACTTCTACAATCATTATCCCATTTACTTCTTTTAGCACAGAAGGCAGATATTAACATAGCATTATCTTCACATGGAAAAAAATTCAGAAGCTAACTCAATACGGAGATTAAATTCAAGCCCAAGTCTTACAATTATTATACTTTTTTTATTCTTTTCATCATAACAAATACCTTTACAAAAATAAAAATACTACAGAAAATTTTATAAAGTAACAATTCTGTAAGGAAATGAATATTAGGAAATTTTCAGAAATGCTTATACATCTTGATTAAGTTACAAAATTAGAGTTTATTTTATTTGACTTAACTGCCTAGGTGAAAATCCATCAGAAATATAACCAATGCACAACTAGTACATTAGCTTGGTAAATGAAATAATGCTCTCTTCAATTTATTCTAAGTGTATACTTAGTCTACAAATAAAGGAGATATATCAAAAAAGAAAGATAAAAGTAAAAGTATGAAAATTTTTCATTTCTCAGTACTCAACACTGAGGAGAAAATAACAAGGGTAAACTCATACTTATTCCTCCACTTTTGAGGAAAACAAATGTATGACACTATTTAAGAGAAAGTAGACAAAAACAAATATATTAAATGAGTTTTTCACATCAACAATATTCCTTTGCTTTTTAAAGAAGCACAATTTCTACTTAAGATCTAAAAATAATTTATATTTATTAGAGAAAATTTGAAAATTAAAAAGCCTTAGGAAAGTTAAAAATTATCTATTGAGAGTTACTTCTTGTTATTATGTAAAAGGATTTATAAAATTTTTACTTCCAAAACTTTTCGAAGAGCATTGTTTACCACAAGCAAAGGTAAACTCAGTCCAGGCTGCTGATAGAGGAACAGAGAGTGTCAGTAGGTTTATTGGAGCAAATGCATGGTAAAAGTACAGACCCATGATATGGTCTCTTGAAAAATTATCCAGGATGAGGCGAGTCCAGTTGTGCTATTAACAAAGTGAGCAGCAAATGGAAACTAAGAAAGTGTGGGAGACTCCAAAATGCAAAAGTAATGAGGTCAACCTGATAATTGTTCACTCTCTAGCAAGAGAAAATAACAAATGTTAGTTATTTGAATACTCGATTATTGGCAAATCCCTAACAAGACTTTTCAAGGAAGAAAAGAAAGAATAAGAACAAATTATTAATAGTAGGACTGACAGAATGCTATGACTACAAATTTACAAAATTTAGTGAATTAAGATAATCAGTAATGTTATAATAATTATTTATGGGCCAGGTGGGTACTTGAATTATCAGGGGAAATACTCTATTAAAGTCCATGATTGTTTAACCACTATGCTGTACATCTAAAACTAATACATAATAATATTGACTATAAACTGTAATTGAAAAATACAAAAAAGGTATTAAGAGAGTAATATGAACAACTTTATTTTGAGACAGTCAACAACAAATGCAAGGGCAGTAGAAGAGATCTGGTGTGTTTGGGTGGTATGGCTGTAGACTTAAATGAGAATACCGTTTGTCTCCATGTACAAAAATTAACTAAAAAATGGATCAAATAACTAAATATAAGACTTTGAAGCAATAAATTATCTAGGAGAACACATAGACACTAAACTTAATGGGCCTTGATTTTTAAGATGATTCTATAATTTTGACCCTGAAGGTAAGGGAAGTAAAGGCAAACATAAATGAATGGGACTATATCAAACTAAAAGCTTCTGCACAGAAAAACAAACTGACAGCAAAAAACAACAACAAAAAAAACAAACAACAACAAGAACAAAAAGCAGCCAACCAGATGGGAGATGATATTTGTGAAGAACAGTTTTAACAAGGGGTTATTATCCAAAATATATAAATAACTCTTGTACTTCAACACCAAACAAACCATTCAATTAAAAAAAGAGGAAAAGGACCTGAACTGACACCTCTCTCAAGAGGACATACAAATGGCCATCATTAGCTACTAGAAAAATGAAAATCAAAACAAAGATGGGATACCAAATCACACCTGTTATTACTATTATCAAAAAGACAAGTAATAACCATATGTTGGAGAGACTGTGGAGAAAAATGAAACCTCATTCACTGCTGGTGGAAATGTAAACTGGTACAGCTGCTATGGAAAACAGTATGGAGGCTCCTTAAAAATTTAAGACTAGAGTAACCATATGTCTCAGCAATCCCTCTCCTGGGTGAGTACTCCCAAAAAGTGAAAACATTTATTCAATAAAATATATGCACCCTTATGTTCTTTGCAACTTTATTCACAATGGCCAGCACATGAAAACAAATTAAGTGTCTTTCATTAAATGATTGGATAAAGGAAATGTGGGACATATATGCAATAAAATACTACTCAGCCTTAAGAAAAGATGAAATACTGCCATTTGTAACATCATGGATGGATCTTGAGAATATCATGCTAAGCAAAATAAGTCTGACAGAAAAATAAAAATAAACATGATCTCACTCATTTGTGGGGTATAAGACTGTAAACAAGTAAACACACACACACACACAAAATAAAAACTCGTAGACACAAATAACCATAGGGATGGGGAATGAGAGGATAATAAAAAGTAAAGGGGTTCAAACATATGATGACAGAAGAAGATTTGACTTTGGGTCATGGGCACACAATGCAATAAACAGATGATGTATCATAGAATCATTCACTTGAAACCTATGTAGACTTATTAACCACTATCACACAATAAATTTAATCAAAAATAAAAATAAAATGAAAGGACAACATACTTAGGAATAGAGACATGCAAAACTGATACAATGTGAAGTAGACAACCTGACAAGACATTACATATATAATAATTTATAATAATTATATAATTTATAATAATTATATAATATATAATTTTTATATATAATTTATGTAATAGACATACATCACATAAATGCATAGTATTTTTTTTAATTCAGGGGAACATTCTGACTCCAAAGCTTTAGCTGCAATTATTATCAAATATTTAACTAAAAAATTGAAATGAATTGTTCACAACTATGTCAGAAAAATAGCAGATGAAAAAACATTCCACCACATTTCATGACCTTCTGTAACTCTAATATGATATTCTGTTGACATTATAAAAAAAAATTTACCAAGTGATATATTAAATATAGGTGCTAAAATTCTTAAGGCATTATCAAAGTGATTTCATAAATGTTAAAAAAGAAGATGTGCAATTAAGGGGGTTTTATTGGAAATGTAAAGATAATTCAACATTTCCAAGTTAAACCATCTATTTTTTCACATTAACATTTATTTCAATGATGCCGAAAAAATTTTACAAAATTATTACCTTTTCATAAAATTTCTTAACAAAGTAAGAACAAAGGAGAATCTCTTAAAATTAGAAAGCACATCTAGAAAAGTATAGTTATTTATATACAAAATGGTAAAATATGAATGGATTTCCTCCCAATATCTTCTCTTGCTTCTCCTCAAATTGACTTGTGGTTTTTCCTTCCCAGAGCAATAAGACAAGGAAAATTTATATCATAAACAGCAGTAAGGAAAATCACATTGTCCTATTAGTAGAAAATATGAGTGTTTAAGTAAAAAGAAAAAGAAATATACTTTATACCTACTAGATCTAATGAGTTTAATCAATAAGGGTACATGAAGAAGTGTTAATACACATAAATCAAGTGAACTTCTACTAACAAAAAATGTAAATTGATAAAACTTCTAACTATAATAGTAGGAAAATATTTAAAATAAAGAGAAATATGACAACAGAAGTGCAAAATCTGCTCACTTAAAACCACAAAACATTAATGAGAAGAAAATAACAATGATCTAAATAAAGGAAACATTGAACAGACTAAAAGTGACCAGAAGGGAGGTGGGGGTAGGATGACAGGGAAAGAAGGGGAAAACAAGGAAAAGAACATGTATGAATGACCTACGGACACAGACAACAGTGTGGGAATTATCTGTGAGAGGAGGGTAGGATGGGTGAAGGAGGGTAGGATGGGTGAAGGAGGGCAAAGGGGGAAAATTTAGACAACTGTGATAGAATAATAAAAATGATTTAATAAAGAAATAATATGTAAATAAGCAGAAATACAGTGATTATAGTTATTAAATTCAGTATTGTAGAAATGTCTATTTTTCATAAATTGATGTATAAAATCAATACAATTTAAATTAAAACCATAGTGGCTTGTTTAAAAGAAATTCACATATCGGCCCTGGCTAGTGTGGCTCAGTGGATTCAGTGCCAGACTGAGAAGGAAAGGGTTACTGGTTCGATTCCCTGCCAGGGCACATGCCTGGGTTGCAGGCCAGATCCCCTGTAAGGGACGCACAGGAGACAACCACACATTGATGTTTCTCTCCTCTTTCTCCCTCTCTTCCCCTCTCTCTAAAAATAAATAAATGAAATCTTTAAGAAAAAAAGAAATTTACATATCAATAATAAAACTGTATAGTTATATAAAATTCATGGATTATTAAAATGATCTTGATAAGAATAAATTTAGGTGGCTTACACTACCATATTTTAAGTCTTTCTATATAACTATAATCAGTAAAACACAAAAGTTTTACTGATTATAGTGAAAAGTTTTACAAATAGTCTACTGACTATTATTTAGACTTTCATTATGTAAGGCTAGATAATAGTCAACAGAAGAGAGGGCAGAATTAAATATACATATATACAGTAAAATGATTTTTGACAAAGGTGCAAAAAAGCATAAGGAATGGATATTCATAAATATTAGTAGAACTAGATCCACATAAAATTTTTAGAAAACTTAACCTCTACTTCATACTATATACAAGTTGATAGGAATAGATCATCGATTTAAATGTGAAAATGAAAATTATAGTGTCTAAAAGAAACATAAAATATATTAATAACCTAGAGTAAGAAAATAATTTTTAGACAAAACTCACAAGCACTAAGCATAAAATAGGAGTAAACTGAGTGAGATCATTAAAATTCAAAGTCTCTGCTCATCAAAATAGGCCAGACTCAGCTGTAAAGAAAAATATATATGTATGCATACAATATATACATAGGTATATATCTATATATATACACATATACATATATATTACATATCTAGAATATATAAAATAGCTCATACATCCAATTTTTTTAAAAAGTAGGTAAATATTTGGAGAGACACTTCATAAAAGAATATATGTGATTGGCCAATAAATATGTGAAAAGATGTCCAACACCACTAGTCATTGGCGAACTGCAATTAAACCAAAATGAGTCATTACTAAAAACCTATCAGAATGGCTAAAATTAAAAAGACTAAACCAAACATTGGAGAAGATAGATGATAACTGGAACTCATGTGTTGCTGGTACAAGTCTCCTCGGCAGTTTTATAAAAGGTCAACATATAGCTAGAACAGGACCCAGTAATTTTATGTCTCTTGAGATATCTATAAGACTATAAATCAAAGACTGATTTCACCTTGGTGAGGATGACGATCCACTGTAAGGGTATTTAAAGGGTAATCTTTGGAGTAAGGGTTATACAAGTGCATAGGCTTGTCGATAATCATCAAACATTCATCCAGTGTTTAACTATATAACTCAATGTTTTAAATGTAACATGAATGTCTCAAGAACATAAAAAAAATCACCTTTATTCCTTGCATTATTCTTAAAACTTCTTGCTATTTTAGTGTATATCTTTTCTGTAGTTTTCTTCTGCGTATTTTTAGAGTTAAGCACGTAATAGATATAAAACACAGTTGCTGGGCCTTTTTTTATCATCTACTATTCAACCAATACTTTTTCTGTGACACTTTAATGTTATTAGCTGCTTTTACTTCATTCCTCCAAAATATAAATACATACACATTGAAATTATAGATGCAGGACAAAATATATAAAGTCTAGAGAATTCCATTCCTATTAACTGTAAATTCAAAGAAGTGAATTTAATGAGGTCAAAGTTATGAGAATTTGGAATCTACTCATAGATGTTAGCAAGTATCTTGCAAAAGGAGAGAAAAGATGGCCAGCAAGGATCATTTATTTTAGTTATTCTTAAGAATTTATCTATGAAGCTTTTGTTAAGCATACATATACATTTATATGTACATAATTTCATTTTATGTATGTTGCTTTTCAAAAAAATGTATTTGAGATAGTATACATCAATGTACATTTCCTCTAAAGCTGATTATCTCAAAGTCTGAATTCTAAAGTAGTCATCCTTTTGCTTCAAATGCTAAAGGGTAGTTATGTCATTTAGATATGTACTTTGTTCTGTAGGACTAAAGTCTAATCAAAATGTGCAAGTGAACCCAGAAACAGATTTAATGAGGAAAACGTTGAATTAAAATGTGTAAATGACTGAAATCATGTATAAAGATGATTTCAAAACTGGAAATGTTCAAGACATTTTTATTTGCTATTCCCTTGCTCTGTAAATTTCTCCTAGAACCCACATGTCAAACTTCTTGATTTCCTTCACTCTCTATCTTCTCCTGCTTTACCTTTGTTCACAGCATTGATCACTCTGTGTGTGTGTGTGTGTGTGTGTGTGTGAGAGAGAGATTGTTCATTGTTATTAAGTCCATGTATGTTCATAATTTATTGCTTCTTAGCATTTGTATGTCTATCAAGATGTAGTCTCCATTATTATCCCTATTAATGTGTTTTTCTTTTTTTTTATTGTTGTTCAGTTACAGTGTCCCATATTAATGTGTTTTCTTTTAAAAGATGCTGATATTGGTAATATAGACACTTGTATTTTAGTTAGAATATGCACACTATAACTGTTTCCATCTATTTTGTATCAGCATTATGTATATGTGCATGTACATGTGTGTTTTTTGATCAAAGAAACACATAATAACTGGATATTTTTCTGAGATAATTTTGGAAGTATTCTAAAAAATAATTTTTATTCACTTATAATTTGCACTAATTTGTCATATTGATTTGTATTTTCTCTTTTTTCTTCTTTTTTTCATTTTTGTGCATTTTGTTTAAAAAAGTAAAATTTTCAAAAGCACTTTTCCACTTTGATTAAAAATATATATTTTATTTCTATTCTTATAATGTTTGCACATTTAGGAGCTAGATATAATTATGCTTTTTTATAACAAAGTCTACATTTATAGAATTTTTTTCTCTTTGTAACAATGAAGAGCAACTTAGCCTATCTCCACATGTAATTTTAACCATTTTCAGAGATTTATTATTATATTTTAAGCACTAGCAACATGTATTTTTAGTAGTTTAATTTATAATCTTTTATTTTAAATTTCTGAATAAATACCTTCTTCCCTATACCTCTCTCTGGTTTCAATTTTCTTCTCATGAAATTCATTTTTCTACTGAGCTTCTGTGTGTAAATCTCTGTGTTTAAGAACATTTTAAAAATTTTTCTTTAAAAAGACTTCCATTCCTTCAAAGTTTTTTATTTTTCTATTAAAATTAGAGTATGTTCATCTATCTTCCACCTCTATTAACATCTTTAACGTTTAACCTCATCCCTCTAAATTGTTGTTTGCATGGATTCATGGGTTTTTATATATTATTCTATTTTTTAATGTCTCCTACCTAGAGATCATTTAATTTGCAACATTTAAAATCTCAATTACACTGTTTTATATCCAATGTTTCCTATTCTTTCATTTTATTCTTATCCAGACTTACTTCATTTCATTTTTGGTTAGAATTTGACTCAAATAAAATTATGTCTTTGTTGTTTATCCTCCTCAAAATATTTGAAATCTTCTATTTTATTAATTGTATTTTATATGAAAGAAATTCTTCTTAAAATTTTTTAAAATTAAGTTTATATTCAATATTATTTTGTATTTGTTTCAGGCATACAGCATACATTTTAGACAACTATATACTTTACAAAGTGTTCCCTCCACTATTTTCCTTACCCATTTGTTACCATACATAGTTATTACAATATTATTGATTATATTGCCTATGCTGTACTTTATATTCATTCCTATGACTATTTTGTAACGACTAATTAGTACTCCTCATTTCCTTCATTTTTTTGACCCTGTACTCCAAACATCCCTGCTCTCTGACAATATTCAGTATGTTCCCTGTACTTGTGAATCTATTTCTATTTTTTTAATTTGTTTATATTGTTCATTAGATTCCACATATAAATGAAATCACATGATGTTTGTCTCTCTGGCTGACATATTTCACTTAGCATAATGCACTCTTGGCCTGGCCATGCTGGTGCAAATGGTAATATATATAAAAATGGTAATATATAATAATATATAAATTAATATATATTGCCATTATATATAAATTTATATATAATGGTAATATATGTAAATATATACATGGTAATATATATAAATTATATATATAATTTATATAAAATTTATATAAATAACAATCTATATTTTATATAGATTTATATAAATGATTATAAATTTATATATAAATATATAACTATAAATTTATATATAAGTATATAATAACTATAAGATTTATTTATATATAGAACATATAAATAAAAATATATAATATAGATGTATATTTTCACCACTTTTTAATCCATTCCTACTAATGGGTGCTCATGATGCATTCATAGTTAAGCTATTATAAGTATAGCTGCAATAAACATTAGTGCATTATTGCATATATTATTTTTAATTAGAGTTTGAGGTTTTCTTGAATATATGTGTGTGTGTGTCTGTGTGTGTGTGTGTGTGTGTACAGAAGTGGAATCACTGGGTTATAAGGCAGTTTCATTTTTAATTTTTTGAGGAGCCTCCATAATGTCTTCCATAGTGGCTGTACCAGTCTGCAAGCCCACCAACAGTGCACAAGGGTTACTTTTATCCACAGTCTTGTCAACACTTATTGATTTATCGATAATAGTCATTCTGACAAATGTGAAGTGCTGTCTCATTGTGGTTTTAATTTGCATTTCTCTGATGATTAGTTACATAGAATATCTTTTTATTGTTTATTGGCCATAATATGTCCTCTGTGGAGAAGTGGCAATTCAAGTCCTTTGCCTGTTCTTTGGGGTTTGTTTTTTGTGTGTGTGTGTTGAGTTGAATAAGTTTTTCATAAATTTTGGAGATTACCCCTTATCAGATGAATCATTGGCAAACTGGTTCTCTCATTCAGTGTGTTGTCTTTCCATTTTGTAGATGGTTTCATTTGCTGTACAAAAATATTTTGTTAATATTTTGTTTTGTTTCCCTAGTCCAAGGAGATATATCAGAACAAATATTACTAGAAAAATGTCTTAGATTTTACTGCTTATGTTTTCTTCTCCAACTTTTATGGTTTTGAGTCTTGCATTTAAATTTTTAATCCATTTTGCATTTGTTCTTGTATATGGTTTAATAAGGTGATGTAGCTTCAATTTTAGAAGTATCTGTCCAATTTTTCCAAAACCTTTTACTAAATAAACTGTATTTATCCCATTGTATGTTGTTGCCCCCTTTGTCAAAGATGAATTAACCATATAAATATGGGTTTATCTCTAAGCTTTCTGTTTTGATCTATTAATTTATATGCCTGTTTTTATGCCAGTACCATGTTGTTTTGATTACAGTAACTTGTAGTATAATTTAACATCAGGTAGCATGCTAGCTCCAACTTTTTTATTTTTTCTCAAGATGCCTGAGGCTATTTGGAGTCTATAAAGTTTCCATATCAATTTTGGAGTTATTTGTGCAAGTTCTGTGAAATATACCATTGGTGTTTTGATAAGAATGTGTTGAAGGTGAATCAGGATGATGGAGGGGTGAGTGGAAGCCACAAGACCTCCTCCCAGGACCAACCTAGAATTACAACTAAATTGCGGAGAAATAACCTGGAAAAAACAACAAAACAATAGTGCAAGAGGAGCCTTGTAACCTTGGAGAACAGAAGAATCGGCTTTAGCACAATCAAACTGGTAAGGAGTGCAGTAGAGACTCGAGAAGGTAGGGAGGGTACCCACGGGTAGCAGCAACAGAAGGATATTGAAATGGCCAGTTGGATCACCCTGAGAAGTGAAGAGTCTAAACCATAAGCAGGGATCCCTAGCCTACAGCTCCAGAGCCCAAAAAGTACACAGAAAACAGCCAGCTGAGAAAAGCGGCAGGGTTGCTCTCTGCCAGAGACAGGCAGCTGGAGACCCAGGAAACCATTTAAAGGGCCAACGCAAACACTTACCCTGGTCTCCGGCAAAGGTGGAGGAAGAGTGGGCTAGAGACACCTGAGGAGAGACTGGAAGAAGGCTTTGGGGAGAGAACTGAGAGAGTAGCCAGTAGGATCTCGGTGCTGACTCATCCCCTATGTGGTAGTAGCCATCTTGCTCAGGCAGAGACCACTCCCCCTGAGTGCCACCAACATCAAAAGGCCCAATAGCCCTACCCCCAGGTAGGATTCGACCCCACCCTGCGCTGTTTAAGCCACTCGCTGAGTGCAGAGTGGCAGCCACAGATAGTAGATCCCTGGGGGCGCAGAGAGATCTGGAGACACTTGAGGAGAGACTGGGGACAGAGGCTTTGGGGAGAGAAGGGAGGGAGTAGCCAGCAGGATCCCAGTGCAGACTCCTACCCCATACAGCAGCAGCATGAAAGGACACAATAACCCTGCCCCCAGGAGAGACTCTACCCACCCTGAGATGTCTAAGGTGGCCTGCTGAGTGCGGAGTGACTAGATTAACAGCTGAAGAAGACAGCCATAGACAGTAGATTACTGGAAGTCTCAAAGAGAGTGCCCAAGGTCAGACAAGGTCAACATCTGACATCATTAGAGGCAGATCCAGAAAGTAAAAACAGCGGGCTCCAACCATAGAAGTTCACACCAAAAAATCAGGAAATCAAGACAGATCAATTTAAGAAGCAGAGTAAAAAAGACGAGTCTCGCAAACAATAGGAGGACAAAGGCAAAAATTCGAAGGGAAAGGAAGAATCCCCAGAAAGAGAACTAAATGAAATAGAGTCAAGTAAACTATCAGATACTGAGTTCCAAACAATGGTTCTAAGGAAGCTCAATGAGCTCAGTGAGCTCAGAGAGATTTACAAAAATCTACAGGGAAACTGTGAGGAACTTACTGCAAACTATATCCACATGAAAAAGGACATAGAAACTATCAATAAGAGACAAGAGGAAATGAAGAATACAGTTTTGGAATTGAAGAACGCAGTAGAAGGAATCAAAAGCAGGCTAGATGAAGCCAAGGACTGAATCAGCGAGCTGGAGGACAAGGTAGAAAAAAGTTCCCAGAAAGATCAAGAAAATGAAGAAGACTCAAGAAGAATGAAGAGGCATTGAGGCAAATGCAAGACAACCTAAAACGTAATAATATCCATATCATAGGGATACCAGAAGGAGAAGAGGGTGAGGAAGTAATAGAGAACCTTTTGAAAAAGTAATGATGGAAAACTTCCTTAATTGGAGGAGAAAAAAAGTGACACAAATCAAGGAAGCACAGTGGGTCCCATTCAAGAGGAACCCCATGAGGCCCACTCCAAGACACATTTTCATTAAAATGGCAAATATAAAAGACGAACAGAGAATCTTAAAGGCACCAAGGGAGAAGGCGGTAGTAACATATAAGGGAGCCCCGATATGGCTAGCAGCTGACTTCTCAACAGAAACACTGCAAGCCAGAGGGGAGTGGCAAGAAATATTCCAAGTCATGAAAAGCCAAGGTCTGCAACCAAGACTTCTCTACCCAGCAAGGCTCTCAATTAAAATGGAAGGCAAAATAAGGAGTTTCCCAGACAAAAGAAGGCTAAAAGAATACACCCCCACCAAACCATCACTGCAAAACATGCTAAAGGGACTGCTTTAAGATGAAGAAAAAGAGTCTATGAACACCTAGTTCCTTTCACAGTTGCCAATACTTGATATTACCAATATTTTTTAATAGGTATTAATCTGATTGTGACAATAATGTGTTATTTTAATTGTTCCTTTATTATCTGTTGAAACTAAACCTGTTTTTGTATATTTCTTGCATATTTCTATTATGTTTAAAAAATTTAAATGACTTTCTGGTATTTATCCATTTTTTGATTAAATGTTTGTAGAATTTTTCCCTTAAAAAAAAAACAACCCTTTTTTAGATGTGTTGCAAATACTTTACTATTCTATTACTTGTCCTTTAACTTTTCTGTATGTATATTACTGTACAGTCTTAAATGTTTAATATAGTCATATTGCCAATATTTTATTTTATAGCTTCTGGGTTTGAATATTTTATTTAAGGGTAAGAAAAATATTAGTTTGTGTTTTCTCCTAAAACTCCTTAGATTCTACATATTGATTTTTAACTCACCTGAGTATTTCTTGTATAATGTGTGAAATAGGGCTCTCTGTTTTATTTCAAGTATCAATTTTACCCATTGATTGAAATATTAACTTAATCATATATTACATTGTTAGACAGATATATACATTTGTCTCTGGAATGCTCAGTATATTTCATTGGTCTACTTGATTATTTCTGTGCTGGTGTCATGTTGGTTTAATTGCTGAGATTTTATGATGGTTTAAAATATTTTTAATATTTTATAATTAACTTTGACATTTAAAAAAATAAAATCAATCTGCATTTAAGAAAGAAAGGAAGAAAGAGAGAGAGAGAGAGATGGATCTCCTACCTTTTGTGACAACATGGATGGAACTGGAGAAAGGTCAAGAAGCTTAAAAATCATAATGCAGACAAGGCAGATTAAGAAATTAGAGGTTTACCAAATATATCTTTTTAATAATATTACATGAAATTTTTCTTTATAGACTACAAAATCATTTATTTTTCTCCCATTTGAGGAATTAAGCAGAATAGGGATAGTTGTCAAGTCAAAAAATATTTCTTTTTTCTTACAGGCATTTCATCACATGATTTAATTGTCTTTAACACTTTAATATTTTTAAAGAGTATAATAAATTCATTACATTCAAAACAATTTTCTAATAGGCATGTTTCTGGCTTCTAACTCCTAACTTTGCGACAACATGGATGGAACTGGAGAATATCATGCTAAGTGAAATAAGTCAGTTGGTGGAAGACAAATACCATATGATCTCATCTATAAGTGGAATCTATTCAACAAAATAAACTAATGAACAAAATAAACCACAGGCATGGAAACATGGAGCAGACTGAAAGTGACCAGAGGGGATGGGGAAAGAGGACAATGGTGGAAAGAAGGGAAAGGGACCAGACAAAGAACATGTATGAATGACCCATAGACATGGACAACAGAGTGGGAACTGACTGTGGGAACAGGGGCTGAGGGTGGGATGGGTGGAGGAGGGTAAAAGGGGAAAAATTGAGACAACTGTAATAGAATAAACATGATTTAAAAATTTAAAAAATAAAGAAAAATTAAAAAAAGATATGCTAAAAAAAAAGAGAGAGAATGTGTTGGCTCTCTAGATTGCTTTGGGTAGTATGGGCATTTTAACAATATTATGTCTCCTATCCATGAGCACAGTATATGTTTCCATGACTTGCATCTTCTTCCATTTTTTTCCTTCAGTGTCTTATAATTTTCCAATTACAGGTCTTTTATCTCCTTGGGTGAATTTATTCTTAGTTATGTTTTTTATTTTTTTCTGCAATTATAAATGAGATTTTTTTTCTTAGTTTTCATTACTGGAAAGCTCACTATTGGCATATAAAAATATAACCAATTTCTGAATGTTTATTTTGTATCTTGATACTTTACTAAATTAATTTATCAGTTCTAAAATTTTTGTTTGATGGACTCTTTAAGATTCTCTCTATATAATATTATGCCATCTGCAAATAATGACAGTTTTACTTCTTCCTTCCAATTTGGATGCCTTTTATTTCTCCTTGTTGTTTGATGTTGTTGCTAGAACTTCCAGTATTAGGTTGAATAAGAGTGGTGAAAGTATATATCCCTGTCTTGTTCCCAATCTTAAGAGAAATGCTTTTAGTTTTCCTTCAATGGGTAAGGTGTTAGCTATGGTTTTGTCATAGATGGCCTTCACTCCTTCTTCTCCTCTTCTTTTTTTATCTCTTCTCTTCTCTTTGTCTTTCTGCTTCTCTTTCTTCTGCTTCTTTTTTTTTCTCCTTCTCCTCACTAAGAATAAATGATCCTGGACTTGGATATTCCACTTTTTAAAATCAGTGTACCTTATCCTAAGTACCTAGATCATGTTCTTTCACAATTCAGTCTTTTATTTTCCACCTTGGGACTGGCAGGCACCATTTTCACTATATTTTTACCCAAACCCTATGTTTAAATAAGTCAAAAACAGAATTTTGAGAAATATTCATGTAATTATGAAAAATATTAACTTGAACATTTTAGATACATTTTATAGTCTTCTCATGCTTTTTTGTTAAAAGATAAATTCTCAAAGAAGGATTTGCTGGCTTAAAAGGTATACAAATGGAAGGAAATATATAGACATTTTTGCTGGATAAAATTTTGTTCCTTGCTTCAATCTGATATTTCTTTAAAGTATTTAAAACATGATTTTGTGGGGCTTGGAGCATGGTAGTTTTTATTAATTAAAACTTGCAGACTTAAAACAATATGTACACTAATTCATTTTCCCAGGTCAAGGTTCTAAAGAAAATTTACAAAATATTTTCTATGTAACTGTATGTACTGTAATTCAATTTTATTTTGCCATTTTCAAAACCAGAAATTTCTAGGAGTATGTTAAAGTTTTATCATTTAGGTTATAAAAAAAATGGCATTGACTTCTACTAAACAACACATCCTAACTGATTTTGTAACAGAATTTCACTTACTTGATAATATTAATTTTTCCTACCTTAAGACTATCAATGCATATCATAATATATTAAAAAGAAATGTATTTCTATGGCTATATATAAGCTTTATATTTGTTGGTTTTGTTATTTGATTATTTTGACTCTGTGTGTATGTGTTTGACTTCTGTTGGATAACACATCAAATGAAAACAAAAGCAATTGGTATGTTTCCAAATTGTTCCGTTTTAAAAATGCTATGTTTTATCATAATTTATACTTAAGAGTCCTGGGCAACTGACCAGCTGATCTGTCCATAAAAAAATTTGGTCTTTTTTATATGTAATGAGATAACTTTACATTCATGATAGAGTGAACTGATTTCCTCTATTATATTCTCACACTTTCTCTCCCATCATATTTTTCTACTTCAGGGATTACTATAATTTTTAGTTTTGGCAATTATAAACTAATTATATTTACAGATGTGAGTACTATCCAGCAACAAATAAAGCTTCAATCTTCAGACTTGATTCTGACATTATGATTTAAATACTTTATATGTCCATTTTAATTTTTTTCTATAGCCATTATTCACATAATATATTGAGTTTTCAATGTCATTGAAACTTTAAACTTATGTTAGATGTTTCTAAATATGTCACTGAAGGCTTGCATGATCAATGTTGTTGCTTTATATGAGAAATATTTATTGTGATATCAGTTATCAGATTAATAGTTAAAAGAAGAATTATTGAGAAATTTGAAAAATAATTTTTAAGTGCTATTCTTTACATGTATATTATATTATCGTGGCTTACTGATATATTAAGTCTCACACATCAACCTTTCCATTATAAATGAGTATAACTGAGTAATGGTATTACACTGGTAGGTCTTTGTAGCAAATGCATGAAAGATAGTAACAGTAGCCCTGGATGGTGTGGCTCAGTGGATTGAGTGCTGGCCTGTGAACTGAATGGTAGCCAGTTTGATTCCAAGTCAGGACACATGTCTGTGTTGTGGGCCAGATCCCCAGTAGGGGGTGCGTGAGAGGCAATCACACTTTGATGTTTCTCTCCATCTCTTTCTCCCTCCCTTTCCCTCTCTCCAAAAAAAAATAAATAAATAAAATATTTTTTTAAAAGAAAATAACAATTTTTGTGAGCAAGATGCATAATTTGACAATTTTCAGGCCTTCATGAAAGCATGCTATGCTTATTAACACATTAACATGTTTTGTTTTCATTGCAAATCAATCTGTTACTATCAACTTGAAAATCAGCTATTCAGTAAAAAATATTGCCACATGATGAAGTTGTTCTTGCATCTGATTCTAGAGGTTATGTAGAACATTGCTCCAGATAAGAAGATGTCAAACCTATTCTCTAAAGTAAATACTTTAGATTTTACTAACCATACAATCTCTTTTGCAACTGCTCAACTCTGCTGTTATAGCAAAAAAGTAGCTGTACAGAATAGATAAGCAAACAAATATAGCCACGTTCCAGTAAAACTTTATTTACAAAAACTCATGGTAACTTAGATTTTGCCTACAATCTGTTGTTTACTAACCTCTACTTTCAGTCAAACATTGGAAAAAAATATGTATAGTAGGTTTTTAAACTATGCAACCAGTATTAATTTGTTAATAACATAAAGGTATTAAAATGCTGATAGAATTTATAATGTATATCAAGGAAATACACAAATGGATATATTTATTTATTCATAATAGCTATAAATGTAACAGAACTCAAAGGCTATAAGCAAAAGCACTTTTACAGCCTACGGTCACTATCTCTTTACATTTGTTCTATGTGAATAATGTTTTGCTGCTTGTTGATGAAAATTAGCATGGGTTCCATGATTTTTTGTGTTACTTTCAGGAAAGATAACAGTGTCAAGTAATAAATAATATGTCTAGTTCAGTCTAGCAAAATCATAAAGACTTTAACTTCAGATATATGTAGTAGTTGCCTGAACAGAAGCAGGTTGGCTTCAACATTGATAAGCAGATGCATAACTGTCACATCCATTTCCCACCCAGTTTACTCATGATTTTTATGACATTCTGGTGTGCTCAATGGAGAGACAGGTGAGGAAATAGGAAGTGAAGTTTCTAGTTGACTAATACTTACATTAAGTAGCATCATGTTCTTTGGCTAGAAGAGGTGTTTAATACCAATTCCTTATTTAAGGGTCCCTGTCTAGGAACTTAATAGAAATCCAACTGCTCACTTGGAGCTCTCAAACCCAAAATTCCTATGAAATGTAAGGAGGAATTCTGTTTCCCTTGTTGATTACCCCTTTTTTTAAGATGCCTGGGCACCAGAGGTGCCTCCACTTTAATGTTGCTGAGATATTTCCTCTGTTCTGGGTGACAACCGTAACCTAAACCCCTCACCTCTGTGGCCCACATCTTGTCCATAGAAATCACTCCCTCTTCTTCTGAAATACTTTGGAAGGTCAATTCAATCCCAATACAGTGACTGTCCTTGGCTCCATTTTCAAAATAGCCAGGGCTAACCAACTTTAACCCTTTAGATTCTCCAGAGAGAAGTAAATGCACAGTCCATTATTCCCTTAAAACTGTACGAATCATTTATGAATTTCTCCAAGTGAAAGGAGGTGTCCTTACAACATATCTTTTTCACTTAGAATAAAGCAGAAACACCAGCAACTTTGGAGATATTAGAATACTTCCTTTAGTCTCCAACAACTCCCAACTCCTGTAGTCTTGTTTTGAGTGAAAAGTTGAGGATTTTGTTACTAACTCAATTTCATTCTTCATGAATCCTTCATCACAGCCTCTCTACTCATTTTTGAGTGTGGTATCGTTTGTTTTAGTAACCCAGGGACAAGGCTCAACCTCCAATGGCAGTGAAGTTTGTACACTGCGAAACTTTCATTTGTGTGAGTGAAACTTTCTGGGTCTGTTGTTTCAGGCTGCACTTATCCACTAAAGATGAGAGTTAGAAAATTTATGTTTAGCACAGAGTTGCATATGTAACATTTAACATAATTAGTATTTTAATAAGTGAATTATTGTCTTAATTACGTATTTGGTCATGCATTGCAAACTAACATATTTTAGTACTTAACATATTTAAAAAGGCACTCCATACTTTGACAATTCCTGCTTTTTTAAAACTGTATTTCTTTAATATCATGTAATTTTACATTTCTGAAAGTCCTTCTTTCTTGGTTTCTTCTTAGCTTATTTGCACTTTCCTCCTCCTTTCTCTAACCTTAAGTATTCATATTCCTTAAAACTCAGTCTTGGACACTTTTTTTTTTTTTGACAATGTACATTTTCTCTATAGGATCTCATCCAATATACTGAATTACCATTTAAGTACTGAGGTGTTCATGATTTATAATTTTGGGTCAAACATTGCCTTTTCTAAATCTAACTGCCTACATAATATTTCTTCTTTGGATAACTTAAAAACTTTTAACATTCATCATGTCGACAACTGATGCCATGACTGACACCCCCACAGACAAATCCCCCCCCAATTTCTTCTTAACTTAGTAGAAAACTTCACCCATTCACTGCATCACACTCAAGTAACATAGAAGGAAATGTGATCACCTATATTTTCTTCTTAAAATTCTTCAACATTTTCTTTCATCTTAACATATTGCCTTCTTTTTCATATATCTGTTACCCTGATGACCTATTTACCCTGATTTTCTTATGATTTTCTGAAACATTTTATAGTCCTCATTATTTTCTTATTGCTCTTGAAAGAAGCTTACCTAACTGTCATGGCCATCACATGCCCTGTCCCTTTTTAAAATTTCTCTAACATGTTGCCTGATATTGTCAGCTGTATTACGTATCCTTAATCTAACCTCACATCTCTTTGTTTCAATGAATGTAATATAATGTGTTAGAAGCCTCTGTATAGAACCACTGTCCCCCCATCCTCCTGTATGTACTTATAGGATACGTGCTTACTAAAACCAAGACTCAATTTAACCAGTACACTCTTGGGAAATAATTTCTTAGGCTTCTACACATGATCAAGTCTCATTTTATGTATTTGTCATCTAGCTTCTGATTAACTTTTTCATAACACCTACAAAATGCCTTCAAGTGAATTTTAACATAATTCTTGTCATCTCTGTAGGTCTTATGAGGACAGGAACTCTAAGTTTTGTTCACCGTTGCAATTCTAAAAACAGACCAGCTATTTCTGGGTAAATATTAGACTATTTCTGAATGATTAAATAAACATAAGTGTCTACAGTATTTTACATTTATGAAAAAATTGATAAGGTGTGATTTTTACACTTCTTTCTCATGACAAATTATATTAAAATAATAAACAGTATCATGGAAAAGTGAAAGGAATTAATATTTTATAGCAAAAAGTAAAAACAATAAAAACAACCCAATAAAATAAAAGGAATAGGGAATGGGAGAAAATACTTACAAACCATGTATCTCTTATGGGATTAATATCCAAAATATATGAAGAACTCAATAACAATATATATACAACTCAATAACAAAACAAACAATCTGATTAAAAAATCAGCAGAGAAACTGAAAATATTTTTTTCTAAAGATATTCATGACTGATAGGTACATACAGGGGTGCTCAAAATCACTAATTATCAGGGAAATGTAAATCAAAATTACAATGAGATGTCACCTCATACTTGTTTGAATGATTATCATCAAGAAGACAAAAGATAAAAAATGTCAGAGAGACTGTGAAAAAAGAACACTTGTGCAGTGTTGGTGGAAATGTAAATTTGTACAGCCATTATGAAAAATGGTATTGTGGTTCCTCAAAACATAATCAAGCAGAATTACCATATGTCCCAGCAATTCCATTCCGGATAGACAGCCAAAGGAAACAGAAACTGCATGTTGAAGAGATATATGCACTCCTGTGTTTATTCCACCTTTTTTCACAATAGTCTAAGATATGGAAACAACCTAATTGTCTGTCAGTGGATGAATGGGATAAAAAGATGTGAGATATACACACACATAATGAATAATTATCCAGTCATGAAAAAGAAGAAAATCCTGCCTTTGTAACAACATGGATAAACAATGAGGGCATCATGCTTAGCAAAATAAACCAGGTAAAGACAAATATTGCATGATATAGATGGGGAAATAGTAACACGTAAAAGGGGTCAAATATATGGTGACGGAAGATGATTTGACTTTGGGTAATGGGCACACAATGCAATATGCAGATCATTTATCATAGAAATGTGCACTTAAAACCAATATAATCTTATTAACCAATGTCACCTCAATAAATTTAATAAAATTATTGTCTGATGTCGCTTATATGTAGAACCCAAAAAAGCCAAACCCATAAAAACAGAAAATAGAATGGTTATCAGGGGCTGGGGTTTGTGGGGAATGGGAAGATGTTAAAGGACACAAACCTGCCAGTAGAAAATGAGTAAGTTCTAGAGATAAAATGTATAGCATAGTGTTTATAGTAAACAATACTATATACTTCAAAATTGCTAAGAGACTAAATCTTAAATGTTCTTACCACAAAAAAAGAAATATAACTATGCTACATGATATAGGTGTTACCTAAAGCTCTGGTGATAATAATATTGCAATACATAAGTATCAAATCAACACATTGTGAATCTCAGCCTTACACAATATTGTATGTGAAATTTACCTCAATTTTAAAAGAGAAAATTACATTAATAATTTACTAATTGTTTAAATATTTGGTACAATTCACCAGTGAAGCCATGTTGGTCTGGACTTTCTTTGTGGGACTGATTTTAATGACTATTTTATGATTATTTTTAAATGTCCTTCAGTAAATGTTTTTATTAATATTAAGGATCTATTAGTAATAAAGTTAAATTGACATACTAAAATATTTGTAACAGATATAAGGTACTTAATATTTATAAGTAGAATTTCTCTCTACATAAAGAATATCAATACATCAGTTAGAAAAAGATAAAAGAAAGAACTTGCAAAGTTAATGTGAAAAAAAATCACACAGTATTGTAATTCCAGGTAGAGACATTACATACAACATTTTTTTAGTACTATTTGCAATTGAGTGTTAAAAAATACATACTGTTTAGTCAAAACTTCTCCCTTCTAGTAATTTGTCTTAATGATTTATTGGATTATTTTTGGCAACTTGATAACACTTTCTTCTTTCCAGTGTTTTTGCATGCTTCTTTATTGAATATCTTAATTACAGAGAATTATTTGCCTATTTTGACATGACTGGCTTACCCTACACCTCATCTCACTTATTTTATATAGAAAACATATTAAGTTATGATATATTAGTTGTTATAACATGCAGGTCAAAAACTGTATAATGTCTCTTATGTAACAGAAGTTTATTTTTCACTCATGCAGAGTCTAAATGAATATTTCTGATTGATGCTTCTCAAAGTGGCAATGATAGATGTACGCAGGCCTGCTCCAGCCTCGGGCTCAGCCATCCTCAGCAGAGGGCTTTTAAGGTCTCAGTGCTCATCATCAAGTGAAACTGGAGTTTGCAGAAAAATATATGGAAGATTTCATGGACAAACTTGGAAGTGTTGCATGTTCTCTCGGAAATTGTTGCACTTCTAACCACCTTTGTTGACTAAATCTTGGTCATAGAGTCCCCTCCCCAACAATTCTATGGTAGGTTAGTAAATGTATTACAACAGTGTTGATAAATCCTCTGCCTCTCTCTGCTATGGGGTAAAGATAAATTATGTTTCAAGGGAAATGTTTTCAATAACACATATTAGTATTTTCTTTTGTGTTATGAATTTAAATTTATGCTATGTAGCACCCATTATGTATTATAATTCATTTCAAAAACTAAACATTCAAATTATTCATGTTTGATTTAAAGTTCTCCTTTTCTTTGCTCTGCTTTATTCTTTATCTGTTCTGTAACTGACAACCACCTTTTAAAAAGCAACCTGGTTTTACCTATTCCCTCTTAAATTTTTTCACTCCTGCCAAAAGTAGTTTACCTAATTTCTGCTTTGTCTTTTGATTTCTTTTTTTCTGCCACAGTTTCTTAATGTAAGCTCTATAAAGAGACTTTAATATTTACCTAATAACATGTTTTATCCAAATAATAAATTCACTCGTATAATTATGTGTGTTCTGGAAGAATATGGTTCTATATATGATTGATAAAGACCAGCTATGAATGAAGAGGACTGGGAAATTACCTATCCTTTGTTTCTTTAACCCCACTCTATGTCTCTGACTCTTTAAATATTACTTATTTTTCAAATTACCTTAATTGTTTACCAAAGTAGTATAAATGCATGGTTTAAAAAAATAAAGCCTAAAAACACTTACAATGAAAAACAACATGCCTATCTCCCTATTTCTAGGCCCAATTCTCAGTTAACCCCTCTGTGTTGTTTAGTCGTGTCTTCTTACAGTTCCTTCCTCTTTATTTTATCCAAACGCTTCCACTGCTATTATCTTCCAAATACTGAAATAGATCTGTTGTATACCTATCAAAAATTTTGCCAAATTTAAACCTACTAAACATCTAGCTATTCAATCATCCCTACTGCCCTCTCCCACCCATCCATCCTCCCTCCCCCAAGAAGATCTCTTCACACTGCTTAATCTTCAAGTGTCAATTTAATCTTGGCGTTATCTTGAGCTGGTGTCCAGTTGTGAACTAGGAGTTGCTTTTACCTATTTCTCGTCCATAGGGTCTAAAAGAGAGCACTCTTGTTTTGCAGGAACTGGATCCAAGAAGTGGTTGATATGCCACAGTTGAGATGTAGGTTTTAAATTAATTCTCTGGTTTTCATTAGGTAACTTACTCCAGCCTTCTCCAGAGGTTTGTGTTGCTGCACCTGGAGTGTATCAACATTCAATTTACCTATAGAATAAATATTATGTGCCCCGTGAGTGTAAGAAAAGGCTGATGCTGGATGATTTTCAATAAGAAAGAAGACCTGGAAATTCTAAGTGCTCTGTACTTAGTTTTTTGACAACTCTTTCTAATTACTGCCTTCTGCACTACCTGATTTCTTCACATGATGAGTCTTTAAGGGTTAGGTGAAGAACATTTTTTTTAAAGCTGGGCATATATAATATTCTCTGCTTTCTGGTCCTAGTAACCATCTGGTCTTCTTCTTAATCCTATGGACATGGGAGGGGCATATTCTAATAAAAAAGGCAAATTCAACTGCCTTTTTATCAGTTTAGGTGCAGAAAGAGATGACACAAAATGTTAAAAGAAAAGAAAAAGAAAGAAATGTTCTTTGTACTCTGCTTGCTTTTGATCCTAAAAATGATGCTGCATTTTTCTAAATATTATTTTATTTTTATATTAAATGTACACCATTAAAAATCCTGTTTTTTATACAAAGCTATAAATTTCAATTAAACCTTATAATATGGAGATATTTCCATTTAGTCAGAAATATTAATGGAATTACTTAGCTCTTATGTTAGTTTAAAAATGTACATTAGCATCAAAAAGACTAAGATATTTATTTAATGACAAACAGTAAGACTATTTAAAGAATGACCTCATTTTTCTAAAAGGGAAATGATAAATTCAATAGATGATAGCATACCAATGGAAAACTGTCTGGAAGATAAAACTCTTCATATATAATTGCTCAGAAGAATGGGACTATAGTAGGCTTTTTAGATTTTATGCTTCTATAATATTTCTATTTTCTCACATTAAATGCATGTAACTAGTTTAATGATAAAATAATGAATTACGTCATATTTATTTAATATATGCCATTTTCCCAGAATGATGCCAGGAATCAAAGGGGTTATAAAGAAGGATAAAGTGCTAATTTGAAATTCATGTAACTTATATTATCAAGACAAGATTCATAGACATAGACCACAAAATTATACAAGAAAATATGTGAATATTTGTCAAAATTCAAGGTTCTCTTTCAGTTCAATAAGCCAAAAGTTCAGAGTAAGGAAGAATAAGGAAATGATTAAACTTGAGATGCATATTAACAGAAGAATCCTATTTGTATAAGCCAGCTAGAATAGTAGGGTACATTAAAGCAGAGGTTATTCAGGTTACAAAGACTTAAGTATTTAAAGAGCAAAATTAATGTTAGTAAGTCACTTTAATATCCAGTATTCTTAATCTTAAAATATTCAGATTTATGGGTAAGATAATGTTAGTATCATGCCGAATGATAGTTTAAACAGAAAAAATATATATAAGTAGAGAAAAAGTAGTTCTTACCTCTAAAAATATGGAGGGCATATAAGGACAGAAAAGTGTATTTGTCTTTTTTTCCCTTCAACCAGCAATAGAGGTTAACACCTATTAGGTACTTACATTATTTAGTATATTGGCAAAGCAGCTGTAAAAAGAGACCAAAAATTGACGTGAATTTTGTAAGATGCTTGCTTTTTTTCATTGAAAATCCATTTCTCAGGTATACTCATATGATTTAGACATAATGCTGTTTTTACGACTTAGTTCTTTTCATTTGTGGCTCTGTAGTTTCATAATATCAGTCCTCTAATATATGATACAGTATTTCTTTTTTAGTTTCTACTGTCCTAATTGTTTTTCATCTAACAGATGGTATGGAGAAGGTTATATCAAGTAATAATGAAGCAAAAAAAGTAGAATTCAAACTTGATTGCCCATTAATTTCACCTGGAGCCTCCCAGAATATTTTTCAGAGCCAGTCAACAACCGTTTCCGAAGCTCCACAGGTGATTCCAATGCTCAGCCAAGATTGAATAGAGTAAGTCCTTATTTAATGTTTTTGGTAGGTTCAGCAATTTTAAGGGAATTAACGTATAACAAAGCCAATTTTACCATAGACTAATTGAAATAAACAAGAGTTAAGTTCCTACAGCATCTCATCAACATTATAATGAAAAGATGTTGAAAAAAACAATGTTACTTGAGGACTGGCTGTACTACTGAACTCAGATCACTGCATGAAAAGTGACTGAATATAAAGAATAGTTTCCACTGAGGTAGAATTCATGAAAAATCTGCATGAGAAATTTAAATGCAAAGACAAAATTAAGTTTTTAAGGGGAATAAATGAACAGATTAAATATTTTCAGTTACTATTGTTACCACACAGCCCAGTGGGGTTCTGCTGCCCGCTACCCATAAATTCCTGAGGAGGAGGTTTGGCAAAAAAGGAAAGGAGTCTTTTATTTAAAAGTTACACAATTTCAGAAGAGAAACAAGCAATGGAAGGCCCCTGCCTGCAGAGTCCTCCCAGCTGCCAGGGATGAAGTTAAGTTGTCCGGACACTCATGGTCTTCCAGGAAAAGGGGGTGGCAATTCCCTCCAGTGGAGAATGCCCTGAGCCCCTTTCTGAAATGGCTTTTACTGAGACTAATTGCACAGGGGTATACAGCATGCAGGCAGAGCTTATCAATCCATATCAAAAGGCTATAGTTATGTAGATCAGGGCCTGTCAGACATGCTGGCCCTGGATAGGGCTCAGGAAGTTTCTCCCTGCTATGAGGTCAAATACCTGGTTTTTCCTGATTAGGACAATGCAAAACAGAGCAAGCTTCAGTAATTATATTGCATTTTTTTAGGCCAGATCTCCCAAGGTACCCAAGGTGTCAGTATCAAGTGATGCCTGCCTTCAGCATTCCTAGTTTCCTAGTCAAGGCTTGCAGGGCCTTTTCAAGGCTTAGCTCGAGCAGGGCTAGAGTTCCCAATACCACACAAAGTGGTCCCCACCAAACAGGTTCTGCTTCAAAGCCCATTTCCTTTAAAAAATACCCAAAGGAAAATAACCCCTCGACCCTTTGTCAGATCAGTTCAAGGATATGACTGGAATTCTTCTTCCACTTAAAATTAATGTCCTTTGGGAACACAGGTTGCTATAAGCATAATTATCCAGGCGGTTTAGTTCCAGGTGTCTTTTGAAGACTGTGCACACAGGACCCTATTCCCTGTGCTTGGCCCTTCCTCCAGCTGATACCCAACAGTCCAGCACCTGAGCCTTGGACCCCACCCCCCCCCAACCCCCCCGCTGTTGGCTTGCTTATGCATCCATGCACCTGGCTGAGCAGCGCCATGCAGCGCAGCACCAGTCACCAGGGCCGCCGCCACTTCTTGAACAGGGATGGGCAAGCAGCCGCAAGGCCACACAGTCTCCAGGGCCCACGAGCCCCCCAAGAGGCGAGTGAAGGCAAGTTTCTATGTACTCTCTGCTTAAATACTCCACCCTAAAATCTGTTGCGCTGTGGAAGCATCCAGCTTGCCAGCCAATCTAGGTTAACATCCATACATGCATGGCATAGACAGTGTCTCTGCCTATCCTCCTGTGACCAGAAAGCATGTAGGAAGGTTTTCCAGCCGCACATAGGGGCACAGTGTCTCAGTCTGGGGTGGGTGTCACCATGTTTACCCCCACAATACACATGTTTTAGAACCTGTTCAATCCAGGCATAATCTGTGTAAGCTTCTTTCAACTGTGTCAGGAGCCGTGTTAGTTGTTTACCCTCACCTGTAGGTAAGGAGCTCTGTTATTGGTGTCTTCAATCTCCCGCCTTGTGGTTTTCTGCAACCCCTCCCTCACTTTGGGGAGTACAGCCTCTTCCTATGGCCTCTCCCTTGTACTCCTGAGGAAGGCAGGCTCTTTTGAACTGACTAGGCGTTCCTGGCTCCACTCTGCCCAGTGATGTGACCAGACCCTCCCACCCCATACATTATTATCAAGGATTTTGAGTTTGGAAATTTAATAGATAAAGTAGAATTTAGATGATCACTATCAAGAACCAGCTAAGTCTTCTGTAATTTCAAGTGGAAGAAGCACTGTAAAATTCATAGCAAAATTTTAAAGAGATGAAAATAATGAGTGAAAAAGATGAGTGACTTTGTGTACACATACATGAGCTATGATGTGGGACATAGAGCCTTCCAATTAAAACAAAATGAGAGATAAATATATTTTGACTGAATTAGTAGAGAAAAATGTTCACTGTGTAAATAATGCATTGGCTCTGTAGATTAGAAGTGTTCCGTAAGGTTTAGAAAGGACTAATATAAAAAGAAGTAAAAACTAAAATGAATGTCAATATTAATAATTATCACTATGGAAATCTTTGAATTAAAGATTAAAGAAAATGGCATTACAAGTTGAGGACAAATATCTTAACAAAGAAATAAAATATAACAACAGAATTCTCCTTTGCAAGCAGAAAATGCTACAAATAAACAGCACCATATAAAATAAAAATTAAAGGACAGAGACCAAAGAATCTTGTCTCCAGTTAAAACATTATTTACTTTTCTGGGAAAAATAATTCGTAATTATTCATGAATCCAAAATTGTAGCATCCACATAACTGATATGGGGAAAATGTGGAGAAATGTTCTAACCAGTTAAAAAAAAGCAAACATTTTCTAAAGTAATTTGAGGAAAGCAAAAATTATTTTTAAATACAAAATATAACATTATAAACAAATATTTTGGGGGCATTCTTTTTTTATTTTTTTCCTTTTTTTAAATTTATTTATTTATTTTTTCAAATACATTTGTCTCTGCCTACATCCCCACCACTTTCCCTTGCACCCTCCCTCCGTCCCTCCCTCCCTCAGCTCTTCCCCTTTGGTTTTGTCCTTGAGACCTTGCTATATGTTCCTTGACTTTCCCCTTCCCTTCCTTTTTCCCTCTAAACCAAGTAGGTAAAAAAAATGAGTGAAGAAGAGAGGATTAAAATTCACTAAAATAGGACTAGTCCTATGTTTTTCTGTAAAGAGCCAAAAAGAATAGCAAATATTTTAGGCCATGCGGTCCTTGTTATAACCACTCATGTCTGCTTTATAACAAAGGCAGAAACAGTGGACACACAGAACACATAAACAAATGGGATGATTGTACTTCAATAAAAGTTTGTTGATTTACAAAATCTGGCAGTGGAACAGATTTGACTCATGGGCAGTATTATAATAACTTCTACTCAAAAGGATGCGTGTGTGTATGAGAGAGAGAGAGAGAGAGGAAGAGAGAGAGAGAAGTAAACAGGCCAATGAAAAGAGAAAAGTACAAATCAAAGAAAAAAGTAGCAAAACAACTTCATGAATGACAATGTGAGGGCTCCAGGATTATCTTCCCCAGTGAAGCAACCATGACATCTAAAAGTTATGTGTAAAAGAAAAGTCTTCAATTTTTAATTTTCTGAGATATCTCTATACTGCTTTCCACAGTGGTTGCACCAATCTGCATTCCTACCAACAGTGCAAAAGGGTTTCCCTTTCTCCACATAATCACCAACACTCGTTGTTTGTTGATTTATTGATTATAGCCATCTGACTGGTATACAGTGATATCTCATTGTGGTTTTAATTTACACTTCTCTGATGATCAGTGATGTTAGGATTCTTTTCATGCGTCTATTGGCCATTGGTATGCCCTTTTGAAGCAGTGTCTATTCAGGTCCTGTGCCAATTTTTTAATTGGCTTGTTTGTTTTTTTTTGTATTGAGTTTCTATAAGTTGTTTTAAAAAAAACTGTATCTTCTTTATTTTGTATACCTTAATTTCAGAACAACAACAACAAAAAACAATATATGACAACATCCAAACTCGATGTCAAATATGAGAAGGGAAGGCTTGAGGCCCTTGTAACTTGCTTTAGGCAAAGATAAGAGAGAAAAAAAAATTAAAGATCTGAGGAAACAGGGTGGGCTAGGGCCACTCAGGGCTGCTGGGCGAGCCATGAAGACACTACAGAGAGGATACAAGTTCTGCAGGTAGAGACTCCTAATCTACTTCTTCCAAGCGAGAGGCATCTTCATCACCTTCCAAGGGGTGGAATTCATCAGGAATAGCAGCACTGGGTCCTTCTTCTCTCACTTCATCAATGCCTAGGCCTAGCTTGATCATGCAGTACATGTGGTTGGAGTAGGTCTGGGGATCCTCCAGTGATAAGCCAGAAGAGAGCAGTGCAGTTTCAAACAGCAGCACCACAAAGCCCATGAGTGTCTTGTCATTCTTGTCTGCCTCTGCCTCCTTCCACAGAGTCTCTACAATGGAGTAGTTGGGGTTGATTACCAGGTGCATTTTGGCCATCATGTAGCCCATTGTTATCACAAAGTGCTGGGGCTTTCATGATATGTTCTCCATTAGCTGTCCACCCCATGGTGCTACTCATAATATAGAAAGTTGAAGACACAAGCCTGTTGGAGACTGTCACCTCCTTAACCTTCTTACCCGAAATCTCTTTTACAAGTTAGCAGATATTAACCCCTTATTAGATGTATTAGCAAATATGCTCTCCATTTTAGTGGGTTGTCTTTTTATTTTGTTGATGGTTTCCTTTGCTGTGCAGAAACTTTTTAGTTTGATGTAGTTCCATTTGTTTAAATATTTAAACAACTATGGGACACTTACACAATTGGATACTACTCAGCTATAAAAATAGAAGAAATGAAGAAAATTTTACTGTTTGCCACAGCATGGATGGACCTGGAGAACATAATGCTAAATGAAATAAGCCAGTCAGAGAAAAAAAATACCACTCATATGATTCCACTCATATATGAAATCTAATGAACAAACTGAACCAACAAACGAAATAGAGACAAACTCATAGAGAGAAGGCTAATAGCTCTTGGAGGGTGGTGGTTAGAGGCTGGAGGGATTGAGGCCAAAAAAAAAAAAAAAAAGGACTCATGGACATGGATAATAATGTGGTGATTATAGGGGTGGGGGGATGGGGTAAAGGGGTTTAAGTGGGATAAATGGTAATGGAAAAAATACAATAAAATAAATTAAGCCCTGAAAAAAATTTAAATAATATAAAATAAAAGTCTGGAAATTTTTCCAAGGGCATACACCAAATGAAAAAATATTTATTCAACAAATTCTACCAGATCTTAGTAGGAAGTATGAGAGTCCATAGTGCTTGAGCAGTGATCCACTTCCTATCCCATAACCTGAGGTGAATATGACCAAAACTTTATTCTGAGTAAGTAAGGATAACACTAGGTTTTTTCATTCCCTAGCTTAGAGTCAACGGTTATGGTATTTCCCTAGAAGGGACAAACACTGTAACAGAGGCTAAATTTCTGGTGAGTATGGCCAAGAGGATAGAACTGCTGCTTTCTCTTCAAGGATACTGGGAAATTTATTTTTGTCACCTCAACTCACTTATAGAGATGATGTTTCACACCAGGAGACAAAGCAAAAAGACTAGTAGTACTACCTCTGCCCAGGGCTTACCTGATAAAGCATGGCTATCATCCTTAGAAAAGCAAGCTAATGTCACTGAATTTTATGTTACAGTTAAAGACTCTGAAGAGCTACAGAGAAAGTCATTGTAGGATTATTTCTAGTTCAAAAATAAACTGGAAATAAAAATGAGTCCAAATCAAATGAATTAAAATTTGTGAGGCTATGTCATAGCCTCACAATATACATACCTATATATTCATATATATTCATATATTCATATATATTTATATATAGATAATATATATTCATATATAGATAATCTCCATGAAAATTCAAAAGTTTGAATAAACAAAATAAAGAGATGTAATTAATGAACTATAAAACAAGAACACAACCAGGAAGATTAACAAAGCAAAAATTAGTTGTAAAAGATATACAAGTTAATAAAATAAGTGGCTAGAATAATCACAAAAGCATAACTAATCAATGAAAGTAATTAAAGGATGTACATATCTACATATATTAAAGAGAATGAAAAGCATATCATGAAAATATTTTATGCCAATATAATTGAAAATGTAAATGTAATGCCAATATCATAGAAGGTACAATTTACCAACATTAACAAAATAAAGAGTAGAAACTCTAAATAGACTTAAACCTAAAAAAGATATTAAATTTGTACTTAAAGTTCTTGACATAAAGAATATCTCAGGCCCTGTAGTGAATTTTACTCAACACAGAGGAAAAAAACCACAAATCTAACTTGAACACTTGCAGAAGTTACAAAAGAAGTGATTCCGCAGCTTATTTTGTAAGTCCAGCTTGATATCCAATCATAACAAGAGTAATGTGAAAAAGGAAATTGCAATCTAATCTTAATCATAAAAATCAACAAGAAATTATTTAAAAGTTTTTGTCAGAAGTCATCTATCTTTTTACATAAAAGGCTAAATATGACCAATTTGTGTTTATTTTGGATATTGAAGATTGACCTAATATTTAAAAATCATTACTGTAATTTAGCAAGTTATGAAGTAATTGGTAAATATATAATATACACTTTAAACTTTTTAGATTCTACCTTTACATATTATACAACTTCATATATAGTATAAGAGCCTTATAATAATATACTCCTCTTGTTCTTGTCCTTTCTTTTGTGCTACTTTTGTCATACCTTTGTCATACACTTACTTATATCTTATACTTCACTTATTTTATAAACTTTGTTTTACATTATTATTTACTTTGTTTATGGAAACAATAACCTTTTCAAAAATATTTTAATTTATTTATTTTTAGAGCGAGAGAAAGGGAGGAAGAAAGAGAAGGAAAAAAACATCAGTGTGTGGTTGCCTTTCATGTACCCCCTGCTGAGGACCTGGCCTGCAGCCCAGGCATGCGTCCTGACTGGGAATTGAACCAGTGACCCTTTGTTTTGCAGGCTGACATTCAGTCCACTGAGCCACCCAGCCAAGGACAATTATCTTTTAAATATAATTAAATGATAAGAAAAATTTTATATATTTATTTACCTAACTACCACTTCCACTACTCTTCATGCATTTGTGTAGCTCAATATTTTATCTGTTGTCATTTCCCTCCCACCTTATGGACTTTCTCTACTATTTTACGTAATGCCATTTTCCTGGTGATAAAAACCCATCTTCCCGGTGATAGTCTTCTACTCCTATTCTTGGAATTTCTTTTGATAGGCTGTTAATTTACATGAAATGAGTTTGATCTTTGGGTTTTATTTTTAAGTTTTGTTAGACCAACAGCCAACCTCTGTCTACAGCTGTTATATCCTGCTATTGAGGCAAAACCAGTCCACTCTACCCAATTTCCCGTGAATTAAGAGGTTTTGAATCTATGTAGAGAAGAAGCACTATAATTCGATCTATATGAGTCCTGTACACATACATCTAATCTTTTCTGGTGGTTCTTTTTCAAGCCTTGAATAATTTTCTTGCATACTTGCTTTGATCATTTATCAACTAGATATGCAAAGGGGACCATCGATATATACATATATCTGACGCTCTCTCTCTGCAGAGCTCCTTTCTACACAGCACTGTGTCCTATTAATTATAACCAACCAGATTTAGAATTCAGGCCTATCTCTTCAGTTCAGGAAGACCACCAGTCTTCACCTGAGTAGCCTATTCCTCAGCCTAGAAAGTTTCTTAAGCTGTGTCAATCATAAGTTCACCTTGTTTGTTTTCCAGCTCTTTGGGATCACTGACCTTTATTGTCTGACATGTCTTGAAAGCCATTGTTTCATAAAATTTGTCAGTTTTATTTCAGGCAGTAGGGTAAATATATCTTGTTATTCTATCTTGGTAGGGTTGAAATTGCTTGAGAGTTGTAATTGTTTGAAGAAGTTTGTTAAAGCAAGAATTTTTATTTTAAAGAATAAGGTAATTAAAACTAAGGTTTACTTATTTTTAAAAAATATTCCCCTTGGTGTAAATAAATATTTATCTGTAATTTAAAATAGCTTTACACATTTGAATGATTTTTTCCAAATTATTCTGTAAAAAACTAGGTTCCTAATACTTTTATAATTTTTCAGGAAATATTTGCATAATGCAAAATCAGCATATGATGATTAAAATCACCAGCAAGCCAATTTAATATTTTCTAAATTCATAAAAATTAAATTTGTAGATTGCTGGATTTTCTCCAAATTGATTCCTGAAACCTATGCCATGTTAATTTGTGAATGATTTATAGGAGATTTTAGAGAATTTAAAGAATATAGGAGATTTATTAAAAATTTTTAGAACTTGGCCTTTTAGCTTCAAGTCAAAGCAAATACATTACATTCAAGGAGCACAGCCATTTTGATGATTGAAGAGAACTTGACATTCCCATGCCTGTGTTTATGTTTTTCCCATTTTAAACATTTGATAATTTCTTATATATCATATGGCAGTAACAATATAGAAAAGTTTTTGTGAATGGATAGTGATGACATAATTTTTTTAAATCTCTCAAAACATGACTATGGGAGCCTGTTTCACAGACCTTTACATAAAAATAAATTTGTAAAAATCGAGGGAAAAGAAAATAAGATTACAGTGTTCTCCAGTGAATGTTCTTACCATTGAATTTAGCTGAAGTGGTCATCCATTGTTAATAAATATTTTAATAAGAAACTTTAACAGTGAAGTAAAAACCACTCACCAACAAAGATAATGTTGAAGTAAAGAAGGCAGTTAATATGTTAACAAAGTATATGACTTAAATGGACAATGTTAACAGCAAAGCATATAATCAAAAGCAAAATGTGTTTATAAAGATTCTAGAGAATCCTAGTGCCAAACTTGTGGTGTATTTAGATACCATAGGATGGATAATTGAAACGGAAAATTTCTATAAGCTTTTTCTGAAGTTGAGATTTTAATGATAGTGATTTTCAGAAAGACCTAATTTTGATTCCAACTAGAAGTAAAAGCAGATATTTATTTTTTCTATATTATCTTTTTTGACATCTGTGGAATTGGAGATTCATATTACCTTTGAATACAAAGGAAGTTGCTATTGAATATTAAAACACCTTGTATACCCAGAGGAGTTTTATTGGTGTTGTTATTGTTAAGTAATGAGAAATTTACACAATAAATCATTTTTTTCTCAATTCGAAATTGGAGAGAAAATTTAACCTACAAAAATGATTTTATGAACTTGAATTATGCTTATGCCATAATCGTTCTCATCCTCGTCATTATTAATATGACTGACAAATAATGGCTTCTCAGTAAAAATTCTACCTATTGAATCTGAATCAGTTAGAAGACACCAGACAAATTGACTACAAAAAAAAAAAAAAAAGAGAGAGAGAGAGAGGAAGGGAAAATAAGTTTGGAGTATTGAGAGTAAGAAGAAATCCCCTCCAGCCAATCCTGGTTCTCCATGAGTTTCGGTATAATCCAAGATCCAATGGAATATGAATATGCAAAGAAACTGAAGCTGCATCACATGAAGAACTACGTTCAATAAAATGGTATTCTTTCTGGTTGCTATGTATAAAATGAATCGGGGAAAACCAAGGCAGTTCCCAGAAGTTTAGAAATAACAGCAGCACGCGTTCAGTGATTTGGGTTAATGAAGAGAGGTTGGATGCAGAATGTATTTTAGGTGTGGATTTTGATGTAGGAGAGAAAAAGAAACTGATTGTCAAAACTTCTAGCATTATTACTAGGTGTAAGGAATAATATTTATTACATGGGATAATAAACATGAAGAAAACTTTTTGTAATGGGAGAGTAAAATTTAATTATAGACTTTCTAACTTTGAGAAAAATGTGAAACATACTTAGAGAGATGTCAAGGTATTTGAATACATGGAGATTAAAAGAAAGGTCTAGGCTTGATATAAAAATTTGATAAATGTCTGCATCTGATGCATTTGTTTATACAGGTAAAGATTTGGGAATTAATGAGATTGTGTGCAGAGAGAGTGGAGAGCAGCAAGGCACAGGTGAGAATCTCTGAAATAGTAACTTAGTTGTCAATTAGAGATTGACAAAATGTAGCCAAAATTGTAAAAGCCAGGAAGTATTAATAAATTAAATGCTACTTAGACTTTACTCATGTGCATTAGACTTAACAATAAGCTCACTAGTAACTGCGCATGAAGACATTTTGTGAAATGTTGAAAGAGTAGTCATGTCCTAATGAGTCTAAGAGCACACTCTCGGTAGAGAAAAATAAGATAGAAATAAGCCCTAGATGGACAGCTCAGTCGGTTAGAGTGCTGTCCCAATATGCCAAGTTTTAGGGCTCAATCTCTGGTCGGGGCACATACAAGAAATAACGAATGCATTGATGGGTGGAACAATAAATCAATCTCTCTCTCTCTCTCTCCCCCCTTCCTTTCTCTCTCTAAAAAAATCAACAAAATAAGATATTTCAACTTCATTAAGAATCTCCTATTCAAAGGTGGGAAGATATAGGAAAGCATGTAGGGTAGCTTACAGAGTCAAGAGATGGAATTGTTTGAGTTAAATAAATTTGTCTTTATTACTTTGAAAATACAATTAAAAACATGCAAACATAGCTTATATTTAAGTATCCACTCCTGGATATTTGCATCAGATCACTTACTGTTAAAAACAAAACAACAACCACCACAAAACACTGCTAAGTATCCACACCCCCTTATATTTTTCCTAACCTACATCCAAAGAGGGAACAAGGTAAGAGTGATTCATTCCAATGTAAAAGTTTTACATTTTTACTTTAAAAAAATTTGTAAATAAATACATATGTAATTGTTTTATGGTTTAGTATTTGTATAATTATTCTATTCTCATAGTTTTTCATACTTTTGATATCTATCTTTTTAAATTTGAAGGTATGTCTTTGACATTGATTTAGGTGTACATGTAGATAAAGCTCATTTTAATTACTATATACTATTCCACTGTTTAGTTTACAATAAACTAAAATATAATTTCTTTATTCATCTTTGAGGGACACTTAAGATTTCCAAAGTTTTTAATCCTTATAAATAGAAATACAATAAACTTCCTTATATGTCTCCTTTTGAAAGCATAAAATATTATTTAGGGTAGACACTAAAAAGTAGACTTGGTTGTTTCAGTTTACCTGTCTTTTTCCATTTACTTGGTAATTTTAAATAATTTTTGCATATGATTATCAATTTCACTATTCCTAAAATATATCAATTTATCTCCTTTGTATATTTTACATATCTTAGACACTTCTTATTAATTTATCCAGCAAAGAATGCTAATTTACTGTTATATTTCTTAATGTTAGTAGGAAGGTTTAGCAGTTATTTATCAGTCTTTTGGGTTTCTTCCTCTGTCAACTGCATGTTCTTTTATTTTTCATCCATTGTGAAGTTTCTTTTTGTGTTGTAGGTCATCTGAGGTAGGAACAATAGGGGATCCTAGACAGAGGGTGTAAGTAAGGAAATCTGTCATTATCTTAAAACACTTGAAAATCTACAACTTGTCAAAAGAAGAGAAAATTGATTAAATGTTAACTTTACTTCTCTTTCTCCATCTTGACAAATAGCTTTAGCTAGGTCTCTATCTGTTTTGCTGTATAAATTAGGAACTGAAATTAGTCTTCCTTAATACATTTGTGGTCTCTCTACCAACCTGAAGCTCTGCTATGATGTGCCAAAAATCTTAAGATACAGAACAAGAATATAACATAAACATGTGGTTGTTTTTTAAGGAAAATTATTACCATTTTATTTTTATTATTTTAAAAAACTTCTTAAAGCATCATTTTAATTAAGAAAATATATGCTTCAGAAGCAATCTGTCTCATGTGTAGTGAAAAGAAGTGACACAGTAAAAAAAAAAAAACACACTTCAATTTTAACGCACACATATGCCCTCCTAATTGAAGCTTAAATGGGAGGATTAATATTGTCAGGTTGGTATAAATGCTGTTTCTGTTTTTGTCGTGTGATAGCTACACTGCTGAGAATATTTTTTACCTGGAAGACTCCTTAAACAAAATAACAAAAATAATAGCAATAAAAGTGATAATCATATTAACAACAAAGCTTGACTTCTAAAGACAATTTTTTGCATTTTTTAACTTTTCTACTAGAAAGATAAAAATATGCAAACATATTTTCCATTTATAAAAACTGTAAAATATTAATCTACAAAGTATTTAGTTCAATCAGTGAAGCATATACCTTAATCGGATACAGTGAATTGGGGAAAAAACACAATTGCATTACATCAGGAAACTATTTTTTAAATTGTAGAACCATCTAAAATGTGAGTAATTCATGGAATCTATGAAATTATGCAATATTTTAATCAGTTATGCTCTGAAGTGCCTTGACAAAAGAGTAGTCAAATCAGCAAAATCTGCAACTCATTAATAGAGTAATGCATATTGATCATCACATTATAGTACTCTATCACCAGTGGGTAACTTTGAAATTCATCATATTCATTTTCAACTTTGTATCTTTTTTAAAATCCTAACCTAGCATTAATGCCTATAAATAATTATATTTCACCTATAATTTTTTCCCACACACAAACCCAATGCATCCCAGAGTTCATTATTAACTGGGACTCAGGTAATACAGGAACAAATAGTCAAGTAAATACTAAGTGTCAATATAACCTTGGTTTCTGCAAATGCTCTATTAAGTTAGAAGAAAAGTAAATTCATTCTGCACTTTGTGTGGCAACCACAATACAACTTCCAGATTTTTATCCTTTAGCTAGATCTACAAATGAGTTCACCATGACCCCACCAGTTTGCCGAAAAGAGATTCAAGATTGTCTGGAGATTTTTTTTTAAATCTGAAAAAAAGATGCTCTTCTTCATTGTTTATGTAAAATACTTAGAGGAGAACACTAGTTTTCTCCCTTATATAATGTAAACTCAATTACTTTATTTAATTGTAGCCTTCATAATAAAAAAATATATAACGGGGGGGAAGGGACTACTCTTCTCTCATTTTCTCTGGTCACTTTTGCTCTTAAATCCTGGCTATCTATTTATATCACTGTTCCTATATTTCCAGTTGTCCACATTTCTAATTTAGGTGCTAACCATAGATTATTCTGCCACACTATGATTCATCACATAAGTACATAATGCACAGACATACACACCCACATGCATGAGTACACGCTTTCCATGGTGGATCAACTTCCAAAAATGTTAACAATAAGACTGAAACTATGAAGCACTTTGAGCCTTTCATATTAATATAGCATGCACTCTGACTTGTGGTTAGGTGTCAAGACACCCACAGCCTCTCATTCAAAAAGATTAGAAACAAGAAAGAAATATAAAAGAAAAAATTAAATGTACAATGATAGTAATAAGGGTGTGGGGATATAGTAGGGAAGAATAAACCAAAACTTTTAAAATCTTATGCAAGCACTGTATACAACATACAGACCCAAACCATTATGGCCTTTTGAATATCTTCATAAGTCTTGCTTTCCTAAAGTTTATAGTAATGAACTTTTCCAGGGAATTAATTGTTAAAATAAAATGAGTTTTATGTGGTGACCTCCTGCCCTGTAGCTGTGAAAATACAGGGTTGGGCAAAAGTAGGTTTAGAGTTGTTCATATGATAAATAATACAGTAATTAATGAATGATAACACAAGAATAAACTGTTTTGCATACTCACAACTGTAAACCTACTTTTGCCCAACACTGTAGAGCAAAATGAAGCATATCTATTTGTAAATATTGAGGGTAGGATGGGATGTTGTAGATGGCAAAAAGGCAGTGCAATGAGCTTCCTGAATTTCCTGGACCAACTCTCTCTAATGTTGAATTATGAAAATTTGGGGGCTCTTAAAACAGAGATAGAATATGATACAAAAAGGGTACAAACTGTTATTTACACTGTGTGTAAATCCTCTGGATTTAAGATATGTGATTTAGCTCTGGCCAGTGTGGCTCAGTTGGTTGGAGCATAGTCCCATTACTAAAAGGTTTATGAGTTCATTTCTCAGTCAGGGCACATATCTATGCGAGGGGCCTTATTCTCAGCCTGGTGCATGTGATCCCTGGTCCAGGCATGAATGGGAGACAACCAATTGATGCTTCTCTCTTGCATCGATGTTTGTCTCTCCCTTCATTTCTTTCTGAAAGCAATAAATATATCTTCCGGTAAGGAATAAATAGATTAGATGATGATGATAGATGATAGATGATAGATAATAGATAATAGATAGATGATAGATAAAGATGTGTGATTTATTTTAGCATAGTTTATCAGAGAATATCTACATAAGCTAAGAATGAATACCAGGTACAAGTATGATTGGGATCTTAGAAACAAACTGTTGTCTTGAGCTGAAGGAATTGAGAGAAATTTAGTGTAAATCATGAAGCATACTATGAGCACAGCAATTAAAATTCTAATATAGTTCAAGCAAAGTGAGTAACACTTTCAAAAACACACAAATTATAAAGTTGTGTGGTATGTGGAAAGGACAAAAATTTGATTAGTGTGTCTGGGCATTGATTATCACTTCAAATGCTGTATGGAAGCTTATTATGAAAAATTCTGTATGTCATATCCAAAAGACCCTAAAATTGGGAGAAAGTCACACATTCAAGATTCTGGAAGAAAAAAAAGCCCAAGTGCTTGGAATATTGAATCTTCAAGCACCAATGTTCACCTATAAGAATATGTTTTTGTATGTAAGTTAATTTCTCATGTTAGCTTAAAGAAGTTTCTTTTTATTATTAACTTTAGATAGGTATTTATTATAAATGTGTACCAATAGTTACCAAGCTTTCTATACACCGAAACATTATTTGTTTATTTTTGTCCTCTAATGGTTTAATATAAGTAATTGTATTGCTAAATCTCCAAGTGTTTATTCATCTTTTCATTTCTGGGAGGAACCTTCATTGGTCATGATGTTTTCTTCTTCTGCTCACCTAGACTCAACATGCTACTGTTTTATTTTGGATGCTCAAACCTATTGGGTGAAAGTGAGTGCTATTTTTCATCCAATATTCATTTTCTCATTACTCTGTTTAGAAATAAAACCTGACACTTTAGCTGATGACATGGCACATGCTCAAAACTACATACCTAAGTCTTCTATGATGAATATAAGTGATGCAACTATGTTTTAGTCAATGATAGTTGAGAAGACATATGTGCAATTTGCAAGCCATGTCCTTTAAAGAAAACTGCTAACTCTCCTAGGTTTTATTTCAAATTTTCCTAGTTTGGAACTTGGATATGTTGGCTGTGATAACTCATTATCGGCCATAGACAATTTAGGAGATAAAAGAATAAGGGAAAAAGAAACCTGAATCCCTTGGCTAAGCCTGATGAGTCAGAATTGTCCTGTTTGTTTTCACAGCCTACATACTAGAACTTTAATATAGGAAGGAAGTGTACCAATTAAACGTGTTGTAGCAGATATCATACCTCTATTAGATTAGGTAAGAAAACTAAGGCTTTGGATGATAAAACTATAATTTACTACCACACAACCAAAGATTGCCTTTTGAGTCAAGATCCTACTGACACAAATATTTCTGTTCTTAATAAATTTGAAATACAGCCCATAAAAATCTTTCCTTTTTTACCATCAGTTTTTACTGGTCCATCACTATTTATTCCATGAAGTTGCTTTATGCAAATTTGGATGGTTTTTGGTGAAAAGGAGAAGTTAATTACTAAATAGTTTTAAAAGAAAGTTAAATAAACATAAAGTAGACATTTGTCATTTTTGGTTTCCAACTTCTTTCTCTTGGGGAAATAAAATTACAAAATGAGACAGAGTTAAAGTTTGGCCTATCTCTACAAGTTTCATTTGGGGTAAGATTTTATATCGCTGCACCGCCTGAGAATGCTGGTCAGAAATCATTTGCTGCAGATGTAACAGATAGGAGGGACCAGTGGCATGGAAATAATTGGGTATCAGAAGCTCAGACAGTAAACAAAATCTAAACAACCCTTTCTGTGGTGGGATTTTGACTTTGCTTTGCTTCCCTTGATGCTCACATGCACGAGGTTTCAAATACTTTTGAGTTATACACTGTAACCCAAAAGGATATAAAAGACACCTTCAGCAATTTCCTGAGAAACACATCGTGGAGATGAGCTAGACACCTCTTTACGGCATTATAATAATTATTCTCTGTAATTGACAATAAAAGTAGTGTCCTTGACGTTAAGGAGGATAGAAATATTCAAGAAAGATGGAGAGCAATGAGTAACATCTATTTTTTTAATCCTCACCTGAGGATATCTTTATTGATTTTCAAGAGAAAGAAATGGGCAGAGAGAGAAACAGCAATCAGATAACTCCCATATGCACCCTGACTAGGGAGCCAACCTTTTGCTGTACAGGATGACACTCCAACCAACAGAGCCACCCAACCAGGGCAGTAGCATTTGAATGATAGGAAAAAAGTTAGGTTGGAATGATCATTGGAATGGCCTATTGATATATTCAGTAATGTCTAAAATGAACGTATTATGAAAGTTTATGAAGGAAATTTTAAAATTCTTAGTTAAACCAAAATTGAACCCCAGCAGTAAGAGTTGGACTTGGATACAGTATTTACCTACATTTACAATGTTAGGTAAATGTTGTAAGGCAACCTTGAGCCTCTGCGAAGACTGCCTAAAGGATCCCTATTTATTTTATTCCCCCAAAAGTCTAAGTAACTGTACAACATTCTTGCCCTACCAGGTCAGTCTTTCTTCAAATGCAGGGATCAGACCAGCGTCCACTATAATATTATTCTTCCACAAGAAGGAACATTGAGATGGCGGATAGTACAAATATATTCTATTATTAAATGATTAGTTGGTTCCTATCACTGTCAGTCTGCTAAATTGCTTTGCACTTGTCATATGCTTTCGATGACCCTACATGGCAGATCCTTCACTTGCTACACAAGGGAAATTAAGAGTGTGGTCACAGTGTGCTTTTCCTTCTTTACAAATGTTTGCATTGATTCGATTTTTACTCGTTTCTATTTTCTGCTTCTGGTCAGAATAAACTTTGCATTAACCTTCTCTGTTTAACTCAATATGGTGTCCCTCAACTGAGCTACATTTCCTAATTTAAAACTGAAATAAGACTTTTCTGTGTAACAAATGCATGTTCTTCTTGATTTTTTATGTCTCTAAGTTTCAATAGCCATACTAACCCAGAACAGTTACAACTCATTTCATAGTGCCAATAAATATGTTCTTTTGTTATTTATCCTGCTTTAGAAAAGTGAGGCTTTTAGATAATATTATTGCTCAGTTCCCCTGCCCCATCTTCTCATATTCTGATACTTGGTTTCCTTATCTGTAAAATAATTGTGTATCCTCTTCCTACTTTAGAATGTAGTTGAGAACTGAATACGATAACATCTATAATAGTGCTTTGTATTTCTTAAAGCACAAAAAAATAGTCACGAAATATGCTATTTTATAGCAATGTGATATGTTTGATAAACACAAGTACTTCCATAAGTACTATTTATCTCATCCCTTCATCCCACTGTCATGGATTTAGGTTTTCTATACCTCCGTTTCACAAGAAAGCAAAAGAAATATTTTGACCTGGAGCAAAAGTGCTGAGGAAATTAGTACGAAAGCAAACACCAGATTCAAATTCAGTAGAACAACTTATTCCCTGGTTCTTAAACATCTTCTTAAGACTACCTCCCCACATTATTTTTACCCAATAATACTTTACCAATTATAGGAGTCAGTTGGCCCAGTCAAACCGAATAATTCATATGCTACAAATAAAGTTTATGCTTCCATATCATAGCAAATTTGCTCAACATAACCCACCATGTTAACATCATGCCACTCCCAGTCATTTCTGTTTCTGGTCTAATTTTCCAAATGTGATTTCTTCCCAAATTTCTAGGTCTTTGCATTTTTCTTAAGTGACTGTTCACATTCTACCTTATATTAGAACTGTGGGTTTATCTGTCTTCTCTCCGCATACCTGTGAGTTCTCTGAGAGCAGAGTCTACACTTACATATATCTACAGCCTCTACAAAGTTTACAATGCCTATAGCAAGAACAATTAACATTTTGAACTGAATAAAAGTGAAATGATTTAGAGTAATATGCTATAATGAACCTTTTTAGAAAGGCTATTAAAAAGTTTATAACTCAGCCAAGAAAACTCTTAAGCTTAAATTATCAATGTGAGATTGATTTCCTTAGATACAGATCACAATTCTGACTGAGAGTTGAAAGATACTGTGTTCTCTAGATACAATCGGAGTCAGGTGATGGTGCCACTAAGCTATGGCCATTCTAAAATTTAAATTGCAAGAACAGCATTTTTAATTAAATTTAATTGGGGTGACATTGATTAAGATTATATAGGTTCCAAGGGTACAATCTATGATAAATCATCTGTATATTGCATTAGAACATGTCTTTATAGGCATATTTTTTTCTACTCTCCATTGACCATGTAGCTGCTTCAATGGCTCCCTACTTCAAGATATCCATGTTTTAAGAAACTCTAAATCTTTAGAACGAAAGCTTTTTTTGGTCCCCCAGCATGCTTTTACTTTCTCTTAACAGTCGAAACAACACAGATAAGGGATATAACCCTTTCTATGGGTGAACACTATGGAAGGCATTTCCCAAAAACTGACAAGGAAATGCAGTATAATCCTACCTTCTAGTAAGAAGTTTCAAGAAAATTTATAGAACTTCCTCAAACGTTTTTTATTCCTGGTATCTGAAAATATCTCTTTGATATAATCACATCTTTGCATTTACTTTCAAATTTTATTATTGCTGACCATGCCCTAATTAGTTTATTTATTTAAAAAATTATCAAGTCTTGAATAGTACATCCATGGAAATCCATAAAAACAGAACCTACATTATACTTTCAGACTTTTTCTTTTATCAACCCTTCAATAATCATCATGTCTCCAGGTATCTTGAACATAAGGAATTTAGCTATGTTTATACACTTAAAGAACATAAATGCCACCACTCTAAATTTTTCTATCTAGAGGCATGAATGATAAATAAAACTTTAAAAACCTTATTACTAATATATAGCAATTTTATAACATCTATAGAGAGTTCTGAGACAAAAGGAATATTACTAACATTTAAAATATTTCTGGTAGCTAAGTCCTTGAGGACATTATATTTATCCTTTTTATAATAGCTGAGTATTATAAATGTGAAGTCCCATACCTCTGAGAATCTACAATTACAGAGACAGATTATTTCATAGGTGTTTATGATGGTCCCTTAATATATCTTGCCTGGTTGTTTCTATGTTACCTTATTAAAAATCCATATTCATAAATTGTTGTGTGGCATGGGTATTAGCATATACTTTCTGGTAAGCAATTTAGTCATGGTTATGATGATGATGATTAAAATATAATAGAAGTATGAGACCTATCACAGAATTTGGAGAAATGTGGTTGAAGGTACTACAGTATGTGCACTTTTAAAGCACAAGTATGATTCTGTCTCCTTCCTGAATATTGACATAATTTCAAATGAAAAAAGAAAACAGACTGAATGTATGCACAATTAGATTTTTATCAACAAATATATATTTGTTAAATAATTATGTTTGTGCATGTTAAAGAAATACCTAAATTAAAAACATCAAGATATTAATATGTTATTTGTTAGCTTTTTTAATTGGGTTGTCCAAAAAGTCCCTTTAGTTTTTTTCATAAAATAATAGACACATTTTTCATTTTCACCATTAATTTTATTGATTTGGTTATTTTGAGTATGTAGCTGCTAGTGGGTAGAGGTCGGGGTGCTGCTAAACATCTTCCAATGCATAAGACAGCCCCACAGCAAAGATGTAGTTGGCCAAAATATCAGTAGTACCAAGGAACTTCACAAAAACACTTTTGATATGTTCAATCAGTCATAGCACCTTCTCCATATACTGTACAAAATCTATTTTTGTGTTTCATTTGCGTTTTTACCTTTCTTGAAATAATGAAGCATAATATGTCAAAAATGTTGCCTGTCTTCTTCCATCTTCAATATGAAAATGGCTGCACAAAAATTCACCAATATGGTTAAGTTTTATTTTTTAAATGCATGCTGATATGACAGCTGTCAAAATACAATGTAACAAAATTGTTTTGAATGAAGTTAAAGACAATTAAGCACTACTATAAGCATTGTATGGAAAAAACTAAGTGAACTTTTTTGTTCAATTCAGTATTTCCCAAATTCTTCAATAAATTAAAACAAAGATTTATTAAGAATTAGTATAGACTTTTAATTTCATAGATTAACAAAACTATGGTCCAGGAGCCAAATATGGGTCAACATATTTTATTATTTTTTAAAATAAAATGTTATTAGAATAGAAGTATGCCCATTTGTGCCCATTTGGTTATTTACTGTCCATGGCCTATTTCATACTATAATAGCAAATTTGAGTAGTTGTGAAAGTATAGCCAGAAAATCAAAATATTTATTATCTGGCCCTTTATAGAAAACGTTTGTGTCAACTTTTTCTCAACTCATCATATGTAGAATACCAGAGTACAATTTATAAGCCAATACTTTCTTAAAATTATAGCATTACTTTTACAAGGAATAATGATGAATCCTAAGATTTAGTTGTTAGGCAGCCAGTTTAAAGTCACAGGTGGAAGAATTTGTCAACAGATGCAAAATTTTGACTCCTGCTATATTTTAGTAAGCTATTTTAACAAAAATTTGTATTTAGTTAAAATATTTTTATTACAATTCAAGCTTAAATAAGTTCTGTGTCTGTCTGTTTTGATACTTCCATTTTCTGGCCTTTCTTCTGAAGTCTTTTCTGAATACAAAACAGATGGGATTCCAGAACTAGAGAAATTGTATGCATATTTGATATTTGAGTTATTTTTTTTAAAGTACAAAGCAAGAGAAACATCTATAAATAACTTAAATGAATAACCCAGAAATTTAATACCTGGTATGCACATCATTTATTAATTTGTTAAACTATTATTCACCTTGTATACAATTTATTGTATAGTTACAAAACATGTGATTAAGCAATGTAAAGGCATCCTCTTTAAACAAGTGGATTCTACAGATACATAACACACAAAAATATACCAAAGATAAAACAAACTAATGAACGTAGAGGGATAAATAGAACCAGGAAAAGTTTTCAGTATTTTATTCACAGCCTATAAAATTCTCATAGATGGGTCAGAAAATTGATTAAGATTCCTCATATATGACATGGAAGAGAAAGTTTGCTCAGTGAGTTAACTGTTCACAAAACAGATCCATTGTTCAGAAGAACCACAAATATTCCTATATATTAAAAATCAAGGCAGGCATTTCCTCAGGTAGCCATAAAGAGATGGCCCCGAGCCGTCTCCATCTAATTTGTGCAGCAGCTAGGAAAAGAAACAAAATCATCATAATAAAATAAATTATAAATTAATAATGGTTTTAAATTAGCATTTTATTATAAGCTAATTATGCCCAAAACAAAGGACAAGTTATTATTTACTTATTTATTTTTAATAAGATATTGTTCTGAACAACAGCCCTGCTCTCTCCTACTCAGATTTGATGCAAAGGTAAAAGATAGAATATGTAAAAATAATAAATTATTTTCCCAATAATCAAAAAATCTTTATATATAATATTATGCATATAACATGTATTAAATTATATGTTTTATATATGTATTTTAAGTATATATACACATATATATGAAGTTGTCTTTGAACCTAATTTTATTTAATGAGTTGAAATGACCTCATTAAAATAAGAACAATGTTAGCAATGGGTTCCTCCTATTTAGAAGAGAACTGTGTCTAATTTAGTTTGTTTCTTTCTCTTTCTTTTCTAAAGAGTTTAAAATAGTTGTTTTACTGCTGTAATAAGAAATACAATTTAAACTGCTATTTACCTTAATCTGTCCTTTATAGTACTCTCTCAAATTATTGCTTTTTTGTAACTTTAATTAAATGTATATTTTATGAGGTGTTACTCTCCACACATCTATTTATTAATTCAAAGTGAGGCTGATCAGAGGTTTGAAGCACACTTGCCACCACTAAATAGTAGTGTATTAAAATCACATGGGCAGACTTAGTAGATATAATTCAATTAAAATGAGAGAAAATGTCCATGATATAATTATGATATATATAGCCATCTTTAATTTAGGGCCAATATATGTCTCATGGTTTATTTAAAATTCTAAATTATATAGTAAAAATGTACCAGATGTTCCTTGCAATACCACTATAATAAAAAAATAGAAATTAAGAAAACCATGAAATAGCATTGAACTATTAAATTACAATGTTTTTTTAATGCTAGTTTTCACATTGTTAAAAGTATATAGGAATTCTTGAAGCATACTCAAAATTTTTCTTGAACTTAAAACATCTGGCTATTAGTTTGGCAATATATATCAAAAGGTTGCTTCAATCAAGCGATTTATTTGGAGGCCTTTATACAAAAACAACATCACAGAATGCCAAGATGTATAAACAAGGAGATTTCTAAATGTGGGAGATCTGAAATGCCAATCAGGGAATTAGAAAGCTGACAAAGGCAGGAAGTCTTAAGGACTGAAGGCTGGAGGTTCAAAGAAAGAAGGTTACCTGAACCTATAGATTGTTACCTGGTGGGGCTGGAACCATGGTGAGCCTTTTTAGTGGGTGCTGGAACCTCAGAGAAGCTGAAGGTGATGCCAGAAGCATCACTCAAGGTAGAGAGAGAAAGGGGGCAAATGCAGTGTTCACTCTCCCTCCTGTCTTCTGAAGTCCCCTTGGTCAAACTAGAAGACAACTTACCTAGGACAATCTCCTGCACACCTGCTGCAAGAGTCTGCCTCCTGAGATACAGAGGAGATAAGGTTGGAATGATTAATTAGGATGGTATGATGAAAAAGAAAGGGAAGATCAGGTGTGTAATCTTAGGAATGTTTGCTGATGCGAGGCAGTGGTGTTAAAGAAATCAGCTATTTTTATAAGAAATACTTTCTGAATATTTTATTGTGTAGAAACACTGTAACCCTTTCTGCAATCCTTTTGTTTTTGAATGCGAATTATCTTCTGTACTTCTCTTCATCACTATAGTCTTCACTGCAACCCTTTTCAAATGTTTATCAGCCTATCTTTTAATTAGCTTTTTAAAAGTTTCTTTAACTTATTCCTAAAAAAAATCATATTCTCTGCAGAGTGGCGCCACATTCCCCTGCCTGAATGTCGGAGTCTTCCACTCACCTGCTCGCGTGCCATGAACTCCACCTATCCTGAGTAACATGGACCCTTCTTCCCCGCTGCTCGCGAAGTTTTTTCAATATGGGTTAGGTAGTGCTCTGGACACAAGACTCCTGTGATTTTCCTTTGTTAGGGGAGAGCAATGGCCCCAGCCTCTGACTTGTAAACAGTTTTCTTTCTTTCTTGCAATACACATTTTTAAAAAGATCTTTAAAATTATCAATAGATTTTGAATCTTTAGTCAGGGGTCTTATTTCCCATGGTAATAAGAATAGACAAGCTTGGAGAAGGTGAAATAAAATAAGGTGCTCATGTTATGACATTTCCAGTTTTATTTTAACAAAATACCCAAGTAGAGGTGTCTTGTTTGAAAATGGAACTATAAAACTAGATTAGATTTTAAATCTATAACAGTGAAGATTGATTTAAAAAAGTCATAGAGACTGGGAAATAATTCAGAATTTCTGACTGTTAAAAATAAATTAGATTCTCATTTTTCTCAGGACATTTAATTCTTGTTCATTTAAAAAATGAATTGATAGAATATACTTTCATCATTACCATCTTAGCTAAAAAAAAAATGATTAAGAAAGGAACAGCACACATACACTTGAGCTTTGTTCATTATTCTATACTGTAAGATATTGCAAATTTTATCCAAAGTTTTCTTTTTTTAATGTGTTTTCTTATAGAGACAAAAAATTTTTATTTTTTTTGCTAGATACAAGAACAGTAATTTTATTTGAAGTTGTAGAAAACAATTTGGTTTTGCTTTAATATAAAAGATATATCAATATAATTTATAATGCTAGTAAGAATGTGCATTTACCTATGAAATTTCAGGGTAAAAATAATAGTGCTTATACATTTTAAATAAAAGATATTGCTGTACAATTACTTTGTGTGTTAATTTAATAAAAAAAATTTGTAATTGATGTAAAAATTAAGGTTTGGAGAAACCTCAGAGAGCTTTCCCATGGTCTATGAGGCCCTATATGGTCTGGTTCCAACCTACCTCTACATTCTTATCTTATGTAACTCTTACACTAACTTGCCCTTCACAGACTGACTTTTTAAAAAATTTTATTTCAACATGGCAAGTTTATTCTCATCACTGGGCCCCAATTATTGCATGTTATACACGGGATGAATTTATACTCTGTCTTTTAATCTAGTGTCAGTGCTAAAATAAAAGGAACCATAAAGGTTTTTAAAATTTTTCTCATAATAATAACTATAATACAAAAATTGTCATAATGACAATTGCAATACTGAAATCTATAGACACATAATTTATAAGAATAAATTTGAAAAATACCAATGCATTTAAGTAAATTTTGTTGAGCAGTGTAGTAATAGAGTAATATAATAAGTTCAAAGAATAAAATGTTCTAGAATGTCAAGGCTGGTTTAGTAATAAAAAATATAATAATTTATTTATTCAGCATATTTTTATTGAGCATTCACTATGTGTTAAACACAAATGAATGACTCTGGAATACAACTAGTGCAAAATTATATGCCCTAGTGGGACCCAAATTTAAGCAAGGTGAGATAAAATAATATAAAGTACAACAGCTAATATATATATTAAGTTAATAATATAATAATATGGTAACTTTTATTAAAAGACTGTGGAAATAGCCCTGGATGGTATGGCTCAGTGGATTGAGTGTCAGCCTAGAAACCAAAGGGTTGCTGGTTTGATTTCCAGTCTAGGGTACATGCCTGGGTTGCAGGAGCAGGGGGTGCTGGGGGGGCAACCACACAGTGAAATTTCTCTTCCTCTCTTTCTTCTTCACCTTCCTTCTCTAAAAATAAATAAATAAAATCTTTAATTAAAAAGATGGTGGAGATAGAAAGAATTGGAATTATTCACATTAATAGATTTGGTAAGAATAAAAAATGAATATTGGTAGTAGGAATTTTAGAAAACATGACAGATACTGAAAAGCATTTAGAAAATTATATATCTATTTCAAAGAGAACATTGGAAAAATAAGAACAGAATGATAATTTTCTCATAAAAGTATCAGCACTTCAAATTTAATAGTCAACAGAAATATCTAGATTAATGCATTTTTTTCCACACCAAGGAAATTTCTTTTTCATAGTTTTTAGAAGAGTAGAAGGGAGAGAGAGAAACAGCAGTGCCAGAGAGAAATATTGATTAGTGCCTCCTGTTTGCGCTCAAACCAGTGATCAAACCCACAACCTAGGTATGTGCCCCATACCCAGGAATGGAACCCATAATCTTTCAGTTACTGTACAGTGGTCCAATCAACTGAGCCACACTGGCCAGGGCAATCTGCATTGTTTTCAAGCTCCTTGTTTTTTTTATCTTGCCAATTTATAATATCTTTTATTTGTTCTTTGTGATAAAACATGGATTGAACTCTAGCTTTTTTTAATCTGGTAAAACAATTTTCTTTCCTAATTTTTCATCTCATGTCTATTCATTCAATAAACATTTGTTGAGAGAGCCTACCAATTATTTTGCTTAGTATATGTCAGCGAATAAAACACACACTATAATTATCATTAATAATTGAATCATAAAATATTAGGAAGTAAAAAACATTATGGGAAAATAAAGGAGCATAGAGTTAATGAATTGCTATTTTAAATTGGTTGGTCAGGGTAAACTCATTGAAATGGTAAAATTTTTGCAAAGATTTGAAGTGAGTAAAGGAGTTTTCCTTGACAATATGGAGTAACATTGTACCAGATAGGGGAATCACCCAATACTAAAATATAAAGGCCACAGTGTGCCTAGCATGTATGAGGAAATGCAAAGAGGAAAGTATGGAAGTAGCAGAATGTTTGAGGAATATATTAGTAGAATGTGAGCTCAAATATTAGTGGGGATATTTTTGTACAATTCGTTGTGATTTTGCCTTTGACCTTGAATAAGATGCAGAACTATTAGATGACTTTTAAGGAAAGGAAAAATGTATTATATACTAAAAATATCACTGTTCATTTATGTACCTACAGATGAGGACAGTTTTGGAAATAGGGAAACAGGATCTTATTGCAAAAATGACCAAAGAGATGATGGGTAGAAAGTACTGAAATAATAATTATGAGTCTCCAACAAGTAATAGCATATTTCTAGATAAATTGTGAAAGTAATTCAGCAAGATTCCCTGAAAGTTATATGAGGAGCGCTGGAGAAAAATGTTGAGGTATTTTTTTTACAATGCACCAATTGAGCAATTAGATTATGAGTTGTCATTAACACAGAGGAGTAGATTATATATGGAATAAGTTTGAGAGGAGAAAACAAAAGTTCAGTTTGCCTATGAATGTTGATATTTATTAGATCATCAAATGGAGATTTTGAGGAGAGAGTTGTAGATAGATCTAGATTTAGAAAAATAAGTCTGAGCTATAAATACAAATTTGTGAGTCACTATAATTTGGGTAGTGTTTTAAAATATCACAAAGGAAGTTAGTGTAATTAAAGCAGAGAAAAGTACCAAGAACTGAATCATGGGATACATCAATATCAAGGGAATTGAGTAAAAAAACAAGAAAATTTGACTGAGAAGGAATAATATATGATAAGGAACACAGCCAGGTGAGTATGGAAATCAAGTGTAGGAGAAAGGAGTGATAAACTGGATCCAGTGTTTCAGATGAGATAATACTTAAAATTAACCATGTTATATGGTAGCAATTACGAAGTTATTGATAATCTCCAAATTAACAATAAAGTGGTGAAAGCAAAAACCTGATTTGAATAAAGTTAAGAGAAAATAAGAATATGGAAATTATAGACAATGAAATATTTCTTTTAAGGAAATTTGCTGCAGAAGGGAGCAGAGAATGGGACATCACCTGGTAGAAAAGTGAAGACTAATGAGTGAATATTATATTAAGAAATAATATTGGAGAAATAATAGCATGTTTCTACATGAAAGAAAGGGTAGAGAGGGAAAATTAACAAAGCAAGAAAGAGTGAAAATTCTTAGAACCACTTCCTTAAGTAACTGAGGGGGATGGGATCTACTAGAGCATGTAAGAGAAGACATTGGCTTAGTGTAGAGCCCAGATGGTTCACTGTGCTAACTGGTGGGAAGGCAGAAAGCATGGATGCAGAGGGAGGACAGTTGGGAAATAAAGTTGTGGGCATGTCTGGAATTTCTTCCGATGGCTTAATTTTTCTCAGTGAAAAAGGAAAATCTCATCAGCTGAGATTAGCATGGGAAAATATGTGTTGTAGGTTTCAGGATAAATAAAAGTTAACATAGTTATCTAGGGAAAAGTTAGAATATATACTTAGAAAAATATAATGTGATTGCTGTGCCATGTTTAGAGACCACTTCATTCATGATTATGGCCATCATTTAAAGTGGGACTTTTTTTTTAATCCTATAGCCATATTCAGCTGCATGAATGTGGGTGTGGAGTAGATTGAATTATATTTAATAAGGGTTGTAATTTTAGTAAATGAACATGATGATGCAAGAATAAATCTGAGGGTGGTAAAACTGAAGATATTTGCAAGGAAGTAATTGTGATGATCATCAAATTTAAGCTGGAATTAGTAGAGAAGAATCAGGAAGATGAGAGTGTAAATAGATTAAATGTGTAAGTAAACAAAGAATTATAGAGTTTAGATAGTAGAAGTGTGAGAGGGATCTATGTGGATTTGGTCATAAGTGAGATGAACCAAATGAAATTTATGGAAAGGTTACAGTTACAGGAAAAGAACTGTAGGGTATGACCATGGAATATGTGGAGACTGGATGATAGGCAAGGCCATTGAAAGAGAATTAAAGGAAATGAGAGGCCAGAATATTGGGAGAATCATCCATAAGTATGTTACAGAATTAAGATGAGTCATATAAGATTAGAAGAGATCTAGAGTTGAAATCATTGAGAAATTAAGGAGAATGTTTCAGTGATAATTATCAACAGTGAAGGTTACACTACTATACTTGTAGGTGAAAAATCTTTCAGACAACATACACTTGTATCATGGTTATTGAACACTATTCCATGTCTTCCCCTCTCCACACCCACACACTTCCTACAATGAGAGTTTAGATAAACTACTGTGTAATATTCCTGCTTCAACATTCCTTTTGTGCGGCTAAGGGCTGGGCTGACGCTGGGCACTCCCTCGAGCGTATGACCTATAGACAGGGGAGTCACAAATCAGTGTAAGTTCCTGATATGACTGTTTCAGTGTCCCTGGTGATAAATAGCCTCTCTTGCTTCTCAGCTCCTTCTCCTTGTACACTCCTTAAGTAAGACTCCAGCAAAGGTTACTAACACCCCTCTTTTCTTGGTTTCAGTAGACCAACCTAACTAACCTTAGTTTGGGAATTTAGAAGCACTCCACCCATGAGCAGTAATAAAGTCATGTGCCTGAGGTCCCGCTGCTTGCACAATGCCTGCACCCTTCCCTGGCCCCCTAGTGTGGCCCTTGAGGTTTGTAGTGAAACTACCTGTTTGCTACTATAATAGTGGATACCATGACAGCATGCATTTGTCAAAACTCATCCAAATTTACAGTGCATACAGGGTGAATCGTAATATATAAAATTTTAACAATGTCAGTTAAGAGACTGGAAGATCCCAGGAATAAATATGGATGGCTTCAGGGGACTCTTACTCTTTTACAAATATGAAATGATCTCACTGAAGAGCATGGAGGAAAAAGTACCAACATTTGTAACTTTGTAAATGATTGAAATTCTTTGAAGACTTAAGGTAAAAGAAACTATTGATACATACAAAGACTGTATGCTAGTTAATAAAGTTTTTTTTACCCATGTGGTATAAATTAATAATTCTGATAGTGATATATATATGAACACTGGAGTAAAACAATTAAGCAAATGAATGGAAGATGATGGAAGTCAGGTTTATCATTGTTGTAGGTGAGAATGTACAGATAAACATGGAGCAGAAGCTAAGTAATTCATATAAAATGAATTAGAATTAGAGATATCATTACAAACACATGGTTAGCTTAATAGAGAAGATTACAAATACAAGTATTTATAAGTATGGGCATTTACAATGTTTAATATATGTTCCTTTTGCTAATAATAGCATTTTTTATGCTATTTATTTAGAGGGCCTAAAAGAAATAGCATCCCAGTAGCAATAAGCTCATCTAGGTTTCTAGTATTTTTTTTTAATACATAGAACTAGAACTCAATGGAGAAATGACTGATTATAACAGTAGGATGGGAAATATATAAGATGATCCTGAAGCTTCTTGTAGTGCCAAAAAATAAGGTGCAAAAAACACAGAGTATAATGAGGGTATATCACAGGAAGCAACTGAGAAAATTTCCAATGGTCAAAGTTGGAACAATTTGAGAAAAAGAAATCATGTTTTATTGGATTATAACCCAAAGTACAAAACAGACATTCAGGTGTCCATACTAATATAGATAAATGATTGGTAATTTAATAAATGAGGAGAAAACAATCTCCCATACAGAATAATTCAAAATAATTTTTCTAGATAGTCTGCCCTAAAGAAGATAACATGACTTTCTACTTGGTAAGAGAAAGATTGCTGTATTTTATTCAGCATTTTTAGGTATTCTGTAGCTGGAAAAATTTTCAGAATGTATAGTCTCTTTTTCTGAAGTCTGTAAATTTCACTGTCATCTAGTTTTTAGTATTGTGGATGAAGAATTGATTCCTATGCTGATTTTTTTCTTCTCTACATAAACTCTTCCGTCTGTATGAAGTATACATTTTTCTCTTTATTGTATGGAGTCATATATTCCATAAAAATACAAGTGGATTTTTTTAAGTTAGTATATCTGATAATCAAAACTTTTAATTTTAAAATCTAAGTTTGTCATGTTGTAGGCTTTCTTACTTAATTTTCTTCTACGTATTATTTTCTTCTATAACACATCACTTCCTTCAAGAACTGCTCTTTTGAAATATCATTTTCATTCTTTTCTATTCAACAAATTATTTCTTCAGTAATGGCTCACTTGTGGTTTTCCTATCTTATAGATCCTCATTGAAAAGTATTTACACATTACTGTAAGAGATACAGTCTAGTTAACTATTAGTTTGATTTCTTGCTTTCTCCTTCTATTATCTTTACTACCTCTATTTGTAAAATTTACATGGCATCTTCCGTAAGATAATTTTCTGGGACATTCTTCTTCTGAACCTTCACAGAATAGTTTGTTGTTGTTGTTGTTTTTGTTGTTTTTGTTTTTGTTTTTACCTTGGTTCTGTACTGCTTATTCCTGAAGCCCGAGGCTCTAACTTGCTATGATCATTTCATTCTTTAAATCACTCTCCCATTGTTATCTTGATTTTACATTGCAAATCAGTAACTTGCCTATTACAACCTTCAGTTCAGTTTCCAATTTTTATTTATTTATTTATTTATTTATTTTTAATTAATTTATTTACTTTTTAAATACATTTGTCTCTGCCTTCCCCCCACCTCTTTCCCTTGCCCCCTCCCACCTTCCCTCCCTCAGCTCTTCCCCTTTGGTTTTGTCCATGAGTCCTTGCTATATGTTCCTTGACTTTCCCCTTCCCTTCCCTTTCCCTGCCCCCCCCTTCCCTCTTGTCTCTGTTGATTTCTTTTCCTTTCAGTGTTGCTGGTCATATTTTCCTTGCTTCTTTGCATTGTTGGTTAGGTTCCGCTTATAGGTGAGATCATATGGTATTTGTCTTTCGCCCCCTGGCTTATTTCGCTTAGCATGATGCTCTCCAGTTCCATCCATGCTGTCGCAAAGTTTAGTACTTCTTTTTTTCTTTCTGCTGCGTAGTATTCCATTGTGCATATGTACCATAATTTTTTGATCCAGTCATCTACTGATGGGCATTTAGGTTGCTTCCAACACTTGGCTATTGTAAATTGTGCTGCTATGAACATTGGGGTGCATAGGTTCTTTTGTATTGGCGTTTTGGTGTTCTCAGGGTATAGTCCCAGCAGGGGAATTGCTGGATCAAAAGGCAGTTCCATTTTTAAATGATTTTCTCCTACTGGTTTTTTATTTTCCAGAAATGGAAAATATTTTCATCTGCCCATCTTGATTATTTTTTTTTGCTGTTGTTTTTCTTATTTTTGTTTTATTTATTAAATCATCAAAACGATGCAACATATTATGTTTGCTCGTCTGCCAAAGCATCCAAAATCTATTTTGAGATTCTTTATATGGGTAGGTTTGAGGACAGCACTATTTCTGAAAGCAAGAGACCTTATTATAAGAGGGATAATGAGAATTACATATGGGAGTAGCATTAGGAAACAAAATTGTGGCTCCTATACAAGACGCACAGGAATTCCGTTTACCAGGTAGATATAACTAAATCTACTCTTGTGTAAGTGATTTGTTTTATGCAACCATAACAAGAGGTTTATCTTAATTAGCATATTGTGAATGTGGAATTTATTCAAAATCTTTCTTTTGACTGTCATTTGATGAACATTGGGAAGGTTATTTTATATTTCTAATATCATTATAGGTATTTTCAATGGATTTTTGGAGTGACTACACTAGGAACAACTATTTGGATTCTCTGTTAAAGAAATCAGGATTTTTTTTGTTTTTATGCAAATATACCAGATCTACCCAGTTGCTTCATCACAGGATTAGAATATATAGAACTGCTTTTATTTTAAATTGCACCTTTTAAGTATCCTTCTATTATAATAGCATTTAAATTTTTTAATGATCCATGTTTTAAAAGCTTATACATTTATTGTATTCAGAAGCCAAACAGATAGACTTGGAAAAATATTATAAAATAAGAAGATAAAGTATATTTCAGTGGCGCATTTAGATACAAGGTAAGTTTGCTAATTTCTCAGAAGTTATGGTCAGAAATTCTTAAATGTAGAAGGTAAAATAATATAATATTTTGTATTTTGCTTACTTAGAATTTTTATTTTATAGTGTAAAAGAAAAATATCTAAAATTCGTGCCACAGTGCTTACTGGTAGAACAAGGATTTTTATTTGGTTTATTTGTTGTTTGCAAGAATATAGATAATAAAAATATTGGAAAAGGAAAGTAAATATAAAGATGGTGAAGTAAAAAATCATTATGCTTCTTAGCTAGTTTTTGGTTAGCATCGTTTACAATTCAACTTTGCTTTGTATCAAACAAATTTAGCATAAGTAACCTGTCTTTATTTACTTTTTCCTGATTCTGTGCAAGTTTTGACCTGTAAACAAAGGCAGCCCTATGTTTATGTACGTGTGTATGTATTCAAAACAAAGTAGAAACAAAAGAAGCATCAGTGACGTTCTCAGGATGTGAGAGGATTGCCAAGCACCAACTACTGTTTTATCATTTCTACTGCTTAACAAGCAGAGAGACAGGGTTTATGCCCACGGATCCTGTTTAACTGCCATACCCAAGGCTTGACAATTAAAAATGAAAATGTGAAATATTTAGTATTTGCAGAGGACCTAAGACCTAGCGAGACTAGGATTGTGTTTTGGCTTTAAGAGAACTAACTAATAAAGTCAATAAATAAATACTATACAGACACACACACACACACACACACACACACACACACAGATTATTGTTCCTTAGGTAGATTTTCCATGGAAGTTTGAGGGGATTTTTTTGCTCTTTTTTTAAAGACTCAATTTTTATTGTATTTTTCCATCATTAGTTATCCCCCTTACACCTTCTTCCACCTCTGCCTACCCTCCTAACCCCCGTAATCATTGCACTGTTGTCTGTGTCCATGACTTCTATCGCTCCACACTCAATCCCCACCAGAGCTGTCAGCTTGCTCTCTACAAGTCTGTCTTTATTTTGTTAGTTCAGTTTGTTCACTAGATTTCCCATATAAGTGAAATACGGTATTTGTCTTTCCCTGACTGGCTTATTTCACTTAGCATAATGTTCTCCAGGTCCATCCATACTGTCATAAAGGGTAAAATTTTCTTCTTTTCTATGGCCAAGTAGAATTCCATTGTGTAAATATCCCATAGTTGTTTGATCCACTCATCTGTTGAGGGACACTTGGGCTGCTTCCATATCTTGGCAATTGTAAATAATGCTGGAATGAACATAGGGGTGCTTATATTCTTTCAAATTAGTGTTTTGGGTTTCTCTGGATAAACTCCCAGGAATGGATTCATTGGGTTATTAGGCAGTTCCATTTTTAATTTTTTGAGGTAACTCCATATTGCTTTACACAGTAGCATCCATAAAAATATTGCTACTAGCAGTATCTGAGATTTTACTGCCTATGTTTTCTTTTAGAATCCTTATGGTTTCATGTCTAACATTTAAGTATTTAGCCCACTTTGAATTTATTCTTGTGTGTAGTGTAAGAAAAATGTTTGAATTTTTGAAATAGTGCTACTTACATTCTAAATATAGCTGTTTTTCATTCTTAATCAACTACAATTACTGATTAAAATATTTTTAAAGATTCATAATTGTTAAATTGAATAAAATTTATATAATATGGCTTTCATTTAAATGTTTAACTAGCAATTTGGATATTTCAAGATAATTTGTTCCAGACTCCATAATAATTTGAATCATTACCTTCCAAATATAACCTGCATCATGGCTATAGGTAATTACTTATATAGGTTATAGGTAATAAGTACTCTGACAGAAATCTTGCTATTGTCCTTGGCCATCTTACCAATAAGCACAGCAGATGCATTTAATATAGAATTCTGTCCCAGTTATTTATGGCTCCATAACAAACCATCTTCAAAACAGTGTTCTAAAACAACAGTCACATTATTATACATCATTATTTTGTGGCTCTGTACTAATGAGAAAAGTTCTGCAGGGGGGAAACTTTCTGCTCCAACATGGCATTGACAGGAGTTACTGCTATTTAGCTTGTAGTATGGATGGTCCAACATGGCTTTATTCATCTGTCTGGCACTTTAGCAAAAACAGCCTGAAGACCTTGGCACAGCTGGGCCATTTTTTCCCTCCCTGTACCATGAGGGCCTTTCATGTGGTATCTACACTATGATACCCAGACTTACATGTTGTCTGAGGACTCCAAGAACAAGTGTTCTCAGAAACCTAAGGCGGTTCTGAAAGCCTTTCATGGCTCAGCCTCAAAAGTCTCAGAGAAATATTTCTGCAATATTATATTAGTCAGGCAAATGTCTGAGGTCAATCCAGATTTAATGCAAGGGGGTTAGACCTTTTCTCTCAGTGGAAGGAATAGCAATGAATTTGATGCCATTTTTAATATAACACAACTGGATTTGATCCCTTATTCTTAGCTGCTCTCTCAGGTGTCTTAGAGAAGTGAAAAAATAAGTTTCTGTTTGTTTGTTTTTGACATCCAATAACTTCAGAAAAGTCTCTGGAAAGTGAAGTTTTGGTGGCACCTGTGGGGATCAAAAAGTAATAAAGTTAAATATATAACCTTTCCTCTGACGTTTATAACATTATTAGGCAAAGCAAAGAGGATTCTAAATTATAAGATAGAAGGGACTATAGAAGAAGTGAAGAAAAATGCAGTTGTCATGGTGAATCTGAAAGACACAATGGAAGGAGAGAGTGAAGAGGTAAATTAGGACATCATGAGATTAAACTCAGCAGTAGCAGAAAATTAGATCCAAACCAACTCATCTGCTGCTTGGAAACTGTAGCCAATTCATTTTTTAGGTAGAAATTGCTTTTCTAAGCAAGACCTACAGTTATAGAGGTTAGTTAGAGTAAGGCTATATATTTCATCTATTCGCTAATAATATAAATTTTATATTACATTATTTTAATTAAAAGTTAAGAAAAGGCTTAAATCTCACTTAATGGCTTATTATATGATAACAAAGCTATAGAATAGCTGGAAAAATTGACAGAGCACAGTGCATATGGCCACTTTCAGGTCCAAAATAGTTTTCATAGGACAGCCTCAGCTTCAAGATAGGGTTTGGTAGTTATATAGGGATGGGCAAAAGTAGGTTTACACTTGTGATTACATGAAACACAGTTTATTTTTTTATTATTATTTATTAATTATTGTACTCTTTTTTGTATTAAAACTGTAAACCTACTTTAGCTCACCTCTGTTTATACTGTTTTTATACAAGCGTCAGACAGAGGGGTTTATAATTGTCAAAAAATAAGGATCACTAGAAGATAACAAACCTCTAGGAAATAAGATGTTAAGAAGTCTAAGAAACCTTACACACTTTTCTTTAGCTCAAAGGAGAAAAAAAAAAATGAAGGTTCCTGTAAGCTGCAAATATCATCAGTGTCTACAATTAAACATTCTACTTCCTACCTCAAAATTGTTTTTTGTTTGTTTGTTTATTTTTTTTTACTGATATATATACTGAGGTAAACCAAAAATGGCCCAGAAAATGCAACTTTTTGGTCCAGAAATACAGCAAGTGGTCAATGATTTCCAAGGCCAAGGGCAGAGGACATTAGCTGAATTACATTTTAATTGACCAGGACATTCAGTACTTGCTTAGAAGTTGATGTAATTGGGGACATTCAAAGCATCCATATTCTTTAATATGTGCCCACTTAGTTACAGGAATTAGGACGTTGTCTCAAAGGTTTACATATGTACACTCAAATTATTAATTTAAGTGAAATGTTTCTTTATAAAATGCTACCATTTAGTTGAGATATCGATCATGTGGCAAGGACCATATTTACTTCACATAATTAAATTCTGGTGGAGATATCTGTGCCCTGGTCAAAAAAATTGGTCTTAAAAAAGAACTGACTTCTCCTCATTAGGTAAACACACTTTAAACCTACTTTGGTCTAAATGCCAAACTTTGAGTGTTTAATTAAAGTCATTTTTCTAAAAAAATTATAAAGTTCCTCAAGTTTTTATGGAGCTTCAAAAGTAGTGTTGAACAATATAGACATAAAGGTCAAGAAGCTTAAAAATTATAATGCAGACAAGGCAGATTAAGAAATTAGAGGTTTACCAAATATACCTTTTTAATAATATTACATGAAATTTTTCTTTATAGACTACAAAATCATTTATTTTTCTCCCATTTGAGGAATTAAGCAGAATAAGGATAGTTGTCAAGTCAAAAAATATTTCTTTTTTCTTATGGGTATTTAATCACATGACTTAATTTTCTTTAACACTTTATTATTTTTAAAGAGTATAATAAATCAATTACATTCAAGACAATTTTCTAATAGGCATGTTTCTGGCTTCTAACTCCTACCTTTGCGACAACATGGATGGAACTGGAGAATATCATGCTAAGTGAAATAAGTCAGTTGGTGGAAGACAAATACCATATGATCTCATCTATAAGTGGAATCTATTCAACAAAATAAACTAATGAACAAAATAAACCACAGGCATGGAAACATGGAGCCGACTGAAAGTGACCAGAGGGGATGGGGAAAGAGGACAATGGTGGAAAGAAGGGAAAGGGACCAGACAAAGAACATGTATGAATGACCCATGGACATGGACAATAGAGTGGGAATTGACTGTGGGAACAGGGGTTGAGGGTGGGATGGGTGGAAGAGGGTAAAATGGGAAAAAATTGAGACAACTGTAATAGAATAAACATGATTTAAAAAATTTAAAAAAAGAAAAAAATTAAAAAGAATAAAAAAAGAAAAATAAATCATTTCAGCAATATCAACAATGTATATTGAAAAAATAAAATAGACACAGAAGAAATAAACTCTCTGCTTAATATCACAAAGCTAGCCTGCAGATATATCAGTCACAAAGTCAAACATAGCTTAGTTAAGAGTAGGACCTTATGATCTCACCCTCTGATTGTTGTTTCAAGAGAGCATTTAGTTATGAACATAATAGATTTTGGTATAGTTCTTCTACTTATTTACATAAATTGAAATTTGTATAGTTCCAACTAGTAGACCAGAAAGATTTGAGACAGCTCCTTCTTCCTAACATTGTAGAATGAACTTCCAAAGTATTTTGCCAAGAAATCTAACTGAAATCAAAAGCTAGCAACTCAGATAGACCTGCGCAAGTATACAGATCCTTTCCAATATGTATTAGTCTAGGTCAGGCCAATAAAATAAATCGCACTCCAAATAATTCAATAGAAGGAGTAAATAAAACTGGTAAGTAAGGAATGGTGTTATGAGAACCTAAAATCTCAGATCACTTGGAAGGAGTGTACACAACAGTGAGGGCTTACAACTAGAGCTGTGTCCATGGAAGAAATGTCTTGTTCAAGGGGGATTCAAACCACAGAGAAAATGTATACAATCTCATGGACTCAGCCCAAAAGAGGCAAGACTGAGGGCATGAAATTCCCACATTCTCATTTATCAATTCTAATATAAAAGAATATACACAAATGTACCAAATATAATACGTGTAGTTTGCAAGAATATCAGGAAGAATAGGGGAAGTACAGAAAATGAATGTGAGCAAAGAGGCACACAAAAGGATAGATTATCATGTATAATCTAAGAATCATGGTCTGTTGTGTAATAAGTATTCACGGACTAGACTTTAAGTTTAATGTGTAAGAATCCTTTAAATCAGTGTTTTGAGTAATCCATCAATTTTGCCATATAAGCAGTTTTTGGAAAATGGTAATATCTATTTTTTCCCCAATAGTAAGAAACTTCTAATACCAAAAGGTTGAACTGAGATAAAAACCAACAAAAACCCACACAATTAGATACTCAAAACCAGATGTTAAATGAACAGGGAAAAAAATGTGATATAGTGCAGGTCTACCAGCCATTCTCTCTAGTTGAAAAAATCTTTCTAATCTCTTTATTTCAATTCTTATAATTATCTACTAGTTCAATTCACTATATAGCCCCACCCAATACCAATAGATCCTTTTTGTCCAAACCCTTTTTACTCAAAACTAAAGTAATTTTTTATTGTTTCTTTTAGGAGGGAGAAAATAAAGGACATTATTTTAGATGTCCATCTACAATGTGAAATTCAGTTAACAGAAAATGATTCTTGTTTGTAGTTTTAGTTTTCAACATTAAAAAAAAGTACCAAATGATCTAAATAGGCTTATAATAGATCCTACTGAAGCATGTGGCTAACATGATCTCTCAACCTCAGGTAGCCAGGGATTCTTTTCTGCATGCAGTATTTGAAAATAACCAAAAGAAAAATTCTAAATTTATAGTTGAAATCTGTATTTTATGTACCATAGTAAATTTTTCACAGGTAGAAAAGAAGCTATATAAAAAAAAAAAGATATGAAAGCAATTTGTGAATAAATGCTTTGAATTTTAGGACAATTACAGTTAGAGTGACCTGGTAATTAACAGTCTTTAAAAACTGTATTCAGTTTGTACAAACTACTTTAACTAATGAGCTGGAGTGAATTCCAAGAAGAGTGAAAGTGCTCAAGATAGTGTCATAAGGAAGACAGTCAGTAACTGGGGCATTTATATTCTGGAAAAAATAAGTAAGATATCACAAGAAAGATTTCTTCAAAAATTTGGGAAGATGTCCTATGAGAAAGGAAAAATAAATTCAGATCAAGAATGAAAAAGTGAAAGTTTCAGAGAGTAAGATTTCTGCCCAATAAACGGAAGAACCGCATATCAGCAAAAGCTATCAAAATTAGTATAAATCTGGCCGATTGTTTAGGAAAAACACAAGCAAATAATACTATATGTGGATATGAATGAAGCAACAGACAGAAAACTAACGCTACATAATTTGTACAATTTTTAATCTCTCTTTCTCTGATTTGGTGAAGTGGCATAACCAAAGATGCAGACCTCATTTATGTAAGATCAATTAAAAAGATGGGGTAGAAAATTTTACCAAAACTATTGTGTTGCATACCTTACATAAATGATTTTCTAAATGTTGGTTGCAATCTATTGGTAGGCAGGAAACCAATTGAATTGGTCTGAATAGTATCGCCAAGTGAATAAAACAAAATAGATAAAATATGTTTTTCAAAACTTCTCTTTTAGTGTGTTACATGTGTGTATTCTCTGTCACGACATAAAGTATATTTACTACGATGGACTACGTCACAAAAATTTTGAAAAACTGTCTTAGACCATGTCTGTATATCTAATTTGCACAATTATCATTGAATTGGAAAATGAAGAAATAGAAAAATTCTTATAAGTTAAATTGTCTTATTTTTGTCAGTTTATTTTAATTAATTTATTTACTCTTACATTATTTTAAATTCTTAGTCTTTTATACAATTTCTCCCTTGAAAATAACTTCTTTTTTATTGAGACTTGATTTAGATCCTTTGAAACACAGGAATATTTGGGGATGAATATTTCACGTAATTATGCTTAAACCCACAGGTCCAGTGATCATTTAATTTTGATATTTAACACTGAACTGAAAGGAGCTAGTGCTAGGATGAGCTTCACAGCTTGTCATTTCTGGGTTCAAACATTGTCACTTATTATATTTTATTTAGCCTTGGATAATTATTTCACCTTTCTGATCCTTGCCTTCCTATGCATATATAATGAAGAAAAAATTAAGAGTTTGGTTTCTTATAATATTTTTTTTCTGAAATCTACTTCCACGGATGGCATTTTGGTCACAGAGAACACTAGAGTCATTGCACTTTTTGTTGGAGTCTTGAAGGGAGAGAGGGAGGTAGAAGGGGAGGGACGGAGGAAAAGGAAGGAAGGAAAAAAGAACTAAGGTCAATTTCTATTCCTCCTGCTTACTGTGTAATGCTGTGCCGTCTCTTGTTGAGGAGAATGTGTCCATCTACTTAGGGAATATTTTTCTCACATGGGCATTTGAGAGCAGAATAATGCCACGTGGAAAATGAACAAACAAGTAACATTCTGTTTTATTTAAAAAAAATTTTTGATTAGGGTAAATGGACACTTGCCAAGTGTTTTACCGCAGCACACCAAGATAATACCCCAACTAGGAATTTGGAACAGAACAATCATCTAAGAATTCAGAGAATTAGTATATCATGTAGGCACTAATAGCCTAATTTAGTTTCTGGTGGCAATGTGCAGTGGAGATTTGGAAATTTAGTGCTCTATGTCTTGGTACGGAGAATCCCCCTAAGCTCTTACAAAAGACTCTGAAAGCAAATGCAGTTGTCTCCCTTATCTGTGGTTTTACTTTCTGCAATTTCAGTTATCCAACATCAACCACAGTCTGAAATATTAAATAGGACATTCCAGAAGAAAAGAATTTATAAGTTTTAAATTACATACTTTTCTGAGTAGTTTAATGAAATCCTTTTATCAGACCTCTCTGTTCGGCCTGGAGACATACCTTATCCATGCTGTGCATGCTCCCAGTTACTTGGTAGCTGTCTTGGTTATCAAATCAACTGCCACATTATTACAGTTGTGCCCTAATAACCCTTATTTCTCTTACTGTGTCTAATTCATAAGTCAACTTTATCATAGTTATGTGTATACAGAAAAAAATGTACTATATATAGGGTTAAGTGCTACCTGTGGTTTCAGGCTTCTGCTGGGGGCTTTGAATGAACCTCTTGAGGATAAACAGGGACTACTGTACTGTTTTGTAGTGACAATTTTTTAATCTTAGTCACCAGGTTATCCTGTCTATGATGTCAACTATCATAAAGCAGTTGACATCACAGATCTGAGATATAAGGCTAACCACTATAATTTGTTTATAATAAAGCAGCTTGAATAAAAACATGCATACATACAACATATGTACATATATGTATCTATAAGTGTAATTTTATTCAATAAATATATGAAAGAGTGTAATTGTATTCAATAGACTCCTGAAGTGAACTTGTACTTGCTCTAAAAATCAATTTGTGCCCTGCCTGGAGTAGCTTAGTGGGTTGGGCACTGTCCTACATGCTAAAAAGGTCACCAGTTTGATTTCTGGTCAAACAGTCAGTGTATTTCTCAAATATCAATGTTTCTCTCCCTTTCTTCTCTCCCCCTTTTCCTCTATAAAAATAAATAAAATCTTAAAAAAACAATTTGTAATTTTCAGATATGTTTCAAATTCTGAAAAATTAAATTGCATAAATGTGCACTTTAACAAATTATCTTTATAGAGACAAGCCATTAAGATACTCAAACTTATCAGTTCCTAATTATTTTGCTACATTTTCACATTATGTATATTCTTAGGGTTATGTATTCTATTGTTTTATGATGTTATAAATAAAATATAATTTTATTTATCTAAATAAATAAATGTATGCATTTATACAAATAAATAAAGGTATGTTACTGCACATTTTCTTACAATGGTTAATGATTTGTTATTAGCTTGTAAAAAACATTGTTGATACTATTTTCATCACAAAAATTGGCAAACATTACAAATCAGGGCTTCTGTTTTTAGAAAACTAGGTTATATGATCATCATCACACTCACAGATTTTAGCCCTGCTTTTAGAAGACTAAGTAACATAATTGTCATCCTACTAATAGATTTTGTGAGTGAATTTTATTTATTTATTTATTCAAAAAAATTTGTCTCTGCCAACCCCCCACCACTTTCCCTTGCCTCCTCCCCACTCTCCCTCCCTCAATCCTTCCCCTTTGGTTTTGTCCATGAGTCCTTGCTATATGTTCCTTGACTTTCCCCTTCCCTTCCCTTTCCCTGCCCCCCCCTTCCCTCTTGTCTCTGTTGATTTCTTTTCCTTTCAGTGTTGCTGGTCTTATTTTCCTTGCATCTTTGTATTGTTGGTTAGGTTCCGCTTATAGGTGAGATCATATGGTATTTGTCTTTCGCCCCCTGGCTTATTTCGCTTAGCATAATGCTCTCCAGTTCCACCCACGCTGTCGCGAAGTTTAGTAGTTCTTTTTTTCTTTCTGCTGCGTAGTATTCCATTGTGTATATGTACCATGATTTTTTGATCCAGTCATCTACTGATGGGGATTTAGGTTGCTTCCAACACTTGGCTATTGTACATTGTGCTGCGATGAACATTGGGGTGCATAGGTTCTTTTGTATTGGCATTTTGGTATTCTTAGAGTATAGTCCCAGCAGGGGAATCACTGGGTCAAAAGGCAGTTCCATTTTCAGCTTTTTGAGGAAATTCCACACTGCTTTCCACAGTGGCTGCACCAGTCTGCATTCCCACCAACAGTGGACTAGGGTTCCCTTTTCTCCACAGCCTCGCCAGCACCTGTTGTTGTTGCTCTGTTTATGATGGCCATTCTGACTGGTGTGAGGTGGTATCTCATGGTGGTTTTGATCTGCATTTCTCTGATGGCTAGTGATGCTGAGCATCCTTTCATATGTCTCTGGGCCCTCTGTATCTCCTCCTTGGAAAAGCGTCTGCCCAGGTCCTTTGCCCATTTTTTGATTGGATTGTTTGTCTTCTTGGAGTGGAGTCGAGTGTCTTCTTTATATATCTTGGAGATCAAACCTCTATCTGATGTAACATTAGCGAATATATTTTCCCATAGGGTTGGCTCCCTTTTCATTTTGCTGATGTTTTCTTTAGCCGTGCAGAAACTTCTTATTTTGATGAGGTCCCACTTGTTTATTCTTTCCTTTATGTCCCTTGCTTTAGGAGACATATCAGTGAAAAAATTGCTGCATGGGATATCTGAGAGTATCCTGTGAGTGGATTTAAAAGGTATTGGTGACTTACATTTGTTTAGGGGCCCCACATTGGGAATTTCTAGGTATTTCAATTTCATTATTATTCTCTGTTGTGTTTTTAGAGACAAGATCAGAAGGCTATTTTTCCAGCTGAAGGCCATAGCATAGGAATCTGCCCCATTTCACTGCCTGAAAACAACTGAAGAAAAAACTGTATTGTTTTAGATACAGCAAGAAAAACCCAACAGGCAAGAGACATCAGGAATAATTCTTTAAGCAATTGATATAAACCATTTTTTTTATTTTAGGGCAATTAATATAAAACATTTTGTTACACATAATAGTCCATAAACTTAGTTCCTTTTTTCTTCTATCAAAATGAACTGTTGGTTTTGTTTTTGTTTTTTTCTCAACTTGAATAACTTACTCTTGCACAATGTCATCTAAGATGCAAATCAACAGACCATGAGAGGGAGATCTCCATATGATTGCCCTTAGATTATGGTTGGTCTATGAAAATGACTTGCCTTTCACTCCCCGCCCTCCACCCATTCCTCACTGCAAATTTTCACTACAAACAACTTTGTTCTAATATTAAAATTTAATGAAAAGACCAATGTATATTGAAGTAAAAAAAATCATGAATCAACAATGGGGACTCCATTGATAGCTTCATAAGCAAGAAGTACAGAACACACTGATTTTTGTGCTAGCTAGAGTTCCATTCTGCATCAAAAGGAAGTTCATTTTTGAGGGTTTTTTGTTTACTGAGATGGATGTAAATATCGCATTACTGAGATACAGTGAATAAGGTTTTTTTTGTTTGTTTCTCCCCACAAACTAGACTGTTAAAGAAAATAAATGACTGTTAAAGCTGTAAAAGTCAGAGACCATACATTACCTGCTGTGTCCTCCGTGGATGCCCCTCTAAAAGAAGTTGCTTCTGTTATAATTTCTGTGGGGAAAAAAAATATATAGACAGTCTTTAGCTAAAATACATTTGTGAATCCATCTTGTTCAACTGCTGTCAGCTGGTAGAAAGACATTGTTTTTGTTTTGTTTCGTTTGTTTTTATTTCTGTTCTATTTTTTTTTTTTTCCCTATTAGGATGCATAGTCTATTCTCTTCCTGGAAATGCTATCATGATATTTCTGTTGTAAAAGCAGGCAGTTAAAAACTTCACAAACTTACCTAATATAAATGTCTTTTATGTTACTTAAAATATATCCATGGAAGTGGCACCAAGTAATAATCACTGCCCAATAAACCCTCTACTTATGGAGGAAACTAATCAATTTACGCTAGAGCTTTCTTTTATCTAACCTAAAGGACACTCATGAGGCTAAACTTCTGCTCGTTGTCCAAATTTTAACTTTTATCATTGCCCTCAACGCTCTGAAACTAACTCCTAATTTTTTTAAGTTAGGAGATAAAATTTCTATTTTCTCCCTGTAGTTCAATACTGTATTCTTTCTATTAGAAAGTTAATACAGGTACACAGACACTTCTGGTCCTCAGGTTAAATGTTTTGTTTTGATTTTCAATTAAGTATCTGCCTCTATTTTTGACAAAATCAAGTAAATAATAAGCCAACATAATATAAAACTTACTTCCAAAATATCTGGATATGGAGGGAGATTCTACACTATTGAGTTCTTTTTTTCTTCCCTTTTTATGTTATTAGATTTTTAAAAACATTGTTATATATTTTTTAAAAATCTAGGACACAAATAATTTAGCATATTTTACTATGAATGTTATAATATTTGTTGGTATGAAAAATTCCCATAACTCATTCCTATTAACTCAAAAGCATGCTGTGAAGTAATATTTCACTACATTTGAAAAGAGGTGGATTGAAATTTTACGTGATTGTTTTTTCAATGTTTCAGTATGGCAGTATTTGTGAAAAATGAATAATTTGTAATTACATATTAAGAAGTGTAAACTTAGTGTTTTTCTTTTAGGAGAGTTGGGCAGAAAATCCTCTTATTGTATAGATAGGTAACAAATTAAAGATTGCTTTTAAAGATAATATATATCAACTTGCTTTATAAACTTGGTCTGTATAAAGCTAGATTATTTTGGTCACACTTCACTGTGGGATATATCACGAGAAGTGAATTTAAAATTTCTGTAAGTGCACTGAGAAATCAATTTATCACCTAATCTTGTCTCTATGTTATAGCAATAAAACTTTAATCAAAATGTGTCAATGAGTCTGGCATTTGCCTTAAAAGTGGGAATTGTCAGTAAAAACAGTTATTTATGTTTATTAAGAATTAATTTAGGTTGAAAAACTCCAGAGTGAATTACAAGTGAATTAGAAGTTTTAGTTTATCAATTATGAGATTCAAAGGTTTTATGTACATAATGCTTATTTGGAGACTTTTTATTCTTTTCTTCACCTTCATACTTACATGCATTTTGATTCTTCTAAAATCCCTCTTGTGATTATTAATGTTGTATGAGCTACTACATTTTGAGAAAGATTAGTCGAATGCTGAATTTTTACAAGACTCTCCAGTTCAAGTTCAGGCTAAGGTAATATTTCACAATCTCATTAGATAATTAAAGTAATAAAGTTACATAATAAAGTAACTTCTTTTTACTTCTAAAAGTTTTTTTAATTGAGTATGCAGATAATTTTAGTTTTATTTGTTTTAATTTTAGGTGAATTTTAGGTGCTTATTCTTTACAATAGAAATATAATGTACATCCTTTGAGAAAAATATGAGATTGTCTTAAACTGGATAACTTAGAAGAGGCTAAGATGCGATTCTGTTAAAGTTGTTCAAGGGTTTCTGCCAAGAGAGAGAGTGGCAGGACAGGTGTAAAACAAGGAGAAGCAGCTAAGCAAGTATGTAGTCGCACCTGGAGGCTTGCCTAATCCTGAGCAAGTAAGGAGGCTTAGAAACATGACTTACACTTATAGTTAATCCTTCTTTGGAGCCAAAGAGGGTCGGTCTTTTGTAATCCCAAATTAATCATTCAGTCACTGGCTGTATACTGATTCAGGTTCCTGAGAATATTACTTTGGACTAAGGATGAGTCATTGGTAGCCTTCACCAACAGGGTCTGGAATATATGCGTACTATCAATGTAAAGGGGGTCTGTCTGAATGAGTCAATAAGAGAATTCATTACAGAGATTTACAAGGAAATTAACAAATATACTCAGATAAATGATAGACAGACTTATATCAAATAAAAAAACTTGACCCTTCAGTCCAATTATTACAATGTGCATATTCATTTTTGTCTGATTACTATATTGATTAAATTTGTTTGAATGAGAATGTTTGTAGACTAGCCATGATGAGGCAATATTTCCTGAATTTCTATAGTCTTGTATACATTCAACCCATAAATTTTTACTATCTCTTTGGACAAATATAGTTTATCAATATAGGTGGGACTTAGATTGAATAAGTGTGATGACTGAATAAGGGTTAGGCAAGGATACTTGTCTCAAAGTTGTTAAAACCCAAGTCACTCCTGAGACTACCATTTTTTGAATCTCTAGTTCTACTTCATAATATCAGAATTAAAAAGTCAAAGTGGGGAAGGATTGAGGGTGGGGGGTGGAGATGGGTGGGGCAGAAGAAAGTGGTGGGAAAATGGAGACAACTGTACTTGAACAATTAAAAAAATTAAAAAAATAAAACAGGTTGGTGATTATGTTACATATAAAAATAAAAGTTATTTGGTATTAGTTACAGATTTTAATTAATCTTAACAAGCTGACAGCCAGAACCAATGGTAAAAAGAAGGGCAAATATTGTGTTACTTCTTTTACATATTTTAAATTTATTACATCTTGAAAATGTAATAATTTCAAATGGAGAAATAAAAAAATAGCCAATAAAAATTTTTCAAAAAATTAAAAAAATTAAAAAGTTGCAAAGTTTTTAAAACTGCTTACCTTTATAAATAAATTAAAGTTTAAATAGTGGTTATCATAAGGTAAATAGATATATATGTTTTTAGAAATTATTAGTTAGTTTTGCTAATCACCCCACTATTACCCAAGCAACACTTCCCCTGCCCCTGAAAAAAAAACACAAACAAAAAAACGAAGTGCAGAAAAAAAGTGATTTGCCCCAGATTGTTTGGCTAGTCAGAAGAAAATAAAGACTTGGTTAATAAGTTTAAAATGTACAAGTCCAACTGAATCAGTAAGTTGGACTTGATCAACAAAATCTGTTTCTCTATAACTCCTCTGCACTCTTGCAATCAATACCTTTTCTGTTTTACTTTCAATAGCTTTCTAAGACGTATGTGAGAAGAAATATCCATCTTCACTGCTATCCTCAGCTTTGAACCTAAGCCATGAATCTGATTCACTATTTATGCTTCTTGTTGGCCCTGGCAAGGGACTGGTCTGCGGCTGGCTTCTGCCTATTGGCCTAATGTTAAGAATATCTTTTTTTTCCCTTCACATATTTATTAATAAAGGCTCCCTTCAGCCACTCCGTCCAATTTTAGTACTGGACTGAGTTCCTCTGATGGAATGTGTAACTGACATTGAGTGGTATTCCTTTTTTCCTTTTAATATTAAACAGCTAAACTTTATGACTATTTTTAATGGAACCAGTGTAAGACATGTTAAGGATTAAAGAACTAGTGGCCTAACTCCAGAGTCAAAAGACACACATTTTTCTGCTCTACCTTTATTGAAATCTACCTATTTATTTGAATTTGCTCATTGGTTTCCCTTGTGCCAAGCTTAAATGTGAATTGAGACAGTATCATCATGTGTTTTCTGCCAATCACCTAAGCTTTTATTCTCTCTTTACTTTTTCCAACCTTTTCATTCAGTATATCATTCTCTATGATCCTTTATTAAATTTATTTTTATAAGTAATATTTATTGCGTTTAATACAGTAAAAATAAATGTGCAAAGATTATGAGGAGGGTGCAAAAATCTGGAATTACCTTCTGGAGGGCAGGTCCCTTGTAGTGCAGGCTTCTCCTGATAGGTGGGTGTTCTACGAACCGATCTCTATTGGTGTATCAGCTGGCGTTCTTGTGAGAGGATGCATTTGGCTTCACTGAATTTTTCTGAAGACTCTTTCAACACATTTTCCCATTTTATGATGGGTGATTTACAAGCTCATCTGCCCCCACCACCCTGAGTGTTCATCAGTTTTTGACCAAAAATGGGATGACACTCATGTCCTACCCTCCCTAGTCGTCTAATCTTGCCCCCAAGTGGCTCTTTAGTGTTTCCCTGGGTGAAAAAATTCCTCAAAGGGAAATGTTTTCCTGATGTGAAAGAAGTAAAACAAAAAACAGTAGGAGTACTAAAAGGCATCAAAATTGAGTTCAAACACTTTTGAGCCGTGGGAGGAAAAAAAAAACCCGCCTTGATAGGTGGATTGCATGAAATGCAAAGTACTTTGAAGGTGACTGAAGTTTAAACATGTAAGAATAAATGCACATTTTTTATAAATAAATTCCATTTGAGGGTTCCATCTCATATAATGAAAAAAGAACAATCTTGTAATCTAAACTCTGCCACCTCAGTCTTCCTCCACAGAGATATTGACAAGTATTTTTAATTTTATTGACAATCATGGTTACACATGTTTCTAAATAATGGTTTATATAATATTTGTTAATTTTTCATCATCCATTACCTATTATTTTATATAATATGAGAATTTGTATCATGTAGTTTATTAAATGTCATCTTTTTCGCCCTAGAAACCCTCTCAGGAAATTCTATGGTATGTAGTCACTATGATCATAGGACTAAATTTACATGCCTCTAGAGGTGGATCCAGTATTTACCAATATCCATGAATTTTCCTTTATTTTCAAAATTTTGCATGCAGTAGCTTAAATGAATCTCAAAAGCTTCATTCTAAGTGAATGAACCCAGCCACAAGAGACTAAACATTTTATGACTCCATTTACGTGACATTTCAGGAAAGGCAAAACAACACAAAGGCCAGAAAATAATTCGGTGCCTGCACACAGGCTGGGAGTCAACAGGTGCTTAACTGCAAAGAGCCACTGTAGAAATATTTTTGGGTGACTAAAATGTTTAATGTTTTGATTTTTGTGAATTTTATACAACTGTACATGCATCAATCTTAATTGAATGGTATCATTAAAAAACCTTAATTGTATTATACTAGGTCTGTCTAGAAAAAGCCCAGACATTTTTAATATAATGAGAATGGTGTGCACTCAGTCATGTAACCTGGCAGCCAAGGAGTGTGTGTCGGAATTAGCATGGGTGAACAATGAAGACTTCACTGTTCTAGTCAGTGGAGGTGGAGAAACTGTTGAGTGAGCATGTGTACAGTGTGGCCATTGCATTCAAAATGACTGAGTAGAGAAACAGAGCTGTATCAAATTTTGCTTTAAGCTTGAGCATTCCTCCACAGAAACTATTAGGGTGGTTCAGAAAGTAACGACTATCAGCTACTGGCAATTGGCAGCTTCATCACAACAATGCGCCTGCTCATGCATCACGTCTCATTCGGAGTTTTTTGGTGAAACATCAAATCACCAAGGTGACTCAGTCCCATTATAGCACAGATTTGGCATCCTGTGACTTCTGGCTTTTCCCAGAACTAAAATCACCTTTGAAAAGGAAGAGGTTCAGGAAAATATGACAGGGCATCAGATGGCAATTGGGAGGCCTGTGTTAGGCCCCCAAGGTGCCTACTTCGAAGAGGACTAATGTGTCATTGTCCAACGTACAATATTTCTTGTATCTTCTTCAATAAATTGTTTTTCATACTACATGTCTGGGTACTTTCTGGACAGATCTTATGTATATACTGTGGCTTAATTCAAAATAAGTGGTGTTTTTAAAATTCTATATTATTTATCATGTCAGTTCAGATCATCTATAGAATATTTCCAAGTATTCAATATCTTAAACTAAATAGACATTTATAATTTTTGTAAATTTTCAGATGGTATAATGTCTCTACTCCACAAAGACCTCAAAGATAGTCCCATCTGCCACTCTTAACCTCACATGTTTTAATATACCTGCTCTAGCTACTATAAGTATGCTATATTGTATCTCAGTTCAAGTGGTAGCAAACGCGACAGAAGAAAGGAAAGGGGAAGGAGAAGGAGGAGGAGTGTGGGGAGGAGGAGGAGGAGAAGAGAAGAAGAAGAAGAACAAGAAGGAGGGGAGGAAGAGGAAGGAGCAGGAGGGAGAGAAACATTTTGGGGAAAGTCAATTAAAATTGTAGTTGACATTTCTATTGACAGAATGTGGCAATAAACAAAAATAGCCTAAATGAGAAAAAAAAAGAAGGTATTTATTCTTGTAAGGGAGTCAGCCACAAACACTGGTATTTTGTAGAAACTCAGAGACAAGACGGGAATGAGAAACCTTTAGATTGAGAAAAAGGAGAAGACTCAATTTTGCTCTGATTGTATCTTTTGGCCTGGAAGTCAGAGGCAGGTTAACTATCAGTGGGAGTCTTAACTGATTGGTTTGAGTGCATATTTGGTGTTTCTGGTTGGTCCTGAGCTGGATGCTGGGGGGAAATTAGATAAACCAGAAATTGTTGACAAGTTACTGCAGACTTTGTGGTTTGGCTTTCCAGGATGATTGCCACCGATTTCATGAGTCAGAGTTCCATTGTTATATATGGTCTGGTCATATGGGAACACTTTAATAAAAAGGAGTGTAGGCAATGTAGTTAGTTTTTCTGAGTGGCTATTATTCTTTTCATAATAGCTTTTATAATACCTAGATTTAGATCAAATTTATCCCTGTTTTAAAGGGTTTTCATAAACACAACCACCAAAAAAAGCAGCAAAGTACACTAGCATTCTTAGTGTTTATTATTTTCCTAGATTTATAGTCTCTATTAGTATGTGGTTTATCTTCAAAGATATCACAGCTTCTCCAACAATCACTAGCTCTCCTGATTGTGTCCTTGATGCCCAGTGTTTGATTATAAGTCATGCCATATATTTTAAGTTTTGCTCTGTCAGCATCCCATTTCTAGGTAATAAATTCTATATTGGTTTAGATATCATTTCAGTTTGTAGAGACTCAAAACTAATAATGACATAAATAAGACATTCATATATTCTATTATATAAAAGTGAAACTTTTAAGTTGGATATCCATGTTGGAATTCAACATAACCCTAGGCTCCTTCTAACTTATAATTTTTCTCAACATGTAGCTTCCATTTCATGGGGTTTCATGACCACTCCAGTCTATGGTACCATTACAGCCATTTGGAAAAAAGAATGACAATAACTAGACATGACCTATCACATTAAGTGCACACCCAGAAATGGTATATCAGCTAATCTTCCTTATATATCCATACTGCATGGAAGGGTAATCTAGGAGATATAACCATTATTCTAGCATAGAAGTTCACTGCACACATCCAGCACTGTAAAAGTAGATCCATTGAGCAAAAAGAAAATGATACTATATAAAGACCACCATGTATATGAAAGAATTAAGAGGAAAAAAACTGCTAAATATGGTGTAAACACTGTTTTAAATCATATTTCTTCAAAGGATGTGTTTAAAACAAAATAATAATACAAAGTTTAAAATATAAAACACATGTAGGACTAAAATCTATGACAATGTTATCTCAATGTGCGGAAAGGAGATAAAAAAAGTATATTTTCATAAAATCCTTACATTATATGTAAAGTAATATGATATTATTTTGTGTCAGTAGTAGTAAGTTTAGTATGAATATAAAAAACCTAAGAAAAACCAAAACAAGAAAAGTATATGCAAAAAGACACTGAGATAAAACAGAATAATATAGTCAGCTACTACAGAAATAATCAACTAATAAAAAGCAGGAAAAGCAAGAAATATTGAATTACTTTCTCATTTATATGAATTTTTGTCTAGGAGAGGATTCCAGCCAATGCCACAGAGGTGACTAAAGCTCAATAGAAAGGCCATTGTCTTACTAACCAACATATATAAATCAGGATGACAATGAGAGTTTAGAAAGTTAAAAGGCAAATTTCTTAGAGAACAGTAAAAGACTACTTATTTTTTACCTATAAACGATCTAAATGTTGGTCTGAACTTTGAACTATACTTGCAAAAAAACACAAACAAACAAAAAAAAACCTTTAACTGGCAAAATAAGGGGGGAGCGGAAACTGAGGGAAATTTCTGCTGCTTCCCACCAAGGAGGACAGATATTTTAGTTCATATCTGCACACATTATCTGTCCATCAAAACAAATAAACAAAAAAAGGCACTTCAGAAGAGTACAGCCCTAGTTGGTGTGGTTCAATGGATTGAGCATGAGCGTGCAAACCAAAAAAACAAAAGAGGAGTACAAAAAAATTCTTAGTTTATACAGTGTATCAATTATAATGTTTAAGATGCAATCTAAAATTATTAGACATGAAAGGGAGGGAAAGAAAATTTAACTCATACAGAAAATAAAAAGACTAACCAAGTAAAAGTAGAGTGAAGGCACAAAATATACAATAGCCAAAATAAAAAGTGGACAATCATACAAATTTAGCAGAAAATTAAAAAGATAAGTTCAAGCAATACACTCTAAAATATATAAAACTGACAAATTCCTAGGGAGAGGAGAAAAAGGAATTTGCTCTAAGTGACTCATGAAGAAACAGAAAGCCAAATAGTGCTCTAACCATTAAAGAGATTAAGTTAGTAGTCAATGATTTTCTCACAAAGAAAAATAAATAAATAAATAAATTTTTAATTTTAATTTTTTTAACTTTAATTAAAAAAATTCTTCTAGGAAACAAAAAACAAGAATTATTCCCTAATTCACTTATAAATATCTTTCTACAAAGATAGAAAAATATGTGGAAAGAATAGATCAATTTGACTCCTAAAAGTAAAAATAAAGAACTACTAAACTTCGCGACAGCATGGATGAACTCCAGAGCATTGTGTTAAGCGAAATAAGCCAGGGGGTGAAAGACAAATACTATATGATCTCACTTATAAGTGGAACCTAACCAACAATACAAAGATACAAAGAAAGTAAGACCAGCAACACTGAAAGGAAAAGAAACCAACAGAGATAAGAGGGAAGGAGGGAGGAGGGGTGGGGGAAAAGGAAGGGAAGGGGAAAGTCAAGAAACATATAGCAAGGACTCATGGACAAAACCAAAGGGGAAGAGCTGAGGGAGGGAAAAAGGAAGGGGGCAAGGGAAAGTGGTGGGGGGTTGGCAGAGACAAATGTATTTGAAAAAATAAATTAATTAACTTTAAAAAAATAAAAAAATAAAAATAAAAAAATACTAGAAACAGGATCAAACAATGTACGTGTCTATTAGAGATATATTGTACATCGTGATGGTTAATTTTGTGTGTCAACTTGACTGGGGTAAAAGATGCCCATATAGTTGGTAAAATATGATTTGTTGGTGTATATGAGGGTGTTTCTGGATGATATTAGTTTTTGATTCAGCAGAGTGAAGAGACCATTTTTACCAATGCATGCAGGCATCATCCAATCTCCTGAGGACCTGAACAGAACAAAAAATAAAGGAAAAGTTAATAGAAGAAGAAAAGAAAAGAAGGAGGAGGAGGGGAAAAGGGGAGAGTAGAAAAGAAAGTATGGGCAATTAATTGTGACAGACTTCAAAACACTTCTTATAGAAAGCTAATGTATCTGTATTAATATCAGACAAAATAGAATTTAAGAAAATAAGTATTACTAAAGATAAAGAGTAGTGTTTCATAATAAAATAGTAAATTTATTAAAAAGTCATAGAGATTCATGTGAATGAAACTATTATAGTTAAAATTCATGATTCATAAACTGATAAATTTTTAAACATACTTAGAAGTTTTAACATTCATTTCTCAGATGTAACAGATTTAAACAATTTTACAAACCATTATATCTTGAGACATTTATAAAACACTATACTCCAAAATTGATTAAACATTTTAAAATCATACATAGATTATTCAATAAAATAGGCCATATGCTCACTGATTTCTATAAGTTTCAATAAAATTCTAAGATTTGAAATTATGCAGAGTATGATCTCTGATTATGAGGAATTTAAATTGGAATGAATTTTTTTAAACCTGGAAAATTCTCATTTTTAAAAAGAAACTTCTTTTAAAGAAAACAATTCACTAGTCAGAGGAAAAAAATCACAAAAATATTTAGAAAATATTTCAAATTGAATGAAATTTTAAAATGTCATATTAAAATATATATTGCAAATATTTCTTCTATGTGCTTAAAAAATGAAACCATTTTGAGTGTTTACATTAAAAAAGTACAATATAAAATATATTAATAGTCACCCAAAAATCTAGAAGAGCAAATTGTATCCAAATAAAGTAAAAAATATAGTTAGATGAGAGTAAATACATTAAGTTGAAAAACAACACATTGATAAAGCATGTAAAAAAAATTGCTTCTTTACAAAGATAAAAGGACATACCACTTAATAATCAGATAGGAAAAAAAAAAAGAAAACAGAAACTGTAACAGAGAATATTCTGCAATAGGATAAGATACTGCATTGTAGACTAACTTTACTGAGGATATCACTAAATCAGGGATAGGTAAATGAAAGCTTAAAGAGCAAATTCTGCCTGCATTCAGGAAGAAATGTTTTGCAAATTAAATCATATTGACACATTTGTTTATGTGTTGTCTCTGACTACTTCTACATTACAGAAGAGTTGAGTAGTTGAGTCAGAGATCACATGGCCTGTGGAAACTAATATATTTACCACCTGGCCCTTTACAGAGAAAGTTTGTTAACTCCTATTTTAAATATTATAAATATAATGAAGGAATATTATTAACAATTTTGTGTAAATAAATTTGACAGTCTAGATGAAATTATTTGTAAAACAGAAATTAACAATATAGAGTTAACACTTGAGCCATAACAGGAGTCTGAACTACACAGACTTCCTTATATAGAGATTTTTTTCACTAAATACCTATACATTTTTTGATCCAAGGTTGTGAGTCCATGGATGTGGACATCCAACTTTATGCATTGATCTATGCCGTTTTATATAATGAGGACTTGAACATATGCAGCTTTTTTATTCACGTGGGTCCATCAGAAATCCAAGGAGTAGCTTAAGTACTTGGGGAGTGAACATCATTTGTGGATTTCTGACTACCCAAGTGGTTGGTTCCACTAATCCTCACATTGTTCAAGGGTCAACCATAATAGAAGAAACATGAAATCAGAGTAACCCTATGTTTAATAAATTGAATTTATAATTAAAATCTCCCCACAAAGAAATATCCCAGTTTCTTTACTGGTAAATTATATTAAAATGTTTCATGAATAAATAATAATTTCACACAACATATTTTTACTTATTAATTTTTATACAGTAGTTTTATTTTTTAACTTAATTTTACTGTTGACACTGTTACAGATGTCTCCCTTTTCTCGCCCTTTGCCCACTTCCATGCAGTTCCCATGGCCCTTCCCTCTGACCATCACCACACTGTTGTCTGTGTCTAAGGGTTATGCACACTCATATATGATCTTTGGCTAATTTCTTCACCTTCTTTATCCCATTCCCCCACCCCTTGTAAACAGTAGAAGAGGAAATGCTTTTTAATTCATTTTATGAGTTCATTATCATAAACCTAATTCCAAGTTCATAAAAGACATTGAAAATTTCAAACTATCAAAGTAGAAAATAACTCTGTTATTTATTATAATACATAATAACTAATTAATATATTACACAATGCAGTATTAGATACCCAAAAATAATTAAAATTCAAATTAATTTATTTACTTTTTAAATAAATGACTATCTTTTTTAATTTAATTTTTTCCTTTTCTTTTTAAAAATTTAATTAATTAATTTTTTTTTCAAACACATTTGTTTCTGCCCTCCCCCAACCACTTTCCCTTGCTCCCTCCCCACTCTCCCTCTCTCAATCCTTCCCCTTTGGTTTTGTCCATGAGTCCTTGCTATATGTTCCTTGACTTTCCCCTTCCCTTCCTTTTCCTCCGCCCCTGCATCCTTCCCTCTTGTCTCTGTTGATTTCTTTTCCTTTCAGTGTTGCTGGTCTTATTTTCCTTGCATCTTTGTTTTGTTGGTTAGGTTCCACTTATAGGTGAGATCATATGGTATTTGTCTTTCGCCCCCTGGCTTATTTCGCTTAGCATAATGCTCTCCAGTTCCACCCATGCTGTCGCGAAGTTTAGTAGTTCTTTTTTTCTTTCTGCTGTGTAGTATTCCATTGTGTAAATGTACCATGATTTTTTGATCCAGTCATCTACTGATGGGCATTTAGGTTGCTTCCAACACTTTTGGCTATTGTAAATTGTGCTGCTATGAACATGGGGGTGCATAGGTTCTTTTGTATTGGTGTTTTGGTGTTCTCAGGGTATAGTCCCAGCAGGGGAATCACTGGGTCAAAAGGCAGTTCCATTTTCAGCTTTTTGAGGAAATTCCACACTGCTTTCCATAGTGGCTGCACCAGTCTGCATTCCCACCAACAGTGGACTAGGGTTCCCTTTTCTCCACAGCCTCACCAGCACCTGTTGTTTGTTGATCTGTTTATGATGGCCATTCTGACTGGTGGGAGGTGGTACCTCATGGTGGTTTTGATCTCCATTTCTCTGATGGCTAGTGATGCCAAGCAGCCTTTCAAATGTCTCTGGGCCCTCTGTATCTCCTCCTTGGAAAAGCGTCTGCCCAGGTCCTTTGCCCATTTTTTGATTGGATCATTTGCAAATAACTCTTTGTTAAACATGGATGCAATGATTCTTTATAGAAGACTGAAAAAAAATCAAACTCATCAGTACATAAAAGAGTTTACACCGGGATGGTTTAACATCAAAAATAAATCAATGGAATTCTCCACATTACTATAATAAAGAAAAAAATTATAATCATCTTCAGTGATAAATAATAAACTTTAGATAGTATTAAAATTTAACCATGATCAATATTTTTGGAATATAAATAACTGGATAAAGGAAAATCTTACCACTAATATCATGTTTAATGGTGGAAAAATAGTTAATATTTCCATGATTTCAGAAAAAAATATACATATATGTTCTCAGTAATGTACTAGAGATCTTAGCTAGTCTAATTAGGCAAAGGAAAAACAAACAAACAAAAAAAAAACCCCAGTGATTAGTAATCAAGAAGTACAACGCAATTGTTCATAGTGAAATAAGCCAGTCAGGGAAAGACAAACACCATACAATTTCACTCACATATGTAATCTAATAAACAAATTGAACTAACAAACTAAAATAGACAAGAGACAAACTCAAAGATAGAGAGCAGGCTGACAGCTGCAGGAGGAAGGATTACGGGGTGGAGGAATAAGAAAAAAGGATACAGGATTCATGGACTTGGACACAGTGTGGTGACTGAGGGGGTAGGGTAAGAGGGACAAATGCTCATAAAAAAGTCACTTAAAAATAAATAAATAAACAAATTTACAGATGATTCTATTATAGAGAATAGATGAAATTGTTTCTATATATTGATAGAGTATAGTTTTATTTAGGCATTGTATATTTTTAAATAATATGCAATAATTTAAGAAAGTTATATTGTCAATTAAATGTTTAACACAAGAGATTTTGTTCTTTTTTGTAAGAAATTATGTGTATAAATATTTTAATAAAAACTCTCAAAGATATATACCATGTAATTTTATTCTTTAAATGTTAAATTTATTCCTAATCTTGTCTATATTTTGCATACTTTTTTTACATTTTATAATTGATAACAAATGTTAGGTTACATAAGGAATGTCTTTGACAATTCTTATGATACAGCACTTTTAAGGTGCTCAGTTTTACTATGCCAGTGCTGCATTGAAAATGTCTTCTACTAGCTTGCATGGCCCATTTATGCATCTTTTCCCAACTCTGTGCTCAGGAATATCATGTTGGTTGCTTGAAACTGACCACAGCAATTTTTTATCCTGTGGAAATAAGAAAAGCTGCTACCAATCTGGATTTTTATTATAGAAAACTACTTGTTAAATGTTCACCTTCACACCATAGTGCTAAGAAAAAAAAAAGAGATATTTCAGAAAACATATTTAGTAAACAATTCACAATTCTCCTGAAAGTAATAGATATTTGTGCACTAATTTCTTCAAAAATAATAACATTTTTATTTACCAGCAGCTACCAAACATATTCTTTCCATGACTCTTATTTTGTTACTCTTGTCATCTTATTTGTCATTTAAGCCAAGTTATTATTTTCATTTATTCTTAAGTTATTTTTATTTAAAGTTTACCTGCATATAGTTATGCATAAGACTCTAGTAAGATTCACATCTTTAGCAGTCAATATTTATGAAGTAAACATGTCCTAGGGCAATAACTATATATTTGGTTGCACATAATAACATCATAAAACGAGAGACATACAAATAAAACATGTATTAATAAAACTTCATCTTGCTGAAGGAAACTAAGACTTTTTAAATCACAGGTACTAATGAGACCACACATGCTGAGTTTGAGAGAACATGAACATTTCATGTAGATATATGGACACAACAAATACCGTGAACTTTGTACCTATGTTAACCAATCTAATCAATGAAGATAAAAATGTCCTACAGAAATATATTTTAGTATTTGTTATTTTTTCCTTTTTATTAAATGTATTGAGGAGACATTTGGTTAATAAAATTATATAGGGTTTAGGTGTACAATTTGATACAGTTTAAAAATATTTGTGTGAACTTGTCTGCATTTTAATGACTCCTCCTAAAAAATAAGTTCATTAATTGTAGATGATTACTTATAATCCATTAGTACTCAAAGTGTACATCAGCATCACCTAGAAGTTAGAAATGTAGCTTCTGGGGCCCCACTCTAGTCCTATTGAAACAAAATCTACATTTTAACAAGATGCCCATGTAAAATGTATACAGAGTTTGAGAAATAATATCTCAAACATTCTCACTTTCATCTTATGAGATAATATATTTTTACTTGTTTTGACCTCAACATCAAAAGTCAGTTTATAAATCAGTATTTTAAATGAATATGATTTATATTTCATGTTTTTATCATATCACTATGAAGTTGTAAGGAACTATATATGTAGGACATACATTGTATATAATGCTATGTAAGTGTCATATTATAGAGCCATATTTAGCCAAATACTTATTATAGAGCTATTTGGAAAGATAGAAAGATCCATGTCTTTGAGGATCAGATTTTATTCGTATTATAGCACTAATGTTAGCTATGCAGTTTTTTTTCTGTGCCTCAGTTTCCTGAATTATAAATTATAGGGACTACATACATCCTTGGGCCAGTAAGATCAAGCTTATATATAAAAGCTGCTGGAACATATTAATTAATAGAAATGTATTCATTTGAATCCATTAGGATCTAAGGTTATCATGTCTGAAACATCTATTTGCCTTTCTTAAATCACCAAGTAAATACTTTAGATGTATAAATCTAATTTTGACAATCCAGAATCTAAACCACCATAAAAATTAATTTAAAATGTTATAAATGTTATGACTTTTCTCACTCACACTACCAGAATATAATAAAAAAGCTTGTTCTATCCAACTTGATATAAGAATGCTTCATTTGTTTAGTATACATAGGGAGCATGAGATTCCATAAACAATCTTGTCAGATCTTGAGTTACTTTGCATCTAAGAATAGCATCTAAGGAGAGAATGCCATATATTTTGAATACAATTTCAAGCAAATGACTGTAGTGTAATCTCCTAACACTTATGACATTAAAAATACTAACAAAATCAGGAATTATTAGATATGATATGTCAATAATTTTGCATGCAGGATGGTTTCCTGAATCCTTTTCATTATTTTAAATGATCTGTCAGTAGGTTCTTGGGGAGTGGCATATATCCTCTAGGACTTGATAGAATCTAATACACTCTAAACCAGAAAATATTTCCTCTCAGTTTTTACTGACTTAAAGCCATCTTTGACAATGTTCATCACAGTATTATTTACAGTAAGAAAAATTCTAAACATGATTCTCCAAATCAAATATAGTACATTCACACATGGAGATAACTGACTATAAAAAATGAACACTTGTTGACATAAAAACTTATTTATAGTATATTTATATGTTGTTACATCTGGAAGAATACAAATCAAACTATAAAATTATTGCTCTCCGGTGAAAATGTGAATGATTACTATTCACTTTTTAGTTATCTTTATTTTCAAATGAGCAATGAAAAACAAATATTTCATCATAGACAGATTCCATAAAAGTTTGTTTTTAAAATGTTTCTCAAATTTAAGTTTAGCAATCCTTGATTTTGTGAAAAGTAACAGCATGGATGGATCTGGAGAGCATTATGCTAAGTGAAATAAGCCACGCAATGAAAGACAAATACCATATGATCTCACCTATAAGTGGTACCTAATCAACAAAACAAACAAATAAGCAAAATATAACCAGAAACATTGAAATAAAGAACAAACTGACAGTAACCAGAGGGAAAGGGGGAGAGGGAAAATAGGGGAAGGGTCATCAAGGAACATGTATAAAGGACCCATGGACAAAGCCAAAGAGGAGTAGGATCGAGGGTGGGAGGCAGGGATGGGTCGGGTCGGGGGGAGTGGTGGGAGGAAAATGGAGACAACTGACCTTGAACAACAATTTAAAAATATCAAAATAATTTTAATATGTTTGTACATTTTATCTGTGCTGAGCACAGAAAATGTTATTGGTTTTAACACCAAACTTCAAAATTTAAGTTTATAAATCAACTATATTCACTGGTTAATAGAGGTTAATACAATTACTTGAAACAATTATAAATTGATTCACTCTTCCATTATAATGTAGATAAACAACTCATTCTATCAAGATTTGTGTGAAGGAAATGGCATAGTCATCTCTAAAGGAACAAAAAAAGTAACTATACTCCTGGAGTTTATCTCTTCTGTCAATAACCATTATTGTCGATAATTTAGATATATTTTACAATAGATAAATAATGACACAATAAATCAAGGTATATACTTAAGCAATGTAGAAGAGTCAATTTAAGTTTTCAGAAATTTAGTTTTCTTAAATATAATGTTTTCATGGGTTAACAAAATATATAAATGAACAGAAAACAAAAGTAACATTTTTATTCCTTGAATATTATAGTTGTTATTATGTTCAATATTTTCTATAAATAGCATGGCTAAGGATATTCATCCCTGCTTTGAATACTACTTCTGTGATTTGAGGAAAGAGTATTTGTGAATTGCAAAACTGATAGAACATTTATTGATCTGGAGCATTAGAAAAGATTTTGTCATTTTCAAGTAACTTCTATAGAGCGAATCACATTACCTGAATAGAAAGAAATATCAAATTTCTGGAAGTATATTTGTATAGTTATCAATTTCTACAATTTCATACAAGTTATACAAAAGGTATGTAGTTCAAGATTTGTTATTATTTTACAGATGTGCAGTTTTCAGCTTTCACAAATTCATACATTTAGGACTTCTGGTAGGCTTCTTACCATCATCTTTCTCTTAGTCTCTGAATCTTTCTTCCAAAACCATTAGATTATTCTAACATAATTTACCATTTAATTGCATAATTAATTACTTTAATGAAATGATTGCCTCCATGATGCCCACTGAACATACAATGGCAAAAATCCCTTTAGCATGACTGATATTCTCTGTATGAGAGAAAATACTAATAACGATTAACTAAAAGTAGTTTTAAAAACTGTGATACTTCAGGGGTAGCATAATATCAGTGCTCTGTCTTAAAAAGTTTAGATCACATTTCATACTCATGAAAATTTTATCAACATTATGAAGAAAAAATGCTACCCATAAAGGTAGAGACAGATAATTCCATGAACTGTTTTCCATTCTTTAAATGTGTGGACTGACTACTAACTATGTGAAAAATATTGTAGTTCTCAATTTGTGGGCTATCAGAAATAGCATTGTCACATCTCACAGAATATTTACAGGGAAGATAAGACATAAAGCATTATAGTGACTAAGATTTTAGAAGTTTAGTATAATGAAAACGACATAAAGGTCATGGTGAGCATTTGGAAGAGAACAGAATTTTTCCCCCTATGGAGAAGGGATAAAAATTACAATAACATAGCTCTCTTATATGTGCAGGAAAGTTTCCCAGAAGAAGAGGAAATTAAATTTGCCTTTAAAGAAGAGATAAAATAGTAATCTCTCTGTTATATAATGAATCCAATGACTTTTGCAATTAGATGTTAGGAACTATTGCGGCTCTTCTAACTAAGGGATAGAATTATTTGTTATATGGCTTGATCTTGTTACAGTCTGCATTCTAGGTCTCATATGTTCCACATTAAAATGTTTTGTAATTAAAGTGATTGCAGCATCTCCAAGCTGTATAATTAATTATAAATGCTAATTGCAAAGGGAACAAAAATACGCCTTCTAAGAGATGAAATGCACATCTGACATGGAAACAGTGCAGTGCATGAGATTAAGGCCGATGCTAACTTTTCCATACAGCAGGTTAACTGCGTTAATAGTCAAGATTGTGAGTGACACTTTCATTTAAAATGAATTCTAATGGCACTTTTTGAGTCAATAGAGACCTCAACTGATTTAAATCTACAATAAAGCAAAGTCATAAAAAGGGGTGATTTAAAAAACTGTGATTCATAAGAGTACAATTTGAGTTCATAAACATTTAAAGCTCTATTTGTTAATTGAGGCATGATCAAGAAATAGTCTAATTTAGCTGATTTTTTTTTTTTTTTTAGAGTCAGGATAGTCTCAATAAATGTTTGATGGATCTTTAGCGAACAGTGGAAAGGCACAAACATTATAATAAGAAATGATAAATTTTGTAGAACATAGAGGAAACAATAACTGGTTAGAAAATTAAATGTATGTTTTCAAGTATATTCTATATTTGCTGCTTGCTACTTTGTCTCTTGCTCCCAACAATGCCAGGAAAACCTCCTTTTCAGCTGATTTTAGACATTCTTCAATTAAAATATGTGAAAAAAGAATTCCAAGCCCACTAAGTCGTCAACAATTTAATACTTATTCTGCTAAATATTTTTTAAAAGTTAATTAAATTATTGCTATCGAATAACAATGAAAATATCAAATATGGAAAAATAATAAATGTTAATTAAGTTATCATTATCAAAGAGTCAACAGAGGGTATATTAGAAAAGAGTTGTGGCATGTATTTGTGTAGCCATGCAATAACAAATGATGTCCAAGGACTAATATAAGTTTTTGCATGATAAAATTTCTTTGTTTAGTTTTATAGAGTCAGGAAAGCATTAAGTTCTTAGCAATCTGTCAAAACAAGTGAAGATAATTCAGATAAGAATGATGCGATAATTCTGTAAAATAAGTAAAAATGCATTTCTAAAATAATTGATTTATAGGAAACATAATGTCTCAATAGGGTATATACTCTATATACCCTATAGCCTTTAAACAATTGCTATTTTTGCCCAACATTCTGGATGTAACTTCTTGCTAGATTGGGGAGTGAAAAATCCAGGATCCTAGAGGCCAGTGTGTAAAACGTTGATAAAACTTCAGAAAACAGAAGCTAATAATTCAAGATCTATTTTACAATGAACGTGGATCTTTCAAGTATAATTTTCAGAACATATACTAAAAGTGGATTAAAGGTTCATATTCTCAAGCCATCAATTAGATGTTGCTTGATCCATCCCAGGAATATAGGCAAGAATCCAAATATAAATTACATTGCATGATAGAAATAAAAACATAGCCAGAGCAACATAACCTTCAACTTTTTATTTAACTGGGAACTTACTGAGAAAAAAAAATTATATTTTGACATTTTTACCCTAAGAAAGTTTTTTGTAATTGTCATTGATTATAAATTTAATACTTGATAAATAAATATTAATTAGTTAATTGTCAAAGAGAAAGAAAAGTTGAATGTATGGCCTGGTGTCAGGGGTACCAGGAACATGGAGAGAGGAACTTGTCCAAAGAGAGAAATTCTTTAGTTTAGGGGACAATTGATTATATCATTGGTCTTCTTTACAAGAATCAGGATTCCACTCCTGCAGTTCTCCTTAATCAATATTTGTGGTACTTTGTAATTTTTTAGTTTTAATGTAGTTACTGTTTTCTTCTTTATTGTTATACAAGGTCCATTGTAACAAATACAAAAAAATTAAATTAAAACAAAGCCTATGATATCAATCAGATAAAGCCACTTAACATTTTATTATCATCCACATTTTTCATATTAATATGAAATATCCATGGTCACATATGCATGCATGTGAGCAAACACACACACACTAGAAGAACACTGTTCTGATTTATTACCTATTTTATACTTCAGTGTATATTAGAGAACATGCCACATTCTTCACATTTTAATAGTATCATCGTGTGGTAGTAATATGACTATGAATAAGTAATAGTTTAGCATGTGATATAGTTTCAGTCATTTGCTTCTGTGAATATAAGATCATCAACATTCTTGTAACTATATGTTACATTTTATTATCTATTTAAATTAATTCATTGAAATGAAATGGTTTAGACAAGCAAAATGTACATTTTAAAAACTGTTTCTAAAAGGTGCCAAATAGACATCTGGAAAAATTACCAGTTTTTATTCCATTTATACATGTAGAACAGAATCCATATAAGTTTATTATAGTCAGTAATGAAAATTGCAACCTATTTTATTTTTATTATTAAATAATAAAATATAACACATGGTCATTTTTAAATTCCATTAATTTGAAAAACTTCTTCAAAAAACATTTAAATGATATTTTTCAATAAATTACTGTGTACTTTTTCCATTTCTGTGGTAGTTGATATATTATTGATTAGTTAAAGCTCCTAATGAAATAGTAATACTAAAATTTAGTCTGCCACCTATATTGCAGATATTTCTGAAGTTTCTTTACTTTTAATGTAATTGTTATATATTTAAATATGTCCTTTTTGTTACTACCTCTGTATCATTGAAAACAATTTCCTAGTCAAAAATTATGTACAGCTTTTCCACTTCTGGGAATTTATCCTAAGAAACCCAAAACACTAATTCAAAAGAATATTTACAATAGCCAAGATTTGGAAAGAGCCAGTCCTAGTGCCCATCAGTAGATGAGTGGATAAAACAACAATAAGCTATTTACACAATGAAATACTACTTGGCTGAAAAAAAGAAAAAAGAAAACTTTACCCTTTGTGACAGCACGGTTGGACCTAGAAAACATGAGGCTAAGTGAAGTAAGCTGGTCAGAGAAAGACAAATACCATATGATTTCACTCATATGTGGAATCCAATGGACAAACTGAACCAAAATCAAAATAGACTCATAGATAGAGAGCAGGCTGACAGCTCAGGCATGGGGGGTGAATTGGAGGTTGAAGGGATCAAGAAACAAAGAAAAAGGACTTACATACATGGACAAAAATGTGGTGATTATGGGGGGGAGTGAGGCTGGTAGAGGTGGAAAAGGGTATAAGAGGGATAAATGGTAATAGAAAATACACAATAAAAAAAGAAAACAATCTGCACATATTCACATATTACAATCTGTTTCAATCATTCTCTTATCACATACATACACACACATACTCTACAATGAATTTATTTTTTGTAAATATGGAATAAAAATCTAACTTTGATTTTTCCTAAATAATAAGAGAGTGTATCAATGCCATTGATCACATAATCTATTTTCTCCTCTAAATTGGGAATGTTTAAATTTTTGGATTATTGAATCAAAATTTATGTTGAGATTTTTATAGAAATTGTGTGCAATCAATAGATTAGGTATATACTAATAAAATACCACCTAAGAAATACTATTTTGGGTTTTTCTTTGGCTCTTGAAAAAATTACCTACAATAATCCTACTTTTTTATTGCATATCACATTAATATTATATATTTATGTTTGATTCTTTAAGTTCTCTTCAAAAAAATAATAACACCAAAAAATAGAACTATTTTTTTTCTCTTTTGTCAATTACTATAAAACTTTTATGTCTGAATTGACTGCTAAATTTCCCAGGAAAAAGAGTTAAACAATTTTTATGCTTGCAAGAATTGTGATCCTAATTTAAAAATATTAATAAGAATGCCTTGCCTTTAAGTGAACTCTGAGCAATATATAAATATATCAATATAAACATTTAAATAACTTTTATCAAATGCTTTTAAATACTTCTAAAGAAAATAACTAAATTTTTCTATCTGTATTATTCATAGGATAAATTGAATTAGGTATTCTATAAATTGAAATGTTCATGAAATAAATCTATCTTGAGTTAATTAATTACCTAATAGAAAAGTATTTCAATTATTTAGTTTCATACTTGTGATCTCTAAATGTTTCTAAGTAACATTTAGTTGTATTCTTTTTCTCATTGACATTTTTTAATGTTGTTTACAGAATAAAATGTAGTTAAAATGGAATAAGTTTTACATGACCTGGAAACTATTAAACAGCAGAAATTATCTTATACCAGAATATTTGAATGAAAGAATTTCAAACATATCTAGGTCTTCAAATTTTGAAAATGATAATTTCTTTAAATGTATTTTTTAAAATTTTCCTGGTGTATGGCCTTATTCAAGTTTTTTTTTTCTCTCTTATTACATTTAGCACCTTAAATCTCCCAGAGAACCATCCAGTTGAATGAAAAAAATGGTTTTGAATTTTAAAATAAAATAGCAAATCTCCCTGTTTCTTTCCTGGATGTTTATGCTATGTGTATCCCATTTTCATTTTTATTAGATATTTAAGGACCAGTAGCTATCATTTTTAAAGAAGCAGTTTCAAAACACTTTTTAAAAACAACTTTAAAGAATAATAGAAACAGGAGAGGGAAAGATGGCGGAGGAGTGAATGGGAGTCACGCTGACCTCCTCCCAAAACCAAACTGGAATTGCAACTAAATAATGGAGTAATCACCTGGAAAGCAGTGGAGAGATAGTGGGAGAGGAGCCTTGGTGCCGCGGACAGTATTTCGACTCTCACACATCCCAACGGGTGAGAATTGCGGTGGAGGCTCGAGAGGGTGGGCTGGGTGCCCACGGGCACTGGCACCAGAGAGACATTGAAACGGCCAGTTAGCGTCCCCGCGAGAAGAACGGGGTCTGAATCATAAACAGGAACCCCTAAACTACAGCCGCTAAAGCCGAGAAAATACAGACAAAACACAACCCCAAAAAGCTTAGGGGTGCTCTCCGCCAGAGACAGGTGGCTGGGGATGCAAAAAGACATTTAAAGGGCCAACGCAAAAGTTGCAGCGGCAGCCACCCTCCTTGATCGCTGGGTACAGGCGGCAGCAGGGTGGGCTGGTGTCTGGGAAAAGACTGGTGAGGAAAACTTTGGGAAGAGAACTGACACGGCGGCCGGTGGAGCCCGGGTGATAACGCACTTCCCACTCTGCAGCTACCACCTCTCTCAGGCATAAGGGAATCAATTAACCTGCCTTTTGTGCGCTCCGCACACAGCTTGTGCGCATGTGACCTGCGGGGCTGAGTGCAGACTGGCTGGGAGAGCCTTGAGGAGAGACTGGAGACGGAGGCGTTAGGGAAAGAACGGGAGGAGGAACCGGGGAGTCCCCACTCCCTCCCAGTTCGGTAGTCTCCATTGTGGGCTGGAAAGGCACGACCCCAAAGAGGCAGAAGCGGGGTGCGCATGAACCAGACTGCCTGCGATTGAAACGCAGTCCGCACAGAGGTTGGATCCTTGGCCGAAGGGGTCACAGAACTGCCCAGAGGCCCCTGAGGGGAGACTAGAAACGGAGGCATTGGGGAAAGAACGGGAGGAGGAACCGGGGAGTCCTGACTCCTTCTCCTTGCCGTAGTCTCCATTGTGTGGGAAGAGGCCACACCCCCAAAGAGCCAAAAGCTGAAAAGCAAACATAGACACCCCCAAAACACCCAGAGCAGGCGCGCACACTTGCGCCGAGTGACTGGCGAGGGTTGGAGAGCGTGTGTGTGACCCACGCGGGCTGGCGAACGCTTGCACCTGCCGGCAAGGCCTCACACAGACTGGCACCCATACGGCCTGCGAGGGAGTGCACAGAGGGGCAAGGGCAGGCGTAAATTGACCTACCCGCCGCGATTGCGGAGCGGCCCACAAAATAAGTAGAGCTGCCCAGAGTCCCTGGAGGAGAGACCAGAAACAGGATTAACCAGAGAGTCCTAGAGCTGATTTCCTCCCATTTCCGTAGTCCCCATTTGGCGAGGATAAGCAACGCACCCAAAGAGCCAAAAGCGGGGAAAACACACAATAGAAGACCCTAAACTGGTCAGTGCCGTGAAGCTCCCGTGCCAGGGAGGCCAGATGAGTACCAGAGGTCGCAAATAAGCCCCCTGGTCTGGGGCAAGCACATGCGACCCCAGGCAGGCGGGGGACCCTGCCGCGCTGGGAGTGTGTTCAAGGAGCCCGCGTGAGAGTGCAGAGAGATCCCAAAAAATAGCCCAGCCCTGACCCAAGGGGTCACAGAGCTGCTCCAAGCAGGAGTCAGACACAGGCATTAGACTCCTGAAAGGCTCAAACAAACAACCCAAGGCCCTATAGGGTCAACAACTGACATCATCAGAGGCGAGCCCAGAAAGAAAAGTAAAGGACAAAAATACTTAACAGACTCTCACAAAAATGGGAAGAAAAGAAGTTCCCCTCAAATGAGTGGAAAAGGGGACTCCCCACAGAGAGAGCTAAATGAAATAGAGGCAAGGGAACTATCAGATATGGAATTCAAAACAATGGTTCTAAGGAAGCTCAATGAGCTCAGCCAGCTCAAAGATAACTATGAGAAACTGCAGAGAAACTATCAGGATCTTACAGCAACCTATATCAGCCTGGAAAAAGACATAGAAACTATCAAGAAGACACAAGAGGATATGAAGAATACCATTTCTGAATTGAAGAACACAGTAGAAGGAATCGAAAGCAGGCTGGATGAAGCCGAGGATCGAATCAGTGAGATGGAGGACAAGGTAGAAAAAAGCTCCCAGAAAAAACAAGAAATGGAAAAACGACTCAAAAAGAATGAAGAGGCATTTAAGGGAATGCAGGACAACCTGAAACGCAATAATATCCGTATAATAGGGATACCAGAAGGAGAAGAAGAGGAGCAAGGAATAGAGAACCTCCTCGAAAAAGTAATGATGGAAAATTTCCCTAATTTGAGGAGAGAAAGGCTCTCATGGATCCAGGAGGCACAGAGGACCCCACTCAAGAGGGACTCAAGGAGGTCCACTCCAAGACACATCATCATTAAAATGGCAAATGTCAAAGACAAAGAGAGAATCCTCAAGGCAGCAAGGGAGAAGGAGAAAGTAACATACAAGGGGGCCCCGATACGCCTAGGAGCTGACTTCTCAACAGAAACACTACAAGCCAGAAGGGAATGGCAACAAATATTCCAAGCCATGAAAAGCAAGGGCCTACAGCCAAGGCTGCTCTACCCAGCTAGACTCTCCATTAAAATAGAAGGAGAAATACGGAGTTTCCCAGACAAAAGAAGGCTAAAATAATACATCTCTACCAAACCAGCACTCCAAGATATGCTAAGGGGACTGGTTTAAGCAGATGAAGGAAAAGAATGAGACAGAGAGGAACACAGGTACAAAGAGAAAAGATGAGTAAGTTTCTATCAGTAATATCTCTCAATGTGAATGGACTAAATGCCCCAATCAAAAGACACAGGGTTGCTGAATGGATAAGAAAACATGACCCACACATATGCTGCCTACAAGAGACCCACCTCAGAGCAAAAGACCTACAAAGATTGAAAGTAAAGGGATGGAAAGTAATATTCCAAGCAAATGGACATGAGAAAAAGGCTGGCGTTGCCATACTTGTATCAGACAAAGTAGATTTCAAAGCAACGGCCATAAAGAGAGACCCAGAGGGGCACTTCATCATACTTAAAGGAAGAATCTATCAAGAAGACATCAACATTGTAAACTTATATGCTCCCAATATAGGAGCCCCCAAGTTTATAAGGAAATTGTTGGATGACTTCAAAAAAGATATAGACAGCAACACACTGATAGTAGGGGATTTCAACACCCCACTGTCAAAAATGGACAGATCTTCCAAACAAAACATTAATAAACATATCGTGGCGCTGAATGACACACTGAATCAAAGAGACTTACCTGACATATATAGAACCTTACATCCCAAAGAAGAAAAATACACATTCTTTTCAAATGCTCAAGGCAGTTTTTCAAAGATAGACCACATGATAGGACACAAAGCAAGCCTCAACAAATTGAGGAAAATTGAAATAATACCAAACTTTTTCTCAGACCACAAGGCCTTGAAACTCGAAATCAACCTCAAAGAGAAACTTCAAAAACGTGCAAACTCATGGAGACTGAACAGTACACTATTAAACAATGAATGGGTCAATAATGAGATAAGAGAAGAAATCAAAAAATTTCTGGAAACAAATGAAAATGAACAGACAACTGTCCAAAACCTATGGGACACAGCAAAGGCAATCCTGAGAGGGAGTTCATAGCAATACAGGCTTACATAAAAAAGATGGAAACATTTCAAATAAAAGACCTAACACTACAACTTCTAGAACTGGAGAAACAACAACAAATAAATCCCAGAGCAAGTAGAAGGAAGGAAATAGTCAAGATTAGAGCAGAACTGAATGACATAGAGACAAAAAGAACAATTCAGAGGATCAACAAATCCAGAAGCTGGTTCTTTGAAAAGATAAATAAAATTGACAAGCCTTTAAGCACACTCATCAAGAAAAAAGGAGAGAGGACCCAAATTAATAATATCAGAAATGAAAGAGGAGAAATAACAACTGATACCACAGAAATACAAAGGATCATCAGAAACTATTATGAACAATTATATGCCAAGAAATTTGAAAATCTTGATGAAATGGACAAATTTTTAGAAAAGTATAATCTTCCAACACTGAAGGAGGAAGAAACAGAAAGCTTGAACAGACCGATAACAGCTGGGGAAATTGAAGCAGTAATCAAGAAACTCCCAGCACACAAAAGCCCAGGGCCAGACGGTTTCCCAGGAGAATTTTACAAAACATTTAAGGAAGAGCTAACCCCTGTCCTTCTCAGACTATTCCAAAAAATCCAAGAGGAGGGAAGACTGCCAGACTCCTTCTATGAGGCCAGCATCACCCTGATCCCAAAACCAGCTAAAGACACTACAAAGAAAGAAAACTACAGGCCAATTTCGCTGATGAACATAGATGCTAAAATCCTCCACAAAATATTGGCAAACCGCATCCAGCAATACATTCAAAAGATTATCCACCACGATCAAGTGGGATTCATCCCAGGGATGCAGGGATGGTTCAATATATGCAAATCAGTAAACGTGATATATCACATAAATAAAAGAAAAGACAAAAACCACATGATCATCTCGACAGATGCAGAAAAAGCATTTGACAAGGTACAGCACCCATTTATGATCAAAACACTCAGCAAAATGGGAATAAATGGGGCATACCTCAACGTAATAAAGGCCATATATGAAAAACCTACAGCCAACATCATACTCAATGGGCAAAAACTGAAAGCTTTCCCACTAACATTGGGAACACACCAAGGATGTCCGCTCTCACCTCTTCTTTTCAACATCGTATTGGAAGTCCTAGCCACAGCGGTCAGACAAGAGAAAGAGATAAAAGGCATCCAAATAGGAAAGGAGGAAGTAAAGCTATCATTGTTTGCAGATGACATGATAGTGTACATAGAAAACCCTATACACTATACCAAAAAACTACTCGACCTAATAAGTGAATTTGGCAAAACAGCAGGATACAAAGTCAACATTCAGAAATCAAAGGCGTTTTTGTACACCAGCAATGCAATAGAAGAAGAAGAAATCAGAAAAAAAATACCATTCGATATAGCACGAAAAAAGATAAAGTACCTAGGGATAAATTTAACCAAAGACACAAAAGACCTGTATGCAGAAAACTATACAACATTGAAAAAAGAAATTAAGGAAGACACAAATAAATGGAAGCATATACCGTGCTCATGGATTGGAAGAATTAATATTCTCAAAATGTCCACAGTACCCAAAGCAATTTATAGATTCAATGCAATCCTTATTAAGATACCAATGACGTATTTCACAGAAATAGAACAGACATTTCAAAAATTTATATGGAACCATAAACGACCCCGAGTAGCCGCAGCAATTTTGAGAAAGAAACACTAAGTAGGAGGGATCACAATACCGGACATCAAACTCTACTACAAAGCCACCATACTCAAAACAATCTGGTACTGGCACAAGAACAGACGCATAGACCAGTGGAACAGAATAGAAAGCCCAGAAATAAGCCCAGGTCTCTATGGACATCTAATATTTGACAAAGGGGGCAGAAGCATAAAATGGAGCAATAACAGCCTCTTCAACAAATGGTGTTGGGAGAGCTGGACGGCTACATGCAAAAAATTGAAATTGGATCATCAGCTGACACCATACACAAAAATAAAGTCAAGATGGATAAAAGACTTAAATAGAAGTCGCTACGCCATCGAAGACCTCGAGGAGAACATTGGCAGGAAACTCTCAGATATCCCATCCAGCAATTTTTTCACTGATATGTCTCCTAAAGCAAGGGACATAAAGGAAAGAATAAACAAGTGGGACCTCATCAAAATAAGAAGTTTCTGCACGGCTAAAGAAAAGATCAGCAAAATGAAAAGGGAGCCAACCGTATGGGAAAATATAGTTGCTAATGATACATCAGATAGAGGTTTGATCTCCAAGATATATAAAGAACTTACTCGACTCCACTCCAAGAAGACAAACGATCCAATCAAAAAATGGGCAAAGGACCTGGGCAGACGCTTTTCTAAGGAGGAGATACAGAGGGCCCAGAGGCATTTGAAAGGATGCTCTGCATCACTAGCCATTAGAGAAATGCAGATCAAAACCACCATGAGGTACCACCTCACACCGGTCAGAATGGCCATCATAAACAGATCCACAAACAACAGGTGCTGGCGAGGCTGTGGAGAAAAGGGAACTCTAGTCCACTGTTGGTGGGGATGCAGACTGGTGCAGCCACTATGGAAAGCAGTGTGGAATTTCCTCAGAAAGCTGAAAATGGAACTGCCTTTTGATCCAGCGATTCCCCTGCTGGGACTATACCCTGAGAACACCAAAACGCCAATACAAAAGAACCTATGCACCCCAATGTTCATAGCAGCACAATTTACAATAGCCAAGTCTTGGAAGCAACCTAAATGCCCATCAGTAGATGATTGGATCAAAAAATTATGGTACATATACACAATGGAATACTACGCAGCAGAAAGAAAAAAAGAAGTACTAAACTTCGCAACGGCATGGATGGAACTGGAGAGCATCATGCTAAGCGAAATAAGCCAGGGGGCGAAAGACAAATACCATATGATCTCACCTATAAGCGGAACCTAACCAACAATGCAAAGAAGCAAGGCAAATATGACCAGCAACACTGAAAGGAAAAGAAATCAACAGAGACAAGAGGGAAGGGGGGGGGCAGGGAAAGGGAAGGGAAGGGGAAAGTCAAGGAACATATAGCAAGGACTCATGGACAAAACCAAAGGGGAAGAGCTGAGGGAGGGAAGGTGGGAGGGGGCAAGGGAAAGAGGGGGGGGAAGGCAGAGACAAATGTATTTAAAAAGTAAATAAATTAATTAAAAAAAAAAAAAAAAAAAATAAGAAGTTTCTGCACGGCTAAAGAAAAGATCAGCAAAATGAAAAGGGAGCCAACCGTATGGGAAAATATAGTTGCTAATGATACATCAGATAGAGGTTTGATCTCCAAGATATATAAAGAACTTACTCGACTCCACTCCAAGAAGACAAACGATCCAATCAAAAAATGGGCAAAGGACCTGGGCAGACGCTTTTCTAAGGAGGAGATACAGAGGGCCCAGAGGCATTTGAAAGGATGCTCTGCATCACTAGCCATCAGAGAAATGCAGATCAAAACCACCATGAGGTACCACCTCACACCGGTCAGAATGGCCATCATAAACAGATCCACAAACAACAGGTGCTGGCGAGGCTGTGGAGAAAAGGGAACCCTAGTCCACTGTTGGTGGGGATGCAGACTGGTGCAGCCACTATGGAAAGCAGTGTGGAATTTCCTCAGAAAGCTGAAAATGGAACTGCCTTTTGATCCAGCGATTCCCCTGCTGGGACTATACCCTGAGAACACCAAAACGCCAATACAAAAGAACCTATGCACCCCAATGTTCATCGCAGCACAACTTACAATAGCCAAGTGTTGGAAGCAACCTAAATGCCCATCAGTAGATGATTGGATCAAAAAGTCATGGTACATATACACAATGGAATACTACACAGCAGAAAGAAAAAAAGAACTACTAAACTTCGAGACGGCATGGATGGAACTGGAGAGCATTATGCTAAGCGAAATAAGCCAGGGGGCGAAAGACAAATACCATATGATCTTACCTATAAGCGGAACCTAACCAACAAAACAAAGATGCAAGTAAAATATGACCAGCAATACTGAAAGGAAAAGAAATCAATAGAGACAAGAGGGAAGGGGGGGGGGCAGGGAAAGGGAAGGGAAGGGGAAAGTCAAGGAACATATAGCAAGGACTCATGGACAAAACCAAAGGGGAAGAGCTGAGGGAGGGAGGCAGGGAAGGAGCAAGGGAAAGAGGTTGGGGGGAGGCAGAGACAAATATATTTAAAAAGTAAATAAATTAAAAAAAATTAAAAAAGAATAATAGAAATATCATAAAATTCACCATTATAAGTATTTAATTAAATGTTTTTCTGTAAATGTATAAATTATTCAATGATAATCACATCTAATTTTATAACATTTCATCACCCTAAAATATTCCAGACATTCCCTTATGCTTCTTGGCAGGTAGTCTCTCTTTTACATCCATCAACAGACAATGACTGATGTGTTTTCATACATATTTGCTTTTTCTAGAAATTACACCTAAATGATGTTATTCAGTGCATAATCTTTTGTGTCTGGCTTCAGATTATGTTAAGACCTTCAACTTTATTCATCTTTTTAATAAATGTCTTGGCCAGTAGATTATTTTGCATTTGCTTTTAAGTTTGAATTTAAAAGCTGGCTTTGATTATAATTAGGATTTGCATGAATTATACAGATCATGTATGCAAGAATTGGCATTTTAAGAATATTGTATTATTAAATCTGGGGGCACCAAATCTCTCCATTTATTTAGGTTATTTTTAATTTTTTTCACAGCAATGTTAGGTAGTTCTCAATATATAGATCTTGCACAATCTATACATTGAGACAAGTGACATAGAAAACAATTTTGCAGACAGCCCTCTGAAAAGTCTGAATATTAGAATATGTTTCAGTTTTTTCTTTCCCCCAGCCTCAGAGATATCCCAAAAACTGGGAGGGGTTTTCCCAGTCACACTACAATGAGCCAGAATGAGGGACTATGGTGTTACAAATTTTCCTCCCCACTTTCTTGTACCTGATTTCTCACCTGGCTGGAGTGCAGGGGCCTCTTAACTGATTTTTGGATTGCTCATAAAGGGAATTGGTCTGTTAATTGTTGATTTGATGTCTCCTTCAAGGGAAGGACCGTCTGGGGCTTTTTTTTTTTTTTCATTTTCTGCCATCTTATTATCATAACCCCATCTCTAATTTCAATTCTTGTTACTTGCTACATGTAGAAATGCATAGTGTATTTTCAAAAAAAGGATCTTATAACCTTCCAACTCTATAAACTGACTACTTTTAGTATTTTGGGGGGTAAATTTGTGTGAATTTTATACACTGATGACATTGCTGTTATGAATAACTTTTTTAGTTTTTTCCTAATTTCTTAATCTCTATATTTTTATCTTTTGGTCTTTTGCACTGTCTAGAAAGCGAAACATTATATTGTATAGACGATGTGAGTGGTGACATCTAGACTTGTCTTCCCCAATTCTAAAGGAAAGTACTCAGTCTTTTTCCATTGTACTCTTAAGATTAGGATTATCAGTATTTTTTAAATTAATTTTACAGAGGGGAGGAAAGGAGAAAGAGAAGAAAGAGGGAGGGAGAGAGAGAGAGAGAGAGAAAGAGATCAATTTGTTGTTCCACTTATTTATGCATTTGTTAGTTGATTCTTGTATGTGACCAGACCAGAGATTGAACTTGCAACCTTGGCATATGAGGAAAATGCTCAAATCAATTAAGCTACCTGACCAAGGCCAGGATTATTAGTCTTGTAGAGCCCACAATTTGTGGGTATAGAAATCACAAAATCCATATAGGCCATTGGGAGTAATTGGATGTATGGCTGTATTTTTACTGAAGGTAGAACATGCTATAATCTCTGATTTAATAAATACACTGATTTTTGGGGTTGTTACGATATACTTCTAAAGTGTTTTTTTTTTCTTGAACTGGCATATCTTATAAAGGTGCTTGGAATCTTCACATACATAAAATTCAATGATCCAAATCATTCTCCAAAAAGGCTTTGATCTTTTGCACAGTCAAAAAAGTAGAATCAAATAGAGACATAATAGGATTCATCACATTTTCATCTTCTAAAATTTTTAAGATTTTCATTAACCACTCCAATTCCCTATGGGTAGTGTGTTGCTTTGAATTAACTATGAGAGACGATCAGTTCCTAATGCTCAAGTTGGCACTGCCTACAATAATAATTCTTATTATAGAAGACAAGGAGCCATTATGAGTATTCTCCCAGGTGGTCAGGTGGCCATCATTAAATTAATTTGAAATGCCAGAAATTCCTACATAAAATGTTGAAGGAGGAATCCAAAAATTTAAAGAAGTAAGGATGTTAAATTTCATTTAACCAAGGACCCATTTAATGAATCCAACTATGCTCCACAAGACAGCAGCTCAATGCATTCACTAAATTGTATACATATGTATATATGTATACTATTAATATATACATTGGCATAGTAATATTAGTGTTTTTTGTTTGCATGATGGCTGAATATTTAGTTTTGAAGAAAATAACTTGAGATTGGTCATGCACTCATTAAGATTGCTATGAGATGAACTTAAATAAAATCCATTTATTATTCAACCCCTATAACTTCTTACTGTAACTGATGGGCTAAAAAGATGTCTTGAGTTTCCAAAGAATAGCATTGAAACAGAGTTAGTGTCCAGTAATTCTCAGAAGATCTGGGAATTTTATTTTCTCCTAGAGCATAGTTACCTTGTAAATAACCTCTGGTCACCCTGAAGCATGCTAGAAAGATTCATAGTAAATACTTCTGGAGTTTTGCAGTGTACTTCCTAATTACTGTCAAATTCCTCCTTTATTTGAGAGTATCTAAGTCTGTAAACTGAACCATCATAGGAACTAAATGAAAGATCATGAATATATCTCTTCTTCAAACAGTAAGGATCTATTGCCAGGCCTATTTTATTGCTGTTCTTATTGTTATAGTAGTAGTGGTTTCCAATTATAGCATTGAAATTGGACTTTAACATTTATATATTTATATATATATATAAACTATATATAACATTAATGTATATTTAAATATATAACATTTATATATATCTCTATACATATAGAGATATATACATATATAAACTTACAAGCACACAGATCAATTAACAGCTACCAATGATTGCTTTGATCAAATCAGTCTGACCCAGTGGACCTGCTGTCTTGTATGATAATTTGTAAAATACTGCTATTAATCTCGGAAACTCTAGGATCACATTCTCTAAGGAGAAATGAGAAGGCCTATTTCAGTTGGATAATCTTCCTTTTCATCATCAGTTGACAAAGCTTCATAAATAAATTGTTCCCCATGACCTTTATGGAGCTCAGTTGAGACTGAATTATGGATCCAAAGTAAATCAAGCCAACCTCCCTATCCCCTTAAGGTTTTGGATTCCTTCCTCAACATTAGATTTTGATTCTTGTCATCTCAACTTATTTTAGTGTTGGCTACTGTAAAATCTAGGTCGTACATTTCCAACTGAGCAAGCAAATAGAATCATTCCTAGCTGGTTGACCTGGCACACAAAATGCAGTGTATCTAATAAATATGCTATGTCAACAAATTCATCCTGATTCAAAATGTAATTGAAAAATAAAAAAAATAAACCAAAATGTTTTTGTTTGTTTACTTAGCTATATTCTAGCAAGTGTGAAACCATTTTGCATATTTATTCCTTTGGCTACTCTTAATTAAATTTATCAAAACAATATAATCCTTTTAGCCTATAGGAATTCTTTTTCTTGGTTAAACATTACATTTTTAATTAATGAGTCATCTGATTTGTTTTTTCATGTATGATGGCAAGAAAAGTAGGTAGGGATAAGATATAAGAAAAAAAACAGGTATTTTCCTCCTCAGACTTTACCATTTTCTCTAAAAAAAAAAAAAAAGAAAGAAAGAAAGAATGAGATGGGGAGAGTGGATGAAAGAAAGTGAAGGGAATGGTCAATAAACAAATATGTATAATTCATCGACACAGAAAATATTGTGGTGATGGTCAGAGGGAAGCGGAGCTGAGAGGGGAGGCACTCAGAGCAGGGGGAAATGGGGACATGTGTAATTGTATCAACAGTAAAAATAAATTTAAAAAATAAGTATATAATAAAATAAAAGAAAGAGAATGCGTTTTATCAAATAATGGAGGAGGGATTACTTCTCTAAATAAAAAGACTGTCAGAATTTTGAATACAAGTACAATTGAAATCATATAAATGCTTCCAAGCATCACTATTCCAGTTCTTAGGTTCTCAGTTATTCCCAAGTAATGTCTTTAAATGGGACTTCTTAAAAGGCTCTAAAATTATAATAATACAACAACTTAAATGCTCTAATGTAGTCTGTATTTGGCACTTCAGTCCTAAAATAATCTAAAAAAGAGGTTGTATTAAGGGTTTTGAAGCTCTTTGGTTCTCTAATCATACATGAACCTAAGTTATGATATTGCAATTTTAGCTAAGCTTTTCTGCATAGATAGGCATAACTAAGTCATGCCTCTATTTATAGAGTACTTTCACAGGTCCTCTCTTCTAGAGAATTGGAAGAAATATTTTAAATGATTTTTTTTGTCTTTATATGCTACAGTAAATGGGATTGAGTGAATTAATCACATTAAGCTAAATCCACTTTAACATTTAGATACTTCTAAACCTTTATATATATTCCTCTTAACTTTTAATAGTAATGTTATTTTCTCATTGGAACGAATCTTTGTTGCTTACAAACTCTGTCAGATGAAACATGGATTCTTGAGGGTTAGGTTATCTGTAACCATTACTTGTATCAAATAACTTTAAGTAAGTGTTAACTTGGAGAAAACAGAAGTGACCCTAGTGTTTTAAAGCAGGAAGTGATTTAATCCAGAACATTAGGTTTTACACAATCTTTAGAAGAGTTGGAGGATTACTCTTTAAGTGGAAACTCTAAGAACGACTTTCAGATTAACATTGCCAATCTGGCCTACCAAAGATGTTATTACCTCTGTACAATTATAAAGATGAAAAAGAAAGAAGCAACTTCTAGAAATAATGGCCCCAGAACACACAATTTTACCATGATCCAGACATCAAATCTGCTACTATCACAGGTGGCTGAACCCTTTTTTTCTTTTCAGGTCAAAGGTGATATTCCCGAGAGAATATAATTTCATATATTTGAGACATCATCCATACAAAGTTAGTGTTAGTTTAAAATATTAGGACCATAATTTAAACTGGCAAAAAAAATTAACGGATCTCACTAAACTCTGGGCAAACCCTGGGAGTGGGGTCTTGTGGTGGCCTGGCTCCCACCCTGACCTGGGTGAGGAGTGGCACAGAGGGTGGTGGGTTGTCAAAGCCAGCCTCGTGAGGCAGAACACTACAAACAGACAAAGCTTCTTTGTTAGTGGTTCCAGGGAAGATATTTGTGTGTTACTTTATCTTTTTTTAGAATTTCTTTTCTTTACCATTAACGAGAGATGGGGTAGGGGGCTGGGGAGAAACTTACATCAATTTGCCACTCCACTTTTCCATGCATTCACTGGTTGTCTCTTGTATGTTCCTTGACTAGGGGTCGAACCTGCAACGTTGGCATATGGAAAGAGCGCTGTATAAACTAAGCTACCCTGCTAGGGCTGCTCCTTACTTTTGACATCCAGTACAACCCAGCGCTTCTTCGACTACGTCAGGGAAAGGAAGCATGAGAAGCAGAAAAGTCAAAGTCTCCTCCTTAAATACATCCAAAATCCTAAGTGTAAGATTGTCAGGAAAATTGCATTCTTCTACTGGCTTCCTTTTGCAATACAAATAAACACTGGGAGGAGAGTAGATTAGATGCTGAGCCATTCAACCATATACCTCATCCTGGATATTTCTAAAGGGGCATATCATATTAATTTTTACCACAACTCACTTATCTTTTAGATCTGAACATATAAGTTACTTAGCAGTTTAAGAAGATTTATATCCATATTTTAGTTGCTGCTAATTTTACCTCCCTTCCTTTATTTCTTCACTCATTAAATTCCTTAATTCTGCTTTAAAATGACTGTAAGATTTATTTACTTTTTCTCTTGCCTAATAAATGAGTACTGAAACAAAAATAAACCCAGAGCATCACTGCAACATTTGGAAATATACTACTAAAGAATAAGGACATTTGAGAAATTTCTCAATATAAAAGAAATGACATTTAACTGCTGATAAAGCTGCAGTCACATGCAGCATTCATCACAATGAGTTTTCCCAAGATTATAGCCCAAATTACCAGTTCAGTTTTTCTGCTTCAGAGGAATTAGAGTGAGGGAAGGCTATGGAGGAATCAGCAGGGTAATTAATTACACAATTTGCGAAAATCGCTTTGTACTCTCATAGCTTGTGATTCTAGACCCTAGATAAAATACAGAAAGTTTTCACTATTTGTAATGATGATAAACCATCAGAAACTTCTATTGCTGACCATAGAAATGAGAGAAATATATGTCGGTACCTGCAGGTGATTTTCAGCTTCATCAACGGTTGTAAAGCTTTTCCTGGAGACATATGCAGTAATGTTTATCTCGTTAGAGTTCATTACCGTCAAACCTAAAATAACCAAAAATACACTGTAGTATATTTATAAAATAGATTAATATACAACAATGAAAATAAACTAAATGATTCAATGATGCAACATGGAATTACTTGATGAATCTCAGAAACATAACTTTGAGTGAAAGATGGCAGACATATAATAATGCACACGGCATGGCTTCATTTATATTGATTTCAAAGAACAAACTAGAATAATGGTGTTTAGATGGTTAAGGATGCTCCCCCCTCTTTTTTTTTAATAATTTGGCAATGAGAAATGCATAAGTGCAGGGTACCAAAGGCCAGCTCCTTCCGTACTCGAAGCAGTTCAGCTCACTCCATCTGTAACGCAATTTCCAGTTCTTGCGGACTGCCGGACCTCCCATCCCCACCAATCAGTCACAGTGCGAGGGCACCTCGCGAGGGCACAGTGCGAGACCTCTCCAGGTGCGGGAATGCCCTCTGGCCCAATTGCTTGAAGGACCACAGAAAGCCAGAATAGGAACTGAATTAGGCATGCACGGCCTAAACCTACAGTCTTCCAGGAGCCAGAAGGAATAGGGCAGCAAATGGCCTTCTAGCTCAAAACCCTGGGCCCTCGTCTCACGTCTTCCAAAGTCTTCCAAAGGGTGTATATACCATATATCTTTTCTCAAAGGCCACAGCAGCCCATACCGCCTTTCCATTCTCTGGATCCCCATTCTAGATGCTGCTTTCCTTGGGGCCAGCATTTTGTTCCTTGAAATTATTATAAATTAACATATATTTGTGTAAATGAAAATAATATGATCTCAAAATAGTAGTTACCTTGGATTGCATAAAGTGGAGTGAATTTTAGAGAAGGGAATGAGGAGGCACTTTTAAGATGTTGATGGTATTCTCTTTCTTAACCTGCATAATGGCTACATAGATACATATGTTGTGGTAAGTCATTGAGCTGTATAATTTGGTTTGTACACTTTTCTGCATGGGTGTCCTATTTTCTGATAGAAGCATAAGGATTTTTAAAAGGGTTTTATAAAAAGAGTCGGGCTTTACTCTCCCCACAGGCTGAAAACAACCTGACTTCACATCTTTATTCACTAGGATGGCAGGGGCTCCCATAGTTAGCATCAGCAACCTGTGAATTTCATCTTACTCATGAAAAGTCTTAATTTAGTTACATGTATGTGTGCATATGTATGTCCAAGAAACAAGAATTGCAAAGCTTTCAATGATCACCAACTGTACTGGGACAACTAATTGAAGAAGAACTAACCCATCGGCACGCCAAAATGAAAGAAAGAAAAAAAATATATATATACACACACATATGTATATTTTGAATAATATACAAATATAACTACAAAGATAACAAATATAACTACAAAAGTAGTTTATTAATATTATGTTAATTTTATTAATATTAATATACTATTAAAAGTAGTATATTAACATTATGAAAAAGCTGAGGAGTTCTCCCCCAGAAAAGTCCAATACGAAATAGTTCACTACAATAAAAAGATAAAAATTATGAAGGAGAATTTGAGAGTTCAAAAAATTGATTCAATCAATCTATTTGTATCCATTTATTGGTTATTACAAAATCCATAGCAAGAGAGAAGAGAAAACACATATGCGTAAACACAAAAGTATAATTGAAAAAACATAATAAAACATATGAATAAATTACAGAAAGTGACCCAAATGTCTGTCAATGTTACTATTAATATGAGGCAATCACTTTAGTAAGTGCAAAAGAAATAGTGAAGCCTAAATATAAAGATAGTAGGTATTCTACAACTTGGGGAAAACAGGAAATATATTTACAAAGGAATCAAGTTGCGATTGTTTTCAGAACATTTATTTGAAATACAGGATTCTGAAAACAATGGATCACTACATTCAAATTCTAAGGCTAAATATAATACTTTAACTTAGCATCCCATAGTTGGTCAAACTTTTGATCAAGAAGTAGTCAAAATAAATATATTTTCAACATGTTAGGATTAATAAAGTATGTATACCATTTATCCTTTCTAAAATATTACACAAATAAATCTAAGAAAGGAGAAGAGGAGAAGATATACAGAACATGAGAAACCAAAAAAATGCATAAGCATATAATTAAGCTTAATTAATCGCAGATGATTCAGTTGGGAAACTTAGGACAACTATTAAGAATTCCAAAAACATAAAAATCATAATGTTCGAATGAATGAAACTCCCCTTTCTTTCTCTTAAAGTATACAAACAGAAGAATGAAAAATGGCCAAGGAAATTTTAATAAAAGCCATAAACAAAGATATGTTAGGCAAATTTCAACATCACTAAAGGAAGAAACTAAAATATTAATATAAAAAGCAAAATTGCACATAATATTATTGAACTGAAATGACAATGAATTTTAATAAGTTACAGTAAAATCAAATATGACTAAGAACAGAATCTTTATGCACCTTAAATTAATAACATTAAATCGTAATAATGAAGCTATTAAATATAAAAGGACAACAGATTATGTCAATGGTCATATTTAGCTAGCCCCTTTCAAAATCAGGCAAATTAAGTCAAATTATCTATAGAAATTAAGAAAGGTATAAGCATATGTGGACATATTTAACATGTGTTTAAAATTTTGTGATTGAATGTCAATTAAATGAAATAACATTTTGCATATATTACACTACTTTACTTACTTGTACATAATGCTTTATATTATACTTCGTTATATATTATGCTCCAGTGATCTGACCGTTTCTGAGAGAATTTGAAACTCATTTAATTATTATAGCTTTAGTATGGGTTGATACTGGCCAATGCAAATTCAACGTTATTCTTTTCAATAAAAATTTTGATATTTAGCCTTACACAGTTTTATTACAACCGATTTACAAAGATGATCAAATTTGGGATAATGAATAGAATATTTTTACCTTTATAGACTAAATTTAGGGAAATATTTATGATGGTAATACTGAGCTTTCCCATCCATCTGTATAGCTTGTTTTCTGCCCCCCACTAAACTTCATAATTTGTTATTTGGTTTCCTCCTAGATTGTTAGGGGTTTCCATCTCAACTGTAGCCAGGAGCTTACTCTATTCTGTGCCATTTGTTAACATTTTGTCATTTGCCCCCTCTTTCCTAGAAATGCAGTGGAAGCTCTTTTCCATTATTGCTCATTTCCACTCTTTCTTGCTCCTGTAAATTACTTTCAGAAAATTAAATGTAGTCACCAAAAGGAGTTAGGGCATGAATTTAGTTCTTCATCTTGAATTAAAAGCCACTAAGTGTGTTTAATTTGTATTTTACATTAGGAACCCAGCTGTGGAAATCTTCTTGGTAGAAAAGTATCAAGCAAGCCAGCAAACTTAAGTTAATTTATTTTTGTTGGGTATATGTGTTTGGAGCAGCAAAAAGAATCATGAATAGTTACTATCTAAAAAATATAAAGTGTTTTTGCATTCTACTTCTTCTACTGGTATTTCTTCTACTGGTATTTAAATCATATATTTGAGACACATGCAAAAGCTAATGGAGAATCTGATTTAAAACTATTATTTCTAGCCAATAGTATCAAGAATGATGATAACATATAAAAATGTATTTATTCAATAAAAGCAAAAACTTACCTGGGAAGGTTTAGTGCAATTGACCAAATGAATAAAACATTTTTATTTTTAATTCTATAATTTTACAGCATTTTAACTTTATTTATTTAAAAAGATTCCTAAGAAAATTTTATTATTCACTAATGAGCATAGAAAATGAGGGGGAGTTAAACAGATGTCTCAACTCCCTCCGCTTGTTTTGTTTAAGTTAAATATGTTTTGGAAAAGATGAGTATGAAGAAGAGAGAGTATACAAAGAGTTAGCTGATCAGTGCATTCAAAGGATGTAAAAATAGATCACTCTCACTAAAACCTCCAGATAATTAATTATTACTTCATTTTACAAATTCGTGGAAAGAAAGACCCTAGAAATTACCTGAAGAAAGACAGTGCAGTTGGGTTTCTAGCCTACAGCTGCTCTGGATCTTCCTAAGTCAGAAATGGCAAATGGCTTAATTAATTAATTTTTAGGCACATGAATATAGACCTTGGTTAGTTGATGTCTTACAAAATTGATTTATTTATGGACATAATACAATTGGTCCTGAACAATGCAGATTTGATCTGCACAAGTCCACTTATATACAGATTTTTTAATAAGTACTGTAAATGTATTTCCTCATTCTTATGTTTTTGTTAATATTACTTTATTATAAGAATACAGTATATAATACATATAACATACAAATATGTGTTAATCAACTTCTATATGATTGGTAAGGTTACCAATCAAAAGTAGTCTATTAATAGTTATCAGTAAGTTCTGTGGAAGTCAAAGTTATACACATATTTTTGACTACATGGAGGTCAGTATCCTTAATCCCCTGCATTGATCAAGGGTTAGCTGTACTCAGTTATCCTTTTTAGTAAGATGGTACCATAAATATTTGGAAGAATTGTCTCAATCAGACCTCTGTGTTTATCTGTGATGAAAAGATCAAAAGCAGCCATGATCCACTAGAAAAAGACATAATTTTAGCTTACTCTTCAATTGACTTTGTGGTTATTTACAATAAATACTGTCGAATTTGATTCAAGGTGGAATAATTCCAAAGGTCCAATTTATTGGAGGATGCTCCAGGGTTCTTTGTGGTGAGAAAATCAGAGGCTTTTGAGTGGTTACTTAATCACTTCATCACCACACAGACTTCACTTATTTTTTTTCTGTCCAGTCTATGTCATGCATACCTGTAGTTGTTCCTGGTGTACAAATATTCCATCTTCTGGAGATTATTTAGTAGCCTTGATAGACAACATGTCCCTCACGCTTTATTTGTCATAGTGCATCGTCATTACTTATATACTTTCTTTCTAGTCCCCAGTTGCCCCAAATTGATCTCTGTGAAATCATTTCTATTCTCTGCAGGTCTATCAGTTCTCAGAAGCTTACTTGTAGTTATCTTCTTTAATCCTTATTAGATGCAATTGATGCTATTCTATATTTTGTATTGTCATTGAATCATGGTTTACCAGGCAAATCCTAAAAAATAACAATAATAAAGACTCATTTATGTTTTCAATCCATTCTGACACCAGCACAGTTCTTATCACACAAGGCTCATAAAATTCTCATAAAAAAATTTAAAAGCATACATTAGTAGGATTTAAAACTAGAATTTCTCATTAACCATGCCACCCACTGAATTTTATTTACTTTATAACTTCTGATATGATTAGAGTTGTAAACAACATCTCATTTACACTGAAACAATATTCTACATTTTATATGTAAAGTATAGTATTTTATATATAATAGTAAGTAAAGTTGATAAATTATTCATTCACTTATTGATTTATTCAATTAATATCTATTGATTATCTGCTGTATACCAAGCTATTACTGAATAATGGGAATAAAATATGATTTATATGGTACCTACATTCACAAATCATACAGCCTTATGAAGATACAACCATATAATTATAGAAGAGCTTGGTGACTACAATAGGTGATACATCACATGTTTTAATAACTTGTGGTTTACATGACACATCTGAGTCTGATTACTTCTTCACATAAGCCATTAAGCAAAGATATAAAGGAATTAGTCTTAGGAAATGAGAAACAGCTATGTAGAGACCCAAAATCAAACCAAGACTTTTGGAATCTTTGTGAAAATAAAAATATTTCTGTATGTCTGTAGTGTAGTATGTAGAGAATACCAAGATATATGATTGGAGAAGCATCTTTGTAATTCATGTTCAAAAAGGTGTTTGGATGTCATCCAGAAAGAAATAGAACGCCATTGAACAGTGACAATCATAAGTATTTTTATGATTAAACTTAAAGCACAGAATTGTGATTCTTCTGGGATTCTATTCTCAGCCTGCTCCTGTGATGTTTTAATTTATGGCAGGTAATAACCTCTGTATGCCTCCATTTGCTCATTGTAAAATTAGGGAACTAATACTATTTATTTTATAGAATCATTTGGAGGTTAAAATGAGTTAACATCTGATGCTTAGAAAAGTCCCCAGCACATAGATAGTGCTAAATCAATGTAAAATATTTCCATTATTCTTCCTTGAAAAATTTATTTTAACAGTAGAAAGTAGATAGAACATAGGAAACCCAAGTAAAGATGAATCAGCGGAAACCATTGTAATATAAATGAAACAAAAATATTGGTAAATTCTGGTTTGAACATAAATAACACATCACTTCTGCTGAATTAGGAGCTGAAGAGCTGCCCCTGGTCACTTCAGCTTCCTAAAGCCATTGATAGAACAGGCAACAAAAGGGAATGCTCTGCTACCAGGAGCATTTGATTTTTTACTATGAAGGGGAAAGAGCATAATTCCCTCACAAAGAGGGAAAGGGGATTGTTGATGAATCACTAGGACTCCTTCTAATTTTACCATATCTAGTACTAAATGCTTTTGGAAGTTTATAGTAAAATAACATCACCAACTATGCAGATCTCACAAAATTGAAAATTTGATTATCCCCAGATAATGAATATCAATGAAAGAATTATCCGAATGAAAAGGAAATACAAAATGTATTTCTTAAACCTCAATAATAGTCTCATGATCATTTGGGGAAACGAGGACTGGAGGGTCTACCTTTATGATTTTCCTTTCTCTATGATATGTATGTATGTATATATGATATGTAAGCAAACACCTTAATTACATATTAAACTAAATCTATAATCTACCTGTTCTATATTTATAAAATATAGTATATTATAATTTTTTAATATTTTTAAATATTCTCTTCCATTTTTGAAAAATTTTATTTAAGCATTGTAGGCCATAGTTAAAATTACGATTTACTTCCTAAGTTACAGAATATCAAGTTGATATATTCAACTTAAAAAGCAGGGAACAACACTCAATGACTTGGGCTTTGAGATAGATGCAGTAACTGATGAGCCTTTCTCATTGCCTTTGCAAGATGAGCTCCATCTTGCAAAGGCAATGAGAAAATTATCATTGTGCAAAGAATAGTAGCAATATGCTAAAAGGAAAATTGTTGATTTTGGTGGAAGTAGTGGTGTCTGAAGGTTTATTTATATGAAATACTGCATTTGGTGCACAGCCAACTTGTGAACTCCAGGACATACAGTTATTTGAGGCCATTTTAAAAGTATGTTCTTTCAATTTGAAAAATTGACTAAAACGTCAATATGGGCCCATCTTACCTGGATAAAGCCAACTAAATGTTCATCCTCCCTCAGGTTCTCTTGCAATGCTGGTTCATTTCTCTACATTATCTTTGTCAATCTGGCATGCATTTTTAAGTGTGAGTCCAGAGCAGTGTGAGTGATGACTGGAAATTGATGTCATGACAAGCACAGTCACTATGCCAGTCAGGTCTTTAGTGTGGCATATGGAAAAGAGCAAGATGACATTATCAGATTTGAATTTGGAAAATATTTTTTTGGCTGCAATGTGAAGGAAAAGTTGGAGCAAGGGTAGAGGAGAACATATGAAGATGGGACAGTTAGAAATATCATTGGAGCAAACTAGTCAAGACATAGTGGTGGACAGAGCTCGAGCTGGAGGATGATTTTGCAGAGAAGCACACCAATTGGGAAGGTACTTGCAGATAAAGCTGGAAAAACTTCTTTATGAATCTATTGGAATGGTGAAGGGGAGTTACCAAGAAATGATGAATTCAAGGCATAAGCTAAATGAGATGGATAGCACATGGGGTAACCACATACAATGAGCACATTTCACAGTATATTTTTAAGTCATATGTTGACATGCTTGTTGCCAGCTGTGAAATATATATGAGAAAGACTTATGAAAACGATCAATTGACAGAAGTAGAAAAATGATAGTCAAAATATTGGGGTTTTTTCCTCCTAAAACCAAAGACACACTTCTTATTCACAGACTCGTGAATCAAGGTTTCTTTAAGAGTCACTTTTAAACATGGAGGCATGTGCAAATAGTAATAAAATATCATATATCAGTTGTTCGTCTGAACTTTTCCATGGGTAATTTTTTAATTTGAAATACTTTACTTTGAAAAGATATTTTCATCACGTAAGATATTAATTTTGCAATTAAGAAACTAGCGAATTAACTGTATTTTTAAAAGTCAGAAAGAATGCAGTTTTCTTTTCTCAACCTGATAGACATAAACTAATTTTAAGGAGAGGTTATTAGAGCAGATACTGGCCCAGGGAAAGACAACTCATCCAATCTTCCTATGAATTTAAGAACTTAGTAATATTTATTTTTCCACTTTTGATGTTTTTTTCCATGGCCAGTGTATGGTAAGATTATTTCTGTTTTTAGAGAAGATGAATCTTGGCTTTAACAATGTACTTTTATTTGCAAATTACCTTGCTTAATATGATTTTAGCTACTTGTGAAGTAATTTTTTAGCTGTGTGTTAAGGGAAACTAAATATAAGGGAACATTCAAAATTTAAAACCAAAAAAGAGAATTAACATTCTCACAAAATATATGTATCTATGTATAAATCTTGGGGATTAGTTTTGGTTATCAAGCTCAAATGTTATTATTATTATTTATTAAGATATATCAGTGACAAAATTATACAATTTTTAAAAGATTAAAAGATTTTTAAAATAGATTAAATTTTTAAAAGATTAAATTTTTTTAATTCACATCTACTTGAATATTAGGAAACTCATTACATTATGAAAAATTTTTTTAAGATTTTATTTATTTTTAGAGATATAGGAAGGGAGAGATGAAGATAGGGAGAGAAACATCGATGTGTTAGAGATACATTGACTGATTGCCTCTTGCACACCCCCAACCAGAGACCTGGCTCACAACCCAGGCACATGCCCTGGCTGGGAATTGAACTGGAGACCTTTCAGTTCACAGGCTGGGGCTCAACACACTGAGCCACACCTGCCAGGGCTGAAATGTTTAAGCTTCAACCTATTTAAATTAACTCTAAGTATGATAAATCCATTAAAATGATTTTTAAGATTTAAAATCTTTATAATATAGGTTATTGTTTTGGTTCTTTCTAATGAAAAATATTTTCCTCCTTGATAATTGTCTATATTTTAGTTGATAGTCTACTTGCCCTGTGTTGTGAAAGCTCAATTTCTGTGCTTTGTATATTAAAATTTAGAGAAGATTTACATACCATCTTCAAATACTTTACAACTCATGGTGTTCACATTTAATGATAATTTTAAAGATATTAGCAATAAAATGTTATTAATTTTAAGATTAATTTAAAAGGTATAAAACTAAAATCATGTGAATAGTGGTTTCAAAAGAAAATACATTACACATTAATGACATGGGCCCTTAAGCAAGGTTTTATCAGTTTAAAAAAATAATATGTTCCTCCCTAATTTTTCTTCCATTTTTCATATTTCATTCTACCTGCTTGCCAACCCATTTCAAGTTGAGTACAATTAACATTGATATAGACCTAAATATAAAATTGTTAAAATATGTTACACTTTAAGTTTCTGTTGACTTATATATTGACATATTTTACAAAACTATTATTACTACACTCCGACACAATCATCTTCCCATCCTGCCTTGGAGCAGAACACATTTATTGTGAGTGACTGGATATCACATCTATAAAATTTTAAGTCAGTAGGGCAAACAGGGTAGAAGGTTGGCTTTTGCTCTAAGTCATGCTATTTGATGGAGAAAAGAGAGGATGAATTATATAATACCAAGAACTATTCTGAATTTTTACAACTTCACAATAAATTTATCCATTAAATATTTACTAGTTAAGCTTGGATCATGATAGACTTGACCCAGGTTATCCTGACTTTGCTATTCCAAGGATGCTTTAGTCATGTTTTCTTTCTTTAGCCTTCTGAGTGTTTGAGACATGAAAAAATTATAAAATTTGGGAAATCATTTATTAACCAAGATATTCAAGAAAAATTTCAGATGTCAGTGTTCAACGTTTAAACACACAGTGCAAAGGTGGATTATCAGGGAAGGAGAAAAGAAGCAAGGAAATCATTATATCTAAGCACCATGAAATTTAGCGGATACCTGGGTATTGGTTCGACAATTTGAGAGATGTCTAAAAACAATACGCCTAGTTCAATGAACATGCTAACTTCTTTGGGAACAATAGCCCAGTCATAAAGAGTGTGATTTTAGAGCCAGCCTGCCTGACCCTGTCATATAACAGCTGTGTTTTCCTGAAATACAGTAATTTACTTAATTCCTCTATACTTCGTTCCCATTATCTATACACAGAAGAAAATATTATACCAGAATGTTGTTATGAAGAAGTGAGTTAGGACCTATTAAAGTGTTTAGAAATATGCCTAGTGATGATGATGATGATGATGATAATGACGATGATGACGATAATTATGTGAACTTCTGTGAATCTGGATTAGCCGCCAGAACTCCAAGATCTGTCATATAGTTAGATGGTTCTCACCACCAGATTATCTGAAATGCAAGTACACCAGACTTTGTGTGAGCATGTGAATATGGAGTTTAAGGAAGGCAACCTGAGGATAGTGATATAATACCAGATGAACCCTTCATTCTTACTTCCGATGTCATTTATGGATGTGACCCAAACATAATAAACAAATATCCCTGATATTTCACTGTCCTACTGAAACCACTCTGTCTTATACTTGCCTTGTATTTACCTGAATTTCTCTAATGGCCTCGGGACTCAGCTACTTCGGTTCTTTCCAACTAACCCATTAATATGTTAGTGCAACTAATAAAGAACATTTGTACAGAAATTTAGAGCATTGAAATGCTTACACATTAATTTTCTCATTAAATTTATCTTTTCTGTGTAGAAAACTTGATCTTATTATTTTGTTATGTTAATAAGGTTTATTAATATTAAATGAAAAAATAATACTTAAGCTTTTACTAAAAATTGAGAAAGTAAAAATAATTAAATACACATAAAGTCATCATCAAGCGATTCTCAATTTTTATTTTTTATCTACACATTTTACCTGTTTTGAAATTATGTTTTAGAAGGTATGCAGCAACCTTTTTTTGCAAATGGTTAGAGAGCTGAAGCAACATCACTCATTGAACAATCTACATTTACTATATATTTTAGAGGCTTCATTTGGATGACTTCCTAGCTCTTTATTTTTGAAACTCTTTTTCTCTTTTATAAAGTTCACTTTCAATCTACCTACCAGAAAGTTTTAATTATTAAAGCTCTATAACATATTTAAATAACATAAAGAACAAATGCTCCTCCATAATTCAACTACTTTACAATCTTCCTGACTATTCCTCACATAAATATATTTTCATTGTCAAAGAGGTACCCAATGAATATTTGTGTGTGTGTTTTAACAATGATACAGTGAGGTCTGTACATTTCTGTTAGTATTTAAATTTTAGGAAATAAATGTATTATTTATGATTAATTTTAGTTTGTTTTTTGTAAATATTCACTTCTTTCCAAAGTCAAATTTATATAATAAGGTTTAATCCTTTCTAGAATCTATCTAAAGTTTACATTAGCAAATTTTCTATCTACCTATATTTTTATCTGTCCTCTGATATTGTAAATGTAATGCTGTTAATTGAAGCATTGTTTGTAAAAGATTGTAGTAGAGCCCTAAGATGTGTCCATATAGAGCACATCTGGGTGGGAAGGCAGCTGTGCAGGTGAGGCAAGAAAGTCCACCTGGATCCTTCTCTCCTATATATCCTATGGAACAAAAAGTTTAATCTATGGTGGGAAAGGAAACAATCATTTGCTTTTCTCTTTATTTCTCTCCTGTTTTTTAAGGACACAAACCATTCACTATGCATACAATTTTAAAAGGGGGGTTGGTAGTAGAGTACTTGGGCACTTAGTTAATTATGTTCACCTGGGGCAGGAGAAAAAGCGGTGGACGAAAGAAGCTGCCGGAAGGTATTGGTAAACACTTATTGAAGCTGGATAAAAAGAAACAGGAAGGAAAGAAAAGGGGGGCAGGAGGAAGTGCTGAATTCAGAACTATAGATTTGACAGGGAAGAACCAAAATTCCATGCTCACTAACACTCAGGGAGAATACCTTGCCTAAGGCTGATTAAGGCTTATCCTTAATCAGAGGAGCAAGACCACACTCCATCTCCAAACTATGAAGTTGCTAGTTACAAGTAATAGCAGAATAGAGCTAGGAGATAGGAGAACGTATGTGCAGTATGAGGCAGTATGAGGCAGTATGTGCTTTGTTGTTGTACTGTTTGTCTTCAATGCACAGCACTCTTCATATTCCTGTAGAGATTTCCTGTGTATAGGAAAGGATCGATTAACAGAATGACATTTGTTCTGAATATTAGGCCTTTTCTTTGTGCCCCACTTCAGAGAGGTCTTTTTGCTTAAGCTTCTTATATAAATGGGACTATCCCTATAATATTTATTTATGTAAATACTTTGATATCTAAAAAACAAATATTACATAACTTGTTAAAAACTATAAAACTGTACTCTTTTGATGCTATAATAATCTGTAAATTCATTTTCCACTACTTTCTTCAGGATTATTATCAGACTTTGTATTCTGAAATGCCAATTGAATAGGAAGTTTTAATTGTGCATAAAAACTGTAATATAATAAAAGTAGATATCAAAATTGTAATGTCTTAGTTGGGAAGACAGATTGCATAAATTTATTTTTCTAATTCTCTTACTAAAAGGAGCACAGAAAGACGAGTGCACATTGACTAATTCACCCTACCCAGAGGTAGCACTGGAGAGTTTTGCCAATTATGTGGCATGTCAGTGATGCCTGCCCTACTCCCTTATATTGTCACTTCCTTTTTAAAAACTTTTAAAAAGTGTATACTCTGTCATATGACTATGTAACGTTAAACCTTTGGGCCAGGGTTCTTTCTGTTAATGAGAATGAATTTAGCTCTGTTAAATGCTGCCATATGAGTGGACAGTTAGTTGCTGATTAGAGGATTTTAGTAAAAATGCCTGCGTTTTAACCAGGAAAAAAAAGCCAGAGTTTATCATATGCATCAGTTGCATCAGAGAGATGTATTCAGTTTTTCACACTATTTGAACAAGTTTTGAATATTAAAAAACTGATACAACAAGGACTACACTACAGGAACTGCTAATAGGGCTTTGGGTTCACTTAATTGCTGTAAACAAAATAGTGTCTAATGCTCTTTTTAGTTATGAGTTTGTGGCTATCAGAATCATTCAGTGGGGCCTTTATAAATTCACTCTTTACCTCTGACTACAGTAGATTGACATGTGAACCATGAGCTGGTGTTTAAAGAAGTGCTCTAGGTTTCTATAAAGCTATGGATATTTCCTGAACCTTACACTACCAGCTGTAATTCTTAAATGCTTGACAATCATTAGTCTTAAAACCCATTCAAATATTTTAGTTTTGAGTCCATTTCTTAGTTTATTGAAAATAAATTCAATAAGTACAAATTTGATGGTAAGAAATGCTTATTGCAACATTCACTAACACATCTTATAACTACTTGTTTATATTTCTGTTTGTGAAAATATGAAGTAATGTTTCTATTTTGATTTGCTTTCTTATTTTTAATTAGTAATGTTAATAAAAATACCCACATAATACAGGGACAGGCAAAGGTAGGTTTATAGTTGTGAATACACAAAACAGATTTTTCTTGAATTATTATTTATTCATTATTGTAGTATTTGTATGACACTGTAGAGTTGCTTTTGCCAACTCTTGTATAAATTTGTCTCTTAATATATTATGCTATTAAAGATATAAGTAAACCAGTTATTACTTATTTTAAGGAAATATTGTCATTGTGCTTTTCCATTGAGAGGACGTGTAATACTTTTGTTTTAAAATAGTAAAAGATCCAAATTAGAATGTAAGTGCTCTCCTTCTCTCCCTCTCTCTCTCTCTCTACCCCCCTTTCTCTGCCTTTCTTTCTCTCTCTTCTCTCTATCTTCTATACGATATCTCACTCAAGTCAAAAACCAAAAGATTCTTTTTTAATGGATAACTGAGAAATATTGGAATAATACTATATATAGAAAAAGAACTAAAACAAGCTATATTATTTTGACCCAAAATTATCTGTTTTAACAGAGTAGAAATCTCTTATCTGAGACATAGTAATTAAAACCTTTTTTCTCAGTTATACAAATCTTTTTTAAATCTCTCAAAAGAACATTGTGACAGGGTGTAATCCAATGTGAATTGCAAAGGAAAAAAATAGTTTAGGTGTGTGACACCAAAGATGTTCTTTTATGCTGCGAATTGTAACATTCTGTGACTAATCTTCACTTTGAAAAGGAACTTCAAAATACTTCTGAAGTACAACGGTACTTGTCTTTTTTCATTCTTTTGCAGAATTATAATTTTTATTCTTTTGTGGTATTTAATCTTTTCACAAACTGATTTAACATCAAACTGTTTTAGTGTTGGCAGTGCATGTGGAAAACAAAGCTGATGAGTCGTTCTGTCTAATCAGGAATCAATATTTTTATCATGAAAAGAACATAGTTCTCCTCAGAGATGTGATTCTTGGAATGGGAATAGTTTGTTTTTATAAACAGCATTGCATATTGTCTGCCTATTCTTTGGGGATCAAAGTTTCATTCTTGGGTCAAACAGAAGATATTAATTCTCAAAACTCAAACTACCTTCCTTTAAAAAACGAATTTGAAAGTATAAGTTGGAAAACATAATATGAAACACAGACATCCTTAAAGACACAAAGACATGATATTAGGCCAGTTAGGCCATGATCACTACATGATTTAGGATTTAATGGTTGATATTTTGAGGTCTTAAAATCATATACAAAATAAGGTGTTTAGAGGCAGAGATCTTAAGAGGTTTTACAATATAAAACTATTATTTTGTTAACCAGTAAGGATGTGAGACATGTTATTTCTGTAGATGGTGTAATTTTTCCACACAGTCAATAGGGTGGGGACTGAACCAGCAACTCAGGCATGAGCCCTGGCCAGGAATCAAATCAGGAATCTTCCATTTTGTGGGACAATGGCCAACCAACTGAGCCACACTAGCCAGGGTTTGAGCCATAGCTGTTGATGAAGTTATCTAACAAAACAGAATGTTGAGATATGGTAGCTATATCTTGCTGCTCTGAGTAAAAGAGAAAGAATATTAGGGAATAATTAGCTTATTGCAGAAACATGAAAAGGTATACAGTTTTGCAAATAGAAACTTTCATTCCATGTAGGTTAAATCCCTAATCATTATGTTGTACACCTTAAATTTATACAATGTTATATGTTAATTATATCAAGAAAACTTGCAATTAATAAAATTATTGAAGTATTACTGTAAGTACCTAAAAAATAATTGAATAATTTGCTACTTCAGAGATTTTCAAAAGATATTTGATAAAAGCAAAAACAAACAAACAAAACTTAAGAGGAAGAGAAAAGATTCTCTCAGAACATTTGCAAGAACATCCAAGGAATTAATTGTCCTTGGTCATAAAACAGGTGCAAGTAAAGAGACAAAAATCAAACTATGTTTTTTCCCAACTTAAGGTTTTTTTCCAAGTTTTGTTTTGCCTTCTCAGCCAAGATTATAATCTCAAATGGCTTCAAGTGGAGGAAAAACTAAAAACAGAGCCCTCTAAATAATGAGAATCCAGGTTTAAACCTTATGATATGATGTTTTTAGCTATGCTTATTTTCTCATGTAACTAACACAAAGCAGATCAACTGGAAGCCTTCTAAGTTTTAACAGAAAATTTACTGCCAAAGAATCTGTAATTTTATGTTGGGAACCGTCCTGCCTGGTTCAGGAACTGTAGCCTCACCCACAGGCAAGAGGGCCCCAAGGCTAAAGCTAAGCAAAGAGACCTTGGAAAAATAAGCCACTGAGGAAACAAAACCTATTCCCCTGGCATGGGCACAGCCTCTGCATTCCTCACATCACCCTGCTTGGCCCCAGAAGATGGCTGGTCAGTCAGTGATGGGTAAGATCCCTCGATGGAAGGGGCAACCTAAGACAGGCACAGTCGCATGGGAGCCATCAGGGAAGGACTTGGGGGACATGGAAAAAGGGCAAAGACCCTCCCCCTCAGCTTTGTTATGGCTGGAGTCCTCATTCTATCTGAAAGAAGTCTCCTTGGCTCTTGGCTGCTCTGCCCAGCTGACTGGCTGGTCAGTGAAACTTTAAAAGCAGGTACAACCCTGAACTGGATTAGATGGTCCAGAGGACAATTAGGCCTGGAAAAAGAAATGCACTAAACATTATGAAACTTACTTTGCTAAGAATGTCCTTGAGTTAATGAGTACTGATGTTGTAGACCACTTTGTGTGGTATTGGGAACTATAGCCCCACAGAAGAATGCATTGTATCCACTGAAGCTTGCTCTGCTTTGCACTGCCCTGGTAAGGAAAAACAAGGTGTCTTACTGTAGAGCAAGGAGTTAATTTCTGAACCCCAGAAACTGTGCCTTAATGATCATCTGGTGCCAACTTATCTGATAGACCTTGATTTAAGACAAACCTCTATCTTTCTTCAGTTTATTGTCTATAGTCTTTTGATGTAGACTAATAGACTTTGTATGCATGCTGTATACTCCTATGCATATTGTTCTCAATAAAAACTGCTTCTAAGGAAGGGCTTGGGGCATTCTCCACTCGAGGGAATCACCAACCCCCTCTCTTGACAGGCAAATTGTGTCTGGTACAGATTATTTCCTCCGTCCGTTGTGACCTGGAGGGGCTTTGTGGGACCAGAGCCCCTCTCCCCCGACAATTCTGCCTAAGAATACTTGTGTAATTTAACCTGTATTCTGACCGCCAAAACCTAACCCACTAAGAAGCATGTTATACAACCCATGCAGGCTTTTTGGGTGAAAACTTTTATTATAAGAGCCTGCTTTCAATTCACATCAAAAAATAAGTCAAGAAATAAACTGAATAGAAATTCCATGGAAAAATGGGGACTTATGTATACTGCAGATGACTAATGAGCAGTATGTGAAATGATATTGAAATAATGACAAACCATTTGTTTTCTCATACACACAAAAAAATCCTAGATGAATGAAAGGTCTTCACAAAACAGTACATGCACATGTACATGCACACAGAAACACACATATGTATTATACATCTATAGACATACATTTATAAGTAAAAATAAAAATATAAATATAGAGCTGTCCAGGAAAATTTTAGCTATTGTTAATACAATGAGAACAGTTTGCACAACATCAATGTAACCTGGCAGCCAAGGAGAGTGGACTGGAATGTGTATGCATGAACAATGATGACTTCACTGTACTAGTCAGTGGGGGCAATAGACTTCACTGAGTGAGCATGTGTACCTTGTGGCCATTGCATTCAAAATGACTGAGTAACTAAACCAATGAATCTGCATCACAGTTTGCTTTAAGCTTGAACATTCCTCTGCAGAAACTGTCCAGATGATTCAGAAGGCCACAGATACTGGCACAAGTGATTGGCAGCTCCATCAGAACAACATAGCTCATAGACTCAATTTAAAAATACATATATATTTCTCCCTAAAACATGATGCATTTTTTATTCGAAGTGAAAACAAATCCATTTAGCTCTAAAATTTATTACAGAATATTAAAAGTGATATTTGACATAAATGAGGAAAAGTTGAAGTATCCAACACATTGCTCATATTATAAGTCATCCATTGAGGGGGGTGATCATTACCTTACACTCCATTAAATAGTACATTCTAGTGTAAAAAGCTGAAGGAAGTATGTTTAGTGGAAAACATTATTTTTGTGGATATACTTACAATACTAAGTTTGTAGAAAGCCATATTAAATAAAACAGTAAGCCAACCAAAAAGCCAGAAATGACGATAATAAATATCACAAATACAAAGCAGTTAGCCTGTGTCAAACACTGTCTACATTATTTATTTGAATTATCTAATTTGAATTTTCTCATCAGTTCTCACCCTAGAACCAGTGACTTATTTTCCCCTCTTTACGTGTTAATTATCCTAGCCAAGAGAGGTATTTTGCCTAATATTCTACTTGCTCAATTTTATAGCTAGTAACTGGTATAATCAGAACTTAAGTCAATTTAATTTGGCTTTAGAAATGCAACAAAAATAGATAACGTTCTAATTGTCATAATTGTTTTACATCTTATATTGTTCAGTGATATCAGATATAAGAGGGAGAGATCATTCACATATAATGTGACTAGTATAGTTTGATACATACATTTGAAGAGATTCTGACACTAAAATTTAAAATTAAAATATGCTTACCCCTTGATTTAGCCCTTTCACTTTTTTGTTTCTTAAGATTTTATTTGTTTATTTTTAGAGAGAGAGGAAGGGAAGAAGAAAGAGAAGGAGAGAAACATCAATGTCTGGATGCTTCTCACGTGCCCCCTACTGGGGACTTGGCCTGCAAATCTGGGCATATGCCCTAACTGGGAGTAGAATTGCTGACCCTTTGGTTCACAGGCCAGCACTCAATCCACTGAGCCACACCAGCCAGGGCAGCCTTTTCACTTTTAAGTATTTATCTCATTAATCCCCTTTTGTTTTTCTTTTTTTCACTATGCAGGAAAGAACTACGATTTTGCAATTTTTGGTTTCTAACTGGGCTTTTCAAAGGCAGAATTTAACAAATAAGAAACAAGGGCTAGAACTGAATGTAGGTATTGCCTGGTCTAGCCTTCTGTTTGATAGGTACCAACATAAGAGCTGAAGAAGTTCAATGTTTATTTCTTTTTTTTAATTAATTAATTTATTTTTTCAAATACATTTGTCTCTGCCTTCCCCCGACCACTTTCCCTTGCCCCCTCCCTCCCTCCCTCCCTCCCTCAACTCTTCCCCTTTGGTTTTGTCCATGAGTCCTTGCCATATGTTCCTTGACTTTTCCCTTCCCTTCCTTTTCCCCTGCCTCCCTCCCTCCTTCCCTCCAATGTTTATTTATTTCTACTTGTATAGCTAATTATTATGAAGATAGCAGAATATAACATTCTGTTGTCTATGCCAGTAATGGGGTTTTCCATCCCACAGACATTTCATTATTTGCATTATTCTGCAGATACCATTTGTGTTATTCTGCAGACATTTTTATGTCATTCTGCAAATGTTTTATTATTCATGGAAAATGATCATGCAAATTATACCACAGTTTAAGGAATATTTGGTTCTCTCAAAACCCTGGATCTTCAAAGTAGATACATACCAAGTTATTCTACTGCAAAGAATAGGAAGAGATAAAGACTTTTTGCTTCTGGCAGCTAAACAGATTATGTGTGAATTTATCGTTTTGAGTTATTTATAGAAACATATTAAATAAACATCCTTCATACCTTTTGCCAGTGCATATTAATATTCAAAATACACTATGTCAGAGTTTAGATAGGAAAATATGCAAAAGTGTGTTTCTTCAATATTTTTTAAAATTAATATTATAATTATTGTCATAAGTCATTTTCTGTTGAACAACAGACCTATCATTTTCTTTTTAAGTGCAACAGAATATTCTCTAAAATTTGTCCCTAAAAATGGACATTATGCAATTCCAAATTTTCTCTATTTCATAAAATGTTCTAAAGGGTGTCCTTGAACATATAACTTTGTATTCTGGGATCAGTATTTCTAATAACTAGAAGAAATGTAATTGGTGGGTCAAATGGCTTAAATATTATATTTGTGAGTTAATTTATCCAAAAAAGTATTCTAGTTTAAACTTCTAACAATTGTGTATGGAGTCAATGCTTCCCCATATTCTTGCCAATAATTACAAATTATTAATTATGTATATATATTTAAAATTTTGTTTATCTTAATGGTATTCCACAAGTATTTTAATTTAAATTGTAGAGATTATTTGATATATTTGATATATTTAATATATTCATTTAGTTAGTGGGTCATTTGTTTTAGTTCTTATGTTAACTGACTTGTTCCATAGTTAATGGCAGTTCATACTTTTTGTTCCATTTTATACTGTGGGGTTGATTTCTTTCTTATTGCTTTGAAATAACTATTTATGTAATTTTTTCCTTCCCTATTAACTATGATATATATTACAAATAAATTCTTCAACTCTTCTTTATTTTTCAAAAGTCCATATTGTCTTTGCCACATAAAAACCGCTTTAATTTTTACATGGTCAATTCCATTAATCTTTTCCTTTCTGTTTTCTTGATGGTTCATCTTCTTTCTTATTGGGGCCAAAACTATGATATATATATCTAAAAGTTATCCAGTCATTTCATATAAAAAAATAGAGACATTTAATGAAGAATATATAAGATACAAGAAACATTGTACATGGGACAATGATGCCTCAGTGCCCTTCAAAGTAGGTACCCTGCAACCTCACACAGTTCTAGTCGCCATCAGCTGTCCTGTTGCTTTTTTGTGAATCTCATCGACAGTCTGAACTCTCTTCCCTTTCAAAGGTGATTTTAGTTTTGCGAAAAGCCAGAGGTCACAGGGTGCCAAATCTGGGCTGTAGAGGGCTGAGTCACCTGATTTGATGTTTCACAAAAAGTCTCTGCAGGAGATGTGGTGCACAAGGAGGCTTGCATTGTCGTGATGAAGCTGCCAGTCACCAGTTGCCCATAGCTGCAACCTTCCAAATCATCTGAATAGTTTCTGCAGAGCAATATTCAAGCTTAAATCAAAATGTGGTGCAGATTTGTTGACCTACTTGTTCAGTCGTTTTAAATGCAATGGACACACAGAACACATGTTCGCTCAACGATATCTACTGCCCCCACTGACTAGCGCAGTGAAGCTATCTCTGTTTATGCATGTACATTCCAGTCCTCTCTCCTTGGCTGCCAGGTTACATAGACGTCATGCAAACCATTCTCATTATATTAACTATGGCTGGGATTTTCTGGACAGACCTCATATTTATACTTTTAGTCCTAGGCGTTGATGGGTAATGCTGTTTATACGATATGATGGACTTTACAGTATTTCATTTGGCAACACTAAAATATTAAGTGTTAGCTTTATTTGAAAATTTTACTACTGTGCTTTTTTATTGAAGTAGAGCTATAAACATAGCTATCTCAATTACATTATTAACATTTTCAAAGACACCAAATTTTTAAACGGTGACCCTAAAAATATGTACACATACAAAGATTTGTAACTAAGTGTTAAGTTTGGAAAATACTTCATGTTGTGCTCTCCCTTATTGGGTTTAATATTAGGGGGGAAAAGAATTTTTAACCTTGCCTACACAGAGTTTATCTAAACATAGCCAACTAGTCATCCCTTAAACTTTAATATCTCATAAAATACTGTTTTCAATGGAGTATAGCTTAGAAATAGAAAACAAGGATCTATATAATCTGATTTTTAAAAAAGTAGGAACTCAAGCAGCCTATATTGAAAACATGAAGTATAAAGTGTCAATAGATTTCCTCTCCTTGGAAACCAAAGTGCAAAAACCTCATATAGCTTTTATGGTAAATAATCTCTTCAACTATATTATCCAGTTTATAACCTGATGGAAACAAGAGGGCATTCATTCTTACCTTCGAGGATGAAAAAAATTGTCTTTCTGAATGATTTCCTACATTGTTTCACTTAGACACTTAAGTTTTGATACTTGGTTTCCACACTACAGTATTCTATTTATTCAGATGCAATAATGTAGAATCATAATACTATCCTAAGGAAGATTCAAATGATAATTATGTATAGGAAGAGTAATAGATAGAGTGTGTTAATAACTCAACAACTATAGTTCTTGAATTTGAATCTGGGATCTACCAGTTAGGAGCTATATGGCATTAGAAAAAAATGCAAAAATTTTACAGCTCTCAGTTCCTTTGTCTAAATAATCAGGAAGTAATGCAAGTACATTTGTAAGTTTTTTGTGTGTGAATTTAATGTGTTAATACACGTGTATTTCTTTGAAGTGTTTTTGGCACAGGCTGAGAATTCGACCAAAAGGTCACTTTTTACTGTTATTTTGGCTATTATTATTTATTTAATAAAACTGTTATAACTGTTTATTTAACTTTAGCTGTTAGAGGACTATATTCTACTTAATAATGTGGAGCTTTCTTGTTTGTATCAAACCAACTTTACTACAGCATTTTTAGGTTCTTAGTAAAATTGAGTGGAAAGTACAGAGGTTTCCCACACACCCTTTGTCCCCACTAATTCTCAGCCCCACCACTATCACTATTACAAATATTGTAACTGTATATTTGTTACAGTTGAGAAACCTACATTGACACATCATGGTCACGAAAAATCCACAGTTTATATACGGGTTCACTAATAGTATTGTAATTCCATGCCTTGGAACAAATGAGTGATGACATGTATCCCTCCAACACACAGAGTAGTTTGGCTGCCCTAAAATTCATCTAAGATCCATCTATTCATCCCTCCCTTCTACTTAACCTCTGGTAACCAATGATCTTTTACTTCTTCCACTAGTTTGCCTTTTCTAGAATATCACATAGTTTAAATAATACAGAATATGGCTTTTTAAAATTGGCTTCTTTCACTTATTAATGTACATTTAAATTTCTTCCATGTCTTTTCATGACTTGATCGCACATTTCCTTTCAGCACTGAACAATATTCCATTGTCTTGATGTAATATAGTTTATTTATCCATTCACAAAGCCCGCCCCCAGCAAAAGGACATCTTTGTTGCTTCTAGGTTTAAGTAAATATGAATAGAGCTGCTATAAACACCTGTGAGCAGATTTTGTGTGGACATAAGTTTTCCGCTCCTTTGGGTCAATACTAAAGAGTGCTATTGCTGGGTTGTATGGTTAAGAGTATGCTTAGTTTTGTAAGAAACTGCCACACTGTCTTCTTCATTGGCTGTACCATTCTGCATCCCCATCAGCAATGAAGGAGAATTCCTGTTGCTTCACATCCTCACTGGCATTTGGTGTTGTCAGTGTTCTGGATTTTGGCCGTTTTAATAGGTGCTATTTTCTAAGAATGGAGGAGTATTCTTTTCCTCCCAGGAAGCAGATTCAGTTTAAATACTTGGTTACATATTTTATGTCTTATTTCACAAATGTGGATAAGGAACAGAAAACAACTTTGGCAAGTATTTCTATGGAATCCCTAGAATTATGAAATTGGATCTTTGTTTCTTTTCTCTCATAGCCGTTATATTTGAGGAAAAAAATAGTCTTCACTTTCTCAGTCCAGACCACCAATCCAACTCTTCCTGGGGAAAACCTTTATCTATAATACATAGATAATTTATTACTTATAATTATTTTAATATATAACTATATTCACATACATGTAAATATATATGGGAACCATAAAATAAGATATATACACATAGATATGTGAAAGTTATATACACTTATGTGGGTGGTGTGTGTGTGTGTGTACTTCTGTTGTACACACTGTCTGCCTAGACTACTGGACTTATTGTCTTATTGGGCTTATAGAGCACTGGGCTTAAACTGTGTTTCTCTCCCACTGCTTCACTTATTATTTTACTCCTGTCTAAACCTATTTGTCATGTGTTTTTCTTGGTGATTCTAATATGTTAAATCATACAATATGGTCACTTACTTTTTGTCATGTCTAAGAAGTATTCCTTCATATCCAGTTTAGCCACCCATTCTCAAATGGCTATATATTTTTCATCAATAAAAATGATGATTTCAGTCCTAATCATTAGTCTTCGATTTCTAGCCCTCCAATTTAAATACTCTACTGTCACAATTTCTTTACTTATTCATGTAGTAATAAATTATCATAATCTCCACACTATTTAACTCATACTTGATTAAAATTGTGGCTGAAATCTATAGCCATATATTTTAATGGCACTTAATGAAAAGTGATTAAAAAAAGCTGATTATTTTTTTTATTTGAGCATCACCTATAACTCTATGTTTTTTCTCACTAGATTAGGAACTCCTGGACAACAGGAATCTTATCATATTTACTTTTATTCATCATGCATGGTAGGTACTCTGTAAATGTTGGTTGTATTGAAGTCGAATATAGAGGTTTGTTAAGAACAAAATGGAATGAAAAAAACATAATACAATTTTTAAACTAAACTGTCTCCTTGAAGATGATTCATGTATTATACTGCCAACTTTGAGTTCTGACATCTGGAAAAAAAAACAAACACATTTCTTTTTTGTTAAACCCCCCCACCTCCAAATCATGATCTTATATCATTCTTTCTCATTTTTGTAAATGACAACTTCATTCTTCAAGTGCGTTTGGTAAAAAAGTGAAGCTATTTTTTAGTCTTTCATATACTACATCTAATCTATCAGTGAACTCTGTCAATACTTCCTTTTAAATACATTCAAACTCTGATTATCTCAAACCATTCACACTGCTACAAGCCTGGCCACACAATCAACCCATTTTTCCTGAACTATTGTAAGAACTTCATATTTGGTCTTCAGGTTTTATCATTTTTCCTCTCCAAACTATACTGTAGAAATTATCTAGTACAATATATTTTAAAAAGTAAGATTTTTTCCATATGGAGAGGAATTGAAAACCTGAGAGTGTCCTTTCTACTTAGAATGAGAAATAACTTGCTTAAATTTTATAATAATAGATTTTTTAACCCAACAGAGACCTGAGATTATAGAGTACCTAATACTCTAATATTTAAAGACAGGTAAGTCCCTCTAATGAAGTATAAGAAATTCAGGTAGGGAAAGAGCATAGGAAAAAAACATAGTTGCCAAAAAAGTGATGAAAAATATCAGCAATAAATTTAGTGAATTTCTAACAAACTTTTGCAGTTATAGTTTTTCATAGATAGAAGACAGAAGGAAAGAGCATTTTTTCAGGAATACAAAAATAGTAGGGATCAGACACCAATCTGGAAAAGGCAAAAAAAAAAAATCCTTTCTCTTTGTTTGTCCATATATTTCAAAGCAAATCCTTTAAACTAGGAAAGGAGGAGCTGCAAATCCTGTCACCAGTGGGGCTTAGTAGGAAGAGAGGATTTTTTTTGTTTCTGAGGGAAAGATACAAAAACCAAAAACCAAAAACCTTTACACTCCATTTCTGTGAGATAATCAGAAAAGAGTTCTGGACACAATACCATCAGAATTTTCTAGTTCTGGCCAGGAGCATGAACCTCTCTCTAATATGAGACCTATCTTGATACAAGGCAGAATTTGCCAGAAAAAAGAAGAGCCAGAACAATTACAAAATCCCATACCTGAAGCCCAGGAGCACATCCTTAAAGCTAAGCCTGAACCAGGATAATAGAAATCACTCCATGCCTTCTACATCCACACAAGCAAATGCCAAAACACAAGGAGCAATGTTTACTGAATGAAGTGGGGACAAGCGTATAGGGAGTGGCTTCTCTGAGTATCAGGCTCAGAGGGATGGCTAAAAGATGAGAGAGGTCAGCTAACATCTCAGTTCCAACAAAGTATCATTGGATACATTTGAATATTGTGGAACAAATTAACTATTGAAAAAAACAATATTCAAACCCAGTTCAACTCCTGACAAGAGTAGTTCAACTGCTTTACAATCATGCACCACATAATGTCATTTCGGTCTATCATGAACCAGATATAAGCTAGTGAATCATTAAGACTATGATAGATCTGAAAAGCGCCTACTGCCCAATGATGTCACAGTGCAACAGCACATTGTTCATGTTTGTGGTGATGCAGTAAACAAACCTCCTGTGCTGCCAATTTGTATACAATTATAACACATTAAATTGTATATAAAAATGTACAGTACATAATATTAATGGCAATATGTTACTGGATTTTATATTTACTATCTTTTATATTATTATTTTAGTGCGTACTCTTTCTACTTATAAAAAAGCTTCTGAAAAACAGTATTTTGAGTTATGCTGGCAGCAACCTCATACATCTCATGTTTACCATGTCACTTGATTGCATCATTTTTTCTTGTGCTGAATTAATCTCATATTGTTGTATACAGTAATATGCTGTACAGGTTTGTAGACTATGAGCAATAGGCTGTACCATATAGCCGAGGCAAATGGTAGGCTATACCATTGAGGCAGGTTTGTGTGAGTGTACTCTGTGATGTTTGCACAAGACTGAAGTCACCTAATAACCATATTTCTCAAAAAGTATCCCCATTGCTAAGTGGCTTATGACAGTACTAAATATATGAGAGGAGAGGTATGCCCGTTTCAGATGTAAATACTATTTTTTCAGTCTCTGTTGTTCCATACATAATGTCCAGCATTTATTTAAAAATTACGAGTTGCATTCACTAGCAAGAAAAAAGATTCCCACATGCATTAAACAAACCAACCAAAATACCCAAACATAAATGTCTCACATTTGGAACAATTACACTAGGACTCTTATTATGATTCACATGTTCAGGGATACAGCGGTAACGGTGCACAACATGAATGAAAAGATTGAGAATTTTAGCAAAGGATTGGAAATATGAGTTAGAAAAAAGCCAGAAATGTATTTTTAAAAGTTATATCAGATGCAAAGAATTTCTCACAGGACTCATCAGGAGGAGATTCATAAAAGCTGAGGAAACCTCGGTAAGTTTAAGATAGGTCAATAGAAACTATGTAACCTGCATCACACAGAGATAAGGAAGCAGGGGAAAAAAATAGCATTCAGGAGTTGTAGGTAATTTCTAATGGTTTATCATATTCTCATTTGGAAATCCAGGAAAAAACAGAGGAGAAGCAAAAGAATTATGTGAGGAGATACTTGCCAAGAATTTCCCCACACACACACACACACCCAAAATAAAAAAAATTAAAAAAAAAACATTAAAAACTACTTGCCCAAGAATCTTAGATCACTTCAAGCAGGATAAATATCAAATAAAGCATACTTAGACACATCATATGTAAACTAAATGAAAAATAAAGAAAGTTATTGAAAGAGGCCAGAGAAAAGTGCATATTATCTAAAGAGACACAGTCATCAAGATTACAGAAAATTTTTTGTCAAAAGCAAGCTCTGAAAGTCAGAAACAATGCTGAGATATCTTTAATGAAATGTTTGTGTTGATTTTGGGGCTCTCTATTCTGTTCCATTGATCTTTGTGTCTGTTTTTATGCTAGTAGCATGCTGTTTTGATAACTATGTCCTTGTAGTACAGTTTGATATCACGTAGTGATTCCTCCAACTTTGTTCTTCTTTATCCAGATTACTATGTCTATTTGGGAGTCTTTTGTGGCTCCATATAAATTTTTGAAATATTTGTTCTAGTTCTATGAAATATGCCATTTGTATCTTTATAGGAATTGTTTTCAGTCTATAGATTGCTTTGGATAGTATGGATGTTTTAATGTTAATTATCCCTATCCATGAACACAGTGTTTGCTTCTACTTATTTGTATTTTCTTTGTCTTCTTTCTTTAGTGTCTTATAATTTTCCAACTTCAGGTCTTTTACATCCTTGGTTAGATTTATTCTTGGTTATTTTTTTTTTGAAAGAATTGTGAATGGGAGTGTTTCCTTAGTTTTACTTTCTGATAGTTCATTATTGGCACATAAAAATGCAACTGGTTTCTGGATACTTATGTTCTATCTTGCTACTTTACTGAATTTATTTATCACTTATAGTAGTTTTTTTCATACTGAAAGAAAAACTATCGACATAGACCCTTATGCACAGTTAAATATCTTTTGAAAAGTAAATGGATTAAGATATTTTTTAACAAATAAAAGTTTAGAGAATTTACTTTGAGCATATATATGCTGCAAGAAATAATAAAGGATGTTCCTTAAGACAAGGAACATGATACCAGAAAGAAATAAAAACAAATTGAATTGTTAACAAAATGGGTGCAAGTGTATTAAACATTTTTCTATTTATTTTAATATACCTATAGAATAATTTAATATCTGAAACAAAATAGTAACAATTTTTGTGAGGTTATAACTTATATAAATGTTGGTTGTAGGTTTTGCCATATATGCAAACTAATCTATTGAAATAGTACCTAAAGGCAGATTGTAATAAAGACATAAATATTAACTCTAAGGCAACCTCTGAAAATTTTTTATATGAATTGTAAAAAATTACCAGTAGATGTGATAAAATGGAGTAAGAATGCAAGTTAATCATACAGCAAACAGAAAAAAAAAGAAGAAACTAATGGAACACAGAAATATATCAACAACTAAGATTATGATTTATACCAAAATGATCATATACATAGTTGCATTAAAACAAATTTTGAAACACCCTAATTAAAAAGCAGGTATTGATAAATTATATAAAATAGCAAGGCCCAACTATATATTTTAAAAATGCTTTTAATAGAAAGACATCATAGATAGAAATGAAAATTTGTCCCTGGCTGGAATGGCTCAGTAGATTGAGTGTAGGCCTGCAAACTGAAGGGTCTCTGGTTGGATTCCCAATCTAGAGCACATGCTTGGGTTGTGGCCAGGTCCCCAGTAGGGGGTGCACAAGAGGCAATCACACATTGATGTTTCTCTTCCTCTCTTTATCCTTCCCTTCCACTCTCTAAAAATAAATCAATAAAACCTTAAAAAAAAAAAGTGAAAACTTGGAAAAATATATATTGTGCCATCACTAATGAAGAAATGGAGAATGCTTGTACTATTATATGTTATTACAAGATAAAGTAGATTCCAAAAAATATAATCAGGGATAAAAAACAAATAACATATGAAGTTTCAATGTATCAGAACTTCAAAATATGTAAAATAAAAATTGACAGAAATAGATAAATTAAATTTAGAAACTTCAACAATTTTATCTTAGTGATAAATAAGACAAATAGAGATAAAATCAGTAAAAGATATAAAACAACTAAAGAAAAAAATAAAATAGAATACCTAAAGAAAACTATCAACCAAGATTACCTTACTTATATTTATCACTCCATGCAGCAACATACGACTACTTATTCTTTTCATATACATATGAAAACTTTGCCTAGATAAACCATATTCTGAACTATAGAAAAACTACCAAAAATTTAAAACAATGAAATATTAAAAAATAAAAGTATGTTCTTTAGGAGAGAAATTAAACTAAAAATTAACAAGAGAAAATCTGCACATATTTGGAAGTAAAACAATAGAAGCTGCAATTCTCATTGGTCAAATAGGAAATCACAGTGAAAATTGAAAATATTTTTATTTGAATTAAAACTAAAACATAAAAAATGTACAGGCTGTAGATGTAGCAATGTTTGTCGAGAAAGTAATAGCATCAGATATTTTATATTAGCAAATGAAGTCTCACATCAATGCTCTTACTTCCAGCTAAAGAAATGTCTCTTTTTCCTCTTATCCTCCAATATTATACTAAGGCTCTCTTTGACCAAACCCAACTAAAAGTCAGAAGGTAAGAGAATTTTACTAACAGTTTACAAAGACAACTCAGAGAATAGAGCTACTCAGAGAATGCTGGGTATAGAATTGGTGGGAACAAATAAAGAATAAACATCAAGCTTCTTATAGTAAATTACTAAATATTACTTTGATGATAAAATATTAAAATTGAGGTAGCTGACCTGGAATTAAGAAAGACATTTATAATGGTTTCTTCTTTGCCTAGTGTTGATCCACAAACAGTTGGTAAACAATTCAGAAGCCATTGAATATCCTAACTTCAACTAACTCTTTTCCTTGCTTTTTTTTTTATTCATTATGAATGGTCATTATTTTAGTGAATTCTTTTCAAAATTATTTCCTTACTTTACTCTTTTTTTCTTGCTTAGGAAAAATCTCTTGATAAATACAACAATATATATTTTCTGTGTTGGCCTCAAAGTAGTGAAATTTTGCATGAGAACCATGAAAGAAAAATGCAATAGAGCTAGGAAGCCATTGTAATCTTCCAACAAGAAATGAAGGTGGCTTGGATTAGAGAAGTCAAAGTAAAAATACTGTGCGGTCAGACTCTTGTACATACTTTGAAAATCAATCCTCTTTAATGAAGGATGTAGATAAAAGGGAAGCACAGAAATGAGGTGGCACCATGGTTTTGTACATTGGCAACTTAAAGAAAACTGGCACTGATTGCAGAAATGAGAGAGCCTGGGGAAGAAATTTGTGGTGAAAGGGGTGGATGTGGGAATTAATAATTCTGTTTTGAACAGTTAAATTTACAAAGCCTACTATACATCCAAATCAGAATTACTAGTCAGTTGGATATAGAAATAGAACGGAACACCACCAGGGAAGGCCTTTAATACCACTTAGACTCCAAAAACCTCACTCAGGACTAGTGATACAAGCATAATAGGTTTAATTTTCAAAAGCAATAGAATAGTTTTTTTGTTTGTTTCAATGTTTTGTTTTTACATTTGAAGAATGTTTTACATTGCTATGTAGTAAAAGTTAACACAACAAGAAGAAATACACCCTGAGATGCAATGTTAAATGCAGCTTCTCTGGATAAGTTGTACTCATGTCAATAAATTTAACTACATGGGGAAGAAAAAAACCCAAAAACCTTTAATACACCTTTTGGCATGCTCTTTCTCCTTTTGTTCCTACAAATAATTCCAAAACTCATACAATATACTTTTTCTTTATTTATTTAAATAAATTTAGGGTCTAGCATTCACTTTGGCTGTTCTTTGCCTTCTTACCACTAGTACATTTGCAGTTCAAAATCACTTTTTGATTGTGAAAATAATGAGGAGAGTATTTAAAGAATTACTTTCTTAGGTTTTTTGTTTGTTTGTTTTTGTTCTGTTTTATCATCTTTTGTTTTTTAAGGAAATCTATCTCAGGCAAAAGAGATTCAGTGGGAAGATTTTTTTTTCTGTAAGTTTTTGGGGTGTAAGATTATCTAGAATCCCTGAGTTTTCAGAGATATTATTGTTCCTATTGTTAAGATCCTAATCTTTATTCATATCTTATGTTTCACATGCCAAAAAACACCTAGAGAGAGAATGTATTCAATCATTGTTATATATTCCCAATTGTGTGAAATCAGTTGCCTAGTTTAATAGGTGGTAGAGTTCTCTATACAGATTTAGGCACTAAACCTTGGTGCTTAAGACTTGCATTTTATTTCATACCTTAAGGCAAGAATTTACAATTTGTGCTCTTTGCTCTCTCAATTTTAATGTTTCTATGAGCAATCTCCATTGGTGTTGGAGGGCAGATAATGATCAAGTTTCCTAACAAAAGCCAAAATAGCAGTGGCTTAACAAGATAGAATTTTAATGTTCTTTCAGAGTGTAGTCCAGATACAAGTATCCCAGGTTCTATGAATGTTCCTGAGTCCAGCTCTGACATCTTAAACTCATAGTTTCCATACCATGGCCTAAAATTGCCATTTCTCCTCCCTTCACCAGGACTATTTTCTAGCCAGTGGAAAGGTTAGTGTATGCTTCCTCCTTTTAATGGCATAACCCAGAAATCTCAGAAGTACTTTTGCCTTTATCACATTGACTGGAAATCAAGCACATTGCCATACCTGGCTGAGATAAGCATGCATATGCGATCTTTGACTGGTGGCCATGTACCAGGAAATTCTGGAAACTTTCATCTTAAAAGAATAATGAAAAGTGAGTAAAGGAGAACAAAATGTCATCTTTATCACAGTTGATGTTATTCATCTTCTTTAAATTAACCTGTTCCCACATTGATGCTTTACCACCAGGTTTAATTCTCAAAGAGTATGTTATTAATTACTTGACTATATGGTTTTTCAATGTATCTTGTATAATGCCATCTCACCCAGAAAAAAAGAATATATTTTTTTCTTATAAATAATATGTTATAAATATATAAAAGGATATATATAGTGTATATAACATTATATATATAATGTGTTTTTTATATATATATATATATATATATATATATATATATATATATAATTTGGGGGTATAAGATTATCTAGAATCCCTGAGTTTTCAGAGATATTACTGTTCCTATTGTTAAGATCCTAATCTTTATTCATATCTTATGTTTCACATGCCAAAAAACACCTAGAGAGATTACGTATTCAATCATTGTTATATATTCCCAATTGTGTGAAATCAGTTGCCTGATATATATATCCCCCTTGCTGGATTTTACCCTGTTTGTTTCTAACAAGTAATTGCAAATGCTCCCATATTTCACCTGGAATCTTTTGCTTATATTCCTATTTCTTAATCAACTCTTTTATAAAATAGTTTTGTTTTATTGTTTTTCTCTGTTAGTAACAGATGCCAAATCTAGTTAATGGGGAAAAAAAAGAAAGAAAGAAAGGATGCTATTGGATGTATACGGAGTGTCTCATTATTATCAAAGGTCAAGTTAAAATATCAGACTGCTCTCAGACCCATCTGGAGATTTCAGAAACATGAATTCATAAAACTTCATCAGAGGCTGCCAACAAATGACTCAACTCCAACAATTTTTAGTCCTAGAGACTTACCTCAAGCTTCAAATGTCTAGATAAGAGAGTCCCATTGACCCAACTTTGACACAGTTCCACCACTCTTTTCTTTGGGTGTGTGTCAAGGAAGAAAAGTAAGAGCCAGATGGAATAAAGCAGAAATAGTTTCCTGATGGAACAGATGTTGAGCAGCAAATGCAAGCATTGTCTTCTCTCTTCCTGGGATCATGCCAGTTCTTCTTCTATTTATCTGAACACTTTTATTGTCCTCAATGAGGAGGCAAGCCACAAATTTTTCTAAACACTATTGTATCCCCTAGTCTCTTAGCTAAGTAATTTAGTTTCTTTGAACATGAGTTTTATTACCTTCAAAGTTAATATATTATTTCTTTTGAGTCCCTTTCTGAGTTTCTATTGATAATTCATAGGATGCCTGTTATATTTATGGACTTAAAATATTAATTTATACTCACTAATTAGTATTATGAATTTATTTTCTTAATCTTTGTATTTTTATTTTATATTTTTTGGATTATAAATGAAATTTTAAAGTCATCAAGAGATCACTGCCCTGACTGGTGTGTCTCAGTGGGTTTGCTGTCATCCCACAAACCAAAAAGTTGCCAGTTTGATTCCTGGTCAGGGCACATGCTTGAGTTGTGTGCCAGGGCCCCAAGTGGGGCTGTGAGAGAGGCAATCGATTGATATTTCTCCTGCACATCAGTGTTTCTCTCTCTCTCAGTCTCCCTTCCTTCCCCTCTCTCTAAAAAAAAAAGATAATTAATTATTTTAAAAAAGAGATCACATTAAAAGTTTATCTTCTAAAAAGCTTAATTCAGAGCTAATCATTTATTTACCACCCAGAAGTGCCCCTTCATTAATTGATAGTTGTATCTAAGTTTTTAAATGCCAAATTTTTACTCATTTTTAGATTGAAAAGATAAAAAGGAAGAAACTAACATTATTAAATAAATACACATCTATAACTTTCTATATGTCTACTTCATTTGATCAATCAAAGCTATGTGTAGTTGGACAGTAAGAGGGGTTTTGAGTCTTGATTGAACAAGTTTCAGTGGAAAAAGTTGTCTTGATTAATTAATGATTCCTGCCATAGGTGCAGGTGAGAGTATGGCAATATGCATGATGACTTAACAAAAGACTAGACATTTGAAACCGTCATGTGAAATACAAAGCACCTGGGGGATGGGATGAAACACAGATTCTGTTTTCTAAGGTCTTGGGTGGGACACAAGATTATGCATTTTTAACAACCTGTCAAAAGATATATATGCTGCTAGTTCAGAGACTGCACTTTGAGGATGAAGGCCATAAATGTTTATTAATCAACGAGACCATTTTTCACTGAGATTTTTGGCTAGTATAAGCGAAGATTCATGCAAGCATGTGTGCACACATACACCAAATATTTATTGACTCTTTACTACGTACCAGGCAATGTCCTGAGTGTAGAAATACAGCCATAAATAAAATAAGATCCTGTTGTCATTTGTCTTCCATTTGTGTATGTGGGCATGTGCATGTGTGTAGACTGACAGAAATTAAATGCAAAAATAAATAAGTGCCTGGACAAAGGGTATCTTGCTCTGGAAATATTTAATTCAATTCCCACTTTCAGTTTAGTAATTCACATAACCAGTCATTCTTAGCCAAATAAATAAGCTAAAGCTATTCTTTAGCAAATATAGCAGGCTGGATTGAGTGAAAACAATACTAGACATCTCTGGATCTTTCTGTCCCACTCAGGTCTGGTTGTCAAGCTTGCATTAAGTCATAGTGTGGCAAAATGGATTCAAATGCCCGAATTTCACACTCAGTGGCCTTATGAGTCAGCTGCACTAAAGCAAGCACTAGTCCGGGCAACAGTCTCTATCTGCTGCCCGCTACACGGACAAGCTGCCATATGCAGGTAATCCCCAATCCCAGCCCACTATCCCCTTTTACCATTACAATCAAAACATGGTAAACCACTAACCCACACAGCAATTATTCAAAACAGGATAAACTCTAGAAATGATGGTGGGCAGCAGCAGGAGAGAACTCAACTGTGGAAAAATGTAGACCAAAGTCATCGAAAGGGGCTCATCAGTCATGAAGTGATAGACTTTGGATTGAATTAGTATTAGGCTGTATAAGACTAATTAAACTCGAAGTAAATGAGATATTGCTTTGTTACCCAGTCTGTTTCTCACCTAAAAGGTTGGGGGCTCAAAAGAATGATAGAGAAGTAACAAAAATATTACAGTTTTTACACATTTGAGTGTTATGCGAGGAAATTAATGATCGTATTTTATATGCTTCAGAATTAGTTCTTCAGACCCTTCTTTTCTGGCCTCTTTTTTTTGGTTAGCCTCTACTACAGAGGACCTCTGTGCTATTGTCACTCAACTGGTCATTGATGTTGTAGACTAGTGACCAAAAAACAAAAAAACAAAAACCAGAAGCAAAAACAAACAACATAACACAGCTAAGATCTTAAGATCTTTCTGACAAAATCATTGCACAAAAAGAAAAAAAGTATAAAACAGAGGCTTGATGACCATAGTCATTGAAAGTAGTTTCTCTAAGAGATGACAGCTCTAATCTGAGGTCATCACTCCTCCCTGAGTTGTTTTAATCCTTACATTTCACATATGAGTAACATAGCACAATACATATCATGATTTTACTCCTTTGGCAGGCTTACTGGAAAATAATATATTGTCAAAGAGCACAATATCCCACTCAATTATAAAATGTTCTTATTAGCAATAAAAGCAGCCTTTGAGCCTGAAGTGCCTAGACTACCTCACTATTAGGGCTAAAGAAGGACAACGATGGGTAGAGATTATCATAAGACCTCATGATGTAAAAAATTCATCATACTGTTGTCTGCCCCAGAACTGAGAATATTTCCTCAAAATGAATTCCAGTCTCTAAACTAGAAATCAGAAACTCTTAAAATACTATACTAGTTAATTTTATAGATAAAAATGTAGTTAAAAGTTTAGTCCTTACTGGGTACTTATTCAGTCCAGGGCCTAATCCCCTTCACTCTCTCCCTCCTTCCATCTCTTCTCTGGCTTCCTTCCTTCCTTCCTTCCTTCCTTCCTTCCTTCCTTCCTTCCTTCCTTCCTTCCTTCTTTCCTTCCTTCCTTTTTCCAACTTCTTTCTTTTCCTCTTTACCTTCCTCTTCTTTATCTCTCTGTTCCTTCTTTCCTTACTTCTTCCCTCGCTCCCTCCCTCCCTTCTTTTTCTTTGGTTTTTTTTCTTTGTTCTCCCTCTACTCCTGTCTGCCTCATCTCTCTCTTTCTCTTCTTCTTTCTTTCAGTGTATGTACAGCTTAGTTTGAAAATATAAGTTGTTTTAAAGTTTTGGGGTACAAATAAAATAAATAATTTAATTAGTATAATATAATATTTTAAGGCTTATATATAGTGGGCAATAAGAAAGAAATAGAAATCTCTCTCTTTTTTCTCTCCTGTGTTCTGTTCCTGTATACCTCTGAAAGAAACTGTATTTTGTACATTTAAAAAAATATTTTTATTTATTATTTTAGAGAGAGTGGAAGGGCAGAAGAAAGAGAGGGAAAGAAACACTGATGTGAGAGAGAAACACTGATCAGTTGCCTCTTGTACCCTCCCCAACTCGGGACCGAACCCACAACCCAGACATATGCCTTGACTGAGAATCAAACAAGTAACTTTTTGCTTTGTGAGATCATGCCCAACCAACTGAGCCACACCAGCCAGGGCTATACACTATTTACTTTTCTGGGAGGAATAGCATGTCAGAGTCTCCATGGTATAGACTGTTTGGAAAAAGTGGTAAAGATTAAAAAAAAAACACTGTCTTTCATAAAGTAAAACTCTTGAAAAGTTAAAAAGACATATACACATTCTATTATTGACATGAAAAAAAAATTTGAAGTCAAAGAGGAGTTGGCACTTAGGGTTTAAAGAAAGTGTTAAACTCACAAAACTCAAATGAATATTTCTAATAAAGTTTAAATAATGTAATTATCAATTATGAAAACAATCATATAATGCCCTACATTTTATATCTTGTTATACTCTGTAAATGCTTTCCCATATGTTTTGATATAATTTTGTCCTCATAAATAACCTTGTGAGGTTTGGTTGGGGAGTTACTAATTTTCTCTCTTATTCTCAGAAGCAGCCTAAATCCTCACTGAGCAGATTAAATATGCATAACTTCATTTTCATTCCCTGACTGATTCCAAAGTCAATATCTTAATATTGCTAAGAGAAGTTGTCTTCCTTAAACTAAGGTTTCTGGGATACAGAGAGAATATTCATAAGGTAATAAGTAAAGTGTTTTTATGACAGAGAGCCTAGTTATTATACAGAAAAATTATTTCTCCTTTATTATATAATTTAAATTATTGTGGAAGAAAATGTTTCAACCAGATACAGATGAATTTTGTCTATAAAATAGTTGCATATACTTTTGTTAAAATATGTTTTCTTTGAAAATATTTAACTCTTGCTCATGAGTTAAGATTTAGAGTCTCTCACAGATTCAGAAAGAGTTTGCCTTACATTTTAGGAACCTGCAAAAGAGTACATCAGAGCTGGTATGAGAGATTAAATTTTGTGTTATGCAGCAAGGCCTGGAATGGAAGTCAGACCATCTGGGGAATGTAAGAAACTTCACAACTGCATTCAAGTTCGTAACAAGGAAAATGGAGTTAGTTTTAATGAAGTTCAGGCTAAAGCACGTTAAAATATACCATGGGGAAATGAAGAAAATGACCATTGCATAAGGAGCAGTGGCTATGGTTCTTCACTCTGAGAAGAAGGTTGTCAAAGAAAGAGACAAAATAAAAAAAGCCAGGTACAGATCTCCACATGCATGAGACTTATTAAAACTATCAAAAATGATTCTATCCGTTAGAGATAGTCATTATTTGAGAGAAATGTTTTTTGCAGTTTTTGCTCCTTGCAAATGTACATAAATACATATTGCATAAATAGTGTGCCTAGCCACTACCTAGTAGTGTATCTACCTACTCTCTGTCATCAACATATTCTGGATTATGATATCCAATAAAAATAAAATGTGAGCTACAAGTAGTAGACGTATATGCAAGTTTCTAATGACTACATTCAAAATGAAAAGAAACAGAATTAATATTAATAACCTATTTACTTAATGCAATATGTATAAAATGTTATGATTTTAATATGTGTAATCAATATGCAATGTGTGGTTGCATGTATCAATTATATATAATCAATATAAAATTTAAGGTAATTTTACCTTATGCTCTTGAGGATGAAAGATGGGGAAGAATGGGACAATGTGTATTATATTTATTTCTGTGTCCATTACAACCTTAATAAAAAGGCCTTGGGAATGAAGACATGTTAATTCCATCAACCATGCACATATATTAAAAAGAAAAAAAATGTGAAAAAGTTTCCCACATCTTCATTCTCCTGAGTAACTAACACCTAGAACACAGTGAAAAAAATAGAGATCAATTATAATATCCACATAGTATTCTTTTGCAATACCTATATTTAACCAATTGGAATAAATCAGTTATTTGATAAAAGTTTTTGCTCCATTTTTGCTTTGTGAGCAATGCTTAATAATTACTTTTGTTCACATACATTTGTCTAAATGAGCATCAAAATCTTTGGAAATTCAAGCATGTGGAAAACGAGATTTATATATGAATAATAGTAAAACTCAGATGAAGATATCCTGACAAGTTCTTACATTTTCATCCAGATACCCTTCTCCTTCAGGTATCTGAGACAATGGTAGACAATGGAATGTGTAATCAGTCAACTTTGAACTTTAAGCCTAGTAAGGAAGACTTGAGTGTGTGGAAATAGAATTTTACTTATACTAAAGAAAGAAAGAAAAGCAAGATAGCCTCTTCTTAAAGGCTAGAGGGCTCTTCTTAGAGCCACAGACACAATGCCATCTCTCTGTAGCTGTGGTAAATAAGCATGTTTGTATATGCATGCATTGGTGTAATGAGAGTGTAAAACTTCCCCCAGGTCCCCACCCCGCAATCTCCACAAACCTACTTCTCTGCCAAAGCTTCTCTGTTGACCTTTTGCAAAAGCAATTATTTGGCTTAGTAGAAATGTGAAAGGTGGAACTACATGGATTATAAATGCAAGAAATCTACTTAAAATATTTCATTTTCCCAAATACAAAATTTCATGAATACCATACCAGGGGTAATTGAATCAAGTTGTTAACAAAACAATGATTTGGTTATTTTATCATTCTGCAAAATCAGATAACTGATTTTCACAAATTATTTTGCTTCTGTAATAGAAAATGTCTTGTGACTATAGCAAGTTGGTCACTCATATGGACAGAAACAAGTTAAAGTTTAAAGTCATACACCTCTTTTGTCAGTGTTGACTGCAATTTATTTTGCCTTGTTCAAGAATGAGAAAACAGGCATAAAAAGGTAGTGTATCAAAGTACAATAGAAATCAAGGTGTAGAGATGATCTGTCTCAAAAAGGCTTAGAAAAAATTGTTTAAAATTTTCCATTTCAATTTCTAGAGGAAAAATCTGAGAAATTGATAAACTGTCTAGGTGCAAAGTGAGAGCAACTCTATAAAAGTCTTTCACAAAGCCAGCAGGGAGAAAAGGAAAATGGAGAGGAAGAAAGACAAAGAAAGACAAACTACCAAGACAAAAGGATGCTGTACAAAAGGAGAATGATGAGGCATGGGAGACTATCTATACACCAAAATGTTCACGGTGGTTGTTCATTGTTTGTGCAGTTCCAGTGATTTTTTAAGTTAGTTTGTATTAAATTCAATTAAATTAGGCAAAAATGCACAAACTATCCAAAAGTTATAGAGTGCAACCTAACACATATTTTAAATTATAATTATGCTTATAAAAAGATAACTGCAATAAGAGTTAATGAAGAATGATCCTTCATATAAATTAATATGCAAACATATGAAGTACTAGTAAAGAGAATGAACCAGCATTTTAGGATATCAATTACATAAGACTAGGTAGAATTGCATACATGGAATAAAAGTTTGTCTTAATAGAAAAAACCCTAGTCCACATTATATAGATCCAAAATAGAAGCATCACCAAAACACAACAAAAAATAGCAAAAATAAACAGCATTTGTTATGTTAAAAAATTTAGCATTATGACTTTCTGATATATATATTTATATATTATATAAATTTTAATCAAATATTTTTAAAATGTATAAGTAGTTATGACTTTCTGATTATATATCATATAAATATCCTTGTAGGTTCTTTGGCCTATCAATTTTATTAGCTATGCTATATTTTTTCTTATTGGATGGAATAGACCCTCTGGAATAATATCATGTAATGTAGACATTATTTTTAATATGAGCAAAATTTATACTGTATTTTTAAAATAGATATTACAGTAAAGAAATGTTTTTCTTGCCCTGGCTGGTGAGCTCAGTGGATTGAGTGCCAGCCTGTGAACCAAAGGGTTGCAGGTTTGTTTTCCAGTCAAGGCACATGCCTGGGTTGCAGGCCAAGTCCCCAATAGGTGGCGCACAAGAGGCAACCACACATTGACGTTTCCTCTTTTTCCTTCTCTTCCCCTCTTTCTAAAAATAAATAAATAAAATCTTAAAAACAAAAATGAATGTTTATCTGTAAGTTTGCAGAAAAATACTAGCAGCTGTTTTATATTGAATCAAATATCTATTTCACATTTTAAGAGGATTATATAAATTTTCTAGTGTTTTTACATTTTGATATATAAATCATGATTATAGATTGCAAAACAATAATAGAAACAATTGCACTGATAAGAAAAAGCCACCGTTTCTCAGTTTATACTCTATATACAGTGTGTTGTTCTTTAATATACTGCTTTATTCCTTTCAGAAGTAGAGTTGGGCTTGTAGAACATTTAGTGTCTGTTATACTATCTTTAAGCTGAGATGGACTCTCCTTTGTTAAGACTTTAGTTGGGTAATTTGTCTTTATATCTTTGCCTTTGCTCTGGAGCTCTCTCCTGGGCATTTCTGCGGCAGGGCTGCCCATTCGTCCTGCTGCTTTGCATCCAGGAAACTGCAATCTCTCCCTTCCTTGGAGCTCAAAGTGCTAGTCGGCTGTAGAGGGTACAAAGTGTAGTCAATCTAAGGATGTGTTTATCACCCTAACAATGTTACTACTAGAGAATGTGAGTATATAGGCAAATATATCTTTATGGTCCTCTAAGAAATTCTTTTTTTTCTTTTAATCATGTTTATGATTTTTTTTTAACCAAAGCTCATTGATAAGCCCATAACTGTGCAACACTGTTAGTATAGTTTTGGATTTTTATAGGCCAACTTTCATGCTTTCTGAATTTTTTACCTTCTTTAAAAATATGCAATTTTTTTTTAGTGTGGATGCCTTCCAAGTAACATATAATTGCTAACTTTAATTATAAAGCATATAAATTAACTACAAAACACATAGCTATAAAATGTATGACTTAGACAAAGGAAATGAATTATTAATGCTAGAGGAACACTGTGGTACTATGATGAAAAGGTAGAAAGTTTTTAAAAAATTGTCTCCCTATTTTATTTTACCCATCCTCCTTCTTATAAAAAACACACCCACACCCACAAACACTGTCTGACTATATTTAATCCTCTGCTTCTGAAATAATTGGTGGGAAACTTGCAAACACAATGATTAAACCTAATTCAAGCTTAAGATCATGAATCGTGAATCCACCTTAATGCATCCAGCCAGCTACATGGTAAGTGCCTAGGCCACCCACAATTTTATGCTCTTTTTCTCTTTAGCTGACTACTATGTCTCACCCGTTTTTCTCTATTTTTCAAGCCCAATATCTAATGTTCCAGCTTCCTACTCTGATGAAAGTCCTTGCTTTGTCTCCCAGTTAAAACATAGTCACAGCCAGGATAAGAGAAGTCAGATTCCTTCCTTGACATTCACCCATCCATCATGTGGCCACAGCTCTCACCTCTCACATGGATTCCTGCAAAGGTCTCCCTACCTCTGAGCTCCTCTGCTGTGTCCTCTAGTGACAAATTGAGTACAGGTGAGACATGGTTTATTTCAGGTGTGTCAGCTGGTATGTTAGGGAACTAACCTAGTTATTATCTCAGAACAGATAATGACTCAGTAGAGGTGGTAGCACACTTAGACGTTCCTCTCTGTGAGTAAAAAAAACTAATAATTCCTGGGGTTGTGGCTCCCAGAGGGTCCAAAAAGGACTGAGCAGTCACTACAAACAACAGAAGAGCAGAGCAGATGCCCCTCAGATAGGATGAATGAAGAAAGCATGCATGAAGACTTCACTCTAAGACCCTTGGGCTTCTCATTTGGCTCTGTATCTCCTCAGTGAGGTTTTGGTAGTTTTTAATCAATGGCTAAGGAATTGTAAAAGTTCAAGATGTGTCCAGGATCCTAATATTTTGACACTTGAGCATGTGCCAGACCTATATGTCTTCCTAAGCTGTCCAGAATCCATACATCAAAATCCTAAATTTATATGTGCTGCACAGCAGATGGAGAAAATGTACTCCCTGTTTTTATATACCCAAATTTCCAAGGCAGCTGAGAACACTGGCTTTCTCCTGAGGTAAGAAAATAGGTATGTTGGGGAAGAAAATATACTTTATCACAAATAGCTTTAACTAAGGAAATTTATTCTTAAGGTTGTATCTCATTCGAATTTTGTTTCTACATATCTTTCTACAAAAGCATAAAAGCATTTTAAACCTAACCAATGCCAATTGCTTTGTTCTAAACTGTACCAACTACTAGACAGACTGCCATGAATTTCAAATATGATTAACATTGCCTTCATAAAATTGTATCAATGTAATTCACCACATGGTAGATTTAAACTCTTGTGATCCAAATTGCTTTTTTATATGACATTATCAAGATGAGGCTGGCTTTGAAAATAATAACTTAATTCTTTTTAGTCACAGTTTATGATGGAAAAGAAAGGAAATAGAGGCATTGATCATGTTTGAATTGGTTGGCACATTTCCTTTGATCACCATTTCTCAAGGTGATGAAAATGTCCTTTCGTTTTTGCTGATCTGTCAATATACTTTTTGAATGTTGTAAATTGCTCAAAGGAATTTGACATATAAGAAGATGATAAAAAATTATCTTTCATCTAGCTGTAACGTTCTTACAATTCTGAAGAGCCCAGCATTTAAAAATGTATTTAAAGGCTTAAGTCTGGAATCTGCATTATAGCCACCTCTGAAACAGAAATGCTGTCTGGGTAAGAGAGCAATGGAAATTCTACAGTTTTTTTTCAATTTTTTTTTCAATTTTTTTATTGTATGTTTTTCATTATCATTTAGTCCTCTTATATCCCGCCCCCCACAATCCCCACACTGTTGTCCATGTCCGTGAGTCTTTTTTCCTTCTTGTTCAATCCCTCCAACCCCTACCCTCCCCGCGTTGCTGTCATCCTGCTCTCTACCGATGAGCCTACCTATATTTTGGTTTTTAGTTGAGTTTGTTCATCAGACTCCACATGTGAGTGAAATCATATGGTATTTGGTGCCGCCACTGTGGAAAGCCGTATGGAGATACCTTAAAAAAATTAAAAATGGATCTGGCTTTCGATCCACCTATCCCATTTCTGGGAATATATTCGAAGGAACCCAAAACACTAATTTAAAAGAACGTAAGCACCTCTATAGACTTTTTATCTTGGTTTTGGTGCTCACTCGCTCTCTGCCCCCCTCTCTTTCTGCCTTTGTGCCTTCCTCCCTCCTCTCCTTCCTGTCTCTTTCTTCCATTCCTTTTTCTTCATGCATCACAACTACAGACTTTCATTTTTTGGTACCTTAAAAAATTGTCCACATACACACATTTTACTGGAGAAGCTTTTAAAATGTGCCCGCAGTGCTCTGATGGCTTAGGGGACCTCTCTTGACTCTTCATTTCATCATGTCTCCTCTTTAACCTTACTACCACTGACTCCCCACCTTGAGATTTGTCACTTTATATTATTCATGCCCTGTCAGAATCTGGGTATTCCTTCCTAAATTTTGTTTCATGGTCTAATTTTGGCTCCACAATCTGAAGCCTGTCCTGCCCTCTCACCAGTCTTATATCTCCTTTCCCATGTCTTTGAAGACTTGAGTGTGGAAAAAAAATGTAAAATTTCGTTCTTGGTATATTGGTATAGAAGAGAAGGTAGAGATCTGATTGTTGAAGACCTTGATTGCCAAGGTATGTGTATCCAAAGGAGTTTTTGTGATTAAATCAATAAAATGTTGAAAGTGATATTTCCTAAAATTTAGTTTGACACAGGGGTACAAGGAGGATTAAAGGAAGGAAACACCAAAAGGACAGAGCCCAGGTAGGAGGTAGTGTGATATGGAAGTGTGCTCCAGAGCCAAGTGATATCAGGAAGATGGAATTTCCCTTCTTTTTTGAGAAAACATGCTGAATCCCCCAATTCCAGAATGTAAGAAAAATTCTGCTCTTGAGTCTCTCAGCAGCCATTGAAAGAGAAGGAACCGCAGTTGCGTGTGTGCATGTGTGCATGTGAGTGCCTGGGAGTGTGTGGACAGGGAGGTGTTGGCAGCCGAGTTAGAGTGCCAGCTCTTTGGACTCCATCTGTTATTCTCTTTTTTCTCCTCCACGTCTATCTGATGGTAGCGGCGGTGGGCATTTATATTCATGTCTCTTTCTATTTATTTCCGAATCTTTTACAATTTGAGGGTTGGGGGTAGTGGGAAAGGCAGGACAGGGTGACCAAGGAGAGCAGTAGCAGAAGAACAGGAGGAGGGCATGGAGGTGAAGAAGAGGATTAATTTGGGGTTAAGGAACAGAGCCTGCGAGGGGACACCATTAGTCCTTGACAATTGCTATTGTATATCAATGGGGAAATTGAGGGCCTGAATGGCACTTTTAAAAAACTAGAGTTCCTGAGTATGATTAATGTGGAACGAAGTTCATAGGTCCAGATTTCCAACTTAAATAAACTTCGAAAGTTGGAACTTAGCAACAATAGAATTTCTGGAAGCTTGTAAATCCTGGTAGAGAAATGTCCCAACCTTACCCACCTCAATCTGAGTGGAAACAAAATCAAAGATGTCAGTGTACTAGAAGCTCAGCAAAATCTTAAACATTTGAAAAGTCTTGACTTGTGTAACTGTGAGATCACAACCCTAGGGACAGTGTTTTTGAATTGCTCCAGCAAATCACATAGATGGATTTGATCAGTCGGATAAGGAAATACCAGACTAGTGAGTGGAGAATGATGAAGATGGAGATGAAGATGATGAAGATGAGGATGAAGCCAGACCATCTGAAGGATATGAGGAAGAGAAGTAGGAAGAACAGGATGAGGATGAAGATGAAGCTCAGAATTGGAAGAGGGAGAAGAAGAAGTGGGCCTCTTCTACTTAAGAGAGGAAATTCAGGATGAAGAAGACTATGTTAAAGAAGGGACAGAAGAAGGAGGTCTTCAAGGGGAAAAGTAGAAACTAGATGCTGAAGATGATGGAGAGGAAGAAGATGACTAGATCATTCTAAGACCAGATTCCCTAAATTCCTAGCTATACAATGCAGTGATCACATCGCCCTTGTTTCTTCATGGATAATAGCAATCCTTTCAGGAGGCAATGTGTAACTTTTTATAGGAAAAATTTGGTGTTACTATTTTTGCCTTACCATTCCAAATAAGACTTACTAGTCTTTAATGATCATATTGTACCTAGAGAAAAATTTTCATTGACCCCATTGTGAAATTCCTTAGCAGTTTATATAGAATCTTAATTTTTCTAATACTAGCTCGCTCCCTGTGTTAGTCATTTTTAGCCCATAATAAAAAACATGATGGCTTTTCCACAGACATAGCATGGTGCATTTCATTTATCAGGCTTTAAAGTTATTTATGAATTAACTGAAATCATAGTCAGCTGGAATATGAAATGAAAATAGTCTCTTGAATAAGTTGGTTATTTTTCAGAGGTAACCCACAGATCTTTAGCATGAAGGCAATGAGTTTTTTATTTTGGCTAAGGGTTTTTGGGTGCTTCTTTGTCACATGAGTAACTTGGAAAGAGGAGCAGAATAGTAAAGGTTCTATTCAACAATACAGCTCATGGCTTTGAGGGAGGTTTCTGAAGCCTTTTAATTTAGGGGACTAATAAGATTTTATTTGTAAAGGAAAAATTGCTTATAGGAAGTTCAGAGACATGCAGGGAAGCCCTTTGTTCTTCGGGCTAAATGAAGATGATGCCATGCTAATGCTTGTTTATTTTACTTTGCTTTTAAGTATGCATTTTTTAAACTTTCCTTTTGGCAATTCGTGATCACCCTCCTTTCTTGTTTCACTCTCCTCCCTCTTATAAAAAAATGGGAAATTTATGAATACCTAGGACAACCTTTGGTCTTATATCTAACCTATGTTTTCAGACCTGTCTCAGTTTTAAACAAGCTAAGTGAAACTGAATATTTTCTGAAAAACAAATTTTATTATCAATGCAGTTTTATGCCACATACTTCTTATTGGACTTACAGACTGTGTAGTAGGATAAAGAAAAGACACAAGAGGGGCTTTTGGAAGCACCAAGGGTGTCCCTCAAAAGTTAAAATAATTTCCTGTTGATAATTAATGAGACATTTAAGTCACATTTTTAAATTAGCTTCCCAAATGACTTAGCTACCACTCTGCAAGCATTTCTAATTTTTCTGAATAGAACCTTTAATTCTCCTTTCTATACTTTAACAAAATACCAGACATAACATTTGATTGGAATAAATTAGGTAGTGGGAAAATATTTGCAACTAAATCTATATGAAAAGTAAGGTATGCTTTCAAGTAGATGTCCATTAAAAATAGAAAAATATTTGGAGGAAGTGTGAGTGTGTGTTTTCTTATGTGGCTACTAATTATAATATAAGTAGATAAGAACATCTCATTTTTGTTGTGAGGCCCCATGTTCAAGGCAATTGTTTTTTTAATCATGGATCTCTAAATTTTTCCTCCTTTGTTTCAAGTTATTTGTAAGATTTTTTAAGTTAGTGTCAGCAAATTAATAAAGTTACACTTCCAGACTGGAACACATTTAAATTACTGAGTATAGTGCTTTTTTTTTTAATGTTTGACTTGGGGTTTTAAGTAAAAATTAGGAAGTTATTGGTGGATAATTGAAAGAAGTAAAACTGACTGAAATAAAACTCTTGCAATAAGTTAGTAAGAAGATTTGAATATCCAAGTAGCTAATATTTTACTTAAAGTTCATGTTTTTGTTTATTTTTTTCCATAAAATCATACCAGTAGTGCCTAGTTGTCTTTAACTTCATTAAAAATAATTTTGTTAGATTGTACTGTGACAGCTGTCATATCAGCGTGCATTTAAAAAATTATCAAAATTGGTGAATTTTTGTGCAGCCATTTTAATACTGAAGATAGAAGAAAATATGCAATGTTTTCAGCATATTATGCTTTATTACTTCAAGAAAGGTAAAATTGCAACTGAAACACGAAAAAAGATTTGTGCAGTGTATGGAGAAGGTCCTGTGACTGACTGAACATGTCAAAAGTGTTTTGCCAAGTTTTTTGCTGGAGATTTCTCCACTGGATGATGCTCCATGGTTGGGGAGAATAGTTGAAGTTGATAGTGATCAAATCAAAACATTAATTAAGAACAATCAACATTATACCACATGGGAAATGGCTAACATTCTCAAAATATCCAAATCAATATACTTATTGGAAAATGTCACATTTTACAGAAAAATTCATACAGACTTTTTGGCCAACCCAGTAAAATTAAATCTATATATTGATTTTCCTATCAATCATCTTATTGTGCAATAAAAATTAGAGTTATTTGGTTTGAAAACAACACATAAGAACCTCCAAATAATTTAAGACTTATTTGGTTTTCTGGGTGATGTTTTCATGCAAATAAATAACGGCTGGTTTTATATTTTATAGAAGTTTTTGCTTTTTGTATGGCAGTATGTATATATTGTGTTAAATTCCTCAAAACTCTCTTCAGAAATCTTTGAAGTTAATTCTTTTGTGCAACTGTTTTGAATAAAGCCATGAGAGTGAATTAAAAAGAATTCTGCTCATGATTTAAAAGTAAGTTGGAGTCTCTTCTCACTCATTTGTTTCTACTTACAGCACTGTATTTATAAGAGTGCTGATTTCTTGAGAATTGTTTCCAAGGATTTAAACATGTGTGTTTACAGCTCCTTGAATTTTCCAGCTTTTCAGACCTCTGACATGAATGTATGTTTTGATAAACATATATAAGTGAATACTTTTGTCCTCCCTTAAAGTTATTGTATGAAACTCAAGAAATTAGAACATAATTTTTGTTGAAGATTTACATAAGGGTTTCTTCTTTTGTTGTAAATTTTATATTTGTTTTACCTTTATAAAGTTTAAAAAGCACCATAGCTAAAAGGATGGATTAAATTTAGGGGCAGGTCTGCATATGCAGCATGGTCAGTTTGTTCTGCATCTTTGCTCAAAGTGATAAAATAGGAAAAACAATGAATGCAGGGAGAAAGGCCAATAATTTAGTTTTCTACATAACCATTAAATTACTGTGCTCCAGAAACAATAAAAGCCTTACCAAGAAAAAAATAAATTGCTCACATATTATCTGAGGATAGAGAATAGTAGGCAAAGATCAAATAGCTATTTTCATTAGCGAATATATTTTAGAATTATAATAGCTTAGTATAGAATTGTTACTTAGTTTTCCCACATGTCAGCTATAGTTGCAGAACTATTTTACAACAAAATGTGTTATTTCCAAATAGGAATGGAGTGAGAAATAAAGAAGTTTAGTTATCATCCATAGCAAAAACTTATTTTGTAAGAGAAAAAAGTGAGAAAGAAAGAAGCTGAGTGAGTTACCCAGTGTTTCTTGGGATTGTTGTAACTGAAGGAGGGCTAGAAATGAAGTCTCCCAACTCACTTTTCTTCCAATTTTATTCAATCTAATCTTTCTTAATTTCTGGAGGATACCCCCTATATCCTTCCTACAAAATAGGAAGCAAAAAAATAAGATGTGTCTTTTATTGTTTAACATCATCACCATACAACTTTTGGTAGTCCCTGTGCACAGATGTTAGCTTGGAAGGTGAAAAGCATAAATACCTTCTTTTCCAAGACTGCCAACTAGTTCTTTTTAGTCCCTTACTATCATTTATGTGCACATGCATATTTCAAGTAGTTTTTGTAAGTGCATGGTTATATACCATACACAGTTTTTAGCTATACATTAACTTCAATTACTAAAAATTTCATAGCCAAAGGGAAATTAGAAGAAATAATTTAATTTAAATAAAGCAAAATAATATTTTAACAACATAATTATTTTTCAAGTACGTTAATGGGAAGTTTTACCTTATTGATATTTTGAATGAAAAATATCTCTATGCTTTGGATTTCACACAAAAATATTAACCCTTAACCCTTTTTGTTGTAAAATATTTAACACACTTTGTCATAAAACAGTTCTACAACTATAGCTAACATATGGGAAAACTATGTAACACTTCCATACTAAGACATTATAATTCTATAATATAGAAAGAAAATATTCTCACTAAAGAAAGTATAGATTTGATCTTTGCCTTACTATTCTCTATCCTTTGATAATATGCAAACAATCCAAATATGCTTTTGCTTGGTAAGACATTTATTATTCCTGAAGCACAATGGATTCTAAGATGCTAACATGTGTTTTGTAATTTGGAAAAATGTTTCTACAATGAATATATGTTACAGAGCTAGCGGGGTGGATCTCTTCATTTAAGATAAGTGGGTATAGGCACTTGAGAAGATGCAAAAGAGTTATAGTAAGTTTAATAAAATAAAACAATAATTTAATTATTTTTTAAAACATCAATCATATTTAGCTCATAAATCATATAAGAAAAGGTCAAGATTGCTGACAACTGATCCATTCCAGTACTTTCTTACAGAAATATAATGTGAACCACAGAATGGTTCACTTAGTGGTTCATTTTAATATTTTATTTTATCATAAAAAATCAAAATAGTATCATTTTAAATTGTAATCTATATAAAATAATAAGATATTTTATACTTTTAAAATTTTTATACTATGATTTCATCATCCAGTGTTTGTTTTTCACTACTATCATCTTAATTTTGACTCTGTAATTTTAAATGTTCAGTAGCATCACAAAGTTAGTGGGTACTATACTTGACAGCATAGATTAAATCATTTGAAAAATAGTATGTCCAATACAGAGCTCTTAATTTCTTCCTATAAATTTGATTCCTTCATTCTCCTTTGACTCTCTAAAATGTGATTTTCTCCATTGTTTAAGTCTCAGAACTAAAATATATTATATCTCTTCCTTTTCACATTAATCCATCATCAAGTTGTGCTATTTCTCCCTGTAAATAGAAGTTGTTCTACCTCTGTGAATTGTTAATGCTCTATTCAAGCCACTACCACCACTCACTTAGACCATTATGATGGCCATACTTCTAATTCTTTAGCTCTAACCTTTTCCCACTGCCATACTATTATTTAAATCTACACTATGCCATGCCATTCTTCTACTTTGAACTGGAAAATAACTCTCACTGTTTTTAAAACCCACCCTCCCATCATGGCATACAAGGTTATACATAATGTGAATTTCTCTCTCGGTCGCTTGGGTAATACCATAAACTCATAAGAAACTCACAGGGATATTGGAAGAATAAATTGATTTAGTGAATATTGACAAACTTTTTGAATTTTTATAGTGTACATTAATGTAAGTTCTTATTTATCCATAAATGAGGGACCTGTTTTGATTCTAGATTTCCTCTGAGGGCAGAGTACTAGTGTATGTGTGTTTAATTCAATCATCTGAGAGCAGGTCTAAGAAATGGAAAATCGACAAAAACAAGGGATAATAATGACCAATGCTTATTTTCTGAGAGTGGAAGCAATAGAGGTAACATTTTTCAATACATTATTTAATACAATAGGATAAATAAATTCCTCCATGTCTAAAAATTGTTTATAAGGGATATCTGATTATTTACAGTCCTACGTTTTTATTAACATTGATGCTAATGCAGTCTCAGAGACAATGTGACTAGATGGAAATCAAATATTTATTTTTCCCTAAAGTTAAGAATATCATTTTTGACAGGGAAGAAAGAATTGAGTGAAATTATTTGAAATTACATGCTCTGCTTTATTGGATAATTTTGAGTAGTTTTACAAATAGTAAGTTTAGGGTATTTGCCATGAAAATTAATATGTATGTGTAGTTACAAAATAGTCATGGGGATGTAAAGTACAGCATAGGGAATATAGTCAATGATATTGTAATAACTATATGTGGTGCCAGCTGGATATTGAAATACCGAGGGGATCACTATACAAAGTATATCATTGTTTAACCACAAGGCTGTATCCCTAAAACTAATACAAAATAATATTGAATGTAAACTGTAATTAAAAAATAAATTTTAAAATACATGTTGTATGAAAGTTTAGAAACAGTTTTAATATCGACTTACACAAATATAAATATTTATGCAATGAAGTATCAATCAAAGGAAATAAAAAAGATTTAACTTGGAGTATAATACTAGTCTAAGATTTTGTTAAGTCTCTAAGATTTAGGGCACATGCAAAGTTTATTACTATATTACTTAGCTAATTTGTGTAGCCTTGTTAAATCAAAGTTTTCTGAGGCTTAATCACAAAGCTTGAAAAGCCAATTAATAACAACAGGTCTATTCAAGGTCCTCATTTCAGAAACATAATACATGCACTTCAAAGGATGCGTAACCTTTGGTTAACCTTTTCTTAAATTTGTGGAAGTTATTGGACAAAATGTTTTTAATATGATTAAAATTAAATTAATTTTAATTATAAAATTAAAATTAAAATTAATTTTAAGATGGCATCAAATATATATTTCAAAATTTAATGTGGAATAGGAATTTGGAAATGAAGCCATTTTTTAAGATATTAAATGGAATACATCATGGTATAGTATATACTACTCTTAGACTGTAGAGAAAATTAAATTATAATAGCAAAATAAGTATTTCACTCAAATGTTTTAATTATATATAGCATTATATAATATCATTTCATTAGAATTAGCCTAGCTTGGCAATTTTCCTGTTTTCATAATAGCATCATTAAGGGGTTCCACTGTAGTATGCACATAGTCTAATTAATTACCATGTAGTCCTAGGTGCTTGGAATAGTCAATTTGTTCTTACTTCAGTAATGACTCTTTTTTGACTCTTTTTTTTACATGTTTAATTACTACTCACAATTTTGAAAATAACAGGATGAAAAAATGAATCCTATGCAATAAAAAAATGTGATATCCAGGAAATTATGAGTGTAGAAAGATCACATATTGGTGATGGTGAGTCAACATAAATAGAAAAATAATTGTGAAGTTTAAGTTTTAAAGATATTCTATTTGAAATTCAGGGAGGCCACAAGTTAAAACTACCATTGATGCATGCTCCTCCCTCTTAGAAGGAAAAAAAATGAAGGAGATTGTGTAAAATTTGGCTCTGTGGATCATAATTGGCATGGTTACCAAGTATTTTAAAGATAAAGCAACCCAGTGGTGAGATTTAGGAAAGACCAATGAAATTAGTAATTTTATAGGCTGAATATTTGCTGAAATATGTTTTCATCATTAGACTTCAACTCAACCTTATACTTTTACTATATCACTCACATTTCTGTAGTGTTTTGCGGTTTAAAATATGTTGACTTTTACAGAATAAGAGTGGTGGCTTGAAAAAACAGCTTAAACAAGATCATCCTTGCTTTATGAGTAAAAGCTTTGACCATAATCTAGCTCTTATTTTAAGTCTAGATATTCCTTTTATTAAACAGTATAATTCTCAAAAATCATTCCACTTCAAATATTTGGTCACTTTTTGTGTGGTGAGTTTGGATAGTATTTAATTTTGCGTTTTACTGTCTACAAGTAATCTTAGTTTACTAACACAACTATAATTACATTGTCTCTTTCTACTGCTTCTACTAAACTTATATATAAGTATACACTTTGGATTTGCAAAGATACTCTATATTGCTTTTTCTTCATCTATTCACTTTTAAAACTGATGTATCAAGATATAATACACATACCATACAATTTACCAATAAAGTTTAAAATCAGTGGACTTTGTGTATTCAAATATATTTGATACTGGGACTACTATCAATTATGGAACATTTTCATCACTTCAGAAACTAATCATATACCCATTAGCTATCACTCCATATCTTCCCCTCCCTCTCCAGCCCAGTAATCTACTTTCTGTCTCTTTAAACATAAACTTCCATTTTGGACATTTTATATAAAAGGAATCATTATAGTATATGAGTTTCTGTGACTGTCCTCTGCCTGGTTTCTTTTACTTAGCACTATTTATTCAAAATTCATTTATGTTGTGGTGTGTTTTAGTACTTTGTTCCTTATTGTGGTTGGATAATATTCCATTGTATGTATATATCACATTTTGATTATCCTTTTATCAGTTGATGAATATTTGGTTTTTTTATACTTCTTGCAAAATTACATGAATACACTGCTACAGACATTTTTGTACAAGTTTTTGCTTGGACTCATATTGTTATTTATTTTGGATAAAACCTAAAAATGCAATTGCTGGGTCTTATGGTAAATATATGTTCATTTATTTGAGAAACTTTCTCACTTTTTCAAAGCAGTGATATCATTTTACATTCCCACTGTCAGTGTGTAAGGGTTTCAATTTCTCCACATTTTTGTCCACACTTGTCATTTTCTGACTTTTTAAAATCTATCCATCTATGGGTATGAAGTGCTATCTAATTTTGTGGCTATTGATGTAGAACATCTCTTTATTTGCTTCTTGGCCATTTGTATATTGTTCTCAAAGAAATGTCTACTCAGATATTTTAGTCATTTAGAAAATTAAATTGTAATAGTTCTTGCTACAAGTCTGTTATCAGACATGATTTGCAAATATTTTCTGCCACTCTGTGGGTTATAATTGCACTTTAATGATTTTGATAAAGTCTAATGTATCTTTTTTTCTTTTGTTCCTTTTTCTTTTGTTTTTGGTGTCATATCTAAAAATCCATTGCCAAATCCAATGTCATGAAAACTTGTTTCTATTTTTTCTTTCAACAGTTTTTATCATTTATCCTCTTATATTTAAGTATGTAATCCATTTTAAGTTAATTTTTATATATGTTGTGAGAAAAGGGTCAAATTTTATTATTTTGCATGACTCTCCAGTCATCCCGGAACCATTATTCAAAGTCTATTCTTTTCCATTGAATAATCTAGGCACACTTGTTGAACGTCAGTTGACTATAGACAAATAGTTTAATTTCCAGAATCTTTATTTCTTTTTCTCTAATGCAAATATCTGCCTACAGTTTAGCCTATATATTTAATGAATCCACCAATCTCTTTCTAATTATTTTTTGTCACAAACTCAGTGTTTTTGCAAGTGCCCACAGGCCTGAATTTCGCCACAGTTTGTTGGAAACAAGGTCAGTTCATTTGGGAAGAGATTAGGGGCTCGTTAACAGCCAACTCCTTTCAAAAGGTAAAATCTATGAACCACTGCTCTGGAGCTGAGCATGGAGCCAATGGCATCCTTGTCTCTGAGTGGCACAAACTCTGCAGGAAGCGAACTTTGGGAAACTTTAATAAAAAATTCACACTAAAAAATTGATAAGTTAAAGAAGTAATCTGAAAAGACATATCTACTATATGATTTCAACTATATGATACTGTGAAAAAGGAAAAATTATAGGACAGTAAAACCATCATTGGTTGCCTGCCAGATATTTGAAGAGTTGGAGGAAGGGAGGGATGTATATATGGAACACTGGAGATTTTTAGGATAGTGTAATTGTTCTCTATTATAATACAATGGTGGTTTTATGACATCATACACTTGTCAAAATAAGTAGAACTGTGTAAAAGAAAGAGTTAATCCTAGTGTAAATGATGGACTTTCAATAGTAATGCATCAATATTGGTTCATCAATTATCAAAAAATTTACCATACTAATACACAATGTTAATAATAAAGAAAACTATATGTTGGGGTATAAGGTAGAGGGAGTATATGTAAATTCCTTGTACTTTCTGTACAATGTCTCTATAAATTTAAAATGGCTCTAAATATAAAATTTATTGAGACTTGAAAAAATGCATTTTTTAAAAAACCCAAGAGACGAAAAAAGAATCAAGTAGTAGTCCCAAAGATACTTAAGGCCCTAAGTCTCCTTACCTGATCTTTTTGTTTCCTTTCTAACTTCATCCATGACTTGACGGTATCTAGAAAATATGAATTAAAATGTAATTATAATTATAATTATATATAAAGATTATATATATTTGCACTTTAATGATAACATCCTTTGTAATAGCTCAGTACATTTTCCAAGATCATGAAAGACTTATCTTTAGCTTCTTACCATTTTTTTATAACTGAAGTCACTGCTGCTAAGATGATTCCAACAAAGATATTTACATATGACTTTCTTATTTTAATAAGTAGAGGTGGGGGATATAATGAAAGGTTAATATTTTGCTGCATTTTCTAAGTAATGACTTTATTGTTGAAAAATAGCACATTGACAATGGTACACAATAGAAAAATATCTACATTTACTTGGTAGTGTTTACTGACAAAATGAAGTAGTTCAACTTAATGTGTTACTTTTCAATAGCCTGCAATGTTATGATACAAAGAGCTTTAATGTATGTTTTCTTTTTATGGCCTGTAAATTTGCTAAATGCAATGTCATATATTCTCTTGTTAGTATCTAATAATCTGCCAGTTAAGGGTATGAACATTTCATTCACAGCAACAGTCTCCATGCAATTTGCATATATTGTGGGTAATTTTATTTTTCTTGCAGAAGAAGTACTTTTAAACACACTTACTCTGCTTGTAAAAGATATGCTATACTAGTATTCTGTTATATAGGAGTTTAAAACCATCATGTAGGAAACAGTGACTCTTTCTAAGAAACATAATATAGATACATTCATAAAAGTAATGAAATTAAGATTCCACTAAGTTGTTATCTACTCCTTTAAAACACTTAGAGGGAATTCTCCCTCCCTGTTGAATTCATCTGATTACCTTAAAAATGAACAGTCCCACCAAATAACCTTATCATTCTCAGAATGAAATGCTAACTAGCATTGTCCATATTCATGTTTTCTTATACCTTCCTTCCATAAACATCACTTCTTCCACTGACATGTAGTCTTTAAATTTCCTAATAAGTTTGGGACCCTGGTTAACAACTACCCTTACTGTAAAATTATGTGAATGCACAAAGTCCATCTATGCTTTTCAGAAGGTACAATATATCATTATGATAAACTAGTAGTTTTTCTAATCCCAAACTAACCATTGAGTTCCCTTATTCTGTTCATAAATTAAGTGATCAGAATATAAGTGTGCCCAGTCATAAGTGCAGGAAACACTATCAGCAAAATGATGCTGGGAGTCATGTGTATCATGGGAGCATGTTTGAATGCATCTCACAGTCAGTGTAATTGAATTTTACTGTCTGCAGTTTACTGCCTATCTTTAAATTATGTAGGTCCATTACCCCCAAAAGTATTTCCAGCTTTAGCCATAGCCTATCCTTATTAAAACTCATAATTGTGTGCTCATTATACTATATTCTTGAATGTTTATTATTGTACTCAGTGTAATATCTGGGTCTGCAGCTTGTCACCATCCTATTTGCTGTTGGCAGGATCACATATCACTCAGCTTAAAGTGTTTATTTTCCATTGTATACTTCCTACTATGGTAATTTTTTAGTCTTGCATGTATCTTTAATTACACATTAATTTTGAATTTCTTTTTAAACAAGTTTCCTAGGCAAACTCTTGGTTTTGAAGTGGGGAAAATCTAATCTACAGGGTCCAGCACAAATAATGCCCTTTTTTATTACAAAGTCTTTTGTAACAAAATCATAAGCATGTAATTCAGTAATGTAAAAATATGACACTAAAGCACACCATGTGATATTTTAGGTGAAATGTTCTAATTAAAACTATAAATTATTACACCTATATTAGTACCCTACCAATCACACTGAAGCAGGCGTTACTTCTGCAGAACCCTCTATATGGGTTAATTTTGATCTCACTGAAAATTTACTCAAATAATAAAACAAAAAGTAAACCACACTCTGAGAAGGTAAACTATTAAATAAAAGAAACTCCATATGGAAAGAAATGCAAAGCAATTATGCTAGAAATACACGTTTCAAAATAAAGTTGATTAAAAAAATAACCCCTTGAGTTAAGAAATTTTCTTAAGCATTTTCTAATATCTATAGTAGTTCTTATTTCACTTAATGCCCAAGTGGTATATGAATTCATAAGTGATTATTAGAACAGACTTCTTAAGACATCTCTACAAATAATTGCTAAATTGTAAACCTCAGTCAATTTTATATGCGGAGATAAGAATTCTAGCTCTAGAGCCAGAATAAGAAGACTTGTATCCGAACTCAAATTTTTCTATTTATGTGCCTTTGGGTGCATCACCTGATTTTTCTGAACATTGGTGTCCTGCATTCTAAAATGAGGAAAATGAAACTGCTGCATCAGATACCCATGATGCTCTGACTAGCTCTCCTGGAGTATATTTCTTTGTATTGCGAGTGTGCATATCTCCCATTGCTAGGGTGCTTTGGTACTTTCCTAAATGGCATACACTTGAACATTCTCCTAAGAAATGTCATCAGGAAATTGAAGCTACCTAGCTTGAGATGCCTGGACATTTTACCTGGCCTTCCTTTCTCTTCCTCCTACCTTAAATTAACTCCCTTCCTAAGGATGACAGGCAATTACTGGACAGAAACAAAAGCTCGAATCCTTTGACCCAGAGTAGAAGAGAATCTTTAGAGCAATTTACCCTCCCGAGTTCCCCTTGAGATGAGGTTCAATGAGACCTCTCCTGAATCTGCATTCTTATGTAGTTCTTTTCCCTATTTTGCTTTTCTCTTGCCCGTATAGGTTACTCAGAGAGCACTGCCTCAATAAAGCACATACTCATCAATCTTTTCAGGTTCTGCTCTGAGGAACCAACATAACTTACCAGTCTTCCTTAGTTATTAACATTAACTGAATTCATTTAAGACTAGTACCACACCTGACACATTGTAAACCCTCAATAAATGTTAACTATCATTTTAATTATTGATATTACTTAAAGAGAGGAAAATCATATGTGATTTAAAGGTTAGTTTAATTTGACCTAGAGAAGATCATGAAGCTGAAAATTATATACATGCAACTCCAATGAAATGATTAATCTGTCAATGAATCATCGCTACAAAATGGCCAGTTTCAAATACATGTTGTCAATAGATAAATATTACATTTCTTTAAGGTTAGAGTAAGGTGATGCAAAAATAACCGCTGAAAGACGAAAACCTGGTAGGTCATCGTCTACAATTAGGTTTATGAGACCAAGAAAGTAATTCTGTTTTAAGAATGCATTGGTGAGTGGATGTCTGTCTGTCTGTCTGTATTAATTAGCATGTAATTCATGACTGTCTCACTTTCGTTTTACCACCGTAAAAAATATGGACAAAAAAGATTAAAGATCTCTCTTTACATCACTATAAGAAATAATAGGGATAGAAATGGATGGAAAAGCACAAATTGGTAAACTATTTTTCTCTGTTTTTTTTTTTAATACTGAGGTAAACTAAATAGGAGGACATGATAATGGTGAGCTAGTAACTTAACATGCTGAGAAAACTCATCTACAGAAGTTTCAAGCATTAGTAGTGAAATGACATCCATGGAAATATCATCACCATTTTGTCAACATGCTATAAGCTTTAGTGACAAAACTGAGTCAATGTGTTCTACAGTTTGTGAAAGACCGCATGGAAGTCTGAAGTTAGTCTGTGTTTTAGTATGGCCAAAATTCATAATTAAATAAATTATTTTTTTTACATCAGTTAAATGGCAAAGTCATACTCTCACTGTGAAAATAATTAATTATTACTAAATCAATATTTATCCATACAAGTAAATTGTTATATTTTAAGAGAAAATTTTCAGGAAAAATAATTCATGAAACGTAACAGTATTTAACTGTGCATTAACTCCTCATTTCCTCATTACACACAAAATAAAGTTGATAATATTCACATAGTATTTCACTATCTAGAGATAAATGTCATTATCTCTTTGTTGAACAGTCTTCTACTAAGTTCAAAATGCATATACACATTTTTTTAAAGTAATGTCTTAGCACCCTGGCCAGTGTGCTCAATTGGTTGGGTGTCCTTCCACAAAGTGAAAGGTCGCCAGTTTGATTCCCTGTCAGGGCACATGCCTGGGTTGCAGGTCCAGTCCCAGTTGGGGCACATATGGGAGGAAGCTGATTGATGTTTTTCTCTCACATTGATATTTCTCTCCCTCTCATTCTCTCTCCTTTCCCCTCTCTCTAAAACTAAATAAGTAAAATCTTTTACAAAGTGATATCTTACCGAAGTACCACTTGTAACAAATAATTATGAAAATTTGTGTAAATATTATGTTTCATTAAAATTTTATTTTAATTTATTTTTTCAAATACATTTGTCTCTGCCAACCTCCCACCACTTTCCATTGCCCCCTCCCTTCTTCCCTCCCTCAGCTCTTCCCCTTTGGTTTTGTCCATGAGTCCTTGCTATATGTTCCTTGACTTTCCCCTTCCCTTCCTTGTCCCCACCACCCCCTCCCTCCTTCCCTCTTGTCTCTGTTGATTTCTTTTCATTTCAGTGTTGCTGGTCTTATTTTTCCTTGCATCTTTGTATTGTTGGTTAGGTTCCACTTATAGGTGAGATCATATGGTATTTGTCTTTCACCCCCTGGCTTATTTTGCTTAGCACAATGCTCTCCAATTCCATCCATGCTGTCGCGAAGTTTAGTAGTTCTTTTCTTCTTTCTGCTGCGTAATATTTCATTGTGTATATGTACCATGATTTTTTGATCCAATCATCTACTGATGGGCATTTAGGTTGCTTCCAACACTTGGCTATTGTAAATTGTGCTGCTATGAACTTTGGGGTGCATAGGTTCTTCTGTATTGGCGTTTTGGTGTTCTTAGGGTATAGTCCCAGCAGGGGAATCACTGGATCATAAGGCAGTTCCATTTTCAGCTTTTTGAGGAAATTCCAGATTGCTTTCGACAATGGCTGCACCGGTCTGCATTCCCACCAACAGTGTAATAGTGTTCCCTTTTCTCCACAGCCTCCCCAGCACCTGTTGTTTGTTGATCTGTTTATGATGGCCATTCTGACTGGTGTGAGGTGGTACCTCATGGGGGTTTTGATCTGCATTTCTCTGATGGCTAGTGATGCTGAGCATCCTTTCAAATGCCTCTGGGCCCTCTGTATCTCCTGCTTGGAAAAGTGTCTGCCCAGGTCCTTTGCCCACTTTTTGATTGGCTCGTTTGTCTTCTTGGAGTGGAGTCGAGGGAGTTCTTTATATATCTTGGAGATCAAACCTCTATCTGATGTATCATTAACGAATATATTTTCCCATTCGGTTGGCTCCCTTTTCATTTTGCTGATGTTTTCTTTAGCCATGCAGAAGCTTCTTATTTTTATGAGGTCCCACTTGTTTATTCTTTCCTTTATGTCCCTTGCTTTAGGAGACATATCAGTGAAAAAATTGCTGCATGGGATATCTGAGAGTTTCCTGCCAATGTTCTCCTCTAGGACTTTTATGGTGTTGCGACTTCTATTTAAGTCTTTTATCCATCTTGAGTTTATTTTTGTGTATGGTGTCAGCTGATGATCCAATTTCAATTTTTGGCATGTAGCCGTCCAGCTCTCCCAACACCATTTGTTGAAGAGGCTGTTATTGCTCCATTTTATGCTTCTGCCCCCTTTGTCAAATATTAAATGCCCATAGAGATCTGGGCTTATTTCTGGGCTTTCTATCCTGTTCCACTGTTCTATGGATCTGTTCTTGTGCCAGTACCAGATTGTTTTGAGTATAGTGGCTTTGTAGTAGAGTTTGATGTCCGGTATTGTGATCCCTCCTACTTTGTTTTTCTTTCTCAAAATTGCTGAGGCTATTCGGGGTCATTTATGGTTCCATATAAATTTTTGAAATGTCTGTTCTATTTCTGTGAAATATGTCATTGGTATCTTAATAGGTATTGCATTGAATCTATAAATTGCTTTGGGTAGTATGGACATTTTAAGGATATTAATTCTTCCAATCCATGTGCACGGTATATGCTTCAATTTCTTTGTGTCTTCCTTAATTTCTTTTTTCAATGTTGTATAGTTTTCTATGTACAAGCCTTTTACGTCTTTGGTAAAATTTATGCCTAGGTACTTTATTTTTCTTCTTGCTATATCGAATGGTATTTTTTTTTCTGATTTCTTCTTCTATTGCATTGCTGGTATACAAAAATGCCTTTGATTTCTGAATGTTGACTTTGTATCCTGCTGTTTTGCCAAATTCACTTATTAGGTTGAGGAGTTTTTTGGTAGAGTCTACAGGGTTCTCTATGTACACTATCATGTCATCTGCAAACAATGATAGCTTTACTTCCTCCTTTCCTATTTGGATGCATTTTATCTCTTTCTCTTGTCTGACTGCTGTGGCTAGGACTTCCAATACGATGTTGAAAAGAAGAGGTGAGAGCAAACATCCTTGGTGTGTTCCCAATCTTAGTGGGAAAGCTTTCAGTTTTTGCCCGTTGAGTATGATGTTGGCTGTAGGTTTTTCATATATGGCCTTTATTACGTTGAGGAATGCCCCATTTATTCCCATTTTGCTGAGTGTTTTGATCATAAATGGGTGCTGTACCTTATCGAATGCTTTTTCTGCATCTGTTGAGATGATCATGTGGTTTTTGTCTTTTCTTTTATTATGTGATGTATCACGTTTACTGATTTGCGTATATTGAACCATCCCTGCATCCCTGGGATGAATCCCACTTGATCGTGGTGGATAATCTTTTGAATGTATTGCTGGATGCGGTTTGCCAATATTTTGTGGAGGATTTTAGCATCTATGTTCATCAGCGAAACTGGCTTGTAGTTTTCTTTCTTTGTAGTGTTTTATCTGATTTTGGGATCAGGGTGATGCTGGCCTCATAAAAAGAGTCTGGGAGTCTTCCCTCCTCTTGGATTTTTTGGAATAGTATGAGAAGGACAGGGCTTAGCTCTTCCTTAAATGTTTTGTAAAATTCTCCTGTGAAGCCATCTGGCCCTGGGCTTTTGTGTGCTGGGAGTTTCTTGATAACTGCTTCAGTTTCCCCAGCTGTTATCGGTCTGTTCAAGCTTTCCGTTTCTTCCTCCTTCAATGTTGGAAGATTACTTTTCTAAAAATTTGTCCATTTCATCAAGATTTTCAAATTTCTTGCCATATAATTGTTCATAGTAGTTTCTGATCATCCTTTGTATTTCTGTGGTATCAGTTATTTCTCCTCTTTCGTTTCTGATATTATTAATTTGGGTCCTCTCCCTTCTATTCTTGATGAGTCTGCTTAAAGGCTTGTCAATTTTATTTATCTTTTCAAAGAACCAGCTTCTGGATTTGTTGATCCTCTGAATTGTTCTTTTCATGTCTATGTCATTCAGTTCTGCTCTAATCTTGACTATTTCCTTCCTTCTCCTTGCTCTGGGGTTTATTTGTTGTTGTTTCTCCAGTTCTTGAAGTTGTCGTGTTAGGCCTTTTATTTGAAATGTTTCTATCTTTTTGAGGTAAGCCTGTATTGCTATGAACTTCCCTATCAGGGCTGCCTTTGCTGTGTCCCTTAGGTTTTGGACTGTTGTCTGTTCATTTTCATTTGTTTTCAGAAATTTTTTGATTTCTTCTCTTATCTCATTATTGACCCATTCATTGTGTAATAGCCTACTGTTGAGTCTCCATGAGTTTGCAAGTTTTTGAAGTTTCTCTTTGAGGTTGATTTCCAGTTGCAAACCCTTGTGGTCCGAGAAAAAGTTTGGTATTATTTCAATTTTCCTGAATTTGCTGAGGTTTGCTTTGTGTCCTATCATGTGGTCTATCTTTGAAAAACTGCCATGAGCATTTGAAAAGAATGTGTATTTTGCTTCTTTGGGATGTAAGGTTCTATATATGTCAGTTAAGTCTCTTTGATTCAGTGTGTCATTCAGCACCACAATATGTTTATTAATGTTTTGTTTGGAAGATCTGTCCATTTTTGACAGTGGGGTATTGAAATCCCCTACTATCAGTGTGTTGCTGTCTATATCTTTTTTGAAGTCATCCAACAATTTCTTTATAAACTTGGGGGCGCCTATATTGGGAGCATAGAAGTTTACAATGTTGATGTCTTCTTGATAGATTCTTCCTTTAAGTATGATAAAGTGCCCCTCTGGGTCTCTCTTTATGGCCTGTGTTTTGAAATCTACTTTGTGTGATACAAGTATGGCAACCCAGTCTTTTTCTCTTGCCCATTTGCTTGGAATATTTTTTCCATCCCTTTACTTTTAATCTGTGTTGGTCTCTTGCTCTGAGGTGGGTCTCTTGTAGTGCGTAAATATTCTGAACAGCCTCACCGATCATTATGTATTATCTATGAAGTTAATAAAATGATTATATAATAGTACATTGTATAAATTTCTAGGTTACCAAACTTTCCTTAATTTATAAAGAATGTAAATTTTCCTAATTATAAGCATCCTAGCAATGCATATTATTGTACCAACACTTTTGCATATATTTAGGATTATTTTCTCAGCATAAATTCTTCTTTAAAGTCTGTGACAATACACTTCTCCAGATATATTTGAGAGTATCCATTTTATTGCAACTTCACACTTATTTGGCTATTTTTTAATCATTCACAAATACACAGTAAAAATTGTTGATTATGCATTAAACTGAATGTTTTCCTTTGTTTATTAACATTTAAATGTGCACTATTCATATTTTATACTCTAAGAATTTTTATAATTTGTTATTACTTGGTAAGATTTTTATTAGTTTTATATAGCCTCCAGGTTTTTCTCACTTTTACTTTCAATGTTTATGATATTTCAACTCGTAAAAAATATCAGAATTAAAGCCTATCATTCTTAATAATTTATTGCATATTTTCTGTGATATTTCTATGAAATTTCAAGCCTTATTGTCAATGGCTTTTTTGGGTTTTTTAAATTTTTATTTTTTATTGTTTATGCTATTACAATTGTTCCTGCTTTTTCTCCCTTTCCCTACCTCCATTCAATCCCACCCTCTCCCCTCTCCAAGTCAGTCCCCTTGTTGTCCATGTCCATGGGTTATGCATAAATATTCTTTGGTTAATTCCTTTACCATCTTTCATCCCACCTCCCCTCTGACACCCGTCAATCTGTTCCTTGTATCTATAATTCTGTTTCTATTCTGTTTGTTAGTTATTGTGTTTATTAAATTCCACATATAAGCGAGATCATGTGGTACTTGTCTTTCACTGGCTTAATTCACTTAGTATGATATTCTACAAGTCTATCCATGCTGTTGCAAAATATAAGTTTCTTCTTTTTTACTGCTGCATAGTATATTTATATAGAGATATGAAAAAATGCTCAACATCACTAATCATCAGAGAAAAGCAGATTAAAACTGCAATGAGATGTCACTTTATACCTGTCAGAATGGCCACCATCAATAAATCAACATAAAAGGTGTTGGCAAAGATGTGGAGAAAAGGGATCCCTGGTGTACTCTTGGAAAGAAATACACAGTATCCTCAAAAAATTAAAAATGGAACACTGTTTCCTAACAATTACATCTCTGGGAATATATCCTCAGGATCCTGAAATACCAATACAAAAGAATAATACAAGGTCTTGATTGGAAAAGTCAAGCCATTATTAATATAACCAGAACTGTTTGTGCAACATCCATGTAACCTGGCAGCCAAGGAGAATGAACTGGAACGTGCATGTGTGAACAAAGATGACTTTACTGTACTAGTCAGTGGGGGTGGTAAACACATTGAGTGAGCATGTGTACCATGTGGCCATCACATACAAAATGACAGCGTGTAGACAATGAATCTGCATCAAATTTTGCATTAAGCTTCAACATTCCTCCACGGAAATTAAGTAGGTGATTCAGGAGGCTTTTGGAATGATGCAATGAGTATAGCACAAATAAAAGTGTGACACAAATGCTTCAAAGATGGTTGAGAATCTGTTGAAAGTGATCTGTGTTCTGGAAGGGCAGCAACCAGCAGAACATCTGAGAATGTTGACCATGTACAGGCTATAATCAACAAAGACTGGAGAACTGTGTGAGGTCCCATGGTGCCTACTTTAAAGGGGACTGAGGCATCATTGTCTTATGTATCTCCTTCAAAAAAATGTTTTGAAAATGTTAACCCATATCCCCATGAAGAAAAAATGTTATCAACTAGAGTATAATGCTTTTGTACAGTTCCTTTTGCCTTTAGTCTTTCAGTCTCCTCATTTTTTATGTCTTTTACCTCAGCACCTTCTATGTCATCTCCCATATTGAGTTTATTTCATACATTTGTAACAGAGTGAGATTCTTTTGTCACAATCTGTATTCCATTGTGGGATCACAGGATATTATAAATGATTTTTTAAATTTTCATACATTAATGTTCACTCTATATATTTTGACAAATGCATAATGTCATGTACCAACCCACTACAATATTATACAGGATAATTTCATGACCCTAAAAATCCTTTGTGTTTTACCTAATCAACACCTTTCCTTTCTCAGATCCTTAACAACCATTAATTTGTTTACCATTTCTAGAGTTTTTGCTATTCTAGGATGTTGTGTAAATAGAACCATATATTATATAGCCTTTTCAGATTACTATCTGTTTTTCATGGCTCCTTAAATTTCTTTCTGTCTTCAGCAACTAGTTTGAAAATAAAAACAACTTATTTTAGTTTAGCTGTTAATTTATAAGTTTTCAAAATCTCATTTAAATCACTTCTATGTAGATATCAATTTTAAATATAAAACATTTTAAATAAAGTAAAACAGATTTTTAAAACTACTTACAATACAAAAATTATCTTTATTCTTTTTTATAGAATATAAGACTATAAAATATAAGAATATATTGAAAAGCTCATCTTAGTTTTGTAAATTTTATCTTTCCTAATTTTTCCCTCTGTTTTAGTTGGTAAAATATTGAGCCATGTTTATATATTTTAAAAAATTTTATACATGATAATATTAGTAAAATTCAGTGTGTGTGTGTGTATATATATATATATATACACAAACATTATTTTCTACAATATGTGTATGTTCTTAAATATTTTAAATTTGCATTATCTTGATTTTTTAGACAATTCTTAAAGTATAATTTTAAAGTATTTTCTAATTCATGTTCCTTTTTCTTGCTTCCCAAAATATTTTATAAGAGTTTTTTCCTGCAGCTTTAAGTTTTTTCTTTGTAGTTGATATATTGAATTTTCTCTTTATCATTTTCAAAGACTGTAAAACTGATGCAAAGGACAGTCAATTGCTTAAGATCGATATCTGTCCCCCACTGACACATATGCTATACCTGTATTTAGATCAATCATTGCACCTTAACTATTTATTCTTCAACGTTCATTTTCATGATGCTTATTAACAAAAACAAGAATGGGATGGTTATTCCGATATATCCAACCAAGTTTGTCAGACATTCCCTCAATTAGTTCTTTTGAAAAAGAATTCTAAAAATTGCTGAGCTGGGAGTCATAATCTGTCCTGGTTTTCAGCAGGAAGAATGTTTTCTTATTCTTGAATTTCTTTGCTAATATCTACGAAAATTTAAGAGACTGGGGTTCTTCATTTTATGGAATTATATATCACTCTGTTTTCTGGAAACTCAAACATGGTTTATTTTTCTCTTCCTTTGGTCATTTTGCTAAAAAATAATCTTTTTCTTCATTTGATATGATTCTAAATTATTTATTAAAGAATAGATGGCTTATGAGAGCCAAATAATTTTTGATAAAAAAATTATCATAAATATTACACAGAAAATTTAATTTTTCATATATCACCTCTTTTCACCCCTTTCTTACCACAAAAGAAAGGGTGGGAACTGTGATAAATCCTAATATTTTATCCTATATTATTAGTGTATGATAATTTATAAAATGTATGCTTATTTTCTTGTAGTTTTTTTTTTAAATAGCACTGGGCCATAACATGTTATTTATTTGCTTATGGTTGAAATAATGGAGTAAATTATGATATTCAGAAGGATTTAAGAGATAAGAACTTAAAAATTAAAAGAGCTCCCCTGAGGAATATAACGATATGCCATAATTATAACATTTAATAATGTTACATGATCATTTTTAGTATTCCCACTTGAGTCTAAGAGACATTTGCATCACTAATATTTTATAAATATGTTTCTTTAAGGTATAATACTCCCTCATCCCCAAACAAAAACTGGGAAAAATTTCACTAAGAAGCACTAATTGAACTCTTGAGTATAAAAATTCCATCTGTTTTTAAAGAACATTTGTGTGTTAGAAACAGAGTACTTCTATTGTAAAAATATCTTAATTCTAAGAAAGGTAGATACAGCAAAGTCCTAAATAGCCATTATTGCATTATCCAAAACTCTCTGAACTGATATTTCAAAAAAGCTTATCTTATAAAGAGCTGATGGTTAAAAATACATATTTAAAGATACTATAAAAATAAAAATATTAAAATATTTAGCACAATTTAATTACCAACTATATCTAGTTCTATTTAAAGAAAAATATACCAAATACATTGCATAACACACACGTCAAAAGCATTTCATCAAAAAAAGACATAACTCTATAAATTTATTGAATACTTGAGTTATAACTACCTTTGATCAGACACACCCACAAACATGTTTTATTTTTTTTTAATTAGTTGTTGAATGTTACTTCTGCTTATATTATAAAAGTCCTGGCTTTCATTCCATATACTCTGCACTATCTTTCTCTTTAAGTTTTATTAAAAATACTTAACATCAAGCAAAAATTATATACAGATATATATTTAACACATATGCAATTTTTTAAAATAATTCATGTAATACCAAATTAAACATGTAAAGAAATTTAACTTCCCTGTTGTACTTAAATTTTTCATAAATTCTTGCCCTGCCTTTTGCGCAAGTTCTGTCTGTATCAATGTCTTTTTAATGACTTTTATATCCCTAAGTTCCAAGTAATTTAGAAATGTCCAAGAACTTTAATAAGTAAAACACCAATATCACTTTCATCATCAACAAAGTTCTAATCAGCAGGGTTATAGGATTTGATTTCAAACATCCATGTTCATGTCTTCTTCCTTCTGCAGATGGAGGGGAGCAAATCAGGTTTCCAAGCAAGCCTCGCTATTCCTTAGTAGCCACCTCTCACCTCTCAGATTCCACAACAATGAGCAAAGGAATATAAAGTTTAGAAAATGGTGGCGTAGCAGATAGAAGGTACACTCACCTATTCCCGGGACCAAACTGGAATTATAACTAAATTATAGAATGATCAACCTAACTAAATGAAGAACGGATGAACAGAATTTTCTAGCCAAAGACACGCAGAAGAAGCCATATCAAGACTGGTAGGAGGGTAGAGACAACAAAGGTAAGCCCCACTCCCACAGTGGCAGCTGAAATTCTGGAGGGATTTCTCAAATGCAAAGGTTTTCCCTGAGGAGCATGGAATCTCAACTCCATACCAGGCTCCCCAGGCCAGACCACAGAACTGGAAGAATGCATCCACATAACATCTGGCTGTGAAAAGAGTGGGGAATTCTGCCTGACAGAGAGAGTTGGAAGTCTGCTAAAGAAACCAGCATGCTAGCCCTGGATGGTGTGGCTCAGTGGACTGACTGAGTGCAGGTCTGAGAACCAAAGAGTTGCTGGTTCGATTCCCAGTCAGGGCACATCCCTGGTTGTGGGCCAGGTCCCCAGTAGGGGTTACATGTGGGGCAACCACACATTGATGTTTCTTTCTTTTTCTCTCTCCCTTCCCCTCTGTCTAAAAATAAATAAATAAAATCTTTAAAAAAAAGAAATCAGCACCTTATTAAAGAACAAACACACCAAGGGAGTTCACATTCACTCACTCTGAGCTCCGGCAGAGGGAGGGCATAATGGACTAGAGTGGTGAGAGGAGGGACCAGGGTTTTAGGCTCGGGGCAGAGAGCTGAAGAGACAGTTGCCAGGAACCGTGCAAGTCCTCTCCCATACCACAGATGCCATATTTCTTAGGCAGAGCACTCCCGTCCTTACAGCCTCAGCCTGGGGGAAAGCAATAGCCTCACCCTCTGGACTCCCAGTCACCCCATCCTGCAGGGCTATTACCCTGCTGAAGAGTCAGTTTCCTGGGCACCATGTAGAGGTCCAGGTAGACTCTGGGGGTGTCAGTGAATGAGTTGTGTGGGTCAGGGGCAGAGGTCACTACTCCAATCTTCCCCCAAGCCTGACTGGTGCCTCACCCTTTCAGGAGACTCGCTAGTCCCACCCTCCCAATTCCTGGCAGCCCCACTCTGCTGAGATCTGGCTCCCAAAAGAATTTGGGACAGACTGAATTGCGTGGCTATCGTACAGGGGTCTTTTTTTAACCTCACACCAACTGGTACAGAGCTTTTGCTTCACACAGCCAAATCTTGGTCTATTGAAAGCCTTACACTACAGCTTCCCTGAAACATCACTCCCCCAAAAAGGTATAAAGGCACCCAGTGGGTGACAACTAGATTTGGCATACTTTGGGTCTTTTGTTGAGTGTCATCAGACCCAGAACTGTGGACACTCAACAGTTGATAGGTTGTTGAACCTATATCAATCTGGCGAATACCACACTCACCTACCCCTTGACTCATTGAGAACTTACTTCATGAAATTCAAGTACAGCCACAGGCTTTTTCTGCCTGAGCCTAAGAGCCAGCTTACAGGCAGAGGCAGAACTTGTGGTGCCTTGGGCCGTTTGCTGACCTGCCCCTGGGCTCAGCTCTGGTTGATGTCAGCCAGTTTTGGTGCAGCTTGCTTCTTCCCACACACCAAGGCCTGGCAGAGGCAGCAACAAACTGTGGATATCTTTATAGCTCCAAACAGGCTACCCAGGGCCAGTCACAGACAGCATCTGACATGGATATGCACCAGAGCCCCTCTTAAAAGGCCTCAGAACAGACATATGTAGCAGCCACCTTCAGAGAATATCAGAGCAGGATCCAGTTAGTGTCACAAGTGGTATATCCAAAGGGAGATCTTGGCAGACACCAGAACCTGCTGAAGTAAATTCCATTTTATATTTCCAGTACATGCACAAAAGTTTGTACACTGTGGTTAGGGTTGATCCACACAGTCAGCTAGCCTAAGGGTTGAACCTACACACAAATGAGCAGTAACAATCAAGAATCAATTAAAATAGGAGGACTTACATAACCCACAGAAGAGACATTCCTGGAGCACCTGGCTTAGGTGATCAAGGAGACTGTGCAACTCGGTCCCACAGGACACGTACTACATAAGGCCACGTTAGTAAAACTAGGAGACATAGCAGATCTATCTAATATATAGGAAAAAGACACACAAAAAGGCATCCAAAATGGGAATTCAAAGAAATATGCCCCAAATGAAAGACCAGGAGAAATTTCCAGGAAAAAAGAGCTAAATGAAATGTCAGCAAGCAATTTAACAGATACATGGTTCAAAAAAATGGTTGTAAAAATTCTCAAGGACCTTAATGAGTACTTCAGCAGCATGAAAAAGGACGTATAAACCATAAAAAAGAGCCAGTCCAAAATGAAGAATACAATATCTAAAACAAAGAATACACTAGAAGGAATAGAAAATAGGTTGGATGAAGCAGAGGATCAATTCAATGATTTGAAAGACAAGGTAGTAGAAAACACCCAATCAAAGGAGCAAAAGGAAAAAAAAAGAAATTGAAAAAATGAAGATAGTTTAAGGGACCTTTGGGACAACACAGAGTAACAGCATTCACCTTATAAAGGTACTAGTTGAAGAGAGAGCAAGGGGTCAAGCACCTATTTGAAGAAATAATGACTGAAAGCTTTCCTAACCTAGTGAAAGTAGGACACACGACTCCAGGAAGTGCAGAGAATATGAAACAATATGAACCCAAAGAGGCTGACACTAAGACACATCATAATTAAAATGACATATGTTAAAGACAAAGAGAATCTTAAAAGCAGCAAGAGAAAGACAAGTTACTAACAAGGGAACTCCCATAGGCTGTCACCAGATTCTCAACAGAAGCATTTCAGGCCAGAAGGGACTGGCCTAAACAGCAAGGACTTACAAACAATACTACTTTACCCAACAAAGCTATAATTTAAGATTAAAAGAGAAACAAAGAGCTTCCCAGACTAGAAAAAGCTAAAGGAGTTGATTACCACTAAACGAGTATTACAGAAAATGTTAAAGGTTCTTGAAGAAGGAGGAGGAGGAGGAGGAGGAGAATGGCAACAACAAACAAAAGAACATAAGTATAAAGAATAAAATTGGCAATAAATATGTACCTATCGCTAATCATTTTGAATGTAAATGGCTTAAATCCTTCAATCAAAACACAAAGGATAGTTGAATGGATAAGAAAATAAGACCCATATATGTGCTGTCTACAAGTGACTTGCCTGAGAACAAAAGATATACACAAACTAAAGCTAAAGGAATTGAAAAATATTTCATGTAAAAGGCAATGAAAAAACCTGTGAAAGCAATATTTATATCAGATAAAACAGACTTTAAAATAAATGCTATAATAAGAGACAAAGAAGAACACTACATAATGATAAAGGTATCAATCCAAAAAGAGGATATAACCCTTGTAAACATGTATGCACACAACATAGGAACAACTAAATATATAAAGCAAATCTTGATGGACATAAAGGAGAGATCAATAGTAAAGCAGTCATAGTAGAGGATTTTAACAACCCATTGACAGCAATGGATAGCTCTTTCACACAGAAAATCAACAAGGAGAGATCGACCTTAAATGACACACTAGATCAGGTGAATTTTATTGATAACTAGAGAATTGCACCCCAAACCAGCATAACATACATTCTTTGCAGGTGCACCTGGAATATTTTTAGGATAGACCACATATTAGGACACAAAACAAGTCTCAATAAATTTAAGAAGATTGAAATCATGTCAAATATTTTCTCTGACCATAATGGTATGAAACTAGAAATCAAATCAATCACAAGAAAAAAACTGAAAATCACACAAAGATATAGAGGCTATATAACATGTTAATAAACGATGAATGGGTTAACAATGAGAGCTGAAAGAAAACAAAAAAATACCTTGAAACAAATGAAAATGAGAACACAAAAACCCAAAACCTATGGGTCACAGGGAAAGCACTCCTAAGCGGGAAATTCATAACATTACAGTCCTACCTCAAGAAATGAGAAAAATCTCAAATAAACAATCTAACTTTACACTTAAAAGTACTGAAAAAACAACAACAAAAAGCCCAAAGTAAGTAGAAGAAAGGAAATAATAAAGATCAAAGTAGAAATAAATTAAATCGAGTCTAAAAAAACTAATACAAAAGATCAATAAAACCATGAGTTGGTTCTTTGAAAAGATAAACAAGGTTGATAAAACTTTATCCAGATTCATCAAGAAAAAAAGAGAGAGGACCCAAATACATAAAATCAAAAATAAAAACCAGAAATAAAATCAGGAGAGAAGAAACAACTGATAGCAAAGAAATGCAAAGGACTATAAGAAAGTATAATGAATAACTACATGCCAACAAATAGGACAACCTGGATAAAATGGATAAATTCCTAAAAACATGCAAACTTCCAGCACTGAATCAGGAGAAATCAAGAAATCTAAATAGACCAAATTACAATGAATGAAATTGAAGCGGTAATTAAATAAAAATAAAGAAAAACCTCCCAGCAAATAAAAGCCCCGGACCAGGTGGCTTCACAGGTGAATTATACTCAACATTCACAGAAGAAGTATTACCTATAGTTCTCAAACATTTCCAAGAAATTCAAGAGGAAGGAAGATTCCTAAGCTCATTGTATGAAGCCAGTATTATCCTAGTTCCAAAACCAGATAAAGACACTACAATGAAAGGAAATTATAGACCAGTATTGCTGATGAACATAGACACTAAAATCCTCAATAAAATATTAGCAAACTGCTCCCACTGGCGTGGCTCAGTGGACTGAGCACCAAGCTGAAAGGTCGCTAGTTTGACTCCCCATCAGGGTACATGCCTGCGCTGTAGACCCGGTCCCAGGTTGGGGTTGTGCAAACGACAACCAATAGATGTTTCTCTCCTTTTCTCTCTCTCTCCCTGCCCCTGTCTTTAAAAATAAATAAATAATATTTTTTAAAAACATTAGCAAACTAGATCCAGTGATACATTAAAAAGATCATATACCATGATCAAGTGGGATTTACAATGGGGATGTAAAGCTGGTACAATATATGCAAATCAATATGCACATAAACCAAATGAAGAATAAAAATTACATGATCCAATCAATAGATGGAGGTAAATATTGGATAAAATTCAGCACCCATTTATGATAAAAACTATCAGCGGAGTGGGAATAAAAGAAACATAGTTCAACATAATAAAGGCAATATATGACAAACCCACAGACAGCATTATATTCAATGGGCAAAAACTAAAAGAGTTTCCCTTAATTTCAGGAGCAAGACAGGGATGCCTGCCTACAACGCTCTATTCAACACAGTACTGGAAATTCTAGACACAGCGATAATACAAGAATAAATAAAAATCACCCAAACTGGAAGGGAAAAAGTAAAACTGTCATTATTTGCAGATGGCATGATACTGTATATAAAGAATGCTATAGATATATAAACTAATGGAACTGATAAATGAATTCAGTAAACTGGCAGGATACAAATTTAATATCCATAAATCAGTTGTATTTTTATATGCTGATAATGAACTATCAGAAAAGTAAACTAGGAAAACAATCCCATTTATAATTGCATCAAAAAATGAAATAAAATGCCTAGGAATAAATTTAACCAAGGAAGTTAGAGACCTATACTTGAAAAATTATAAGACACTAAAAATAGAAGTTGAAGAAGATACAAATAAGTGGAAGCATATATTGTATTTATGGATAGGAAGAATTAACAGCACTAAAATATCCATATTACCTATAGAAATATACAAATTCAGTGCAATTCTTATTATGGTACCAAAGGTGTACAAAAACAGAATTAAAACAAATATCCCAAAACTTTATATGAAATCACAAATGACACTGAGTAGCAACACAAACCTTGAGAAAGAAGAACAAAGTTGGAAGAATCATGCTACCTGATATGAAACTATACTACAAGGCCACAGCAATCAAAACAGTGTGGAACCGGCATAAAAATAGACATAAAAACCCATGGAACAGAATAAAGAGCCCAGAGGTAAATCCACGTCTTTGTGGTCATTTGATATTTGATAAAGGAGGCAGGAGCACACAATGGGGTAAAGAGTCTATTCCAGCGATTTTCAACCTTTTTCATCTCATGGCCCAAATAAACTAATGGCTAAAATTCTGCTGCATACCAAAAATATATATTATATTTTTTGCTGAACAGAAAAAAAATAGGTATAATTTTTTATTCATCTATACCAGAATGCGGTGTTAGTTCTTGTCATTTTTTATTTGACAATATAAGGGAAAAAAGGTTAGTGCCCCTCACTAAATAGTGAGGTATTGCATGTTTTAAAAATTCTTGTGGCACACTAGTTGAAAATTGCTCATCTATTTAATACATGATATTGGGAAAATTGGACAGATATGTGCAAAAAACAATGAAACTAGACCACTTTCTTACATCATAAACAAGAATAAACACAAAATAGGTTAAAGGCTTAAAAATTAAGACTTGAAACCATAAATATCTTTGAAGAAAACACAGGCAGTAAAATCTCAAACATGTCAGAGCATTTGTGACATATCTCCTTGGGTAGCAAAACTAAGTAAATAATAAACAAATGGGACTACATGAAACTAAAGGGTTTTTACACAGCAGAGGAAATCATCAAGAAAATGAAAAGACAACACACTGAATGGAAGAACATACCCACCAATGATACATCTGATAAGTGGATAACATCCAAAATTTATAAATAACTTACAAAATTCAACACTAAAAAAACAATCCAGTTAAAAAATTGATGTAGGACCTGAATAGGCACTTCTCAAAGAGGACATACAGAGGGCCAATACACATAAAAAGATGCTCAGTACCACTAATCATTAGAGAAATGCAAACTAAAAGCACAATGAGATATTACCGCACACCTGTCGGGATGGCTATCATCAATAAGTCAACGAGAATTGACGAGGATATAGAGAAATAGGAAACCTCATACACTGTTGATGGGAATACAGATTGGTGCAGCCACTGTTGACAAAAGTATGGAGTTTCCTCAAAAAAATAAAAATGGAACTGACTTGTGACCTAGCAATTTCACTTCTGGGAGTATATCCAAAGACACCCAAAACATTAATTTGAAAGAACATATGCACCCCTATGTTTATTGCAACATTATTTACAATAGCCAAGATTTGGAAGCAGCTGAAGCATACATCAGTTGATGAGTAGATAAAAAAGCTGTGGTATACTGACACAATGGAATACTACTCAGTCATAAAAAACAAGGAAATCCTACCATATGCAACATCATGGACGGACCTGGGGAGTATTATATTATTAAATAAGCCAGTCATAGAGAGACAAATAGCATATGATTTAACTTCTCATCGGAATCTAATGAACAAAATAAACTAACAGAAAAGAAAGATTCATAGATACAGAGGACAGACAGACAGCTGTCATAGGAGAGGGGGTTAGGGGCTGGGGAAACTGATGAAGGGATTAATCAAAAAAGTAGAAAAGAAAGAGAGAGAGAAAACTCATAGACACAGACAACAGCATGGCAATTTCCAGAGAGAAAGGGAGGTGAGAGAAGGTAGAAATGGGTAAAGGGCGGGAAATGGGGGGAAGGAGACATGATAATTGGTGGTGAACACACACTGCAATATACAGATGATATGTTATAGAACTGTACACATGCAACCTATATAATTGTATTAATCGATGTCATTCCAATAAATTCAATAAGTTTTTTAAATGTTTTAAAAAATACTATATAAAGTTTACAAGGAATAACTGTATCAGTACACAGTTCAATGTAGGTTTTGAAGCATGACTCCCCGATTCTTTGACACATTCCCTTCCTTTGGCAATCTCACTGAAATCTGGTAAGGCCTGTGACTACTTGGAGTAAAATGATGCTGTTTGGCTCCCGAGGTGATGTAGTTTCTGCCTTCTGTTGTTGTTAACACTTGCAATTAGGCCCTGAGCCATTAAGTTAGACCAGCCTGAGTCCACTCCGCTGCATGGAAGCAGAGGCATAGATAAGCCACACGTAACTCCAGTTAGGAGCCCTAGTGTTCACGTCATTCAAGCTCAGGTGCAAGCCATGGGAGTAAACAAGTATAGAGGCACATTCTCATCCTTTGTGTCTTAACGGTGGCCGCAGGTTCCATAGAGTAGAGAAAAACCACCCCTGCTCTGACTTGTCTAAATCCCTGTCTCCAGAAACAGTGAGCATAACAAATTGGGCATTTTAGACTGCTAATTGTGATTAATTTGTTACACAGAAGTAGTAATTTTAACAAATGCTTTCTGCCTGAAGAACACTTGGAGAAAATTTTCTAAGATATTGCAGGCTCGTTGAGGGAAGGGTGAATTAACCCAAGGATTTACTTAAAGACAGAGGAGAAATGATCTCAGCACTGACAACATCAGGGCAGCAGACAGAAGTTGTAGATGAGGAGAGGGTGGGTTGCTTGAGCTGGATTCTGAGAGAAGCAAATTTTAATCTTACTAGCTGTTTCTGAATGTACATCCTGTGTTGGCACAGGGAAAAATACTATTTTCGGCTTGCTTTGTTTTGGTCTACATTCTCAGTACCATAATATACCGCTACTACAAATAACTAATAAGTTAAGATATGCTCCTTGGAGAAGCAGTCAAGTGTCCCAACTCACTGCACACCTCTAGACATCTAAGAAATAGAAACCTGTAAGCTTGTTGGCTAGGTGCCCTCATGCATCTGGCAAGGGTATATATATATATAGCTTCCTCTGCCCTTTCTAGAAGCAGCCGCCCTGAGAAGAGCATTGAACACCAGAATGACACGGTTTATTTATATTTTTAAAATATCACCTTGACTATTCAGTGTAGGATAGATTTGAGGAAAGCAAAAGTAAAATTGCAGAGGTTTCTTGCAATAGTTCAAGTGAGTGATGACAGTGCCTTAGACTAGGGAAGTCACAGGGGACAGAGTCTCTCTTTATCCTGAAAGAATTGTTGATGGATTGGGCCTGTGGTGGAGGTAGTAGAGGGTTACTCATTTTTATTTCATTTTCTCTTATTTTATTATTTATCAGAGTGAACTCTTTTTTGTATTTGTTATTTGAGTCTTTCAGTGTGTATGTAAGTGTTGTCATTTATATTTTCACTTTTCTTCTTGTTAAGGTGTTTATCTTTTTTTTTTTTTTTTTTTTGTAATGATACCTTTAACTTAATTATGACCCTGGCATATCTTCTTGAAAAAAATGAACTCTTTCACATTAATATTTTTTGCCAATACTGTGACAGTTTGTCATTCCTTTTTCACTTTTGTTTATTGTGTAATTAGATTGGCATTTTATACATTGATATTTTTATTTACAAGTATTTGACTTTACAAGATGTAGCACTTAAGCATATTTTCAAGTCTCTAATGCAAAGCTAAGTAAACAAATACCAATGTAGACCACTGAAATAATATTCTCTACCCTCTCCCAATTTTAATACATTTAAGCAAATATACAGAAAATAATATCCCTAGGAAATAATTTATATCATAATCTTTACTAAAGCATATCTGATTTTTAATTTCCCAAGAAATGTTTGTACTAACAACAGATTAAATCACTCAGAAGCCTACAGGGATACATTTTTGTCTTTGCTTTAGTCTCCCCAAAACAGGCCCGTATGAGTAGCAATTGTTAAGCTGTGTCAGAGTCCTTCTTCATTCTGTGAATTTTTATTCTGTGCATCTCCGAATAACTAAAGGAAAATACAATAAATACAAGTGATTCCCTTTTAATTTCACCTGGATATGAAAGACATGGAAAAGGACAAACTCATGTCTACAGCAGAGCCTTCACCAACTCTAAATTTGCACCAAAGAAGACCTCCATCTATACAGAAGGATGGACCTGTTCTCTACATTTGCTTGCACATGCCTGTGTGACTTTTGCCTTCCTAGAAAGAGTTCGAACTCAGTTCCTGGCTTATGACACTGCCAATGGATATATCTTGAGAGAATAAATGACTTTCATGCGGATAAGTTTTGACATGACATTTAATATAAGTATTTGATTATTGAAAATTATACTAATTAATTATTAGTAGATGTCTTTTGGTTATTCAAAACATGTGATCAATTAAGAAATCTTAAAGACCACAGGTATTGGCAGCTAAGTCTAGGGGAATATGATTCATTTTGTAGCATAGATTTCTAAGACATCTGGTGAGCCATTGATCCCTAAATAATGCAGGTTTGAGCTATGCAAATCCACTTATATGTGGAGATTTGCGAATAAATAGTATAAATATATTTTGTCTTCTTTATGATTTTCTTAATAACATTTTTTCTCTAGCTTAAATTATTGTAAGAATATAGTATATAATACATACAACCCACAAAATATGTGCTAATGGACTGTTTATATATCAGTAATACTTCTGGTCACAGCAGTTAAGTTTTGAGGGAGTCAAAAATTACACATGGATTTTTGTTTGTGTGGGAAGTCAGTGCCCCCAACCACTGTGTTTTCAAGGGTTGACTATAATTTTTGAAGTTATCATGAAGAGAATTTTAAAATATATTCAATTTAAAAGAGCAAGGAGAAAAAAATGGCAAGAGCAAAATTATGTTTTTATTTATATGTGGAGATAGTATGCATGTATACAGGTCCAACTATATATTTGTTTTTAAAAAATAAAAAAATTGAAAACTAAGTAGTATTTACTTTTTAGAGATAGAGAATAGGAGTTAAAGGACAAGAAAAGTCAGTTTTTTAAAAAATAATTACTGTAATTGTGAAATATTTTTACTGTGTACGCTACATTAATTTTAGGGGCAAAAAGACAATTTACATACAAATATAGCATGTTTGAAATGTGCACTTTTTTAAGTTCCCATGTCAAAATTAATAATAACAGCAGTAGACAACAAATTTGTTTTACACTCATTTTCAGTGCAGCATTGGGTAAATTAATAGATATTTTAAAAGAAATCAAAATGTTCTCTGCAAAATAGCCTGTCTGACTCAGCACCCTTACCTTTATTTTTTGTGTTTGGGTGGACCCATCCCGCTGCACTTTTTCTCAGACTTTTAGCCCATCTTGATATTGGATGTGGGTAGATCCATTCCAGGCATTGAATCATGACAGAGCCCAGGGTGGTCTCCCTTGACAGGGGGGCCCTCTTAGCGTTGGTTTATATGCTCAGAGCAGTGTTTGTCAAATCAGGATCACCCCTATTATTTTGGTTTAAATGCACCAGACATTGCTTTTACAGCTGAATGATTTAATAGTGTAGAGAAAAGAGAACATAACAGCATTTCATTTTCTAATTATACTATCAAAAAGTAAAGAAGTTATAGGATAATATGGGTTTTTCAAGGAGGGGAAATATTTAAGTATCTTTTTATTGTCCCAGGAAACAAAAATACATACCATGTTGGTTGATGCTCTAATTGAATTTTTATTTCTTTTTTATTATTTCATGAATAATGATAAATAAGCCAGTATTCCAAAATAACTACTATAAGCAATTTGGTTTTTGCACTTACCATTCAAATATTTGAAAATCTTTGTTAGCCATCAGGTGATACAAAAAGCAAGTGGGATAAGAATGCCAGGACCTCTGGCCAAGATGGAGGCGTAGGTAAATGCAGCTCAGCTCCCCTACAATCACAGCAAAATATAACCATACAACACAACTATCACTCAGAACCATCAGAAAATCGAGCTGTGTGAAAGTCTGACAACGAAGGAATTAAAGAAATCACAATTCATCCAGACGGGTAGGAGAGGCAGAAAAGTGGACATAGAGAGATACAGAACAGGCTGGTCCCAGACCTGTTGGGAAACGCCCCACCCAGTTTCAGGGACTGTAGCCTTGCGGACAGGCAAGAGGACTGCAAGGCAGGAGCTAATCAAAGAGGCCTTGGGAAAACAGGCCACTAAGGAGAAGAAACCTGTGCTCCTGCCCGCCTCGTATCCCCCTGCTTGACCCTGTGATGGTTGGTGATCCATGACAGGTAAGTGCTCTCACGAGGGGAGACAGCCTAAGCCAGATATCGGCTGGTACGAGCAGCAGACAAGGACTTAGAAAAAGGGTACAAATGCCTACACCCCTAGGCTTGGCTTACACATGGCCAGAGCCCTCATTCTATCTGAAAAAAGTCTCCTCATCACTTGGTGGCTCTGCCCTGCCCGCCTGGCTCAGGCTTGAAACAATACTAAAGGCAGGTACAGCCCTAAACTGGATCTGGCGGTTCCGGGGACAATCTGGCCTAGAAGTAAGTTCCTTAAAGCATGCTTTGTTCTTCCCTCAAAGGTTATGGTAACTGGCTCATGCTGGGAGAGAGATTTTCATTATTCATAGTCCCTGACCTGAGGCAGATCTAGTGTTTCTCCAATTGTTACCTCTGACCTCTATTTGTTTTCTGTAAACATAGCCTTTTCACATTGATTGATGAGCTTTGCTCTATACCCCTGTGCATATGGTTCTCAACGAAAGCCTTTTGACATGGGGTTCAGGGCTTTCTCTACCCTAGGGGGAAGAGCCATGTACCCTTTCCTGGCAAACAGAAGTGTTTGCTATGACCCGTGTTTATTCCCCCCATCCACGACAACCCCGGGACGGGCTCTGAGGGATTCAGAGCCCCGCTCCTTCCTCAGCTGACTCGGGACAGTAACCCTCATATCCAGGAACCCTGCTCTCCACTGCAGCGCTTCCCACAACTCGTCGCCCCCTACCACCCCCAATACAAACCCACGTGCAGTGGATTTAAAATGGAGGAATATATTGGGAGTGAGGGATCCTGGCCCCACACCAGACCCCCCAGCCCAAGGTTCCAATTCCAGGAATTTAATTCCCATAACTTCTGTCTCTGAAAATCAATGAAGATCAGCAAAAGAAACTACAGGATTCTGAGGCGTCTCCTCTTGGAGGGCCCCCGCATGCAGACTTACTCAGATGAACTCCCTCTGGTCTCCAGCACCAGGGCAGCACCTTGAAGTGCACCAGTAACATATGGGGAGGAACTGAAGTAATTGGCTTCAGGGCGAGAACTGGGATGGACATTGTTTGTTTTCTGAGCCCTCCACCACACAGAGCCATAGTGCAGTGGCATCAAATCTGAGTTTCCATCAACCTGGCTCACATAGTTAGTCCCACCCTGATGGTTACCTAAGGCTCTGTCTCATCTAACCTATGGGCCCACCCAAACTGGAAAAAGTGACTTTTCCATATGAATGTCTGAACTTAGTGCAGGCTTTAGACCTTCTGAAATCTGCTCAAAACGGCAACAGCTGAATTCCCACATTCCCTTTGCTGAGTGGCCCCAGGCTGGCACACAGCAGCCACCCGCAGATCATTTTATAGCTTATGCCAAAGGGCCTGAGGCAGAACACAGGTGGCAGCTGACCTTGGCCTGCACCACCCAGGAAACCTCAAAACCTACACATGTAGAGGACAGTTATGGACCACACTGAAGCAGCAGCACCCAATCATCTTCACAAGCCACAAAGGGAGGTGGTTGCTGGCCAGTCCTACCAGCTATCTGGCCTGGGTAAATCCCTCCCATTGATCTGCTGGCAGCACTCAGGACTGAACTACAAGAGAACAGAGTACACAGCCCACATGGAGGGTGCACCTTGGGTACCCAGCTTTAGGGATGGGGAGGCTGTGCCACTGGACCCTACTATATTAGGCCACACTACCAAGACACAGACCTAATACATAGCAACAAACACAGGGAGACTGCCAAAATGAGAAGACAAAGATATATGTCCCAAATGAAAGAGCAGAACAAAACTGCAGAAAAAGAACTAAATAAAATGGATATAAGCAATTTATCATATGCAGAGTTGAAAACACTGGTTATAAGGATGCTCAGGGAACACAGTGGGTACTTCAACAGCATAAAAATGATCCAATCAGAAATGAAGGAGACACTAATTGAAATAAAGTACAATTTATAAGGAATGAAGAGCAGAGTGGATAAAGCCAAGAATCAAATCAATGAGTTGGAAAAAAGGAAACAGAAGACATCCAACTGGTACAGCAAGAAGGAAAAAGAACAACAACAACAAAAAAATAGGATAGTGTAAGGAGCTTCTGGGATGGCTTTAAGTGTTCTAATATTCAGCTCATGGAAGGCCAGAAAGGGAAGAGAAAGAGCAAAATATTGGAAAACTATTTGAAAAAATAATGAAAGAAAACTTCCTTAATTTGGTAAAGCAAATATACATACAAGTCCAGGAAGCACCGAATATTTCAAACAAAATAGATGCAAAGAAGACCACACCAAGATACATCATAATTTAAATGGAAAAGTTTAAAGATAAAGAGAGAATCTTAAAAGCAGCAAGAGAAAAGCAATTAGTTACCCAAAAAGGAATTACCATAAGACTGTCAACTGATTTATCCAAAGAAACCTGGTAGGCAAGAAGGGACTGGTAAAAGTATCCAAAGTGATGGAAAGCAAGGACCTACAACCTAGATTATTCTATCCAGCAAAGATATCATTTAGAATTGAAGGGCACAGAAAGTGCTTCCTAGACAAGGTAAAGCTAAAGGAGTTCATCATCACCAAACCATTACTATATGAAATGTTACAAGACTTATTTAAGAAAAAGAAGATCAAAACTATGCACATTAAAATAACAATGTATACATAGCTATCAACAATTGAGTCTTCAAAACAAATGAAACAAACAAGCAGAACAGAAACAGAATCACAAATATAGAGAACACTGGGATGGTGGCCAGTAAAGAAGGGGTTCTGGAGGATTGGGGGAAAAGGTGAAGGAATTAAGAAGTACAGATTGGGCCCTGACTGGTGAGGCTCAGTGGATTGAGCACCGACCTGTGAACCAAAGGGTCGCTGGGTTCAATTCCCAGGCAGGGCACATGCCTGGGTTGCCAGCCAGGTCCCCAGTAGGGGGCACACAAGAGGCAACAACACATTGATGTTTTTCTCCCTCTCTTTCTCCCTCCCCTTCTGCCTAAAAATAAATAAATAAAATCTTAAAAAAAAAAAAAAAGAGAAGTACAAATTGGTAGAATAGGCAGGGGATGGGAAAAACAAGTATAGGAATCAGAGTTGCCAAAGAACTTATCTACATGATGCATGGACAAGGAGGAGGATCACTGGAGGGACTGAGGGGTGTTAGGTGGAGAGAAGCATAGTGGGGAAAACCGGGACAACTGTAATAGCATAATCAAGTTTTTTAAAATGCAAGTGCTTGGCCGGTTTTGGCACAAGAGCCAGAATTTACCAAACATCAATATATAATAACAGCCCTCTTATTGTAAAGAAAGTAGCAAAAGCTCAGCTGCAATTCTGATAAATAGGAGAGAGGTGTGTGTGTGTCTTTTTTCATAGTAAAATGTTTATATGTAATTTAAAAAATTGTAAATTCAGACAAGAAAAATATAATCCTTATCACTCTTAGGTGATGGTCTCTCCTTCCATCCATATGAGCTGTAATTTTATATAGTTATTACCATGTAATGGATATACATATACATTTGAACTGATTTGACCTGTTCTCTACTTACCTAAAATTTTGTTCCTCTTATTGCTGCAGATTATCATTAAATAATGTATTCTGAAATTGATTGAAGCAATTTACTTAACTTAAGCATGGTAAAATAATGGTTAAATTATTAGTTCAAATTTTAAAATAAGTGAGGCTGTACTGAATATCTTTAATTTTTTGGAAATTTTTGTGTTAGAATCAGTTTTGACAAGAAAAAATAGCAAACAAGCCAAAGGATGTAAATGTATATACATATATATATATGGTTATTGACAAATTTTATAAAATTGATTTTTAAATTATTATGCTAATTTATGTATCTCATCAGAAATAATTATTCTACATTCATAGTAACATTTATTATGTGTTTATTACTTCTTAAATGTACTTTATTTTTTAATTTGCATTCATTTTACCACAAAAAATACATTTTTATTTTCAGAATTCCTGATTGCCTTTACCAAATAAGAATTTTTTTATCACATGAATCACTGGCACTTCTACTTGAATATTGATGTGCTGTTATCAATATTTACAAGCTTTTTTTAATGAACGATATTTATAAGTGGCCTCTCAAAATTGCTTTAAATATTTTCTGCCTCTGCTTTCCATTTTGTTACAGAGAAATTACTTTTAATTTTATGTAGCCAGTTGAGTCATAATTTCATTTTCCTTTTACCTCAAAGACTAATAAATTCTATTTTTCCAATAATCTAATAAATTTTCTATGTGGAATCAACTTTTTTACATTTTTCATATTTTACTTTTAAGTTTCTCTGAGATTTAATGTTTATAATATAAAATTTGTGTACATAAATTTTTAGAAATTCATCTATCCAATGAAAAACTCTATATAATCCCAGACCATGGAAATGACATAGCTAAAGACAAAAACAAAAATCTATAATCTTCCCTTAAAAAAAATAATTAGCAGCAGCCCATGTTGGCCTATTTCATCACAGAGGAGAGCACAGTCCATGGCTGTCACTAAAGTAGGGTCTCATGCATAAAAGAACCAAGAGGCTGACGCAAAGTTTGGGGTCCACAGATAGTAATAGTTTGAATGGAAATAGGACTTTTTTTTCTGAAAGTGAAAATGGAGACAGCGTGTACAGGAATCAGTATACGTTGGTGGCTTCTATATTGTGGATCCAACTAGCAGCATCGGCATCACGTGGGAACTGTTACAAATACAAATTCCTGAGCTTCACCTTAAACCTACTGAGTCAAAAACTCTGGGTCAGAACACAGCAGTCTGAATTTTACCAAGTACTAGGAGTGATTCTTATGCATGCTTAACTTTCAGATACTGAGACCCACTGGTACACAAATCAGGACATGTATTTTACTTAATAGGTAATCAGATATTTTCTCTGTTATTTTTAGTCTTTATGTGTTTAAAGATATTTTATACCTAATAATTACTGGTTCTACTTTTTGAAACCTACCATGCTGTTTTCCCTAATGGCTGTACCAATTTACATTCCCACCAATCATGTACAAAAGTTATCTTTCTGCACTTCTTCACCAACACGCACTCTTGTCTTCATAGTAGCCATCTTAACAGGTATGAGGTGGTACTTTATTGTGGTTTTCACTTTCACTTGATGTTTAGTAATGCTGAGCATTTTTCATGTGTTGTTGGCCTATAGACCACTTTTATGTGTTCTTTAAAATAAAAGTCTCTAGTCAATCATTTGTAGATTTTTAAATTAGATTATTTGCTTTTTGTTATTAAATTAGATGAGTTCTTTATATATTTGATATGATATCCCCTCATCAGATATGGTTTGTAAATATTTTTCCCATTCTGGAGGTTGCCGTTTTAATTCAGTGATTATTTTTACTGTGCTTATTGTTTGATGTAGTCCCACATATTTATTTTAGCATTTTCCCCTTTTTTTCTTTGTATTTTATGCAAGAATTATTGGCAAGCCCAAAGTCAAGGGCTTTTTTTTTTTTTCTTTTTTCTCTATGCTTTCTTCCAGGAGGTTTTTGTTTTGTTTTGTTTTTTTCCCCTCCCTTGAGGACAGTCTTTCATTGCTTATAGAGAGAGAGGAGAGAGGAAGGGAGAGAGAGAAACAGCGATGCCAAACAGTTGCCTCTTGTACTTGCCTGGAGAGGAAATTGAGCGCACCCAGACCAAGCGTCAAACCTGAAACCCAGGTATGTACTCAATGGGGAATTGAACCTGCAATCTTTTGATTATAAGATGTTGCTCCCACCAACTGAACCACACAGGTCAGGGCCTTGAAGTTTTATGGTTTCAGATCTTATGTTTAAGTTTTTAATTCATTCTGAGTTAATTTTAGGGAGTGGTATAAGACACAGATTCATTCTTTTGCAAGTAGAGAATCAGTTTCCCCAACACATTTCTTGAACACACAATCATTTCCCCATTGTGTTCTTGGTGCTCTTGTCAAAAATTAGTTGACTGTATACACATGGTTTATTCCTGGGCTCTCTATTCTGTTCCATTGATCTATGTTCCAGTTTTTATGCCAGTAACACACTGATTGGATTACTATAGCTAGGCAATATAGTTTGAAATGAGGAACATTCATGCCTTTTCTTTGTTCTTTCTTAATATTGCTTTGACTATTCAGGTTCTTCTGAGGTTTCATGTAAGTTTTAGGATTGTTTGTTATATTCCTGTGAAAATGCCATTGGAATTGTGATAGGAATTGCTTCGAATCTGTAGCACTCTTTGAATATCATGAACATTTTAACAATATTAATTCTTCTAAGAACATGGGATAGCTGTCCATTTATTTGTCTTTTTCAATTCCTTTTAACAATGTCTTATAGGTTTCAGGGCATGGGTCTTCCATTAACTTGTTTAAGTTTATTCCTAAGTATTTTAATGGTTTTGACGCTATTATAAATGGGACCATTTATTAATATCTTTTTCACATGGTTTGTAATTAGTATGTAGAAACACAACTCATTTTTATACATTAATTTTGTACCCTGACACTTCACTGATTTAATTTATAAGACTAAAAATTTTTTGGTAAAGACTTTAGGATGTTCTATATATAAACTTATGTCATCTGCAATCTAAGATAACTTTACCTTTTTATTAGGGATTTGGATACAGTTTTATTTCTATGTTAACTATTTTATTCCATTGGTGTATGTAGCACAATTCTATAGATATATAGGATAATTATTTGATAACTATGATGAAAACTTTAAGAACCATAAAGTCTATGTAACTTTGTGGGATTTGTTCAATTATTTCCTTGGAATAAATAACTAGAAATGAAATTTGTGGGCAAAATGAATGGATGTTAATACATTCATTGCAGATATTCTGAAAAAACTATATTATCAAATTTAAGTTTACTTCTTAAATTTTTATTATAACTGGGTATTAATTATCAAATTTTTTAATCTTTATCAATTGACTTTTTTGGTTTACTAGTATATGTATAAACTAAATATTATATATTAATATTATTATATTGTAAATGTTTCCATATGTTTAGGTTATAGAATATGTACTTAAAATATTCTGTTAAGAGATATTCATGAACATTACTACACAATTTTCCAATGCAGAAAAGGCACATTATCTATAAAAAGTAAAAGAAAAATCTAATTAGACTTAAATTTCTCTGCATGCAGGAAAGCAATAAAAGATGAATGCAAAATTTCAGATAAAACATTGTGACTGAAGAAATTTAAATCATCCAAACCATCATTGTTCCAGAAGCGCCTCACAGATTCTATCACATGCAAAAACTCATTTAGTATGCCACCCGCACACTAATTCTGGAAATATTACATGTGAATGGAAATTAATAATAATAAAAATGGTAAGAGTGATAAAAATAAAAGACAATAAGTGGCACTAGTAAAGCATGGTGTTGTCTAATTACAAATTAATATACAGAAAAAGTTAAATTGTGATAAATGATGAAATGTTTTATAGAAAATGGGATAATCTAAACCTGGAGAAAATCTTATTATCATAATTTAAAAAAATATCTATTTAAATAAGGCTACATAAGTTACTGCTTATCTTTAAGAATGGCATGTGTGTCTTCATGTCTTTAGTCATAATATAATTTTAAGTTTCTGCTGAAAACAGTAGTTTTAGTAAACAGTAAAAATGTTGAAAACATTATTTCTAAGGGAGAATATTATATGAATATATATATTTAAAATTTGTTCAAGTTATACCTAATGAGTATCTAGAGCTTGAAATGGAAAACTAAATGCTATAACATAAAAAAAGCAATGATATTAGAGGATACCAAGTGAATTGATTATCAATGAAAAGAAAGGTGTCTGGTAAATTAGTTTTTAAATATAAGGTTATATTTTATTCAGTGGGAACTTTGCCTCAGCAGCTGTGGTTAAAAGAAAAGGCATACCATAAAACATTTAATTCTATGAATTATTTTTGCATGTGGAATCCTGCAAGCACACGACAGGATTTGCTGTTTTACTAAAATTTATAATCCTTTCATAATCTCCCTGAATTTTGAAAATTTCATTTTTTTCTCCTGCTCTCTACTTTTTTCTGTTTTTTTCACATTTTCCTACCTTTGTTTTTATCTTTCCAAAACCTAGTTCTTCTTTCCAAGCCTTATTTTAAAATTTCAGAGAGTGTGCCCTGTGTTTTACCGATACTCTGCAAATTAATGAATTTGCCTAGGTGGTCTCTTGCCACCACCATAACTAGGCTCTTCCTGATCAAAACGTGACTACGGACCTCACCCTCATTTTATTTTAACAGTGAGTTAAATTAAAATAATTTAACTTATTTTAAAAATTAGTTAGTTGTTTTTTTTTTACCCTAGACAAACTATACTGAAGGCCTGTGAAAACCAAAAAGCAATTGCGTGCAGGCACAGTTACCATTTGTGTGGTTTCTGTTCCCTTCTGACTCCTTGGAGCCTCCCCCAAGCACAGTCCAGCTCACTTTGGCAACCGGCAACCAAGAGTGATAGCATCACTATCAGTGGTTCCCGCCCTGAGACCCGCCACCTCCTCCCTAATGTCCTTTCATTCTCATTCTAATATCTGCAGCAGATACCGATTCTATTGGGATGCTGATGGCCTCTAGCTTGAGACCGTCTGGTTCTTCTATCAGGTTACAACAATCCTTTCCACCGAGTACAAACGCTCGCTCAGTCTGAAATGCACGAGAAGTATTATGGAAGTTTCCAGGTTGATCTTTGCCTCTGTCAGCCTCTTCCCTTTAGGGTTTCTTGGCCAATGTCATATCAAGATATCCTTTCTCTTCTCCCCTAGGCTCCAGAGCTGGTCCCCTCTGGCTAACCACCAGGACGCAGATCTCCCCAAAACAAAGGATACTTTTCTGAAGAAAGGCATTCTGAATCCACTATTGGTGAAAGAAACACTATATGCATACATTAGAGCCATAACCTTTAAAAAGAGGTGCCTGATATAGACTCAACAAGCACCAGTAATTACAGGGGTGTTTGCCATTTTTCTAGAAACAACTGGTGCTTAACTTACTTTTACATGAAAGCCTAGTTGAAAGCTTTCAAGAACTTAAAAGTCACTAAGAAAAAAAAGTTTTAGCAAGCAATGAGTCTAGCCTGACTCAATTTGATTACGCCTTTACAGGAGGCCTCTGGGTCAGCTGCACATAGTGAATGAATAGTGCAGGAAGGCATTTGTCAGTGCCTCATAGACAGAAACTCCTTGGCAGTATGCACATGTGTGTTTTGTCTGTGAGATCCCATGAATTGCTCGATGTAGTTTTAACATTCTATTGTTTTTCAAGCTGTTATAGTTATAGAAATTAAAGTCTCACTATGGGGAAACACTGTGAAGCTTGTTAAGAAGTTCTGTGACACATTATAGAAATGATTAGTAAATCTTGTCTTGATTTAAGAATTGACAAATCTTGGCTTACAGGAATGCCAGAGTTTAACTTCTACTTGAAAATATAAATGAGTACATGTTAATGTAGTGATTGAATATTGCATATCTCATACATTTTCTTCTTAATAAGATTAAGAATATAGGCAAGTGACGTCTTTGTTGAATCGTTCTGAACCTGACACAAATTATAGAGTTTAAATTTATTAAGAATTGCCAAGTTTGAATTATTTTTATGGAAATCAAGCCATAATTAACTAACTCTGCTCTGATTTTTAATATAAATGAAAATTTCTACTACATAAAGAAAGAATTGGAGGCGGTCCTTGTAAATGCATGTCTCCCTTAATATATTTTTGTTAAAAGATAATGTTAATTAGATGTTATATTAATGAAATTTTGTTTCTAATTTCTTTGTCATAATCGTTGTTTTCTGAGTTTTAAAAAAATGGGTAGACTATTTGAAAAACTAATTTAGTGTCCATCATTTTAAATTAACATTTATATGTTTTGAAATAGTCACATAATGTCTCTCATATTCAAGATAAATTTTCCTCAGTTAGCCTTTGGTTTAAAATTATTAATAATTGGAGAATGCCATCATTGATAAGATAATGTGACAAATACCTCATTCTGAAAATGTCATTACTCTAACCCTCCATTTTAAAAATTCTATAAGATAGAATTTCAGGGCCTACTCTCTTCAGACTATGAGCACCTGTCAAGAGATGCAGTGCCTTCAAATATTACATTTTCTTTCTTTTTAAAAAATATTTTATTTATTTATTTTTAAAAGGGGAGAAAAGAGGGAGAAATAAAGGGAAAGAAACATCAATGTGAGAGAGAAACATCTATCACCTGCTTCTTATATGTGTCCCAACTGGGGCCTGAATCCACAACCTGCAACCCACGCACGTGCTCTGACTGAGAATTGAACCAGTGATCCTTTGGTCTGCAGGCCAGTACGCAATCCACTGAGCCACACCAGCCAGGGCTAAAGACATTTTAGATCATCACAAGTAAAAGGTGGAGAGTTGTTATTGGTATCTGAGGGGTAGAAAGCAAAGATAATGCTGAATATCCTACAAGGCACAGAATATCTCCTGGCAAAAAAGAATTCTCTGGTCCAAAATGCCAGTGGTACTGACCTTGAGAAACCCTTTACTAAAGTATTAGTCTTAACACAAAAAAACATACCCTTAAACATTCAACCCAGTGTTTCCTTTGAAAGCAGCTTTTTTGCAGTTTTTACATCATTGGTGAAGGCTATTTCAAGAAAGTATGTTTAAGTATTGCATTTAGTCAGCTCACTTATTAAGTTAACAAGTCAATCAACCACAAGTCACAAATCAATAATAAAATAAGCTTCATTGGCTCCAACATTTTCTCCAAGGAATAATTTGCTAAACCACGCAAGTAGAAAATAATGCCATGCACATACAAGTGTAAAAAGTAAAAACTGAATATAATAATATTCAATTTGGTTGTGTAGTGGAAATATTAAATGTTGTGTTTATAATTGTAGAACTCTTTTAGTCTGAAATTTATGTATGGGTTTCCCGTATTGGTTATGTCCACTAAAATAGCTATGACATTAAGAAATCAAATATTTCTTAATTCAATAACCTTCTCGTCAATATGGGTTTTTGAAGACAATGCACGGGTCACCTAGCAAGGATTTGCCTGCCATATGTGTTTGACTCCCCTTCATCTACTTGTACATCACCAGTTCTCACTTCTAAAATCTCATACCCCCGCCCCTATTCTCTTTTGTCCAAAAAAGTCTTATGTACCCTATGTTGCCTCATTGTCTTTGGAATGGCAAAGGGATTTTCTTGCTTTTGTCAATTACGCATGTACATGTATTCAAGTGTGATTTTCTCCTATTAATCTGTCTGTTAATTTGATTATTGGCCCAGCCAGAAGAACTTCAGAGGGAGGAAAAGTATTAATATTTGTTTAGCCCCCACATAACAATGTGCATTTCTACATACATCATATTGCAACAGGGTACATAGCATGGGTCCCCCGAAAATAAGGGAACATCTCCACAATCCTGCCTTCAGGCAGTATATGGGCTGGGGAGAGGTGCCTACAGAGCAGAAGGTACAGAGTTTAAGATACATTGCATAACAAAAGGCAAGTTAATAACTATACCTTGCTGCCCAGGGCAAATTGTGTAGTGACTGTGAGAATGCTCAGGTACTCGTGACATGGGGGGTTGGCAAGGGCCACCCTGGATGGCCCTGTGTCACTGGGAACTCCTACCCTGACTAAAGATGGCAGCCGAAAGAGGGTCAAAGACGTGGGAGAACTGACAAGACGGCAGACAGTAACGCACCATAGGAAGGACTGGATATGAGCTTATGTAGGAAGGTCCGAGGCAAGCATTTAAATTAGGGTAGGCTGAAGGTCAGAAGGAGGGAGCCACAGGTCTGCAATGACAGAGGAGGTCTGCTGGGAGGTCTGAAGGTCGGAGAGTTTGCCACAAGGTCGGGAAGTCTGTCTGGAGAAAATGGCAGCAGAGCTGGCGCTGCTGCCAGGGACCTGCCTGGCCACTCAGAGATGTGAGAGATGCTTGTAGCTAAACTGTGACCTGGAATGCTGAGCTCCAGACTTCTGCTTTTCTGAAAAGCAGTACCTTTGAGTGGCATATTCTGAAACTGGCCTGGTTTGGCAGAGAAAGGCAAAACTATGTGTTTTGGGGTATTTTTAAAGGAAGCAGGATTTAATGGCAGAAATCTGCCATTGTTCTAAATCTGTATAACCTTTAAATAGACAACCCCTTTCCTTTTTCACCAAATTTTTGCATTGGGAGTCACACTTCTTGGCAGCAGGCAATTGAACCTCACAGCTGTTCCAGAACACTATTGGCTGGTTCTGTAACAGTATGATATCTACTCTTTATTGTGTGTCTACATTGATATGAAAATCTAGTATGAAGCAAAAACCTTCTTATAACTCAAATTAATGGTTACTATTGAATAATAATTTAACAAATTAAAGGTCAGACATATTTTATGTGCTGTGGTTGACTCACAGACAATTTGACCTAAGAGGATAGTGTAAATAAGGAATTGCTATGCAGTCTAAGAAATCCTGAATTACAAGAATTTTGCTGACACTTCTGTTGACAGACAAATGGCTTCCAGACTTACAGATTTGTAATCTATCAAAAGCTGCTTGGATCACAGGAGTAATTCACACTCTACACTTTTTCAACACTCAGTTTTATCACGCTTCTTTGTCATGCATTGCATTGTGTTAAGATAAAAACTAAGACACATTAATATTTTCTGGAGTTTATTTTAATTTCAATGCATTGAAATTGGCCATCACCAACCCAGAAATGGAGCTCCACAAGCAGGAGCTAAGGTTTTATGGAGAAGATATGAAAACAATCGCTTAACGTTGCTTATTTGGGAGAGCCTCGTTGGCTGTGATTGATTGTTCTCAAGTTTCATTTTCTTGGATTCAAAAGCATTGATTCTAGCTTAGCTTTCACTTTGCTTACTTAGGCCACTGTGGCATTAGAAGCACACCAGTCTAATTGCCTCTTCATTTAATTACTTTAACTATTGTACATTTGTAAGTATCATTTTAATCTATGTTTTAGAATATTACTTTTAGAAATTCAAAACTTTGAATGGTTATTTCCGCTCTCAGGTCTAATACCATACAAAGAAAATAGTAGACATTTAGTAAATGGTTCTTCATGGAATATATGTTCTTGCCTTTCTTAGTTTATTGTGTAGTCAGTGACTTGCATTTGTAAAATATGTGGCTGGGGAGAGAATTATAGACTTAAGGACAAAAGAAAAATTTCTTCTAAGTGTTCTAATTTAGCCAGTGGTAGATTGCTTGGTTTAAAAAAAATTGTAGAATGAAGTGCCTCATAGCCCTCAGCCCACCAGCCTTCGATAAGTGTGTGTTCCATCTTTCAATTCAGTTTTTGTATGAATGAACCACCCTCACTCTGACTTTAAATTCAATCACTCCTTCTTGAAAGCAGTTCAATATCCTTCATTGTTCCCTTCCAGAGGATCTCAGCCCACACAAACTTGTCAGAGGAGAGATGCCCAGAGGTTATGTAGCTCCGTACTTGACTCAGAATGCATTCATTTCCTAATTTAGCTCTACAGATTAGCCATTATCCATCTAACTATAGCTTAGTGTAAAAATCAACCTGGGCAGGACTGAACCTACCTCCCACACTGATGGGGGCTTATAGCTTCTGCTTATGATCCCCCATACTTTTAGAGGCAACTGGTGTAAAATAGCTTGTATCAGGCTAGGCTAGAGGCTAAAGGCATGGCTTTGGAGTCCAAGTCCATGGGTTCTAATACTGAATGGTAATAGTTGTACAATCTTGAGAAGTTTATCGTCAAATCTATTTCTCTGTTTCCTCATCTGTAAAATGAAAATAGTAACACTACCTAGAGTATATGTTTGAATGAAAAAAAAAAGACTATTTGGAAGAGTAACTGGCACAAAGGGTTAAATAGATGTTGGTTGCTGTCATTATGATAATTGTTAGCAATTCTGATGTGTGATCATGTAGCCTCTCACAGGCAAATGAAAGGCTGCCCTTCTTTACCTCTCTCTGCCAGCTCTACTTTTGATGAACCCTAGAGCTTCATATCTGAATAGATGTCTGGAAAGTGTACCTGGGGGACTCTAACTTCTGTGTGGGGGTATAGAGCATATATCTCCCCAACCTATTTGTCATCTGAAACAAGCTTGCATGTCCTATTGCTTGTCAACATAAGAAACATCCAAACATGTAGAGAATTTTTATTTGTTTATTTCAGCCAAACTGATGACAATTTCCAGGAAGTAAAATCTCAAAGGACTGAGGAAAGGCTCTGAAAAAGGCAGTTTTAACACTTATTGTATACATTGCAATCAAAGGGGAAGGCCTAAGGGGATTATATGAAATCCATTGGTGATAAATTAGGGAGGGAGGGAGAAAGCAAAGTGGGAAAATCTCTGAGATTGAATCAAAAGTAAAATGGTTAGACACATACTTCTTTTACATTGGTGGGCATGGGATAGTTAACAATGAACACTGACAGCACATAGAGATGGTATGCGGGAGAATAAGATAATAATGAGGGGCTCTGTGGTCTTCTGTTCAGGTGAGAAATTGTGCCCTGAAGTATTGGGAAAAAGAGTATTACTCTGCCCTTCCAAAGGTATATTATCATAGGTGCCAAAAGACAACAGATAGGCTCAATTAAGGTAAAGACTGACCTTTGTCAGGGAAATTACTGCCCTAACACATGGCTAACCACCATGACTCCCTTTTAGTTAGGGAATTTTTAATTTCAGACCTTCCTATGTGGGTGTAAGGCCAGCATGCAGGTCTCCCCTGAGCTTGTCAGGTTTACCACGTGACCCCTTTTCCATCCAGATGCTGCAGTGAGTTACTTGCCTACTCAGGGTGGGCAGTGTGCTTGGCTGCGCTGCTGTGGTAGCTGGGGAATACCGCCTGCTGAAATAAAGCCTCTCCATTCAATCTGAAATGCAATTCCTGTTCCCCAGAAATATGTTTTAGTTAGCCTATAGAAGTTTCTAGGACTCCTTCTTTTAACTTATTAATATTTATTCATTTTTCGCATTACCTATAGAAAATACAGTAAATTTTACAACACCATAGGCAGATGTAATTAAAAAAAAACAAACCAGCATCCTTAGTTTTTATATAATTAGGCCAAAGTCATATTCATTAGCTGGTATCCAGACAGAACTAAAACTCAAGAATCCCGCCAGACTACGGCAGACCCTTTCAATTTCCTCTACTAACTTCTAGTGACATTGGGGTTTTTTGGTGTGTTTTTATTACTACAAAAGTAAGTTACAAATAAGTGAGATGTAAAATTATTTTTGGAAACATGTTTTGAATAAAACTGTGTTTTCAAAGGCAGTAATTTATGACAAGCAAAAATGAGTAAAAAACAAAAATATTTGTATATGAGAAAGGGTTGGATGTTTGTGTCTGTGCACAAATATGCATATATGAGAAATCTCTGTTTCTAGTGTAGAAATATTTTCTGATGGGACCAGTATTTGAGGGTAATACCTAGATAATTGTTATTTACATTCTAATTATCTGTTAGTCATTAAACTCATTAAACCAGGAGGGTGTAGGAATTGAGGTGATAAGCACCTAAGTTCACTTTGCCTTATTTAATCTTCCCCAGAATAGAATGGAGTCTCCTCTATGCTACTAAAGTATATTCATTTGTTCATTTGCTATTTTTACTATTGGTTTCATGCTGTCTGTTTTAGATGAGAGTTACTCAGGATCATTGGGGGACCTTGTAACAGAAACTTACATATCTCACATCCCTAAATAAATACAATACTAATGCTGAAGTTGCTACAAACTGTTACATATAAAATCAACATTTAAGGTTTTAGTTTTTTTTTTTCTTTCCAGCTGGGCTCTATATAAGTACAAATAAGCAAAGCTTACATTGAGATATGCTTAAATTTTTTTTCAGTTTACATTTGAAAAATGTTTAATTTTTTTTCATTTGAAATGCTTCCTTTGTTTAGAAATAGAGGGTTAAAAAGCTAATTGTAAAGTCATCAACTCATTTATAAAAGACTAATCTGGGCAGGTGAACGTTTAATGTCTTCTCTTCTAATTCATTAAAGTGTTATTCTCAAACATTCTCATTATTGTTTAATATAATGCGTGAGAGGGATGAAGGATTTTTAGTGGCTGGTGGAAGAGTCCACGATAGATCCAATTTTGTCAAGGTTTATAAAGAAGCAATATGACCAAATATAGTCATGTCACTTAGCAAATGGAATACTTTCTGAGAAATGCATCCTTAGGCAAGTTTATAGTTGTAGGAACACCACGAAGTGCACTTACCAAACCTAGATGGTATAGCCCACTACTGTAATTGTATGTGCTATACTTTTATAGGACTTGCAGCACAGTAGGTTTGTTTACACCTGCATCACCACAAACTCATAAGTAATTGTAGTGTAAGCCCTGACAGTTGTCCCTTCTTTTTGTAATGCAAGTGTTTGATTTAAGCTTCAGTTGTAGAGACATCCACTTCAAAGAGGCATCCCTTTCAGCAGCATCCACTTCAAGGAAAGCTATCTGGAATAAACACCATCAAGTGCCCAAAAAGCCAGGCTACATTCCCCCCACTGAGGATTCTTTGCTATAGATTTTAGTTGATTTAAATAAATGACCATTTGGACTACTTGTTATATCTTCTCTTTGAATTTTTCCCTCTTTTAAACTCACCAATGAAGAGTGAGCCATGGAAACCCTAGGCCCCTACATGTGACCCCATTAATAGTAAGACTCCAGGTCTCTCTCTCTCTCTCTACTGCTCACCCCCTTTACCTCCCTGTGTGCCCCCTCACTGGACTTGTATGCTCCAGGACCTGTAAGTAATAAACTTTTATTTTCTTCAAAGTTTCCTAATGGTTATTACTTAAAGGTGTCTTGCAATCATAGTAAGGGTCAGTCCCACTGTAACATTGGTTTGGAAAGGGGAGATGTCTGGGGACACTCACTGGGAGCCACTGGCTCCTGATAGCATTACTATCAATAGGTTTAAATCAGTGTGAAACAGTCATACATTGTGCTACACCCCTATGATGGCTAAGATTTCACTAGGTATTTGGACCTTTTAGCCCCATTACTATGTTATGGGACCACCACCATGTATGTAGTCCACTGCTGACTGAAACATTTTTATACGCTTCCTGATTGTATTCCCTTTACTTTTTCCTGATATTATAACCTATTGTTTGTTTTCTATAATTCAGTTAGCATGCCATTAATCAGACACTGCTAGCACATAAAATGATGCCTTCATTTAGAGGTGATGGGGAAAAATGTTTATAGAAATTGTGATATTACTGAGTTTATTTTGCTAATTTACAGTTGAGCCTGGACCATACATAGGTCTCCTCATTGACAGTGCCAGTGCAAAAATACATGTATAACTGAAAGACTCGAGCAGGCCTGATAATGTATTGATAGTAGTGGTCAATTAAAAAAATATATATGTTTATATATATGAGCTTGTTTTTTCTTTCAAGAAAAAAAGTTGATAGTGAAAAACACAAAATATATCCAGACAAGCCAAGCTGAATATTATTATTAAAACTATCAGGGAAAACAAAAAAACAAACACATTAATTGAATGAAAATGTATTTATAGCCATATTAATGTATGGATATTGATAAGAAGATGTACATATGGATACTCAAAACAACAAATACAAATGATATACTATTATTCTATTTTACAAAAAAAGAACTTAAGTTAGGACTAATTAACTTAATTTTTTATATCTAACTACACAGTGATTACCAATTGCTTACTAAATGTGAACTTTTACTATTAAAAACAATATGCAAAACTATCTAAACATAAATATTTCCAGTGAGATTATAGTAACATTAATAAACCTTTATATGTTTTTGTATCATTATTTACTTAATTCTCAAAACATTTCTGCTATTTTAATTTGTGATACCACCCCTTCCTTATAAAAGATAAACAAAAGCATAACAACATGTGCATTACAATGGAAAATATAATATCTAACAATATAATTAGTATGTGGTTTTTAACTTCTATTTCTTTTCCTAAAAGGAGTATATATTTTGTATTTTTTCCAGTCTGAATTTCATATTGCTTATTACCCTTATCCATATTAAAAGCACTTTAAAATATTACATGAAAACTGTCTTTGATTTATTGCTCTCATTTTCTTCTTAAATTTTTCCTGAAACAAAATTGTATGTTTTTTATATATCAGAATTTGTCAATCTTTTTTGCATGATTTTTTATGTCACCTCAACATTTATGAAAACAACAGACTTTGAGACCAACAGTTTTAAGTTATTGAGCCAAGATTTACCTCCTGGTAAGAGAATGTCCCATGGATGTTGCCACTACTAGGTATAGCAGACAAAATCTCCTACCAGCAACATGCTGTCCTTGCACCTGCATTGAGTTTTTTTCATAGCTCTAATATTAGCTATTTGTGAGATTTTGAAAAGGCTATTGTTTACCTTAATTTTGGCTTCTATATAAATGTACTTCAATCTACATATACTGAGAAACCAGTGGACTATCTTCTTATTATTAAGGAAAATTAGGAAAATTTAAATATATCAGGGTAAGTATTGCTTTACTAATAGTATTTTCAGTTCAGTAACATGGCTTCTTTTTATGGTGTGTGGTGACAAAAAATACAGAGAGATACTCATGAAAGCCCCTAAATTAAATTTGATATTCCATTGTTTTAATAGGCTCAATACATAATTTTCCTTTCAGCTCTGCTCAATTTCCATTTAAATCTAACTATAGAAATATTAATTTAAATTATTTTCAATTATTCTAACTTTATCGTTTAGATCTGATTCTTGTTTATAAACTCTATCTGATGAAACCCCCATCGTATGATCTAATTTTTAAGATAGTAACAACAGTTATTTCTAAGTCTGTGTCTTCAATATTGAATCTTTGGTGAGTCTGTTTCTATTGTTTGTTTTTTCCTCATTATTATTCAAATAAGTCAAACATTCATCTCATCCAAAACTGCTTTTTAACATTATTTTCTCTGTTATATTTGTTTTCTTCATCCTTCATTTTTACCTAGTTTACTCTGAATCACCCTTTCAGTCTCACCAACTTGGAAATTTATTAATTCCACAAATGTATAAGAATATTTTATGTGAAATCTGATTAAAATATCGTTTTTAAAGATTCTTTTCTCAATTCTCCAGTATAAATTATCTTCCATGATTGTGTTTTATAACATCTTTTATTTTTCATTTATGAACATTTATAATCTGATAATTACATATTTATTTTTATTTTTATTGATTTAATGTCCAATTTCCACACACTCCAAGCCCTATTTTATCACATTTGACAATATCATTATCTATATATTAATATCCTGTTATAAATTATCCATTTATTTTTCTTATTTAATAATTCAGTTCACTGGTTAATAAAATGTGACACTGAATTTACTAGGACTATATTAATAATTTGAACGTTATCTTAATTTAATTAATATGTACACTGGGGTTAAAGATTTTAAGTGTAGACTTAAATTCCTAGACTCAGCTGAATGCATATAATATCACTTTTCTTTAAATTTTTAACAAGTATCTAATTATCACTACTGTCAAACATAAAGTACTGTTAAGTCATTATAGGTAAACTGAAAAAGGATAACAAGTCACTTATTTTGATAAATATGATTTGAGATTCTTCAAGTTAAAATTGAATTATGTACATTATTAAAATATGTCTTGAAGAGTAAATTATTTTTAAGCATCCACATGTACGGTGGTTCTGTCTCTCTCTCCTTGTGTGTGTTAATGTGTGTAGGAGAGAGCAGGAACAATATTAATTTTGCTCTTCTACCATTTACAAGTGAAATTTGGAGGTTGAGGGGTATTTGGTAAATCTGTGTAGGAAGAGCTTTACATATTGAGAACAGAGAGCATAAGCACCGTGATGTCCTGATGCTAGGGTAGAGCAAGAGCATAAGAAATTTACTGGGACATAGTTATGTTTCGTTATTTGTTTTGTTTTTGCTTTTTAATTGTTATTTTCATTTGTTTATATGTTTTGTTGGTTTGCATATTTATTTGATTGGTGTATAATTTTTTGCTTCCGATATCCATCATTACACCTCATCCCATTTACACTGCTAATATAAATAATCCCCTGGCATCCAGTATCTAAACTGGGCTGTAGAGTCCTGAGTTCTAGTCAGAGGAAGGAGATAGAAACCCACTTTCTTGCTCATATTAATCTGGCAGTGATACTTGTCAATTTTGCTGTAGTGAGAATTAGTTACATGGTCCCCCATCAATGCAGGATTTGCCCTGATAGCGCAGCTACTTTCTAATGACTATGGGATACACATTTCCCCCCCCCATTTTTATTACATTTTTTTAAAGAAGCTATACACCAGGACAACTCCAGAGATGGAGTACCTGGCCTGTACGTAAACTACTCAGGGAGTCTCCATCCTGTGGACCAGAAAATTATTCAGGGATGGGAAAAAAAAAGCTTCATTAGTTCTTGAATCATAATATCCTTGGAGCTATAGCTACTGGAGTTATCTCCAAACCAGAATTAGAATGGATATAAGGTAGTTAGGCCTAATAAATGGGTTAAAAAAACAAAACAGGTTACAAGTTACACTCTAATTTCTCAGTCAATTTATATCTGACTATGGAATGTTCATTTGCATGAACTAAGATAATGTTCCATTTACATTTATTCAATTTGAGTTGAGATTTTTTAATTGTACCTTTAATTTTCTTAACTGACTAGACATTATTTTTATTTTTAATTGGGAAAAACAAATAATATTTTAGGAAAGAGGGTGTTGAAGGTGTGGAAAGTGAAAATGATTGTAGTAATAGCAATTGGTTGATTACTTGATTTATTCAATAAAATCAGATAGTCACTAGCATTTATGTGTTCAGACTAGTTCACCCTTGGAGCAGGATATATATGGACTCCCTAGGTACCACGGTGTACAGGTAAATGTTTAACAACTGACTCTCTTGAGTATTATTCACACCATGAATACTATCTGATGTTGTTTACATTAATAAGATAAAAGTAAAATAACATAGCTACATATTGAAATTTTGCTTGTTTGTTAATTTCATGAGTGAGTTTTTTTTACTCAATCACATAATAGTTTTTAAATACTGGAAACATATTTCTCAATTTTTGTGCTTATTATAAATAACTACAGATGCAATACATTTTACATTTAATCTGTATTATTAATTTTTAACTTTTGTTGATTTCTGTGATGTAAAATACTTCTACCATGGTCAATTTTAAGTTATCAAGGTGAGATCAGTGAATGCTTTGATTAAAACAAAAAATTCTATTTTATCCTTAGTTCATAATGTCTGAAATCAGTAAATGAAAGTATTATGTTTACTATATTATATATGAATACCTCATATTTTATATGAAGTTTAAACTTTCCCCTCCTGTTCAGATGTAGTAGGGCCAGTTGCAAGTGAGCCATCTGCTGTCTACAGAAACACAGGAAGCATAGTCAGCTTTTCTCATTCTTGCTTACCTCCTCCCACACTTACAGCAATTTCTGACCTTTCCAGGAAACTTCATGGTTGTAAAACTGGTACTATTGTAAAAAGACTTGAGATCTCTGAGCATAGAAGATGTCAAAAGTATTTCTCTTTCTTATGGGTATATTGATATTTTCCTTATATCTCCTTTAGAAATAATGGGTCAATTTTCCACATTGTGGATGACACATTTTTTTTTTCCTTCTACCTTGTGCTTTTTCAAACTTGATTGGTTCTCTCTCTCTCTCTCTCTTTTTTTTTTTTGGTCTGTTTGGGCAGTGTACCCATTTTAGACTCATTCTGTTGGGGACCTTGCTGGGATTGAAAACAACTTCAAGCTAACTCTTTCTCCTCCATAGTCCTGCTTTCTTCCATGGAAAAGAGTTGTTCATGTTTTTATCCACAAGCTCTGCAAATAAAATCCAAAAGCCAACCTCAACACAAGTTTAACTCTTCTTTGATCTGACAAACCCATATCTTGTATTGGATTTCCCAGAAACAAATCAGATGCCATTCTCTTGCACTGAATTCACTACTGGAAACACATACCAAGTTCAACTAGCCTGTAGAAGTCCCTTTTGTTGCAGTTAACCTGAGTAGCTGACATCCACCTTCCTTCCAAAACCTTCCTTAAGTGAAAGGGTGAGTGCATGTGTTTGTGCATGTACGTGAGGACTCTTTCCAAATGAATCTTTGGACAACATCCTTTTTCTATCTCAAATATCTTTAACTTTCTATGTCCTCACAGTTTGTTCAAAAGACCTGTAACTGATTGTGTGTGTGTGTGCGCACGTGCACATGTGTGTGACTGAGTAGTGACAACATTCTTTGTCAATTCTGCATAGGATCTACTGATGACTTTGTCATACAGCATCTGTTAGCTTTTAGTACTTCAAACAAAACTTCTATTTTTGCAGGTTATTACACCATAAATATGGGTAACATCATGGGATATGTTTCAATCCACTATCGAAAGCTTTTCTCATATTTCTTATTTAAACAAAGGAAAATATATACACATGCACATATGTGTGTTTGGTACATACATGCGCCATCTATTGATCATATTTAAAAATTTGAAAATGTAGATAGACAAAAAATCATAAAAGATGAAATGAAATACATCCAAAATCTCTCTCCCAAAAATATCTGCTTTATATATTTTATTTTGGCCCAATGCAAGTAAAAATAACTTCAGAGGTAGACTCTCTTTCATCTGTGTTCTCTGTCCCTCCCCTCCTTAACTTACACATTGTGGTCATCCTTTCCTCTTATCAAGGGCAAACCATTTTAATTTTAATGGCAGCATGTGTTCTATTTTGTGAACATAATTATTTTTTTCCTGAATTAGTCCTCTATCATTGAATATTTCAGTGGGGTTTTTGTTTCTATGTAAACTATACTGCTATGAACAAATTATATTTGTTTTTATTTAGTTTCTAGATGGGCATATCCCTTTCATTAACCAAATAATATCACCTCTTTTGGTGTACATTTGCATTTTAATAGGTATTAATACTTAAACCAAAGGTAAACATTCCTAAATAGAAATTCAGGTATCAGTTAATGGGAAAGGAATATATTTGGGTTACATACTATCCCTTTTTGTTCCTTGAGAATCCTAGTAATTGGACAATTGCCTGTCACTCCCTACTATTAAATCTGGGTCAAATTCTATTCGTTACTCATATGATAAGCACCCGCTAACATAGAAATATTTTGGCAGGTTGTCTAAAACCAAGAGAAAAATATTCATTTTCAGTGATTCACAATAATTCTAGTTGCTTTTGTTAAATCCATTTAAACTTCTCACACTTGCTAAATTAGGTTAGCAAACTTATCCAACAGTCTTTCTCTGTATTACATTTGTTCATTCTTCCAGATTTTTCCAAAAATTATTTGCTAGAAGATTATGAAATAAACAAAGAGGAGAAACAAAATGGAAGTGCAATGTTATATTATTTTTTTCAAAGTTCAGTACAGTTTCAGAAAAAGTGTATTTTAAAAAAATACATATCTCAGGTATTTCATCATTTCATCCTTCCTAATTTTGAGGATATTATGCACATTTTGAGAAATACAACAATGATGTAGAACATACAGGGGTATTTTTTCCTAGATATGCACATTATGAAAGCATATTTGGTAATATAGTACTCAAAATAACTCTTTTAAGACTAAAAATATACACTTTTTGAAAGTAATGATCTGGAATATTCAATATAATACACAAAATTTCAGAATTAATTTTATTTTCATAAGTTAGGAATTTAAAAATTAGACCTAAGATTTGTCAATGTAATCATCTTTAAAAGTTATCTAATTATACATTTTTCCCTTGAATAAGATTGCTTCTCTCTATGGCTTGTTTGAAAAATATAAATGAATAAAACAAACTAACAGCAACAAAAATACAATTCAAATGATTTCTGTTGTTGAAAAAAAGATAAATTTCCTGTGTCATGTGCAAGTGCTGCAAAAATAAATAAATAAATCAGGTCAAGGCAACTTTTAAAAATTACTAATTGCATAATATTTAAAGAAGCAGTGTTTTACTTAATATTGATATCACAGAATGGTACTCTTCAGCATGACCTTTCATAAAATATATTGTTGGAGAGAAAAAAAGTGATCCTGTGCCTTTAATTTCCCTTCCTGAGAGAGGGAAGGCTGCACACCACTGACAGGCTCACTTGTTCCCGTCTTTAATGTGCAATCTGTTTTCTCCAGCGGAGGGCACTCAGTGTATCACAAACTCAAGCATTAGCACCAACAAGCTCTGAGCATCATCAGTCTCTGGAAAGCCTTCTGAATTAGACAAGGGCTGCCTCTCAGCACAGCTACAACACACTTTAAACCTGACCAGCTAACTAAATGGATAAACCTAGCCTGCATAGCTTTTAAACTGGGGTCTCATACAGCACAGGAGGCCTACTTGCTTCAGGAACTGAAATCCAGAGGATGAATTGCTTTATCTGGGAATGGCAAAAGCCAGCACAATAAGGAATGCCAGGTATTCTGAAGATTTTCTTCTTCTTTTTCCTCTTTTTATAGAGAAGTTGGTTACCTTCAAGATGGGGCTGTAGCTCTTTTGCACTGATTGCCAATTACTGCTGATGGGTCTCTGGTGAATTACACAATGATCCTCAGAGCCTAGAAGCCCTCCCTCTCCCCCAGGGCTTCCTTCTCCCTGCCCCCCATCCCACCCCATGCTGATTTTTTTTTTTCATATATGTATGTATATATATTTTTCCCCTGTCCTCTCCGGGGAAGTTTGCATGGGGCTACTAGCTCACATACGAGATCAGAATGGTGTGAATGACAGCCGCACTGTGTCATGAAGGTGGTGGTGGTTTCAGCGCGAGCGACCAAATAAGAAGAAAGCTGAGAGAGGGGGGAACCGTTTTTGGATGACAAAGGATGGGTAAGTGAACTTTTGTTGTTTCCTTCTTAGCAAAGCTGATCCTCTTGGCTTCCCTTCCTCAGTCGTGGCTTTAGCTGATAAAAGACGGGGAAACAGGCAAAAAGCAGCAGCCTTTGAGTTTGCCAGTTGACTCACTATAGTTGCTATTATATTTTTAGATCATTTTCTTTTTCGTAGGTTTTTTTTTTTTTTTAATTCGTAAATGCATAACATGGACTTAGACTCCAGAGAAATATCTTTAAGACTGTCTCTTCCGTATGCGTATCCACAGCTTGGGAATTGGGCATGAGATAAATATCGTGTTTGCTTCTATTTCTTGATAACATTAACCATGCGTGTATTTCAGGTCGCTGTCAGGAAGATTGTTAACACTTTACAGCGTTTGAGGAGGGGTGGGGTCGTTACTTTATCAGAGGTCGCACAAGGGCTTGTTTTATCTTAGAAGCTGTATCCTGAACACAGCTTCCGAATTTTCAGCAGTCATTTGCCCGTCTTATTTTTTCAAGTGTGACTGGCTTCCCCCACCCCCCTTCTCCTGTCTGGGAGAGCCGGAATGTATTTCAATGAGTCTGTAGCTGGCAAGAGGACAGAGCAAGATCGGGTTTCAAATAGAAAAAAAAAGAAAAAGAAAAAGAAAGAAAAAAAGAAAAGACTTAACTGGTTGAGTAAAAGGAGTTTTTATTTTATTTTATTTTTTTTATTAGAGGTTTGGCTGATCACCTCTCAGTTAAAAATATGAATATTTAAGAGAATAAAGAAACCGCAGGACACCGTAGTTTGTTTTTTTTTTTCCTACCACTAAGAACTAATAAGTCTTCTGACAGAGGAAAGAGGTCCCTTAAGATACCATGACTTGGAAATGCAGGATAAGTGCCAATAGACTGCAACTTTGCAGGTTTTCAGAAGTTAATGAAGGTAGGGGAAAGAAAAGTCAGTGAGAAATTTGAGCAGGTTGGGATGGGGGGAGGGGAATGCTAGTTTGCGTTTCTCTACTTGTTTATACCCTACAGTTGCAAAAGCATCTATGTTAAAAAATAACAGCAAAATTAATACTACACAAGGTTATTTTGCATCTTATGGGAAAATTTAATAAGAATCTGAGGACCTTAACTTCGGAGCGTTTCGTGTTACCAGTCGTCAGGGTTCTCGATCTCTGTCTGATCTATGTATATGCCTGGGCAAGGGAGCCACAGAAGGCAGCTCCTCCTGAGTGCTGAGAATACCTTGACTGTAATTTGTCTTCATACCATGCTTAATTGGCTGCCCATGCTAGCTCCAATGTCATTTTTTTTCAGAGCTCATACATTGTTTTTCTATTATGCAATAAGGATACAATTTCAGGCAGGGCAAACTTGAGTTACCTTGACAGCTGACTGAAGCTCCTTTGCCAATCACAGCCTGTGTGCTCAACTAGGAAAGATGAACAAGTATGGGGGTTTCCAAAGTCACATTTCTGCCATTACCAGAAGACTTAGTACTCCTGCTTTTGGTACTGGTGTTCAACTGAGTGATTTAGCCAAATACTATTGTTATTAAAATGTCGGCATTAAGTGCTAAGACAGGCTATGTGCTTTGCAGTGCTGATGTTTACATGAACTCCGGAAACTCGGGGAAGCTTTTCTTGGTTCTCAGACACTGGCGATTTGAAAATCAAAGAAAGAATGAAACCTAAATAGAAAACCTACAGCACAGAAGACAAGAAGGCTTTAAACGTTAAACACGTTGTTCTTAAATCAGCCGTTCCATTACAACGCTAGATGAAATGTTCCTGATATTGGGAAACCAGTGGTGGTTTGTATCAATAGCTTTACAATATGCATTTGTCTTTTTAACATTGTAGGTTTCCGTTTAATTACGCATCTGAGAGGCATGCGCGTGGTGCTAGTGCTACTTTCTACACTGCTGCTTGTTATGCTATCAGGGGCTCAGAGAGCTTGCCCAAAGAACTGCAGATGTGATGGCAAAATTGTGTATTGTGAGTCTCATGCTTTCGCAGATATCCCAGAGAACATTTCTGGAGGATCACAAGGCTTATCATTACGATTCAACAGCATTCAGAAACTCAAATCCAATCAGTTTGCCGGCCTTAACCAGCTTATATGGCTTTATCTTGACCATAATTACATTAGCTCAGTGGATGAAGATGCATTTCAAGGCATCCGTAGACTGAAAGAATTAATTCTAAGCTCCAACAAAATTACCTATCTGCACAATAAAACCTTTCATCCAGTTCCCAATCTCCGCAACCTGGACCTCTCCTACAATAAACTTCAGACATTGCAGTCGGAACAATTTAAAGGTCTTCGGAAACTCATCATTTTGCACTTGAGATCCAATTCATTAAAGACTGTGCCAATAAGAGTTTTTCAAGACTGTCGAAATCTTGACTTCCTGGATCTGGGTTACAACCGTCTTCGAAGCTTGTCCCGAAATGCTTTTGCTGGCCTCTTGAAGTTAAAGGAACTCCACTTGGAGCACAATCAGTTTTCCAAGATCAATTTTGCGCATTTTCCACGTCTCTTCAATCTCCGCTCAATTTACTTGCAGTGGAACAGGATTCGCTCCATTAGCCAAGGCTTGACATGGACTTGGAGTTCCTTACACAACTTGGATTTATCAGGGAATGACATCCAAGGAATCGAGCCGGGCACATTTAAATGTCTGCCCAATTTGCAAAAATTGAATTTGGATTCCAACAAGCTTACTAACATCTCACAGGAAACTGTCAATGCGTGGATATCATTAATATCCATTACTTTGTCTGGAAATATGTGGGAATGCAGTCGGAGTATTTGTCCTCTGTTTTATTGGCTTAAGAATTTCAAAGGAAATAAGGAAAGCACCATGATATGTGCAGGACCTAAGCATATCCAGGGTGAAAAGGTTAGTGATGCAGTGGAGACATATAATATCTGCTCTGAAGTCCAGGTGGTCAACACAGAAAAATCCTACCTGGTGCCCCAAACTCCCCAGAAGCCTCTGATCATTCCTAAACCTACAGTCTCTAAATCTGACCCCACCCAACCCACCCCTGAAACACCAAGCCCCTCCCCAGGGTTTCAGATTCCTGGCACAGAACAAGAGTATGAGCATGTTTCGTTTCATAAAATTATTGCAGGGAGCGTGGCTCTCTTCCTCTCGGTGGCCATGATCCTCTTGGTTATCTATGTATCTTGGAAACGCTACCCAGCCAGCATGAAGCAACTTCAGCAGCACTCTATTATGAAGAGACGGCGGAAAAAGACCAGAGAGTCTGAAAGACAAATGAATTCCCCTTTACAGGAGTATTACGTGGACTACAAGCCTACAAACTCTGAGACCATGGATATATCCGTTAATGGATCTGGCCCCTGCACATATACCATCTCTGGCTCCAGGGAATGCGAGGTATGAACCATGATCCTCCTAAAAGCATTTCTACTGCGGGGAAGGAGAGGTAAATGTTTGAAGCGCTATAGGTGTCTCTAATCACTAGAAAGATTAATGACCCTTTTGCTTTTGGGTTTTGCTCAGTGTGAAAGGTTACTTAATTAAATTACAACCACCAGGAAATTGACTACTTTTTTTTTTTTATGGTTGAAATTTGAAGGAAGTTCATTCAAGGATGAGATTGAGTTGGAATAAAGCACTATGTTACAACACCTATTTTTTTTTTTAAGTTTGTATACAGGGGTTGGACTTAACACACATACACGTGAACAAAACTCATTCTAAAATTTATGTCTGGTTCTTGTTGTTTGTAATGGAGTAAAGAAAGAGGGACTAGCTTAATATAAAAACAAAGTGATTTTACCAAAATTCCAGGAGGTGACAAAGATTTAAACCAAAGAGCAATTTACCCAATGGTTGATTTTGTTGTAAATTTTTAGTTTTAATTAAAGCATGCAACAGGGATCTCACAAGGGTAACTGTTTTCATGTTACTTACCATGTAGTTATTATGCCAGCATAGAGAATGTTAAAGAGGACTGCTGTGTAATTGTATTAGGCTTTTAAACATGTCTGTCTTCTTTCCTTTCTTCTTCTTTTCTTTTTTTCCTTCTTCTTGTTCATTTTTTAAAAATTACTGGACACTGATCACTTTTCAAAGGTTTTCTTAAGTGCTGGCTATTTGTATGTAATCAGAATGAAACTTAAATTTCCTTTTTTTTGGCTATGTCCCTGGAAACTAAAATCAGGTCATGATGTTGTGGATGATTTAGCAATAATATAATGACAGGCAAGACAGGGACTGTTTGTCAGTGTTGCTGTCATCCTCAAAAGAAATGATGTTTATCCTTGTTAAACTTATCCAAAACTAAGTGATGCAAATGTATATAAATAAAAAGAGAGAGATTTGAGTTCTGGGTATTAGCTTTTCTGTGACATTAGCCTCAAATGAAGGCATTTCATGATATGCTATTTTCATTTTCATGAAAAAATGTTTGGACCCAGTTTCTGATTATTCAATTTAAAGATCGCCTATATGAATAAATTTATGAATAGAAAAATAGTCACAGATTTCAACTTGTCAGTAAGTTATACAGGATGCAAATTATTCTTTTCTTGGTAAAGTTGATCAAAAAGGGGAGATTGTGACTTCCAGGGCCTCGCTGCTGGAATAAACTAGTGAAGAGAAGCTAAGTTCTGGCACTATGTTGTCTTAGTTGTTCAATTTTAGATGATTACTTTTTCAAAACAAAATTTTAACGAGTATTTAAAGACTTTACTCTTTTTTAATACTAGTTATAACAGTTGCAAAAATATAATTTGTCTTTGATAATATATACCCAAATCTTTCCATAGTCTAAATGCAAATGCTAATGAAAATGTTTTCAGACAAGTCACTGAGTTTGAAATAATCTTCAACTCAGTATAATTTGCAATATCGAGCTATTCTTCAGTGTTCATTTTCTCCTTTTTAGCCCATGACTGAAAATGAGAAAACTAATCTCAGATAAAAAATCCCTAAAAGAAACCTTTATACGCTATTGCCCTTAAACATTAAAGAGAATAAAAGATTTTATATAGAAGTCTTTACAAAGATGTTTTTATTGCAGGCTGACATTTATGCAATATATATGATTAGTAAATCAAGTTCTTTCTGCTTTATTTTAGATTCTCTTTATAGTCTGAAATCCTTTTAAAAGACTAGTGATTTAAAAAGAAAACTCCATGTCAACTCATTCATTTTCACTTTACTTTTGTAGTAGAATGGGTTCTAACCAAAAAGAAGAAAGATTCTTAAAGTACTAAAATTGAGAACAGTAGTTCCAAAACTTTTCTGTTTTGGACATCGTAAATTCCAGAGATTATTTCTTCAAAAAACCTAGGCATTACCATAATAGGAACAAAATAAACACCTGTTTTATTTCATGAAAACATAAGTGTTTAGAAACACAATTTGATACTATATGCTATATAGAGTGGAGTTTATGGTCATGAAATTGCAGCGCCATTGTTGCGGATGAACATGGTGTTAAGACATTGAGGGCTGAGAAGTTTAATGAAGTGTTATAATGAAACAGTTGAGTCACAATGGCAGCCCTGCTGAAGTAGATCAAACTCTCCATGCCCTGAAAAGGGGAAATAGTAGGCTGTACATTTAAGACAGAAACTACACTTTCCAGTGTGAGGGGTCCAGTAAAGCTACATTGAAATGACTATTAACTTGCTTTGAAACACAAACACAAAAACAAACACTGTAGCCACCACTCCCCCATCTGACAGGATGTTCAGTGCATTATAGTAATAGGTGGATATAACATGAGGAAAAGGAAATTCTTAGAAATTGTTATGAAAACCATAATTTTCTCTTACATTTTTGTGACCCCATAGTAAAATTTTCCCTGTTGAGAAAACTTCTCCACATAATGAAGCCAAAAGAGAAGAATGATTTGCCCAAGATTGTGATTTTTTTTTTAAGACAATAGCAGTATGCTAAACTTTAGTCTGGTGGTGTTTTCATAAGCCTTACCTATCAATGGCTTAGAAAATAGAGAATCATTAATTATTTATAAAACAATTTTGTGAGGTAATTTTTTCTTATTCAAAATGTCAAACTGTACCCCAAAAAGCCATAAATGTTTAACTAGAAAACTTAGCACCAAATGCTAACTTTCTAAGATAGTGCCTTGAAAAAAATTGCATTAAATTGAAAATTCCACCTATACACTAATGTTATATTTTACTTATCATGGTCTAAATAGTTAAAATATTCATTTTGTCCCTTTCTTTTAAGAAGAAAATAAAAATATTAAGATTTATGATTAGAATGATGTCTGTGAGCTACCACACAAATATAGCATGCAGTCTGCAAAGTAAGTTTGGCTCTATTCTTTGCAAGATTTAATTTTGAAAATTCCTTGTGCACACACATTCTCCATAATAAATTGGAGGAGAATATTATAATAACTTAGGCAGTAAAAATCTCTTATATCTATAAAAGAGGAATAGAGTAGATAGTTATGAATAATTAATATGATATATGGCACAACTCTAATAGATACATACATCTCAATCATCATACTTTGAGTGGATCGGTGTGTGTGGTTGGACTGAATCATTTAATTTTTCTGTTCTCAATATGTTCTCAGAAAAGAGAACTTAAAGCCAAAAGGATATAGCTTTGCCTAAACCTTTGAAACATGTCATTAAAAGAAAAAGAATTGCTAACATGTACTTTTGAAAGTAGTTTGTGAAATTTGCATAGCTTTATCTCATTAAAAATATTACAGGATTGTGAAGTTACTTCATTCTGCATACCAAAATTTTACATAAAGATGGTAGAGAACACAATTTTGACTCTCTGGTTCTTCTAGGATATGTTTATCAGCTGAAATTAACAAGTACCTATAAAATTAGTCATTGTGAATATAGGACGAGAGAACATTTTAAGTTTATATTTTGAATTAAAAATAATGAAATTAGTAAAAATGAATGAAAGTTGTCTTTAAAGAGATCCTCCATCCAAAGTTTTTAAAAGTTAAGTGATTGAAATAAAAAGTTTAATGACTCCATAAAGCTAAAAGTACTGCCATTAGGAAAATGGGAGTATAGGTGACATTAGGTATATATTTTCCAAATACTTGATATTTTGGTTATATTTTTCAGAGTCAAGTAAAATATAAATACATTGGTTGTTATTTGGGGCTTTTATTATTTCTTTCACTGCTGTGCAGTGAGTGGTATAGACCATTTCTAACAGTTTATATTTATTGAATTTATTAAGTCAGGCTCAAACTATTGACTTAAGGAGTTATTAACATCTTTCTACACTTTAGAAGTTGGCATTTTGAAGTACACTGAATGAATTTCTGAGAGCTAAAAAGCATAATATGTTCAAAGAGGATTCTAAGTGAAGCAGGATCAGTATCGAGTTCAATTTACATGTTGACAATATAAAGCTGTAGAAAATAGACTTTATTTTGATGGGTAACTACTACTGTATTATGTTAAAATGTTATCACTGAAATTATACTTTGTATATTCTCATAAAGTATATTCATGTGTGCATATATGTGTGTGTCTGTGAGTGTGTATACATGTTCCAAGAGAAGGAGGGAGGGGAGATAGGGGAGAGAGAGAATATAAATATATTTCTATTAAGATTTGTGTCCATTTTGAAGATTTGAAATATTAGAGGAAAAAAAATTTTGGGTTAAAAATGACCAGAATTTTTTAGTTGGGAACATACTCCTTAAGATATATATTTAATCCTCTCTAAAATTGTATCTTATGTCTAGATAGTATAATATTCTTTCTTTAAAAAGTAGCATTTAAACTACACATTACCATTTTTAGTGTGACTTTCAACTAGTCACTTCATTTCTTGGTGACCCATCATTAAATAAATGCCTTTATTCAACTAGCACCATATATCCCAAATAAAAACATTTCTCAGATTAGTAAACTTTAAAAATTTCTTTGCTCATTCCCAGGATCACAAAAGCAAAATGGGATATGCTTGAAAACCTGAATTATTTATATCCATTGTCAATGAAAAAAGAAAGAATTGTGTGAGTTAATAAAAAAAAAAATACACTGCTTCAGGGGCAAGTACATTACACAAATGCATGCACACATATGCACACATGCAAAGACAAACACAGATTGCTATACTTGTTAACTTCTGCCAAGTAACTAGTTATTTGAAAACATTTAAAATATTCTTTAAAAAAAAATCTATAGTCTGAATTTGATCCAATTAAAATTTACGTGTGAATAGAGTTTTCAGAGTGACAGCTGCCAAAAAGGTCTGGCGTATCAATTTAGGAACGATTTAAAATAATGATAAAGGGTTCAATTTCTTTTTCTAAAATTATCTCATATTTGCAATTCATGGACAAAGGTTATAATAATTAGTTGTTTTCTAGTATCCTGAGCTGAGATATCTGACTATGGTTTTAAGAATGTATAGCTTTTGACACACCCAAGTAATCTGTGTATGATTCCAGAATTTTTTCTTTTTTAGACTTTTATATATTCAATAGAATCTAGTCATCCTAGTTCTCAGTAACTCTCTTTATAGATAGTTTTTTTGCTTTAGAAATTGCTCTGTAATATTAGCATTGGAGATGGCGACTCATCAGAACGTTCATGTCTCTGGAGTTTCATGAGTCACTAAAGCAAAGTAAAACAGTGGAAACCTGTATATCACCAGATACTGGGAGATTTGAAAAATTAGTATGCCTTTGGATCGGTGAAAAGCATAAAAGTGATGTTGAGTATGTTTAAAAATTAAAATTGCTTTTTATAGTACCAAAAGAACTATCATTCATTTGGTCATTTTAATAAAATCTCAATACTCTTAAAATGAAAAAGGAATTATAAGGGTATTTTTTCTCATGCATTCATAGTATCAAAATTTTAACTAAGTTAAGGAAGTTTGAGAAAAAGCACAGGATTGTCTATGGTATCAAAATCACTGGCTTTTAAATAAGCTGCTTTCATATCTTTGAAACTGCTTTATATGTGCCAAGGCTATGATTTATATTCCTGCTAAATAGTTTAAAAAATAATGCTTTCACTGTCAAGAGAAATTAAGGCCTAAACAAATGTGGCTATGGAAAATTAGTCCTCTAAAAGACAGAAGTTGACTCTAAGTCAAATCCTACGTGTAGAACTTGTAAACATAAGGTTTGGGAATGAAATGAAAACAAAGCTGATACACATTAATAATATATTAAAGTATATATGACAGCACAAAAAATCAGAAATCTTCCAAAATTATTAATAATCTTGACTAAAAGGAAAACATTGAACAGAACTGTGGCCTCGATATCAGATAAATAATCACATGTATAACTGAATAAAATTATAATACTTGGTATCATTGTTTGTACATGGAAAGGAAATGTCTTTATATTTTAATATTATATGAATGGTATTCTTAAACATATATATCAAAGTAACTTTGAAATACAACTGTATTTAAACAACCATATAAATAAACACCCATATACTTCCTATAACAATTTCTAAAAAACTGAAATATATATTGCACACAGTAATATATATTATAATTTTGCATAAACCCTGTTCTTTATTAACTTGTTCAGTTCACATGAATTGCCCCAAAAGTAAATATTTGTGGGAGACATTAAAATATTTAAAGACATCAGAATAAGTTTGTTTCTTTCATCATTGCCTCAATTTATTGCCATTGTTGTCTGAATTTTTGGACATCTAAAGCACCAACTCTTGAAAGGTCCTTTTCTTTCCCTTCAGTTTGTTGTGTATGAACTGAATTCTCAGACCTCTGTGATAGGGATAAAGGTGTAATCATTAAGCTAGCAAGAAGGTTCATCATTTTTTTCTTTCATTTTTTTAAATGTAAAATGTTGTAGTAGAAGAAAGTAAGGTGCAGTGAACAATTTTATCACTTCGGTTTTAAAAGAAGATTTTAAGGTAACAAAGTAACTGTAAACATCAAAACAAAATTTTCTATACAAATTTCTAATCTTTTTATTTAATATTTTAATGGTTGAAATCTTCAAATCTAATTAAATTTAAAAACTAAAGTGTATATTAATTTTAATAGTATATTTGAATATTGCTGCAGACAAGGTAAAAAATGTAGGTGGGTTTAAGAAAATTTACTCTCTGTTAAGATCTCAGCAAGCAAATGTATACTTTCTATTTAAAAAAAAAAAAAGATTTTATTTATGTATTTTGAGAGAGAAGGGAAGGAAGGGAGAAAGAGAGGGAGATAAACATCAATGTGTAGTTGCTTCTCATGTGCCCCCTACTGGGGACCTGACCTACAACTCAGGCCTGTGCCCTGACTGGTAATCGAACCCAGGCCCTTTGGTTCGCAGACCAGCACTCAATCCACTGAGTCACACAAACCAGGGCGCAAGTATATACTTTAAAATGGGAATATAGTTATGAATTGATTCCATTTAGGGGTAATTTTTAGGTTAGAGCATAGCAAATGATATAGACAAAGAGGGGAAATGACTGAAACTTTTATTTTGGAAAGTCAATGTGTAATGATATTCACTATTTTCATTTTAAGGGATAAAGATTGTTATTTTTCAGTATCCTTTTAAAATTAAGCATCATCAGATAAAACACTGAATTTATACTAATGTATTTAAAATTGTTTAAACGAAAAAAAACAACAAGCAGCGACCGTTGGGTATAAATACTGTGTTTGCCTTTCAGTTCGTCTCTTGTCAAGTCACTTTCCTAAAATATTGGTTATTTAATTTTTTTCTAGAGACCTCTAATTTTTTGTGGTGCTGGAAATTATTGACAGTTGATTTTTTTAATTTTGTTTTTGTTTTTTAACTGACTCCTATTAAATACATTTATATTCAAATAAAGCCCTGAAAATATTGCTTGTTTATTTTAGCATAAATTTAATCTGATGTATTTCACTATTAAGTATTTGATATTTATAATTTGAAATTGACATCAACTATTGTTAAATGTTTCTAATAAGTCTTAAAAAATAGAAAAAAATACAAATATAAGTAAATTATGCCTGAGTCTTTTTTTAGTATGGTCTCCATAGATGAAAAATTGGTATTTTCTTTGTGTTTATAGGTCTGTAAAAGTAATAGCAGAGAGGTCAGCCTTAAAGTACTTTAGGTTGAAGGTCAAACCACAACATGGACCAAAATTGCATTGGTCTAGTGGTTAGATCAAGGGGTGAAAAAGAGGTCTCAAAGATTTGAAACTGACTTACTTTACTTCTGTAATATTGGACAAGTAAATACATATCTGACCTTTTTGTGATATAATTTTTCCATCTATTGAACTGGGATAATAACTTTCCAACTAACTTGTTGAAATGATTCATGAGCTACTATTTGAAAACCACTCTGAACTCCTTCTTAAAAAGCTTCAATGTAAATATAAATATTAGCCATAAGCCCTACTGTCTACTGAAAATGCAAAATACAATGTGGCTGTATTATTTTCATTGTTATTATTATTATAATAATGGTTCTAATACTCCCTGATGTAGAAACAAGTGTTGTGATTACATTTTTACTAAAGTGAATAATAAATCTGACCTTTCAGTCCCTTGTCTGAGCTATAATTTAGTTCGGGTACCAGACACAATAATATTTCAATAATACCCCAGGATTTGTAAAATACTCCCTTGACTGAACATTTTATTCACATTTCAAAGAAAGCAGAATTCACAATTCTTTTTTTGGTATTAATTCTAAAGAAGAAATGGGTTATAGAAAAATCTTACAAATTTTCAATTTGATCAAGTTTACAGCCCTCAGTTCATTTTCTTAACAAGTGGAGGCAATTTAAATTTCTCAAAGTGTCTATTCATGATAAGTGGGAATTTTTTTAAATATAGGGTATTCTTTATGAATAAGAAGTTAATATGTGATTTAAGGATAGGTTATAATTTTTAGAATGCCTATTTGCTTATATATAATGAGATCTTATTTTTGCCTAAGTATATTATAAATTAATTTCTTTAATTCTATTTTTGTCCCATTACCTATATTTTAAAGTGAAATACATTTCTTTTTAAGTATCACCACACAATACCCCTTGTTACTGTTGTGTACTGTGTAAATGATGGTACCACTGGGTACATTTCCTTTCAAAAATAAACATCCTACGGACAAAAGGGAAATGGCATCTTTGCTATAGAAGACTACACGTTGTTTTTCTTTTAACTAGAAATACAAAATTACTCTCAGTTTTGGATTCTGCCATTTGTTGAATATGTCTCTTCTCAGTATGCATTTTGGAACTAAGGAAATAACCATAGGAGGGGTTTACAGACCCACTGGACCCCTGTGAAATGAACCTGAAAAGTCCATTAATCTTCAGGAGCCCTGAGAACCTGACTAGTAGACCACAATGATATTTTGGATTTCCAGAAATTAGTATCACTTGGAGGAGAGGTCCAGAAATCCACCGCAGATCACTTTACTTTCCCCAAAGCACAGCCTCCTTGGTAAATAGCTGTTAGTCCCTTTGGGGAAGGCCAGGAAAAAGTAGAGGGTGTATGTTTGATAGCTTAGCAGGGTCATTCCTGAAAGGGATCTGACCTGCCATTCATTCAGAGGGTCCTGGATCTATAAACTGGCTCAAGCCTGGGAATTGCTTAAGGGGACATGACTGTTTTTTGGTGATTCAAGTCAGACTTATGTTCACTTGATGTAGCACTCTTCCATTTATACAGGTCAAGTAAGAATTTAGTAGACTGCTCATGTACTTTTTTTTTCCTCAGGACACTGTGATTAAATAGACAACATGGTATATGGCTTTAGAATCAAACTGTTTTTATTACGACTTTGAAACTGCTGCCCCTTTTGGTAACCATGCCTCCTTATCTTCCGGAATTAAGCGCTGGCACTGGGTCCATGCCCCCGAGGGGTTTATTTTCCCATTGCTTTTAGAGCTGCCAGTTCAGTGGTAGCTGTTCGCACTGTACGTTCTGACCTGCAGTAAAGAGTGACAACAGAGACATGAATCCTGACCTTACCTTTCTCAGTCTTTTTTCCCTCTCCAGATGCCAGGTTGTAAATCAGCTTTACATCTTGAGATATGATCTATAGTATTGTAATCAAATTTTTTAAAAATGGGAGGAAAAACTGCTTAGACTCCAATTATGAAACTTGAAAGATATGAGAATATAAAATGTAAATGTAAATTTTTTTCCTATTGCAAATCATAATTCCATTGGCTCTCTATCTACTTATGGTGTGTCTTTTCTCAAATGACTGGAAGAATAGAAATAATTTAAAATTACTATTTCAAGTTTTTGCCTCTTTGACTTTGGCATAATATTTTCTATGGCAATGTGTGTACAGTTCTCTACCCAAAACATGAAGATTGGCGAGGATCATAGTCCTAGAAAGAAGATAACATCCATTCTGTTTCATTGCATTTCTTACTGAAAATTTACTGGAACATAGTGATTAATCACAAAAGCAAATATACTGTTTTATTAATGTTATCAGACTATTCCTATTCTGTAGATGCTAAACATTTAGATAAATATTCTGAATCATGAACAAATCAATTAATTAAAGTAGATTAACTTAATTTTTGGGAATATCTAGTTAAAAATAATTTTGTAAAATAGAAATTGTGTTAACTTTCTAATTGTTAACTTTTATCTTTTATATATTTTATTGACTAAATCTTCTAGAATAATATTAAATAATTATAGTAAGTTAGAGCAACGTTTTTCTTTTTGTTCCTAATTTTAACAACAGGCTGCCTCCTGTGTTTTTGTCTATTTTATCATTCTGTTTATTCATTCACTTGTTTATCCAACAAAAATGTATTATGTACCTATATTAGTAGGTGTTAACATAGGGCTCAGTGCTGTGTTTACAATAATAAATAAAATATGTCATTTTAAGTAAAAATTGATTACCTTTATCATATCTATAGTCTCATTTATAAAATAAACATTCATCAGGATGGACAAGAAATTTCATTAAATCACTTTTTGGCATTTCGTTATTCTTTTTGTGATGTGTGCCCCCCCCCAACACTTTTTAGTTATTGATTTTATAAATTATATATTTTTATTTCCTAATATTAAATATTATTTGCATGTCTGGAATAAATTATAGCAGTTTCTTTCATAATGTTCTTTCCTAGATAAGCTCTCATTGAGTTTATTTTGTTTACAATTTTTAAGTCTCTCAGTTATAAGGGGGTCCAATCTTATACTATTTTTATCAATTGTTATATTTAATAATTTATCTTTTTCTAACTCTGAAATAGTTAAAATTATATGGGCATTATATTTTCCTTGAAATTTAAAAAATATCTGCCTAAAAGGCTTTTGTAGTATCTTTTTTGGATATAATACTAAGAAAACATAAATTGTATCCAGATTTGTTTGCTTTTTTGTGTATTTGAATCAGATTTTTAAATTATAATTTCTTAGAAGAGTACCCATTTTATTGAAAATTTAGCATATATAATGACTTATTTTATATAATAGTTACTTTTTCTTAAAAATCTTCACTAGTTATTACATTTGTTCATTTAATCACTATGGATCACTATGCTAGAAACAATAACTGAGGCAGGTGCATTCATTTGATTCCTACTTTTATAGTCAAGGAAAAATAATTAGATAATTAGGTATACATTTTCCTTAAACTTTTAAATTCCTAAAATATGTAATATTTCTCTAGTTTTACCTTTGTATTTTAGTTTTGTTAGTTTATTCTTGTTCATAATTGCCAAAGCTTTTCAGATTCATTGATTTTTTTAAAAATGGAATTCGAGGAGAATTGCCTTCTAAATATAGGGAATTACATCAAAATTCTACTCCCTGAGGTATAACACCGCCTACATCTGAAAGAATCACTGCAGCAGTACCCTCTGACATTCTAAGTAATTGTAAATATCATTCCTATCTTACATTTTGCTTTCTTACATGGCAAAATTATTTCTTTGATCTAGACCAGGAATTGGCAAAATATTTCCGTGAAGGACCAGGTAGACTTATGGTTCATGTGGTCTCTGTGATAACCTTTTAAATGTGCCATTCTAGCATGAAAGTAAGCATAGAAAATATACAAAGGAAGAGAATATCTATGTCCCAAAAAAGCCTTACTTACAAAAAGAGGCAGTAGGCTGGGTTTGCCTCGTGCCTTAGTTTGCTGATTCCTAACCTAGATATTTTTCATAGATTTTATACACACTGGAGTCTTAGCCTTCAAAAATAAACAACACAGAATTTTCTCCTAACCCGTATCTTCCTCTGCCTTATCTTATTCCTCTGCTGTAGAAAATCTTTCCAAAAACTTCTACACCTGTCTATATTTCCTCCTCAATCACAATTCTTCAAATTGTATGATCTGTCATCAGAACCTATCAAGCCATCCGAACTTTTGCTAAGTTTGCCACTAATCTTAGTATTACTAAATTTGATGATTTTTTTATTCTTTGCTTTATTTTGATATCTCAGTAACATTCAACATTTTGTCTTTTCTTTCTTCTTTAATTGTTTTCCTTACTGGAATTCTATACTCAGACTATTCCTTTATTTCTTCATGTTCCTTTTCCATATCCTTTTAAAGCTCAAATCCCTCTACCTGCTTTTCTTATACCTGCTTTTTCGTATTCTTAACGGCTCCATCCTGTGTTTCCTTTTATACTGTATATTTACATATACAGCATATATTATTGTTTATATACTAACAGTAAGTAAGTTTTTTCCCTATTGCTTGACCTCTTCTCTGATTTTCCCACTCACTTATTAATTTCCTATTTGACATCCGAATTCAGAAACTAAGAGATACTTGAAACCCATTTCCAATCCACACCACAGTTTTTCTTTTCACACTTGCTTTTCTTTATGGTTCCTGTCTTGCAAATGAAGCTATACATTTCTGCTGGTCAGAATCATAGGATTCATCCTTGACCCCATCCTCATCCTCAAAATCCATAAGCAATCTATTATGAACTTTTGTTGGTTTTACTCATGAAATATATCTCAAATCAGTCCATTTCTCTCTAACTTTACCAGTGCCACCTTTTTTGTCCTGTTTAGTCTCCCTATATCATCAGTGCTTGCACAATGGGATTACTCTCTGTACTATTTATGAGGTGCATTTTTCAAAACAAGAGTTTATCATATCATCCACCTTTATTTAAAGCACTTAAGTGGAGTTCTGTTGTTTTTACTAAAACCGTTAACATGGCTTTAAAAATCCTGAATAATCTGGTGCTGCCTTCATTGAGTCTTCTTATGTCATACTCTCCTTCCTCTCCAGCGTCTATTCAAGGAAGCCTTGACAGTGGCTTTACACTCTTTATAGTGGCTTTACACTCTTTCCTTTTCTTTTCCCTCTTATTTGTCATGTTCTCTCCTTTGACAATATCGATAGATAAGCGCAGCCCTGGAATGCTATTTACTCCACTTCCTCATCAATTCTCATTCATTACCTCCTCAGGAAGCCACTGCAGAAACCCTTGTGTTGTCAAACCATACTATTTTATTCATGCTCTCTACCACTTATTTTTTAAAATAATGATTTCACTAAAATCCTCCAATTCTATATGAATCTAATCTACCTAAGGGAAGATAATAGATTAGTATTTTTATTGGCATTACACCTTAATGCCTCACTCCATGTCTTCTAGAGAATAGGAGCTTTATAAATATTTACTGAAACAATAAATTATTACATTTCTAAACTTTACTTCCCTGTCTTTTAAAAATAATAAGACCTTTTTCTTTGAAAAATTTCTTGATGTATTTTTATCTTGAAAAATAAGTTTATTCATTATTTAACATTTAAACCTATAACTTAACTTTAGGGTATAGATTTGGGTGTAGCACATTTTTAAATATACATTTTTCTCACTGATTTTTAAAAAATAATACATAATGCTCAAGATGACAAAATACAATGGGGAAAATATAAAAGTACATTTATATAACTTTATCATTTTCCTAGCATATTTATATTTTTGTTACACAATTAAAATTAATAAATACAAATTGTTTATAACTGACATTTTAACTTAATCTATGGCGAGTATATTTATACATTAATAAGCAATCATCTATAACAACTTTAGTTAGTGTATAATACTATATATTTCTTTACTGTACATGAGTCCCAGTGTTGTTTTGGTGGTTGTTTCAACATTTTTGGAATGAACTAACTTAAGATGAGCACTCGTGCACTTATGCTTTTCTAAATATAGTTAATGATTCAAATTATATATTGATATTTCAATCTACTCTACTTCAACATTAAAAAAGATTGGTGGTGATTTGTTCCAATAAAAATCTAAAGGTATTTTCTTAAACATTCACCACTTTGTTTATTAATGATATATATTTTTCTTATATTTGTTTGACCTTCATATATTTTATTCCCTGTATTATATTACCACTTTTGTCAGTTTATTATTTTATTGACATGAAAGGTTTAAAATTAGTTAATTAATTCTTTAGCTTCCATAAATATCATTGATATTTTTCTCAGAGCTTGTCATTTCATTCATCTTTTAATTATTTTAGGTGGGATTTTCATTGTATAAATAGAAAATTAACATATTTAAATTATTCTATATTTTATTTTATTGTTTCTGCATTGATGTATGTACAAAGGTTATCTCCAAAAATATTTAATAAATATTTACTTTAATTTTTCTCTAAAAGTTTCATTGTTTTATTTTTTGCATGCAAATCATTAATTCAACTAACTTTGTTGTCAGAAAAATGTACCTATTTTCCAAACTCATTTGTCATTTACTCACAACTATGAAATGCTTTTTGTTAACTTTCAAACATTAAATACTTATATATACATATATTAAAGTTTTCTGCATAAATACGTGTTATCTGTATGGATTATGTACTCACATGTATGTTTTCATATATATAAAAATATATATGAATACACATGCTCTTCTATTAAACATTTTATTTTCTTAATGCTTGTATCATGGTGTTTAATTAATATAATAGGTTTTACATTTGATCATTCATCTTTTAAATATTTTTGGCTATCATTTTCATCCCATGTATACACTTAATTATAAAATTTATACATAAAAGTGGTTATTTCCCACTGTCCAGTTTCTGTTGTCATTTATGCTCACCTGAACAATATTTTAGAAAAAAAAATTGTTAACATTTTCTCTGTATTATTCTGGATGTTTTCTATACATATATAAATGAATGTTTTTCTTCTCATATTATAATAGCGGTATAGATCTAAATTCTGTTTGTATACTTTTGGATTCCTTTGTTTCATGTACTATATCTTGGACATTTCCCCATGAAAGCAAATAAAGTTCTACTTCTTTGTTTTTAATTTATTGAAATGGTTCTCTAGGGGTAGACAAGTGAGATATCTGAGATATAGAGATAAATGTTAGAAATATTATGTCAATGCCCTAATAAAATTTATTTGATAAATTTATCTGAATTGTGTTATTTTTAAAGAATAACCTTGAGTGATTTATCTTTTAATTGTAAAGTTTTCATCTTGGGATATAATAAAACTCTACTTATGTTCATTTCTATTTGTGAGTATGTTTACATTAAAATACTAAATATTCTGCATATGAGAGAAAATTTATGTTTACATATATTAAAATTATTCTATTTGTGTTCTTAGTAGGAACATGATGACTATTCCTTTTCAATATTTCTTCCTGTTTTTGCTATCATCCCTGTAATGCAATTCTGTGTGCATATATATTTCAGTATATTTTACTTGGTTTAATACATAGAACACATTTATCCATTATCTCTCAACCATTTCAATAATGAGAATTTACATTTTTTATTTTATTAGTCTATCTTCTGAAATGATGATGACTGATTAGGAAGCTAAACATTTCGATAGTCTTCCACTTTCACAGTTGTTCAAAGAGAGAAAAGCATTATTGTGGAGGATTTGAGCCCGAAACATGAAATGTTCAAAAATGATGGAGGAATGTTTACTGCTGATGATAAGACTCTCCTGCAGAAAGAGGATGCAGTAAGGTGGTTTGGAAACAATCCTCAAATGAGAGTGTCCCTACTCTGGGGAAGTAGACTTAGATGAGTTACTCTGAGCTGTAACACTTTCTTCTTCAGTGTATTTAAATTAGGCTTTCTCTAACTTGTATATCTTGTGTGGGGAGACCAAGAAAACTGAAATAAGCATGTGAGTTTGGGGCAAAATATTAGACAAGTGGTCTGTTTGAAAATGCCCATGGATTGCATGTAATGGAGGCTAGCAAGACTCAGATGCCTTCAAGGGCAAGAGAGGTAAGTAACATAGCTGATGTATGAAATGGCATGTAAACATAAATAAAGATAAGGAATTCGAAGACTATGGAAATCTACAGTGATTTAGGCAGACTATATAGCCTCTGTCAACCTGTTTTCTTATCTATAAGATAATGAGAAACAGTTAACATCTGGCAGGTTTAAGTAACTGCAGAGAGCTAGAGCCAGGATAAGTTCCCTCAGGGATTTATGAATGCTGAGATTGCTTTACTTTCCATGGACACATTCCATACAAAAATGAAACTTATAAAGTAGGAAATGATCTAGAACAGGGTTTCTCAACCTCAGCACTTGACATTTGGGGCCAGGTATTTGGCAATGGGGAAAATGGGAATATGACCTAAGCATTGTAGGAAACATGCCAGGCCTGTATCCATTAGAAGCCAGCAGCAATGCCCAACCTTCAGTTGTGACAACTGACAGTGTCTCTCAATATTGCCAAATGACCCCCTGGGTGAGTGGAAGCAAAATTAAGCATGGCTGAGAACCACTGATGTGGCACATAGAATCTGGTCTTCAAGAGGTAAGGGCACATTTCTGTAGCCAAGGAAGGTTTACTAGTGATCTAAAACTTCCAAGAGTTAGATGTCATATGTAGGGAGCAAGGGGTAATCTATTCAGGGTTGGTAGATATTTAAAGTAAATTCAGGCTCACTTCAAAATTGATAGAATTGATGTGTACAGGCTTTTAACAAAATAACATCAGGGTTTGTTTGTTTTTTGATGACATGAATGGTATGCTTTGTTTTTAGTGTGATTCTTAGCCAAGGTTCAGGCACTAAACCTAAAGCTAAAACAGAGATAGTCCTATTTCAGAAAAGAATGAGAAGAAGAAATGAATGGTTTGGTTGTACAGTAGTAGAACTGTAAGCCTGGAGAATTTTGCATGAGGAGAGACAATGTTAGGAGAAATAAGTAATGGTAGATAGAACATCTTTGCACAAGATTCCTGAGTAACTGGGTTTGACACATATACAGTGAAACACATATAGCGCCAATCAGGTTTAAGACTATTTAAAGCTTAAAATATTAGTTAGGAATAAATGAATTTAATACTAAACTTTCTTTACCTATTATACATATAGAAAGGGAAGAAACCCTAATATGGAGAGTTCCTAAGCTCCGTTCATTGTTGGAGGACCTGCAAAGCAAGAATCAAGGGCTAAACTAAAAAGCAAATAAAAGATTTTGAACACACCAAATGAAAATCTGCCAGAGAAAATTAGCCTCAGAAAAACTTGGGGACTGGCCAACACATTTCTGTAATTTTCTACAATCTCTAAGAAGATAGTTTTCCAGATGACTTGCTCTATTGGAGGAAACAATTTTCATGGATGGTAGAATTTCCCCCTATTATTGGGAGAGAGATAGTTAACTTTTGATGAAAGATTTCTTCCAATTGAGTTTGAAGCTCACATGTAATGAAATCTGAACAAATGCCATAGACTGGTATCATGGAGAGGCTGAAATTAAAAGGAAAATAAATATACAAATATTTATTTATTCTTTCTTTAGAAACATTTTGGGCTCAAACACTAGTCCTGCCGTGTTTAGCTCTGGAATCATGGGCAGACTATGTAGCCTATGTCAATCTGTGCTCTTATCTATAAAATAATGATACTATTTGTACCTTATAAAATGACATGAGGACATCATGTAGTAAAGAACTTAACATTGTCTCTAGTATACAGTGAGTGTTCTTAATAAGTAGAAACTATTATTGCAATACTGTTATTATGCTTTAATTTCCTGCCTCTTTCACAGATATCACTAGTTTTTGGTCACATCTATTACTGTTACTGGCAACTTAAGAATGGAACAGAATATGTGGTGTTATTTTGTAATATACCATTATATAAGATAAAAATTATAATCGTCTTATATCCATATATAAATTTCCAGATACATCCATATATCATATTTACATATATATCTATATAGAAGGAAAGAACATGTGTGTGTGTGTGTGTGTGTGTGTGTGTGTGTGCATTTGTATGAATGCAGATACAGGCCTAGACATAAAATATTGTGTTCTTCTTGAAGTTACAGAAAATTATAGTGTAAGGGAGGTGAGGAAGACCCTGACTACAGAATATGAAAATAATTTTCAAAACTGCAGTCAGTACTTATGAGAAATTTGTAACGTTATATGCCAGTTTTGGAAAAATGGAAGATCTCAAATCAATGACCTCAGCTTATACCTTAATAAACTGGGAAAAGGAAGAACAAGTCAAACCCAAAGTAAGCAGAAGAACAAAAAGATAAAATTTAAAATCAAGTAAAAATTTAAAAATTATAAAGAAATTTAATGAAACTAAAAGCCAGCTCTTTGAGACAAGCAATACAATTGATCAGACTCTAATCAGACTGATCAGAAAAAAAAATAGTAAATACACAAATATCAAACAAATATCAAATCTGGAGTGAGAGAGGTGAGATTACTTGAGACTTTACAAGTATTAACAGCATATTAAAAACCACTATAAGTATATTTTTGCACATTAATTTCACATATTAGACATAATTTACATATTCCTTGAAAGACACAAGTAACCAAAGCTGACTCAAGAAGAAATAATAACCTGTATATCTCCATGTCTATTAAAGATATTAGATATAAAGATATATTTATAATACCTGTACCTAAAAACTTTCCCACAAATGAAACTCCAGGTGTAGGAGGCCCCACAGGTAAATTCTGTCATACATTGAAGGAAGAAATAATAAAAATTCTACACAAACTGAAGAGGATTGAAGAGAAAATTATAGAGGAGGAAACTCTTTCCAAGTCATTTAAATAGGTCATCACTGTACTGACACCAGGAACAAAGAAACAAATTACAGGAAAAGAAAACTACTGGGAAATACACCTAATAAACGTGCAAAAGTTCTATGCACATTTTAGCAAATCATACATAAAAATACACAATCATCGCCAAGTGGGGTGTATCCCAGGAATACATCGTATAGTATCTGAATATCAATCAGTGGAACTTATGTGATATAATTAATATATAATTGTTTTAGTATATGCAGATAAAGCATCTGACAAAAATCAAACATACATTTTTAGTGAAAACTCAGTAAAGTGAGAATAGAAGGGAACGTCCTCAACCTGATAAAGGATATCCATAAAAAATTGATTGCTAACATCACACATAATAGATGAATACTTTCCCTCTAAGATCAGGGGCAAGACAAAGCTGTCCTCACCTTCTATTTAACATAATGTAAAAGTTCTAGCCAGTGCATACAGCAAGAATAAGAAATTAAAGGCATCCAAATTGAAAGAGGACTATAAAACCATTTTTATTTGCAGATGCCATCACCATCTATGTAGAAAATCTAATGACATCTACAAAACAAAAACAACACAACTCACAGAATAAGTGAATGTAGCATTATTACAGGTTACATTAGTATACAAGAACTCAATTGTATTTCTATATTAACAGTAAACAAAAAATTAAGTAAAAAGCAATGCTATTTATGATAACATCAAAAATATAAATTAAGTAGGTATAAAGCTGATTAAAATGTCTAAGACCTGATCTGTACTCTGAAAACTACAGAATGTTGTTGAAATTAAAGAATACATAAAGAATAGGCGAGGCACACCATGTCCATGGATCAGAAGACTCAATATTATTATGATGTTATTTTCCCCCAAGTTGATCTACAGGGTGGGACAGAAATAAGTTTACAGTTATTTGTGTGGAAAATAATACAATAACTAATAAATTATAATACAAGAGTAAACCCTGCATGATGTACTCACAACTGTAAACCTACTTTTGCCGCACTATGCATATAGTCAACTTGATCCCAAATGAAATCCCAGCAGGCTCTGTGTGTGTGTGTGTGTGTGTGTGTGTGTGTGTGTGTGTGTAGAATGAGACATTGATGTAGAAATACTAAAATTCTGAAATTCAAAATACCTAAAATACCAAAAAAAATGTAGAGTTGGAGGGCAAATTACCTTATTTCAAGACTTATACAGCATTAGTGTTCAATACGGTGTAGAATTGACATGAAGAAAGAAAAATAATTAATGAAACAATAATAGAATCCAGGAGTAAACCAACACATATATAGATAACTGATCATTGATTTTAAAAAAATGCAAAGGCAATTCAATAAATGATGTTTGATACCCATATGCAAAAATATAAGACATTTCATACCTATGGATCATAGACATATGTGAAACCTACCTAAAAGAATAGAGCTTCTAGAATAAAATATAGGAGAAAAATCTTTGTGGTTTCTTAGATGTTATAACAAAAGCATGGTCCATAAAACAATGAAGAAATAAGTTAGACTTAATCAAAGTTAAGACTACTCTTGGAAAGGCACTGTTTAGGGAATGAAAATATAAGCCACAAACTGAGAGAAATAGCTAAAATATATGACTGATCACCGAAGGGTTGACAAAGATGTGGAAAAATTAAAACTCTCATATAATACTGGTGGGAATGGAAAATGGTAAAATGATTTGGAAAACCATTTGATAGTTTCTTAAAAAGTTATCCATGAACTTGGCCATGTGACCCAGCCATTCTACTGTCAGGTATCTAACCAGAGGATTTAAAAACATATGTACATACAGAGACCTGTGCATGAATGAACAAAACAGCTTTATTTATAACTTCCAGCAACTGGAGACAACCCAGATGTCCATCATCAGATCAAAAGATAAACAAGTTGTGGTTTATCCATAGAATGGGACACTACTCCAAAATAAAAAGGAATACGCTAATAATGCTACAACATAGATCAATCTCATAGTGTTTTTGCTGCATTGAATAAGCCAAATAAAAAGCACATTCTATATGATTCCATTTGTATCAAGTAATAGAAAATACAAACTAATCTGTAGCAATAGAGAAAGGATCCGTGCTTTCTTGCAGATGCAGGGGGTTGTTAGTTGGGAGACTGAAAAGGGATATAAGGAAGCTTCTGGGAGTGGTGAATGTGTTCATGGTCTTGATTTCGTTGATGGTTTCATTGTGAATAAACATGCCAAAACTTATCATATCAAGTATTTTAAATATGTGCAGTAAATTGTATGTCAATTATACCTGCATAAAGCTCTTAAGAAATGCAACCTCTCTTCCCTGGAACTTGCAAAAAAAAAACAAAAACAAAAAAAAGGAGACGGGAACAGGTTTGAGTGCCGGTGTTTTTATGCAACAAGTTCCTAGCTAGTAGAAGCAGTAATAAAAAGGGCAGGCTCACTTTTAATTATTTGCTGAAGTCTTTCCTGAGGGCAGTCCTCAAGTGTCAGACTATAGAAGCACTTAGAAATATTTAAATATTAGATAACTTCAAATCTGGTGAACCACTAGCACATGTCATTACCATCATCCACCACTGTGAAAAAGAACCAGTGACAGCCATTGGCAAGATTAAGGATGATTTGTTAACAGAGATCTAGGGAGTAACAAAACAAAAACAAAACAAAACAAATGAAGTTGTTAAAGATACCTGTGTCTCTAAATTTTTTAAACTTAATTTATGTTTCCACTTTTATATTCTCTACACTCATGGGAAGAATCTTAGAAGGTCTTTTGTAGTCCATCATTATTGACAAGGACAGCAGTTACTTTTAGTTGTAAATTCTTTAACATGCTAAGGAAATAGTCTATTTTCCCAGTTTATGATGGCTTATAAGAAAGCATATTGAAGTTTACCACATAGCTTTATAATACTTGTGGAGATAATTTCTATATTAACTCATTAATAAAGTGGGCATGCTTTATGAGGTTTCCTAGTTTTTTATTTTTTTAAAGATTTTATTTATTTATTTTCAGAGAGAGGGGAAAGGAGGGAGAGAGGGAAAGAAAATCAATGTGTGGTTGCCTCTTGTGCGCCCCCTCCTGGGGACCTGGCCCACGACCCAGGCACGTGCCCTGACTGAGAATCAAACGGGCTACCCTTTGGTTTGCAGGCCAGTGCTCATTCCACTGAGCCACACCAGCCAGGGCTGAGGTTTTCTAGTTTGTAAGGATCAACTCTTTACTACTACAAACTCTGTTTTATCATCGAGTATTGTAATAATATATGGCTGAAGTAAACTGGCTATAAAATATTAAGTATTTTGTATATATGTAAATAAAATAAATTATTATCTTTTTCCTTCGATATTTTTATTACTAGAATCAAACTAGTTTTGTTAAATGAGTTGTGAAGTTTTTTTAAAATAATTTCTGCATTCTGCAGTAGTTCAAAAAAGCATAAAAATGGTTATATCATCTCTAAAGTTCTTGGTGTCTTGTCTTGTAGAGAAGATATTTTTCTTAACTAATTTTCATATAAATTATATGGTCAAGGATTTATTGAGCTGGCCAAAAATTTTGTTTGCTTTTTTTTTTTTTCTGTAAGAAGGCTCTATTCACACTTATTTGTCTTTAACTTCATTTAAAACAATTTTGTTAGATTATCATATCAGCATGTCATATCAGCAGAAATTTTTAAAAATACTTATCAAAATGGGTGAATTTTTGTGTAGACATTTTAATACTGAAGATGGAAGAAAATAAGCAATATTTTTGGCATATTATGCTCTATTATTTCAAGAAAGGTAAAAATACAACTGAAACATAAAAAAGAAGATTTTTGCAGAGTATGGAGAAGGTGCTTTGACTGTTTGAACACATCAGTAGTGGTTTGCAAAATTTTGGGCTGGGGATTTCTCACTGAATGATGCTCCACAGTAAGACTAGTTCAAGCTGATAGAGATCAAATTGAAACATTAATTGAGAACAATCAGCATTATATCACATGGGAGATTGCCAACATACACAAAATATCCAAATCAATAAATTATTGGGGAAAATGAGAAATATGTCTTTTATTTTACTGAAAAACAATGAACTTTTTGGCCAACCTGGTATTTATACATTCTTCCTCATGAAACAGTTTTGAAAATTTCTATTTTTTAGAACTTAATTTTTAGGAGATTCTTGACTATGTGCAGAGTGACATAAATAGAGATTTTAGATCTTAAGTAAAATTGCAGTCTTTCTATTTACAGTTTTATAAATACTTTTCTGCGATTTTAACCATTTTCTTAAATCCTGATATCTAGTATAACTGTCTCTTTATTTTGTTTTCACAATGTTTTCATATATTATATATCTTTTTAAAAATGACTTTGAGAAGTATTTATTGAATATACCACTTTGTCTCCACTTTCTGATTTCTTATTACAGCTTAATTTAATTTTTCTGTTTAATCTTTATTAATTTATATCTTCTTTTAAATATATATTCTTAAAGGATTTATGTGACTAAGTATGAAGTTCAATTTTTTAAAATTGTCTTTCTTGTTTCATAATGGGGGAAGTGAAGTCCATGGCATTTCTCATGGTACAGTTTTCACTACATTTTGTAAGTTCAGATGCGTACAGAACTGGTTATTGAGAATTTTCAAATAGATTTTATTTACTATTTTGTTTTCTATTTTAGCTTTAGATTTATTAGGCAAAAAAACTATACTCATTTTTTTGTTATATTGTTGATTTTTAAAGACTTTTAAAGACAATTGTAATTAATTTTCAATTTCAATACATTAATTCAGTTTTACTTTTCAAGACAAATTGTTAATTCTCTGTGCTGATCAATGCACAAAAAATATTTAAGTATTATGGGCCTTGTTTATGGAAATGTATTTTCTTTCTAGGTACAACTTTTAATATGTTACCCTATTAATAATATTATTTAAGTTGTGTAACTTCTTGCTTGCCTTTTGGTTTTTGATCTCTCAAAACTGAGAGATGTATAATAATTTGTAGTTTTCTACACCTCCATTCTTAATTTCATAATGGATCCTTACATCTTGATCCTTTCTGTTTTTCTGTGTATATGTTTGTGTACGTATATTGTCGCTCTATATCATGAAACCAGAAAGTTTTAGGAATTTTTATGTACTTTGGGATTAGTACAAACTAATACTTTATATTGGTATGCTTTGTCCAGAAAAACGCTTTTCACATAAGTGCTATAAAATTTTATATTAATTTTGTGATCTCGAATACATGTTTGAGACCCATGAGTGAATGGTAGCTGGTCAATTTTCTTTGTGGTGCAGTGTGTGGGCCTTTCTATCAATAGTGGATAGTAAGGAGGAATTAAAATTTGACTGAGACTATTTCTATGTAGAACTTTCTTAAGCTCTATTTGTCTGATGGTTTGGAGGATCATCCAATATCTGTAAAAAGATTCTTTGTCTTAGTTTTTAATCTTTTTAAAAATTTTTCATCATTTTTATTCACATATAATTTAGTGAGAGGATAGGTGAGTATGTATCAGAGTCTGTGAGGAATAAGCCATTTGGTATTTACAGAAAAAACCATGCATATGATTTTTTATATCTACGAATATCAGAGTCAACTGCTATTAATTCTCTTAAATTGAGTAGGGCCTGACATACACAATTTTGAGATAAATTGATTGAACTGATCCACTGTAACAGATATAAAATCTTTTTATGTGATATTAGCATCTATTAAATTAATTTTAAATTTTCAAATTGTTTCTCCCTCACAGAATCAGTAATTCTCTACATTATGTGCAGTCTTGTCCCTTCACTTGATTTCTATCCTCTTTTTCCTTTGTGCTTGGCAAAAAGAAAAGAGGCATCCTTTGGTGTCTCATTTCTCCTTATGACCTCACTTCCTCTTTTGTGATATAATGTCTTTAGCTGTAGATAGCTGCTGAATAATTTCAATCATATTTTGAAAAATATGAACACATCTAAAACTCAGGATAGACATCATGTTCTCTATCAAGAGGCTGGTTACTGCCATTGTATGTACTTACATCTCCTATCACATTTAAATCTTTAAATATCACACAGAGAATACTAAGGGAAAGGGAGAATGAGAAGAGTACACAAAAATTGCTAGAGATCCGGGAGTATAGGTTTTGTCATCTTAGTCAATACAGTTATAATTCTTGCATGTTTTAAGAGGTCATTATGGGTTTTTTGAAATACTAAATTATTTGTATGCTGCGAGGCTAACTCTGATAATTATTCCTTTGGCACTGCAGTCCATATTTTTGAAATAATGAAAACTCTTAGAGATGCATGTTTTTTTCCAAATATTTAATAGGTTTCTTGTAGCAGGATTATTTAAAATAAAGTAGTTTATTTTCCTGAACAAGCAATTCTTGGTTATTTGCCTTGTTGATTTGTGAAACCATATTTCAGAGCTCATGTTAGATATGGTTGTTCAAATATGTTGAATAACAGTCCCCACTTCTCTAAATTATAGTGAAAGCAGAACTCTAAGAAAGACCCTTAAATAGTAGGTCAATTGCAGTTCTGTGTAAATGAAAACCCGAAGGACCACCTGTGGATATAACTCATGTGCTATCTACTGCCAAAAGGTAGTATTTGCACAGGTTCAGAAAGATTATAGTTTTCTGGACAAGAGGCAATTTGAATGGATCAGAAGTAAGCAGCTTACAATAGTACTGAAAAATCAAGGTATATAGAGACTACTTCACCATCCTTGCAGGTATTACAAATACATATACCTGTTAGATAGAACAGTAGACTTTGTGTAATGGTTTGTTAACATTTTATGAAGACACAAGTAAAAGTGATTGCTTCATACTAAAGACTTCAGTGACTTGTGTAAAATTAATACAGGTACCAATTTCAAACATGGCAAAGACTATAAGTGACTGTAAGAAGAGAGGATAAAATTCAGTTTATTAAATTCTGCTATTGATTAGATCATAGTATTGGGAATTTATTCATATTTGTTTGTACTTGTTCAACAGAACACCTTGTTATTTTGCTGGATTGATCTGCAAATATGTCACTTTACAATTCCATTAAAGTTTCAACATGTTGCTCTTTCCATTTTAAAAAAAATGTTTATTATTTAACTGGTTTTTAAGTGAAAGTACAATACAATGCTTTGATGTTCTGTAAAATATGTGTGCTACTACAAATATTTAGCTACTTAATTTTGCATTCTTTCTGCATGCTCTGTTGTCTCTGACAATTTTCTTCCATTCAAATGAGAGAGAACAGTCCTAATATAGATCTATCATGTTTACATGTTTACCAAAAGAGTTGGAAATGGACATTACCATTCTTGTGAAACACCACATAGTGTACATCTTTGTACATTAATTCAGTTTTTCATTTCAGTGCACTTATTTGAAAGTATAGACCAGGGATAAATCACATTGATGTGCAGAATTTTAAAAGTAATAGTTTTCAAGTTGCTTAATAATGTTTTTAAATAAGAAATATGGCATTATGGTGGATCCATTTTTTAACCCATAATTATGCCATGTTTTTCCTTAAGGTGATCACAAAACAAGTACATTATAGTTTCTTATGCAAAATCCTACTTGACAGGAGTCAGAAAAAGGCGTTAATTTTTCCCAAGACAGGCAAGCAACATTATCTCCTCTCTTATTTATTTATTTATTTATTTGTTTATTTTCAAGAAGACAATATACTGAATTGTTAAATTAGTTTCAGTAAAGTTAATATATTGTTAACTTCCACAAGAATAGCTTTCATCCCTGTTCATTTCTAATGAAGCTGCTCTGTTGAGCTAGAAAGAAAAAGATATTCTCAGTAGTGCAAAACAATAGCCTATTAAAACAGTTTTCATGACTTAATTGTAGAAGTATAGATATGTGTTAATCACTGAATAGTTATTGTTTCCCTATAAGGCATGATAGAGATTTTAAATTTATTTTTTTTAAATGCAGCCCAACCTTTCTGGAGATATATGGGCTAAGGTGACAATCTTCATTTTTGTTGAGTGAGTACAGGGCTGCCTTCTGAAAGAACAATCTTATGTCATACTTCTGATTTGAAAACTGTCTTGGCTTCCTTTCTCTTCTTGATAATATCCAAATTCTTAACCTCTTTATAATCTTTAGAATGTGATTTCAAACCATCTCTCTGGATAAAATCTTAAAAACTCTTGTTAATGTTCATTACACATTTTTTTCCCCTCACCTGAGGACATTTATTAATTTCTTTTAGAGAGGGAGGGAGAGAAAGAAACATTGATTTGCGAGAGAAGCATTGATTGGTTGCCTCCCATATATGCCCAGACCAGGGATTATATGCTCCGGGGCTGGGGATTATATGCAGCCAGACCAGGGATCAAACCTGGAATGTAGGTATGTGCCCTGATCAGGAATCTAAGCCAAAACTGAAACCCTTTGATTACCGGATGATGCCACCAACTGAACCACACTTGCCAGGACCACCTTTTTTTTTTTGCAATAAGAGCCCATTTTTCCATAAATATGTAAGTACAACACAGTTTTCTTACTTTTTGTTTTGTTCTGTTTTGTTTTTCACTTACATGGTCTTTGTTCATAGTTTCCTGTATATGTAGACTATACTTTGCCTTATTTTGTGTACTTGGAAAATCACCCTCAGTTAAGATCCAGTTCAAATTTCATCTTTAATTCTCCAAGTGACTTTACTGGTGCCCTCTTCTGTATTCCCAACATTTATATGCTCTCACTGTCTCTCTCCTCATTTCTACTACATGACCCACTTTAAAAAAAAATTCTTCGTTTACTTATTATTCTCTATATTTGAATATGAACTCCCTGGAGTAAAAACTTATATTATATTTCCTTTTTATATCTAAGAATCTAGTAAAGTATCTGACACATAGCAGTTTCTCACAATAAAACTTAAAAATAACCATGGTTTAAAGAACATATTAAATATTGTGAATATCCCATTGAACAGAAACAAATTCTTGAACTCATTATAATTTTACCTGACATCTTAATTCTTTGAGCAATTTTGTTTTTAATCTGTGTTTTCCTAGTCTGTCTGCAAAGATTCTACACCTAGATATTCCTTGGTGTTCTGTTACTACACATGCCATTAATTCTATTTGTGCTTGAGTAACTTGAGTTACAGTAATTAAAACCAGTGATTGAAAGATTGTTCCTTACTAACTGTTGAAAACAATAAAAGGAAAGTGAGTTTATCAATATTAAGGAAAAAAACACTGAACATTTGTTTTTATAACTTTCAAGCATTTCTATTTAATCAAATAAAAATGATTAGAGTTATGCTTACTAATGTCTAAGTCATGTTGTAGATATCTAAAACAGATGTTCCTATTTAACATGATAATAATTAATTATAAATTTAGGCAAATTTTATATTTACTAATACCCTGGTTTTGGGCCATGTCCTTGACCTTGATAATGAGATTCTCTCCTCTCTCTCTTGCAAATATTTTTTTAAAATTTTTTAATTATATTTTTAAATTACTATTTATCCCCCTTAAACCCACTTCCACCACCACCTATCCCCTTCCCACCTGCAACCACCACACTGCTGTCCTTGTCCCTGAGTCCTATTTCTTTTTTAAAAATTTTTATTTATTTATTTTTAGAGAGAGGGGATCAGAAGGAGAAAAAGAGGGAGAGAAACATCAAAGTGTGGTTGCCTCTGGTGTACCCCCAACTGGGGACCTGGCCTGCAAACAAGGCATGTGCCCTCACTGAGAATTGAACCGGCCACCCTTTCTTTCACTGTCTGGCACTCAGTCCACTGAGTCACACCAGCCAGGGATGAGTCCTACTTATTTTTTACTGGATTCCATCACCTCCCAATACACCCCCATAGCTGCCAGCACTGCTCTCTATCTATGAGTCTGTCTCTATTTTGCTTGTTAGTTCAGTTTGTCATTATTTGAAGATGACATGATACAGTACTTAGAGAATCCCAAAGATTCCACCAAGAAACTACTAGAACTAATAAATGAATTTAGTGAAGTAACAAGATACAAAATTAATATCCAGAAATTAGTTGTATTTTTATATGTCAATAATGAACTATCAGGAAGGAAAATTAAGAGAACAATTTAATTCACAATTTCTTCAAAAATAATAAAATACATAGGAATAAACTTAATTAAGGATGTAAAAAACTTGTACTCAGGAAATTATAAGACACTAAAGGGAGAAATTGAAGAAGATACAAATAAGTGGAAACACATACCATGTTCATATAGGAAGAATTACATCATTAAAATGTCTCTACTTCCCAAAGCATACAGATTCAATGCAATTCTTATTAAGATTCCAATGATGTATTTCACAGAACTAGAGCAAATATTTCAAAAAGTTATATGGAACCACAAAGAGCCCTAAAGACAGAGATCCTGAGAAAGAAGAACAAAGTTGGAGGAATCATGTTACTTAATATCAAACTATATGTAAGGCCATAGTAATCAAAATAACATGGTACTGACCAAAAAAAGATGTATATATAAATGGAACAGAAAGAGAACCCAGAAATAAACCCATGCCTTTATAGTCAATTAATATTAGATGAAGCAAACACATACATTGGTCTAAAGATAGTTTATTCAATAAATGGTGTTGGAATAATTGGACAGATATGTGCAGAAAAAAATGAAACTAGACCACCTTCTTACACCACACACAAGAATAAATTCAAAATGGCTCAAATACCTAACTATAAGATGAGAAACCATAAAAATCCTAGAAGAAAATATAGGGAGTAAAATGTTGGGCATTGCTTGTAGCGATGTTTTTTTCTGATATGTTTCCTCAGGAAAGGGAAACAAAAGCAAAAATAATACAATAAGACTACATCAAAATAAAAAGCTTTTGTGCCACAAAGTAAATCATCAAAAAAATCAAAAGACAACTCACAGAATGGGAGAACATATTTGCTGATACACCCGCCTCATAAGAGGTTAATATCCAAAATTTATAAAGAATTTATAAAACTCAACACCCCCTCAAAATCCAATTAAAAAATGGACAATGGACCTGAATAGACATTTCTCCCAAAAAGATATATATATGGCCAATAGATATATGAAAAGATGCGCAATGTCACTAATCATCAGAGAAATGCAAATTAAAATCACAATGAAATATCACCTCACACCCGTCAGAACAGCTATCATCAGTAAATCAACAAATAGCAAGTGCTGGCAAGGCCATGGAGAAAGAGGGACCCTTGTACACTGTTGAGTGGAAATGCAGATTGGTGCAGCCACTGTGGAAAGCCATATGGAGTTACCTCATAAAATTAAAAATGAAACTGCCTCATGACCCAGTGATTCCTCTTCTGGGAATTTATCTGAGGAAACCCTAAAAACTTTTTTAAAAGGATATAAGTACCCCTATGTTCACTGCCGCATTATTTATAATAACCGATATTTAGAAGCAGCCCTCGTGTCCATCAATAAGTGAGTGGATAAAATAACTATGGTACCTTTACCCAATGGAACACTACTCAGCTATAAAAAGGTAGAAAATTTTACCCTTTGCAGTAATGTGGGTGGACCTAGAGAGCATTATGATAAAGACATTTTTAAAAGATAATTTTGTTTTTTAAAAGAGAGAGTCCTCACACTCTAGATTAATCGTGATTCCATGGGTGCCTCTTTGCAGTCTCATGTCTGGCTTGAAGACAGAAATCCCTTCAGATACAGACAAGTGTCCTTGCAAAAAATATAAATGATTCCATGATCCAATATAGTACAAGTCACCACAAAGCGGCAGGCCACCTCTGATTGTTAGAGGAAAAAACATAATATATTTAAATTATCAGAAATTTTAGCATTGCACTGTAAAAACAACTCACGTAAACTGTCCAAGAAGTCACCTACTGCTAACTGAAGGGCTTAGTTTCCCCAGCGGCCAAAAACCCTGCCTTAATGTCCCAAACATTCCTCACTGCCTGCCTAGGAATGACATCTCTTGTTTCTTAGCCTATGTGTGTCTAGATGCCCTTCAGTTAGGCTCAAACTATTCAAATGAATGCAGCCATGTATTTCACTATGCTATGGCCTAACAGTAACACAATAATACATGATTTTTACTAAACAAACCTTTATGCCTGATTTAACAATTATGTAAAAACAAAACAAAATACCTACTTTGAAGTATTGAGATTAAATAGTCTATATAAAATAGATAAGATAGACAGATGGATAGGTAGAATCTCTGACATGTATTAGGCAATTAAATTCAAGCTATTATTAAAGATACTTAGCATGTGAGCTATACTTAGATGGTCAGCTTGCCACTTTTAACAATAATAATGTTAATAAAATTTATTAGATACATAAACTTGTTTTTTTCATACCAAGGGTTTTGTAGTCCGCATTCATTTAGCTTTCAGTTTATACTCAAGGTCATTTTATTTCTTTAGCTGCCTGGAGCTTCTCCTCATTTAGATAAATTCACTGAAAGTCTTCTTCCCAAGACTTTGTCATCCTCCATTCTAAAGTCATCTAATTTCCACATAAATTTTAAAATTTCATATGTAGTCATCTAGATTTTCATTGAAAATGAAGACCCACTCATCATACACAGATTGTTAGATGACATATATGCATGTTTACATAGACCCTCATGGCACTTAACCCAATAACTTGAAATTATAGATTGATAGAAAAATATTTGCAGGAGAGGACACAAATATTTTATTTGTCAGTCAATACGAAATAGTTTCATTATTAAATGAAAAACATCTTGATTAAATATTGAGACAATAAATGTTAAAGACCTGGTTTTAAAGGTTAAAAACCTGACAATAAATGCTAAAAAACCAGTTATTTGTGATAAAATTACATAAGGCTAAAATATATTCTACAATGTCATCTTATAACTAAATATATAGCAATCAATATATTATGTAATAATTACAAACTTAAATTTATCAGCACTTTTTCTCTCTGAATTGGTATCAAATTTTATGCAATAAAGCATTCAAATAGAAAGGCAAGTTAATCACGTGTTCTAATGCACCCTTTAAAAATAATTCTATAACTTCTTCTATGTTCAAAAAAGTATCAAGAAAGCATATCTATATATATTCTTTCTTTTCCTTTTTATTTACTTCCTGAAGTCTCAAAAATCTCAGGTAGGGTTTTTGATTTACAAGCCAATGCCTTGTAGGAAATCATATGAGAAATAAAGATTCCTCTTATTTTGTCAGGGTTGAAATAAAGATTGGCCAAGTCATAATGAAAGAAAGCACCAACAATTTCAAATTAGTGAGAATCATCTATGGTTTAATTCACCCATAACATGCTTCTGCCATCTATTACCTTCTTTGTATTGAACACACTAATTAAAACTTAGGAAAAGTTTAGCTCTCTATTGACCTAAAACATATAACATTTGACTTGAAATTTTAACACATTTTTTATTATTTTTATAGAGTTGGTTTAGAAGTTAGAGATGTACATTAGTTTTAAGTCATAAAAACTGCTGCAGAACTTTTAAAGCAATCAAGGACTGCTGAGAGACCTGGTGTACTGCATGCTTAGTGCCAAGTCCCAAAATAACTAGATGGAAAAACAACCTCTCCCCTCTTCTTATTGTATTCGATAGCCATGTGAAATGAGTTAACCTGGAGTAGTTAACCTCATCCTTTAGATAATCATACATTTTTTCTTGAAAAGGGGATTTCTGTTTTATATATCCATAAGAAAGAGAAGAGATCCCCAAGACAAATATTACATACTTCAAATCAAACAAAAGGCAAAAACCTCACAATTCCAAATTAAGAAGCAAGAACATAAAAGGAGACACAAAGGATGGATCCTACATGAGAAGACCTGGAATGGTAAAATCTCTGCCCTTGATTTTTTTGTAACTTCATCTAGAAGGATGAATAGGCTCCAATCGTTAGCAAACCAATATTTCTGCACTATTTTAATTTCATCAAGCCTCTATATTTGGTATCTTGGCAAAGGCAGAGTCCAGCTACTCTTTTCTGTTTAATTCTGTGATATGCAGAAAGCTGGGGGCAACTCATGGATTGCCTTGCTAAAGTCAGATATTGTTCGGTGTTAAAGAAGCAGGTTCTAGAACCAGATTGCTTCATTTAAATCTTAATTCTGTCTTATCCTAGATCTGTGATCCTAGGCAAGTTACTTTACTTCTCTGATCTTTGATGTTCCCTTCTGTAAAATAAAGATAATAGACAATGCCGCACAGAATTGGAAAGAGAATTACAGGAGCTAACACCCCTATCAGTTTAGAACAGGACTTGTCATAGGGAATGTGCTCAATAATGTTCGTTAATATTCATGTCTCTTTTTCCTGAAAGGTCACAAAGTAAGGAATGGTTGAGTACTCTTGGTGCAAGAGCTTGGATTCTCTAGGCAGAGAGTGCATAGAGGGGTGGTAAATGCTGTATATGACATATCTGAAAAATCTTACATTAATTCAAGATCCTGTCTGAATTGGCAGTTTTGGATGTGTTGGGTGATTCAGTGACCCTCTATTGCATTTGGATGTAAAGTTCCACTGTGGAGAAAGAAAGAGAGAGAAAAAGATGTACAAGAACTTTTGCAATCTGCCTTTCTGTCTGTCTGTCTTTTGTCACTCTGTATCTGGCTATTTATTTATTTATCTATCTATCTATCTATCTATCTATCTATCTATTTATCTATCTTCTATCATCTATCTATTATCTGTCATCCTTCTCTTTCTCTCTATAGCTTTCTCACATTGTCACCTTACTTTGTGACCTTTCAGGAAAAAGAGACATGAATATTAACGAACATTATTGAGCACATTCCCTATGACAAGTCCTGTTCTAAACTGATAGGTGTGTTAGCTCCTGTAATTCTCTTTCCAATTCTGTGAGGCATTGTCTATTATCTTTATTTTACAGAAGGGAACATCAAAGATCAGAGTAGTAAAGTAACTTGCCTAGGATCACAGATCTAGGATAAGACAGAATTAAGATTTAAATGAAGCAATCTGGTTCTAGAACCTGCTTATGTGTATATACACATAAATATACACATGCCTAAAACAGCTACATAGAGCAAATTTTGAATGTCAGAATGTTGGAAAGTGGTACTGAATGACTCTGATGGGATAGTCTTTTGTATATTATACCTGCATTTTCATTTTACCCCCTGCTGCTGGCAGTGCTTGATTTGTCTGCTTTATTAATAGTTGTGATATGTATTAGGCAGAAAGATATCTATCTAGGAATTGAAATGATACATTATTAGATGTGCTTACGCCTGCTTTCCTTCACAGTGTTGAATTGAACGAGTGTCCAGTGATCAGCAAGACATTAATTATCGTGAGGCAAAGAGATGTCAGTTTTCCATGGGCTGTGCTCTCTTTCTTTGCATTTGCTAAAATATTGAAATAGAAGGAATAAACTATTCTGTTGGGAAAATAGGACAAGATTAGCACAAAGCATCTCAAAAGAAGAGTGAACACCTGAGTCATCTGAAAATAATCTGCTGCCAGGCAGTAACACTGGAGATAATTTGCAAGGACTCTGCTTCTCTTTGACTCTGTGGTTATACTTGATTATTTCTTCTTTAGAGTAGAAATCAACAAACATCAGCTTAGCTGATAAGTAGGATTTGCTGAGGTGTTTAAGCAGAGGCAATATAGTTGAAAAGAAGGAAAGAGCGTGGGCTGAAACCCACCCCATCTCTCCCTTACACCAAGTCCCAGGGTGGTCTGAGCTGGTCGAGTGCTCTAGTGCTGGGAAGTTCACCTTCTTCATCCGGATGGTGCTGGCGTCATCATTACATGCCAAATTAAACTGGGGGATTGGGAGTGACAAGGTCCTAGATCAGAAAACATTATGTCCTATGTAAGGTGTTATTTGAAATGTGTTTTCTTTCCTTCCTAAATATTTAACTTTTTGTAATTGCTGTATTATTTGAATATCAGGTGGCTTGCAGCTTTCTGAGAAGACGAAGTGTACAACTGTCCTGAAGGGTTCTGGAGAGCCATGGGCATGAGTGAGAGAGAGAGGGCAGGGAACAACATGAAGGAATGGCAGGGTGTCCCCTCTAACCTGAGACCCACCGTGGCACAGGATGACAGGCAGGGCAGTGGTGCACTGTGTACTCCTTGCAGGTCACATCGCTCTCCCAGTCAGAGCCACCTGCCTGCTAGTTATCTTTGTGTAGGAGTCTGCAGAGATTAGTATCCTGCTAAGGTGCACATTCTCCTGTCAACTTTGAGCACTTGCTTTTTGAAACCTCCAGAGCTTTTACAAAATTCAGTGCCTAGTTGACCTTTTTTTTTTTTTGGTCAGACATATATTGTTAACGGAAAATATTTATTTCTGGAGTACCTTACTTTTATGCATTTTTATGATGGATGTTAGGAGAGCCCATTAAAAGATTCTCACATTCACTTTCATATTTTAAAAAAATAGACATTACCATTAATGAAAAGGTCACCAAGGAAATTAAATTGCATAGGCGACAGAAAAGTTCTTATATAAAAATAAATGCCGAATTCCATAAAAATCTTTTACTGTAGTGGACCAATTAAGACTATCTCTTTTTTTCCCTTATATGTGACAATTATAGCAGACATTGTTTTTACATCAGAGACTACTTATAAGTCTTTAGAAGTAAGTGCCTTTGACATAACATCAAAAAATAAAAGTCCATTTTCTTTAATGAGTATCTTAAAAAATCCAGATTATTTTCCAGGTAAGAGTTACTGTGTATATGCCATTGTATACACTGAGGCAAATTCCTCTCAATCAATGAGTTTTGTCAAGAGCATCAAAGTTGTTCAATACTAAGCTAAGTGCTTACAGAAGCAAAGTTTCTCTCCTTAAGGAATCCAGAAAAAAATATTTAAAAACCTTAACTGCTGTTACAGGACACTATATGTTTATATCATAACATCTTCTAACCATGTGATAAGGGGAAGAGTCTATTTAAAGAACAAATATCACTCTGGGTGGTGTGGCTCAGTGGAGTGAGTGCAGGCCTGGGAACCAAAGGGCCGCCAATTCAATTCCCAGTCAGGGCACACGCCTGGGCTCTGGGCTAAGTCCCCGGTAGGGGGTGTGTGGGAGGCAACCACATATTGACGTTTGTTTCCCTCTCTTCTCCTCACTCTAAAAAATTATATTAAATAAAATCTTAAAAAAAAAGAAGAACAAGTATCAATAACCCATGGACATGGCCAACAGGGTGGAGATTGAGTGGGAACTGGTGTGGGAGGAGGGCAGGGGAGAGCAAAGGGGGAAAATTGGGGCAACTGTAATAGAACAACAATTAAAAAACAAACAAACAAACAAACAAAGTATCTGTGGGTGATTAAAAAAGTACCTGGGGTTAATTTATAAATTTTGGTAATAATAACTTTAAAAATGTTGGTAAGAATTAGATATATATGGATATTTCTAGAATGATATTAAAGCTGTGAAACAATTTATAGGAATTTAAAAAAAAAAAGAGGGTGAGGAGTAAGGAATGGATAATGGCTATCTCACTTCATTATGAAAATTTTGAAAGCTGAGCTGCGTCTTGGATGACAAATAATATTTGAATGGTTATATAGATGTATTCACACTAAACAGTGTATCTTAAATTACATTTTCTATTCACAATGAGAAAAACAAAAGATCTACTATGTGAGTAGAGTTTGGTGTTGTGTGTTTCCATTGCCTCCATACAAATGCTGATCAATTTTAATATTATGTGAGATAAAAAAAGATAATAGCAAGGAAGACAAATATTTAAGAGAGAGCAAATAATAGCTGGGAGAGCAGTGGTTTTCAAGAGTTTCAAAACTGAATTTTATTTAGCTAATCTTGAAATTTAGAACCTGTGTAACCTGGAAAAATATACTGAACATCTGTGAGCTTGATTGTCTCATTATTATTATTCTTGTTTTTGAATCCTCACTCAAAAATAGGTTTTTATTGATTTTAGAGAGAGACAAAGTGGGAGGTAGAGAGAGAAACATCTATGGGTTGTCTCCCCAATGTACCCTGACCAGGAATGGAATCTGTAACCTAGGTCTGTATTCTGACTAAGAATTGAATCTTCAACCTTTTGGTACATGGGAAGATGCTCCAACCGACTGAGTGATGCTGGCCAGGGCTCCATTTCCTCATTCTTAAAAGAGAATTAGCAATACTAGTCTCCTGTGTTTGTTTAAAGTATAACAAACATTAATATATTTTAAAATTCCATATGACACATGTAAGCATCTAAAAGTAAATTATTCTTTAAAAAGGAAGACAAAGGTAACATATTTCCTTTTGTACTTATGAAAATGTTTGACATAAAGATTCTACTCCTTAGAATAAAGCCACTAACTTGCAAAATTGCTTAGGACTTTCGTTAGCCAGGATCAGAGTAAGTCTTATTAAAAAATTTGTTGTTTTTAATATACTCTGGTTTCTCTTCAGATCGTATAAATCTTTCGCCTTTTACAAAAATTTGTTGTTTTTACCATGGAAGTGCTTATCCATTATATTACCCAGAATATAAATATTTTAGATGTATTACACTAAATAATTTTATTTTCCATGGACTCTTAATTTTTCTAAAAATGGACTCTTTGAATCCTCTTGAGGTCTTCTTGAATTGTGCATGATACTAGTCATGACATTATGTCCTCTGCATGCTATTTTCCTCTCTACCTCTCTCTTGTCCCTCCCCTACTCTGTTACATGTCTCTGGAGAAGGACATTGGACAACCCAGTAAACTGCCCCTAAAGAAGTTAACATTTATGATTTTTAAATAAATTTATGAGATATAAACCACACACACACGGCACACATACATCAGTTCAGAATTAATTATTCCACATGTACCTGTATTTATTTTAATTTTTTGAAGTAGTATTTCTGTAAAAGAAATTAATAACAAATTTCTAAGATAAAAGATGGCCATCTGTGTACTTACTCCTTAAAAAACCATCATTCACTTATTTTTATGATAAAATATACTAAAATAAATTGTTCACTTTGACTATTTGCAAAAAGTGGACCATTTGTAAATGAGATTAGCATGGCAATCATTCCATGTCATTTAATACTCTATTGCAACATTATTGCTAGATTACATCATTTACCATTATAAAGATTTCCCAAAATAAATTTAGCTTTGTTCATAGCTTTAACTACAATTTATAATTTCTACTCTTTTCTTTATATTCTGAGAATTTTCTAAGTGATGCTTTCAGGTTTTATCTATGTTAGATTTATTAAAGAGAATACTTTGTGCTTACTTTTAAGTCTCTAAGTTTTGTTTTCATACAAAAATTAACTTTGTGGCTTTTTTGCATTAAGATAGGACGATTTGACCTATTTATTGTTTTTTAATTTCTTGTATATAATTTTTTATTGAAATTATGGTTATATTTTGTAAATGTTCTATGAACACCTAAGAATGTTGTACCTCTAGTATTGGAGATATTTCAGTACATACCTCTAAAAGGAGGCCTATCAATTACACTATCCAATTTCTTGATCATCTTTTTTTATGTTTCTATGAGTTTGATGAGTTTCTAAGAGCTTACAAAGATATATTAAACTTTTGTCTTCCCAAAAGTGGAAAACTTAATTTATATAAAAACTAATAAATTTATAATTATTGCATATATCAATCAAATGTTTCTCCTCAATGAGAAAACAGAAAATTAGGTTAATTGAGCTGACATAACTGGTTAAATGTTTTAGAACAAAAAGAGGTAATTTATTCATATCACATATAACAATAGTAATAGTATTCTGAATAAATGGACATATGTAAAAAAATTAGATCATTAAAGAACCAGAGAATATAAAGGCAGATATTTACATAAGCATCACTGGTAGGTGTTACAGGAATAGCTCAGAAGAGAAAAGAGGGAAAGGAATTATTGTTTTTGCAAACAGACTCCATGAATGAGTTCAGGTGGTTTGTGAGACTTATTTTTGAATCTGCAAGCAAAATTTGGCAGAGGCGGGGCACTTTTTACTCCTAAGAAAGGTTTTACTGAACTTTTTTCATCAGAGAAAAGACTCCATTGCTTTAATTAAATATTTGATTTGTCTGTGTTATAAAAAGTCATTATTAATCAATATGTAAATATTGTGTCATAAAAACTTAAAATTATAATGCAAGATATAATATGTAGAATGCTATGATAGAAAAATTAGTTGTGTTATTAAATAGGAAAAGTAGACCTACAAACAAGTCCATCAAATATCAAATGTCATATTCCTTAAGTTAAAATGGGCAAAGAATATGAACAGGCAATATGAGAATATAAACTGCCAGCATATGAAGAAATGCCCAAATTCAAACATAAATAAAAGACATCAAATTACAGTTAAAATAATGACCTTCTTTTTCTTGTCAAACTAGTAAACACTTAAGACTGATTAAACTCTAGTTTGGATAAAACTGTTTAGACCCAATTTAGAAATATATATCAAAATAGTTCAATACATGCATATAATTTAACCTAAAATACATATTCATGAAATTGGCTGAAAGAAATAAGTACCCTTGCCTTGTCTGTAGAAAAAATTGTGCAAAGAAGAAAACATTTTATATGAGGTAGCTGTACAAGATGAATTATCATATGTCCATTTAAAATAGATATTTGTGAAAAGTAGGTTAGGCATTGCTCATTATGACAGCAATCTGTGATATCCAGCAATATGCAATGGACAATAAAAATTATACAGGCTATGGTACAAGTTTGTAAATTTGAAGTTTTTTTTTAATAGTAGGATTAATGAACCTCCCAAATTAAGCTAAATCAATTGCTTATGAATGAACTGAATTGTAAAACCAACACCTGTAGTTCTTTATAGTGTGTATTAAGGTTGCTTCCTCTGTCATACACATTGGGTTGTATTAGGAAAAGAATACTTTCCTTCTTACATATTTTACAAGAAAATGTGTTTCCATCAAAATATACCCCTCTCACTCACAAATTTTTCTTCATGTTCATATGCTTGCCTTTCACACATTCAGTTGTTTGCAATACACTGAATCTTCCCTTTTCCCAATTTTAAACTTGCTTGAAAAAATGGTACTTGGATTTTGGGACAAACTGGAAGAGCAAAGCTTTATGCTGTGATGCTGTGATGCTGCCTGGCCGTCAACAACCAAGCTGTGAAAACCTTAGCTCTATTCATGTTACAAAGGTATATGTTGATTATTTGAAAATTTTATCATGTTGTGCTTTTATTTTATAAAGATTGCAATATGAAAGATTCCTTGATTGTTATACACAAATAATTGAATCCAAGATGATCATTGCTACATTTGCAGAAAACAACTTATTTTGATCCTTAATCATAAACATACTAGATTTAAATAGGTCAATATGGGCCAAACTTAGTGTAAAATAAAGTAAAGGATAACTAAGAGTTTATAATTTCATTTTAACAATTTGTTACCAGTATTTTAATGTTTATATGACTTTAAAATATTTTATTGTTTTGAATTAACTGATATATTTTGGTCTAAACCTTTGCCTTGATATTGTAGCCACCTCTGTTGAGAGGTTTCCACTGAAATTGGCTTTTGTGACTATTTTATATACAATGAATCATAGACAATTTGTCAGGTTGGCTCTGTTAGAAAACCATAAATATGGCTGTCAACAAAGCAAGAGATGGAACTGACAATTTATAAAAATCTTACTTATGTAAAAAAAAGCTGCAACCCCTGAAAAAAATCTTAAAATCTATTCAATGTCTTTTGCTTCTGTGTTTCCCAGCTGCCACTCTCCTCCTCTGTGCTTTTTTCTTCCCTCCCTCTCACCTTCTTTCCGTTTCTTAGCCTATTTCTCCATATGCTGATTTTTGAAATAATTAAAAATATTTTCCCCAGAAAATTAAATGCAGACAATATTTTGTGACTCAATGGTTGATTTTTTTTCTGCATTCATGACCCAGAAATAACAAAAAACCATATTTGTTTTTTAGTGTGATATCAATGGAAGGTCAGCACAAGGGCAGAGCAGACAAATCTACTCGACTCACATTCTAAGCTGGGGAGTGACAATGAATACTTTCTAAATTGCTGGGACCAATCAAGTGAATGTTTGTTATTTGTAAGAATGATGTACAAGCAGACTTGGTTTGACTATTGCAATGCTTAGAATTCTACCTTCAAAAAAAAAAAAGGGTGGGGGGGAATACATGATAGAAGGAATTTTTTTTTTCCATTTCTTTATCAGCGTTACATACACTGGTGCAATAAAGCTGCCAGGCTGATGTTTCGGCTTAAATACCCTTGGCAGCAACTTTATTGAAAATCAACACAAATCATGGTCAACTATCAGTTCTTACTCCCCAAAGAAACAATTAAGTCAAAGTGACAGCTCAGAAGCCTCATGAGGCCAAAACCAAAGCTCAAGGTCTGTGAGTGGAAGGTGTTCTGTGTCACAGTTGTCAAGCTGAAATTGGGTCAATGGCCCTTTCTTTATTTGATTTTACTTGTACATCAGTTCCATTCATTTCTATAAGGAAAAGAAGAAAAGGGGTAATAGAGCTATCAGGTGAGCACTATGCATAAAATCAATCCCATTAGCCTGAAGGGAAAGCAAAACTCATGTCTGAGTGATGTTAATTCTGTGTCTTTGATTTTACATGCTTTCTTACTATAACAACAAACATCTATCTTAAAACTATCTCCTTATGAATTCTTGGATAAATGTTTGTCACAAATACTTATAATGATCAATGTTGCATAGTAGTTATTCATTATTTTAATATTTTAATAACATTTAGCCATTTACAAATTGTTTTACATTTATTATTCACCTTTATTTTTATAAATAATCTGGAAAAACAGAGAATATATGCTTATATGTATATAACAATGCAAAAATCTCAGTCTTAATGACAACAATGAGAATATATTGTATGTTTGTGTGACTGAGTGTGTATACGCGTGTATAACACAGATGATAGCCTAATAACAGAAGTAGAGTCTGTATTTTCTGACTATATCTTTGATCTATTTTCTACTCTAGACTGCTTTCAGGTTTATATCAATCATTAACTTTAGTATTTTAACTTAGGAATAATACATTTTATACCACAATAACTTTAATAACAAGTGCTACAGTCTTGACTGTCACCAAAAGATAGTAAATTCAGTTTAGAATTAGATATACTTGAAATTCACTTGCCATTTCATTCATGAATTCATTTCTCCTATTTATTCACCGATCATACAGATGTCCACTGATTTCATTTTGAGCAATGCCGAGGTGATTGAGAACTGAGGAACACTTTCTGATTTCATATCTTAGCATGGCAATTACCACTGAGTAACCTTAAACAAGTGATTGACCTTTTTGGCGTAAACTTTTTTATATGTTAAACGAATGCAATACCCCTACAACATTGATTTGTTGGAGGATTAAATGATGTAATAACATATTATTGCTTCTGTGCACCTGCTATATTGCAGGCTTAGGTTTAAGCACTGGAGGTACTTTAAGTGACAAAAATAAACATGGCCCTGCTTCAGGGTCCCCTGCATTCTAGGGAAAAATGTAACAATATAAAAATATATTTGAATCTCATTATTCACAGTCATTATGTCTTATATACTGTCAACACTGGATTAGCACATACTAAATCATTGGTTCTAGGGGAAGTCCAGGGTATGTTCCTGTGAGCCTCTGGTCACAGCATTTTTTGTCAACCGATCAATACGTAACCTTGTTTTATGTGTGTTTCTGCTTAAAGACACTTTATTTAATACATGTTGTTGATTCACTGACTTTAAACTCACAGCCAACAGCACTGTAACTCGTGCCTGAAGAAAGCTCATCTATCACACACATTTTCTCTATAAGGCACATCATAGTTTTCTTGTGCTTAGGAACACTAGACAGCACTTTAGTGCTGCACTTGGGGCCATTTAAAACAGAAAAATCACCAACAATAGTCACAAAAATGTGAAAAACATGGCACAAAATAGACTGCAAAAAGGACACTTGTTTATAGTATGAGAACTGAAATAAAAAGACAGAGAGTTCTACCTCAGCTGAGAACGTGTCCCCTGAGTGAAAAATTGTTTGTAGCTCTGCACATGGCTGTGAGTGCTCCTGGAAACATATTTAGATGTTTTTGTAAATATTAGGTCTGAGATACAACTGAATTTTAGTGAGTAGGAAATTTTGAGGATATAAGATTGCTAAATAATGAGAAAAGACATGTGTGTGTCCAAAACATACCAGGGGACAAAAGTGTTATGGAGAAATATATACCAAACTAAAGGGCTAGAGGGTGCTCCTGCTGATGGAGGAGAGTATGTAGCCTGTATCTGAGGTAGTCAGCAAAGACCTCCATGACAAGCTGACATTGGAACAAAGATTTTAGGAAAGTTAAGGAGGATGCCATACGGATATCTATCAGAAATGGTTTCCAAAGAAGAGCAAGTCCAAATAACTTGAGGCAGCATCATAATTTGTTTGAGAATCAGCAAGAGTCCTGGGAGCGGAAGTGAAGAGATGCGGGGATTGTGGAGTAGGCGGGGTCAGAGAGACTGTAAGGGGGCAGACAGGTTACCTGAGGCATTAGAGGGGGCTAGGGGAATTCAAGGAAGGAAGGTTTAAGAAGATGAGTCACACAATCTGACATATGAAAATGGATCATCCTGTCTTTTGTGGAGGACCAATGGGAAGGAACCAAGGATCCATTCTAGAGACTACCACAATTCCAAAGATTATTACATATTTTTGGTGAGATGATATTTTTGCAGTGAGATAGCCAAGAGTGCTCAGGTTTTGGATATATTTGGAAAACACTTGATAGGACTTGCTGATTGCACATAAGAATGATGACTTTCTGAGCAATTGGAAGAAGGGCATTCCTTTCGAAAAAGGCAGGGAATTGTTTGAAGGGTAGCTTGCAGAGAAGGTACCTGGTTTAGTGCATGCCATGTTTCAGATGCAAATTTTGAAAACAAGTGGATATGCCATGTCTGTATTGTTGTTTGATTATGGAATTTAGGGGAAAGCTCTGGAATAGTGATGTATATCAGGGTTCAGCAACGTATTAATGATATTTAAGGCCGATAGGCCGGAGGGGATCATTTAGCAAGACGGACCCAGGAGAGAAGAGGTGCTAAGACTGAGTGCTGCACATTAAATTGCTAGATGATGTGTGGTCTTAATAAGTGTTTTTGCCCAGTAAAATGGGCATAAACTAATCATCTCATAAATGAAGATAATTATATGCTTATAATTAAGTCCCACAAAATTTTCTGTGGTTTCTGAAATTTACCTGATCTTGTATCCTTACTCACATAATCTAAATGGAAAGGAGAAGTTGTACATTTAAAAAATATTATGTTCTATATTAAAGATACTGAAGTAATTTAGTCTTTTATAATTGCAAAGGCAAAACTTTAAGACAAACATCATAAAACACAAACTGAATTGTTAATTCTGACCAGGGTCCATCCTATGATGCCTAGGTGCTTTTGTATGGACTGTTAGCAACAAAGGTTGTGATTATGGCATACACATGCTCACCTGACCTGGGGCAACTGTCTTTGGATCAAGCTAATGCTCACGCCCCTGATGTCATTTTGCTCCCTTTTATATCATTTCACTGGGTAGCAAACCAAATGCCTTTTTGTGGGTTAGTATTCTAATTATTCAAAAAATACATTTTCATGTCTTCCTTTTCCAAAGTATTTCATGCTTTCAAACACTTGCCTTGTGTCACTCAGTCTCTGTTTTGTGTAATTTTTAACATACTTGGCATCAACTTGTTGTGCCTTCCAAAATTCTTACGTCCATCCATCTGCTTGTCCATATGCCAAAAACTAAGATGAATGGCTGTTAATCCTTAGTTCTTAAGAGAATAGTTGGTCTCTCAGAATGAAATATTTTACCTTGCTATATGATATGTGTTCATGAATGAAACATGCTACTTGTTTGCCTAGTGTTATGCATTTTTGAAATGTTTACCTTCAGCCTAAGCATGTGCCCCTGCTTTTCCATAGCAGTTCCACGTCAGTCCTAAGAAACTAGGCCTAATGGAGCAACCAGCAATTGATCTTGAATGACTCACTTCTTACCCTACCTGACCCACCCCTTCCTTTCAAAGCAATGTTGTAATCTTACATTTCCAGGAATAGAAATTTATTTTGATTAGCTGCACTTTTATAAATAAGAAATGTTTGTTTTACTCAATTATAATATTAAACTAATCATCTCATAAATGAAGATAATTATATCAGCCTTATGTACTCTCCAGAACTGTGTAAAAATGTCAGGAAAAAAATATAAATTGCTAAAGAAAAAGAAAGCTGTCCTTGAATATGTATAAATTAAATACTACATATATTTATAGCCATCTATGCATTCATATGTCTGTTTTAAATGTATATGATATACATAAAAAATTTGTAATCATCTCCCTTTTTCAGAGTGAGATTGATATCTTTAGTTCACTGCAATTCATCATCTCAGTTTCTTAAAATCTTTTTATATATTCATCAAAATTAGGGCCTTTCTTCTGGAATCAGATGGAAATGAAATAAAGTCCCTGGCTTTCTTATTTGCATAATTGCCAAATTTTGATTTATGTGTTAACCTGGCACTAATTCCCATGTATTTCTTGGCAGTGTCTTTACTGTTAGCAGCAAGCTTATTTTTTCAGTACATTAACTCTCTACTACTAAAATTTAGTTTGAATTCTTTGTAGGGTGTTTTTTCTTGCCACCGACACATACTCTCTTTCCCCATCAAATAGGCTTTTATTTGAATAGTTTATTAGTCGCCTCCTGTGAAATAAAGACGCTTCTGTGTGGCCTGTGGATTCCCTACTGTCCCTGCTTTCAGAGGCAAACCCATGCTGCTTTCTTTGCCCAGAATGATTCTGTAGTTTTTAGAGATCACCACTGAAGCCTAACTTCTATCCCCAAATGTAAATGCTTAAGCAAGAACCAAGCTAATCTCTTTCCCTCCTGTATTCCCTTCTCACTCCTTCCTCTGCCCTTCCTTTTAAGACAGTAGCTGAAGTTGGAAGTCAAAAGACAGCTTCTGTGCTCTGTAACTCACTGAGGCATCATCAGTCCTCCTAAGGGAAGATCTGGATTAGTTTTCAATTTTAGCAGGAATATGGCAAAAACAGGCAACGTGCTAGGCACTTGTAAAGCATTAAAATCTCAGGGTGGATTCATTTAGCAGATGTTTTCTGTCATGTCCTCAGTGACTGAGAGTAGAGCACCTCTTCTGCTTGGATGTGTGAAGGAGAGAGGATCAATTAGGGACTTAGAAGTAATGACCTCTATGGGGTGGACGTCACATAATGGGGGTTTGCACATGCACAGATCCCTGGGACCACAGGACACAGGGACTGGGAGGAGAACAGGAAGGAGCCAGGGGAATATGTAAAGACTTCCAGGCTCTGCCAGTCAGAATTAGTGTCACTGAATCTGGGTCAAGAGTGCCTTTGACGGCTCAGAGCACTCTGCAGGGAGCCCTCTCTTGGCACTAACCATACTGTGTGACAATTGCTCCTTGACATGTCTGTCTTCCCCATAGACTCTAAGCCCGGTGAGGACTTGGTGCCCAGAATATAACAGCTTTTCCATATTTGATGAATAAAGAATGTTCCAAAATACTTTTAGCCTACCTTGATTTTATAGAACAATGTAGCAGAATGATCAATATTCCTGGCACTGGGCTTTCTGTGGTCAAGGAGTGTGAATTAAGCATGTTTGCATTCTCAATAAATGAGTCTTAGTTCATATATTTCCTGAGAGTGTATCATAGTACTGTGTTCATAGTAAGAACTAAATATTTGTCAAATGAGGATGTAAATAAAAGGAGATTGAAAAAATAAAAAAAAATCAGTGATAGCCAAACTTATAGCTAACTAATGTGGTTTTGATGCTACTTCTCCTTACTACTATACGGTCCTTTGGTCTTTATTTTCCAGAGAAGAAGCAGAGGCATGGTATTAAACAAATACCGTAGTCACTGACAAAGATAGTCCAGGATAGATGTTTATAATATCATATACCTGTTGGAGGAAAAAAAAAAGAAAAATTAATGAAGCAAAACACAGAAATAATTAAATGAACAGAAACCCATGTGGCATGATTTTTCTGTCCCCTGGAAGACATAGAAAACTATGCAAGTGCCTCTGTAGCTCAAAAAGTAAACAGTAGTGGGGGAAAAAGACCAATCAATAAATGACCTCTGACATTTATTCAAAATATTTTTTCAGGGTTGAAACCCATTGATTTTATAGCACACAAAATGTATTACTTTTCTAAAGGTGTTGTTATTTTTCCTACCAACCATACTTAAAATCATTTTGTTACTATGTTTTCCTTATAATTGTATAGTTTTCAGAATTAAATGTCATTTTAAGTTCCATCTAAAACCACTATTCCATTATTTATATATTCAAGCTCAGCCTCGCTAATAACCAAAATACTAATTTCTTTGAAATGCATCAAATAACTAATTTTTGACATGTATTATTCTTAGACTATGTTCCAAAGATTATGCCCACCATCTGGATGTTTAAGAGTGCAAGTGTAAAAGCCAGCATATATGTAAACAAAGTCATAGTGTGTAAAAATGTGTGTATATTCTTAAGCTACCTAAAGTGAAGTTTTATCCAACCACCCAGACTCCTTAAGGGATATGTAAAATGACTAAATGGCTTCAGTGTGGCCTTGATAGATAAGAATCTACAGCATTCAATGTGTGACTTTTGTCATTCCTGGATACCCACAAGATGGAAAGGCCATTTTGGAAATGTCTATGGCAGTGATTAAGTTTTGAAATTAGGTGTCACAATGGCCATTACAAACTGAGAACATGTGAGTAAACAGAGAAAACTAATGTGCTGAGCATCAGGCCCCTATAAAACACTCTGGAGTTAGAACTCAGCCACACAAACTCCGCTCCCTCTCCCCACCCAACAAAATAGATTCACCACCTAAATCAAACAGCCTGTTTTATACAAAAATGTTAGCATGTAAAATGTGATGTATAGTTTCAGTAACGATCATAAATTAGCAACCAGAAAGTGAAAGTTGCTATAGATTTGGAAGCTTTATCACAGCACCAAATATCTTATTAGAGTCAGGTTATTCCAAAAACAAAGAATTAGAAAGGGAACTCTTGTTGTGTTGTGGTCTTACAGAGCTGACTTCGTTGATTACTGACAGAGAAAAACAGTAATTAAGTAGCATGATGTCATCACTTAAGTGAATAACAATAAAAAGTGAAGAATATCTTAAAACAGGAAATAATTGACAAATTGTATTGTTTAGTTAGTGACTACAGTGAATCACATCAGAAACATTCACTTCCTTGCATTAAGGCTTCTCTCCCTGATCATTAAACTCACCTTGGAGTTCACAGAACTCAAAATACATACATACATACACACACACACACACACACACACACACACATATTTTTTTTTCCTGGCTCAGTGATAATGAAGATCAATTTAATTCCAACTCCTCTGAAGTAATTAATTTGGGGTCTTTCAAAAATCAGAATTCTGCAGAAGCAAGGTTCTTTTCACTTCTATTCAATTAAATTCACAAGCCTTTACTGTCCCCATATGCCCCTCTCTGATAAGCTTTATTCAGAATTGAAACTCTGTGGAGAGCTGCTCAGAATTTAATTCTATTGTTTCTAAGAAATGTATCCCTTAGTTAAAGTCCTGTTGTTTTTCTCTAAAACAAAGATCATCTCCTCACATAAAAAAAGTAGGGGATGCTTAGAGCCTGAGCTAGACATGTTTTATTTTCTGTAAATGAATTATATTCGCTAAGCAAAATAGAGGCGGAAAGGAAAAATAGTCCATATTGGATTTGAGAAGCCTGCTGCTTTTATCATTACCTCAGGTGCCAGCTGCCCATTTGCATTGTTCTGTAATACCAGTTCAATAATTGTAGGGCTCAGCAACACAATATCCTTGAAAACCAGAGAAATTTTGCTAAAAACAATGTATTCAAACAGAAATCGTAACACTGGAATTGTAATGTGAAAGAAAATGCTTTCTGGGGCAACCTGTAGGTGAAATCTTTGGCAGACACAAGTGTGTTTCTCGCTTGTAATTGTTGGGTTCAACCAGGTGTGAGGGGTTGGGAAAATCTTGGGTGCCTCCCTGCATAATAAAATTACAGGGGATTTCCCTCCTCCCCCACTATGGTCAGAAGGCAGAATAACAACCATTAAAGAAACTCCTTATGGATTGCAGAGAATCTCTTCAGATATTTGCTTTTAAAATGCAATGTCCTTGGGAGAGTGAATACAGGCAGTTATTTACAACTGTGATTTTATTAATTTACTCCTCTCCCTCGCAGGAAACAGACATGTAGGGAGGAAATTTGTGTTAAATGAAGATCCTATATATAAAATAAATGTTCATTTCATGCAATTTTTCAAGATGCATATTAAATTAAATGGATGGGCAAACTTTTAGTTCACATATTTAAATAACTGGCTAAGGAAAGTAGAGATTTCAATGATTTTTTTAATCAACTATTTGTTGAGCACCTATTATTTCACTGGCACTATTAAACATATGCTATATATTATATCAGTTCTAAATATCAGTCCCAGACCTCATGAAGATTATATGCTGGTGGTGGCAGAAAAGATGTCAACAAACTATATTACAGTGATCAATGCTGTAATGAACAATTAGGGATTTGAGCTTCTGAGAAAATGGCAAATATGTATAGCATTTTTTTCTTTACCATGCTTCCTCTCAAGATAAAAGGTGATTAGAATTGATTTGGCTCTAAAATACTAATGGTTTCATATAGTAACTCTCTATGTGTCATTTGTTATTCTGGGAAATATTTTTTAAAATTTGTGTTTTCAGATATTGATATACATTAAAAATGATTAGCTTATTTTTAAAAAAGACTGGTTTTTATCGACCAACTCAGAGGTTCTAATTTAGTAAACCTTTAAAGACTATTTTAATAAGTATCTGAGATTTTTCTGATGCAAGTAATTCTTTGGCCATTTTTTGAGAAGCAATTACCTCTAAGAATGGATAATTAACATTGGTTATCCATCTTGATATCAGACCCAAACAGTGCGGATCTGAAGAACAAACATGCCTAACACCAATTCAAACCAGAGAGCTGCCTTGTTCAGCACACATAACTCTTGAGCCCTGGAAACATTTGTGGCCCAAACCGAGATGGGTGGAAAGTGCAAAATAAACTCTGGATTGTGAATACTTAGTAAAAAAAAAAGACTCCACATAGTTTATTAATAATTTTCATATTGATTACATGCAAAAATGATTATATGTTGGATATACTGAGCTAAAGAACATATTATTAAATGTTTAACTTTTTAAATATTTTAATGGGGCTACTAGAAAATGTAAAATTGTACATGTGGTTCACCTTATTGTTGTACTGAACTGTGCTGTCACATACCTATTATGAGCCCTGTTTATTTAAAAATCTATAGAAAATGATTACACTGCTTTCCTAAACTTGCTTACCAAGGTCTGTTACTGTGGCACATGTGGGTCTTTTTATACTTCCATGGCCTTAGCCCATACATTAGCCGAAGTGGACCCACATGTCCTCTTTGCTTTCTATGTTCTGTGACAACCTCCATCCAAGTTATTACTCTGTCTATCTTTCCAAACAAGAAATCATCGCTACTGTTCTACAATTCCATCAATCCTACTATTCCATCAAGCTCAGTTTAAATCCATCCTCTCAGGAAACATTCTTATGTGCCTATAATATTTATTGTATAACTCTATTCATCAATAATTGATTCACTCAAAAATGATTGAAATGATGCAATGATAATGTTTCTTATTATTGTGCACTGTAGAGCAACTAGTGATGCGGTGTACAGAGTATATATGCGATCACTGACTACACTAATATTATAAAATGTATCACTAGAGATGGTGCTGCTTTGCAACTACAATAAAACCATGTTCCTTTTCTTCATTAATTATCATTGCACTTGTTAAAAAGGGATTCGTCTAGAAGGAGAGTAATAAGGTCTGTGAATAAGGAGAAAAAAATACAACCTTAGAATCAGTGTCAAAACTGTAAAATATTCTCTAGTGAGTTTACTTGGAGAGTAATTACAATAATAAAAAAGTACTTAAATATCATAAACATTTTCCAGAGTTGTGTTATAATGTAGATATCAATAAGCTACTGTGAATTTAGTGACTATGAACTTGTGAAAGATGTTGATTTATTGATTAAAAAGTATTTATGTTCATGCATAGTATTTGAGATTTACAAGGTACAAGTTATTCTTGAAAATACTTCAACATAGAAGAAAACAGGGATTTGTTATGTATTTACTAAGATGATATAATTGAGTAATAATTAAATCCAGCATTTACAATCAAAATAATTCTCCTTTCTGGCTCCCAAGTCATTTTTTCTTTGAGACTTTATTAATCTTTGCTTAGAACCTCTTCTGTTAATTTTCGTTGCCTCCTTTCTTCCTCAACCCAACACACACACACTCACACACACACAAACTTTTCTTGTAGGCTCTCTTAAAATAAGGAAAATTGCCTTAGTATTAAAAAAATAGAAATCATATGTACAATAACTTCTGCACAGGTAGGCAATTTGTGATTTTATTTTTTATGCTGATTGTTAATTAAGGTGAGGCAAGACCTGCTTTATTTCAGCTTAAAAGCCTTTTTCTTTTGTATTTCATCATCTGTAAATCCAGGAATAGAATGAGTATCAAAGAGAGAACTGTTGGTAGATCTCCCTGCCATGTGTTTTAATTTTTTTAATTTTTTTCCTGGTGAGCCAGTGGTGCATTTCCATATGCTAGAACATTTCCTTGTAAGGCTTCCTCATGTCAAAACAGGCAGTTTATTAACTGATTGGTGGTGATCAGGAGTGAGGGCAGGGCTGGGTCAGGACCTGTGAGGAGGAGGCTGGGTTCTAAATCATCCTTGCTTCTGTTCTCCACTGAGTTTACTCGGATCTCTGCAGGGGAAGAATGCTATGCCACAGTAATGCTTATGTGAAGGAAGACTTTCTAAACGTCTGGACTGATTGCTCATCTTTGCAACTATAATTATTCCTTTGAGAAAATACGTTTTATTTCGACAATGACTTCTCTCTGTCAAATAATTCTGTTATAAAATAGTGAATACCCCAGAACTAACATCGTGGATTTCACATTATTGTGAAGAAGAAGCCTTTACATATGATAAGATGGAAGGAGTACTTTGGTAGAATTACGCAGTAGAGATTGTGGGAGCAGAGTAGGAGGGGCCTTTAAATCAGTCTTCCCAAAGGAAGAGTCAGTTGAGCTGCAGGGTTAAAGAGAGGATTTGCTCAGTTGCTCTGTTAGTTCTCAGGTAGAAGTGAATTTCAGACACCATTTTATTTAAATGTTTAAGGGTTATGGCCTGGCTGATGTTAATTAACATGTACGAATAGACAAGAACAATGAATAAGTTTCTGCTAAAGGCAAGTAAAAAGTAAAATAAATAATCAGAAAGGAATAGCAGTTCAGTCAGCCATCTGAGGCAACTGATGAAAAATTCATTCCATTGGTTACTCAGTATAATTCAATATTCCCAGGGCAAGAGACCAAAATCAGCCACAAAGCAGAGGACACTGAGTGAAAAGGCTGTAATGTTCCCAAATCTTCAGAATGAATTTGATTAACTGCAAAGAAGTTTCTTAGGTCCCTAGAGGAAAAGCAACATACATAGATTTTTTCTGAAAAAAAATTTGTAATTTCAAAATAATCACAAAAGCAGTCATCATTAGTAAAATGATATGTCTTATGGTGGTTTTACATTTTTGTACTATACATATTATTCATTGCAGAGAGGTAATTAAAGGTGGGGTTGGAATATTTTGACAGTTTTAGTCCATATAGTCTCTGAGGTACCTAATCCCTGCCATGACAAGAAGGTATATGTATTCTGTTACAAATCTGAGAAGATATTTAACCAGCACTCAAATGAGCAGAGCCAAGGAAATCCAAACACCAGGGCTGCTGGCAAGCACTGAGTCTGAATAAATTTCTCTACATTTGTGGATGTGTACAGTAACAAGAAAATAAAATCCTTGGTATCAGTGGATACAGCTGGGTGATTTATAATCTATTCTCAAATATTCTCATAGATTCTGTGTTTTGTGAAATAGGTATATATTTTAAATCAGAGAAGAGAAACCTTCAGAATCAGCAAATATAACTCCGGTGTGTGTGTGTGTGTGTGTGTGTGTGTGTCTGAAAATACACTGAGGTTTAAAAAAAAAGAGAATTAAAGTAAGCCAACAGGTTACTTAAAAGTGATTGACTCTGGGTTAGAATTATTTTTTCAATAACTACTTTATAATTTTTTTTTTTTTATTAATTTATTTACTTTTTAAATACATTTATCTCTGCCTTCCCCCCCCCCTTTCCCTTGCCCCCTCCCACCTATAATTTTTTAATTCTTTAAATTTAGTCTATATTTTATTTCTAATTTAAATGGGAAAAAACATTACTTAAAAAAAGTAAGGGTTGGTAGAGGTTAGAGAAAATGAGTTGGAGTTCTTACTGTCACAACGATTGCTAGAATGCAAGTGCTTTATTGGGAGTTACTGTCCCAATAAATCAAAAGAGCTGCAATCCTATAGGCTCCTATAGTGGTGCCCTTTCCTGGTACTCTAAACGTCTATAAAGAGATTGCTCTATGAAATACAAAAGGCATTCTCTAACCATCAAGACAGTTACTTAAAATATTTTTATCTTTCCATCCAGCATACTAAGATAATGATTACATCATTTCAAAAAGAAAGTTCTTTCATGATCAACTGTCTTACAACATGTGAATAATTATTGTGGTCAATGAACTATATAAATCATCATTTTAAAGTCTTTTTTTTTAATTGTTGTCAAGAATTACTAAAATGACCTCAAGAAATAAGCCACCTAAGAAATATTTTTTTAGCTTGGGACAAATGGACATGCAAGAGAGATCTGCCATCTTCATCTTCAGATTAGTAGCTATAATGGTTTTTCTTTTACTGATAACAGAAAGCTCAAAGTAAAGAACTTAACCAAAGATGTACAGCTTGGCAAAGGCATACTTCAGCTTTGTCTTAGCTTTGCAGCCATACTGCTTTCACTACATGGAATTAAGTTTGATTGATAATGTGTTTTAAAATGAATGAAAAAAATTAAAGATTATCTCTGATATGGGTAACAGCCTAGATTAGCTTGATTGTGGGGAGTATCAAGGAGTAAGTATAGTAAATGTATAGAAAATGAATGTTGTTCAGCAGCTATACAGATATTTAAGTATTTAGTTATTCTTCATATGTTTTTGTGTATTTCCTTGTGTATCTACAGAGAATGCACAAGTGAAATTCTCTCAATTAGGTCACTCAAGTGGAAAGAGAAATGTAGTAATTTGAAGATTATCATTTTTCATCATGATCGTAAGATTGGGACTTAATGAGATGGTTATTGTATTAAGAAGAATTGTGTGTCTAAGCATAATATTACAAGGCAGAAGCCCATTGCTAAAAGGCAAGATTAACTCATGATAATTCAAGATTCCATCAGCATAAATGATTATTCAAGACCCATACAGTTTAGTGGAAAGTTTTGGTTTTTTGTTTCTTATTTTTTAACCAAAATTCATGTCTACACTAAAAGTATAAATCTTTACATGTGTCATGAAAAATGAATCCACTACTCTGTCCCTTGTTTTATTCAAATATATTTCACTAAAATGTATGTCATTGGCACCTCAAGTAGGCCTGGCATTAAATATGTTTAATATGAGCTGTTTATATAATTGTCATGGATGCCACTATATGATGTTTGCAAGGGTCCAATATTTCACAGACTTACTCTATTGTGGGTATTGTGAGGGGGGTGGGTGTTAATCAAGGGCTGAATCTTAATTTAAAAAAAATCTGAATTCGTATTTAGTTAAAGGTTTTTAAAATGTTTTTCATGGGAACACACTTAACTGCTCTCTCTCTCTCTCTCTCTAATGATTATCTCTCTCTCTTTCTCCCCTAACTTTCCTAACTCCTTAGAGAGAAAAAACAATCCCAACTTTAATATGCTGAGTTTTAGGTACAACTGAAACAGTCACGTTTTGTGTTGCCCCGAGGATCAAAGTATGTTTCCCTTTTTCTATCTTCATATGATCTACATTTTTTTGAATATAAATAATAGTTCCTTCAGGAATTTTTTGAATGACAAATTTATTATTCTAATTTTTTTTTGTATTTTGGATACAGATATTTGAAGCAAATATCTGAACTCTTTGAACAAATATAAATAACAAGTTGTGATAAATTTCAGATTTTTTTAAATAAGAAATTTCCCAAAGAGATTGCTTTATAAACTTAAAAAATCCACATAGATGATGTTATATCAGAGAAGGGAAAGAATCAAAGGGTATGATGTCATGAACCCAAGATACACTGTTAGTACTTCTATTTGCACTAGTCAGTTCAATGTATATTTTAAATAACAATCAGAACTTACACATTTAAATTTATGTATTATTTTTGCATTTATACTTAAATAACAAAATAATACCATGTAAGTGAAAACCCGTATCAATACTGAAATGTAGGAAGCCACTCAAATGTGGAAAATATTGAATAGTTTCTATAAAATAAATTCTAGCCACAAACATCCTAATAGGACAGTTGACCATCCAGTGAGCCTCTGCAAAGGTGGAAAGACCACATACAGATAAGGAGTAGTAGCTGCATCAGGGAATCCCACTAACATTCTTTCATTTGCACCAGCAAAAGCTGGAGCAAAGTGCAGCCTTTGGGCAGTTGATGGAAGTACAAATTGATCTCATTATTCCCTCAGAATTCTACCAAACGCTGGAGTCAATTTCATGGGATGACCCTGCAGGGTGCCGCCTCCAGAGGGCATTTGGCATGCACGGCTTTTTAAGTAAAGCAGGGCCCTGCTATAGCTGGCTCCAAATGAAGGGAGTGGGGCCAGCTCTAAAGAGTGCTACTGACCCAGCTAATGCCTGCTGTGCTGAGTAATAAAAAAAGAGACGATTTGGCAGAAAGGTGAAGCACTATGTCTCTGCTCTTTCTGGCTAGAGCTCCCTTGTTACTCCATGCTGGCAAATGAAAAATAGAGCAACTCGAAAACTTTCCCTTTATTCCTTTGTCCAGTCTGGAAATATTTGAAGAGAGATCAACACAGTCTATGATACATATCAACTCAAATCTCAAATCAGGAGAATTATTGACTGTCTGCACTTTGTAGGGGTGGGAAAATATATTGGACATATATAAGGTTTTAAAAAGCAGGTTATCTAAGGTTGTGAGCCAATGCTCCTTACCACCTATGAGACAGATTTGGCATTTCTCTCACCTGGATAATTTAAACTATCTTCCAGTTGGGCTCCCTGCTTCTAGCCTGACATCCTTTCTCTACATTCATGTCTGCACTGCACCAGAGTGTTCTCTAAAATAAAAGCATCAGGAGTGCAGGGTGATCCAGGGAGACATCACTTAGAAAATGACCTTTGAGATGAGGCATGATGAAGAGAAGAAGGTGCCAGGTGATGATATTTGAAAAGACTGTTCTAGACAAAAAAATCAAAAGGCCAAGGCATTAATTCAGGAATGAAATGGGCTTCATGGAGGGACAAAAACAGGTGGGATGACGTTAGTACACTGATAGAAGAAGAAAAAGATAGATTACATCAGAGAATTAGGGAACGGAGAGTAGGAAAACCACATTAGTTCTTGTGGTACATGACGTAGCATTAGAAGTTTTCTTTTTTTTTAATAAAGAAAATGCAATGCTATTTAGTTGTTTTAAAGTATATATATATATAATTTATATTTTAAAATATATTCTGGGTTTTGTATGGAAAATGAACCAAGGTGAGGAGGATGGTGGGGAAGCTCTTGCTATAGTCCAGTTAGGAAGTGAAGGTGATCAGATTAGAGTTAGAGAAAAATGGATTATGTGCTGAGGTGTAACAGAACTTGAAGTATTTTTAGATTTGTGTGGTGAGAGATGAGATTGACTGGGGACAGAAAAAACATCAAGGATGAATTGTAGCCTAACCAACTCCTACTTACTGAGATATGAAAATCTGAGGAAGAAACATATTTTGTGATGAGAGGAGAAAATAAATTGTTCCTATATGGCTTTACATTTAAAATATTCATCATCACCAAGCCATTATTACATGAAATGTTGAAATGTTAAAGGGACTTATTTAAGAAAAAGATCAAAACGATGAACATTATGGGAAAATATATTTGCTTATGATACCTCAGACAAGGGTTTGATCTCCAAAATATATAAAGAACTCACATGGCTCCACTCCTGGGAGACATAAAATCCAATTAAAAAATGGGAAAAGGCAAACTGAACAGACACTTCTCCAAGGAGGACATACATAGGGCCCAGAGACATGTGAAAGGATGCTCAGCATCACTAGCCATCAAAGAAATGCAGATTATAACCACTGTAAGATACCACTTCACACTGGTCAGAATGGCATCATAAAGAAATCAATGAACAAGTGCTGGCCAGGTTGTGGAGAAAAGGGAACTCTAGTACAGTGTTGGTGGGAATGCAGACTGGTGCAACCACTGTGGAAAACAGTTTGGAATTTCCTCAAAAAGCTAAAAATGGAACTGCTTTTTGACCCAGCAATTCCACTGTTGGGATTATACCCAAAGAATCCCAAAACACCAATTCAAAAGAACCTATGCACCCCAATGTTCATAGCAGCACAATTTACAATAGTCAAGTGCTAGAAGCAACCTAAGTGCCCATCAGTAAATGAGTGGATCAAAAACTATGGGACATTTACACAATGGAATACTACACAGCAGAAAGAAAGAAAGGGCTACTACCCTTTGCAACAGCATGGATGAAACTGGAGAGCATTATGCTAAGTGAAATAAGCCAGGCAGTGAAAGACAAATACCATATGATCTCACCTATAAGTGGAACCCAATCAACAGAACAAACAAGCAAGTAAAATATAACCAGCAACATTGAAATAAAGAACAAACTGACAGTGACCAGAGGGAAGGAGGGAGAGGGGTAATGGGGTAAACAAGGGGAAGGGTCAAATCAAGGATCATGCATAAGGGACCCATGGACAGACCCAAAGTGCAGAAGAATTGAGAGTTGGAGGTGGGGGTAGGTAGGGCAGGGGAAAGTGGTGGTGGGAAAATGGAGACAGATGTATTTGAACAATTATAAAAAAAGAAGACAGACTCATAGATAGAGAGCAGATGACAGCTAGTGGTGGGGTGGGGGGGTAGGGTAGAGAGTGGAGGGATTCAGCAAAAAAAGGAAAAAAGACTCATGGACATGGACAACAGTGTGGTGATTGCTGGGGGAAGGGGGGTGTAAGGGGACTAAATGGCAATGGAAAACAAATAAAGATTAAATTTAAAAAAAAACAAAAATATGAATATTAAAATGACAACCAACTCACAACTATCAACAACTGAATCTAAAAAACAAAAACAAACTAAGTAAACAACTAGAACAGGAACAGAATCATAGAAATTGAGGTCATTTGGAGAGTTATCAGCTGGGAGGGGAAAGGGGAGAATGAGGGAAAATGTACAGGGATTAAGAAACATAATAGGTAGGTACAAAATAGACAGCAGGATGTTAAGAATAGTATAGGAAATGGAGAAGCCTAAGAACTTATATGTATGACCCATGGGCATGAACTAAGGGGGAGACTGCTGGAAGGTAGGGGTGTACCAGGAAGAAGGGGGCAAAGGGGGAGAGGTTGGGACAACTGTGATAGCATAATCAATAAAATACACTTTAAAATAAAATAAAATATAAATAGAGAGTTGCATACTGAAATAGCTAACTCTGGGGAATGATCAGAGTTGGAGTTATATTTTAAAAAGTAAATTAACATACAGGTAGTATATAAAAACCAGTAGATGATAGGAATCATCAAGGGAAGAAACAAAGAAGGTTTGCCAAAATGGCTCAGGGAAAAGAAATGAGTTTTTCAGAAAATGAAGAGTCAGCAAAGATGAGTGGTGTTGGGGGATTATGAGAGAAAATGAAGGATGTTACAGAACATTAGAGAAGGAAGTATTTCAGTAGGAGGGCTTAAATTACTATGATAAATACTAAGAGAAGGCAGAATATGATAAAGTCAGGATATATGCCTTGGATCTTACAGATGGAGGTCATTGTACACCTTAAGAAGAACCTTTCCAAGAGTGAAGGGTTGGTAGCTTTATGTATGAAGCTGGAAAAAGGTTCTTGCAGATGTAGCCCGTAAGGACAAAGGAGGTTTCCATTTGATAAAAGTTATATTAAATCATATTTGTAGGTAGACAGATGGGAACAAACAAATATAAAGGGAAAGACTGAAGATGTTGGAGGGAAATGGAATAATTTCAAGAGTGAAGTCAAAGGGTAAGTAAGAAAGGATAGAAACTACATGACAAAAGGACTGGATGACCTCACTCATGAGCATAGACAGCATACTTTAGTTTGAGAATGAGGATTTGTGGAAAGAATTAGGTAGGCATTTTATTTGATAAAAGGAAAATAAAATAGCTTCATATTTTATCCATTTCTCTCTACAGTAATTCAGTAATTGAAATTTTGATTTTGCGAAAAAATAGTGAAGACTTCAGAGAAGTTTTAATGTGGCACAGTAAATAGTAAGTAGTGGAGTGCACTAAGAATTTCTGGACTAAGTGCCCACTTGAAATTTGTGAGCAAATGTGTAAAGTGAATTCAGTCAGTAAGAATACATGATTTCCTGTAGCAACATTCAGCTAACTGGGTATAGCTAGTTTTGAAATTTTGGCAAAAGAGTTTGAAGTGGAAGAAGTAAAGAGATTTAAGTATATAGACAAGTGTACTACATGCTAAGCTAGGTAAGAAAGGGAGACCATGAAAGAAGTGACGGTTAAAGAAAACCAATCAGTGTTTTAGAGGCAAAGGAATTTTAGAGTGAGGCAGTTAAACTTCATGTCCTGGAATGGTGGAGAATGATATTAGTGTTACAAATGGGCTATTTGTAACAGAGATTTTATTGGAAGAGTAACTTCTGATATAAGGTAAAACATTGTTATATGTATGGCTAGCTAATGCGAGATGATAAAAAAGAGAACTGGGGTATTAGACATCCATGAACTAAAAGGTAGGATATTGGAACAGATGAAGAATGAAGACACACACCATGACAAGATAGTAAATAAACAATCTAGGAGCTGTGAAATAAGGTGGATGCAATGGGATGGGGAAGAGGGAGGAAGAGAAGGCTGAGGTATGGGAAGAGTAAGGAGAAAAGATGTATAGAGGTAAAATAGGGAGTGATATATATGTATATATATACACATACACATACACCCCACATGCAAACTAGAAGTGTGCAATGTGTTGGAAGGAAGCCATTTTTAGAGCAGTCTGCAATGCAGTGTCATTCGGGGCCAGTCAGATTCCCGGTGGAGCAACAGGTTAACATGGAGGGAAAGGCTGAAAATTTGCTGATGGCTGACCTTGAGTTCCGTCTTCTCATAATTTAAATTTGAAGTAGATATTGAGGTACTTTAAAAATTAATATAAAAGTCATTCATAAAAGAAAAACATATATAAATATATACATTCAAATATTAATAGTACCCTTTTGAAAATATGATATAATGATATCAATGCTTAAGATTGCATAAAGTTTTAAGCCATTCATGAGAAAATGCATAGAGCTTTTAGAGTAAAACCAAAAGAAAACTTGTATTTATTCAACAAAAATTTATGCAGCATCATCCAAGTGTCCAGTACTAACCTAGGTGCTAACAATGCATTACAGAACAAAACAAACATGCTTTCTGACTTAACTCAGTTACTAGTCTAGCTATCCCAACCTTCCTCAATTTAAGTCATTAACAAGATTAAGACACAAAAGTAAAAACAGAACCATGTTCTCTGCCTGATACTAACTAGAAGATGTCCTTAGTATTCTGAGCAGTTGCACTTAACGGCTTTGCAGAAAACACGAAGAATTTCTACTGCAACCAGTTGAATTTTACGTTTAATCAGAATCTGTTGAGTTTGTGCACAAAGCTGTTTCTATACTGCATTTGTTTGTAATGGCGCAGTTTGATGAAATAATAGATAAATATTGAGAGCTCTTTACTTATGAAAACTAGATTGTTTTCAGAAATGTAAGGAAAAAAATCACTGAAAACTTTTAAAAAGATTTTATTTATTTATTTTTAGAGAGGGGAAGAGAGGGAGAAAGAGAGGGAGAGAAACATCAATGTGTGGTTGCCTTTCATGAGCCATCTAATGGGGACCTGGTCTGCAACCCAAGCACGTGCCCTAGACCGGGAATCCAATCAGCGACCCTTTGGTTCACAAGCCAGCACTCAATCCACTGAACCACACCAGCCAGGGCTGAAAACTATTGTTATATAGAATTAGATATGGGTAAGATGACTCTAAATGATTGGGGAAAAGTAATAAAAAACAGCTTCTGCTTTCAAATTCCCTGCATACTGTGTGTCTTTGCTCCGTTTTTTTAAATTTTATTTTTTGTTTTTTATTGATGTTTTAGAGAGAGAGAGAGAGAAGGGAGAGACAGGGAAATATTGATTTGTTGTTCCAATTATTTATTTACTCATTGGTTGCTACATGTATGTGCCCTGACTGGGGATTGAATCTGTTACCTTAGTGTATTGGAACAACACTCAAACCAGCTGAGCTACCTGTGTTTGCTCCACTTTAAAAAAAAATAAAAAGTGGACCTCAATCAAAAAATAAATGAAACTATATTTATATTTATTTTTTAATTTTAATTTTTGTATTTTTCAATTATAGTGGTCCCCATTTCCCCCCCCATTGCTCTCCTCAGTCCTACCCACGCCCACCTCCCACATACAATCCTCCCCCCTCCCCATTGCCTTTGTACATGGGTCCTTTATACATATTTCTTGATGACCCTATTTATATTTCTTAAGTTAAAATATATTAATAATTATTTTAAAATTGTAAAAAATTTGTGTATATCATTTTATAAATTCCTGCTTTAATAGACCTTTTAGAATAGTTGAGTAGTTATGGTCTCAGTCTCCTATTACAGTCACACAAATATGTAATTGCAAACTATAAAAGGATAAAAGAAATTATGAGAAGAGATAACAGAGGAGAGTATCTGTTATATGGAGTATTCAAAGTAACTTTGAGTTGAGATTTGAAAGTAAAGCAGATGCTACATAGAAAACCTAGGAGAGAAATGATTGTGGAGAATAGAAATGTTGAATAAACTTGGTCAGCATAGTGCAAGATAGGAGGAAAAAACTATAGAAAATATAAGATAAGTAAAATTATGAAAGTATAAATGAAAAGCTATCAAAATAAATGTGAGGGAATTGAAGAATATATGGGAAGATAACTCAAAAATTTACCTTTTGTAGCAAATGGACCCAAAATGAAATATAGCAGAAATATAAAAAATGAAATGATAAATATTGACACATGAAAGAAATGCTAAAGATAATATTACTATAGATAGGAAGATTCATATCAAGAAAAGTAGAATTGAAGTCTAAAAGTAATTATCCAATAGCATTGATCATTATCTTACAAAGATCAAATGTGTAGTATAGAGTTAAAGCACACTACAATGAATCCTTATAAACCAATACCTTAAAATAAACATTTGCAAAAGAAAATAACTTTAAGAAGAAACTGATAAAATCAAAATTGTAGTTGGATATATTATTATATGTATCTATTTTGGAATATCAGAAAATTACAAACATAAAGATGTTTGATTTAAATAATATTAAGAGTAACTTTGGGTTCATAATTCTATATCAAACTTTCTCCCCTATTATCTGAATATTATTTCCAAATATGCATAGAGTATTTGCATAAAAGATCATTTACAATATCACAATGAAACCATCAACAGATTTCGTTGTGGCTTTAGGAAGCAGTTCATCTCTTTAAAATACACTGAATAAAGACTCGGTAGTTGAAAATATGTCTTAGCTCTTCCAGTGATCATAGTATACTGAGTTAAATAATAAAATATTGGCTGAAAAAGTCATTCTTTTAGCTACTGTTAACTCTTCTTCATTATCACTTTCTATTTTTGTGTAAGACTCTCCAGCATGGCCAGCTCTATGAACTGCAGGATGCAGTTCAAAATGACAACACAAAGCCCCTCTTTAAAAATCATTAAGAATGTTAAACCAAGGGTAATGTTCTTTTGTGCTTGGGGACCTGTGTCAATGCACAGGTTTCTCATTTCATCTGTCTTGATAGCATCATTCCTTTGCCTCCTAATGTGATCTATTAAAATGATTTTAAAACTTCTTCCTCCTACCCATCTTTCTATTCTCATTGCTTTTTGAAGTTAGTTGATTTCAAAAGTTCAGATTTTATTTCATTTGGGATCAATTTTCTTATCTGAGCCCTTTGCTTTGAGTGTGAGAGTCATGCATTGTTTTATTACCTTTAGATAGAAAGTATTACCCAACTCAATTCTTTTTTTTTTTTTTTGCATTTAGGAATACACAAAGAAAGGTGAATTCCAAAGCGACAAAGAAGTTATGCGCAGTTCTTTCTCACCTAACTCTTAAAAAATTTTTATTTATTTATTTTTAGAGAGGAGAAGAGGAAGAGAAAGAGAGGGAGAGAAACCTCAGTGGGTGGTTGCCCCACATGCGCCCCCTACTGGAGACCTGGCCCATAACCCAGGCATGTGTTCTAGACTGAAAATCAAACCTGCGACCTTTTGGTTTGCAGGCCTGCACTTAATCCACTGAGCCACACCAGCCAGGGCTCTCTTCTGAATTCTTAGTCTCCTCTCTGCTTATTTTTGCCTGAAAATTACTATCTGATCCCTTTATGTAATTTTTTCTTTAGTAACAATAATAATAATACTAGCTGCTAACTTGGTTTTGAGTGCTTCCTCTCAATCATGCAACTCTTCTAAAATGCTTTATATGTATTATTTTAATTATACCTTCCAATAGGTATTATTTCCATTTCACAGATACAGAAACTTGGTTTAGTCACTTGCTCAAGGTCGTATAGCTGGTAAACAAAGACACTGGGATCTAAACCCAAGCCTAAGTGACTCTAGGGCCCACACTTCTGGCTCTGAATCATTATCCTCTTTAGGCTAACACTCCCCTTGAACAGCCTATTCAGCCTGCCTAATTATGCTCTTCCAGTTTCAAAGACCTCCTGAAACTAATTTTTCAGACTCCCACCTTTTATCACCTGCTGTAGCCTCTACCCATTTATAAACAACTTCCTCACGATGACTTAGGAAAGATTACAGTAGACTGACCAACTCAGTATGGTTTTGGAACTGAGAGCCTCACATCTGGGAAACCCCTCAGTCCCAAACAAACCAGAATACTTGTCCATCCTAGATAACACAAGCTATAAGATCTCTTGCCCTGCTTAAATAACTGAGAGATCTACTCACAACCTCACTCAGTAAATCTGGTATCAATGGGTCAAAGTTTCTCCCTCCTCCCCTTGATATAGCACAAACAAAGATTTTAACATGATTTAAAGTATTTTTGCTATTGCAATTTAGCTTGTACTGTCTTGTACTTCCCATTGCACTTTACAGAATCTATTCATTGGAAAGATCATTAAAATAAGTTCATGACTCATTCATTCTCAAACCCTCCAAATGTTCTTATATCTTTTAGTTCTAAGTAATTGAAACTTTTCTTTTTTTAATTTCAGTTTTTTCCTTAACTCCCACATTCAATCCACCAGCAAGCCTACCACTCACATATACCCTGGATTTGCCAGGGTCTCAGAGCCTCACTGCTGTCATCCCTACTCTGTGCCACGCAGACCACTATAATAACTTTCTAAATGGTCTTCCTGAACGGTCTTTATCTTTAGTAAGTCATTCTCATTATAACTGTGAAAGTAACTTTTCAACAATAAATCAGGTCATCCTCTGATTAAAACTTTTTGGTGACTTTCAACTTCCTAGAAAATAAAACCTGAACTCCTCCCAGTGATCTGCAAGGATTGCCCACGTACTTTGTCACCCTCTCTACCTCTTCAACTCTCTACCTGCCTTCCCATGCATTCCCTAGCCTCCATGTGTCCTATAAATAGAAGTTTACCAGAAACATCAGGAAGTTTACCTTTAAACACCCCAAACTCATTGGAGACTAGAGGTCTTTGAACTTTTACAGAGTACTTTGCCTGGAGAGCTTGGCTCAGCTCATGGTCAGCTCTTTCTCATCATTCCTGTCTCTGTTCAGCCATCATATCCACACACTTTTGAACCTTAAGTGGTCTCTCCCTTCTTATCCATTCCCCTGTGAGTTGCATTTAAAGTAATTATCACCATCTAAAAGGACCTGATTTATTTAGTTTATTAGTTTAATGTACACTTAATGCAAAGCAAGATCTGTGAATGATCTGTGAATGGAATAGCTTGTTCTTACTGTATTATTGGTGCTTAAAATAGCACCTAGCTAGGAGTTAGGAGACAAAGTTTTTAAATGAATAATTACAAGTAGAAATAGTACAGATCTCATTCTCGAATTCCTGTAAGAAAATTAGAATTACCATAAAAGAATGAGCAAGTATACAGAAGTGTTATCCTCAAGTGCAAAATAAGATAAAAGTGAACCACGACTGATTTTATATTCCAAGTCTCATCTCTAATCACGTCCACTGAACCTCCATGCTTCATTTTCCTGCACATCAGGAAAAATAGCATTGATGTTCAGGTTGCATCTAAAATTCAATCAACAAATATTTATTGATTGCCTCTTATAGGCATTGAGCAGAATTAGGTGATGTGGGAAATTAAAAAAAGATAAAATGCAATGTTGTTATTACTTTTTAGAGGGGACTGGATGCTATCTAACAACGCGATAATGTACTACATTAAAAAAACTAAAGAAATTCATAAAACAGATGACTTCAGAAAAAGGTTATCTTCAGAAAAGGCTTTAAAAACTGACTGGGCTACTGGGATTGAAGAACAAGACTTGCAAATGTAGATTTGAGCCTCTCTAAAGGAATTTATGAAACAATACACAAACTGTTTTGATTATTGCAAAAGTTTACATGTAGAATCTGCAGAAAATAAATTAGAAAGTTATATTTACTTATATTGTAGAGATCTTTGAATGCTAAGTGCATTTAAAAATTAAAATGTAGGTAATAAAGATTCAGAAAGCCTTTTCAGCAGGGGAATAATGTTGGGGAAGTAGAATGTTAGGATTTAATCTTAGAAATATACATAATAGATGGCACTAACAATCTATTGGAGCTAGAAATAAAAGTTGGATTATAATTGTCTAAATGTAAGGTGATAAGTGCTTCAGCTAGAATGTCTACATGAAAATTGAACTGGAGAGATAAAAATAGCAAGTGTTTAGTATGTGACCAGATGTTGCTTTTAGAAGGAGAGGAATCAAATACTTTGTTATTGTTTCAACTCTGAATTTTAGAGATGAAGGGAAGCAAGGATAGTAAATTAAGATTCCTATTAAACTTGATTTCTGCTTATATAGAAAGATATGGTTTTTTCCAGTTTCTAAAAGTCCAGTTCAGTCACAGTGCTAATCATTGGCACTTAGATGAAGAATACATATACTTGTCTATCTTCTTCATTTAGATTTATTATAAGAAAGTATTTAATAAAAAGAGAATCAAAGATTATATTAAGCTCTCTCTTCCTATTTTATTTAAGTTAAAATTTTGATTTAAGTTTTATACTGGTTGACTTCAGTTGGAAAGTATACCAGGTTAACAAAATGGAACAAAATATTTTTTATTACGTGCCTGTAACTTTGTACCTGATGCTGAGAAGTGTGTGTGTATGAGTTGTGGCTGGTGGTGGTAAATATTATGTAACTGTCAAACTGTTAAATAATGTCTCTCTAAAGCATATATTAAGCTACCAAGTAGCTTTATGTGTTATAAAATATATTAAAATTTTAAAATAAGTCTTTTAATATTTTAATGACTAAATTTTTTCTTGACTAAATTTTCATTTGACAATCATTTCTGAGATAATGAGAAGCATTCATCCAGTAAATATTTATCTAGTGCTCACTATCTGCTAACCTGAGCTAGGTGCTGGAAACGTTTAACTCTGCATAAATTGAACATAATTTCTGACTTCTTGGATCTTATATTTATTATTGCTACAGGTACTGCTTAAGTATTCAGCATACTGTATTAGTTAAGGTTTATTGACAAAAGCAAGAGAGACTGGTTGATTTAAGTAAGAGCAGAATTCATTAACAGTGGAGCTGGAGACCTGGATTTGAAGTGACATAGCCAGTAACAGTGTCAAAATTTATGCCAAAGGAAATGATCCAGTGAAGTTACACTATAATCACAGTTACCGGGCACCAGAAGTTGTAGTTGGCAATGCTGACCCCACCTACACCGCACAGTGGACCATAGAACTGTGGCTTCTGGGAACTCGATGTAGCTGCTGCCAGTGGCTAACTCTTTTCAAAATGAATTCTGTGCAGTCCCTGCTGCTTTATATCACTGCCTTCTGAGTCAAGGTCTGTGGAGGGTGCATTGAACTGTCAGGGTCTAGGCCAAATGATTGCACCCAAGTAATAAGGGAGGCTGTAAAATGAGCTTGGAACTTTTAGTTTCTATACAAGTGCTTTGCTTCATGAGATGGGGTAGTTCTTAAATAGAAAAAGCAGATTCAAAATTCTAAAAAGGCAAACAGACAAGAAATAAGAATGACAACTATTTGTTCCCTGTTACATTATCTAATTTAAGTTGATACAACTCTGGTGTTATCGTACTTATTTAAAACATGAGATAACTCACATGCAGAGTTTCTAATCAATACATTGAACAGCTCACATTTTATTTTTATTTATCTATTTTAATTGAAGTTTGGTTGACATACAATATTATATTGGTTTCAGCTATACAACATAGTGGTTGATCATTTCTCTTTCTTATGGTGTGATAATGGCAGTAAGTTTAATTACCATCTGTCACCATAGTATGGAGTTACACAGTACTAATAACTAGTTTCCCTATGCTGTTAAGTTACATCTCTATGACTTTTTTCTTTTAAACTGGACATTTGTACTTCTATTCTTTGTCACCCTTTATACCTGTCACCCTACCCCACCCCCCCAGAGAACAAACCATCATTTGTTCTATGTATCTATTGTATCTATGTATCTATGTTCTATGAGTCTATTTTGTTTCATTTATTCATTTATTTTGTTTTTGTGTTTTTAGATTCAACATATGTGTGAAAGCATATCATATTTACCTTTGACTTATTTCACTTAGCTTAAAATATTCTTGGTATATCCGTGTTCTGTCAAGTGGCAAGGTTTTGTTCTTTTTTTTTATTTCTGAGTACTATATCTTTGTTGTGTATGCGTGTGTGTATCACATTTTCTTTATCTATTAATGCAATCATTGGTTGCTTTCATATCTTGGCCAAGTCACTCTCTCATGGATAAGGAACTGGGAATAGAAGGAAGTGACTGCTTCCTCTTCTTCCTCCAATTTTCATTTCTCTTTACTCATTGGACTCAGTGATTGAAGCTATGGGTAAGAGAAATAAGGCTCTCTCTCCTTTTAAGGTAGGGAATAGAAGCTACATGGGGGGGTTCTGTCTCCTTTGTGGTGCTATTATTCAAATACTTAATAGTTTTCTGACTTAAGTCTTCTGAAACTTCTGAGAAAGCCAGAATTTTGTACCCAAATCCTCCCAGTTAAAATCTACCCTGATTACATTCCCATCTTGAATCACATACTCACAACTGTCCAATCTGACTCTAAAAATTATACAATGAACCTTACATGCGAACATGATTCACATTAACAATGAAGCATGCATTACAGTTGAGAACATTGGAGTTCTACAAAATTCAATAACGGAAAAGATATATTAAAATTCTGACAAGAACTCTCCCTTTCTACTTTCTTCTGTAGTGTCCCCCCAAAATCATAGTACCCAATGGTGATATTAAGAAACTCAGCATTATTCCACACTTATAACTCAAAATGTCAACATAACAAATGGTAACAGGAGTCATCCCTTTGTTGCAAGTCACTTAACTACTCAGTGCTTCTGATCTTTCACCTGTAAAATAAGAATAATACTGTAGGGAGGATATAATGACCAAATATATGTGAGGTACTTGGGATAGTGTATACCATATTCTAAGTGTTTGCTATTATAACTCTTAATTCTAAACAATTGAATTAGCAAATACTGAACTTTCCCCACCCTTTAAGGGATAAAAGAAGGAAGAAGAAGGAAAAGACCAACATTAGAAGAGAATGTAAGCACTCCCTCCATACCTGTAATATCATTGATTTTAAGCCCTTTGAACTTTTGATACAAAGTCAGTGCAATTAGTAATAATAAATCCAATTTATCACATCAACTTTGCAGTGTGTGTGTGTAAGAAGATATTTTATTTATCTTTTTTATGGGAAAAAGGACCTAAAAAAGGAAGAGAGTTAAAAATCATGCGTATGTAATCCTTCTGCAGTTCTTTTCCAAATAAAACACATTATCAGTAACTTTAATGTCTAAGCTGTAGAAATGAATAAAGTTACTTGAAAAAATATTTTTATATTCTTGATAACACAATAAGAATGATACAAATACAAAATTGTAAACTATTTACCCATAAGGATATGGTTACTCTTGTTGTAAGCAAAATTATAATTTTAGGATGGTGCTAGGGCAAGTAGTATGTGGATTATAAGGATTATAAGTAATAATTTCATCACTGCAGTAAAGGGCATTGGCCTCTGACAGAAGCCAGGTAGGCTCAGGCCTTGCCAGTCATCTAGGGGTGCCATAGTTGAATCGCTATGTGGGACAGGAGGTCCAAACATGCTGAGCCATCCATATCACAGGAGCTGATTATTATGCAAAATCTTACTGACAATGACAAAAGAGCTAATGCCACCTTCTGTGTAATATGGCACACATCCTATTTTCTAGCCCCTTGAGAGTAGATAAGAAATTAATTATAAAATGATTAAGGAAAGGGAACATTTTCCTAATTTGTTTTCTCTCATTTGTACCTTTCTACTGTTTCCCCTATGGTTCTCTCTACTAATCTACTCTTTATATAAACAATGCCTTCTCTGTTTAGGTAAAAAGGGAAATGTTTAAGAACTGAACTGTACTATTCAATGCTAAAATTTCTACACTCAACATTAGTTACACAAACCTTTTGCAGAAACAACTAAATCCAACAGCAGTGAAATATATCCCGGCATCATTAAACTACAGTTGGGTCTGTTATTACCTGAAATGTGTTCCTAAACAACACTGCCATGTGCAAAATTGTGCAATGAAATCCATGCCACTCGTGGAAAAATGGATCAGGTTGCAACACTCAAAAATTTTCAGTGAAATATTTAGAAAACAATCATAGGAATGTAATAAAAGTGTGGCACAGTTTTATGTGTGTTGAATGGTTAAGAAATATAAAAATGGCACAATAAATAAGGCATGTAAACTTAAAAAACACCAAAAGTCTGCTTATGGAAGTAGGCTTTTAGAATGATTACAGTTTATGAATTACAATACAGTGATAGAAGGAGGGTTACTGAAATTAAATACCAGATATGGATGGGAATGTTTAATAATGAAGTGAATGGAGATGGCTGATAGACCTTTAAAGTGTTTTTATCCCATGGGCTCCATTTGGGTGGTTGTAGTTGTCTGTATTCACCTGGCGTTCTTGCAGATTAAATTGCATATAATGACATATTTATATCTATGCAGATACAAATATATCTATGTCCTTAGAGATGTATTTCCTTACATCGTGTGTGTGATATATATATATATATATCATACCTACTCATATATATATATCTCCTCAAATCAACTGCCCTGAAACAAATTCACATTGTCAAAACAAGTATTGTAGAACAGACTTGCAAATAACAAGTGATATGGCGTAGTATAGTAGTCTCTACAGTTATTAAAGTATTAGAGAATTTGATGAAAAATATGAATCTTCTCCCAGAAATATTCACAAACACATGTATACATTCAAGCACATTGTATAAGTAAAAATATCCACATTTCTTATAATTTCTGCCACTGGCGTCATGTTTAAAAATTTCTTTTGCATCACAAATTTATGTATCCTCTTAACCTTTATTTGGTACTAGTTTTGACTTGTATTTTGGAAAATGTAAACTTAAATGACAAACACTTCTTTGATTGATTGAGGAAGGTTTGACTTCATTCCCAAATATGTTTCCACAAATTTTTGTTTCTATGTGAATTCCCAAAGCTGAGTTATTATTTTCATTACATTTGCATGCTTGTAGAGGACAGCGGTGCACTTTACCAAATACAGGTTACAGAGATTGCTGGAGTATTTTTTAATAGAGAAAAACCACATTTGTTGGGGAAAGTTCACATAACAAGGACATTGTAATTTTACAGTATCCATATTTACAGTTCTGTCTTGTGGCTAAGTGGCTGAAGTCCAAACTCTGACTCTTGCTTACATCAATAAAATGAAACAGGAAAAATTGTATGGTTGATGTTAAATCTTAATGAAGGAAAAAAGGTGTGAGTTCACATAGGAACTAGACCAAATTAAGCCCTTTAAGGGGCTAATTATTGTAGATCACTAATGGCATTAAGTTATAAGAGTAATCTAAATCTTTTTATTCTCTTAATTTTCAATAGAAGTTGCATATTGTCACTGAGGATGATCAGCTAATACTGCCGTCACTGCAGATCAATACAGAACAGTGGATCTCAACCAGAGATAATTTTGTCTACCAGAAGCTGTTTTGGCAATGCCTGGATACATAGTTACAACTGTGGAGGGGTTGCGGGGCATACAACTGGCATCTAGCAGGGAGAGGTTGGGGACACCCTTACACAGCTTATAATATGCAGGACAATCTCCCATAAGACAGAATTTGAACCGAGCACTAGGAACATATATATTATATACAATATAGAACATGTTATATGTCTAATATATAGTATATATATAAAAATATATATAACATATACTTATATATATATATATAAAATTAGTAATGCCAAGGTTGTGAAAACTTTTCTGTAGAGAGAACATGACATTTAATCCATTTAAATAAATAAATATGTTGATTATTATTACCTGCTGAGAGTTACATTTAGTAAAGTATTTATTTATGCTGTCTATAAAACATATGATGATGATGCTGTCTTGAAAGTGCTTACGTTATATTGCATATCAGTCCTGAACTCTAACCCAAAGGAACTCAGAACACATCACCTATTTTTGGCTTGGTAATAGCAATATCTCACTTGGTAAAATGAAATTAATACTAATACTGATAATATCAATAACTAATCTTTACTGAGTGCTTGTCATGAGCCAGACACTGTTTTAAATACTTTCCATATTTTATTTCATTCATTCTCACAACAGCCCATGGGACACATACTATGTTTCTTGTGAGTTTATAGGCAAGGGAACTGAGAGGTTAAGTACCTGAGTTATAGAGTTTGCAGTGGTAGAACCAGGAAATGGAGGATAGAGATGGTTTACTTATAAAAACACTTTTATATGTTTTGAAATCAAGGGAGCTCAGATTTATTGTAACTGGGATAAATGGTATTTTGTTTTGGCTGTAATAGTTTACATTGATATTCGGCGCATCTTAAGGTCACTTCCAGATGTGCTTCACTGATGCTCAGCAAAGCAGTACATCCTACTGTATGCACTGCACTTACACCTCCATATAGAGATTTGGAAATCATTTGAAGATTACACAGAAGACATGGACAAAAGGATGGGAAAAGGGAAAGAAGATGGAATTAAAAATGTGCTAAAGATTTGATTTTTGAATGGTAGAATAGTCATGGCAGCTTCAAGGATATGCGGAGTTTTACAGAAGCGGGGAAAATGATGAAAGTAGACCTACTAGTTAGGTTTCAAGCACTCTTCTAAGTGTGTTACATGTGTTGACTCATGATTTGCACAAAAACTATGTGAGGTAAGTCTGTCTATTGCAGCCATTTTATTTTATGTTTTTCCTTTTTGTTGTTGTTCAAGTACAGTTGTCTCCATTTTTCTACCACCACTTTTCCTCGTCCCACCCATCCCCACCTCCCACCCTCAGTCCTACCCCCCTTTGACTTTGTCCATGGGTCCTTTATACATGTTCCATGACGGGCCTTCCTCTTTGTTCCCCTGTTATTCCCTCCCTCCTCCCCTCCGGTTACTGTCAGTCTATTCTTTATTTCAATGTCTCTGGTAATATTTTGCTTGCTTGTTTGTTTTGTTGATTGGGTTCCACTTATAGGTGAGATCATATGGTGTTTGTCTTTCATGGCCTGGCTTATTTCACTTACCATTATCCTCTCCAGTTCCATCAATGCTCTTATGAAGGGTAGGGGCTCCTCTTTTTCTTTCTGCTGAATTGTATTCCATTGTGTAAATGTACCAGAGATTTCTGATCCACTCATTTACTGATGAGCACTTCAGTTGCTTCTAGCACTTGGCTATTATGAATTGTCCCGCTATGAACATTGGGGTGCATAGGTTCTTTTGAATTGGTGTTTCAGGACTTTTAGGGTATAATCCCAGCAGTGGAAAACATATGAAAAGATGCTCAGCATCACTAGCCATCAGAGAGATGCAAATTAAAACCACCATGAGATGCCACTTCACATTGGTCAGAATAGCCATCATAAACAAATCAGTAAACGATAAGTACTGGTGAGGTTGTGGAGAAAAGGGAACCCAGTACATCGTTGGTGGGAATGCAGACTGGGGAAGCCACTGTGGAAAACAGTATGGAGTTTCCTCAAAAAACTATTACAGCCATTTTAGAGATGAGAAAATTGAGGCCTGAGGTGATTGAATAGTTTGTTCAGACAATACAGATGATGAACAACCAAAACAGCCTTTGAATCTGGGCACTAAGGCACTGACATCTATGGTCTTAATCATACTTAATTTACTTAAAGGAGATGCTTGAGATCTAAAACAAGAAAAATCAGTGCTTGAAATATCTGGACAACATTTCTAAGCATAAATTAGTTAGGAATTGACATATTTTTGCTGATCATCTCTGTGTGTATATGTGTGTGTGTTTGTGTTTGAGAGAGAAAGAGAGGATATGCATATGCTCTGCATTTTAACATATTTAAAGCCCTCTTAAATAGGGTAATTGAGGTAAATGATATGACATAAAGATGAGTGAAACTGATTCACTTTTTTTCTGATATTTTGCAACAAATAGAAAGCTAGAGGTTGAAGTAACTTATTGAAGGAAGTTGTCAATAATCAGTCGATAAACACTCCTATTTTCAGTCTAGTGATTATTATGTTTGGCTGAAATCAATATTAAAAGATTGTTATATCTTTAAGTTTTACTTTTGAACTTGACGTCTTGCAAATTACAACAGCAATATACAATTATTGAATGAAGTGAAATAATAAATACAAAGAATTCTCTATGTAAAAATATCACATTCCTTTGTTACATCTCTTTGTGTCTGCCCCCATCCCTGGATTAATTAAATGTCAGCCTGGAGTCTTTCCCTCCACATAATTTTTTAAATAAAAATAATATTAAAAATAGCATAACAAAAGGAAACATAGATAGTTGTAACAATAAACAACTACATAACTACTATGAAAAATTTCACTTCAGAAATTATGACTTTTTTTCTGGAAGTACAGTTTATTTCTGTCAAATAAATGGTCTCCTGGAACCTTTTGGCTCTATGACTTGTTCTGTGTGTATCCACATAATCCATGATGCTTGAGACCTAAAACAAGAAAAAACCAGTGTCTGACATATCTGGGCAATATTTTTAAGTTTAAACCAGTTAGGAATTGACCTATTTTGCTGATCATCTGTGTGTGTGTGTGTGTGTGTGTGTGTGTGTGTGTGTGAGAGAGACAGCGAGAGAGAAACAGAGAGAAAGAGAGGGGGAATAGGACATGTCAAGTGTCTATCCATGAGCCCCTAGCTACAATGTAAATGTTGTTCAAATGATTGGGTATTATATATTAATACAAAATAAATTTAATCCTTAATTATGATCTTACTATGGGTCCCTAAATTTTGTTATACTAACTTTATTTTAGAAGTATCCAATTAACTTTTATTCACCTGTTTGAAAGGACTTCACAGTCACTTAATTTAATTTTTGAACAAAATTCTTACAATATAATAAAGATCTGATCAGTCTGCTCCTACCCATGTATCTCTTTGTTCAAGCTTCCTTTATTCCACCTACTTACTACTTTTGGTTACCTTAGGATTCAAACTAAGTAAGAGTCCTAAAGTTGTTAATGTATGGTTTCCTAATACTGCTATAGCTATAGATCATATTGGTGAAGACATTTAACTTATAAATGAATCAATAACAATGTCATGTCAAATGCCTATATTTGGAAAGCTATTTTATTTTATATAAAATATTATGAGACACAGCTGTGGCTCTGAAAAAATGTTTAAATTTATATTACATGTTTTTCTTCCATAGAACTCATATGTTTCATATGTTATATGTTTCATCATCCCAGGATCTCATTTAGCTCATGTAGTAGTAATTATAATACTAATACCGAAATAACATTTATTGAGTGTCAGACAATGAAATATACAGTAAAACTTATACATTTAGCTCAAATATATGTTACTTCTGGGACATAATAGCTTTATTTAAAATAACCACTTTAATAAAATTAGCTATATGCTTTGTTTACTCATCCATCTGTATTTTCAAAGTATGCAAAAAGAATAAAATGTTTATTGAGCACCATGTAGATGTCATATCTTCCATGGCTCCATTTTAGAAAATTTTCTTAGACAACTACCAAGATACCTATCTGACAGATCTGCATCCAGTCTGAACCCTTCTGATCTCTGTGACACATTGGAGCAGGAGTTTTCTTGTATAGGTTCAAAAACAATCAGTTTTCACTTTCCCTTTTGAAGCCTTTGTGGAATTAAAAGAAAAACAGCACATCATAGAAAGGCCTGGCAGTCCATCTCTCACAACTTTTCCATTTTCTCTTTATGCTGTAGCCACGCTGCCTTTCTTTGAGACCTTTTTTATTAGACACGATCTCTCCTGACATCAAGACTTCTAAGCATGTTGTTATTTCTGCTAATAGTAGTAATTAGAATAAGAAGGAGGGTGGGAAAATTGGAAGAATACAGGGAGCTAATATGTACTGAGCGAGCCCTTACTATGTTCCAATAGCCAGTCCAACCACTATGCATGTATCATATGAAGCCTATCTGGAAAAAGTTAGCCACTGTTAACACAATGAGAATAGTTTGTGGGACATTGATGTAATGTGGCAGCCAAGGAGAGTGGACTGGAATGTGCATGTGTGAACAGTGACAATGTCACTGTACTAGTCAGTGGGAGCAGTAGACACCATTGAGTGAGAATGTGTACTGTGTGGCCATCACATTTAAAATGACTGAACAAATAGAGCAATGAGTCTGCATCAAATTTTGCGTTAAGCTTCAACATTCCTCCACAGAAATAATTCGGATGATTCAGAAAGCTGTAGCTATGGGAAACTGGTGATTGTCAGCTTCATTATGACAGTGTACCCACTCATGCATCACATCTTGTGCAGAGTTTTTTGGCAAAACATCAAATCACAAAGGTGACTCAGCCTCCTTACATCCCAGATTTGGTGTCCTGTGAATTCTGGCTTTTCCCAGCACCTTTGAACTAACACTAACAGCACCTTTGAAAGGGAAAGGATTTTAGGCTGTTGATAAGATTCAGGAAAATACATGGGGCAGCTGACGGAGAATGGGAGAACCATGTGAAGTCCCAAGTGCCTAATTTGAAGGGGACTGAGGTGTCATTGTCCTACGTACAATATTTCTTGTATATTCTTCAGTTAGTATCTCTATTTTTCATAGTACATGGAGAGATACTTTCTGGACAGACCTCATCATAGAATTCAATCTTCACAATGACCACTAGAGTCTATTAACACAGACATGTAGAATGATCCTTCATACATTTTGATTATATGAGCTCTCCCTAAAGTATCACTTCTTTGAAAATATCTTCTTTGACCTCCTTGATTTAGCTAAATTCACCTAACATACATCTCAAAATACAGTATCCTCATAGGGCTTTAAATACCAAGTGCCAGTAGGGAAGGAAATGTCTTTTTTTGTTCACCATTGAATTCTCAGAGTTTCTCACAGGGCCTGGAACATAATATCAACAAATATTTGGTCTATCAATAATGCATATTTGATGTGGAGAAATTTAAGAACTTTCACACATGCTCAAACATTTTCAGGTCTTCAGGCAACATTGATAACAGGAAGAAGAGCTTAACACACATGCAACTTTGAGGAAAGTCTTGTGGAAGGTGCTAATGTTATCACCATGCAATTGTTGTAGGTGGTATCAGTCTGCCATCATTTTTTGTTTCTGAAAGAAAGAACAGCTTTGAGTTGTAAGATATAAAATTTCTTCTTGCATCATCCAAACACATGAACTACTGAGTTTTAGGAAATCTGAAACACCATCAATTGTAAGACTCACCATTATTTTACACATATTCCTTAGAAAGTGAAAATACATGATGCATTCTTGTCAGTTAGAATCTTGTATATTTTACTTATCAAAATAATGCTTTTAGACTATTTAGACAATGCTTTGTACATTGATAAAATGAAAATATATGTGAAATAAGTTGGTTATGCTAGTTATAAAACCTCTTCATGTTTAACACCTTTCTCTTCTGTAGCAGGTTTTAACCCACAGTCCTCTGTGATCTTGTCCTTTTATATTCTTGCTCTCTAGAACATTTAGGATGTTGGTAGTGCAGATTTCTGAAAATAATACTCATTATTGTGTATGCTTCATTTGCTTGTTTTCTTGTCTCTTGTTTTTACAAGCCAGTGACTACTATTCTGAAGTTTTCTCAATAATGCTTTCTTGTTTTTTCCCAAATGACAACTTATAGACAATAGCCAGAACTCATATCCCCACACCAAATGAAACTTAAATGGTTTATTGACTAAAACAATGAGCAGTCACAGTTTCTAGCTAAGAGACCTGAAATAAGTTTACACTTATTCAAGCAAGGAAAACTATGTCCAACTTCTATTTAGTTGACTGTCATAAGATGTGGAAAAAAATATGTTTCAAAGGCTCATTATAATGTATGTAGTGATTATATACTGTCAACTATGTGGCTAGCACTATGATAAATATTTGCTTTTTGTCATTAATTTTCACAACTCAGTCCAGATAAGCTTATTTTCTCCATTTTAAAGATGAGGAAAGAAGCTCAAAGAGAGAAAGAGATTCATTGATTTGACCAAAATAAAATAACTACTATAAAAACTGATGAGCAAACCCTCATTAGTAGATGTGGAATAGCAAAATTAGGTGATTGTGAGCATTAAATGAGGTAAAATACTTAAAGTACTAAGCACAATATTTGGAAAATAGTAAGTGTTCACTACATGTTAACTATTTATATCATTCATTTGTTCAACAAGTATTTTTTGAACATTTACATAAGATAGATTACTGTTCTAAGCAATAGAGAAGTTTAAAATAATAATAATTAATAATAATAATAATAAAGCTTTAGCCCTTGCTCTCCTGAGAATTTATTCTAGTGGGTGTTAATAAAGATTTTTATTTTCAATGTTAAGAACTTTGTTTAAATTATTCCAGATCATCTTCATTCAAAGTGAAATAGAGATATTTAGACATTAAAGAGACTTTCCTCAACTTTATTAAAGTACACAAATATATTAACAGAATAAGGTTTCTTAGTAAACAATTTCAACAGGTTTAGTTCATTGTGAGAAAGGTTTTCATAAGAATAGATGACATAAACAATTATAACATGTACAATTGTACAATAGTTAGACTTTTTAATTGAGGAGAGCACCTCATAATTTATATATGAAATGGCCAAATAAGACTGTTCCATTAAAATATTACACTCATTCCTGCAAAATAAAATCAATGTGGCTACAAAAGAAAATCTAAATATATTACTGGGACATTTGAAACTATACTTATCTAAAGCAAAAGTATTCCTGAGCATAGTTTGGTGTTTTGAGAATTGCATGTAACATAAGATGCCACATCCATTAGAAATAAAATGTATTTTCACTGCCTTTGTAAAAATGAATTCAATATTAATTAATTCATCACCATTGAATTAGTACAGATTTGCAAATTTAAAGACAGGAGTGGCTGAGTTTTAATTTATTTGGCATTAACATTCTGAATATCAATGTCCCAAATAAAATTATTTTCACAACAAATATTTAATGCCTTAGTAAACATTAGAAGAAAGAAATTATTTCTGATTTTGTCCCTATTGTATTCCACACTCCCAGGTAATGTTGTCTCTCACACATGATTGTTTACACAAACTTGGGCCTATTTGAAATATATTCATTTCCATCTCTCTCTCCTTTTGCCAGTGCCATGACACTTTAATTACTGTACAGTAGAATTATTTACTATTTGATAAGGTATATATCACTTTCTATATTTAGAAGTACAGTATAACTTTTAAAAGCACAATCTCTGGGATCTGCCAGCTTGGTTAATTTTATACTAGCTATTACAGTTAAAATAACACTCAAATATTTCTGTCTCAATTGCGTTATCTGTAAATGGCAGTAATGGTATTGCTTTTCAAGTAGTTTTGTACTGAGGATTAAATGAGGTAACACATGTAAAATAGAACAGTACTGGCCTTTAGATAGTGCATAGTATAGTAGTATTGATATTGTTGTTATTACTTCTGCTATCTTTTTAACATACTAATACTGTTGAATTCCGCATATAATTCTGTTTGGATTGTGATTGCTATTAAAATAAATTTAGAGACTAAATTTTGGAGATAATAATCTTTAGTATAATATGTGTGTCATCCAGGAGATTTATTTATTTATTTATTTGTTCATTTTGTTTATTGCTAATTTATTCCTCAAAAATAGATCTGTTTTTCCTCAGCTCCAGAATTCAATGAAGATTTTTTAGTTTTTCTTGTTAAATAACAGAAAAAAATAATAAAGCAATGATTATTTCCATGTTTGACCATATTTGGCTTTATTCCATAACATACAAATATGGTAGAAAAAAGAAGAGGAACAGTGAATATAAAACAAAATATGGATTTAGCATTGTAAATCCTTGGCTATAGGACTATTGATTGCTTAAACTGGTGAATTGTATCCAATTTTTTCAGCATCCTCAGTTTGGTCCTGGTTTTATAGCCCTTTTAGAAGTATAGCATCTTTCGCTTAAAAAGGTCAAGTAATTTCACCTTCACGTCCCTTCAGCCTGAATCTGATGGTCATGAACTTTTAACACTGACCTGTTTTAACTTCTTACCCTCTACAGAGCCTGTATGTGCAGTTGGAGTTACTCTGTCTCACGTAGCCTAAGGAATAAGACTACTCCTTGACTTCTAATCGGCAGGAAAACTTAGTTTACTTTTGTTATTTACTCCTCATTCTATTGCATTATGTCCACATAAAAGGGTCTATGCATTTTATGCTTTTCAGAAAGTTTTGAGATTATGTCTTTGCTACAAAAAAGGACTGCTTTTATAAAGTGTTCCATGCTTCTCAAAATGAAGAATTTCATGTTTAAGGAGTTCACAGTTTCAAATGCCTTTGTTTTTACCTATGCTAATAACAACTTTTATTTTTTTAAAAGATTTTATTTTATATTTTTCTAATGATCATCATAAAGCCTGAAAAAGTAACTTTTATATTTCAATGTATATTTATTTATATTCTGCCTACAAAATAAGCATTTTAGAATGCTGTTTTAAATTCACATTACTACTCATGTTAATAGTTAATTTCTGTAATACATAACCTATGTTAAGATTATTTTTAACATTTTTATTCAATGCTGTAACAATAGTTATCACCATACTGCAATACTTTATTTTGTTCATTTCATAGTTTGGCAATATAGTTTGTATATATTTTATATAAACTTTGTATGACATTTCACAGGCTCGGAAATACAATATATTCATTACAATATTGTGATCTATCTCTCTATAATTAAAAAACAGTAAAATATGATACTTATACAAAAACTGGCCTCAATTACAAGAACTTAAATCTGAGTAATAGCTTGATAATAATCTTGCTGTACATACAGAGTAGCTGTATTTGTGGAATATTGTTAATTATGTATAATCTCTACATAGTTTTTCCTCTGCTCCCATTGGAAGAAATTAAAAGGAAAATAATATATTAGAAATGCTTAGTAAATATATAGTTATTTATTTTATTGCTATATTCAAGGAAGAAAATATTTAAAAAGGAACTGAGGTCATATTAAATGGTCCATAGGAAAAAAAATCTAAAATAGATTTTCTGGCCTTATGTTTTCCATCAAACATGATTCAATTAATTTTAGAAGTGTACTTTTTTATGCTCTTTTTAATCACTGTGATAACTTTACAAGAGCAGTGTTAATGTTTTACATTTATCTAGTGAGTTAAATATCCCTATTAAAGTATACTTTTTTTCCAATTCAATGAATTTTCATTTTTTATATGAAAAGGTTATGCCCCAATTTCCTCAAAGCAGCTTGGTTATTTTTTTAATATATTCCTTTTCAAATATTTGGTGTAATAGCTCTAAAATTATGGCTTAAGAAGTCAGTGGGGTTGAGTTAATACAATTACCTTGTTTTCTTGCATGAGTCAACAAATAGAGTTCATTAGAAGGTTGAATCTCTGTATAATAAGAAGCTGTTGTGAAAGGCAAACCATATTTAAAATTTCTCATGCTTCCCTGCCCAGAAGGGGATATTTAATAAGCTGTACTTTTCATATTTAAAAATATCGTGATATTTCTGATTTCTTTAACTATCCTAAACACATTGCTTGATCAAAAATTCATAAAAATAATCATATTTAACCAACTGAAAATGTAACAAACTAGTATCATGGAAAGTTCATCTTAATTAAAAGTGATACTCTTAGCAAAATTATTATACCTTCAGTTCTTCTACACGATCACTGTCAAAACAAACAATTATAATTTTCATTCTAATCCTATAACCAAACATATGCGTTATTAGTATAGATCAATTATTTGTATTAACTTATAAGTTGCTATATTTTGTGTGTATTCTCAGATGATAAAAAATACCCTTTGAAGTAGTTGTATAAGAATTGATTGCAACTTTATATGAAGCTATTTTAAGAGTTTAGAGAAAAATATTGACAAATGATCTGTCTATAAAGGTAAAATTTACCTTTATAGCCAACATGTTACATGTAGAAGGTAGTTGAATAATAATTTAGGACTAACAGCAGAAAGTAAAGTCTTGGTGAACATAAAGACACAATGAGTATACATATACTATTTTTCATCATCTAAACATTGAACATTGTGACTTATTTAATCTATATGAAGCTTTCTAGAATGTTTTTGTTTTTATTTAACTGAATGTCAATTTTGGAGATATTGATTTCTACAACAAACTAATCTATCTTCCCTTGGCCTTAAACTTATTCTTAATGGCAATGTGTGTCTCCTAATATTAATTTTATATTTGGCATTATATAATTTTTTAAAAACAATTATATTAAGTATATAATACCATGAGATTTTAGATATGTGTGTGTATAAATAAATAAAGCTAATGGAATTAATTTTATGTAATTATCTGACAAGCTTAGCTTTAATATTCAAAGATAGATGACTTTCCTATTTTTTCAACCTTAGTCATTATTACAGTAACACCATTGACATCACCTTGAACCTAGGGTATATGTTATGGTCTGCATAGTAATTTTACCACTTTGTAACATGCTTGACTTTATGAAATGGTGTATAGTCTCTTAATGATTTTAGTTCCTATTCTGGTCATTCTTTCTTGTATTAGTCCATAGAATACACAACATACTTTCATCACATTGAAGGACAATTCAATACTTTTAGTATTACTTTTGATATCTTTCCTTCAACATTCTATCCTATTTGAAATTATCAGTGTTCTCCTAATCATATATATTCCCATGTAAATGGTGGGTCAAAACTACATATGGAGAGATATCAATATGGTGGAAATAAAAGAATTAAAAATGAGTGAGGACATGAATCAAACATCTCTGATATTTTTTGGGGGGTCTTTGATTTTATTTTCTCCCTTGTAGTTACGGTTAAGGTAAATATGGTTTTAGTTTCATAGTTTTGCAATTGAACAAGTTATGTGCTTATTGTTTCACTGCATCCTCATAATCATACATAAATTGGATATTATGATCTTTATTTTAGAAATGAGAGACTATGCATATATAGGTAGTTGACTTATCTGAGAATTTTCATCTGAGCAATTCATTTAAGAACTGGATGAATACTAATATTTGAAAAAGTCTTATGATGCAATTTCTCTCCATGAATTGTGGAAATGTCTTCAACTCTTCTAATTACTTGTCTTCAAAATCAATTGTAAGGTCACAGGAATCTCAAAATTAGAATCAAGAGAGCTGATAAAAAGTGAGCTCTTTAATTGAGAGTGGTTTTCAACTAGAGGCCATTCCCTTCCTCCCCAGGGTACATTTGACAATGTCTAGAGACATTTTTGGTTGTCACAACTGGGAGTGGAAACTACTGTCATCTAGGGAATAGAGGACAGGGATGCTGCTGAACTTCCTACAATGCACTAAAGAGTATATCACAACAACAACAAAAAATTATGTGGCTCAACACTTTGATTGTGCTTATGCTGAGAATCTCTAAAACTAGAGAATTAGGTCCATTGAGATAGAAGGTGGACATAAAACCTTTAATTTTGGTTCAATTTATATACTTAATCACCAGCATCCCTATCATTCCCTATACTCATGAATATATGGTATGGTTTTTAGAAGTAGAATTGTTGGGTTAAATTCTGATTTTACCCCCTATTGGCATAGTAACCTTGGACAAGTCACTTAACATTTACCTTAAAAATAGGAACATTATAGGAACAGTTTATAAGTTGTGGAGTTGTTTGAAGGTACATAATGGTGTCAAAGTACGGAACACCTAACCAGGAGAGTAAGTAACATTTAACATTTACCTTAAAAATAGGAATGTTATAGGAAGAGTTTAGAAGTTTATACTTCTAAAAGGGCAATAAAACCTGGAGAGTAAGTAACATTTACCTTAAAAATAGGAATGTTATAGGAACAGTTTAGAAGTTTATACTTCTAAAAGGGCAATAAAACCTGGAGAGTAAGTAACATTTAACATAATGGTGTCAAAGTACTGAACACCTAACCTGGAGAGTAAGTACCCAATTAAATGAACAAATGGCACCTACCATGTTAATTTTGTGCACCAATTGTTATGAAGATATATTATAGGTCTAATTAATTTCTGTCATTGGTTCTTTTAGCCTGATGGTAAAACACAATGAGTCAATTGTTGGTAAACTCAATTAATTCATTAGTTTCTGGACACATTAAGGGTTTAGGCATTCTTCTTTTATTGCCAATGTTATATGTATGTTTCTGATGCTCACCAAAGCCTATGTAAAGCGGCTGGGTTCTTAGTCACTATTGGTCCATTTTGGTATTTTTTGAAGCTTCTTTACTTTTTTCATTTTCTTATAGCAACAGTTATATGACTCTGGCATTTGGGAGACACTTTTTGTAATCTGGGCCAAGATAGTATCCACACACCTCATCCTGCCTGTTTGACACCCTGACCCTTATGTCACTCGCTGTCTCTCTGTCTGCCACAGGGAACATACGGAAGTTATCCTATACCATTTTTGCTCTGTGGCTAGCTCAGTAGGATGATTTCATATCTAAACACTCTAGCCATTTATGTATAACTTTATTGCAGTGATGATGCATGTTCAGGGAACTCTAGAACCTGATGCTCATGCAGGCCCATGAAAAGATGCTCAAGTAATTCTGCAATCTAGAATCTCAAATTTATCTAGCAATATTATTGTCTCCTTCCATGAAGCTCAGACAAGGGTATAAATTGCAAGATAGAAAGCTAATTCTTAGGGAGAATTTCCAAAGTTCCCTTGATTTGTTTTTTCTTTCTGATGCTTTTCATGTCTCAGCTCAAATGTGGGTAGACAGATTTATCTACTCTCTCTGTATAATCACAGCAAATTGGAAATTTGCCTATCAATACTCTTGTTAGGATTTTAGCTTTTGAAAATCCAAAAGCTAAGAAAGTCTGTTTTTTTAATTGATGTAAAAATGGCTGAAGGACATCAATGAAAAATTAAAAATGGATAGATAAACTTACCAAAGTATTTCCTAATCAGTATATAATCTTCCTTTACTTCAGATACACTGCACTTCATACTGAGGTTACTTTATAGGTAGTGTTTGGTTTTTAGAAATGTAGGCAGTCTTGCATCTATTAATATTAGTGCAAAGTTGAGATGGAAGATAATCTCCCTTTTGGCTCAGCAACCTGTCTTGCCTTCTCTGTTCTTATTTCCTCAAATAAAATATAGTGCCCAACATATCCTATTTTTCTGGTACTTCAGTCATAACTTTCTGTTCACACGTTCTCTCCTATTTTCCATTCTTAGGGAAATAAATGGGGAGACCTGCCTGAGTTCTCCTACAACGTGGTGGTCTTCAAACCATTGAATACCTTTCTTTACCATGCAGGAAGAAGGCTCTGGCATTCCAAAGGCATGGATAGATTTAAAGGATGTAATTTCCAGACCCACATGTATTATTTCCTAGAACTGACTTGCCTGAGAACTGCCTACTGGCACAGATTTTCTGTTCCCATCTCCTCTCTTACAATTGTCCCTCACCTCTTTTACAGAAGAAAGATGCAACTTTCACTTAATTACCATCATCCTACTGACAAGAGCTATGAAAATCTGGCACCAAACAAAGAGGAAATTGGAGGATGCTACCTTTCTAAATGGTGGTTGCAAGAGCAGAGCAAAGAGAGTGTTAATAGTATTGAAAGATACAAAGCTTTATTTCTTCCTAGTTATATACTTCCTCCTTCTATCTAAAATGAATTAGAACTCTGTTCCTTTCAATACTTCTTATAAATTCTTTATTTTTTTAATTTTAAGAGATTTAATAAAGCCTCTTATCACAAGATAGAAACACATACAAATTAGAAACATGTAACCATACTCTTCTACAATCAAGTTAAAATGTTATATATATATTTTTTGTTTTCATAGCTGAAAACTTCAGATCTTATACTTAACTTAATTATCCTGAACATTTTATTCATTACTCCTGAAAGTATCCAAGGCAGCAAATACCCAGAATGCAAACTATGATATAAAGAAAGTACTAAGTTAAAAAAGAAAATGTGTGGAGAACATCCCTTTCAACCCCCCAATTAAAGGCAAACAATGGCACTTAGATCTTGTTAAACTAGATTGTCTTCAAAAACTGTTAAAATGTAATAAACTCAAGAGAAAAAAAAAACTCTAACTTTTAATAGATGTCCCAAAAGCTTGTCAGTGTTTGAAAATGAATGTTTTCACAAAGGAAAATGTACTTTATATCAAACAAGTTTGAAAAACCCTGTATTGTAAAATAAACAAGACAAAAAGTTGGAAAGTTGGTATGGGTTTATTGACAAAGACAAGTCTTCAGACAGGTATGTAAGGATGTGGTGATTCTTTTCCAGGCATCTTCGCTGCCATTTCATAGGTTGGCAAAACATACTATGAATGTGCTCCAAAGCAGGGTATGCAGAATCCCCAATGTGTTTCTGCTGTTTGTGTATTTATAGCAGTTCCAAACACAGTTGATTAGATAAGCCTTAAAAATAAAGAATAAGGCAAAGAACACAAGAACAGTGAACGGGGGCAGCTGGAGTCCAGAGCCAGGAGGTCTTTATGGTGAAAATCGGGTAATTGATCTAGATATTCTTTGATTCTTGGCAACTGAAAGAACTGAGAGCAATCAGGCAGCTTAGGAAGAAGTAAAAAAAAAAACAACAACAACATCAAAACCCGGTAGCGGAAGAATGGAATAAACTAACCCATTGAATAAGAATTTTCTCTATATTCCACTATTAAACTGATTATAAACATAAGAACAGAGACGGCAAAAAGAACACAGGTATTATCTGCCATTCTCTCAAATGAATAGTAATTGTCAACAACTTCATAACTGAATGTTGACAGATGGCACTGAGTTTGGATGAGACCTCCATGTCAGCAAAATTGCCACCAAGTTTAGCACCGTGTCCCCAGGTCTGATCTCCTGGTGCAGACATGGCAACAGCTGCAGCACCCAGTGCTGTAGAACAAGGCACTGTGGCTCCACTTAAACATCATTGGGAATCTCACAGGCCTTTTTCTTGGGTGGGCCCCGAACAAAGGCTTTTATCCAGCATTTGAACCCCATTAGATCTGTCACTGTGTCCAAAACCAGATGAGGCGTTTTCAAATCTGCCACTGGCCAGGCTCCAACCAGCTACTTCAACCAGCCACTTTGCACCCATGTACTAAGGGCCTAGTGCACCCTTGCTGTACCTCAGTTTACCCTTTCTCCTCCACCTTCCCCGCACACAGGACAATGGAAGAGCAGAATGCTGGGTGGACTCCATTATTGATTGGAAAAACTTAAAGATTGACAAGACGTCATGCCCAATTAAAAGTGCAACTCACTTCAGCTCTTAAGTGAGGTCAACGGTTGACTCAGAGGCCTAGATTAGTTGGAGTGGGTGTAACCTAGAAAGTCACCATATCTTATACAGAATGGTGAGAAAAAAAACAAAATTCATAAGAAAAGGGAGAGACAGGGTGGGTAGCTGGCACAAAAGGCGGAGGACTTTTCTAAGTGATGTCTTTGCTGCATACTGCTTTGGAGGCATCATTGGAGGACTGCTGCGAACACTTTCTTGATACTGTATGTGTGTATGTGTGTGTATCTATACACATTTACACATATATATATGCTAAATGTGCATTTATCTCCTTTGTCTATCCACAGAAGAATTGGAATTCAGAGAGAGAAGATTGTAACAATGACATAAGTCATATGTTGATTTTCACTTAAAATAGTTTTACTTTTTCTGGGAGAGACGTGTCTAATTAGAATGAAAGATGGACAGTGAGGATTAACTTTTACCAGTGGACATTTTTCCTGAGTTGAATAAAATAAAACATTTGGGAAGAATTAGGGAGGGGCTGAGGATAAAGTTCCCAAGGTGTTAAGCAAAGCAATTAAAATTCACTTCAAAAAATTCTAGAAAGTCATCAAAATGTTTCAAGTAAGGAAGAGATAATATATTTTTTTGTCAAAATTACAATAATAATTAGTATGAAGAGGGATGGTCTGCATTATGAAAACAAAGGCCAGTTGGGAGAGGTAAAGAATAATAATAGCTGTACTTAAGTAGTGACAATGGGAAGAGATAAAATGTGTACAAGTTGCAGTTATGAAAGTAGTCTTCTAATTTAACAATTCCATAAGTATTAGGTTAAGTGAGAAGGAAGCTAAAATAACTACTATGGTTTTGGCGATTAGGTATAAGATAATATTAACCTTACTCTCTAAAAAACAGAATATAAGAAAAATGACATGCTTTGGGGGACAAAGCAGTGAGCTCACTTTTGAATATATAATTTTTGACATAACAAGGAATACACAGATGGAGGTAACCGCTTAGTTAGAAAATTGCTGGGTATCAAAGGGAAGGTTTGTATGTCAAATAACTCATGAGTGTACACCAGTATATGACCAGCATTTATTTCCATTGTAAATGACAGAAATCCGAGTCATAATAATATAGAACAGAATGTTTGTAATCTCATATGATATATAGGGCTACTTTCACATATAAATTTATATAGAGTCTCCAAATGCCATGCTTCAGTTATTTCCTCTGTGTTGGCTCCACTTTCAGGGTACATTTGAAGGCTGTCATCAGCTTCAGGCTTCTCTTAACAGTGACTGTTGTCTAGAACTCATATATTCATGTCACCAAAAGATCGAATAATTTTCTTTAAAAACCTCCACCAAATATCTCATAACTTCTTTACTGAGAATGGGTTGCTTGCTCTTTCCTGAATTGATAACTATGGGCAAGGTACAGGATTTGCTGATTGCCATAGGCTAATTTTGCCTCTTTGGGACTACACGGAGCACCAAATTAACCTGGAAACACTTGGGCCAAGAGCAAACTGGAATACTTTACCAAAGAAGGAGAATGGAATGCCCATCAGGCAAACACATAATCCAGAGTGGAGAAAAGGAAGCATATTACCTTGAATAGTGTACAGGAAGGAAAGAACATAAACTTTTTACCTTTTAAGGAAATTCCAATATTTAAAGAGTCTACAGTGAGTGAAGTTTTGGTGAAGACTTTTTGAATGAAATAGCATATTGCAATTCTCAGGTCATTTTCCTGGATCATCAATGATTTATCATAATCTATTATTACATATCTAGAATTGTTCTTTAATGATTTACCTCACGCTTCCCCCCATTGGAGCTCAGTTGCCATTTGTCCTATGCCACACAGCTTCATGAGTTGTCTCTGCACTTTACTCCCACTGACTCAGCATTCCTTTGCTTAGAACAGCTTGGATAATTTACTGTGTACTCCCACTTTTAGGTTATTTATAAGAATCTTTAAATAAAATTACTGTCAAACCTGGGGAATGACATTGTTAAATTTTCCCACCCAGTAGAGAATTAGTTCAGCTCTGTTCTTTTTCTCCTAATTGTGTGCATTCCTTATCCATGGTAATCTGTATATATTTGTTAAGCAGCACACTATACTTTTAAAAGCAAACCAGTGTCTTGGGGCATACTGATAAGTTCAAAGGCTTTAAAAGTCTCCTACTTAATCACAAGGCAATTAAATTTTATTTGCTCTTTTAACAGTGTTAAGGATGAAAGTTTGCTTAAGAGCATGCATTAGCTGTGTTCACCATTTACTGTTCTGATTCTCCCATTAATGAAAGCTTTACCTGTGTTTCCTATTGATAATATATTGGCCAACTTCACGTTTTCTTCTTGGTTTTAAACATTGATCCAATCGATACTGAAGTTATTTTGAACCTATTCCTGAAAAGTGTAAAAAACATTTCCTAGAATTATTACAAGAATGGGAAAAGGAAATATTTTACTATGAGTTAAGAATCTTTCTCACTTAGCATTATGTGAGTGAAGCATTCCCAAATGTCAAATTATGGACTGGGGCCAGCCTCCTGATGGCACTCTCAGCAGGCGAAGGTGAAATGATAAAAATAAGGACACTTACTACAGTTTCACAGAAAGGTACATTATTTAATTGAAAGGCCTATCTCTATGTCCTTCTGATTTTGGGGGGATTAGTGTGTGTGTGTGTGTGTGTGTGTGTGTGTGTGTGTACACATATATATATCCTTCTTTTGCTGATGATGGGGTTATTGACCAAGTAATGTGCACATTTTTAATATTCATAGTTGGCAAGTGAAAAAGTTGAAAAATGTATTCTTGTCTTCTTTATTTTTAAAACATTATATGGTTTGTAAGATTGTAAATATTAATAGAGTTGATGTATATGCCAATAAGCAAAGAATTAGAATCTGAGTAAAAATTATATAACCCAAGAATACAGTGTTCTTCTCACTCTTCTCCCCCTTTGGCAGGCTGACAGCCACACATATAATCTAACGTTAAAATATATGTTAAATCAACAAGTCAACTACATACTTCTTCACATGGACCAGTCACCTATAAAACACAGCTTAATTATTTCATAATACTCTAAAATTTTAACTTCACATAAACAATAAAGGGGAATATTGTCTGTATTCAATGTTGATAGATTATTGCTGTATGTGTTTATAAGCACATGAAAATGTGTACTTTTTTTCACTTTAACAAGAATGTTCCCCAGGAAAATTATTTAATTGCTAAATGTCTTAGTTAAAAAAGATTACATATATAAAAATATAAGTAAAGTAGTGGTAGATTATTTGATCCTATTTTTTTATTTCTTAAACAAATATCTTAGATACTAAGAAGTTCCCTAGAACTTTGCTAAGTAATAGAAATAAATAAAATCAGCCACAGTCTCTGCCCTTATAGAGATTAAGTAATATTGCAGGATGCAAGCATTCATCAACAATCTTACAAGAAAACACAAATTTGTAACTTTGAAAACAGAGAATATATACATATATCTTTCAAATTTTTCTTTTGGGTTTCTTCAGATATATTCCCAGAAAGGAAATCACTGGGTCATAAGGCAATTACTTCCATTTTTAACTTTGAGGAAACTACATAGTTTTTTTTCACAGCGGCTGCATGGATTTGCATTCACACCAGAAGTGCACTGAGGGTTCCCTTTCTCCACATCCTTGCCAACACTTCTTTGTTAATTTACTGATGATAGACATCCTGACAGGTGTGAGGTGATATCTCATTTTGGTTTAATGTACATTCCTCTGATGACTAGTGATATTGAGCATTTTTTAATATGTCAATTAGATATCTGTATGTCTCCTTTGGAGAATTTTTGATGAATTGGGTAGAGAAAATAAGAAGATGGATGTCATGGTTACCACCTATTAACTGACTTGAGTAACTAGACGCATAGATATTCCATTACATGAAAAGACATGGTTTAAAAGGAGATGTACAGACCATTAGAGATCACAACACTTTGGGACACCTAAGAGAAACTATAAAGGAGCCAGTGGATATAGATTTATGGAGTTAAGAATGAGATCTGGCTTGAAGATATAAGTTTGTTGTGTCTCTGCTTATAAGTATTGATTGACATCAATATAAGTGTGTAATGACTGTGGGTATTTATAAAAATAGTATAGAAATGAAAAGAAGAGAGAGTTTAGACTGTGCCTTCAAAAAATTTCAATCGCCAGAGGAGAAATTCCAAAGAAGATACAGGATAGGTACCCTAAAATAAGAAGAGAAGAAGCTCAAAAGAAAAATGGCCAGGGAGCCAAGGGAAAACATATCGCCAAAATGAATGCTGCTTAGAGGCCAAGTAATATGATAATTGGAAAATAGCCAAAAGATTTTAGAAAATGGGTTTGATACGTTGACTATCATAAACAGTTTTAAAGCAGGGTGATGGAGTAAACTAATGACTAACCTGAGAATTTTATAAAAGGATAAAACATGAATGGAAGAATATATAAACTCTTACAAAAAGTTTGTCTATTCCTTTCAGTGTTGCTGGTCTTATTTTTTCCTCTCATCTTTGTATTGGTGGTTAGGTTCCGCTTATAGGTGAGATCATATGGTATTTGTCTTTCACCCCCTGGCTTATTTCGCTTAGCATAATGCTCTCTAGGAAAAGAAACCAACAGAGACAAGAGGGAAGGGGAGGCGGGGGGAAAGGAAGTGAAGGGGAAAGTCAAGGAACATATAGCAAGGTCTCATGGACAAAACCAAAGGGGAAGGATTGAGGGAGGGAGGGGGAGAGGGGGCAGAGGAAAGTGGTGAGGGGAAGGCAGAGACAAATATATCTGAAAAAATAAATACATTTTTAAAAAAAGAAAAGTTTGTCTATAAAACTGAAAAATCTCTAACTTTTTCTTTGCTTTTCAGACACTGTGCTATTCTGACCAAATTAAAGCAAGGAAAAGAAAAGCTTAAGAAATTTAAAAATATTTAAAGATTAAAAAATGCCAAACTTATTTATTTAGATTTATTTAGCACTTTTTTGTAATTCACATAGGTTTTTAATAGATACCATGATTAATCATCCTCAAGAATCTGCCACTGTGATTCATAGATGTTTCATATTCCATTTTAAATATCAAGCATCTAAAATAAAAATGAATATATTAGTTTACCTGCTGGAGCTTTGAGAAATTTTAATAAAAACAACTAAAACTAACAATGGACTTAGTAACACTTGCCTCTGCCACGTATAGACATCTCCGGGTCAATAGCCAAATACAGAGTGACTTTCACAGGGGTTTGCACGTGATTAAGGCTGGAATTTCTTCAAGTTTATAGCACATGCGCAAGACATTTGTTTGTCCTGATGCCTTTTTAGTTGAATAATCTCAAGATATATATATCAACAAGCTTGGCAACTTACACAATGATCTCTTAAGTTGTTTGATGGGTTCTGGAAAACTTCCTTTGCTAAAATATTTCACCCATCAAAAAGTTGCTAACAGTGACATCACACATTGTGAAATGTACATTCCATTGGGATAAGGAACTTGTTTTGGTTAAAATGAAAATATTGCATAGGAAAATGATGAATGACCTCACTTCTGTTATTGATGCGTTAGTACTATTGAGTTCATCTGGCCCTATCCATAGTGACAGTGAACAGATAACAGCTCATTATATAACGAGATACATTATGTAAAATTTTTGAAGGCAAAGGAATAGAAGACAATACCCAGAGCTAAAGCAATATTCATAGAGAATGAGTAAAAAAACATTATTTCAAAGACTTTTTTCTGAAATTTAACTTTCCAGTGATCACTAGTTTAATAAATAACAACAGTAAGTTAAAACATATACAATGTATGTTATTTGCCTAGCATTGTGCAAAGTTTGTGTAATCTCTAGGGCCTGGAGTATTACATTACACTAGGTTATTTAATCTCAGATTCTGTGTTCTCAACCTTCTCAATCACTATAACATCTTCCTACCCCAAAACTGTTGATGTAAGTTGTTCAGTAAATACATAGATGTCTATATAGGTAACAGCATAACGCAGGAATAGATAATTTAGAAAAAAATAAAATAAATGAAGCTACAAAGCCAATTAACAATCAATGAATGCAGCTTAAAAGCAAACTAGCATCTTATATGTGATTATTAAATGAAAGGTGAATTGTACTGAAGATTAGTTGTTGTTTAACACTTCGGTATTCTTATGGAGCTCATGTACCATGAATTGGCTCACTCAGAATTTATTCCTAACTACCTTGTCTCTTTTATGGAAGCTAGAAAACTAAACATCCAGTTTGCCTACACAGCTTCTAGTCAGGTATACACTTGCAACATGGTTCTCATAGATGAGAATCGAAAAGACGTCTACTGGAATTAGTTGCTTATCTACACATAAGACAAAACCTTGAAAGGAAGATTTTGCCCCTTCCATTCTCTACCAGTCTGGACTTTAGATATGCTGATAGAGCAGTGAATCATGATCATGAGGCAACACTAAAGATGGCAAAAAAGAAGACTAAAAAAAAATTGTGTTACTGAAGACATCATGGTACCACTGTATTAACTCTGAACATTTTATTATGTGAGACAAACAAAACAGTTCTTGTTTAAGTAATTGTTGTAGGATATTCAATTATTTGCAGCCAAAGGCTTTCATAATCTCTGTAGGAAGTGATTTGTCTTTATGTCTCAATAATCTTTCAAATGATGAGACCTTATGCACAATTATTTAAATTCTGGGAATTATTCCAAAAGATGGATTTATACTAGATCTATGTGCCCTAAAATGAATGAGTCTGTATAAATATTATACCATAAGCAAGAGTGTTTATTTCAGCACTATTTATAATATTGAAATTAGGAAAAAAATAAATGTTAAATAGAGTTTGAAAAGTAAATTAAACCAGTGATGTTTATTTAATGAGCCATTATCTAACAATGAAATGACTCTTGAACATGAATAATGTTAAAAGAAAACATTTTAATATAAATAGAAAGTTAAAATTAATATTTAAAATTATATACAGTATGCTTAGAATGCTGCATTAAAGAGTGTTATGCTGTTTTAAGTTGATATACATTATGTAATATTTTGCTGTTTTTTCAGAGTTTTTTCTTTATTATAACTATAGTCATGAATAAATAGAACTTTGAAAATTCTAAAACTTCCATGCAAAATTTTAAAAACAGAAGTAGACTGAATAGTATCATGAATTCACAGCTTCACATTTTTTCATCTATATTCTGACACATATTTTCTTTTTCATTCCAGATAGTTTTAAGGAAACTACCAATGTGATATCATTTTTCTGTAACAATTTCAATCCATATTATATACAGATAAGAATGATTTTTAAAAATATGACTAGCATATCATTATCACAACTAGCAGAATATGTATAGTTCTTAATATCATAAGCAAATACTCATTTTTAAAAATTCTCTGATGATCTTTATAAATTGATTATTGATTATTTAGCAAACTACATTTAGCTGGTGGCATTTATTATGTTCCTTCGTCACACATGAATTTAATTTGACAATACCACGCGTGGATAGCTGTGCTTTTTTATTTTCATATTCATGAACATGTTTTATGTTTTATGTTCATGTTATGTTCATAACAACCACTGATAATGCCAAAATCAACGTTTTTTTAGAGAGAGCAAGAAGGTGGGATTTTACTTCAAATATTCCTATCTTTTTATTAACTGGAATACTTCTAAAAAGAAAATTTTTATCTCTTTAACTATTTGGTTGTTCAAGGTTTCTCAAACCAACTACTAATGATAATTTTAGACTGGATTACTCACTGTGTTGAAAGGTTGTTCTGTAAATTGTAGGATGTTTAGTACCATCCTGGCCTCTTCCTTCTCTGTGACTGAAGCATCCTTCCTCCAGTTACAAAGACTGAAAATGTCTCCAGACTTTGCCAAATTACCCCTGGGGATAAAATTGTTCCTAGTTGAGAACCATGAGGTTATCTTAAAATCTATTCATGAAAAACAGGATATTTACTTGATTCTTTTCTTTTCTTATCAGTTTTCAAAATGAGTTAGTTCTGAAGCTTTTCTTAGAAGAGGTGAATATTTTTTCTAATATCTCTATCAGTTTTTGGTTTTAAATGTATTTTATATGTGAAATCAATATGGTTACTAATCTGATTTGTGCTCATTTTTTTTCTTTCTGTTTGAGTCTCTTCTAGTTGTTTCCTAAATTAATTTGATGCATCACCAGTTTTCTGCTATAACCAGTTCATCCAAATTAATCCTAACTCATTTTGTAGATTTCCTGCCCAGGCTTGGATCCACTATTTCTCCAAGGAGTTATTTTTTCAATATAATTTAAAGAATGCAATGAATGCTCAAGGCGCTCATTAGTTGTTAGGCCTTACAGTGTACAAAAATAGGATATTTATAAGTAAACACACACATGTATTTATATTTCTGTGTGTGTGTCTACATGTTTGGATTGATACTTCCATTCAAAATCATGACTAAGGATTTTTGCTTAATCTTTAATGTTACACCTGTATCTCTTTTTTCACTGCTACAAATCCTAATTCCTAATGATATCAACATGGTTACTCATTGACTTTACACCTGTAGTAGACAAACTTTGACATTGTCCATAAAACTCCATCTCCTGATAGACATGCTCTAGCATAATCTTATTCTCCTGAAGGTGAGCTGAACCTAGTAAATTACCTCTGAGTAAAACTAAGCAAAGATGATGGAGTGTCACTTTCCAGATTAGGTTACAAAGAGCATAATTCTGTTTTGCTGGCTTTCTGTAGTTCTCTTGCTGTTATGCTTTGAGAGAATTCATTTGATCTTGTATTAGTTGCTCTGTGGTGAGGTTCATGTAGCAAGAAACTGTGAAAGACCTCTCACCAGCAGCCATAGAGGAACGGAGGCCATCAGTCCAACAGTCTGGTAGAAATTGAATCCTGCCAACAACCATGTGAGTAAGGTAGGAGACAGATTCTTTCCCAGTTGATTCTTAAATTGATCCTCATGTCTGTAGCCCCAGCTGACATCTTGGTTGCAGCCTTTTGAGAGACAGGAGATATGGGTATCCAGTTAAGTTGCACCTAGATCTCTGGCCCTCATAAACTGTTAGATAATAAATATTTATTGTTTTAAGCTGCTAAATCTGGGGTGCAGCAATAGATAGTTAACATAATTATACAACACATGCACACATACAACCTAGTCTCATTAAAATTATATATATATATATACACAAATGCATACACATGCACACACACATTGTATATAGTCACCCTTAGTATTTGAATATTTAAAATATGTTTTAAAAAGTTTAAAAATTTTTGGTCATTTATTTTTGTTCATGATATATAAATTACTGGAGGTGGATAGTCAAATTATTGTGTTTGTTTGTTTATTTATTTATTTAAAGTTGGTGAGAAACTTTTAAAAAAAGATTTTATTTATTTATTTTTACAGAGGGGGGAAGGGAGGGAGAAAAAGAGGGAGAGAAATATCAATGCATCTTTGCCTCTTGCGAGCCCCCAACTAGCGACATGGCCCACAACCCAGGCATGTGCCCTGACTGGGAATCAAACTCTTGAGACCGTTTGATTTGCAGGCTGGCTTTCAATCCAGTGAGCCACACCTTCCTGGGCAAATTATTTTGTTTTAAATCCATTTGGTATAATTCCTATCTGTGTGGTTATGACACTAATTCAATATCAATCCCAAATTAAGTTCATTCTTTTATTGCTTTTATTATTACAAACTTAACTTTGTTTTATAATTATGAAATCAAGGAATATTCAGAAAGTTCTATTTTCTAGTTCTATTCCCTCCATCATCTTGTTTATTTACCCCCTTCCCCATGATTAACTTTTTCTTTTATCACAAAGATATAACCAAAATATTTTATATATTTAAATCCTCTGATACTGATGTTAAATTATAGAAGCACACTACAGGGCAAATGTAGATTTACGATTGTTGGTATGAAAACTATATAATTAATAAATAAAAAAAGAATAATCTCTGTGTTTTGTGTACTCACAACTGCAAACTTACTTTTGTGTACATTGTTCTTAATCTTGCTTTTACTCATTTGGCAATATATTCTAGTGTAGGATTTCTCAATCGCCATACTATTGATGTTTGGGTCTGGATAACTGTTTGTCGTGAGGGGCTTTCCTGTATCGCAGAACATTTAGCAGTATTCCTCCTCTCTTCCTAAATAGATGCCAGTAGCACTTTCCCATCCAGATGTGGCAACAAAACATGTCTTTGAATATTGCTAAAGGTCCCCTGGGGAATAATACCAATTCCACTATCTTCAATATCAAATATACTACATTCCTTCATTAACAGCTGTATAATACACATGTGTGTTCGTATACAACTGTATATGCAGTCTTATTTTTTTTACCAGTCCTTTATTTATACATAATTTTGGCTTTTCATGCACCTGTTGCCCATGTACTATTAGTTAGTTTATTTTCGTTTTCATTTAGGAAATCCTTACTAGTTTCAATAATCATTTGTAGTGTAAGTAGAAAATATTTCCCCAGTTATCCATGGGTCTTTTTACTTGTTTATAATGTAAATATTTTTAAATTCTTCTTTATAAAAACAGGTAACAACTCTATTTATTTCATCTGAATTTTGAGTGATGGTTAGAAATTTTCTAAATGCACAAAAAAGGGATGAATTCAGCCAAGTTTTCCCCTAGCAATTGTATAGTTTCTGAATGATTTTGTATTTATTCTAATGTATATGGTAAAAAGAAAAATTTCAATATTATCTTTTTCAATGAAACTATCCAGTTATCCCAACACTGCTAATTTTAAAAGTTTATCTTTTCCTCACTGTTTTGAAATGATATCTTTATGTTATATTTGCAAATGCATCAGGTATAGCTGGATTTTTACATTTTGTTTTTAAAAACCTCTATTGAGGTATAACTTACATGCCTTGAAATTTACTTGTTTTAAGGTAAAATTAAATGACTTTGTACAGAGTTGTACAATTACCACTAAAATAAAATTATTCTAAAAGAGCTCTTATTCCCATTGTCCATCACTCTCTTTTGCCATTTCCAGTCTAAGAAACTACTAATCAACTTTTTGTCTTTATAGATTTGCCACCGAGGGAAACTTTACATGAATGGACTCATATAATATTTGGTATTTTGTGCCTGATTTCTTTCATAGTGTAATATTTTCCAGGTGCATTAATTTTATAGCATTATCAATACTTCATTCCTTTTTATTGTCAAATAGTCCATTGTATAGACATCTATATTTTTTATCTACTTACTATTTTATTAACATTTGGACCATTTCTACTTTTTGGCTACTGTGAATAATGCTGCTGTGAACATTCACATACATGTAATGTGGTGGATAATAATTCATATGATAAATTTATATTTTACTTTAAAAAAGTCCAAACTGTTTTCATAGATGTTTTTTATTTTTTAATTTTGGTCTGTCCACATCTCTAAATTACACTAACTTACTTAAAGAAAATGTATCTTTTAATGTCTGAAAGACCAGACCTCTGTTCAATAGGTATTTACTGGTTATTCTTACTTTTTGTTTTATTTTAATTTCAATTATAAAAGATGGTGATTTAAGTAAGATTATACTTAATCTATGAAGTGGGGAGGGCATTATTTGTCATGCTACTAATTCTTTTCTATGTTTAAGTATGAGCTACACCTTTCTGTTTGTACCAAGTCTTGGCCTACGCTTGTTCCAAGTCTGGTTTTGTGGCTCTTAGAAGTATAGGTTTTAGGCTTTTCTTTCTAAGTCTACTTGAATCTCTTCATTTGGTCACATAATCTCTTTCATTACATCTTGTAGTTTTTTCTTCCACTGCATGTTGTAACAAGTTTTTTATTGTAAAGGCTATTGACTTTTGTGTTGATTTTATAATTTTCTATTGTGCTCAATTATCTTGTTGTTTATAGTTCATTTCCCATCAACTCTTAGGTTTTTTAGATCTATAATAATATCATCTAAAAAAAGAGGTTTATATCTTTCCAATTCTTATACTTCTAATTGCTTTCTCTTTTAAAATTGGGCTGGACGATACTGACAATAAAATCTAAGTAATAGTAGAAATAATGGGTTTGTGTGTTTTATTTGCGTAATTTTCAAGAAAGCCTCTCTAGTTCACCACTGAGAAAAATGTAGTGTCTGGGATGAGTTTAAGATGAAAATTTTTCTTGAACCAGTTGGACCTAAGCTTTGGTTAGTTTGGTTTTGTGCTCTGTGATAATTTTATTTCTTCTCTAGTAACTGGCCTTTTTAGACTTTTGTCTTTATTGGGGATGATTTTGTTAAGTTGTGTTTTCTAGAAAATTATGTGTTCCATCTGTTTGTAAAGTAATTTATTTCTAAAAATATTTTATCTGGTTCAATACTTATTTTACCCTTGCCATTATTTTTTTTTTTCTCAATCAGGGTCTTCTTTCCCCAGACTATAATCTGGGGTTTTTTTTTCTTCCCTTTATTAAGATAACTAGTAGTTTGTTTAAATTCTTACTATTTTCAAAGAAACATTAGTTATTAGTTTTACTATTTTACTATACTTTATTTTGCTACTGTAACATGTCTACAAATAAAATCACTAAACATGCAAAATACTGAAATTTTTTATTAATAGCAATCCCATAAGAGGTACCAGCAGAATCAATGGACCTGGGGTTCAAGACAAGCAAGCTTCAAACTGTCACTGTATTAAAAGTGAATTTTTGGAGGAAATAGGGTGAGGATTTGTTACATGTGTAGCTTATAACTAAGATTAATTGTTTCACATTCTATGTAAATATAAATGTTAGAGTACATAGCCAAAGGTGAAAATATTAGAAGTCAGATGTATCTGGTTAGTAATTGTTAAATTTATATTGAAAGAATATATTCTTTAAAAATTATAAAAAACTAAGAAACTAAGGATGTGTGTTATTTTCTGAGCAGCATTCATAAATTGAAAATAAAAGAACTATTCTAAGTTCTGGAAATCTTTAAATGCTGAGCATTATCTCAGGACAAGCTCTAGCACTACTTCCAAATCTACAGTAAAAATTTTAGCTCTTGGCTCTAGGTATCAACAGTGAATAAAAGTCAACCTGTTACGAACAACTTTGTCCAAGAACTTATACTATTAAAAGTAGTCAGCTGAGTCTATCGCCAAGAAGAGGAAGTTTCAGAGTGGTGCAACTGCTTTTACCATTTTTTCATTAACCCTTAACTGAAAGCAGGAGCTCCATCTCTTTATACTCAGGCACACATAAGGTATGTGGAAAGTAACAATTAAGAACAAAACTTTAAAGATTAAGCAAAATGTGAAGCAAACCCAGTGCTGGGTAACCCTTTTGGAAACCACAAAAATGAAATGAGAAACGCCAAAAATGCAAACTCCAGAAGATGGAACTCATCCTTGAGGGCGACTGTACATATGGAGCCAGCACACACCCCTAACATCCCCATGCATCCTCCCTGAAAAGTCCAATTAATCCAAAGGTTTCTTTGTTGATGCTTGATGCTGGGTCAAAAGTTGTTGTTTGGAGCTCTACTGAAAATTCCTGGGTGCTGTTGGTCCCTTAACTACGGCACTACCTCCATTCTATGATATGAGGGTTTTTCAATCTTGGCTCTGTTGAGATTTTAGTCAACATAACTTTCTCTTGTGTGTCTTGTGCATGGTAAGATGTTTAACAGCATCCCTAGTCTCTACCCACTAGATGTCCGTAACACCGTCCCCTCAATTGCGACAGCAAAAATATCTTCAGACATTACCAAATGTCCTCATGGAAGAAGCAGGGCAAAAGTACAAACAACTGCATATAGGAATATGGTTACTGACCATATTCCTTCTATGAATGATTAGTCATTCCTTTCGTTTATATTCCCGACGTACATGGGAGGAAGAGGACTGGTAAAGCGTGATTCATTTTTGCTTGATTTTTGAAAATCTATTTATAGTCTTGTCTGCTTTTTATACAATACAGTGGTCAAAAAGGAGTTTTTCAGGGGATGCAGTACCACCTAATAATTTTCTAACATGAGGCCAAATTTCTGTGTGTCCTTGGTATGAAACATAATGCTTTTCTTAATTTAATGTTTTACAAAATCATGAAAGGTCAGAAGTAAATAAAACTATATTGTTCAATCAGATCATTGCACAATATTGTTTTTTAAAAATAATCAAAAATACTATGTGCAAAAATGATATTGTCTTCATCCCACGGTATCAATTTGAAGAACTACAGGAGCCCACATATTTTTGTGTTTTAAGAAACATAATGGAAATTTACACAGAGCCTAAACTAAGAACAATTAAACACAGGAGCAACTGAAATTGGGTGTTGTTTCTTCTTCTTAGTGTTGAGGGGTTTCTGTTGCAGGTCCACATTTATTTCCTTCAGATATCATCCTATGCCATTAAATTAATTTTAGGACTAGTTATCTAATTAATATAACTGTGTTCTCCACTTGGTCCTTTCCTTCTTCTAGAACTTTTAAATTTAAATGCTAGATAGTGTGGTGTATTTTCCTTGTTTCTTGAACTTTCATTATCACTTTCCATTCTAAAAATTTTGCTCAAAATTTGTCTTAGCTTAGACTGCCATAACAAAATACCATAGTTTGGGTGTCTTAACAAACAGAAATTTATAATCTCACAGTGTTGGATGCTTGAAGCTCAAGATGCCAGCTTAGTTGAGTTCCATCAGGGTTCAATTTCTGGTGAGAACTCTTGCTGGCTTGCAAGTGGCCACCTCTCTATGATGTGTTTAGGTAGTGGAGAAAGAGGGAGATTTCTTTGTTTTCTTCTTCTTGTAGATCACCAGTCCTATTGAGTGTGTTTACACAGTGGAGAAAGAGGGAGATTTCTTTGTTTTCTTCTTCTTGTAGATCACCAATCCTATAGAGTTACAACCCCATAAGGTACAATCTGTGACTTTATTTGACATTCATTGCTTTCTATTTTCAATAAGCCCAACCTCCAAATATATTCACATTGAAAGTTAGAGGTTAGAGTATCAACATATGTATTGTAGTGGGTGACACAACTCAGTTCATAGTAGTTATTGTTAAATAAGTATTCTTATTGGTATTCTAGATCCTTAATTTTATTCCAACATAAATCTATTCTGTTACCACTCTCTCTAGCTTTTGTAAAGTTTGTGTATACATTGTGTATAGCTAGTATATTGTTTACATACATATATACCAGTGATTTTCAACCAATGTGACGTAAGAAATTTTAAAATGTGCAAGATAACAGAAAGGCAGGCAGAAGCTATTGTTCCATTTCTGAGCCCACTCTCCACAGAGCCACAGAGCTGGCAGGTGGGAGCCATATCTGATACTCTATCAACTTAGTTCACATGTTTTGCTCTGCTCTGGGGAATCTCTGAGGCTCTGCTCTGGCCAATTTCTGGCCCACCCAAGCTGTTACTAATGGCTTTTCCATATGAATTTCTAGTCTCAGCTCAGGGTTCACATCTTCTTAAATCCTCACAAACAAGCAACAACCAGTCTGAGTGTTCCCCTGCTCCTATACCTCTGGTTAAGCAGCCCCATACCAGGCTCTAGCAGCAGCCAGCTTTGGCTCACAGTTTGGCTTCACCTAGGACACTCCAAGAGCAGCACAACTAGCAGCCATTGGCAGATCGCTTTAGAGTTTATACTGGGTGGCCCTGGGCAGATCACAGGTGGTGGCTGACCTATGTTCTATACCACCCAGGAAAACCCAGAACCAGCACACTCAGTGGACAGCTACAGACAACATCGGAGCACCACACCCTGCTCCTGCACAGCTGAACCTCCATGGAGGGTGGAGATTGGTGGGCAATGGTCACAGCCAGTTTTTGAAGCTGACTGGCCTGGCTAAATCCCTCCCATTGACATGCCAACAGTAATCAAGGCTCAACCACAAGAAGAGGCTGTATTCAGCCCACATGGAGGGTGTACCTCTAGTACCCAGTTTGGGTGATAGGGGAGGCTGTGCCACTGGACACTACAGGACACCTATTATATTAGGCCATGCCACCAAGAGAGGGAGTCATAGCAGCTCCACCTAATCCATAAAAAACAAATAAAGGGAGGCTGTCAAAATGAGGACACAAAGAAACAGATCAAGTGAAATAACAGATTAAAATGCCAGAAAAAGAACTAAACAAAATGGAAATAAGCAATTTATCAGATGCACAATTCAAAACACTATATATAAGGATGCTCAAGAAACTTAATGAGAACATCAACAGCATGAAAAAAAGAAAAAGGAAAAAAACAGGAAGAGGGGAGGAGGAGGGGGATAATAGTGGAAAGAAGAGGAAGGGTCTAGACAAAGAACATGTATGAATGACCCACAGACATGGACAAAAATGTGGAAATTGACTGTGGGAGTTGAGGGGTAGGATGGGTGGAGGAGGGCAAAGGGGCAAAAAATTGAGACAACTGTAATAGAATAGCAATAGAAAATGATTTAAAAAGGAAATGAAGGTTGTAGTAATGGAAATAAAAAACAATTTACAGGGAATTAAGAATAGAATGGATGAAGTTGAGAATCAAATCAATGCTTTGGAATATAAAGAAGCAAAAAACAACCAATCAGAACAACAAGAAGAAAACGAATCCAAAAAAATTCAGAAAGTATAAGAAAACTTGCCTAATTTGGTAAAAGAAATACATATGTAAGTCCAGGAAGCACAGAGAGTCCCAAACAAGATGGATGCCAAGAGGCCCACTCCAATACACATCATAATTAAAATGCCAAAGGTGAAAGATAAAGAGATAATCTTAAAAGCAGCAAGAGTAAAGAAGTTAGTTACATACAGGGGAGTTCCCATAAGACCATCAGCTGATTTCCCAAAAGAAACTTGGCAGGCTGGAAGGAAATGGCAAGAAGTATTCAAAGTCATGAAAAGCAGGGATCTACACCCAATATTACTCTAACCAGTGAAGCTATCATTCAGAATCAAAGGGCAGATAAAGAGCTTCCTAGACAAGAAAGAAACTAAAGGAGCCCATCATCACCAAACCATTATTATATGGCATGTTAAAGGGACTTATTTAAGAAAAAGATCAAAATATTGATCAATAAAATGTCAATAAACACATACCTATTAACAACTTTATCTAAAAAACTAACTAAGCACATAAAAAGAACAGAGACAAAATCATGGATATGGGGAGCATTTTGATGGTTGCCAGATGGGAGGGATGTTTGGAGGAATAGGTGAAGAGGTGAGGGGGTTAAGAAGTACACACTGGTAGTCACAGAATAGCCATAGAGATGTAAAGTACAATATAGAAGATGGAGTAGCCAAAGAACTCGTACACATGACCCATGGACATGAACAATGGCGTAGGGGTAGGGGTTGCCTGAGGGAGTCAGTGGTGGTGGATGGTAGGGCAAAAGGGGGAAAATTGGGACAACTCTAACAGCATAATCAATAAAATATAATTTAAAAGAAAAAAATCCTAAAATATGAGTTTATCCTTGATGTAGCAATTAAACTTCTATGAACTTATCCTAAAACAATAAATGGTACAAAAGTTTAGTAATAAAAAAAGAGAAAGGTTGAAAATCACTGATACGTATATACATGTATGTTGTAAATGCATATATATGTAATATATATACTTCCCAGATAATTTATTTGCAATAGATTCTTAATTTCTTTTAAGAACTTGAAATAAATAACATTTTTGCTCTTAAAATGATCTCTTATTAAGTCTTAGAGAAAACACCTATGCCAATTTTTTAATTTGATCACTATTGTTTAAGTCATTGAGACCCTTAACTAATTTCTACTTAGGCTAATCCATTCATAGTAGACCAACCCTCACATGATTGGATGTTTTATGGACTTCTTTGTGCTAGGATTAGGAAGCTATCACTTATCACTTAGAAAGCAGAAGGAATTCTCTCCCTGTGGGCTGACAGCAAATGGGTTTCAGCACTGAGTCTCTTCCTCAGCAAGGGGAGGCTCCTGGCTCTTGTCTTTGATAAGAGAAGGCGTAGGTCTCTTTCAGTTGTGTGATGGAGAAATAATTCTACTTTTTGATTAGAGCCCCGAGAGGGCACTTAGGAGAGCAAGGTCAGTAATGTTTCCATATATGTCAGCATAAAATGTGGGCAGAAGCAATTCATCTCCTAAAGTTGGAGGGACATCTCGGGCCATTTGGTGGCCAGCAGTTATGCTTCATTGATTCACACATGCAAGGATGCCTCGGTCCCAAGAATTTATGTGTGTGGTCTACCAGAAGAATACACTCCACTTCCTCCTCCATCCGTCTTTTTAGTGCCTGCTACTGATAATTAGTTGAGTCAGCCTAGCAAGATACAGCAGAATGGAGACAACATCCTCCTAGGTATGTTGTGCTCTGCAGAAGTCAGAGCCCCCAATACCTCTTTGACTTTATTTTTTCTTTCCTCATTCTGTTTCAGGGGTCAGAGTTCATCTCAATTAAAAAAAAAGTTTTATGTATCTTGTGTTCTCATTATGTTCTCTTATAAAAGGAGTGTTTAACAATTTAATAAATGTTTATTTAGCAATCATTCACTACTTTGTTGGTGTTTATACAATTCTGTACTAGGTATAACAATATAAATAATGAAATTGAAAGACACTTCCTGACATTCATGAATTTATTATATAGTTAGAAATTCCGACATGATTAAATAAACAGATAAAATAAACCTGAGATAACATCTTGCTGACTGTCATATAGAGTCCTGTAGAAACACAAAACAACTGTGATCAGAATGAATTTAAAGTTCACCAAATTTACTGGAGAAAATGTCTTGAAGCAGTTTTAAAGGAAGCCAGGGATGTGAGTGGTTGAAAATTGTTACCTAGTCTATGTCAAGAATAAACAAATGTGAGATTAAATAAAGGAGCAAAGATGATTAGAAGATTTCCAAGTAAGCCTAGTTCAGGTATAGCTTAGCTGATATGCTCTTAAATACTGTTAAATATACTTTAGCACACAATTTTTCTATTTATTAAACACAATTTTTATTACTCATTGAATTTCAAGCTTACTTCATAAATACCAAACAATCTAATTTAATGTTAATTTTGGGTCCAAAAATTGTGATTAGTTGTATTACATGAGAACAGAATATACTTATGTCTTATTCTCTGATTTCACCAGTTGTCAGCATAGAAATGGTACGGGAATTAGTAATTATTTCTCTTCCTCTGACCTAACCTCAAATATTATAAAATCTGAGTGAGTCTTGGGGAGGAAGGATTTCTCTAGCATAGGACCATTGAATCTTCATAGGAAATTTTCTAAAACACAGAAGTGATGCAAATGACATAGATTGAAAGAGCTTTTTTAGTGGGTGTCTGATGGAAATTAGTTTGGTCTAATATAAGTGAAATATTGATGCATTTCTATTATAAGTCATGATGAGGGAAGAACTAAATTAAAAAAAAAGGATGGTTTTTTCATGATTCTCCTTGCTATTGATTCAGAAACCCTTGCATCAGATTGAGTGTTTTACTCTAAAATGGCAATTTAAGAAATTATTTTGCAAAGCTTCTTTTCTAGTAAGACAAACAAACAACAAGATAATGGTTTATGCACTAAAATGAAAAAAAATATTAAAATGCTTCTTAGAGGACTGAGTTATTGCTATGTAGTTATTTTAAATGGTTCACTTCTTACCATATTTTTAAATTCCTTGCCTACTGTTTTAGAGACATCTGTTTACAGAGACATTTTAGGAAGTTAAAGCATATTAGCAGACTATTTTCAAAATAAAATTTAACATAAATACTTTTCTAAGCAAAATATTTTTGAATAAAATAATAAAAATTTAAAAATTAATTGACATTCATTTAAAAATAATTTTTGTTCTACTTTTTAAAAAATATAAACCATCCAGGTTTGGGGGAAAACTTTTATTTTTATACATTTAATATAATTTATTAGGGAAAAAGAAAATACATCTGATATTAATTAGTGCCCTGCTTCTTTGAAATCTCAGTACACTATTGTGAGGGCAATAGAAATGTAATTTAGTGTGCTCCGCCCCACTTGTTTTCACAAAACATTACCATAGCATTAAAATAAGCAAGAATCCACTTTCATTGCTATATACAGTATTTACACATTGTATAAATGTTATAATATGTACTATGTTATAGTATATACTATAAGTATTATTAGCTTTTCTCAAAATAGATTTGCTTTATTTTAAAGCTATTTTAATGTAAAAATTATAAGAAAGTCCATACACCAAAAATGTCCTTTGATTGATAAATTCAGTACTTAATAAGTAGATGTGTCAGGATTGTCAATTTTGCTCCCTGATCTACCTCTAGACTTAAAACCATTTTTGGCATACAGAAAATACTCAAAATATATTTGTTAAATGAACAAATGACTGAGAATACCACAATTATGTTTATTATTTCATTATTAAAAAATTATGTATAAAGGTTAATTAGCTCATATTCCTAAGGCTTTTAAAGTATTTTTAATAACTAGGTGTAGTGAAAGATGAAATATTATAGTATTTTAATGAAATTTTATTAATTTAGAGATCATTTATTCAGTTACCATACAGACATCTCTTTCCCTCTCTCTTTTACTCAACTTCCTCAGTTTTCTGCCTACAAGGGGCCTTCATTACAAAAACATGGCAAGTCTAATTCTAAGCTATAGTTTTATCCGAAGTTCTATGCTTTTACTAATACTCCATTAAATAAAGAACAAGCTGACAGTGACCAGAGGGGAAGCGGGAGAGGGATAGTAAGGGAAAGAAGGGGAAGGGTCCGTTTAAGGAACGTGTACAAAGGACCCATGAACAAGGGCAATGGGTGGGGGAGATTGAATGTGGGAAAGGGGTGGGCAGGGCAGGGGAGAGTAATGGGAGGAGACTGGGGCCAACTGTAATTGCACAACACTAAAAATATTAAAAATAAATAAATGTTTATCTTAAACCTTTCGACAGTAGAAATTTTCTGGGTTAATTTTAATAGAGTGTCAGAAAAGTCAGATTTTTCTTTTTTCTTGAGAATGAAGTTGTAGCCATTTTAATGTTTGGCAATTGTAACCCTTTGTAAAAGATGGGGTATATTTGTGAATAAACCCAAGACATTAAATAACAGCTTTTACGGGTGAATGTCTTAGTGTATACTAAGAGTTATATACAGTTGACTCTTGAAAAACACAACTTCAAGCTGTTCGGGTTTATTTATTCCTGGATTATTTTCAGTAAATATACATTCAGCTTTCCATATCTCTGGGTTTTAAATCCATGGACTTAACCAATCACAGATCAAAAACAATATTTTCCATCCCTGATTGGGAATCCATGGGTGCAGAGGGCTGACTGTACGCACTGTTCTACACCAATTTGAGAGTCACGGACTTTGATATTTGTGGGGGTCCAGAAAACAATCCCCTGTGATTACCAAGGGACTACTACTCTTAAGTTTTGGGGAGTCAAAAGTTATACATGGATTTTGGAATAAACAAAACAAAAAACAAATAAATAAATACTCATAGACACAGACAACCGTGTGGTAGTTACCAGAGGAAAAGGTTTTGTAGGGGAGGTAGTAAAGGGTAAATGGAGTCAAGTATATGCTGATGGAAAGAGACTTGACTTTGGGTGGTGAACACACAATGCAATATAAAGATGATGTATTATAAAACTGTACACTTACAACCTTTATAATTTAACCAATATAATCTATATTGATTATAGATTTAACCTATATAATCCATGCCATCCTAATAAATTTAATAAAATTGAAAGAAAAAGTTATATATGGATTTTCAACTATGTGTGGGTTTGTGCTCCTAACCCCACATATTTCAAGGGTCAACAGTATTTATTTTATTAAAATATTCTAGGTGAATTGAAGCATCTAGAGATAACAATAGAATATTATTTGTTACAAAAGGCCAGAAAATGTAATAACAGCAGGCTTGCTATTTCTAGGCCCATATGGGACAAAGTTTACCTCATGGAGTTGAATTTTGCAGGCATGGCTTGAAAGTCTCCAAGATTTAGAAGCCATAAAGAAGAAAATATTATTCTATACTACACTAAAGTAGTTTGGGAAAATGGACTTACCACACAAATGGAAAGTGCAAACCATATTTTATTTTGAAGAAAAAGAGATGTTACAGCAACTACAAAGAAGAAATATATTCTCATACTATACCATGATTCTAAAATATAAACAATGAACATATTAATCATTTGTACAATTTTTTATAGTAGATTTCAGTCATTTAGTAATCAAGAATAGATCACTCATTTGAATTTGGTTAGTTAATTAGGATTTAATCAATGACATTATTTTTTATTTATTTACACATGTGGCAAATATCTAGGACATGCCTATGAAGCAAAGCACTGTGCTAAAGTCAGTGATACAGAAACTGTGTTATAGCTCATGGACTTAAGGCCAGTGAAGTACACACAAATAAATAAGCAATCACAATGCAGAATTTTGAGAGAAGATCAAGGTGTGAGGAAAATTTCTAAGAAATATCCGTAGAAATGATTCTACAGGAGAACCCTAGAAGAAAGATAAAATAGTACTATGGTAAACTGTGTGTTGAAAAGGAATGAAATAGATAAGTGGATGGAGAGGTAGAATGGTTTCACAGACAGAATAACATACACAAAAGTCTTCATAGGGAGTCAAAAGAAAAAGGTATTTTGTAAAACGTAAATATAGTTCAAAATGATTGACACATGGAACTTAAGAAGGCCATATGGATAAAACTCAAATCCACCAGGATATCTTGATAGTTACAAAACTTAAAAAGAATTTATTTTGGGAATTAATGTAGTCTTTCACTGTGGGGGGAAAAAAGGAAAATGATTTTTAGCTGGCAGGTATATTATAGATGGTATTAAAATGAGAAATAGATTTTTCTGAGCAAAGTGTTACATATGGTTAAAATATAGTCATTCATCCATAAATATTGCATACCAGGGTGTGATTTTTCTAAAATTATTCCTTCTGAAAGGAAATGAGTATCAAATATTTGGGTAAAGCAGGCAAACCTATTTATGTCTCCTTTTGTGATTTTACAGTGAATTTGATTTACAATACACTGGAATGCAAACACTTAGCACAATTTAGACTATAATCAACGTTCATTCCTCCCTGAATCATTATCATGAAATCTTTCTAACCCTGTTATAGAATGATTGAATTTCAGTAGGACTTTAGGGATTATCTTGTCTAACTTCTTCATATTGTATGTGAAAAATAGTCATTCGAAATAGTCAGATTTCATACTTTTCCCTCACCTTTGTTGAGGTAAAATTGATTTTAAAAAGTATAGGTATGTAAGGTGTACAATGCGATGTTTCTATATATATATATATATATAGTGAAGTGATTACCATAGTCAAGATAATTAACATACCCATCACTTCACACAGTTACCTTTTTGTTTTTTGTTTTGATTTGTGATGAGAACACTTGACATCTCTCTTAGCAAATTATCCACCTTTGATTTTAGCTTTGATGTTTGATTTTTCTAGCCACATAGTTCAGGTATTGGGAATGAATTATTGGTGCTCTGTATGTGTGAAGAGGAAAAAGAGTATAAAGTGTGTACAGGGATGACTGAGGGATTTTTTGATAGATCACATGGGTCAATAAGCATAATTCCTGGCCTGAACAGGAGACTGCTGACTTAACTCTTGCTCTTCCTTTACTAATCTTTGTTTTCCTAAGAAAGCATAATTGGATCCAAACAATCCCTAATGAGAAATTACAGAAAAATAAATGTTCTTTACTGATGGCAAAATATGTTTAAGAACCTGTCCTTATGGAGTTCATAGTCTCTACTTGGTTTTAATGCTAATAGTGGCTGTGGTTGCAAAGAAATAGAGACATTTAAAACATACCAAGATGAGTAGAAGTATGAATGGAGCTCCTTGGGAACACAGTAGGAGGTTATTAATCATACAAGGTTTGGGGAATGAGTGAAGGAAGTCTTCATTAGGGGACAATTGAAGCTAGCAGATAGAAAGCTAGCAAATAGAATTTATCTGACTAAATTATAAGTATCTGTGTTGTTGTCCGTCTCCTCTTAAAGGCACGAATCTGGCTTCATCTTTGTTTTCTCAGATCTAAGTGCAATGCCTTGAACTTAGGAAACTTCCAGTATTCGTTGTATGGAGGGAAAAAAAGAGGAATGAAGTGAAAAAAAAAATGAGAGAGAAATATGAGAAGGGAAGAAAGTGAAAGAAACCTAACATTAGGTAGAATTAGGACCATTTTTTTTTTATTTCAGGAAGCAGTCTAGTCTTGTCTTAACACTTCAGCTCCTTGTCAGTTATGGGTACTGCAAATATTTTCTTATTTTTCTGGTATAATGAAACAGATTTCTGCTTGGAGAAAAGCCTCATTGGCTCTTCGTGAATAATCTGCCTGCCAAACTAGGGTCAAAAACCCCAGCTATTCACACAGTTGGGAATCTATATGAGGGAATTAAGAGAACCCTCCTCATAGCTAAACAGATATAAGATTAATATGTGCCTGGTGTTTAAAACAACATGGATTTTTATGCAAACACACAATTTCATTTCAGCAGGTAATAGTGTACATTTTTTTTGTGGGTGGAAGGGCTTAAATATCTTAGTAGTAGGCATTTGTGTTTTGTTTCTCAATATCAATTCTCCCGCCTGCTAGAAACAGTCTTCCAAATTTCCTGTGAGAAGCCACCCCTCTACATCTCATGTTTGGGTAGAATTTTCTCCAACACCAGCCATATTGACTTAAAACAATTGGACTATCCATCTGGTATTGCTACAATATTTGATTCATAGTAGGACAAATAGCATATTCAGAAGAAAATTAATCAAAGGAAGCATTCGCTGGGATTTTTGTGAAAAGAAAAACCTTTCATTGTCGGTGGAGTGCCGGGTGTGAGTTCGGGGGACTGGGATTGCTGAAGTCAACTGGTTGTCCTGAAGGGAGGCTGCTTGGTGAAAAAATAGAAGAAAGGGACTTGAGACATGGATATTTATGACCTGGATTAAGGCTTAACTGCAAGTACAGCCAGATCTACCGCTACTCCTTTCAGGTCTACAGACCAATAAATTACGTCTGCGTGTGTGTGTGTGTGTGTGTGTATGAGATAATCATTCCTACCTGCTTCAAAATACTGTTGTGATTCTTAATAAAGACAGTGTATATAAAGTACTGTTTTAAGTAGTACATTAATAAACAACTAAACATAAGGGAATATTATTAATACCTCATATGATGAGCATCATTTAATTTCCTTCTTACTGTTAATGAAAGTTAGGTACAAAAACTATTGAAAGATATTTCAACTTTCTATCCAAGTTTCTCTCTGCCCCCTGTGCTGCTGGTAAAATGCGAAGTAATTTTCAAAATTATATTTTACTAATGATGGCCATTTCTCATTAATCATGATGCACTTCTCCCTTGATGCTGCTGTGTCATAATTATCCTTATGGGCTTTGATTGCACAGACATGACCTTGTGTTCCAATGCTGTCATGTCTTCAGTTATAGACAGACATGATTTGAAGCAGCCAAATCTCCTTTTTACAACCAGTAATTCACATTTAGGCTCTTCAAAACACTCTTGGGGTTAGCACATTAAGAAGGCATTATCCCAAGATTAAACACTGGTGGTGGCTTACAAAATGCTTGCAAATATGGAATATATGCTAGGTGGCTGAACAGATACATTTGTAGTATGCTGTAGAGATTCAGGGGAACTTAGGAATGGTACATACAAAGAAAGGATACTTTTCTTTCACTCTCTACTAGTCTTTTTTCAGAGATAAATTATTTTTTTTCAAAAGATGTCCTGCTAGAAGTTTAGCTGTAGTGCAAATTAAACATTGACTTAAGAGTCACTACTTATGCTTTATGTCCTTTTAAACTCTCCTGAAGTTCTCTCATTCCTTTTACTGAGGAGGTATATATTTGTAGGGAATATATAGAGATCTCTGTGAATAATTGCACAGCATTAGCCTGTGGAACAGAAACAGTGGTCAACCCTTAGAGAACACATGCAACAACCACAGTCATTGCTATGGGAGGATAAGGACTGAAACAAATGACTGGGCTGATACCCCAGAAGCTCATTTCTAAAATACAGTGAGAGAAGCAAAGGAACAGCATGGCCTCGGAGCCCTAAAACCAAGATCCCATGAATAAATAGTTTATATGTTCCTTGATGGTAAGGATGAGGTTTTATTTATTCCTGGCTTTCAGAGCCAAACATTCTGCTTTATATGACAGTGAACCTTCTTTTTTTAAAATTATTTACTTTAAATACAGCCCCCCCCCCCCTTTCCCTCCCCCCCACCCCCTCCCTCATCTCCCCCGAGTTTGACCCCCCCCCCCCCCCCTCCTTATCTCCTTCTTTCTGCATACCTCTTCTCTTTAGCCCTTATGATCATATTTCTGTGAATTCACAAAATAAATGTGTTAGTGCGGTGGTGGGGTGAGCATTGTATTAGAAACCCAATGTCCTGGGCTCGAGTGCTTAGGTACCTTATTCTGGAGCAAGGTACCTAGAATTACAAGAATCTAGAGTGCCACCAATGCTACCAAATCCTGCCCCCTCCCATTTCTGCTGAGGCTACTTAGGGTTTTAAGCCTACCATGGCTTAGAATCCTAAAGGAGACAGAGGTCGTGAGATAGACTACCAACAAAGTCCTTTGTGAGAGACCTGGGAAGGGTAGGGGAAATGAGAAAGGAACCTGAACATGTGTTCCAGATAGCATTTCCTTAATATCCCCTTCAAAAGTCATCTAGTTCTCTACATTTTATTTGCAGCATTTTATAATACTTAGTAGATTATGTCTTACATTTCCAATGCTCATGATGTATTATTCCTGGTAAATTATAATCTTGAAAATAAGATTCATGTCTAGTCCATTTGATTTTATATATAAATATATAAATATAAATATATATATATATATATATTTGCCTAAACATTGTCTTTTCTATGTAGTTAGTTTCCAATGAATGATGGTTGAATAGCATTGATCTCATTGTAGTTAGCTTGCTAGCCATTTATGGCAGTGGTGTATGGAAGAGAGTTATCTGGAGGGATTTCAAACATGCAGACCTCGTTTATCCACCAGAGATTCTGATACATTCAGTTAATTTTGGGGCTTAGGACATGATTTTAATAAACTCCCTACCCCAAATGATTTTGACATATATTCCTGGTTAAAAATCACTACTTCATTGAGTGGAAAAAGAAAATGGAATTGATTTCCAACACATGGATCCCTAGGATAACTTTTAATTTGACCAAATTTCTTTGGCATCCCTCTTCTCAGTCAGTATTCTCCTTCTCCTTATGGACGCCCCATCCTCAAAGTACTTTCCCATAGGAACTATTTCACTTAATTAGCTGTCTGCCAGACTGGGAAGCAATCCCTGATCAGGTGTTAGCTGATGCTTCCTATGGTGTTACATTTTGTAAGACAATTTCAAGTAATAGGGAAATGTGAGGAACCAAAACCTGAGGGTTCAAGATATCTAATATCAGTTTCAAATACCAGTGTGGGAGCTATTTCAGGGCAGGATAGTCTTTAAAATAGATCTCAAAAATCACAACATTAGTGACTCCCATGTGGTTAGCCTCATTTCCCCAAATATCAGACCCCAGTTATAATTGACATGAATGCGTTTCTGATGATTACTTTTCTACTGAATTGTAAATTCCTAATGTTAGAAAACATTTTTATTTATAGATTGCCCCTTTTGCATAATATTTTCTAAGACCTATTATATGTAATATATAATAAATATATTTATAGTTATTCTTCCAGAAGCTACAAGAAATCATGACTTGTGAAAAAATTAGCAGTGACAGCTTAATTAATCCGAATAGTTTTCTTTCAGGAGCTAAATCAGGGTTTTATTGTTGGGAAACATTTTCTGTTGGATTAGACAAAAAAAATGTTTTCTTATTTTTTTCCTGTAAGATGTCTCTAGTAGGACTTAGTTGTTTTTAACTTCATTCGAAACAACTTTGTTAAATTGTATTGTGACAGCTGTAGTATCAACCATATCAGCATGTATTAAGAAAAAAACTTATCAAAATTGGTGGATTTTTGTGTAGCCATTTTAATATTGAAGATGGAAGAAAATAAGCAACAGTTTTGGCATACTATGCTTTATTATTTCAAGAAATGTAAAAATGCAACTGAAATGCAACAAAAAAAAGTTTGTATAATATATGGAGAAGGTGCTTTGACTGATTGGACATGTCAAAAGTGGTTTATGAAGTTTTGTGCTGAAGATTTTTTGTTGGACAATGTTCCATGGTCGGGTAGATTGTTGAAGTTGGTAGTAATCAAATAGAGACATTAATTGAGAACAATGAATATTATACTACACGGGAGATGGCCAGCATACTCAAAATACTCAAATCAAAAAAGTTATTGGTAAAAATAAAAAATGTGTCTTTTATTTTATGGAAAAGAACCATATGGACTTTTTAGTCAACCCAATAGTTTCCTCATCAGGAGGTTAATTGGGACAAGAAGGGACAGGATTGCCACCAAAACAGAATTACTGCATGAAGGTTTTGGAAGTGCCTCTCTTTTGATTAGCATTGTTCCTTAAACTTTTTCAGTCAACCTCAGAATCAACTTAGGGCAGATAAGATAAAACTGAAGATAGGAATCTTTTACTGTAAAACAGGTTGTTTATATTTTTTAAGAGCAAAGACCAAAGAAATGGTATTTCTTATTGAAGAGAGCTTGCCAGTTATTTGTCTTTTATTTGTTTTTCTTTAAAACTTTTTCTGAAGTAAAAATACACATGCATATGTTCACACATACACACATGTACACACACTATGCAATATAAAAGATAAACAAAAGACCTCCACTTAGTTAAATGATTCTGTGCACCAAACTCTCTTACATATTTACTATATTTAATTAATATACTAAACATGTGGAGGGTAAGTATCATCATTGTCTTCATTTTTTTTTCCTGCCATTAACTGTCTTGGTGACAATCACACAGAGCAGGATTCAATGTTCATTAAAAAAAAAAAAAAACACTTTCAGTGAAAGAAGAATATTACTTACACAACTAGATGAAACCAGCTATATTTTTCCTGATAGAAGTTGACTCAATTATAACATTTTTCAAAAAGTGCAAATAATTAGTACCAGTAGACTGCAGAGCATGCACATGTGATTCATTACATATTTTCTTAATTGACTGTTTAATTTATATTAATATTTTCATGCAAACAGACTTATTAAACAGAAACTATAACACCTGTATTAGACACTAGGGACTTAACATGAGCATAATTTCTTCTTATTAAGAGCTTCAGTATCCTGGGGGATAGAGAGAATTAAAAAAGCAATTATAATACAGAGTGACAAGGACCACAATGGGGAATCAGAGTTTGCAGAGGAGGAGCACCTGACCCTGCCAAGAGGATTGGGAAGCTTCTGGAAGCATGCAGAGCTCACTGGTAATTTGGATGAACATAGCAGTCAGTGGCCTACTTGCTGCAATTACTTATTTTTATGAGAATACACATGATGACAATTAATTGTGAACAAAATTTTAGCAAATTGAGTATTGATTTTATATTATATTTCTTAGGGATTTAAATTCTAAACATAACAGATAGATGGAAGTCCTAATTAGTGGCAGCATATTTTAATGAGTTATTCAAGTTGTGATTTATGATCCAATACAATACATTCTATAAAAAATTACGTTGGGACAAATATTTCAAATCATGATAAATATTAACAAAGAATCGCTAAATTGGAAGATAAATTTCAGTAGCAAATATGAGAGCAAATACACTAATTCCATGAGATTAGAAATCATCATGAAGAAATATTGTGTACAAAGCAGAGGCCATCTTTAGAAAAATAAAAATGCAGCAAGAAAAAAAAATCCTTCTTATTAGGAGACAAGATTAAAGGATAGGAATAGAAAACATCAATGCAGAAAACTAATTTTAAAAAGGGACATGTTTATAGGAAAATACATTTTCTAACAAGGGTTGATATATTTTTTGAATCTTTGTCAACATATAAGAGATACTTGCATGTGTGTACTTACAGACTTTGATTTACAAATTTCTATCTGAATCTTACCAAGTGGTAAAAGGGCAAGCTATGAGTTTGGACCAAAGCAACAAATTTCCAAATTACATAATTATCATTACGTCTTCAAAACCTACACCCAGATTAAAGAGAAATCATTTAGTCATGATTTGGAAAAAGGTCCAAGTTAGTGTTCAGAAACAAATTTTGGAGGCATTGAAATAGTGCTAAGAGTGGTAGATGAAGCTACTTACAGTCCTTTAAATTCATACACATGATTTTTACCAGGCTTTTGTCAAGATTTATCAATGACCTTAGCTACCGAAACAAACATAAACTAGCAATGAACTAAAACTTAAAACAAAATGCTTACTAAAAAGTAGATATGCTTTGGTCCAACTCCAAAGTTTCATTCTCCAGAGTATTTGTTAGTCTGGAACCAATACATAGTAATTAGAAAATTAGTTTCAGGGGGAGGGGGCAAAGGAAAATGGTGGGGGGAAGGCAGAGACAAATGTATTTGAAAAAAAATTAATTAAAAAAGAAAACAGAAAAAAAAGAAAATCAGTTTCAAGATTTTCATGCAGGGATTATATTTTACACATATAAAACAATACTTCAGGATTCATTCTAAATATAACATAAAAATAATTTACTTAGTTTATATGAATTCTATTTTCTCCTAACCAAACATTAATTTCCTTATCCCTGTCTCAGATTGTTCTCATATAAGGACATAGAAGATTACATACATGTAAACATTCCTCTTTCCTAATGAGTACCACAAAGCAAACAAGCAGATACCAAATCTTTGTGAGATTTTCTTGGTAAGATTGACTTTTAATTCCAAATGCACATTAAAAAATTAAAATGACTTCTAATTGCAAATGCAAATTGCAAGATTGACTTTTAATTAACTTTTATCCCAGATCTAAGGGATAAATTCTTCACATACAACTAGATATTATCTATTTAAAAGATTGGTTTTGTTGAACAACTTTATAGTAGTTAATTTTGTAGGGTATGCATCAACAGGATAGTTTAGTTTTCCTTGGGCATTGGCCAATATATTTTTCCAGTTATTTCCTATTAGAATGGAAAGAACTATATTTTGGTGGTCATAATTTTTAAGATACAATATCATTGTATTCTAGTCATTCCTTGTTATTTTTGGATTTAGAGAAAAATATTTTTATTTTCTCTTGTATTTATTTATATGAAATAGGTTCAGTCTTTTATCATATTGACAAAAGCTATTTGAGGTCAATCTATGCACTGTACAAATTGGTGTGATGATTATCAATTTTCATAGTAAGAGCTATATTCCTATAACTACTGATTAAAGAAAGATTACTATGGCAAAATAGTCTATAAACACATGCATGATGCTATTCTATTGGTTTGCCATAACTTGTTATTAACTTATTCTTTCACTTTTTTTTTAATACTCACCCAAGGACATCTTTATCAATTTTTTTTTTTTTTTTTTTTTTTTTTTAGAGAGAGAGAAAGGCAGGTAATAGAGAGAGAGAGAGAGAGAGAGAGAGAGAGTAATCTAGGAGAGAAATATCGACTGCAGGCTGAACCCATAACTAGGTATGTGCTTTGACAGGTAAATGGACCTGAAACATTTTGGTGTACGGGACAATGCTCCCACCAACTAAACTACGTTTCCAAGACTATTCTTTCATTTTTTTATTCAAAAAATGAATACTGGTTAGGTACTGAGTGTTTGGCTTTATTATGAGGATAAAGAAAAGAAAGCTAGTCCTTTTCTTAAGAAGCTTATAGGCTAGTGTGAGAGTGAGACATATGAACACACAAAGATGGTAGAAAAAAATAAAAACTGTAGAAACCAAAGGAGGAGACTTATTAGACTGAGGAGACTTAAGGAAACTGCCTCTTCCTCAGCAAGGAGAAATATACTCCAGGGGATACAATGTAAGAAGACTCTGGGCAGATGTGTAATGGCTGGAATTACAAATTCTTGGCTTTTAAATTTCCCTTCACCTTCAAGCCCAATTATCAATTACATCTGCCAGCATCCTCTTTGTTTCAGGACAAGCTCTGTTGCTAAATTTATTTCAGATAATTAGAAGGGAATTCCTAAAAGAGTACATTTTTAAATCAAATATTAAATACAAATAGGTATTAGCCATGTTATGTTTGAAAGGGTTTTAAGGAAGAGACACTAGTGAAGAGTAGTGTAATGATGTTATGGGGTAATGTTTGAAGCGGAAGTTCAACTATGTTCAACATCTAAGAGACATGTCCGATTCAGGTAAATGCATGTTGTTCAGTAGAACAGAAACAAGGCTTTAAAGAGTTAGAGTAGTATTAAGTGGCCCACTTCATGGATGTTGATGTTTCGGAGTTTCTTCACCCCCACCACAGATCTGAATGGTAAAGAATTAAAAGTAAAACTTGCGTTTATATTATCCCTAGAAGGGCAGTCAAGTCAAAATTAGCATTTTGACCATAAATCAAAGTAAATTGTATTAATTTGATTGCAATTAGAGTGAAACTGATAAGTGGAAGCTATCAACTCAAACATCTGTGGAAACTGAGTTTTTATATTAGACTTTTAAAATTACCTTATAAGAGTAATTTAAATCATGGCTTACACCTGCTATTTAGTAACACTTCTTGTGTTGATAAGTTTATACATTTAGCTTAAAGAGTGACATCACATTTACCAATACTGTTAACGTTCAATGATTTTAAAAAGGAGGAAGTAGCAGGAGTTCATGGAAAACATTAGAAACATTAAGTTCAAGATACCAAATAATTCCCGTTGCTTAACTAAAAATGTTATTTTTTACTTTTATTTCATGTAGCTGCCTATTTAGAAGTTCCCTGTGGCCATTTTAATTAGCTTTCCCACCACTCCTGTGAGATAGACAGATAGTGTAATGCGTTGGGTTAGCTAAATCCGGCTATGGCTTAACTATATTTTATAAAATTTGGAGTTCATAACGGTTTTCAAAGAAGTCTCCAGATCTCTTCAGTCCATTTACCAGCTGAGGCAATCAGAGGTCAAACTGTATCGTGATAAATACATTAAGCAGTATATTCTGCTACTATATGCTCCCAGCATTTTCTCTCTTTGTAAGAGGGTTTTGTTTGTTTGTTTGTTTGTTTGGTTGGTTTTTGCCTTTCTAAGTTAACTTAAAAGCAAATAGTTCCCTTGCCTTTAAGTGATTTAAATGCGTTGGGTATTTTTTGTCTGATTTTTTTTTAAATCAAGTATGAGTCATAGACTTATTTTTTAAATATTTTATTTATATATTTAATTTTAGACAGAGGGGAAAGGAGACAGGGAGAGAAGCATCAATGTGTAGTTGTCTCTCACAAGCCTCCTACTGGGGACCTGGCCCACAACCCAGGCCTGTGCCCTGCTTGGGAATGGAACCAGCAACCCTTTGGTTCACAGACCAATGCTCAATCCACTGAGTCACACCAGTCAGCGCATATATGTATTGGTTTTTGAAATGTAGTGCCCAATAGAAAAAATTCTAATATTTTTTAACAAATTAATTGCTTTATCACTATTGTAAAATGATGACACATGAAATTGAAAAAAAAGTTTGTCTATATTAAGTAGCAATCATCAGGAAAAAAGATGATGGAGGACAACTGAGTAATGTACTTTTCCCCAGAATAAAATGAAAACATTTTCACATTTGCTTTTCATTTCTGTAAATTAGTTATGTGACCATATTTTAAAGTAGAGTGACTTGCTAAATCAGAATACCATAATGTAATATTCTTGTAATAAGAGCTGATCTAAGGACTATTCTCCTATATAAAACAATACATTAAAATAGAAATGGCACTGTCTTATTTATGTGGTCAAGGCTGCTTACAATTCCAACTGACTTGTGTTGAATGCCAAGATGAATCCTTTGAAACTAAAACAATAAATTGCAACTTATCTATAAGACATTTTATAAAATGTTTTAAAAAGTATAATAAACATTTTTCTTCCTCTTAGTAAGTAAAAAAGAAAACACCTCAGTCCAGTTTCCTTCCCTAAACTATGTATCAGTTTCTCATAAATGGGGAAAAAATACCCAATGACCTATACAAACAATAATTAGTTATATTTAGTGTTTACCATTGCATGATAGAATCAGGTTTAGCGTACAATTACGTTTCAAGCTGATGGAAAAATATGACACAAATCTGAGAGTTGACAGAGAGCAAGATTTGAAAGGAGGAATTATCTAAGACCCACCCAATTATCTAAGACCTGCCAATTATTTTACAGTTATTTAGGACCTACCAAGTCCCAACTCCACTACTGGGCAGGTAGAAATCAACCATTAAATACTTACTAAGTAGAGAAAAAGGATAAAGAAGATATAAAAGGTCAATATATTTAATGGTGAACTTTTAAAACATCATATTTAAACATTAAGTATATATAAAGCTTTCCCAATGTCCATTATCCTATTCATCACTCATTCATTTCTTTATCCCTTCTATATGTAAATATTAAATACTCATGCTTCTCCAAGTACTATGTTGCAATTAGTACTAGAAATCCAGCTGAAGCAACACATAGCTCCTGGTCTCGAGGAAGATGCAATCATGGTAATGACAGCCCAGTAAGTAGCAATAAGTGATTCATGGGTCTGTGCTCAGGGTATTGTGGGTACACATAGGAGAGTAAGCCACTCAACTTACGAAGATTGTAACAGCCTTTCTACAGCTATGGAATTCTGAGAGAAGATCTTAAAACAGGAGTTATCAGGATAAAACAAGTGAAAAAAGAGTGATTACCTTAAAAATGAAATAATAAGGTCTTTAGCCAAAATGAGTTTATTCTGGAGTAGTGAAGCAATTGCAGTTGGGGACATGAAAACAATAGGGAACTATATGCAAGTAAAAGAGACAAAAGAATGTCAGCTTTGATTAGGTTTTTATTTATTTTTTATTAGGTTTTTAAAGAGGAAATCAGGGAGGGCTGTGGTAGCTTTTTGTTGGCTGCAAGCAGTGGAAAGCTTGTTGTTGGGTCAGAAGGAAATCCTTTTTCTTTCTGCTGGGGTCTACTAGCTCAGTAAGTAATATGTCCGTGAATACCCTTCCTTCGTGGCTTCCATATTCCATATTATTTGTGTTTCCTTTGTTCATTTTCACAAGATGTAAGAGGTATTTTGGATAGAATCATTATTATCAATATAGACCTGTAGAATATGAGCTAATAATAAAAGGGCTAAAATTAGATAAGTAGGATTAGAGCCCTAAAACCAAGATGGAATTTCAAGGGTTTTTTTTGTTTTGTTTTTTTGTTGTTGTTGTTTTAGTTTATCTTTATGTTTCTTGGGAGATTGGGGTGGATCATGAAAGAATAGTACAGTTTGAGGAAAAAAAAAAGACAAACCGGTTATCAAGAATTTTTCCTAATCAGCTTAGGGACTTCAAACCCTTCCTGAGGTTAGAGAGAGTCATTGGTAGATTTTCAGCATAAGAAGAGTATGATCAATTTGTATTTTAGAAGAGTTTTTATGGTTTAGTGTGGGGAATGGTTTAAAGGGAGTGAAAAATAAAATGCTCTCATAAGAATCTAAGAATTAATAACATTGACCTCAATTAGTATAGTGACCTATAGGACGTAGAAAAGTGTGTAAACTATTTACTAGCAAAAGGATTGGATTTTTCTTAACTACCATCATCATAGAGAGCCCCGAAGATGGTAGATATTCAATGAATATTTGTAGGTATCTTAAAAAGGTCATACAGGCCTTTCACAGACTATATGCTAATTAGTAAATAATTTATGGGGATTTTCCACAGAGAAATTGCATAATCTGATACATTTTCTTTTTTTAGTTTAAATATTTTATAGTTTATGTTATTACAGTTGCCCCAATTTCCCCTTTTTGCCCTCCTCCACCCAACCCACCCCCCACTCCCACCGTCAACACTCACACCATTGTCCATGTCCATGAGTCACTCATATATGTTCTTTGACTAATCTGTTCACTTTCTTTCAATAGTCAATCTTATATATTTTCAAAGTACCCCTTTCTCTGCTCTATATAAACATGACACAAACCCATGGGAAAATGGAGCATGCAAAGAAGCTGGCTTATCAGAAACCCCCCTCCATTGTCCAGATGAATACTTTAGGCTTGAACTTAGGCAATGTTTTACACTAGTAGGAACCGTTATTTCTGAGATATAAACCACCTGTAGATGCTAATGCATAAACTGTGGGATGAATGGGAAATTAAGACAATGACAGTTCTAAGCATTTTAGTCTTGGAAGTTAAGTAAATTGTAGGACCAAATCATCATCTGTAGGCATTATAGTAAATTATAGGGCCAATTACTTAACTGGAAGCCTTACAGTATAGTATATTGGTCAATGAATCAGCTGTAGGCAACAGAGCAAAAAATAAATTGTAAAAGGGTGAATACTCATGATGGAGGGAAAAATGAAGAATATGGCCTTATGCAAAGGATATGTTTCAAGAATTGAATCAACATGGTCAGATACTGGGAGACAAGGTAAAAATGGGGATGAGCAATTGGCCACATAAATAACATTGATGGTTTCCACGGAATTGTGGTGCTAAATTGTGAAATTGTGGATGAGGTTCAAGAGAGCATGGGAGAAAATATGTAGGACAACGTTTAAAGATTGTTCCAGGAGAGTTTTGCTGACACAGAGAACAGAGACTGGGACAGTGGCTGGAAAGGTATAGACACAAGCAAAAAAACCCCACTCCCTTCTTTGGTAAATCCTGAAAATATTACAGCAAGTATGTATGTTGATATGAATTATCCAACTAAAAGGAAAAACTTGGTGAAGTGGAAGTGATTGAGAGAAAATTCTGATTTAGATTTTTGAGTTTGCTAGAAGAGATGGCTTCTTGTTCATAACTGGAGGATTATTGTCATAGTAGGAGAGAAGTAAGAATAAGAGCAGGTGCAGATACCATAAATGTTTGGAAAAGATGTACATGTAATTTTCTGACAAATTTTATTTATTATTATTTTTGTGTGTGGTCTGGAAATAACAAGGCAAAGCTGTACATACCTCCAGGTTCCATGTGAATCGAAGTGAGAAATAAATCAAAGAAAAATGGCTGTTTCTTGAAAGGATTTCTGAGAAATCCATTTTTTTCAAGGTCACTTTGGTTTCATGAAGGAGATATTCACAGAGGAAATTGAGGGAGTCTGTCGATGAGGACACATTTTGAGAGCCAGAAAGTGGGTCTAGGAAGGAGTCTCAAATTAGGCTGTGGATAGCACAAAATGGGAATATGTATCCAAGTTGAACCTATTACATTTTCTTGAAATTGGGTGGTATCATAAGTGATGATATGAGAGTATTGAGGAGGAATGTTTGACCAGAAGAAAGAAGAGTTCTGTGGCTCTTGTCATCCATTCTTTTGGGATCAATAATGAGTCCTTGGATGGGGATGAGGAGCCTTGTGGGCTTCTTAAATCCTGCAAGGGCAGTGATGAGGCCACTCAGGGTCACTTGTGAACACACTCTCAGCTATGCCACCTGGTGTTATCGTATTCAGTTATCTTAATAACACTACATTATAGAGACCATTAGTTTGCAATTTCATAAACCAGCATTAGAGAGTTTGAAGTGGCTTTTCCCAAGGTTTTCTGGATAGCTTCTAATCCAGCTGTCTGACTTCATGAGCTATACTTTTGGTCACTTCTAAGTGGGTAAAGTGAGGAGGGAGGTAAAAGATTTAACTTGCACATCTTTTTCAATTTCCCTTTTGGAGTTAGTATAATGTCACATTTTAGGACAAGACACTGATTTTTTTAATTAGGTTCTCAGCAACTTTCTAACTGGGTGACTTTGGGCAAATCTCTAAAATGTTTTTAAATGTTTGATTCCTCATTATTTACATGAAGACAATAAGGAACCACTAAATTCATATGATTACTATGAACATATAATGAGAACTCAATAAATGCTCATTGATTATTATTAATGGTTTGTAATCCTTTTCCATAATTCTGAAATCTATACATTCTAAAAACTGAAAGTCGTTTTATAATTTATTTCATATCAAAATATGGCTTAAACCTACATGGGTCTCATTTTAACCTTTAATTCTTCAATTTACTATAGATATTCTTACATTCACCTGAAAAAAAATTTAATGCATTTGGTTATCGGGTGTATCTTGGACACCTTGACATATAATATGAAATATAAATAATATGTGCTTAATTATTTTCTAAATCTAATATATTCTAAAATCCTAAATGTATCTGGTTCCATAGGTTTCAGCAAAGGTGTTCTAGACCTGTTTTATTGTCATTATTCACTATCCCTTAACAGAATATGTTGTGAATTGATGTGATTATGTAAAATAACTAGTTCCTTTGCAAGAAAAACATTTGAGTCATAATGCAATTAGAAGTACATGCCTTACATTGGTAAAAATATTTGGAAATTTATGTGGAAAAATAAGATTTGGAAGTTCAAGTTAGCTTCTGGGTCAGGCCAGCCAGCTCCCTCCATGGAAGCCTGATGGGTAGTGTGACATTCAGGGATTTGCTACATTCCTGAGTCTGGCTTTAAGCTTTGTAACCTTAGAAATTTATCAACACCTCCTCAAGAATGGATATGTCTCCTGGGGTTTGTATCATCTAAATGAAGCTCATGAGACTGGGGTGAAGGCTTAATGTCAGCCCAATAATTTCCGGGGGGAGCCATCACTGCCAATGAAATCAGATATACTTGGTGCAGAGTCTCCCAATGGGCAAGGGGTCTAGGAAGGTGTAGGAAGCAAAAGCATACTTAAGATGTCAGTTTATTTACTGATAAGAGGGTAGCATGTTGCGTCCAGCACTTGGCAAGACAATGATATAGATAACTCTGTTTATTTAGCATGGAATCAGGAATAAAAGACAGGGTGAGTCTAAATAATTAGTGGTATATACATAAGATAAACTAAGGATAGTTTCATACAAAGAATCTTTGTAGAGATAGAGGAGACAAATCACATTCTTGGGTGAGGGCACCTCACAGCTCAGCACAGCCCTGGGATGAGCATTGCAGGGGTTCTTTGGTGCACGACCCCTGTGTATTCTACTCTGTTCAAGTGATTACAGCCCCTTAGAGAGATGCATTATTTTTTTAGAGATGATAAATAATTTGATCAGGTCATAATCACATCCTGCTTGCCTGTGAGCCATCAAGTCTCTATAAAATGCCTTTTCTTATCTTTTCTCTGATTCATTCTCTGTTGATGTCTGCATTTAATTAGCAGAAATCAGTTTTAGAGGTCTTTTCCCCACCTCCTGTTTCAAAGATAATTAGGGTCAAAATGTAAGCCATGGCCATAAAATATGGAATCAGAGAACCAAAGTTCCAGTCTCTATTGTATAACTTATTCTAAGATGGGAGTTCTTAATGCACCTGGTACACATTAACTGTGCAAATAAAAATGTTTTATCATGGCCTCACATACTCATTTTGAGAATCAACTAGACAGCACATAAAAAGAACCTTGAGAAATACAAGTCTGTTAAATTTCATTTATTTAACTCTCAGCACATATTGTATACTTTTTACGCTCAGTAAACTTTTTTTTTTGAATGAATGAAAAAGTCAGTTACTCACTGTGTCTTGCTGTATTGGAAGCCACAGTTCAGAGGTTCTTGAAATGCATAACCTGCCTATGGGTAAAATGAAGAACAGCAATACTAGAAGACAGTAGCAATGTACTGTCTTCAATCTACAACTGGTCTTCTCTTAAGAAACATATATTTAAACATTGATTTCAATTGACCTTGTTGCTCAAAACTCTTAACAGCAACAATGCCACTTAATCACTTGACTGTTCTATGTAACTGATGTTTAGGAAACAACTGGTGTGCAGGGTGCTAGGTCTCACTAGTAACTAACTTACTGTCAGCCATGTTGCTGAACACAAAAATCTCACATTGTTTTTCCTTAAACTGTCATAATCATATGCATTGTTTTAGTCTATAATGAAAAAAAAAACTTTAATCTATCTTGAGTTTTGAGGGAATTTAAAGGGGATTTGAAGTTGTTCCTTTTTCCTAGAGAAAGACCATATCATGTGTATATGCCTTATGGTTTATTTAGAAAATTTTCACAAGTGTAGACCCTAAAGACAACTGTCAGCTGCTTGTTTTTATTTTTGTGCTCACTCTCACTTGCTTCTTCCCTCTCCCCATCTCTTCTGTATTTTCTCCCCTTCTTTTTTTCCTCCTTTCTTTATTTTTCTTCATATTTTCTGTTTTTAATAAACTGTGCTTTGTAAAGCCTGGAAAATTAGACTAAAATTTAGATATAAAGTAAAGGGAAGATGGCACAGAGTGGGTTTTGAGAAATATGGAGAGTCACCTTCCAAATAAAGAATGTTCCCTCTGTGTGCTTTACTGAGTACTTCTATGATAAACTGGGGGGGTGGGGGCCACGGGGAAGGGTGAATGACAATAATTGTGATGATGTGGGTCCCATAGATGACCCTGGAGACCTGGAGACTGAAATGAAAAACCAGGGGTGAATGTGGACTTGGTACACCTTCTCATCTAAAATGTTTCAAGAGATCAGCTCACTGTAGGTGCTTCATAAAAATCTCTACATCTAGTTAGCTGAGTGAATATTAAGTAAGTGAGAATCTCTGAATCATTAGGTCTCTGTTATGCAATTGGTTGAAATGATCAGTGAAGAATAAAAGGTTAAGGAAAGAGAAAATTAATATTTAAAAAATCAAATGTGAAACTACTGATTAAAACCAGATGACACATATAAAGACCTCAGTATGTAGTAGTTGCTCAATAAATGCTATTTTATTCCTTGCTGATATTGTCTTCCAGAATATTTTTATTATATATTATTTCCATCAATAGGTAAATTTTATTGAAGAATAGAATGACTGTAAAATAAATAGATACATTTAAAACAAAATGATAAAAACAAGGGAAAAACCAATACAAATTATGATTTACATTATTTTACTTAATATTCAAAATAAACCCTTCCAATAGTTATTATAAATAAGCCCATATTACAGAAGCTAAAGTTGAGTCACAGGCAGTTTTAGTAACTAGCTCAAGATTACACAGCCTGTCAGTGAGGGTCAGGATGTGAATTCTGGTCAATTAAGATCCAGATTAAGACCCAAAAGAAAAATGAAGTTGCTAACAAGCCCAGACCTATGTGCAACTGCAAAATAATTTTCTTGCTATTCAAAACGTATATTATGGACAAATTGCCATTGGTAGATTCAAAACACTGAACACATTTTTATTCAGTAATAATCAATTTTATATGCATTAAAAGCATCCTTGTTAGGGAACAGTTGTATTTTGATAAATGTGAGAAGTTAAATTATCTATATAGGTTTGAATTCAAATTATCATATTTGAGTCTGATTAAGTGGTTAAAGAGAATAGAATTTAGCTACTCTAAAAGACCATATGTCCAGTGCAGGTTTAAGGAAGGATGGCAAGTACCTCTGAATGGAGGAAAATCCACACTCCGTTTTTTTTTTTTTTCCTCTTTTTCCCATCTATCTACATGCCAAAATTGGGCCTGAAATGTCTTGGTTTATGGAAAGGAGAGTAGTTTGTAGCAGCAATATATTGGTTGTTATTTTCTGTTTATCGTATCTTTTAGAGAAATAGGAAAAATAAATATATAATTTAAATAAATAGTTTGGTTGCCTTTGAATGATTCCAAAAATTGAGTTTATCTGGTTGATAATTCAATCAACAGAACTTATTTGTTTGTTAATAATTTAGTAATAATCAAAAGATGTAAAATAAGACTTTCACATTCTCACTGACAAGAAAAAAGACTTCCTCTGTTTCATGCTTTCCTTTATGTGACAATGTTTTAAGTAACTATCGAGGGTATTTTTGCCTAGGACACCAAAGTGGCTTTCTTCCTTAGAGTCAGGACAAACTGTGCCTTAACAATTTTGAGTCCCCATGTAGTAAAAGGACATTTTGCTCCAGGTTGATCCCAACCTTGTAGTCCAGTGACCATAATTCTTATGATTTTTGAGAGGAATCGTGCTATTCTCTATCTGGTAAGGAGAAAGTTCAGTATTTTGGTTTCTGTGTTTAATAACAATCTTGACACAGGTATAGTCTAACAGAGATTGTTAATAAAAATATGACCATCAGGAAAAAAAAAACACCTCTGGGCTTTTTCCTTCAAGCTGCAGCACAGGTTGAAGCAAAATATGTTTCTACTTTTTTGAGCCATTGTGTTTTACAAAACTTCTTTTCTCTCTGCACACAGACCACATTTTAAAATAATTTTAATGAAAGTTAAGTTTTTACAAACAATTACCAGTTTCTGTAGTATACTTTTATATTGTATGCCATTTTTTAACCTCATGAATGCCTTCTTGATTTTCTTTATTAAAGGAAATGCACGTTTCATTTGTTTTTATTATCACAGAAGAAAAATGGTCTTTACAACTTTGTTTTCCCTTTAAAATAAGTGAACCATTTAAATCTCTTCACTTTTAGCACATATTTTGCTGAAATCCTTTCTGAGGTTCAGTGGTGGAAAGGTGACTGATTTAAGTTTATTTGTTTTGGTAGGTGATCTAAGAACTGCAGAGTAAGGCTTGTCTTGGGCCATTGTGGTAGGGATCCCTTGAAACTCAACTTTCTTCTCTGTGTTGTTTAAATCTGTCTTTCTAGAGACCAGCTTTTCAGTTCTACTTATCTGTATTTCACAGGCAAGGAGTGGAAGGCCCTGCCTCATTTTCTGTCACTGATAGGGACAAGAAAGTCTACAACATCAGGGCAAACTTATCTAACTGAAACTTCTCTGATTTCAGTTGAGTATGGCCATCCTTAATATTGTTCTTGAAACTTTTTTCAAATCAGCTGGCTTGGAAACATTTTTTTCACCTGAGATGGCCAAAGAGACTCCTAAGCAGAATAGTTCCATTCTTTCCCTCAGTTTCTCACCTTTCTAAATTAAGACATGTTTGTGGGGCTCTTCTGGCTTTTTTCCCCCCAACTTAACACCAGCTTGCATTGTTTTTTTCAGGAAGTAAATGCCAACCCTTCAATTAGGTTCTATTTCAGTTGAATAAAGAAGAGGTAGGTCCCTTGTGGATTTCAAAATGTGAATGTTTTCCTTCCCTATTCTCAGTGCTGATTCTTATTTTCTCTACTTTCATATACCTTTGATCATTTAGGTCAACTTTTTATATTATAGGAAGGAGAGTTTTAGTTGCCTACTCTAAAGCAATCTTTATTCTCTGAAGACCCTCTATGAAATAAGCTTTTGATCTTAGGCATTCTCAGACTATTCAGTTAAGTTACTATATCAGGAACTGATATTGTTATGCTTCACTGGACAGTATAGAAGGATTGGATAATCAGAAAGCAGGATAATAAATCTCAAGTATTTTCTATTTTCATCTTAAATCCCTTTTTAACCTCACATCTGCAGTGGATGATGATACTTTATTGATAAAAAAAAAGTAATTTAAGGTTTGGGAAATAAAATACATCAGTAAGAAATAAAAGAGAGGTCTGGGGAAAAGCTTTGCAGAGACTGCATTTTAATAAAAAATTTCTAGACTGAGGGGGTCAAATAAACTAAATTTACTTTTTTTCTGTCACTCATTTAACAAACATTTAACAAGTACTCAAAACTGTGTGTTGGCACTGTGGGAGATACAAAGATGAATAAAATGCAGTGTCTGTCTGTGAAAATCCTAGGGGATACTTAAAATATATATAAATAGCTTTAATACAAGCTCAGAAATGACAGCTGCCATAGGGGAGCATAAACACAGCACTTTGAGCTCTGCAGCTGTGAACTGCTTTCCTGCTGATGTTGAATGCAGGATACATATGCATATACACATGCACATATGTGCACACACTCAGATGCACACATGTTTGTAGGGCTGTCTTATGGTTTAATCAGTCTTTAAAATGATCACCAGTTTTTAAAATGGATAAATCATGGTCGTTTAGTCAATAAACACAATTACACATGTCCTAATGACAACCTGATTCAAAACATGGTCCTAGTTTTAATAATGTTCAGAATAATGTTTCAATTTAATACAAATATCAGTTACAAGATATACAACATAGAACATAATAATAAGCAAAATTAAATTCACATGTCTTGGCAAATGTCATAGAAACACAACCCAAAGTATCTAATTGTTTAAAAAGTGGCAATAATTAGAAGGAAAGCTGGATCATTTAAGGAGAAAAAAAATCTAAGGAGCACAACTGATGCAATACTGAAATGGATATAAGTGAATGCTAAATTCATATTTACATATTGTGAATAATAAATTCACATATTGTGAGTGCTTTAAATACTTGAAATAAGATCTTGAACAATGAACATAAAACATAGAAATTAGGTTTTGAAAACAGCACTTGTCAGCCAGTCTCATTCGTCTCTGTCCATAGACAAAGAACACACAAGGTCTGGCACAAATAGTGCCCTTTTTATTACAAAATCATAAGCATGTAATTCTGTAACATAACAATATCACACTCAAGCACACCATGTGATATTTTAGGTGTAATGTTCAGTTTAAAAGTGTCAATTATTACACCCATATTATTACCCTACCAACCACACTCCAGCAGGTATTATTTCTGTTGTAATCTGTATTTTAATTATATCAAGATAAATTTATGTTATATTTCATGAATTTTCAGAGAAAGCAACCTAAATATGAAGGAATAATGAGGACAACTTATTAAGTATTATCATCTTATAAAATTCTATATGTTAACAAAAGAGGCTTGAAAAAAGTTGTGGATGAGGAACTCTCCTCAAGGGAATTGGTATTGTGGCAAAGTCAGAATTATCTAAATGTATACACTGGCTATTTTGGGGTTTAGCTATGTGATTTCAGGCAAATTTTTAAAATATCTGAACCTTCTTTAGAAAGTATACGCACACATATATGTTTTCATACTTATCCGAGGAAATATCCAAGGAGAGAGGAAGGGACATGAGAGAGAGAAACACTGATGCGAGAGAAATATTGATCAATGGACAGGGGACTGAACCACAACCCAGGCATGTGCCTTGTTGGAGAATTGAACCCATATTCTTTGGGTTTATGGGACAACACTGCAACCAACTGAGTCAGGGCTAGAAAGTAGATATCTTAAAGCTAGGATAACATTAATAATTACCTCACTATTTGTTTTACAAATTAAATGAGTTTATACATTGAAGTTTAAGATTAGTATTTTCTCAAATAGTAAGTTTCAGTACCTAAGTCTTCCCCACAAAGCAGAAACAGAAAATTGACCTCAAGGAAGAGAAGGAGAAAACACTGACAGGGGGAAATTGTCACAAATATCTTGATCCTTTCCATTCCTGCCTGAAAATCTGGATGGAAGCCAGAGGTATTGTAATAAATTTCTTTATTTTTTACATTCAAATTTATTTTATTTTTATACAATTAAGTTTCCTTTTCTCCAGTCTTTTCTGACCCTAGATTTTCCCCCCTGATACTCTTGATTTAAAATTATGCATTATATTAAATGAAACATAAAGCTGTACCTTCATCAAAAGATAGAGGGATTTCTGAATGTTGAAAAATGCAAGTATTATATTCACTACTTTAATACAAGACTCATATGGTTACCAGGTTAAATACAACACATCTGGTTAAGTGTGAATTTCTGATAAACAAGGTATAATTTATTAGTATATTTCTCCAAATTATATTGCACATATTTATATTAATAAATTATTTTCTGTTTATCTAAAATAACATTCACTAGGCATTCTGTATTTTTATTTGATAGATCTGGCAACCTTGGGACTGTCAGAAACTCACTCATCCCCATCGTCAATCCAAAACCTAATCAATCACAAGTAATTCTGTGCATTTATCTCAGCCCCTCCTGTCACCTCCTTATTTAGACCACAGTCATTCTGATCCTAATAATTTCAGCTGCCTCCTAATTATCTCTGACTGTTTTCTCTCCATCTACCAATTCTCTCTCCACCTTGGAGCAAAGTGATTGTTCCAAAACACAAATCTGATCACAGTGACTTATCTGCTAAAAACTTGTCAGTGGTTTCCCAGAACCCTCTGGATAAAATTTAAACCCTTTAGTAAATAACATAAGGTGAAGTCTTTGGTGATCTAGGACTTGCTTTCCTTTCCAGTTTATCCGTTGTAAATTAAACTCCAGCTTACAGTGAGCCTCATTATGTCTTAATTCCTCTGCCTGGAAAGTTCTTCTTGAATATTCCTCACTTCCTCCCCTATCTAACTCCTGTTCACCAGGCTGAGTTAAATGCCTTTTCTCTTAAGCTATCCCATAGTGTTTCAATTTTAGCATTGTAATGCAGGAGCTACAAATCAGGGAGATGTACTTGTGTTCATGATAGTCTGAAAAAAAAGAAGAAACAGCCAGAGGGCCAGCAGATGTGGACATGCTGTGGGCATGCCATTTATTACTCACATTACAGGGAAGTGCACTAATGGTGGCAGATTGGGCAAGAGAGACCGCCCCCCACCTCTGGCCTTGGTGCTACTTGTTGGATTAGGGAGGTAGCAATGGTGGTTGTGGAGGGTGCTGTGGTAGCATGTGAAGATACTACAGGGTTGTGACAAACATAGGAACTTTGAGAAGGCTGGGGCTCTAGATATAGACTGTTTTCCTCATTCCCAATGGCTGCTGGCCAAGCATCCACCTGTTCTCTGAGGTCATTAGGGGGCCATGTCCTGAGTTACCCTACATTCTACCCTAACATTTCTCCTCCACCTCACAATCTTCACATTAATTCTTCTGGACAGGAGTCCCTGCATGTGAGGGCATTGGCCCATTACATCCATATACCATAAACACAGTATAAGCTGTAGCCTAAGAAGAACAGAATAAGGCAGAGGCCAAGGAAGCCAAGGAGAACATGACTTTTGTTTTACCTGACCAGACAACCCCCAAGATTTTGACCGAGAAAACAGGTTTTTGCCTGCACAGTGTATGGCAGTCTCTTCCTGCCTGATCTAAGGGAGACCAGGGAATGGGATCTGAGACTGGGGAAGAGAGCCTGTGAGCTGATTATTCCAAAGTGGGGACTGGAATCTCCGAAGCATCATCATCTTGATATGGAATGGTTGTATCCAATTTAACCATCTAGTGCTGACAACACGTCCATTGAGCCAAATTATTCAGTCCGATTTCAGGAAGTGGCAGTGCAGATGGGCTTCTAAAGTGAGGCTTATACTGCATAAACAAGCAACGAGGTATGAAAACAGAAAAAGCACAAAGGTTAATGAGCACATCAAATCATAAACCAGTTTCTGAGTCTTAAGAGTGTCAGATAAGAAGACTTCCAAATTCAAGGCTTTTCCTGGAATGAAATTAAGCAGTGAAAATTTGATAGATCCTCTTTACCTGTGGTTTAAATGTCTATCATCAGGGGACAGGTACCGCATATTGCCTTGTATAATGCACACCCACATCCTAGTACTAATTCCCATGTATAATGCACATCCTTACTTTTCCCTAAAAAGAATTAGGCAAAAAAAAAATGCACATTATACACAGCAAAATATGGTAAATTTTCTATGGTTGATATTGCATTGGTAGTTCTCAATAAATCCAAATGAATATATAAAAGAAAAATGAAACATTAGTTTGAAAGAAATCTAGAAAAACTCAGGATCTAGTCTAATTCATAGATGAGAAATAAACTTTTATGGATAATTCAGTGAATTAGAGACTAATTTCCATAATCGTGTACAATAGATTTTATTGAAACATAATTTTTCTCCTAAAATCACTCTTATTTTTATCAAAGAGCCAAATCAAGACCAATTCATTTATTACATTAAGTCCGGTTTTAATTTGGTCTGATTATTTGCATAAACACAACAGGAATAGCAATTGATCATATTGGCTTTCTTAAATCTATTTTGATGGAATGTTAAAGGAATTTTTAGGTAGAGCTTTAATTAGTCCTTCAGGGCTGGAAAATCAAGCCATGCAATTGCCATTAGGCTTTGACTGCAGTACCTGAAGGTTTGGGTGAGTTTCTCAAGTTCTCAAGGTCCTCAAAATGCCTTGAGGCTCTTTACTTGCCATCTTTCAGGAAGGAAGTCTTGACTTCTTACCTGGAAAGACTGGCAGGTACCATGTGATCAAGCAAGGAACCAGGCCATTTCTGTAGTGGACTTTTATTAACTTTGAAAGCCAATATTAATTTCTTCAGGATTTGGTGACATCCAGAGTCAAAGCATGACTCTTCTGATCATGACATTCCAGACAAAGACTTGGTTAATGAAACCACAATTGGAAACCAGCTTTATGTGTCCGGGTATGAAGAAATCAGATTTCTATTGGGTTTATGCGAACAAATATATTGTCATGGAAAGAATAATACTTATTAAGAATTTCCAAATTCCAAACAGATCAGGTAGGTAGAAAAATATAAATGCTTCAGTATTGCTTATGAAACTATAATTTACCAAATTGTTTTAGGGAAAAAATATTTTCTTATGTCTGAAAAGCAAAAGATTAAAAAGTAGCAATATTTTTTTAAAAAAGTTATAAATGCTATAATTATCTTCAGTTTACTATGTCTTATAATCAATTTCTGTTTATCCTGATTATATGCAAGCACCTCTATAAATCCAGTTATTTCATAGAGGTCTAGTAATCTTTATTCAGATCCAAGGTTTGATCTGAAAAATCCATTCTCAGAAATATGCAATCTAAAACCAATCAGTGTCCACTCCATGAAACCCTCCAAAGACATAATATATTGTTACAAGTGAATCAGAGTATATAAGTGACAAAACTTAAAATGACATGGTTACAGATTTGATTATAATGCAATAGACAAAGGAATTTGCTTTTCTGTAATGACATTTTAAAATAATAAATAATTTACAAATGAAAGTGTATCAGAACTTTGTGGACTCTTGGATATTTCATATAATCTCTAGAACATATACTTTAATAATAAAAGCATGTATATACAAATACAACATTCTTATTATTTCTTTATTTGACAGAGTTTCCCATGTACTTTTGAGCACATTAAATAGGCCTAATCAGTTCAAAAACTTATCTTTTATACAAGAGAGACAACAAAGCCTTGAGGTATTCCAGGGGCCTGCTGGGATAACTCAAAGTCATTTCTCAGTTAAAAAGTCTCTTAAAATTTGAACTTTGGGAAGAGTTTCAGATAAGCTTAACCGAAACAGTATAATAAGCTTAACTGAAACAGTTTGTAAAACAACACTTTTTATGACAATAACATTAAAAGATATTAATTAAACTTAAAACCGGTTTTCACATAAAATAATTTGTCCAGACTACAGGATCCTGCTTAATTTATATGTGTTTACTTTTTTAAGCCAATGCAATATTATACCCTAGTTATACCATCCAGAGGCAGAGAATACACCACATGTAATACAAAGATGACCACTTATCACATAAACACCGTACACATGAAGACTGAACATATAAAGGTTATACCCATAATTTTAATTACTAATTTTTGTAGGGAAAGCACAAGATTTTCTCATTTGCTTGACTTCCTGCTTCTTCCCTTTATGCAGTTCTTCTTCAACTTGTACAGAACCTCTGCAATTTTCCTAGTCCCTTTTAGTTTGCCCTTTTAACTCATCCAGAAATGAGAACAATTTACTTTTAATGCTATTTCCTTCAAAATCTATCAGCGTAATTTACATGTTTTATTACCAAAACCATATATTTCCCCAACATAATTAGAATTTTCAATTCTTAGTGACAATTAAAAGTAAGTAATTAGCAATTATTCTTTATATTGACAAATTTATGAGTACATTTCAAAATTTTCAAAGTTTTTCTCCCCCATTGGCAAATACATACATACATACATATATATTCATGCACACATATATATACATGCATGTATACACACATATTTTTTATTCTTGATGGTCACTGCATCTTTTAGTGAGCTCAAAATTGAGCTATTTCATTATCTAGTATCCTCAACAATTTTTACAGAGGCTGAAGAAGAGGCATTTCCCAAGACCACAGCTCCTGTGCCACTAGAAGAAGGATCTACTGTTTCAAAGACTCATTTTTTCCCATTTCTTACTGAGCTTTACTAAGAGGGGAGTAAGACCTTTTTCCCTCTTTAAACCATCAATTTAAATCTTTTCTGAGCAGAATCCTTATGATGCAAAAACATGAAAGCTTCCACATTAGAGATCTCATTCCGTTTACTAGGCCTTTAGCAAACAAATTTGAGATTGAGACCAAGCTGTTCCTTTAAAAACAGTAACAAAAACAATATCTAAAACAAAGACAAAGTTTAAATAGATGAGTTTTCTCAAATTAAACGCTCTAAAAGGAGAGACGAGGACTAGCCTTAGAATCTTATCTCCTCATTTTTCTCTCTAACATAAGTACACACTCTTGACTGCTTAACTTTTGCTTTGCCTGCTTTTTCCTCTTCCTCGTGCAGGTTCTCTGCCACCTTTAAATGTTCTACAAGGTCTGTGGGATGACTGGGGACATCTTTCCAACAGGCCTGCCACCTCATACCACATTGAACTGGTGCACCACCCCAGAATCCCCCTGAGGGCCCCCACATGGCATGCCATCATGTGCAGTTATTTTCTGGAATATCCTGCCAACTACACTAATTGTACTGCAGGAGCTCCAAACCAGGGAGCTATACTTGTGTTTGAAATGCCTGGAAGACCAGCAGATGTAGACATGCTGTGGTCATGCTGTTTATTACTCATATTACAGAGGAGGGAACCGATGGCAGCAGATTGGGCGAGAGAGACCGCACCCCACCTACAGCCTTGGTACTAATTATTGGGGTAAGAAAGTAGCAGGGCAGTGGAGAGGGTGCTGCAGTAGCGTGTGAAAATGCAACAGAGTTGTGTTAAACACTGGGGCCTTCAGAAGGCTGGGTCTCCAGATACAGACTGTTTTCTTCACTCTTTATGGCTGCTGGCCAGGCAGCCACCCATTCTCTGAGGTGGAGGAGCCATTTCCTGAGTTACTTACAAGCACTTTCTAATAATTGTCAAATAACACTGCGATTGTCTTTTTTTCACTTTTTAGGCCCCTGGTAGACTCTGTGCCCTGGGAAGGAAGGAACTGTATCTTTTTGAATTACAATACCACATTGACACATTTTTAAAGTGTGAATAAAGAAAGAGACCTTTAGTTTAATAATGTATCAGGCAACACATAAGATGAAATGAGAGTATTTTTGAAAGGCTATAGTAGCAAAGTTAAAGCAAAGCTCTCAGCTCTTATTTTTGTTCTGCTTTGTTTATTCATAGGCAGCACAATTCTTGACATGCTAGCTAAGTGACATCCAAGTATTTGTTTACATACTGTACAAAATTATGGCAATAGTATCTTGTTTTTATATGCAATGAACACAGAAGTGAACAGACTAACATGACTGGGAAAGAATTTCCTTACTTTTAACCAAGACCTTTTAAAAAATATTTGATTTAACAACTATTTTTAATAAGTAAATATATATAATATTTAAAACCCTGCTCTGCCTGTGCAGTCATTTAACTTCCCCTCCAGGAAAAAAAATACCAACAGTCATAGTTCCACCATGTGCCCTTCCAGAGACATTTTATGCATATACAAGCAAATATATGCAAATATATGCACACATAGATTTCCATTGTTTCCATGGGTAATTAAATCTTCAACTAGTAAAGAATATAAAGGTATAAAAACTTTCATCTGACCTATTGAAGTAACGAATTTCATGAGAATAATTTTGTTTTGCTTGGTTTCACTGTTTCAATCAGTAATTAAGTAATTAAATATTCATTAATAAAGTATTTATAATGTCCTGATAGTAAATTTTAAGTGAGTCATGTCCCACAAAAATACGCTCCATTTCACTGTCTCAAGATCTTAAAATTTTAAGCTGTCTCTATTAAGATTATATTGTTTTCAGTTTTTATGCTTTTGCATTTTTAAATTTCCTATATATTTGACAATCTTTGTACTCATTCTCAAAGCTCAAAAGTATTAAAAATTAAAAATCAGTTTACCATGTATATACAATTAGATATATTTTAAGAAAAATATAAATTAAAATAAATCAGAATATTTTCTTAAAACATATTTTCTTCTAAATTATTCTAATTTATGATGTTTACTTCTTAATTTTAATTAGTGTCAATTGAAATATTATATTTATATCAAGATAATTTTATGTATTTTTTAAAAACTTAAGTCAAACTTTTATTTTTATAGTAATAAAGTTATTCACAATTTTAGCTTTCTAGAATATAAAGAACTTTCTGGTTGACAATGGTAGAAATGAGCATCATGCTTCACACATACTATGTCTAAACCCTTATATATACTAATTTACCAGTGACATAGCTTATTTCATACTGCAAAATGATTCTCAATTGCTATGTGCAACTTATATGAAAATTACACTAAAGCATGAGTCCCTCTGAAAATACAAAATGGAATAATGTGGGAAAAATGGAAGCATCACAACTCTGGAAAATGGTATTTTACTATGCAAGAAGGTATTGCCTTCATGCTGACTGTAAAAATAAATAGTTGCATATTTTTTCTTACGTAAGGCCATCTGCTACTCAATTTTCTCCACAATGTCCAAAGCATTTTCATCTCCCAAAGCTGTACAACCCACAAATTTTTATAGTACTCGGATATAGTTAGTTGCCTTTGGTTTGAAAGGAATATGGTAAACGTGTGGAGAGGTGTTTCTTTGGGGTCTAAAAAGTCTTATCACAAAAGTGGATGTTTAAGATTATTTTCCTCTGCTGGACTCAAATGCCCGATTCCGCGTGATACAGAAGTCATGTTCTTCAGTACATGTGGCACAAGTGTTTATGAGATACTAAGCCCTCTAAAGCTCAGGACTCAGGTCAGGAGCCCCTCTGTGGCCCAGCTGCAATGGCCGTACCAATATAGTCAATGGATTTTCTGTCTTTCCTAATGATTTCCATAAAGACTCTGCATATCATTCACTAAACCTATCACAGTGTCTGGAATATATTAGGATATTTAAAACAAAAATGAAAAGGAGGGAGAGAGGGATGGAGGAAAGAAAAGAAGAAGGAAGGGAGCAAGTAGGGAGATAAGGAAGGAAAAAAGGGAGAGAGGAAAGGAAGGGAGGAGAGAAGGAAGGTCCTTATGTATTGTTCAAGCAGAGAATTATTTCTGCTTGTGGGGGTGAAGGGATAAGTCAGGATTTATTAGCTTATTTGGCAGTACTATCTTTAAATAGAAAATTTAAGTTTCTTCTGATGGTAGGTACTTTGAATATAAGAAGATATAGGTCTTCTTCTTAAGATGATTAACCAGGAAATAGATTTAAATTACAAACTCATTTTGCTAACTGCATACCACTTAAGAATTTAGTAATAGCAAGGCCTTTTAAAGTTTCTGTCCCTTGATTTTTCATCTAAACAAAGAGCCAATGAATAAATGGTTACCTGAAAATCATCTATTTGAAATTACCCATCTACTAGTTACTTTTGTCTTTTTAATATAGATGAATGGTTTTACCTTATCACAACACTAGTTTGGTTTTATTTTTGGCACTGGCTTTAGGAAAGGCTATTGTACCTTTACTGCAGGTAGAATTTGATATCTAATTCAGTCCCTCAGATTTTCCAAATTTATTTTTGGAAACTAATCATTTTCGACTCTTAATTCTTAAATCTTCTATAGGTATATTAAAATATAATTATAGTAAAATATACTTAACTTGACTTCAAATGACAATACTATTGTCATCTATATAAACTGATAAATGTAAAGAAACATGTTAAAAATTTTATTTGGTATTTTTTTATGCTCAATTATGTACACATGTGTATATACACACACATGCTTAGATAATACTTGTGAAAATGTAATATATCCTCAGAATTTTTCAGTATATTTTAACTCTTAATTATTGCATTAGTAGAGATTTGTATCATCCAAATTAGTATTTACAGAACTCTTTCATTTACACATAGAAACAAGCTAAAAATATAAGCAGTGATACATATTTCTTTAATTCAATGGAATTAATAAATAACATAATACATTAATGACATAAAACATATTCACCACCATGCCTGCCTTTGAAAATGTTGACAAAAAGACTTATGGAAAACATCCAACTAAGTTCAAAATTTGAAATACAAGTGACGCAAAACTGATTCACTACTACTTCATAAATAATATTCTTTTGTGTTTGCTATAAATTATTTGATATATAAATGATTGTAATAGAAACAGAAACTTTATGGGTTAGCTTAGGTACAAAACAATATTTATAAATTTTAAAAACACTTGCATTACAACTGTAACCATAACACAATACATGAAAGAGAAAGAATTGAATGGCTCCACTAAATTGAAGGAAAAATACAATGAGTTAAGAAAAGAAACTCAGATTTATTTTCTCCAAATCAGAGCATGCAGAGTCTTTCTGTATTGCTGTCACAGTTCTGAATGTCTGATAGAGAGAAATAGTATGCTGGCCTTGTAGTTATGAGATCTGTGTGTCACCAAATGTACGGAGTGACCTTGTACAAGTGACTGAATCTCTCTAGACCTGGGCTAGATGATGTATATGGTCTGATTCAGCTTTAACTTTCTATATCTAATCAAATCTTTTCTGTGGAGATTCATTTTGTTCACTTCTCTACACACAGGACTTAAAGGACTGTTCACTTCAGAAACCCTTACTTTTTCTTTTTGAAGACTGAAGTTTCTAATCTGACTTCTCCTTTTCTGAAGATAGTCAAGTCTCTTAGGCTTCATTACATTATCAAATAAATCAATTTACTATGCAGTTACAACAGAGACTTTCATCCATTCAGGAACAAAAATTCTGCATCAGAAGAGTCATTTGAGCAGAAAAAGAACAAAGATGTGATCTAATCCCAGGTCCTGTAAAAATATGAAGTAGAGAAATAATTTACATATACTTCATCATATTTTTGTTTTACTGTCACTAAAATAGTATGTAATAAAACTGAGGACATTTTATTAATAAACTTTCTATTCAAAACACATAATATGTTGAAGTAATTTTATTAACAGCCTTATGGTTTTCAACTCATTACCATGTCCCTAGTTTTCGCATAATTTTTCTCATCAAGAGGAATGGCTTTCATTTAGGTAAGCTAGTCCTTGTCAAGAACTGTGAAGGACCTGAAATGACACCCTGCTTGCAAGCTAACTAGTTAGCCTGTTGCACCTTGATAGAAGCTGGCAGAAGGTGCCTGAGAATTTAAGGCACAGCAGACAGCATATGATTCGTGTTCACAGGGACCCTCTTGAACCCCCAGCTCCATGGGGTGATACAGAGTCATCCAGCTTGATAGTGAGCATTTGATCTGTTTATGTGATCATAGAAACCCCTATCTTTTGAAAGAAGACTACTAGCCAACCTGCCCAACTTTGTCCCCAGTGGAGACATCCTAGAGAGCAAAGACACCTACAAGTCCTGTAGAAATGCATGCGATCTGTGGAGAATTTACCCCCAACATCCCTAATAAGCAAACAAACAAAAAACCCTCAGAAAATTTACCCTCATATAGAAATCAGGATGCTTATAAAAGTTGGCATGTCCTCTGTCTTCAGGAAGAAGCGGACAGATGTCATAAAAAAAAAAATCTAGTCATATCCAACATCTATTAAATGCCTATTGTATCCCAGGGATTTTTATATACACTGTTACTCTGATTCCTAAAGCAACTCTATAAAGATCACTATCCTCCATTCCATAAGTAAGAAAATTAATGTTCATGTAAAGAACATACCTCATGGTCATAAAACTATTCCATAGCAGCACTGGGATTTAAATCTGGTACAGCACATTGAGAAATAATTTGTATGAGGCCTTAAAATGGAGTGAAAGAAATAACCAACGTTTAATCACAAAATTCCTTGTTTTGTTTTCTTAGTAGATGTACTGGATTTATGTAATCATCTTGTTAGGAGAAAGTAATGTTGTTATATAAATATTTTAATGTGATATCAAATAGATTTATACATTTATGATTCAGGCACTCTTATTTGTTTTAGAAAGCATTTTGGTATAACATCTCCAGAAACAATTTTTCTTCTCTTTTATTCCTTTTTAAAAGATTTTTACAAATTTTATTTTATTTTTTTCCATTACGATTTATCTCCCTTATACACTCTTCCACCTCCACCCACCCCTCCTCACTGCAATCACCATACTGTTTTCTTTTAACATATTTTAAAATACTTTTAGAACTAATGATTATCCCTTACATAAGAACTTCAGAAATTGTACTATGTAACGTGTTAAGTATATTCTAGATCTTTATTTTAAAAAATAAAAAAAAGAGAGAAAGAAAAGAAGAATAAAGTCTATAATAAGCTTAGTATATCTGGTATTATTAATGGAGGGGGAAAGCCTGAGATTTAGGTACTTACAAAGCATGTTTCAAAGTAATCCTTTTAAAATATCATATATTGTGCTTATTAATCTGAAGTTGTCTGTGGAAAAATACCCCTATTTTTAAAATTCATGATTGCCATAGGACAACTGCCCAAGTAGTGAGTAAGTGAGTTAATCTAGCAGCAGAGCATTACACTACAGAAACATTTTCAAAGCCAAAAATAGCTAAGAGGATTTATTCTTTACCAGTGTATCTGCTTTGGAAATCTCTTTGGCTCCACAGTAAACACAATCCTACTCTCCTGCCTATTGTTAATGTTGTTGTTAGTAGACTTAATTTTGGCTAAGCCCTAAGGATAAAAGGTTGAGAAATGTACAGCTAGAATTATTAATGGAGTTTGTAAAATCAAATGGGTTATTAGAGTGTGATCTACTCTGATCCCTTTTGAAGAATTCTGTTTTCCATTATCCCTTGATCTGTTTCTGAGGCTCAAATTTTAGCCAGAAGAGACCCTGCTCTGACCGTTACCTCTTAAAATGTATTGCCCAATGACACTTTTTTTTTTAATCTAACCGTGTTTTCATTCTTTACTTCATGTTTTATTTCTGTGCATTTTTCACTTGACATTGCATTTGACAATTAAAAGAAGTCCAGTACAGCCTGGAGATTATTAAGTCTTTGTAAATGTCTACTCTTTGTGTGTTATAATTGTCATAGTTTTGCTATAGCATATCTGATTTGTATAATGTGAAATCTGTTTTTACTAGAGATGAATTTTACTTTGTAGCAAGATAAAGCCCACATGTTAACTTTAAGTCTGAGCTTGAACCATCTTCACCCACTTTCCTTCACAAATCTGTTGCATCATCAGACTGGTTTATTCACTTTTCCAGAAATACTCTTTCAAGTTTCTGTTTTTACAAACTCCCTTTCTTTTTCAACAGAGTGAAGTAAAGACAAATTCTGCTCAACTTAGGTCCCTTTTTTTTTCCTTGAACACACCATTCCTCATTGATCTTTCAGTACATCAACTTCTAATAAGCAGTAAGGAAAGCAGTGATATATAATTAATACTTGTTGGAAGCTTAATGTATTGTACACATTATATAAAACACAGGCTTTCTCATTTAATTCTCATGATAACCTAATATGTTAAGTTCTTTTAAGGAAGATTAAGATACTGAGTATTTGAATAGTCAAATAACTCGGATAAAGTCACACAGCTAATCAGCATTGGAACAGGGATTCAAACCCAGGTTTTCCAATGCAAAATGTCATATTCTAAACTAAGCCATTAAATTTTATACAACGTTTTTAGTGATCTTTGTTTTTAATCTTTCTTATTTTCCTAATTATATTATAAGCTCTTTGAGGAAAGTGACAACATCTTACACATTTCTTGTTTCTGCATAGAGGCTAATTTCTGGGACAGTGAAATGCCTTAATCAATCTTGTCAGTAATTGGATAACTGACATAGTGTACTGTAAATATGTTGTTCACCAAAACACAAATATTAAGAGTAATAATAGAATAACCATTATTGGTTATTCCAGTATATTTCTGATATTCATTTATATCCAGCTCTATGTTAATTTAAGCACTGAAACAGTATAGCTCGGTGTCCTGATTCTCATATTTGAACTTGCTTTAGAATCCTGTGGCCGGCTTATCTAACCACAGGTTGCTGTACTCTGCTCTTAGAGGTTCTGATTCAGTAGATCTGAGATAGAACCAATTGTTTGCATTTTTTAAACAGACAATTTTTAATGCAAGTGTAATACCAAGTAAAAGCCAGTTCTGTTTTTATTACCACCTTAATAATTCAGCATGAATAAAGGACCCATAGACAAAGCCAAAGTGGAGAAGGAATGAGGGTGGGAGGTGAGGTGGGTGGGGCAGGGGGAAATGGTGGTGGGGAAATAGAGACAAATGTATTTGAACAATAAAATAAATAAATAAATACATAAAAATATATAATTAAAAAATACTAATTCACATTTCTAAATAATGATTTGCATTTCTAACAAACCCCCAGGTGATGCTGGTGCTGATCTTCAAAGAATCACTCTTTGAAAACCACTGGCTAGTGATTCTAGAATGAGCAGGGCAGAGCCAGAAGCCCAACTCTAACACAGAAGCTGTGTGAACCTGAACAATGTATATTTCATATATTTATGTATCAGTTTCTTCATCTATACAAAGCAGATGTTAGAATTTTTGGGTGGATTTAGTGAGTTCGTATATATAAATTGCTTATAACAGGTCCTGGCATAAATATAACAAATTCTCATTAGTTATTAAACATTTTTATCCTTATATCAATAAAATTATTAAGTTGAAGAGTCTTTATCGCCAGTTCTTTCTTAGATCGCCTTTTGTGTAATAGTACAAAAAGGAAAGCATTGAGTAACAGACTTAGAGCTGTGATTCTCAGGATTTCAGGGAAGGCATGCCGTACGAGAAAAGCCTTCTTGGCAAATCCAAGCAGTTGTACCATGACTCGAAGCACTTTCACAGGGAGCACAGAGCTTCCCATAGGAAAAAAGTGTCTATGAGAAGAGAGAACACACAGGATGATTTTAAAGAGAGACAGAGTAGAGGTCAGAAAGTCAGGGAATTTTTAATAAACGTGGGTTCCAATCTAAAATGTACAAAATTCAAGATGAATTTTTAAGCATAAAATTGTCACCACTTTGTGGTTAACATGATCCATTGTTTTCTCAACCTGTTACTTAACTTACAAAATAAGTGTAATTTTCTAAAACAACTTGAAACACACAAATATGTCTATTTCTTGTGACTGTGTGAGCAATAAAATCAGTAACTGAGAGTACTTCAAAATTCATTGATCTAAATAGAGATTGTGTTTTTGTTTTTGTTTTTAGCAGCTGGATGTATGGGATTAGGGTTCCATTCCAATCAGGTGTTTTGAACAGCAAAGGTAACCACATAATGGGCTAATATCTAAAGATATGAAAGATCTGATTTGTGGTATGACTAGTACTCTACCAATTGGACTGTTTTTAGATTAAACCCCTTGTACATTTATGTTTCAATTTAAATAAAATATTCCTTTCCCGTTTTAACAAGATCACATAATTCTAATCTAAAGTGATATGAGGAAAAAATACAGCAGTGGCATGATTTCTAATTTAAACAGTGTTAGGTGAAAAGGTCATTCTTTGCCCACTGTTTTGAGAATATGTTCCTGATTATATTTGCATACCTCATGAGGCAGCGGCAGGGTAATAAAAATGGATTAACATTGCTAGGACTCGCGTAAAGGACAAATAATTCTACCGGTGTTTCTCAGGGTGTAGTCTCTGGGTGTTTGTCTCAGAATCGTGAAGGTTGTTTTTGAAAAATTTAGGTCTCTGGTCATTTCCCAGTACCCCTGACTCACAATCTCTGGGCATTGGCTCCCAAAACAATTGTCTTAGAGAGATTTCACAGACACTTTCTCCTGGGCACTTAGCTATCTGATACTGATAAGCTTCCTGGGAAAAATTATGTGGTTGAAAATAAATTACATTTCCTTCCTTTATGCTAGGAAGTGTGCAGATAAACTAAGTATGCCAATCAGTGATAAAATATGTCTGAGATAATAAAGCACATATTAATACATATTTTATATTATATTTGGCTTGAAAAAGGCTGCCATATTTTCATATTGCCACCAATTCAACACAGAAAAATCTTCAGAGTATTTATTAAATCTGCATATTTGAGTCTTGACCATGACTTAAAAGATAATAGAGTTTGTGGAAAAATGTTTTCCTCATGCAAATATTCTTATTCTGAAATATCTAAACAGATAGCATGTACCACATACAATACAGGAAAAGTACAACTTATAGTGTGTTTAAACTATAGCATTTCAATTAAGAAACTGAAATGCCTATTATTTTTATTATATATTAGATATTAGATTATAAATTATGTAGATGTTCATTCTTTTCTGAAAGTCAGTCATTCTGTCATTAGAAAAAAGAATAGTCTCAAACATTGTTTTTCTGTGCAAAAAATGTATTTATGACTATAGAGTAAATATCTAGAAGTGGGATTATTGATATTTCCTTTTCAAAATACCACTACATTATGTACCTAAAAGGTATGACAATTTGCATGTTCATCAAAACATTATCTGAATCAACTTTTTTTCAAATACTTATCCACATTAGCTATTAATAATTAGCTAATAATATTTTTCATCTTTACCTGGCATATGGAGAGAAATGGTACGTGTTTATTATAATTTACATTTATTTAGTTATGACTAAAGTCGCAGGTTTGTATGCTTATTGGCTACTTACATACTTATTGGCCAGTTCTGCTACTGGTCTGTTTGACTTTCCTATATTGATTTCTAAGAGACATTTTATGTTAAAATAATTTTCCTACTTGCTGTCATGCAGTCGTTATTTTTTATTTGTTATTCATCCTTTAGTTTTGTTTATTACATTATCTGTGCAAGTGATATAACATTTTATGTAATAAAATTAGAAATATATGTTTTCTGCTTTTGGTTATATTACCTGCTTACTAAGTCTTTTTATATTTTTCTGAGACTCAAATATTTAACTTATGAATCTCAATAAATTAATAATAATTATTATTTATACTCTATATTACAAACACCTAGTTTACATCTACTTTTACTAATTTTCTTATATTCTTCTTATTCAAAAAATTTTGCTTTATTTGATTGTAATGGTAATTTATGTAATAAACTTGGACATTTCAGAAATTAAAAAACAAAAAATAAAATTATTTTTAATGATACTACCCAGTACTAAACTGCCTCTAGTTAGTATACATTAGTCACTTTTTCTTATGTGTTATTTATCTATTAATGTGTTAATCATTTGATCTGACCACATTTTTACCTCAGGATATATACTGTTTAATAAGCTAAATTTTTTATATAGCATTTCACCTGAAGTTCCTTGGAAATATCAATAACCATATAAGCCCTTCATTATATAGATATGCAATAAGTTTTAAGCATGCTTATTCCAGTTTAAATTTGTTATTTTATCAAAAATTATATTGAATATCTTTTTTCATTGTCTTTTGAATAAAATTATTTTTATAAAAAAATTCCTAGAAGGTAAATTCCTGAATCAATTTTCATAAATATATTTTTAGCTTTCTTTCATGTTACCAAATTGTCCTAAAGAGGTGTTTTATTGATCATTATTTCCTGAGTTGTGTGTGAGGTTTTTCATTTAAGTGAAACTTACCAACATTAGATAGTGTTTAATAAAGTCAATCAATAAGAATAAAAATATTAAAAAACTGAATATACAAGGTATGTGTTTTTGCATAACTATGTTTCAATGGAACATTTGCCCTTGCTGTGTCTTAAGAATATTACCTAATCAGCCATAATTTTAAAGGTCTGTACTATTTGAGATTACTGCTAATAATTATAAAATTCAGAACCCACTGGTTACAAATATTACCTAATGAAATGAGAGCCACATACGCCCTTTTGTTGCTTGTTAATGACAAATAAACATATTGTTATGAAACTTAGATTACCAAACTCTAAATGAAACATTTTAAAGCAACAAGAAAGAAAAGATCGATCAAATGCAGATTAATAACAATCAGTTTGAGAGCAGACTTCCCAGCTTCAACATAAAGGTCAGAAAACAATGACATATTTTTAAATTGAGAAAAAAATAGCTTCTAGACAGATTAACTACCATTGAAGAAAAATAGCAAAATGTAAGATAAAACATGACAGAGTTCACTCATGAGTATTTTCTAAGGAAACACCACAAAGGTATAATTAAAGGAAAAAAATATGACATTTAACCTGTTAGGAAACACAGAAAAATAACAAAGTATAAATAAATAAATTGATAATTATGTAGGGAAATATATATATAATTAACTGTAAAATTAATTTTACTAGCAGGGACTATTGGAGGATATTAAGTTCAAAGTGGAGGTAAAATAAAAGATAATAACATGGCATGTGTGAGAAGAGCCATAGAGTTCATCTAAATGTCAAATGTTATTTGAAAGGAGAGTATTTTCTTTAGATATTGCCATGTCAAGTATTAAACATACACACATAAGTATTAAATCACATAAATATAAAGTATTGCTTCTTTACTAGTGAGGAGAAAGGGAGGAAAAATATTAATAAAGTAATTTCCATCAATGAATAGATGTCAAGAAAGAGCAAGAGGGGAGAATAAGCACTGACAATAAAAGCATGAAATATAGCAAAAAATAAATCCAAACATATTAGTAATAAAAATAAAATCTACCCTTACAGGACAGAAATACATATTCTATATAAATATATATGTAAAATATTTAAAATAGACTCCTTTGAAATATACTCATATGAGATTAAAATATAAGGTTAAAAACAAAAAAAAATGGGAAAATATGTTAGGCAGTTTACTTACAAATGAGAACATTACACACATTGAGTGGAAAAAGTATTTTGTAGTGATAAAGAGCACATGATGCATAATGACAAAAGGAGGACTTCCCTAAAGAAGTTTATTTCTGAGCCTTGAAATGTGTAATGTTAAATATTATGTCCCCTAACACATCCCATACAAGTCTCCAGGTGCTTCACACACGTTAATTTGCTCAGTTCTTGTCACAGCCAGACAGGAGGATCCAGAGTACACACGAGGACACTGAGATCAGTAAAAGTTTAAGTGCCTGGTGTGAACTCACACATCTAGCCAAAGATGAAGCCAGGTATATGTCCAGTAAGCTTGTTTGCAAAGCTTGGTCTGGTGCAGAACATAAGGAAAAGCTACCACAATCACAGGGAGAGATTTTAGGTCATATCTAAAAAAAATGCAGATTGAGTCCCTCACATGTGGAAATTTTAACAACACCTAATCAGACCCCAGGTTAGAAAGAACATCTCAAAAATATCTAACATTGAAAATACACAGAAGATGTTCTCAATGCATTCAGTTAATTATCCAGAAAAAAAAAAATACTGCTTCCAAAACATAATATATAGAGATTTTTAAGAAGACACACACACAGACACACCCACTTAAGATAAAGAGTTGTTCTAAAGCAAAATCATAATAAAAACAAGTGAAACACTGTCCTGGCTGGTGTGGCTCAGTAGATTGAGTGCTGACCTGCAAAACAAGGGGTCGTCAGTTCAATTCCCAGTGAGGACATATTCCTGGATTGCAGATCAGATCCCCAGTAGGGAGTGCGTGAGAGGCAACCCCACACTGATGTTTCTCTCCCTCTCTTTCTCCTTTCCTTTCTCTGCCTCTAAAAATAAATAAATAAAATCTTATAAAAAATAAATAAAACACCATATATCTAAACATGCAGAATAAATTTAAAGCAGCCTTTAAAACAAAAATTATAACCAAATATATTAGAATAAAGATAAATAATCAGTTAATTTTATTTATCACAAGGAGATAAGAGGAAATAAAAGTAGGAAGAAAATAATAAAAACAAATTTAACAACATGGAAAATGAATTGAAATATAGAGGATAATAGCCTTAAAATTGTCATATAAAAAGTAAAATAAATATGTGACAAGATTACAAAGGGAGAGTAAAGAACAAAATTTCAACAAAATAACATTAAATGAAGTAGATAACAAATGCAGATACAGTTTTTAAAATTATAGATAGATACTGTAAATATTATAAACCAGTAAATTTAGAAATTTGTGCAAAATGAACTTTTATAAAATAATCTAAATTACCAAAATGTTTTTAAAAGGTATAAAATTTTCATAGAAATACAGACATTTAAGAAATCAAATTAGTTTTTAAAAGATTAATGAGTTGTCTTTAAGAAAATAGATGCAAAAGTACAAAATGAAGTGTCAGAATGTCCTATAAAGCATTGAAAAAAAATATATCTTGACTAAAGAGAGTTCATGTCAGACATACAAAGATGTTTTAGTATTAAAAACATTTATTCATGTAATTCATCATGTAAACTGATTAAAAAGATTTAAAATCATGTGATCTCCAGAGATTCAAGAAATATAATATTCAGTACCCCTATAAGATTGACTGATTTTTCTTTTTTTTAATTTATTTTTCTTTCTTTCTTTCTTTATTTTTAAATACATTTGTCTCTGCCTCCCCCCCACCACTTTCCCTTGCCCCCTCCCTCCTTCCCTCCCTCAGCTCTTCCCCTTTGGTTTTGTCCATGAGTCCTTGCTATATGTTCCTTGACTTTCCCCTTCCTTTTTTTTCCCCGCCCCCCCTCCCTCCTTCCCTCTTGTCTCTGTTGATTTCTTTTCCTTTCAGTGTTGCTGGTCTTATTTTCCTTGCATCTTTGTATTGTTGGTTAGGTTCCGCTTATAGGTGAGATCATATGGTATTTGTCTTTCGCCCCCTGGCTTATTTCGCTTAGCATAATGCTCTCCAGTTCCATCCATGCTGTCGCGAAGTTTAGTAGTTCTTTTTTCCTTTCATCTACTGATGGACACTTAGGTTGCTTCCAACACGTGGCTATTGTAAATTGTGCTGCTATGAACATTGGGGTGCATAGGTTCTTTTGTATTGGCGTTTTGGTGTTCTTAGGGTATAGTCCCAGCAGGGGAATCACTGGATCAAAAGGCAGTTCCATTTTCTGACTGATTTTTCTTAGCAGTTTGTAGATAGAAGATTATTTCTTTAAACCAATAGTGTTATCAAAAGCTTAACTGAAAACATAACATTTTACAGGAAGCAGAACATTCATTTAAAGTCAGATACTTGAAAACATGCTGCATCTTAGCAATGTCCTAGCAATGCTATCCAAAATAATTAAGAATAAAATAAACAGTGTAAGAAATGGAAACAATGAAACTGCCAAACACAATATAATTATTCATATAGAACATCCAACTATTACCAGCAGAATAATATTACATCTAATGTTTTACTTGGTATTAATAATTATATGATAATATACAAAATTAGTAGCTATCTTGTGTTCCATAAATAGATAATTAGAAATTGTAATTTTTTAAAGAAATTGCCTACCCATTGCCCAGGTTTTGGTTTTATAATACCATTCTCCAAGAAAAAGAACCAGGGAAATGGGGAAAGAAAATTGGAGAAATGGGGGAAGAAAAATACAAAATAAACCTGGAACATCTTTTGGTGTCAGAAAGTAAGAAAGTGCTCAAAATACAAAGCAACAGAAGCATCTCGATGGGACACAGGAGTGAGTCTAAAAGAACTCTCAATGGACAAAGCTGGGATAATTTTCAAAAACTAACCAGCATATTAAATCATCAAATATATAAAATAAATGATTCTATAATGATATAAATAATTGATATAGTAAGTAAATATTAATTTATGGGAGGAGAGGTAAAAAACTCTTCTCCAGAGAACTCAAAGTATTTCTTATGGACATCTCCCCAATCCAAAGAAAGGAAGCTTAATTCTCCGCTCATGAAGTATCAGGTGTGCTTAGTGAGTAGGAAAAAGGGAGAAGTAACTTGACAGAGGGGAGACTTCACAAACTCACTTTAGCCACAAGAATAAGATTAACATCATCAATGATTAATCATGTTGATAGCATGATTAACAAATGCTAGTTTGCTTTTGTTCTCCTCTAGGATTTTTATGGTGTCCTGACATATTTAAGTCTTTTATTCATCTTGGGTTTATTTTTGTGTATAGTGTAAGTTGGTGGTCAAGTTTCATTCTTTTGCACATAATTGTCCAGATCTCCCAACACCATTTGTTGAAGAGGCTATTTTTACTCCATTTTATGCTCCTGCCCCTTTTGTCAAATATTAATTGACCATAGAAACATGGGCTTATTTCTGGGCTCTCTATTCTGTTCCATTGATCTATGTGTCTGTTCTTATGCCAGTACCAGACTGTTTTGATTACAGTGGCCTTGTAATATAGTTTGATATCAGGTTAAAAAACAAAAAAGACAAAGAAAAAAAATGCTAGTTTGATAATCATGAAAATGGCATTTCACTTCTCTGGTCCTCTTCCTCTTCTACAAAACCATTAACCTCAACCTAATTATAAGAAAAAGATAAGATAGAATTTAATTGAGGAATATTAAAAAATAACCAGTTCTTCTCAAATTTCTGATGGTCATCAAAGTGAAAGTTAAGTCTGAGAAATTGTCGTAAACCAGGGAGACTAAAGAAGTATGAAGGCTGAATGTGGCGTGGTATACTGGCGAAAGGATTATGGAACAAAGGAAGGAAATTAGGGAAAAACTAGTGAAATCCAAAAAATAGGTAGAGATTACTTAACACAGCATGTCATTTTCTTGTGACAGAAGTAAAATAGTAATGTAAAAATATATCAATAGAGAAAACTGGGTGAAGGGTTTAGGGGAACTCTCTGCACTATTTTTGCAACTTTTCGGAACTCTAAAGATATTCCGATACAAAAGAAGTTATTGTAATTTGTTAAGAGGTAAATTGCTCAAGAAACAAAAACCTACAAGATATGTAACAAAAGAGGCAGAATTCTTGTACAAATTTTTTTTTAATTACATAAGTCCTAAAAAGTCAAGATATTTATTATTTTATTGGACAAAACATTAATATAGTAAAATTCCAACTATTCCCCAAATTAATCTACATGAAGGTACAGAAATGTATGACCCACAAGCCAAATCCAGCCCATGACCTGCTTTTACTATACCAGGAACTAAGAGATATTTTATTTGTTTGCTTGGTTTTGCATTTTTAGAATGGGGGAAAGGGAACAAAGAAGACAGGGGAGAGAAACAGGAAGTAAGAAAGGAAGAAAGGAAGGAAGAAAAGTGAAGGTAAACAACAGGTCTCACAAAGTTTAGAGTATTTAATATTTGGTCCTTTCATAAAAAAATTGTAATAATGGTGATAATAGTGTCTTACATGTATAAAGCATTTACTAAGTGTCAGACATTCTTTTAAGGGCTTTACTTGCTTCAAATTTTTGTTCCACTTATAAATACTCCATAAAGCAACAGCCACATTTTCCCATTCAACAGAGACAGAAACTATGGCATAGAATCAAGATACCTACCCAAGATCACAAAGCTAGTAAACAGTGGAGTACAGATTTTAATTTAAACTGTCTCCCTCTAGTGTTCATTCATTTGTAAGCATTGATTGGAAGAAACAACTTTAGGATAGTGGTTATAGTTTGGTTTATAGAAAGAAGGCTTGGAGGGAAAAAATGGTATAAATATAATGTGCTCTTGTTTCTTGCCTGGATTAGTTTTTTGTGTGTGTCTTTTCTTCCAGAGAGAGCCAAGGCAACTGTAGCAAAACATAAAATCTTCTGTTCCGTAATAATATACGCATTTTAAAATTAAAAGATTACTCCTGAGTTTGAAAAGATGGAGATCTGAAATGCTGACAATTTCAATTTTTACTGAGTATTGAGGTTAACCGTGAGAGAGAAAAGACAAGATGGAAAGAAGAAAAGAGTGAATGAATAAACAATTTCTAATGTTTGTTTTTTAAAAAATGTTTGGATTAAGATTCAGAAGAAACTTAGGAAAGGAGAAACCTGGGAAATTAAGAAGATTAGAAGAAATTGAGGAAACTGACAGAGAAATAAGTAGGGTCATTCAATAATGTTTGGGAGAGATTCTCCCAGAAACTAAAACTTCACAATAAAGAAAAATAATTAATAATTTTCTATCATTTTATTAAAGGAAACTAGGAAGATTTTCTTTTTCTCAAAAAACAACTTCGGAATTTTAATTTAAACAACTAGATCAAGTAGTACTACAACCACAGAATGTTTGCTACTATATTTATAAATAAGATATAGATAAATTTTAGTACCAAGTTGTCTTTAGTTAAGACTTTGAAGACTTTCAAAATGACTTTGGGACTTTATCTATAGCAACTAGATCAAGTAGTGCTACAACCACAGAATGTTTGATTCTACATTTATAAATTAGATGTAGATAAATTTTGGGACCAAGTTGTCTTTAGTTAAGACTTTGAAGGCATAGATAAATTTTGAGAACCAAATGGTCTTTAGTTAATGCCAATCTTAATTGACATTAAAGTCTATCAATAGAAGCAAACTGCCATTGAGAGCAGTCCCCTTTTTAGGCCATTCTAGCCTAAAGAGTGAATTGACTCTCATCCAAAATAAAAGTCTATATAAACTTTAGAATCGCCATCTATTGAACTTCACTTCCATATTGGAATGATAAAATCTGTGTAAAGATATTGCTGTCACATTTAAACAAGTACTTTCAAGAGGATAAATAGTGTAATTTTTGTTTGTATGTTTGCTTGTTTGAAAAAAAAAAACCTAGGCCTGTCTAATATGGAAGCAATAGGAAAAGGGGTACTAGGTTTTAGTATATGAATTAATTTTATTTAAGATCTTTGTAAATTAGGGAGAGAAGTTCACTCTCTAATTCCCTGCAAATCAAGACCCTCTTCTGTTTTCAGTATGTTTATTTCCATTTGCTTTGAATTTTTTTCTTAGCTCCTTGATCTCACATTTCATTGCAGCTCGTTTACTTTTAATTTTAGCCTTGTTTTTTCTGCAGCAATTTTCCCCAGCCTCACATCTTCATGCAATCTTTGGAGTGTGCCAAACTTCCTAACATGTTTATTTTTATTCAGCAGTCGAAACTGTGGATAGGCAGGATGTGGACTTCAGTTTGCCTTCCAGCTTCAGATTTTAACAAGTGGAAGAGAGCATGCTGAAAGCTCCCTGTCCATTTTCTCACTTCTAGCAAGCTTTATCTTGTTTGACTCTGAGCAGGTGCATTGTTTTGTAGTACTGTCAAATAGTGAGCATAATTTTTTTAAAAAGTAGATGTTTTATCGTGCAGTGACCTGGGCTGTTTCTAACTCCTGCCTAGACTTGTCTGGCTCTATGTTAACAGGAATGTTCCTTCAAAAGGACAGCCCCCCAAATTCTACTCACACTCCATCCCCACTGTATTTCCTGGCCAATTATTTACTATTAGTTGCATATCTGAATATAGCTTTAAAATGGAAGGGGAGAGCAAGCAAAATGATGAAATTAAAATAAGGTCTACGGTGGAGTTCACAATACGGTACCAATGTCCAATGTTCAATGTGGGGTACCTGTATGCTATTTTTATGATCTCTTAGGAATCTACATTTTGTGTCTTAAAATTAAAAAAAAATATTAGGGAGAAGATATGAAACAGTGAACGTCCATATTCTTCAAAATGCATACCACTCTTGTAGAACAGCACCTGTTCCATTTCATGTTTTCTATAAGCCTTGGATTTCTGATTCTGAAGACACACAGAAATTGGAGACAAATCCTTTTGTAGCATTTTTTTTGTTTTGTTTGTTTTTTTCTAAATGAGTTTCATTTTAGAAAACAAAGCTCAGTTGATTATAACATAAACATTCAATATATTATTCGTTTACTTCTTCTACAATATCTTTATTACCCTAAGAGTTAATGAAATATATTCAAAGATCCTCATTATAAGCTGTCCATCAGTCTAAATTTTAGATATTTTAAGTGATTCTTCACTTTTTATTCTCTATATTCCTGTTTTGGTTTTTATTTTATTTTGTTTTGTTTTATTATTTTTCTTTTTCAGGACTGGAAAAAGTTGCATAAGGGTCGATAAACAGATGCCGTTTTAAACCAAAAGTGTCCCCAGTCTGGTTGATATTTCTTATGACCCTTTTTAGTAAGCCTTTTTTTTTCCCCAGAAATCATTATGTCTATTTCTATGAGCAAGTAAATTGTGTTTGACCAGCTGTTCAATTGCACTCATTTCCAGAAAGAATTGAATTTGCTTCTGAACTCTGAACTTACAATGGCTAAACTTGGCAAAATGTGTTTTCTCATCCTTACCCCAAAAGACCAACCACATACAGTTATTTAATCTAATGTGATTTTTACTGTTGGCTTAAAATGAAATGGAGACTTACAGCAACTACAACAGTATATTTTCCATGAAGTCCCATTTGTGTGTCTTATGAAGTGTAGAAAGCGCAGTTAATGCTAAAATATTATTTGTAATTTATTCTTCTTTATTGGATCAATACTAATATATGTGGAAATTTTTTAGCAGATCTCAGTGCCTAGTAACCTTTCAGCAGTTTATAATGAAATGACTATGTATGATTTATGATTTATAATTAAGGGCTTTTAAAAACCATCATTATTCCTGAAATGTGTAGTGAATTTCATTGTGACTATTAAAAATTCAACAGGATTCTTCAAATCTGGTATTGTGCTCTACATTTCTGAAACTCCCCACCTAGCAAAATGGCTAGCATATAGAGAACATTCAGTACAATGTCCTTTTTTAATTAATAAGAATATAAATAAATGAAAGGCTCCTGTTGTGGAGCAATTCTCTATGGCATTTCTTAATGTTTTGAGATAGCTTTTGTCCCAGATCATATTTTCAAGTATGTTTGTATAACACAAAACCTTGGAAAATAAAAATAGATTCTCCCTCCAAGACAGAGGGCACATTTTTTCTGACCTGAATAACAAATAGAATGTCTTCTCCCTGCACAAAGTTGAATGAGACTACCAGTAGCCTACTATAGTACTGATTTTTTTCTAAATGTTGCTGCTTCCTCAGCTGTAGCATAAACCCACTGTGTGCATAACATTCTCTGGGCCATACTCATCACCACTGTGGAACTGGGGGCACAGAGAACCAAAGCAAACATAAAGCTCATGCTTCTTGCTGTACCATGAGTTATAAAAGCCTTTCTCTTCTACCCATGAGTTTTATGTGCTCTGACAATAGGTATAAACTGTGGAAGACTAGCTTGCTGGCCTTCAAGTAGAGCAAAATGTCATTCCGTTTAATGCTCTTGACACAACCATTTTGCCCGGAGCACGTTATGACTTTGTGAGTAGGTAGGGAAACCAGGGAGACAAGGGAAGGGCTTTAGTATTTGGAGGATGAAGTTCAGTGGGAGGAGACAGCAGAAAAGGGTGAGTTGAAGAAATGTAAAGGAGATATCACTGCTGCAGTCAGGACCTAGGGCAGAATTGCGAGGAGGACTTCAGAGCGTCGAGGGTGGCCTACAGCAAGAAGAATGCCACTACATCCTGCCCAGTTGCCAAAAAAGGAAGAAAAGATGACTGTGACAGCAAAGAGGTGAAAAGCTGAGGGAAATCAAGCATGGTTGCTACAATTTTTTGCTGTCTGCTGTGAGGGAGTGGGGTGGGAATTGATTACAGAGAAAGTTTGAGGAAAAGGGCTGGTTCTGAAATTGTCAGTAAGAGGATGGGAGAAGAAGCTGCCTCAAGACAGGCAATAGGATTGGCAAGTAGAGCTGTGGGCCCAGCTGAGTTCAGAAAATAAAAAATCCGTAGAGTTTTTAAATCATGTTGTTACATAATGGTCTCTGGTAGAATCAAGTTGCTCTGAGATAGGGAAGGCTCATTTTAGAAGTTTTACTTTCCTGATAAAGACAAAGAATAGTATGCATTACTGGTTATCTTGGGATGAGCCCTAAAGTAAAATGCCTATCCCAGATCCTAGCTAATTGTACAGTCACAGCTATAATTGACCACTGAGTAGATGAATAAACAACATCACTTTAACAGGACACTCGCCCTTTGATTCTCCAGTAAAAGTTGAAAGTGAGACCTATGTTCTGACACATTTTTACTATATGATTCAACCCTCCCCCATCCAGCTAATCATATTACAGATGAATTCCACCTTGTCTTGAAATCAGGTATTAATGAGGGGCCTTGGCCACAAAACTAAAGCTAATTTGCATGAATGCCTGTTCTTTTTATTACTGAAGTCTAGCCAGACCATGTCACCAAGAAGCTGTGAATGATGGAAAACTTCAATGAAGCACTTGGCAAATGCATGTCAGAGAAATTCTTAATAATAATAAATCCTCTGACAAGACAAGAGCACTTAAGGCTGATGGTGACAGTTTACTTTACAGAAATAAAGGCAATGTTCTCTGCTCCATTTTCAGAGTCTGAATGGTTTTAATCATGCTGCTTGGCAGACAGCTACATCAATCCATCTCATCATATCTAAATTCTGCCATCTTTGGCTAGTCATCCACAGACATATTTCTAAATTTCAAAAACAAATCAAACCCCTTTTTATTTTTCATTTTTGTTCAGCAGCCATAGAAACAGTCTCTCATTTACAGTTTGAAAATGCTATTTTCCCAAAATTAGAAGCATAAAGATTACTGTCAAATCAACCTTTCGCAAAGGTTGATGTTTCAGGAAGTAGCATTTCTGGGGGCAGTAGTTATTCAACTTAGACTCAGCAGCTTGATGGGTTATAAATCTACATTCTTACATCAGGATTTGTTCCTGTTTTCTGATCCCCACCCCTTGCTTTCTTGGGCCAAACTCAGCATCTTCCCTACTTCTCTCCAGGATTGTGTTTAGATTAGCCTCAGTCAGGAACATATATTTTCTCTGGAAATGCCATGTATATTACCTATTGTTGGACCTAATATCCGACCTACAGTCTCTGTGGATCTCCTGACTCCAACCTGCTCATCTGGTCCTGGTAACTTGCTTACCTTGATGAGAAAAGTTTGGAGATGAGAAGTACAGATTGCAATTTATGCCAATAACCATAAGGATAAAAATTTCAGCATAGAGAATATAGTCAACAATATTATAATAAGTGCATATGGTGTCAGATGGGTACTAGACTTATCGGGGTGATCATTTTGTAAGTAATATAAAAGTCTAATTGTTATGTCACATACCTGAAACAAATATAATACTGTGTGCCAACCATAACTAAAAAGTATTTTTTAAATTAAAATAAAAAGGTGTGGGATGGCCTCATTCTCACTGTTTTCCTGGGATTTCCCTATAAGATGCACACTGCCCTGCCTCAATCATTAATCTCTTTCCTTTCCTATATTTTGAGCCACACTGGATTAAAATATAATTGACCAAGGCCAATGACTTTCTATTTATTTATTTATTTATTTATCCTCAGCTTCTATCACAGAGATTTGCATCTTGCAAGTATTACATCATAATAGATACATGGCATATTTCCAACTCACATAAGCCATGTAGATCTGAATATGGGCTCTCTTGCTTTTATTTAAATCACTGAGCCACAATTATACAGTGGAATTCTACTCAACCATAAAAAAGAAGAAAATTTTACCCTTCGCAGCAGTGTAGATGGATCTGAAGAACATTATATTAAGTGAAATAAGCTATTTAGAGAAAGACAAATACCATATGATTTCACTCATGTGGAACCTGATGAACGAACTGAATTAACAAGCAAAACAGAGAGACTCATAGATGGAGAGCAGCTTACAGCTAGTGGAGGCAGGTTAGGGGGTGGAGAGATTGAGCAAAAAGGCAAAAAGACTCATGGACATGGATAACAGTGTGGTGATTGCTGATGGGATACAGTTTAAGGAGACTAAATAGTTATGGAAGAATACAATAAAATTAAATTTAAAAAAAATCACTAAACCAACATCTACTTATCTGTAAATAGAAATATTAAAATATATCACATGATTTATTATGAGAATTAATAAAGACTATTTAGCTACCTTATATTTTTTAAAAGGTAGCTTATGTTTAAGGATTCAAGGGTAGCCCATAGTCTCCCAAAAGCAAGAATAAAGAAAGAACTCTTAGAAAAAGACTCAGTGTGAATATTGCCATGACTTTCATTTTTCCTCACATACCTGGTTAATGGCACATTTGCTATCTTCTTTATTTTTTGAATCCAGTTTTTCTTCCTTCCAAAATACATCATAGACATAAGCAAGTCACCTGGAAAGAAAATAATCTTTATCTTCTTTAGTCCAAATTCCAAATTCTTTGGGAAAAGACATATTGCCTTAGCTTGGGTATATACCCACACTTACTTATTTGTGAAGAGGGTAGTGAATATTAGCAGGATCATACAATAAAAGGCTGGTTTTTCTAAAGCCACCACTGGGAGCATATGTACCAGGAGACAAGTCTAGGTTGAGGCAAAGAAGCAATATTTTCCCACCACAAAGTTTATGGATTAAAACACAGATGATAGGACAATGTTGTGCAAATGGATGACAGACAAGCTTACCTAAAATATAGCTACTGAAAACATAATATTTGATTTTAATTAATTTAGAAGTTAATAGACACGTGTAGCTAGTGACTACTGTATTGGACAGTGCAGCTCTAGAATCTTATAGTCAACAAATAGAGGATGTTAGTATGAGGCAATCTGTAATTATTTAATGTATCTGTAAATGAACCTCTTCCAATCTAGACATGAAAGGTGACAGAGCACACTTAACCTATCATCTCATATTATTTAACCCTGCAGTGTTATGTTTCCTGTAATTGTTCTTGTTCTTTACATAACTGAGAGCAGGAGGAGACCTGTCTGAAGCCTGCACTAGAAGTCACTGAGTTTCCTAAGGTGAGAGAATTCCCAAAATTGGATAAGGGAGAGCAAATATATTAATAATCTTTGCCTTCTCCAAAATTTCACATGAGATGACCCTTGTTTAGAAGTCCTTTAGACAAGTTACATAATTCCAAACAAATTACTATCTCAAGTAGAAAATGAGATATTTATTCACAATAAATCATTGTCTTATGTACACAGTCTCATGGTAGTAGCTAGAATTGCAACCATGAATGAAAATAGACAAGCTACTATTTTCAGGCAGCTTGTAGTCTATAATATGACACAAAATATAAATTAAAGGGTGACACCAATACGTTTGAGTGCCATGGAAACCTATGTGGGAACGAGTCGGGAGGAGGTATTGACTTAGTTTGAGAATACAGGAAAGCTTTTCCAGGAAAGTATCTCTTTAGCTGAAAGCTGCAAAAGCATTTTATCCTCAAATGAAAGCTATTAGAACTAATTAATGATGGGGAAGAAGAAGTGATAGTGATGTGGCTTAATTTGTAATTTTTTTAAAAATGTATTTTCATTGTAGTTTATAAAGAGATGAGAGGAAAAAGAAGGTATGTGGTTAATGAAATATGGAGTAGAAATAGTAACTTGGCCTAAGGTGTTGATAAAGAAAGAAAAATATTGATGTATAAAAGTGATAATAGTGAGTACAGTTCCTCAGACTGGAGAGAGTATTAGATATTGAAAATGGATATGAGATTAACAACATTGATGACTTCTCTGTGCCCCATACAACAGAATGGATGGCGGTAATTTTCACTGAGATAAGGGACACTGGTAGTGGACAGGGTTTGACATAGGTAAGAGGGAAGACAGATTAATTTTTGATGAGACTGACCTTTGAGAAACGCAAGCAGAGATGTCAGAAATTTAATATAATTGCTTGGAGCTTTTGGAAGTAGTCAAGGCTAGAGATATACACTTGTGTTATGTGCTTATAAGGGCAAACCAAGCTTAGAATAAAAATGAGGCAAACCAGGGTGGAAATAAAAGAAAACCACCTAAGAATCAGCCTTGAAAAATTTTAATAGTTGACAACTGGATTGAAAATATTATAGCTACAAAGGCAGAAAAGGAGTAACTAGAGAAAGAGAAGGGCAAGAATATGTCTTGGAGGCCATGGAAAAGCAAGTTTCAAAGAAGAAGGAATCGTCAACTGAGGTGAATCCAGATAAAAATTTAAATAAGTTGAGTACTGTGAAATGCCCATCAGATCTGGTGACTGTTGGATCTGGTGTTGCAGAAGACAGTATAAGAAGCCAGATTGGACTGGGTGACTGTATGACGGGGAGATAAAGAAATAAAGTTAGAAATTATGAATGATGCTTTTAACAAAGGTGTCTGTGAAGAGGAAAATCACATTTAGTTTTGAATATTTTGTAATATTCAAAGGGATATATCAGTCTCAACATTATATTTCATATGTAATTTTTTTATTAGCACATAAGAATTTATTGTTTAGATTTAAAAACATTTCATAGAGAAAAATGCTAAGAAAGCATCTACAGTCCCAATATTAATATATTTTATGTGAGTATATTAATATTGATATTTATATTAATAAGTAAGTCAAACAAATTTTTATTATTTACCTTCCCTCTACTTAGGTGGAGGTCTTACAAATTTTTTAAGAGACTTGCCAAAACTTGAATTACTTACATTTATTTAAAAAAAAAACTGTACCAAAAGAAAAATATAGAGATAAAGTAAACAAAAAAAAAAAACAAAAAAAATTATAACAAAAAAAAAAAAATACAAAAAAATAAAAAAAAAAAAACCAAAAAAAAAAAAAAAAGAAAAAAAAAAAAAAAAAAAAAAAGATGAGAAAAAAGAAAAAAAAAAAAAAACAAACAGAAAAAAAAAAAGAAAAAAAAAAAAAAAAAAAAAAAAAAAAAAAAAAAAACCTAGAGGAGAACATTGGCAGGAAACTCTCAGATATCCCACGCAGCAATTTTTTCACTGATATGTCTCCTAAAGCAAGGGACATAAAGGAAAGAATAAACAAGTGGGACCTCATCAAAATAAGAAGCTTCTGCACGGCTAAAGAAAACATCAGCAAAATGAAAAGGGAGCCAACCATTTGGGAAAATATATTTGCTAATGATACATCAGATAGAGGTTTGATCTCCAAGATATACAAAGAACTCACTCGACTTTACTCCAAGAAGACAAACGATCCAATCAAAAAATGGGCAAAGGACCTGGGCAGATGCTTTTCTAAGGAGGAGATACAGAGGGCCCAGAGGCATTTGAAAGGATGCTCTGCATTACTAGCCATTAGAGAAATGCAGATCAAAACCACCATGAGGTACCACCTCACACCGGTCAGAATGGCCATCATAAACAGATCCACAAACAACAGGTGCTGGCGAGGCTGTGGAGAAAAGGGAACTCTAGTCCACTGTTGGTGGGAATGCAGACTGGTGCAGCCACTATGGAAAGCAGTGTGGAATTTCCTCAGAAAGCTGAAAATGGAACTGCCTTTTGATCCAGCGATTCCCCCTGCTGGGACTATACCCTGAGAACACCAAAACGCCAATACAAAAGAACCTATGCACCCCAATGTTCATAGCAGCACAATTTACAATAGCCAAGTGTTGGAAGCAACCTAAATGCCCATCAGTAGATGATTGGATCAAAAAATTATGGTACATATACACAATGGAATACTACGTAGCAGAAAGAAAAAAGAAGTACTAAACTTCGCAACAGCATGGATGGAACTAGAGAGCATCATGCTAAGCGAAATAAGCCAGGGGGCGAAAGACAAATACCATATGATCTCACCTATAAGCGGAACCTAACCAAGAATGCAAAGAAGCAAGGCAAATATGGCCAGCAACACTGAAAGGAAAAGAAATCAACAGAGACAAGAGGGAAGGGGGGGGGGAAGGGAAAAAAAAAAAAAAAAAAAGGGGGGGGGGAAAAAAAAAAAAAAAGAAAAATCATGAGAACTTTTCCAGTTGTTTGATTGCTTAACTCTGTAGGTTATATTTTTCATGCTATTAAAACAAAATTCTAAATATTTCACAAAACTAAAACACAGGTTTATAGGGAAGTAATTAAGCATTATATTCTAGAGATGGACCTTAACTTTATAGTATTTTTAAAAATAGCTATGTGGCAAAATACGTTTTTTTTAATTGACTCTGTTGTATTTCACAGTGAATATTAATATTCAGAAAACATATTTGTGGTAAATTTGATTCCACTTAAAGATATTTTTAATGTGTTAGAGTCAAAATGTAAATGTAGATTCTATCTGTGAAAAGAAATGCTATTCTTTTATTTTTTTCTTCTAAGTTTATTAGCTCTTATATCTCATTAATGTTCAACTTCTACCCTGAAAACAGAGGTAGAGCTTTGGTTCCTGAAAGAGCTGACAGAATCCATAAAAGTGAAATCCTTCTTACTGAAAGGATCAGTGTTGGTATAAAAGTATGATTTAAATAAATGTTTGTTTATCTGCTAAGAGGTAAGATTATGTGATTATTTGAGATTTGTTCTACTCTGGTGAATCTAAAAGCAGTGATTTTCCCACATAAAAATAACTACAACAATGATAATAACAAAAATAATAGATGGGATTCTGGTTATGATGGCGATTCTGTGATCTCTAGGCTCATTTCATATGCCTGCCTTACAGTTAAGACAGCTATTTATTGAAATGAATTTAGTTCAATTGCTACCTTCCTTCTGGGGGTAGATGCTGCATTAGTGGCTATTGATTCACTGAGGGTGAGGCAAACTGCCAGGAGATGGAAGATGTAGCAAAAGGAGGGAGTGAAAGGGCATGATGGGAATTACAGAGGCACAATAGCAACTTAGATGGCTCTATAAATTCAGAGAGAGAGGTGTCTCTGATTTTCATTACAGCTGCTAGGTTGTTAGAGAGTTGTCCCTTAGAAATATATCTAGGTAGAGGTTTTGTCTGTAAGTGGACATTTAGGCCTCTGCTCATAACTCCTCCTTTTTTGTTTGGACTTAAATCTACAATTTCTATAATTCTCTAAGTCCTTTAAAATGGAACCAATTTTGTAGCTTTCTCCAAATACAGCCCCTGTATATAGCAGTTACTGTGAAGACTCCATTTGTAGAGGAATTTTAAATAAATATTGCTGAGGAGCAGAAAGTAAACATTCTTGTTCTCAGGAGCACCCATTCTGCTACTATGTGGCAGGTGTGCTGATGCTCAATGCAAATGTTTGTGAAAACACAGAGGTAAAGAAGATTTTCTTTTTTTGGCCAGTTGTTAATGGCATTCTCTGCTTCTAAATGTACAGCTTATGAGAGAAGCTTTACCTACTAAAATTTCTCTTGTTGAGATTCAAATTTGGGTTTGTTTAGAGGGAACACGTATAACTCATTTGTCTTCAGTTAATTGTGTAGCTCTGGTAAATATGTCAATCATATGTGGAATTATATATGACTTATAATTAAAGCTTTCCATTATACTAAGAAGCACTCTAGTTCAATTATTTTAAAGGGATTCTTTTCATTTGAGAATTCAAAGTGTTATATAATGTGTTTAATAGGATTCCAATGCATTCCTCCTAATACCTTCTTGAAAAGGATGAGACAAACTGTATATCCCTACATACTCTATGTTCAGTTAGAACTGTGGTCCCTATATAAGAGATGCAATTATTTATAGGAAATTCTCCCCCTTTTCTGAGGACAATGTTAATGAGACAGTGTTTTGAAGAGCACATTCATTAGTCATTTACTATTTATGTCATGATTCTGAATCAGAATGAAATTCTGGGTTGGATGCAAAGCTCAGCAAACCAGATAAAGATGACAAGACATGGAATTCACAAAACTGTATGTGGCCTTCATTCCTTAAAGGACATGAGGGAAATTACCACACTGCTCCTATTCAGTGAGATGACAGTAATAATACCTGGCTTTGTTAGACTCCCTCTCCCTGCTACCATGAGAGACAGTCCTGGATAGAGTCTATATCAGCTCAGGATGACATGCTATATTCTTAGGAACACATTTTTCATTTTCTTTTGATTTCCTACATTATTCAATTTTTCTACTTTTTTCCTCCTTGCCTTCTATTTTTTTTTTAATAATCGATATTCAGTTCCAAGGACAAAAAAGTATGTGAATAGCCCATAACAAATGCATAATTTAAACTGTGGAGGCATAGAATAACTTTTTATTATAAATCATGGTAAAGTTTAGTGTGGATTTTAATTATGTGCGTACTATAAATTCTAATTGGACAACAGTAACATTTTGGTTAAGAACATGGAGTCTGAGCACAAAGAGCCTGGCTTCGCATCCCCTCTGGCTTCTTACTACTTACTGCCCATTGACAGGTTATTTCACCTCTAGTGCCTCAATTTTCTCATCTGTTAAATGGTGGAAAATTATAGAAGCCATATGGATTTTGACAAAGATCCTTTGTTCAGTACATAAAATTATATAGTAAATAGTTTCTAACCATTTAAATGAAGAAAGATGCTAATATTAGCTCTGGGCCAGCTTGAGTTGTTTATTGAATGACTATTCCAACTCTCCTAATCCTACTGGCCTGTTTTGTCTTAAAGAACCTATAGATCGGGCCCTCAAAAATAGGACTCGTTTATTTGATTGTTATGGACCAAAGTTTCAAAAAAAAAAAGAAGGAAAGAGTAGTAATAATCTTTTTTCTTCTGATCCTGAAAACAAGGCAGACCCAGCCTGTTTAATCCTTCTCACTTTTGGGATGACAGCTAAATTAGACCAGTCCTCATACTATTATTGTTCACAAGGAAGAAAGAGGAATCGGTTCAGTTTTAGAGCAGCATCTGAAAAGATTGAGGTGACTTGGACCATAATAATACAAGTCTGTTATCAAAGCTCAACTTTCTCTAATAATCTATTCCTAGCTCTTATCTTTTAAACCAACTAGTTTCTTCCTTAAAGTTATTATATTAAAAATGTTAGTTTGATCTCTGACTGGTTTACGTTTTCCCAGTCAGAGTGCTGTGAATCTAAGTTCTGTTTATGCTCACCTTACTCAAGGAGACCAATCGAATATACTAGACCCTTCTTTTGACTAAAAATTGCTGAGGATCCATATGAGGCAGATAGGCATGATGGTTAGCACTAAGGACCCTAGAACCAGACTGTGGACTGCCTGGATTGAAACACAGTGAATATGACTTTCAACAACTCAGTATTTCTAGGCCTCAGTTTTTTTTATCTATAAAATATCAGTGGCTGTAGTGAGAGAAATGAGGAAAAGGAGATGGGTTTCAGAAATATTAAAGAAGTAAAATATATGATGTTGGGATAGAATGATGCTAAAATGGCACTCAGACTTTGGTTTCTGTCTCCAGTAATAAATTTACAAAGGGTTGCCAGTTTTGAGTGTTTGTTTTGTATCTTTTATGGCTAGTTTAATGGATGGTTTAAGGATATATCGGCTGTAATTAGTCCACTGAAAAGATAAATGGTATGTCTTCTTTCAAGTACTGTGGCTGTAAAGAGAAAATATAGAACCATAGTTAGCAGAAGTACATTTGAAGAAACAATCCTCTTTTAAAATGAGAAAAAATTGAGCATTATAATTTGTCTAAAGCAGTGATTTTCAAACTTTTTCATTTCATTTCACATATAAACTAATTAAAATTCTGAAGCACACAAACGATATATATTTTTTGCCAATCTGACAAAAGTAGGTTTAATTTTGATTCATTTACTGGATGGCTATTGTTGTGTTGGCTGTTGTCATTTTTTTAAGTTGACAATATAAGGAAAAAGAGGTCACTGGCCTGACTAAATAGTCAGGTATTGCATGTTTTAAAAATTCTTGTGGCACACTAGTTGATAATTGCTGGTCTAGGATGATAAGTCAATAAAAGGAAAAGAGTGAGAATAGAGGAAATGAACATGACTGAAATAGCACACTATCTCAGAATAAGGAAAAGAGGGCTGGGGAAAGGGGTACATTTTAATTTAGAGCAGAAACCTCTTCTAATAAAATGGAGGGAAGTGTTGAAGAATGCAGAGTTTGATTATTTGCCAGTGGCAAGAGAAGAAAGTTCATATAGTTTTTTCCTGATTGATTGTCTTTTTTTTTTTTTTTTAATACAAAGGAGGCAAGATCCTTTACTCAGAGGTGGGAGGGACTGAGGCATATAGGCTTTGGGGGCGGGGAAACAATAGTTAGAAGAGTTCCTGTAGGAATTCATAAAGAACCAGCTAGAAGCATATTGAGGAAAATCTGGCAGCATTTAGAATCTGGATGAAATTGGGTATTTTGTGAGACTGTAACAAGAGTGCGAGATTTTTCTTATGTGTACAGTCAGTGGTCCAAGACCAGAAACAGAGAATTTAAATTGTTGGATTCACCCCAGCCTGGGACAAAAGATCATTAACTAAACAAGAAAGTTAAACCTAATGGTGAGATGCTGATGAAAACGGTGGCACATGTGATGGATTCTGAATAAAAGTTTAAGGGGAAATAATTAATGGATTAGAAGATTAGTATGGGAAGCTGCAATACAACCTTAAAAAATAGGTAATAGATTAATAGTAATAGGTAATAGTAAGAACAATGACTACTGACTATTAAAAGCTAACAGTCCCAATTTATTTGTTGAATTTCTTTCAGTTCTACTCACTTATATCATAATGGCTTGGACTATCAGAGAGGTTAAACTTGAGGTCCAAGTTCTGTTCTGCTATTCTTTAGCAAGGGAATGTCAGGGAAATCATTTAACTTCACTGGGCTAGTATATTTATCCACAATTACAGTATTATTTATTTTTGGTAGGCACTCAATTCATATCCAATAAATTAGTAAATGGAATCACTGGAATTTAAGAATAAATTTGAACATAATTATTATGATGTATTTATTTATTTATACAATACAACATTTTCACTTCTCAGATATATAAATATATATCCTGTCATTTTTTTAAAGATACAGATTAGAAAAATTCATGTATTATAGCAACTAAGTTAGAGCTTATAAAAAAATTCACTATCAGTAATGTCTTCATCTTTAACTACTTAAATTGGCCATAATATATTCCAAGTTAGTTTACCTTGAAAAAAAGTAACAATTCATTTGTGTATAGTAGCACATCCAGGATTCAAATCTCGGTGTACGAAAGATGTGCAACTCAAAATTTCAGCATCCCACTATTATAATACTATTAGTTCATAGAGAGATTGATAAGCCTTCTTAATGATAATATAATTTACAGCAATATACTTCATAAAACCTAAGCATACAATGTGGTAAAAACCTTAACATTTTTTTGTAATTAGAAAAATCCTCAGAATGTTAAGGAAATGGAGAAGAGGAAGTAAAGGTGGCATTTTTCATTGCAATAGTTAGCATAATGTGGTATAGATGAAAAATAGAATGGAAAACTGAAACGGAGGCCCCAAAATTTGCAAGAATTTTATGTATGCCATTTTATATGATTGTAGGGGATGATTGATTATATCAAACATCTCATTTAAATAATTTGATTGGATTTAGAGGGGAGAAAAATACTTGAAGAGCACTGACTCCCAATAGACAACAAAATTGAATTTGATTTAGATTAAAAGATTAAATTTGAGAAACAGGAATATAAAATAATTAGAACCCAGAGTGAATAGCTATCTGATTTTGAGCTGCAAAAGATTTATGACTAGGTCCAAATGCAAAATAATAAAGAAAAACTTTGTTATATTTATTATATAAAATATAAAATTTATTATGCAAAATACAATATGAAATGCTTTCATTAATCCACAAGGAAAAGTTGAACTACCTGATAGAAGAGACAAAGTATCAAAAGAAGTAATTCACATACACAGAAAAATTTGGTATTAGTTAAAGTATGTATTAAATTTTTGTATCTCACTAGTAATGACATTTAAAATAAAAGTGGCAAAAATTACAAAATTATTAATAAATGTTACCAAATCCGTAAAGTAATAGGCAGTTTCATTCACTGCTTAACATACATATTAGAAATAAATTTTGTCAATGTACATTAAAACTTTATATTCTTTAACATAGTAATTATTTCATTGAAAAATATTCAAAGATGTAGGAAAAATATATATGGAAATGAATGCTATTAAAAACTGAAAATAAACACAAAATAAACATAGAGCTTTTTCCTGGCATAAACACCATGTTTTAGGGGAAAAGTTAAGAAAATGATTTCAACATGTACATATTAAGTAGGAAAATGATTCTAAAGCAGTGTATAAAATATGATACTCATTTTGTCTAAATTATTATATATTAAAACATAGTATTCAGCATAAAAAATCTAGGAAGGAAATATATTAAAATAATTGCTGTTTCTCTGTGTGGGCAGTTACTCTTTTCTCTTATTTTCATCCTTAGCTCTGCTTCTTAACTCCCTATAATGAGCATTTATTACTTTTAAAATGGGATGTGTGTGTGTGTGTGTATGTGTGAGAGAAATAATGTTATACTCATTGAAAATTAATTTTTATAATGATTTAATACTGTTGCATGCAATAAACCATCATCTTCCATATCTAAATTTATATATTTTAGTTGAGTCCCAAGTTTGCTGTGGCGGCATTCTCTTAATTTTTTTGTCTTCTTATTATCTCATACATCTTGAGGGACACAGTGAACAATAAAATTTGATTTGACTAGTAGAGTAGAGATTCCTGCAACCTCAGGCTAGAAAACTTCAGGAACCTCCAAAATCAGTCTAATGTCCTTTGGAGTATCTTTCAAGCCACAGTGAAGTCTAGGATCCATTAAATATTCTGAAAATGTTTCTATGGTCATGTTACTGCCCTGAATAAAATATTTAATGTGTCAAATACTTTATGACCTAAATTTCTCACACACACACACACACACACACACACACACACACACACACACACACACACACCCCTCCTCCACATTATCATGGCATTCAAAAGCCACTAATTTACTTCTAATACAAACTCTAAGGAATGGGCTCTATCTTTGCTCTTTCAGACTACCTTTTCTCTTTGCAGGAATGTGAGATAGATAAAGGTTAGATAGATTAGATAGATAGATAGATAGATAGATAGATAGATAGATAGCTATAGATATATAGATAGTCACACATATAAATTTTGTACCTCTTAGTTGAGCACTTTGATACTGAGAAAAACAAATAGGATATATGGTTGTTTTGGGAGATCCTTTTACTAAATATGTGTGTTCTACAATGATAGCCTTATTGTTACAGAAATCTGTGGACATCCAAGGGATCAAAAACTGGTAATTAGTAAGAATGAATCACTTTGCTGTAGCAAGTAACCTTTTCAACATTGATACTTTGAGTGTTAAGAAATTCTCAGAGATTCTCCAGAGGAGCCTGGAAACAGAAAGCAAAACATTCAACATTTACTCTTTGTTGTCCTGTATAAATTATTTAGGAAGAAGGGTTTGATATTATAATTTTCATTCTTAATTTCAGAAACACTGTCTCAATTGTGGCTATTTTGGTGAACTAGAATTAGTTGGGGAAGACTTCTTGAAGATGTGATCCCACATTACTTACCTATAAATGCATATGGTATAATAAATGACACTTTTAATTTTATTCATTAGACCATAGCACAGTAAACATTAGAAGCAAGTTGTTTGACATTTGGGTGTTTATAAATATAAAATCCTTTTATTAGATGATCATATTCTTTCTCATCTTCAGTGGTGCTTTTCAATGAAATAAGGCATTCTACAGTGTTATGAGAGAGTATGCAGTTAAGTTGTTTTCATCCATTCTATTTTTATCGCGAAGCATATTTAAAACCAATATTAGCCACTTGAGGAAACAGTTAAGAGTCCTTAGCCAATGAGGGAGCCAGAGAAGTGGGCATTGTCTGCTTCCTGGGGATCTGTGATTCTGTCCCAGGCACTGACAAATTGCGTGTAGGTGAAGAGAGCTAAGTGCTGGGAGAATATCCAGCTCTTTCTCTAAGATTCTCTCAGCCTATGGCTGACTTGTGCAAAAGTATGAAAGAGCAGCTCCTTTGCCTAGAGCTGAGAAAAAGTCTGAGCTCTCTTAGTGATCATTTATATCCTAAAGGGCCCCCGCAGTATGGCTAAAGCTAGAGACCCTTCTTGGAAAACACACTATCGCTTGTCCTTTTCCATTTTCCTCACCCTATGTCCTTCATAAAGGGAGAACTTCTTTTAATAAAAGACTCACCCATCACTCCTGGTGTTAGTTTGCTTCTGGGAAACCCTCAATCATACAGTTGATTAGTGAGAGCCAAGTGTGGAACAGTTACTTAAAATGCAGTTCTCAAACCCACAACAGTAGCAGTACCTGACAGGTTATTCAAAATGCCTAACCCCAGATCCAATGAATAAAATTCTAGGAGATAATGTAAAAAAAAATAATGTATGTTTGGAAAAGTTTTACAAATGATTTTTATAAATGCTAAGAACCACATGTCAATGTATCTCCTAACTCCTGGTCTAGAGCTCTTTAACATCTTTGTGTCTCTCTTCTATCTTGTTTTCTCCTCTACCATTCACTCATTTTCTTTGCCTCCTCCTCTCCCTCCCTTTCATCTATTTTCCAAGCTAGCTGTCATCTATCATTTACTATCATCTCTCTAGCAAGACAAATAAATAAATAAAGCTAGCTTAATTTATTTACCTTTTCCTCTCCCTTCTATAGGCTTGCCAATAACCTCAAAGAGTTTTCTCCCTCATGCAGAGGAAGAAAGAATAATCAGATTTTTCATCTCTCTACCTCTAAACAAATGGGTAGTATAGATAAAAAGTGGCTGTTGATTACTATTCTCCTTTTTTTCTTTTTCTTTCTTTCCTTTAAGAATTAAAACAATTCAAAAGAAGATATATATAGTAAGAAATGAAGTCATCTTCTAAAATTATTTTCTTGTAACAATTTAATGAAAAACTCTTTTACACCAAATGATGAATGATTTAAGTGACTGTTAAGTAGTATTAGATTGGTCATATTTAGTTATTTGGCTTTCATGTGCAATAGATACAGTATCCTGAAAATGTATTATGTGCCAGGTACTGTCTTGTATCAAAGGAATTATCTCATTAATCCTTACAGCAACTTTATGACTTGGAACTATTTTCATACTCATTTACAAAGGGGGGTTCTCAAGTTGGGAAGAATTAAATAAGTTTTCCAAATTGTTTACTTTTACACAAATTTCTATAAGCATGACAGTGTACGAGTTGGGAGCCAAAAAACTGGAATTTATTTATGAAAATAATTGTGTATTTATTCTTACACACTTAAACTTCAGTCACCTTCACAGTACTCTCCATTTGATGCTATACACCCATCAAGATGTTTTTTCCACTGCTCAAAAGTTTTTGAACTCATCAATTTTGATGCTTTTTAGTGTCTCTGCCTTTTTTCGTTTGTTTGTTTCACCTCTTCTGTATCAGCAAAATGTTTCCTTATCAAGACTTTTCTCATCTGGGGAAACAAACAAACAAAAAAGGCTCTCAAAGAAAGATTGGGTGAAGAGGGAGGGTGGAACATGAGGCTCATGCTGCTTTTGGTCAAAAATGGCTGAGCACTCAGCTTGGTATGGGCAGGTGTGCTCCTACATCACCCACCATGAAATGGGAAAATATGCATTGAGTCTTCAGAAAGAAAAATTCACTGAAGCCTAACACAGGCTCCCACAACAAAGCTAACTGGTACACAGATACAGATGGGTTCCTAGAACAAGTCACCAGGGGGAAATCCTACAAGGAGCCCACTCTTCAGAAGATAATTCTGTTTTCTGGGGGTACCTCTTGTATTCTTTAAAAGTCCATTTATAGGTTAAAAAAACTTATATTAAAACCCCAAAGAGATTTTTAAAACTGGGAAGTGAGTGTAAACCACAAATGGCAGGATAAATAGGCAAGAATAGCTTAGATTTTTAAAAAAATATGAGTAACATCTTGCTCTGTCTGATATCCAATGTACTATAAGTCTGTAATAACTTAAAATCAAATTAGAACCATAAAGCCAAAGTAGACAGGCCAATGGCATATATCTACATACATGTGCATATATGTATACATTTACACACCTGTTTACATATACATCACCTAAATATATAATATATATGCACAAATATACGTAAGCAAATATATACACCGATACAGAAGTAATACATGATAAAATCATACTTAATATCAGTGGGAGTGAATTATTTAATAAGTTATAATGGGAGAGGTAAAAAAACAACTTGGTTTAAAAATTAAACTGTATTCTTACAACAAAATAAACTTCACAAGCTAAAAAGAAAAACTAAAAAATAACTCAATGAAAATAAAATATTTATATCCATTACATGGTATCATCTTTATACATACAATTCAGAAAAAAAGATACGTTCATTACAGTCTATATAAAAAAAGGAAAAAGTTGAAACCATCTGAATATTTTAAAAACAGGGAATGGGCTTTATATATTATAATTTAGCCATAAAATAGAAAATAATTTAGTCTTCAAACATCACATCGTAGAGTTTATAAACATAAAAAATGTTTAAAACATACACTGAGCAACAAAGAATATGCATTTTAATTTTTGCAGAAAAAGAGACTATAGTGCCTTGAAAAATATATATCAGAAGTTAACATCTTTTAACTGAAGGTGCTAAAATTGTAGTGATCTTTAAGTTTTTTAGTTTTAATATTTGCATTTTTTCATGTTACTATATTACCAATATATTATGATACAAATAAAAGCATTTTTAACATAAAAGAGTTTAAATTCCATTTTTTCACTTGTGTGTTAAATCTTACTTAAATATTTAAAAATCAACATTTTATAATGCTTAACTTTTTTGCAATTCAAATTCATAAATAAAATTAGTTACCAACTAGGCTTCTTGGTAAAAGTCTTGCAGTTATGCTCCTAGTCTGCACATTCTTATTTGTTTTTCTATCAGTCAGCTTTCATCGAAAAGGAATTTATAATAACTTGAACTAAGGAACAATAAAAACAACTCATCTGTCCTAGTCTGCTTAACATCCTGGAGTTTCCAAGCCAGGTTGCAGTAAAATCTTATCTTGGATTAGAAGATAGAATTGCTGTAAGGCTTAAAGGATCCCTGTATTGTCACATTGAGACCGGTATAATTCATGTTAAAATATAGCTCTATCAAACAGGAACAAACCTGTCTCTTCTGAAATATAAACAGCGAGGCATTGAGAACATCTGATTACAACTTAGTTTCAAGGGATTTCGGGGGTTAGTAAGTATTTTAAATAAAATGGGTCATGCATAAAATTAATTGCAATCATTGGAGTTCACAGAACGAACCAAGGGTGCTGCAGATCACTTAATTGCCAGAGTAATCTGTCTTCAGTGTGTTAGGTCACTGAAGGAGAGCTTAAATTTACTCTTCTTTGCAATCAAATGTGGGCAACTAACACATCTTCTTCTGGCCATCTGGTAAGTTTTACATCAAATCGGTGATACGACTTCACTCCTAAAATCTAATTATTATTCAAATATTGGAAAACGGAACTAAACAAAGAGCTTTAAATTGTTATTCCATAAAATGGAAGGTCAGGCTCCACATCAAGAGAAGAGTGAATGGCTTCTCATGAATGCTAAGCAGAGGAAAAGAAAAGTTGTCTTATATAGTATAATCTTCTCTCTGTACTGATTGATGTTCATATGATTGACTAGGGATCATGACATGCTTATACAATTTGACCCTTCATTTTTTATTTTAACTTACAATGTCACACATTTGAAACATGTAAGGAAGGTGACTTCATTAATAAAATTGTGAATAAATGAAGCAAGGAGGTTACCCAATGAAATATAGACAAGAAATATCAACTGTTCCTAAAGGTATTTTTTAGTAATCATTACTGTCATGAGCCCTTTAACTTTTTGGTTATAGATTATAGTCCCAGAAAATTATAATGGAGCTGAAAAATCCTATTGCCTAGGGATGTCCTAGCTGTTTTAATGTCATAGTGCCATGAATCACTCATGTGTTTGTGGTGATGCTGATGTAAACAGACCCACTGCATTGCCAGTCTTACAAAAGTATAGCACATACCATTAGGCACAGCACATAATACTTAACAAAGATAACAAAGGACTATGTTACCGGATTATATATGTACTATATTATATTTTTTTGTTATTTTAGAATATACTCTTTTTACACACACACACACACACAGAAGGTATCCAGCCATGTAATACGAAAAGTAGAAGCATTTACTGAAGAAGATACAAGAAACATTTTACATAGGACAAAGATGCCTCAATCCCCTTCAAAGTAGGCACCTAGGACCTCACACACTTCTCCCAATTGTTATCAGTTGCCGTGTTGTATTTTCCTGAATCTCATCAATAGTCTGAAATCTCTTCTCTTTCAAAGGTGATTTTAGTTTTGGGAAAAGCCAGTGAAGTCTCAGGCTGCCAAATCTGGACTGTAGGGGGGCTGAGTCACCTGGATGGTTTGATGTTTCACCAAAAAGTCTTTACCAGATAAGATGCATGAGTGGGCATGTTGTGATGAAGCTGCCAATCACCAGTTGCCCATAGCTGTGGCCTTTTGAATCATCCAAATAGTTTCCACAGAAGAATGTTAAAGCTTAATGCAAAATTTGATGCAGATTCATTGATCAACTCAGTTATTTTGAATGCGACGGCCACACAGTACACATGCTCACTTAATGGCATCTACTGCCCCAGTGACTAGTACAGTGAAGTCATCATTTTTCATGTATGTGCATTCCAGTCCACTCTCCTTGGCTGACAGTTTACATCAATGTTGGGCCAACCATTCTCATTATATTAACAGTGGCTGGATTTTTCTGGACATTTCACACACACACGTATATAGGTATACACACATGTGTATACATATACACATGCACACACATGTACATGCATATGTACATGTGTGTGCACATACACATATAAACATTTGTGTGTGCATGCATGCATGCATGCATATGGAGTTTGCCACAAGACTCTGTACCCTCTGAGGCCAGCAGCAGCTTCACACATACGGTGTTAACCAAGTCACTTGACTGCATCATTTGCTCTTGTGCTTGATTTAAATCTTACTGTTTTGTACAGTAACCTGCTGTACAGGTTTGTAGCCTGGGAGCAACAGACTGTACATATAGCTTAGGTGTATAGTAAGCTATACCATCTAGTTTTGTGTAAGTATACTCTGTGACCACAGTCATAAAATAACCTAATGACATATTGCTTAGAATGTATCCCCATTGTACATGACTATATTTTGTTTTGAAAACATACAAATACATATTTTACACACACTCACATAGTCATGAAGGAATTCTCTTGTCCTATATACATATTTTCATTTTTTCTTCCATGTTATAGTTATACCATGAGGTACTGAAGCATTGTACTAATAATGGAAATTCAATTTGTTTCATGTCTTTTATGATTATACTATAAAATATTTCAATAAACATTGTTTCACTTATATCATTAAATACAGTTTAATGTTAAGTTGTTTGTTTTCCTTTTAATTTTTTTCAGTGATAAACTAAAGTGATATTTTACTATGGTGAAATAATTTATAAAGAGCATATTCCTGAGTAGCGGTATGTCTGAACTGTATAATTTTAAAAAATATTTTGTAATTATTAATTCTCTGCTGGTCAATACAAGCTTTTTCAACTCTATTGATTGTACCTTTAATTTGTCTATGGTATGTCTAAAAACTGTTTTAAAATACTTTTATACTCAAAAACATCTCCATTTCTTTCATAGTTTTAAATTTCAAGTCTTGTTTTTTCCTTAATAATGGATTATACATAAAACTTTAGAGAATTCAAAGAAATTTTAAGAACAATTTAAATAATTATTTACTTCAACTTATTATATTTTCTCAAATTCTTCTAAGTTCATTCTCTGACAGTTCAGCATTATCAAATTCTCTGTGGGAAAAATTTATGAGGAAAAAAATTGTAGTACCTGTCGTTAAGATCCCTGTTGCTTATCAGTAGGAACCTAGTTCTAGGTGAATAATTAAAATTTAACCCTGACTGGTATGACCCAGTTGACTGGGCATCGAGCCACAAAGTGAAACATCACCACTTTGATTCTCAGTCAGGGCACATGCCTGGATTGCAGATTCTGTCCTGGTCGAGGTGGGTGCAAGAGGCAAGTGATTGATATTTCTCTCCCTCTCTTTCTCCCTTTGTTCCCCTCTCTCTAAAAAAAATAGGTAAGTATTTTAAAAGAATTTAATATTGTATCTAGTGTAAGATAAGAGATGTAATTATACATTCTCCTAGAGAGATAGCTGGCTTTCTCAATGACAGTAATTATTATAATCTGCTATTCACTTATTGATTTGGGATAACACAACTTTCATAATTTATGTTCTCCTATACTTTGGAATTTGTTTTTTATGAATTTCCTATTCTACTTCACTGAATATTTTTCAATTTCCATATAGATTTTATTGCAGTAAACTTATAGGTTTTCTAATATCTGTTATATCTCCTCTTTTCACTTTATTTAGCAAAAATGTATTTGGTTGTAATGTATTTATTCTTTCCTATAAACTTTGTCAACTTATCTTCACCCACCATCCATACCCTGAATAGAACAACAACAAAAAAATCACCACTAACAAAAATGTCCCAAGTGGTTGTGTCATAATTATTTCAAATGTATAGTAAATTTGGGGAAAATTAGCCTCTGTGTTATCACTTTCCATTTGTTTCAACCTTATTTATATCTTTAGAAAGAGGATTAAAGTTTCCTCACCATTTCTTCTGGACCATTCTTATAAATTCATTCAGAAGCACTTGTTAGGTATTTTTACAGGTGTGAATTGGAGATTTTCATTTAAAAAAAATTTCCTACTGCTTTTACAGGTAAATATTGCTGGAATGGTATTTACCTTGTATGTAGACAACAAATTAAATTTGATCATTCATTTTAACAGTTTTTCATTAGTCCCTAATATTATCAACATAAATAGGGTATTATCTCTATTTTTATGATGTTATTTCATTTTTTCATTGCATTAACTCGATCTTCCAAAACTGTTGATTTTTAAAAATGGAGCAAGCAAGTATCCCTGTCCACCTCCTCATATTACTGGAAATGCTTTTAGTGGTTTGACATTTATAATCATATTTGTTGTCAGTTTTAATGGCCTTCTATTTTTGTTTCTTTTAGTATTTTTATTTTAAGAGGCTGCTGTACTTTTTCAAATGCCTTTTCATTTAATTTTCTCATTAATTTGTGGATACATGATTATAATGATAAATTTCATCTAGTCAACTCTGCATTCATATTCTACTTAATGAGTTCTACCTAAACATAGTTTTTTTATATTAATGTCTTCCATTTGCTATTATTTTTATATACATTGTAACTATGTTTTTAAAATACTACTTGATCTATGGATGTATTTGTTTACTTTAAAATGTGGGTTCATTGAACATATGTTAAGATTATATATAAGCAAAAGAATAAAACAAATATCATAATTGTACTGTACTAACAGAAATAACAACTTTTAACATGTTATCATATTTTCTCAGATACCTAGTCTTTAAATTTAAATTTTGACATTGCACTTTGCATAGTCTTATATTTCACTTGAAAATTATTTGTATCTTTCCATGATATTATATATGCCTCTACAATTTTATTTTAGGTTCTGCATTTGGTTTCATTATGCTTTTATGAAAACATTTTAAACTTGTCTTTTTGTTTTGATCTTTATATGGATTTTCCCAGATCTTCTTGGCTTTTATATAGTACTGTTAAGCTTAATTGTCAGGTCAAAAAGTTTGCTCATTTAAACATTTAGATAGGTTGGTTGCGCTTCTTTTTAGAGCTCAGCTAGTATATGAGAAAGCCCTATTCTCCGAAATTTTAGCACTATGAGAGATTATATATGTGGTTGTGTATATTCTACATTGTGTTACTTATCAGGTTTTCAAAAAGTTTCTGTTTATTCACATATTTAACAAATATTTATTGACTACCAAATAGTTAAGGTACTCTTTAAGCATCATTAACAATACATAGGTGGAGAGAGGTAGATGCAGATATTAATAGATACGAATTATATAGCTATAGTTCCAGATATTATCTGATGACTTACTTGATCATATTTTAGATGAATGATACCAAAATTGTGGTCCTCAAACTGATGCAAATCACAATCATTACTTAAATTGAGATTGAACACTTAGGAAAATTTATAGCAACTTAACAAAGTAATTTTATGTCTGCTAAACTTAAATACAAAAATGTGTGCTTGTGTATATATTTTAAATTTAAATTTTTACAATTTATTTTTATCTTTTATAAAACTGTATATTCATGACTAGTTAAAAAACACTAATCTTTCTTTTTTTTTTTTTTTTTTTTTTTTTTACATTTGTCTCTGCCTTCCCCCCTCCCCCCCCCCCCCTCAAAAAACTTTCACCGCAGGTTGTTTGAGAAACATTATTTTAGTAAATTACACATATTTTATTTTGTAGTTATAAAAATCTAAATAAAAGTAAATCCATATAAAAGTAACATAAACAAGTAAATAGTGTTTCAAGCAAGGAATAACTTCTAATATTTTGGTAAAAGTATTGTTCAGGATCCTGGCAGGAAATACCTGGTAATTAAAATGAGGTGATTAAAGAGAGAATTTAACAAAATACTACTTATAAATGCATTAAGGTACACTGATAAAGGGTGCTGAAAATTCCTAGGATTGGATCAGTGAGAAACTATCATATCTCCTGGATCTGAACAGGAGGCACTGATTGCTGAAAGACTATGGAAACTCTAACTTTATGGTGTAACCACTTGACAGGAGTTATGACCCCTCGTCAAGGTGTATAACCACTGTCAAATTACAGCCTGCAAGCAGAGAGCTGAGGATTAGAGACTTTCAGTCTCCTGTCCTTACAACTCTGCAAGTGCCTTAGGTTGGCCAAACCAAAGGAAAGCCAAAATAAGCGAGAGCCAACTGACAAAGTTCCCAGGGCAGAGAGGAGAGGATGGAGAGTGATGAATATATAGCCTAATGTATAATACATGATTTGTACTATCTGGGGTAGTGTACAAATTAAGAAATATCATATAAATACTATTGAGAAAATATTATCAAACTGTTCTTATATTCTGCAACTAATTTTTAAAAATCTGTTCTGATAATTATTTCCTTTTAAGTAAATATACTTCTTAGAATCACTTCAGTGGCCACTTTAATTATTGTTTAATCATTCTATTATTGGCTATTTATGTTTTATTGAGTTACTCAATATTATAAGCAACACTGAAATTGAAAACCCCATTTTGTCTACATCCATGATTATTTCTTAATTTAATTTTCAGAAATAAATCCTCTAGGTTTTTGAAAAATTTTAAAGCTTATCAAAAGTAATCCAAGGAATAGTATACCAATTCAAAATTCCTATTGACGGTATATATGAATGTCTATTTTTCACATCCTACTTTCCTGTGCAAACGTACAAGTGTGTAGACTCTTCCCCATATCCACATGTACATTGACGCACTTGAAACAGTCTACTTTTATGTGCCCTTTTGTTGGGCATATATACTTTCTCATGCTTTTTACATTTATATTTATTTGACAGCAAATAAAACATTTTAAATCATTTTAGCCATTTGTATTTCAGTTTCCAATGAATTGCTGGTACTTTGTTTTGTATCAATTTTTTAAAAATTGTCAAGATCTCTTCATAAATTAGTGTTAATTAAAACCTTTTATCACCATGTGCATTGCAAATATCCCCTTAGGTGTATCTGCTTGTATTTTTTACATTTAATTACAAAATGCTCTGATTTTTTTTTCAAATCTATATATTCTAACACAGTTTTTGTTTTTGTATGATTTAAAAAAATAACCAAACACATTTTCTCATATTCTTTAATTTTTTTCATTTATTTTCAGTAAAAATGACTTATTTTTGGTTTATCAACACCAGAATTTTTTTTTTTACTTATTTACTTTTTAAATACATTTGTCTCTGCCTCCCCCCCACCTCTTTTCCTTGCCCCCTCCCACCTTCCCTCCCTCAGCTCTTCCCCTTTGGTTGTGTCCATGAGTCCTTGCTATATGTTCCTTGACTTTCCCCTTCCCTTCCCTTTCCCTGCCCCCCTTCTCTCTTGTCTCTGTTGATTTACATTGTTAGATCGATTCAACTGCCACCATATTTAGGAATAGTTCCATTGCCTCACCTAGAACTAGTCCTTCGTAGTCCAACTCTCCCCTGTGCCTAACCTCTTGAAACCACTGACTGGTTCTCTGTCCCTGTGTTTTGCCATTTCCAGAATGTAATACAAAAGAATCATATATTACATAACCCTCTGAGAATGGATTCTTTTACTCAACATAATACCTTTCAGATTCATACAGGTTGGTATGTGTAACTACAGTTCATTCCTTTTTATTGTTGAGTAGTACATCATTGTACAAAATTAGCACCGTTCGTTTATTCATTCATCCAGTGAACATTTGAATTGTTTTTAGGACTTAAGATTATCATGTAACCTTTATAAACATCAAGTACAAGTTTTGTGTGAATAAGCTTCCGTTTCTTTAGGGTAAACATCTAGAAATGAGATCACAAATTTATATGGAAAATGTATATTTAACTGTAAAAGAAACCGTCGAACTGTTTTCTAGAGAAACTTTATCATTTGGCTCTCTCACCAGCAATGTTTGCGCCCCCCAATTGCTACACAGCTTCATCAGCTAATGGCATGGTCAGAATTTTACTGCTATTGTTTCATTACAGTGTTTGTATCATATTAACTCTTTATACTTTAACTTACACTACCCTAGGAAGTTGAACATCTGTTAATGTGCTTATTAGGCACCAGTATCTCTTATTTGATATCTATTCAAATCCTTTGCCAATATAGTCTTATTGGGGTGTTTATCTATTACTCTTAAGTTTATAAAGTGGGGGGAAGGCAGAGACAAATGTATTTAAAAAGTAAATAAATTAATTTAAAAAAATAATAAAGTTTGTTGTATTCTCTGGATGCAAGTCCTTTTCCGATATACGATTTGAAAATATTTTTCCCAATTTGTGGCTTGTCTTTTTCTTTTCTTACCACTACATTTCTCAGGGAAAAAAATTAATTTTATTAAAGATCAATTTACCATTTAAAAACACATTTTTATACTATCTTCCTTTACACCTGTATGACTGTACAATTTATATTTAATATGGTCATTGATATGTGTGAATTTTGTTTTTTTATTCTATTGTTTTCTCTTTGTTTTTCAATTAGTTTTATTTCTTTTTTATATCATCTGTATGTTTTTATAATTTAATTTATTTTTATTGCACATTTGCTATTTATATGATTTCTTTAGTGTTTGCTCTAGAGTGTTCTGTCTTAAGTTTAATCAGCAGTTTGATTTATATCTTGGGTTTCTTTTAGTTAACCTTATTTTGGATCTCCTGAGCTTCATAAGTTTGTGAAGTCATTACTTTCACAAAGTTTAGCAATTTCAGCCCCTATATTTAAATATTGTTTTTCTGCACCACATTCAAATTTTCTTCTGGTGCTAAAATAAGACAAACATTAAACCTTTGGTACTGCTTTATAGGTAGGTCCCTAAAGCTCATGTTTACTTTCTTCCACAATCTTTTTTCCCACTTTTTTTCGGCATGGGTAATCTCTATAAAATATCTTCAAGTTCACTCACATTTCCCATGTAATTCCCATTCTTTTATGAAGCCCATTAAGTTATTTTTGGTTCTAAAACTTTCATTTACAAGTGACAGAAACCCAAGGGTATAGCTAAAGAAAATTAGAAGATGTACTGGCTTTTGTTACCTAATGATAGGGGGAGAAACTGGCTTCCGCAATGATTGGATGCAGAGCTTAATTCAGGCTTTCTCTCTAGATCTCTCATATTTCCTTTCCTCTCGATGCCAGCTTCAAACTCTCTCTACTGTAAAAAGGTTTTAGGCATATCTAGTATAACTGTATCACAGTCTCTTGATAAGGAAGCAAGAGTGTTATATTTGATCAAGTTTAGAATCCTTGGAAAAGGCATTCTTGGCCCAATTTGGATCATCTGCTCATTTTCGAGATTCTTAGTGTGGCTACAGGCATAGAATCTTAAGTTTGAGTCAGCCTGGGGCACATCCCACATGTGTGTCCATGGAGAAGAGTTTGTTAACAGAAGCAGAGAGACTAGGATTCATGTGTGTGGAAAACAAACAAAAAAACAAACCAAAAACACCATCTAGCTAAGTGACTGTTCCGTTTTCATTTATTAAGCGAATGTTCTACAGCAGAGGGTGTGCCATACACCTCTATATACACTATTTTTAAATTATCTTTTTTCCCTTCAAATTAAATAATTTCATTTGTACCTTTCCAGTGAAAAATCTGATTAGTTAGATTAAAAATTTAAGATCCAATAGTTATGAGCACCAAATTGAAGGTCTGAATTTCTCTCTGAATCCACAGCTATTGTGCTTTTCACTACACTAGTGTTTTTCAACTCTGGGACTATTGATATTCTGGGAGGAATAATTCTTTGTCAGGGAGCCTGTCTTGAGCATTGTAGGATGCCTAGTGGTAGCCCTGGCCTCTGCCCACCAGAAATCAGTAGCAGCTCCTGATGTCACAGTTATAACAATCCAAAGTATTTCCAACATCACTAAATGACCTCTGGGTTAAAAGAAAATACCCAGTTGAGAACCATTTCACTATACGATTACTTCCTAGCACGTGTCCAATGCACATAAACCCTTCATGATGTTCAGTGACAAAGAGTGCTCCATAAACTAAAACATGTTAGAAAAGACTCTCTATATACTATAACTTCACAGTAAAGTCCATTGCATAAGATATTGGTCTAGCAAATAGTGCTGAGAAGCCCTGCAGTAATAAAATCTGTCCAAATTTTATTAAACTTAAATGTTGTCTTCTTTCCGAAGCACTCATTAACTTATGTAGACCATCTGTGACACTGTGGTGCTTCTCTCATCTTGATCTCGATGCCCTTGCACATTCTAGTACACTCTTTACAATCTTTGACAAACTATTTTTCTCTATAAGTGGCTTTTCCAGCTCAAAATTAGGTAAAATCCTTTGTTTATGCTAACACTATTTTTCTATCCATAAATGCCCTTTTCCTTCACCGTTCCTGGTAAAAATACTCCTATTCATGTCTAAAAGGCCCACCTAAAAAAGTCATGTATACTCCCTAGTCTTCCCCCTAAAATAGACTATTTTATCTTAGTGGCCTTTCAGCACCTAACCCAAATTATTTTCATTGTCTCAACAGGCATTTATTGACTACATTCTCTTGTGCTGAATGATAGCATATGTGGTTCTTATCCTCATAGGGCATAGAAACTAGGAGGGGAGAAACAAAGTTAATATGTAGTTATCCACAAAAATGCAGTAAACATTACTTTAGAAAAAGTATGGATTGTTTTATATAACCATAACAGCTGAAATAACCTATGACAGGATAAAGAAAGTCTTACAGAGAGAAGCAACATCTCAGCAGAAACTTCAAAGCTAAGCAGGGTCCATCAAGGAAACAGAAAGAGTGGAGATGAAGGGGAGCACCCCGGGCAGAATGAGAACATGAACAAGGCTCAGATGCAAAGAGAACAAGCTTTATTAATAGAGTTGCTACAACAACTAGAGTCCTGGGATGACCTGATCACAGATTTTGAGCACGAGAGGAAAATCTAGTACAGATGGGGATTTTTTCCACCTGGGTATGTTTAGCTAGATAGTCAGGATTATCTCTTGTCTTCATGTCTGCCTCTTCATGTGGCTAGCAGAGAGCCTGACTCATGTGAGGTATTCAAAAAATATTTTTAGGTAAATGGACCCTTATATTGCAGATAATCCATGACACAGTAAGAGATATGTGCTGTATGTCACTGTGTCCACGGAGGATTTCATTTCACTGGCAGAAAACCTGAAATTGGAATTGCAAAATGTTTTATATCATGGTTTTACACTGCTTGAATGTTCTCAGACTCAGAGGTATTTTACGAGGTTGTGTGATATGCACTATTAAATTTCCTCTCTATACTTTCACCGAATAACTTTTTCTTTTTAAATCTCCTTTTACTTTGAAATGTAGATCATGCTCCCTGAGCAAGGTCCATATTTTTATTCTACTAAGCAACTTGTAGTGTCAAATACTTGAAAAGAATATTGAAATCATGAGTTATGGAGGCCAAATTAAAAAAATTTCTGATGCTCAATAAATGACATATCAAGAGAATATAAACATAGTGGTACTATAAATTATTTCATTTCTACAGTAACTTGAATTTCTGGCTCATAATTTTATTCTTACCAATTTTCCCTAAGGATAAACACTCTTCATTTTCTATTAATACATATGACAGTAAAAGTGATTAAAAGATCAACAATCTGTAAAACTTTATTGTAATTAACTTAGTGTAACTTTAGCAGTTAAATAATATGTCTGATTCCTTGAATGTGAATACCTAACACTTGATAAGGACTTACAACATTCCAGGTTGTATACTAAACTCATTAGATGTATGAAGTTGTGTAATTTTCACTTTACTTTTTTATGGTAGATTCTTTTATGATCCTAAATTTATAATTGATGATACCAACTTAGAATCATTGTTTTTCCCAAGATCTATGAGCTTGTAAATTGTAGATTTTTACCATTCTGACCCCAAAGCCATAGTCTTAACCACTGCTGTACATTACCATCAATGCACAACCGAGGGCATATTTAAAACATGTATTTAGTGAATATATATTTTTGTAAAACCAAGTGGAAGTACCTAATGACATGTTTCCTTTTGAGTGTGCACTGAAAATGTTATCAACTTCTTAAAAATCTACCAAAATGTGGTGTCTCAGATTCTATATGGAATTTTTTATACTAACATTTCTTTAAATCTATGTAAATTCATATTCAGAATATAGATTTATGGCTTTAAATGGTTTTCCACCTTTGGTCACAGTTATCAATGTGTATTATTCTGGTTAGGGAATGAAGTAACATTCATTGGAGGGAATAAAATCGAGTGCAAGGATTAAGAGTACCTAAGCTTCCGTGACAACCTTCCCTCTGCTCAGGAGATGAGTCTATTCTTCTCTTTGCTTGTCATACTACCCCAGCCTGTGAGAGAGGAAACATGGCTCTATCCTTTTGCCTTTCACCCATTCTCTATACATCTGCCTCTGATCCATTACCTTGAGGAGATGAAGGGAATGTAATATTCATTGGGAGTTTTAAGGAGCACCTAGAAACCTTAGTAATTAGCCATATGGTCTTGACCACTTCATTTATATCACAAGAGTCTCATTTTCCTCATTTCTAATTTAGGGCACTAATATATGCATTGCCACCAAACACTGGTTATGTAATTATTTGGTTAAATATCTAGTGAACTCCTGCTACATGGCCATGCTGCTGTTACAAAAGTACATCGAAGTAAAATACTAAAGAAATACACACACACACATACACAGACACACATATAAAACATACTACCAAGCAGTGATAATTGCTTTAAATAAAATAAGGCAAACAAAAGTGAACAGAGTGATGGGGAAGCAGGAGGGGATACTTTAAATAGTGCTGACAATGAAATTTTTCCTGAGAAGTTGGCATTTGAATCATGCATAAATGAAATGTTAGGTCAAGCTATAGCTTTCTGAATTGTGAAGTGCTATGTTCATTTTTAATTTTGTTAATTTAATTCTCTTCAAATGTTTTCATCGTGAGGGTCTCATAGGGGAGAAATAGGTCAATATCCTAGAACAATGAGGTAAGTAAGGCAGAGGACATTGGTATTGGTAAGGTGAGCAATGACTGTCAAAAACAGTTCACCCAGCCATGTACACAGGACTCTCTTATACTTTTAAATAGTTGTGGTATTTAAATGATGTCTATTTGGATATATGAATAACCCAGTGCTTGTAAGTTGATGGCACAATTAAATTTTGGCATGCCAAATTATTTCACAAAACCATTTCAAGGAGTATTAGTTATAAGTTAACTATCCCTTAAGTGGCTACACCTTGCAGTCACAGACACTTTCTGTATCTTTCTCTTAAGAAGAGTGACTTAAAAATTAAACCGGATTCAAATAATACAAACTTCTATGAAGTCCACATTGACATATGGAATTCTTTTTTGATCTAGGTGTAAAAGTAACGTTTCTGTAAGAGAGGATTTATTTAGTCTAGTCAAATATCTTTAAAACTATTTTAATTTTTAATTAAATGCTCTCGACTTGCTAACAGCTACAGGAGGGACTGATCATGAGAGATCCTTGGCTGTACAAAGGTTTAAGAATCAGTGACCTTCAATGACTTCCAATACACTGATTGGCAGAGAGGCAATAAATACTCTATCCTAAAACAATTCATTTTAGAAAAGATAAATATGTAAAAGTAATGTTTAAAATATTTTGTGGAGAGTAATTTAAAGAAACTACTGTGAGTATATTAACATATATTAAAGGAATTACAGGAAAATGTTATAGTTTTGATCAAAATTAATTTATGAGCTAACAGTTGAAGGTTCAAGTCTCTCATAGGTCCTGGTAAGGAAGTGTCATTTTTCTTTTCTTAGAAATAATTTCACAAAAGAACAGTAAAATTACTACAGTAGGGGTCAGCAAATTATGACCTGCAGATCAAACCCATCCTACTGCCCTTTTTTGAAAGTAAAATTTTATTGGAACTCAACCATATCCATAAATTTATGTATTGTCTAAAGCTGTTATTGTAGCACATCACTGGAGCAGTGTAGTTTAACAGAGATTATATAGTTCCAATCATTGTCCCCTATCCCATGCTGCCCTAGTGATATAGACTGGACCAATAGAAGGCATGTAAACCAGGCAGGGTCAATAAATCTTCCCTGGAATTGATATATAAATCTTGGGAGACATTTTTTCCCCCTACTATGACTTGTAAACCTACATCATGGTAAGAATATGTGTCTGAAGTAAGAGAGAATAATCTCAACATGATGAAGAAAGCAAACTGGAAAGGGAACAGCAGGGTAAGAAAAAGAAAATAAGAGAAAAAAACAAGATAAAAGTCTTTTTTGAGTCCTGAGTTAGATCCCTAGTGTTGTCTTTTCTTTGCATCTTTAGATGGGCCTACCAGTAATGTAGCACCTTTTCTCTTTCAAATAACATAAACCATTATTTAAAAAATGGATTATTACCACTTTCAAAGAGTCTTCATGAACATAAACATATTGAGTTGACTCACGCTGTTTTATTTCTATAATGAATAAAGTACCATTGTGATATTTGACAACTTAATCATTTCCATTTTCTATAATGTAAAAAGCATTTTGAAATGCTGGGCTTTGAAATTGATTCCATCATTGAGAAGAATTAAATATAGGAAACTTACTATATTTTATTTTTTCAAAAGAGAAATTTCACTCATAGAATGTTTAAAATAGGTTTTTGTTGACAAAATTGATGAGCATAAAAGAGAAAAAGAAAGCACCCATTATCCAATTATGTAAAGATAGCAACTATTAAATGATGTAATATTTTATTCACGTATATAAAATATACATACCCATACATATAAAAATAGAAACAAGATTTAGTGTTTTGGGCTTTTTTTTTAACATTTTCTTTATTTTTAGAGAGAAGGGAAGGGAGGGAGAAAGGGAGGGAGAAAAACATAAATGTGCGATTGCCTTTTTCATGCCACCTATTTGGGACCTGGCCCACAATCCAAGCATATGTCCTAACTGGGAGTCAAACCTGTGACCCTTTGGTTTGCAGGCTGGCACTCAATCCACTGAGCCACATCAGCCAGGGCATATTTAATGTTTTTAATTTTATTTTATTTCCCATACTGTATGATTTTCCTTACATCATTAAAATTTTTGTAGGCATAATTTTGGATGCCAGTTTATCAGCTTATTTTTCTTCATCTAGTGTAGGATGAAACTCTTTGAAGGATTATTTCTCTTGCCACTTAACAAAATATAAACAATTAGAAATATGTTAAATATCACTCTTTTGATTGAAATCAGCTCTATTGAATAAAGCACTATTAATTGGATGCAGGTCAGCTCATTATGTGGGTAGTTAGCAAGTTATCTGAACTATGTGGGCGCATTATAGGTAACCAAGTACAGGGAAGAAAATGATTAAATAACAAAACAACTCTTTTTTTGAAGATTTTATTTATTTAATTTTAGAGAGAGAGGAAGGAAGGGAGAATGAAGGGAGTGTCATTTTTCTTAGAAATAATTTCACAAAAGAACGGTAAAATCAGTACAGCAGGGGTCAGCAAATTATGACCTCGATGTCAGAAAAATGACATCGATGTGTGAAAGATACACCAATAGGTTGCCTCTCCCACGCCCCCAACTGGGAATTGAACCAGCAACACTTTGGTTTGCAGGCTGGCACTCAATCCACTGAACCATACCCAAAACATGTGCTAAATGCGTAGTTAATACTGAGCAAGTAGTCTCTCTACCTACAGCTCTGCCTGTCCAGATCACTCCCCTGCAACTGATATTTACCAAGTGACATTTCTGAAATAAAATCTGCCAGTCACTCTATCATTCAAGGGCCCAACCAAATCAAGACTGTTGCTTAGAGGGAAAGAACAGATAGCATGATCTGACCCCAACTTCACTGCACCTCTTGCTTCCCTTCTCTTCTTCAGTGAAGCTTACCTTGGTCAGGCTCTGGCTCAGTTCTTCCAGTTTCCTGATTTTTTTTTTTTTTTTTTTTGCCTCAATAAAGTCACAACTTCTGGCCGAATAGGATTATTCAGTGTATTCTTGTAATGGTCGGGGGGTAATTATCTACCCCTCTAACATCCTCACCCCAGCTAAGCAAGCCCTCTGGAAAAATTCTGTGCGTCCCTTAAGACCCCAAACAATTGCCACCTTGGAATTTTTTCTATATTTTTCTCTCTCCCTCACACCCATTACTGTCAGAGGTAAGTATCTTCTGCACTCCTCTCCCACACACTTCTGTGCATCCTGCTGTGAGGACATCTCTGCCTCAACGTACCATATTTGTTGGAGTGTCTGACACCCTCACTAACCTGAGGACCTTCATGCTAGGGGCTATGGTCTATGCAGCTCTAGAGTGTCAGTGCGAATACAGCACAGTGAGCCTCTCTAGCTTTATTTTATTTTTTTTCTTAGCTTTTAGCACTGTTAACATAGTATGATTTTCATGGTTTTATTTTTTTTAATTTGCCAGGCATTTCTTCTAGAATGTAAACTCCCTAAGGATAAGACTTTCTTTTTCATTGCATTCACATCAGTATGCCTTATCTAGAACTGCCAACCCAGCACACATTAGGTGCTCACTTAAACATTTATTGATTGAAATGCTATATTTGATTAGAAAATGAGAGGGCAGAGAGGTAAGGTACAATTTTATGTGAGCAATTTTTTGGTAAGTTGGGCTGAATTCTGTAAAGTTACACAAAACTTAACCAGTCGGTGGAGCAGCACAGATACTTCTGTAGTGAGCAGATGGTTTTACTACAGTTAGTCTTGTCTGGGATGAGCGTTACCAAACTAAAGGGTTTATTTGCCTGCATGCATCAAAACCTAATCACACACACATAGGAGTTTGCAGCAAAATAAGTAAAGGTTTATTTAAGGAAACGACAAAAACCTGGAGTCATCAGTGAATTGTTTGCTAAGACCTGGCTCCCCAATGGCTTCCAGGGATGGGTTATGTAGGGGAAAAATCATTAATCATCATAGGGTTAAGATGTGGTCTCTACTAATTGGCGCTAGCATAGAGAGTAGTTGATCTTTGCATCTGGTCCTGATGTCAGCCGTGGCGTTGCTCTGTCTGGTTCCACAAGATGTGGTCCGTGGGGTGGTTTTGCTTTCCCAGAATTGAAATGCTACCCAGGCCCGGATGTTTTCTCTAGTTTTTCTCAAACTCTGTCTCTGTGGTCAACAAACCCAAGACTTCGTTCTTCAGATTATTTGGTGCTAAACAGAATCATATTGTCCTGAGAGCTTAATGATTAAAGGAGTAGACGTGCAAGGGAGAAGGGCTGGGAGAGTCACAGTGCTCCTAGATTGGACAAGGCCCATTCAAATCAAAAGGAAAGAAGGAGAAAGGGTCAACTTAAAGGAACGATATTTCTTTACAGTTAAACAAGCTTCCTAAACGGTACCTAGAAGACACATTGTTGATGTTGACTTTCAGTAGCCATCTCAAAATCCTGACTATTCTCTAAATTTCTCAAATAAGAAAACTCAGTTCAGAAACACTGAGGGTACCAGGTTAATATACTCAGGTAGCTATGGGACCATTTGGCCTGTCACTGTCCCACTGAGCCCTCGAGAGATCCCTGCTCTAAGCAGTTCTCTATCTAGAGCATTTGCAGTGCCATTTGAGAGATTGGGGCTGAAGTATAGAAGCCATTCATCAGCTTATTCCAATTTATGTGCCTATGGTGCAGCCTGAAATCCCTAAATAGGAATAAATCACTTGCCGAGTTATATGGAGAGTCCTGTGTAACTTCTCCCAATGACAGCACTTGGAAACCATAGATCATAGCTCACTGCACTCTCCCCCAGGGCAGCACATTTCGCTCATGAATGAATAATATATTTGGGAAGTTATAGTTTTAGAAACTGTCATTGTAAAGCTCCAATTCTTATGTCCTCAAACTGTGGGCTGTAAATGTTCTAATGGAATAGTCGCAATCAGTAAGAGAGAGAGGATGAGAGAATGAGGGAGATGGAAGAAAGGAAAGAAGGAATGGAGGGAGAGGATAAAGAAAAAAGACACTTACCTTCATTGCTGGATATTTCCATTTTCAACCACACAGTTGTAAAATTGTCACCCCAAACATCAAGCTTCAGGATTCTCCATGAAAAAATCAGTAGTGAACTCTCTGGCAGTAAACATATCTGAGGTGGATGAGGGTGTGTTATGGAGGAGAGAAAGAGGGCTGTCAGGAGAATCCCCTCCCCCACCATGGTTCTTGTCTCACTTGCAAGAGAACAATTCAAATGAAAGACAAACAATATAGTGGAAAAGAGATAGCAAGTTTATTTATGAAATGCATATAAGCACAAAGCTGCAAGCAGGCACCTGGCTAGCCTAAATGTTCCACATATAGAGGAAATAAAGTTGTTAATGTAATGGAGCAAACCAGAGCTTGGCCATGTGGTGCCTTGACACATGACCCGACATTCAGTGTTGAAGGAAACAGGTTTCTATTAACAGGATTCCAAGCTTGAGGGGGCTGAGAGCACTCCTGCTCAGACCCCTCCTCTCCCAGGAGAACCAGCACCTCTCTTGCTCCCCACAAGCCTGCAAGTCAAAACGATGTCCAGCAATTCCCCATGTCCTTATCTGTTCTTAAGCTGATCATGCAAACACATTTCCATCCTCTCTGTAAAGTGCACTGTGGGTTTCAGAGTTGCCATCCTCTAGAAGCAGCTCTCTCCTTCAGGATCTTGAGTGCACTATTCTCAGCCTCCATGCAGTAGTTCAGGAAAACATGCCATCTTACACTGGGTTATGGTGGGGTCCAGCAAGGCATAGTCCCAAGGGAGTGACTTCTCGGTACATCTTCCAGAGAAGCAGATGTCTGCAACTCAGCACTCTTGGACACAGTTCAACTCCAAGCAACTCGCACGAATCTGTGTTTGGTTACACAGGTCCTGCAGCTCCACCAGCTCTGCAGCAGTCTTTCCTAGTAAGAACCTCTCTACCTCCAGACCTCATGGTGCACTCCTGTGTCTCTCTCACTTACTCCAGACCTCTTCTCTTCAAGGAGGACTCTTTCTTACACACTTTCAAACCATCCTCATTTCAATGCTTGTCCCAGAACTCCCTATGTGACTTCATATCTGGCCCCTCCTATGATGTGTTAGTATCCTCAATTTTTGCAAATTCTCCTGTATCTTTTATCTTGTTTCTGCTGCCATCTTTAGTCAGGGCAAGAGTGCCCAGTGACACAGGGGCATCTGCCTCCCCTGGCTATGTCATGAGTCACTACTTGCTCTTAAAGTCATGTACACTACTGGCTCGGGGCTGCAGACCTCTTCCTTCAAGAAAGGCACAGCTATTAACTTTCCATTGTTATGCAAATTATCTTGAACACTAGTATCATCTGCTTCCCCCTTCCCCTAATCAAGGGCTGTGGGGTGAGGTGGGAGCTTGGGCTCTGATCCTGCAGAGCCTGTCCTGGGGTTTTCATGGATGGGAGCAAACAGATCGAGTCGTCCCAGAAAAACTCTGTTTGCCAGGAGAGGGGAGAGGGCTCTTCTCTCTAGTGGAGAAGGCCAGCCTGAGCCCCTTTTCCCAAAGGCTTTTATTGAAAAAGTTATCAGTGGGGATAGGTAGTAGGAATGTACAGGTGATCTCATTACATCTGCATGTTAATGTTCACAGAGAATAGATGATGTTGAGGAAAACAAATGGCAGGAACACTCCAATTTACATGGGTACAAGAGGAGATGAATAAACATGAAAGCGTAAACATAAGAGCGCCAAAGGGTTTAAGATTAGGGTCTGTGAATAATGTAAATTTCCTCCCGGCATGAGCTGGTTATCATAGCTTTTGAGGGAAGAACAAAGCATACTTTAAAGAATTTACTTTTAGGCCTGATTTCCCCCGGGAACCACAAGATTCAGTTTTGGGCTACCCTCAGTATTGTTTCAAACCTGAGCCAGGCAGTGGGGAGGGACCTGCCAAGACATAAGGAGACTATTTTCAGATAGAATGAGGACCTGGCCATATCAAAGCCAAGGGGTGAGGGTCTTTTTGCCCTTTCTCTGTGTCCTCCAAGTTTTTCCCTGATGCCCATTGTGGCGGTGTCTGTCTTATGTTGCCCCTTCCATCGAGGGGTCTTACCCTTCATTGACTAACCAGCCATCCTCCAGGACCAAGCAGGGTGATGAAAGGGAGGCAGGGGCTGTGCCCCTGCCTGGGAGACAGGTTTTGTCTCCTCAGTGGCCTGTTTTGTCAAGGTCTCCTTGCTTAGTTCCAGCCTTGGCGCCCTCTGGCCTGTCGGCAGGGCTACAGTTCCTGAAACCAGGCAGGGTGTTTCCCAACAGTGGGGAATACACTCTTCTATTTTCAGGAGACCCTCCTCCCTGCACCCCATTGTATTAGTAAATTTGTTCTATACACTGGAACTGAGGCTATAAGCTGGGTACTTAGCTAATCTAAGTACACAGACTACTGAGGTTCAGAGGTTATATACTTTAGTCAGCTTTTAGATTCTGCTTCCTTCTCTTCCTTATAAATCTTGGGAATAATGTACAGCTACAAAGGCTGTATTTTTCAACATAGGTTCTTTGTCTTAGTGAAATGTTACAGAGGCCCCCTTTCCCAGCATAGGCCCCCCTCTTCCTCCTATGTAATCCCCACTTGTGATGTTGAGGACACCTGGCAATCTTAATAATTGTGACAGAAGCCCCTTTTCTCAGCACAGTCTCAAGGACTCCTCCTTCTCCTGTGCTATTTTGCTTGCAGTGCTCAGGATACCTGGCAATCTTATCAAACCAGTGCTGCTGAGTTAATTGGTGAGACATGTCTCTCTTTTGCTTCTAGCCTCCTGTATTAAGTTCTTTGTTAGATTGCAATGGTGAGGACCCTGCTTTATGTCCCTATTTCCCCTCTGGCCACTCATTCCTAGATGCTACCTAACAGTTGCTATCACTGCCGGAGCATATGTGGCTGGAATTTTACAGAGAACTATTATTCCATCAGCCCTAGTAACACCAACCGTCACTTATACCTGTGAGCTCACTTGGACTTTAAATTGAACTGAATCTCAGGTTATATCAATCAGGCTATGAAGTGAACAGATAAAATCTATTTGCTGAAATTATAACTTTTATTACCCAAAATAAGAGGTTACCAAGGTTTTAGCACGGTATGTAATAAATACAATGCTATGTCTCCATACATGTATTTTGATAAAAAGCAGATCCCAGACATAAATCTGTGCAATAATAAATCCACCTGGTAGCCTTTCTTTCCCTGTATATATGCATCCCTCTTCTTTGTTCTCTTCCTTTCCTGTGACTGTCCTGCGTCCCCTTCCCTTTTAACATTCCCTCACCTTTTCTCTCCACTTTCTCTCTTCCTTTACTTTTTCTGTTTTTGTTACCTGCTTATTTTTCTTCATTCTGTTTTTGCCCTTTTATTAATATTACCTTGCATTTCACTTGCATTTTTCTTCTATGCATCAGATATTGAAATCATTTTTTTGAAGACTTTATTTATTTTTTGACGGGAAGGGAGGGAGAAAGAGGAGAGAAACATCAATGTGTGGTTACCTCTCACATGCCCCCTACTGGGGACCTGGCCCACAACCCAGGCATGTGCCCTGACTGGGAATCAAACTGTCAACCTTTGGTTTAGAGGCTGGCACTCAATCCACTGAGCGACACCAAGCCAAGGCTTGAGATCATTTCTTAAGGGGATAATCATGTGAATATTGCTGGGCTCCCTATTGCCCCAAACATACTTCTTAGACAAGATAGACCTGCCTATGATTAGAGGAAAAATATAATGCAAAAGACAGTGACATCAGTCCAAAATACTGTAATTACATTTAAGAATAAAGGATCCCTCAACTCCTCTCTCCTTTCTTTCTATTAGCCACCTAATTTAAAACCTATAATTCTTCCTTTCTTTTACCTATAGAGATTTTAAATTATCTTTTCAAATATGAAATGTACCATGACTAAGGAACAGTTTTACATAACAGCCCTTTAATACATTGGCAAATAGTTCTTCCTTGTTATTGATATGTTACTAATTAAGCTGGAATAAAAAGAACTCTACACCTACCTAAATAGTGAGTAATACAGGGAGCTGCAGGAGCTGAGAGTCTTGAAATCATATACAAATACAATTTGTATCACATTCTCAGGTTACTCTATTTAAAAAATCTTTTATGGCTTTTTATATTTTGTACAATGTGATTAGGCCCAGAAGTTGTTTGATTCACATAGTGATTACACTTTAGTTCTATAGTCTATATGAACATCTTAATATAAATAATTAACTTGATTGAGATCCTTGCTTGCATTCAGGTGATATGCCCTCTACATTTAGTTTAGGAAATAAATATTTTCTTTACTCTTAGGGGAGAGAATTGCAGGTTAAAAACAAAATAAAACAAACCTCCCTTTTTTCCCAAAACATGGCCTGCAGCAAAGACAGCTCAGGCCCAGGTTTAGGAAACATTTTACATTTGGAAATTATAACAGGCAGGAAAGATAATGGAAGCTCATAAGCAAAATCAGTGAAAAACATTTTTGTCAAATGATAGCCTCAAACCTGCATGAAGTAAGCATGACATTTCTGTGACAAGATGGTAACAGAGGAAGGGAAACTAGTCCAGGAGGATAAAATGCTATATCATTTATTTCATTTGCTGGAAATAAGGTTAGATTCTTAGATCCAATTCACAGTAGAGATGGGAAGATGGGTGATCTGTTTTGAGGATATAAAGGTAAATTATGAGTGGTTTAAACATGACCCATCATATTTCTGCTGCCAGAATCAACCCTAGATAAAGCTGATGCACTACCAAGGAAAAAAGCTTTCATGCAATTTTTACCAATTTATAGGATAGAGAGCTGAAACCTGCAAAAATAGTAGGCATCACTTTAGAAAGAGTGTCCTCACCAACACAAACCAAGAGGTTTGGTACATTTCCCAAACCTCAACATGAAAAATGTTCTCAGAGAATAAGTGGAGTGAATTCTGTTAGCAAATTACCCACTAGTAATTCCAAATCTTTGAGAGAGGACTTGACCCTTATTAAAGAACAAAAACTCAATTGAGTAAATTTAAAGGTCTAATTGGCTTTATTCAGTGATTCATGAGTCATGTAGCGTCCCAACTAGCAAGTAGGGAGACACTCAGAAGCTATACAGTATGGAAGACTTTTATAGGCAGAAACTGTCCAGCACAAGAAAGTTATTAGCAAAAGAAAAGAAAGGGAATGGTTTCCATGCAAATTTATCTTCCCTTAGGGAAGGGGTAGTGGATTTTTTCCCAGGTAGATTGCCTCATCTTTCTTTGGGGGAATGTGGGCCCATGTGACAGATTACCTCATTGGTACTACCCAGAACATTCCAGACTGGTCGGTTAAGATTATGTTCCTGGAGAAGGCTGAAATTACAGTTAGGTTAGCTATTAAGTCTAGATTTAGTGACATGGGCTTTAGCTCAAGCGACTCCATTTTGAGCCCATCGTTCTCTCTTTAACACCATTTTTTTTCATACTATTCTCTCTCTCATTCCCATGCTCATTTACTTTTTATGACATCCAGACAATCTAATTTTATTTCCTTTCCTCTCAGAGGTTTAAAGCCATTTATAACCAAGCAACGACTTAACATCTCCACTTGATTGGCTCATATGGATCTCAAACCTTATGTGTCCCAAAATGAACTCACATCTGTAATTCTCATAACCAGCTCTACCTTCCATGCGAGTAAAACTTGCATTAGCCAGAATAATGAAAATCAATTCAGGAAATATTTTTTCTTTTGCCAACTGTCCAGCTATATTTTGGGGGGTTCTGTAGAAGTAGAGACTGAGACAGAGACTTCGAACAGAAAATACTGTTTGTCAAGGGTGACAATCCTTTGGAGACTGTCAGCCACTGGCTTAAGGTGTGAGTATGAAGAGTGAGGAATTGTATCTAATTTTCAAGCAGCTTCTTGAATCTCTCTGTAGAAGGGATTAGCTGTGAACCTAGTAGACAGCATAAACAGCACTGGCCCAGTAGAAGGGATATGGGTGGAGGCACCATGGCATTTATTCCACCAACTATATGAAATTAATTACCAATTTTTACTTATTCAAATTCTTTAATTTTTTATCTTCATCTGAGGACATACTTATTGATTATTTTAGAGAGAGGGGAACCAAAGGAGAGAAACACCAATGAAAGAGAGAACCATCAATCAGTTGCCTGACTACATCCCTCAGCTGTGATGAACCCACAACCTAGGCAGGTGCCTGACCAGGAATCAGACCTGTGACCTTTTGGTTTATGGGACAACACTCAAACAACTGAGCCACACTAGCCAGGGCCAAATACTTAAATAATTTTTTAAAATTATATTTTGTTGAGTATGCTATTACAGTTGTCCCAATTTCCCCCCTTTTCTCTCCTCCACTCAGTGCCTCCTCCCCTTCAGGCAACCCCCACAACTTTGTCCATGTCCATGAATCATACATATAAGTTCTTTGCCTTCTCCATTTCCTGTACTTTACTTTACATCCCCTTGACTATTCTGTAACTACCAATTTGTGCTTCTTAACCCCTTTACCTTTTCACCTTTTCCTGCAACCTCTGCTCCCATCTGTCTGCCATCAAATGATTCTCCATAACTACGATTCTGTTTTTGTTCTGCATGTTTGCTTAGTTTATTTTTTTATTCATTGTTGATAGATATATATTTATTGCCATTTTATTGTTCATAATTTTCATCTTTTTCTTAAATAAGTCAATTTAACCTTTCATACAGTAATGGTTTGGTGATGATGAACTCTAGATTTTTCTTGTCTGAGAAGTCTTTTTTTGCCCTTTGATTCTAAATAATAACATTGCTGGATACAGTAGTCTTGGTTATAGGTCCCTACTTTTCATGACTTTGAATATTCTTTTCCAACCCCTTCTAGCCTGCCAAGTTTCTTTTGAAAAATCAGCTGACAGTCTTATAGGACCGCCCTTGTAGGTAACTACATGCTTTTTTCTTGCTGCTTTGAAGGTTCTCTTTTTATCTTTAATCTTTAGCATTTTGATTATTATGTGTCTTGCTGTGGGCCTCTGCATCTGTCTTGTCTGGGACTCTCTGTGCTTCTTGGATTTGTATGTCAATTTCCTTCACCAAATTAGAGAAGTCTTCTTTCATTATTTTTTCAAATAGATTTCTAATTTCTTGCTCTTTCTCTTCTCTTTCTGGTACTGCTTTGATGTGAATGGTGGTATGCATAAAGTTGTCCTAGGGACTCCTTATATTATCTTTGGGGTTCTTTTTTCCTCTTGCTCTTCTGGTTAGTTGTTTTTTGCTTCCTCATGCTCCAAGTCATTGATTTGATTCTAGGCTTCATCCATTCTACTGTTGATTCTCTGTAAATTGTTCTTTATTTCAATGAGCGCACCCTTCATTTCTGACTGGATCTTTTTTTATGCTGTTGAGGTACTCACTAAGTTCCTTGAGCACCCTTATAACCATTGTTTTGAACTCTGCATCTGAGATTGCTTATCTCCATTTTGTTGGTTCTGTTCTTTCATTTGGGCCATGCTTCTTTGTCTCCTCATTTTGACAGCCTCTCTGTGTTTGTTTCTATCTATTAGGTAGACCAGCTATGACTCCCTGTCTTGGTAGGATGGCCTAACATAATAGGTGTCCTGTGGGATCCAGTGGCACAGTCTCCCCTATTACCAAGTTGGGTATTCAAGGTGGATCCTCCATGAAGGCTGAGTATACCCTTCTCATGTAATTAAGCCTTGACTACTGTTGGCAAGGCAATGGGGGAGATTTATTCAGGCCATTCAGCTACAAGGCCTGACTGACCAGTGACTACAAATTCCCAGCCTCTGTGGAGGAGTAGCTGTGCTGGGGCTCACTCCACAAAAAAGGGCTTATTTAAGCAGGGCTCTGGTGCACCTTTGTGTTCTGTCTGGGGCCACTTGACATAAGCTATAAAGAGATCAGATGCTGGTTGATCTTGTGCTGGGCTTATAGGTGTCCTTAATGCCAGCCTGTTAACCAAGGGCAGCTGCTGCTACTGCTGGACCTGGTCCTACTTATCAAGGAAGGGGAGCTCACTAAGGCCAGCTGCTGCTTATTTGAGAGGATTTAGGAAGATCAGAAGCATGTACCAAGACAAGTCATTTGTATGGAAAAACTGCTGTTAACTTCTTGGGTGGGCTGTAAGTTGGGTGGGGGGCAGGGTCTCAGGGAATCACCAGGTCTAGGCAAACAGTGTGAGCCATGTTGGTAGAGTCTCAAATACGGTCCCTGCCTGTTGGCTCTGTGGCTCTGTGTGGAGAAGGCTCAGAAGAGGAGCAATGTCCTCTGTCAGCAGTTCTCTGTTGAAGAAAGCTGTCACCCAGCTCTTGCCCTGATGCCAGACACTTCAGTTCCTCCCCATATGCCAATGGTGCCTTTCAAGCTACGGCATTTGTGCTGGAGCTCAGTGGGAGTGAGTCTGAGTAAGTCCATGTGCAGGCCCTTTTAGAGAAATGGCCTGGGAATCCAGCAGTTTCTTCCACTGACTCAATCTCTCTTGGTTTTTATAGCCAGAAGCCACAGGGACTTATCTTCCTGGCACTGGAACCCTGGGATGGTGTGCCTGGTGAGGTGCTGGGAGCCCTCACTCCCAAGATATGCCTCCCACTTTTTACCTGGTACACATGGGTGTGACACCATCTTTTTCTTATCTCCCTTTTTCTGCGTCTCGACCCCTCCTACCAATCTGGATGGATATGGTTCCTTTTTTAATTCCATTGTTGCAGGACCTCCATTCAACTTAATTTTTAGCAGTTATGAGCGACGGTTGTTCTATAGATTAATTGTAATTCCGATGTGGTTGTGCCAGAAGGTGAGCTGTATTTAATTAGGCCAGCATCTCGGAGATCTAGCTCTTATATCATTCTTTATTAATTTCAATTTGGAGAGCTTTCACATTATGGCAGTAGCATCCAAACTTCCATAGCTAGTAGACTGTGGCCCTAAGATTAAAACCTCTGTCTGTAGTCTTGTTTCCAGGGTCCAAGCAGTTAGAAACGAGCAGAGCAAGGAGGATGGGCCAGGTACAGAAGGTCAGTAGGGTGGAAAGCCCCAGGTGCCTAGCAATGGGCAAAACTGGGGAAACAGTACCTCAACCCCCAAGGTAACCTATCCTTCCCTAGCAAATCCACTACCCCAAATCCTCCAATAATTATTGATTCAGCTACATTCCTCTATCACTCTATTATCACCCTTATTTAAAGCAGTTTTGCTCTTTCAAGACCACTATTACATCCTCCTAATTATTTTCACACATCCACCTGGATTCCTCTCCCATCTATCTTCCACAAAGCAATCAGAGGCTTCTTTAAAAAAATTAATCCACAATACTGCCTTATTTAATAGTTTTTGGATAAGTTCACAAATCCATAAAATGGTCAATATGCAGTGGGATCTTGTGTCAGTCTCTCCATCTACTTCCCTAGTGGTGTGTCCCTACCTAACTGTACTTTAGCCACCAGAAGATGTTTGAGTTCCCTAAAAGCAGGAAGTTGCTTCATGCTTCATGACTGTTGTACATATTGTTATATCTCAACTAAACAATTTTCCCCAAATGAAGCTAGTTCTAGATAAAAATGTCATCTTCAGGGGACCCTTCCCTTGCTTCCTGGACTAGACTTTAACATCCACTTATCTACTTTCAGAGTACACTGAACTATTTTTGTAGCACCCTGTCAGAAATACAGTTATGTGTGTGAGCTTTTACCTGTTCAAATGTCTATGTCCTATACCCCACAAGATTGTTAGATTCCATGAAAGTAAAAACCTTATCTGTTTTATGTTTGCTACTCAGTGTCCCTTCTCCAAAACTCTTTAACATAAGGTAAACTCTCAATAAATTTATGTTGAGGGAAGTGAATTTAAAAAGTCAAATACGTGTGGGAAAAGAAGGCAAAACCAGAACTATTGTAGTTGCACTTCTCTGAGCTCTAGGAAAACTAGATGTTTCCAGCAAAGATTTATTTAGAGATGTATTTAGGCAGTGAAGATATGCCCAAAGAACCTGTGCTCTGTTGGTTAGGAAGCTTAATACAAACTTTTTCAAGAAAACTAATAAATGCAAGCCTAGCACCAAATGACAGGACTAAAATAATTTAGTAATGAGTTCAATGTTCTTTATTTAAGGGAAAGCAGTCCATGGGCTGGGGCTCTCTTCTTGATGGATTTGGGGCAAGGACAACTTTTGGAAAAGGCCACACTGAAACAGGGCAGGGTTGGTGACAGGGGTTTTCTTAGAGGGCTAGAAGGTCCCATTTTCTAAGGCAGCAATTTACAACCTTTGCCAATCTGACAAAAAGTAAATAAAAAGGTATAATTTTGATTCATTAATGCTGGATGGCTATCATTGGGTTGACTATTGTCATTTTTTAAAATTTGACAACCTAAGGGAAGAGACTTCAGTGCCCCTGGCTAAAGAGTTAGGTATCGTGTGCTTTAAAAATTCTCATGGTACATCGGTTTAAGGTTTCTGTTCTGGGATAAATCGGCCTAGTTACAGTGAGCTGGAGGATTGTGATTTACGTATGTTAGGTTTCTTTGACAGGTGTTTCCCATTCATTCTGGCTGACTTAGGCTGGAACAATGGGGTGGCCTCTATCCCTATTGTGTGTCCCAATATACAAATGACCCTTATCAGTAATAGGTATAACAAGAGCTAATATTTTAAGTGGTTAGTATTATATCGATACTTTTGTAAGCACTTTATATGTTTTAACTTCTGTAATACTCATTTAACTTAGAAACTATTATTTTCCCAAATGTTTGAAGAAATTGAGACCCATTGAGTTTAAATAACTTGCCCAAGGTCATATAATTAAAATGATGAAGTCAATGTACAAGCTCAGGATGACTTTTCTAAATAACCATGCTTTCATCTAAGGTACCTATAGTGTAAGGTTTACGAGTGTAGACTTTACACTGTTTGATTTGTAGCTCTGATAATTTATTAAATGTGTCATCTTAAGGAATTCACTTAACCTCTTCAAATCTGTTTTCTTATCAATAAAAAGGAGGTAATAAAAATATCTGTCTCCAAATGCAGCATTTAACACAATGCATTTCAATTATTATGTGCTTGTTTGCAAGTAGATGAAAGCCTAAATTAAACTGGTATAAGCAATAAAGGGAAGTGTTTGGCTCATGCAACACTTCCAATGTAAGATGAACTCCAGGCAAGGGAACAATGTTTCCCCAGGACTCAGGATTTTTCCATCTCTCTTCTTCTGCAGTGCAGCCTCATCTAAAGGCCAGATCCTGATCATGATGGTGACAATGAGGGTGCTTGCCTCCTTGTTTAAGAGAAAGTGTTTTTCCTCCAGCCACCAACTGGGGAAGGAAATTCTGGGATTTATTCGGTTTGGAATAACGTTAGTCAGGAAGCCAAGCAGATAGGAGATTGCCATGAGACATGTGCAAAGGTCTGGGCTACTTCTCATTGGGGCGAGAAGAATAGAAGAACAGGGAGTGACGTGACATTCAGAGCTCTCTGCAGAAGCCAAGGCCATCCACACCTTGTGTCTTCAACACAATGGAAAAACGGTGGTTCTCTCAGAGAACCTCTGAATGCTGAGAGAAAATGGTATTGGATGGACAGCTAATGCATTTTTACTAAAAATTATTATTCTTGTTTTTGTTATTAACATAAATATCTATGTAATAGATACTGTAAACTGACATTTCTATTTGCACAACTGTTTATATGTAACAATCCTTGAGAGAGCGAGAGAAAGAGAGAGAGAGAGAAAGAGATCATGTAGTTGTGAATTCCAAAGTCCCAACATTCAATCTTGGGCTTTTTGGTATACATATACAAAAATCAGATAGATTTTTAAAAATTTTGTGTAGACTATACATGTTTCACTTTTTAAAGCTAATTCTGACACCTGTTTGATGAAGAGCTCTGTTGATATTGGGATTTAAAAAGTTATTTTTACTATAGAACTAGGTAAGTATTCCTGGCAGAAGCAGTTTTCCTCTGAAGCTATGCTAAACACTTTTTATCATCACCTACAGAGTTCGTATGAAAGTGTTTTTTCTCTCTGTTGAATTCAGAAATGTTCCAACACTTGGGAAAGTACCTGTTGAATGAATTGTTAAATTTGCTCAATCATAGTGAAAGAAGAGTCATTTTTAGTACAATGGTGATATGGACTCACGTATTGAAATACTGAGAGTTTATTCTTAAAGTGGTTAGAGGAGCCAGGTACATAGTTTTTAATGTCAGTATATTTTACTTAAAGAGGTATATTTGGAACAAGTAAGAGAATTGGTAGTCACATCATAGTGAAGCTTGGAAGATGTTACCCTTATATAGGGAAAATTGTATTCACCCTCACCTCTATACCTCTTTCCACATCCCAGAAAAAATGTACTGGTATAATTGAGAGTCTTCTTCATAAATTTGACAAACAATGTTTTTGCAGACAAAGGGCCCAAATTAAAATGCCAACTACATCAAATTTGTGTGACTTGACCGTACCTTGATTATCCTTAAAACAACTTCTTCATCAGTAATGGGGAGAAATTAATTTAAAAAATTTTTCCTCTTACAGGTCAGAATTTCATGCCTTAAATTTTAATTGGAAATAATATAATTCAGTACTCTCAAGAGAATGGAGAAAACAATTTCTATTGAATTTACAACAAAGCTATTTAGCAACAGAAGATTTTTTGTCTTGTGTTTATAATCCATTATGTTACATGCTTATACTAAAAGCCCATTAAATTTCACAGGATAATATCTTGCCACATATTTGAAATCTCAAAAAATTCTAAATTTGTTCTTTGCATGTAGATCTTTCTTTTAAAATAAAAAAGCATCACTCCTTCCTTGTTCATGTTAAATTCACACATCATTTTGGCATGGTTAAAAATATCTATCTAATGAATCAAAAAATATGAGCATTTCCCCCCCTCAACTTGGTCTGATCTCACGCCAAGTCATAGCGATGAATTTATTTTTTTCTTTCTTCATTCAGCTAACACTTATTTAGAACATACTGTGTGCTAGAATTAGTCTGCTGGCTGGGCTAGGTAAAACTCTGCACTTGGCTTTTACAGTGTCTCTTGTTGGGGAGGCCACTGTACTTACTGTAATACAAGTGCGTTGTGGTTATATAAGTCTGATTTAGAAGAGAAAACACTTTTACTGATGTACCTAAGTTTTCCAATAAAAGGCAGGCTGAAAAATTGATTTCCAGAGCAAGCACAGGCATGTAGACTAAAACGTTTTACCAATAAATCTACCTTCTCTTTTTAGACTGGTAACTTCAATATGCAGAGGGGGGATCTGTGCAGGCATGCAAGAGAGAAATCTTTTTCTATTCTTTTATCAAAGGATCTATATTGACAGATTGAAATGCATCAGTTTAGCATAACCAGCAGATGGTGCTTTTAGTAATACGTTTATAGGAGTTTCTTGAATATCCTTTCTTTAGTTTTTTTTTCTTTTTTAAAACTAATCATAAACGAAACAAGGTGATATTTTTCCATGACATGAAGTAAAATCTTTGTTTTTATTTTTAGTTACATGTGTACCTTGCAAAAAAGCTGAGGTTAATGTAAGTATTATAACCTACTGATTTAATTAAGTGTTATATGTTTATGTAGTTGCAGTAATTTAACTGCCAGCATAAGTTTAATTACAGATAGACTCACATGTATTGTTTTCACTCATGTTGCTTTGGTAATACTTTTTATTTATAGGTAGAAGATTGTTAAATAAAAATCAATTAATTTTAAATGACCCATATAGGTAATATTACAATAAAGGTAAGATTTTTGACCTCAAATAGTAACAACTGTATTTGCAATTGCTCTACGCATGTTTTATTTGGCCTCTTTTTTGGTTCTGGCTCCCATTTATCTTATATCAACCTAATTTTACAATATTATGCTCTTCTAGTTGGCCACCTCAATTTCTTTTTAGACAGAAGTATTTAAAATAAATGAATAACACTAGGTATTATGAAGTGTTTAATAGCATAATAGTAATTTTATATATGTTTTTGAAGAGATTAGCAAAGAAAACATTAATTTGATTTTTTGTGGAAGAATTGCGTAAAACCCATTTGAAATACGTTTTCACACTGTGAAGACTAAACTCCTTTATAAAAGCATGAAAAGTTTCATTCTCCTTCCATGGCCAGTGTCTACTAGACAGGAAATTAAAGGTGTTGGTGAGACTATTTTACAACTCTCTTCCACCAGCTAAAATTTAGGAAACTGTATTTAATTTTATCATTATTATTTTTTTTCCCTTTTGTCCTTGGTCAGCACGTGTTAAGCCTATGTGCATTACTCATTGGATCTCTCATTTTTTACTTGAATGTGAGTAGACCCAATTGATCTGACAATAAAGAAATAGGAGGGCAGAAGTACTAGGGTGAAAAGTGCCTGGAAGGACTCAGAAAATGGCATAGTAGGAGGGATGGAGAGTAAACAGTGAGCCTAGAGTTACTGGGACACTTTCACCTGAAAGATCCAGCCAGTAGGGGATTGTATCATTGCCTTTTGTTTTTTACACTTCCTTAAGTAAATGAGAAAGAAATTTGCTTTCTAAGGGTGCAATGCTAGAGGGGATACCTCATGATGATTTTCATAAAAGTCGGTAAAGTAGATGAGCCTGGATTCTGAGTCCCTGAATTAAAAGCATGCATGAATTTTAGCTTTTGTGGGTGAATAACACATATTCCAGGGACAACGAATATTGATTTTAGTATAACCAATATCTATGCATTACAGTTACTATAAAAAATGTAGATGTCCTTAGTTTTAAAGCCAATAAACTGTTGTGCTTATTGTGAATTATTTTCAAAATATGGTACTGATTCAGTTTATACTCATATTTGAGGACTTCTCACTACAAAATCAGACGTGTTTAATTGTCTATAGAATCCCGAAACGCTTTTTGTAATTGTTCCCACAAGACACAGAAGGAAACATAAAGACAGGTTGAAAGTATTTGAGAACTCACTGGTTTCTCAGTCAAATAGAGGGTGTATTTGTAAAAAGGAGAGATTATGAAAGAAGTATTATTCTAAAAAATCACCCATTCTAAAATTATAATTATCACTACAGTATCAAAGAAAACAGTATACATGCTGCATAAATGAATTGATATTGGTAGTTTCTTTACCCAAATTAGATAAACTATCCTATTTCAAGCCTAAATGATATTAAGTAAGGAGATAATTAGATTTGGACTCTGTCCCTTGAAAAGGATAGTTATATTTTCCAGGTGTCTTTTTAATTTTCAACCATAAGTAATGCGATCTGCAGTAGTTCTATGGAAGTTTTGAGTCTGAGTTTATTTTCTCATGGTGCTTGTAGGTCAATAAATGTTGAGTTTGAAGTTCCTGTGTTTCATCACATGAGTCAAATATAACAGTTTAATAATAAGCCATTTAAGCCAACTGACTTACCATAGAAACATGATTTAGATAAAATTGAGTGCTAGAAATGGAAAGCAAAATGTTGATTTGCAGGGCAAAACAAAAATACACTAGTTTCTATCTTCTGAGCAAGTAAAATCCTCCATATTTATCTTTATTAATATCATCACCAACATATTATTTTGATAGTTCTTAGATGAGAGACTGTTTTTCAATAGGCAAAATGTAACCAATAGTTTTAAGCTTTATCTTCATAGAAAAAAGAAATAAACCAGTAAGTCAAAAGAGTTTACTAAAAAAGTCAAACAAAGAAGATTGCTTTCCAGACTCCCACTAGCCCCCTCCTCAGAAGTGTAAATGTACTGGCTGAACTGGCTGGTGTTTTACTGATTCTGAGGGACCATTAAATAGCCTGATCTAATTTCATGAATACACTTGACACCTAAATGTCTACTCAGGGACAGTCTCATAAATATAACATATTGTAGGACTCTGCATGTCATCCTTGCACAGGGGCTGTGCTAATCTCCTTTGTGTTGTCCCAGTTTTAGTATGTGTCCTATGGAAGCCCAGTTGCCCATCTGTAAATCGGTGGATAAAAAAAAAGTTTTACATTTACACAATGGAATACTATTCAGCTGTAAAAGAGAAGGAAATCTTACCATTTGTGACAGCATGGGTAGTCCTGTAGTATATTATGCTGAATAAAATAAACCAGTCAGGGGAAGACAAACACCATATGATTTCACTTATATATGGAATCTAATGAAAAATATAAACCAATAAGCAAAATAGAAACAGACTTACAGATACAGAAAATAGGCTAACAGCTGTTAAAGGGGAAGGAGTTGGTGGGGGCTGGGTAAAAAAGGTGAAGAGATTAAGAAAAAAAATCTTCACATGACTCCACTCCAGGAAGACAAACAATCCAATTAAAAAATGGGCAAAGGACCTGAACAGACACTTATCCAAGGAGAACAACATGAACAGGTCCCAGAGACATATGAAACGATGCTCATCATCACTAGCCATCAGAGAGCCATGCAAATTAAAACCACAATGAGATACCACTCATTATGATGGCCATTCACACCGGTCAGAATGGCCATCATAAAGAAATCAACAAACGAGTGCTGGCAAACAAGCGTTGTGGAGAAAAGGGAACCCTAGTACACTGTTGGTGGGAATGCGGATTGGTGGAGCCACTATGGAAAACAGTTTGGAATTTCCTCAAAAAGCTAAAAATGGAAGTGCCTTTTGACCCAGCAATTCCACTGTTGGGATTATACCCTAAGAATCCCAAAATACCAATTCAAAAGAACCTATGCACCCCAATGTTCACAGTCGCACAATTTACAATAGCCAAGTGTTGGAAGCAACCTAAGTGCCCATTAGTAAATGAGTGGATCAGAAAACTATGGTACATTTACACAATGGAATACTACACAGCAGAAAGAAAGAAATCTACTATGCTTTGCAACAGCATGAGTGAAAATTGAGAGCATTATGCTAAGTGAAATAAACCAGGGGACTGAAACCCAAATAGCATATGATCTCATCTATAAGTGGACCCTAATCAACAAAACAAACAAGCAAGCAAAATATAACCAGCAACATTAAAAGAAAAAAGAAACCAACAGTAACGAGAGGGAAAGAGGAAGGGAGGTAATGGAAAAAAGGTCAAAGGGAAGGGTCAAATCAAGGAACATGTGTAAAGGACCCATGGACAAAGCCAAAGTGGGGAAGGGTTGAGGGTGGGTGGGGCAGGGGAAAGTGGTGGCAAGAAAATAGAGACAAATTTATTTGAACAATTAAAAAAATTAAAAAATAAAAAAAACTTATCACAGACAACAGTATGGTGATTATCAAAGGGAAAAAGGGGATGGGGGAAGGTAGAAGAAGGTAAATGGGGGAATAATGCTGAGAAAAAGAGACCTTACTTTGGAGGATGAACACACAATATAATAAACAGATTATGTATTATAGAATTGTACCCAAATATATATATAATATATATATATAATTTTACTAACCAATATTACCCTAATAAATTCAATAGAAATTTACTATGTATCATCTATCTATATATAGTGGGAAATATATATATATATATACTTATATATATATAAAATGGGAAATATATATGGGGAAATGTTATATTAATTGAGAGATAACACAATTTGCTGTAGATCTATATAAAGAAGTTAATGAGACTTCATAGGAATAAAGTCAAAACATCTAAAATTACACAATATAGAATACCTAAAAAGAAGGCTTCAAACAATATAGAAATCTATGATTTAATTATTATAGGAAAAATAATAGCCTAAAGAAAACCTTGCTTTTTAACTACTGGATGAATACCAAAGCTGATTACTTTGATTATTTTCACATATTTTGTAATTAGTTATAAGGGCTGAAAACTACAAAAACGATAATCATGTTAATGTTTGTATTATATATTTTAAACCACTATCTCCCTTGATATAGAATGTGTGCATTACAATATATAAATTATTTTACTTTATTTTACCTCACATTTTGTCATGAAACTTTTCTCGAATGTAAAATGTTCTTAAATGTAATAAAATAAATATAAATATGAGAAAGAATAATTATACAATGATTTATTTATCTCTTATAATTTGGCTTCTTTGGTTGTATCCAATGTCTTATTAACATCAGTGTTGGTTAATATTTATGAATGTTGAAAGAATTTTGATACTTAACTGCTAAATTGCCTTCCATAAAGTTAATCACAATTTCTGTTTCTTCCCCTGGTACATGAGAATATTTGCTTTGCCAAACGGTTGCCAACTCTGTTGAGACATTTGAAAAAATCTACACAACTGTGATTGCTAGAAACTGACATTTCAATGTTTCACCTTACATTTTTGAAAAAAATATACAATTGACATGAAGCAGGTGTTGATTTATAAATTATCTTTGTAATTGTCTATTCAATTCCTTAGACCATCTTATATATAACCTTTCCTGAGTATTTGCTCTGCATAATTTTTTAAAACTATTTTACATACCTTATCTCCTGTGATCCTGACAACCACCCTGTTTGGGAGGTACTGGAAGCTCCTATTTTACAAATGAAAAATTGAAGTTTAACCATGTAACTGGTCCAAGGTTGTAGAACAAGCCATAAGAATGGAGAACCAATGTGCCTCTTTTTAAAAAAACCAAAAATCTTACAGAACAAGATGAGAAGACAAAGTTGATTTTATTTACAATTAGGAGTAAGACCCTCATCAAAGCTAGTTCCCTACCATCCCACAGAAACTATCAAGTAGGGTTGCTACCTTCCTTGATGATTACACTTTAAGGATAAAGTTCTCAGACCCTTGTAAATGGCAGTTCTGGCTTGTAACAAAGGAAAGGAGCTTGGGACAGAGAAAGGATTTGCAATTACATTGCCCTTTGAACTAGTTTGCTCCAAGGGAAGGGAAGTTAGGAGCCTAGAGTCAGGAAGAAAACTTATTAAAAGTTTAATAAATCTGAGAACTTTAAGGCCTTCTTAGCCACTCGCAATACCATTGGATTGTCAAAAATACTAACTCTGTTAGTCATAATCAGGGCAAATAATTTCCAACAATTATATTTCACTTTATAATTTAGTAAATTTTATAACACTAACACTCTGTATTTGTTATAGAAAATGACAAACAACTGAGTGGAGGGAAACCTTTAATTAGACTAGTTATTTATATGTTATGCAAATGAGATTATTTAGCTATGAAATTTAAGTCCATAAATGTTTAGTTTGAACTTTTTGCCATTAACAGTAACAACATATTTTAAACATTGTCCTTTATAAATAACTGCACTCTGTCATGTCAGTCTAAATTTCTATTTGATTTTATCAATGTTTTATAATTAAAATGGACCCCTACTATTTCCTGTAGATTTTTTTCAACCTAATAATAAAAAATGTATACATTGTATATACTATTCCAAAAAAGGATTTATTTTTGCATAATAATAGTAACATATTATTATTATCATTATTTTATAGTGCATACTGTATTTTCTAGATACTTTGCATTTAATCTTTTCAAGAGCCCTACTTTCATTTATATATTTCTGATAAGAAATTTAATCACAGAGGTATTAAGTTTCTCCCCTAGGGTCACACAGCTAGTAAATAATCTTGCAGAATAACTTTTAATTAGTAAGCCTGCCAAGCATAGAACATAAAATGTTAAGTGAAAAAACTGATTGAAAAGCAATAAATATGTTAGGACTTCCTTCTTAGAAAACTGGTACAGATAAATGATAAATTTATAAAAAGGCTATAAACCAAGATCTGAACAATGCATCCATTAGATAGAATAAATGATACTTTTTTCATTTTTGTTAATATTTCAGCATAGACTGCATTTTATTGTTGTCATAAATCTTAATTTTAAAATGTTATATTAATGTATCTTTGTTCACTGAATATTAAACCACAGCAAAATAGTAAACAAGCCAACAAAATATACATAGACTATGAGAAGTACAATAATATAGAGACCTTCTATTACTTTTTTCCAGTATTTGAATACTCAAGAAAACTAAATAAATTAAAATCTAGATGCTTTAAATATTATAAATAATTTTGATTTAAAACGTGTATGTGTGTGTGTGTGTGAATTTGTTTGCTTCATCCATCTGAAATGTAGACAAGGCTCGAAAATTTTCCTCTTCAGGCACATAGGATATAATATTACCAACAATCTAGAGACAGAATATGAACTTTGGTTCCAAACTGAGGCTAGCATTTCCCACTGCAATGTTTTCTTTTGTTTTTCCCTTTTACCATAGACTTTTATTGTAAAATAACCGAATTTTATTCAAAGTGGGATGTATTGTAATAGTGCATTAACATAATTTGATTTTGAGTAAAGTATGGTTTCCTAAGGAATTTGGATATTGCTGGCTAGCCTTTAGGGAATTATTGAAGTTTAGGGAATTTGGATATTGCTAGCTAGCCTTTAAGGAATTATTGAAGCGCACTGTTTTACAGGCACATTTGAATTCGACTCAATATTTACAAAAAATACTAAGTACCCTCAAATGACTTGGAGATATTTTGTGGCAATGTTATTGAAGTTTAGGGTTATTTATTATTATTATTCAAAGACATATTTCAGCCATATTTATTTCAGAAAGAATACTTGGTCAATAGCACGTGGGATCAACCAAAGTGGGAGAGAGCTAGGCAGCAAGAATACCACACAGAAATCAGGATAGCAATAGGTGAACAACAGATAGTATGTTTTAGGCCTATAAAGAAGGTGAAAAAGAATATAGGACAAAAGAGCTCTAGGAATGATGTTCACGGATGCCAGGATGAAGGGAAAAGGTAGGTAGGGATATCATAGCAATAATGCCCAGGAGGCTGTTTTGTTATTAAGGGTCGATTTTGATTTAAACAGTTTGACAATCAACCTCTATGATATGGATTAGAATTTCCCAACGGTGGAAGAAAATAAAAGAACCTAAAAATATGATGCTTATTTTTTCTATAAATTTATTTACTTTAACATTTATTTACTGCAATTTTAGGTGTGCACCGTTGTTTTTCCCAAGAGCTTTCCTCTTTATTTCCAGAACTGTGATCAGAAAAGGGTTTCTAGTACTAACTCATTTAAGTATTCAATTAACATGCACTCAATATTTTCCCTTAACATTGTGTGATTCTTAAAAGAGCCATATTTAATTTTGATTTTGGTTTCAGAGTTATTTGAGTTGGTGTTTGTTTACTTTTTTTTTTTTAGAGTAGGTCCACATTCTTCGATGATGGATTTCCATTTACTTAGATAAGATTTTAGGAAGGGACTTAAGGTTTAAGTCCCCTTATAGAAGTGTATGTGTGTATGTGTGTTTTAGGAACACATAGGTAATTATGAAGAGCAGAAATAATAGAAGTATAGATGTTTTAAACCAGAATGAAATAAATAAGAGGACATTTATATATTATCTAAAAAACCTATACAAATTGAGACATATTTTTGGCTTCAAACTTTAGATTTTTAAGTTGAGATTCAAAGTGGATAATTGAAGCTATACGCACTTATCTAAAATTATCTAGTAATGTCAGCAATGTAAAATTACATTTACATAATTGTGTTGATAACTTATTGATATCACTGAATGGGGTTCAATAAAAGCATTTTTCACTGATTGAAACACTCATAGTCCAGAAGTGGTTGAAATACATGAATAAGCAGGTCAGTTGTACATCATTAGAAAGATTTAAGTGACATCTAATTAACACTGAGGAATTACATACTTGTGCAGAATAGAAAACACTATTGAGTGATAAATGGGAGAAATACATATTACTAACATGGACATGTGGTTATTAAAATAGATTAAAGTCAAACAATTTTTAAAAGCAGCACTGCATGTTTCAATAGCTAGAGTATCCAAGGTGAGGGTTTGGGTTATGAGTGGAGGTTATGGGAACTCACCAACAGTCTAATATTGAGAGATGATTAAAAGGCATAATGCACTGTGTTTTCTAGTCATTTGTGGAATAATAAACAGAAAAAAAAATCAGATTCCAATGCCTGCTACATAGATTGCCTTGTATCCATTTAGGATGGTAAGGATAAGAGTAAATCAAAATTTGCATACATTTTTCCTAACAACTCAGGATTTTCAGTTCAATTTTTAGTCTAACCTCATTTTCTAATGAGGATGAAATTCACAACAGCTTTGTTCCTTATGAAATTTTTCTTTATTTTTATTTTTATTTTTAAGTCAGTGTCTGGGCTATACCTTGAGCTTACAACCAAACTTGTCCCCCGCTTCCTAAGTGCTTCTTTATTCATGCTCACTCTTGCTGGTGGCTTTACATTGGTGGCCCGTTGTGGCCTTCCAATGAGCATCACACTTGCTATCATTTATGTAACCGATGCATAATATTCACAGTCTTTGATATATGCCATGTGATGTGCTAACCACTTTACAAGTATTTACCCATGTGATCATCAAAAAACAAAAAACAAACAAAATCTTATGAGGGAGACAAGTAGTAGTGCAATCATTGCATTTTAACATTGAGCAAAAAGAAGACTTGAAACTTCCCATAGCCAGTAAACAGAGTTAAATCACAATTATTCTGACTACAGAGATTATGCTCATAACATAGATACTCTGTTCATTTCCGCATCATCAACACCCGCCTCTTAGGTGCCCTGAATTAATTCCTTCTGGGTCCCAGGTTTCACTTACAACCTTTAAAATAAACAGAAATGGAAGAGTATTAATCCATACAAAAACAATATAAAGATAACTATTTTTTAAAAGTCTGGGCTTTTAAAGTTCATCAAATTTCTAGTTTACACCCTAATTTGTTAATCTGAGGCACTGTTTTACAGGCACATTTGAATTTGACTCAATATTTACAAAAAATACTAAGTACCCTCAAATGACTTGGAGATATTTTGTGGCAATGTTCACAAACTTCTACTTAACAATGAAAACCAAACTTTGCAGTCTACTGAAAATAAAAGATCATACTGAAAGAGAAAACACATGAATATTGAGAGTTATGATTTAAATATTTCAAATATATTATCACATTCTTTTTTTAAGAATAAGTTATAGTACCAATGATTGGGTAAACACAAACCATTTATACATATATAATTCACACATACAATATATACATAGTCATCATTATTATATCCATTGCTTCAATGTTTACTGCTATTAGAAATAATTAATCAGGGTGGTCTGGTACAGGTAAGTATCAATATATTGGATGTAGTTGTCTGATCTCCTTTCCTGTAGCAGCTGCTAGACTCTTAGATCCAGAGAAGCTTTTGCTGCCACATCAGACAGTAGCCTTGTGACAGATGTTCTGTGTTCAATTGAAAGAGCAGAGATGAAAATAACAGCCTCTCCATGCTTGTGAGACCACAGCTGAAAATGAGCAGTTGTCCCCCTTCCAGACAACTGCTATCAAACTCAGAGAACCTTGAAATAATTTGCAGCCTGCCCTGCACTAGAATGAGGCCCACATAGTCCTTGAGGCTGGCAAGCTCCACACTGCTGAAACACAAGGCTGGCCCACTTTCGTTTTCTGAAAATTCTGTTGTTAGAACCACTGATTGTACAACCTATGATAAAATCTACCTTAGTGATTTGGCTCATTTTCTAGTACAAAGTATTTTTTGTTATGTAAGCAATATATTTTCTTTATGGATACATTTTAAAAATAGATAATAATGGCAAAATAGAAGCCATGAATAATCCTATCTAACAGAAATAACTATTTCTGATATTACAGTGTTTATCTTTCCCATACGCTCCCAAATGCATACACACACACAAAACACACATAAACACGCACATAATTTTTAGGTAAACAAAAATATAAGCTTACATACAGTTTTATAACTTCCCCTTTGACTTATTACTTAAAAAAATGTTTCTATGTCAACAGGGAGGAGAAGAAAACTTCTCCTCTTTTTTCCTAATTCTCCTGGAATAATCAAATTAACATAGCACAGATAAACAGGAGAAAATAACCAAATTTAATTATGTATGTACATGCAAAGTTTCCCTAAGGAATACAGGAAACCAAGACAAATCAGGGAGTTGAGGCTTGTATGCCGCCTTGAGATAAGGAGAAAGGGGCTTAGTGGTTTGGGAAAGGGCAGGAAGGCAATTAATGTGGATTAAATGTTTGGTAAATAAATGTCTGCTGAGCTATCTTTACCAATACTGCAGACACAGAGAAGACTTTGATCAAAGGGGCATGTTAGTTTCCTCTCTATCACTCACTAGATCACTTTAAACCATAGTTATCTATGATGCTATTTCTCTCACTAGAACAGATCCTCTCTCTAAGTTCCTTAGGCTGTTAGGCAGGAGTTCAAAGGATCCTCCTGAGTCTTGTGTTTATTAAAAATAACTGGCTTAAAATAATCATTCTTCCAAAGAGGCATATATTGGGGCGGGTATTGTTCCTCCTCATCAATACATATACGTTTGTTTTTACCAGGAGTAAATCTTTTTCGGTAAAGGGCAAAATAAATATTTTAGATTTTGCTGGCCAAATGACCTCTTTCACAACTATCCTACTTTGCCATGGTACCTAAGAGGAGACAGGTAAATAAAGGGGAGTGACTGCAACTACAACTTTACTTACAAAAGCAGGAAGTCTGCCTGAATTGACCTGTGGGTAATAATTGCCCATCTTTCACCTACACTATTATTTTAATATGGGCATAACTTTCTGTGATATGAATATATAATATTTTATTTAAGCCTTTTGCTCCCACAGGGTATTTCGTGGGCTTTCAATCTTTTGTTATTATAAAAATTCCTGTACTGCCTAGGATTCCACAACAGGCATTCCTCCCAGTGCAGTGATTAGTACGCCTGGGGGGTAGCTTTCCTGTCCCTTACGAACTCCCCCAGCCTCGCTGGACTTCTGGGTCTCCTTCTTAGCCAGAGGCCCCTGCAGACATCAGATTTTATCCACAGCGTTTTCTCAATGTGTTCCATTTCATAAGAGAGGTTAAGTACAAGATAGCATCAAATGGGTGTGCTGTTTTAATGTGGCCATATTGGCAGGTCATTTTTCAGACATTTAAAAAAGATTAGCATGTGGATAGTTCTTTTGAAACTGGAAGGCAACCAAGATTGCGGCCCATGCTGCCTGGCGCTGATCAACCAAAAAACAGAGATGGGGATTAGATTATAATTGCATGAAAGGTCTATGAAGTTTCTCTCTCATGTTTTCACGTTTTCTAAATCTTAAGAAAGGGAGGAAGAAGAACTCAGCTATTTGTCATTCTACCTTTCCTGCCAGACTTAGCCATTTAACTTTTTCAGGATATGTTGATATTTTAATATCATTTAAAGTGCATTATGTGAAATGTACTCCAGGATTTGACTCTCTGCATTAGAAATTGCAAACAAAGAATCATTAAGTAGTTTTATTTCTGCCCTCTCATTTCTAACTCACATTATTTTTTTGTGAGTTTGTAAATGAATAGAAGTGTTTAGGCCTTGCTTTTCTTTCTTTTATATGTTCTTTTTTTTTTTTTTATTCAAGGGTATATCTTTATTTTATTTTTTTTTAAGATTTTATTTATTTTTATTTTCTTTCTTTCTTTCTTTCTTTCTTTCTTTCTTTCTTTCTTTCTTTCTTTCTTTCTTTCTTTCTTTCTTTCTTTCTTTCTTTCTTTATTTTTAAATACATTTGTCTCTGCCTCCCCCCGACAACTTTCCCTTGTCCCCTCCCACCTTCCCTCCCTTAGTTCTTCCCCTTTGGTTTTGTCCCTGAGTTCTTGCTATATGTTCCTTGACTTTCCCCTTCCCTTCCCTTTCCCTGCCCGCCCCTCCCTCCTTCCCTCTTGTCTCTGTTGATTTCTTTTCCTTTCAGTGTTGCTGGTCATATTTTCCTTGCATCTTTGTATTGTCGGTTAGGTTCCGCTTATAGGTGAGATCATATGGTATTTGTCTTTCGCCCCCTGGCTTATTTCGCTTAGCATAATGCTCTCCAATTCCATCCATGCTGTCGCGAAGTTTAGTACTTCTTTTTTCCTTTCTGCTGCATAGTATTCCATTGTGTATATGTACCATCACTTTTTGATCCAATCATCTACTGAGGGACACTTAGGTTGCTTCCAACACTTGGCTATTGTAAATTGTGCTGCTATGAACATTGGGGTACATAGGTTCTTTTATATTGGCATTTTGGTGTTCTTAGGGTATAGTCCCAGCAGGGGAATCACTGGGTCAAAAGGCAGTTCCATTTTCAGCTTTTTGAGGAAATTCCACACTGCCTTCCACAGTGGCTATACTAGTCTGCATTCCCACCAACAGTGGACTAGGGTTCCCTTTTCTCCACAGCCTCGCCAGCACCTGTTGTTTGTGGATCTGTTTATGATGGCCATTCTGACCGGTGTGAGGTGGTACCTCATGGTGGTTTTGATCTGCATTTCTCTGATGGCTAGTGATGCTGAGCATTCTTTCAAATGCCTCTGGGCCCTCTGTATCTCCTCCTTGGAAAAACATCTGCCCAGGTCCTTTTCCCATATTTTGATTGGATCGTTTGTCTTCTTGGAGTGGAGTCAAGTGAGTTCTTTATATATCTTGGAGATCAAACCTCTATCTGATGTATCATTAGCGAATATATTTTCCCATAGGGTTGGCTCCCTTTTCATTTTGCTGATGTTTTCTTTAGCCGTGCAGAAGCTTCTTATTTTGATGAGGTCCCACTTGTTTATTCTTTCCTTTATGTCCCTTGCTTTAGGAGACATACTGGTGAAAAAATTGCTGCGTGGGATATCTGAGAGTTTCCTGCCAATGTTCTCCTCTAGGACTTTGATGGTGTTGCGACTTCTATTTAAGTCTTTTATCCATCTTGAGTTTATTTTTGTGTATGGTGTCAGCTGATGATCCAATTTCAATTTTTTGCATGTAGCCGTCCAGCTCTCCCAACACCATTTGTTGAAGAGGCTATTACTGCTCCATTTTATGCTTCTGCCCCCTTGGTCAAATATTAGATGCCCATAGAGACCTGGGCTTATTTCTGGGCTTTCTATTCTGTTCCACTGGTCTATGGGTCTGTTCTTGTGCCAGTACCAGATTGTTTTGAGTATGGTGGCTTTGTAGTAGAGTTTGATGTCCGGTATTGTGATCCCTCCTACTTTGTGTTTCTTTCTCAAAATTGCTGCGGCTCTTCGGGGTCGTTTATGGTGCCATACAAATTTTTGAAATGTCTGTTCTATTTCTGTGAAATACGTCATTGGTATCTTAATAGGGATTGTGTTGAATCTACAAATTGCTTTAGGTAGTATGGACATTTTGATGATATTAATTCTTCCAATCCATGAGCACGGTATATGCTTCCATTTATTTGTGTCTTAATTTCTTTTTTCAATGTTATATGTTCTTTTATTTGATTTTGCAATTTGTATTATCTATGTCAGGAGGTTCTGAATTTTAATTGATACTCTTGTGACTTTGAATTTATGGTTAGTGGGTTTTTTGTTTGTTTTTGATTCTGTTTTGTTGTTGTTGTTGTTGTTGAAGTTGATGCATTGTACAGAGATTTAGAATGTGCTTAACTAACATCTCAAATGCTGAATATAGCATAATTTGGTAGAGACAACTATAAAATAAAATAGTTTTATCTGAAACAAAACAGGTTTGTTTTATGTCAAACCTTGTCAAAGTAGATACATTTCTGTGGTGATCGATGTGTTGGATGATGGAAGAAAGGTCAGAAAATGTAATGGCATTTATTTCCCCTCTTATATAATGTGGATTAAGGGACAGTGTTCCAACAGTGTCCTAAGATGACAGAACGATAAATGGAGGTTTATGTTACTTAAAATAATAAACAAACAAACAAACAAAACCTATCGATAAAACTCACAAGAAGGAAGGGGTTTTATTAGAGAATATGAGCTAAACTCCTCAAATTACAAGTGGCTAGTAAGTAGGTGAATCTGGAGAGATCGTTTGGGAGAGAAGAGGGGCCCTGAAGTGTCACCAAGAGCCTGCGTCCGGAGAAGGGAGGGATTAGGAAAAAAACAGCAGGAGAGGCCCCACTGAAACGGTAGCACTGTGTGTGATAGATTTCCATACTCCTGGGTAAAGGATAAACAGACCAGCATGCCAGCGTCACGTGGCCCCTGTAGCCCAGCAGAAAGGAAGCATGATGCAGAAGGATACTTGCATTTATGTGGGCCGGAGAGGTCACAGTATCACGTGTACCGTGGAAGATAACATAGAGGCAGGAGAAAGCTCCTGAACTGAACATGCACCAGACTGGTGAAATGTTTGGACAGAGTGAAAAAGTCCTCCCATTTGCTTCCCGAGTGCATGGAATTTGGGGGCCAAAGATTAAAACGGAGGGCCGGCGGAGTCTTAGAACTCCAATTGCCCTGCACTTGCCTGGTCCGGAGCTGGCTCACACCAAAGCTGAGTCTCAGGTGCTGAACCACCCCCGTGGACGTGTGCCCTGGCAGTGACCCATGGGACGCCCCAGCTCCGCTCTGTGTAGAAGGTCCCAGACTGCACCCTCCTCTGCACCTGAGATCAGCGCACGGATGTGAGGAGGAAGTGCTAGCCAGCCCTGGGGGCGCGAGCAGCCTCAGGTGCTGGACCCCACAGAGGGAGCCCCAGCAGGACCGGCTGCAGTGGTGGGCAGTGGCCCTGAGCCCCCAACATGAGAAGCTACAGGAAGGCAATGGTGGGGCCGGCCCCAAAAGCATTCACTCTTGGAAGGCAGCCTGAGCCTGGGCAACCATCCACATAGCAGACCTGGGATCCAGAAGAACAAACAAGGAAGGAGTGGGGTTTCTGGACACTGCTCTGGTTCTGGGGGCAGCTGGGTTCTTTCTGTGTTTTGTGTTAAGAGATAGACCTGGACCCAGGGAAGTACCCCCTCCCTCAAATTGGGCAACATTTTAATAAAGACATTTTTCCTTCCCCGCCAACTTTTGTTTTACGCTTGTGTTCAGTGGCAGATGGCTGAATCCCACTGTGCTCAGTAACAAGTTGATACTGTTTGACATTAAAAATCAAGAAGTTGAGGTAGTAGCCTATTATTGAGGATTATAGCAGTAACCAATGTAATCATCAAAATTGATTTGAGAGGTGTCATGGCCACCTTAAAAGGTTAGCATGAGTTTGCACCTGTGGTGCCCAGAGTCAAAAGCCTATCTAAAGCCCACACCTGGAAACTGATGAGATAAAACAGTGTCTTGATTGTGTAGGTGACAGTTTCTCCAGTTCCTGGTGAGGGAGGCATCTGGGAGTGGTATGGCCTAGAAAACCTTGAAATTGGCCAATGACATGCAGGAAGCCCAGAGTATTGATGAAGTCTGCAGATATAACAAGAAATAGCAGCAAGAAATGCTGGTGGAAAGCCCTGGACCAAGGATCACCATTGCTCTAAGTGCTGCAAAATCTCAGTATTGGCTCTACTAAAAATGCTGGTGCATACCAGATAAGGAAGCAACTTGGAACTGATGGCTTGATGCTGGGAAAAGTGGTTGGTGAAATGATTATCATTTCAGACAGTTGCTTTGCCTGGAGAGGGCAATGAACCTGAATAAAGGCTCAGGCTGATGCATATGAGCACATGGTCTCATGTACAGAAAATGCCTAACTGGCCATCTTGAAAATGCAATGGGCTGATATCACAGCCTCCACTCTGACTGTGGCTGCTGGCTTTCTGGAATTGATGTTGCTACTCCACTGTTAAGTCAATAGTTCCAGGAGCTATTTTTAGCAGTGGTAATTGACCCAACAAGAACAGTATTAACAGGAGAAGTGAATCTTGGCACCTTCAGGACATACCCAAAGGGCTACAAACCCCCCAATGGAGGACCTTCTAAGTACTAGACTTTCCCACTTACTAAAGTAGAAGGCTATGGTTTCCTTTGCTGTACATAAGAATACTATGTCTTAGGTATCTCAAATTTTGAGTCTTGTTTGGATTGCAAATTGCTTGAGCTTATGTGGGATAAATACTGGGGGAATATACTTGGTTCCTCTAGGTTGCTTGCTAATACAGGTAGTACCAGTTTATGTCTTTGAATTTTCTGAAAAATTAGAACAACCAAGGAAGCCCAGTTAGGACAAGGGAGTTTCCTGTTGGGTTTAGAAACACATGACCAAAAGTCAGGAGGAGTTACCTGAGACACTGTAAAGCTACCTTAGAAGCTATCCATGGATTGACGTCTCAGGTTATGAAGGATAAACTGTTTAATCAAATTAACATATCTCAAACACTAAGTAGCACTTTTGCCTGAAGGCCAGTATGAGAAAAATACTCAAGAAACACTTTAAAACCAGTTACCAAAAATCTGATTAGAAATATTAGGTTCTCTGAAGTGTCCTGAACATTAATATCTTTTAGTAAAACTCTTTCAAAAATTGAAATGGTTCTTGTTGGACTGGAACTAAAAATGAAACAAGGACATACTAGTGTCTTTCAATTTTCATTTAGTATTATTATTTACCATCTGGATCTTTTAACCATGAATTTGTATTGTATTTCATTAATAATGAAAGAGGTATCCCATTTAACATCAACTGTTTCATTATAGTTATTGTTTCTTTTTAACCTTTTCCCTATATGAAACAGATGAAATGCAAAAATTATGTGTGTGTGTGTATGTGTGTGTAACAGAAGTGGCATGTTTGTGTGTATATATATAAATCATTGAGTTATTAAATTTTAAGAGAAAGTACAAATTGGGAACATTATTCCATACACAGAAACATGTTTCTAATTTGCTAATAAATAAAATCTGGGATACTAGATGGAAAAATATAATAGTAAGCAGAGCTGAGGAGCAAAAACTAATAATTCATATTTCAGAGAAAATTTCAGGTTGGTTTCTAACCAATTTATACTTATTTCTATAAGATTTTAGAGTCCAAAGTAGACTACCAAAATATATACAAGAAGAATACAGACTCTATTTTGGAAAAGTATCTGAGATGACAGGTAGTTTTTACATTTACTTTTAAAATGATTAAGAACATTAGGGATTTCATTTCATCAATTTCAGTTCACTGCTTGGCATTTAACTTTTTTATTTAATTTTTAAAAAATTTCATCACTTATAACCTAATGGAGAAATGAAAAAAACTTTTATTTGAATATTGGGGTCACATGTATTGAACTCTTCTTCAAATATAGTTGTTTCTCAGCTTGGAAAAGTAATCACATCACAGAAAATTGTATTATATTTATCCCTAATAGGCCTCAGGTTAACTGCTTTGGGGAAGAGAGAAGGAGAGAGATATTAAGGATTTATCAGTTGCAAAAGTGGAATAGTCATTTGAATATTAGTGTTATCACATTTGCATATCATTTTGGGATATGTCTTCTCCCAGTGCCTCAGGTGTTAGTTAATGGAAACCATCAAGTTTAAGGTTCTGCAATACAAGGGCAATCAGCAATGTCTGAAAGCCATAGTAAACTGCAGTAGAACTATTGCAAGGAGGTTGCACACTATCCTGATGTGAGCTTTTGTTTCTGCACCTGTTATTGTTGAGTGAGCTGTCAGAGGCTGCAAGGTGCAAAAGGGCACACAATTTGATTTTTGTTGTTAGTTAACATATCACAAAAGCAATGAATATTAAAATTCCCTTAAAATTTTATTTTTGAGCTTTATAAAACTTTTATAAATTTTGGACAATAACCCCTTATCAGTTACATCGGTGAATATGTTCTTCCATTCAGTGGGATATCTTTTCATTTTGTTGATTGTTTCCTTTGGTGTGCAAAAATTTTTGGTTTGTTATAGTCTTATTTGTTTATTTTTTCTTTTGTTTCCCTTGCCTGAGGATATGTAGCTGAAAAATTATTGCTGTGAGCAAAGTCCAAGTATTACTCCTATGTTTTCTTCTATGAATTTTATGGTTTTGAGTCTAACATTTAAGGTTTAGTCTATTTTGAATTTTTTCCTCTGTGTGACTTAATAAGGTGGTCTAGTTTCATTTTTCTACACATACTGATCCAGTTTTCCCTGCACCATTCATTGAATGAACTAACTTTAGCCCATGTTTTTGCCTTTTCTGTCAAATAACAAACAAACAAATCAAACAATCCAATTGAAAAAATGAGCAAAGTCCCGAAGAGAAACTTCTCCAAAGATACAGATGGCCAACAGACATATGAAAAGATGCTTAACATCATTAATTATCAGAGAAATGAAAATTAAAATCACAATGAGATATCACCTCACACCTGTCAGACTAGTACATCAATAAATCAACAAACAAGTGCTGGTGAGGATGTGGAGAAAGAGGAACACTTGTGCCGTTGGTGGGAATGCAGAATTGTGCAGCCACTGTGGAAAACACTGTGGACGTTACCTCAAAAAATTAAAAATGGAATTGCCTTATAACCTAACAATTCCACTTCCAGGAATTTATCTGAAGAAACTCTAAAACTAATTAAAAGGAATATATTCACTCATGTTCATTGCAGAATTATTTAAAATCACCAATACATGGAATCAGCCCAAGTGTCCATCAGTAGATGGATGGATTTGAAAAAAACAAAACAAAACAAAAAACCTATCGTACATCTATGCAGTAGAATACTATGCAACAGAAAGAAAGAACCCCTACCCTTTAAAATAGAGACAGGCTCATAAAAATGGAGAGAAGCATTGATGTGAAAGAGAAACACTGATTTGTTGCCTCCTGTGCATGCCCTGAACAGGGACCAGGCCCTCAATCTAGGCATGTGCCCTGGCCAGGAATTGAACTGGTGACATTTCCATGTACAGGACAACAGTCCAACCAACTGACCCACACCAACCAGGACCCATCTTTTTTTAAAATTTTAAATGTAATGTATCACATGGCAAAGCCCTTTTGGCAACTTTTACTAGTATAACAAAGCAATAATTTTAAGCGTTCAGCAATAGCACTAAAAATGAAAATATAAGGTGTGCATTGACTTTTAGGGCTATGCTGACTGAATATTAAACTCTGAAATTGCTCGTGCCTAAAGCACTTCATTCACCACAATGTATACACACTTTGAAACTGTTTTCAGGCACTAGTTTTAATAGATGAAGAGCAAGGTGGAGAAGGAAGTTTACTACAAAATAATTATTTACCATCAATTATTTTAACTACTACTAGTATTGAAACTTTGTCTCTAAGATGTATGAAGTTGGGGGAAAAGTCATACACATGATTAGTATTTGAATGTTTTGACAATTTAAGTTGCAACACATTTTTAAATGTTTTCAAAGATCAAAATCACTTGCAATTCTAATTTTATGTACTTTAGAAAAAAGGTTCACATTTGTAATGTAAAAATGTAAGAAATTTGAGAGGAGGTAAACAAAATAGCCTAATTTATGTATGTCAAAAAAGAAAATCAAACAATTGATGTTACATTGGGATTGAATTAACTGGTTTTGAGTTTACAAACAATGATTAATACCCTTAACATCCACCCATGTTGTCACAAATGGCAACATTTCATCCTTTTTATGGCTGAATAGTATTCCATTATGTACATATATACCACACCTTCTTTATCCATTCATTTGTCAATGGACACTTAGGTTGTGTTCATATTTTGTCTATTGTGATTAATGCTGCAATAACTATATGAGCACGTATATCTTTTCAAAGTAGTATTTTCACATATTTTGGACAACTACCCAGAAAAAGAATTGATGTAAGCTAGACTTTTGGCGCTCAGCTATATTGTATAGAAATATCAAATTATAAATGTTTTCGACCTGAAATTTATATAATGTTATTAGCCAATTTATCACCACAAAAAGTAAAAACCAAAAATTAAATAATAATTTCAGAGAACTGAGTTTTATCTTTATCTTTTCAACCTGAGTTCATATGGTCCAATGTTCCCAGGGATTGCTCTGCATTAAAAGTTACTTCCTTTCATATAGGTACATGGCATGATGATCTTAATATGAAGAATTAATCCACAGTAAATGAATGAAAGGACTGGTTAATTTAGACTATGTAATTCTTAGTATATCATAAAGTGACCTTAAGAGACATTGTTTTAGCAAAGTTTAATGCACCATCCTTAGAAGACTTGGAGTCAAAAAGGCATTCATTTACGTCCTGGACACACTAGGCACTAACTACGTGACCTAGGATAAGGAAATTCATCACTCTAAGCCTCAGTAACGTGTGATCATATACTAGTTGCTCAGTACATGGCAGTTATTCCATTAACACAATTATTTGGGTTGTGGCATTAATACACACTGTCCAGTAGCCATTGTAATAAACCAGAGAGGTAAGAGCAATCCGCCTGTAGTTTTTCTGTCTGATTTTATTTACACTAACTCTCAAATATTTTTAAGATACATCAATTGATGACTTTTTAAAAAATTATTTTTGACCATTTCATGGATAAAAATACTTCCATCAAGGTGGCCTAGATGATGGCGCACTTGCCACTACATTCTACATTTCTTCCTTTTGGATTCAAGAACTTGGAAATTATTCTCATGAGAAATCCTTCCACTCGTTTAGCAAATTTTTGTTGAGTGTTTACCACGGGGACAGCGCTGTGGTGGGAGTGTTAGGGGCGCAGTGCTGTGGGCTTCAGGAAGCTGTCATGTGGGAAGAGTGGCTATGGAGTCAGGACCACAATCAGGCCCCGGCACTCACAGTGGGCATGTTTGTTCTACGTTTTCACCTTTTTCTTCTTCCCTTTCAAAAGGAGTTCATAGAAACTTTTGTCTTCTTGGAAATGTAAATTATAACTGCCCTTTCTGCTAAAATTTGGCAGCTTCAGTTAAATCTACTTTAAAATACATACTGATAAACCTGTGACAATTATGCTTATTCTAGAGAAGAAAAGGGAGCCTTAGCCAGGTAACTGAGACTTTCAGTTTTATGTTTTCCCTGGTAAGATTATAGAGGGGGCAGGGCAGGTAAATAGTATAGCAATCATTCAGGAAAACAAAAACAATTCTTAAGACCTGAACAGAGACAGAATTTAGCATATATACCCTACCCTACCTCCCCGGTGCCTGGAAGTTTCCTACTTTTCTGAGCCATTTCCCTCTATCACACTCCCACCCCAGTTATGAATAGTGGCTTTCCACCAAAGGCTAAATTGAATTAATACAGACTGTATTTACCCTAATATAATCTCCACACCAGGTGGCCTTGTTCCTTCCCTTCCCTAATACCTCCTTAGCAGCAATTCCCCCAGACCTAGGCAGAGTTGTCTGTGCAAACATTTCACTCAGAATTACTGCAGAAATCTCATCAACTCTATTTGAAGGACTTTGTAACAACTCCACCCACTATTGCTAACACAAATCCCTTCTGCTGTTAAAAGGAGTTCCCAGTGGAATATTATAGATCAGAGTAAGAGTGAACAAATAATTATTGAAACACCTCCCCTCCCCCATAAAGTAGGGACTATGCTAGATACTGTTACTTGCTTGTTTCACTTAATCCTCCCAACAACAACAGGCATATTCTAACTTCAAACCTTGTATTTTTTTCTTTATGCATTAGTCACAGCTGGCTTAGAGAAAATCTTGAACCCCATTCTTAATGCTTTTGAGAGCCATTTGCAAAGAAATCAACACTTGAATGATCAGATTCAATGATTAAAAAATAAACATATTTAATATACAACTATTTAAATTTTAAAATACAGATTAGGTTTGTCTATTATTTTGTGAAATAAAAATAAAAAGAGCTAGAAAAGATTTTATGATGTCACATTAAATCAAAACTGAATAGTATCGTAGAACAATTCTTTATTTTTACATTAGATTTATATTTTATTGCTATAAATTTGGCACTCATTTTTGATTATTTCTGATGGAACTTTTACTGCTCTGATGTGAGTTTGCAGTGATGAGTAGAAAAGCATGTCATTATGTCTGTCTATTCCTCTGTTGCTCTTTCGATGCACAGAAATAAGCCCATTTCTGCTTAGCTCACTTTTTCTACCTAGATGACTTAGAAATGGAGAAACTATGTCTAAAATAGTTTTTAAATGATTTCACCTGTTCTCATTTCTGGTGAGTCTTCCATTGCTTTCACTTTTCTGAGCTGTTGCTAGGCAATATCTTAACTTTTCTTCATTTCTTGTGATTCCTTAGCTTATCCATGTTGCAGATAAGTTTTGAGGAAAGGTCACAGACACACAATATGCCATTTCTACCCTGCGTTTTAATCTCTCTACGGTCCAAGAATAACCATGTTCAATATGAAGGGAATAGGATACTATTCATTTTCAGTTCTATTAGCAAAAATTCTGCCCTACAGTTTAAACATAGGGAGAAAAATAATTACATGAATGAATAGCCAGCTGCCTCCTGCATTCCTCTTATGTCTCATGGGGCAGAATAAAAGTGACTGCAATTATAATTCAAATCTCAGAGGGATATTAATGTGACAGTTTTAGCAATTGCTTTCTTATTTTTAATAAAGTTGTGTTAATAAAAAGAACAGCTCTGGTAATTTGTGCAATATTACAATTTATTTTAAGTAATTACTATTTAATACAGTCTATGTAACATAATAACAAAAATAAAATCTTTCTGGGACATGCACCATTCAACGGTAAAACCTCAGGAAGTATCATTTTTTATTTATTAAACATTTTTCATAACTTATATTGGTAGTACTTACTTGTTATTTTTAGCAAAAAGTGATTTATTATGGTGTTACATATTTCAATTTAATTACTTGATGATATAAAGTCAAAAATTAGAAATTCTCAACACTTAATGTTCATACAATTTGGAAGTGTAAAAATGATCTATTTTCTTACAAACCTGTTTAAATTGTAAAGTGAAATAGAAAAGCAATCTTAAAATTTCATGTAGTGTCTGTTTCAAAGCATATTGAGAAAGTACAAAGTGTGTTCTACTATGATAGGTTTGTACTGTTAGTGTAGACAAACTGAAAAGCACAAATAGCTTTAAAAGAAACAGTGTATGGCTTTGTATCCTATTTAAATTAAAAAACAGAGGAAAAATTCATTTTTCATTTATTTAGCATCACTTAAGGTGCTTTTCCATTTATTACAACTGGATTTTCATTTTTTTCACTTACGTTGTACTCCTGTGTTTAACTATGAAGGCACAGAGAGCACAGGGTGTTGCCAAATGCAGGTCAATATCCTAGTCAACTACGTGGTGGTAATAATAATAAGCATGAAATGAACATGTAAATGTGCACATAAATACAGGCCTCAAATCCTTTTATAAGAAATAATAATTAGCCAATAAATGATGATATGCGTGCAGATTGTACATGTCTGATTCACCTGCATGCAGCAGCAGTAGCTACCAGTTACTGAGAGCTGCCTTTGTACTAGACTCTGTATTAAATTGTGCTCATATTTGTCACAATTTATCCTTCACTACAACCCTATGTGCTATTTATTATAAACTCAATTTTATAAATGAAGAATTGAGCCACTTATTAAGAAAATTAACCCAAAGATAGTCATCTAATTTTTTATAAAACTCAGCAACAATCCAAGGTTGTAATGCTAAATTGTCTGAACCCTTGCTTTCTATATAAAAAATACTTTAGGAATCAGATCAGATTTGAAAATATTTATTTATTTTTGCCTAAATATTAGTACCAAAGATTAATGAAAGTTTTCTAGCAATGAAAGCAAGTTTTGATTAAAGAAAATGACTTGTGAATGTTTATTTCTATAAGTTAGATGTAAAGTAACCCCACATTTCCAGAAGACATCCTTTTATGCACTCTATTAGACTTCATGGACTTCAAGTAAACTTTTAAATATCTTCATCTCACATTCCTTGTGCTTGATGGAAATGTGTTGCTATGGTTCCATATATTTGTCAATATGTTTCCTTTGAAAGATTAAAAGTTTTTTTTTTTTTTTTCAATTAGTTAAAACAGGATACACTCCTCTAGATTTATTGCCCCCTTTTGGAGTCTTGGAGTATCCTACAATGGAAAATATGATAGTTTTACATAGAGGGGAGTTATTTTTCCACAACTGATTTTAGAAATAGATGGTGAAAATCACCAAATATTGTGCTACTATAAGAAAAGGAAACAATTTCCCAGTTCTTCCAGTCATGTGACTGAATTTTGAAGTATATTGTTTAGTTCAGGAATCCTCTGTAAATTGTCCTAAAGTTGAAATTGTCTTCCACCACTCATAAAGTGGTAATGAATAAAATGTAGTTGTGAGAATATATATGTAAATATACAAATGCATTAATATGATATATATATTCATGCACATATAATGATATGTGTGTATATTATGTGTGTATTGTGTGTGTATATGTGTGTGTGTGTATATATATATGTAAAGAACCTGTGCATTTCTCTTCTGTCTCAATAAAATTGGCCTACATTCCTGCCAAAAACTGTGTAGATTGTCATATTAAATATTAATTGCTATTTCTATATTTGTTTCTAAATATTTACTTCAGCTAGATTGGAAATTTCCCTTTACTTAATTAAAAGGAGAACACTTTTATATATAGTACAAACATTTTTGTATAAGTTTTATATAGACAATTATATATGCCACCTTCTATACTGTTAGGTGCTTTTCATAGACATTAATCAATAACACATGTTTACAATTATCAGATTAGCATTAGAATTAGTAGTAAGGCAAGATAATAAGTTAAGGTACCAACAAAATTACTTTTTGTTGGAAAATGAATATAAAAATTGCATTGATTTTATTTAAGTTATATTTCCTCTGTAATAATAGCAGTATGATACTGTTTAATGAATGAAAAATTAGTCAGTTGTAAATATGAGATTAAATGTGGAGAGGATTGGCCAATGCATTCTTAGTTCATGATTTTGGTTTATCAACTATCATAGTGGTTTTCAACTTTGACTTTGCATAAAAATTGCTCCTAGAATTTTAAGAAAATGTCCATTCTTGGACTCCACTATTTGATGTGGTGATTTGGTAAGTCAGAAGTGATATCTGGAATTGATTTAAAATGTTCTTTTAAAAATAAAGGTTGTCATATGAAACAGTTTTTAGAACCATGTGCCTATCATAAGTAAGTCACCTTTATTTGATGATAGATCCACACAGAATTCTAACTGATGTTTCTTTCAATAACTGATTAATCCACTTGTTTTTTGATCTTGGACTATTGAAAGGAAAAATTTATTCTCTTCTTTTTGAGTTTCTTATAAATAACATGCGTATCCATCTTAACTCCCAAGAGTCCTTAGTATACTTGGAAATTTAAATGGTGTCACTTATTATGGGAAATGATATCTGATTTTATAAAAAAAGAAGAAGCAACCCTTTTCCTTTTCTGAGGGACTGCCTTTAGCCACCTGACCTTGTATCACTGTAAATACAAGATATTGTCAGCTTAGGTAATCTGGAGAACCTAAACTTGATGAACTAAGAAGAGGAGAAACACTGAAGCAGAAAACTTCTCTTATAGTGTTATTAATTTACTTGAAAGTCATATTCTCTGGACTTTGTTATTAAGGCAAAAATCTAAGAATCCCTGGCATGACTACCTTCAGAAGTAGAATCTAGAGGCTTCTGAAAATATTATAGTCAGACTTGGTAGACACCTCTGGATATAAATAGACCAAAGAAAAAGCCAGACTTGCTTCTTGAGTCTTAAGGTGTAGAAAAGAGAAGAAAACACTGGCCGCTCCATGCATGAGGAAAATCCTTCCGAAATTGACCTCTAGTTTCCTCTTTACCCTGACTCTTACTTTATAGACAAAACCCTTAAACAGAATGCATTAACCTCATCAGGTGTAAAATTAAATGTGACAACTATCGAAAAATTTTCATACATCAAATAATCAGTGTTATTACATATCCCTAAATGTTTTCTAGAACTAAATAGGTGAAACTATCTATTCTTTTAACTTACTATGATGTAAAACTCATATAAAGGAGGATTTTCTTAACAGAAAAAGGTACAATGGAGCTTCTGCTGTCCCTTTATGACATCCAAAATATTTAAATATAAATGTCATATTGATGCAAAAGAGACATGTAGAAAAAAGCGAACCAGAAAACACCTAGTGCCAGAATACGAGAGGAATGTCCACTCATTACCTAATGGAGCTGTGATGGACAGTGGGAGAGCAGCAGCAGACTCTCCTGTGCTGATTTCAGGTCTCACTTTATGAAATAAAAAGGGGCCTGGAATAGATTCTTCCCTCACAGCTTTCTGATGAAACCATCCCCACCGACACCTTCATCTTAGTTAGGCTCTGCCCCCAAAACTGTTGGAAAATACATTTCTGTGGTTTAAACCCCATAATCTGTGGTATTTTTATGACAGACCTAGGAAGCTAATACAATGATATATCAATTTGTCGATATTATTCTTAGAGGAGAAATTTACTTGTATCTCCTGGCACAGGCCTGAAATTACTGATCAACATAAGAACTAGTAATTCCTTAAAAAATGTAGACTTTAAATTTTATAAAAAATACTTCTTAGGAAGAAAAATGATAAGTAATACAAACTTTTCTGATTAGAAAAAGGCTCTTAATATGAAGAAACACAGTTGCTAAGAAATAAACTACTTCTATATCTAATGTAATATAAGAGGGTACTATAATATATCAAAGAAACTAATTCATGTTTGCTTTAAATTAAATACTTAAAAAAAGAATGAACATGTCTTTCCAGAAATACTTGACTAAATTTATAAAGAGTGACAGTAATATAAGCACTATGGCTAGAAATGCTAGTATTATTGCAAGTAAAGTTGACTATACCCTGGAAATACAATGATATTGATCACCTGGAGTCATTTTATGTTTATGAATGTTTCATTACTATTAAGTAAATGTACTTTATATTTCTACATTTAAATGTTACTTAAATGGAACACATAGGTTGTATATAGAAAGTAATTGTATCTAGTGAATGTTTGTTTTGATTTTCCCAGTTTTAAAATATAGATGGTGGTAAAATATAAGTCCTGCATGCATTACCCACTGCAACTGAGCTCAATTCTTTTCTAGTGTCATTTTGAGTTCCTTGTTGCCATCATTGTTACTTAGAAAATGCATTTTCTAAAAGATTTATAAATAATGATTGCAATGTTTTTAGGTCTTTGTAGTGAAATACAATATCCAATGCCTCTGAGAAGAATATAAATTCAAGCACTAGGGAGCCATTCAGGTCACACTTGAGTCTTGTTACAAGTAGGGCAAGAAAAGTATCTCACTGGAATCCATTAATGTGCACTCTCCTGCCCACTCAAAAGATAAATTCCATGTAGTTAGTGTCTGAAGACATACATAAGACTGTCTTTAAGCTTTGTATCTGCTTTTGTTGCCCCAACATTTTGTGAAACAAAAACAAAACAAAACAAAACAAAAAGATTGTTTTTATTAACCCTTCTCTTTTCTAACAACTCTTACTGTCATTATTCTTCTAAATGCTAAATTAAATATTTAGTTTATATAAACATATTTTGCCAAATGCATGCATTCTTAATATCTCTGAAAATTAAGTAAATTCTAATTTTTATTATATCAGGGTATCAAAGGTATCTATACTTAATAAAATGATTTTAATTATGGCTCTTGATATAAGTTGAAAATAAATATTCAGGAGTCATTTCCCTCATTAATTTTCTTCTCCAAATATCAGAAACTATTTACAAATAATGATGTTATTCATCATTTAGTGCATGCCATCTGAAGTAGAAAATGTACCAAAACTCCCCCAAAATGGAAAACAGAGAATGATGATAAAGTAACATAAATGCCTACCATCCAGAAATAAAAAAAATGGTTTTGATACATACACATATATAAATACTCACATACATACACATATCTGTATACGTACATGTGCTATATGCACACATATTACTTGGCCAGTCTAGGCTGCGAGGTGTAGTAACAAAACCAGATTTCAGTGTATTGACACAACCAAGGTTTATTTCTTCCTCAACACTATTCATTGGAAAGGTTTGCTTCCCTTAGTCACTCAGGGACTGTAGGCTGGCAAATTTCCACCATTTAATGACATCACCATCTCCTCATGAGGTGTTAAGGTTTACCATGGCAGGAGAAGAAATGACTGGTGCTGCAGGGTCCTACATGAGCAATTAAATGTTTTGTCCGTAGTCCATTAGCCACACTTAGTCATACGACCCTGACCAATTACAAAGGATGGAAGCATTACTCCCAAGTGTCCGAAAGAGGATAAATAGATGTGAATAAGCACTAAAAAGATCAAGAAAAACGTTCTTCTGCACAAGTACTCATTCCCTTCTTCCTTCTCTTATTCTTTCTTGTTTATGCTTCTCAAAAATCTGTATGATATATAGTCATGTACCACAAAGTTAAGCCATGTTACACTGGCAGCAACTTCTTACCTCTTGTATTTACTGCATCTCTTGATTGCATTACTTTCTCTGGTACTTGATTTAATCTCATATTGTTTTATACGTTTTCTGTAGCCTGAGTGTACAGTGTGGCTAAAGTCCAGAGTAGTTTACAATAATGTCCCAGATTTCACATTCACTCATTATTCACTCACTGACTTCACCCAGAATAGCTTCTAGTCCTGAAAGTTCCAGTTATGATAAGTACCCTATACAGGTGTATGATTTTTGTCTTTTATACTTTTTTTTACTGTACATTTTCTATGTTTATATATGTTTAGGTACACAAATACTAATCATTGTTTTATAATTGCTTACAGTATTCAGTACAGTCACATTCTGCACAAGTTAGTAGCTTAGAAGCAGAGGCTATAGCATATAGTCTAAGTGTGTAGTAGGCTATACACCTACTTTTCTGTGAGTAGACTGATTGCACAACAATGAAATCACCTAAGAACACATTCCTCAAAATGTCCCTGTCTATAAGTGACACGTGACTGTATAGTACCCCTAAACTTTAGCTTACTTACATCTTGGTCAATGGAGAGTATCAATAATAATAATACCGATATTTGTATGTTAATAGATACTTATATCATCATTTTCATGATTTTCTGATTTTCTATTATATGGATTTCTGGAAAGTTGTTCACTTTATCTTAAACACCACTTCCCCTGGTTCCCTGGGGTTTTTTTTCAGTAGGCTGAGTCATGTACTGGTCAAAGTGCTTGGTATATAATGGGTCTAATGAATCATACAGTTAAGAATTCTCCAATTTTCCTTCTTAGCTTGTATATGTTTTCATTTGGCACATACTAAGTTCTTAATAAATGTTAGCTCTTAATAATTTTGGCCATAATCATTTACTTTCTCATTTGGGTCCCATTTTTACTATGCCTTGTGAAAATTCCTAAATTTCTTATTTGATAACATTTTTCTCCTGACTTTAGACTTTGATTCTACTTCCCCAAAGTGTCAACTTTTCTTAGATGCTTCTATACAAACTTGAAAAGAAAAAAATCAAACAAACAAGTTCAATGTAGTATCTTGTTATGAAACTAAAATTTTTCCTCTGACACAAGATGATATATGTAAAGAGCATATTAGACTTAAAACCATATGATCAGAATTTAGTTTCCAGTTCTGGTAGCAGCTAGTGATGTGTTTTAGAGTAATAATATATGGAGATGAAGGTTCCTTTCACTATTCTAAAAAATAAAAGGGATAATAACAGATTTCAATAACTGTTATTAAATAGAAAAATATAGACCATATACCACAAGAAAGACATTTTCCCCTTTCCCCCAAATTTTGCTCTTATCTGAAATCCTGAAGCATACAGAAACTTTACTAAATATTTGTATATGAACAGTATTATACTACTTTTAAGCTTTTAATCTTTACTGGCAATCATATGAGTTGATATCATTGGATGTGATTAGATGATTAGACACACCTTTGTGATGCACAATAAATAATATTTTTATAGTCTCTTAAAATTTGAACCATATATTTGAATAAAAATGTATCAAAAATACATAAGATAAAATTTGAGAAACAAACAGTATAAATCAATGTTAAAAGCTTTGTTGACTTCTCATTCTCCAATTCTATTAACATTACTTATTTGACAGCAATTTATTTTTTTACTCATAAAACCACATTTTATGCCAGACTTGTTTGGGTTGTGCTAAAGTTTTAGTTAACCTCAACATGTTTACTAGGAAGAAGCAATAAAACCATATCTCAACTAACACAAGTGCAGTTTTACTTCTGTCTCCCTTCTATATAATAAAATCAAGTAATTTTTCTAGTATTAAGAAAATCTATGACAACTACTAAATACCATCCACTGGGAACCTGCTACTGAGCAGGTTACTTACTGTCCCTACCTTAATCAGTAGGTTAGAATACGGAGTTATGAGAACAGAAAGGAGGCATGTAGCCCAGCATTAATTCTTGTCTATATGAAGTTTTTCTTAAACTAAGATAGAAAGATGCCTGAACTGGCCGATGATCACCTGGAATTCGGGAGTCATAGACAATCCGGGAAGCAGATGCAGCACGGAAGAGCACAAATACCAAGCACTGTGATTGATTATGGCTGGAGAATTTAAAAATATTCTGAAGCTATGGGGAAGGCAAGAAGGAAAGGAAGCTAGAATTACAAGTGGGGCTATATTTTGAAGGGATTTAGATAATAGTCCTGGAGCTTGGACTTTGAAAACAATGGGTGACCACTGGGGATGATTTCAAGCATTCAAAAAAAATCATCTTGAATAAATAATGTAAATTTATTGTTGTTTATTCAATATATAACTTCTCTTAAATAAATAACAGTTAATGCCTGGGAAAGGTATCATCTAATAGTTACAGATACTGATGATATTAGTGTCCGCATTTGTGTAGAATAGGATTTTTAGCTGCTCCAGTGTGTATAATGAATCACACAGTTGAAGATCCTCCATCCAGTCTTATATGTGTTTTCATTAATTTTTCACCCTGTTTTAGTTTACAAATTATTTAAGTTTGCTTACAAAGCATTAAAAAATTAAACAAGCAGCTCAGTGGACTGAGTGCTAATCTGAGAGCGAAAGTGTCACTGATTCTGGCGAGGCTGTGGAGAAAAGGGAACCCTAGTCCACTGTTGGTGGGAATGCAGACTGGTGCAGCCACTGTGGAAAGCAGTACGAAATTTCCTGAAAATACTAAAGATGGAACTGCCTTTCAATCCAGTGATTCCCCTGGTGGGACTATACCCTAAGAACACCAAAACGCTAATACAAAAGAACCTATGCACCCCAATGTTCATAGCAGCACAATTGACAATAGCCAAGTGTTGGAAGCAACCTAAATGCCCATCAGTAGATGACTGGATCAAAAAGTAATGGTACATGTACACAATGTAATACTATGCAGCAGAAAGAAAAAAAGAATTACTAAACTTCGCGACAGCATGGATGAAACTGGAGAGCATTATGCTAAGCGAAATAAGCCAGGGGGCGAAAGACAAATACCATATGATCTCACCTATAAGTGGAACCTAACCAACAATACAAAGATGCAAGGAAAATAAGACCAGCAACACTGAAAGGAAAAGAAATCAACAGAGACAAGAGGGAAGGGGGGGGGGCAGGGAAAAAGAAGGAAAGGGGAAAGTCCAGGAACATATAGCAAGGACTCATGGACAAAACCAAAGGGGAAGAGCTGAGGGAGGGAAGGAGGGAGGGGGCAAGGGAAAGTGGTGGGGGGGAGGTAGAGACAAATGTATTTGAAAAAATAAATTAAAATTAAATTTAAAAAAAAAAGAAAGTGTCACTGATTCGATTCCCAGTCAGGGCACATGCCTGGTTTGCAAGCCAGGTCCGCAGTAGGGGGCATGTGAAGGCAACCACACACTGATGTTTCTTTCCCTGTCTTTCTCTGTCCCTTCCCCTCTCTCTAAAAATAAATAAATAAAACCTTAAAAAAATTAAACAAGCAAAGTCAATTGATAAAAAAATAAAACCATTCTTAAGATTATGTTCAGACAGTAATTTCTCCTGGTTGTTTTTCATGACTTTTCAATGAGGGATTAAGAGATGAATTAACCAGGGGTGGAGTGGCCCAGAGAAAGGTGAAAGAACACTATTTTGAGAAATATGGAAAATGGCAAAAAAGATTAATAACATGTGGTTCTTCATATTAAAGATTAACCTCAGAGTTTTTAAACATTGAAATGTTTCCGCTTCAAACAGAATTGAATAGACAAAAATCTTATTGTATATTCTCTGGAAATGAAATTCAATCAAAATGCTTACTTTGAAGACAGAAATAGATCTACCTAAGCCCAAGCACCAAAGTCCAAGTTATCAGTAGTAACCCAGATTGTCCTCCAAACAATTCCTACAGACAAAAACATGCCCTCCTTAATTCTGCATGTGTTATTGTTGGCATAAAAAAAAAGGTTTCTTTGTCAGTTGTGAAGTGTGCATTATGAAGCCCATGGTTAATATAAATATTAATGAGGGTTATGATCGTAGATCCACGGATTATGGTAATCATGCAGCATATAATCCAAGTATGGATGTTTCAATTCAAGCGTAAATATGTAGTTAATGAAGGGTATAATCACTTAATAAACTGTCCATAATCACAGTTTTTATATTAGTGCATAAATTAAGACACTATTATGCAAGAAAAAAGTAACTGAATTAAGAAAGGAAATAAAAACATGCATAATGCTACCACTCTGTGTAAATTTCTTTCACATCTTGGAGATGCTGGGCAAGATTCCATTCATGCATATAAGCATTGTTGTTTTTGTTTTTTTTTCCTTTTTTTTGAATCCTCTCCCAAGGATATGTTTATTGATTTTAGGGAGAGGGGAAGGGAGAAGAGGGGAGAAGGAGAAGGGGTGGTGGGGTGGAGAGAGAGAGAGACATTTATGTGAGAGAAACAGATCTGTTATCTCCTTCACTAGGGCTGGCTGGGGATCGATTTCACAACCTAGGTATGTTCCTTGACTGGTGATTAAAACCATAAATTTTTTGGTGGACAGGATGATGCTCCAAATAACTGAACCATCCAGCAAGGGTATTGTATTGTTTTTCATAAAACAATACCACTATACAAAAAGAGTTGTAACTCTTTTTTTAAAAGAAAGAAACTCTCAATACTATATCAATAACATATTAATCTATTAGGAAACATCTATTCATTTTAAAAATATTTCTAAATTGCAAATAATTTTCAATTATATGTGTGAGACATTAGTCAATCAATTGTCTCCTGTTTTTTTCTTTCCAAATGTGTAAAGGTAAGTAACGTGTCAATACCTGTAACTTTATTTTTGTGGCTCCACCCCGGTGGGATTCCCCTGAGCTACCACTGGGCAGACACATGCCACAACAGCACTCCTGGCCTCAAGCATGCTAGCAAAAGGAGAAATGGAATACTCAGGATGAGTTTGAACAAATCATGGTATTTATTTCCTAAAAACTATATCAATAATGTTCCATTTACTTCTAGAAGTTAATGCTTGCAGTATAAAATTTTGAAGACACAAATTTATATATATATATAAATATATATATATTCAAATTAATCTTACTAATATATATATATATTATATATTTCACCACCTGTTTTATAGCTTAAATACATTGCAATGATATGTTGATGAATTAGACATATTACTCTGGAAAATAATAAGTTTTTAAAACCAGTATACATGCATTTTTCATAGTTTATGAATATTAGCTTCTCATGGCATTCTTTTTCACTTCTGTTTCTTTTATTTGTCACCTTTCCTTTGGAAGCATCAGCTTGTCATGTACCACTCTCTTTAGCATGTCTATGCTACACCCTCTAATTAATCTATTTTGATTTTGCTTTTTAAAAAACAAGTTTGCTTCCCATACCATTTTTCTGCAACATTATTTTTTGTTATTTTACTCTGAATTGTATCTCTATTTTTAAATTTTCTTTACTATTTTTCAGTATGTTTCTCTTTTAAATGTATTACTTTATCTAATTTTTAAATTTGTCTGTTTTTTCTGCTTTATGATCTGATTCTGATTTATAGGGACAATATTATCATCTATATAGGATGTCAGTTTTCTTTCTGCATCTTCAATTGGGTCATATTCAAAGGTAAAACAAAAGAAGATTTTATTTTCCTCTTTTTGTAACCATTGGACCAATGGTGTTGTAGCATGCTATTTTTGGTCTGTTTTTTACTCATCCTTAAAGAATGTCCAGACAACAAGTTTGTCTAATGTTTGAACTGAATGGGTTGTCCTTTTTTGTGCATGTGTGTTTTGAATGAGTTTTAAATATGGAGATACGTGTGTGTGTGTGTGTGTGTGTGTGTATTTTTTTTTCACATAAAAAGTGAGTAACTGTGAAGAGGATCTTGTTTGTAACAGACATTCATATAGTTCCTCTGTTGTTCTCCGATGGCATCATTCTCCTCCATATACTTCTTGGTTCTCTACGTTCTGAAACATAGTGTGTGAAACAAGTATAAACAATGGTGCAGTTAATTTCCTAGTTTTCCATCATATCTTCTTTTTTCTTGCCTGCCGGGTAACTATACAGGCTTACCTGTGCAGGGATGCTGCATTACATAATCAGAACTGACTTACCCAATGGTTTAGTGAGGCCTTGTTTTGGGATTGCAGTTATGCACACAATATCATCCTTGATTTTTTCTCTCTACTTTGCCCTTGTGTAAAGATGGAGTGTCTGAGATAACATTGGGGGAAAAAAATTAGTAAGATTAATTTGAATAGGTTTTTGTTCAGGTAGCCCATAGCTTCAATTAGTGTCATTTTTTCCTCTAAAAATATTACACTTCTAAGATATTCTTTTGCTTGTAATTTTTCTCATTTTCTTAATGAATGTTCTTATGAAGCCTGGTCTATGCTAAAATAAGGACTCTTACTGAGATACCACTTAAAATGGAAGCCCTCCTCTTAGCTTCTACTCTTTATCTTAAATATCACTGCGTGGTTTCTAAAACGTGACTTTTTTTACCAGAATTTTTTTTCTCTATGTATATTTTTGTTGGTGATGATTTATAGTGAAGGAAAACTGCCAATTGAGAGAAAAATCATTTGCATTTTTAATGCTAAAATAGCAGATGCTTAAAGGCTAAAATGTTAGTTAACATTTAATGTGTTTTTAATCAATGAGGTTAATTTTATCATTTAAAATTTTTTAAGAATTAGATTAAAAAGTATGATGATTGCTAATTTTAAAATTTTTAACTAATATTTTTAAGCAATGTTATAAAATGGCTTAAATGATCTCCTCTACTTTGATTACCTTGTATCTTATATATTTAAAAACACATTTTAATTTTATTAAATTATTCACTATGTATAAAGAATAGAGTCTTAACATATTCAAAAATCTAGATTTAGTCTAAAACCTCAGATGGACTTATAAATCTAAAATAATTCCTCAAATGAATTAATCCACAACATTCTTTCAGTTCTGTAAATATCGGGAAACATAAATTTGCTATATACAAGATTATAATCTTCTCAAGGTTTATTTAGATTATAAGCTTTCCACCAACCTCATATAATGTAGTTTTAATCCTTCAGAAATACAAAGCTAGACATGTATAATTACCTAAAGAAAAAGTTATTTATATTTTAAATTTATTTTGTTTTATCATTTTGTCTGACAGGATAGGCTTTCATATTACTATTTTAAACTTAGATTTACATTAATTTTACAGTGTTGCCATCCAATATGGCTTGTTTTATCCTACATTATGAAAATAAAGATATATCTAATTAGCAAACATTTAGTGCTTGTCCTCTTCTGTTTTAGACTGTCAGGATCTATTTTTTAATATTTCTTCTTTTTCTAGGATTTCTACAATATTTGCTTACAATTAGTCATAATACTATATTTTGCAATATTCCTATGAACCAAAGAGAATTTTTGGAAATTTTGTGTTGGGGTAGAATTAAATTTACATCAGTATAACTGTTCTCAAAAATAATTTAAATTTTGCATTAAAACATTTGCTTTTACTAAAGTTGAAAATACTCTCTTTGCTTTTTAAAAAGAACTTGTGCTAGAATGCTGATATTGAGTTTGTTTATAATGAAAAAAAATAAAAAGGAAGGAAAAAACACAAAGAATTATTGGAATAGATAAAATTTTTCAGCTCCTTTCTGCAACTCTCAGAGGTTTATATCATTTGACCTTTAGTTAAATATTCGAAGCCTGCAGGAATAAAGGGTCTACAGTAGCATTAAGTATTATTGCTGTTATCTTCATCATCTAAATGCAATCTTTAAACTACTTAAAATTCACCTCTCACTGTTGGACACTTTATTTAATACCTCTGTAATTGCAAAGAGGGCTCTGATGAGTGTTTTAAAGTTTCCCCAGCTTCTGAGTGAATTGCTTTTTCAGTAGTAGATAAGCAGACTTCGAGAACTATTGAGACTATCAACATGCAGTTTCCTTTGATTTCTTTGTTTTCTAATTTCTTTAAAATTAATCTCTTTCACTACTGTGAAATCTTAAAAGAAGCAAACACTTAGAACAGAAACACTTAGAACAGAAATCCCATTCCTAGCTCCATCATTATCTTCTAATAAAACCTGGAGAAAAATTAGTCACCTGAAGAACAGAGGGACAGCACCCGACACCATGCGATTTGGAATGTTGGGATTATTCCAGAATGTAGTTAATACATACTGTGGATTTATTCATCTTTTCAGGTATTTGCTGACACTTAGTAGGAGTAAATATGTCATCTGTCCATGTGGAATTTTAAATATAGTTGCTTTTTTATTTTTAAACTACTTTCTATATTTAAGGCAAAGACATTAGATTGAAAGAGAAGAGCTTTACATTTGAAATAAAATGTAGTTATCCACCAGTTTAGATAAATTTGAATTTCTAGTATGTGTTTTCATCTGACTTTAATATTAATAGAATATTATTCTCTGGAACAATGAGTACATTATGAGAATTATCATTAACAACCCATTGTGTACGTCTTTAATATACCCAGTACTCTAGGTGTACATCTTTCCCATGTAAAACATATCCTGAGAAAAGACTTGGGCAGTAAATACCTGTTGTCTGTTAAGTCCTAAATAAGAGATTAGCTTTGCCTCTTGGACAAAGGTAGAAACACAGTAATCTAGTTTCAGAATTCACCTAAGGAATTACATGCCATTATTTTTACATATGCAGGAGACAGAAAAGGGATAAGGTGCTTTATTTAAACACACACACACACACACACACACACACACACACACACAATGTGAATGGAAGTTGATGGATATGTAACCTGCATTTAATTTCTAATTATTTTATGAAACATGGCAGAAGCCAGAGAACTGACATCATCTAGGTGGTCAAGTTTTCTGTTCATGAACTTTTTCTATGTGTGGCTGGTTTTGTCACTTTGCATGTTTTCTTTAACATATTTACTTAAGTCAGGGCTTCTGTCTCACCCATTTGCGTGCACTTGTATACAATTGAAAGACTGAAACACTCAGGATGTAGTTCACATCATTTCTGTCATGCTCTTTTTTTGTTCTAGTGAATTTCACAGTTGAAACAGCTGCAATTGACAGCCCTATTACCAAAATTACAAATCATATCAGCCCTTTCTTTTATCATCAAAGTTGAGCCACAATGGAAGATAATACATGAAATTTCCTATTTTACCCCTAATAATCTTAAATTTACCTTTATCATTTGTTTAAAAAGTAAATTGACATTTCATTCATGGTGGCTCACAAGCATAAGAAAGCACTAGTGTTACCCAAATGGTGAGAGATGGAAGCTCCAGTTAAACAACAAATTTGGAATGTAAAATTGTATAAATGTAATGGAAAACAGTATGGAGATTCCTTAAACATTAAAAATAGAACTACCATATGAGTCAACATTCTATTTCTGGATATTTATCCAAAACATCTAAAATAGGATCTTGAATGGCTATTTGTACTCACATGTTATTGAAGCCTTATTCACTATAGCTAAGAGATAAAAACAACCTAAGTGTCCATCTATGGATAAATAGATAAAAAAATGGGGTTTATGTATACAATGGAGTGTTATTCAGCCATAAAAAAAGACATCTTGTCATATGCAATAACATAACTAAAATTAAGGACATTATGCTAAGTGAAATAAATCAAGACAGATAAACAAATACTACATGATCTCACTTATATGTGTAATCTTTAAAAAAAACAAATTCATAGAAATAGAAAGTAGATTAGTGGTTTGGCATAAGAAATCAGATATTGTTCAGAGGGTACAAATTTCCAATTATAAAAGAAATAAGTTCTTGGGATTTAATGTATAGCATAATGACTATAGTTAATAATAATGTGTTACATACTTGGAAGTATCTAAAAGGCTAAATTTTAAATGTTCTCACCATGACAAAGATAACAAAACATAAAGGTAACTATGTAAGACGAAGGGTGTGTTAACTAATCTCATTGTAATAATTTATATATATATATATATATCAAATCATCACATTGTACACCTTAAATTAAGAGTTATCTTTCAATAAAGCTAAAAAATAAAACTAATTTAAAAAGAAAAGGTGGCATTTACATACAGTGGAATAAATAGAAAATCCTGTCACATTGCATAATATGGATGAACCTTAAAGACATTTGCTGAGTAAAATAAGTCAGTCACATAGAACAAATGCTGCACGATTTCCCTTTATGAATGGTATCTAAAGTAGCCAAACTCCAGAAATAGAAAATAAAATGGTAATATCCAGGGACTGGGGAGAAACGGTGGAGGGATTGGGGAGTTGCTGTTTAATGAGTGTGGTGTTTCAGATAAGCATGATAAAAAAGTTCTAGAGATCTGCTGTACAACATTGTGCCTATAGTTAACAATTCTGTACTGTACACTCCAAAAATTAAGAAGGTAGATGTCATGCTTCACGTTAAGAAGAGAGTGATGAGAGAATAGGAGACTCAATACAGAAGCTCGGCTACTTCCTAACTTTCTCACTGAAAATATTTTTCTATTGAAATATTTAAACTTTCTTAAAAATCTATAAATTATAAACCCTGGAAACACTGTGATGATCTGGATAATGATGGATTACCCAGAAATCATGGGTAATATGAGGTTTTGGAACCCTGAGGAAGACCTTTGCCAGAGTGTGAGCTGCTTATAGACTTTCACTCTTATTATATCACAGGAAACACTAAGCTATTGTGTCTGGAATGAAACAATATACAGAGGACTGGGACATTGGGCAAACATTAGCCAAATGAGACTAATCAATTTCAGATGAAATTCTTGAACCAGTTGTAATGGAAATTATTAGTGAGTACCTGAAAAGAGATATACATACCAATCAGATTCAATATGGGTTCACACAAACTAAGTCATGTCAGACTAATTCAATTTATCCTTTTAATAAGGTTAGTAGCTTAATAGATCAGGGAATATTAGAGACATTGCAGACAAGGTCTGAAGTTCAGCCAGCCATTTGACAAGTCTTCTGATGTTTTCCTTCTTGACAAGCTAATTAAAATAAGCTTGATTTAGAAGAAATTTCTGCTTGAAGAAAAGTTATAGTAATGTGTAAATTATTTTAAAATGTTAAGCTAATGACAATTACTTATTTATAACTCTTTATTTGTAAGGCACTACTATGTGCTTTACATGCAGGATCTAACTTTGTTAACCATTAATAATCTTTGAAATGCTGTGAGCATTCTTCAAGTTAGAAAACTGAGGCAAAGGAAAGTTAAGTACTTGGTATAAAGTCATGTGGGTAGTAACTGACAAAGCTATAATTTGGAACCAGTAAATGTAACTTCAAAAGCATACTCTTACCTACTATGTGATATACAACTTGAATTGCTCTGTACCCTTACAGAATTTAATTAATTATAACAATTAAGATATAAAAGAGAGCCCTGGCTGGGTGGCTCAGTTGGTTGGAGCATCATCACATACACCAAAAAGTTACTGATATGATTCCCAGTCAGAGCACATACCTAAGTTGTGGGTTCCATCCCTGGATGGAGAGCATAGAGGAGGCAACAAAAATCTCTCTCTCTCCCTTTCCCCTGCCACCTTCATCTCTCTTTAAAATCAAGAAACAAGTCCTCAGATGAGGATTAAGAAAAAAGACATAAAGGACACATTCATCAATTTTGGAATAACCTGTATCTGAAATAATAGGAAATATCCTGGATTATATAATGTACATTAGAGTTTGGCTCCCTGAATTAGTAGTGTTCTATGGTCACTGTAACAAATTCCCATAAACTTAATGGCTTAAAACAACAAAACTTATAGTTCTGTAGGGTTGATGTCCCACATGGCCTAATAGGCTAAAATGAAGGGGCCAGCAAGGCTACATTACTTTTGAAGGCACTATGAAAGAATCTGTCTACTTGTTTCTCTAGCTTCTACAGGTGTCTGTGTTCCTTGGCTTGCCTCTCTTCAGTAGCTACATTTTCCTCTGATTCTCTCCCTCTTTTCCCCTGTACCACACATGTGATTATTAAATTGAGTTCACCCAGATATCTAGGTTAATCTCCCTCTTTTATGGTCAGCTGGTTAACAACCCTAATTCTATCTGCAAACTCAATTACCTTTGCCTTTTAACCTAGTCTAATAATACATTCAGGAAGTTAGGATGTCAGCATCTTTGGATAAGCCATTATTCTTTCTACCACATTCCTTTTAATTCATTTCCTACATTTTAGCATAATGAAGTTTCTAAGGCATATATCTAGATTTGTCGTTTGGTAAACATTGTTTTTTTTTCCTTTCCATAATCACATGCATGAGCTTTCCAGTCAAATTGCTACTTTAATATGTTCTACTTAAAACCTAATATTCTTTCTTCACTAATTTACAGGTAATAGTCAACCAACTTCATGATTTATAAGATCCATAATGGTGTGGAAGTTGAAAATTTTTGAAGCTGGGTGATGAATATAGGAGGATATATTTTATATATATATATATATATACACACACACACACACATACATATATATATTAGTGCATTAGTTAGCTTTTAATATATTTTTAATTTTAAATAACAAAAATTTAAAAAGAGACATGAGTTTTATTATACTATATGAGGATTATCATGAGAGCAATCTAAAAGCTAATGCAATAAATATTAAAATAATGGAATTGTAATATACATATGTAGGACAAGAAAATGTTTCACAGTATTGTAATGATTAAACAACAATTGATTTATGATATCTGCTTTTGAGTACTACAATTTAAATAAATGCGGACAAACTGTAACATATTCATAAGAGAGAAGCCAAAATGATGCATGAATAACAATCCTCATAAACTTGATTGAAGAAATAATATTTAGCTCAGCAAATAAAAAATGCTAGAAAAATGTTATCAAGTACATTAAGAATCATCATGGTAAAAAAACAAAGAAATGGTTTTATTTCCCTGGCTCCTGATAAGGCCACTAATCATTAGGTCCATGGAAAGAGTTTTTCTATAGTAATTTGAGTTATACAAAGATGAAAGAGCTGTCTTGAAAGACAGTGAGATGGATATCTCCATGAATAGGATCCAAGCAATGATTTATGTGTTGGATTTCAAATGTTTAAAGTTTCTTATAATCTAGACTGAGAATTTGGTACTGGATGAAACTTTGACCCTTTTAGTTAGTAATGACCTCTGAACCATGCATCACATGCTACATAAATGCTCAGCCTTACAGAGTCACCATTGGCTATATAATCACACTGAAGTGGTTGGACGGTATAAGTGAAGTCTCACTGCTTTGAAACAACTAACAAAAGGCACCCTATGTATCTTACCTGACTGAGGGTGGTGGGATTTACTGCTGTAGGTAATGAAATACCAAGCCTATAGGGGTGGTTATGGGAGGAAAAAAACAGTGCTTGCCAAATAATACTGAGCCAAAAATTGGTGGAATCCATCTGGCATATACTATTTCATAACCCAACCTCTACACACTGGTGAAGTAAGATGTTTTGGGTGGGATGTCCATATTCCCTGCACATACCTGGGTCCTTCCTCCTCAGCCGTATTAGGATAACTGTTACCTCGTCTTTCTCTCAGAATGCCCCCAAAACCATATGTTTAGTTTTTAAATTTCTTTTTTTAAATTCTTATCTTTATTGTATATTTTTTCATTATCATTTAGTCCCTTTATACCCCCTTCTACCAGCAATCACCACACTGTTGTCCATGTCCATGAGTTCATTTTCCTTTTTGCTCAATCCATCCCCCTGTCCTCCCTATCACTAGCTGTCATCCTGCTCTCCGTCTCTGAGCCTGTCCCCACATCATTGTTAGTTCAGTTTGTTCATTCGTTTCCACATATCAGTGAGTATGGATGGACTTGGAGAACATTATGCTAAGTGAAATAAGCCAGTCAGAGAAAGACAAATGCCATATGATTTCACTTTTTTCTCTTTATTTTTAGTGTTAACATTATCATAGATGTCCCATTCAATCCCCCCACCATCACTTTGCTTGACTCCACCCAGCCTCTGCCCTCTCCTCTGGCCATTACCCTGCTTGTCCGTGTCTAGGAGTTATATACATACGTGTTCTTTGCCTATCCACTTTACCTTTTTTCTTTCTTACTCTTTTAATATAACTTTACGTAGTTTTGGGAAAACCTTTTTTCAAGTAACACTTAGTGCTCTACCATCATTATTTTCCAGGCAATCTCAGTCTTTTATCTATTACTATGAGATGCTTGATGAATAAAAAACATATTCAGATATTTCAATCAAGTATACACAGACATACATAATACTGAAATTTTAAGCTCTTTCTAGCTGTCATAGGACAGTGTTATATACAAAAAAAGATGTTTTCAATGTATCAATTGGTGTTTAAACTCTTCATTGATGAATGAATTTAATATATTTTTAAATGTTTCACAGCTATAATCTCTTTTGATCATTACAAGAATTGAGAAAAAAGAATGATGTCATAAGGGAACTGAGACCCAATGTCTTTGCCGAAGGCAACATTGTTGGTTCAAGGTCACAGGGCTTTAGAGGTGCGACTACTTTCCTGAACTGATCCCATGAGACAGAAAGAGAACCAGGCTTTGAACCTTGGACTTCTATTTATAAGTTCAGTGTTCTTTTCACTATGGTATGTGACCTTTCCAAGTAAAATGCCACATTTTTTTCAAACATGGCAATTAGCTTTCAGTGTGACTTTGAGGCAGTGATTCTTGTAGGAAAGAGAGATGAGAGGGAGAGGGAGCAGGGCGGGGAGGGGGGAGAGAGAGAGAGAATTAAAAATCTCAAGTAAAAAGCGGCAGTTAACCCTAGCAAATAAATTTGGTTTATTTTTCTTATGGACCTAATTAGTGTTGGAATTAATCTGAAATGAATAGCTACAGTTTTCTCGTCTTTAATTTGCCATATAGAACAACTTTAAAAAGTACTCAGTGACATTTTAGAGTAAATATGACAAGCAAATGTAAATGTAATTACACAAGTCATATATGGTATGAGTCATTTGTAAAGTTCACTACGAATGAGTTATACTGCACAGAATCCACATGTCACTTAAGAAAATGAGATCATCTGCTTTTACATATGAAGGGAGAAATTCAACAGTGCATTAACTCAGTCCAAGCCAGAAAATGTCCAAATCTATAATGGTTTGGGTTAAAACAATGTAACAATGAGAATATTTTCTATTTACCCTTTTCTTGATGAATGCTGATAAAGAAAAGGAAAAGAAAATCTGAAGAATATGTGTATAACATCAACATTGTGTGTTTAAGAAGGTATGTGAATAAAAGACAGATAGATAACTCTTTTGTTTAAACTCTTTATTATTTTATGTCTCTGAACTATAAATTTTCATAATACACATGTTTTAATTTTCTGTAAGATACCATGCAATTACTGAAAAACAAACATCTTTTCTTTGTGATATATTTGGTCAGATCACAAAGAGAATAAATTTTTTTCATTGCTATAGAGGGGGAAATAATTTCTAAAAATAGTAAGTGTATTTTTTTAAAGAAAATATGCTATATATGCCATTGTTGCTGTCTGTAATTGGTTTTCAATGTAAGTTTTTCCAAAACATGAAAGAAGTTGAGGTGTGTTCTAAATTATGGAAAATTATTTCAAAATGAACACTTTGGATTGTTCCCTCTATCTTTACATGTGCTCTGTTGTTATAAGTCACTGGCTTTTTGTATTCTGTTTTAAAGAATGAACATACAAAAGCACAGAATACTGGTGAAGAATATAAGGCTGTTATTTCAAGGACAAAGCTATTGTATTAAGATATCTACTCACAATTTGCCCTCTTTCCCTGAATTTTAAATATGGCCTCCTATTCTCATTATTTTTGTTTGGCGCTACTGAGTTTCTTCTTATTCTTTATCAGAGAGGGCTTTCCTATCTCTTCATTCCTGGAGTACAAGATTGTTTCAATCCTGCATATTGTTTCTTGCTTCTAAGCTTTTTTCATTCATAAATTATTCCAGCAGTAATTTACTACTATACAGTTAAATATATGTAATATATAAAATTTAAAATACATTTAGTTTTATAGTAGTTTTATATTATACTTCCTATGAAGTTTCCTTCCTTCCTCCTACCATTCCTTCCTTTTCTCTTTCCTCTTCCTTCTTTCTTTTCTTTCTTTCTATTATTCTCTCTCTCCTAGCTTTTAGCATGCTACATATTTTTACAGTATAATTTTTTAAGACTCTAAAATAGCCAATTGGGGAGAATTTTGGCAACCCTATACCACAAAAAAGCAACCACTACCAGTTTTTTAATGATTAGAATAATAATTTAATGATAAGAGCAGAGAATAACTTGGAGCTCTTTTACACAACAGACTTAACTTTAGAAGCAGTAATTGAGGATAGATTTAATATATATATTTTTTTACTTTGGTTGTTTTGTCTATACTCCTTATATTTATGTTGTTAACTCTTCTCAACTCATTGACTTTTGTGTTTCCCATTTTACTCCCTATTTTTGAAAATCAGTTCTCTCTTAAAGCCTTATTAGGAAGAAGATTATCATCTTCAGTGCAACACACTCCAGTGAAAACTTATCTTAAAAGTTGAAAACATGTGAGCAATATTTCCCCAGGAAAAACCTCTGAAAAATCTTTCATTATCTTCTCTCTTTCTCTCTCTGTATATATATGTAAATATATATATTTACATATATATATATATCTTTGATTTGATGTCACATTAACCTTAAAAGTCCATGAACTTCTAATGCCTGCATTTCATAGCAGTTTACAAGCTAGGCACTGTAACTCAGGTTGAATAAGGATGAACACAGGTAAGGTCCTGCACAGCGAGGAAAGATTCTGTAGATGCCTAGAGACCTATCTCCTCTTATAGATCTGCTGGAAACCAGACAAGAGAAATAGTTTTAAAAGTCTTACTATTAATAGTTAGCCTCTTGAATCATTTGTATGTTCCTAATTTTATTTTGGGAGCATTTTTTGCACAATAACCTATCATACAGAATAACTTTGTCTGATTACCAGTTATATTTTTAAATTACATTCAAGAATATTTCTGAGCTTCTGTTGATTACATCAGGCTATATTTGGTTCTATTAAGGATGGACAAGTATATATTTACCACCAGCTATGGAAGAGACTGATCAATGCCTTGGAGGATGGAGAGAATCAAAACATTATAAAATACCAACCACATCTTACAGGTTTTATAATCTAGCTGAAAGTTATAAAGAAATCCCTGCGGGAGCAAATAACAATGCAAATGAGTGTAGGTGGGTACTAAATGTGTCGCACAGAGAAGTGCTGTGGAAGATTTAAGGGAAGAGATCATTTATGAGCATTCAGAATGGCTTATGCATATACATCAGGATGGGTTTAAATGGTCCATAGCAACCATTTCCCCCTCCTCTCCCCTCTCTTACTCTTCCCTTTCTCTCTCCTCCCCTCCCTTCACTTTCTTTCCTTTGTCTGTTCTCTCCCTCTCTTCTTCCTGCTTTTGAGACTTAAACTTTGAGTTTCGGATAGTATGTGATTTCGACCACTGCTAGTATTCTAATGTTCTTGCACATTAATGTCCATCTCTGTGTCCTTAGGGACCCTCATGGAGCCTGGAACATGAAATGACACCCGTGGTTCAGTGAAGGGAACCCATAAATGTGCTACCAAACTCTTGTTTCCTGTCTAGCTGCACACTCAGTCCAGATATTTTGGTTTTGAAATTTTAGGAAAGAGGGATTTTTCCAATTATTTTTTGTTATTTGCATGTCACTTCATATTCATTTTAATAATTATATATGCAGGGCTTTGGTGGATATTGTGAATGGGTCATACCTTTAATATAATAGTAATAACAGCTTTTTAGAGGTCAAAACTTTTTGACACTTTGTAATTTCGATTTGTTAATGTTATTTGGGAATTACTGATTGAATACCTAAATTTTAGTCTTTAAGTACACTAAGAAAAAAAAAGCCACAGAGGTATAGAATATTTCCACCAAACTGGAAGCATTTTTGTTGTTTCTTCAAAAAAAGTCTATCTGTAAAAAAATATGGATAGTTAGGTTAGGACATTTATCATCCAAATACCACAACTTTTTATTGCATCCATTGTTTTACCATGGTTCTCTGCAGTATGAGATATTTTTCCACAGATAGAGATACAGCAGGAATCCAAGGCCACACTTAAAAATCACCTGGCTGGGCCTCTTCCAGTAACAGAAAAGTTATAAGTTCAATTCCTGATCAGGGCACATACCTAGGTTGTGGGTTCAATCCTTGGTCCGGATGCATATGATCCATAGTTGGGACATAAGCAGTCCCTAGTTTCAGTGGGAGGCAACCAATCTATCCTTCTCTCTCTTAGTGTTGTTTCTCTCTTTCCCTTCCACTCTCTATTCCTCTCTCTCTAAAAGCAATGAAAAATAAAAGTGTCCTCAGGTGAGGATAAAAAATAAAAAATCACATCACCAAATGAATATTAAAACCCTTGGGTTCCATCTCATCTAGAAGCTCATTAACCTTTTTGCGATGAATTGTTTGGTCTCTTAATATTTAGAATGGGCAAGAGAAAAATCCCCTGTTTAATTGCCAAAAAGCTTAACATTGTGAGTATGCATGTATGTGTGTGTATTCACATATAAAAGAGAAGAAGAACGAGAAAGCAAGAGAGAACAAAAGCATGAGAGTTTTGGAAATATAAAATTTGGCATTGTTTTCCCAGAGTGAATATAAATGCTGCCAGAGTAATCAAATTAATGACTCTAAACATGATTAGCCTCTATTTTTAGGAGAGACTCAAAAAACATTGTTCGTGAGGGTCATTTCCTAAGAATTCTCTTATTAGCAAAGTAAGTAAGAAATAGGCATCTTGCATTTACCACATTAGTAAGGAGAAAAAAAATACACTGGTTACAGAACATTAAGATTTATAACTGGCCATATATTTTGTAAAATAAATACATGATAAACATATAATCAGCAGTTTAAGAATCTCACAAGTTGTATCAATTTCTAAGTACCTGGAAATGTCAAAAGCAAAACAGAAAAACACAGAAAACTTTTAAATTCTACTGCTTCTTTTACATATTGGCCTTGTTATTTTGTTGCTAAAAAGAAAGTAGAAAGTTAGAACAGAGAATTTTGTTTGTATCCCATTTAAATGATTTTAAACCTTAAATCTAATTTCCTGAGATTTTTTAATTCATAATTCATGTTAAAGTCTTCTTAAAGAATAACTCCCACACTAAATCTAACTAAAACCCTGGGATATTTGTGTGTGTGTATTTGTGTGTGAAGGTGTTGTCCATATGAGATTGAACATTACCTTATACTCTTCAGCTAAATCCATAGCAAAATAAAAATCAGATTTAGTGACTAAAATTTTTGCCTCAGTGATTATACATTTAGGATAATTTTCTATTATGCTAAAATAGGGTAGAGGTCTATTTTCTTCACTCCTCTACCCTAGAACTCCCCAGGGCAGACCTCCCCACAATAGAGGTCTATTTTCCTCAGAGTGCTTGTTCATTGCTTAAGAGAATCTAAACTGTTGAAAATGAAACAGATGCTCTGAAAATTATCAGGCTTGTGTTTAATTTATGCAGTTTTCCCATTAATAGCATTATCTATTTAACACATCCATTACATATCCTCACTGTTAATGCAGACAGAAAAATGTAGCTACTTCAAAAGGAAATCTTCCATTAAATTAAGGATATTGACTTTAATGGATGTCCCAAATAGACATGGAAATTAACAGGATGAAAAAACAAGTTGATTAAAAGTGGACCCATTATAATTTGTTATGCCACAGAATGAAATGTTAAAATGGAATTCACTAAAAAAAAAAAAAAAATTGTGCCATTGAAATCTCTTTGTATTCTAAACTACATGACTTTAAAACTGTCAAATCATATCTTATGTAAAAATATGGCTTTCTACATTTTTTAATAAATATGTATTTTGTAAAAAAAAGCTCTGTATTTATAAAGCTCACTTCCTGATGGTCAAGGAATTGGACACGGTGATCAACACACTTGTTTAATGACCTCATTTTATGGAAGCTACCACCTCAGGCAAAGCAAATTGCTGCTCCTTTCCCTTCTGTCTTACTCTTCTCTCTGCCTTCCATATCTTCACAAATAGCTATTAATTTGGTCATTAAATTGCTTGAAATTTCCTTTTAATAATTCATAGTTGGACCCTCAAATCTTATTTTTTCATGACACACCAATGAAAATGTCAATATGCCTAAGTCATTAACTAACAAACAGCTCAATAAAAGTCACAGGTGGCAAGGCTTATCCAACTTAGGTGGGGGAAAAAGAAGCAAAGACCAAAGAAAACGGGCACAGTATAGGACCCAGGTCAGGGGAAAGCATGTTTAATAAGGTAGGTAGGCTAGTAAACAGTAAGATGAGTAAATAAAGAGAAAATATTTCTACATCTTGATATTGTTTATGCCTAGTCCAACAATTTAACTTATTATGCTTTTTTATCCCCTGATTTCTATTCAAACTTTTTTATTGAACACATAATCTGATTGGCCTTGTGAAGGCCCTGGAAATACAAAGATAATTTGACAGAGTCCCAGTTCAATCTGAAGTAATAGTGAATTATAAATGTAAACTATTATATTATAACAATTTTTAAATTATTAATTCATGGTATATTTACTGAAGGTCTTCCCTACACAGGAAACTGGTTATAAAGTTGTAGGACATTACTGTCTTTAATGAGCTATCTATTGGAGGAAGACAGAAAATTAATTTTAAAACCCCACAAAATCTTTGTGATATGTTATGTGTTGATAAACGCATAGAGAAAATAGGAGTGTGGCAGAGAGAATAGTAACTGGACTTATTGAAAAGAGTTTATTAAGATGATTTGGGAAGTTTTCAAAAGATAAGTAGAATATGAGACATTTTGTAGGAGGACTAAGGATTAACCAGGCAGAAAAGCCTAGAAAGGAATTGGACATTTTTGCCAAAGAGCACAGCAAGTATAATAGCATAGAGGTGTTAAACAACATGACACAATGAAAGGAATTTAAATAATATGTTATGTTTGAATTACCTGAGTTTCTAGAGTAAGAATAAGGGTGAGGGTTTCTCACTCCTTTCAGACTGCAAGGTAAGGCATGTTTTCATAAGAGATAAAAATAAACAAATAAACTGTTATTGTGTGATAGAACACATTGAAACTTATACGATGATATTTGGCCATTGACCAACAGTAAGTGGAAGTAAACCATGCGAGGGTGGACAGATGGCATAATCGGATTGTTGTAAAAACTTTGGCCTGTGTGGTAGTCTGGCAAATGAATTAGCAGTGATGCAGCAGAAATCAAGAAGATATTTTGGGGGACCATTTCATGGTCTAGACTGTACATAGTTAATAATTCATAAAGTAAGAAAAGGAGAATATGGATAGTATAAAAATTGTTAATAGTATAAAACCGAAAGCAACAAATGAACAAACAAGAAGAACAAAAACTCATAGACACAGACAACAGTGTGGTGGTTACCAGAGGGAAGTGGGGTGGGGTGGTAGTAAAGGGTAAAGGAGGTCAAATACGTGGTGACAGAAGGAGACTTGACTTTAGGTGATGGGCACGCAATGCAATATACAGATCTTGGATCATAGAACTGTATACTTGAAGCCTATATAACTTTAGTAACCATTGTCACCCAATAAATTTAATTAAAAATGTACATGGTCAAATAACAATGAGGAAGAAGAATAAATGAGGGTCTTTGAGAGTCAGGCTCTTAAAAAGGAGTAGACATTTCTTCCAGAAAATGCCCTACTAGATTTTAATTCTACAGCCTTTTACCGTGTTTATCACAACACCAAATTAGAATTATCTTTTTCACAGAAAAGGGCATCTGGAGGAGAACCAAGCAAGGAGAGACCTGGGTCTGAATAATCTTACTTTAGTGGACATAAAGAAAGAAGAGCCAAAAGGATGCAATTTCACAACCTTCCTTAGCAAAGCAAGAGCAAAATCTATTATCTTTTTTATTTTTTCTTCCCATTAAACCCTAACTTTTCCATTTTCTAGGTCATTTTTCTAAACTGTCCCTTTCTTTCTTAAAACCAGTGACCCAAATACATAACTTATTGAGATAGGGTTTTTCACTTTTGCCCTAGCCTTGACAGAGGGATGCAGGTGATCAAGTGCCTCCTTAGCAGTCAACCCAGACATTTGTCACAGTTCAGACCTGAAGTCATCATCTTTCTACTTTAGTGCACACCGGTGGCCAGATGACCTCAACTTCTATGTCTCTCAGTAATCACAGGTAGGAAAGACACAGCTAAATTAGTGTTGAAAGCCTGCATCTCCATGAAGCACCTATGTAGCTTAGTAACCAGGCAACATAATTCAGAGTGTAAGGAACCAGGGCTCCAGAAGTTTAGTTTAAGCTCTTTCCAATAAATCACAGTTCCCAAAGATAAACATCTAACTATTCAGTCTCTTTTATTATTTATTTTTTGTTGAGCATTATAAAAAAAATTTAATACCAAAATATTCAAGAAAAGCACAGATTGAACAAAGCTCCTTGTGCTCTGAAAGAAAAAGAAACTAAAGTAAAAATAAACTTAACAAAGGTTCTTGTTTTTCAAGGGAGCTTTGTATAACTAAGCTCTTGATTTCTTTAATTAAAGTCATTAGTGACTATCAGCAAATAGTATTTTTGAATTTCATTTATATTGCTAACTGCTACTGGATTAGAATTTCTGGCAGCATTTTGATTCAGTAAGTTTTATATAATGTATAATCTACTGTCTCACTTAAATCAGTGAATGCTTGTCAGTAACATTACAGTGTGCTAATTGCCTTCCTTTACCTTATTTTATCACCATTTTATCTCTATGTTTAACATATTTACAGTAATCTAGTAATATATATCAAGTCTCTTTTATGTGTTACCATTTTTGATAAATTATTAGTTAATCTAACCAGAATCAGGACCTCCTGTTTTGCAGAGTCTAATTAGGGAGATAGACACTTAATCAATTAATCACACAAATATATAATCACATATTGTAATAGTTGGTTTAAATAAAAAATGCAGGAAGCCGTGAGAGTTTATAACAGGAACATCTAAATTAGATATCAATAAAGATGCTCAGCAGAAATAAAATTTGAACTGGAATATAAGAAACAAGAAGTTGAAAGTAAGAAAAAGGGAGAAGAGAAACAAATAGCAAATGAAGCAATGAGTAAGTGCAAACTTTCAGTTGTTCTTAAGCTTAGAAAGCATCAAAATTATCTAGAGGGCTGGTTAAAACACACATTTCTAAACCCTACTCTAGAGCTTATGATTCAGTAGGCCTGGGGTAGGATCCAATAATTGCACAAATTTCACGTCTTAGGTGCAATTCTCAGCTGATGCTACTGTTGCTGGTCTGGAAGGCCATTGAATTAGAGAAATTGAAAAATGGTCATTATGGCTAGTCCACTGTGGAACAAGTGATGAAGGAGACAAATGTAAAGAGAAGACAAATTAATTAAGCCCATGTAAGATTTTATAAACATTTTTAGAGCACTTACAATGACTGTAGTAGATTTTAATCAAGGAACTGATGTGATCACATCTGTTTTTTGAAAAGATTACTAGGTATAGTTGTATAGAATGAATTGGAAGGGAAGTAAGAGAAATGCTTGGTAGAGAGAAGTTAGGGGATTTTTCCAGGAGTTCAGAGGAAAGCAGTAGCAGGGTGATAGGAATAACAAAGCAAATATTTAGATAGATACACAGGATATTCAGGAGGGAAAAAAATTGAAAAGACTTTATAATTGTGTTGTAGAGGGATGAGGCAAGGGTAACTCCAAGAATTCTACCTTCTGATGCCCAAAGTATACCTTGTGGTACTCTCCAGGGAAGAAGGTTTCTGGAAAAATGTCAAGTTGGAGGTAGAGGTAATGAAATTAAAGTAAGAAGGAATTATCATCTGGAATTAGGGTATTGAGGTTTGGCAGGGGAGGGGGTGTTGTTTGTTTTTTTAAATGTCAAATGGACATTTGGATATATTGAGACCTGGAAGTCAGATGAAAAGTATGTATCAAAAATGGAAATTTAAATACTTTTTGATGGAATACAAAGTTTTGTTTTGGATCAAATCACCTGAAACTAAAATATAGAAGGAGAACATGAAAAGGCCTGGAACTGAGTTTAAGGAAACAAAACTAGGCCTTCCTCCCAAAAAAGAGGGAGGAAGGAAGGAAGGAAAGAAAGAAAGAAAGGAAGAAAGAAAGGAAGGAAGGAAGGAAGGAAGGAAGGAAAGAAGGAAGGAAGGGAGGGAGGGAGGAAGGGAGGGAGGGAGGAAGGGAGGAAGGAAGGGAGGGAGGGAGGGAGGAAGGGAGGGAGGGAGGGAGGAAGGGAGGGAGGGAGGGAGGGAGGGAGGGAGGGAGGAAGGGAGGAAGAAAGGAAGGAAGAAAGGAAGGAAGAAAGGAAGAAAGAAAGAAAGAAAGAAAGAAAGAAAGAAAGAAAGAAAGAAAGAAAGAAAGAAAGAAAGAAAAAGAAAAAGGAAAGAAAGTGAAAGAAAGAAAGAGAAAGAGAAAGAACATAAGCTGAATAAGAAAACTGAAAAATAACAGTCAGAGATTTAAGAGGAAAAAATTAAATTATTCAGAAGCCTAATCATTTTCATTGGGGCATTTATGTAGTGTTATTTCTCACATCTGAAGATGTTTAGGATCTTCTATTTAACATTCATACTCTTCTGTTTTAACACCATGTACTGAAACTTTTTTTCATCTTTTTCTGTTTTTTATTCTTTTGGGCATTCTAATTGTCTGATAGTGTGATTTTATAATTCATTGTGGAAACTAGGATATTTTTGAACTTGAAAGTGTCATTATTTATAAATATGCTGTAAAACAGTTCTCAACAGGACTGACCAGGACAAAATGAAATATATTTTTTCTCTACATTAGCCATATGTTGGATCATCTGGACCAATATTTTACATGTTCAACTATATTATTTCTTGTTTTCAGTTATTTCATTTTCTACTTTTGGGGGGATTACTTTGATAGTAATTGAAGCATTAAACAAAACTTACTGGAAAATTTATATGGGGACACCTATTTCCTGTTGGCTTTACTGTGTGCAGACATTAAGAGGAAATCAGGCTATAACATTTTTTTGTGGTGGAGACCCCATTACATATCAGCTTATCAATGCTTTTGTTTGTTTCCACTAGATAGTACAGTTTATTTAGCCATCTTCCAGACTCTGACCTGTTTTCAGGGAGCACACCAGGAGAGCAGAGAGAGACCTCTGAGAGTAGCATGTCAACTTTCACTCATCTCGGTTCAGCCTGGTGCTTAACCCATCTCTGCATTATACTGCGCATGGTGTGCTCCACATTCAGAGCTTCACAGCTCTGCTGATCTGCAAACTCATCTGCCTGCTTCCTGGCCTCCTGCAGTCAAAAGAACTAGCTAGGTCTTTCAAACACATTTTAGTACCAGTTTCCCTTACTATCTACTAATTTTTTTTGGTACCTCTCAGTAGATCAGTGGGACAAATGGACTTTTTTCTTTCTTTTTCTTTTCCTCTGTAGACAATTGCCTCAATGCTGCTAAATCATTTACAACTCTTTACCTCCTTTGTTTTCCAAAACTCAGTTGAAATACTGTTTTGGTCCTGATGTTTGCTTACATTATTACATTTAAATCTTATTCAAAAGATATACTTACTCCTATGTTCATTGCAGCATTATTTACAATAGCCAAGTTATGGAATCAACCTAGGTGTTCGTTGACAGATTAATATATAAAAATATGCTATATATTATGCAGCAATATATATATTATGCAAGCATTTGTGACAACATGGTTGGATCTAGAGGGTATTATGTACTAAGTGAAGTCAGGCAGAGAAAACAAATACCATATTGTTTCATGTATATATGAAACATAAAAACACAGCCCTGGCTGGTGTGGCTCAGTGGATTGAGCACTGGCCTGTGAAACAAAGAGTTGCTAGTTCAATTCCCAGTCAGGGAACATGCCTGGGTTGCAAGCCAGGTCCCCATCAGGGGGCATGTGAGAGGCAACCACACATTGATATTTCTCTCCCTTTCTCCCTCCCATCCCATCTGTCTAAAAGATAAAAATAAAATAAAAAAACAAACAATTAAAACAAAACAAAACAGATTCATAGAAACAGAGACCAAATGAATTGTTGGTTATCAGAAGTGAGAGTTGGAGGATGGGTAGAAAAGGTGACAGGGAATATATTTAATAACATTCTGATAAGTTTGTGTGGTAGGAGATGATTACTAGAATTGGTGGGGTGATCATTTTGTAAGGTATAAAAATGTCAAAACACTATATTGTATACCTAAAACCAATATAACTAAGATAATATTGTATACCAATTAGAGCTAAATTTAAAAAAAAATTCGAGTTGAAATTTATTTTGGAAAATAACATTTAGTAAGAATCATTTTTTCTGCTCAAATGATCAGCTGTTCTTGTACAATATATTTAATTATCCAAATGTTTTCTCATCAATTAGTGGTTCTCAGTTAATATAGACTAAAAAAATTTATATACATTCTCAGGTTTCAAAAGCTTTTTCTTAATGTTTCTTTGTGTGTGTGTGTGTGTGTGTGTGTGTATGATTTTATTTATTTTTAGACAGAGGGGAAGGGAGGGAGAAGAAAGTGAGGGAGAGCACCTACTGGGGACCTGGCCTGCAACCCAGGCATGTGCTCTGACTGGGAATCAAACCCGCAACCCTTTGGTTCACAGGCAGGGCTCAATCCACTGAGCCATACCAGCTAGGGATGTTTCATATATATCACATCAAAGGAAATTTTATGCAGAACTGTGTAGCAGACTTCTCTGAACATGTTACTAATATAACATATTACTGTGCTGTTTTCTTCTCAAATATGATAATTAGAGTAGTTAAAATGTAACTTTATAAATATGCTGAACAAGTAGAAAGTAGAGGAAAGCTTTACATTTTATATCACTGTTCCTTTTTCTCTCCTTATTAAGCAGAACTTCTTCTTTGTCCTTTTCTTAACATATCACAATGACATGACTTCCCTTTGGATTGTAAAGCTTTCTCAACTTATAAGAGCCATTCACTGTGACTTCTCTTGGTGAATGGCTCTTTATATTTTTGAAGACCCTGTTGTTTTACCATCTTTGAAAACAAATAAAAATGACACTTCTAAACACTCTACTAAAACAAATTAGATTTATTTTAAAGACTTCAGTGAACAGCATTTTGAATGAGATCCATAATGGGCTTTTTAATTAAATGAATATAGTCATTTCATAGAGGCAATTCTCATTAGCAGAGCACTACTGAGATGACCGTTTCATTCTAATTGTGCTGTGTGTTTATATAAAGGGCCTTATTTTAGGGTTGGTTTGAATAGATTTATATCTAATCATGTCTTGACACCTAGTACACATTTGAAAGAGAAAGATTACTGCTTTACCAGAGAAAAAGAGATTATAAAAATAAAACATTTTTCCAGTAATGTGCCATCATTTTATTTGTGTTGGACGAGAGAGAAGTTAGATTTCACATATTGTTTTTATTAATTACTTGGCTTTGCTTTTACTTGTTTATCTTCAGTTATATACTGAATGGTTGACTCCTAAAAATTCATATGTTGAAAGCCTAACTCCTAGGACAGTGTTTTTAGTGATGGGTCCCTAAGGAGGTAATTAAGGTAAAATGAGGTCATAAGATTGGGTCTCTGATCTAATAGGGTTAGTGACCTTATAAGGAGAGACACAGAGAGCTCACTTGCTTTCTCTCTCCATGTGGTAAGACCATGGTGGTGGGGGTGTCATGTGACATGGATAAGGCAACAACCTGCAAGCCAGGAAGAGAGTCCTCACCAGACACCATTGTGCTGGCATCCTGATATCAGATGTCTGATCTCCAAAGTTATGAGGTAATGAATTTTTGTTATGTTAACCACCCAGTCTGTGGTATTTTTATGTCAGCCTGAGCAGACTAATACAGAAGGTGTGTCCAGAAAAAGTCCAGCCATTGCTAATATAAAGAGAATGGTTGCACAACATCGATGTAACCTGGTAGCCAAGGAAAGTGGACTGCAATGTGCATGCATGAAAAATGACGATTTCTTTTTTTTAATTTTGTTTTGTTTTGTTTTCCACAGCCTCTGAACCATTTTTTTTTATTCCCACAAGCAAAGTAATTTCCCCCCAAAAAATGACGATTTCATTGTACTGGTCAGTTGGGGCTGTAGACACCATTGAGTGAGCCTGTGTACTATGTGGCTGTAGCATTCAAAATGACTGAGAGAGGTGAGCAAAGAATTTGCATCAAATTTTATGTTAAGTTTGAACATTCCTCTGTGGAAACTATTTGGATGAATCAGAAGGCCGTAGCTATGGGAAACTGGTGATTCGCACCTTCATCATGATAACAGGCCTGCTCATGGGTAATGTCTCCTGAAGAGACATTGTTTTGTGAAACATCAAATCACCCAGGTGACTTAACCCCTCTACAGCTCACATTTAGCACCCTGTGACTTCACCGGCTTTTTCCAAAACTAAAATCACCTTAGAAAGAAGACATTTCTGACCATCGATGAGATTCAGGAAAATCTCATGGCAGCTTTCTGACAGGGCGGGGCAGCTGATGGTGACTAGGAAAGGTGTGTAGGATCCCTAGAAGCCTAGTTTGAAGGGACTGAGGCATCATTGTTCTATATACAATGTTTCTTGTATCTTCCTCAATAAATGCCTGTTTTTCATGGCTCATGGCTGGATACTTTCTGGACAGAACTTGTACATTCCTAAGTATAATTCTGAAATGCTAATATTCTGAGTTGCTGTAAGAGTAAGCATGTGAGTATTAGATAAAATAAATTCAGTATATATATTTGAAAAAAAACATGAGCTTAACATACTTCTACAAGTTAGAACCTTTATCACCTGAAGGTCTTCTTTTGCACAGATACCATTAGGACAAGGTAACAAGAAATGCTGGAACACTCAGCTGGAGAATGAAATTCCAGGTAGAATTATCCAAGTATTTATATATACATATATTACATAAATATATGTAAATGCCTTCCTTCTCTGGGATATAATCTGAAAAGATGGGATGAGGAGTAATTTTACAGTGGGGGAAATCTAACAAATACCCCCTTAGCCAGGTAATTAAGGATGTCATCAGTGGTAAGTCATTTTAACATTTTTTAACTCTTGGTAATGTGACATTCCTGTATAATATCCATGGACACAGTATAACTATGAGAAAATATTAGATATACCCAAAATGTAAACTAGTCTACAAATTATCTAACCAGTATTCCTCAAAATGGCAAAGGTCATCCAAAAACAAGAGAAGCCTGAGAAACTGTCAGAGTCTAGCAGGGACTAAGGAGACATGAAAAATAAATGATATGGTATTTTGGATGGGATCTTGGAACAGGAAAAAGGACTTTGGATAAAAACTGAAGAAGGGGGCAAGGGAAAGAGGTGGGGGGGAGGCAGAGACAAATGTATTTAAAAAGTAAATAAAAAAAAAACAAAAAAAACTGAAGAAATGCAAACTAAGCATGAACTTTAATTAATAGTAATGTATCAGTGATGATTCATTAATTATGACACAAGTCACACTAATGTAAGATGTTAACATTGGGGAAACTGGGTTAGGGGTGCATGGGAAATTTCAGAAACTGTTTGGTAAATCTGAAAGCATATGAAATAAAGTTTATTTTAAAAATGCATGTGCAAGGGATGTTATTTTTTTAATTTGTTTTTACCCAAACTCAACAAGACTCATAGACTATGATAGAGCTCCCTCTATCAAGCAGTAGTAAGCTATAAGAAATCCTGCACAGATTCACTTATCCATGTTGCAACCTAGCACTTTGTTCCTAAGCATCATGAATTTTGGTCAGGAGAGGCTAGGCTTAGATATTATTTTAGTGGTTTAAAGTAGTCCAGTTTTTTTTCTCTTATTTTATTTCCAAGGAGGTCTTCTGACTTAAAGATCATGGATAATGGGAGCTTTATATAAAAACACCAACATAAACACATTTCTTAGGTTCACCAGAACAAGAAACAACATCTTAAATAATCACATAGAGACTTTTCAGTGCCTTAGTTTAGAAATAGCACATGTAACTTTTCTTCACAGCCCATTGGCTAGAATTTGTCATATGACAACTCCCACCCGCAAGAAGACTGGGGAATGTGGTAAACAAAGAGAATATGTAGGGAGCATTAATTTACTATCCATTCTTATTTCCTTATTATTTTATTTTTTTACCAAACCTAGGCTTACTTTTAGCCAATTTCTTTTGTTATTACTACTTGCAATAGTTTTGAGAATTTTCCTTTTATGAACACTGCTTAATCTTTGATACTCACAATAGTCCCAACCCCTTTTCTAGAGGAATTGTAAGTCCCAATATAGATCCCAGTATAGATCCCCGTATAGTGTCCACCCTCTCCAATAGACTGGAGATGATACGTTCTTCCTTCAACTTGTGACTTTCTAAGGCTTATTAATAGAAATAATAAGAAATGTGAAATGATTATATGAATGCATGTAAGATATGATTATTTTAAAGTTATTGCCTAGTAATAGGGAAATGTACAAGTTATTCTATGGGGCATCCCCTGAAATAATTATTCTAAGATTGTCTTCAATTCCAGTGTCAAAATTTGTATGATGTCCCCAAATGCATTTTGATCGTGCTTGGTAAAGCTTTATTTTCATAAAGAAATTGTCCTCTTGTCTACTAAATTGAATAATTATAATTCTTAAAACCCACTCAGAAATGTAAATGCCTAATTGCCTATGAAAATGCTATTTGGACATGCATTTATTGCATCTGTGCTTAGAAGTATAGCTGAATTAGTTTTTTCACCCCAGTACAAACTTGATTTATATTTACCTTTCTTAATAACATCAGGAACTAAATAATGACAAATTAGAATGTCTTTTATGATGTTGTGGTAGTTAATGGCTATTAGTAAAACACATTGGAAAATATTGTCAAGAGGTGGTTTGACATCTAAATGCTGCTACCCTTTTGTGTACTGTTGTGTTATGAGTCACAAATAATCATTGAAATTCACATTTGTAAACTATATTCTGATCCCAAAATACAGATTACACTTTCCACTGTACTGAAAGTAACCATTCAACTAAACACACATGCACACGCACACACACACAATTTCTTGGCAGTTCCAATCCCTATAATTATAAATCAAGTGGAAGGGAAAATTTGATGTAGGAAACCTGGAGGGGCTTCCACAAAACATCCATGCTCTGTTCATGTATGGATCTCTTCGGCCTCTCCTAAGGAGTTTCAGATGAGTATGTATATTTTTTTATCTCTGCAACCAGTGCTGTGACCCATAAATTTATAAAGCTCTGTATTATATAAATTCTAGAAATATTACCTTTTGGTTAAAAATCTAATAGAAATGTTCTATAACCTCTTCATGCTGGATTTTCTCCACTAGTCCCAGAAGGAACCCTATGATCTATTAGGCTGATCTTTTAATTCACATCTTAAACCTCCTGACACTGAGCTTTTGTTTGCTACACCACTCTCCAAATAGAATGCCCTTTTCTTTCCTCTCTCTGTTTCTCTTTCAATTCACAATAATTAACTAAAGTGTGGTGACTCTATTTTGACCTACAAGGCACTTGATGTGAGCTATTCTATTGAACTTCTTCGTTCAACAAACATGTGGGTGTAACACATTAAAGGGATGAAAAGTCAGCAGATTATATCTACACTGTATAAATTGCTTTCTCTCAGTCTTGCAAATGATTTGCCCACTGTATTGAATCATGGTTACAATCTTAATCTACTTCTACCCATTCCTTCATCTGGATCACTCATTCATTTTCATATATAACCTTAGGGATCACTTCCTTCAGAAAATATACTCTCACTTTTTTAACATTGAATCTAGTTTCTTACTTGTTGATCCCCATATTTTCCATACCTTCTATATAGAAATATCTCACTCTATCATAGTTGTTTGTCCATTTGTATATATCTTTGTTAAATTTTTCTTAGAAGATGAAATAAGTATCTTGATTATTATTGCTTCACTAATGTGTCACATAGTCCTTAAAATATAGATAGCTCCCACAAAATTGCTGTTAAATAAAGTCAATATTAAGTAATTATGATTATTAAAACATATGTATTGAATGCTGGCTATATGGCAGGACCTCAGAATATTGTGTGCATTGTCTCAATACTCATAACTCATTTTAAGAGCAGTGATATTGTCATTTCTACATTAAAAGTGTTTGCAAGATGTTTTTGAGAAGTTAAGTAATTTGCTCAATGTTACACAGCCACTTAATGTAAGTGCCAGGATTCACTTCTAAGATTACTTGATTTCTAAACCGATATCCTTGACTCTTGGCATATTGTGTCACTACTATCGGTACTGTATAGGACACCATATCTTATTTTAAATTTTTGTTTATTTCCGGGCTTTCAAATTAGTGCCAAATATCTTCAACCTAATTTCTGGTCAATTTTATTATATATTTTGGTGTCTTCTAGTACATTCCATCTTCCCTACTCCTCTAGGCCTCCCTCTCCAAATCCCTGTTGTCATATATCTTCAGTGTTTTGCTTTAATTTTTGCCCAGTTATCTTGTTCTTTTAGGTAAACCTTATAAGAATTGGTGTCATTGCAGTAAAGTTCTCATGAGGATTTTTATTTGAATTGTGGATTTTACAAATATATAAAAATAAGAATAGTGGATTCATGCAAATATCCATTTGCCTTTTTTTAAAGTCTTTCATAATTTTTCTTAGTACAATATAAATATTTAATAGTAACACAAAAAGTTTACTAGTTTACTATTGAAATTACCTGTACTTATTTTATTTACATATTTTGTCTTTTTCATTGTTGCTAACTTCTTATTTTGAAGTAATTATAGAGTCACAGGAAATTGCAAAGCACTGCAAGTTTTCAGATACCATTTTTTCAGTTTTCCCCATAGGTTATATTTTACATAGCTCTACTCCAATAACAAAACCATGACACTGATCATACTATTAAGGAAATATAGTTCCATGTCATTATAGTTCTATTCATGAAACCACCACTGCAATTCACAGTCAAGATACGGAATTACTTTGTCACCATAAAAATCCCCACTATGGTACCCCTTGTGGTCATGCCCAAATCCTCCACTTCTTGCTATCCCTGTATTGTGGCAAGTATTAGTCAGTTCTCCATCTCTATTTGGCATCTTGAGAATGTTATGTAAATTGAATCATACAGTATGTAACCCTTGGATATCTGGTTTTCTCACTCAGCATAATGTCCTTGAGAAACATTTATGCTGCTGCATATATTATTTTGTTCTTTTTTTATTGATTAATAGTACACCATGAAATGGAGATATTATACTTTATTTAACCATGAATGTATTAAGTAACATTTTTATTGCTTCCAGTTTTAGGCTCTTGCCAATAAAATGGCTATGAAAAATCAGGTACTGTTTTTTGTGTGCATATGAGTTTTTATTTATCTGGGATACATTCCCAGAAGTGCAATTGATCTCTTGTATAGCAGATCAATGGTTTAGTGTTTAAAGAAACTGCCAAGCTGGTTTTTTATAATGACTCTGCCACTTTATAATCTCACCAACGATGTGTGAGAGATTGAGTTGCTTCATCCTCACCAGCATTTGGTATTGTCACTATTTTTAGTTTTATCTGTTCTAATGGATGTGAAGTGACATACCACTGTGGTCTTAATTTTCATTTTTATATATTTTTAATTTATTGATTTTAGAGAGAAAGGAATGGAGAGAGGGAGAAACACTGATTTTTGTTCCACTTATTTATGCATACATTGGTTGCCTCTTGTGTGTGCCTTGATCAAAGATCAAACCTGCAACCTTGGTGTATCAGGATGACGTTCTAACCAACTGAGAGTTCCCTGGCCAGGGCTGCATTTTTCTAATGGCTACTGGTATTGAACATATTCTCACATGCCTATGTGCCATTGTTATTCTCTTCAGTGAAAGATCTTTGCCCATTTTTTACTTAGACATTTTTCCTGTTGAGTGTTGTGAGTTCATTATAAACTCTTGATCTAAGTTCTTTGTCAGTTATGTAGTTTGTAAATATTTTCTTCTAGACTATAAGTTATTTTTTTTCATTCTGTGTACAAGATCTTTCATAAAATAAAAGTTTTCAGTATTGACAAAGTCCAACTTATATCTTTTTTAATGGACTTTTTGGTGTCATGCTTAAAAAATCTTCACAAAAGCTGAAGTCACAAAGATTTTGTCATTCGTTTTCAATGTTTTGTAGTTTTGTGTTTTAATTTAAATATACACAGTATTAAATTTTGTATAAGTAGTGAGGGTTAGGGCAAGATTTATTTTTTAGCCTATGGGTATTATACTGCTCCAGCAAAATTCATTGAAAAGACTATTCTTCCTGCACTGAATTGCTTTAGTCCCTTGTCAAAAATCTGTTAGCTATTCTTCAGTGGGTCTTTTTCTGGATTCTCCATCCTATTATATTGATCTATGTGTCTATTGCTTTGCTCATACCACATAGTACTGATTACTGGGATTTCTATTAAGTCTGAAAACCTGGCAGACTGATAATTCTTATAATTTTATTGTATTTTTCTGAAATGTCAGAGATTTTTTATTTCCTTTGCTTTTCAATATAAATGTTAGAAAAATCTTGCACATGTCTGCAAAATATCTTGCTATATTTTGATAGAAATTGTGTTAACTCCTATATCAATTCATGGAGAATTAATGTTTATCCTATGTTGAGTTCTCCAATCCATAACCATGTTATGTTTTACATTTAGATCTCCCTTTATTTCATCAGCCTTTTGTAATTAATAACATATAAAAGCTGCACATATTTTATTAGATATATACTTAAGTATTACCCTTTTTTGAGGTTTTATAGCTGGTATTATATTTTTGTTTTGATTTTTACATGTTGATTGCTAGTGTATAGAAATGCAATTCATTTTTAAAGTTTTCATCTTGTACTCCAATATTTCTGAAATCATTAATTCCAGAAACATTTTTTTTATTTTTTGGGGGGCGTATGGGGATTATACATAGCAGTTAGGTCAACTTCACATAGGAATTATTTTTCTCTCTAATATATATGCCTTTATTTTCTTTGCTTACCATATCCTATTGGTGAGAACTTCTAATTCTATGCTGAATAGCAATAGTAAGATTGTATAGCCTTGCCTTATTCCTAATCTTAGGGAAAAAGCATTCAGTCTTTCACCATTAAATGTGATATTAGCTATAGATTTTTATGAAATTTTCATTAGTTGGATACATTCCTCTATTTTTAGCTTTCTGAGAATTTTAATCATGAATAAGTGTTGAAATTGTCAAATGCTTTTTCTGCTTCAGTTCTTAAGATCACCTAATTTTTCTTTCTTTGCCTATTAATATGGTGGGTTACATTTTTAGATTTTGAATATGATCTGACCTTTCATCCCCAGAAAAACATCCAGTTAGTCACAGTGTAAACCTTTTATACACACGTACATTTTATTATTTTGATAAGGGTTTTCGTGTCTATGTATGTGGTCTGTCCAGAAAGTGTCTAGCCATGTGCTATGAAAAACAGAGACATTTATTGACGAAGATACAAGATACAAGAAACATTGTTCATAGGGCAATGATGCCTCAGTCCACTTCAAAGTAGGCACCTTGGGATCTCACACAGTTTTCCCAGTTACTATCAGCTGCCCTTGCCATGGGGAAGCCCTAGGCTCCTGGATCTGAGAGTTTGGAGCCAGCTAAGGAAGGAGCGGGGATCAGATTCCCTCAGAGCCTGTCCCGGGGTTGTCATGGATGCGGGAATAAACACAAGTCATTGTAAACACTTCTCTGTTTGCCCAGGAGAAGGGAAAGGGCATTTACCTCTAGTGGAGAAGGCCCAAGCCCCTTTTTCCAAAGGCTTTTTATCAACAAGGTTATCAATGGGGCTAGGTAATAGGAATGTGCAGGTGATCTCATTACATCAGTATGTTAATGTTTACAGAGAACTGAAGGTGTTCTGGAGAAAAATGGCAGGAACACACCAATTCACATGAGTCCGAGAGGAGACTAGTAAACATGAGAGTGCCAAAGGGTTTAGGGTTAGGGTCTGTGAATAATGTTAATTTTCTTCCCAGCATGAGCTGCCTATCATGGTTTTTGAGGAAGAAACAAAGCATGCTTTAAATAATTTACTTCTAGGCTTGATTTCCTCTGGGAAACGACCAGATCCAGGGTAGGACTGTCTCCAGTATTGTCTTGAGCCTTAGCCAGGTCGGGGGAGGGAGCCGCCAAGAGACAAGAAGATTTTTTTCAGATAGAACGAGGACCCTGGCCATGTCCAAGTGGAGCTGAGGGGTGTAGGCCTTTTTGCCCTTTCTCCGTGTCCCCCAAATCCTTGTCCTGCTGCCCATTTTGGCTGTGTCTGGCTTAGACTGTCCCTCCTTGAGGGATCTTACCCGTCATTGACTATCAACCATCACAGGACCAAGGAGGATGAAGACAGGTTTTATCTCCTTAGTGGCCTGCTTTCCCAAGTCCTCCTTGATTAGTTCCAGCCTTGGGGCCCTCTCGCCTGTCAGTAATGGGGCTATAGTTCCTGAAACCAGACAGGGCATTTCCCAACATTCTCTGTTGTATTTTCCTGAATCTCATCGATGGTCTGAAATCTGTTTCCTTTCTAAGGTGATTTCCGTTTTGAGAAAAGCCAGTGAACTTGCAGGGTGCCAAATCTAGGCTGTAGAGGGGCTGAGTTACCAGAGTGATTTGATGTTTCACAAAAACACTCTGCAGGAGACATGATGCATGAGCAGGCATGTTGTCATGATGAAGCTGCCAATTACCAGTTGCCCATAGCTGTGGCTTTCTGAATAATCTTAATAGTTTCTGTGGAGAAATGTTCCAGCTTAATGGAAAATTGGTGCAGATTTGTTGCTCTACTCACTCAGTCATTTTGAATGCTACGGCCACACAGTACACATGCTCACTCAACATTGTCTATAGCCCACACCGAATAGTACAGTGAAGTCATCATTATTCAGGTATGTACATTCCACTCCACTCTCCTTGGCTGCCAGGTTGCATTGATGACATGCAAACCATTCTCTTTATGTTAACACTGCCTGGACATTTTCCTTCCTTCCTTCCTTTCTTCCTTCCTTCCTTCCTTCCTTCCTTCCTTTTTTCCTTTCTTTCTCCCTTCTTCTCTTCCTTCTATCTGCCCTCCCTTTTTTCCTCTCTTCTCTCCTTATCTTTCTATGGTCTATGTCATCTGAATTTTGTATCAGAGTAGTATCAGCCTCATAAAATCAGCTGTAAATTCATCACTGCTCTCCTAATTTTTATATAAGCTTGTTTAAAATTATTTATTCTTCTTGTTATATTTTTAAAAATTTTATAAAGATTTTATTCATTTATTTTTAGAGAGGGGAAGAGAGGAAGAAAGAGAGGAAGAGAAACATCAGTGCAACCACTGATTTCGTGCAACCACTGGGGACCTGGCCTGCAACCCAGGCTTGTGCCCTGCACTGGGAATCGAAGCCGCGGCCCTTTGGTTTGCAGGCTGGTACTCCATCTACTGAGTCATACCAGCTGGGGTTCTTGTTATATTTTTCTAATGAAATCATTTGAGCCTGGAGATTCCTTTTTTAGGATTTAAAATATAACTTATTAATAGTTATAAGACTATATTATCTATTTTAATTTATTAGATAATTTGCATATAATATAATTATTGATATTTCAGGACTTATGAATGACTCTCACTGTATCTTTTTGTTTTCTGTTCTTTCTCTCTCTTTCACATTTCTCTGTTTTTCTTCTTTTCTTATGAGTTACTTTAACATTGTTTAAAAATCCATTTTAATTTATCTATGTTTTTAAGTGTATCTCTTTGTATAGAATTTTCTAACAGCCTCCTTGTGTCAACATTTTAGCAGTTTAACTAAAGTGCAGAAAACTTTCTCAATTATAATATAATTGTCTTGTCTTAAATATTTCCTGTACATTTATAGAGAGCAACAATAGACAATATTATAATTTTTCCTCCAATCATCAGATATAATTTAGAAAATTCAATAGGAGAAGGAAAGTCTATTGTGTTTCCCCATAGTTTTGCATTCTGTTGATTTTTTCTTCCTTCCTGATGTTCCAGAATTTATGCTTTTATCATTTCTGATTAGATAATTTTCTTAAGCAATTCTTTTAGGGTAAGTTATTTGTCAATGACTCTTTTTTGCTTTTGGTTCTCTTTTGTGTCTTTTGTTTTATTTTAAATCCTCTGAAACTGTCTTGATTTGCTTCCTTTTCCTGACGTATATTTTTGTTGGATTTAGATCTAAAATGCCAGTTCTCTTACTTGAGCACTTTAAAAATGTGCCCTTTCCTATGACTTCCATGAATTCTATTGAGATTATAACTGCCATTAGAAATCCCTCCCTACCTCCATAGGGGAGGTGGTGATCTTCTCTGCCTGATTTCAATTTTTTTTCTTTTTCTTTAGTTTTCAGAAGTTTACTATTACATGTCTGTGCATGAATTTATTTGGGTTTATCCTGTTTCAGATTTGCCCCATTTCTTGAATCTGTAAGTTTGTCTTTTGCCAATTATATTCTTTGAAGACTTTTATTTCTTTGGATATTTTTTCACCTCTGTTCTTTTCTCCTTCTCCAGAGACTCTAAGGACATGAGTGTTAGATCTTCTGTAATAGTCTCACAGATTGCTGAGGTTCTGTTTTTGTGTTATTTTTCCTGATTATTTTCCTTTTGTTCAAATTGCATCATTTCTATTGTCCTCTTTTCATTGTAATTCTTTATATCTTCTATTGGCTTCTGAGATTTTTTTTTTAAATTATATGAAGTGTGTTCATAATTTCTCATAGAGGAAATAGCATGATGGGTGATTTAAAATTCTTGTCAGATAGACATTTCTAACATTTTTCTCATCTTGGTTTTGGCATCTATTGGTTACTTTTATGTCATACAAGTTGAGATAGTCCTGATTCTTGGTATGTCAAAAGATTTTAAAATTAAATCCTGGCTGTTTTTGAGATAACATATGACACTCTGGATCTTATTTAGTCTTGGAGATGGGGCCACAATTTTTTTCTGTTGTGTTTGAATAAAGTAAAGTAGCTGTTTTCTAAAAGTTTTCTACTTTGCTAGACTTTCTCTTTTCTGGTCCTTTTAGTTGAAAGAAATTAGCTTTTGTTAAAGCTTTTTTGTCTATGCTCATTGGTGTTTACAAGTTACTAGCTATTGCAACATCAAGTATGTGCTATATGAAGCAAGAAAACTCACTACTGTGTCATTTTCTGGATGCCAAGGTCCCCTGCCAGCTTCGCCTTATTCTCCCAAGTGTTTTTCATTGTAATCACCAGATAAAGTAATGAATTTCTTGTACTTAATCTTTTAGGATACAGAAGGCTTTTTTTTTATTTTAACTTTATTTATTACCAATGTGTTATGTGATTAATTTCTTACTCATCTAGAATACATCATTAAGAGATATTGCAATTTTAGATTATATCGAATTTTTAAACTCTTACATTTCTAGAAATATTCTTTTTGTGACACTATATATGTGTGTATATATATATATATACACACACAGGTTAAAAGATTAAAAATAAATAAATATGTCTATATTATATGTATAGGCATATTAATATGTTTATATATGTATGTATTTCCCTCTTCCTCAAGTTGTGTTGATCTAATTATTTTGTAGCTCTTTGATACTACTGCTGAAGGAGAATAGTTTACCACCAACATAATTTTTTTTATTGTGAATTGGATTATGCTTGTTTTTAAAAAATACTTAAATTTTTTGTTTGTTTTCTTTATCTTTGACATTTAAAACTTACTACAAAGATAAATACAAAGTTGAGACTCCGTATATTATGTTGCATGGCAGTTTCTAAGTATCTTGATGTCTAGACTCAAGTGTGTCTTCATCTCAAAAAGACTTATCTTCTTACTTCTTGATCATTGATTTTCATCATGTTCTTGACTACAATCTGGGTTCCTAATTGTATTTCAGAGTACTTTTTCTGTACCTTCCTTGCACTCATAATTTATGTTTTGTTTTCCTTTTTCTTAGGTATTTTATAAAAGTTATCCTAAAACTGACATCTGATTTATTCACATGGATTCTATAATATCCAATATTTTATATACTCGTTCATTACAGTTTTATTATGTTTTTCACCTAAGGTGAAAACAGCTTGCACAAGAATTTCTTATAAATAAAAAAACACTATTGGAAAAATATTTTACTTGTGGGTGAGAAACTGAGAGAATACTCAAGAAACAAAGAATGACTGCTGAGTTAAAATGTGTGACAGAGGTGGACAGAATCAAGGAGGTTATGCAAAGTTCTGAGACACTCATCTTGATGACCCTGGTGGGGCTCCAGCATATTTTCAGCATATGACTGGTTAATATATTTGAATAATTTTTGTTGGTTTGTTTGAGTATGGAAGGACTAAGTGTAATATTTTAGGTTAGAGCCAATATGTTAGGGACAATACATAATGTAGGAGACAAAGAAAGCAAGCAGGATGTAATTTCCTTAGCATTAGCACAATTACTTAGGAATTTTTTGGACTACCAAGGGCTATGCATTTGGTGGAGAGGGAAGTATATTCAGGCACTGAAGGGATTCCAGGCAATTTAATAACCAAGATTTAAAAGCTAGAGATGGAACAACAGAGTGGGGAGACCATGTGAAGGCATAGGGAAAAACAATCACCTACAGTACTAGGAGGAAGGTCTCAGAGGAAACAACCCTGCCAACACTTTGATCTTTGACTTCTAGTGTTCAGAATTGTGAGAAAATAAATTTCTCTTAAAGCCACTGTCCCAATTTCTTCAAGAAATGAAAAAATGTAAAAACAGGGATGTTTCCTAAAATGCACATACTGTTTTCTTTTTATTGTTTGAAATTCTTTTCCCTCATTTTGTTTGCATGACCCTGTCTATTTTTAGTTTCAGTGAGTTCTTGCTTGCTAACCCAGTGTATTTGTACCACATGGAAATTTTAGGAGAAACGTCCCGGGAACTGGTTTTGTTTTGGTTTGAATCACTTACACTGAAATGTGGTAGGAAGCAAAATGCGTATACTCAATTTACTTTTTCAGTTCAGAGACCCTCAAATAAGAAGAGTTAGGAGGGAGCTAGACAGTCATGGAGTCAGCAGCAAGCATGACATGTTTTTTTGTGTTTGTTTTTTTTTTTTGTCCCTTTTTGGGTTGTACCACCAAAAATTGGTTAGGGCTTTCATTCACATTTGTTTGTTAGAAAAATAAACAAACAAACAAAAACACCTCTTTGTGTGGCAAGTTCAGTTGTCTCAAGTATAAACAGGGAGCAATATGTGCCAAGACAGAATCCCTACTCTATGTCATCTCAGGCATTTGTGATCTTCCTTATGATCAATGTTTACACTGCCCACCTCCTCCAGCAGTTTCTCTACCCTGATACCAGAAATTCTGAAGCGAGGGTGCAGATCTATTGGAATTTGTTCCACATATTTGAGGTCAATTGTTATCTTGAGTTTGGTGAATGGTGTGTGTGTTAACCTTTCATTAGATCTAGTTGTTTCTGTAATATACCTTGCCTAAAGTCCTCAAGGTTTCTTGCATACTATTTTCCTTCTGAAAGTATGTGGGAATATTGACATTTTAAAATGTTGTTTTAATTAACTTAATTATGCCTCTGAGCCCCCATTCCACCAGGCTGTTAGAAAATTCAATCTTAGAAATTCTCATACTCTAACAATTATCACATCCTTAAATATCATTATCCATAAAGAGACAAACTCTCTTAGGGCTTTATTTAGTACCATGACAGTGAGGAATTTGCTAACAAGCTACCATGTAGGTGAAGTCTAGAAACCCATGTAGGTATGAGCAGTGAAAAGGTACAGTAGGTAAGTGGAGGCAAGCAGTTCTGTGTCAAATACATTTTCTACCATTACTTGTGTGGCATTGAATATTACCCTCTCTTTGCCTCAGTTTTTCATCTGTCAAAAGTAGATCCTAATAATTGATCCCAAAAGATTTTTGTGAAGATTAAATGCAAAAAATGTAGGTGAATTTCTCAGAACAGTGTCTCACACAGTAAGCTCTAGACATGTTTGATATTGTGTTCCCATTTCAGCAATTTTCAAAAATTATATTTGAATATCTAATGATAATTGTTTTCAGTGCCCTAGGATTATCAAATTTCAAAGGAAAACAGTCTCCAAAGTTAAAAGAATATAGCAGCAACATATTGATTTAATATAATTAATATTAAATAAATGTTATATTTATTAATATGTTAATATCATTCATGTTAAATAATATATCAGTGTAATATATTAATTTATGTTAATTATAAATTACACCAATTTATAATTCATATACATGCTGTCATATTAAAATAACCCGCTGCTTTTATAAGAAGTTCTAAATGTAAAAACACAATTTCAAATATTAATCTCAATTTTTGTGTGCAGCTTTTTACATTGTATTTTATATTAACCATATACATATTATTTGTGGAATAATACATCATTCTGATATTTTGCACTTCTCCAAATTTTTTCTCCAGCTTCTTAACAATCATAAAATGTTGGCAGAGTAAGAAGAGCTCTGGAAGATAAGGTCAGCACTTGTTATGAAAAAATAAGAACTTTCTTAGAGTTATTAGTGGGTTTATAACTTTCAGGCACAGTATCTTCCAAACAGCTATGAATTCTGCAAAGTATTTCTTTTCTGAGTGCTGTATATGAAGAACAAATAGACCTATTGTTCTTAAAATACCTATCTAAAAGACATCATTCCAAGAAATTAGAAAATGAAGGAAAGGTTTTTCAGGTCAAAGTAAATAAAAAATAAATAAATAAATAAATAAAAATAAAATAAAATAAAAAAAAAAAGAACTGTCACTTACTGAGCACCACTATGAAAAAAAAAAAAAAAAGGAAATGTTTTAATGAGTCATACTGGTGTGATTTTTGTGAGCATTCACATTTTTTGTGGTTTATCTAAATCAAGATTTAATGAATAAAAATTGCAGGCACTCAATTTGTACATTGCATATTTCCAACTTCTTGTGAAGTTATATTGTGTTTTTTATTTCAGTTACAATGAATATTTTATTAATTTTAAGTGACTTATTAATTTAAAATATATTTTCAACTGATTATTATCATATTATCATATCATATTATATTAAAAACAAGGCATAATGCATTTCTGCACTTCTGTTAAGCAAAATGTTATATGCACACCAATCAATATAATTTTTTAAAAACCTCACCCTATAAGAAGAATATTTGTTTAGAAAAATGAAATAAAAATATTCCATTGATTATGATGGCATAATGTGATCTTAAAAAATTCAAAAATAATAATTTATGAGTCTAAGTATAAAACACCACATTTTGTAAATACTTTTTATAAACTGGCATCATTGCCTGTGAGAACAGTCCTACAAATTCATTGAGAGGCTTCATATTTTCTTCATAAAAATTAAATCAAACAGTGAAAACAATAATGATAATAGTATGCCATTGTATATGTAAAGAGCTTTTATAACCATTACTACATTTGATCACCCCATCTATATTGTGAGACAGACAAAGATTTTCGTTTTTATTTTAAAGATGTGAAAACCTCAAAAATGATGCGGCTTAAAGAAGCTTTTTACTTGGAACTCTGTGATGATGAAAATGTCCTATACTCATGCTGTTCAATTCAGTAGCCACTGTACTCATATGGCTACTTTCATATCAGATATGTTTAGTTACTGAGTAAAATATTTAAATTAAATTTAATTTAATTTTTCATTTTAATGTTAATAGTCACATATGGCAATTTTAATAGTGCAGGTATACAATCTTGTATATTTATGTGCTGGATACTCATTTACCTCTGTTGTGGGTATGTATGTGAGAAATGGTACTAGATTTTGACCTATGCCTTCTGAGTCCTTCCATCATGCTGACTACATTATGGAGTTGGTGAAATAATTTGCCTAATTGACAATTCATGGGGAAGCACAGAATGGAAAGCATGTTCAGATGGAGATGTCTTTTAATTGCTAAGTAATTAGACTGTAGAATATAAACTGAATCTAGTGAAATAATTTATTTTGTCACTTGCAAATGTTTATATCTAGGATCAAACACATTTCAAACTAAGGAATGCTTTGCCTATTCATCACTAAAGTTGGCTCGTCAAACTAGGCATTGGAAAAACCCAGAGAAGATAAATAATTCAACTAAGGATTTACAGAGAACTTGGTGGCATTTAAGATCAATGAAACAGCCAATCATGTTATATGGTTGAACAACGTAGACTCCTGGCAATTAGCAAGGAGTGGAATTTCTCTTGTGAGATTCCAGGGATAAAATTCACACAGTCAAAACCTTGTTTCATCGTCCTAGTGTTTATTCAGAAACTAAAAACCAATATTTCTACTAATGATTGAGTAAGTTACTTCAATCCTTTCCACTTTCTCCCTGTTTCACAGCTTCAAAACCCCAAATAAAAATGTTATATATAGAAGTAAAAAAAAAAAAATAGGAGAAAATCAAGATGACAGAGGAGTGAATGGAAGTGACACTGACTTCCCCCCAGGACCAATCTGGAATTACAACTAAAATGTGGGGAAATCACCTGGAACAAACAACTGAATAATAGCGAGAGAGAAGCCTTATAACCTCAGACAGACAGAAGAATCTGCTTTAGTGCAAACTAACTGCCACTTACCCTGGGTTCCAGCAAAGGTAGGGGCAGAGTGGGCTAGAGACACCTGAGGAGAGAATGGGGAAGGAGGCTTTGGGGACAGAACTGAAAAAGTAACTAGCGGGATCCTGGTGCTGACTCCTCCCCGATATGGAAGCAGCCATCTGGCCCAGACAGACTACTCCCCTGAGTGGCAGCAGTGTGAGAGAATCCAATAACCCCACCCCCATGAGGGATTCTGCCCCACCCTGTGGTGTCTAAATCTGACTGCTGAGTGCAGAGTGACTAGATTAACAAGTGAAGGAGACAGCCACAGAGAGTAGATTCATGGAAGTCTTGAGCAGACTGCCTAAAGTCAGACAGGGTCAATATCTGGCATCATCAGAGGCAGATCCAGAAAGGAAAAACAATGATCTCCTACCATAGAAGTTTGTTGGGAAACGCCCTGTCTGGTTTCAGGAACTGTAGCCTTGTCCGACAAGCGAGAGGGCCTCAAAGCTGGAACTAATCAAGGAGGCCTTGGGGAAAGCAGGCCACTGAGGAGACAAAGCCTGTCCCCCTGGCATGGGCTCAGCCCCTACCTCCTTCATATCACTGTGCTTGGACCTGGGAAATGGCTGGTTAGTCAATGACAGGCAAGACCTCTTGAAGGAAAGGGCAACTGAAGAAATGCACAGCCATGTGGGCATCAGGGAAAAACTTGGGGGACACAGAGAAAGGGCAAAAAGACTCGCACTCTTCAGCTTGGCTTTGATATGGTTGGGGTCCTCATTCTATCTGAAAGAAATCTCCTTATTTCCTGGTTGCATTGCCCTTCCCCTGACCTGACTCAGGTTTGAAACAATACTGGAGGCAGCCCTAAACTGGATCTGGTGGTTCCCAGGGGAAATCAGACCTAGAATTAAATTCCTTAAAGCATGCTTTGTTTTTCCCTCAAAAGCTATGATAACCAGTTCATGCTGCAAAAGAATGTACATTATTCACAGACGCTGACCCTAAACCTTTTGGTGTAAAATCTTAAGGATGTTTACCCTCGCATGTTTACTCATCCCGTATCAGACCCATGTAAATTGGTGTTTTCCTGCCATTTGTTTTCCTAAAAATCATCTATTCTCTGTGAACATTAACATAATGATATAATGAGATCACCTGTAAATTCCTATTACCTAGGCCCATTGATAAGTTTTTCAATAAAAGCCTTTGGAAAAGGGGCTTGGGCTGCCTTCTCCACTAGAAGGAAGAGCCATACCCCTCTTCTGACAGACAGAGAAGTGTCTGGTATGACTCATATTATTTCCCCACATCCATGACCACCTTGGGACAGGCTCTGCAGGATCAAGGCAATGGTCCCCACCTCAGCTGTCCACTGGACAGGGCCCCTCAGACCCAGAGTCTGGCGTCTCATCCCTCCCACAGAAGTTCACATCATAAAGTCAGGAAATCAAGACAGATCAATTTAAGAAGCTGAAGCAAAAAAGAAGAGTCTCACAAATAATAGGAAGACAAAGAAACTCCCAGTTTCTCCCAGTCAAAGAGAAAGGAGGAATCCCCAGAAAGAGAACTAAATGAAATAGAGATAAGTAAACTATCAGATATTGAGTTCAAAACAACAGTTCTAAGGAAGCTCAATGAGCTCAGTGAGCTCAGAGAGAATTACAAAAAACTACAGGGAAACTAGGAGGAACTTACTGCAAACTATATCAGCATGAAAAATGGTGTAGAAACTATCAATAAGAGACAAGAGGAAATGAAAAATACAATTTCTGAATTGAAGAACACAGTAGAAGGAATCAAAAGCAGGCTAGATGAAGCAGAGGATTGATTTAGCAAGCTGGAGTATAAGTAGAAAAAAGCTCCCAGAAAGAGCAAGAAAATGAAAAAAGACTCAAAAAGAATGAAGAGTAATTGAGGGAAATTCAGGACAACCTGAAACACAATAATATCCAGATAATAGGGATACCAGAAGGAGAAGAAGAGGAACAAGGGATAGAGAACCTGTTTGAAAGAGTAATGATGGAAAACTTCCTAATTGGAGGACAGAAAAAGTCACACAAGTCCAGGAAGCACAGAGGCTCCCATTTAAGAGGAACCTGATGAAGCCCACTCCAAGACATAACATAATTAAAATGGCAAATATCAAAGACGAAGAGAAAATCCTAAAGGCAGCAAGGGAGAAACAGGTAGCAAGATATAAGGGAGCCCTGGTACAGATAGCAGCTCACTTCTCAACAGAAACACTACAAGCCAGAGAGGAATGGCAAGAAATATTCCAAGGAATGAAAAGTACTGTAACCAAGACTGCTCTACCCAGCATAGCTCTCAATTCAAAAGGAAGGCAAAATAAGGAGTTTCCTAGACAAAAGAAGGCTAAAAGAATACACCTCCAAACCAGCAGTACAAGATATGATAAAGAGACTGCTTAAAGAAGATGAAGAAAAAGTCTTCGAATACCCAGTTCCTTTCATAGTCACTAATACTTGATATTACCAACATTTTTAATACTTATTAACCTGATTGTGACAATGATATGTTATTGTTACTTGATTATTTGTCGAAACTAAACCTGTTTTTGTTTATTTCTTGCCTATTTCTATTATTTTTAAAAGATTTAAATGATTTTTTGATATTCTTTATCCATTTTTTGGTTAAATGTTTGTAGAATTTTTTTCTTAAAGAAAAAAACTATTAACTTTTTTTTAAGATGTACTGCAAATACATTCCTGTTCTGTTGCTTGTCCTTTAATTTTTTTTATGGATATTACTATATAGTCTTAAATGTTTAATAAAGTCATATTGTCAATATTTTACTTTATAGCTTCTGGGTTTGAATATTTCACTTCAGGGTAAGAAAAATATTATTTTGTATTTTCTCCTAAAACTCCTTAGATTTTACATATTGATTTTTAACTCACCTGAATAGTTTTTGTATGATGTGTGAAATAGTGCTCTGTATTTGTTTTATTTCAAGTAATAGTGGTCCATGCACCTTATTTGTTGGATAAGCTTTATTTTACCCATTGATATGAAATTTTTTAAATATTTTTATAATGGATTTTGACATTTAAAAAGAGAGAGAAAGAAGGAACTCCTACCTTTTGAGACAACATGGATGGAACTGGAGAGTATTATGCTAAGTGAAATAAGCCAGCAGGTGAAAGACAAATACCATATGATCTCACCTATAAATGGAATATATTCAACAAAATACACTAACAAACAAAATAAACTATAGGCATGGAATTATGGAGCAGACTGAAAATGACCAGAGGAGATGGGGAAGGAGAACAATGGTGGAAAGAAGAAGGGACTCAGACAAAGAACATGTATGAATGACCCGTGAACATGGACAACAGAGAGGGAATTGACTGTGGGTGTGGGGACAGGGGTGGGATGGATGGAGGAGGGTAAAGGGGGGAAACTGAGACAATGGTAATAGAATAAACATGATTAAAAAATAATAAGAAAAAATGAAAAAGAAAAATATTTTTTCCTGATTGTTCTGTAGAGACTCTCAGAGAAATCACACACTGATGAGAGTAAAGTTTCTCTTTATGGAAATTCTCCAGCTGATAAATGAAGATAAAACAATAAAATATCACTGTTTTGCAGGCCCCAATGAAATAATGGATCTAAGCCATGATTATTAATAATTGTTCACATTACAAAAGTAGAGACTAATTGACATAACATGCTTCTAAGAGAGGTACTACATCACCTATGGAGTAGTCTTACCAGTCGAACCCGAATCTGATTAAGCCTTCTTCTTTTTTTTTTTTTAATTAATTTATTTACTTTTTAAATACATTTGTCTCTGCCTTCCCCCCACCTCTTTCCCTTGCCCCCTCCCACCTTCCCTCCCTCAGCTCTTCCCCTTTGGTTTTGTCCATGAGTCCTTGCTATATGTTCCTTGACTTTCCCCTTCCCTTCCCTTTCCCTTCCCTTTCCCTGATTAAGCCTTCTGATCTAAAATCCAATTTATAGCAAATAAAACCAGGAAAGAGAAACATGTTAAGTAACACCATGCAGAGGCAATCTGCAAATTCTAGCCCATAGAAAACTCTAAAGAACAAATACTTTATTTTAATAAATAAATTGAAAAGAAAAAAAAGAGAGAGGAAAAGTGGAACACATAAATTTGAAGAGTTATAAGGACATAGCAACCAAGTGCAATGTGTGAATTTTTTCAATCCTAGTTCTAACAATAATGTATTAAATTAAAAAAAAAAAGGTTGATGATCACCCATGACAGTGGCACATTATCTACCACACTCCATTTTGTATATCAGGGGTAAAATGTTACTTGCCCGAATTCACATAGTTAATAGATATATGCAAGAATCACTTGCGGGCTTTAAAAAATACAGATGCCATGAACTACTAATGGAAATTCTGATTTTAAAAATATATTAAAAAAAGAAGTAAAAAAAAAAACATCTCACAAACTAAATTGACAGTTCACTGTGAGGAAGAAATGCTGTAGCCTGGCTCATGATGATACCAGAGACTATCAAAAATGTGTTTTAAATAAATTTAATTGTCACCCCCAAAATATAATTTTGAATATCAATAATTTCTAACTTTAGAAACATTTGGAGTTCCACCTTTTAGAGAATTTTGTCTGCCTGTCTCCTCACCCTTGGTGATTATTGTCTTTTTTGAATTTCCTCATAATCCTTCAGCAACTTTTTGTTTTCACTGGCATCCATCAGCAGTAATTATCTATTTTGGAGAAATATGACATCTTATAATTTAGTATCTTAAAAATCATAATTCAGGTGGGTCAGGAATCCCAGATTTGCTTTTTTGAGTTCTCTGGGTCTTCAAAGGCCTCTCGTGAGCTCAGTCATGGTCTTGGCCAAGCCAAGAGTCATACCAATGCTCTACAGAGAAAAGATCCAATTCCAAGCTTATTCATGTGGACATCACTAGGATGTGCTTCTCTGTGGGACTTGGGCTGAGGGGCTTAAGTATTTGCTGCCTACTGGCCAGAGGTTTCCTTCAGTTCTTTGTCAGTGGGCTTTTTGACAGAGCAGTTCAAAACTTTTCAACTTGTTTCATCAGGGTGAGAAGTGGTGGAGAGGAGAGAGAGAGAGAATATGAATGAGAATCCTGTGAGAGACTATGAGAGATAATGAGAACAAGAGGAGTGTAACAGTGTTTTTGTGACCTTATCTTAAAAATGTCATTTATTAATTATGAGCCTTAAGATTCAGCTCACAAAGACAGGGGATTCAATGGATTCATGAATATCAGGTAGTCTATATTTTTCATATAGCCCAGTTTACATTTTCTTTTATTGTATGTGTTTTTGGTATCAAATCCAGAAACTCATTCTGACTTAATGTTGTTAATATCTTACCATCATAAATGATCTACAGATACAATGCAATCTCTACCAAAACCCCAATAAGATTTCAACATAAATAAATAATTCATTCTAATATTCATATGGAATCTCAAGGGGTCCCAAATACTCAAAATAATCTTTTAAGAAAACAGCTTTGGAAGTCACACACTTCAGATTTCCAAGCTTAGTATAAAACTATAGTAATCAAAAGAGCATTGTACTAGTGTAAAAATAGACATGTAGACCAACGGAATAGAATCGAGAGCCCAGATAAATACTAGCACATATAGACAATCAAAATCCAGTGGCATAAGTTTTGATCTGAGTATAAAATCTTGTGAACCAGCAGTGCTTATGTCCAAGGGCAGGAAGATGAATGTCACAGTTCAAGCAAGGGGAGCAAATTCACCATTTCTCTTCATTTTTATTTAGGCCTTCAACTTATTGGATAACTTTCTTTATATAATATACATAATGTCTTGTAGTCATGCATATTAAAAGATGAAATGACATCTCCCAGAGCTTATACATTATCTCTTGCCTCCTTACACTAATGGTTCATATATACCAGAAAAGAACATGTATTCTACTGTTGTTCAGTGGATTGTTTTATAAATGTCAATTAGGTCAAACAGGTTGACTTAATAGCTTGAAGAGCAAATAATGCTCTCCAGGTCTTCTCTATTTATACTGATTTTCTGTCTACTTATTTTATCAATTACTGAAAGAGAAGTATTGAAGACTCCAAGCAAATCTGTAGATTTTTAAAATCTGCTTTTAGCTCTATCCATTTTTGTACTATGAATTCTGAAGTTCTGTTACTAGACACAAAAATTTTTAGGATTGTTATATTTTCCAGAAAGATTAAATTCTTTATCATTCTGGAATGATTTTCACTATCTCTGATGATATTTCTATATTAGTAATATAACTGCTCAAATCTTTCTTTTTGATAGGTGTTTGTGAGTTATACTTTATTTCTTATTTTTTACTTTTTAAATTAAAGTAGCAGTCCAAATGTTGCTTAACAACCTCAATAAAATGCGGACAGAATATAGTTGGGTCTTGCTTTTTTTAACCAGTCTAACAATCTCTTTCTTAATTATGTGTTTAGACAATTAAATTTCAATAATTGAGACAGTTGGTTTAAAATCCAGCAGATTGCTGGTAGTTCTTTATTTCATCTACTCTTTATTCTAATTTTGTTTACTACCTGCTTTTAGAATGATTGGATATATTTTTATTGTTCTAACTACAGTATCAGTTTCATATTTATTTATTTATAACAATCTACATTCAAATAATATTATACAACTTCATGAAGTATACAGGAATATAGAGAACAGTATACTTATATTTTCTCCCTCTCTTTTGTATCATTGTCATACATTTTACTTTTACATATTCAATAGATTTACAATGCATTGCTATTATTTTTATTTGGACAGCCAATTATATTTAGAGGAATTAAAAATATAAGTAAAATTATATTTCCTATTATTTTTATTGAAACATTTCTGGAGTGTTTTCTGTATTTCAAATTTCTCTTTGATATTATATACTGCTGTCCAAGGAATTTTCTTTAACATTCTTCTAGTGTAAGTGTGTTGCTAATGGATTATTTTTAGCACTGGTTTTTCTAAAAATATTTATTTTAATTAAAAATAATTTTTTATTCAATTCCACATGTAAGCGAAATCATATAGAACTTTTCTTTCTCTGACTGACATTTCATTTCACATAAGGCCCTTCAGGTCCAACCATACTGTGTCACAAATGGTAATATTTCCTTCTTTTTCATGGCCATATAGTATTCCATTGTGTAAATGTAATACTCATCACGATTTCACTCATAAGTAGAATTAATGAGCAAAATGAACTAACAAGCAAAACAGAGACAGACTCGTAGATAAAGAGCAGGCTGACAGCTGTGGGGAGGGAGCTGAGTGGGCATTTGGAGAATTGAGCAAAAATGGAAAATAAAGTAACTTTTGCCCTTGGGAAAAAATCAAATCAAATAAATAAAAATAATTTTCCTGAATATCCTGGTTTAACTTTTTGTTTATTTGCTTCAGTACTTTATGTCAGGTATTTTTTTTTCTGGTTTGCATAGTTTCTGAGCAGAAGTCTGCTCTAGTTTTTTAAAACTGACTACCTACAAGATTGACTATCTTTGGTTTTAAGTAGTTTGAATAATGTGCTTAGTAGTTTTTCTTTTACTTTTTGTTTTGTTTTTGGTATTTATTCTCATTGCACCTCTCTGTATACTCTTTACCTTCTCCCAGCAGTAGGTTGCTATTGTTTGTTTCATGGTGCTTGCTAGCTTGGTTTTGGGTTGGAAGGACATAGGGAAAAAGGGCCAGATCTCTGTTGTTATAAACCAGATTCAGTGCTAGGCAGACACTGTGTGCCTTTGCCTTTGAAGTGTCCCTTTCCTTTGCCATGTCTCCTCACTGCAGGAAACAAACTTGTCATTTTTTTGGTACTTTTGAAGGAAAATGCCTTGCTCTCCTCCAAAGATAGGAGACCACCAATGGTACTGCTGTATCTTCTGGACCCAGAACATGAACTGCCCCCAGAAGTAAAGTTTGATTTTCTTTCCTCTAGAGTCACTCACAATGGTTCTTACCTGTGCCCTGGGGCAAGAGCATTTGCTGCCGCTTCCGAGGAGCTAAAAAGTTTTGTATGAGAAGAAGCTTGGGTACCCAGTCTTATGAGAACCTGATGGACGTTCATGGAGAAAAACCCTAGAGAATGTTAACTCCCCTGGGTCAACAACACCCAGTGATTCTGTACTTTCATTGTGGTTCATGCTCAAGAAGTTCATGCATTCAGAAGTTCAGTAAGATGTTGGGGTGAATTCTTCTTACTTGCTATTAGGGTATTCTATGTCTCTTCCTCTAATGCTCTGCAATAAGTTAGCCAGGGCTTGCAAACCACTTTCATTGGCAAGGAGAGGGGAAGATCTTAGATTTCAGGCTATGTTTTGGCTTTGTGACTTCTGCAACCTGGGTTTAAGAAAAGTTCTAATTTTTGTGGTTTGTATGATTTTCTTGTTGTTAGGATGGGAATTAGGTTTTTTTTTCTTATAGATTCCTGACTCTTTGGTGGAAGCAAAACACCTGCAACAGTATAAACAAAAACAATGACAATGAAAACCTCCCATATGTAGTATACCTGTGCCATTCAGAACCCCAGAAAACTGAGTACCATGCATGTCCTCTAATACTATAGCTTACAATCCTGGGCACCGATTAGAACCACTAGGGGACTTAAAAATATATATTGATGTCCAAGTCCTAACACCTAGAGATTCTTAATTAATTGGTCTGGGTATTTATTAAAATCTACCCATGTGATTCTAATGTACAATCAAGGTTAAGATTACTGTTCTGATAGTTCCAAATGGTCCTGTAAATGTGCAAAATTACAAATAACAGCATATAAACCATGAATTCTTAAATCTATTATTATCATGCATTTATTTGAAGATACTCATTATTTAATTCTACCCTCAATACTGTGGAACTAACCAGGGTTTTATGTTTTACACTTACAGATACATATTCTACCTGAGGCCACATCCAAATAATAGTAACAGATTATTTTATATCATCACAGTGACTTGGTTTCATGAGCTAAGGAGAGAAGTGTATTTTCCAAGGAGTTAAATCAGTCCCCTTGGGCTCTTCTATTTTCATGGATGGGTAGGCTATCAACTAAGGCTGATGCACAAAATATTAGAAATATAGAGGGGGGTAGAAATAACAAGGACCTATATTTCCTTTATTTGATTTGATTTATCATGACTCACTTCAGTAGATGAGATCCATATATTGTCAGACACATTATGTTTTATATGTATAGCTGGCACATGCTTATTACTGGGAAAATAGTATTATATACAAAAATAAATGTCAAATACTTAGCAAGCTAGTTTTATTAATAGGAACTATCCTCTGAAGTTTTGATTTAAAAAGAACAATAAAATGTTCTGAATGGTTAAGTCATCAAATGATATATTATTTATTACTGAGCAAAAATGCTGAAATTTTGCAAACTGTAGAGAATTTATGATACAAAAATTAAATATCATAATTTAGGACATAGAAAATGAAAGGGCCAAAATATTACATTATAAATATAAACAGAAACATCAAAATAATAAATAATCATAGATACAACTGTGATTCAAAGATTCTCCAGAATTTATACTATTAAAAAAAATAAATGTCACCTCTGAATTTTACAGGGGTAACTTCAATATTTTAACTTTGCTGTTACAGAGCAGCTGGGAGTGAGGAGGCTCCCTGAGGTCCAGTTATGAGTTGTTTCAAGCAGCAGCTGTAACACCGATCTCCCTAGAAAGATTAAAGATTTGGCAGAAGGGAGAGCAAATTGATAGGTTTTAACCTTATAAAGCACATTTAGCAAGACCCAAACCTCCAAATATTTCATAAACCCATTTTTTCTATAAAAGTACTAAGTTTAGGATATTAATTTGTCATAAGATTTGTGACCCCAAAAGCAAATTATGATTTACCCTAGAAAACTGAAAAAAATTATCAAACAATGAGATCATTTTATCTGTATATGTCTTTCCATCTTATCTATTTATCATCTTATCTTTCAAAACTAATATATCTATCCATTCAGCCATCTCTCATCTATCATCTTTGTACATATTTTCTTCTAAAGATTTTTTTTCTTGTTATAGTTGTATCAGTTTCTAAAGACAAGTTAACTGAGTTGATTATATTGATCTGACAATTCACCTCCGAACTTTTTTTGTTGACACTATTACAAGTGTCTCCTATTTGTCCCCTTTTGCTTCTCTCCACCCAGCACCCACTTTTTCCACATTGTTGTCTGTGTCCATGGCTTATGCATATATGCCTATATATTCTTTGGCTAATCTCTTGCAGCCTTCGCACACTTTCCTCTCTGGGAACTGTCAGCTTATCTGTGAATCCATGCCTCTATTTTTATTTTGTTCTTGTTCAGTTTATTTTGTTCATCAGATTCCACATATGAGTGAGATCATATGGTATTTGTCTTTCTCTGACTGGCTTATTTTTCTTAGCGTAATATTCTCCATGTTCATCCATACTGTTGCAAAGAGTAACAGTTCCTTTTTTTCCTTTTTTTTTTTTTTTTTGTAGCCATGTAGTATTCCATTGTGTAAATGTGCCACAGGTTTTTAATCTGCTCATCTACCGATGGGCACTAGGACTATTTCCAGATATGGGCTATTATAAATAACACTGCTATGAATATAAGGGTGCATATATTCTTTCTGATTGGTAATTGGGGATTCCTAGGATATTTCCAGAAGTGGGATCATTGGGTCAAACAGCATGTCCATTTTTCGCTTTTTGAGGAAACATAATGTTTTCTACAGTGGATGCACCAGTCTGCATTCCCACCAGCAGTGAAAAAGTAAGCCTTAACAAATTCAAAAAGATTGAAATCATATTGCCTCAGAATTAAATTTTTTCTCTCCATGGCAAACATATGAATGGCAAATAATATATTTTTTTGAGAAAAGATTCCTTTATTCATGCAACAAATTGGTACAGGGCATGTTTTGAATCAGTCTTTGAAGGGTCTGTCTGGAGTTACTCTGGAACGTATAATATTCGTGAATGATGTGAAAAACTGTGTATTAAGCAGGATTTAAACACAACTGTTGTTCCTTAACAGGAATATTAATGTTCTATAATTGACAAAACTTTATCTTTTAGTATTAAACATTAAAGAAGTACATGGCTTGGGAAAATGTGTTAGATATGAGTAAAGAAGAATGTCAGATCTGATGTCTGCTGTGCAATGATATTTACTATCTCTGAAAAGCACAGCAGATTTGATGGGTCTGTCTGCCTGACTGTTTTTTCCCATTCATGTTTTACTATTCAATATGTACCCTGCTGAAACCTGCATTTTACATAGAAGAAGTTGACCTTGAAGGTAAAGAGAATCATTCTATGGTCAGTACACAAGTAATAACATTGCCTTGCTAAAATCCAATCCCTGAAAACCCTAAACAAAAGAATAATCTGAAGAAAAACAAAAGATATACCAAAAGTAAAATTTTTCAATTAATTATTTAAAATGTTAGCTTACTGATATAAAAAAAATCAGAAAATAGGTTTCCATTCTTGTCAGGGCTATATTATTAGCTTGCAGTATAAAGAAGTCAAAATATCTAACTTTAGAATCATTTGTTTGCATAATGCCCTATACTTACATGCTTTACTTGAGTACTCATAGATGTATTTCAGTGTTTATTTAATTTAATGTCTCTCTCTCTCTCTCTCTCTCTCTCTTTAATACTACACCGTATGCTCTGTTAGGGCAACTAGCAGTGCTCCTGCAAGATAGTGGGCTTCAGTAATGAAGGAATGACTGACAAATGAGTTTCTTCTGTTCACAAGTTAACAAACTTTTTCTATAAAAGGCCACAAAATAAAATTTAAAGCTTTGTGAGGCATATAAGTTGTCTTGTATATTTAGAATTAAAATATAAAATAAAAAAAATTATACTTAGCTTGAGGGAGGTACCAAAAAAGTTATGGATGAGATTTAGTCCAGAGGCCATAAAGTCTTGCTGTACATATTAAATGGATCTTAATTTAATTTCTCAGATAGCTTCTGAGATTCCTTTCAACATTGTATTAGAGCTGGCCCTTACCAGAACAATAGATGAAATGGCAAACAAAGTTTATAAACCCTCTATGAATGTGGATGTGTGTGTGTGTGTTCTTTTGATGAACCTGTTTATCAGCATACCCCGGTTTAAGTTAAAAAATAAAAGCAGGGATTATAATTAAGATTGCCAAATTAAACTCAGGCATACCAGTTACATTTAAAGTTCAGTTAAAAGTGCTTTTGTTTTTTTTAATGTAAGTATGTCCCTTGTAATATTTGGGATTTATTTATGTTGAATAATTTTTGTTGATCTGAAATTTAAATTTAATTAAAAATTGTTTTTATTTTTTTAATTTGGTAAATCTGCAACTCTACCTGTATTAATTGGAAATCTTGTGAAAAACAGAGAAAAACTACTAAGTATAATTGTCATGCACAAAAATGACTATTACAAAAAGATGAACTATTTTGTTCACTCTTTCATAATACCTTGTGTTATTTGTTATTAAAATAATAGTAATTTCTTTTTAAAAACTATATAAAAGATAAGCCCTGCCATTCTATGGCTACATCATATGCTGTTCATTTAGTCTATATTTTTCTTACTTTATAATAATAATTTAAAACCTTACATGCCAGGCATTAAGTTATGTGCTCTACAAATATTTTTCTCATTTAATATGTACAAAACCCTCAATTATGTAGATGAGGAAACTACATACATAATAGTTAAAACATTATTTAAGTTTCTGAAAAATAATTTTATAATTAGCAAGTAATAACATTGTTATTTCTTCTTCATTTTTTTATGTTTAAATCATATCAAGATCCAATCCAATTGCCAGCTATACAACAAAGCTTTGTATTATGTCCTTTGTCCATCTAGGAATCATTTCTCTCTTTGGAACTTTCCAAGCCTGTTTTCTTTACATGTTTTTTTCTCCAATGATGCTACCAATTTATATAGCGCTTTTTTTGGGGTGGGGGTATTTTTATTTTTTATTTTTTGAAAAAAGCTTTAATTCTTTCTGCATCTTTTTTTTAATTAATTTTTTCAAATACATTTGTCTCTGCCTACCCCCTACCACTTTCCCTTGCCCCCTCCCTCCCTCCCTCTCTTCCTCCCTCCTTCCCTCTCTCAGCTCTTCCCCTTTGGATTTGTCCATGAGTCCCTGCTATATGTTCCTTGACTTTCCCCTTCCCTTCCTTTTCCCCCGCCCCCCTCCCTCCTTCCCTCTTGTCTCTGTTGGCTTCTTTTCCTTTCAATGTTGCTGGTCTTATTTTCCTTGCATCTTTGTATTGTTGGTTAGGTTCCACTTATAGGTGAGATCATATGGTATTTGTCTTTTGCCCCCTGGCTTATTTCGCTTAGCATAATGCTCTGGAGTTCCATCCATGCTGTTGCCAAGTGTAGTAGTTCTTTTTTTTCTTTCTGCTGTGTAGTATTCCATTGTGTAAATGTATCATAGTTTTCTGATCCAGTCATCTACTGATGGACATTTAGGCTGCTTCCAACACTTGGCTATTGTCAATTGTGCTGCTATGAACATTGGGGTGCATAGGTCGTTTTGAATTGGTGTTTTGGTATTCTTAGGGTATAGTCCCAGCAGGGGAATCACTGGATCAAAAGGCAGTTCGATTTTCAGCTTTTGGAGGAAATTCCACACTGCTTTCCACAATGGCTGCACTGGTCTGCCTTCCCACCAACAGTGTACTAGGGTTCCCTTTTGTCCACAGCCTCACCAGCACGTGTTGTTTGTGGATCTGTTTATGATGGCCATTCTGACTGGTGTGAGGTGGTACCTCATGGTGGTTTTGATCTGCATTTCTCTCATGGCTAGTGATGCCGAGCATCCTTTCAAATGCCTCTGGGCCCTCTGTATCTCCTTCTTGGAAAAGCGTCTGTCCAGGCCCTTTGCCCATTTTTTGATTGGATCGTTTGTCTTCTTGGAGTGGAGTCAAGTGAGTTCTTTATATATCTTGGAGATCAAACCTCTATCTGATGTATCATTAGCGAATATATTTTCCCATAGGATTGGCTCCCTTTTCATTTTCCTAATGTTTCCTTTATCCATGCAGAAACTTCTTATTTTGATGAGGTCCCACTTGTTTATTCTTTCCTTTGTGTCCCTTGCTTTAGGAGACATATCAGTGAAAAAATTGCTGGATGGGATATCTGAGAGTTTCCTGCCAATGTTCTCCTCGAGGACTTTCATGGTGTTGCGACTTCTATTTAAGTCTTTTATCCATCTTGAGTTTATTTTTGTGTATGTTGTCAGCTGATGATCCAATTTTAATTTCTTGCATGTAGCCGTCCAGCTCTCCCAACACCATTTGTTGAGGCTATTATTGCTCCATTTTATGCTTCTGCCCCCTTGGTCAAATATTAGATGTCCATAGAGACCTGAGCTTATTTCTGTGCTTTCTATTCTGTTCCACTGGTCTATGGGTCTGTTCTTGTGCCAGTACCAGATTGTTTTGAGTATGGTGGGTTTGTAGTAGAGTTTGATGTCCGGTATTGTGATCCCTCCTACTTTGTGTTTCTTTCTCAAAATTGCTGCGGCTACTCGGGGTCGTTTATGGTTCCATATAAATTTTTGAAATGTCTGTTCTATTTCTGTGAAATACGTCATTGGTATCTTAATAAGGATTGCATTGAATCTATAAATTGCTTTGGGTAGTATGGACATTTTGATGATATTAATTCTTCCAGTCCATGAGCACGGTATATGCTTCCATTTATTTGTGTCTTCCTTAATTTCTTTCTTCAATGTTGTATAGTTTTCTGCGTACAGGTCTTTTACGTCTTTGGTTAAATTTATTCCTAGGTACTTTATTTTTCCTCTTGCTATATCGAATGGTATTTTTTTCTGATTTCTTCTTCTTCTATTGCATTGCTGGTGTACAAAAATGCCTTTCATTTCTGAATGTTGACTTTGTATCCTGCTGTTTTGCCAAACACACTTATAAGGTTGAGGAGTTTTTTGGTAGAGTCAACAGGGTTTTCTATGTACACTATCATGTCATCTGCAAACAATGATAGCTTTACTTCCTCCTTTACTATTGGGATGTCTTTTATTTCTTTCTCTTGTCTGACCGCTGTGGCTAGGACTTCCAATACGATGTTGAAAGAAGCACTGAGAGCACACATCCTTGTCGTGTTCCCGATCTTAGTGGGAAAGCTTTTAGTTTTTGCCCGTTGAGTATGATGTTGACTGTAGGTTTTTCATATAAGACCTTTATTACATTGAGGAATGTCCCATTTATTCCCATTTTGCTGAGTTTTTAGATCATAAATGGGTGCTGTACCTTATCGAATGATTTTTCTCCGTCTATTGAGATGATCATGTGGTTTTTGTCTTTTCTTTGATTTACGTGGTGTATCACGTTTACTTATTTGCGTATCTTGAACCATCCCTGCATCCCTGGGATGAATCCCACTTGATCGTGGTGGATAATCTTTTGAATGTATTGCTGGATGTGGTTTGTCAATATTTTGTTGAGGATTTTAGCATCTATGTTCATCAGCGAAATTGGCCTGTAGTTTTCTTTCTTTGTAGAGTCTTTACCTGGTTTTGGGATTAGGGTGATGCTGGCCTCATATAAAGAGTCTGGGAGTCTTCACTCTTGGTTTTTTTGGAATAGTCTGAGCAGGACAGGGATTAGCTCTTCCTTAAATGTTTTGTAAAATTCTCCTGTGAAGCCATCTGGCCCTGGGCTTTCGTGTGCCGGGAGTTTCTTGAATACTGCTTCAATTTCCCCAGCTGTTATCCCTCTGTTCAAGCTGCCTGTTTCTTCCTCCTTCTGTGCTGGAAGATTATACTTTTCTAAAAATTTGTCCATTTCATCAAGGTTTTCAAATTTCTTGGCATATATTTGTTTATAGTAGTTTCTGACAATCCTTTGTATTTCTCTATTATCAGTTGTTATTTCTTCTCTTTCGTTTCTGATATTATTAATTTGGGTCCTCTCCCTTTTTTTCTTGATCAGTCTGCTTAAGGGCTTATCGTTTTTATTTATCTTTTCAAAGAACCAGCTTCTGGATTCATTGATCCTCTGAATTGTTCTTTTCGTCTCTATGCCATGCAATTCTACTCTAATCTTCACTATTTCCTTCCTTCTACTTGCTCTGGGATTTATTTGTTGTGGTTTCTCCAGTTCTTGAAGTTGTAGTGTTAGGTCTTTTATTTGAAATGTTTCTATCTTTTTTAGGTAAGCCTGTATTGCTATGAACTTCCCTCTCAGGACTGCCTTTGCTGTGTCCCATAGGTTTTGGACTGTTGTCTGTTCATTTTCATTTGTTTCCAGAAATTTTTTGATTTCTTCTCTTATCTCATTATTGACCCATTCATTGTTTAATAGTCTACTATTCAGTCTCCATGAGTTTGCAAGTTTTAGAAGTTTCTCTTTGATGTTGATTTCTAGTTGCAAGCCCTTGTGGTCCGAGAAAAAGTTTGGTATTATTTCAATTTTCCTGAATTTGCTGAGGTTTGCTTTGTGTCCTATCATGTGGTCTATCTTTGAAAAACTTCCATGAGCCTTGGAAAAGAATGTGTATTTTTCTTCTTTGGGATGTAAGGTTCTATATATGTCAGTTAAGTCTATTCGATTCAGTGTGTCATTCAGCGCCACAATGTGTTTATTAAAGTTTTGTTTGGAAGATCTGTCCATTTTTGACAGTGGGGTGTTGAAATCCCCTACTATCAGTGTGTTGCTGTCAACAGCTTTTTTGAAGTCGTCCAACAATTTCCTTATATTTTGGGGGGCTCCTCTATTGGAAGCATATAAGTTTACAATATTGATGTCTTCTTGATAGATTCTTCCTTTAAGTATTATAAAGTGCCCCTCTGGGTCTCTTTTTATGGCCTTTGTTTTGAAATCTACTTTTTCTGATACAAGTATGGCAACCTTGGCCTTTTTCTCTAGCCCATTTGCTTGGAATATTTTTTTCCATCCCTTTACTTTCAGTCTGTGTAGGTCTTTGGCTCTGAGTTGGGTCTCTTGTTGGCAACATATGTGTGCGTCATGTTTTCTTATCCATTCAGCTATCCTGGGCCTTTTGATTGGGGCATTTAGTCCATTTACATTTAGTTATTACTGATAGAAACCTATTCATTTTTTCTCTTTGTTCCTGTGTTTTTCTCTTTCTTACTCTTTTCCTTCATCTTCTTAAACCAGTCCCTTTAGCATGTCTTGCAATGCTGGTTTGGTAGAGTTGTATTCTTTTAGCTTTCTCTTGTCTCAGAAACTCCTTATTTCCCCTTCTATTTTAATTGAGAGCCTTGCTGGGTAGAGCAGCCTTGGTTGTAGGCCCTTGCTTTCCATGACTTGGAATATTTGTTGACATTCCCTTCTGGCTTGTAGTGTTTCTGTTGAGAAGTCAGCTCCTAGATGTATCGGGGCCCCCTTGTATGTTACTTTCTCCTTTTCTCCTGCTGCCTTGAGGATTCTCTTTGTCTTTGATAGTTGCCATTTTAATGATGATGTGTCTTGGAGTCGACCCTCTTGAGTTCCTCTTGAGTGGGGTCCTCTGTGCCTCCTGGATCCATGAGACCCTTTCTCTCCTCAAGTTAGGGAAATTTTCCATCATTACTTTTTCGAGGAGGTTCTCTATCCCTTGCTCCTCTTCTCCTTCTGGTATCCCTATTATATGGATATTATTGCGTTTCAGGTGGTCCTGCATTTCCCTAAATGCCTCTTCATTCTTTTGGTGTCTTTTTGCCATTTCTTGTTTTTCTGGGGGCTTATTGCTACCTTATCCTCCATCTCACTGATTCGATCCTCGGCTTCATCCTGCCTGCTTTGGATTCCTTCTACTGTGTTCTTCAATTCAGAAATGGTATTCTTCATATCCTTTTGTGTCTTCTTGATAGTTTCTATGTCCTTTTCCAGGTTGATATAGTTTGCTGTAAGATCCTGATAGTTTCTCTGCAGTTTCTCATAGTTCTCTTTGAGCTGGTTGAGCTCATTGAGCTTCCTTAGAACCATTGTTTCGAATTCAATATGATAGTTCCCTTGCCTCTATTTCATTTAGCGCTCTCTGTGGAGAGTCCTCTTTTCCACTCATTTGGGGGAAATTCTTTCTCTTCCTATTTTTTTTGTGAGAGTCTGTCAAGTTATTTATTTATTTATTTATTTATTTATTTATTTATTATTATTATATTTTTTTCCTTTACTTTTCTTTCTTGGCCTGCCTCTGAGGATGTCAGTTGTTGACCCTACATGGCCTTGGGTCATTTGTTTGAGCCTTCCAGGAGTCTACTATCTGTGTCTGTCTCCTGCTTTGGGCAGCTCTGTGACCCCTTTGGCCGGGACCCCTATTTCTGCGGACTGCTCTGCACTCGCGGGCCTGCACTGGTCGATTTACACCTGCCCTCGTCGATCTGCGCACTGCCTCACAGGCCCCACCAGTGCCAACCTGTGGGAGGCCTTGCCAGCCCACGCAAGCCCTCGCCAGCCCGTGCAGGTCCACACACACACACGCCAACACTCTCCGGCCACTGGGCGCAAGTGTGCACGCCTGCACTGGGTAGTTTTTGTATATAGTGCTTTTTAAGAGGAACAGTGGTGTTTTACTTATATGTGTATCTCCAACAGTATTTAGCACAAAGTGTTATATGAGTTAAAAACATATTTGGTGAATAATTAATAAGCATTAAATAATTTATAATTATAGATTAATAATAAGATGATAGCCTAGTGTATATGTTAAATATAGGAAGAGAGTGTGACTCATATTAAAATTTTTGTTTTGAAGCTAAATTTACAGCAAGGTACTGAAAACTTTAAAATGAATGACTTCTATAAGATGCCAAGCAGGGACATAGGAGCTGAAAAATTAGAATGACAAGGGCAAAATAGTCCTCTTCTGTAGCATATATTTTTCTGGGGAAGACAAATACCAGATAGGATATTTCCAGTGTTGGTAAATGTGGTGAAGCAATATACAGCAAGGCTAGTGGTTAGAAAATTATTCTGGGAGACTTTGATATGAGAAATTTTAAAAATGGGAATAAGATGATATATGAGCAGAGAGTTAGAGAAAATAAGAAAGCAGGCATTTAGCTGTTTAAGAAAATAGCATCCCGGGCAGAAACCCTGAGCAGGCCTGCACAGGGAGTATTTGAGGGAGCACATGAGACTAACGACACTTATGCGGCAAGGTGGCATTAATTGTGTATTCGAAACCCTTGCTCTGCTGTTGCTGTTTGAAGAATATTAACAAGATAGGCAAGAGTGACAGTACAGCAAATAACTAGGAAGCTATTGTTAAGCCTGGATAGGAAGTCATGGTGCCTTGGATTGTGGAAATGGCAGTGGAGGGGGTGAGCAGAAGGTAGATTCAGGATACATTTCGGAAGAATTGTCAACAATTTGTTGATTGCTTGGATGAGGAATATCACCAAAAGGGAAGGGTCAAGAAGGATGCCAAGTGGATTAGTCTAATGATCAAGAAAAATGTTGTTAGAATTTAATGGTGATGGAAAGACTGGGGAAGAAATAAATTTAGGGTACGGCAAATTGGGATTTACTAAACTTGAAGTATTAATTATTAATGTACTTAAGACCAAAGGGTGTTAGAAGTCATTTGCTTATGACTCTCTTACAAAGTTGAATGTATATTTTAAAGAATAGGGTTTGGCTTAAAATATAAAGTTGTTACTCGTTGATATCGGGAATGAGGACAGAGAAGTACAGAGGGGGTGAAATACCAGTTCATATGAATTTTACAATTTATGAAATCAAGTACAATCCAGCAAAAGAGAATAAAGTCAAGTCACTAATGAGGTAAGGGGAAAAAAAGAAAAAAGAAGAGTATGGCATTCCAGAAACTAGTTAAGAAGGGGTTTCAAAGGAGGGAGGAGTCATGATCAATGTTGTCAAATCCTCCAACCAGGATAAGTAATCTAAGGACAGAGGAATGATTACTCGATTGGGAAACATGGCGGTAACTGACCCAGAGGTATTGCTGGGTGATTGGAGGTTTTCATTAAAAAAAGGGAAGGATTTAATAGTCAAAGAGTATATCTACTAGTCCCTCTGGTTCTGTGGGAGTATAGTCATGGTGCAAAAATAATGCAGACATGTTGATGTCCAAGGCATATACATTCTAAGGTAACTCCTAGGTATCCAGCAGGAAAGGCCATCAAGTTTCGAGTGAAGAAGTCCGACTCTTGGCATTGAAGAAGCACAAGCTCTTCTCCTGATATCAACAAGGGCAAGGCACAAAAAGAATACATTTTGGCAGAACCTTGGCTACAGCCTAATTCTGCTGACTCAGCTTTAATGGCTGAGAGTAGCCCCATGTTTTTCCCTGGGGTGATCAGTGGGCTAGAGTTCAAACCTTGAGCTTGTAGCTGTATAATGTAAAAAAGCTGGCAGCAAGATTCCCCATATACATATGCATAATTAAAAAAAACATCAGATCTTCCTCTGTCCTCCTCTGATGATCAGGTAAACTGAATATCAGCTTTGGGGTTGTCCAGAATCGAATGCCCTGTTCACTGGGCTCTACCCAGTTTCTATAGAGTTTTGCAGAATATCTCCTCCTTTCCTGAGTGACCAGTCTGCAGAAGGCTGCTCAATCCAGAACAAATTAGCTCTTCCCTTTCAAGATGGGACAAAAAAAGATTAAAATGGGTTAAAGAGAAGAGGTCAGGAAGTGGAGATCAAGTATATAGATATCACATAACAATGTAAATATAAAATGATTATGTGGAAAAAACAAAGTTTAGTGGGAAGATCATGGATTGGAGCAGCATCCGCTATTATTACCAGAAAAAAGGGGACTTGAGAGTAGTGGAGGGTAAAGGGGGCCAAATATATGGTGATGAAAGGTGATTTGACTTTGGGTGGTGGTCACATAATATAATATACACGTCATGCCTCATAGAAATATATACTTAAAACTTATATAATCTTATTAACCAGTGTCACCCCAATAAATTTAATTTTAAAAACAGATCTGTTATGGAATGTGGGAGAAAACATTGAATCTTTCATTTTGATCTATCAGATTTTCTCTTTGCCCAGGCTTGCATTGGCTGTTAGAATTTATAAACAAATGCTATTTGAAAACTAGGCTAATATTAGATTGAATAAAAATGTCTATAAACTATATATCTTATTTTGTCTCAAAAATTTCTATATGAGATCGACAAATTAATTACTATTTAAATACTAGTAATAAGAGGAAAAAATAGTCCTCAGTTTTTAAGAAATATTAATACTGTAAGCATATGGATAAGACAAAAACTAGAAAGTATACCATACCTTCAAGCCTAGAAAATATGCTCCTTTAAACAATTTTCATTGTAAAATAATTATTATATTTTAAAAAGCAATTATTGCTGGGTAACATTATTTATAAATTTAACTGTGAAAATTAGTGTCCAATTCAGAGTATATGCTATTTATTTAAAACATTGTAAAACAAGAGAGAAGCAGGGATTAGAATGTAATGAATATGTGTTGCCCTACTATGTGCCAAGACAACTGTTGAATTAATTTAATAATTAGTCCAGAGCATGTTTATAATTAATTTGAACAAACTTTGTAATTTTACATCTCTGCCTTTGTGATGTTGGAAAGAAATAAAATTCCTTGATTACTTGCTAATGTAAAAATCATAATTAGAGCCCTGGCTGGTGTGGCTCAGTGGATTGAGCTCCAGCCTGCAAACCAAAGGGTCACTGGTTCGATTCCCAGCCAGGGCACATCCTTGGTTGCAGGCCAGATCCCCAGTAAGGGACTTGTGAGAGGCAACCACACATTTATATTTCTCTTCCTCTCTTTTCCCCTCCCTTCCCCTCTATCTAAAAATAAATAAATCTTTAAAAAAATAAAAATCATAATTACATTCACCTATTTATTTTTTGCTCCATTTTCTCCTCATGGTTTCCCTTCTACTAAATGAATCCTTGGCCTCTTAGAGTCATTTTTGTAGAAACTACATTGAATCATTAATTAAATTGTGTTTTTAAACTTTCAAAGTATGCTCATTAGTGCTAAATTTATTTCACTCGACAAAACACATTAGCAGTGATATTATAATGAAATAAACATTTAGTGTGAGCTATGGCAATTTTGAAATTCATAAAAGTGTAATTTTCTCTCCTTTTGTTTCTTGGAGGTTGTACATTAAATTCTTAAAGCAGATTGTTGCTAACACCCATAAAACTGGGATTGAGGGCATGAAAAGCAATATAGGAATTACTCTAGGAAGACAGGTAGTATTAGAAACAACTAGTGCCGAGAAGTATAAAATCTGGTGGCAGTGCTATTAACCCCAACTCAGCTTGTCTCTAGATATGGTTGGGAAAAACTGTCAATGGAGAAAACATTCATTAACTTTCCTTCTAGTAGCATAAGGCAACACAGTAAAAACATAAAATGGAGCAGAGAAAAAGAGATATTGGATGTTAAGCGGAGGATTTAGTTCAGAGCTTTGGGGTTTGTATATGCACTCTGTCTAAATCCATTATTTTCTTAAAGTTACTCAAGTATTAGTACATTCTCCCTTGTGCCTGCACAAACATGGGTTTTCAGGATAGTAGTCTACCCAACGTGGTCCTATTGAGGGATTCAAGGTATGTCAAAAGACAAGTTTATGAAACATATGTTTGCCATGAGAGAGAAAACAGATACCTGAGAGTAAGTGTTTCACTTATTAAACTCAACAAATGAATTTTTATTTTATTTGTTTAATATTTGACAAAATAATATATCTTCAGACAAACTTTTCTTAAAAAACTATTAAGTTGAAGGAATTTTTAGGCACTTTAAGTTATATATAATTTTGTCTGTAATAGATGTATTAGTAGAGATATTAGATGATATAAAACTAGCATTCAACAAGAACAGAACTGTGCGCTTATTTATTTTAATTGGGGCTATGGAGCATAAATGGATCTTTATTTCTATGTTCTAGTGAATGTGATGTTGAACTATTGTAATAATTAAGAAGGGACAGAAGCTATATTTGATCATTTTTCACTTGTATTCTTCCTTTGTGATCTCTAATTTTATGTGACCTTATTTTACCCAGGATAGAAAGAGTAAAAAGTAAGAATTCTCTAATAGATACGAGTAAAAGTTATTGCCTTGTTTAAAATACTTTTGAATAAACTGTTGGATAGAAGAATTGCAGTTGGTCTTTAAATTTTGTTCTCTATGATTTTGAGTCATCTAATTAATCTGGATAATTTAGATAAACATATGTGTTTATATTTAGAAAATAAAAAGTATTTTAAAATAAAATAATTATGAAATGTGTAACTTTATGCACTTTGTAAAATAAATTTTAAAAATATTTAAATGTTTATGCTTTGTTCATTTTTTTATAAATTACTTATCAGATGTAATAGTCATTTACTATTCAGTTCCAAAGATAGCTGTTTGATATCATCTCCATGGATAAATAGAAATATCTATCTCTGTTTTTCCTGTAAAATATTATATCTTACTTATATAAAGCACTTCAAAATATAAAACCTTTTGATGATATCACAAAAATATCAATACCTTTGCATTTATAGAATGCAAAATTTATGTAGACTACAAAAACATAAACAACTTAGAGAATACATTTTTAATAGTTGACAAAGGTGACTGATTATACATGTGTGTACAAGCTATACATATGTATGTATGCATCTTATATATCAATAAGAAAAACTGTCACAACATGGTAGAGAAAATAGAAAAGGATACAAAGAGTAATTAATGAAGTGAAAAAGATAAATTGTGAGTGAATTCTTGAAATAGTTCAATCTCATTAGATTTCAAAGAAATACAAAATAAACAGCACTGGTAAATACTTAGTAGATAATAGAACAAATAAAATAGAGCTCCAAGCTAGTGAGACAGCAGAGAAATGAGAATTTCCTCTAATAGCTAAAATGTAAATTGTCAAAAACTTTCTAAAAAGCAATTTAGCAAGACATAAAATAATAAACACATTTTGATCAAATAATCCTACTCCTAATCTGTACCAAGCTAAATGGTCATATAATGATGTAAAATATGTTTATTACAACTATTTTATATAATATAAATCCTAAATATATGCTAAACATCCAATATTGGGAAAGCGGTTGAATAACATAAACATTGAATAGAATAATATATAGTATTTTAAAATTTTTGAAGAATATTTAAACACCCAAATGTTCCTCATATTATGTTAAACCAAGAGGGTAGGACACAAAATTATTTACATTACGATCCTAATGTTGTACAGCTATATAAATATATTAATATATAAACACACACATATATAAATGATTAGAGGGAAATGTATTAAAATACCTGAAGTGGTTATATTTAATTATTATTATAAAAATTTTAATTGTCATCTTTAGATTTTACATTTTTTCTAAAATTTTGGTAGGAAATATGTTACTATTATAATCAGAAAAAGCAATAAACATTATTAAAATATACATTACTTAATTCTTTTGACTGTTTTTTAAATATCATGGAAGTAGGACAAAGAGGAACATGTCTTCCTTCCTTCATTTGTAATATCCACGCTTGAATAGGCTGTTTGAGAAGCAGGGAACATGCATCTGCAGGGGAGTTCTAATGAGTTTATATACCACACAAGTCCAGAGGAAAAGCTTCAGAGATTAAAAGGAGTGATTGTGGCTAGCTTTGAACCAGTTGAAAATACTACTGCGATCTGTCTACTATGAGAAATTTGTGGATCCAAACATTTTTGATCTCATAAACCTGCTCTCCTAAAAGTTATCCCAAATGGAAAACAATTATTCTAATTTTTCAATTATAGTTTTTCTTACAAAGCACTTATACACCTGTACTGTTTTTTCAATTTTATTTAAAATTATTTTGAATTTTTCAATTACAGTTGACATGTATTATTATATTAGTTTTAGGTGTACATTCCATGATTAGACATTATATAACTTACTAAGTCATGGTTCTGATAAATCTGCATCCATCTGACACCACACATAGTTATTATAATATTATTGACTATATTCCCTATGCTGTACTTTACATCCCTGTGACTACTTTGTGACTACCAATTTACCTCTTAACCCCTTCATATTTTTCAATAAAACCCCAACCCCCTTCCATCTGGCAGCCATCAAAATGCTTTTTGTATCTATGGGTCTGTTTCTTTTTTAAAAAAAGATTTTATTTATTTAGTTTCTAAGAGAGGGGAAGGGTGGGAGAGAGAGAGAGAAACATTAGTGTGTGGTTACCTCTTGTGTGCCCCACACCGGGGACCTGGCCCACAACCCAGGCATGTGCTCTGACTGGGAATAGAACCGCTGACCTTTTGGTTTACAGTCCTGCACTCAATCCACTCAGCCACACCAGCCAGGGCTTTATGAGTCTGTTTCTGTTCTGCTTGTTTATTTATTTTGTTTTTTAAATCAATTATTGATAAATTATGTATTTGACATTTTATTGTTATTTTTTATCTTTTTTTTTCTTCTTCTTCTCAAAGTAGATCCTTTAACATTTCATATAATACTGAGTTGCTGGGAATACTCCTTTAGCTTCTTCTTGTCTTGGAAACTCCTTATCTGTACTTTGACTCTAAGTGATAGCTTTGCTGGGTAGAGTGATTTTTGTTGTATGTCCTTGCTTTAATCACTTTGAGTATTTCTTTCCAATCTTCTCTGGCCTGTAAAGTTTCTGTTGAGAAATCAGCTCACAGAATTATGGGAGCTCCTTTGTAGGTAACTAACTGCTTTTCTCTTGCTGCTTTTAAGATTTCCTCTTTGACTTTAACTTTTTCATTTTAATCATGATGTGTCTTGGTGTGGACTTCTTTGAATTTACCTTGTTTGGGATTCTCTGCACTTTCTGGACTTATATGTCTATTTCCTTCCCCAAGTTAAGGAAGTTTTTTGTCACTATTGTTACAATTAGTTTTTTGATTTCTTGTTCTCTCTTCTCCTTCTGGCACTTCCATGATGCAAATGTTGGCATGATTGATGTTTATCCCAGAGGCCTATTACACTATACTCATTTTTTTAATTATTATTATTTTTTTTGGCTGTTCTGATTAGGTGATTTTGTTTCCTTATATTTCAAATCTCTAATTTGATTTCTTGGCTTCATCTGCTTTACAATTGATTCCCTGTGAATTATTCTTTATTTTAGTTTATCCTTCATTTCTGCCTGTTTTTTAAAGCTGAGTTTATTGAGCATTTTTATAACCAGCACTTTGAACACTGCATCTACCACACATGGGTGTGGGACCAGCTCAGTCCCATGTCTCAGCCCCTCCAACCAGTTTCTACACTACTTCTTTAACTTCCTAGTTGTAGAACTACCATTCAGCCAGATTTCAGGTGGTTCTGAATGATGGTTGTTCTGTAATTTAGTTGTAATTTTAATGTGGTTGTGAGAGGAGGTATCATATTTACCTATAAAATATTATATTTTAAAGGCTAATTTTGACCAAAAGCAAAGACAAATGATGTAGGTGGCTCAGTTTTCATATACACTTTTATTTTTCTGCCTATCTAGGGCATGGCCATGATATGTATTTTATTTGTTTTTCCCATAACGTATGTAGGTCTATGCAAATAATAATTACTTATGTATGTACAGTGTGTAATTAAAATGCATACAAACATTTTTAATTATTTAACTAAAAAACATGTATGTAGAATTGTGAGGCTGATACTGCCCTATATACAGTATATTCCCTATAATGTATCTAATAAACACTTAATAAACGTTTATTGAGAGACAGAAGAAAGAGAAAGTGAGTTACTGTGTGGGCACACTTAGTGGAGTGCCAGGCACAACAGAGACAAGTTAGGAACATTAAATGGTATTGTCCTCAAAGTGACTTTTCTGAAATCATACAGCTGCTGATTGGCAAAGGCATGGCTTAAATCCTCAAGGCCCTTTTGCCATTATGTATGCAGAATAATTTACTAAGAGGACCTGATGATGTAAACTCTACTTTTCTATGATTCTGCTATTGCTTTTATCACAGAATCAAGTCTCCCAAATGCAAACACATGGAGAAAAATACAGCATATGCTCCTCCCCATCCAAATAATTCAATGAAACATTAGGCTAAAAGTTATAGGATTCCTCTTGCCTTTTTTATGACATTTCAGAAGGGAGGAATCAATTTTCAGCATGCGTAATCATTTATCAAGAAAGAAACCTGTGGTAAAAATCTGCTTTTAACATTGTTCATAGGAATTTCAACACAATGCCATTTTATGCTACTTCAGCACTGCCCAACACTTATCAGATGCAGTATGCTTGATTTGTTTACATTGCGTCTGCCTCACTGTATTTTGAACCCTTTCAGGGAAGGGTTCCATTGTTCTTTTGTAATCTCAATATCAATAATTCTTTTCCTGGTATCTGGCACTATTTGTTCAATGCAGGCATCACAAATTTTGCAGAGTGTTGCAAGAGTCACCTTCTCCAAGCTTACAGAAATTGTTGCTCATGTGAAGCTGGATATGTGGCATTAAATTCCTAGGCAACTAGAGAAATGTTTGATGCTGTTACCAAGAAAGAACCATGGACCCAATGGTTTGAGATATTTGTGAGAAATATCTGAAACATCTCCAAATCTTTTTCAACTTAGAAACTCTTTGACCTTCATTAAACATTGAGCATTTCTTAAAACCATTGCTATTATAACAGGGCCAATTAAAAGCAGATAAATTTCAGGAATATATGACAGTGATATAGAGAATTAAAGGTTGTAATTTCAGCTTCTACTGAAGATAAAAGATCTGAATACATACCCAGAATAACTCAAATCTGAGCAATACTGAGGAAAAATAGAGTTTGGTTGTGTTTAATTAACATTTATTTAACCTCTATCATGTAGTAAGTGCTGAACAGTGGGTTCAGTAGCCAACAAAGGATATGTCAGTTTCACTGTACTTATTTGGGAATCAAGTTCTATAAGTAGGTTCCATGCTGTCATTAGCAATCAAGTATAAAGCAAATTACAATATAAAATTAGGATTGGCGAAGACTGTGCAGCAAGTATTAATTTTTAGTTACTACATATAGAAAACCTTATAATTTATCTATAATTGGTATAAAAGCACTTAGAAAAGAAAGAAACCATCCCAAAGTAGGTATAATGGGACATGGAACACTCCTTCAGAGCAATAAATGGAGCCGAACCTATGTAACCCCAAAAATAGGCAGTCGCATTTGCTTTGACAGTTCTAGCTTTAGCTTAAGTGGGGAGTAATATGAATTCAATTCCAAAAACACAGTTTATATTACTTGTACATTATCTTCAAACTAAAAGCTTAATAAATATATGTCATGCATTCTGTGATATTGCCCCAGTCATTCTCAAGTAATATAAACTTAGTGTGACCCTATAAACCAGAGAATTATTATTAAATATTAATATTTAGAATAGGTTGATTTAAAAATTGTGGTATCTAAGGTAAACAAGTAAAATAAACATGACTCTCAATCAAAAGATAAAAATGGTTAACAAAAATAGTTGTGCATCAAAGCCACCTGAATTTTTTTTCAGTGCCTGGGTACCAGTCCTGGACTATTTTTGGAAATCCAATTTATTGATCTAAGATGTGCCATCCCAGTTTTTCAAAAGTCTCTTCAAGTGATCATGATGCACGCATAAGTTTGAAATCCTCTAAGATATGCCTTCTGTAACAGGCCTAATTTCTGTGCTCATGTCACATGGCCATCACCCTTTCAAACAGAGAGTATAAATCTAGGGGGCTTACCTCAAGGCTGCTTAGGTGAAAAGCTACCTCAAGGGAGACATTTTAAGTAAATACTGCTATTTACAAATATATCATCTATGTCTTAAAATAAGCCTAATATTTCTTCTAAGAATCACTTTATTAGCTTTGCCTTCAAGTTACTATAAAAAAAATTATAAACTTTCAATTATTTAAAACTACCTGAGATTTTTTGGAACCAGGTCCACCTCAGTTTTCTACTTCATATTCTGGCAATTCTATCAAACACATTTCACCTCACTCTTTGTCCAGGTAGATTTCCATTACCTTTTTGAAATCCCAGAAATGCTTTACTAATCACGTCTTCTAGTTTATCCAAGTCTCACCTCTATTGTCATGGGAAGGCTTTTCAAAACATCACAGTCTTCAGCTTTTCTACAAAGAATGGAAGATTATCCTCTTTATTTTATGCCAGTTCCAGCAGTCTGCATGGAACATAGCAAGGAATAGGACCAGAGATCAAATAATGTATGTGGGCAGGAGATCTTATAGTTGACAGATAATTTGCCATGGTGGCTTTAGCGATAGTAATTCTAAAGAAAAAAAGATATTTATACATTATTTCAAGTGTTTCACTAATTAAGTTTGCATGAGCCATTGAAAATCTATGAGATTTTAACTACAGTTGACATTGTTCAGCAGTGGCAATTAAAATCAGCCATTCCAAAGAAACTAGACTGAACAAAGTTCAATTAAACTGTGAAAGGAAGGAAAGTTTGGAAGTTTAGCCAGATCTGAAGCCGTTCTCTACTGTGATGTTTCAAAAGGGCCTCATAGCCATTTCAAATAAAAGTGACAGGAGCTCAGCCTCAAAGTTTTACCCCAAAAGTAAGACTTCAATTCATTTTTGCTCTGAGTATGATAAAATAAGCCAATTTGTTTTCAATGATGAGATGCCAAGAATTTTTAAAGAAAAAAATAGGTCATAATTCTACCTTGTTAAAGATATAGAATACATCCTGATTAAAAGTCCATGACATTTTCTTAAAGGCAAGTGATGCAACTGGGCAGAGAAGTGTCTAATTGTACCCCATAACTTTGAAGTGTATTTTGGGCCAAGCTACTTTTCTCATTAATGAAGCATTTTAAAACACCTTTCTACTTGGAAAGGCCACAGGTTTTGGGAGTTATTGCTTTTCTCCTGACCTCATTCCCTTCAAAACCTTCTTCTGCAACCATTTTTCTTTTGTCTTTTTTACATGTTTCCCTCTAAAAATGTGTCTTTTGGAACATAACTAATTGCTGCTAAAATTCTAAGATTCATATTGTTAAATGAAAGAATCCTATTGTTAAAACATAAAGTTTACTTATGTTAAATGATAAAGTAGTAGTCAACCAAAATTGACTAGATTAATCCATGTCTAGAATATGTGGTTAGTCCTTATCAGTTTACTAAAAAGAAACATTGGGAAAATTACTATGTATGACATAAACCAATTAATTATATTATATAATTTATATAATTATATAGGAACTTTGATTGGTTTAATGCAAAGAAAGCAGACTTTAGGTTATTTAGTAAAAGAACATATTATGAGACTATCTTACATAAAATTACATTATCCTGGAATAAAGCTGAGAGACTGCCTCTTTATGATTCCAAACCCTACAACGTCTGTTTAGTTCAAGGAAAGACTACATTCCGATAAGAACATTTAAAATGAGATATACTCTCTTAACTTTTTTTAAGTGCACAGTACAGTGTTGTAACTATAGACATAATGTTGTCCCATGTGTCTACATTTTAGTTTTCTCTAAGACTTAGGGCATAGCATTTTATTGCAGGGACAGAATGGCCCATTGACACTTTGGTTTCACATTCGTTCCATATGTCTTCCATATCTTTCCTACTAGGATAGATGAAATAAAGCACTTTTCTCTCTGCTAGAGTTCCATCAAACAAAGAATCAATTAAACCTTCCTCCAAATCCTCAAGCCTCTCTAGCATATCTGAACTGAAGCTAGCTGGCAGGTAACAGAAGAAGATAGTTTAGTCTATCCCATTAGTCCCACATGGGTTGTAAGAGTCCTGAGGTTGGGTGTTATAGCCCTCAGCATGTACTGGGAAAGCAAAGCTCACTCGTGTTGAAGGCATTTTTATCTTTTGCTATTGGAAGATAATGTAGGGCCTGGTTTCAAATTCTTGTTCAGTTTAATGATAGCAACTAACCATTGAATATATATCATGTGCGAGGCACTCCTATATGTGCTTAATATAAATAATTTATTTACTCTTAATGACAACCTTATGAAAAAGGTGCTTTTATCGCCAGGTATATTTTGTAGATGAGGAAGCTGAGGCCAAGAGAGATTAAGGAACATGACAAGGTGACACAATGAGTTAAGAAGCTGAGTGAGATTCAAATACAATCCATCTAGCTCTGGAGTCATTGCTTTTGACCATTGACTCCATCTGCACTGACCACCTAGACATCAGATTGGCAGTGCTTCGTAAGTGTTGGCAAGACAGCATACTTATCTTTCACAAAATATAGTTGATGTTGGCAGTACTTAAAACAAAATAAAAATCATATTTAAGAATTTTGTTTTTTTGAAAGAACGACTTACCACTGTTTTCATTTCCTAACTAGCTGGCGTGGATGAAAAGTGCTATGCCACCAATTCAAAACAATTAATTTTGATTAGTAAATTAATTTTCAACCTTGAAACAAAATTTGGAAACATAAAAATTTTCAAATAGCATATATTCTGTATTTAAGTGAAATTCAGTGAAGTTCATTATACAAGCCGTGGATAAAAAGAAAAAAAAGAGTCCTTGTGTAGAAACTACAACTAATGGACATGTTGCTTATTTTTTTTTTCTATCCACAAAGAGCTTATTAATGGGAAGAGAATTTTCAGAAAAAAATTAATGAACATGATAGCAAAGAATAAAACTATTTGAATTGGTAAATTGGGGAATACAGTTGCATATAATAATGTAAGAATTAAATGTCATTCATATTACATTTAATATGGTATAAAGTTTGGTGTAAGATTTGAACTATCTAGAGAACACCTAAGGGGAATTTAAAGTGTCAAGAGACATGGCTCTGTGAATAAAACCCCTTGATGGTCCCACTGCTGCTATGACCATGGTTAGTCAAAGTGAATTTGTACTCGCCAACTTTGTGAAAAATACTAGTGGTAGAGTTAGAATGGTCATGGTGGTAATTATTTGAACCAGTAAGCAATATATACCTTTGGATATTATTGAATAAAAATAATAAGTATTTGATTTTCTTTAAATACTTTATGTTTAGAATCAAATCACAAGTGCATTGGAAGTTGGTTCAATCACTTGCCCATTTGCTCTCAATCTCATTTCCCTTTCTGTGCACTCACCCAATGGTCCCTTTCCTATAACTTTCAACTAACAGGCACTAACAGGAGATTGAGAGTAAGAGAATAGGAGAAGCCCTTGTATTACTCATTCTCTCTCCCCTGCTTTGGAGTTGATTTAGCCAGTATCTCTTTTCTCTTTTATGATTCTAGTACCTACTGGGTGACCCCTCTCTCTCTTTTCAGCTCTTGCATGATGGTCCTAACACTTAGTTTCTGGCAGCAATATTCTTTCTTGGTCTTTGTAGTTGTAGACCTGAGTGTACTTTCTATACTTGTTTCTATTTGGTAGACTCAGTGTTTAGCTTTTCCAATCCCTCTGTATCTAGTTCAGCATATTGAATTATCCTATAGAATTACCTGGGATCTCTTTTCTGGATGGACATTGAGTATTAGAGGGATTCAGAAGGGCTTTCATCTGATGAAGCCATTAGGGTAGGGTGACTATACTGTCACATCCATTGCACCTCCCAAGCCATGGGGAGCTTCCCCATCTGTTACTCCATTCCTCAGCTGAGTGTTCTGTACTTAACAGTAAAGACAATGCAGTCAGTGTCTCTTCATGATCCATATGTGTCCCTCTTGCAGCTACAGATTTAGGGACAAGGACAAACTTGCCCAACAGGAAACATAATTATTCAAGATAGCGAAATGATTAGCTGCATGACCTCAGATCAAACTTTTAAAGAGACTTTCAATTTCTGTTGTAACTCCAAAGGAAATGCAAGGGGAGGTGGTGGGAAATGGCAGATTAGGAGTCAAACCAAATTTTAGATTAGAGTTCTATCATTAACCAGCTGTGTTAGTTAGGATTATGGGGAGAGAAACATGTAAATGTTGTTAGGAAAGGAGACTCAATTGAAAAGGTATACAAAATTATTCATCAATATGATACAAAGACAAAAAACACGAAATGATGATGCATGCTTTATCAGCATGAATTTGTACAAAATGTTCCTTTTTCATTTCTTAAATTATGTTTAATGTTATTTTGTGACTTTTTCCAAGAATTTAATTCTTTTATAAATGATTATATCCTTTCTTGATGTTAGCTAGCTAAAGGAAAGCTTTATTATGACAGAGGGAAAGAAAGGCATGGAAAGAGAAAACTTCCAGAACCACAGTTTTCCAGAAAAGTAAGCACTGCAGGAGTTTTGTGCTATCATGAGATAAGTAGCAGGGATGCCATTGCTAAAGAGAGAGGGGGGAGAAAGACAGCCTGAAGCCCTAAGCTGATAAGGGATAAGCTAAAACCATTTTGCTCTTCATCTTTCCTTCAAATGCTTAGTCTACCCTTTGACATGTTAGAAATCATCAGTAACAAAATTAGTTATTTCTATAAATGGAATATACCTTGGTATATTTTAATGGGTTCATATAGTGTCTAACACATCTCAGTGAAAAGTGCAATGATCATAAAAGCTGGAAAGACGGCTGTATTATTGTGTTCTGGGTTGAGAGCAGAAAGTTTTGAAACTGGGAGTCAGAGTTGCCCTGTGAAGAAGGAAGAACTGTAGATTTACTGGGGCTTTACTTTGGTAGTCCTGCTGAGTTACTATTATCCAAACACACAAAAGCTGTTTTTACCTTGTTCATTTTCTCCTAATGGCTTTTCCAGATAAAAAGTATTTTCAATATGTGATTATTGAGGTCAGAGCATTGTTTCAGTGTAATTGCTTTTTTTTGTTACCTTTTACTCCTTTTATAAAATGGCATGAGAAGATGACAGTTCACTAGAACCCTGACTATTTTTTTTTCTTTTTAATAAATTAGAAGCATGTAACGGTCAGATTGACTACATGTTTGAGTGTTCCAGCAAATAAGCTTTATTTAAATTGCATCATTGTTGATAATATCTAGCTCTAAAACATCCTTCATGATTTCAAGGACATTGATCCTGCCATTGCAATAGGAGGAAAAATTGTGATGTTTGTGCTTTTGCAGTGTGACCGTTATCAAATGGGCTAGTTTTCTTCTTATGTGCAAAATCTTCTGAAACACACTACTTTTCTCTGAGTGCCAACTAGGTACTAACAAGTGGTTGATAAAGCTGCACATTAAAATTATCTGGCAAATTCCTGCAAAACACAGATGCCCAGTCTCCACTTCCAGGGAATTATGATTGTTTAGGTGTGGAGACAAGGCAACATGATATCTTAATGTAAAGCTTGGTTGAGAAATTTTCTATAGAGGAAACAAAAATGAAAAATAAATTAAGTCAAATTTCTCTCCTAGAATGAGTTTATTATCTTAATAATTAGATAAATATTTACAGTCTTAACTCCTGTAGAGGACTGGAATGCAGACAGAGCTATGTTAAGACAAAGAGCTGGTGATCAGGGAGGTTGGGTATTTTAGGAATGGAAGGGGTGGGGAGCTGAGTGGACAGATAAGTCAGAGTGGATGTTAGATCTGGAGTGAAATCTCATGTAGAGAAATTGTGTGTAAGTTGTTATCATTGAATCACAGAATCGCTAGCATCTCTAAAGCATGCAAGGTTTTTGTTTTTGTAGTAATTCCATTTTATTCATGTGGTACAAACAGCCAACTGTGTTGAACCATCCCAAAGTATAATTATTTTAGTATATGATGTAAATATAACTACTTTTATATCAACACTTCCAGAACCCTGACCTTGGCATTTTCTGACAAACTATAAACTTGCATTTTCCAGTCTAAATTTCTGCTCTCTTATTTCCCATGCTGGCCATACAAACAATCTTTGTTCCCCCCAGCTACCGTAATTCAACTCCCTTTCTCTCCACCTCTAATCTAATCTCATGCTTTCTGAGATAACTGTGGCCACCCCAACTCCTCCACCAATAGACCAATATTCAGTCTCTTTACCAATAACCTTTCCTCCTTCCCTTCTGACTCAGCGAGTAGAAGTAGTCTTCCTCCTCCAATCTTCACAGTTACTCTGGATCCCTAATCCTGCTTGCCTCCTATGTATGGAAGATAGTTCTTCTTTATTTAATTCATTTTATTTATCCTTCAAAGTCTTGTTGATACTTCACCTAATGAGAAGCCTCCAATGATTTAGATTCCACTGCTGTGTAGGTGAGAAAGAAAGAGGAGGGGGTTAAAGTTCTAGTCCCATATGTGAAATATAATTGTTCATTAAATTCCTGTTCTCCTCACTATGCTTCATATCCCTTAAAATAAGCAACCATGCCTATCCAACTTTCACAAACCATTTACCTAGCCCGGAACAGAGTATATAGAAATGCTTCCATTCAGACAGGAAAAAAATAGAACATGATTTATTTTTAAATAATTGATGGAACATATAACACATAGTTTATTTATGAGCTCAAAATAATAAGAATAACCTAGAGCCCTGCTAAAATCTCCATATATCCCAGAATTGTCAGTGCCTGTTACAGGCATTTAAAGGTAATAGTGTAAGGAGACATCAAGGATACCTACTTGTAAAACTTTGTATGAATTTATAACAAACGGCCAAATGCTGTGAGCTAAACCCTGCAGTGGACAATAAGTCACAGCCAGCTTGAGAGTCAGCATCAATTATAACCTCACCCTGACAACCCGTTACAAGGAGATCGGAAGGTAACATCTCAGTGTGTCCCAAAAGTTTTCCGGTGAGGAAACAAATGAAATCAGAAAAAAACATAGTTTCAGTTTCTTCAATCTGAATTTCAATCAGCTGCAAACAACAATAACAAAAATAACATGGCAGGTCACATTTTGCATGGAAGTGTTCAGGCTCTGAAGGGACATCTTTGGAAATTGTCTGTGAATGACCTTGCTGCCCCTGTGGGATGATTTGTGTGGTGGTGCTGCATAAATGGGAGTTATTGTGGGAGACTTTTCTATACTTTGATAATTTTTGATTCCAATTTAAATTAGCTGTCTTTGATGTGAAATGTGACCCACACTGCCTTAATTAAGGCCGTTTTCATTGATCTGTCAACAAAGTCATTTTGGGGATGTTGGTGAAAAAAGAACAATTGGGCTGTGATGTTTATCGAGGATTTTGAAATCATTATGTAGCATTTAAAAAAAGGTGAAATCTCTAGCAACATCATTATTAATGACATCTCAAGTGTACATTCAGCATTCATAACAGAATGGGTACATTCTCCTCATAATAACCATGGTGGTTTTTATAATCTAAATGATGCTGAAAAAATTCCATGGATTTCCAATGGAATCAAAATAACATCCTAATTGTTATGCAGCACAAAACCTAAAGGATCCAGACCCTCTTCATTTTCTGACATCATTTCACTCCACTCTCCCTCTTGCTCTAGACTTCTTCACTCTCCTGATCCTTTGCTTATGTCACACACACTGCCATTTGAGAAACTTTACCCATGTTGTTTCTTTTGCCTCGATGGTGTCCCCAGATCTTTTCAGTGCTAGAAACTTTCCATCTGTAAAATAAGAAGAAATTTACTCAGAGAGGTCATCTATGACTAAAATTCATTACATCCCAGTCTTCTGCATTTCATTATCCACCATTAGATTCTTCCATGGTACCTTTCAATGTCTGACATATCATTTGTTTAGTTTCTTCTTTTTCTTTTTTATTGTTTCTTCTTTTATTTTGTTGATTTTATGTAATTGAATTTATTGGGGTGACATTCTTTAATACAGTTTTATAGGTTTCAAGTGTACAATTCTATAGTATATCATCTGTATATTCTATTGTATGTTCACCACCCCAAGTCAAGTCTCCTTCCATCACCATCTATTCCCCCTTTACCCTCTTCTACCTTCTGTACCCCCTTTCCCTTCATCTCTTTTACCTAGCTCCCCAGGCCCTTCTCTTCTGACAACTGTCAGTCTGTTCTCTGCATCTATGAGTTTGTTTCTATTTTGTTAATTTCTTTCATTAGATAACATGTAAGTAAAATCGTATGGTAGCTGTCTTTCTCTAACTGGCTAATTTGACTCAACATAATACGCTCTAGGTCCTTCCATGCTGTTGCAAAAGCTCATACTATCTGCTCCACCCTGTGATTCCTTCAAACGCTGCCCCTCCCAATTTGGGGGCTCACCTAAGTTTTTTTAAGTGGCTTTTTATACAAATGGCCTGTCTTGGCTCATAATTCACACTTTCCTAAAACCTCTGACAAGCAGCCTCTGGCCTCATTGTGCCCCCATACTTCTACCTAAATGGCTCCAGGCACAGCTCTAGCAGAAGCCAGCATAGGTTTGCAATTTGGCCTCGCCTGGCCACCTCCAAGCCTTGCACAAGTAGCAGCCATCTGCAGATTACTTTGTAGCTCATTCTGGATGGCCCTGGGTAAAGCACAGGCAGCAGCTGACTTTTGTTTGGTTTCCTCTTTCTTTCTTTCTTTCTCTCTTGAATATAATCTCCATGGAAACAAAGGACCATATTAATCATGTCACTATTGCATCCCCCAAATCTAGGATAAGAGCTACTGAAATAGTTGCCATGTGAATGAATAATTAAGTGTTGTAATGTATTGCATGTAAGTAAACATTGCCCTACTCCAGACTGGAAAATGTTCCTAGCCTTCCAATACATAAGTAATCACTCTCTTGAATTCCAAACATAGGAAGCTATAAATCTCTCAAATTAGTTCTGGATTTATATAATACCAACAATCTTATACTTTTACTTTATAATGCCTTCAGATTAAAGTTGGAAATTATTACACCAGTTCTGAATGCTACTTATTTTATATCTAATGGCTTTACACATGGAACTCTAATTTGAGTTTAGAGATGAGTGAGTAGGTATAATGTGCCAATTAATACATTATTTCATTCATATATTAGGCAAATATTTAGTGAAATACATGAAAAGTGGTAAGGGGACGATAGAGTATCATGGGCACAAAGGCTGAAGCATCTGACTCAATTTCATGTGTCAGAATATTTCCCAGAAGTGGCATCAAAGTTGAAACTAGACAGAAAAATAGGAGTTAGTCAGGAGAAACCAGGTACCCACCTGGCTTGATCTAAACTAGAATAATTGCTAGAATCTAATCCTCAAAATGCTTCGTTGTATTCTAGGCAGTGTTAAGTTTGGTTTTCTTCTAATTGTCCACGTGGTTACCATGATTGCATCATCATCATCATCAATGTTTATTTAATGAAAAATTACATCTAAATACTTTATATGGTTTATTCAAGTAATCCTCATACCAACCCTGGAAGTAGGTAGTTAATGTATTCATTTTACATATAATAACGTGAAGCTCCCAGTATTTTATCCTGCCTCATCTAGATATCATTCTGTGGTTCTATTCTCTGCTGCTCCCTGTAATGTTTCCATTAGACTCAGTTGCTAGAAATATTCCTTCTTTGGTTGATAACATTAGTCAAATGTCAATGTAGACAAAGGGCATGGTTTAGTGCCCAGGTCCCCATATCACACTGACCTTATGAATTCAAGGACATTTCAGATAATGACACTGGACATTTATCATGTAACTTCAGTTAAGGTCTAGGGTTGCTATAGTGACTTATTTTATGACATAGAAAGAAGGAAAGTGTCCTCTGCCTAAGGTTGCTAAATATCAGTGTTAACTTAAGTTTTAAGGTATCTTGTGGAAGAGCATGTTTCTCTAACTTAACCTTATAATAAAACATTTTGAGAATAAAGTCCTTGGACAGAGGGGAGTTGTCATGTGCTGGCTGCACCAAAAGTATGCGTCTCCTGTAGAGAACATGTATGACCTCCAAATAAAACTGTTGTACTTGATTCTCTCTTCTCTAGCCCCACAATTTAAAAGTTTTGTCATCAGGATAAAATCATTAGTAGTGTTTGCTATGCCACAACTCTGGAGCTTTATCCCAGAAACTCACCTATTATAGCTCAGACTTACATCTCTGCATCCATTCTGATCCTCACAGCAGCAGTTGGTAGTAAACAAGCTGTGTCTACTGGAACTCAGTTTTAAGTTATATGTACTACATTTCCAACAATGACAGTGTGACTTAGTTTTTGAAATCCTCATTTTATTATTATTATTACTTACTATTTGTCCATCACTAAGGCCCTCACATAGTATAATTTAACATTTGCCCGAGCTCTTGTCTTTGTTACTTTTGAAGAACCTGTCCATTTCTCTCCTATTAAAGGAGACATGTCTTTGTCTTGGGACCAAAAAGGCAAATGGGTAAAAATTACTGCTTAAAGGTCAAGTTCCCAATTGCTAGACCTCTCAGATCCTAAGTAATGTTTGAATAATTTGTTAGCTTGTTCTTAAATCTGTCTATTTTTTTTCCCAACGCACCAGTAAGTGCCCCTTGGATCTCTAATTGTCTTTTGCAAAATTCTCAGTCTCAGACATTTATAGAGAGAACAAATAAGTCACCTTAGTGTGTGACACCAGCCAGGTGGGCACTATGGTAACCTGAAAGCATTTGCAAGGAGCTGCAGCTATCCAGTTAGAGCTTACTCTTACCATGGTTGAATGTGATCTTTGTGGTTCTGTGCCATATATGTGCTTTTTCTTAGAAAATAAGAATTTGTATTTTTATGTACATTCACCAATTTTATAAAAATTGGAAACTAATTCAGAAATTCTAAAAGGAAACACTGAGAAGATAAAAGTAAAATTAAACAAATAAAACAACTATAACAATGCCTAAAATGTCCTAAATTCTCATTTTCCATCAGAGGCTGACATAATTCCAGTTCTATTCATTTGGAATACCACAGCCAGCTATAAAGATCTTGAATAATCCCTCTTAGGTCTTGGACTCCATCTTGCCTAGAGAAAATAATTATCCAAATTCCAACATAAAATTATAACCTATTTTGGTTGACCACTACCAGAGAAATTATTGAAAGTTGTAGATTTATGGATATTACATTAAAGTATGTAGTACACTTATACTAGTATTGGTATTACTTCTAATAAAAGAAATTGACAGTAATATCATTTATAAGGAACTATCAGACTTAAGGATGTCTAGGCCAAAATCTGCACATTGACATATCTGGGTTTGTTTTTTGTTTGTTTGTTTTTAAATATGTTAATCTAATTAAGTTTTACATTTCACTTTCTATATAAAGGAAGTGTAATCATCAGCAGAAACAATGATTTTAAAGCACTCCAAAGGGAAAATGAAACAACCAGAATTCCCAGAGAGACTTGATAAGTTTACACAAGTCACCTTCTCCACTATCTGGGCCCACTTCTATTTCTAGAACCTTTTTCCTGTTACTGACAACATTCTCAGTTGAACTGAATAATTTACCCTCTCACCTGACAGCAGCTGTCATTAGAAAAATTGCCAAGCCAATTCAGATAGCATCTGCGCAATGGGGGGACTTCAACTTTTAACAACCTTCAAGAAAGCCTAAACTCATCATCACCTCTTGTCAGCTTGTATATGAACTCATCTTTTGGTCACAAAAAGTTGGCAGATTAGAAGATTAAATATGACACATTTAAAATAGCATCCATGATATCCTTCCATAGTACTACCTCTGAAAAAGGAGCATCATGAAAAATCATATTTAGAAATTTGGTAGGCACTTTTACAAATTGAAGGAAGCTATTTTTATGACTAACTCCTAATCATCTGTTTCATTTATCTGTAATAAAGGCCTATAAAGTTGTGATTTTGCATATTACATAAAGACTTATCAGGAATTCTTTGAAATGTTGCTTCTTCTTGGCATATATTAGATTTTCTCCTTTTATGCCCATGTTATTTACTCTACCAGGGAGCTTAGAAGGACTCACACCTTTTCTTTTGATTATCATCCTATCTGCATGAAAAATTGCATCTTCTATCTCAGCATTCTGTTTCTGGAGTTAAATTATACCAGCCTATATATACAAATAATGTATTTTAAGCCTCTCCATTTGTTACAGTTTCTAAAAAAATTTGGTCAACCAAGCTATAATTTTAAGTGATAATTATTTCTTTTTATTTTTTCCAGAAACTCAAACAATTAAACACTTACATAACTTCCAATGTCCAGAGATAGCATTATAGAACCAAAGTTGGCACAAAGGCTTAAAATAATCCTAGGCAAAAGCAAATAAATGTAAGTTTGTTTTTCCTGGGCACTCCTGTGATAGATGACTCCAATTTTGGTGTCTGAAACTCTAAAATATACTGGGCAGACCCTGCTTACTACCTACCTGTGTAGTAAATCTCTAATTTCAACTACTTATTGGAGTCCTATTGGAAAGATCTTTAATTCCTTTTGTTTTATTTACTATTTTTTGTTCATATTCTGTTTCTTCTTTCCTTTTCTTGTAACATTGATTTTTTAAAATTTTATTAATTTTTATTATTAATATATTACAGTTGTTTCTGCTTTTTCTTCCTTTCTCTACCACTACCCCATCCTCCACCTCCCTAAGTCAATTTCCATATTCTTTATTTATTTATTTATTTATTTATTTATTTATTTTAAATATCGAACTCCATTATGAAGTAGTAAAGTATTTAAATCCATTTTAAAGATTCAGCAATTAAAACAACATGACACCAGCACAGAAATAATCAAGTAGATCAATGAAATAAATTGAGCATCCTAGAAACAAACATATATATCTATCTAAAAATGTAATATATGATTAAACTGGTATTTCAATTCAATTGGGAAAATAAGGCTTATTCAACAAATAAGGTGCATGGACCACTATTGCTTGAAATAAAACAAGTATAGAGCCCTATTTCACACATATACAAAAACTATTCAGGGGAGTTAAAAATCAATATGTAAAATCTAAGGAGTTTTAGGAGAAAATATGAAATAATATTTTTCTCACCCTGAAGAAAAATATTCAAACCCAGAAGCTCTAAAGTAAAATATTGACAATATGACTATATTAAACATTTAAGACTATATAGTAATATACATAAAAAAATTAAAAGGCAAGTAAGAGAATAAGAAAGTCTTTGCAACACATCTAAAAAAGGGTTAATAGTCTTGGGGGGCTTTGTTAGGGAAAAAATTCTACAAATATTTAATCAAAAAACGGATAAAGAATACCAAAAAATCATTTAAATCTTTTAAAAAGTAATAGAAATAGGCAAGAAATAAACAAAAACAGGTGTAGTTTCAACAAATACTAAAGGAACAATTTAAATAACGCATACTCATCACAATCAGATTAATAAGTATTACAAAGATTGGTAATATCAACTACTGGTGACTGTGAAAGGAACTGGGCATTCATAGACTGTTTTTCTTCATCTTCTAAAAGCAGTCCCTTTAGCATATCTTGCACTGCTGGTTTGGTGGAGATGTAGTCCTTTAGCCTTCTTTTGTCTGGGAAACTCCTTATTTTGCCTTCCATTTTAATTGAGAGCCTTGCTGGGTAGAGCAGTCTTGGTTGCAGGCCTTTGCTTTTCATTCCTTGGAATATTTCTTGCCATTTCCTTCTGGCTTGCAGTGTTTCTTGTTGAGAAGTGAGCTGCTAGTGGTACCAGGGTACCCTTATATGTTACTACCTCTTTCTCCCTTGTTTCCCTTAGGATTCTGTTTGTCTTTGATATTTGCCATTTTAATGATGATGTGTCTTGGAGTGGGCCCCATTGGGTTCCTCTTTAATGGGACCCTCTGTGCTTCCTGGACTTGTGTGACTTTTTCTCTCATCAAACTAGAGAAGTTTTCCATCATTACTTTTTCAAACAGGTTCTCTATCCCTTGCTCCTCTTCTTCTCCTTCTGGTATCCCTATTAACTGGATATTATTACACTCCAGGTTGTCCTGCATTTCCCTAAACACCTCTTCATTCTTTTTGAGTGTTTTTTTCATTTTCTTGCTCTTTCTGGGAGCTTTTTTCTACCTTGTCCTCCAGCTCGCTGATTCGATTCTCAGCTTCATATAGCCTGCTTCTGATTCCTTCTACTGTGTTTCTCAATTCAATTCAGAAATTGTATTTTTCATTTCCTTTTGTCTCTTATTGATAGTTTCTGTGTCCTTTTTCATGCTGATATGGTTTGCAGTAAGTTCCTCCTAGTTTCCCTGTAATTTTTTGTAATTCTCTCTGAGCTCACTGAGCTTTTGAGCTTCCTTAGAACCATTGTTTTGAACTCATATCTGATAGTTTACTTGCCTCTATTTCATTTAATTCTCTTTCCGGGGATTCCTCCTTTCTCTTTGGGAGGTGTATCTTTGTCTTCCCATTATTTCTGAGACTCTTCTTTTTTGCTTTGGCTTCTTAAATTGATCTGTCTTAATTTCCTGACCTTGTGGTGTGAAATTCTATGGTAAGAAATTCTATGGTTTTTTCCTTCTGGATCTGCCTCTGATGATGTCAGATATTAACCCTGTCTGATCTTCAGTAGTTTGTTCAAGAACCAGGAATCTACTGTCTGTGGCTGTCTCCTTCAGCTGTTAATCTAGTCTAATTCCCATATTCTTGTCAGTGTCCTTGGTTTGTGTGTAAATGTTCTTTGGTTACTCCCTTAACCATCTTTCATCCCATTTCCAACCCCTCCTTTCTGACAACTGTCAGTCTATTTAATGTTTGTAAGCTTCTGTTACTATTTTTTTTTTGTTAGTTAATTGTGTTTATTAGATTCCACTTATATAAGTGAGATTATATGGTATTTGTCTTTCTGTTTTAATTCACTTAACATAATTTTCTCCATTTCCATCCATACTGTTGCAAAATGTAAGAGTTTCTTCTTTCTTACTGCTGCACAATATACCATTGTGTAAATGTGCCACCGCTTTTTTATTTACTCATCTACTGATGGGCACTTGGTCTATTTCCACATCTTGCCTATTGTAAATAATGCTGCTATTTTATTGAGCATTATTTCATGGCAATGTGATCTGAGAAAATGCTTGATATGATTTCAATTTTCTTGAGTTTAAGACTCACTTTGTGACCTTACATGTGGTTTATCTTTGAGAATGATTCATGTGTGCTTGAGAAGAATGTATAATCTGCTTCTTTGGGATGAAATGTTCTATAAATATAAATTAAGTCCATTTGAACTAGTGTGTTGTTTAATGATGCTACATCCTCATTGATTTTATGTCTGGAATATCTGTCTATTGTTGACAATGAGGTGTTAAAACTTCTTGTTATGACAGCATGTTGTCGATTATCTTTCTTAAAGTCCATCAAGATTTTTAAACTATAGTTAGGTGTTTCTGTGTTGGGCGTACATGGGTTCATAAAGATTATATCTTCTTGTTGGATCAATACATTTAGTATTATGTAGTGACCCTCTTTGTCTCTTCTTATGGTCTTCGCTTTGAAGTCTATTTTGTCAGATATAAGTACTGCTATCCAAGTTTATTTTCATTTTTATTTGCATAGAATATATATTTTTTCCATTCCTTTAGACTCAGTCTTTGGGAATCTTTTGTTCTGAGGTGAGTCTCTTGTAGGCAGCATATATATGGGTTGTGTTTTCTTATACATTCTGCTACTTTATGTATTTTGATTGGAGAATTTAATCCATTTATATTTAAGGTTATTATAGATGGTACTTATTTATTGCCATTTTTATATTGCACTTATGTTTTCTCTCCCTCTATTTCTTCTTAAAGAAACTCTTTTAACATTTCTTTCAATGCTGGTTTGGTGGTAATAAACTCCTTTAACCTTACTTTGTCTGGGAAGCTCTGTACTTGGCCTTCAATTTTAAATGATAGCTTTCTTGGGTAGAGCATGTAACTCATTGATTCTAAGCCATGACTGTAAAAAGGATAAGCCTCCTCAAATCATTGTTTTGCTAAAAGCCAAAGGTGGTGGTGCATTCACAAAACACTGTGCATTCTTATTTGTATTTGCTTTGGCTGAGTTAAATGGGATTTTTACCCCAGGATTTTTATTATATTCACATAGATTATTTTAGCTAATGGGTGGGCCATAGGAAGGCAGTTGAAGCAGATAGAGGTTAAAATCCAAAATTAGTGTTTTATAAGTAGTAAGTCATAAATAATTCCATCCAGCTCTCCTTTGCCAGTTTAATGACGAAAAAGAGAAGAGTTTTTATATTAAATTGTATTAGTTTTTCTGGGAAAAGGTGACGGAATGGTTAGTTTCAAATTTCCTTATTCTATATGCTAAAAATCTTCAGAGGACTGTAACTGCTGAGCTTTGTAACAGCAAGTTGTTATTTGGGGGGAAAAATAAGTGAAGATTATATGTCATTGAACATTATTAACCTAGCTAAAGCGATTTTAACCAAATCACGCCCTTATAAAATATCCTTTTGATAACATGAATACTTGTATTAATGAGAGTTTTCTAGTACTGATATTCTCATTGTTCATAAACATTTTTAAAAATCTAATTAATTGCTTTGTCCAGATTTCAAGTGAGGTGGTTTACATATATATATAGTTATTTATATATTTATATAGGGTTATAGTTACATCTTCATCTATGAGAGGGGACACAAAAAAGCTAGAATGATTTCCTGGAGATCAGGCCCCTTGTAGTGTAGGCTTCCCCCATAGCAAAGTGTTCTTAGGAATCCATCTGTATCAGTGTACCAGCTGGTGTTGTTGTGAGAAGCTGTGTTCGGCTTCAGTGAATTATTTTTAAGACCCTTTCAACATGTTTGCCCATTTCTTTTTTTTTTTATTTATTTATTTTAATTTTATTTTAATTTATTTTTTCAAATACATTTGTCTCTGCCTATCCCCCACCACTTTCCCTTGCCCCCTCCCTCCTTCCCTCCCTCACCTCTTCCCCTTTGGTTTTGTCCATGAGTCCTTGCTATATGTTCCTTGACTTTCCCCTTCCCTTCCTTTTCCCCGCCCCCCGCCTCCTTCCCTCTTGTCTCTGTTGATTTCTTTTCCTTTCAGTGTTGCAGGTCTTATTTTCCTTGCATCATTGTATTGTTGATTAGGTTCCGCTTATAGGTGAGATCATATGGTATTTGTCTTTCGCTCCCTGGCTTATTTTGCTTAGCATAATGTTCTTCAGTTCCATCCATGCTGTTGCCAAGTGTAGTAGTACTTTTTTTCTTTCTGCTGCATAGTATTCCATTGTGTATATGTACCATAGCTTTTTGATCCAATCATCTACTGATGGGCATTTAGGTTGCTTCCAACACTTGGCTATTGTCAATTGTGCTTCTATGAACATTGGGGTGCATAGGTTCTTTGGGGTTGGTGTTTTGGTATTCTTAGGGTACAGTCCCAGCAGGGGAATCACTGGATCAAAAGGCAGTTCCATTTTCAGCTTTTTGAGGAAATTCCACACTGCTTTCCACAGTGGCTGGAACAGTCTGCATTCCCACCAACAGTGTACTAGGGTTCCCTTTTCTCCACAGCCTCGCCAGCACCTGTTGTTTGTGGATCTGTTTATGATGCCCATTCTGACTGGTGTGAGGTGGTACCTCATGGTGGTTTTGATCTGCATTTCTCTGATGGCTAGTGATGCAGAGCATCCTTTCAAATGCCTCTGGGCCCTCTGTATCTCCTCCTTGGAAAAGCATCTGCCCAGGTCCTTTGCCCATTTTTTGATTGGATCGTTTGTCTTCTTGGAGTGGAGTCAAGTGAGTTTTTTATATATCTTGGAGATCAAACCTCTATCTGATGTATCATTAGCGAATATATTTTCCCATAGGGTTGTCTCCCTTTTCATTTTCCTGATGTTTTCTTTATCCATGCAGAAGCTTCTTATTTTGATGAGGTCCCACTTGTTTATTCTTTCCTTTGTGTCCCTTGCTTTAGGAGACATATCAGTGAAAAAATTGCTGCATGGGATATCTGAGAGTTTCCTGCCAATGTTCTCCTCTAGGACTTTCATGGTGTTGCGACTTCTATTTAAGTCTTTTATCCATCTTGAGTTTATTTTTGTGTATGGTGTCAGCTGATGATCCAATTTCAATTTCTTGCATGTAGCCGTCCAGCTCTCCCAACACCATTTGTTGAAGAGGCTATTATTGCTCCATTTTATGTTTCTGCCCCCTTGGTCAAATATTAGATGTCCATAGAGACCTGGGCTTATTTCTGGGCTTTCTATTCTGTTCCACTGGTTTATGGATCTGTTCTTCTGCCAATACCAGATTGTTTTGAGTATAGTGGCTTTGTAGTAGAGTTTGATGTCTGGTATTGTGATCCCTCCTACTTTGTTTTTCTTTCTCAAAATTACTGAGGCTATTTGGGATCGTTTATGGTTCCATATAAATTTTTGAAATGTCTGTTCTATTTCTGTGAAATACGTCATTCCTATCTTAATAGGGATTGCGTTGAATCTAAAAATTGCTTTGGGTAGTATGGACATTTTGATGATATTAATTCTTCCAGTCCATGAGTACACTATATGCTTCCATTAATTTGTGTCTTCCTTAATTTCTTTTTTCAATGTTGTATTGTTTTCTACGTACAGGTCTTTTACGTCTTTGGTTAAATTTATTCCTAGGTACTTTATTTTTCTTCTTGCTATATCGAATGGTATTTTTTTCTGATTTCTTCTTCTTCTATTGCATTGCTGGTGTACAAAAACGCCTTTGATTTCTGAATGTTGACTTTGTATCCTGCTGTTTTGCCAAATTCACTTATTAGGTTGAGGAGTTTTTTGGTAGAGTCTACAGGGTTCTCTATGTACACTATCATGTCATCTGCAAACAATGATAGCTTTACTTCCTCCTTTCCTATTGGGATGCCTTTTGTTTCTTTTTCTTGTCTGACCGCTGTGGCTAGGACTTCCAATACGATGTTGAAAAGAAGCGGTGAAAGTGGACATCCTTGTCGTGTTCCCGATCTTAGTGGGAAAACTTTCAGTTTTTGCCCATTGAGTATGATATTGGCTGTAGGTTTTTCATATATGGCCTTTATTACGTTGAGGAATGCCCCATTTACTCCCATTTTGCTGAGTGTTTTAATGATAAATGGGTGCTGTACCTTATCGAATGCTTTTTCTGCATCTATTGAGATGATCATGTGGTTTTTGTCTTTTATTTATGTAATGTATCACGTTTACTGACACGTATATTGAACCATCCCTGCATGCCTGGGATGAATCCCACTGGATGATGGTAGGTAATCTTTTTAATGTTTTGCTAGATTCAGTTTCCCAATATTTTGTGAGGATTTTAGCATCTATGTTCATCAGCGAAATTGGCCTGTAGTTTTCTTTCTTGTAGGGACTTTATCTGGTTTTGGGATCAGGGTGATGCTGGCCTCATACAAAGAGTCTGGGTGTCTTCCCTCCTCTTGGATTTTTTGGAATTATCTGAGAAAGACAGGGGTTAGCTCTTCCTTAAATGTTTTGTAAAATTCTCCTGTGAAACTGTCCGACCCTGGGCTCTCATGTGCCAGGAGTTTCTTGATGACTGCTTCAATTTCCCCAGCTGTTATCGGTCTGTTCAAGCTTTCTGTTTCTTCCTCCTTCAGTGTTGGAAGATTATACTTTTCTAAAAATTTGTCCATTTCATCAAGGTTTTCAAATTTCTTGGCATATAATTGTTCATAATAGTTTCTGATGATCATTTGTATTTCTGTGGTATCAGTTGTTATTTCTCCTCTTTCATTTCTGATATTATTAATTTGGGTCCTCTCCCTTTTTTTCTTGATGAGTCTGCTTAAAGGCTTGTCAATTATATTTATCTTTTCAAAGAACCAGCTTCTGGATTGGTTGATCCTCTGAATTGTTCTTTTCATGTCTATGTCATTCAATTCTGCTCTAATCTTGACTATTTCCTTCCTTCTCCTTGCTCTGGGGTTTATTTGTTGTTGTTTCTCCAATTCTTGAAGTTGTAGGGTTAGGTCTTTCATTTGAAATGTTTCTATCTTTTTGAGGTAAGCCTGTATTGCTATGAACTTCTGTCTCAGGACTGCCTTTGCTGTGTCATAGGTTTTGGACTGTTGTCTGTTCATTTTCATTTGTTTCCAGAAATTTTTTGATTTCTTCTCTTATCTCATTATTGACCCATTCATTGTTTAATAGCCTACTATTCAGTCTCCATGAGTTTACAAGTTTTTGAAGTTTCTCTTTGAGGTTGATTTCCAGTTGCAAACCCTATGGTCTGAGAAAAAGTTTGGTATTATTTCAATTTTCCTGAATTTGCTGAGGTTTGCTTTGCATCCTATCATGTGGTCTATCTTTGAAAAACTTCCATGAGCATTGGAAAAGAATGTGTATTTTTCTTCTTTGGGATGTAGGTTCTATATATGTCAGTAAAGTCTCTTTGATTCAGTGTTTCATTCAGCGCCACAATATGTTTATTAATGTTTTGTTTGGAAGATCTTTCCATTTTTGACAGCAGGGTGTTGAAATCCCCTACTATCAGTGTGTTGCTGTCTATATCTTTGTTGAAGTCATCCTACACTTTCCTTATAAACTTGGGGGCTCCTATATTGGGAGAATATAAGTTTACAATGTTGATGTCTTCTTGATAGATTCTTCCTTTAAGTATTATAAAGTGCCCCTCTGGGTCTCTTTTTACGGCCTTCGTTTTGAAATCTACTTTCTCTGATACAAGTGTGGCAACCCCGGCCTTTTTCTCATGCCCATTTGCTTGGAATATTTTTTTCCATCCATTTACTCTCAATCTGTATACGTCTTTGGCTCTGAAGTGGGTCTCTTGTAGGCAGCATATGTGTGGGTCATGTTTTCTTATCCATTCAGCTACCCTGGGTCTTTTGATTGGGGCATTTAGTCCATTCACTTTGAGAGATATTACTGATAGAAACTTACTCATCTTTTCTCTTTGTACCTGTATTCCTCTCTCTCTCATTCTTTTCCTTCATCTGCTTAAACTAGTCCCCTTAGCATATCTTGGAGTGCTGGTTTGGTAGAGATGTATTCTTTTAGCCTTCTCTTGTCTGGGAAACTCAGTATTTCCCCTTCTATTTTAATTGAGAGCCTGGCTGGGTAGAGCAGCCTTGGCTGTAGGCCCTTGCTTTTCATGGCTTGGAATATTTGTTGCCATTCCCTTCTGGCTTGGAGTGTTTCTGTTGAGAAGTCAGCTCCTAGGCGTATCGGGGCCCCCTTGTATGTTACTTTCTCCTTCTCCCTTGCTGTCTTGAGGATTCTCTCTTTGTCTTTGCATTTGCCATTTTAATGATGAGGTGTCTTGGAGTGGACCTCCTTGAGTCCCTCTTGAGTGGGGTCCTCTGTGCCTCCTGGATCCATGAGAGCCTTTCTCTCCTCAAATTAGGAAATTTTCCATCATTACTTTTTTGAGGAGGTTCTCTATTCCTTGCTCCTCTTCTTCTCCTTCTGGTATCCCTATTATATGGATATTATTGCGTTTCAGGTTGTCCTGCATTTCCTTAAATGCCTCTTCATTCTTTTTGAGTCGTTTTTCCATTTCTTGTTCTTTCTGGGAGCTTTTTTCTACCTTGTCCTCCATCTCACTGATTCGATCCTCGGCTTCATCCTGCCTGCTTTGGATTCCTTCTACTGTGTTCTTCAATTCAGAAATGGTATTCTTCATATCCTCTTGTGTCTTCTTGATAGTTTCTATGTCCTTTTCCAGATTTATATAGTTTGTTGTAAGATCCTGATAGTTTCTCTGCAGTTTCTCATAGTTCTCTTTGAGCTGGCTGAGCTCATTGAGCTTCCTTAGAACCATTGTTTTGAAATCAATATCTGATAGTTCCCTTGCCTCTATTTCATTTAGCTCTCTCTGTGGGGAGTCCTCTTTTCCACTCATTTGGGGGGTACTTCTTTTTCTTCCCATTTTTGTGAGAGTCTGTTAAGTATTTTTGTCCTTTACTTTTCCTTCTAAGCCTGCCTCTGATGATGTCAGTTGTTGACCCTATATGACCTTGGGTTGTTTGTTTGGGCCTTCCAGGAGTCTACTGTCTGTGTCTGACTCTTGCTTGGGGCAGCTCTGTGACCCCTTCGGTCAGGCCTGGGCTATTTTTGGGGATCGCTCTGCACTCTCACGAGGGCTCCTTGCGCAGGCTCCTTGCGCGCGCTCCCGGCGTGGCAGGATCCCCCGCCTGCCTGGGCTCGCACATGCTTGCCCCAGACCAGGGGGCTTATTCGCGACCTCGCGTACTCATCTGGCCCCCCTGGCAGGCGAGCTCCCTGGCACTGGTCAGTTTAGGGTCTTCTATTGTGTGTTTTCCCCGCTTTTGGCTCTTTGGGTGTGTTGCTTGCCCTCACCAAATGGGGACAACGGAAATGGGAGGAAGTCAGCTCCAGGACTCTGGTTAATCCCGTCTCCAGTCTCTTCTCCAGGGACTCTGGGCAGCTCTGTGACCTCTTCGGCCCGGGATCTACTAATTTTGTGGGCTGCTCCGCAATCGCGGGCAGGCGGTCAATTTACGCCTGCCCTTGTGGCTCTGTGCACTCCCTCGCAGGCCTTATCAGTGCCAATCTGTGGGAGGCCTTGCCAGCCTGTGCAAACCCTCACCAGCCCGCACAGGTCCACACACACGCTCTCCAACCCTCGCCGGTCACTCGGAGCAAGTGTGCGCACCTGTACTGGTGTTTTTGGGGTGTCTATGTGTGCTTTTCGGCTTTTGGCTCTTTGGGGGTGTGGCCTCTTCCCGCGCAATGGAGACTACGGCAAGGAGAAGGAGTCGGGACTCCCTGGTTCCTCCTCCCACTCTTTCCCCAACACCTCGGTCTCCAGTCTCTCCTCAAGGCTCTCCCAGCCAGTCTGCACTCAGTCCCCCAGCTCACATGCTCAAACTATGTGCGGAGCGCACAAAAAGCAGGTTAATTCATTCCCTTATGCCTGAGGGAGATGGTAGCTGCAGAGTGGGAGGTGCATTATCACCGGGGCTCCACCGGCCGCCATCTCAGTTCTCTTCACAGTTTTCCTCACCAGTCTTTTCCCAGACACCAGCCCACCCTGCTGCCTCCTCTACCCAGAGATCAAGGAGGGTGGCTGCCACTGCAATTTTTACGTTGGCCCTTTAAATGTCTCTTTGCATCCCCAGCCACTTGTCTCTGGCAGAGAGCGCCCCTAAACTTTTCACGGTTGCATTTTGTCTGTATTTTCTTGGTTTTAGCTGCTGTAGTTTAGGGGTCCCTGTTTATGCTTCAGACCCCGTTCTTCTCGAGGGAAGCTAACTGGCCATTTCAATGTCCCTCTGGTGCTAGTGCCATGGGCACCCAGGCCACCCTCTCGAGCCTCCAACGCACTTCTCACCCGTTGGGACGTGTGAGAGTAGAATCCACTGTCCGAGGCTCCAAGGCTCCTCTCCCACTATTGTTCCATTGTTTTCCAGGTGATTACTCCACTATTTAGTCACAATTCCATTTTGGTCTTGCGGGGAGGAGGTCAGCGTGACTCCCATTCACTTCTCTTCCATCTTCTGAAACATAATCTGTTTGCCCATTTCATGGTGGGTGATGTATGAGCACACCTGCCCTTATGTTGCTGAGTGTTCAACAGTTTTTGGTATGACAACAAAAATGGTATGACTGCTATACTCCGCCCATTCACCTAACTTATTCTGAGTGACTTGTTTCTCCAGTTGAAAACAGTCTTCAAAGGGAAACATTTTGCCAATGTGGGAGAGGTGAAACAAAAAAATGGCAGAACCACTAAAAGACATCAAAATTGACAAGTTCAAAAACTGTATTTAGCAATGGAAAAAAATGTCTCAATAGATGTACATTGCATCAGATGGAGAATACTTTGAAAGTGACTGAAATTTAAACATGTAAATAAATACCCAATATTTTATAAATAAATTCCATTTTGGGGATACCCCCTCATGTGTGTGTGTGTGTGTGTGTGTGTGTGTACATATTTAATAATCATTGTCAGTATATCTCTATCTATTTTTCTATATTAGGTCACAGAAAAATTAAACTTTTGATCAGAAAGTTACATTATAAAGAAAGCTAAATTTTGTTTCAAGTTCATGTGACTTTTAAAAAATTTACTATTTTTTTCATATTTTAACTCCAAAATTACTATTTATTAAAGGATGTTTCAGGGATCTTTAATCAACAGATGTTTCATGAAATAGGAGTTTCATAGCTAAGTAAGTGGAAAAGTCTGTTCTTTCTAAGAGAAGTATATGATTTTATTATCAGAGTAAAGATTCTAAGAAATTTGTTTAATTTTGTTTAATCTAGCATTTTCCATGCATGTTTGATTATAAAATTAAGATTTTATATTTAGCTGCTTCTCAGAGACATTGAAGTGTTTAAAAAAAGAGCAATTTTAAACTTTTTAGAGAAATTTTTATTGTATTTACTACTAGTTTCTTCAAATGACTTTGATTCCTAGATTTATCTTGGTTATAACAAATGACAGTTCCACTTATCTTGGGCAAGGCATTCTTGAAACTGATTTATGTTTGCTATTAATTAATTATAATGAGTAAACCTCTTTTATTTGAACAGCTATAATTATTTCTTGTCTTTGCAGTATAACAACATGACAGTATAAGATGTTATAAGTAAGACTGGTGTCACTGCTGTCAGTTATATCTGGGTGGAAATGGTGAAAATTCTTGCCCCTAAAGATTTGCAATTTAAAATTTTTCTTTCACACTATTCATCGATTCATGATGCGGAAAGTGGGATCTGAGGATCTTTTGACCTTTTGGTGTCAAACTTTTTTTTTCTTTTACAGAAGGGAAAAAAACAAAACAGGACAAATAAGTAGTCAAAAGTTTGAAATTTTAGTGAAGGTGAAACTTGTCGTTAATGGGACAGGTTAGCTTAGTGAGTAAGAGCACAGGCTCTGAAGCCAAACTAATACCAAGTCCTGGTTCTACCATTCATTAGCCTTTTAATCAAGACCAATTGCTCACACTGTATGTTTTTAATTTCCTCCTATGTAAAATTAATATAATAGTAACTGCCTCAAGGGTGGTTGTTTGGGCCAAGTGAATTAAAATATGGAAAACTTTATCTGGTGCATAGTAATTGCTGGATAATTATTTGCTATTATTAAAATTATTATTATTGTTGACTCAAGCCTCTGATTTCTAGCTGTCTTCTGTAAATATTTTATTTAATGATCCTACAGGGAATATTAAATGACAATGTCATTTAATAATATTTAATGATTTAGCAGTCATTAAGTACTACCAGAAGAACATCAAAGAGTTTGTGAGCCAAGGTCCAAGGTGCCAAACTAGAGTAACAGACACCAATGACAGAGAGGAATTCAGAAGTTAGAGAGAACCATCACTGTATGGTAGGCTCCAAAGACACATGAGCTAACAGGGAAGATGGGGGCTCTGACTATGTAGCATTTATAGCCTGGGGAAAGTTATGATCACAAGTAAGAAGTAAAAAAAATACACACGAATATAGTAGGCAGGATACTTAGAGATATTTCCAAGTCTGTATTTGACTGAATAACTAAAGAGGACTAGATTAGATCTAGTAGAGAAGGTTTTACAGAGAGGGTGAATTTTTGCTGTAGTATAAGAATGAAGATCACCCAGTACCTTGTTAAATGCCAACAATTAAAAATAAGTAACTAAATTCACTGATTTTTATATCTATATGATTCTTTTTAAAAAATCTTGTTTATAAGTTCTATGCCAGATATATCTAGTTTTTTTGTTTGTTTGTTTTAATGCTCTCTTAATTTTCACCCTGCTTGCTTCCAAATAATCAATTTTCAATTTAGTTCAATCTTTCTAATGATCAATAAAGGGCTAGAATCAACCCAACTAGAATGACTATGTGGCATCTGAAATGAATGTAGGCAATGATATTTATGGTTTCTGAACCAATGACATTGCCTAATGTGAGCTTGTAGAGCTGCTTCTCAATAATCATGTCTTTGGGCCACAACTCATCTTGACGAGAGCTGAACTTCTGGGCCCTATGTGGTGAGATGGAGTGCTATTCTGGCCAGTGAGTGGTGCAAGGAATGGCATGTCTCTACCAGGATATTGCATCAGACTGTGCAAGATCCTTCAGGGCCTTCTTTCCTGTCAGCCAGTGAACAAGAGGCTATTGGGCTGCAGGCTTGGTTGTCCTTGGTCCTAGAGAATGTGCAATGAGCAAGGCCCAGAATGCACAAGGAAGAAATAAAGGTTTATTGTGTAAACAGTTGATGTTTTGATAGTTTTACAGTACTGCAGCATAATCTGGACTAATCTAACTGGAACTCTTATTTGCCAACGTAATATCATATTTATCTGTGTCTATTTCTTTTTCTTTTAACAGTGAAAAGGTAAGCTTAAATAAAAAGAGAATTTAAAACAGTACTTCTCCTGAATGATATAGTGCATGTAGAAAAAGAACTAGAACTTTCTATTTGCCTTTCGAAGACATCGATTTTTTAATAAATAAAAGAAAAAATAACCTAATATCATTCCCTTTCATAGTGATATTTTAGGTAAGTAGAAGAAGAGAATGAATATGGATAGCACAAGAGATACTCACTGTAAAGATGGAATAACTGAAGTTTAGCTAAAATAAGTTAATTTTCTAAGTTCTCAAAAATAGTTGCAAAATTATAAAATGTACCTTACTGAGGCCCATTCCATCATTGCCTCCCAACTTATTCACATTTTCAGTATATGATTTACGGTATAAAGGTTAACAGAAGAGTATTTTAGAGAGGTAATATATTGACCTAAATTATTTCAAATAATAACGTTATATTAAAATTATATTAATGTACTTGAGTAAGAAGTTGTAGTATGGGAAAATAGTTTTGTAGGTCTATTAACCTCTAAAATCAGCAATCTTAAGTAATAATAATTGATGCTGTTTCTCATTTCATATATTGCAGATATATGGAAAAAACAAATTTTACTATTCTATTTTACTTTTTGATATGTGTAGATTATAAAAAGTAAACAATATGTCAGTTCTCTTTTTTTTCTTGAATGATTTCAATATTCTCCAAAGTAATTTCCTCAGAACACACTTATTTTAGGATGTTTTAATTTATTCCCATTATTAATGGTGAAAATATATGGAGATTTTTGCTAAAATTAGGAAAAAGGAAAGAACAGAGACTATTTCCTCTCCTATTTAACATTGACTAAAGATACACATTTAGAATGCTTTAATTTAAAGAAGATAGACCTATTTATATCAAGAGAGAAAAAATTGTCAAATTTACCACCAGATTTAATAATTAGGATTCACGAAACCCATGGGAAGATACCAAGAAAGCTATAGAATGAAAAAAAAAATCTGATATGCACTTAAAATTGGAAAAAAAAAATCTGTGTTGCTGTAGTTATTTCTTAAATCATTCTAAAATTTCAGCCCTGGCCAGATAGCTTAGTTGGTTAGAACATTTACCCAGTACTCCAAGGCTGTAGGTTTGATCCCATGCCAGGACACATACAACCAATTAATGCATAAAAAGGTGGAACAACAAATTGGTGTTCCTCTCTCTCTCTCTCTCTCATCAATACTTTTTATTTAAAAATTTAAATTTCAGACAATTCTTTATAATTTATTTCTTATATCCTTATTTGTCTTATGTTATGTATTTATTTTATCTTCTTATTTTTAAATTCAGTTCCACAAATTTTAGGTTTGATTCTGTTGAAGATGTTAAAGAGCAATTTGTCTTCTATCTCTTCCCCTGTCCTAGGTTAATGACCTGTATTGTCCAGAGTTCTCATGTTGCCCTTCAACTATCTAAAATCTCCACTTAATTCTAGCCAATATTATCACCTTTTGTAGCTAAATTGGCTGTTGCATTGTCCTGATATGTCAAGATTGCAGGTTCAATCCCTGGTCAGGGTACATACAAGAAGCAACCAATGAATGCACAAATAAATGTAACAACGATGTTCTCTCTCTTTCTTCCTTCCCCCCTCTCTCTAAAATCAATAAATTAAAACAAATTTTTAAATATATAAATTTTCTTTACTTCCATTTTCATTTTGAAAATAACAATAACTAAACAAATGCACCATTGTTTCTAGTATATTAATAAATGTTAATCAGTATGTGATTTCCTCTCACACACCAGGCATGTGCCCTGACTGGGAATCAAACCAATGACCCTTTGGTTCACAGGTTGGTTCTTAATCCACTGAGTCACACCAACCAGGGCAGAATGTTAAATACTTTAACAGCTTCAGTATATTGTATGTAAAGAAAACACAATGAAATTTAAATATTTCAATTTTGTAACTATGTTATACTAAATATTATTAATAAATTGTCTTATGTTTTTGCTCTACATAACTTGAATGTGTCTAGTGTTCTGATGTGGGAATTTTTCTCTTTAAATGAAAGAAAACCCAAATATGCTGGATTGTTGGTAGTCAGCTTGGCATCAGAGTAGCCACCATCTGCAGTATATTTGGTGAATGGTGACAAAGAGCTGCATCCAGTACATGTTACCAGGGTCCCCTACCTCATAGGTTAAGGGTTGGATTTTTCTAATGAGAGGTCACTGTACAAGTTTTAGAAGGCTTAAGAGAAAGACATGTCTTTGTTTTCCAGAACCTGTAACAGCCAGATGAATGGAGAGACAGTAGTTTAGAGTAATTTACCAGTAAGTACTTGAATACATCCTGATATGGTGATGTTATCTGGGTACTTGGTGAAACGTCTACAGATTCTTGAAAATTGTGGCAGCTTCTATGTAAATGTCAAAAACCTCACATTTCAGTTTATAGGGTTGAGATATCCAGTGGTAGTTTTCTTGACTTCCATTTCCCCACATATTCAAAAGCTTAAATAATTTCAACATTAAATATAAAATGCATAGAGCAGTTTATTCTTTGGTCTTCAAATTCTGACTGATATGCCAAGTAAAAGTGGCCGAAATCAATGGACTTTTATTTTGTTACATAAGAATTCTGGAGGTAGATATGTTCTAAGGGTGTTATTCAAGGCCTCAATAATATCATCAAAGACCCAATTTCTTACAATGTCATTTTCAAGATATTGGCCTTTTCTCTTTGGTGCCTTTCCTCAGCACCACTCCAAGGCCTGTTCATGAGGGCCCCTATGACATAACCATCGCTCAGCATCAGTGTAGCATTCCTCTGTATCTCTTGCCCTAATCCTCAAAACAACAAGTAACTATAATTAAATGTTTGGAAAGTGCCACTGTTCATTTCAGAACAAAGAAATTTTAAGCAACTTCGATGAAAGGAAAACAAATTAACTTGTTAAACCCTTTCTCTTAGATGGTATGGTTTCCATAGATCCTGGCATAATCACCTCCTAGAGGGGACAAGTTTTCATTTTCTTGCTTCATTATGTGTCCCTCATATATATGATAGCTAGTCTGTTCTACCATTGTGCAATAGTTGCACATGATGATTAAAAATATTCTGTGATAATAAACATATATATTTCTCTCAAAGTTGTATATAAATAGTTCTATAAGAAACATGAGAAACTCCTGATAATTTTTATACAAGCAAATAGATGAACTCTGAAATACTAGAATAAAGAATTATTTTACAAAAGACATTTAATAATATTTTATTTATTTTTAAACTATTAAACATTTAACTTCATTTAAATAATTTAAATGTTTTAAAAGACAAAGGAGAAAATGCACAAATCAGAATTTTGACTAAAAATCAGAAGGGTTTTATTCAATGTATAGTCTAGTTTGTGTTACTGGGATAAAAGCAATGATATTCTATGGACAAATTTAAATACCATTCATGATGCTTTCTGAATCTCTCCCACAGTGAAATATTTTGGAAGGCTCACATAACTTTGACCTAGATACCGCTCTTGGACACTCATGGTAATGCCATCTAATTTCTGTGAAAGTTAAGGGTGGGCCATCCCCCACTACACACATAATGGCAGAGAGAGTTCTTTTTACTACTGTAAGAAAATAACCTTCCTCAGAATTTTTTCAATAGATATTCCACAAGATAGTTAAGTCAAATTGTGTTTTATCAGAAAAAAATGACTATATTACATGTATTTTTCACATTTCTAGTATATAAATATAGTGTTTCTTATAATTTTATTCTTCTTAGTACTTATTGGTACTTATTAGTTTTAATTTTAAATTTCCATTGCTATTAGTGATTTTTATCCTAGTGAAATTTACAAAAAATCATTTTTTTGTATATTTCAGTGGTCTACTCAATGTTTACTTTTAATCATATTTTTATTATTTTATTTTTAAAATATTTTATTTATTTATTTTTAGAGAGAGGGGGAGGGAGAAAGAGAAGAAGAGAAACATCAGTTTTGGTTGCCTTTCACACTCTCGCTTCTGGGGAACTGGCCCGCAACCCAGGCCTGTGCCCTAAGTCAGATCAAACTGGCTGCCCTTTGGTTTGCAGGCCAGGGCTCAATCCACTAAGCCACACCAGCCAGGGCCATTTATTTCATTTTTAGTTAATTTCATTTAGTTAATTTTTAGTTAATTTCATTTTTAGTTAATTTCATTTAGTTAATTTTAGATATCTTTATAATGCCTTCTACCTTGTTAGTTGCTTTTGTGTTTTTTACATTTGTGAGATAAATATTCAGAATTCTAATTTTTTTCTTTTTCTTTTAAATGCTTTATTGTTGTTCAATTACTGTGTTCCTCATTTTACCCACTGCTCTCCCCTGCCCACTCCCCATCTCCCACATTCAGTCCTCTCTCTGCCTCGCCCTTGTCCATGGGTACTTTGGTGGTACTTTGTAAATTTTTACATGTCGTGTTCTTTTTGTTCTTATTTTATTATTGGCCTTATTTTTTATTTTATTTTTTATTTTATCATTGACTGAGAAGTGGTCTAGGAATATTTTTGAAAGTGTACTGGGTAGTTTGGCTTATTAATCATGGATTTAAATTCATATTACTCATTTCTATTTTAGTTAATGGTGTTGAAAGAGTATATCTGTAGGGTAGGTGGAGGTGGTATGGCTCCCTCTCCCAGATGCATCGGTAAGCAGAGGGAGCAGCTCCTCACAACCTTGAAGGAGTCTGATAAAGCAGTGTTCCCACAGCCTTGAGCCTGGGTCTCACAGCCTTGAGTCCTGATGTGATAAACTGCCCCGTAAGTAGGCTCGCATGCGCAGCTGATGGTAGTTATTTCACCTTCTGACCTGTAGCCTGCTTTGTTTAGGGCTAGTATTTAAGGGGTAGAAATTTTGGACGAGGTCGGTAGTCAGGGTACCGACTTGGACATGGGCTTGTGGCCTGTGTGACTCTCCCAAATAAAGGCATGTCAAACATCTCCAAAGCTCCACTCATCTTCTTCCATCAACCTGAGCCCTGAGTGGACCTGCCCAGACCAGAGAGGCTGCAACACAATATCCCTGCATACATTAAGAAATGTATTGCATATATTTGGAAATATATTAGGCATACTTGCTACACATTGCTGTAGTATCTTGTAAATGCTCTACTTAGCACCTATTAAACTAAATGGTGACTAGACATAATGTTATTTTTCCATACCAGCTTAATCTCAATGAGGCCAGAAGCCCTATTTATCTTGTACGTGTTTGTAAGTTTTATATGTTGATTACGTACTATTGTATATGTGTATGCTATGTGTTTGTTTTTCCTAGTACAGTGTTTTAGCATGAAACCCTGGAGTGTGGATGATAAGCAGAGGAGAGAGAGGTCAATGCAGGCAGGTCATATTTGACATGAGGGTGAAGCGTGTGGAGAGAGACTGACAAGGGGTCGAATATGTGAGTCTAGTGATTAAAAAAGCAAGTTGGGCCATAAATATACATTTATAAGTAGAAGCAGGAGGAAGAACCAAAACAATTCTTTGAAAAAGTCACCAAATATGCAGGGGGAAATCAGGAATATGTCATGTCCAAGAGACTATGAGAAGAAAGTGAGTATTTGAAGGAGAAACTGACTGGGTTATATGAAATGAGTAGAGAAAGAGGAAGTAACTAGAGGAATCTTTGGACCAGGGAGGTTTTGGGGTATTATTTTTCTCATGAATGAAAAATACATGGAAATAGTCATTAAAGACTGAAGATGCAATGGAAAAAATGAGTTTAGTCCCTAAAAAAGGCAAGAAGAAATGAGCTTCAGACAACATGTGAGAGACATTGATTGGCCTTTGCTATGGAAGGGAGCCCTTCTTCCTTTGTCACAAAAAGAAGCGTGGGAGTGCTGATACAAGCAGGGTTGGAGTTTCTGGCAGTAAATAGTTAATGTGTTCAGTCATCAGGCCAACATGTTTAAGAAACAAAAGCTGAAAATAAAATTCCACATGTAGTACAATTTAAATCTGTTAAGAACTGTAAAAAGAAAAAAAATACAGAATAGTCTTTAAACTATAATATTTGCAACGACTCTTAAAAATTAATTTTATGTTGTTATATATTTTCTTAAGAGGTACTGATTACTATTTAATTAGAAGAAAACATTTTAAAGTGATTTTTGGGTTTTTTTCTGTCAACTTACTCCTAAAGTTTTTAAGTTGCATGTTTGTATGTGGAACATACTTATTATTTTTGTTTTTGCCCAGTTCAGTGATGAGGCAAAAATAAATAAATAAATAAAAATAAAAAATCATAGCTTTTGCTTCTTAAAGGGTAGGGGCTTAAAAAAATAAAAAAAAATCTAAAGGAGACAGACAACATAGGTATCCCAGTATGTCCTTAATATAGGTAGGCTCTGAGAAGGTAATTTCTTGTAGAAGTAGTTAGCTGACGGAGCAATCTCAACAGAAAAACTCGTGATTCAGGGAAGGCACAGGATAAGATGAGGGAGGACACCAGGCAAAAGTATGGTTCAGCTGAAGCTGAGCATCAACATGATCTCACAAACTCTGGAACATCAATAATACCACAGCTGTCCCACCCAGAGGAAGGGCGCCCGAGTCCTTAGTACCCCCACATCAGTCAGTCTCTGGCTGCATGCTCGCCTCCCTCTCTCAACATTTCTCAATATAATAACCCTGAATGTAGAAAAGTTACAGCTGTGAGAATGTTTGCAGCCATAGGTGGGTGCATCTGCAATAAATGGGATCTGGGTGAGGCAACTGCACTTCCACAATGAATTATTCAGGGAAGTAAAAAAGAATTAGTTTTTAGCCCTCGTTCTGATTTTTTAAGACATTTTTTTCATAGTAAAAAAGGGAATTGGGTTAAATAACTTCTAAGCTAAATTTCAGCAATGTGTTTTGGTAGAAAGCCCACGGATTCTTGCAAAAAAAAAATCTGTTGAAATAGTTGTGCACCAGTAATTAGCATATTTTAGTATAAAATATTTTAATCTATAAAATGTGAACGATAATTCCTAAATCAAATGTGTCTTTATCTAATGAAGCTCTTGATATAGTCATCATCAATAAATACTTAGTTGCTGAAATAGATAATATATATATTACTATTTTATATAACCTTTGTCCCTGTGGTTCAGGTGGAATATTCACCATTTAAGCCTATCAGTATGCTTTGAATAAATATATATATATAAATACATATATATGTATATATTGCAAAGACAATTGTTAGTTTTTTAATCAAATTAGAAAGGTTTACACTTCTTGTTTTCTCCTTGGACTCAATCATTGAATATGAGTCTATCAAGGTTCATGTAAGTAAATGAAGTTAAAGTTGTCTAAATAAAATTAGAAAAATTTTCCAGTTGAGAGTGCAGTATTAGCACATTTTGTTTGTTTAATAAAGAGAAAGGAGTTCAAAGGCTATAATCTCTGTAATACTCATTACTGTTTTTCTATTATTTTCCAAAATCCTTGATTTACTCAGTATTCCTCAGATACCACTTAAGCAGATCAACATATTTTATTGTGCTGACTTCTTTTATGACATGTTTTAATCAGTATCAGGGAAGTTCTTTGCCTAAATCCCAGTGACATCCAACATATACTTACAGTTTTTCCACTTCTAATAAATCTTCACTGAAAAAATAGGCAGCTAATTTATGATCCACAGATTGCAGACTTGAGTTTTTTATATATCACATTAATATAGTATTTATTTTGATTACTGTATTTTTGTCATTTCTGATATTTTTCATCTGAGATTGAGTGTTTCACTTGTCTTACCATAGTCCTATCTCTACTCAGGAGAACAGGGTATATCCTTTATGAAAATAACTATTAATAAGTAGCTATCCTTCACACATAGTATCTGATAGAATAAAATTTAGGCCTTGGTCGAAAAAATAAAAAAGCTTAAAAACTGAACATATCATAAAAATCCTGACATCACAGATGTCCTTGGAAAAAAGTGTTAAGCAAGTAACTTCTCTAAACCTTCTAAAACTTAATATAGTAAATCTAGCATTGTGTTTCACTCATCCATTTAATGAATTAAATATCTTACTATTTATAGTGATATAATTCTCAATGTGAATTACATTTTACATTTTATAAATATAACCATAGTTTGGATCAAAAAAAGAGTTAAACTAAAAGTTAAACAGTGTTAGTACTGGCATGGAATTACTTTAGGAAATAGTATAGGAAATAAGGAATATAATGGCCTTTTAAAGGCAAACTATCAAAATGTTGCCAATAGGTCTGTATATTATTCTATTTTCTGTCTTCATCACAATGTAATAATACCCTCTTTTAGTAGCTAATTTGATGGCTGCAAACGTATTTGCAGCCCTTGGCATTTTGTTCTGGTATTAGCAATAACATGAGAAAACCAAATTTTCCTTGACTCATAGCTGGACATCAAGTATTAATTTCCAACACACTCTTATGCTATATGATGATGTTTTGGTCAATATATAGATAGCATATATGACAGAGGTCTCATAAAATAGAAATTGAGCTGAAAAATTACTATTGCCTAGTGATGTTGTAGTTGTCAAAATGTCATAGTGCAATGCATTACTCATATGTTTCTGGTGACTCTGGTGTAAAAAAACCTGTTGCACTGCTAGTCTTATAAAGTATAGCTATACAATTATATACAGTATCTAATGCTTAATAATGATCATAAACAACTATGTTACCACTTTATGTATATTTATCATGTACTCTTTCCACTTATAAAAAATACATTACTATAAAACAGTATACCATGTTACTCTGGCGGCAACCTCTTATATCTCGCAATTATTTTCTCTCGCGCTTTATTTCATCTCATTCTGTTTTGTACAGTAACATACTGCAGAGTTTTGTGACCCAGAAACAATAGACCATACCGTATAGTCTAGGAGTGCAGTAGGCTAGACCATCTAGGTTTGTGTAAATATCCTCTGTGTTTTTTGTACAACGAGAGCACATAATGGCACATATCTCAGACAAAATCCCTGTTGTTAAGCAGCACATGACTGTATAAATCTCTCTATAAAGTAATTAGAAGAATCATATAATTGATAGTGAAATATAATAGGGCACCATTTAATCATGAAATTATTTCCTACCAATTACTGTATTTTTCTGTGTATAATATGCGTCCACACTTTATGCGTGTTATACATGGGATGATTTTTATGACCATTATTATACCCATGGTATGTAATCATTATACCCATGTATAATGTGCATCCTTATTTTTCCCTCAAAAGTAGCCAGAAGGGAGAGGGGAGGAAGATACGGGGCATAGAAGAGGAAGGGTTGTCAAGGAACATGCATAAAGTACCCATGGACAAAGGCAATGGGGCCGGGTAGGGCGGAGGATTGAATATAGGAGGTGGAGGTGAGTAGGGCAGGGGAGACTAATGGGGGGAAATGGAGACAACTGTAACTGAACAACAATAAAAAACATTGGGGCCAAAAAGTGCAGTAATTTTTCATTGTACAGAATTATTTTTGTCTTATATGAGACCTACAGCATTTTAATTTGATTTAACTTTGTGCTTATAATCTCACTATTTCAATATTTTTGAGATATACAGTGCTTTCTAAGTGAATATCAGTAGGTTCTTTAATTTATTTTTCATTTGGCAAACCCTTATTAAGTGCCTACTTGTATAAATAGCACACTAAACAAAGAAATAAGACAAACCTTGCTTCTCAGGAACACAAAATTCAGCAAGATAACTGAGAGGTATTTATAATTTATTTCAACCCAAGAAAACATCTGATTAGTGCCACATGAAAGACACAGGCTATATTGCTAATGAAAGAGCAAGCACCTCCTCACCATATTTGAGAGTTTCATGGAGGAGGTAGTATCTTAGAACGTTAAAACCAATCAATAAATAGTACTATGAAACAGAAAGATTAGATGTAGAAATCTCAAGCACGGAAAAGAATATGTAAAGAAAACAAGGCATAGAATCTCACTTTAAGTTCCTGAGAACTAGCTTGACTGAGGTTTATAAAAATAAAAGTGGGTATAATGTTGAAGATTATTTTTAAAAAACGGGTATTGGTTTCATTCTGCCACTTTGTAGCCTTGTGATACTAAATACATTGCCTATTTTTCTCTGGATGTCAGGTCTTCATTTATAAAGTAATAAAAATAATAGCTAATACCTGTTCCTTACTATAGGCCAAACACTGTATTAAATGTTTTACAATCATTATCTCGCATAATCCTCATGTAAAGCTCATAAAGTGGGCTCTCATTTTACCAGGTAAGGCTGGAAGAGGTTCAGTAACTTGCCTAAAGTCACACCACTTCAATTTCCATGCTAGTTCAGTTTCATGATATTCATCCATGGCTATATTATGCACTATGAAAAGCCCACCAAGGAAGTGTTTCTTTAATCAAGCTGATGGGAGGCTCAGGCACTATAATTTTCTCCATGTGAAAAATAAAGACCATGGGGAATAAATATCCTTCCAAATCAATGTCATCTTATTTTCTAAATGCATTGGCCTGCAAGAGGTCAAATTATAGAATATCCTTCTGGTTTTCTATTTTATTAGCAAGAAAGCAAATATTAGAATATTTCTCTAATGAAAATAACAATTTCTACTTTTACATAGGAGGTATAAATTTACTATTTGTGAGTAAATGGTCATCTCCCAGTTCTGTTCTCTAAGCTTATGGCTGGGATAAGAGGGAAGTAGAGTGAAGTGGAAGTTGACCCAGAACTATTCCAAGAACAAATTTTTAAATGAATCTTTTTGGGAGAAAGGTTTTATATATAAATCTAATAGTCTGAACATTATTGTTGACTTTGCCAAGATATACCAGTAACATTTGGGGGGAGGGGAAGGACACAAACAGTAATTTCATTTTTTGTGGTAGGATTTTAAAATACATAAATTTTTCAAGCATATCTTTAGCAGACTATTTTTAATAAGAAATCACTCAATTTCCAATTATTTCTCTGTTGGGACTTTGTGAGAATTAAGAAATGGGTGTTGAGTCTCAAAACTGCCACTTCCTCCCCATGAATCCTAAGGCAGGTGAGGTTTATTCTTTTTGTGTCTATTTTTTCTTATTTTTTTAAAGATAATTTATGGAAGGACATTGGAATATTAAATAAGTAAATTTAAAGCTTGCTCTAGTAGTGTGTATTTGTGTGTGTGAATATGAGAGAGAGAAATGAGTTATAAGTAAGATGAGTTTGAATAAATGAATAAACTCACAGTGGAGAATTCTGGATCATGATTTTCTAGCACCAAAGAAAAGTAGACTACCTCATTCCAATGAATGAAGTACAACATATTAATAATACTTGTAATATTCAAGGAAAATATTGAAAGCTTTGGCATTAATATAATTTAGGGCTTCATTAGTATGCATGCAATTGAAATAACTCTTTAGCTATAAAATTTATCTTAATATATTTAAATAATAATAATATTTATTAAAATCTATGTATATACATAATATATATATATTTATATAGCCATATATATTTTTGGTAACCCATATTACACTGAAAAATTCAAATATGTTTTTAAATTATCATTATTACATTAATTTTTATTTTAAGACTTTTTAACATGTATACATTTTTTATTCAATTGCCTTGACTAGTGCTTTCACTATAGTGGAGAACTCTGATATCTTTGTCTTTATTTTAATGAAAGTGCCTCCATTATTTAGGATTTTAGCTATTATTTACTATAATCAATCTTTATCATATTATTAACTTAATCTTTGACTTCTACTTAGTAAGAGTGTTGTAGTTTGTTTTAAATTATCAATATATATTAAACTTTATCAAATGCTTTTGGGAATCATTGTTCCAGATTATATTCTTTCACTTTTTTTTAAATTTTATTTTAATTTATTTTTTCAAATACATTTGTCTCTGCCTACCCCCCACCACTTTCCCTTGCCCCCTCCCTCCTTCCCTCCCTCACTTTAAACTTCTTTATGTAATACATTATTATTATCACATTTCTTTTTTTATTTTTAATTTTCTGTTTTTAAATCATATTTATTCTATTACAGTTGTCTCAATTTTTTCCCCTTTGCCCTTCTCCACCCATCCCTCCATACCACCTGCTCCCACGGTCAATTTCCACTCTGTTGTCCATGCCCATGGGTCATTCATACACATTCTTTATTTAGTCCCTTTTCCTTCTTTCCACCATTGTTCTCCTTCCACATCCCTTCTGTTTACTTTCGGTCTGAGCCATGTTTCCATGCCTGTGGTTTATTTTGTTTGTCAGTTTATTTTGTTGAATAGATTCCACTTATGGGTGAGATCATATGGTATTTGTCTTTCACCAACTGGCTTATTTCACATGGCATATTATTCTCCAGTTCCATCCATGTTGTCACGAAGGTAGGAGTTCCTTCCTTCTTTGCTTTTTTTTAAATGCAAATTTTATTTATTTCTTTATTTTAAATGTCAAAATCTATTATGAAGTAGTAAAATATTTAAATCCATTTTAAAGACTCAGCAGTTAAAACAACATGACACCAGCACAGAAATAATCAAGTAGATCAATGAAATAAATTGAGCATCCTAGAAACAAACATATATATCTATCTAAAAATGTAATATATGATTAAACTGGTATTTCAATTCAATTGGGAAAATAAGGCTTATTCAACAAATAAGGTGCATGGACCACTATTGCTTGAAATAAAACAAGTATAGAGCCCTATTTCACACATATACAAAAACTATTCAGGGGAGTTAAAAATCAATATGTAAAATCTAAGGAGTTTTAGGAGAAAATATGAAATAATATTTTTCTCACCCTGAAGAAAAATATTCAAACCCAGAAGCTCTAAAGTAAAATATTGACAATATGACTATATTAAACATTTAAGACTATATAGTAATATACATAAAAAAATTAAAAGGCAAGTAAGAGAATAAGAAAGTCTTTGCAACACATCTAAAAAAGGATTAATAGTCTTGGGGGGCTTTGTTAGGGAAAAAATTCTACAAATATTTAATCAAAAAATGGATAAAGAATACCAAAAAATCATTTAAATCTTTTAAAAAGTAATAGAAATAGGCAAGACATAAACAAAAACAGGTGTAGTTTCAACAAATACTAAAGGAACAATTTAAATAACACATCCTCATCACAATCAGATTAATAAGTATTACAAAGATTGGTAATATCAACTACTGGTGACTGTGAAAGGAACTGGGCATTCATAGACTGTTTTTTTCTTCATCTTCTAAAAGCAGTCCCTTTAGCATATCTTGCACTGCTGGTTTGGTGGAGATGTAGTCTTTTAGCCTTCTTTTGTCTGGGAAACTCCTTATTTTGCCTTCCATTTTAATTGAGAGCCTTGCTGGGTAGAGCAGTCTTGGTTGCAGGCCTTTGCTTTTCATTCCTTGGAATATTTCTTGCCATTTCCTTCTGGCTTGCAGTGTTTCTTGTTGAGAAGTGAGCTGCTAGTGGTACCAGGGTACCCTTATATGTTACTACCTCTTTCTCCCTTGTTTCCCTTAGAATTCTGTTTGTCTTTGATATTTGCCATTTTAATGATGATGTGTCTTGGAGTGGGCCTCATTGGGTTCCTCTTGAATGGGACCCTCTTTGCTTCCTGGGCTTGTGTAATTTTTTCTCTCCTCAAACTAGGGAAGTTTTCCATCATTACTTTTTCAAACAGGTTCTCTATCCCTTGCTCCTCTTCTTCTCCTTCTGGTATCCCTATTAACTGGATATTATTACACTCCAGGTTGTCCTGCATTTCCCTAAACACCTCTTCATTCTTTTTGAGTGTTTTTTTCATTTTCTTGCTCTTTCTGGGAGCTTTTTTTTACCTTGTCCTCCAGCTCGCTGATTCGATTTTCAGCTTCATATAGCCTGCTTCTGATTCCTTCTACTGTGTTTCTCAATTCAATTCAGAAATTGTATTTTTCATTTCCTTTTGTCTCTTATTGATAGTTTCTGTGTCCTTTTTCATGCTGATATGGTTTGCAGTAAGTTCCTCATAGTTCTCCTGTAGTTTTTTGTAATTCTCTCTGAGCTCACTGAGCTCAGTGAGCTTCCTTAATACCATTGTTTTGTTTTTTTTTGTTTGTTTTTTTTTTAATTAATTTATTTACTTTTTAAATACATTTGTCTCTGCCTTCCCCCCACCTCTTTCCCTTGCCCCCTCCCACCTTCCCTCCCTCAGCTCTTCCCCTTTGGTTTTGTCCATGAGTCCTTGCTATATGTTCCTTGACTTTCCCCTTCCCTTCCCTTTCCCTGCCCCCCGCTTCCCTCTTGTCTCTGTTGATTTCTTTTCCTTTCAGTGTTGCTGGTCATATTTGCCTTGCTTCTTTGCATTGTTGGTTAGGTTCCGCTTATAGGTGAGATCATATGGTATTTGTCTTTCGCCCCCTGGCTTATTTCGCTTAGCATGATGCTCTCCAGTTCCATCCATGCTGTCGCAAAGTTTAGTACTTCTTTTTTTCTTTCTGCTGCTTGTTTGCTGCTGCTTGTTTTGAACCCAATATCTGATAGTTTACTTGCCTGTATTTCATTTAGTTCTCTTTCTAGGGATTTCTCCTTTCCCTTCAATGGGGGTGAGGGGATTATTTGTCTTCCCATTATTTGTGAGACTTTTCTTTTTTGCTTCTGCCTCTTAAATTTTCTATCTTGATTTCCTGACTTTGTGGTGTAAACTTCTATGATAGGAGACTACTGTTTTTTCTTTCTGGATCTGCCTCTGATGATAACAGATGTTGACCTTGTCTTACCTTAGGCAGACTGTTCGAGACTTGTAATAATCTACTGTCTTATCAGATTTCTTAATACTGGATCACTATCAGAAATTTGAAGTTAAGCAAAGATTTTTTCCTCCTTTTTTTTCCCCTTCTGGTGATTTGGAAGATATATATCTTAAGATCATTAGAAAACTTGTTATGTTTTAGTAAAAAACAAAATGTCAAGTCTATTTTTACTGAAACTGAATGATTTGCTTTTCCTATGGAAAATGAAAACTTTTAGCATTGCTTAACTTTCATGCACATTAAGCTTCTCTCCTCATTTAAATATGTCATTTTTTTATAGAAACAATGGATTTTAGCTCTAGATGATATGTTTTATATAAGGTGTCTTTTACTTCTGCATATTTCTATTGTTTTGTAGCCATATCAACAGCTATTATTTAGATGTTAAATATAACTATGACTGATTTTATTGCTTATATTTTCTTTTATATCACATTTTGTTTTAATTTTATATCAATTGATGTATGTGTATTTTTTATGAACTTTTCTATTTTTGTTTGCAAATGTTTATTATTAATAGTTGTTTTTGTCTATTTTTGTACTGACATTATAGTAGTTGAGATTTTTCATTTATTATGTAGAAAGGCTGCTATCTTATTTTGTTATTTTTCTGAAATTTTCTAGTTTCCTTTGATTATTTTTCCATGTGTATTTTAAAATAATCTTATTAAATTATCACTCCTACCACCCTCTAAAATCATATGCTTCTTTTTATTGCCATTCCATTAAATTTACTAGTTAATATAGGACAAATTAACATCTTATATAACAGTATTAGCTGACTATCCATCTGTTCTTATTCTATGTCATTTGAGAGTATTTAAATTATTATTCATACTCTAGCTCATTTTTTGGAAAATGTATGCCTGGATAATTTATCATTTTTGTTATTGTTTGCTATTTTTGTAGAAAATTTTATTTTTATACCTTTTCTTATGTGTCAACAGAATGATAGTTAATTGTTTCCTGTCACCATTATCTTTCTCTTGACTCCATTTTAAGCCATTGTTTTGGTTTGTTTGTTTGTTTGTTTGTTTTTCACCATTCAGTCAAATGCAAATCCTTGACACTGGCAAGAGAGAATGTTAATGCTCTCTGTGGTACCTGGGCCACTTCTCTTAAGTCTAGTAATTTGTTCCACTCTCCTCTATATTTCTTTCCATCGGCTCCACTGTTAGATATCAAATCGCTTGTCTAAATTAGGTTTGTCCATGGGTCTTTTGAACAGCCTTCCAATTAATATATGCCCATTCAGGGTTTTCCTTCAAGCGGTAAGTCCCAGGTCCTGCTCTCAGCCCAGTCTAACCTGCAGTGTAGTTTACAGATACTTCTCAAAACATTTTTCTGATTTAAGCCATCCTGTGCTAGAATCAGTTTCTACTCATTATCATATTTCTTTGGTAAAATCATTTGAGATTAAGAATAAACAGGTCAGCACTGTCTGGTGTTGCTCAGTGGATTGAGCACTGACCTGCGAACCATTCTGAGAGTACATACTCTATATCTGTAGATTGGAGCAAAGTGTTTGATAAACTTCTGGATTCACTATTTTTTCAACTGATTTTTGTGATACCCTTTGACATAGCTTTTATGACAAATGAATATCATTAATTTATAGTACAGTAGCATAAGTGAAACAATCAGAATTGTCTTAAAAATACAAGTGAAACTGAAATTGACATATATTCAACATCATATTAAAAATAATTATGATTTTTCATAAACTTTCTGGGAAACTTATGAAAGTTATATTTTATTAGAGTTAGTTTATTACATGAATTTCTGTATAAGACTGTAAAATAGGAAGAACTAAATCACTATTTTTTTAGGGGAAACTGAGGCAAAGAATTTAAACTGCTAACACAGGTCCCACAAATAATTAGTGAAAGAGCCAGGATTTAAACCTACACCATTATACTCCACAGCTACACTGTTAAACATTTTAATAATGTGATAATTGCTTCTGTGTATATCAAGTATGAAGAGAGGGAGAGGGAGTAGGAAAGAGGGAGGGCGAGGGAGGAGACGAGGGGAGAGAGATTAGGCAGGCCAACAGGTATATCTGGTTTAGGGGCTCAACTAGCATTCTATATTTTTTGTAAGATAAAAGATAAACTGTCATACCATGGAAAGGTACTGAGGCTCAGATTCAGGCAGAATCAAGGTACTATAATTATGATCTGATGCTGTTAAAGTTGTGATATCCGTAGCATGTGAAAGACTATAACAATCCCACAAAATCTAAGCAAACTGGCTTGTATTCTTACATTGCTCCTGATAGGTTTTCAGATGCTAGCTTCTTATACTTTGATATCCAAGACAGCAACTAATCTCATAAGCAATTCAAATAAATTGTTTTTGTTTTCACTATTTCTCTTCTCATAATTTCTATTCAGCTCTTGAATATAAGCTTTCATTCTTTTAAAAAGACATTTAATTTTGTTATAACTCTATGCAATCCATTTAGATATTTCTGATCAACAATTTTGTCTGTTGGTATATTTTCACATTTGTTTTTTTAAAGATAAAAGAAATTACTTATTTAAAAGAATTGTTTTTGTTTATAAGTCTATGTCCAACACACTTCAATTTTGACCGCATTGAATCCTGCCTCCTGTATGTAAGCTGATTATGCTGATAAGCAATCAGTCTTGTCTTAGTAATAAAATGAGTTGGCGCTTATTCTCATTTTTTTTTCCCTCCAGCTGAAGCCCGAATCATCCTTATTAGGACAGTTTTATGCTCTAGTTTTTTAATAGAGTAAAACCTGACATAAATCAATGGGAAATCGAACATTAAACCCCTAAACCTTAAGTGACTTACTCTCTCGACTTAACTACACAGTCTTCTTGAAATACTGATGAATGACAAGTAATTACTTACTGAATGCAGTGCTTGTCATTCAATTGAACAAACAATTATTAAATTTCACATTACATTATTCACCAAAACTCCAAGCCATCCACAGGGGGGAAAGTTAAATATTTCAAAGACCACTGACTTGGGACACCTGTAAGTGCATTTATTCTGACTTTGTTCATTGACTTCTTTGAGTTAAGGTAAAATGTCAAATTTGATTTCCTAAAATAGAGTGAATGATCCTAGCTGATACCATTATAATTCAGGAAATTTTCTTATTGACATGTTAATAAGGAAAGAATTCTAAAGGAAATCTTTTCCTTTAGCTTTTAAAGGAAAGAATTCTAAGCTTGGCATTCAAAGACCTAGCTTTGCTTCTTTACCATTTGCTGATTAGGCCTTTCATTCATAACATTGCCATAGTACTTCTGTGCCTTAATTATTCATGTCTTACTTTCATCATGGAATTCTAAAAATATTTTGAATTATGCATAACTTTCCTTAAAATAATATTTAAAATACTGATTATATTACCACCAGCAGTGCACTAGGGTCCCCTTTTCTCCACATCTTCACCAGCACTTGTTTGTTGATTTATTGATGATAGTCATCCTGGTAGGTGTGAGGTGATATCTTATTTTGGTTTTAATTTGCATTTCTCTGATGATGGGTGACATTGAGCATCTTTTCATATGTATATTGGCCATCTGTACATCCTTTTTGGAGAAGTGTGTATTCAGGTCTCACGCCTATTTTTTAATTAGATTGTTTGTCTTCCAGGTGTTAAGTTATAAATTCTTTATATATTTTGGAAATTAACCCCTTATCAGATGTATCATTGGCAAATGTGTTCTCCCATATAATGGGTTTGACTTTTCATTTTGTTGATTATTTCTTTTGCTGTGCAGAAGTTTTTTAGTTTGATGCAGTCCCATTTGTTTTTGTTTTTTTTTTAATACTCTGGTTTCTCTTCAGATTGTCTAACTCTTTTGCCTTTTACCATTTGTTTATTTTTTCCTTTGTAAGTGCTGGTGATGATGTGGAGAAAAAGGGATGCCTAGGACACTGTTGGTGGGAATGCAGACTGGTGCATCCACTGAGGAAAACAGTATGGAGTTTCCTCAGAAAATTAAAAGTGGAACTGCCTTTTGACCTAGTGATCCCACTTCTGAGAATATATCTTAAGCATCATGCAACACTAATCAGAAAGTATATATATACCCCCATGTTTATAACAACATAACAATGCTATTTACAATAGTCAGGATCTGGAAAAAGCCCCAGTGTCACTCAGTAGCTGAGTGGATTAAAAAAAGATGTGGTACATTTACACAATAGAATTCTTTATGGTTGCAAAAAAGGATCTCTAACCCTTTGTGACAGCATGGATGGACCTGGAGAATACTATGCTAAGCAAAATAAGTCAGTCAGAGAAAGACAAATACCATATGATCTTATTCATATATGCAATCTAATGAATAAAATAAAACAGAGACATGGGCACATGGAACAGACTGATAGTCTCAGAAGGGAAGACAGTAGGGGGAACTGGAAGAGATTAGCCAAAGAACACATATGCATATATGCATAGCCCATGGACACAGACAGCACAGTGGCAAAGATCGCGGAGTGGGGCTTGGTGGAGGGAGAAAATAAGGGGAGGAAATGGGATATGTCTGTAACAGTGTCAACAATAAAATATAAATAAAATACAGATTATAAAGGCTAAAATATAATTGTTTTATAATACAATATATGTATTTACATACATTGTATTTGAGTGGATGTGAGGAATTTGTCACTATTCATATCAATGAAAATTAGCCACACTTTCATTGAGAGCAATTTTATAATATGATATGAATCATGTTTTAAAATTGTACCCTTGGGCCCAAAGATTTTTCTCTAGAATTTAATTTTAAGAAAAATAATGCATTTCTGAAAAAGTTTACATAAAAAAAAATCTGCAACCAAATTTGTTTAGAATAATAAAACTTTAGGAAAATTTAATGTTAATTACTAAGAAATTATACTATTTTTTAGTTATATAAGACTATACAGTCATTAAATAATTATATAAAATAGTGAAACATTAACAGAACTTTCAAGTTTATGTATGCTATAATATTTAGCAGTATTTGGAAGGTAGAAGACACTCAGAGACAGACTATGGTAGAAAGACAGATTCTCTCCTCACATTTTGGATGAAGAGAATGCTTTCATCTCCTAAATATGGTGCTAAGAGACAAATCCAAGAGACATGAATTAATTTATTATCGTACATCATTAATCTAATGCTGATGACTCTGTTCATGGCTTGGGATAGCTTGAGCAGTAGAATGTCTGAAATTTCATAAAACCAATAGGTGGAAAGAGTCCCTGATCACTTCAGTGAATAGCATAGTCTAAAAAAGAGTCTATCATTTTTTGTCACATTGGTCCCAACAATCCAACTGTAAGTGATTTAAATTGTTTGTTCCTCAAGCCATCGCCCTCCTGCTGCCTGACTATTGATTTGGCCATTAGCATCTTCTTTAGTGTAATTCTCAAGAAGAGAAAAAATTGAAACCAGATTTAGAGGTATTTGTTTTTCTCTGATGGTTGAGAATGGCTAGAGCAATGTGTATATTGAGGAGTCACTAAATTATCCTCATATGCACTGGCCTCTCCTACTTTTAGTACTGAAAGTCAGGTATTGTCGGAGCCTCCACTGTTTAAGGAAATGCAGGACTGTTAGTCATCCTAATTGCAGAATCTGTGTTAATACATTTACACAGATAGAGAACTCTAACTAGAATGATAGGTAACAAATGGGAAGAGGCATTAACAAACTGGAAGGTAGTCTCACAAGACCAGGAACATTAACCTGATGTCTGACTTTAAACATCTGAGAACATTTCACATACAAGAGGGAGGAAGCAATCTGTCACTATGTCAGAGATCTCAGGGAAAAACAGAGAGTGAGATTTTTGGCTTAAAATAATAAAGATTATTTGGATCCTCCAATCTGCTTACCATCCATTACCCCTAGCTTCAGGGCTGAAGTAGATAACTTCCTCTTTTTAAAGCGAGACTCCAAAGCACAGACTAAATATATGTCAGGGAGATTATATAGATAATGTCAAAACTGAGAGTTAGATAGATCATGAGATTCCACCTAACTTTGAAATTCTTTTATTGTATAAGCACATCAAGAAGAAGGAAATAAAACGGAAACTTTTCTTCGAATTGAAATGGACTATTTTCTTGGAATAGCACTTTACCTATTTTTTTTTACATTTTTCAACAATATTCAAATTCCTTATGATGTGGAAAGGAGAGGACATTATAACCAAAGTCAATTTTAGATTACATAAGTTCAGTGAGACTCTGCTGCTGCCTTTTGCTCTCTGGATTTATTTATGATTATTTCTATGGCAAACTCTTCACATTAGCTGTTTGGATTGTGTCTTCCTTTCTGTAGTTCTGACCTTTATTTAACAAGTTACCCATCATTCCCAGCAGATCATATCATGTCTTGCTTTATTAGATTTTGGGGATATCTAACAAGAAATTCCATATTCGTTGCCCTTTTTATCTCAACATACTTGTATATTTACCTTATCTTCTCAGCCTCCTTTTTTCTTTCAGCAATCATTTCTTCTTATCACCTCTCCTGTATTTAAGAAACCTTGACCAAAATAGTAATTTTCTTCTATATGATATGTCTTTGCCTTTACAATATTTCACTCTGCCTTCAGTATGTTCAACTCTCCTCATCTAGAATAAAAACTTTTCTATTTGAACCTACTGCTCTTTCTATCTGTAATATTTCTTTCTACTCTTCACTAAAAAGTGTACTATATTAGTAGTCTACACTTTAAAAAATATGAAGCTAAAAAAGAAGATTATTATACATTCTGATTCATTTTCCTTTCAAAAATCTTCAGTCTGTGTCTTTATACTTGGTAAATGAGATATATGACACAATCATATAATTCTGTTCAAGGTTCTTCTCCAAATCTGTGAAAGATATTATCCTTTCTTTTCTTAGATAGTTGGAGATATGTTGTATAATGGAAAAGGAGGAAGATGAGGGGGGAGAAAAGATTAACAAAGTTGAAAGTAGTAGAAAACACGAACCATGAAGGAAGGGTTTCAGAAGGCACCTTCATTTTCTAAAGAATATTGTTATTTGGCTAAAAACAAACAGCATGATAGTACTGTTTTTGTTCAATAGTATTCTCATGGCTCCTCAAATCCTTATATGTTGCACACCCACACAAAAATATTTGTGAAATACATTTCTGGCCATGCATTGAATATGTCTGAATCTCTCTTGACTAGAGACAGTGATTGTCTAATTCTCTTTTATTGTTTTTATTCTTTTCTGACATAAATAATTGAACTTCATTTAAATGTTCAAATACACCCTTAAAGTTTTAGAAGATTCTTAAAAATTCTTTCATAATATTAGACATTTGTTAAGTCATTTATCTGAACCAAGCCCTTGTTAGAGGTCAATATGAAATTGAATAAATTCCCAATTGGTCTTATTTCTTGCGCATTTTATTTGAAGAATGGCAGATACTGTACCTCCATGATAAGTTGATATGATGTAGCTAGACTGGTGATCTCTCTAGTTCTACTTAATGATGTTGAGGAAAAAGAAATTTTTTAAAAAAGTAAATATTGAACAATGAGAAGAGGACTAAAGAAGATAGTAGTTCTTTCATAACAAAGTGACTAACCTTGGTGAAAAAAATAATTTAAAATAAATAAATATTTATAGTGCTTAAAATTATAAAAGAACATGTGTTAAACTTTAGGGAGGGGGTACCTCAGATATTTTTTGTTTTACTTTCTTGATTTTTATCACTTGAAAAATTATATTTTATGTCACAGATTGCTATACTAAACATTACTGCTGTGTACTGATATCTAGCTCCCTTTTACATTTGGGATATAGTAGGATCAGACTTCCTCAGAGTAAAGAATGGCCATCAAATTTGATTTGACCAATGAATATGGAGAGAAATGACTTATTGAATTGAGCATTTATGATGTGGTAGATTCTCCATTTTCTCTTCCCCTTGCTGTGTTGACTATAAACACTTCAAAGGCTATAACCTTTGTTATCCTGACTCCCAAATTGAGGAAGACATGGAGAAGAAAACCTCAATATAAATTTATCTTGCCCTAAAAATAATTTTTCTTATATTATTGTAAGTTACTGACAACCAATTCTGAGAATTTCTATTGACCCATTTTTGGGGAGAGGGTAAGCAAATTTTTATTGTGTAGTTACATCAAGTTAGGCAAAAGAATACTGTTGTTTTTTATATTACAGTTTAGATATTTAATTTTTTAATTTATTTTAGAGAGAGAGAAAGTGTGGAGGGGGAGAGCAATTCTTGTATGTGACCTGACCAGATATTGAACCCACAACCTTGTCATATCTGAATGATGCTCTAACAAACTGAGCTACCTGGCCAGGGCCCAGTTTAGATATTTAAATGAATGAACACCAATGTCTATGGATTTGCTCTATGGGAGAGTAAACAAAGGAGTACACTCTACTGAATTACCTATTATTTACATGGCTACCCCAACAATGCAATCTTTCCCAGAAGCCTGGATCTACATTTTCCAGGATTTCCTTATCTTTAGAATGTTAGATGAGAGTTTATTAGTGAAGGGTGACTCTGTAAAATTTAGAAAGTATGAGAGAAGGAAGGTATATATTACCACGTTTTTGAAAATTGCCAGCTGAGGTTGGTAGCAGTGGCATTATATGAGACTCAAGTTTCATTGTGACTACTATATTCCTCTGTGTCACCCATTGTAGCTATGGTTTTCTGGGATTTAAAAAAAAACAAACTGTGTACATAATGACATAGTTTTACCATGCAGAAAGTAAAATATGATACATCTGTGAAGAGAAATTGAAAAACCCACTGTCCTAGTGGGAGGTTCAAACATCAATCTCTCAATAGTATATAGGGAAAAGAGATTAAAATTCAATAAGATGACAACAATTTTACATCACAAGCTCTAGTCAGATATAGAATCCTGCTCCTCTGTCTGATCACCAATATATCAAGTTAAATATCAGTATCAAAAAGATAGCTATACTCTATATTTGGGAAAAAGTTAACTTTTAAAAATGCATGAAGTATCATATGCAGTGATGAAACAGAAACATTAATTTGGAATTCAAGAACAAGAGAAATAAGCTCATTATCATGATTCCTATAACATCAAATTTACATGTTTGTTTTTAGTATTAAAACTTTATCTTCTTGACCCTCTGATGATATCCACATTCTATTGAGTTTATACTAATTAATATAATCCTTTACACTGTTTTGACATCTTGATGATAGACCAGCCCATCATTACTTTTTCCCTTTCTTTCTCCTTTCCACAAATATGTGTAGTTTAGACCTTGCTATGTATCAGTGAGCAATGTAATATATAGATTTTTCAATGATAAATAACCCCTTCTCAGATATATCTATTAATTCATAAATTATGTTTTTATGTGTTAAAATGTTATTAAACCCCATACAATAACTTTAAAGAGACTTAAATATTTCAGAAATGCAAGATGTAAAAAAAAGGAAAAATAGTACCCACTAATGATCTGAAGAGGAAAAAAGCATTAGTAAGCAGCTGAAGGCCCCATTGTGTTCCTTTCCAATTTCTATCTCCCTATGTCACTCCACACATTCTGTTTAAATATATTTGTTGGCACTGATACTACATATGTATTGTTAAATAATACACAACATTATTTTGAGTGTTTTTAATTTTATATTATTGGCAACATACTAAATATATCCTCTGTATCTTTTTTTTTAAACCAAATGTTTCTCTTAATACATAGAGCTTAGGTTGATTCATTTGTACTTCTAAATTTTCAGTGTTTGAATATACAGTTGACCATTATACAAGATGGGAGGATTACCTGTGTCAACCCCTGCCCAGCTGAAAATCTGCGTATACCATATGACTTCCCAAAAACTTTAGTGGTCTTTCGGTACCTGCAAGAAATTGGTTTCTAAGACCTCTGCAGATTCAAAATTTATGGATGTTCAAGTCCTTTATATAAAATGGTGTAGATCAATGTAGTCAATCAGTCTTCTGCATCTAAAGATTGAAAATATAGTTTTCCATTTTCAGTTGGTTGAATCCATAAATGCAAAATCTACAAAGGGCCAATTGTATACGGATTGAAAAAAATCCATGTACAAATTTGTCCCATGCAGTTCAAACAAAAGGTCAATGGTACTGTAATTTATTTTACTACTTTCCTGTGGACATTAATTTCAAGAATTTTCATTTCTGTTTTATTTTTAGAAATTCTTTTTTATATCTCCCTATTTTTTTCTTAATATTTTCTTTCCTATTTTTATAGTTGCTCTTCCTACCTGTATTTCTCAAATTATTTAAAGATTTTATTTATTTATTTATATAAATATATATTTTAGATTTTATTTATTTAGTTTTAGAGAAGAGAAGGGAGGGAGAAAGAGAGGGAGAGAAACATCAATGTGTAGTTTTCTCTCGTGCACACCCTACTGGGGAACTGGCCCGCAACCCAGACATGTGCTCTGACTGGGAATCAAATTTGTGACCCTTTGGTTTGCAGGCCATGCCCAATTCACTGAGCCACACCAGCCAGGGCTAAAATTATTTAAAATTTTTTATATTACAGACTTTTGTTCTACTACATCCTAGTTGAGTTTTTATTTGCTAAACCTGCTCTCACATGAACTTCAGTTTTTCATGTTGTTCATGAATTATACTTTTTTTAGCTAAATATCACACACACACACATACTTTTGGAAGTCCTCTGTGCACTAGAGAGGAAGTCTGGGATTCTATTCCTTTAGAAGTTAAGCTTCCTGAAGTTAATTGGACGAGTTTTCATAGTCCTCTCTTCAAAAATGAACCAGTTTTTTAAAACATTGTGTTTCACACAGGGGCTCAACTCCAGGTCAGTTACTTGGCAAATATGAGAGGACTTCCATGTGGAAATCATCAACCACAGCCCATGGAGCCAGATGCAAATACAACATCTTAGTTTCAGATCCCACTTTTCTGCTCCCTCTCTGTTCTTTCTTCATTTCTGGCACCTTCCAACCTCCATCAGTGGTATAATGGACATATATAATATTTAAATGTTCATGTGTTTGTAGAAAGATTTGGAATCCCTTTGAATAGTCACAATCCCACTGTTCAAAATTTTGAAAACATTTTAACATTTGTTTGATTTTTATGGTGGTGATTTCTCAAAGTATGTATATGCAATTCAGATTATGAAATGTGTACTTTACCTTTTAGTTATTTCAGTGTAATTAAATATAATTAAATATTCTAATTATTTAAAAAAAACCCAATAACATCAGTGTTTAATTCAACCTTTGGCTTATATGCAAATTAGCAAAGAGTATTTTTTATAAAAATTGAACAATGATGTATACATATTATAAAAGAGCTAGATATGTAAGTAAATAATTTATATGCAGGCTTTTTCATTCTCTTTCCTTATTTTTACTTAAAATGGGATTTTACTTGAATCCTATTCTGCTGCGATGTATTTTATTATTATTATTTTTTTTTGGTTAGCAAGTAATTAAGCCTTAACTCCCATGTCAGTTGACATTGCTTTGCATCATCACTAATAGATTCCCATCATATTCTAGGAGAACCCATCATCTAGGTCTGTCCAGAAAAAGTCCAGCCATTGTTAATTTAACTTTAATGGCTTGCATGGCATCAATGTAACCTGGCAGCCAAGGAGAGTGGACTGGAATGAACATACATGAACCATAATGACTTCACTGTACTAGTCAGTGGGGGCTGTATGCACCATTGAGTTAGCATGTATAATGTGTGGCCATAGCATTCAAAATGACTGAGTGAGTAGAACAACGAATCTGCATAAAATTTTGTGTTAGGCTTGAATATTCCTCCACAGAAACTATTCAGATGATCCAGAAGACCACATCTATGGGCAACTGGTGACTGGCAGCTTCATTATAACATGCCTGCTCATGCACTGTAACTTATGTAGAGTTTTTGGAGAAACATCAAATCACCCAGGTGACTCAGTCCCTTTTTCAGCCCAGATATGATGCCCTAAGACTCCTGGATTTTCCCAAAATTAAAATCACCTTTGAAAGGGAAGAGATTTCAAACCATTGATCAGAGTTAGGAAAATATGACAGGGCAGCTGATGGCAGCTGGGTGAACTTGTGAGCTCCCAAGGTGCCTAATTTCAAGGGGACTGAGACATCATTGTCCAGTGTACAATGTTTCTTGTATTTTCTATCTTCTTCAATAAATGCCTCTATTTTCCATAGCACATGGCTGGTTACTTTCTGGACAGACCTCGTGGATTAATACTAAAGTTGAGAATTAAATAGTACAACACCCAATAAAAATTATATCTTGTTTTTCTCATAACAGCCTTCTGATGAAGATAGTATTATTCCTATTTTTAAGGGTCAAAAACCAAGTATTATAGCCATTAAGGAATTTTCATTAAAAAATATCTTTATGAAGTTTCATAGTCCTGAAATAAACAGACAGACTCCAAAGCCCATGTTTGTTTTTTACCTGGTGCTGAGTCCCATCAACATCCATGTAACTGATATCTTATTGTTTAATATTTATGTTTTTGTATTATATATTTTATTTTTGCTATTATAAACAATTACATCTTGTTCTTAAGTTAAATATAAACCTACATGTAAATATTCTTATTGTCTAAATATAGGTTCTTAGAAATGGGAGTGATTAAATGTTATTTTTTTATTGATTTTATTTTGGCAAATTATTATCCATAAAGTTTTAATAATATATACACTTGCTTGAGCAATTTTAAAAAGTCTCTTTTTTTCTACATCCATGCACATATGAGTTATGGTCAGCCTTTTTTTTTTCTTTGCCAATCACCAATTGCATTGTCAAAACACAGAAATTATGAAAGGCATTTTTATTTAAAGTTATTTGATTATTGGTTAGATTGTCCTTTTATTTTATTTTTCTGTTGCAATTCGTATTTTTTTTAAGTTGAGACATCAAGTGCACAGATGGTTAACCAAGGAAAGAACACTCTTAAATAGCTTGTCCCTGAGATGGAGTATGAAGCATGTTTAGAAAAAATCTATAGTTTTTAGACAAGGAAAGCAAAAAGATAAGAAGATAAATGGCTTTGCTGATGTCACAGATTTCCTGGAAGTGTCAGGATTGAAACCCAAGTCTTCACAAATTCATTTCAGCACAGTTTCTATCATCCTACAATTTTTTTGCATTTGATATTGATTAAAGTGACCAAATTTTTAGTAATTGAAAAGTTTGCCATTAGAAATTATTGAAAACAATAATAACTTATCATAAATGCCTAGTCTGAAAGTTTTATGCTGTATCTAAAACATAGTGTCTTACAAAATATTTGGTGTGATAAAATGAATTAGATATCAACTGTGGACTACTGTAAACTTTTAATAATTAAATGCTTCATCACCAGAGACCAAAAAAAGTTTACTTTTTAAATCAAGAGCATAATTATTTTTTCTGACTAGACTTCACTATGTTTAATTGAGATTTTGGGATGCATATACATAAGTTGACAGTTTGCATTTACTGTGCTTTCCCCTAGGTGAAACCTGAAAGTGTTTCATAAGTTTTAGTATTAATGAGAACAGAGCCCATTAACCCTAAAAATGCCCCTTTTGTTCAAAGGAGTATTCCACCTGGAAAAGTGATTTGAGAATATATCTGACCATGAAATGAAAATTCAGCTTTATAAAAAAGGCATGTAGCTCTTTAATTCAAGACATCAAAAATAAAGAAAATCTGCATCTATTTTCACAGTAAAAATCATATTTACCTCGACTTTTAAAGAGAGATAAACTAGATTACTATTTTTTACATTAAATTTAAGTGAGTATTTCTAAGATTTTTAAAAGTGAAGGCTGTGCAAAAATATTCAGAGAGCTAACTTCAGGGAAGACTGTATTTTGGAAGCAAGGCAGCCCTACTTTTTTTTATTCTTGTTTATTCTATTACAGTTGTTCCAATTTTTTCCCTTTTGCCCCTCTACACCCAGCCCATCCCCCACTCCCACAGTCAATTCCCACTCTGTTGTCCAAGTCCATGAGTCATTCATATATGTCCTTTGACTAATACCTTCCCCTTCTTTCTACCATTCCCCCTTCCTTCTTTCCTCTGGCAGCTGTCAGTCTATACCATGTTTCCATGTTTCTGGTTCCATTTTGCTCATTAATTTATTTTGTTCCTTAGATTCCTCTTACAAGTGAGATCATATGGTATGTGTCTTTCACTGACTAGCTTATTTCACTTCCTTCACTTAATAGTATCCAGTTCCATCCATGATGTCCTAGGGGGTAGGAATCCCATGTTCTTTCTTTCTGCTGCATAGTATTGCACTGTGTAAAGGCACCATAGTTTTTTAATCCATTCATCTACTCATGGGCACTTAGCTGTTTGCAACACTTGCCTATTATATATATTGTTGCTATGAACATAGAAGTTCAGAAATTCTTATGAACTGGTGTTTCGGGATTCTTAGAGTATAATCCCAGCAATGGAATCTCTTGGTCAAAAGACAGTTCCATTTTTAGTTTTTGAGGAAATCCCATACTGTTTTCTCAGTGGCTGCACCAGTCTACATTCCTACCAACAGTGCACTCAGGTTCCCTTTTTCCACATGCTCACCAGCACTTGTTTGTTGATTTATTAATGATGACTATTCTGAGAGATGTGAAGTTATATCTCATTGTGGTTTTAATTTGCATCTGTCTGGTGGCTAATGATGTTGAGAATTTTTTTTTCATATGTCTATGGGTCATCTGTATGTCCTCCTTGCTCTACTTTTAGAAATCTGAAAAACTGTTGCAGGAAAAGCAGGGAAGTGGCATTCTCCACACAGCTCCAGACAGCGTAGTTACAGTACGGTGGTGACTGTGAAAAACACTGTACTAATCTGAGACACCAAGCACCTCTTTCTCCAGTAGGCTAGTACTGGTTCTATGTGGAGGAGGTCATCTGTGAGCAATTAGGCAATAAGGAATCAGTTAGATGCAGATTTGAAGACAGGGGATCTCTTACATTAAATATCAAAAAAGTAGGATGGAGGTTGAATAAGAGAAAAATAACAGATAATTGATACGTATAGAGTGATTACTCAGTCATTATCAAAAGTTCCCCTCCAGGTCCACTTATACTGTAGCAAAGGGTAAAAATTTCTTCTTTTGTTATGACTGAGTAGTATTCCATTGTGTAAATGTCCCACCGTTGGTTTATGCACTTATCTACAGATGGGCACTTAGACCACTTCCATATCTTAGTGAATGTAAATAACACTGCAAGGAACGTAGGGTTGCTTATGTTCTTTCCAATTAGTGTTTTGGGTTCTTTCAGATATATTCCCAGAAGTGAGATACCTGGGTCAAAAGGCAGATCTATGTCTAATGTTTTGAGTAATCTCCATACTGCTTTGTACAGTGGCTGCATCAGTCTGCATTCCCACCAACAATGCACAAGCGTTCCCCTTTCTCCACATGATCACCAGCATTTGTTGATTGTGAATTTATTGATGATAGCCATTCTGACAGGTGTGAGATGTTATCTTATTGTGATTTTTATTTGCATTTCTCTGATGGTTAGTGATGTTGAGCATTTTTTCATATGTTTGTTGGCCACCTGTATGTCCTCTTTGGGTAAGTTTTTATTCAGGTTTTTTGGGCCATTTTAAAAAATTGGATTGTTTGATTTTTGGTGTTGAGTTTTTTAAGTTCTTTATCAATTTTGGATATTAACCTCTTATCAGATGTATTGGCAAATAAGCTCCACTTTTCAATGCATTGTCTTTTTATTTTTGTTAATCATATCCTTTGTTGTGCAAAAACTTCTTAGTTTTCAACAGTATGGATGGACCAGGAGAACATTATGCTAAGTGAAATAAACCAGTCAGAGAAAGATAAATACCACATGATTTCACTCATATGTGGAATTCACCCATATGTGTAATTCAGAATAAACAATCTGAAATAACAAGAAAAAAGGGAACAGACTCATAGATGAAGAGCAGGATGTCAGCTGAGTGAAGGACATAGTTTAGGGGGTGGAGGGATTGATCAAAAAAGGAAAAAAAAGACATAGACATGGACAAGAGTATGCTGATTGCTGGGGGGAGGAAGTATAAGGGGACTAAATAGTAATGGAAAAAATACAATATAAAGATTAAATTTTTAAAAAGTGTTTCTCGTGGTTTACCCCATTTAGTTCACACAGTTATCCTTGAAGTATAATTACTCTCTCCACTTTATGAACGAATAAACTAAGACATAAACAAATAAAGACATATGTTCAAGATTCCACATCAAGTGTGTGGTGAACCTTGGCAATGAGGTTCAAGAGTAAGCGCTCTTAACACCATACTTTTTGCCCCCTGGTAGGACCAACTGTCAGTCCCGCATGATGTCCATGAGGACATCAGTTAGGCTTCTTTATAAGCCTAAATTTGATAGCTGGTGTGAATTCCTTTGGGAATTCCCAAAAAGAGTTTGTTAAATGAGGTAGCATGAAGCAGAATCATGTCATTCATGTCAGGGCATGGATTAAGGAATTGAAGCAGATGACCTTGAGCTAAATCTGATTTCTAATTTTCTTCTTCACATTTTCCAAATGGTTAAACTCCATTCATCTTGTCTACATGCATATCCCCTTAAGCTTCTCAATTGGATAAAATTCCATGAAGAGCATTACTGTGAAAATTTTTTTCATGTTTTAAAAAATTAACATATTTGTATACTAAAGAACATGAAATAGGAAAGTAGAAAGTGGGATTGAAAGCATTCATAAAAAATTGATTTGTGTTATAGTCAAAAAAGAAAATAAAACATTTCTGTTTACATACTATGCCTAATTAAATTCCAATCTTCTTTTCCTTATTTATGTGATGTTTTTAAAAGTGTGTAAATCTATTTAACTTGTTGAATAAAGGGAAGGTAAGACAAGGAGAAAACTAATTTTAAGACAATAATGGAGAAAGACTCTAAGGGTTAGGACAATGGAAGAGAATACAGCAATTGAGGGCTGACTGTAGTAGAGAGATTATGACACAGAGATTTGACTTAAATATTATTTTATTTAGTTTGAATAATATAAGAACATAGCACACAAGTTAAAAAGTAAATGATATTCACCACCTCTATTCCTGAGCCACTCAGGCTGTTCTTTCAACAGGCAACTATTATGTTAGTATCTTGTATAAGTTTTTTCAATTACATAGGAAAAACTTTACATATAAAATGACATGTATGTATATATACATCTACATACATGATATGTATGTATCTATAAACATATAATATGCATATGTATACATTATATTTATATATAGTGTCTGTCTGTGTGATTAAAAAGGAAAAAAGTGTAATGCCATTTGAAAACAAGCATAGGTCACTAAAAACAACAATTTAAAATAAGTCGTAGGGTGCCCTGGCTTGTGTGGCTCAGTGGATTGAGTGCTGGCCTGCAAAGCAAAAGCTTGTCAGCTTGATTCCTGGTCAGGGCACATGCCTGGGTTGTGGGCTAGGTCCCTGGTTGAGGGAATGTGAGAGGCAACTCATCAATGTTTCTCTAATTCATTGATGTTTCTCTACTTCTCTTTCTCTCTCCCTTCCTCTCTCTCTGAAAATAAATAAATAATCTCTTTAAAAACAAATAAAATATAATAAGTGGGGGATTCTGGATAATTCTTACAAATGGAGTTAGTCAATCAATCTGTTTGTCCCTTCATGATTGAGCTCCTGCTATGAAGCAGGCATACAGAATTGCAAGGGCAGTGTTTTATTAGGAGGATGTTAAAATCTTAATTTTGCAAAGCAACATTTCTTATCTAAAAATGACAAAAAAGGATAAAGAGAGAAAGAATGAAACAATGAAGCTATATTCAAGTTTGTTTGGTGACATTGTGGTAGGTTGAGCCTTCTGTACTCTTTTTTGAAGGAAAGAAAAAAATGCCAAAAGAAAAATAAATCCAGGTCCTATTTTTTATATTTCATGTATTCTATTATCCCTACTACCTAGACTAAGTCATTTTTACCAGAATTTTCTTTCCAGTTTTGCACAGGCTTACCTTACAACTTAGCTCAACTCCATTATTTAAGGTACAAATTCCCTGGCAAAGTAGTTTTTCTTTTTCTTTCTACTAAATACATGGCATCCAAAAAACATCTGGGAAAAATATTAATGTACAAATTAACCAGGAATAAATGAAATTTTTCACTTGCTTAGAGAAAAAATATTCCCAAATATCACACTGATTGTCTCAAGTCAGTAATGTATGACCTCTACAGCAAGCCCATGGTGAGAGTTCCATCAGGTCAGGAGGAGAAGTGAGGCAGGAAATGGGTGGGGTGGCCATCAGGGAGTCCAGTTTCCATGGGGCAATATTTCCCAATGAGGCATGCAGATCTTAATGAATGTGTGTCTCCACCAAGTCACATTCAGAGGTTCTCACATTATTCTTTCTATATGCAAAATTTTTCTTTAGTAACTTGAAGCCTTTCAGAAAAGCTTGATATGTCAGAAACCGAATCTCCTTAATGGAAACTCAAACAGGATTTTTATGCCCCCTGACAAAATGATTTCCCTATTTTCCATAGAAAGATAAAATTAGCAAATATTTATTCAACATACTCAATAGTAAACTCTTTCTTGGACAAGACCAAGTACACCTCTGGTTCCTCTTTATTAGACCAACTTATCTGTCAAACTAATGACAGATTTAGATGAATGCTGTTCAATAGAATTACAATGGGAGACATAGCTGTGAGCCACATAAGGAATTTTTACAGTATCTAGTAGCCACATTAAATAAACGAAATTTAAAATAAGACCAGCAACACTGAAAGGAAAAGAAATCAACAGAGACAAGAGGGAAGGAGGGAGGGGGGCGGGGACAAGGAAGGGAAGGGGAAAGTCAAGGAACATGTAGTAAGGACTCATGGACAAAACCAAAGGGGAAGAGCTGAGGGAGGGGGCAAGGGAAAGTGGTAGGGGGTTGGCAGAGACAAATGTATTTGAAAAAATAAATTAAAATAAAATTTTTAAAAAATCAGATAAAAATATATTTTTAATCCAATATTGAAAATATTTTATTTCAGTATCTAATCAGTAAAAAGATTATTAAGATATTTTGTATTATTTTCATACTAAGTTTTCTAATTCCAGTGAGTATTTTTTGACTCACCTTATTATCTCAGTTCGGACTGCTCATATTTTATTTTATCTACTTTATTTTTAATCCTTACCTGAGGATATGTTTATGGACTTGAGAGAGAGAAAGAGAGAGAAGGAGAGAGACTTTGATACAAGAGAGAAACCTCAATTTATCGGTTGCGTCCCACATGCAAAACCGCCACCAGGGGCTCAAACCCACCTACAGTCTTTTGGTGTATGTGATGACGCTCCAATCAACTGAGCAGCTGGCCTGGGCAAGCCTACTCATATTTTAGATGCTCACTAGCCATGTGCGTCTAGTAATTGCTAACGCAGCTATGATTCTAGGCTCAGAAAAACATAGTGTGAACATACACAAACAAAATTTTGCATGAAATGTCAAGTGGTCCTAGGGACCCAAATTAAGATTTTTGCTTATATAATGAAATGTTCCTGTCAAAAATTGCAGGAATATCTTCAAGGAGGCATAGGATAAAAATTTTTTCAACCATAGGAAAACTAAGGACAAGGAACAGTATTAGTAATCTCTGCTATAAGAATGCTATCCTTTACATCTTACCTTTTATTTCTTCACTGGATTGTGAACATAAAAAATCCTTGATAGGAGTTCACAAACAGCCTGTGAATTGCTGTAACTACCCAAACAGCACTGCTTCCTGAATCATCATTGACAGATGTTTTCTCTTCACCCTCTTTCCAGTTCAAACTAATTCTCTCTCCTCCTGTCATGTTTCTGTTTTCCTATGTCCTCCTAACTCCTGCATTACAACATGTGCAACTAGTTGATGTTTCCCTTCATTTCCGCTATTCAAATGCAGCAGAATGACCATTTACAAAAGTAAATTGACTGATACGAGGAGTTGTGCTTTGGGCAATGCCAATAATTGTACGTGTAATTCTTAGAAAGAAAAAAATGAAGCAAGACAAATGATGAGATGTCAATGATGAGGAGGGTTAAATTTCATAATCCTTTGCAGAAGTTTAAATGAAGCTCCAGCTCAGTTGTGCTTTACACTATTTCTCATATTCACCTCACAATTTATTTTCCATCAAAATGTCAAGGTGTGCCAAATAATTTTTATCTAGGAAGACACCAACACCATTCACACAATCAATATACTTTCAAGGCTAAAGTCAACAGTAAGCCAAAGGATAGCTAAGTACAATAATATATTCATGTAGTACTAGTTAGAAAGGAATGCAGATGTTATAAACTAAGTGGTTGTATGCCAAGAGATGAAGCTACAGATTTGGATACTAAGGCATGTTAGATATAAAAATGGCTAAGAAAAATCACATATTGAGTGCAAAGGGTGCTCAGATTATATAAACTGGGGCAAACCTTCCATCATAATCATAATTGTAAGTTTTCTTTTATTATTAATAATAAATTTAACAATTTTTTCATAGCACCAAAAGCTGCATGAAATAATGTCTACTTGAATAAATATTTAAAAGCCATTAATAGTTTAAAAATGATGAAGTTCAAAACTATTTTATCTCTAAGTAGATTAATCTTTCCATTTTATTTACACATTTGACACAAGTTCTAGTATATGATATGTTTATATATGAGAGAAAGAGAGAGAGAGACAGAGAGAGAGAGAGAGAAATATCAACGTGAAAAACGTTGGTTGCCTCCTGCACATGTTCTGACGGACGTGGGATGAAAGCCACACCTTAGGTATGCGCCCTGACCAGGTGTCGAGCCTGCAACCTTTTGGTGTATGGGAAGATACTCCAACCCACTGAGCCACCGGCCAGGGCAATTTATACTTATATTTTTTAATTTTCTCAAGTGATTCCAAGAGGGAGCTTTAACTGAAATTGTGATGGCTTAAAAGTAACTTTTCTTCTAGGTAATTTTTGCAGCAGTGCAACAGATTAACTAGACAGAACTTGGAAAAAATAAAAAGAATTTCAGTGGTACGTGGGGAAGTACTGAAGTCAGAGGTGAAACACGTGTCTGAATGAGAATGCAAACCTAAATTAAGAGAGTCCTAGTAATAGGATAGAAAGGTGATGGCATAATGTAAGGGACAGTTCTTTTCTAAGCACATGAAAACCAACTCCTCGGAGCCCACAGAGAAGCGCAGTTCCATTAATTCTGCTCCGCTCTCTTGCACACTAACAGTCCCTGTCCTAATTAAACGTGCTCCTGAAACATATGTTTTATTGTCTGCGCTGTGCTGTTAGATTTGATATACTTGTGACTCCTGTCATCTGGAATGGGAAATCCCTCTTGGAGGCTTATATCTGTATCAATGATTTCCCTGCACAGAGGATACCTGAGTATCATAATGTATTGGCAATGAACAGCAAGTGCAAATATAAGAACTAACAACACTGAAACCACTCCTTTGAAGGCAGTATGCTTATAGATTTAGTGGGAAACATATATATGTATAGAAAATATAGCTTAAATCCATATATGCCATATTTTTATTTTTCTTTGGAAAGTTGCATAGTTTTTAAAATTCAAAATTTTATTAATTATGAAATCAGATAACACCAGCTGATTACTACTACTTTCATTATTACATTAATTTGAATTGGTTTGTCAGGTAAACTGACTCCCTCTAAATTCATTTTTTTGGTATGGAAAAAGGGATTGATCAAGTAATTTTTTATGATTTCAATTATGTTTAATTGCATACTGGAGTACTTTTTGATGAGGAAGGAAGAGGAGGAGGGAAAGATAAAAAATTCTTAATTCTTAACAATATCAGAATAAGTTGCTTAACTGGATAAAGGAAATTATTTAAGATTAACCGCTTGGAGATTTGAACTGGTTCCAAAATTCTAATAGAACATATTTTTTAGGGTGAAATAATAAAATATTAGTGAAACATATGTTTTATTTCCTGGAATCCCTTGATTCTACCTCATAGAATTCTCCAGCTTTTCAAAGAACTAAAGGGCAAAATGGCAACAATGGAAAAAGGAAGTTTTCCTCCAGCTACCTTTAGTCCCAAACACCAGAACCTTCCATTCTTTGTTAATTCTCAAAGACCCTCAGTTGCAATATGGCCCTTTGTATGATAGGTTCCTCATAAATCAGTGTCTCAGCTTAGTGTGACTTTTCAGTTCTGTTAGAACAGGAAGAACCTAGCATCATATCTCTAGCAGCTGTGCTATGTTCCCCACATAACCAAAGGTGAGCAGTATAACTGATCATGAAAAAGTTCATAAACTTGGGTTTCAATGAAGATTTTAGAAAAAATATTAGAACAATTTTTGTAAGTATCCTTATTAAAATTAGACATGAACCATTCACTATTGCAATTATCTTCCCAGTCCTTAAATTCACAATCATTACAGAATAATATGGAGTCTTATTTCTCTAGGGACATGAGTGTTCAATGATATTCTGTTTAAGGCTAATTCTAAAGATAGGATTTAAGAGAAAAAAATGTGTGTGTGTGTATATATATACTGAAATGAGGTTAAATATATACCATCAACTGCTAAGTTCTAAATTTAAAAAGCCAATTTTTAATATTGAGTTAAAAACATTAAGCAGATGGAAGACTGTAGATTAAAGGTGATATTGAGTGGTCCCTAGTCATGATGGAATTTGAAAAACTTTGATCTTAAATGTTCTTGGTAGAAGGATAATCTTTGAAACACAACATCCGGATGATATAAGCAATTCTTTCAGGTTATTACCTTCTCTTACCCAAGCATACATGCAAATTTTATGAGAAAAATTCTGATAACTATTAATGTTCAAATTCCTTGAAATATTCTTCATATTAATTACTGATTTTGTCATGAAATTAACACATATATGCAGTATGAATATCATGAAATATAGACGAGGGGGAAAAAGAGGACAAGGTCTTCTGACTTTTTAAAACTATTTCTGTCATTTCTATTTTGCTGAGAGTTGCTCTGCTTTCTACATTTGGGGTTCCTCTTCTGTGAATCTGATATCTTTCCTAGATTTTCACTTCATTCCTGTTATCTTTATCTCTTCTTATTCATGTAGGATAGCCCATAGACTATCCTAGATTTTGAGAACTGAAAGGAATCTATCATATTTGTGACTTTCTAAATTCACAGTCACATGAAAAAAGAAAGGGAAAGCTTAGCTCTTCTGTAGTTTTATTTTTCTAGTCCTGAAGTCCTATTGCCTCTCTGAGCAGAGACCAGTCAAGCTATAGATGGAGACATCTGCGGAAAATAGCTGTATTTGTGGGCCTACAGGTTTCTTGTTCATACTATTCATATTTGGCTTTACGTTTCCTTCCCTACACAGCATGACTACTGTCATCAGAAGATGATGTTATTTTTGTTCCCACTTAATGTAGTAAATTTGGCATGCCTGGAGGAAGTGTGGTGAACACTTTGATGTGCTGCTATTGTCCCCCCCAACACTACTCAAGAAAGGATCTGCAGCCTAGTTGTCGGGAGGGTGGTCAGTAGGCAGCCTTCTGGTATCAGCTCCTTCAGGAATTACCTTCATTACAGAAAGCCACCCCGTCCAAGGTGACAGCCCTTCCCATAAAAATCCACCTACACTGTTTGATTGGTTTGTAGTATTATGGCCTGAGCATCTTGGCTCAGTTTGGAACAACTCAGAAGAACCATTCTATTTCCACAGCTTCCCACTGAGTTAGCCAAACCTATAATTGAACCTTATCACATCTCAACTTCTTGTCTGCTCGAAGTGTTATTCTTCCTCTCCTTTCCATGGTTATTGCCCTGAAGGGCATTTCCTGGTAAATATCTAAAACATTAAAATCTGTTGTTGAGTCCAATTCCAGGGGAATCTACCATGGAACAGGGTTATAGAATGGCCTCTGGATATTTTAGCTGTGTGTGAACTCACTAGCAGTGAATTTATAGGAAACATTTGAAGTATCTAGATCTTACCCCTTGTCCCTAAACTAGCAGTTGGCATTGAAAAATCTTCAAGTGGTTTTGCTCCTTTATTTTCTCTCAGGGCTCTTATTTTGCATGTTGTAAACAATGAATTTAATGGCCCTTCCCTCAACCCAGTCTCTCTCTCTCTCTCTCTCTCTCTTTTTTTTTTTATACCTTGCAGATATTCTGAAAAGCTTCTGGTTTGAAGATGATACAATTATCCTAGATTATCACAATTTTTTGCTTGTTTTCTCTATTTTTGTACACCTTTGATTATTTGCAATAAAGTTTTAGAGAGAAAGGAAAATCCATAAACAGGAGCTCAGGCCACCATCTCAAAGGAGATGTTTCTGACATGTTCTTGATATAAAAATTAGTATGTCTTTCATCACCACAGAAGGAAAGTAAAATAGAGCACTGGGGATTTATTGAAATGAACAAATATCACAGTTTTTTTCCTATACAGACTAATGATATTTGAAGATCAAATTAAGATATAATTATCTTAAAATCACTTTGATCATAAAAATCATATAAATAAAAGAATTGCTAGATATTTTCTAATTAGTGTTCTTTACTCAGAGTAGTTGCAAGTGGAATTAACATAAATTTAACAATCATTTAATCTGGATTTAAATCCCATGGTGTTGGTGCTGCTGTTAATTGTGTTTGAGTGGGAAGACAGATAACTAATATAATTATTTGATGCAGCATCATTCCCTGAACTGAAAACATAGGTTCATAGTACAGAATTGTCCCAAGAGGAGTGGAGCCTTGAAAACTTATTTAACGTCACTGTCATTCAGTTTTCTAATCTATAAGTGCAAATAAAAAAACAAAAAACAAAACAAAAAAACAGGATAAATTCCTAAAAGTGGAATTGCTAAGTCATAAGGCAGCTACATTTTTAATTTTTTGAGGTATTTCCATGCTGCTTTCCACAATGGCTGTACCAGTCTGCATTCCCACCGACAATGCAAAAGTGTTCCCCTTTCTCCACATCCTCATCACCACTTTTTTGTTGATTTACTGATGATAGCCATTCTGACAGGTGTGAGATGGTATCTCATTTTGGTTTTAATTTGCATTTCTCCGATAGTTAGTGATGCTGAGAATCTTTTCATATGACTATTGGCCGTCTGTATGTCCTCTTTTCCCATTTTATAACTGGGTATTTTTTTTTGGTGTTGAGTTTTTAATATCCAAAATTTATAAAGAACTTATAACCCCTTATTAACCCCTTATCATATGTGTTGGCAAATATGTTCTCCCTTTCAGTGTGTTGTCTCTTGATTTTGTTGATGGTTTTCTTTGAGTGTGAAAACTTTTATTTTGATGCAGTCCTATTTGATTATTTTTGCTTTTGTTTCCCTTGCCTGAGAAGATACAACAAAAAAATATTGCCATGTGCAATATCCAAGATTTTACTGCCTATCCTTTCTTCTAGGATTTTTATGGTCCCCTGTCTAACATTTAAGGCTTTGAGCCATTTTGAATTTATTCTTGTCTGTGGTATAAGAAAGTGGTCTAGTTTCATTTTTCTGCATGTATCTGTCCAATTTTCCCAATCTCATTTATTGAAAAAACTGTATTAAGACCAGTGTCTGTACTTACTTCCTCTGTCAAATATTGACTATAAAAGCATCGGTTTACTTCTGGGCTCTCTTTCTGCTCCATTGATTTATGTGCCTGTTCTTATGCCAGAACAATGCTGTTTTGATTACTAGGGCCTTGTAGTATAGTTTGATATTAGGTAGCATGATTCCTCCAACTTTGTTCTTCTTTCTCAGGAATTCTGTTGCTATTTAGGGCCTGTTGTGGTTCTATATAACTTTTTGAAATATTTGGCCTAGTTTCTGAAATACATCATTGGAATCTTCTTAGGAATTGCATTGAATCTATAAATTGCTTTGGGTAGTATGGGCATTTAAATGTTGTTATTTCTTTCTATTCATGAACATGGTATTGGTATCTTCTTTAATTTCTTTCTCTAGTGTTTTAACCTGAAACACTAATTTGAAAAAACATAAACCACCTCTATGTTCATTGCAGCATTATTACAATAGTCAATATATAGATGCAGCCCAGTGTCTATCAGCAAAAGAGTGGATAAAACAACTATAGGACATTTACACAATGTAATACAACTAGGCCATAACAAAGAAGAAAATTTTACCCTTTGAGAGAGCGTGGATGGGCCTGGAGAACATTATGCTAAGTGAAATAAGCTAGTCAGAGAAAGGCACATACCATATGATTTTACTCATGTGTGGTATCTAATGAACAAACTGAACTAACAAGCAAGATAGAGACAGACTCACAGATAAAGAATAGGCTGGCAGCTCTAGGGTAGGGTAGAGTGGAGAGATCCAGCAAAAAAGGATAAAGGACTCATGGACATGGACAATGGTGTGGTAATTATGGGGAACAAATGGTAATGAAAAAAATACAACAAAAATCAATTTTAAAACAAAACAAATTGTTACCTTACAATGTTCGACATGTGTTATGAGTATCAGATTAGAGGATATATATAAAACTATTTTGAAAATATTTTAGTATTGTAAATATACAAGGCATTATCATTGTTATTCTCTTCTTTAATCCAGCTTTATTGATATCCTTTTCTGAAGTTTGTAAGTTCTCACATTGGGGTTCAGGAATCAAGCTTGGTCTTGTTATTATACTAAAACTGGTCCATCTGAGTTACTTATTGGAGACAAATATCTACAATATAATAGCGCCTAACCTTTAAATTTAATAATTAATAATTAATTCATGTTGGCAGATTAAATTAAAAATTAATATCACCTTATATGCTTTTCAATACAATTATTAACTTTTTCTTTATTTAGTGAAGCTTTGAAAGAGAGGAGGGGAGAGAGAGAGAGAGAGAGAGAGAGGGAAGAAGAGGGTGACAAGCAGCAGTGCAACAAAAAAGGGAAATGGTTCATTAGGTTTTTGATTCAGTTTAGTACATGGACTAAAAATCCCAGAAACCATGGAAACAAGAACTCAGTCACATGATATGTCATGGAAGATTTTCAGCCTGCTAAAAAAATCTCAAAGATATATGGTGAACTAAGTATAAAACAATTTGATGTTGTAAATGTCTTCATACATTTTCAAGGGTACTAATTCTAATGTTCAGATTACTAAGGAAGACTTCTAGAAATCATTTTCTAGAATTGTGAAGCCTGTGGCTAAACTATAAAACCTATAATCTTTAATGTGAGGTACACTTATTAATTGAACTCTCTATACAGGAATATGTTACAAGAACCTTCAGTGAGTGCCTAAAACTGAGGATAGTACCAAACTCCATATAAACTATATTTTTTTCTATAAATAAATACCTAAAATAAAGTTTAAAGTTTAATTTATAAATTAAGAACAGTAAGACATTAACAATAGTGAAATAGAACAATTGTTCTATAATTAGAATAATTAACTTGTCTAATCATGAAACAATGATAACCATATACTATAATAAAAGTTATGTGAATAGAATGTGGTCTCTTGCTCTCAAATCTCACTGTCCTGTACTCACCCTTCTTCTTGTGATAATATGACATGATAAGATGCCTGAATGATGAGGTGAAGTGAAGTGAATGGAACATTATTAAGTAAAATGAGGGTTACTGGAACACAAGCACTGCTATACTGGACAGTCGATCTGATAACCAAGATGGTTACAAAGTGATTAATGGGCAGATACCCTATAGATCATGCAAATACTGGACAAAGGGATAATTCATGTCCTCAGTGAGATGGAGCAAGATAGTTTGAGGTTTTATCACACGAGTTTAACTGGCAAATGATTTAAAATTTATGAATTGTTAATTTTTGGAATTACCCATTTAATATGTATGGACTACGGTTAACTATGGGGAACTGAAACTATGGAAAACGAAATGGCAAATGAAAGGAGACTGCTATACTTCAGTGGGTTGTTGGCTGCAGATTTTTCAGTCTTTTTCAGCACTGGCTCTAGCACAGATAGTAAACATGAATTCTAGAGATGAATGTAATAGCAAAATCAGAATTACCATTAAGATCAAAGGCTTTGTATCTTCTCTCTGGGCTTGTACCTTCTCCTTGTTACCTTCTTGCAATGAAATTTCTTTGCATTTTAGTTTTTTCAACTGTTTATTGGTAATACTTGTATCCTTATGACTACTGTGCCATAATATAAACCAGTAGATGAGATATATAACAGTAATAAAGTTTATAATAATAACAATATTAGGAGCAATGGGTGAGAAGTCCAAATATTCATGGAGAAATGCACTAGGTAGAATGTGTGTAGGACAAACTTCTTCATGGCCTCCCAGTTCCATTTTAGGTCCCTTGAAATAAATGATTATACCTTGGCAATCTCTGTTCACATTATCAATATCTTTCTCCTTCATGGCAGCTTTACAAGATATGAGTGAAATAAAATGATAGAGTAATCAAAATGGGTCATTGTAATAAGGAAGTGTAGCATTTATTTTCCAGATCAAATTTTCCCCATAACCCATTTTATTACATATGTTGTTCTGCCAATGACCATATTGATGTCTTATCCATATATACTAGTGGTTTTGTAATCCTAGAAGACCCTAAGTAACTCTGTAAAGAGTTTGTTCTCACTAAGGTGGAGAACTCCTCATTGATGACTGTGTACCCTGGCTGTGATGAGGACAGATATAAGAAGGCATGTGCCATTGTACATAATGAATGTATCTCAAGGAGAAATGTACTGTCTCTCTGAAAATGGTCTCATGGGCCTGCCTCATACAAAGAAAGTTCTGGAGTCCTTTAACACTGGTACAACTATGGATAATGATGTAAGCTCAACATTTTGGTGAGTGTCTGCTAGGACACTGATTCTGTAGGAGGTGAGAGGACTGGTAACTAGGGTTTCAAATTTTAGGTTAAATGTTTTATCAATCCATTTTTATTCATTGTGGTTGTTTCACCTATAACTTCCAATCACAGTAATTTCAGGATTTCTACATATAGTACCTTTCAAATAAGTGTTATTGATACTTCTGAAAGTTCTGAATGCCCTTGAGGATCTCATTCACTTTCTGTAGAATGAAACTTGTCATTTACTGTTAGTTAGTCTTGTCTTCACATGGATATAGTCCCCCTTTACACTGCAACCTGAGTATAGATGTGGTAAATAAAGGAGTTATTTATGTCCATTTAATTCATTTTGTGAATGACTACTTACATAATGAAAAAGATATTCTCCTGATTTCTTTTTTCCTAAAAGACCTTTAGCATTTGACATGTAATTAGGGCTTGGTTACAGTAATATTTCAGTACATTATTTTAGGAATTATAGATGCAACTCTACAAAGATGATAGGAAAGTAAGAACTAAAATTGTAAAAAAAAAAAGTAAGAAAAATCACTATATTTGTAAATTGCAAGAAATTAGATGGTCATGTAAATATTGAAGCACTAAGTTCAATTTTTTCATTGTCTCTTAATAAGAGAACAAAATCCATAAGTAGTCCAAATATATTTAACATATTTTAAATAATAAATGTTTTCTAAACCTTGAACTTCTTGGGTAAAGCTCATGAAAACTATTTGCTTAATGGGAAAACATGTATGTGAAAAGATTGGATTAAGTTCTTGATCTAAAAACAATCATCTCAAGCTGGACAAGGTGCCCTAGTCTGTAAACCACCTGCCAGGATACCTGTTGCATAGTTTTCTCAAAAATAAGCTATGGCACGGTGAGATTTAAATTTCGTATAAATTTAACTTGGTCAATTTTGATGTGCTGGTAGCTTAGTTTAATGCAAAAATATCTTTCATCTCCATTTTCTCTTGATTCTCAACATTTATGGACTTTTAGTCAAAATGTTAGACATATAAGCTATAATATATGTATATGTTATGTAATATACTTAGTCATAGATTATAGCTTTTAAGTACATATAAAAGACATATGTAAATATACAGCTTTGAGTACATATGATGTATATGATAAATATATAGAAAGATATGGATATATTTCCTATTTATATTTAATAGAATTTTTCCAATGCTTTTCAATCTTTACTATTTTCAATGTTCACTATAAAGGCTGAATATATCAACATTGATTTTTGGGTTTGGCAGATATACCTCATTTTAAAAAATCTCTTATTATTTCAAATAATGAGTGGTTTAAAATTCTCCATAAATGCACATGGAAAATAAAATGAAACAAAGTGTAGACACATAATTTTATCCCAATTCATTGTGGTAACACATGCCTCAGGAGTCAGGATGACATTTAGTGGCCTAGTGGTAATATAGTGAAGAGACAATTGTCATTGTGCTATTTTTTTCATGGTACCCACAGGACCAGGTTGTATGCACATCCATGCAGAGAAATTGTTTATGTCATCCAACATCTAAATATAAATTAGTATGCCCTAACTACATGTCAGAATTGAAGCCTATGACATTAAAAACAAAAAATCTTTGGATCATTAGCCTACTAGTTGATGGAGTCTGAATGGCATCTTCCCCAATTATCCCACAGTAAAAGTTAATTCACCTTGCTATGAAACTGACCCTTATAGTAGCTTGTTTCTATTTTCTTAATTTGATTGGTTACATCTCTGTCTTGTAGTACTGTGGCAAGTATAAACCATGGTCTGTGGATGTTCCTAGGAGATTTAGGCACATGCGGCAAAGGTATTAATGTTTTTCCAGGAACAAAAGATAGAAAATAGAGTAAACTGAGAAAAATAATGGAGAGATACATACCCTGCATTATGTTATACTTAAGTGTTCTTGATATTTAACCCAGTTACTACTGAACTGGCCTGTCTCTGTCTTAAATGTTTGCAAAGCTGTCAACACTAGCCCAGTTCTATTTCTAACAAATAAAACCCAACAAAGACATAATTTATAGTCAGAATGCTTATTATGGCCACTGGCTATGGTCAATAACTTGAAGTAGATTCCCTGCAAAGTTGCTAGATTCGCTCTAGGCAAATAAGTAACAGGTGATAGTGGCTATATATCTATACTCAGCTGTATTTTATATCTCTACTTCTTTCCTTCCTTCCCCTCCTCTTCCTCTTACTTCCTCAACCTCCTCTCTCTTCTCCCTCTTTACTTTCCCCTTGTCTTTCTCTTTTTCTTAAAATGCTGTTTCTAAATCCTGCAGTGGTGTTTTCTCCTAAGTATTTACCAGTCAGGTATATTCACAGCAAGTTGATAAGGGGGAGGAGGAGCTTTTAGATATTACCACTGAAAACATAATTCTAAATTCCTCCCTAGCATCCTTACCTTTGACATTTCTTTCAAAGTGCACATCCCAGGTTAGGCTGATCTTTGACAAAATTAAATACGAGAGAAATTTGGCCTTTTTCTAACCTTCCTATGCCAAATACCACTATTTAAAAGCAAATTATGTTTTGATAAAACACATACTAGTATGAACCACGATTTCTGTTCAGTTAAAATTCTAAACCCAAGTATTTATATTATGAGTAAAAGACAAGCTAACTTCATCAGTTCAGTTTTATGTATTTAACAGACCAGATTATCAGAGCCGATTAGTCAGTGATGAAAACGCTGGTGGTAAGGAGAGTTGGGATTTCTAAAGAGCTGATGTTTCATTCCATCTTTGACACTCACAAGGGAAGTGACATTGTTTAGTTTAACCTCTCTGATTCTCAATTTCTGTGTCAGTAAAATTGAAATAACACTAGTACCTACTCCATACATTGCTGTGATGATTAAATGCTTATAACATTTACTTGGAGATTTGTTTAGCACATATTCACATACATAGGAAAATACAAAAATTAGAAATTAAACACAAGTCACTATATAGTATAGCATGGTGTTTGGCTCCCAAAATAAAAACTTGTTATTTTTACTCTGGAAATCTCTTCAACACTTTCCACATTCTACAAATAATGATCAAAAAGAAAAGAAAACTCTCAGCCCATCACAGCCTTAAATAATCAAAGTAATGATGTAGAAAACTAAGAACTTTTATTTTTAATTTCATCCATCCTCACACATCCTTCCCTTTGGCAACAATCATTATTCTCTCTATATAGGGAGTGTTTCTCTTTTATTTATTAATTTGTTTTGTTTATTTAGAGTCCATATATTAGTGAAATCATAAGGTATTTGTCTTTCTCTGTCTGACTTATTTCACTCAGCATAATGTCTTCTAGGCCCATCCATGTTGTTGCAATGACAAGATTTCATTATTTTTTATTGCTAAGTAGAATTCCACTGTAGAGAAGCACCACCTCTTTTTCTATTCATCTCTTGATGGAAAACTAGGTTTCTTCCACATCATGGCTATTGTATGAAATGGTTCAGTGAACATAGGGGTGCATGTATATATATTTTTGAATTACTATTTTATTATTATTTTTCAGGTAAATATTCAGAACTGAAATTACTAGATCTAATAGCAGCTCTATTTTTTTTTTTTTTTTGAGGCATCTCCATGCTGTTTTCCATAGTGGTTGCACCAAGTTGCAATCCTACCAATAGTATATAAGTTTTCTGCATTTATTTGTTGATTTGTTTTTTTAATGAAAACCATTCTGACTAGTGTGAGTTGGTGTCTCATTGTGGTTTTAATTTGAATTTATCTGATGAGCAGTGATGTTGAACACCTTGTCATGTATCTGTTGGTTATATGTATGTCCATTTTGAAAAAAAAAAAAGATCTATTTAGATTCTCTGCCTTAAATTATCCAAACGATGAAATGAAAGAATAACTTTTTATCAGCCTTGAGAGAGTATATTAACCTTTGGAAAACTTGAACAGTTCAATAATTTCCACTTCTTAATAAAGTTAGTGAATAATACATTAAATTATACTCATGTTTTTGTGAAATTCAATAAGTCTTCCCCTCTAACTAATTTCCCTAGTAATAAATCCATTAGAAAACACTGATACACATTAAAAACAGCTCTGACAAATGACTCATGTTCTTGGCCCTAAGCAACTCTTCAAACTTCTGTGTTTTCTTTCACAGTCTTTAGTAAACATGGATTGTTTAGTGTATTACAAACTAAAAGCTGCATTTAGCAATATTTTCAAGCATAGAATTCAGGTTACTCAAAAGAAAATAAATAAATTTGGTTTTACTAATAGGTTATGTCTCTCTCTCTCTCTCTCTCTCTCTCTCTCTCACACACACACACACACACACACACTCCAGAATGTAAAGCAAAGGTCCCTTTTTCTCACATTTCCTAGCATCCAGTTATTTGCTCTGTTTTTAAAATTGTACCTTTCATGGTAGAGAGATGGATTAAAGAACAATGAGGTAGACATATATGGGGAAACCAGATGGTGTTTTAAGGAGAATTTTTAATTTATTTTTTTTAGAGCGAGAGAAGAAGGAGGGTGAAGGAGAGACAGAGAAGGGGGGAGAGAGAGAGAGAGAGAGAGAGACATCAATTTGTCATTCCATTTATTTATGCCTTCATTGGTTGCTTCTTATATATGCTCTGACCAGGTGCCAACCCACAACCTTGGCATATCGAGATGACATAACTAACCAACTGAGAATTCGGCCGGGGCTTGAAGAGAATTTAATTGTGAACACATAACGTAGGTCTAAAACACAGGGGGATTAGAAAGGTTTCTGAATTTGTTTCTAGGACAAACACAAAGAGAAGAATTCTAGATCGAGACATTTAAGCCTTGTTTCTTATTTTGATTATTCTCTTTTATTAACTAGAGGCAATTACCTTAAACTAGAAAATATTGTGTGTATTCTCATATATAATATATAATAATGAAAACCACTGACAAGGATAAAATAAGACATATTATAGCGATTCTGATAACTGCCTTTCTGGAAACAAAGTGATCAATAGGTTAAAAAAAAAAAAAACTTATGGAAAGAGTATAAAGCAATTCTTAACGTAGTGAATAAGAACTCCAAAATTTGAGATTAGAACATTTTTGGAAGATAACTATATGATAGGTATCTCTCTTTGATGACTTACATTATTGCAATTTGAATTATAACCTTAATATTTCAGGATGTTTTGGGATCATTGATGACCACTCTGGGTTGCTTTCTTCCCCAATGCCTATATTACCATAAAGGAGAAGTCACAGATTGTCACTACTAGTAGAGCATCAATTCTGTGAAAGGTCTTATGGTCACACTATGCTGGCAATCAATCACTTACTTGATATATACAAGGCTTCATGGTACTGGCAACCGGGTTCACAGATTTCTTGAAAAAGCTTTGTGTAGCTAGAATTATGCTCTCTGTGGAGAATATATTATCCTTCCCTTTATTTAAGATCAAGTTTGGCAAGGCTTGATCTTTACCACAAAGGAACACTGTAGCATTTCACAGCACAGCAGTAAGGTCAGAAATTCAAGTTAGGCCAAGGAGGTGCTGGGTCAGACAACTTTTACCAAACAGAAAAGGTTTGAGAGAACTAGCTTGAAGTATGAAGAAAATTTATATTGAGTAAAGTTCAAAAGGCTTCTGTCTGTCACTTGTTCAGATGGGCCTTTTGTACTCGTACTCCACATAGTTCTGTTTGCACTCTCCCAGACCTAATTGATTGGTTTTGTTTTCCTGGCAGGAGTTGTCTAGACATTTAAGACGCCCACCTCTGCATTACAAACACTTGTTTGTATGTAGAAAATGGAAGCACTGTCCTTCCCTCACCCTTAGCCATGAGTGTTTAGTGTCTGTCTTCAGTGAAAGCCTCGCTGACTCATTCTGCGAGCCCACTGGAGAATCAAGAGCCCAGTCAGTCCTGTCGGCTGTGAAAAGGAATGGACTGTTCTTTTTTCCACTACTTGTTTCTTCCCCTAGTTTAAGTCAATGCTTTTAAGCCATGGGTATGAAGCTGGATCCCTGACAACATACCTTGGAAATGAGAAGCCAAAAACAAAAAATAAAACACACAAAAAAAACAGAGGACACTTAGAGTCACAGACATGTTTTCTTTGATTGAAAACACCTGTTTGCAAGGAAAAATTGGAAAATCAAACATGACATGAATAAAGATATGAAAAATATAAATATCAGTACAATTTTCAAGTATAATAATGTTAAAACAATTTGTTCTCATTATAGTGCACAATACAATTTTTAAAAATATTTATTTATTATTTTTTAGAAAGAAGGGAAGGGAAGGAGAAAGAAAGGAAGAAAAACATTGATGTGAGGGAAAAACATCAATTGGTTACCTCTCCAACGTGCCCCAACTGGGGACCGAATCTGCAACCCAGGCATGCGCCCTAACGAGGAACTAAAACGAGCAACCTTTCGTTTTGTGGGACAATGCCCTACAAACTGAGCCATACCAGTCAGGGCTGAATTTATTTTTTACCTATAACAGAGAAGCATAGGTATGGAAAGGTTTTATATGGTGCTACTAGACAGGACTTTTTAGAGCAATTAGTTTATTGAGGTACTATTGTTTATTGTGTTGCCTCTAACTGTTACAAATACATAGGCCCAAGGACATCAGTGGGAAAACACTTAGTCTTAAACCTGAAGACTCACTTCTTAAAGTGTGTTTGTAACTTGCAGAATTTTATATTTTGTGCTCTTTCGTGGTTGTCTTATAACTCTAAACCTGGGTGGCAAACATTCTCTGAAGGCTTAACTAGGGTTGGAGGATAGACCCCAAGACCACTCATGTGCATTTTTACAAGAGACATCTGTTCTTGCCAGATGGGTCTTTTTATAAGGTTACCTAACTCATTATTTACCCCATAGCAAGGAATGAGAGAAAAGAAGAGGATAAAGAAAAAGAGAAAGAGAAAGAGGGAAAGAGAAAGAGAGAATAATTAAGAAGGAAGCTGCAGTTTCTATTTTTTTGGGTAACTTAATCTCAAGCATGACCTACCATTGTTTTTGATATTCTATTGGTCACACAGACCAATTCTGGTATAAAATGATCTACACACAGGTGAATATCAAAAGCCAAGGGTCATTGTGGGACACCTTGGATATTAGCTAAAATATAATTTATTAGTTTATTCTTATGAATTTTGGTAAAATTTAAATGAGTAATTTGATTAGTTTAGTCAATGAACATTTGGTGTTAAGTGCATAGTATGAGCCATAGGAATTTACATGACAGTCAAGTAACAGGAGATGGAAGAGGAAGTGAGAAAAATTAGAGCTAGTTTGGGCTTTGAGAGCACTAGGGAGTGGGTGGGTATCCATAGAAGACAAACACCTGGGTAAATGACACATAAACTGAGGAGAGGGGTCAGATGAAAATTTTGGGAAGGTAAGAAACCATGCAAATCATGTAAGTTTTTTAGTATATAGTGAGAGGACAATAATATAATAAGGGTGGGAAAACGAGAAAAATGGGTTTGTGCATAAAGGAACTAGAGTAACTTTCAGAAAACCAGTGGTAAAATCAAAAATAAATTCCAGGACCTCTCACTAATCCTTGGTTTTGCATGCTATAATTCTCAGGAGCTCTCTGAGAGAAAGAAAAAAAAAGTGGGTAAATATCCTTGAACTCAAAGGAGTTCAGGGCTTTCCAGGAAAAAGCCAGTGATGCAAACACCTTGCAAGGATTAAATGCCTGATTTCCCTTTTATCATCTTGATAACCTTCATCTACTTTGCTCTTCAACTTTTAGGTAATACTAAATCAACTCCCAGAGGACCCTCGTAATAGCTTCAACCCTTTCCAGGAATGACCTGACGAGGCCCCTATGTCATTTCACATTTTTTTCTACATCCCACATTTTACTTGTAGGATGAGAGAAATCCATATAAAGTGAGTTTAGAGAATTGATTTCTCATGAAGGGAATCTATCTTTCTTATTTGTAATGGAATCACCATTTTACTTACCTCTGGGATGCTGGATGTGGAACGTTTTGCTTTCATTGCACAAAAAGAAATACATCACACTGGAGACAAGAGGAAGATATAATAAATGATAGAGAAACCTAGACAATAATCTCCACTTCCCCAAATGATTTTTTCCCTCTGCTTCTCTTCATAGTTATACACCATAGGCCCAATATGAACCTATATTTATTCTCTCATTATCTTGTCATTGTTAATAATGCTTAAATATAATATTTATCTCTTTAATTTTTCAGATTATCTCTATTGCAGATTAATTTTTAAGCAGTGTATACACACATACATGTATATGGACAACCCAAAACATATATGCATACCTACGATCCAGTGTGTGTATATATACACATATATATACTTATGTTCATACTTATATGTATATACATGCAGCCAAATATATGTATGTGAGCAACCCCTTACTTAGGTCATTGGAGTCCGAACTCTGTTACTAGATTCAAATGAAATTTCTATTATGTACACTGATTTATTAAATCATATAAACTAAGAATGGTGCTCTCATTTTTTAGTGTAGAAGTTTAAAATGTTCATATCTTTATATCTTCCTTTTTTTAAATATATTAAATATATTTTATTGATTATGCTATTACAGTTGTCCCATATTTTTTCTCCCCTTTATTCCCCTCCACCTGCACCACCCCCCACCAATATCTCTCCCCCCAGTTCATGCCCATGGGTTGTACATATAAATTTTTTGGCTTGTCCATTTCATACACTATTCTTAACCTCCTCCTGTCTATTTTATACCTACCATTTATGCTGCTTATTCCTTGTACCTCTTCCCCCATTCTCCCCTCTCCCCCTTCCCTCCAATCCATTTGCTCTCCATTTCTGTGATTCTGTTCCTGTTCTAGTTGTTTGTTTAGTTTGTTTTTGTTTTCATTTTTAATTTTTAGGTTCAGCTGTTGACAGCTGTGATCTTATTCTGTTCATAGTTTTTGATCTTTTTCTTAGATAAGTCCCTTTAACATTTCATATAATAAGGGCTTGGTGATGATAAACTTCTTTAACTTGACATTATCTGGGAATCACTTTATCTGCCCTTCCATTCTAAATGATAGCTTTGCTGGATAGAGTAATCCTGGATGAGGGTCCTTGCCTTTCATGACTTTGAATACTTCTTGCCAGCCCCTTCCTGCCTGCAAGGTTTCTTTTGAGAAATCAGGGGATAGTCTTATGGGAACTCCTTTGTAGGTAACTGTCTCCTTTTCTCTTGCTGCTTTTAAGGTTATCTCCTTACCTTTTAATCTTGGGTAATGTAACTATGATGTGCCTTGGTGTGTGCTTCCTTGGGCCCAACTTCTTTAGGACTCTCTAAGCTTCCTGGAACTTCCTGCAAGCCTATTTCCTTAGCCAGATTGGGGAAGTTCTCCTTCATTATTGTTTCAAATAAGTTTTCAATTTCTTGCTCTTCTTCTTCTCCTTCTAGCGTCTCTATGATTTGGATGTTGGAATGTTTAAAGTTGTCCCAGAGGTTAAGCCCTGACTGGTGTGGCTCAATGGATTAAGTGCTGGCCTGCAAACCAAACTGTCGCTGGCTCGATCCGCAGTCAGGGCACATGCATGGGTTGCTGGCCAGGTAGCCGGTGGGGGGTGTGTGAGAGGCAAGCACACATTGATTTTTGTCTTCCTCTCTTTCTCCCTTTTATCTCCTCTCTCTAAAAAAAATAAGATAAATACATCTTTCTTAAATCATACACATGACACAAAACACACACATAGGATATATAAGAATGCATACATACTTCCACTTTACTGGTATGTAGATAATAAATACTATGGTCATTTGTTTTTATGGTTTTGAGGACCTCTGGTTAGGAAAATTAATGAAAGAATAACTGACTTTCTTGCTGCTTATTTAATGTTCTACCATAGAAATCACTTGTGTCACCCAACATGTCCTGCTCAACCAGGCCCTCAATGCTACAAAAGCTACATTTCTGCCTGCTGATTGCTTTTGCCTGGAGATGTATATTCAAAGATGTGTTAGACAGTAGAAATGTTTTTTGAGAAATCAGCACAATGATATGTATTGAACTGAAGAAGATGGATGTCATGAACTATATCACAGCAAAAAAAAAAAAATCAGTATAGTCAACAGAATATCTTGCTGCCATATTCCATTGTCTGGAAAACCTGCTCCATAAATTTGTGCTAATGGTAAGAGCAGCATAATACTGAATCAAATATTAGCATACCATTCAGACACCTGGAAATATGGAGAGCAACTCTAATATACTTGCTTAAGTCAAAGGTTTACCAGGAGTTATGGATCACCTGGTAATATCTATGACTTGGGTAGAAAAGAAATCCCCATCTTATCTTGCTGAAAGTTTTCTTCTAGTACAAAAATCAGCTCTTGACACTAAATTTTTGTTTTAATTGTTTAGTGGTTCTTTGCATCAAAATGTATGACCTATTTTTGTCTTTAAGTAGGGGGATTTAAAACATGGGTTTTTCTATTTCTTTAATGTCACAGCATATAGAGAATCATATCATTCTTATTCTGTTCCCTTTGACACTGTCCTGGATGTCTTCAGTGTGGCTCCTGCTCTTCTTGCTCTGTACAGGCCCAGGCCCTTTCCACATTCCATGTCTTTGCACCTTTCTTCTTCTTTGTTCTTGTGTTTTCATTCTCTTCATTTTTCACACTGGTTCCTCCAGATAGAGGGCTCTGATTGAAATTTCCCTATTCCTGTTATGATTAAGGTTCTGCCCCTGAACTGTAACACCTGTGGTTTCATTTTCCTTCATGCGCAACATTCCTAAGGCTATATCTAGACAAATGAGTAAATCACTGCTTTGCCCTCTAATAGGCTTTCCTTATCTTTTGCTTCTAATCCTTTATATTAACCCATGTTGGAAACCTCTCCTTGCCTCAATGATTTCTAGATCTCCCTCATTTCCAATGTATTGATATTTTGCTTTGCAATTAGTATAAGATTTTCTCATTTCCTCCCCAAACCCAGGATGATACACTAAGATTATTGTTACCTTTAAAGCAGAATGGGTAATAGGTGAAGTCTCATGCTAGTATCTATTTCGAATACTGGTATGTATGCCATGACAATCACTGTGGTCCCACCCAACATACATTAGCATAGCAAATATTAACTCTTGCTGTGAAAACAATACTTGAAAAAAACCCTAGATTTTCTATCATTATTCCTTTAAAAGGCAAAGAAATATGAGAAAGCTCTCATCCAATTTTAACTCCAAAGTGTTTTTTCTTTATTCATATATATTCATTGAATATGATAATTAAGTTTAGATTTTGGATTCATGAACGTATGCCGTTGGGATACTTTCTGCCCACATGTGTATATTAATACTACTGTTCTTTGCAAAGGCCTCATCTCACACAAACTGCATAGAAATTAATGAACATGTAAAAATGCTAAAGCATTGCCATTTAGGATTTTACATGGTTCAGATGGGGTTTTCCTTTTTTTTTTTTTTTTTTCACTTGAGGCTGTAAGCCAGAACACAGAGAAAATATTTAATTAAATGGAGTTCAACAGGAAAGTTAATTTACTTTAGTGTAAGAATATGAAAACTGTGCCAAGATAAAAACTAAAATGACTATATTATGAATTAGCATTTCTTCCTCTCTCCTTACCCCTTCTCCCTCCTTTGTGTAATTGGGATTGTATATAAGGGGTAACTTTTTTTTTTTAGTTTTTTGCTTTTTTTTTTTTCTCCTCAATTGATCCATTTCTTTTCATGACTGGGTCCCACTATGCAAATTAATTTGGATATTCAGTTTTAGAAAAAGAAAACATTTTTTTACATGTTTGAATTGATTCTAATCTTTTTTGTTTGTTGTTCTCAACCTTCAGCCCTGCTTGTAGTTTTTATGCAAGGGTTTGGTCATTTTCTGGCTGTTATGGTAGATACATATAAAACCTGACATGTCCTCAATAAATAAAAGCCTTGAGGAAATCCAAGGGACTGCTGAGTCACTTGGAGTGATATCACAAAAATAGTATTTTCAAAATTCATTATTTCTCCTTCATTACAAATTGCTGGATTTTCTGAGTTTCACCTCTTCTTGACCTTATTTTCCCTTATTACTTGAGAGAAGCTTTTTACTTGGATGATTTTCTATCATTTATTCAGTTAAGTAAGTGAACAGTCTCCCACGGGGAAAAGTGTAAATTTATAGATGGTGGATGGCAGAGATTTTGAATAGAGTATTAACATCCACTTGCCCAATATCCGACTTTCTCAGCTACACTTATGAAAACTGCTAGAATGGTGCATGGATGCCCCAAATATGTCCTTTCATATACATATATATATAATAAATCCTACAGCATGAAGCCCTTCTGTGAAAAATGGTATTTAAACAGAAAACCAAAGACAAATATTAGAACTCATTATATTTATTTTTAAAATACAAAAATATTTTAATGCACTTGACATTGCACTAAGGCTCCTAATTTGATACATGTATAATAGTGGATGTGAATCGTTCCTATCAAACTGAATAATTTCACTCAGAGGGTGTTTGTGTGGGTGCCTTTTATGAAACAGTTTTTTTAAAATCTCTGGGTTTTAATATAAACCTTGTTCAAAATACTTTTTATATTTAACTGTTTATAAAATAGTGTATACTATATAGAATACATATTTGTGCATAAACATAAATATTATACATGTATGCATTTTCCAGAATAATTGTAGCAGTGTCGTCAAATTGAAGAAAACTCTACATACAGATGTTCCTTCAGTTACAGTGGGGTTATATCCCAATAAATCCATTGTAATTGAAAATGTCATAAGCTGAATATGCATTTGAGACACCTAACCTACTGAACATCATGAATTCATCTAGCCTATCGTAAACATACTCAAAATACCTACATAAGTTAGCTTACAGTTTGGCAACATCATCTAATACAAAGCCTACTTTGTAATAAAGTGTCAAATACTTCTTGTAAATAATTTATGGACAACTGCACTGAACATGAAAAACAGAACGGCTACATGAGCATTCACCATTAATGCACACAACTGAAAGCACACTGGCACACAAGTGGGAGCTTTTTGGATGTGATGGAATGCAAAAACCCAAAACACAATATCCAAAAAATGCTGGTGAAACAGAACACCGTAGTGTGTCTGTTGTTTACACTCATGACGGTGTGGCTGACTAGGAACAGTGACTCACTGACACTGCCTAGCATCACCAACGTGTACTGTACCACATTTAATACTGGCCGGGAAAAGATGAAAACACAAAATTCCAAGTATGGTTTCTATTGACTACATGTTACTTTCACACCATTGTAAAGTCAAAAATTTTAAGTAGAACCATCATTAAGTTGGGGACCACCTGTAGTCATTATGAATATCTGGTTGCGCAGTAACACTATTGCTGTTTCCCTGTGGATATTTATTTGCACCAGAGCCTTCTATCATCTTCTGAACTATTTCAACTTATTTTTAATTTCTATGGCATAAAATTCTTATTTTTAAATAATTTGTGTCCTCCTTGTAAATTCACACTTTACAGAATTATTCAAAACAAGCACCTTGGTTTTAAAGCTTTAGATATGTGTGTTTTAAATGGTAAGCATCAAAATAAACATATATATTTTCTTAACACATTTGTGCATTGAATTGAGGAGAAAACACCATTCATGCTCTGTCTGGGAGAGATAACTTATTGCGCAATAATCTTATTTAAGTGTGGTTTAGTTTTATTGAAAAGATGTTCACATTACCCTGGCTGGTGTGGCTCAGTGGACTGAGTGCCAGCCTGTGAACCAAAGGGTTGCAGGTTTGATTTCCAGTCAGGGCACACGCCTGGGTTGTGGGTGAGGTCCGGAGTGGTGGCTCGTGAGAGGCAACCACATATTGATGTTTCCCTCCCTCTCTCCCTCCCTTCCCCTCTTTCTAAAAATAAATAAATAAATCTTTTTTAAAAAAGAGAAAATATGTTCATATTAAGTTGAAGAGCTAATAGTGACATCATCACATATTGTTTACTCTTTAAAATTCACACATTTACTTTTATGTAAACAAAACTCAGAGTGGTAAGAATGACAGAACTGAAGCTATTGCACTTTAGAAACATTATGAGAAGGTGGATTCTTGGTAAAAGATAATAATGCTGGGAAAAAGAGAAGGCAGCAGGAAAAGAGAAAGACCAAATATGAGATGGCTTGACTCCATACAAAAAGCCCATAGACATCAGTCTACAGGAACTGGGGCAGGGCTTTTGAAGGCAGGATATTAGGGACATCACTCATTCAGAGAGTTGCCAGGAGTTGGAGCCAATTCACATTTCCCCCATCCCACTTCTCCAAAAAAAAAGAACTAGCTTATTTTACCTAGATTTGAAGGTTTGAAATTAAACTCTGCCTCTTGTCTTGTTTACCTCTCTTGTCATTTTCTTCCAAACAGTACACCTACACACACACAACCCACACACAGACACATATATCTTCTGTGTTTATTTTTTGAGATTGGTTTCAAAATCATTCTGTACATTTGAGGTTCTGTACTTAAGAGCTGTAGACTGCTGCTAGAAAGCCAAATTAAATTATATGTTCTCAGATTGTCAGAGAACAGGAAATGTTGATAGAAAGGAAGTTTTCTTCCATTGACACAAATGCTATGCATCAGTGAAGTGAGTGCGATGTTTGGCTCAATCAGAGATGTGAAAGACATTCTTTACATGTGCAAATTTTGTTTTCCTATGAAGATAAATATTGTCCTTTATATAAAAAAACCCTATATTTTCTGGCACTGTTGAGGCATTTCTAAATGGACTTGAATCTAAGAAAGTGAGCTTACAAAAGAGATGCTTCAATGTAGTTTTGAAAATGAAGCACCAGAAGCATGAAATTAGATTATTGACCTAGAAAATTAGTCAACTATTTGAAAACCTTATGTGCCTCAAGTTTTTGAATCTTTTAAAATGACCCATTAGAATATTCTATTTTATATTATTGAACTAATATTGGGGAAGAGCTCTTCTTTAAGTAGTATTGATAATTTTTTTGAAATATTTTTTCACTTTTTTAATAAAGCAAATCTTTTGAAATTCTCACCATTAATCTTTACCTCAGTTTCTGCTCTTGTCCTGGATTGTTAGCATATGCTCTATGCCAGGAGCCCCCCATCTCTGGGCCGAGGACAGGTGCTGGCCCAGGCCTGTTAGGAACTGGGCCACACAGTAGGAGGAGAGCTTGAATGTAATGCACTTGAATCATCCCAAAACCATCCCCACATGCAACTGGTCCATGAAAAATTTTCGTCCATGAAACTGCTCCCTGGTTCCAGAACTGCTAGAGACCACTGCTCTATACGATAATTTCTTAAATCGCCTTCAAGGTCATTTGAGAAACTTGCAGAATCATATAGATGATATATTTGCTGCTTATTAAATAAATATATGCTCCCTCACATTGGCACTCTACCAAGTGCCAATGATGTGTAAGGAGTGATGTGAACCAAATCTGGACCAAAGCCAAATTTCAACCTTCTAGCACCTCTCTTCCCTTTTTGGCAATAACTATGACTGCCAGTGTAGAGATGTATCACTGAGTCACCCTTTGGAAACTATTCTAGAATTATGTTTAGACAGTAGCAAATTTTCCAGGAGTAAATGTGAGTCTTAGTTCTTTAGACACAGTAGGTTCTTGATCAGCTACCCCAGCTTATCTTTATAATTCAATTCAGGTCTTGATATAAAAAGTAGAAAAGAAGCCAGAAACAGAGGAGAAATCACTTAGAGCAATACTATTTAAAATTCTAGGGATCTAAGCCAAGCTTCCTTTGGAAATTCTGTTATTAAAGTAGACAAGTAATTGGTTACATCTTTTTTTTAAAAATTATATAAATGTTTTGTTGTCTTTTGATTTTATTTCTTGGAATTATGCTCCAAGAGGCTATCTCATCACTCTGTCTACAGGATCTACTTTAGATCTTGGACTAGGCAAAGTGAAACATGGCTTACATGAATAAATGATTACTTGATATCTATGCTTATGAGTAAAGCCCCATAGACTGTTTGGGTTCCACTTTGATTAATTTTTTTCCGATCAAAATATTTTAAAGGAGGATTTGATCTTTAAATATCAGGTGAATGAATAAAAATTAAAATATCATTAATCTTTACTGGTGTTAATTAACACTTACTAGATGTCAAACACTGTGCTGAGTGTTACATGGAGTGCTCGGGGAATCTTATTTTACATCTGTTATCCTTGCATAATTATTGATAGCTCCCTTTCTCAAAGTATCTTGATTAGAACATAAACCTGTGTGTCTAACTAGTCCTTCAGAATTTTCTCATTAGATTTTCAAAAAATTTCTATGTCCTTATTATCTCCGTTTGAGAAATGAGAAACCCAGCTAATTTGTGTCTAGCTCTCAAGTACTTAACAAAAAACAAGTCAGGAACTATGGCTCCATAATGCATGTTCTTAACCACTAAGCTTTACTGCCTTCAGCTTTCCAGGAACAAGTCTATTGCATTCAGCAATGTACATTCAGCTTGATTGATTCAATTCTACTAGACTCCAAAAATTGCACTCTATCAAAAGCTGGAATCTCAACAAGAAATGCATATAATGATGCCTCAGCAATGTAGCATGCTCTATCCATCATTGAAAGATTTTGAGGATTAATAACAAGCAAGTAAGATTGGGGAAAAAAAAAAGCAACCTGTGCCCCAGCCAACTCAGAAAACACAGCAAAAAATAAAAATGTAGTTTGGCAGCGACTTATCAACTGTACTGATGTTACTAATGAGTATATAAATTTTCTTCATAAAGAATATACTCTTCTGGGTTTGAGGTTGTAGATTTTTCTAGGTATTACATCAATATTAGTACTCAATGTTCCTAAGCTAAGCTATAATTTAATAGTGTTTGGCAGTAAGACTATCACTTTATTTTTAAGGATATTTTATCCATTTTTCCTAAATATTGTAACATGAAATGGTCCTCCTTCCCAGTAGCAGTGTTTCTATGAAACCTACCAATTTCTAGCAGAGACAGTATTTGATAAAAGTGCTAGCCTTATATCTATCTATTAGTGAGATCAGTGTGAAGAGGAGGAACATTTTCTGAAAACAATAAATTTACTTTTAGTTATAATATGAATAGCTAAATTCAGTGAACATGAAAAATGTGATTTAGGTGTGAAATAAACTTTAGATTTAGACTAATAAATTTTTTGTGTATGATGCAGAAGTTTTGAACTTCACAATGAGAGTTTTGCAGACAGAAAGTTACTCCACAGTGCTGAAATCATATCTTCTCAAATAGCACAGTTAGGCCCAATTAACTCAATTCCTTTTTTGTTTTTCATTACAATTGACATTCAATGTTACATGCTTCAGATGTACAGCATAGATATTTATACAACTTACAAAGTAATCACTCCAATAAGCCTAGGACCCACTTGGCACCATACAAAGTTATTAGAATATTATTGACTATATTCCCTATAGTGTATTTCACATCCTGGTGATGGTTGGGAACTACCAATTTTTACTTCTAAATCCCTTCAAATCTTTTACCTACCTCCCCACCCACCGCATCTGACAAGCATTATTTTGTTCTCTGTGTCTATGGGTTTCTTTCTGTTTTGTTTGTTTCATTTTTTGGATTCCATATGTCAGTGCAATCATGCAGTTTTTTGTCTTTGACTTATTTCACTGAGCATAATAAAAATAATGAAATCTTACTATATGCAACAACTCTTGAATTCTTAGTGCAGAAATAATCTCCAACACCTAGAATAGGTCTAGGCTCCATAAATGTGTTAGAATGCTTGAATAAATTAAGCCAGTTATGAGATTTTAAAGATTGTATTTATTTATTTTTAGAAAGAGGAACAGAGGGAGAAATAGAGGGAAACATTGATGTGCTAGAAAAACATCATTGAATTGCCTCTGACACCTGCCTCGACCGGGGACTAAACCCACAACCCAGGCATATGCCCTGACTGGGAATCGAACTGATGACCTTTTGCTTTACAGTACAGCACCCAACGAACTGAGCCACACTGGTCATGGCCAGTTATGAGATTTTTAAAAATATAGAAGAAAAATGTGTATTTTTGTATGTTCATACACTTTGTGGAATTCCCATATGGTTTAAAATTTTCCAAATTGAATCAGTTAAATTTATTTTATTCATCTTAACTGCATAAATCAGTTTGGTTTGGCAGTTATTTATTTATTTGACCATTGTTGATATTAAAAAAATTACTTTGCATATTTTCCACTGACTGCCATTTGGAGTAGACATTTTATGGTCAAAAAACAACAACAAAACAAATGCTTCAAGAAAAAGAATCATGGAAATTTGTAATTGCTTCAAAAAAACATGGACATTTATAATTGAGTATTAGATATAGTGTATAATATATTTCCTCAATTTCCATGAATAAAAACAAGTATACATATTACTAACATACATAAGAGATAATATTTAAACAGCTTTTCTAAGTTCTACAATGATTAGTCTGTCATTTTTTGTTTTTATTGAGTCATTACAATATTGTATATATCCCAAAATTCTTTTTTAATCTTAGTTTCAATTCTCAAAATTATAGATATTTGAAAATATATATTGAAACAGAACTTATACAGAAATGTTCATATTATTTATAACATAAAAAATACATTATCCATCAACTGATGAGTGCATATATAAAATGAACAATATGCATACAATAGAATACTATTCAGCAATCAAAAAGAAAATAAAACTATGTATTTATGACACAACATGGGTGAACCACCAAAACATTACTCAGTGCATTGTGAAAAAAGCCATAAATAATAGGCCACATATTATTGACTTCATTTATATGATATGTCCAGAAGAGGCCAATATATGGATATATTGGTTGTTTGGGTCAGGCATGTGTGTGTGTGTGTGTGTGTGTGTGTGTGTGTGTGTACAGTATATATGCATGAGGGATCATATGGGTGTGATGAAAATGTGCTAAAAGTGATTTGTAGTGATTGTTACACAACTTGGTAAATTTCCTAAAACATCCCTGAATCTTGCAGGTTTTACTTGAAATGGACCAACTATATGATATATAGAAAACTTGGCTTCTTTTGAAAACAGAAAGCGAGGTTGAGTATATAGGGGACTCTTTATATTTCTTGTAATATGATAAATAAGGAAGGAAAATCTTCGCTAAAATAAAAATACAATACAGAATCATGCCATTGGAATCATCCTAATATTCTGTTCAAAAGCTAGCATGTTTTTCTGTGTTACCTATAGATAAAAGAAAAAGAAGCTAATTGATTATCTTCCTCAAGGTTAGGATATGAATAGGTAATAATGTTAAATTTAAAATATTAATTTACTAAAAATATTCTTCAAAGTTTTATGATTTCCCCTCCATTAACTGTAATAATATATGCAATAATTATACACTTAATAAATATTTAGGTTATTTTTTGTGTGTTTCTGTACATGGACTGCTTGAGTGTTAAAGTAGAACATTTTTACATTTCTGTTATTAGATATTAGAGGATAAAGTCAGTATTCTAGGTTAAACATGTTAACATTACATTAAAAAGTGTTTAAATAAAATCTTTCAATATGTCTAACAAATCATATTGTTGCTGAAACTATTTTTTACTTAAAACTTGTATTTTGCTTTTTTGCAAGCTTCTTAAGTAGGACTTAAGAATTAATTTAAGATTAGGATTAACTTAAAAGTCCTCAAGTCCATGTTCTCTTTGCCTCTATGCAGTAAATATTACCTCAGGAAAACCTTGTTACATGTTATATCTATATGAATCTCTATCTGTTTAAGCCCTTCATCCATGATTCCTGAGCTTTTCAGTTAAAAATCAGTAAAATGTTTTATGTAACATCAAAAACTATTACATATTTATTAATTGAAAAAGCCGTATAACTTCAAGAATGATTTTTTAGTATGATGTCCATATCTAGAGTTGTAGTAAAATGTGGAGTCATTTAAAATAAATATAGTAATAGATGCGGCATATTTTTGTCACTTTATAATCCACTTACTGTCTCAGTAGAAACTGGTAAACTTAATTTATTTTTTGGTCATTCAGGAAAAAATCCATATAAGATTTATTTGCAAGGAAAATGAAGACAAATAGAAATATACAGTAGTAATCACCAAACATAACATTTACTTAAAATCAGTCTTCAGATACCTACATTGTAGATGACTGGATAAGTGATCACATCTTGAGATAAGTTAGGATGTATCTGGTTGCCATAGAAACAACCTTGGTTTCTTGTGGGTATTTCTCACTTCTATTTTTCCCCCTCTTGGCTCACACATTGTCTACTCATATATTAAGCATGTGGGACTAGAGGTAATGGTTCAAAGATGCAAGGAAAATAAGACCAGCAACACTGAAAGGAAAAGAAACGAACAGAGACAAGAGGGATGGAGGGAGGGGACGGGAAAAGGAAGGGAATGGGAGGGTCGGGAACGCGTGGCAAGGTCTCATGGACAAAACCAAAGAGGAAGGATAATGAGGGGGGGGGGCAGGGGAAGGTGGTGGGGGGAAGGCAGAGACAAATGTATTTGAAAAAATAAAGAAAATAAATTAAAAATTAAAAAAAAAACTCAAGATTTTTTTCACTCACAAGCTAATCAGACCAGCTAATTCATGAAACTACATTGGTCTAATTCTGTATCTCCATCCTTTCAAAAACTGGGGCTGTATTTGTAACTGAAGATTGCATTCAGTTGCTGGGGGTGGGTGGTGCAGGGGAAAGTGGTGGCGGGAAAATGGAGACAAATGTACTTGAAAAATTAAAAAAAACAGAGAGAGGAAAAAATTTTTAAAAAGAGAGATACGTTGGAGGAGAAATAGCCATGATAAAAGAAGATAGCATTTAGTTTTAGAAGTATTTTTCTGAGCACAAAATCAAAAATTGAGTGTCGAAATAATTTTTAAAATTGTCAAGAACACAAAAACGATTTTAAAGAACTCACAATTCCATTCCAGAGATAACTAATCTCAATGTTTTGGAGGATATGTCTCTAGTAATTTTTCAAAAAATATTGTGTTCAAATTGTATATAACAGTGTAGGCTGCTTTTGAAAATAATAAAGTTTTGATAACTATCCACACTTTTCAAAAGACGTCTTTCTATAAAAATGATTAATAATGGTACTGTATTTCAACATTTCCTGGTGTATTTCACTAGTCTCTTCTTGTTAGGGGTCAAAAATATTTCTGATTCCAATATCACATAATAGGAGTCAACAAAATATGGCTGCTGTGACAAATCAATCACTTGTCTCCCATTTCCTATAAACTATTATTAATGCTAAAAGTATGATAGGACTCAGCAATAATTCTTTTGCAGCAAGAACACTTTGTGGGTGGTACTGTGCCTTCTGTACTGCATTATATGAAATTTTTTAATACTAGTTACTGGGAATTGGGAGATGTTCAGTATGAAGCTGGTTTTAGAAAAGCATGTCAAGGTATTGTGACTGTCATCTGATGAAGTGCTTAATGATATAAAATAAATTATTAACTCAAGTTAGAACAAATTCTTTGAAAAATGATAGATACTCCTTATTCTGTCATAGTTAATATTATTAATACAAATGTGTCAAAAGAGTGTGATGAGGCTGACAAGAAGGTTAACGTGTAAATGATGCAAAAATGACAGAAAATTCATCAAATGTTAGTCAAAGGAAGACCAGGACAACAAAAGATGAGAAAACAATCAATGAATAACTTAGAGGAAAAAAAAGAATAGTTTGTGGGAAAGGGTAATTCAGCTATTCATAAAACCATTAGGTACTTATAAAATACCCATAAGTGACAGTGAATAAAATATTATTTTATTCATTTAAAATTATGTTCAGATTAATGTTAAAGTTTAAATAAATGTTATTATAGTTAAATACTTTGAATATTATTTAGATTCTATAGCTTTTAGTCAATCATAATAATCAATCAAACATCTGTTTTTCCCACTTCTTGATTCATGCAAACACACAAGTTGGTCTGACTGTTCTCCTTATTACCTAACATTTATTATAAATGATTTCTGATACTCTAAAAACATAAAGAACAGCATTCATGTACTCAATACTCACTTAATAAAACAAAACATGATAAATTATATACTTTTCTTAATTGTCCCCTATTACCTTTCCTCTGGGAGTAACCATAGAGTGTTATACGTGTGTTTGTATATGCAATATTGTACATGGTGCATGTGTGTGTGTGTGTGTGTGTATGTATACATATATACTTCTATATACTTATATACTGATAAAACCTGCATGCACAAGTTTTAATACAAATATAAGTAAAACCAGAATATATACATTACTTTCCAGTTTTTTGGCATAACAATATATTTGTGAGATTCATTCATTTTGACATATATAGGTCTAATTCATTCATTTTCACTGCTATACAAACAGTTAATCATGAAAGCATCACAATTAATTTTTCCATTCTCCTATAAGGCAATATTTTGTATATAATTATTCTGCTATGGGAAATAACACTGTTATTATGAATATACTTATCCATGTTCACTTGTAGTCAATCAAAATAATCAATAAACCCAACACATCAATCGAAAGTGATTTAGTCAATCACTTGTGTGGAAGTTTCTTTGGATTATACCTAGGAGTTTACCCATTTACTGTGTAATTACAAATTGCTCTATAAACTGTCGTTAATCAGTTTAAATGACCACAAAAGTGTATGTAGTTTTCACAATTCCACTTACTAGCCATCATTTGACATTATCAGATTTTTATATTACTGTCAATTTAGTAGGTGTGAAATGCTATTTTTATCATGGTTTTAATATTATTTCCCCTGTTTATTAATGAAGTTTAATAACTTTTCCCCTTTTATTGACTTTTGCAATTTCCTCTGTGTTAATTTCATCTTCATATATTTTACTTATTTTCTTATTTGTTTTTATTTTATTAATTTCTAGAAATTAATCTTTTGTGGATAATAGGTGTCATACAGATTGCATTTTCTAGTCAATAAACTGTATTTTCAATTTTTAGCAGAATCATTTGTATCACAGAAGTTTATAACTTAAATATGATCACTTTTATCAGCATTTTTATTTGTGGTACATATGCTTTATATCTTGTAATCATACCCTACCAAGAGTTATTATGAATAGATTCTTATATTTAATTCTAAACTTTTTAAAGTTTGAATATTTAGATCTTTAAAGTACAACTATAATTTTTGGTCTGTGGTAGGAGGTTGATATTTTACTTTTTTTCTTATAGAGCTTTATCCTACAGATTATTCTTAAATAGCCTTTTTGTCCCAAGTGATCTTTAATGTTATCTGTTTTGCAAATTAGTTTCCTATTAAAAATATAACGTTCTTTCCCCCCCCCCAATATTTAATTTCCCTTTGGTCTAATTATCTATCTCTGTATCAATAGCACATGTATGATTACCACATTGCCATAATTATATTTGGTAGGATAATGTCTCTTAAGTTATTTTTCATCAAATTTAACTTCATTAATTTAGAATCAAGTTCTAGATCTAGAATCGAGTTTTAGATAGATATATTTGTTGTTTCTAATTATTTTGGAATGAGAATAATTATTTTTTGTTTTATGTAAAAGTGTTTATCTTTTTTGTATCTTCAAATTTGTCATATGTAGTTTATAATATTCCCCAATTAAGGTTTAAAATTTTAATATGTCTATAATTGTGTCACTTTTTTACTACTAACATTTTTGTTTCTTTGTCTTGATTACAGATATATTCTCCAGAGCTTGAATATTTAATAATCTTTTAATCTGTTCAAATGATAACTTTTGCCTCTATTGATCCTCTGCATTGTCATTGTTTGTTTTCTACTTCACTAATTACTTTTATCTATTTTACTATTTTCTTTTACATTTTTATATCACTCTACTATTTGTTTAATTCTTTAAATGCTTGGATAAATAATTTTCACATTTTATTTGTTTCCTCCAAAAATGAACATCAGAAATTGAAAATTTCATATTAGCTTCATTTGATATTAAATACTTTTATTATTATCTTAGCTGTATTTTCAAATTTAATATGAATTCTCCTTTAAGCCTTGAGTAATTAAAAACATTTTTAACTTTCCTTCTGTTTTTTAATTTTTATTCTTTATTTTTATTTATTATGTCATAGATTATTTTTATGACATAAAATTTTGAAATTTGTTGAACATTGCTTTATGGTTTTGCATAAACTTAATTCCAAGTGAAGAAGAATGTGTACTTTTAAATTAATGGATGCAAAATTTTGTAAATAACTGCAATAATCAGATTACTCAATTTTTTTACAGTTATTTAAATCTCCTTCTTAACATTGAAATTCTCAAATAATGGTGGGTTTTTCAATAGATAGTTATAACTCAGATAATTTTACTTTGATAAATAATCTGCCCATGTCAATAAGTTCATAAAACATGAGAATTTTAATATTGTCCAGGTGATTTGTCACTTTTATCATTATATAAAAATTATCTTGATGTCTAATATGTTTTTATCCTTAAAGTACTTTTTATTGATGTTATTATGCCCCTGCCAGCTTGTTATTGATTAGTATTTACTTGCCATGTATTTTCACCTCTGCTTTCAAATGCTCTATAACCCACAGTTTTACTGTGTTCTTAATAAATAGTGGTATAATATGTATATGTAAATATGTTGGCATGTAAATTTTGCATTTTGAATGAGGCCTTAAAATTGAAGTGTTTAGTCCAATTACCTTAAGTTGATAACTGAAATATTTGGAATTATTTCTGTGACTTAATATGATCTTTTTATTTACTCAATTTTCTAAGCTTTATCTTTTAATTTAGAATTGTTTCTCCTACTCAATTAATTAAAGGTTATTCAATTTTTCCTAATAAAAGATATTATATAGTCTATTTTTAATTTTTGTAGTTACATATAACATGCTTTTATTCATACTTGATTTGGCAATATCTGTCTCTATTATCTCTACTCCATTCTAATAATAATTCATAAAATATATTTTAGCTTTTATTACCCTTGCATTTTATATGATGTTCTAATCAGGCACTTAACCTTTATTTTGATTTTTACTCCTTATCTAATAATAGACATTTTTGTTACTTTTTTATAAACTCTATTTTTTGTTTATATTTATTCATGGGTTAATAATTTTGTTTGTTCACTATATTTTTATTATATGTCAATCTTTTCTTATGAGATTATAGCTCTCTACTTAAAATTTCTTAATCATAAGCTTTTTTTGAATCTCATTTTTTCCCTCACATCTATGATACATTAACATATTTCAATTTTAAGTTGAGAGAATTCAAAATGTTTGAAGGCATTATTCCGTACCTTCTCTATTCTATTATTGCTGTTGTGAAATCTAATTCTCTAATTTTACATCATTTCTCAATTCTCAAAATATCTAGTCATTATTTTCTTTACCATTACCTCCTTTTTATTCTCCATGTTATATTCACCCAAGACAGCAGTTAGATGAAGAACAGACATAGGGCATATTTGTGGCTATTGTTAAGCAGGTGGTTGCTTGTAGGTAGCTACATTAAGTGTGCTTCGCTTTACTGGTCCAGTGTTGGTCCAAAGAATCTATAAATATTTTGTGCTATTTCTCTAACTTGGCACCAGGTCATGATGACTACTGTCACGATAGGCTGAGGGATTTTCTGAAGCTACTAGTCTAGGCCCTCCTACTACTAAATTATTTAACCCACAGCACTAATTGGTACAAATTTCATGCCCATACATGTGCCTCTTGCCTTCGTCTCAGGACTTCCTGTGGCTTCTGAGACATGAGACACTTTAGTATCTATTTTATGTCCACACATGTACAACCTGAATGTGAATGGAGTTTATCTCCATGTGGTAAACTGACAAATAGAAGATTAAATTCAGTGATTAAGAACAATTCTCATCTATTCCATCTCTGATCCAGACAAGACCAATCATTCAGCTTGCCATGAAGTTGTGATAGCTCAGTGAGATGCTTAACACACTTGGTTATATTTTTTGCATCTGTTTCCCTGATTCACTTCCCTTTTCCATTAACTTTTGCTTCTCTGCAATTGCACTCCCAGTAAAGTCTTAGCATATGATATTTTGGCTCAGGAAAAAGGGAACCTGGGCAAGGACATATATTTACATATTTTCATATTTATATTTCTCTGCACATATGTCTATCAGTTCATTAATTCTCCTTGGTTATTTAATTTAGCACATTTATTAAGATATTTTTAATTAAATGATTATATTTATCTTTTATAGATTTTTTTCATAGCTGCTCATTTTCTTTTGATATTATGTGCTTTTCTATTGTTTTCAATTCTTTCTTTAAATACACACATTTTATATTTTTCATCGTTATTTTTATTATCTCTATGCTATGGTGGTGTTTGTGTTATGTTTCCGAATCTTCCTCATGGTTCTCACTGTAGCTTCAGTCTTAGTATATTTCATAAATTTAATTAATGAGTTCAGGCTCCCGAAGATTTAGTTTGTGAGAATTCTGTGAAGATTGCTTTAGCATTTGCTTATCAGGAGAGTATTTAGGCTTAATTCAGCCAGCCATTCTATGTTACCATTAACCTGGGAAAAATGTAAGTAAACTTACTGAGTGACATTATTTTTCCTGGGCCATGCAGAAATTGTAAAATTAGAAACTTAACTACTAAGAACAGGCTGTGATTATACGTCTTCATGGAAGAGGTTTTTTTTTTACCAGATCCTAGGCCAAGATCAGCATTTCACTTATGGCTTTTCATTGGCCAGTACAAAGAATTTCTCTAGCCCACCAATTCACTTAGGATGTAAACCACTGAGAGTTTAACTTAACTATGTGTGTGTGTGCATGCCCTGTTTAGCCCAAGCTCCTGTTTCCTGTATAAAGAACCATTATTAAAACCCAAGCTGCCAGCAAAAAAGCCTCTTGCTTTATAAGATTAGCACCTATATACTGGTTACTTTAGTTTTACTATTAACTTACCATTCTCATTTCTTTTTTTTTTTAAATGAATTTATCAAGGTGACATTGGTTCATAAAACCATACAGGTTTCAAGTGTACCACTCAACAAAACTCTGCACTGAGCTCCCATTGTGCCAAGCAAAGTCTCTTTCTGTCCCCTTCCATCCCTCCTTTGTCTACTTCCACCTCCACCCTCCTTTCATTCTCCCTGGTTGTTACCACACTGTGTCTATGTGTTATAGATGCCATAGGTAGATGATGGATGATAGATAGATGATGATAGATAGATGATAGATAGATAGATGATATATGTGTGTATATATGTACACACTCACACACATACACACATATATACACACACATATCTTTTGCTTAATCCCTTCACCTTCTTACTATTCTCATTTCTAATACCCTCTTTTTGGGGGGACTCTGGTATTTAAAATAATACTATATTGTGAGCTCAGCCACAAAGTTTAAAAAATTGTATTTTTATATTTTCCCCAGACTGCCTAGGTGTGCTTAATTTCTTTGGGTTTTTAGATAACTTTGCTGCTAGAAACAGAAGTCTGTTCTCTGACATTGAGTTATGGTGTTAATTCAGCATGCTAGCACTTAACTGGCTTTCACAGAATTTTTTTTAATTATTACAAATAGCATTTAATCCTACCTTCTTAAAATAAAAAAAAAGATGAAAAAATGATTTAAAATTTTAAATAGATGCAATATTGAAAAAGCAATAAAATATCTTTGTGAAAACCATAAAATGGAGACACACAGCCTAAACTTGACTGCTGGCTCTGTTACTTTTCTAACATTAGACCTTGGGCCAGTTGCCATTCTGTTACTCACTTCTCTTATCTATAAAATAGATGCACAAATAACAGTATCTATTTTGAATGGCTGTGATGATTAAACAAATTAGTTTAGGTAAAGTATGTAGAACAGTTCCTGGCAATTTAAAATGCTCTACGGATACTTTATATTATTATTATGGCTTTACGCAGTGCACCTTCACTGCAGCTCTGAATTACTTAATATAGTCAAAACAGTATTTTATAGAACTTTTTAACCTAAATTAAATTCACATTCTTTTTCCTCTTTTCAAAAATTGACTTACATTATTGTGCGATGACAATAGAATAAGAGTCCGTTCCTTATGGCTGTTCATTATCCACATACGTTTTGTAAGGATAAGAATATTAAGATAAACTGGAGAAATTTAAGAGATGTAAGAGCTGAGAAGGTTTAGAAATCATGTTAGCCTCATTTGTTTTACATTGGCTAATCAGTTTATGATAAGAAGCTATATTTAAATAAGCAGAAAAACATTATCTGATGTACAAAATGCTGAATATAGACCAAAAAGAAGAGGATATAAATTTGAAACAGAAAATGATTTAATTGTTCTCTTTAGCTGAATACTTTTTAAAAAATAAAAATTAAAGGAATTGTGTCAGGCAGGAAATTGTATTTCACATGGCATTTGCTGAAAATGAACAAATGGCACATTGGCTATTAGTGCTTCCCTAGAATACGAAGCCAGACTACTATGTTTTCTTAATACATAATTTTGTGCTTCAAAGAGAATAGGAAATTATATAAATCTCTAATAATTTTTAGTTTAAGTTCATCTATCTTTACTGAGAGAATCAGGTCATTATTAAAAAACTTCCAACAATTTACTAGTAATATACTTTAAACAGAAAAGAAATTGTGTGTGGGGCGGAGGGGGGTTTCTTTCAACTCTTCACATAATGGTTCTTATGCTAGTGTTAGTACATGATGTTTATAGGTAAAGAAATGTCCAAAAATCAAAAGCTGACTATAAAAGTATTTTATAACTGAAAATTTTACGTGATTTATTAACTCTAGATACATTAAAATAATAAATAAACTATTAAAGGAAAAATGTCCTATAAATTTTTTCTTATAAATGTTAGGTAAATTTAAAATTCTTAAATCTAGCTCATCTAACACATAAAATATTTTTTTCTAGCAATAGAAAGGTTTGCTTTTGAAATTATACTGCAAAAATCAGATTAGTTTTAGATGATGCATAGGCATTTGTTATTACATTTCAGATATTATAAAATGTTTCCGATAGAAAAGCTAACAACCTTAAATTTTACAATAGATATCTTGGAATTGAAAACTTATTCTGTGTTTTTGTATATATGTGTGCATGTATATAAAATTATCACTGCCATCAGTAAGTATTAAACTCTAGCATACATTAACTGTTCATGACCTTGTCCTATAGCTCATAATTCAAAAGACATATAACTGTAATTTTACAGTTATAAATTACATATAATTTATATATGTAATTTTACATATATAAAATATAAATTTGGGTATTTTGTAAGTGTTCTCAGTTAAGATAAGCCCTTCCTGACAGTATTATATAGTAGGTACTACTCTTATAATTACTTATTATTAAACCAGCTGAGCCCACCCTGGGGATCCCAAGACGGCGGCAGAGTAACGGGCAGTTCTGTTCATTTAGTCTCAGACACCGGCCGGATTTGAAGTCAGAATTCAGAGTGGACAGTGAGCAAAAGTGTCTGTGTGTGAGAGGCTGTGTGGAGGAGAGTGTGGGAAGCACGCAGGAAGGAGGACCCAGGAACCGGCCGCCTGAGGGGTGCCCCGGTGCTACCAACCCCTGGGGCTTTCTAGGGAGCCCGCCACCACTGCCCTCCCAGCCCAGCACTGCTGGCTGCACAGATTCCTGGGGCTGAACATCTGCAGCACAGGATCTGTGAGCTGCCGGGCTGCCTAGAGAAGGCCTGGGAGGTGCAGCTTCAGAACCAGCAGGTGGGGCAAAGGCAGGTCTGATGCTGCAGGCCTCTGGAGGGAGCAGGGGCAGCACGCCTCACTGCGCTGTGTTATATTAGAGCTGAGGGGATCTTCCCAATGCTATCCCAGGAAAGATGCAGAGAGAGACTTTGCCTAAAATTGTTGGAAGCTCTGTAAGGAAGTGACCAACCCTGACCTTGAGAGACCGTGTGATTTCTGGGGAGATGGAGTCTGTGGAGAAGAGGACTGCTAGGGACCAGCATTGCAGTGCGGGGACCATAGAGACACTCTTTTAATAGGGGAGCTGAGAGGTACCGAGGCTTGGCAGAGACGCAGATATGCAGATCACTGAGTGTGGGCAGGCCACAGCAGCCTTGCTAACCAAAAAACTCAGAGGCAGAGATAATACTGAATAGGAAGACGAGCCCCATCACGGTTCTTAGGCAGAGGGCAGAGCAGAGTGAGAATTTAGGCTGAACCTCCTGCGAGAAAGGGGCAGGCTCGGGTCTGGAAGGTAGGATCTGAGTGTCCGAGATTTGCTCCAGTCAGCCAGAGTCTTTCACAGAGAGGCAAACCCAATCCCCACCTACAGGGTTACAGGCCAGCAGAGCAGTGAGGTCAGGCCCAGGAGTTTCCTGCTGCTGTATACATTTCCTCAGGAGAAAGAAGAAAAAGGCCCTGCTCCAGATACTATGTGCTTCATAGCTCTTCCGGCGGATTTGCTAAACCTAGCAAAGCAGAAAAAATAGACATAAGTGCAACAAGACACTATATTTTCTCTTGCAAAGCTGTTTAACATTCATTTCATATCTTTCAAGTTTGGGAATAATAAGGCACCAGGGTTTATAATATAGTTTATTTAAAATCTTATATATTGTTCTTCCTTTCTCTTACTCTTGCTACTTCTTCCTCCTCCATTTATTTTAAATTCTATTTTCTCTCTTACTATGACTTGTTTCTATTCCACACTATTACTATTGCTACCCCTTCAGCCTCTCAAAACCATTTGTGATTCTCATTTAGTCCACTCACATTCCTTCTCTTGTTCTTAAAATACCCTTTTCTCTCCCTACTTTTATCAATCTTTGCTCATAGGCAGTGGATAAGGTAGCTGTTACAGGTCTTCAATCTTATTTCTAGATAGTGACTATCTTTGTATTTCAAATCTCAAATTTGACTGTTTCCCTCTCCTACTCTATTTTGCCTTCCCCCGACCCTTCCCTTTTTTGTTTAAAATGTTAATTATTCCCTGTCTTAGTCAGGTTTTCACCCCGCACTCTTAGTATTCCCTCTCCCTCTATCCTCTCAAAATAACTATTCTTTCCTCTAGACGTCTCTTAAGCTCTTCTTTCTTTTCTTGTGTCTCCTTAGTCTCATTCCAACTATATAAACCTTAGATCCTTGGTTGTTGATATCTGTGTGGTAGATATTTTTCTGCAATTAGGGCCATATTATTTACACACACACACACACACACACACACATATATACACATATACATATATAGAGTTGTTGTGACTGTATGTTTTTTTCTCTCAGTAGACATATACAAATACATATATATATCTTCTTTAAATTTCAGTTTTAACCTAATACTACATGCTTCTCTTCTTTTACTCCATTTCACCTTCCCTCCTCCTGTTTTAGTTATGAAGTAAATTTTATTATCTTTCCTGCATTGCTTGTCTGTATTTCTTAGTCTTATTATTGCCCCTCCTTCTATCCTTGCAAAATCTCTTTTCTTGCAGTTAATCATCTCATATTCATTTTTCCTTTCTTATAATAGTCTTAATCTCTTAAATTTTATTAATATTGGCACATTGGCTGTTGATAGTGCAACTGTGGGTAGGGATATATTTGGGGGTGTGCGTCTGTTTTTTGGGCTGTTTGGTTTTTGTTCTGGCAGCACCTGTACAACAGTATATAGGATGTGGAAGGCAGAGTGACTCTCAGTCAGTCAGCCAGAGGGAAGAACGCAGCAAAGAACAATGGCCCAACAATAACCAAAACCCAATTACAACCACGTAAAAGGCATAAAGGGCAGCACAAGAGCATCAAGCACAGGTGACCAAGGATATTGTACAACCGAGGCCCACAGAAGATCACACCATGAAGAGAAGGAGTCAAAACAGATAAATCCAACAAGCAGAAACAAACAGGAAGGGTCATCTATAATGGGGAGACAAAGAAACAATTCCCAGTTGAAAGGAAGGGAAGAATCCTCAGAAAGACTGCTAAACAAAATTGAGGCAATCACACTATTAGACATCAAGTTCAATATAATGGTTATAAGGATGCTCAAGGAGCTCAGTGAGAACTTCAAAGAACTCTAAGGAAGTTTCAAGAAATTTAATGTGAACAATATCAGCATGTAAAAGGACATAGAAACTATCAATAAGAGACAGGAGGAGATGAAAAAATACAATATCTGAAATGAACAACACAGTAGAAGTTATTAAAAGCAGGTTAGATGAAGTAGAAAATTGAATGAGTGAGCTGAGCTGTAAGACAAGGTAGAAAAAAATTCCCAGAAAGAACAAAAAAAAAGAAAAAAGACTCAGAAAGAATGCAGAGAGTTTAAGGGAGCTGCAGGAAAACATGAAACATAATAAAACCCATATAATAGGGATACCAGAAGGAGAAGAAGAGCATGAAGGGATAGAAAGCCTGTTTGAAAAAGTAATGATGGAAAACTTCTCTAGCTTGATGAGAGAAAAAGTCACATAAGTTCAGGGAGCACAGAGGGTCCCAATCAAGATGAACCCAAAGAAGCCTATCCAAAACACATCATAATTAAATTGGCAAAAGTCAAAGACAAAGAGAGAATCTTAAAGACAGTAAGGAAGAAACAGATAGTAATATACATGGAACTATGATAAAGCTAGCAGCTGATTTCTCAACAGAAACACTACAAGCCAGAAGGGAATGGCAAGAAATATTCCAAGTAATGAAAAGGAAAGGCCTGAAACCAAGACTACTGTACTCAATGAGGTTCTCCTTTAAAATGGAAGACAAAATAAGGAGCTTCCCAGACAAAAGAAGGCTAAAAGAATACATCTCCACCACACCAGGACTGCAAGAGATGCTACAGGGACTGATTTAAGAAGATGACAAAAAAGAGTAAGAAAGAGAGGAACACAGGTTCAAAGGGAAAAAATGGCAATGAATAAGTAGTTATCAATAATAACCTTAAAGGTAAATGGATTAAATGTTCCAATCAAAAGACATAGGGTAGCTGAATGGATAAGAAGAATGACCTGCATATATGCTGCCCACAAGAGACCTGCCTCAGGAAAAAAGATCTACATAGACTGAAAATGAAAGGTTGGAAAAAAAAATTCCAAGCAAGTGGGCAGGAATAAAAAGCTTTGTAGCAATACTTACATCAGGCAAAATAGATTTCAAAGCAAAGGCCATAAAAAAAGACAGACGAAGTAACTTCATAATACCTAAGGGAAGAATTCATTAAGAAGACATAAACATTGTTAACATATATGCACACCACATAGAGGCACCGAAATATATAAGGAAAATCTTGGAGGACTTCAAGAAAGGTATAGACAGCAACACACGTATAATAGGGAATTTTAACACCCTACTGTCAACAATGGACAGGTCTTTCAAATAAAGAATCAGCAAGAATATCTGAACAATACCCTAGCTCAAATAGACTTAACTGATACATACAGAATATTTTGCCCCAAATAAGCAAAATATACATTCTTTTTAAATGCATATGGAACATTCTCAAAGACAAACCACAAGATAAGACACAAAACAAGCTTACAAATTCAAGAAAATTGAAATATCAACCATTTTCCTGGGTCACAATGGCTTCAAACTAGAAAACAACATGAAGGGGAAAAAAACTCAAAAGCAGTCGAATTCATGGAGACTAAATAACATGTTATTAAACAATGAATGGGCTAACAATGAGATCAAGGAAGATAGAAAAGTTTCTGGAAACAAATGAAAATGAACACACAGCAGCCCAGAACCTATGGGACACAGTGAAGGCAGCCCTAAAAAAGAAGTTCATAGCAATACAAGCCTACTTAAAAAACATAAATATATTTCAAATAAAAACAAAGCCCAGAATGAGTAGAAGGAAGGAAATAATCAAGATCAGAGCAGAATTGAATGACATAGAGATTAAAAGAATAATGCAAAGGATCAGTGAATCCAGGAGCTGGTTCTTTGCAAAGATAAACAAAATTGACTAGCCTTTAATCAGACTCATCAAGAAAAAACAAGGGAGATGACCCAAATACAGAAAATCAGAAATCAAAGAGGAGAAATTACAACCAATACCACAGAAATACAAAGGATTGTAAGAAATTATTACGAACAAAATATGACAAGAAATTTGAAACCCTGATTCAAATGGACAAATTTCTAGAAACATATAATCTTCCAAAACTGAATCAGGAAGAAGCAGAAAGCCAGAACAGAGTAACAGCTGATGAAAATGAAGCAGTAAACAAAAAACTCCTGGCATACAAAAGCCCTGGACCTGACGGCTTCACGTGAGAATTTTACAAAACATTTAGGAGGAGCTAACCTGTATCCTGCTTAAACTGTTCCAAAAAATCCAGGAAAAGGGAAGACTCCCAAACTCTTTTTATGAAGCCAGCATCATTCTAATTCAAAAACCAATAAAGACGCAACAAAGAAAGCTAGCTACAGGCCAGTATCACTGATAAACATAAATGCTAAAATCCTCAACAAAATATTGGCAAGGTCGTACACTACATCCCTAGTACTTATTTTTCTTATAACTGGAAGCTTGCATATTTGGACCACTGTCACACTGCATGGCAGGCATAGGGGCGCGCCGCCGCTGGGGGAGCGCCGCAGAGAGCGCAGTGCTCCCTGAAACCTGAGGGAAACCAGCTGGGGCCAGCTGAGGTGGGAGCAGGGCTCTGAAACCTGCAGAGCCCGTCCAGGGGTTGTTGCGGATGAGGGGAGATAAAACACAAAACGTCTCAAACACTTCTCTGTTTGCCCGGAAAGTGAACGGGGGTACTTCCCTCTCATTGGATAAGGCTGTAGTACGTCCCTCCAGTGGGGAAGGCCGAAGCACAACCCCCTGATGGGGAAGGCCAGGGCATATCCCCCTAATGGGGAAGCCCACTTGCCCTTTGTGCTAAGGCTTTTATTGGAAATCTTATCAGTGGGGTATGTAATAGGAATGCATATGTTATCTCATTACATTAGCATATTAAGGTTCACAGAGAATAGATACCTTTAAGAAAAAAAGTGACAGGAATTCACGGACATACATGGGTCCAAGAGGAGATCAAAATCAACAATAGAGACTATAGATAAGAGGGAATTAGACTTAAAGGCTTAAAGATACAGGGTAAAAAGTGTAAATAAAGTAAATGTCTCGACAATACCAGGTAAGGGGTATAAACAAAGGTCCTTCGCAGCATGAGCTGGTCAGACATTTGAGGGAGGAACAGAGCACACTCCAAAGAATTTACCTCTAGGCCTGATTACCCCAGGACCTGCAAGATCTGATTTAGGGCTTGTTTTTCCTGCATTGTTTCAAGCCTGAGCCAGGTGAGGGCGGGGGGTGGGGTGGGAACCACCAAGACATAAGGAGACTGCTTCTCAGCTGTAATGAGGACTCCGGCCGTGTCCAAGCCAAGCCGAGAGGTGCAGGGGCTTTTCTGCCCCTTCTCCGTGTCCCCCAATTTCTTATCTGCTGCCATTACCAGCCAATACCTGTTTTAGGTTGTATACTTCAGTGCAAGGTACCTTACCCATCATTGGCTATTTGACCAGGCATGGCAAAGCAGAAAGGCAGGGGCTATGCCTCTGCCAAGGATGGACAGGCCAAGTCTCCTCAGGAGCCTGTTTCTCCAAGGCCTCCTGATTATTTCCAGCCTTGGGGCCCTCCAGCCTGTTGGCAGGGTTACAGCTTCTGAAACCAGGCCAGGTGTTTCCCAACGGACCACCTCTTCCAACTCCTCTTACCTCTACCACCTGCCTTTGGTAACCACAAGTCTGATCTCTTTTTCCATGAGTTTTTGTTGTTATTCCTGACTAAATGAGATTATATAGTATTCTTTTTTGTCTGAATTATTTCAGTTAACATGATGCATTTAAAATTTTATTTATTTACTTTTAGAGAGAGGAGAATGGAGGGAGAAAGAGAGGGAGAGAAACATCAATGAAAGAAAGAAACATTGATTGGTTGTGTTTTGCATGTTACCTGACCAGGGGGACTGAATTTGCAACCCAAATACGTGCCCTGACTGGGAATTAAACTGGCGACCTCTAGCTTTGTAGAAGGATAACCAACCAACTGAACCACACTGCTCAAGATGGCTTGATGCCTTTGTATTCTATTTATGTTATTGCAAATGTTCAGATTTCCTTTTTTTAAAATGACTGAATAATGTTCCATTGCATGTGCACATGTGTACCAAAACATTTTTATTCATCTATCAGTGAACACTTAGGTGCTTCTATATTTTGGCTATTGTAAATAATTCTGCTATGGACATGGTGGTGCACGTATCTTTTGAGTTAATGCTTTTGTTTCCCAGAATATGCCCAGAAATGGAATTGCTGGATCATATGGAAGTTAAGTGGTCTTTAAGTAAAGTTGTCTTTAGCAGTGGAAGCTGTGAAAATTCAAAATAAAAATTTATCTTAAAATGTATTCAAATTAATAGGTGTTTATTGGACAAAACATAAAAAAAAAGAAATAAAACAAAATAGTAAGTTTTGGGATCTGGGTTCCTCTAAGCAAGCATGTAGTCAAAATTAGTAAAAACAGAACAAAACAAAACAGAAAGGTAATTAACACAAACAAGTAGGAAAAACAAGAGTGTCCTGTACCTCGGAAACAAAATCCAGAAAAGCACATCAATATTGCTGGAATTTACATGACTCATAAAGGTAAGTGAAAATTAGGGCAGAAATGTAAATGAAAAAAGGCCAGCAAGAAAATAGGTGCCCTTCTGCGATATACTTATCTTCCTGAAAGATGGCAAGAATAAATAAATAACAAAATAAAGATAGACAACACAAATCAAATATAAGTATAACTAAGGCTGTTAAATTTAAAGCAGAGAATATATATGGTTTACAAATGTAATCTAGTAGGGTGAAATTTGGAGAAGAGTTTTCATTTATTCGATTATTTACATTTGAAAACAAAAACAAAACACTGACTACATGTATCTTTGTAAATCTCCTAATGCATTTTGTGGCTGTCACTATTGAAATACTGTTTCCAGAGATGAGTATATCTGATTGGCCTAGGGGGATATTTATTGACTCAGCAATCGCCTATGGCAAGAAAGTTGAACAGTTTTTCATGGTGCAGTATTATCAGAAAATTAGGTCTAGAACATTTTTAAAACCTATCCATACTGCACTCCCAAACTGATAAACTGCTACTGAAGAGTAGGATTGAAGAAAAACACCTATATAAAATCCCAAGCTACAAAATATACCAAGCATTTATTGGGAAGAAAGCCAAGTCTCTATAGTATAATATTTATAAATAATGAATCCCTGAATTCTTCTGGTATGAAGACAATCATGTCTATATATGTAAATGTAAATATTTAAAATAAAATAAAATTTAAAACATATTTCCATTATAGAAATTACATTCAAGCATTCCACAGAATTAGAACATAAAGAAATCTAGAAAGAAGCAAGGAAAATAATGGAAATGAAAACTACCATTAGTCTATCATTCAATAAATAGTACTGGCCTAACTTTTAATTAATAATTGCAATGCATCATGGGAGAGCAAGGCCTGGAATCATAAATTTTATTTCTGTAATAGAGATCATAAGTATTATAAGGTCATAGAGTTACTGCCCTACATACTCAATTCTGCAGTTGTATGGTGAAAGCAGCTACAAACAATATGTAAATCAATAAGCAAAGTTGTGTTCCAATAACACTGTATTTACAGAAGCAGGCATTGAGCCCTTCTGGCCTGCCAGCCATAGTTTGCCAGTCCCTGTGCAAGACTATGATGGCACTTAAGATTGTGGCACACAGATTTAACTCCATGAAAAAGCTGAAATGTTTGATATTCATGAAGTCCAAGTCCATTACTGACAGAAAAGACAGTTTCTCTTTTGTGAATGTGCTTCTATTTATAATGTACTTTCAAGCATTTCCTTAGACAGCAAGTGTTGGTGAGGATGTGGAGAAAAAGGAATCCTGGTACACTGTGGGAGGGAATGTAAATTGTTGCAGCCGCTATAGAAAACAATGTGGAAGTTCTTCAAAAAATTAAAAATAGAATTACCATTTGAACTAAAAATCCAAAAATCCAATATATCCAAAAGTATTGAAATCAGGATTTCAAAGAGATAGCTGCACTCCCATGTTTATTGTAGCATTATTGACAATACTCAAGATATGGAAACAACCTAACTGCCCATCAACAGGTGAACAGATAAAGAAAATGTGTTATATCTATAGACACTGGAATATTATTCAGCTCTAAAAAAGAAGGAAAATATGCCATATGTGACAACATGGATAGATCTAAAGGATATCATGCTAAGTGAAATAAACCTAACACAGAGACAGATACTGTGTGATCTCCTTTATATGTGAAATCTAAAATAGTCAAACACACAAGCAGAGAGTGGTAGTTGCCTGGGGTTTAGGTGAGGGGTAGATAGATGGGGGAGGTGCTGATTAAAGGGTACAAAGTTTCAGTTATGCAAAATAAGTTCTGGAAATCTGCTGTTCAATGTAGGGCCTATGGCTAACAATACTGTATGGCATACTTAAAATTTTGCTGAGTACGAATCTTAAGTTGGGGGGAGGTGGGAAAAAAACTTTTGGAGATAACAGCCATGATCATGGTTTCACAGGTGCATGATTATCTACAAACATAGAAAGTTGTATACATTGAACATTTACAGCTTTGTGTATGTCAGTCATACTTAAAACAATTAAAGTTATTTTCTCCAATTAGAGGCAATATTAACAGAAGTCTGAACATGTTTTCCACAACCTTTGGTTGTTGCACAAGGTTTATCACTGTACTATATATAGATAAAGTAATCTGATTTTTGCCAAAGTCCCTAAATATAAGTAGCTTTCCAAAATAATGTCAATTGTTCTACAATATACTATGACAGCTCATCTATACAGAAGACTTTATGACTTGCTAAGTTAATAAAAATTGATTAGGAAATATATAGTTTATAATAAATAAAGAACAAGGCCAGCTCATGCATATTACATATATAATATTGTTATATTATTTCACTTTGTTGCTAGTCTCTCTGTCATTTGCCATTTATGGTTCCACAGAACAGTACACTAAAATATGTATATATTACCTCTATATGGAGTGTGTGTGTATATATATATTACACTTCACATCTCTATATATACACACATATACTTCAGTAAGAGTGGTGTCTTTTTTGTTGTTGACGCTTTAGAAAGAACTATATATATAATGAAAATACTAACAAAGGTATCTAACACTTAGGCCCAGACCAGTGTGGCTCAATTTGCTGGGTGTTGTCCCACAAAGTTCAGGGTCACTGGGTTCGATTTCTGGTTAGGGGACAGGCCTGGGTTGCAGCTTTGGTCCTGGGCAGGGAGTGTGCAAGAGGCAACTGATTGATGTTTCTCTCTCGAGTTGATGTTTCTTTCCCCTCTCTTTCCCCTTCCCTTCCTCCATTTTTAAAAACAAATAAATAGAATTTTTTTAAAAAAGAAACTAACAGAACCAATTTGAATTTGGCAATCCTATTGTCTTAGTTTATGGCAGATATAGCAATATAAGAGGATAGGATTAGACAGGATTCTTAAAGAAATCTCAGATAGTTCATGGGACTATATAACAACAACAAAATACTAATTTCAATGATGATTATTGCCTTAAAGCAAAAAGGGAACACATACAATTACAAGGAAAATCTTGCTTTCAGAGACTTGAAAGAGTACCTCAAGTACTTGAGGAAGGAAATGAAATCTGGAATTTGTGAGTATAGGTCCTGGGAAAATGGGATCAGAAATATTCTTCAGGAGAAAAAGAAACAGAAAGAAGAACATAATTTTATTTCTTTTTGTCTCTTTTTCTTCACTTAAAAAAATGCAATGCTCCCTGATACAGAGAGCAGTGAAGATTAATTATTTGACATATACTAAGCACTATGAATGTGCCCCATGTAACTTTCTCATTAATCAAAATGCAAGCTCCTTCCATCTTGGTCAGTGTACTGTTTTAGAGGATACTGAGTACATTGTACATATATTAAGAAAGACCAAGACACTTTTGCTTTTATTCCCCAAAACTATACCCCAGATTTTTATTAAGCTTCATAATTTCACAAGAGCCAGGTTTACAATACTAGTGATCCTTCTGGACTTTGTGCACTGGAGGGGTCTTACTAAGTTCCAATGTCATGGTCTGTGATTGGGGAACACAGACAACAACAACTATAGCCCCCGACAGCTGGGTTTTCTACTCTGCTCCACAGGCATTTCTGGAGAGTTAGAAGTGTCTGATATCTATGTGTAATGTCATAGCAGAATTTTCTAATGTTTCTGACCTAATTCCAAATGGTTCCTGGAAGAACTGGGAAAGATCTCTGACATTTGTCATCTGAAATACCTCTTAGGATACTATAATATTTATTATGTTCCTAGACTTGGAGTAAACTAATACTGTCCAAGTTTCTTCATCTCACAATGTCAGGTTAATTATAGTTATGCAATAGTGTATGGATTTAAATCACTTAGTGAAATCTGTAGCACAATCTATTGATGCTTCTAACTAATAAGGCAACCTGCTACATGTTTGAAAAGAAGTTCTTACGTCACACACATACATCAATAGAGTTATCACCTCTTATTTTTCTGTATAATTTTTCATACTGTGATATTCTATATATATATACAAATGCACTGGAAATTTTGGGATGCTTCTCAGAGGATCTAGGTAGTACTAATTAAATAATCTATTGGAGAAGAGAACTGTTTGCAATAGTTGTAATGTGTGCCTTTGTGTTGCTTCATTTTTGTGGTTGTTTAACCTTATTATTGTCAGGGTAAATAGAGAGGAAAGAAAATTCAGTTTCCCAATAAACTGATAAATTGATGCAAATTTTGGTACGTTCAAATTTAGCATAGGTCTAGTAATAAGGAAATGCTCACAATCTATGTTTTCTCAAAGGCTACTTTTACAAATAAAGTGGCCATTCAGGGATTATTTGGACAATGAAAGCATTATCTCAAAATCACATAACTTAAAGCTAGAGTACATAGGCAACATAAACATTACATTCATTTGCAGGGACTTTTATCTTTTCATTTCTACTAATATAATATTTTAGGGTCATTTAGACACACATTCAATGACATTACCCAGGCTTCAATTCACTGTAACAGCAAAAAAGATTAATACTATTTCCCCAAGAAATGCAAAAAGATACCCATGCTCATTTGTTATGAATAAGCAAAAACACTACAATGTATCCTTCTCATTATCATGGACAGTTGTTACTATACTATGTTTTTTATGCACTGCTTGTTTTCCTCTACAGCTATACTTCAAACATGAGGAGAGTGATAGGGTCTGAAATTGTTACCCCATTTTTCAACTTGTCAATTAAATTGCATTCCATCGGGGATTTATTTGGTGAAATATTCTTTGAAGTAGTTAACATATGCAAATACATTGCAGCCTGTACATAATATGTATCACTACAAATTAGAGTAGTTAACTCCTCAAGATAAATCCAAGTGCTGAAGGAATTTTTCTATATTTCAAGGACGGTGTGAGTTCTGCTAAGTATTGTTACTCAGTGACAAGCCATTTATGTCAGATGTGCTTCTAATTAACGTTTTCCCTAGCTGCAGCATCTTCCTCTTAGAAGACTGGCTCTGAGAGAATAAAAATGCCTTTTTGCTTCATGTAATGTCAGAAGACTCACTGACCATATAGTGTTAAAAAGAACAAAAACAAAACAAAAACATGCAATAAATGGAAATAGTTCTTGGGAAGGAGTCTACATCCAGCTTCAGGATGACTCTTACAGAACTCAGCTTAACACTTCATCCTCTTCATTCATTTAAAACAAATTTGAAAATAAGTTTTAAATTATGATTCTTAGTATCACATTTGAATCCTACTTGCATGTATGAAAGAACAATATACAATTTGACAAGTTTATAAAGTGATCTTAAGTAGCATTCCTGTTATTGCCATCACTGCTATATCCTTGTAATCCCTGTCAAGCATGTCATAAATTTTGTGTGACATAAACACTAAATATAAACCCATAGCTCTATTTAGTCTAAAGAAATTTAAAACAATTTAACTGTAGATTTACTTACTAAGACTAATAGACTGACACAGGATCCAGCTTATTCGTAAGAAAAGCTAATTTTTACAGGTAGAAAAAAATAATAAAAAATTTACTTTTTCTTAAAACACTATTCCTTCAACACTCAATCTCCAGATAAGTTTCAGAATGATATTCAATCTACACCTTATGTTAGTCTGTTTCAACTTCAGATCTATCATATATTAGAAGGGACATCTCACCTTCTTTTAACTCTGTAGGAAAACATCACTGATGATAAAAATCAATAAATCTTTAGTTTTCATGCAAGAATGAAAGTTCTTCTTCTTTTGATTGAAGCTAGGTATTCTGATCTAGCTTCTATGATCCAGAAGTCATTTCTGGTTTAAATTGACAACTAGCTAGCAGTCCGGAATGCTGTCATCTACATTCCCACTGAAATACTTGTTAAAACAGAGAAAACAGCAAAATCTTACAAGGTCCTAAATGAAGCCAAATTTAAGTCAAACTTTTGCTGGTGTATTTTGTTTACCTTTAAACCATACTTGTTGAAATGTATTTACTTAAGTCAAATGCTGGCACATCTTTGCAATACCAATCAGGAATTATAGGAAAATCTATTCTCTGTTTTCCCACCTTTGTTTAGAAAGCTCAGATTTGTAACAAATGACCTTTTGTCATTCTAATGTTGAAGGATAATTTCTAAAACGTCCCTCCTCCCCTGTGTTCCAAACCAGGACTTCTCTTCTCACTTCCAGTTGGTCACTGTAATCCACAGCCATAAAATCCATCCATCCAGATAGAGATAGATAGGTGAAAGATGTCAGCTGGGTAGGGCAAATTTAGGCAAGTGTAATCTTGGAAATTCAGTAACAAAAACAGAATGCAATAGGCTTAATAACAGGGATAATGTATCTAAGAAGGCTTAACACTTAGCCTTGAGTTTTCATAATTCCAAGCATTAGGGGAAAAGAGAAAATGGCATCTTAGTACTAATAATTTCCACATGATAAAGTCAATGTTAACAGTGGGAAGTATTCAAGGGACTGTGGAAAAAATGCACTTTTCCAGATGCAAATTTGAAGATGCTCATCAACCAGTCTCAAGGACAGAGATTGTACAGACAAATGCAATACATATACCCACACTGTTAGCAAATATTGTTAGAAATAGACTGTCTATGTCTGAGGACAATATAAAGGTTGAAATAATAGGACAAAAGAACACAAAGTAGAAATAGGTAAAGATTAATTAGGCAAAATTAAATAATTTAAAATTTGCCTTGAACACAATGAAGCATAAATAGACACCATGCAGTATTAAAGGGCAAACTTGTAAAGGTTTATGCAGAAGAAAAGTACAAATGTAAAGAATGATGAGAAAAATAATGTAGATCTAATTAAGAATACATTTCTCAAAAATATTAATGGTAGGATTATATTTAATAAAATACCCTCAGCTGAAAAGTAATTGGACTATATAAATAATTTACCTAATTCCTAGAAAAAAATCTTTAGAAAGGTATATATTTAGCCATGCTAATTTTTAATTATTATAAAAAATATACAAGTATCCAGGAAGGAAAGGATAAATATCTATAAAGGAAAAGAAATCAAGGTTTTCTCTTGTAACATAAAACTAGAATTAGTATTATATTTTCCATAGTAATACATGTTCACTCTTTTATACCCTTCTTTTACAATGTATTTGAGAATCAATCAAAACAATAAAAATTAAAAATCAATAATGGATAAATTTTGGTGTAAAAAAAGACTGATATTTATACCCTAGGATTCAACCTTAAGGAAATAATTTTTTAAAAAATTATTGATTTAAGAAACATAATATTGGTACCATGCTTCCAGGAAATACTATATCATAGAAATGAAATGTACAATGGCAAGAAAAGTGCCATTAAAAAAACCATGTTACAAGACTTTATGCACTATGAAATTGAATATTCTCTATATAATATGCAATAATATTTAACCAGTGTATTTATATAACTGCAACAGAATTTTACACTATGTGATAAGAATTGGGTAATTCTCAATTTCTGCCCTATTTTGCTAATGTTTTTCACAATAATTGTCATTTAATAATAAAGTTGGAAAATAATGTTGATAACTTTTGATGGTATAAATATTTTTAATATAATATCATAAAATTGTATAGGTGTGTAAACTATAACATAGTGGAGAAGAAAAAACACTGGGTTCTCACCAAAATTTCAATAGTGGTTGCCTCTATGACAGTATTCCTCAAACCCAAATGGGCTCATGAATCACCTGGGAACCTTGTTTAAAAACAGATGCTGATTTTGCTGTCTGAGATATAGACTAATATTCCACATGTCTAACAATTTCCCAGTTGATGCTGGTGTAACTGAGCTGAGCACCACAGTTTGAGGAGCAAAGGTCTATATGGTCTGCTTAAAGATAATATTTCTTATTTATGCATTTATGTATTGTCAAATTTTCAGTAATAAATAATTTATACTTCTTATAGTTTATATACTAAACATATGTGTAGTGTTGGGAAACACCCTCTCTGGTTTCAGGAACTGTAACCCCACCAACAGGTGAGAGGGCCCCAACACTGGAAATAATCAAGGAGGCTTTGGGAAAACAGGCCACTGAGGAGATAAAACCGGCCCCCCAGCAGGGGCACAGCTCCTGCCCCCCTCACATCACTGTGCTTGGCCACAATGGATGGCTGGTTAGTCAATGATAGGTAAGATCTCTCGATGGAAGGGGCAACCTAAGACAGGAACAGCTGCATGGGCATCAAGGAATAAAAACTTGGGGCACACAGAGAAAGGGCAAAAAGACCTGCAGCCCTCATCTCTGATACGGCCGGGGTCCTCATTCTATCTTAAAGAAGTCTCCTTATCTCTTGGCAGCTCCTCCCCACTGCCTGGCTCAGACTTGACACAATACTGGAGACAGCCCTAAACTGGATCTGGTGGTTCCCAGGGGAAATCAGGCCTAGAAGTAAATTCTTTAAAGCATGCTTTGTTTTTCCCTCAAAAGCTATGATAACCAGCTCATGCTGGGAAAGAAATTTACGTTATTCACAGACCCTGACTCTAAACCTTTTGGTACATTTATGTTTACACTCTACTATTTATCTGTCTCCTCTCGGACCTGTGTAAATCAGTGTTCTCCTGCCATTTGTTTTCTTCAAAGTATCATCTATTCTCTGTAAACATTAACATACTGATGTAATGAGATAACCTGCACATTCTTATTACCTAACCCCAATGATGACCCTTTCAATAAGTCTTCGGAAAAAAGGGCTCGGGCCTTCTCCACTAAGGGAAGAGCCACAGCCTCTCTCCTGGCAGACAGGGTGGTGTTTGCAACAACTCGTGTTTACTCCCCCATCTGTGACGACCCCGGGACGGACTCTGTGAGATTCAGAGTCCACACTTTCCACCTCAACTGGCCCCTGGACAGTGACCCTCAGATCCAGGGACATGACGCATCCTCACTACAGTGTAAGTTCAATATTTAGGATGAATATATAATATTATAAAAATGGTTATATAATGAAATTCAACCTGAGTATTTGTGACATATTTTCTTTTCACTTCTCTATAATTTTTATTGCAAATTATCAAAACTGTTGGTCTTAATAAACCATCATCCTCCAAAGCCTTCTCTTGTAATCTGATAAACACAAACAACTAGCTAAGAAAATCATATAAACTTTAGATATTGTGGATAGAGTTGATAAGACAGTCTTGGGTGAGCCATGTGGGATGTTTGAATCTCAAACACACATTGTAATATACAGATGATTTATTGCAGAATTATACACTAGAAACCTATGTAATCTTATTATTCAAAGTTACCACAATAAATTTAATGAAAATAAAAAAGAATTCCCTAAACCTTTGGATGTACCTTTTTCAAATCAAACATAGTTTGTCATGTTTAGGCCTTGTGTGCGTGTGTATGTGTATGTGTAAATAATACCTCAATTATAATGCTGAATAATTAGTTTATAACTATGGAAACATAAGTCATCTGACTATTCAGGTAAAGATCACTCATTCATTTAGAAGGAATGGACCTATCATTTTTAAATATAGTCACATTGTAACTAGTAGATTTAATTTTCCTCTGTCTCTGTGCTGTTGACAGGACCCCTTAGTTCCCAATCTGATCTTTTAAACTTGACAGAAAGGAATGCAAAGGTTTGAATTTTTAATAGTGTTCTTACAACTCTGAGTTGTCCAGATAGAAGATTTATACACACACACACACATATATACACACACACGTACATTATTTGATATATACATGAATATATCATTTATTATATAATAGTAATAACATATATTTTCCTATTAAACAAAGTTGTTACAATTTTTTGAGGAGGTTGGTGGAGTAGAAAAGCAGTTTGATAGTTTAATGGAATAAATTTTAATGAGAAATGCTACCAAGTCAAAATTTCAAATGCTGACAGTTCTCCTATTTTGTACTACCAACCAGCCTAATGGTGCTTGAGCTGTAGTTTAGGTGATACATACAGAAAGTTTGGACTTCAGTTGTCTCAACTTTTCTTTACAGATGCTAAAGTTTGGATCCTATTTAAAGGTTTTTGTTTATGAACAACAAATACTATATAACCTTGAATTTTATTATTTACAGAAGTCTATAACATACTTACCCACAAATGGAAATAAGTCCTATAGTAGACGGTTACTAGACAATATGAAACAATTAACCTTTGATTTGTTTTATCTGTTCATAATTTTTATATGGTTAGAACTTGAGATTTTTAACAATCTTCTTTAGTGGGCTTAGCTTCTGTTATAGGAATAAATCTCTGCTTGTCTTTCCTGGATATTGTAGCCCATAGTTATAACCGACAATATTTATCTCCTTCTGAGTGTTGAAGAGAACTCAGGAGAGACATTCTAGTATACTCCTTGACACTTAAAATATTTACGGCTGGAGCATAATAGTTAAATGAATATTTAAAATACTAGACAGCTGTCCTTATGTAATTCATAAATTTTCAACTTTTTCTAACATTGAATTATATTAAAATAATATAATCAGAAATTTAGTAAGTATTTGTAGGTCTCTAGAAACCACTGAAATACAGAAATATATCAATAACTCTTTAGGTTTAGAAAATTTTGTTTTTGGAGAATTCTGATCACCAAAACAATAAAAGTTCAAATTATACAACTATTATGTAGATTCTAAATTTCACAATGGGATTTTATTTGTCATGTTTTGCTGAAGATATTGGTGGTTTATTTTGATCTAGAAGTTATGGATCACAAGTTATGGATTAAAGGATATTTTGTGAAATATCCTTTAAAATACTATATTTATCTATGTGTACTATTCCCAAAGAATATATATCCTCTAGAGTTAAAAAGAATAAAATGTTAGGTATGTACAGAAAAGAATCCTTAGCCTTTGGTTAGGATTAAATACACAAAATTCTAAAGGAATATAGTCATTGCAATTTAAAACTGCTCTTTAAAAATTATTTGTTACTAATTTTTAAAAAGATGCAGTTGTATAGTTCTGAACAAAAATTAGAAAGTAAAAACAGAAATAAATAAATAAATAACATTTGCTAAATTTTTAGTAATAAATAATATTATTTTTAGATTGTTTTTATGCATAATAGAAAAGTTGACTATTTTTAATGTGTAGTTTTGCGGTTCATATTTTACCTTTGGAATATTCTGTATAACTGGAGATGGAAAACAGTGCTGAGGGTTAATATTCTATGTAAGTGACATCAGTAAAAACGGCAGAGTAAGGACCTCAGAAAAGTTGTCTCTGCATAAAATCAACTCAAATATTGGCATAAATTGTTCAAAGAAAATTTTATTTAATCTTGAAATTAACCAAAAGTTTATAGCAACACTTGGTTTTTATTTATGCATCTATTTTTAAAGCTGACTCTCAGTAGTAACAGGGAGTTTTGTGTCATTTTACCTTGTCATAGCTCCATCCCCTGTCCTTACTCTTTCAAAGCATCATTCCCAAGGAATTATTATTATTTCATATGTTCAGTGGTTACCTAGAGTCTCTAGTCAAAAAAGTTTACCTTTGTTTTACTTGACTTTGGTTTGCCATGGCTAAAAACTTCTCCCAAGGACTGTACTCAAGAACATTTACAGACAGTTGTTTTAAATTTTGCAACTGCCTGAGGGAATGATAGATGGCTGGCATAAAGAATAGACTAACCAAAAAGGCATTCTTAGCAGAAATAAAAGAAATGATCCTAAAATTTGTTTGGAACCAGAAAAAACCCTGAATAACAAGAGCAATCTTGAGAGAAAAAAACAAAGTCAGAGATATCACACTTCTGGATTTGAAACTATGCAACAAAACCATATTAATAGAAAAGGTATTGTACTAGCTCATGAATAGACACATTGACCATTAGAACAGAATGGAAAACCCAGAATTAAATCCTGTTATATAAGGTCAACTAATATTCAAAGAGAGAGCAAAGAACCCCAATGTTGAAAGGATAGTCTCTTCAACAAATGGAGCTGGAAAAACTGGAGAAACACATGCAGAATAATGAAATTGGACCCATATCTCAGACCACTCTCAAAAGTTAATTTGAAGTGGATCAGAGACTTAAACATAAGAACTGAACTTGTGAACTTCTGGAAGAAAATAAAAACCAACAAATGAAAGTACAAAAGCTTCTGAACAGCAAAAGAAACAACCGAATGAAAAGACAGCCTAGAGAATGGGAAACTTTAAAAGCCATATATCAGATAAGTGATTAATATCCAAAATATATAAAAAATCAGTCACCCTAGTAACAAACACAAATGATTAAATTAAAAACAAGCATGCATGTTAATAGCAGTATTATTCCTAATAGTCAAAAGTGGAAATAATCCAATTGTTCACAAACTGGATAATTTAAAAACAAAATGTAGTATAGTCATACATTTGGAATATTATTCAATCATAAAAAGAAACACAGTACTGGAATATGCTATGAAATGCATGTGTGAAACCATTATACTACTAAAAAAAGCCAGATAGAAAGTTCATATATTATTTGATTTCAGCTATATAAAATGTCCAGAATAGGCAAATTTATGGAGATAGAAAGTAGACAGTGGTTGTCAAAAGGTGACAGACAAGAAGAATGAAGAGTAAATGCCATTAGATGTGAGATTTCCTTTTAGACTGAATTGTACTCTTCAAAAGAGTGATTTTTATGATATGTGAATTATATCTCAAATAAAACAAACAAAAATTGAAACATTAAGAACCAAAGTGAAGTAGTCACCCAGAGTTTCTGGCTGTCAAATGTTTCGTTTATACTTTATCTTATAAACAGAATTGTTTAGGAAATAAGAATTTTATATCAAAATATAAAATTTGGGCTATTTCCACACAGATTATACACAAATAACCAGTGTCTATGTTTATAAACAAAACACACACAAAAAAAGTGTCTATGTGTTTCTTATATATATTTCACTTCTAGTATGCATGTGTATATAATAAATATTATTTATAATTAATAAAATGTATTAATTTATAAGAACTCAGTATAAATGTATTCATTTATTTTCCCTACATATTGAGCCCATGTGCTCTAATTTGTCATTTTATTTTAAATTTATCTTATGACACTTTAAGAATATAATTTTTATCATTCGTTCTCTTTTTAGCTTTGACACACAAGATTAGTACATGTTTATATTGTCCATTGTATAGCTTTCTTTATTAATTTTGAGACTATCTTTGGAATCAGAGATAACCTCTCTTTTTATGTATGGATCATTGCTCTTCCAATTCGTTTTCTTCATTCTTTTGAAAATCCCGTTTTACATATGTGTGCCTTTAAAAGTTAACCATCATAGCTCTTCTCTTTATGGCTTTCCCATATTTATCTCTTTATTCTTCCCCTGAATTTTGGAGAAATGCTTGTTCTTATCTTCTAATTCATTGCTCTTTTATTTTAAAGTATTCCTTACGAGATGCTGTATAACTTTAATTAGTTGTGTGAACATAACTCCTTATCCTACTCCTCATTACCTACTTTGTAGCCTTCCTTTTTGGCAAGGCTACTGACCCTAATCAGAAATTGTTATTGCCTTATCTTACCCATGTTATATTATTCAAGTGCAGGCAAAAATCAGTTTACATTGGTGAGTATGCGAAACACAGAGTTTATTTTTGTATTATTATTATTTATTAACTCTTGTACTATTTTCCATACAAGCAACTGTATACCTACTTTTGCTCTCTCCTGTGTAGCGGTACTTTTCTCTAACTTGCAGTAAACAGTGAGACACTCAACCAATTCTATCATCTTGTCTCATCTGCCTTCTATCATTTTGAAATTCTTCTAGTTTTCAAGATATTTTCTTAAGCTTTCTAAGTGATTTTTATGTTTTCTATTATTTTCTTGCTTCAATCATTTCAATAGGAATAAAGAAAAAATGGTGCTAAATTCAGATGGTCTCCTGACAATCACTTTGTTTATTTCCAGCACTGTGTTGCAATAAGCAGTATAACGCACCCCAGAATAGAAGATATTTCCAGTTCTACTTAATATCAAATTCCAATTATAATGGGTTCCCCCTGTCCCCCACCCCCAGGCCAATCCACTGGCTTTGGGAAAACTTGCAGTTTGGCATTCTCCCCAGGAGAGTTTAGAAAAGGCTCCTATGTTTGTGATCAGATCTGATTCGGGCTGGAATTCAGCCCTACTACCCTGTCATCCAGGTGCTTATGCTGGACATAAGAAATATGCCACCAGGCATTTTTGGCTGAGTGAATTTTTAGTATTTCTTCAAGGCTCAACCTAAATTTCACATCTTCTTTAATCCTTTTTTTTTTTAAATAAAATATCCATCTTCAGCGGACTCTATGACAAGAGTCTTTTCTTTTTTTCAAGTTGGCATTTAATCACTGTAGATGTTCAAATAAAGGGAAGCTGCTAAGCTTTCACATTAAGTTCCTGAAATCCCTTCTTTTAATATCATTCTTCTGTGCCTTAATGACTCTTTTGCCACAGGTGGAACTTTAAAATGAGTCAAGTAAAGGTCGTCAAGGAACATGTATAAAGGACTCACAGACAAAGACAACGTGGAGGGGCAGGATTGAGTGTGGGAGGTAGGGGTGGGTGGGTGTGTTGCAGTCTCTCTAGACTGGGCAGGTCTGCTTGGGGCTTGGGTAGATGGAAGAAGATGTGTGGAACCTTGGGGATGCTTGACATGCCTTTATTTGGGAGAGTCACACAGGCACAAGCCTGGCTCCGGGAAAATCACACAGGCCACAAAGCCTGTGTCTGCACCACACAGGCTAGTAGCCTGTATGGAGGGAGTCACACAGGTCACAAGCCAGTGTCCAAGTCGGTGCCCTGACTCCCCACCACATCCAAAGCTCCTACCCCTTAAATACTAGCCCCAAACAAAGCCAGCTACAGGCCAGAAAGGAGAAGTAACTATCATGAGCTGCACATGCGAGCCTACTCAAGGCGACAGGGCAGTTTATCACATCTGGGGCTCAAGGCGGTGAGACCTGGGCACAAGGCTGTGGGAACACTGCTTTATCAGACTCCTTCAAGGTTGTGAGGAACTGCTCCCTTCGGTTACCCAGGCATCTGGGTGAGGGAGCCTGACAACCTCCACCTGCCCTATAGTGGGTCAGAAGAGCGTGGTGGGGTGGAAATGGAGACAACTGTAGTTGAATAACAACAACAAAAAAATGAGTCAAGGAAGAGAATTTGAACTTCAGAGCATGAATCTACGAAACGATGTGGTTTCCTGCTCCTGAGATGATGCCCATTAGTCTCCTGTTTTAAGGTGCTGACTACGTGTTAGTGCTGTTTAACCCCCTTCCCTGTTTCATTCATTTAATACTACAGACCAGGCAAGTCCAGTAAACTATTAGCCCCATTTTTATAGATGGAGGAACTTAGACATGAAAACACTTAAGTAACATATTGAAGGTCACAAAACAGTGATTGATAGAGCTGGGATTTAAAAAAAAAAGCAATCTAACTCAGCATCTAAGCTCCTAACTTGTATGATAGTCTGTATTTTACTAATGCAAGTTGTTACCATAATACTGCTGAATCCAAGAAAGAACACTGCACTACAAAATTTTGCTTTGCTTTGAAAAGCTGTAGCTTCTTTAACCATCCTGGATGTACTTTGTAGAGATTAGTAGGCTGTAAAAGAAAGATCTATTAAATCCCATTACACATAAATAAACATTTATTATGCACTAACTGTGTGCCTGGAGCTGTAGTTAGTATTTCATACATGTGATTTCAATGATATGAAATACATGTAAGGTTGACATCATTTCTTTTCTTACCAATATAAAAGTAGAGCCTCAGAGTTTATTTCAATAATGCAAATGGTTGACAGACGAATTGGGAATAAACTCCATTCTGTTATTAAATGTTAGGAGAATCAATTGATAAGATTAAAGGAGGCTCCTGGCTTTTGACCAGGAATTTACTGAGCTTCAGCCAAGTATATGTTGCTGTGTTCCACCCTTTTCTCAATATTGAGTATGTGCCTCCTGAAACAGGCCCCAGGTTTTTCCCAACCTCACATACAGTTCCATTTCATGTAATCCAGAATGGTATTCTGTCAGACTCCGTTGTGACAAAATGTGATTTAGTAGCATATAGTAGTACTTATTCACTCACTCAACAATGTATTTAGCATCCTCTCCAGGAAAGTTGAGATGACGAAAATAATAAGGCCCAACAAAAACAGGTCAATAAAGAGCAGGACATGCATTGATTTTACATTGTATTTTAAATGTGTTTTTCATAATTAATCTCCGTTATTATCATGTGGGCTCAAGGGCTGTTCTTTTATCTCTGTAATTGTTGGGCCTATAACTGGGCATTAATAAAAATACAGGAAAATTATATGGCTACATGCCTAGCAGATCTACATAGAAAAGCCACCAAATTAAACAGGCAAACAATATAGTTCTCTGTTGAATCGGAGTAGTAACACTTAAAAGGATATTGGGGATAATTAAGAGAAATAATGCTTAAAAATTACTCACTGTAACACTTTACACATGATAGTTTGTTAATAAACCGTTAATATTATTAATTATTATTATAGCTGTTAAATCACTGTGTTGAAAGAACCACAGTAGACTGCAAATAGGTGTTATAATATTAATCAACATAATTATAACATTTTATCAGATCATATAATATTGAGGAATTAGTTGTGCTTGAATGGGTAGACTTCAGAATGCAGGTGATATCTTAGGTAAGTTGCTGAAGAGTAGGTTGGGACCGTCAATCAGAGCTTGTAGGGGAAAGGAGTTACAAAAAAGCATGGCCCAAATAGAATATTCAAAAGTTCTCTCTGTCTCTGACAAAATTTTCCCCCAAGGTGCTGGATAATTTTATGGGTATATATTCCTTAAAGAACATAAAGAAAAGGCATCAAGCAAATCTCAGATGCCATTCACCCAGTGGGAGAAATGTGCTCAATAATACACTTCTGGCTTCGGTGACCAACCGTAACTTTGCTTGAAGACAAGATGGCCCCCCACTAAGATAGGCACATACTTCATTGGCCTGAAGTACATGGCTGAGAGTAGCTCTGTGAAAGTATTTTTGGCAGGTGACTTTTCAAAGGACCTATATCTGTGTCTTATCTCATAATTTTCCTGAAACTCTCAATAGGGAGAAATGTCAACTTTGAAATCTACTTTTAAATTAAGTTGTTAAAATACTCTTTCTCAGCTTCCCAGTAGCCCTCAGTGCTTTATCTCTACTACACATCCTTCAATAAATAGGATAATTATCAAGTTACCTATTGAAGGCACATTTTAAATAACAGATAATCATACTGTTGTAACACATCATTTTCTAATTAGTACTTTCTTAAGCATATTCAATATTATCTAGGGTGGGGCTATTTACTGGATAAAATTAGAGTTCCCCAAATCTATTTTTAAAAGGAGCTGAATGTATTTTAAGACAAAATTGTTACTTTTTTTCCCCAATGTATGTCTTTTAAATTATGTTTCTGACAGTCCAAGTGTCTATCAGTAGATGAATAGATTAAAAGGCTGTGGTATATTTACACAACGAAATATTATGTGGCAGTAAAAAAGAAGAAACTCTTACCTTTTGCAACAGCATGTATGAAGCTGGAGAACACTATGCTAAGTGAAATAAGTCAGTCAGTGGAAAACAAATACCATATGATCTCAATTATATGGGGATTCTAATGAACAAAATAAACTAATGAACAAAATAGAAACAGAGGCATAGAAACATGGAACAGACTGGCAACCATTGGAGGGACAGGGAAGGAGAGATTGGAAGAAAGAAGGTAAAGGGATTAATCAAAGAACATATATGTATGATCCATGAACATTGGCAATGACAACGATGTGGCGGTGGCCTCAGGGAGGGGAAAGCAGGGGCTGGGCAGAGGTGGGAAAAGGAGGAAATGGTGGTTACAACTGTAATAGCATAAACAATCAAAAATAAAGAAAAAGAAAAAGAAACTACGTTTCCTCTTTTTATTAGTGCAGTAGGAAAGCAGAGAACAACTTATAAAGTTCCTTAAAAATCATACAGTACTATGAACACACACACACACAGACTTAATATTTCCTCCCACTTATACTTTCACTTTGGAATCTATTTTCCCAAACAACCTTAATCTCCTTAATAAAAAATAATCCAGGCATCCAAGCTATCTTTATTTTAGTAACATGTGCTTGATTTATAGTAACTATAAAATGGAGTTGATTGAATTGGGGGAAACACAAAGATAAAAGATTAAATATTTAACAAATTTATAATTTTTAGTTTATTATAATAGGCATTTGGCCATAAAGGTTGTATTTGAAAAAGATTGTTTCAAACTCGGCTCCATTTAATTTTTACCGAAAATAATGGACATTTTTTAATGTAATTGAAGTTTGGGATGTTATAAACTGAGTTGACTTTGTTTTGAACTTGAATGACCTTTGCCCTTTATGCTCAATAGCATCTTTTAAAGACTTATGGAAAAGAAACAATACTTTGGAAAAGACTACACACAGATCTTCTGTTGACAGAACAATTATCATCAATAAAGACTATAATTTACTATTTTATGCTTTTCTTCCCAAGAAAGTAATTGTACATGTAATTTGGTGGATATACAGAAGTGTATGATGTATGACCCTACAATTAGCAAATATGCAAAGCTAAGGAAGTAGCATTACATTATTCTAAATAGAAAGAACTCAACAGTTGCAAACAAGTCTTTGGAGATCTTACTGTGATTCAAAAAGTGAACACAACAATGACCAGCAGGTTGTGCTGTCATGAAAAGGACAACAAAACTGAACACAGAAAAATAAATATCTGAACAGTGTGGAGCCTTAAAATTTATACTGACAGCTAACACCCACCTCTGCCTTCCTGCATCTGTGCTGCAGAACGTTGTATCTTGTGCCAACACCACAGAATGCTGAAGAGTGATTAAGCTTGGGAGATCCATAAGCCACCTGCCCCTGCTTGACTTTACTGGAGGCAAGAATAAGACACCATGAATGATCCAAGACTGTGTTGAATTGGGGGTGGGGAGAGAGAAGACAGAGAGAAAAGAGAAAGCCTCAGTTACCACCCTGCTTCTATCCCTGATTTTTAAAGTATCAACATAATCACTACACATATTAAGTAGGCAGAAGAACCAGGTTATTTTCCAGATAGGGCTTTTCAAGTTGGAAAACTTGCATAATTATTACATTAGTTAACTCATCAGATTATCAGTGGTTAAAATTATTAGCTTTAAATTGATTGCAACTATTAGTTTTTCTTGTCAAATCTTTAGTTTTATCATTTTTCTGCAGTGATTGAAATGCTACTATCATGTAGGGTTCTAACAGTTTAAATGGAGAAATTCTTATCTGCTTTTTTCCCGTCCATGTGCTTTTTCAGTAATGTAGTTTAGAAACTTTTTAAAAAATGTGCAAACTCTGATATTTCCATTCTGTTTAGATCTTGAAGTCATTGCCTAATGCAAACAGGAAATTAACAGATTGGAGGTATGTCCAACAATGTAAATACGCACAGCATTATGCAGGAAAAGAAAAAGTGGGTCTTTTCCATGGGATATTTCAAATCCCCAGGTGACCTATGACAGAATGTGGTGGACTCCCGTCACCTCTTTATTCCCCTCACACATCTGTCACAGGCTTACCAAGAAGACTATTTTCATTGCATCATGTTTTATAAGGTCATTTGTGCTTTACACATCCTCAAAGTTTCTGTGTAACATGTTTTAATTGGCTCATTAACAACTATCAACTGTTAAGTATCGTGTAGATGACTTTGAAAGTCAATTCGAGTTCAATTTATTCATCAGGCAATGAGGATAACACAAAGTGACTAGATATGCATTAAGAGAGAGAAAGCTGGTGCAATTAACTCATGAGTATTCACACTAATGAATCAGAGTTTCCAGAATTTAATAGATTGGAATTGTGTGGTAGATCACTCAGAATGGTAGATAATGGATAATCATATTTGGAAGTTGGTTTGATATATCTATAAGAATATGATATTTTATACTCATTTGAGAATTAGCAATACTGCAAAGAGAGCAAGGTAAATCATACCCACCTGGCCCCATGCTGAACTCTCTTCCTGGAGGTATTAGAGTGTTTGTCAGAAACCCTCAGACTTATGCCATAAACAGGCTAAAGCAGAAATGATCTCAGAGCTTCTGTATCACATTCAGTAAGAAGCGATTAAAGTGCTGGCTCTCAGAATCTCGGCAGGTTCATTGTTCCTTATTTTGATTTTCAAGACCACTTTTTTTCAAATTCTGGGAGAGTGGAGTAAATTAAGGAATTATGAAGGCAGCAATAAAACCCTGGTCTTAACATTTGAATTACTGACGTTTGCAGTGTGAACTTCTAATATTTGTCAAGTATAATCATACTGACTATAATTGATACTACTATTTATAATCTGAAGGACACTGCATTATCTAATTTGCTCCTCATTATGACATTGTGGTATAAGAAAGACAACTAATATGAACTCATTTTATAGGTTTAAAGAAATTAAGGTTTAAAGAAATGTAACTGTGCCCTGGCTGGTGTGGCTCAGTGTACTGAGTGCAGGCCTGAGAACCAAATGGTCCCTGGTTCAAGTCCCAGGCAGTCCGTGTGCCTGGGTTTCAGGCCAGGTCCTCAGGAGGGGGCATGCAAGAGACAACTACACATTGATGTTTCTCTCTTTCTCCTTCCTTTCCCCTTGTTAAAAGAAATACATAAAATATTTTTTTAAAAATAAATGTAACTGTATCTTCAAAGTTATAAGCCAAGGAGGTGGCAAAAAACAAGACCTGGATTGATATTGACCCTCAGAGACTTGTTCTATATATATCCTAATAAACCATGGTTTGATTCTTAATGATACAATTTTATGATTCATTATTGTTTCTATTCTGTCCTATATTGCAAAACAAAGATATACACATAGAGAATAAATTTATATATAAATTGTGTTGAGGAATAATTAAACATTTATGTTCCAGACATGTGTTAAAATGTTTCCATGAATTATCCAACTTTTCCCTCAAAACATCCCTATTAAGAAAATATCATTTTCGTGCATTTTGGGGAAGAAATAAGTAAATAGCATCTTAAATTGCACTTATCCAAGTTAGAAGGGGCTAAATGGCAGAAACCAAAATAGAATCTTAAACAAACTCCAGACGTACAGCTGTTTAACATTTATAATAATGTGTTTTCCATAAAAAGATATTTCCTATTCTTAATATTGGCCTTTCAGTATTTTACCTTGAATTTAAATAATAATTATTAAATTATCTAGTATAGTCCTATGTTTTCAATCTTGATTTTTCCCTAAGGATTTAAATTATTTTTGATACAAAGAAGGAAAAGCAATTATGTTTCCTTAAAGTAATATTTTAAAAACTCAAACATCATATTTATCTAAATCAACTTCCAAAATATCCATTTTTTCAAGAATATTTAATTTGAACTATTTTTATATACTGCTTAATAATTTTAAAAAATATTTGCATGTTTACCATAGAAACTTTTGAAAATGCTTCTGTTCCTCAAAAATCACATGGGAAATAGGAAAAGTCATCAGTAATTTTTTTTTTCCCAACCACTACTATTAACATTTAGGCATATGCATTTATAGTCTTATTTTCTAAGCATGCATGTTGTGAGGAAGTTAAGGCATAGAGAGGTTGTATAACAAACCTTAGGTCATATAGCCAAACCAAGATGCAGTCCAAACAAACTGACTCCATTGTTCCCTATCATCAAATAAATTACAAATATTTATCTGTAGAAAGCACCCTTAGCTCAAGGGCCATATTGGGCCTATGGGTCATATTTGCTCTTGACTGTTACTCTACCCTGCCTCTCAAAAACAAAACAAAACTCAACAAGACAAACAAGCCAAAAAAAAATGGGGTTTTTCTTTTATCATATTATTCCTTAAGATGTCTATTTCCCAGCCATTGAAAATGTCAAGTCTGGAGTCCTTGAGAAGAGTTGGAGATAAAATAGGGAGTATAATAGAATTGCATGAGGCAGAAAAAAAACATAAATTTAATATAAAAAGTAAATTTCAGGTGTGGGCAAAATGCCTTTTGCTTTACAGTTAACTTCCCCCCAAAGGGAACAAGTACAGTTCTTTACGCAAAATTATCAACCTTTGTGATTGTATACTGTACTACCACTCTATGTGGGTTAATCAATCACTTGGTATAGAGCATACCCATAAAAGTAGAGCGTTGTTCAGGTTTAAGAAATCCCATATGACTCAAATGAAAAGAAAAACTGATTTGGTTTCCTCCCATTGACTTGATTCTAAACAAATTATGCTGGTGAGACACATGGGATGTGCTCCCAATGATGGAGGAGGAACTAGCACTTCCTTTGCAGAGCTTGTGTTGATTCTAGTTCAAAACATAAGCCATTACATTTAGTTTCTTGCTATTTCTTTTTGCCATCTAATTGCTGACAGTGGGGGGAAAAAAGTAGAGAAAAAAAGTCTTGGGAATATAGAAAACTCTCCTGCAGGAATTATCTACTTTCACAAGATAATAGTTTGTTACTGAAAGACAAATGGCCTTTCCCAAGTCATTTGTCAGGAAATAAAAATTGAGTCTAATATAATGTATTTATTTTGAAGTTCATTGTTTTAGGATGATAGTCTAGTTCTCTTGATTCAAGTATGCTAAATAACTATGTGTAAAAGATTAAATTTAGTTGCAGATTCTGTAAAACCATTGCCAACTTTAGCACATTTAAAAAAGATAAGACAGCCTGACAAAGTTTAGTGGGAGGAGAAAAAGACTTTGTTTTTAAAATGACTTTTTGACTGATTTATGTAATGAAGAAATTTATAAAAGTTGCTTAGAAAATGGTTATTTCAACATTTAATGAATCAGAGAATTCTTGTTTTTAAGTATATTTGTAGATATTCAAAGAAAAAAAATCAATGAGTAAAAGCCAGGACTTTACATCTTAAGATTCAAGGAATTAACTGTCCACTATTACCTATAGTATTGAATTGATATGAGAATCCTATTAAATATAATTATCTACATAAGATTGTTTGGGTCCTAACTTTGTTTTATATATCTATACTAATTTTCTTTAATGCTAGTATATTTCAACTATTTAAAATTTCTTCTTATATTAGTACGTGTTTTAATCAAGAAAACTATTATAATTGCACTTGAAATATGTTACACATAAAGATGGTTACAAAGTATTTTACTTTGTTTAGAAAGAACAAAATATAAATGTAAATAAAGATAAAAGTAGGAGGAAAATACTAAATGAGGAAGGAAGGAAGCAAGAAAGAAATAAAAGATGAGAGAAAGAAAAGGAGGATACAAGCAATGCAGCTTTCTAGGATGTTATGCATTCATATTGGGCTGACAATGTAACGTACCTGTCTCTCTTCATCTTCAAATAACTAAAGCTCACTCACCATAGACCAGGCCTTGGTGGGTACTAGCTATAACTGACAAGAACTTACCTTACTCTGGCCCTTAGCAATTTATTATTTTAATTGAGATGTAATTGATATATAAAATTATATTAGTTTCAAATTTATAATAAAATGATTTAAACTTTTTATATCTTATGAAATGGTCATTGCAGTAAGTCTAGTTAACATACATCACCACATCTAGTTATATAATTTTTCTTATAATGAGAACTCTTAGGCATTTTCAGATATAAAATATAGTATTTGCTGTAGTCACCAAGTTGTACATTATATCCCCAGGATTTACTTACTTTATAATTGGAGGTCTGTGCCTTTTGATCACCTTCACTAGTGTGTGTGAACATGTGTATGTGTGTTTGTGTGCATGCGTGTGCATGCATGTGGATGTAAATATGCATCCGTTTCTTGGCTATTGTAAATAATTTTGCAGTGATACCCAGAAGTGGAATTACTGGATCATATGGTAGTTCTATTTTTAGTTATTTGAGGAAATGCATACTGTTTTTCATAGTAAAAAAATATCCCCACATACCATGCATGAGGGTCCCCTTTTCTCCATATTCTCACCAATAGTGTTATTTTTTGTCTGTTTGATAATAGCCATTCTAACATATATAAGGTGATACCTCATTGTGGTTTTAATTTGTTTTTCCTAATGGTTAGTGATGTTGAGCACCTTTTAATGAACCTATTAGCTGGTCCTAGTACTTATTTAATTTATTCTCTTCAGCCAGAAATACTTTTTATACGACCAAAGACAGGCAAAAAGAACCTCTGCTCTATGATCCATACCCTACCATGAAATGTGAACAGGTTCAAACAGACTCTTTCATTAAGATTTTTTTGTTGGATAGTTTGAGTTGGAAAACTAAAGAAAATAAAGATAAAAAATAAAAATGCTATTATAAGATGTTGCCACAGGGTGAAATTGATGCCAAATGCCCATGAAAAATCCATACTATTGAGCAAGATGTATGAAGTAACAGAAACCTGCAGAAGCCAGTTGGTAACAGGCTATGAAAAAGCTGATACAGGAAATGGGACTGAGTCACATTTATGTGTGTATACGCTTGTGTGGGAACGTTCCCAACTCCAGGTTCCTTGAATCCCTGGGCTAGCATGAATCTTCTTCTTAGTCTTCCATGAAATTTATTTCCCCACTCAGCAAGCACCCTAAATACAGGTTCCTTTAATTAATTAAAGAGTTAAAATAACTCATGCTTGTTGAACCTGGCTGCACATTAGAAGCATCTGGAGAGCTTTAAAAATTGCCAAGAGGTTCTGATTTTATGGGTCTGGGGTGTGGGAAGGGCACTGGTATCATGTTTGAAAGCTCCCGGGTGACTTTAATGAGCAGCCAGATTTAGAACCACTGGACTAGCTTGGTTGGTTCTTAATTTCTTGAAATCAAAACAGCCATTTTGAAATTCAAATTAACCATCCTGTACTATGATTTAACAGCTAAATTGCATGTTACTGTACTGCTAACTAGTTATTCCTCTAATTAATGGTCTTCTTGTGGTTAATGATAATCCAATTAATTTGTTTAGCTTATTGCAGGTTTCAGAGCATTTTTACACACACAATCCCAAATGCTTTCAATGGTAAGTATAATACTGAGCCTATTCTGTTCCATGACATTTTTACATATGCATAGGTTTCATAATAACACCACAGTTACCTACGCTTTTCTCCACAGTTTACAAGATTCTTCTCAAAATTAATTTTATATAATTTTTTAATAAAAATCATAAATGTGTGGTAATCTTTTTGAACCGTTATATATCCTTTTGACAATGGGTTAGCAAATTTTGTATCAGAGGCTGGTACTCCCACCCTCTGTGAAAAGCCAGGTGAAAAGCCAGGTGGTAAATATTTCAGACTTTTCAAACCATACAGTCTCTACTTCAGTTATTTAGACATTGTTGTCTGAAAGCAGCCATAGACTGCATGTATTACAATAAACTTTATTTACTAAAACAGGTGGTAGACCAGATTTGGCACATGGGCTGTAGTTTACCAAACTCTGCATTGTGCCAACTATAGTTTGTCTATATAAACAATTATTTAGGTATAATCATTATCTTTCAAAACTTCAGCTATATTGGAAATAATCTTGAGATATTTAGAGTGTGCAGGGAAATTAGATAACAACAAGAATTTTTCACCCAAAATAAGCAACCATTTTTAGTTGGAGGAGAATCTGATTCATTTTCACACATCATTAGGATTCAGAAACAGTCAATTATTTACTCAGGTATATACAATTTGTCTAGTGCACAGTAAGTTCTTAAATATTTCTTCACTAAATGATTATTTTACTCTTTATTTTTATTTTATGTATAATTATCAATAAAAGTCTTTTCATATTTTTATCTGTTCATCAATCTTTTATATTTTTCCATTGTTCTTGACCATTTGCTTAAGTAATTTATTATTTTCTTTTATAGATACTCTGCTCTCTATTTCCTACTTTATATATTAAATTTATGTTAGTTTTATTTTTGTAGTTTTCTTTGATCTCAAATTATGATCATTTCATTGTTACTTCTTGATGTACATTTTGAATCTAGTATAAAATATGTTTGAAATTTCTTTCAAATAAACCTCATCTTTTAAGGCAAGTTGATTTCACAAAAGGACATCTCAAATGCTTTGGCTGGGTTTCCTTCTTATAAGCTGCCTTATCTCTTTACATGTCACATGATTATGCTCAAGTTGGTTCTACAAATAAGATGTGTGCCCAGAGAGTAGAGCACAGCTGATTTTCCTATCAGCAGCTAGGTGAGCTCTCCTTTGAGGATCTGCAGCCCAATCGCAGAGAAAAGGAGCAATTTAGATGTTGTATCATTTCGTTTTGCTTTTACTTGTATATAGCTACCCAGGCAGGTAGTGTGGAAAAAGCAGAGCGGGAGGCAGTCATGGCAGGGAGATCACCTCTGTGCTAGACAGTTCCTTTCCTGTGTTTGCCATGGAACTTTACACTAGGAGAGACAGGTCCTCCTTCTCTGCCAGCACTGGTCCTTTGTCGGGAGCCAGCTATCACCGGGCCTCTGCCCTTGGCTCAGCCTTGCCATTGGGGCAAGAACAAATGCAGCTGCTCAATTCCACTGTGTTGAAAGCAGGCGGCCTGGATGCAAATAAATTGTTTTGGGAAAGAGGTTGCAAATGAGTAAGTTGAAAACAAACTTGTTGAAATGATAAATCGGTCAAAAATGAATTTTTCCAGTCACTGATTTTGCAATTTTTCCAGCCACTGATGCCTGCTTTACTTTTAAAAACAGCAATTACTCAAACTAAGGAAATAGTTTGATTGTTCCTACTTTTAAAAACAGTGGTTAGCCAGTGGTAACAACCTCTTTATGTTTACAAAACATGACTCTTTCTTGTAAGTGTATAACTTTCTCTACTTGTACATGGTTACACTTAAGGCCAAGGTTATAATAATATCTATAATTATTAGAAATGTCAAATTAATGAGAAATGCTTAGTTTGGAAATTTTTCCCTTAACAGTACCTACTTTAACTGTTTAGTCATGTATACTCCTTTTATCCTAGTTTTTATTGTTTTTATTGATTTTATTAATAAATAGCTTTATTTATTTGTCTTATAAAGAAACTAAAATGCCCAAAGAAGCAAATAATACAAATTTCTGTTTGTATGTGCAACATATTTAGTTAGCACTCCCCTCACTGATCATCCTATTAGGTAGTTTGTATCCTCGATTTATCTCATTATTTGCAAAGTAAAAGTGGGTGCCTCTGGGAACATATTTTTAAATCAATGATTAGACAAAAGGCAGTCTATTAATGTATAGTTTTGAACAATGGGCAACATATTTTGTCAACCAATTTTTTTAAGAGTTTACTTGTACCCATTCATTGTGGTTTCTATCCACTTGTCCATTTGGATGGGAACTTGCAGAATCTATGTAGGCATCCTCTCCCAATGCCCACCTTCCTGGTGGTCTGCCCTCTTACTGACACCTCAAAAGAAATGCGTGACATAGGTACTATCCTGTTCCTTCTACAGACAAGGCAAAGTCTTTTCCCTTCTACTGAGGCAAAGTCTCACAGCTAGAAAGCAGGCAAACCCAGATTTCATTTTAGTCATGCTGACTCAAAATCATTAATGTTTGGATTAACTGTTCTACCACTCATAGCACATTCTGAGAGATTTAGAGTGTGCAGGGAAATTAGATAGCAAAAATTAACACAGGGTAATTTGAAGATACACTGTCAAACTTATCTGATTTTCTTTTGCCATTGTTTTGGTAGCATACCTGTATATAACAAACAAACAAAATAAAACAAAATTATCTTATATAAATTTCTTTTCCCTCAAAAGTTCATTTACTTGTTCTTTATGTTTATTTCAGTCTCACATTATGACCTAATTGTGTACCCAGTGTTTCTGCTATGTTTGGCAAAGAGACTCATTAATTCTATTACCCTAGCAAGATAAAAGGGGGGGTTTGAAATGACTAGCAGCTACAGATCAATATCTTAACTCAATAGAGATAATTATTGAAATCACTAGGAGACTAGCAAGCTGTCAGCTGTAAGCAATCATTTTTAGGCCTGGGATATATCTGCAGAAAACACAAAGCAAATTTTAAGTGTATTATTTTAAAATTGAGAATCATATACCTATAGTTGTCTTTCCATTATCCATTTTCACAGATATGTTACCATTGGTTTCTGATATTACATACTGTGTTTTTTTTTTAAATAATTCGACCCCCTAAGCTTCATATTATATTGAATCTCAATTCCTCTGACTCCTTTCTTTTTTGGTCATTGACTATCCTTGTTTTGCTGTTTTACTGAACTATTAAATTTTACTTTATATTTTTTAATATCAATGTCTTATTTGGATTGAAGCATTTGTAGTGATCAGCCATGGAAATATAGGAGACGCAGTTGTCATGTATCTATAAACTAAAATAAAATTCCCTATAAACATAGCATTTCTGCAGTATCTGAATTCTGTATTAGTGATAAACTTGCATTTTGTGTTCTAGTCATGGTTTCTTGGAATCTCCAAGGTTATCATCAAGAACCCTCTTCTTTATCTCTCTAAAATTTCACACAGCTTTCTGTGTCTCCTAAACTATGTTAGTAAAATATCTGTCTATCTTCATTCCTTTGTCTTTTTTTTAACGTTCTATCCTGAGATTCCTAGTTCCTTTTCAAAAATTACTGAATGGGGCCTGAAGCTTTATTATATTCATGAATTCAAATGGAGAGCTATTCTATTGTATATGCCCTGAAGAAAATCAATAAGGCTAAGCTTTACATCAAGCATGTTTTTCACTTTTGTTTTGCATTTCAGTGTGACCATCACTGGTATTGTAAGAAAATATTTAAAATAGAAATTAATAGAAACTTTCACAAGGATACACACACAGGGAGAGATGAATTTTCTATTATTAAGAAGTAAATACAATGTTTATAAAATATTAGAATAAAATCTATTGTGTAGATTCTGAACACAGTCTCATTACAAAACCAGGAAGCATATGACTTCTTCATCCAGGTCAATTAAAATAAATAAATAAGAGGCAAAAGACAACAGGAAACTTTATAACTTATTCAATGAGTAATATGGACATAAATCATCACTTTAAAGAGCGTGATTCTCTTTTGTGAAAATGGAGATCTAACCTTAACTCCTTGGCATACTTTTTTCCATGTTTTAAGTGTTGTATTTCTTTTACTGATCCCTTTGGGATGAAAGGTTAAGAATGCCTCCAAACATAACCAGCCTCCCATCTACAAATAAAATACATTTTTAACACTTACACATAAATTACTGCAGGTCCTTGAGTGAAAGTATTTAGGATTCAAGGAAAAAATTAGCTCCTCAAAACAGTAGCATACAGGAGGGAAATGGTAGAGTTTGTTTTCATAGATGCTTCTACTGTCATGAAAACCAGCCACTGCTTTCAGTTTCCTATTTGACAAGGTGAGACAAAGAGTGAAAAAAAAAAAGTAAAATTTTTATCCAGGTGCTCAGATGACAAATTTGATAATCAATTTAGTCTTTATGTAAATAGTTAATGCTAACAGATGACAGCCTCATATAAATACTGGTTTTATAGATGTCTGGGGACCTTTAAAAGGGTGGTATATTATCTATTCTGGAGAAAAAGTATGGAAAGTAGTTTCCAGCCATGACATTACGTGTATTAATTTCAGTAGCAGATTCACACACATGGCTAGTGATCCACTGGGGAATTTCATTTATTTTTGTTTCAAGAGCTTAGTCCTGGGTATCAAGATGATAGATTTATCCTGATCCTAAAAGCTTTCTTTTGAAAGTCAGAGTTCTGTAGTCCAGAGAAAAGTTTTTAATTCATTTGACAATTAAATATTTCTTTGAGTAGTATCTAGTGCAAGTGGAAATAGTTTCTTGACTGTCGTTTGGCTTTTGTCTAGATATATCCTCCTTTTCTGATGACCTTTTCTTCTTTTTTCATAATAGTAATTCTTTGATTTGTGCTAGAAAACATCTTTAATGAAGTGTTTCTCAATTCATACACTACTAACATTTTGTTTTGGACCAGATATTTCTTATTTCTTATCTGTCCTGTGCACAGAAGGATATTTAGCAGTATACTTGGCTTCTACCCATTAGATGACAATATCACTCTTAACAATGAAAAATGTCTACAGATGTTAATAATGTCCCTTTATGGCAGGGGCTGTGTAAAATCACCCAAGGCTGAGAACCATTGCTCTAATATGTAATGTTGATTATTGTCTTTGTTTGGAGACAGGCTGGCCTAGATACACACAAGTAGAGTTAATTATCCTTTCAGTCATTTGAGAATATAAGACATTATTGTGATGATTAGAGAATGGGTGAGTGGGTAATCAAAATAATTGTCATAAAAATAATAGTGGTAACAGTGCTTACTGAGGCAAACAAAATTTTAAGCAGTTAAAGTGTATTAACTTTTTAAATACTCGCTTAAGCTCATGAAATAAATGCAATTACTTTTTTTCATTTTATAGAAGTGGGAAATGAGGTTTGGACAGACTAAATAATGCCAAGATCATATGGCTCTCATGAAAAAAAAAAGTAGATAAGAGGTGAAGGTTGTGATATTCAAGATATCAGTTGAGATCTGAGACCTAGTTTGTTTCTAGCAATGCAAAGTAGTTAGTGGCACTAACTTCTGTTGAACGTGTAAATGAAGAAAACTTTGTGGGTTTAGGTTCTTGACCTTCATAATGATACCTTATATTTTTTGGTGTACTCCTTACAGAAGTGTTCTGAGACCTGTTTTATTTTTTTTAACCTACTTAGTTTCCATAGATCTAAGTTTTGAGATGGTAAACCCATATGCTTATCTATCGGAAAGTGAAATTAATGGAATTGGGCTAAGTTAAAACAAGCCAACCAGAATGAATAGCATGTAGCCTTATGCTAGATGGAGAAAACTAGCAACAGTGGGGCGAGTAGCCAAAGGCCTGCAATTGGAGCACCATCTGATGGTTGCCACAGAAGAATGAGAGGTCAGGGATCCCAAAGATGCTGATTTCTAAAAAAAAGAAAAAAAAAAGGCAGAATGTTCAGACTTTTAAATAACATTTCTTTTATTCCTTATAATGGATTAAAATCAAATAAAACTAAAAATAAACAAAACACAGCTGCAGGCAAGTACAGTCCATTGGGCACTGTTTTTAACCTTTGCTCCAAATAGGTACCTTTATGTTAGAGCATATCACAGGATCCATTCTTTTCACACACACAAAAAAGAAGAATATTTCTGAAACAACTATTTAATTACTAACCTTCTACTCATTTCACTGCTTTTAATTTCATTTTTAGAAGAAACACAAGTCTACCAAGCACTCTTGAAGCTATCTCATTAAATTTGCATGAATAATTTTGCCAACTTAGAGGATATTATACCTATTTTACAAAAAGAAAACTAAAGAGTTAAAAAATTTACTCAGCTAAACTAAATTTGTTATATTCCTTGTCAGAGGATAATTTGAATTAAAAATATTGAGACTCGTTGGCAAAACAATATCTACATTCCTTTGTACCTTTGCAAGGCAAGCAAGGGATATTATATCACTGATGTTTACTAAGATGCCCTAAAAATGGCTTCAATAGAAAGTGCACAAAGAGCAGGAAATGTTTTTGTCCATGTCTGGAATTTATTTAAACCTGTGTTTTGAAGCATAGTTTTAATCATATGCATAGAGAAATTCTCCAGTTAAAATTCCAGTTTTCAGATGTTTATATTAAGAAGCTCTAACACGAACCAACTTTATTTTTTGTTTCTAAAAATTGATTTCTTATGACTGTTTATGTGCTTTTATTTAATAAAATAATTCATGCCAAAATAAGCTTATAACACCCAGATATCTGTATAGTTCCTCTCCTCTTAGTTCAATTGACCATAAAACTATGTTTTTTTCTTGCCAATGCTGTCTAAGGTCCATCTGAGTATACTCTTACACACACAAATAAAACTACACACAAATACAAACATTTATTTATTTTTAAATCATGATCATTTTGTACATAAGCCAAACTATATGCTGCTTTATTTTTCTCTGTTAACACAGAAACCTTTACGACCTGAGCATGACTTAATTTTCTATTCATTTTTATGAGATCAAAATAAAAATTCAAAGATACAAAATGAGAGAGGAGATGTGTTTTTTACATATAAAAACACAAATGTAATATTTTTAAAATGTTTATTGCTGAGAGGAATAATAAGGGTCAACTGTTTCTGTTTTTATGATAATTTTGGAGTTTCTGTGCATATGCATAAATAACTCAAAAGCTATCTAAATGTTCAGTGGTTCTCAAATGGGGCTCTTTTACTCCCCAGAAGACATTTGGTAATATCTGAAGACTTTTTTAAAAATTTTAATATTTATTGGGGTGACATTGGTTAATAAAATTATATAGGTTTCAAGTGTGCAATTCTATAATACATCATCCGTATATTATATTGTGTGTTCACACTGTAAGAAGACATTTTTGATTGTCATGTCTGGAGGTGAAGTTCCTACTGGATCTAGTGTATAGAAGTCAGGGATGCTGCTGAAGGCAACGTATAATGCACAAGGCAGCACACATCCCACCTCAACAGAGAATTACCAGGTCTAAAATGTTAATAGTGCCACTGCTGAGAAAACTTAATAGTTTATCATCTAAGTACAACTGGTCTATTGGCTGTTATGGGTTGAAATGTATCCCCACCCCCAAAAAATTCATTTATTTAAGTCCTTATCCCCAGTATTAGAATGTGAAAATTTGGAAATAAGTCACTGTAGATGTAATTAGTTAAGGTGAAGTGACACCAGAATAGAGTAGAATGTTAATCCAATGACTGATGTCATTCAAAAAGGGGGATTTAGTTTCAGACACACATGTTATGTGAAGATGAAGGCAGAGATCAAGGTGACACTTCTGCAACCCAAAGAATGCCAAAGAGTGGCAGCAAACCACAGGAATCTAGGTGGCAATCATGGTACAGATACTTCCTCACAGCCTTCACAAGGAGCCAACCCTGCTGACACCTTTGTCTCAGATTTACAGCCTCTAGGACTCTGGGACAAAAACTATGTGTTACTGAATCCATTCAGTTGGTGGTACTTTGTTATTTCAGTTCCAGCAGACTGACACACTGTGTTTGGTTTGGGTTTTTTTTTTTTCTTTTTAACTTTTATTTTTTGTTCAAGTACATTTGTCTCCACCTTCCTGCCACCACTTTCCCCTGCCCGCCTCCCCCACCTCCCTCCCTCAATCCTTGCTCTCTTTGGCTTTGCCCATGGGTTCTTTATACATGTTCCTTGAGTTGACCCTTGCCTTCCCTTTCCACGCTACCCACCTTCCCTCTTGATTCTATTGGTTTCTTTTTTCTTTCAATGTTGCTGGTCTTATTTTCCTTGCTTGTTTGTTTTGTTGGTTAGGTTCCAGTTATAGGTGAGATCATATGGCATTTGTCTTTCGCCCCCTGGCTTATTTCACTTAGCATAATGCTCTCTAGTTCCACCCATGCTGTCTTGAAGGGTAGTATTTCTTTTCATCTTTCTGCTGAATAGTATTCCATTGTGTAAATGTACCCTAGTTTTTTGATCCAGTCATCTACTGATGGACATTTAGGTTGCTCCCAACACTTGGCTATTGTAAGTTGTGCTGCTATGAACACTGGGGTGCATAGGTTCTTTTGATTTGGCGTTTTGGGACTCTTAGGGTATAATCCCAGCACTGGAATCACTGGGTCAAAAGGCAGTTCCATTTTTAGCTTTTTGAGCATATTCCAAACTGTTTCCCATAGTGGCTGCACCAGTCTGCATTCCCACCAACAGTGGACTAGAGTTCCCTTTTCTCCACAGCCTCACCAGCACCTGTTGTTTGTTTATCTGTTTATGATGGCCATTCTGACCAGTGTGAAGTGGTATCTCATTGTGGTTTTAATTTGCATTTCTCTGATGGCTAGTGATGCTGAGCATCCTTCCATATGTCTCTGGGCCCTCTATATCTCTTCCTTGGAAAAATGTCTGCCCAGGTGCTTTGCCCATTTTTTTACTGGATTCTTTTTCTTCCTGGAGTGGAGTCATGTGAGTTCCTTATATATTTTGGAGATCAAACCTCTATCTGATGTATCATTGGAAAATATATTTTCCCATATGGTTGGTTTCCTTTTCATTTTGCTGATATTTTCTTTAGCCATGCAGAAGTTTTTTATTTTGATGAGGTCCTGCTTGTTTGTTCTTTCTTTTATGTCCCTTGCTTTAGGGAACATATTGGTGAAAATATTGCTGCAAGAGATATCTGAGAGTTTCCTGCCTATGTTCTCCTGTAGGACTTTTATGGTGTCATGACTTATATTTGAGTCATGTTTAGTATGTTTATCCATTTTGAGTTTATTTTTGTGTATGTTGTCAGTTGGTGATCAAATTTCAATTTTTTGCATGTATCTGTCTCACTCTCCTAACACCATTTGTTGAAGACGCTATTTTTACTCCAATTTATGCTTCTGCCCCCTTTGTCAAATATTAGTTTACCATAGAGACATGGGTTTCTTTCTGGGCTTTCTATTCTGTTCCACTGATCTATGTGTCTGTTTTTGTGCCAGTACCAGACTGTTTTGATTACAGTGGCCTTGTTTCAATATACGCAAATCAATAAATGTAATACATCACATAAACAAAAGGAGAAACAAAAACCACATGATCATCTCAATAGATGTGGAAAAAGTATTCAATAAGGTACAGCACCCATTTATGATAAAAACACTCAGTAAATGAGAATAAAGTGGACATACGTCAACATAATAAAGGCCATATATGAAAAACCTACAACAAACATCATACTCAATGGGCAATAACTAAAAGCTTTCCCACTAAGATCAGGAACAAGGCAAGGATGTTCGTTTTCACCATTTCTATTCAACATAGTATAGAAAGCCCTAGCCACAGCGGTGAGATAAGAAAAAGAAATAAAAGGCATCCAAATTGTAAAGGAGGAAGTAAAACTGCCATTGTTTGCAGATGACATGACAGTGTACATAGAATATCCTGTAGACTCCACCAAAAAACTACTCAACCTAATAAGTGAATTTAGCAAAGCAGCAGGATACAGAGTCAATATTCAGAAATCGAAGGCATTTTTGTACACCAGCAATGAAATGGAAGAAGCAGAAATCAGGAAAAAAAAAACACCTGCTATAGCAACAAGAAAAATAAAGTATCTAGGAATAAAGTTAACCAAGGAGATAAAAGACCTGTACACAGAAAACTATACAACACTGAAGAAAGAAATTAAGGAAGACACAAGTAAATGGAAGCATATACCATGTTCATAGATTGAAAGAATTAGCATCATCAAAATGTCCATTCTATCCAAAGCAATTTATAGCTTCAATGCAATCCCTATTACAATACCAATGATGTATTTCACAGACATAGAACAGACATTTCAAAAATTTATATGGAACCATAAATTACCCTAGATAGCTGCAGCAATTTTGAGGAAGAAAAACAAAGTAGGAGGGATTACAATACTGGATATCAAACTATATTACAAGGCTACTGTAATCAAAACAGTCTGGTACTGATACACGGTGTGTTTAAATCCTCTATTACTATCCAGTTTACTTTGTTTCTGCTTAAGGACAGTTGTGAAAAATAAATAGTAATAACAATATGCTGCACCTGTAACAACTGACTAAGATTCAGTTTATTTAGCAGTGCTCTCACCTAACTGAAATCAATGTTATATATGAAACCAAATCAAGGACAGGTATTTTTGCCCAAGGTGTGCCAAGACTGCAAAGGTGCCAAGAACAAGGATTTCTTCTTGTAAAGGTTTCTCCCAGGCTGAGAGGCAATACATTTCTGGACCACTAAACACATTTTAACTGCTGAATTTTGACAAAATGTGTCTCTATCCTTGGACACTTGTTCTGAAGCAGGAGCAAGACATCATGCAAAGTTAGCAATCAAAACACAGAGCTGAAGGATGGACTTCTAGCCATTTCCTCTTCCCACAAATCTCTCTCAGTTTTGTGAATGCATTTCTAATTATCATGTTTCTCCCCCCCTTTCCTTCCTTCCCCTTTTTTTTTTTTTCTTTCTTCTTTTCTTTTTTTTTTCTTTTTTCCCCCCCTCTTTTCTTTTTTTTTTTTTTTTTTTTTTGCTTCCCTTTCTTATATCCAGCCAGAATCATTTCATTTGGTTTAATGAGAACTCTGATGTACATACCTCAAACATCAAAGTTATCCTGTCTTTTCCTGGATAACAAGAACTCTATGTGTGTGAATGCAGATATGTATGCATATACTGTGGAGCAGATCTCCTTCTGCTTTTGTCCTTACACTTCATTTTTTAATTTCATTCCTCCTATCATTTTTCACAGTGTGAATGAGACAACTGCTTCCTGGGAGAAAATGGATAATTCTGTACTGCAACCCCAAGAGTTCATGTGTCAGACACATGGCTGTCTCCCTACTGAGCAGTATCTACTTTAGTTCTGCCAAAGGCTCCTCTAGGGACTTCATGATTGAGACTGTCTGCCAGAGCTCTGTGTCAATTGAATATCAGATTATTTTGTAGTGTCCTATGTGGTGGCATGGTAGAATATATATGCTGGCACTTAGCTTCCATATACAAAAGTTTTATAACTATTTTTACAGAAAACAAAATCTGTCCATACCACATCTTGTATTTCAGTTGTCCTCCTGTATTAACATTGTCCCAAAGATAAACTTCATAGACTAGTGTAAAGGGATATAATATTATGTATTGGAAAGAGTGCCATTTTAAAATCTGATGCCCTTTCTTTTAAGCCTATAGGGCTGCTCTAATTTAAGGTATAGTACATAGGACCACCTCTGAAATATGTTTTTCCTAAATAGTTGAACAACTATCAAGTGAAGATGCTAGAATCACAGGTTACATGAAAGAGTAAAGAAACAACTTAAAACACTAAAAAGGATCAAACATATAGATCCAGAATATGGAACATTTAATAGGACAATCAATTTTTTTTCTCTAATAGGGCAGTGGTGTGAAAGCAAAAGAGAGGAGGCCGTTCTATACTAACAAACTTTAGAGACATAGCTACCAAACACAATGTAAGGATCCTGATTCAAACCAATTAAAAATATTTTTGAAGATATCAAATAAATTTGATTATGAACTAGATATCTGATGATACAAAAATATTGCTAATTTTGTTTTATGTGTTAAAATGCACTAATTATTAGCTAAATATACATATTTAAAAAAATAAATACAGATGTAATTTTCAGGTGACATAACATGATACCTAGGATCAGCTGTATAATACTGCATCAAATCAAGGAACATGTATAAAGGACCCATGGACAAAGCCAAAGTGGGGAAGGATTGAGGGTGGGAGATGGGGGTGGGTGGAGCAGGGGAAAATGGAGGCAAATGTACTTGAACAATTAAAAAAAATTACCTTATAATTTTATTTACATAAGTAATCTGAAAAACAAACTAAACGAGCAAACAAAATAGAAATAAATTCATAGATAGAGCATACTGATGGTTTCCTGGTAGGAGGGGATTTGGGGGGCTAGGCAAAAAAGGGGAAAGGATTAAGAAGTGCAAATTGGCAGTTATAAAGCAGTCACAGGAATGTAAAGTACAGCATAGGGAATAAAAAATAAAAATAAAGTAAATGATAGATGAGTAAATGAGGCAAAAATCTGGATCATTGTTGAAACAGAATGACAGTCATTTGGGAGTTCATCAGTGATATTTTCTCTACTATTTTGTGAAGTTTGAAAATTTTTGTAACAAACATACAAAATATTACAATACCAACTTTAGAATCTCACAATTCTGGATTCAAATGTTACCTTTCTCTCCATGTTTGCTAGCTTTTTGCTGGGTTAATTTACTAACTTTTCTAACCTAATCTCATATTGTGTTAAAAAATTCCATGTTAACTTTTCATGTAAAGACAATTTTTGCTAACATATTGAAAGAGTAGTTACATCACATAATTAGTACTTGGTAACTGATTAGTGTATTTATACTATTTTACTACTTAAATATTATTGTGTGTGTAGGGCCAAAAAAACCCAAAAAACACCAAAAAACTAACCATGGAAATGACATTCAAAAAAAGTTTTCACCCCCATATATCTCTTTCTTTCTTCCTCTCTCTCTGTCTCTCTCACATACAACTAATATCTGCATTTTTTAGAAAAGTACACTACCATAAGAAATATCTTTAATGTCAATTTTAAGATCTATATGAAATTCTTCTTTTAAAATATTCTCTTTTCAATGAGAACAGGATCAAAGATAATACTTTTAGGCTTTTCGTACAATTTAATATTAGGACTATTTGATATAATTGTCAGAGTTTCAAATAAATATCTTAAGCACCACATTTTACAGAAAATCACTTTGTTGAACTATTTTTTATTTAAGTAGTATATGTGTAATTCTATTAAAATAATATTGCCTTTGCAAATTTTTTGCACTTTATATATTCAAATGGATTCAAGGTACTCAAGTGTAAAGGCAAACATGTCCTTTAGGTATGTATTCCCATTTCTGAGGGCTGAACAAGATATTCGAATTACTACAGCAGTCATTAAAATATCTACTGGAACTTCCCTTGAAAGTTCAATGCATTTATGATTTCTGGTTTTCATTTTTTTTTATTATCTGGGAAGACAATGTAGAATAAAGCAAACATAAATGAAGGAGATAAGAAATCCTCCTTACTGAAGCATCGAACTTCATGGAATAAGTGTGCAGACATCTCCATAGTTGGGATGTCTACTAATCTCATGCCCAGTATGGGGGCTGAAAATTGTTTTTGCCTATTTGTGGGCTGCAGAATTTACTATTTGGCTATTTTAATTGCAAATAAATTATAATTGATTCTATTTTACCTGACATAAAGAGCTTAACATCTATTAACTACTATTCCATTAGAAATCTGCATATCCTTAAGATTAAGGATGTTAGCAAGAGGAATTCCACCATATTATAGGATCATTAGACTGATCCTGACTCAGCATCTTTCATAAAGCTTTGCTGTAATCTGCACATTTATATGATAATATTCCAGTTATGACTGTTTCCATATTATACCTTTTGAATAAGACAGCACTTGCTTAACTTTTTCTTTCTCTTCTCTTGTGCTATATAACTGTTGATAATGCCTTGACTTTGATTTCAGAAGACTACATAAATTCAACATAGTAGCATTCATTTAAGCATCTTAAAAACTCTTGTGCAAGCATTACAGGAAGACACTTTAGTGAATTAGAAATTTCTCAGAAGTGCTTCTTGTTGCAAGGTTATATGTTAGGTTAGAAGTGAAGGATAATGCTTTTTTGACAAGCCAGGATGCCTAAATCCTCATTTCATATCCTCCTGTAGACAACTCTTCCCACAGATACTAAGAAAGGTCTGCATACAGAAGGTCAGTTGTCAATTGTAATATTAATCCAAAATCTGAATGCCCAGACTAAAGGCAGCTTCTTACCTACAACCAAAATAAACAAAGTGGCCTCTTTTCCTCCCAGAATCACTCCCACTTACATACTAGTATCAATGAAAGGTGAATACAACAAGAGGCTAAGCATCCAGGAATCAAAACTCAAGGCTTACTCTTCTGAGACCAAGGGCAGAGCTGGCTAAACAAAACCACACACAAGCTTTGCTAGGCCTGAGTATTCTCCCAAGAAAACCTACATGCCTTGATAGAAGACAGACAAAGCCCAACAAAGATGCCCCTGCCAAAAACAACAGTTTAGCTCTAATCCATTTGCCTGACACAAAGAAGACCCTCTTCTTAACCCCATGGTCCATTCCAAAGGCTTTGCTAAGTGAAAGTGGGAGGGGTCACAGGAAGGGTAGGAGGGGGAAAAGGAGGAGCCTAATGTCTCTGAAGCTACAAGTGCGATCATTATATCTTTCAGTCTCTATAATCGGCAAAGCTCTTCATAGATCAATGGAACAGAATAGAGAGGCCAGAAATAAACCCATGTCTCCATGGTCAATTAATACTTGACAAAGGGAGCAGAAACATAAAATGGAGTAAAACTAGCCTCTTCAACAAATGGTGCTGGGAGATCTGGACAGCTACATGCAAAAAAAATGAAACTAGACCACCAAGTTACACCATGAACCATAATAAATTTAAAATAGACAAAAGACTTAAATATAAGCTACAATACCATAAAAGTCCTAGAGGAAACATAGGCAGTAAAATTTTAGATATCCCACACAGCAATATTTTTGCCAATTCCTCATCTACGGCAAGGGAGATAAAGGAAAGAATAAACAAATGGGACTACATCAAGTTAAAAAGCTTCTTCATGCCTAAAGAAAACATCATCAAAATGAAAAGGGAACAAACCATATGGGAAAACATATTTGCCAACAATACCTCAGATGAGGGTTTGATCTACAAAATATATAAAGAACCCTCACAACTCAATACCAGGAAGACAAAAAAATCCAATTAGAAATGTGCAAAAGATCTGAAGGGACATTTCTCCAAGGAGGACTTAGAGAGGGCATATAGACATGTGAAAAGATGTTCAACATTACTAGCCATCAGAGAAATGCAAATTAAAAGCACAGTGAGATAATACCTGACACTGGTCAGAATGGCCATCATTAGCATATCAGCAAACGACAGGTGCTGAGTAAAAGAGAACACTTGTGTACTGTTGGTGGGAATGCAGACTGGTGCAACCACTGTGGAAAACAGTATGGAATTTCCTTAAAAAATTAAAAATGGGCTGCCTTTTGACCCAAGTCCATTGCTGGGATTATATCCTAAGAATCCTGATAGATCAATTCAAAAGAACCTATGCATTTCTATGTTCATAGCAGCTTTATTTACAATAGTCAAGTACTGGAAACGGCCTAACTGCCCATCAGTAAACGAGTGGATCAAAAAACTATGGTATATTTATACAATTGAACACTACACAGCAGAGAGAAAGCAGGAGCGCCTACTCTTTGCAACAGCACAGTTGGAACTGGAGAGTATTATGCTAAGTGAAATAAGCCAGGCAATGGAAGACAAATACCATGTAATCTCACCTATAACAGGAACCTAATGAAAAAAACAAACAAATGAGCAAAATAAAACCAGAGGCATGAAAACAGGAACAAACTAACAGAGACCAGAGGGGAAAAAGGAGAGAGATAAGGGAGGAAAGAAGAAAGAAGGAGAAGGGCCTAGTTAAACAACAAATATAAATGACCTATGGACATGGACAACAAGGTAGGTAGGGATTGACTGTGGGAACAAGCAGGTGAGGGTTGCAGGAGGGGAGAACAACGAGGGAAAATGGAAACAACTGTAATAGAACAGCAATTTGAAAAAAAAAAAAGAAAAGCTCTTGATGTATATAAATTTATAAACCTTTCATTGGTAACATTGTTATATGATATTTACATAAATCATTTATACATGATCATAAGGACTACATAAAATTAGATTTTATTTAAAAAATATTTCCTATGGAATAAAAGGACCCCATATTTTATTTTAGACTCTATTGTATACATGAATTACAGTCTTGTTATAATTCCAATTTCGAGTACCCATAATAAGAGACATTAAGTAAATGCTATGTCTCATACATAAAATTACATTTCATGATAGGGAGAGATATTCTTGTTCTTAACTTTTGTAAATTTTAACTTTTTATTTTGACATAATTTGAGGCATATAAAAATATATTGAACAAAGAATTCTCATATGTTCTTCATCCTTATTCCCTAAACGTTGAAATTTTTTCATAATAGTTTATCATTTTCCTGCTCCTCTCTGTTTTTTTAAACTATTTGAGAATAAATAGCAAAAATAATGACTACTTGCCTCTAACTATTCCAATATGCATTTCCTACAAAATAAAGACTTTCTCTTATATATGCATAGTATAACTGTCAAGATCAGGAAATTAATTGTGATACTTTAGTGTTACCTAAACCACAAATGTTATTCAAATTTTTCTAATTATGCTAATAATGCCCTTATTGAAAACAAAATTTGTGTCACATATTACATTCAATTGTTATGCCTCTTTGGTCTTATTTTAACTTGGAACATTTTCTCAGTCTCGCTACACAGATAAAGAAAGTGGGTTCACGCAGTTTGTCTTCTCTAGGACTACAAAAATAATTAATAATTAGGTTGTTGTCCAAATATCTATTCCTTTGGTTTCTTAAGCTTATCTTTAGTACAATATACCATGCTACTTTTCCTACTTTGTACATTGGGAAATCTGCTTGGTTCTATATCTGAGTGGTTAGCCTCTGCAATTTCCATATATCAAGATTCCAGAGTATTCTGATTTACTGTGAAGCCCATTTAATAGTGCTTCTAAGTAGGGCTACCAAACATGAGCTTGATGACTTTTCTTTTTTTACTTTTTTATTGAACTTATTGAAGCTTAGCTAAAATTTATCAATTTGACAGTTTCTTTCAGCTTCATATGATGTGACCTTATTCAAGCTTCATTTAGAGTTTCAGTAGATTACACAAGACCTGTTTATTTTTAGTTATTACATATGTATCATTTGTCAAAATCTCTGTAAGGATTTAGCAAACGAGGAGCTATAATTTGGTTACCTAGCGATTATATGTAACACAAGGAACATGAAGATTCAAGATATACATCTTATTTAAGGGAAGAGCAATTATATCTTAATTAGTATGATACAAATTTTAAAAGGCATGAATAAACTCAATAGTTTTATATGGCTTAAAGTATTTGGAGCACAATGAAATCTATGATGGGGTAAATCAGGCCATTCGGATTTTGTTTTCTGTTGCCCTGCCCATCAGTCTAATAATGTCAAGTTAAGATTCAAGGTAACTTAACCAACAAGACATAACAAAAATCCATATACTCTTGCTTATAAAGAGAATTTAAAGTAATTTAAGCAATTAAAAGCTAAGAAATAATTATTAAAATAAGTTATTACTAATATTATCTAATGAAAAATCACAATCTTGAGTTTTGTTCCCTCTGCAAAAATTATTCTATTAAAATAATGTAAATACAGTCTTCCCTTTTGTGAGCTCAATGTTGTTCTCTACGGTTTTTCCCATAGTTTTTGGCTTTATATAAAAACATGGCAAATATAAAAGCAATAAAAAAGATTCTTGGAAATGAATAACATAAAAAATAGAGAATATTCTAATGCAAGAATCCAATGTGTGTGTGTGAACCCCAGGTGGCATTAAATTAATAATATATTAGTGTTATATGGTATAAAAAGCATGTTTCCTTACACTATTTTAAAATAATATGTTTTCATAAAAACCAGAAGACAGATTTGCATGGGGGCTTGTTTTACAAAAATTCAAATATAACTTAACCTCGATTGCCTCTGATTGCTAGTCCTAATGCATCTTCTCAAATTAAATGATAATATTAGTCATTAGTGACAAAATGGAAAAAGATACACACACACACATTACTGATACTGAAGGAACTGACATTAATGTTTAAAAAATAGGTCTTGAGTAAAACAAATACACCTGGACCTCCGTTCATATTATTCTGGGGCTTTGCTTCATAAAAATAATAATTATAATTTTGAAAAATTGGTTGGAAGACTTTTTTGGCCTTATCTCACCACTTCTGAGACTCCATCAGAAATGAAAAGTTATGCCCTGGTCACTGTGGTGCAGTTGGTTGGAGTACTGTCCTATAACCAAACGTTGCAGGTTCAATTCCCAGGCCGGGCACATGCCTCAGTTGTGGGTGCCTGCAATCCCCCATGTAGAAGGATACAGTAGGCAACCAACTGATATTTATCTTTCTCTCCCTTTCACTCTCTCTTTCTCTCTCTCTAAATGTCCTTGGGTGAGTATAAAATCATTTTTAAAAAAATATTAAAACTTAGAGGCTGTTAGTCTCTTCACCATCAGAAATTATTTTGTGATGTGCTTGCCCTAAGATGACAGATCTGTTTTCCTTAACATTTTATAACTTCATTACTTCTCTTTTTCTACATTATCAAAGATTTTTATTGTTTTATTTTAATTAATTGCATTCATTGCTATTCTGCAAATATATAGCTAAAATCAAGTTTCTTATGAACTGAATCAGGTTTTAGAAACCTATTGGCCTTCACCAAACTCCTAAGATTACAAATGTTATCTTTGCTTCTTTCTTGTTTACAGATTTTTAAAACACTCGCTATATAATATGAGCAATACCACATGTAATATAGTTTCTAAACTCAGTTATTGTTTAGTCCGATACGGGAGACAGTTCTGCAGAGAAATAAAATGCAATATGAAATGGGTAAGTTAAAGAAGAGAGAAACTCTTCAACTGCCTTCCCTATTAATTTTGTACTTCATGATAACTTAAGTCAGGAAGAAAACCTTTAATTAATTGTATGTTCAGCATAATTCCTCAAGGACTATCTTTGCAAAAGGCAAGAGGGCAGTAAAACTGGTAGGGTGTAGCATGAATCTTATGAACAGCATACACATGCTGTTGGGGACAATGGTAGAAATAAAATTAAATGGAGCCCAAAATTTTGCATAATTTCAGCATTTGACATGTGACATAGATAATATTGAAATGTGACTTCATAGAGTCTGAACAATACACTGTTATTTTTTCTAAAATAATAGTCATTAAAATATAAGTGTTATCTTATGAAAAACAGACCAGCTGAACAAAACAAAATAAATGCTATTTTAGGGTTGCTGTTAACATGCCTAAGGTCAAGTGAATTCTAATAGCAAAGTTGTGCCTGACTGTGCATGGCAAATAACAATCTATTAGGCAAATTTAAAATGATGAATTTTTAATGCAATGTAGTGATTAAGCTACCATTTTAATTGGCCTCTTTTTAAAAGATTTGTGAAGAATTATTGAAAACCATAGCAACAATATTGAATTAGACCTTACAATTTTTTCTACTCAAAGGCCCACAGAGATTTCCTCTTAGAAATATAATGTATATTCATGATTAAATATTCAGAAAGAAATATAACTGGTCTAAAAAGAAACAGATGGATCCCACATTAGGGAGAAAATATGCTTTTCATGATTATACAGACCCTTTGAAGACCACCAGGATTCGCTGGACTCAGCAAAGAAATGACCTGTGGATTCTAACAGTTTTAATGGCCTCTGGCCTCCTCCAGGCACGCACTTCATTCCTAAAGTCCTCAGAAGAGTGGATCAGATAAACGTGTACATCCCACCAAGTGCATTAATATGAAACCAATTAAATTGTGAAATGAAAACTGAGAGTGTTTAGTATCTATAGCAATTTTATTGTGGACAAAAATAAATTCTAGTTGTAAATGCTCCAACAATAAACAAATAATAAACAAAATGTGTCTATTGGGGACTATACAGAGATATCTAAATTGTAAACGTAAGACACAAGGTATTTCTTCCCATGTTTGAGTCTTCACATTTTTTAAATGGAGATTTGCCTTTCCTGTCTTTCCTATTTACAGGAGATACAATGTGTTAATTGAATAGGAGGCTTTCTTTGGTTAGTACAGGAAAAAAGATAACAACTATGAGAGAAGTCATTGGCAAGGTTATATTTGCAAGTAAGGCTTCAAGCATTGAGAGAAAAACAGAATGTTTATTTCATGTTTAATACTTGAAATTGCCTGAAAGGAAGAATGAAACGATGGTTATAGAGGGAAATACTATGGCCTAAACAGATTTAAATGACTGAATTCCTTATAAATTCAAGATTCTCAAAAAGATAACAGGAAACAATATTGTTTGATTACAGTATAAATTTTATCTCTAACATAGTTTGTATAAATTACTTTTAACACCTACTGAACTGGATGAGGACCTTGTTGGGAAGCCAGGATCCTTGAAGCCTACATCTCCTCTTTCTCTAGTGAAGAAAACAACTAGTCTATTAGTGGAACCCTATTCCATTGTCTTGGGACCTCGCTTTGGGGAGAGTGAAAGAGTGAAATTATTTCTCACATTTGTATCCCATTGAAAGCCTACCCAGGGATATGCCAAGCAATTGGTGGTAGGAACAGGAGAGGGATCCACTATAATTCTAAACATGTGAATAACTACCAATTTCTGCAGACTTAAATAGGGCTCGATCATTTCTAGTAACGTTTATATTATCTCCTCTGAATCATAATTTAGTAAAGGTTCTATGCTTTGCATGAATCAACTGAATGCTTAAAAAATTTCTAGCAGAGCTGGGAAGAACATAATTAAAACATAATTCATCTTCTTTCTTTTTTAGTCATTATTATTAGGTCAACTGGAAAAGATTCTTCTTGTAGAGATTCACCAATATCTATGCTTTCTGCCCAAATCCAAATTAGACAAGTCTGTATATCCAGTATTTGAAAGTCTTTATCCTGAGCACTTAGAACTTTATAAAGAAATAATGTTGGTGCTCCACAGTATTCATTATATTTTTAAGACATAAGATAAAATATTGTGTAAAAGAAAAATGCAAAATTTACAGTGTCAAGAAATAAATAGATGGTAAGAATTGCAGGAACATATGACTTGGTAGAGAGATCCATGTTAGCTGGGGTATTAAAGGATGACTCTATTGAGAATGAGCTATCTGAGCAAGATCCTTGAAGAAGTTTTAGGAGACAGGTGTTTGTTGGTTTGAAAAATTAATAATGTTCCAAGAATTAAAAATCAGCCTGAACAAAGGAATTTATATTAGGATAACAACATATCAGTTCATGAAATTATATAATCTCTATATGGACTTGTGGATAGATCCAGGAATGCTATCTCCAATGAAATAAACTTTATTTTGCAACTATTTTATTTTTCTATCTTCTCCCATAGCCACAATTTTCTCTCAGTATTTTCTCTAACTTTAGTTTCTCACATCAATATAATGCTTTCCTCTGGTTTATATTTCTGTTCTGGTCTGCCTTAGTTCTTTGAGCACATGGTTCATTTTTACTTATGCATATGAATAAAATATCAGTTTCTATTCTTCAGCTTTTATGTAGCAACATCTACATAACTATGGGAATAATATGTCTTAATTAATTAAAGGTCCAAACTAATTCTTTGAGAGTAAGACACTCTAACACCCTAGGGAAGGACTGTTGAAGTCTGGAATCTCAAAACCATTAGGCTGTTCTTCAAAGCTTAAGCCAATTAAATTATAAGGGAAAAGATTTTTGAAAAAGCCCCTGATAATAGCTTAGAAGGTGCCATTGTTGATTACATTTGACAGCTAACAAGTATTCGAAATTCATATAAAGCATTAAATGCTCATGCTATCTCATAGTTAAGGTGTACTTCAGAGAGTACTGTATTATATTTTGTTGTGAAAAGAACACTGGATCATAAATCAGAATACAAAGAATTTAGTCTATTCTGTGCTACTCTGTAAGATAGGTGTCACTCTTATGAGATAAAAGGTATTATCTGGGCATTCAGTTCAAATGTGTTTCTTGTGGATTAGAAAAGCACAAGCATATGAAGTAATTTGAAAAGTATAAAGTTAGAAATACCCAAGTTTTTATTAAAAAACAACATATTTCCAATCTCTAAATCACTCCTTAATGTATTCTAAATCTGGTTTCCAAAATTGTGCAGCCACCATATCTGAAGATTAAAATTACCTTTACCATTAATAAAATAGATTTAAAATATCCCCTCATACCCACAGAATATGCTCTTTTTAAGATCATCACTAATCTTTGTGTGGCTGAATTCAATTGATATCTCTCTGCCCTGATTTTACCCTACTTCTCAGTAACCTTCAATAGAGCTGACATCGCTCTTCTCGAAGCACCCCTTTCTTGTTGAATTCAGGGCACCATAATTTCCTGGATTTCCTCTTGTGCTTTGGAAATCAAATCTCAGTTTCTTTTGCTGTCACTACTACTCTTAATCTACCTCGAATTTTGTGGAGGGAAGAGGAGTTCTAAAGCTTTGCTCTTGCTTTGCTCTTTCTTACCTATAATTTCTTATTCAATCTTGTCTTAAAATATCAGGGAGTTTATTAACCTATCAGTTATGCTTCAACTATGTGCTTAATCTCTTAATGACCACCAACCTCTTACTAATTTATTTAGTTAAATACATATTTATCAATAGTTTATTATGTGTCAGGCATAATAGGACAGGATTTGGAAAGTGAAATAGTGAATAAGAGATAAAATTTTGGCCTGCATGTGACATACAATATAGATACATTCAAAAGGTATCTTCATGAGGGAATGAATCTTCATTGGCTGATGCAGTGCAAACATAAACTGACTAGTGTTTATCAACAAATCAGATGATGGACAAGATAATAATTAGCCTAACGTTCTATGAAAAGCTTCTAAGAACACTGTGTATATTTTAAACACCTTTCATTAACTTCTATTTTGACATTATTTACTTTTCTTCAAAAAGAGTTGATTTACTTTCACAACTATTTCAAAATAGTTAAATATTTAAGAATTACATTTAAAGAAAAATGATTGAGTTAAAATACTAATAAAACAATTCATGTTTTCCCAAATGTGATTATAGTTTATGTAGAATATATGTTTGCTTATTTGTTCACTATATATACATATGAGCTTATCCACACAAAGCAAAATACATAAAGACAAAAATGATTGCAATTTCAATTATTTATCATATTAAAAAGGGAGAAGTAACATGTAAAATGTTTAAAAGTTAAAAAATTCCAAAATTAATTTTGAGAAGCACACTTATACTTAATGTTTGAAGGTGAAAAATACTGACATCAGAGAATTTACAGCGTTGATAAAGTGAATAGAAGTCCCATAAAGTGAATAGAAGTCCCACTTTCTCCTAAGTACCAAACAAAATGAAAAGAGAAAATATGAATTGACTCCCACAAATCATCATACTTTTGATACAATTCCTCAGTTAATTCTAACTCTACCTAAATCCGTTGTCATTCTAGTTTGGTCTCCTGAATGATAAGAAATGTATTAGATCAACTTATACACTAATTGTATAGATAGGGAAACCTCTCAGTTATCACTTTCTAATCAATTTACAACTCTATTTGTTATAATATATATCATTTTTATAAAGTGACATCACTGACTGAAACATGTATTTCTATTTCAGAGATGTTAAAACTGTGGGGATAAAGGTATCTTTGAGTAAATTAAATGATGTACATGCTTTCTTAACACTTTCTATTTTTCCTCAATAGAATTTACCAAAAATGTATTTGATTATATAAGTATTTATTTAATAACAGGCATTCCCCCATTAGAATATAGGCTCTATGAAAGCAGAGTCTCTGCCTAACTCATTCATCACTTATTCACAGGATAAATTTCACTGAGTACCTGCCCTATGCAAAATAATCTGCTAGGTGCAAAGCAAATACACCCTTTCTCCCTTATATATTCATCCTCAGATGATTCACACATTGATCACCATTTCCAATACTAATAGGTATCCACTAGGTATAAACTTTAAAGTAAGGAAATACATTTCCACTCATAAAGATAGTCCTCCAATACTCACATTTAAATATGACAATCATGTGTCCCATTAGACTGTTTTGCTAGCCAAAAAGTTGACAAATAAGTTTCTGTAAAGGGATAGATAATAAATATTTTAGGTTATGTGCTCCATCTGGCCTCTGTAGTAAATACTGAACTCTACCATTGTAGTGAAATAGCAGCCATAGACAGTACATAAATGACTAGGAATGACTGTTTTTCAAGAAAGCATCACAAAAATAAGACGTTAAGTTGGGCTGAATGCATGAGTGTGTTTGTCGGCCTCTCTCCTAGACTATGGCATGTACCAGCTGGCTTATACAGATATGTTAAACCGCACAAGCTACTCTTGCCAACCTTTGCTTATATTGCATGGTGTTCAGAAATTCACTATTTTGGTTGTGTTTCTTTGGGCACATATGAGCTTTTGGAGTCCCTTTTTAGACATATCCTTTGTTTGAACATAATGTCCCAGACTATTTCTAGCCAATGGCATCTTTGTCATCTACGGTACTGCCTCATTCCCATTACTGGACATCAATCAATAATCAACCAAAAAAGTTCTTAGAGGGTTTCTATTCAACTACAACCTCTGTTTACAATTAGATCTCTATTATTACCTATTTGTGCCATTTTGATCATTAATGTTTGTACTATGAATTTTTATTTTTTCTGTTTGTGAAGGAGCACGTTAGCATGATAACATTTATTAAATGTTAATTTTGTGAAACACCTTATTAGTTTACCTTTTATCATCTAAAAATCTGTAAACTTTACTTCCATAATTTTCTTCAAATCTTTAATAGAAGCCTAAAACATCCCTCTACAATGATGATACAAAGTTATTAATCAACTCTATTTAACAATAATTATTGAAGCAGTTGTGACACTACATAATGTTGCTATCATCCCCGCAAGGTATACATGTATTTTCACAAAATTAATATCAAACATTGTCATACTTGGATAAAATCAAGCTTCGATGAACTTGGCATTTTTGATGGGGTTAGTCTATCAATCCAGTAATCTCAATAGAAAAGTAAATTATTTGGATTAACATGTCTTATTTTAATGGAATATTCCCACTTATTCAATCTTTGAATTTTTATTTAGTTGCATAGTGTTCAGTTTTATAATTCTAACTTTTGCTAGAGCTATATATTCTGCTTGACTCTAGAAATTATACTACAGTCGTTTAAAATGTATATCTTCATCTCCAGTTTTCTAACATGTTACCCACTTTTAAATTTCTGAAAAGTAATTTATAACAGAAATCAGCAAAATCACTTAAAATGTAGAATATAGGTATTCTTCCTATATATCAGATGTATGAGGACTAACCCATTATTTCTTTAGATGCCAACTTACTACTCCATTATATATTAAGCTATGAATGCCTTTTGAATTTTATATTTCTATCCTTTCAAAATTGCGAACACTTTTCCATTCTGGAAAATATATAGGCAAAATGAAAGCTTAATTTTTTACACCAGTCTCTGCCTTCTGCTAATGTCAGCTCATATTCAACATAAAGTAATTCCTAATCCTTTTCTGATTTGTTCTTAAAGTCTCTTTTCTTCATTTTAGTTTATTATAACCCTGAACTTCACAAAATATATGTAATGCCTTTCACTGTCCATTGTGAAAATATTGAAGAAATAGAAGTTCTTTTTCTATAGGTAGCCTGCAAATAGTCTAGATAGTCTTATTCTCTCTTCTTGGTTCATCCTTCAAAGTGTATAAGTTTCGTTTTGTTTTTTGCTTCCTACACCCTTGAATTCTGATGTATTAAAAATACAGATGGTCCATAGATGTATGAAAAGATGCTCAATGTCACAAATCATCAGATAAATGCAAATTAAAACCACAATGATATACCATATCATACCTGTAAGAATGGCTATCATCAATGAATTAACAAACAAGTGCTGGTGAGGATGTGTAGAAAGGGGAACTACTTTGCACTGTTGGTGGGAATGAAGATCGGTAGACTGGTGCAACCACTATGGAAAGCAGTATGGATAACTCAAAAAAAATTTAAAAATGGATCTACCTTTTGACCCAGTAACCTACCTTTGGGAATATATCTGAAGGAATCTAAAACACTAATTTGAAAGGACATAAGTACCGTTATGTTCATTGCAGTATTATTTACAATAGCTAAGATATGGAAGCAGGCCAAGTGTCCATCAGTAGATGAGTAGATAAAACAACTGTGGGACATTTACACAATGGAATACTACTCAGCCATAATAAAGAAGAAAATTTTACCCTTTGCAACAGTATGAATAGACTTGAAGAACATTATGCTAAGTGAAATAAATCAGTCAGAGAAAGACAAATACCATATGTTTTCATTTGTGTGGAATCTAATGAACAAACTGAACTAACAAGCAAAATTGAGACAGACTTATAGACAGAAAGCAGAATGACAGATGGGTGGGGGGGAGGTTAGGGGGTGGAGGGATTTAGCAGAAAAGTAAAAGGACTCATGGACATGGACAAAAGTGTGGAAGTTGCTGGGGGAAGGGGGATATAAGGAGATGCTAAGGTAATGTAAAAAATACAATAAAAATTTTAAAAAGGAAAAAATATTTAAATTATTTTGGGAAATATTCTTATTTCAAGATAAATTTTTATTTCCACAAACGTATAGTAACATGCTAATAACTCTGATAATGTTGGACTTTTCCATATTTTGTTTTTTAAAAAGCATTACCATCTCATCCACACCCACTAAAACCCTACTCCTCATTTGCCTTTATCTCACAGGTGAGTCCTTTCTTGGGAAAATACCTGTCAAGATGGAAATTATTCCAGTCTTATTTTCTTTTTGTCTCCTAGGTGAAAATATCTGTGTGAGAGAAGGGGCTAAAAATGGAATATGGTATATCATCCTTGGTATTCTGAAGGGTAATATGAATACTACAAGAACAAATTTAAATTTAATTATCTTGATTGTTGTTAGAAAATGTGGTTTTAGATATGCATAGTTTTTCAATCTCCTAAAATCCCATGTAAGAATGGACAGAGAAATAAGATTCATAAAGTTAAAAATCCACATGCAATATTTACTACAAAACTAGATAATAAGGTAATCCCCACAAACCCTTAAATTCAATAGAATATAAACCCATGACTTACAAAGAAAGATAAAAGAGAAACAATTAAGGCATCTGATGGAGCCAGTAACAGAAGAACCTCAAAAGAGCCCACTTATATTTACTGTAAAACATAAAGGGGACAATTTAAGAATTCAAGGTAAAACTGAAAATTATTTCATTTAATCCAAAGCTGAGTGAGTGCAAGTTGCCTGGGCTCAGGTCTACAGACATTGGATGGGCATAACATTTGTGAATGCTCAACACCAACCAACATAGACTTTTCTAGAATGTTTCTTTCAATTTTTCTTTTTTTAATTGAGGAAAAACTTGTTGCAGTGGAGTACATATTGAGCAAGACAGGAAAAAAAAAGTGAAGAAAAGAGAATTCCAGATAAAAATGGAGGAAAAGGAATTCCAGAAAAGGTCAGACAGTGAGCTACCACATTTTTTTTAATGCTACAGAAAAATAACAAAGGAAAAAGAGTGATAAGTTAAAAAAATATCCTGGCCATCCTTTCTCCCTAATAACTGAAGAATATTGCTGAATCTCCATAAACCAGATGATTCCACAAAACCATATAAGACTACAACCAAAATGAGTTAAAAATTTTTAAATTAAAATATACAACAGGAAAGAACAACATAAATTAAAATCTAAAAATAAAAATTAAAGACATTATATAAGCTCAGAGGGGTATTAGAATTTTAAAGAAAAAAATTATTTCAGAAATAAAGATGACAGTAGAAGTAACACAGAAACAAACTCAATCGCTAATGCTTTAAGAAAAATACATGATTAAAACTTGAAAATGTTTCAAATTTCAAGAAAAGATAAAAAAGAAATATTCAAGATAAAGCAACAAATACTTAGGAGAGAAAAAGATAAATTGAACATATAAATAACAGCATACAAAATAAAAGAGCATATCATGTACCTAAGGGTAATAACATAAAACAACAAACACTAAAAGGAGGATAGTAAAATTACTAGACTTTAAAGAAAAAAAGTAAGAAAATCACTTGTGAACACAGGCCAAAATACAAAATGAACCTAAGGGAAAAATAGGTTATTGTCAACATTTTCAAAAGCAATAGTTTACTCCATGAAAACAGCTATGCATATTTAAGTCAATAAAAAGGAAAAAGAAGTGAGCCAAAAGTTTTATACAGAGTGGCGCAAAAGTAGTTTTACAGTTATTTGTATGGAAAATAATACAATATTAATAAATAATAATACAAGAGTAAACTATCTCACATGCTAAAACTGTAAACCCCCCTTTATCCTACCCAGTATATACTCATTCTGACATTCAAATATAAAGAGCATAGTCAAATTGTATCGATCTTAAAACCTCAGAATATATTTTCCCCATGAGAGCTTCCTAAAAAATCTATTAGAGAAGTATCAGACAACAAACATTACTGGAGTAAAATTGACATAAGACTGGTGCTGATCATAACATACCGTTATTTATGAATTTAAGACTAAAAAAAAGAGGGAGAGTATACTTATACCAAATGACAACAGATCTTCCCAAGAATTACCAAAACTCCTAATAATTGAAATTGGAACAATTCAAACTTCATTAAGGATAAAAATCTGAGATTTGAAATCCATCAAACATGAATCAATTATTTTTTTAAAAATACTTCTTCCAAGAAAATGGAATAGACCTATTTTGCCCAATTTTTTTCCAGTAATTACAGCCAAAAACCATGGACTTTAGAGAGATTAGGTATAAAATAAATGTAAGAATGCTTTAAGAGGTAGTGAGAAGTCACACCATCTAACAATCTTAGACTCAAAGAACAGCATGTTGAAGAGACACTTGGATTTTCTTTTTGTCTCTTACACTCCAGACTTGAAAGTGAACTGGTAACCTAGAAATTCCAATATTCACAGACAAACAAAGCCCCAGCAAAGTTAGCTCTTTCTAGCCAAGGAATCAGGAGAGGAACAATTTAGCAAGACAAGCAAGTTTTTAACAAAATAATGTTCAATAGCATCCAAACATCACAGAAACCAACATGGCCTCACGCTTACCTACTCCAGCAACAGCTGAATGGGGACATTCAACTTCTATTCTGTTGAAGATATAATGAGGCACCTCCACACTGCCTGCAAGGTGGTATCAAAGAAAGTGTAGCATGGAGCCAGGACTTCATCTGGTAACAAGACCTGCTACACCACAGTGATAATGGAGACCATGTGAACAATATAGACTTACACCCTTATCTAATAATAATTAGGTATTCTTATTCTTCTTCCCTACTGGAATGGGGTTAGAAGGGATAAACGAAGAGTCAGAACTTTCACTACTACCCATGGTACTCTCTTGGTGTCAATAGAGACCACATGCATATATGGAAGTTTTTCCTATACCCAGCAGTAATGAATGATCATACTGCCTTAGGAAACAATGGAGACCAGTGGAGGAACATAGACTTCTTTTTTTTTTTTTTTTAAAGATTTTATTTATTTATTTTTAGAGTGGAGAAGGGAGGGAGAAAGAGAGGGATAAAAACATCAATGTGTGGTTACTTCTCGCACACCCTCTACTTGGGACCTGGCCCACAACTCAGGCATGTGCGCTAGACTAAGAATTGAACCTGGGACCCTTTGGGTCACAGGGCAGCACTCAATCCACTGAGCCACACCAGCCAGTGCTGGAACATAGACTTCTACATATTCTGGAATGAAGAGGTGACATCCCCTATTCTTTTGCTTAAATGATATCAGAACAAGAAAAACAACATAATACAAAAATATCCATGTGTCAACTGAAAATCACCTATTCTACTAAAAACTAGAAAGATATCAAACTGAATGAAAAAATACAATCAAAAGATTAAGCACTGAGATAATCTAAGATTTTAGGGTTATTGGATAAAGATTTTGGAACAGCCATGATAAAAAAAATGTTTCAATAACTAATTATGTACCTACTTGAAACAAATGAAAAAAATTAAGTGCTTCACAAAAAAATAGAAGAAATAAAAAATGAAAATTTTAGAAGTAAACAATAAAATAATCAAAATAAAAAGCTCAGTGGATGAGTTCTATAGCCAAATACAAAGGAGAGAGGAAAGAATTAGTGAACAAGAGGATGTAACAATAGAAAACAAAATAAGTAATAACTCAGGAATCTGTAGGACTATAACAAATATTTGAGTGCTCATGTCATCAGAGTCCTGGAAGAAAAGAAAGGAAAGACCAGGGCTGAAAAAGTACTCACATAACTAATTGCTGTAGACTTTCCAAATCTAACCATAAACCTATAGATTCAAGAAGATAAGTAAATAAGATGAACCCAAGGAAACCGTCATCATAATTCAGCCCATAAATCTAAAGAAAAAGAGAAACTCTTGAAAGCAGCCAGAGAAAAGTGCTTACTTAACAGGAAAAATAGATTTGAGAAAAAGATAGTAGATTTCTCACAGAGCAAGTTGCACAACATCGTTCAACTGTTGAGGAAAAAGAGGAACTGCCATCCCCAGAATCCTCTGCTAAGTGAAAATATCTTTCAGGAATGAAGAGGGAAATGAGAGTCACACATAAAGAAAAAGAAAAAAACAAACAAAAAAACTAGGGGAATTTGTTGATAGTAAACCTATTCTAAATGAATGGCTAAAGAAAGTTATCTAAAGGCAAAGCAAACAATAGAAGAAAACTTGGAACTGCAAGAAGTAAGAACTTTATAAGCAAAAATATGAATAAATACAAGAAGTTTTTCTTCTCTTAAGTTTTCAAAATTAGGTGTGATGGTCAAAGCAAAAATTATAACATGGTTTGACATGGTTCTAAATATGTGTAAAAGAAATATTTTAAATGACTGCATTATAAAGAGAGAAGGGTAAAAATATTTAAAGTGTGGAAGAGGTGAATTTTCCAATGTTACTCAATTTGTAAAATAATGACAACAACAACAGACTGCAATAAGTATACATGTTCATAAATATCTAGAGCTACCACTAAGAAAGTCACATCTGAGAAAAATTTTAAATACTGTAAATATTAAGGAGCATTACTAAATTGTTCAAGTAATGCACTGGAGAGCAGAAAGAGAAAATAAAGAAAAAATCAGAGAGCAAACAAAAAAAATAAAGTGACAGATTTAATAATAACGTATCAATAGTTACACTAATGTAAATTATGTAAATATACCAAGTGAAATGTTGAAATTAAAACTAAAGGGAAAAGTTATACTATACAAATATTAATGAAAGTAAAATGGAGAAAGATAACAGAGGAGTGAATGGGAGTCACGCTGACCGCCTCCCCCAAAGACCAAACTGGAACTGCGACTAAATAGTAGAGTAATCACCTGGAAAACAATGGAACTATAGTGGGAGAGGAGCCTTGGAGCCACGGACAGACAGTGGATTCAACTCTCACACATCCAATGGGTGAGAAGTGTGGTGGAGGCTCGAGAGGGTGGGCTGGGTGCCCACGGGCACCAGCACCAGAGGGACATTGAAATGGCCAGTTAGCTCCCCCTGAGAAGAACAGAGTCTGAATCATAAACAGGGACCTCTAAACTACAGCAGCTAAAACCAGGAAAATACAGACAAAACGCAACCGCGAAAAGCTTAGGGGCGCTCTCTGCCAGAGACAGGTGGCTGGGGATGCAAAGAGACATTTAAAGGGCCAACACAAAAATTGCAGTGGCAGCCACCCTCCTTGATCTCTGGGTAGCGGCAGCAGCAGAGTGGATTGGTGCCTGGGAAAAGACTGGTGAGGAAAACTTTGTGAAGAGAACTGAGACGGCGGCCGGTGGAGCCCCGGTGATAATGCACCTCCCACTCTGCAGCTACCATCTCCCTCAGACATAAGGGAATGAATTAACCTGCTTTTTGTATGCTCCACACACAGTTTGTGCATGTGAGCTGGGGGACTGAGTGCAGACTGGCTGGGAGAGCCTTGAGGAGAGACTGGAGATGGAGGCATTGGGGAAAGAACGGGAGGAGGAACCGGGGAGTCCCAACCCCCTCCCTGTTCTGTAGTCTCCATTCTGGGCAGGCAAGGTGCAGCCCCAAAGAGAAGCGAGGCGCACACCAACCAGACAGCCTGTGATTGCAACACCAACCGCACAGCTGGTGGACCCTTGGCTGAAGTGGTCGCAGAACTGCACAGAGACCCCTGGGGAGGGACCGGAAACAGAGGTGTTGGGGAAAGAATGGGAGGAGGAACCGGGGAGTCCCGACTCCTCCTCCTTTCCCTAGTCTCCATTGTGTGGGAAGAGGCCACACTGCAAAGAGCCAAAAGCTGAAAAGCACACAATAGACAGTCCAAAACCACCCAGTGCAGGCGTGCACACTTGCACCGAGTGGCCGGCAAGGGTTGGCAAGTGTGTGTGTGGACCCACAGGGGCTGGCGAGGCCTACCACAGGTTGGCACCCATGGGGCCTGCTAGGGAGTGCGCAAATCAGCGAGGGCAAGTGTAAATCGACCTGCACGGGCCCGCGAGTGCAGAGCAGTCGCAGAAATAGTGGATCCCGGGCCGAAGGGGTCACAGAGCTGCCCATAGTCCCTGGAGGAGAGACCGGAGACAGGATTAACGGGAGAGTCCTGGAGCTCACTTCCTCCCATTTCCTTAGTCTCCATTTGGCGAAGGCAGGCAATGCCTCTAAAGAGCCAAAAGGGAGGAAAGCACACAATAGAAGACCCTAAACGGACCAGTGCTAGGGTGCCTGCCGGCCTGGGGGGCCAGACCAGTACGCAAAGTTACGAATAAGCCCCCTGGGTTGAGACAAGCACGCGCAAGCCCAGGCGGGCCAGCTATCCTGCCTGGTCGGGGAGCGCGATCAAGGAGCTGGCCTGAGAGTGCACAGCGATCCACAGAAATAATGGATCCCTGGCCAAAGGGGTCACAGAGTTGCCCAAAGCAGGAGTCAGACACAGACAGTAGACTCCTGGAAGGCTCAAACAAACAACCCAAAGCCATATAGGGTCAACAACTGACATCCTCAGAGGCAGGCCCAGAAAGAAATGTAAAGGAAAATAATAATATAATAATAAAAAAATAAATAAAAAGACCCACCTACTACCATAGAAGTTTAATCCAAAAAGTCAGGAAATCCAGATGGCCCAATTGAAGCAGAAGCAAAAATAAATAAATAAATAAATAAATAAATAAATAAATAACTTAACAGACTCTCACAAAAATGGGAAGGAAAAGAAGTTCCCCCCAAATGAGTGGAAAAGGGGACTCCCCACAGAGAGAGCTAAATGAAATAGAGGCAAGGGAACTATCAGATATTGAATTCAAAACAATGGTTCTAAGGAAGCTCAATGAGCTCAGCCAGCTCAAAGATAACTATGAGAAACTGCTGAGAAACTATCAGGATCTTACAGCAAACTATATCAACCTGGAAAAGGACATAGAAACTATCAAGAAGACACAAGAGGATACAAAGAATACCATTTCTGAATTGAAGAACACAGTAGAAGGAATCCAAAGCAGCCTGGATGAAGCCAAGGATCGAATCAGTGAGATGGAGGATAAGGTAGAAAAGAGCTCTCAGAAAGAACAAGAAATGGAAAAAAGACTCCAAAATAATGAAGAGGCATTTAGGGAAATGCAGGTCAACCTGAAACGTAATAATATCGGCATAATAGGGATACCAGAAGGAGAAGAGGAGCAAGGGATAGAGCACCTCCTCGAAAAAGGAATGATGGAAAATTTCCCTAATTTGAGGAGAGAAAGGCTCTCATGGATCCAGGAGGCACAGAGAACCCCACTCAAGAAGGACTCAAGGAGGTTGACTCCAAGACACATCATCATTAAAATGGCAACTATCAAAGACAAAGAGAGAATCCTCAAGGCAGCAGAGGAGAAGGAGAAAGTAACATACAAGGGGGCCCTGTTACACCTAGGAGCTGACTTCTCAACAGAAACACTACAAGCCAGAAGGGAATGGCAACAAATATTCCAAGTCATGAAAAGCAAGGGCCTCCAACCAAGGCTGCTCTACCCAGCAAGGTTCTCAATTTAAATAGAGGGGGAAATACGGAGTTTCCCAGACAAAAGAAGGCTAAAAGAACATCTCTACCAAACCAGCAGTGCAAGATATGCTAAGGGATAAGATATGCTATCACAGCTTCTTTTCAACATCTTTTGGAAGTCCTAGCCACAGCTGTCAGACAAGAAAAAGAAACAAAAGGCATCCAAATAGGAAAGGAGGAAGTAAAGCTATCATTGTTTGCAGATGACATGATAGTGTACATAGAGAACCCTGTGGACTCTACCAAAAAACTCCTCAACCTCATAAGTGAATTTGGCAAAACAGCAGGATACAAAGTCAATATTCACAAATCAAAGACATTTTTGTATGCCATCAATGAAATAGAAGAAGAAGAAATCAGAAAAAAAATACCATTCGATATAACAAGAGGAAAAATAAAGTACCTAGGAATAAATTTAACCAAAGAGGTAAAAGACCTGTACGCAGAAAACTATACAACATTGAAAAAAGAAATTAAGGAAGACACAAATAAATGGAAGCATATACCGTGCTCATGGATTGGAAGAATTAATATCATCAAAATGTCCGTACTACCCAAAGCAATTTATAGATTCAACGCAATCCTTATTAAGATACCAATGACATATTTCACAGAAATAGAACAGACATTTCAAAAATTTATATGGAACCCTAAATGACCCCAAATATCCGCAGCACTTTTGAGAAAGAAAAACAAAGTAGGAGGGATCACAATACCAGACATCAAACTCTACTACAAAGCCACTATACTCAAAACAATCTGGTACTGGTACAAGAACAGATCCATAGACAAGTGGAACAGAATAGAAGGCCTAGAAATAAGCCTAGGTCTCTATGGGCATCTAATATTTGACCAAGGGGGCAGAAGCATAAAATGGAGCCATAATAGCCTCTTCAACAAATGGTGTTGGGAGAGCTGGATGGCTACATGGAAAAAATTAAATTGGATCATCAGCTGACACCATACACAAAAATAAACTCAAGATGGATAAAAGACTTAAATATAAGTCGCAACACCATCAAAGTCCTAGAGGAGAACATTGGCAGGAAACTCTCAGATATCCCACGCACCAATTTTTTCACTGATATGTCTCCTAAAGCAAGGGACATAAAGGAAAGAATAAACAAGTGGGACCTCATCAAAATAAGAAGCTTCTGCACGGCTAAAGAAAACATCAGCAAAATGAAAAGGGAGCCAACCATATGGGAATTTATATTCACTAATGACACATCAGATAGAGGTTTGATCTCCAAGATATATAAAGACCTCACTCTTCCACTCCAAGAAGACAAACGATCCAATCAAAAAATGGGCAAAGGACCTGGGCAGATGCTTTTCCAAGGAGGAGATTCAGAGGGCCCAGAGGCATTTGAAAGGATGCTCAGCATCACTAGCCATGAGAGAAAGGCAGATCAAAACCACCATGAGGTACCATCTCACACCGGTCAGAATGGCCATCATAAACAGATCCACAAACAACAGGTGCTGGCGAGGCTGTGGACAAAAGGGAACCCTAGTCCACTGTTGGTGGGAATGCAGATTGGGGCAGCCACTGTGGAAAGCAGTGTGGAATTTCCTCAAAAGCTGAAAATGGAACTGCCTTTTGATCCAGTGATTCCCCTGCTGGGACTATAGCCTAAGAATCCTGAAACACTAATTCAAAAGAACCTATGCACCCCAGTGTTCATAGCAGCACAATTTACAATAGCCAAGTGTTGGAAGCAACCTAAACGCCCATCAGTAGATGATTGGGTCAAAATACCATGGTACGTTTACACAACGGAATACTACGCAGCAGAAAGAAAAAAAAGAACTACTAAACTTTGCAACAGCATGGATGGAACCTAAGAGCATTATGCTAAGTGAAATAAGCCAGGGGGTGAAAGACAAATACCATATGATCTCACCCATAAGTGGAACCTATCCAACAATACAAAGATGCAAGGAAAATAAGACCAGCAACACTAAAAGGAAAAGAAACCAACAGAGACAAGAGGGAAGGAGGGAGGGGGGGCGGGGGAAAAGGAAGGGAAGGGGAAAGTCAAGGAACATATAGCAAGGACTCATGGACAAAACGAAAGAGGAAGAGGTGAGGGAGGGAAGGAGGGAGGGGGTAAGGGAAAGTGGGGGGGGGAGGCAGAGACAAATTTATTTGAAAAAATATATTAATTAATTAAAAAATAATAATCAGAATGAACAAGGACAAAAAGAAAGTAAAACAGGAAAATATATTAATATCAAGAAACTATGCTTCAGAGACAAGCGGGAAGGAGGAGGGGCGGAGAAAAGGAAGGGAAGGGGAAAATCAAGGAACATATAGCAAGGACTCATGGACAAAACCAAAGGGGAAGAGGTGAGGGAGGGAAGGAGGAAGGGGGCAAGGGAAAGTGGTGGGGGGTAGGCAGAGACAAATGTATTTGAAAAAATAAAATTAAATTACATAAAAAAAGAAACTATGCTTCAAATATAATAAAGTTACCAGAGACAGAATTCAAAATTAGTTATGATAAAAACAATTCCAAAAAGACATCACAATCTTAAATGTGTATGCAATAAACAACAGAAATCATAATACAATATATGATGCAAAAATATTATGGCACTACAAGAAGAAATAGACAAATCCACAAATTAAGTCAGGCTTTTAGCATCCCCTCTCAAGAACTGACAGACAAAGTAGATAGTAAATTATCTAGAATATATAAATTATATATATATATATATCAGCATAATATATATCTAGGAACACAGCCACATAATTAACCTATGGGATCTACTTAATATTTATAAAATATTATAACAACAGTATAATATACATTCTTTATAAGTGCCCACTGAACATCTACCAAGATGAATCATTACAAAAAAGACCAACAAATTTAAAATAATTGAAATAATATACAGTATGTTCTATAATGCCATGAAATCAAACTTAGAATCAGTAACAGGATGATAACAGGAAAATTCCCCAAAACTGAAAAACTAAATACACACTTTTGAATAATTCATGGGTGGAAGGAATTTTGAAGGAAAATCATGTATTATATTAAACCAAATAAAAATAAATAATAAGGACTCATGGACATGGACAAAAGTGTTTTGATTGCTGAGGGGTGGGAGTATAAGGGAATTAAATGGTAATAGAAAAAATACAATAAAGATTAAATAAAAAAGAAAGAAATAAACCTATTATCTCTATGGTCAATTAATATTTGACAAAGGGGGCATAAGTATACAATGGAGTAGAAAGAGCCTCTTCAATAAATGGTGCTGGGAGAACTGGACTGGTACATGCTAAAAAATGAAACCAGACCACCAACTCACATCATATACCAGAATAAACTCAAAATGAATAAAGGGTTCAAATATAAGCTATGATACCATAAAGTCCTAGAGGACAACATAGGCAGTAAAATTTCAGATATCCCATGTAGTAATATGTTTGCCCATATATTTCCTAGGACAAGGGAAATAAAGGAAAAAAATAAATAGGATTATACCAAATTAAAATGTGTCTACACGACTAAGGAAACCATCACCAAAATGCAAATGACTATATAGGAGAACACATTTGCCAATGAAACACTGGACAAGGTTTTAATCTCCAAAATATATAAAGAACTCATATGACTCTATACCAGGAAGACAAACACCCCAATTTAACAATGGGAAAAGGACCTGAATAAACATTTCCCCAAGGAGGACATACAGATGGCCCAGAGACGTATAAAAAAATTCCTCAACATCACTAGCCATCAGAAAGATGCAAATTAAAACCACAATGAGATATCACCTCACACCTGTCACTAGGTTATCATTAATAAATCAACAAACAGCAAGAGCTGGCAAGGATGTGGAGAAAAGGGAACCCTAGGGCAGTGTTGGTAGGAATGTAGACTTGTGCAACCACTATAGAAGACAGTATGGAGTTTCCCCCAAAAAATTAAAAATGGAACTACCTCATGACCCAGAGATTCCCTGCAAGGATTATACCCTAAGAGTCCTGAAATACCAATTCAAAGAACCTATGCACCCAAATGTTCATAGCAGCTCAATTTAAAATAGCCAAGTGCTGGAAACAGCCTAAATGCCCATCAGTAGATGATTAGATTATGAAGCTGGTGCATTTGCACCCTGGAATACTATGCAGCAGAAAGAAAAAGGAAGTCCTATATTTTTATGACAGGATGGATGGAACTGGAGACTATTATGATAAGCGAAGTAAGCCAGTCGCCAACAGACAAATACCATTATGATCTCACTTATAGATGGAATCTAACGAACAAAATTAACAAGGAAAAATGAACCAGAGATGTGGAAACATGAAACAGACTGATAGCTGTAGGAGGGAAGGATAAAGGGGGGAATAGAGGAAGGGATTATTCAAAGAACATGTATGAATGACTCATGGACATGAACAACAGAGAAGGGATTGACTGTGGGAGAGAGCAGTGGGCTGGGTGTAGGGGGACAAAAGGGGAAAAAATTGGGACAACTGTAATAGAATAAACAATAACAAAAATAAAATCAGGTAACAATTTCAAAAAAAAGAAAATAACTTACAGAAACTTGTGAACCATAAAAAAGTAATGCTAAAAAGGATTTTTTTTGTTCTAAATGCCCATATTACAAAAGACCTAAATATTTACAGCAAGCTTGATTCATAATTCACAAAATTTGGAAGCATCCAGGGTATTCTTAAGTAGATGAAAAGGTAAGATAAATTGTGATACATCCAGAATATGGAATGTTATTCAGTTCTAAAAGGAAATGTGCTGTAAAACAGTGAAAAAACAAGGAGAAAACTTAAGTGCATATTACTAAGTGAAACAAGTTGACCCGAATAGACTGCATACTGTACCAATACAAAATCAGGAAAAAAAATTATTGAAAAGGCAAAGCTATGGAGACAATAAAATGATTAGTGGTTGCTGGGAGAAGTGAGAGGAACAATAAAGAGTCAGAGCACAGAGTGTTTTTAATTAAAATACCCTGTCTGACACTCTAACAATAGATACAATAGAATAGATAACTCATTGAATGTACAAAACCAAGAGTAAACCCTAATGTAAACTACGGAATTTGCATGATTGCTATTTGTTGACTGTTATTTCTGCACAATAAACTGAGTTCTTTCATACCTAAAAGGAAAAAATAATAGAAGTTGAAATCAATAAAATGGAAAACAAAAGCAATGGAGAAACTCAGTGAAGCAAAGAGGTGGTTCTTTGAAAACAACTCTGAAGAAAGAATTCTTAGATGACACAAAAATGATACATGAAAATGATATTGGACTTTATTTAACTAAAAATAATTGACTTGTGTAAGGTCTTATTAAGAAGATGCAAGTACAAGCAACAGAGTAAGAGGAAATACCCTCGTATCATGTATCTGATGAAGGACTAGTATCTAGAATATATGAAAACTCAATAATAAAATAGTACATAATACAAATTAGATCATGGGCAAAACATGAAGAGGCATTTTATTACAGAGGATATGCAGATTACAAATAAGTTCATAAAAAGATAGTTAAAATCATTAACCATTAGGGAAATGCAAATTAAAACCCCAATAAGATGTCACTTCATATCTAAGAGAATGGCGAAAATTAAAATTAATGATGATGTCAAATCTGAGAGACAGTATGGAGAAACAAATCAATCATGGCACAACCATTACAGAAAGCTGTTTGGCAGTTTTCTAAGAATCTATACATGTTTACAAGGTCATTCACTTTATATTTTGTCAAACACTACATACAAGATATGTCCAGAAAAAGTCCAGCCATTGTCAATATAACAAGAATAGTTTGTGTGACATTGATATAACCTGGAAGCCAAGAAGAATGGACTGGAATGCTCATGTATGAACAATGACAATTTCACTGTACTACTCAATGGGGGCTGTAGATGTTATTGAGTGAACATGTGTACTGTGTGGCTGTCCCATTCAAAATAACTGAGCGAGTAGAACAACAAATCTGCATCAAATTGTTGTGTTAAACTTGAACATTCATATGCATAAACTATTCAGATGATATAGAAGGCTACAGCGATGGGCAACTGGTGATTGGCAGCTTCAGCACAACAACATGCCCATGCATGTATCACATCCTGTGCAAAGTTTTTACAAGAAACATTACAACATCCAGGTGACTTAGCCCTGCTACAGCCAAATTTGGCATCCTGTGACTTCTGGCTTTTCCCAAGATTAAAATCACCTCTGAAAGGGAAGAGACTTCACACTTTTGATGAGATTCAGGAAAATATGATGAGGCAGCTGATGGAGACTGGGAGAACTGTGTGAGGTCCCAAGGTGCCTATTCTGAAGGGACTGAGGCATCATTGTCCAATGTATAATGTGCCTTATATCTTGTACCTTCTTCAATAAATGTCTCTATTTTTTATATTACATGGCTTGATACCTTCTGGACAGATCTCATATATTTAGTAATTCAGGAATATTTTTTAAATAACAGTTCTGTTTGTCATAGCTAAAAACTGGAATCATTCATATGTTCTTGAAAAGGTGAATTGTTGAACTGTAATACATTCATAACATGGAATACTACTCTGAAATACAAAGGAATGAACCATTGATACACCATGATACCTAAATGTCCAGATAATTAGGATGAATAGAAAAAAATAAATTTAACATATTTACTTATTGTATAATTCTATTTTTATAAAATTCTAGAGATAACAAAATTACAGAAATCATGAACAGATTAGTCATTGTCTGAGTTATGAAGGGGCTGGGAGTGTGACAGAAGTGGCTGTGGCTTTAAAAGTGGAACAAAAAGGCCCTTTGTGGTGATAGGAATGGTCTGTGTATTGACCCTGTAGATATCAATAGCTTGGTTATAATATTGCACCATAATTTTGCAAGATGTTTTCATTGGTAGAAACAGGGTAAAAGGTTCCTGGGATTTGTTTGTATTATTTCTTAAAACTACATGTGAGTATAAAATCATCTCAATATAAAATTTATTTTAAAAAAGGAGGAAAGAAAAAGTCTAGTTTGTGACTTTTGGAGGACAACAGGGAACCAATTCATTTTCTTGGAAAATAATGAGAAAGGCCTTATCTTGTCTTTATCTTGCCTTTAATAGATTAACTATAATGCTAAATACACTAATAGATGAGGAAAGCTGCTCTTTTTAGAATTATTTCAATTAATAAACAAACATCAAAGTCAGAATTAGACTATTACCATTTTGCAATCCTAAATAATTAATGATTCCAGGCACCCAAAAGCAGTTGTTAACTTGATAGAGCAGGCAGACAAATTATTCTTCCTGAATAAAAAATAAATGAATAACTAATTTATAAAAAAGCATCTGTAGCTTTGAGCAGGTGACAGAACAGTCTAATCAAGCCTCTGGAAAGAAATGTTAAACTACACCATGATTTTGAAATCAGCAAAATTCAGATTGTAAAATGCCAAAGAGTTTATTTTTCCATAAATAGTAAAAGAACAACAAAAGATAGAGTGAAAATCTGCACATCGAATAGCTCTTTAAAAGAGATTTAAAAAATGAACAGCATTAAACTGTAGTGTCAAAGGGAATACACTTTGATATTGAAACTAGAAAAGCTCATAAGCAAGTGATTCCTACGACTATCAAGAGAGTACTTTCTCTTGCCATCAGAGTAAGAAAAAAATATTAAAGCTGTGATAATCTGAGCATTTGCAATGTAAGTCTTTATTTAACATTTAAGTAATCCATCTCATGCTTTATAGGTTGTTTTTTGGGGGGAGAAATTAATTCACTTAATGAGACATAATTACATTTTGAAAGACAAGAAGACAGCTTTATAATATAAAACTAAAAAGCCCTGTTAATATTAAAAATGAACTGAGAAGCAAATGAAAATAAGTTTTAACTCTAATATTGATTTTTGCATAGCCTAGATTATTATCCTCACCCCTCCCCACCTGCTCAAATATGAGAAAGTATAATTTGTACTCTCAGATCTACAAGAAGAGCTCTATGCAGATATACAGTGAAAAAATTATTTAACTCTTCTATGTGTTTGAAATACTGGGACATGTAAAAGTATGTTTACAGTTGTGAGTATTCAAGACACAGTGTTTATTCTTGTATTATTATCTCTTAATTATTGTATTATTTTCCATACAAACAACTGCAAACCTACTTTTGCTCCACCCTGTATCTGCTCCTTCAATTAAATTGATGTTCAGTACACAGGGAAATAGTGATTTAATTTGTCATTATTATTTACAGCTTCATGGCCAATATTGTATACAATATTAATATATTAAGAATAAAAAAACTAATTATGCATTTATTGCTTACATAATTATGAGCTAATTATACTACTAGTGGAAAATGTCTTTTATTGCTGTTAGACTACAATAAAGATATTTTTAATAATCTTTACTTGGCATTTATTGTGCAATAAATGTCTTCATAAATATAACTTCAATGCTTTCTTGAGAGAGCCCATTTAAAATTATAAATGCATGTGATAACGATCTTGTTTTAAAAATATGAGTTTTAAATACTGAATAGATAGCAACCTATGTTGGTTCCTTGGAATTATTTTTTTTCATTGTAACTGAAATGTAAAGCCATTTTCCCCAAGACACATTATTTTTGTTGCAGCTTTTCAGTTACTTTTCAATTTAAAAACACCAGGAAACCATAGATTTTGATTGTCTCAGAAGCTCTTTCTTCCTTTATATCTGCAAGCTGTTCTATTGTGAGTTGAACATATTATTAAGTATAAAATGTGTTATAGGTAGATCACTCTTAGTACAATTAGTAGGAACAAGTTCTATTGCACAATAGGTAATTAGTTCCCAGCAAGAAAAAAAATCCTTGTGTAGTATAAATTTCCAGCAAATCAATATGATAAAACTGGTGGTAAAATGAGTAATTCCAAACATATTATTAATGATGCATAATTACTATAAGCAAGTACTATACGTAACAGAGAAGAGTAAAAATAATTAAACAGCTACGACTTAAGAAAGTTGTGGTGCAGCCCTAGCACATAAGGAATAACATGAATATATGAATATAAAAAATGTACATTAATAATTAATTTTCTTCCAAACTGAACAGCTCTTAGAAAAAAGATGAAAGAAAATAGAGACAAGCAGATCTAGATGATTCAGGCTTTTTTTTATTTATTCAATCATTTGCTTACATATCAAACACCTACTTTGTGCCAATCTCTGCTGTATCATAGGACAACATGAACATAACTAATTTGTGTTGTCTTGGACCTTACAATCTTACAATCAAGGATAAACAAATGAACAGTGAAGTGGGTATGTAATTACCCAACAAGTAGTAAGTGCTTAAAGGAACCTGAATAAAATTAGTAGAAAAAATTGGGACAGCGTTGGGGGTTGTTATTTTATATGGGATGATTAGGTCAATCACTCTGATGTGGTGAAAATTGAGCAGATTTGATGTAAATGAAGGAGGGAAAAGCTTTAGAAAGAGGAAACAATTATTAAGGTCCTGTGGCACTGGAGGGATAGTGAGAAGGTCCAGAGCAGCTGGAATACTGGCTAAGGAGGGACAGATAATGTCTAGTATGGTAGGACATGTTATAGAAGTTTGATTTTATTCATTAAGATGTGAAACTATCAGAAATTTTGAAAGAGAAGATACAATCTCAACATGACTTATGTTTAAAAGGTTTCAGTCTTGCTGCAGAGTTGGGGAAAAAATACAAGAGTGGAAATAGAAAGTCCCGTGAGGGGCCAACTGCAATGATCCAGGTCCAAGGTGATGGTAGTTTGCACCAGGGCAGTTGCTGTAGTGGTAGTCAAAAGAGATCACAATCTTGATATCTTTAGACAACACTTTAATTTGCTGAGGTATGAGCTGTGGGGTATAGAAGAAAGAGGAGTTGATAATGATAATAAGGTTTGGCATCTGAGCTACTGGAAGTCTAGAGAGGCTGTTCTGTTATGGAAAAGAAGGGAGGGAACACAGGTGTTCCAGTAGAGATGTCAATAGGCAGATAGTATCTCCATGTTTATTTTATATATTATTTACACAACACACAAATTTCATGTATATGGACAGAGTTGGAAACGAGAGGGTGTTGGCTGGTGTCTGGAGACATTCATTTGGGGAGGTCATCAGTCATGTATGGTATTTAAAATCATGCTCACTAACACAAATATGCATTAAAAAGAGTCTGATAATTAAACCTTGAAGTTCTGCAATATATTCTGCTCCCTGAGTAATCCATGATTTACAATAATTTATAATTTTCCCAATGCTTTTTCCTTGAACAATGTCTAGTTTTAATTATGTGGGAAAATTACAGGATAACTGATTAATGGCCCTAGAATAAATGTAATCTACTTGAAAAAGAAATTAAATCCCTAAGTCAGATATCACAGAAAAAATGAACTATGTGTAGCTTGAATAACTAAAAATATAAAACCATAGGTCTGCTTTGAGAAAATATTTATTTGATGTTAAAGTGGTAAAAACATTTGAAAGTCTATTCTTAATGGAAGAAATGGCAAATTAATGGCATAGTAGATTTAGCTACATGAAAACTGAAAAAAAGCATGTCAATGAAACCATAAAATTAAAAGTAAATGGTAAATTTTAAAATATTTTGCAATATAAATAACAGAAAAAGAGTAATAGCCACATAAATCTACATATTATACATTTCACATAGATCTGAACACACCAATAAAAATGTGAGTAAAGAATATTAATATTTTACCAAGAAAATATGAAAACCACAGTCCAATAAACCTCTCAAAACATTTATATAATAGTTATTAACAAATTGAAATTTAAGAGAGACACTACTTAAGAAAGCCACAACATTAGAACCTGAATAAAGTCTTAGCTTTGAAAAGAAAAGAAGAAAATTTTCTTTAGAACATTGCTAAGAAGATTGTATATCGGTACAAGTTTTTGACAGATAATTTGGCATTACTTATCAAAATTTTAAAGATTGCCAATGATCTTTGGCCTAGAAAATATTTTGGGGGACTTCATTCCAAAGAAATTGGTCTTTTTTAAAAAATGACATTTGACTCATTTAATTTTATATTCATACCATATTTTTCATTATCAAAGATTTATGCATTTTGATTGTGGTGGTTGTTTGTTTCCTTTTAATTACAAAAAGGCTGACTTGAGAGTAGTTTCTTATATCTTCTTTTAATGTTGTCTCATAAACTCTAATAGCCAAGCAAAATTTTTGAAGAATTAGTCATGTGGGTGAATTCTTTTCATTTTCTCTTCCCTTGGGCTTTTCCAGGAGTCTTTTATAGACTGAGAGAAGGTTAGAAAGTTGATCTCAGCTCAACATTTTTCCTGGAAATCCTCTGATTAATGTTCTTAAGTGGTTTCTGACACCTGATTCCCATCCGTGCTTTTGGCTTCTGATGTTCTACTTCCATATCATTGAACACTTGCCACCTTTTTAAATCTATGTACCTTCAGCTCTCAATGAGTCATATGTTACCTTTTGATATTGTCTCCTTCTTCAAATCCTGCTTTGAACTTTAAAATTACTCCTAGCCTTCTTGGATTCTTGTGGCTGGGCTACTAATAAACTTGGTATGAGGCAGAATAACAGGAAAATATCCCACCTTTTATTATGTGTATATGGAAGAGTTAAAAGAATAATTATCTGTGAGAAAAGGGAGCAGGCCATGTAAGTTTACATAAAGAAATAAATTTGTGGAGATTTGACAAGACAAGGAGCATAGGTATGTAAATAATAAGAAACAGGTAGAATGGAGGCTTAGGGCAGTAAATTAGCAAAATCAACAAGAGTTTGTTTACATAGGCTTCTCAGCTCTGGATTCTCTATCTCTGGTGATAAGATTGCCTCTACCTTAGGCTGATTGCTTGTTAGTCCTTTATAGCAGACAGGGCAACTTCCTCATGGAAATTTATTTCCTGCATTTAGAAAGGCAAGAAAGGCAGGAAGCTTCACCCACTCCTGATATTTCTGAAGGGATTTTAATTTGAAATAATCAGTATGCCATGATGGGATATTTGGGAGTGGTCTGCCATGGGCCCAAACATATATTTGCCTTTTTTTTTCCTAGATGGATACTCAATTCTTTGAGCTCACGCTCATTTGTTCCATGCAGAGTTGAATAGAGGTAGCACCATAAATAATTGCTTTTTTTATTTTGAGTATAACATTATGAAAGCTGATATAAGAAATGAAACATCATGAGTTCCTTTTATATATATGTGTGTGTGTGTGTGTGTGTGTGTGTGTGTGTGTATAAAATATACTAGTAAGTGTACGTGCGCACGTGTGTGTGGGTGTGTGTATATATATATTTATATATATATAAAATTTGGACCATTACTAAAAAAGAAGAAAAAGTACAGGAAGTAGTTAAAAATGATTTTCCACTAATTCTATTCATAATTTTTATTCTGCCTTTGAGCAGTATCACTGCTTCTCAAATAGAAGTTTAGCGAACATATCCTTTGGATATTGCAAATAGAATGTGTTAAAATCCACATGGTGTCAATCAGGCAAACGTTTAAATTAATGTAATGCATATTTTAATTCAAATGTCTTGATATTTGTAATATTTCCCTTACATGTTATTATAAAAGACAAACAGTCAATAAAAAAAGTAAACTCTAGATGAAATGTTCTGTAGACAATTCATTTCTAACTAATCATTTGGAAGCCTCTTAGTGATTCAAAATGCGCATTATGTACTCAGAGTTGGTATTCCACTGGTAGGATTGGTACAGTCATGCCATTTGCAAAAGTATTAAACCGCTTCTATACTAGTTGGTAAATAGCTTTTACCATGAGCTTCCTGAGTGGCTACCCACCTACTCTGCCCCTGCCACCTGTCTATTGCGATTAGGAGCTCTTCATTGCTCCTAATACCTTTTAATCACTGGTGCATGCATATACTGAAAATTAATTTTGGCATGCTGTGATTACTCAGTCTATTACATAAGCTATATTTGAAAGCATTTATCATTTCCTTTTGATATTTAATTCATCTTCTTCAGTTTTTTTTTATGGTGCTTATATTCCTTTTTTTTTAATTGTTCAAATTCATTTGTCTCCCTTTTCCCACCACCACCTTCCCCTGCTCCACTCACCCCCACCTCCCATCCTCAATCCTCCCCCACTTTGGCTTTGTCCATGGGTCCTTTGTACATGTTCCTTGACTGGACCCTTCCCCTTCTTTTCCACGTTATCCCCTCTCCTTCCCTCTTGTTACTGTAGGTTCCTTTTTTCTTTCAATGTTGCTGGTTGTATTTTCCTTGCTTGCTTGTTTTGTGGATTAGTTTCCACATATAGGTGAGATCATATGGCATTTGTCTTTCACCCTCTGGCTTATTTCACTTAGCATAATGCTCTCCAGTTCCATCCATGCTGTTGTGAAGGGTAGTAGCTCTTTCTTTCTGCTGCGTAGTATTCCATTGTAAAAATGTACCATAGTTTTTTGATCCACTCATTTACTGATGGGCACTTAGGTTGCTCCCAGCACTTGGCTATTATAAATTGTGCTTCTATGAACACTGGGGTGCATAGGTTCTTTTGAATTGGTGCTTTAGGATTCTTAGGGAATAATCCCAGCAGTGGAATCACTGGGTCAAACGGCAGTTCCATTTTAGGTTTTTGAGAATATTCCAAACTGTTTTCCACAGTGTGTGCAACAGTCTGCATTCCCACCAACAGTGTACCAGGTGTCCCTTTTCTCCACAACCTCTCCAGCACTCATTGTTTGTTGATTTCTTTATGATGGTCATTCTCACTGGTGCAAAGTGGTATTTCATTGTGGTTTCAATTTGCCTTTCTCTGATGGCTAGTGATGCTGAGCATCCTTTCATATGTCTCTGGGTCCTGTTTATGTTCCCCTTGGAGAAGTGTCTGTTCGGGTCCTTTGCCCATTTTTTAATTGGATTATTTATCTTGGAGTGGAGTCGTGTGAGTTCTTTATATATTTTGGAGATCAAACCCCTGTCCAAGGTATCATTGACAAATATATTTTCCCATATGGTCGGTTCCCTTTTTATTCAGTTTTATAACCTTAAAAAAATCTTCAGATTAAAGCATCTATTTCCCCATTGAAAACTAAATCTTGCTCTTAGGTAGTACTTTTTTTTAAGAGATATGGGAATAATGACCTTACATTGCCTGTGTCAGAAAAGAGCTTTGTATCTACTAGTGTAAATAGTCCATAAATAATGCAAGGGAAGAGGCAAGGAAGGTTTAGCACAGGGAATGAGATATGGGCACTACAGGGATTACTATAATTTTTATGGGTCCTAGTAAAATGACAGATATCAGAAGATTGTGGGGATAAATGGGGCAACTCTAACTTTGTTCCAGAATTATAATTAAAAGGAGATATTTTTCCTTTGCTTATCTTTTATTATACTATGCATTTTTATTCAAATAATATTTTACTAAATATTCGCAGTTGCATCTAATACTTTTTGCATTGTATTTTTAGCTATTGAAATTTTCTTTTGAATCCTTTATATCCCTAGAGATCAATATTATATGTTAATTTCTTGAAAAATATAATTGTAGTTCAGATAAAATTCTTAAAACAATACTCAGCTTAATGTATGTGTATGTGTATAACAGACAAATAAAAATGTAAATAAATCACCTTTCATTCAGAATTTTATTTATTTACATTCATTTATCTTCACCTGAGGACATAGTTGTTGATTTTAGAGGGAGGGGAATGGAGGGAGAGGTAGAAGGAGAGAAACATCAATGTGAGAACGAACCATCGATTGTTTTCTTCTTAGTTCATGTCCTGACTGGGGACTTGCCCTGAAACTCATTGATCCCACCACATTTTAGTTTCCTGGACAATGCTCCAACAAACTGAGCCACTCCAGCCAGGGTTTCATTCAGAATTTCAATTTTAATGTGACAATAAACTGGCTCTCAGGTTTTGTAGAAAGATCTACATATATTGGTATAATAATTTAAATACAGTATGATAACGTTTCTTTTTTAATTAGGCTAATTATGTATTATTACCTTGGTTTAATTTTATATATAATTTAAAAAGTGTTAAAACTTACTATAAATTATGTAATCAATTCAGTCTTTTGCAAATGCATATGCTGGACAGCAACAAATCCCATAATCATTGACTTGGTCAACAAAACGAGCATTTAGAGCCTGGCATACAGGTAGTTGTTTCTCACTCCATCTTTCATGTTGTACTATGAAATGAGGAAAATATAATATCTATGTCCTAAGGTTTCAGTGAGCATTTGATAGAATGATGAAAGTAAAGTGCTTCAGACTTCTACTAGACCGTGAATATTAGCTATTATTGTAATAAACCAAAAGATCTTTCCTCCTGTAATAGTTACTTAAGAGCATTGCACAGAGTATGCTCTAGTGTTATTTCATCCCTAGCAAATTACCCCAGGCAAAGAATATAAAATTTTGTTTTTAAGTAATGTTTATAATGCATAACAATGTTAGAGCTGTGTATTTGTTGTTTCCCCATTATATATGTTTTTTACTTAAGTAGGAGGCATATGTAGTCAGTCATAACTTGTTTATTTAGCAAGATGATTTACTGATACCTATGAGAAGTGGTAATTGACTTCAATCTGTGCAATACTGATGTAGGTAGCATCTCCTGCCAAGTACCTGTGCAGAAATGGTTGTTGATAAAATGGCCTCTAAGTGGGAGGTGGGCAAGGCAGGAGAGAACCATGGAGGAAAATTGGGATAACTGTAATAGAACAACAATAAAAAAAAGAAAGAAAGGAAAGGAAAGAAGAATTATGAACCATGTGTATGTTGTGGAGTGTGGTGGGGGTGGTTAAATCTTTACAACATTATGTTACTTCCTAGTCCAAAATTCTCCAATGGCTCCATATTTATTTGATCTATTTTTTATCACAATCCCCTCAACCGTGGCCCCTTGCTTTTAGGCACTCCCTAGGCTATTTTACAGTGGAGAAGAGGGAACAGGTCCCGGTGTTTTTGGTACCCAATACTATTCAAAGTGTGAAAGATATGATTCATTGAAATACTGATGTAATTTATTTGCATCCTGTTGAGGAAAAAAGAAAGCATATAAAATATTAAAAAGAAGGAGGAGGAGAAAGAAGAGGAGAGGGAGGGAGTGGGGAAGGGTCTGAAGGAAAGAGGAGAGGGAAAGAGACAGGGAGGGACAGGAGGAAGGGGAGAGGTTAAAGAGAAAGTAAAGAGAGAAGGAAAAGAGAGGGAGAAGGTAAAGAGAAGATGTAAATGGCAATCTTTGCCATTTCTAAGAACTGCATTGCAGGAAAAAAATAAACAGAATGCTCACCCATTAAGGAGTAGGTCAAGATTTCTCTTACCTCTCTACACATACACAAGAACTTTTCCAAGGTGTTTTCTGTTCATTAGTATTAGAAGAGCCTAGTAATATTCAAATAGGAAAGATTAGACATTGCGGTAAAAAGCAGAAGGGAAATTGATCTTGTACTTATAAATCAACCTAATTCAAATTATTATTTCAAAGAATTATTATTATTTGGAAGAACTCATAATATTTTCCCAAGAACATAGCTATGAACTCTTAAAGGGTCATGGGTTTTAGACAGAAAAATAAGGTATTACAAATCTCTTTGTTAGTTGAGATTTTTATCTTTTAGAATGTCACGAAAATTTCTAATAACTATGGAGGAGCAAATTTCCTTGTTATAAATAAAACAAGGAAATATGAAGCCAATTGTATTGCTACTGAAACACACACACACACACACACACGCGCACACACACACACACACACACCCCACCATTTTTTTTTCAGATTCCAGTGATGATTTATTTACTTTTTTTCCACTTTCCACTAACATTTTGTTTGCTGGTCTCCCAACATTTACCAACAGACTTCTTGCCATTTGTCTAATCTTTGCCCACTCACTACCTAGTACCAAAGTTAGTACTAACTACATCTTTTGAAATTTCTATTACATTAAAACCCTACTTCTAATAAAATTTTCTGCTCAGTTATCTGTTGTTGCATAATGAGTGTCATTAATGTAATAATCTATAACTGTAACCAAGTTTGCCTCTCTTAAAATTGATTTGCATATATTAAAAACAAGAAATTGGCTTTATCTGCAACTGATTTAATTTTTATTACTCAGCATATGAATATATGCTAATCCTTTCAAGCAATTACTGTGTGCCAGGCATTGTGCTAAAGACTTAAATTCATTTACTTATTTTTCCTTCACAACCATTTCTTCAATGAGATTCACCGCACCATTTCACTGCTGTGGTAACTGAAGCTCAAGAAAGGTTTTTACACTTCTCAAGATCCCATAGAAAGTGATAAATTTGTGATTCAAATCTTCTTATTCTGACTTGAGACAATATTTTTAAACACTAAACAATGTTGCCTAAAATGTCACATATCTTACATTAAGGCCTTTAGGACTTAATAATCACAAGGGATATTAGTAATGAGGGTCAATACATCATGTCTTATTTGTGAAACAGGGGCAAGTTTAGTGTCCAGTAGTTTGTTCTTGAATAAATCCAGTTTTGTAAAACTCACTATCATCCATTTGTGTAAGGAAGCCATATTCTGACTCTCTATCACAAGTCTAAAAATTGAATTTTCATATTTCATTCAAGAAGTTTCTTCTCATAGCACTGCAAAATGCACAGCAGATTGGGGCCTTCCAGGTTGTGAGATTTAAGATTAGAGTTGCAAATTTACTACATTTTTGTGATAAGGTTTTTCCTTTAGAGACGGATGGGATGCTGAATGAAAAATACAAGAATTTAAAATATGTAAAGAAGTTATGCTTTACCACATTCAAACATAAATAAATTAAAACATTGTTACCTCTTAGAAGTGCTTATTCTGCATTCATGAAAGGGAAATGATTCTAATTGTCATACAATGTCATAGAAATTGTTTATACGCAAATTATACTTTTCACACTACATCAGAAAATTTAGACCTTTTAAGGGGCTTTAAACCTCATCCTACTAATTGTATTTTCCTATTTTGTTAGAAAGCTTTTCTAAGGTAAACCTTCATCCTAACTTCTTCTGACCTATTATTAGCAATTCAAAATATAAATTCAGATAAGAAAGATGTACATATTTTAAAATCAAAATCTAATGATCTAGAAATTGCCCTGGAAGTTGTTATGATAAAGCACAGGAGAGAGTGGCTTCTGCCTTCTTCTCCACGGAATGTTCTAAGAAGCCTGAGTCAATAGCTCTCATGAGTTAATCCATGCACAGCAGTCCAGCATGGAAGATTATCCAGACACAGATATGATATGGCTGTTGCATAGTTTGTTCTGCAAAAGGATGTAAATGAGAAAATCCCAGCCATCAACAAATAAAAGAACCCATAGAAATCCCTCAGGTATCAAAGAGGGCTTTACACCCCTCCTGTTCTTTGTTCATCTCCTCACTGTCAGAAAAAAGGCAAAAACAAAAAGTGAAAACAATTCAGCTCAGAAATTCATGGCTATGCAGAACGCATGTTTGAACAAAACAAACAAACAAAAATATTTTTCTTAGTGGGGAGCTATATTTTATCACATAACAAAAATTAAATGTTTGAAGTAGAAACTAGATTTTAAAAACATCAAAATAAAAATATTTCTTTCAATTATTTCTTACAATAAACAATTTGTAAATCATATATATAAATAAAAAGTCAAACATTAATTTAATCATATGTGTAGATAAGATCTTTAGAGTTGCAATAATTATATACAAAATATATTTACACATCAACATTTCATTATGGTTATCTGTTCACATCTTGTCTATTTAGCTAACACTTCACATTTAAATAAGGATATTCAGTGGTATATATACTCTTCATAATTGTGCAAGCTTGCTAAATATAAGTAGATGGGATTCTCATATTCTTCAAATTTATAAAAAAACTAAATTAATGGATAATGAAATTAAATGACTATCACATAGTGATTCCTAAAATTGTCTTTTATACCCACTACATATTTTTATTTTTGGATATTGTTATGAGTACTCTGGGTTGAGGGAAGAGGAGCAGGTAGAGAGAAGTTATTTTCATAAACAGTGTATTTGGCATCACTAGTCCACAACTGTGTCATAGGTCTGATCCAAGTGTCCTTACTGGTAGAAAATTGCTCCTGTGGGTCTGGTGTGCAAGTACCTGAGAGTGCTGGGCATTATTTTTGCTAAGCTGCAGCAAATGATCTTTTTACCTGATTGATCACATCCTAGGAGGTACAGCTAATGGAAAGGATGTTAGAAAGAAAATATTCTTTTACATATTTATCAAAAGTAAAAGAAAACATTAATGGAAAGGGGGGTGGGTAAGGCCAAAAAGGGTGGTATGTGTACTACAAAAGAGTTTCCAGTACATAATATTTTTAGTAGATATTTCACAAGTATATTTATTAAAATGAAAGTTCATTTAAATGTGAGATTCAGAGAAAGTTCACTTAAAGTGGCAGCATGGTGGAGGAAAAAAAGAGTAGGCCTTAGTTAAAATCCATTTCTGCCTTGGATATGACACAATCTCCGGAGCCACAGTGTCCTCACCTGTAATGATACAGGTTCTGGAGAATTGTTTTAATGGCATTTAAGTGATAAAGGGGAGAGTGCCTACAGCCCAGTGTTGATTCTCTTCCCTCAGGCCTTTAAAATGACTAACACCCTGTGTGTTTTAGCTGAGTGTCATTGAGAAGAAAGCATAGAGTATTCATGGTTCGCTACCATGAAGCAGAGAAAACAAGATATGACCCTAACTATAATTAAATAGAGAGCTCTACTACACTTTTCTCTGCTGGCTATGTCTTCCCTTATTTAAAAAAAAAAAAAAAAAAGTCAATACAGTATCATTGCAAATCTCCCATTGGCCTTGCTCCCTAATCAGTTTCTGCAGCCAGAAGCAGCAAATGGGGAACAAGGCAATAGGTGAGAATGTGAAGTTGCTGGAAATAGAAAGTGTAATTCTAATATGTAATTCACTAGAGGAAACACTTCAAGGCCTCCATTTATCATCTGTGAGCAGGCGCCTCTGTGGGGGTAAATTTATTTGCATTTTCAGGGGGAAAATGTTCTGCCTTTCTTCAGAAATAAGAACCTAGCTTGAGAGGAGAGGGGCAATCCATGTGGCCAGTTGCAATTGATGTAGAAATAGTTTCCAGCTGTTTTAGTACATCAGCAAGGCAGCAATGCTTTGCAGGCTTTATGGCACCAGGAGGAAAATCTCCATCTTGGTTACTCTGACATTCTAAATTTGAAGAACATATTTATATTCATCAATTAGAACTTGTTTTCATTTCTCCTTCTTCCTCACTCCTCATCATCTGCAAAACAGGGCTAGGTTAGCACGTTAACAATTACCTTGGCATTTCAGTTTCTTTGACATGTAAGATCTAGTACTTACAGGTATTTCTGAGAGATTTCAAAATTTCTGTCTTGTTGTTTTCCTAAACACTTTCTGCATTACTAGGCTGATGAGCTCTCTCGGTTTATTTCCTATTCAACATACAGTCTGTGGCAATACTGTTTCTAAAAAGAAAAATTTCCTCTCTGCATCAGTACAGTTCAATCAGAAAAGACCAACCAGTGGGAGATGTAGAATAAAAGATATTGCAAGAAGTTGACTTACACAATTGCAAGCCAGGGTCTGGCTAAGCAAGTCGGAAATCGTTAGGGAAGACTGACACGGAAGGCAGGCTGCACAGGCAAAGCTGCTGTGCACAAGAAGCGGAAGCCTCAACTCCATTTTTAAAAACTTGCAAGTGATTAAATTAGGCCAAACCCTGAGTATCCAAGATATGTTTCTTGTCTGTGGACTGATTCTGGATTTTAATCACATCTACAAAATACTTTCACAGCATCAATATGTAGTAAGTGAATAACTGGAGATGATAACCTAACCATGAAACCTAAACATGAAAAGACCATTATGGTCTCTAAATAATGTAATTCTTTGAAAGAAATAAAAGTAAATTAATTATAGTACAACTATCTTATTGGATGTTCTACAATCATTACTATGTAGTCATTAAAAGTAATGGTTCTAAAATGTTTTATGATAACATAAATGCATCTTCGGCAATGTTATCAGGAAAACAAATACTGTTTACATTGTTATCATATCAATATAAACAGTATTTGTTTCCTACATAAAAGGTCTTAGATATAAGATGGCAGGAAATGGTTCATATTATAGGATGAGATTGTTGGTGTTCTATAAATTTGAAACATTTCAGCGGGCAGATATTTTTATGAAAAATTAATATTTAATTTATGAGTAGAATATATGCTTTTATAATCCTGCATTCTAAACATACTTGTGCTCACACTTGGCCTATCCCTTGAGCATCTGCTTTTGCCTAGTTTTTAGCTTCTTCCAAATTTGGCCTTCCCAATTTTACTTGCTCTCATGCACCTCTTTACCCTTTGTCTCTGTCAAGCCCTACTAATCCATAGCTTATAAGGGAACAAACAAAAAACTTCATGATCATACTCACCATGCAAACTTGATTATAGTCAGCATACTCCCTCATCATACTCATATCCCAGAGCTGAACATTTACTCACTTTGATTCTCACATAGGAAAAAGAAAAAAAAAACTAAGTTTATTTTCTAAAACTAAATCCAATTTTACCTTTAAACTCCCCTCACAATGGATCCTCATTTTACTCACGGAAAACCAAGGCACTGAGAAGTTAAGTAACCCACCTAATTGAAGGCAGCAGATGCTCCCAGCTTAAACTCGCCTTTTAATAGTTTACATGATCTCATTAGGGTAAATATATGATTATCTCAAATTCCAATTTCTCACCTGAGTTATGTCTCCCATCATACAGTTTTTCTTCTCCTTCCTCTGTTCAAGAGAATGTGTCGACTTACTGGGAAGAGTGTTATTGCTTTTGACTTTGGGGTTGAGTTGACCTCTGTCCCTGTTGTTAACCTGATGAGAACCCAGGGTCTACTTTAACTCGAATTCTGTTCTCTCAGAAGAGAGTGTCTCCACTGATGTTGATATTCTTATTTCCATTTTTAATACTGCTTCAAATCTTCTCAGGCCTGGCTGTGACTTCCATTTGACTTCTAGTTTATGCTGTAATGTTCATTACAAGGCCACTTTTCCCTCACAATGGTGACCTCACAGACATGCTTGATCAGGAGACAGACCCCTTCCGAACCACCTGGGAGCTGAGAGAGAATGACACGAACCTCCCCAGGCTCTGGCTTTGCCAAAACATGTGACCATATTACATCTGCTCTGTGCAGACAACTCTTAGGAGCAGAAAAAAAACTGGAATCAAGGCACATACTTTCTCCACTACTGCTTCTTTCTCAAGTACTCTGAGTAGTTACACCTCTTCCCCTTGAGGTTCGACCCAAAGTCGGAAAAGTGAAAGCCTTTGTGTGAAGATCTCTTCCAGTAGGGAAGTTGCAGGAAAAAATAAACAAATAATGAAAGAAAGAGAAAGAAAGAAAGAAAGAAGGAAGAAAGGGAGGGAGGGAGGGAGGGAGGGAAGGGAAGGAGGGAGGGAGGGAAAGGAAGGAGGGGAAGGAAGGAAGGAAGAAAGAAAGAAAGAAGAAAGAAAGAAAGAAAATAAGGATTGAAGGTAGGGAGAGGTTATCTAATCGTAATCATTCATGCTATATTCTATTTAAATCTGTTGCCTTTAAGAGTACACCTCTTGAACATTTAGCTTTTCCTTGGTAGGATATGTTTTAAGCTTGTCACTAAAAATGCCCTGCACCCATTATATTGGTAAGTTATTAACAGTAATGTGGACAGTAATTTTATATACAGGTATTATGTATCTGTGGTGAGTTAGCTTTAACCAGGAAAGTAATCTTTGTTTGATTGAATAATCTTATTTACTTTTCTCATTTTATTTCAGTTACAGCATATTAGATCTCTGGAAAATGGAGTGCTATTTTTTTTGCAGTATTGCTACATAATCAAATGATTTGCAGTTACTCAGTTTATATTTATGGGTCTTGGTACCTTATCTGGAAATTCAATTTGATAACTTGAAAAACCATTTCTAGTTCTAAAAGCCTATAACATTTTTACTTTAAAAATTGCATTAGAATTTTGACTACAAGTACAATTAGCACTCATCAGTCTTGCCTGGGCTATATAGTTGATTCTTGATACACTTGAGGCTCTCTGTAGTTAAATTATTTGTGTTGATGTGTATAGTTTTGGATTAAAAAAAGAAAAAAGAAGAAAAAGCAGAAGAAGGGAAAACATATATCCATAAAAGCCCCTTAGGCATTCATTTCACAGTGTAAAAACTATTTCTGTACTACAGGAGGCTATATTAGAACATCTGTTTCAATCCCTATTTTTTAATATTATTGAGGTGATATTTCCAAGAGTAATTTCAATTTTGATAGGACTTGGAAATACTGGAGTAAGCTATCCTACCTGCCTATTGTGCATTTATATTATATCAATTTAGTTAAGCTGGAACTACAATTCCCAGAATTCATTCCCTGTATGGTTTGGGGATTGCATTAGCCACACAAGATATTTTTCATGAGATTTAGAAGGTAGAAATAAAACAATTGCCATTTTTCTATGTTTTAAAGCTTGATGCAGGTCTTCAAACACTGTGGCAGCAGGCACATGTCGCTGACCTGTAATCTCACCTTGTAGGCATGCAGCAGCATTTAAACCTGTAGCCACCCACCTCTCACCAGTTCTCTTCTGAGAACAACTTTGGGTTTTGAACCACAAGAATTGGTAGGGAGATTCATGGTGAATGGAAGCAGTCTGTCCTACAAGTCACCTATGGCATCTAGGTTGGAGGTGGTGAGAAACATTTGTGTGTTGCACTTTGTTCCCATGTCTTCCACTGTTTCTTTATTCTTACTAAAAAAAATATTCCTCTTAGAGGCATCAGGCTTAACATTAAACACAAAAATTAAATCCTTCATAGACTCCTCCATCAGTTCTTATCATTATGTACTATAATAATAAATTCCCCAATAATAAATTCTTTATTCTTGCTCTATTCCATCCCATGTAATGGCTAACACATGTGGCTGTGAAACACGTAATTATAATGTATGAAGCTCTGAATTGAAATGTGCTATGAGTATAAAAGGCACATATCTTAAAAACAGTATATAAAAAATAATGTAAGTAATCTCATTGATAATATTTCCATAATTTTATGTTGAAATTATATTTTGAAAATATTGCATTAAATAAAATATATTAAAATCAATTTCATCAAACTGTCTTAGTCAATTCCAACTGCAATAACAAAATACCATAGACTGGATGGCTTAAACAACAAACATTTATTTCTCACAGTTCTGGAGGCAGGGAAAAGGTGTTGGCCGATTCAGTGTCTGATGATGGCCCTCTCTGGTTTGCAGACTGGACCTTTTCTTGCACTATCCTCATTTAGAGGACAAAGAGCTCTAGACTCATTTCTTATAAGGACACTAATCCCATGTGATAACCCCACCCTAACGATCTCACCTAAACCTAATTACTATTTCCCAAAGACTCCACCTCCCTGTGCCATCTATTGGGAGTTAACATTTCAGCACATGAATTTTAGGGAATACAATCATTTCACATCATCTTTATTTTTACTTTTTTAAATGAGGCACTAGAACATTTTAAATTATATGTGTGGGTTGTGTTATATGCTTATTAGCTCTATTCTAGATTACTCATAGCACTTCTGATGCTATTATAGAAAACTAATTTATTGATTTTAATACCCCCAGTTCCCTATGTGGATGACTACTATTAGAGAAAATCTCCAAACTGATATTTGATGTGCAACTGATTAATTCTGATTTTAAATTCCTTTTTTTTAATGTACTGATTTCAGAGAAAGAGGAAGGGGGGAGAGAGAGAAAGAGCTTTGTTGTTCCATTTATGTATTCATTGGTTGATTCTTATATGTACCCTGATTGGAGATGGAAACTGTGACCTATGGATAGGACTTTGGTTGACTAACCTCACTCTGAATAGCGAATTTATTCAGTTATTTATTCACTCAACAAACATTTTCTAAACACCTCCTAAGCACAACTTTGAATATATTACAAGAGGGTCCTGCCTTCATAGAATTTAAGAGTTTAATGGGAGGAGACAGATGATAAATGAACCAAAGGAATGGTCAGAGAGTTTGAAGAGGATCTTGAGCAAAAATAAGAATAATATGATAGTGAAAGGAAAATTCTTAGATGGTTTGGACTCTGACTATTTTCCTCAAATTATTATTAGATGAGAGCATACATTTTGTTAAAAAAGAATGCATTTACTGCATTTAATGATAAAAGAAGTATACAAAATATACTAACACATTTTAATTTTTATTTATTTGAAGCAATAAAAGGGAGAATTATAGAAAACCATAAATATCAAAATGGAGTTAATTGTAATTGATACCCAACGTGTGGTTACTGGATGTTAGAGCTAGTATGTTCAACTTTCCTGTTAAAAAATACAAGCCTTACCAGTTTCTTAGTTTTATTTTGAATTTTAGATATACAGTGGAGGATCAGTTAGATCAGTGAGCAAAATAAATTATATCTCATGGTGCTTTTAAATGTTTATTAATATTTAATGTATCTGTAGGATGCTTTAAGGATGTAGTTCACACAATTAGTACATTTAAAAGGGATGAGTCATAGTACATGAATCATGTTTGTTATCTCTTCTGAAATTCAAAATTGCTAGTAGGCTTCCAAAATGCAAGCCCATGTTTTAAAGAAAATATAAGGGACAAACCTCTCATGAAAAAAAGAATGGTGCCACAGAACATAATTCAGAGAAAAGTAGTATTCCTTACAGGTGTCAATGTGAAAATCACAGTTATTGCAAGGAAAGAAATGTACTGGATCTGACATCTTTCCTTTGGGTTGGCAAATGAGTTGTCTATGAATGGTGTCAACTTTCTACTTGTGTCAAAAACATTCAATGGTTCAGTGTCAAAGCAGTTTTGACAAACTTTCATTGGTGCCAATTCTCATGAAGGTATGCTCTTAGTATTTGCCTTTGAATTTCAAATGGTTGTAAAACTCCAGGAGTTCACACTCTGTGAATGAAATGAGACAGGAAGATGTCAGCAAAACTGTGTATCTGCATTCTTGTTTCTTTCTTGGCTCCAATGTGGCTTGAGATCTGGCAATCTGTATAACAGTAAAGTATTAGAAAGTGCTAACCCTGTCAGAAACAGTGAATCCTACAAGCAGAAAGTAACAAGCAACCAGAAAGGCATTGCCAATGTCTAGCCATGGCTTCAGGCCTAGAAAACAATTATAAAAACGGTACATTAAAAATCAGTATGTCACAGGCAGAAGCAATAAATTGACTGAGTTAATGTGAGTGATTTGACTGCTGATATAAGCATGAGCTATCTGGCAAACACACCTCAACAAGAAAGACAGTAGTTTAGTGTAGTACACAGATGCTATTCAAGTAGAGCTCTTAGGCACTATATTGCCAACATTTGGTGCATTTAATCTCTTCAGCCCTACGTCACTTGTTTTATGGTGACAACAGCAGCAAATTTATTTAAAAAGCTTAACCAATATCCCCTTCATGGTGAATTCAAACTGCCCACAGTTATGCCAGCTTTTGAATACAGCTGCATTATTTTGAACTTGCTGAAGAATTTGACCCACATATTCTAAGAATCTCTGTGACTCTGCTTTTTTTAGAATGATTGAGTTTAAGGAAAAATTAATGCAGATTAGATTGTATTATAAAGTAAACCAAGATTAGAGGTTTCATCTACCAGCTCTCACTTCAAATGCTGGAATATGTACAACTACCTCATGTAATCATTTTGACTGAAGTGTAAAGAAAGTCATGGGGATAAAATAAATTTAATTGACCATTATACTACATTGAAGGTTTTCATTTTTTCATTGTCTCTTTTATCAATGCAACTGATCAAACATAATAGGTGGTTTCCTAAATAGTAAGATTCTGCAGTTGTTCCATTGGTGTGGTTTACATTTTCTTCCATATTTCCTTTTTGGTGCAGTGAAGATTAATACCTTAGATATATATCTGGGACACAGTAAAAGTGTATTTTTTTTTTAGTGAATGACTGAATTCATTGAAGGAACAATAAAGCTATATGAAAGCTGTTTTGGATGTAGGACAAAATCACTTAACCTCTGCTGTGTCTTTTGTAGGATGGTATAGGTTATGGAGCTGCACTAGTCAGCTGATTATAGGAGAGTAATTAGGAAAAGAGCCAATTTCTATTCTCTGAACTCTCTCTGAAGCAGAATAAAAGATGTGCAGTCTTTCTTTTCCACTGACCCACTGCAAGAACACTTTAAATACCTTGCTCTATTCTGTCTCCTTAAAAAAGACCTAAATGATGGGTTTTAGTTGTAAAAACATCCACCAATACACCAGCAAAATGTACAATTTATGAACACATTCATGTTACCATTTTATTAGACAAGGAAAGGACTATTGCAAATAAACACTGTTTTAAACCTTGGAATCATTTTTTCCTTGGTCCTCCAATGGATGGAAATGCCTATTTCTATTTATAGATTTTTATTGGTTTCCAAATATAGTCCTTCACATAGGAATGGAATTTGATCATATAGCCAATACAGCTCATCAGATTTTATATGCATGACTGCTATCTTCATATTGATCTTTTAAAATTGCTGTAATATTTTGCACTGTGTCTAAAGGCACTCAATGTTTCTATTAATATAATATAATATAATTAATAAAGGGAGCCTGGATGTTCCCCTCCTCTTTTCACGCGCATCTCCTCTGTGAATTTTTAGTCTTATTTCTCTTAGAAACCAGAACTGCATATGTGTGTACACTACATTTTGTGGGCATGAAAAAAATATTTATCTTTATTTCTTATAAGAAAAAGCTCTAATTTTCCAGAGTTTCCATTTTTCTCCCAAGTCCTCTCAAGTTTAAATTGTGTTTCTTAAATTAATTGGTACTCTTTCTAATGATAGCTCATTAAAACATGGAAACTATCCACATTTAAAATCATATTGCGATATTTTCTCCCAAGCTTTCAGTTATTATAGCCCTTGGAATTTGAAATGTCAGCATCGTTGTTATAGACAAGACCATACAATTACTAACACTTTATTTCTCCTAGAAATCCCTTTTGGCTGAGAAGTAGATATAGTGTATACTCAGTCCTGAAGAGGAAATTGCTCCCAAATGAGGGCAAAGGATTCTCCTGTGTCTCAGTGCTCCCACAGGTTCATTCACATTTTGATTCAGGATTGTACTTTTCTACCTATGGACACATTTTGCCAGTCTTTTTCCATCTCAGCAACTGTCTAAAGATTGTGTCAATTCATCACGTTAAATGAGACTCAGAAAAAAAAACAAAAACCCAAACCTACATAGGCTATATTTTCAGTCTACCTTCACTAATATGTAAAAAAAGAACAATCTATTGTACAGTTTCCTGGCCTAAAGAAGCTATTATCATTGTCCATTTAGTTCTTTCCATAGTATATAGAACTGTCATCCTGCCCTTGAACGATTTTAAACTGTAACAACTCAGTTTTAAGGTACAATAGAAACCACCTGAAAATGGCATTTTGAGGCAGTTTTATAAAAGTTGGAATCTGTATTTTATAATTGCTCAATGCGCTTCCTGATTTCAGATCCTGAGACAATGGAAAAATGGATACAGCTATGGAAACTCTAAACAGTGTGCTGTGGGAAACAAAATTGAATTCAGTACTATCTGGTGAAAAAAATTCAATGCACCAGACAGATTCATATTGAACTGTATTAATAGCTTAAGTGTTTTAAGTTTTAATGCCTGGAAGTTGCAAAAAAGGTAGAGAAACTTCAAATATCCTTCTGTTACTCTCATGAGTCAAAATGGGGTAGTTCTGTTTTAAACTGCCTATGCTAAATATATGTTGATTTTATAAAATTGAGAGAAACTGTTGACATACCTCACATTATTATTTGCACACTCTTCACCAGCTCTTTTTTGTTTCTTCTCATGTTTTCTTTTCTTCTTTTGTATGTAAGCGTTTTTTATGTTCCCATGATTGGCCCCCAGAGAGCTTTCAGTCGCAGTCATCACTATTGCGTAGCCGTTGCTAAAGTACATCTTGAGATTCTATCAAGATATTTTCTGAAACTGTTCACTTGAGAGTTATATCTACTCCCAAGATAGAAAACTGAAGGAAACACGTGTTAGGGCAAGTAGTTACAATTCTTATACTGTTGAGTAATATTCTTTATGGTCGTAATTTAATTACATTGATTTATTGATTTTGCTGCAGTTCAGTGTGAAAGTGTTCGGGATGAGTCATAACCACAAAGGGACTATAAGTCAGGGCTGACTAAAAGAAACTTCAACTTATGCCAGATAAAAAAAGAGGCAAAAATGAAGAAAAAACTGAGGAAAGGGTAACTGAGGATAGTGTCAGTGACTTTTTTTTTTTTCACATTGGGTCCTTCTCCACAGGGATAGCTGGTTATACTGTGGATGTCAGCCTTCAGTACGTACAGAAATAACCTGGGGTTACTTGTTAGTCATGCAGGTTTCAGAGTCTCAGCCCGGAGGTTTGGACTTCACAGTTTTGTTGTTTTGGAGGGGTAAGGGACGGAAGAGCTGTCATGTGTATGGGTTTGGTGTGTAGTGGAGAAAGGACCTGTATGTGTATTCAGTACTCAAGTTGATTGTAACATGGATGATGGAGGGGTCACACTTTAATATTAACCCTATTTGGAGGTGACCTGAGAAGTCACCACATACCGACTGTGGGTATGACTCCTCTTTTTTCCAGTTAATCCTATAATGTAACCCTCCAATCCAGCGATTTTCAATCTCCAATCAGAGATTTTCATCTCGTGACATACATAAACTAATTACTAAAATTCTGTTAAACACCAAAAAAATATTTTTTTGCTGCTCTAACAAAAACGTTGTGATTTTTATTGTTTTTTGACAAAAAAAATTAATAGTAATTAATTACCCTTTTTGCTCAAAAGTGACTTTTTAAAAAATCAGATGCTTGTTCTGGTATCAGGACATAACCAATCAGATGAAAATGTCTAATGCATGACCAATAATATGCAAATCTATTATAGACCTATATACTTATGGTTCAAGACATGGCATTCACACTAGTGGGCTATTATCATTTTTTTATTTGACAGTCTAAGGGTAAAGAGGTCAGTACCTCTGACTAAATAGTCAGGTATTGCAGGTTTTAAAAACTTTTTCCAGCACACCAGTTGAAAATCACTGCTCTAAACATATGTAGAAAAAAGGAAGTGTTAGATAGAACATTCTGTATAAGATAATAGGGCATAGTGTATGGCACGTAGTAGATACTCCATAAAATGTTAGTTCTCTTTTCTCTAGCTCTGTACTACAACGACATATCCTCAAATGTAATTTCATTGGTTTTTTTAATTTTGTTTTTTGTTTATTTTAGTTTATTGAAAAACAGGAATTTGTAAATTAGTAGAGTGAGTCAGGAAGTGAGACCACTAAGTTCTCAAGGAAGACTGATTTGAGCTCTGTTGGATGTCATGGGGTTTTACCTCAATTTGGTAACATCATTTTAGGTTTCCAGATGCTTATTGATCCATGCATGGCCAATGAAGCCTGAGCCAGAGGACTGTGCCATGCTAAATAAAATATCCAAAATAAAGATAAATGACAGATTGCTAAATTGCCAAAATTATTGTAAAAACTAAAACATTTATACTGACAGGCACACCAACATATGTAAAATCAGCAAACTATATTCTGTCACTATATTCAAGCTGCATGGAACCAAAAAAAAAAAAAAGTCAGGACTGAGAGTAATAATTCACTTCAGGAAATCACAGTTAGAGAGATCATAAATATTTGAAGTCCATTTGATTGAGCTTCATAAGTTGATGGTTGCTTTGGGAGCCTGAAATCAGAATGAGGGAAATTAAGTTAATTAAAATTTTACTGGCTTTAGAATAAGACATTCTGAGAATCCCAACTCAGAAAAGTCTTAATTCTGCATAAATACTCAAAATAACCTTACAAAACCTTGTCCTATGGCTCTGGATCCTTTTCCCTTGACCATAACCAAGATTTCCCTCTTGCACAGTGCATTTGCCAGATTCAATGTGTGCTCTTGATTGCTTTCAGCAAAGCATCTGCAGGAGGGGATCTCTAAGAAAAATATTATATTATGTATAAATCTTAAACCAATACTCAGTTATACAAAAAATAATTTTGTTTTCTGTAATTTTCCTTAATTTTATTTTTCAGGCAAGAGATCATTTGTTCTAGGATTTCATTTAGGAATTAGTACAGCTTCATAGTCACCCTTGTTTTATTCTGTTTAATGATATATTTTTCAACAGTTTACTTCACCATATATCATCATTAAGAGTTGCTCTCTCCCAACAATTCTTCCAAGAAATATTCTTGCTTTATTTTTTCTCTGAAATATTTTTTTCTGTTTTGATAAGCTGAAAGTACATTTTATAAGATACTAAGCAAAATTATATCAATTTGTACAGCTTTCATTAGTAAGACATCTCATGATTAGTGCTATTTCTTCTTTAATTTAATATTTTAAATTTCAGCTTTATTAAGGTATAGTTAACAAATAAAATTGTAAGATATTTTAAGCATATATTGTGGTGATTTGATATATGTATACATTGTAAAATACTTTTACCCATCTATTTAAATAACCCAACCATAGCTTCATATTTTAGCTTTATGTTTTTGTGTGTTAGAATATTTAAGTTCTACTCTCTTAGCAAATTGCAACTATACCATACAGTATTATCAATTATAGTCATCATGATTTACATTAGCTCCTCACATTTTATTTTTCTTATAACTATTATTCCCACCCCCTAGCCCTTGGCAACTACTCTTCCTTCCCTAGTCTCTGTATCTGTGCATTTAATTTTTTCCCAGAAAATGCAGGATTTCCTTCTTTCTCATGACTGAATAATATTGCATTGTTTATATGCACCATATATTCCTTATCCATTCATTCACTGATGGACACTTAGGTTGTTTTCCTGTCTTGACTATTGTGGATAACGCTGCATTTAACATTGCGTGCAGATATCTCAGTTGTATCCTATTTTCATTTCCTTTGGATAAATACCTAGAATTTGGATTGCTACATCATATGATAGTTCTATTTTTAGTTTTCTGAGGAAACCCTATACTATTTCCATTGTGGTTGCACTAATTTACAGTCCCACCAAGATTATGCAAGGGTATCTCTTTCTCCACATTCTTTCCAGCACTTGTTGTTTGTTGATTTATTGATACTAACTCTTCTAGCAGGTGTGAGGTGATATCTTATTGTGATTTTGACTTGTACTTCCCTCGTATTAGTGGTTTTGAGCACCTTTTCATAGTTTCATTTCTTTAAGGATTGCTCAACAAAAGGTTTGGCAAGTTTTGATTTAACCACATGAACTTTTTAAACTGTATTTACCTAATCCAACAAAATTGTTCTAATTTATCCATTTTGTGTGTTTGTTGGTGTGGGGGATAATATATAATTCTTATTTTGAGGAAAACTTTAGCCTCTTGATCTGTATTTTGTCAGAAACAATGAAGGCAGGCATTAAGAGGCTTATAAGATAAAATAGACCAGAAAATATCAAGTCAACTTTTATAATAGTAACAATGTCCACATATGATCTCACGGCCTCCATGAATTGTGATATTGCCATGCCCAAGCCCATGGCCTCTCTTCTACCTCACACATCCCTAAGACTCTTCATGGTACACTCAATATGATCTGAATCTGGCAGTATCTTTCTAGTTATACAGCTCATTAGTCAATTCAAGTTTATATGAGAGCAGCTCAAATCATAATTTTACACAATACAACACATATATACAATATTATACTATTGGGGCTCATACTAGAAATAAAAGTAAATGCAATATCACAACTGAGAATAATCACATCTTAGAAGATAATTAGGTTCATGGTTTTTAAATGTTCTCCTGTCAGTTCCATGACTTTTTTCCCTCATGTGAAACTAAGGATCCACTTTGTTTTGTCAAAATATGCATTTTATTTATTTATTTATTTATTTTTGCAACTCAGATGACAGGAATTTATTTTCTCATAGTTCTGGAAGCTAGAAATCGAAGATCAAGGTGTCATCAGGTTTGGCTTCTCCTGAGGTTTCTCCTTGGCTTACAAATGACCGCATTCTTGCTGTGTTATCTGTCAGATGGTCTTTACTATATTGGAGAGCATCCCTGGTGTCTCTCACTCCATCTTCCTTCTTACTAGGTTGCATCATGTTTTCTTCAAGTCCTCTTAGAATGGGCTTTTCAAAAAATCTCTATAAAAATCTCTATACTCGAAGTAGTAACCAGTCTCCATATTCAAATATAACTCAGATCTCATAAACACATATCAAGCACATTCTTCCTTCATAAGACTCAGCATTCTCTCACAATAACTCTCATAGGTTGCTTGGTATCACAACTGCATGGTGTAGATGTTCTACAGCTGCACATGATAAGCTGAAAGTACTTTTTATAAGATACTAAGCAAAATTATATCAATTTGTATAGCTTTCATTAGTAGGACATCTCATGACTAGTGCTATTTCTTCTTTAATTTAATGTTTTAAATTACAGCTTTATTAAGGTATAATTAACAAATAAAATTGTTTTGGCAGATATAGAGCTGTAGTCTTGTCCTTCTAGAAAATATCTCAAATATTTGCAAATGTTTTTTTCCAAACCCCTTCTCACTTTGCTTGCGGGTAAAATGGAATAATAATACTCATGGTCACTGTACTCCTAGAAATTCTCCTCACTTTTTAACTTATTTTTATACTGATTTTGCAGGTAGAAGTTGAGCAATGAAGTCAAAGTAGGGCCTTAAGACTTGATGGGTGGGCTGCCATACTTGTATCAGACAAAGTAGATTTCAAAACAAAGGCCATAACAAGAGACCCAGAGGGGCACTTTATAATACTTAAAGGAAGAATCTCTCAAGAAGACATAAACATTGTAAACTTATATGCTCCCAATATAGGAGCGCTCAAGTATATAAAGAAATTGTAGGACGACTTCAAAAAAAGATATAGAGAGCAACACACTAATAGTAGGGTATTTCAACACCCCACTGTCAAAAATGGACAGGTCTTCCAAACAAAACATTACTAAGATATTGTGCAGCTGAATGACACACTGAATCAAAGAGGTTTAACTGACATATACAGAACCTTACATCCCAAAGAAGAAAAATACACATTCTTTTCAAATACTCATGGCAGTTTTTCAAAGATAGACCACGTGATAGGACACAAAGCAAACCTCAGCAAATTCAGGAAAATTGAAATAATACCAAAATTTTTCTTGGAACACAAGGGCTTGAAACTGGAAATCAACCTCAAAGAGAAACTTCAAAAACTTGCAAACACATGGAGACTCAACAGTAGGCTATTAAATAATGAATGAGTCAATAATGAGCTAAGAGAAGAAATCAAAAAATTTCTGGAAACAAATGAAAATGAACAGACAACAGTCCAAAACCTATGGGAACAGCAGAGGCAGTCCTGAGAGGGAAGTTCATAGCAATACAGGCTTACCTAAAAAAGAAAGAAACATTTCAAATAAAAGACCTAACACTACAACTTCAAGAACTGGAGAAACAACAACAAATAAATCCCAGAGCAAGTAGAAGGAAGGAAATAGTCAAGATTAGAGCAGTACTGAATGACATAGAGACAAAAAGAACAATTCAGAGGATCAACAAATCCAGAAGCTGGTTCTTTGAAAGGATAAATAAAATTGACAAGCCTTTAAGCACACTCATCAAGAAAAAAGGAGAGAGGTCCCAAATTAATAATATCAGAAATGAAAGAGGAAAAATAACAACTGATACCACAGAAATACAAAGGAATGTCAGAAACTACTGTGAACAATTATATGCCAAGAAATTTGAAAATCTTGATGAAATGGACAAATTTTTAGAAAAGTATAATCTTCCAACACTGAAGGAGGAAGAAACAGGAAGCTTGAACAGGCCAATAACAGCTGTGGAAATTGAAGCAGAAATCAAGAAACTCCTGGCACACAAAAGCCCAGGGCCGGAAGGTTTCACAGCAGAATTTTACAAAACATTAAAGGAAGAGCTAACCCCTGTCCTTCTCAGACTATTCCAAAAAAACCAAGAGGAGGGAAGACTCCCAGACTCTTTCTATGAGGCCAGCATCACCCTGATCCCAAAATTAGATAATACCCTACAAAAAAGAAAACTACAGGCCAGTTTCGCTGATGAACATAGATGCTAAAATCCTCCACAAAATGTTGGCAAACCACATCCAGCAATATATTCAAAAGATTATCCACCACGATCAAGTGGGATTCATCCCAGGCATGCAGGGATGGTTCAATATATGCAAGTCAATAAACGTAATACATCACATAAATAAAAGAAAAGACAAAAACCACATGATCATCTCGATAGATGCAGAAAAAGCATTCGATAAGGTACAGTACCCATTTATGATCAAAACACTCAACAAAATGGGAGTAAATGAGACATTCCTCAACATAATAAAGGCCATATATGAAAAACCTACAGCCAACATCATACTCAACGGGCAAAAACTGAAAGCTTTCCCACTAAGATCGGGAACACGCCAAGGATGTCCGCTCTCACCGCTTCTTTTCCACATCGTATTGGAAGTCCTAGCCACAGCGGTCAGACAAGAAAAAGGAACAAAAGGCATCCAAATAGGAAAGGAGGAAGTAAAGCTATCATTGTTTGCAGATGACATGATAGTGTACATAGAGAACCCTGTAGACTCTACTCAAAAACTCCTCAACCTCATAAGTGAATTTGGCAAAACAGCAGGATACAAAGTCAATATCCACAAATCAAAGGCATTTTTGTACACCAGCAATGAAATAGAAGAAGAAGAAATCAGAAAAAAAATACCATTCGATATAACAAGAAGAAAAATAAAGTACCTAGGAATAAATTTAACCAAAGAGGTAAAAGACCTGTACGCAAAAACTATACAACATTGAAAAAAGAAATTAAGGAAGACACAAATAAATGGAAGCATATACCGTGCTCATATACTGGAAGAATTAATATCATCAAAATGTCCATACTACCCAAAGCAATTTATAGATTCAACGCAATCCCTATTAAGATACCAATGACATATTTCACAGAAATAGAACAGACATTTCAAAAATTTATATGGAACCATAAACAACCCCAAATAGCCGCAACAATTTTGAGAAACACGAAGTAGGAGGGATCACAATACCGGACATCAAACTCTACTACAAAGCCACTATACTCAAAACAATCTGGTACTGGCACAAGAAGACCCATAGACCAGTGGAACAGAATAGAAAGCCCAGAAATAAGCCCAAGGCATCTAATATTTGACAAAGGGGGCAGAAGCATAAAATGGAGCAATAATAGGCTCGCCAACAAATGGTGTTGGGAGAGCTGGACGGCTACATGCAAGAAATTGAAATTGGATCATCAGCTGACGCCATACACAAAAATAAACTGAAGATGGATAAAAGACTTAAATATAAATTGCAACACCATGAAAGTCCTAGAGGAGAACATTGGCAGGAAACTCTCACATATCCCATCCAGCAGTTTTTTCACTGATATGTCTCCTAAAGCAAGGGACATAAAGGAAAGAATAAACAAGTGGGACCTCATCAAAATAAGAAGCTTCTGCATGGCGAAAGAAAACATCAGCCAACTGAAAAGGGAGCCAACCCTATGGGAAAATATATTTGCTACTGACACATTAGATAGAGATTTGATCTCCAAGATATATAAAGAACTCACTCTTCCACTCCAAGAAGACAAACGATCCAATCAAAAAATGGGCAAAGACCTGGGCAGACGCTTTTCCAAGGAGGAGATGCAGAGGGCCCAGAGGCATTTGAAAGGATGCTCAGCATCACTAGCCATCAGAGAAATGCAGATCAAAACCACCATGAGGTACCACCTCACACCGGTCAGAATGGCCATCATAAACAGATCCACAAACAACATGTGCTGGCGAGGCTGTGGACAAAAGGGAACCCTAGTCCACTGTTGGTGGGAATGCAGACTGGTGCAGCCACTGTGGAAAGCAGTGTGGAATTTCCTCAAAAAGCTCAAAATGGAACTGCCTTTTGATCCAGTGATTCCCCTGCTGGGACTATACCCTAAGAATACCAAAACACCAACCCCAAAGAACGTATGCACCCCAATGTTCATAGCAGCACAATTTACAATAGCCAAGTGTTGGAAGCAACGTAAATGCCCATCAATAGAGGACTGGATCAAAAAATTATGGTATGTATACACAATGGAATACTCCGCAGCAGAAAGGAAAAAAGAACTAAACTTCGAGACAGCATGGATGGAACTGGAGAGCATTATGCTAAGCGAAATAAGCCAGGGAGCGAAAAACAAATACCATATGATCTCGCCTATAAGTGGAACCTATCCAACAATACAAAGATGCAAGGAAAATAAGACGAGCAACACTGAAAGGAAAAGAAATCAACAGAGACAAGAGGGAAGGAGTGGGGGGGCAGGGAAAAGGAAGGGAAGGGGTAAGTCAAGGAACATATAGCAAGGACTCATGGACAAAACAAAGGGGAAGAGCTGAGGGAGGGAAGGAGGGAGGGAGAAAGGGAAAGTGGTGGGGGGTAGGCAGAGACAAATGTATTTGAAAAAATAAATAAAAAAAGAAAAAAAGTAAAAAAAGGATAAGTGCATAAAAATAAAAAAAAGACTTGGGTGGTGCTGTGCCTCTGTGTCTATCTTACAAATATTAAAATATTAATATTAGTAATATTCTTACAATATTTGACACTCTTAAGAATATTTGACATTATACTATTTCCCTAGCTAAGGATATTGGCCGAAGTTCTTCTACACTTAAGACCCTGCCTGGTACATATTAAGCTCTAAATAAATATGCATTGAATAAGTGAATAAACCCCACTCAATATTTTTATGTATGCTTAATTTTATAATTTTCTATCAAAATTTAAATTTATTTACATTCTCTGCCTTCCTCAACTAGAAATGGCCTCTTCACATGTTACTCAGCTCTTTCATTCATATTATGTTATTTTTATTTAGAATTTTGAATCTATAATTTAAAAAACATTTTTCAACAGTTTAATCTTTTGATTTTAAGATTGCAGTCCTTCTGTATTCACATTATATTATGCATTATAATATTTAATAGTTAAATTTTGTTAACATTTGTTTATGGCAAATATTTCAGTATATGAAATTTGATGTTTCATTTTAATGCACAACTGTAAGTGGGAGTTTAGTTGAGTGTAAAATTTAAGGTTGGCTGTGATTTTTTTCAGACCTTTGAAAGTAATATTACAGAGACTTTAGGCATTTCTTGATATTGTTGGAAGGACTGTACCAGTAATTATGATTCCTGTGTAGACATTCTGATTTTTCTCCTTGATATCTTTTAAGAATTATTTCCATCTTTGGTAATTTCACAACTTATTGAGGTGTATATTTATGTTTGTTTATCCTGATTAATATTATTTGGTTTTATGTGTGAGGGTTCATATCTTTCATTGATTCAGGAAGCAACTGTGCCATTACTTCTTTAAACATTATCTCTCTACCATTTTTTCTTCTTTCAAAACTTTTATTTACATGTTGAAGAATATAAAACAGTCTTCCATTTCTCTTAATTATTTTTCTAAATTCTATTTTGGCCATTTTCGTATGATTACCTTATTATTCAATGATATTCTCTACCACTGTGTCTCATTCAAAGTAGATCACATCTATTATCTATCTGATAACACTTTAAATTTCTATGATTTATAATTGGTACTTTTATATCTCACCTCATTCCTGATTTATATCTACTTGGTTTTGTTTCATAATTCTCTATTAGTGATTTATGAATATTATTTCTTTACTTATTGCTCTGAATAGAGATTTGTTTTATAGTCTTTCAGGACATTGCTACATTATCTGCATACCCTCATCAGTGAATTCTCTTTGTTGAGTTCTTTAATGATTTTCAAAGTTATTTATTTTTCTTTGTGCTTAGGCTTTTATATGCCAATTCACCTTGAATAAATGTTTTTGTGAATATGTGTATGCATTTATTTTCTACTTTTCATGCTCACCCCTCTATGTGTAGTGGTTTTCTCCCTGCAAATTGGGATCCAACAATTAGAAAAATTTCTTGTATCAGAGTTTCAAGACTCTCATGCCATGAGGATGTCACATTTCTAACTCCTCAATCTTGATGGTTTAGCTCTAGTCCCAGTTGGACGAACACCTGTGTTCCCTCCAGCTATGCTGGAGCTGCTGCAGGTGATTATAGCTTTAATACATGTAGTTTTGTGAATGTCTTAAGATTTCAGCATGGGTATTGCCCATTGCTATATGCAAAACAGTTGGTATCACTTCTGAAAGTGTCAGTCCCTTAACAACGTCTACCCATTTTTGATCTAAAAAATTAATAAAACTGGCTCAAACATTATTTATTGTTGTTGCCTGAGATCTATTGTTTCAGTTCCATTTATTTTTATTTCAGGGGAATATATGATATATTTTGTCATTGTTATGTGCTTATAATCAAGGTAAAGAAAATTCCAGATTCAGTCACAGCAATATATTGACCAGAATTCACAAGGATAAACATTCTGCATTCACATTTTTTAACACAAATTGAAAGGCAAATAAATGGTAAGTTCAATATATTATCCTTGAATATATTACTTTTCAAAAATGTGTGAACTTAAGTCACAAGAAACAAAGGAAGACATTATCTAGGTAGCTCTTTTAATTCAAAGTTATTTCTTCTCTTTCTATCTCTTTATGCATTTTCTGAACTTTTCTTCCATATACCAAACTCTAAAATTTAAAGTTCAGTTTCTCAGGTAATATTTCTCCTTACAAGCTCAAGTTTTATAATAAGACAGACTTGTCTTACCCTTGGAACTTTTCCTCTTTGATTTAGATCAAAATGTCAAGAAGAGGTTTGAGCAAAAATTTCATTTTTCTAGTTAGGCAGAGTAATCATTAACTTAAATGGAATGCCATATATTAGAGTTTCCTAACTTTTTCTAAATAGAACTTTTGTGCATTACAATTGATATTACTGGGAAAATATTATGTCTATCATTAACAGCAAATAATACATTATTATATAAAATTTTCAGTTGATTACCCTTTGATCTAAGTGACATGTTCATAAAACAATGAATTAAACTTTCAGTGTATTAGTGATAAGTGATTTAATTTTTTATTTCAATGTTTCTTGGAGAATTAATATTTTATATTTTTTGAGTTAACCTATGTCAGGAACTGTTCAGCATTTGAAATTTTATCCAACTTACTAGCTAATATGTTAGCCTGACACAATTTCAAGAATGCAGGCAGATGTAATAAAGCTCCTGGGCCATACAAATATTTTATTACCCAAGGCAATGACACTAGTCATAGCTTCTTGTTGATTTTCCTGAGTTCTGTCTGTCCCCCTCAATCCTACAGAGGAAACATATCATTGATACTTAAAGATGAGGCTGGTTATAACACAGGAGATGAACACTGAGTTTTGGGAGTTCATCTTCTTTATAAAAAACAGAGACATGACTGCTTTTTGTCTGAGGGGTCAGGAGGGGAGGAGAAATACAAGAAAGGTGAAAACAGGTGTTACCTAATCCACCAAGGTTGTACTGTAAATATAAACCTGAGGAGTGGTCTTAGTAAAGAGTAATGAGGGCATTGCATTCTTTGCTTACCTAGCAAGAACTTTCAGGGAAGTTCAGGGTACTTGGAAAATTGTCTCTTTGCCAAACCAAATAAGGAGTGGTATTGTATAATTCTCATTAGATACTTAAAGAACAATATTATTAGCAATAAGAAAGAATAACCAACAGTTATTAACTATTGTGTTAGGTGCCTTACCTACTTTATCTTAATTAGCTTCTATCATTTCCTACCTTGTACTTTTAATTACTCCATTTTGGGGATTAAAAAAAAAAGGAAAAAAAAGCAAGTCTTAGATACTTGTCATTTGCCTAAGGCCAGTACAAACATCCCCCCCCCCCAAAAGAATATTAGAAACATCTTTACAATGATTTTTGCAAAATAATGTTAAAATTTTATATGACAGGCAGAGATTTTTAAACTTAATTCTCACAATAACACATTGAGGTTTATTATTCTCATTTTCCAGTTCGGGATACTGAGACAGGGAGGTTAAATAAGTTACCCAGGCTTAGAGTAACTGCAAAGACAAGAACAAAGATAGCTCTAAACTACTCATTCTTACTCCATTTGTTATATTGTCTTCAAAAAATGATTGTAGCTTCATATTACTAAACATACTCTTGTCTCCTGTTACATTCAATGTGGGCAACCTTTGCTTATGCTATTTTTATATAACTGCAGCTTCAAAAATTTTTTATAATTGAGAAAAAGTGAGCTACTCACATCAAATCATGAGATTATTAATAAAAATAAATCTTTATTTTAAGGTTACATCACAAACCACTGTCATTGCTTGCTTTTGTGGGAAACCAGGAATTATGTGGAAGAGAATGAAAGCTGGACAGACCAGATTAAATAAATTATGATATTTCAAACCTTGTATTGGACTCTGCCATTCATTAAATTTTTTTCAGGAGAAGGGAAGATTATGACCAAGACTGACAATATCAAAACCATTCCAAAAGTAACTGGTAATACCAGAATAAAAAACTATATACTTATGTGTATATGTGTGTGTGTACACATATATATATACTCACACACAAATATATACACACACATATAATTTCTTATAATATTTATTGGGAAAGGTCTGAAATTGTTTGGGGAAATATTTTAATAAGATGTTTGAAGTGGAAGTTAAGAACAAAAGACACATATTTGCTTTTATAACAATTGGTGGTAGGTAAACTACTTTCTGATGAGGTATGCCTGAGAGATCATTTGTTTCACTAAACATTATTTTACCGATGTAGCTGAATTATTTTATTGTTTTAAGTATTTATTCTTCTTTTAGTAGTTTTAGTTCACAGCAAATTTAGGAAGAAGGTACAGAAATTTCTCATATACTTCATTTCCCCACACATACATAGCCTCCTGTGCTATAACATTGTCAAGAGAAGTGGTGTATTTTTTGCGATTGAACCTTCATTAACACATCATAATCACCAAAGTTCATAATTTACATTAGGGTGCACTATTGATGTTGTACATTCTATGTGTTTAAACAAATGTATAATGGCATACATACATCATTATAGTATAAAGAGTATTTTAACTGCCCTAAATTTTTTTCTGTGCTCTGCTTATTTATCTCTCCCCAACCCAACACCTGGCAACCAGTTATCATTTAGCTGTCTCCATTGCTTTGCCTTTTCCAGAATATCATAGTTGGAATCATATACTATGTAGCTTATTTACGTTGGCTTCTTTTACTTAATAGTATGCATTTAAGATTCTACCCTGTCTTTTCATGGTTTGATAGTTCTACATAATGGTGAATAATATTTCCTTGTTTGGATGTACCATGTTTTTCTATTTATTCCTCTACTGAAGGACATATTAGTTCCTTACAAATTGTGTCAATCATAAATCAAGTAGCTATGAAAATCCCTGTGCAGATTTGTGTGTGGACATAAATTCTCAACTCCTGTAGGTAAATACCAAGGGGTACAATTGTTGGATAATATGATGAGTATGTTTTGTTTTGTAAAAATTTTCCATGTTATTTTCCAAAATGGCTTTACCATTTTGCATTCCCACTAGGAATGTATGAGAATTTCTGTTGCCCCACAGCCTCATCAGCTCTTAGTACTGTCAGTGTTCTGAATTTTAGCCATACCAACAGGTATATAGTGGTATATCCTTGTTTCAATTTGCATTTCCCTGATGACATATAATGCAGAACATCTTTTCATATGCTTATTTGCCATCTGTATATCTCCTTAGATGTGGTATCTGCTCGGGTTTTAGGCCCATTTTAATGAGTTTATGTCTTCTTATTGTTGAATTTTAAAATTTTTTTATGTATTTTGGATAAGAGTTCTTTAACAGATGTGCTTTTTTTCCCCCCAAATATTTCTTTAATTATGTGGCTCATCTTCTCATTATTTTGTCAAGGTGAATTGTCTTCTTTTTTTTTCCCCCAGAAAGGAATTTGAGTTTTTTGGTGATAATTTTGATAAGCAAGTGTAGGAGCTGTTAAATCTGGTACCTCATAGCAGAAGGGAGAAAAATATCACCTACAGAACTGAGGAGAGGTCTTGGTGAAAGGAAATAACTAATGAGACTGTTCAATAAATATACAATTGCCCCTCCATATTTCTGAGTATCACATCTGTAGATTTAACCAACTGCGGACCATAAGCAGCATTTTCAGTACATGTTTGGGATCTGCTGATTGCAGGGCATGTATTGTTCTTTGCCATTTTATATAAGGTACTTGAGCATTGGAAATTTTGGTATCTTCTGAGGTCCTGGAAATAATCAATCTCTTATGGATACCAAGGACAACAGTAGTTACATTTTGGGAAGTCAGATTTAAACATGGATTTTCAGCTGCTCTGGGGTGGGTACCCCTAACTCTTACCTTGTTCAAGGGTTAAACTGTATATGAGTGTGTATGTGTTATATTTGTATTTATACTTTTGAGATGTATTTGTATGTGTATACTGCATATTTATGTAAGTATATCTTAAAAAGTTATCTTGTAATATATCTTGTAATATCTTGTAAAAAATATCTTAGTTAAGATAATTTAAGTCATGATGTAGTAACAAACAACTCGAAAATCTCAATGCACTAACATCATAATACAGTCTTATCTCTCACTACTGAGGGTCTTTTTCCATTATTGCTCAGATGCCCTGGGTGACAGGGTCTCCAGTATCCTCTAGATGCACCAATGTGGACACAAGACTTCCTCTGCTATGGAGGTCTATTATGGGAATGGCAGGAGAATTCTGCAGAACTTTTCAGTATCTTCACTGATAAGGGGACCAGAATGTATAGTTACTCATATACCCCTCCAAGTAAATGAAAGCTGCATATTGGTGGGGACTAGTAATGCTTGCTTCTGAGTGTATTTATTGTATATACAATACATTTGTGGAATACTATACAAATATAATACTTGAAAGATAAATATTTGGGGAAATTTTAAACATTTTACTAGTATTGTGTGTGATAAAATTACTTGGAGATTGCTAAACCATTCTTATATTTCTTAATACATCACCTTTTGTTTCTTTTTTCTTTGCCAATTTTAATTTGCCTCTATGATTGCTTCCAATTATTAGTCTTTTTTTCCTGTGTTTTCTAGTCTGCAGCCAACTTAATTTTTCCTAATCGTTCCTCTTCCCAGCTTCTGTCATTATTATTGATAACTTGAAAACATGAACCAATAATTTTGTGGCAGTCTTCTTAAGCTCAAAACAAGAATGGAGTAAAAGGAATGTCTTAAGTGTCTGTGCTATGTCAGGAATCTGTCAAAAGATAGTAAGAATACCAATCAAATCTAGATCTGGGAACATCAAGATAGTTGATAATAGTACCCTTCACACCACTGTAAAATCAGAGAAATTATTCTCTATGAATGTTTGGTGATGGAATGATCCACTTTGCATGACAGTTCAATTGTTTTTATTTTACCATAGACATCAGCTGACTTTATTCTTTTATTACTGAAATCAAATATTTGAACAATCACCTCTCCAAGTTCTTCAAAAAAGAAATACGAAAAGTTTTATAAGCCAAATTTTTTCTAGTAAATATTCTAAAGAAGATATAGATGCAATGATTACATTACACATCATACTAAAATTACTTTAAAAGTCCTTATACAATCCTTATATAAGTTGACCTGTATAGTTAGAACCTGTGTTTAAGAGTCAACTGCATTTTCTTTCTGTACGCATTATATAATTCTAAACATTCCATGGGGTATATTATCTCTGCTTTGGAAATCAATGCTTTAGAAATCATCTTATATCACCAGAGTAGACAGACATGCAAGGTCAACTGTAAAATGTCTTCTTTTAGTGTTTGAATTGTTAAAAGAATAAATGTATGCCATATTATATTATACTAAAGAGCTTGTGCTTTATCACTAGGAGAAGTATGGGTACCTGTCTCACATGCTGTAAGTTCTAGCATTTTCAGTACAATCAGATATTATGCATCTCTTGGATATAAAAAGAAATAGCACAACTTATTAACAAAAAATAGCAAAAATGAATATGATAAAGATAATTCTTTCATAGAATTTACAAAGAAGTGATTACTCCATAAATAAAATAGGATTCATTGTTACTAACCTATATCACTCTTCCAATTATGCACATATATGTGTATACACACACACACACACACAAATAATCTTTTCTATTGCTTTGTATGGAATCAATAAAGGAATATTATATTGGAACCAGTTTTAACCAACCACTGGCTACTGACTTTTAGATAAATACAGCATCAAAATAATTCATGGTACCTAGTTATCTGAAATTTTATCTAGCAGCTACCTTACAAATTGGAGAGAAGAAAGTGGATTTATCATGCTAATTTTGATTGTATATGATGGAAACCAGAATCAAATTAGCTAAAGCAAAAGAAGAAGTGTATTGGCCCATACAACTACGGAGTCTAAGGAGTAAAAACTTATTCCAGATGTAGCTGAATCCAGAAGAGCAAACAATATTATCATAGATTCCTTTTCCTCCATTTATTGCCCCAGTTTCTCTCTGTTCATTTCATTCTCAAGCAAACTTATTCTAAGTGCCACAATAGATGTGTCAATTTGTTCTGCCTTCCATTATCCTCAACTCCTGAGATCCTAGTAGCAAGAGATGTCTTTCATATTGCCACTCACCAAAAATAACTCAGTTTGTCCACAATGGATTGTGTACTTACTCCTGTGAACTGGAAGCACTAACAAATGATTGCTTTCTCTGCAGGAGAAATTCTGCAAAAAAGAAAGGACATGAAAAATCTAGAAATGGGTACAGTTTGCCATATGCGGAGGACCTCTAAAATAAGTTTTGCAGTCCATGTGGACATAACTTCAAAAGAAAGTTATCCACTATTTTGGGGGTTGAAGACTATGAGAATTTCCTACAATGCTAAATCTGTTGCAACCCAATCTATTGATTAATTGATACCAGATGAGGCAATAGTCATATTTTGCCTTACAAATTTAAAATACCAGAATTTTAAATGTACACTAAAATTCAAGTCAAATACTGAAAATTCAAGTCAATATGCATAACAGACACTTTGGAACATGTAACACTGCTAAAATATAAAGGACCAGAGTCCCATGAAATCTAGAGTTAACATTTCAAATATAACTAGGTTAGTCAGCCATATTTCTGGATATTAAAGCAGATGACAAAATTCAAAATTCCAATGTGCATGCAGGGTCAAGAATTCCATCTTTTATTAGAACCAGCCAAATGCAAGATTGTGAATTGAGAGTTTAAAGGTTCAGAAGGTGAATTATTTGTTTGCCACTTTTTGAAACCTTTAAGGGAGTGTGTGGTGAGTAGGGTGAAGTGGAACAGATTCATTCCTTCCTGGGCATTCATTAATGACTCATATTCTCTTTCAATATTCCCTGATATCATTAAAAGTGGTGAATATATGGTACATTAATGAAGCTACCCTAACACACTAAGCCTATTCCATTAAAAGAAGCCTGGTTTTAGCTCAAAAGAAAATGCATTACATTTCATTTCCTTTTCGATTGCCCCTCACAAGTTATTCAGAAGCCTCTATCTTCCTGGACCCCTTAATAAAAACTTCAAATCATGCGGCAAGACTTTTGACATAACAGAATTTTCACTAATACCCTTTCGGCAACTGGCAACTTTTGTCTCAGGAGGAGATCGCTCACCCTGCTTTAGGTTATTAAAGATAATTAAAGTGATGACCCTTGTTTGCCTTACTGCCACTCAAGGTCTCCGGAAGGGCCATCCTGTTCCTTCCAGTCCTTCTGTTCCTTTTCTGTGGTATTGGCAGGCAGAAAAAAGGAAATGCTATCCCACTGGGCCTCTAAGCTAAAAGCAAATCTCTCTGGAAAATCTAACACAGAAAAGGTAATTTCTGAACTTACTCTTAAAGAAACAGTATTCCCTTGATTAGTTCACAGCTGGGAACTTGTTTAAATATAAATAAATTTTACATGTTTCTAATACAAAACCTCTCAAAAATTTTCTAATTGGAAATGTATCTTTCTTTTACAAAATAATTTTAAACAAAAGTTTAGAGAGTTTTCTAAAGAGTATTCACATTTTGATGCAGGGTAAAGAATTATTTTCAGAGAAAAGGTATAAGAGGAACTGTGTGGAGTTACGGGATTTTGAAAGACCTAATCTCACAAAATTTATTCTAAATTTAGAATACTGTTGACCCATAAACAATGTGGAGGCCAAGGGTGCAGACTCCCCCTGCAATCAGAAATCCATGTATAATATCTGACTCCCCCCACAAATTAAGGTTTTCCTTGGTTTCTGCAGGGGGTTGTCTCCAGGACCCCCCGCAGATACCAAAATCCACAGATGCTCTAGTGGCCTGTACAAAAAGGCATTGTTCAGTGCAGGCGGTCGTCGCTCCACACCCATGGACTCCCAACCACAGATCAAAAACAGTGCAGGTACTTATTCAAAATAATCCACGGATAATTGGATCTGTGTAGTTCAAATATGTGCTGTTTAGAATCAGGTATTTGATTTGAATGTCTATAATGTTGGAGTACTAAAACTTTTTTATTCTCTGACTTCCTCCAAATCCAGAAATAAATTCTCATGTTGTTTTTAAACATAATTCTTATCTTGTCAAACCTCCACTTCACTACTACTTACGTAAATCTAAATATGGTATGACCACTTCACTTGTCTAGTCATGTTAACTTAGAGTATGTAGTGTAGTTAGGAATGGTTCAAGCTGGAAGTCACAGCAAATCCAATTAACACCAGCTTAAACACCTAGGAGTTTATCCTTCAATTTAAGGAGTTTCCAGAGGAGTTTCATGCTGATTCAGTGGCTCCACAATATCCCCAGTATCTCAGGCTTCTGTTGCTGTTCTTATCTACCAACTTTAACACATTGGTCCTTGGCCTCAGGTTGCAAGAAGCCTTCTCCAAATCCAGCATCACATCCCATTTTAGGGCAGGAAGGAGGTGGCACAGAGGGCTTGCTGGCTTTGTCGCATCCAGATTTCCCTTTACGTCTCATGGGTGAACAAGGTTATCACATGATTACCACAGTTATAACTCATTTAAAAAAACAAAAAAAGAGGCTGGTGGGTGTAGAACAGCTAAAAGTGTGGAACGGTGTCTGCTACAGGTCTCTGTTGATTATTTCCTTTGAGATAAACATGTAAAATCCACCTTATACTCCAGTTTTCCTTAATTCTACAAGGAAAAAATTCTACACAGTGTTTTATATTGAAACATTTCTGAATCTGAGAAACAGCTTTTAGTCATTGTATACTAATATCAAGTATACTTTATACTTAAAAAGCAGCTGTTATTAAATCGATAATGCATCTTCAGGCTGAGAAAACATGTCATATAAATCAGTGTGTTCTCACAGGATCTCTTTGGGCTGTGTCTATTTTCTAAAATGAGATTACTAACATTTTAACAAGGTAAATTTCATTAAATAATTCATACTTGTTTAAGTAATCATGTGGTGAATATTAATTCATATACTGATCACCAACTGCAGGTGGGGGTCAGTCACTCTGGGAATCACCGTACTTGTTTCCAAAGGGGTGTTTGCTCAATTTTTATACTTCCCATCTTAAAAAGATACAAATAGGTGAGTGCCATCTAAGTGTATGCCTTCCTTGTGGCCTCACTATCATTGTTTGGATTGGATTTTTTTCTCTAAACCAGGTAATTATGAAGGCAGATGAATTTTTAAATATTTTATGCCCTGGTCTTCTTTCATCTTTCCAAAGTAATTTACAGCATTGGAGTTTGTGAATATCATTGGAAATGATTCTCAGATTATTTCCTTTCTAATTTTTGTATGATTTTGAAAAATGCAATGTAAACTCAAGGATCACATTAAGAAAGTCTACTGTTCAAAAATGGATAGTTTAGAGTCTAGAAGAAAGGGTTGATCTTAAGGCCAGCTTGGGCTTTTCTGTTCCAGTCTAACTATATGATTATCTCACATATTTAAGTTTTTTGAAATATTCTTGAATTTCAAGCAACTTTTCTATATGGGCAGAAATGAGTTGTTTTCTCATTTATACTGAACTAATGAATAACGTAAAATCTTTTTGAGGGTAACTGTACTGTAGTGAAAAGAACATAATATTTATAGTCAGAAAAATTAACTATGAATCTTTATTTAAGTTGGTGTGTGACCTTGAGTAAATCATTTAACTGCCAAAGCTGAAATTTTCTTATCTGCTTTTGAAAAAGAAAAATTGTTTTAGAAATGCCTCTTTACTTGTGACGAACAGCTGTAGCAATACGAGTAAGGTTAAAAAAAGAATAAAACTTGTAAGTCTCCACCTTCATTTCACTTATTTTACAAGTGCCTGCTAAATTCGCAAGTCTGTTTAAATATTGGCTTTCACAATTTACGCTGCTTGGGTTTCTACCTGACTCCCTTTCATCTCAGACTTCCTTGTCCTCCTTGTGTAACTCTGGATTCCCCCCAGGCCTCTCCTGTCTCTGCACATCAGCTCTTGGTCCCCACATGCTGCAGCATCTGGAATAGGTCATATTCCATCACTCTCCCTTGTTTCCCCCAGCTGGTCACAAACTCCTCCATCACCCAATGTCACCTTTGGAAAATTATAACGAATTATGCAAATTTACATTTTTATTATCATCCTTGAAATGAAGGTAATGGAGTTCAAATTTTTCTCTCCTTTCCATTTAATTTAAATCAAAGAAAGAGCCTGATTGCTTGAAAGCAAAATCTTTACATGGTTAAAATACGTTTTCCATTATGCATCACTGGGATGTTTAGAGTGAAATTATATAAATGTTATAAATGTTCTAGGAATTTACATTATTTTGATTATTTTTTTTCTCAGTAGGATTTCTTACTTTTTTGTACTTAAATACAACAATAAATGAATCGATGGAGGCTGATAGCAAACTTTCTTTTCAAGGTCAAATAATTAGACAAGTAGAGCAAATGTGGCAAATCGCAGATCATAACAATATTCATGAACATATATAGTGGAATAAAACCTCGGATTGATGATACAAGAAAATAGAAACTCGTTGAGCACAATTGTTCTATTAGCAAATATGATTCTAATTAAGAAGTTATCTTCTTTTAAAAGACAAAGAAGCCTCCAAGACACTTTAATTTCAGTTTTTTAAAGACTGATCAAGTTAATTCAGCCTGAACTTACCCCATTTTTATATTTATCCCCTGCCCAATGTCTATGATGAAACTCACATTATATGCTTCATTACTGTACATAGAAGCCTAGCTTCCTTCTTACCAGATATTTTAAAATTATGCTTATATTTCCAAATACTGCTAATATTAAGTTTCTATATTTAAAGTCACTTTGGACTTGCAAAGCTCAATTGGCTCTGCTTTGACGGAATGTATGCAGTAGGAGTAGATGCCCTGAGGTGAATGGAGATTTCTGTCAATGGTACCTAGTTGCTATTCCAAGCTGTGAATTTTTGAGTGAGGGATATTTGAGAGGTAATCCTACCTTCTGAGTTTTTTTTTTAGGGCAGAAACTATGATGTTCATAGTCACATCTTCGTATTTCCCACAGATAACCCATATGTGTTGCCCAAAAGAGGTTGAATAAATGTTGAGGAAGAAATGAATAAACAACTATCACTTTTTAATGTAACAAAATACATACTGATTATATTTATTCATTGAATATGAATACTGTATAACACTTAGAGTGGCCAGCACTTGTAATTGAGCAAAACAGCATCTGATAACTATATTAATCATCTCATTATAATTTTGTCCCAAAGAAATTGAAGACCTGTGTTAAAGAACAAGCTTTGTTTTGTTAACTAGGTGGATAAGAAAACTTAAATATCAGTGTGTTGCCATTGGAGACTTAATTCTCCTATTTATAAGAAATAAAATATAATTCCAAAATATAAATTGATAGTTCCCCCATTATTCTTTATCCTTTAACGGTGCTTTGTACCCCATCACTCCCTCTGACAGAATTTCTTCCATTGGTGGTCACAAGTAGGCTATCCTCTCTTCAGTAAGCATTATTTTGGAACTTGAAACACTAGGGTAAACTCCCTACTACGCATAGTCACTGGCTTAAAAAACTCCTCCTGCTTTCATTAGCTTGCTAACATACAAGGGTAGGATTTATCTGTTTTAATAATCTGGTGCCAGATTATTCTAGGAAAGTGGCTTTTTCTAATAACTACCTTCTCTTTTCTTGAATCTTTCTGCAAGAATCACATAGTATATAGCGATATCCCATCTGCTTTTCTGTCACTTTTTTCTTTTAGAAATTCATATATTTGAAAAAAATTAAATAACCTACATGATTTTCAGAGCCACTTTTTATTCTTTTTGGAAGATATGCAAAGCCAAACATAAACTAGATTGAATAAACCTAAAGCTTCTTGTCTTAGTACATTTGGGCTGCTATAACAGAATACCATAAATTGGGTAGCTTATAAACAAAAGAAGTGTATTTCTCTAAGTTCAGGACCCTGGAAGTAGAGTGTCAGCCTGGTTGGGTGTGGGCCCTCTTCCGGGTCACAGAGGTTTCATGGTATCCTCACATGGTGGAAGAGGCTAGGGAGCTCTGTAGGAATCTCTTTTATAAGAACAGTAACCCCATTGAGGGCTCTAGCCTTTATGACCTAATCACCTATGGAAGGCACCCCACCTCCTAATGCCATCACACTAGGCATTAGGATTGCAGTTTGTGAATTTCAGGGGGTGGGGTTGTGGGGATGATGCCCAGACTTCAGCAACAGCTCCACCTAGGGACTCCATTGTCATCAGCACATTTTCTCCATTTCTCATTGTTGATTCCTTTTGAGAATATGTGATATTCTATGCTCTTCACTCTGCACAGCAATACATGGTTTCTTATCATGAGTTTATGTATTATAATTATAGTTACCTAAAGAAAGTCTAATCTCTCTTTCTATGATCTAAAATCCAGAGAAGGCAATGATTTTCCAAGCCCAGCAAACATGAACAAAGCAACTGTGTCCAGATTCTGAAAGTAAACATCTGCATATAGCATAAGATGAGTGAGATCAGAAGAGATGCCCAGATAAGAAAGTTACTAGCAAGTGGAATACACTGCTCCTGTTAATACAGTTTTCATACATTGCCATGTTGGTGTGAGCATAAATATCTTCAAAGAATCATTAATTGCTCACCGTTTTCTATTTATAAAAGCTCCACAGGTATTTTGAGCATATAAATACAGTTTATTTTCTTTAGTATCTTAAATTTGGAACACTGTTAAATAAAACAATTGATAGGTGGGAAATGGAAGATTTGATTTTAGGCACAACTAATTACCTATAAGGAATATTAAAATAATTAAAACAAGCTTTGTACCGAGGACTTTCTTAATAATGTTTTCTATAATTAATTTAATCTTGATATTATCCACATTTTATGAATGATGATACTGATGCCAAAAAGCTTTAATTTTCTAATGATCATATGTTTAGTGAATAGCAGAGCTTTGATTTAAACCCAAGGAGCTTGTTTACATATCTTTTGCCTTTAATCTTTCTTATACTCATAAATATGAAAATAAGATGCTAGTAGGGACATATAGGTATATCATACAGATATTGTGGGCTTGGTTCCAAACCATTGCAATAAAATGAATTACCTGAATATTTTGGTTTCCCAGTGCATATAAAAGTCGTGGTTACACTATACTGTAGTCTATTAAGTATGCAGTAGCATTATATCTAAAAATACAATGTACATATCTTGATTAAAAAATACTTTATTGTTAAAAAGGCTAACCATCATCTGAGCCTTCAGTGAGTCATATTTTTGTTGGCAGAGGGTTTTACCTTTAACATGTAAGAAATACAATATCTGCAAAGTACAAAAATACAAAGTGCAATCAAATGAAGTATGCCTGTAGACTAGAAACTTGCTTCATATTTTTCTTTGGCAGGATGTTGTCTTATTCACATTCTCTATGGTTCACACTAGTATCTCATCCTATTTTATCTTTTGCTTGGCTTTTTCTGCTTACTCATATTTTATTCTGTCCTATATGTTAAATCTGTGCTTGACTCACCATAGAACTAGCAATCTTCAGCAATCTTTTACTTTTTTAAGGAATCTTTTGAGCTTCAGTTCCCAAACCTAACTTACCCTTCCTATAAGTAGTCTCAGGTTATAACAGATGGATCTTAGAATATGAGTAGCCTTTGGTAGGTCACTCTTTTCTTCAGTATCTGCTTTTCATCCAACCTGCTGAGGACAGCATCATGTGGTACCAAATGTAGCCACTTTGATTCAGACTTTGGCACAGAGTCATAGTGAATATTGTAAGACATGTCTCAGTGTCTCATAATATCATCATCATTCGTTTTACACACTTATTCTACTTTTAAAAAAAGAATAAGAAGAGAAGCCCTGAGAATATTATTAGACATGAAAGAGTCAACTTGGGGAAGTTAAAATTCACACTCATGTACAATGTCATAAGAGATATTTCTTTACATTATTAGAATGTCTACTGTATAATATAACCCTACACAACATAAACTCTAAAAAGAAAAGCTTGTAGGCTCCCAATACAAAGATGACCCACTTCCTTTCCATTTACCCTTTTATGAATAAAATTTATGGAAATAATACATTCACATTATTGCTGACACTAATCCTATTTCCAATGTTAGCCAAAGTATTCAACATCTTCTTCCTGTCCATCAAGCTGATTCTGATCAGGTTGGTCTTCTGCTTAATTTTTTGTCTCTTTCAGCACTTCTGAGAAGGCTATTTTATCTTCTTTATAGAAAAAATACAGGACATTAAGAGGTTGTTTTTTTTTTTCCTTAGCCTTCTTTCCCCAACCTCTTCTCTCCAGTAGTAGAAGCTCTTGGCTTACCTTCACCTGCTTCCTTTTCCTCTCAGCAGAGGAAGTACATTGTCATCTGTTCTAGTAAATGCTTTCTATTATTTAGGATCTATTTCATCATTCCTCTTAAGGCAGCTATGCCAATGATTGTCTTCTCTTTTGAATATTTATCTTTTCTCTTCATATTGCCTCTCTCCAGCATATAAATATGCTTAATTCAATCACCTTAAAAATAAAATATTAAGAGCCAAACAATTCTATATAATTTCTCCCTTTCACAAGAATTCTCTCTCTGCTATTGTCTGGTGACTTCCACTAAGTATATAATAAACTTGGACCACATTGCTATGCACTCATATATTCAATCAGCAGCTAATTATTGAGTTTCTCCTGCCTACGAATCATTGAGCTGCTGTTTAAAATACAGCAGTGAATAGAACAGATGTGGTCCATGGACTTTTAGGGCCTGACACCAGGGAATAACACATAATATTTCATGAAATGGACTCTACTTATTTTCTAAACTCATATCACTATGTCTATATATCTCTCTATCTCACTGTCCATTATCTATCAATCATCTATCATCTACTGCTTATACCCTAATTGAAACCCATGCTTCAAATACAACCAAGCTAAGGTATATACATGCAAGTCCATGAATATATCTTATCATGTCTTGCTAATTCCTTTGTTGTAGTGCATTTCTTACTCCCTCTAATTTTTTTCTCTGTGTCTTCAAAACTCCCCCATTCTGGAGTTTTGGATTGTGTATCTATCCCCCATGCTCCCATCTCTCTCTCTCTCTCTCTCTCTCTCTCTCTCTCTCTCTCTCTCTGAATTATCATAGCATCTCACAATAGGTTGTAATTATTATTTCTTTATCTTCCCAGCTCCCCTACTAGCATATAAGCACCTTCGGTTTATGTCATGCAGGTACCTCCTTTCTATACTCAGTACCTAATATTTAAATTACCCCTAGAAAGTAACACCCTTCTCTCCTAGACTTCAGCAATCTGCAGGTAGAGGTGAGATTAAATTAACAGTAGTAACAAAAAATTCTATTTATTCTCGTCTTCACCTACTCATGCAAGATCTCAAATGACCTGAGCTGGTCCAGTAAATGATTCTGGGAGTCCCCAAAGGATGTCTGCTCTTTGGCCATACATATGTCTGACAATACTGGAATTTCCTATTCCAGTACCTGATGAGTATTAAGTGAGCAACTGCTGAGTATGGCAACAACAACCTCAATGCCTTATTGATTGTGGAGGAGAGGACAAGTCCCCACTCTGTGACATTTTTTATTGTCTGGAGACATAGGATTTCAGATAGTCTCTCAATGTCAAATACCAGGCTACACAATAATAGCTTCTATTCACCTTCATCTCTGTCTCCCTAGACCTCAGTCCCAACTGATGTTACAAGATAGGAAGGACTCTGCATTGTTCTACACTGCCCCCATCCTGGTCTCAGTCAACAGATGTCAGCACCCCAAAACCATCCTTTTCACCTTCTACAAGTTTCCATGCAACCCAATCACTTAAAGATCTGTTTACCAGCTCACCAGGCACTCCCAGAAAAGTTTAAGTTTCAATTATGGCTGGAAGTAGTACACTTCATAGGCATAACCTCTGGAAATATGTTGATTGACTAAATGACAGAGTTAGTAAAGGAATGATTAAATGCATTGTGGTATCTCACTACTTTCATTTTTATTCTATCTCTGTCTATATTATCCATTGTTTGGAATGCAACACTATTAAGCTAGAGGCTATATGAGTAAGTGAGCATTTGGATTGCAGGAAATAAATGTGAAAGCAGAACATTGAAAACACTATATTTTCATGTTATATGAGAAAAAATATCTACAGCCATTACCATTCATCATCAACAACATAACTAAGCAATAAAATCCTCTAACATAAGCCAAGTATGTGCCTTGATTCTTTTTTCGTATATCTAAATTTCAAACAGCCAAATGATTTTGAAGGAAATGCTTTAACAAAGCATTACTTTTCTGCAGTAGAATACAAAAGACCTTGCCTTCAGAGTCAATCATGCTGAACTTAGCTTGATGGAAGAGGGAATCTGTTTGTAGGTCAAGGGGGAGAAGAGTTTGGGAAGACTCATAAAAGAAGGAAAACTATGAGAGGGCTAATGATTGCTGTCAGAATATAATTTGTGTGAGAAGAGCCAGATAACAGATTAACCTTCTCCATAGACTCATAAGCCATGGTTTTGACCATATGGAAGCTCACATTCCCACTGAGTGAATGTAAATAAAGGTTTTCAACTCCAGTGCTATCAAAACCATTTATGTTTCTAGCTCAGCAAGCCTTTCAATTCTTTCCTAGACATATTTAGCATAAAAGGGCATCCCACTGTTTTCATTACATTTGGATGAAAAAATAGTTTCTACCCTAATCCTTATTTGTTTTCTTCTAATAGGTTTTTGAAAGAGAAACCATATATCCTATACTTTAGATTGCTTCTTCATGATTGAAATATAATAAAGAATCACCAATTGACAACCATTATACTAAGAAGAATGACATGTCACATTTCCCCTGCCTCAACATTACCAATATTCTAACAGAAATAAAACTTTACAGTGAATTACATCTATGAGGACATAGGAATTCAAAAACCGTTTGTGATGGTTATTGCATTGATGGCTTCAGCATTGACAGGCAGCCTTAAATATTTTGGAAATCAACAGGCTACTGGTTCAAGTGCGGATGACAGCAGTGGGTTAATGCTCTACCCACCTCCTGAAATTTTGGGTTCATATTGAGAATAAGCCAATATTTGCAATCTTTGTGCACTAACTGGTAATAAAATGTCTTCACGCTGTGTGTGCTCCATGTAGGAAATTGTGATTGCCACCAGGTGGGTAAGTTTATGAGTTTTTGTACTTAAATTGATCAAAAATTAATAATCACATATTATTCCTAAGTGAAAACCTTACCATATATTTCAAATATGCAAAAAGCAAAATTGGAGTGGATACGGAAACACATCTTGATGTTCTATGAAAAATTAAAGAAAGTTGCTAATGACATGAAGAATTCCAGGAGATGTGGACTCAAGAGTTCAATTTTCAACTTATTAATGTTGAATTGGGATTAATGAATACCCAATGGAAAGGATCAGATTGCTGGTTGAGGGAAAGGTTTCCACTGAAAGTAGGAATTATCTGCATGTGTACACATATTCACAAGTGCACTTATACACACGATACAATTGGCATATTGATAACTTTTGGTCACGTAGAAATGTATGAGATCAGATAACGATGTGTGTGAGTAGAGAAACAATTTTGTCTGAGTCTGGGCACACCAATATTCAGAGGTATATGGAGAAGGCTGAGACAAAAAGGAGACCTAAAAGGACAAATCACAGTAGAGGTAAGAAACAAAGAGAATCCATATAGATGGCATGACTGAATAACAATGCAATCTACTTATGAGAGGAGAAAAAGAGACAGGAAGTTATCTTTGTTAAAAATTTTCTTATGACTTATGTCTTAAGGATTCATATATGTAATTGTTTCTAAATTATTTCATAATTATTTAATTAGCTATAAAACAAGTAAAAAAATGAGAGAGAAAGATACTGATTTAATTCATTGCTTCCTGTAAACCTGGCCAGTAATTTTGGCATCATGAAGACACCTAAGGTTCTTTTGTAAAGGACACCGCCAAAAATGTCAAATAATAAATCTTCTTCATGTCTGTCTAATGTTTTCTGCTTAGCAGAGTATTTCAACAATTAACTCCTCATGTTCACCTCATGATTGCCTTTTGATTGTTAGTGGAGGTCTGATTATCTCCTTTTATTTCTGAGGTATGAAAGCTGAGATGCAATAATATTAAATAAAATGCCCAGAATCATAAGGAATCTTAGTGATAAAAAGAATAAGGCAGTGCCTTGGCATCCTTGACACCATTGTTAGGATTTTGTGAAAACACTCTCCTTCTACTCTTGGGTTTTCCCTGCAAAATCACAAGGAAGTAGGGCAGCAAAATGCATTCTTAAAAATTCTTATTAGGTTTTTTCCCTCAAATCCCCAGTTAGGAACTGAGGCTACATCTCCTTTGCCTAAACTAGGCGTTAACATCAAGTGGTCTGTTTCTCATCACATGCATGGCAAAAAGGGATCTTAGGAAATCACTATGAAGAATAGAGACTCAGCAAAAACAAATTATTTCCTCTAGATTGTGATGTGCTATTTTTTTTTTAATAAATGGATCCAGTGCTGGAACTGGCACACGGATAGGGCCAATTGTGCACCTCTCTTCCTATCTCCACCTTCAATGATGTCATATTGGTAGCTTGAAACCCACCATGCTGGGAATATTTACAACACAGTGAGCATTTATTGCTACCAATAAAAGCTTTGTTTGTTTGTTTTTGCTAAATATTTATCAACATAAACACTGTACATGGCTTATGTGGTGTCTGTATAGAACTAGCCACTCTCCAAAGTGCCACTTGATTTATCTGTTTTGAATACCAGCAAAGGTGGAAAATACAAAATAAAAAATAGTTTAAAAACAATGCCAAGATGAATACTGTTGTGCATAACTGTTTTTGCATGTAAATCACGATCCCTTAGGTTTAACAAAAGTGTAGTGTTTTAAAAAGATTAAAAAATTAAAATTTTAAAACTTCTGTAATATGCTGTTGTATAATCCTACAAATATTTTTGGAAAATTAAATTTCTAACATTAGTAAACCAGGATATTCATTGGGCTTTATTCTCTCAAATATAACTAAATTGTCTTCCAAATTTTAGCACAATTTAATTTTCTTTGAAAAATCTATCATTTTTACTCATTTGAAATTTCACTCTTAGTTTTTTCATTTTCATTGTATTTTTATATTACCATTTATCCCTTGTACCCTCTTCTGTATCCACCCATGCCTCTCCCTGTAGCAATCACTGTACTGTTGTTCCTGTCAATCCCACCACCACTTTTATTCAAAAATACAGTGCAGATGTCTGCCTGGATCATTCTCTGGACTTTTTCTTCATGTCCATTTTGAGTACATGTGTATCACAATAGTAATCCCACCCTGTTTTATCTATTATAAGCTGACAGACAGAGTGGTAGTTTAGTTAATATTGTGAAATATACCATATGTTGTAATAATAACAGAATCACTTGGTATTTTAAAACTTTCTAGCACAAGATTAATGCTACTCTCCAAAACAATTTTTTAAGTAAATTTTAGGAGTAACCATCTCAAAATATGTTTAAAAATATGTTAAATTATTGTTAATACTTTTGTATGTTAGAATAAGCTATAAATGTATTATAGAAATTTCATTAATAATCATATGACTCAGCATTAGAAACTATACATTTATCTGAACAGATTTAAAAAAACTTTTTCTAAGGAACTGGAAATCATTCTGCCTACAAAATGTATCCTTTTTTATTTTTTATTTTTTAAAAAATGTTTATTTTAGAGAGAAAGAGGAAGAGGAGGAGAGAAACAGAAAGACAGAGAGAAAGAGAAAGAGGGAAACATTGACTCATTGCTCCACTCACCCATACATTCATTGGTTGATTCTTGTACGTGCTCCGACCAAAGATCAAACTTGCAGCCCTGGCGTATAAGGATGATACTCCAACCAACTGAGTTACTGTACCAGGGCCATACTGTGTTATTAAAAAGGCTACTTTTTTCCAAAAACAGATGGAGAGTACATTCTCCTCCATCTTAAAAATGTGAAAATGACAAGTAATATCAGTTGCATTTTTTTTCTGACTCTGGTTTTCATTGATTCTTTAAGAAAAGCTGAAAATAACTTTCCATCACATTTATCCCATGACAGATAGTTTCAACTATGAGAATTAGTAACAGAATGAGTGACAAATGATGAGGAACAATTGACAGATACTAGTAATTGTATGTGCTACCTTGGTTATTCTCTTCTGTCCAGACTTCTCCATTTCACTTTGGCATCCTTTATACATTAAGCTTATTCATCCATCTTCCAGAAGGATGGAAAATTGCATAAATGGGTTGTTCAGTCATAGTTAGCACTGATAGAATAGAAATGAACATTACCGTTAAAAGTATGTATTAGAGCTCATCAGAAGTAATGTGGTCTGCATTACCCCTTGTCTCATTGGAAAGGCAGTTTTTTCTTGGGCAGAGTGTTCCAAATACTGAGGAAGAGCTCTTTCCATCTGAAAATTTTACACAATGGCAAACGTAAATAGTGTGTCTAACTTCAGGAGAGTATGCATGTCAAAGGTGATCCATGTTTTCTATATTATGCACTAGAAAGCTAAAACTTTTGAGAAAATATTTCTTTACCTGATTTTTTTTTTAAATTAACAGTCAGCAATTTGATATAACTGGAAACAGGAACAACTAGTAATCTCCTATTTTATAAACAATGTAAATGGAAAAAAAACCTGTGCATGATGTGGGATACTTTGCAGTTACTACTTTTAAGACATTTAATCATTTAATCTATAATTTTAAGATCACAGAAATCACATTCTAATTCAATGGCACCAATATTCTAACTATCGGCTGTCAGTTTCATCCGGAGGACCATCGAATATGCCACTTTATGCAATAAAATTAGTCTGTATCTCACCAGATAGATCTCCCATCTACCCAAGGGCGTCAAAACCTGCTTTTGTTGTATTAGTATCCTAGAAAACATTCTGTTTTGATCTGGTCAAAATAGGACAAGCATCAGACATTGGTAGAAAAATATCTTTACACGATAGTCTAACCTACCTTTTAAAGAAAATGCAGGGAAAGGAAACACAGGATTAACTCTAGCAAACCTTTTCATTATACCTATTCCATAATTCCATAGGGCAAATTTTTTATATGAAGATGACATTATAAATCAGACCCAAAGCTTGCCATGGGAAATTGCAAATGCCATGAGGTTAAAGACATCGACAGTCTTATTTATGGATGTGCCTAGACTACCATATGGCACACAGAAGGAGATTTAAAAAGTGTTCTGTAAACGAATGACTTACCCACTCCATGTACAAGGAAGAGAGTGATAGGTGACTTCAAAGTGCTATTAGTTGAGAGCTGGGATATAAGGGAGGAGGAGGAGATCTTTCTCTTTGCTTAGAGGCTGGCAATGTCTGTTAGCCACACTGATACGCCTCTTTACCCTCTCTCATCTCCTTATTCTCTTCAGTCATCTCTCATCTAATGAGCAGATCTGATCAGGATTTACAGGGAATTTAATTTTTCATTAAAATAAATTCTTCTGGGAAACATCATTGAGAACGTTTGAGTTTTTACAAGACTGGCTGACTTCTGAGAAAGTTAGAATAACAACCAGATTTTGTGCTGCATTTTCAAAGGAGGCCATAAAAGAAGAATGATGGTGGTCTTCCAAAAAAAGCTTCTGTTTCTCTGCAGGTCAATGAAACAGCATCATTTGTGGGATGAAATGTAACACCATCACTATGATTGTAAGTCTTCATTTTATAGTAAAGTAAATAACCATTAAAACATTTCTACTACAATTTAATTCTTATTGATCTTTCAGTTTCTGTTTCATCTATGTATTTCTGGATGAAGTGTGGGGAGCTTATTTTCTGTTTTTATGTGTCAAAGGAACTTTGAAAAAAAATTCACAAATGAATGATTGTATTTGTGAATGCATTTAAATACAGTGAATACAGTTAAACTCTGGCCCTGTGTTCTCCATTCCAAGATGACTCTGTATTTTGTTGACTCTCCAGCCTTGTGCCAATATTCCTCAAACAAGGGGCCACACATAAGTATTTTTACTTGAGATCAAAACTGTATGCAACCTGAGACTGGAGCTTTGCTATCAATCTGTCTGAAGTTCCTCTTTATCTCTCCTACTTCGCTTGAGGCACTGAGTGGCCTTCCCAATGAAACTCAGCCGACTGCCCCTGTGGGATTTGGCACCTATTAATCATCTGCTTGCCTTTCTCCAATTGCCTGTCACCAAACTCTAGGGATCAGTGGTTGTCAAACTTCAGTGTGCTTTGAGAATTGCATGGGGAGTTTATCAGAGGTGCATGTTCCAGGACTCCAACACATCACATTCTGATTTGGTAGGTTGGGCTGACACTGTGTCTTTTTAACAGACACAGGCTACTGCAGGTACAGATGATTTCACACTTTGAAAAAGTTGCTGTTGAGAGTTTTATCTCTCTGGGAAGACTACGGTCCAGAGGCTGCTGCTAGATCATTTAGCATCAGCCCCATCACCGAGGGTATAATGCTTTTCTCCATTTCAAGAATCTTGGAATGTTTGAACCATCAAATTACCTGCCCATATCCACATGTTGCTTCACACTCTTACGTGTTTTCTATTCAGGAAGACCTGGAGATACTTTGAGCAGAGGGGTTGGTTCTAAAGAGCAAATAAATCCATGATCTAGAGATGTAAGTGGGCCTCATTTACATCTCAATGGGAACTCCATATTGTTCTTGTCTCAAAGTCAGTGCCTGAAACCTTGTAATGAATTGTAACTCAACTTCTCAACTTGTAACCATGACATTTTTGCATAATAAGCAAAATATCTAGTTAAACACCTTCCAGTGAAATCAGCATATTCAGTTGTAAAATAGAAATCTAATTACATTGCTGAAGCTCTCGGCTGGGAGGTTTGGCTTTATGTAACTTTTGGCAGAACATATGTGAAGATGGTGTGAAATTGCTTCAGGGTATTTTCCTTTTGTGAGAAATTACAGGTTTCATAATGCAAACCAATTATTTCAGGAGTTATTGAACTAAGGTTAATAGTTATTCTATACCATGTGTAATATTCATATGACATGTCACGGATATTGCTGAATTTATGTGCCTTGTCACGAATCAATAATACACTTGCAGAGTAAGAACCCAAACCAATGTGCTTATTATTTTAATAAGAAAGGGGCATTTGAGAATTTACAATAAAATAAAAAATGATTTTCTCACTATACAATACTATTAATTGTCATGAGCACCAGAAGAGAGGATTTTCACATGTGAATGCTGTAAAATTTATCGCTTTTCTCTGTGAACTAAATAGACAACATGATGTATTTCTTGAGTGTATACATTGGCTTCTCAGAGGTTTTAAATATTCTATCACTTTTACCCTGTACACTTATTCACAATAACCAAATTATGAGTCCTAATTTTTGGAGCCATTTTAGATGTCATGGAAGGAAGAATGCATTGTGCCCCAGGGATTAAATTTCAAGGCCTGTGTGTTGCAGCCTCTCTTGGCTGGACAGGTCCACTCGGGGCTCAGGAAGACAGAAGAAGATGAGTGGAGCCGTGGTGATGCTTGACATGCCTTTATCCAGGAGAGTCGCACAGGTTGGGTCCAGGGAAATCACACAGGCCACACGCCCGTGTCCAAGTCAGTGCCCCGACTCCCTACCTCGTCCAAAGCTCCTACCCTTTAAATACTAGCCCTAAACAGAGCAGGCTACAGGCCATAAAATGAAGTAACTATCATGAGCTGTGCTTGCAAGCCTCCTACTCAAGGCTGCGGGGCAGTTTATCGTACCTGGGCTCAAGGCCTTGAGACCCGGGCTCAAGGTTGTGGGAACACTGCTGTATCAGACTCCTTCAAGGGTGTGAGGAGCTGCTACCTCCGGTTACCCACACATCTGGGTGAGGGAGCCAGACAGCCTCACCTACCCTACAGCCTGCTTTGAAACACCTCTGCTGAGTGACCATGGGTGCATCACTTAATTCTCTGAGATTCAATTTCCTTACCCTAAAATGAGTGAGTTGGACTGTGTTATTTCTGAAATTGTTTCTAACATGAAGTTACATGACAGTTATCAGAATTGCAGCAAAATAGAGGTATTTTAAAGACGCAGACCAGGAGAGAAATCATCAATTTCTTATCTTATAGAAAAAAATAAAATAGCGATAACAATTTCAACTCTTCAGTTGAGATTTAATGAAGACAACATAGCTAAAAACAACTGGCAAAATTGTCCATAATATAGTTGGAGAATGCAGTAAGTGCTTAAACATCATTACCAATATTATCATCACTTTTACCATCAGTCTATATTATTATTTGTATTTTTTTGTGTTGTTACAGCATTTATTACTGTTAGAAAATTTGGTTATTGCATGGAAAATGCAAAGCCTTCATCAATCACTGTGTAATCTGTTTTTAGCTATCTGGATGTCTACCCAAATGACTTAAAATTTTTCTTTAGTTAGAGCTGAACTTGCAACTTTTATACAGTTGTGTTTCTTAGAGGAAATCGAAGACATCTGCTTCTTCTGGATTGATGCAAATACTGAAACCATTGCTTTTCTGGCAATTTTGCATCTCCGTATCTGGCATTCAGGTGGAAACGGAGAGATAGAAAATGAAAATGAAAAATGATGAGTTAAAGAGGAAAGTTACCAGGATTCCTCCAAGGTAGAATAAAATGTAATTTGCAGAATGACTGGTCAAGAAGCAAGGTCTGCGATGCTGCTCCCTCAGCGCCCTGACCCGTCCTCACAGTAGACTCGTGAGCTGTTTGGTGGACTTCTGACATAAAGGAGGGTGGCTTTGAGAGGACCAAAAACTGTTCCTTAAGCAAGTTCTTAAGTTCTAAAATTCAGATTCCTTCAACTTTAAAAATGAAATACATAATAGCAAATTTTAGAGGTACTTTATTGAGGAGAGGAAAGCCCTTTGTGAGGGTAATAAGGGCAGCAGTCTCTTTATCTTGCAGTTAGCAAAGGCTAAATGACTGCAGGATATTGACAACCTTCCAGGTGCCTGCTGGAGGAGCTAGGTTTTGATTTACTACATTGACAACAAAACCCTCGGCTTTCTAGATCTTTGTAAAGTAGCCACAAATAAATGAGTGCTTTGTTAAGCAGAAACCTTTGAATTCAGAAAACCTGGGTAAGAGTCTAGATTGAGAAGGGTAAGAATCCTTATCTGGTAGAAACCAGACATCAGGTGCCAGTCACTTACCTTTTTCTCTTTGCATATTCCTCTTTCTCCCCGCTTACCTATTACCCCACCCCTCTTCTGCCCCACCAAAGAGAGAAGAGTTAGCTGAGGCAAAATGAGCTAAGGATGAAAGGAAAGCTATCAAGGGAGACTAAGATGGCAGTGGAAGCATAATTTTCTTAAACTTTAACCTGAAGATTTTATTTTCTATATCATATATAATATATATTTAATACATAATACATACATATGTAATATATGTGATATATAAAATAATATATATTTTCTATACCTATATCAAATAAGAGAAAATAAACAATAGATAAATAAATAGATATAGAGGGGAAGAAAAATGGAAAAAAATGATTGATTTATTTGTACTTTGCCAACCTTTATATTTACATTTTATCAACAGTATGTATTATTAGGCATTAGATTCATTGCCAGATATTATTTTTCTTTTAAAAAGAGTTCCTAATGCTGTTTTAATTTATAGTCATTTTATTACCATTAGTGAATTAAAGATTTTTACATGTTTGGGAGCTACATCTTGTTTTTATTTTTTTGTAAAGTTTAGATAAACGAATACCTGAATGTGTTCCAAAACATTAATGATACATAGATGAATGGTGTAGGTGTAGTTAACTTTTGATTTTCTTTATTTTGCTTACATCTTTAATCTTTTAATCATTTCTATTGCCTTTTTAATCAAGTAAATAGATGACAATGACATGCCAGTGTTCAGTCAAAGTTCATTTATCTCCATACATGTTAAACAACTTTAATACATCAGGCACTGAGATAGTTGCTGGAAACAGAGGTATAAAGAAAACATAGTGTCTCTTTGCTTACAAGTCCAGTATCCAGGAGGGAATGCAATGAGAATTATATCAGTATTTACAAGGTGTTGTTTTTAAAAAAAAAAGACAGTGGAAAAACCTGTTTCCCCCCCAAAAAATGTAATATGTAAAACTTGACATATACAGGGTGGGGCAAAAATAGGTTTATGGTTTTTTGTAAGGAAAATAATATAATAGTTAATAAATAACAATATAAAAATAACTGTGTTTTGTGTACTCATATCGGTAAACCTGCTTTGCCCCACTCCTATATATATATATATATATATATATATATATATATATATATATACACACACACACACAGCTGAAGGCAAAGACAAAAACCATGACCAGTTTGATGAATTACAAATCATTTTTTCCATTACAAAATAGGCTATGTAATGGAAAGATCATTTGAGAAAATTAAAAAAGGTATGCAGCAGGTCAAAAAGGGTCCATGTCCACTTTCCAAATATAAAGGAGATTAAAATGTGTTCTATAGGCATTGAGGAGCTACTGAATGCCCTTATGTTGAAAGTGACATGATCAAAACTGCCGCATTAAAAGAATAAGCTAACTGAGTTACATAGAATGGTTCAGTCCATATACGATGTCTGTCCAGAAAGTATCCAGGCATATAATACAAAAAAAATAGAGACATTTATTGATGAAGATATAAGAAACATTGTACATAGAACAATGACGCCTCAGTCCCGTTCAAAGTAGGCACCTAGGGACCACACACAGTTCTTTCAATTGCCATCAGCTGCCCTGTCATGTTTGCCTTGACTCTCATTGATGATCTGAGATCTCTTCCCTTTCAAAGGTGATTTTAGTTTTGGAAAAAGCCAGAAGTTGCAGGGTGCCAAATATGGGTCATCACTTTGCTGATTTGATGTTTAGCCAAAAAACTCTGCACGAGACATGATGCACGAATGAGCATGTTGTCGTGATGAAGGTGCCAATCACTAGTTGTCCATAGCTACCGCCTTCTGAATCTTCAGAATAGTTTACACAGAGCAATGTTCAAGCTTAACACAAAATTTGATGCAGATTTCTTGTTCTACTCGCTCAGTCATTTTGAATGTGATGGACACATAGTACACATGCCCACTCAATGGTATCTACTGCCTCCACTGACTAGTACAGTGAAGTTGTCATTTCGCATGCATGCACACTTCAATCCACTTTCCTTGACTGCCAGGTACATTGATGTCATACAAACTGTTCTCATTATATTAAAAATGGCAGGACTTTTTCTGAACAGAATGTGAATTGATAGAAACTATGTAACTAAAAGGGAATAGATAAGACATATTCAGGAGATAAAATCTGAAAAGCATTCTGACTAATTGGATTTGGAGTATGATACAGCGGAAAGTTATCTGAAATTAAGTCCCTTGTTGCTGATTTGGTTGACCAGGTAAATGGTTGTACCTCTCCTGAGAATGGTAAGATGCAAAGAGAGGCTCTGGTTCTGAGAAGAGAGACACCTAGAAGTCAGTGAACATGTGGACTAGGAGAGTCACAGATGATATGTTTTTTAAATAGAGATTTGGGAGCCAATTAATTTATTTACAAATGCACTTAAAATGCTGAGTAAAAATTTAAGTAGCAGGACCAAGCATTATTCAAATGTAAATTCCAATACAACACAGTCAAGTAGTTTTGAATAATTATTTTTGATTTGCAAATTGTGATAATTATAGAAGTTAAGTATGCAGATATGTATTTACTTTAGGCACTAAAACACGGAAATAGTTTACATGGCCCCAAGGTAAATGATTAAAATTAGAGTTATTTTCACTGAAATCATACATCAATTGATATGACGTAAGATTTTTTTGTTTTATCCTGTTGATGTGGTGGATTATGTTTATTGATTTTCAAATGGTGAACTGGTATTGCATAGCTAGAATTAATCCCATTTGGTCATGGGGGTTATTCCTTTATCACAGTTGAATTTGATTTCCTAATATTTTGTTAAGGATTTTTGCATTTATACTTATGAGAGATATTGGTATGTAGTTTTCTTGTCCTTTTTTGTAGTATCTCAATCCCGTTTTTGTGTTAAGATAATACTGGTCTCATAGAATCAGTTAGGAATTGTTCCCTCTAGTACTATTTTCTGGAATAGATTGTAAAGAACTGATGTTATTCCTTCTTTAAATGTTTAATAGAGTTCACCAATGAAACCATCTGGCCCTTACACAAGGTTATTAATTATTGATTCTATTTCTCAATGGATATAAATCTATTGAGATTATCTATTTCTCCTGGATTGAATTTTCTAGTTTTTATCTCTCAAGGAATTAGTTGTTCCTTAAATTATGAAGTTTGTGGATATAGAACTGCCCATCTGGCTATCACAGGACAGTGGCCCTATGTGGGCAGCAGAGGAGACACGGTCCCCACTGCAAGGACGTCCAGCCTTGCCCACTAATACTGAGCTGGTATCCCCCCACCCCAAAACTGTCTGAGGGCCTGGCTAGCAAAACCAGCCCCTGGCTAGCACCCTTGGTAAATTAAGCAGCATACACAATTAAAAAAAAAAAGAACTGTTGCTAGTATTCTTCTGTTACCTTTTGAATGACCATGGGATAAGCAGTGAGTCCCTTTCTCCATCCATTTCTTGGCATTGGTCCTTGTGTCTTTACCCCTTTGTGCTTGCTTAGCTTGGCTAGAGCTTCATCAGTTTTGTGGATCTTCTCAAAGACTTACCTTTTGGATATCTATTTTCCGTGTTATTTTCCTGTTTTCAATGTCATGAATTTCTGTCCTAATTTGTATTATTTATTTTCTTCTGCTTGATTTAATCTTCAATTGCCCTTCTGCCTGTACTTTCCTAGGCTAGAAACTTAGATTATTAATTTTAGATATTTTCTAATATATGCATTATTCAAACCACTCTAAATGCAGACTTTTATTTTAGTTTTCAATATGTGAAACAATTTAAATATATTACAGATGATACAGATGCCTGTAAGTTTATTGAGTTTGATCTAGGCACAGGGGAAAAAAAATGTTAAGTTTCAACACTTTAGGAGGACAGTACAGAAAGATCAGAGGAAAATTTCACTTCACTGACTTTTGATATTATAGAAATATTCTGTATGGAAGACCTAGAATTTATCACAAAATTGTTTCTTCCCAGTGTCTCATATTATCGTCAAGAAAACAGATATGAGATCAACTAACAAGTCCTACACATCTAACTGGTTGGATTGTTTATTGCTTAAAAAGTTACTATCCCCCTTTGACCTCCAAATAAAGTGAACTGTTATTCTGGTCACAGCTATGGACACTCATGTTGTTTGGATTACATAGTTCCTTTTTAATTCCATATCAACTCTTACTACTTTCATAAAATTTTATCATCAGATCCACTAACCTTATTTCTCTTATCCCCAATGTTATAGCATTTATATTTGTAATATACTTTTTATTGTATTACAAAAGGTTATTTTAACAAAAAATAATTTGTAACAAAATGTATTAATTGTTGAAATATTAGAAAAATATGTATTTTATCATATCCTTTCAGAAATTTAAAATATTAAATATAAAATGAAAAATTTTAAATGATGTAATTTTGGTAACATGCTTGGGTAAAAGTGCTTCATTAAATGTTCACTTCCATTAACCTATATTACAAACTTCAATTACTTGTTCAATTTTTATATGGTTTACATTTTATCACTCTTATAAACAATGTGGCATTGAACTTTACCAACATTCATGCGTAATGTTTGTATGTCTTAAATGTAGAAAAGCTCTATCAATCCATATGCAAGATCCTAAGGCTTTAGAAACATGAAGCTAAATTCCCTCATCTTCTCATGAAAAATAAATACTAATTATATGGTACTTTTACTAAAAACATCAGTGTTTATTTTATAGTCTAGCCAATACTTAAAGTATACTTTTTATTTTGATAGGAAAAATGAATTACATTGTTTATTAATTTTAACAGATTATTTCTGAATTGAACTGTTTTTTCAATGTTTTCTTGGCCATTTGTGTTTACAAATTGCCTGATCATGTTATTTTCTCATATTTATGAGAAATGTCTTGATTAATCACTTTACATATTTTTTTCATATTTTATTTACCATGGTTTGGTGGTTACAGATATGGTGTGTACCTGTTGGTGTATATATGTCTTGTTTCTTCCTTTCCAGGTGTATACTCCTGTCTTTGTCATGGTGTTTTGCATTGGCCACGATATTCAGAGCAGTGACTACTAATAATAAAGATCACTGTACCCTTGACTTAAGAAAAAACATCTAGGGTTTTAGCATTTTTTTTTTTAATTTATTTCTTTAAAAAAAATTCAAATACATTTGTCTCCATTTACCTGCCACCACTTTCCCCTTCCCCACCCCCGCTTCCCTCCTCAATACTTCCCCACCTTGGCTTCATCCATGTGTCCTTCACACCTGTTCCTTGATCTGATCCTTTGCCTTCACCTCCGGGCTACTCCCCTCCCTCCCTCCCTCCTATCCCTGTTGGTTTCTTCTTTCTTTCAAGGTTGCTTAATTTAATGTTGACTATTGGTTTTGTAATACACATATCTTCTGTGTTAATTATGTTGTAAAAATCCAGTTCTAGTAATACATGTTTATTCAAGAATTATAAATGCATTTTAAATACTTTTTTTACATTGATTAAAGTAATAATATTGAAATATTTAATTCTTCTATTAAACAATATTTACACTGAAATGATTTTTGCATATTCATAGATTCATTCCACTTATTTTGATTTTAAAATTCATATGAACATGGGTTAAAAAATATGAACAGTACAATTCACTTCAGATCAAAAACAATGCTTGATAAAAGGGCTTTTCCTTGGAGGTAAAACATTCTTGTTGGTTATCAGCATTAAATTAAATAGTTTAATTATACATCTCTCCCTCTGAATCTGATTTATTAAGTTAGACAGTATATTGTTACGTAACTAAAAAAAATTAAGAGATAGGAGAGGAGAGGTGAAAGATAATATAATTACACAGATTATGAGCATTTATTATCACCATCGCCCATTTATCCCTAATATATGATACTTTGTGTTATAATCTTAGTATTTATCTTGTATAAACTATATCTTGGTATGATCTTATATAAACTATTTTGTTCAAAGCTGGGCCTTCAGATATTTGAATTTGAATATTCTCTTTCAAATCACTAATGAGTGATATATAGTGATGGCAAAATCATATTCAACCCCTCAGGGTTTTTTCTTTTCTTTTTATTTTTTTTAAATCATGTTTATTCTCTTACAGTTGTCTCAGTTTTTCCCCCTTTGCCCTCCTCCACTCAGCCCCCCATCCCCCCGACAGTCAGTTCCCACTCTGTTGTCCATGTCCATGGGCCATTCATACATGTTCTTTGTCTAGTCCCTTCTCCTTCTTTCCACCATTGTCCTCCTTCCCCATCCCCTCTGGTCACTTTCAGTCTGCTCCATGTTTCCATGCCTGTGGTTTATTTTGTTCATTAGTTTATTTTGTTGAATAGATTCCACCTATAGATGAGATCATATGATATTTGTCTTTCACCAACTGGCTTATTTCATTTAGCATAATATTCTCCAGTTCCATCCAAGTTGTTGCAAAAGTTAGGAGTTCCTTCTTTCTTTTCTTTTCTTTTTTTTTAAATGCAGATTTTATTTATTTTAAATGTCAAAATCTATTATGAAGTATTAAAAAATTAAATCCATTATAAAGTCTCAGCAATTTAAACCTGACACTAGCACAGAAATAATCAAGTAGATCAATGAAATAAAATGAGCATTTTAGAAACAAACATATATATCTGTCTAACAATGTAGTATATGATTAAATTGATATTTCAAATCAATGGGGAAAATAAGGCTTACTCAACAAAGTATATGGACCACTATTACTTGAAATAAAAGAAATATAGAGCCCTATTTCACTTATTATACAGAAAACATTCAGGTGAGTTAAAAATCAATATGTAAAATCAAAGGAGTTCCAGGAGAAAATGCAAAATAACATTTTTTCTTACCATGAAGTAAAATATTCAAACTCAGAAGTTATAAAAGATTGACAATATGAATATATTAAACATTTAAGGCTATACAGTAATATACATATAAAAAAGTTAAAGGACAAGAAATAGAATAAGAATTTGCAACACATCTAAAAAAGGGTTAACAATTTTTTTTTTTAGGGAAAACATTCTACAAACATTTCCTTATGTAAAGTGTTTACCACTCCAAGCTATAGTGAAGAATGGATAGGGCTATTATAGGATTTAGGATCAATATATACAAATGCATTTAGCATAATATGGGTATTTCCAATGTATAAGCACTACATCAAGGAGAAAAATCTCAGAAAAATTAGAATATTATACCCATAGATTAGAAGGACTTCCTTGAGAAGATAGGAAAACTGCAAAGATGTCCCAAGTTCAAATAAGAGCTGTGATTCTTTTTTTCTTACTTTTAGATTTAACAAAAGCTTTCAGGATTAATGAAGCAAAGTCAAAGACTGCAAGAAGGAATTTGTAGATAAAACTAAGCTAAAGAAGACAGAATAAAATAAACTGCCATGCAGATATTTGATCTGTAGAATTTACTAGGATTCACATGTGATGGAAAATAAGTCCAGGATATTGATGAATATGACATAAACTTGGCCTGTTTCCCACAATGTCTATTCTCACAGTTCTGTTACAACAATTAGTAAATAAAAGTAACTTCATAATTGTGATGCTAAACACATGTGACATTCTAACATATCTGCTAATTTATCATAGATTAAATTGTCTCACGCAAAGTTTAAAAACATATTGAAGTAAACTTTGTTGAAAAGTATACACACATATAAGTATATAGTGTATCATAGTCTGAGAGCCAAAATAAACATTTGTTCTTATTTCATTACAAACCCTTGTTTTAGAAATGAAGAAACTGACACATTCAGGAATCTGAAGTGACTGCATTAATATAAAATTGTGTCTTAGAGTATGGGCCAGTATATATTCCATTTAACTCAGGTCTCTTTGTTAAAACGCTTAGTTTACCCAAGATGTTTCTTTCCCCAATTATTTTGGTTGAAGGTAGAGTGAATAAAATATATTACATTGATGCTCTTTAGTGATGACAGCCAATCCTGTCCACTGGTGATGAAATAATATTTTCCCTTATATTGTCTGTGTTCAGAGTAGTATAGGAAATTGATAAGAACTTATAGAAAATAAATAGCAAGATATTTCATATTTTAAAAGGTGAATGTCACTGGAAAAGAAAATACTACAACTCTTATCATGGAGCTTCTTTTCTTTTTTCCTAAAATAACCTCTTTATTACATATATAGGTTTTACCATTTCTTAACATGATAACAATCGAGGGATTTAATTGTTAAACTGATCTTCAGTAAGGAATGTAGGCACCCCCCACCACAGTCCTATAAGCTGCAAACTATATGAATAGAATGGGCTTAAAAATGTTTTATTGGGGAAAACTCAGACAGAAGATCAGCAGGCTGCAAGAGCCCACGTCCTCCTATTACAGTGTGGAAATTACAGTCAGGCCTGGAACATAGCGAACTTCTGGTGGACATGGCTCCTCCCTACCCCAGCCCCTCATCTCCTTGCTTCCATGGTGCTGCTTGTACTATTTATAGAGGATTTAGGAGAAGGACTGAAAACATCTAGGTCACTAAGTAACAAGGAGATATTTTTCTGGCAAATAGCATTGCTGGAAAAAAAGAGAAGAGTCACAAGCCAGACTAGAGTTGCCTACACGGAAATGTCACTAGTGTCAACTGGGATCTTGGTGATTTTCCATTCAGCCAACTCAATCTTGCTGAGCTAGTGCACCACAAATTTACCAAAAGGTGGAACTGAGATCTCGGCTCAAGTTTTCTCTTTCCTCAGGTACGGAATCCATTTCTGTTGATTACAAAAGGCTTTGTTATTTTGTTTCGTTTCTTTCCTGAGAAACTGACCTTCTTTATTTTTGCACACACCAGAAGGGCCTAATGTTGTAAATCCTATGTTGCATTTTCCTCTCTAAAAAGTATTTTCCAGATTCTGGCTTCACCATTCCTTAAATTTAACCAAAGATTTCTATGTTGGAGGTAAATATCTTCACATGTTTAACGTTTATTTTTTCATTGGCAGCAAATTTATAATGTAAGATAGGTTATTTTTCAACAAATATAAGGTCAGTTTAGTAAAAACAATTTCACACATGAAAAAGAAGTACTTTTCACATCCAAACTTACAAATGTCAAGATTTTATAGTAGTAATTCCAATTTGGATTTGAAAGCTGAGAACATTTTCCTCCATTACCAAACTATTTAAAAATCTTTATTTCTCAATATGTCTTACAGAATAAATGTGGTGGTAAAATAATACTTAATGGGAATTATTTCTATAAATATTTAGAATGTGCTACACTGTGCTTATCAGAACGATTCTTTCATTTCCATAGAATGTATTAGGTTGCAAAATTCACCAACTAAATGACTTAGGTGAACCAAAAAAAATTGTCGCTTTTAATAATAATGCAGGGAGACTTGGTTGTGATTCTTGTCCCGGGGGACACAATGTCAATTTCATATCATTTAAAGTTTGCTATATGGCTAAATTATTTCAAGCTATTGTGGAATGAAGAGCACTATTATTGCTCATTAAAATTGCAAAATATTAGGGGGCATTTTGATTCACACCCCTATATTTAGTTCTGGAGTTCTGGTTTACACATGGAGTTTTAGCATAGTTTTTGTTTTTTTGTTTGTTGTGTGTGTGTGTGTGTGTGTTGTGTGTGTGTGAGCGCGCATGCGCGCATGGGTTGCTGTTCTTGGGGTTTTTTTTTAACTTTTCTGTAATTCAAAGCTGTAAATTCACACAAGGGTTTCCAAACAAAACAGTTACCTTATTGGGAGGTGATAAAAAAATTGGAGAGTTTTAAGGATGATTACTTTTTTAAGATTAAAAAAAATTACAATTGACCAATCTGGTCTCTGAAACTCTGGTATTTGTGCAGATTTCAAGATAATGAAAGCTGTTCAAAATATTTCCCATAGTAGGAAACTAAAATGTTATTTAAAAGAGAAGAAATCAAGAAAATTTATAAGATCTCATAAATCTTAACTAGCAGAGGCAAACACAAAAGTTTATTTAGCTAATAGTAATCTTCCAAATCGGATGACAAAATTGCACTGAACATTCATATAATCAACCTATTCTTTAATTTTCGTCAGATCTGCCCTGAAAAGCTTATAAAAACATATATTATTTATAAATAGTTGATAATATTTTGTGACTGTATCAAGATACAAGACAGGTGTATCAACAAAGAACAAAATTACATAGGAGTGTATCATTTCATTACTTCACTGTTTCCTACCTCCCCGCCCCCAACCCTTTTCTACACTCTGGAAAAGAATACAGAAAATGGTCAATGCCTAGTTCCTGGTGACCACTCAAATATACAACTTTATCAAAAGACAATATACACATAATTAGATTCTGAAAGGTCACTTAAGGTAGCCATTCTTTGATAAAGATTTTCTTGTTGGCAGAGACAAAGGTATGAAATTTCTATGATGGGTCTTTCTTGATGTATAAAAATGTTGGCAAGCTAACATATTTTTAAATTTTAGCTCAAGTAAGCTTTATGTTGGCAGCTGGGAATTTCAAGACACAGAAAGCGATGATGTAGACAAATCTTGCATGTTTGGGCAACATCTCCTCTCACTACCCAAAGATTTCCAATTATATTAAATAAATATTCACAATGATACCTGAAAATTAACACCACTGTCTATAATTTTATTTGATCAGGAAAGTCAGTATATTGTATCATTTAATTAAGGAAATACTTTATCCTGCTATTGTAATAAATAAAAATGAAAATATGTAATAAGCTAATAGATTTGCACCTTGGATGCTGATATGCAAACTGAAAATAGGATTTTTACATTCTCTCTAATATTTTGTAAGTATTGATTCCAAAATTACACTCTAACGATAGATCATCTGATGGTATTATTTTTATTTCCCCTACAGCATAGTATATTATGCATAGTCATTACTCGATAAAAATGTTGAGCATTTAGTGAGTGTTCGGAATATGCCAAACACTCTGCTAAGCACTTTAAATATATTTCTCAATTTAAACCTCATAAGAACTATGTAAATTCAAATATTTAAGAGACTATATTATACATTTACAGAAATTTTATTTTAAAATAAAAAATATGTGCATATGGTGGCACCACCAGAAAATAGTCAGGTTTAAAACTTACAAAGCTTGATTCTAGTGTCATTTTATCTTTTATATTATCTTGACCCTCAGAAAGTTATTCTTAAATGAGTCTCGCTGAAAAGAATATCTGGTATTCCTTTGACTGTGTTTGTGCGTGCTGAGTGATTTATTGATGATGGCCATCCTGACAGATATCAGGTGATATCTCATTATGGTTTTAATTTGCATTTCCTTGATGATTAGTGATGTTGAGCATCTTTTCATATGCCTGTTGGCCATCTGTGTGTGGCCTCTTTGGAGAAGTGTGTGTTTAAGTCCTTTGCCCTTTTTTAATTGAATTGTTTTATTTGTGTGTTTAGTTCTATAAGTTGTTTATAAATTTTGGATATTAACCCCTTATCAGATGTATCAGAGAATATATTCTCCCAATCAGTTTGCAGTCTTTTCATTTTGTTGATGGTTTCCTTTGCTGTGCACAAACTTTTTTAGTTTGATATAATCCCACTTGTTTCTTTCTTTTTGTTTCCCTTGCCTGAGTCAATATATCAGAAAAAATATTGCTAAGAGAAATGTTCTAGATTTTACTGCCTATGTTTTCTTCTAGGATTTTTATGGTTTTGAGTCTAACATATAAGTCTTTAATTCATTTTGACTTTATTTTTATGTATGGTGTAAGAAGGTAGGATAGTTTAACTTTTTGCATTTATCTGTCCAATTTTCCCAACACCACCTACTGAATGGACTATGTTTACCCCATTCTATGTTCTTGCCTCTTTTGTCAAATACTAATTGATCATAAAGGTGTGGGTTTATTTTGGGGCTCTATCTTCTGTTCCATTGACCTATAGGTCTGTTTTATGCCAGTGCTATGCTGTTTTGATTACTATGGCCTTGTAGTTTAATTTGATATCAAGTAGTTTAATTCCATCTTTGTTCTTCTTTCTTAAGATTGCTGTGGCTATTTGGGGTCTTTTGTGATTTCATGTAAATGTGTGGAATATTTGTTCTAGTTCTATGAAATATGCCATTGATATCTTGATAGGAATTATGTTGAATCTATAGATTGCTTTGAATAGTATAGACATTTTGATGATGTTAAATCTTCTAATTCATGAACATGTTATATGCTTCCACTTATTCGTATCTTCCTCAATTACATTCTGTAATGTCTTACAATTTTCCAAATACAGGTCTTTTACCTTATTAGTTAAATTTATTCCTCGGTATCTTTTTTTAAAATTATTTTTGCAATAATGGGATTATTGTTTCTGTTTCTCTTTCTGAAAGCTCATTATTGTTGTATAGAAATGCAGCTTATTTTTGGATTGATTTTATATCCTGCTACTTTGCTGAATTCATGTTTAAGTTCTAGAATTTTTTCTGGTGAAATGTTTGGTGTTTTTACTAATATATATTCTTCTCAAACTATTCCAAAAAATTTAAGAGGAGGAAAGACTCTCAAGCTCATTTTAGGAGGCTAGCATCCTAATTCCAAAATCAAATAAAAGCACTACAAAGAAATAAAATTTGGTATAGGCCAATATTCCTGATGTACATAGATGCTAAAATCCTCAACACCGTAGTAGCAAACTGGATCAAGCAATACGGTAAAAAGATCACACACCATGATCAAGTGGGATTTATCCCGGAGATGCAAGGTTGGTACAACACTCACAAATAAATAAATGTAATATATCACATAAACAAAATGATAGACAAAAATAACATAATTATATCAATAGATGTAGAAAAAGCATTTGATAAAATCCAGCACCCATTTATGATAAAAGCTCTCTGCAAAGTAGTAATAGAGGAAACATACTTTAACATAATAAAGGCCATATACGACACACCCACAGCCAATATTACCTTCAATGAGCAAAAACTAAAAGTGTTTCCCTTAAGGTCAGGAACAAGACAGGAATGTCCCCTTTTACCACTCTTATTTGGCATCGTACTGGAAGTCTTAGTCACAGCAATCAGGTAGGAAGAAAAAATAAACAGCATTCAAATTGGAAAAAAGAAATAAATCTATCATTATTTGCAAATGACATGATACTATATATAGAGAACTACAGTCTTTTCTGTAAATAACTTTCTTTTTTTAACATAGCCATACCCTTTCATTCCTTTCTTCTTTATGGCTCCTTCCATGCTACAACGGCAGAGTGAAGTGCTTTCAACAGAGATCGTTCGGTCTGCAAAGCCTAAAATACTTACTGCCTGGCTCTTCACAGAATATCTTACCAGTCCCTGGTCTAGAATAATTTTGTACTGATTTTAGTATCAGTTTAGAGAAATAGTTTTATCTTATATTCAATGAATCATGAAAGCTACTCAAGATTTGTTTGTTTGTTAGGTGAGATTCTAGGGTTTTGGGGGCTGGGCATGGGAAACAGGATATCACTGTAATCCAGAAGGATCTTGCATAAAATAGATGTTAAGTTTACTTTTTCATAATATTTAATATTTAAACAATAGTGAAGCCCGCTGAAGTAGAAGTTTAAAGCACTCTACTGGAATATTCAATTTTTCTCATCTAAGTTTCCCTTTTCTGTTAAGGGAAGATGCATTCTAAGGTTTGCCCCTTCACATGATTATCGGGCTCAGTTGGACATCTTTGAGCTGGAAAATCTATTAGCACATGTACCAGAGAGCCACTTAGTCACTCTCGAAACTCTCACCAATCAAGGGATTATGTAAATTTTTTCATGATTTGCATTCTGTATTCCTGGGAAGAGATTGTCACAAGAAATCTGTCATACTTTTATATCACATACCATTTACCTATCCATTGGGTGCAAGTGGTTAGTTTCTCTATAAATATTTGATGTCATATTAAAGGAAAGGGTGGAGAAATGTTTCATTCCATAGAATTTTGTAGTTAGCAAGTCACCTGTGTCGTTTCATGAGTCTCATCATCTGTTAAAGCTGATCTTAATGTCTCAGAAATGCCTAAAGCTTACAGCTGAGAATAGAACCAATTTGAACCAATGAAATAGAAGACAAGCCTGAATAAAACAAAAGTGTTTATCTCTTGAGGGAAAGTTGGCCTGTGTGGCAGAAATCCAAAATTTATGTTGTAAGCATTTCTAAAATCATATGACTGTGTCATTGAAAAAAAAACAACTGGAATTGTTACCTCTTATATTCAGTCTTTTGCATCTTATGACTAGAAAGTGGCTTAAATTTAAGTCATTTTCTCAATGAGTCCATTTTCCAATAGTGGATCCTAAAATACTATTAAATCATTTTAAAACTATCAAGAAAGGGCAGTCAAATATAATAATGTCTTCTACATTCTTAATGGTTTATTGACTGGAAATTAATGAAATGCTGTCTGCAAGTATGTTTGTCAAATATGATAATCCAGGTTTGCCCAAGATTAAAGCATAAATTATTAAATTAAAAATAAAGGATCCTCTTGCAATTTTTAGATTTAAAATCAGATTAAAATCTCTACTAAAGTTAATGTATCTTTTTGTTATTTTAGAAAATAAAACACCAATTTCTTACTTGGAAATTCTTATGTCTCTCCTACTTGGAGAACAAAGGCTCAGAAAATATTATTTGGACTAAAAAGAAGATGTGGTCCAGGGACCTATTTTTCTATAATTAACTAAGAAAATATTTTTTCAATACTAAGAGTAGATTAAAAAAAATTGTATTTGTTGATAAAGTTGAGTCTTTCAAAATAAGTGAAAAATAAGCCACTATGTGAGTGGCAGAAAAATAAGACTCAAATCAACTTTACTCTTCTAATTGTTATACACAGATAACATTCAAATTGTTTGCAAAATGATCACCACAGTATGTTTACTTAACATTTATTATTTCATTTCAGTTTATTAATAATTGATTCTTTTAAGTTTACTCTTAAAATTTGGAACAGGTAAAAAGAATTTATTTACATACATTTTCACTTAGTAATTTTTCCAGGTATTAATCAAAAAACAGCTTATCTATCAGTTGACTTCTTTATAAACCCTCTAGAGCTAAAATCATCATTAAATGATATGTGACATACTTATTATATTTTATTTCTTTATCAATATAGAAAAATGTTAATATGCAGATCTATTCTTAAATCATATTGACATATTCTTCCTCCAAAGTGTTGAAATGAAGTATAACAGGCTGCACGTGAATGCATCTGTCTGGTCTATTTGGAGACACATTGTCAGGAAACAATGAGGTTTTTCTGACATCTGGAAAGCTCAAGTTCATTTAAGCTTCATTAATGATGCACTTTGAGATATTGGGCAAAACAGCATTGAATAACTCAATTACACTATGTATTAATGGTGATAACAAAGCTCTTTCCGGGAAGGGAAGTGAATATGCCACTAAGGATGCAAGCCCTAATAATTGCTGCAGCCTCAATTGCTTCCATTCAAATAGACAAATGCATTTCCAGATAGCGTTTCATTAATTCCCAATCAGTAAGCCAGTAAGAATGTAAGGACATTATTTTTAAATAATCCAAATCTTATATTTCCAAGAGACATTTATTGCTTGTCCTTGTGATAAGCTTTATAATTATCCAGAAATAGAAGAGCTGAACTATATTCTGAATATATAAGTAAAGATAGAAACATATGACTCAGCCAGTTAGGGAATATTTGTCATTTTTCATTCAAACATAAACATAAGCTCTGGAAGCAATAAATTAATGTTCTATAGCTTTCAGTGGCATGCAAAAATCATAGATGCATGTGTGTGTGTGTGTGTGTGTGTATAAAATCACTGAAGTTTTATTTTATGAGGGACTGCAGAATTGGCACACTTAAAATGATCAGCTTGTCTTATATTTGCTTTAATACCAAGACAACTGAATTATGGTCAAACTTAGAAATAATGAAATAGAGTATTTCATTGAATTAGTTGCACACTTATTCCGAAGGTTACATTTACATATGTAATTATTCTCATAATGCTTTATTTACACTCTCATTTTTTCAACAGAGATTTATTGGCAATGAACCAAACAGGAGCACAACAAAGTTTCTGACTTCACATTGTTTAAAAATCCAAATATCGCAGAGCTCCTTTTTAAAAACTCACTGAACTGCAACTTCTCCTAAAAACTTAATTTTTTATAAGAATTGGGTCAGATCTTAATATTTCTTTTTTTTCCCCAAATACATTTGTCTCCACTTTCCTGCCACCACTTTCCACTGTTCCACCCACTGCCACCTCCCACCCTCAATCCTTCCCCACTCTGGCTCTGTCCATGGGTCCTTTATACATATTTCTTGATTTGACCCTTCCCCTTCTTTCCCCTGTTACCCCTCTTCCTCCTTCCCTCTCATTACTATTGGTTTCTTTTTCCTTTCAATGTTGTTGGTTGTATTTTTCTCGATTGTTTGCTTTGTTGATCAAGTTCCGCTTATAGGTGAGATCATCTGGTACTTGTTTTTTCCCCCAGCTTATTTAACTTAGCATAATGATCTCCAGTTCCATCCACCCTCTTGCAAAGGGTAGTAGCTCTTTCTTTCTTTCTGCGGAATAGTATTCCATTGTGTAAATGTACCACAATTTTTTGATCCACTCATTTATAGAAGGACACTTAAGTTGCTTCCAATACTTGACTATTGTAAATTGTTCTGCTATGAACATTGGGGTGCATAGGTTCTTCTGAATTGGTGTTTCATGATTCTTAGGGTATACGCCCACCAGTGGAATTCCTGGGTCAAAAGGCAGTTTCATTTTTATGTTTTGAGAAAATTCCAAACAGTATTCCACAGTGGCTGCATCAGTCTGCATTCCCACCAACAGTGGACTAGGGTTCCCTTTTCTTCACAACTTCACCAGCACTTCTTGTTTATTTCTTTATGATGGCCATTCTGACCAGTGTGAAGTGGTATCTTACTGTGGTTTTAATTTGCATTTCTCAGATTGATAGTGATGAAGAGCATCCTTTACATGTATCTGGGCCCTGTGTATGTCCTCCTTGGAGAAGTGTCTGTTCAGGGCCTTTGCCCATTTTATAATTGGATTGTTTGTCTTCCTGTTCTGGAGTTGTGAGTTCTTTACATATTTTGGAGATCAAACCTTCGGCTAAGGTATCATTGGCAAATATATTTTCTCATACAGTTGATTTTCTTTTCATTTTGCTAATGTTTTCTTTAGCTGTACAGGAGCTTCTCATATTGATGAAGTCCCACTTGTTTAATACTTTATGTCCCTTGCTTTAGGGACATATCAGTGAAAAAATTGCTGCATGGTATATCTCAGAGTTTTGTGCCTATGTTCTCCTCTAGGACATTATGTCATGACTTATATTTAAGTCTTTTATCCATATTGAGTTTATTTTTGTGTTTGGTGTTAGTTGGCAAATATCAATTTTTTGCATGTAGCTGTCCATCTCCCAACACCACTTGTTGAAGAGGCTATTTTTACTCCACTTTATGCTTCTGCCCCCTTTGTTGAATATTAATTGACCATAGAAGACCTGGGTTTATTTATGGGCTCTCTATTCTGTTCCATTGATTTATGTATATGTTCTTATGCCAGTACCAGACTGTTTTGATGACAGTGGCCTTGTAATATAGTTTGACATCAGGTATTGTGATCCCTCCTACTTTCGCAAGAATGGTACAATATATGCAACTCAATAAAAGTGATATCACATAAGTAAAAGGAAAGACAAAAATCACATGATCATATCAACAGATGTGGAAAAAGCATTTGATAAGGTACAGCATCATTTATGATGAAAACGCTCAGCAAATGGGAATTAAGGGGCCATACCTCAACATAATAAAGGTCGTATATGAAAAACCTAAAGCCAAGCTCATACTCAATGGGAAAAAACTAAAAGCTTTCCCACTAAGGTCAGGAACAAGACAAAGATGTCTGTTTTCACCACTTCTATTCAACATAGTATTGGAAGTCCTAGCCATCGAGATCAGACAAGAAAAATAAATAAAAGGCATCCAAATTGGAAAAAAGGAGGAAGTAAAACTGTCACTATTGGCAGATGACATGATAGTGTACGTAGAAAACCCAATAGACTCCACCAAAAAACTACTCAACCTAACAAATTAATTTGGCAAAACAGTGGGATACAAAGTCAATATTCAGAAATCAAAGGCATTTTGTACACCAACAATGAACTATCAGAAACAGGAATCAGGGAAAAAAATCCCATTTGCTATAGCAGCAAGAAAAACAAAGAACCTAGGAATAAACTTAACCAAGGAGGTAAAAGACCCGTACTCAGAAAACTACAGAACACTGAAGACAGAAATTAAGGAAGACACAAATAAATGGATGCATATACCGTGTTCATGGTTTAGAAGAATTAACACCATAAAAATGTTCATACTACCCAAAGCAATTTACAGATTTAATGCAATCCTTATTAAAATACCAATGTTGTATTTCACAGATATAGAACAAACATTTACAAAATTTATATGGAACCATAAACAACCCCGAATAGCTGCATCAATTTTGAGAAAGCAGGTCTTAATATTTCATATTACAAATACTTGTATAGGGAAACAAACTTACCTCTACACAGGATATAATATGTTTTATTTAACTAGTTGTAAAAGCTATTACTAGAAGTTTTGGACAGCTATCTGTCCTGTTTGAAAAAATATATCAAGTAAATGAGTCAATATTGCCTTGATTAACCAAAGAATTCAGTTTTATTTCCTAAACTTTTAATTCAGATATGGTATTTATATTTTTGGTTTTGAAGGTAAATATAATTTCCTTAAATAACTGCCTTTAGTTTGAATTATATGATGTTTGGAAGCTATAAGCAGGAATGATTTTCTGCCATATGCTTGGTTAAACTGAGCTGCATTAAGAGTGAGGTTATGTTTTATTTGTGACCAATTCCTTTCAGATCTCTGAAGTGCCTTGGTGGATTCGCAACCCCTCAGGTATCCACGAGCTAAAATGCTATGGTAGCACAGAGGTTTTCCAGTGACCTTGTATAACATGCTTCTAAACTATTCATCAGATCTATGGGTTGTTCTTACTTTTTTCTTGGCAATACTCTTCAAAGATTTTTGAGCTGTCATGGATATGCTCCAAAACCTGGGAGGGCTTGCTTAAGTCTTTCCCATAGATTGCCATTTTTTCTACTCCTCTCATCATGAGAATCTATTTCTCTGCTTGCATTATGGCCTCTAGTTTCATTCATTCTACTTAAGCTTATGCTTCTTACTAATGACTTCTTACTGTCTACCAAATGTTTTTTCTATCTTTCATTTTTACTACATACTTCTTTTTCCATGGCTCATAATTTTGGACATAATGGGACTTAGCCTATGATCTTGACCAGTCAATGGTAATTATACTACTTACCTCTTTTCTGTTGAAACAGTTATTGCATTTTCCATATTTTTCTATTACTATCATAAGTATTTTATATCAAAATAAATAACATGCTTATAATATCACAAGGTGATTTCACCTATATCACCATGTTCAATGATGAAAATTCTGTTAGGTACAAACAAATGATCACAATAACAGTGAAATAACACATTTTACAGATAAGTCAACGGAAATACAGAGAGACTGCATATGAGGGAAGAATCTGGGATCTTTCTACATCCTGTCATCACCAAGCATCATCGTTGCTCTGCTAATAATTTCTGGCACATTTTCCATGCCACCCCAACACTTTAAATTCCTTTCATCTATCAAGTCTGGATGAAATATTATATCTTCTGTGAATTGTTCTGTGAACTATTCAGGCAGAAAGAATTGTTCTTTTCTTGGGGTACTTTGTTCCAGACTCAGAAAAAGCAGGTTTTACATTGCTTTATATTTAGTTGTATGTGGCTCTGCATCTGCTTTATTGGGAATTCCATGACAGCGAGAAGCCTGGCTTCTTTATACTTATATCCCAAGTGTTTAACACACAGCCAGAAACTTAATAAGTATTCACTTGCTTGAACTCAATTTTAAAAATTGAGCCCAGATTCAATGTTGTGTCCAATAGCTGAGAATGCCTAAGACACAGAGAAATGGAGGTTAATGCATTTTATTAGCTAAAGCACTGTTTATTTTTCCCCAGACCACTCTGTTTCTCTTAATTGTATAAAATAGTTAGATTGCGGTATAAGTATGAAGTATTCACTAGGGACAACTGAACACATCAATCACTTAAATCAAATATGACTTTGGTAAATGCTTAATCACTGCAGGCTTCAAATCTCACACAGATAATTTAAAATCAGTAAAATATTTTAAATCCACCACATATAATGTATCCTTTAGCATAAAATACAAAAAAGAAGAGTTATGATTGATAGCATTATTATGAAACCCAAATTTCATTACTGAGTATTGCGGAATTTACTTGCAGTTCAATGTTTAAATATGGTAAGATTAAAACTATTCAATGAGTCCTATAACTTGTGGCAAATCATTATTACTTCTTCCAATTGCTATTGTAGTATTATTAATCATAATGAATTCCTTTGAAAATCAGTGAAGCAGCAATTTATTATTCTATATGTATTTCTACTATAAATTAGCTCTTGTGACTTAACTGCCTAAGAACTATTATTAAGTTACTATATAGCACCTGTGGAATCATAATCAGAGCAAGGAATTGATTCCAGATGAGATTACTATGGCCAGTTTTACTGGAAAAGGAAATCAGATAAATGAAAAGAGATGAGACATCCTAAAATTAAGTATGTCTAAATAGTGTAAGATTATTGAATTTCTTTTGCGAATAGGTCCAGTAGACTTCAATGAGAAAAATTAATATGCAAAGACATTTATCTTCACCTGACAAAACCCAAGAGAGTTCAGTCATGTAGATTATACACATCTCTAGTCTAATTAAATGGTGAAAAGGATTTATGGGTACAATAGAAATGTAGCCCCAAGGTATATTTGTTATTACCTCTATCTGTAAAGTTTTCTGCTCACAATAATAGCAAGTAATGAGGGCAGGAATAAACAAAAGACAGTTTTGACCGCCTTGTCACTGAATGGATTTTCCACTTTGTAATGCAGGTTACTTGTATTTTTGCGACTTTCTGCTCTTAACAGTATTTGGGAAACTTCTGTCTTAAGTCAAAGCTCTCTTGCTTTCTATCCTACTGTGAATAAAATGCAGCATCTGGCACAAGTAATGCCCCTTTTATTACAAAAGCATAAGTATGTAATTCTGCAACATAACAATATCCCACTTGAGCACACCACATGACATTTTAGGTGAAATATTCAGATTAAAACTGTAAATTATTACAGCCATATTATTATCCTACCAACCACATTCAAGCAGGTGTTACTTATGCCAAACCCTGTAGATTGAGGATCTGCAAAAGGAGAACACTGCAAAAGCCAACTTACGGTATATAATTTAAAAAGACGTTCTAGCCCAGGGCATAAGGGAGGAAGATTTGTGAAATTATTAAGTTATGTGTGTGTATCTGTGAAATACATACACATAAGAACATATACATGTACATACTATATATATATATTTTTTTTAATTTGAAAACTTACATTGAAATTTCTTTTGTTTGGTCATTGTTAAGAATCTAGTATAAACTTTTGTATTCTCTCAACCTTAGAATAAAAAATACATTTTCAAAGTGAGGCACAAACGATAATGTGTTTACTGGATGTATTGTCTTAATTATACTGCTGCTCCTTTGTAATAGGCAGCCGCCCTCTAAAGTAGGTTGTCAAAATTAGAATGCTGTTGCTATGTGTGTATGTATGTCTGCATACTTGCAGGCAAGGGCATGTGCAAATGTCTATTCATTGTGTGTGTCTTTCTGTGTAAAGAGGTCTCATCTCCCAGTTTTATCTATAAATTGATTCCTTGGACATACAAACATGAAGTAGATATTAGGCACTAATTAATGCTTACATTTTTTGAAATTTAATATTTATTGTATTTTTTCAGTAACATTTAATCCCCTTATATCTGTTTCCCCCCAGCAATCACCACATTGCTTCCCATGTCCATGAGTCCTTTTTCCTTTTTGACAAATCAGAGCTTTACAAAACATATCATTTTCATTTATTTAGTTTAAAATGACAATTCTTTAGAAGAATTCTGGCTTCAAATTCAGGCTTCTGCATCTTACTGGATTTGTCATTCTAAGCAAGTCATGTACACTATATAATCTAGTTCTTAACTTCCTCATCTCTACCATGGTGAGACTATTAGTAACAGGGCTATGATGAGGTTTGAATGAGAGAGTCATATAGCGTCTCAGTGTATTCTGAGGGCCACTGAATACTTTCAGTCAATATAGTTATAACTTACTGTTACTTATTATTATCACTATTCACTCTCTCTGATTCCATCTGATTTATTGCATTTGACAAATGCATTTAGCCATTTAAGAGTTTCATGGTTTCTACACAATTCTCAATATTTCCTTGAAATTCCAAGTTCAAGAATTGAGAATTCAAAATCCCTTGCTCCCTTCATCCCAAAGTGGTGATTGTATCACACTTATGAATTAAGTTTTATTTATCATTCTAACCATTGTATACTTCATGATATACTAGTCTATAATTGTTCTCTCCTTTCAGGCCTTCCTTGTTACAGTGTAATCTTTTCAAAGAAAGAAATTTGGTCTTTTGTTCTCTTCCCCAACTATATATGACAGGTATAATTCATTTGTGTATTAAAAGACATTATAAATGATGGCATACATATAAGTTTATCCATATTGAATGATGGTTCAAATAATATTAAAAATTCAGTTAAAAACATTACAGGAAAAATTAACTTCTTGTTATTGCATTGTATAATTGTGAAGATTATAGATCAAATTCTTACTTTGAGTTAGCAAACAATTTAACATGTTCTATGTCTACTGTGTTACTGAAACTGACTAGTCTTCATATTTTTTATATTTATTCCATCAATGAAGCTAGCATTGCAAAAATTATCTTAATTATAAAGATAAACAAATTGGTTTCAGAAATAATCACTCACTAAGTTTATTCAACATTAAGAAGTGATAGAGTACTTGTTATTTAAGTGTGTTTTTATACTTATGTCTTAGTCTGTTCAGGCTACTGTAACAAAAATATTATAGATTGGTTGTTTACAAAGAACAAAAATGTTTTGTTCACCGCTCTGGAAGCTAGAAAGTCGAAGATAACAGCGCCCCCTGATTTGATGTCTTGTGAGAACCCATTAGGTGGTTCAGAGACCACGTTTGGCTCACCGTATTTTTACATGGAGGAAAACGGAGGGACTGTCTGGATCTCTTGACCAAGAGTACTAATCCCATTCATAAGGGATTGACCTAATTACCTCCCAAATGCCACCCCTCCAAATGCCATCATATCAGGGGTTGAGTTTCAACATATGAATTTTGGGGAATACAAACACCCACGCTATAGCAAATTATAATGATAAAATAAAAGTAAAAAAATAGTATGTTAATTTATAAACTTACATCAGTTACATTTAGAATGATTAATAATGTGATTTTCTTGGAATACTTACTCCTCAGAAACCTTTCTACCATCTTTTAGAAAAAATGTTTAAGTCTAAGGAAAATAATTGACTCATAGGGTATTAATTTTCCATGGAAACAAAGTGCAATGTGCCTACAATTATGAAACATGGCAAGTGCTATACCTTAATGACACTGCATTGAGTTTTAAGTAGAAGTTTAAAAGATTAAAATATTATCATTTTTAAAAGAAACCTTTATTTTTATTTGTGTATTTATTTATTCATTTTTAGTATATTTTTATTGATTATGCTATTACAGTTGTCCCAGTTTTCCCTCTTTGAACCCCTCTGTCTGGTACCGCTCTTCCCTCTAGCAAACTCCCCCCTTAGTTTATGTCCATGGGTCATGCATATAAATTCTTGGCTTCTCCATTTCCTATACTGTTCATAACATCCCCCCTGCCTATTTAGTACCTACCAATTATGCTTCTTAATCCCTTTACCTTTTCCTCCACTCCCCCCTCCGCCCCCTCCCAGCTGATAACCCTCCAAATGATCTCCATATGTATGATTCCATTCCTGTTCTGGTTGTTTGCTTTGTTTTTGCTTTTGTTTTTTTAGATTCAATTTTTGATAATTGTGAGTTTGTTTTAATTTTAGTGTTCATAGTTTTGATTTTCTTTTTGTAAATTTAAGTCCCTTTAATAGTCCATGTAACAATGGCTTGGTAATGATGAATTCTTTTATCTTCACTTTGTCTGGGAGGCACTTTATCTGCCCTTCCATTCTAACTGATAGCTTTGCTGGATAAAGTAATCTAGGTTGTAGGTTCTTGCTTTTCATCACTTTGAATATTTCTTGCCAGTCCCTTCTTGCTTGCAAAGTTTCTTTTGAGAAGTCAATTTACAGTCTGAAGGGGGCTCCTTTGTAGGTAGCTGTCTGTTTTCCTCTTGCTGCTTTTAAGAGCCTCTCTATCTTTAACCTTTGGCATTTTAATTCTGATGTGTCTTGGTGTGTTCTTCTTTGGGTCCAACTTGTTTGGGACTCTGTGCTTCCTGGACGTGTATGTCTATTTCCTTCGCCAGATTAAGGAATTTCTCTTTCATTATTTTTTCAAATAAGTTTTCAATTTCTTGCTTTCTCTTCTCCTTCTGGTGCTCCTATGATTCAGATTTTGGTACATTTAAAGTTGTCCCATAGGTTCCTAAGCCTCCACGTATTGTCTTGAATTGCTTCTTTCTGTTATGGTTGAATGTTTATTTTTTCCCTTATGTTCCAAATCATTGATTTGAATCCTGGCTTCAGTACCTTCACTGTTGGTTCCCTATATATTTTTCTTTATTTCTCTTAGTGTATCCTTCATTTCTTCCTTTATTTTGGGACCATTCTCAATGTTTTCTCTGAGTATCCTGATCACCAGTGTTTTGAACTCTGCATCTGATAGGTTGTCTCTGTCTCTTCTGTTTAGTTCTTTTTCTGGGAATTTGTCCTGATCTTTCATTTGGGCCATATTTCTTTGCCTCCTCAGTTTGGTGGCCTCCCTGTGTTTGTTTCTGTGTATTAAGGAATTGCTTTTTCCTCCCCGTGTTAGTAGTGTGGCCTATGTAGAAAAGTCACCTGTAAGTTGTGAGAGGTTGCCGCGTGCGGGAGTGCCCCAGGTTGCTGCTCGTCCCCGGTCCATGCAGCAACTGCCGCGGGAGATGGAGCACAGTGCTCCAGGATCTTGGGGTTACCATCCGGGGCCAGCTAATCCGGCAGAGCCCGTCCCGCAGTTGTCACGAATGGGGGCGGGAGGAGTTGTCGCAAACACTTCTGTTTGCCAGGATAGAGGACATGGTGGCTCTTCCCTCTAGTGGGGAAGGCCCCAAGCCCTTTCGTTCAAAGGCTTTTATTGAAAAGGTTATCAGTGGGGCCAGGTAATAGGAATGCACAGGTTATCTCATTACATCAGTATGTTAATGTTTACAGAAAATAGACGATGTTTTGAAGAAAACAAATGGCAGGAACACACTGATTTATGTGGGTCCAAGAGGAGATTAAGTAAACAAGAGAGACAAGTAAACATAACATAAGAGCGCCAAAGGGTATAGGGTTAGGGTCTGTGAATAATGTAAATTATTCACAGCATGAGCTGGTTATCGTTTTTGAGGAAAAAATAAAGCATACTTTAAAAAATTTATTTTTAGGCCTGATTTCCCCTGGGAATCACCAGATCTGGTTTAGGACTGTCTCCAGTATTGTTTTGGGCCTGAGCCAGGCAGGGGGAGGGAGCCACCAAGAGACAAGGAGATTGCTTTCAGATAGAATGAGGACTCCTGCCATGCCCAAACCTGGCCGAGGGGTGGGGGCCTTTTTGCCCTTTCTCTGTGTCCTCCATGCCCATGTCTACTGCCCATACCAGCCGATGTCTGTCTTAGATTGTTTTCTCCTTGTGAGAAAACTTACCCATCATGGACCACCGACCATTACAGGGTCAAGCAGGGTGATGTGAGGGAGGCAGGGGCTGTGCCCCTGCCAGGGGCACAGGTTTCATCTCCTCAGTGGCCTGTTTTCCCAAGGCCTCCTTGATTATTTCCAGCCTTGGGGCCTTCTCGCCTGTCAGCAGGGACTACAGTTCCTGAAACCAGACAGGGCATTTCCCAACATGCGGTGGCGCATAGGTCATCGCCATGGTGCAGCAATCTGCTTCACCACTTTGTGGCTCTGTGTGTGTAGGGGAGTACTCAGAGAGGGGCAGTGCCACTGCCTGGCTTCTGGAGGCCTGCCGATCACTTGCCCTACTTCCGGTTGCCTCACCCACCTCCTGTATACGATTGGCACCCTTCCAGCTGCTGTCGTTGCATTTGCTAAGCTTGAAGCCTGTGTAAGCCCTTTAAGTGGCAAAAATCTGGCAGTTTCTTCCACCTCCTCAACCATCACTGGTTTTTACAGCAAGAGGTAATGGGGCTTTATCCTCACAGGGCTGAAACTCTGGACTGTGCAGTCTGGCCTGGGGCTGGGATTGCTCGCTCCCAAGGTATCCCTCCCAACTTTTATCCACCACACAGGAATGTGGGGCTGTTTGTTCTGCCCCTGCTGCCACCGCCTCTCTGCCCCAGCTCCACCACTGCACCCTTCCCACCCTTCTGAAGGAATGTGTCTTCTTTAAACCCCTAGTTGTCAGACTTTCATACAGCTCAATTATTGATGGTTCTGAGTGTTATTTGTTTTCAAGATCTGGTTTTAATTCTTTCTGTGGTTGTGCAAATTGGTGAAGTGTGTCTTCGTATGCCTCCATCTTGACTGGAAGCTCAAGAAACCCATGCTTTTAGAGAGAAATTGATTGGATGACAAGCATGAGGAGGGATATATGGATTTCTTACCATGATTTCTCAGTTGTGGTTGCACACTTGAATGAATTCAAAGTCAAAAACCAGTTTTGCTGTTTGTAATTTAAAATATCCACTCTCCTGTAATGCTTCATGGAAAAAAATACACACTTTTTCATCACTCAAAATATGATTGCTTGACATATTTCATTTTTTACCCCAAATTGTTTTACTAGTCAATTATTGTTCTTCTTCTCTCTTTGTTCTTGAGGTTCATTGCAAGACTTTAAATAGAGGATTACATTACAGACATGCAGGTCTTTTTTCAGTGCCTAAGAGATAATTAGGTTAAAATGTCTTTGTAATAAAAATGTTGCATCTTATTCTATGGAAAGATATTTAATATTCTATATTACACCATAAATCCTCCTTCTGCCAGCAGTCCCACTGCACATTTGCCACGGCAGTTTATTCTTCATTTGCACCAATATTGCCCCCTGCCTTGTAGGGCCATTTTCAATCTGCTAAAATAAAACATGATACATTTTATGGTGGTGGCATTTCTGCAACATATGTTTCTGCACTAAAAAAGTTATTACTCAGAGACCAATAAATATACATTAAAGTGAATCTTCCTATCCTCAGAAAAATATAAAAATTGTCATTTAGATATACTAGTTGCTTTATCTTATGAACAATTTCCTTGAGTGGAAGTTACTTGCATATTTTATCTTATTTTTATAAAATAAAGGAAAACTATTAAGGGATTGATTGCACTGGGTAAGATTATCTTTAGTTTATTGTATCTTGTTTGTAATAATCTATACATCATATTAGCCTACTACTTACTATACCCGCGACCTTGAACAAACCACATTACCTGTTCTAAATCTAAATTAAAGTTTTTAAATCATCATATCTGGGTTCTGACTCCACAGGTTGATTTCTATATTTTACAAACTGTGTGGCCTCTGGTTGCACTCCTGGCCTCCTACAACAACCTACTGAGTAAACTCTGTGGAAACTCCGTAATTTGTAATTTTCTTTCTTATACCTGAGCTGAAGAAAACTCATAAATGACCTCAAGTAATACAGGTGTGAACCTTTATAAATGTATGATTTTGATTATCTCTTCATTAACTATGAAGATCATTTTAGTTGTCTTTGATACATTTTCTGCCCATTCTTCTAAAATAAACTCTAGGACACCTAGAAGAGCGTTTCTCAGTTTAATAATGGAATACTCTATAATCATAATATTTTCAGTAGATAAATATGACTATACATTTAGAACAAAATTGAAGACAATAACATTATGACTCTTTCATCTTCATTTGCCTCTCACTTATTCCTATCTGCAGATGAAACTACCCATACTTTCCTCGTGATGAGTACTATTTGTATTTGTAAATGTATTTGCCTCTGTTCCTTCATTCATTAAATGTTTATTAGAGGATTACTACTTCTCAGGCTCTGGGAAAATCACTGGAGACACAGCTGGGAACACAGTAATTAGATCCCATCACGGAGCTCTCAGTATTTTTAAACAAATAAACAAATAAGAAAAGAAGTAAATATGATGTTTTAGGTACTATGAGGAGAAAAGTATAATACCATAAAGGCCCATAAGAAGAAGAAATTTCTTCTTGGCACTAGGTTAATGATACCTAAGTATGAAAAAACATGGATAGACCAAGGAGATGTTTAAGAGAAAAACTATCAGACATTTGGTGTGTGGGCTTCTATGTGAAGGAAGAAGACAAAGAAGATTTTAAGGTTGATGCTCATTCTTTTAGCTTAAACAAGCAAGTGAATTACAGGACCTTCCATTGATCTGCATAACAGAGGAGGAATAGATTTGGGACAAAAATAATAAATTCAGTTTTTTTTTGTTATTTGAGAATTAGATTTCTGGAGGCCATGCAATTGAAACCATCCAAAAGACAGTGGAATAAAGAAGACTGGAACTCACAAGAGCAGAGCAAAAAGGGTAGAGCAGTTTTTATAGATACGAGAATCAATTGTAATGAGGAAGTACAGACAATAAATCTAAATATCTCTTTATGGCATGATTATTGTTTTCACATAACATTTTGATTATGTGGTGTTGCCTGGCACTATATTACTTATAAAGGAAGATTTGAAAAATATTGATGTTCAGGCCTTGTCACAGAAAAAGTAATGAATTTGGGGATTTGATGACTTAAAGATTCAGGACTTGTTATAACATCTTTCCAAGAATACTAAACTGAATTTAGAGCTGAAAAGTACTGATCTAGAGTCAATCCACCAATTGCCATTTTATGGTATTTAATAATGTCTTGATATTTACAATTGAAAGTTTATTGCCTACCTTGTTTTGAAATGAAAGGGAAAAGACCAGTACACATATACTTTATAACCAAATAGTATGTGATTTAGAACTGCTTTTTACAACATGTAATTTTAATCATTGGCAATATTAATTACTTACTTTTACAAAATATCTTATTATTTCATGGATACATTAATTTTAGAACTAGAACCTATAAGGCAGAAATTTAGTATTTAGTTTTCTTCACACTCTTATTGATACATTTATATACTTAGTATTCTTCACACTCTTAATATACATTTATATAAATTATTCCATACAAAGAAATTAAAAATTTACATCTACTCTGTTTTGATAAAATAAAAATTTCTACATCCCAGAGGTTGCTTATTTGCCTATGTTTCTATTGTAAATATACTAACAGGTAGACCAGTGTTAATAAAAGCTAAAGTTGATTTATCAGGCATATCCTTTTTATAATACAAATTTATACATCTTTTTTATCTGGCTGAACCATTCTGTTTAAGGGTGTTTTATTACAAAAAAGAGCACAAAGGTTTAAGCATCAGAAATCTGTATTCTTTTATCTGTTCTCAGGGGCACAACAATTATCTCTAAATCTTAATATTCAGTCACGTGACTCTTGTTTTTGGAATGTGCTTAATATAAGCTGTCTTTTTTGCCTGGAAATTAATTAAAAAATAATTAAATGTATAAAAGATATAGTGTACATGGATCTTGTTAGTGAACACTGCCCATATTTTTTCTCTTTTTTGTCTCATTTTTCAAATATTTCCATACAATATATTTTATATTCTTCTGTACTGTATCTTAGCTTATTATTCATTTATTTCTTATATGCCATCGAACAACAAATTAAATTGCAATAAAAAATGAAGGAAAAAATAAATATTTGAATCACTAAAAGCAGTTATGGGAATCAACCTCAATTCTGAAGAAAACAAAAACAAAAACAAAAGCAAAAGTGGTACAAAGTCAAGAGTTACTGAAATGCTGTATGAAGCTTGACTTGCTAGTCTTATCAGTAAAGAGAGAAGAAAAAAAAGACTCTAACTGAGAGGGTCACTTCTGCCAGCTAGGATATCGATTTAAATTTTGGGCATAAGAAGGATAACCAAGTAAGCACAGTGTAAAGAGGGTGGGTGGAGACCTAAGCTGCTTACCCACTATAGGAACTCCTGACATCTAGACAGCAAATATAATCTCAGATCTGCACACCTAAAACAAAAAACAAAAAACAGAATATTTGATGAATAATCCCTATCTTCATCTTAAAATAGTGTGTTCATTTGAATGTAACAATCAATGGTGTCAACCAACTATATCTGGGAAAACCCTGTTATTTTTTCCCTAAATCTACTGAGAAATGCAGAGATTTATGAGTAATCTATGACAAGTTAGAAGGCATTGTATACTGACTTACCGAAAGGGTGTCACATAAAAACCAGACCATCTAGAGCTGTCTAAAAAGCCTGTGATAATTTCAAATAAGGTATATGTCACAATTTGGAGGTCAGAAGAAAATTTATGGTTTAACAAAGTCAGGGGAGAAGTACTGCATCAATCAAAACAAAAATGAAATATTTGTTTTGTTCTTTTAATACCATGATAGAACCAGTAGATAACCACACACACCACACATACACACAAAACACATTATGATTGAGTAATAATCTCTTTGAAGTCAATGTGATTGCAAAGTGAAATAAATTCACAAGTGGACCTTTAGAGAATCCAACAATGCATGAAATTCATATCTGGAAATGACCTTACATATTGTATACTTCACAATTTATAGATAAATAAATGGAGGACAGAAAGTTAACTGTATGCACAATGCCATAAGTACATGAAAAGATACAAGATAACCACACTCACAAATATTTCTTTGACTACACATAAATGCAAGATACAGATGTTACATAATCCACCTACTCAATGAAGATTGTGGAAGGTGTATCCTTTGTTATATAGTAGTCTATTGTAAATAAATTTCATTCTTTATTATACCAAGGGTATAGTTTTAGGTATATTCATTTTTGTAAAATCACAAATTAATATATGTGTATTAACATTATATTAAATAAGCAAAATTTAACATGCAATTTTTTTAACATTGAAAAAGCTTGTGAATTCTTTCCCCTCTTACATGTAGAATTTACATGTAAGTTCTATACTGACATAAAGCAGCTTTGTATGGATGTCCCTAAAATGCTTAAACAAACCAGATGGAAGAGATATAGGGGGTATAAATTGTAGTGGAAAAATACAATTTTTTGGTAAAAGAACCATATAATATTCCTTGACTAGTAACAACATACTTGGAGTCCAAGGCTAATACGAAGATTTCTTCACTGTTCCCCTGTGGTTGCTTTTTGTTCTTAGCTGACTTAACATGGGCACTTATATTCCTTTACTGTGTTTTCGGTCAGCATGTCTTATCTACTCCAGCACTTGGCTTCATCCTTTCATCCTCCTCTCAATCTAGTTCTATTTCCTACTGTCACTCCTTGCACCTCAAGTTCTGTCTCAAATACTTGGCCTCTCCAAACTGCAAGTGCCATTTTAACCTGATTCTGTATTCTTTAGCTTAGGCAGATGTATGGGGCAAAAAGATATTTCTCTGGTTAACATGGTTCATGTGGCTTATTTTAATACATTATTTTAATTAAAGAATCCAAGCCTACCAGGAGTAATGATGGAAAAGGGACAACGGGAAGAAGTAAAATATAGAAATATTATTCATCTTTTCCTTTGTTAAAGGACATTTAGGTTGATTCTAAGTTTTTATTATGATAATCAGGTCTCTTTACTATTACCATAATAGAAATGTGTTATCCTCATATTATCTGTGGTACAAATAATCTCCTAGAGGAAAAAAAATGCCAAAAGCGTACTGAAACAGGTGATGCCAAGAGAACCCTCAAACCTATGTCATAGACACATTTGGTCTATAGAGAATTTTTCCATAGAAAAACAAATTATTGAATGCTAAATCCACTGCTGCTCTCTCTTCCCCAGGCATATCCTTGCTGGGATACTCTGTGATACAGGCTGGATTCTTAGTATTGTCAGAGTAATTTAGGGTTTTATATACAAACTTTAAAAAAAATAAGAGTGTTCAACAAAGATAAGACTATTTATGATATAGATAGATAAAGTGTAAATAACTAAAACATTTTGCCATTTCCTTTTCCTATTAAATTTATTTATTTTCAGATATAATATTACAAAAGAGACTAATGTCTTTCAAAAACTTTTCTTAATAACATTATTGCTTGCATATGACTATGATCAACCAATTACAGAAAAGTATTTTAAGACCTCTTCCTACAAAAAAGAAGCTTAGATATTAAATCTAAAATTGTTTGAAATTTTATTTTAAAAGGAGAGAAAGTGTAAAGAAAAATTCTAGTTTATTCAAAATGCAGTATCTCATTTTATTCAGTAAAGTTCATTATAATCTAATTTATTTATCTACATATGCAAACATACCAAGTGTTATATCACATCTCCCAAATGTAACCACAAACAAAAAATAATCAGTTAAGAAGAAACTTTTTATAATGAAAGTATGTAATTCATAAATCAGTAAAATTGTTCTAAAAGACTGTATAATTTATGATATTTTTTCAATAATTTACAGTTTTTAGTTTTTGAAATTAAGAAATGTCATAGTAGTTTTAACACAACTTCTAAAATATTATCAGTATGATAGTCTGCCAAATGCTTAACTTTGCTAGATAATTAGGGCCAGTTACATACTTTTGATTAGTCTGAAACATCAAGACTAACCTTTGTACTCTCTCTGGGCTTCCCAATTACATGGACTTAGAACTTAAGAATGTTAGGGGGAAAAATCATAGCTGTTGAAATAAACTTATGACATGCAGCTACCAGTCAATAGGAATTTTCTTTATCAGAAATCAGTGCATAAAATAATACAAACTGGAAGTTTAAGCTGGTTATTGAATATTTTAAAAATACTTGAGAGGGAAAATATGCAGGAGAATATTAATAAAATAAAGCCCATTAAAAGCTCCCAAATGTTAAACAAAATCAACCTATTTTACCTACTCCTTTGTTGCCTATTTGTGATGCTTTAATTCAATAATTTATTACTCAATATGTGATAGTTACAAATTTTTAAATATGAAGTGATTTGATAAAATCAATAAGACCTACCTATAGTATTATATAATGTGTAAATTGAAATGAATTATTTGATGCATTAGCAAAATCAAATTTAAAAAAAATGAAAATTCCATCCAAATACCAGAAATGGATGACCACTACACTGATCCTGGTACCGTTTTATTTTTTTTTCCCTTTCATATCTATATTGGGAAAGCAGTTATCCAACTCTGAACGCTGTGTCTTTTGTTAAAACCCCCTAGAAGCTCCATCCTCCTGAGATTTTGACTGCATCTGCTGATCGCTTTCATGAATATTTTGCAGATTTTTATTTATTACAGTCATGGCTAAGGGCTTTTAAGTTAATGTTTGGTCTACAAGTCAGGAGCACTCTTCACTTTGTTTTTTATGTTGAATTTTACCCTTGGAGTTGAGCAACCACTATGTTTCTATAAATACGTTCAACTCTTAAACTATATTTATTAAGCTCCTTATGTGACTTCATTTTGTCATTGAAAACATAGATCTATTGATTTAATGGGATGCTTTCACATGTACTTGACTGCATCTTTGAATGGGAAATTTACTAGTAAAAGAGTGACTGTGAATACCAAGTGTTTTCATTTCATACACAACATACAACTCAGCCTGAAAAAAAACAGCTTATCATTACTTAGATTTAGATGACTAACTATTCAATGCCATTTTTATCTTTTCTCTTTCCTTGTCTTGAATACTAGCAAGTGTGTATTGAGACTATTCACATTGGTTATATTATTGTTACATTATATTCTTTTCTATTTTTGGTGAAATGATACTGAATTCAGAAAATTTGCTAATCATCATAGTAAGATTTATATTTAGGGTCATTTTTTTTGTTTGTTTTAAAACTATGGAATTGGGCAGGGAAATAGATAACTGCTTTTCAGAATTTGATTTTGATCATAAAATAATAAATGTAGCTTTACAGTCTTATAAGGTTAAGCTAATTAGTATTAATACAAGAGCTTTCTTTATTTTCTCCAGCTGAATAAATGACCATAGGATTCATTCATGCACACATTCACTCAACAAAAATTCAGTCAGCACCTGCCTTTTGTGAGGTACACTATAGATCACCTGTGAAAGAAGCATGTAGTAGAACTTGCTAATATCAGCTTAGGAAACTTGATATTGGGCATCCGTTTCCAACTCCAAGCTCACTGACATGTTGATACCTTGAAATTGGCTATGGTGAGAACACTTACTCTTCACAAATTGGCAATTGCTACAGATAAGTGCCTTTTTTTTCCCTTGAAAACTGGTTGTTAAACACTTAGAACATATCGCTAAATGAATGCCTTGCAATAAATATTAGAAAAAAGTATGCTGAACTGAATTTTACAGGTGAAATATACAAGATCTGTCAGGACAAGGTCCAGCTATTGTTAATATAATGAGAATGGTTTGTGTGACATTGATGTAAACTGGCAGCCAAGGAGAGTGGACTGGAATGCACATGCATGAATGATGAGGACTTCACTATACTAGTCAGTGGGGGTAGTAGTTGCTTTTCAGTGAGCATGTGGGCACTGTGTGGCTCTTGCATTCAAAATGACTGAGTAGAGCAACGAATCTGCATCAAATTTTGCATTAAGTTGAGACATTCTTCTGCTGAAACTATTTAGATGATTCAGAAGGCCACCGCTATGGGCAGCTGGTGATTGGCAACTTTATCACAACAGCATGCCCACTCATGCATTATATCTCAAGTAGAGTTTTTTGGTGAAACATCAAATACCCCAGGTGACTCATTGTCTCTACAGTCCAGATTTGGTGCCCTGTGACTTCTGGCTTTTTCCAAAACTAAAATCACCTTTAAAAAGGAAGAGATTTCAGATTATCAGTGAGGTTCAGGAAAATACAACAGGGCAACTGATGACGATTAGGAGAACTGTGTGCGCTCCCAAGATGTCTACTTTGGAGGGCACTGAGGTGTCATTGTCCTATGCACAATGTTTCCTGTATCTTATATCTTCTTCAATCAATGTCTTTAGTTTTTATACTTCGTGGATGGATATTTTCTGGACAGATCCTGATGATTCCAAAATGTTAGTTCCTTCCCCCTCATCCTAGCCATCATGTGTGTAATCACATTGCAATGCAGGTTTTCAGGAGTGAGATTACTCTAACTCAAATTACTTTTTTACCCTCTACTATAGTTGTTACTCTGTATGACTGAAAATTAGGTCTTCCAATATTGTTTATCTCTGTGATAAAGTTATGTGTGTGTGTACAGACACTCTATTTTATTAATTTTGATATTTAACATAAATTGTAGTGACATTTCTGAAGGGATTCTGAGTCATAAGGATGGAGATACAGGTTTATTGTTATGAGATTTTTTAAAAAAGTAGAATCTTGCTTGGAAAACTAGACTCCTAGTCTAAAGTGAACATGGGTAAATCAGTGTAAATGTTATTGGCATCTCAGCCACTCAGCAAAGCACTCCTATGCTAAAAGATGTTCTCTCAGCATAGGAGTACTTTGCGTAGGGAAGACTTTTGCCAATATATTTAAAATTTTTTTACCTCTAATATTCCAGAAAAGGAGTAAAGGGAAACACAAATTTGAGTGAAGAGTTAAATTTTTCATCAATCTTTCCAGAAATGTCATGGTTGCCTCTAAAACTAGTATTACTGGGTGAACAAATAAGTACCCAGCAGGGATAATTCATTGATTTTGACAGTAATGCTGTGCTCAGAAATTTCTCCCTATTTATTTATTTAAATCATCAACCTCTGATCCAAGCAACACCTTGTAACTGAAGAGAGATTTATCTGTCAGCTCTCAATCAATATAATGGACATGGCTACTGTGTCAATGGATCAAAGCTGCAAATGATTATTTCAAAGTGTGGTACCCTAGAAGGAATACAATTATTAACACCAGAGGCTAATTTTAGTAATAAATTCTAAAAAATAGTAAGTATCCCTCTCCTTTTTCATATCTCAATTTTATTTATCTTCCTTTAATTACTTCAGGCAGTTAAATATGCAAAGTTTTATTCTCACTGCAGTACTAGAATGACCAGCCTCTTTGGTTATGTAGCTGTTTGTATGATAGTATAAGAATAAAGATGATGCCCATTTTGAACACAGGAAATATGTGTTATTGTATTATGCACTAATATTCTAATGTACATTAATTTGCAGGTTAAATAGTAGTATGAGATGATATACAACTCTATTGTTTGAACATATCTGTCTCACTGATTATTCACAGATTACTTGGCAATTCAGGTGAAAGGAATTGGTGGTATTTCATGGATTTTAAAATGTGTTATTTAGATAAGTTTACTGACATTTACCATAAGTTGACTTACTCTTGCATTCAATGTTATTTATCTTATTGGCTAAGGATTATACTCCAAAAATTAGATTTGAGAAGTTGAAGAATACACATATATCTCAAATTATTTTTCTATACAGATTTTAAAAATTGTGTGAGGTTCTAGCAGTGAAATTAATTATTTAAGGCAAGCATTTTTCCTCTTATTTTGTATCATCAAACACATATATGTATATACATATATATAGTTTATGAGTATACATATATATGGTATGTATATGTGTGCATGTTTCTTTTCTCAAGGGTTAGTGTGTGAGTCACTAACACATTAGTCTAAATTAGCCTGCTTCTTTCACTTCCAACTCTCCCAGAAATGACATAGCTTTCCTCTGACACTTTACAAGAAGAATAAACCCAGAAATAGGATGCCTTTGGACTTAAAAACAAACATCATCTGTTTTAAAATTTGCCAATGGTAGGTTCTGCTTATATCTGTTTGATATAAATTTTACCTGGAAGTAAACTTTTATAATAATTTAGAAAATTTCTTCCTATTTACAAAGGAAATAACTGAGGTCCAGAGCATAGACTGAATACAAGAAAGCATGGTCCCCTTCTCCTTTTAAGGATGCCCCTTGCACACATTGCTTCCACTGTAATTTCTTTACTATAATTTAGTGCAGTGGTCAAACTTAGCTTTGAGGAAAATGGGGAATATTTTTATGATAAAATGACTATGTAACCATATACAAGTTTGAGATTCTATTACTCAGGAAAAGAAGGGGATAAGAGTTATTGATGGGAGACAATGCCTATTTCTCAACATTTAGTGCTTTTTATACCTAAATAATAGTGGGAACCCTTTTTCTCTTACAGGAACATATTTGTCTCCTACCTAAGGAAATAACTTCAAGGTTGCAGTCATTTTATGTTTCCAGTTCAAAGTCCAGTCACTCATATCTGGATATGATGTCTATTGCTCAAGACAGCTCTTTCTCCTCATCTGATACGCAGTATGAAAGAGGACCCTGCACAATAAAATTCACTTAAAACAAGGGAGAAATGGAGATAACATAGGAGTAACTCTGATTGTTGTGGTCAGTTCCCAGGTTAAAGTAACTGGAACCAAATATTTTGTGGAAACATATTTTTGAGTCTTAAGTCATTATTTTTTTATTTATCAGCCTCTCTATTCTGCCCATTTTTCTTTCCATCAACCTAATGTAAATGACCTTGAAATTGAAATTATTTGTTAGAATTTAAAATATACTAATCATCACTCCCTCACTTAATAGTTCTGAATCATTTGAGAACTAACATAAGAGTAAGATAGGTATCAAAATATCAGCTTTTTGGCTGGTAAATCTACACTGAAGAAAATGCATTAGATCTGAGATTCAAATAGGGTTTTTATACTTACCTCTTTTAAATTAAGCCATTATGATCTATCCACAGGGACAACAGGTAGATCTTTATAGGACATATTTACCTGACAGATAAGTGGATTTTGTCCTTTCAATTCTGAGGGCAAGGCACAATTGTCCTGATCAACAGAATAGTAGGGAGGCATGAAAGCTATAGGCAAATATGGGAACCTTGTTCTGTACTCATGAATCAAAAAAGACACTGTCTTGAATGTATAGAAGAGCAGTACACTAAAAGGCAAAGGATTATGGAAAGAGTAAGAAAATGGTTTTCTATATCCTATTTTAATTGATAAAGAAGTTTAGTAAGTTTTTTAACTTAATTTTTTATTTTCAAAGGAACTTTTCCTCTCTTTCTCTTCTCTCTCTCTGTACCTCTCTCCTTCCCCCTCCTCTTTCTCTCTCTGTCTCATTGATTTTCTGCTATACTTTGCAGACATTGGCTTATATAGGTAGGTAAGATAACCCCATAGAATAAATTTGTACAGATTCTTGAAACAAAATTCTAATACTTCAAAAATAAAACAGGATCTATGAGTTTCAAGTAATGCTGATGAAGAGGGTATAAATATCACTAGACCTGGGGTGAAAATTTTCCTTTTGTATTTTAGAATTTATTTGGCTCCCAATAAGAAAATTGTAAGAAAAATAAAATTTATCGATAAATTATAATGTTTTATGTAAACAAATCAATTTTATTTCTCAGTAATTCATTATAACACCTTTTAGGTAGCTGTATAACACTGACCATTATTTTACAGGCTAGGAGACTAAAGATAAGAAGGGGAACAACTTCGTCCTGTGAGGAAAGCAATCCAGACTTCTAAATGTGGCCCTCTGATTTGACATTCCTAGCTTTCTCCACTACAGCATACTGAAGTCACTAGTGAAAAAGCACTCCATATGTCACACAACATGCCATAAGACTGTCTAACTATTTTGAAGAAAATATCCCAGAGAATCAATGACCAAGGGAGAATTGTAGAAAGCAGATGGCGTCAACAGCACACTTCTGGTGTCGCATCTGTGGTTACTTCTGTGCCTTTACATTGGAGTGTACTTACAACAAAAGAGCCAGTATGTTCAGAAAGAAAGAAGATCATAATAAAAAAAGACCAAACTTCCAGCACAAACACATTTACTAATTACAAAATTGCAGTGGATATTAACCACACTGTGTTGTGTATGTGTGAGCCCATGAGCCCGGGCACCAGTAGAAACTACCTAATGCTCACTGAATGCCATAAAACTTGGAAGCCCAGAGGCCAAAAGGACCCCAAGAGACTCACCTAGAAGTCACAGTAATAGAGTTGCAGTAGTAACCCCCTACCTAATTACAGATGGTGCTCAAGGCAAAATCCCATTAAGACAAGTTTTATGGGTTTGTTGCAGACTGGCTGTTAGAAACTACACCATTAGTATACAGAGCTTGAAATCCAGACAGTGCTGATCTCCAGTCTCTCTGCAGGGATAATAAATGGGAAAAACAACAACAACAAACAAGCTAACAAACCCGACAATTTGACATTCCTAGCTTTCTCCACTACAGCATACTGAAGTCACTAGTGAAAAAGCACTCCATATGTCACACAACATGCCATAAGACTGTCTTAACAGTCTACTTAACTACTAAGTAGTTGAACTTGAACTAGACACCATTCTAAGAAAACATGCTATGTCAAATTAAACAAAACAAAACTCTAATATGTAATTGCTGCTAAATATTCTTAGGCATATAGTGCTTACATGAACAACCTCCATGTTGTTCCAAAAACATTGAAATGTGTTTTTTTTCACATTGAAAACAAGCTAAAAAAGATAAGATATGTGAGTTTCTTTTGATTTTTACTTTGAAGTAGCGTGTTTTGTTAGATTACTAGTTCAGAGCATGGCTGGACCTCAGCCCTGACCTACACTAGACTCATGAGAGATTTACAGGGAGGAAGTGCCAGGCAAATGTTCACTTTATTATAATGTCTTAATCCCCTGTGGCTGTGCCCTGGTGAATTATGCTGGGCTGCATGTGTAGCCTAAGACCTTACTTGGGGTGTTTAACTTAAGGTCAAGGCTAGAAACATGCATATTCTCACTTTTCCTTAAGTCTGTACCAGACATTTAGGCTTTCTTACCCTAAGGGCAAAGGAAGTCTCAAAAGACAAAATCAAAGTAGGGGAAAAAAAAACAAAACTAGAGGAGAGCAGGCCTAAAATCTCAGTTTATGCTTTTTTTCACCCATATCCAAATTTGGTGGGTCAACAAATATTTTCTGCAAATGTCCAGGTAGTAAATGAAAATCCTGCTTTGTGGGTTATAAGACCTTTGTTGCAACCACACAACTTTGCCACTGAAGCATGGAAGCAACCACAGACAATTTGAAAACAAGAAGGCATCACCAGATTTGTAGTAAAATAGAAGGGATGGGGTGTGTGGGCCTTCTTGTGCCGACTATGTGGGTCTTTAGTAACCGTGCTGCTGCACTTCCTGGAATGAGGAGTTTTCAGGCCATCCCTCGGAGAAGGCACTGAAAGAAAGGCAAGGATGAGATTAACAAATAAGCACTTCACAAAGAAAAATAAAACAAACACAACCTATTTCTTCCTTTTATTGATATCATTGACCCTCAACTCTGTGGCCTAATTTGGTTTTACTTCCTTGAGGCATTCGGAGCTGTATCTAAGAGGCTGAGTTTGTAGGCTTGAGCTTCAGGTTAAAATGTGTCTTCAATGGTATCCCAAGGAAGGTTTTTCCTACGTTTTAACTGAGACCTATAATCTAATCATCTGCCCACATTTGCGGGGGAAATCCTCACAAAAACCATATTCAATCATTCTAAGAGAATATTACACTGCATGAAACTTTCTAGTTTCTGTAAAATTAAATATTTTAACATAGAACCAATCATAGGAAATATATTTAATATGATTTTCTATTAAAGATGACAACACTGCATTTTTGTTTTTTGATGGCCCTTGCTTAATTTTTCCTTGTGTTAAGTGAAAAGGTAAAGGGAAATGACCACAGACTAAGTAGCAATCTTGATAAGCATTTCTATTCCTTGAACTGATTAAACGTCATTTATTAGCTTAAAAATATTGAGAATGAATTAGTGTTCTGAGCTATTGTTTGTTTGTTTTTTCCTATTCATGTGAAGAGAAGGTAAATTGGTCTCCTTAAATGCTCAGCTCACTAGCACCAGCAGCTTCATCCTATGCCTTGAAATTATTTAAGGCACAACTGCCTTTAAAATGCATAAACCCATACCTGCCCTCAGTGTTCCAGTCTTTGATCTTTCACCACAGATTGTGTTGTACATCATCAAAAATTCTCAAAGCTCCTCTATGAACATTGGTCAGGTCCATGGGAACACTGCAGAATTTGATCTTGAAATGACAAAATTGAAAGTATTTAGATCTCAGCCTCTAGTACTGTACTTGTTTAAACAATTCATAATACATTGGAATGATTTTTTCTGTTGTTCAGTAAATTATACATGATACCACTTTTAATGTTTTTAAATGAGAGAACTGACAGTCAAAATGGAGAATTCCAATTAACACTGAATTTTTATTTTATCAATATTTTAAAGGATTGTAAGCTTCAGATATGAGGTGTGATTCTAAAGTGTGACTTTTGTCACAAACATAAATTTCCACATCCACATGGCTTCTGTCCTTCTATTGGATTCAACAAACATTTATTATATGACTATGATATGTCTGATGTAAAGCCATGCAAAATTGGAAAGGCACATTCTCTGCCTTCCAGGAACATGAAATTTAGAAAGACAATTAGGGTATATGTCTTACAAAATTAGTCAGTTTATTCAAATAATTCCTGTGTAATAGTTTTTCAAGAACAAGTCCTCAAAAGTAGCTCTGGCTGGCTAGCTCAGTTGATTAGAGCATCATTCAGACATGCAAAGATTGTTGGTTCAATCCCTGGTTAGGGCACATATAAGAACCAACCAATTAATGTATAACAATTGGGAAACAAACTGACCTTTCTCTCTCTCTCTCTCTCTCTAAAATCAATAAATTTAAAATAATACCTCAAAAGTAATAAATCACAGAAAAAATGAATCTTATTATTTGGACTAGAGGAGATTCTAGGCCTATCTCCTGTTCCAACTATTGAGAACCCTACAGAGATAAATCAGTGCTTTGAAACAAACAAAAAAATCTTGACAAAGAGACCAACACATTAGATTGAATTTGTAAACTGAGAAAGCATAAGGTAAAAACTAGGAAGTGGAATAACATATGTTCATGTATTTGCTACCTTTTTAACAGTATATAATTTATGAGTGCATTGGTTGCATGTGATGGAAACCTAAGTAAATTAGTGGAATAAAACAGACAAATATATTGACTTTTGAAATACATGACTTTTGGAAAACCAAACCATGGGAAATGTGGCAGCTCTGCCATGTAAATTTTTCCATTTCATTTTTTGGTTCTCTTTATCTCTGGCATTTGCCTCATTATCTAACATGCTTGACCTGTAGGACGTATGGTTATCAGGAAGAACAAAGTTTTATATGAGGTCTATCCAGAAGGTATCCAACCATGTAATACGAAAAATAGAGACATTTATTGAAGAAGATAAAAGATATAAGAAACATTCTACATAGGACGAAGATGCTTCAGTCCTCTTCAAGTAGGCATCTTGGAACCTCACACAGTTTTCCCAATTGTCATCAGCTGCCCCATCATATTTTCCTAAATCTCATCAATAGTCTGCAATCCCTTCCCTTTCAAAGGTGGTTTTGGTTTTGTGAAAAGCCAGAAGTCAGAGGGTGCCAATCTGGGCTATAGGGTGAATGAGTCACCTGGGTGATTTGATGTTTCATCAAAAAACTCTGCTTGAGACATGATTCATGAGTGGACACATTGTTATGATAAAGTTGCCAGTCACCAGTTGCTGATAGATGTGGCCTTCTGAATCATCTGAATAGTTTCCATAGAGGAATGTTCCGACTTAATGCAAAATCTGATCCACATTTGTTGCTCTACTCAGTCATACAGCCACACAGTACACATGCTCACTCAGAGGTGTTTACTGCCTCCACTGACTAGTATAATGAAGTCCTCATTGTTCACGCATGCACAGTCCAGTCCACTCTCCTTGGCTGCCACTTTACATCAATGTCATGCAAACCATTCTCATTATATTAACAATGGCTGGATTTTTTCTGGATCAAACTTGTCCTATCTTCTAATGTTTATATTGGAGAGGACTTCACAGATTTCTTAACCTCCTCATTATAGAATTCTGGGGAAAGATTTTGGCTCAGTTTGGGGGAGGTTCATTTCCCAAAACAAATCAATTGCATACATAAATCTGATAGTGCCTCAGGTTGTCAAGCAGGTATACCAAAATAATGATTCCAGGAAAAATATAAGATTACCACTGATAAATGCCTCTATAGAGGTCCACTATAGACATATAAAATGTAAGTATTGCAAATGGCTCATAACCATAAATGCAAATATCTTAAATAAAAACAGCATAAAAATTTCCAATTTGCAGTTTTAATTCAGAAGAAATTAAGGAGATGTTATACATTATGCCTCTATTCATCATCTTGACACATTTTTTATGCCTTTGATTTGGTCCTAATAAAATTGGGAGGTAGTTTCATGTGTACATAAGCTTTTTTGATGTAGGTTTTAGGGAATTTTAAGATGAGAATAGTATATGGATACAGTTAAGTGGTAATTTTTTTCCCTAATTAAGCACCTTTATCATCATAGTTATATCAATTCATGAAAATGTCAACTGTAATTCAATTCCTTTTTATTTCATCAATCTACCCCTTTAATAGTAGACAATGATGGTTTTTCATTAGAATAAGTTAACAAGAGAATGCATGTGTTATGTTTAAAAGTTATTGGATCTAATATAGAATAAATTAGCACTATTGTTGATTGGCGTGCGTAGCCTTATCTAAATAATTTTTCTAAGGTTACTTATTATAATTTTATTATATATATTTAAATGAATATTTTTAGGTCTTAGTTTTCTAAATACTCATTGAATGAAGGACCCCAAAGGAGGAAACAATTAGATTCCTCAATTTATGAAAAATAGAACAAATTCAGCTACAATTACAATTCCCAAATGAAATCTCAGATTTACCTTGTGTTGTTTGTAAGGTTAGAGATTGGAGAGAACAATCTTGTAATAACTTGGTTTTATTGCTAAAGGCCTCGCAAACTATTTATTAAAGGTAGTTTGAGAATAAATATGTCAACTACATTGAATACTATTAGAAAAATGTCTTACTTTGTATAGGATGCTTGCATTATATACCCTTGTGAAAGTGTTTCATTCCCAACAGGTTGTGAGTACAGCCAGTTCTCATATAACATGACATCTGTAGCCCTAAAAATCCTTGTGCTGTGTAAAATTATACCATAAAAACACAGGGCCTATGCGAAAAATAGGATTGGGTCACAGCACTCAAGAACTTTGTTAGTGATACATTTAAGAAAAAATAGGAACCCAATAAAAACAGTAGCACATTTTATATGCAGTAAATGTTTAAGAAATACATGAAAGTTGCCTTAAAAATGGCACTTTACATTAAAAATGACCTGAAGTTTGTTTGTGGATGTGGGCCTCAGAAACTGTATTAGTTTTCTATTGCTTACATAACAAATCACCACAAACTTGTTGCCAGAAGTCTAGGCACAGCTTAGCTGGGTCCTGGGCTCAGGATCTCACAGGATGAAATCAAAGGGTAAGCTGAAACTGCAATTTCTGTTAAAGCTCTTGTCCTCTTCTAAGCTTATTCAAGGTGTTAGCAGAATCAGTTTTGGTGTTGTAGGAGTCTCACCCTCACCTCCTAGAGGCCAACCCTCTCCACAGGGAGTCACATGAACTGTTTGCTTCTTTACAGTCAGCAGGAGAACGTCTCTGCCTTATTTCATCTCTGACCCTCTTTCGAAGGTCCTCTATTAAAGGGCTCCCATGATTGAAGTTCACCCAGAATAATCTACCTTTTGATTAACTTAAAGTTAACTGATAGGGGAACTTAATTATAACTGTAAATATCTTCCATCTTTACTATGTAATATTTCGTAATCATGGGAGAGATAACGTATCACCTCTGCTGTGTTTCATTGATTAGAAGCAAATTACAAGTTCCCCCCATGCAAAAGCGGGGGATAACAAAAGGACATGAATCACTGAAGGTCATTCTTTTAGTTCTACCTAAGACAACAGTTGCAGCTTGTGAGTTATTGTGGAGTGGTGAGAGGAGGGCAATATGAAATTGGGTGGAAAGTTACAACAAAATACTGCAGATCAATAGAGCTCACAACAAATGCAGTGAATTGAGGTAGGTGGTAGATACGTGAAGTGTGTGTATTTGTGTGTTTAGTGAATTCCTATGTGGTAGCTCAGTTTAGCTGGGAATAGTTGTGTGCATTCAGCTAGTTTTCCTTACAGATGAAATCACACATAAGCAAATACAAAATCCGTATTATGCTCAAATTGTTCCTTAATATCTCAGTTGTGTTGGGACCAATGTGTGTTTTTAAAACAAGCATTATAGCAGAATAAACTATACATATTTATCTTTCTATTGCCTTCAATACTTAAAAGAATGTTCGCATATAATGGAAGTTTTTTTAATACATTTAAAATTGAATAGAATTGAGATAGACTTTGGAATTTGGGACAGATACAAACATGGGCTTTAAGTCAATCCATCAAGTCCTCACTAAGTTATGTTCATGGTTCCCATGAGCCAAAGAATAATAGAAACTGGATGAATATATGATTTTTTGACAGAATCATGTAGAACTCAGAGAACAAGAAGTGTTCAGGAAAATGTATCATAAAGGCAGAATGGCACAGTTTGGATACCTGAGTTCTAGTTTAAAGATTACCACGTTGATCTTTATTATATGAATTTCCTCTTGTTTTAAAATGTACTGGAGACAAGTGAGTTTCTGAAAGTAAATGAGCATTTGTAACAGAATCTTAGAGAAAGACATATAAATAGATTTGTCTGTTTCCCATTTGAGGTATTTGTACAATATTGCCTGGGTAATCAAAGATCCACTATATTTAAGAAATTTCAGCATATCTTCCCAGTTGTGCTTCCTTCACAGAAACGTGATCAGGAAACTAAACAAAAATAGACAAAGTGTCAAAACAAACTGTCAGAAAGGTTTGCATCTATGGACCAGCAATACTAAGAATGCTTCATGTGTAGCTCATTACTGTAACTACTTCAGGAATATAAGGAAGACAATAAGAAGACATTCTTCTTTGAATATCACAATAGAAGACCAATTATGTAATTTAACACCCAAATTTCCACCACAACAATTAAAGATACATGAAATAAGAGTATTCTTACTAGCCTTTGTTAAATATAGTAATAAGATAGCATCAAAAGACAAATTTTAGAATTTTGTGCAAAATATTTGAGGGGTGGGGGTGGGGGATGAGAAAAGGAGAGTCATTTGTTATTTCAGATTTTAGTTTACAGTGTCATTCTCAGTAAATGTACCCAGGTATCCTTGAAGAAATGGCTGATTGCGGGGCTGGGCATGAATATACAAGATGAGCCTGGAGCATCATATGGTACCAGAAAGTAAGAAAGTGCTCAAAACCAAAACAATAAGGATATGTCAAAGAGACAAATGTGCCAATAGGAAAGAAGGCCAAGTGCCAAAGCTGGGACAATTTGAGCAACTAAAAAATTAATATACCCTATAGTATAAACAAATCTCTATGAGCTCACATGATATAAATAAAACATCAAACAGATAAATAAATGGGAGAAAGAAACACATTTCCCATACAGAATAATTCCGAATCATTTAGATAGATACTACCTGCTCTAGGAGATGGCGCTTAATTACAAAAACCTTGAGTATAGATGGTACTTAATGACTTGCTTTTACAGAATAGAGCATGAAAATGGATTGGGCGGGGCGGGGGGTGGTGGTGATAAATACAATGAAGAAATCTGGCAAACTCTCCGTGACCAAGTTTGACATCATCAATGATAAGTCATTTTAATAGCATGAACACTTGATATGATGGCATGAGAAGACAACATTGCCTGTGTGGTCTCCCTACCAGAAACCCAGGGCCCTGTCAATCTAATCATATGAAAAACATCAGACAAATCCAAACTGAGCAATGTTATACAAAATATCTGACCAGTGCCCCTCAAAACCGTCAGGTCATAAAAAATAAGCAGTGTCTGAGAAACTGTTGTTACTAAGGAGACATGACAAAATGTAAAGCAATATCCTGGGTAGGATCCTGGAACAGAAAAAAGAACATTTGGTGAGAATAAGAGAAGTCTAAATAATGTATAGAGTTTAGTTAAAAAATAAACTACTGTTGCCTTCTTAGTTTTGATAAATGTACCATGATAATACAGAATGTAAAAAATAGGGAAAGTAGCGTGAAGTGTCATAGGTGGCAACTCTGTACTACCTTTGCAAATTTTCTGTAAAATTTAAAGTAAAAAAAAACAACCTTTAATTAAATTTAAAAATATGTAAATTAATTAACTATATATTAATTAAAAGATGGTAGAGGGAAGGCCTAGAATAGCGGTGTTTTGGCAAACAAAATGAAAGGCAAAGACCATTTGTTGAGAATCTAGCATGGGCAAGAGGCTGTGCTAGGTGCCTCGTTCTACATACCATATTTTACTTTTGCATTACTCTGTATTAAGGCACACAAGAAAACACCTCTAAACCAATAAACCAGCTCCAAATAGCTACCAGCTGAGTCTCTCAAATTACAAATAAATCAAATTGACAACTTTTGAAAGTCATTAGGGATTACATATCACCTAGTATGACAGGTATGAAAATAAAGTCTTCTCTGGGTTCTAAAAACCAATTACTAAAAGCTCAATGTCATTCTTTCACACAAATGCAAAACCAGAATTCTTTAGGAAACTAAACTTTTATTCAAGACTGAGCAATCAAGCCTGCAGGTTATAAAAGGTGTTTCTATAGAGTAAAACTATGCTAAAGAATTCCAAGTAGTGTGAATGGAATTTCTGAAAAACTAGGATTTAAAGCAGTTTATCTGAACCAACAGGGGTTACATCAAAGTTTATTCTTTTTGGGAAAAAGTATTTTTATTTCTATAGAAAAGAAGGAGGAAGATGATAAAAATATGGAATGGCTACAAATTAACCATTCCATCAAGACTACAATCTCATAAATATCTCCTGCAAAGTGATTTTTATTATCTCTTGGTGCCAGAAAAGGATCCTCAATTGTTCTTTTTAAAGTTATGTGGCAAAATCTCACTGCAAAAATATCTAATTGAAATTCAAATTGAACAGTCAGTATATTTATTGAGAGTTCATTATGCAAAACACCGAGCTGGATTACTAAAAAGTAAATAACATTTTAAGAAAATATAAATAAGTAAAAGATTACTTGAATTTCTTAGAACAGTAGCGATGAAGATGTTGTAATCATTGCATCTACTTAGCACTAGACAGAGAATGGAAAAAAAAAAAGACAAGAAGCTCTGGCAAGGTGGTTCAGTTGGTGAAAGTCCATCCCCAGTCAGGGCACATACAGGAATTAACCAATGAATGCATAAGTAAGTGGGTTATACTAACATTCACTCTAAGACCCAATTCTATAAGAACCTTCAAACTTCACTTATATGCCATGGTTTGAATTGGATTCTGAGTCAATTAAAACATTTCACATAATCAAAGAGAATAGTCAAATAGCATAACTTTAAAACAGAGTTCAACAACATATTTCACATAGCAATGCATTCACTGGAAGGAAGGGGGTTCAAAGTTGGTAAATCAGAAGTTCAAATAAGTTAAGGCTCTTATCAACTTCCACAATCCTTTCAACTTTTCTCCTAGAGTCATAATATGCAGAGTACAGCTCCAAACATCATGTCCTCATACAGTCATGTTTGAAGTATCCAAGGAAATTATTAATTTAGAAGGTTGGTGCTACTCAAACACTGCACATTCCCAAGAAAGTTTTACCTTCAGCACTGGTCCTTGGCTGACTCCTGGGAGATGAACACTGAGCCCTGGGAATATTCTGGCTGATTTTTACTATTTTGTGTTTTATTTTGTATGCCCAGGGAGCTGGACCATGAGATACCAGTTTGATCAGCTAGCTTATGCTAACAGTATTGTATATGTGAATGCCTGTTTTTGTTGTGGGGGGTTGGAGTCTAAATATCTGAGGTCAGTCGGAGGCGCTGCATGTTTGTGTGACTAATGACACTCTCCCCACTCCCTCCAAATACACCTGGGCATTAAGGCTTGGTAAGCTGCCCTGGGTGGTAACACTTGACATGTACACTACACATTATTGCTGGGAGAATTAAGCATGTTGGTGTAATTATACTGGGAAAGAACACCTAGAAGCTTGTACTTGGTTTCTCGTTAATTTACCCTGTGCCTCTTTTCTTTTTGCTAATTTTAATCTATATATTTTTCTGCTGTAGTGCTGAGTTAACAGCTTTCTGAGTCTTCTGAGTCCTTTTCACTAATGATTGACCCTGAGTATGATTTTGGGGACACCCAACTTAAGTTGGTGTTAAAAGTGTGAGGTAATAAGGACATCATTCTCACTCAAGTCTCTTCTTACAACAAAACCTTTTCCAGAATTCCCCCTGAAGACAGCTTAACCTTTTCTTTTTTCTTTTGGTCAGAACTAACTCACAGGGTTACTCCTAGGTGCAACTGATGCTAATTGGGAATGTGACAATTTTAGCCTCTATCATGTGATGTTGGCAGTTTTTAAAGAATATGGCTGTTAACTAGGTCACCAGGAGTGATGACATAGATGATTTCATGTTTTTTTATATTTTCATTCATCATCCCGTTCATTTCTTTAGCCCATCTGATTTATTCCAGATACTTTTTTCCATTCACATTTTTGGATGGGGACATGCCTTCATGTTCTATACTCACATGACTTACATGACAAGCTTATTTGGAATTATTTAATTCCTAGCAAAAGTTAAAACTACTAGATTAAAGGGACATAAGAGTGAAACTCTAAATTATATAAAAAGTTTACCTCAAGCTGGCATACATTTACAAATGTAGCAATTAATGCTGCCTCAGGTCACAAAATATGTTAAAAGCTGATAGAGTTTGAGCCTGAGTTTTCAAACTTCCATGCCAATTATTTTTTCCACTGAGCCAACAGCTTTCTAAGACACTGATGTAGGTACCTCTATGTCCTGATATATGAAAATGGGTCCTTTAAGGGTACTTACTATGGTCTATACTCTCACAAATATTTACATTAACACTGCTGAGAGACATATAATATTTCAGTCATTTATATTTCTCAAGCTTGCTTGCAAAGAACACAGATTATTCTCCATTATGAAAATATAATTGTAAGGATGTATGAAATTATAAAACATAAAGCCAAAATCAAGCTCCATCCAATTGGGAAGATTCCATGCCTATTCTTTGACTATTTTCTCCCTTTCACAACAATCACTGAATCAAATCTGGTATGATCAGTGGGATTGTAGGTTTTATTTTCTAAAAACATATATGGCTACTCAAAAAATCAGGTTATATTCTTCTTCTAAGCTATCAAACTATGTCAGAGAAACTTCATTACTTCTCCTTCCACCTTGGCCTACTCAAAGGGGTAAAAACGTGGAAAACGATTGGCAAATGAAGCACCGATCATCATCATACAACGTCTATATAAATAAACATTTACACATTGATATACACTAGTGAAATAAAATCATAACCAGAGTTAAAAGAGACTTAAGCATCCAGTCAATTCTTTCTTTGCCTGCTTGAGTCCTTTGTACGACATTCTAAACAAATGTTTCCTAACCTACCATTAAAACTTCTAACAATGATTAGCTTGTTAACTTCATTACATAGTTCGTTCCATTTTTGTATAGCTTTTACTACTGGCAGTTCCTATCTACTATGGAGCTGAAAAAAAATACAAGAACTTAAGACTTATTTCATGCAGTAGGACTTTAAATCTTTGAAGACTTTTGGGGGTATCATTTAAACCTCCATTTTTATTGTTACTTGAGTCAGATCTGCTAAGGGTAACTCGCTACTGTTTTAGTCTGCTTTTATTTCTAAAATAGAGTTAATTTTAAATATTTAATTTATTTATTTTTAGAGAGAGGGGAAGGCAAGAGAAAGAGAGGGAGAGAAACTTCGATCAGTTGCCTCTGGCACACCCTCAACTGGGGACCTGGCCTGCAATGCAGGCATGTGCACTGACTGGAAATTGAACTGGTGACCTTGTGGTTCACAGGATGATGCCCAACCCACTAAGCCACACCAGTAAGGGCTAGAACAATGTTATTTTTAATGAGTTCTGAATTGCATATTTAACGTTGTGTAAAGATCTAATTAAAATGATGTGTAAATTGATTATATCACCAAATGTTCCCGATAGCCACATTATTATCATTCACACTCTGAGCCTTAGGAGTATGCTTTTATTTACAATTCCAGAAAGTTGGAAACATATGTATTCAGTGCTTTAATCACAGCAACAACATACATCATCAATATGATTTTGAGAAAGAAGAATTTATTTTCATTTTATAACCCATATGGGAATATTATTTGACAGGATGCTAAATGTTAAGCAGCTGACAATGCATGATCTTAGGACAGATAAGCCTGTATTCATTTCAGTTTTATTTGTTCTTATCTAATGAATTGAGCCTAGCATTTTAAACCATGAACTTTATGTTGTTTCCATGTGTAATATGAGGATTATAAAAACAATATCATAGTATATTCATGAGAATATAAAATTAAAAAATGCTTGGAATTTTTTTGTATAACATAAAAACTAATTTTCTCTTTTTTAATAAAAGTAGTATGCCAAATTATCCCAAATTAACCCAAGTTTTGCCCCTTTCTGTTCATTTTTTATTAGTTAAAAAAATGCCCATTCTGCCTTTTCTATAAGCAAATACTTCTTTCCCTCTCTTATAATCTTACCCCAGATTGTTTCTCAAAGAAGACCATTTTTGTTCTCAATGAATTAGTACAATTCCATTAGGTAATTAGCTTATCTAGCTTAATTAGAAGATAGGAAGGTTTTCTATGTGTACTCCAATTGTACAACAGGAGACATCCAATGAGGTTAAGTCACATGCTCTTCTGCCCCAAGGACAATTGCAATAGTGAGAACTTAACTGGGGATGCAGTGTCTGTATCTTGATACTACCCTGTTGTGCAAATCTGGGAAGTAACTTCATTCTTCTTAATTTGAGTTCATTATAAGTAGGTGGGGATAAGACCTGTCACCCAGTATTGCTGTGACAATTAGATTAAATGAGATACTGAATGAAAGAGCTTCTGGCTTTCGTACTTTTATTAAATTGAATTTCTACATTTGAAGAATGGCCACTGTTGCTGAAACATTTGAGGGATTTCCTTGAAATCTTAAAACATTTCAGCCATTAGTCAATGAATAGAATAGAATAATTTACCCATTAAGGGCTTACATTATAATGAAAAAATTACATTATTAAGAAAAGCAGCAAATCACTTTTCCTGGACCCAATCTGTCTATGGTCTGTTTACTAGTAACTAGATCTATAAATATTTGCAACCCAGTTAAGATACTAAATCTATCATTTATGTATAATGAAAATGCTTTACGGTTGTTTCTCCTTTTGATTTAGCTCAGTGGCAAGAATATCATTTTATAGACTGCTACTCAGAAATCTAATTTCTCTAGACAAAAATGTCATCAACAAACATAGCTAAGCTTATATAAAATAAGCTTTTGTAGTTTTAATGAAATCTGGGTGAAAGATAAGTGAAACAGTTCAGCATATATCGATGAGTTGAGAAGCTGTGGAATTTGATTGGCATTTTAAAATTGCATTAACCTTGACCCACCCAGTTTATTAGTTTATTATAGAAAAAGTCACTCAAAGCCCCTGGAAATAGAGCTAATTAAGAGGCACCAAGAAATGGTTAGAACTCACTGAACAAAATATTTTCAAAAACTCCTTTAGAATGTACCAGAGAAATCCACCAATTTGGGCTAGCTGATGTATGACTCATTAGAATATTTTAAAAAGGGCGGTTTGATTTTAGATAAGTGTTCAGTGAAAAATAAATGGTGGTGCAAAACAGAATTCGATGCAGAGTACAGGCTCAGGTAAAACTTAACATAGGCAGAGTTTACGTGCTGACCCAAATCTCATCCAGGAACTGTCTACTAGTACTCTTAGGGGCCACGTTATAGTCTCTGGCTCTATCAGGCCCCCATTTATGGCTATCATCCTTCTGTCTTTACCCCCAAATTCAAAACTTTCCACACTTACCTCAGTCACCGAAATCCACATACTTCCTGTTCTTTTCTTTAAGAGATTCTGGTAAATCAGCAGTGATCTGATACTTAAATTCATGTAAAGCATTAATGTGGATAATTTCTTAAATGTGAATAGAAGCGAACTTGTTAATTAATCATAAAAACTGTTTATTTAATTTTAAGAAAGGTTGATTTAAAAAAGAGAGGTATAAATGCCCGCCTGCCTGTTAATAGCGTGTCAGGTAGGAATACGCGTACTTGGCTGTAGCCACAGGTGTCGTCAGTTACTGTGCTGTAGGAGATGAACAGTATATTTTTAAAAAGACTTGGAGATGGAGGTTTATTTTATGAGTATGTTAAGTGGATATCAATTAAGTGTGTTTCCATTGTATTACTTTCTTTTAGACAAAATTCACATTTTTATAACTTTTTACGTGCCTTGGCCGGAAGGAAATCTAAAAATCTTTTGCATTACGTAAGAAAACGTGTGTGTGTGTGTGTGTGTGTGTGTGTGTGTGTGTGTGTGTGTGTGTGTGTGTATGCAGGCATGTGTGTATGTGCTGGGTATAAAAAATAAGTCAGATATATTGGGGGATTTTTAAAAACCGTTCTTGATAATAGATAAACTAATGGCCCCCAGAGAGGCCTATGTCCTACTTCCTCAAACTTGTGAATATTTAGCTACATGGAAAAGGAGAATTAAGGGTGCTGACCACCTAGCCTCAAAGCAGGAAGATTGTTTTAAATTATATGAATGGGACCACGATAATGTAAAGGTTTATTCTAAGTGGGAGAATAGAAAGGAGAAAAAGTGAGAGAGAGAGAGAGAGAGAGAGAGAGAAGGAGAGAGAGAGGTGGCTGTGGAAGAATAGAGAGATGTAATGTTACTGGTTTTGAATAGTGAGGAAGCCAGTCATGCGCCAAAGGAGCTCAAGGAATGTGGCCAGCCTCTAGAAGCTGGAAAAGGCAAGGAAATGTTTATTCTGGAGCCTCCCAAAAGAATCCGAGTCCTGCTGACATCTTGATTTTTAAGCTCACGAAGACTTGTGTCAGACTTTGAACTACAGAACTGTAAGATAATAAATTTGTGTTGTTTTAAACTGCCAAATTTGTGGTAATTTATTACCAGAGCAACACATAACAACTCTTTTTAATATCTCATGGTATTCTTCCTTCTATGCATATGGTGTCCACTCCTATCAGCTAATTTGCTGCCAGAAGCAATGTAAGTGTGTAGAGAAATGAATGAATTTTGGTGACTTTGGAAGCCTCAGTCAACAAGGATGTGGCACAATAAAAATGTACTCAAAGAGGATCAAAGGAGTTATTTTCTGGACCCAAATTTCACCTATCTGAACACATATCTGCAGACAGTAACATGGCATTCTGGGGCCTGGATATCTTCTTCTGGATTTCAGTTTAACTAGAACTGATTTTTCTCTAGGCTCAAGGCATCCTAAGAGTCCTAAAGGGTTGTCTCTGGGCTTTCTATGGGCAGCAAAATGGGATGAGAAAACATGCGTTCAGGAGTTAGTATCTCAGGTCTTCCCATACCGTCCTCCTTTTCTCTCTCTGAATCACCGTGCTCCATTCAAAATGTGATTTTTCTCAGTAGATTTCTGATTTAAAATTATTTAAAAATTTTTTCAACTATAGTTATGTTCAGGATTATTTTGTATTAGTTTCAGGTGTACAGCATAGTGGTTAGACAATCATTTACTTTACAAAGGGTTCACCCTGATATTTCCAGTAACTGCCTGGCACTCTATATAGTTATTACACTATTATTGACTATATTCTTTAGGTTGTACATAGAATAGGAAATTAATTTACAAAAACATAAATAAATTTTAGAAAATACCTGAATTTAGTATATCTTTAAGTCTCTCAAAATTCCCAAATTCAGTTCTAATCAACATCTGTTCATATTCAGTTCAACAAATGTTAAGTGAATGTCATAGGATTTAATGTTTCATCAAAGGGATATGCCACAATTTTTAATTTTCCAATTAAACATGTTCTAATGTTTTATTATTTTAAATTGTGCTGAAATTACCACCTTATACATAAGTCTTTGACTGCATTTCTTAGTTCAATTGTAGTTTTCACTAAAAGTACAGTTATTCTTTCATTTATTCAAAAATATTTATAGAAAGCAGTGATATACCAGGAACTAGGTTACCATTTGGCAAAACAAAGCAAAACAGTTGCCCTAACAGGTACATTTATGATAATATAAATATTAAATATAATGGTAGGAATGGCTATGCTTTAAAAATAATAAAATAAATTGAGTGAATGAAATTACAGTTACATTTTATAACATGAATTTTATCTTCCTCCTCCAATGAGGAAGTAAGGTCCATGAGGGCAAGTATTTATTCTGTTCAGTTTATTTCTATATCCCCAACATCTCTTTCTATATATTTATTGAATACATTACTGAAGTTCTTTCCTATCTTGAGGTATGTAAACATTTACTTGCATTTCATTTTAAATTTAATCTCCTAATAAATTAGTTACTCATTTTGTGTAGGAAATTAGGTAAAAAATTCATATTTCTTCATATGTGGAGTTAGCCATTTTTTAAATATTAGTTGCTTATACACTTTCCTTTCTCAACTAATTTGTAAATGTAACTTAACCAAATAGTACATTTTTATAAAAAACTAGTTTATCTTTCTGGAAAAACCAATCTTCCAAAACATTTCAAATGTTAAATGAAAAATTAGAAATAAAAAGTAGAAGTTAATAATTGGTCTACATTATATGTAAAAATTACAAGTAAAACTACACACACACACAAATATATATCCTATACTTACAGTAATATATATTAGTTCTTTCTTAGTTTTTAGATCTAGTAAACATCATCCATACAATTTCATGTCTTCTGAGCTATTTCCTCAGGACACTTTATATGGGTGTGAACAATAAAAAACTAACACATATTTGAACAGAAGACATTAATTAAATTATATCTACCACCACCCATTACAGTACTGACACTAATGAATGTTTTGAAATTGCCCTTTTTTACAGAAGTAAAATTTTGACTTCCAAAGCATGTAAGGGGAAATTATTTCAGTGGTTGTTTGTCATATTGTGTCAAATATAGCTATATAATTAGCTGATTTTCAAAGAGGTGTTAGTCAGTAAATGGTTTATTTAAATTTGCTAATTATTAGGATATTAAGAGAAGAATATGATTTTGCTGAGGCATTCTCATATATTTAAAAGCAAATACAGATTCACTATCTAACTGATACATACTTTATACAAAATTAAGAGAAACACCCAAGAGTTATAACATGATACATGTAAGTCTCAGTATACATGCTTTAGAATACCTAGGAAACTTATTTATAAGGGAAGAAAGCATGTAGGAAGCTGTCACATTTCTTCTGCCTACCTTTTCTGACACTAAAGGGGATTTAGTGAATCAGTTGTGCCTTCACCTTCATTCAGAAAAACTCAGAAAGAGGAACAGACAAAGGAGCAAATTTAGACAATTTTGTTAGGGATTGGAGTTTACATTTCAAAAAATAGAGAGTAAAATTTTTTTTCTAGTTATCATCTTCTTTATTTAGATTGCCTTCTTTTTGATGGCTTAGTTCTTATTCTTTCTCACTCTATGGCATGAATGGCATTGCTATAATTAATTGGCCAGGCAAGAATAGAGGTGGGACTCAAGGACAAGGGTCCACAGAGTAAATGGCTAGCCTGAATCTGTGCAATGGGAATTAACATACGGCCAAGCCCAGGTCACTGAAGAAAATAGCATTTAGAGGGTGATAGCTCAGCTAGTGATTAAAAAATAGCTTTTATCTAAAGTATATTACCTTCTATTAATCAGAGGTAAACATCGATATAAGTAGAGTAACAGTTATGATGGCTATCTTTAACATACTAATATCTGGAATTCAATTTTTCCCTTTTCATTCATCGCATTTAAGACTATACCTATCTATATACCAGAGATTAATGACAAGCAATTTTGTCATAATGTTATAGACTCTATAGAGAATACCATAATGTAAAAATTCCAGGAGAAAATTCAATCAAATTGATTCATTTTTGTTTCATTTATACCCAGTAGACTTAGCAGTAAAAGTAAGTATGAAAAGCTACTATACAAGCTTTTGCTTTTATTTTAGATATGGCGATGAAGTTTGAGACGTCACAAGAGCTATATGACCACTTGTTTTTCCTTCTATCTTCTTAGAAGTTTGCTTTTAGGAATGGTAACTTTTCTCTAAATGCAGCAGGGAAGATGATTGATTACATTATCAGGAAACCACTACTTTGCATTGGACAAACAACAAAAATATAGCTCAAAGCTTGCTGCCTCATTTCAAGTTTTCAGAGAACCTGAGGTCTTTCAGGCTCATTAAACAATGACCATGGAGTTGTAAGCAAATACTTCCCGAAACCTAACCTAAGAATTTTTTGTTTGTTTGTTTTGAACAGGGAATATTTAATATAAAGAATTATGAACTAACACAAGTAATTAACTGCTAAGAGGAGTATAGAAACTTTGGAAGAGTAGCAGCATTAGAATATCCCCATGTTCTGTAATATACACTATGGCTGAGGGAGGGAAGGTGGAGGGGGGCAAGGGAAAGAGGTGGGGGGGAGGCAGAGACAAATGTATTTAAAAAGTAAATAAATTAAAAAAAAAGAATTAGAATTTTGATCTTCTTTAAGTGCACTAGACAGCCTCGTCAAAATATTCTCCTCCCCAAACTGAAAAGTATGGGCTCTAGACTTTTTCTGTTTTCCCTGTTCTTCAAATGTACAACCCACACTTTTTGTACAGTTTTACTTAGTTTGGTAAACTTTATATAATTATTTAAATCTATCTTTTATCTATAGCTAACAATGCCAAATAATGCATTCCTGGTACAAGCAACATGCCATATAAATCTTGTCTAGCAACTCCAGTCCACAAGGAAGTGTTATCAGAATGTGTCCAATAAATGCTGGCTAACTTGAAATGAAAGGATTTGAAAATATAGCTCTTAAAAAATTTGATGAGATGACACTTTCATTAACAAAGTGAAAATGTAAATAAATCATAGCTTTAAATAAAGTGATTCCCTTCTGGGAAGACTCTCTAAACTACTGGTACGTGCTCTGTTAATTTTTGAACCATATAAATTTTGCCAATTACAGCTTAGTTAATTTTTTGAATCTTTGCCATCGCGTACAAATTTCACCTGAGATAAGCCTCATGGATTGTTCAAGCTAGATAGTTTATCTTTCTTAGAACTGAGCATAAATCACAGAACCTTGGCCAGAGTTGAAATTAAAATATGTCCATGTCTGATGAAAACTGTCATTTTTGTATCCAAAGCAATGCACTTTTTCACCCTATTTTATTTTCATTAACCATGACTGCATAGGTATGGTGTTTATTGTCTAAATTATTTTTCAAGTATTTTTGGATACAACATGAGAAAAACTTAACCAAGAGTCTAAACTGTGCATGTGAGCTGCGAACTCTAACTAAATGTAAGGTATTTCAGATATATTTGCCTTTTTGAAATTTTCCCTTAAAGAATATTTTGTGGGTTTCATTTATGTAATAGATGACACTCTTTAACATGTTTGGGACAAGGCAAAGTGTTTTTCCAAGGACAACGACTTGGCACTAATTCGTCCCTGTATCACACACACGGTAGATCGCAAACCTGCTGAGTGCTTTTATTCACCCTGGAAACCTGACAGATGTGATCCCAGTGAGGTTCCACCATATTCCACAGCTGAGTGGAGCCCATATGTTATTGAAAAAAGAAAAAGAAAAGAAGAAGATTAATTCCATTGTCAATGTAAGTAATCGAGGTTATGTTGCCACCCTCCCCAGTCTGCATGGAAGTTTGCCAGTTTCTTAATTATTTATAAAAACAGGAATTGGGCTTAATACCACCAATATATGTTTTGCAGTGTGTTTACCCCTGTGGCTCTTTACATTCCATTCAGATGGAGTAATGAAGGCACAGATTGTTATCTTAATTGTACAACCTGAAGGGTATGTTGGATTTATGAACAGATAACGGACAGGCTCAGGGTTCAAGGTAAGAGTAGAAAAATACTGCTTTTCTTTGTCAGAAACCATGACTGGGAGGGAAGAGCAATTCTGAGCACTGTGTTTTAAGCTCTATGCCCATTGGTTCAGAGGATGAATGATTTTAGCTTCATTATGTCACACAAGTCTGTCTTTTGTTTGAGAACCTATATCAAAATGAGATATTTGTGACCTTGATTTATAAGTTGAACAGTCACATAAATATTCCATAAATCATTGTTTTCATTATGACCACATGTTCTCTTTGATGAATAAGGAGTACTGCAATATGAGAATAGATTCATTAGTAAAGAATTTATAGGTAATCTATTTTATAAAGCTTATTGGAATATGAGGTATTTTTATTCATAGCAAACCAGTCTACTGTCTTCCATAAGTTTTATATAGAGTTGGAGACTATCACAAAGTGTTATAAAAAGTAGATAAGTTACAAATAGAAAGGAAAGTGAAGTGCTAAAATTTGAAAATAGAAAATGTCAAACTGGAATTGTTTTATGATATTTGGCTCCTTTTTTAAAAAAAGACAATTGCATTGCTTGCCATGTATTTTTCCTTGGTAATTAAAATGAAAATTTTAAAATAAAATGTCATTCTTCAATATTTTGTAAGTAAGCTTTCTAAAGAAGTGGAAAATGAATGATTACAATTTATTGTTAAGAAATAATGTTATAATACACAAATGAGTATCAAATTGTATTATTTTTAACTAGTACAGCTATGTGTATTTGTGCATGTTTATTGCTAATAAAAAATGTGTGTATATTTAAACCTATAATGTACATAAATCTAAATATATACACATATGTAAACATACACATACATATGTAATATATAATACATAAAATATATGTACATTACAGATATTTACATACAGATATCTAGTAAGTAAGCTGAAAATCAAATGGTTAAAAGTATTCACTATTTTGAATAGTCAGTTTATTAAAAAAATTAAAACAGTCACTAAGGCTACTTGCAAGAGATTTGTAATAATTATTTTTTTACAATAATTTCACCAAATAGAATTCAGAACCTTATCGAAGAGTTAATGCTTGGCCCATTTTGCACATAGGAATATTAACTTAGCTTTCCAATACAATACCATTTGATTCAAAGAGTCATATTAAAAATAGTTGTTCTGCTGTTTTTACCAGTTATAGTAACCTAACAGTACAAAAGTTCCAGTCAATTACAAACAAGTTAATTAATAATATGTATTCAATATATTCTCCTCAAAAGTGATCAATTTGGAAACTCTGGTAGACATGGTTTCTATCTAGATCTTCGGGATCAGAAGATTCAGTATTTTGTACAAACAAGAATCATAGCATTCTAGAATCCCAGGTCCAATGGGATCTATATGCCGCATCATCCAATTATCAATAAGTACTTACACTTTTTGTTTTGTTTTGTTTCCGATCTTTTTTGAATTTCATTTTAATTTGTTTTAAATTAAATTTATTGAGGTGACATTGGTCAATAAAATTATACAGGTTTCAGGTATACAACTCTACAACACATGATCTGTACACTGCATTGTGTGTTCACCACCCCAAGTCAAGTCTCCCTCCATCACCATTTATGCCCTCTTTAACCTCTTCCTCCTCCCACCCCACACCTGGCAATCACCACGCTAGCATGTGGACAAATGCCCAAGACCTCCCGAGGACACCCACTTGAATGTAAATACCATCTAACTTTATTGAAGAGAAGTTTTAAATAGCCAAAATATACCTCCCATCAATTCCACCACTGGTCATCTTTGTACATCTTTAAAAACTGATATTGATAAAAAACATGATTACATATAATAAATTAATAAATATGTTTCAGTATAATATTCACATTTTAATTTATTTAATTGAGAGATTTACCTATAGTTGATCAAGCCTGCTGTGTTATAAATTTGTTCGAGTTCAGGCCATTTAAAACCTAAGTTCTCTTCACATGACAAATCTACTAATACTTGAGGGGGAAGTGGAGAAGTGTGTTACAGAGTGGTTCATGATTAAATAATGAAAAATGCCTTCTTCTTTTAATGTTAAATACATGACATATGAGACATGTATCCTAAATACGTATGCAATTTTGAGCAGAGCAACTCTTAGATCTTATATAGAGCTTAAAAAAAAAAATCTTTGGGAACCATAGTTTTTTTGTTTGTTTTTGTTTTTGCTTTGAACAAATAAGGACAGAATGCATTGACACAATTAGAATCTTCTCCACCTCTGACACTAAGATTTAATTATTGAGTCAAGCATGACAGGAAATATATCCATTTCCTTAAGATGAGTTCTCTCTAAAGTCATTTCTAAGTCTTTCCACAAAATAGACTCCTGCAGGACCCATGCCTAAATTGAGAAGGAGATTCGATTTAGACTAAAGTTGATATCCTACATAGGTATTCACATACACACACACACACACACACGCACGCACACACACACACTTCAAAGAATAAGAAAAGGATGAGTTAAGATCCCTGTGGAATTTCACTAAAATTTCCCCCTCTTTGTGCATGCATATATTAATCAACATAACTTTAATGACAAAAAAATACAACTAACCCAAGTGGTAAATTGGCTTGAAACTTACATGCTTTTTGCTTATATTACATTGCATGTAGTTAACCTACCAGGGAACAACATCTTGTATGTAATTGTTTACTTATTTTTTTGTCTCTTTGGCTAGGCTAAATAAGCTAGAAATTATGTATTTGCTCTGAAGATTTCAAATAACTCATCAGGAATGTTCCTTATTGTTATTTGATAATTTTTTAAAAAAAATTCTAAAATTAATTTTATCAGGATTTATCAGAGATTATTAGAGTTTTTTCATTCCTACTGGATTTTTTGTAAAGCCACCCCTTTCTTGGAAAATTATACTTCTTTTTACCTGAATGGAACTCTTCACTCTTCACAAATATAATTCCTTGCATGCATCTTCTTGTGAACAATGTATATTTGAATTTATTTTAAAGGTCAACTGTGAAATCTTTTTCTTTCACTACAAAATGCAACTAATTGATGTTTTATAATTAAATAATAGAATAATTTTACTTTTTTCATCTTATTTGGTGGTTGATTTATAAATACAAACTCTGTGATCGGTGTTCCTTGAACTTTTTGTATATTGATTTTCTTCTTGCTGATTTTGCTGATAATAGCTATGCCTTTTTTTCTGGGGTTCAAATTAAGTAATAGTCTTTTAATTATGATTTCAAACTTTTTTCACTCTTTTGGGACAACTTCAAATATAGCAGTAGGAAAGATTCTTAATAATTCCCAAAGCACACCACTGAAGTGTCACTTCAATGTTTCTTACTATATTTCCTTCCAAATCATTATTTCCCAAAGACTATTGGGGAATGTTAGTCCTTTAAGATGCACCTTGAAAAAAATCACTTGGGCAATAAATATACTTGAGAATGCAACATACTTCATTTCCTTCTGGAAGGACCACTATGAATATTTAAAATGTTGTCACATTCTGAGTTTAAAATATGCAGTATCACCCAGCTTTTCCTAAATATGTTTCACTTTGAGCCTTCCTTACCCCACTGAATTTTTTTTGTCCTGAAATCAAACTTATTGACATTCTGTGATGCCTTAGAACATGTTCTGGGAGCTCCTGATATATATATCACTGCTTTTAGGTTTGCCAAAAAAAAGTTGCAATTTAAACATAAAATCAGTTTTCTAAAGGCCTAAAATGAGAGAAACTATGCCTCATGGGCCTATTGGCTCTTCCTAACTTCCAAAAATCTACTCTAGATGCAATAAAAACAGTATGAGCATTATAACATTTACATCATGGACCTGGCAGGAAATTTGGTAGCAGAATGAAACAGCTAGGGCTTTTGGCATGGAATGTCTGTGCTACCATCAGTAGCTAGAAAACTAAGGACTATTGTTCAAGGTCTAGAAGTGGAAGAGAAGGAATCAACAGATATATTGGGCAATCAAAATATGAAACCAGCTCAAAATTTTGTTTCTGGAAGGACAAGGGGGAAATGAGGAAGGTGATCAAATAAATAGTTTCTCAGTAAGAAAAGTAAACTAAAGAGTGAAGCATGAGGTTCAACAGTTAGAAGACTCAGTTGTTTCCTGATAAGTTTATTGCCTGATGGCTCCATAGTCTACATTCCCTTTTTCCATTGAGCATATTCAAAAGAACATAAGCACCTTTATGTTTATTGTAGCATTATTTACAATCACCAAGGTATGGAAGCAGCCCAAGTATCCATCAGTAGATGAATGGATAAAACAACTATGGGCATTTATACAATGGAATACTACTAGGCCAAAAAAAGGAGAAAAATTTACCCTTTGTTACGGAATGGATGGACCTGGAGAAGAGTAAGGTGAGTGAAATAAGCCAGTCAAAGAAAGACAAATACCACATGATTTCACTCATATGTGGAATCTAATGAACAAACTGAACTAACAAGGAAAATGGAGACAGACTCATAGGTGGAGAGCAGGATGACAGCTGGGTAGGGGGAAGTTAGAGGGTGGAGGGATTGAGCAAAAAAGAAAAAAACTCATGGACATGGACGACAGTGTGGTGATTGCTGGGGGAAGCAGGTATAAGGAGACTAAATGTTAAGGGAAAAAATACATAAAGATTAAATCTTTTTAAAAAGAAAGAAAAAAGAAATGCATGAGAAGCTGCAATATATGGTGGAGCCTGGTTTTCTGTTGGTCTGGACACCGAGTCCCAGCACTCACCCTGCCAGCTGTGCAAGCTGGTGAAGTTACTTAACAATTCTACCTGTTACCTCATGCATAAAAGGGAGGTAATAAATTTGTGGGTTCTTTTTACTTTAGGAGAGATAAAACATAATGCACATAAAAGAGTATCAGGCACATATTAGAATTTCTAAAATTATAGCAATTATTACTGCTGTTCAAATTCTAATATTATTGGTATTACAAGACTTTAAAAAATCTGTTCTCTCCCAACTAATCAAATAGCTAACTATTTGCACAAACTTCCCTATTCTGTTAGACACAACACATTAACATAACCACATTCTTATTGTAATTTCCAATTACTATTGGAAATTGAAAATTTAAAACATTCTCACTTTAAGAGATTATTATATGAATTCTTCATACAATAACTGAGACCAAATTTAAATTTTAAAAAAAAATTTAGTATTTACAATAATATCTTAGGGAGACTTCAGTAATACTACACTATTATTAATTTCTTTTTATTTTCTACACAGTATGCCAAATAGAGGCTATTTTGCATTTGTTTTTATTTTTGATTTCCCCTTCTCATAGTTTAGTGTTTTATAAATTTAGAAGATTAATTTTTTTATCTCTGACTCAGGCTGCAAATATTTTCTCCTTGAATATACCCTGTCTTTTAACTTTATTTATTGTGATTTTTAAAAGAAATCTTTGTCATATGAGTCCATATTTTTTTCCATCTGGATTCTGAGACATGATTAGACTTTCCTTATTATTAGTTTATAAATTAATTCATCTATGTTTTCTTTTAGTTCTTATGTAACTTTATTTGTTATATTTAGATACTCATTTGAAGTTGATTCTGATGAGAGATATAAATCTAATCTCATTTTTCTCCATATGACTTTTTAATTACCCAATACCTTTTATATAAAATTTGTATTTTTGTCCATTGATTTAAAATGCAACTTTTATCATATACTAAATATCTGTTTGTAGTTTTATTTTTCTCTATATCAATTTTAAAAATCTGTTATTTTGTTTTTGTGTTGTTATAAAGTGGATTTACTATTTCAGTATTCTAACCAGAGTTTATTCATATAAAAAGATTGACTTTTACCTGTTAATTTCATATTCTGCCATTGTAATGAAATGATAGTCTGTGTTAATCTTATCACAGATTCTCTAGGACAAGGGTCAGAACACCCTTTCTTAAACAGTCAGATGATTATTTTAGGCTTTTTGGCAATACAATTTCTATCACAACTACTCAACTTTACTGTTGTACTGCAAAAGCAGCCATAGACAATACATAAATGAATGAACATAGGAGTATGAATGAACATACTCCAATGAAACTTTATTTTCAAAATCATAAATTATAACCCATGAGCTATAATTTACTGACTCATGCATATAATAGAATTATATCATCTGAAATAAGATATTTTTTATTTTTTGTCCAATTACTACAAATTAATAGTTTTTGTTTTGTTGTGTTTCATTTTGTCTGAATGGGTTAACACCTCCATGCAATGTTAAATATTAGTGGCATCCTTGACTTTTTGAAGCACAAAATTTGATGCAGATTCATTGTTCTACTTGATCATCTTGAGTGTGATGACCACACTGTACACGTGCTTACTCATTGGCATCTACTGCGCCGACTGACTAGTACAGTGAAGTCATCATTGTTCAGGCATATGCATTCCAGTCCACTCTCTTTGGTTGCCAGGTTACATCCATGTTGCGCAAACCATTCTTGTTATATTAAAAATGGCTGGACTTTTTTGGACAGACATCATATATGCTACCCACCTGTTAATTAGTAGCAATCTGGGTAATCACATGGACTGTTGAAGTATAGCAGTGCTTGTGTTCAAGTCAATCTTATTTAACTTAGTAATGGTCCCAAACCTCAAGAATAGTCATGTCCAATTCAAATATGCAAAAGAAAACTAGAAGGCTTCCTTTAAGTGGAAAGGTGAGTACAGTGCCGTAAGATCTTGAGAATAACCACATTCACATAACTTATATTATAGTATATTGTTATAATTGTTCAATTTTATTATTAGTTTTTGTTGCTAATCTCTTACTATGCCTAATTTTATAAATTAAACTTTATTATACGTATGTATGAATGTATGTATGGAAAAAAGACAGTATGTATATGTCTTGGGTACTGCGGGGCGCCGGGTGCTCCTGAATCTGAGGGTTACTGTCTGGAGCCAGCTGAAGAGGGAATAGGGCTCTGAATCCCACAGAGCCCGTCCTAGGGTTGTCACGGATGTGGGGAATAAACACAAGTCATTGCAAACACTTCTCTGTTTGCCAGGAGAGGGGGCATGGCTCTTCTCTCTCTTGGAGAAGGCCCAACCCTGTGTCCAAAGGCTTTTATTGAGAACCATATGTGCAAGGGTATACAATAAAGCTCATCAATCAATGTCAAAATGCTATGTTTACAGAAAACAAATAGAGATCATAGATAACAATTGAAGAAACACAGGAGATCTGCCTCAGGTCAGCGTCTATGAATGCTGTAAATCTCCTTCCCAGTATGAGCCAGTTATCATAGCTTTTGAGGGAAGAACAAAGCATACTTAGAGGAACTTACTTCTAGGCCTGATTGTCCCCAGGAACTGCCCAATCTAGTTTAGAGCTGTACCTGCCTTTTGTACTGTTTCAAGCCTGAACCAGATGGGGGGGCCCAGTCACCAAGAGATAAGGAGACTTCTTTTGGATAGAATGAGGAGCCTGGCCAGGTCCAAGCTGAGCCGACGGGTGCGAGCCTTTTTGCCCTTTCTCTGTGTCCCCCAAGTCCTTGTCTGCTGCCCATACTGGCCATGTCTATCTTATGTCATCTCTCTTCTTGAGGAATCTTACGCATTATTGACTATTAATCATCACAGGGCCAAGCAGGGTGAGGGGGGCAGGTTTAGTTTCCTCTGTGACCTGTTTTCCCAAGGCCTCCTTGATTATTTCCAGCCTTGAGGTCCTCTCACCTGTCAGTGGAGCTAAAGTTCCTGAAACCAGACAGGACGGTTCCCCACATGTATAGCATTCAGTAGTACTATGTATGGTATTAGGTACCACTGGGGGTGGATAAAAGGGGGCTACTGCATATTTCAATAGTTGTTTTGTTATAGCAAACTTCTTGGTGGAGAGAAGTTATTGGCAAAGGATTTCCATATTTTCTAACTTTATATTCTTTTCTCCTCCTATAGAAGCTTTATTTTCCTTCTTTTCTTCATGAACAAGGCTTTGAAGGATACCTTTACTTCTATATCATCCTTACTTAAGACTGCCATATACAGTGTCTTAAAATGTGAAGGTTTCTTGTTGTGTTCTCAGCAATCATTCTTCTGAGCCATCAGTCTCAAATCTTTTCTGAGTTTTCTCCTTTCGGGTGTGCTTCCCTCTTCCTGTGACTGATTTGACCTGGGTTCTGCCACTGTTGGGCCTCTGCAGTCCTATTATTTTCCCAAACAGTCTCTTCCTAGCCTTCTTCTCTGAAATACAAGTCCAAATTAGCTCTTCTTTAGGTATTTATTACTATATAAATTCAAATTTATAGCATTATCTACTTACCAATTACATTTTAGGTGTGGATTACGATCAGTTGTATTTGTTAACTTTGTTGATGTGTACAGTTTTGGAAAATTTAGGAGGCTACCATTGTCCTATGAAAACATGGTCATTCTCTATTACAGTTTATGCAGTTATTTTCATATTTATACATAATTTTAAGTTTTTTCTTTATTTCTCACAGATGTATGCTTTGATAAGGTGTACATTTTCAATGTACATTAAAATACTAAAACCTATTGAGTATAAGAAAATACGGACATGAAACATTTAAAGCATAATGTAATTAACATTGACAAAATCCCATGACCACCATTGGTCTCTGAAGCAACTTTTGATGATTACATAAATCATGGCTAATGAGGACATTAGAAGTTATAGAACAGAACATTAAGATGGTCCAAACATAATATTTTTTGTTCTCACTTCACTTGTGAGGCTTTGGCTCATCCTCATATGAAATTTTAATTTGTGAGAGTAATAAACCATGAACTAAAAGCACCATTAAGGGTATTGTGCTAAGTATAATAACTTAGTCAGAGAAAGACAAAACCATGCAATTTCACTTATATGTGGAATCTAAAGAACAATATAAACACATCACCAGGATAAAGAAGAATATAGATGAAACACACAAAACAGAAACAGATTCATAAAAAAAGAAAACAGACTGATGGTTCCTAGAGGGGAGGGTGATTGGAGGACTTGGTGAAAAGCATGAAGGGATTGAGAAGTACAGATTGGTAGTTACAAAATAGGAAATACAGTACAGCGTAGGAAATATAGTCAATAATATTGTAGTAAATATGCATGATGCCAGGTGGGTGCTAGAAATATCAATGGAAATAATTTGCAAGGTATGATTACCTGACCACTATGCTATACGCTTGAAACTAATACAAAATATTATTTAAAAAGAGTACTACTGGATCTGGGAACGTGAGACTTAGACTCTAACAGACAACTAGCTGATCGGTCTTCATAGTCAGAAGTCTGGGCCCTGTCAGCATAAAATCATTGGATTGGTATGGCAGGGTAATGAAATCTAACTTCTAGAGAAATCCCACTCTAAGATTCTATCTACAATTATTTGTTTTCATTGATCCTGGGTGGGACATTTACCAGTAAATGACCTCAGATCTTTTACCCTTGACAAAATGACATACTCCCTGAACATCCTTGCAGTCATCCTTCTAAAAAAGGTCACAGTGGTTCAGCGTCTGCAGCCATGGTGTGCATGTTCTTCGTTGCTTCTCTTTGCATCTCAATCTCACTCTCTCCCCTCCTTTTCTCCCCTCTCTTATTTGTCTCTCCTCCTCTCCTTCATGAAAAAAGCAAAGGAAGAGAGAAAGCAACATTATGTATTTTTCTGTATTATCTAAACATCCACTGAGAATGAGGGAGGAGCCCCTGCTTAGGTTGAAGTACAATCCTTTAGCCTGCCTGCCATTTTACTAATAGGTTATCAGTTAACTTAACCTTTCCTTTGCTTTAATCGGCACTCCTGGATTTTTAATTTTTATGTTACTTTTGCCAGATTTCCAGCCTATCTTTATTACCCTCAGTTCTTAAATTCACATAAATAAAATACTAATCATCAATAATTTTTAAGTTTCATGAAAATGTTGAAGGGAATGATAGTTGGTTTTTCATGTTAATCAAGTGAAAGATATTTCAAACAAAGACTTTTCTCATTTATATTCTATATGACTTTCTCATTTCTTCTATAAGATTATCCATACAAAAAAAACAAAATTTAAAAGCCTACATAAAATATTTATTTCTAATCACCAACATCTGGTTATTCAATCTATGTTGCCTCTAATAAAGACGTTTGTGGTGAGGCATTTTCAAAGCTAAAATCAAAATCTCAGTTTATAAACAGATGAGTAAAGGGGTGATTAAATTAAGACAACTATTAATTATACATCATTTATACAGTCTAACTGAAGCAAAGACTAAATATCCCTACCTTTCCTTCATTAAAAAAAGGTAAATGAGTAAGTAAGCAAGTAAATGAATAGCATATTTTGAATTCAATTTTTAATAAGGTTTTTACTCTGTTATTGGCATTTTGATTCAGCATTAAACATAGAAATATTATTTTGACATATTTAAGTACATAGATTTCATTTAAAAAAATACTGTTAAAATGTAAGATTCTTGACATGCCTTAATGAAAAAATTTAGTCTTGCTTTCTTTCTCTAAAAAAAGAGAAAGCAGAGTCTGGACTGGTGCTGCTCAGTGAGTTGCCTGAGGTCACCATTCAATTTCCAGCCAGGGCACATGCCTAGGTTGCAGGCTAGGCCTCTGGATGGGGGAGTGAGAGAGTCATACAATCAATTTTTCTCTCCCTTTTTTTCTCCTTCCCTTCCTATCTCTTAAAAACAAATAAACAAAATCTAAATATATATATTATATATATATATTATATATATATAAAGAGAGAGAAAGCAAAATGTTCAAGTCATCAAATGTTTTAACTACTGACTTGACTTCATCAACAAACCATAAAAAAATCATTCTTTGAACATGACAACCATGTACAAGATGCAAAAAAAATTTATTATTTCTCTAAAGTAACAAAATAAAAATGCTGAACAAAGTAAGTATTATAAAAGAAAAACACAAAAGGCAAGGAAAACAGTGGTCCAAATAAAAATTTAAGGAAAAAACCTATTATATAAATAAAATGAATTTTGAAATTTGTATAGAATTGATAATTAAGGTGATGATTCTGATTGATAAGGATAATTACAAAGTATCTACCATCTCAACAAATCAAAATGCCTTTCTTAATTTCCTTGCTTAAAATAAGTTAGGCTATTTTTTAGCATCAAATATATTTTTATTAATTCTGAAAGATATGTGTGCACATTAAGAAAATAAATGTTGTTAATATGGAGGATGATTGTTAAACTATTCATTATGCCCTTTCAGATATGTGGGTGTTTGAGTGTATGCAGGAACAAGATACATATTATCTTCATACATTATATATTATACAATTATATTTGCATATATGTGAAATTATTCCAAGTCAACATATATATTTCTGTAACATAATTATAATGATCATAATTACCAATTATTATACAAATAATATAAATAACATAGTCTCTCATATTGAATTTTAAGACTGTTTCTTGCATTTTGTTATTATTCCAAGAAAATACTTGCAGCTAAAGTATTTCTTCTTTAAAATTATATAAATAAACCTATATATACACACACACAAACAACACAGACATTAAAAGTACATATATATTTCTTTCACTGATAACGTAGGTATTATATTTTTTTCTTCACTGGTCTTAACAATTTGACAACCATAAATTAGTATATAATTTCATTATTTTAGTTCACATTTACTTACCTACTATGCAATATAATTACTTTTATGTTATTTTTGGTCATTTAAATTTTATAACTTTTAATAGTGTATTTGTTTTTTAATTTTATCTCATAGTTCATTATGAAATATATATGTGTACACATATACATATGCATACATAAACATAATATGTAAGTATATGTATACATAAAATGAAAAGAGTATTAAAGGTTGCAATTTTTATCACTCTGTTACTATTTTGAATTGATGGTGCTCTTAGCTATATATTTACATCTACTATGCTTTTATTTTCATTATTGGCATTGCTGTGAGTCTTAGAAAAAAATCCCTCTGTATACATAAAGGAAATATCACATCAAATTAAAGATTACATATTTTGAATATTTCATACATTTATTTTCCCATTACATTCTGCCCTCTTCGTCTTAATATATAATACTAGATAAGCACTTCATTTCTGTTTAACAAGTTAAACATATCATTCAAAACCATTTTCAATAATTTATACTTTCCCTATAGGAAGTCATTTGCTTATCTGTATATTTTTCTTTAGTTTACATTTCACTTAATAAATCTCTCTAGGCATTTTGGTATTAGTATTACTTTTAAAATAAATAATTGTGATGCAAAAATAATACAATGCAAGTTCTCTTTTACTATCATTCACCAAAATATTCTGAAATACACATTCATACTTATAGATAAATATGAAAGTCAGTGTATGAAGTTCAAAAACTGACCTATAAAAATATAGGTTTTGATGGAATCGATGTCTTTCTTGTATTGAATTTTTCATTTAGAAATAGTATCTTATAACAGGAATTTTTCACTTACTTTATTCTTCTAAATCTATCAGAAATAAAATATAAAGATCCTATTCTTGTAATTGTTAAATTTTTAGACATTATTTAATATTTCTTTGGCAGTTTTTTTCTTTTAACCACTTTGTTTTCTAAATCATTATGTTTAATATCTAGAGGTTATTTGGGTTTTATTTTTGCAACCACTATTTTTACAAATATTTTTATTGTCTATTGGCTTTTCAATATTTCCTCTTTAAATTTCTAGGTAATAAATATATCATCTTTAGTAAAGATATGCTTCTTAATGATGTTCATTCAAACTATCATTATCTTTTTCTTTTTTCATGAGCTAAGACAAAGTCTCAAACAGTGCTGATCATGAGAAATCCTTACTTAGTCTTGACTTTAAATGGAATTCTTCTAAAACAGGTATTTAACCTGAGTCAATTGGCATTTAAGCTAAGCCATGTAACCCCAGATACTACATAAAAATGTGTCAATGTACAAATTTAAAGGTGTTTAATTATCATTAATGATGAAGTCTCAAAAATGTTTGTGACTCAACTGTTAAGAATATTGCTCATTGATAAGTAAAATATTGCTGTTTATTTGAATAATATCCTTTAACACAGTAAGAGGAGAGTATTATAATTTTTTTATTTTTTAATACTTTCATTTATCTCTTTTATTTTTCCTTTGCTTTGAGTTTCTATTCAAGAGATAAACTTTAGTTTAACCTTTTGCCTTGATAAATTATGTTGAATATTTTTAAAATTAGAAATGGGTTCTATTTTTTATAGTGCATTCTATGTTTAAGTTTTTTGGAGAACATTATTTTTGCCAGGCCTATTTATCTAAGCTGTTGTTAGCTTCTCCAAATAAATTGAAATGCATTCTCTCTTATGATCTGTAAAAGTTTCTATATAAAATTATTCTTTATTAGTTGAAATTCATATGTAATTTCTACAAAACTCCCATAGGCTTGTGATATTTTCTTGACTTTTTTTTATTGTCAAAGTCCCTTTGTGCTTATCAGTCAGCTCCAATTATCTGAGCCTTTTGTTGTTGATTCTGTTAGCACTCATTGAGCATACAGTGGTAGGCAAAGGGAGTACATGTATAATTAGGATGCTGTTGCGGCCTTTTACAGTTGATAATCTAAAAGGGAAGAGTATCGAAGATAAAGAGTATCTTTACAGATCACCATTCGATATCTTTTTAAATGTTTATTTCTTTATAAAAATAATAATGCTTTTAGAGAAAATTTAGAAGTTAGAGTGACTTTTTCTTTTAAATAAAAATAATATACTGCATGATTATTGTAGAAAAAAAATTGTAGAATACAGAAAGTTATAGAAAGGAAAATCAATCAATCACTAACAACAGTTTAGTGCATTTCTTTCCAGTCTTTTATCTGTGCTTATATTTTATGATCAAACTATGCCTACAATTTTGAATATGGTTATTCTGCTTGTTGTTATATTGAAAGCATTTTTCCTTGGTATTTAAAGGTATAATCACCACATAAAATTATATCTGATGTGTGCATAGTAATTTTCTTGAAAGTGGTAGGCAGAGACAAATCTATTTGAAAAAATAAATTAAAATAAAATTTTTAAAAAAAGAAAGTGTTCACTTGGACATTTAAGTTGTTTACATCTTTTTCACTTTGATGACCATCTTCATTCATGTGTTTTTACCTACTTTTGAGAATACTTTTTTAAAACAGATTATTAAAAAATAAAAGTACTAGCTTAAAAGTCTCAACATTTTAAATGCTTTTAGTATATATTGCCATAGAACAGAAAAATTGCATTGACTGTTGTTCCTTTTTCTTCCCATGCTCAAGTTTAGTGTCATTTTAAAAAATTTTAGAGAAGCCGGTTATTTTAAAATTTTAATTTATTTTACTTTTTCAATTATATTTGACATTCAATATTTTATTAGTTTAAGATGTCCAGCATTGTGGTTAGATAATTTTTGTAACTTGCAAAATGATCTCCCAGTAAGTCTAATACCCACTTGACACCATACATAGTTATTATATTATTATTGACTATATTCCCTATGCTGTATTACATATTGCAGTGACTATTTTGTGTCTACCAATTTGTACTTTTTTTAATATTTAGCTTTTTAAAAATATTTATTTATTTGTTTTTAGAGAAAGGGACAGAGAAAGATAGGAAGAGAAACATCAATATGTGGTTGCCTCTCAAGCACCCCCAACTGGGGACCTGGCCCACAACCCAGGCATGTGCCCTGACTGGGAATCGAACATGTGACCCTTTGGTTCACAGGCTGGCGCTCAATCCACTGAGCCACACCAGCCAGGACAATCTGTGCTTCTTAACGCCTCAACCTTTTTAACCCAAACCATCAAATTCTCTCTCTCCTCAGCAACCATCAGTCCCTTTCTGGTCTGTTGTTGTTGTTATTTTGTTTATTAGGTTGCACATATTAGTGAAATCATATGGCATTTGTCTTTCTCTGACATATTTCACTTAACATAATGTGCTTTAGGCCCATCCACACTGTCACAGATGCTAAAATTTCATTATTTTTCTATGGCTGGGTAATATTTCTTTATCTACCAGGTCTGGCACAAATAATGCCCTTTTTTATTACAAAATCTTTTATTACGAAATCATAAACATGTAATACTGTAACATAACAATATCACAATCAAGCACATCATATGACATTTTAGGTGAAATGTTCAAATTGCTGTCCATCTCATGTGAGACATTCACATACCCTACCAATCACACTCATGCAAACCCTACTTCTGCTGGACCATGTATATATATATACATCTTTATTCAATTGTCTGTCAATGGACTCAAGTTTTATTTTATTGTTCGTTTTTTAAAGTCATATGAGGTCTGTCCCACAAAAGTCCAGCCATTGTTAATCTAACGAGAAGGGTTTGCAGGACATCGATAGAACCTGACAGCCAAGGAGAGTGGACTAGAATTCACATGTGTAAACAATGACTTCAGTAAATTAGTCAGTAGGGGTGGTAGACACCATTGAGTGAGCATGTGTACTGTGTGGCCATCACATTCAAAATTACTGAGTGAATAGAGGAACAAATCTACATTATATTTTGTGTTAAGCTTGGACATTCCTCCTTGGAAACTATTTGTATGATTCATTCAAAAAGCTTTTGGAGATGATGCAATGAGTGCAGGACAAATAAAAGTGTGACACAAATGCTTCAAAGATAGTCAAGACTCTGTTGAAAGTGATCCACATCCTGGAAGGCCTGCAACAAGCAGAACACCTGAAGACATTGAACATGCACAGGCTGCAATCAACAAAGATCGGTGACTGACATTGGGAAAACTAGAAGCTGGTCTGGGGATTCCAAAAACTACTGTGTCCAAGATTTCGACTCAGGATCTTGGCATGAAATGTGGTGTGGCAAAATTCATTCCATGGCTTTTATTACCAGAGCAGAAGGAAGATCGTGCTGCAGTTGCTAATGACTAGATTCAAACTGGTACCAATAAATCAGATGTCCTCAAGAAGGCCATAATGGAGATGAATCATGGGTCTATGGCTATGATCCAGAATAGAAGGCCCAGTCATCCCAACTGAAGTCATCTGGTGTCTTCACTCCTAAAGAAGGAGCAGCAAAGTCACAGCAAGACCAAGACCATGTTAACTGTGCTTTTTTGATTGGGAAGGTGTTGTTTATCAAGTGTACACCCCACCAGGCCAAACAATTAAGGAGTACTACCTCAGTGTTTTGTTGGTTTAGAGATGCAATACGATTAAAATGTTGGCAGCTATGGGCAACTGGTGATTGGCAGCTTCATCATGACAGTGTGCCCCTGGTGATGCATCACATCTTGTGCCAAGTTTTTTTGTGAAATATCAAATTACCCAGGTAATTCAATCCTCCTACAGCCTATATTTGGTGCCCTGAGATATCTGGCTTTTCCCACAACTACAACCATCTTTGAAAGGGAAGAGGTATCAGACCATCGATGAAATTCAGGAAAATGCAAAGGACATCCGATGGTGATTCCAACAAGGGTTTTGCAGCGTGTTTTGAACAGTGGAAGGGATGCTGGTAGAACTGTGTGAGGTACCAAAGTACCTACTTGGAAGGGTACCGAGGTGTCATTGTCCTACGTACAATGTTTTTTGTTTCTTGTATCTTGCATCTTCATCAATAAAAGTCTCTATTTTTCATAGTGCATGGCTGGGTGCTTTCTGGACAAACCTATACTCATACATTTGTAATCATACATTATATATTATTTTACATTATACTTCTTTGGCCTAACCAAAATATTTTTTTCCATATTATCACACACTATGTATGTCTTTTAATGGGCACATCATAATCTTTATATGTAATTTTCATTTGTTTAAACATTTGTCTATTGTTGGAATTTAGTCTTTTTTTTCAATAGTTTGCACATGCATAATGTGATTTTTGTGCATTAAAATAGACCTTGTGATCTGTGATCTGATTGGTAGTAGTAGTCATTATGATCTGATTTTTTAAATCTTGTTTTGAATTCACTACTCACTTCTAATTAGCTCTCTGACTTGTGCAATTAATTCACTTCTTTAAGCTTCTTGTTTATTATCCATAAAAAATTATAGTTTTGGAAATACTTCATAAGGTTGTGGAGTAATTTAATGAATAATATCACAATGAGTCTAGCACAGTGCCTGTTATAAAACTGAGTGCTTAACAAAATAGAATTCAAAGGCTATTTTTTTTATTTTGTTTTTCTTGCTTAATTTAAATTAGGTACTAAGAAAACATCCAGATCCTAGTTGGGTTCAGATTAGTATAAAAGACCTTTCATCCAACTCATACCCATTTAGGGCTTGTTTGGAGTGCTCAGTTTTAGCTCTCCTGGATCCCTGAAGCTGAGAATGATAACATAATTTTCAGGAAAATTTTTAGGACTGTGACTGCTTCAATATCTTCTATTCCTGAGGTAAGGATGTGTTTTTAAAAAATGGAATTGAGGTGAAGAGTGGGGAATACTATGAAAGCTTTGATTTTTTTGTTTTCTATTAGGGATCACCTCTTGTCCCATTCCCTTTGCCTCAACTATGCACACCTTGTGGGGGTTGTTTGATTTACGTTTTGGTTGGCCTCATATGAATCTGGCTCTCAATTTTAGCTTATTTTGCTTTCAAAAATCCTCTTGCAAATGTAGAACCATTTTCCTTTAAAATTAATATGTAGTGTTGCTAACTGTGGCAACCCTGTCTTGCAGAGCTAGGTCTCCGGGGTAACTTGGTATGTGGCAATGTGGTGGAAACCTACTGGGAGAAAGTTCTCTGAGGTCTGAAAAAGAGTTTACGAGCTGGGAGTATGTTGAACATGAAGGGCAATGCCCAGATACCCAATTAATGCATCCTTTATTTAACAAGCATTTTTGGAACACTCACTCTCCAAGAGTTATTGCCTCTAGTAGGGGTGAAAATATAAATCAGATCCAGCCTATCATTTCCAGGCATGCACACCTAATTAGGAGAATATAGCACAAGATGATTACACACACAGTGGAGGCAGCATTGTGTGCTAAGTATTGTGGAGAAAGAATTTTGGACTAAAAATTTAATTTTAAACCAGGTTGTTTATGTTCATTCACCAGGCTCCCGGCTCCAGGGTTCTAATCAATTTGAAACCACTTGTCTACCATTGGTCCAAGTATTTTTTAAAAATATTTTTTGGGTTACTTCATTTTTATTTCTTTTTTGGTGTTTTCTTTTTGGAGTACTTGATGTTGAGTTTGCTTCACTGATTCTCCATCTATTTTAATGGCTTTCCCTTGACTTTTCTATACTTGTAAACTTTTGTTCTATATTATGGAAATTGTCTGTAAGTTCAGCTCTCAAACCTGAATGGTTTCCTTTTTATTACTTAGATCTTATAGACAATTAATATTTAAATGACTCTGATACAAAGTTTTTGTCATGAAGAAAAAAATTCTAAAAGGAATAGAAAAACGGTGAGCTATTTGGTTTTATATTCCTAAAATGAATATAAAAATAACTAAACACTAATTTAACAGTAGAATGTAAAAGAAGTATGATATTTTTAATTTGACCTTTAGACTTTAATTTAAAATTACAATATCATAGGAATTATTTTACACTTCTCTCTAAGTAACACTAAATAACATGTAGTTATGAAGTGCTGCTTCTTTGGTTGATTAGCCATTGTTCCAAAATTAGTCATTATTTCCTGAACAGATTTTTTACAAGTTTAAGAAGAAAAATAACTTAAAAGGGGATTTATATTTTTAAAAGTATATAAATTCTTCCTTTTTTATTTTTTAATATTTTTTATTGTTCAAATAAATTTGTTTCCATTTTCCCGCCACTACTTTCCCCTTCCCCACTCACCCCGACCCTCAAATCTTACCCACTTTGGCTTTGTCCATGGGTCCTTTATACATGTTCCTTTATTTGACCCTTCCCCTTTCTTTACCCTTTACCCCCTTCCCTCTTTCACTCTCCTTACTGTTGGTTATTTTTTCTTTCAATGTTGCTGGTTATATTTTCTTTGCTTGTTTGTTTTGTTGATTAGGTTGATAGGTAAGATCATATTGTATTTGTCTTTGACTCACTGGTTTATTAGCTGTAGGGTTAGGTTGTTTATTTGAAATGTTTCTGTCTTTTTTAGGTAGGCCTGTATTGCTATGGACTTCCCTGTCAATACTGCCTTCGCCATGTCCCATAGGCTTTGGACTGTTGAATGTTCATTTTCATTTGTTTCCAGAAACTTTTTGATTTCTTCTTTGATCTCATTAGTGACCCATTCATTGTTTAATAGCATGCTATTCAGTCTCCATGACTTTGAACGTTTTTGAGTTTTTTCCTTGAAGTTGCTTTCTAGTTTCAAACCCTTGTGGCCCAAGAAAATGCTTGTTATGGTTTCCATTTACTTGAATTTGTTGAGACTTGTTTTGTGTCCTATCATGTAGTCTATCTTTGAAAATGTTCCATGTGCTGTTGAAGAGAGTGTGTATTTTGCTTCTTTGGGATGAAATGTTCTATATATCTCAGTGAAGTTCATTGGATCTAATCATCATTCAGTTCCACAATATCCTTGTTTATGTTTTGTTTGGAAGATCTATCCATTGTTGACAGTGGGGTGCTAAATCCCCTACTATCAGTATGCTGCTGTCTATATCTTTCTTGAAGTCCTTCAAGATTTTCCTTATATATTTGGGTGGTCCTGTGTTGGGTTCATATAGGTTTACAATGTTTATGTCTTCTTGATGGATTCTTCCTTTCAGTATTATGAAGTGTCCTTCTGGGTCTCTTTTTATGGCCTTTGTTTTGAAATCAATTTTGTCTGATATAAGTATTGCTACCCCTGCTTTTTTTCTTGTCCATTTGCTTGGAATATTTTTTTTCCATCCCTTTACTTTCCATCTGTGTAGATCCTGTGTTCTGAGGTGGATCTCCTGTAGGCAGCATATGTGCAGGTCATGATTTCTTATCCATTCAGCTACCCTATGTCTTTTGATTGGAACGTTTGATCCATGTAAAGTTATTATTGATTGGTAGTTATTAATTTTTTTCCCTTTGTACCTGTGTTCCTCTCTTTCTCACTCTTTATTTTCACCTTCTTAAAGCAGTCCCTTTAGCATATTTTGCAACGCTCCTTCAGTGGAGGTGCATTCTTTTAGCATTATTTTGTCTGGGAAAATTCTTATTTTGCCTTCCATTTGATTTGAGAGCCTTGTGGGGTAGAGCAGTCTTGGTTGCAGACATTTGCTTTTCATTCCTTGGAATATTTCTTGCCATTACCTTCTAGCTTGTGGTGTTTCTGTTGAGAAGTCGGCTGCTAGCTGTATCGGGGCTCCCTTCTATGTTACTACCACTTTCTCCCTTGCTGCTTTAGGATTCTCTCTTTGTCTCTGATATCTGCCATTTTAATGATGATGTGTCTTGGAGTGGGCCTCATTGGGTTTCTCTTGAATGGGACCTTCTGTGCTTCCCAAACTTCTGTGACTTTTTCTCTCCTCCAATTAGGGAAGTTTTCCATCATTCCTTTCTCACACAGGTTCTCTATCCGTTGTTCCTCTTCTTCTCCATCTGGTATCCCTGTTATCCAGATAGATATTATTACGTTTTAGGTTGTCCTACATTTCCCTAAATGCCTCTTCATTCTTTCTGAGTCTTTTTTTCACTTTCTTGCTCTTTCTCAGTTTTTTTCTACCTTGTCTTCCAGCTTGCTGATTTGATCCTCTGCTTCATCTAGCCTGCTTTTGATTCCTTCTATTGTGTTCTTCAATTCAGAAACTGTAATCTTCATTTCCTCTTGTCTCTTATTGGTAGTATCTATGTCCTTTTTCATGCTGATATAGTTTGCAGTAAGTTCCTCGTAGTTTCCTTGTAGTATTTTGTAATTCTCTCTGAGCTGGCTGACCTCATTGACCTTCCTCAGAACGGTTGTTTTGACCTCAATATCTGATAGTTTACTTCCTCTATTTCATTTAGTTCTCATTTGGAGGATTGCTCCTTTCCCTTCAACTGGGGGGTGTTCCTTGTGTTCCCATTATTTGTGAGACTCTTCTTATTTGCTTCTATTCCTTAAATTGATCTGTCTTGATTTCTTGACTTTGTGGTGAACTTCTATGGTAGGAGACCACTGTTTTTCTTTTCTGGGTCTGCCTCTGATGATATCAGATGTTGACCCTGTCTGACCTTAGGCAGTCTTTTCGAGACTTCCAGGAATCTACGGTCTGTGGCTGTCTCCTTCACCTGTTCATCTAGTCACTCTGCACTCAGCAGGCTAGCTTAGATAGAGTGGGGCAATGTCCCTCCTCGGGGCAGAGCTTTGGGTCCTCTCATGCTGTTGCCTTTCAGGGGAATGGTCTGCCTGAGCAAGATGGCTGCTGCTATTGGGGGGAGGAGTCAGCACTGGAATCCCGCCAGCTACTCTCTCTGTTCTCTCCCCAAAGCCTCCTTCCCCCAGTCTCTCCTTAGGTGTCTCCAGCCCACTCTGCCCTCGCCTTTGCCAGAGAGCAGGGTAAGTGGCAGAAAGGTTGTGCTAAAGCTGATTCTTCTGTCACTCTGAGGTTAAAAGTCTTCCCTCTCGGTGTTGTTCAGTTGTTTGTTCCAGATGATTTCTCCACAATTTAGTTGTAATTCCAGATTGGTCCCAGGAGGATGTCAGTGTGACCTCCATTCAGTCCTCTGCCATCTTGATTCTTATTTTAATTTTTTAATTCAATTTTTTATTTATTTATAGTTAGATACTATTTTAATATTATGCAGGAATTTTAGCATTTATTTTTGAACATCTTATGGTTCAAGAAACTTTATGTAACTGATAATTACAAAGCACAAGAACAGATACAAGGAATTTTAGGCACTACTGATGTATAATGTGCACCCTTACTTTTACCTAAAAAATTTGGGCAAAACATGCTCATATACAGCAAAATATGGTAGTTGGTTATATTACACATAATTGCAAAGTTTGTTTCACTAACAGAGTAGCTTTTCACCTGGCTTTGGTGAATCCAGACTGCCATGTTCTGAGCTGCTTTATGGAGAGGCCCACGTGGCAAGGAACTAAAGGTTTCCTATCACTGACAGCAAGGAATTCAGTCACCTAGTCATGGGCCCACAAGGAATTTAATTTTATCAACAGCTATAAGTAAGCTTGCAAGACGATTCTTCCTCAGTCACATCTTGAGATAAGACTTCAGCATAGACCAGCACCTTGACTGAAAACTTGTGAGAGACCCTAAAACGTAGGACCCAGCCAAGCCAGGTCTGGACTATAGGCTCACAGAAACTATGAGCTCATCACATATAATGTTTTGTCATCAAGTTTGAGAAAATCTGTTATGCTGCAATGGTTAACTAATATAATTTGCTTCTTAATAAAATAGCAGTGTATAATACAGGGGTGGGCAAAAGTAGGTTTACAGTTGTGAGTACACAAAATACAGTTTATTTTGTATTAGTATTTATTAATTATTGTATTATTTTCCACAAGAAAAACTTTAAACCTACTTTTGCCCACCCCTTTTTTAAAGGAAATAAGTTTTGTCTATAATTAAGGGAACGTAACTGCAATACAAGGAACTTTTTTTTTCTTCAAGATAGATTAGAATCAGAATCATGAAACCTCTATTCTAATAAAACAATTGTGCAAACTTTAACCAGTAAAAGCAATAATGAGAATGAAATTAATAATAGAAGATTACAATTATTTTGTAAAATGTCTTTCCTCACAACAAAGCTATTCTCTGAATTCCACTCTCCCTCTTTTTTAAAATTTTACAGTCATTTTATTCTGAAGTTATTAAAAAAATCCCCAATATTATTCAACAACAAATCAATGCAACAAATAAATAAGATCTTATCTTAATGTAAAAACTGATTTGAATAGATTAAGATTTTTTGAGTTATATATATTTGGTAGAATTGTACCCATTTCTTTTTGAATGTCACCCTCTATTGGCCTGTATTTCCCCTTCTTGAAGTATTCATGTAACACTTCCAGGAAGCTATCACTGATCTTCTGGACCCATTTTGTTTTGCTTTCAGACTGTCCCCCTTCCGGGCTTAGATGAAGCCAGCTGCCATAATATAAGCTTCCCTAAGAAGAGGCCTGGGTGGCAAAGAGCTGAGGGTTACATCTAACAGATAAGTGTTTTTCTTCCCTAGGAACTTACAGTTTGTGTCACTTACATGGCACTTAAACTGCACTGCACATACTGATGGTGGGTGCACAGACATATCTTTTCTCCCTAATATGCCCTTCTAAGTGAGCGAAACTTCTTAAGCAGGAACAATGCATTCTCTATTACCAGCATAATACATAGTAATTAATGACAGTGAAAATGCTCAAAAATATGTCTATAGATTATGGTACTGACACTGATAGTAGAAAGAATTCATGTCTTTTCTATTTAAGGAGAAACTTCAAATATCAAAAGCTTTCAGAATATGAGAAAATTCATTTGCATCATAGTGGTAGAACATTGGATAGTTTACTTAATAAAGACCCAAAACCCTCCTTAAAAGATGTACCTTTTCCTGGACCTAGTCAGTCATCTATATAGGCCCAGCTTTGTTGTAAAACCAGCCCTGGAGAAAGAGAAGCTAGATTCTGTAAGCAATTATTTATTTTTCTATGACATTCAGGCAGGTCATGTCCTAATACTATGCCCTATCTTTAAATTATGTGATGATAGCCTTGTGACCCAGCCGTGTGTGAGATAAACATGTGCTGCTGGGTACCATAAGACCTTATTGTTAATCATCAAGGAATGCTGCTGGAAATTTAAATAGGTGAAGCACGTGAAACAGGTTGATAGATTGATTTTCCAATTCTAATGTTAATGTATGTAAACACAAGAGAATTCTTGAATGATGTGTACAGAATAAATTTAAGTATCGATTACTTCTTTTGAAGGTCACTCTACTTTGATCATTTGACTCTCTTAAAAATTTATAAGCTTCTTTTTTCCTAATTCAATGACAAATCTGTTTACAGTAAACAAGATTTAATAAAAATTTTAAAGGAAATAAAAATGTGTAGATATATACCAAAAATCTACCTCCTACAATCACTCTTAGTGTGTTTAAGTGCCTCACAGAGAATTCATACTGTATGGTACAGGAAATATTTCTTTCTTTTCTTTGGATATTAGCATATAATTTTTCTTCTGCCTACAACATTCTTCCAGATGATCTTTGCTGCCTAAATCCTGCTCATCCTTTTTGTCTCACCTTTGACAACAATTGAGGAAATCAACAAATCAAAGGCAACTGATTCAGTGGGCTTTGCTTTGGCAAATTTTTGTTCTCCTAGTACCTTACTCTTCTCTCTCAACACACATACACACAATATCACCTTCTATTTCCCTGATTCTTTGTTTAATTCCATAGCTAGGGTATAATTCTTGTGAGGGCAAGGACAATGTATTGCACACATCTGTACCCCCAAAATAAGTACAGAGCTAGCCATGTTGTAAAAAAGCAATACATGTTTGGTAAATGAATGACTGCATGAATGAATGGCCTCATTTAATACATAAGTGAAATTATGAGTATATTTTATGATAACTAAATATTGAGAGCAAGATTTTGAATAGCTGGGAAATATTCTATCACATGAATGGACCATTGTTTATTTAGAAAGTTCTTTTTATTTTGTACATATATATTTTTTTTGGTCATTGATGTTATTTTTAATACTTTGCAATTTTTAGATAATTGTGTCAGCAGTCAACCTTATAATGGAATCCTAATCTCTATTTCTGACTCTTCAGAATAAATTTCTAAAAATAGAATATTTTAAAGGTTCTTGACACTACTGCCACATTATTTTTTTTGAAAGGTTAATGACTAATAATTTTAATAGTAGGTATAGTTTATTCCTTCAAGTTTACTCATAAGTAACAGACTCAACTTTGATGTTACAGTTATGTGATAAAGGTCAAATATTCTTTTCTTATATTTATCTCATATCTATTTTAATAATATCTTTTCATTTGTTGTAATAATTTATATTTCTTATCTACATATTATTTTAAATACTCCTGGTTAAATTATCCATTGGAATGGTGTTTGATTTGTGGAATTATTTTTATATCCACATATTCTGCTGGAGAATGGTAGAAACTGGAAGATTCCACATCAGTAGCATTCAGATAAAAATAGCCAAATGTTCATTAAATGATACAAGTTTATTGTTTTTTTCTAAGTGATGCATACATAAAGGCATGTATTTGCCTAAAATAACATAGGCAACTATTCTTATCGTAAAACTTAAGAGACATAAAAAATGCATCTGCTAGAGTTATCAGCTAATTCCTACCACATTCTGATTTTTACGAGAAACTTTCAGAGAAAATAACACTCCCTCTTTTATACTGTTCAATGATTTCTCTTTCCTTGATATTTGTGTGTAATTTACATAAACTTCTCTATTCACTCATTATATTGCTTTTATGCTATACACTAATTTATTTTTAGTTTTTTAAATGCCTGAGGCCACTATCGTTGTCTCTTGCCTATCCCATATATGGCACATTTTGTTGGAATATGTTGGTGATAATGAGTGAATTATGAGTAAATGAATGAATGAATGAACCAATTAAGTAATTACAATGCACTTCTCTCTGTTTTGTCATTGCAGATAATGGGGATACAAGAGAATAGGAGAGTTGAATTTTTGATACTAATGAATGTTAGGAAAAGTAATCTGACTTTTGTTCCTTGTTCTGTTTTCTAAAACTCTCCTTTATCATAATTAACCATTGCTGTCAAATAATCATTAATAATATGGAAGAGTTTGGTGTGTTTATGTAGGTATTTTTCCCTAAGACCTGCCAGATCTTGCTGGTCACTTTATACCCTCAATGGAAACTATCCTTCCAAAGACAGTGATACATTTTGAGCTACTGTATGGGGATTATAGGCAATTGCTACAGGTTCTCCCTTGCTTCAGCTGAATTTTGTCATAGCATGTGGTTAAAAATAAGTGTTTCATTAGAGGATTGAGGGTGTTGGAACATATCTTCAGTGTAATTATTTATTAACTTGGAATACCAGTAATAGGGGAAAAAAGCTTTCATCTTGTTGCCATCTTTACAATAATCAAATTTAACTAGCTTTTTTCCAGCTGTCCTCCAAGGAATCGTGTGTCTAATAAAGTCTAATTGGTGTTTTCCCTTGAGGTGAGAATAATATACACACTGTAAAGAACATAATATGCCTAAAGGTTTTAGAGTAAAAAGGAAGTATTTTATTACATAAGGAGTAAGATTTGGATTGATACGTTAAATTCTGATATACTTCCAACTTATTTTAAAATGTTCATTTATAATATCTTTTTTAACTATATATTAATTTTTATTTATTTAATTTTAGAAAGAGTAGAAGGGAGGGAGAAAAAGAGGCAGGAAAACATCAATGTGTGAGACAAATATTAATTGGTTGCCTCTCACACACCACCATCTTGGGACCTGTCCAGCAACCCAGGCATAACTGAATCAGCAACCTTTCAGTTCACAGGGCAGTGCTCAATACGCTGAGCCACACCAACCAGAGCTATAATATCTTTAATTCAAAAGACACTTGTAAAAGCTAACAAAAGTACCAGATGTAATGCTGGGCAGGGTACCGAGGCATAAAACTTCCTAAAACCATACATTACTACTTTAAGAGTAAAAGTTGTCACATAAGTTTTGCTAAAGGCTTGGGAAATATATTGGAATTAATTTTATTTTATTGAATATCTATCTCTATTAGGCATTATAAAATTAATTTAATTCTCCTTTAATAAAAATATAGAAAATACAATGATATAATGCATGTCTATCTATCTGATACTCATATCTTTTGATTCATATTTTTTATTATCAAATACATACAAAATTGAACACCATCTTTTATGCTTTTTCCCTCTTTCTCCTTTCCTCCTATTCTACTCCTTCCTTCAAAATAGTCATCCATTTGGTCAAAAAATGTTGATACATCTAGCTCATGTTTGTATATTTTGCCATGTATAATGTGCACTATCTTGCCCAAATATTTCAGGGGAAAAAAAGGATGTGCATTATACATAGATAATACCTGAAATACCTTGTATCTGTTACGCTTTTTGGTAATTATTTGCTACATAAAATTTATTTTACCATAATATGTTCACAAATAAATGTTATAATTTCATTATAATACAACAAACAAGTATCTACATATAAATAAATAAATGAATAAATAAATAAATTAAAAATTAAAACAAGACACCACAACATCAGGAAGTCAAGACTTTCTGAAGCAGAAGCAAAAAAGAAGAGTCTCACAAATAATGGGAACACAAGGAACACCCCCCAGTTGAAGGGAAAGGAGCAATCCTCCAAATGAGAACTAAATGAAATAGAGGAAGTAAACTATCAGATATTGAGGTCAAAACAACCGTTCTGAGGAAGGTCAATGAGGTCAGCCAGCTCAGAGAGAATTACAAAATACTACAAGGAAACTACGAGGAACTTACTGCAAACTATATCAGCATGAAAAAGGACATAGATACTACCAATAAGAGACAAGAGGAAATGAAGATTACAGTTTCTGAATTGAAGAACACAATAGAAGGAATCAAAAGCAGGCTAGATGAAGCAGAGGATCAAATCAGCAAGCTGGAAGACAAGGTAGAAAAAAACTGAGAAAGAGCAAGAAAGTGAAAAAAAGACTCAGAAAGAATGAAGAGGCATTTAGGGAAATGTAGGACAACCTAAAACGTAATAATATCTATCTGGATAACAGGGATACCAGATGGAGAAGAAGAGGAACAACGGATAGAGAACCTGTGTGAGAAAGGAATGATGGAAAACTTCCCTAATTGGAGGAGAGAAAAAGTCACAGAAGTTTGGGAAGCACAGAAGGTCCCATTCAAGAGAAACCCAATGAGGCCCACTCCAAGACACATCATCATTAAAATGGCAGATATCAGAGACAAAGAGAGAATCCTAAAGCAGCAAGGGAGAAAGTGGTAGTAACATAGAAGGGAGCCCCGATACAGCTAGCAGCCGACTTCTCAACAGAAACACCACAAGCTAGAAGGTAATGGCAAGAAATATTCCAAGGAATGAAAAGCAAATGTCTGCAACCAAGACTGCTCTACCCCACAAGGCTCTCAAATCAAATGGAAGGCAAAATAAGAATTTTCCCAGACAAAATAATGCTAAAAGAATGCACCTCCACTGAAGGAGCATTGCAAAATATGCTAAAGGGACTGCTTTAAGAAAATTAAGGAAAAGAGTCTTTGAATAACCAATCTCTTTCTCTGTCACCAATACTTGATACTACCAATATTTTGAATACTTAATCTGATTGTGACAATGATGTGTTATGGTAGTTGTTTATTATTTGTTTAAATTAAATTTTGTGTATATTTCTTGCCTATTTCTATTTTTAAAAATCTTTAAATGACTTTTCAGTATTCTTTATCCATTTTTTTGATTAAAGGTTTGTAGAATTTTTTCCCTGAAGATCAAAACAAAACTATTAACTCTTTTTAGATATGTTGCAAATACTTTCTTAGTTTATTACTTGTCCTTTAACTTTTTCTATATATGTATTACTATATAGTCTTAAATGTTTAATATAGTCATATTGTCAGTATTTTACTTTATAGCTTCTGGGTTTGAATATTTTACTTCAGGGTAAGAAAAATATTTTGTATTTTCTCCTAAAACTCCTTAGATTTTACATATTGAGTTTTAACTCACCTGAATATTTCTTGTATAATATGTGAAATAGGGCTCTCTATTTTTTAATTTTAAGTTATAGTGGTCCATGCACCTTATTTGTTGAATGAGCCTTATTTTACCCATTGATTTGAAATATCGACTTAATCATATATTGTTAGATATATACGTTTGTCTCTAGAATACTCATTATATTTCATTGGTCTACTTGATTATTTCTGTGCTGGTGTCATATTTTAATTGCTGAGATTTTATAATGGATTTAAATTTCTTAATATTTTATAATGGATTTTGACATTTTAAAAAATAAATAAATAAAATCAATCTACATTTTAAAAAAAAGAAAGAAGGAAGGAACTCCTAGCTTTTGTGACAATATGGATGGAACTGAAGAATATTATGTTTGGTGAAATAAGCCAGTGGTGAAAGACAAAGACAGATACCATATGATCTCATCTATTAGCGGAATCTATTCAACAAAATTAACTAAAGAAAAAAATAAACTGCAGGCAAGGAAACATGGAGCAGAGTGGAAGTGACCAGAGGGGATGGGGAAGGAGGACAATAGTGGAAAGAAGAAAGGACTAAACAAAGAACATGTATGAATGACCCATGGACATGGACAACAGAGTGAGAGTTGACTGTGGAAGAGAGGGGCGGGGTGGGATGGATGGAGGAGGGCAAAGGGGGAAAAATTGAGACAACCATAATAGAATAAACATGATTTAAAAATAAAAAAGTAAAAACTAATAATAATAAAATAAAATACATTAAAATAAAATTTTTTTTCCTGAAAGTTTGGTCCCAAAATATGGGTGTGAATTATACATAGCAAAATATAGTACTATTAGTTAGAATCAAGTCACACTTTCTGCTCATTCAATGGGAAGGGATTATTCAAGAGCATGCATACCAGAAGGCCGAGATCATTGGGTGTGATCTCAGGGGTTGCCTTCCACACAAACTTACATATTTTATTTATATGCTTAGATGGGTTGCATAAGTTATGTCAGAAACACAAGACTTTAAATTTATGTAATGAGTAAGATATTCTTGACTAGAAGATATGGTAAGACTATTTAGGTTACTATACTAGTTACTGGTTGAAAGTGGACTATAGTCTACATTCTACATGGTTTACTAACAACTATATAATGTTAGTCAATATTCAACTCCACTCACGCCCAGTTCCACTATCTGTAATGTTAAAAGATTAGACTGGAAATAATTTTAATGCTAATATTTTAGTACTGTGCATAACGTAGTTATTTGAAGCTATAAGACAAGTTTTTCAAACTTTTTATTTTAATATTTATTTTAAGTGGAAGTTCATTTTTTTTTCTGCCTTAGCATTTCTACATGATATGGGAGTTGAAATAATGTTTGTTCTTTATAGTACAGAATCTGCCACTTTAATATATGGGTTACCATCCTGATATGGTATTGATTTTTCAAAAAATTTATAATCTACATTGCACTGCAACCTTATTGTGTAGTCTGTAAGTTGTAGAACTGTGCAAGCAGAATCAGGAGCAGTGTTCCTGGATTCATTCAGAAAACAAAGTCCAGTACAAAAGTAGAATGATTAAACTGTGTGTATTTGGGGATGAGCTGAGTTAAGGGATTTCTATGTGTGGTTTTCTGACATCTCACCATTTAACTATGCATTCATGTCATCCTTGTGTGTGGTGATTCCATTTATATAATCAGCATAGTGTCCTGCTACAAGCATGTTGTTTACATGGCATTATAGATGTGTTAACCCAGTCTGTTCCCAGTACATTTTCTTGACTTTTCTTAGTGAAGAAAATCACTTGTGTAGGAGGAGGCTTAATTTTTCTAAATTTGACATGTACTCAAATGGATAAAAAAATAAATAAAAAGTCTAATGTAATAGGAGAAGAATGGTCCTGCTACTCAGTTTAGCAGTAGAAGCAGATACTGAAAAAAAGAGATAATTTATCTGCTCTATACCTGTGCTTGCTGGGCAACATTTCCCAACTTCCTTTTTTTTTCCTAAAAGAAAATGTTTTACCTAACAGATTGCTTTTTTTTTTGCTGGGGTGGGACCATTTGGGTGTAGTTGGAGTGTCCTCACAATGCTTGTGCAATCATTATTGAACAACACAGGACTTGGTGAGAGATGCCAGGAAGGGTTATGATATCTTCTATTGTAAGACACAGCGCACAACCCTTTTGAAAATACCTTGTCAGACTACTCAGCAACTCCACAGATCCAAATGCAAACTATATATTATTCCTGGAGAAGGCAGTAAAAGGTATTGGTATGTAAAATTGCTGAGCAAGCATGAAGCACTGGAGGACTCTCGGAGGAAAAAAGGTCATATGTCTTTCGGGTAAGAAATGAAAGAAGGATCCTGGCTACCAGTGAGCACTAAAGATCCCAGGATACTCCTCCCAGGGTGGGACTAATGATCTATGTGTTCTGGCAATATCCCAGTGTGGGTAGTTGTTTTCTGCCTCCCTAAATGTCTTTTCCTTTGTAATTTATATTGAAAGCAGTTCATTTTCTGTCCTAAATGGATTATACCATTACTCACTTGAAAGAGGGTATTGTAACAAAGCAAATATAAATTTGTGTGTAAAATGCCAAATGAATCCATAATACTATTATCCTTTTCACTACTATCATTAATTTATATATAGTTATCTCCTAGGATATTTTGTTGTCCTGGGGTATTATTTTACTTTGTGACTTTCTATCACATTTTTTTCTAATCTTATAAAATTAATTCAATCCTATTTCCTAAGTTAAATAAATACTTTTTGCTTTTGGTTATATAGTATTTTGATTTTAGTATTATAAGTTTACTTATGTCACACTTAATAACAGCCATATTTTAAGTACACCTGGAATTGGCAGACATTTTTCAAAGTTCCTCCCAAAGGTCTGACCTTTATAAAATCAATCATCTGCCCTTTCCCACCTCCTATTCATTTTTCAGATCAGTCTCAAATAAGCCAAGTGATATCTCATGAGTTTTCTTAGCTTCGCCAGTCTACATTTATAAGTTTAAGACAAGCTTAACATAAGAAATGTAGCAACTGATGACTATAGTGATACACAACCTGAAAGACAAAGAAAGGTTCTGTCTCATCATCTTGCTTCCTGAAATTGTCTTTCTTACCTCAAAGTTTTATTAGCTTTTAAAATGCAAAACCCCAGAGAGGTCAAATAAACTGTTAACCATTGGACATTTTATAGGGTGAAGTAAATTTCTTATCTTTTCCGAGGGCCAGAGAAGGTATAATGAGAATGCAGCAACTTGAGATCAGGAAAGGACAAAGAGTGATTTAATGGGGGCAAAAAAGACTGCCCTGAAAAATGCCCGGAACAATCCGAGATCAACTTCAGCCTCCTTCATCTAGGTCTGACTCAGTTTCAGTGTTTATGCTTTTCTTTATTGAAGGGACCAGGCTCTCTCCTACATGTCACCTATCGAAAATCTACTGGATTTTGTTATATTTTTAGAAACATTTCCTCATATAACTAAACAATATAAAAATAGCTTAAACTTCCTTAAATTGAGTGAAGTCTACACCAGGCCTTTTTAAAAAAAAATTCTGCTAAAGCTTTTCTATAATATAATCCTAATATAGCCCCATGAAATTGTCGATAGATCTGTGGTTGTTTAATGCATGTATTTGAGGGGGAAATTGAACCATGTACAGTGTACAAGGAATATTCTGATTGAAAGGTAAGGTATAAGTGAGAGATATTTTTCATAATCAGTTCACACTAAAAAAATTGTTGAAAACTAAACATGGCAAATGTCTCTATATAGAACACATTGAAATTTTAATAAATGTGATTCAGTCTCATGTAGGAGTATAGACTGGGCCCTAAATCTAACTTCTCCATGAGCTATTAATTTAATCGATGTGCAAAAATAATACCAGAAAAATCTAGCTTTGTATAAAAGATTTTGGAATGAATATCTGCTGTTAAAATCTTACTACAGATTGACTAAGTTCACTTGATTAAAAACATTCTCAATTCCATGAGATGCCTTTATATTCTTTTCCTAACTCATCCTATGATACATTAGACAGGATCCTAAAATCCCACATAAGGCAGAATATCTATGTTCAGAGGAAATGTCTCATGGCTGAATTGATTCAGCAAGGCTTATTTTATTTTTTTTTTTGTTAACTTGGCAGAAAGAATCAGTAAGAAGTCCTCGTGGAGTTGATCGCTCTAGGAAATTACAAGGGCTATTTAAGGCCATCAAATCCCAACCTTATGTATCCTGGGACTTAGGTGGAGCCTCTATTCCTAATTGGAAGGAGAAGTTATATGTGTAGATGGGTGCATTATGGGGAAGGAATATGTCTGGTAGAAAATATGTTCTATATTATCTATTCCAGATAACATATGCTTCATAGTTTTAAAAACTGTATATTGATAAGAACCACCTATTTCCTACGCTTATGTCAGCAATTATTAGTAAGGTGCATCATCAAATAGAAGAAATCATGAGCAGTGATATTGTTGGTTGTTTCAGGATCATTGTAGCAACAGTTGCACATTAAGCTAATGACAAATTCTCCTCAACTAAAAAAAAAATCATTGAAGGATTTATTATAGCAACTAACTTTTAATATTCATAAAAGGAAACAAGCAAAGAAAAATTAACAGACACACTTAGCATCCACACTGAACATACCCAGAAGAAATCAATTGCAAGGATGTTTCCACAGTTTTGGCCACATCCCAGGTATTTTATCTTTAAATCTTTTATACTTGGATTTATTTGTGTCCAATTTGGTTTTCAAAGATGATCTAAAGGTTTCATATTTCTATTTATTGGCAGAATTTGTTGTAAAGCCTCAAAGAAACCTATCCAATAAGTATCACAAGGCATCTTAATGTTTTCTGTTCAGTTCAGTCCATCATTCTCACTTGCTCATTGACTGCTACAATGCAAGGAGACAACCGTTACCTAAAGTGATATGACAGAACAAGACACATCAATCAAGGGTTGCTTGAAAAAGGATACAGTTTAGAGTTTTAAAAGTATTGTCTTTTGGAAAAAAAGCTTTTAAATTTGTCTTAGATTAAAAAAAAAAGATGAAGGGCTAATCCAAAACTGAAAGAGGAAAAAATACAGTATTGATCCAAATTCTGCTTGCTGAGTCATAAGGAAATTGAAAATGCTCTAAGGAATGAAAGGTAACCAGCCAAGCTGATGAAAACCCTGAGGAAAACGTTCCAAATGAGATTACTGCATCATAATCATTTCATGTTGGTGAGCTTATCAAGGCTTCAAAGAGAAGGATGGTGGGAACTAACGTTGCTCCTCAAAGAAAATGCATAGTACAGATAGATTTAAATTAACTTCTGAAATGTTCAGTAGCCCTCAAACAAATTTGATGCCATAACTCAGGATAGATTTTGTGAGGAGGCAGGTAATTGGGATTCTTCCTTTGGTGAGAGTATCCTCCTGCTCTGGAAGGTATAGTACCCAGTTACTTTATTTTGTTTACATCTGGGGATGGGATGAGAAGCACTACCAAGACGTCCCTCCACCAGCTCCTTTCACTCCCGTTTTAACTAAGTGAAATCCTATCTGGAGGCTTTTTGATTACCCTGATAGGAACATGTGTCTTCTTCACAATAATATAAATGATTTCATCATGGGAATTTTGATATACAAAACATTATCATGATAGGAAGTAACATTCTGGACTCACTCCTTAATTTCCAGCAGTCTAGAAATAAATGTGTCATGTTTTCTTACTTACTCTCTGGGGATATGCACTGTGATAGTCTTAATACATTTTCTTTTATACATTAAACAGGGTCTTCAGATGATACTAGTTCTCTTTTATTTAAATGTATAATCGTCACCTTTTTTAAAGTCAATATCTATATTCCAAGCATGTGCATTTCTGAGTGATTTATTTTTTGAAATAGGAAGTATCTTAGAAATATCCTTGATTCTAAAATATCATTTAAATTTTGCCTTTAGCAATTATGGGAGAGAGTGCTAATTCATATGTGTCTAGATGCTCACTGAGCAGTGAGGCAAAAACTTTTGAAAGCAAACACATTCAAATTAAGAATAAGAGTATGATGAATACATAATACCTTGTCTGATAAAATGATGATGGACAAAAACTGGGTAAAAAATCTAAAACAGTGTATTGGAAATAACACTTTTATCTTGTAAACTGTGTTCAAAATGACCGTTGAGTTGAGGAGGCGGCATATGCCAATGATGGTGTTGACATCGATGCTGTACTGTCCTTCGACTCTTTTTCTGAGAATAATTTTGAAGTGGCTCCTGAAAAGGGGTCTCTAGTATGTGATTATCCTATCTATCAATATTTATTGGCCCCTTCTTCCATGAAGGTAGGTAAACTGTAAATATCAAGATAGATATTGTTCCTGCCTTCATGGAGTTTACAATCCAAAAGGAAAGAGAGAGATTACGTATTGTGCAAAATGCTGCATAACTATCGCTTGTGCTGCAGGAGCGCGTGGTGAGAAACCTACCCTGACCAGCAGGGAGGGTGAAGAATGTTGTCAGTGTCCCAGTAACAACTTCCTCCCATAAGAAGATGAGAAGCATAACTAAGAATCAATATTTAGATGGAATTATAAGCATTATCTGATACTAAAGTCACTTATGAAACATCCCCACCTAATGTTTTTTAAATCTTAGCATAACAATTTCAGGGGTGAGAAAATGTCTACCTTCTGGGTATTTTATTTCAATTTTGGTCAACTTGGTTACATAGTAAGAGTAAATTTTTCCATTCCAGGTTCTGCTTTTTGACCTGAATTCCACCACTTTAAAAACATATAGCATTAGTTTAATTTTTGTTCCACATGGCCATATTAAAATATTGCAAGGGGACTATTATATTTCCCAAGACTTTTATTCTCTTAGCCAACTGAGAATATTGGCTGGAATATTCTCAGTTTACTTAGGGATTGTAATTGCCCTCCTCTGAGTGGAGGAGAATTTGTTTGGTTTCATGTGCTGAAAGGTGGTGAGCTCATCAGTGCCTATATATTTTTTAAGTCTTGCAGGTTTTTAAAAATGAGTGCAGTATTTATATTTATTCTTATTAAATTTCATCTTATTAGGTGCCACATGATATTTTAGCTAGATGAGAACATTTGGATCTCGTTGAATCTCCCAGTGTACTTCAGGTCCCTTAGGGTTAATGATTTGTGTAGTATGATTACCTTACTTTCTACATTATCAGGAGAATTGTTAAAAATCAAACTGTTAATAAATATATCAGGAAAATAACTTTTTCTTCCTCTTTTTATTCTATTAATTGGTGGTGTGTTCAGTTATATGTATAAAACTAGCAGCTATTAACCATTATTATCTGAAAAATCTGTTGTCTTGAATTTAGGCAAGAAAAGAGGAAAATCATAGATAAATAAATATACTCTTCCCTATGCAAAGTATAGTGAAAACAATGTTAAGGTAGTGTCAGGAGTTCAAGATTTGGGTTCCCTATCTGCCACACTTGCTGTGTGACCTAGAGGACATCACTGGCCTCTGCACCTTGGCTTTTTGACATGGCTGTAGGCGCGTGTGCACAGGCACACCTGCCAAGACATTGTGAGGACTGAATTACTACATGCCAGAATCTGGTTTCTGTCAGTTAAATTTTCTCTCTTCACAGAAGTTTGTAATATCCTGGGGTATGTGGATAAGTTCACAAATAATAGGAGAGTTTGAATGACAGTGGCAGGCACGTGGGAAATAGAACTGTCCTGAGTTGCATGTGTTAACATCATCAGCTAAATGCTTCCCTTTTTTAAATATTGGTGTGATGGTGTATGACAGTAAATTATTTCCTGATAAAAGTTGATAATTGGAGGGTAGATAAATAGTTTGGAAGTTGGTATGCTTTGGATAACAAAATAAAGACTCGGATGGTACTAAAGAAAGAAATTTTCTTCAAACATAAGAATTCATCTTGCCAGCCAGGTGTCTTCATTTATTAAAGTTACATTTCTTTATTTTAGCTTCAGTTCTCCTATTAAGTCAAAAATATATGTAGTAACCTCGTATTTCATTCTCAGATTGTCCAAACAGAAGTCAACAAAATTTAGTTTCACAGAAATTACACTTATAGAATATCTTCTGATGTTATCATTGCTTTTATATATGAAATATTTTTTATAAAATACATAAACATTTATATATATTTAGAAAATAATATTTTCCCTTCCTCTCCTCCAAGTACAATCTTTTATTTCTTTCCTTGAGGAAGGTCATGCTGTTACTGTCTATTGTTACTTTGTCTGCTCCAGAGCAATAACCTTCAGGGTGATCTTTTCAGGACAATAGCATTTCTCAACATTTGTTTCTCACCTGAGAAGTGACAGCTGGCTTTATCACCCTTTCCATGCACTACTCTGAATAAAGAACAAAGTTCTCAGCAATTTTAGGTACAAGCAACAAATAAGTGATTGTTAGATCCCCAGGAAAGCATTTTTCTGAGCACTGCTGTGAATTGCCATTTAAGACACGCTTCCTCACCCTGCAAGGACATACTCTGGCCTGAGAAAGACTGTGGTCCAGGAGTACAAAGACCCACCACCACCACCTCGAGCCTTACCAGCCCCATGAGCAGGGGCACCAAATGGCATCAAATGTGCAGGGATTCAGAGGCTGCAATCCCATTTTTTTGGCCTTGATTTGTTGAAATAATAGGGCAAGCATATGTCATTATAGCAAGGTGAAAAAATTTTTTTACAAATGCTTTTGAAAAAAATGCCCAAATGAGCATGTTTCTGTACCTGTGGCTCAATATGAAGGTACTTGTACTAAGCATGGAAACAGCCTGAGGACTGTTACAAAGAATATTCCAGGTAAACAATGCCTAATTTGACACACATTGCTTTAGCTGCTCTGGTCTTTAAACCAACCAAAGCAAGATCATAGAATTTGTTGATGTTATTTCATATCTGCCTGCACTACTTCAAATAAATGTCCCTATATATTTAATGATAGAGCAGACTTTCTTTTATCTCATGGGAAATTCAAAGCCAGAATAATGCTTCTTTAATCCTCATCTTATGGTCTTGTTTGAAATTATAAACATTAAATGCCTTTATTGTAATTTATTAATCTGGATCATTGTGTTTATTATTATTATTATTATTATGATTCTAAAAGGGATGGATTTACTGTATGTTAATTGGCTCTTGACAAAGCTTGGAAAAAATTCAGATACTCGGGACTCACCCCCAGCAATTCTATTCAGTTATGTTTGAACTCAGGCGAGGGTAATTTTTAAACTCTACCAGTGAGTCTAACACAGAGCTTGAAAACTACCTCTTCACCATGTTCATCTGGGAAGCCTTAATCCCACTCAACTTTGACATCACAGACCTATGCAATCAAAGATTGCTACCGAAAATATTAGTGTTACAAGCATCCTCTGTTTTCTATGGATGGAAATATAATGCAATTTCCCTTATCGATGAACATCTGTTACTTGTAATGCACTTATGACACAATACAGTGGTTTCTTTATATTTTTTCTCTGTGAAGAGTTCATTGAGGCATTTGTTTGTTTGTTTGTTTGTTTGTTTACCTGGATGAACTTTCAGTTATGATTCCTAGAAAGAAGAAAGTGAGAGTGAGGAAACACTTTTCTCAAATAAGCAAGTGAGTTCTCTATCCACCTGGCAGATTTCAATGTTTAAGTCAAAAATTAAGGAGCAGCAAAGATCAACACAAATTTCCTAAAAAAAGACAGATGTTGTGACTGTTGAAAAATTGCCTTGACACATGAGCTGAGAAAGCAAAGTACTATATCCAACAAACCATCAGGAAGAAATTGAAACTGAATGAACCAGACCACTTTGATGGAGAAGTGAAATGTAACTACATGCCCCTTAGTGGTAAGTGACACATAGTGTAGATGTGGGAAGAAAAAGCAAAACACTTGGGAGTGTGCAGAAGGGTTTTTGGTGACTAGATTTTTTTTTACAGTGCCCTTTTAGGCCGATGTTTCATAGTCTCCCACATTATAGGAATTTTAGAATATGAGACTATACATCAATTTAATCAAATCATTAAATTATTAAAAGGCTGCATTGTAATTGAGCTCTTTCTCCAAAGAAGAAAATTTGTCTGAACATAGACATGCAGTTTGAGACTTAAAAAAGCAAACATAATTTATCACAAACTACCCACCGCTTAAATACTAAATCAGATCTTCTTATTTTGACCCCCTTCCAAAACTGTTTTCTCTAGAAAAAGTAGATCGACCGCTTTCTCAGCCAAAGAGAAAGTGCCTTGATTTGTTTCCCTTTCAGTTATTTTTAGTATTTCTATACTATGTTGTACTAAAACCAAGACTTCTTTTCTTATAACCTGCTTTCTTTTCTTATCTTACTATATCTTATATGAATCCTATACTTGATCTACATTCATTACCAACTCTATATGTCTTTCCTTGTGGTTCCTAGTTTTTAATCAAAATATGTAAATCTGAGCAAACAAATTTAGATTTCTCCCTTTTATCAATACAGTCTGGTCTCTCTTCTGTAAAAATTAGGAAGAACAGATAGAACATAATTGAAATCCAGAAACCAAAGTTCTACTCTCATAAAGGTTTCCTAAGCACTTCTCTAGACATACACACATGCACACATATACATACATACACAAATATCCTTTAAGTTAAAGGTAAACTTTTATCATCTATGGTACAAAGGGTGGAATATCATAGGATCTGTAGCTAGCCCAGAGGGGTGCTTTCTAAATTAATCTTTACTAAATTTCATGGTAATATTTATTCTTGCTTTCAGTTACATGGATCTGATCCACAAGTGCACAAATCTGTGTTCATCAGTAACCCTTAGATATCATTTGATATCATGTATTTTGGAATGCCTTGAATGTTCCTTGCTGCCCAATAAACTCTAAGTAGCTTCTGGGGGCTAGCCTAAGTAACAGGTCTATGCAGCTTTCCCTGTGTCATGAGATGTGTAGCCATATGATAGTTTAGACCAGCTGAGTATTTTCAGCTTAGCCCCAGAGCATTATATCTTTGCGATATCATTAGAATATATCATAATTTTGGCAAATCTTTCACTGATCAGCGAATATATAAATAAGAAAGCCAAATATTAATTTATATTCAGACATAAATACTGCACGATACTGTAGTATCCATGCCCACTGAGACCAAAGAAGACCAGGTCAAAATCAACAGGTCGCTTCATTTCGAAAAGCAAGTTTCATTTTGTTTTCGTGAAAAAGGAAAGCAGTGTCATTAAAACCTGTGGCACAAATGTTCATGATGGTCTAACTTTCACATGTTCTGTACTGTATTAATATGAATGCACACTTTACTGTTTTTAATAACAAACCTTTGCCTCAGCAGCTCTACCTCTTTACTTGGCTTTTATGAGAAGTATGCTCTTGTGAACATCTTTTAAATGATTCCTTTTAATTCAATAGTATTGTATTACTCTCTAAAAGGCAAATAACCATACACTTTAGGCATTATAAGAACAAACTGGCAAAATGTCCCTAAAAAGAAACATATGATTTTTCAAAATAAAATTAGGGAAGGACAAATGTTAATGAGCCGTTGGGAAGTTTCCCTTAAAGAGGTACGAGAGTGCAGCCTCTGATAATTCTTGGCACTATTTGCATGTACTAAATTTTTATCAAGTACAATTTTTACATAACTGGTGAAAAAAATATTAGCAATGGCTCATCAGAATGAAAAAAATAAATGGGCAATTGATGTCCTTACAGTTCTGAAGGGTTATGCATTACTCTCTCCTAGGTAAAACAGCTTGGTCATTGTAGCAAGATTATTCCTTTAGTGACAAGTATCAAGTCATACACTCACATTTTGCTCTGTGAACTACACATTGATCATCAACTGATCTTTCCTGGAAATTTCAAATCATAGGGAGATTGTGCTAGTTGAGGATGTGGATACGTATCACATTAAAGATGATTTCTATTATTGTAATTTTATAAATATTTCTTAGGTTGTATAGACATTATGTTTTTGCTCATTTAATATATATGAGACAATATATGTTTTTAAGGTTTTATTTATTTATTTATAGAGACGGGAAGGGAGGGAGAAAGAGAGGGAGAGAAACATCAATGTATGTTTGCATCTCGCGCGCCCCCTACGGGGGACCCGGCAACCCAGGCATGGGCCCTGCACTGGGAATTGAACCATTGACCCTTTGGTTTGCCCGTGCTCAATCTATTGAGCCACACCAACCAGCACATATATGAGACAATGTTTGAAGCCCAAGAGTCTCTGGGATATTGAATCTTTCAAGTTTCTGGAACTTCAAAACTCTAGGGCATTCATCAAGAAAATTCCTTCATATATGTGTCTAAGAAACCACTTTGCAGTTCTTGGGCAAAAGACCACCTTGCGGCGGGGGGTGGAGGTGGGGGTGAGGTTCTTCAAAACCAACATGTAGAATAGTAACCGCTATTGAATTTATATTTAAAAGATAGCTATTTATATTTTCCGAAGAATTTTCCTATTATCATCTTAACTATAGTTCAGAAAAAGCTATAAAACAGGAAGGGCTGAAAAATATCATCTTTAACTTAATGAGGTGGTAAAGATACGGGTCTAGTGCTAAGACAGCGGAGTCAGAGAGCCTGAATCTCAGCTTTGTCACTTACTAACCGTTTCTTTCCTAATATTATTTATTCTCTTTTCATTAAGTTCTCCAGTTATTAAATAAAATAATGGTATGCCACCTATACATAGAGTTGTTTGAACAATATAGGATACCTGTTAATCACATTAAATACTGTCCAAAATGTATTAGATTTCAATAAATGTTAACTGTTTCATATATTAATGGTATTACTTAATGGAAAAATGAGTCACAGAAATTCAAATGATTGGCAAAAAGCCAGGAGACATGGTTAGTGACAAACCTGGATTTAGAAGTCACTCTCTTTCAACTCCTTTGCCAATTTCCTTAGTATTTGCATAGTATATAACAGTGTATGATTAAGTGCAAAGTACAGAGATAATAAAAAGTTACATGGAAATGTGCGATATCGACTCTTGTAAATGCTATGTTTTTGCCTTTGAAACCAATAATTCTAAACATCTTCCTGGAGTTTATTAACTCCCAGAAGCTTCTAATTAGATACAAATATTTTGTTATGAATATGAATATTAATACATAATTTAATACACAAATAGATATCGACAACATTTGTAAATATGTGTTTCCAGTGAAAAGGGTAATTAAAGTATTTATATGCTAGAACAGTAAGAAGGTATTTTATTTTGTTAACAAGCTGAAAATCCTTTGCTACAATTTTAAATTTTATTTTAATAAATTTTTATAACAAAATACATGCAGGTTTATTTTGAAAAACTTGGAAGTGGAAAAGGAAAAACTCAAAAGCAAATAAGCAAAAATCATGCAATGACTTTTGTTGTTTCAGTGTATACAGTTTATTTCAGCCATATATTTAAAATTTTAATTCATATATTTTATATATATTTACAAAAACCCTCTAAAGATTTATAAGGTTTACAATACACATTTAGCTTAATAATATACAGGGGCATAGTTCCAAATCACTTAATATGTATTGTTCCTAATAGCAATAAAATATTTTATTGATAAATAAGTTATTTATTTTAAGCACTAACATATTAAACATTTAGGTTGTTTCTGGTTCTTTTGTCCTATTAAAAGGACATTTGTAGAGAAATTATATGGAAGATTAACTCTTTAATAGAAATTTCAGGAAATCAAATTTCTGAGATAAAATTAGGCATATTGATAAGCTTTAGATACACATAGCTTGGTATTTCTTAGTAGTGAATGTGCCTATTTAAATATTTACATTTATATATATAAAAGACCTCTTAACTTGCACATCAAACATATTGAATATTATATCTAACATAATAGTAATTGAAAAATACACAAATAAATAAAATAACACTATTTTTTCTTAATTTATGTTTCTTGAATTATCAGAGAAATGGAACAATTTTTACAGTGACCACTTGCAGTTTTTCTATGGATCGTTTATTTCAACTTCCAACTGTTAAAAATTCCAGAATAGGTGTTATTTAAGTGAGTTGTACTATTGCCTCCCACCCTTCAACAGCAGGATGATTTGTACTTTCTTCTGAAGCTCCCCATACCTGTTGGGGGTCTGTTACCAAGTGCCCAGAGCCCCACACAGAACCCAAATGTGCCAAGAGGATGATCATTTCTCTTCCCCAGTAATGCCCTCAGATCCACATTCCAGACTCACTTGCATTATATGTTTTCAGAAACTGCTTTTATATTTTAACGTACCAATGCTTTTATTCCCTAGTTTTTATTTTAACATTGATTAAATATCATCTGACTTTCATGCACTGTTAGGAATGCAGATTGATGCAGCCACTGTGGAAAGTAGTATGGAGATATCTCAAAAAATTAAAATGGAGTTTCTACTTCTGAGAATTTATCCAAAGAAACCCATAACACTAATTTGAAAGAATATATGCAGCCCGATGTTCATTGCAGCATTATTTTACAATAGCCAAGATTTGGAAGCAGCCCAAACATCCATCTGTAGATGAGTAGATAAAAAAGCTATGGTACATTTATACAATGGAATACTACTCAGCAGTAAAAAGAAAAATTAACCCTTGCAACAGCGTGGTTAGACCTAGAGAGTATTATGCTAAATGAAATAAGTCAGTCAGAGGAAGACAAGTACCATATAATTTCACTCATATGTGGAATTTAATAAACAATCTGAACTAACAGGCCAAATAGGGAAAGACTCATGAGAGAGAGCTGCTGACAGCTCTAGCAGGTGGGGGCAGAGGTTAGGAGAGGTGGAGGGATTGAGCTAAAATGAAAAAAAAGAGAGAGAGAAAGAACTCATTGATGTAAGCCACAGCGTGGTAATTTTGGAGAGGGGGAGGGGTGGAGCTGGAAGAAGATGGGAGGAAGATTAATGGTAATAGAAAAAAAAATGAAATTTATGTTAAAAATAATCCAGCTTTGTATATACTTTTGATGGTTTCATTGAATACAGTTTGGAGGGCAAAGAGAAGAGGCTGGTATAAATGAAGTATTTTTTTTCTAGCAATAATATGTTCTGAGAATGTATTTTGTAACTTGGGTTTTAGACAAAATTTTATAAAGTATTTGATATGATTCTACCATTTGCCAAATAAGAGAAAATTTGTTGTTGTTTTTTTTAAATAATAAAGTAAAACTTACAAAATTTTATTTTAATAGGTTTGGCTGCAACTGTCATTTCAGGAGAAAAATATTATCTGTGTAATGGTTTATGTCTGAAGGGGAAATTAATATCACAGGGCAGAAGTTAACATTAAAGGACTGTCAAAGACACCGAGGACATTCAAAAAAATCTACTGTTGAAGAAAGTTAACTTTCTTTAGTGATTTCAGCAGATGTTCACTGCCTTAACAACTAATGACCGGCAGGGGCCGCCTCATTCGTGCCTGTCCCCTCCTCTCTCCTCCTCCTTATTCACTTTGCTCCTGAAGGCTCCTCAGTCAGGCCTCCCAGTCTCCTTACCAACAAACAACCTTTTCTACCAATTCTCTCTGCCTGGAACGCTGTTTTTCCAGATGTCTTCTTGGCTAAATATTCTCATTCAAATCTTTAGTCCAATGTCGCCATCTCAATGCATACTATTTGGACTAATTCATTCCAGCAGTTTGATTTTTCTGACCAACAGACTCTTATCTTTCTTATCCTGAGCTACTGTTTCTTTTTGTTTTCTAATATTTATCGACTTCTGAAATACTATGCAGTTTAATTATGTATTATGTTTATTGTTAATTATATTTTCTTTTCTTCTGGAATATTATTCTCATGAGTACAGACATATTTTTCTATAATTATGCATGCTGAGGTATCCCAAATGCCTTTAATAACTCCTTTCATATAGTAGGTTACCAATAAATAATTTAAAAAATAAAAAGAAATATCTTAAAATAGGAGTCTAGAGTTGGCTCAGTAGGTCAATTTTTGTCATCAGGTATCCAGGCAGTGATGTGCTGGATGTTCAGTGATTGGTAGTTTCAATTTGGATATAATGGGATTATTTACACCATTAAAATTGTTAAACAGTTTAAGTCAGGACTTTTCATCCCTTAGAGAGTGGATATCAGCATACCTCTGGACCCAGGTATTTCATTTCTTTAGTTTCTTGTTTTCATGCCTCTTGTTCTATTCTGCTGTTTTGTTTGATTTGTTCATTAAGTTCCTCTTTTGTTTTCTGTTTCACTCAGCAAAATACTCTCCATTCCATTCATGCTGTCATGAAAGGTAGGAGTTCCTTCTTTCTTGCTGCTGCATAGTATTCCATTGTGTAAATGTACTGCAGTGTTATGATCCACTCATTTACTGATGGGCATTTAGGCTCTTTCCAGCACTTAGATTGTAAATAATGCTGCTATGAACACTGGGGTGCATAGGTTTTTTGAATTGGTGTTTCAGGATTCTTAGGGTATAATCTATCAGTGGAATCTCTAGATCAAAAGGCAGTTCCGTTTTCAGTTTTTTGAGGAAATTCATATGGTTTTCCACAGCGGCTGCACCAGACTTCATTCCTGCCAGCAGTGTGCTAGGGTTCCCTTTTCTCCATATCCTCATCAGCATTTGTTGTTTGTTGATTTGTTAATGATGATAGTAATATCTCACTATGGCTTTAATTAGCATCTCTTTGATGGCTAGTCATGTTGAACATCTTTTCATACGTCTATGGGCCCTAGGTATGTCCTGCTTAGAGAAGTGTCGAGTTCAGATTCATTGTCCATTTTTTAATTGAATTGTTTGTCTTCCTGCTGTTGAGTCATGAGTTCTTTATATATTTTAGAAATCAAACCCTTATCTGAGGTCTTATTGGAAAATATGTTTTTCCATACAGTTGATTCCATTTTCATTGCGATGTTTTCTTTAGCCATGCAGAAGCTTTTTAATTTAATATAGTTTCATTTGTTTATTCTTTCCTTTATTTCCCTTGCACTAGAAGGTATATTGGTGAAAATATTGCTACATGGGATATCTGAAAATTTCCTGCATATATTTAACTTTAGGATTTTTATGGTGTCACAGCTTATGTTTAAGTCTTTTATCCATTTTGAGTTTATTTTGGTATATGGTGTAAGTTGGTATAGCATAGTTTCATTTTTTTTTTGCATATACCATTCCAGTTCTCCCAATACCATTTGTTGAAGAGGTTATTTTTACTCCATTTTATGTTCCTCACCCGTTTGTCAAATGTTAATTGACCATAGATATATAGGTTTATTTCTCGGCTCCCAATTCTGTCCCATTGATCTATGTGTCTGTTCTTGTGCTAGTACCAGACTCTTTTGATTACAGTTTCATTGTAATATAGTTTGATATCAGGTATTGTGATCCCTCCTACTTTGTTCTTCTTTCTCAAGATTGCTGAGGCTATTCGGAGTCATTTTTGGTTACATATAAATTTTTGAAATATTTGTTTTAAATCTGTGAAATATGTCATTGGTATGTTAATAAGGATTGCATTGAATCTGTAAATTGCTTTCGGTATATGGACATTTTAATGATGTTAATTCTTCCAATCCATGAACACAGTATATGCTTCCATTTATTTGTATCTTTTTAATTTATTTCTTCAATACTGTGTAGTTTTTCAAGTATAGATCTTTTACTTCTTTGGTTAAATTTATCCTAGGTACCTTATTTTTCTTGTTGCTATAGTAAATGGGATTTTTTTTCCTAGTTTCTTTTTCTGGTATTTCATCGTTGGTGTACAGAAAAAATGCCTTTGATTTCTGAATATTGACTTTGGATTCCACTATTTTGCCAAATCACTTCTTCAGTTGAGTAGTTTTTTGGTGGAGCTTGTAAGGTTTTTCTATGTACATTATCATGTCATCTGCAAATAATGACTGTTTTACTCCTTTCCAATTTGGATGCCTTTTATTTCTTTTCCTTTTCTAATCGCTGTGGCTAGAACTTCTAATACTATGTTGAATTAGAATGGTGAAAGCAGGCACTTTTGTCTTGCTCCTGATTTAAGAGGAAAGCTATTAATTTTTGCCCATTGAGTATGATATTAACTGTCGGTTTCTCCTATATGGGCTTCACTATGTTGAAGAATGCTGCTCCTTCTATTCCCATTTTGATGAGCATTTTTGTCATAAATGGGTGGTGTATTTTATCAAATGCTTTTTCAGCATCTATTGATATGATCATGTGATTTTTGTTTTTCATTTTGTTTATGTGGTGTATTATGTTTATTAATTTGTGAATATCATTCCATCCTTGCATCCCTGGGATGAATCTCACTTGCTCATGGTGTATGATCTTTTAAATGTATTGCTGGATCTGGTTTGCCAATATCTTGATGAGGATTTTAGCATCTGTGTTCATCAGTGATGTTGACCTGTAGTTTTCTTTCTTTGCTGTGTTTTTCCCTGGTTTTGGAATAAGGAAAGGCCTCATGAAAAGAGTTTGGGAATCTTCCCTCTTCCTGAAGTTTTTGGAATAGTTTGAAAGGGATAGGAGTTAGCTCTTCCCCAATTGTTTGGTAAAATTTGCCAGTGAAGCCATCTGATCTAGAGCTTTTGTTGTGCTGGGAGTTTTTTGATTACTGCTTCAATTTTACTAGTTGTTATCAGTCTGTTCAGGCTTTGTTTCTTCTTGATTAAGTTTTGGAAGATTATAAGTTTCTAGAAATTTCTCCATTTTGCCGAGTTTGTCAAATTTCTTGGCATATAATTGTCTGTAGTAATTTCTTACAATCCTGTGTATTTCCGTGGTATTGGTTGTAATTTCTTATCTTTCACTTCTGATTATTTTTATTTGTGTCCTCCTTTTTTCCTTGATGAGTCTGGTTAAAGGCTTGCTAATTTTTTTTTTGTCTTTTCAAAGAACCAGCTCCTGGATTTATTGATCCTTTGAATCGTTCTTTTAGTCTCTGTGTCATTTAATTCTGCTCTGACCTTGATTATTTCCTTCCTTCTCCTCACTCTGGGCTTTGTTTTTTGTTGTTCCTCTAGTTCTTATAGATGTAGAGTTAGACTGTTTATTTGAGACTTTTCTATCTTTTTAAGGTAGGCCTGTATTGCTATGAACATCCCTCTCAGGGATGGGGACTACTTTTGCTGTGTCCCTTAGGTTTTGGGCTGTTGTGTGTACATTTCAATTTGTTTCCAGGAACTGTTAAAATTTCTTCCTCGATTTCATTATTAACCCATTCATTGTTTAATAGCATGTTATTCAGTTTCCATGAATTTGAATGTTTTTTCCTTCAGGTTGGTTTCTAGTTTCAAGCCATTGTGATCTAAGAAGATGCTTGATATGATTTCAATTTTCTTGAATTTGTTGAGGCTTGTTAGAATGTAATTTCTTAAACAAAATCAAGAATTAGTTGTTAGAAAAAAAGAGAATTATGAAGGCTGTAAGATTGACAACTCAGAGTGGTTACTACTAAATGCAGAACATGATGAAAGATTTTCTTAAGTAATGAATTCTTTAAGAGGCAGATAAATGAGCAACTGGAATTTTAAGAGGAGGCAGATGTATATGAAAATTCAACAGTATTTACAACTAGGAGGTAAAAGGAAACTGATCAGAACCACTGATAAAATACATTCCCTTATTAACCGTCTATAGCAGGTTAGCAATATGTAAGATAGGCTATAGTACTGAGATTGCACTTGTCCTTGAAGAATATCAATTCTCCTGTTTTGTTTTATCTCCTTGGAAAATGACTTGATCTTGAATTTATTTTACCATTTTTTTTTATCTATCATATTCTTGATAGTCACTGTGGAAAAGAGTTTAAAGTACTATTTTCAAGATCTTCTTTAGAATTAACCTTTTCTTTTTTTCTGTGCATAAGTATTAAGAACTACTATGGAGAGGTCATTTTTAAATACAGGTTATGAATAGTATATCTTAGACAAATCACCCACAGATGAATAGTGTTTCCATTTAAAGACAGCTTTAACATCCAAAGGGCAAGAACCAGTGTTTGGTTGTCCTAGAAAAAAAATATCAGCAAGAAAGCAATTGAGTTCTATTTAGATGGTGACAGGTGTTCTCAACAATTTGGATGTTGAAATAAAGGCAGGCTTGTATTTTTAAAAAAAACGATCTATGAAGACTGAGAGCCTATCTCAAGTCAATCAGTTCTGTTGATTATATTTCTTGAACACCTCTTGAATCGATTTTTTACTCCTTCCTCACCATAGCTATATTAGTCACAACAGCTCCTCCCCCCATGCACCCTTCGCACTGTACACAGCCTTATCTCTCCAACACCAAATCTGATCACATCAAAGCTCTGCTAAACACAAAACAAAACAGAAAAATCTTTAGTGTCTCCTAAGATAAAGTCTGGATTTTTCATCATAGCATAAAGTTTTCAACACACAAGTACTAAGTTGTGAATCCTGTGCCACCTCTCACTGTTCGGTAGCTCTACTACACAGAATGCTATCTTTTTCCACGAATAAATCACACTTGTGCTTGCTTTTGCATAAATTGTTTCTTCTAATATCGAAATACTCTCTTGTCTGAAAAAAAATCACATTTTCTCTAATTTGCAGCCTCCTCATTGATACACTCTCAAACCAATTTCCTCCACAAAGCTATTGTTCACTTATGTTATTATGACAATGTTTATGGTAAGTTTAGTTGTGAATTGTTTTGTATAGTATCTTAATTTATTTGTTTGGGTGTCTGTATCCCTCATCTCACTCTTTGAATTCCCAAACAGTTAAAGAGTACTTTACCAAATTGGCATGTTTCAAGGCAGGGAAAATTGAAATTCTTATTAAATAAACGGATTAAACAATAGTTATTATAAATCTTCTGCATGAGCAGACAAATACCCTTTTTTCAAGAAGGAGCTTATAAGAAAACACTAATTTAGTAAATAACATAAAATACATAAAATACCATAAATAACACAAAATTACATCCAAAAGTGATACAAACAAAATTCACTAAGAATATTCAGAGAAGTGAGTAGATGAAATCTGATATAATTATTAATGGTTTTAATGAGAACTGGGACATCATTTGGATCTTAACACAAGCATAAAGTTTGCATAGTCCAGAGTGGAAGGACCACAAACAATGCAAAAAGCAGGGGTTACTTTGAGGATGGAATGAATCTGTGATTATGGTAGGAGTTAGGTTGACTGGTGCCTTCACTGTGAGCTACTTTGTAGTAAAAGGCATAATTTAATAGAAAAATTGTTATGAAAGGCAGCTGAATTTAGAATGAGAAGATTAGAGTTTAAATCCATGTCCATGTCCTGATTCATCTGTGACCTTCAGTAAGTTTATTGTGATGATAATAGTCAATAATGCACACGAAGTTCTCTAGAATAATATACAGTAACTAGTAAGGGTTCTAAATTGTTAGATAAATCTAAATAGGATTAGAAGAAATAAAGTTTCTTTGGGGCTTTAATGTACATGCAACATAACTAAACCTTACACAATCAGAAAAGCAGTGATTTTCCTTCTTTCCGCTGCTTGTCAGAGGGGTTATTTCCTACGTGATCAGCCAAGAGTGTCAAAATTATAGCATAATTCAGAATCAAAAAGCTATATTTAATTTATCACATTCCAAGAAGATAGCATCACTTTGGGGAAAGATGCAAGAAAACAGAGTGTCAAACAAATACGCTAAGCATACAAGTTTCCTTAGAAGAGTATGCTTCTGGACTGTGAAGGGATGTGAAGGTCAATTCCAGCTCTGCCAAATTGTTTAGAATATAACTGAGCCCTGGGAGGATTAAGCACTACCTAAGGCCACTGTCATTCCAGTAGGATGGCTTCTAGAGGATCACTGCCTGATCTCCGTGATTTCTAAAGCAGTAGTCCTTCTCACTGGATATAGGCAGCGATGTGTCAGCAACAGTAAGATTAGATTCTGCATCTTTATCTTATATATTACCTAACTCCCTTGTATTCAAGGCAAACCCATTTTTAAGGCTTCAAGAGAAGCCCAGATAAAAACCCAAATTATAATTTCAGCAAAACCCTTGCTATTTCAGTACATTAGCTACAGATTCAATAAAGGTAAAGTGGTTGTTAAGCTTTTCAGCTTGAATGGCATCATTTTTTTATTGCACTTGGAAGAAAAATGTGGTGGCACCCACCCAAAAATCATAAAACCAGAGATCTAACAAAAGATGCTGTGAGCCTTGAGCTCCATTATACTTTCAGATTCGGTGTGCTTCCCACTCCGTAAATCACCTGAAATTTACAGCTGCACCTGCAAACCCAAGCAAGAGGCTGAACTCTTAGATAAATAGAATTGCTCACAGAGTTCTGTGAATGCGCTCTCTTAGCAAAACTGGGCCCTCAGCCCAAGTGGGGCTCCAGATTTACCCAAGCTGGTTACTTCTACTTAGACAAAATCAATTGGAACTTTGGGAATTAAATATATTTAGAAATAATGTCAATCTTTTAGATATTCTAAAAGAGTCTACAATAAGGCATGTGGGGACATAAATTGATATGCCATATATCTTAATTGTGATAATTGATCCATTTATAGCTTTCTCTGGCTTTTCCATTTTCCATATCATTATGTAGGATGCATAAATTTAATTTTAAGAACTGTCAAACATTAACAGGATATTTATTGAGAAAATTATGTGTCTAACACTGGACCAGGGGCTGGAAAGCATATGCACAAACATACATACACACATACACATCTGATGATATGGTCACATGGTCCCTAATCTTAAAATGAACATAGTAGGGAGAGGAAAGTGACACTTCTTAAGTGTGTACTATGGGCGGAGTGCTGAGCATATAGTAGAGAAATATACATAACTTCCATTTCCTACTCTCAAATTTCTTGCTTAAATTTAGCATTTAATCATGGTAGTAATTGTGGATACCAGTTATTTTCATTCTTACCTATCAAATTACAAAATTAAGATTAGAACTATTCATTAGCTTGCTTGCCATCTTTGAATTATTAACTCAAACAAGATTCAAATCCATTTTTCTTAGTCTTAATTCATGCTCTGTGATGTCATGTTAGGATCTTTCTACTGCACAATAGCTTGCTTTTTGCTGACTTTCTATAAGTGCATCTATTTATGGAGCATATATAACTTTAAGTTGATCTTGAATGATGGATAAGATGCAAATTATTTTAAAGAAAAAAGGACATGGCATGAAAATGCAGATGAGCAAAAAGTTTTTGGGAAACACACACACACACACAAATGATCTAATTGGCTAGAATAATGTGTTTAACTTGAAGACTTATGAGGACCAAAAGTGAAAAAATTGAAATTATATTGAGAAATTTCTAAAATAGTGGAGAGATTAAAATTCAAGGACTGATAATTATCCATTAGTTCCAAATGATTGCTACTATGGGCATAAGGACATATTTCTCTCCACAATCATTTGTAGCTGTGCTTCAAAAGTTAACTTCTTTTACTATCTTTTGCTAATTAACTGTCAATCACTTTCCTCTTCATGTGGTAAAGAAGGGAAAATAGAATTATAAACTACTCCTTTGTATGAGAGGAACATATTAGTATTTTCTTTTTAAAATGTGTTTCAAACTTCTAAGGTTTTGTTGAATATTAGTTTCAATTGTGTGAGAAAGTCAAAATTATATACTACAGCCTCAAATACAAGGAGATTATAACCTGGTTATAAGCATTTGTTAATAAGGCATTTTAAGATGATATAAAAATAATGAAGTTGTTTTTTTTTTTATTTTGAAACTTATTTGTTAAGGAAGAATTTGATGGAGATTGCTGGCCAGCATGGGTACTTTTTTTTTTAAACAAATAATTTCTTCTTAAAACCATCTTCTGTAAAAGTACAATTAACAATACACTTATTTTATAAAGTCTTTTTCCCCATCATTATTATTAGAAATGCACATAATTTATTTTGCACAATTTTTTTCAGTGGGAGTATATCATATATATTTTTCACAGTATTGCTGGGTAATACTCCAGCTCTGTGTTTTTTGCCTTCCTTTACTTGCACAAATATATTATATCACAGCAGAGAAATCTCCATTTTTCCAAGAAGAGAAATTATGATGTCTCAAGAAAGGTGGAGGGGATCGTACTGATCATATATGTCTTGAGCACAAATGCATGAAGCCTGGTAGGAGAGAAGCAGTCCTGCGCCAGGGTTTCTCTCCTTGATTCATCCCACCCTCCTTTGCACTGCCATCCCCACACAGTTTGTAAACCAGGAACTCTCGCCTGTAACTAAGACTCATTACTATCATTTAACTCAGAAAAATATCTTATTTCCATTCTGTTTCAAAGACATTTTAGTATGGCGCAGTACCTGGCAAACAAACAATGAGTTCTCGTATGGTTGACCTATTACAAGTGAGTAGTTGGTAATTAGGATTCCTCAAAATGTTTGGCTTAAGCATGCCCATCAAGGAGGGTGCTCCCATAAAATAAGAAGGGTGCTCCCATAAAATAAGTCTCCGAATCCTGCATGCACTTTCCTGCTTCAGCAATAAAAATAATGTTTTCTTTTTAAAAAATATTTTACTTATTTATTTTTAGAGAGGGGATAGGTGGGAGAAAGAGAGGGAGAAAAAAAATCAATGTACAGCTGCCACTTGCACACCCCTTACTGGGGACCTGGCCCTCAACCCAGGCATGTGCCCTGACTGGGAATGGAACCAGTGACCCTTTGGTTCACAGGCCAGCACTCAATACATTGAGCCACACCAGCCAGGGCAAAATAGTGTTTTTCAATACATAAATTATCTATTCAAAATATTCTATAAAAAATGAACACTTACACTTGGTATAAACATGTGTTCCCCAAACATTTGTTGATCAAGTAGTTTTTTTCCTTATTCTCTAACATTTATTATCCTTTGCATGTTAGAACACAGTTTAGAATCCTCAGCATAAATTAAAGATAGATACTTCATATATTTCAAATAGAATAAATTGAAAATCAATTTTAAAACAATAATGAATGCTAAGAAAATTCTAAGAAAAATACTAAGAAAATTCATATCTAAAACTAACTCAAGATGAAATTTAAAATATGAACTTAAAATGAACAAGTGAGATCCTAAAAATTAATTGTCAAACTAGTTTCTAAAAAGGCAATTGGTTTAGGAAAGTTTGGGGATAATAGTTAAAATTTGGGAAGGATATATAATTCTGGGGTATTTAAGTAATGCAAAAAATAAATAAAAGAAATAAATAAAAGATGATTATTTGCAAATTGTATATAAAGCTATTGTTTCTGGATATTATTCATGTCTTTAAAATAATTCAAGGGAATTGATGGGAAAATGGTCAGTATGGTAGCAAATTTCAAGATAAAACTGTAAAAATAAATGTTGTTCTCATATAATATGAACACAGTAATAAGAAGTCAAAATGCAATAGAGGGAAATGTCACACATATACTGCTTAAAAAAATAAAAAAATTAAAAGAAAAATCCTTGGGTAAAAACAATATAAATGAACTCTTGGGAAAACTGCCAAAATTAAATACTTTCTAAAACTTACTAATATTCAACTATGCCTTATTTCTTGCTACCTTTTTATACTGGATCTTCCATGCTTACTTGAATGATCTAAATATTTTTCAGAATTTCTATAAAATACCCTCCATGAGAATACTATTTCTCGTCTTAACGTTATTATCTAGAATGCATTACATGTGCCATAATCTCTACCTACATCCCTGAATGCTACACATTATCTCATGTCTTTTGAATCCAGCAGCGGAGATCCTTTATTACCCATGGGGTTCAGTCCTGACTCCAACCCCCAAGTATCAGCCTCAGTCAAAAGCTCATTTACACTCTACTAGAAAATATCTTTCCTAACTCAAACAAATAGCACCAGTTCTTTAGATTTAGAGCCACCACTATAGCATACTTGCTATACATCTTTGCTGTACTGATCAGACACTATTTATTATTATTAGTTGTTTAAATATCTGTCTCTCCTAGAGCTGTTTGAGATTTGTGATCAACACATTAATTATTGAATCAGCATGGGCCTGAATTGAATGCTCTGTAGACAGCGATCAAAAAATATTTATTGAATAGACGTGTAACTGGACAACTGGACAGGTGGATGTCTTCATAATGATATTAAAAGGAGTCTTATGTTGCTATATGAAAATTTAATATGTTGATTTTTTAAAAATCATGGAATTTTATTAAAAATCTGTGGCATCTATTTTGAAAATTAGAAAATGATTACTATGCATAATCAATATAATTTTCTGAGAAAAATAATTAATAAAAGTCAACAAAAATTAGGCAAATGTAGAATATTTATCAATAAGTAACAGAATACCAAAACATGAGAAGGTTTACTCTCCCTTGTAATCAATGATTTTTCTTTCATTTTTCAAATAGAATATTTTCTTTTATAAAAGTAACTTGGATACTAAGTAAAATTAAAATAAGTTTTTAAAAAAACCTAAAGTACACTGCTGGCCATATGCCTTCATAAACACAGGAACTTACTTTGGTAAATTAATGGGGAAAAAAATCTATATTAAAACTGGGTGGGGAGGGTGTGTAGGGAAGAGATGATGAACAGAAACATTTCTTGCTCATATGAAAATTATAAAACACAGACTTCCAATTGTAAAATAAATCTTGGAGAGGTAATGCACAGAATGGTGAGTATAGTTAACAATAGTGTATTATTTATTTGAAAGTTGCTCAGAATAAACCTTAGAAGTCTCATCACAAGAAAAAATTTTACCTGTGTGGCAAGGGATGGTAACTAGACTTGTAATGATCATTTTTCAATTATACATATGGATTCATTATATTGTACACCTGAAACCAATGTAATGTTATATATCAATTACTTCTTAATATAAAAATGCAAACTGGATTTATTTTCAATTTTATGAACTGCTTTCAACATTTTCCTAAGATTGTATTTGTGGTCATTGTTACAGAAGACATCTTTTTTGTAGACTAGCTTAATGCAAGTAAAGCATAATAAGTCCAGTAGAATTTTCAATACAACCTGTTTGTGCTGTAAAGCGGGGTATATTAGGAATGAGGCGATAGAGGGATGAATGACCCAAGGCTATTATTTTTACAAAACTATTTTTCTGCCATGCCTGCCATGAAAATAAACATTCACTTCTTTATACTTTTTGAAGTACTACACTTAAAATTGAACATTCCTAGTTGGGTTTCTTTTTCTTTTTTTCTTTGCTCTAGTCTATATAAAAAGTACTCATCTAATACGTTGTCACCCATTTGTCTTTTAAATCTAGATTAAATTTACTTTCTTTATAAAATCTTTCCTGAATCCCTCAGTTGGAAGAATTAAAAAAAAATTATCTCAACTTTAACAACTCATTATTTGTATTTAGTATGTAAAAATTTTTAGTTTTTAATTTTATTAACATTTAAGTATGCACATATTTATCTTTCACCTACCAGATGGTGGACTATATTCAAGAAAGTTTCTAGATAGATTCAATTTTCTATGTCCAAAATACAAAGATGTTCTCAGCGTATAGTTGAGGAGAAAAGTGTGAATATTTATAACATTTGTTATAACAAGACAGATAAACCAACTAAATATTATAATTATTAAGAAATATGTGTAACTAAAAGATGTGTTTCTCTTCTTGTCTGTGCCAGAGAGAGAAGAGGGCACAAGAGCAAGAGAGAAGGAAAGGGAGAGAGCACATGGACTAGGCAATATGTGTACATTTTGAGCAAAATGTTATTCTAGTTCTCTAACTGAGGTTTGGTTTTATGGACAGACCAGGACAAACACAAGGGAGAAAGGCGCCTGGAGCATACATTTGAGAGATCTTCATCAGGGTGGTGCAAGGGTGCGCCAGCCCCTGGGAGTTTGTCCTTAAATTGTGACTGACTCCTAGGTGACTCACTCTTATCACCCTGGTTTCTGCAGCTGCCCTTTTGGGAATTGCATGTTTTATCATTTTTCTTCTAAATTCCCAGTGCCTCCCTCGGATGACTAACTTCTGAGCTGTTCCCTCTACTAGAACTCTGAACCCCACTCATACTTAGGGGCCACTCCCAACTACTTTTAAATCAAAGCCCCAGTTGTGTCTACACCATTCTTAGGGAAGAACACTGTCGGGTAGACCATTCTGTAAATAATCATTTCATTTTTGTGATAAAAAGAGACTAAAAAGCACTTAATGTCAAGTCCCCAGGTAGTGCTTGCATTTTAAAGAAAAACGCCTGAGCGCTGAGGAATGCATTTTCAGCGGCCTTGGTGCTCCCCTCCACTCCCTGCCTCTGCTCGCATGATCCTACCCCGCAGTCCATCTACAGCCTCCAGCCTCGGCGGCCTGCTGGGGATGTTCTTCCTCAGATGTTTGGCCCAGGAGGTGAGGGGTGCTGCCGCTCCCATGGCGGTCTGCACCAGACCCTGCCCCATTGCTAGTTGTTCCATACGCTTTTACCTTCTTAGTGCTGTTTTTCACTTGTGTTTCATGCATTGCTCGTGTTACCGCTGATTGTATTTTAGTTTCTTTACAGTCAGGTTTTGCCACGTTCAGACTTTAAAAAAAAAAAAAAATCAGGAAACAGGAATTCTCTGACATAGAAGCAGCCTGGAATAGGTTAAAGGAAACTATATATGTCTGCAGCAGGATTATCACTTATATCATTAAGATGGATTCATGTTTGCAACCCCACCTAACCTCTGCCTAAAGCCCGCCTTGCCAGCGTGCCCCTCCTTCCTCCTCACCGTGGCTTCCTGCTTGGTAACAGAAGCATCCTATGGTCATTTCTCAAAATGAAGTGAACATGCTCTGTTTTTAAATAATGGCTATCAACCTCTAAGCTGAAATCCAGCTACACAATATGTATGTGAATCTGGTAGCATTAAACCACCTTTATTCATTAAAACCTTTATGCACCAATAACCCATCAGTAATTAAGAAGTTCAGTGACTTTAAAAGACATAATCAAATAGCCTTTTTACCCAAAACAATTTACCCTTCCTTGTCAATAGAAAAGATGATGACATATTTTAAACATGGAACTCAGTGATTCGAAACCACATTATTGGAAATGATACATTGTTGGTTTCTTTGCTTGTTTTCTAAACTTCAGTTAAAAAACTAAATTATATAGTAGTGGATGAGGAAAAATGATTGAATTTATCTTTACCTGACATAGATATGGGAACAAAAACAAAAAGGGATTATTCAGCTCCCAAAAATACAAAAACAGTGACTCTATGTCAAGTAAATATTAAGAAAGCTATGACCTTGAGTGCTCTTAAAGCACAGGATTTGGAGGAAAAATTAGTTTTGATGTAGTTTTAACTTTTCATAATGGATAATTTGAATATACACATAAATGATATCATATAATAAACCTCCTTTTACTTACAACTTGAACTCAACTACCACGAACCCTGAACAACTCTGGCCCAACCTCACCTCCATCCAAACTCCCTCCTCCAAATTTTTGAATGGATCCCCCAAATCACATCATTTTATCTGCTAATATATTTGTATATATTTTCAAAAATGGAAATTTATTTTATTAACATATCCAATTATCATTATCAGAGGTAAAATTTAAAATAATTTGTTATTATCAAATATTTAGTCAACATTGATATTTGCACTTATTCTTTAATAAGAACTGGGTTTCAGTCACTACTGTTCCACTTCTATATGGCCTTGCTCTCCTCATCTGTAAAATGCTGTTAAACTCCCCACCTGAAATTGTGAGAATTAAATGAGATGATATATATGTATATATAGAAGCTAGGAGTGTAAGTAGTACTTAACTCACTCAGTATTCTTAAAGATATTTTCATAATGCTATATTTTTAATAATTCACTTTTATTGTATTTGTGCATATGTTATCATGGACAAAAGATAAATGAGAAACCAAAAAACGGTTCCTTTAAGCTAAGCTAGAACATTATTGACTTCTTACATCTTGCTTACGATGTTACCATTTACCCTCCCCACGCCCTTTTCCACCTACCCTCCACCCCCAATCAACACACTGGTGTCCGGGTCTATGAGTTCTTTTTCTTTTTCCGGATCTCTTCACCCACTCTCCCCGCGCCGCCCCCCACCCCGCCGCGAAAAAACACCTCCTGAGCTGTCAGCCTGCTCTCTATATAAATCGAAAGCTTTCACGACCAAACTCTAAAAATTTGAATCTAGAAAAACTGTAAATCACACTCTGGCCACCTCCCTCTTCCTCCCTGGTTCCCTCACTCATCCTTTTCTGGCTCCTGTAGATTGTGTTTCCACTTCTCTTAGAGGCCCAGCAGTGTGGCTCATGCCAGAGCTACAGCTCTCACTTCTTCCCCACTCAAATTTATCTGTTTGTGCCCCATCACCTGTTTGTCACTTGAAATAATAACACAAAACCATTTTATGATGTTGAAGGTAAGATAGAAAAGAAAAAGGGTGGCTATGTGTGAACTTTCTTATTTATTTTAAAGCATAACTTTGAGACTCTGGAAATATTTAAGAAGCAGGTATTTCTCCATGCATCTGAACCTGTGGGAGAGCCATGTATTTTTAAAAGCAAGATTCCCCTAATGCATGTAGATCTCATAAAGATTTACTCTGATCACTTTCCCCTCCTGTGAAAAGAGAGGGTCAAGTCATTCCCCCATTTTAATTTATCCCTAGAACATAATTTCCTTTATTTTTGATGTCATTTCAAATGAAATATAGAAAGGAAAGGTGATAAATGTTTTTGTCTAAATTGCCAAGTCAAAGCCAAAGTCCAAATACATTTTTTAATGATAATAACACTCAGTTGCTAATAACAAATGTCAGTGTTTTTCCTATGAGCAATGTATGTTGGAAGCATATTTTTCCAGTCTCACTAACATCTTTTTAAATTTTTTTCCTATTTGATATATTTTAAATATTTATTTGTTTTAAATCACACTTCTTTGGTTTCTAGTATGTTTTAATATTTGATCTTTTACTGGTTATTTTCAACTGCTTTTTAGTAATGTTTACATACTTCTTACATTTTTCTATTGGAGCATTTGTCTTTTTCATATCAAATGCTTTTATCATATGTACACAATACTCTTTTCATCTTCCTTTTCTCCAGACTGACTCTCACTGCCTGTATTTTTGACTGGCATGGTGTGTCTTGAATACAGATAATACTGAAATTATTTTAAAATTGAGGGTTTCAAAGTATTTCATAGTAATAAATTTCCATCCCACCCCAGTGCCTTTTAAAGGTGGTAAATTGAAAGTGACATTTTCCTAGATTTATGGTCAGAGAGATGACAAATTTATGATCAGAAACAAGAATCCAGATATTAATATAAACTCCATCTCTCTTCTTCTGTTTTCTTACCTGTTTTCATAGGAAATAAAAAAACTAAATCTAGTCAAGCATTTATGAAAAACCCAGCCGGTTGTTGGCTTTTTGTTTTGTTTTGTTTTGTGTTTGTTTTGATGTTTGACTTGTTGTTTGTTTTTTTTTGTTTCACGATCCTGGCTTTGGTGCGTGAGGGCCAGCAGACAGAATTTGATATTCACTGATATCACTCTGTGACCTTGTCTGGTGAGGGTAAGCATTCCATCAAGTATACTTAAGCCTTTGCTGTATGCCCAGAACTGAATTCAGGGAGATAGAATCAAAGGGAAAGAATAGCTCTGTTACTATCCTTAAAAGGCTGAGCTTGTGGACAACAGCTTCGAGAGGATGACTTTGTCCAAACAATTTTAGAGTTACTTTTGCAGTTTTCTTTAGAACCTATTTGTGCTGCCATTGTATTTTATTAACTATCATTTGGAAAAAATAAGGTATAATTATAACAACTTGAGTGTTATGGATTTCACTGAACTTAATTTAAAATAACAAATGATGATTAGTTGACCTTGCTTTAACCTATAAGCCCTTTCTAGGAAGATCTTTTTTTTTTTTAAGAAAAACAATACTTTGTCACTACTGGTGATATTGCAAAGAATACAATGATCATGAAACAAAGTTAAAAGAGGGACCTTCTAGAGAAGAAATAATGTTTGGACAGCACGTGGTTCTTCCGTATTTATCATTTGCATCCTGATGGGCCAGGCTCAGTGCCTGGCCTATAGGAGACTCTCAAAAATTCATATTGAATAACTGAATAAAAGAAGAGTTCTTCATTTTGGAATCATATTATATTTCCTAATGTAATACTGGCATTGAGATTACTCCTCATACCCAAGAAACAAATACCTCCTTTGTTCACATTTATAATATTCAGCATTTACAAAAGTAGAACTGTATTTATAAATATTTATAAGCATAGATAAAATAATATTTATGAAATAATTCAGTCATATAACACATGCAAATATGTGCTTCCAAATAAGATAATCTATTCAACTACATGGGAAATGTTGTATTAGAATACTGTTTTCATGAGAGTTTTCCAGAATAACCATCTCCAGCAAACCAGAATGATTAATTGGAAATGACAGGATCAAAATGATCTGACAGGATGGCTTGATATGCCATTAATAACTTAGAAAATGTAATTAATTAATTATAAGGAAAATGGATATTGTTTGCAAATTATCAAGTAGTTATACAGTAAAAGTAGTTCACCAATTTCTTATTAATTTAAGATTACCATTTGAGGTTTTAGAAGCAGTAAAATGTTTCAGTGATGGAAAAGTTAATTGCACATTTATTCCTTCCTTCTGTGACACTGACTGGAACAGTTAGAGCAGGCTTGTGTTTGTGTTCCGAGAGCTTCCCTTTCAGAAACTGTTGTCATTTGAGGATAAAATGTCTGTATCTCTCTACTTCATCAACTCCCCATCTGTTGTCAACAATCATTCAAGAGCATTTCTTATTTTCCTCACATTATTGCTTAATTTCTTTTTCTCTTTTTAACAGTTACATAATTAACACTGTATTATAGTAAATATCCTTGGGAAAAAATGCTACAAAAATATTTCGCTGAGAAATATTTACATTACAGAAAACTTGAGGTAATCTGGCTTCCGTAACAGGACCCAAATTCCCTTTTTACTGAGGAAAGGATGTTTTGCATTTCATTGTTAGTAAATATAAATTAAATATATAAACTACCTCAAATTAGATGTAAAAGTTTGTTTTCTGGACAAAACATATAGGTATCTTGAAATAATTGATTATTAAATTGAGGATAAATCATTGATATTTTCCCAGATTAACTTCAAAAGTGATATTTCCTTTATATAGCACTTTAAGTCCATCAGTGAGCTTATTAACTCCTGCCATGTTGATTGTCAAGTTCAAAAATATCATTTCATTCAAATAACATCAATTTCTTAAAAATGTATTTTCATATATTTATAGATGTCATTCTAGGTTTGATTCAGAGAAGAAACTAAGATTTGAGAACTGAGTAAGTGTTAATAGCTTTAAGGAGAGAGTGGCAGTTTGCCTCTCTAGGAATAGAGGTTGGGAGGAGGGATGGGAAATGGATTCCAGAGCTAATTTACAAAGATACTTGAGATAACAAAATTGGAATTAGTTTCCACAAGTCAAAATTCTTTCACACTTTCATGAAGAATAGTAGGATAGGGTCTGAAATTTTTACATTATTTGTTCCTACTCAATAAGTTGCCCTTGATTTAAGGGTATACATTAAACATTGCAAAAAGGCTTCTTATGTACACTAATTATAACCTTAAATGTGGGAAAACAACTACTATAAATATTGTACAGAGTAAACCAGTTAAAAATAGACTTTTGGATAACTCAGCCAAAACCATTTCTTACAATAATATGAACTGAATGATAAATATGATTAGACATCTCTTTAATTTTAATTAATTTACTTTTAGGACACTTGGGGACTTTAAATTTACATAGTACTAAAATAGCTTAAACAGTCCCAAATTTTTCCTCTATTCTTACAAATGCTTAACTTCTGAGGTGACAGAATAATCCCATTTTAACATTTTACCTACCTGCATACAACATGGGAAAAATTCTTTGATTTCATGATATTATAAATTATTTTGATTACCTCTAATAATGGAACTTAGATTAAAATGTTCTTGGAACAGAAGGGAAAAGACGAACCTATTTTTCTCAAATCAACCTTAACAACTCATGACCAAACATAAACCTAATTGGATAAGATGCTACATTCTGAATGCATAGATCTGAATCTGAACTGTACACTTGCAGGCTGTGTGACTTTGGAGAAAGTACTTAATATATCAAGTTTTGTTCTGCTATATATAATCTTAGATAACAGTAAACCTTAAATATAAGATTGTTAATCAAAATTAAGTAACATGTATGTAAAGAATTTAGCACAGTCTCTAAGGTATATTAACTATTCTTTAAATTTTTATCAATATTGTCATCATCTTTGTCTTTACAACTAAAAATGTAACAAAAAGACAAAATAAGATAGGGCTAATAGAAAGCTGTGTGGAAGAAAATAAGATGAGAAAGAAGACAAGAAAACACAGAATACCGTGGAATAGGCACTTTCAAATGCTGACATGGGCATGATCAAAGATATTGAAAAAAAAGAAAGAAAGAAAGAAGGAAGCTAATATTTATTAGGCAATTACAATATGCCAAAAATTTTTGAAACATACTTTTAAGTCATTTCAAAATTATATTATTGGTATTAAAAAGTCTTTTAATTTAAAAGAAAATTGAAGCTCAGAAAAGTTGTGCGGTTGGACCAAAATCACATATCTAATTTATATATGAACAAGAAAGAATTTATATTAAAATATTTTCATTTCCGTTTTTGTTTTTTTAATTTTACTACATATCATTTATTATATATGAAGGCTAGAAAAACTAACTCAAATACACCATCTAACTTTATTGCTCTAATAGTTTTCTTTTCCCTTTCAAAAATAATTCCTATAAAACTTGATCAGGAAAGAGGGTCTTTTGACTTATCTCTCTGCTTCTACCCAACTTTATACCATATAACTTTCCTCAGTATCAAGGGAGAAAAATAGATATCTTTGGTGGTTTAAGAGGTTCTGTAATATCCTAGAAATGCAAAAACATTGCTAACTACAATATTAATTTAAATTTGGGCCTGCTGATTTTATGTCGCATGATTAACCCATTCAGAAATTTTTCAACTCTTCTCATCTGTACATTATCTACTTCCTGATAGCTCTTACTGAAATAGTTTTCTAGTTATGGCTTAGGTTATAGTTATAAATAGGAAGCTGTTCCCCCGGGGTTACCTTCCTCTAGCTATCTTATTAAAATAGATGTATAAGCAAATACATACCTAAATAAATGTGAAAATTGTCAAATGACTGCACATTTGCTATTTCTTTTCTTATCATACTTCTTTTCCAAAAAATTCTCCCATATTTTAGACTAATCCTGTGTTTTTATTTAATATAATAAAACCTTACCTCAAATGATCAAAGCTTAATATTTTTTGTCTAAGTCAAAATAAATGGCACTTTTTTCTATGTGATCAAAAAGAAATTAGAGATTCTCAGAATTTGTCATATTCTGGGTGACAATTTACCATTGACTTTAGAATTTAAGACAATCTAAAGTGTTTTTTTCTTTTTTAACAGAGACATAGTGTTTCTCACCTCATAAATCTATACTCATGTTAGAAGGCATTTAGCTACCCACATTCCTTAATATTGTTTTTCTTCTTGGGGCTTTTTTTTTTCAGCTTCATTGAAGTATATTTTATATGCACATATTTAAAATGTGCAATCTTATCACTTATTTCATTATATTTTAAAGAATAAAATTAGTCTAAGAATTTAGGTGATTTTCCCGATATACACAAACTTCTAGATTTGTGCATATGTTATCATGGACAAAAGATAAATGAGAAACCAAAAAACGATTCCTTTAAGCTAAGCTAGAACATTATTGACTTCTTACATCCTGCTTATGATATTACCATGGGGATGATTTGTCTTGAGGAAACATGCACAAGAGACCAGAGTTAGACGGTAAGAAAGCTGATGTTATTTGCCCCTGAAAACTAAACATTGAAATCATTAAGTAAAAGTTCTAGTCACCCAGTTTCAACATGGGGTAGAGTTTCCCCCCAAAACCAGCAAGCAAGGCAATGATACCACCTGCGTGTATACAATTCTACTTAATTCTGATACTATCTACACAAAAATAGTGTCAGATTCCACGGTGCTAAAGATTGGAGATTCTAAGGACCTCCAAATTGAGTTCAATTAATTTTCTAGAGCGGCTCACAGAACTCAGAGAAATATTTCACTTGCTAGATTATTGGTTTATTATAAAGTGATATAACTCAGGAATAGCCAAATGGAAGAGATGGATGAAGCAAGGTGTGGGAAAAGGGTAGAGCAGGAGCCCCCATGCTCCCTGAGTGCTTCTCCACATGCTTACCAACCTGGGAGCTCTTGGAACTGTTCTTTTGGGTTCATACAGAAGCTTCATTACAAAAGGATGGTTGATTAAATTGATGGCCATTGATGAATGAATTAAATCTCCAGTCCCTCTCCCCTCCCAGGGGTTGAGAATTCCAACTCTCTAGGCATCTTTACAGACCCCATCCTTTGGTGCTTTCCAAAAGTCACCTCATTAACATAAACCTGGTTGGATGAAAAGGACTTGTTATGAACAACAAGTCAATCATTTCACCTTGTTAAAAGCAAAAAAGAAGACCAGTCTTGAAAATTCCCTAAGCAGACAAGACTAATTTAATTATAAAGACAAAGTGTAATATAGCTTATTTTGCAAGAGTAGATTGACTTGAGTTTTTTTTTTTTTTTTGCTTTTGTCTCTGGAAATCATATTTTAAAAAAAAAAACTTGAACTCTTTCACAAGGTACTACAAGTTAACCACTGAAAATTCTAATAATATAACCAATCACTGTAAAGAATAAAAAGTCACTGATTTCTTACTATATTAACTGCTTTATAACAATATTCACCTGAGACTTATTCTGTTAATAGTGAAAATGCACCAGTTGTTAGACCTTGGCCCCTGAGTTTGGCTAGGAAAGAATTCAGAGTCAAGAGCTCAAATACAAGCAGAAGCTTATTTAGAAAGTCTCAGAAATAGAAGTAGACCAGCCGAGTTGCATGTACTCAGAAAACAAGTTACAGAGCAAAAAAAAAAAAAAGGGGGGGGGATGGTCCTTGGAACTTAGGAGAAAGAAAATGAAGGAACATATGTGACTTGAGGAAAGAAGGGGGTGGGGAAAGTCATGGGCATGAATGACAGAGAGAGAGAACCGGATTCATCCTCTTAAGGGCTTCTATCTGTTCTCTAAAACTGGAGGTTTTCAGGGAGGTCTCAGGGGAAGATCTCAATAGACTATTCATCAGCTTTCTAAGTATGTCCTTTTCAGGGTCATGGTCTCTACTGACTGATCAGTGCTGGGGGGTCATTAGTCATTGCATCTGGTCCTGATGTCAGTCATGGTGTTACTTTACCTGATTTTGCTGCTCTTCTGGGCCTGGAGCTGAAACATAACTGAAGCTTAAATGTTATCTCTAGTTTGACCAGAACTCTGTCTTGGAGGTCAGTAGACCAGACTTTGTTCCTAAGATTATCTGATGTGGATCAGAACCTCACTGTCCTGAGGGCTTAATGCTTAAAGGAGTGGTGGGGCAGGGCCTTTTTTATTTTTTTTAAGAAAGATTTTATTTATTTATTTTTAGAGAAGGGAAGGGAGGGAGAAAGACACGGAGAGAAGCATTAATGTGTGGTTTCCTCTCACACACCCTCTACTGGGGACCTGGCCTGCAACCCAGGCATGTGCCCTGATGGCAATCGAACCAGCAACCCTTTGGTTCATAGTCCACCACTCAATCCACTGAGAAACACCAGGCAGGGTGGTTGTGCAAGGTCTTATATGGGAGTCATATGAGGATATTCTCTGGCCCCTTTTTCTTCCTTTAAGGGGATCTACCACATGACAAGTGACATGTTAGGGGAGGAAAGGTCAGGGTAAAGTCAGAATTGGATGACCAGCGATATGGAAGGTCAAGGCTTCTGAATCACAGACCAGCTTGATGTGTTATGGGAGGAAAGGTCACCCTGGGGGCAAGGTTGCACCCTACAATACTCGTTTTCCTAATTTTGCTTGTTGCTAGGCATCCAGGGATTTCCAACATGGTGACCTTCTGTACCTGACCTATTGTTCCTGCTATGCTCATGTCTGTCTTACTGCCTTTTATATCAATTCCATGTTTTGGTGTGAGTGCTCCCAGTTTGAAAACTGTCATTCTGATGTGTCTACAATAAACTCACTAATTACTGCTTCAGTAACTTATAAACTTTGGATAACCTTTAAGACTCTGATGTGATTTCAAGAACTGAAGACAAGAGACCAAATCTTGTGACAAAAGATGCTGCCATTACTCAGAAAATTCCAAGAGTTTTGGGAGCTTTGAGCTAGGGAATTGTAGTCATCTGAATAACCAAATATATATTTCTTATATATCACAATATTGTACTTGGTCATTTATCTAAGGTGTCTTCTTCCTATTATTAATTCTTACACATATAAAGAGAAGTCACTTGTTTTTGGTCTTCCAAAAATCCGTTTATTGGTCATGGTCCACAAGCACAATGAAATAACTCATTTGAAATATATTCATGTACAACTTTACAACATTGTGTGTAGTATTTCCTCTATTTGTATTTAGTGAATTTTTATATGAATCATCTTTCCAAAGGGATCTATATATTTAATGTATATATCATCTATACAAGTAAAATGTAAGCTAACTAAATATTTTAATAGTCTCACAAATCCTACTTCAGAGTTAAGTAATTTTTGAATAGGAGTTTGAGCCACTGAACATGGAGAAAGCATACCTATCTTAATGGCATATTATCTAAAAGACATAATCTGATTATGATGGGATAATATATTTTTATTTCTCAAATCAAAAATAAAGCAAGCAGAAATGAATAAGGTATGAAGACAGTCTTAATTGTACTTTGATCTTAAATCTATTTTTTACAGATATTGAAAAAAAATCTGTTTTATGAAGCCATCATTTAGAAACAATGCCTTGTAGCAATTTTATAAACATTTCTAGAACCTGGAATAATCTTATATGATTGCAATAGCGTGGACCAAGAACCTCATATACACCTGCAAGCCTCGATTCATTATTCTAATGCTAGGAACAGAAGCAAAGTGAAAACTAACTGATTTTATACACAAAATTTCTCATTGAAGAATTATTTACAGAAACAGTTATTTGAAAAAATTGCCTTTAAGTAAAAAAATAAGGGCTTGTTCAACTAAATAGTGGTTATCTATTTAATGAAGAAATACATAACCTAAAAATTACTTACCTGAAGAATATTTAATGGGGAAAAGACAAAAAGAAATATAGGAAAATGCAAAAATTATGTTTGTTATTGATAATTAAATAGAATAGTATATATTTAAGGTACAGACATATCAGAACATCATTTTTCTATTTTCTCTAAGAAGAAAAATATTTTAAATTTTTATCATTTAAAATTTGATCTGTTTTGAATACGTTTTATGGTTAACATGTTAAACATTTTATAAATCATTATAATAAAGTTAAATAATTTTAAAGACTACCTACCGAAGCTGTATTGTGTATTTATAATACAATGTTTTATAATGATATGTATTATATTTATTGATAATATATTTACTAACATGAATTGAAGAATGGATTTTCCAATACTACATAGTTAATTAAACTGAGAAATATCAATCATCAGCCTTCCTCTACTGGGTTTTAGAATGATTAAACTGCAGTGTATTTGAAAGGTGCATAATATGTAAGGACAGCTGAGGTCTTTTTAAGTTTTTTCTTTTTTAAAATTTACTTCAGTGCTGAAATAAAATATGTTGGTTATAGATAAATTTATGGATTCAACTACTCTGACCCACTTAGAACAACCATACAAAGTTGGAGAACAAATGGCATATTTACAATCATTTTGCTGTACGGATGTGGATGGGTAAGTCACAGAGGATTCTCTTAAAAGAAAATAGAAGCTTTAAAATAAAACTCCTCACCATTTATGATCACTCCCTTGCAGAGCTCATTTACTTTTATGGTTTTAACCATTATTTCTATGTCAAACAAATCCCAAATCTGTATTTCCAGCCATGATCACTCTCCCCTGTTCTGAATTCATTTTTCATACAGTTCCACTTAGACATCTAACAGTCACTGCAAACTCGAAATAACTCACTATAACTCTTCCTACCCAGTAAACATGTTCTATTTTTTAACTTTCCAATTTTGCTAATAGCATCAAAGTATGCCTAGTACACAATACCCTTCCCATTATCTCAACATTAACAATTTGCTAGTGTCTGAATTCTTCTGGGCCCTTTAGCTCTTGGGTTAGATCAATCAACATGTTCTATTGACTCTTTCTTTCCTTAATCCTCCATAGCTTTTTACTGCAACGACTAGCACTCTAATCTTGCCTTCATCACATATCTAGAGACCTGCATTTTCTTTATCTTGGACATCATTAAGCACAGTAGAGATGTTTTAGCTGGCTTTTAATTATTCTTACTGCCTCATTCATGAGCTTCAGTTAACCAAAAACAGCAAGAGTAGGGAATTAAAATGTAATTTAAATTCAGTCTATGCATATTGAAATAAATCATTCTAATACTTCTCTGTTATAATAAACTGGATTTACATTGATACAATTCAAACTTCAGAATACTCACAAAAAATAACATGCATTCACCATTCAACCAATTTTTATCTATGACCTAAGAGATCCCTAGTCATTTCTATACTAGTGAACAAGGTAGAGAAGTTTTACTTTGAGGATACACTAAGATAATTTATTAGAAAGTGGACTACATGAAATTATGAGATATTCAGTCTACGTAGTGGTTAATAAACTGTGGGGTGTATGTGTGTGTGCATGTGTGACATTTTAATCAACCTGAATACAGTAAAATACCTGCTTCACATTCATCATATTCCAGGCTCACTAGGGATGCAAAGAAACCTAAGACAAACTTCCAAATGGTTTATAATCAAATTGGTGATAGGCAACTCAGCCAAGCTAAATAAAAGCAAGTAAAATAAAATAAGACATAGACATCTCTAAATATTAAAACCTAATTTCTGTCTGCTAATGTATCATAGAGCAAATTTTCAGAAAGTGGGAGCATGTGTTACATTATTTAAGGGGTGAAAAGAATGAGTTCCCAGTGTATCAAAAACCCAACACATCTCCCAGCTAATCACTAAAATATTTTCAGCCACCAATATAACAATCCATTGAAGGTGTATGCAAAATAGAATGTTTTAAAGATACTAATTATCAAATAATTTAATTTCAGTGAACCCAAAAACATGTTTACAGGTAGGATACAAAGCTACTATACTGTGTCATGTATAGAGTACATTTCCTTACTGCACTTAAAAAACAGAAATATAAACCACCATATAAATTTTTTAAAAAGAAAAAACAGTAAAGATACTAAAGATGATATCTAAATTACACCCAGGATGATAGTGCTGATGGATGCCTGATAGATGTAGCACTGTGGGCCATGAAGGCCATAAATTCTCAGGAAGGTTGAAAACATGGTTGGTGACAACAGTGGGACCTCAAAAAAGGGGTGAATTGAAAACTTAGCATTCTAATATTCTTTCAGAGGTCAACATTTTTATTGATGTATGAATATATTCAGTAAAGCAGTGTTACAATTTGGATCATGGATTTGCGGTACACATTTTGCAAGTCACTATAGCCAAGGTTTAGATATTGAACAATCAGATATCAAGGGATACCCATTTTTATTAGCTACCAAACTATGTATTTGGGATTATATATGCTATAGAATGAATTAAATAGATGAAGGCCAAGAGCAAAACTATTATAAATCGGAAACATGTTCAGAGGAACCATAAAAATGGATTCCAGCCCAAGTAGTATGACTTGGTTAATTGGGTGTCATCCTGAAAAGCAAAAGGTCACTGGTTGGAGTTCTCATCAAGGTACATGCCTGGGTTACAAATTTGGTCAGTAGTTGGGGCTTATATTAGAGGCAACTGATCAATGTCTCTCTCTCTCACATCAATGTTTTTCTATCTTTCTCCGTCCTTTCCCCTCTAAAAATCAATTAAAAAATAAAAATTTAAAAAGTGGGTTCCAAAGAATGGTGAAAATATTCCTAGATGTGTGTAGAACAGAGTCAGAAACGCAGAGATAATGGAGAGAGAGTATTTTTAAAGGGTGCACACAAGTATACACACACAACAATAACAGTACATTGGCAGGAATGCCAAATTTGCAAATAATATTCAGTAGTTGCAAACAACCAGAAATTCTTAATACATAGTCATTATATATGTTTTCATGCATGTTTCTTTTCCTACTCCCAGTTCTTTCTGCACTCAAAGAGCCTCATACACATGAGTATGAACACTTCAACCTCAGATTGAAGCTCTGGCTATAACTTACCTTATTACCCAGCCAACAGTTGCTCCTTGGCTTTGCTCTCAGTCTGTGAGCTCAGTCTCCAAGAGAAGTGGGTTTGGGGATTATTTAAGCAGAGAATGAAAGATCTAGATTCTAAGACTGTGGATTTGAAAGACAGCAGTTGATAGGTTTTGAATGAACTCCTTCCCTCAGTTTTGTAGATTTTAGTCACATGGTAAGGGTCAGAGCTGGAATGAAGACAGAGACAGTCTCTCCAAAATAAAGGGTCTGAGGCAGAATATGATGAATACATGTGGTAAGAATTTACAGGAAAACCTCAAGGCCTAATAAATGATTAGATATTAGTCTCCAGAGATTAAAAAGAAATTTGCAATTAATTTGAGGTTATAAAGCAAGTTGTAGGATGGAAGGTGGGAATGACTAAGGAAGACTAAAAAAGTAGACCGGGGTAATTTAGTTCTAGGGTCATTAAATTTGTTTCTTCTACGTCTACAAAATAAAAAGAAAACCTGAAGTGGAAGATGAATTTGCTTTTAGTTAATATGAGGAGGCCATAGGAACTGTGCTCATAGGAACCTAAATCAGTTAAAGCGTCTTTTGCAAATAAAGATCTAAACTGTTTTTGAAAACACAAAGGACAATTCGATTTTACCTAGCACTCTTGTCACCCATAACTTGATGGCTGTAGTAAGAAATTGTTAACTTCTTAATGGATCTGTATACTTTCCTTTTGTTCTCTCTCAAAGGGTAGCATTACAGTAACACTTGACAAGGAATTTTTCAGATTCTTCATAAGCATCACCATTTCATTCTCTGAATACTTCAAAGCATAGGGAGTCAAGAGAAGTAACACCAAGTCTCTTTGAAATGTGCATTACGATGATATTGCTTCCAAATCATATCACAGCTCCATTTTTAAACACTACACATTTGGGTCAAATAAGAGGCAATTATGGAAGATTTGAAATGAAGATGGCCTTTTCCTATTGAAGTTTTAAGAGCCCTTCCACTTTATTGCAATTTGGGAGGGAGCAGCAACTCTGTACAGAACTCAGTAGTGTCTTAAATTTCATGCTTAGGCCCTCAGGCAGTCAGTTACCTTCAGATCATTCAGTGTTAAAGAGAACCTCACAGGAGATAATTCTGGTCCAAAAATTGGTATTTATAAATAAATGATGAAAAATGGTTCTTTTTATGAAGTCCAAAATCAGTGTGTAAACACTTAAACCTAGGCAAGACTTTCCTAACATAGGCAACAAATCGTTTACTATTCTATTTTCCAGGAGTAAAAGCAAATGCCATTTTCCTGTGTGTTCTGAAAATAACACTTCATTTGCTCTATTGTGTTCCAAACTAGACTGTTATATTTAGAATCAGTAACTGTGGAAAATGGAAATTCTGAGTCCTGAGAAAAAGCAACAATGACAGTAATATTATTATAACTAGCTTCCATGAAGAAATATCTTTAAAGTCAGACATAAGAGGAGAGGAAAAAAATAAGCATAAGGATGGTATCTTGACAGATTTTATAATACCTCAAACGAAAGCAATATATTTGTAATCTTATCAGTACTCAATGTATTGATCTCAAATACACAATCTAAGGAATAAAGTAAGTTGGCTGATTTAATTATCCTCACATATACAACTTTTGTGCATGACTCTGAAGGGTGATCAATTTAAATAACACATTGTCAGAATCAACTGAGAAAATTTCTCAGGGTTGTGAAATTCATGTCAATCCATCAAGATAAAAGTCCTCACAGTGTGTAATTTCTAGCATCGTCATGATCTTAGAGGAATCTGAGCAGCATTCAGAGGACACAGTGCAGCAGTATGAGTTTTTGTTTAGTGGTGACTCATTATCAGTAACAATTAGGACAGGTGACTCCTAACGATAGACCCCTGGAATTTGATGTTTCTCTTTTAAGACCCCAAAACTTTCTCTTCAAGTACTTGGGAATGATCAGATCCTGAGAAACTAGACTAACCCTTGCTATTTAATATGCCTACAGAGTTGAAACAAATTTTTAGTTTACTATTTTATAATGGAAAATAATGTCACAGTGCCTGGGAATAATTTTTATGTCAGTGTGAACGGCACATTTTCTCCTCTGCCATCCAACACTATGGGAAGCCAAATCAAAATCAGAAACTACTTTATTGATTTACCGCAAGAACTAATGGTCTCTGGAGAGAGAAATACTCAGAGTCCCTCACATCAGCACATTCTCATCATGAGAGGAACGTGTACAAGGGGCTGAGGATGGCTTGTTGAGCATGGAAACAAAATGAGGTAAGTGGGTGAATCAAAGCTTAATGTGCCTGCTATAGAGAGCCAGGAGCTGCTTTTATGATTGTGATGACTTGCCCTTCAAGAACTGAAATACACATCCCCTTGGCAACAGAACTTTACAGCTATTTCTGCCCAGAGGTGGACTTCGCTAGAAGACAGGTGTTTTCAGTCCATGGTTAGTGTGAACTTGTTGCTGCACAGTTCTTGAATCAGTGTGATGAGCGTCCTTCTGGTGACTTTCCCTTCATCCCCACTTCTATGGCTGACCAAATCTTCTGAATGACACAAGAAATTTTTAGTAGGTTAATGAAGTTCATTTAAAGTCCTGATAAATTCTCTGGCTTTGTAACTATTCTCTTACAGGGGAATTTTTAAATCCATTATTTTCATAATATATAGCTAAATTTATTCCTTTATTTCTATGTAGCTGTTTCTGTTTCAAAGGAAATCCATTTTCCCCTTTACCCAGATCTTAAGAAGGATATCAGTGTAGTTCTTAATATTGGAAACTTTATTTTTTATGAATGATTATATTGTGTTAAAAGGATTTAACTACTTATTTAAGATTGCTCATGTGGTGTACAATGATAATTGATTCAAAAGCAGCTCTTCCTCACTCCTAACCCTAAATTATTTGCCACTACATTAAACAACTTTGTGGTTTTCCTGTAATCTTTTTCTGTTAATTTTCCTAAATTCTTTGTGTCATTAACACTCTCATTTGTTAATAACCTAGCATCTGCAATGTTAAGAAAAAAATATTTCAGAATATACCATGGCTTTTCTTTAGTCCTTTCCATAGCAAAAAGTATGGATAATACTTGCTTATATGCAACCATTTTTTCTATTTCACATTGTCTCCTCAACTAAGTGAACTTTCATCTGTTCAACTTCAGTGAAATTTACCCTTACCAAGATCATTAATTAGTCTATGTTAGCAAATTCTGTATTCACATCTTTCATTTGTTTTAATATATTCAGAAAAAGTAAATTTTTTTTCATAAAATAATTTCTACTCTTGGAACACCATAATTTCTTGGTTTTTCTTCTCTTTTACCCCCTGTGCTTTCTCACTATCCTTTTCTGGTATTTCTTCTTTGATTTAACCCTTTAATGTTTTAATACTCCAGGCTCAGTTCCAGGCTTTCTTCATTTCAACCTGTATACTACTTTCTCCCGAGGTAACCTCATTCAATTCATGAACTTATACACCATTTACTTGTACACATTTGTACAAATTTCTAGCTCTGATTTCTCCCCAGCACACCAGTGTATTCAGTAACCTGAGGTCTATCCATCATCTTATACTTAATACATAAAAAATAAAGCTTCTTAATTTGTTTTCATAGCCATCACCCCAAAACTCTCACCTCACTTCTGTGTCTTGTCATTTCCATTTCATTAAAATGGAATCACAATTGCTCAAATCAATTGCTAGAAATCATTAGTAATACCTTTCTCCATTACATCTAACACATCACTATATCAACTCACTCTACATTAAGGATATATGCTGAATTAGACAATTTCCCCCTATTTCCATTGTTACTTATTCACTTTACATCATTATCTGTAGCTTATGCTGTTGCAATACTTTCTTAACTATTTTCTATGCTTCAACATTTAGCCCCTTAAATCCAGTTCTCCACACAGCATTTAAAGTGACTTTTTAAAATGTAAGACAGATCATGTTTTTTTCCTCTTAATCTTCTCTATTTCTTTCTATTCTTTTTTATTACATTTCTTTATGAATTCTGTGTGTTTAAAGTGTCATTTGATATCTACGAGATATATTCTGTGAAATCTGTCCCAATTTCTTTCTTACATTGTTTCACTATTACAATATCTCTCTATCAATCTCCACATCCATGAAAACTCTATCCATTCTTGGTTGTCCAACAAATCCAATTCAAAACAGCTACCCTGCCATTAGAAACACTCTGTGACCAATCACTTTTATCTTCCTCTGAAATTCCAGGAAACTGCTAACACTCTTTTGGTACTGTTTGAATCATTATTAGCTGGTCATTTATTTAGCAAATATTAACAGGCTGTCTAATATGTACAGATGACCACTAATATCTAATTCTCCCATTATATTCTAATTTCCCCAAGGCGAGGGATTATGTCCTGTTCTTGTCTTTCTACTTTGGCATCACTGTTACAAACACAAGCAATACTTAAAATAAAGCAGCCTGTTTCATTTAATGAATTTTGTGTATTGGTACCACTCAGAATAAGAATTTATCAACTGGCTTATAATTTATTGGTTGAACATGAAGACTTCTCAGGAAGAACTTGAAAACACTATATTATTTACATGTAATCTATGAGTATCAGTTGAAAGAAAACAGCTCTTTGTTTTCTGAAACAAACATGCCATTGATTTAAAAATTGAAAGATAAAATTATGACTATAATGCATATATAAAATAAATAAATTATAAAGTTTTTTTTTCTACTCATCAATTTATGAGGGAATCAGGCAGATATAACTGTCAAAAAAGGATCAAGAACACATATTTATAGATCAGGAATTTTAAAAGATTGTACAAATGGGAGAGAAAGTTAGGAAGGTCAATTGAATCTCTATCAGACAAGACAGAATTTGCATGTCTATACATAAAATTTATTTTTGCACTACTAAACATTACCTCCAACTCACAGAGTTGTAAAATAGCTCAAAGACAGGAAAAGATGAGAATCAGATAACTCTGAGAAATATTCTGCAGAAAATGCCTAATTTTCCATTGGAGCATAAATTTGTCTCTGTCATTGAACACAACCCTTTCTATAAAGGTTAAGTGGACTGAAAATGAATGGTTTATAACATACTTATTAAAAAGACCAGAAATGCATCATTTATTACCTTATAACTAGAAAGGAAAACATGCATGTTCATATGCTTTCATTTATTTTTCTAAGAAGTGTTTTATTTAAATTTAATATGTTTCTGAACATATATTGCAAATATTTTCCAATTTTGTCTTTTGATTGTTTTTGATATCTAGTTTTAAGTGTTATATAATTAAATCAATCTTTCTTCTTATGTTTTTATTTTATGTATTATTATGTTTTTGAAGTACTTGAACCCCATTCAATTAACAGAAGAACATTTATACATATCTTTTTAATTTGTTGATTTTTTAAATAGTATTACATATTATGCTATAATTAATTTGGAAGTTATTTTTATGTAAGAAATGATGTAAAGGTAGAATTATATATTTTCTTGACAGTTATTATATACTACTTTCTAGCATATTACTTAGTTTATTCTTGCTACATTAATACAAATTCAACATTGTTTACATATGTGTAGAAATAGCTCACTATTTTAGTGTGCATCTATATGTGTATTTGTGTGTGTTAGATGTGAATAATAAGCAGCAAAAATTTGCCTTATTGTTGAATGTTTGCCTGGTTTCTATTTGATTATGTATTTATAGCTGTTTAATTTCCATACAAATTAATTTTAAAGAATTATTTAAAATAATACAGGAATAGAAGGTAAATTTTTATTGTTTCTTTTACTCTTTGTAACAGGAAGAATGTAACCTTCAATTATAATGCAAAATAATTTGATTTTTACTACATACTCCATTGCTTTCAGTTACTTAAGTTCTCAAATTAAATTTCACTTTATTCCTTTGTATTAGGATTGATTATTGAGAATAGAATATAGTTATCTGGGTACAGTATATGTATTTTTACCTGTATTTGTTACATATTGCTGCATACAAATTATTCCAAAATTGAGTGTTTTAAAATGGCAAAAGTGTAGTATCTTACAGTTTCTCTGGATCAGGAATTCAGCACCAGCTTCGCGGGGTAGTTGTGGCTCACAGTTTCTCATATGATTGCAATACAGTATCATTAGGATGGAGCAGCTATCTGAAGGCTTGACTGGGGTCCACTTCCAGAAGGCTTATTTATTCCAAGCTGTTGCTACGTCAGCCTCTCCAAGACTGCTTTGAGTTTCTTATATCAGGGCAATCAATTTTCCCAAGAGCTAACAATCCAGGAGAATATGAATGATAAGAAAGCAGTAGTGTTTTATACCCAGTGCTTGAAGTCACATACTCTCATTCCTGCCTTATTCTCTTGTTTAGAAGTGAGTTGTTAAGTCCAGCCAACTCATAAAAGGAGAGGAATTAGTCATCTCTTGAAAAAAAGGAGTATCAGAAACTGTGAATATAATTTGAAAACTCCCCTTATACTAAATTTGAAAGCTTTTTATTTTAATTGAAGTTTCTTTCCAGTTTGATTAAAGATATTTTATTTGGTCTTATTTTTTCAACTTAATACTTTTTAGTTTATTTCTTCTGTTGTTCTCTTCCACCTGGATGAATTTTTCTCCAGTCTCTTGCTCTAAGGATAATGTATACTCCCTTGATTTCCTTTTGTGATTTCTTTGTTGTGTGACCTATTTTTAATTCCAACATGGTAACGCTTACCTTTTTACCTGGTCATTTCATTTTGTAAACATTTCATCAGAACTGATATATGAAGTTTCAATGCAAAATAATAAAATTAATAATGTATATTTTGTCCCATTTCCTCATTACTGTTAATTTTACTTGTAGTTTTCTGACACAAAATATTTTTAAATGCTATTTTTTTAAGGTATGCTCTTTCCAATACTTCAAAAGATTTTGCAGGTGTTGCTTTTCATTGCTTCATTGATAACAGAAAAAAAATTATTGTTTTTACATGAGCACAATCTAACTGGTAAAAGGATCAGTGGTATTGACATTTTATTTGAATGAGCAGGCCAATGACCAGGTGTGTGTTGCTTAAAACTAAAGTTAAGTTAGTCAGGTTTAGGGGAACATTGTCCCTTCTGCACTTAGCAGATGTTATTTATTTCTCACTTCAGAGTGACTTGTTCATGTTTTCCACAAAGTAGTGACTAATTTCTCCTTTAACCTTGATTTTCTATATGTTTACAAGCCAATTGTGAGGAGTGCTGTTTTATTTATTTACTTTTTTGGTGTGATAGTTGTTTCTTACATGTCGGTCTTAACTCACTTGGAATGTAATGAGCTGTTTGCTTCTGAAAGTTCAGATTATTCTTTGTCTAGGTAAAGTTTGTTTAGCTCTTGTTTGTTTCCTATTATTCCTTTTATTATGATCCACTATAATATTGCTAGTTTCTTCTTCAGGAAGCATAATTCTATCTATTTTTAATCCCTTGTTCTTTTTTTTAGAAGCTAATAAATTATTAGTTTTTCTTCCATGTTAATTTTCTATTTTCACAATCCTGATCTCATTTTAATTTTACTGTTGCATTTTAGTTTATTTACATTCCTTTATTACAGTATGTAGCTCTATTTCCACCTTTTTTATAATCAACTCATTTTTCCTACCATTTTTAGGTCTTAGTGACTTGTTTTCAGCTCTAATTTCATGAAGTTTTTGTTTTATTGCAATTGTTTTTGAGAACACAAAGCACATGCTGTTTAAAAGTGTATTCTCCAGACAAATTATTGTTTTGAAAATATGATCTTTGATTCAAATATATTTTTTTGCTATCAAAATTCTACTGAATATTTTTGCAAGTTAAATTTGATTTTCTATTTTTCAGTCTATTTTCTATTCTACTATTTTCCAGAACCAGGATAGATTAATTTGCTTTGGATTCCCTCAAAAGGTTATTACACTGTTTCAATACACACTTGCTGTGAGAATGGCCAAGGAGTGAATTCACTGGTACATTTCTTTTTGCCCTCATGGCTGGTAAAACTTTAGTATTTTCTCTATGGTTCATTTTAATAAGGTGGAGATGTTACCATTGCAGGGAGAAAGCCTATTTCTCTAGTCTCCTTGTTGACACGGGCATTTGCTGGTTGTATTAGCACATTTTCTCCTTTGGTACCTCTTCTCAAAGCAGGTAATTTGAAGGGGCCTGCGGACTCAAAGGAAGTGATCAAGACAGGCAAGCAAAGTAGTGTCAGTGTCCATTAGCTGTTTTTATTTTTATCTAATTCCTGATTTCCTTTGAAATGGGTAAGTCTCTGGGATCTCTTTCAAACTGGTTCTCTAAGCTTTATGCATAGTAGAATACCTTTAAATTTTCCAAGGTGTTTCAGAAATAAAGACTTTTTTCTTTTTTTAAAAAAATACAGCTATTATATTAGAACTCAGGGAGAAATAGAAATAACCTTCCACTCTAATTTGTACATAATATCCAAGGGTGCAGTCAATCTTTCTTCCATTTTAATGTATTTCCACCTGGAGTAAGGGGGGTTTACTTACTTTTTACGGTTTTCACAAGTTGTTGAATCTTAGTTTTGGGATACAGTAAAACAAATTATAATCGTCCCTTCTTAAATATGTGCTTCCATAAATATTTGGCTTTGTTTTGCTATACAACTATATGGTACATTATATTGTAGGAGCAAGTTATTTCATCTTGGCATAGACTGCTCAAAAATCAGCCTCTCATATATTTCTTATTCATTTTTTATATTCATACAGTCAGTGGGGCAGAGTGCTCCTCACTCAACATGCTGACATCTACCATGGTTTTACATCAACACATGTATCTCATCACCTTAGTTTTAGTTCAAAAGATGGCTGTCAGATGTGTTAGGTGATGTCTTACCTGTTTGCCCTGATCCTCACAGTCTTCAGAGAATGGATGTCATGGAGAGTTCAGATACTGCAATTGCTTCCTTCTCTTTTTTTGCTTCAATGACTTTCTATTTTATTAGTGCAATAACCACATTCACCGTTTCATGTAGTGTTAAATTATAAATGTATATTATCAGTATTACCAGCCTAATACTTAAACTTACTTTTTCTATTATTTTTAACAGAAAGAGAGATTCAGTTCCTTGATTAATTTTATGATAATTGATGATATATTATAAATAATTTACAGAAAAAAAACCAAAATTATATATAGTTAGGTAGCAATATCTATCTAATTTCCCCAAGAATAACATATATAACATATCTAAAACAGGGTCTATTATTTTTATTATAAATTTCTTCTAGTGATTCCACGTCCCTGGGATGGAGGCTAAAATAAAGCCATGATTGACCCTAGATTGCTGTTTTGTCCTCATTCCCATTCCCATGGGGGCCTAGAGCAATTGAAACTCTCCATTCACTTCCAATTCCACTGACATTACCGTAGCCCTGGACCTAATCTGGCCTTCTCTGTTGTCTTTTCCAATTTGCTGCAGCAGAAAGTCAGAGAGCGTAGGGCCAGAATGTTAGAGGAAGAAAGCAAGTCCAAGATGGAGACCAGAGGAATGCCAATATTAAGCAGCCAAGTAGGAGGTGGACTATCTAATACACAATGAGGGAGATAAACCATGAGAACTTAAAAAGCATTGATTAAATTGTGTAACAATTAAATAGCTTTCATTGTGGTATCATGAACAAAAACCTGTGTGAGACAGAGAATTGAGGTAATAGCATACATTGTTTCCTTTGGGTTTTTTTAATTTGTTTGTTGCTTAAGAAATTTTACTAAAGATTGAGAATAGTCAGGTGGACATCTAGATAGACATGTGGGATCCAGAAAGTTTTGTTGTGGCAGTTGGCATTTTTGCTAAAATGGGCACTATCAGAACACAGCAGCAGGCCGAGGACATACTGGGGTTGAACATTCACATCACAGAATGGGTATGTTGATGGGTCGGAATTCCTGAAAATGCAAAAAAGTAGACAGATTTGCCTTTCACAGGAAAGCTATTAAAATTGGAAGAAGAAAGATGGTTGCACGTAAAAGTCAAAATTTCAATAGGATGGTTGAAATTTGAGCAAATTCCACATGATGTTATCTATTTTCTAATTTAAGTTTTAATCACAGTGGTAAACTGAGAATAACAATCTAGAACATGAACTAAAGTTTCAGCAGTTGAAAAAAGCATCAAAATGTCATTTTTGGGTGAGGTGAAGTCTTTGATTTCCAATTTTATTTAATTCTCTTGAAACACAATTTTTTAAAAATGTTATGAAATGAAAGCTATCAGTATTTAAGTACCTCACTCACCAACAGGAATTAAAACCCCATTTGTTTATTTGTTTGTTTTCTAGGCCCAATTGGTCTCTCTCAGTCTGTTTTCATATAGAATGCTTACTTGTCTTTCTTAGTTTCTTTTGCTATGTTTTGCCACATTGACAACATTTGGTATGTTATTTATGTCTTTTGATTTAGGAGTTATATGTATTATTTTTATAAGCTTTAGCAAATAATATAATGTTTACGTGACACAGAGTCCTTATTTGTATAATAAAGAAAATATTAGTACCTACTTCAGATGTTTTTTTAAAGAAGGTGAGATAGAGTAATGCATTATAATAGCAATAAATAATGGCTACTGTTATTGTTTACCTTTATCTTATCCCCAAATTATAGAGCGATATGTTTAGCTTTATTTAGTCTATTATTTTATTTTATCCTTTGGTAAAAATAGTATGGGGTGTTAGTCACAGAATATTATTTATTACATTATTTGTATTTTAAGAATTGTTCCAGCATTTGCTTTGGCTTACAACCATGCCAACAATTATTTAGAACATTATTTTTACTGGTTTCACTAATATTTAATATACCATGACCTTACTTTTTCATTTTAAATATGTATGTGAAGTTTTTACCTTGTCTCTTTATTTTTTTAGGATTAGCCAGTTTTTTAAAAATAATATTCTCTGGAAACATGTAGAAAATTATATATCTGTATAATTGGTGTCTGCCTGTGTGGTGTGGTGATACATGGTTGAACTTTTGTGTTCTCTCTAGTAACCTTAAATATTAAGTGAGAATTTGGGAAGCATCAGTATTTTATTTGTGAGGAACTGTGGAAGGGAACTGGTTACCACATTTCTTCTCATTTTACAACACTATTTTCATCTCAGAATCTGCTTACTCCATCTGAGGAGTTTGAGAGGCCACTGTGGTTCAGACTTCATGTTCAGTAATATGATGAGAATATGACGAGTAATACTTGTGAGGAAAGCATAGTTTTAATGGTTTTTTTAAATTTTAAAGTAGAAATTTGATATTATGAGAGATATGTCCTAGTAACTAAATTTTACCATATTGTTCAAACACTAAAGAAATACCATATGATCTCACCTATAAGCGGAACCTAACCAACAATGCAAAGAAGCAAGGAAAATATGACCAGCAACACTGAAAGGAAAAGAAATCAACAGAGACAAGAGGGAAGCGGGGGGCAGAGAAAGGGAAGGGAAGGGGAAAGTCAAGGAACATATAGCAAGGACTCATGGACAAAACCAAAGGGGAAGAGCTGAGGGAGGGAAGGTGGGAGGGGGCAAGGGAAAGAGGTGGGGGGAAGGCAGAGACAAATGTATTTAAAAAGTAAATAAATAAATTAATTAATTAATGCCAAAAAAAAAAGAAAGAAAGAAAGCATCAGTAAATTTCAAAATTAAAAAAAAAAGAAAAAGAAACACAATAAATCAATAAAACGTTATGTTTCTAAAATAAGTTGAAGAAAATACTTAAGTTAATAAAGTTTAATTTACTTCTTGTCTTACTATTTTTAAAATAAAAAGTGTTGTACATTTAAGGGTGAAAAATATATCCCCAGCCTAAATTTTATTAAAAAGAATAATACACTGTGACTTTTTCCCTTTCTTTGACCGAAGTCTACAAAACCACAACTTCCACGCTTCTAGTGCTATCCATTTCCTCATTAGCTTTTAAACAAAATTTCTCTGAATTTTTATACACCAGAAGTTTAAGAAAGTATGAAACTGCTTAGTGTTAGGTCCCCCATGATTGTGTTTTGTGAGTGATGATATGCTCTATGCTAAGCATCACAATTCTTCTTCCCTGGAGAAGAAAACCCATCTTTTCACATAAAAGATACAAACTTGGAGTATCTGAAGCAAGATGATGTTACTCAGCGGCCCAGATTCATTGATACAAATTCAATAGGATCATTAAAAACATCTTTAATTCAAAGAGAATTTAAGCATATTTAAGAGCACTTTTCATTTTAAAATGTTACTAAAGGAATTTTTCCAATACAGCTGCAAAGGACTTGAGCCGATATGTTACGGGCATAGTTGGACTCTCTGGCTGCAATTCTGACTGTTCCTCAAAACTTCTAGTGCCCAGAATGGATTATCTGAATGCAATCTCACTAACTTACTAGCTGTGTAACTGTGGATAAGTTACTTAACCTTCCTGAGGCCATTCTTTGTCATTTAAAAGTAACTGATATTGCTGTGAGGATTAAACAAGGTACTACTCCTTCCATCTCCCAGCATCGTAACTTGCTTGATGTTAGTTAATTGCTCCATCTCCTACATCCCAACCCCTACTCCATTCTGCACAGCCTCAATCTTCATCTTTTATTTCTATAATAATCATGTCAACTTTAGTACACCAGTGAAAACTTAGACTCAGCAACAACCGCAAATTTCTAATTAAATTCCATGTAATCTATGCAATAACATTGCCCACTGTACATCACAATGATTTATCAAGCTATTGAGGCTGCTTACTCACTGATATTAGAAAAACACTGCCCCTCCTGGCACTCGCCATTGCTTTCAGGCTGTTCCGTGCCTCTGAAAATCTTTTCCTTTCTTCTCTCAGTTTGAATCCCAGCGTTCTTCTTAGAGTAAGGTCCACTTTATTCTTAAGATTTCCTCTGACCACTGCAAATGCATATATTGTCAATATCATTTCCAGGATTTAACAGGACTATCTGACTTAATCTGAGCACACAGGGCAATTTGCAGGACTATCTTTGCTCCTGTGCACTGCGGGTCCCCATGAGGGCACTTCCCCCATGCATGCAAAGTCATTTCTGTTTCTTCCATGGTTTTTAAAAGGAAGAGCATTGATGTCTTCAAGCATGAGAAATATTTACCTCAAGTAAAGGTCGTGATCAGATAATCCCTTGCAGTCTGAGGCAGATCACAAGAAAGAAGAAGGAAAAGGAAATAAGAAGGAAGACCCTGAGGTGACTAGTGTCACCAACTGAAATGTATGACTCAAGAGTGTTGGTCTAGCTTATGAAGCATGGAGCTAACTGGAAAGTAATTAAGAAAACATGCATAGTGGCTGATCCTTAAAATTATATTGAAGTCTTTTAGAAAAATACTATCCTATATTCCTGGTTCCACCCCCACCAATTAAAAGTCATCATAACAGATCTATGAATCTGCTCTCTTTGAATGCTCATACACTTCTGATGAGCAGCCCGCTTGAGAACATTGTGTTCCAGGAAGGGGTCAGTCATTACACTGCTGATCTCTGGGGGGTCCACAGTCAACGTAGCCAGTAAACAGTTGGTGACCATCGTTCTGAAGGTTGCCTGTAATTAGTGGTGAAGAGCCTGCTAATGATCTACGTTAAGAACAGCTCTTGTCGCCAAGTCTAACTAGTCCATTTGCATATAAGCAATTTTTTTTTGTTGTATCAGATTCTGTTTGACCCCAACAAGGTCACCTTCTCCAGGCAGACAGAGGAAAGCAGGAAGAAAATGGTACAGATTTGTGACATTGATCTTCTCCACGTTGTATCTGTTACTCTGGAAGGATTAAACAGAGACAGGGATAAGGAATTCTAACCCTCATCTCTGAATTCATAAAAATAAAAATAATTATAGTAATGAGAAACAAAAACAAATCAGAAAAATAAATTATTAGAGAAGGTAGAGGGAAAAAACATAGTGGAAGGAATACAGCAGTTTGCAGAAGAGCTCCACTAGTTGTGACAGTTAAAATATCCAAAACATAAGAATTCATTTCTCAATTTAATATTCTATTCTGTTCCATTCATATCATTCCGTGTCATTACGATTCACCTCTGATACATATTTATTTTATGTATCAAAATCAGTTTTCCCTGTTACATCCAATGCTTGGATTTAGCAAAGGTCTATGATTTTGCCTAATCTCAATCTGAATTCCCAACTTTCTGTAATCCTCAAAAGAATCCATTCACACAAGTCCATTACCAATAATAACTACTACAATTACTACTGCTCCTTCTATTATGAGTACTAACTTTGTACAATACTTTTTGTCAGATTCTGCTTTAAGCCATTACAGGTATTAAATAATTTACATTGATAGATGGTAAATAAATTAATTATCTGTTTCAAGTGGCATCAGCCGTCTTTCTAGCCATGTGGACTTGCCAAGAGCAGGACAGCTGAGAGAGCAAGGCCCGGCATCTTGATACAACCTGAATCCCTTGGTCTGGCAGGCATAGGGCCAGGCCCCTCTCTGTGATGTTAACCGGTTTCCTGTCACTGACCTGTCAACCTACTTCACAGAATTAGTCTGACTTTAAATTTCAGTTGGGTATATCAGCTCTAGTCTTTCTGTATGAGGACTACATTTTAAAAAGTATTTTTAACTATTTTTATTTATCACATTATTTATTTTAAATAGATAATACTGTCATATTTCTAAAAGCAGGAAGTAAAAAAAGAAGGCACATGGTGAGATTATTTCTCACTCACGCCCCTCTCCCTCTAGCCCTTACCCCTCTCCCCTTCTCCCTGTCCTTGGGATCCCTGTCATTAGTGTCTTATCCAAATGTAAATACTCTTCACTTTTCTAATTTTTCAGTGCAAATGGTAGCATAACGAACCCACACTTTTATACCTTGCTTTGATTTTTCCCACTTTGCACTATGTCTTGAATATGTTTCCTTATTAACATCTGCATTTAATATATTTCTTTGTTTTAATCCATTTCATGGATGCACCATAATTTATTTAGCCCAACTTCCCTTGTAGAGATTTAGGCTGTTTAACAAATTTTGCTAATATAAAAAATGCTACAGTGAATAATATGTATTTTGCGGATGATAATATTTCTATAAGACAATTTCTAGAAGTAAAATTACTGGGTGAAAAAGCATACGGATTTTGATGGTGGGTATAGCTGTGCATATACAGGGACAAAGGGTGTGTGGGCAATCTCCGCACTTTGGTCTCAATGTTACTGTGAAGTTAATACTGCTCTAAAAATAAACTCTATTTTTTAAATAGTGAAAGACAATACAATAAAATAAGGTTTATAAACAAGAAATATCTATTGTGCAGCTGCTGTCTAATATATTATCAGGTTCTGTGATGAGTACCAGGGATACAATGGCAAACACGTGTGTATGTATAAAGATATGAAAAGGTGGTCAAAAGTTAACCCCAAAGAACTAAAACAATACTCATGATCAGTTTTCTAGGTTTCATTAGAGAGATGAAGAGAAAACCCCTTTTAAATCCTGTAGAATTACTCTCTCTACCTAATGCCTAAAATTATACAATTAATAATTCATTTGAAATAATCATTTTTCTCTCTGTAGCATTTTATGTGTGTATATCCTATGCTTACAACACTTTCCTAATCTCAGTGAATTATATTTATGTATGTATCTGTGCCACTTTATAAACTTCTACTTTGCAAGATGCCCATATTTAGCATAAAAATGTTACTGCATAAATGTCTGCCAAATGGAATTGCCTTAAGTAACAAGTCAAAGTATTAGGTGATTTACTGAGTGCCCTGTTATTTGGTTTATGAGATGCTTTTCTCTAGGACAGGTAGAGTCAAATTGGCAGCCAGAAATAACCAAGTGCCCTGGGGTGAGGTTTCTGCTGAAATGAGAAAAAAAAAAAGGTGAAGAAGAAGGTGCTTTCAAAGACACCCTTGCAACTTGACAATTCTATCTGCCACTAACTCACGGGATGAAAACCACCTGATGATGTCAAGGCTGGAGGTTTCCTACATCTGACTCAGAGACAATGTACATTATAGGATCACTTATTTTTCATTCGTGTTGTATTTATATGGTAAATACAGTAGTTCCCTCTTGTCTGTGGTTTTGTTCCCCCTGATTTCAGTGACCTGTGGTCCAAAAATATCCCATGGAAAATTCCAGAAGTAAAATTCATAAGTTTTAAATTGTGTGCCCGTCTGAGTAGTGGGATGAAATCTCTCGATGTCCTGCTCCCTCCAACCCAAGACAGGAATCCTCCCCTGCCCAGGGTCTCCGTGCTGTCAGGGGTGTCCAACATTTTGGCATTTCTGGGCCACACTGGAAGGAGAAGAGTTGTCTTGGGCCACACCTTAAATATATTGCAACACATAATCACAAAAGAATCTCACAATGTTTTAAGTAAATTTATGATTTTGCGTTGGCCGCGTTCGCAGCCATCTGGGCTGCATGTAGCCTGGGCTGGACACGCCTGCTTGATGTTCCTCACCCTTAGTACCTTGGTAGCCATCTCAGTAATCAAATTGACTGGTGATCAGATTAACTTTTTTTCAATACTGCAGTGCTTGTGTTTAAGTAGCCTTTATGTTACTTAATAAAGACCCCAAAGCACAACTGTATGCTGCCTTTAAATAAAAAAAGGTGCAAGTTCTTGAGTTATTTGTTCTTTTTTATTATTAATTATTATAGTTAATCTCTTAATATACCTAATTTATAAATTAAACTTTACTATAGGTATGTATGTAAAGGAAAAACACACAGTATACTCATACATAGGATTTGCCAGTGTCCTTGATTTCGAGCATCCAGGGGGGGCCTTGGAACATATCCCCTGAGGGTAAGGGGGGCCACTGTACCCTGTTTTTTTTTTCAACCTCGGACCTATGAATAGGTACTGGAAATTGTTAGTGTTTTCATAATTGATGAGAGAGTGTTCTCTCCCAGTATTCTCATTATTTAGGGAGAAACATATATGAATTATTTGGGTACTAGATAGAGGAAGTACCTACTTTAATCGTTTCTTAAAGATAATTTTAGAAGAGTTGATATAAAGAGTGAGCAGGACTTGAGACACATACTCTTTACCAAAACCTCTGCTTTGCTTTTGAACAGAGGACTGATAAAGTTGAATTTCTTTCAATTTTGACTCTTTTTCAGTATTTCTGTCATTATTCTTAATATATTATTATATTATCACAAAATAGATATCCATGTCAAAGGGATACAAAAAAGCCAACTGAAGAGCTCTCAGAGACCAAAGCTGGAACAATTTGAACAAAATAAATACTGTATTACAGACTGTAACCCAAAATATAAAATAAATATCCACGAGTAATACTAATATCAATACATGGTTGAATAAGCAAAGAGATGAGGGACAATAGAAAAATGTTCAACGCAGAATTCCAAATAACTTACGTAGATCTTCCTCAAGAAGCAGGATATTCTCAATTTCTTAATTGTGGGTTGTGCATAGTGATTTCCTTCCAGAGCACATAAGGGAAAGGGTGGGGAAAAAGAGTAACTTCCTAGTTGGCAATCTGACAAACACTGCCATAAACAGGTGATCAGGGTCAACATGATCGGTAATAAGTTATGCAGATAGTATATAAGGATCCTTGATACATTTGATGAGGATGTCACTTTCCCTCTATGATCTTCCTCCCCTAAAAAACTATAAATCCCATTCTTTTATGAGAAAAACATTAGACAAATTCCAGTTTAGGACATGCTACAAAATACCTGACCAGTACTCCTCAAAACTGCCACATTTGGGGAAAAAAAAAAGTAAAATCTGACACTCTATTATAGCCCGAGGAGCCTAAAGAGACATGAAGACAAAATGTGAAACACCCTGGAAGCCGCTCCTCCCCAGCCCTCAGGAGGAAGGCCAGGAAGGTGTTTAGACAGAGGGTGCTGTATCACACTAAGTGTGCATGTGGAGCGAGGGGAGTTTATTTACAGTTCTTAATATTTTTACAGATTGTGGCAATTAAATAGGTGACTAGTGGGTTGACTTAAATTCTTATGAAAGCTTTGGATGAAAATAAATGTGCATGCTACCAAGATAAAAAAAGAATGTAGTGTAGGATCCTGGAATAGGAAAAGGGCATTAGTAAGGACTAAGGAATCTCAAAGACTCTAATTAAGAACAGTCTACCAATTTGGAGCATTAGCTGTGACAGTGTAATACCAATGCCTTACTAATAATATCAGATGTTAAGAATAGGGGAAACTGAATGAGTAGTATGTGGGAACTCCATGTATGTCTTTTTGGTAAAAATTCTTCTAAAAAATTTTTGTAAATCTAAAACTATTCTAAAAGTAATTATTAAAAAATAAAATCCCCTCTCTTCTCGTCATCTGATGCAGAGATAATACAACCTAAAGCTTATCAACCCACTGTAAATTGAATTTCACAAGGAAAGAAGTGTACCAAAAGCTAATCTGGACTACTTAATATTTTTTTGCTCCCTGGTTACAAAAAAGAGTAATTTACATATAAAAAATATATATGTGTGTATATATATACTTGAACAAAAATGAGAGAAATTAAGAACAAAGTAGCAGTAAATATTAATATAGTCTGTGTCTTGGGGATTTCTTGGCTATTTCTTGGCTTGAAACTGCTCGTATACCCAGGGCTTTGTATTTCTCTGACATGAGGCAAAGTCAAGCAAGCACAGGGTTGATGAAAGGCATTTGATGAAACATCTGATGAGAGATGGTCCTTGTCTGACAGAAGCAAGATTATACCTCTCATGATGATTTAAGTAAAGAAAAATAGTCCCTACAAATAATTCCCCAGGGGGGTGATTTCCTGTGCACAGCTTTCCAGATGAAATATATGTACATATTCCTCCTTTAGTGGCTTTGAAGGTTTGTTGTTGTTGTTGTTTTTTTAGCAAAAAAACTATGCAAACTTTCTCTAAACCTGACCTTGGAAAAAAGCAATGCAGAAATTCAGTTAAGGTACCAGTTCCAATTAAATATTTATTCCATCTTCATCTTAAGCATAGAAAGACTGCTTATTGTAAAACAGCTTCTTCCTAACAGTCTCCTTCACAGGAAATCATCTGGGCAGGAGACGACCCATCTATAACCAAAAGCCAATAATTACACTGAATTAAGTGTCTCGGTGATGCAGGCTCTTATCAAGCTTGTGCTGAGGCTATTAAATCTCATTTCAATCCTAACAAGTACCCCCAATCAATTAGACCACAGTTTAGCCAGCCGCCACTCTCAGGCTTTCCCAACAGCATCCGAACACTGGGCAATTTACTGCTGGGCCAGGCATTTGCTGACCACTGTCCCTTCTCACAGAACATTTCATTGGTTAGCAGCCAGGAAAACACTCAATGAAGTGTTCATTCTGCTGGTCCTTCTATAGTACCAAGGATATACATAATATAATTAAATGCTAAAGAAGTTTATGTGATGTGTAAGTGATTAGAATGGATCCGAGATCTGAAAATTGAATGAGATATATGAGGTGGGAGGAAGCATACGTTGTTTCATTCTTCCTTCCAGACCTCATAGACTTCCACTAGCTGTGTTTATTATTCAGTTGCACTATAAATTTTTTTCTTAGTGCTTTATGAAGCTCACAAAACTCCATTTATCAAAAGGAATATAAGTTATTTTAATGTTTTATTGCTCCAGGAAAAAAATGAAGCAAGCGTTTGAAATATAATTCTTATAAAACATACTTAGTATAATGGGAGTAAGGAAAATGGGAGGTTAACGTAAGAAAAGTAAGTGAGTAAACTTATTGTGTACTATAAACAACAAATGAGACCAGAGAAGAAAGACAGGCAGTTTCACGTGTTCTTTTAATGCTGCATCCCTGCAACTTCCTCTCTTCTGAATCAGATGAAGGTTTACTTTCAACCACTGAGAAACCATATTCTAATCTGCTGCCTGCTTGGTGTTCACTCTGGGCATGGAAGGGTGGTGAGGGGTAGTGGGGGGAGCAGAAGGATCAAGCAGCAAAGAAAAAGAACTCATGGACAGCACTGTGGTGATTGCGGGGTGGAGAGCGGTGAGTGAGGCTGTGATAATTGATAATGGGAATAAAATACAATAAAAACTATTCAAAAAATAAATACACACAATGGGAGGACTTTCTCAAAAATAACATAGAAGAGCCAGCACGGCACTCTTCTAAGGGTCGGGCATACAGGTCAGACACACATGAAGTCAGTCTCTGTTCAGTTTTCTTATATTGATATTCACATAAATATATAACATTCACATATCCACCTACTAGATATAGACATTGTAGAAACAAAGGCAGGCAACCCTGACTACAGTGATAGTCAAAAAGGAATGGGTGTTTCTTTAGAAGAAAGACCAGAGGTAAAGCCATACTGCAGAGGAGAGTTGAAGGTGTGGCTGCTCCCTCTGAGCATCCAGGGGACCTGCTGCTCACCCTTCATTCAACCAGTGTCCACCTCTGCCTTCTGGAAACCCAGGGGCCTCCAAATGAGTTGTTTTGTCTTCACCTGCACCTCATGTTTCAGAATGTGTCCTCATCTGTCATTATGTCTTCAAGCATCTGCAAGCTGCTTTGTAATAACTACAAAATTGGATAAAATACCGAGGCTAAGGTGCTAGGGGGTGCAAAGGCTTATTTTTCTTTGGTAATGTCAATTTGTGAATGTTCAAAAAAGTCTAGGGTGCCTATCAAGTGTCAGGAACTATGTGTTTAAGCACAGTGATAATAACCTTTGGGAGCAAAGCCTTAACAGAAATATGTCTCTCTAACTCTGGAACTTCCAAGGTCTGCAGCTGAGACATCAAGGCAAGAATGAGCTAAGGTGGGTTGGGGCAGCTGATGAAACTCATCCAAGTAAGAACTTTCCATTTCTGTGTTTTTCAAATGAACCACCTCCAAATATCTCCTGATTTATTTTCAGTGGATTTAGTTACTAATATTTTTGGCCAATGATAACAACCACACTATTGAATAGTGTGGTATTTCTCAAAATAACCAAAGTATGCATACATAGAAAGAAGAGAGAATGTAATATTGAACAATAACTAGAAATAAATCTCCTGGATTTTATTTTCTCAAGAAAATACATTTACATGTAATCAGTATGCTTTTATACTGGGGTTTATCCATTGATCTCAAAGCACCCTTTTTATTAAGAGGCCAGTATTGCTACTGACGCAGAGACTTTAATATTTTAGTGAAAAAATGAGAATCCTAAAAAGCAAGTTAAGTTGCAACAGGCTAAAAAGAGTCCTTTATATTCTGAATACAATTTCTATAGATTTTAAGGGTTCTTAGAAAAACATAATACTTTTTAAAAAGATTTTATTTATTTGTTTTTAGACAGAGGACAAGGGAGGAGAAAGAGAGTGAGAGAAACATCAATGTGTGGTTGCCGCCTGTGCACCCCTCCTGGTGACCTGGCCTACAGCCCAGGCATGTGTTCTGATTGGGAATTGAACTGGTGAACCTTTGGTTTGCAGGCCGGCCCTCAATGCACTGAGTCAAACCAGCCAGGGCTATTTTTTTTTAAATTAGTAAACTGTACTGATACATAAATGATCTCAAAGTAGTTTTATTGATAATATCTAAAATGTGAAAAACAAATACTTCACAAGTAAATGGAAAATATGAGAAAAAACTCTATAACTCAATATTTATAAGATTATAAGAAAATAGATATTCTGGTACCCTATTAGTGGAATCATAAATTTGAAAAATCTGTTATTGAGAATCACTTTGCAAAAACGGTCACTTCTTTTAAATGATATAATTTGTTACTTAGAATTTACTTGTAAGTTATAATCAAGGATGAGAATAATTGTTTATAAGAGAAATTAAAAACTGTCCAGTTAAAGGAAAATGGTTAAATCAATTGAATGACTGTTGTCTACCGCTCACTTTGGGATTATGATCATTAATAAAAACTGCCAATGTTCCCATAATCATCCAGCTTATGTTCTAGTACAGAAGATAAAAAAATACGTAAAATGAGTACATAAATATATACAATAATATCTGCTGGTGACATATGCTATGAAGAAATATAAAGCAAAGTGTAGAATAGCAAGTAACGGGTGATGATATTTTTCATAGGTTAGTCATAACAGGACTGTATGAGGCGGTGACATTTGAAGAGGAAGTGTATGAAGTGAGAGAAAGGACCGTGATAGTGTTTGGGAAAAGGTCTTACAGCCAGAGCAAGCAGAAAGTGCAATGATGCTCATAAGCAAGAATAGCACATTCAAGGGCCATTAAGGAAACAATCATGGCTGGAGTCAAGTAAGAAAGAGAAGGATAAAGAACAAGTCAAGGAGACAGCAATAAGCCAGTCATCCAGGTTCTTATAGGACAATTTTATTTTATTTTTTTCAATGTGATGGGAGGGCATTGATGAGTTCTGAGCAAAGGAATGCAGGTCTGACATATTTAATCAATGGCAGGGTGGGAGGTCTGCAGATTATGTTTGTTTGTTTGTTTTCTTTTGAAGTGAAGTTACTGGAATTTCTTGATATTTGGATATGGGTTGTGCAAGACAAGAGTTACAGAAGAATCTGTGCTATTAGGCCTCAGCACCTGAGCAAGAGAGTTGGCATAACTGATAGGGGTTTATGGGGAGAGACAGGTGGTAGAGAGATAATAACATTAAATTGCAAACATGAATGTTCATACTTTAGAAGAATATTTAATAAAATAATAAACTATTAAAGCTAGACTATGAGGTATAAATTGTACAAAACAGTATTTACAATAAGATTGCATGTATGTGTATATAAAAAAATAATGATAAAAAGATGAGAACATTATCACTGTTTGGTGTGATTATAGCTGACTGATTTTCTTCATCATTTCATTCTCTATTTTCCAATTTTTTTTTTTTACTATAAACATGTGTATTGAGTCAGGAGAAAAATCATTTGAAATAGCTTTGAAGATCGCAGAGAAAGATAATTGGGGTAAAATATGGTTGAGGAAGCCCAGCTGTTTGAAAATCACTTGAAGCATCTGACAAACACAAAACACAGCTGGCTTAGAAAACAGAGATATTATATAATTTTAAATCTTTACTGTTTTTGCTAAAATGGGAAATAAATGGAAGAAACATTCCTTTAAAATAAGAAGATTGTCATCTTTTTTCTAAGTTGAACTTTTTTCTAAAAAAAAAAAAAAAAAAAAAAAAAAAAAAAAAGATGCTAGCAGAAAACGTTCAGCCATTCATGCTGTTCTTGAGGTTCCTGACACAATGTGTCCCAGGCAAGTACACTGGCCTTGCAGCGGTCTTCTGCATCACTGGGGCACGTAATGGCAGAGTCTAGACTCACTCCACACCGACTCGAGGAACTTGAGAGTGGCCTTCAGGATACTGGTATTTACATTCCAGGAAAACGAAAGGGTTTGCCAAAATAATGTCCACAGTGATTTTGCAAATTTAAAAGTAGCATAAGTTATATGCAGGAATCAAAAGATAAAGAAAAGGAGCTTACTCCCCAAATGGTGATGATGTTTATTTTAGGGTGATTGGATTTCATTTTATGTATTAAAAAAACAATGTGCATAAATGATTTATGTAATCAGAAAATATTTGATTGTGAAAAATCAGCAAATGAGCTTTATAGGTAATTGAGAATAATAAAGGTAAAAGGAAATACAAGAATAAGTTAAAAAAAACTATGAAAATAAAATATATGGAAAACCAAGATTATGATTTTTCTTTATGCCGAGTTTATACAAATGTTCATCTATGCTGTCTTTTAATAGTTGTATTTTTTTAAACCCCATACACATCTGGTTTAAGATGTTTAAATGAGGCCTTTTTCTTTTATAATTTAAGGTAATTTCTACTTTTCTTTTTCTCCAAGTGCCCACCCAGTTGAGTTGTTGAATGATGCCTTTTTCTACTTATATGAAATAGCAACATTATTGACTGCTAGGTTCTTAGATGTGCTTAAACTTGTTTCAAGTTTTCTTATCCTGCTTCCTTTCCCTGTACCACAAGCAGGTTAGCTTTTTTTATTATAGCTATAATAAGCTGAATAATGACCCACAAATTTATTAGATCCCAATCCTTGGAACCTGTAAATGTCATTTTATATGAAAAAAATAGCCTTTGTATGTGTGATCAAGTTAAGAATTTTAAGATGAATTTACCCCATGTTGTCTGGGTGGGCTCTAAATGCAATCGCATGTCCCTGAGAGAGGCAGAGAAAGATTAGACATGCACACACAAGAGAAGGCAATGTGAAGGCAGAGCAGAGAGGTTTGAAGATGGCTTTGATTTCTCGGACCCTAGAAAGTTGGTGGGATGTAGCCATAAACTCAGAAATGCTGGCAACCACCAAAAGCTGGAGGAGACAAGGACGAGGTTCCCCTCTGGGGTGCCCAGAAGGTCACAGCCCTGGGGAGAGCGTGCATTCGACCCAGCAATATGATTTTGAATTTCTGGGCTCCAAAACTGGGAAAAAATATATTTCTGTTGTTTTAAGACAAAGTTGTGGTAATTTGTTACAGTAGCCATAGGAAACTAACACTGATGCATTGTTATATAATTAATTTTCCAATAATCTAAACCCCATTTTGGACTTGTTTTCCTAAATTTTGATAGCTGTTCTTATTTATTCCATAACTATTTGTTGACAACCTTACTCTATGGCTAACAATTATTCATATATTTTATAGAAAACCTTGGTAATAATTTATCAGATTCTATAAAAAGGTGCATAGAGTATTTTTCATAAATTATATTAAACTATTGGACTAATCTATTAATTAATAATGATCATGGAAATATTAAAGTACTTATTCTTATTCAGGAATTTCCATTTTTCATGTCTTCCTGTTCTGAGTTGAAATCATATTTTAAAAAAATATTTAAAAGATATCTCTTGTTGAATTTATGTCAATATTTTAAAATACTTTTTACTGATATTATATATAGAAACAGATTAAGGAGTCACTTTTGATTGAGGAAGTTTTTCCCACCTGCTCTGGAAACTTGCAGAAAGAAAAAATGCTACAGGCTCAGAAATAACTAGTCTGACTTTTGAGATTTTGATAACCCATTTTCTATTTTCCTGCAATGAATTCACTTGGAGGCAATAAAAAAATTGATACTAGAGAAATGCAACTCAGTGTTGTAGATGGTGAGCCACAAATACATGAAAATGATTGAGATATAGAGAAGTGGGAAGATCCATGTAGATCTGCAATTTTCAACATTTTTAATCTCATAGCACGCATAAACTAATTTCTAAAATTCTGCGGCATACCAAAAAGTATATCGTTTTGCTGACCTGACAAAAAAAATAGTTGTAATTTTGATTCATTCATACTGGATAGCTATTATTATGTTGTCATTTCTTTATTTGACAACCTAAGGGAAAAGAAGTCCGTGTCCCTGACTAAATAGTCAGGTGTTGCATGTTTTAAAAATTCTTGCAGCACACCAGTTGAAAATCGCTGGTGTAGGTTATCAGCATAACTGAAACAAGAACCAGAACAAAGAAACCAGGCCAGTATTTAAAATATAATGACAGGAAATATTTTTGAACTGGCAGAGACTTACATGTTAACTCTGAAAGAGCTCATTATACTTTACATAAAATTGAAAACTATGACCTTCTTTTGTGTAGATCCTGGAATTAATTTTAATTAATTAATTATTTTGTATTGGTCAAATACATTTGTTTGCATTTTCCTGCCACTGCTTTCCCCTGCCCACCCACCCCCACCTCCCTCCCTCAATTCTTCCCCACTTTGGCTTTGTCCATGGGTCCTTTATACACATTCCTTGATTAGATCCTGGAATTAATTTTTGAGTTGCAAATTTAATGCTTACAAACATCCCAGTGGAGAGGGACAGGGGAAAGACAAATTTACTTATGATGAAAACAAAATCGTGTTGACTTTAATATCTCTGATGCAACCAGGAAGAACAAGAGATAATGGAACAAAACTTTCAGTTTTTAAAGAAAAGCATTTTACCCAAGTAAGATTTTTCCTATACAAAGGTGACAAAAGATGTTCTAAAATATGCAAGATATTTAAACATATTGCATATTTACTCTGAATGGCAAAAGGATTTAGTAAAATCATAAGTTTAAGACATAGATTTGTGTAAATCAAATTTCTTGACGATACATTAAACTCCCCCTCTACCAATGAAAACAAAGACGGCTATGTCTAATATAGCAATAATTTTAATTAGTAATTTTAGAGCTTTCTCCATGCAGTGGAAATTGCTCAGGATAATCTCTATACATTGAGATTGTAGAACATGATACCTCAAAAAAAGGAGGGATTGGAGCAGTCCTGATTTTCTATAAAATTTTACCTAGTTCTTTAGAGAAATGTTGAGAAAAACAGCATTGTCAGGCAAAGAGAAAAAAAGTCATGATAAACTGTTTCCCTGTGACAATAGGTGCCTATTCACTTTTTTAAGCGTAAATGACAGGCCATTTTAAATATTTAGGAAATTCTCAAAGTCCTGCTCCTTGATAACATGATTTTTTTTTTGTTTGTTTTTATTCTGCCACAACTATCTGATGGCAGCTTAAAAATCTGTTCTAAATCACAAATTTATAAGCATTTCTGGAAGTGCTTATCTATCAATCTTTTTTCCATAACAGTATGGTATAGCGTATGTAATATGCATAGTGTCTTACGGAGATATATCTGGTGGAGATGATCAAATGTTTAACAAGGCATCATAAATGCCATCAGCAAATTAGAATAGGTTCCTCACAAATCAAAGCAGACGTGGCTGATATGTGCATATGTTATAATGTATTTGCCTAGTCCTATATTCATAAATCCTCTTCATGTTTTCAAATTTATAAATAATACTGAAAAGTTATATGTTATGGGTCTGTGTGTGTGTTGTCATGTTATTTTTCTTAGGAAAATTTTCAAGTACTGAAAACACAAAATTAAAGGATATGCACATAGTAAATTTTGATACATATTTCCAAATAATTTTTCAGAAATAATGAGCCAATTACAATTCTCACCATAGGATGCCTGTCTCTACATTAACAGCATCAACAAAAGGTATTTTTACCCTGTTTCAGGAGTGTCCAAGACTGCCCACAGTTTCGACAGGAGGACCTGGAGTACTCAGCATGTAGTTTTACTTCTGGCTATAATATAGTAAGCAAAATGATACAAAGTAGAATCGGAAAAGGGAAAAAACAGCCCTGGCCGGTGTGGCTCAGTGGATTGAGCACTGCTCTGTGGACCAAAGGGTCGCCAGTTCGAGTCCCAGTCAGGGCACATGCCTGTGTTGCGGGCTAGATCCTCAGTAGGGGGGTGTGTGAGAGGCAACCACACACTGATGTTTCTCTCCCTCTTTCTCCTTCCTTCTCCTCTGTCTAAAAACAAATAAGCAAAATCTTAAAAAAGAAAAGCGAAAAACATGTACACCAAAGTCCAAGGAAACCAGTTCAAGCCTCCAAGAGTCTTCTCCAAGTGGGGTTACACAGAACATGCTTAATTCATCAAACAATGTGTTGTGACAAGTGCAAAATGTTTCCTGAGTCATCAGAGGCTCAGTGTCCAAGATTTTTATTGGGGGTGGTTATGCAGGCACCTTCCAGGCTCCTTGGAAGAAAGTAAGTGTTCAAGATAAAAGCTATTGTTTGCATCTAAGCATTCTGATGATGAGAAGGGTCAAGGAAAGATGAACAAATATGAAACATACCAAGGGGAAAATGAATTCCCTGAAACCTAGAATAATGGCATAGCCATTCACCTCACTTTAGGGGCCCCTTGACCCTCCTTGCCTAAAAACGTGAGTATAAATACTAACTCATCCATGTTCTGTGTGAAATGCAGGAAGTTATTTACTATTGCTAAAGCCTCAGTTTCTTTGCTGGGAAATGAGTAATTTCATGTAAAAGTAGTAAGAAGTTAATGAAGACTTCCACTTTTTTATCAGGATGGAGTTACAGAGGTAGGTTTCACCTATCCATGTATAGCAAACAAAAATATGTACAGACTATATGAAAGAATGGTGTTTGAAACGTTGGACATCAAGCAGTGCAGGACAATGAATCCTGAGAAATGGGAAACAAATGAAGTGACCCCTGTCATTGTTCCAGCTTCCTGCCTTGAATGCATTTCTGGGCCACCGTGTGGAGAGGAGAACCCAGACAGACCCCAGCTGACTCGCTGATTGGGGGCCAGCAGAGCTGTGGCTTTAGCTGCCGCTGGCTTTTAAAGAAAGAAGTGCTAGAGAGGAAAGCACAAAGATAGAACTGCAGAGTTCTCTGTAGCAGCTTCTCATCAAGAATTCAGCAAAGAAGTGATCATTAACAGCAGCATCACTGCTCATAAGGCAGTTTCTGTTGCCTGAAATGTTTTGTTCTATGATAGCTACCAGAAGAATAGCATAGCTTACCTTGCCATAGATGTATGATTGAACACCACACATGCACACACACAGAGAAAGTGAGAGTTATTTCCTAGTATACTATACATTCTTAAATGATGGATATATGTCTTTCTACCTTTAGGTCATCCATGGTTTCTAGCAGAAAGTAGAGTATTTTGTACAGAGTACATGCCAAATAAATATTTCCTGGAGTTTAACATTAGCATTTTATAACCACTTGGCCAAAATGCTGTAAAACTCTGATCTCTGGAGGAGGGAAAGTTAGTATTTAATTTAATGTGTAAAGTGGCAGTCTTCCATCACGTTCTTCATGTATAGTGAGAGGCAATTGTTATTATGATTGTTTCTAAGCTAATTTGATATACACTATTTTTAATCCTGGGACATGGCAATACTACAGGTAAAGCTCTGTGCCAAAAGCCAGGTTTATATATGATCTTCTATTCTTACCCTGCAAGCTCTTTTTAGATGAGAAAAATTCCATTTTTCTAAATATGGGCATTTGTATTTTAAGTATTCTGCCTGCCTCCAGGTTTGTGTGCTTAGATAAACAAGATCTGACTTTCTTTTTGAAATAGAACAATATAATAGAGAAAAATAGAATGTAATGAAATTTATGACCCAGATCTGATACAGAAACATGAGTGGGTGATAGGCTAAGCTAGTTAAGGATTCTTTGTTTGCTTTTTGTTTTTTGCTTTTCCCTAACAATTCTCTGGAGCTTTAAAGTCTATTTCAGTAACTGGAAACTAGCTTATTACAATGTTTTGACTTGATTTCTTATGACAAATATTGTTGGCAAAATAAGTATAGTCCTGAAACCTGCTGTGCTTATCTGTTGTGTATCTGTAGAATGCATACTCTACATAGCTGATTCTGCCACCAATTTGCATTATGACATTTCTCCATATGAGAATATAATAGGCATTGAAATTGTGTTTAGCCAGTTCTCACAGCTTAAGAAAGTTTTGAGTACAATCCAGAAGCACCCACGGTGTTTTTGTCTTGTCCTTTCGTGTCTCCTATACTATACCTATACCTGGCAGGAGAGAATGTAGCACTTTATTAATGCTTATGCTGCATTACAGGCCCTAAGTTCCGGAGCTCTGTTACTTCCTTATGGTATCTTGATGTCCAGATGATATTCTTATTTACTTCTTTCTAAATTACCTCATACATTAACTAACGATTAGCTCTGAGACTTATGTATCAACTTTTAGTCAAAATGCTTCTGAGCGTGAGTAACGAATATGGGTAGATAGACTTGGTCAAAGGATTTATTGTCTTTATATTTTACTTGTTTGTCCCAGTTTTTCCTCCTTTTCCCTCCTTTTCCCAGCCCAGCCCTGCTCCCACAGTTAATCCCCACACCGCTGTCCATGTCCCGACATTGACTCCCACGCATGATCACAGAAGAAGTTGGGGAGCCGCCTGTGAAGCCCTCTCCACACCTTTTCATTGTGCCAGGGTTTTGGCAAGATCCTTCCCTAGGTTACTTGCGCTTATAATGTCCTGTGGTTCTATCGTTCTTTGATTCCAATTTTGACTAAAGAAGAAGTAGCCCCTGCAACACAGTAACACAACAGAGGACTTGAAGGGTGCCAGGGAATACTGATTCTGGATTCTGCGAGGCTAGCAGAGTAAGAGCCAGTAAGTTATGTTTTCAGTAAATGATCTCTTTGTCATTTTAACAACAAACTGGTTTATCAAGAAGTTGAGAAAAGATCTGTGGAGTGTGTTTTTCTGTATTTAGTCTAAGATACAGAAACATGCCTTACCACTGTAGCAGGTCAGCATTCCTTTATTAACATGACCCTCTCTGGGTCAGAGTTCATCGGACAGCATTATTGCCCAAAACAACCTTGTGGTGCCTACTTCTTTAAGTCTGAAATAACTGCTTTGGTAATTCTAAGAGTAAACCAGAGTCTCTGATGCAAAGAATGATTCATGCAGGAGTGATAAAATGAAAGAATTTTAGTAGAATAAACAGGTAAGAGGGAGCATATACCCAACTTTCCCCAGGAGAGCTGTCCTGGGTCACATAGTTGAGACTATTCATCTCAAGAAGCAGCCTTGGTCCTGGTGGCTGCAAGGAAGAACAAAACTATCTCTAATGAAAATAGATGAAAACCTAGAGTTAAAGAGAAGACCATTTGGGCTGACTCTAAAGCAAAGGAGTCAAAGTTATCTGTCATCCAGAAAATTTGTTTCCCCATGCTCTGTTAGCGACGCAAAAGCCCTTTCAAAGAAGGTCTATTTTAACACTTATGCTATTTGAGTTAACCTTTGAAGATGAGTGTTGTTGGAAGAGAGAGAGGGAACTAGAATAGAGCTGAGTTATGAGAATACAAGGCTACTGAGCAACAGATGGGATTTAGAAAGCAGAAATGCAGGTTTCTAAAGGAATGCCTTACCTACTCTAGCACCTTTTCCATCGTTCTCCCTGCTGATTGCACTCTTCATCAGTATCTCTGCTAGCCCATACAGTGCCTTGATGTGAATTTTAAAAGACTGAGCATCCCCCTCCAGATAATAGCAGCCTGATTTCAAATGTTCCCCTTGAGGATGGAAGCGTGTGTGGAACACTGGCTGGAACTGAGCTCCCTCATGAGTTGGCTGGGTGACTTCTGAAGGCTATGACCTGACAAACCCTAAGTAGTGGTTCTGCAATTATTTGTAAATTAGTCAGTATCATGGACATGCAGCATATAACAATGGCCCACACTAAATTCGAGAACAAATTGGAATTCTGGATCCTTCCAATGAAGATAAGCAAGAAGAATCTATCAAACTACATAGTTTTCTTTGTGTAACATTAACATTATTAAAACTAATGTAGTCATGTGGGGAGTGTCAGGATTTTCTTTGACCTTTACCTATTTTCTGTTAAATAATAATATTTTCTGTCGTTATGTGAAAACTGAAATGCATTTCTTTGAGGAGGCCAAAGGTGAAATACGTATGACAGTGCCCAGATAAACTATAATATTATAGCAAGCAACTCTTTATTATCTCCAAGTATCATAGAATGAGGGTGGGGTAGGCAGGAAGGGTGGTCTCATTGGCACCTCTGCCATTTCTTTCCCACCAATTATTTTGGCATTTAAAAATATTGGGGATTATAAACAAGGTTCCAGCACCTGATTCTAATTTCAAACTCCATCCTTAGCTTTAATGGGTTCCCGACCCAGAACTCTGTGACCCTAGCATCTTAAAAGAATAAGGCTGCGTTTTTACTGAGAAACAGCTTGTTGTGGAAAAAGCACAGAGTGTAGAGCCAGAGAAGCAGGGTGTCGAATGCTAGCTGTTTGATTTAGTGTAAGAAAATGCTTCTCTAAGACTCATCTTTCTCATCTGTAAAATGTGAAAAATAAAACTTCCTTTTCACTTGTGGTTAGGGAATTAAAGCAAATACTGTACATAGAGATTATTTTTTAATCTATTATATCCAAACACATAAAAACATTTGTTTTTATTGTCATAGATTTTAGTATAAAAGTCCCTGTATTTTTAAGAATCCTTAACTGTGAAACAGTGTGACTATTCCTGTTCTTGAGTAAATGTACAGGGTCTTCTTTCTTACATTACAATGATAGAATGGGTATTAAAAAAAAACACTGAACAGAGACACAGTGTTACAAGTTTGTATTATTACTTTTCCTTCTTATGTGATTTCTCTTTAATATGATTACCTTTAAAAAGTTGGCTTTAAATTTTTATCTAAACTTAACCTTGCTTTATAAGCTCCTTTATACTTTATCTTTTTTATTTTCCATGGCTATCGTTAATTTTAGCCATGACTAAATCTATACAGGTTAAATAGAGAACATTACACTTTGTATCTTTGCTGACTTCTTAGTACTAGTAAATATGACCTTGTGTTCAAGCTCATTTTAGTTTTGATTGAGTAAAAGAGAGCTGATTCACTCATTGCCTTTGCCCTGATTCTGTGTTTAATATTACAATGTCTGATTACAGTTATTCATCAGGAATAGCTAGAGGCAATAATGTGATTGGCTAACTCATTTTCTAATCTAAATCTCAAATGTTGCCCTCCCCCTCCACCACCCATATTTCTCTTGACCCTGGGCCGACTAAATTGCTGTTCTACCCACATTTCTATAAGACCTTAAGTACTTACCTCAATTACATTTCTTAACACTTGTACTGGAACTATTTATTTACTTGATTTTCCCACTATACTTTGACCTCCTTCAGTTTTAATCATGACTGTGTCCTAATACTTAGAATCAAGAACATTGACTCATAAGAACAATAGCAACAACTGCAACATTTATTCATCTCTCCTTATACCAGGCAAGGTTCTAACTGTTTTTACACATATTAACCTGTTTAAAAAAAGAATTTCTAAAAAAAGGTACAATCATAAATTTTATACAGACATAAGTGTCTATGTTAAAAATTTTATTTAAGTCATAATAAAGGTATTAGACAGATGTTATAACTCATTCAAAGAGGAAGTCAAACAAGCACAAATTTATATAAAGAACGGTAAAATAAGTTTACAAATAAATAGAAACTGGTTTACCTAGTTGTAAAATAACTCCCATTAGATCAGACTCAGATAACCTGAAAAAGTGTACCCTAGAAAATGCATGGTTTCCTATTGAAACAGTTTTCCTTATAACTCAATGCTTACAAATTAGGCAACCTTTGTTAAATTTAACCAAAGAACTAAATTTTCCTATTAACTCAATAGAAGTTTTCTTTCTCCTTTTTTTAACCACCACTCTCCATTTTCAACTCAACACCCAAGCATTATTGTGTATTGACCTCAATAGACAATGGGCTTTCTACCTGTTAATCTTGAACTTGGGAAATGCATAACATAATAGACAGTCTTCATATATCAATACAGGGGAAAAAATCAGAGAGACAAATATCATTATGGTCTGGAAATTGCTAATAATTTCAGGGCAAATTCAACTCTCATACCAATTGTTCACTCTTTGTCACTGAGAGATCTTTCTCCAACCCAATATCACTCTCCCAAATCAATAATTTTTATTTGCCACATCTCTTCTCTTTTTCCTATTGAGATATCTTTTTGCTGGCTAACAGAACACTGTTTCCTTTATAGCACAGATACTGCCCTTCGATTTCCTTTGCTAAATATTGTCCTTCTCAAGCAGTGGTTAAGAAGGTGAGACTTTTCCCTAGAACACTCTTATGAACTACCTATAAGTATGCCTTCAGATTCACTAAGTCACAGCAGCCATGGATGGAAATAGAAAGAAAGGTACCCATTAAATTTGCTCCCCAAAAAGTTTTCATTGTGTTCAGCCAATCAGGGTTTGGGGAACGTGCTAACTGGAATGGGTTTGACTTGGATGCTTATCAGCATAAAGAAAAAAATAGCAAGGGAAGCAATATGAGAATCCTGTTCCTTCTGCATTCTTTAAACAGGCTATTTTTAGTTTGTCAACCAAGAAAATGATGTGTTTCCTTGAAGAACTCTTACAGGCTGTTGACACAAGATAAAGAAGTAGAAAGGGGGGAGGGCCACAGTTCATCTGCACTTCCCCAGATATTTTTAAAACCAATTACCTCTCTGCTCTTAGCTCTCTTGTTATTTTGCTTCTCAGTAGGTTAAAGTACAGAAGAGGTAAAGGAAAATTGAATAGACAACTACCTTAAGGTTTAAAAGAGCTACCTGACAAGTATTCAAAGTTTTCATTAAATTTAATTATAACTACTTTTATTTTTCAAGTATTATGAGAATGAAACAACAAAATTGAAAATATTAGGCAAATACTCTTAATCAAGGGCTAGAAATGTTAGCAAACTGGACAATGTATTTACTAATTTATCATTTGTATTTTCTTGACTTCTTTCCATATTTTATAAATATTCTCATTCAATACAATCTCTGCCGTTTTCAAACTTAATCTAAGGAAAATTGATCACTTGGAAAACAATAGTTTTGAGTATGGTTTATTTTTAATGGTTCATGGTTCATTTGGGAAGATGGGCTAGAAATATTATTGCTGTATGAATAGGAAATTATTTGTATTTCTTTCCTGATCAATTATGGCAGGTTTCCCAGTTGAAGTTGAATTTGAAGTGAAGGTTGAAGATATAGCTTGCCAAGAGAGTCATAGAGCTTATGTTTTCTGGGCTCACAAACTATTAAAAAGATAGACACAGCTAGGTAGCATTCAGCAAAAGTTCAGAAATCAGTACACTGTCATTGATTAATTTTTGCTGCAGACATTTCTACTCATGGTTCATTTTATTTCTGGTTGACCCACTGGCAAGGATTTAAATTCCTCAGGCAACTTTGCAGATCTTATCTAGTTGGTCTTTGTCCTTTAATAATAGTCATTACAAATAAAATCAAGAACAAAATGAATTCAAGCCATGATATCAATTTATATATGGATTTGTTAAGCTTTTTATACATCCAAATCAATTTAAATTCCCATTAGGTATTTGTGACATCTCAATTTTAATCAATATGAGAAGGGTAAAAAATTATTTTCTCATTTCAAAATCTTAATATATGCTGTCTATCCATTTACCCTTTTCATGGTATTTTCTGAAGAAGGCTATTACAAATATATGTTTAAGTTATTGGTAGAAAATATGAACACTAGAAATACATTCTAGATTAAATTGAAAAAGTTCCATCTTGGACTCCATACAAAGGGTAACTGGTGAAGATCTGCTTCTAAAATATGATATGAACTGTTTGGTTTCCCAACCAAAATTCACTCTCATGAACTATACCTTTACTGTAAGTTGGCCCGAGCCACTTTAATAAATATACTATTTGTATTAGAAAGTGAATCATTATAAATTGATGCTTTATTTTGCTTAAATCTCCTAATTTTATCAGACTACTTGTTCTGCATGCTTAATTTCAGAAGGAAAATTGTGTTCACATTTGAGAGAAGATTCTTCTTATTATAAATACTCTCAGTCAATTATTAAAGTCCTCATTCTTAACTTTTTTGTAGACTATTCAAAATGTAGAAGACAATACAAACACAAGAGCAGAACTTTCAATTAGTTGTTCATATTTTCTTCTTTAAGAATGCATATAGCAAGATACATTGGAGAACTGACACCTAAATAGTTTATTTCCTAGTGCAGAATAAATTGAATGTTTATACAGGAATATTATTAAAATGGCAACTAGAGAACATTGCCCATAGGAAATTAGAATAGGATAAACTAAAATGAAAAGTCCCACATTGCTACAGTGCATCCTAGAGTGTAATCTGCCACTTAGTTACTATGAAATTTTTATTTGAATTGAATTAGTTTTGTAAAAAATAATTGAATTTGCAATGAAAGCATTTCAATACATGCTGAGCAGAGTTTTTAGGCGTATTTATGTAACTGTCTTAGTATTGCATTTTTGTGAAAATAACTAAATAAAAGAATTACACAAAAAGAAATTCAGTACTGATCAAATTACTAACCAACCTGTATAGCTTTCACTCATGAAATAAAATGTTACATTCATCATTTCAAAATTAGTGATTCCCAATAATAAATACATTTTAATTAATAAAATGACATAGAATGCCTAATTTTGAAAATATGGCATTTATTCATATTATGAAATAATTAAAAAACACTAAAATCAGCTTAATCTCATACACAGTGAAAAACATAGCACTCATATCTGGAGAAGTATAAATGTGTTAGATTTATTTTTAATGGAAACATTGTAATTTCTAATCTAAATGCCATTTGACCATATATATGAAAGTTTTTCATCACATTAAATATGTTTTCCTTTATAATTTTCAAGGTCTATGAAGAATTGCAATGCGTGAACTATTGCAGTATAATTTAATTTAACTGAAGAAACTGGGATATATTAATCTAGTGCTATCTATGCATCTTTTCTTGTGATACATCTATATAAGAACCGAACATTAAATAAGATACATATGAAAATACCATGAATTTTTGGGGATATTTTAGCTCAAAATATAAAAGTTTATTTGAAAATTAATTTTAAAAAGTAAGTATTTACATTTTCTCACTTTCACAATAAAAACAATAGAAGTAGCAACTCTTTATAATCCAAACATTTTGTTAACCTTCCAGTTTTGCATTTATCCTAATGAATAATCTAGAGATTACTAAGTACTTTTGTTATGAACCTTTAATAGTTATGAGTCCTTGTATAAATCCTTCTGCCATCTCATTTTGCAATACTCATAATTAACATTGCAGTTAAAATACATAGCACACACAAACACAGACACACAGATGCATAAGTACTCTGTGTTTTCTTCCCTCGTGCCTTTGCATCTGTCTTTCCTCTGCCTGAATAGTCATCTTCCCCAGCCCAACCCTTTTACTTGATCGCAGATCTAGATTCAAGAGTATTATGTCTGCCTTCTTAGTATACCTCTGTCACTCTCTGGCATAAATATTACCTTGTCTATATCTCCAACAGACAAGGAGCTAAAACATGGAACCTATTAATTTTGTCTGCTGTATACTTATCCCCCAAATTAAATGTTTGTTAAATAGTATGTGGTCACTGAAGGAAAAAAATAAAACATACAGATTAACAAAAGGAAAATCTATTTGTCATATTGTATAACTATTTTTAGAGAAGAGATTAAATGAATTATTTAAAACTATGGCTCATATTTTGTTCTTTTTATTTTATTCAATAATTCGTTAAATTTCTTCTTGAGGTAGCCTTCTCTACCACAAATTTAGTTCATTATCTTTTTAAATTTGTTTTAGTTTCCTGAAGCAAATGTTTAGTTCATTTATATTCACTCTCTTTTTAAAACTAAAAGAAAATTAAAGGTCTACATTTTGCTCAAAATAAAAACAGTGCAATTTACTCATTAATTCTCTGTTGTTGATATTTGAATGGTTCCTAATATTAATTAACGCTGTTTGGTATGTCTTTAATTCCAAGACACACTCCACTCACAATTCAAGTTGTTCCCCTGGCAACAATTTAAAATTTCTGAAATCAGTAAGTTCATAAAAATCAATGCAATATGGTTATAGCTACTATAGTGTAATTATTATTTTACAGAAAGCTATAATTACCTTAAATTTTAGGTGCATTTATCATTGATAGAATTTAAGAAGTCTGAAAATATGTTATGCCTAGGAAATAAAACTTATTGACTCCAAGATTAAACCTCTTATGTCTCTATTTATCATCATGTCCTCATGGTCTTTCAAAAACTGAAAGAAATTGCCCAGTTTCCTTTTGGATCTCTAGAGTTTTTTTCCTAAAATGTTTTTGGTTTTATATGTTTCTTTGATGTGTTTTTATTCTATGTAAAGATCACATCTTTGAGAACATTAAAGTTTTATTTTTTATTTTTTGGTTGTTTTTTGCTTTGAATCTACTTTGTCTGGAATTAACGTTAATTTTTTTCTTTCAATTTCACTTCTAGGATGAAATTATATAACTGTATAAAATGATGATAAAAATATATTATTTAACTGGTTCACATATATTCCATATTACATACCAGCTTTTACTAGTATGAAATGATGTGGGATTTTTCAAAGAAAAAATTGCACTGGGAAGAGTTAAATAGGCAAGAAAGGTATTATTTGCAAGTATTTTAACAACGGAGAGATAATGGAACTGAACTCTGCTGGAACAAAAGTCTGGACAGTTTTTAAACCCGGTGGCAAGCTAGTGTAAAGTTACTGGAGGTTGCTAGGGGAGATGTTGATCAATATGATTAGTCCGTCTGTGTTTGCTACTTGGTAGTTATGGAAGTTACGCTCCTACCATCCCACAGACACGGAGAGATAAAAATGCTATCTTTTTTAATGATTATATTTCAATAAGATAGTACTCGTGTCCTTGAGAAAGACATTCCTGGGTTGTAAAACTGGCAAGAGCCTGGGAGAAGAGCTGCATCTCACAGGAGCCAAAAAGTAATTTTAATTGCAAGCTTTCTAAAATAAATTCTCTTTTTAAAAAATGGAGCTCAGGGACCTAGAGTCATGAAGAAACTAAAGTTTAGTCCAGGTGAGGAGCAGACAGAGGCAGTCTTGGTCAGTTTTATAGGTAGTTTATTACTTCTTTTACATATTTTTTTCAATAATTCGTTTCTATTATTTTAATCCTTAATACAGTATCAACATTTATTTATGCATTCCTAAATAAACTATTCTCTTTGCCTACCACCACTTCTTTCTCTTCAATAATTTTCTGTTTGTGCATTCCTCTAATATCTGGCCTGTCTGTTTTGATGTTTATTTTATTATTATTTTTTTTCTCTTTCTTTGAAGAGACAAGGGAAATCCTGAACTGTAAATTCCCTCGAAATCACCTGGGAGGGTTTTCCTCAGATCCCTCATTGCTCTTATGAGAACATGAGAGTCTGTTGGGATATTAGGGGCTGTGGATGAATTGAGGATCCTACAGCATTAGAGGCTGGCTCGGCCTCATCTCGGCATGTGTTGAGGTGCGTGGAGACCAGCTGTAAACTGAATTGTTATTTCAGTGTACTTGGCCATGATTCCAGGGACAGCACACAGCCTTCTTGATGCTTCAGGGAATTGTTCTAGCCAAAGCCGTTAGAAGTGACAGCGCTGGGCTGCACATTTCCCAGGCAGCTACTTACGAACATTTTGGAAGCACAGTGGTTAAAAGGATTCCACACGGAGCCATTGCTACTGTCCTGCCTCACCTCCATTCCTCATTTGTACAGATAAGGTCACTTCAGTAGGATTTTGTCTGAATCTCATCTAAATCAGATTGAGTAGTTCTGAGTCAGCCATTGTTTTCTTCTGTCTGGCTCCTGCTGCATTAAATCCCACAAAAATCCTCTAAGGTCATGGCAAATGGATGGTACTTTATACTGTTTCCAAATAGCTGATACAGCAATTCCAACCCCTGCACATGCACACACATCTTTTTCATCCTTTAATCATTTGTCTGAGTCGAAAGTGAGAACTCGAGATGAGGTTTAGAAATCTGTGACCACATCACTCTATTTTCAACAATTCGTTGTCACTTATTTTTTGGTGGTTGTTTTTCAGGATTAAATCTGGTTAGGAGCTAACCTGAGAGAACGAAAAATTAAGGAGGTAGGAATAACATAAACCAGTAATCTAACAGCTGCAAGGGCTTGTGTTTGACAGATTGAATTTTTAATTTAGATCTTTTTTAACAATTGTATAAATGAGGAGCATTTGCTAGCATTCTATTTTTTGAGGATTGCAGACAGGAGACTAACTTGGGCTCTTGGAACATGTAGCACAGTGTGAGTACTTAGTTGACCTAGAAAATCTCTCCAAGGGACTGAGAAACAATTAGAAATTTCAATGCATGAAAATGGAGACATATTTTATATTGTGTCAAATGTTTCAATTGTACTACTGGGGGGTAAAAGACCTTCTATGACTTTGTTGTTGATTTTTTTTATGCTTAATATATAAAAGGAGACTTTCTTAACATAGCTCACTTTTAATCAGATGATCTCAACATAATTTTTAGGTAATTATTCATCTTTAGCAAGAAAAAGAAAAAAAAAAGAATGAACTCCAGATGCGGAAAAAATAATGCCTTTTTATCCCAAAACAAAAACCTGAGACCTGAGACTCTGCATTAAGAAACAAATAGAAAACATTAAACATTAACTGGCTGCATAGACTCAAGACAAAAATCTCTACCCTCTGGAAACATTGTATATGAAGTAGTCCTCTAGTGGTGCCCTAATAACAATTACTGGAAAGTGACAACTACCACATGGTCTCTGGGGATGAGATATTCAAAAGAGTAAAAAGTTGCTAACCTGAGGGAGCTTGCGTTTCAGAGGAGTTTGGAAGGACAACAGTTTATGGAGTTGGAGAAAATATAACAATCATAGTCCATTCTACACATTAGGTTACTAATCCTTTAAAACATGGCATTGCTTATGGTCCATTTTTCCCCCAAGCCCCTTTTCGGAACTTGTTTTCTTATTTGGTAACTCCTGTCAATGGCCTTTCAGCCTGATGACCCACAGTGGTAGACGCTTTAGCTCACACTCTGAAAAATCCCGTTGCCTTCCAGAATCACCAGCAGAGCCTGTGCAAACACAGGGTCCAGGGCCCTAAACCCAGAAATGTAATTCAGTAGGTCTGTGGTGAGGTATGGTAGTTTACATTTCTATTGAGTTTTCAGGTCATGCTCATGCTGCTGGTTTGGAAGTCCACTTACCTAGGTTCTAAAAAAAGTTATTTATTTTTTCTTTTCATGCATTTTTAGTGTAGGTATAGTGGAAACATCTGACTCCTCTGGTGTAAATACCATTACCATTCTGGTAGATGAGGACTGCAAAACACTCATCTCAGTGAGAACAGTGTGTTACAAACTTTAATATGCATATAAATGATCTGGAGGACTTGTCAACATGCTGACGCAGATCTGGGGTGAAAGCCGAGACTCTGCATTTCAAACAAGCTCCTAGGCAACGTGGCCTACGGGAAGAGAAGCAAGGTGCCTCTCTCCCAAATGTAAAGGTCGTTAGACGCAGCACCCTAATTATTGTATTAGTGTTTTTCAGTTGCAAATGACCTTTTTTAAAAAGGGTCATCTCATATCCCAAACTTACCTGGTTACTTTAACAGTTTTACTTATATTATGGCTGTCAACTACCCCAAAAGGAAAGAACTTTTGAATTCACAGAATACACAGAATAAGGCAAGGTGTGCCTTAAGTACCTTTCAAATTAATTCCTTCATTTTATTTATCAGGAAATCTTTTTTTCTAGTTCTACAACTGATTGAGAAAAAGAACATGGTATGATCATTTGAGACCTCTTCCTTTGTATTTTCAAGGTAAATTTAGTCTAAAATTTAAAAGTCCCTTGAGCAGCAGTTTATGAAACCAAAGTAGCAGGATGATTCTTTTAGTCCGGTGGGACATTGATGACCTTCATCTGCCTATTTTTATGGCTATGAAATGAAATACATCCTTGATAGCCCCCACTTTCCTGAACCTAGTTGATGATTACAAGCAGACCCTCAAGAAAACTTCAGTCATGCCTAAAGCAGTGCCCCAGGATGCTTCATTTAGAATCTTTGTTCAAACCTTTTCATTGCTCTAATTAGATGATGCACACATCAAAAGATAACAATTCTGACTGTCAGTTTCATGTTAATTTCAATAGCCTGTGTCCCCAACACTTCCTGTTCCCTACAAATGGTGAGGTGAATAAGGCAATTGATCTCTCCCAATTTTTCAGTTATCATGTACAGTTTTGCTGTAACATTTCTAAAATGTCAAGAGCTTGGCTTTCTTCTTACGCTGTGAGAGGGATATTTACAGAGAAAATTTGCCACGAGAAACAGAATTTTTGTTTTCTTATTTGTTTAGGATTTTATATAGTACATCAGAGGACAAAAATAGAAGAACACTTTGAATTTACAAGCATAAATTTTTGAGTCTTAACTCCATATACAAGTTTAAGACAAGGATGTTGTGCCTGGCTCTGAATTACTCATAGAAATTGGAAATATTTTTTCCCTAGAAAAAGATAGCTTGTATATCTTTTGAAGGAGCATTTAAAACTCTTCAAAGAAACCATCAATTTCTAGGTAGTTCTTTTGCATGTTATAAATTCTCAGTAGACCTAATGAAAAGCCAATATTTCCTCTAAGACAAAAATCTTATTTTACTCATCCACCAATGAATCCATTTATCATAGTGTCAGGCAGAGTCAGCTTTTGATATTAAGTACTATACATATTTGTTGTGAAAAATGGATAGAGTAGTTTACTATCTCTTTTATTTTTGCATGTGAAAAAGCTACTGTACTTTTTCCTTGTCATAATTCCTTAGGAAATTTATCAATTTGCCCAGTTTTGAAAAATATTTCAGAGAAACCATTACTTTCTAATATCAGCATTTCATATTTTCAGGCCAAAGCCCTCACATGAACAAGTTTGTCTTTTTAGAAAGCTTTATATCTCTATATAGTATACATACACATATTAAAACCTGCTTCTTCTGTGTTTCTAAAGCATAGGTTTTAAGGTTTAATTGATTATATGTCACAAATTCTTTATGAAATTGGCTATTTTGTTTTAAAATAATACTTGGGAGAAAATTTAAATGTTTTTATGCTTAACATTTCATTAAATCTCTACAATAGGCTTAATTAACATTTCATGGATTCTTCCTTTTCCTTATGGTTTGAATGTCATTCTGACCAAAAATTGAATGTAGTTTATTTTAACCTGAAGATGCCACAAGCAGATATAAGTTTTACAAAAATAGGAAAGGCAAAGAGAAAGAAGACTGGAAGTAAAGAGATATGGAAGAATAAAAAGAAAAGAGAAACAATAAGGCAAAAAAGAGAGACAGCAGATAAGAAGGTAAAGACAGAAATACAGGGAAGAGTTTGTTTTTGTTTTTTTTTTTAAAGGATGCTGCACAGAGTGGGAGGGTAGAATGACATCAAGAGTTACCTCAGACGCCACTCTGAAATTTCTTTTTGGTTCACATTTGAATGATTTATTCAAACTACAGAACCAACTATTGCTTTCTGTGTCGCAGGTATTGTAGCGTGGTTTCTTTCTGAAAGCAGAGGGGCTGCTCGAGGCCATAGCTAAGCACTCCGGCTTGAGGGCCATTTTCAGTACATGACCTTGAGCATGTCATTCATCTGCGTGATTCAGTGTCACCATCTTTTAAATAAGAATCATATTAGTGTAACAGATGGGGAGAGAGAGGTCTGAGTCAGGAGGGCTTCTCATCTGCCTTGGTTCTCATCTCACCACAAGAGGTGAATTCAAGCAAGAGACAAACACATATAGTGGAAATGAGAGAGCAGGTTTATTTATGAAATACGTACAAGCACAGAGCTGCAAGCAGGTGCCTGACTAGTTTAAATGCCTCACATCCAGAAGAAAGAAAGTTGTTAGTTTGTTAGTAAGTTTGTTCTATACACTTGCGCGGAGACTATATGTGGCTACCTAGCTAATCTAAGTATGCTGACCGCTGGGGTTCAGGGGTTATACATCCCAGCAGACTTCGAGATTTCCCCTTCTTCTCGCCTTTGGGAATAATGTACAGCTACAAAGGCTATCTTTCTCAGGTAGTTAGTAAAGGTTTTGTGTTAGCTAGTGACATTGTTACAAAGGCCCTGTTTCCCAGCATAGGCCCCCCTCTTCCTTCTGTGTCTTCTCCACTTGTGATGTGCAGAACACCTGGCTATTTTAGTAAGATTGTCACAGAAGCCCCTTTCTCAGCACAGTCTCAAGGACTCTCCCTTCTACCTGTACTATGTTACTTGCAATGCTTGGGACACCTGGAAATCTTATCAAACCGAGCTCAGAACAACTGAGTTTAATTGGTGAGATATGTTTTCCTTTTGTTCCTAGCCTGCTTCCTTCATTAGACTGTGATGGCAAGGACCCTGTCTTTACTTTTCCCCTTTGATCACTCATTCCTACCTGCTATGTAACATTAGCACCCAAATCATGGGTCTCCTGTCAACAATTTCATTCTCTCACATCAAGCACTTACAAAGATATAACTCAATAAATGTAAGCCTTTAGGACAGGTGAAAGTTTGCCATTCTATCTCTAATTTAAGGGAAAAAAAAAGTACATGATGTTAAATGCCTATATCAGTTATTATATATGAGCTTAAAATTCTGTCAGAGTTCCAGAAAGAGACATTGTATACTCAAAAGTTGTAATCACAGAGTTTAATTAGGGGAATTTTATAGAAGGGAGAGCAGTGTTAAGCAAGGAGCTACAAAAGGTGGTGAAGAATTCAAACAGAAACCGCAAGAAGCCCAAGCCCACCCACCCCCGCTATCTTGACCTAAAGAGGATGAGGGAAGTAAGTGTTACTACATCCAAGTAGGACCTGCAGCTGTGAAAGGGGGCCCATCTAAAGGAGCTGTAACTGTAACATAGGCTTGCTTGACAGTGGCACTTTGACATTTAGCTCAGATAATTCTTTGTTGTGTGTGGGAGATGTCATGAGCATTGTAAGATGTCTAATAACAGCCCTGGCACCTACCCACTAGATGCCAGTATTACCTCATTCTTGACTATCTCTTATCTTGACAAACTGCCTTGACAAACTCTGTCTTGACAATGGAATTGCCTCCAGATATTGCTAAATGTTCCCTGGGAGGTAAAATTTCTCCGGGTTGAGAACCACTTCTGTAGAAGAACCAGACAATCTTGAAGTACAGCAAGGTCAGAATGGGTAGCAAGGAATAAACGTTCTGACCTCCATCTCCTACCACTAGTGAGTGTCTCTCATTCCTGAAACAAATCAAAGCCAGATAGCGAGGGAGCTTGAGGAAGGAATCCAGTCATGGAATGAGCTTCCTTGGTCACAAGGCAGGGTAAGAAAGGGTCTTAGAGGACAAAAGGAGAATAGTTAATATGCAGGTCCAAAGACATTCATTAAGTTAGATTTTTCTAGATCCATTTTCAGTAGTCATGACCCTCTGGGGTAACAAAAAGACAAGGAGCACAATGGCTTGTTGTATCTTAGGAAAATATACTGATGTCATGAACCCCAACTGGATACCATGGGAGCTATAAATGCTTCCACTTTGGATTCCAAGTTTACATTAAAAATAACACACAAAGAAGAAACACAAATCCCCTCATGTACAATATAATCATTCCCTAACTCCAGCCTTATTTAATAGTATACAGATTAACATTATATAATGGAGGGTGGATGAAAATGTTCTAGAAAAAGGAATTTAATCATCATCCTTCTGTAAACTTGTCCCTAAACTCAGACATTTTCCACGGAAGCAGAACTCAGCATCTTGTGACAGCCAAAGGACTGATACTTGCAGTCTTCCCCTCAATCCAGCATTGATATCTCAGATGAAGACCACTACGGTCTGTATACAGTGCTATCAAATAGCAAGACTTTACTCATCTCTCTCAATAAATTGTTTCTGAACGTCTGTGGAAGAGTTTACAATCATTTCTCACAATACAGTTGTGCGGCCATCTTCTACAGCCACACGTCTTCCATCAGGTGACAGTATCCACCCATCTTCATGCAAAACCTCAGAATGATCATAGTACCTATATTTGCCATCTCAGGCTGCCATGACAAATTAGCACAATCAGGGTGTTAAACAACAATCTGGAATCTGGGAAGTCCAAGATCAGGTGCAAGCAGAGTGGGTTCCATTCTGAGGCCCGTCCTCCTGGCCTGTAGGCAGAGTTATCTCTCTGTGTGCTCACATGATCTCTTTGCACATAAGGAGAGAAAGAGAGAGGAAACTAGCTGGTGTCTCTTTTTATATGGAGGCAGGGCTCTTTATAGCCTCATTTAACTTTAATTATTTCCTTAAAAGGCCCATTTCCAAGCACAGCTACAGTGGGGATTAGGGTTTCAGCATAGGAATGGGGGGGCCACAAACACTGAATCCATAACTGTGTCCCACCATGAGACTATCAGTGACTAGGTAAGGGCAGGCAAGAGTGTTCCTCTGACCCAGAAAAGGGGAGAATGGTTTTCTTGATGAGTACATGCCACCTTAGGTATTCCATGTGTCACAAAATCTTTCACGGACCTTTTCGTTAACGTCTGACCTCCCAAATCTGCTGCCCATAAGCAACGGGCGGGAAGGGATGTCGCCCCGTCACCACTTCCCTTCTATTCTCTTTGATCGTCCCAGTCCCTGCTTACACAGTGCTCTCTCCACCTGCAGTCACACTACAGAAGCGCTCTGCCCTTTCAGGAGACAGACACGGGAGAGTGGATTGCACACACCAGTGGCTTATTCGCCTTAGGTTAGTTAAACACAAATCTCTTGTTTCGCCCAATGAAATAAACTACTGATTTAAAAAATATTATATAAATATAATTCTCACTGAATGATCATCTCTTAGTCTGAATCAGTGAGGTTTTACCACATGTTTAACTAAAAAGAAAATGGGGCCTTTCCATGTTTTCAGTTAGTTAAATACAAATTACTTGCCATCCAAGAAAATGGTACTTTGAATGTCCATATAGAAGCCACATAAAGTTAAATCTAGTCAATCATATTGTGAACCCTTTTTCTATCAAATTGCCAATGTTAAGCTGAGTTCCAAGGATCTAGGACTTCTCTGAGGGTTTCAGTTCATGATAAAATAATACATGTCTTTATAATAATAATAATAATAATAATAATATGTTATAAATAAGTTTATAGCTTACTATTATAAGTATTATTATTTATAATGATAAAACAACAAACCTCAATTCAGTTGGCTCTGTAAAAATTTAGTCATTCCATTAAGCATTCTGGTGATATTCAATGAGCATTGGCCTTCTTGCTAAAAGGTCATGGATTATCTGCATTAAGATACAATTCACAAATGAGACCTTCCAAATGAAACTGTTAAGAGCAGTGATAAACTAGGAAACTAGGCTAAATACCCTGACTAGGGTCAAGCACCCAAAGGTCAGGATCTAGGAGAAAAGTGTGAAACTAGAACATGGCAGTAAATTAGAAGTAACTTACTTACATGGCCAGAAGGAAAGAGGATCTGAATCTTAATAAACAGCTGAGGAAGCTACATGTGTTCATTGAAGTGATTTTGGATAAAAGGTAGTTAATGATGGAGTCAGAATTTAAGAGGACAGGGTGGAATTTTTGGTAGAAAACATTGAAAGGAAATTTGGACAGAGAAAAAGAAAGTGAACACTATAGGAATGAGGTGGTAGAAATACACAGAAAAGGGTAGGTTTTGGGTGTTGGCCAAGGAAAACAATGAAAATCAGTACAGGAATTTACCCACGTCCCCTGCAGTGTGTTTAACAAAACAGCTATCCAATTTAGCTTCATTCTGAAATAGGAACTAATGGAGGCAAAAGTTAAAATTGATACTTGTTTTGCTGGAGAACTATAAGCTGTGGACATGGCGGCCTGTGGTGGAGCATGGTCGTAAAAGGCAAGTAAGTCAGCCCCATATTTTGGGGGCAGGTGACAGCTGGTGTTGGGGTTGAGGGTGGCGGGTCAGGGAGCAGCTCCTCCAAGCTGTTCTCTATAGTCTCACACATACAGATAACTTCCTCCTATGATTTACTGCCACAGATGGTAAGTTTCATCAACTCTTTGTTAAGTGTGACTATTTCCAGTTGCAGAGGACATAGTCTCCTTTGTAGATGAGTATCAATTGCTTTAAAGTGAAGATTAATTTAATGACTCTTTTCTGAGTTTCTCCTTGTCTTTATGGCTTACTTGCTAACGCTCTTGGGTTTTCATTCTTTTCCTTTCTTTTAAAATTTATTACTTGATGGAAATAATTGGGAGGTTTGAATATTTTTCAACAGTGGGAGTCTTTATTAGCTTTTAAGTAGTTCAAAATATCCTTTCTTCCCCATAGTGCAAAGCGGAATGGGCTATTACTACCATCCCAGTAAATTAAATTACTTTAAAAAAAAAGATAAAAGGAATAGATTGTGAAAATGTTTAGCCAAAGGAGTTCTCCAGCTGATTGAACATTTATGGGCAGTTTGCCATCAAGGCAAAGTAAATTCACCTACAAGTAGCTATTTAAAAACATGTGTATAATGATAGTTGTTAAATTTATCCAACTGAATTACGTCTAAGTTTAGATAATAGAGTAGAATATATATGGAACCAAATCAATGGTAACTAAAAGAGTGACAGGATAATCACCGGCAAGAATATGAATGGGGACAACTGAAGAAGCCTAAATTGGTGAGGCAGACTGATCAGCAGCAATCAATTGAACTTAAGAGAAAAGAAATTAATTGAAGAGTAAAAAGCACATATATGTGCACCATGTTTGCTGACTTTTGATTAGCAAGTAGTCGGCTTTGTTTTGAGACGGGTGTTCCCCAGGCAGCTGTGGGACATTATGTAAAGAAAACTGTGTACTCCCTTCTGGGCCTACATCTTTAAGGAAGAGCAATCTAAGTTTAATAAAAAGCAGCTTTCTCAACCTTGGTTGCACATTTGAATCACCTGGTATGCATTTTTAAAATAGTGTGGCCTTGGTGATACCCTCAAAATTCTGATTTAATTGATCTGGATATGGACACCACATAAGTATTTATAAAATCACCGCAAATGTGTCAAAATTGCAGCCAGGCCTAAGAACCACTTCTTTGAAGGGCAGTTTGTGTGGTTGATGAAATGCCAAATGATACATGAAAAAGAGTATGAGGTACTACATGCCTTAGCTTCCATTCAGGGTGGCATGGGTTGATTGTTTCATTCCTTAGCAGAGGCCAAGAAAGCAGTTGCAGCAGTGTCCTGCCCCCTCCATATCTGGAAAGTACAGTCAGTCTCTACTCTTCATTTTAACTTTGGATGTTTCATTCACAAGAGACTAAGGATGAGTGTTTTGTTGAGAGGCGAGGATAATGGCTGTAGATAAAAAGGACGTGAAATCCACTCCGCAAGAGCAGTTGTGAATCAGTTGGACGAACTGTTAAATTTTTGAAGAGTTCCTTTTTGATATACACAACCTGGACAGTAAGTTCCCAAAGGCACGTAGAAAGCCACGTGCCATGTCAATAGTAGCAGGCATGCTGACTGTGTGGGCTGGCCAAACAGTTTGTTCCTTTGTTTTCATAAGCTGTCTCTGGTAGCACTTAGTTATCTTTAACTTCATTTGAAACAATTTGGTTAGATTGTATTGTGACAGCTGTCATATCAGTATACGTTTAAAAAAGACATCGAAATATGGGGAATTTTTGCATAGCCATTTTAATATTGGAGACGGAAGAAAAGAGCAACATTTTTGAAGTCCACTTAGTGACTTCATAAGCATCTACAGGATAGATCAGATACCAACTTACTTCCTATTCTTTCCTACCTTGTCATTTTTTATGTACCACCAGCATTACATTGTACCATCACTGATGGCACTTTGGAAAAACATGCTCACATTTGTCTTCCATATTACGATATAGGTTTCTTAAGGTCATAGATATCTTTAGTCATTCTAATATCTTTAGCTCTCAGAACAATGACAGGCATGCAATTATTGGTAGATAGAAAATGGTAGTGTGCCATCCTAAATCCCCTTGTTCAAATTCAAAGCAGAGAACAGATGGGAGACAGTAGGAAAAGAAAGAAAAGAGAGGAGTTTACAGTCTCTGAGTCAAAATTCTTCTAAATAAAAACCAATTCTCTAACAAATATCTCTCAAAAATTCATACATTCATTTAGCACATATTTATTGAAATATTTTAGCCAGACAGTAAGAAACCAGCCAGAAATACTTTAACAGCATGGAGCTTACTTTGGGAAAAAACAGACAGTAAAAGAGCAAAGATATACATAATCACGGATTTTTAAAATTTTGATAAATGTTATGAAAAAATAAACAGGAAATGGCTTACACGTGTGAATAGGGATGGGGTATTTTAGACAAGGTGATTAAGAAAGGCCCCTTTAGAAACATGTCATTCATGCCATGACTCATAAGATGAGCATGGCCCCACGGCAAAGACTGTGAAAAGAATATCCCAGGCAAAGGGAATCAAGTACACAAGCTCAGCTATGGCAAAACACTTGGTGAGATTGGGAAACAGAAAGAAAGCTTTTTAACTTCTCCACAAAACAAAACAAAACCTACTTATCATTTTATGACCCATGAACCTCACCTCTTTTAGAAAATCACCAAAGTTCTCTTGAGCTTTGTGTTCTAAGCCATCACACACCCAGGGGCAGGTTCACTGGCTTGAGTGTTGCTTAAGATCTTCACTGAAAGGTCATTGGGCATTTATTCTGCCACAGCATGTTTGATCTAAATGACCTGAATGGTGACTTAGAACTCCTACCTGGAGGTTCAAGTCTGACTTCTAAGTCATGAGGTCCTGTGAATGCAGCTCTTTGCAGTCCACTAAGAGCTTTATTGTAGAGTAGAAGACCTGGATCTTCAGAAGGAAACATGCAATGCAAACCGGCTGGAGGGCTTTTCTCCCTCTGCTTTACTGACTTGGATTATGCGGTCTCAAGTGCCAGCTTTGCCTCATTCTATCAGTTCTAAAGAAGCTCTTTGAGTAAAGAGCCTACCACAATGCCTAGCTCACAGTAAATTATCCCCTCGCTAAATAGTTTTTTAAAAAATGTTTTGTTATGGTTCAAATAATAGTCAAAAGAATATAAATATTTTGTGACAGCTGAAAATTACACTAAATTCAAGCTTCGGTGTTAATAAATCACTTTGTTACTGAGACAGGGCCTTACTCCCCTCATACAGATTTTGTCTAAGCCTCCTTTCATACTGCAATGGCACCCTTGAGTCCCGAAGTTGGCAGAGACTGTATGGGTTGCAAGTCTAAAATATAGCAGTGGGCAAAAGTAGGTATACAGTCATATATATGGAACATAATACTACAATTAATAAATAATAATACGAGAATAAACCGTTTTGCATACTCACAGCTATAAACCTATTTTCACCAACCCCTGTATTTATCACTAACCCTTCACAGAAAAGTTTGTCAACTTCTATGGTAAGTATTTTTCATGTGAATGACTGAATACATAAATAAATGAACTATTATGGCCAATTCATTTTATGTAATTTCTTCTCAATGGTATAAAACTCAATAACAGAGATCCAAGCAATAACATAAGTCTTAGCATACTATTCTATTATCTCAGAATACACTATAATACATTAATTATTGTTCCATTGTTGGCTAGTTATGTTGTTTCCATGTTTTCTGTTAATAAATTTTTCTGCAGTGAAAAAAAAATAAAAAAAGAAAAATATGAGGCCAGTATTATTTCTGCACCACTCTGCCATGCTGTTCTAAAACATATTCAATCAAAAGAAAAACTTTAATTGCATTTCCTAAATGGGCTTCCACTATTTTTTAATTACATAGACATTGACAAGTTTCTTTTCCTTAGGATCAGCCAGTTCCCCCAAAAGTTCTATTTAAACTATATTAAAGTCAGGTTACATAGCACATTCTATTAAGTATATGTATGTCCTTCTGGGGTTTTTTTTCCTTCTGTGTTTGTCATTGGTTCTAAACTTTCACCCTGGGATATGCAATTCTGCTATGAAAAAATACAGAAATGCAAGAAACTTCCTTATATGTGAATTTCATATTATTTATACATTAAAATATTTCTAGTTTTTACTGAATAGCACTGTACTAGTGAACTGGGTGTTTTGGGAGGATTAAAAATAGAGGATATCTTCAAAAATCAAGCATATCAGTAACATTTGGATTAGACAAGATGTATGTTCTTTATAAAACAAGTGATAGATGCTATTAACTATTTAACACAAAACTATACAGAATGCTACACAACTCATATGGAAATAGAAATAAGCTACTGGGAACATTGCGGAGAGTTGAACTTCAAAGGAAAATGGCTCTAATGCCTGTTGTGTGTACCTCCCCAGTAGCAGTATTCCTGCTGCTTTTACTTTATTTTCTTTTCTGAATTTTTGAGAAGGGATGACAAAATAAATCTTAAGTTGAATCTATTAAGTGTTCTGAGAAGTTTTGGCTTTGCTTCTTTCTTGTGTATGGTTTTATTTTTAAGTTTCCAAGAGTAGAGTTGGGTTCAAGTAATGATAATTTTCTTCTTTATTTTAGGAAAGACTTGTGTTCTGCAAATCATTATATGTTTTTAAAACTTTCACAAGTTTTTTTTTTTTTTAGAAAGGAAATAAGTTGTTTTTGAAATTTGGGTGTGTCTATTTTTATTTAAGTATTTTAGAAGCAAATTTATGTAGAACTCATTTAAATAAAATGTTTGCTTGCAATACACTATTGAGGAGAACCTACACTTCAAATTCAAGGGCCAGAGCTACAGAAAGAAAGCCTTTACAAGTTAATACTAACTAATTAATCCAGCTCATTTGCCCAAAATCTCACTGAATGATGAGAGTACTGCCAATATAATAAGCTTCACAGTTAATGGAATCAAAGCTAACTTCAAAGAACAGCAAGTACCTCATGCACTAACTTAATCAACTCTCTAGACATTTCAAAGATTAGGCATCATGGTAGGAGAGCAATAAAAATGTAAGTCAATGTTGTGTTCTGTCATCCCACAACTGACTTAAACATTAAAATTTGGATAACCGTGAGTGCACAAAGAGTACATATTGCCATCTATATTTTTTGTTTTTAAGATTTAATTATTTTTAGAGAGAGGGGAAGGGAGGTAGAAAGAAAGAGAGGGAGAGAAACATCAATGTGTGGTTTCCTCTGGAAAGTCCACTACCAGGGCCTGGCCCACAACACTGACATGTGCCCTGACTGGGAAATGAACTGGTGACCCTTTGTTTCACAGGCCAGCACTCAATCCACTAAGCCATACCAGCCAGGGCCACATTGCCACCTTTACAAACAAACAAAAGAGGGAAAAGAATGCTACCGTACAACTTTTTTTTTAAATTTTATTTTAATTTATTTTTTCAAATACATTTGTCTCTGTCTACCCCCCACCACTTTCCCTTGCCCCTTCCCCCTTCCCTCCCTCAGCTCTTCCCCTTTGGTTTTGTCCGTGCATCCTTGCTATATGTTCCTTGATTTTCCCCTTCCCTTCCTTGTCCCCGCCCCCCCCGGCCCTCCTTCCCTCTTGTCTCTGTTGATTTCTTTTCCTTTCAGTGTTGCTGGTCTTATTTTCCTTGCATCTTTGTATTGTTGGTTAGGTTCCACTTATAGGTGAGATCATATGGTATTTGTCTTTCGCTCCCTGGCTTATTTCGCTTAGCATAATGCTCTCTAGTTCCATCCATGCTGTTGCGAAGTTTAGAAGTTCTTTTTTTCTATCTGCTGTGCAGTATTCCACTGTGTATATGTACCATAATTTTTGATCCAATCATCTACTGATGGGCATTTAGATTGCTTCCAACACTTGGCTATTGTAAATTGTGCTGCTATGAACATTGGGGTACATAGGTCCTTTTGAGTTGGCATTTGGGGATTCTTAGGGTGTAGTCCCAGCAGGGGAATTACTGGATCAAAAGGCAGCTCCATTTTCAGCTTTTTGAGGAAATTCCACACTGCTTTCCACAGTGGCTGCACCAGTCTGCATTCCCACCAACAGTGGACTAGGGTTCCCTTTTCTCCACAGCCTCGCCAGCACCTGTTGTTTGTTGATCTGTTTATGATGGCCATTCTGACCAGTGTAAGGTGGTACCTCATGGTGGTTTTGATCTGCATTTCTCTGATGGCTAGTGATGTTGAGCATCCTTTCAAATGCCTCTGGGCCCTCTGTATCTCCTCCTTGGAAAAGCATGTGCCCAGGTCCTTTGCCCATTTTTTGATTGGATCGTTTGTCTTCTTGGAGTGGAGTCGAGTGAGTTCTTTATATATCTTGGAGATCAAACCTCTATCTGATGTATCATTAGCGAATATATTTTGCCATAGGGTTGGCTCCCTTTTCATTTTGCTGATGTTTTCTTTAGCTGTGCAGAAGCTTCTTATTTTGATGAGGTCCCACTTGTTTATTCTTTCCTTTATGTCCCTTGCTTTAGGAGACATATCAGTGAAAAAACTGCTGGATGGGATATCTGAGAGTTTCCTGCCAATGTTCTCCTCTAGGACTTTTATGGTGTTGTGACTTCTATTTAAGTCTTTTATCCATCTTGAGTTTATTTTTGTGTATGGTGTCAGCTGATGATCCAATTTCAATTTTTTTCATGTAGCCGTCCAGCTCTCCCAACACCATTTGTTGAAGAGGCTATTATTGCTCCATTTTATGCTTCTGCCCCCTTTGTCAAATATTAGACAAATAGAGACCTGGGCTTATTTCTGGGCTTTCTATCCTGTTCCACTGGTCTATGGGTCTGTTCTTTTGCCAGTACCAGATTGTTTTGAGTATAGTGGCTTTGTAGTAGAGTTTGATGTCCGGTATTGTGATCCCTCCTACTTTGTTTTTCTTTCTCAAAATTGCTGAGGCTATTCGGGGTCGTTTATGGTTCCATATAAATTTTTGAAATGTCTGTTCTATTTCTGTGAAATATGTCATTGGTATCTTAATAGGGATTGCGTTGAATCTATAAATTACTTTGGGTAGTATGAACATTTTGATGATATTAATTCTTCCAATCCATGAGCATGGTATATGCTTCCATTTATTTGTGTCTTCCTTACTTTCTTTTTTCAATGTTGTATAGTTCTTTGCGTACAGGTCTTTTACCTCTTTGGTTAAATTTATTCCTAGGTACTTTATTTTTCTTCTTGCTATATCGAATGTATTTTTTTTCCTGATTTCTCTTCTATTGCATTGCTGGTGTACAAAAATGCCTTTGATTTCTGAATGTTGACTTTGTATCCTGCTCTTTTCCCAAATTCACTTATTAGGTTGAGGAGTTTTTTGGTAGAGTCTACAGGGTTCACTATGTACACTATCATGTCATCTGCAAACAATGATAGTTTTAGTTCCTCCTTTCCTATTTGGATGCCTTTTATCTCTTTCTCTTGTCTGACCGCTGTGGCTAGGACTTCCAATACGATGTTGAAAAGAAGCGGTGAGAGCGGACATCCTTGGCGTGTTCCCAATCTTAGTGGGAAAGCTTTCAGTTTTTGTCCGTTGAATATGATGTTGGCTGTAGGTTTTTCATATATGGCCTTTATTACGTTGAGGAATGCCCCATTTATTCCCATTTTTCTGAGTGTTTTGATCATAAATGGGTGCTACTGTACAACTTTTGTCAGAACTTAAGTTTAAATTGTTTGGACAGTCTGGTCAATTAAAAAAAAACAACAATATACACTTCCTTCACCAATTTAGGGAAGTTTTGTTTCATTATTTTTTCAAATAAGTTTTCAATTTCTTGCTCTTCCTCTTCTCCTTCCAGCACTGCTATGATTCAAACGTTTGTACCTTTGAAGATATCCCAGAGGCTCCTTAGTCTATCTTCATTTTTTTTATTCTTTTTTTTTTCTCGCTGTTCTGATTGAATGTGTTTTCTTCTTTATATTCCAAATCATTGATTTGATTGTCGGCTTCATCCACTTCACTGTTGGCTCTCAGTACATTTTTTAGTTCACTTAGTGTAACCTTCATTTCTGCCTGGGTCCTTTTTATTCTGTTAAAGTCCAGGAAGCACAGAGAGTCCCAAATAAGATGGGCCTAAAGAGGAGCACGCCAACGCACACCATAATTAAAATGTCAAAGGTTAAAGATAAAGAGAGAATCTGAAAAGCAGCAAGAGAAAAGCAGATAGTTACCTACAAAGGAGTTTCCATAACACTGTCAACTGACTTCTTAAAAGAAACTTTGCAGGCTAGAAGGTACTGGCAAAAAGTATTCAAAGTGATAAAAAACAGGACCTACAGCCTAGATTACTCTATCCAGCACTATCATTTAGAGTTGAAGGGCAAATAAAGTGTTTCCTGTACAAGGTAAAATTAAAGGAGTTTATCATCACCAAGCCATTATTATACGAAATGTTAAAGAGACTTATTTAAGAAAAAGAAGATAAAAACTATGAACACTAAAATGGCAATAAATTCACAACTATCAGCAATTGAATATTAAAAACAAAGGAAACAAGCAGAACGGAAACAGAATTATAGATATGGAGATCATTTGGAGGGTTATCAGTTGGGAGGAGGAAGGGGGAGAATGGAGGAAAAGGTGCAGGGATTAAGAAGTACAACTTGATAGGTACAACATAGATGGAAGGATGTTAAGAACAGTATAAGAAATGGAGATGCCAAAGAACTTATATGCGTGACCCGTAGGCATGAACCAAGGGGAAGAACTGCTGGTGGGAGTTGTGGGTACAGGGTGCAGGGGAGCAAAAGGGCAAAGCTGAGACAGCTGTAACAGCATAATCAATAAAACATATTTTTAAAAAGACAGTATCTAGGGTGTTATTTTACATGCTAGAGCTACTATGCACACTTTACCTCATAAACAAAATGAAAGTGGGACAAAATGCAACTGATTTGAACCATTGTCGTCTTATTTTTCTTTAAAGATTTTCTAAAACAAAGATCAATAAATTTAATGACTATTTAACAAATATTAATATAAGCTTATTTTATATTTTTTCACATTTATTACCTATTTAATCTCCAAAACAAAGTGTGAAAAACTGTTATGGTTCTCTCATTCAACAAATATGTGAATAGCTATTAAGCACACAAGTAATGTCTAGATGATGATCATTGAGAATGAATTTTAAATTGTTTCAATTTTTATTAAGTTTTAGTCAATCTTCCCTTTTTCTTTAGTTCCTTGAACTTATTATCTTCTCTTGAATTATTCAATCTTTCTTATTTCTAGAGATTCTTCTTAATTATAGTTACTACTTACAGAAGGAGGCCTTTGTGTCTGTATAAAGTGTTAGGATTCCAGATATTTCGTGAGCCTTTTTTTTTAAAGAAATAGGTCTTGTTTAATTAGTGAATCCAGTGAGAGTGGCAGCTTGGGCAGAGAGAGTAGCCGCTGATAAAGGCAGCTGAACAAGAAATAAAGCGGCAGGGCAAAAAGTTTTATTTTACTTTTGTCACTGAAGAAGCCCTATTTTCTTAAATAGAAGGTGAGTTTTCTGACTCAGGCCCTCTCTTGTCTTATGTATTGTCTCACAATGTGAACCCTGAGAAAGAGGTTTATTCTCCTCCTCCACCTCTAACATTCTCTCTGATTTTACTCATGGCCAGGGAATTGTTCAAAACCCTGTTTTTCCTTTTTCCTCACCAGTCTTGGACACTCAGAGCTGGTGAGTGTTTCACAGTTCTCTAAAGGACATTTCCCCAGCTCAAATCAGCTTTTCTTGCAGTTATACTAAGCTAGGTGCTGGTAAATGTTTCTTCTAATCTGTTCTCTTACTTAATGTTATCTTGTATGAATTTCTAAGAGTTTTTAATGTAATTTGGTGATGGGAAACCAACAAACAAGCAAGTACCTCTGTTTTAAAATAAAACAACTTAGTTCATTTGAATGGTACATTAAAAAGGTAGTCAAATTTCCATCTTGATATAGAAGAACAGTTATTAGCTTCTGAGTTCAAGGTACTTTCTCAAAATTGTATTTTAAAATTAGCTTTACAATAAATGTTTTATAAATAACATCATGTGATGTTGAAAGTTTTACTTTTTAATTAACAGAAAACAATGTTTAGATAATTGATATTTTCTTTTAAAAAAAAGCCTGCATTTAAAAAAAATTGATAAGAATGTTTCATTGAAGAATTGGATTAAATAATGTAATTTGATAAATTGACTTAGATTTATTAATCATTGTGTGTCTCTTTTTATATTATAAATGCCTTCAGATATTCAAAATTTAAGAAGGCAAAATTTATGAAAAGTCAATTATTATTTTAAATAATCTCAGTTGAAGAGTGAGGTATGAAATCAGATTTGCAGGAACTGTCAATTTGACATCTCAGTTCAATGTCTCATATGCCTTTTGAAATGAGGAGAAATGGCCAAGTTATTCTGTTTTTTTGGAGCCAGCTGGGTGGGGTTTTTGCTCCAAGACACATGGGCCTGTAATGAGCTGCTGTGAGCCCTAGGGGACACTAGCTGGTCTAAGACTCCACAAGGCCATCTGTCCACTATTGAACTCGCCTGGACTTGTTCACATGGCGGTAGCTACCCCAGCCAGGATCCTAAGAGCCTTGGAACCCAAACAATATTGCTGAACTGTGTTCTATCAGCCAGGAAAAAAATGTTACAAGGTCCGTCAACATTCAAGGGAAGGGGAAAGAGGCTCTACTTCTTGACAAGAAGAGCTAGAAAGAAACACAGTCATTCGTGCAATCTGCTATGGCTGGAACATGTAAACTTTAAAGCTGTTGTGGTAGTCTTGTGTCATTTCAGACAGAGGAAGTTGTTTGGCAATCAGTATATGAAGATAACTTGCAGAGGTTATCAGGCATGACTGACTGTGAGGACCCTGGTGACATTTGTGTTCCTGGTTTCAGTTGTTCCTGAAACCCAGTGGAACCCTGCTCTTCCCCAGTATAGTTACTAAATTCTTTCTTCTGTTTATGAGTCAAGTAAGTCTCCCTGTTACCCAATTAACATAAATGCTTTGAGGTTCTGTCAACTTCAATCAAAACTCCTGAAAAAAATCTGTATTCAAACTTGTTTACATATTCTTATTCTCTGGTCATTCTTGCCACCTATTAAATACAATGGGTAGAATAAAGGCCAAGTTATACATTCATTTAGCTATTGCCCTTCATTTTTTAATCAATTTTATTTCCAATAAATGAAGTGCCCATCTTCATTAAGCAATTCAACTATATTGAATTCTTCATCTGTACTTGTAGAATGGTATTTTTTAAATGGTCTGAGAAGTCAGACACTACTCTTTAATTCTAAAAATTAGAGACCAAATGTCATTTAGGAAATTGAAAATCAACTTTTTATGACTTCAATTGAAAGAACTCATACTGAAATGTGAACAATGTTCATGAAAAGTTAATAAATAAGACTAATGATAATGCATGGTAATTTTAGAGTGATCAGGCTATTAAACTACTTTTAACTAATGCAAATACCTTTGAGAAAAGAGGGTAACAATATTGGAATTTCATGCTCATAAAAAACACCCTGAAATTCAAAAGCCTTTCATGATCACATATATCAAGAGGACATTTCACATTGCTCTCTCATTTGCTATACAGACGCATTTCTCACTTTAAATATAATTATTATGGATGTGAAATTATGGGATCTGAATCAATTTGCAGACTTTTAAGCTCCACATATTTCTCTATATTTTGCCCTTCCTCCCAATATTTAAAAAATACTCCCTGTCCTTGATTTCCCTCTTTGAATCACTAATGATATGAGCCACTATAATTAAAAGGAGTGTGTCTTTTTGTATTCCCTCCAGCATATTGGAAGAAAAACATACTCTAGGCAAAGGGTAAAAGGTATTTTTAGAAAAATCAGAACATACACTAAGGTCTCTAAGCTTCTGCATGCACGAAGTAGGACTGAAGCCTTGGTTAATGAACCAGTCTGCAACCCCTCCTGTCCTTGCATTTCTCTGAATGGAAACTATAGACAAGAGACAGGCATGTTTCCATGGAAGACACTGTCACTTTTGAGTAAACTAGAGTAAGAATGTCTTTTCCATATGTTCTTCCTTTCTTGAGAGGGACTACTTTGGGAATTATCTGAAGTTTACAGCAGTCAATGAACTGTCATTATTATCCCCATTTTCAGAGGATTCTCAGGAAACTCAGGAAAATTAAAGTGACTTTAATTAGTGATAATAATGGTTCCGCCCCTTTGTAACCTACCTCAGATTTAGTTATGAAGTATGCCTCTACAGAAGTTTATATGCCTCTATAAAAGTTTTGACTCAATTTGAGTTAAAATGTTTATATTCTTGACAAGAAAAGGACAGGATTTTAGTACAGTATAATATATCCCCCCCAGTGTATTCCTTCAGTCCATACCCATTTTCTGTAAATAAAGTGTAGCTTCCAATGCAATCAATGAGCACTCAAGCACACAAATGAGGCCATCTTCAAGAAGTGTTGCTGTGCTGTGCTACAGAATGCAGTCCATCAGAAGGCTGATGGAACACAGGGACCATTTGGAAAAACTCTAAGAAAACATTTACAAAAATACTAATGCACATTAAGGGGAACTTAAGGATACTTTGTTTTGATTGCTGGGAAGGAAACAATGATACACACAGGGACCAGGGCGGTTAATGTACTGTACGTTATTACTATACAGTACAGACCTCAGACTCATAGACCCTCAGAAACTACAAAATCAAATTGATTACATAGTGCCCAACAGAATATTTCAAGAGTAAATAAGAAAACATCTCAGATATGCTTTCAGAGCTTGGCAATTCACTTGGCTTTTGAATTCTGGCTCTTGCGCTATTGTGCAAGAAGGAACTTTAGAGCATTTTATGCCCTGCTAGAGGTTCCAAGCCTAACTCAAATGCAATAGAGAAATGGCAGTAAATGGAAGTAAAAAAAAAAATAGAACAGTCCAACTGTAAGAGCAAAACAAATTTCCTAAGTTCAGAAATGATGCCATAGATAAACCTCAAGCTCTGCAGTTAATGCAAATCACTTGACATCTGAATCAATTTAATTTTAAGACAAATACCATGGTTTCTTAGATATGAAATTGTTTATCCCCATTATAGTTCAACTTGAAGGATATTACTTTACATTGAAAATTCAGTCATATTCACAAATGAGCTACTGACTTTCATCTGTAGATTAAGCCAGTTGTGCAGAAGGGTCTGTAACACCCCGTCTCATTCTTGCATTCACTGTCCATATATGTTTGTAGATGTGATTATCTGCTCATTGAAGTGATTGGAAAAGGACTATGCATGGTGCTACAAGACAGTGGACAAAACTACAACCCATGCCTAATGTTTATTTTGATAATTTTTAGTTATGTGGATAACTTGAAGACAATAAGTGATTAAATGAAAGTGTGCAAGAAATTTATATATCTGGTGAATGTTTTTGGAATAATTTGGTGATTTTTTTTAATGTTCTTGAGATACTATTCCACCTACTAATGACATAAAAGTAAGAGTGTACTATATAACTCTTAGAAAGGTCTTCCTCATAAAATTCTCCCTGTTGAAGTGTCAGAACAAAGTGGCTTCATTTCTATGATTTTCCAGGGTTTTGGTGACCTATGACACGAATCACAGATACCTCCACCTACCCAACACATTGCAAAATCCTGTGAAGTTTCCTAAAATAGAGCTTGCTGACAAACATTTCATGTCTAGACATGAACTGATTTATAGGAAGAGGTCTATATGTGTAAGAAAAAAACCCTATAGGTTTGGGGTAGAACCAACTTGATATTTAGAATCTAGGAATTGAGCCATGTTGTCTATAATTAGTGCCTTGATCTCACTGTCAACATAGAAATTAATATTTAACGTTTCAAATATCTCTGTATCAATCACATTTACCGAGTATGTAATTTTTCAGACTTTTTGAGAACAGATTGGTGTACTCAAGGTTATATCAATACTTTGTTTGATGATAAATTATCTTTTATATTACTTCCTAAAAGGTTGCTGAAAATAGTGTTAGACTTTGAGTAGAAGTTATTGTGCCTCTTCCTAAACACAAAGCAATATAAGTTGATATTTGTTTAATTTTCTCACTCATTGAGAAAAACAGTGAATTATATAAGTTCACAAATAAGACAGTAGTAAGAGTAGGATGAAAAGTTCTCCAGGCCATTTCTGATCACATTAAACAAACTGTAATCTCAATAGGTACTTTAATTATATTTTAAAAGTATCTTGTACAGTAATTCCTAGTTTAAAAATATCACAGTGTGACTCAGTGGATACATAATCATATGCACACACATAAATGGGAAATGAAACTTTCATGAAACAACTTACTCATACGATACACCCTGACACTTCCCATTCTCATTCTTCTAATTTTAAACATGTTTATCTGATTGTACTAAATTAATTTTATAACCTGCCATTTAGTTGCGATCTGCTATAGAAAACATTGTTTTATCCTATATCTTTAAAAATGTGCGAAAGTGACTTTTATCTTAGTAAGTGTAAAGGTGTTAAAAATGTAATTCTCAAACAGGGTAAATTTGTATAAACATTTTATTTAACATATTAATGAAGATATCAGGAAGAAAACACAAGACTCAGTTTGAAGAGCATTTCAGGGATTTATATAGTAATAGGAAGAATAGTTTCATCAAATAAATTTGCTAAGTTATATATGAGACTGGTTAACTTCCTACAGAACAATCCAACCATAAAAACTTTGGGGATTAACTTCTCTACCAAATTATAAAATTATAGCAATTTATCAGTTCCTGCAGTTTAACCTACAGAAAGATTCAAGTACAGTCCATTCAGGAGACAGACTACCTATCAGTTATTTTAACAAAAAAATTATATAAAGAAGTGATAGCTAAATTTTGTTATTAACTAAGTTTGTGCAAAGGCTAAAAAATAGTGCCATGGTATAACAGAGACAGCAACTTCAGGGAACAACTACCACTCTACCACCTATAGAACTAAGGGACCAAATAAAGATATTGGAATCACTAAAATCAAATTTGGGGAGAAGAGTTTTATGGAGATGAACCTTAGACTTGCCTGGTGCTGCAGTCTCCATGGGGGGACAGGATGGGATGAAATGTTGGAAACCCTGAAAATGTTGGAAAGGCTACACACTGGAATTGTCTGCTGTTATGGAAGATACTGCTCCAGCCAGAATGAAGTGTTGTGGGGGTAACTCCCTGGAGCAGAAAGGAGCAGAGAGGAGGCCCACCGTGGGGCAATGCCCTCTACCTCCTCTCGCCTTGCCATCTTTCTCCAGGAGTCCCCACTCACAAAGTCTAGCAGCGAGCAGCAGGTCAAACAAATGGAATTTACAAAGCCCCAGATGAGCATGATAAAGCCACCTAGAGAGTGGGGTTGGAGCCTAGAGACAATAGTTTAAACTGCCTCAACCTCTAACCTTGCAGAATAGTGAGATATTCACAATTATATCATCTGTGGATTGTTAATCAAGAGTGTCCGATTGGATCTAGCGGCTTATGAGAAACACTGTAGCGTGGTATCAAGGATTGCGCAATCATCATTTTCCTTTTTCTAAGCCTGGGACACGTCTCTATCAGAAACATGTGGTTTAATTAAAAGCTGCACATAGAGTCAAACTTGCTATATACTATTTCCAGATTTTCTTATTAAAGAGATTCTATAGGCCATTATTCAGGGATATTATTCTAAAATTAGACACATATTTGACTTTTTAGCTTAAAATCAATAACACTACATATTATGAACCCAAAGATGTACCCATTTTCATGATTGTAGTGTTCTTTTGTCCAGAATTTATAAAATTTTTAGAAATCACCTAGGGCAAATTCTTAAAATCTTAAATAAAAGTTACACATGCCCATAAAGTTGTCAATGGTATATAAAAGTGTTTTTAAAAGTAAAAAACTCTCTCTATATGTTTACATTTGTATTTACATAAAATAGAGCATACTACACAGTCTTTCACCTTAATTTCTTCACTTAAAATCAAATCTTGCCATATTATAACAGATTGTTACTCTGTAATCATTGTATTAACTTCATTCAAATATATGAATGTACATAATACATTTTCAATTCCCCTGCTGATGGAAATTTAGGTTTTTTTCTAACTTTATTATGGCAATAGATGATAGAATGAACATTGACAAATCTTTATATATGATCTTATGTTCAAAGTATATATACACACACGCACACATACACACTTTGGATATAGATGCACAAAACTATGGAGTTAAACACTAACAATCAGTATTTTATTATTTGTTAATAGTTGAATCAGCAGTTCATGACTTGAAACAGCATGAAAGGGAACAAAATACAATCCTATGTCATCTTATCTTTCCAAAGCATTTTTACCATCAATCCTTCTCTTTCTCACATCTAGATCCCACACCATGTGAAGCCCTTGCCGTATTACAACTACGACCAGCCGGTGATCGGGTACTGCCAGGCTCACCAGCCGCTCCATGTCAACAAGGGTTACGAAGCAGTGTCCCTGGAACAGGAAGAAACCCCCAGCCTGGAGCTCGGGCATGACCACAGCTTCATCGCCACCATCGCCAGGTCGGCAGCACCTGCCATTTACCTTGAGAGATTAACAAACTAACGCAAGAACTCCTCATTGGGGGACTGCAAGTGAGGGGAGGGAGGGCCTTCATCTTAAAGAAGAATGAGTGTCCAAAGTCGCGCAATCAAGCCGGCTCATCGTTCCTGTTAAAACACTTTAACCAATTGGAAAAGAAAAGCAAAACTGCTTAAAGAGAGCAGATGCACCGGCAGCATAACCAGGAGAACTACAGAACTTTCTTTGCTTTAAAACAAACAACAAACAGATATGCTCCTGGATGTAAATAGTAAAAGTGTCGAGTTCTTATAAAAATAGATTTCACCCTAGCTACACATAGGTTTGTTTGTATATTTGCTTTTTCTACACTGCATGGTTCCTGGGCTGGAGAACCACAGGGCGGGAAAACCTGGGGTGGGTGGGAAGTTGGGGAAATAATAAAGTTTTCCTTGTTAGGTACGTGTAACTCTCAGACTTCATTTCGATTGCTTTGTTTCGTTTTTCCTTTAAAAATGTTGTTCTTGTCTGGTTTGTTTTATTTTTATTGTTTACCTGGTCAAGTGATTCTGTTTCCGATGTTAAACATGGGCATTCAAGCTTATGTTGCACCAAAAGAAAATTTGCTTTACCAGAGACCACAAAGAAACAAAGTCGATCACGAAGTCTGACAGAACTACTACAACGAAAATCCCATAGCATGTGGGTGAATGACTCCTCCAGAAGCACGGTGTGCACTGTGTGAGGAGTTCTGCTTTTGTCCTGCTGGCTGTCCCCGCTGTGCGTTTTCACCGTGTGGGAAGTCGAAAGGAGGGGCCCCGGAAGACCCACAGGGGAAAGGACCCCCAGAAACATCCGCAAGTGGACTGGGAGTATCTGAAGAGCAATGGTCATGTGATCAGAGAATGAAACTGTCAAGGTGACAAATTTCTAAACACAAGATAATGTGTAACATTGCTTTTTAAATTATCAATTACTTTTTGTGTAGTTTTATCAATAAAAAATGTTGGAAAAATAAATATATTATTTTATTGCTAAACCATAGCTCACCTACTGTGGAGTGTTTTATCTCTATAATGTGAAATCCTTCTAGCCTTTATTAGGATAATTTGATAAGAAATAGTGTCTATCAAGAGCCTTCTGTGTGTTCTACCATCAGGTGGGGAGACTCTACGATGTATAGACAAGAATTGTGAGGTGTGGCTTATGCACTAACTTGTTTCACAGTTATTTTTACAGATATACAATGTAATGCAAAATTTTATAACAATATGAAAAAAAGTAAATACTCATGGAAGAGTTTGAGGTTGTATAATGTTCTAGGAGAGAAGAACTGTGACAAAACTGATTATTATCTGAAAGAACCATAATGATCTCCTATTTTTTAACCAAAGAGTTAACTATACACACATCGGTTCAACCATTTTCTCTAGACTTCCTTAGGGCCAGAATGCTATATGTCAGCAGTTTTCTAATTCACTGTGAACTTATCCTAATGTAGCCACTGATCTCATTTACCTAGTTCTATTTTTAAAACAAGATACAATTATAAAATTTGACCACCCTTTGTTAGGTCAGGTTTGGCATTCTAAAAGGCACTAATATATAGTAGTTTTAGCTGGTTTTCTGAAGAACGAAGTTGATGCCTGCCCTCCACTTAATTCCAAATTCTACCAAAATAATACTTAAAAAGCCTTGTGACTACTTTTACATCAAAGTAAACCAACATAGAGTACTAAGTATGTTTTTCCCTGAGATTTATTATTCTTAACTACTACTTTAAATACTTGAATTAAAACTCATTTTCAAAAAATTATATTGTATGTTTTCCATTATCTTTTATCCCCTTTACACTACCCTTCTCTCTGAAATCACCACGCTGTTGTCCATGACCATGAGTCCTTTTTTCCTTTTTGCTGGATCCATCCATCTCTTTGCCACCTCCCAGAGCTGTCAGCCTGCTCTCTATCTATGTCTGTCTCTATTTTGCTTGTTAGTTCAGTTTGTTCATCAGATTCCACATATGAGTGAAATCGTATGGTATTTGTCTTTCTCTGACTGGCTTATTTCACTTATCATAATGTTTTCTTGGTTCATCCATGCTGTTACAAAGGGTAACATTTTCTTCTTTTTTATAGCCAAGTAGTGTTCCATTGTGTAAATGCCCCATAGTTCTTCTATCCATTCATCCACTGGTCGACAGGGGGGCTGCTTCCATATTTTGGAGATTGTAAATAATGCTGCAATGAACATAGGGGTGCTTATGGTTCAAATTAGTGTTTCGGGCTTCTTTGGATAAATTCCCAGTAGTGGAATCACTGGGTCACAAGGCAGATCCATTTTTAATTTTCTGAAGTATCTTCATACTGCTTTCCACAGTGGCTGCACCAGTCTGCATTCCCACCAACAGTGCAAAAGGGTTCCCCTTTCTCCACACCCTCATCAGCATTTGTCTGTTGACTTATTGATGATAGTCATTCTGACCAGTGTAGGTTGATATCTCATTGTGGTTTTAATTTGCATTTCTCTGATGACTACTGACCTTGAGCATCTTTTCAAATGTCTATTTAACATCTGTATGTCCTCTTTGGTGAAGTATCTATTTAGGCCATTTACCCATTTTTTTGATTAGATTGTTTGTTTGTTTGTTTTTGGTGTTGAGTTTTTTAAGTTCTTTGTAAATTTTAGAAAATAACCGCTTATCGGATGTATCAGTGAATATGTTTTCTCATTCAGTGGTTGTCTTTTTATTCTGTTGATGGTTTCTTTGTACAAAACTTTTTTAGTTTGATGTAGTCTAAATTGTATATTTTAAAGCTCCATCTTAATGGATAAAAATATTATGTCATAGTAAAGAAAATTTTATCAAAGGGAGTTTTTTCATATTGGAACACAGGGGTTATTGCTGTCAAACTCTAATATCTTTCCTACTAACATTTACAACCAAAATTACATTATATCTGGGTATGTGTCCCAATTGTTTAAGTAGAACTAATTGATTATAAATTTAAAAGTTAGAGATAATTTCTTAGCATTATGATGTTTCTTTTAAGAATTTTTTATAGAGTTGAGGCAGTAGAGTTGTTCACTTTAGAGTTTCTACCCAAATGACAAGAATTCTCTTAACACGTCCTACCTTCTTCATCTATTTGTCATTCATACATACCATCTACCGCCCACCCTTGTTTTTAGGCAATGTACTAGAAGCCCTACTTGAAAAAGTTTGATTAAAGTTGGCTTAAGTCAACTATTTATTCTGTTTATTTCTGTTTCTTATAAGCAAAAAGCCCTACATCGATAGCATTGTTCATGTTATTTAAAACTACATACTTTTCCAGCAGTTGCTTCAAGTCTAACATGAAATACTGAACTGCCAGCAAAACAGGTGGCATTATAAAAATATTTTGCTTTATAAATACAGAAATTTTCAAATAAATTTAATAAATATTATTTACACATACCAGAACAAGTGTACACTGAGTTTTGGAAAGCAATTGATAATTAAATAAAAAACAAAACAGAAAAACACAACGCCCAAAACAACTTGAGGAAGCCTGGAAAAGTCCTTAATGGAAAAATTCAAGGTTGATATTGTGTGCGATGTCAGGCAGATTTTCAGAAAAAACAAACAAACAAACAAACAAAAAGAATTAAAAAAAAATAGAGATGTTTCAACAGAGCACTTAAGAACCACACATTGGATTTATTGATTCTTTATGCCCAAAAGTCAATCACTTCTCTACTGACAGCCTGGGACAACCAATAAGGATACGAGACTTCTGTTAGTCACCACTCTGGGCCTCTCAATAATAGGGAGAAAATTGTCTATACAGGTAACTTTCATCCAATTTCTGGTTCATTCAAGTGTTTTATGCTATGCAAACAAGATTGCTCCAGAGTCCTACTTGCCCCTCAACATGGAAAAGTGTTTGTAATTTTGAATTGTGATCCAATAAGAATGTGCCATCCAGTGAGGCCAATGGCACCCATGGTATCTTCTTTTTATGCAGAGGAAGGAATATATCACACTTCTACAGGCATTTTGAATTTTTGTTTTCTTTGGATCTGGCTAATATGTTTTTCACTGTATTCTAAAAGTCAGGAATTAATTTGATTCTACTTATTTTTTATGTTGAAATGTTAACAAGCTCTCATAGAAAATTATGCTTCATTTCAAGACTAACCTAATTACTATTTTGATTTTATACTATAATTTTTAGTGAACCTCTGAAAGCTATGCATGTTGGGAAGTACCATGGAGTATTTATAGAGCAAGGACATTAAAATTATGCCTAAAAGGAATTGTGAATGTGAAACATACAGATTGGGGCAGTCAATTATTCAAACATTCTGATTAAATTTTTTCATGAATATTCTTAGCAATGCTGAGTTTGCAATAAGGAAATATCTAAAATCAGAAGTTTGATTAATATATGCATAAATGTAACTGGGGTTTAAATATTTATCCTATTGTAGCTCTACTTACAATATTTCATGTATGACCTTCTGAGACTAAGGATATAAATAAGAGTAATCACTTGCACATTGCCAAAAAACTCAAGTACTTTCTAAAATCAGAAGTAGACTATGTTATACTATTTCAAATAATTCTAATCATAATAAAACCATGTGAGGGGAAGGAGAGCTATAATCTGTTATTGGTGTTCATGCCACGTTTTTATCAGTAACTTCAGTGCAGACATGTCAGACCTACATTACAAAGTGTGATTCATGTCATGAGAAGGGAAGAAAATGTACTATTCCAATCAGTAAACCTTTGTATTTTATGAGCAATCTGTACATGTGAATCTAATTTGGGAATTTTGGTTGACAGCTCAAAAGTATAGCACAAGACCACCCAAGAAAGCAAATCACAGAAAATGTCCAAAACAAGGATTATTACTCTTTGAATCTAAGTTTTACTGATCAAAGCACACCTGTTATTCAGTGTCAATGTCCAGCCTCCAAGGGGACAACTGCAAGAATAGCAACTGGAATATTGAAAGTTATGCAATCCATAGCATACATCCCTGCTTACTGAAGACTGAAAGCAGGATCATTCATTGGGTAAAGCTGTTAAAGCTTTATAAATAATCAATCAGTGAAGAGAAGCAGATTCAGTGCCCTATAGGCTCATGATAGATTTTTGGCAATTGATTATTTTTTTAATTTTATTTTTCAATGACAGTTTTCATTCAATATTATTTTGTATTAGTTTTAGGTGTACAGCATAATGGTTAGACAATCATCTACTTTAAAAAGCATTCCTCCCAATATTTTGAGTACCCACCTGGCACTATACATAGTTATTACTATATTGTTGACTATATTGTTGACTATATTTCCTGTGCTTTACATTCCCACGGTTATTTTGTAACTACCAATTAGTACTTCTAATCCTTTCACCTTTTGGTAATAAATTATTTAACTAAGGAATCCAAGGCTCTTGGGGCATTAACTTGTCTAGGTCCTTGTCAAGCTCTTCATCTCTGCGACTTTCTAGTTTCTGAAGCCTCATGGCCTCCCATTAGGGCATCCTTGTCATACCCCATGTTATATAACCTTTAATTGTCTTTCTTTCAGAAGAGCATAACCAGTCCAAGTTCAGAAACTTAGGTTATCTCACACTGAAACTTAAATTTTAATTTCATTCACTCCAAGTGCATACCTCTAGTGACAGGGCTCAGTATTGTTCCTATGACATTCTATAACTGCCTACCATTTTGTCCCCTGGAGATCTGAGTCCCTCCTGCCTTGACACACCTTTAGGATCCTGGTTCTTTCAGGGCAGAACATCATCTTTGTCTTGCTCATATTACCTAGCACCTATTTCTGCCCATAAATCTCAGTTATTTGTTATCAAACCTGTTCTGTTTATCTGTAAAAAATACTCTGTTCCACAAATACCCAGTTTGTCCTGCTATGCCAGCCTTGCTTCCACTTGTAGTACCTTTTGGGCAGGTGCTCTAGTCTCTTGATAAGTTGCTCTGCTTGCTAGCTACTTGACTTCTCGTCCCTGTCGTTGAGTTTGCACTATCACAGGAGTACAATTCAATTTCATAAAAATGCCCATTCTGAATGTTGAGATCTGAGCTTCCATTCTGATTCTATTGTAACATACAAGACCAGTGGCTTGGTTCTTAGGCTCTCAAATATTAGCATGCATGACAATTACTTGGAGTGCTTTAAAAAACGTATGTGTGAGGCCCACCCATAGCAAGTCTGATAAAGTAGGTCTGGGGGGGAGTCTGAGAATGTTCATGTCTAATATGTCCCCAGGTGATGCTGATGCTACTAGTAAATGGACCACATTTTGGAAACCATTGCCATAGAGAATAGCTATTTTTACCCCTGTAGGTTAATGACTATGCACTGGCACTCAAAGTTTTTATTTCATATTGATTTAGGATTTAGTGTCAAATGAGTTTTTAAAATAAGAATTGATTAAAAACAAGCAGAAGCATTATAGAATCACGCAGCTTGAAAGATCCATGACTTTATGTAAAGAGTATTTTCTAAGATGTGCTCTGTAACACTAATAGAAGATGATTTCTGTGAAAGAAGAAAAAAATAAACATAAGCCACAACAACAACAAAAGAGGCTTCTATGACGAAATTTAATTTGTAAAATATTGCACTTGATATATCGTCTTTGGAAATTCACAAAACACTTCCACATTTAAAATATATCAGAAATGTTGTAGTCAAGAAATCCATTTAACTTTGTTTAGCCCTGGGTTTCCTAACTGTGTGCAAATATAATTCCCTTCCTCAATTTACTACCTAACAAATTCCTGCAGTAGTAATATTCTATAAAACTCACTTGGGAGGTGTTCCTTAAAAAAATACTCTTTCTTTGACCATCAGGAAAAGCATGTGCCTTTGCAAAAAGCTATTTCCATACTTACAAATGACATGATATACTCTTCTGAGATGCATGGAGTTTTTTCGTTTTTTTTTGTTTTGTTTTGTTTTTTAATCAAGGACTCAATATATTTTAGTCTCTCTAATATAAAATATGTCAAATTTGTCTGGATTAAGTGAGAGTAAGTAATTAAAATGATAAGAACCTGGCATCATGAATAGAAAATAGATCTGCAGGAGATTAGGCCCATTGTTTCTACTGCGTAAAGCATTGCAAATCATAATAAGTCACCAAAGAGTATGCAAAAATGTAAGCAGCCTTATTATCTGAGTTGACAAGTTCCTGCTCAGTCACTGGCCTCAGGTGATGATATTCATTCATCTGTGTTTTCTGGGCTAGAGGTTCCCCTCAGACAAGTAATAAAAAAGCGAATGGGAAAGGCAGATGAGAAGACGAAACATGGACCCTGATTCGCTCAGTCATTTCTTTACATGATCCAGGCAATTGACTATAGTGTCAGAATGGATTTTAGACTTCCTATAGACATTACTGTTTGTTTTTAAAAATGATATAAGAATAAAAATGCATAAAAATGAAGTTAGACATGAGATCAGCTTTTGTGTGCATTAAGAAAGCTACCCTAAGGGCAATAATGGAAGAATTGTATAATGATTATTCCCTGGGATCAAAAATATGCGTATTATCCAAATTCATGAATGTGGCTATACTCTTTTAGGGGTAAATTAATTTGATTTTACATAATGGAGGCAATCTGATGGAAGATGACTGAAGTGTGGCTTAATCAGACAGTATTTCATTCTGCTCAGCCTGCCATAACAAAATACCATAGAATGGGTGTTTTAAAGAACATAAATTTACTTTTTCAAAGCTCTGGAGGCTGGAAAGTCTACGATCTATGTTACAACAGAAATTGGTTTTTGGTGGAACCTTTCTTCCTGACTTGCATATTGCTACCTTCCCCCTGTATCCTCATACAGCAGAGAGAGAAAGTGTGCTCCTCAGTGTCTCCTCAAATACAGACTCTAATCCTATCAGATCAGGGCCCCACCCTTATGACTTCATTTAGACTTAATTACCTCTTAAGGCCCAACCTCCAAAGGCAGTCACAGTGGAGGCATCTGAATTTTGAGGGAACACAATTCAGTCCAGATAAAAACAAAACAAAACAAAACAAAAAAACAGTTGCAAGATATCTACTAGAGTGACCCAACTGATTTTATAGGAACAAAAGAAAAAAAAGTAGGAAAAAGGGCCAGCTAATTCTAGCAGAAGAATGCTTAAGGAACAGACAGATTAGTTGGGATTTTGAGTGGGTCTGAGCTCTGAATATATATATAAGGAGAGACAATATGGTTTACTTTGTTTTACTCACATGGAGTATTAAAAATATCTTTTAATAAAGTTATCAAAGAATTAAATGAGTCTTAAGCAGCATTTCTGTGTTTTTAAGGAGATCTATTACTTAGCTTGGGGTGGGGGGCAGGAACATTTCCCAAACTGATTTTACACTAGTCCCATGAAGCACTTTGAACAAAAGAGTTACAAGGTCAAATAACTCTAAGGAAAAGATGCATATTTCATCCACCTTCTTAGATATACTTGGACTTATTAATATATTAAAGACTTTCAAAATTCCTATAGTAAAGATGTTTGAATTCAGCATTTCCCAATGTTATTGGGCTATTACATATTCATTAGCTAAATCATGACAATTGAGTTAGTTTTTTCAAAGAGCACATTTAAGAACACACTATATGACCAATGAGGGCTGTCTGATGAAGAGCTCACCTAGGGAAGAGAAATTGGAACATTTAGTGTGATTGTAGTGTTCTAATACCTACGAATGTAAATTTTTATAAGATTTAAACTTTATGAATGGATTGGATTTTTTATCAAAAGTAAACACTTAGAACTTTTAATCAGACTATATTACACAAACAATTCTTAGAGTACCAATTTCTACATAAGCAGAGTAGCTCAGTTCTCAATAGTTTATCATGGTTTGAACAAAACTAGGATACTGTGTTCACTTACACTTTGAAGTTCACCTGATGTATGGTAAATAGAGTGTTGAGGTGTTGGAAATTGTAACAGAAATGTGGAACACACTGGAGAACTTCAGAATAAAGAATAGATTCAGGTAGGGCAAAACATTCCTATTTTCAATGGTTGAAATGATCATAACATAAAAAGTGAGAGTGTGTTTGCTCCTTTTTCCAGATGCAAAAAAATCAGGATGGATAGTACAGGATGGCAGTTTTTAGTTAAATGTATTCATTCTTTCAATAAGTATTTAACAAGTATTATTACAGGGGAGGGCAAAAGTAGGTTTACAGTTGCTCCTATGGAAAATGATACAGTGATTCATAAATAAAAAATACAAGAATAAACTCTTGTGTTTGATGTATTCACAATTGTAAACCTACTTTTTCCCCACCCTGTATGTGCCACCCACTCATGTGTTCCTATTAAAGATGTATCTCCAAGGATATTTTACAGATAATAAAATTAGCTATTATAGTTCATGCCAAAAGTGATATAATAAGGAAGAACTGAAATACATATTAAGTAAGGATAGAATTGAAACACATATTAAAGTGACATACTGGCAAGAATGGAAGTACTACACTGAGGATCAGTAAGATGGAAAGAATATTCCAAGGAGTGTATCAATCAACCCAAAGATAAAAAGAAGATGAATAAGTTTAAGGAATCAAAATAGTGTAAGCAGGAAAAATGTGGTACAAAGTTAAGCTGGAAAGGTAAGCAGAGACCCGACAATGCATGGGGAGATAGATATGCTAAGGAGTTCAGGTGTTAATGTAAGGAATTTATACTACCAACAACCAGGGAGTCATAGCTGAATGTTAATAAAAGTACTGAATATATCATTTTGGCTTTGGTAGGAAGACTGTGTGAAGGGAGACAGACCAGAACCCTGGAGACCAGTTAGGAGTCTACTGCAATATAACACTTCAGATATGGTGTAGGGCTTATCTAGGAAAATGCCAACTGGAATTAAGAGTAGAAAATAATTAAAAAGATAGTTAAGGTCTATAAAGTGCTTATTATTTACTATGCATATTTTCAATAATTTTATATTTAATAATCCCTCAAAAGGATATTTGAAGTAGTATACATACTCTTGCTAGCTTCAGTTTACAGATAACAATGTCAAGAATGGAGAGGTTAAAGTATTAAGTCATAGAACTGTGATTCAAAGCCAGAAAATCTCTTTAAGAAAGGGGGTCTTTCAGCACTTATGCTCTATGGTTTCTTAAAACTCTGTATGAGAGCTACTTAGGAGGTAAAAATAGCAGGCCTATGCAATTGGAAGCAGGAAAAATTTGAGGACATGGGAGGTATGAGGATAGTACCCATATTTCTGGTTTGAGCAATAAGCCCATATTAATGTTATCATCTGCTAGAGCAGCCAAAGAAGGGATAATCTGGTTTGTGGTAAAAAATGATGAATTCTCTTACGGACATATTGACTTTTAAGAACTTTAAATAGTGCCATTCAGGGACCAGTGAGATAGGTAGATCTATAATTAACAATGACAGGGCTATATATGTTAGAATTTGATTTTGAATCCATTCGAATTAATCATAGACTGCGTGTAGATTGAGAAGGGAAGGGGAGGTCATATCAGAATCCTTGATAACAGCAAAATTTCATCAAAGGAGAATCAAAAGGATTATCTAGAAAATCATCAGGAAACAATTAAAGCTTTCTGTAAGACCTAAAGAAGAGAGAGTTTTCCAAATTTGACAAATAACAGAAAGCCTGTCTTGGTAAGTAGTGAAAACTACTGTGTTACTGGAGGTCTTAACATGTATGTCTAATGTCCAACCTCAAGGACAACATACAAAATAGTTTTTGTTGGTTAAGAGTTCATATTAGACAACACCTTGATTTCTTCTAATTATGATTTTATGATTATGTACATTTTTCCTGTATAGATAAAATGATACACATTCCCAGAGCCCCAAAATATGTGAAGGCTGTCAGTATTTGAGATGCAAAACATATCCTAGAGTTCATTTTCTCAGTTTCAGTTTATACCAATTTTTAATTTTGCATGCAGGTATGGTAGGTGAGATAGGTATAATAAAACATATTATTTGTCAAACTTTCCAATTCTAAATTGAATACAAAACGCCTGAAGAACGTTTATGGTACTTATTTCAAATTGCCTATGAATTATCCAAATGTTATCAAACTTGCCAAGATTACAGAGCCTGGCATCTATGCCGGGTGGGCGGGGCTTAAGGGGAGGAGGAGGAGACTGGCTGGACGCCACCTTTGCTGGGGAAACTTCAGCTGTTGTGGCTGCTCAGAGCAGCCGGCTAGTGGCCTGGAGAGCCACCAAAATGTCAAGAGAGAAGGCGAGATGGACACGCCGCTGACCTGCCACAGCCGAGACCCCCAAATGTTTCTAACAATAAACATTTGTTAGAAAATGAATGAGTAAAACAAATCCATGCTATCATTTTTACATATTTGAAATTACTGTGAGATTATTGTTTTCTGATATATATTTTTATTTTTTATTTTAATATATCTTTTATTTTTCAATTACAATTGATATACAATATTATATTAGTTTCAGGTGTACAACCCAGTGATTAGACATATAACTTATAAAGTGATCGTTGCAATAAATCTCATACCCCTCTGCTACCATACATATCTATTAGAATATTATTGACCTTATTCCCTATGCTGTACTTCACATCCCCATGACTATTCTGTAACAATCAACTTGCACAGCTTAATCCTTTCACCTTTTCACCCAATCTCCCAAAATCTCTCTCCCATGTAGCAATGTCAAAATGTTCTCTGTATCTATGAGTCTCTTTCTGTTCTGTTTGTGTGTTTTGTTTTTTAGATTCAACTGTCAATACATAAGTATTTATTGCCATTTTATGGTTCATATTTTTTTCTTCTTCCTCTTTTTTTTAAAGAAAACTTTAACATTTCATGTAATACTGATTTGGTACTGATTAACATTTTTTAGATTTTCCTTGTCTTGGTAGTTCTTTATATGTCTTTTGATTCTAAGTGATAGCTTTGCTAGGTAGAGTAATCTCTCTTGGTTTTAGGTCCTTGCTTTTCATCACTTTCAATATTTCTTGACAATCTCTTCTGGCCTACAAAGTTTCTATTGAGAAAGCAGCTGACAATCTTATAAGAGATCCCTTTCAGGTAACTAACTTGATGCTTTTAATGTTCTCTCTTTGCCTTTAACCTTTTGCATTTAATTATGATGTGTCTTGGTATAGACCTCTTTGGGTTCATCATAGATCTTTTCAATATTCTAGGTACAGAATACAGTCTAATATTTATTCCATGGATGGTTTTTACCCCAAGAACAATCAAGCACCTTGCTAGAAACAGAATGATTGTTTGAGTAGTCCCAAAATTTTTATCTTTTCATATTAAATATATGTGTGTAACAAGTTCTAAAATTTACCTAAAGAAAATTTCAGGTCATACAAATTATATTGTCCAATTTCTTATTAATATTAGAATTCCCTTACCCCAAACAAACTTTAAAATGTTGAGAAAGAGTAAGATAGGCTGTTATTTTTATAATGAGACTGAAAAAATTAGAACAGATCCAGAAAATCTTTCTTAAAGACCAACTCCATTATGATGTTTGCCTACTGAAAGCTTTGAAGTTCTACCACTCCCCGTTCCCCTCCTGCCCCATACCTGGATAAACTGATAAGAAAATCTGAGTACTATATCCCTTGGAAGTAGTGGCAAGCCACGTTCCAGCCCCAACTCTTAACTACCATAAATTCTAAGCTCATCTATTTTCCCTGCTCTCTCAAAATCATTGCTGAACCACCTTGGGAGTTTGCCCTATTATCTCCAGAAAGCTTCATTATGTGAGTAACCTTTTCCCACCCTCCTGTTGCAGGTGAGGTGTCATCCGTCTCAACATCCAAGCTGAAGCAAAAATCCAAACAGAATGAGCATTATCTGTAGGTTGCTAAGACTTCTGAGACCCTCCTGGGGACCATAAATTATATGACTAATATTTAACACAAATTTCTATGACAGCATTTAGTAAGGATCATGTTCATTTTTTATAGTATATTACATAATCAATATTTCTGCCCTTTCAGAAGAATGATTCTTACCTATCTCCCCCATCTTTATTCTTCATTGGTAAACTTCTATATCTGAACTAATATATTCAAGTCTTCTTTCTCCTGGTAGGTAAAACAAATTCATGGACATATAAACAGATCAGAGAAGCTTGACTTTGCAAATTTGCAATGTGTACAAAGTGGGTTGTATTAGTTAGAAGTTTGAAATAGATGATACCTTGATTCCTTCTAAATATAAGATTTTATGATTCTTTGCATTTTCCATTATAGGTGACATAATACACATTCCCAGAACCCCAAACAGTGTGATGATTTTCAATACTTGACATAAACCATCCTGGAGTTCATTTTCTGTTCTACCAACTCTCACTGATAAAACAAAATATCCTGCCCTCGCTGGTGTGGCTCAGTGGACTGAGCACCCACCTGTGCACCAAAGGGTCACTGGTTCAATTCCCAGTCAGGGCACATGCCTGGGATGCAGGCCAGGTTCCCAGAAGGGAGCACTCGAGAGACAACCACACATTGATGTTTCTCTCCCTCTCATTCTCTCTCCCTTCCCTTCTCTGAAAATAAATAAATAAAATCCTTAAAAAAAATTCTACTCTATGTAGATATTTAAGAAATGTTGACTACCTGTTTCATGGATGAAACAATTTTCCTTTTTAAGAATATATATTTTAAAAGACTTTGGTCACTCATCTAGTTCTTCATATGTCCTGTAGAACACTGTGGTAGAGACTATGCCATGTGTTTACTACATCATTTTCCTCTTCTGTAGAATCCTGAAAAGTTCCTGGTACTCCTGGTGATTAGATGGGACCCAGGGATTGGGTTCTGGCCAATTTAAAGGTGAGTCAAAGGGAGCTGTCATTTGCAACCTGAGACTTAAGAATAGGTGGGAATTCTCCATGTTTTCTCTTGCCTCACCATGTAGCTCCTGAAATGATCCTGGTTTCCAGAGTTACCTAAAAAAAAAAAAAAGTTTCAAATACAGCTAGTGGAACCCATTCCTAATAATGCTGCCAACTGGAGTTTTGTGTGAAGCCACTGAAATTTCATAGGTTCTGTGATTGCTGCAAAACTTAGCTTACTGTGATTAATGCCACCGCCAAAATGTGCGTAAACAAAAATTACTTTATCAAGTAAACTCAGAGATCTCTATGACCTTGAAATATCTTTAGCCAATTTCTCGAGCATCAAATTAGACAAATCCTAAATCTTTGCATTCACCAATGTAGTATTTTTAAATGCTTTTTCAACAATCCTTTTATTTTCTATCCTCGAATCTCTTGATTGCTCTCACCTATCTCAAGGTCACACTTATTTTTTAAATCAATGTTTTGGTTATTTTTAAGTTCTTCATCTTTTATATTTGTCTTCCATGTTACCTTTTCAAAGATAAACTTGCCTTTTACAATCTACCCTCTTAATATGAATACATCAAAAGAGGCAGGGCACAGGTACCCTTGCCATGTCGTTAGAAATTGTCCCCAGAGCAATCACAAAACCTGTTTAATAATGTATTCTCAAAAGTAAGATAAATTACTTTGCCTGAAGTATCTCTTAATTTGTATATGTCTATTCTCAAGACTTTATTACTTATTTCAAAGAGCAAGGTAAATTGCCGGCATGTATGCTAATGAGCTAGCTATTTGAAATCATTACTTCCTTACAATCAGTGCTGTTGAATCCCTTAGGATTTGAAATACTCTTGCTGGTCAAGTGTGCCTTTAGCCTGCTCGAGATGCAGAAATTTGGGAATTATTGACCAGCTGCTGCATGGATAAAGTAATTTTTGAAAATATATTTTCAGATTTTTATAACCATTCAATTTCAGTCTTATTTTTAACAGAGAACAGTACAAATACATCAAAAAATGTGAAACATCCATCCAAATACTAAAGTGACTTCTTCATGGTGTGAACAAGCAAATAACAAAATAAAATGCTGTGTTGTTATATGTGGCAGCTGCTTACATCATCTTTAATTTAATTGTAAGTAGTAACTTTTTAGAAGCTAGAATTATGGATGGTCTGTAAATTGTAGTATTTGTTGAGCGATACATTTGGGTATTGCAAATCTGGGAAGAATTTTTAAAGATATGACTTCTATCCTTTTTTAGATTGAATCACATCTCAGTGATAGTCTTTCTATTGCTCAAGTTTATACTTTATTTAAATTGAGATTCAGAGTAGTAAACTGATTCACATTAAATATTTTTCCCTCTACACTGTTATTTGCTTGTACTATTTACTTGGTATTTAATCAGATAACATTATATACCTGTTTTATTTTTGTCTTAGAGTTTTATTAACTTTATATTGTTATTTAGCATTATTTATTTGTAATTTTAGATTTCCTGAAGTTAAACTCTTAAAAAACAAGATCTCTATACCACAGAAGGATTATTGCATAGCAAAGTGTCCTTAAAAATTATCTCATAAAATATATAGCTAGTAACACCCCCATTTTATATAGTTCAATAAATCTATACAGATGCTTGTGCCCAGAATGTATACATCCACATGCCCATGTACATACTGATCATAATTAAGCTGGGCTATTAAGAAGATTTCTAAAATTTTAGAGTTTGCTGGGCAAAGATAGACTATAATTTCAGCATTTAAAACCATCCCTTGTTTCAATGATGCAAAGACATCTTACTATTTAAACATCAATTCATCTAATGTATTTTAAGGATTTTTGAATCCTTAATGAAGGAGCAGGCAAAAATGACTAAGAGATATAAATTACTTCAGGAGGACCTGGCCACAAAGGGCAGCAGGCTATCTCATCCTGTATTGTCTGGTTCAGAGTATACAAAGAGGACATTCAGTAACCTACAATGGTCTATCAGCTAAATGGGCCATTTACTTGTAATACTAAATGTCTTAATGAGAGAAAGACAATTTTCCATGGTACCAATGACGAAGTTATTCTTTCTGTGCTACAAAGTGTATGATGACTGGCTGGCTAATCAGCATTTAGGATGGACAGATACAAATTTTTACATTTGAGATCAAAATAAATTTTATTGATTGTCTTTCAAATAACAGAGAAGACTTGGAGATTTTGTTTTTTGCTTACTAAAATCTTTGTTGTTTTATCTCTGCAAATAACTAATTTTTTTTTTTACCAAATACCTAACAGATTTTACTGGTGGCTGTGGAATGATAATAATAATAACAATAATAATAATAGGAAGGAAGAGGGGCTGGAAATTGGGTTAATGGCTAATCATTTAATCAACCATGACTATGAAAAATAAAAACAACCTCTTGAATATGGTGATTCAGGGAGTCAGGGAGCTCCTCAGTTGGAGAGCACATCGATGTTTTGAGGGCATAGAGCACCTGGAAAGGGAATGGAAGCTCTTTCTTTTGCCCTATGCGCCTCTTCCATTTGGCTGTTCCTGAGTTGCAATCCTTTATAATATAGCTATAGTGGCAATTACAGCATTTTCCTGAGCCATTCTAATAAATCATAGAACTTAAAGTGGAGTTGTGGGAATTCCCAAAGTTATAGCTAAGTCAGACAGAAGGGTGAGTAACTGGGGGACTCCCATTCGTGGTTAACATCTAAGGTGGGGGCAGTCTTGTAGAACGGAGTTGTTAACCTGTGGGGTTCATACTAACTGCAGGCAGTTAGCGTCAGAATTAAATTGATTTCAATGGTAGGACACCCAGCTGGGGTCCAAGAATTGGTTTTGGAAAAACAGAGGCATAGCAAGAATGCAGTGCATAACTTAGCTTCCACACATTTTCTCCCTTATATATCGTAATTGCTATTTTCATCCACATTATCATTTAGGATCCCCCCAAAGTTTAAATAACACACTGTGGAGCAATTGTAGTATAATTTTAATATTTTTCTAATTATTAAAATATTATTATTGAAATTTGGAATGTGCGTCTAAGAAAGAAGAAAATATGGACAAAATATTCTATAATCTCAATAGTCCAGAAAACAACCAATAAATACTTCCAAGATTTGTATATACTATATATATAAAATTTACAAGTAATTAATCTCAGTATTGTTTGCATACTGATTTTGGCTTGCTTTTAATATATCATTATTATTTTCCCATGTCAAAAATAATCACCCATAATGTTCCTTTAGAGTGACAGGTCATCAGGGGAAGGTTTTGTGCCTCACCATTCTGATGACTATTCCAAAGACCACATGTAGAGAATGACCATTTCATTAGCTTCACAGATGCTGATGACAAAACCTAGACTCAAAAGAATGTTGTTTTTTGCAGGGGAGAGTGATTTGCAATCTATTTTCTATTTAGCCATATCTAGGCCAAAACAGAAATGCAAAATTATATTTGTTTTTGTTAATATTTAATTTTTATGCAGTTAATTTGATCATTTATTTTCTGTCTAAGCAATACGATCTTCACATATAATTACATCTGTTTTTATTGCAGTGTCATTTTTATGTCTAAAATTCATCTAGAACTTTTTTGGTTTATAACCACCTGTATAAGAACTCTGGCTCTGCGATCAGACAGAACCAGAAGTTTGGTGATTTTATTAGCCTCCACAAACCTCAGCTTCCTATTTACAAAGTAGGAATGACTGCGACTCACCTCTTGGGATTACTATGAGGAGTGAATGACATATTGAATGTATAAATTTAGCTTAGAACTTAGTAAATATTCAGTAAATATTAGCCATGCATAGTGCACATTTTCTCATTAAAGTGTTAATCTTCCCAGGACCAAATATGAAATAATTGATTATTTCTTCACTGATTAAAAACATCACATTTACTACACAATGCACACCTATATAAAATGAAGGTATGAAATACTAAAATTCTTTTTTGTCCTGGGAGTTTACAAAATGCAGTAGGAGTTAGCCTGCAGAAAATCAGCTGATTCAAAATAAAATGATCAACTTCTCTAAGGCTAAGTTCAAAGCATATCTGGTCCTTGGCAAATGACTCCTAATACACTTCAGGCACAGTACAAGGGAACTTAGGAAAAGTCAGAGGGAGACATTGCGAGAGAAGGGCCGAGCCAGGAAGAACACTCTGCAAGCCTAGAAGTTTCATATTGTGTTGATTTTTATCCTTCGGAGCACCCCTACTTCTCCAGGTCAGAGCGATGAATGTCTGTGCTGAATGTACATCCATCAAATGTTGGCTCTTCTTAAACAGAAGTTAGTGCTCTTTTCTGGTCTGAATATTTCTGAAGTCATGAAACTCCCTGGAGTGGCACACTGCATCAGGACGAAACTACTGCTTTTTTCTACCTTATTTTATAAGATTTCCAAAAAAGTTTAAGAATTTTAAGTAAGAGGAAAAAGTATCATTTCTTCACTTGGACCCTAAGAAAACATCAACTTGATACCAGCGGAGAAAGCACAGAGCAACGGAAACCGGCCTCTCTGGTGGCACGCAAGGAGGTGAGCACGCTTCAAAGGAATGAGTGAATGAGTCTGAAGATGTCAGAGTCTTACAAAGGGTTACAAACAGCAACTGGGCAGCTTGGAATTAAATCCCCCACCAATAACTAGCTCTCATAGGACCTCACCACTACTCTAAATTTAATACCTTCCAGATAAACATCTTGATAAGGACATTGCCACCACACATGTGCAATTCCTCACATCATAACCATTAAAAACAAACAAGAAGGGGTCAGCTGACACTCTTGGCATCCACAAAAAACATACCCCATTTCCCACCCCATCTAGAAGTAGACACCAGGAAGCAGGTTAGACATGGCTCATGGGAAGATGACACACTACTCTCCTGACCTCCCCTCCATGAGTTCAGCCTGAGGTTGGGGGTAAGAAAGTTGTAGGGCAGAGGAGAAATGTTGAATTATATGTGCAATTGGATTTTTTTTTAATGCCCTGGTCTTTCTTTAAATAACCATAATATAATTATGCAATTGGACCAAAATATCATTTAAAAAGGTCAATTGCTCATGAAGAAATGTGCTTACAGTTGTTACCAGTTTTGGAAAATTAAAATAATTTCATGTTTAGAACACAATAGTAACGTATGTACATATTATATCTGCTACTGGATCTTCCAGTCAATTTCATTAAATTATGTCTTCATTGGTATCAGAAAACCAGCCTACTTGAATCATTTTAGCTTTATTGTATGATAAAGTATGTACATTCTTATAATCATTAATATTCTTTTGAAATGTATTTCAGGCTGTAGATGTGTTTTCCATATCAGCAGCACCTGCGAATGTGTTGCAAAGACAAATTCTTAACTCCTACCTCTCAAACCTGCTGAATCTGAAATTCTGGGAGTGGGGCTTCAAAATCACTTCCAGGTGATTCTGCTCAGCATGCTTAGGCACAAGAGTCACTGTTCTAGGATTTTTTTTTTTTTTTTTGGCTTGTACTGACTGTTTTCTACTTGTTTATTTATTTACCTTCATATTAATGATAAAACTACTTTGTATTTTCTTAGGAGAAGCAAGATATGCTGCAATCACAAATAATCTTTAAATTTAAGTAGCATAAAATAACACAGGTCTGTTTCTTGTTAGAGCCACCTAACTCAAGGAGGGCTGGCAGGGGTTTCTGCTAATCATTAGGTACTGGGAGACCCAGTGTGATGGAGCGGGCATTGTCTCTGGCATTGTTGCTTGTCCTGCCAGAGCTAAAATTCAAAAACTTCAGAAACTCCCTAGAATGGAATGTGATCAAGAAATTCATAAATTATGAAGCAGTAGCTCTCCATGTGAATAGAGGTCTCAGAGCAAATAATGTGTGTGCCTTTCTAGTTGGAGTAGGACTCAGAGCAACCTTCTGTTCGACACACACGTGTCCACAGAAACCCAATATAGTATGCTTCTGAGTCTTGTTTATCACACATTTATCAGCATGGCATCATGACTCAAGAAGAAGTGTTATGGCAGATTTACTGCTTTTGGCCCTGAAATTCACATTTAACCATATTTCCAATTTGCAGCATGCATATTTATAGACATGTTACTACAGAAGTATTAGTTTCTAGTGCTCTTTAGATGATCCCTTCCAGTATAGATAAAAATGGTCAAGACCTGACTATTCATTGAATCCTTAGCAGCCTCAGAGCCATTTGGCATCTAATATGGAGTAAAATTTAGTGGCCTGGGATAAAATGATGTGATGACTATTATATACAATTGGACTTCAATATTTTCTTTCAGTGACTAAGTGACTCAAATATACACACCACACACAAACACTCACAAACACTTCAAATATTCCACTGTGATAAGTTCAGCAATTGTCAAGTGCAATTATCTTTTGGCTCTCTTCTCTGGAAAAAATACTAAATAAGAATGGCATTTCAGAGACTAGATTGAAATAGGAAAATTAATGATGAGACCAGTACCATACTTGAAGGCAAAGCATATGCTTAAGGAAAAATATACACTTCATGAAAGTATACTTATAAGTGTTGTGAAGGGCAAATTAAAAGAAAGAAAGAAAAGGAATTACAATCAGCTCTTTGACTCTATATCTGGAATTGAATTTTGAATTGTTTGTACTTTATTTCTAAAAATTTGAATTCAATAGGTAATTTCATGGTAGAAAAGACTAATTTTATCCAAAAATATTATCCAAATACTGAAATAAAATGGAAAAGGTGAGTGACAGGCTCTGTCAATGTTACATGGGAGAAAAGGCCACCGAGAATTAACTGGGGGAATGTATGTAGTTTATCTCATTGTTTATTAGTGACTAAAGGTCTCAGACTTAGTGAAATTAATTTGAAGGTTAATTAAACACTTCTTTGTTAAATTGTAGAATAATCTGCTTCTTAAATGCTTTTTGAACCTGCCATCACATCTTGATGGACTGTCTCATTAATTAATAATTTAAATAAAATATTTTCATATATCCATTTGATATTTATCTTAGGCTCACCACTTACCTTTCTGAAAAATATAACAATATGTTTCAATCTAAGACACATGGAATTCTCAATGGTTGAGAGTTGCTATGTTTTAGGAAGATTCATAAAACAGAAGACTCTAAAATAGAGTTGTGTACGCATCACACTGAAAAAAAAAATCAGTCCAGTAGGTAAGAGACGTTCGTGTGAAGGTGAAAGCAGTTCGACTATCGCCTCGGGTAAAGGAAAAAGGAATGACTGAAACACAGATGCTCAAACGTGTTTGTCTTCTAGCTACACTATGACTATATTTTTCTCTAAGAATAGAAAAATTAACTTAGATCCAAGAGATTAGACCTCAGTGTAATTCAGAAGGAAGCATGGAAAACACAGACACTGGGGGAAAAAGAGATGAATGTGTAAATTGTACATGACAATTTTCCAATCAAGTCCAGTTCTTTCACTATAACTGCCTTGCTCACAGACACAGGAAGGGATGCATCACACTTCATTTGATTTATTTTTATACACCAACCCGTCCCCCACCCTCAGGTTCAATTGATAAAACATGAAATACCATCACCCAAGATCAACCAGTCCACTTATCAGCCAAGAATTCATCTGACATTTCTCTTAAGATGGCAATCAATGGTTTACATGTGCATTGTCAGATTACACCTGCTGGGGTGAGGGGTGGGCTGAATGAGGCTGATGGGCAACGTGGATTCCATCATCCCAGAAGCGAATCTAACATTGCACTTATTCTTTAGAAAACCAGATACACTGAATACAAAGTCTTAAGTAAAATATGGGTGGAATGCCCTGAATTCCTTACTCCCTAAATCCTTAGTTCAGATGCTGGAAGGGCAACCTGGTATATAGTCAGGTGCTAGTGCAAGAATTGTGTCTCCCTTTTGCAAGAGTCCCCTTCAGCTGAGACGGATGCTTTGCGGGCACAGATGTGCGGAAAACAGACTATCAACAATAAAGACAGGTGCTGAAATTCTGAGAACTATTATAACAGGGTGGCTAAATATGTTAACTCTGCAGTCATACTACATGGGTACAATCCTTGGTTTCATTCCTTAATAATTCCTTCTTCAGCCTTACCAAGCAAGACATTTAAGTACCCGCTGCCTTTGCAAGCTACTGTGTAGTTGTTATATAGAGCACTTAGAGTAGTACCTGGTACAAAAAAACTGCAAGTTATCATTATCATTATCTCCCACACGAGAAGTACATGGTGTATAAACATGGTGACCATACTGTTTCCTGGCCCTGGTGGCCTGAGTTAAAAGTGGTCGGGGGGATGGGGTCCCGGTGCGTGGGATGACAGAATGATGTACTATCGGTCACTTTGAATTTCATTTTTTGTCTCTCTATAAGATTTTCCTGAATAAGTGTCTAGTCATATAGATCCATGTTTCTCACAGTGAAATGACTTTACCCCCTATCAACTAGGGAACATTTTTGATTGTCATACCTGGTGTATGTGGAGGGTCATTACTGGCATCTAGTGGCTAGAGGTCAAGAATGCTGCTAAACATTCTACACTGTCCAGGACAAACCCCCATAAAAAAGAATTATTCAGCAAAAAATATGAGGAGTGCCAGTACTAAGAAACTTTGATATATAGTGTTTGATTTGATCAAACACCTATGGATTAGTGAGGGCAGGACATTAACTGATTAAAACTGAAACAAATACTGGGAAGCTCTGCTCTGGGACAGAGATTGAATCAGTAGTAATTCACTCCAGGTGGCCACAGAGTGCTGGCATCTCTTATAGCAAATAAACTGAAAGAAGCCATGAGCTCTCAGAGATAACTGAATTAGTTCTTAAGGGTGTGTTATCAGATCTGGCAATAAAGGCACTTCGGAGATCCTTATTTTCCAAACTTCAGATAGTGACCCATTGTCTACGATCAGCTAAGAAAACTGCTTTTCTCTCTTTCTCTCACACACACACGAAGAAAAAGAAAACAGTAGAAAATATTAGAAGTAATGTCATTCCTATGGGAATTGTGTTATGAAGCTTTTAAGATATATTTGCATATTTGATCACAATGAAAAATATATTTCTTAATATAGATCACTGCTAAAAATGCTCAAAAAACACTGTTCAAATTTGCTACTTTCCTCCCAATTTATAAATCAATATTTGTTCTCAAAGGCCTAGACTAAATAGACTATAAATTTGGTGACATTTGCAAATTTGTTTTGAATATATATTTATACTTAAAAAAGCAGGAAAACTACAAAAATGTAGGATATTTATACATATAATAATGGTACATATTTCGGATGGCAACATTTGCTTATTTTATTTTGATGTACTGTTTAAAAGTTCTATAGTACTTTTATATAACATTTTAAATCAGAACACACATACATATACACAAGAAATCTTGCTATCACTAAAGAGAACTATTTCTGATGGAAGACTGATGGGAAACACAGATCTTCGTGGGTTCATGAATGAATGATGTAATAAGGAAGTTGTTTGGAATTGAAGGAGTTAGGAAAAACAACAAAGGGAAAATGAGAAATTTTTGTTTTGTTTTTAAATAAACTCTATAGTTTATAGACTAAATACAGAAAAAGTTCAAGTTTATGAAGCAGACAACTCCAAAAGCAGCTGTCAGAAGTGATTTTTGGAACAGAAACATTTCTTGATAATATATGTCGGTTTCCAAAAAGATTTTGAAAATTGATATTCATTTATTTTGGTAAACTATTAATTACTGCTAAAGATTAGCTATCTCACCATTAATAATCATATCATCTTAATACTTAGAGGCATAAGTGTATATGGGATTCCTAAAATGAAAACAAACCAACAAAGCCCCACAAAGCCTTATGCTAGTCTTCCCATTCATAGTAAACTATAACAGATCATTTTGGAGCTCAGTAGGTTTAAATGAATTTCCAGGAATTCAAATATTTATGGTAAACAGAAGATCAAAAATATGTGGTAGAATATAAATCACAAATTATGTATGGGTCATTATATGAGATAAATTCTTTGCAAATATTTATAAACTATTCATAAAGCATACTAACCTATTGAAATAATTTATCCTGTAACAGAATACATAAAATTATGATGAGTAACAAATAAATCCCTTGTAAAATATTTACAATGTATCATTTGCACTAATATTAATTAGTTTACTCATTACTTTAAGTAATTGGTAAGTGATTTACAAGTTTCTTGTCAGCCAGGCAGATGAGGCTATATGGTTTGAGACAAATATATCTTACGAGTTTGTGGATACCCTCTTTAAAAAATTTCCTTCATTTCCCTGTTGAAGACTGAGTGAAACTTATAAATTGGGGCCATGAAAGGATTTGTGGGAATTAGTTGGCTGGTGACAGTTTGATAAATGGATCAAGAATAAGACTTTGTATGATTTCAAGTAAAGAGGATGAGTGGCCCAAATCACAGTTGCTTACAGCATCATGAGTTTATTGAAGCTTATCCTATAGGTTCGGTGCAGCCTTCAGTGCAGAGTTCTTTTTTAAGGAGATAATCTCCAAAATTCTTATTTGTGAAAATCTTGTGAGCAGAACTGCTGGACTTTGCTCTGGATCATCTTTTTAGAGAAGTTTGTATAGTGAACAACCTTGGAATCTAGAGATCGTGTTCCCTTTGAAGCAAAGAGAAGGCTTCTTTAGTGAAATAAAGGTAATTTCTCCCTCCAGGGCAAAGGTAGTGCAATTTGTTTCAATCCACTATAAAAGGTTTGGGTTCCTGAACTCAAGGTTCCCACACATGTGCTCTGCACACTCACCTCCTCTGTATCACTTCCATGGGAATTGGGGGAAGGGGTAGACTTACATGAAACATGATACTTATGCTGCTTGCCTGTGTTAAGAGTAATATTTTTTTTTCTCTGACACAAGTCTCATTGTGTCTTCTCCCCTAAAACAGTGGGAGACTAAAATTATTAGTTTTCCACTAGGTTAACATTTCAGACTCTCATAATCTCATAGTTGCTGATGGTTGCATGTTTTTACTCTAAGAACCGGGTTGATGAAATATTAACCTTGCCCTCCCTTTGGTGGTGTTGAAGTGGACATGGGCAACTTGGTATATTGTGGGATATGTATATCAATGTCTAGAATTCAGTATGTGTTTGTGTGAATTTAGGTGAAAAAAGTAAATCTTATATTCAATGATTTTGTATTTACTTATGAATTGAAGTATTAAACCACAGTAAATGTGGTTATTTTCCTTAATTGACATCATGTATATTTTATATTATCATAAAGGGATAGTAGCTAACTCAACATTTGTTTATCACTACTTTGAAATCACAGGGTTCAGATCTTATTTAATATAGTAATGAAAACACACATATGAACATATTAAACTTTATTTTATATATGTGCTTTAGTATAATTGATTAATTATGTAAGATTATATTATTTTATTCACTTATTATTCTGAGAAGTCCACTGGCTTTAGATTGCCAAAGAGGTCCATGGCACCAAAATGGTTAAGAATTTTTAGGCAAAAAGGAAATTTTATAAGGAATAAAAAGGTTTAGGTCCAGAGGGATCTATTTATGTGTTTCACAGTCACTTCTGTGAATAATTAAGCCCTAGCACCCTGACCCAAGGTAGGAATGGCTTCGTGTAATGCACCTGTTCCCCACACTCCTGACTCACAGGTGAAAATGCAGAGCCAGTGGTCAAGTCACAAAGTGATAATGTCTTAGATACAAGAGGATAGTGGAGAAGAAATAAGTTTTGAAATATATGGAAACAGATGCTAATCTGTGCAACATTCTTCTAATGATCAGGATTTGAGTCTCCTGGAGCCTAATTAAAACAAAACTTTTTTTTTTGTCAGAATGAACTTGAAAATGCAACATTTATAATTATAGACACACTTTCATTTCTTTTGTATAGGAATTAACCAAAATAAAATTTATCATAATTTTTTATCTGTAGAGCAGAATCATGTAGCAGAAACACAAACAGTAAGTGTCTGAGTGTGGAGGGGCATGTGTTTTTATGCCAATGATGTTAGATTATGTCTCTCATGCATCTTGACCTGAAGAAAGTTAGGGTTACACTTGTGTAGCTAAAGAGCCTGAGGAAACAAGTGTTGCTGTGAGAAATCTCTATGTCCATTCACCTATAAGTCAATACAGTCAGTGTGTATAGTATGAGTAATTTGATTACACAAATATGTAGTTCAATACAACAGAGTGCCAATTTTAAAAAAAGCATTCAAATTATTGCTGTGCATCTGTTAGTTTTAGACTAACTTTAATTATCTTCAGATTTATTAGTCACAGAAAAATCCATCTACAGTGAAAAAAAAGATTCTAAGCAGAAGCTAGATGTGTACATTTAAAAAAAAAGAATACTGGCAGAAATTATGATACAGGAAATCAATGCTACATTTTATAGTCACTGAAAAGAATAGTGCGGTATATAGGAACAAAGATGATGTATAGTCATACAGTTAGTGGAATATATCAGGCAAAAAAACTGTATGAAAATATACTTCCATCTGTTTGACAAACAACACATAAACCTGTGTTTGTAACTGTGTGGGCCACCTCAGATATGACATGGTTATAGAATGAGACTGTCAGCTCTGAGAACACTAAATGAGCACCTGGGATAGGGTAGGGAAACGTTTCTTTTTTTACATATACTATTGTGTACCTAATAAATTTTGCCACATTCAAAAAGGGTTAGCTTATTAATAAATACATGTGAAAATAATTTTTAATAAAAATATAATTCTCAAAAAAGTCCAGAACACAAAATTCATCCATATAGTAATTATGAGACAATCATTCAAAATATAACCATAAAGGGATTAGCAAAACTGTATCAGGCAAACCATATTAACAAATCAGTATTAATGGGCAAGGTAATAATCCAGGTGAAGAAAATGCATAAAGAGGATTATATCATTTTTATTAAAATTTTGTTACAGAGCAAAAATGTATTGCCATAAGCATTTATACAATTGGATACATAGCATCCAAATGTATGAAAATATTTCCCAAAACCAATTTTAATGGAAAATTTTGACTTACTTTTGTTAGACTTTAAAAAAATAAAAATAGAAGAAGTAAATATAAAAATACAGGGTAAAAAATATTTTCTTTAATAAAATGTTGCTTGAATAGTTTTGTTAGGTAGGATAGATAGTAAACCAAGGCAGGGAGGAGGAGACATGGATCGTCCACTTACTCAGCAGTCCTGAGCCTGGTCTGATAATATTGCCAGGGGATCCAGCATCACAGGAAACATAGGCTAGCAAAGGAGGAGGGGAGCTCTTGAAATCCTCTATGTATTATTTCCACTATCTGGAAAAGAAAGCCTTTGAAACTGTGTATTCATCCGAAGGTCTAGAAGGGGAAGAAGAGGGGGGTCCACGGTGCCCAAAGAAAATGCCCATAAAACAATTTTGGCTAATTGCCTTCCTCTGGTCATTATCTGTTTTATGAGAGGGGAAGGGGCATCCCAAGTGCTTACAGAAAGAGCCCATAAATAACTTTGGGTAACTGCCTCAACTTTAATTAACTGTCCCCTGTCACGTATCTGTTTTACAACAAGATGAGCAAATGTGGTCTGGAGCGAGATCAGAATTTGGGCTAACAGACCCCTACACATACCTATGTTTAGGTAGTCACGCCCCCCACCCAGGGGTCACTGGCAACACCTTTACCCACCATCCCTCCAGACAACCTGATGCTCTTGCCACCCTTGCTCTTGCCGCCCTTGCGTTTTGCAACACAAGCCTCTGCCTTTCACCCCCATCTTACCTGGGCCCATCCTTTTCCATGAGAATGTGTCACTAATAAGCTTCGCTTGCATGCTAATAGACTTACTGATCTATAATTCTTAGATTTGTATCAGCAAGAAGAACCAAGTAGCCCCTGTAACAGTTTGATGCTAAATGTTGTCCTCTTCAGAGAATATGTACTGTTTTTAAATGGCCATGAGTGTTTTTTTTTTATAAAGTGAGGTAACAAAGAATATCTTATGGAGATCATATGCTCTGACTTCCACTAGATGATTCCAGAAAGTAATAATTAAATAAACCAAAATAATCAAACTACTTGAAAACCAAAAGCACTATCCTTAATGACTTTCGGGTCAAAGAAAAATCAAAACTGCAATTGCAGGCTTTAAAGGAAAAATAAAGATGACAAGGCTATATATCAAAGCATATGAGATGCAACTAAAGGTAAAATCAGATGAAAAATGGTAGCAACAAATACTTTCATTTTAGAAAAAAGCAATAACTAACAAATTCCACATTTAATTACATAAGCGAGAGGAAAGAACATGACCTATAGTCCTAAAGATTATAACTAAAAATATAGAAAACCATTTTAAAAATAAGAGATAGAATAAAAACAAAAATAAATTGGAAAATATAAAAACTTAAGAGTTGAAGAAACACTGAAACTGGTTATTTGAAAAGACCAATATAATGGACAGTCTTCTGATATGGCTAGTCAGAAAACACTTATACAGGATGAATAATTAGAAATACACAGCTAAAGAGAACTGCAACTTGAGATGACATAAAAATTGGATTTGTTTTTAAGATGTGCAAAGCTTGAACATTTCTAAATTGGAGAGAGGGAGGACAGCAGATAGAAATGTAACAAAGAAATACAATAAAAGAAATTAGTAAGTCAAGGTCTCCAAGAAGGCAGAAGGGCAGGTTGAATTTAGAAGGTTACTCGGGCTGCGAAGAAACTGGATTGGTGTGGCATGGGTCTAGGATGGAATGTTTAAAATAAACAGATTGGTTTGTAAAGTAAAAAAAAATAAAAATAAAAAAAGAAAAAGAAAAAGAAAATACGCTATATATATTAAAACATAGAAGAAACACTTTTTTATTATAACAGAAAAGTCAGTGGCTACAGATGCAGTTACATTGGTAGGTGGTAGGTGGTAGGTGACCAGGTGGGATGTTAAGGGAGTTAGAGTCTGAGCGCTTGCTTGTCTTGTTTTTGTGAAGTAGGTGACAGGTCATTAGCCGAGGGTGAGTGGGAAAGTTGCAGAATCTGAGGTTTGGGCATAGAAGTGGATGTAGGTTATAAACAGCTATTGTTAAGAATTTGGAACAAGGGCTCCTCAGGGAAACACCACCTAATTGCTGGGCAGTCAGGAGAAGTAGGACACAGCACTCCTGAGGTGTCTGAGAGCCAGACTCCCTACGAGGTCCTTGTCTTTGCCAGCTTACTCCTGGTAAATTCCCATGAGAGGCAGGAGCTCTGCAGAGGCAGCGAGAGAGAGGAGCCTGCTGCCTGGAAAGGGCCCGCTGTCCAATTCCCTCCCTGGATGCCTGAGAGATGCTCTGTGGAGTCAGATTTGATTTGGAGCAAATGATTTAGGGAAACTTTGAGTGGAACTACCTGGCAAGATTATTAGAGTGAGGTGAGAGGATGCAACTTATAAAATACTTAGGAATTTTCCTGGTACTAAATGTGCAAACTTTGTATAAACACAGATCCACACATACCTTGCAGTACAAGAGACCTGAATAAAAAGGAGAAGTATTGGCAGTTACTGAGAAGAATTAATACTTTGTTGGTGTAAATTCTCCCCAAACCAGGTTATAAATGTAATATTATTGTATTTACAATATCAAAGGGGCTTTTCTATTTTTTGATTCAAAAAAAAATCTGAGAATAGCAATAACATTGAAAAAGAAGTATAATAAAGGGAAAATTACATTTTCAGAAATTAAAAATATAGGTAAGCAATAGTAGTTGAGAAAAGCTACCCTGTTGACAGAATACAGAAATAGCTGCAGAAGAAAAGGGGCCACATATTAAACCTGACAACTCAGGGGAGGCCTGTGTGGAGGCCTTACAAACTTGGAGATCCAAAGTAACCACATAGAATGACCTGGAATTAAACCTTTTTAACTTAAAGCAGTTTGGGAGGAGGTAGTCATGTTCTAGGCTAGAATATTCCCTAATGAAAGTCAATCATTATCTGAATTGAGCCAGTCTGTTGTCTCTTTACATCTTCAATAACATTCCTGTGGAATGTCAAGGTAACTGCCCTTTTTCCGGACCCCTCAGGGCACGGTACCCACAGCAGAGCAGAGATCACCGATCCCCTCCTTGTTATTGTTATCATGTTAACGACTGTTAACTATCCTGTACTCACCTTTGTAAAAGAAGTATAAATCTATCATTTTACTTTTTATCCAATCCCAGAAGTCCCCAGGAAGGACCCTGCAACTCCTGCTTTGCTTTCTCCTGACTCTCTAATCTATGACCAATGAATTTCCTGTAACCCGCTCGCTGGTATACCTACTCTTTTGCCTGTATTGTATAAAACAAGGTGCAAAATTACCATTTTCAGGGGCATTTTCTCAACTCTGAGGTTTCGCTTCCTAGCAATTATCCTCAGCTTGACTCAAATAAACTCATAAAAATTCTTTACATGTGTGAACACTACTTATATTGGCATAGGTCACATAAAACTTAAAAATTCCAGAAATAGATTTAACAGCATATGGGTATATAAGTGTATATCGGTGTGTGCAAATATAATTTACTATTATATGAAGTCAGCTTTTTCAAATTGGAGGATTCTATATGTAGTTCTATATATATAGAATTGTATATATGCGTGTATATGTGTATATCCACATATGCATATATGTATATGCATACAGCTGTATGTACATGTATCCATATATGCACATATGTGTATATATGTGCCTATACATATGTACATATATTTGTATATATCCATATACATGTACATATGGATAATATATACTATATATGGGTTATATATATATATGGAGAATATAGAGTATATGTACATATATATGTACATACATTCTCTCTATAATTCTATATATATATAGAATTCCATATATATGGAGAATTTTATATATATAGTTCTATATAGAGAGATATATAGAGAAGTATAAATATATATGTATATATATCAACTACTTACATTTGAAAGTTGCTTTAACAGCAACAACAAAATAAAGTTAGAGTTTTTATTTTATAAAATTTCAAAGTAAAACCAAAGAAGAAATATTTAAATGTAAAATTTTAAATTATTAAACAAATGTAAAAATATACACATTAAGTACAGAAGAGTACTATAGAGTAAATGAATGGTATTAGGGAAATGCTAAAGATACAAATCATAAAAATGATATATTTAATAAATACAATATAAAACTCTGTAAAAGGAATAGCTCATACAATATTGAAAGTAAAATCGTCCTTTAAAAGAATTTGTAACATAAATAATTACAAGTCTGTAATATATTTAACAGAGAAAAATTACTAAACAGATACATTAGTGATTCTTTTTTTAAAAAATAGTTATTTATTTATTTATTTATTTAGAGATAGGAAGGGAGAGAGAAAGAGACGGAGAGAAACATCAATGTGTGGTTCCCTCTCACGCACTCCCAACTGGGGACCTGGCCAGAACCCAGGCATGTGCCCTAATTAGGAATTGAACTGGTGACCCCTTGGTTCACAGGCCAGCATTGAATCCACTGAGCCACATCAGTGAGGGCTAGTGATTCTATTTATGCATCTTTGAAATATCAAAATTATAGGGATGGAGAAAGATTAGTGGAGTATAGGATGGGTCAGCAATGTTGGAAAGAAAAAAGTGGTGTGATTATAAAGGATTAGGACAGGATAAATCTTTGTGCTGATGAAATGCCTCTGTATCTTGATTGTAATGGTGGCTACAGAATATTATGAAAATTGTATATAACTATAAACACACATTGTACCATGTCAATTTCCTGAATTTGATATTGTGTTATAGTTTTGCAAGATGTAATATTGGAAAAATAAGGGGAAGTTTACACAAGAATGTTGCATTTTGTTTTACAATTTCCTATGAATCTAACTATTTTAACACAAAAACTTTAAAAAGAAAATTACATAGAAAAATGTGAAGAAAATGGTAAAGATTTTGTAAAAAATATTTTATACACACATTCACATACAAATGCATACACAAGAAATAAAAATGCCAAATAATCTCTTTTTATCAAACTGCAACTTATGAAAGTTAAAAACAACAAAAACTCAGGTGTGCAATAATAGAGAACTATTAAAATGAGCATTAAACATTCATCAGAGTAATAATACATGACAATATATGTGTGTATGTTTATATCTGAAAAAAACATACATCAAAAGTTTCTATTTTGTGATAGAATTATTAGTTAAGTTGTATTTTCTTCATTATATCAATTCTCATTTTATTTCCAGAATTTCTTAAATGACATATATTCTTTTTAAAATTAGAATAATAAGTAATTTATTTTAGTTTAAAATGTATTTAAAGTTTAAAGAAAAAGGATAACACCAAGTGGTTACTAAAGTTGCTACTTTATGTATTTACAGCTCTCTGTTCTATAAGCTAAAATAATGGCTCACTTCTGTACATCAGCATAATAGATTATTAGCAATTTTACACTGAGCAGTGCTTGAATGTGACATTGGAAATTCTCACTTATTTTAATCTTAAATATGTTTTCCAAAGATTTGTTAGCTTTTTCTTATGTGATCTAGCTGAACTGTTGTGTCTTTCTACAAAGGAAACGAAACCTTTCCTCCCTTCTCCTATTCTTGTCTGAAACAACATCGTCAATCTACTTAATGGTGAATAAGAATATTAGAGGCATGTGTGACAGTTGATGTGGAAAAATTAGGTTCCTGCTGGCAATTACCCATCAAGAGCAGGTTGACTGATTGCCAGAGTTAAAACACATGCAAACTGTCAGCCATCATAATAGGGCAAATATCCCAGAACCTTGGTGCAGCGTCAGGTAGAAATTCAGTTTGCACTGCTGGGAACCTGCCCTCGATGCCACACATTCATAATCTTCTCCCATCAAGCCAGGTCTACACATTCAGAGACGTCCATCATTCCAGCAGTCAAATATATGTCCTGTCAGATACATTCAATGGCTCTCATGATAAGTTGTACGAGAAGTGACATGCTACCCATGACTGAATAGAAGGGCATATCATATACAATTCCTGCTGTCATACTTTGTCATTCTATTTCTATATCTGGTGAGGGGCTTACCCTTGACATTTCCTAAGTTCAAATATTATGGCCAATTAATAGACAAGACAAAGGTAGAAAATAGTTTAATAAGTTGAATATAAAACACGACTGTGATGATAAAATAGGTAGGTCAAATAATTATTAGTTTGACTTTGAATTTTGAAAACAAGTGTATCAAGATTCAATAAGAAAATCAAAATGGGAAGCATGGTGACATTTAACTTCAAATATTGCTTAAATTGCAAAAGACATCCTAAGGATTGAGCACTGTGCTATGTCTTTTAGTGTGAAGATATATTTTTCATTACACAAATGAAATCTCTATAAATCAATGTTATATTTAAAAAGCATTTATTGAAATCTTATTTTGTGCCAAATCCTGGGCTAGAGAAAATGCTAGATTTGTTTGTGGCAGATAATACATTCTAAAATTAACCAAGCACTGCCCATGAGGGTCAGGTGGACAGACACTTTTTCCACCTCAGGTTTTTTCTAAAGTTTCTATTAATGGAATTTGATTAGAATAGTCTCACTAAATTCTTCAGCTAAACTTCTGTCCGTTTCTAGATTAGGGACATGAAGGAGAGAGCATACTCTTGACCTCTCTGAATTTTTTTTAAATCTTTCATTAAAAAATAAAAACAAACAAACAAACAAACAAACTGGTGTAGTTCAGTTGGTTGGAGTGTTGTCCCTGTCCCATATGTTGGAAGACACAGATCTGACACCTGGTCAGGGTACATACCTAGACTGTGGGTTTGGTCCCTGGTTGGAGCATGCAAGGAAGGCAACTGATTGATGTTTCTCTCCCCCTCTATCCCTTCCATTCTTTCTGGAATCAGTAAGTATGTCCTCAGGTGAAGATTAAAAATAATAAATAAAAAAGAGAAAAAATGGAAGGTAAGGAGAATAACTACTCTCCCTTAAACACCATTTATTTATTATCCCAGTGGCTGTTAGCTACAAAACTCTCTATTTAAGATCTTCATTGAGATCATATCTATGACTTAAACCTGCATGATTGTGGCCTCACAACTCTTATCCTTGCCTTACTGTAGCACATGCACCTGTAGCAACAGCACACATTTTGTCATCTCTTGGTTTTCTCTTCTTTCCAGAAATCTTTAATTTAAATATATAATTCTGACTACTGTTACTATCTTACCAGATTTCTAACTTGCTTGCTCTCTCCAGTCTTGCACTTTGTGATTCATGGTGAACATCATTTATTTTGGTTTATTTTCGTTCATTTTATTGTTTTTATAAATTTGTATGACTCTGATTACTCATTTGAATTTTTCCCATTACTTCATACCCTTACTTGCCATTTTTAAAAAAATTGACTCAGTTTTCTTTAAATAAATTTGAGAAAGGCACTAACAAAAAGGGATAAAACATGCAAAAGCTTTGAAAAGACAGTGGTGTTTGTTACCAAAAGCTGAACAACCTGATTTAGAAAGCAGAGCTTGAAAATGCCTGATAGCACAGAGGGCTAGTGGTCTAGATAAGAGAGTGAGCAGAAAAGGGAAATGACAAAGGGCAGCCAGACTTGGAACAAAATAAACTTCAACTTTTGTGTATCCACTCATTTAATAAGCATTTATTGAATAACTACTAGGATGCAGAATATATCTAAACAACTTGAAAACCTCAGTAAAGATGCTGTGTTTTTATGTACTTTCCATTCTTGTGCAAAGAGACAAAAAACAATTGATAACACATAATAAGTAAGAAAATTAGATGGTATATTAACAGGCAAAAACAATCTGTGAAAATAAACAAAAAATATATAGAAAAGAGTAAGGGGTTATGGAGCAACACATAAATTCACCCTGGCTTGCCTGGACAACAGGGCAGCTTGGAATACGCTTCCCACTCTCCCCGCAAGAAGGAATGTTACTGAATCCACCTCCTCAAGGGTTCTTCATTTCCTGGATAGAAAGGAAGGCCTACAGTTCCCAAGGCTCCCAAAGTCACCAGGTACTGGGAAACTGACTTTGTCAGACAACCCCTGTAAAGTAGACTTATCGACATGTCTGCCTGACACCCCAGTAATCTGCATATCCCTCACTGACGCAGTTGTTATCATGTTTGTCCGTGAAAACAACTGCGTCAGTGAGGGATATGCAGATTACCGGGACGGAAAGGAGACAGAAAAAGGGATGCAGGAATCTATCCTGGACTTCATATCCATATTGCATGTCCAACAGGATATGTTGGCCCTGGCTTGCTTCTCTCTGTAGAAAATGGGGGCTTCATGGAGTTACTGCTTTCTCTCCCTGTTTACCCTAGATTTCTAAGATTTCTGAGCAAAACTCGCCTCTTAACTCATACAATATGATCTGTGCAAATTATTCCAAGCCCTACTGCATGAGAAGTGACAATTACAAAAAGACATTTTTTAAATGCTTTTTTAATCCTCACCTGAAGATATGTTCATTGATTTTAGAGAGAGAGGAGGAAGGGAGAGAGAGACAGAGAGAGAGAAAGAACATCGATTGGTTGCCTCTCACATGCGCCCTGACCAGGAATAGAACAGGCAACCTAGGTGCACGCCCTGACTGCTGGGGCTCAATCCCACAACCTTTCGGTGTTGAGGGCAGCATTCCAACCCACTGAGCCGCCTGGCCAGGGCAAAGGGACATTTTTATTATTTAATTTGCAATATAAAATTATTATGAAGTGTTTATACACATAAAAAAGGATTTAAAATGTGTGTCTATAAAGAAAAGAAACCTTACCAGGCATTTTAACGGATAATTTAAGGAATCAGTAAAGCAGATTTTGAAGAAATTTTTTTAAAAGGGGGCCATAGTGAATTAGCAGAGCTAATAATTATAGAAAGCAACTACTACCCATAAAACTGGTGAACAAAGGGAAGGGTTTGGGGTTATCAGTTCCTAGAAGCTTAGAGAAAGTAATCCATGGAGCTGGGAGTCTGCTCCCTTAGTGGAGTCATCGTGGACCAAGGGCAGGGATCTCAGCCTCCTGGAGGGGGGCCCACACACACCTACCAGGCCTTCATGGGGAGGGCAGTTACCTTTTCCTAATTTTTTAAAATGTTATTGGTAAACTCAGATACATATTTTTGTTAGTAGTTTCTTTTGTTGTTAGGTTTTAAAACAACCCATCTCACTCAAAGCTCATACAAATATTCTCTTCATAAGCTTTTCTGCTAACATTTTTACAGGTTCACTTTTTTTCACCTTTCACACTTTAATGCATCTACAATTTATTGTGGGATGAGATCAAATTAGAGATATAACTTTGTTTTTACAAATGGGCAGTCAATTTTTTCAATACCATATAATAAGTAATCTTTTCTTGGTAATACAGTGAATGCTGGGCTTCAGCCCCAAGGTTTTTGATTTAATAAGTCTGGTATAAGACCTGAAAATTTACATTTCTAACAAGTCCCAGGTGATTCCAATAATGCTGGTCTAGGTGTCACACTATTCTTCAAAATAAGCTTTATAATCATATTTGCCATGTTTCAAGAAATGCTAGTCTTGAAGCTAATTTGAAGGATATTAATTCCCTTTAAATTCTTTGAAGACCTTACTTTCATGAACTTTTCTTCTGAACTCTACAGATAAAATCACAGTATGCTTCTTTGCCTCACTGACTGGGTTTACTGTAGACAATTCTGTGTTCAAATTCCAGTTTCTAACACATTGAGAGCTTACTATATTTACTCACTCTGCTCTGATCAAATGTATTTTTCTATACACTACCTTATCGTCTAATACCCTAAACAAATTTATATGTCAACTATTTTAACACTAGGATGCATTGGTAAAGCAGATGCTTCTATTTCTATCCCCTCTTCTCTTGCAGACTGGACTTTGGTAGTGATGTGGACAGTCCCGTCCTCCTAAAGCTCTGCTCCCACCTCTGCCCTTGTCATGTCCTTCCTAACGCTTTCTGGAATTTAATGTTCCTGCTGGTTTCTTGGTAGATAAGAGAAAGCAGGATTAAGACCCTGTGTTTAGAAATAATATTCTGATCCCTTCACCAGAAAACATCTGGGGGAATGTTAAAAAGAAACCAAAACAGAGCGACAGCTGTCTGGATTTTGGGGATGACAGAGACCCTGTATCTCTGAGACTGACAGCAGATGGTGGCAAGATGACAAATGTCTGCTTCCTTATTTCATGAAAAATTCAGTAAATGTCATTCTGGTAAGTATAATCCCCATACAAATTCATCAGTTTGATAATTACTGCTACTTTCTTCTCAGAAATAGAAATCAAGATGTGTGCTAGTCTCTGTTTATAATGTCTTTGCTGCCTCTTTTCCTGTCGCCATGGGTAATTTAATGAAAAGTTAGGGATAAGGGCAGGAGTCCTGGTTAGATACCATTTTAAACCAAAAGGCTCATCCCATGCCTGGCCCTTTCGTGACAAAAGACAGTTTATTCCAATCTTCTCAACAATTATTGGAAGCAACTGAAAACTTGACAAACAAAATTTGTTAGTCTTATTTATTTAGCTATGCAAATGTTAAACCCCTTATAGACAGAAAAATTGTTCTCATTGCAATGATTTTGATTTACTTAACCTTTTTAAAAAAATCTTGTTAATTTCTTTCAGTTCTTAAAAATAAGACACAGTGCAAAGTCTTTTTAGCACAAGAAGAAACTTAAAGATCACAGAGATCAGATCTGTTTTGTCCATTGGGATAGTAGTATATTAGTTTTTAAACACAAACTAATAAATTGAAGCAGCTCCCCTGTATAATGTTAATCATAAAATGCTTAGTTATTTATATAAAATGTTATTTATTTAATAAAATATTTCTTTTAAATCTTGTACCTCTCTTTCTTGATCGAGAACTGCAAAATTGGGGAAAGAAGGGGTACTTTTAATATGGTATGGTATGTATAGTATAGTATAGTATAGATTAGTATAGTGTAGACATTTCAGCCTGAACATAAGAAATTACTCTTTCTTTAGGCTTTTATAGTAAATGAACCATAGTCTCCTGAATGGGGACAAGAATAAAGTTACTGGAAATTTTCTTTTGTAATAAGTGTACTTAATTTGCTTTTATTTTTAAGTATAAAATATTATTTTAATATACCTTCATCTTTACTGTGACTCATGCATTCCAACAGAAGTTCTCATCAAGTTTTCTAGACATTTTCTCATCGAACCAGGCCGCAGAGAAAGCTCAAAGGGGGATCAAAGAGTGTTTTGGGGAGCTGGAGGCTGTTTCTATCATCGTATATTTAGATTTTTTTTCTTCTGCTTTCATAATAAACATGGGACCCAAGAAGAGGCAACAGAGGGATCAGCTAGTGTCCACAAGATATGACAGTGGCATTGATGTCTTTTTATGTTAAGAAGTTAGGAGTATCTCCTAATAACCTAACATTTCCTCTCTAAAACTCATTGTTTTATATTTAATCTTTCTAAAATTTATGTTTGTTTTAAACTACAGATTTAAGCTTTGTTTTTGATGCAATTTGACAGTTTATTTAACACATACTAATAATACTTTCCTAAATAAGGTGGTAAGTATAAACCCAAAGATCAAGTAAAACCATTTCTTACTCTTCAATCAATATGTTACTAGAATTTCTAGATAATACCATAGGACAAGAAGAGGAAATGAAAAGTATACAAATGTGGAAGGAGGACTTTAACTGCCTTTATGCATATAAGATATGGTTGCTACATAAAACCGTATCTTTAACAAATAACTTCTAGAACTAATAAGCCAGTACAGCAAGGTTGCAGGATACAAAGTTAATGAATAGAAGTCAATTGCTTTATTATATGCCAAAAATGAATAATTGGAATTTGAGATTAAAAACAATATAATTTATATTAGCACACACAAACACACACAAACAATATACATATAGGTTTAAATTTAACAAAACGTGTACATGATCTGTTTGTGGAAAATTATAAAATACTGGTGAAATAATTCAAAGAGAACTTAAGTAAAAAAGAGAGATCTTGTTAAGATGTCAATTCTACCCAACCAAATCTATAGGTTTCATACAATTCAATCAAAGTCTTAATGAATTATTTTGTAGACACTAACAAACAGATTCTAAAGATTTTTTATAACGTAAAATAAACTAAAACAGCCGACACAATATGAATAAGAACAAAGTTGGAAGACACATGCTACCTAATTTCAAGACTTACTAGAAAGCTACAAAAGACAGGGTAGTACTAGCAAATAATACATATACAAATCAAAATTATGGGATGAAATAGAGAACCCAGAAATAGACCCCTACAAATATAGTCAATTGATCTTTGACAAATCATTGGGAAAAGGATTATCTTTCTCAAAAATGGTGCTGGAAAAATTCATTATCTGTATGGAAAACTAACAAACCTAGAAGCTGATCTTACACTTTTGTGTATGTGTGTGTGATCTTACACCTTCTACAAAAATTAACTAAAATTGATCACAGACCTAGAAGTAATATGCAAAACTATAAAAAAATCTAGAATAAGTTATAGAAGAAAATCTGAGTGAACTTAGGTTTTACAATAAATTTTAAATAAAACACCAAATATATCCATTAAAAATGGTTAACTGATTTCATTAAGATTAAAAACTTCTGCAAAAATAATAAGCTTAAGAGTTTGACAAGACAAGTACACAGTGGGAGAAAATATTTTTATAACACATATCTGATAAACAACAGTATCAAAAATATCCAAAAAACTCTTAAAACTGAACATTAAAAAATGAATAATCCAACTAAAACGTAGGCTAAAGATTTCCATAGAGCTCTATCAAAGAACATATACTGATGGCAAGTGAGCATATGAAAACATACTTAAAATTATATGTATCAAGGTATAGAAAATTAAAACAACAGTGAGATACAGAGACACACTTATTAGAATAGCTAAACATGGTAGTAACAATTTTGGTTATGATACAGATAAACTTGTACTAATTGTTGGTAGGAATGCAAAATGCTACAAGCACTTTGCAAGACAGTTTCAGTTTCTAACAAAGCTAAACATAGTTTTATTATGCAATCCAGAAAATGTGTTTCTAGATATTTACCCAACTGGTTTGAAAATGTAACTTGCATGAGAATGTTTATAGCAACTTTATTTCTAATCACCAAACATTGAAATCAATGAAGTTGTCCTTTAATAGGTAAATGTGCAAACTGTGCCACTTCTGTACAATAAAATATTATTTAGCAATAAAATGAGTGATCCAGCTATGAACAAACATGATAAATCTTAAATGCATATTTCTAGGTAAAAGAATCCATTTGGAACAACAACATGCTGTATAAATCTGAAAAAGGGGATCTGAGGGGACTAGAGGATACCAGGATAAAATGAGGAACGTAAAACCTCACTGAAGTGGGGTCGAGGCAAGGGGCTGACCTAAGTAATTTTGTAAATGAGTGGAGTTAGTAAGAAGTAAGGCAAAAGAAATCAAACATAAGCACTATACTTAGTTGATAGTTACTTCTCACAAGGATATAGGTATCAGTTCTAATAGTGCTCTACATATATTCTGAATCAAACAATTAGTTAAACTAATGATGATCATGCGAGCCAGGTTTCTCACTGTTGAAGTGGGAAGTCACAGATAAGCAAGCAGAAGATGGTAAAATGATCCATGTAGTAATGTAATGGTTTGGATTTGGAACCATCAGCATAAGTTCATGCTTAATATAGATGCAGATGGTTACATATAGAAATTTGTATAGATATGCATATACAAGGTCTGTCCAGAAGGTATCCAGCCATCTAATATGAAAAACAGAGACATTTATTGAAGAAGATAAAAGATACAAAAAATATTGTACATAGGACAATGATGCCTCAGTCCACTTCAAAGTAGGCACCTTGGGACCTCACACAGTTCTCCCAATTGCCATCAGCTGCCCTGTCCCATTTTCCTGAATCTCACCAACAGTCTGAAATCTCTTCTGTTTCAAAGGTGATTTTAGTTTTGGGAAAAGCCAGAAGTCGCAGGGCACCAAATCTGGGCTGTAGTAGGGCTGAGTCACTTGGCTGGGTGACTTGATGTTTCACAAAAAACTCTGCATGAGACATGATACATAAATGGGCGTGTTGTGGTGATGAAGCTGCCCGTCACCAGTGGCCTATAGCTGTGACCTTCTGAACCATCCAAATAGAGTCTGTGGAAGAATGTTCAAACTTAACTCAAAATTTGGTGCAGATTCATTGCTCTACTTGTTCAGTCATTTCAAATGTGATTGCCACACAGTACACATGCTCACTCAGTGGTGTCTACCATCCCCACTGACTAGTACAGTGAAGTCATCACTGTTCAGACATGCACGTTCCAGGCCAGCCTCCTTGGCTGCCAGGTTATATCAATGTCACACAAACCATTCCTGTTATATTAACAATGGATAGGTTTTTTTCCAGACAGACCTTGTCATATATGCAGGTTAGTATACACATATATGTTCTTGCTCTGTCAGCTGAGAAGGCCTAGAAATGCTATCTTAGTTGCCACAAGGACACCAAGCTACCAGATCTTGATTTTTTAAATACAATTTTCCCATTAAAAAGAAAAAAATAGGGATCTTTGGAGAAGTGGATTATTTTAGGACTGGGACAGGGAACATACAAAATAAGCCTGGGTATCTTAGAGTATCAAAAAGTAAAGACATGCACACACACACACGAGTGATAGAGTGTGTCAAGGCATACAGAAGCCTGCTGAAAGAGCTCTCAATGGCCAAAGCTGAAAAAATTGACAAATATAATAGTATTGTGTTATGCTTCTTTTTCTAACAGAAATATATGTTAAATAATTAAACTTTTTGATAGAAGCTCAATTTATCATAAAATATACATACAGAGAACAGCAAAAAGATTTATCACAAGCAGCTTTATTATGATATACTTTTCTGTAGATTTCTTCCAAGCACTTTGTATATTGTAGGTAAAACCAAGAGTCCCCTTTTAATTGTGTTTATTTTATTTTTTCAGTTGTATAATTTTTATTTTTAAAGTTATTTCCAATTATCTTCCTCAAACATAGTTATAACAATTTTAAAGTCTATATTTTTGTAACTCTAATGGCTAGAGCATGTCATTATTATCAAATATCATTATTTGATATTTCTGTATTTTTTTGTTCTAATTTTTTGTATGTGTGTTTTATTGAGCCTTGTTATTTCTTGTTGTGTGTAGGACATTTTACTTACCAATTTGTTAACATAATTTTATACTGATAATATTATCTTCCTCACAGGAGGATGTGTTTCCTTCTTCCAAACACCTGGGGGAATTATCACTATGTGATCACCTTAATTCAATTTTGTACATTGATATTAAGAGAACTTTGAACCAGAATACCATGCAATAATGTTAGTTTCTAGTTCACTCTTATTTCTGATGTGAGTCCCACAGTCCCAAACTAAATGAAAGGGAATTCTCTAGGCCACATCCTCACTTAGGTGTACTCTAAATTCTTAAGCCCTCTTTCTCTTGCCATCTGAGGTTCTCAAAAGTGATTACAAAGTTGCCAACTCTCCCAATCATCTCCCCTGATTATTAGCAAGTGTCTTTAAAGAAAAGAGATAATCTAATGAGACCAATTCCCTAAGCTTCTGCCTACCACTTCTGGATCTGGCTCAAAGATAATTCAACAATTTGTTAGTTTTATGATGCCCTCATGTAGGTTTTTAAAATGTTTTGTATAGTCTTTATAGTCATCCTCATCAAAAATTTTGGTATAAATTATCTATTTTGCTATTAAGTTCCATTCAATAAGCCTGCAAGTTCTCTTATTTTCTCCACTTTCAGATGAAGAAACTGAGTGACAGTTCTTTACTTAAGAAAAGAAAAAGTCACATGCTGAGGTTGCTAGATTTATGGTAAGGATGAATCTTTTCTCTGTAAAATTGTGAAGAAATTAAAAGAAATTTGAACTAGTTTTGCTGTTGTGCCTTAAATTACAAAGTTATGGCCATAGTCCATAATAAGTGATTTATTCAGATGGAAAAGACATTCAGTTTTGGGGTGGAAGACATGAACAGAAAATATATTTCCAACTACAGTAACCTGTTGCACCAGAAAGCATTGAGTCTATATGGAAACATCAGCAAGGGACTCCCTGAAATAAGTTACCACATTCACATAATTTTTATTATAGTATATTGTTATAATTATTCTATTTTATCAGTAGTTATTATTGTCAATGTCTTATTGTGCCTCATTTATAAATTAAACTTTATCATAGCAATGTTTACATAGGAAAAACACAGTAGATACAGAGTTTGGTACTGTCCACTGTTTCAGGCATCTACTGGAGCCTTGGGACATGTCCCCTGTGAATAAGAAGGGACTACTGTGTAGCAGCATAGACCACACACAGGAGGTGTTTATAGTTTTATTATTTATTTCACCGACCTATAGTGGCATATTATCTCCCACACTGGATGAATAAACAAAAAAAATAGCCTATTAAAATATCTCTAAAATTACTTTTCTTCAAATATTATTTTATTCTTATAAATACTATTTAGTGGGCCAAAATTTTAGTTAATTCAGATTGGCCATCACCACTTTATATCTACTTGTGTGAAGAAGGAGGAAAGGAAGGAGGAATCAAATTTTTTATTTGGGGGGTATGTGTGTGTGTGTGTATGTACATTTTGTCACTCGTGTTGTTGGTGTGTTTATGTCTTTCAAAGATTAAAACCAGGCCATGTCCCATGCAGTAAGGAAGGCAGTCAACTGATGTTTCTCTTCCTCTCTTTTTTTCTCTCTTCCCATCTCTCCCTTTAAAAATAATAATAAAAATAAATAATAATAATAAAGCCAGAAAAGTAAAATTAAAACCAACACTATGACTCAAAAAATGCTGAAGTACTGAAATTAGAGCAACCAAACAGTAAATTCAGGAGACTGAAAGAAAAAAAAAAGATTAAGAGAGCAATATGATGCAAGGGAGAAATAAAAGGATAATTGAAGGGAAGAGAAAGAAAGAAAGTAGTAAAAGTAGGGGCAGAGAGATAAGAATGAGTTAAAAATAAGTTAGTGTTAAGTGGAGCACACAGAGTAAAAATAATAGTGGATGGATGTAAGTGGGCAAAAGAAAAATTGGGATAATATGTCTCTTATTTGTTCAAATTAAAGATCACAGATTAAGATTTAAAAAAAAACTATATGAAGTGAAGAGATATGAACATACCTTTCCAAGACTTTGTGGTATAGGAGAATTCCCAAAAGACAAGTGGTCAGTGATATTTGATCAGACTTTGGGTGTAAAATGATAATGGTTTTCCAAGATTGTTTGTAATATTAATTATAAAACTGAGTGTAGTAGGATGTTAGCCACTGAAATGGATCTGCTTAAGGTAATAGCTTAGTGTCTTGCTATAATAAACTGAAAGTACTTAAGAAAAGAAACTTAAAGGGCATACTTTAAGTTTCAATGATTTATAGAATAACTGTTAGAATGCATTCAAAGACTGGATGTAGAGAATGTAATATATGGTCCTTAAAGATTTTCTTTTCAATTCTAAGGTTTTTAACTTTTGTGACTATTGCTAGACTATTTCTTATTCTTTTAAATATTAACTTGGTAGGGTCAAACAAGCAATCAAATAGCCTTTATGCCGCTGAATCAAAATTCTGTGATATTTAGGTTGTCTGACTTTGTTCACACAGTCATCCCAGAAGAAGTTAAGGAAAGTACTAAGGCTGGTAGTCTGAATCCAATGCTGCCTAACTGCTACATCAAAATAATGCTGAAAACTCTATTACCTTAATTAAAAGGTAAGTACTGGCCTATAATATACTTCATTCTCCACTATACCGGTGTTAGCAAATAATGTTTAACTGTCGTGTCTCAGCCCATTAGCTTCTCCATCTGGTTATTTTATTATAGTGGCTCAGTAAATTAGTCAATGTTCTTATAACCTCCAGGAAACCCAGAACAGGTCATGTCTTTTGCTAGATTGACTGGAAATTGCTATCATTAGGTGGCATGTCTGTATTCTCTCCAAGAGTTAATGGGCATAACTGTAGAATGCGTCTGGGCCTGCGGCCTGGTTTTCTTTCCTTCTGTATTTCTTTTCTTTTCTCTTCTTTTTTTTCTTTTCTTTTTTTTTTTTTTTTTTTAAATTTCTCTATGTAAAGCCTGGAGCAATGCAAGATGGATGACCCAGGCTTTTTTGCAGGTTGATTCTTGAAAATACTCCATGAGCCTCAACAGCTCTAACTTTATCTTAACACTGAATTTCACTTGTCCATTAATATAAAACCTGGACCACCTTGGTTCTGGGATGTTTTGTGACATATAAATGCCAAGCAGAGAGCTTTTAAAAGTCTTTATCATTAGGAGCTGCCATGTGGCTATGGGTGATGTCATTTGGGACCATATTACTAATATCCTTAAATTATTCTCCATCACTTATGAATGGACATCTATTACATTAAATGTGTGCCAATAATTGCAATAACTGTGATTTTTCTAGAATATTTTTATTTTACTTTTAATATTCCCACCTTATATGCTAGCTCTATACAAGTGGAAAATCTAAAATTGCCAGGATATCTTACAAATTGTGAACTATATGAGAGACACACTATAGTACATTCAAAGAATGTGGACAAGCACAAGTTGAAAGTAAAGAATAAAGTGTTCATTTCGTAAGACTTTGTATTATGATAACCTATATAAAAGACCTAACTCAATGGTTAAACTATACAGAGGCAAGAGAAGATAGAGAGACAGGAAGGACTTGTGGGAAGAGGGGCAGGCATGGCAAGACACAAAGACATGAACAAGTGGTGGAAACTACCCATGGCGAATGAGTTTAGAACTATTGCTTTAATTTTGGTGAGTAACAAGATCAAGTTAGTGCCTTGGGAGGAATGAGCTGGCAATCTAGAGAGAATAAAGTTGTTTTTTCTACTTCAGAATTGGGGAACATGGAATTGCATTTGTTACACAGAGCAGGGGAAGATAAAATTATGTAAGCTTAAAATATGATTTAACTTGAAAAAAATTATAAAAAGTACTGAGGATAGTTTCATTACATAAGTATCACATTTAAAATTACAATGCACCTTTGTTTCTCAAATCAGGGTTTATTTACAGAACAAAGACCTCTTAGAATGGAAAGACAATATACTGTCCAAACTCTCTTCTGACGTACCTTGTCCTCCATAATAGCTTTGTCTTTACCTTCTGTGATGAAAAGCTTATTATTTTACAAAACTTCAAATCTTAGTGTGGACACATCTATTTGAGAAAAGAAAAAAAAATTCTTATGTTTTAAATGTTAAACACCCACCTCCTAATTCTATTTCTTTCTTTGCAACAGAACTTGAGAACTTGCATCTATTTTGATTGTGTTCTGTAACAAAGATGCTTTCCTGTATTTGAATGAATATAAATGTATACTTTATTAATATAAGTATATGTAAATGTTTATGAGAGATGCACACATCAATCTTTTTCAATATGGACAGAAAGTGTAGAAAAGGGAACATATAATAGAACAGACCAGCCTGTTTAAAACTGCCTGGTTTAACCTCCTGAGCCATTGAGAAAGGGAACAGTTTGCTTTGTCTTATCAAATTGTGTCAAGCAGCTTTACTTCTCAAAGGCTGCTTGCCACCTCTGGTGTGCTGGAGACAGTAGCAGCAGGCTAATGCACCAAAACAGCATGGCATAAGCACAGGGTCAGCCAAACCTGATAACAATGCCAGCAGGGAGAAAAATCACCAACTCAAGGAGAATTCATTTGGCTGTAGCTATAGCTGTGCTTTAGGTAGTAATTTTTTATTCCGTTGCAATGGGACATTTCCTTTGAGTTTTATTTATTTATTTTTTGTTTACATGTTTAGTTTTTATCTGTAGTACTAATCAGAACATTGTGCTTTATTCACATAATCTTGTTCAGTTTAGCTGTGACTGTGCCGCAGAGCACCCACAAACAGCCTGGTAGAGTGGATTCCAGAGAGAAGCTGAACACACACTTCCACAAGTGCACTGTGCTCTGAAGACGGGTGTAGAGTGAAAGACAGGTTTGTGAAAACAACCTGGGGTGCTCTTCAGTGTGATGGAGTTCTACATTCTCTTTGGGTTTTTAGACCTTGCAGTTATATTCTTGATGTGCTCCAGTTTTTTCTGCTTTGATGATTTATGAATTCAGTCCAACACCATTCATAGAGCAATGGAGAGATGGCAGTGACTATGACCTCCAGTAGTCTTAGATAGAAGGCATACACCTCTGTTTATCTAAGAGAGTCCATAATTTCTCACTTGTGTTCAGAAATATACATAAATGTATAAACAGCATGGCTTTTTATATTTAATGATGAGTTGATTAACTTTACTCTTGTTTTACATAACACATAGTAACATTACTACTACTACTACTAATAGCTACCAATACTGAATATCTCATAAGTGACAATGGTTATACTCAGATCTTTACATTCACTTATCATTTAATTTATAAAACAATGATAATAGGTATATTTCATTATCTCTACATTACAAATGAGGGATCCAAAGACTCCTCCCAATCTCAAACAATGATTAAAAGGAGAAGGAAGTCGAACTGAATGCTTATTAAAAGGACCTGAAATACTCTTACATTCTAAATTTGAGTTCTATAGATCTGTTCTCCATGGTGAGTTTCCCTTTGCCAATCTTTCTTCTTTTACAAAAATATTTCATTCATTTAGTTTTATATATAATGTACATCATATTTATATTAAAATAAATTTTTAATTTTTTTCTCCTTTCAGAGTTTATTTCAATTTTTTATTTCCTTTTTGGCTGTTTTTGCCTCCACATTTAAAGTTAGAGGTTTTCTTCATATGCTCATTAATCCTTGGTTGTTATGTTTCTGTCTAGAAAGCTCATTGAAATGCTATAAATCCGTGCTGAGACATGAGTTTCTATGAAAGATCATCCCATTGGGCTGTTTTGTTGAGACCTTTCTGACATCAGTTTCTGAAGGTATTTGTGGCTAATCAGATTCCTTGGGGAGGAAGGTGTCAACCTGGCTGAGAATCCTGTGCTCATGAAATGGAGAAGAGGGCTGTTTGTGTTGTCATTTGATATATACTCACTTAATTTATTTATTTTATGTACATATACCTCGTGTAAATGGTGCTTTCTGTAGTTGTGTTTTAGTTTACCCTCTTCTGCCTGGATGAGGAAGGGGCAGCCATCAGCCGCACAGGTTTGGGGTAGAAATCTTTCATCATTAGAGTAAACCATATTTATAATAGCCAGCTTCTGATACCTGATTTTATATCTTGTTTTTTTTCTTTTTTTCAGTTTTATTCTAGATTGTGATCTTTCTGTGTTTAATCCTATCTTTATTCTGACTTCCAGATCACCTGTGACTGACCATTTCTGAGGCATTTTGGTGATTTCTAAGCTTTTCCCTCTTTGGCTCTACATGATAAATCAGGTACTACTCATCCTTCTTCTTCTCTCTTTTTTTTTTTTTGTTTCTAAAATGCTGTCAGTAATTCCATTTCCTCTATGAAAGTACAACTTAAAAAAATTCCTTTATTTGTATTAAGTGGGGATTCAAGAGGAACTCAAAGTTAATATGACTGCTTTATCTATCATTTTTATAAACAAGAATAAAACATTCTTCATAACTCTACAATATTTTTTCATAAATTCCCAATTTCATAATGAAATATTAATAGTATTAGAATAGACCATAATATTGTTAGTAATTGTATTTTTAGCTTTACTTGTAATACAATCATCTCCCCAACCAAATACAATCTTGCATGGCTTCAAAGATTAAAAATATATACAATGGATGGGAACTGGAGGGCTATTCCCTACCTGAGCAATGCAAATAACATCTCAATATGCTGATATAGCATTTGCCTTGGGAAATGTATATGTGTCTAAGAGGATCTTGTTTTGATGAGGAGGATATACTTGTTCTGAGGCTGGGAAAGTTTCTCCTAGATTTAAACTGCTGTTGCAACTAACAGCATTTCTGGCAGACAGAATCTCACAAGGAGTAGCAGAAATTAGGAGATAAAATCTGGTCTGTGCAGGAGGAAAAATTAATTTTAGGATTTGAGGCAGACATATAGGGTCTCAAACTGCAAGGCAGCTGAACTCATTCAAGTACATTCATACATGCAGAATAAGCCTTGATGGAGGTAGGGCTTTTTTTCCTGGAAAGAGAAGCATTCCCTGCAAAATCTCAAGTAAAGGTGTGGCTTAGAAGGTTCGGACACCAGTAGGTAGCATTGTGTTTAGAATTGAAAGTTCTCAAAATAAACAAATGGGACTACATCAAACTCAAAAGGTTTTGCACTGCAAAGGAAAACATCAACAAAATAACAAAACAACTATCAGAGTGGGAGAACATATTTGCCAGTACATCTGAAAAAGTGTTAATATCCAAAATTTAGAAAGTACTTTAAAAACTGAACACCAAAAAGTAACCCAATTAAAAAAGGAGCAAAGACATGAATAGACACTTCTTCAAAAGGGACATACAAACAGCCAATAGGCATAAGAGAAGATGTTCAATGTCACTACATATTAGAGAAATGCAAATTAAGCAATAATGAGATATCTTCTCACACCTGTCAGGATGGCTATCATCAATAAATCAACAACAACAAAAAGGGCTGGTGAGGATGTAGAGAAAGAGGAACCCTTTTGCCCATTGGTGGGAATGCCGATTGGTGCACCCACCGTGGAAAGCAGTATGGAGATACTTCAAAAAATTCAGAATAGATCTGTCTTTTGACCCAGTGATTCCACTTCTGGGAATATATCCAAAGGAACCCAAAACACTAATTTGAAAGAACATAATCACCCTTATGTTCATTGAAGTGTTATTTACAATTGCCAAGATGTAGAAGCAGCCTAAGTGTCCGTCAGTAGATGAGTGGACAAAACAGCTACGGGATATTTACACAGTGGAATACTACTCAGCCATAAAAAACAAAATTTTACCCTTTGCAACAGTATGGATGGACTTGGAGAACATTTTGATAGGTGAAATAAGTCAGTCAGAGAAAGACAAATACCATATGATTTCACTATGTGGAGTCTAATGAATAAACCAAACTAAGAAAATAAAGACAGACTCATAGATAGAGAACAGGATGACAGTTAAGGGGGGTGGGAGCAGGTAGGTTAGGGAGTAGAGGAATTGAGCAAACAGGAAAAAGAACTCATGGACATGGACAATAATGTGGTGATTGCAGTGGGGGAGGGTGATATAAGGGGACTAAATGGTAATGGAAAGAACAAAATAAAAAAAATTTGAGGAAAAAAAATCCAAGTTCTCTTTTCCTTTTGGAATGAGTGACTGACATGCTAACCCCCCCAAAAAATATAGAGAGGTATGTTACACTAGAAAAAATGAAACAATACTACACTGTACTGTTTCTGGAGCAGCAAATTTCCAAAGAAGGAAAGGTATGGTTTTAGAAGAACACTTGATTAAAAGCCACAGCTTGAGGAAAAGCCATCATAAACAGCTCTGGGATACAAAAGTCGCAAGGACTATACCCGGCTAAAATATGGGGACAGGGAAGTTGCCTATTCAATTCTGGGGATCTCTGAGCCCACCCACATCAAGTTAGCACTGAAATGCCAGAAAGAAAGAACCCAAGAGGAAATAAAAGGTTTTAAATAAGAGAGATGAACAGGATAATGAATGACAGATCCTTAATAGAGCCATTAAAAATGTAAGGGGGGGCAGGGAAAGGGAAGGGAAGGGGAAAGTCAAGGAACATAGAGCAAGGACTCATGGACAAAACCAAAGGGGAAGAGCTGAGGGAGGGAAGGAGGGAGGGGGCAAGGGAAAGAGGGGGGGGAAGGCAGAGACAAATGTATTTAAAAAGTAAATAAATTAATTAAAAAAAAAATCAAAAAAAAAAATGTAATCCGAGATTTGATCATACTTTAGAATTCCTGTGAGTATAGGACTCTGATATTTGTATATGTGACTTGGTGATTCGCTGGAACATCAGAAATGTGGGAGACATAAATGATTTGGTATTACAGTGATCACTCATTACTGAAGGAACAACAGTGGTAGAATTGGAATGAGCCCAAAAAGGACCATGTATGGGCTCTCTAAGGGGAACTGATGATATAAAAAAAATGAGGGCAGAGAGTAAATTTGTACATATATTATCCTTAATTTACTTTTGGAAACAAATGATTTGCTTGATAAAGTCCAATTTGGAATATTCTCTAGGGTGTTTATTATAGTATTTGGGGTTATCATGTCATCTGGCTCATATTGGTTGGTGAGCTTAGATAATTTAGCCTTTTCTGAGATGGGAAAGAAGGGGTATGATTTCTTGACTTTGAATTAATTTTGGGTATAATATTTTAAGTTATATTAATTGAAGACAGAATAATATGGTATTTATGAGTAGTACTCCAGTTAGAAAAACCTGATCTTGAATCTCAGTTCTCAGAAAATCAAGTAATTTCAAATACATCCACCTCAATTTTTTTCATCTGTAAGGCGGGAGCAACAAATGTATTTAATATAAATAATACACTTTAAAATATAAACCCATTTATTCATATGCAAGATAATCTTCAAAAATGTGCATGAATGAGAATTCTTTCTGGAACTTTCTTTTGAAAACTTACAGATAAACCAAATGGTTTCCTTGAGGCATTTATAAGGCCACATTGACCCAGGTCCTTGTCTTCCATTAGTGAACAAGGTTTGAAAGGGATTTCATTAGTGATAAGAAGCAAATGGACAAAGGAAATTACCCCTCATTTAAGGTTGCCATATTTAGCAAAAAACAAAATGAAAATAAAAAATTTGGATGGCAAGTTAACTTTGAATTTTTATAAACAATAAATAAGTATGAGTATGTTCTATGCAATATTCAAGTTAAATTTGGGACTACTCAAATCTTATTGATTGTTTAGGTGAAATTAAAATTTACCTAGGTGTCCTATATTTTATTAGACAATCTTACTCTCAATGTATGAAAAGAGAAAAACGTCTGAGAAAGAAGGTCTGATGTGCTCAGTTGAGTAAGAGGGCTGCCACTGGCTTAGAATAAAAGTGGTTGCTGATTTTCTCCATTCAATCAGTACCTTATGAGTCAAAAGAGGTTTAAGTAAAATATGGTTGGAATCCAGCATCCATACGGGCCCTGACGCTGAACAGAGCAATCGGCACAGTTATAGAGGTTTCCATAATCCATCTCAGCGAAAGCCAGGTGGCGCTACACACAAGAACGCCCACCTGAGCAAAGGCTTTTGTTTTTTGGTTGGTGGATTTACCTCAGTGTCTTATCTTACACATTTCTGCCTAACTTGAAAGCATGCTGTGCTCAACATGAACATTATTACATACTTAGCTCTCTTTGATCCTTCAATTTGGAAACTTTACCCACTCTTTGTAAGGAAGGATAGTTTTCTGAATTTTCTGAGTGTAATTTTCTGCATTTTCATATTGGGAAGCTTGTTCCTTCCCTGTGCTAGAGCAGTCAGCCCCTCTGACCCTCAGCACTCCTACCTTGTGCCTGCCACGAGAATGATGACAAGACTAACAGCTGGAGAACTAAAACATGTCAAGCACACTTCATGCCAGGCACCATCAGAAGGATTTTACAGGCATTGTCTCATTTGATCTTACTATTCTTTGATCGTTTATTGATTAAGAGATGAGTAAACTGAGGCTTACAAATTTTAAATAATTTCTCCCACGGCATGCAGCCATTGATTGTCAGTCTCAATGTGATATCAGTTTTGTCTGAATCTGGGAGTACTCTTGCTCTAGTATATTGCAAGTGACAAGGTGAAGAGCTATTATATTTAGCAGCCACTTTGGTTCTCTAAGAATATTCCACACACATTTAATGGAAGTCCGTATGATGGACAGGGCATTAAGCTCTGTAACACAAGATAAATAAAGGTTTGTGGCTGGCACTTTTCCTCCAAGCCTAACACAAAACTAGCAAGTATTAGATGTTCAAGAAATATTGGTAAAATGAATGAGTAAATGCATTTCAATAACTTAACATTTAATGGAGTTGATATTACTAAAATAGTGTATTGGGTTTACAAAATAAACATATATAATTATTTAAACCATAATTATTACAGATGTTACTATAATATAATTAACAGAGATGCTCATTTAATGGAATGAACTTATCTCGGTGGCATTTAACCTCATAATACCATTTTCAAAATGGACTATAAGCATCTAGGACTAAGAATAGTAGTGGGATAAAAAGGACAGGTATGAAAAAACTGTTCTGTTAGACATGCTGCTGGGTTAGAAGAAGCAGAAAAATCTGAAATTAAAAAAGAACTATTCAGTAATCAGGCTGTAAAGAAAGGCACCTGGAAGTGGAGAAGCAGATGGAAAAAGAATGATGGGACACACTCTCCTAATAAAATACATCTGTGACCGGAGGGGGTGGGGGGGCTAGTTTTCACTGGAGTAGAAAGAGGGCTGTGAAGAGATTTCTCTTTGAAAATCTGAAGGGCAATAGCATGCGTACACTTCCTATTTTGTAGCAGAATTGTAAAGAGATGAAGGAGAAAACACTTACAGGAACATCTGCTGTGCCAACCACTTCAAGAAAAATAAGCAGGCGGCAGAATGAGCACATCTGCCTGACGTTGGGCACGTGCAGTGAGGTTGTGGGAAGAGAGTGACAGAAAAGAGAGCAGCATAATAAGAAAGGGCTGGAGAACATTTGCCTCCTGCAGATTTCCCCAGAGTTTTGGAGGGAGGAATTGAAGAAGGGTTACTCATCCAGAGGGTGCTTTAATATGGAAAAATCCCCTCTCAACCTGGCTGCCAAATGGAAAGTTTCCTGTGTAGGAAATGTAATCACAGCAGCTGAAACATGACAACAGATGACAGTCAGTTGATCATCATATGTGCAGAAACCACTGCATCCAACATGGGAGCTGGTGAAGCTCCCAGGCTTGCTTTCTTTTTTTTTTTTTCTTGCCTTAAGGAATAAGTCTGTAATAAGAACAATGACATGCTCGATGCTCTAATGTGGCTGAGGTCTTAATGCCACATGGTGGAGCAAACGTTGACATGGAATATAAATACCAGTATTTTTCATACTAAATAATGTACCATTTTAAATATCAGTAAGTGTAGAGGACTTTGTCAAGGAGCAGGATTACCTACAAAATGACCCTGGAATATTACTATAGATTTCATGGACAACATGTTACGTCTGACCAAAGGCCCCGCCTTAGGCTGGGGAGCCTGTAACATCCCATAAAATCCAAGTTAAAACTGTCTGAAATCCATTTGTACTAAGGCCTAACAACAGATTGAGACATGTGTTTTTTCTCTTATACTTATTTGCAGAATTTCATGCTTGTCAACATCATAATCCCTTAAACCTGTGTATATCTTACTTGACATGACAAATGGACTATGCAGATGTGATTAATTCAAAGATCTGTAGACGAAGAGGTTTTCCTTAATTATCCAGGTGTGCCCAGTCTAATCACATGGATCCTTAAAACCAGAGAATCCTTCATGGCTCTGCTCAGAGGAAAAGCTGTGATGATGAAGGAGGATCAGAAAGGGAATGTGGGCAGCCCCTAAAGCTAAAAAAGGCAAAGAAACAGATTCTTGCCTGGAGTCTCCAGAATGGAACATAACCTTAACAATCCCTTGATTTTAACCCAGTGAGACCCGTGATGTATTTCTGACCTATAGAACCTTAAGATATTAAATTTGTGTTCTTTAAGCCTTTATGTATGTAATAACATGTTATAGCAGGGATAGACAACTAATACAATGTTCGAGCCATTAATTTAGATAAAACACTTTTAGATGCATAATTAGGTTATTTAAGAGTCTCTTGTAACTATCTCATAAACTCACCTATATTTCCTGCACGGAAGTTTTACCCAACTTATATTAAAACTTCTATAGAATGGGAGGACTTCTTGTCAAAATGGAGGCATAGGAATACATACTTTGCCTGCTCATGCAACCACAAAAAGAACTACAGCTAAATCTCAAAACAAATAACACCCAGAACAGTCAGAAAATTGAACTGTATGGAAGTCCGACAACCAAGGATTTAAAGAAGCCACATTTATCCAGTGGGGCAGGAGGGATGGATTGGCAGGCACGCAAGGAGACATGGTGTAGCTCAGAGAGTTAGTGGCAGAATAGGAAGGGGCAGTTCCATATTCATGTGTGGTAGATAAAAATCAAGAGGGATACCTTGGGAGTGAGCGATCCCAGGCCAGACAACACAGCCCAGGGTTCCAGCTCCAGGAAGATAAATCCCCATGACTTCTGGCTGTAAAACCAGTGGGGGTTGGGGTGGCGGAAGAAACTATCGGATTTTCAGGAAACTCAGTTAAAGAGCCCACGAGGTATTAGAAGATATGCAAGCCCACACACTCTGGTATTCAGCACCAGGGCAATAGCTGGAAGGGCACCAATTGAATATAGGGAGTGGATGAAGTGACTAGAAATGGGGTGTGTGCCATGCAAACCTCCAGAAGCCAGGCAGTGGCACAATCCTCTCTCTGAGCCCCCCTCCCACACAGAGCCACAAAGCAGTGAAGCAGGTTGTCCCATCTTGGCAATTGCCTAAGGCTCTGCCATGCAAAATGTACAGATGCCTTTTCCATAATAGGCTATGCTACTAGGACAGGGAGTCCAAGCAGTTCTACCTAATACACAGAAACCAACACAGGGATACCACCAAATTGAGGAGACAAAGAACTATGGCCCAAATGAAAGAACAGAACAAAACCCCAGAAAAAGAACTAAACAAAATGGAAATAGCCAACCTATTAGATGCAGAGTTCAAAACACTGTTGATCAGGATGCTCAAAGAACTCACTGAGTATGGCAACGACATAAAGGAGGAAATGAAGGTTACACTAAGCAAAATAAAGACAAAACTACAGAGAACCAATAATGAAGGGAAGGAAGCCAGGATTCCAATCAACAATTTGGAACATAAGGAAGAAATAAACATTCAATCAGAATAGAAAGAAGAAACAAGAATTCAAAAAACAAGGATAGTATAAGAAGACTCTGGGAAATCTCCAAATGTGCCAATATCCAAATCATAGGGATTCCCGTAGGAGAAGAGGAAGAGCAAGAAAATGAAAACTTATTTCAAAAGATAATGAAAGAAAACTCCCCTAATTTGGTGGAGGAAATAGACCTACAAGTCCAGGAAGCACAGAGTTCCAAACCAGTTGGACCCAAAGAGGACCACACCAAGACACATCATAATTAATATGCCAGAGGTTAAAGATAAAGAGAGACTCTTAAAAGCAGCAAGAGAAAAGCAGAAAGTTACCTGAAAAAGTGTTCCCATAAGACCATTAAATGATTTCCAAAAGAAAGTTTGCAGGCAAGAAGGGACTCGCAAGTAGTATTCAAAGTGATGAAAAGCAAGGAGCTACAACCTAGATTACTCTATCCAGCAAAAGTATCATTTAGAATGGAAAGGTAGATAAAGTGCTTCCCCAACAAGGTAAAGATAAAAGAATTCATCATCACCAAGCCATTATTACATGAAATGTTAAAGGGACTTATTCAAGAAAAAGAAGAATCGAAACTATGAACAATGGAAAGACAACAAATTCATGACTACCAACAACTGAATCTAAAATATAAACAAACTAAGCAAAGAACCAGAACAGGAACAGAATCGCAAGTATGGAGATCATTTGGAGAGTTATCAGCTGGGAGGGGGAAGGGGGAAAATGGGGAAAAAGGTGCAAGGATTAAAAAGCATAATTGGTAGGTACAAAGTAGATAGGGGGATGTAAGGAATAGTATATGAAATGGAGAAGCCAAAGAACCTATATGCATGACCCATGGACATAAACTAAGGGAGGGAATTGCTGGAGGGAAGGTGGGTATTGGGTAGAAGGAGGCAAAGGGGGAAAAGCTGGGACAACTGTAATAGCATAATCAATAAAACACACTTTAAAAAATTCTACAGGATGAAACAATAATCTAGTAACTAATACAGGAAAAAGACTGCTTACATAGCTAATTTATAAGATCTAATAAATTTTCTTCTACTTCATGAGATTGTTGAAGAAATTGCTCCATAGATTGGTCAAATGTAGCTTTTACAAATTTCTGAGAGACTTCTGGAAAAATTCAATTTTATTAATTCTAACATTAACCATTAAGATAGATACATAGATAAAAACTTTGCTTCGGTGTTCAAATTAGTTTTATCTACATACCAAACTCTGCCAAAGTGGTATAGATGGGATAGGATATAAAGGGAATCAGAGTGAACATGAAACGCACCATTCCCAAAATGCATCATGATACAGAAGGACTCAATAGAGAACAGTGTATGGGGATCGGTTTATCCCCAGCCTCCTAGTTTAGAGAATCAAAGACTGGAGGCAACAATGGTGATTCACAGTAAGGGAGACCTATAGTCAATATTCCCTTTGGAGGGCCTTTGCCCTCTGGGTGCAAGGAAGTTGAGGCAGCTGGAGCCTCACAAACCTTAGGTCTACAGATAAAACAATGTGCAGGTTGGGGAAAGCCCAGGGGTGCTTGTTGAGAATGTTAGTCTGTTGTAGCACCAGAAAAGACAGCAGTCACAACAGTATTGTAAATACATAAACTGAATTTCCCAGCTATGGGGTTGTTCTGCTGAGATGACCTTCTCCCCTCCCCACATTCCCAAAGGGCTGACAGATCTGGCAACTAGAAAGCAGCCCCATCTTCGCTTCCCTTCCTCTCAGAGAAGTGCTGAAGAGACAGATTCTAAAGGCCAAGCTTTTATTTTGCTCAGTAACAAAAATCCTGAAGTATGCACACCACCAGGACATTCTCTACAATGTAACCTTCTTACTATCATTTGAAGAAGCATAATGACTCTTAACTCAATATCACTGTAAAAGAAGATCTGAGATCCCAAGAACAGAGAGATGATATTCTAACTAAAATTAAGGTAAGATTTAGATCTCTTTACTCTAGGATAAATATTATATATGTATATTAAATATGTATATGTAACTAATAAAGTTTTTATTTATAACTTGAATCACAATATATCACACAAATACGAATAAATGTATTTTATATTTTATTTTATCACACAATTTTAAAAAGTAATTAGATTCTTTAGTAATTCAATTCATGAACAATTTTTAGTAATGTATCCACAACATAAAATGAAGTACAACTCTCATAGAATTATTTACTGTATTTCAATAAAATTCCTTTATTTTATTTAAAAATATAACACATTTTATTTTTATTAAAGTTATTTGGGTGACATTGGCTAATAAGGTTATGTAGATTTCAAGCATACATTTCTATAATACATTGTCTGTATATTGCATTGTGTGCCTACCACCCAAAGACAAACTGTCTTTTGCACCTTATGTTTATCCTTCTGTGCCCCCTTACCCTTTACTGCTCCTCATCTACCTTGCCTCTGTTAACCACCATACCATTGTAAGTTTGGTTATTTTTGCTGTCGCTTTTCTTGTTTGCTCATGTGTTGCTTTCAGTTTTCTATCCCACATATAAATAAAATCATATGGTTCTTAAATTTTTCTGTCTGACTTATTTTGCTTTGCAAGACATTCTCAAGGTCTGGCCATGTTGTCACATGTGACTGTATTTCTTATAGCTTAATAGTATTCCACTGTAAAAAATGTTTAAAAACCAAATATCTAATGCCTTTATTATGGAAGAAATGTGTGTGCATGGTGTAAGAAGAGAAATAGTTGAGGAAGTTGTAAAGCACAAATTTTTATACCTTGTCTCCCAATGCCTTTTCTCAGAGACAAACACTGTTAACAATTTGTGTCTTTTAGCCTTCAAGTTCCTGTTATGATCTTAAATGATGGGATAATTTTATTACATATGTTAATGTTTTAATCAATTTGTTTTTGTTTGTTTTACATTTATTTTTCTCAAAGTAATTCATTTACATTCTTTACATTAAATTATGTACATTCCATATAATGAAAAGCACTGGTATGTTTTCCTTGTTTTCTGCAGATGTACTCACTTTCAAAACTCTAAAATATTTTATCTGCTTTTACTGTTAATTATGCACAAAAACTCTGTTAGATAATGTAATTCTGTGCTGTTATATGTTAATGTCCTAACCTTATTTACAACCCATCTATGGACTCCCCACTGTACAAATGAGAACTTTGCTCCCTCATAACTGTCAGACTGCTACCTCCTTGTTCCTCCTCCTTTTTGGTTTGTTCATGTTATGTGAGCATGTTAGCTTTTTTCTACATATCTCAGATTATGTTAAAAAAAAACCCCACTATACTCTGTCATTTTAAATGTAACAGAGTAAGGTTAAATATGAATCAGTGAAAGTCTGTTACCAAATGCAAAACTTTTGGAGACAATGGGTATGTTTGGGGCATCGATTGTAGTGGTGGTTTCATGAATATATACTTATCTGCAAACTCATCAAGTTATATACTTTGAGTATATTCAGCTTTTTGTTAGTCAATCATACCTCAATGGCATGATTTAAAAGAAATAAAATTTAAGAAATATGAAAGACATGAGTACAATATTAAAATAAAAAATAGAATTGAAGTGTAAAATCAATATTTGAAGCAACCTAAATGCTCATCGGTAGATGATTGGATCAAAAAATTATGGTACATTTACACAATGGAATACTACGCAACAGAAAGAAAAAAAGAACTACTAAACTTCGAGACAGCATGGATGGAACTGGAGAGCATTATGCTAAGCGAAATAAGCCAGGGGGCAAAAGACAAATACCATATGATCTCACCTATAAGTGGAACCTAACCAATAATACAAAGATACAAGGAAAATAAGAGAGCAACACTGAAAGGAAAAGAAGCCAACAGAGACAAGAGGAAAGGAGGGGGGAGGGTGGGGGAAAAGGAAGGGAAGGGAAAGTCAAGGAACATATAGCAAGGACTCATGGACAAAACCAAAGGGGAAGAGTTGAGGGAGGGAAGGAGGAAGGGAGGGGGCAAGGGAAAGTGGTGGGGGGTAGGCAGAGACAAATGTATTTGAAAAAATAAATTAATTAATTTAAAAAATATTTGAAACTAAAAAAATATCTTTTATGCAATTTACAATACGCATGTGACAGAAGTCATTAAGTTTAATTAAAGAAAAAAAGCTAAAACATAAAAGCAAAGTTTTCAAGAGCCTTGGGAAAAAAAGACACAGAAAGTAGAAGACTTAAATATAGCTCTCTAGATCCTTGACAGGACATAAAACATAATAAAGACATAGACATGAAAAAATGAAAGCTTTTTCCTGTTCCTAGAATGACTATTTACTAATATAAATGAGTAAATAAATATTCTATACTAAACAACAACAACAAAAAGCAATTTATTCCAGTAAAACTAACAAAAACAAAAAAGGCTTTTTACCTATGTGAATAAAAATACAAAATTTAACCACTAAGCTACAAAAGAAAACAAAACACACACACAAAAACCTAAATAGATATCCACTCATTTTAAATAATAAAATCCTATATCATTTGTGTTAGTTTCTCTACTTAATTTATAAATTTAATGCAGTTGCACTTAAAATGCTCAAGTGATTTGTTCCAGGACTGGACAAGGTGGTTCTTGAGTTCATCCTCAACAATATTGTAGTAAACTTTGAAAAAGAGCAACTGAAATTGTTTTATACTATACCAGCTATTCTGATGTAATCTACAGCAACAGCAATTCAAATGAAGCAGCAAGAGTATTAGACAGACAGTAAAGCAATGAAGCTGACTGCAAATCTTAAAATATCAAAAAGGATTACATTCAAGTTAGGATTTAAATAATTAATTATTCAATAACCTCTGTTCATATATATATCTGCATACATCGTAAAAATATTAAATCGAATCTTTACCTCACTGCATATGACAATCTAATCTCGAAACGTAGTAAAATATAGATAATAAAACTGTGAAGAGACTAAAATAGAATGTAGAAATATTTTTGTTACTAATCTTCCTGGGGAAAGCTGTTCTTAGTGTATATCAGAGAAAAACTACAAGAAGTCAGATTTTCAAAAATGTACACTGAATGTCAAAAATCATCATATGCAGTATTAAGAAGAAAATGGCAAGCTGAGAATTATGGGGAGGAGTGGAGGTGTGGAATTCATCATAGAAAATGAGCAAAATGTGATTTATTGATGGAATGCTCTTAGGAAAAGAGGACTTAAGGAAGTAGGATGAGGTGGAGAGAGACTAAGAAAGGTAGCGGCCTGTGTCTGAGGGTAGTTTTAGCTTTGAAAGAAACTCTGGAGCATCAAATGCATCAGCTTGAGGCAAGGGATCTGGTCTTTTGTATCTCATGTCAGTTCATTATTGGCTACTAGCCTCTTCTGGAGATGAGCCTTGCCTCATTTCCAGGGTGAGGTGGTTCCATTCAGCCAAAGCAAATTCTAGGGAGAGATGGACATTTGTGAGCTAACTCTCAGAGCAGCTAAGCCATGGTGCCATGGCTGGTAAGAAAAATCTACTAGGTCAGCAATAGCATCTTCTCTACTGTACATGTTAAGCCTCCAGTCTGTGTCTCCACATCTTCCACTGATTTTATAAGTATATAATGGCCTATATTTATTATATTTTGATTGCTTGAAAGAGCTGTAGTTGCTTCTGTTATGCGCAACTAAACCTGGTCTAAGAAAGTCATGAACAAAGATTCATGAAATATGAGTAGAACTTGTCAACAAAATTATTAATAATTGTATGACATCTGGTAACCAAATAGTGTAAATTAAAGAGAAAACTGATGAATGACATTTTCCAATATAGGAAAGGTTAGGAAAAACAATTCACATTTGACAAGGCACAGAGAATTGAGCATTCTAATAATTGCTAGGGGTAGTTTAAATTGGTGCAGTTTTTCTGGAAGAAAACTTGATATTTCAAAAGCTTTACAAAGGTACATCTATATTATCTTTCACCAACCAACTCTAAGAATTTTAAGGATCCCTGGCTGGTGTGACTCAGTGGAGTGAGTGCCGGCTTGTCATTCAAAGTGTTGCTGGTTCAGTTCCCAGTCAGGGCACATGCCTGAGTGAGCCCAGGTCCCCAGTGTGGGGTATGTGAGAGGCACCCGATAGATGTATCTCTCTTACACATCGATGTTTCTCTCCCTCTCTTCCTCCTTCCCTTCCCCTCTTTCTAAAAATATATCAAATATTTTAAAAAAGAAGTCTAAGGAAATAATTTCAGCAATTCAGAAAAGTAGAAAATTTATTTAAACAATGTGAATATCAGAAAATTAATCATAGCAGTGTTTATATGAAAACATTAAAAATAACTCAAGTGAAATACCTGGTACTGTCTGGAATATAGTAAAAATGTGTTATATGTATGTAATATATGAACTATCTATACCTATACCTGTCTATAAAATATGTATGTATATAAGTAATAAACAACCATTAAAACTAGGAGTCTAGAAATACTGCAGATTGTCAATAAATGCACATGGAAAAATAGGCTACAAAAAAGTAAGTGAAAAAACGTTGTTTTGCAAATATTTAGGTATGTATAAAAAAGTCCCAGGGAGAACTAGCACCAAATATTTACAGTACTGATCTCTGGGTAGTGGAATTTTGGATAATTTCAAATTTTATTCTCTTTTGCTTATCTTTATTTTTTTATTTAGCATGTATTACTTGTATACCTTAAAAATGCATTATATTTAAAAGTTGAGGACCATTTGCTTATTAAACCAGTCCTGTCATAACAGAGAGGCCTGACCAGATCGCTGGGTAGAGGGGAAGGATGCCTGAGAGGGGTCGGGAAGTGCCCAAGGCAGCAGATTGGGGCCTGCCTCCATGCCCCCGGGGCAGGGTAAACAACTAACATGGCTTATGACCGTTTGCACCGAGCAGGTGTGGGATAAAAAGGTCACCACACATGTGCATTGTGAAGGTGAACATAGTGACGCCCCGCCCCGTGCAGGGGCACCGTGCCCTGTGCGCAGCCAGAAACTCTCCTACCTGCTTCCAGATCACGGTGGCAGGAGGAGCGGCAGAGACACGGTGCAGCCTGATGCGCATGGTGCATGGTAGCCTGAGTTGGCTGGGAATTTGTACACTCCGACAGTGTGTAGGATTTGGGGGAAAAATTTAAACTGAAGGTGCGAAGAATCTCGCTTCTTTTTTGCGTTCCCCTCACCCCAGCCGGTCAAGGCAGTGGAGCATTCAGAGAACTCGGTGGATGCGGGGCCCCGCTCGTGGCTCTTGCCTTGCCCTTACTGGCATAGTCAGGAGCAGCAGCCTTGTGCGGGATGTGCACCTTGCCCGCAAGGGGGCTCAAGGGACGCTGTGGCCCCATGCCTCACGACATTGGTCCGGGATTGCTCCCGCTTTCTCACTCTGAGATTAGCGCACAGATACATGGGCCAGCCCCAGGAGTGTGAGCAGCCTTGGGTACGGAGGCCCTATTGACAGAACTCCTTGTACCATCAGCTGCAGTGATGTGGCAATGCACCCCGGCCCCGGGAGCGGGAGGTCGCTGAGGCGGGCCAATGGAGACACCAGACCCACTGCAGAGAAAGAGAGCCTGGGTGTGAAGGGAGACCAGTTCACATAGTAGACTTGGACTCCAAAACGACAGATAAGAATGGCGGGGGGTGAGGGGTGGGATATCTGGACGTGGATATGGATTTCAGTTTTGGGGGGAACAAAGAGATTTCTGTGCTTTGCAGAAGAAATGGCTTGGAGCAGGAGAGCCCACAGCTCTCCCAAATTGTGCAGCCTTTTCATAGAGACCTTTTTTCTTCCCCACCAACTCCTGTGTTTGCCTGTGGCAGACTGCTGAATCCCACTTTGTTCAGCCACATTGGTAGCTTGCAGAACCCATAAGGCTGTGTTGCTAAATCAACTGAAATATGATGTGAGCTTTGAAATTTTCTTGGCTTTTGGTTTTTGAGTTTTTTGTTTGTTTGTTTTGGTTTATTTTTGTTCTTATTTTCTTTTTTTCTTTTCCTTAGTTTTCTGAATCTGACACAAAAGACAGAAAGAACAAATGACTTGTCAATTTTCTTTTTCATGCTTCTCCAGATAGCCCGTTCACACCTAAACTCACAGTGTATATCTACCCAGTGAACCCAAAGAAACACTGTCGGGAAGGTATAGCATTCAGACAGGATGCAATGATTCAGGGAATGGAAACCTTTATCATTTATCAATAGTCTGGCAGTTCAGAGAGCCAGGTAGCCTGCAGGTTATGAGAGGAATTTGAGCTGTGAGTCTTCTTTCTGTGTTATGTTTTACTTGCTCTTTTTGAATGGATGGAACAAAAGCTGGGGCTTAACCACCCCTCCCCTAAACCCTGCTTTATATTGTAATTTTAACCTTGTTCACTGCATCTGTTATTTCCTGTGGTTGATTTAAAGCAGAAACAAACTGAGGATTCATACTACATAAATTCATAGGCTCCAAACTTATGTAGCTATTCTGGAACATTCTGCAGGGTTGTCTTTTGTTATGACCTGCTGTAAAACCTGATGGTGTGTGTACTGTAAACATAGAAAGGTCTAGCTAACAAATGGGTCTCTAGTCATTTTTAAAAACCCATTACTACTTTAAGATATTTTACTTGTGTTTTGGAGCATGCACTTTATTTAGAAGTCTCTTTATTATTATTTTTAGGGTTTTAAAATTATTTTCTTCCCAAATGTCACAGAATGTCTTGCCACCCATCTGCTCCAAAGGCATAATTTTGAATCTGACAGTCTTTTTTGACACCTCTCTGAAGTGGGAGGAATGAACACATTTTCATTCAGTTTGGGAACTTAAATTTTGGCTTTCTTTTTTACCCTGTAGAATGAGCCTTTTGAATAGGGTCCACATTACATAAGTATTTGCATGATGTGTAAGACAACAAGGACTTTTTCAAAAGAGGATAACCCTCTTGACGTGCTCAACTACTTGGGCCACTAATGTGAGTTGGTGTATTGTCATTTCAGCCAACATCTGGTTAATTCAGGCCAAACATTTAAGCAAATTTTACATACCAGAGTTACCTGAATATGCGCCTCTTCAAAGCAATGCAGAAAACATGGCACTGTAATATTTCATTAAGATCTAACAGTAAATAATAATATTTATGAACTTCACAAGCCAGCATACTAAACATGAGAAATGATATTTGCTTAACAAATATTGAAACATCATTAGTTCTAGTTTATTTTTAAAGAACAATACAAATTTTTTTCTATTGTAAGCATTGTGCTTTTAAGGATCTTCATCTCATTTACTTTTTAGATGATTTTTTATTATGGCACTTGAGATGTGTTGGCCACTTAAAAGATCACTTTGGGATAGTACGAAGTATATCATGATAAGTTGATTCCATTCAGTATGGCTTTTGGTTACCTCTGACAAGGTGTTGGGTTTAAGTGGTATTTTAGCACCAGTAAATCAAAATTTTTGAGACTGAATGTAATTTTTAAAACAGCTATTTTTGTAAGGCTGAACAGATTTCAATTCTGGCAGCAAGGGGTCAGAATAACAAGTTATCTATTTGTTTAAAAAAGTCACATTTTAAGAGTGTACCAAAAAAATAAATAAATCAGAGAGACAAATATATTGATATCAAGATTACTTTGGAGCTTAAAAATATTACAGTGATTCAAGAATGTACTTTATCTTAAAACTAGACATTGGGTGAGATCAACCTGAACGTTTTAAGGTACCTGTGTGTGATAAACAGCAAGGAACAGAGAATAAGCCCTAGGGCCCCAGCATAAAAACAGAGGCCACGCTTATCATATAATTAGAAGAACATAAATATGTGAAAATTTAGGAATTGCATACAGTTAAATATTATCAACATTTGATAGAGGAAGAGTTTGCCAATGGTTGTCTTATCAGTAAAGCTTTCAAACTGCTTTGATGGCATCACTGGAGAAGTTTATGGAGAAAATTTATGATTACATGCATTTCTGTAAGGCACCTTGGTATTCCCGCCTAATGGCCTCTTATATGGTAATCGCCCAATCTAAATATTTTCTGCCCCTGCCAGAAACATGTCATTAAAATACAAGGGTATGAAATGACAATTGCTGGACTGAGAATGATGACATCAGGCAGTAAGCAACAATTTATTAAACACCTATTGCTCCAGTCACCCCTAATAAATAAATGTTCTCATTTAAGTGTCTTCCAACATTATGTTACTGTGCACATTTTTAGATGAGGAAGCTAAGATCAATGAGAAAATTTCACTCACAGAAATCTAGAATGTGATAGAATAGGACCTGTTTGGTCCCACTGTATCATGATTTCCTTGATTAAGTATAGCTATGATAGATAAATAAGACATAGACTCTGCTTAGATATAAAGAATAATTTAAAAATAGAATAACATATGATCCTAAATAGAGTGAAGGTAATATTTTCAGCGTCAGTTTTGTTTTTAGCAAAATTTGCATTTAGATTTGGGAGAGGGGGCTGGTTTATAATGGAGCATTCAAACAGATGTATTCATTGGGCAGATAAAACATCGTTATGCATCTAAGAAGGTAAGTGTTGCATGCTCTTAAGATAGTTCTTTATATTGATGGGAACCTGAGAAAATAGATCTAGAATTATCTGCTTTGATGCCAAAAGTTTTGTAATAAACTATCTTCTTGAACTACCATGATATTTGAATTTCAAAGTAATTCCTCATGTTATCATCTCTATGTGAGCAAGAAGGATATAAAAGAATTTGTGGTGTAGCTTAAGTAATTTTATAAATGTAGTTTGATATCAAGGACATAGTAATCTCATTGTAGTCAGAATGCAGTACAGATGAAAACTAGTTCTTTTGAACATAAAGCCATTTATTCTTGGGAAGTGGAAGTTCACACAAGTCACTGGGAGAGCCGGAAGAACAACATCGAAGCTGAGATTCATAGAAAGACACCACATAGAAATTCAATAGAACTGGTCAACCAAAAGAAATGCCAATTCTGCCACAATCTAGAATCTTGAAAAATGGGGGAGCTGTTGACTCAGCTACTTGGATCCTGTTCTGGGACTAGGGAGCTGTCAGAACTGTTGACTCCAGAGCTCTGTAATGGCTGTTTGATGTGCAACAGTGAAATGGATGTTTCAAGGGTTATTGCCTGTCTCCCAACTTAATTACAGATTGAACACTCACACAAGTTTATTTTAATGGTGGGTCCTAAATTACATCTGAAATTGCAGGTGCAAGGGAGTCTAGGAAATGTAATATTTTGTTGTCCAACCTCTTCAATATAGAAGGGCACCGTTAAAGGAGTCTAAAACAGATGGCGAATAACACGATAGAGTATATACACCACAACAGACAGGTGTAATATACCAGAGAACTTCTTTAATGCATGTTACTGATGTAAAATGAGAATATGGTAGGTAATTGGCAACCAGTTTGATGGAGGTAATTATTGAAGAAAGCAATGATTGCTGAGCATTGAGCAGCCTTGGAAACCATTAGCATAATGAGAAAGACATAGAGATTGGGAAATTTTATAAAACCTGTAGTGTAAACTTGGAGCCTTCACCTCCATCCTTTCCAAGATTCCTTTAGTGAATTAGTATAGTGCCAGAAATAAGACTGCCTCAGACCAAGGCCAGGGTTCTTCTGGAACACAGTTTTTTTGTATAAGTAAAGAAGGTGAAGAACCCCATTAAAGAGATTGAGTGGATTGATGCTAGAACCACAACTATGACGTTTATTTCAACTGATCTTTTCCAAATTGAATTGTGCTGTCTGTTCTTGATGCACTTGGAAAATGATCGTTCCATATGATAAATTCATACTGCAAACCCTTGTAATGTGCCAAATGAGCTTTTATGTGACACAGTAACTTTTAAGGCTTGCCAAAACTTTGAAATGTTGGAAAAGGTGTTGCTAGTTTTCAAAATGTGCTAATTGGGTTTGCCTTCCCAGATGGCATAGAATAAGAAGGGGGGAAAAAGAAAAAGAAAAAAAAAGGTGCCAACTTGTAGTTTCATCAAGAAAATTTTAGGAATAACCCACAGAAGAGCAAATCATATTGGTGTATATAATAGGGTGATTTTAATCTTCTTTATCATACTTCAAAGAATTTGTGTGTATAGTTACTATTTCAGGAAAAAATAGAATCACAACAGCATAAAATAAATAATTGAAGTCCTATATGATTCTGAGCACAGTTTTCAGAATCTCTAACTTAAAATGAACCATTCATATTTTACAATTATATAAATGGATCTAATGTAACTGCTTAAACAGAGTTGCTTCTGTGTGTGAAAATTGGTAAGATTACTTGTTTCTCTGTATAATCATATCTTCCTTTTTTTTTGTTTTTACCAAACTGAAATATAACTACTTTGTCCCATATGTGACTAAGCATGTTATCTGAAGAGAACATGCCATTTTCTATTTTAAAGGTCTGTGATTCTTGATGTTCTTATTGACCCAGTATTGTGTTATTTTAAAATAACTTATAGTATTCAAGTATTTAAAAATACTTTTCTGCCAGATCAGTCACTAAATCAATTAAGCTACTTCAATTTCATTGGTTCTTCATTCTAATGTTATCTGATATTTATTCTGTTAGAAGGCCTAGCCGGCTGACCACGAACTAAGAACTAGGAGATTTGACATTCTTGGGAACATAGTAAATTACTGATTTGGAAAACAAATTAGGCACTTGATTGAAGCTGGTAGCATCTAAGGTAAAATTGTAACTGAAAATTAAGTAAAAGATATGAGAAATTGTCATTTTGGACAGGCTTGAGACACAATAAAAACAAACCAAACAAATACCAAAAGCTGACTCACAACTTTTCATCTGAAAGAAATGCCGCATCTCAGGAAGCAAACAGAGAAGATTATTTCAAAGCCACATTAATGCTCTGTGATTTGAAAAGTCAAGAACTAGAGATTTCCTATAGAATGAATGTTTGCATCGCCCCCAAAATTCCTAGTTGAGACTCTAATCCTCAGTATGATGGTATTTAGAGATGGAATCTTTGAGAACTAATTAGTTTTAGATGAGGAAAGGAAGGTAGAGTCCTTGGGATGGGATTAGTGCCCTTATAGGAAGATGAGGAGACATGAGAGCTTTCTCTCTCTACTTCTGTGCCACGTGAGGATACAAAATAAAGATAGCCATCATCGAATCAAGAAGATTCTCAACCAATATTGGGTGTTCCAGAAACTTCTTATTGGACTTTCTGTCCTTCAGAACTGTGGAAAATAGTTGTTTAAGCCACCCAGCCTATGGCAAGATTGTTACAGCAGCCTGAGCTGACTAAAACATGGTCATACCACAGTCTGGTACAGGGATGATTTTTGTCAATATGGGTTTAAGTTTGGGGTGGCAGTTGTGTGCTGGAGCTTAGAGTAAATATTGTATCAAAGAAAAGGTCTTCAATGATACTACTTTTTTTCTGATATAATGGTAAGAAGAACCTAAATGAGTTTTAGTTCAAAAGTTCAGATGAATGAAAGATGTATGTGTAAAATAAAGAAAAAAATCATAAATTTAGAAAAGAAAGCATAAGGCAGAAAAAATATACAATCGTTTATTTTAATCCCTTAAGGTGAAGTTTTTTAGTTTTATTTTTTAATCGCACAATGCAAGACAGTTATATAACATAAAATAGTAGAGATATAGGTATGTATATAAATAGATTGGTAAGTACAACAATAGGTAGAACTATATTAATTCTTGTTGGTTAAAATGTCTAAAAACTAGTTAAAAAGGAAAGTACACATCAGATAAAAATGTAGATTAACATACTTAATATTTTAAAAACACTTAAAAAACAATTTGAAATGCTCATAATTATCATTATAATCTTTTAAAAGTTTTATATTTTCTGAGCCTTTATTTTCTTCTTTTTAGAAAACTATTTTTTTTCTGTATGTATAAGTTAAGGTGTATAAAACTTGTTTCAAGATTTCCTAACATCCAACAATAGCTATTTTAAAAGATTATTTTATATCCTGATTAATTATAATCTCTTTAACAAGGTCAATAAAGTGCTATAAAATCCAGCCCTATTTACCCAGTAACATCTACCCCTGGCAACACTGCATGAGCTGTCTTTGTTTTCCTCCTAGTTTTTCTCAGAGTGTGGTGGGTCGAATTGTGCACCCCTCAAAACCCCATAAAAAAAGATATGTTCAACTCCTAAGCCTCAGCACATGTGAATGGAGCCTTATTTGGAAATAAGGTCTTTGCAGATGGAATCAAGTATGATGACGTCACACTGGACTAGATGAGCTCTAAATCAAATAACTGATGTCTTTGTAAAAGAAAGGAAATAACTATTTGGACACAGAAACATTGAGGACACACACAGAAGTTGGAAGCAGAGACTGGAGTGATGAGACCACAAGTCAAGAATTGCTTGGGGTCACCAGAACAGGAAGAAACACGGCAGATTACTCCCCAAGAGACTGTTGATGCCTTAATTTCAAACTTTTTGCCTTCAGACCTGTGACAGAATAAATTTCTGTTGTTTGATGCACCCAGTTTGTAATGGTTGGTTATAAAAGACCTAGTAAACTAATATACGTGGTCTGAAAGAACTTGTTTATTTTTGACATTTTCCTTATTATCTGTCTCCCTTCAGGAGAACATGTACCACATGAAAGCAGAAGTCTGTCTTCTTCACCAATGCTTCTCCAGTGACAGCAATGGTATTGCCTGCAACATAGTAGGTACTTAATAAACAAAGGAATAACTAAATGAAGGGTGACTGAATAAATAAAATAAAAATTAAATTTTAATTCATTACAAATGATCAATGACTACATTGAAATTGTTTCCACTTAAGAAATAATCAATGAGATAAAATCTTTAATCTATTAAATAGGTTAGTGTTTAAAAAAAGTTCATAATAACCACTGTCAGCAACAATAGAGACATAAGTAATTTTATCGCACTGCTGGTAAGTATTAAACTGGTATAATATTTTAGGAAAAATAATTTAATAATAAATAATCTTTGACTACTTTCATTAACTTTTTCCTAGGAAACCATTACAGAAGCTGACTTTTTTCAATAAGTATATTTCTGCTGAGATTATTTATAATAGTTTAAAAACTTGAAAGAAACAAAACAAATATTAATAGAGTATTGATTAAATAACTATTGATACATTATGAGTTTTATATTCATATATATAACTTTATACAAAGTATTTTAATACAGAAAGATGTGCTCCATCTTTATTGTTAAGTGAAAAAATATTAGCCTATAAACAAGTAGAATACTTCTGTCCCAATTTTAGGGATATATAAGTATTTACATATTTATATATGTTTAAAGACTAGATATGTTTATAGTAGTTATCCCTAGGTTGTAGGATTCAAGCAATTTTTATTTTTTTGTGGCTTTTTTATGTCTTCCAACAGTTTCTGCAATGAACATTTATTATGTTTATAGTCAGAAAATAATTATAAAATGAGAAGAATTGAAGAATTCCTTGTTTTATGGCTCAGCTATAACATGTCCTTGAATAATGCTATTGTGCCTTTTATAAATGATAGGCTTGGGTTTTTCTGTCAATACATTGAAATCTAAAGACTTTATGTAACTAATGATGCAGCACCAAAATATTAGCCAATTTACAAGTCAGGACTTATTTATACTTCTCTTGGGAAGCCAAATAATGTGTTACCTTAACCTGTACCTTCATTATACCATAGTTTGATAAAATATGGAGTAGGTGACAATCCAGCTATAAATACAGCAGTGAAAAGCTCACACATATTTTCTATTCTATGGAATGGTAATGGCTCTATTGAAGGCTGAACAGCAGATCTAAAATTATTTTCCTAGGGAAGAACAGAGTTCTAATTAATTAATTTGGTAAAACTTTTTCTCCAATGGACATTTTTTAAACAATTATGTAAAAAAGAGAGAAAAAGCATCATGGGTTTAAAACTCAGGGTTTCATGTTGAGAGCTGATATTCCTGATCCCATATAAAGACACCATGGACTCTTTGTGAGACTGGAAATGAGAAATGTAGTTAGTGAAATCTATGCCCTCAAATGACTATGAAAAATGATGCTTTTGTCACTTACTCTAAATGGTGAAACAGAACCAGAGGCTCGGGGAAAGTCTGGTATGGGGTGGGGGTGGTGCTGCCGACTGTAGGGGAGACCAGCCAGCTGCCTGCCAGCCCTGCCCCTGCCAGGTGCTGGCTCTGCATTCTTGGGTTATTTACTTAACTTCTATAGGCACATCCCTCATTCTTAAAATAGCGTAACAATATTATTAGAAAACATCTTTAGTGCCTAATGTGCTTTGTAGTGATTGTCTCTTCTTAGGAGAAAAGAAGGTATATTGTTATTGGATACCACCAAGCTCTTTCATTGTTCTTGTTTCAAAACATATCCATTACTCATGGAGTAGTTACTTCACTTAACTCTGACCAGTTTCCTTGGTGGCGTCTTCCTGTTGCCCTAAACTGGGAGAAAACCTGACTTCTCTGTTGCTGTGTTCAGAAGAATGAACTTGTATGATTGTATCATAGTGACTGTCTTCTGCTATAATTTACCAACCAAGAAATCTAGGTATCCCAGGTTACAATATGTGAAGTTAAAGAAAGGCCAGAGACAAAGACTTGTCTCCTATTACCTGAGAGCAGGTGATTATTCTCTGTGATTCTACCAACCCAGGATTATTTCTCCTCTCTGTCTTAGCTGTCCTCTGAGTTTGAGCCATTGGTTGGCTGGACCATTCAGATCAATGATTCTCAAACTCTTTGGCTTGAAACATTGGCATTTAGTGAGTTAGTGTGAGATGGTCCTGCATTAACACAAAGTTGCAAAACAAAGTGTTGCTTAGTTAAATTATAAGTTATTGTTTTTTCCTGGTGCAACAATCTTATATCTTATTTGCAATAAATCACATTATACACATATTCAGTAGAGCAGTTGACACGCTGTTTTTCAAATTACACCATGGTTCACTGAAAAAAAATTGAGATCTTTCAGTTTCATTGAACTGTAAGTCTTATCTTTCCATCTCTTTTCTTTGATGTATTTTTGGCAAGTCAAATATTAATTATAACTAATAAACCTTCCATTGTTATTATGGTTCAAGGATAAGATCCAGTGTTTATAAAGTGTGTAAAGACACTCCGCCCCCAAACACTATGTCTAGGTACCTGGCGCATATTTGCTACTCAATTACTATTTATAAATTGAACAAATGAATGAAATATTAAGGGTCTGTGACAATCATGTCTTTAACTTTGCATCAGTAATAGTAGGACAATGTCAAAATAATTGGACTGATTATCGAAGAACAACTAGAATTTTACTAATTCAGTATGTCTTTGCAGCTGCTAAGAAAAAAGCATAGAACCCAGCTTCAGGGGTCTTTTTCAGGCTTTGGAGAATGGGATCCACTGAGGTAAGAGCAGATTTGAAATTACAAAGACAGCAATCCGTCAGTCCAGTGCTCTGACCCCAAAGGACATTCAGAAAATGTTCTTACCGATTGCTTCTAACCTCTACCTTACTTTCTCTCTTTTAGGCATACCAAAATGAACAAAAAGAAAGAAGTTTCACACATATACTCTTCATTTGCTAGTACATTTTGTAGCTTTGCATTTTATCCAGACATTTTCCCCCCAAATCATTTTACACATTACAGTTAATCTGCAAACATTTCAAGGGTTACTTAAAGGTAAGTAACTTTCAGTTTGAGGACAGTGTTTTTATAAGGGTGGTAATAAGTAAATTTAAAAAGCTGTACTGAACTAATTGTTGTAATAAGACCCTAGAGGCACCATAAAACAGACAAAAAGTGGCCTAGAGTAATTTTTTACTTTTGTTGAACAGTAACCATTTCTAAAAAGCATTTTGTTTTATTTTGAGCTGAAGAATGTTTGCTTTCTCTTGTAGGTTTAATATTTTATATAAGTCAAATAATATGCAGTGATTCTAGGATCTTTATTTTGAGATAGCCCTTCTCTGAATCAGTATCAATTCTGGACAAGGTGACCCCAGTTATGATGGAAGTATTGAGAAAATGTTATGTGACATTGTCAATTTCAGTGTCATAAGAGCAGTATTAGAACAGTGTTTTACATATATGCACTGTGCATAGTGCTGTTTTAGGAAAATACAGTGATATATCACCCCCACTGAAGACTGTATTGATACTACTTGTCCCATATATTGAACTTTAATCACTTTTAAAGGCCAGGACTTCTTTCCTTCAGATATTTGCAGGCAGTTAAACATCTGAGTTAGTCTGCGGTTAGGATAAAAAGATGAAAAGATTAATTGCATTTTGAATTGTTAGATATTGTTGTTATTTTAATCCTCACTGTTAACAAGAACATGAATTGGCTCTTTTACCAATAAAAGTGATATTTTGAAATAATTGCAATTTGTTGTGTTAAATGAACAAGTGAGAGGTGGAGGAGATTGCTTATATACGCACATGCACAAAACACATTACATGATTGCAATATTCTTTCAAGTAAAAGTATTTCATTTATGCCCAGTGTACATGGAAACACTTAACAACATCACAAAGTGTTAGTATAAAGGCTATTAAAGGATCAACTCAGTATTTTCTTGCTGAAAACTCACTGCAGTGTTGGCCTTGACATGACCTATAGAATTTTATGTTGGCAGAAAACCAACTTTGAAATTTGTTCTGTAGCAAATCATTGTGGCAATATACTTCCAGGAATTAAATCCTTTACATCGCATGGCAGTGTTGCCAGAGAGCGTGTAGGGTCTCTTCTGATAGGAACCATGAAGGAGACTTTGGCCAGAAATTCAAAGCCATATGTTAGTCCTGTCAAAAATGATATGGATCTGCTTACAAAAACCTTGCACAGTCGCTCTGCCAGGAACCCCGCGGCTGTGTCCTGCCGGAAAGCTATTGCACGTGTTATCACTGCCAGAAATTGATGCTGCTCTGGGATCATCCAGCAGCACTAAAAACTCAACCTCTGGGTTTCTACTGCCAGACTTTAACTATTAACAGAGCCTGAGAGTGTATTACAGGGAAATGAGGCCTATTTGCCCTCTCTAGGGTGAGGGCGGGCAATTCTATTGGCTTCAAATTCTTGGAGTTAATTAGCTCTTTGGAAAGGATTTCTGGCTGGTATTATATTAGTTATGTTTTCTGATGTATATGAACTTTACCTAACATTTCCACAAGAATGGACTCAAATCACTTTTTATTTATAAAACTTTATTTTTATAAATTATAAATATTTATTTTCATAAATTATTAAAATTTTATTGTATTTATAAAGGGGAATAGTCAGATAAAAGTACTGTAATTTCAAGACAGTTTGTCATCAGAAGAGTAGTTAGTATATTATAAAGAACGCTAAATAATCAACTTAGTGTTTGCTCTACAAAACCTAGAGTAACAACAAAGTTTCCAGTCTGATATTTGTGCACAAAACTGTTGATGACAAATAACTCCCATATTCTGCAGTGCAGTCAGTATGATATAAATACATTTTACTTTGAAAAAAATATTTGACATATTTGGGACCTGAAGTTTTTTAAAGACATTTCAGTTGTGAATTAATGAGCCTGTTTACCTAAGTTGTGCAAAACTGCTACACAAAGTATGATCCATGGGATGATGCCAGTTTCTGAACTGTTGCAATTGATCTATTAAAGATAAGTACAGAAAATCAGGGGACATGCTTAGAAAATTTACAGCAATTTGATAGTGCTGAAAATTTTTATTGTATTTTATGAAATATAAATCTAAAATAGATTAAAAATTGAAAAATTTCCAGTCACCATTTCCTCATCATAATTAGACATTGCTAATCAATCATAGACTTGGTTTAACTTTTTTTCTTTTATCACTGTTATGCTGGCTTAGACCATCATTTTTTCTAGTACAATATTATTAACTTTATTCTACAATATTTGTACATAATGTTTTGGTACCTTGAAATTTATGCAAAAAAAATGATTTTTGGGTCAGCCAATTACTCCAATGTGAGCCCCTTTTCTTTCTTAACCAGTTCCATTATGGGAAACTCAAAAAAAAAAAAAGATATATTTTGTCAAAAATATGGAGTTGTTGCGTATAAGTTTTCTTACCTACATCGTTGACCCTAGGTGAAAAACCAGTATGCAATTTCCCTTATTAGTAAGAGTAATTGACAAAACTTAAGTGGCTCTTGGTTTTATCAAGGGTAAAATGATGTTGGGTTTATGGTCACATGTTTTAATGAAAATCGGTTCCCATTCAGGTAACAAACCTGGGCTCCACATCCTGCTGCTGGCCCTGCAGAGTATTTATAGTCTCCATTTTGTTTTCAAAATTAGGTATCCTTAAGCATCTATGCCACCTCTAGCTTTTACCCAAGTGCTAGTCATAGAGAACACAGCATTAGCTGGGTTTGAAGCTGAGCAGTGGGATTTCAGCAGGAAAAATGGCAGACTATCTCTGCTGTCAGGGCACTCCTATGCTGCAAGGGAGAAAAATGTTGCACACACTCAACTACACACGTTGATATACAAATGCTAATAGAGGAAAGGGGCTTGCGAATTGAACTTTAGTATGTCATAGAATAATATATATTTAACATCATGACTTATACCTATAGTTTCTACAATAAAAGCATTTCCACAATATATTGCTTGGAAAAAAAGTTATCAGAGCAACATATATAAAAAACTAAAATCATATTCTTGCAATTTTATATGTATTAATATAAAGTAATCCATCAAAACATTAGCTATGTAATAATTTATGCAGGAGATCTTGGAGATCATTTTTTCATCAGTTCTTTGTACATTTCTGAATTGTTTTAATATTTTACAGTGAACTTATATCTTACAAGAGAATACAGGTAGTTGATTTTTAATGATGTTTTTTCAATTTCTTTGTTAGTTTTTAGTTGTATTTTTGATGATGAAAGATTTTAATCCATCAATACTTTCCTTTATAGTTTCTGCCTTTAGTATTATGTACAGAAAGGCCTTTTTCAGATTAAATACCATTTTAACATTTATATTCTAGTTATATTTTTGGTTTCATGGCTTACTATTGATTATTTAATCATTTTGAAATTTATTTTGATATATAAAATGAGGTAAGCATCTTTTTTTCTCCCCTAGAGAGTTGGTCAATTATTTCAACACCATTTATAAAGTGACTTGGGTTTTTAATGCTACCTTAAAACACCATCTCATTCATAGATTAGTTATATATTTTGTTTTATTTCTGGTGTTATGTTCAATTATCTATTTGTCCAATCAGTGACCAGTATCATGTTATTTAAATTATTTTTACTGTATATCTATACTTTTAATACTTTTATGTTTTTATATTTTTATGCTTCTTAATATTAACCTAAATGTATTCATTTCTTCTTCCATTTTAGAATTTTTCAATTATTTTTTTCAAATTCAGACATGAATATTTTTCCAATTACTTGAGCAAGAATTGCTATACATTTTCACATTAACTTTGCAGGAATTTTAGAATAATTTTGAAAAAATACATACTTAGGATTTTGACTTGAATTGGACTAAACGCAACTAATTTGGAAATAATTTTCAAATTTGTATTATTCAATATTTCTATTCAATAGTAAGAGCAAACAACATCCTTCTGATATGTTGAAATCAATAAAGTATTTTTAGTTTTTCTGTATATGTGTCACATTTATTATTATGCTATTTCTATGTATTTCACTTTCCTTATTATTGTGCTTGAGACATTGATGTTTCACCAGTTATCTGTTATGTAAATGTCTACTGTTATTGTGTTCATGATCTTTTAAATTATGTCAGCAATTAGACAACAAAGATATACTGGCTAAATATCAAAATGGATAGATTTATATTTTCATAAACTATGGAAAGTTTTACATAAGCCAAGCCCTTTCTCTTCCTTTATTTTCTTTGGTCTTTCCCAATATGGACATCTCTTCCCTTAAAAGTGGTATCTGGCTATCTCCTCTTTTGCCTTTTTCTTCTAGCTTTAGATGTGTGGTTTCACATTGGATCTATTATTCTTTCATACCTAGAGCCATTTTATTTCTCCACAAGAAGCCAGGGTGGAAGGGAATCTTTTTTTCCCTTCGAACACTGTATTTAAAAAGTAGATAAAACATTTTTAACAGAACTTCACAGCATGGAGCAGGGTGGAGTGGCACCATATTTAATAGATCAGTATAAATTAGACCAAAGCCTCAGGACAGAATTCCAAAATGTTGAAAATTTTAAGAAACATAATTGAAGCTTAAATTTTATTGTTTTAATACAAGTCCCATCTATTACTGGGATGTAGTACTGTAGTCAAATAACACATGGAATAGAATAGGCTGACATACCATTCTCAAGGACAGTTTCATGTTTGCTCCTTCAAATATGTGATGTGTATAATGGCAGTTGGCCTTTTTCAACTGTAGTATAAAATTCTAACAATTTCAAAACCTATATATTTGGAGATCAAGTGAGTTAGGTTTGTTTTGTGTCACTACTTTTATTAAATAATTATTTTGAGTCCTCTCTGTGTGCCAAAATCTATTCATATTACTAAGAAAATCATGGTGGTTGCTCCAAAATCTTGGCCTAATGATTTTATAATTGGAGGGTCTATCATAAGTACATAAATATGTAAATATTTTAGATAATGATAAGTGTCTTTAAAAATAACAAACAAGGCAATGAGAGAGAGACAGGGCTTTGTTGCTACTTTATCTGATTGTAATATGAGACCTCTCCAAGAAGGTGGTCTTTATGGTAAATGTTAAGAAGACAGTCATACCAAGGGTATTCCTGAGAGAGGACAGAGTGCATGCAAAAATGTAAGGCAGATGTAATCTTGGCCCCCTACAGGGACTGGAAAAGAAAACTTTCTTTCTGGAGCATAATGAACAGATAGAAACTGACATGAACTCAGAGAGACAGCCAGAGGCCTTGTCTATCATATTGGATAGCTTAAACATTGGGTTTACCTCACAAATACCATGTTCTATCAATCACAGCATTCTGTTGTCTAATATATAGTATATGCTCAATAAATATGACTTGAAATAAATATAGTCTCTCAAAAAGAGAATGCATATTTAATTATAGCTATTGTTAAAGTATCAGCATAACAAAACCTGAAACTGAAAGTTGATTATGAGTATTATTTTCTTTTGTGAAACAAAACATATGTCTCAGGAGCTTTTTTCCTCTTCTCTCACAAATTTTTAAAAAATGAAATATAATTAATTCTCAATAAGAGTTTTACATTTGGCTAGAAGAAAACACTGACAAACAAAATTAAATTTCCCTTAAAAATTAATTGTTTCATAAAGAAAAACCCCCAAATTATGGAGAGTTCCTATTTCCAAGAATAATGAGTCACATTTTTATTCCATTAAAAGCTATTGAACAACTGTAGTGCTTTGAAATTTCAAGAACATGATTTGCATTCAATTTATGACTCTCTTCTTGTTTACCCTACTCTCACCATGGATTTTTTTTTAACTTCTCATGGTATGGGTCTTTTCATTGTTCTCTCTCTGTCCCTTTTCTTACTAAGGAAATGTTTCATCAGAACTACCATCTGCACCTTCACCATCCCCCTTACTCCTGCTTGTTTCTGTGACGAGCTAGTAATCTGCATGACACCACAATACACCACAGCTGCACCAGTTGTTAGACCACTGGAATAGTCCTTTATGGTTTGGTAAATTATGGCTGGCCAGTAGCTCACCACATGATTCCTGATACCCTAGCCCTTCCTCAATATCCACTACCATAAGGGCTGATGTCCGGCCCCAAAGTCCTTCCTCTAGCATCAAAGCTTGAATTTGCTCTGACTGATCAGCGATCATGATGTGCTAGTTGCAAATACTTTAAGTATTACCCTTGGTTCTATGACTCAAACACTAACATTAGTAGGCAATATGCTAAGCACTTTATTGTCTTATTACAAAAAAAAATCAGCAACTTTGTGTAGTTGGCGTTACCTCAGTTTTATAGATAGAAAAATGGAAGCTCAGAGGATACTTAAGTGATTTGCCCAAAATCACACTACTAGTAACTGATTTGGCTAAAATTAACCCAGGACTATTTTAATAATAGTGTTATCAACTATGGCCTTGTGTTTGTCTATTATTAGAAGTTAATGTGGATACCTTTGGGACGTATATCTCAAATGAAAGAAAAAACAAAATATTTTTACCAGCTTGAAATCTACTGGATTTGGGAAGGACTTACTGATATCTACAGGGTAGAGCATCTCATGATTATCCCTCAGTGTCTATTGACAAAATATGGGTTTTCATTTTGATCTGTTTAGAGATTTTAATATTACTAGAAAAATATTTCTACTAAGAAATATAACATTATTTTTCTTGAATTGGAAGCTCAATATGACTGTTTCCAGGCCACTTCGTTCTTCTAATGGCAGTTAAAAAAAAGGTTCTCCCCCATAAAAAAGGCTGTCCAGGTAATAGATCTTAAATATCAATGGGTAATACAATGTTGTTATGCTGTGGAGTCAAGGAGGAATACAATGGCATTCGTGGGGTTCCTTAGGTTACATGGTTTTTACTACCAGGTTCAAGAGTAACAAGTAATATAAGACCACTGCAACCCTACCCAGGCAAAATCACTCAGAATTCAGATGTGTTAGGACTGAAAGATCCATCCCACTGTAGACAGATCACTGACTAGTTGACGTACTGGGTGAAGATAAAAGTAATGATTTATATAAAGTAAACTTTAATTGCTAGAGAAGGGAAATCATAAATCCATCTCTTGTAACAAGTTACAGAATTAATGTACTACATACATGTTTTATTCTATCGTCTGTGTATACTGGAAGAGAGACTTTTTAAAAAATTTTCTTTTATTTTGCCCATGTTGAATATACTGGGTTTGGCTGCATTTATGACTTAGTAGTTTGTCTACATACAGTTGGTATTCAGGCAGAAGTAAGGGAAAACTAATACCTGTAGATTATGGAGATACAGTCTGTAACACGACTTTGGATGTCCCCTTCTGATGAGGAGGGGAGATGTCTTGTTTGCAATATGGAATCATTGCATCATAGTAGGCAAGGCCAAAACAATTGTTTTGCCATTGAAGTACAAAACCATATATATCATTATTGAACAACCAAAATTTCAGGTAATGATAATCATTTTTACCAGACTATTATTGGAACACCCTTGTATGTTTGGGAAATTTCTCTGTTTAAGTCTTCATTGAAACAAGAATCTCCTGTCCTTTGTAGAAACCGAGAAGCCATCCTTCTCACAGCAAAAGGGCAGGTACAGAATTTAAATCTTAATATTTAGACACACATTCTGACCTTGAATTGTGAGTTAGTGATACATAGAAGTGGGAACATCGTAGACTCAATTTTGATGATGGTGGTGGTATCGGCAATAACAAGTTGCCTGGTGAAACAGTACACATGGCGGTATCCTGCATCCTGTGCATCAGCATCAATGGAACAAGTTTGTCAAGGCCGTGGAACTGAGGAGATCTCATAGTGTTCAGTTGTCTTTTATTCCAACTGTTTCCCAAGTATAAACTCAAGAATACCTGGTGATTCCTGTGTCTATTAATAGTCTTTCAATATATCCCAGATTTTCCTATTGCTTGCAGTTAAAAACTAAATGATTCATGAGATGCTCGTATTATATTTGGTCATTTTAGTGCAGAGGTGACAAGGTGATGTCATATTAAACACATAGATTCTGATTTTCATTATGGACTGGGAGCTTCTGTTATTTTCTCACTTGGAATTTTTATTAGAACTCCAAATACATCATTAATGAATTCTCTAGAGAAATATGACAGCCTCCAGCTAAAGTTGAAAAGTCAATTCTGATAAAAAGAAACCAGCCCCGACTGTTGCTTTATTCTATTTTTTTCCCCAGTGGCTATAAATGTTTAAAGCTCTTTCCCCTTAATTTAAATTCCTTAGTTTAGTTTCAAATAATATCCTGGTGAAAAGAATTTTTATTCCTTTTTAATTGAGGCCTCCATTTATAATGAAACTGATTTTAAGTATGTGCAGTGGATGAGTCCGATTAATGAGATTAAAGATTCTGAGTTTTCACTTATTTCTCTTAACTAGATCTCACAGTGATTTTTAAAGGTTAGCTCATCACTGCTTCAGGGATCCATGTTTCAGGTCTATTATTGTCTCATTATTGAAATGAATTTCATTATATCCAAAATACTATCCTGTCTTCAACTCTTTCTCTAATATTTAGGAGGCTATAATTGTTCATTAGACAGCTACCAGTGAAAAGCTTTCACTTTATTAAGTCTCCTGTTAATCTGCCTGCTTGGGGCTCTGAAAAATTCTATGTTAATTTCTATTGACCTTGCTTTTCCGTGTGTATATTTTCAGCAATTACATCCATCACGATGACATGGTCATCAAATTATGTAATTTATTCTTAGAGTTCTTTTTACCAGAATACGTTTGCTATTCATCACTATATATTTTTTTCCATTCTTCTAAAAACAAATGCCTGCTTCATATTTGCAGCACCAAGACATTGTAACTGGTGTCCTAGAAAATTTATTTTTAATAGCTTTTCCCAAAGATCTGGTAGATGGTTTACATAATGCTCTGATATTTACTTGTCATCTGCCTGTTTTTAACTGGAATAGAATGGTGGTCAATTCTATGAATCCCTAATGTATAAACCATCCCACTCCTTTTAAAAGGTTTTTGTTGGTAATATTTTTCATTACAAAATGACATATTTATTAAAAAGAACTTAATCATAAAAAAGTTTAAATAAGCAAATGAAAATCATTCGTAATTCCCTGAGTGATGGCAAAAGATAACATTTTGCTGTTAACCTCTTGTTTGTCTCTCTATCCTCCATCTATTCATTCAACAAATGTTTAATTTTTTAATCTTTTTATTTATTGATTTTTGGGGGGGAGAGAAAGAAACATAGACTGAACCTCCACTCACACATGCACTCATTGGTTGATGTCTGTGGTTGATTCTTATATGTGCCCTGAGTGGGAATGAAACCGACAACCTTGGCATATCAGAATGATACTCTTAACTAACTGAGCTACTCTGTCAGGGACCATGAAATGTTTTTTGAGTGCAAACTAATGCCAGGTTGAGATTCTTATAATATAGTAGTAAAGAAAAGATATTTTAAAAAAATTCTGCCCTTAATAGGGGATGTAATCTAATTGAGACCCACATACACAAATACGCACAGACGCACAAATATATTAATACATATTCTGTTAAAAATATATTCATAATTTTTGTCCCATAAAATTTTTAAAATATTTTGTTTTTAAAATTGAAATGAAATACACGTGGCAGAAAATCAGTCATTTAAGTGTACAATTCAGTGTCACTTGGTACACACACACTGCTTTGTAAACACCACCTCTTTTTAGTTTCAAAACATTTTCAGCTCCTCAAAAAATGTTACTCATATGAACTAAATGGTCATTTCCTATTCTCTAACCTCCTTGCCTTTGGATAGCAGTAGTCTGTTTTCTGGCCCTGAATAATTCTGAATATTATATTTAATATAAATAAAATTATACAATAAGTGATGTTTTGTGCCTGACTTTCTTTCACTTAAAATAATGCTTTTGAGGTACATCCCTGTATTAACACAAGTTTACTTCATTATTTTTATGGTTAAAACTATCATGTTGTATGTATATAGCTAACATTTTGAGTGTGTTTGCATTGACTTTGTATCCTGCTGTTTTGCTGAATTTGCTTATTAGTTCTAATAGGGTTTTTTTCTGTGTGTGTGAAATCTTAGGGTTTTCTATATATAAGATGATATAATCTGCAAACATAGATAATATTATGTTTGTAGATTATAAAATTTCTATTCTTCATTCACAAAACTTGTTCTTTCCCTTCTACTTAGTCTACTTAGCTAAAGATTTGTCAATTCTGTTAATCTTTTCAAAGAACCAACTTTTGATTTTCTCTATTGTTTTTTTTTTCTCTATTTTACTAATTTCTGCTTCATTATTTCTTCTGTTAAATTTGGGTTTATTTTTTTCTAGTTTCTTATGTTATAAAATTAGATTGTTGATTTGAGATCTTTTTTGTTTTAAATGTACACATTTATTGCTATTTTTTCCTTTTAATACTGCATTTGCTGCATCCCATAGTTTTAGTATGTTTTGTGTTTATTTTTATTAGTTTCTAAGTATTTTCTAAGTTTTCTTGTGATTTATTTTTGATTTCCACAATTTAGTAAGTTTTTCAGTTTTTCTTCTGTAGTGGTTTCTATTGGGTTGGCCAAATAGTCCGTGTTTTGTTTTGTTTTTTCCATAAGATGGTTCTGGTAGTGCTTAGTTTTCTTTAACTTCATTCAAAACAATTTTGTTAGATTGTATTATGAGAGCTGTCATATCATGATGCATTTAAAAAAACATCAAAACTGGTGAATTTTTGTGTAGCCATTTTAATATTGAAGACTGAAGAAAACACACATTTTCTACATATTATGCTTTATAAAAATGCAAGTGAAACGCAAAAAAAATAGATTTGTGTAATGTGTAAAGAAGACTGATCAAACATGTCAAAAGTGGTTTGCAAATTTTTGTGCTGGAGGTTTCTCGCTGGACGATGTTTCACAATGGAATGGACCAATTGAGGTTGATAGTGATCAAATTGTGACATTAATTAAGAACAATCACCATTATACCACAAAGGACATAGCTGGCATAATCAAAATATCCACATCAATAAAGTTATTGGTGAAAATAAAAAAATGTGCCTTTTATTTTATGGAAAAAAACTAAACAGACATTTTAGCCAACCTAATGACTTTAACCTGTTGTGGTCAGGTTTAACAGCATAGGGAAGTTGTTCTGATATGTCCAGACTGACATATCAGGATTGAAATGTTTATTCTCCCACCATTGTTTATGGAATAAGTTACTAAAAATCTTTAGACTAAAAGATACTTTGTAAAATACCTATATTTTTTAATCTACTGAGACTTGATTTGTGGCCTAACCTATGGTCTATGCTAAAGAATGTCCCATGTGTTTGGAGGTAGAGTTCTGAATCTGTTTGTTATAGTTTTATTGTATTGTTGAAATTGTTCGTGTGTATTTACAACAGTTGATTTAAAATCTTTGCCTAGTAAATCCAATGTCTGTGCTTGTTTAGGGATAGTTTCTGATGATTTCTTCCATGAATGTGTAACTTGTTTCTTTTTACACTTTGTAATTAAAAAAAAGAAACAAAGAAAACACTTGACATTTGAGAGATATAATGCTCTTTATTCTGGAAATCAGATTCCTCTTTATTCACATGTTGCTTTTCTCATTTGCTGTGTTACGTAGCTGTTTATTCTGTGACTTTTCTACAATATTGTTGTGAAATATGTATGTACACTTTCTCACCTCAGATTAGTAAAATTTAAAGGCTTAGGGTCCTCGCAGGTCTTTAATGTGCATGTGCCTTGCCCGGGGAGCGCATATAGCTTTCTGAACTCTCTAGTATGCTTAGACACTTTTAAATTTATAAAATCAAACACACAGAGAAAAATCTTATTTTCTTACCTTTTACTCCCAGGATTTAGATATCTTGATATTTGGCATAGCTATAATTTTTAACCACAGGCCACAATAAATTGTTCATTTCTCTTACAATTTTTGTGTGTGTCTATGTATGGATTGCCTACCACACTTGCACATTGTGTGAGTTCTGAGTCAGGCAAAATGAAATCAAGCATCTTGTGCCAGTCTTCAGGTAGCCCCTAGGCATACTAGAACAGATAAAAACAATTATTTGAGAATCATATCCATGCTGTTCCTGTATAATCAGAGACAAGAGTTCCATGCTGGGAAGCAGGCCATCATCAACGATGCAGTCAAGCCAAGGAGGGGGTTGGGCAAATGTAAACAAAACATCACGTGGCTTTCCTACTATTTTCAAGTTATCCTTTATTTGATTCAGTGCTGACTTGATTGCTGAAAACCTTTGACTGTTTTTTCCAGAGTTCTGACAGAGTTGATTCAAATAGTTTTTTTTGTTTTTTTAATGTTCCTGTGGATGGATTAACTCTTGGAGCTACTTACTCTGCTGTTCTAAAATATTCTTTTAATATTTTCTAAATATTCTTTTAGCCTCTTCTAAAATATTCTTTCTCAAAAAACTGCAATTATCTGTCTTTTAGAATATTTGAATGATAATATAGGTAATAGATTGTAATTTCCCCCCATTTAGGTAGTATCTAATTTTCTGAGAACAGCATAGGGAAGCTGTTCTGATATGTCCAGATTGACATATCAAGATTGAAATGTTTATTCTCCCACCATTACTTATGGAATAAGTTACTAAAAATCTTTAAACTACAATCTTTTTTCCTCTACAAGGGAATGATTATTGAGACTTCTTAACATTGTTGTCAATATTAAATTTAAAAATATGTGCAAAGTGCTTAGTACTGTGCTTAGTGCATTGTAAGTATTATAAAAAATAATATAGAAAGTAATTGCCTCAATACATCTTTGAATATAGCTTGATTATTCCTTAGCATGAGTTTCTAAGAGAAAAATTTTTGAAACAAGTAGTCTGTACATTGTTTTGAATTTGGGTTAATATCAACAATTCTCCTTTGAAAAGGGTTGTACAACTTTACTTATCTTTTGTGAAACGTTCTAATTTTCTACTCTCTTATCACCTGGTTCTGTTGTACTGATATTTGAGGGAAAATGACATTAAAAAATTACAATTTTCAGAGTCTTCTTGTGTTCATTTGGACTTACAGTGTCATTTTAGACCGGTAATCCCCCACTTCTGCTTGGTTTAATAGTGGAAGTTCAGTTTTGTTTAGTTGTTCTACCCAAATGCAGAAGCATACCAGAACATGCATGTGCGGGAAAAAGGGCCCTTTCTGACCCTCATAGACATCACCCAGAGTGAGTCAGCGGTTCTCTAATTCCTGATAGTTTCTGAGGCATAAACATGTAGAGAGAGGCATTATATGTCCCTAGGGTGACCATAAAATTAACCATCAATCTGGGGGACTTTTTCTGGCCAACATTTCATTATTAAAAAAATTTAAGCACACAAGCCTGTACACTTTTGAAGGTAAAAGGAGATTGTCCCTGGCAAACGGGGACACATGGTCATGCTATACACAAACAGTTTTTGATCTATTTTTTCAATCCTGCTCCATCAATCAAGAACCTGGAACTCATTTGGCAGTCAGTCTTGATTTTTTGGTAGGGAGGAGGATATGTACTTTCTGGTTATCTTTGTTGGGAAAGGGAGTGAAGCTGCATGATATTTTCATCTGTAAGTCATTCCTCTCCTGACATATTGGTCAATGTGCTAATGTGCCTTGTGGCTCAATATACTTGTTGCTCTTTCTTGGGTGTCCCTCTTTGAATTTTGGAGTGTAAACCCAGCTCTCTTCATCTCAAGCATGAACACATGTGTGTGTAACTTATTGTGGCCTATCAACTACTAGTGAGATTTAAAATAAAATGTCAGCTCTCATTTCCTAAAAATTCTTTCTGTATTAGCTCCAACTTAACATTTTCCACATGAAACTGGTAATACCTTGATAATGGCTCCTCTGTGAGCCTGAATACTGGAATAAGGCAACATGAAATGAAATCAGAGCCAACTCAAGGTAGTCATATAATTTCAGAGAAAAAAAAAGTCAACTCTATTGTGAATCTCCGAGATTTTGTTGTTGTTTGTTATAGCATTGTAACTTAGAATAAAAGGTCAGATCAAGTTGGTCTACTATGGGAATGGTTTACCCAATGCTGGGAGAATAAAAATAGGTTTGAGTATTAGTCCTTATTTGACAATTCCTTCATTTATTTGGTCTCTTCTCCTTCTCACCTGATATTTCACTACTCTTGACCAGATATATTATAATTATGTATCCCATATTGATTCTTCATATATGGACAGCTAAAGATAAAATGCCCTACCTGTTAATGATCTGCTGTTCTAAACTAGGTATAATTCATAAAGACGGGATCTCTGCCTGAACCTTATGATCTTTACATGAGAAAACTTAAACAAGGATGTCTTAACTTCCCTGGAAGACTACAATGATTACCTCCAGTGATTCTATTTATATCAGGGATTTTTAGGTTAATCCAGATGGCTAGGATAAAAATTTGGAAGAAAATTCTCATTCTAGATTTCCTAAAATTGAGACACTAGAGAAAAATGTCTGAGAATTAAAAATTGTAGAAGTAAATATATTGTGGGATAAAGTCATGTAGAATAAATATCTTGAACAGATTTTTAAAAATTTGAAGGCAGAAGGGCATGAAAACTTTTTAAAAATATAATCTGCAGCTACTTATCTTTACTTAAAATACCATCAAGAGGTAACATTTGTCCAGACTTTATTTTACGAGGCATGTATTATACTTGTAAACTGTGGGGTTGAACATCTCCACTCTATCCCCTCTCATATAAGCATTCCAATGTACAATGGAATAAGCCAGCCTTACAAAAGGCTACATCAATCGGGTTGGGTGTTTTAAGACCTGAATACGTTATGAGTTTCACAAAAAGAAAGTCAATGCAAACTGATTTCAGTGATTTTTTGAAAAGTCTTTTTTTTAAATCATAAATTACCCCTTCAACAAGCTACCAGATGTACCTAAAAATAGTCCATTGGAAATTTTGATAAGGCCTTACAAAAAGACCACTAGATTGGAAATTAGATAATCTAAATTCTAATCTTCAGGCTATTCTACTTAACCTTTTGGGGTTTTAGTTTTATTCTTATTAAAATGAATTTGGCTAAATTTTTCATATGCTGGTGTATCTACTAAATTTCATATAGAACTATGGACACATCAAACTCTTACTGAAAACACCAATATTTGATTTAATTGCTAAATTAGAGTTATTTTGAATGGGAAAAAACTATGGAGTAATCTAATCTTCCAATATCCTAATCTAATATCCTAACTAACAGATGAGGTCTTTCCTAAGCCCAAGGGACAGCAAATTTTTGATAGCACAGGGGGTTGCATAGTTTAGTCCTAGGTTAAAGAATGCTTCCACCAAAAATGTACATCTCTTCTTATTAGTTTATTTCTAATAAAGCTGAAATATTCTGTTTTCTCCTTCTCCTTTCTTGTCCCTTACTGCCAGACTAGGCTCCTTTCAAAAAAATATAATGCCTTTCTGGAAAAAGAACAAATATAAAGAAGGCCTGTGAAACAGCAACAAACACTGGCAGCAGCTAGTCAGCTGGCAACTGGTGAGAAGGAAGAGGCTTGGGGAGAGCCCTTCAGTTTTCTCAGCTTTAGTGAAGAGTACTGAGCATATGCAAGCCTTGCACTGCTCCTCATCACTTAGAGGGGAGCTAGTGAATCCCAATAAACCCAAGCTGTCTCTTTCAGGTAGAGGGGGAGGATATTTATACAACAAAGAGAAATGCTGGAAGTCATTTCTCAAGGTTTGGAATGTGAGGTAGGGACTACTTCAAATGTATCACTTTTGACTTAAACTTCTGAAAAAAATAGGGTGGGTATCATAAGACCAAGCTTGCCTGTACTCTTAGTTCTTAAAGATTTTATATTGTATCCCTCTAATACAATAATGTAGGAAGATATAACTTGAGAGAGAGAGGGAGAGTAATTCAGCAGAAAGTTTTTTCTTGAGCTTGATATGGTTATTTAAAATCTACAAGATTTGCTTTGAAAGACAGTCCTACTACTGACAACAAATCATGTCCTAGCCAAACACTTCTGTTAGTAAGGATTTATCAGACAAGTAGCTAAGAATTCTTTTAGAAGAAAGCAGTCCAGATCCAAATCTCTCCTTCTCATCAGAGCTCTTTTATTGGAAATCTAAAGATTTATATATGTTGGAGACCATCAGATGTGGTATTTTCCTGAAACTTTATAATAGTTTTAGTTTTGACCTTAGCAAAAGAAACATTCCTAGTGCTATCCAATAAGGATGGGCTTGTATGTGAATATTTTTAACTGCATAAGAATTTCTTATAATATAGATCATTTAATATTTTTATGAATAGTGAAGTAATTTCACAGCAGAAAATTTAAATACTTTATTTAATTCAATGGCATTTGCTCAGAACCATCTTTGTGCCAAGTATCATGCCAAGTTCATCTTTCCATGCAGTATGGTCTATACTAGATCCTATAAAGATAGAAAATAAAAACAATAGCAATTACTGAATGCTTGCTATGGTCCTGGAATCTTTCTGTTTGTGTGTGTGTGTGTGTGTGTGTGTGTGTGTGTGTGTGTGTATAGAATGTGTATAAATAGATATATCTATAGAGATATATCTTTCTATACATACACACATATATTTTGCACGTATTAACTAATTTCTCTTCTCAATAACTTAATGAATTAGGCATTATTAGCCCCCATTTTACTCTTGAGGGAACTTAGATATAAATAATTTAAGTATCTATCTGAAGATCATTCAATAGGTAAATGACACAACCAGGACTCAAGTCATTCTGTAGAAGGAATATTTAGAACATATTCTGTAATTTATTCAGACAATTACATCATTTCTTTCCCAGCACTATGGATCATGTTTAGCCATCCTACCCACTTGCAATAAGGCAATGGCTAAGATTTAGAAGGCTGAGCATACAGGATTACTGCAAGAGGCCAGGGCTACTTCTGGCCAACTAACCTTAGAAGTGTATACAGTTGTGATAGGCAGGGCTCACCCAGTTGTTTCCTTGTCCCTCTCTGATGGGCCTTTTCTCTTCTTGGATCACCAGTGCCTCTTGACTTGCTCGATAAGCAAAATTCTCACAATTTTATTGTTTTTATATGGCTATTTTGGGAGATAGGAATAAGACTTGATGAAAGATTTTTTTTCTTGCATCTTTATAGGCACTTTATTCAGATAGCCAGTGATTTGAGATGGTGGGTTTGTACCCTAACAGACTCTCTTAAATTCCATTTTCAACTGACAATTTTTATAAGGAAAAGAAAATGTAGGTAAGGGGATTGGGATTCATGGATAAAGCTAATCAGAGAAAAGCTGCAGCATTCTTTTCCTGTGTCCTGGGCAGTGGTCATTATCTGGTCTTTATCTGTGGACATCTAGCCTGGAGTACAATGTCTCAGATACCATCTTGATTGCTTGAGACCTCCTGAGGCACAAAGGTGGAATTGCTTATCGTCTCCTGGAGTCAAGGTGGGTCACATTCTCAGTTTCTGAAACAATAGCTTTTTATATACATTGATTACTAAGCTTATTAGCTATTACCTGAAACTAAAATTTTTCCAACATTTGAGCCCCCTATCATTCCCACAGTGTTAGTTTAAACTACCTTATTTCTATGATATCAGTTTCATATAGAAGTACCCAATTTGTTGTTGAGCAGGCATCTGAGCATTAGACTGTCTGATAAGGGGTTTAGGAATACATTTAGTTGCAGATCTACACAAAGGAGCACATTGTAGGTCACAACAAGCTATGATAAAGCACAGAACAGTTTATAGCACAATTGACAAAAGTTGCACACTCCCCAGCTGGGGCTACATCAGTGACTTTTAAGGAAAACATTTCCCTATCCTTTAGAGTTATCACAGGTTCCCAGTTATAAATACCAGAGTGGGCTATTTTCTTATTGATAGGCTTAATCAAAGTATAATTTCAAAGGCTTTCTGGAGGAATACAAACACCATGAAGTGAAAGTTTGTTCAACATAAGTTCCTCACGCAAAACAAAATTCAGAGATGTTTCGGACATCTTTGCTAAATATTTTTTATCTCATTTAAAAGGAACAAGTTCTACATAACATAGAGTTAAACAAAAAGTAATGAAAAGAAAATAAGTCATCATCTTTGAAAGATGACTTTCAGGTCTTCCTGAGGTTCAGTGGTCCATGGTTCCTCTGGTCCTTGCTTTACTCTGGTGTGGTGAACCCAAGGTTTTATTTCTGCCAACTTCACCGTGGTGGGTGGTAAAGAGTACATCTCAAGGTTCAGTCCATTTTTCTTCTAGTTGCCTTTCTGGGGATTCTGTCTTCCAAGCCTTGAGTGGCACATTATATCCAGGCTCAAAGGAATGTAGTAAATCTGCAGGGAAGAGGTTTCTAATACAAACAAGGCCATTAATTACAGCTAAGTTCTGACTTAAATGTTGTACATTTTCTTTACCTTCACTTCTTGATCTATATACAAATCTCCCATTCCAATCATAGCCTGAAATGGTCTCCCATACATAATTTCATAAGGACTCAATTGAATCCCACTTTTAGGAACCACCCGTATCCTGAGCAGGGCAATAGATAAAGCTTGATCCCAGTGGAGATCAGTTTCTTGGCACAGCTTGGCTATATTTTTCTTCAAGGTGTAATTCATCTTCTCTACTCTCCCAGAGGCCTGAGGTCTCCATGACGTGTGGAATCTCTGCTTGATTCCTGAAAGTTTATTAACCTTCTGTGTGATTTCTGAAACAAAAGCAGGTCTGTTATCATTCTGTATGCTGCCAGGGAGGCCAAGTCTTTAACATTGGAAGTAGATGCAGACATATTATTGACATTTAAAATGTCAATATTATTAAATGTAAATTACATCATCTATTTATATTGAGATAAAATTAAGTATTTCAAAGAGCCAATTTTAGAGCTTAAACTAAATATGTAAGGAATCTTATTTAAATTGTTAAAAAGTGTTTCATTAGAAAAAATACATGAAAATTATGAAAATGCAAACAAAGAACATAATTAACATATCTTTTAATATGTCATTTAAGATAGTTAAAATTCCTAGGAGGAATTACAATGAGGTAGTTCACAGTGTGATTTCTAGAGAAAAGATGATCTTGTTTTAAATTCTGGTTCCTGTGTAATACAGGCAAGCTACTTCTCGTTACTAGAGTTCACTTTCTTCATAAATGAAAATGGGACAAGTTTAGAGTGTTTTCTCACACTGCTGTTATGAAGATTAAATAAGCTATTATAAGTAAATTGTTCAGCTCAGTACTACCTGGTAGTGAGTAATAGATAAATTTAAAGAAACCAAGGGAATACACCAAGAATGACAAATGAAATCACTATAAAAAATTATCATGGACATCTTGTAGCCTAGGGTGGTGAAACTCCATGAGGTATATCTAGCATCACACTTGCCTGTTGTTCGCTGAGCGTTTTCTGCCCTAATTGGGTCTTCGTCCTATCCTTTCCTCAGAAAATTCCTACACATTGAGCCAAAAAGCTTGCCAGTTTCTGACTTCCCTTGGTTTCCATGTGGCCTGCTATTGAAATCCGAGTGCGAGTGACAAGCTTTAAACCTAAACTTTAGTCTTGTTATGGGTCTGCCTGAAATTGACAGTTGAGTTTTTCCAAATAATATTTGTGTAGCCCTTTACAATGTCAAGACATTTTCACTATTTGACACAATAACATATTTACTCTTTATTATTCTGTAAGGAACCAATTATTACCCACATTTTAAAGAGGACATGTTAGAGTAGCTTAGTCAAACTTGAACCCAGATTATTGGATTCCAGATCTTTTGCTTTTTAAACTTCAACTGGTCTATACAGTAACCATTTTAAAAAGTCAATATAATTTCAAATAGATCGCTTAGTCAGTGTGATAAAAAATACTCAGAGAATGCTGTCAAAGCCCAGGATCTCTGTGCTGATAACAGAAATGATTTGAAACCTCAGCCACATTCAACATAGTACTATTAGATTCGCCTAATGTATAAACCTGGCTCATTTATTTAGTTGGTTTTTTTTTTCTCCCTCCATAAGTAGCCTGTTGAGGGTAATTTGGGTGTAGTAGTGGTTTTGTCCTGCCAAAGGAGTGGAGAAATACTGAGATATCATGTACAATCAATCATGCAAATATAACATATGTCCATATGTCCAGGGACCAGAAGAAATCACACCACACCTTGAGCATGCTGCACATTCTCACTAAATATTTATTCTTGATTGATGAATTGCTTAAAATATGACCTGGTCACTGGGAAATCAGGCAGGGAGCCAGTCAGAATTTTGATGAGCTTGGCCTTTTGCCATGCCTATCATAATGTGTGTCCTTCTTTCCTCACTAACATTTAAGGTTGTGAAACAAAACCTGTCATCTCATTCTCCATTTGGCTTTTTTTTTTTGGGCATATACTGAATTTGTAAATAAATTCAGTTATATTGACTCTCAGCAAATGTTTAAACTATAGTACATATAAGAGTCACCTTGCAGAGCTTGTTAAAAATAGAGATTTCTCACTAGGTCTCACCTTAGAGATCTTGGCTAAGACAAAAAAAATGTGCACTTTCAATACGTGTATATTGTTGGGGCCACACTTTTAGAAGAAATGTTATAGAGAGCTCTTTTTGTTTCTTTTTGAAAAGGTACAAAAGTTATTATGTAATGCTTGTTTTAGTAAAGCATATGCGTGTATATATGTATACATTAACATAAATTTTATCATTAAACCTATTAGATCTTTGATGACTACTAACAACATTTGGTGGTTTATTCATCAATAATGACATCACCTCTCTGATGGTGTAACCTAAAAAAATAGTTCTTGAATTTATGTCAATGATAAGTTACCCTTGATCATCATAGTCATCATTAACATGGAGAGAGTATTCAGCTTTTTAATAAAAAAAAGAAATTTTAATAATTCTGCACACATAGTAATTTATCATTTTAGATTTTTTTAAATGTTAAATACATCTTTTCCATATATCACAAATAAAATCAAGAAAAAATAAGTGCAGAGTATAAAATAAATAAGAAAAAATATGTCAGATATTAATTTTAAGTAAAATTTAATAGGAATCTAATGATCTGGCCCTTGCCAGTGTGGCTCAGTTGGTTAGAGCATCATCTTGCACATCCAAAGTTTTGGGGTTTCATTCCTGGTCATGGCAAATAACCTAGGTTGCAGGTTCAATTTCAGGTCAGGGTGTGCATGGGAAGCAACCAAACAATGTTTCCCTCTCACATTGATGTTTCTCTCTCTTCTTCTCTCTTTTAAATCAATGAGCATATTTTTAAAAAAGAATTTAGCAATCTGGTGATAATATTGAAGCTCACTATATAGTCATAAAATTTGAATATAGCAGCCATCAATGAGTCTCCATAATTATCACCAAATCAAATCTGAATTTAAGCTTGGTTATCAAATTTGAATATAACAAAGGATCTTCTATTACAATACTGTTTTGCCTGTGCTGTTATTAGCGATGGTTCATTGGGTTTTTTCTATAACTTTTTTTGCATTTCTTGATTTATTTTAAATCAATTGTTAATATACATACTACACTCTGCTACACTTCTTTATTGTTTTTTTTTTTTTTATCAGCAGAAAAGTTTTATTTCTCATAAGGACAAACAGTTTATACCACATCCAAGGCCTTACTTTACAGACACAAACCAAAGTAGCCATTTAAAGCATTAGATACTGAGGTACGAGACACACAGTGGGGAAAATGCTTCACCGTCTGAAGCCTGCACCAAACTGCCCCATCGACAGCTGAGCTCTGCTAGCGCTTGGGTGTGGCTGAGGGGTGGGTAGAGCTGCACTGCTTTAATAGATAGTTCTCTCTACTATGTCAAAGTTGGCTGAATTTAGGTTTCTTATAAAATAGAAAATGTATTAAATTCTCACCTATAAACAGCTCTTAGTTGTGTATTGTGGCTATCTACAGGGTTTTCTGATTAACTCATGTTCAGAAACTATTCACCACTCCTGTAGGTCTAAACAATATTTGCGTCTCACAATTTAATTTTCTGGCTATAGCTAGTTGGTCAAAATGGAGACTCCTAACTAGTGCAGAATAATCAAGTTTGCTCCTCAATAAATTGGAATTAGGGCAAAATAATTTTACTCTCTCTAGGCTGCATTTTAAAAGGAAAAGGTGCATAGTTCTATCTTTAATCTGAAGAGCAGAGAAAGTTCTGCTGAGAGAAGAAACCAAAGCAGATATAGCTCCTAAATTTATATTTCTGCTTGGACTTCTCCTAGGAGAACTACATAGACAACTTTCTAGTTAACGTCCCAACTTAGATATCCAAAAATAATTCTAATAGGACATGTCTAAGCCTGAAATGACAACAATCCTTTCAAAAATTTTTCCACCTGCCTTATTCTCCATTTCACTCAATGTGACTACAGATTTTGAGCTTCTTACACACACACAGAATGTTTTCTTTTCTTATCTTTTCTTTTATCTCATATCCCATGATTATCCCCAAATTCTTATGACTCTCCAAAATATCATTTCTAACCATCTTTACTATTTACTTCACTGGTCCAACTTACCATCATCTCTCACCTGGGTTACTGCTATTATTGCCCTAACAGGTTTCCTTTCATTCATTTTTTTTACCCTTTACTGTATATTTTTATAAAAGCGGATAGAAATCCTTTAAAAATGTAAATTCCCATAACTTCTCTGATCAAAGATCTATGACATTTCCCCAGTTTATTCATATTAAGTGTCTATAAAACCCTCTTTAGAACTTGCAAACCAAAAGTTCTAACTAATACATCCAGGTACTCTGATGGCCAAAACCAGACTTGTGAGACCTGATTTTTATTGGCTTTTAGTGTTTATGGTGACCTTAAACAGATCTTCAAGCTCATCTGAGTCTTAGTTTGCTCACCTGTAAATGAGATTAACATCTGCTCTGCTCCTTTCATAACATCCTTTTGAGGATCAAAATTTGGACTATATTCAGGACCGTTACACATATAAACAATTATTATTGAAAAGTAACACAGATATTGTGCTTTGGTATTCAGATAATAAAGGAAGGAGTATAGCATTTAAATAACACAAGTCAGAGTATGAAAGCATATTAATTTAGTTTTCATCTTTATTAAACTATTAATTTCACTTAAAATTATTCATAATATAAGTGAATTTGAGGGCAAAATCTGAAAGATAATTACATGTCAAAAATAATGCATACAACCAGAATGCCAATTTGTTAATATCAAATAACAGATAGTGTATTAAAAAAATATTAGCATTTCCCAGTGTGTATTCTTCTCATCAACAGGAATAAAGGAAGGATAGCATAGTCCGGGAAAAGTTCTCTCTTGAGAAACAAAATATATGATAAGCTAATGGACAAAGTCCGATATACTTTGTATGATTTCCTCTAAGGTCAGAATTTGGAGAATCAATAAAATATAATTCTGTTCCCACTTCTGGATTTTGATTGAATAAGAACTATTCGGTGGTGTCAAATAGATAGTGATATATCAATAGAGCAATAAATGAAAGGGAAAAAAAGATGATTGACATAGTTGCCAATTTTTATTTTCCTAAGAGGACTGCTAAAACAAAGAATACTAGCACATCATTTCATAAAGTAGGAGTTAATATAAAAATTGTTGACTCTTGTTCTATACATTTTAATTTCACAACTTTATGTCTCTTTATTTGGGATTATCACTTTGTACTGAGGCATCAGAGCTGAAATTCAATGCCTCGTCTTGTAAGGAAGTTTAACATTTTTGTGTTCTCTTCATGGGTCAAAATCAATAGAGATTCACTTCTTCTTTTTCAACACTTCAAAGAATCTTGTCTTTCCTATGGGTTCAAAGCAAATATTCAATCTTCTATGGAGTGAGGTTTGAAAAAAGGGTTTCTCTTCAGGGAAGAATTTATGGTAAGTCTTGGAATGCAACTAGGTTCATTCCTACTGGTCTTGGTAAACTCAACAGTACCCTTTCTTCATATCCTTACCACTAAGGTAATGGAATGAGTCAGAGATACTGCAGCTAGTCATTAAAACCCCACCAAATGTGATCTTGAAAGACAACTGGTCTCTCTGGCCCTCAGGTAGTTATGAATGACTGGGGAGGGACTTCTATGACACAAGGGAGGAACTGACTCAATTACACCAAACATTCTTACCCTTAATCCCTGAAGACTTGGTTTCCTCATTCCAATGTGGGAAATTATCTTTTTTCAGCTTCCACTGGCCATGGCAACATGGATTCTTCAGAGGAAATAGTCAAGTGGATACCCCTGATTGGAATTGAGCCTTATGGAGGGCACAGGCAAAAAAGGTCTTGAGAAGCAGGCAGATGATGAAGGACAAGCCACACATTGCAGAGAATGTTTGTCCTGTCAGTGACACAGGCAGCAACTGAAAGTTTTGAGTAATATCTCATATTTGTATTAAAAAATACCCTAGTAAGTATGGAGGATGAACTGGACTGCAAGAGGGAGAGAGTGGACAGAAGAAACCCATTGAGAAAGCTGGACCAATGATTCAGGATACAGATAATAAGGATCTGAATGAACGCAAATAAGTGAGGATTTGAGATCAAAGGAGGTAATATTTCTCTAGATTTCTTGATGTGAGGGGTTAGAAAAAAAAAATTGTTGTTGAATTAAATAACACAATTTAGAAACTTCCTTTCTCTAGGGCTGAAACACCAAAGCCTAATTAAGGTCCTCCCTCTGGCATTTTTGAACTAATTTTTAAAAAATGTTTTCCCAAATCTAATACTTTTCCCTTCTTATCCCCACTCCAGCACCACCACCACCACACACAGGCACACGCACATGCACACAGTTTCCTAACTATAATGGTTTTAGTGTTGGGAAATTTTAATGGAGACTTAATGCTTACCTTCCAATAATGTCAAGCCCAGTCAACCAGCCATCTCATTAGAACCTGTCCAATTTTCTTAGAGCTTTCCAGTTATTTTCTAAAGTTGTAGACTTGCCATCCAATTCCTTTGTCTTGCACAAATTAGTAATCTTGATTAAATGCCTGGACTGCATCAGACTTGAAGACATATAATTTCAATACTCTGACAAGCAGCTGAATATTAGTTTTTTAAATCAAAGCCAATCTTGGGCATTTAAGATAACTTAAATTGCCTTAAATTTGCCAAACCTCTCTTTCTGCTTAAGTTTTTATTATTGCTCTTCAACACCACCTTTGCTCTGGATTGTTGCTTCAGGTTCTTCTAAGGCTTAGTTCTCCTGAGGTATACCATAAGGCTAGAAAACCTGGGTAGGTACTAATGCCCTGTTTGGTACTAATCTATTTAGGATTTAGAAAATAATTATAGGAGGGGTTCTCAATGTCATTATATATCAGAATCATGTATAGAATAAAAACATTTTAAAAAGAAAGTGAGAAAAGAAAAAAAAAAGTATGTACATGAATGAATTACTTCTTGGATGGGCAATCTGTTCCTGATAGTCTAGATAGAAGCTAAATATGTCTAGTTTTATCAAAAGCATGGTATATACTTTGATAAGCTCTCAAGAATGGAAAAAATTTTAATAGGTTATTTAGTAAAACTTCTTACTTTCAACTGGACACTTGTGACACAGCTAAGCAGAGTTTTATAGTTAGAGGTAGAGTATGGAACTCTCAAAGATTAATGTGTTTTCTATTTCTAGCAAACTTCTTGTCTTCATTAACTGATTCAAGTAATTAGTAAGAATATGTATCTCACTGCAGAAGGTAATCCATATGTTCTTTTATTCTGGTGGGTCAGCAAGTGTTGGAACCCTATACTACGACTTATTGCTCAGCCAGACTTGGTGACTATAGTATTTAATAAAAATGTATAAATATTAAGTCTAGTTATATTCAGAATACCAGAAACTATTTATATAATCAACCAAAGATGTACAGCTAAAGCCTTCATGAGGAGTCCTATGCATATCATAACATAGACTCAAAACTCACTGCCAGTCTTGCCCATAATTTTCCATTTTTCAGTGTTTAGGTGCTTGAGCTGCTAATGAATTCAGTTAAGCATTATTCCAACCTGTTTGAAAACATGTTACACCATTTATGATTATGGGCCTATGTTCACACCAGATGAAGAGAATCTGTTTGCAACCTGTTATGCTAGTTTTGAACCTCTTGGGAGATTATGATGATAAACACAATTAAAGGCTTACATCTAGAGTCTGTGTAACTTTTCCTCTGCTCTTGGGTTTGAGTTTACTGGCAACCCCCACATCGCAAGCAAACATTATCTTTTCTTCTGTATACAAAGTTATTGTTTAAACCTATTTGGCTCTATGCAATACTTTCTTCCTATTAATGAAAAATTAAAAAAAAAATACAACTCACCTGACAAACCCCTTCTGCATACCAGCATTTACCACAATAATTTTTATCAGTATGTGCTATACTGTGCTGTGGATGAGTGTCTTCTGATAACTCAATGAGTTAATCTGCTTGACGTGCCTTTTGTCCTGCATCTTGGAAGAGGCACAAGAACTCAAAGTGTGCACCACTCTATGATTTTCCCTAAGGCATTGCCCAATGGGACTAAGCTGTCCTCTAGTAAATGCTGCAAAATTGAGAGATCCTGTTCTGTATAACTAATTTACTCAAGGTATTCTGGGGACTTCCATCTGCTAGTCTTATGCCATGGAAAGACTTGAGCACAGCAAGGAAAGATGCTGACCTGAGCACACGTGTTTGTGCTGCCATTACCCGCTTCCATTACATAACTGAAATTAATGGAAATACCTATATATGCATATATATACACATATATATGTATATAAATACGTGTGTGTGTGTGTGTGTGTGTGTGTGTGTGTATAAGCTCTGTCCAGAAGGTAGACAGCCACATACTACAAAAAATAGAGACATTTATTGAAGATACAAGATGCAAGGAACATTGTATAGGACAATGATGCCTCCATCCCCTTCAAATGAGGCACCTTGGGACCTCACACAGCTCTCTTAATCACCATCAGCTGCTCCATTTTATTTTCCTGAATCTCATCAATGGTCTGAAATCTCTTCCCTTTCAAAGGTGATTTTAGTTTTGGGAAAAGACAGAAGTCACAGGGTACCAAATCTGGGCTGTAGGGGGGATGAGTAACCTGGGCGATTTGATGTTTCACCAGAAATTCTGCATAAGATATGATGCATGAGCAGACACAGTGTTGTGATGAAGCTGTCAATCACCAGTTTCTGCAGTCTTCTATCTGAAATAGTTTCCCTGGAGGAAGGTTCAAACTTGGTGCAAAGTTTGATGCAGATTCATTGCTGTACTCTCTGTCATTTTGAATGCGATGACCACACACTACGCATGCTCACTCACCGGATCTGCTACTCTAACTGACTAGTACAGTTAAGTTATCCTTGTTCACACATGTGCTTTCCAGCCCACTCTCCTTGGCTGTCAGGTTACACTGATGTTGTACAAACTGTTCTTGTTATATTAACAATGGCTGGACTTTTTCTGGATAGACCTCATGTACTTATACCTGTGTTGATAAGATGGGTTTTCTTACTAATGGAAACTCAGACAGGGTGTTAAATGAATGGCACAAAATGAAACAGTTTTGGTGAGATCTAGTGTATGATGTTGAGAAAATATGAAGATTGATTAACAAATCTCTAACCAAGATAGCTATACAAAGTTTCAGAAAATAATTATAAAAAGTTCTGGTAGAATACCACTCATATACTGTAATTCGAAGTATTACCCAAGGGGACACACATGGAGTAGACAAAATATAAAAAATGAAAATTACGTGGTAAGAAGAAAAAGCAGAAAAAGAAGAGAGAAATATAAAAGTACTGTGTGGAGTAAAAACTTTTTACTAAAGCTAAGTTTAAAAAATCAAAAGAACTTATTTGAAGCCGTAAGTGGAAATTAACAACAAAAAAAAACTGAATCAGGATCATGAAGGAAAAATTATGGATCTACCAGAAAATAGAAGAAAAGGAGAAAAAAAATCAAAGAAAAGAGGACGATCAAAATATAATAGACAAGGGGGCAGACAATGGACATCAAATATATTGAGGAGGATGATTCTTAAGAAGAGACAATGGCAACAGAAACAGAAACAAACAACTATGCATATGCTTACATAAATACTACCATTAACCAATAGATAACTAAAAATAAATGATACATTAAAGGAAAAGTGAGGAACTAGATTTTTAAACATAGAATAGACTAAACCATTTGTAAATATAAGTAAAAGATAAGGCATAAGTAATGTTTTCTTGCCAATATACTTTATTTAAAAATTCATCATAAATTAGGCCAAAGATACAGGGTTATTTTCTTAAAAACAAACAAACAAACAAACAAACAAACAAAATCTACTGGTAGAGATTAGGGTAATGGGATGAAGAAATTTTGTAATTAATATTTTATATAAAATTTTAAAATTATATAAATATAAGGCCTAAAACATATTAAAACTCTTAAAACTAATTTTTCAGAATTTAGAAACACCTATAGCTGGAGAATAAAGTCTTCAGCAGAGTAGCTGCTGAAAAATAATAGGATCTATTGGAGACTTCACTAACTAGAAAAAGTATGTGTTATCCAATATTTAAAATCATCAATGGACAAAGAAAATACATCTGTAACCAGATTACTCCTGGGGACTCCCTAATCAAATAGCTTGAGACAATACTCCCCCCTGAAAGAAAAATCAGAATAGTAAATAATAAAAAACAAGAAAAAGAACAGTGAATATATTTTTAAAAGCTAAATATATGTATATGTATTTTGTTGTGTAATAGAAAAAACTCATAAAAATAAACACAAACACATTTACTTACATTATTAAAACTCTATTAAAGACACAGTTTATATAAGAAGAAATAATGAAAATTCAATTTCTTCACCGTTGAATATCTAGCATAGTGCATTGCATTGACATAATAAGGATATGAAGTCTTGAGAGATGTTTCTAAGAGCCTGTTTGACTTGCCTTGCATAGAATGAGCTCTCCTTTTCATTTGGTCTTCATAGCTTTCCCTAATTTCTAACATTTTCAAGAAATCTTCCCTTGATATATTACCTTTCTCAGATATCTTGCATTTCTAAAATTTGTGCTGGTCAATATCCTTCCACCTAATTTACTACTTAGCTTCTACTATGTATTAAGTTTTAGAGACCTGGTTATCATCTCTGTTTATATTTTGAGCTCACTGAGGACAAGAGCCATGCCTTATATTGTCTCTTGATCCTCAACATTGAGCAATGATTTTGAGATGAACCCAAAATAAGAAATCTGTTAATTGATTAATGTGGTTGCATGTGACAAAGTTTCCACTGTTTATTAAAAAAATTAGCAAAAGAAGACATGCTCTTCTGCATTCTCTATTTTAATAACACTATCAAAGGCAATGACTGAAACTTGGATCTGAGACACAGTTGTCACCTTTTTAACATGATCATTGCTTCTGTGTTCCATAAAATATTATGCATTGTGAAAATCCAGAATACCCTGATTTTATGCTTAAGAATCAAATATGAGATTACTTTTGCCAACCTCTAATAAAACTAAAATATATGTTTACTATGCAAGTAAACTTGGAAAAAAGATTATAGATCCTATGTTAGTAAAATGAAATTAATCTATTTATACCTTTTTTAGATGTTTTGTAAGCTGTCCAATAACTAGTTTTAATTTAATATAACTATTAGGCATTGAACATGTCATGGAAATTCTATAGACTGGCAAGCTTCTCCCACATCTTACCAAGTACAACTTGATAAATAGAGAAGGACTAGAAGTTAGCTCATAAAATCCCCATACTTTAAAATGAATAGCTGACAAGAGAGCCAAGTAGTGATGGCAATAACTATGTGAAATATTTTTTCTGGCTCTGCTTTACATGTTGTAGTTCACTCTTAAAATAAAAATCTTTCTGGAGACTGGTTGAAGAAAAAAGAAACCTGTGCTAAACGGAGTATTTAGTATTAGGACAAATGGTTTGCCTGTTGCTGGCAATTTATATCTACGGTTCTTCTAAAAGAATGAAAACAGTTCAAAACATGCTGTTCTAAAATGTACACTCATATTTTCAGTGGTATTTCAAGCTCTCCTGAGACCACGGAAGCTATCCCAGGATCTAAATGTCAATTTGATGGCTTGGAAGGGAAATGATCTGGGGTAATGATGGATGATCAAATTTGAAAGATTTCTCCTCATGCAGAGCTCAATCTCCATATATACAGCTGACCCTTAAACAACTTGAGGTTAGAGGCATTAAACCCCTACACAGTTGAAAATCCACATATGAATTTTGACTCTTTCAAAACTTATCTACTAAGAGCCTATTTTTGACCAGAAGTCTTACTGATAACATAAACAGTTGGTTAATACATTGTGTATGCTCTATGCATTATATACAGTATTCTTACAATAAAATAAGCTAAAGAAAATGTTACTTAAAAAATCATAAGAGAACATACATTTGCAATATTTATTGAAAAAAAATCTGCAAATAAATAGACCCCTACAGTTCAAAACTGTGGTCAATTTTATTTTGGATATAGTGCTGATTTTCATGAACTGCAAACATGAAACATTAAATATGGTAAGATAAATTACTAGAAATGAGTTAGAGATGATTTCTAATTTGTATTTAGACTTATAGAATTCTTAAATATATGAGGAACCAAAATAGTTTTAGTGAAATAAGTATGTATCTTTATGTTTGAATCAAAAATACAAAAACTGAAGTTAAATTTTATTTTATAATATAAATTTAATAAACTAATAAAAGAAAACTAAAAGTTAATTTTTATAACATGTCATTTATTTACCCTCTACTAAATTTTTTTAACATCTAATCAGTTTCCAAAAATAGAATTGAATAGTTTTGTTTTTATTATAATGAGTTAAGATTGGAGCAGATAATCTATAAACTGTCTATTCCTTTATAATGGCAAACTATGTCTACCACTATTAAAACAATCTGGTTAGGACTTCCTTTACAGTCCTTTTCTATCTGCAAGTTTAGTATAATTTGAAACATAGACAGAGAGAGCTGAGAGTGATAATTGAAGGAAGTGTACCAGTCAATATCAGACCATAGCAAGAACATGGTGGGCTCAGTTTGTGATACTGGAAGTATGATTATCCACAAGTAAACAGGAGATGCTATGAATCTGGGAAGAGAAGAAAGTTGAAAAGAAGAGACAGAGCATGATCAGAACCTTGGGAATCAGCCAAAGTGGTTATAGATGAAAAATCAGAAAAGTGAAGCTAATTTTACTGATGTGGCTAGATAGCACTGCTCACTCCAAAAAGATTGATATATTTGTCATTTATTTTTTAATAAACATTAATCAAGCTTGTTCTTGAATCTAAAAAGATTAAATCAGGAAAAAGGAAACCTCCAACTTATGGACCGACACTTAGCATGTAATGATTTTTGTTTAGTGAGTGTGGATACGAAGATTTTCCTGGGTACACAGTGTCCTAAATTTAACTATAAAGCAAGAGAGCTCTTGGGAGCAATGAATGAGCCTACCATTTATGCTAGGAAAACTAAAGCTTTGCCTGGTTGGAAAGCTTCTTATGTTCTGCTGCATGTATTTTTATGCTAAATACTTGAGTAAAGATTTACTTTGAAAGTGAGGTAGTACTAATTTGGAATGAAAGACATTAGTGACCCAGCTTTGGAAAGGTAGAAGGAGGAGTTGGAAACAAGATGGTGGAGGAGTGAGTGGAAGTCACACTGACCTCCTCCTAGGACCGGCCTGGAATTATAACTAAATTGGGGAGAAATCACCTGGAACAAACAACTGCACAATAGTGAGAGAGGAGCCTTGTAACCTCAGAGACAGAAGAATCAGCTGTAGAGCAATCTAACTGGTAAGGAGTGTGGTAGAGACCTGAGAAGGTGGGAGGGGCACCCACAGGTGGCAGCACCAGAAGGATATTGAAACGGCCGGTTGGATCCTCCTGAGAAGAGTGGGGTCTAAACCAAAAGCAGGGATCCCTAGCCGACAGCACCAGAGCCCAAAAGTACACAGAAAACAGCCAGCTGCGAATAGCGGCAGGGTTGCTCTCTACAACAGACAGGCGGCTAGGGGCACAAAGAACTGTTTAAAGGGCCAAAGCATAAATTTTTATTTGCAGCCACTTACCCTGGTCTCCAGCAAAGTCGGGGGCAGAGTAGGCTAGAGACACCTGAGGAGAGACTGGGGAAGGAGGCTTTGGGGAGAGAACTGCGGGAGTAGCCAGTGGGATCTGGCTGCTGACTTGTCCTTCATGAGACAGCAGCCATCTTGCTCAGGCAGAGACCACTCCCCCTGAGAGGCACCAGGGTCAAAGGACCCAATAGCCCCACCCCCAGGTGGGATTCAACCCCGCCCTGTGCTGTCTAAGGCGGTCTGCTGCGTATGGAGTGAATAGATTAACAGCCGAAGGAGACAGCCACTGACAGTAGATTCCTGGAAGTCTTGAACAGACTGCCTAATGCCAGAGGGGGTCAACATCTGACATAATCAGAGGCAGATCTAGAAAGTAAAACTAGCAGTCTCCAACCACAGAAGTTCACACCACAAAGTCAGGAAATCAAGACAGATCAATTTAAGGAGCAGAAGCAAAAAAGAAGAGTCTCACAAATAATGGGAAAACAAAGAAATACGCTCTGCTTGAAGGGAAAAGAGGAATCCCCAGAAAGAGAACTAAATGAAAGAGAGGCAAGTCAACTATCAGATATTGAGTTCCAAACAATGGTTCTAAGGAAGCTCAATGAGCTCAGTGAGCTCAGAGAGAATTACAAAAAATTACAGGGAAACTACAAAGAACTTACTGCAAACTATATCAGCATGAAAAAGGACATAAAAACTAAGAGACATAAAGGACATAAGAGATAAGAGGAAATGAAGAATACAATTTCTGAATTGAAGAACACAGTAGAAGGAATCAAAAGCAGACTAGATGAAGCAGAGGACCAAATCAGCGAGCTGGAGGACAAGGTAGAAAAAAGCTCCCAGAAAGAGCGAGGAAATGAAAAAAGACTCAAAAAGAATGAAGAAGCATTTAGGAAAATACAGGACAACCTGAAACGTAATAATATCCATATAATAAGGATACCAGAAGGAGAAGAGGATGAGGAAGGAATAAAGAACCTGTTTGAAAAAATAATGATGGAAAACTTCACTAATTGGAGGAGAGAAAAAAGTCACACAAGTCCAGGAAGCACAGAGGGTTCCATTCAAGAGGACCCAATGGGACCCACTCCAAGACATATCATCATTAAAATGGCAAATATCAAAGATAAACAGAGAATCCTAAAGCAAGCAAGGGAGAAAGAGATAGTAACATATAAGGGAGCCCCAATACAGCTAGCATCTGACTTCTCCACAGAAACACTGCAAGCCAGAAGGGAATGGCAAGAAACATTCCAAGGAATGAAAAGCAAAGGCCTGCAACCAAGGCTGCTCTACCCAGCAAGGCTCTCAGTTAAAATGGAAGGCGAAATAAGGAGTTTCCCATACAAAAGAAGGCTGAAAGAATACACCTCCACCAAAACAGCACTGCAAAATATGCTAAAGAGATTGCTTTAAAATGAAAAAAAAGTTTCTATGAATACCCAGTTCCTTTCATGGTCACCAATACTGGATATTACCAATGTTTTTAATACTCACTAATCTGATTGTGACAATGATGTTATTTTAATTGTTACTTTATTATTTGTTGAAACAAAACCTGTTTTAGTATATTTCTTGCCTATTTCTATTATTTAAAAAACAACTTTAATTGATTTTTTGGTATTCTTTATTCATTTATTGATTAAAGGTTTGTAGGACTTTTTTTCAAACAAACAAACAAACAAAAAAACCCCCTATTAACCATGTTTTAGATGTGTTGCAAATACTTTTCTATTCTATTCTTTGTCCTTTAACTTTTTTATATGTATATTACTATATAGTTAAATGTTTAATATAGTCATATTGTTAATATTTACTTTATAACTTCTGGGTTTGAATATTTCACTTAAGGTCATGGAAAATATTAGTTCTATTTTCACCTAAAACTACTTAGATTCTACATATTGATTTTTAACTCATCTGAATATTTCTTGTATAATGTGTGAAATAAGGCTCTCTATTTGTTTTATTTTAAGTAATAGTGGTCCATGCACCTTATTTGTTGAATAAGCCTTATTTTACCCATTAATTTGAAATATCAACTTAATCATATATTCTTAGACAGATATATACGTTTGTCTCTAGAATACTCATTATATTTCATTGGTCTACTTGGTTATTTCTGTGCTGGTGTCATGTTGGTTTAATTACTAAGACTTTATAATGGTTTTAAATTTTTTAAATATTTTATAATTAACTTTGACATTTAAAAAAATAAATAAAATCAATCTGCATTTAAGAAAGAAAGAAAGAGAGAGAGATGGAACTCCTACCTTTTGTGACAGCATGTATGGAACTGGAGAATATTAAGCTAAGTGAAATAAGCCAGTTGATGAAAGACAAATACCATATGATCTCACCTATAAGTGGACTCTATTCAACAAAATAAACTAACAAACAAAATAAACCACAGGCACAGAAACATGGAGCAGACTGAAAGGAACCAGAGGGGAGAGGGAAAGAGGACAATTGTGAAAAGAAGGGGAAGGGACTAGACAAAGAACATGTATGAATGACCCATGGACATGGATTATAGAGTGGGAATTGACTGTGGGAGTTGAGGGAAGGGTGGGATTGATGGAGGTGGGTAAAGGGGTAAAAACTGAGACAACTGTAATAGAATAAACATTATTTATAAATTAAAAAAATAAAAATACCCCCCCAAAAAAATTAAAAAGAAAGGTAGAAGAAATAGCTGACAATAGTTTTGCCTCCGCTATCAACTCCAATAAATCACACAAGTCATAGAAGTTTGTTATATTTAAAGTCTTTTTTAACTGAAGAGGCTTATTTGTCAGGGCTGATGTGACGTAACTGAGAACAACCACATAAGAGGTCAGCAACTGGATGGAGTGCCTGAAATAGAAGTTGAGAACAAAAAATATAGATAGTAGGAATTGTTAATGCAACCCTGTTGAAAATTATGAACTACTGGGGTGAAATATAAACAGGACTCACACAAACACAGTAACAAACCTCACACAACAGACAAGTAATACATGCTTTTACCTGGGGAAGTAGAAGGGTTTGACGAGAGAATAAAATACTGGAGGTTACATTTGAAGTGCCTAAGAATTGATAAGTGAGGAGAGAATTCAAAGCAGAGAAATTGTACATTAAAAGGAAAAGACATAGAGACATAAGAAAGGAGAGGCTCCTTAGAAATGGGGAATTTCAATACCAGTTGGTGGAAGCATGAGAGTGATGTTCATGGAAGGAAAATGTATTGGGAAAGGTGGGAAATGGGACAAAATTACAATATAGGAAACTTTGCATGTTGTGCTAAGTCACATAGAACTAATTTTATAAATAAAGACTATATATAGCATGATTTAGGTAAATAAATGATGTGATTAGACTTGCATTGGTAACAAGGTGGATTAAACGTGAAACCCAGTTTAGGAATGATTACAAAATTTGGTGGAGCCCTGGCTGGCGTGGTTTAATGGACTGAGTGCTGGACTGCAAACCAAAGGGTTGATGGCTCTATTCCCACTCTGGGCACATGACTGGGTTATGGGCCCGGTCCCTGCTGGGGGCCATGCGAGAGGCAACCACACATTGATGCTTCTCTCCTGCTCTTTCTCCCTCCCCTTCCTTCTGTCTAAAAATAAATAAATAAAATCTTTAAAAAAATATGAAAATATTTCTAAAAATTCATGTGGCAAATTATTAGGATTTACATTAAAATGCTGAGAGGTAGGATTAATATTAGTCAGACAGCAGAGAGGAAATAGGACATAAGTGATGACTCTAATCATGGTAATGATTATGGGAATACAAAGGAAAAAAAACAATTGACTGGATAAAGTGACCCATTAGGTGTAGTTGAGGAAGGTGTCTAATAGCCGTGTGTATTTGTGGCTTGAGTAAATGTTGATAGAAATAAAAAGACTCTAGAGTACAAAATTAGGAAATATGTTAAATTTGGTTTTGTTCATATATAAGTTTGAATGTAGAAAATTAGGTCCTATTCGGAAACATGTAATTGAGATTATATAACATGCACTAGCTTATTATGCTATAAACTGGCTTATCCTAGGATATTCTATAAAGTTAAAAAAACATTCAGGAAATGTTCTGCTTTCTTATTCAGCATCTAATTGAAACTGTTATATACAGAGTCTGGCAGAAGTAAGGCCTGTTTGAGTGAGGTTGGTAGGGTAATAATATGCATGTAATAATTCATAGTTTTAACTTGAAAATTTCAAGTAAAATGTCATATGGTGTGCTTGAGTGTGATAGTGTTATATTACAGAATTATATGCTTATGATTTTGTAATAAAAGATTTTGTAATAAAAAAGGGGTGTTATTTGTGCCAGAACTGAGACATACACATATGTATATAAACTGTGTGTGCACACACACACATATATATAAATCTCATTGCTTATCCAGATTTTTAATTTTTGAGTGTTTACAAAAGATTCAGGGCAAAAGGAAAGTGGTATGAATAGAGTTTTGTATCAGATCAGGAGAGAAACATAAGATATATTTCCTATTTCTTCAAATCTTTGATATTAAGAGGGATAACAGTAATTGTGAAATCTCCAAGGGAGATATGAGATCCTGAAAATCAAATATAATAATTTTAATTTGGATTCTCCCCATGCGGGGATCCGTGCAAGCCTTAAAAGGGTCTGGGACAGAGGAGAATGGCGAGAACTTGCAACGGTGTTTAGGAGCCTACCAGTCAGGAACCCTTCCACATCTACTAATATGCAACTCTTCTACACTTTAAATCTCTACCATCTTGTTAAGAAAGCCTTCCCAAATGCGAAGCAAAGCTGGGCTTTCCTTATCTCCTCTACAGGACTCAGAGTATCCTCTTGTCAATAATTATCTCACTGAGAAGCACTGTGTGATTGCATGTCTGGTCTCTGTTCTCTGGCTCAAGCTCATCTCTGTTGGGGACATTAATTTCACCATTTCCTGTTATCAGCAGAGTGACTAGCAAATGTATTAAGTTCTTAAAATTGTGTTAAGTTGGTGTATGGGGAGTGAACCTGCACCAAACAAATAGCCGCTCTGCCAGCTGGTCTTGAGAACCGCACACTGTCAGTGTGCTCAGCCGGGCCTGTACAGCTGGACGTGGCTTTGTCAGAAGGGCCCATGCCACCTCCTGAACTCCAGTTTTCTCACCTATCGAAGATGAAATAACATTTTTCTCAAAGGCTTATGCTGGTGGTTAATTGAAAACACATACTCAGAACACTTGGCAGGTAGCTATAATGCAATAAAATGTAATTCCCTTTCATTTTCTTATTCTTCTGCCTTTTAGATTCTCAACTTCTACACATAAACATATGATCCTAAAAATATTTACATTTCTAGATGCAGTGATAATATAGTACTTGAAAATTTGTTTTTACCTTTTTATATATATTCCTTTGTTATTATTGACACATGCATAATATCTTGCCAGAATAAAATAACAATAAAAACCAGTTTTAATGATCCAAAATGATATCCCTGGATAGCTCATGGGAGAATGATTCAACCATTATAGATAAATATATAAATTATGAGAAATAAAAACGACGGGGGAAACTGCTGTAAATGCAATATTGACAGGTTGACTATAGAGTGCCCCAAAATATTCTAAGGATTTATGTAAGAAATGCCAAAACTGGTATGCCATTATACAAATCATTGTTAAATTCTTACTAGAAAACTGTGTTACTACTTTAATCATTATATTTCTTGTTTGTCTTTATTTCTTAAGCAGCACTTAGTCAGAATATTACGTATTAGAGAAATGATAACAACATGCAGCCTCAGATTATTCCCTTACTGTTGATTGGCCAGTGGAGGCAGTTTGCTCAGTTCTTCTACAAGCCTTCCAGCTTTCTGAGGATGAATCTTTGGCATGTTACAAAGCTTCAGCTTTCACATGTGCTAGATGAGTTAAAATAATACACTGTAAGATTTTTGTTACAAATGAATAATACATTAAAGAGTATGTAACACACAGGTAGTATTATTAATAATTAATAGTTACTTCTGTTGTTTTTAATGTTAATATTAAATACAAAATTATAGTGTATATGTATACTCATATGTATATACACATTTATTATGTAGGTAAATAAAGATACATATATATGTATTTTATTTAAGTGTGGTTATTATCTTTGGTGGACCATACTTAATGAGATGATTTTAGGTTCATTTTTTTTTTTTGTAAGTGTGTACAGGTAGTTATTATATCTCAGCTTCACATCTTCTCTTCCATACTTGGACCTGAGACGCTCACATAGATCTGCAAACTATGGTTTTCCGATCCCTTTACCACTGATGTTCTCTTAGACCTATTAGAAGTTTTATTAGAGGAAGATAGTAAAGAAGGAGGAAGAGAGAACAGACATTTCCTTCTGTTTACAATTTATGTCAGTGTCAGGTAAGTTTCAGATGACAGCTATAATTTTATCCTCCATCTCCTTTTGCTACTTTCTACCCCAGAGATACCCTTCCAGCTGCCCATGCTTCTCTCAGTGATTCATGTGTGTATCCCTCCAAGAGGTCCAAAAGCAGCTCTCGGGGCTGCTAGGTTCAGAGACCACTTCTTCCACCCATTGGCTCCCTCACTTACTATTACCTAGGTTATCACAGTCTCATGAATAGTATCAGCCATTGCAGTAATGAGTATCCCATTTTTGTTTGTTTAAACTTTTAATATCTATGTGCCATTTCTTGTATGAAATCTCTTGTTAAAATGTCTAGGGTGGTTTATGTTTTCCTGATCTCTGAGTCAGCATATAACTAGTACTATAAAAAAAAATTATTTTGTTGTCTTACACACTCATTTTTAAAAATTTATATTTCCTTAAATGTTTGGGAATTGATTCAAAAAGTGGAGCACTTACAAGTCAAACTTTATGATAGAAATTTTCTATAACTGCACATATGATTTTATGCGAACTACTATTATGGTAACCTCTAGTCACATGTAGCTATTGCCCACTTGAAATGTGGCTAGTATGACAAAGGAACATAAATTTTAATTTTATTTCATTTTAGTTCATTTGAATTTAAACAGTTGCATGTGGCTAGTAGCAACAATATTATACAGCACCAGCTATGCAGTTAATTAGGTAATTTAATTTCAAAGGCTTATAAGAATATGCTCTATCAAGCAGACAAAATATCTTTTAAAGAACCATAGATCACAGTGATTATGTCTAGGATATTATAGTCCCATGAAATCTCACAGAATATAGATAAGTAGGTTTCATGACAGCCTTAACTATTATTTAATATCTTAAAGACTATTTATAAACTTTATCTAAGAAAATGAGCATAAATGAATATTATGTTATGATCTTCAATCATATATTTTTTAACCTAACCTTATGCTGTTTGCATTTTTCTCAAACCCTTATATATTCTTTAAGAATGTTTAGTTAAGGGTTCCATTGCAATCCCATAAGAAGTGCCTCTTCCCTATTTTTTTCCCCTATAAAACACTGGAAAATCTTGGACATCTGTTTTCTATGATTTTGAATGTGATTTCCTCACACTATTGTTTATCTAATTATTGCTGGCATATAGAACATCTGTTGAATTTATGTTTTATCCAGACACCTCATTGACCTGTTATTATTATAATTACAAAATGTAATCATCAGTTGCTCAGTTCTGACAATGTGAAAAACATAACCTGTGTATCTTTCAAATACAAATGCAAAAATACTGTGATTTTTAAATATAAATAAATTATCATAGAACTTGCAAGAAACAAAAATCCTCAGGTGCCAGAAATAAGGACTTGAGAATTACTATAATTGCATTAGAGTAGAATTTGAGGGCATTATTCATTTCAGCAGTTTAAGGCCTGCACTTTAATTCCCATGCAGGTAAAGCAGATGAGGCCTCATAATGAGCGAATTGTGGGGTTGGAATGAAGGCCTCATATTTGGTAGGGACTTTTCAAATGTCTGCATGTGCCTTTCATGAAAAGATAATAGTCAAAAAATTCACTTAACCCAGAATTAGAAATTGTGGGATAGTTGAGAAAAGATTTTGATGTTTCTGCATGGCTAGGGTTTTCTAAACAAACCTGAAATCTGGATTAAAGGACATGTCTTGTAAGTGAAAAAATGATTTAGTTCTCTCCAGAGCAGAGACTCTCCTCCCTTGAGGTGTGTGTTTACATTTCAAAGAGGCAATATATCTGGAGCTACATTTACATTACAAAGGGTTTGTTTACACTAAAAAAGTATTCTTTCCCTCTCTTAGAGGGAGGAGAGGCTCCTTTGCAAGCCATTACAGAAAAACTCCCAAATTCCTGGTTCAATATCCCTCTCCTGTAGTGCCTAACTTCAGAAGAGGAAAGAACAAAAAGGGGAACTGATGCTCTTTCTGTTATAATAATAACCTGCCTTGACCCAAAATTCTGTTCATTTTCACAATTAAATATAAATATTAACATTTTGTCAAAAATGACAAAAATGTTGTGTATCTTTGCTTGCGGTCTGGATTTAGGAAAATTTACCCTGATAATTTAAAACCAAAATTATATAATTTATCTAACTTTGTGTTTTAGTTTATGCTACCTTTGTGGTCCCAGATCTTTCAGTCTGAGAAATTAATACAGATAATGATATTGAGCCAATTATATACATGTTGTTTGTGGCAGAAACCAATAAAAATCATTCTGCAGGCATCCTTTGACAACTCAAGGCACAAGGTATTCAAAAGAAAGAAATAGAAATCAAATCTAAATGATCAGAAATTATAAAATACACAATGGAAAGAATACACAGAGTGAGCATAAACAGCGATTAATAGAAGTGATGTATTTGCACAGAACTTCATTTCTTTAATACGACTTTTTACTTACTTCAGGCTAGCTTTGTCTTGTCTAATAGCACCATGACTCACTTGACTTCTCTCTACCAGGCTTTCCACCTTTGTCCAAGGAACTGAACTTCTACTCCCTTAATCACTAAACCCTTAGGACTTCAGGTTCTGGTCAGCTTCAAACTGTCTTCAGAAAAAGCCACAAGTCTGTTGATCAAGGGAACAGAGTTTCTGTCAAACTAAAGGTAATATCTTGACTTCAGTTGTGTCTCGCACCAGGCCCTTGAAAGTGGAAAGACCGTACCAACCATACCCTGAGGAAACTAGACAGAATAAAGCCCCACTTGATATCAGGACATGAAACCATGATCCACCACTTCCAACCCTGGCCCCAACTGATCAGTAGAACCCAGTACCCAACTCTCCTAGTCACCATGACTATGATTTTTCCCCTACAGAGGTGACCCACGAGCCCAATCTTAGAGCTTTAGCTAAACTGTATCTTGAGGTTTGGAACCATTTTTTTTTTTAATTAAACATATACTTTCTTTGCTGCAAACTCCTGTTCATGTTCTATTGTTCTTTGATGCCCACAGACCATAATAATAAAAAGCACAAATTTCAGATAATGAAAAAATATCAGAAAGAGAATATAAAAGTTTTTATAATGATTGACATAAATTATTAAATTACAACTCAAAAAAAAGAGAAAAATTTGAAAGAGAGCCAAACAGAATGTATAAAATCTTTTGAATATTATAAATGAGTTTTAAGACCTGTGAAGAGATTGTATAATAGGTTAGGCTCATCCAGGTATTGAACTCATTTATTTTATTTATTTATTTATTTATTTATTTATTTATTTATTTAAATCCTCACCTGAGGATATGTTTTTACTGATTTGGAAGAGAGAGAGAGTTAGAGAGACATTGATGTGAGAGAAAAACATCAATTACTTGCCTCCCGTATAAACTCTAACTGGGGATTGAATCTCCAATTTAGGTATCTGCCCTGACTGGGAATTGAACACCCAACCTTTTGGTGTGTGGAATGATGCTCCAAACAACTGAGCCACACTCCCCAGTGCTGTTCATGTCTCCTTATAAAAGAATGGTATACCATTTGTATTATGTTTATATACTAAAATATAGTATTAGCACTTAAAATCAGTGAATGAGGTGATTCTCAGTCTCAAATCTCAAAAATATATTGCTGTGAAGGGACTTTATGTTAGAAAACAACAAATTTATTTTTTTGAATTATTTAAAAAATTATAGAGTGTTGATAACCTACACATTTATGTAAGAGAACACTAAGTGCATGCATAGGAAATACTCATACCAATTTCAAGATGATAATAGCAATTTAGAAATGGGATGGGTAGAAATGTCCAGCGTTATCTCAGGAGTGGAGCTTTAGTTTTATCTGTAATATACTGTTCATTTTTTAATAGAAAATAGATTAGATAAATATATGGAAACATTTTCCTATCTATTTTATTTGGGTAGAGGATATGATTTTGTCATATCATCAATATTTTTAATATTTTGTAATTAATTTTTAAATTAAAATATAAATAAGGCTGTCTTCAAGTAGCAACATTATTGAATGGTTTACAATGTTTAAGTTCTTAATAATTTAGGCATTGAAATCAATAATACAGTACAATACAGTCCAATGCAGTAGTTCTGTATTATTTCTTATATTTTTTTAATTAAAAAATTCTTCTGCTTCTTCATGGTTAGTAAGATGATTAAAAAATGCTCACATATCTATCTTTATCTTTTTTTTTCATTTTGGTATTAAGAAAAATCTTTCTTATAGTATTATATAAATCAATGGGATTTAAAATTTTTTTTATCAATAATGAACTTGAATTCCATCAATTGGCCTTTGCATGTTAATTATATAAGCAACAGAGTATAATTTCTAGTAATTTAGAGCCAAACTACTCTTAGTTAGGATAGATAGTAAACCAAGGCAGGGAGGAGGAGACATGGTTCACCCGCTAACTCAGCAGTCCTGAGTCTAGTCCAGTAATGTTGCCAGATGTTCTGAACACCACAGGAAACAACATGCTAGCACTGGAGGAGGGGAGCCCTTAACATTCTGTACGTATCATTTCCGCTATCTGGGAAAGAAAGCTTTTGAAACTGTATTCATCCCAAGATCTAGAAGGAGAAGAGGAAGATGTTTACTGATGCCCAAAGAAAAATCCTATGAAACAATTTACGTTAATTGCCTACCTCTGGAGATTATCTGTTTTATGAGGGGGTCCCTAGTGCTTACAGAAAGAGCCCATATATCACTTTGGGTAACTGCTTCAACTTTAATTAATTGCCCCTTGTCACATGTCTGTTTTACACAACATGACCAAATAAAGTCTGGAGCAAAATTAGAATTTGGGCTAATAGACCCTTACACTTATATACATTTAAATAGTCACATCCCCCAGCAGAGGTGGTACCACCTTTACCCACCAATCAATATGTAACTCACTCACCCCCAGTCCACTAATTATGTAAGTTCTCAGGGCAAAGGAGCTGATGCTCTTGGCACCCTTGCTTTTTGCCACCCAAGCCTATGCCTTTCACACCCACCTTGGCAAGTCCCATTCTCTTCCATGAGAATGTATTACTAATAAATACCCTGTCTGCATGGTAATTTACTTGCTGTAATTCTTTACTGTGTCAGCAAGAAGAACTGAGTTTCTCCTGTAACACTACCTTCATTGAATCCTGGCTTCACCCCTTGACTTTGTAACTTAGTTGTTCTACTTATGTATTTTTTGCACCTATTTCACAGGTAAGTGTGGAAATTAACTAAGTTAAGTAAACTACAGCAATACGTGATAAGAAAGAAGTAATAAAATGCTAGCTAGTATTTTACATTTATTTTTTTCTCCATTTATTGAGGATGAAGAGTTATTTAGATAATATTTATTGAACAGTTAATATAAAATAAACATTGATGTAGTCACTAGAGATAAAGTACACAAAAAATTTCTCTTCTCCCATAGGGCATAATTTTTATAATGAATTCTATTCATATATTTTCTAATATTCAAATATCTTTACATTCCCAGAATAAATCTCAATTATATAGTTGGTTTTGTTTGCAAACTATATTATTCCTAAAGAATTTTGAGCTTCACATGCCTGACTGACATTAATAGTTTTGTGACTGTGTGTTCTTTTTCATAAGAGTTTTTAAGGCCCTTGAACATTATGTATGGAATTTCATTAAACCTAGTATTAAAACCGTTTTCATGAGACACTTCTTTCTGCTTAGTTCTATGACAACTCTTACAATTTCTTACATTATTATATAACTATTATTATTAGGTAAGTTATTCTACCTGATCTTAAATATTTTAAATTATAAATTCTTTTAAATAGCCTATTTAGTTATACTTTTTATTAACATTTTAGAATTATGTTTTTAAAATCACCTCTATATTAGTATTAACATATTCTTTTCCATATATAATTTATTGAAATTTTGCCTTTAGTCTGTGTTATGAGTGATTATATCTAAATTTGTATACTTTATTGATGTTATTGAACAAAGTTAGGCCGTTGTTAATTTTTTTGCTATTAAATAAATTGCATAATGATTTTATCTTTATCGTCAATTAACTCCCCCTAAATTTATGTTTTACATTATTTTAGTTGTTTTTTTAAAATGTTTTCCTCATTTAAAAATATTTTTTAAAAGTCTTAGATATTCCTGTCAGTACAGCTTTGTCAATATCTTGTTAGTTTTGATCACTGTTATAGTCATTGATAAAAATTTGTAATTACTTTGAAATGCAATTAAATTATGATTAATTCTTTGACCTAAGGAGATGTATTTTGTTACCTTCCTATCATTTGGATTCTCTTATTTTTTACAGATTCAAAAGTCAACCAGTTTTTGAGTAATGTACGGTATACTTCTACTGATTAAACTTGAAGAATATGGTTGATAGAATATCCAAATTGAGAAAGTCTTACAGTTTTCTTAGTGTCTGATACATTATCAATGTTTATTCTTCTTCCAAGGATATAATATGCCCTTTAGATTTAAAACAAAATTCTTTTTTAATAAATCTTTATTTTTTACTTTTTTATCCTATTGAATCATATGATGTTCCATTAATATGACATGAGAATTTCTTCAAAAGTTTTATAATGTTATTTTGAATTTTATATTTTATTAATACTTGTCTATACTTACACTTGTCTATAAATATATATTAATGTAAATGAAAAATATGACTATAAAATATGGATGAATATATTGCAATAAAGATCTTTTCATCTTAATTACATATTATTTGTTTTAAATCCATTTTGTCTAATAGTATCTTTATTCCTTTTATATTTCTAATTAGTTTGCTTATGTGTGTAATGTGTCTCCCTATCCATTTAAAAACTTTTTTTCTATGCTATGCTTTCTATATGTTACAAATTCTTGTTATTAAAAAGATTGTTTTGTATATTTATATATTTTTGGTGTTTTTACTTTTATCCTATTGAATTGTAAGTGGATATAATTCTCTAATATTATGAAAGATATTAAGATTTCTTTGAGTAGGTTAAGAAATTTAGCAAGTCTTCAATTTTTGATCAATCTTGAGCTCAAAATCTATTGAAATAATATGTGATTTCAGAGTGACACAAATCAAAATTTGCTTTGTGTCAAATCAAAATCAAAATTTTTCTTAGATGTAAATCTCCATTTTATTATTTTCATAAGTCTTAGTTCTTAACTTTATATTGTATCTTTCTTATTTTTAATTTGTGTGTGTATATATTTTAATTTATTAATTAGGTAAAATATTTTGTCAAAAATATATACTCCAGAAAAAAATAGCATATTTTGTAGCTAACTTTTTGACTCAATAAATAACCCTTAATATCTCTTTATAAAGTTTCTATGTTGACTATAAAATGAGACTTAATTAAATGTATATTTTCTATAATTGTGTTATCTCTATTTTTCTATCTAAATAATTTAAATATCTTTGTCTTAATTTATGAAATGTATAAATACAATTTTATTTTATCTGGGTCAGTGTGTCTTTTAGTTAATTTTATGGAGTGTTGAGGGGTTCTTTTAAGTTGAAGATACTTATCTTTCCAAGGAACCTTTCTTCCAATATAATTTTTATTATTTTTTCTTTGTATTTGCCAAATTCCAGTTTTGTAAATTTCTGTATTTTTATAATGGTTTGTATAATTATTTGGTGTACGCATTATATTATTAATTGTATATTTTTGTGTAATACAATTCATCATTAGAAATAAATAAAATTTTAAATATTTTTAAGAATGGAATTTTAATTAAGCAGTGCCTCTGAACTTAAAAGTTAAGTGTTTATTATTTGGAATAAGGTTGCTTATTTTTAACCCTGGTTTCCATGTACGAGATGAAAAACTTGGGTGAGTTACTTTATTATTCTGTATGTGGTTTCCTCACCTGATGAACAAGCATGATGAGGATATCTATCTTATTAAGACATCATATTAAATGAAATGATATACTTACTTAAAAGCTTCAGAACAGTGCTGGCCTATAGCAAATTCATACTAACTTTATCGTTATTCTGAAAATTTATTGTCCAAATGCACGAACTTAAGATTTTGTACTTAATCTAAACTCTTGGACAAGTTACTTAAATTCCTATATTTCAGTTTTTTATTCATAAAGTGGACACTATAGTATCTAATATCATTTGGTGACAATTAAAGGAGAAAAGAGAAATATAAACATATATCTATGTATCTATGTCTACCAATCATAGATATTATATATGATATATATAACGTATATATTATATACCTACATAATATCTGGACATATTGTTAAATTACGTACCTATTAAATGAATGAATAAACTCTCTATAACAGATTGTAGAATATTTTCAATTTAATGACTCAAATTTCTATAATTATTTCTCTAGTGATAACATAAGATAGATGATGATAGATAGATAGATGTAGATAAAATGTACCTTACTGTTAATTTTAGCAACAAAATAGCTTTGCAAAATATTCATGGGACTATGTATCTTAAGTGTCTTCCAGACAGTTTTTTCAATTATCTTTATTGTATGAAAATTCTCAGTTCATTAAAGATGATGATTTTTTAAAACTGCTATTATAAAAGTTGAAAAAATGGTATCTTAAAAAATGTATTTCTTTTATTAAAGTTAAATCTTTTCCCCACAAAATAGCTATTAACCATTTGCATTTTCTTTTTTCTGTGAGTCAATATTCCAGCCTTGTTGTTTTTTCCTATTGAGATGTTCTTTTTTTAATTTCCTACTTGAAAATTTATTTTGAATAGTAAGAATATTAAATCACTGTCTTCCATAAATACTATGAATCATTTTTCCTGGTTTATTGTTTTTTTGACTATTCATATTGAAACTCATATATTCTTCAAGTAAAATAAATTTATAAACTAAGTTTTAGACTAGTAAAAGTATAATACAAGTTCATTTACATATACTTTTTATGAAGAAATCATTCACAAATTTGCCCCAAATGGGTCTCTTTCTGAATATGAATATCATGTATACACACACACACACACACACATATACATACTCATATATTACAGCGCTAATGTTCTCTGGGTTGCTCTCATACTGCGTTTGAACCATGATCACAGTTGAAATCATTTGTACCTTCCTGCTATCTGGAATTTAGGCAAGTGCAGTTCAGACATCAAGCCTTATCTACTAACCCAGCATCACAGAAGCCACTTATCACTACCTGGGTCCATCAGGTGTATATATATATATATGTGTGTGTGTATATACATGTTAAGGTGTATAAACTTAATTTAGCTAATTGAAGCACTGTTAAGATCTAGCTTGCATGTGAAGTCTACCTCTCTTTAGTTATAGTCATCAATATCAGAAGATTATCAGGGGATAAGGGCATGGATTTTTCTCTCTGGTCTCAGGCGGTGGGGATAGCAAAATGTTTGTGATGTGTCAAACTTTCTGATTCTATGCTCAAGTAGTTTGTCTCTCAGAGGAGCCTTGCTCTGTCAGGCAGGGTGACTGTGAAAAGCTTTATGGTAGACAATACATATTTTTGACATTTGTCTGAATCACTGCTCTGATCTGAACCTGATTACTTATGTGTGAACTGTTACAGCTTTAAAACAGAAAACAGTGCTCATGTTTCAGAGACCTTCATTAAAAATTATGAAGGTGAAGGGGTTAGCCAAGAACATACATTCATGATGCATAGACACAGGCAACAGTGTGGTGATGGCCAGAAGGAAGCGGAGCAGGGGCTGGGGGCTGGTGGGCAAAGGCAGGGGAAGGGGAATGGGGACATCTGTAATAGTGTCAACTGTCGCACTGTGTGGTGCCTAGACGGCGCGTGCCGTGGAGTGGGGAGTGACGTAGAGAGCGGCGCTCCCCGAACCTGAGGGAATCCAGCTGAGGTGGGAGCAGGGCTCTGAATCCTGCAGAGCCCTCCCAGGGTTGTCACCAATGAGGGGGATAAACACAAAACATCACAAACACTTCTGTTTGCCGGGAGAGCAGACGGGGCACTTCCCTCTCACTGGAGAAGGCTGTGGCACATCCCTCTAGTGGGGAAGGCCCTGTCACCCTTTGTCCCAAGGCTTTTATTGAGAATTTTGTCAGTGAGGCTAGGTAATGGGAATTACGTACGTAATCTCATTACATTAGTATGTTAAGTTTCACAGAGAATAGATGCTTTTAAGAAAACAAATGACAGGAATTCACTGATTTACATGGGTCTGAGAGGAGACTAGTATAAACAAAAGAGAACAAAGATAAGGGCAAGTGCCTTAATGATAAAGGGTAAGGGGTGTAAATAATGTGCAGGTCCTTTGCAACATGAGCCGGCCAGAGATCCGAGGGAAGAACAAAGCACACTTTAAAGAATTACTTTTAGGCCTGATTTCCCTGGGAACCGCCAGACCTGATTTGGAGCTGACTCCTGCACTGTTTCAAGCCTGAACCGGGTGTGGAGAGGGAACCACCAAGAGATAAGGAGACTGCTTCTCCGCTGCAATTAGGACTCCGGCCATGTCCAAGCCAAGCTGAGAGATGCAGGGGCATTTTGGCCCCTTCTCCATGTCCTCCAATTTCTTGACTGCTGCCTATATCAGTCGATGCCTGTCTTAGGTTGCCTCTCTCCCGAGGGGCCTTACCTGTCATAGTCAGGGACCATCACAAGGCAAAGCAGAGAGGCAGGAGCTACGCCTCTGCCCCGGGGGATACATCAAGTCTCCTCAGGAGCCTGTTTCTCCAAGGCCTCCTGATTATTTCCAGCCTTGGGACCCTCCAGCCTGTTGGCAGGGTTATAGCTCCTGAAACCAGGCAGGGCATTTCCCAACAGTCAACAATAAAATAAAGTTAGAAATTATACATTTTATTTTCTTCAAAATTGCTAAAGACAAAAAATTTTAATACATAAAATGAAAAATTATAGCATGGAACAGCATTCATAAAAGGTTTAGTGATCACACCAAAAATTAAAGGGTCAAGAAGGTAAGTCATAAGTCATATTTGGAACACAACCTGAGTCTAAAGTGCAGAAAAAAATAAATGGTCTCTAAATTGTTCCCCTGAATTTTATTTAAGTATCTTACTCTTTTCTTCTACTCTGTGTTAGTCCTGAAGACAGAAAATACTAGTCTTTTTTCACTAACCATGCTTAATCCAAGATCAAGTCTTCGCCTCAGCTCTCTAATAAATGTTGCAAATGAGTTTTGTGCCGTATATTATAGAACATTCTTAAGAATATAATCTCCAAATTTAGTCAGCTATTTTCTTGAATGCCTACTATGGTCAAAAGTCTCACATGTTAGAGTTAAAATAGATGTGTAATAAATATATAGGAACCAGGGGACGATAAAGCTTCTTGAATTGTTTCATGTAGTTGACATTGACTTGCTTTAGAATCGTAATTCTGGGCTACTCTCATTCTTGTTATGCCCCTATCAGTTAAGGGTATATCTGTGTCAGATCAGTACTTCCAACCTTAAAAACCCAAATCAAATAGCCAGATAATTAATGACCTCTAATTCCTCCACTCACCAGTAAGCTATGCTAACTCGTACCACCATCTTCACAACTTTATAGAGACTTTGTTATATATGCATCCTGACCTTCGCCAGAGCACTGCTCACACCACTGTTCTGATTAGGAAGAACTACTTAAAAAGTTTGGCCAATGGAATCTTGATAGACTGGTAATTAAAAGATGCATCCCATTTGTGATGAATGGTAGTGGTTTTAACCAATAGCATTATCATGCTTAGTGGTGAAATAATATGGGCATTCTCATAATATTGGGAAACTAGGGATCAACTGGTATCACCATGTTTATTTAATTTTGTTTTAGAAGTTTTAGCTGAGGAAACAAAAGAAAATAAAGTATTACAGCTCTTGCAATCTCATTATTATTTTTAGAGATATGAGTTTATAACTGAAAAACCAAAGAAAATTGTAAACCAGCAAGTAGTTTGTTTAGAAAAAAGTGATTATATAAAAGTCAATATTTCCTGTATACTAAAATAGCTCATTTAAAAGTAAAATGGAGAAATACTATACTTATAGTTCTAAGTGTTTGCTCAAGATACATTATAATATATTTTATTAAGTACTTCAAGAAGATATAGATAAGAAAAATTACAAATGAATAAAATAAATAGGCAAACAATAAAAACAAAATTAAAATAGTATATAAGGGTATGATTAAAAGGATTTTCTCACATACCATTTTGGGTGGTTTATATTCTTATGAAGAGTAGTTTGTCAACACATAAAATTTTTAAAAATGTACTTATTGACTTTTCAGAGTGTATTTTAAACAAAAATTAAGCACGTGTTCAGGGTTTTATCTACGTGGAGGTTTACTTTTACTATTGAGAATTAGAAAAGCAAAAATATCTAAGAATAAGGGACAGATCAAGTACATTACAGGGTTTTAGTAACACAAAACATGATGCCATATTAGATCTCAGATTGCACTAAGATGCCAATTGCTAAGAAAATGTGATCCTACATTTTAAGTGGATAAATCAAATTATAAAACAGGTAATGTGAGATTTCAGTTCAAGGGTGGCACATGAGTCAGATATTTGAAAGTCCAATAGGCTTTTCACTCTTAATGTAACTGAGACAGTGTTGGTTCACAGCCTTGGGAGTTCCCCAGGTGAAATCTGGAACTTGATTCCATACACAGAGGACAAGGAGAGCAAAGGAAGAGGTAGACCACTCCAAATTGGTAAGTGGCAGGTTTAATAAACAAGGGAACTTAACATACAAGACTTGTCTTTGGTGATCGTAAGACAAGCCCCCATAACCACCAGCCAGAATCTTAGAAGTTTATACAGAGGCCTTAAATGTATAGTAAGTCACATATTAGTCTGGGTGGTTTTAATAACACCTTCCTCTCTCAAGGCTATGTCCTTGTAAGTGTTCTTAGTGTGAGAACAGATAGCAAAACTTATATTCCAAGGACAGGGAAAGGAGTAAAGAGCCGCTGATGTCCCTGGTCCAGCTCAAGGGTCAACTGGCAACCATGCCTTCTCCATGACTTCTTCCAGCTGGTAGCAAAGGTGCTGGCTTCCAATATGTGTCTCTTTTCCTTCTCTAGGAACTGAATTTTAGCTGGCTATGGGCTGCCTAGAAAAGACTGCATAATCCAGGCTTCTTTACATCTAGTTGTTTCTCTGTGACTAAGCTTTGGACATTGCTATGCATATGTAAGTGAAATGTACAAATTACCAACTATGAAGCTTACAGATAAACCCTCAAATTCTCATTCCTGAAACTTTACAGTAGAAGATGAGTTATTTATCAATGTATTTCCTCTTAACTTTGAATTTACCCTTCTGTGACAAAGGATTTGAATTCTATAACTATTTCTTCTTTGTTAGTCAGCACAATATTAGTTTAGTCAGTACAGGACACTAAAGGGACATTTGAGGAGGAAGAGATGTTTTTCTGTTGCCATTTGCATTTCGGGCCTGGCTCTTGCAATGCACTGCAGCTAGAAGTGCCCAGTGCCCAACAGCTTCCCAGGCACCTTAAAGTGTGAATTTCCAGCAGATCGGTACGATCATATGGTCTCACCATTGGGATGGGCTCCCTGATTTCAAGGTCGATGATGAAATCTGACTGTAGCAGAGGCCACCTGGCAGTGAGGCTGGAGACAGCATAGGAAGGACTCTGAGACTGCGCTGCTGTTACTGGCCAGCGTCTAGCATTCTGGTTTCCAGGAAATGCCTTTTATCACTTAGGTAGAATGAATAGTAAACCAAGGCAGGGAGGAGGAGACATGTCTCACCCACTAACTCAGTAGTCCTGAGCTTGGTCCAATAATATTGCCAAGTGTTCCAACATCACAGGAAACACTACACTATCAAGGAAGGAGGGGAGTCCTTGAAATTCTATGGAATGTTTCCACTATCTGGGAAAGAAAGCCTTGGAACTGTCCTTTCATCCTGAGGCCTGAAGTGTGGGAGAGGGTCCATGTGCCCAAAGCAGCAGCCCATAAATAACTTTGGATAACTGCCCCAACTTTAATTAACAGCCTTGTGCTACATATCTGTTTTATAAGAGAAATAAATGGAGTCCGGAGCAAGATAAGGATTCGGGCTAACAGACCCCTTACACACATCTAAGTTTGGGTAGTCACATCCCCCCAGGAAAGCTGGTGCCACACTTACTCATTAATTAATATGTAACATTTTTACTACCATCTTGCCAACTATATAAGTCCTCAGAACAAAGGACTCATTCTCTTGGAGCTCTCAGGGTGCTCTTGGTGCTCTTTGAGCTCTGGATGCTCTTGGCTTTCTGGCTACTCAGCTTCAGGGCTCCCCGGGGGCTTATCACCCTGGCCTTCAGCTGTTCTTACTTTTGCTGCCCTGCTTTGCCCTTAACCTCTGCCTTTTACATCCCTCCCACCTCCATCTCAGCTAGGCCCATTCTCTTCCATGGGAACGGATCATTAATAAATTATGATTATATGCTAATAGATTTGTTGATATATAATTCTTTACATTTGTCAGCAAGAAGAACCAGGTCTCTCCTGTCAATAGCAGCGTGTAACCAAAAACCAAAAGAGGACATACAGAAAAGGGCATCAGGATTATACCAGTAATCAGTAGACTTGGCTTGAAAAGAGACTTGATGGTGGCTATTTGATCATGAAGTCTCTAGCAATAAAATAGTCAGCCCACTAGAGTATTGCTGGACCAATATACCAGGAAAAACTTTAAGTCTGGTAGTCAAAAAGATGATTTGATTAATCACAGTGGAGAGTCTCAGCTTCTCATAATTTTTCTGTCTTAAGTCAATTCACAGACCCTTTATTGAAGGCCGGAAGGATGGGTACCTTCAAGGAACTTTTGCAAAAAGTATAAAACATAATAATTTTCCCTCAAAGCATTTTCTTAAAAAAGCCTACTTACTAGAATGACTATATATTGGGAAAAAAGAAATACCCAGACTTTTCAGACATTACTGGTTTTGAATTGATGCTAACAACCAAAAGCCCAAATTGTCATTGTACCTTGATGAAATCTGGTGAAGTTTTAAGCATGGACCTCTCAGAACAGGCTTAGATTGTGACATATCTGTGTTCCATGTAAATGCCCATTTAAAGGCATCTGCTGCATGACAGACCCTTACTAGTCAGATAGACAAAGAGACATATATGCTCTGTGCATACTAATTGGCTTCTTTCTTTAGCCATTGCAGTTTGCTCAATGGACCCATGAACAAAGTGGCCATGGTGAAAAGGTTAAAGGTATGCGTTCAGGTCAACAGAATGGTCTTCTCCTTGCCAAGAATGACCTCGCTGACACTACTGTACATAATTTATAAGTAGCAGAAGTCAACTCTTCCTGGTATAACACCATTTCCTGGAGCAAAGTAGCCAGCTACCTGGTAGCAAGCTGGGTACGGTGGAGTAGAAATTAAACTTCACTAAAATAGACATGACTTCTGTCAATGGATTTGCCTTCACTGTCCATAATGCTTCTGCTGTTGGTAATCCATGGACTCATAGAGCATTCCCCATCCCATTGCTCCTCTCGAATCAAAGAACTCATTTTACAACAAAGGAAGTGCACCAGTGGGCTCATACCCATGGAATTAGCTGAATAACTACATTCCTCACCACCAGGTAACATCCAGATTAATGAAATGAAAATGACCTGCCAAAAACTCAGTTACATTTCTGGTTGGGAGACAACACTGTAAAAAATAAATGGGCTTTTATGATGGAATATATACATGGTGGGGCAAAAGTAGGTTTACAGCTGTGACTACACAAAACAGAGTTTTTTTTATTGTTTTATTAAGTATTGTGCTATTTACCATATGATCAACTGTAAGCCTACTTTTGCCCTACCTTGTATGTTACTGAATATATACATTGTATGGTACTTTCCCTTATATAGCTAGAATATACAAACCCAGGAATTAATGGGTCATAGAGTAGAAGTGGCTCCTTTCACTAATATACACAGTAACTCACTCACACAATTTTTGCTTCCATTGTGGCAACCTTGAACTCAGCCAATTTGGACTTCTCAGTCCCCAAAGGCAGAATGATTGAGCTCTACTTTTAATATATACCCAGAATCTAATAATGTTACTATCTTCATTACTGTTACTTTGTCCCAAACCACATTAATTTCTTGTCTAAACAATATCAACAACCTACCCAATCTTGCAACTAATCTATTCACATCACAGAGAGTGATTTTTTAAAATGCAAATTAAATTGTGTCTGTCTTCTACTTAATACTTCCCAATTCCTTTTCCTTTTACCCAGGGTAAAAACCCTTAATCTTTGTCATCTTTAACAAGGCGCTACACTATTGGCAAACATTGATCTCTTGACCTCATTTTCTATCAATCACCTCCTCACCATGCTCTAGGCACACCGGTTTTCTTGCTCTTCCTTGAACACACTAGAAACATTTGCTTCTCAAGATATTTGTGCCTATTTTCCCTGTGTTGAGATACCTATATGATTAGCTCTCTTGCATCATGTGTTTGTTCTTATAATAACTTATTTTAGGTTGTCTTCCATGGCCACCTTATATGAGGTGGGATCCTCAAACAACCCACATGTTTTATAAAAAAATTGTGTATTTATTCTTACATATATAAACTTAGCCACCTTCAAAGTACTCTCCATTTGATGCAATATACTTATCGAGATTTTTTTCCACCTTTCAAAACAATTTTTAACTCATCAATTTCAATGCTTTTTAGTGCTTCTGCTGTTTTTTGTTTCACCTCCTTCGCATCAGAAAACGTTTCCCTTTGAAGACTTTTTTCATCTGGGGAAACACAAAAAAGTTGCTTGGGGTGAGATCAGGTGAATAGGAAAGGTGGGGCATGGGGGTCATGTTGTTTTTGGTCAAAAACTGCTAAACACTCAGCATGGTGTGAGCAGGTATGTTTATAAATCACCCATCATGAAATGGGCAAACGCATTGAGTCTTCCGAAACAACTCACTGAAGCTGAATGCAGGCTTTCACAACACCAGCTGATACACTGATCCAGATGGGTTCCTAGAACTCTCACCTAACAGGGGAAGCCTGTACTACAAGGGGCCCACCCTCCAGAAGGTAATTCCTCATACAAATTGGGAACTTCCCTGCCATGACTCTCTAATACTTTTTTATGAATTAATGTGTCTCCATCTTATATATTTGTTTATTTTTGTATGTTATGACAAAAAAAAAAAAGAGAAATTCTCCATGAAAAAAGAGACTTTGTTTTATAATCTACTGAATCTCCACCATCTAGATTATGGTTTCTCAACCTTAGCACTACTGACATTTGGGGTTGAGTAATTCTTTGATGTGGGGTGCAGTCCTATGAATGATAGAATATTCAGCAGTACCCCTACCCTCTACCCAGTAGGTGCCAGTGTTATGGGAGAAACTTGGTTCTTCTTGCCACTGCAGTAAAGAATTACAGATCAGCAAGTTTGTTAGCCTTCAAGTAGTTTATTAGTGGTATGTCTCTTCATGGAAGAGAACAGGTCTTGCCAAGGTGGGAGTGAAAGGCATAGGCTTGGGTGGCAAGAGCAAGGGTGGCAAGAGCATCAGGTCCTTTGTCTTAAGGAGATATATAGTTGGCAGGATGAGGGAGTTACATATTGATTGGTGGGTCATGGTGGTTCCAGCTTCCCCTTGGGAGATGCAACTACTCAAACATAGGTATGTGTGGGGGTCTGTTAACCCAAATTCTAATTTTGCTCCAAACCACATTTGTTCATCTTGTTGTAAAATAGATATGTGATAGGAGGCAGTTAAAGTTGAGGCAGTTACCCAAAAGTTATTTATGGGCTCTTTCTGGAAGCACTAGGTACCCCCTCATAAAATAGATAGTGACCAGTGGTAAGAAATTAACCAAAGTTTTTTATGAGCTTTTTCTTTGGACACTGTGGATCCCCTCCTTCCCCCCTCCTAGACTTTGGGATGAATACACAGTTTCAAAAGCTTTTTTTTCCCAGACAGTAGAAGTGATGCATACAATTTCAAGGACTACCCTCCTCTTGTGCTAGCGTGGTATTTCTTGTGATGTTCAGAACCCCTGGTAATACTATTGGACCAGGCTCAAGACTGCTGAGTTAGTGGGTGAGCCATGTCTCCTCTTCCTCCATGCCTTGGTTTACTATCTATCTTATCTAACTCCAGTCACACTTTTTACTAGAAATTAGGATGACCAAAAATATCTCCAGACATTTCCAAGTGTCCTCTGGAGAAGGGAGAGGGAAAATTTACCCTGGCTGAGCCCTAATCATCTAAATCAATATATTACCAGATTTAGATCTTAATAATGAATGCATGATAAGTATCTATATATAAGTGCCTAGAAAAGATTGAAATGATAGACACTAAAATACAAATTGTGGAGAGATTATTTGTGGGTTGTTTTTTTTTTTTGTATTTTGAACATTTGCTTGAGGGTCCCTTTATTACTTTTACAGGAAAAATAATTGCCAGTTAAGTCTTGGAACAATTCTCTTTTGGCTCCAACTTCTGTGTTCCTCCAGTCTTTGTTTAACTCCTCTCTGGAATTAAAGATTCATTGGTTGAAAGTTTGTTCCCAAACTGATGTAGACAACATGACCTCTTTCCTTTGTCTTCTAGAAGTTCTTCTAATTACATATGCTATTTTTCTCTCAGTTAATTTTATTTCTATTCCACAGGAAAAGGTCACAAAAAACTATATAATCTGCAAAGTTCATAACCATTGTTTTCTATTGTTAATGGTTATTAAAACCTAAAGGTAACTTTGCAAAAATAATTTAACAAGCCAACTTATCCATTAATATTCACATAACTAGAATCCTTTGACCTTCTTAAGGATAAGTCTTCTCAATCAAGTAAAATGCAGGATACAGCAATGGGATGATTGATCTAACCATTAGGCACTTAAACTGACAAGGGATGAAATGGGAAGTTTTATCAGTCTTTATTTTCCTTTGGAAATATGATATAGTCAATGCTATAGTATTCCAATCCTTAAAAAGTTGTGTTAATTTTTTTTTATTAAAATAGCCAAATAACTCTGCTTAATATTTACAATGTTTATTTAGTATTTAAACTTGCTTCTAGCTACATTGTCCTGGCATATTCCTTTTTTCAAACTGAGCTATTTCCTTCCTTCTAGATATCCAGATTTGAATGAATGCTATCATTCTCTGGGACTCTCCCACAATGATGAGCACATTCTATGCCTTTGAGTGCCTGCTGCATCATTACCACTCACTTCTCTTATCCATTCCACCACAACTACTGCAGTCCCCACCATAATCAGTGCTATAACCTACTAATAGCCTTTCAATTTCATAATCTCTTTTCCTCTAGTTATATCCAGTGCTGCTAAATGCACCTCCCTAAAACGGACCTACCTATTCATTTTCTTAAAACATCAACAATGGTTGTAAGTTGGGCACTAAGTAGAGTTTCAGCTCTTTAGTCAAGCATATGAGAGTCTCTGTTAATATACCCTAAGTTTAGTTCTCCAGACTATTACTCCATTATTTGCTCAACATACAAACAGATTTATGTTATCAAAATGTCATATATTATGAAAAACTTCCTAAAATCTACTTGTACAACCACAACATGTCAAAGCCCCAACCTTATGTTAAGCTCTCTTCAAATATGCCCTTTTCCACAATGCTTTCTATACCCCTCCAACATGAGGAAGCAATGCCCCTGTTTTCTGAACTTCTGATATTATTCATATTTACATTATGCTATGATAGTCATTGTCACCTTAGACCATAGTTATAGAGATAGATGTCATACCTACTCTGCTTCAGTCTAAAAATTTCTAGAAGTTTGTGCATTCTTATGGATTATTGTTTCTTTTCTATGATCTTGAACAAAGTAGGTACTGATTAAACATATTTTTTTTTAGTAGAATCTTGATCTAATCCTTCTCAATAAATCTTATTATCTTATTAGGATTCATTCATGTGAAATTAAATTTACATATTTCTTCTTTACTCGATCAAGAGTAGTGTTACCTTAAATTCTGTTTGGCTGCAATTACTCCCTTCAAGCACAAAGAATGCAAAAGCCAGAAGAGAGTATGACCCAGAGGAAATCTCACTGTATTAAAATGAATCAACTTTGCTTGATAATGCTGTTTTCTAACTTTATGATCTTTAAGATACTGCCTCTAATTTTTACCATAAATTATATTTCTGTTTATTCCTCTATTTTTCTTACCTTAAACCTAATGCATATTTGTTAAGACCAATAAAATCTCAGAACTATGCTTATCTGTCTTTATAGGCTTGGACAGTCCTTTGGTCTTTGTGTTCCAGGAGTTGATGTAATGGCCTGAAAGATGTACTATTTCTTTGTGTCCCCACTGAAAAAAATCAAAGTACTTTTCTTACACTGTTTTCTGTATGATCTAATAATTTCTAAATCAACTGCTTTTAATTCAAAAAGATGCTCTACACTGCTAAAAAGGCAGGCAATACTTATCTTTGGATAACTTATTTGTGACAATGCCATGTATACACTATTTTTTCATGCCCTTTCTATGTAAAACACTTTTATCAGAATGCATATAGCAGCGATTACAAAATAAATCAAAATTATGTTACATAGCTTACTCATTGCAAACCACTGCTGCTGGTCGTCTCACAGCTTAGAATTGATTCCCCAAAATGGAATATGTCCTTTCATAAATGTTTCAACTAAATTTACTTCATTTCTAGTAGGAACTAAGGAAGTCAACATATATCTTAATGTAATGAAGAACTTCCCAGGTTTTATTTCAGAATATCTGTATTTACACAGACAGTGATGGCTGAAATGTTAAGTATTTTCAGAGCTGGGGCTGACAAGAGCTGGGTGTTATAGGAGGTAATGCTCCCAGTGATCAGAATGCACCTAAAGTGCAGTCACTTACGCCATTGTCTTCCAAATCCTCATTGAAATAATGAACATCAATTTTTTAAGTTTACATTTTATAGAAACTAAAGAAAGATGCAATCCATATATTCCAAATATATTTGTGTTTCTGCCTATTATACTGTAAGCAAGATAAGATTGAGACCAGGATCAAAAGACTCATAACATCTACACATACTGCATGCTTGTATAAGACTAAAACAAATCCTCTAAAAGTAGAAATCCTCAGACATCTTCCACTCAGAGAGGAACCTGGCAATTTATAAAAGAAAGAATCTTTTTTCTACTTTAGACCAGGCTCTTATTAATAGGAACAGAGAATGCTAAGAAAAAATATTGACATGTTTTGTTTCTAATAAGGCGAGAGCTTTTATTATTAAGAGAAAAGCTGAATTTCCTCAGTTAAGGGTACATCTATAACAGTTAATATAAAAGTATTAATTCAAAGGAAAAAATCTCCTTGTGATGTGTATCAAAGACAGCCAGACAACAATTCACCAAAATGCATGCTTCTTATTTAATGTATAAAGTTACTGCTGCTAAGTGTCTGCCTGGTCAAGAATTACATTCCCCATGTTTATTGTATTTATCTGGGGTCATGTGACTGTACTTTCCAATAAAATGCAAAATATTATAATTATCTCAGCCCTGGGTGTAGGCATTTGAGAAGAGTTTCGTTGTTCTTCACTCTTCCATCTTCCATCTGCTGACTATATGCAGAAGATACTGAGTAGCTCAACCAAAAATAAGCAGATCCCAAAGTCCCTAAATTACTATGGAAGGAAAGTCTCTTGCTGACCAGTAACACTTATATTGGCCATAAGTAAAACTTCACCTGTTTTGTGCTATGACATGGAAATTTAGTTTATTTGTTGTATCATACAGTTGTTGTTTTCCAGAAATTCCTCAGAAAAAAGGAAACTTCTGATATGGCTTAGTAAAACAAGAGCCATCCTAAATGTAATTACAATGTTATAGAGGCTCATTGGTCGTTTTTGCTTCACTTCCTGGGAAGTCATCCTTAGCATATTGTTGAAAAACTAAATACACAAATATCCAAAATGCAACACTCAGAGTAAGTTGAGCAGTACGTAATTTTTTGCTTAGTGTTCTTGGGGAGATGAAAAGAGAATTGTATTTTACTTAGTATTGGAAAACATCTTTAAAATTGCCTGCACATGTTATTCCAAATATTTACCTTTCTTATGGCAATGGCCTTCTCTCTCTTCCCTTTTATTAATGCTTCTTTGAACACTTGATTGCTTACCTTTCCTCAACCATGAGTTCCTTTTCATTTCTATGAACCAGAGTACCTCAAGTTCCTCACTGTTGACATTTTGGACTGAATAATTCTTGGTGTGGCGATTTGCTTTTTGTGTTGTGGCTGGATTAGCAGCATCTCTGACCAGTAGCTCACCCACTTTGCAACAACTGAAATGTCTTTAGACATTACCACAATTCCCCTGCAGAACAAAATAATGCTCGTTATATGCAGAGCATTTTAGACCTCTTCTCGTCTCTCACAATTCTTCAATTCACATTACCAATTGTCAGCAAAGGACCTCAGCTGTTCAGAGCACATGTGTGATCTGGACATGATCTTTACATGATCTAAGAAAGAGTCAGCTTGGTCTTCATAAGTACAGAATCATATATATATATTTAGTATATATATTTTATATATAAATATATATTTATTTATACATATATAAATAATATATAAATGATATAAAGTGAAAGCAAACAAACAAGAAATGCTAGACAAATAAAAAACATAGCAAGTTAAAAGAGGTTAACTTGAAGAATGATTCCTTTAAAATAAGACTTATCAAAGAAAGAAATGCAATTTTAGAAAGCTTCTATAAGAAAAAGATTTATTTATGATCTAGTGTCATAGGTCATAAAAGAACAAGTAGATTACTTAAAGATTAAAGACTAATTAAAAGTGCCATGGAGAAAGTAAAAAACAATTTGGATATTATATGATCAGTTTAATATACTTTCCCTGAAATTAAAAATAACTCAGTAAGAAAATGATGATTTAATATGACGGACTTGGAGGACTAATTTTAAAAATCTAGTATTCACGTAATAGAAATATTAGAACAAGGCAGAGAGAGAAGAAATAGTAATCAAACAAATGACAAAAATCAATTTTATTTTTCTGAAGGAGGTTATTATATTGGACATCCTTGTCTTACATAAAATTTGTAAAGATATACAGTAACATGTAAGTTTATGAGTCATATTTTATTTTATTTTTATTATTTTTTATTTTAAGGATTTTTTTTATTTATTTTTAGAGAGAGGGGAAGGGAGGAAGAGAGAAACATCAATGTGTGGGTGCCTCTCAGGCGCCCCCTGCTGGGGACCTGGACTGCAACCCAGGCATGTTCCCTGACTGGGAATCAAACCTGCCACCCTTTGGTTCATAGGCCAGCACTTAATCCACTGAGCCACACCAGCTGAGGCTAAAGATTGATATTTTAATGTAAAAATATTATCCATGCATTATATAAACAGAAAGATAAGTGAACTTCATAATTAAAGATGGAAAATTTGCCTCACAAATTGTTTAAATTGTCAAATTAGCAGTATAGAAACAAAGCCAAAAAATTTGATATAAAGAAACTTAAATGGAAAGAAAGTAATATTCTAATTAAGAATAATTATTATTAATATTCAATATTAAAAATTATAATCTTGGCATCTGGTGGGGAGGGTAGACTGTTTAAATTTTTGTGTCTAGTTCCAAAGGAAGAAATAAAAGTTTATTTTCTTTACACTTTTCAGAGAAATACATAATAAAAGATTAAACATCATTAGAAACCTGGAAACTCCCATGGGAAAAAAACAAAACAAAACAACCAAAACTAACTAGCCGTGAAGAAAATTAGAAGAGGTGAATGAATAATAAAGAATTAGAGAGGAGGAAAAGATGTTGGCCAAGTAGGTGGAAGCTGAGTCCACTTGTTCCTGACTCCAACTTGGATTCTCAGCTGATCTTCTGACAAATAACCTGGCCAATCAATGGAATCTTAGCTGATAGTGAGTTTGGAAACCCAGGAGTCCAGAAGATGCTTCACAATGGGCAATAAGGAGATTTTAGAAGTTGAAGGGGAAATACCCTGGGTCTGTGCCTGCAGCCATAGAGAGACTAGTCAGAAATCACAGGTCTGTGTGTCCTTCACCTTCCAGGGCAGGGGACCCCAAGACCCAAGCTGGGAGTGACTTGGGAGGATACATGAAGTTGGGGAGATTCAGGCTACACACAGGGCAAGAAGCACATCCATAGCCGCAGCACCAAACACCAGCTGGGAGGGTGCCAGCGAGATAGAAGGGCTCTATCTCCCAGGAGGATCAAGGGCCGCACCTGGGTCGGGGGGAGGCAGGCTGCTACTAGCCAGGACCGTCAGAAACTTTTGGCTTTTTGGAGGCGGAGGTGTGCGGAAAACCAGACAGTGACTCAGGACTGCAGTGGGAGTGCCACGGAGAAATTTTCTAGAACGGGAGCTGAACCGTGCTGGGCAGGGACCCCATGCACAGCTGCTCTACCAGCAAAGATTGAAAGCATAGTTTGATCCCACTAAATACAGCTGGGCAGGGAGATCAGAAAGTTGGACGGCAAAGTGATTTGTGGGTCCAGCCCCGCAATGCTAGCAAGCTGGGGGCTATGTGTAAGGGAGAGTTCCGGACTGTGTCAACGGTGAGGGCAGTGGGCTGGGAATTAGGTGGGCAAGAGTTGAGTGCCTGAGATTATTTCCAGCCAGGCAGAACCCCCTTCCCTGGCAGAGTTCAAACCTCTGGGAAAGGAAGGATCCACCCCAGCCCACCACATGTACCTGTGCCCCCACTGCCCGCAGGATTGCAAGCACTGCCTTGAACGGGGAAGCTTTGCAGAACAGTCAGGACAGGCTTGAGAACCCCCCGCAGGGTGCGTATCCACATAAGACAGGTAGAGAAACTCCAAAAGGGCTCATTTTGAACTCCTCTCAGGAAGACAAAATACACTGGTTCCTAGGGCTCTATTCAACGGAGGCCCGCAAGGCAGGAAAATCCAAAATTGATGCAGCAAGGGGAAGTCTGGCCTCTGTCCAGCCTTGGCTCGCACACAGAACTGCCATCAGCACAAAGCAGGAAAGAACTGATCCTCTTACACAGATTGCCCCCTCCCTTGAAATAGACAGCTAGTTCATCAGAAACTACGCATTACTGGAAATAACCTGGAATAGACAAAAACAGGTAGTGCAGGGGCAGGGGAACATACCCAAAATTTTCCCAGAAGATGGAACAGAGCCTTCTAGGGAAGACTCAGGGTTCACATCTTCCCAATGGCAATAGAAGCCCCCTCTAAAGGCAAGTGAAGGTGGTACATGTAGTGCTGCTAGAAGCTGGATGACCCACACCAGACCTTGAGCTGATAAAAAGCCAGAGGAGGATCCAGAAAGAGAAGATGGAAGGGAAGCAAGCTCTGCTAAGATGAATTCCACTTCATTCTTCTTCAAAATTTGCATTTTTTCCTCCTGTATAGCCTTTTACTTTTTTTCTTTTTTCACAATATTGTATTATTTTTATTAATATGAAATATTGTTATTTTTGTTTTTATTTTATTTATTTTTTATTTTTTTATTGTTCAAATACATTTGTCTCCACCTTCTCGCCACCACTTTCCCCTGCCCCTCTCCCCTGCCTCCCTCCCTCAATCCTTCCCCACTTTGGCTTTGTCCGTGGATCCTTTACACATGTTCCTTAACCTTTCCCTTCCCTTCCCCCGCTGCCCCTTTCCCTCTTGATTCTGTTGGTTTCTTTTTTTCTTTTAATGTTCCTGGTTATGTTTTTCTTGCTTGTTTGTTTTGTTGGTTAGCTTCCACTTATAGGTGAGATCATATGGTATTTGTCTTTCACTCCTTGGCTTATTTCATTTAGCATAATGTTCTCCAGTTCCATCCATGCTGTTGCAAAGGGTAGTAGCTCTTTCTTTCTTTCTGTTCGGTAGTATTCCATTGTGTAAACGTACCATAGATTTTTGATCCACTCATTTACTGATAGGCACTTAGGTTGCTTTCTTTTTCTTCAGTTGTATTCTAACTAATTCACTATTTTTGTCTTTTATTTTTTATTCTTTTTATTTAGATTTCTGTTATGTTTTTATTTTATTTTTATTTCAAATATCACATTGTATCCCTCCCTTGTCTTACACCATTTTGCCTTCTTCCTGCCCTTTCTTATTTTCATTTTAAATTGTATTTTCCCCTTTTCTATACCTTGTTCTTATTTGTTACTCTTACTATTTCTCCCCCCATCCTCTCAAAATAATTTTTCTTTCCTTTGCTCAGCTCACATTCTTTTTCCCTTTCTTATAATATTCTTATTTTCTTTCCACCTTTATTAATTGTCACTTTTTGGAGTGGATATTGCAGTTAATGCTGTTTTTCTTCAATTTTATTCCTATTTGTTCACTATTTTTAAATTTAAACTCTCATATGGTAATCTCCCCTTGTCTAACTTCATTTTGCCTTCCTCCTGCCCTTGCTTATTTGAGTTTAGAATTTTATTTTTTCCTTTTCTTAGCCTTGATTCTATTCCTTACTCTGATATTTCTCCTAACTCCTCTCAAAATCATTTTTCTTTACTGTAGACAGCTCATATTTTCTTTTCTCCATCTTATCATATTCTGAATCTTTTCCCACCTTTATTAATCTTTGCTCATTTGCTGTTGATATTGCTGATGTGGTAGAGGAATATTCTTGCTGGCATGGGTTTGGTTTCTGGGCAGTTTTGCTTTGTTCTGCCAATACCTGTACAAGAGCATACAAGATGTGGCGGGGGTTGTGACTCTTAGTCAGCCAGCCAGAGCGGAGACCCCACCAATGAAGGATCTTTCAATAACCAAAGCCCAAGTACAAGAGAGCCCACATAAACTGAATAAAAGACATCTAGAGCATCCAGATTGGGAGATCAGTGAGACTATACCACTGAGTCTCACAAAACTCCTACCACAGATGACCACCCCACAAAGACAAGCAGTCAAAGCAGAGCAATCAGAGACCCAGAAACAAACCAAAAGAGGAGTGCTCTAAAATGGGGAGACCAACAACCCCCAATAAAAAAAGAAAGAAGCAAAGAATACATTATTTTCAAATGCACATGGATCATTTTCAAAGATAGAACATGTGTCATCTATCAAATGTTCTATCTGTGAACATGTGATAGAACACAAAACAAGCCTCAACAAATTCAAGAAAAATTGAAATCATATCAAGCATCTTCTTGTATCAAATAGTTTGAAACTAGAAACCAACTTCAAGGAAAAAACCCCCAAACATTCAAGTACATGGAGACAATAACACATCATTAAATAATGAATGAGTTAACAGTGAGATCAAGGAAGAAATCAAAAAGTATCTGGAAATAAATGAATGAATGCACAGCAACCCAAAACCTATGGGACAATCCTGACAGAGAAGTTCATAGCAATACAGCTACACCTAAAAAAGAGAAAAATCTCAAATTAACAACCTAACCCTACATCTACAAGAACTAGAGGAATAACAACAAACAAAGCCCAGAGTGAGAAGGAAGAAGAAAGGAAACAAGATCAGAACAGAATTAAATGACATAAAGACTAAAAAAACCCTAAAAAAAAATCAATGTACCCAGGAGCTAGTTCTTTAACAAGGTAAACAAAATTGACAAACCCTTAACCAGACTCATCAAGAAAAAAAGAAAGAGGACCTCACAAAAATAAAATTAGAAACAAAAGAGGAAAAGTAAAAACCAACACACAGAAATAAAAAGGATTGTAAAAAGTTGCTATGAACAACTATATGCCAAGAAACTGGACAACCTGGGTGAAATGGACAAATATCTGGAAACATACAATCTCTCAAAGCAGAATCAAGAAGCAGAAAGCTTGAACAGACTGATAACAAGTAGCAAAATTGAAACAGTATTCAAAAAACTCTCCACACACAAAAGCTCTGGACTAGATGGCTTCACAGGAGAACTTGATCAAACATTCAAAGAACTAACACCTATTCTGTTCAAACTATTCCAAAAAATTCAAGAGGGAAGACTCCCAAACTCTTTTTACAAGGCCAGTATCATCCCAATTCCAAAACCAGGTAAAGACAGAAAAAAGAAAGAAAATTGTAGGCCAATATCTTTGATGAACATAGATGCTAAAATCCTCAACAAAATATTGACAATCAGGATCCAGCAATACATTAAACGGATCACACACCATGATCAAGTGGGATTTACACCAGGGACGCAAGGATGGTATAACATTAGCAAATCCATAAACATAACACATCACATGAAACAAAATGAAAGACAAAAATCACACGATCACATCAATAGATGCTGAAAATCATTTGACAACATCCTGCACCCATTTAGGTTAAAAACACTCAGCAAATTGGGAACAGAAGGAACATACCTCAACATAAAAAAGGCCATATACAAGAAACCTACTACCAACATCATACTCAATGGGCAAAAACTAAAAATATTTACTTTTAGATCAGGAACAAGACAAGGGTTTCACCGCTCTTATTCACCATAGTGCTAGAAGTTTTAGCCACAGTGATTTGACAAGGGAAAGAAATAAAAGGCATCCACATTGGAAGGGAGGAAGTAAAACTGTCATTTCTGCAAACAACATTATAGTCTACATAGAAAACCCTATAGTCTCCACCAAAAAAACTTTTTTGATCTAATAAGTGAATTTGACAAAGTAGTGGGATACAAAGTCAATATTCAGAAATCAATGGTATTCTTGTACACCAACAATGAATTATCAAAAAAAAAAAAAGAAACTAAGAAAAAAGTCCCATTTACTGTAGGAACAAGAAAAATAAAGTACTTTGGAATAAATTTAACCATAGATGTAAAAGATCTGTACTCAGAAAATTATAGAACACAGAAGAAATTGAGGAAGCTACAAGTGGAAATGTATACCGTGTTCATGGATTGGAAGAATTAGCATCATTAAAATGTTCATATTACCCAAAGCAATCTATAGATTTAACACAATTCCTATTAAAATAACAATGGCATATTTCACAGATTAGAACAAATATTCCAAAAACTTATATGAAACCAAAAAAGACTCTGAATAGCCTCCTCAATCCTGAGAAAGAAGAAAAAAGTTGGAGGTACCACAATACCTGATATCAAACTATACTACAAGGCCATCTATAATAATAAAGACAGCCTGTTACTGGCATAAGAACAGAAACCCAGGTCAATGGAGCATAATAGAGAGCCCAGAAATAAATCCATGTCTCTATGGTCAATTAGTATTCAAAAAAGGAACATGAGCATACAATGGAGTTAAAACAGAATTTTCAATAAATTTGTGTTGGGAGAACTGGACTGGTACAAGCAAAAAAAAAAAAAAAAAAGAAAGAAAGAAAGAAAGAAAAAGAAAAAAAGAAAAAAAAAGAAACTAGACCACCAACTTACACCACACACCAGAATAAACTCAAAACTGTTAAAGGACATAAATATGTCATGATACCATAAAAGTCCTAGAGGAAAACATAGGCAGTAAAATTTAAGATATCCCATGTAGCAATATTTTTGCTGCTATATCTCCTAGAGCAAGGGAAATAAAGGAAAGAATAAACAAATGGGACTACATCAAATTAAACAGTTTCTGAATGGTTAAAGAAACGATCATCAAAATGAAAAGGGAACCAACTATATGGGAAAATATACTAGCTAATGATACACTGGACAAGAGTTCAGTCTCCAAAATACATAAAGAGCTGATATGACCTAATATCAGGAAGACAAACAACCCAGTTAAAAAATGGACAATGGACCTGAGTAGACACTCTCTAAAGAGGACATACAGAGGGCCCATAAACATAGGAAGGATGCCTAACATCACTAGCCATCAAAGAGATGCAAATTAAAACCACAATGAGATCTCATTCAGAATGAGGTATCAGTCAGAATGTCTATCATTAATAAATCAACAAACAACAAGTGCTGCAAGTGTGTGAGAAAAGGGAACCCCAGTGCACTTTTGGTGGGAATGCAGATTGGTACAGCTGCTGTGGAAAACACTATGGACTTTCCTCACAAAACTAAAAACAGGACTAACTGCCTTATGGCCTAGCAATTCTACAGCTGGGAATATACCTTAAGAATCCTGAAATACCAATTCAAAAAAACCTGTGCACCCCAATATTCACAGCAGCGCTATTTACAGTAGCTAAGTGTTAGAAACAGCCCACGTGCCCATTAGTAGATTGGTGGTTTAAAAAAACTGTGGTACATTTACGCAGTGGAATACTATGCAGCAGAAAGGAAGAAGTCCTACCTTTTATCACAGCATGGATGGGCCTGGAGACTATTATGCTAAGTGAAATAAGCCAGTCGGCAAAAGACAAATACCGTATGACCTCACTTATAACTGGATTCTAATGGACAAAATAAACTAATGAGAAGAATAGAACCAGAAACATGGAAACATGGAACAGACTGACAGCTGTAGGAGGGGAAGGGAGGGGGAATGGTGGAAAGAAGGGGAAGGGACTAGTCAAAGAACATGTATAAATGACTCATGGACTTGGGCATTGGAGAGGGGATTGGTTGTGGGCAAGGGGGATGGGTTGGCTGCAGTCAGGCAAAAAGGAAAACATTGGACAACTGTAATATAATAAACAATTAGAAAAGAAAAATGGAAAAGAATTAATAAGAATATAGTTAATAGAAAAATAGCAAGTAAAAATACTCATAATTAAAATGTGTGTGTGGCGATTGTTCATTAAAGGAAAGACTATCAATAGTTTTTCTTTTTTTAATCAACTATATGATGTTAACAAGAATTGAACCTAGAACAAAAAATAAGGAACTAGGTGGTTGAAAACAAAAAAATGGGAAAATATGTCAGACGCACACAGTATAAGGAAAAGAACAAAACAGAATTCAAAGAAGAGACAAAACTGTGAACTATATTAGTGACAATTCACATGGTGAAGTAGTTAGTGAGTCTGACTCTGAAGCCAATTTGTATGGTTTTGAGTCCAGGGCAGCTCCTTTACTTGACAGCCTTGTGTAAATTTGAGTATTCATTCTTTACATCATGTCTCTTCTGTAAAACTGGAAACTAATAACAATAATGACCTAATAGAGATGCAGAGTACTTAGACACTGCATCTGGGTAGGAAGCTCAATTACTTAGTGTTCATTAAAAATTTAACTTGTCAAGATATGGAGTAATACTAAAAAGAATTGTAATATACTGAAAAAAATTTTATAGCTATATAAATTAATTGACAAATGCACTATTATAATGAGAACTTTTTAATTGATGTCCCTCTGAAACTGAGAGAAAACACATTTAAAAATTATAGAGAAATGTTAATTAAACAAATGACTAGTTTATAGTCCTAGACAAATATAGTTGTGTAGCCAAAAAACTGAAAAATAAACTTATATTCAAATAAATTTAATAAACCAGTTACTATATTGTGTATTAGAGAAAATCAACAATTTTCCCAAAGCAGAAAACACGCAGGCTATTTTTCTGAACATTATGAGAAAATTTGAAAATTTTCAACAAAAGAATAACATTGCCCCATCTCCCCCATGTTATGTACAGAGAAAGTAAGAAACATACCACTAAATTAAGGGTGGAAGGGAGGGTTAAAGGAGAAATAAAATAAAAATGAGAAAGTAATTTAAAATAAATAATGAGATCACTACATATTTAAACTTACAGAGTCCACAGAGTCCACATGGCACTAAAAGAAAATGCATATATGTATATAGATAGTTATAGATATAAATGTATAGCTATACATCATATATAGATATATGTATATATATTAGAAAACAAGAAAGTTTGAAAATAAACCAACTAAGTTTCAAATTAATAATTTAGGAAATTTATAATGGCACAGGGCACTCAGAGAACAGTTTGAAAATAAATAAATTTCAAATTAATAATTTAGGGAAAACAAAATAAATTTAAAAATAGAGACTATATATTTATAAATATAAAAAGCAACATAATAGAAAAAGTCTTGACTTGGTTAATATAAATGAAGTATTTTATAATATCAATAAAGTAGACAAGCTTTGAGGAAATCTGATCAAGAAAAATGGAAAGACCAAAACAAACAAACGACAAAGTTGGAAATAAGAAAAAAGGCATAAGTACAAAACAGAACACTGCAGTTATAAGAATTAAAAGTTATAACAAATAAAAGAATGTTACAAATTTATGCTACTACATTTCAATTAAATTAACATTTGGGACAACATACATTAACAGAAATTTAAAATCCATGGAGAATTAAAATACCTAAATAAACTAAGAATTGTAGAATTTAAAAATACAAAAGAACTGTCTTTAAAGTGAATGTAAGTTTCAGACAGTTTGTAGATGATTTTTACCAAAGCTTTGGGGGAAAGATAGTATCAATATTAGGAACAAACTGAAAAAACAAAAAACAGAAATTAAAACAAAAATACTCAATTTATTCTTCAAGGTTAAAGCAAACCTAAAATCACATCTGAACAAATAGTACACATAAAGGGAACTCCATGGATCAATGTAAACAATTAAAATGGAAGCTAAACTTTATATATTTATGGATAGCAACTTGTAACCTTCTTTTTCCCTTCCAAGAATTAAACAATTGTTTATCATCAGTAGCCAAGTTCAGTATTATTTTTTAAAACATATTATTGTAAGTGATTTTAAAAAGAACTTTTTATCATTTTAAACACCTCTTTCTGGTTTAAAACCATAATAAAATTTAAAAGACTCACCAAGGTAAGGTTAGAAGAACAATTGCTAACTCTTAGATATTTATAAGAAACCCAGAACAACAAATATACATCATTTTTAAATTTTTAAATGATTTAACAGAGAGAGAAAAACATCAATTTGTTGCTCCACTTAATTTATGCATTCATTGTTTGATTCTTATATGGGCCTGGACCAGAGTTGGAACCCACAAACTTGGTATGTTGGGATGATGCTCTAACCAACTGAGCTACCCAGCCAGAGCTATAAATCATCTTTGTGAAACTCAGGAAGAAGATAAAGATGCCCACTCTCATTCAGAATCTCCTTGATAAGGAAGTGATATTTAGAAAGTAATAAAATATCTATATATTGGAAAGAAAAACAAAAAATGCCAAATTAACTCAATTATCCAAACAGAAGTTTCCTTTTCTTTTAGGTATAACCATTGTGGGACAATGGTCCTGATGTATCACTGCAGAATAATTATGATCCAGATGCTGGATTAGGGGAGAAACAGAAGAGAATGATAAAGGGATAGAGGCAAATAGGAGAGGCATCTATATATAGAAATAGCTGGTATAGAGAGTTGGGAGGTGGAAGGGAAGAAGTACAAAGAAAGAAATGGTCAGGAAAGTGAGAGGCAGGAATATGGGAGAGAAGGAAACTGCCATTACTTTGACATAATTGTAAAACAAGTGTAGTAACCCAATCTTTCCTCCCTGAAGAGTTGTGGAGAAAGCACCTGAGTTGCTCCCCACTCCCTACCACCTGTTTCTTGCTCACTGCTAAGACAGTTTTAAAGGCAGCATCTGTTCTTTGTCTAATGATTCCTAATTCTTTTTCTTATATTTAATAGAGGTATAGTTGGGGCTGAATTCTGGTGTTAAACCCCTTAGTTATTTCAGGTTTTACATCCATACATAAAATGTTATTCTTTGCTTTTGCTCCTTCCTGCTGGCTTGGTTTACTGCTGGAACACTCGATATTTGTGCCTGCTTATTCCTGCGTTTGGAGCATCCCAGGTTTTGTGATTTTCTTTATGCTCTTTACCTGGCTTTCATTCTTGGCTGAGTGATTTTTAAAAGTCAAACTGTCTTTCTTAACCCTGTTTTCCTCATCCATAAAATGAGAATTATAATAAGGCTTATTTTATAACTTTCTTGTATCAGCCATTAAAATAATGCTTTGCAAAATGTTAAACAAATACTAATTATTTTTAGCATGTCAGAGTATCTTACACTTAGTATACTCTGTGTGCTACCAGGCACAATCACTGAGCTATTTTCAATAAAATTATCAACAGCAATTCAACGTGGCTCTGAAGTTTCCCCTGAATAGCTTTCAAATTATAAAACAGAACATTTGAAAAAAAAAAGAAAGAAAACACTGCATGATACCAGAGAATTATTCAACTTTAGATATAAATCTGGACCTCATATAAAGACAAATTGGTTGTCACTTAAATTTCAGGACTCTGGTTTGCATTAATGTTATATTCAGCTTGATAAGGAGTGAATATGGCACATTATCAATTATTATCAATACATGCCACAGGCACAATGTCTGCATCTTTATATAAAATAGGAAACAATATCATAACTTTGTTTAAACTGCTGATGAATCTACCACAGAAGCTTGAAGGCATTTGATGGCATCTAGGACATAAGACAAAACTGTGAAAGACTTGTGGGGGAACTAGAAATCGGCAGGATCCTTCTGAGGATATGGGATTCAGGTGGAGCAGAGCCAAGAGCCAAAAGAGAAGATAAGGTAAGGAAAGATTTCTGATGTGCTAGCCGTCTCTTTCCTCCATATAGGATGGGTCGTGGTTTTCCTGTGGACTATGCAGCAGGAAAATATCAACAGCTCCTGAACACAAAACAGAGGTGGCAGCATTAACTAATGCAGGCCAGCTGGGGTGGGAGGACAACGCAGACGCTTGGAATGGCCTGGCCACCCCCATAGCTCAACCTCTGGAGTCACACAATGAAAACCTAAGGAAGGAGCACCTGGAAAATCGAAGTAAGGTTCTTCTGTTCTCTGATAGGCAAGGTCGCCTGATGGGGTGGAGTCCAGACCCTGTGAGAACACTAGAAATTCTTGGCTCTGAAGTCTTAATCCAAGACAGTCTTTGAAACTCACCTGGACAGGTATAATGTAGGACTGTAGCGTTCACCGTTTTCACAAGTTTACAGTAAAGCCAAGATAGCTGACAGTCCAACATACCAAAGGGAAATCACAGGAAAAAATGACAACACATTTGGGATCTCAAGAGCTAGGAAAGAAAATAAGAGAATGAACAATTTGTCAGAAAAAGAAAATAATAATAGACCACACAAAGTTTGAGTTTGAACCAAGCACAACATGTATATTATTGCAGATGATGGATAGACTTGGGAGCAGACATGTAAAGTTTACAAAGAGGAACCAGTTGGAGACACTGGTACAAATAATATAAAATATGAAATAACAAAAAATAGAATAAAAAAACATTAGTAACAAAGATGAGCTCAAGTAATATTTTATAGAAGCCACACATGATTAAAAGGGTGACAAAATGAGAGATAAGTCTAAAGATATAGAGTATAAAAATAAAAGTTACCACCTAAAGCATACATGTATAAGGAGAGAAAAAAATATATATATATACCCATATATAAAGGAAGTAATACTAGAAGCTACAATTAAGAAAGTATTCAATTTTAGAAGCTGAAAAGCCCATGTACAGTATTGAACAGAAAGATAAAAGCCCACACTTGCATATATTATTACACTATTTGAGATTATCCAAAACAGAGAACATTTTAAAAGCTTCCAGGGAGAAAAATGCAGTTAACCTACAGAAGTACAAGCATCAGATTGAAACCAGATTTCTCAACAGCAGCTATACTGTATGCCAGAAGTAATAGAATGTTTGTGTTTTGACAGCAGAGAAAATTGAAGATATAGTTTTACCTAGCAAAACTATTATTTAAATGTGAGGGCAAAATATTATCCTTAGGCATATGAGACTTTATAAAATTTCCCATGCAAATTTTTTTGAAAACACTCTCAGGAGGAAGTCTCAAACAGAAATAGAAATGAATTCAGAAAGAAACAAGATACAGGAGATAACATTGAATAAATACTTTGATAAAGCCTTATTGTGGTCCCAATAAATAATGTCACCAAGTTAAGAAAAGAGCAGAAAAGATAATCTTAGTGGGGTTGGCAGATTAGCAGACAGAGTACAGACAGAAGAAAGAAATGGATACTGATGTCCTTAAGAAAGAGATAGGAAGAAATACACATGTATATACATAAAAATAGATGTATGTGACTCACCAAGAGTAAAAATCAAATGATCAAGGTTTCAAATCAAAGAAAATTTAACTTATTTAATACAGTTAGAAAAGAAGAAAGAACATGTAGCAACTAAAATCTGAAATAAATGATATATATATTAAAAAACTTTATGTACAAAGGCAGAAGTCTTAATATAACAGTAATTACAATGTAAAAGGGTTAAACCACAAATAGAAAGATAAGTCTCCAATTGTATAAGTCATATACAGATTAACAATGATAGCAATTTTAATATGATAAAAATATAATTTTAGCTAAAAAATACCAAAACAAAAATGAGGGGAGTGCCACACTGGGTAAAAGAATAACAGCAAAGAGATTATTAAAAATCTGGATGTATGCAAACCCAACAATAAAATTATAAATAAATTAATACTTGTTAGACTTTAGATATTTAATAAATACCTTATCCCAATGCTTAGAAGCTTATATACAAAAGATAAAAATTATGCAAACTATAAAAAAATATAAAAACATGTGGAACAGTTTCCAAAATTGAATCTGTTCTGAGCCATAAAAATAATGTAATATATTATAATAATATAATATAATATATAAATATCACCATAAAACAATGATATTCTAATATATCTAATATAATTCAACAATTATAAAAACATACATAACTAAAATTCCACATGTTGAAAAATTAGTTTTTCATTAAAAAGAAATATTTAATAAAATAATAAATAAGTAATTTAAATTTCAAAAGTGTTTACATCTGAGTCTTTGAGAAAAATATTTGTGCAAGAAGGTATACATAGAGCAGAAAAGTAAATGCAAAGGATCAAGAATGATAGAAATAATAAAGAACAGTTAATAAGGGTAAGAGTAGAAAAATCAAGATTGAAAGAAAATGGAAATGATCATTATAAAAGGTGTGTATATGAATAAACTAAAAACTTTTTTAAAATGCTAGCAAAACAGACTTTAGGAAGGTTTCCAGAAATGTACAATATAAAATGGAAAGGGAATGTATTTACTATAACAGATTAAATATTTATTTAATATAAAATTTAAAGTAATAAATATTATGATAATTCTGATATATTATCATAGTGAAGAAAAATACTATAAACACATGGATTTAGAAATTTAGAAAAATGGGTACATAATTTTGGAAAAGTATAAAATGCTAAATTAATAACAGAAGAAATAAGTTTAAAGAATAAAATCAATAACCTTTGAACAAATTAAAATAGTACTCAAAGATCTCTTCTTTATTTCACCCCTAGAAATTCAATCCAGAGGCAAATAATGCTATAATTAAATGTTATTTCACCTTTGCTCTTTCAAAGAATATACAGTTCTTATAAAAATTGCTTAAGAATGTAGAAAATGAAAAAAGCTGCTTATCTCATTTTCTCAAGTTGACTAGTATTACAGTAGTGGAAAATAAAATTATGCACCCTGTTATTTAACATAAATGTGAAAACCTTAAATAAAGTCAGGTACCTTTTACTATCCAAACATATGCTCTCCAAATTCTCAATATTCTAGATCCAGAAACAAGTAGATTTGGAAAAATTTCAGATAAAAGTCTTGCTATCCAAGCCCTAATTATTGGTTATCCAGTGGCATGATCATGTCAATAGATGCAGAAAAAGCATTTGATAAGGTCCAACGCTAATCTCTGATATCAATGCCGGTAAGTAAGGAGAAAAGGAGAACATCTTTATTTTGAAAAAAAACAAGAGCCTATCCCAAGTAGGATAATTATTGCAAAATGTTTGAAATAGGAAATGTTTTGCAATCAGAATGTGTAGTGGAGGTTGAAAAAAACTTAGATATTTATTACTAGGTAAAAAGATAATAAAAATTATGTCTTCATAAAGGCTGGACTTCACTAAAGCAATAAAAAGTAAACAAGTTCAATTTATTCAGCACCGTGATTAGATTTTAAAAGTATAAGTTTACAGTAAGCAACTGACAAAGATTTGCAGCACAAAACCATTAAAAATTTTAAAAAATATTAGAATATATTTTTCAAAAATACAGGAATAACTTAGAATATGTTTTACATACTCTAGCTTTAGTGTCTATAAAGCCAGACTCCAGTATACAAAAAGCTAGTAACATAGCTGTCAGAAAGAAGAACTGAAAATCATAGAAAGTATGATTACTGCAAAAGCTATCACCACTCCTATCATGGCAGACGTCATGGTGGTGTTACAAAGCCAAGTAACCAGACCACATAAGAAAGTTAGAACTTGAGAAGATGCACTCACGGGCACTCTCAAGGAACCCACGGAGCTGGGAGTTGGAAACGTGAAGAGTGTTCCCTAGGGTGGTGGTAGTGCTGGAACCAAGACTGGCTACATAATTTGCAGGGTTCACTATCAAAAGAAAATGCATGGCCCCTTGTTAAAAAATTATGATTTCCAAGACAGAGCGTTAACCAAGCATGGGCCCTTCTATATCCAAAGTCCTGTGCACCTGACAGATGTCATGCTCATGAGCCACTGGGGAAGATGAGGGTACGTGGTTGAAACTAAAACCATGGACAGTGGGCTACCTACCAGGAGCTAGGGTCACAGCCAACACTCCTCTGAAAGCAGAGTAAGAGGAGGAGAATAATTTTCCCTTCCTCTCCTTTCTTCCAGTTTCCCATGAGACCTCTCATTGACCCAGCCTAACTAGACAACAGATAGAAAGGCCTACACATTTATTTCATGAGGGTCAGTTCCTTCTGTTAAAAAAGAAAAGAAAAGAAAAAGAAAAGGCCAGGTAAGGGAAGGGGAAAAGCAGGCCATTGGAATCTGATCATTACTAGGCAGCTGACTAGCATGGGATCTTTAAGGCAGAAGGAAACGAAGCAGATAGGCGATGGGGGCTGAAGCAGGAATAAGCCTTATGCGGAACAACACTACCAGGGTACCATGAACTGAGGAACTGTGTATGTGAGATAAAATATAACAAATCAATAACATTATTTGAAATAATAAAAGTAACATTAATAGAATGAAAACTTATATAATCAAAGTCTTCAAATTAGCCAATTTGTTGTAATGCTTGCTTAATTATTTTATGTTTGATCTGTGGAAGATTACACAAAATTAGATGAATTTCATATTAATGGAAAACAGCAGTAATTAAATGGTACAATTAGCTTGACATTTTGAAATTATTAATCATTTAAGTAAACAAATGGCCAGAACACAGATTATTCACCTAAGGAGAGAGAAAAGATAAATACATGTCCAGTGCTCAGTGTGTGGTAGGTCCCATTCTGCATGTGTTGACTTATTTAATCTTCTCAACAACCCTATAAGGGAAGTAGGGGGTAGTAGCCCCATTTTATAGATGAGTACACTGATGACTTTCCTATATGACACTACTATTGAGTGGTAGAGCCAAAATTTGAACTAATTTCCCTTCTAGCTAAAATAAGTTAGAAATACAAGAAATTGGTCAATTGATAGGTAGCTTTTGCCCTCTAAATTCTCTCTCATCTTCTAAGTAAAATGGTTTGCTCACATAATAAAGATTCTAAAAATACTCTTCCCTCTTGGCTTAGAAGGAAGACAGGACAGGTCAGCAAATCCTTGCCATCATCGGCCTCCATCCTGATTCCTGTGTGACCTTCCAAAGGCAGGGATGCCTCAAACACAATAGAGGGTTTTGCCAAATAAGACCTACCGCAGTCTACAGAAGGTAATAGGGTTTGAGATAAATCAAAGAGAGAAACCAAGGAACACAGGTTGCTTATTTCATGTTTATATATAAATCCATGATTCTTTTCACTGAACACATTACATTTCATCCACACCTGTCTTCATAGCCTGGGACTCCATTTAATCCTTAATATCTATGAGGTGACTTACTTCTTTTTAAAATATCTCAGAGGTTGCCCTGGCTGGTGTTGCTCAGTGGATTGACTGTCAGCCTGCGAACCAAACGGTCACTGATTTGATTCCCAGTTAGGGCACATGGCTGGGTTGCAGGCCAGTTCCCCAGTAGGGGGCGCATGAAAGGCAACCACACATTGATGTTTCTCTCCCTCTGTTTCTCCCTCCTTTCTCTTCTGTCTAAAAATAGATAAATAAAGTCTTTAAAAAACTAAAATAAAATATCTTGGAGGTAGATACCAATTTCTCCCCATGGCTGAGTGAAATGAAATATGTAATCAGAGTTATTAAAATAATAAAAGCCCCATTATTTTTTATTTATCCAAATGAGAAAACAATGGCTAGTAAGGTTAAAAGCAATTTAATATATTCAACCTTCTGGCCTTTGTCAATGAGTACATGGCTGTCTATATTCATAACACATGGAATTTATTAAAAATTCATATTTATATTGATACAAATGTTCTCTTATTTAACTTGCTCAGTGATTACAGGCTGCACTTTCCAGTAAATCTAAAACATACTTGCTTCTACTTTGGGTTATTTTGAACAGAAAGAAAATAACCCTGTGTACAAAGAATCATTCTGGAAAGAAACACAAGAATCAATGGCATCAGTTCTACATCAATATTTCAGGAATAATCTGCTTTGTCCTCCTTTGTTATTTCTGGATCTACTTGTCTTGCTTTGCTAAATAGCAGTAAGCAATTCAGCCTTTGAATTTCCCAAGGAAAATAAAGTTTGAATGTCAGGATCAAGACCAGTGATTAGGAAGAGGTGAGGCCAAGGTGAAGAGTCCTTAATCCCCTAAAACAAATCCCTATAAACAAAGGGTAACTGAGAATTCTGCAAGGTTTGTGCTGTTTAGAAAGGTTTTAAGTTGTCAAGATGATATAAAATAGAAAAAGTGCAGTGATGTTCTTTAATTCTCTTTGCTTGTCAAAGGCATGTATCAAACAGATGTGGCAGAGGTGACATTTGCAGAGAGACAGTGTGATCAAGCCTCTCAGGTGTGCACCCAGAGAAACGAGAGCATATCAGCTGGGCACTCACTGCTGAAGCATAAAGGCAGGGTGAGTAGGGCCCAGGGGGAAAGTGAGGAGGGATCAACAAAGTGGTTCATCACTAATGGTATGAATCCCACTTACCTCAAAAAATGTTTTCTCCTTGCAGGCCCTGACAAACATTGCTTTTCATTTGGTATCAATTAATTAACATTAGGTATATTAAGTCACTATTTGCTTCCATAATAGTTTCACACACGCATAAGAAAAGTTAAAAGCTTAAAAAGCAAACTTAAGTTTCATAGAAAGATCGGTTCCAGTGAAGCTGTCTTTCTCCTCTGAGACCTCTTTTCTCTTCATCTTCAGCATCCGCTTGTGCTGAGAGTAGTGACAAGTGCACCTGAGCTGGTTTTCACAATTCCTTTCCTGTTGTTCAAGCATCATAACTTTAATGCCTTTTTTTACTTGTCTGCATGATTATATATTCAATAATTATAAAAGTTATATATGTTCACTGTCAAGAATTTGTCAAATATTGTAAAATAACAGTTATTTTTCATAATTTAATTGTCTACAAATACTGCTTTTAATATCAGATAGGCTTTCTCAACAGTACTTCACATACAAATAGATGTATCTATGAATTTGGGTATCTTGTTTTATATCAAATGTGATATTCCATATCCTTTACATGTTATATTGCAGATATTTTCTCACACTATGAAATATTTCTTAACACAATTTATAGCTGCTACCTAATATATGATTATATAGATGTACCACAATCTATTTGGCTGCTGCTCCAACACTAGGCATGTTGGGTTTTTCTAATGTCATATATGTCTACTTTGTAAGTTACAATTGCCAGGACCTTTTCTCTAATATGTAATTTTATCTCTATTGTAGGTAAGTAATTTTCCAATTTTACATTTTCAAAAATAACTAAGGTGTCTGACTCCAGGCAAAAACCCTAGGTGTGATTTTTTCAGGCTTGAATATAGGTAATTATAAGGTTTTTCCAGGCAAATCTCATAGGACAAACCTTTCCTCCCCATACTGGACTATATAGGTACACAGTTAGTGCACTGAAAAATCAAGGAGGGGGTTGTAGTTAAGAACTCAGTCCCTAACCCCATGTCCACCCATCAGCCCTGCTCATACCTAGCTCTTCATTCCTAGTGCAAGTCCACTGAGACCTCCTTATGGGACAGCTTTGGCCAAGGTACTTTGATCCACTCTGACTCAATCCTTTTCCATTCTTACGCATTCCCCTGCCTCACCTCTTCGCCCCTGGTCCCCTGAGCCTATAAAAAGCCAGGAGCTTCTTGTTTAGTGCATCTCAGCAGTGGGACAATCTTCTGCACCTCAACTGCATGTCATCTGATCCTTCCTCTGTGCTGTTCATGAGGAAAATGAAGTGCTATGGCCCTGGAGCTTAATTTTGCCTCTCTTTACACCATCGCAGTAAGTGATAGGAGCCTTGATTGTTACTTTCACTTGGGCTCACTGTCCTAAGTGTCCACCTCGTCACTTGGCAGATTAATGCTGGTAGGTGTTTTCTTTTCTCCATCCTTTTGATTTACAGGTAAACACTCTGATTTTTTTTCAGTTTCCCAAAGAAAGAGAAGAAAATGAAAAAAATTAAAATGAAATAAAAATTTAAAATGCAAATTAATTAATTTAAAAATGATAAATGATGAAATAATGAGTTTAATACTGGTAGGCCAATTTCTTAATTTGAAGAACTGTTCTAGGCATTTTAAATCTAGATATCACATTCAGTTGGTATTTATTATCTCATGTAGTCTACACAAACATTTTATGAGAGGTATTATTCACCCATTTCACAGGTAGAAAAATTAAAGGCTGAATCAACATATCAACATCTTGAAAATATTCTATTTTCTTTCTGCCTCAATAAACCTGAGTAAATTTCCTTTGGAATATAGTGAAATATTTTAGAATAGAAACTTCATTTCTTCTTACATTTAAAGATAGTATGTGTAAACAAATACTGAAGATCAACACACATCTACTCTAAGTTCATGGTACCAAGTAAAACATTATTCTCCTTGATGTTTCCTTAGAAGTGTGTTTTGCCCTCAGAAAGGCAAGATTTCCAGGAGAAGTGGAAATAAAATCCTAATTTTCATTGTTACATTGTGTTCCCTTCTCTCAATGGAGGTGATTGTCAGGAGAACTTGATTCCTCACAAGATGTAAAGCATATTTAATTCTTGTCAAGTTGAACTCAAAAACTCGAACCCATAGAAAGAATACTGCAGAGCACCGTAAGAAAGGTACCTGCTTTCTGCTTTCACATGCTCTTTTATAATTTTCAGTTTCTCACCCTGGGGAAAATGAAGTGCCAATAAGAAGATATAATTTTATTATGTAAAAAAATGTTCAAAAATAAGATGTGATACTCTCCCTTTACAAGATACTCATAAAGGCAAAACAAAAATTTGAATCATGGGTTTTGGAGAGGCCTCAAGTTAAAATAAAAATGGATGCATTAATTATGAGCAGGCATGTTTACTAGTCTGCAGCTCTAACAAATGTTCATCTGTGCGCTGCATCTTTATGCCTGTTCTTCTATTTTCGAGATTTATAGCTGATGGAATATCAGGAAAAATGACATAGAAAATGATTTTTATAACTATTGCTGAAGAGAAATCACTGGAGTTACATAAATTAGTCCTGTGCCCCACACTTCAGTAATTAGTTAAATGTCTTTGCTTGTCAGTGTTGGCTTGAATGTGCCTTATTTAAGTATGAATTACACATTTCAAGATCTTGGTATATTAATTAATTGATCTATTCCTCAAATATGTTTGAGAGCCAATATTAACTGTGTATTACAGCAGCTTCAAGGATTCATGTGACAAAGGATAAGAAAAAGCAAACAAACAAAGATCCCAGGCCTCTAGGAACTGGGCCAATAATATGAAATCAGGCATTAGAGCATATAGCTAGAATATTAGAAATGGAAGTCAGTGTTTTACAAAGTGCTGTGAAAATTCAGGGGAAAGAGACTAAAACCCCATGAGCAAAATCAGGTATTTCTAACTTTCAGAGTAGCCTGCTGTGGGTTAAAATGTAGCAAAATCAGAAATGTTTGGAAAAGAGAAGTAAAATGGTAGGAAATAAGAAAAACTGACTCTAATATATTTTCTCAACATGTAAAAACTTAAAGGGAATTCATCATAATGTCTCTATTCGATGGCCAATGATAAAATGTTTGTATTTGCAGCAACGAAGATCAAACTGCTTATAATTATAATATCAAGGCTAATTATGTTGTGTTGGCACTTACAGATGCATTGGATAATAAACACGCATTTGAATTCTCATGAGTGCATTTGTATTTCACTCATTTTATATTTCAAAGAAAAGACTGCTGCCCAGTTAAAATGATATGTGTTGATATCTGCAATTGATAACTCCTGAATGTGATCTTGATTACAGAATGGTTTTAGGTGAGCTTCATTTACAAACACTTGCCATGCAATTCAGGTATTTTTTTTTTTTTTTAAAAACAAGAATTTTAAAAGATATGGAGGGGGAACAAAAACCAGAAATGACACTAATTACTACTTCCTTTATGTCCATGTAAAAATCCCAAAGTGAAAGAGTCTCATAAATTGCATGTTCTTTCTCAGCTAAAAATAGAAGTGTCACCTCTGTTGGGCTGTGGCTATGCTGAGCTTCCATTGTTTATCACTTGTCTTATTTTCACGGAAAATGACAATGATTCCTGGTGGCTCCTAAACCATCTTTAACAGATGGAGATGGGCTCTCTAGCATCACCACCCATGGCAGATAGTAGCTTCTGTCAGACTCCCTACACTCCTGTCCAGAGCAGGGTTATCTCTCCACGTGGCTTTGATTCAAGGCCATCATATTAAAAGTGGAGTTCTTTTCTTTAGTAACTTATTTTTTCCTAATTTCCATTTGGAACAGAAAGAGGCATGTCTCAATGACTTAAATTTAAAGAGGCAAGTTTTGGCTATCCAAAAGGCTTTAATATTTACCTTAAGCCAACCAGTACTAAATTATCTTAGGAAAGATTATGTTTTATACCAGTATAATATCTAAAACATAAACATCACTACATTATTTTGTTCTGTTTTAAAAGGAGAAAAAGTCATAGTTATTCAAAGAATGGGAGCTTTCAGGTTTTCAACCCAAAGTTACAACTATAAAAATATTTTTATAGACTTTTCTGATATGAATTAATATTTAGTTATTAACTATTACTATCATGTAAATGAGTCTTGTGTTTCTCAAATCCACAATGAATGTTAATAAAACAGATGTGACTATCATTATATGTTTAGGTAAAATGATATTTTTTCACAAAGAAAGTTTCAGAAAAGGACATCTATAAAAATAATAGCAGAAATATAGAACCCCTCAAATTTTGAAAGCATCAATAAGAGTAAAATTTTCCAAGAATGAGTGGTTAGGAAAATTTATAACAGAGTAATGCTATTACTTTTAAATAGCTCTCTAAGACTCTTTAATAGTTTAAATTTGTAAAATATACTGTGATATATGTGATTTGCTATTGATATTATCATGTTAGGCATATTTAATGTAAGACATGTTAAGAAAATGTATAACTGATATTTTTAGTTATTGATGAAAACCTAAAAATGTCTTTAGTGTACACAAGTGTGAGTGTGGGCGTATGTGTGTGTTATATATTTATTTTTTCCTGTGGATTTTGTTTTTACTCGGCCTCTTCCTTATGATTCTGCATCTCTAACTAAAAATAAAAGTCTTAGATTATGTCATTAAATTATTCTCAAACTTTTTATTTGGTCCTTCTAAAAAATTAAAATTGTTATCATTATGATTCTAATTCTTACCATTTATTTGCTTTGTGAGGTTATTGCAAAGATGAACAATATCTCACTTGGTAAAATCACTGTTACTAAAAGTCTGCATGTTCTTAGGAGATAAAAGCAATAGAAATATATATCTTTAGTCTTTCTTATTAACCATGTTATTAAAATTAGAATTGAGAGTAATAATAATTATCAAAAGAGGTGTCCATTCTATGTGTATAAAATTCCTCTGGCAAAATTATTACTCTAAAATAAAATTATTATAAACTATGCAAAAATATGTCATCTAAAATCTTCTATATTTCATTATTTTATTACTTTTATTCATTTCTAACATAAAGATCAACTATGTGTCTTATTTTTATGATGCTTTAGTTTATCAAGCCTAATATAAATTCCAAATGTTTACTAATCATATTAATATGTACCTTGGAAAGATGAAAATAGTTTAGATCATATATTCCTGTAAGAATATCAGTCATTTTTATACTACCATGAAATAATCTTCCTAGTATGTTGCCTGGGAAGTGAACTATTTTTAAAATCATCTCAATTTAGATTTTCTCCATCCTCCTTTAGAAATGTATTTTATATGAGTAACAAATAAGTAGTAATGATTTTTGTTTTGTTGTGTATGCAAATCTTATATGTGACACAGAGAAGAAAGAACTATAAAGATTCAAATGCCAACAACAGTCTTTATAATCTATAGAACTGGCTCAAAGAAAAATTATTGGAAAAGTAACACTTAGCTTAAAAAAAATATAAGAAAATAAAGCTGATTTGTAATGGAGCAAATCACTTTGTATGATAGGAAGGAAAGGGGGGAAAAGTACTTATTGGGTATTATGTGTGGGGGACAGACAGATTCATGAGTATCAAAATTATGAAGCCAGCAATGGAGGAAAGAAAAAGTGAAAATGAATCACTTAAATAACAAAGTAAATCCCTGTAACTGTGGAATTTATATTTTAAAAAAACCTTCCTGATGAATAAAGATGCAAAAGCCATCAAAAAACATTAGGAAACCAAATTTAACAACATATCAAAAGGATCATACACCATGATCAAGTAAGATTTATTCCAGGGATGCAAAAAAAAGACTGAAGATCTACAAATCAATCAATGTAATATATCATAGTAAAAAAATAAAAAATAAAAATTAAATGATCATCTCGATAAATGTAGGGAAAAAATTGACAAAATTCAACATCCCTTTAGATGAAAACTGAAAAAAGAACAAAACCAAAAAAGCAGTGAGTGTAGATAGAATGTATATCAACATAGTAAAGGTCATATGTGACAAGCCCACAGCTAGCATATGCTCAACAGTGAAAAACTGTGTTTTTCCTTTAAGATCAGGAATAAAACAAGGTGCTCACACTCACCAATTTATTCATCACATAGTATTAAAATCTTAGCTAAAACAATTAGACAGGAAAAATAAATTTTAAAAATCCAAATTGGAAAGAGAGAAGTAAAATGTCACTAATTGCAGATGACATGATTTTATATGAAAAAAAAACCTCTAAACACCAAAAAAAGCAAAAAGAAAACATGTTACAACTAAAAATTAATTTAGTAAAATTGCAGGGTACAAAATCAATATACAAAAATTTGTGCATTTTTATACACTAAGAACTTGCACTAGAGAAATTAAGAAAATAATCACACTTATAATTGCATTAAACTTAATAAAATTCTGAGGAACAAATTTAACCAAGGAGGTAAAAGACCTAGGCACTAAAAAGTGTAAGACTTCAATGAAAAAAAAATTGAATGAGACACAAATAAATGGAAATATATTTTGTACTTATGGATTAGAAGAATTAATGTTGTTAAAATGTCCATGTTACTCAAAGCAATCTACAGATTCAATATAATCCCTATCAAAATGTCAATGGTATTTTTCACAGAATTAAAACAAATAATCTTCAAATTTATACAGAATTACAAAAGACCACAAATAGCCAAAGAAATCCTGAAGAAGAACAAAGCTGGAGGCATCTGATACCTGATTTCAAATTATATTACAAATCAAAAGCATTATAGTATTGCCATGAAAACAAACAGAACAACCAAATAAACAATTTTTTAAAAGCCTATAAATAAACCCATGCATACACAGTCAATGAATGTATAACAAAAGAAGTGAACAAATTCAACGGGGAAAGGACAGTCTCTTCAATAAATGACATTGGGAAAACTGGACAGCCACACACAATTGAATAAAACTGGACCCCTACCATACACCATAAACACAACTAAACTCAAAAGTATTAAAGACTTGAATGTAATACCTGAAACCATAAAACTTCTATAAATATAAACATAGGTTGTAAGATACTTGATACTGATCGTGACAATAATTTTTGGGACATGACTCCAAAAACAAGGGGAATCAAAGCAAACATAACCAAATGGGACCATCAAACTAAAAAAAGATCTGCACAGCAAAGGAAACCATCAACAAAGTGAAGAGACAACCTACTAAATGGGAGAAGATATTTGCAAACTGTATATCTGATAAGCTGTTAATATTCAAAATATATAAAGAACTCATACAACTCAGTAACAAAAAAAATCTAATTTTTAAAAGGTAGAATATCTAACTGGGCATTTTTTTCAAAGAAGACATACCATTGGTGAATAAACATATAAACATGTGCTCAATAACACTAATCATCAGAGACATACAAATCAAAAGCACAATAGGATTTCACCTCATGCCTGTCAGAATGGTTATTATCAAAAAGACAGGAAAAAACAAGTATTGTCAAGGATATGGAGAAAAGGAGACCCTCAAGTACTGTTAGTGGGAATGTAAGCTGATATACACTATCCACTATCCAAAAAAATGTGAAGAATCCTAAAAAAATTAAAAATAAGACTACATATGATCCAACAATCCCATTTCTAGATATATACCCAAAGGAAAAAAAACATTAATTCAAAAAGATATACACTTCTCTATTCATTACAGCATTATTTATAATAAACAGTCAAGATATGGAAACAACCTAAATATTCATTATGGATGAATGGATTTTAGAAGACGTGGTATATTTATATACATATGTACACATACACACAATGGAATACTACTCAACAATAAAAAGGAGGAAATCCTGCCATTTGCAACAACATGAATGGACCTTAAGGGTATTTAAGTTAAATAAGTCAGAGAGAAAGATAAATAACATATGATTTAACTTATATGTGGAATTTTTTAAAACACAGTCTCATAGATACTGAGAACCAGATCAGTGGTTGCCCAAGGCGAGCACTGGAGGGTGGGCAAAATGGGTGAAGGGAGTCTGAAGGTGCGACCTTCCAGTTATCAAATAAATACAGCATGGGGATATAATATATAGCATGGGGGCTATAGTGAATAATACTGTATCGTATATTTGAAAGTTTCTAAGGAAGTATATTGTATAAGTTTTCATCACAAGAAAAAACATTTTTTTGTCAATAGTATGTATGGTGATGGATCATAAACTAAACTTATGTTCATTTTGCAATATATGCAAAAAGAGAGTCATTATGCTATTAAAAATTTTTGAAGTATAAGAAATCATACAAAATCATAGGTTTGGAAAGAGTAACTAAAGGTATTAATACACCAATCTTTTCTTTCATAGCAGTAAGTTAACATTGAAAATGTTAGAAATGCTGGGAATATTTGAAGTGTTTGGCTAAAACACAATATGCAATACTTCAATCCTTGAGGTATTTAAAGACTTTTCTGTCCTCATTAGCTTCAGAGGGATGATTTTTAAGGGAGTATTATTTCATTAAGAATTTTTCACCTTAAGTTCTACATTTCCTTTCATATCAAGTTCATTTTATTTTATTTATGTAAAAGTTAATACATTTAACCAAAAAATCATAAAATTCTAATGATTGTTTTATCTGTCAAGTCATATGTATACTATCTTACTATCTATATCAATATCAGGAATGATGTCAAACAAATGTTGATTCCCACTTATGATTCATACTTTCTTTTCACCTTTTTGCTTAATCTCACATCTATCAATAGTAAAACACTTACCCTATTTATATTATTTGTATTTGCCACATTTAAATCTTTTGAATACTTTGCTGAAAAACACAAAACGGTTAAGAGAAAATGTAATTAAATTTAATATTAGGTTTGTTAGAGCTCACTGAGTTCAAACTCAAAATTTCATGCAAGTTTAATTTCTCACTTACCACTGTGGAATCCAGAAAAATAAAACATAAAATTGGTTAAAATTGTAATCATTCCAATAAAGAGAAAATATAAATTACTAAACTGAGAAAATTACTAAGATATAGGAAACAAGTTTAAATAGCAATTATTATAGTTGTAAAATCTAAAAAATTTAATAAAATTTTTTTCTCAAAATTGTACATATCAGTGGCATTTTTTGAAGTTCCTTTCTCTGTGTGTGTATGTGTTAGAAATAAATTTAATATTCTAAGCAAAAGTGAAAAAAAAGATAACATTCAGGATACCTGTATAGTTTTATGTATCTCACCTTTTTAACCACCAAGATTTCATTGACCTCAAAGAGTTGGCAATATGTTTTCTTCCATGGTTAATATTATTGGGCACAAAATGTAACATGTGATAATAAAACCACTTTGTGTGTGTTTTCAATGTGTCTACCTCCTTTTGCTAGAAATAATGAGTCTACTTTTGCAAATTCTTCAGAAGCTGTTAAGACCCTGGTAGAAAAAAAAGATCTCTATTAATAGTCAGCTGAATGCATAAAAGGGCTTTGAACTCCTAAAGCAGGATTTTCTGTTGTGGACCTTCTCTCTCTCTCTCTCTGCTGCTTTAACTTGATGTCATTCTGTGCACTTTACAGACTATTAGACATTTTCAGTATGCTGTGGTAGAAAGTGAATTTCAGAGGCTAATGGAGATCACAGGAGCTTTCCATAGAAATGTAGTTTAAGTATAAAAGAATCTAGGACAACACTTAAAAACTATCAATAAAGCTGGATGAGAAAACATTCCAGCCTTCACGAATGGAAAGTATAGAAAGTGTAGGAAGTAATATACAACTAAACAAATACTAAAAGGCTTTGTCCTAAAAAGACGAGAGAATAAAACAAAATACTACAGTAGAGTATAATCAACAAGATAAACAAGAAATGAATTTTTTTGAAATACAATGAAGATACTATATTTATATTCAACAAATACAGGGTGGGTGTGGCAAAAGTAGGTTTATAGTTTTGAGTGCGTGAAATACAGAGTTAATTCTTGTATTATTATTATTGTACCATTTTTTATATGAACAACTGTAAATCTACCTATTTTGCCCATCCTGTATTGTGTCAAACGCTTTCAATTAACATTATTTCATTTCCACAACAATTCGTTTTTTTCCCTTAAGTTCACTGGAAGCATCTGGGGATGGAGAATCACCATGTGAAGATTTTGAGTTCATACTAGCCTCCGACTTTGAGACTGGACACTTCTCCCCTGACCTGATGGTCCCACGGGCCGTGCTGCACTTCACTGAGAAGTCACACACTGGGGACAGGGATGGAATTTCCCAGTGTGTGACTGTGGTCCCTGGTAACCAGGGACACTGTGTCCATACTACGGCCAGGTTGGATGATACTGATAGACAGCCTGTCCTGGCAGACCCCCAAGAACAGGCTGAGGGCAGGGGAACAGGAGGGACCACTGGGGGAGATGGCTCTGGGTCATGGTAATGGGACCTGGGAGCTGCTTTTGCACCCAAGCCATGCTTCTCCAGGATGAGGTTGGTGGTTCCAACAACGTCTTCGCAAACTGCCTGGGCCATGGTAAGGGCATTTAGTTTGCCAGTGCAGGGATATGAGTCTGTGTTGCCCACGTAATCAAGCTGGCGCCTTCTGAATGCCTCCACCTGCTGCCATGCAGAAATGCTGCTCCTGGCTGCACATGCCCCTGCCTCTCCTCTTGAGACCACCCTTGGTGCTGCTTGAGAGGTTGTGAGGGTGAGGAGGGGTTCCCATGGTCCCTTTACTTAGGCTCTGGTTGGGTAGCTCTCTGCCAGTGGGGCCCAGTGTGGGCAATTCAGTTCATGGTGGGGACTAGGGGAGGAGGGGCATGGAGCTGACCAGTGCCAGGGGAGGTCCTACTCTCCCCCCGCAAGATGGCGGCAGGAGTAGGTTCTTACACTGAGCACTGCAAAGTCAGCAATATAATTAGATAGAGGGAAAAAGTTCTATATCTTTTTCAGGTTGGGGGTGGGACAAAGGGAAGGCAGGCAGGAGCATTATAGAAGTCAAAATAGCATCAGGGGGAGGTTCTGGACCAGGGAGTCCTGTCAGCCTAACTAGGGGAAAGAAAAGGTTGGTTGGGAGGTGGACCCACCCGAAGTACATGGAAGTTTAAGAAGTTAATGGGTCATTCTGAGAAAGCACTTGGTTTATACCACACTCAAAGCTGAAGTAGTCCCAGAAGAACAAAGAAATGGGCTCTTCACTGCTTGGGAACTGCATGGGACCTGTACTCTGTTGGTGCACTGGCCTGTCCTCTCCTTAGGCCATGTGGCCTCTGTAGTCACATGCCAAAGGCCTCCAAGAGGGAGTCTCTCTCTCTTTCCCTCTCTCTCTCTTTTGCTGACTTGATGGAGCATTCACTGGTGCATTTGCATGCTTTCTGGCCTGGGAGCACAGGACCTTGCAGCCCTAGCAGCTGCATGGCCATGGCCGCCCTGTCTCCATTTACAGCTGCCAGGAGGGAGCCTGAAGCCAGACATCAGCTGGGAACAAACTAAACTATCTGGATGACCACTTAGCAGCTACCTCAGACTCAAAAGGACACTACTTTAAAATGGAGCTGCAACTCTGGGCACCACTTTTTGTTTTTTCCTTGCTGAAGATAGTTGGATTTTGTCTGGGTATTGTGGAGGAGATGAACTTTGAAATGGGAGGCCCCTCCATTCTCCCAGATTGTTCAGCATCTGAATAAAAACCACTTTCCTTTTTCATCAGCCTTTGCTTCTAGAGTTGTCTCTTGTGGTGGCAGAAAGCCAAACCCCCATTGTTGTTCAGTAACATGGAGAGTGCTCAGACTAACTTAAGATACATTTGTAATTGAATATGGCATTTTCAATGGTGTTTGTACAGAATAGAATACTCTATTAAAGTTGTGAACATGAAAAAATATAATTTTTTATGAGCTGTCAAATTGGGAGATGGTAAATTGAAAGTATTGACTGACAAGATGCAGTTTGCAGAATAGATTAACAAGGGGTTACCTGGAAGCCACTTGGAAACAGCATGCTAAGTGTGTGTTTCCAGTAGGGAGCAGGGATGATGGCAAAACCTTTAAATATTATTCATCCTCATACTCCTACTCCTCCTCTTTTACTCCTTCCCTACTCCTTTCTCCATGCTCCTACTCTCTCCTCTTCTGAGATACAATTGACTTCCCCTGTTCTGCTTTTTTTTTTTAATGCTTAAATATTGTTTACTATTATTTTAAGTAAGTTTTTCTTCTTCTCAGACAGCTTGACCTTTGAACTTTTGGAACCAAGTTATGAGACTTCTAGAAAATTTAGGTGACATCCAGAGATTGGATGCATGGAAAGGATGATATCATTGTTGACCAAGTGGCCAGAGGCCAATCAGTTAATGGACAATAGGACTAAAGTATGAGGAGAAGGGTCATAAACATTACTTTTTTTTTAAAGAGCAAGGTTTTAAATGATTGCAAGAATTCAACACCTGTTCTACTTCACTTTAGAATAGTCTGTGTTCTTTTCCTTATCACATAAGAAAACAAGAGTGTGATCACCAGAGGGACTAAGCTTTCTAGTAAAGTTTTCAGACCCATGTGCTTTTGATGACCTAATGCTGTTTAATTATATATTAATCTATCCTTTAATTAGTTGGTTTATTTTGACTAATTATATTATAATCTCTTTGCCATCAAAGACATTGCATTGTACATTCTTGCAAAGAAGAATGCAGTGGATTCTCAAAGATGATTCTTAAATGGTAATTTGGTTACATTATCAAAATGAAGTAGTCACACATAGGTAGAATATTCAAAAAGCCAAACTTTTACCATAAATTTTGTTGTTAATTTTACTTTAAAAGCCCCACTCTAATGATATGAAGAAAAGGAAGAGAAAAACAATGCTACACTTGAGCCTGCTGTGGAAGAAAGTAAATTTAAATGATTTAAAAATTAAAGCTGAATATATCTTTTGTTCCTAGTGATCAACATTCTGTGATAACAAAGATGTGAATTGAATTATTACGTATGTCATTTCTGGGGTTTCTAAACTTGAAGAATCAAGAAATTAAATTTAAATATTCTTAGTAAAACAGATCCATAACATTAAGTATATTTATATCCCTTTCTCATTGTACAATATCACAAAGTAATGATATACTTTAGCTAAATTTTAGTGCAAAGAGTAAAAAAAAAAAAAGAGGTATAATTTATCATCAAAAATCAATTGGCAACAGCTAGATGAACACCAGCTACCTTGTGCTGGGGAGTAATAAATAAGACTGTATAAAGAATAAATCATGTCAGATTAATCTAATTTCCTTATATGTCACAGAGTCTTTGGAGATCAAAGAGAAGCAATAGATTAAATATATCTTGATGTTAACAAGATTTTCAATGCTGTTCCATTTAACACCATTAATCATTAACAACCAAGGAAAAATGTGGCCAATGCTCTACTTATTAGATGGGTTGACAGATATTTGGAAAGCCTTTGACATAATGTCAATGGTGACAGAGGTGGGAGATGGGGTCACAACAGTCCTTACCCTATTCCATGGTGGTCTAACATTAAGCAGCAGTCACTTATGTGATATACTTGATAATAATTATACTTGAAGTAAAATTATTTAATATGAACTTATTTTATAGATACAATGTCCACTTTACTTGATTTTTATGTGCATTTAGATCAAAATAGCTGTTATCTGTACATTTATGGAATATGCAAAATCACTTTCTACATTTTTTACTATAAATATTTATATTTTATATTAAAAAACAAAAATTCTGAGAAAGGGAGAAAACACTACTAAAGAATGGTTTACTATCATTGTTCACTATAATAATGGTGTGCAACAGAAAAACTCTCAAGCCAGTGTTTTATAACAGTAAGCATTTTCTTTCATATTGCAGGTTCACAGGCTATTTTCAACCCTACTAGTCTAGCCTGGGTTTCCTTGTGTAGCCTTATGACACTGCATTAGGCTACGGGTTTGCTGGGCTTGAGTGCAAGCTGCGGCGTGGGTCCATATGCTTCTAATTTTCTTTTGGTCAGAGGCTAACTAGTGTATATTTTTCTCATGACAAATTATCAAGTGTAAAAGGCAAGTCAAAATGAGCAATTGTAATTCAAGTCTCTGTTAGTGTCACATCCACTAACATCCCATTGACTAAAACAAGGCACATAGCCAAGACCAAAGTGAAAGAGTGTGTAATTTCACCATAACATAACAAGTATGTGAATGCCCAATTTTCAAACAGGGGAGTAAAGAATTGGCACCAATAATTCAATATCCCACATACTGTTTAATGAGGCCAAGATCAACTAAAAGCAATATTAAAAATATTAAAAGTTATTCTATTTATTTATGCTCCTTTCTTCTCTTGGCACCAATCTTAGGATTCTGGAGTCACTGCTTACCAGCAATATCCATTCTTCTTTGTTATCCATACCTGCTTTCCCAAAATGAAACTCTAGATGTAATCCTCTTACTATATTGTTCACCACACTGTAATGTGTTTATGTCCCATTCCTTTACAGACAAATTGGTAAACCACTGAAATTAATTTTCACTCAAGTGGTAATGACCAACTAAAACTTCTAATGTCTTGCTCAAGGATGTTGGCATTTTACCCTACATAGCTGAAACCTTAGCAACAGCCCACAGCATCACATTAATGTGAATTATTGCTAGACATCTAAGGAACTAGGATACTTAAGTATGAGCACATGCCATGTTAATGCTAAATGAAGTGAGCTGAAAACAATTTTTGACTATTTACATATGGTTTTGAAATGTAATTAGTTTAAGAATTTTTTTAGTCATCTCCTACTAAAGATAAATTTGATAGATTTGTATAACATGTGCAATGCATTGTATATTTACTCAAAGTTCCTTGTTAGCTACCTGTATTGCCATGTCATTCTCTCCCAGTGATATGAATTTGTTATAGTAACCTAGTGATAGTCAATACCAAGGACTTGTCAGCCTACATATAATCATGTTGCCAATAAAGCAGCTATTAAAATATAAGTTTAAGTATCACATAGTCTAATATGTCTTTCCAGAAGATAATCAAGGAAAAATGTAATTTTTTAATTTACCATTATATGAACATGAAGGATAAAAAATTACTGACTTTTCAGGCCAGAGAGTGCCTTTGAAATCAGTTCAAAATTTCTCTTTGTCGTTTTCAGATGAGCAAGAAGAAGTGGAGTTACTTGCCTAACCAAATCTCTTTATTATCACAGAGCTAGACTTGACCTCAAATCATGTCCTCTTTCCATCATTCCATGCCAGGATGGGTAATCTGTAAAAAGGAATCAATGCATAGATAATCAATGTCTTTAAAACTTAATAATTGTTACACAAAGAGAGTTGCCTGGAATAGTCTTGGGACTTTGGTGGTTTAAAGAGAAAAAAAAGAGCAAGTAGCCAAAAGTGTTTTCTGAAACAGGAAGTTTGGTCAATGAATTGACTGTGGATCTATAAGAGTATATCTTTATTTCAGCCCACCTCCTGCCACAAATGTGGGTAATTTTCTCACAGATATTTTCCATACTTGACTCCCCAAAGTAATACTGAGCAGATAGTAGCCCACCTCACAATTCTCATAGAGCTATTGTCAGGAATAGCTGATTGCAGAGCATTTTAGAAAAATATGCCTTATAAATACTATACAACCAGTCTTGTATTCCTAGTGGATCTGTAATGTTTAGACCTAATAAACACAATCCTTTAACCAGTCATTCTGTGGCTAAAATGTGGGGCATTTGTGCTAGCAGTCAGCAGCTTTTCCAGTCTATAAGCAAAGTCAGGCATTTACTACATATTTATATTATGTTCATTTGTTCCCTGTCAAATTTTTAAGAAAAGTTGGTATTTAGGTTGAATAGTTGCTATTTAGTTTGAATAATGAATACTCACTATTATATTTCGAAAACACACAGAATGAGCATCCACAAAAAAAAAAAGCAAAAAACAGATATTTATTTGACTCTCTAGGGAGCTATTCATAGCAATGGGAAGTATAAGGCTGACCTTGGTGCTCTACATATAATTCAGGCTTATTAAAATAAAATATTTTGCAAAAATCAAAGTCTGGTAGGAGAAATGAACTATAAATGATTGGTTTCATCCCCAAACCACTATGCATAGCAGCCATGCTCTGTTATTTTTTAAGGCCAAAAGAAGCTGCTTAGAATTATATGTATTTTTGCCCACCTTTAACCCCTTTTAGCAGGAGCTGTGCCGTGTCTGCTGTCTAAAACATTAGCCAAATGAACTCACTGGCAGTTTGTCTATTTCTTCTCATTACACTAATATAGAAAATTAACTAGGAAGCATGCTTTCTTTCTCATTAGGCCAGTGGCACGTTTATAAGGCCATCATCAAGACTGTTCTTTCCATTCCATTCTTGGATTCTCTCTGGGTAGTTGCTGCTCTCTATCCACTTGTAATTTCTCTTCATTATACTGCAATATGAGGCTATGGAGAGTCCTTTGTTGCAAGTGGCTATAGACATGGCTTTCATTTTGTCCATTATTAGGTCAGTGGTGCGAGTTTTGAGAACAAAGGCAATGGACATAATAGTAGTTGGTATTAGATATTAAAGTCACTAAATTATTCCAAAGGATCCACAGAGAGAGGATATCATTGCCCTTGTTTTCACATATATATGAACAGATACTGAGTGACTTTTGCAAGGTCAAGAAAACCAGCAGTATGTAGAGAGAAGATTAAAACAACTTAAGTCCTTACAGCAGCATATTTTGTGAGGATAAAGGTTATAAGCCTTGTCTTTTATCCATTTTCCTTTACAGATTTACCTGGGTAGACTGTGGATTGATTTTTCTTTCCTTTTTTTTTTTCCTTTTCTATGCTTTAATTTTTCCTTTTTTAAAAATTTAAATTTATTTGGCTGACATTGCTTAATAAGATTATATACTTTTAAAGCATATGAGGTGTGTCCAGAAAAAGTCCAGCCATTTTTTTAAAGATTTTATTTATTAATTTTTAGAGAGAGGTGAAAGGAGGGAGAGAAACATCAATATCTTGCTGCCTTTCACACACACACCCCCTACCAGAGACCAGGCCTGCAACCCAGGCATGTGCCCTAACTGGGAATCAAACTGGCGATCCTTTGGTTCCTGGGCTTGCACTCAGTCCACTGAGCCACACCAGCCAAGGCAGCCATTGTTAATACAATGATTTGTGCGGCATCGATGTAGCCTGGCAGCCAAGGAGAGTGGACCACAATGCACATGCATGAACAGTGATGACTTTATTGTACTAGTCACTGGGGATGGTAGATGTCATTGAGTGAGCTTGTGTATTGTGTGACTATTGCATTCAAAATGACTGAGCAAGTAGAGCAACAAATCTGGATTAAATTTTGCATTAAGCTTGAACATTCCTCAGATGATTCAGAAGGCTGTGGCTCTGGGCAACTGGAGACTGGCAGCTTCATCATGACAATACATCCACTCATGCATCATGTTTTGTGCAGAGTTTTTGGCAAAACATAAAATCACTGTAGATTTGATGTTTCGACAAAGATTTGGTGCCCTGTGACTTCTGGCCTTTCTCAAAACTAAATCACCTTTGAAAGGGAAGAGATTCAGACTATCAATGAGATTCAGAAAAATATGATGGGGCAGCTGATGACAGCTGGGAGAACTGTGTGAGGTCCCAAGGTGTCTACTTGAAGGGGACTGAGGCATCATTGTCCTCGTACAATGTTTCTTGTACCTTTTTCTTCTTCACTAAATGTCTCTATTTTTCATATTATATGGCTGGGTAACTTCTGGACAGACTTCGTATATTTCTATGATATATGATCTGTATATTGCATTGTGTACCCACCACCCATAGTCAAATTACCTTCAGTCACTATATATTTGTCCCCCTTAACCCTTTACTGCCCCCCAAACCCCTTTCTCTCTGGTAACCACCATAATGTTGGCTGTGTCTCTGAGTTTCAGTTTTGTATTCCACATATGAGTGAAATCATATGGTTCTTAACTTTTTCTGATTGACTTATTTTGCTTAGCATGATAGTCTCAAGGTTCATCCATGATGCATTATTTCCTCTTTGTATGCTGATACATCTTTTTTTTTAATTAAGAAAGCATGCTTTTCTTTGAGAAGCTCTCCTTGAAAGAGTATTTTAGAAAAAACTTTCTACCATTGTTTTAAAAATATGCTAGGGAAAAAAGTCATCTAGGTTAGGCAATAGTTTTCTTTTTTTTATTCTATTTTCTATATTCTGGAATTAATGCATTCAGTCTTTGGACACAAGTGAGTTTCCTATGTGCCCCATGAGCTAGAACTACATTCAGGGTGTGGATGACAAGAAAGATGAGGAAGGCTTCAAACTCTGCATGTCATCCTTTCTCTTTCCTTTCATGATACTTCTGTTGGTTGACAATGTGATTCTAATTTATCCCGATTTTAGGATTAAAACACAACTGATAAAAAATATTAAATGACTAATTAGTTGATATATCCAAAAGGAAAACTTGTTTCTACTTGCTCAATTGGCATCTAACAATCCACCCCAGGGTGAGAAATAGAGCAAAATTTCAGACATAGTAAGTGGTGGAACATAGTGATGACATTAATGAAACTCCTAATCAGCATCCTTGACTTTGCTAATGTGGATGCTGTGCCTGCTCCTTAGTGCTTGCTCCTTAGGGTTTGCTTTAGCTTTGTGGAATGTTCTTTTCTAGATACATGCTTGGCTCACTCACTCACCTCCTGCAAGCCTTTCTTCAATCCTACCCTCTTAATGAAGCCTGCCCTGACTGCTTTGTTTAACATTATAACCTAATCCTGCTTGTCCTCGTTACCCCCTAGTCGGTTCTGCCCTATCACCATATTCTAAATGTTTTTCACATTCTAACATGATATAGTTTTTGTTTATGTATTGTGTTTTTTTTTATTCTTATCTCCTCTAGCAAGAACTTGATTCTGTGAAGCAGAATTGGTCATTTATCCTCTGATACTTTCAAAATACCTGTCCAGTTCCTGGCACATAGCTAGTGTTTAACAAGTATTGTGCTAAAGGAATGAATAAATTTAGGCCTGGTTTTTCCACTGTTTGTGACTTCAAGAAAGTTCTTTTAACCTTTGTGGTTTTAAACCCTCATTAATTTGATGCCCAGTCTCAAGAGACATAGGAATACATTTTGTCCTGTTACTTATAGAGCTAATTTATTTTAATATATGAGGAAATATGCTTATATCACTTCACATGTTATAAAAAAAGGTAGCATTTTATATATCCAGGTATGAATTTGTTTTTGTTTTTTTCTTCTTATTTTTGCACTTAATATATCTCAGAGGTCATACCCTATAAATATATAAAGACCTTCTTTATTTATTATACAATATTTAATACATAAAAAAGAAAATATGACATTAAGTGTAAATATTAATAAAATTAACACCTCAGCGGTAACAAAGAGCTTAAGAAATTGAATATCAATAAAACTGAAACCCTCTGAGTCTCCCCCTCTGATTGCATATCTCATGATGCACCTACCCTTCTTCCAAAAAGGGAACCAAAGACTCTCCTAAATTTTATGTTTATATTTTTCTGCCTTTTTGCATAGTTGTGTTCTGTATGTATCATGGTTAAAACTACACTTACATCTTGACCTCTATGCAAGTAAGATAACTTCCTTCTTTTATATACATATCATCATATCCCTGAGGCTCATTAAGTCGATGAATGAGCTTATCTCATTGCTTGGCCTATTGCATGGTATTCCATTGAAAGATACACTTTTCTTATCCATTCTTCTGATTGATAGATATTTGTGTTGTTTCCAGTATTTTCCTACTTTAGCATTGCAGTTTTCATTCATATGTATGTTTCTAAGTGGGCATATAATAGACTTTTCCTGAGCTACATTCCCAAAAACGGGAATGCTAAGATTTTAGAATATGTAAAGCTTCAACTTTACTAGATAATACCTCTTTTTCAAATGTGTTATGAAACCTTACATAACCTCCAGCAGTAGATAAGAATTTTTATTTCTAGTCTACACCCCTCCCAAAACTTGATGATCTTTCAATTTTTGCCAGTCTGGTTTTTATTAAATGGGATCTGAATGTGGTTTAGTATGGATTTACTGAATATGAATGTTTTATGTATTTTTATATTTATTGATCATTTCCATGCTCTCTTCTATGAAAAGCACATTGATGTCTTTTGTCCATTTTCTACTGAGCATATTATAATTATTATTTTTAATTTGTATTTTTGTAAGTATATATACTATGTATACACTATGATTATTAACTCTTTTTTAATTATATGTGTCTTATTTTTTCATCCTAGCTTGTGGCTTATATTTTTTATTTTTTAAAGTTATCTTTTGACATTTAGAAAAACTGTTTTAGAAATCAGCCCTTTTTTTAGGGTTTGTGATTTTTCTGTCTTGTTAAAAATTTATAAGATTTTTCTATTTTGATAAGAATCAACATGGTGGAGGAGTGATTAGAAGTCCACACTGATCTCCTCTCAGGACCAATCTGGAATTACAACTAAATTGTGGAGAAATCACCTGGAACACACAACTGAACAGTAGAGAGGAAGGAACCTTATAACCCTGGACAAACAGAAGAATCAGCTTTAGCACAACCTAACTAGTAAGGAGTGCGGTAGAGACTTGAGAAGGCGGGTGGGGCACCTATGGGTGGCAGCACCAGAAAGATATCTAAATGGCCAGTTGGATCCCCCTGAGATGAGCAAAGTCTGAACCATGAGTGGGGACCTCCAGCCTATAGCACCAGAGCCCAAAAATGTACACAGATAACACCTGTCTGCAAAAAGCGGCAGGGTTGCTCTCTTCCAGAGACATGTGGCTGGAGATGAGAAGAGCCTTTTAAAGGGCAACCCATAAATTTTTCTTTGCAGCCACTTACCCTCGGTTTTGGCAAAGACAGGAGCAGAGTGGGCTAGAGATGCCTGACGAGAGACTGGGGAAGGAAGCTTTGTGGATAGAACGAGAGAATAGCCGGCGGGATCGTGGTGCTGACTCATCCCCCATATGGCAGCAGCCTCATGGCTCAGGCAGACCACTCCCCTGAGTGGCAGCAGCTTGAGAGGACACAATAGCCCTGCCCCCAGGAGGGACTCTGCCCTGTCCTGTGGTGTCTAAGACTGACTCCTGGGTGCAGAATGACTAGATTAATAACTGAAGGAGACAACCACAGACAGTAGATTCCTGAAAGTCTAAAACAGAATCCCCTAGGCCAGACGGGGTCAACATCTGACATCATCAGAGGCAGATCCAGGGAAAAAAAAAATAAACAAACCAAAAAAACCCAGGGGCTCCTACCATAGAAGTTCACACCACAAAGTCAGAAAATCAAGACAAATCAATTTAAGAAGCAGAAACAAACAAACAAAAAAAAGAGTCTCTCAAATATTGGACAAAGAAACACCCCCAATGGAAGGGAAAAGAGGAATCCCCAAAAGAGAACTAAATGAAATAGAGGCAAGTAAACTATCAGATACTGAGTTCCAAAAAACGGTTCTAAGGAAACTCAATGAGCTCAGAGAGCTCAGAGAGAATTACAAAAAACTACAGGGAACTTACTGTAATATATATCCGTATGAAAAAGGACATACAAACTATCAATAAGAGACAGGAGGAAATGAAGAATTCAATTTCTGAATTGAAGAACACAGTAGAAGGAAACAAAAGCAGGCTAGATGAAGCAAAGAAACAAATAACGAGCTGGAGGATAAGGTAGAAAAAAGCTTCCAGAAAGAGCAAGAAGATGAAAAAAGGCTCAAAAAGAATTATGATGCAATTAGGAAAATGCAGGATAACCTGAAATGTAATAATATCCGTATGATAAGGATACCAGAAGGAGAAGAGGAGCAAGGGATTGAGAACCTGTTTGAAAAAATAATGATGGAAAATTTCCCTAACTGGAGGAGAGAAAAAGTCACACAAGTCCAGGAAACACAGAGGGTCCCATTCTAGAGGAACTCAATGAGGCCCACTCCAAAACACATCATCATTAAAATGGCAAATATCAAAGACAAACAGACAATCCTAAAGGCAGCAAAAGAGAAAGAGGTAGTAACATATAAGGGAACCCTGGTACAGCTAGCAGCTCACTTCTCAACAGAAACACCACAAGCCAGAAGGGGATGGCAAGAAATATTCTAAGTCATGAAAAGCAAAGGCCTGCAACCAAGACTGCTCTACCTAGCAAGGCTCGCAGTTAAAATGGAAAGCAAAATAGAGTTTCTCAGATAAAAGAAGGCTAAAAGAATACACTTCCACTAAACCAGCATTGCAAATATGGTAAAGGGACAGCTTTAAGAGATGAAGAAAAAGAGTTTATGAATACCCAGTTCCTTTCATGGTCACCAATACTTGATATTACCAATATTTTTAATACTTAACCTGATTGTGACAATGATTTGTTATTTTAATTGTTCCTTTACTATTTGTTGAAACTAAACCTGTTTTTGTGTATTTCTTGCCTATTTATATTATTTTTAAAAAGCTTTAAGTGACTTTTTGATATTCTTTATCAATTTTTTGATTAAATGTTTATAGAATTTTTGCCCTAAAAAAAGATTAACCCTTTTTTAGATGTGTTGCAAATACCTTCCTATTCTGTTACTTGTCCTTTAACTTTTTTTATGTGTATATTACTGTATAGTCTTAAATGTTTAATAGACTCATATTGTCAATATTTTACTTTATAGCTTCTGGGTTTGAATATTTTACTTCAGGGTAAGAAAAATATTAGTTTGTATTTTCCCCTAAAACTTTTTAGATTTTATATATTGAATATTAACTCACCTGAATATTTTTTGTATAATATGGGAAATAGGGCTCTATATTTGTTTTATTTCAAGTAATAGTGGTCCATGCACCTTATTTGTTGAATAAGCCTTAATTTCCCCATTGATTTCAAATATCAATTTAGTCATATATTACATTGTTAGACAGATACACACATTTGTTTCTAGAATGCTCATTTTATTTCATTGATCTACTTGATTTTTTCTGTTCTGGTGTGATGTTATTTTAATTGCTGAGAGTTTATAATGAATTTACATTTTTTAATATTTTATAATGGATTTTGTCATTTACAAAAATAAATAAATAAAATCAATCTGCATTACAAAAACAACAACAAGGTACTCCTACCTTTTGAGACAAAATGGATGGAACTGGAGAACATTATGCTAAGTGAGAAAGACAAATACCATATGACATCATCTATAAGTGGATTTTATTCAACAAAGTAAACTAATGAACAAAATAAACCACAGGTATGGAAACATGGAGCAGACTAAAAGTGACCAGATGGGATGGGGAAGGAGGACAATGGTGGAGAGAAAGAAGGGACTAAACAAAGAATATGTATGAATGACCCATGGACATGGACAACAGAATAGGAATTGACTGTGGGAGAGGGGGGACAGGGTGGGATCGGTAGAGGAAGGCAAAAGGGGAAAAACTGAGACAACTGTAATAGAATAACATGATTTAAAAATAAAAAAATTAGGAAAAATACTTTTCTATTTAAAAAATTTTTTGTATGTCTTTTTGGGAAAGTTGTCTGTTAAGTCCCTCTGCCCATTTTTTTAATTGGATTATTTGTTTGTTTGATGTTGAGTTGTATGAGTTCTTTATAAATTTTAGAATACTACTTATCCATAAGAAAAGAGGAAATACTGGTATTTGCAACAACACGAATGGACTTTGAGAATATTATGCTAAGTAAAATATGTCAGTCAGAAAAAGTTAAGAATCATATGATTTCATTCATATGGGGGATATAAAAGTGAAACCCAGAGACACAAACAGTATGGTGGTTACCAGATGGTAGGGCATGCAGGTGTGGTAGAGGGTAAAGGGGGCCAAATATATGGTGACAGAAGATGATTTCACTATGGGTGATAGGTACACAATGCAATAGACAGGTCAAGTATCACAGTAATGACAATTAAAATGCATTTGTCCCTATTAACCAATGTCATCTCAATAAATTTAATAAATTTCTAGCTGTACCTGAAATTATATTTTATGTGGATACATTCTAATTTTTTCAGTGTCAAATATCTCTAGTTCTATAACATATTACTCTTCTAAATATGCATAGATAAAATTTTGGGCTCTTGATTCAGTTCCCCTAGTCTAAAGCAGTCTATATTTCCTCCATAAAATGCATATAACTTTTGTTTATCAATATTAATTGGCAAATAGCTTATCAAGTTTCATGAAAAATTTTGTTGGAATTTTGGTAGAAATAGCATTTGATTCACTATATCAATTTGGGAAAAACCAATACAATTACAGTATAGATGACATCTTATTCTTAATGAAGATATAATTTAATTTTAAATAATATATTATGGCAAGTTAACTACTTAATATTCATTAAAAATTTTAGTAGAAACAATGATAATATTCTTGTCATATTCCTGATTTTAAAGAAAATGTTTCTAATGTTTTCATTAAATATGTTTTGCTACAGATTTTGATAGATATATTTTATCAGACAAAAGCAGTTCTGTTCTATTTTTAATAGCTTATACTTTTATCAAGAATTGATGTTTTATCAAAAAACATCTTTCCATATCAGGATGACTTTTGTTTACTTGGAGATATATATATGTATATATACCTGTATCATGATACTATGACTAATTATCTTATATAAGAACATGACTAATATTAAGCTGTATCAACTTAGACAGTCATTACTTATGGTTATGTTATAAGAAGCAGCATGGATATTTTTGTCCTCAGAGTTAGTCTTTATACTTGAGTTGAAGTAAATTATTAACATTTTTAAGAAAGTTATTCAACCTCTTGAAATAAAGTGTATTCTTTCATTATGTAATTAGTGATATCTTTATTATAAGAGTACTTTGAGGATAAAATTATATATTTGTGTTTAATAAATAGTAGTAACTTTTTGTCTTTTCTTATCTTCATCTCCAAATATGACAGCAAATATGAACTAGGAAGGCAAATACTCAATTAATACGGACCAACCCTACTGAGACATGTCTCAATTTAAAGTAGTTTGACTTAAATTACTGTGAAATTAAAGAGCTTATAAATTAGAAATTTAAAAAGCAAACCCTTCACTCATCTCTTATATCAGAATTAATCCTTTTGAAAGTTCATGCTGGTCAAGTTTAATCAGTTGCCATCTGGGATGCTTATAATATAATAGAAAGCAACCTTGCAATTTTAATGTTAATGGAATTTTACAAATATCGTATCCTAGCTCCAGGGTTAATATTCTAGTTGTGACTTTCTCTTCTGTGTTTCCATGGTGCATTGTGTATAACTTTAAGCATGGCATTTAGTTTATATTGTAATTATTTAATTATATTCCTCTTTCCCTTTCTCAGCCATGAATTTCTTTGGTTGGGCTTATGTTATATTTGTCTTTGTTTCTTTAGTCTTTTATACAGTTTCAAAGCTTGTTGAATAGTAATAATAAGAAGAATAGCTAGTACTTCTACAGGATTTTATCAGACACTCTTCAGAAATCCACATTATTAATATATTGAAAGGTAACAACAACCTTATGAGGTAAGTGATGTTAGTATCCTACTTAAGAGATGAATAATAAATGGTTAAGTAAATGATGAGTGTTATTATTTATAGTACTCTCTGTAAGCATGGATTTTTGCTTCTTAGTTCTTAGAAGAGAGGAATAATACCTATGTAGCTGTCTTTGCCTGGATGCTTAATAACTGTCTATTGAAGACAATTGTAGCAACACTTGTATTTTTCAACATATGACATGCCTTGAAACATGGATGTTCATGTTGTTTTATATGCAAGGGAAATCTATGAGTTCCTAAAGAGCTAACAGGAGCCCTAGCCAGTTTCTCCAAAATTACTTACTATCTACCACCTACTTGGCTTATTGTAGCTTTCTGACAACCATTTCTCAAATCCACTACCAACCCACAGAAATCCACTCCACTCCACTTTTGAATGCTTAGCAGCCTTCTTTTATACTAACCAACATATCTTCAACTTTCACAACGCCAATTTAATCTTTGGCTTCATGGAAATTCTGTTAAGAGCCACTCCTATCATTGTACTCTATTATTGTCCTTTAGATCCTGCCCAGAAGAGAGTCATATGAGTCATATCCAGGACTAACCTCACATGGAAAGGGTATAAAATGATTCTCCTGAGAATAACCACAACCTGGGTTTATACCTATCACTGTCCTAGGATGAGAGATTTGGTGGCAGCAGTTGACATCACAGCTCTCAACCCAGGTCTTGACTTATATATCTCTTTTTTTAAATACATGCACTAGTGTTAAAACAAATCTTGTGACTTCTTGCTTTGTGCTCCTAAATAATTAGCTATTGGCCTTCTCCTCATTGTACCTCCACTGTAGCCATTCTTGCCTCTGAATAATTTTCTACACAGTTCTGAAAACCACTCTATTTTTTTACTTAAAATTTGTCTATGAGACTGAATACAAGTAGACAATGACCTGGCCAAATATGTTAGTAGATCTTTGACCCACAACCTCTGAAAGAATTAGCCTAGACATTCAGAACTTAGTCAATGACTGCAGCTTCCTTATTTTTTGCTGCAGTTCCCTACTCAGGATCAACTAAAGAAATATGTTCTCTAAACCAATTATATGAAATTCTACTTCTAGTTAGTTTGCATCCACATTCCCTATGCCAATGACATCCAATCAGAACTTAACCATAACTAATTATGACTTCTATTTTTTTTTATTATAAATCTTTCCCGTTTTCCTGCATGCCTTTGAGTCTGCCAAATGCAAGTGTTGGTGGTTGACTGTCTTGTTATAGCAAGCTCTGAATAACCAACCTGTTTGTATTTAGATTTCATTTATTTTCACATCTGCATAAACAATCACTAAGTTCCATGTCTCTACATAAATTGGCAAGTTATAATACTTTTTTTTCTAGCCTAGGGAAGGTCATAGAAAGCTGAAAGTGTCATTACTTGAAGACTACATGATGTTCCTTACAGTTCTGAGACAAATAACTGCTAAGTTTACCTGCCCTAAACTGCCAATCAGCATTATTAACAGACTTGAAATGACCATGGTTGGAACTTTATAATTTCACTGAATTCTTATGCAAAGTCAAGAATTAAATAAACTGTTTCTATTTTCTTGATAATGAATAACACCCCCAAAGGAAGAGGAAAATGATTATTTTCCTCAAGTAGATAAATATTTTGTAAAGTTCAGTTTAACCCAGTCATTGCTGGTCTAACAAATTCTTCTGCTTCTGACATATTAGAGCTCTGTTGTTCCTGGTCCCTGACTCTATTTCTTTAGAAAGCCTTAATATGAGGGGTGAAGCAGTATTAATGAGGTGAGATGCAATGGTTAAAAGCACAGTGTGGAAACATTACACTTATGTGTAAAGACCATCTTTACTATTTACTAGCTCTTTCAACTGGGCAAATACTTGGACAAATTATTTATACTGTCTGTACATCTTTATCTTCATAACCAGTAATAATAATATCTAAACCATAGGGTTGTTGTGAGAATTAAATGAGTAAATTCATATGAAAACTGGATAAGACTATGTGCCGTAATTAAATTTTCAATTGGTGTTCATGGTAATGATAATGATGCTTTTCTTAGTTAGAATCAATTATACCAAATCACACCAAATGTCAAAATAGGTATACAGGTAATATTTTGATATATCTGGCATACCAGCTAAAGTTGCCTGACTTTTGTAATTTAGAACATTTGGGATAAAAATAAAAATCTATTTTCTGATTGATATTAATATTTATTATATGTGACCCCAAGTGTTTGCGCCGTATGAGTAGTTTACTCTACAAAATATTTTGGAAAGCTACCAACATCCTGCTGTATATATTGAAAAAGCTGCTTGTGGTTTATAGAACATCATCATTTCAGAGTGTATTATCCAGCTATGTAAAATTATTTAAGAAGGATCAATTTCTAATGGTGAATACAACCTTTCTGATTTTGATTTAATTGATGTTGATGTTGGCATACAAATCCTAATGCCTCTTTTTTTTTTCCCATTTCAGTTCAAGAACCAGTAAAACCATGTGATTAGTAAAAAGAACAGTACTTGCTTTAGCAGGAAGATCTGCATTTAATTGGCTTAATTGTTTATAAACAATGTGACATAATGAGTAGGTAAAGAAAGGACAGCTTCAGTTAGTACCAGGTAGAGTAGAAATTGCACCTGCTATATTAAACTTCCTAATTCCTTTCTGGGTCATGTTTTGATATAATTGCAAGATTTGTACTGAATTTACTTTAGAGCATGTTGAAATTGCATTTTGGAAAATTATGCAATATACTTTTTTATTGTAATATTTTCAGGGACTATCAGTAGGTTAATCTGTCAATTTCTGCATGATTTCTAAATTTTGCACCATTTTTGCCTAGCATAGTTTATCTCAACCCCAACTACAAAATTAGTCCTTTATTTTGGTTTTAATACAAAATATTTTTCACCCAGGTTTTTTTTTTCCTGCCCACATTTCTTTTTGCTCCACCCATTCGCCTGACCAAATATACTCACTTTTATGGTTTAAAAACTCACGGGGGTGAAATGACTTAAAAATATCTGTTTTAAATTCTGATCTTCAAAACCGAATATACAATCAACTTCCATACATATCTAGTTAAGTAACCATGGTAGACACTGAACTCATCATGTCTAAAATTGAGTGTACCTTCTTTGTCCTATCTGTGACTGTTCTTGTCATCATAATCCCTATTAATGTTTTTTCATCCAAATAGCACCTGAGCCAGAAACTCAGGACTTATCCTAAATGCCTCTCTAGCATGCAGTAAATAAAATCCAGTACTATTTCTTGAAAATATTTAAAAATCCTTCCAAGAATGTTCTGCTATTCATATGTCCTTCCATTTCAGACACACATAATCTTTGATCTGACTAATTCCTAACTGGTTTCACTGTTTGCAGCCTAAGTCTTGTTCAAATCATTCTCTTCTTGCCAGACAGAGTAACCTTTGTATCTTGGTCAAGCAATATGCCGATGTAGTTGCCCAATATCAAAAGAGTCAGACCCACGTGACTCCTTTACTTCAAGTCCTTTGTCCAATCCTATTTAATCCTTTCCTAGAGGATAATATGTCTAGTGTTCTATACTGTTGTAAAAGTTCTATATGTCCTAGCTCTTTTTAACCCTACATGTGGTACTAGTTAAAGATAAAAAATTATTCGTGACACTTGTTAAAGTAAGGGAAAGAGATTAGGCTCAACTCTAAATATAAGAAAAATTGGGAGTTTATAGCTAAGGAACAAAATGTATGTGCTGGGGTGGTAGGGGCATGGGGAGCTGGTTAGTGGATAGAACATTACTAAGAAGAAATATAGGGGGTAAGAAGAGATTCTGGCTAAACTGATCCAATAAGATTTTTGCTGAAGGCCATCCGAGGTGATAAGATATCACCTGCAGAATAGTAGAAGATGAAGAACCTAATTAGATATGGTAGGTGGGGAATTCTGCCTAAACCAACCTACCATGATTCTTGCTAAAACTATGCAATGCAAAGTAGGACATAGAAGTACAGAAATGAAGGCCTCGTTGAAAAGAGGGTTCAGAAGAGCCAACTACAGTTTGGTAAAGGAAAGACTGGCATGTTTTATTGAGAGTATGCACTTAGAATGCTACATCATATGTAATCCCACACTAACTGCATAGGCTAGAAATAGCATACTGCATGTGCTCCTCAGCAGTTTATTAAATGATCTCATGCTTTTGCGTTTTTTATTACATCTGCTGCTTCTCTTTATGTGGCTATTTATCATATCTACTAGACAAAGATGAAGAATTCTTGTAGGTTCTCTCTACTCTCAAATACACATAGTGTTTTTCAGAGGAATACCAAGAAACTCTGGAAAATAAAATAATAGCAATTTTATAATTTTATAATCATAATGTTTTAAGAACACAAAATAGTAACCTTATAATAAAAATGCAAAACTAAACTACTGAACTATAACAACTACTATAACGACTCCAGCTCCTACCATTTATTGAAGAGATACCACATTTTAAATGCTTTACAAGCATTATCTTATTTAGTGTTTAAGACAGGTTTACAATAGGGGTATTATTCCCATAGTAAGATGAGAAAACAGAATCACACTAAAGATAAGTAACTTGTCCTAGAGCAGGGATTGGTGAACTACAGCCCATAGACCTAATACACCACACAACCTATTATTACAGAGTCAACAAACTAAAGAATTTTAGACATGCATACACATAATTTGTGTCAGAGATCAAATGTAGTTTAGAAAGCCTAAAATATTTAGTATCTGATACTTTAGAGTAAAAATTGCCAATGCTACCTTGGACCACAAAACTTGTAAGAAATTGTCCTGGGTTTTGAATGCAGGTCATTTTGACTTCAAGGTATAGGTCCTTGATCATTAATCAAAATTTTCTTATCTGTTCTATTATTATGTAGGCCTTATGTGTACACCTCCTTTTATTCACTGTCTACAGAATAAGTTTCTAACATTCAACAGCCAAAAATGTTTGTTAAACTAAACTCTGGTTGAGTAGTCAGTGACTTTGCATCAAAGTAACTTTGCTGCTAGTCTTAAGACTTTTCATTCAACTTTTGAAATTTGTATTATTATTTCTTGTGATAAGTATGTCATGTGTGATATCCACATGTTATCTTCTGCAAAACCTGCACAATTTACAATCTTTTGAAGTTCACATTAAAAGGAAAATCTCTGTTTCTCCTCTACTCTCATTACTTCATTTTTGACATCAGATCTGTGGGAGGGTTTCCACATCAGCAAATTCTCTGGTACCAGCTGAGTGTCCCACAATTGAACTCAACTCCGATACTAGCTAAGTGGAGATGGCTTCAGATCTCACAGGTTAAGAGCTCAGATCTACAAGACTGCCTCATTTCAAACACCAATTACAAGTCCAGGCTGTTACCTGGGCTTCTGACTAATCGGCTATAAATCTAAGAGTCCCATAACCCACTCTTTGGGTTCCACTTTTTGGTATACCAGTTAACGAAGCTCAGAACACACTTTTTACTAGGTTTCTGATTTATTTTATAAACTATAACTAAGGAACATGCAGATGAAAGAAATGCATAGCAAGGTATGGAGGAAGGAGGGGATGTGGGGGTTCCATATCCTCACTGGGTGTGCTATCCTCCCAGCATCCTCATCTGCTGACCAACTGGGATGCTCTCCAAACCTTGTGCTTTGGGGATGTGTATGAAGCTTTATCATGTAAGCCTGATTGATTAAATCATTGGCTGTTGGTGATTAAATCAACATCAAGTCTTTGAAACTTGGGTTTGAAATTTCCAAGGTGCTAATCATACTTTGGTTTTCCTGGCAACCAGCCACCATCTTTTGGATATCTAGAAGCTTTTCAAAAATCACTTACTAACAAATTCAGGTTTGGTCCGGTCAAAAAGGGCTTGATATGAATACCAAGGCACCTTAGTTGGTTTTATCACTTAAGAAATTCCAAGGGTTTTAGGAGTTCTGGGACAGGAAAGGGATAGAAACCAAATATAAACTACTTATTGTAAAATTACAGTATCAAAAGTGCCATCATAGTTTATGATTGGGGCCTCAAATGTTGGAAAACTTTTAGTTTCAGGTAATTGCTAATAAGCTTAGCAATCAATGTATATAAAAAGTTATTGTTGCAGGAACTGAAGGTATGACCCGCCTCGACTCCAGGAGACCATAAGCAGTTCCACTTTTGTGCCTCAGAGGGTCTCAAGCAACCAAGATGCTATCTGAGCCATTGTGTTCCAGAGAGAGATGCCCAGCACCCAGGACACAAATAAAGACCACTGTTCAGGGCACAGATGAAAGAATGCTGAAGCTTTTTTCTGATTAACTTTTTCCCTGAAATCCAAACTCCTTACCTACACTTTTCTTCTCCTTGTAAAAAAGGTCGGTTGAAAATGGAATTGAAGAGAGTCTGTTACGGGACAAACCGACTGTCTTCTCAGATCGCTGACCATCTGAATAAAGTGCCCATGAAGATTCAATCCCTTTCTCTGCTTATTGGGTCTGGTAGGTGACAGGCAGCCGAACACCAGCTTTTCTGGTGTCAATTATTTTGAAGAGTCTTCCTTACACTGAAATAACTTTGCTATTCATCTAGTATTCAGGTAAGGCTCTTCCTGAATTTTTGCATCTCTGCTGGGATTTGCTTTATTTGTTTAATGTAAATGTAATTAGGTTTCCTTGAATTTGCCCCACTGCACATTGGTATCTATTTCTCTCAAAGCCTTGATTGCCTATTAGCCTAGTGTATAAATACCTTTTCTGTGAAATATGCTGCCATTTGTAATGAATTACAGATTACTTAGATGGCATACCTAGTGTTTCTTACATGAGAAGACAATCATTTGTATTCTCCAACATTAATGCCCATTTGTATTGAGACTAGCACTTTTTCACCTTTTTCTAAAATGGGTATTTAAAGTAATTAAATTCTGTGAAGTTATTAATCCAAGCTAATGAGTTATATATAGTATTCTTAATGGGCTTTCCAAGAAGTAAAGGGTAGCAGGATCCCATAACATCAGTCATTAGGCAATGATGTCCACTGTGAGCCAGATACCTTACCTGTGTAAACCAAAGTGCTGACATCTATCTACTTGATATAGCTAGCTTGCTCCCTTCATTAAAGTGCGTGCCTTACTACTGAGCTTGCCACTGAGTTCTCTTAGACTCCTTTTTTCCGTTTGAAATTCTCCATTAAGAGAGAGTTGTGATAACATAATAATAACAACAACAACAACAACAAAACAAAAACAAACAGTGCTTTCTGGGTAAGGGCATCATCAAATGTGGGGTGGGGGTAAAACATAGAATATTAAAGAAAATTACATGATTTTATTTCCTCCTTACTAACACCTTCCAAATCTAATCTTGACACTGGTTGCCTGCTTTCCTACACTCTAGTCACAGAGACTTTTGGTTAGTGTTCTTTGTATATCTGCTTTAAGAAGAGGAGCAGAACTGTCTTTTTGCTGTTTGAGTATTAACACTAGAAGTTCTCTTTTTATTCTTTTATTCACCTAAATACCTAGATTTTTTCTAAATTTAGAGAAGTGATAGATTCTCTCCTCTCCACCACACTCCTTTCTCTCTCTCTCTCTCTCTCTCTTCTTCATGTCTCCCTCTTTCTGCCACCCCTGTTCTTATCTAAGACCTTAAGATCTTCTATAGTAATCATGAGGTTAATCACTATGACCACTTTGTAAAAGTTATTTGATCCGCTGTTAGTCATCATTCATTATATATTTTTTCAAATATTAGTACATTTGTTAGCTAAGATTACATGAAATTTGATTACATCTGCATATTACATTTACAAATCCTTAAGCAACCACCTATTGTCATAACATATTCAAAGAAAAACATGCAAAGGAATACAGTCATTTTATCACTGCAGAACAGTGTTTCTCAATCTTTTTATCACATTCCTCAAGAAGCTTTTTTTTCCTTTAATGACATCCCCATTACATTTTTTTTAAACCACAGATATGCCTGACAATGCAAGAAATATCCAAAATTGTAGAGAATTTTTATGAGCTTATTTGAGCCAAAACTAATGACAATTGCTGGGAAGCAAGATATCAAATGCTTTGGATAGTAACAGTTTTGTATTTTCTTTTATACATTTGAAATTAAGGAGACTATATAAGGGAGATTACATGAATGCAGGGGAAAGCAAGGTAGGGACTGGATTACAGGGTTGTTAAGATTACCTTGCTTTCCTGAGGCTGGTAATGCCTTGAGTGGTATTCCTTCTGGCATTTCAAAGATGTGTTAACTTAAATGGACAAAAAATGATGAAGACTTGCTTAAAAATCTATGACTAAAGAGATTATAGGCTGGGGACATGACTAACCTCTGAGATCTACCCAGTTAGAAATTCATGATTTATTATAGCACGTTTGTTTTTCCTGTGGTTCCGCACCCCATTTTGGTCATAAATCAATCGGAAGGATACATCAATGCCCAACCTTTTGATTGGATACTGTGGTCTTACAGTGCTGGGGAAGGCTCAGACCTAGGATGTCTGTGTCAACATTATGTTATTGAACCAGTGGACTACTGGATATGAGACAATACCATAGCAACTGGATGTGAGTTGCAGCCAAATTTTCCTAAAAAGGGGAAGGGCAGTTAAATGGAGGGTGTCACATCTTTCAAATGTTAATTTATTGTTCTTTAGTTTTCTCATTTTATACTTTTATCTAGTTTGGAATCAGGATAATAGTAGCTTCATATAATAGATCAATTTTTGGGGGAAACTTTGTTGAATTGTTATCTTTTCTTTAGGTGTTTGTTAGAATTATTCAGTAAAACCATTTAGGCCTAAGAATTTCTTTCTTGGGAATTTTTTAATTATAAATTTAATTTCTTTAATAAGGCTATTAAAGTTATCTATTTCATATTGAAGAAGTTGTGATAGTTTATAGCTTTTAAGAAATTGTCCATTTAATTTAAGCTGTCAAATTTATGTATATAGAGTTGTTTATAGAATATCTTTAGTATCTTTTTGATGTCTTCGGGATCTATATCCTTTATTGTATTCTCTCTCCTTTTTTTTCTGTCAATCTTACTAAAAGTTCATGCATTATATTGGTCTTTCCAAAGAACAGGCTTTTTGTTTATTATCTCTGACTTTTTTTTAGGTTTATTGATTTAAATTATTTTTTCTTATGGTTTGGACTTATTTCTCTCTTCTTTTTTCTATGTGCTTGATGTGGAAACTTAGGTTACTATTTTCAGGTCCTTATTCTTTGCTAATATATTTCTTTAATGCTATAAATTTCCTGTTTACTACTGTTTTAACTGCATCCCACAAATCTGTATATATATATATTTTTATTTAGTTCATATATGTTTACTTATTTTTCTTGACATTTTATCTTTGACCCATAAATTATTCAAAAGTGCATTGTTTAGTTTGTAAGAGGTGATTTTATTTTCATGCTTCTGTTACTGAATTAATTTACTTTAAATTTTTGATACTTTAAGGATATAGTCTTGCGACTAGATATTTTAATATATAATTTTTGGTACTTGAAAAGAATGTGCACTCTGCTGTTGGCTAGAGAGTTCTCTAAATATTGATTAGATTTTAGTGATTATTGGTATTTATGTTATTCTTCATTCCTTATGATTTCATACCTAGTTGTTCTATCAATTATAAAGAGTGTTGAAGTCTCCAATTGTAATGGTGGAGTTGTCCATTTCTCCTTTTAGTTTAATTTGTTTTTTGCTTCAAATACTTTGTGGCATGGTTGTTTTACTGTACACATTTAGTCTTCTTGATGGACTGACATTTTATCAGTATATACTCTCTATTTCTATCCCTCGCAATTTTCTTTGCTCCAACATTTACTTTCTTGAGTACTAATAAAATGCTTTCTGATTACTGTTTGTTGTTGATTACTGATGACTATTGGTATACAATGTTTCATCCTTTTACTTCCAACCTGACTATATATTTATATTTAAAACAAGTTTATTATACATAACTGTTGGTATATTTAGACTATTTACATTTAGCATACAGTATTTTGCTGTGTGTAATGTGCTTCTGTGTGTAATGTGCACCCATGTTTTTGGCTAGAACTTTCAGGAAAAAAATCTTTAATTTTAATGTTTTCATTCAATTTTTTATTTATATATAAAACCGATTATTGCATTCCAGAGTATTATTTTGCATACGGATATTGCTATCTCTTTCTAAAGTTACACTTTTAATGCATGAGCATAAATAAAATAATTAAAATCATTTATTCAGATACAGAATTAGTACTACCCAAGTATAATGCACATCCTTATTTTTCCCTCAAAAATTTGGACAAAAATGTGCATTATACATAGCAAAATATGGTAAATAACGTTTTATATATATATGTGAATATAAATATTGGGACTTAAGCCTGTAACTTTACTTTTTGTTTTTCTTTTGTCATATCTATATTTTATTTCTGTATTTTTCTTGAATTTCTGTGAATTATTGAAACATTTTAGGTCTGTTATGATTTATCCATAATATTTTTTAGTGTATCTTTTAAAATATCTCTTATAGTGGTTTCTATAGTTTTTATACTCTATATAAGTAACATCATATCTATTTGCATTATTTACCAGTTTGAGTAAAGTAGAGAAGTCTTACCTTTCTTTACATTCTATTAACCTCCCCTATTTATTATATAATTGTCTTAGACATTTTCCTACAAATATTTAGAACCACATTGGACAGGTTCCATTTTTTTTTCTTCAACCATCAAACATAACTTAGAGAACTCTAAGGACAAAGAAAGTCTATTATATTCACTCATAGTTTTGATTACTGTGGTCTTTCTAACATTCTACAATTCCTTCTTTTACGATTTCATTTTTATTTAAAGAACTTCCTTTAGTTTTTTTTAGTGTGGGTCTGTTAATTATACATTTTTAAAGGTTTTATTCATTTAAAATCTTTTATTTCTCCTTCATTCTCAAATGATCTTTTTGTTGTGGATAAGATTTTGGGTTGACAATTTTGTTTTTTTCTCTCGGTTCTTGAAATATAGCATGCCCTGTCCCTATGGCTCTGTAGTTTCTGAAGAGACATCCACTATTCATTTAGAATTTTTTTCTTTATATGAGTAAAGTATCATTTTATTTTTCTGACTGCTTTCAAGACTTTTTTCTTTGTCCTTAGTTTTTAGAAGTGTAATTATGATATGTCTTGGCATGGGTTTTCTTCACCTTTTTCCTGTTTGGGGTTCCTTTAGCTTCTTGAATTTGCATATTTACATATCTTGCCAAGTTTAGGAACTTTTTTAGCCATTATTTCCTTAATTACTTTTTCAGCACCACTCGTTTTCTCCTCTCCATATGGGATAAAAATAAAACAAATATTTTATGTCTTATTATAGTCCCACATACTTCTAAGGAACTGTCCTTTTTTTTAGCCTATTTTCTCTCTGCTATTTAAATTGAGTAATTTCTATTGTTCTACTCTCCAGTTTACCAATTCTTTGCTTTGTTTCTTTCCCTAAACTCTGCTTTTAAGGTTATCTGCAGATCTTTTCACTTAAATTACTGTGTATTTCAGTTCTAACATCTCCCTTTGTTTCTTCTTTATGTCTTCTCTTGCTTTGCTAATATTCTATTTTCTAGGCCTTTATACTTTTAATTTGTTTCAAACACATTTGCAATTTTCACTGAAGCATTTTATTATAGCTGCTTTAAAATCTTTATTTTGCTCGTTCTTAGTTTGATAAATTATTTCTTCATTGAAATCTGAATATTTTTGTATTATATTCAGATACTGTATCTTATGTAGACATTTTTTTTTCCTAGTTGGCTTTGATACCATCCAGGCAAGAGTAGAAGGGACCCTTCATTATTTTCAAGTGGAGGTAGAAGTAAAACCCCTGTACTTGATATCCTTTGACACCCACAATTAATATTGCTCATTACTTCTGGGTAGGAGTGTACTGGCGCTGAGCAAAGATAAGAGTTCCAGCTCCCTCTGTGGTCTCCACTGACAACCATGAAACATCATAACAGAGATGGCCTTACTACTCCTGGACAATGGTGAAAGTTTTGGCACTCCACCACACCTCTTTTGACACCACACTAAAAGTGAGGGGGAAAAGCTGCTTGTTAACTGTTCTGTGGAGGTGAAGTCAGGAATTCTCACATGATCTTCATTTATACCACAAAATTGGAATGTCTCTTCAAGACTGATAAGAAAGAAAATCTTGGCTTCCTACTTGCCTTCTCTGACATCATTCTAAGAAAAACCATGGTGCCTTGTTACAACCTTACGAGGACAAAGTCCAGGTTCCCTGCTCAACTTTTGCTGGTGTGGGACAGAGTTTTTCTATGGTATATAACTGGAGTGAAGTCATTATTGTCTAAAAGTTTTCTGTCTTGCTAGGTTGCATTTTTCCTAGTCTTTTGGGATAAAACAACAGGCTTCTGTTGGGACTTTGTTTTTTGCTTTGTCTTGTTTTGTCTTGTTTGGTCTTCCCACATTTATGCTTTCAGATTGCCATCTTCTTCAACTATGAGACAAAAAAAGGATATCAGGGAATGTATCACCATATCATTCCTTAACTTCCAAGATCCCTTCTTCTCTCTGCCTTGCAGTATATTCTTATATTTGTTTAATATATAATATGTAATTGACATATGATTATTTGTACTAAGTGGAGGAATAAAAAAAAATTTCCATTTCATCTGTGTCCTGCATTTCTATTAGTTAAGTGTGACAAATCTATAGGGAAAATCAAATGAAACTGTTTAACCTAGACATTACCCCCTAAGTAAGAAGCAACTATGGACACATATAACTAAATTATCTGCCAAAAAATCAGGGGAAATAAACAAAAACTGAAATAATACAAAAAAATCACTTTCTAGAAGTGTGGCCAAATATATATCTTCATCCTCTATCTACACTTAATTGTAGGGACAATAGATGAGGTAAAGAAACACTAGCCTCCACTTGAACAAAGAAGTGGAAATATAAGTTTATTACTTAGTGGTGTGGATCTTCCTAACAATGGAAAACATTAACAAAGTATAAAAAAAGTTCTGTTAAATTTTTGTAACTATTTTCAGTTTCTCTAAGGACATAGAGAAAAGAATATGAACCTCTAGATCCTTCAAGACGTTTTATGAATATCTTTATCTTTTTCTGAAATCTACCAAAATAAGTTAAGTTTACCCCAAAGCACACATTTTACTCCACAGAAAGAACCCCTGTCCAAATTATGACAGCTCACTTGTCCAATAAAGCTCTGAAGACAGATCATACAAAGTGCACCAGATGAAAGTGAAACCCTTGATAATAAAGAGCTGAAAATATAAAATGCTTCCAATATATCAGCATCCTATAAAATTTTAATATGTCAACACTTCCATTCAGTTCTCACAGATAATTTAATTTAAAACAAAATCAACTTCTCTCTTTTCCCCCTATAGATAAATTTAGGAACAGAATATTGACAAAGCATCTCATTTCCTTCATCTTCTATATAGACTCAGTCCCACTTAGAAGGATTTCAATCAGATCATACACTGGATGCGAAATATTCTCCAGTGTTGCCCTCTTCAACAACCACACATATCTTTAAGAACTACTCCAGTTTTCTAAGTTTCCAGAATAAAAACAGGAAACATTCCAAGTATCCATCTCAGAAACAACATTTCCCTCTATTCCCTAAGTCTATTTACTTTCCAAAGACCCAAACTTATAAAATCTAGAAGTACACTAATATTATCAGACTAGAGCAAATAGTGTTATTTGGAGCTAAGATGGTAGACAAAAAAAAAACCTGAGGAAAAAAAAGTTTTGTTTTGTTTTTTTAATTTTGAATGTGACCAAATGGTAAGTAAATCCAATGCTGGTTTACTCAGAAATCGATATCTGTAAATTTTGCCCTTAATTGGGAGAAATCTTCTATCAAAATTCTAACTTGATACTATACTTCCAAAATCCTAAGGGGGGAAAACACCACTTAGAATGTCTTTTCTATCAAGAGAGCATGTCAAAACACGCCTGCATTTTTATTAAATTTAAATATTAAAATGCCTTTATTGTCCATCCCTTAAATCTTTATGGAGATCACTGCTTTCCTTTCAGTGTTGATTCCAAACATTTATAACTTCCATTTCCTTTTAAAGTTTCAATTAACCTTTATGTTTGTAGTAGCTCAATGATTAATAATGAGCCTTGACTAGAGACACAACATCTAATCTCTACACATATGGAGTTCCTCATGCCAATCACAGGCAATCCTCCAAGCAAATGTTATAATATTAAATGCCCCCTAGTCCCTGCTTTATGCCCTCAACTCAGTGTTTTTCCAACCCTAGAAACATCCTAAAGCTTCCTGAGTTCTGTATTGCGATGTTTCTGCCTTACAGGTCCCTTTTTATGCTTTCTACTTTGAAATTCCTTCTGTCTGAGAATTCTGCCTCTTGGCAGATTGTCATCTCATTCTCCCAGTTACTACTTTTAGGAAATCCCTCTCAATAGGTAATTGGACAAAAACTACTGGGGCTACTGGGGATTGCATTCTTGAGGTGCTATTAAGAAGCACTACATCATGGACCATGTGCTTCTTTCCCAAACCAGATCTTTTGACAACTTTTAAATTTCTGAGACCATGAAAGTCTCTCTTTCGGCCCCTCATTTCTCTGGGGCCTATTTCCGTTTCTTTTTAGTACCTTCCAATTCCTTTCAAACTACTTCAAATTGATCCCATGCCTTTTTTACAGCACATAAAGTATTCACAATGCTCAATTTGTTTTCCTCTCTTTTCCTTTCTATTTCTCATAAATCAAGTTTGAATCTCAGCATCAAAATCCATCTTCATCCGACTCTATCGCTGGGTTTCTAATGTCTAAAGAGCAAAGGAAAAATTGTGATAAAATGCCTAATTTTGGAGCCTTTTTAGTTTTTTTATTGTAATTGTTTCTCTATTTCTTACCCACAATTTTGAAAATTTTTAAAACCCAAATATTTCCAAATGTTGAAAAGTCTTTGTTATTTCTGTCTTAGTCTTGGCTTGCCTCACTTCTATTGAGATTTATTTCCTAAGCAATCCAAGAAGAGAAAACATCTTCTACCCAGTCCTCTATTCTCACACTGGAAAACAAGTGGTCTTATCCCTTTTTATCTTTCTTTTCAGAAATCTACTATAGTTAAAACAGGATTCTAATTTTCCAAATACATGAAAGTTATAAATATGTAGCCCCTTGCCAATCTTTCAGCCTTATATCTAATACAAGGTGAGGGAGATTCATACCAAGAACCCAAATACCCATCACATTGGTGCCCTGCTTGCCTTGATGGACACCCTTTTTAAGGTGTTGATGCAGGGAACAGCTAACTGCTCAGCACTTTATGCTGGCTTGTGAAAATGTCCTGCCCAAACAGCAGTTTGTGGTTTTCTACAAAGTGGCTCTTGGTACCCTAAATGAGCCCCTATCTTTTCCAATATTAGGTTTCAATTTTCTCTATATAGAATATACAATTCAGCAATTCAGTCCCAGAGATCTCTCACAATCTACAGAGGACTTTACTTCCCCAAACAGGTTGTAGAATCTGTTATTCAGAGTTTTCTATTGCTCATGAGATATACTTATTGATGGGGTTGTACAAGGTCATGTTATCTTCTACTGTTTAAAAGTTAACCCCACAACCTTAGGCCAGCTCTTGCTTAGCTAAGTTGGTATCTACAGAATGTCAATACATTTTATAGGTTATTAGTAGACCTGATTCCAACAATAATAGTAGGCTTAACAATGCCCTGCCTCTTTTCTTTTAGGATGGTACCTTAATATCAGGCCTGTGAATTAAACCTATATGATAGAAATGTAATGCCAATTTCACATACAATTTAAAATTCTGTTATGGTCACCTTAAAAAAGTAAAAAGAAATAAAAGGAATTATATTTTATGCAATCTAATATATTCAATATATTTTATAGAAAATCATTATGGAGATGTAAATATATGCCTTAAGTCTTTGAAATCTGTTGTGCTTTTTACATTTAAAGGATCAATTCAGAGTAGCCACTGTGGCTAGTGGCTACTGTGTTGGGCTTGCATAGCTCTAGATGTTGTTATTGATAGTGAGAAAAGGTAAACCTGAAAGCAACAAAAGAAAAGAAAATCCTTCACGAAGCTCAGAGCAAGGGTGGACTGAAGTACTTCCTCAGAGTCTTCCTAGAAGGAAGTGGTACCCAAGCAGGTGGGAGTTCTTCATTCACATTTATCATATCACCTTTACAAGTGAACAAGGAGAAGGAACTCACCAGTGAAAACCCATTGCTTAGGTTTGAACTGGCTCTACCCCAGCCTTGAGGGCAAAGTGAAGGTAGATATGGGAGATGTAAGGATGCTTTGGATCCTTCTAGGGGCAAAAATTAGTGTAGCAAAAATTGTGGACTCAGCATAATTTCCTTAAATTCCCTTTGTCTTAGACACGTCATGTAAAAAATTGAGATGATAATATATAAGTGGCAGTGTATGAGGAATACAACCTAGTTAATAACAAAAAATAAGTGCTTAATAAATGGTATGTAGCCATGAGCCAATATCCTTTATTTTCATTTTAAAAATAAGAAACAAGAATAGTAGTTGTATGTACATTGGAGTCATGAGGCTTTGAACTATAGACAGTGACCTTTGGTGTTATTTAGTACCTCACGCTCATTTTACTGACAAGGAAACTGTAAAAATATGTGCCATTGAATTCTTAATTATTTTTTCTGTAATGAATTTAATCATACAAACATCCCATTGCCTGAATTCATCAGAGAATGAATCATTTGGATAACAGTTTTTCTCATACAGTTGGTAATTCATGTTCCAAATAGATTTGCAGAGCTTTTATTTTGTGAAGTATTACTGCAATATGTCTTATGTGATCATATCTTATTAAATGTATAACATATGTTTTATATACTATAGGAAAAATTAATAAGTCAAGAAATAGATAACTAAAAGACAGAAGTGTCTTTTTGAATCAATGAGAAAAAAAATCAATGATGTGTCAGAGATGGACAATATGATTTCTGCATCCTTACAATATCAGAGATTTCCACAACTTCTCTTTGACAGGAAAAAAGCTATATTAACATTTATAGCCAAACTCAACAGAAGAAAATAAAAAATAAATTTATAACATGACCAAATTAGTAACGGACAGTCAATGTTTCTGGACTGTATATATAGGAGAGACTTGGGACTGATTCAGGTAGAATTTTTTAAAAATATATAAAAGCCTCCAAAAAATCCATGTATGCTTAATTTTTTTTTTTATTTCAACTCAATACCATTCTTGTCCCCACTTGAATTCTCTTCCACATCACTGTGGAAGCATCTAGCACTACATTTCTCAGAATCCAACTAACTTTATGGTACCAGGTTGGAGGAACATTTGTGAGGAGAGGCATTCCCAAGAGATTTGGGAGGTAGAAGAGAAGGGGACATTATTATTCTCCATACGCAAGTAGAGTTGAAGGAGGCATTAGAGATCATAGATGGCTAAATTGTCCTATAATTAATGCGATAGTCAAGATGCATTTCCACACTTCTTAATAATACCTTATTTGGGCTTCTTGATAAATAAAGGAGCTGACTTTGATATTACCCATTTATATCTCCAGACCCAACTTCAAAAATGACCCCTAATCTAAAAAATTACAGGTCTTCCGAAGGTATATTACCTCAAATATCAATCCGAAAAAAATGTTTTAAAGTTCCTGAAACACAATTTGTCCAGTGAAAATATGACAAAACACCAATAATTGTCTGTCAATAAAAGCTGTGCATAATAATTTTCCAATTCTACAGAATATGCATCCCATATATATTTTTGTGTAAATAAGCCAAAAATGTCCTCTTACTAGAGGATGGAATTTTGAGGTAACAATTTTATAGTTGTGGAAGAAATTACTCACTCTGCAGATACTCAGATTTGGCATCCAACCTGATGGGTTTGTGTTTTCAGTCACACCACTGAGACATAATGTATAAGAAGTTGGAACTGGGAACTATACCTACTTAATATGGCAGAGAAAGCAAAAGAGGTTCAGTTTAAAGGTACTTAAAGAAACTTTACGTTGGGCAACAATTTGATTTAGGGCAGTAGTTTGATCTAAACACCAGTCAGATACGAATTAGCCCAATCTGATACAGTGACAGAGGTTCTGGAACTACATGAAGTTAAAAAGATGGCATAGACTTAGAGGCTGTGCCAGCAGTACTTTAGCCAAAAGGCTGGAGTTCAGAGTAAGAAATCTTTCCTTTGGAAAATGAATTATTAGAGGAAAGTGAGCCTTAGAGAGTCTGGGATATAAAGATTTTGTTAATTCATAGATTTTTTTTATGGGGACTACCATGGGGTGTTCTATTTTATAATGTTATTTAAGTGTGTTCTCGTGAATAGAATCAAAACCCAAATTTCTACAGTGAGCCTACAAAGTCAGGGCCAGAATGACTTAGCCTGGGTACCCAACAAATGAAAAGCTAAGATAAGGTATATATTTTAATTGAGACTACTTCAAGAAAATAGGAATGTAGGACATGGGAGAATTACAAGAAGAAGAAAAAGCCAATACAAGGTACATTTTTGAAGTACAAGGGCAATTGGGGTTATCCCTTCTAGGACCTTTAGAGAAACACATAGAGAGCTTCTCAGAATTGTTTTTGCAAGGACGGACTTGGAAAACTATTTTCTACTTTGGATTCACCTCCTATTGCTTTTAGAATTGCTTCCCCTACCACTGTCATCAACTTCAAGATCTCCACATGCCAGGTTTATGTATGTGCTTGACAGTAACTCCCCAGCCAATTTCTGTACACTGGAAAAGTGAGCCCAGAAAATGTCAACAGGGTGTCATTAGAGAGTTGAAACCCATGTGGATATGTCCACTCAGCTGTGGCTGAATCAGAGACAGGCTGATAGAATCTGAGTCTTCCATGAGAAGAGTTCTATACTTACATGGTTTTGAAACATGACAAATTTAAATACAAAATTCCACAGTGTTGACTTAGGGCTCCTTAAACCCCTGCTGAAAATATTCCTGCTATGTATAGGGGCAGGAAGTAGCATAGAGATAAGGGTTATGGTCCATTCAAAGGGGAAAGGAAAAGGTGGTCCTTGTTAAAATAGGTGCCTAAAATAAGCTCCTACTTTAGGGCCTTTACAATGTCTGAAGCTCCACAACTGCTGTCATTTTTTAAGAAAAAGTCAAGCTTCCCTGTTCCATTTCTCTAGCTAGTCACATTATTGTTCTAGATAGCATCAGAGAATGAATGACATCAGGAGCCACTGGCTTGGTACACAAATTACTTTGAGACAGAAATTGTTTTAGAGCTGAATGAAATATTCATATCCGTGTAATCAGTTCCACTCATGTGATGGGTTAGTAGAGGCAAACATGGAGAGGTTAAACAGATTAGCTCTACATGTTTCAGTAATTTGGTACCAGGTTGGCGTTTAGGGAACCACGCTGACAATTTCTTTAGGGTTGAGAAATCCTAAATTTTATTTTAAATCCCAGCTTTCTCACTGATTAAAAAAATGTATTTGTTGGAAAATCACTTAGTATTTTGCAGTCACATAGAGGAAGCAGGTTTTTGGCATCAATACGCCTGCATTTAAATTTCTGCTCTAACGTTCCTGAATTTATATAACCTTCTGAGACTTAGCGTGTAAACTGCTTGATTCTTATTTTACTTAGCTATATATAGGGATAATTAGACTATAATTTTTAATCCCTTTTCCAGATTGTTGTAAAGTCAGATTCTATAATGCATGTAGAAGTGTTTTGGAAACTACACTATGGAATGAAGTTAAGGGGCATTTTTGTGTGTTCTCTCGTATGATGTGGATAGCAATTTATGTTTGTTGTGTATAAGTTTAACATGCGTGTTGCATAGTTCTGCCTTAATTTGCCTCATTTAATATAATATATGATTTGAGAAGCAGCATAGAATATAGACGATAGAGCCAGCAAGACAGTTGCCTGGGCAGCTTTTCTCTAAGACATGTTGAAATGAGTCCAAGAAACTAAAATATCACTGGAAATATGATCAGTAAGAAAAAACAAAACCCAAAACAAATACCTTTGTGGTTGAACATTGTACGTGTTTGGAAGAAACACTTGATGAGAGAGTAGGTGGGAAATTCTGGAGCAATATAATGTATCATTTTATATACTTCATTTTAATTTTTCTTTTTGGAGTATCATTAAGGTCTTTCAGAGATTTAAATTGTTTCCACATTTTTAATAATAATATGTTTCTAAAATTGTCAGAAAATGGCCATGGGCCTGCTCCAAAGTTAGTTTTTTCTTTGGCACTGACCCCAACCAAGGTTTATAATTATTCTTGCTTTTGGCATCAAAAGGCTATTTTAAGTTCATTCTGGTATTTTCCTATGAAAGGACATGGAGTCAGCTGCTCTCCATGAGAGAAGTGTGTCAGACACCAGTACTAGGGCCCAGGAAAGCCACCAGAGGTCCTGAAGAGCAAATGGCAAGTGATACTGTTGATATTACTGTTAGGAGTATAATTTTATGTTCTATGTTCTATAATTTTTATGTTTCTAACTTAAATAATCAAGTTACTGGACCCTACCTCTCTTATAATATGAAGTTCAGGTAACCATTAAATAAATAAATGTACCCTGACAAATAAATCTAGAGGTAAATAGTAATTTTTGCCAATTGAGAACATAAAATCAGGCTTTGGTAATGGTTTATTTAGTGACCTTCACAACCAAAAATTGAGTTCTCCAGTGATATGACTAAGACTTCTTTTTAGTTATGATGAAAATTATTTCAGAGTACTAACATAATTATGTAAGAAGTAACAATATAATGGAGGAGGAAAGGATTCATTTTTTTCTTTTTTACTTAGAAAGGCAATTTAAAGACATACACAACTTAACATCAGCAAAGATAAGGAAATGAGACAGAAATGATTGAGCTAATTGCCAACATCCTAATTAAAAACCAGCTTTGTTTACAATTTTAATATATTTTGTTGACCTCAAATGTAAAATAAGACACCAGAAAAAGATAACAGCTGAAAGAGCACCTGGATACATTTCAAAAAATTCCTTGTTTAGAACAAGTAAGAAGAAATGCAAAAGAGATTTCAGAGTTGATGAGAATTGTTTGTTTAAATGCTATTTAATTTGGAGGCAACTCCTTACAGATTTTTTAAATTTCTTTTTGCTCATCTTTTATTAATAAGATGATTTGCATGAAAATAGGATCTTTGCTGCTTGAGGCTTTTGTTTTATTCTAATGACCTGATAAAAATAAAAGCTATAATATGTATAAACACTATCTGATTCACTACATGAAGCAATGCTGTTTAAAAATAGGACAAGAGGAAACAAAATTGTCTTTTTTATTTCAATCGGAGCACCTTATTTCAACTTGCCTGGAAAGCTAATCTGATAAATACCTTTGTGCTCAATATACTGTTTTGTGTGTTCTGGAAAGGACTGCGTGTTTCTCCAGCAGTGGGATGCCCACAGCTGATTATTTCAATTAAATTATTGTCAGTCAGGATTTTCAGTGAGAAAGAAAGATAAAATCAGCAGAAATGATGATAAAAATGAATAAAGTATAATTTGTTTTAGTTTAAAATAAATCAATATACAAATAAGACTACTAATTTGTCTTCTAATTCATTATGCTTTGAAATATACCATATTCTGTGTACATTTTTATTATCTTTATATATTGTTAATTTTCGTATTTTATATTTTTTCTGAACTTGGTTTGGACATATGGTAGGTGTAGGAATAGGCCTGAACTTATTTAATTTGGAATGGATACCTCCTCAAAGGAAAAAAATTATAAGTATATAAATAAAATGTTGGGTGAGTAAATGATAATTCATTTGAAATAAGGAAAAAAGCAATATAACAAATATGTAAAAATGTGAACAACCTCACCAAATTCACCAGATCCAGAAAAAAAATTCATTTCATCTCTGTAATAATTTTTTCTTTCATTTTTGGCTTTTAGTTTATAACCACCTACCCTTTCATATGACAATAATTTTACAAGAGAACAGAAATGAACATTTCCTCTTACATGATTGATCAAAACCTGATATGTTAATGCAATGTAATTTTTTAGAATTGCTGCCAAATTTAGAAAAACCTCTGTCAAGTGTTTTTTTAAAAAAATACAGGAGATATAAAATTTCAATACAGGTCAAGTTTTCTTAGTCAATGACTACACTTAACTATTCAATACTCTGAATCGACTACATTCATTACCAGTTTTTTATTGTCATCTTCATGTCATAGATTGGAGAAGAATTGGTCCTGAGGGTGGTTTGAGTATTCCTGGAAACCATTTCTGTATAAATCCAGTGAGTGATAACTGCTTATGTAACCCATTTAAAATTATTTTTGTCCTGACTGACATGGCTCAGTTGGTTAGGCATCATCCCAACCACAATGAAAGGTCGCCAGTTTAATTCCGGTCAGGGCACATGCCTAGGTTGCGGGTCTGGTCCCCAGTTGAGGCACATGGGAGAGGCAACCAATCGATGTTTCTGTTCACATTGATGTTTCTCTCTCTCTCTTTCTCCCTCCTTTCCCCTCTCTTTGAAAATAAATAATAAAATAAATTGTTTTAATAAATCAATAGTAAATTTCTCCATTAGACGTATACCCTAGATCAACTTCTTGTTATCCAGATCCCCCAAATTGCCTTCAGCCATTCAGTACTATGTGACAGGAGAGAACATGTTATGTAAGAACAGTCAGAGTGGAAAGAGACAATGATCTTAGCAAATAGCAGTTAAAATAATTTAATTTGAAAGGATCATGTGAACAGGTGTAGGCTACTGAAGACCCTGGAAGGAGCCTATGTAAGTGAAGGAGCTTGAGGCTTTAGTTTCATTAACTTCAGGGTAAATGATTTTTTTTTTTTGCCTTTAGTTGAGAAGTTTGAGGACTATAGAGATTAGAAAAGCAAACTGATACTCTGGGTCAAATGTGGAACTGATAAATTGCCTTAAATGTAACCTTCTACATAAACAAACACTCAAAAACATGAAAAACTAAGATTGTCAAGACTATCTAGTGTTACAAGACCTCTGACAACCGGAGCACTGGACAGTAATTTCAGCTTGATTTTTCATTGTGTCTGTGTAAACTGAGCAGGAAGGTATTGCCATCCCTCTACTGTGTGTGTATACATGTGAAAAGAGAAGGATAATGGGAACTCAAAAGTTTTGATTTGAAGGGAGACTAAAAGATAAGATTGGGAGATAAGCAAGAACCAAGAGAGCCTCTGAGAGTCAAGAAAGCTTAATAAGTCTCTGTTAGATGTCACTTTATCTTAGTCTATATGAAAGAATTCCATCCTTAATAGAGCTTTTAATTGGCCATATGAAGAGTGACAACTTCCATTGTGAGAGGTGAAGCTCTGCCTTCCACCCAAACTGTGCACACCTAGTGATTATCCAGAATTAAAAATTGTGAGGTAGGTGTTAATATCCCTCTGAATGATAAATGTCTTTTTTTACCGAGTTTTTTTAATTGAATTTATTAATTTATTAATTGAATTGAATTTATTATTGGGGTTACATTGATTAAAAAATGTCTGTTGGAGTCACTGTACTGGGTGAAGAACAGTAGCCAGCTAAAGGGTTACATCAAGACGAGCACTTAGAGTAGAAAGAGGAGGTGGAGAAAAAAATTTAAAAAATCATTAGGTGGGGCTCCGCAGGGACTTGTAAACCAATATTCTCTTGTTGGCTCACCTTCTAAACTACTTTTATCATTTTTTTCACTACAAAAATAGAGTAACTGATAATGTAAAAAAGCACATCCCTACTTTTTAAATAGAGATTGTCTAATATTTTCACTATTTAGACCATTCTTTTCAAGTTTGATTTACGACTGAATGCAATATGTTGTTGATTTCATTCTGTTTTTCGCTCAGGTTGGAGATTCAGATTCAAGCAGTGTGTATTCTACAAAGACCCTAGTTGACTAGCATCAAATCACATTCACTCTACAACTATATGGTTATTCTGTCAGCTCATGTTCTTCCTCATACCAGGTTATTGTCACACAGAAATAACAGTTTTTACTTTGTGTAGGTTAGAGCTGGTAGGCTCTGGGAGGAGACCACATGAGTTTGTGAGGAGGTGAGCAGTTTACTCATTTTGAGTTCTCCCAAGTAACATTCACCAACACTTTGGTTTTCTGTAAAACCCAATTTTCAATTCAGAGTTAGAAAGTGTAGGGGTGGACAACTAATCAGGTAAGCTCTTCAATAATCTCATATTCCTATATGCAATAAAGCTTAAATATTGCAAATAAGTTAAGCATCTAGAAACCACTTTCAATAAGGCAAAGTAGTATGATTAAATTCACTCAAACTATTTTGAGATGTTTCTTTTTCATTTGTTAATTAAACTCTTAGGACTTACAAAAATTGATAGAAAACAATGTAACATATTACGTCATTCAACCAAATAAGATTCTGGGCAATTTTGCATTTAGTTTTTCGACTGAAAGATGTAAATTGATAATAGACAAAAGGAAATTGTTGTTACCCAAAGTGAGTGTATAAAACATAAGAAAATGTTCCTCTTTTAAGATTTAAAATCTAATGCCTTTGTGATGTGGAAAAATACTGACTATCCCTGGAGTATTTGATGAAATTGATTTTTAAAAACTGCTTAATATGTATATGACTCAATGTCTGCCTTAGAATTATTTTGAGAGGCTTTCACCCCATTCCTTTTAGTCAGGAACCCCCTACCTACTTAGTTAAAAGCAGAGCTTTTATCTGCAGCAATCTTAAAAGCATAGATTCATTTGTGAAGCATAGGAATAATAAAAGAGAATTAAAATGCTGATTCACAAGCACACAAACACACATATACACATGCACACACCCTCTTCCCTCAAATCCATATTCACTGCACTTCTGATTATCCACTTCACCAGGCTCAAACTGTTTCGTAATTACACTACTCCTACATTTCCTTTGATGGGGCTAACTGACAAATAGGAGTGGCTGCTACTACAGAACTCCTCTATGAAATGTTCAATAAAGAAAATGATACTAATATAATAAAAAGAGGGAGGAAAGCTGCCTTTATATATAACCACTCCCTCTATGAAGGTTATTTAAAAATACAGTGACTAAAACATGTCATGCTGTCTTTTTGTTTGAAACTGATAAAGGGATCAAAGGGGTAGTTCAATGAAAATAAAATATTTCAAAAATAGAAGGACAAATATATTGAAAATGATAACCATCAAAACTGTTCAAAATAACATCTGATTGCCAATCATCAATAAAACTTTTAACTGAAAACAGTCCACATACTCAAATATGGAAGGATTTTTTTTGTTTGCTTTTTTACCTAAAATTTCAAATATTCATTTTTAAGGGACGGCAGATTTCATTTCAGTCCTTTTGGCTCCTGCCTCCCCCTTTTGTTTAGCATTAGGTTAAATTCTCACAGAACTATATATAATACCATTAGTTAAGGTGCTAGATTAAGGCAAAGCTATTTGGGGTCAAAGCATATAATTATTGATGACACACTCTATTTTTGGCATCTGTTGATAAAGTCAAATCTCCCAATGTTTTGTTTGGATCCACACAAGCCTATCATGGAATTTCCCATATATTCTGCTCTTCATTACACTTCAGGTACAATGACTATAAATTCTGTGCTACTGTTAGACACATAACATGTATTGTGTTGCTCTTATCCTATGCATTCAATGTTAAAGGAAATTTCTTAAGCTGTCTTTGACCCTCTCTTCTATAAATATAATACTTGGTGAAATTATTTCTTTTCTGGTGTCTTTATTCTTCTTTAACTATTTACTAAACTGTGCCTTCTTCCAATTTCATATGCTGAAGCCCTATTCTTCAATGTGACTACATCTGGAGATGGAAACTTTGGTCAGTAATTTGGTTTAGATGAGGTCATAAAGGTGGAACTCTCATGATTAGATATATTGCTGTTTTAAGGGGGGATACGAGAGACCTTGCCCCCTCTCCACCAAGTGAGGACACAGTGAGAAGATGGCCATCTGCAAGTCAGAAAGAAAGCTCCTACCAGAAACCAGCCATACTGGCACACTGATCTTGCATTTCTAGTGTCTACACCGTGAGAAATAAATATCTGTGTTTAAGCCTTTTGGTCTGTGGTATTTTGCTATGGTAGTTCACACTAAGACACTGTTTAGCAATCAGCCTGAGATAGAAGTCCGGATTCCCTTTATGTTCTTTTTTTATAAACTTATCCTTGCCACCTCCACGGGGCTTGACCAAGGAACAAAGATTCAGGGACCCCTTTGAAGGACACAAATTCTCTTCACATCCCTCTCTCTCTAGCCTTGGGCATCTTTCTATATTTTGAGGATCGTTAGAGGTGATCACCCACAGAGACACTTACTTACATTTTGTGAGCATTTGGTGATTGCAGCACCACAGACCCAAGTGCATGTGGTATGGACTTGTACTGAGCAGCAGGAGTCAATAACAAATCACTGCTGCATTTTCTTTTCTTATTCTATTTTTTTGTTTGACCTTAAAAATTGTATGAGAGACAATCCAATATGAAACATGAGACAGTAATGAAACATAAGACCCTTAGGTCCCCAACATAAACCAAGGTGAGCTGGACATGGTGCAGCGAGAAATTGAATATTTAAATATTGGTAATGAAAACATTGAAATTGTTTAAAATTTTGCTTACCTCAGCTCAGTCATCAATTCAAATGGAGAGACTGCAGCCAAGAAATAAAGAGGAGGCTGAGACTCAAAAGGCTAGCCATGGAAAAATTAGGAAAGATCACCAAGAGCAAAGTGGGTCCTAGAGCAAATTAAGCCTGAAACATCACTGGAGGCAAAAATAATAAAACTGAAGTTGTTCTACTTCAGGCACACCATGAGAAGGCAGGGCCCTCTGGAAAAGGCAATAGGGCTGGGAAAATAAAAGGCAGCAGTAAAAGAGGAAAGCCAAATATTGGACAGATTAACTAAGAGCAGACTGAGTGGCATGTAACACACACCCGGAAGCATTTTTGCTCTCCTTCATCCCAAGTGTAGTCTGACATGAGTTCTTTCCACTTAATTCTGTATCTAGGGTATAAAACTCAAAAAGCAAGAAGATACTTTTTCTCTTCTCTGATTTCTTTTGTCATATTTTTACTGAGATATCACCCACTTCCTGTGTGACAGGGTACTGGGAATAGATATAGATGGAGAGAACAAGAGAAGGAGAGAGAGAAAAATAGCCATAGCTATAATATAGATTAGTAAAGATGATGATGTAGAGATGTTTTTGTGTGTGTGTGACTTCTCATTTAAATCTATATCAATCTTTACATGTGTTTTATTATCTTAACTTTATAGATAAAGAAAATAAGTTTAATTGAAATGGAGTCTATAAAATTAGAATATGATTGAACATGAATTTCTGGGTTAAAAAAACCACATCTATCTAATTATAAACCTCATGTTTCTAAATTCTAACTGTAGAGTTCCACGGTTATTTTGATATAGGGTGTGGGAGTGTTAGAATAATATATATTATTTTACATATAGAATAATGTGTATATTAGATTAATGTTTTCATGCAATGAATTCAAGATATGAAGGATGACATCTGTCATTTATGAATGCTTGATCTGGAATCTAATGAATTTCAAATAATTCTGCAAATTAACTGGAAGAGAAATAGCAACAAACTTTTCAGATAGGAACCAGTGGATCTTTTGGCTCTCTGATGTGCTGTTGTAAAATACAGGTGCACATAATGACATTTTGAAAACCTGAATAGACTTCGTGACCACTTCTAAAAAATTATTGGTTAGTTTTTAAATATTGCCTTCACTCCATTGACTTGGATAACTTATTCCAATTGACAAAAAGGTTTGCTTCATTCTTTAAATAACAAAATACAAACTATTAGCAACTGTTTTTGCATGCTGCCCCTAGGTTATAGCAGTGAACAGAGCCAGATAATTGAAGATGGAAAAAAAAAAACACTTCTTAATGAACTACCAGAAGAGAAATTAAGAAAACAATCTCACTTGCAATTGCATCAGCAAAGATGAATAATATCTGAGGACCTGATATATAACACATTGACTATAGTTGATGACATTCTCTTATAAAATTAAAATTTGGTATTAGTGAAATAATAGACAAATGTGCCAAAGTATAACAGAATAAAGAACTTGGAAATAGACCTAAAAAGTAAAGTCGAAAGATCTTTGACAGAAGACAAAGGTAATTCAATGGAGAGAGTACTGCCTTTTCAAGAAATGGTGCTGGAACAGCTGGACAATTCATATGCAAAAAATGATTCTAGATACTAGTACTATACTTTCTCAAAAAGTAACTCCAAACAGATCATAGTCCTAATGTTAAACGCAAACCTATGAAACTTCTATAGACAACACAGGAGAAAGTCAAGATAATCTTGGTTTTGTCAATCATTATCAAAAGCAGGATCTATCAAAGAAAAAAATTTATACATCAAACTTGATTAAAGTTAAAAATTTCTTCTCTCTGAAGGACAATAGCAAGAGAATGAAAAGATGAGCTACAGACTGGGAATAAATATTTGCAAAACACATATCTGATAAAGGACTTTTATCCAAAACAAAGAACTCAAATATTAACAGTAACAAACAATCCAATTAAGAAATGGGCATAAGGTCTGAACAGACAGCTCACCAAAGAAAACATACAGATGGCAAATTAAGCACTTGCAAATATGTTCAAATTCATCTGTAATTAAAGAGTTTAAAATTAAAACAACAATGAGAAACCATTATACACATATTAGAAGGTCTAACATGCCAAACATTGACAATACCAAAAGCTGACAAAAATGTAGGAGCAACAGAAAAATTAATTCATCACCAGTGGGAATGCAAAATCGTATGACCACTTTGGAAGACAGTTTAGCCATTTCTTACAAAATTAAACAGTCTTAACATAAAATCTAGCAATTGCAATCCCCTTGTCCACATAAAAACTTGCATATGAGGTTATAGGAGCTTTTTATTCATTATTACCAAGAATTAGAAAAAACAAGACATCATTTAATAGGTAAATGGATAAATATACCATGACACATCCACACAATGGAATATTATTCCATGATTGAAAATGAAAATGAGCTATCAAGCCATAAAAGGCATTGAGCAACCTTAAATGTGTAATGTGTAAAGGCATTGAGCAACCTTAAATGTGTATGAAAATGCTACATACGATATGATTTCCACTATGTGATATTCTGGAAAAGGCAAATCTATAGAGACAATAAAAAAATCAGTGTTTGCCAGGGGAGTGAGGGAAAGAGAATGAAAGATAAATAGGAAGAGCACAGGGGATTTTTATGACAGTTAAATTATTCTGTATGATAAAGTAATAGTGGGTACATGATGTTACGCACTTGTCAAAACCTATAAAAAGGTACAATATAAAAACTGAACTCCATTGTAAACTATGCAATTCAGTTAATAATGTGTTAATATTGATTAAAAAATTGTAGCAAATGTATAATACTAAAGCAAAATGTTAATAATTGCAAGAAAAAGAACTCTGTACTATATACTACATATTTCTGTCCACCTAAAACTACTCTAAAATTAAATATTAATTTTAAAGAAGACTATCAAGAAAACAAAAGAAAAAACTTTAGAGTTAAGAAATAAGCAAATCTATAATTACCAAATTGTATTCTAGTTGACCTTAATCTTTATTCATTTATATGCAAATTCACAGACTTTGCTGTTATTAAAAAATAATTTTATGCATTCAGCTTAAAAGACACATAAATGACAATAAAGTAAAACAAAGTAGGATACTTTTTTATATATGTTAATTGTGTTAATGTAAACAAAATTAGTTAAACAAAAGTGAGTGAATTTAATAATAAATCTAAGTACTTTATCTTTCAAAAATTGAATGAAGAGCAGCTCCACTAGACTGTCTAATTAAGTATAAATGATGAGAATGATAAATACATACTAGAAATGATAAAATGTGATTAAACCACAGATACAAATATTAGAAAATTATAGAGATATGTGCAACATAATGTTAAATTTTAAAATCAAATATTTTTGATTTTTGCCAAAATAAAAAATTGAAGTCTCTTAAGATTAATCTGTTACTATTTTAGAATAAAGCAATGAGTTAAAATTTCAGGGCATCAAGAAGTAAACAAAATATTCAAAGGTTATTTTGTTATTCCTATATATTTTATCAAAAGCAATTGTTCCAGTTATTATTGTTGAATAACAAATTACCCCCAAGCTTAGTTACTTGAATTAACCATTTTAATGTAATTGAGATATTGGTGTCACATCAGGATTTGAGGAGGGCTTGGTTTGGCAATCCTCATCTGCAGACTGGGTGTGGTTGCTATTAGGTGTCCACTCAGGTTTCAATCACCTGAAAACTCCAGCAACTCGAAATCCAAGATGGCTGCCTCACATGGCTGGCAGGTGATGTTGGCTACAGGCTTAAAGTTCAACTGGGGATCCCACCAGAGCCCCTGTCATCTCAAACATGGAGGACTCAGGGTTGCTTCATCTCTATCATAGCATCTTACCCTGGTGCTAGCATGCCGAGGACACCATTGGGAAGATCGGTGTTTCCTGAACCAGTCTCTGAAGTAGTGCAACAGCACTTACGCTGCACCTTTTTCTAAATGTGCCTGGTCACTAAGTTCAGTCCTGATTCTAGGGAAGGAGGAACAGACAGCTGCAGCAATATTTTACAATATTCAATTATGTCCTCTGAAGGTTAAGTCTCAGCATGTGAAATTAGTTATTTTTTCATTATTTTTTTTTAATTTTCTGAGCAGATGAAAATCTTCAAAATATATTTTTGGGGGGAGTGGAATTTGGATGCATAGAATTTCTGCCTGCAAGTAGGCCTCCCTTTCTCAAAACAGTAGAGTTCTGGACACTTGCAACCTGTCCTGAGATATAAACCAGGCTATGTCAGCATCATTCACAATACTTTCTGACCTCTTTTTAGGCAGATTTGATGAACAGGCTACCAAATGTATTAGCAATAACAACAAAAGGTTGGAACAATTTTTGGACAAAAGAAATGTATAAGAATTCTGCCTTGTACTGTGAAATTTTTTTTTTTTTCAATAATGTGAAATATATCTTTCTGAAAAATATGAACAGAGAACTTGATGAGATTTATTTGAAAACCAAAAATTAACTGTCTCAATTCATTGCATATATCTATCTTTTGCAAGAGGGAGAGAGATTATGATTGCACATTTTAAAAGACTTTGAGACATATTAAAACCAAAGAATTTAAACAAAGATCAGATAATGCATTCAAAAATTTTATTAAGGGAAATGAATTACTGTTGACTAAAATAAAGTTAAAATATCACAGATAGATAAAACTGTGAAAAATTATAGAAAAGTATTGGAAAATATTCCTGGAAAGATGATTACAAAGAGAATTTTGCAAGTTATTCCTTTCAACCATGAGGAACATACACTAGCATATTATACTCCACAGTTATAAAAGGTTAAAATTCTTAATTTTAGCAACAAGATAATGCAGATATAGAAGTTGAAGAAAAGGTATTGAAGAGAAATTATAAAATGCCATCACCTTGCATGGTAGTGATTATTACTCCAGTACATATTCCAAGAAATAAGTTACTTTGTTTAAGTGCCTTGGTTTTTGACAGATATTTCTCAGTTGCTGACTTGTATTTTGAATTAATGTATCTCTGATACCTGTCTAACAATAAATGTTCCTCTTTTCGTTTTAAATCTCTGCTGATTTGATAAGTTAAGAAAGCATATTTTTGCATCATTTTATTTTTAGTAGTGAAATTAAATAATTTTTATTGGTAATGAATATTTAATTTTTTGTCATTTATTTACACATGTACAATTTTACTTTCTAATGACGTGTGGATTTTTTAGGTATATGGAATCTCAACAAATGACTAAAGTGATGTCAATTCAATGTCAATGTGCATTGCAAATAATTTTCTCACTTATTTTTAACATTTAACTCAGTTACTTTTAATTTTTATAAAAATTTGAACAACTTTTCACTTGACTTTAAGCTCATGTTTAGAAGGAATACTATAGATGATATGAAATGTCACCTATATTCTCCAGTAAATATTGTTTGTCTGTTATTATGTTAATGCATTTAATTTATTCACCTCAATTTGGTATATTGTGAGAGATAAAGTTATATTTTATTATTTTTACGAATAACAATAATGTATTTCTTTTCCTACTGATTTGAAATTTTACCTTTATTAAATGATTATTTATTTATTTGAGTTTGTTTTTGTATTCATTACTCTGCTCTCTTTGCTCAACAGTTTGTTCTGTGCCTAGAAAAAAAAATCACACATTATATTATACTGTCTAATAAGATAAAGGCCATTCTTATAAAATGTTCCAGACTGATCATTTTTTATTTTTCCTACTGATCATTAGTATCATCTTCTTTGGTTCCATTTTTGTATGTACACATATTTTACATATATCACAATTTTAAATTTATAAAGTAACAAGTGAAATTGTCACAGGATGATATTTTGTGTATAAACATGATACCGCTTTTCATTTATTCTTGTCCTTATTCGCTTCTCTCAAAAAAGGTTTTAATTTTCTTAATGTAGGTGCTTACTCACTTCTCATTTTATTTGTTCCTAGATGATTGCGGTTTTGTTCATTTTGTAAGTGAGGTCATTGCCTTGTCCCTTATTATTTATTTATTTATTTTGCTTCTTGATAAATGTGAGCTGATAATTGAAATATCTATTGCTTTTAATATATTTTTATATTTTCCTTTTTTAAAGTATATTTTGTTGATTGTGATATTACAGTTGTCCCATTTTTTTCTTCCCTTTATCTTCTTCTCCCCTGCATCCCCCTCCCTCAAGCATTCTCCCACACCCTTAGTTTCTGTCCCTGAGTTATACATATAAGTTCTTTGGCTTCTCCATTCCCTATACTATTTTCACCCTCCCCTTGTCTATTTTGTGCCTACTAATTATGCTTCTTAGTCCCTGTACCTTTTCCCCCATTTCCCCCCTCCCTCTCCCCACTGATAACCCTCCATGTGATTTCCATTTTTGTGATTCTGTTCTTATTCTAGTTGTTTGCTTAGTTTTTGGTTTTTGTTTTTTTTTTAGGTTCAGTTGTTGACAATTGTGAGTTTGTTGTCATTTTACTGTTCATAGTTTTTCTTCTTTTTCTTAGATAAGTCCCTTTAACATATAATATGATAAAGGCTTGGTGATGATGAACTCCTTTAACTTTACTTTAGGAAGCACTTTATCTGTCCTTCCATTCTAAATGATAGCTTTGGTGGATAGAGTAATCTTGGATGTAGGTCCTTGCCTGCCATCACTTTGAATACTTCTTTCCAGCCTCTTTTTGCCTGCAAGGTTTTCTTTGAAAAATCAGCTGCCAGTCTTAGGGGAAGTCTTTTGTAGGTAACTGTGTCCTTTTTTCTTGTTGCTTTTAAGATTCTCTCCTTATATTTAATCTTGGGTAATGTAATTATGGGGTGTCTTGGTGTGTTTCTTCTTGGATCCAACTTCTTTGGGATTCTGAGCATCCTGGACTTGCCTGTCTATTTCCTTCACCACATTGGGGAATTTGTCCTTCATTATTTGTTCAAATAAGTTTTCAATAGTTTGCTCTTTCTCTTCTCCTTCTGGCACCCCTATGATTCAGATGTTGGAATGTTTAAAGTTGCCCCCTGAGGTTCCTCAACCTCTCCTCCTTTTTTGTAAGTTCTTGTTTCTTCATTCTGTTTTCATTGGATGTTTATTTCTTTCTTTTGTTCCAGATCGTTGATTTGAGTCCTACTTTCCTTCTCTTCACTGTTGGTTCCCTGTATATTTTTCTTTATTTAGTTTTGTATACCTTTCATTTCTTCCTTTATTTTCCAACCATACTCAATCATTTCTGAGAACATCCTGAATACCAGTGTTTTGAACTCTGTCTCTGTTAGGTTGTTTATCTCCTTGTCCCTTAGTTCTTTTTCTGGAGTTTTGATCTGTTCTTTCATTTGAGCCATCTTTCTTTGTCTTGGCACAGCTGTTACATTATAAGGGGTGGAGATTTAGGTATTTTCCAGGGCAGGGAAACCCACTTTGCTGAGTTGTGGCCTTGAGACTAGTATCTTTCTAAAATTGTCAAGTCCTAAAGAATTTTTCATTGATCTTACAAGTTTTCCAGTTAGACAGTATATCATTGAGGTTTAATCAGAAAAGCAGAAACAACAGAAAATATGTACACATAGATTTGACCTTACATAGTTGCAGGAACTGGTTAAGGAGTCTCCATAAGAATGTAATCTTCAGATGTGATGCTGGAGTTTGAAGTCTGCAGGCCAGTCTTTGAGAAGTGGAGATGGATGTAAAATGCTGAACCTCACAAATGAGCTGAGGCCTGTGAAGACAGACAAAAAGCCTTTTGTCAGTTCCTTTTGTCTCTGACCTTGATGATATAAATGTCTTGCAAAAGCTAACTCTTCATTGTCATTTCTGTCCCAGGTGTCAGAGCAGTAACAGGGAGTTAGGAGAAGGTAGAGTAGTTGCAGCCCTGCTAACACTTAGAATGTTTGTGCCTCCTCCCCATGCCCTGCAATTCCAAACACTGAAATTGTAACACCTAAGACCAGTGTGATGGTCTTAAGAAGTCTAGCCTTTGAAAGGTTTTTAGAACATAATGGCAGAGTCCTTATGAATGAGGTTAATGCTATTATAGGAGAGATCCCAGAGAGCTCCCTTGCTCCCTCCCCCAGAGCTCCCTTGTGAGGATACAACAAGAAGTCTGGACTGGAAGAGGGCCCTCACTCTATGATGCTGACATTCTGAGCTCAGACTTTCAATCTCCAGAACTCTAAGAAATAAATTTCTGTTGTTTATAAGCCACCCAGTCCGTGTTATTTTTGTTTTATCAGCTTAAACAGACCAAGACAAGGGTCCAATGAGATAAGTCAACAGGCAAACAGCAATATGTTTAGCCTGCAAGATGGCTGCTGCTTTATTTCTGCCCTCTAAATCTGTCACTAAAATCTCTGTTGTTAATCTTTCTAATTAGAAACTTACAGGCAAGGAATTCTGGGAAATAAATTCAACCTGGCCAAGCTGACACGTTAAAATGCCATATTATTTACATCAACTGTAAATGATATTAGCACTGTTTCTTTTTTCTATCTATATTTTCTTTTTTCTTTTTTTAACTTTGAGTAAAAGATTCAGAAAACAAATTTATTATTAAATAAATTACCCTGGCAGAAAACTATGCTCACTACTTTTCTGTTTTTGGTCACTAAAGTACCAGTGTGTCAACTTATCTAGCTCTGAACTTCTGATGTGTTTCTCCACTTGAATCTCTTTTATATCAGATAAAAATGTTTCCAAATTGTTTTCTCTACAAGATACCAAGTAAATTTTCCAATGAACTTTTCCTCTAAGTTTGTACCATTAAAACACAACTGGACTCTATCATCAGACCTCCTACTGCCACTCCTTTTTTTTACTGGAAATCACCCCAAAAATCTCAATTACAATTACAATGAATGTAATCTTAGTCCATTCATTGAGCAGATGTTTATGAAAAATTTTCTTCTTTCTCTGTTTGTTCTCTCCTCCTGTCACTTTTCTTTCATATTTCAGGCTAATTAGGTATTACAGAGACACAATATTAAATTTTTCTCATCAGAGTTTACAGTTCACTTGTGATAACAAAACACAAACAAATGTAATTATAGTATATAAAAATAAGACATTATTTTAGCCATTTCAGGATGCTATAACAAAATACCACAATTTGGTAACTTAAAGAGACATTTATTTCCTCACAGTTATGGAAGCTGGAAGTCTGAGATCAAGACACTGGCAGATTCAGTGCCTGGTGAGGACCTGCTTCCTTGGTTCATACACAGCATCTTCTGTGTCCTCACATGGGCAGGCCTATTTATATTTTCTTATATAGAAAATATTTAAAGTAATGTTGGATCCTCCTTTACTTAAGTTGAATGCCTACATTCCTTCTGATACTAGCAGCTGTTGGTTTCATTTACATATATTTAGACAATAGTATCAATCTATTCATTTCCTATCAAAAAAAACAAAATGTCATGGATTTTTTTTAGTATATATTTTTATGATTTTCTTAATACCTTTATCTAATTTCTTTTAGTAATATTTACATCTATTGATTAAATTTCCAATTTTTGATGATACTTTCTATTCTGTAATAACTTTGCTTAAGATAATTTTTAAACTTTAGGCTAAATTCCTTTCACTATTATTTTTTTTCTCACAGTTTGAATGAGATGGATTTATGCTCTGTCTTTTCAAGTTTTGATAGCAGGGTTATTCTAGATTTATTGAATGAATTGGGAAAGTTAATATGCAAAAGATTAAATAGCATAAAACTGATTTTTTAAGTATGTATCTGCTAAATCTGACCTGTAAAAATGAGCCAGCATAGTTATAGTAATAGTTTATTTAAAACTCATCCTTGTTTATTTATGACATAAAAGTTTCTTTAGTTTCTTTAAATATCTTTTAAAAATTATTTTAGTGAATATATCCTCCTGGTATTTCACACTCTCAAAATTTTCCAATATAGTGGATAATATAATATTTACATAATTATTAGAACTAGAAGGGCCTCTAAAAAATTACAAAGGACAGACACCACAATACTTCCAGGGAAGACAAGTACAATTTTCCTGCATTTTGCACATGTGCTCCTCAACAATCAAGGATAAAAGAACTTTGCCAAGGGTTATAGAGATAATATGAGTAGGTAGAAAGTTATAGCCTTGCCATCTTATTTCCCCAGGTGATCCTCATTCTACTAAACCATGGTGAAGCTCCAGATCTAGGGGGTTGGCAGGCAGTTCACTCTTATGGTCAGAAGCATGGACTCTGGAGTCAGGCTGCCTGGTTTGGAATCTTGGTCTGAACACTCGCTAGCTAGATAACACTGTGTAACCTATCTCACATGTCTGTACCCTGCTCTCCTCATTTGTAAAACAATTCATGCTTCTTTGACAACTGTGAAAATTAAGTGACATTATCGCAATGTGCTTAGAATAACACTTGATACACTAAAAGTACTACATAAATTTTAGCTATTATTAGATAGGTTGAAAGTCAGGAAACCCTGGATTGACTCCTCATTCATTTTGCATTTTTCCTCTAAAAAAAAAAAAAAGTAATGAGGTTTCTATCTATAATGAGACTTTTCTAGGTCATTCTTTCTCTAGTTTATAATGACTTCAGAGGTCGCAAGATCACTGATTATCTCGATCAAAAATTAAGACATTATTGCCAATCTAAACCTCACTAGCTCTCAAATGACACCAGACATAGGAAAATGGACAACGAAATAGTCATAAAGCACTAATTCATGAAGTAATCCCCCCTGGAAGGTCTTGGTGAAATTATAAAATGGCTATTAAACTAGATAACGGTCCATGTACTTTCCACCTACATAGGAAAGAATTTCAATGAATTTAAATTATACAGATTTTCTAAAAGATTAAAGTGTTTCACACACATTAAAGAAAACATAATATTCATCAGTTTTGATAATACATATGACTTTCTTATTGTATATATTCTTTTTAATAGCATTGCTATTTTTACCTATTACTATTTAAAAATTGCTATTTAATAATTTTTAATGTAGAAAATTTGGAAATTTAAGAAAAGTATAGAGAAAAAAATCATTCACAATAGTATATCTAGTAAGATACATTTTAAAGATTTTTTTTCTGTTGGTGTATATACACATAAACACATAGCTATATGGTTCTAGATGAAAGTACATATAGGTAATATATACATATATTTTAATTACATATCCACTGATAATTTTTTTGTGTGTCAGGCTCTGCTCTAGGCACCAAAAATATAGAATTAAACAAACACACAGACAGTCCCCACTACCATGGAGATTTCACCCAACCACAAACAAAAAATATAACTACATAATTTTAACAAACTTGAATCACACTTTTACGACTTGCTTTTTCGCTCATGTGTGAATGTCTAACCTAGTTTTTATAGTGATACTTTTAACTACCGCACAATTTTAAATTCAGCTTTTATGACTGCAAAGACATGTATATCTTTTTGGAGTAATCCATGCATGTGAACAAAATTAGCATTTCATAGCTAAAACTATTTAACTAAAAATGTGTTTCTGTCCAATAGATATAAAAAAGTAATTGCTTTATCAAAGTAGCAAAAGGAAAAAGGGACACTATTCTACTGGGCAAATGTTGGATCATTGAAACGAAGTATATTGAAATACTTTTTTATTATTTTACAATTAAATGCATTTATAGATAATTTAATTGCTGAGATATCTGCAAATATGTGTGCAGTTCTGCAATTTTCTGTATCTCTAATGGTGCTATGCAGAGCAAAGTTATTTAAGTTGGCACGAAGTCCAGATGTTTAATTAGAATTATCTTAGTCTCAAATGAATATACTGTGAGCCATCTATCCCCTAAAATACCCTTATCTAATACAACATTAGATGAGGAAGAAGCACTTTAATGTATATTCTCTACCAGTATCTCAATAAAAAAAAAAGTTTAGTAACATGGTTAGATGGTTATATTGAAAAATATGTGCTCTGAACATGCGGACAAGGAGCCGGTGTTGTTAAAGTCCTCTTCTGGCTGCCCAGCAAAATCCTAAAGCACTCAACTTGACTTTGTTTTATGTTTGAAAAGTTTATTTTGGTTTTTATTATAGTGGACCTTCAATGTCATTTTATATTTATTTCAGGTATATAGTATAGTGATTAGACAATTATATAATTTACAAAGTTATCCTCCAATAATTCTAGTACCTACTTGGCACCATACATAGTTAACATAGTATTATTGACTATATTCCCTATGCTGCATTTTATACCTCTATGACTATTTTGAAAATTTTAAAGATAAAATGTCTTACCTTCCTCTTTCTGTGCCTCCTACCCCTTAAGGAGTTTTCAGGCTTAAGTGATTCTTCTTTGTTATTGTTTCTTGAGTCTACCCTTTTTAAAAATAGTTACCACCAACTCACATAGTCAGCCCACTTTTAAAGCTTTCCAAGAGATTATCAGCTTTCCCCCTTCTCAAAACTATCAGCATAGGTTTAAAAAAACAACAACAACAACAATTTCAGTTTTTTTTAGGTAATTTCAATGCCACATATAGGCAGCTAATATTATTAATTTAAATGTGAGAAACTACTTAAATTTAAAAAAATCTAACAGTGATAAGCTTTAATGGATTCTCTTCCTTCATGAATACAGAAGAAGGGGCAATTAATATTTGTTCTCAATTAGCTTCAGAAAGAAAACCTAGAGTATTTTGAAGAGATAAAGCCTCTGGCTTCTGAAGGATGAGAATCAAAGCCATCAGCTACCATGGGTACTTTCCATCAGAGTATCTTTTCCTCACTTGAGTGGCCTTCGAGCCTACAAAGCTGATAACTTGGTCAGTAAGGACTGGTGGTGCTTGGGGAGGAAGTGAAAAAGGTCTGGAGTAGAGATGGTATAAGTTGCACCTCCAGAGGCTGATAAGCAGATACCACCATAGCCCTGCCTGACTAGCCCAAGGTGGGCAGGTTGAAAGGCAGGATGGCCCTGCCCCTGTCTCAGGAGCGTCATCAGCAAATGTCTTCCAAATCTTTCTCTTGAAGGACCTGGCCTCTCCCTAAATGCACAAGAGGTGACAAGTGCAAGAAACTGAAAAACAGAAACATCAACTGAAAGTTTATTATGAGCACAATCTCAGTATTTGATAATTTCAAATCTCTTAGAAGTAAAAGTTTAGGATCAAAGGACATGGCAATATTCTGTGAAGCGTGAGTAGCTTAAGAGTCACCTCTCTTAGATGTAACGTTTGCAAGGAATCTGTTATGACAAAATAAAATCTTCAGTTTTGAGGAAAGAAAATATTTTCCTGGGCTTGTTATTTTTTTAATTAGCAGTTTGAAGGACCTATGATTTTAGGGCAAGGTAATATAATCACAAGTGTTAAAAGTGAGAGATAAAAGTAGGTTTGAAAAGTTCAAATTTACAATATAGAAAGAAACAAGGACAGTAATGTTAACAAATGTAATATGCATCATGTTTTCCCTCTAGAAGGTTTTCTTTATCCAGTCCCAACCTGCACACTCAGTATTATTTTCATTATGTTGTATTTGCTTACTCATAACAGCAGTTGAACAACAAAAATGTTGAATAAATGACAAAACTGCCATTGCAATCACATTAATTTGGTTACCATTCTCTCCACACAAGCCATGATCTTTCCCACATTTGTGCCTCTGCTTCCATAATTTCACAAGGCCTATGTTATGTTTTACCAGTTTTATCAGTCGTCAGTGACCACTCTGTTTTTTGGATCATCTGACCACTCTCTGAACTATTGTCCCCTTTCTCACTAATTCATATTTCTTAATTCAATTGTCTGCTAACTCAAAGGCCTAGCCCCTTCTCCCCATTGTAACACAAGTATTTTAATTCTGAAAATATGAGTGTAGGACTACTTGTTTAACCCTGTTCTGCCTATTTTTTTTAATTTGTAAAGTAAGGATAATAATAATACTAACTTCACAGATAATAAATAAAATATTATATGTAAATCAATTAGAACAGTAAGCATTCAGTCAATTTTAATTATTAAATCTCTGTTTCTCTCTCTCTCTCTCTCTCTCACACACACACACACACACACACACACACAAACACACCCCAAATATAAAGCATTTTTCCTTTTTTTTTCTTCTGTCTGTCTCTTGTTCTGGTTGCCACTGTGAAGTAGCATAAAAAAACTTACCTTTCAGGTGTTCATTATTGGAAGAGTAAAATTTTTCCAAAGATGCTGCCTAGAGATGCCTCCGTGAATTCCAATGTATAGGCTGTCAGTGCAGAAGCGGGTTCTGTGCAGTGGGAAAATGCTCTCCACTCTGGCTCAGTTCACCCTTTGCTACTTCAACCCTGAAGCATCTGACTGTGGTCAGAGCCAAGAATTTAAGGGACACAGGAGTTAGTTTATCGCTTCTATCATTGTTCTTCTGTTCTCTTCATCACTTTCCTAACTTCCTCAATAACATTTATATCTCCTACCGAAATTATGAAACTAAACCCCTTATGTATATTTATGACTCCATTGTAAACAAATATTGATGTGGATATGGTATCATCCTGTGTGCAGGAGAGGTAGAAGTGTTATATTCAAGAGCAACTTCTCAGCTTCAGTTCATTCAAGAAAATCACCTGATGAGACCACGTATCTTCTTTTAAGCTATACCTTCATATTTAAACTTTTGTTACTCCAACTATTAAAGTACACACTTCTTTTTACATTGGAAAACCATATATGTATCTCCCAGAGTTCTTAAAACAAAGACTTTAACACACACAACTGCTGTAGGTAATTCCTTATCGGTCTCTTCCATTTCTGCACATCTTGCACCAACTTTTGTTCCAGAATATATTTACAGGGATGTTTGTATAGTAAACAACCTTGCAAGACAGAGGTAGTGTCTCCTTCCAGGTCAAAAGCAGATTTGTTTCCTTATCAGGATATTAAACATAATATTTTCCTTCAGGACCATGGCTGGCCAGGACTTCTTGCCATCCATTAAAAAAGGTTAGGGTTTCCTAAGTTAAGCTTCTCCTCTGTGATACAAACCAACTGTCGAATTCTACCCAGAACAATCTGCATTGCCACCGGATTGGATGCAAGGAAACCTGGTGCTTTTCCTGACATGAGGAATAAAGGTCTTTCTGTCTGACCCAGGACCCTTGTGACTTTTACCAGCATCCATGAAACTTTAACAGGCTAACATCTCAGACCCTTCATAGTTTTCAAAAAAGACTCAAAAATACTTAGTACATTGACTTACTTTCTAACATGCAAGACAGAAAACAGTAGTTTAAAAATATTAAATGCTTAAATTTTCATTTTGCATATATTGTTTTAGTATATATATGTACAAGTTTCCATATTTTGTAACACAATATTTTATCATCTGTTAGGTATATACATTTAGCTATAGTATCTGACTTCTCTCCAGAAAGTTAGAGCACATTTTGTACTCAAACTTTATCCATTGACAATTCAGGAAAATGAGATTACATGTAATTACTGCTAAAGCTCAGACTACCCTCTCTCACTGATGAGTAAATATAGTATATATTCAACAACTATTGCAAAATGTAATTATGTCATGAGGGACAAAAGGGCTTACTCATTACAAATTATTATGCTAATAAAAGGTGAATCAAGTGTAATACACATGCTTGGTTGAACAAATGAAAACTGTTGGCCTATGGTAATACCCAAAGAAATGATCCCTGCCATGAATATATTTCAAAAACACCATGTTTATCCTATAAAGTTGCTCAAGGTTTGATACATGGGTGAAGTGTTGGCAAAAAAATCTGCACATTGAAGGGATAATTTTTTTTTTAATTTTAACACAAGAAAACAATGCTTCAATTAATTGAAACATTCACTAAAACAGAGATGTGAACATTATTAAAACAGGAACATTTGTAATTATTGGGTTCCAAATTAATATTAAGATTTTTTCCCCCTCCAAATGAAGGTTTTCTAAAGCAGATTGCCAGTTGCTAAAAAAAATTACAAATATAATGATGGTAATCTATATGTATTGGTGGCTGATAATGTGTTTTTGTTTCTTTTTCTTGCCTAATGCTGCTTTCATTATTATATTTTTTCTTTTTTGTCAATGAACGTTACGTGCATAAAATAAATCATTGTCCACATGGATTAACTATAAATACAAAAATTTTTGTGTGGTGAAATGTTTATATTGTTAGTAATGTATGGTTTTGCGTGACTATGCTATATGAACTTTCTTCAACAGAAAAATATAAATCTATTTATCAATATCTTTAGTCTATCAATATCTGCATGGCCTACAAAGAAGTTTATAGCTTTTATATCCATCCCAACACATTGCTTCTATGCCAGTGACCATTGGTCTTTTTATGAGACAACTGCTTTGAGCTATCTTGATCATTAGTATTGTGGTCTATTAGACTGAATTAAAATGAATTACATGATATTTCCAAAAAGAGCAAGATCAAACTACAGTTTATTTTTTCTTTGTTCAACATCATTTTTGGGCTTTAGAGAAACAAAATAATCTTCTTATCATGATCTAAAGAGAAGAGGATGCAGGAGTTTCTCTCAGAGATGTTTTGTTGGTTCCCCACGTGTGGCTTGTGTGTAGGAGCTCTGCAGTCAGCCCTCTCTTTGGATAGACATCTGGTACCCTACATGGAGTGAAGATGCAAACATGATCTCTCTTTATCATCTTAGTGAAGTGCACATTGGGCCACCACCTGAGAATTAGACTAGATCTTTGACCACAGTCACCTAATATTAAGATGTTCATTGTATTTTTTCACGTCTTTGTGCCTAGAGTTGTTTACATTTAAAGGGAAATTAAAAATAATATGATCTGGAAAGCTCTGGTATTGAAATCCAATGATGGAGATATAAGTCTATAGTGAAGGTAGAGATTATACTTTCATTTTTTAAAAATCTTGCTATGGAGTGTGAAACTGGTGACTCAATAGTCTTCTTTTTTATTTATTGATGTTTTGAGAGAGAAAGGAAAGAAAGGGAGAGAGAGAAAGAGAGAGACATTGATTTGCCATTCCACTTGTACCCAATCAGTCTCAGTGACCTTCTTTAAAATCTCAGGTCTCAGAAGTCACAGTGAACTTGGAAGTGCTGCATTTCCATGGAAAAAAAACAAAACAAAACTGGTTATTGTCCAGCTCTCCTTCCATTTTGCAGTCAGGGGCTCCGGATGCTTAGACTATAAAGCAGTGCAGAGCAAACTGAAATGAAAATTTCTCACCTCACATTCTAAAACTGCTCTTGGAACTTTATCCATGTTGTTGAGATACCTGGGTTGATTCTGCTTCTTGTTGTTGAGACCTGTGACCCTTAGTTACTAGCCTGAATTCAGTGAGTTCTATTGATACTTACCTACCTCTTTGCTTCTGAACTGGCATCACAGGACATTGGGCACTGGACTAGTCAGTTGATCTGAAACTACAGAATGTACATTAGCTTAACTTTTTCAGCATTGTTCTCTCTGGATAGACACATAGGATCTGCCCATTGTAGATTCAAAATCTGAGGAGTTTCTTAGGTGAAATCTGAAACTGGCCTTATAAATAGCGGGTAAGGAGAGGCTGTAGGAAAGTGGCAGATCACTCCAGATTGGTAGGTGGCAGGTTTGATAAGCAAGGAAACACAAAAGGCTTGTGTTGGGCCACTGCAAAATCAGTAGATCTCTGTACCTTCCCTCCAGAATCTTAACTGTTTAGATAGAGGCCTTTTTTAACTGTGTTCACTCACAGTTACAGTCCAGATGATCTCAGCAATCCTTTATTCTCTCAAGACTTGGTTCTTGATGCAGGTCCTAGTGTGGGAATAATGAGCAAACATACATTTCAACAACAAAGAATGGGTAAGAAGCCCATTATAGCTTGGTTCGTCTGTTGGGTCAACTTGTGGTCACATTCTCTCAATGACTTCCCCCAACACTCCAGCCCTCATGGCAATCTTAGATACATGCCACCTCAGCAATATTCCCTGAGCAGTCAGCAATAAATTTAAGTAGCATGGAAGTGGCTTGTTTGGTGCCTAGCTGGTTGAACTTGAGGCAGATACCAGAGCAGCAATAAAGACACATGCAAGAGAACACACAGATCAAGATAATGACGCCCAGAGTAGTAACAATTTTTTCCACCAAAACCCCCATAATCCAAATCACTGATTTAGTCCCCTGGGTCAGATAACTAAGAGCATTCACCTGTGTCATCATGTGACTTAACAAAGATTATACATTAGCAGACTCATCAGGTATGAACATATAACATTCTGTTTGAATAATAGCATAGGTGCTTCCTTGTGAAGCAATAACAATTTCCAAGGCCATTCTACTTTGGAGAACAGCTTTTTTTATTAGAGGAATTTCAGTGTTCAGTAAAGACAGACTTTGTCAGATGTCATTTAAAGCTCACTGGGCAAGTGTAGTAAGGTTTGCTGTAAATGCTATAACATCCTTCAAGTCAATGAAAGGGACAAAGACAGTGGCCAAATGATTGTACAAGTGGACAACAGAACATGTTCACCTGGCCTTGAGGAGAAGGAGGCTGGCAATTTTTGTCACCCTCTGGTAGATTTTCCCCTGTGTCTACAGAAAATCCAGTGTCCCCAATCACCCAGATAAGAGCCATAGCCAAAGTTTTGTACCACACAACAATCAGGTCCCATTTGGGGCTACTCAGTACCTGGGTGGCACAACCATCCAGTATCAAACCAGTAGCTATATTTTAACATGACACAATGATTACACATTTCTTGTCATATCTATCCCATATTCCTGGTACAATTGTGTTGGTCCTATTTAGAGTGATTTTTCTGTTCCTGACAAATAGGTGACCTAGTACTCAAATGTCTATAACCTAAGATGAGCCACATTAACCTATTTCAAATCTAAGCATAGCCACCCATGATTCTGATGGTGGTATTTTTAGGAACCTTCTGGACAGCAGTTTGGAGCTGCCAATGTAGTCTGGTGAACAAAAAAATAATACCCATGCCTAGTGTTATTGATTGTATGTACCATAAGCCAGTTTTCTGGATCAGTATTTATGATTAAGAGTACTAGTCTTAATTTGTCCTTCCCTACTGTACTGTTTTAGGATTTTCCAAACCCTTCTCTGGAATGGTGGTACCTACCATAGCAACCATGATGAGCTAAAGAGAGATAACAGCCCCTACGCCAAATATCCAGATTGAATCTTCTGCCAGGCATGTAACTGGGCCCACTGTAGATAGATATTTCCACTAGATGCCCATCCCATGACTGGACACCACACAAGAGCAGCAGAAATCTAAGATTGAAGGACAGATATGTAGTAGGGACTTGTATGGGAAAGTCTTCACTTTCTACCTTGTGACCTGACCCTCAAATGTTAATGTAGCCGTAGCTTTAGGAACTTGATCTGGTTTGGAAACCCACATGTTTGCGGGTAGAGGCAGCACTGTCAATAATGAAGAACTATGCCAGATGAGGACCCTCATTTTCTTCCCTTTTACAGTTGTGTGTTCCATTTCAGTAATAGTACATTTCCACAGATCTAGCTTACAGCAGGACTATGGGATCCTAGTGGTGAATGAGTACTTCCCCCCACTCAGGAGTAAATCACTCATTCACATAGGATGTGCCATTGCAAATTTCAGTATTTAATATCTTTCCCGGGTGTAATGGAGCTTAGGGTTATCAGCAGCATAACTTGATACATGGTGAGAGTCAAGGCAATGGCTGCTTCTCGTTACTTCCATACTTTTATGGTGCTTGAGGTCTCAGCAGGGGTCCCCAGTCTGGTGTATGGGGCAGCAGGCCCTACTGCTTAACCATTCAAATGTATTAAATCTTGTACTTTAATCTACCCAGTCAAGATGGTTTTATTTGATAGTAAATGGATCTGCTGATTTAATAATCCATTCTTCTTTCTACCAACCCAGCTACTTGTGAGCTATGGTTGAAATGCAACCTCCATTCAATATTATTTTCTTTTGCTCAGCTTTGCACATTACAACCTTTGAAATATAATCCCTGCTTACTTTCTATGTGACAAGGGTTTCTGTAGGTAGTACTTAACTTCTCTAATACCTTAATAGTGTAGCCTCGTTTTTGTAGTGACAAGAGAAAATTTGCGTTAAGCCAGATGCACTGTCCACAAAAACAAAGGCATATTTAGAATATTCATTCAGAAGGAGAGGGTTAATATAAACAATTTGCCAATTCCTCACCAGCTGGATGGCCTCAGACTCTTTGGAAATTGACTTAGTCATTATTTAGAACACACAGGACATGCTGTAATTGCATTAACCAAATCACTGTATTTCAAGAGCAACCTGGCATCCTTGGCAATATGTTATCTCACCTGGGCTCTATGGTGGCCACTTTTTCTCTGTACCTAATCTGCTGTATCTACTGAAGGGTCAGTTGCTAGGGCTAATACCTGGGTGAGGGTAAAAGAGGATCCTGATGGCCAGAGGGTGTCAGCATCTGTTGAGCTGGAATGTGGAAAATGAAAAGTACTATCTCAGGCTCTTACACATGAACTCAATGTCTTTTCACATATCCTAACCACACAAAGTCTTATTTTTGATCATCCATCCCTTGCCTTCCTATTGTTTGAGCCACAAAGTTAATTCCTCCCTAATAGCCCAACTCAGTGCAAAGCGTTATTGTCCAGAGTTTATTAGTAGTTATCAGCCAAACCACTCTGAATGTAACTTACTGGCTGCTGCAGTTCATTCTTGATTTCACCAGGTGGTACTAGTGTTGGACTGAAGAGCAATCGCTAACCATGGAATTGGATTGTCCCAACAAGACTCATCTGTATACCAGGTATCAGTAAGAATTTCTCCCACTCCTTCTCTACAGGCCACAGGAGTCTCCAGAGGAATAGGGGTGTGGCATATGGAAGATCTACGTACTCCACAGAGTCTAGAAGAAGCCAACTTTCTAGAGGTAGTGGACTGGCAGAGAGTGTGCTCTTTGCTGCAAATAGGAATGTCACTTAGTAAAAGTGGAAGTTTGAACCATGGAAGAGGTGGGTTGATGAAACATATTCCCACAGATCCTTTGATATGAAGGGAAGTTCTTACCATGACAAGCTGTTCCTTTGAAAGAGGCTCTACCCGGAGAAGCACTGTGTACACAGTCAGGAGCTGTTGCTCTATGGGGCTATATCGGGTTTCTGCCTGTCCAGAGCTGGGATCAAAATCCTAGGGGTACTTTCTTTTTCTGTTCTCTCCACCACAGTGTCTACTCATACCTTCTAGAGTCACAAATATATAGAACTCTAACGGTAATCTTGTTTCAGAAATGCCCAGAGCTCTAATCTACTTCAGTGGCATTTTTGCCTGCTTAAAGGCAGCTTGTTGTTCTGATCACCAGTCCCATACATGCCTTTTCTCTGCCAGGTGCTATGAATAATGAAGGTGCTATGCCAGGTGAGGAAAAAAAGTCCTCCAAAATACCTAACCCCCTACAAATGTTTGTACTTCTCTCATATTCTTAGGGGTTGGACAGACTTGCATCTTAACAATCACAGCTTCTGTGTCCATGCATTTCATACCTGACCAACTGACTCCAGGCAGTGTCTGGGTCTTGAATTTTCTGTGGGTTCTCCATCCATCCTTTCCCTAGCAAATGTTCCAGCATAATCTCCAGTGTCCTACAGCAGAGGCAAGTCTTCATATGTTAATATATCGATGATATAAAGGGCCCATTTTACTGATGCAGGAAAGGAGAACAGAGACAAATCTTAGGTTACCATCCCATGATATGCTGTGAGGCCGTGTAAGTAGCCTTAGGGGGAGCACTTAAAAGATCCATTGTTGCCCATCCCACATGAAGGCAAATTGATTTTGTGCCTCAGCAGCCAGGGGTATACTAAAAAAAGCATTTGCTAAGTCCAGTACAGTACAGTGTTCTCCTAGGATGTGGCCAAGATGCCTAAGATGGAGGCAACTTTGGGCACAGACACATAGATGGAGAGCATTGCCTTATTCAGTTATCGATTGTTCACCGCCATTTGTCATGAGCGATCTAACTTTTTTCCCAGCCCTTAGCTCTGTTGAAAGCACCATCGGCGAGGCATACAATACTCACTTAGTGCATATTTCCTGTGCCCCTCCCTCCAGGTCAATTTTTATTTTCTGACAGTTACTAATTTTGTAAGAGGGGGAGAATTTCTGATTCCCAGTTGACATTTCCCCTCAACACAATTCTGATGACTCTAAGCAGGAGGTTGAATTCACTAATAGAAGTTTGTAGAGTTTGACATAGGCTTTCGATGCCCATTATGGTCTCTGGTACTGGAGAGATAAAATACCTCATATTCTAAGGGGAAGAATGCTTAACTTGCAATGTCAAAGTGACCTTCCTGACCTTGCCCTCTGTAATCATCAATGACACCAAGGGGGCCAGAAGCCTTCTGAAGATTACCATGTATTAAAGTACATTAAGTTCCAGTATCAGCCAGAGCTATCACTTTTTGTTTATTTCTGGGAGACCAGTGAGTAATGAGCTCATCATGAGACCTCTAATCACCTTCAGTGTCTCTGACCTGGAGACAACCTTGGCTTGTATCTTATTCTGGGTGAATAGGGAGCATCCACCATGAACAGTACAGTATCCCTGAGGCATTTGCTGGGGATAATAAGGGAAGATGAGGTAGGTCTGAACTGTTATTCAAGTTTTAAGGCTTTCCACAAGCTAACCAGAACAGCTCTGGGTTGCTGGTCTATTTTCAGATGGAGTCTGGTCAGATATGAGGTCTAATCACACTTGCTTCTGTGTTACTTTCACTGAACCCTTTAAAAGATGATTGGGACAGCATTTTTGCTTTTTGAGCTCCCTTCTAGCTTCAGGCTTTACCCACAGCTTTTATTCATCCCTAGGACTGTCAGTTTCCCTCAGATCAGAAATAGATTATCCAACATCATAAGTGTCTTATCCCACAACTTGGCTCAGCATGAATATCAATGCCCCTTAGGTGCTAGGGGTGGATGGGAAAATCTTGGCTTTCATTTGTGCAGTGAATGTGACCTTAATCAAGGACTTCAAAAACAAGGACATAGATTGCTAGTCTCAATCCCAACCCCCCAAATTTGTTGTAATTACTCTGTAGATATCCAGGGTTTTAAGTACTCAGGGAGAATATGAGGTATTTTATCTCTCTGAGTACTCATTGGGCCAAACCTCTCTGCAGACTAGAATAATCCAATCTATAAGGGAGCGAGTCCTTTGAATCTCCCCAGCACCATGTAGGCACTGCCAAAAGGTAGGGCCTGTGGTGACATTACTCATTTTCTTAGCCTCCTACCAGTCAGAGGAATGCCATAGCCTCCACATCCCATAGCCACACTAACCATGCCTTGTACTTCCCCTGGCCATTTGCTAGAACTTGACAGCTATATCAATAAGCTCAGTGGGATTATATTTTCTTATCATAAATGTTTTCCAAATTGGGGGAGAGGTGCTGTCCACAGCAGTTTGTGCCCTGCTAGTTTTACAAAATGGCATTCCAAGTAAGTTCTCTAACTTATTATTCTGCTTTTCCACTTTGTCTGCCAGTCCCAATGCTAAAAAATTAGTGGGCAAACACACATCCTTCTCATCTCTTCTTCCAACTTTCTAACTCATGCTGCAGCCTCTCATTGGGCATCGGTGGACATTGGAACTGCCCACAGTAGAGGCCAGCTGACTGCACACCATTCATTCTCTTTTTTGCCAGAGTGCACTATGCACTGTTCCTCAAATGAGTGCTGTAGACTAGCTTGTATTTTGGGCGTGTCCCCATACTCACACAGCAGTCCACAGTATCTAACATATGACCACCCTTTCACACAATGTGGTTGATAACCAATTCAGGATTTCTCCTCTGGATACTTCTTTTTCCCAAGACCCATCTGTCTAGTCTCCTGTCTCGCTCAACAGTCATTTGTTTGAAAACTCAGGAGCTCCTTGGGTGAAATCTGAAATTAGCCCCTTTACATGAAGGGCAAGGACTGAAGAAAGAGGCAAACCACCTGAGATTGGTAGGTGGCAGTTTTAATAAGCAAGGGAAATTATATATATGGTTTGTCTTGGGTGACCACAGATGAGTAGATCTCCCCATTCACCCACTAGAATCTTAAAAGTTTACATAAAGAATTTATTCTGATTCTGTGACATATTCAGCCCAGATGGACTTACCAACACTTTACTCTCTCAAGGCTGCATCCTTAACACAGCTCCTAGCGTGGGAATGGTAAGTGGAATGTACATTTTGAGGACAGGGAGCATATAAAGAGCCTCTGATAGCCTGGGTCTAGCTCTAGGGTCAACCAGCAGTCTTGTCCTCTCAGTGATCTCCCCTGACACCCATGGCTTTCTAATTTTGTCCATCTGATACATGACATCTGTCTAATATCCTATGGCAAATTTCATGAAACCCTGTGTTAAATAAGTGAAGATTGTCACCACAGTTCTAATAACTCAATAAATTGAAAGCAGTCACCTACCATATTATAAATGTGATTATTAAAAACACTGAATAATTGCTTCTCGTAAGAGACATGTTTCTTGTCTTGCTAGGAATTCCTTATCTGGTTATCACACCAATAACTTCAGAAATTTTGATATTAGCAAAAAAGGAAAATTTATTTGATGACTATTTGATTGTTTGATTTCTAGATTGTCTCATAAAATCTTTTCTTTTGAAACTGAATTAATTTTACTTCTTTCACAATTGATTCTTATTTTTAATAAGTAAAGAGAGTGTCACAATTTCTATAAATGAGTAGAAAATTCATTAATTCAACATCAGTGTTTAAAACAAAGCCATTGTGTCTGACACTGCTGGGTGTTAGGAAAACTGCTGTGAGCATGATTTTCTACCCTCTCAGTGCTTATAACATAACAAAAAAGTGTTTTATTGAACAAGAAAATCTTTCTCTTCTAGAGAGTAATATATTTATTATTTGTTTTTATATCATTCTCTTCTACTACCTTCATCACCATACTTGCATGTAGTAGGCTCATTACACACTTTTATTTTCCCTTAGCCTACAGATAGGAAACAGGCTAATGTTACACTTAAGAATATGAAAGTAACAAATATGGTCTGTCTTTTCATGTTCTAATGATAAGACTATCTCTTCAATAGTACAGTAAACAATGCAATATTTCCAGGGTAAAAAAAAAAAGGAGGATTTTTAACTCAGTCTCAAGAAGTATACAGCATAGAGCAAAGTTAAAACTCATCATTTTTAAAGTTATAGAAATGTTAGAAAGTTTCAGATAATATTAAAGATAACCAGCAGATTGGTCAAGGACAATTAAAAAAAAAATAAGATTTCTAGCTGTTAAGATTTTTTAAGAGTTATAATTGGAATTTTATGCAGCTATTCAAGGGGATGGAAACAAAACAAAATTCACTATTATGAAAATAACTTGGTATCTGAGAATGAATTTGTATTTGGAATTTGGCAGTTTATAGGGTCTAACATAATGAGAGGATTTCATCAGTCATTTTGTGAAAAGTCTTAAAGCAACTGGCCAGAAATTTTTATAAAATTGATAATTAATGGGAATATTACAAAAAATAAGATGAAAATTAAATATGGCAGGGGAAGATTAAATGGAGATGAGAAAAAGGTAAGTTGTAGATCTTGTTATTAGGACAAAAATCTAATCATTGCAGCCTGAAAGAAGGGAAGAATGGAAGAAGAATGGAGTCAAGAAATACAGGGGTAAGAAAACCCACAGTACTAAGTGCTTGGCTGTATGTAAGTTCATGGTCTCCTTTTTACTTCTAAAATAAACCCTCTTCAAATGTAAGTAGTCTTACTTGATAATTATTATGATAATAATTACATGATCAAGGGAAGACTGTACAAAACCATAGTCTCCGACTTCCTTGGAACTCAACCACTTTTAGAAGTAACAGGGAAAATTGGAAGGCATTCTTATCCCCTTAGTACTTGAAATAGGATCAGAGTTATCTTAAGATACTGCATTTAAGATCATGTGTGATTAAGAAAATAAGTGAAATAATATGTGAGTTTTGGTATGCTATAACTTTAAAATCCTAAATATTTTTTAATGAGCAAAATATTATGCTAACATATTTGGAATATTAATATATTTGTCTTAAATTGTAAGATAATTACTCATGCATATCTTTTAGATATCAATCCACTAGATAACAGTGATTTAGAGTGGGCACTTTAGCTAATTTATGTAAAGATTTTTCCAGAATCCTGTGGTTTAAATATCACTTTAAAAGATATGTAACCCAAAGTTAGTAGGAAATAACATATTAGAGCAGATATAAATGAGACAAAAAGATAATAAAAAAAAATCAGTAAATGTAAGAGCTTGTTCTTTGTGAAGATAAAAAAATTGACAGACCTCAGAGATTAAGATGGCGGAGGAGTGAATGGGAGTCACGCTGACCTCCTTCCCCCAAGACCAAACTGGAATTGCGACTGAATAGTGGTGTAATCACCTGGAAAACAATGGAACGATAGTGGGGGAGGAGCCTTGGAGCCACGGACAGTGGATTCTACTCTCACACATCCCAACAGGTGAGAAATGTGGTGGAGGCTCAAGAGGGTGGGCTGGGTGCCCACGGGCACTGGCACCAGAGGGACATTGAAATGGCCAGTTAGCTCCCCCCCCGCCAAGAAGAACGGGGTCTGAATCATAAACAGGGACCCCTAAACTACAGCAGCTAAAACCAAGAAAATACAGACAAAATGCAACCCCGAAAAGCTTAAGGGCGTTCTCTGCCAGAGACAGGTGGCTGGGGATGCAAAGAGACATTTAAAGGGCCAACGCAAAAATTGCAGTGGCAGCCACCCTCCTTGATCTCTGGGTAGAGGTGGCAGCAGGGTGGGCTGGTGCTTGGGAAAAGATTGGTGAGGAAAACTTTGTGAAGAGAATTGACACGGTGGCCGGTGGAGCCCCGGTGATAACGCACCTCCCACTCTGCAGCTACCATCTTGCTCAGGCATAAGGGAATCAATTAACCTGCCTTTTGTGTGCTACGAACACAGCTTGTGCATGTGAACTGGGGGGCTGAGTTGTGCATGTGGCTGGGAGAGCCTTGAGGAGAGACTGGAGATGGAGGCATTGGGGAAAGAATGGGAAGAGGAACCGGGGAGTCCCCACTCCCTCCCCATTCCATAGTCTCCATTGTGGGCTGGAAAGGCGCACCCCCAAAGAGGCAGAAGTGGGGCGCGCATGAACCAGACTGCCCACAATTGAAACGCAGTCCGCACGGGGGGTGGATCCTTGACCGAAGGGGTCACTGAACTGCCTGGAGACCCCTGAGGAGAGACTGGAAACGGAGGCCTTGGGGAAAGAACAGTAGGAGGAACCGGGGAGTCCCAACTCCTTCTCCTTGCTGTGTCTCCATTGTGCGGGAAGAGGCCACACCTCCAAAGAGCCAAAAGCCGAAAAGCACACATAGGCACCCCCAAAACACCCAGTGCAGTCGCGCACACTTGCACCGAGTGGCCGGGGAGGGTTGGCAAGCGTGTGTGTGACCCGCGCGGGCTGGCGAGGGCTTGCACCAGCTGGCAAGGCTTCCCACAGATTGGCACCGATATGGCCTACCAGGGAGTGCACAGAGCGGCAAGGGAGGGCATAAATTGACCCGCCCGACCCGCAATTGCGGAGCGGCTCACAGAATTAGTAGATCCCAGGCTGAAGGGGTCACAGAACTGCCCAGAGTCCCTAGAAGAGAGACCAAAGACAGGATTAACCTGAGAGTCCTGGAGCTGACTTTTTCCATAGTCTCCATTTGGCGAGGGCAAGGAAGGCATCCAAAGAGCCAAACACGGGGAAAGCACAATAGAAGAACCTAAACTGACCAGTGCCGAGGAACCCACCAGCCAGGGGGGCCAGATGAGTACGCGAGGTTGCAAATAAGCCCCCTGGTCTGGGGCAACCACCCGCGAGTCCAGGCGGGGGTGGGGGGGATCCTGCTGCGCCAGGGAGCGCTCTCAAGGAGCCAGCGTGAGAGTGCAGAGCGTTCCCAAAAAATAGTCCATCCCTGACCGAAGGGGTCAGAGAGCTGCCCAAAGCAGGAGTCAGACACAGACAGTACACTCCTAGAAAGCTCAAACAAACAACCCAAGGTCATACAGGGTCAACAACTGACATCATCAGAGGCAGGCTCAGAAAGAAAAGTAAAGGACAAAAATAAATAAATAAATAAATAAATAAATAAATAAATAAAAAGACCCACCTACTACCATAGAAGTTTAATCCACAAAGTCAGGAAATCTAGACAGCCCAATTGAAGCAGAAGCAAAAATAAATAAAAAAAAAATAAGTAAATTAATTAACAGACTCTCACAAAAATGGGAAGAAAAAGAAATTCCCCCCAAATGAGTGGAAGAGCAGACTCCCCACAGAGAGAGCTAAATGAAATAGAGGAACTATCAGATACTGAATTCAAAGCAATGGTTCTAAGGAAGCTCAATGAGAGCAGCCAGCTCAACGATAACGATGAGAAACTGCAGAGAACCTATCAGGATCTTACAACAAACTATATCAACCTGGAAAAGGACATAGAAACTATCAAGAAGACACAAGAGGATATGAAGAATACCATTTCTGAATTGAAGAACACAGTAGAAGGAATCCAAAGCAGGCTGGATGAAGCCGAGGATCGAAGCAGTGAGATGGAGAATAAGGTAGAAAAAAGCTCCCAGAAAGTACAAGAAATGGAAAAAAGACTCCAAAAGAATGAAGAGGCATTTAGGGAAATGCAGGACAACCTGAAACACAATAATATCCGTATAATAGGGATCCCAGAAGGAGAAGAAGAGGAGCAAGGGATAGAAAACCTCCTTGAAAAAGGAATGATGGGAAATTTCCCCAATTTAAGGAGAGAAAGGCTCTCATGGATCCAGAAGGCACAGAGGACTCCACTCAAGAGGGACTCAAGGAGGTCCACTCCAGGACACATCATCATTAAAATGGCAACTATCAAAGACAAAGAGAGAATCTTCAAGGCATCAAGGGAGAAGGAGAAAGTAACATACAAGGGGGCCCTGATACACCTAGGAGCTGACTTCTCAACAGAAACACTCCAAGCCAGAAGGAAATGGCAACAAATATTCCAAGCCATGAAAAGCAAGGGCCTACAACCAAGGCTGCTCTACCCAGCTAGGCTCTCAATTAAAATAGAAGGGGAAATACGGAGTTTCCCAGACAAGAGAAGGCTAAAAGAATACATCTCTATCAAACCAGCACTCCAAGATATGCTAAGGGGACTGGTAAAAGCACACGAAGGAAAAGAATGAGAGAGGAACACAGGTACAAAGAGAAAAGATGAGTAAGATTCTATCAGTAATATCTCTCAATGTGAATGGACTAAATGCCCCAATCAAAAGACACAGGGTTGCTGAATGGATAAGAAAACATGACCCACACATATGCTGCCTACAAGAGACCCACCTCAGAGCAAGAGACCTACACAGATTGAAAGTAAAGGGATGGAAAATAATATTCCAAGCAAATGGGCAAGAGAAAAAGGCTGGGGTTGCCATACTTGTATCAGACAAAGTAGATTTCAAAACAAAGGCCATAAAAAGAGACCCAGAGGGGCACTTTATAATACTTAAAGGAAGACTCTATCAAGAAGACATCAACATTGTAAACTTATATGCTCCCAATATAGGAACCCCCAAGTTTATAAGGAAATTGTAGGATGACTTCAAAGAAGATATCGACAGCAACACACTGATAGTAGGGGATTTCAACACCCCACTGTCAAAAATCGACAAATCTTCCAAACAAAACATTAATAAACATGTTGTGGCACTGAATGACACACTGAATCAAAGAGACTTAACTGACATATGTAGAACCTTACATCCCAAAGAAGAAAAATACACATTCTTTTCCAATGCTCATGGAAGTTTTTCAAAGATAGACCACATGATAGGACACAAAGCAAACCTCAGCAAATTCAGGAAAATTGAAATAATACCAAACTTTTTCTCGGACTAGAAGAGCTTGAAACTGGAAATCAATCTCAAAGAGAAACTCCAAAAACTTGCAAACTCATGGAGACTGAACAGTAGACTATTAAACAATGAATGGGTCAATAATGAGATAAGAGAAGAAATCACAAAATTTCTGGAAACAAATGAAAATGAACAGACAACAGTCCAAAACCTATGGGACACAGCAAAGGCGGTCCTGAGAGGGAAGTTCATAGCAATACAGGCTTACCTTAAAAAGATAGAAACATTTCAAATAAAAGACCTAACACTACAACTTCAAGAACTGGAGAAACAACAACAAATAAATCCCAGAGCAAGTAGAAGGAAGGAAATAGTCAAGATTAGAGCAGAACTGAATGACATAGAGACAAAAAGAACAATTCAGAGGATCAACCAATCCAGAAGCAGGTTCTTTGAAAAGATAAATAAAATTGACAAGCCTTTAAGCAGACTCATCAAGAAAAAAAGGGAGAGGACCCAAATTAATAATATCAGAAATGAAAGAGGAGAAATAACAGCTGATACCACAGAAATAAAAAGGATTGTCAGAAACTACTATGAACAATTATATGCCAAGAAATTTGAAAACCTTGATGAAATGGACAAATTTTTAAAAAAGTATAATCTTCCAACACTGAAAGAGGATGAAACAGAAAGCTTGAACAGACCGATAACAGCCGGGGAAATTGAAGCAGTCATCAAGAAACTCCCGGCACACAAAAGCCCAGGGCCGGACGGTTTCTCAGCAGAATTATACAAAACATTTAAAATGCTTACCCCTGTCCTTCTCAGACTATTCCAAAAAATCCAAGAGGAAGGAAGACTCCCAGACTCTTTCTATGAGGCCAGCATCACCCTGATCCCAAAACCAGATAAAGACCCTACAAAGAAAGAAAACTACAGGCCAATTTCGCTGATGAACATAGATGCTAAAATCCTCAACAAAATATTGGCAAACCGCATCCAGCAATTCAAAAGAATATCCACCACGATCAAGGGGAATTTATCCCAGTCATGCAGGGATGGTTCAATATATGCAAGTCAATAAACGTGATACATCACATAAATAATAGAAAAGACAAAAACCACATGATCATCTCGATAGACACAGAAAAAGCATTGGATAAGGTACAGCACCTATTTATGATCAAAACACTCAGCAAAATGGAAATAAATGGGGCATTCCTCAATGTAATAAAGGCCATATATGAAAAACCTACAGCCAATATCATACTCAATGGGCAAAAACTGAAAGCTTTCCCACTAAGATCGGGAACACAACAAGGATGTCCACTTTCACCGCTTCTTTTCAACATCATATTGGAAGTCCTAGCCACAGCCGTCAGACAAGAGAAAGAGAAAAAAGGCATCCAAATAGGAAAGGAGGAAGTAAAGCTATCATTGTTTGCAGATGACATGATAGTGTACATAGAAAACCCTGTAGACTCTACCCAAAAACTCCTCAACCTAATAAGTGAATTTGGCAAAACAGCAGGATACAAAGTCAACATTCAGAAATCAAAGGCATTTTTGTACACCAGCAATGCAATAGAAGAAGAAATCAGAAAAAAATACCATTCAATATACCAAAAAGAAAAATAAAGTACCTAGGCATAAATTTAACCAAAGACGTAAAAGACCTGTATGTAGAAAACTATACAACATTGAAGAAATAAATTAAGGAGGACACAAAGAAATGGAAGCATATACCATGCTCATGGATTGGAAGAATTAATATGATCAAAATGTCCATACTACCCAAAGCAATTTATAGATTCAACGCAATACCTATTAAGATACCAATGACATATTTCACAGAAATAGAACAGACATTTCCAAAATTTATATGGAACCATAAACGACCCCGAATAGCTGCAGCAATTTTAAGAAAGAAAAACAAAGTAGGAGGGATCACAATACCAGACATCAAACTGTACTACAAATGCACTATACTCAAAACAATCTGGTACTGGCACAAGAACAGATCCATAGACCAGTGGAACAGAATAGAAAGCCCAGAAATAAGCCCAGGTCTCTATGGGCATCTAATATTTGACAAAGGGGGCAAAAGCATAAAATGGAGCAATAATAGCCTCTTCAACAAATGGTGTTGGGACAGTGGGACGGCTACGTGCAAGAAATTGAAATTGGATCATCAGCTGACACCATACACAAAAATAAACTCAAGATGGATAAAAGACTTAAGTGTAAGTCGCAACACCATAAAAGTCCTAGAGGAGAACATTGGCAGGAAACTCTCAGATATCCCACACACCAATTTTTTCACTGATATGTCTCCTAAAGCAAGGGACATAAAGGAAAGAATAAACAAGTGGGGCCTTGTCAAAATAAGAAGCTTCTGCACGGCTAAAGAAAACATCAGCAAAATGAAAAGGGAGCCAACCCTATGGGAAAATATATTCGCGAATGATACATCATATAGAAGTTTGATCTCCAAGATATATAAAGAACTCACTCGACTCCACTCCAAGAAGACAAACGATCCAATCAAAAAATGGGCAAAGGACCTGGGTAGACGCTTTTCCAAGGAGGAGATACAGAGGGCCCAGAGGCATTTGAAAGGATGCTCAGCATCACTAGCCATCAGAGAAATGCAGATCAAAACCACCATGAGGTACCACCTCACACCAGTCAGAATGGCCATCATAAACAGATCCACAAACAACAGGTGCTGGCGAGGCTGTGGAGAAAAGGGAAACCTAGTCCACTGTTGGTGGGAATGCAGACTGGTGCAGCCACTATGGAAAGCAGTGTGGAATTTCCTCAGAAAGCTGAAAATGGAACTGCCTTTTGATCCAGCGATTCCCCTGCTGGGACTATACCCTAAGAACAACAAAACGCCAATACAAAAGAACCTATGCACCCCAATGATCATAGCAGCACAATTTCCAAGTGTTGGAAGCAACCTAAATGCCCATCAGTAGATGATTGGATCAAAAAGTAACGGTACATATACACAATGGAATACTACGTAGCAGAAAGAAAAAAAGAACTACTAAACTTCGCGACAGCATGGATGGAACTGGAGAGCATCATGCTAAGCAAAATAAGCCAGGGGGCGAAAGACAAATACCATATGATCTCACCTATAAGCGGAACCTAACCAACAATACAAAGATGCAAGGAAAATAAGACCAACAACACTGAAAGGAAAAGAAATCAACAGAGACAAGAGGGAAGGAGGGAGGGGGATGGGGAAAAGGAAGGGAAGGGGTAAGTCAAGGAACATATAGCAAAGACTCATGGACAAAACCAAAGGGGAAGAGCTGAGGGAGAGGGGTAGGGGGGGGAGGGGGCAAGGGAAAGTGGTGGGGGGTAGGCAGAGACAAATGTATTTGAAAAAATAAATAAATAAATAAATAATTAAAATAAAATTGACAGACCTTCAGTTAGACTTACCAAGACAAAGAGAAGACTCAAATAAACAAAATTAGAAATGAAAAAGAAGATATTATAAATAATAAGAAAAAGTACACAAGATTATGAGACTACTCAACAATTATATACTAAAAAGTTGTACAAACTATAAGAAATGAATAGATTCCTAGAAACATACCAAAACTGACTCAATAAAGAAATAGAAAATTTAAACTGATCACTAGTGAGGAGATTAAATCAATAATTAAAAACCTCCTAAAAAACAACAGTCCAGGACCAGACAGCTTCGCTGGTGAATTCTAAAAAAATATTCAAAGAAGTATTAATACCAATCCTTGTCAAATCCTTCCAAAAAATAGAAGAGGAGACAACTCTTCCAATATCATTTTGCAATGCCAGCATTACCCTAATAATGGTTGGTTGCCACCAAAACAAAAAAAAAAATTGCAAGTTAGTATCTCAGAAGAATATAGATGCAAAATCTTCAGGAAAATATTAGAAACCAAATTCAATATTATATTAAAAAGATAATACACCATGCATTATCAAGTAAATTTATTCCAGGAATGCAAAGCTGGTTTAACATCTGCAAATCAGTCAGTACAATACACCACATTAACAAAATGAAGAATAAAAATCATATGATCATTTCAATAGATGAAGAAAAATCATTTAACAAAATCTAACATCCAGTTATGACAAAAATTCTCAACAAATCCAATATAGAAGATATATACCTCAAGGCCATATATGACAAGACCAAGCTAACATAATGCTCAGTGGTGAAAATCTGAAGGCTTTTTCTCTAAGATCTGGAATAAGGCCAGGATGTCCACTCTCACAACTTTTAATCACTGTAGTATTGGAATTTCTGTTGACAGCAATTAGGTGAAGAGAAGAAGAGGAGAGGAGAGGGAAGGGTAGGGGAGGAGGATGAGAGGGAAAGGGAGAAGAGAGAAGAAGAGAAGAGAAGAGGTAAGATCCAGGATGAAAAGAAAAAAAAATAAAACTATCACTATTTGCAGATGACATAATATTATGAATATATGAATAATAAACTTCAAAGATCTCATCAAAAACTGTTAGAATATATGAATTCAGTAATGTTGCAGAAAACAAAATCAATTCATACAAACTCGTTGTGTTACTATACAATAATAACAAACCATCAGAAATAGAATGAGAACAATCCCATTTACAATTGCATCAGTAAAACTAAAAACCTGGTAATAAATTTAACCAAGGAAATAAAACACTTATATATTGAAAACAACGAAGATATTAGGGGGAAAAATTGAAGAAGACCCAAATAAGTGAAAAGATATTCCATGTTAATGGATCAGAGGAACTTGTATCGTTGAAGTGGCCTTAATATCTAATTTACAGATACAATACAATCTCTATCAAAATTCTAATGGTATTTTTCACAGAAAGTGTAACAAACAATTCCAAAATTTGCATGAAAACAAAAAGACCCCAAATAACCAAAGCAGTCTTAAAGAAAAAAAAAGGGGGAACAAAGCTAGAGCCATCACACTCCCTGATTTTAAATTCTACTTCAAAGTTAGAGTAGTTAGAAGAGTATGGACCCTGGCTGGTGTGGCTCAGTGGACTGAGTGTCAGCCTACAGACCAAGAGGTTGCTGGTTGGATTCCAATTTCAGGGCCCATGCCAAGGTTGTGGGACAGGTCACCAGTAGGGGGCACATGAAAGGCAACTACACACTGATGTTTCTCTCTGCCCCTTTCTCCCCCCCTGCCTCTCTCTAAAAATAAATAAATAAAGTCTTTAAAAAATAAAAAAGTGTTATATTGACATAAAAACAGGCATATAGATCAATAATACGGAATAAAGACTCTAGAAATAAACCCATATCTATCTCTATATCTATATATATAAATATAATCAATTAATTTTACTTCAAAAAAGCCAAGAATATACAATGGGTAAAGGACAGCCTCTTCAATATAGAATGGAGAAAAATGAAGAGTCACATGCAAAAGAATGAAATTGGGCAACTATCTTAAACCATACACAAAAATAATCTTAAAATGGATTAAAAACTTGAACATAAGATCTGAAACCACAAGATTCCTAGAAGAAAACATAAGTGGAAAACTCCATGATATCAGTCATAGTAAAAAAATTTTGAATCTGACACCAAAAGTAAAAACAACAAAAAACAACATTAAAAATATGGGATTATGTCAAAATAAGGTTCTGGAAAGCTAGAAATACCATCAATAAAATAAAAAGACAATCTACTGAATGAAAGAAAATATTTGAAAATTATAAAATATATGATAAGGAGAAATATTAAAAATATATTAAAAACTCATACAACTTAGCAAAAAAAATCTGATTAAGAAATATGCAAAAGATCTGAGTTGGTATTTTTCCAAAGAAGACAAACAGATGGCCAAAAAAATGTATGAAAAGTTGCTCAACATCATTAATCATCAGGAAAACGCAAATCAAAACCACAATGAGCTATTACCTCATACCTGTTAAAAAGGCAAGAAATAACAAGTGTTGGTGAGGATGTGGAGAACAAGAAACCCTCATGTCTTGTAGGTGGGAATATAAATTTATGCAGCTAATATGGAAAACAGTATAAAGTTTGCTCAAAAAATTAAAAATAGAACAAATGCCCTGGCTGGTGTGGCTCACTGGATTGAGTGCCAGCCTGTGAACCAAAGGGTCGCCAGTTTGATTCCCAGTCAGGGCACATGCCAGGATTGCAGGCGAGGTCCCCAGTAAGGGGGTATGAGAGGTAAACAAACATTGATGTTTCTCTCCCTCTCTTTCTCTCTCTCTTCCCCTCTGTCTAAAAATAAATCATTCTTTTTTTTTTCAAAAAAAGAAGATTCTCTCAAAAAAAAAAGAAAAAAAAAGAACTACCACATCATTCAGCAATTTTACTTCAATGCAAATACCCCAAAAAAACGAAAACAGTAATTCAAAGATTTTATACATACGAGGCCTTCCAGAAAGTATCCAGCTCTGTACTATGAAAAATAGAGACATTTATTGAAAAAGATACAAGAAATATTGTACATAGGACAGTAGTGCTTCAGTCCCCTTCAAAGTAGGCAACTGGGCACCTCACAAAGTTCTCTCAATTGCTATCAGTAGCCCTGTCTTCGCTTTCAAAGATGATTTTAGTTTTGGGAAAAGCCAGAAGTCACAGGGCACCAAATCTGGGCTGTAGTGGGGCTGAGTCACCTGGGTGATCTATGTTTCATCAAAAAACTCTGCATGAGATGTGATGCATGAGGGGGTGCATTGTCATGATGAAGCTGCCAATCACAGTTGCCCATAGGTGCAGCCTTCTGAATCATCAGAGTAGATTCTGCAGAAGAATGTTCAAGTTTAATGAAAAATTTGATGCAGATTCATTGCTCTACTCAGTCATTTTGAATGCAATGACAGTCACATTGTACACCTACTCACTCAATGATGTCTACCACCCCCACTGACTAGTATGGTGAGGTCATCATTGTTCACACATGTGCATTCCATTCTATTCTTCTTGGCTGCCAGGTTACATCAATGTTTTGCAAACTGTTCTCATTATATTAACAATGGCTAGACTTTTTCTGGAGAGACTATATATATATTCATTGCAGCATTATTTATTATAAGTAATCAAGATATGGAAACAACCTATTTGTCTATCAATGGATGAATGGATAAATTACTTGTAGCAATGGAATACTATTCAGCTATAAAAAATAATGAAACCTTGCCATTTGAAAGGACATTTGATGGACCTTGAGGACATTATGCTAAGTGAAATAGTTCAAAGAGAATAAGACAAATGTTATATGATCTCTCATATATGGTAAATCTAAAACAAACAGATAACAACCTCCACCAAAGTCTATAAATTAGAGAACAGATTTGTGGTTTCTAGATGCGGGAGTAGGAAAGGGAAAAATGGGTGAAGGGTGTGAAAAGTGAATATATAAACAAAGAAACAAAATAAAAGCCTCTTACTGGAAAATTCCTTTAAAAGTATAAGCTCAAGTAAATAAAATCCCCAGAGGCAAAAAGAAAATAAAAATGGAAAAAAGATGTATAACATTTCATGAGTCTTCAGTTGAGTGATCAATAGAGCAATCATAATAGAAAACAATCTTTGGAATGTCCTTTTCACCTTTATAACACCTGCCATATGGAGGGTAACACTGGGCTTAATAATAGTCACCAATATGTCCCCTAAAGCAAGTGACATAAAGGAAAGAATAAACGAATGAGACATCATCAAAATAAAAACTTCTGCACAGCCAAAGAAAACATCAACAAAATGAAAAGGGAACCAACTGCATAAGAAAATATATTTGCCAATGATACCTTGGACAAGGGTTTGATCTCCAACAGGTGTAAAGAACTCACACCACTCCATTCCAGGAAGACAAACAACCCAATTAAAAAAATGGGCACAGGGCCTGAACAGACACTTCTCCAAGGAGGACCTACAGAGGACCTCGAGATATGTGAAAGGATGCTCAGCATCACTAGCCATCAGATAAATGCAAATTAGAACCACAGTGAGATACCACTTTACACTAGTCAAAATGGCCATCATAAACAAATCAACAAACAACAAGTGCTGACAAGGTTGTAGAGAAAAGGGGACCCGAGTACACTGTTGGTGGGAGTGCAGACTGGTGCAGCCACTGTGGAAAGCAGTGTGGAATTTCCTCAGAAAACTAAAAATGGAACTACTTTTTGACCAAGCAATTCCACCATTGAGATTATACCCTAAGAATCCAGAAACACTAATTGAAAAGAACCTATGCACCCTAATGTTCTTAGGAGTACAATTTACAATAGTCAAGTGTTGGAAGCAACCTAACTGCCCATCAGTAAATGAGTGGATCAAAAAACTATGGTACATTTACACAATGGAATACTACACAGCAGAAAGAAAGAGCTACTGCCCTTTGTGACAGCATGGATAGAACTGGAGAGCATTATGCTAAGTGAAATAAGTCATGGGTGAAAGACAAATACCATATGATCTCACTTATAAGTGGAGCCTAAACAACAAAACAAACAAGCAAGAAAAAAAGAACCAGATGCATGGAAATAAAGAACAGATTGACAGTGACTGGGGGAGGGGGAAGGGGGATAACACAGGAAAGAAGGGGAGGGGTTGTCAAGAAACATTAGGCATCTAATGAGGATATTACCCTCCCAAACTCCAAAAAAAGGATTTTGTTATTTTACAAAGTGTTTGTTCAGAAATTCTCGAAAGAAACAAAGTAGTATATTTACATGTTAAGAAAAGACCTGCAATAAAATATTTATGTATAGTTTAAAAATTCTGTTAAACAAACACCAAAAGACTATCCAAATGACAATTTGTTGAATCAAATGTTTGACTTAAGTGTTACTAAGATCATTATATGTGACACATTATATGTGTCAGTTTTAATGTAATCTGATTCCCTCTGTTAGGTATATCAAAGCTTTTGTAAAAGTGCTTTTAAATGAGAGTGGAAAGGAAGTTCTTTTTGGAAGGGATAAATGAGGTTATCACATGCTTTCCGTAGACATACATTACAGAGCCTGTGAGAAAACATTTTGCACTTTCTTTCTAGCTCCTCAGTGACTGTTACAATACAAAAGTTTCTATCAAATAACGCATAATGAGAAAGGAAAAGAAAATTCATCTTAAGAATGGAAGTTAAGTGTCCAGTATAAACATTTTTGTTATATTTTCCTGCATCAAACATTTTATTCTTTTTACTCTTAACTCCTTATTGAGTATTACAAATAAGATGTAAAGGAAATTTCCTTGGTCAGGTCCTTGTCAGTTATCTTAATATTATAGAAAACCAATAATGACCCAGAATGATTACATCATCACTTTTCTTGTAAAGGCTTAATATTTATAAATGTGTTTTCATTCATTGACAACTTGTATATTAATTGTCTGTTTCCCTAAGTGAACTGTAAAATCTTTGCAGTTCTGGACAGTGGATTATTCCTATCTCCCTAGTACATACAACAATGTCTGGCAAATGAATAATAGGTACTCAATACATGTGGAACAAATGGATAAGTCTGCCTTCATTGCCTGTAGAAAGCACCAGGGCCCCACTAGCTGCAAACTCTATTGGCTGCGAAGCTCTCTAAAAATGGCATATTGGATTCTCCCTTCAACCCAACAGATGCAGCAATTAGCAAGCAATAAAAATGAACCTAATCTTAGCATTTATTTGATGATGACCTTGTTTGTTTTGATGATTCTCAGCTCATACTTTAATGCTGCAGTTTACAGCTGCAGCTTTGTGACACGCAAGACATAATTTGGAGTTCAAAATTGTTTATCTACTTTATAAAGAAATGTGCCACAATAAATATGAAGCATGGAAGTATGTAATCTGTAGGAAGTGAGAACATTTTCATTTTAAAATAATTGAAACAATAAAATAGTACTCAAAGTTTTAACAAATGGCAGGGAGTTTCAGTTGATGTGACAAATAAGCCAGTTGAAGAACACAAAAGTCAGTGGAAATGATAAAGACCTCTAGGGAGTTTAATCTTGTTTGTCAGAAAAAGTATCGCAGCTGTTTTTTTAAATCTAGAGAAGCTAATCAGTGGCTGTAGTAAACAGAAAATGGATTAAATGCAAGAGTGTTGTTCTTTGAGATATCAGAACATATCATAGCAGAACATGTTGACTTTTGAGAATACATGACACACAAGAACATGACAAGCCGTAATCCAAATAATGTTTCAGATGGGCATATTTCTGTGTTTCATATTGCATATTTGGAGCACAGGGGCCATGTGAAGAACTTAATCCAAACTTTGCTACACTACACAAAATTTCACAGGTGCCCTATAGGCCTGCCACAAGTTCTGCCTGTGTACTTGCCATTGTTTCTACTACATTAAAGAGGTAAAGCTTCCTTTGACTTTTGAAAATGTGACCAACTGTGCTACCTGGTTTGTAGAGTGCTTCTTTACATTGTTGTTTTATTTCTGTGAGATTATGTATTTTCTCGTGGTGATCTAAAGGTTTCAAAGAGCTCCAATACAATGTCTAGAAGGATGGAAGACAATTACTGAACACCTCCCAAGGCGTAGTCCTTGTATACATATTCTATTATGTAGTTCATTATAATGAACTCTCAGAATACTTCCAATTTTCCTCTGAAACCTTCCTAGAAGTTCAAAAGCAGAGAATATATTTTATTTCACCTCAAATTTTCTAAATATTCTATGTCCACCATTTCTTCTTTTATTTCAGTTGTAGCAGTGTTGTGGTGTATAATGTGTGTGTGTATGCGTGTGACTATCTTTCTGTATGTTGAGTGATTTTTCTTACATTTCATTACATTTCTTCAACTAATTCATTCAGAATATAACACATATTAGTCATCATAAGGCTACTAAATACAAATTAAATATTTTCAGTCTGCTGCTGAGATTCAAAAAATATTACTTGAAAGAACCTCAAAGTAACAGGAAAGATTTCCAAATACCTCCCAGGCCTGAAGGTGTTTCATTCCTCCAAATTTGTCATAAATATATTGGCCTGAAAAAGTACAGAGAGAACTTCCTGTAGCAACAATTGTAGTAAGCAGTAGAAGACAGCTAAACTTCTGGAAGTCCTTGAATTTGTATTCATATCTTTGTTAGCTATCTAGAACAAAAATAATGGTAAGTATGCAAATGCAGTTAATGACTACTCCATATTCCAAAACATGGACTTTTGATATAAAGACAGAATGAGGGAAATGCTTTTCAATTATGTTTCAACCCTGTTTTAAGGAAGCAGAAATCTCATCTGAGATAGTAACACATAAATCATCATGGGATAAGGAAGTGGCAGCATCACTGAAACTCAGGGAACATTGAACTAACAAAATCTGAATCATGATCGAGAAGCAAGGACAGATAGATTTCTCTTACCCTTTCCTGTCTAAATGATAAGTCTATGTGGAGAAAGTGATAGTTAACATCTGGACTGCACTATAATTAGACCCATATGTTATCTGTAAACTGTGGCAAACTTTTCCTAGGGTTAATTGTTTTTATATGTGGTATATAGCTGATTATATAGTGTTACCCTACTTTCAATTTATCATTTTTCTGACCTTTACAAATCCTTCAAATGAATAAGACTCTTTGAATAGAAATTCCTGAAATACACTAACATTACTAGTCAAAGTAGGGATTCTCAACTGTGAACATTCTGTTGTGATTGAGACTACTAACTGCCCTTTAATAACTACTCCCCAAGCTTCCTTTTGGTAGGAGTATGCCCAGTTTTAGCCAGGTCTATGGCTTCCCAGATATAGACAACATTCATGAACCTCTCTTGTAGTTAGTTATGGTCTTGTCACCAAGCTTGGGCCAAAGGTCCAGAATGATCTGTGCAACTTCTAGGCCACATTCTTGAAAGGAAGGCATTTGACCTTCAGTTTTACTCCTTTTCATGAATTGGGATGCTAGCAAGCCATATTTTTTCCATGTGGTCAAGGAGAATACCGTTAGAAATGGCAGAGCACTAAGAGTCACTTCAATAAATTTAATTTTCAAAAAATAGAACAATTCTGGGTACCTAGATACCCTAATTGAAAATAATTCAGGCTAAGAAATCAACGAGCTTGGTCTTTTAACCTTGAAAATTTTTTATCTTGCTTAAACAACTATTATTTGATCTCTGTTAAAACAGGCAAACAGAGATCTTATAACAATTTGTAGGATTTCCCTGGGAAAAACAAAATCAGAGAAGCTAAGATGAATAGTCTTCATTAAGCAACTTTTACAGTTCTGTGGACAGATACTTTGTGATGCCGATGCATGCACAGGTAGTACATGCTTTGTGATGCTTTATCATGGGGAAAGCATACATGAATTTGAGCCAAAACTTTTACTGAGAATAAATATTGATTATAGACAGGCTGTCTCTTCCCTTAGGATACACACAAAATGGTAGAACAGATATGATTAATTCAAAATGAAATTTAAATAAAAATTGTACAATCTTAAATGCTAAGTAATATCTTATGGAGGGTGATGTCTTCATAAATGAGCCTTAATACTATGAAAACACATTTGGAATGAATTTTAGAATAATCATTGAGATCTAAGCTCAAATATAGCCAGGGAACAATTATTTAATTGCAGAGAAGCAGAAGTTGGAGGATGTTCTGCTTTTGAGGCAAAGCACTGTTGTTTGGACACAAAGTCAAAGTACATAGATCTGTTTTTACTCATGAATCTTTCAAGTTTCTGCACAGTCTGCTTGGCATGGATTTCTGATGCAGCATCACTAAATTTTCTACTAGTAAGATATGCAAACATTTTACTAGTATGCAACACTCTTATCTTAATCAGGCAAAATGTATTAATCCTGCCACTGACAACACCAATATATAGTCAATCACTGCATAGAAGCTGATGAAAATATTTTGTCTCATTCTGTTACATAATTAGGAATTTTGCTTTGATGTACATAAAGCAGGACTGATAGAATATAAGCTAAGAGTTTTAAGATGCCAACTTATTTTTATATAAGCTGGTATCTTAAAATGCCCTGCTATCATGAATGGGATCTAATATAAAATTAGAGCATCTCTGGATCACTAAGTCATTATAAAAATAAAAAGGAACATTTTACAACAAACTTTTACTTACACAATAATTCTGGCACTTGCTCTATTGGCAATGTAATATCTGGAAAAAATTGTGTTCATTTCAAATGAGAAGGGAAAATAAAATGTTATAGTTACGATTCCTTAATACATTTTCAAGTAACTTTGTACATAGTGTATCAATTGATTCTCACAAGTATGTAAACTTAGTGAGTAGTAAAAAAATATATGGTCATCATTTGCTAGATAAAACTTCTTAGGCTCAGAAATGGTAGATGACACTCTCACAATCCTAGATCAAATGATTGCTAGATGTTAGATCAGAAGTCACATCCCTTGAAACTTGACTTTAAATGTACTCATGTCCCTATTTAATATAACTTGTGACCATACCTTAGTCCTCATTTGCTGAAACTTGAGATTATTTTAAAATACGGTTAAGTCTAGAGTTGTGTGACCAATCCTGCTGGTTATCTACTCAAAATCCAGCCTCCTCCTCTATATTACTAATAAAATAGAATCCAGATTTTATTTGAGGCAGTGATAAATTCAAGTTGAGAACTTGATTTTGAAAGCTATTTTGAAAAGAATGGTGGTCCTGTGACAGGCTGACATAGTCATGGCCAATGAGATGTTTACAAAAGTGAACTGAGTAGGACTTGTAAGAGTATTATCTTCCTTATAAACAGAGAAAAATCATCTTCCACATGCTTTTCACTTTGGGTCTTTTCATTCTTTCTGCTGAAATACAGACTTCTTATGTGGGGGTGCAACAGCAATGTTTGAACAAACTACATCAACTTGTCGTTGTCTGCTCCTGGACTTCATATTACAGATCAAGTCTTTCAAATCTCAGGGAAATTATATTTTAACATGTTTTTAATATTTCTTTCCTTCTTTTCTTCTGAAGTGTTTATTCAGGAAAATACTAAACAGATACATTTTTAACACCTATAATACATCTGCCACTATCTTATAGTGGGGATACAAATTTAAACAAGACAAGTTTCCTACCTTCATAGAGCTTACTTTCTAACAGGAAATACCAACTGCAAATAAGTGAAAAATTATTGTGTAATTTCAAATTGTGTTAAGAACTATGAAGGTATACACAGGGAAAAATGAGCAAAAACGATGGTGGGACAATGATAAATAAGGCAGTCTTATTCAGATAGGACATCTCTGACTGGAAACTTTTGAAGAATATATCTGAATATATCCCACTTCTGTGAATATACCTGAAGAAACCCAAAACACTAATTTGAAAGAACATAAGCACTCCTATGCTACAATTGCCAACATATGGAATCAGCCAAAGTGTCCATCAGTAGATGAGTGGATAAAACAACTATGGGACGTTTACACGATGAAATGCTACTTGACTGTAAAAAAGAAGAAAATTTTACCCTTTGTGACCATATGGATGGATCTGGGGAATATTATGCTAAGTGAAATAGTCAGAGAGAGACAAATACCATATGATTCCACTCATATGTGGAATGTAATGAACAAACTGAACTAACAAATGAAATAGAGACAGACTCACAGAGAGCAGGTTGAGAGTTATGGTGGCAGTTAAGGGGTGGAGGGATAAAACAAAAAAGAAAACAGACTCATGAACATAGACAACAATGTAGTGATTGCAGAAGGGAGTGGGGTATAAAGGGGTATGCTAATGTGAAAAAATGCATAAAAAATACAGAAAAAAAAAGAGGCCTTGATCAAGCGTGGATAAGCTCCTCACTACCCCTACCCTGTCCTTGGAATGTTACATTTCACCCATTGCTCCCATGGCCAGAACTGTTTCAAGAAAACAACCTTGAGAGAACAAGTGTTAGTTCTATCTGCACTTCATACTGACTGAATTTACTTAAGGCCTCTATATAAACGTGTAAGATTCTGGCTTGCAGGTGAGGAGATTTATTCATTTTGTGGCCACCCGCGCCTAGCCTCTTATGTAAGTTTCCCCGCTTATCAAACCTGCCACCAACCTATTTGGAGTGGTCTGCCTCTTCCTTCTGTCTTTCCTTGTTCTCTGTGTTTGGGGGCCTATTTCAGATTTTATTTGGGGAACTCTCAAGGTTGTGAAATAGATTATTATGTTGCACACCTAAAACTAAAACAAAATAATGTTGAATGCAAAAAATAAATAAATAAAAAGGAAAAAAGAAACAGACTATAGAGGTCAAGGTAGCAGCAGGAAATCAGTTACATAATTATCCCGTGGGTCTGTGGGCAAATCCCACAAATTTACCATTTCCATCTTCTTCAGATTTATAAACTGAATTTTAAAATCCTTATTCTGATCTATAGGATGTCTTTATTTCAATTTCAAATTAATCAATTCAATGTTTTGAAATATCTAAACTGCCAGATATTGTTTCTATTAAAAACCAAACTCATATATTTCAATGAAATATTCTTAAATGTCTCATTCTTTGTTTTTTATTACTTACTATTCTTTAGTAAATATTATACCATTTAGGTAGAAATGGCTAGCAGTAATTTGGTAGAAATCAAGATAGTCAACAATGTCATTTAGTTAATTTTATTATAGACAATTTTGGTAAACTATGGACTACTGCCATCTGTCTTAAAGATCTTTGTTGATTTTCTAGAATATTCAGGTTTTTAATACTATTTTTCAAATTTTTTTTAGGTAGTCTCTAATTCTGACAACTTCCCCCAAGTAATCATAGAGTTGGAAGACTACTACTTTCAAAGAAAAAACAAAAAAACTTTGAAGAGAAATAATATTGCTATCTTCATCATCTTATGAAAAAGACAATAAGTATTTGAACATTTTCCATTTATAAAGACCTCTTGAGGTCCTTTTCTTTAACTGACAAAAAGGTAATTTTTAGTTCATATTTTATTATCATCACTTTTATTGCAATAAGGAAAAACTACTTCCCTGTGCTTGTTTTGGTTCTCAGGAGTATAAGTTAGTTGTTCATTAGGCCAGGCCTTGTCCTATTTCATCACTGAGCTGCAGGTAGATAAAGGCAAGGAACTAAAATCTCATCTCTTTCAGTTCTCTCTCAGATTGAACAGCAGATGTCATATGGAAGAGAGCGGAGTGAAAAAAGATCTGCAGGGGGACGTCAAAAGATAATACACAGCCAACAAGGTGAGTTTGCTTGGTAATGAAGCCATGGCCACTGTAACCTTCCACTGCTCTTAACAAGGTGGAAAAAGTCTGCTCAGCGCTTCAGCATACACCTACTATTCTTTCCCCTCAGCAGGCTCATTTCTTTAGGGCACACAGGAAATAGACTTTTCACTCTCAAGTATGCCCCAGACTCTTTTGTGCTTGAGGAATAAGGAAGTCTATGTTTGTGGAAAAATATGATATAAAGCCTTTTGAAATAATCTAAGACAAAAATACTTTTTTGAACCATACTTTTAAAAATTATGATGAATTCAAATATTTAATGGATAGAGATCACTGTAATATTTCTAAGAAAGTTCTTATTTTCTATAATATTATTAATAAGTTTTCATTGCTATGTATCATAATGGAACAGTAGTAAAAATGGATATCTCTCAATTTTCTATAAATAATTGCATTGATTGCAACAGTGTTTAAGTATTACCAACTTATATCTCCTCCCAGAAGAACATATGCCATTAGCAGTATATACTCATCTTTATTCCACCAGACTGTCAAGCTCCTGTTGACATATTGTAAATACTCAACAATACATTACATTAGTAATCTATAGTTATAAAATTTTCAAAAAAATTAAAAATGTTGACAGTATCTTAGACTTTCCTTGTCTTTCATGACCTCCACAGTTTTGAGGAGTACTGGTTACCTATTATTTTGTATAATGTCTGTCCCTAAATGTCTAATACTCGTGTCATGATTAGACTGGGGTTTTAATTTTAGGGAATAAAACAACAGACATGGAGTGGGATTCTTCTCATCACTTCTTATCAGGGGGCACATGATTTCAGTATGACTTATCATTGGTGAAGTCAATGGGCAGCAAGTACTTAGTTAAGGTATTGAGTGCCACTTTTCTCTACTCTACATCACTGTTCTCCATTTTCTGCACTCTCTCCTTTGAAGTGAGTTACTAATGTAGCCTTCACTTAAGGAGATTGTTGTTGCTGGTGATAGCTATATATATTATGTAGGAGTCTATAAGAAATATTTGTATCTTCTTTAGACTAAGATATTTTAATTAGGAGCTCAATTTTCTTCCTGCTTTCTATGAGAATATATTCAGGTTTCATCATTTCTTCTCCCTTCTGAACCTCAAAAAGATAGAGGTAGATTCGGAAAATATTTTTTTTCTGAACTCTAATTGCTTCAGAAGTTTTTATACATTTCACTAAACTATTTGGAGGTTTTGGGAGATGAGCCTTACTAACTTAGGCTAGACTTAATTAATTTTGATTAATTTAGGCCTGATTATTTTCTCCCTCTCTGAAATCAATACAACTTATGTAAAATATTTAGTCACTGAAAAAACATTTTGAGAACACTTAATATATCCATGCCACTATTCTAGGACCTGTGGATATTTTAATACAATCAAGATTGTTTCCCTTTTATTTAAGTAGTGAGGAAGACCATCTTGTAAGCAAATAAATAGACCTAAAATAGAAATAAAATCCACAGAATTTATCCTATGGGCTATACACTGCAAAAAGTAGTATGAAGCACAGTGCTTTCACATTGTGGATAGTCAATAAATATTTGAATGTTAAATATTGAACATATAATATCAAGGACAAAAGATAATAACCTTAAAATTCTCCCGCAGTGATGGTTCATACTTGTCAAGTAGATAGCCAACAGCATGAGCATCCAAATTTGTATTTAAAACAAATATAATTAGATGTACTTTACCAGCTAAATCATTACATTAAAATTGGTCAATATATTTGGATTGCTTCACCATTCTGACTGAAATTTACATAAAATACCTTGATGTGAAAATAATCTACAACTCTCAGAGATGGGGCAATTATGGCTTCACAGAAAAATTGGAGCTCCCGCCAGACAGATGAGGAAAAAAATTGGAGTCAGAAAGCAGGGCCTAGGAAAAAATGGATCAACAATGCTGCTCAGGCCAAATACAAGGAAATAATAAAAATGGACTTAATCCATACTAATGTGCAGTGGTGAGACAAAAGGATGAGGTCTAATTTGAGTGACTGAAGTATCAAAACAGAGGTGAAGAAGTTAAAGGAAATCAGAGATTATTAAGCAGAAAAAAGAATGTAAGGAAATGGACTAAGAAGTCACTATCCCAGTCTAATGACTACTTTCAAATATATTCCAAAAGGAAATCTAGAAGAACAGACAGAAGCATGAGTTAAGTCTACTGAACTCTTATAGTAGAAGATCTAAGGAAACTTTTGTTGCTTGTTCATTACCAGGTGTGAGCGAAGGCCGCCAGAGCTTACTGAAACCTTGAGGAACATAGAACATGACAGTTGAGAGTAGGCAGCTATGTACCTTCACGTTAATCACATGAGCAACTTAGAGAAACACAGGTTGACAACCACAGCATTAGTTCTTCATTTCCATTTATTTAAACATGTATAAAGATTTCTGTATTTATTATTTAATTTATTCACTTTCGTACTTGGCCAGCAAACATCCGTAGACCTATTATGTAGACCCAGACTATGCTCTCTCTACAATTCCATTAATCGAAAGCTATTGCATAGTGCATTCTGCTAGAACAGCTATTCTAGCAAAACAGCTAATCACATTTTAGCAAAATGCTAAAACTATGTATATAATACCCCTCTGGAAATTAAACCTCTGATGGAAATAATCCCAGAGCCAACTGGAGGCAAAACAATCACATATACACACACACACAAAAGTGAGGGAGATTCGAGCAAGTTTGTGTTTATAAATCTGATGTGAAGTGAGTTATGTGGCTATTGCAAGTGAATATATCTGGAATTATAAATAAATTCTAATTGTGTATAAACAGTCCATATTGGCACAAGATGGATTGTTGATAAATAGACAAACGCTGGCCAACAGAGTGGGCAAAAAAACTTTTATTAAGAATCTATCTTGGGCAAGACACCATATTATGTGGTTCATATATGGTATCTTTTTTAATTTTCATAACGATTATATGAGATAGAGGATAAATTTGCTACTAGAAGATTTAGTCACCTGTGGGAAATCCTCATAAATTATAAAAATACTTAATTTTGCTGTGACATATTCTGATTCAAATATGCTTTGAGATCAGTATCCATAATATGGGGTCCAGCAGAAGTAAGCCTCCTTGAATGTGGTCAGTAGGGTAATAATATGGATGTAATAATTTATAGTTTTAATTTCAACATTTCACCTAAAATGTCATATGGTGTCCTTGAGTGTGATATTGTGATATTACAGAATTACATGCTTATGATTTTGTAATAAAAGATTTTTTTTTAATAAAACAACAGTGTTATTTGTGCTGGACACTGTATAATGATTTCTTCAGTTGATGACTCAGCATTAGCTCTCACCCTGCACCCTTATTCTACTCTCCTCTTCACGTGATTGAATTCAGATGATGTGATAAAAAGCCCAAAGCAAAGGAAAGAGATGGGAACATTATTTGTGTTTGAAAATGGCATTGAAAAATATCTGATAAGACACTGGTCACTTATGTATAGAAACATTAAGATAAGAATGCCATGCATATTTTTTATGTTTTATATGCCATTTTATGTTGGATTATATATGTTCCTGTAGTCTAACAAAATGTTAAATTTTGAGAAAGATCCATGACTGTCAGGGCCAAGCTGCATTATCATTCCCATTTTCCACATGAGGAAAGAGAAGTTTAGGACAAATAGCACATCGGTCACAAGGCGAGCAAAGAGAGACAAGAAACCTATTATCCCCACAGTTTGTGTCCTTTATGCAAAGCTGCTATAACCTTTAGTTGAGATGGAAACAATCTTTCATCCCAAGGGCCTTTTCTATGATGTCTTTCTTTTTTCCTTCTTTTTTTTAAATGAGATAAAGAATTTGCAATTGATCCTTGAACAATGCACCTTGTGGGTCACCGACACTCCTGTGTAGTCAAAAATCCATGTATAACTTTTGAATCTCCCAAAATTGCAGTACTATTAGCTTACTGTAGACCTGAAATCTTACTAATAACATAAACAGTCAATTAATACATATTTTGTTGTCATTTGTATTATATACTATATTCTTACAATAAAGCCAGCCAGAGAAAGAAAGTACAGGGTTGAACAAAAGTAGGTTTACAGTTGTGAGTACACAAAACAGTATATTCTTGTATTATTATTTTTTAATTATTGTGTTATTTTCCATATGAACAACTGTAAACCTACTTTTCCCCCACCCTGTATTATTAAGAAAATCATAAGGAAAAGAAAATTCATGTACAATATTTAGTGAAAAAAATCTGTCTATAAGTGGACCAGTGCAGCTTATACTTGTGTTGTTCAAGGATCAAATATACTTTACTTAGGACAAAATTGTCAGAAAGAGCAGAAAGACAATCCCAATGTAGAACTGGATTAATAAAAACAAGGGAAAATTCAGAATGAAAAAGAATGCCACATAAACCTTTAAATATAGAGGCACTTCCTTATCTTGGGGATATTAAAGGTCTTATCTATAAATGCCAGGTACAATAAATTGAACCACATTCAGATCATTCACCTGGGGAGAATGAGTCAAGCCATGTGTGAACCTTAAGCTGTCACTTTCAAAAATTGTGAGACCGACCTAAGACTTCACCTCTAGCAATCAAAACTGAGAAGTTAAAAAATTAAATGAAATAGCTCGATATTACTTTCAGTGGAATTGATGCCTTTTATTTTAAATTACTGCTGATGGAAAAATACAGGAAAAAAAGCACGGCTTTTTATTGACTTATACTATATTTTAAGTACCAGTCTAAAAGACTACAATTTATCTATAAAAAATACAAATTATTAAGGAATCTTGACTATATCTTATAGGTGACAGTAGGTGAAGTGCATTATTTAGAATTTAAACAAGGGGTAACTGTCTCCCAAATAGATCCTATTTCACTTCTATGTGTTTCCACATTATACTATACTTATCTCTACGTTGTTAACTTTTATGTTGTAATAAGATATTCCACTGAATAGCTACTAGACTGTTAGCTTTTTGAGGGTGGCAACTGGTTCTTATTTATTTTTATACCAACAAGTAGCATGGTGTATACCACATTGTGAAGTATTTTTGTTTTTTAAAAAAATTTTATTTAATATATTGGGGTGATATTGGTTAATGTGTCATATAGATTTCAAATGTAGATTTTTATGATATATGATCTGTATATTGCATTGTGTATCCACCACCCAAAGTCAAATCATCTTCCATCATCATATGTTTGGCCCCATTTACCCTTTAAGTTTTAATAAATGTTAGAATGAGTAATTTGGATTTTGTTTCAGAAAATTATCATGTCAGCTTGGAACCCAGATTGAAGGCAAGAGAAACCAGAAAAAGAAGAACATTTGAGGTTACAGCTGTTGAGAAGGGAAGACATAAAGCTGGCCCAGTTAAGGCAGTGGTAGTGAGGTTGGAAAGAAGGCAATGTATTTGAGTATTTCAGAAAGTAAAATCAAACTTGTTTGGTAACTATTTAAAAAAGTAAAGAGAGAAGGGAGTGAAATTGAAGTTTATGCCTGTGTTCCTTTCTATGTGACTAAGTGAATTAGGAAGTAATCAATCAGTATCAGGGATGCAATAGAAGAAGCTATTTTGGAAAATAAGGATAATTATTTTTATTTTTAACAAGCAATGGTTTTATGTATTATTTCCAGGACTATGCTAGTGTTCATGGCTTGAGTAACCTTTTGGATTCACCATACACCATAGCATAACAAAAGGACTTAAGTAGTTTTTGCATTAACTTCTCATCCTCCCCTCTTTTCAAAGTCATTCTCTCATAATTAGGTAGCACATTATTCTTTTAGGATGAGTTAGTTTCCTTGCCAAATATATTTTCCCAGAGCAAGTCCTTCTGAGTTATTTATATAAAATATGTTTAGTTTTGTTGCCATGACTAAAAATAATTTTTGTTCTCAACCTTCTTAGCTATTTCCCAGAGAAAATGTACAGTCAAATACCAGCGAATGCACCCGTCAGTTTCCTTTGGTGGGTCTTGATTTAGTGACTGCAGTGCTGTGCATGGTCATGACTGCGATCTTCTGAGTATCCTCTTTCTAATGCTGTGGCACAAAGGAGAGGGCAGGGATGTGGGAGAGAGGCACATCTGTGTTTAAATGCCAGTCATGCTGCATTCACTTAATCTCCATGAGCTTCAATTTCTTCATCTGTAATAACACTTTTCTCATCATGTTGCTGCACAGAAGAAATGAAATAATGTAAAAGAAAGTTTCAGTTACAGATTTCCAATTACCTGCCTACATGCCGATTCAGTGGCTGCTCATGCTTGTGTTCAAAGATTTTTTTTCCTTATATGAATAAGAGGTAAAATTCATGACTAACTGTAAAGAGCAAACAGAGAGCTGCTAAAATGAAGAAATGGAACACATTATGATATTATTTTTTTAATATGACAGTAACACTAAAGTTGTAAATAGTTGAAAATATTTTTTGAGTATATCGGAATTCAAAAATATTAAACAGACTGAAACAGTAATCTAGAAATAATAAGAGATTTACTAGGGTAAAAAGTGGAGTTGGTAGGTATTCTGAAAGGCCTAAGGACTTTGAGTTGACTCCTCAGCTAATTAAACAGCAATATGATGACCTAAGAAGGAAGTTTAGTCCTAATGGCATCTGTAGAGGTGGAGGGTCCAGAATAAAGAAGGCAATAGCCCACCATTGTAGTTGTCATCCACCAGACATAATCCATGAGAAGAAGAGGGAGACTTAACAAAAATGACTTGACGATAAGATGTCTTATGATGGAGAGTAAGAAGTTGTGGAAGCTTAAGACACGTACTAATTTAATTTTCTATAAAACGTGATGGGGAAATAAGATATGCTCTACTCTTCCTATTTGTCCAGAAGGATTTATCTATATCTACTGCATTTATCTATTGCAGCATAACAAGCCACCCAAAACTTAGATGAAGACAAACATTTTGTTATGCCCATGAGTGTGGTTCAGAATTTTTAAAAAAATGCACAGCAGAGATGACCTTTCTCTTCTCCATAATATTAGTGGGGACTATTCCTTAGTCAGTACATGCTGCAACAATAAAATGCTATAAACTGAGTGGCTAATACTAACATATTTATTTCTCACATTTTTTGGAGGCTGGGATCAGGGTGCCAGCATGGTCAGGTTCTGGTGAGAGCCTCTTTAGGAACTGTATGTAATTCTGTGTGATGATTTCTGATAAATTATCATTTCTGATGTTAAATGATGGTGAGTCATTGGTAAGTTAGGAGAAACTAAAATTAGAAGATTATTCTATTCTCTTTCACAGAAGGAAGGCTAGGCAATCTAAAGAAATGTAGTAGGAGCATATTTTACTTATAACTGAAGCTGTGCATCAAGTCATTTAGAACAAGGTCATTTCTAAGAGAGAAAGAGTCCTAAAGGTTATGAGTGAGAAGCAAACATTTGGTTTAAATGAGTTGTCAGTTCCATAAAGGCCTGAGTTATGTATCCAGAGTTGACATGTAAGATTAAGGGGCAGAAAACCTAGAAATAATAAGCCAAAACTACTAAGTGAAACTGAATAGGCTTTAGGTAAACACATACTTGAAGATGGGCTTTTAGATATTCCATGCACGTACTCAGCATAGATCCATGAGGTTAGGTGACAGAGCCCACGGAAGTAGAATCTGATGAGATGAAATGAGGAAATTACACATTCCATTAATCTTTTATCCACCTGTATCTGTCTTTTATGTACCTGTTCAGCATGGCTGGCTAAAACTACTAGCCTTGCATGAAAGAAGTGTTGGTGAAAGGTAGACAAATAACACTATCACCAAATCTATATTGTGTTCTGTGTATTGGTAGTCATATATCAGACAACAAGAAATATGAATAAGATTATTTCAAGACTAAATCTTTGTGAGAAAGGCAACTGCTAATATTTTAATCTGGTTTTGTACTTGAATCCAGAACAAAGCAGTTAAATGAGACCATCTGTGGGCATAAGGGACACCTGGGCTGGGATGGAGTAGGTAAGTACTTAGAGAAGTGACAGGACATTTAGCACTAAGAAACATTCCTTACTTGCCTCATACACATTAAGTAATCTTGCTAGAAAGTTACAGGTTATCACACAGAGGTGTTACAAGAAAAAAAAATATTCACATCTTCAAAGTAGAAAGTGTGTATAAAAAGAAAAAGCCTCAAATAAATACAAGTAAAATATCTTTCTAAAATTACTTCCTATTTACTTTCTCAGCATCTTTACGTTTTTCATCCATGTGTCATTCATTTCATCTGGCTTTTATTTTCTGGTTGCTATAGCATTTAGATGTTTTAATGGACTCTTTCACATGGCAGAGTATATGACCCAATCCTTCCTCTCAGGTAGCATATTCTTCATTGTTATTTGCTCTCCAAGGTCTAGTGACTTGATTTGGTTGGTTAAGTTTGCCTAAAACAGACAAGGCTGCATTTTCTAATATGAACTATGCAAGAAGAAAAGCAAATTATTAGCTCTACGTTCTTATTCACGTCACTTACCCCAAGTGCCATTATCAAATAGTCAATTAGAACTGAGTTTATTAAACTTAGTTTTAGTGTCAGTTTCCTTCACTTTCTATTCCTTCCATAACCATTTTGGTATTATTGAAAGACTGTGAGTGAAATTATGTTGAAGTCTGTTCACTGTATGTGATCTTGAGCCAGGGTTCTATAGGTTCTTGATTCAGTTGAGAATTCATTAGCATTAGATACATAGTGGAATAGTATTCGATATGTTAAATACATATGTTATACACTTTTAATGTTTGGAAAATCCACTGTTTATAATAAATATAATATATATTAATATCTGTTAATATCATATGTATTAATCTCTATTAAGTTAATGCAGAACATAGAAAAATTATTATAGGTCTTTTGTTAAATTTCAAGGTTTTAGAATTGAAAAACTGGATTCAAATCTTGTCTTGACCACTTAATATTGATCTTTGAGAAATTCTCTTAATACTTCTGTGTTTCAGCTTCTTCATGTGTAAGATTTAAATGAGTTCAAAGTCAGATGCAGGGTAAGTGCCCAATTGAGTGGGAACTATTGTTTTTATTATTGTTATTAGCATTCCTTCAAATGACCCTTTATTTACAGCAGTGCTACTCAAAGTGTGGTCCCTGAACCAGCTGCACCAACATCAGCTGAGAATTTGTTTGCAATACAAATGCTCCAGCCCCAACCTAGACCTACGTGATCAGAATTGTACAGGGGGAGCCCAGAAATAATTTAACAAGTCTTCCACATGATTCTGATGCACACTCAAGTTTTAGATCTACTGATTTACATCATATCATTGCTAGTATAAAATTTTGAATAAATCTTTTTACTGGACAAAAAATAAAAAACAGCTAAATATCATGACACCCACATATGACAAAATAATATATATATGAAATTCATATTTAATTTCCTTATGGACTTAATAGACATGTTAGCTAATGATTGACAACCATTATTCTAAGGATTCATATGCTAATCCTCAATACTAGAACCATAGACCAAGCAAAACTTCATTGCTTTGTTAAAAAAGCTCTATTCTGCTATATATTTTTCTAATTGTATTTCAAATATAAGACAATAGTATGGAATTTTTCTCTCTCACTCCCCCTTCAATCTTTTTCTTTTTAAAAAGATGTACTTTTCATTAAATTGTTTTGACCATGAGTCAGAAAATATCTCCTGGCATATACTAAGAAGTAGTTATCAACAAATGGAGAGAGTTGAGAGGACTCTGACCTCTAACACTTTGCTTAGGAAACTGCCTTCCCTGAAATTTAATGTATGATTCTATGGTTTCAATTTTCTTACATTAGAGGTATCAACTCAAGCTGGTGACTGCAGTCTTTGAGGTCAGCAGACAGTATTAATAGACACACTGTTAGTACTGCAGCTGTGTTAATGGGAAGTTTGAACCCACTGGTTTGGGGAAAGAAAAAAAAAGAGCAAAATGTATATGAAACTTTCCGCAGCTCCTCAGTGTGAACTTCTACTCTTCAAAACTGACTTCCTCCTTTAACCAACTCCCATTCCCACTGGCTTTTTTTATTCATGTTTAAAAAATTGCAAGAACCTATTGTTCACTTTATATAAAGATTTCTCATAGTTTTTAAGGTATTCAAATAGTGATGCCTTTTGAAACATCATCAGATACAAAGTTCCCTTTGGGGGACCATTAAGTTACATTTTTTACTTTATTTCCCCTAAAGTAGTATAGTAGTTTATCAGTCGCTTTATAAATTTCTTAATTTGGTTCCCAAGAAGTAACCATTTTAAGTACATTGTCAAATATCTCACAAGAATTTACTTTAAGTTGTTAGAATGACTCTCAATATTCCTAAAGGGTCTAAGTTTTGAAGGTTTCTTTCAGTGTTTTTTTTCAAAACTTGTGTTTTTCTTTGGAATATAGGGATAGCAATTGTCAGTAGAATGTGCTGTGATTTTATGATTGCAGATTACTTTTAAACCCCAAACCAACTCCATTGAGCTTTGGAAGGCATCTGATAGTGTGATAAGGAAAACAAAAAACAAAAATTAAGCATGTATTTCAAGAAAAAAACAGGTGATTTTACCCTTTTAAAATTATATGCCCTTTACAGACTTCATGTGACAGGCATTTGAGAACAAGTGGAGAAGCAACACAGAAAAGAATAAATGGCTTTGGAGCTCAGGGACAAATGAGTGCTTTACTGTGTATTCACTCTGTTTCTTTACCACACCATCTGACCTATCTGAACTTAGTTCTTGACTACAGAACATAAAAATAACACCTGTTTTACATGGTTAATCTAAAATGAAGCTCATATAACATAACATATACAAAACTTCTAGTGCCATGCTTGGTACTTAGAGTGACCTCAATAAATGTATTTATGTTCCCTTTCCCCAAACACAACAATTCTCAATCATAGATGCACATTACAATCACTAGAGAACTTTTATAACTACTGATTCTCTGAGCACTATTGCCAAAGATTCTGATTAAATTGCTCTGGGCTATGTTCTAGGCATCCATAGTTTGTAAAGCTCCCCAGGTGATTCCAACGAGCAGCCACCATTCAGAATCTTTGCACAAAAGCCTCAATCCTGTGATTTTCATGGGTTTCAGAAGTACCTGTGGAGATTTTTTTAGTTGTATATGCCTGGTCTTTAACCTTGTAAGACTCCGATTCAGTAGAATGGCACAGATTATCCTTAGGAGTTTCAGGAAGATATTTTAGTGTCACTGTTTGAGAATGTCTAAAATCTTAGAGCTGCTCACATCACCTTATTTCTGCCTCAGTTTCATAATGACTTCTAAGTAACTGTGCTACATTTTCTCATTTCATGATAACAGTTTTGTGAAGCAGATGTGGCAGAAATTGTTGCCCCTACTTGACAGATCAAAATATTTGAGTTTAGAAACTCTAAACAGAGTTACTGTTAACATACAGTAAATGGCAAAGATAAGAGTCACATTTAGGTTGTATAATTACAATAATAATTATTACAATTTATCTAAGGCCTTACTATAACAATAATAAGACATTATACTAAGATATTTACATTACTTTTTTTGTTAATTCTTTATGCAGCTCTAACCCACCCCACCATTCTTTTGACATTGTTTCTGTAAATGTTGACTCTGACTAATATGTAACTTGTAGACAAACAACATGTTTGTTTAAAAATTCTAGAAACTAACTTCAGAAGATACATACTCTGACCTTTTTCACCCAGTCACCCCCAAATCCCCAGCCCCAATGACTTTCAGTGTGTTCTATCTATGAGTCTGCTTCTATTTTGTTTGTTTATCGTTTTCATTGGATTCCATATATAAGTGGAATCATATGGTGTTTGTCTTTTTCTGACTTATTTCACTTAGCATAATCTCCTCTAACTCAACCCATGCTGTTGAAAAAGATAAGGTTTCATTCTCTTTTGAGACCAAGTGAGTAGCATTCTGTAGTGTAAATGTACTACACCTTTTTATCCACTCATTTATCGATGGCCTCTTGGGCTGTTTCCATATCTTAGTTATTGTAAGGAATACTGCAATAATCAGGATTGCATGCATTTTTTCAATTTAGTGTTTCAGGTTTTTTCTGATACACTCCCAGAAGTGGAATTGCTGGGTCATAAGGCAGATATATTTTTAACCTTTTTCAGTACCTCCCTACTGCTTTCCACAGGGGCTGTACCAATCTACATTCCCGCCAGGAGTATAAAAGAGCTCCCCTTTCCCTACATACTCACCTGCACTTGTTTGTTGATTTATTGATGATAGCCATTTTGACCTGTATGAAGTAGTATCTCATTGTGGTTTTAATTTGCATTTATCTGATGATTAGTGAGGCTAGGCATCTTTTCATATGTCTATTGGCCATCTGTATGTCCTCTTTAAGAGAAGTGTCTATTCAAATCCTTTGCCCATTTTTTAACTGGATTATTTAGTTTTCTATGTTCATTGAGTTTTATAAGTTCTTTTTACATTTTGGATATTAACCCTTATTAGGTGTATTGGCATACATCTCTTCTCCCATTCAATGGGTTTTCTTTTTATTTTGCATAAAAACAGACACATAAATCAATGGAACAGAATAGAGAGTCCAAAAATAAGCCCACACCTTTATAGTCTATTAATATTTGACCAGGGACACAAGCACATACAATGAGCTAAAGATAGTTTATTCAATAAATGGTGTTGGGAAAATTGGACAGATGTATGCAAAAAAAGTGAAAAAAAGACCACTTTTTTATACCACACACAAGAATAAATTCAGAACGGATTAAAGACTTAAATGTTAGACCCCAAACCATAAAAATCCTAGAAGAAAACATAGGCAATAAAATCTTTGACATTGCTAATAGCAATATTTTATCTGATATATCTCCTTAGACTAGGAAAACAAAAGAAAAAAATAAACAAATGTAACTACATCAAACTAAAAAGTTTTTATACAGCAAAAGAAACCATCAACAAAAAGAGAATCTAGTTTGCTATTAGATTGATTTAGTATTCTCCATCAATTATCACCTCATCTTAATTATATAAAAAAACTCATGAACAAAGCAATATTTACCCTGAGGAGGTTCATGTTTTAATCTTGTGATATATTGTGTTTACAGTATGGTATATATTTCTATAAAAGTACAGTAACTCCTCATTTATCATCAATAGATTCTGCCACTTTAAGACAAAATGTATAATGAAACCAATTTCACAACAGGCTAACTGATAGAAACAAGAGTTATGTTTCTATAGCATCTCATCAACATTATAAAGAAATGACATTGAACAAAATAGTTTTTCAAGGACCTGCTACATATGAAGTAAAATTTTAAGACAGAAAGTGGAAAAAATGACTTCTAACTGATGTCAAGGAAGAATTTTTAAGGAAGATGGTACTTGATCTGCATTTCGAAAGAGAAGTGTTTCCAATTATAAATGAATGAATAGCTACTAAAGGTAAAGGGCATACCGTGTGCAAAAATACAAATCTTCAGGGAACTAAGCAACAGTTCTCTGACTACAATGTAAGTTGTATAAAGAGGGAAGAACAAAGATGGAGGTGTAGGTAGATACACTTTGGCTCCTCACACAACCAAAAGAAGGACAACAACAAATTTAAAAACAAAAAATAAGTTGAACTTCCAGAAAATCTAACCGTATGGAAGTCCAACAACCAAGAAGTTAAAGAAGAAACATTCATCCACACTGGTAGGAAGGGCAGATATGGGCAGCCAAGGTGGAGAGGACTCATGGCATGGTAGTGGCTGGAGGACCAGGTGGGCAACCCAGCATTTGGTGGACCAGGTGGCCCTACATTTGTCTGTGGATAAACCAGGAGGAACAACTGGGAAGCAAGACAGACTGTGCAATCCAGGCTTCCAGCACAGGAAAAAATAGCCTCAAAACCTCTGGCTGTAAAAATCTGCGGGGGATGTGGTGGCAGGGGAAACTTCCAGCCTCACAGGAGAGTTCATTGGAGAGACCCACAGGGTCCTACAATGTACACAAACCCACCCACTCAAGAATCAGCACTAGAAGGGCCCAATTTGTTTGTGGGTAGTGGGGGAAGTGACTGAAAGCCAGCAGAGAGCTGAGCAAGTGGCATTGTTCCCTTTCTGACCACTCCCCCCCACACAGCACCATAATGCAGCGACTTGGGTTGCCTTGCCCTGGTGAATACCTAAGGCTGTACCCCTTCAAACATACTAGGCATGCAGAAACAAAGAAATATGGCCCCAATGAAAGAAAAGATCAAAGATCCAAAAATAGAACTAAGTGATGAACAGATAGCCAACATATCAGATGCACAGTTCAAAACGCTGGTAATCAGGATGTTCACAGAAATGGTTGAGTATGGTTACAAAATGGAGGAAAAAGTGAAGGCTATGCAAAATGAAATAAAGAAAAGTTTACAGGGAACCAACAGTAAAGGTGTAGAAACTGGGACTCAAATCAATGATTGGGAGCAGAAGGAAGAGATAAACATTCAACCAGAACAGAATGAAGAAATAAGAATTCAAAAAAATGAGGAGAGGCTTAGTAAACTCTAGGACAACTTTAAACATTCCAATATCTGAATCATAGGGGTGCCAGAAGGAGAAGAAGAGAAATAAATTGAAAACTTATTTTAAGCAATAATGAAGGACAACTTCCCCAATGTGGAGAAGGAAAGAGACTTCCAGAAAGTCCAGGAAGCTCAGAGTCCCAAAGAAGTTGGACCCAGGGAAGCACACACCAAGGCACATCATAATTACATTACCCAAGATTAAAGATAAGGAGAGAATCTTAAAAGCAGCAAGAGGAAAAAAAAACAGTTACCTACAAAGAAGTTACCATAAGACTATCAACTGATTTCTCAAAAGAAACTCGCAGGCAAGAAGGGGCTGGAAAGAAGTACTCAAAGTCATGAAAGGCAAAGACCGATATCCAAGATTACTGTATCCAACAAAGCTATCATTTACAATGGAAGGGCAGATAAAACGATTCCCAGATAAGGTCAGATTAAAGGAGTTAATCATCACCAAGCTATTACTATATGAAATGTTAAAGGGATTTAGATATCTAAGAAAAAGAAAAAGATCAAAAACCATGAACAGTAAAATAACAACAAACTCTCAACTATCAACAACTGAACCTAAAAAATAACAGAAACAACTAAGCACAGAATCACAGAAATGGAGAAGAGAGAGGAGGGGGAGGTTGAAAATGGAGGAAAATGTACAGGGAATAAGAAGTATAAATAGTAGGTACAAAATGGACAGGGGGAGGTTAATAATAATACAGGAAATGGAGAAGCCCAATAACTTATATGTATGACCCATGGACATGAGCTAAGGGGAGGAGGGGCAATGCTGGTGGAATAGGGTTGCAGGGGGGAGGGAAATAAAGGGAAGAAAAATAATGGAAACAACTGTTAATAGTATAATAAATATATACATAAAAGAAGGGAAAGGCAACAAGATCAGGATGAAGACAAGCAGATATGAGAGTCCCTATGTATTATACAAAGGAGTCTGAATATTGACCTTAACTTTTTATGTAACTGGGTGTTCAAATGGTCAGATTAAGAATTTTACTTAGTTTCCTCTTCTTAGCTTATATCCTCTGATTTGTTCATTATAAACTGTATGAGGATGCCTACAAATGTTGATGTTTAGTCAGGGTCTCTCTTCTGAATCCCATAATTGAGCATTTCCATGGTGATGTGTTGACTAAATCACAGATTAAATATTAATAATATTGCATGTATTATTTTTTACCTCCCCAACTTGCTTCTTATGAGCCATTCATGATATATGTTAATGACAACTGTAGTAACCTAGAAAGGCACTAGATTTTTTAAATATTTTTCCATCCAGCCAGAAGGCATTTGGAAGACAAAAGAAACCAAATTTCTCTTAAGGTATTCCTCTTAACATGCTTAGAAATGTAGGGTTGGTCTTCTTCTCATATGTATCTTTCTAAATAAATGTTTTTATAAAGAGGTATGTTATTTTTGTGGACTAAAATCAACAGGAATTTTTCTTCAGTGATATTTTTCATCTATTTTCTGAGGACCATGAAAAGACATCATTGTAAAACTGAGAAATAGAAAACATTTATGCATACTTCTAATCTTGACAATCCCAAGGAATTTTATTCCTTAAATGATTTAGAGTCCTATATAATATTCACTTGGTCAATTTTGTGGGCAGGACCCAGTTACTACAGTGTGAAGACAATGTAAACAGATGGATCATTAAAAATTAATCCAATGTTCCAACAAATGTGTTTTGGCGAAAAAGTAGTATTTGCAAAGAAACAACCTGGTTAAGACACACATTTCATGTGAACATCAAGTAAAGACATTTTGTTGTCATTTAATGCAGGTACTACAGAGTTAATGTTGCTCAGAATATCATGATCATAAAAAGAAAGGGAGAAGTGTAAGTTTAAATACAGGGGCTGAGGATGTTTTAAGCAAAATGCTACTCTGATTTGACAGGATCTCAGCTCTGGTATTAATAGTTATTTACATTTTTCTCATCTATTAGGTGATAGTGAAAAAATTATCTCACAGGTTTTGGGAAGATTAGATAAATTTACACAATTAAATGATTCAGCACATTTGAGTGTATATACTCAAGTTTAATTCCCCTTTTCCTTCTGTACTTTGTTGGGAATTTCTGAAACAATAGAGTAAATGCAATTCAATTTCAGAAATTGAAAATATCTTCTGAACTATATCAACAGACTTACAGAGAATAGTTTAAAGGAACTATGTAGGAAAATTTCCTACTGGACTGGTAATATAAAGGTGACTCTAGGGAAAAGAATTGTTATTTTAAACTGTTACTTTTCATGAGTAGTTTAGAAATGATCATTTTTGTGTGTGTATATATAGCTTTGTTTTAAGAAACCAAAAGAAAGCTAATCATTTCTTTTATGATAAAATAAATTTGCCTACACTGATATTTATATAGGCATAAGCCTGATGATCTTCCCATAATATGAATTTGAACATACTCAAATTCCAATTGGTATGAGAAATTGATTATTTTATAAATGAGGCACAGTTAAAAACATCAAACTCATTGATTTGGGTTGATGTTTTAGGAAATAAAATCTATGAGAAATATGTATAATAAAAATAACATTTCATTTGCTACAAAAGTATACTAGGCAAACAGTGATTTACTCATATATACTTTGTATATATACTGAGTATATAATATTATATAAATCTTTCACACAAATTACAGAATATCATTCCAGTGATATTTCAACCTAAGCAAAAAGTTATTTCTCAACATTTTTCTGTTGCACTTATTAATTTCCCCTTCCTTCCCGTGAATTATTTGAGGTGGCGGACTTGGACAGTGACACACTCATCCATGCACCATACCTGTCCCTTTTGTAAACTGGAAAAGCAATCTACTTATTAATGTTACAAATCACACTTTGAAACCAATTCAGAAGTCCCATTTCTCTCTTCTAGATGTGTGAGAGGATATTTAGGGGCAAAAAAAGACATCACAAAGAGAACAGAATAAACCACAGTATTTCAAGCCAAACTGATTCCTTCATGACTCATGACATAGGAATACCTTTTGTTGGCACTATTACAGATAAATGAACAATGACACTCTTCTACTATACCTAGTATACTGTTACATAAATGTGTTTTGTATAATTTATGCAAATTACTATATATTCAGCTGAACCATTAAATGACTTTACTTCAAAACATCTATTCAATTGAACTAATTTAGTTGTAGAACATAGTGAAATAATAATAGGCTACAGAGACAGCTGTCAATATCATTCCACTCTGATTCATTCTCACTTATATGAATTCTCACTGATACTTAGGTGATTAGAAACAATGGTAGAGTAATTTTGCACAACTTTTGGATTTAAGAAATCAGTGTAAAAAAGCAAATGATAACTTTGAATAAAATCTCTCTGAAACTATGACATATAATAATTTAGTCTTCCAATCTATCATTTCTCTCTTCCTTTCCCCTTTCCCATCCTGCACAAATACAGCTTCTATTTCTGGTTTCTATATTCTCTTAATAATCTGTCACTCCTTCACCAAGTGTAGAAGCCTAGTGATATTGTTGAGCCTCTTTCTTCTTCATGACCCACGACAAACATATAATCCATTTTTGTCAGCTTTTCTTTTCAACCTCCCACAAACTTCTCTTCTCATTTCCTAGTTGCCAACATATTTCAAATTTAAACTCATTTGTAGCTTACTAGACTCTTGTAATATTGACTTCCCTATCACCAGTCTCTTGCCCACTCTATCTGGCACCCTGGAACTTTACTTGGACTGTGACCTTCCTCTGCTAAAAATCTTTTAGAGAGTTTTACATTTAAGATGAATAAAACTATGATGCTGATTTAGGTTTAAATTTCTTGCCTTATATCTCATTATTCTATAGATTTAAGCAAGCTGTTATATTCATTATTATCTAAAGATGTCATTAAAACTATACTTTTGCCACACTTTCTATAAAGATTAGCCTAGCCTTACATTTTACTTATAAAAACATCACTCTTAAGATGCCTTTCTTAAGCAGTCTTTTACTATTTCTGTCATAATTTTATTATACTCCAGCACTAAGCTTAGGTGTTTTTTATTCCACTGTACTCAGTTATATAAGTGGTCTTTTTCACTCTGAGGACAGAATTAAAGTGTAAATTTTTGCCCTTACATAGCTTTTTTTATAACTTTAAGTAACAGACTTTTATATAAATATATAAACATACATATACATATATGTATATATACATACATATACATATGCATACACACATATCCATACACACACATACTTCTCTAATTAACCCTTTTACTTGCTATCCAGGCTGATGAGAACCTTGGGCTTAACATAAAAATTACGTAATGTTCACCTTGTTAAAATATGAGATCCCTCATTACTTCAGAGTATTAAATGAAACAGTTGAGTTAGTAACAAAATCGACAAAGAATCAGTTGAATATATGTACGATTAAGGACTTTATCATTTTGTTTTTAGATTAATTACATGGCTCATTATACTAGACTGTGTGCTTAATTTCATATCTAATTTTTTTTCCTTAGATTTTGGTTCTTGCCTTCTGGTTTTATGTGCTGTTCTATTAAAAATAAAAACTGTATTTTACATGTCCGACTTGTAGCAAAAATAATAGTAATGAGCAAAAATAAGAGAATGGTGGACTTTGCTCCAAAAAAAAGAACAGATTTTAAAACAAAAATGACATACACAACATGGCTTCATTCAATTCAGTGACTTCACTGAATGTGAATGGGCTGTAAGTATTTTCAATACCAATATGCAAAGCTACCAGTTAACAAATTCTATCCAAAGTACTGAGATCACCATAAAGAAAAATAAACATTATTTTTCTGTAATGTATATATTAATATGAGAAGACAACTACGCCATGGGTAAAAGAGCTAAAAAAAATTAACAATCAAAGCACATGTTTACAAGTTAACTTTATCATTTTGAATGTCTCTCCAACACTTTTTCTTTGTTTGAGTTTGATGATTTGAGTTTATTTGTTTAAATACACTTCTTCTCAAGTTCTCATTAAATTTACTGAGGAAATGGAGGAGGGGAATGTCTTTAACAACAGTGGTTACCAATTGGAAATCAAGAAAGGTTGGCATCATCAAGTTGAGCATTTTCTGTAAGAAATGTTATGAGACCATATTGAGGGAAATAAAGATTACAAAAGTAAAGAAAGGGAAAGGGCTTTTTGGGGAGATTAGTGGGCAGAATCCCTAGCAGGAACCCCCTCCCAGACTTGTGGGAAGGGCAGAGTAAGAGGCAGTGAGATGATTGGACATAGGAAAGACAGGGATCTCAATTGTATAAAGTAGTCCGTAGAGTAGGAAAACCAACCAAGGAAACATGCTCATTGTATTTCCTGCATGTCTGGTGTCATGGGCTGTGGTCTGTCAGTACCATATACAACTGCTCCCTGCTTGACTTCTGCCTGACGGGATCTAAACATAACGGGCTGAGTGTTCTCCAGGTCCACTGCTGGTTGTCATTCTTCATTGCTTGCCAGGTCATGTGCCATGATCATTGAATCACACCTATCTTCTTTCTTACCTTTCTCCTTTGTTTTACTAAAGCACAGGCTAAAGAAATTTCCTATAAAGTACTTACAAGTTACTTTTTCTCAGTTCTTACCTATCTGAATGTCTGTACAGTTTGTTGTCCAAGTATGAATTAAATGTAGAAATAACTTTCTCTTAAGATTTGAAGGCTTGATTCCAACTTCCCTAGTGCACATTGTACGGCTGGTAAGAAAATAATAATGCCTGTCTGATTCTAAGGTCTGTGGTTACCTGCTTTATTTTTCCCTCACTTCCTTCAATTTTTGTCTCTCTTTTAGATTTTATTCTAATGTTCACAGTGATGTCTCCAGTTGTTTATCTCTTTTGTTCATTAAACTACAAACACTCAGTGGCATCTTTTGAATCTTAAGACTATTTCCTTAAGCTCTAAGAAATGTATTTTAGCTTTTATAATTTTTCTCTTCAATATTATCACTATTCAGTTCTTTCTACAGTTCATTAGTATAAAGTTAGACCTCCTGGATTGATTTCAAGTCTATCTCTCTCTTTTTTTTCACATTTTCTGCACTATTTTTCTATATAAAAAAAAAAAAGTTTCCTTCAACTGGATCTTCTAAACATTCTATTAAATATGTAATTATTTTTAAATCACATTTGAATTTCCAAAAGCTCTTTTTGTTTCTTTATTGTTTAACAATTCTGTCACCAGTTCCAATGTGGGGGTGGTTGGAACGGCAGTTCCCCAAACTACGACCAAACAATTATCCAATACTGTAACAGGGCACAGCCAGGGCCCCACCAAAGGGTATTTGTAATGGGGTCCAGAAATTGGGGTGTCCAAGAAAAATATGTTCTCCCCACCCCAAGAAAGGTTGCCATGGGGGATGGAAGACCTGGAGCAGGGCCACTGAGAGTTATTTTGTGTATCAGTCACAGGCCAGCTTCCTACCTGAAGTGGAACAAGGCCATTAAGAGTCATTCTGCATGTCAAGAACAGGATAGCTTCAAATCTCATCTGCAAAGAAGGTTATTTTACATCTCAGCAAGGCTAACCAGGAAGGTTTGAAATATAGAATGTAGCCAAGAGAGGAGAGACAGGCCCTGTGGGAGGGACAAAAGGACACAGACTCTAGGGAACAATGGGAAGGCCACTTGGGAAGAAAAGGTGAGAAAAGACCCCTGCTAATGGGCCATGAGAAGGTGCCACATGGTTTTGGATTAAGAACTGGAGATCGTGGTGATGTGCTGCAGCAGATGGTGCTGGGAACTGCAAGAGACCTGCCTAGCCGAGCACAGACTTCTTTTCTTTTGCTTCTGAAGGATGGTACCCCTGACTGGTCTGACCGGGCAAAGGGGAGAAGGCAGGGCTGTGTGTGTTGGTGGGTGTTTTAAATGATGGGTGTTTTAAAGGGATTTTGAGACTTAAGAGTGACATTTAGCCATTAATCAAACCTGTATAACTTTTGAATAAATAGCTCCTTTCCTTTTCACCAAACTCTACCATTGAGAGCCATAATTCCAAGGCAAAGGCAAAGGACCAGCAACCGAGGAACCCTGGGACTGGGTGGGGGGAGCATTGTTTCAGGAATAGCATCTGGGCACTGCTCCATGGGTCCATTGTTCGGTAGCAATACCGTCTAACTATCCTACAATCAACTCAATTCTGACACTATCTACCTGGACATAGCATCAGATCGCACAGATTAAGGACTCCTCCTGCCCATTTCAGATGCCAAATTGCAAGTCCAAGTTGTCACCTGTGCTTCTCATCAGCTGGGTATAAATCAGAGGTTTCCACAATCCTTTCCTTGGATTTGATTAATTTGCTAGAGGGGCTCAAGAATTCAGAGAAACAGTTTACTTACTAGATTACCAGTTTATTTTAAAAGGATATAGTTCAGGAATAGCCATATGGAAGAGGCGCATAGGCAAAGTATGGGGAAAGTATGGAAAGCATGAAGCTTCCATGTTCTCTCTGAGGGCACCACTCTCCCCAAATTTTTACCTCTTAACCAGACTAGAAACTGTGAACTCTCTTCTTTAGGGTTTTAGAGGAGGCTTCATTATACAGCCATGCTTGATTAAATCTTGACCATTAGTGCTTGAAATCAAACCTCCAGTTCCTGGAGATGGTTGCAGGGAGGTCTGAAACTTCCAATATTCCAGTCACGTGGTTTGCTTCACTGGCAGCCAGCCCCATTCATCCTTAGGTGCTTTCCAAAAGTCAACTCCTTAACGTAGCAAAAAATAACATTTATTTCTCACTTTTACCACCTGAAATTCCAAGAGTTTGGGAATCTCTGTGCCAGGAACCAGGAAAAACAAACATATATTTCTTCTTATAATTCATAATATCACATTGGTCATTATTCAACTACTTTTAAGTCTCTGAGAATACCAATTAGAGCATTAATATTTATGCTATCTTTTTCAATTTTCTGAATTTTCTTTCTGCATCTTCTGATGTTTATAATTTTATCTTATTTAATCACACTTTTATTTTCAGTTTCATTGAATTGTCTTGTGATTATTTAATATCCATTAATATTTAAGATTCAATAATATCTTTAACAAAGTATTTTAAAACTTTAATGTGTATATCTCAAAATTTTGAAATATTATATATAGAGAGAGAGAGGAAGAGAGAGAAAGCAGAGAGAAGAGACTGATTTGTTGCAAGGAATTGGCTTGTACAATTGTGTGGGCTGGCGAGGCAACCTGAAATCTGTAGGAGAGGCCATCAAGACATCAGGGAGGGCAGACTGAAGTCTCTCTGGCAGAAGCTGAAGCTTCAGTCCACAGGTACAATTTCTTCTTCCTCAGGGAAACCTTAGCTCTGCCCTTAAAACCTTTAAACCAATTGAACCAGGCCGGCCAGGTTATAAAGGATAATCTGTTCTCCAAGTTGATGTATTGTAGATGTTAATTACATCCACAAAGTACTTTTACAGCAGCTACACTTAGATTAGTGGATAATTGAATAATTGGGGATTGCAGCCTAACCAAGTTGACCTGTAAAATTGACAAGTGATCAGACAGAACACCTACCTTTTTGCTGCAAGGGGACAGAGTGGAGAGAGACTCAAACATTGTTAATAGTTAAAAACATGGATTCAACTCTGGAGTGAGGCCATCTATTGGCTGCATTATGTAACTTTTCCATACTTCCATTTCCGGAATTATAAAATGGGAATAATAATTATAACTTCGTTGGCGGGGTATGTGAAGATTAAGATTAACATATGTGAAGCATTCAAACACCGCCTATCACATGGTAAGCGCCTGATGAGTGTTTGCTGCTCTCACTGCTCTTTCTCAGAATTCTCTGGATAGTATGAGGGAAAGTAAAGTTGAAGGGATCAACTGCTTCACATATAAGTTCTCAATTAATTTTTTTCCATAATGCGAATGTTTTAACATCCAACTCTTTCTGATATTTTGGAAATGAAACTAACTTCCTCCTTCACTATAACCTACTGCACAAGTACCAGGAGTAAAAAAAATGGTTGCTTCAACAATTTTTGTGTTTCGGAAATGTGCTTATATTTCTTATTTTAAGACATCCCATTTCTTTCCATGTTATTGTCTGTTCATGTACATTTTATTCCTTTTGTGTTATTTTAATAGGATCACAGGGTGAGATAACACAAAGGATCAGATTGTCACATCAGAGTCACAGGAATCAGAGATTAAAATATAATTAGAAAGCCTGAATGAACACAAGGTATAAAAGTCTGTACCTCATTTTTAATGTTCATACAATGTTAAAAAGTATTGTATTTTAAACTACAAAATAAAAATGAGAATAACAGACAATTACTAAAATAATAAATATGACTACAATCATAACTTTTAGGATGTGGAAAAGCCATATTTTTAAAATTTTATTCTGTTCTCCAGAAAAAAAATATTGCTTTCTATTTCATTTTATTGCTTGCAAATAATCAAAGCTAAACTACATATGCAATTTTAAGATAGGCAAATTAAAAAATATTGACAATAACATAAATGGATTTAAAGTGAGAAAGGAAACATAAAGGTATTGAGACTTTTGCAAAAATGTATAGACCTCACAAGGATATCCACCTCAGTTGCTTTACAAAAAAATAAATAAATAAAAAATAAAAATCTTTTTTTAAAAACCACAGAAATTCATACGTTCCATAATATTTAAACTCTTCTGGAACACACAGAAAGAAAAAAATCTCTTATTTCTGTTTACAGAGTTAAACAAATTGTTTTAGTATTGTGGCAAAATTTCTCAATAAAATATTGGCAAATAATATCAATATTAAATAATAGCTGCAATGAATATTCAATATTATGACATGAACAGACATAATTTATCATAACAATTTGTCAGGATACAAAAATTATCAGTTCATTTGAATAGATTTAAAAGGAATAAAATATGAAAAATAAGTTCCAAAAATATTTTTATTTATTTTTTTGTTTTTAAATTTTATATTTAATTTTATTTTTTGTAAACATATTGTTTATTTGTTTATTTGTTTGTTTATTTATTTATTTATTTTTAAAATTTATTTACTTTTTAAATACATTTGTCTCTGCCTCCCCCCCACCTCTTTCCCTTGCCCCCTTCCTCCTTCCCTCCCTCAGCTTTTCCCCTTTGGTTTTGTCCATGAGTCCTTGCTATGTGTTCCTTGACTTTCCCCTTCCCTTCCCTTTCCCTGCCCCCCCTTCCCTCTTGTCTCTGTTGATTTCTTTTCCTTTCAGTGTTGCTGGTCATACCAACAATGCAAAGATGCAAGGAAAATATGACCAGCAACACTGAAAGGAAAAGGAAAAGAAATCCAAAAATATTTTTAGCAAAATAGAGATAGAAGGACATTTATTTAATATGGTAAAAAGAAAAAAAAATCTCATGTTTACCAGCAAACATCATTAACACTGAACAATCCCATTAAAATCTGCCACAATAAAAAAAAAATGTTTTACCACAAACATTGACAATTCTGGAGAAATATAGGTCAATGCAAATTTTATTATAATAAACAAATTTATTTGGGATTTAAAATATACCGCAACAGTTAAATGTGACCTATCAAATTCATTTAGAAATAAGAAGGTATATTTCTTGTTGCTGTACTTCATAAATGCTACTATGCTGATATAATCATACTTTGGCTATGACTAGATCCTTTGGATTTGTCTTTTTTTCTTTTCTTTCTTTTTCCTTTTGGCTTTTCATTGTATTTTGTTCGCTTACTAAATTACCATACATAAAAAAAAATCCCCCTTTTTTGGTAGAAGTCTCTAAATTTAGACAAATGCATCAGTTGGGTAGTCACCAGCACAATCAACATGCGGAAGAGTCTCAAGATCCCCCCGGACTTCTTCGTTAGTTCCTGGGTAAGCAAGCGTCCCAGCACACCAATGTTGGTCAACTACTGATTTTCTTGATACCATTTCTTTACGCTTTTCTGGAATCTCATATAAATAAAATCGTAGACTATGTAGCCTTTTGAGTCTGACCTCTTTCACTTAAAATGTGTTTAGTTTCATTGATATTGTATCATGTGGCAGTATTTTCCTTTTTATTTTTGAGTGGTATTCCACTGTATAAATGTACACAGTTTCTTTATCCATTTCTAATTTGAAAGATGTTAACATTTTTCTGCGTTTTAACATCATGAATAAAGATGTACTAAATAATTACATAAAGGCTTTTGTGCAAGTATAACTTCTCAATTCTTTTGGACAATACGATGGAGCCAAGAGTCTTCAAGAAACGGTCTTGAGAAAACTAGACATCCACATACCAAAAAAGTGAATCTAGGCACAAACCTTATACCTTTCCCAAAAATTAACTCAAAATGGATCATAGATTTAAATGTAAAACATAAAACTATGAAACCTCTAGAAGAAAACATAGGACAAATACCTTGGGTATGGTGATATCTTTTTGGATAGAACACTGAACATACAATCCATGAAAGAAATAGTGGGTAGCTGGACTTTACTAAAATTAAAAACTGCTCTATAAAAAACAATATCAAGAAAATTAGAAGGCAAACCACAGACTGGGAGAAATATTTGCAAAAACCTCACCTGATGAAAGGACTGTTATCCAAAGTATGAAAAGAACACTTAAAACTCAACAATAAGAAAACAAACAACCCAAATAAAAAATTAGCCAAAGACATTAACTACCACCTGAGCAAGGAAAATATATAGATGGCAAATAAGCATATGAAAATATTTCCATAGCATATGTCATCAAAAGAAATGTAGCCTTGGCTGGTGTGGATCAGTGGACTGAGTGCCAGCCTTGAAACCCAAGAGTCTCCAGTTTGATTCCCAGTCAGGGTACATGCCTGGGCTGCAGGCCTGCAAGCCAGGTCCCCCAGTAAGGGGCTCTTGAGAGGCAACCACACAATGATGTTTCTCTCCCTCTCTTTCTCCCTCCCTCCCCTTCTACCTAAAAAAATACATAAATAAAATCTTTAAAAAGAGAGAAATGCAAATTAAAACAATAGCATGCTATTACACACCTATTAGGATGGTCAAAACCCAGAACACTAATAATATCAAAGGATGGCAACAGGAACTCTCATACATTACAGGTGGAAAAGCAAAATGATACAGCCACTTTTGGAAAGAGTTTGACAGTTTTTAAAATAAAACTAAACATTCTTTTTTCATTAAAATCCAGCAATCTTAGTATTTACCCAAAGGAGCTGAAAATCTGTCCACACAAAAGCTAGCATATGGATGTTTATAAAAGCTTTTTTCATAATTGCCCAGACTTGAAAGAAAGTAAGATGTCCTTCAGTGCATGAATGTATCAATAAACTGTGGTACATAAGACAATAGAATATTATTCAACACTAAAGTGAACTATCAAGCCATGATAGACATGGAGGAAATTTAAATACATTAATGAAAGAAGCCAATCTCAAAAGTTTTCATGCTATGTCGTTCCAACTATGTGGCATTCTTGAAAAGATAAATCTATGGATATAACAAAGAGGTCAGTGATTTCCAGGGGTGAGTAGAAGAAGGGAAAGATGAGTAGACCAAGCACAAGACAGAGAAAATACTTAGTATGTTATAGTGATGGATATATGTCATTATATATTTGTATAAACCCATAGACTGTATAACACTAAGGCTGAACCTTAGGCAAAACTATAGACTTTGAGTGATTATGACTGATCAATATACATTTATCCTTAGTAACAAATGTGTTATTCGGTGAGTGATGTTAATAGAAGGGGGAGGCTAAGCATGTGTGGGAGCAGGGAATATTTGGAAAATCTCTGCACATTTCTCTCAGTTTTATTATAGGTCTAAAACTGCTCTAAAAATTAAGTCTTAAAAATCATAGCATATTTTATAAGGAATATGCTTCTTTAAATACTTATGCTATATTGAATAAATAAAAAATTCAGAAAACAGCATTTAGATAGAAACAGAATTCACCTTTATAAACCTATACAAAAATACATTTACTCCTTTAACTATTAAGCCAAATTCTGCTTTTTATGCCTTATGAAAGTTATTATTATTATTTTAGCTTGTTTGTTAGCTGTGTCAGGAGGAGAAAGTGAAATGAAAAGGATTACCATGTATCTTCTCTGTTTTGACTTTGCTACCTTTCCTAAAACACAAAATTATAAGTTAATTGGGAGGCAGAATTAATGAGAAGAGAATAAATGTATTTCAAATAGTTCTTTCACTGAAAATATCACTTTAAGCATGTGCTGTTTCCCATTGTTACAAGCAATTATTGTATATGATAAACTTTTGAAACTCCTTTTTTCATGCATACTTCTTCCTTTAATCACCTATAGCTTGTGTATTCATATATAGATTGATTTCTTTAAAATAAATATTTATTGAAATCATGCTATGAATGAAAATACATTGGCCCATACACCAGCTCCTTCCCTTTCCAATCTTCTCAAATATAACATTTGAGAAATACCTTTGATTCCAAGATTTGTTTACTATTACAATAGCAAACAATGTATTTCACCACATTCACAGAAAAAAAGAGAAAATTATGTACTTAACTAGGAAAAATCTGATAAAAATAAACATAAACAAAATTGATAGAAACAAAATATTCAATGAAAAACTCTTAATAAACTAAGGATAGAAAAGGTCCTTAATAAGATGAAAGCTATATGTTAATAAATAATATTAAATTTATCATAAGAAATCAGGAAAGAAATAGGATGACTGCAGTCACTGCTTATATTCCATATTATATTGAAAATTTTAACTAATGAAAAAAGGCAAGAAAGAAAATTAAAGGTATAAGAACTAGGAAATAAAAAAGAAGACTCATTATTTGTAGATGAGATATGATGTAAATATAAAAAAATCTAGAGGCAAGTATTAGAGAAAGAATTCAACAATATTACTGTAATGAATAATTAGAATAATGAGTTTACACTTTAATAACATTTATAATAGCACCAAACATTCAAATACTTATGGCTCAATCTAAAAAAATGTTCAAAACACTACAAAAAATTATAAAACATTATTGAAAGAAGTTAAAGAATACCTAAATAAATGGAAGGATATAGTACTTCATGAATTGGACAATTTAAAAATGTAACAAATCCATTATTTTGAAATTGATTTGTACAGTGTAATCTTAATCCAAACCCCAGTAAGATTTAAAAAAAAAAAATCAACAAGAAGATTTTGTTGTTATTTTATTGATTGCTATTTACTATTGTATAAAACAATAAACTAATCTATTATGTATATATCCTGCAAAATCAAAAAATAGTTAAGAAATTTTTAGAAAAAAATATGGAAGAAAATATTTACAATATATAAGCAAAATATACATTATCATGAAAATAAAAAAACTACTAATTTATAGGAAGATAACCCCATAGGACGATGGGCAAAATATTTCAACAGGAGTCTTACATAAGAATATATTCAAATGGGCAGTAGTGAAATGAATATGTGCTCAACTTCATTTGCTCACATGCAAAGGAAAACCACATTAAACTACAACTAAGCACTTGCCAGGATGGAAAAATGAAAAAGATTGACAATACTAATGTGGACAAAGATATGGATTGCTAAATAGGCACAGATACAATGTAGTTTAGATCAGAAGACAACATTCTCAAATCAGTGTCTCAAATCTTCCTGGTAGGAAAGTAAAATGGTAATAATACTATAGAAGATAATTTGCTAGTTTAGGTTAAGTTGAAGGCATTCAGTTATCATAACCCAGTAATCCAAGCACAATGACCTAACAACATGCATATGTACAGTATTATTAACAGCAATGTTGTTCATAATAGCAGATAACTGAAAACAGTTGAAATGTATTAGTGGAAATAAAATAATTATAGTAGAATGGACAAAGAAATTACTATATTCTCAATCTGTAGAATACTGTATAGCAATGAAAATAAGTGAGTTACTACTACATAAAACAACAAGGGAAAAAAAACTTCAGATGCAAAAAAAATGTGCATATTATATGCTTTCCTTCAAGTTCAAAAACAGGAAAGTCTGGAAATAAAAGTGTGAAATCAGTTACTAGAAGACTACATAAAGGATATTTCTAGAGCATTGTGATTATTTTTTAAATTGGGTTGTAGTTACATGAGTACATTTACTTTGTTATAATGTTTTGAGTCACATTATTTAAAATTAGTATACTCTTCTGTATTTATGTTACATTCAAGATATTATTAACTGGTGTGTTGAACCTACTTTCACATTTCTAATTTACTGGAATAAAGACTAGGGAGGAATTTATTAAATTTGTTAAAATATAAAAAATAAACTATAATTTTGCTATACTGGTAAGATAGATACATAATATTATAACAACTATAGTATAATATTCTATTGTTATCTTGTTCCTTATTAACACTGTTTTTATTAATGTTTACTTTTTCATTTGTCTCTCTCATTTGAAAAGATTCTCATTAAGGTAACAAGGTAAGTATATATTTACCTTCATCTACGATAGCACTTAAGATGAAAAATATCCTCTAATTTTCTGTTACCATATTTTGCCATGTATAATCCAGACTTTTTTGCCCAAAATTTTGAGGGAAAAATAAGGATGTGCATTATATATGGGCATAATGATTACATAATCCTGTATATAATGTGCACAAAAATGTGGATATGCATTGTACATGGCAAAATATACTATCTTGAGAATACAGTCGTTTGACTTGTTTCCTATTACTTAATGAATGTTGTCTTCTGATCTAAACTACGTCATATCTGTGCCTATTCAGCAACATTGCTTTTTTTCACTTACGAATATTTAGTATGCTCCTTCCTGTTGTGAAATTTCATGCTGAAATGCATGTCAACCTCTGCCTGAATATTTCCCCTTTCCCTCTGCCTAGATGGGTAGGTAAACATCAGCTCACAGGTTTCAATTGATGCGTTTCATATCTTTTTAACAGAATCTTCTTGTGTCCTGATTTCCTTAGTGACAGGTTCCATAATAACTTGTGCCCTCTTAAATACCTCTGAAATGAGGAAAAATGGGGTCTGTTAATAATCAGTCACAAACACAGGGACCAGCAAAGTGTAGATGTCCAAATATTTATTGAATAAATAAATGATAAGGAAGGTTACCAGTTAGGGCAGTTTTTAAATATAAGTAATAAAAACTGGTGTGGTTTAAAAGATAGGAGCTTACTGTTTTCACACAATGTTCAGGGGTAGGCAATACTGTCAATGGTTCGGTGGCACAGCAATGCACTCAAGGGTTTAGATTCTTACTATCTTTCCCTTTTACTATTCATAGCCTCAGGGATTCTGTTCCTAATGTATGCCTTTTACATGAGGTTTCAAGATGGCGGCCGCAGACCCAGGCATCATGCTACTTACACTCTTATGAAGGGTGTGTATAATAACAACAACAAAAAAGATTTATAGAAACTCCCAGAAAAATTCATTGTTCAGAATTATGTCACATTATCACTGGCACAAAAGAGGATGAGAAAGTCAGTATATCACCCCTTCCTGCTGTATAGTAAAATATAGATAAGGGAGATAATTAGGCATGCCTTTTGAGTTAATCAATATACCTGTCTTCTACAAAGTGGAAATGTAGATTTCCATATGTCAATTTGGACATAAGAGTTTATAAGTACTTACTGGTGAATTGATGGATTTTCAGCTCTTCTATTGTATTTTCCTAAAGACAAGAACATCATTGGGCAATATTCCAAACCCTTTTGTATTAAATAACATGAATAAGTCTGAAATAATGAACCACACAGAGAAGATAGAAAGTTTCCATGAAAATGAAATTTAAAAAAAAAAAAAACAGAAGAAATAAAGCAGAGTATAGCAAGTATATCACATGATTTTTGTCTGGCTTTTATCAAACTTAATAATTCTTTTTGCTCTGGCACATATATCATTCATTTTTCATTCAGCACAGACAAATTGAACTACTGGACATTAGATAATAGCTATAATTTTAAATCATTTCACAGTTTATAACCTTAAGGGCTAATGTTATAACAGAATCAAATTAATCTATCTGTTTTTTAAAATAATAAAACAATTTACTCTTACCTTTGTCTATTGCTGGACATCTACTACCCTTTAATCCTGATAATATCCAGACTCTAAAAAACGTAGTCTTACATGGAGTTATGTTTATCATTGGGAAATTAAAAGTTAGACAAACCATTAAGTAATTTGAGAGATTTCTGCATATTATGCCACAAAAATCCAATATAGTTTCTGACATTGAAAAGACCTACTCTACTTAAAACCATTGAGAGTAACTAATGCATTAGCTTAAAAATTCAAAATTACACTATTGAATGACTCACTAATTTTAGCATTGTCATCATCATTCTTCCATAAAAATGGAGTATCAGAAAAAAATCAGCTTTTTGTATAGAATAAATTCACTGCCTAGATAATTCTAGATTGCCAACAAGCAGTGGTTTTACCTACCTGGTAGATATTATTCTTTTCAAAACACAAATAATAAATTAAAAAAATGAAAAAATAGGTTTTTCAATGTTCCTTTCATTACATAATTCTGATTGAAGAAAAAAGTAGATTGTATAGTCAATGAACAAAAATATTTATAATCCCACCAGTGGAAGGCAATCACAGATTGTACTTTGTTACAATCCTAATGCAGTGATCTTTCCGGAGCTATTTTCTAATTCTAGATTTCTGTGTGAGCATGGTTGTGTGTGTGTGTGTGTGTGTGTGTGTGTGTGTGTGTGTGTCTGTATGCACATCATATTTATCTTTTGTAAACTTTTTCTCTATATATGAATAAATATACTATATATTTTAAGTAATTATTAATAACTATATTGTATACATGTTATATAATTAATTTTATTTATTTTTTATTTTTTAGGATGCATTTCCAAAATAAAGTGACTTTACACTATTTTGAATATTACTAAATTGTAGGCCAGAAAAATTTTACCAAAATAACCTCCCACTGAGTAACTAATTTTGTGTATTATGACCTATTTCTTTTTTTTTTTACTTTATATAAATTTAATTTGGGAAAGGATGGTATATAATTAATGATGTAATTTGGATATAACAAAATTTAAGCATGGCTAAAATAATTTATCCAGCTGGTTAATGATTTTTAAGAAACTTTGTGAGGTAGGAAACTCAAGTGAAACTGCTATCGATTTCAAGATCTAACATAGTACAAAGCATATAGTGGAAGGCTAATAAATATTCATTGAATAAATGGATTAAATATTTGTTCTTTTTCTAATTTTTTATTGCTATTTTAGCTCATTCTTCTTATTTGGGATATTTATTTTTTCTTTTTGAAATAAAATATATTTTTGTATATTTCCAAACTATTCCCTTTTCATATATGTTATAAATATTTTTTCACAGACTACTTGATTTCTTTTCTTGTTTACTAAATTTAAACGTAACTGGCATAAAATTTTCCAAGTTCGAAAGTAATAGAATCACAAAAATAAAACAGGTAAATTTCTGTACAATTTTAGTTTCGTAAAGAGCTGACCCAAAGCCCAAAACAATAAAAGAAAATATTACTTGGTGTGACTATATAAAAACAATGGCAAAAAAAACACACCAAAAATATGAGTTAAAAAAGCAATGACAAACATAAAAATATATTTTTAATACTCTACAGATAATAGTGTTAGTAGGCTTTAAACACCAGTCTCATAAAAAACAAAGCATAAGAATTAGATCTCATCATTGCTAATGCGCTATCAGTTTCACTAATAAGCTAATTTACAAATGAAATAACGATGTTACAAGCTCACTCCCAAAAATTTTTATCATTATCAAAGTGTAAAAGAATCACAACTTTCAAAATTACTATGGGTGTGCAGAAATGAATTGATCACATTAATTTACTATTGTTGAGAGTGAAAGGCGTTTCAGCAAATGTGATATCTTCAAATATATAGAGCATGAAGGTGGTGTTGGTTGTGACATAGACTTGCAAGGCACAGCAACCCACACAAAGTTTAAGAGATGCATTAGTCTTTCATAAAGGGAGAGGGGAAACTAAAGGAAATATATGAAACATAATTCACAAGTGAAGTCAGATAAGAAAACTTTTTAATTCTTCTTGAAGGTGTGAATAGAAGATACAACTCTTGTTCCACTAAGAATCCAACCATTAACTATTGGATCAGTCGCATTGTTTCTAAAGACAAACCATAATTCTCAGGAAAAATGCAATCAGCCCCAAAACACATAATTTCCCTAATTACTCAGTGGTTTGCAAGGCCATGTCACTTCCAGAATAGGAAGGACTATACTACTTGTTACACACAATACCATAGTTTCTTCACCTCTGCTGCTGGAAATATTGCAAAAAAAACTGGTCCACTATTGTATTTTGTTCCTATTAATCATTATTCCTTATCTACACAAAAATCTGTAGGAGCTTTAAAATTAAATTTTCAAGGGGCCAATTAAACCTTAAATATACCATCTTTTGCCTCTAGAGCATATTAGAATTACCTGGGCAGCTTTTGCAACTAGAGTGTCTGGGAACCTTCCCCAGACAATTGCATCAGAATTTCTGAGAGTTGGAGGGGGACAGACACCCAAAATTTTTTTAAGCTCACTGGGTGATAATGATGCAAGATAAATGTAAATAATATAGCTCTATAGGAAAGGGGAATAGTGGTATTCTTCAGGATTATCTATTTATCTATATCAACCTATTGTCATTTTCTTTTATACCATCTGTTAACATTAAAAGATATACACACAAAAATTTTAATAGAGCAAAAGCTGCCCTTCTTTCCTCACAAATCTGTCTCTTATTTCAGCCAAAATCTTTCCTTAACAGGATCTTGTTGATGCCACTAGATAAAGTCTACCTGCATTTGAATAAAGTTTATTTTATGGAGTCATGGAAAGAAGGGCGAAGACATACCATAGGTGACCATGGAGGAGAGGGTGGATCTTGGGCAGAAGATGTTAGAAAGGACATCATCGCATAGTGTCTTGTACCAGGATTTTGAAGAGTGTTTAAGAGAACATGGCTTTGTTCTAGGCGGGTGGCTTTCAGCAAGCCAGGTTGATCCTGTAATTGGGTATCTGAATGAATCTTAACAAGGAGGCAGGAGGAACAAAGCCAGGTTAAAAGTTGTCATTGGTGAGGAGTAGTATCTACTCCTGTTAGCCAGGAAAGATAGCTATGGGTCACTTTTGTGGATTGGACAGTGTTCTTGTTTTCATCTCTGATAGGACATAATTATGGAGTGGTCTTGTTTCTGTTTTCTCTCATTTCTGATCACAGTGAAACCTTGTTTGAAGGTGGTGCTCTGTGAATTTGATCAGCAGAAAAACACCACAGCTAGTGGTGAGTGTTAGGCCAACTTTCATTCCTGAGGGAGCTCCCACTGATAATCTCATCTGTCTTAACGCCTCAATCACTATAGTTCAGCCACCCTGAAATTATTGCTGGCCATTCAGCATAGAGTTTATTTCATACTGTGGTCTCTGCCCGTGCTGCCACTTCCTGCTGGGGACATTACTCTCTGAGATCTTGACATTACTGATGTCTCACTACTCAATCTTAAATTAAATACCATCTCTTCAGAGATACCTTCCATAACTATTTTAGCTAAAGCATCTCTCTCCCCAATCATTTTTAACTCAGTACCATAGTTTTTCTGCAGTGCTCTTAATTCAGAATGCATCTTTTTCTTTCTTTTAAAAAAATTATACATATGAATATATATATGCATATACACATATATTTAAGATATATAACATGAGAATTTGATATATATAGTAAAATGATCACTACAGTCAAGTTAATTAGCACATCTTTCTTCTTTATAGTGACTATTTGTATGTGTGTATGGCAAGAGCACCTAAAATATAGTTTTTTAGAAAATTTCCATTATTTAGTACAGTATTATTAACTATAATCATCATGCTATACATTAGATCTCTAGACATTTTAATCCTACATGACTACAGCTCTGTACCCTTTGAACAACATGTCTGTATTTCCCTCACACAGCCCATAGATATCAATATATATTTCATATTATTGTTTATAAACTGTCCATAAATGTAATAGATTTTCTCTTTGATTCCAGCATTATTTCAGATAGATATAGCAAGAATCACCAAAACCAGTCCCATTGAATTTTCTTGCCTTTGAGCAAGGCACTTGCCCAATGTGAAACCAAAGATAACACAGTATTCTGACTTGTTTAAGCTTGGGCCATGTGCCCCTTACAATACCTCCCAACCTCCAGTTTAGTGGATAGTTATTCTACTGAATTCCATGAAAAAAGGATGGGGAGAACATAGTGATACACAATAATTAAAATAATTAGAGAATGTTTAGAGAATATTTTAATTAAAAGTAGATAAGATCTGTTGTAGTTTTACCTTTATTACATTTTTTAAAAAACAATCACTCAACTAGATATAAATGATATTTTCATATCATTGACAATAGGGTTGACATACAGCTGGCATTTTGGTTGACTGGTTACCTGTTGTACACAAATACTTTTACACTCTCAGTGAGAATCAATCTCTGAAAGTTCAAATACTGTTTCTACATTCCTTTTACAAACTCTCATATTCTTTCCTACTAACACACAGGCATAAACTTACTTCTTTTACATCAAATGACCATGTTTTATTTCCCATTACCCTTTTATCTTCATGTCTTGAAACAGGCCCTGAATGTAAATAAATGCATTTGTTCTCCTTGTGCAAACATCTCAACACTGTATAAATAATAAATGAATAAGTGGACATTTTTAGGTCAAGACAAAAACATTTAGAGTGAAGAAAGCAAACAAACCCCCCAAAAGGAAAAAGTGTTTAGTCAAATTACTTCTTTTTAAATAATTTCTTCAGATGTGAGTGATTCTCTCTCCCCCTGCCCCAAACACACACTCTCTCTCCTAAGTTGTCATAATATTTCTGTGTTTTTACTAACAAAAACACAGTCTATTTACAAGCCCACTTGATGTTTTCTCTGTAAATAATGACTCTTGGATGCAGGAAATATGATCTGACTCGAAGCTGACATTTACTTTATTGGTCTCAAGATGATGTTTCTTTCCCGATTTTTTCTACATGTCCAAAATACTTCAAACTCTTTTTACCCCTGAAATTCTGGCTGACATTTATCATGTGTTATTAATTAGAAGAATCATTCTATTTTTTTCATGAAAAACATTCTAAGTTGAAGAGAAAGAAGGAAAGCTAACCATCATCCATAATTCATAACTTCACTAAAATGTCTGAATGCTAATAATGTGATTTTGAAATAAAAAGGAGATACGTGTATGCTGGTATTACTCCATCTATAGAGATGTATAGATTAATGGACAATGGCTAAAAACCCAGGCTCTGAAGCAAGATGCTAATATTGGAATCCAAGCTCCACGAATAAACTCAGTGCCCTGATCTGTAAAATAGTAATGAAAATACTACTTATTACATGGGTTACAGTATGGATTAAATGAATTTATACACATAAAACCATTTTGAGTAGGTACTCAATACATTTTAACCATATTATCACCAGTTGTTTATTTATCCTTGTGGCAGGATGATGTGTGGAATATTATATGTTTTTGTACATTTAATTCTAGGACTTGTCTGCATTTAACAAAAAAGATATAAATTTGACTTTGTCTCATGGTAAACAGTTACCAAAAAAATACTAAGCTTTTAAATTCCTAAATTTCAGATCCAAATTCAAGACATAAGGACTTTGTTTCTTCCTTGTAACTTAATCTTATTCTAGATAAGTAAGATTGTATATCTTTTCTTCTGATATTGACTAGAAGGTAGTAAGTGAAGGACAACTAAGTGCAGACGTTAATGAAGATCTCAGGAAATATAAACCCGACCACCCTAACCTACTTTTACTTGAATATCTGAGTAGAGAAGAGGCAATGTAACCCAATGGCACCATCTTGGAGTGTAGCCCTGGAAGCACTTAACATGGTACCTCACAGTCCAAGCAGAACTACATGATATATATCTAGGCAAAGTGACCGGAGAGCATCTCACTTACCCAGGGTTCCTCAAAAGGAAATGTATTTTAAAGAAATAGAGGATAGGTCAAAAAAGATCTTTTTAGTTTTAAGACTAGAAAAAGAGAACATAAGGAAGGAGGATGTAACACGGAAACTGGACAAGGAGATGGTTACATCTTAACCAAGGTCATCTGGGTAGGGGAAAAAAACTACTCTAGAATGAAAGCAATGTGTTCCCTCAGGGAAAGCTACAGAAAGGATATGCTTAGGATAAAATGAGATGAATTACATTTCAACAGAAAAATTAAGAATAAACTAAGAAAATTTATTCATAATAACCCTATATGGGAAATATATCATATGTCTGTCAACTGGTGAAGAGATAACAAATAACAATGTGCATATATATAAAATCATGCCATGATCTGTCCAGGAAGTATCCAGCCATGTACTATGAAAAATAGAGACATTTATTAAAGAAGATACAAAATACAAGAAACATTGTACATAGGACAATGACGCCTCAGTCCCTTTCAGTCCCCTTCAAAGTAGGCACCTTGGGATCTCACACAGCCCAGCATCTCCTCCGCATTCAAAACACTCTGCAATATCCTTTGCTGGAGTTACCATCAACTGGCCCATTGTATTTTCCTGAATCTCATTGACAGTCTGAAATTTCTTCCCTTTCAAATGTGATTTTAGTTTTGGGAAAAGTCAGAAGTCACAGAGGGCCAAATCTGGTTCTTTGATAGAGGTTTCAATCAAGTCATTAGCAACTGCAGCACAATATTCCTTCTGCTCTGGTAGCAGAAGCTGTGGAATAAATTTTGCCATGACATGTTTCATGCCAAGGTCCTGTGTCAAAATCTTGGACACAATAGTTTTTGGAATCCCCAGGTCAGCTTCTAGTTCTTGCACTGTCATTCACCAGACTTTGTTGACTGCAGCCTGTATATGTTCAACATTCTCAGGTGTTCATTCTGCTTGTAGCAGACCTTCCAGAACATGGATCACTTTCAAAAGATTCTTGACCATCTTTGAAACGTTTGTGCCACACTTTTATTTGCACTGCACTTATTGCATCATCCCTGAAAGCCTTCTGAAACATCACAAAAGTTTCCACAGAGGAATGCTCAAGCTTAAAGTAAAATTTGATGCAGATTCGTTGCTCTACTTGCTCGTTCATTTTGAATGCAAAGGCCACAAGTTCACATGTTTATTCAACAATATCTACTGCCCCTACTGACTAATACAGTGAAGTCATCATTGTTCAAGCAAGTACATTCCAGTTCACTTTCCTTGGCTGCTTGGTTACATGGATATCGTGCAAACTGTTCTTATTATAGTAACAATGGCTGGATGTTTACTGGACAGATTTTATACACACACACACACACACACACACACACACACACACATGTTTTCTGGAAAGATTATATACAGAGAACCACAGATGCACACATCATGTAAATACATCTCCCTCAAAGCCAGGAAAACTCATGTGTCTCCAGATTTTACAACATAGAGCTATCTCCACATTCCCAATTATATCAACACATACACCCAGAATTAGGTAAATCCCTTTGGTCATCTCACTCTATCTATGCAGCTGGAAATTAACTTTCTGAGAATTGCCCTTTATCCAGGATTCCGCATTTTTAGAAAAATTTATTAAGAAAACCCCAAATCAGCATAAATATATGTTCTTTGCACCTCTACAAAACTATAGACCATTATTCTTCACAAACTTAGATGCAAAAGTCTTCAAGAAAATATTTAAAAATCAAATCCAGCAACATAGAAAAATGATAATATTCCATAATCAAGAAAGTTTATCTGAATGATGCAAAGCTTGTTGAATATATAAAAACTGATCAATGAAATCCAACTTATTACCAATTTAAAGAAAGTCTACATGGCCATATCAATTGAGAGAGAAATAGCATTTGACCAAATTCAATATGTATTTATGATGAAAATTCTGAGGACACAAAGAAAAGAAGGTAACTTCCTCAACCTGATAAAGAGTGCCTCTAAAAACTCTACAGCTAATATCACTTTTAATATCACCTTGTAAAAGACTGAATGCTTTCCTCCTAAGGCTGAGAATAAGACGAGAATATCTACTCTCACCACTACTATTCAGCATTATATTGGAAGTCTTAGCTAACACAACAGACAATTAAAAAAAAACAGTAAAAAGCACAACAAGATATGAAACAGTCTCTATTCATTGACAACTTGGTTGTGGGTATATTCAATCCAAAAGACAATTAACCTCCCAGGCACCTGTTATAGCTGAGGTCAATAAAGAAGGGAAACCATAGGGATAAAAAGGAATCTACAAAAAAATCATTTAGAACTAATAAATGAATATCATAAGGTCATAACACAGGGGGTCAACTCTCAAAATATATATGCTATAAATGAACAACTGGAAAATAAAATTTAAACAATACTACTTATGATAGCTCCCCCCTCAAAAAATATGTAGTTATAAATCTAATAAAATGCATGTAGTATTTGTCTGCTGAAGACTACAAAAAATGCTAATCAAAGAAATTTTTAAATATCCTTATAAATCAAAAACTATATTCTGCTCATAATTATGAGCCTAAAGTAAGAATATCAATTCTTCTTAAATTATCTATACACTTAATGCACTTCAATCAAAATCCTAGCAGGCTTTTGTAATATTGACAGGCTCATACTAAAATTTATATAAAAAAGAAAAGGAACTAGAAGAGCTCAAACAATTTTAAAAAAACAAAATTGAAAAGTAATCACACTCTTAATTTTAAGACTTACCAAAAAATTATCATAATCAAAGGTATGGAATTTCCAAAAGACAAACATGTCAATCAATGGCACATATTAAAATCCAGCAGTGAATGCACACGAATATGCCAATTTATTTTAGACAAAGCTAAAGGCAATTCACTGGATAAACAATAGTCTTTTCAACAAAAACTGTAGAAACAATTGGACACCCATACACACACAAAAAAAATATCTTGAACTAAACCTCATATGTAATAAACATTTTATTCAAGATGAATCCTAGATTTATATATAAAATGTCAAACAATAAATATTTTAGAATAAAACACTTGAGTAAATACTCATTACCAGATTTAGGGAAAAAATAGGCCTAATATTAAAAACGTGATTCATAAAAGAAAAATGATTAAATGGACATTATCAAACAATAAGTATTAGTGTTAAGTAAAACATTGTTGAGAATGGAAAGACATGACAACTGGTAGAAAACATATGTTAAGTTCCACATCTAACAAGGGAGTTGTATCCAGGATATATAAAGAATTCTTAAAACTCAACAGTAAGAAAAAAATTTTTCCCTAGAATAGGAAAACAATTTTAACACACATTTGACTCAAGAGATTAAATAAAACACAAATAAACACATACATAAAGATGTTCAATATCAATAGTCAATAGATAAATATAAATGAAAACCATGATAAGATAAAATTATATACCTATTAGAATATGTAAAATAAAAATTATTAACTTCTGGTGGGCTACTGAAATGGTCATACTTTGTTGGAGGGACTCCTGTATGGCATAGGTACTCTAGAAAACATTTTGTGAGTTTCTCATAAACATTAATTATCATGTGACTGAACACATCCACTTCTGGATATTTACCCTGCATAAATTTAAAAAATGTTGACATGAAAATCTGTATATGAATGTTTATACCAACTCTATTCATAATTTCTCAAAACAGGAAATAACATGAATGCCCTTTAGCACATAGATGGGTAAACAAATCGTGATGCATCTATTCAATGAAATACTTTTCAGCAATGTATGCAACAATGTGGACCTCAACTACACTGACGTGGGTGTAAGAAGTCAGTTTCAAAAAGTTATATACTGTATGATATCATTTATATAACACTCTCAAAAATACAATAGTTATGAAATACATATCAGTTCCTGGGGTAAGGCAAAGAGAAGGGTATTAGTATTAAGGGATACCCCAGGGAGTTTCCTGGAGTGATGTATTTAGTATTCTGATTGTGGTATTGGTTCCACTAATCTACTCATGAGTTAAATACATAGGAACATACACCAAAACAGTAGTCAAAAAAATTAATTTAGATTTTTCTTACTTCTTTTAAAACAGTCCTCAAGAAATCATTGATTCATGCCTTTGATGTCAGTGCCTTGTGATTCCCCACATATTTTCTGCTCCTTTGCACATACTTACATGTACCCATCTATTAATAACATCATTCAACATTACTATGTGGCAAGCAATTTTCCAGATTCTTAGTGATATTTTTTAAAAAGTATGGTCTCTCTTGGTGTGCTTTTTCTTCTTGATAGTTTGAGACTTCACTTTTGTGACTTCAGCCTCTGTCAACAATTAAAAACTCTTGGCTTTTGTTTTTTTCAAGACATTTAACCAGTTTACTGACATATTTACAACAGAGGAATTTATATGTATCTTTCATCCTCTCTGTATTCCCATACATTTTGTGACTCTCTGTAACTTCATCCAATTCAACTCAATAGCTACTGAGTTATTGCAGGTGGTATGTTCCAGAATGAGCTAAGTTTAAAAACAAAACAAACAACATCAAACAAACAAACAAAACTTTGTTTAAATGTCTTTGAGCTCTAGGTCAGGTAGAATTTACTCTTTATGTTTAATTCCACATTAATTAATATTCCCTGATATTAAAAATGAATGTCAATTTATTTAGGTAGGTCAATAGTACTGTGGGAGTTTCTTAAATAAGTTTTATCTTTAAGATATACTGCTGATATGTTTACTGATAAAATAAAATAGTATTTGGGATTTGCTTAAAATTTTTTTGTGTTTGAAGAGGGGAAAGTTGTAGAGTTGGCCAGGGTACAGATTCAGCTCAAGTTAACAATCGTGTTATCTGGAAGATGAATACATAAGCTCCATTATATTTGTTCCAGTTTTGTATACAAAGTGTATTACCTATAATAAAAATGTTTTCAAAAAGAAAGTAAAAGCTAAAACTTTTCTACTGTAAGAAACTGTTTCTCATACCATATCACAGTTATAGTCTGCTTACTGAAAAATACCCAGTTTCAATGCCGTTCAACCAATATGCAGTGTGTGTTTTAGTCATTCACCACGGGTGTCTGGTAAATGAACAAGGACATATAAATAGCTTTGACCTCAAAACTGTGTTTAATCCAGAGACAGTCGACAGTTTATACATATAGTATATGAAATAAGGTATATTTATTGTCATCTTATATTTATTTATTTATTTTCTCACCCAATGACATTTTTTTCATTGCCTTCAGAGAAAGAGGAAGGAAGAAGGAGAAATATTTATGCCAGAGAGAAGCATCATCTGGCTGCCTCCCGTACATGCCTGGACTGGGGATCATATGTACCCAGACCAGGGATAAAACCCGCAACCCACGTATGTGCTCTGACCAGGAATTGAACTTGCAACCTCTTGGTGTATACGATGACACACCAATTGAGCCACACTAGCCAGGGCTATTGCTACCATGTATAAATCAAGCTTTGTATTAAGGTCAGTCTGCTCTTAGGCCCTTCTCATACCAAGGCTAATCCAGAAGGAGAAAAGAAACTCCCTAAATCACAGAGTGTCAGTGCTGGACTGACTGTTGGTAGAAATGAGTCTCTGGACAACTCATTCGCAGGGAGGTAGCTGACCTTCAGTAGTGTGGCTTACCTGACACCAAAACTATCCCCTTAGCAAACACTTAAACCACAGATAAATGCCTAGAAGGATCTCAAAATGTTTGGGCATGAGTGACATTTAAAAAGAAACACAATAAGTTTTAAGCTATGAGTGCTTCATGCAAGTCCTGAGTAAATAAAAACTTACAATTACTTGGATCCCAAGTTAATTGTGAGACTCCCTTCAAATAACTTTGCAGTTTGACATTTGGCTATTGGTTTCTACAAGACACATCTTGAACTCTTTTATGCCTCAGCTACATGCAATAGCACATCTTCTTTCAATACTCCCTTTAGCTGCAATCCTCAGCATTAATTAGTAAATGTTTTGCCTGAAAATTTATATTAAAGTAAAGAAAACAAGCACAAAGCCACTTCTGTTGTTGTTATGTTTAGTTTCTGCTTCTAGCTAAGGGCTGTTGTATTTACAGATGTTTTGTTGGCACAATTCCTTCTAAAATAGAAGTTGGTGGTTTCCTAATTCATTCAGTAAGTATTTACTGGGAAGCTCTTTTGTGTCAGGGTCTGTTTTGTGTCCCTGTGAACAGAACAGGTGCCTGTTCCTTCATAGAGATTATATCATACTCAGAAGAAATAGATAACATATAACTTAATAATTAAGAGAGTTGCAGATCTGCATAAGTGTCTTGCAGGGGAAAAAACAGAATGATGGTAGAAAAAGATTTTGTTTGTGTACAAACAGGATTTTGTGTGTGATTATAAACAGGTTTGCTGATTTACTGGATATAAGAAATAAATAACTGGGAGAAACCAAAGTTAACTTTTTCCTTTCTGGTTATGATGGTTATGATGGATTTAGCAATACTAAAATGATAATATTATAGCAAAGTTTTTGAGAAGGATCATCAAAGTTTAGAGTCTATAGAGATTTGCAACTGAATATGTTAATGGGACTATTGCATATATATAAATACCCGGTGTTAAAATAATAAACCTTTGGATAGATATAATTTTAAATTTCTTTTTTATAATTTTATTTTTATTTAATATTTTCCAAATTTAAAAAATATAGTTGATATACAACATTATATTAGTTTCAGGTGTACTATCCAGTGATCAGGCATTTATATAACTTATGAAGTGACCACCCCAATAAATCAAGTACCTATCTGATACCACATTAGTTATTTCAATATTATTGACTATATTCCCCATGCTGTATTCTACAACCCATGTCTACTCTGTAATAGTCAATTTGTATTTCTAACTCCTTTCAACGTGTTCTTTAATCCACTCAACCCCCTTCCCATCTGGCAACTGTCAAAATGTTCTCTGTATCTATGAGTCTATTTCTGTTCTTCTTCTTCATTTATTCTGCTTTTAAGATTCCATATATAAGTGAAATCATCTGGCATTTGTCTTTCACTGTTTGATTTATTTCATACAGCACAATACTCTCTAGGTCCACCCATGTTGTTGCAGATGACTAGATTTCCTTCTTTTTCTATGGCTAAATCTTATTCCATTGTATATATGTACCATTTCTTCATCCATTTATCTACTGATGGACACTTAGATTGCTTCCATATCTTGGCTATTGTAAATAATACTATAATAAATATATGGACATATATGTCTGTTCGATTTAGTGTTTGGGGTTTCTTTAGATGTATGCCCAGAAGTGAAATTGCTGGGTCCTTCATTGTGTCTTGTTACAGCTTTTGTTTTAAAGTTTAATTTGTTTTGGTTTAAGTACTACTGCCCTAACTTTTTTTAATTTCCATTTTCATGAAATAACTTTTTTTCAGACCTTCACTTTCAGTCTGCACGTGTCTTCTGATCTCCAATTATTCTCTTGTAGATGGCATATGGAAGAGTCTTATTTTGTTAGCCATTTAGCCACCATATATCTTTTGATTGGAGTGTTTAACCCATTTGCATTTAAAGTAATTTTTGATAGATATGTATTTATTGACATTTTAGTGTTCATATTTGTTCTTCTTCACATTTTTTCTTCTTCTTCTTTAACATTTCCTGTAATACTGGTTTGGGGGCAATGAAATCCTTTGGCTTCTTCTTGTCTGGAAAACTCTATCTGTCCTTCAATTTTAAATGATCACTTTGCTAAATTAAATGAATGAATAGTATCACTAAGAGAAAGAGCAGAGTTAGAAAAGAAAAAACAAATTTTAAGAAAAACTTCTTTAAAATCATCTTCTTTGAGAAAACCTAGAATTAATATAGGCAGGGGACTCAGAAAACTGAGAAGGCACAACTAGGAAAGCAGGGGGAACCCAATAAAGTGATGTCATGGAAACAGAACGAAAGTGGTTTGTGTCCAGAGAGTCTGACATTGCTTATACTGAATCGACAATGTCCCTATTCTGCTCCACTTTAATTCACAGTCCAGAGAGTAAAATAGATTTTTGTCTTTGTCACTCTTCTGTGAAATCCTACTTGGTGGATTTCTATGGAATATATGCTCCAATTCCTTGGGCTTCTTTTTAAAGCCACGCTGCTTGGTTGGAGTCCCTTCCAGTCCAAGCTAGCCTCACTACCTTCCTTTGTATCAAATAATGTTATTTTCTATGGATTTTCCTTGCTTTTTCTCTACTTGAAATTCCACTTTTACAACTTTTTAAAATGGGTGATGTTCCGCTCATTCATCAATAAATGTTAGTTGACAGATTGGAATGATTGAATTAATTAAAACAAAAGAAACCCGACTCTGAAGTATGACTTTAAAAAACAGTAAACATGTCCAGCGAGCCTGTGTGTCATTGGCCCCTGCCTCGGCATAATTCTTAAGTCGCCTGTAAGGCACCAGCATCCTAGACTGTTACTGTGGCTGGCAGCGCAGACAAATCAGCACCCACACCTCAGTATTTCTCTCCAACACACTAGTGCAGCTACCCATCCTTTCTCCCTACTGTGTGAGCCTTACCTTGATTACTCTTCTCAATAATACATCCCATCTTGGTCCATCCCTCAAGCCCCAAACCATTATCATCACATATAACATCAGTGTCACATCCAAATCGTGTCCCTACCCACTCTCTAAGATCACGTCCTTCCACTTTCCCAAGACTGGATCCTATGCTGTGTCCTTCTCCGTGAACAGAAGCATTGGGCTTGATGATTTCTAAGGTGTCTGCCAGCTCTAACATTCTGTGTGTAATTAGAGAGCAGCACTGTGATCCATCCATAAATACAGCAGGAGTTCAGAGAAGGTTAGAGTAATTGAAGAAAGTTTCCTAAAGGAAATGTGGAGATTGAATGGGGTCTTGAGTAATGGGGAGAATTTAAGCTGGCAAAAAGGATTGTCTCAGGTTGGAGAAACTGCATGACTCAAAGCAGGGAAGTGGGAAGAAAGACGCATGCAGAGTGACTGATGAGCGATAAACTTGACTGGTGAAGTAAGTGCAGATTGCTGGATACTGAAAAATAAGCCTGAATCAAAAGCAAATAATAATAAATAGGAAATAAACAAGTGCCTGATGGTGACGGAAATGAAATCTGAGTTTAGTAATGACAATAATATTCTGCTCTAGACTTTAAAAAAATGTTTGGAAGCCAAAAAAAAAAAAAAAAAAAGTCTGAATTGAGGACTTTAGGATGAATTCATAACTCTACTCTAAACTCATTTAATGGCAGTGAAGAATCACTTTAGTGAGTTTCATTACACCTAATGATGCAGCATAGATAAAATATTCTATATGAATTATTTTTAGGGTGGAACTAATACCTAGAGGGAGGTCCTTAGTTGAATAGTGTTATGCCAGCAAAAATAGAAAAAGGTCACTATCAATCAATCTTCAATGTAATTGTGCTAAACAGAATTGGAAATAAGAAGGCTTAGATCACAGTTTAAACATTTATTTAGGCTATTTAATGGAAGGAAGGAAAGAAGGAAGGAAGGAAGGAAGGGAGGGAAGGAGGGAGAAAGGAAGGGGAGAAGGAAGGAAGAAAAGGAAAGGAAATTAAAGGTCTTTTTCAGCCATTCCATACTCCTAAAACTTAGCCATATAGAGAACAAAAATTAGACACTTCACATAAAACAAGTAAGAGGTACTGTTGACAGCAAAAGACAAATAATAACTATTAATTTTAATTCTATGGCTATGTAGAAAAAACATATTTATGTAGATATAATCTCCATGTTAAATATCTGAATAAATATTAAGAATGTATATGCTGCTTTTAAAATAAACTGAAAAAGGAAAATTAAGTAACATCTAATGTGCACTATATGCTTGGTACAGTTCTAGGTGCCTAACAGCTATCATACCTTTAATCACTCTCAGGACTTGGTATAATCATTTTTTCTCAGGAAGAAAGAAATGGACATGCAAAAAAGTTTAAGTGATTTACCAATGTATTACCATTCGAAAACGGCAGACATAGGGTGTGAATTCAGTGAGTGTCACATCTCTAACCCTCATGCCCACCACACATGTGCATGCACACGCACACACACACACATACACTCTATCCAGTAACAGTCCAAGTTAACTTCTTTCCAAAATCATGTGCTTTTAAAATATGGTTAGAAAACCACCTGCATCCACATCACCTGGAAGGCTGGTTAAAAACCATCATCCCAGAACCTACATCAGACCACCCTCAGTGTGACGGTTGTCCAGGTGATTCTGGTGCACACTAAAAGTTTGAAGCAGTGCAAAAATCAAAGTACTTCCCATAAATCACATAGTATAAATGCCACATTAACTTTTTAAACTAATTTTTCCAAGCCACAACTGTGGTGTATGAAACTCTATCTTAATTAAAATCTAATATCCTACAATTTAAATGGAAGCCATAGCCACCACATTTGACTTTCTCAAATGAGAGTTTTAAAGACAAGTGCGAGCTGAACTAAACTGAAAGATTGAAGAGTGCTCCATGATTGAGATGCAAATTAATCAATTTTCAAAGATGGAAAAGTTTTGAAAGTTTTGGAAGTTAACTAGAACATGGATAAGGCAGAAAAAGAAAAATGGTGATCGAAGATTAGGGCTGGTTAAGAAGGATCTTAGGGACTCGAGTCAGGGGCACATTTTTAACGTCAAATTCTTTGAGGTATAATTTATATAGAAACAAAGTGAACCAATGTAAATATAGAGTTGGGTGACCTTTGACAAAGCACCCAGTTCTGTGATCTCAAACATATAGAACGCTTCTATCGCCCTACCACTTCCATCGGTGCCCCTTTGCAGGCAGTCTTCCTCATACAGACCCAAGCAATACCCAATTTGCTTAACTGCGCTTCTTCTAAAATGTCGTGTAAATGGAATCTTACAGTATGAGAAATCTTTTGGGTCCATGTTGTTACATTGTTACATGTATCAGTAATCTATTTCCTTTAAGTAGTATTATATACCACTGTATGGATATACCTCAAGTTACTTATCAATTCAATTTTTGATGACTATTTGGGTTATTTCTAGTTCACTATGAATAAAGCTGCTATGAACATTCTGATGAAAGCCCTTGTATAGACATAGGTTTATTTGTTTGTTTTCCCTCTTGGATAAGGTAATGGGATTGCTAGATTTTAGAAGAGTTGTATTCTATCTTTATAAAGAACTGTAAATTGCTTAGCAGAATGGTTGGACTATTGAGCAATCCTAACAGTAATGAAAAAGAATTCTGTGTGCTACTCATTCTGATCAACTGTGGCTTAGTCAGTATTTAAATATTCTATTGAGTGTGTAAAAATATCTCAAGGTATTCTAATTTGCATTTCATGAATAACCAACAATGGTGACTATTTTTACGTGCTTAATGACCATTCATATATCTCACTTTTTGAAGTCCATGTTCAAAATTGTTTACCATTTTTTAAATACAATCTTCTAATCATCAAAGTATGTTTTAATTAAACCTGTAGTGATAGCCTTGTCAAATATATATGTTGCAAGTATTTTTCCCTAGTCTGTGGCTCACATTTTTGCTTTCTTAATGCTGTTCTTTCAAAGAGGTAAAGTTTTAATTATGATGAATTTCAACTTACCATTTTTTGTGGTTCATACTTTTTTGCACATACCTACAAACTGTTTGTTTATGCCAAGTGACAAAGATTTTTCTCCTAAGTTTTCCTTTAGAAATTTTATTACTTTAGTGTTTGCATTGGGGTCTATTACTGATTTTTAACTTTTGTGCATGATATTCAGTAGAGCTGAAATTATTTTTTTCATGTACATAAGGAGTTATTCACCACCATCTTTTTTTTTCTTTTTAATTCCTATAGAGTTGCTTTGACACTTAAAAAAAAAATCTAGGGATAAATTTATGTGTAGCACTAATTCTGGACATTTTTCTCTTTTCTTGGCCTATATGTCTATCCTAAGCCAAAAATCACTTTGCCTTGCTTAGCATAGACTTATAATTCATGTTTAAATAATTGAAAGTTAAGTGTCTGAATTTTATTCTTGATTCTTAAAATTGTTTTAGCTATTCTAAATTCTTTCCATTTATAAAATATTAGAAAGGACTTGGCAAGTTCTATAGAAAAATATTTGCTGGAATTTTGATTTGAACTACATCATGTCTATAAATTCACTGAGAAAGAATTGACACCTTAACAATATCAAGTCTTCTAATATATAAACATCATATATCTGTCCACTTATTTGTGTCTTCTTTATCTCATAAATGCTTTGTAATATTCAATGTAAATATTTTATACATATTTAAATAAGTCATTTATAAGAATTTCATATTTTATATGCCATTATAAATTATATTATTTCTTTAAGTTTTACTTCTAATAGTTTAGTACTAGTACGTAAAAATATAGTTGATTTTTGTGTGCTGGAGACTTCCTAAATATCCTAATTAATTGCAATAATTTTTTGGATATCCCTTAGGATTTTCTATGTATGTGATCATGGAGTCTGCAAATAAAGGCAATTTTGATTTTCTTTCTATAATCTGTATGTCTTTGTGTCTTATCCTTGCTTTATCACACCAGAGAGGACTTCTACACAATGGTACTTTTACCCATGTAGTCTTCTTTTTCTTCTTTTTTAATGTGTTTGATTTTTTTAAATATTTTATTTGTTTATTTTTAGAGAGAAGAGAAAGGAGGGAGAAAAATATGGAGAGAAACAGCAAGGCAAGAGAGAAATATTGATCAGTTGCTTCTCATTCAGGCCCTAACCAGGGATCAAACCCACAACCCAGGCATGTGTCCTGACTAGTAATCAAACCCTGGATGTCACATGTTAACCTTTTGTTTTGCAGGACAGTGGCTAACCAACTGAGCCACACTGGTCTGGGCTAATGTGTTTGAGTTTTGAAAGTTATACTAGTCTAATATTCCCTGAGCAAACTCCTCTTGTTCATGTACATTATCTTTTTTATATATTATTGGATTTGTTACTATTTTGTTAAGGATTATTGTCTTTATTCAGGAGGGATATTAGTCTTTGATTTTCTTTATATACAATGTATTTGTCAGGTGTTATTATCATAAAATAAGTTGAAAGGATTCCTTTTTCTATTTTTTAAAAGTATTTGCAGATGATTTGGATTATTGTTTTCTTGAATATTTGTGATTTTAATTTGCATTTCTATGAGAACTAATGTTAAGCACATTTCTATGCTTTTGTGGATGGTTCAAGGTTTTAAGGTTGTCTCTAGTAATATATTGATTTGTAGCAGTTCTTTACATGATCCAATTCTGAGTTATTTCTCACATGTGTATTGCAAATACTTTTTAATTCTGTGGCTTGCTGATTCATTATTTTATTTATTTAAATATATTTTATTGATTATGCTATTACACTTATCCCATTTTTTCTCCCCTTTATTCCCCTCCACCCTGCCCCCCGTGCCCCCAGCATTCCCCCTACTCCTTAGTCCATGTCTGTGGGTTGTACATATAAGTTCTTTGGCTTCTCCATTTCCTATGTTATTCTTAACCTCCCCCTGCCTAATTTGTACCTACTATTTATGCTACTTACTCCCTGAACCTTTTCCCCCATTCTTCTCCCTCTTTCTCCCCTCTGACTTCCATTTGTTTGATTTTGTTCCTGTTCTAGTTGTTTGTTTAGTTTGTTTTTGTTTTTGTTTTTTTAAGGTTCAGTTGTTGATAGCTGTGAGTTTGTTGTTCTTTTACTGTTCATAGTTTTTGATCTTCTTTTTCTTAGATAAGTCCCTTTAACAATTTCATATAATAAGGGCTTGGTGGTGATGAACTCCTTTAGCTTTACCTTATCTAAGAAGCACTTTATTTGTCCTTCTATTCTAAATGGTAGCTTTGCCGGATAGAGTAATCTTTTTGATGTAGGTCCTTGTCTTCATGACTTTGAGTACTTCTTTCCAGCCCTTCCTTTCTTGCAAGGTTTCTTTTGAGAAATCAGTTGTATAGTCTTATGGAAACTCCTTTGTAGGTAACTGTTTCTTTTTCTCTTGCTGCTTTTAAGATTCTCTCCTTATCTTTAATCTTGGGTAATGTAATTATTTTGTGCCTTGGTCTGTGTTTCCCTGGGTCCAACTTCTTTGGGACTCTCTGAGCTTCCTGGACTTTCTGGAAGTCTATTTCCTTTGCCAGATTGAGAAAGTTATCATTCATTATTTTTTCAAATACGATTTCAATTTCTTGCTCTTCCTCTTCTACTTCTGGAACCCCTATCATTCAGATGTTGGAACATTTAAAGTTGTCCCAGAGGTCCCTAAACCTCTCCTCATTTTTCTGAATTCTTATTTCTTCATTCTGTTCTGGTTGAATGTTTATTTCTTTCTTCTGTTCCCAATCATTGATTTGAGTCCTAGTTTCCTTCTCTTTACTCTTGGTTCTCTGTATATTTTTCTTTATTTCACTTTACTTAGCCTTCACTTTTTCCTCCATTTAGCAACCATACTCAACCAATTCAGTGAGCATCCTAATTATCAGTGTTTTGAACTGTGTATCTGATAGGTTGGTTATCTGTCCATTGCATAGTTCTATTTTTGGAGCTTTGATGTGTTCTTTCATTTGGGCTATATTTCTTTGTTTCAGTGTACCTGTTACATTGGGAGGGGTGGAGCCTTAGGTAATCACCAGGGTGGGGCAACCCAGGTCACTGAGTTGTCATGCTGTCAGTGGGGGAGGGTCAGAGAGGGAATAATGCCACTTGCTCATCTCTTGGCAGGTTTTCATTCACCTCCTGCTAACCACAAGCAAATTGAGCCCTTCTGATGCTGATTCCCAGGTGGGTGGGTTTGTGTGCATTCTAGGGCCCTGTGGGTCTCTCCAACGGACTCTCCTGTAAAGCTGGGAGTTTCTCCTGCTGCCACAACGCCCATGGGTTTTTACCTCCAGAGGTTTTGAGGCTTTCTTTTCTCGCACTAGAACCCTGGATTACATGGTCTGTCTCATTCCCCAGCTGTTTCTCTGGTTTATCTGCATGCAAATGTGGGGTTGCCTGGTTTGGCAGCCATTGTCTTGCCTGCCTGGTCCTCCAGCCATCACCTTGCTGTGGGTCCTCTCCATCCCGGCTGCCTGTCTCTGGCCCTCCTACCGGTCTGGGTAAATGTTTCTTCTTTAGCTCCTTGGTTGTCAGACTTCCATGCAATTCGATTTTCTGGCAGTTTTGGTTATTTTTCATATTTAAATTTCTTGTTGTCCTTTGGTTGTGCAAGGAGGGAAACTGTGTCTACCTACTTGATTCATTATTTTAAATAAAGCACTTTGATGAAGTCCAACTTATGATTTTTTTCCTTCATAGTTAATATTTTCCTGAGAAATCTTTGCTAAACCCAGAATAATGAATATATTTTCTGTTTTCATCAAGAAGTTTTATGGTTCTAACTTATGTGTCTAGCTCTATTATCCATCTCAAGTTAATTTTTGTTTAATGAATGAATAAAAGATTGACTTTTAAGTTTATCTAGTTTTCCTGTATTAGTTATTTTTTATTTAATTATTTTTAATTTTTATTGAATTTATTGGGATGACATTAGTTATTATACATGTTTCAGGTATACAGTTCTGTAACACATCATCTGTATAATAAAATTTTTTTTCTCACTGTGTTCACTTGCTGCCTTGGTCAAAAATCAGTGCTTATTTCTATACAATTCTTTTGTTTGTCATTAAACCCTTGTAACGTTACTCAAACACCAAATTGTTTTAATTACTATAGCAAGTATTGAAGTAAGGTAATATAATTCCTTCAGCTTTGATTTTTCTCAAGATAGTTTTTTATTATTCAAGATCTTTTAAACAACTATATATATTTTTAAAATTAAGTTTATTGGGGTTACAATGGTTAGTAAGATTCTATAGATTCCAGGTATACAATTCTATGATATATCATGTGTATGTTGCACTGTGTACCTGACCCCCAAAGTCAAATCTCTTGTGGTTGCTATATACTTGACCCCCTTTATCCTTTATTACCCCTACTCCCTTTCCTCGCATAGCGCCCATACTATTGTCTGTGTCTATGTTTTTGTTTAATTATTTTTCTTCTTTGTTCATTTGTTGCTTTCAGTTTTATATCCCACGTATGAGTGAAATCATATTGTTCTTTTACTTTCTTTGTGTGACTTAACTACAAAGAATTATTTAAAGAGATTGAAAAAGACACAATGGAATGATGAGATCTTCTGTGTTCATGGATTGGAAGAATCAACACAATTAAAATGTCCATACTACTAAAAGCAATAGAGATTCAATGCAATTCCCATCAAAATTCCAATGACATTTTTTAAAAGACTAAAATAAAATATCATCAGATTTGTAGGGAACCACAAAAGACCCTGAATAATCTCAGCAATTTTAAGAAAAAGGAGATGAAGTTGGAGGTATCACATTCCATATACGTTTTAAAATCTGTTTTTCACTTACTCAAAAAAACGCATTTCACACCTGTCTGGCTGTCATCAATAAATCAACAGACAACAAATGCTAGGAAGGATATTGAGGAAGGGGAACTCTTTTGCACTGTTGGTGGGAATGCAGATTGGTACAGCCACTGTGAAAAGCAGTATGGAGATACCTCAAAAAATTAAAAATGGATCTGCCTTTTGACCCATGATCCCACTTCTGGGACTTTACCTGAAGGAAGCCAAAACACTAATTTGAAAGAACATAAGCACCCCTGTATTCATTGAAGCATTATTTACAATTACCAAGGCATGGAAGCAGCCCAGGTATCCATTGGTAAAGGAGTGGATAAAACAACTGTGGGATATTTATATAATGGAATATTACTCAGCCATAAAAAAGAAGAAAATGTTACCCTTTGTGACAGCATGGATGGACCTGGAGAACATTATGCTAAGTGAAATATGCCAAGCAGAGAAAGGCAAATATCATATGAACAAATTGAACTAACAAGGAAAATGGGGACAGACTCGTAGATGGAGAGCAGGATGACAGCTCATAGTGGGGGCAGGTGAGGAGGTGGAGGCGTTGAGCAAAAGGAAAATGATCTCATGGACATGGCCAACAGTGTGGTGATTGCTGGGGGCAGGGGGAAATAAGGGGACTAAATGGTAATAGAAAAAAATACAGTAAAAAAGTTAATTGCATGTCAAAAAAAAAGCTGAGTCTTTTATTGCAATGTTGTTGAATCTGTAGTTTATTTGGAGAAAGTGGTCTTTTATTCTGTGGGATAAATACTATGTTTAAATTCTCCTTTAAGTTTTTTCTTGCTAGTTTATATAAATATAGTACATTTTTACATATCGATGTTAATGATATTAAATATCAATTTTTAGTTATTTTAAAAAAACATTTTAGTTTGTAGTTATTTGTAGGTTATATAGGGTTTTCTGCACACATATTCATGGTGTCCACAGATATTGTTTTACTTCTTTATAACATTCTGTGTTTTCCTCTTGCTTATTACAATAATTAGGATATATAAAATAATCCTGAATAAAAGCAATTAACTCAGTCATTCTTGCTTTGTTCCTGGTTTTACTGGAAAGCATTGAATATTTATCATTAATTATGACATTTCTAGGTTTTGTGTTAGAAACCCTTCATAAAGAATGTTTCCTTCTATTTGTAGTTGTTGAGAATATTTACCATAAGTGGATGTTACTTTTATTAGATGCATTTTTTATATCTATTAAAATATTATTTGGTTTTTCTTTTTTATTTATTAACATGATGAAATACATCAACTGAGTTGAATGGTTCAATCAAACTTACATTATGTGGGTAAACACATTGTCACAGTACATTATCCTTTAACATATACTATTGTTTAATACTTTTTATGTCAAAATTTAAAAGATACATGTCTACTTTTACAAGATATGTTTCATTTCTTATAAACTCTTCGCCTAGTTCGGGTATCACAGTAATGATAATCTCATAAAAATGAATAAGAAAGTATTCCCTTCTACTGTATTTTATCAAACAATACCTGTAGAATTGGTGTTTGTTTTTGTTTTTGTTATTTTTTCTTAGCTGTTTGGCAGAATTCAATTGAAGTCATCTGTATCTGTTTTGTTTGGTTTTGGGGATTTTTGGGGGAGTGAAGATTTTTATGTATTAATTTTTAAAATTTATATAGTCATTTATATAGGCATTCAGAGATGTTGCATGTTCTGTTCCAGACACCGTAAAAAGTAAATATCACAATAAAGAGTCATACATATTTTGGGGTTTCCCAGTGCATATAAAATTATGTTTATACTATACTGTAGTCTCTTAAGTGTGCAGTAACATTATATCTAAAAAATACATCCCTTTATTAAAAATACTTTATTTCTAAAAATAAATGTTAACAATAATCCAGGCCTTTAGCGTATCATAATCATTTTGTTGGTGAGAGATCTCACCTTACGGTTCAGAATGGCGGTTGCTGAAACTTGAGATGCCTGTGGCAATTTTTTGAAATAGAGCAAGAGTGAAGTTTGCTACATTGATTGATCTTCCTTTAAGAAAAGATTTCTCTGTAACATATGATGGTGTTTAATAGCATTTTAACCCTCAATAGAACTTCTTTAAAAATTGGAGTCCTTTCACATGCCCTGTTGCTTTATCAAGTAAGTTTATGTAACATTTTAAATCCTTTGCTGTCATTCAACAAACAACCTTCACAGGATCTTCACTAGGAGTAGATTTCATCTGAAGAAATCCCTTTCTTTGCTCATCCATAAAAAGTAAATCCTCATCTGTTAGAGTTTTATGAGATTACAGCAATTTTATTACATCTTCAGGTTCCACTTCTAATTTTAGTTCTTTTGCTGTTTACACCACATCTGCAGTTACTTCCTCCACTGAAGTCTTGAACCCCTCAAAGTTATCTGAGAGGGCTAGAATCAACTTCTTCCACACTCCTGTTAATGTTGATACTTGACTTTTTCCTATGAGTCATGAATATTCTTAATGGCATCTGGAATGGTGAATCATTTCCAGAAGATTTTCAGGTTGTTTTGATGGAGGATTACCACAAACCTTTAATTTGTAAGAAGAAACCAAGTATCTGTGAAGTGTAATGAAAGGAAGCACATAAAACAAGCTATGCCTACATAGAGTTTTAGAGTGTTTCTATTCTTGTTATTTTTTGTAATATGTGTCTTACAAAAAAAAAATCTGTTCATTTCACCTCAGTAGAGTTAATTTATTGCCATGTTTTTTCATAATATATTTGTTCTTTAATATTTATAAACCCTTTAGTCAGGCCCACTCTTTCATTCTTGTTACTATAATTTTCTTTTTTCTTTGATCAGTCAAGCAAAGAGTTTGTTAATTTTATTGATTTTTTAAAAAATATTTTATTGTTTATGCCCTGGATGGTGTGGCTCAGTGGACTGAGTGCCAGCTTGTGAACCAAAGGGTCACTGGTTCTATTTCTAGTCTAAGGCCCATGCCTGGGTTGCAGGCCAGGTCCCCAGTATGGGGCATGCAAGAGACAGCCACATATTGATGTTTCTCCTTCCCTTCCCCTCTCTAAAATAAATAAATAAGTATATCTTTAAAATATATTTTATTGTTGATGCTATTACCATTGTCTCAATCATTCCCCTTTCGCTCCCCTCCACCCAAGTTGCTTCCCATTTCCATAGTCAATCCCTTCACTGTTTTCCATGTCCAGGGGTCCTTCTTATATGTTCTTTGCCTAATCCCTTCAATCAGTCCTCACCTCCCTGCTCACCGGAATTTGACCTCTAGTTTCTCCGTTTTGTAGGCCACTGACTTATAGAGAGTGAAAGACTGAATTGTTCCAGAATAATTTATCTTAGTTTTCCTGTGTCATCTTAGATGTAGCATATTACTTCATAAGTTTGGTAAAGTCCAGAGGAAAATATATGAAATGTAGGTGCAGACTTCTGTGGGTAGTGGACCTTCAAGAGTGTAAACCATCACATCAGAAAATGTGGTACCATCTTAAGTATAATAAAAATTTGATAGATTTCTCTGTACCTCAATCCACCCTGTTAGCTAATTATAATTTGCTTTTTCATAGAAATGAATCCAGATACTTGAGCTATAATTTTTCCAAAGCAAAATTAAAAGTTTATTTTAGTTTATCAGATTATGTGTTTCTGGATCACATATTGATTATATTTTGTTATTTTTCTTATTTAAGATCTGTAAATATTTTCCTGAATTTTACTTTCTTTTGTAGCCCTCAAGATCCACATTTGGGATCCAAAAAAATGAGACTATATCTATGTTGACACAATTATAAAAATAATGTGGCTATTCTGTAAGAGAATTTATCAAGTAGAAGCTATTCTTAAAGTCCCCAGGCTAAAGCTCTCATTCCTAAGCAGGATTGTCTTTGCTAATTGAGTGGTAGGGGGACCTATTTCAATTACTAATTTCCTATTACATTTTATTGAGTTCTCACCTTAAAACCATATTCAGTTAGAAGAAAAAGAACATACATTTCATTCCTCAAGGCTATTTTTTATGTGTTTATTTTACCTTGTGAAAAAATGGACTAGTTTAGGAGGTGGTAACTGTCAGGAAGAACCTGGTCATGCTGCAGTTACCAAAAATTCCACATTTCAGTGGATTAACCAACAAAATTTCACTTCTCACTAATAATATGTGTAACATGGTTCAGCAGAACGACTTTATTACTGCCACTTACAGAATCAAACTGATAAATCCATCAATATGTTTGCTTTCAAGACCTCTGAGGCAAGGAGGAAGGGATCTGGTGAATTACATATATCCCCTAAAAAAAAAAAAAAACACAAACCTTCTGATCTTTAGTCACATTGCATTGGGCAAATCAAGTCCTGTAACCATAAAAAGTAAAATAAAATTAAATACATACATACAACATCTTCAGAGAGGAGTAAATTATGACCCTATCACATACCTACAAGGAAAAGAACCAAAATACTTTCAAATGGTCCTATTGATTAATACAGGGTTAAAAAAATATGGAGCAAACAATAAAATTTGTTATTGCATGTCAATTATAGGCTCAGATAATATCTCAACTTGGTAGTAAAATGTAATATTCTAATTTGACACTGCTCTGTAAAGCAGACATAGAATCACAAGTTTATTTTTTATTAAATTTATTGGGGTGATATTGGTTAATAAAATTATATAGGTTTCAGGTATACAATTCTATAATACATCATTTGTATATTGTATATTGTATTCTGTGTTTACTACACCAAGTCATATCTCTTTCTATCACCATTTAGCTCTCATACTCTCTCCTTCCTCTCTCTCTACCCCCTTTTCCCTCTGGTAATCACCAAACTATCACTTGTGTCTATGAGGTTTTTTATTTTTTCGCTTAATCCCATCAGCTTCTTTACCTAGTTCCACAAGCTCCTCCCTCTCTGACAGCTGTCATTAAATTACAAGTGTAAAGCTATCTATTATTTGAATTCTTCTTGACTATTCAACCTTATCTCCTTCGTGTTTAATCACATTTGATAGAACATTGAAAACACATTTGTTATAGGTGGTTGCATATTTCTCTGCCTAAAATATCTTTAATCTATTTAACCAAATCTTAAAATTCTTTGAGTAATATTTTGTACATATAATTTTCATGAAAGGACACCATAGTTAACTTGAGAGAGATTAATGTAGTTAATGAAATTCTTCATATAACCTTTCCTATTAATTTAATCTTTTGTTTATTTGATTTAATCTTGATCTCCCTGGGTAAAATTTTTGAAACTTATTACCTGTAAACTTATCAAAGAGACTATATGATCTTAAAGGGAAAAAAAAATCTTGTTTTTTTAAGCAGCATTTAAAAAGCATATCAAAGCTTAGTTAAAAGCATTTATGGTTTCATTAGTGAATTCTACCAAACATTCAATAAAGATTTAATGCCTATTCTTCTCAAACTCTTCCAAAAAAATTGAAGAAGAGGAAATACTTCCTACCACATTTTATGAGACCAACATAACCTAGCAAACTGATCATAACAATACATTTAAAAATAATATATTGTGATCAAGTGGGGTTCATTCCAAAGGCACAAGGATGGTTCAACATATGCAAATCAATCAATGTCATATACAACATTAACAAAACAAAAGATAAAAATCATATGATCTAACAGTAGATGCAGAAAAAGCATTTGATAAGATACAGCATTTTTTTAATGATTAAAACACTCAATAAAATGGGTATAAAAGAAAAGTACCTCTACATAATTAAGACCATAGATGGAAAATCCTCAGCTAATGTAATATTTAATGATAAAAACCTGAAAACTTTTCTTCTAAAATCAGGAACAAGACAAGGATGCCCCCTCTCATCACTCTTATTCAATATAGTTCAGAAAGTCCTAGCCAGAGCAATAAAAAAAAAAAAAAAAAAAAAAATAGAAAGAAAGAAAGAAAGAAAAGGCATCCAAATTAGGAATGCTGAAATAAAAGTATCACTTTTTGCAGATGATGTGATTCTATATATATAAAACCCTAAAGACTCCACCAAAAAACTATTAGAAACAGTAAACCAACAGAGCAAAGTTGCAGATATACAAAATGTACAAAAAAACCACTACTTTCTTATATACTAACAATTAAATTTCAGAAATAGAAATGAAAAAAAAATTCTTTTGAAATTGCAACCAAAAAAATAATGTACCTAAAAATAAACTTAAAGGATGTGAAGGATCTCTAATACTGAAAACTGTAACACATTGTTAAAAGAGATTGAAAAAGACATAATGCAATGGAAAGATATTCTATGTTCATGGTTTGGAAGAATCAACATTGTTAATATGTTCGTATTACTCAAAGCAATATAAAGATTTAATGCAATCACTGTCAAAATCCCAGTGTAATTTTTTAAAGAAATAGAATGAAAAATTATCGGATTTATATGGAACCACAGGCTACTCCGGAATAGCCAAAGCAATTCTGAGAAAAAAGAATGAGGCAGGAGGTCTCATACTACCTGATTTGAAATAATACCACAGAGCTATGATAATCAAACAGAATAACAGTCACACAGACCAATGGAACATAATTGAGAGCCTAGAAATAAACCTACAGGCATGTGGGCAAATAATTTTTTAATATGAAGCCAGAAACACACTACAGAGAAGAGAAAGCCTCTTTAATACATAGTGCTGGAAAAAGTAGAATGCCACATGCAAATGAATGAGACTAGATTATAGTTTGCCTCCATGTACAAATATTAATTCAAAATGGATCAAAGACCTAAAGATAAGATCTGAAACAATAAAATACATAAAAGAAAACATAGATATTAAACTTATGGACCTTGGTCATAGAGAATATTTAATGAATTTGACCCAAAAAGCAAAGGAAGTAATGGCAAAAATAAATGAATGAGACTATATTAAACTAAAAAGTTTCTACTTAGCAAAAGAAACCACCTACAAAACAAAAAGAGAATCAATGAATGGGAGATGATATTTATAAACAACAGCTTGGACAAGGGGTTAATATCCAAAATATATAAAGAACTGGTAAACACAACACCAAACAATCCAATTAAAAAATGGGCAGAGGACCTAAACAGACACTTCTCCCAAGAAGACATAGAAATGGCCAATAGATATATGAAAAGATGCTCAAAATCACTAGCCATTAGGAAAATGCCAATAAAAACTGCAATGAGGTACCTCCTACTACTATGAGATACCATTTCACATCTAGAAGGCTATTGTCAAGAAGGCAGGTAATAACAAGTGTTGAAGAGGTTTTGGAGGAAAATAAACTCATCTACTGTTGGTGGAATGTAAACTGGTACAGTCACTAAGAAAATAGTATGGCAGAGTCATCAAATGACCCAGCAATCCCTCTCCTGGGTATCGATCCAAAAAACTAAAAAATCATTTATTCACAAAGATATATGCACTCCTATGTTCATTGCAGCATTATTCATGTTTGCAAAGACATGGAGACAGCCAAACTGTTCTTCAGTAGAGAACTGAAGAAACAAGATATGATACATGTACACAATGGAATACTACTCAGCCATAAGAAAACATGAAATACTGTCATTTGTGACAACATGGATGGACCTTGAGCATATCATGTTAAATGAGATACATCCATCAGAAAAAGTTAAGGACCATATGATTTCACTTATATGTGGGATATAAAACTGGAATTCACAGACACAGATGACAGTATTGTGGTTACCAGAGGGAAGGGTGTGGAGTGTAAGTAAAGATTAAAGGGGGTCAAATATATGATGACAGAAGATAATTTGATTTTGGGTGCCGGGCACAAAGACAAACATTTAAGGTAGTATATTCTCTGTAAAGAAATAGGTACAATTATGAATAAGGCAGACACTCTATCCAGAGTAACTAGAAATAAATGAATGATTTCACTGTTAGTGATTGAATTACTGTCAAAGACAAAATTAAGCTCAAGGCAAAAATTAACAAAGTTTCATAAACTTGTGGTAGGGGCTTCATCCTATCTGTAATCACTTTCATTTTATCATGGGATTGAAAGTTTTAGAAAGGAGACTACAAAGCTGGCTTTCTTAGGCTCTTATTGGCAAATACTCTATTAATGTGGGATTTGTGAACTGGATGAAATTTTCTAATTGGTTTTCATGCACATTTGGCAGTCTGTGCTTGACTGCACAACTCATCAAGGAGGAAGGATTTCTCAAAATTAGAAGCAGATGGATTCCTAAGGCCAGTGATTTCCTGGAACAAGTGGAGTTATACAGGTTTTTTATTGTCAAATTGTCATAATGGTTCTTATGAGGTGGAGTGGCTGCTATGCAGACTGTCTCACTACCATAATAGTGAACACTACAAAAAAGAAAATGTATGTTACTCAGAAATCATCTAATATAGTCTCCATCCTAGCATGTGAGGTCAACAAAGTTTCCATGAGTATGTCAGACATTGCACAAATTTGGGTTCTTGTGTGTTTTTTTGTTTTGGACTTGAATGTAAATGATAGTGCATAAAGGTTAATATATTTTATTTACATTTATATGTTAGATATATGAATATTTTTATGGAAAAAGTTAAAGTAAGTGAATGGATCATTTTTTTTTTATTTTTTAAAGATTTTATTTATTTGTTTTTAAGGAGAAGAGAAGGGAGGGAGAAAGAGTGGGAGCCAAACATCAATGTGTGGTTGCATTTTATGTGCCCTGTGCTGGGGACCTGGCCTGCAACCCAGGGATGTGCCCTACACTGGGAATTAAACCAGTAACCTTTTGGTTTGCAGGCCGGTGCTCGATCCACTGAGCCACACCAGCTAGGACTGAATCATTTATTTACTTCTATCCTTAAAACACCATTTCTCAGCTTCAGCACTACTTATACATTGGACTGGATAATTTATTGTAGGAGCTGTCTCTTGATTGTAAGACTTCTAGCAGCATCACTTGCCTCTAACATGAGGTAGATATCAGTAGCCCCACTCCCCACTTGTTACAAACTTTAAAAAATATCACTAGATATTGTCATATTGTCTGGGAGGTGGGGAGTTGGAGTTGATGGAGGCAAAATGATTCCCTGTTGGGAACCACAGGCTTAGACTCCATTAAACACGACTAGGAAATAGCTTCATTATAAGAATTAGGCCACTCAAATCAACTATGTGTTTTAATCCTATCTAGTGGAAGTGAAATTGATCCCATTGAGTACTTTTGAGCATATAATGAAAAGTGCATTTTTTCAATAAATATTGTTTCAGATTTTTAAAATTCTTGTTTGTTTGAATTGATAGCAATTAATTTGACCCATCATTATTTAGCCTTTAAAAAAAAAGTTTGATAAAAACTGCCGTCAGCAAATAATTCTGTAATCTTACCTTTTCAGATACATGATAAAAGTGCATTTCATGGTCCTTACTGTGTTTGATTAGGGCCAGGTATCTTCGAGCCAGAATATAGTGAACAGAAGAGACATGTGTCAACTATGGTCTGAAACAAGTAAATATCATTTGGAGATCCACCTAAGCACTCTTTTCCTCTGTTTTGGAATTTTAATAGTCACCTTTATAAATTTTATCATCAAAAATTTTATAAATTTTATAAAATATCATGAGATATTTTAGTGTAGAGGCAGATCATAATTTTTCACTTAAAAAGCAAATGATTACTACATGAATTCCCACAGTCGTAAATTAATTACTCAACGATTACTTTTAAACCAACATTCCAATATATAGGAAAATTTGCAGACAGTTTTAACTATGAAACACAAAAATACATCTCAATTTCACAAGTTTTACAAATCTTCGCTGGCATTAGCATAGGGTAATTCTAGTTTTGTAAAATAATTTGGGAATCATCCCTTTCTCTTCGATTCACTAGAAGTAATTGTGAAGAATCAATATTATTACTACTTGAAGTGTTTAGTAGAGTTTTGAGTGAAACTAGGCCTGGAGATTTTCTTTTTTAAAAAAAGTTTGTATTTAATATTTAATGTCTCTACCAGTTTCAAGACTATTCAGCATATCTATTTCATGCTGGGTGAGCTTCAGTAGTTTGTAGTTTTGAGAAACTGGATCATTTTAAAAGTTTTAAACTATACATGAAGAGCTTTTTGTAATAATCACTTATTTTTTTAATGCTTGTTGAGTCCATTGTATCATCTTCTATTTCAATATTAATATAAGCAATTTATATCTTCTTTTTGCTTTTTCCCCCAGTCTTCCAAGAGGCTTAATTTCATCTCTTCAAAGAAGCAACTTTTAATTTTAATGATTTTTCCCTATGGCGTTATTCTATTTTGTTTTTCAAATTATGTGTTATATGCATTATTTTCTTTTTTTGCTTGTTTTTGTTTTATTTCTCTTTTCTTTATAGCCTCAATGTAAAAGCTTAAATTATTGGTTTTTGACCTATATTCCTTTCCCTTTTTCCCCAGCTTTATTAAGATATAATTGACTTACAACATTGTGTAAGTTTAAGGTAGAAAATGTGATTATTTGATGCATACATATTGTAAAATGATTGTCACAATAAGGTTAATTAACACATTCATGACCTGACATAATTACCATTTGTGTGTATGTAGTGGGAATATTTTAGATCTACATTTTTAGCAACTTTTAAATATGTAGTACAACATTATTAACTATAGTCACCACTCTGTATGTTATATCTCCAGAACTTGTACCCTTGGAAATTTGTACCTTTTGAACAACTTCTTTCCATTTCCTCCACCCTCAAAAAATTAAAAATAAAGCTCCTACAAGATTCAGCATCTTACTTTTGTGTGTGTGTGTGTGTGTGTGTGTGTATGTATGAAGAAAATTGAATTTCTATCCCAAAGATATATCTGCACTTCCATGTTCATTATAGCATAGTTCACAGTAGCCAAGACATGAAAATAACTGAAGTGCTCATACATGGATGAATGAAAAAAGTATTTTACATATATTTTCATAGTATTTAACAGTAAATAGTAAATTCATCAAATATTAAATGATGTATTTATTTAAATAAATACTAATACTAATATTTAATATGATTTATATTTATATGATATTTAATGTTATTTAGTCTTAAAAAATAAGGAAACCCTACCGTTTGCAATAACATGAATGGGTCTTGAGGTCATGCTAAGTGAGATAAGCCAGACAGTGAAAGACAAGTAACCTTTTCTAATATTAGTATTAGATAATATAGTTTTCTTCAGCAGAGACTATCTCCTTGACTTGAGTGTCTTATAGAAATGTTGTGTATGTTCCAAATGTTTAGAGATTGCCCTTCTATTTTTCTCCTGTTGATTCTTAATTTAATTATACTATGGACATTCATGATTTCAATCTTTTAAATACATTTGTAATATTACCCAGTATATGGTTTATATTAATGTCTATAAATGTCACTTAGGTCCAGCTGATTAATGTTGTGGTTCAGTTCTGCTATATGTTTGCTGATTTGATGCCTCTCTATCACTGAAAGAGGAGATTTAAAGATTCCAACTGTAATCATGAATTTGTCTATTTTTCCTTTACATTCTCTCAGTTTTTGCTTTATATTTTGAAACTTTACATATTAGGTACATACATCCTTAAGATTTTTATGCCTACTTCGTGAATTTATCCTTTTATTATTATGCCCCTTGCCACTTCGTTTCTGGTCATTTTTTTCTTAAGTCTATTTTTATTGATGACAAAACCAACGATTTTAACTCTGTCGATGTTTATTTATTCAGTATATAATTTTCTATAATTTTATTTTTAATCCATTTATCATTATTTTTGAAGCAAGGTTCTTTTCAGAAGTACTGTACATAGGTGAGTTACACCAGTACATCCATTCTGTTTTTGTTTTTGTTTTAAATTAGAAACGTTTGACCAGTGATACTTAATGTACTTGCTATTGAGTTTGGATAAGTTTACCATTTTATATCTTTTCTGTTCATGCAATCCATTTTTTCTTATTTCTAAGTTTTTTGCTCATGCTTTCTTTTAGGAATTTTGAAAATATTTATTTCATCAATTGTATTATTGACTCTAATTTTTATAGTGTTTTGAGTGGTTACCCTCAGCATTACATAGTTTTTTAACATATGTAATAACATAGACTTTTAATAGTTTACTTACTTGAATTTATCTTACATTTCAAGTGAACTGTAGAAATCTTACCACCAGATAGATCTTATTCCTTTCCTTTCAATGTTCTTGTCTTTTGTAATATATCTAAATGCACTGAAAATCCGTCAGGTGATTATATAATTTTTTTTTTTGCTTCAACTCTCAAATGTATTTTAAAAAAACTCAAGAAGAGATGAAGGAGAGTCTATTTTATTCACATCAATATCATTTTTCTTGCTCTTTCACCATCTTGATATTTTAAGTTTTTTTCTGGTATTTTTTTTCTGTCAAAAGTCTTTAGTAAAAAATTTTAATAGTTTATTTTTATTATATTTTTCCATTACCATTTATCCTCTTATATTCTCTTTGACCTCCATCCACCTCCTTCTCCCTCTGCAATCATCACACTGCTGTCCGTGCTCATGAGTCCTTTTTCTTTTTCACTCGATCCTTCTACTGCCTCTCCAAACTGTCCCACCTGGAGCTCTCATACACTCTCCATCTATGAGTCTGTCCCTATTTTCCTTGTTAGTTCAGTTAGTCCAGATCCATCCATGCTGTCACAAAGGGTATTTTAGAAAAGGTCTGCTGGTCACACATTCTCTAAGTTTCTTTCATTTGAAAAGCCTCTATATCATTTGCATTTTTAAAGAAAATTTTCAATGGATATAGAGTTTGGGGTTGACAGCAGTTTTCTTCCAGGACCTTACAAATATCAAGCTGCTTCCTTCTGTCCTCAGTGGTTCCTGATAAGGAATCTGTTCCCATTCAAATTGTATTCCCCTATTTGTAGTACATTATTTCTCTCTAGTTGCTTTCAAAATATTTTCCTTGTCTTTAATTTTTGAAACTTTTATCATTGATGTCATTGTTCATCAATTTTGTTTTTAATCTGTGTGTGATATATTGAGATTACTCAATGTAAAGATTTATTGCTTTATCCAAATTTGGGAAGTTTTTTGCCTTTTTTTCTAAATATTTTTTTCCTGTTTTCCTTTACTTCTAAACCTCTAAGGATACATAAGTTAGACCTTTTGGCATATTCCCATAGGTCCTTCAGTTATTGGGGTTTTTTTAAAAAATATTTTTCCTTCATTTTTCATATTAGATAATTTGTACTGATGCACCTTTAGGTTTACCAACCCTTCCTTATGTCATCTCCATTCTGATAATAGAGCTCATCCCATAAGTTTTGTTTTGTTTTGTTTTTGTTTTTGTAAAATGAACATATGTCAGAGATTTTGCTCAGCACATTAACTAACGGGATAATCAGTAAATTGGTAATACCAGTTTAAAGATTTTGGATGAACTAAATATTTACTGGGAATTTACAAGTGTAGGTTAAATAGAAAAACAAGTAATGTCCTCCAGGACAATGAACTATGAACTTTACAGTTATCTTTTTTCTGCCAGTCAAATATTCTTAATATTTCTACAAAAAAAAAAAATCCACAACTTAAATGTAATGTCACTAAATCTGGGAATTTTGAAGAACAAGCAGTGCATTACCCTAGACAATCCTTAGGTAGCTTTTGCCCCATATGACATTGAAAGGACATGCTGCCCACTTATCATTTGCCTTATGTTCAATTTTGATAAATTTTTTAGCTGCAGGAAAGAGGTAATGAAATTACTGGCTGGAGAAGAAACATTGCATAATCACTCACAAGAAAGCCCAGAGTCTACAGAGTTGTAAACCAATAAAATATGAGAGTCATCCTGTTTATACTGAACAGCTATGCTAAGATATCTTGCGCTTATCAGCTGTGGTCATAGGGGCCTTATGGTCCCGGGAAGATGGACTCAACTCTTTACAAATATTGGAAAGCTCAACTCGTTCCATAACATATTTCAGAATGATAATTAAGTTTAAATTTCTATGTGCCGAAAAGGTTCAATGTAAGAATCCTCTCATTTTCTTGCTGTTGTTATTGCTAAGAGAAAATATGTCACTTTCTTTAATTCATAACACAAAAATAAAATAAATCTCACTCAAATACATGTTTAGAGGGACTTCACTGGAAGACTTAGGAAGATGGAAAGATTTATATTTAAAATGTAAATAATTTAATTGTTAGCAATTCCTTCCTATCTCTCCAGTATTTTTGCTTTTGCTCCTTTCTCAGATATTTCTTCCCCTATTCTCTTTTTTTTATGATCATACAACCTGTTTGATCCTATTTTTTTTCATTATAATGGTTCTTAATAACTCAGATGCTCAGTGTTAATTTCTCTTTCACCACTTTATTAAAAATTTATATAAAGTTTCACCCCTCCTGAAAGAAAATTTCTGGTGCCAGTCAATAATGTAAAATTTGTATCCATTTTTATAATAAAAGCATTAAATTTGAATACCCTTTCTTTCCACCTTGATATTACTCATTCTGTCTATGCTTCCATTTCTCAGTGATTTATAATGTTTTTTATAATAGCCAAGAGCTTCTTATTTATCCCCCAAGGACCTGTTTAACAGATATGGTACTCAGGTGGGGGACCAAGGTGAACCTAGGAAAGCACTCTTTCCAAGCACAAAATCCACATCACCAAAAAACTTAGCAATCAAGGCAAACAACATTTCAATGCACCACTTATTTATAACATTTAATGTATTCAACTAATGCAAAAAAAATCTGTAAGATACAAAACATCAAAATCCCAAATAAAGATAAGGTAAATGTTATTATTTTTGACTCAAATGTTAACATGGCTTCCCCTAAGAGTTAGTGGTTTTTGATATTTTGTTTATCATGAATTTCTTTGAATTAATTTTGACTTTTGAAATAGTGCTTCCAAATACTATTTATCTCAATCACTTAACCTTCTGACATCATCCCAAATTTAAGGCTAATGTAAGTGGCCCACATACCCCACCCAAGCACTAAAATCACAGTGATAAATAAATATCATAGGGAGCGCCATGGTGGACAGGGCGCCATACTGTCCAGAGCCAGCTGAGGAGGGAGCGGGGCTCTGTATCCCTCAGAGCCTGTCCTGGGGTTATCACGGATGGGGGAATAAACACGAGTCATTGCAAACACTCCTCTGTTTGCCAGGAGTGGGGACATGGCTCTTCCCTCTAGTGGAGAAGGCCCAAACCCCCATGTCCAAAGGCTTCTATTGAGAATGGTATGCGAAGGGGTATACAGCAAAGCTCATCAACAATGTCAAAAGGCTATGTTTACAGAAAACAGAGATTATAGATAACAATTGAAGAAACACAAGAGGTCTGCCTCAGGTCAGGGACTATGGATAATGTAAATCTCCTTCCCAGTATGAGCCAGTTATCATAACTTTTGAGGGAAGAACAAAGCATGATTTAAGGAACTTACTTCTAGGCCTGATTGTCCCTGGAAACTGCCTGATCCAGTTTAGGGCTGTACCTGCTTTTAGTATTGTTTCAAGCCTGAGCCAGGTGGGAAGGGTAGAGCTTTGAAGAGATAAGGAGACTTCTTTCAGATAGAATGAGGACTCCAGCCATATCAAAGCCGAGCTGAGGGGTACAGGCCTTTTTGCCCTTTCTCCGTGTCCCCCAAGTCCTTGTCTGCTGCCCATACTGGCCATGTCTGTCTTAGATTGTCCCTCCTCATGAGAGATCTTACCCGTCTTTGACTAACCGACCATCACAGGGCCAAGCAGGGAGATGTGAGGGAGGCAGGTTTCATCTCCTCAGTGGCCTATTTTCCCAAGGCCTCCTTGATCATTTCTAGCCCTGTCAGTGGGGCTACAGTCCCTGAAACCAGACCGGGCATTTCCCAACAAATAAAGCTAATTGGAAAATTTCCTGAGAAATAAGTACACAAACAAAAGAGATCTTTCTGAGAAATTAAAGAAGATAAAAAGATGGCATGAAAGACCTTTAAGAATTAGATTAATACTTGGGTCATCATACTGGAATATCCAGAGAACAACTGGTAGTAAAGATCATTCATAGTCTAGGTGGTAGAGAAAGCTGATGGGGAAAATTATGTTGAACCTCAGTCTCCTCTTCTGAAAATTGAATAGTTTGCACTAGACCAATGATTCTGACTCTTGGTTGCTCATGAAGATGGTCTTTTTAAAAAAATTTAAATTAAAAAATCAATATTTATAAACCACTAAATCATAAACTATGAACATCAGTATTCTGATGTTCATAGGCTGAGGCATCAGTATTTTTAACAGTGCACCCCTTTCTGGAAAAATATTTATTTGATATACACAAAATTCAATTTCAAGGGTCTCACAGCCTCTTCTTTTCAACCAAGAAGCCATCTAATGGTTCCAACTTAAAACCACCTGATCTAGCCTATAAAGCTTTGCTTTTGTTGCTGTTGTTTTGTTCTGTTCTAACATTTCCATACATATTCCACTTTGCTTATATTTTTCCTCTTTTATTAATTTCAGTTGTGTCTGTGATTGCTCATTGAAGTATTTTATAATAGCTGCATTAAATTCTGTACCATATTATTCCAACATCTTTGTCATCTTGGCATTGGTATCTGCTGAGTGTCTTTTCTCCTGCAAATTGAGATCTTCTTAATTCTTTATATATTGAGTAAATTGGGGTTGTAACTTTGACATTTTGAGTATTATTTCATGAGTCACCTTGTCTTGTTTAAACAATAATTAACATTAAAACATTCATTTCATCAGGTAAGTGACACTGTTGGGTTCAAGAAACAAATTCCAACCAGTATTCTGTTTATTGTGGTTTCAAAATCAATTTGACTCCCACTGCCTTTATTATTCAGATATGCCAGTGGCCAATCTGAGATGAGTGGTATAGCCCTTCATTTTGTTTTCAAACATTTGGTATATTGTGCTACATGAAATATGTATGTTCAGGTCAAAAGTGAGTTTATGAGTTCATACACTACTTTATGAAGTCACTTCCTGAGTCCAATCCTGCCTGGGATCACCCTGGTAATTTCCAGTTCCCTGGGGCTCTCCTTTTGGCCCATTAGCCAGAAGGCTGAGGCCTCATTTACCTTGCTCTGTCACACATTTCCGTAAGTGTTCCACCGCTAAGGCCAAATGGTGAAGACAGAGAAAGCAATAATGGTTTACCCCATCTTCTGGGAACAACAGCTTCTGAGATTGGAAACTCCTCACTCTTGCTCCCTTGCCTCCACTGTTGACCTTACCATCATTTTCCCTGCAAGTAAAGTTACATGGGGGCTGGCACTAAAAAGAACAGGAAAAAAAGAGAGAAAGAAAATAGGAGAATTTCTCCCAGTGTTTCTGAATATTAGGAGCCCCCTTTTCTGCTCTTTATGTAGAAATTTAAAGCATTTTCTGGTGTACTCTCTGCCTGTCTCAATACACATTCCAGATTTGAGCAACTTTAAGTCCAGACAGGTGAACATCAAAGTGAAAAAAAGATAAAATCACCACCAGTCTGGCAATACTTCAAATTCTCTTTTTCTTTCTCTAACTGCCTGCTACTAATTACTCTGTAGAGTCCTTAAATAGCTTTCCCATACTTGTTATACCTCTGTAGGTAGAAGAGACAGAGTACACTCTATCATACCTGGAATCAAAACAGGTTGAATGAATTTAAATACTTTTCACTAACAACTGATTAGAATGACCTTGCTTAAAATGTTGATATCTTTCTTTAAAAGGTTATTTTTGTCAAAATAAATCCCAATAGTAATCTAATGTAATCAGCACTCTCTCAGGCGTTTGTATGATTTAATCATTATGATGGTTGTATATGTCACATGCTATACTCACATCTCCTGTGCTTTATTGAATTATTAAAAATACCTAAAACATTGAATATGTACTCTGAGTTGTGTGCTTTGTAATAATTTTATATAAATGAGCTCATTAATCTACAAAACAAGCCTATGAAATAAATACTACTGTGAATTTACAGATGTGGACACTGATTCATAGAAAACCTTACCCTGAGTAACCCAGCTAGGAGGTAGAGTTGACTCCAGGATCCACATGTTAGCAAATGAATTCCACACTCTTTTATCTGAAATACTGCATTGTCTTTTATGTATATAATAAATAGTATATAGTACGCTGTGAGATGAATTGTATCCCTTTCAAGTTTTAAGTGTGGAAGTCCTAATCCTTGTGCCTCAGAATTTAAACGTATTTGGAGACAGGATCTTTAGAGAGGTGACTGAAGTTCAAATGGAGTCATATAAGTAGGTCCTAATCTAATATGACCAGTGTCCATATAAGAAGAGAAAATTTGGACCCAGACACAGACAGAAGGAAGACAGTGTGAAGATACAGGGAGAAGACAGCCACCTACAAGGCAAAGCAAGAGGCCTGGAACAGATCCTCCCCTCATGGACCCTCACAAGAAACAAACCCTAACAACATCTTGATCTCAAACATCTAGCCTCCAGAACTATGGAAAAAAACTAAATTTCTGCTGTTTATCTCCCAGTCTGTGGTTGCTTTATTATGGCAACTCTTACACACTAATATGTTAGTATAAACTTGATTTTCAAAACATCTGAGGAAGTGCCTCAAATATTAAAATACTCTGTAAATATGTGTTGATCTATTAAAATTTAACTCATTTAGGTAAGTTGAGGTAGGCAGATAGTTAATTCAGTTTTTATCTTAAGAAGTTATTTGTCAATGTAATTTTCATATCTCAAACAGGAGCTAGTTCTATAGAATGAGAATGAGATAATTGGAGAATATTGAGACCTTACCAAAATAGACAAAAACAAACAAGTTAAGGAGCTAGAGAGACTGTAAACATAGATTCTCACAGGGAACAGACCATGGGAATGGGATTGGGCCATCACTTTTTTTATGGTATTTAAACCATTTGTGCTGAAAATCCAAGCGCATGTTACAATACATAGATTCTCTTTTTTTGGACAGTTTAAACATACTGGCATTTCTTTAGCACTTTTTAAATAATTCAAGGTATACTCCATTTGTCATTTAAATTTTAACTATCTTCTATAAAACCAAATGCTTCTTTTAGTAACACTTTGGTGTGGTTGCTTGCTCCTAAAAGATATAGTTAAGAGAAATGGGACATAAGATTGTGGGTTTTAGAATAAATCTCTGAACATGCGGACTTGTTCCAAAGACTGACAAAGGCTCAAGGGGAACGTTAACTACAAATTATGAAGATTAGATATGGTTGCCTGCTCTAACATCATGGCCAGAAGCAAACCTTACAAACTCTAAGTATCTTTTCTTCCTGTGAGAATTAGCCATTATGCAAGAAGACAACGGAAATAAAAGACAGAAAATCTCTGTAAGAGATAGAAACTTGAACATAATCACCTTTATCACTATCATAGGTGCTGACTGAGATCAACTAAGGGACATAAGCAAAGAGGGAAAATGCATAACAAAAAAATAACTAGGAAATGGGGCCAAAGAATTGGTATTAGATATATACCAATACTGATAAAAGTCAAAGAATTGGTACTGGATATAATATATATGAGGCCGTAGTAGAAGAAAAAGCCTGATAATAAATCTCAAAAGAGAACTTTGCTTTCCTGAGAAGGGAGAAAAAAGAAGTGATCCAGAGAAGAACCCAGAAAGACTTCAGAATCTTGGAGGTCTAAAGGACATAAGGAAGAGGGAGGATCATGAAAGAAATGAGGAGGATGTAACACTGATGATTTTTTATGTGCTTGGGATCAATTAAAATTAAATAGGCTGCTCCAAAATGCCAATGGACAAGTGAGGCCACACCAATAGGGCAACAGATGCGTAATAGTCCTTCTCCCTAGTACTGCAGGGCTCCTCTTAAATATAGTGGACAGGAGTACAAGAATTAAAAAGGACACAACCACAGCTAATGCCAGGACACTGAAGGCTAGGCAAACAGAAATCAAGTATGTGAATTTTGTAGAAGAATTAAATGCAAGAGAAAAGAAAATGTCTCAAGAATGAATTATTTTTTGAGTAAAGCTCAGTACTTGGACTTCCTTCCTCTACTAACCCATCCTTCTTTAGTCCAAAAAGACTGACTAACTGGTGATGCATTTTGCTTTTTTTTTTAAACAAATTCTTCAGTTTAACCATAGAGAGAAAGATTCCAAGAGCAAGAAAGATAGGGGATTAAATGAAAATCAGTACAGCTTATTTGGGAAGAAAATGCCAGTCGTGGATAAGAACTTTGCTCAAAGAAAACTTAACAGTAAAAAAAGAAGATATTAGTGATTGGTATGCTAAAATATTTTGTAACAAACAAGAAATCAATCTGACAAAAGACAGAAAAAAAAGATATCTTTTAAAACAAACAAAAACCTGATGAAGAAAATAGAAATACAATTTATAGACTATCTACTTTATAATCTTAATATGTTGATTTAAGTAAGTTTTAGAAAACTAGGTCATAAAATTATGCAATATAATAATAGACAATTGGTCACCCTATGAGTCAGGAAATATAAAGAATGAATAATTTAATATAGTTTTTAATTATTATAGTAGAAACAATAAAATGGCCTACAAAAATTTATGAAACTGTGATGAGGACATAGTGAACAGTGAACAAAGGTATAAAAAGTGAACAATTGATATTGCTAAAGAAACACCCAAAATAGACCAAAGTGTAAAAATAATAATAATAATAATAATGAGGCCAATTGTACTGAGCTTAAGAATGACCTAAAGATGCTCAAGAGAATACTATAACCCCCCCCCATAATTATTTCACTTTTATCTAGTAATTTTTATTTCAGAAAAAGGATAAAGAATGAATCCACCACAGACTCAAAAATAAGAATCTTAACCATCATTCCAATTAGTTACATTTGTCTATCAAGAGGCAAAGCAGTGTTTTGTCTTCTGGTTGTCCTTAGAATGATGACCCATTAAACATGGAAGGCACATTGCTGAGTAAGATATCTGACATGGGAAACAGTGACAGATATAGAAGGGACACCTGCAATAACAAGCACAGAGAATAAAATAAACAAGAAGCCTCATCATGACCCAGCAATTAATTTGTCTAACTTCTTATCCCAACTAATCCCTTTATATTGTTCACAAAGAATGCCAACTCTTACATATAAATTGCAATATGATTAATCCAGCAGAGGCTGGAAAAACCTGCAAGCTGAGGAACAGCTGATGAAAATTAAATCAAAGAATAACACCAAAACCTTTCAGTTAGAGAAGGAGCCTCTGGATTCAGACCAAGTCTGAACTTGGCAGAAATATGACAGTGGCAGTGCTAATCTTAGAGCCTGGCTGCCTTCCACTTTCCTTAAGGGAACCCTGGCCTAACATCCGACTCTGATCTTTGAACTCCAAGTGGAAAGTTGCCTCCTTACACAAGCAAATCTGTTTTATGACTATGGTCGAGACTTTTCTATGTGTAGAATAAGAGAGCAAAAGAAAATTTCCCTGAGGGGGAAAAAATTATGCCCTGGGTAATTGTTAGAGTACACACAACTCGTGATTTTTGAAAAATTTTGGCCATTGGATGTGTCTGTGACTGAGTCAGCAGAACATCAGCCACCTCAGAAGAAGAAACATACATATCCTCCATACTGATAATCTCAGAGATGTACAAGATCCTGCCATATCATACATTTGATTTCATGGACTCCTCCAATGGCATAAATCCTCTTTTAGCCAAATCAGGCAACATCAGTTTCTGTGGATTCTAATTAAACAAATCTTGAACAGATGTTGGTGCCAGGCACATTAGTGTAGGAGCTTAGATTAGGTACTAGTCAATTACATTATCTCTTGTGTTCACTTGTGACTATAGGGACGCAGAGGGACGTTTGCAAAGACATGGGGGTGTTTAGAACAACTGCAAATTATTTTTCTTAACTTGTATGATATGGCTTAACAAGTCCCTGCAATTCCCTCTAAACAAGTATAGTCTGCCCTTTTTTATTTTGATTCTGCATTTCAGAGTCCAGGTTATTTTAAATTTGAATCTTGGTCATGAGGCACATTGAGAAGTAGAAAATAAAATTAAATTCCTTGCAGCAATAGAAGATAACTTAAAGAGATTGATAAAGTGTCATCTAAAAATCCTCAGCTCAAGATGAAGAAAACTCAGGATTCATTTGATATAGCTACATAAACCATTTTGCTCACTACATCTGTCAAGTTAAAATTCTAGAAATTAACTTCTCTTGGATTCTAATACAAACATTGTCATTTATAAAGAAAGATTTGAATCCTTAAAAATAAAGTGTCAATAAAAAATGAGCCAGAAGTGTTGAAAAACAACATCCCTCTAGTAGCAGTTTTAAAATATGGTCACCAAATTCCTGGAATTTCCTACCATTGAGACATGGAGTCCACATCTCCTCCCATCAAATCCGGACTCAGTATTTGGCTTTCATATAATAGAAGTTATTCTATGGTAGTTTCAAGGCACAGTCTTAGGAAAAGTTGTAGCTTGTACTTCCTCTCTCTTAAGATGCTTGCATTTGAAACCCAGCTACCTATCACAAGGAAGCACAAATTAGCCCAAATGGAAAGATCACACAGTTGTAGTCTTATGTGCAGCTTCTGGTTCACAGCTATCATCGGTCCTCAGGGAGGTAAGTAAAGACACATGTGGAAGATTCCAGCTTCCAGATGTGAAAACATTTGTGGCCTCTGAAGTCTGCCCTGTTGAGACTTCAGAGGTCATGAAACAGATATTCTGCTCTCAGCCTGATTTCTACAAATTTTTAACCTGAAGAAACTCTATGTATAATAAAAGTGATTGTTTTACGTCATGAAGCTTTGTAGTGATTTGTTACACAGCAATGTTAACTGAAGCACAACTACCAAAACCTTTGCATGACATCCCCTGGTAATCTTATATTGAACTTTCTTGGCATAAGTAAATAATAATTCATAAGGAAATATATGCTTTTCTCATATATTACAAAAATTCTATAGTCAACTTGAAGGTGCTTAATGAAGAAGAAAAAAACAAATTTGGATCAAACAGAATATATTGCAATATGTGTAGTAACACACCTAAGATATATTCTGCAGACTAGTTCAACAAGCAGTTCTATGTCAAAACGACTACAAAAACCTGAACCAGTCATGACCAAGGTTATCTGACACTGAAAGATCAAATGCAAAGAAAGAAATTTTAGAGTACTAGGATACATGAATTTTATGAATTCTATACTTAAATATATTTTGCCTGTCCACTGTCTCATTTGTACACTATTAAAATCCAATATTCCTCCCTTGTCAAGCAAATATTCTGGAATTTTTCAAAAGTGCTTTACCTTTTCTCCTTTCTTCATCAGCAATGATAAATTTTCCAATTTGGCCTGAAGGAAAGACTGATGGGTCCAAGATAATGACTTTTATTATCTCTAAGTTAAGCAGAGAATGACTTTAATTGTGATTATTGCTCCATGTATGGCCTTGGTATTTGATGCATAATTATTGACCTAGAAAAGACATTTTTCTTCTTTCCAATAGATAGAGGCCACCCAAAGTCAAGCTATTATATCTGTGGTGGAAGCACTATATACCAAAAAGTTTGTAGTATTTTATTCCTGCCACCATTGAAACCTTGATCTCTTGGAGCCTACAAAAACTTCAGATGGGTTTATTATATTAATACTGATATTTTTATAGAACCACAAGTCATAAGTTCCTACAGAATTTTCAAAAATGTATAAATGGTTTTGCACAGGGAAACACAGCACATGTTTGTAAATACTAGTCTGAGACATGCATTCCAAAGTGAAAACAGCCTATGTCTTCTTTGACTACAAAGGAAGTACAATGTCTCTTGTGCTTAGTTGGATGATATTATATTAGAATATCCTTACCCCATTCATCAGAAGACCAAAAATGCTTTATCATCTATGGTAGACAGCCTGTAAGATGATTCCCAGTAATTCTTGCTTCCTGTGTAAATCCTTCCTAATCTCATCCCCTTGAATGTGGACTGGATCTAGTGACTTGCTTTCTATAAACAAAATAGCATAATTGATAGAATATGACTTCCATGATTAAGGTACAAAAAGATTCTGATTTTCTTCTTCCCTTCTCACCTGCTCACTCTGATAAAGCCAGGCACAATGTTGTAAGCTGTTCATTGAAGAGATCCATGTGTCAAGGAACTAAAAGAGACCTTTGGCCAACATTCTGAGAGGCACTTAGACCCAAGAGCCTTCGAGGAACTGAATCTTATCAACAGCCACATGAGTGAGCTTGAAAGCAGATTTCCCTCCCCGACCCCTTTCAAGCCTTCAGATAAGACCACAGCCCTGAAAAACACCTGGTTCAGCCTTGTAAAACACATTGAACTAGGGAGCACACCTAAACTATTTCCAGATTCCTGGTCCACAGAAACTATAAGATGTGCTTTTGTCTTAATCCACTGAGTTTTAAGGTGACTTTTAATAAAAATAATATTAATTTTTAGCAAGAGAAAGAGAGAGAGAGAGAGAAAGAGAGAGATTGTTTTGTTGTTCCACCTATTTATGCACCCATTGGTTGTTTCTTATATGTGCCCTGACCAGGGATTGAGCCCACAACCTTGGCATAGCAGGATAATGATCCAATCAACTGAGCTAGCTGGCTAGGGCCCCAGGGTAATTTTTTAAATATAAAAACAGTTAACTAATACACTACCTAATATAGGTTAAAAATACTGTCATTTTTTTCCAAGTAACACATTATCAAGTTAATATTCAATATACCTTCAGCAGACTGGGCACTATGTGCTACCTTGTAAAAATATGCAGCAGAATGCAGTAGAACATGCAGCAGAATATCAGGTTTCATTTCACAAGAAACCTTAAAAAAAAAACAGCCCCTGATCATAAAAGAGCATAAAACTATTCACCTTGAATGGCAGCATGGACCAGATGTTGTCTGAACTTTCTAGTTAGGATCCCATCAAAGTAGCTTTAAATAGAACCTGAGATACAAACTGCTATACAAACACAACCCCAGAGCATTTCTTATTCATTATTTTATGACTTCTTGATATATTGACCAGCTGATAAGGATGAAAAACTTGAGCCTGATTTAGAGATGGCATCACACAGTATGGTAGCGCCAGCCATAAGTGTTTTGTAGCAGCGTTAAAACCCTCTCAGGGATTATCAGCTAATGGAGGAGAAAAAATGTTTCCTATTGACATATCTTCAAACACTACACCTTATTTTTCACTTTGCTTTAAATGGTGGGATGACCTCAGGTCAAGGTATATACTGACTCTTAACAGTGACTAATCTTGTAGTCAGATATCTAATAAGAGATTTTGAATAGCAATATTACAGGATTTTGTGACAAGGAGTGATGGGATAGATCCTAAATTTCACCATATGGAATTTCCTCTCACCAGACTTGTCTTGGTTATCTTTCTTGCTAAGAACAACTCTGAACCTATGATATGACACCATGCAATAAGGGTTTAGCCAGCTCTCTAGTAATAAGTTGATCACAAGGGACCCTTTCTGTCTTGGAGGGAGCAAAGATTTCTCCTCATCATACTGAGACCTAATCTAGATTCAAAGTCACTCTCACTGCTTCTCTCAATATCTTTCGCCCATGAAATTATTCAATGCTTTATATTCTGTGTCCAACCAAGAAACCAATTCAAAACAACAGAAGTGAACTAGGGGTAGTTGCTTGTGAGGTTAACTGGTATTATTTCTACCTACCACCTGTAAGCAATTGGTTCTCCAAATAATTCTTTTAAAAAGGCTATTGGAAACTATGAGTCAATACATATTAACAATAAGATGCTGTTTCTCTCATAGAGATAATCTATTCTATCCCACAGAGATAAACCCAATGCCACAAACCAAGGAGTAGTGATAAACAAGATAAAGGTATCTATCAGGATTACAGCTAGTAGCCTACCTTGAAAATTTGAACATCCTTTGCATCTATCAGGCTAGAGGCTTATTTATGCTAAGGAATGGGCCCGCAATCATAACTTCTCTTAATTGGAAACTAAAAGTGTAACCTGGCTTAATGTAACTTTAATGCAAATAGGGAAATTATATAAAAAAAAAAAGTTGAGTTTTTATAAGTCTGATCATCAAAAACAAATATGATGGTTATTATAAAATAATATCCAGAAAAATAATGATTCTTGTTTACCTACTGTTCTACCATCTCAAGAGCCAAGACTTCATTTTCTTCACATTGACAACTTTTCTTGCTTCTCTATGCAAGCATAGCTGTCAAGTAAATGCATTGAAATACATAAAGGTAGTATAGCAGAATAATAGTGGAGGTAATAAGTAATGACCATACTTTACTTGCAAATTCAAGGACACTGGTCTTCCCTTAAGTTTCACAGCTTCCCTTTAAAAAAATTATATGTTCTAATGTATATGTGATTTTATTTCTCTGTCATACATTATGATATATTTGTAAAGGGAAATGATTGTTCTTTCCCTCATAGATTCAGAAAACTGAGAAATGACCCAGATAGATATATAGAGGAAATATAAGGATGACCAAAATATTTTGGAGTCAGAGAAGAGAGTACAAATTTGAATTCATTCAGCTACAAGTAGCATCAAAAGACTTTAAGTCACAAAACTGAAAGTTCAAATAGAGCAGGCTTTGCTTCATTTCCCTAAGGATATCTTTATTTTTTTTCCTCTCTACATCAGCTTTTTACCCAGGTAGTAGCTATTGGCCTTCAGCAGAATGAACCTCACATCTAGGCATACAATCATTCATAGTAAAAGACCATTGTTTACCACCTGTATCTAAATCCCAGGAATTACGTAAATTCCTTAGACCCACCCAAAGAATCTCTGGAACTTTTCTTGTTATAGCTCAATAACCAGAATTAAGTTATAGCTCTAACCCTAAGCAATCTCTGACAAAGGCAACATTATTACACATAGCCCAGGGGAGCTGGGCATATGATCCTCTCCGAGCATTGTATTTGTATACAAAGAGAGTTAAAATACATGATTTAATATTGGGGAAGTGGTTAAATGGGTGAAAGGGAGACACATAATGAGTGGGCTATCAACACTGTAAACAACAACAGAGACCATATAACATAAAATTTGAATGCAAAAACTAGGAATAAAAATAACTTGTCTCCTATTGGAAAAGATGAGTCCATTCATGACTGGACATGATGACAGATGGATCATAAAAGAATCGTCTACTAGAATCATCAATACTACAAATACATCAAATAATCACACTTATTGAATGTAGGGAAGAATAGTTTTAGAATTACATATGGGTAGACACCTCGACTTAATGGCTATGTCTGTGCTACCTGATCCTGTACCTTTGGTAATAGCTGAAATATTTAATGGTACACTGTAAACCCACTGGGCCAATTTAATTCTTTTCTTTTTTAATTGATCTTAGGGAGAACAAGGTAGGGAGGAGGAGAGAGGGGGTGAAAGAGAGAGAATTTATGAATTCATTGGTTGATTCTTGTCTGTGTCCCGACAGTGGAATGAACCCACAACATTGGCATATTGGTATCATGCTCTAACCAACTGAGCTACCTGGACAGGGCCTACACTGGGCCAATTTAGATTTTCTTTCTCTAGAATTTAAAGTCTGAGTGAAGTTAACCAAAGACTGAAGAGGCTTGGGGCTGTCATCTTATTTGCAGTAACTTGGAGAAAAATATCCACCAACTCATTGGTCACAATCTCCGAGCTGTCCTTATTCGTGCCCTTCTTGTGGTTTGCTTAAATGTTCTATCAGTGCTGTGATCAACTCTAATATTCACCCAGGAAATCCTAGTCTTTTGCTAGTATTTTAGCTGTTGTTTACAACCTTATATATTAACTAATCTGGTATGTTGTCAAATTAGAAATCACTGATATAGTTTAAACTCTTAAATTTATTAATAAAGTGAGTTTTAAGAAGTGTAAACTGATTTATACAAGGACACTCAGCTTCTTAAAAATTAAACTGCAATTAGAATCCATGTCTCTCTAACTCTGGCCAGTGATTTTTAGAATAGATATAAAAATGCTGAATGCTTAAGAATGCAGCCAAAGCTCTCATTTAGAACGTTTTTTTAAGGAAAGTTTCTACCAGATATTTTGTAGACACTCTGGGAGATTGCTGACCCCACTGAAAATGCTATGACCCACTTCTTGATATTTTCTAGGATTTAGTAACCTTTTCTTCTTCCACTAGACACATTTTATTTTGACACCTCCACCCTTCCACCATTGCAAACTTTTCCCATTTTAACCTTAAGACATTTGAGAAATAAAAAGAGTTCTTGATCATAAACCATATGGGCATCCCTCCCTTACAGAGCAGTCTTGTAAAGCTGTATAACAATAACTGTCTTTTTTTTTCAGTTAGTGATGAGAGGAGAAACTTGAAAACACCTTTAAAGGAGAGTGTAATACAACAAACAGGGCAAATGAAAAGCAATCCATGGAGACAAAAAAAATTTTTTTAACTTGTTAGGTAAAATAATTAGGTTGATGGATCCAAAATTTAAGGTTTAGCCTGAATTTATTTAGATCCTGGCAACATGTTTACCTTTAATAAATTTTCTTTATTTCCTTAAAATAACATTTTCTGATCTTCATCAGGTTTCATTCAATTCTGTTCACCTTGCCCTTGAATTATATCAGACTTCCAGGAAATGTAGTAAGAATGTTTATTTCTATTATTTTTTCTCTGTATTGTACAATCCAAAGAAAAACTGTTGCTCTTAATCTACGAACCCTTCATTTTCACAAAATAAGCAAACACCACCTAAATCTTTGAGAGAGCACTAACCCAATCTTAGATTCTTAAACTGTAGAAGCAAACAGGATAAACACTACTTGTCTGCCTCATTATGCTCCGGGAAATAGATTTGATTGTGATTTTCAAGTAATAAGCCATAAGAATTTGATAGAAAAAAATGTTTTAGCAATGTGGTTGAATACAGGCTGAATGTATGCCTGAGCGTGGTCAGCATTATAGAACAATCTGCTTTCTGGGTACTGGTCAAGGAGAATGGCCCCAACTCTGTGCCTTTTGGTCCCCTTAGCACAGCCTCTGGAGCAAATCATGTCCTCAGCCAGGGAAATTTAAAGGACTGGATTTAACAGCTCTGACGACCCACACACAATAAATGTAGTTTTTTAAACACTCTGAGCTGTATCACTGCTTGGGTCATTAGGATCATGTGTTTTATTAAGCCCTGTTTTAAATTCCAGTTCTTGTGACTATGTTTTCGTCCTGTTTTTTCTGTTGCTGTATCAATTCCTTGAATTATCTTTGCCTCATACATCAGGGCTTGATGAACTATAACCCAGTACAGAAATCCAGCCCACTTCTCATTTATATGTGGAATCCAATAAACAAAAATAAGAAAGAAAATGATTCCAAATATGGTAAGTTGGCAGTGACAGAACTGTGTTAAGGTGGCTTTATTTAGCAGACACTTGGAAGGAAGCATGTGAGTGAATGCTGTTGTTTTGAGAGATCTTGATTTGTAAAATTCTTGGGGACTGATAGGCTCTCACGTGAGATAATGGATATTAGTAGCATGTCTTTGCATATGAATAAACAGCATGTAGATGCAATCATCTATTTTCAGAAAAGGCAAAAACTTAAACAAGACTCCAGACCATTGATTGGTACAGGGGGTGTCGTGAGGATTCATTAAGCAGAGGGCATCAGGGCATATCTCACAAAATGTACATTTTAACCAATTCAAAATTGCAGGTTTATATTTTAAAGGTGAGGATAAAGTAAAGAATCTACACAGACAAGAAATGTACTCTTTCTGACCAAATTAAAATATAAGTTTTGTGAAAATCCTGTTTGGGGATCATTACTATGCATGAAAGCATTTAAGCTGCTCTTAACTGAAGGTTGGAATTCAAAGTACAGCCTGCTCTTGAATCTGTTCATAGAAGTTGCAATGTTTATTAGCATGTGAGAAACAGTCATTTAAGGTATTACTAATTTTTTTTGTATTAGGAAATATAAGAAATAATTTAATTACATATTAAATAGTTTTACAATTAAAAAAATTTAATTTAATACCTGATCAATTTGAGATTCACTAACAAGTTTTTGGGGTTAGCTCAAGTCCATTACCTCAATCTTCCAGCATGTAAAACATCTAAATTTTAGTGACTACATATTTTTCTTTTTTTTCAGAGGGTATTTGTTAGTTTTGAGTGAATTGATAATATAAAAAAGAAACAAATTACATTAATAAACACTGCAGTTATGGTGCCCAGCTGTGTGTTTTCTCATCTATGAAGAGGTTTGGGAGGGGAAGTTAATCTTGTTCTCACTTCTTTTGTAAAGTCAAGTTCCCCCTTTGAGATAGGTAATAATTAAAACAAGAAGTGAGGCATTTAAGCAAAACATTTGACTACTACATAATTAGACAGCTTAAGTTTTATTCAGGTCATACAAAGAAGCTGCAGGCTTCCTGAAAGCAATAGGCAGACTCCCCAAATCTCCCTTGGAGTCATTCCCTTGTAGGAGCCTTCCCTGAGAAAGGTCCCCAGGGCCTTCCATCGAGGCTGGCAGCAATGGTGGCCATACAATGCCTGTGAAGGCGGGATGTGGCTCACTGCACCATCAGACCTTGTTTTCATCATCTTGCTTTGTCTCTCAATACATCCAGCTTTTTTTTTTTTTTTAAATTCTATGAGAAGTACTGTTCCCGGTGGGAGCCTGAGTGAAAAGCTAACGCTATAATTTGTCTTAGTGAAATATACAAAATGAATGCATAAAGTATTTCTCCAGAGGCAGGCCTGAATTCTACTGCCTTCAAAATTAGTAAAAAAAATGACTGGTACATGTTACTTATGCATGTGATCCAATTTTATTCAAAAAGAGACATTGATATATATATATATATATATATATATATCCATATATATACATATATACACACATATATTTAAATGTTTTGTATGGAAAATATTCAAATATTCACAAGATTATTATTATCATAATTTTTCTTTTGCTAGCCTTTTAATTCTAGACCTCTGTTGCCTTTAACTTTTGACTTATTGACACTTTTTATAGTTTTGACGTTAGGATTACGGTGTTTCATAATTATCCTTGTCATCAATTTTTTTAATTTAATCTTCACCATATTTTTTCTATTACCATTTAGTCCCCTTACACCACCCTCCCGCCAGCAATCACCACACTGTTGTCCATGTTCATGAGTCCTTTTTCCTTTCGGCTCAATTCCTTCACCTCCTACCCACCCCACCCCAACTATCTGTCATCTGCTCTCCATCCATGAACTCTGTCTCTGTTTTGGTTATTAGTTCAGTTTGTTCATTAGATTCCACACACAAGTGAAATCATATGGTATTTGCCTTTCTCTGACTGGCTTATTTCACTTAGCATAATGTTCTTTATGTCTATCCGTACTGTCACGAAGGGTAAAATTTCCTGCTATTTTTTACAGCTGAGTAGTATTCCATTGTGTAAATTTCCTATAGTTGTTTATCCACTCATCCACTGATGGACAGTTGGGATGCTTCCACATCTCAGTGATTGTAAATAATGCTGAAATTAACATAGATGTGCTTATGTTCTTTCAAATTGGTGTTTTGGGTTCCTTTGTATATATTACCAGAAGTGAGATTGCTGGATCAAAAGACAGATCCATTTTTAATCTTTTGAGATAGCTCTATACTGCTTTCCACAGTGGCTGTACCAACCTGCATTCCCACCAACGGTGCAAAAGTGTTCCCTTTTCTCGACATCCTCACCAGTGCTTGTTTTGTTGATTTATTGATGATAGCCATTCTGACAGGTGTGAGACAGTATCTCAGTGTAGATTTATTTGCATTTATCTGATGATTAGTGACATTAAGCATCTTTTCATATGTCTATTGGCTATCTGTATATCTTTTTTGGAGAAATGCCTATTCTGATCCTTTGCCCATTTTTTAATTGGGTTCTTTGTTTTTTTGGTGTTAAGTTTTGTAAGTACTTTATAAATTTTGGATGTTAAACTCTTATCATATGTATTCACGAAGATGTTCTCCTATTCTGTTGGTTGTCTTTTTATTTTGTTGATGATTTCTTTTGCTATGCAAAAATGTTTAGCTTGATGTAGCCTCATTTGTTTATTTTTTTCCTTTCATTTCCCTTGCCTGGGGAGATATAGCCAATAAAAAATTTCTATGAGCAATGTCCAAAATTTTGTTGCCTGTGTTTTCTTCTAGGATTTTTGTGGTTTCGGGCCTAACATTTAAGCCTTTGGTCCATTTTGAATTTATTCTTGTGTGTGATGTTAGAAAGTGGTCTAGTTTCATTTTTCTGCATGTATCTGATCAATTTTCCTAACACCATCTATTGAATAAACCTTCTTTAGCCCATTGTATGTGCTTCCTCTGCCAAATATTCATTGACTATAAAGGTGTGGGTTTATTTCTAGGCTCTCTATTCTGTTCCATTGATCAATGTGTCTGTGTTTGTTAGTCCCAGGCTATTTTGATTACTATAGTTTAGTAGCATAGGTTCATATTAGATAATGTGATTACTCCAATTTTGTTCTTCTTTCTCAGGATGGCTATTGCTATTCGGGGCCCCTTGTGGATTCATATAAATTTTTGAAATATTTGTTCTATTTCTTTGAAATACCTCATTGGAATTGCATTGAATCTATAGTTTGCTTTGTGTGTTATAGACATTTTAATGATGTTAATTCTTCCTATCCATGAACATGGTATGTTCTTCCACTTATTTGTATCTCCTTCAATTTCTTTTTTTGATGTCTTATAATTTTCTAAGTGCAGGTCTTTTACATCCTTGCCTAGGTTTATTCCTAGGTATTTTATTATTTTCTAATCAATTGTGAATGGAACTGTTTTCTTAGTTTCTCTTTCTGTTAGTTCATTATTGGCCTATAAAGATGTAACTGATTTCTGGATATTAATTTTGAACCCTCACACTTTGCTGAATTCATTTATCAGATCTAGTAGTTTCTTGGTGGAATCTTTGGGGTTCTCTACGTATTTGTCATCTGCGAATAAAGACACTTTCACTTCCTTTTCAATTTGGACGCCTTTTATTTCTTCTTGTTTGATTGCTCTGCCTAGGATTTCCTGTACTATGTTGAATAGGAGAGGTGAAAGTGGATATCCCCATTTTGTTCCTGACTTTAAGGGGAATGTTTGTAGTTTTTGCCCATTGAGTATGATGTTGGCAGTGGGTTTGTCATATATGGCCTTTATTATGTTTAGGAATGTTCCCTCTATTCCCACTTTGCTGAAAGCTTTTATCATAAATAGGGGCAAAAACCTTTTCTGCATCTATTGATATGGTCATATGGTTTTTATCCTTCATTTTGTTTATGTGGTGGATCACATTTATTGATATTCAAATGTTGCATCAACCTTACATTCTCAGGATAAATTACATTTGATCATGGTGTATAATCTTTTTGATGCATTGCTCTATTCAATTTGCTATTATTTTGTTGAGGATTTTAGCATCTATGTTCATCAGGGGTATTGGCCTATAATTGTCTTTCTTTGTAGTGCCTTTGTCGGGTTTTGAAATTAGGATAATGCTGGCCTCATAAAATGAGTTTGGGATGCTTCCCTCCTCTTGAATTTTATTAATTATTTTGAAGAGAGCTGTTAGTTCTTCATGGAATGTTGGGTAAAATTCACCTGTGAAGGCATCTGGTCCAGAGTTTGTTGTTGTTGCTGTTGTTGGGAGTTCTTTGATTTTTGATTACTGCTTCTATTTCATTAGGTCTAATCTGTCTATTCAGATTCTATTTTCTTTGTGATTTAGTTTTGGAAGATTGTATGAATCTAGGAATATATCCATTTCATCCAGGTTGTTCAGTTTGTTGGTATATAATTGTTCATATTTTCTTACCATCCTTTACATTTCTTTGGTGTTAGTTGTTATTTCTCTTCTTTCATTTCTGATTTTATTTATTTGGGTCATCTCTCTTTTTTTCTTGAAGAGTCTGGTTAAAGATCTGTCAATCTTGTTTTTCTTTTCAGAGAACTAGGTCTTGGATTCATTGATTTTTGTATTTTTTTTAGACTCTATTTCATTTATTTCTGCTTTGATCTTGATTATTTCCTTCTTTCTACTCATTTTGGTCTTTGTTGTTCTTTTCCATGTTCCTTTAAGTATGAAGTTAGATTGTTTATTTGAGCCTTTTCTTCTTTTTTAAGATAGGCCTGTAGTGCTATGAATTTCCCTCTTAGAATTGCTTTCCCAATGTCCCACATATTTTGGATTGTTGTGTCCTCATTTTTATTTGTTTTACAGTATCTTTTGATTTCTTCCTTGATCTCATTGTTGACCCATTCATTGATCAATAACATGTCATTTAGCTTCCTGTCTTTGTGTGTCTTTCAGTGTTTTTGTGATTGATTTCTAGTTTCATAGCATTGTGGTCAGAGAAGATACTTGATATGATTTCAACCTTCTTAAATTTATTGAGACTTGTTTTGTGTCCTAACATATGGCCTATTCTAGAAAATGTTCCATGTGCACTTGAAAAGGATATATATTCTGCTTCTTTGGGGTGAAATTCTCTGAAGATATCAATTAAACCCATTTGATCTAGTGTGTCATTTAAGGCCGCTGTCTCCCTGTTAATTTTCTGCCTGGAATATCTATCTATTGAAGTCAATGGGGTGTTAAAGTCCCCAACAATGACTGTATTTCTGTCAATCTCTTCTTCTATGTCCATCAAGATTTGCTTTACATATTTAGGTGCTCCTATGTTGGGTGTGTAAATGTTTACTAGGGTCACATCCTCTTATTGGACTGTTCCCCTTATATAGTTTTCTTCTTTGTCTCTTACTGTAGCCTTGATTTTAAAGTCTAATTTATCAGATGTAAGTACTGCTACCCCAGCTTTTTTTTCTTTTCCATTTGCATGAAATATATTTTTCCATCCCTTTACTTTTAGTCTGTGTGTATCTTTTGATCTGAGATGGGTCTCTTTGAGGCACATATATATGGGTTTTGCTTCTGTATCCATTCAGCTACCTTATGTTTTTTGGTTGGAACATTTAAGCCATTTATATTTAAGGTGATTATTGATAGACACACATGTAGTGCTATTTGATTGTTAGACTGTTTTCCTCTTTTTTTTTTTTTTTTTATCTTTTTCTCCTTCTTCTTAAAGCAAACCCTTTAACATATGCTGCAGTACTGGTTTGGTGTTAACAAACTCTTTTAGCTTTTCCTTGTCTGAGAATCTCCCTATTTCTCCTTCAATTTTAAATGATAGCCTTGCTGGGAAAAGTAGCCTTGGTTGTAGGTCCTTGCTTTTCATCACCTTGAATATTTCACACCATTCTCTTCTGGCCTGAAGTGTTTCTGTTGAGTATTTGGATGCCAGTCTAATTGGTGCTCCCTTGTAGGTAACTATCTGCTTTTCTCTTGTGGTTTTTAGGATTCTCTCCTAGTCTTTAAACCTTATCATTTTAATCATGATTCATCTTGATATAGGCTGCTCTGGGTCCAACCTGTTTGGGACTCTCTGAGCTTCCTTGGACTTGTGTGTCTTTCTTCTCCAGATTATGGAAGTTTTTGGCCATTATTTCTTCAAATAGGTTCTTGATCCCTGGCTCACTCTCTTCTCCCTCTGGTATTACCATGATGAGGATGTTGTTAGGCTTCATGTTGTCCAAAATGTTTCTTAAGCTCTCATTTTTTATTTTTTCTTCTTGCTTCTCTGCTTGGGTGGTTTTTTCCTACCTTGTCTTGCAAAACACTGATTTGTTCCTCTGTTTCATCTAATCTATTGTTTGTTCCTTCCAGTGTATTTTTTATTTCAGATATTGTATTCTTTATTCTGACTGGTCTTTTTTTATGGTCTCTATGTCTTTTTTCATGCTGTTGACTATCCGTATAATCATTACTCTAAACTCTCTATCTGATGAATCATTTGCCTCCATTTCATCTAGTTCTTCTGGAGAATTCTCTGGCTCTTTCATTTGGGGTCTGTTTGTCTTCCAATTTTGGCTACTTCTTTGTATTTTCTGCCTTAGTTGTTAAATGAATCAGTAATTAAACTGGTCCATAGTTAACCTAATGAAACTGTAGGCAGCACCCCGGCTTAAGCACCACAATGTGAAGCACCACAGAGTACTTCCTGTGGGAAGGGCTATTGCTTCCTCTCAGGCTGATGACACTTGGTGAGGAGTACTCTGCCTGAGAAAAATGGCTTCTGCAGTAAAGGGAATGACTCAGCACAGGGATCCTGATAGCTGTTCCTTCATTTCTTTCCCCAGGGCCACCAGCCTCAGATTTTCAAGCATCTCTAATCCATTCTGCCCTCCCTCTCCTGGAACAAGGGTAAGTCCTACAAATGAAATTTTATGCGTTGGTTCTTTAAAGAGGCTCTCTACATCTCCAGCCTTTTATCCCTGGCAGACAGAAACCCTGCTACTTTTCACAGCTGGATGTTATCTGGGTTCCTTCCCTGCTGTGGTGGTATAGACTTAGGAGCCTAGATCGAGGTTTAGACCCAACCCTTCTCAGGTAGAACCCCTGCGACTGCTGAAGTATCTCTCTGGAACTTCAGCTGCCACCCATGGGAGACCAGCCAGCCCTCTTGCACCTCCTCCACACTGCCTACCAGTCTTGTTGTAGTGAAGTTATTTCTTCTTTCTGTCTGGTCATGAGGCTTCTTTTCAGCCAATGCTCAGCTGGTTATTCTGGATGATTTCTCTACAATTTAGCTGTAATTCCAGATTGGTCCTGGGAGAAGTGTAGTGTAGCTTACACTTACTCTTCTGCCATCTTGGATATTCCTCCAATGATTCCATTAAATCTTTATTGATTTAGAAATGATATTGAACTACTGGTCACTCTTGTAAATAACATGTTTCTTAAATTAATTTTAATTCATCTTTCTTCAAACTTTCATGAAACCTGAACTAGACTGAAATAAAGGTAACAACGCAGGCCAGATAACACGTTCATTCATCATTTACTGAAAAATATTGGATACAAAGAACAAATTCAATCTTAAAAGGATATCTATATTTTCATTTGCATACACTCTATGCCACATAGCTCTTCTCCCCCCACACCTCCTCCCAATCAATAGATTAGTGAGGCTATTATATATGTCTTTACCCAGAATAGTATTGCAATGAAGGGACATGGAGGTACACTGCCCAAATTTCTACTTGATAAGACACACATTGTCTCAACTACTGAGAGATTTGTCATCCCCTTCAGAGATTACCTTAGCTATAGAAAGCCACTTTGCCCAAGGATGATCTACATCCAAAGAATGATTGAGACCAGGTTGTAAAGGCCTAGCTATTTTGTTCCAATGTGACATAATGCATGTTCTAGTACTCCCTATGGAGTAGGTCAAGGTTTTTCAGACCTGTATCACAGCTCAACTTTTCTCTCTGAACAATCTTTCCTCATTCTCCCATATCCCATCTCTATACTCTACCCAGAGTCTACTTTCAGAAGAATTTCCCTCAGGTGTCTTGCTGGTATCTAACCCCATTTCATTTGTAGTTTGGGTAATAGGCTTTTTCAAACAAGCCATTCAGTGTAAGTTTCTTGTAGAACTCACATAGATTACATGGCTACATCTTAACAAATGGCAACAATTTTAATATTCCTTTTATATTTATGGCACTTAAAGCATGACAACAAACACAAAGCTGTGGCAATAGTATGTGAAGGCAAAAGCAATAAGGAATCCTACTTAAAAAAGAAAGTCAAAGCTAGAGTGATTTTGTTCCTCTGATGTGCCACATGTGGTCATTGAGGGCCTCAATGGTACAGATGGTCATTTAACAAGGTGAAGTAAAAATAATGTAAGACTACTTATCAACAGAAAACATCAACCAACTTATTTCCTCACAGTTAGAGAATCAGCACACCACAGATGATCTGGAGAAAGGGCCTTCACTGACCTGAAGTCTGATGCCTATACCCAAAGATTTCCTTGGATTGAACTAGGCCCCACAAAGTCTTCCAGAATAAACATAGCATGAAGAATTTTTCCAGACACCTGTTTTGAATTTCTTTCTAATGAGAGGACTGAAGTGAGATTTACTATCAGAAATAGAGAATGAAGTGATATGTTACTTGATATAACCTGTCCATTTTAGATGCAGTCTTCTTGGAGGCTTGATTGTCCCACAAGCACAGGATAATCAATCATCTCAGTGTAGGCAGTGGACTAAAGAGATGTATGCAGGCAGGGGTACAGATTGTAAACCTCACCAGAAAACAGCTTTGTGAAGAAAATGAGAATTTTCTGTGTGATTTGTTTAATTCAAACTAATAGAACCCTGGCAGGATGGCTTAATTGGTTGGAGCATTGTCTCATACACCAAAAGGTTGTGGGTTCAATTCCCAGTCAGGGCACATACCTAGTTCATGGGTTTGATCCCAGGTCAGGGTAATGCAGGAGGCAGCTTATTTATATTTCTCTCTCCCTCTTCTCCCTACCTCTCTCACTCTCTCTAAAATCAATAGAAACATATCCTCAAATGAGGATTAAAAAACAAACAAATTAATGAAGAACCTTTTACAGAGATGTAAATTATACAGATGTCTTCTTATCATATCAATAATGAGTCATCTATCTGAAACTGATAATAATGGTTTATATGTACATTGTAAATTTAAAGAGACACAAAATGTTACTTACAACTGACAGTGCTTAGAAAGCAGGCACTCAAAAAATACTACACGGTGAATGAAACTACTTGAAACATTATTATCTTTATTAGTAGTGGTATGAAAAGATTTGTTTGCCTTTGGTATACATTAATTTTTACATACAGTAATTAATATGTAATTAGATACAGATAAATATACTTTTGCACATGTACCATTGATTTCTAAGTCAACATTCCATAGGTAATATAGGTTCAATTTTACTTTTAGGTAATTCTAGAAGAGATATGGTTCTTTCTGGTCTCAATTATAAGAAATCCAACAAAGAGTCCTGGTTTATTTTATTGTCTAATATTTTACAAAGACTATTTACCACCTGCTCCTATCATTGTTAAAACTTAAGGCATCTCTGTTCACTTACTAACTCAGAATGGAATACTTCACTTTTTTTTTTCATAAAAGATAATCTTAGATGATCTGCTCTTAAACTTCTATCCAAAACTCAGAGGAAAGAAAGAATATGTTTGGAAACTTGACAGATTTGCAGTCTATTCACTTTATCCTTAAATTAAGCTGATCTCCCTGAGGGAAATATGCAAGTATTATACTATTTGATTTTTTGTCTAATTACAATGCTCTTTTAAAAAATAGTAATAGAAGATACTCTACTATGTCTTTTTTTCACTTATTTTTAAACACTTTTGGCTTTGTATCTGTTAGAGAATTTGGTCAAAGCTATGAACTTGCTCTCCAGAAAATCTAAATCTACAAAAAATGTGTATGTATACACACTTATGTTCACTAGTAAATAGACTTCCTAATGCTCATTTATGACTTTAAAGGGCCCACAGATAGGGCATCCAAGATGATGGCAGAGTAGGTGAAAATTATGCTCACCACCTCCCAAGACCAAACTAGAATCATAACTAAATTATAGAAAAATCAGCTGATTATAAGGACCCACAGATAGGAATGAAACTTCTAGTAGGTGTCCACTCTAATTCTAGTGTTTATCATTAAGCATTCTATGGATTATTGGCTTCAATTGATGTTTTATTGTTAGTTTATTAGGAGATTTGAACAGAATATTGAATTTTTTCAAAGGACTTTTTACAAATTACTGAGGTAATTTTATCATTTGACCTATTAATATGATTATTTAAATTAATAGGTTTTCTGATACGAGAACATATTGGCATTCCTGAACTAAACCTACTTGGTCTTGCTTTATTTTTTGCTGGATTTGGGGAACTTTTTAATGTAATTACTCTAAAAAAAAAAGAATGCTTTTTATCACTGCCAGTATTCGACATTATTCTGGAAGTGTGGAAATATAATACTGCAGAAACAAAAACAAACAAAAAACAAATACATTAGCAGATAAATGCTGGTAAGAAAGATACAAAAAATCATCATTTTTGCAAATGATGATTTGCAAAAAAAAGTCTCTCAGGAGAATCATTTCTTTTTAAATGCTTTGAATAAGAAATTACAAAGAGATGGCCAATTATAAACTAAATATACAAATTACTTTTTTTACATGATGGCAAAAATTGTTTGAAAATGCAATGAGGAAAAGTTCCTATTCACGAAGATAAATAATTCCTATTATTTGAAAAGAATTATGCAAAAAACCAAAAACATTGTTGAATGACATTTAAAGATTTGTGTAAATGAAAGGAAACATATTTCTATGAAAGACTCCAAATTACAGTAACTATAGTAATTTTAATGACTATATAAATGGAATTGTCTTGAAACTTGATGCAATAATTTTAATTTTATCATAGAAAAATATAAAGGAGAGGAATAAAATAACATTTGTCATATTAGATGTTAAAATGTTTCAGAAAACTAGAATAAATGTTAGAGTGTACAACTTTTGCAAAATAAATAAATAATTAAACAGAAGAGAAAGTCCATAAATAGAGTCAACTATGTAGACACATTTTTTATTGATTAAATATTTCAAAATTTTTTCAAGGCTATTATTCAACAAATGATGTGAAAAAATATGTATTTAGGTCCTTATAAGGTCCTTACATCACATATTACCTCAAAATAAATTTTATATGCATAAAGATTTAAAATAAATCATTAAAAGGCAAAGCAGTAAAAAATTAATATTTCTGTTTTTCTTCTGCGTAGATAAGGTCTTTGTAATAGATATAAAAGCAGAAATAAAAAAGAATATTGTTGGATTTGGATACATAAAGTTTAAAACATTTGTTTATCAAAATCACCTTAAAACAAACAGGGAAAATGGAGGTATTTATTGTAAATGGTTAATGCCATTAATATATTAAGAATTATTTAATAGCAATTTGAAGACAACATGCCTTTGATGAAACAATTGAAAAATATATAAAGAAATTCACAAAAATAAAAATGGATGTTCCAAACAATGCAGATATTTACTAATTAACAATCATAGAAATGGACATTTTAAAAATAACATTACATTCTTATCTTTTATGATTAGAAAAGAATAAAAAGAATGATAAAATCCAGCATGAGAGAGAACATGTGTGCTATGCACTGTGGAACACTGCTAAGAGAATAATTTTGTCATATATCTGGCTATATCTGCATCTATATTTGTATTTACATATCTATATAAATACTTTTAATGAGCTAATGTGATACTGTTGCATTAACAGCTCAAGCATTTGTAACCAAGCTCAAAATTTTATGTTTGGTTGTATTTGAAACATTTTTTATAACGAATATTTTAGTGGTTGTGTAACAAAAGAAAGAGATTCCCACCAAAGTATTAAGTCGAAATCATTTGATATGCCCTTATATTTTGAGTCTATAGATTGTACTCCAAACCAATGATCAGTATCCTCAGAACTTGTTCCCAAGATTTGAAATTACAATATTGTCAGTAAGTTTCCCTCAGATAATCACCACGATGGCTGGTCAGCTTACAGTTTAGAACTGTTCTGTGATCCTCTGTGAAGGGAGCAATGAAAGATGATCAAGGATTTTGTTTGCAATAGAAACACCTGGACCAAAAACAGTCTTGCTTCTGTATCTTGGAATTAAACTAAGCACACCGCTGAGCACTGTAAATAATAGATGCTTTAGCTTTTTTAGCAACGAGAGGCAAATGAACCACAGTCTGACAAAAGGCTTAGCTAGCTGGGTATGACCAAGTGGTTTGGAGATCTATGAGAAAAAATACTATAGTTAATGAACCAGCAGGGAGAGAATGTTATTTGTCCAGAATTTTCAAGAACATATGGGGCCCCTAGTGGCTGGAATTGTTCATTCTTAGATGCACTGAAAACAAAGAAATAGCTGCGCTTTCCCTATAGGATAGATCATGGAAAGGTACTGATACCGTTTTGTAGTCATTCTTTCATTCGTTCATTCATTTGTTTACTTAATATGTATAAATACCAAACACTGGTCTAGCCACTGTAAAAAGTTAACAAAAAATATAAAAATTACCTCTGGAAACCAAAAGCATTACTCAATATCATTATATAAATTACATTCCTGGCTGTTACGTTACACTAATACTGCCCTCCTCTGAAAGTTCAGTTGACATACAGGATTCATTTTCTGTCTCTGTGAAAAAATGCAGTGCAAATCTATATGCAGATGAACCCATTAAAATCGGCCTCAGGGAAGAAAGACACCTTTTACTCAAAAAACCCTTCTGACTGTTGCCACAGTTTGTCTCCATTATCTTATGAGAACAGATTTCTGACACTTTTTTCTCTAGCTCCATTTCAGGGCTTTGTGTCCCCCACCCTTCATTGCTCCGCAGTCTCCTTTCTCCTGCGCGGTTTGCTACTGCCCATCTTGCCTCAAAGGGTTTGTTGAAGCTGTCTAATTTAACAAATGCCTCTATAAAAAGAAACTGGTTGGAAGACATAATAAGCCCAGTTTTTTAAGTCATCAAGTTAACAATTCCAAAAGTTGAGTAGATACAATCAGTTATGTCACTTAGACTGACAAAAATTACAAAATCAACTGATTCAGTGCCTTATATATTAATAATATATGAATGAACTGTCATTCCTTGTTTATGACTTTATTGATGACAATTATTATGAATTGCAACCAAAATATGTGTCATATTATTTTTTTAAGAAAGTATTTTGCTGAACTGAAGCTATACCCATAGAGAAGAATGAAATTTGACCAAGATTCTTCTAGAAAATTTTATATACCCACAGAGAGCAGTTATTCTTGTTATTTCTTGTTTTTAGCTATTCACTTTCCATATACTTTTTCTTTTGAATTTTGCCAATTAAGATATATTTGTCTTATAATTTTCTTTTAAATATATTGTAATAAGAAAGTATGTGTGTGCATGTCTTAGAAACTGAGATTCTAATATAAATGCATACTATAGTTTCAAATAATACTTTTAAATTGTAAGTGTTAGACTATAAAATATATAGAAAATTATTTGTTACGAGGAGTATACCTTCTACTCTTCAGATTTTTAAGGAGAGCTAAGATGACTTCTATTTCATATGAATTTTTTACTGCTGCTCACAGAAAAGAAGTAAGTTACTCAATAAAGGTGTGACATCTTTAATTTATATTTCTCAACTGGGTGAAGTCAACAGCTTAAAAGTTTATAAGCACTGGTGCTTTAGTTTCTTTTATTCTTTCTTTACTCAAATTCTGGGTCAACATGTCTGTTATGAAATCCATGTTTTCCCTTAGATGTGAGGTCCCAAGTGAGGTCACAATAGGCTGCAGAGTACCAGCAAATCCACTTGGAGACACACCTAAGACATGTCTGCCAACCTAGATTGGAACAATGATAAATCTAACACTGAAAAATTTCCATTAGTCTAACTCTATCTCTATGTAAATAGGTTCCAAATTTGGATAGAGAATAGGGAGAACATCTGTTGATAGCCTATAACCTCAATGGTGTCAATATACTATTTGTAGAGTACTCATTTCCTTACCAGCTGATGATAATCATTTTTGGTTATTTGTTGGGTCAGCTCTGTAAACTTCAGAACCAAAAAAATTCATCCAGACAGAATGCAAATAGAACCTACATACAGACTATTACTTCACCACTTTTAGGATTCAAAGGGACCAACTTAGTGATACAAAATTTTGCCTCAGCTTTCCTTGTCCTCCTTATTATTGACTATTTTTGATTAGTGACTACCTTGCCATTGTTATTTCTCAGTATATTGTGCAATTTTTAATTATTCTGCAAAGGTATTCAGGAACAACAAAATGAGTCTTAGATTTGGACTTATATTTTGTTTGCATTTTAAACTTTTTAATAGGCTAATGCTGACACACCACTGTTAATTGAGCCCAGGGGTATCTCATAGTCCATGATTCATTTTTTATTCTGTTAGGACACAGTTACCAGATTTTGTCCATGATGGAAATATATAAAATAAAGTATGGAAACACCCAGCATTTTTATTGAACACTAATTTCATTGAGTGATATTATACAAAACGCATCAGCTCTAAGGTTGCTTACCACAGAAAATACAAATTATTTCATATAGGCCAAAGTAAGTTTTTGCTCTACAATGATTGTTTTTCTATTTAGAGTACATCCTGAGATGAACATTTATTCTCTATCATTATGTTTCTGTTTGCCACTTTCTGTTTCAAGTTAGAGACAAAGCTTTCATGAATATGAAACTGGTTCAAGTATAGGACAATTGAGCTCAAAAACTTCTTTCAATTGCTTTCCTAACTTATTTTCCTGACCAAAAAAAAAAAAAAATTATATCTTAGAGAAATATCCATTCCTTTTCACAAAAAAATCATGCAAGTTTAACCTTGATGAATAAAGATGGAAAATACCAGATGAAATCAGCTATTTGGACTGAAAATGTTAACAACAGTATACCATGTTTAGTAAAAAAGAAAGAGTTATAAAAGTTTTTTTAAGAAAATGTAGGTAATGGAATAAACCTTTTGTTTACAAAATTGCTTAGTTTTAAGAAATTGTGGTGCAATCCATAAGCCACATTTTTAAAATAGGTGAACAATAGTTCACCTAGTATCTCATATTCCCTTGAGATACAGCTAATAACTCTGCCACAATTAGAATGATGGATAAATAGATATTCATAGACAGATGGAATAGGTTTAACTGTTTGAGTGGTATAGTTTTCTATGTACTATTTTAATAAATAGTATTCATTATAATTGTAGTTGAATTTAATATAAGAATAGTGCAGTGAATCTGAGGTAAAACTGAATATCTTGATTTTTAAATACTGTATATCTTTATCTCAAGATATAATACCTCTTAAAAATGCTAAGATAGTGGAGTCATTATTATTTTTAACAGTGTCTTAGACATTTAGACAGTAAACTTTCCTATAGAGGCCTTCTTTGATATTCAGACTAACATTCCTCCTCATGTTTCTTGCTCTCTATCTCATTATCCTTATTTGATTTCTTTGAGGTATTTATCCACTAAATAAAATGATTTATTTACATTTTTAATATGCCCTTTGCCTGTCTTATTAGAATGTGAAAACTAATATTCATGAAGAGCCACGGACAAAGCTAAAGTGGGGCAGGATTGAGGGCAGGAAGTGGAGGCGGGTGGGGGGTGAGGGTGGAAGGGAGAAAATGGAGACAACTGTGCTTGAACAACAATTTAAAAAAATTTTATAGCACCAATTCTGTGACCTAAGTATTTATTGATTGAGTTCCAAAGCAATGAGGAAGTCCTACTACTTGCAGCCATGTGGATGGACCTTGAAGGCACTATGTTAAGTGAAATAGGTCAGACAGAGAAACACAAATACCATATGATTTCACTTAAATATGCACTCTAAAACAAAATAAACAAACAAAAAATACCTAACTCAGAAAAAAAAATCAAATTTGTAGTTACCAAAGGCAGGGGGTGAGTGCAGGGGGAGTGGAAAGAAGGTGGTCAAAAGGTACAAACTTCCAGTTGTAAGATAAATAAGTAATAGAAATGTAATGTACACATATCACTGTAGTGAAGTCTGCTGTATGATACATAAGAAAAGTCATTAAAAAAGTAGATCCTAAGAATTTTCATCACAAGACGAATTTATTTTTATTTTCCTTGTATCTACATGAGATGATAGCTGTTAACTAAACCTGTTATAGTATAATCATTTAACAATATATGTAAATTGAACCATCATGCTGTACACCTTAAACTTACACAGTAATGTATGTCAATTATTTTTCAATAAAACTGTAAAGAAAAAAGATTAGATTAGACTGGCAAAAAATAAATTACGTAATTAGTGCTCTTTATGTCCACTGCCTCTCCAGCAAAATATTACTTTTTATATTATTACATTGTTAAGGTATGATACAATTATATTTTTTTCTACAATCTCAATTCCCATAGGCCCTCAGTCTTAATTCTGTATGTAAATTAATTAAATGCTCATTATCATCCCCCTTATCACAGGTTCTTCTCTCCAGGGTCTGCATTATTTTTTTAAGATTTTATTTATTTATTTTTTAGAGAGAGGGGAAGGGAGGAGAAAGAGAGGGAGTGAAACATTAATGTGTGGTTGCCTCTCATGTGCCCACTATTGGGCACCTGGCCTGCAACCCATGCATGTGCTCTGACTAGGAATCCAACCAGCAACCCCTTGCCTCCCAGGCCTGCACCCAGGCTGCTGAGCCACACCAGCCAGGGCCAAGGGCTGCATTTTGATTAAACACTGAATTAGCTGCATTTGACCACTAGGAAAATTTTTCAAGAAGAGTCACTGTTATTTGAGTTCTGTGATGTTTAAGGATGTCTCTCCATTGTATTCATACTTAAAACTCATATCAGCTGGATATATCATTATTGAGCAACATTTATTTTCTACCTGATTTTATAAACATCATTTCTTTGTTTCCTGACATTTAAGTTGTAGTGGAGAAGTCTAAAACCAGCCACAACTTTTCACCCTTGCAGATAATGTGACTGACTTTGTACCTTAATATATGAGTGTTTCTTTTGTTCCATATAATTTAATAATTTGCCAGGTTATGTATTAATGTTGATTATTCTGGACTGATTTTTTTTTTAAAGAACAGTACTGTCTCCTTTTTAGAATAATTTTTCTTCATTACAAAAAAGATTTTTTATGACAACTTTTTTTAATTGATGCATAATTGCCATGCAATACCTTATTATTTTCAGTTATACATCATAGTGACAATATTTATATATTGCAAAATGATTCCTGCCATATGTCTAGTTACCATCTATTATTATGCAAAGTTGTTACAATATTATTGGCTATATCCCCTGTGCTCTACACTGCATCCTCCTGACTTATTTTATAACTGGAAGCTTGTGCCTCTTAACAACCTTCACCTATTTTGTTTGCCTCCAACCCCTCCCTTCTCTGGTAAACAATAGTTGCCTGTATCTATGAGTCTATTTCTGTTCTGTTTTGTTTGTCTTTCTGTTTTTTAGATTCCACATATAAGTGAAATCATGCAGTATTATTCTTTCTCTTTCTGACTCATTTCATCTAGCATAATATTCTCTATGTCCATCCATGTAATTGCAAAGGGCAAGATTTCATTCTATATTATGACAGTAATACGCCATTTTATATAAGTACCACATCTCCTTTATCCATTCATCCACTGATGGACACTCAGGTTGCTTCCATATCTTGGCTACTGTAAATAATCTGTGATGAACATAGAGGTACATATATTTCTTTGAATTATAGTTTTAGTTTTCTTTGGATGTATAGGGTGGGGAACAAAGAGGGTTTACAGCTGTATTATTATGAAAATAATATAATAATTAATAAATAATAATATAAGAATAAACTCTGTGTGTGTTTCATGTACTTGAACTGTAATTACCTCATTAAAGTTCCATCTTCAAATCCATCACATAGGTGTTAGAGTTTCTACATATGAATTTGCGAAAGGACGATACACACATTCATTTCATAACAGAGGGCAAATGTAAAATCCCAGGACCCACGGAAGGTGGAAATATGATGAAACCTACAACTTTAAATAAGGATCATGAAAGACTATCCCCTTAGGTAAGACAAATAAAAAAAATATTAGCTTTGAGTTTATAGTATCATTGTGATTCTGAAAACCTCAAATATTAAACCTAAGTGTAAGGGGAAACAGAGAAACAGAGATCCCTATGTGGCATTTACAGAGGAAATGTAAATCCCCTCCAGAAAAGTATCCTATCATCCTTGCCTCAAATTACTTTTAAAAATAACAAGACCAGACATATAAGAACATAAGACACCAGTGCTGGAATTATCAGACTGAGAATAAAAATAAGCTATGCTTACTATGTTTACAGAAATAAAAAATTAGTTGAAAAATATGTGCAGGAAACAAAAACTGTAAGTTAAATGGATTTTAAGTATATTAAATAGAAATTTTAGAACTAAGAATATATATATATGTGTGTGTGTGTGTGTGTGTGTGTATAATTAAAATTAAGAAATCAGCAGGTGAGCCCTGGCTGGTGTGGCTCAGTGGACTGAGTGCTGGTCTGCAAAACAAAAGGTTGCTGGTTCTATTCCCAGTCAGGGCACATGCTCGGGTTGCGGGCCATGTCCCCATTTGGGGGTGTGTAAGAGTCAACTGATTGATATTTCTCTCACACACTGATGTTTCTCTCCCTCTCTTTCTCCCTCCCTTCCTTTCTCTCTAGAAATAAATAAATAAAATGTTAAAAAAAGAAATCAGTAGATGAATTTTTCAGTAGATTAGTTACCTATGATAAAATATTTTCTGAAATGGGAGGTGTGCCAAAACATTATCCAGTACAGCGTCAATACAAAAATACATACACAGTATTAATAAACTATAGAGAGATTTAGAAATTACACTGACATCTTTAGCATGCCCTTTATCCAGAGTTAATCAGAGAGGAGAGCTAGAAAGGTAAAAAGGCAATATCTGAAAACATAATGATGAAAATTATCTCAAGTAGTTAAAATCCATAGATTCAAGAATCTGAACACATATACAAGCAGAAGAAATTTGTAACAATCTACATCTAGATTCAGCATTTAGAAACTATAGGAAACCAAAGACAAACAGGAAATTTTTTTAAGAGCAGTCAGAGAATTAAGTCAGCTTTCTTTCAAAGAAACTACAGTGCAGTTAACCTTTGACTTCACTGGGGCAATACCAGCAGAAGAAAAGAGATTTGAGATGGTCAATATCCTGAAGAGAAGACTTATTAAACTGTTATGCATACCATGTGAATTATATGACAATAAAGCTCTGTTCAGATAAACATTGCATGCTGATATTCTGTAGTTGTATTAGTATCACATATTAAAGCAAAGGGTCTTACAATAATTCTCATCAAAATAATAAAAGAATAAATTTATTAAGAAGATATGGGAAACAAATCTGTAAATACAGTCATGTACTGCTTAACAATAGGGCTACATTCTGCGAACTGAATTGTTAGGTGGCTTTGTGATAGTGTAAACATCACAGAGCAAACTTACACAAACCTGGATGGCATAGCCTACTACTCACCTAGGCTACATTGTCTAGCCTATTGCTCAACTACAAGCCTGTACATTATGTTACTGTACAAAACAACATGAGGTTAAGTCAATCACAAGAGAAAATGACGCCAAGAAGAGACACAGTGAACATGAGGTATAGAAGACTCTTGCCAGCATAACATTGCATATTGTTTTACAGCAAACTTATATACATAGAAAAATAAAATAATAATAGAAAGTATAGTATAGTAAATAAACAAACCAGTAACATAGTCACTTGTAATCACTACCAAGTATTTGCACTGTACATAATTGTATATATTATACTTTTATGCACCTGGAAGCCCAGTAGGTTTGTTTACTTTAGCATCACCACAACAGGTGAGTAATGTGCTGCACTGCATTAGGACAACTACGATATCACTTAGTGATAGGAATTTTTGAGCTCCATTATAATCATCTGGGAACACCATTGTATATGTAGTCTTTTGTTGACCAAAAGGTCATTACATGGTGCATGACTGTGCCTAATTATGTGGTGCGAAATTATATAGAGCAATAAGTCACAGACCTACAAAAGGAATAGACAAATCCAAAACCACAGTGAGAAATATAACACACCTCTCTCATAACTGATAAAAATATACAAACAAAAATCATCAGAAAGGAGGTAAAATATTTGAACAACACTATTACAAATGAAACTAAGGAACATATAGAATTCTGTTTCCAATATCTGCAGAATGCCCATTCTTTTTAAGCTTGTACTTAACATTAATAAACAATGGACCTTATAATAGATCATAAAGCACAAACATAAAGCATTTGCCACATATGTAATATAATTTATATAATTCAGGGGATGTTTTTCTTACTCTAATAAAATTATAGTAGATTACCATAACATGAATTATCTTCAAATATTGACATGAAAAAAGGTACTTCTATATGTCATGGGTCACCAAAGATATCTTACTGGAAATATGACCACATTTCTTTTCATCAACATTTATATGGTCTGCCCATTGCACTAAGAAAAATAAACAATATTTGTAATTTTTGAAAGGAAGAGATAACATTGTCATTGTTTGTAGACTGACTATACAAAAAATCCTTAAGCAGCAGTACATTATTGTAATGAAGCATGTAGTCCTGCAGGGTGACTGGAGGTGACTGGAGGTTTTGAGAAAACAGAAGATGACTTTGCATAATTTTCTTTAAAAGTGTGATATAAAAAAAAACACCAGAAGAATGTAGTAGGATTTCCAAACAATAGTGAATTCGCAGTTGGAAGTCAAGATTTTAAAGTGTCACCAGTTGTGTAATTTCCTCCATCAAAGAACAGTTTCTCTATTGCAGATTCAGAAAAGACACAATTTGGGTGAACCAGGTGAGCAACTGATCAAGCAATTAAGTCAGAGGTTATATAACACTTGTTGCTTTTAATAATAATGGAATCAAACTCAATAAGGAAGACAGAAAAAAAGAATTTCAAGAATGTTGTATGGTTAAATTGTCCTGATGTTCAACACACATACACACACACACACACACACACACACATGCATGCAAATAGTCAGATCTTGAAGAGGAGGAGAAAACATCAATATTTTTGTCTAAGTGTTCCATAGTTTTATGGAACAAAACTCCTGTTTTCCATAGTTTTCTGTTTCACCCATGTCCCCCACACACTTCTACTATGTGCGTTGGGGAACACAGGGAGCCTTGTGAGAAAGACAAGAGGAGCAATTTGGATCAGGTAAAACTTGGGAAGGACTTAAAAGAATTTGGGAAAAAAACAATTTTTATTCTTTCTATTTTTTTACCCTTTCTATTTCAAGCACTTAAAAAGCAACTTTGTTTACCTTTCCAGTTTTCACAATATTAAATTTAAATTTATCAAAGTCATATAATTTCTTTCTGGTATGTAAAAGGAGCATTAAAAATAAAGTGCTAAAGAGAGGATGCATTTTTCCATCCACAGATGGTTACTATGGACAGTCAAAGCAGACAATAACAAGCAAAAAGATTTTGTATAAGATTGGCTCCAATAGCATATACAGTTATATTAATGTGAAGAAAGTAATTCTTCTATATTTTGAACACTCATAATTTCCTTTTAAAATGTATCTACATTCCAAAAGAATAATTAATTTCAGGAACTTGGATGCTTTCTATTTGGTTTCTATATCCAGAATTCCTGTCACCTTCTGTTTTCTTAAAGAATGTTTTTTTCTGAAGCTATTCAATAGCCATCAACTTTCAATCAGTTATTCAAAAGTTACTGTTTTTCCCCAAGTCTCTTTCTTCAGCATTTATTTACATAGTTGAACTGAAAAATCAAATAATGCACAAAAAGACTTGTATTTAGAGTCCATAAAAGAAAGTTACAGCTCAGTATTGAGAAAACAACCCACCAAAAACAGAAAAAGGATTTGAAAAGAGATTTAATGAAAGAAGATATACAAATAACCAAAAGCATTTTAAAATGCAGAACGTTATTAATCATCAGGGAAATAAAAATGAAAATCACATAATACATAACTACAAACCTATTAGAATGAAAACAACAACAACAACAACAAACTTTGACCAAGTGTTGGCAAGGGTTTGGAGTAGGTAGAATACTCATGCATTGCTGGCAGGAATACAAAATGATACACCCACTTTGGATAACGGTTTTTTGGCTTCATAATAAGTTCATATATAATGGTCGGCCATTAAACTTCTAGGTATTTATCCAAAAGAAAAGAAAACTTTTTTTCCTTCTTTTTCTAATAAATATCCTGGAAATAAATTATTTTTGCCCTATTATATTTTAACACCCTTGAAACCAATGTCTGTATTAGCTTCCTGCATTAAGAAGGGAGAAAATTCATTACTCCAGAGGTTCCATAGTTTTTCTACTCAGAATCCTTTTTTGGCATGAAGCTAAATTTCACTTTTCACATATCTTCTCTCTGCTGCCTAAGATGTACTAAATTCTCCAAGGAGCCCTGCCTTGGTCTCCCTTTCACCTCGGAGTCTACGGACTCCCTTTGTGCCACCCAGACTGTCCTCCCTGAATATCAAACCATGCTCCTGAATTTGGGCAACAGGCTCTAGTTGAAAAAAAGGCCATTAAACGTTTATAAATTTGGCAGGCATTTTCACTTTAATTATCCAGTTAAATATCCACAATAAGTTTCTTGGCTGGCATTCTTTCAGATAAGGCAACTGGGCCTCCAAACAACTAGGTAATTTTCTCCAGGTCCCACAGTGAAGCCAGTCCTTGGACCCTAGGTCCCTAGTAGGGGGCACATAAGAGACAACCACGCATTGATGTTTCTCTCCCTCTCTTTGTCCCTCCCTTCTCCTTTGTGTAAAAATAAATAGATAAAACCTCGAAAATTTTTTTTCATTATTTTATCTTTGCTGGTGTATGTGTGTGTGTGTGTGTGTGTGTGTACGCGCACATGCGTGCATGTGTGTATACTGATTACATTGAAGGCTTTAAACATGGACAACTTATTTTATTTCTATCATGCCTCCTTTTCTCATTTGTATTGTAAATGCTCATCTCTGAAACATCATCTCTAAATATCCCAAATGTTTTTTGTCACTTTCTTCTCTGCAATCGCATGTCTGCATTCACCTATATCATGAAAGTAATCATATAATAATATAACTAGTTTCAGAGGAAAATGGCTTTAAAATGACATCTAAAACTCTTGCATGAATATTGTCTAATTAAATGCACTACCTACCCCTGAGTCAATATTTGTAATTATATTAACATGCCCTTCCCCCAATTTCCACTGGTGGGATTCTTGGGAAAAATGATCTCTGACTACTCATCTCTTCAGCACCCAGTGCACCCATAGTTGCACAGTAGGTATGCAATCAACACCCGCAGGATGAACAGGTAACGCTTATGATATTTGCACTGTTGTTGGGAGGTTTTCTGATATGACTCTGTCCTCTACCACTGAGATTGCTTTATAATCGAGGAGTTGGTTTTGACAATTTTCATGACCCATAAAATTTACAGTTCCCTAGGAAACATTTAGAAGAAATGATATGAGGAAATTATTTCATCCAGTACCTTGAGTGTTTACATGATAGGTTTTATCTGCTGTGATACCCATCTCCCAAGAAAAGAAAAATTTCTTGTTAAGTTTTTGTTTGTTTACAGAAATCATCCCACTTCTGTTGTCCTGAACTGCAGTTATTTCTGATGCTACCTTCTGAACTGCAATATTTACACACATAATCTCTATTCAAAAGAATATAGTACATTTTTAAGCCATTATCAACACTGGAGGTATGTTTGTTATTGCTCTCTGTGTCTCTATTGTCTTCTCAACTAAGAATCCATAACTCAGAAATCTGCAAACCTTTTGTCAAAAAAGTCATAAAAGAATATACTACTATAGAAGATGTGAAAATTCCATTTGAGCTTATTTACCAATTGAGGAAGATATTCAAGGTAGGAACATTATTATCAGCGAAGACTGCACTGCAAGTAGTAATAGGGATTTTTTATTAGCTTTTTCTTCAAGAAGAGAAAAATCTAATAGAAAACATTTTTGCAAGGTAAGTGCATAAATAACCAGTTTTGTGCTAGGTTTGCTATTGCTATTATTACAATGTTGCCCATTAAGTGTATTTATGGAGTACTTAGTGACAAGAAAATTGTTTGATGGACATATCCCACATAATGAGATTTTTCTGAAATTGTAGTTGTACGTTAAGTACAAGTCTGGAAATGTCCACAACAATATTTCCAGACAAAAGGAGTAAGCCTAAGGGAATTAATGTAGACTCATTAAATTTTAGCATTCCTTGAAGTAACAACTATATTCCTTGAAAAAACAACTATGTTCCAAATCATTTTTATTTAGAAAAATACATCTATACTATTAACAAATAGAGTTTCCACATGCTATTATGTTACCCTGTTAAGGTGCTTAAAATTCCTTGTTTCATGATAAATTTAAGTGAAGACTTGAACATAGATATTTATTCATCTCCTAAATCTTAACTGAATGGCCAAGAGACATATAAAAACAAGGGAAACTGCATAATACATTCAGTCAACTTTAGTCAAAATCTGCTTCTATCTCTCAGATGAAATTCATCTTGTCAAAGTCACAAAGGACATGACTTTTTTGATTCTGAGCTAAAGAACCACTTTCTTTCCTAACAACACTGCAACTGTAGACACAACTGACTCCTTCCTCTCTTTTTCCTAGCCTTTTCATTATGTTCTCCTTTTCAGTCTTCCAATGTTGGAGTGTTAATGGACTGAGTTCCTGCTATGGACTGAATGTGCCTCTCCAAATTCATCTGGTGAATCTTAATCCTAAATGAATAATATTTGGAGGTGGAGCCTACGGGAGGTGATTAGGTCATGAGAGTGGAGTCCTCACGATTGGGCTTGTTGTCCTAATAAAAAGAGTTCTCTCATTACTTCCAGCATGTGAGGACACAGTGAAAAGACAGCCATTTACGAACCAGGAAGTGGGCTTTCTCACCAGACACCAAATCTGCCAGGGCCTTGGTCTTGGACTTCCTAGCCTCTAAAATTGTAAGAAATAAATTTTTGTTTATAAGCAGCCCAGTCTGTAGAATTTTATTATGGTAACTAGAGCTGATTAAAAGAATTCCCCACCCATTCATTTCTCCATGTACACACATTTATGAGGTGATTTCATCCAATTCCTTGGCTTTATGTCATATCTATTTGCTAATGAATTTCAAATTACATCTCTGAACCTGATCTCTTCCTTAAGAGCCAAACTTGTATCCCCAACCACCTACACAGCATATTATATTAGTTGGCTTAGGCTAAATTATGACATAGTAGCAAATAACTCCCCCTGCCCCAAATCTCAGCACATTGTACCAGAGGTTTATTTGTGCCCTCAGTAAGTGTTGCCTCTTTATGAGCTGTAGAGCTTTGATCAATGTATCGTTTTGATTGGGAACAACCTCTGTTTGGGTATGACAGTGGAGGAAAATGATGAGAAAACCACACAATAACTCTTAAAACCTTTGTTAGGAGTGGTATATATCCTTGTTCTCACAATTCATTAGCCAAAATAAGTCATATGGCCAAGCCCGATATCAATGGGGCAGGAGAACATAACCTTCCTACAGGGACATGCAGCAAATAGTTGAGAGCAGTCAATATAATCTGGCACAAATGTCTGACAAAAATCTCAAGGTTAACATGGACAAAATTTAAATATTTATTTATCTTTCTTCAGGAGACATGTTCCTCTCTAATCCTTCCCATCTCACCAAATGATATCTCTATCTATTTACTAGACTCAGCAAGAGATTTAGGAAAAAACAGTAATCCTTTACTTTGCCTCTGCCATCTATCATCAAATTTTACTGATTGTATAGATACATCAGAAGTCCAAGTCTCTCCCACCATTATCATACAAGCCTAAAACGCCATTTATTTTCTCCTAGACTAAGACCATATGCAGATGCCCAAACACATCCTCCTTTAACCCATTCACCATATAACAGATAGTATCATCTCTTTGAAATACTAATTTGATCATAACATATCAGTAATTAAAATCCTTTAGCAACTTCCTATCACATGTATAAAAACATCCAACTCCTTATAGTTAACTACAGGGCCCTGTGTGACTTGACGTAGAACCCTTGCTAACCTCAGGTGTAGCCATTTTCTCATGTCCCATTCATACCAGCCTTGAATCCTATAGCACATCCAACTCTTTCCCACCTCTGGCAATGTGCAAGGGCTAATAACCTGTGCTTGCAGTCTGGACTACCCTCCTGTCCTCCAGTTTTCCAATAAAATTTCACCTCCTTAAAGAGACTTTCTCTGACCATCTTACCCCAGTTAAGAAACTCAAACTCCCTACCCTTGTATCAATCTATCCTCTATCAGTGCAATGTATTTGTGTTACTCATACAATGATTCAACTTTTTCATATTGATATAGTTTCATATTTATTAGTTTGTTGTTTGTCTCCAATACTATAGTGTAAGATTCATGAGGGGAATGTTGCTGCTGCCGTTACTGTTCTCTAGTACCAGACATATTGTAGATATTCAAAAAGTTAAATAAAAAGTTAAATAAATGACATATTTTCCAAATATCTTTGAGAAATGTCTGCAGATGCAGCCAAAATGCGGAAACAAATGAAAGACTAACTCAAAACTCTTGTTGGGATTAAAAAAAAATGTGTTTTCTTAGGAAGCAAAGAAATCTGGCAGAAACCCAGTAATACCATTGAGACATACAAGTTGAAGGTAGAAGCCATAGAAGAAAAAATAAACTATGTATAAATTACTTCTTTCATTTCTATATTATAGTTATTCAGAGAAAAAATGTCTAAGTAAGGATTCTGGAGGGAAAATAAAACCACTAAGAATTCTCTATTCTAATTTTAATTAAAAAAACATAACAAGTTATTAGATAATATTCTAGGATTACTTAGTGTTCTAAGTGGTTAACTTAATTCCAAAGATTAAGTTACTCTAACTAAGCCAGTCAGAGAAAGTCAAATACCATGTGATCTCACTTATATGTGGAATTTCTTCTTATTTAGAAATTTTATTTATGTATTTACTTATTTATTTGTTTGTTTATTTCTAGAAAGAGAGGAATGGAGGGAGAAAGAGAGGGAAAGAAACGTTAATCGGTTTATTCTCGCACACCCCAAACCGGAGACCTGGCCCACAACTGAAGCATGTGCCCTGATCAGGAATCAAACTGGAGATCTTTTGGTTTGCAACATGATGCACAACCCACTGAGCCACATCAATCAGGGCCATATGCGGAATTTAATGAACAAAATAAACCAATGGACAAACAAAAAGAAACAGAAGCATGGACGCATGGAACAGACTGACAGCTATCAGGGTGGGGGCGGGGAATGAATGAAAGAAGGTGAAGGGATTGGCCAAAGAACAAATATGTATAAACCATAGATATAGACAACACTGTGGTGATGGCCAGAGGGAAGGCGGGTCAGGGGCCAGGTGAAGGCAGGCAAAGAGGTGGAAAATGGGGACATCTGCAATAGTGTCAACAATAAAAATAAAGTTAAAAAGAAATTCAGTTTCTCCACCATTGAGGGGCTGAATTGTGTCCCTCCCAGATTCATACATTGAAGCCCCTCAGCTACCAGTACCTAGGCCCTGAGCTTGCATTTGAAGTTAGGACCTTTATCGAGGCAACTAAGTTCAAATGAGGTTGGGAGGGTGGGCCCTACTCCAATATGGTTTCTGTTCTTATAAAAAAGAATACTGAGACTCACTAAGTGACACCAAGCATGCACATGCACAGAGGGTGACATGCGAAGAGGCAGCTGGAGGGTGGGCATCTGCCAGCCCAGGCAAGAAGGCTTGGAAGAAAGCAACTCTGCCAACACCTTGATCTTGGACTTCCTGCTTCCAGAATGGTGAGAAAATTAATTTCTGTTCTTTAAAGTATCCAGTCCATGGCATTGTTATGGCAGCCCTAGCAAGCTGACACTGCATCTTTAAATGAGCATAACGATACCTACTTCGGAGCATTGCTCTGACTATTGAATCACACATTTAAAAAATGCCAAACAGTGCTTGGCTTTCTACGGAGACCAGATGAAGAAGCCATCCCCTCTGTGATAAGATTGTGCTATATACCTGTAATTAGAGAAATAAAGTTGAAGTATCAACAGAAAGAAATAAGAAATTTAAAACTTGTTACTTTTTGTTACCCTATTTACACCCTATGATACTCCCACTTTAGATTAAAAATCAGTAGTAGAGAAAGATAGAATAACATTTTCAAGATTGCACACGTCTAGTAAGTGGTAGTGCTGAGATTTAAAACAAAATCTTCTTGAACCTGCATCTTAATCACTATTCTTGTCTTTATCATATGTGTGTTCCCACATTACTCTGTTTTGTGACCTCAAGCTGGATCTATTTAGCAACTAAAAACAGGTGTGGGGGGACACTAGGCAGGGCTTTCCTTTCTGAATCACCAGAAACCCTCTAGATTGGCTTAGAAGACTTTTCATCATCCTAAACTATTAAGATTGTGTTTGTACACAAGATAGAAATATATATCTGTCTTATTAGACAGTCAATAGATAGCATGCTAGCAACTGTTAATGGAAGGTCCTCATTTATTGTCAGCGTGCAGATGACTAATAGTTCTTCTCATACTTATTGATGTAGGCTGTTCTTTTAAATAGAAAGTGAACAGAGTGCAGCAGCAGGTGCAAGCTTGAGTCCTTATTGTAGAATACCATCTCTCATCACATACAAGCATATTCATGCATGCACACACACGCAAAAAGAGATGTAAAAGACAGAGCAAGAAAAAAATAGGAGACCCAGTAACAGAGAGAAAAAAATGTAAACACTACTTTTCCCTTACCAATTTTCTTAGAGGACCTTAACAGATTTAAGATTGGAAGAATATTTGTCTAAGAGAGGTACTGGAGAAAAAATAGGCCATTTTTTAAGTGTTCTTTTAATTTCCATTTCTCTTTTAGTGTTAAAAAGCTAAGGTTTTTGAAAATCTGCCTTTATTTTTTTTTTAATTTTTATTTTTTTTCACTTCTCCGGCTCTCTTTTATTTTATTTTATTTTTTAAATACATTTGTCTCTGCCTCCCCCCCCGACCACTTTCCCTTGCCTTTACATTACTATAGTAAACTTGACACCGATTACTACATGTTTATGGAATGTTTTTCAGGATTTGGTATCCAAATTATGGAACTTTCATGAAATGGATTAGAAAGACTTCCATTTTCTTCATACTATAGGAACCATATATAAAGTAAAAAAAAATTTCTGTTTCCTAAAAGTTTGAAAGAAGGTATAGCCACACAGAAACTTCATTCCTTTCATATGATCTTTCTTCTTTCTTTCCTTTTTATTCAAACTGGCCTCATCCAGCACCCTGACTCACCAACCTCCCTCTCTTGAATATTCACTCCTTTAATCATTAGCCCTCAAGACAATGAGGTACTGTCGAATCAAATAATATTAGGAGCAAATCATCAGGTCTATTAGCCACAGAAACAGAGTTTCAATCAAACTAACGATAACATCTAGGTCTCGTTTGTGTTTCAGCTCCAGATTCCCAAAAGTAGTGAAACAAGAGAAAGCAAGACATGGCTGATTTTAGGATCAGATGCGCTGACCAGTCCTCACCCTCAACCCCAGTACTGAGCAGTCAGTAGAGATCACAGTCCTGCCCACAACCCTAACTCATTTAGTCACTATGAGTAATGAGTTTTCCTCTCTATAATATCCCCTGAAAGCTATTGAGGAGCTGGGCCTCTGAGCTAAATTGGCTCACCTGTGACTCTGGGCATGGTCTGCTCCCTTAACTAATAAACCCTTACTTTCTTTGCTGCAGGCTCCTGTTCATATCTTATTGGGCTTTGAGGTGCACAGGCAAACAGACGCTTTTAGGTCAGTAACAAAGGGTAATCCTAACCTCTTAACATCCTAATTCGTGTTATTGAGACAGTGATTTTTAAATACTTTGTTTCCAATATTCATTTGTTTTTATGCATCAACTTCTTCTGGTAATTTATATTTTCATTGAATATTACCCTTTACATCTGTATTTAAATAGCTATTAATAAAGAGTTGGTGTTAGTTTTCTCTTATATGTGTAAAATCTGACCCACAATTATCCAAAACTTATTCAGGGCTGTTATGTGACAGGGCTGATCTCAGGTCTGGATATAGGACAACAAATGAACAGACAGCAAACCTCACACACAGAGCACAAATTTCTGTACTATAACATCTCATTTCTAATATTCATGATTTTCCTATTTTATTTTGAATAAATTTTAACAAAAATTATCAATTTTTATTAAGATATTAATGCTATGAACCTTGGGATGCACATTATTTATAGAGTCTTCCTATGTTTCTAATTGATATGTATAAAATTGTTATTCATATTAACACATTTGCTTGACTCCTTGGGGCTGTTTCATTGTTTTCCTGTTTGCAGGGGTGAAAAGCCAGTCTTTCCTCTTGTCCTCTTCTCTTTCTTTTTTTCCTCCCTCATTTCTTTTTTTCCAGGAAAACAAGACAAGGCCATTAGTGCACAAATGTAGATGCGTTATAAACATTTTAACATCGAGTTTGCTCCATTAACATGATATTTTTAGACAGTTTATTATTCACAGTGTGGTCTATTATTTTACCTAAGAATTTTATTCTGTTTTGTCTTTTTTGTGAGGGACTATTTAAAAATTATTTACAAATCTGGAGGTAACAAGATTTTAATTTGCTGTCTATAGCACTGTAACAGAGTTACACACTCAGGCTCCCTGACTCCATCTCATTCAGGTCTGCATTGTTCCTGGGGCCTTCAGGCTAATAGATCCTGCTTTAGACACGTTAATCATTAGAGGTGTTCTGCTAGAGGGTTGTGTTTTTATAATAACAGCCCTTCCCATTTTCCTTCCCTTGACTTAAAAGAAGACAGAACTTTGTACTTTCTTAAGATGATTTTGACAACTGGAACCTCCATCTTCTTGACCAGCATCTTCTTGATCAATAATAAGCCTTTCTTTACTCCAAACTCTGACATATTGAATTTTGGCATTTCAAAGCACCCATTAGGCACATGGACTTTGGACCCGTAACAGCAGTGTCATGCTTTGTATTTTATTTTTATATTTCCAAGAAGACGTAGTCTGTACTATTTTGACTTTTAGACTTTACTAAGGGTGTAGTATTTACAATAAATAAACTAAGGATATGTGAGTAGACTATTTTGAAAATTAACAATATGAATTATATTATTTTGAATAACTAATTTTTGTTCTTTGGATATTTTTAAGAATGAGGGTTCAGTATAAAATGCGCAATTTTTCTGGTCTCTATTAGTGTTTATTTCCATTTTATATGAATTTTGTTTCATATAAAACAACAGCAAACATACATAGAATAGAATAGATATGTCTCCATACTTCTATCTCTACCATCACTCTGAAATAATAGTTGTTCATCTTTGTCGTCTTTGCAGCAAATCATTTCTAAAGAAATAAAACATTTCAGAAGAAGCAACATCCCATTTTCCCCACCCACCTCGGCTTCCAGCCTCTAGCCCCCTTCACGGTTCCTTCCCGGACCGCGCCCCTAACCAGCCGGCTGCTGCCGTCGTTCTGCTGTGCATTCGGCACCAGGTTTTTTTAAATATATTTTTGCATACATATACTGTATATATTCTTATAAACATGGATCATTTTTTAAAATTAAATAATATACTCTTTCATATTTCATCTTACTATTTACCTAATTTTAGATTTCTGATGAGATGTTTTAAATTTTTGAGGTATTTTAATATATATGTACATAGTATTCATTATTTTTTAAATTTTCTGTAACATTTCCAACTTTTTCCAACTTTCCCACAGTTAAGCTCAATTAACTGATACCACTTCTATCTCAAAAACCTAACACTTTTTTTCGTATTCTGATTTATTGAAAATTAAAGCAATGAGAAAAGAGCCTCCCTAAGCTCCCATCACAGCTATCTACCTATGGCACCTGTAACTTTAGGTTCAGTCTTCCCCTTGTGCAATGAATGGACCGTCCACAAGCCTATCAAAGGCCAACTCTTCCACACAGAAACTTGGCTGTATCTCCTTTGGCAATATCAGAAACACTTACTTCACTATTTTCTTCTTTCTTCCTGCATCATGTTTTTCCCCATCTTCACTGGAGCATTGGCATAACCCTTTTTTTGACTCCACTTTAATCTCCTGATGGAGGAAATCAACAGTTGGAAAATTTGTAGTTTTAAGTAATAGTTAATAAGCTTAGGAATTAATGCATATAAAAAGCTATTGTTTCAGGAACCTAAGGTATGACCCACCCTGACTCCAGGACCCACCCTGAGTCCAGGAGAAAGAAATTCCCGCTTTGTGCCTCAGGAGGACTGCAAGCAATCAAATGGTGTCTGGGCAATTGTGCTCCTGGGGGAGATGTCCACCACCCAGGACACAGAAGAGACAATGCTGCAGCTTTTTAATTTTTTTTTATCTAATTAACCTTTTCCCTGACTTCCAAACCCCTTCCTTATACTTTTCGTGTCCTTATAAAAGGGTCGGTTTGAAATGGAATATAAGGCAGTCTTTTAGGATATGTAACTTGCCATCTCAGATCACTGGCCAGCTGTACAAAGCACCCGTAAAAATTCAATCCCTGTCTCTGCTTATTGATCTGGTGGTGCCAGGCAGCATGAATGCTGACTCCCATTTCTCTCCTGCTACCATCCTATTCCTCTAATCCCATTTCTGGTAGAGTTCTTAAAAATATTAACTGACATTTCTGTATCTGTTTCAAGACTTTTCTTATATGGCATATCACTTGGTAGAAGTCCTTTAGTTTGCTTTTGCCTTTTAGGCAATATAGCTTACATACATTTCCCTAACAACTTTTGGCACACTAACAGCATACTTCTCTATCTACTCTTCAGGATGAAGGTTTCTTGTTATTTTTTTTTATATTCCTTTGGGTCATTTTCAGTGCTCAATCTATCAGGAACAAGAAGTTAAATGTTATTTTGAAAAAATGCAAGATGTGTAAGTTGAAGCTTAAACAAGCTAATAACCTTGAAGAACTGAAATGCAAATGTTTCGCATGGTGCGATGTTAATGCTTAGAATTTACCAGCAGAATCCAAAGCATCAGCAGCAATTAATATAATGTGTTAGATGAAAGAGATATTTGGTTAAGGGAAATGGGTATTATTTACCATGACTGCCCACTCATTATAAGTCAGAAGGAAACAAATATTCTACTTGGCTTCCTTTCATCTCAGCTATTTGCTACAGTTTCCAAATCCCCAGAATAATTTGCCTGAGGCACAGTTTTCATTCAACATTACTTTAACTAGAAAGCCCACTTGTAGTACAGAAACATTACTTCTGAAAGTAAATTAGATTCATAGAACTTTAAATAGTGTGACTACTCTTTATTTTCTTCTTCTTTCCTGTCTGACCTTCTATGTAACTAGCTTTCACGGGTGCCCTACAACATGGGGCAATTGTTTGAGAGGTATCAAAGATATTAGTTATTAAAAAAAAACTATTGGTGGAAATAAGAAAAGCTGGAATAAAACCAGTAACAAAAAAAAAAAAAAAACAAAAAACAGGTTTTCATGCAATAAAAAATACAGGGATTTCATTTGGAGCTTATTGGTTCTGGTGGCAGCAGGCAGCATAGGCACTGAATTTTCCGGAGCTGAATCTTCCCATTTCACTCATACAACCTCTTAATGAAATCTTCCACCTTACTTCTGCTAACAAACAATATTCCTTTACTTTTGTAAGCATCATCACTCCTTCCTTTTACTGTTCTTGCTTCATTTTGAATATTACTTGTGAAATATCATCAGAAACTGAAGTAAACACTACCTTTGCAACGTAAAGTTGTTTGTAATCCTAGTCTTTTTTTTCATTCAATTGAAACTGATCAATCAATTTCCACTCAATAGTGTTTGCTGAATAGTTGTTATATACCAAACAGTGAAATCTAGAATGCATACAAGCTTATGGCATTTACGTTCTAGCATGAATTAAATAATTAAAAATGGAATGACTGTTAAGGAAGGTCATTGAATGCATGCGGAAGCATATGGTAAGGAGGTCAAGAAATATCTTCCTGAGGAAGTAACATTAAACTGAGATTTGAAGAGAAAGTAGAAATTATCCAAGCATGGGACAGTTGCAGTCATCTGCAATATAATCTGACAAAAGCCAATACATTTAAGGAACCAAACTAAATCAGCATGCCTGGCTGGAGCAGAACAAATACAGGAATGAGACATTTCACGTGAATCTAAAAAAGGGGGCAAGGAGATATTATAAATTAGTTCTTCAACCATGTGCAAAGAGGTGAATACCATTTTACTTTTCTGGTACCAAAATGTTTTCTGGGAAAGAAACTATATTTGTCTGGAGAAGATCCTTCATTAGCCACTCGGTGTGGAAATGAGCCACTGAAGACAGAGATATTTCCAGTTCTGTTCCACCTGAAAAAGGGAAGAGGTTGGGTTATTTTTACTTCTTTTTTTCTTTTCTCTTTCTGGTTGAATGAGGATGAGATGAGAGAAAGATGCGGTGAAGAGAGGACAAAGAAACTGCTTATGTGGCATTGTTTTAAAAGCAGAGGTCTTGACATGGTTTTAGACAAGGGAGTTTGTTTGGGAGGTGGCCTCAAGGAGCATGGTGAGGGATTGAAGAGGGTGAGATCACAGAAGGAAGGAAAGCCAATAAAGGGAGTGTTTTTTACATGTTAGCTATGATGAGTAAACATATTCCCTCCTGCCAGTATTCTCTGAGAAAACTTGAAGAATCTACCTCAGATGATCTCTGTTAAAATTTTCCCTCAAAAATGCCCTCACACTTTTACTTGCTCTAGCACAGACTGGACAGCTTCTGAAGACACTGGAGGAAGCCATAAGGCAAAAACTGTGAGATCTTGGAAAGACATAGAACTGTCAATGATACCTGCATAAAATCAGGTGCCATGAGGAGATTGCATAAAACACAAAAGTAGCTGCTATTGGAGTCAACCAAATAATAAAAAGAGAATTAAGAATTTATGAGGACCTCGGGTATAGAGTGGGGGAGAAAACTTCTGAAAATTGAAAAGTGTAATACACCACTTCACTTGCTATGAGTAGCTACAAAATAAACCTTGATATGTATCACCACCATTTGTCATACTTACTCATGAGAATCTTCAGTAAATTTAATCATAGTCACACACACACACACACACACACACACACACACACACACACACACACATCTTGGTAGGAAAAATAAGATATCTGATGGAAATTAAGTAAAGGCTCAAATTTCACATCTGAGTGACCTGAAATGAAAAAGAAAAATCCCTTGACAGAACTAGATCTGAAACCTGACGCTGACAACACACATCCATTATTCAATCTAGGGAATTTTCAAATATCGTAGAATCTGTGGACTCCCTAGATGCGAAAGGGTAAAGATGGCAGATAACATCTTCTTTACACATATTAAGAATTTTGGACTAACATGTACGTCAAAGTAATTCAGAGTTTTAAATACAAATTTCAAATGATCCAATTTGTGTTAAAAATAAGTCATTCTTGCTACAGGGTTGAGATTAGGCTATAGGATAGTGGCAATAGCAGATTAGAAAGAACAATTAGCCTATGTATTTCCACAGTTCCACCAAGAGTCTTCATGGTAAAGGAGATGAAATACTGAGGAATGAAGTAATTTTAGGAGGAAGGTGATATATTTAATTAGGGAACATACTGAATTTGAGTAACCTATGGAAAACAAATGGAGATATCCAATAAAATTGACAAATACGTCATCCAAAAGGAGCATTTGGTTAGAGATAGTAACATAGCTTTCTTTATACACTATATTCAAAACCACAGGCATAGATAAGATTCTTTATTATTAGACTGAGGTAAACAGAGACAGATTAGGAGGAAAAGAGAAGGGAAGGGAAGACAGGAGTACCTCAAGGGTGAAAAAACTCTAGACAAAAGCATTAAGAGCAAGAAGAAATGAAGGGTTATTTTAAAAGAAGGCATATTTAGATATATAAGAAAAATGAAAGAATATGCTCACAAATATTCAAGAGAAGAGAGTATTTTAGGAAGGAGCTGCCTAATGGTGCAGCATGTTGAAACACAAAAACATAAGAATATGTCCATTTATTCTAGAAAGTTCAAATATGATAGAGATTGAGGTATGGCCATTGAATTTCAGCCTGGAGGGCAGTGTGACCTTGATGGGAAAATTGTCAGTGTGGTGATAGGGCTGAGACCCACTGGAGTGAATGGAAAGTGAGGAAATGTAAACATAAGGGGCAGCAGCTGAGGGGGTTTAGTTCATACTCACAAGTGCACATCACAAGAAAGAAAACAAGGGAAGTACATATTATTGTCATCACTTTAGGGATTAAAAAACTGAGCTTTATGGAGGTTAAGTAACTTGTCCAAGATCACATAGTAAATATCAGAACTGCGATTCAATATCCTGGCTAAATTCAATTAAACTCATTATACCACACCATGCATTGCTTCAGCTTGGGATTGTATAACAAAGATGGGGACATTTTATTATATGTTAATTACTCCTCAATTTAAAAAAAATAACAGTAAGACATAGGCACAAATGTAAAAAATGTAACATCTCTAAGTGTTAAAGAAAAACAAAGAGGAAAATTAAGACTTTTTTTTAACATACAGCTTTGACAAAGATGTTTCTAATGGGCTAAGGAGGGTGTTTGTTGTGAAGCACAAAACTCTTAATGTACTTCTGGAAATGAACTGTGGTTATCTCATGAGACTACAAGCTCCTTTAGGGCAGTTTTCGTGTCTTATCATCTTTGTTTACCCAGTGAGTTTTACAGTTGCTGAAATATAATGTGCTGTTATGAAATATTTATTGCAGTTTATTGAATTGCACCAAATCAAACAAATTAAATAAGAAAACAAATTCTGGCTCTAAGGTGTGAACAATTGTAAAATTACTTAGGAGTAGATGAGAATCATTCTGATTTTATGTTATTTACTTCTATATTCCTTTAGTTCTGAGAAATATATTTCTATTACTGAAAAATTATGTTTAATATGGGTCTGTGAATGACTGTGTGATTGTGTATATGTGATGTGTGCTTTTGATTAGTAGGTCCCATGAATTGAAAGCCAGTCAATTTTTATTACTCTTGATAAATAGTGTTTGATTATTCTCATATATCTACTCACGTAAAATTTTACTTGTTATTTTTCCATTAAAGTTGGCTGGTCATAAACTGAGGAGCCAAAAAGTACTCTGTAGTTTAAGTAGAGTGCCTGCCAAGCTGCTGCAGCAAAGGGTGACCAAAACCCAGTGGCTCAAGCAAAATAGAAATATATTTCTCTCTCGTGTAATAGCACGCAGGCTGTAGAGGGTAGGTGGTTCTGCTCCAAGGGTCATTTAGAGACTCAGAGCCTTCTACCCTGATGCTCTGTTATCTGTGAAGGAAGTGGTTTTCAAACTTTCTGTGCTTCAGAATCATCTGGAGGGTCTTATTGAAGCATATGGCTGAGCTCATTCCCCAGAGTTTCTGCTTTCATAGGTCTGGGGCAGGACCTGGGGATATGCTTTTCTAACAAGTCCTCATGATACATCTGCTGAGTTGTTTTAATGGAAAGGCCTGGGATATAGATATAACTATACCTATGTTATATCTGTATCTATATCTATATGTTTTTGTTTTTTTCTTTTATTTAAGAACTTAGTCACATAGCTATACTTAACTGCAGAGAAAACGGTAAATGTACTCTCTAGCTCGGAAAACTGCCTAACTAAAATTTAGAAAGCTCTATTACCATAAGAAAAAACAGAGAAATACTATTGAGGGTATCTTAGCAGGTTCAGCCACAAAGCCATAGGTAAAGGTGTTATAAAATTTTTAAGAAAAGGAGAAAATCATCCATAGAAAGGAATAATAATAATAATAATAGTCAAGATTTCAGTATTTATTATATTCAAAACTCTGTGCAAAACACTTTATATGTGGTATATTCTTTAAGTTTCTCAGTTACTCAGTCTCTATGAAGTAAGTCATAAAATACTCTATGGACACTAATTTATTATCCCAAGTTTATTAGTTATTTGATTTCAAAATGAGTCTGACAATCCCAAAAAATATACAAAAAGGACATACCAATTTCTTTTTTATTAGAACTCAATTTCTAAAGCATAATACTTAAAATTAGTTTAGTTCTATTCCAAATCTTTAGTCCAGTCTACCTGTTTTTCATTTACCAATGTAATATGTGTAAGTATCATCACTTAAAAAAGACTTATTGATTAATATTAATAACATACATTGAGTAGTTATTACATTCCAAGTATTTTTCTAGGTTTTTCTTTTAATGTATTACACTATTAGTTTGTATAACTCCTGAAACCATAGTAGGATGTAGGCACTATAATTATTTTTATTTATCAATTGGAAAACTGAAACATAAACTTGCTCTCAAGGTCGCAGAGCCCATAAAAGCCGAGCCGAGGAGTCTGTGCTCCTAATCACTCTAAATTTATGCTTCTTCCTCAATTATTATTCTATTATGAGGAACACCAAAATAAATATAAAATAAAAAATGGGGCAAAGGTTTACAGTTGTTCATTTGGAAAATAACCTTAACAAATAATGATACAAGAATAAACTGTGTGTACTTAACACTGTAAACCTACTTTTGCCCCACATAGCACACTGTAACTGGATAGTAAAGACAGGTTACAGGACTTTTTCCTCATTAGAAGAAAAGTATATAAAACATGTGTTTCATTTTGTAAAAATACCATGAGATGTATACTCTGGGAGATGTTACTAGGGAGTCATAAATGAGCCCAATGGAACTAAAATGGATCTCCAAATGAGTAGATGGTATCCATCACCTGTTTCCATTTCTAAAATGCCTGTGCCATTACTGCACATTAACATAAGCCTACTAAAATCATTCTCACTCTAGTCATTGCAGTTTTAATGGAAGAACACAGGAAATGCAAGTGTTGTCTATACTCTTTGCTTTGGTTTTTTGCTTCCCATTCTCCCTTGAATTCACTCCATCAAGCTTTTTACCTCATTCACTGAAAGTGTCATTGAATTCATTGGTCAAACTCTCATGTTATTGAAGCAACCATTAGCATTTGTCATGGATAATCATTCCTTCTAATCTGACAGTTTCTTCACTTGGCTTCTAATTTACCACTCTCGGTTCCCCTGCCTCACTGCTCCCATTGAATGTCTTTTACTGGTTCCTATTCCTCTCCCCCCGACCAAGACTCCCTTAACTCAGTCCTTAGACCTCTGCTCTTTTATTCCCATGTCTTCTCTGCTCTATAAACACCTATGTCCACAATTTTATTTTATATTTCAATCGAATTTATTGGGGTGACACTGGTTAATACAATTTAAGTATACCATTCTATAATATATTGTCTGTATACTGTGTTGTGTGCCCACCACCCCCAAGTCTCCTTCCAGCACCATTTATCCCCCCCCATACTCTCCTATCTCTCCTGCCCTCCTTTCCCTCTGGTAATCACCATACTACTGTCTATGAAGAGTTTTTTTTTTTATTGTTTGTTTGTTTAATCCCTTCACCTTTTCCACCCAGCTCCCCAGGCCTCCAAACCCTTCCCTTCTGGCAGCTGTCGGTGTGTTCTCTGTATCTAAGAGTCAATTCTGATTTTATTTGTTAGTTTATTTTGTTTATTAGATTCCACATATAAGTGGAATCATATGGCATGTTTTTCTCTGACTGGCCTATATCACGTAGCATAATACTCTCTAGTTCCATCCATGCTGTTGCAAAAGATAATATTTTCTTTTTTTATGACCAAGTAGTATTCCACTGAGTAAATGTACCACAGCTTTTTATCCACTCATCTTCTCATGGGCACTTGAGCTGCTTTCAAATTTTGGCTATTGTAAATAATATTACAATGAACATAAGGGTGCATATATTCTTCTGAATTAGTGTTTCATACTTTGGATATATTCTGAGTAGTGGAATCACTGGGTCATAAGGCAATTCCATTTTTAATTTTTTCAAGTGACTCTGTACTGCTTTCCACAGTGGCTTCACCAATCTGCATTCTCACCAACTGTGCATAAGGGTTCCCTTGTCTCCACAAACTCGCTAATACTTGTTGCTTGTTGATTTATTGATGATAGCCATTCTGACCAGCGTAAGGTGATATGTCATTGTGGTAAACATACAAAGGGGTAAAGTAATCTATTCAATAAATGGTGTTGGGAAAATTAGATAGATATGTGCAAAGAAATGAAACTAGACCACCTTCTTATATCATATACAAGAAAAAACTCAAAATGGATCAAAGACTTAAATATTATACTCAAAACCATAAAAATCTTAGAAGAAAAGATAGGCAGTAAAATCTCAGACATTTCTCATAGCAATTATTTTTTCTGCTATATCTTCGTGAAAGAAAAAAATAAATAAATGGGATTACATCGAACTAAAAACGTTTTGCACATCAAAGGTAACCATCAATAAAACGAAAAGACAACCTACTAAATTGGGGAATGTATTCACCAATGATATATCTGATAAGGGGATAATATCCAAAATTTACAAAGAACTCATACAACCTAACACCAAAAAATAAACACTCCAATTAAAAAATGAGCAAAGAACCTAAATAGACACTTCTCCAAAGAGGACATACGGATGGCTAATAGACATATGTTAAGATGCCTAACATTTTATGGTTATAAATACTATAATCTTCCAAACTTGTATCATCAACTCAGGGTTCTCCAAAGAACTCTGAACTCATTTATCCAATTGTTCACTGTACAACCTACCTGAAGTTAACATTGCATCACAACCTTAATATTTCCAAAAAAAAAGCTCCTGATTTTTATTCCCAAATATAATTTATTTAGTCATTTTTATTCAATCATTTTTGTTATTCTATTACAGTTGTCCAAATTTTCCCCCTTTTCCCTCCTTCACCCATCCCACCCCCACTTCCACAGTCAATTCCTGTACTGTTGTGTCACCTCACCCTTCTTACAACATGAAAACTTGGTACTTCAAGTTGCTTAGTCTGTCTTACTCAAAACCAATGCCTTTAAGTATATTCTACTGTAATTATAACAGAAAATCCCTTGCACTAAAACAAATAAGTATTAAAAAACAGATAGATAGATGATAGCTAGTGTACCATGCTGAAATGATACATTGATTCCTCTCTCCTTCAAAAATTGATAATAAAGAAATATATTTTCAAGTTTGATTAAAATCTTCTATTTTAATCTATTTCAATGAACCATTGTAAATTTTCAAGTTAAACTCATAATCTAAAAATACCAATACTTTAGTGGCAAAATGCAAGCATAACATGTATCCACTTGCCTTTTTACCTTTCAATTACTCCCATAAGAGTATAAATTACTTAAAAGCAGAGACTGTTTCTTCTTCAGAAAGGGACTGCCAGCACATACTGCAGTGCCTCACGCTTGGCAGGCACACAATAAATATTTGTGGAATAAATTTAAAACGATTACAACAAAAAAGAAGTAGGTTTGAGATGAAAGATAACCAATGGTGAATATCATATGCTGTATAGATACATCAAGAAATTCCATCTTACAAAATGAATACTCAGATAATGTTATTCATTTTTATTTATTTTTATGTGAATATAGTTGGTATACAATATTATATTAGTTTCAAGTGTACAATATACTGATTTAACATTTTTATAGCTTACAATGAGATCATCCCTCTAATTCTAAAAACCATCTGTCATCATACACACTTTTCACAATATTATTGACCACACCTTCTTCACTTTTTTCACCCGTATGTCAACCTCCTCCCCTCTGGCAACCATCCCTTTTTTCCCTGTTTCTATGAGCCTATTGATGTTCTGCTTTATTTATTCATCTGTTTTGTCTTTTTAAAGTCTACATAGTAAAACCATACAGTATTTGTCTCTGTTTTTTTTTCACTTAGCATAATACCTTTTGGGTCCATCACGTTGTCACAAATGGCAAGATTTTATTCTTTCTTATTGTGTAATATTCCATTATATATCTCACATCTTTATTCATTCATCTATTGATTGACACCTGGGGTGCTTTCATATCTTGGCTATTTTAAATAATGGTGCACAGAGCATAGAAGTGCATGTATCTCTTCAAATTAGTATTTTCATTTTCTTTGGATAATTATCCAGAAGTGGAATTGCTGGGTCATATGGTAGATATACTTCTAGTTTATTTTTTTTTAAGGAAACTTGATATTGTTTTCTATAGTGGTTGCACAAATTTTCAGTCTCACCAAAAATGTACAACTGTTCCCTCTTCTCCACATCCTCACCAAACATGTGTTACTTATTGACTTTTTGATAATACTTATTCTGACAGGTGTGAGGTGGTTGGAGGTATCATGCTCCCTGATTTCAAACTGTATTACAAAGCTATAATAATCAAAAAAAGTATAGTACTGGCACACAAAAAAAATCAGTGGAGCAGAATAGAGAGCCCAGAAACAAGCCCTTGCTTACTTGGTCAACTAATCTATGACAAGGAGTCAAGAATATGCAATAGAGAAATGACAGTCTCTTCAAAAAGTGGCTTTGGGAAAACTGGGTAGATACATGCAAAAAAGAAAAAGGAAAAAAAGAGAAAAAGAAAGTGTACTATTCTCCTAACACCTTATACAAAACAAAGCTCCAAACTGATTAAAAACTTAAATGTAAGACCTGAAACCATAAAACTCCTACAAAAAAAAAAAAAAAGCTTACATAGTAAACTATTTGACATCAGTCTGAGTAATATTTTTTTTTGGATATATCCCTGCAAGCAAGAAAAACAAAAGCAACATTAAACAAATGGGACTTCTTCACAGTGAAGGAAACTATCAACAAAATGAAAAGACACCCATTGGATGAGAGAAAATATTTGCAAATTATATATCCAATAAGGAGTTGATGTCCCAATATATAAAGAACTCATATAGCTTAATAACAAAAAAGTAAACATTCTGATCAAAAAAAGGGGCAGAAGACATGAAAAGATATTCCTTAAAAGAGAACATACAGATGGCCAACAGATGTATGAAAAGATGTTCAATGTCAGTAATCATCAGGGAAGTACAAAAATCAAAATCCCAATATCACCTCACACTAGCTGTTTCTTAAATAATTTTTTCATAATTCAAAAGAAGCAATGATGTCTTTGTTAATTTTCAATACCTATAATAGCACTGCATAAGCAAGAGGATAATAACAGTGTCACAAAAATTAAGTACATTTAATAAAAGGTATTCTATCAGTAATTCAGGTTGTGAGCTCTTGGGCATAACAAGTACACAACACAACTCAACGTCCTCACATGTGAATTGATACCTGTAAATATACACACATCTGCTTTCTGAGAGCTGATGGAAATTTCTCTGACCCTACAAAATAATACAGGGAAAAATATCTAGAACTTAGTTGTTTCTGTGGTTAGGAGTAATGTTATATTTCTGATTTCAGATTCATTGTCTATATAATACAACGGGATACAAACACCCACCTCATGTGATATGAGTGAACTCTTAGTGAGACATGACTTACAGAACATCAAATGCATTGCTAAGTTCACTATAAATTCTAATTTTTAAAATAGTAATGCTAAGAATTTTTTATTTAATGATAATGATGAATGAAAATGATTGAAGTTTTCAAGTTTCTGTCTGAGCAGTTTAGCTCAAGCTGGATCGGAGGGTGAATGAGGAACAGATCTGAACCACAAATCCCAGATGGAACTTCTTCAAATTGATTTTTTTAATTATAATTTTTTTCAAATATGCATCTCCCAGTCATTGCCCCTCCATCACTGCTGATTCTGATTCACCTTCTAGCGCTTGTTTAGAGGATACTGGTGGGGCTACTAGGTGAGTGTCTTTGTAAAATTCTCCAGGTGTTCTGAGTTCTGCAGCTCCACACTGGCTGCCATCCCAACACTTGGTTTTCACTCCCCATCTTCCTTTGAAGCATTATGAATCGTTTATTTATTTTGGGCAGTTTTAATAGATATTTTAATTTTAATAATTCCTTGCTAGACTACAACATATTCTAGCTTAATTATCACCCAGAAATTTAAAGATAATTGGTTAATACCTATCTAGGAATAAAACCAGGTGGTGATTTGATAACTAATTTTATCTAACTTTTATAAATGCAATTTCAGTTATTTTTACTACATTAACTATATGTACCTAAACTGATAAAATGGAATAGTTATTTTGACTGTTGCCTGTTTTTGTTTGTTTTGGCTATTGTTTAGCCATAAGTCACCTTCACCTTCCTTCCCCCACTCAAAAAAAAAAAAAAGGTGAAAGACTAAGATAGAATTAAGATTAAAGGAAGGAGTGGTTTGTCTGAAGAGGTAGGAAAAGCCATGGCCAAGAAAATTTTTACAGACTACGGACAGATGGACAGTATTTGTAAAGCTGTTGCAGTGCATGGTAACGTCTCATCTTTTCTTCACGTCATGTGATGTTCAATTGAACTCAAATTTAGCTCTTTAAATGTCCAAGCATTTATTTAAGTTATTTGCATTAGAAATTTTCAAAAGAGCTCAGTCCTATTAAACTGAATATAAACAAACACACTATATCTCATAAGCCTTGACTGAGAGATTAGCGACTTGAACAATTAATATTGGGTTTATGTTCAAAGAAACCATTCTCCCTAAAGCCTCCAGGATGAAGTTCCCATTATTTTGTTTTATTTTTTTACAATTCTCTTGTCTCTCTCCTCATTGTCAATGCCACATCTTGGCGCAGTCAATCTCAAGCTGAGGAATAGCTCTCTGATTTTTCCCACTACCAGACATGGAGTGAACAAAGTGTTCACTGACATGAGGATTTTTCCTCCTTCAGGTAATGTTTATTTCAGATCTGTTGTGTTCTATGATTATGGTTGCATTTAGTCTGAGATGCAGATAAAGAAAGAGATAATTTTGTTCTGTTCATCCGTCACTGGCATATGTTGACTACATAAGGAGCATGTTCATTAAGAAAATGGTGTTACTTGTTGATGTTTTGGTTGATTTATGTGTCCAAGTACAATGTGCTTTCTTTGATGACCAGTAGCATGAAAACAATATATGTAAAGAGATAATAACCAGCTAGGTACCAATTTATATATATGAAATCTTTGCATTTTTTAGGGTCACCAAATGGGGAAATCAAAGTGCACCTTTGTTTTTCCCTGTAGATTGAAAACATTACAAATTAAATGACTCTTCAATGATTCCCAAAAGGAGGATAGAAAAAAATAACTTTTGTTGCGTATTATGAAGTGTCAGCAGAAGTCACATTTTTAAAAGTTTAAAAAAAAATTTAAACTCTAAGGTTAATGATCTCTTGCATTAATAAAGGATTTTATCTAAAGGAAAAGAGCTAAAATGAAATGTGCAAGTGGATTAGTAGTCAACTTGAAATAATCAGATCAGGAGACAGCTTAATCCCAATTAAATGAAGAAAACAGTTGCTCGATAGTTTCTCTGAGTTTTCCAAATCCTTCATTGCACAAAGTGTTACTCTTATAAGTACTTCAAATCAGAGTCTCAATATAAATCATACGCCAATGAAATGAATGGAATCTGAAACCAACTAAACTATTTCTTTATCTTGATTATTTTCCTTAGATTAAGGTATATTTAAGTGTTTCACATTTTTAATTTTCTAACTTTAGAAGACCTCAAAAGTCTCTTTTAAACCAAACCCTGTATCTATATCCAAGCTCTCAAAGTGGGTGCAATTTGCTAAATGCACAGTGACACTTTTGGGGGTTTATACTTATTTTTAAAGTTTCCTTAAAGCCACAGACCTTACATGAAAGACTACATCAGATATTTAAAGTGACCTGGATAGATTTCTAGTTTGATCTTTACCCTCTTTCATCTGCCAGTCCCCTTTTGCCTAGAATATTGTAATTATTTGGAATTTATTTACTTTTCCTGTTTCTCATAACATTTTTTATGCTAGACTAAATAAATAATACCACATTTATGTGTTTATTTTGTTTTTCCACATATACATACTGTCTCTCTGTAGATGTGAGCAGATATGTGACAATATGTTAATATCAGAACTCAAATTTTATTTTCTTTTCTTACAATTTGTACCAAGACCACTGAGTCAGATTGTACCTTTGCCTTCTTAAATCCTGCAGGAAACCTTCAACCTGATGAACTGCTCTCGCTTTTCCAGCACATGGAGATTGTGGAACAAGGGAATATCAGGCAAGGTAATTCCTGCTAAAACTACTACAAAAGCAGTGAAATAAAAGCTCCCCCATCTGCCTCATTCAAACACTCACAGCCAGCCTGCCAGCACTCACTGCTGGCCCCCGGGCCCCAGTGGTCTAATATTCTGAACCATGCCCAAATATATAAATATATTCCTGTCTCTCGTTCTTCAATAAATATTATTTACCATTTATTTTATTTTCTGAGGCAAACTTGTTAATCTAATTAATTTCTTGGTTACCAAGTAAATTTAGTTTATTATGAATTCAGCAGCACCAACAGAATGAATAAAAACCACCAGTACTGATGTATTGTAGAATTGTATACCTGAAAGCTATACAATTTAGTTAACCAATGTCACGCCAATAAATTCAATAAATAAATTAATTAATTAAAAACTTCTGTATTTCAGAGATAACTCTTAAAGCCCGTTGGATATATGGAGCAGTAAAATACATCAAGACAAAATTAAACACTGGCACTTTTATTTTTTGGAAAATTTTTAAAAAATCAAAAAAGAACAAATATATGTTGGTCAAGATAACAGCACAGATAAACACAGTACTTAGAAACTTCCACAACCATATCGAAATTGCAACAAAAGTAAATAGCCATCATTCAGAACCATCTAGCTGATCAGAAGTTCTATAACTAAGGATATAGAGAAGCCACATCCTGATTGGTAGAAGGAGCTGGGATGCAAAATGGGCTGGTCCCACATCCACATGTGTCAGATAAAAACTGGGACAGATATCTTAGCTGCGGATATTCCCTCTGAGGAGTGAGAGGTCCCAGCCCCATAGCAGAACCCCCAACCTAACATTCCAGTATCTGGAAGAGAAGTCCCCAAAACTTCTGACTGTAAAAATCAGTGGAGATTGAGGCTGAGTGAGACAAAAGGCTGCTGGAGTCCTCGCCATTCCTCTTAAATGGCCTGCCCACGGACTTTGGACTCACTCTGAGTTGCAGAGCTGGGGCACCAGGAACATACAGGTAGGAACTAAATTGTCAGGTTTCAAGATGAGGGCTTGAGGGGCAGCCATCTCCTAGACAGCAGGGCTTCTAGACTTTGCTGAGCCCTTCAACCTCAGAGTCAGCAGGTGAGTGCCATATCTGAATATCTATCAATCTGGCTAACACTGTTTGCTCTGCCCTGGTGATTCCCTGATACCCTGCCCCTCCCAAGCTATTTCCAGTGGCTTTCCTACAAACTGCCTCTATCTCAACTTCAAACTTTGATAAAATCTTGCAAACAAGAAGTATCTGTCCTCTACGTACCCTGTACTTCTTGCTAAGTGGCTCCAAGCCTAGCACTATTGACGGCCACCCTCAGTTCACAGCATGACCTTTCCCAGGCATCCCTAAGCCCAGCACAAGTAGCAGCCATCTACAGATTGCTCTGTAGCTCGTGCTGGGTAGCCCCAAGCAGGGCACAGGCAGTAGCTGACCTTGCACCTCCTAGGACGCCTCATAGCCATTGTACCCAGTGGTCAGCTTCAAACCACTTCGGATTACAACCCAATCACCTCCAAAGCAACACACTCAAGGGGCAGATTTAGTGGGCACTAAATCCCCACTAAAGTCAATCCTTCTCCATGGGGTGGGTCTCTGGGAATAGCTCCCTTGTTGTGTTTGCAGGAAGTCCTCACAGTTGATCAGCCTGGGGGTCTATCTCTCCCAGTGAAGTACCAACAGCAATCAAGGCTCAACTACAACAGCAAAGTGTACACAGCCCACAGAGGAGACATACCTGGATCACTCAACTCAGGTGACTGGTAAACCAGTGACACTGGACCCTACAGGAAACCTTCTACATAATGCCACTCTATCAAGTACAGAAGATGTAATGGCTCTACTTAATACATGGAAACAAACACAAGGAAGCTGCCAAAGTGAGCAGACAAAGAAAAAGGTCTAAAATGAAAAAACAGGAAAAATCTCTACAAAAAGAACTAAATAAAATGGAGGCAAGCCAACTATCAGATGAGAGTTCAAAATAATGGTTGTAAGGATACTCAAGGAACTGTGTGAGAACTTTAACATAAAAAAGGACATGGAAACCATAAAAAAGAACCAGTCAAAAATGAAGAATATACTAACTGAAATGAAGAAGGAATTAAAGGAAATCAACAGGTAAGTAGATGAAGCTTAAGATCAAAACAGTGATTTGGAATATAAGGAAGCAAAAACACCCAGTCAGAACAGCAATAGTGCAAGTAGTCTCTGAGACAACATCAAGCATACCAATACTTGCATCATGGGAGTGCCAGAAGGAAAAGAGAGAAAGTAAGAAATTAAAGACCTATTTGAAACAATAATGACAGAAAACTTCCCTAATTTGATGAAGGAAATAGACATACAAGTCCAAGAAACACTGGGAGTCCCAAACAAGATGAACTCAAAGAGGTCCACAACAAGGAATATCATAATTAAAATGGTAAAGGTTAAAGACAAAGAGGGAATTTTAAAAGCAACAAGAGTTTATTTATGTACAAGGGAACTCCCATAAGATGTCAGGTGAATTCTCAACAGAAACTTTGAGGGCCACAGGGACTGGCACAAAATATTCAAAGTGATAAAGAGGAAGGACCTACAAACAAGATTACTCTACCCAGCAAAGCTATGATTTAGAATAGAAAGACAGATAAAGAGCTTCCCAGACAACAAAAATCTAAAGAAGTTCATTACTATCAAAACAGTATTACAAAAAATGTTAAAGGGTCTTCTTTAAAAAGAAGAAAAGATAACAAATATGAATATTAAAATGGCAATTAATACATACCTATCATCAATTCCTTTAAGTGCAAATGGATTATATGCTACAATCAAAAGACATATGGTGACTAAATTGATACGAAAATAAGACCCTTCTGTATGCTTTCTACTAGAGACTCACTTCTGATGGAGAGACACACACCGAAAATAGGGGATGAAAAAAGATATTTCATGAAAATGGAAACAAAACCAAACCAAAAAGCTGCGGTACCAATATTTATACCAGACAAAATAGACTTTAAAACAAAGGCTATAACAAGAGACAAATAAGGACCCAGCAACTCCACTTCTTGGTATTTATTGGAAGAAACCCAAAACACTAAATCGAAAAGACATATATATCTACATGTTTATTGCAGCATTATTTACAATAGCTAAGGTATGAAAGCAATCTAGGCTTCCATCAATTGATGAATAGCTAAAACAGTGGTGTATATATACAATGGGATATGACTCAGCTATAAAAAGGAAGGAAATCTTGCCATCTGCAAAAAACATGGATGGACCTAGAGGGTATTATGCTATTGTGAAGTAAGTCTGGCTGAGAAAGACTAATGCCATATGATTTCACTTATATATAGATTCTGAAAAACAAAATAAACAAGCAGAATAGAAGTAGACTCGTAAATACAGAGAGCATTTTGATGGTTGCAAGGTAGGAAAGGGGATGCAGGGATGGGTGGAAAAGATGAGGGGATTTAGAAATACAAATAGGTAATTAAAGAATAGTCATGGGGATGTAAAGTACAGCATAGAGAAGACAGTCAAAAATATTATAATAGCCAAATATGGTGTCAGATGGGTACTATATTTATTAAGGTGATCACTTTGCAAACTATATAAATGTCTAATCATAGGGTTGTAAGTCTGAAACTAATATAATATTGTACATTCACTGTAATTCAAAACTAAAAAGTAAAAATAAAATAAGAACAAAGAATAATCTAACAATCACCCATGTTTACCACAAAAAAGGAAACAGGTCAGATTTTTGGCAAATTTAGTAAATTGCTTTCTTTATGTGGCTCATCTATTTATATATCTATCTTTATAAAATAAATGCACTGGTCTTTCTATTTATTGATTATTTATTTGTTTATTTCTTTATAAAAATGTGAACTAACAGACAATGCTAAAATCTACCTGAACTTTCTGTAAAAAAATTATGGCAGTTCTTTTTTCTTATATGGATCAAACAAAGATCTTGATCTTGGTCATTAAAAATGAAAAGTATTATTAGAAAGGAGAAATATTAAACAGAGTACTTTCTGCCTGTGAATGATAAGCACTCCTCTTATTAAATGTCCATTAGGTATCAGGTAAATAATATATATATATGTATATTTTTCCCCTCATTCACACATTAACCCTGGCCAAAGGCCACCTGTCCCTCATTTTTAAGGTTAGGAAGCAGGGGCACACATGGTTAATGACTCTACCCAGGGCTCAGCTAGCAGAGACATTATTTGGACTCTAAGCTGCCTGATGTGCAAACCTGTGCTTCTGAGTAAGTAATGCTGTTCATTGTCACCAAATGTGAATTAAAATTTGACACTTTTTCTGCCATACAATCATTTATGTGTTTTTAACATATTCTTTACTATGTAGTAATCATTATAAAAATTGCATTGTTGAGACATTTCAAAAAAAAAAAGAGACATTTCTTATGTTAAGAGGAAGGTGAAATTTGATTTATTTCACTCAATGACCTAAAATATCAATTTGAGGCAGTTGATATATTTTAACATTTAGATTATAGTTTAAAATTTGACTAATACACAAGCCTCGATGGGATTTGGCTGATACACTGAAATGTGAAAAGGGAATATTTTGCAAATCAAAATGATTGCTTTAGCCAAATTAATTTTCATAAACATTAAAGCTAATATTTACTGGCTCAGCTTACTTCTCTCATAGGGCATATCTAAGTTAAAATATTAATTTTGGCAAGAGATTATTTAATAACATTGCCTAATTGCTATTTGGCATTTTAAAACAATTTGAAATATTGACTATTTTTTTCCTCTAAGACAATAAATGCCTTCAGCATCTGCATAGTAACTATTGTTTAAATAACCCTTCAGGCTAATTTGACTCAGCTAGCATGCAAAGGAGGTTTCTGTTGTAGCCTATTTATTTACATTAATTAAAATTTCCCACTGACTTGGATTTCCCAAACTTAAGAGTCAATATTATTTTTCTATAAACTGGTTTATATTCATATCCACTTGGATTTTTGCAAAAATTATCCCTGTAGGACCATGTAGATAACTAGCTGCAGATAACTATTTTTTCTACTTATTTGCAAAAAAAAAAAAAAATTAGTAACATAAATGATACTGTAGGATGAATTAATAACCAACTTAACAGATGTAACCAACCTCACTTTTCATGTGTCTATTTGCATGTATTCAACTACTAATCTAACATTTCATGTATCATTTGCTTAAAATGATACAATTATCCTAGGCTGTTGTATGTTAAGAAATATACTATTTTTTCTTTACAATCCATTCTTTTTACTATTTCTCTAAACCTCGGTGAAACCAAAAGTGTTGTTTTTAAATTAAAAAATATTGCTATTGTTTTCACCACTAGAAGTGACATAAAACATATGCCTAGGTTCTCTAGGCTTCTGGCTCATCTATACCTTTATAATCCAACTACATAGCTCAAGACACACCACTTATGGTTGGACAGTTGACAGTCTTCCTAGGATACCTGAGTTTGGTCCCCAGAGGAGGGGATATAAGGGCTTACATTCTCCTGCTTGTGTATCACTCTAGATTTCACTTCCTCTTGTTGCCTTGCCTCCTGAGCCTCCCCCACTTTACCATTTGCCAGGGCACTGTCACTCTGAATTTTTCAAGCACGTCATCGATAATGCAATTAGCAGACCTTTGCTTAGGCTTTGGGAATAAACCGGAGGTCTACTCTGCCGCTCAAGGAAGAAAATAATTCCTATAAGAGAGTATTAGATTCTTCAGTTGTGTAAGTCACTTGGACACCCATCCACAGGGAATTTCTCCTCTTTCTCCTTTCAATTGAGCCCAAGCATTTGCCCCTTGAAACGCCTCCACCTTCACATTCCTGCCTGCCAGGCTCCCTCACGCTGCCGCGCCTGCCAGCTGGCTTCATTCCTCATGTAGGGTATGCTTTCTTTCCTCCCTTTTCTCGTGTTCCAGTGAGTATCTTAAAAAAATAGCTTCATTACCAAAAGGATAATTTACAGGTGTTCCTTTTTTAAAAGTCATTTACCTTAGATCAGTACTTCTATCAAAGCAAAAAAAAAGAGTATTATTCTCATTTTTCTTTGCGTTGATTTAGTCATTTGCTTTTATTTAGTTCTACTTAAAATATTTTTGATAACCTATTTGAAATCCTTTTGGAAGGGTGTGACATATAAAATATATTGTATAAATTATAAATAGATAGAAATACATGCAGAGATACAAGTGATGTTTTATCTTTGCTTATTTTCCTATATATGATATATCACACATCAAAGTTCAAACAAACATCTACATCTCAGAGAAAACAATTTGCTTCAAAGCAGTAAATTATGCTTTCCATTGGAGTAGTATAAAGACTAAAAAATTAGTTTTCAATGTTGTAGAAATTATAATACTTACCAAATTATGTAAGTGCAGTACCCTTTCTCTGGGAATTATCTTTGGAAATAACAGAATTTACTTGCAACCTCTTTTTTGGTACCAACAGGGCACCCAGTGCTGAAATTAGCACATGTATGGCACAGTCCTTGCCCTAGAACTTTTGTTGTATAAATAGCTAAAAGAAAATATACTGCAATTACTCTGCATTTGTTCCTAATTGTCCTAATTACCCCTCTTCTCTAGAAATATTCATCTCTCAGCTTTGATTTTGCTGCCTTATTTTTTAGATTTTTTAAAGCATTTTTTTCCTCACCATAAATATCTGATTGTTTTGGGAATGGAGATTTCTTTTATTATTATTATTATTACCATTATATTTTATTGATTATGCTATTACAGTTACCCTGATTTTTCCCCCTTTGCCTCCCCCCATCCAGCACCCCCCCACCATTGCTCATGTCCATGGGTCATGCACATAAGTTTTTTGGCTACTCCACTTTCTATACTGTACTCTACATCCCCATGGCTATTCTGTAACTACCTATTTGTACTTCTTAATCCGCTCACCTTTGCTCCCATTCCCTCACATCTCCCTCCCATCTGGAAACCATCAAAATGCTCTCTGTATCCATGATTCTATCTCTGTTCCTCTGATTTGCTTAGTTTGTTTTTTAGATTCAATTGTTGATTTGTATTTTTTTTTTTTTTGCCATTTTATTGTTCATAGTTTTGATCTTCTTTTTCCTAAATAAGTCCCTTCAATATTTCATATAATAATGGTTTGGTGATGATGAATTCCTTCAGTATTTTCCTTGTCTAGGAAGCTCTTTGCTCTTCTATTCTAAACGATAGCTTTGCTGAGCAGAGCTCTAGGTCTCTGCTTTTCATGACTTTGAATGTTTCTTGCCAAACCCTTCTAGCTTGCAAAGTTTCCTTTGAGAAATCACTTGACAATTTTATGAAAACTCTCCAGCAGGTAACTAACTTCTTTTCTCTTTGTGCTTTTAAGATTCTCCCTTTATCTTTAACCTTTGTCACTTTAATTATGACATGTCTTGGTGTGAGCCTTTTTGTATCCATCTTGTTCTGGACTCTGCTCCCAGGATCGCATGTCTATTTCTTTCACCAAATTAGGGGAGTTTTTTTTTTTTTTCATTATTTTTTCAAATAGATATCCAGTTTCTTGTTCTTTCTCTTCTTCTTCTGATGAAATGTTGGACCTCTCAAAGTTGTCCCAGAGGCTGCTTATACTTTCCTCATTTTTTCAAATTCTTTTTCTTCTTGTTCTTTTTTGTTCGTTTGTTTGTTTTTTGCTTCTTCATCTTGCATATCATTGATTTGATTCTTGGCTTCACCCACTCTACTGTTGTTTCCCTATAAATTGTTCTTTCTTTCAATTAATGTATCCTTTGTTTCTGACTGGATCTTTTTCATGCTGTTAAGGTCCTCACTAAGTTCCTTGAGCATCCTTATAATCAGTGTTTTGAACTCTGCATCTGAAGATTGCTTGTCTCCATTTTGCTTAGCTCTTTTTCTAGAGTTTTGATCTGTTCTTTCATTTGGGTCATACTTCTTTGTCTCTTCATTTTGGCAGCCTCCCTGTGGTTCTCTCTCTGTATTAGGTAGAACTGTTTTGACTCTGTGTCGTGGTAGTGTGCCGTAATGTAGTAGATGTCCTGGAGGGTTCGGTGTCACAGCTTCCTCTATCACCCAAGCTGCGTACTCAGGGTATGCTCTTTATAAGGTCTGAGTACACTCTCCCCTTGTAGTCAAGCCTTGGTTGTTTTTGGCAGATCAGTGGGAAGGATTTACCCAGTCCAGTCAGCTGTAGGGATTGACAGGGACCGCTGACCTCCAACCTCCACCCTCCATGGAGGATCAGTTGTGGAAGGGCAGGGTGGTGGTGCTCTGATGTGGTCTGTAGCTGTCCACTGGATGCATTGGCCCTGGGGTTCCCTGGGTGGTGCTGGTCAAAGTCAGCCCCCACCTGTATTTTGCCCAGGTCCACTCTACCTGAGCTATAAAGCAATTTGAGGTAGCTGCTACTTGTGCTGGGCTTGGAGTTTCCCAGGGGAAGCTTCACTTAGAATCTAGGCTGGCTGCTGCTAGTACTGGGCCTGGGATGCACTGAGGCCAGCTGTTGCTTGTTTGATGGGATTTAGGAAGTTGTAAAACTTGAACCAAGACCAGCCATTCATATGGAAAAGCAGCTTGGGTGGACCCATAAGTTGGGTGGGGTAGAGTCTCTAGGGAATCTCCATGGAAGGTCAAACAGTGTTACCCAGGTTGGTGGAGTCTCAGATGTGGCACCAGCCTATAGGCTCTGTAGGATAAGGGTTAATAAAAGGAACAATGGTGTCCACTCACCTTGATGCTGGATACTTCAGTCTCTCTCTATATACCAGTTGTGCCTTTCAAGCTGCTGTCGTGGTGCTAAATCTCAGAAGAAGGGAGTTTGAGTCGGTGAAACTGTATGTGAGCTCTTTAAGAGGAACTACTTGGGGCTCCAGAAATTTCTTCCACCACCTCAATCCCTGCTGATTTTTGCAGCCAGCAGTTGTGGGGACTCATCTTTCTAGCACTGGAACCCTGGACTGGGGGGCCTGGTATGGGACTTGGTCTCCTCATTCCTGAATTATCCCTCCCGGATTTGTATCTACCACATGTGGGCAAGGGATCAGCTTGTTCATAGTCTGTACCCCTCCTACCAGTCTGAATGGGTATGGTTTCTTTAATTCCATAGTTGTCAGACTTCCATTCAACTTTATTTCTGACAATTCTGAGACATGGTTGTTCTATTTTTTAGTTGTTATTTTGATGTGGTTGTGCAAAGAGGCAAGCCATGTCTGCCTACACTACCATCTTGCCCAGAAATAATCAGGAGGGGAGATTTCTTTAATACTGTATATTAAGCAATGCATTTCCCATAAAGATTACTTTTAAAGTCATCAAATATATGACATTTATGGAATCAAAATATGAAAGAAGGATTGTGCATGTGGGATAATGGCAGTACTGCTGCTTTCCTTAAAGCACTTTGCATCATGAATTGATTAAATAGCCTGGGAGCAGAGTTAAACAGATTTCCATGGATCTCATCCAGATACCATTTTTGTCAGCCTGTCATGTGCAGTGCCAGGAAAACTGTAAATAAGTTACTGACCCTTCCTTAAGCAGACACACCAGAAAGTTTATTGGCATCCATTAATGGTCTCCCGCTAAATTCCAGACAAAGCATGATGCTGAGTGTTTTACAAACATTATCTGGAATACTCACACCAATGTTGAAAGGCAACTAATTGTAACTTTATTTAATAGGAAAGAGAATTTAATTCAACATATTAAATCATATTTGCAACTCTTTAGAATCATGTCCATTTGCTTCCAAGACCAGTATTAATTTTAACAACACTAAGATGTTTCCATAATATGACATTACTATAATACATAACTTATCGTGGAAGTATGCTATTTTAAAATCTCTAGGCAACACTAAGATTATCAAGTTCAACTCTTATAAATTCCGGCATGCCCAAAAATATATGGTTCATCCTACAAAAAAAATCAATGAAACATCACATTTTCCCACAGGCTCATATGTTTCTTTATCTGTGGGACATATTTAGTTCTTCCATACTTTCTTCCCTTTTCACGCTCTCTTCCAGTAATTGTCATATTTTTAAAAGGCACTGAAAAACATGAAGCACAGAACTGTGATCCTGGGGAGAAGGGAAGAACACAAAGTGAGCCCCAAGGTGGCTCCAGCTTTCCACCTTGGACTATTTTACTGCCACTGACCCTAAGAGGAATAGAGTGTCCCAAAGCAGAAAAGATAGGCCGAAGGGGCTGACTTTGCAAGGCACCACACTGGAGAAGAGGAGCTGGGCAGGATGAGAGCTAGGGCAGAAGACTGTGTGGACATTCACTGCAGATACTTAGATGTATCCACGTAGGGCATTTGAAGGATGGGACTGCAGGAGCCACAGCAGAGGTGGATGCTAAGGAGCTAAGAGCTGAAAGGTGTTGCTAAAGGTTATGCAGTAGAAGAATGTTGGAATTCAATAAATAAAACAGGAAAACCATATCATCATTTTAGTAAATGATACAAGCTCTCAGGAAACTAGGAATAAAAAAATTTTTCTCAACATTGGAAAGGCATCAATGAAAAACATACTGCTAATATTAGGTTTAACAGACTAGACACTTTTCTACTAATATTGGAACAATGCAAGTTATGTTCACTCTCACCACTTCTGTTAAACAGTGTATTAAAAATCCTAACTTGTACAACAAGATGACAAAAAAGTAAAAGGCATAAAGTTTGAAAAAGAAGAAGTAAAGCTTTCATTATTTACATAAAACATGATCATTTACAAGGAAAGTCTTAATGAGTCTACAAAAATGGATTTAGCAAGACTACAGTATATAAGTCAATAAATGAAATCAACTGTTTCCATATATAGAAACAGGTAATTGGCAAATAAATTTTAAAATAAAAAGTCTTCTTATACTAACATCAGAAAACATCACAATCTCGAAACAAATCTAGCAAAATGTGTGCAAAATACCTATATTGAAAATTACCAAACATGGCTGAAGAAATTTTTTTAAAAAAGTAAAACTTTAGTCACAGATTGAAAGAGTCAGCATTATTAGAATGTCCATGCTCCCTAAGTGGATGTATAGACTCAATACAACCACTCTCAATATTTCACTAGGCTTTTTTAAAAAAGATTTTATTTATTTATTTCTAGAGAGAGGGGAAAGGAGGGAAAAAGAGAGAAACATCAGTGTGTGGCTACCTCTCGTGTGCCCTCAACTGGGGACCTGGCCCACAGCCCAGGCATGTACCCTGACTGGGAATCGAACCCATGACATTTTGGTTCTCAGGCCAGCACTCCATCTGCTGAGCCACACCAGCCGAGGCTCACTAGGCTTTCTTGAAGAAAAAGACATACTGATTCTAAAATGTATATAAAAATTAAAGAACATAGAATGATCTTTAAAAAAACAAATTTGTTATCACTCAACAATAAAAACAGGCTTTACACATTTATCTAAAAATGAACTAATGATGCACATATATGTCTCACAAACATTTTGTTGAGCAAACAAGACAACACCAAAGTCCACACTGTATTCTTTCATTATATGAAATCTGCAGTCAGACAAAACCTATCTACTGCCAGAAAAAAACATTTGTTGCCTTTGGATGATGGGGAATAATTAGGAAAAAGTAGGGGGAACTTTTTCAAGGGATCAAAATGTTCTCCACTGTGATCAGGATATTAGTTATATAAGTGCATGTACTTATCAAAATTTACCAAATTGTGCACATTGTACTAGTCCATTTTATTGTATGTAAGTTTTACCTCAACAAAAAATATAAGCGGAATATTTGTATGACAAAACTACAGAGCTGATTTTGGGCACTAAAAAAAAAGGAACATTGACAACTGAAAAATGTAACAGTACAAAGTGCTAATACATTATCTCTTCCTGGGTACGCAACATGGCCAGAACTAACATTGAAAATGTCGGTGGATGTTAAACTCCATAGCAACAAATGCACTATTTTTTAAACACCTAGCTGGAGGAAATATTAATTTCAAAAATTGAAAGGCCATAAAGGTAAATAAAACAGAGAATTTGAACAGAAGTAATGATACACTCTTAATTATAGTCATGAGTTAAAGTACCATGTGAACTGCTTTCCATAACAAATTTGATTTCCACTTTAATTAGCCAAAATCCTTACTTTTATATTTAACATCAACAATTGAAAAAAATTGGTGTTTTATGTCCAGAAAGGCATAAAGGTATATATTTTCTCTTGGGAATTAACTTATTCCCAAGAGAAGATATAATGATACTCTCACTTATAATCAAAAATTTCAAATGGAAATAAACAATAATTTACTATTCAGCAAATAGTTATTGAGGATCCACCATATTCTGAGCACTATGCAATGGAAATACAAAAATGATAGTATTAAAGTCACAACTTAGGACATAGCCTGTCATGAAGATTTACATTAGATATAATGGAAACACAGCTGACTTTTAAACAATAAGGGGAACAGTGGTGCTGAAACTTGGGCAGTCAAAACTAAAGGCAGGGCGCTCACCATTACAACCTAAAAAAGAACAATACAGGAGGCTAGAAGCATAAGGAAGACATATCTCACCAACTAACCCAGCAGCCCTAAGCTCAGTTTGATAAGATTGCCAGGTGTCCCAAGCATTGCAAGCAACACAGTGCAGGAGAAAGGGGGAGTCCTTGAGGCTGTGCTGAGAAAGGGGGGCTTCTGTAACAATCTTCCTCAGATTGCCAGGTGTCCTGAACATCACAAGCAGGAACTGCATAGGAGGAAGAGGGGCCTATGCTGCAAAAGGGGACCTCTGTAACAATTTCATTAAGACAAGAAACCTTTGCAAACTGAGAAAGGCTTTGTAGTTGTTCATTATTCCCAAAGGGAAGAAGAAGGGGTAATCTAGAAGCCCACTGAGGTATATAATCCCTGAACCCTAATAGTCATCATACTTAGATGAGCTAGATACCCGCTTGTAGCCTCAGCGCAAGTGTATAGAATAAACTTATTAACAAACTTACAAACAATTTTGAGTGCCTGCCTGCAGCTTTGTGCTCATGTGTTTCATAAATAAACTTGCTATTTCATTTCCACTATACATGCTTGTCTCTTGTTTGAATTATTCTCTTGGGGGCGAGACAAGAACCAAGGCAGGGGAGAGAGCCCCTTGACTCAGGTCTCTCTGCCCCCATCCATTACGTATTTTGGTACCCTGACTTGGATTGCATCCTTTGTCTTCAGCCATCCAGAACGCAATGAGTAACGGTCTCACCAGCAATGTTTTATTGCCTCCTTCACCTCCATGGTGAAAGGAGACGCAACAGCACTGCAGAGGAGGGGATTTGGATATGCTGGGTCTATGTTTTGAGACAGAAACAAGAATAAGATCTGGAATGAATTCTCAGGCTCACCTGGGCCCCGAAGAATAAAGAGGCGCATCCTCCCTCTGGTCCTAGTTCTTGGGCATCCTTATGTGAGTGGTGGCCTCATGGATGTGTCTGGGGTCAATCCCTAAATGTGCAGGCGCCTCATAGGGAACTCCGATCACGGTAGTGTAACTTTGGCTCATCCAGGGACATGTAAAATAAGGTTTGGTCACCCAGCACTCTGAGCCACCCCTGGCTGTTTTAGACAACCAGAGGAGAAACCAAACCAAGACACATAAGAGAGCTGGGGATGACCAAAGCTGTCATAGCCTTTGGGAGCCCCTCTCATAAACAGCACACTTTGATCCACTGCGCAAAATCCCTTATCTTTTCTGCCTCTACACCGTGGCCAGGGAGCAGTAAGTTTAAATCATTAACCTGCTGTATCTCTCCCCCGAGGTGCAGTATTGTATTTGGTAACCAGGTAAATGTCTAGCTCTCTCTTCCCTGCCCCTTCTTGGGCATAAAACTGATGTTTCCTCTAAATTCTATGGGCGCCAAGGAGACTAACAGCCACCGGAGCAGAGAGCAGCAGAAACTGGACGGGGGTTACCCCCGATCCTGCCTCCAGGACCCCCCTTTTCTAACTTTCAGGCGAATGAAGGCAGCCCTACCTTGGCTCTCTCCTTTCCTATCCGTAATTTTTCTGAGGAGCCACAACAGCCAGCCTAGGCTCTCTGTCTTTCCTTTGTGTCACTGTCCCCAGAAGCAATAACTCCTCTTCTCTCAATGTGCGAAAGGAAAACCTATACTTTTAAAACTGAAGTGGCTGAAGCAGCTAAAGGTCACCCAAGCCTGATCTCCCCTCTTCTTCTCCAGCCTCCTTGCAGTTGTCAAGATTATGAGGCAATAAAACAGCTCCCTTTTAAGTGCTGTGTGCATCTGTCAATGGGGAAAAGAGCTGTTTTACTTCTGAATGAGCTAAAAAGAAACAAACTAAAAAGGAACGTGTATATTGCAGAAAGGCTATACAAATTAAGGAAGGATTATAAAAATCTTGAAAGGAAAGCATATAAATAAGCTAATACAAAATTTAGTTGTTTCTTTTTAGTATGATAAATGGGGGGAAGTTTTCCCCTCTATCTGCCTAAAAAGCCAAGATTCTGTTTAGTAAAATAGTTGTGTGTCACAGTGTGTTAATCAAATATTTAATATTCGAAGAAAATTCATGTCTCTTAATCCTAAGAGCTAAAGTTTTGTTGGCCTATATTGATGTTACATGCCTTTCATTATCATTTTAAATAAGTAGCCAAATATCATTTCATAATATACTCCTTAGGTCAAATGTTTGGCAAGCTTTCCAGAGTTTAAATTTTAAGACTTCTTCTTAACATAAAAATGGCTTTAGGGTACTTCAAAGGGCCCCTGAAATAGATCAAAGATTTATTCTTTCTTCCTACAATCAGGGTTATTTGATACATTTAAGATACATGGAAAGCTTTGTCAAATAAGAAAATTATACAAAAATCTCCAAGGATCTGCAAAGTTCTAATACACTTTCACACACAATTCTGATGGTTATTTTAGAATGTTGTGTCTTGCAGAAGGGACTATGTAAGTTGCAGAATGATTGTGTATGTTGCAAAGGGTTTGGGCATATCACAGAGGGTTCATGCAAGTCATAGATGGTTTGTGTAAATTGAAGAAGGATTGTGGGGGAGGGGAGTAAAAGAAGGAATTGAGGAAGTGAAAAAGGGAGACTAAGAATAAAGGAATGAGACATAGGAAGAAAGAACATTGGAATAGGAAACTCAAGAAGGCAAATGGGAATAAAAAAACTAGAAATTAGAAAGAAGAAGAAAGTCACATAAATAAATGTCAAAAATAATTTTAATGACAAATAAAAAAGCCAAGAACTCCCTTTAATTTTCCAAAGACAATCATTAATTCCCAACAGAAACTCCAGGTAAAATAGACACTTGGGGACAAATAAATTAATCCCTCAGTCTAATGCATTATCATTTACATTTTTTAGTGTTATTTCAAAATGTTGCTACAAAAAGCAAAATCCTTTGTCAATTGTAATCACTAATTTATGACCTAACTTGAAGTAACTTACAGATTGTTCTCTCCCACTGCTACACTGTAGATAAGGAACTACACAAAGAAGATCTGCTAGGGCTAATGTTAATAAATTAGCTGGTCATCACACTCAACAGCACACATCAACCAGAGGGGAATATAACCCCAGATTAGGACCCTAACTAAATCAATTGAACTAGGACAAATGAAGGACAAGAAGAGAAGAATAAAACCCTGTCTTTTTTTGTTAAGGGACAATTAACTAAGGCTTTGCAAATGTACACAAACATCAACCTTAACTGGGCAAAAGGCCAAGCACTTCTGGGAATATAATCACCCACCAAGCCACTGATTGAAATAGCCATCAGTGTGTTCAACAGTCCAGACAGGACAAATGAAAAGCAAAAGCCCCCACACAATAGAACCAAAGGCTCACTTGTCAGTTGCAGCTCTAAGCTCTGTGCCATACCTGGGACACCCAGCCACCAGAAACCCAGAGAAGGGGAGGGACGGCCACTACTCATCCAGTAGGGCAGCCCACACCTTGTGTTTTTCCCTTCTCTGTATCCTGCTGGTACCCCTTGGAAGACAAGGCCAGATAAGAGCTGTATCAGGGACTCTTCTCGTTTGCCAAAGGAAAATAGGGACAAACATTCTAGAAGGATCTGTCCAAAATGGAGACATCTGTGCTAGATAAATGAAGGTCTTGGGTTCCAGATTGCTGACATCCTCAGGCTATCACCTCGAATATGTGCTCTCTAGTCTTCTGCTATTTCCTCCTTCCAGACATCTCAACATCGGTCCATAATAGAGATGTCTGTTCTGGATAAAGCAGGGTCTTGGGTCCTGGGATGCTGCGTTTCTCAAGTTATGACCCTAGACATAGGTCCTCTAATCTTCTGCTGTTTCTTCCCCCACAGGTGGGAAATCAGGAGTCTACCCCAGACAGAACCCCACTGGGCTGTATCCTTTCCAACCAGTTGCAGTTTGAGCCCCAAACGTTAAAGAAGGAAATACTAATATTTTTTTGGCAACACTGATTGGCCTCAATATCAGTTAGCTGATGGTGGAATCTTGGCCAATACACAGAAGCTTAAATAACAATACCATATTCCAACTTAATGCTTTTTGCAAGCACTTAGACAGGGGGTCAGAAATCTCATATGCATAAGCAGTCTTCTATATGAAGGGCAGTGTGGACCTGTACTACAAATGTAAGTTAACTCCTACAACAATGCCATCTAATGACCATTTCATAGGCACCTTCCTGTCCACACCCCCACCCCACAACTGGGAGAGGGAGGCCAGGGCTCAGGAGAAGGAAAAAAGGAGGAGGTTAGGCATGCCCATATTATAGCTGCCCTTGCAGGTAAGCCACATCCCATGGGCCCTTCCAAGTCCACTAACAGGAACAAAAAGGGTTTAATATGACACCAGACAGGGCACGGAGCCAAGCAATGTCCAAACCATGGCCTGCCACCTCAGAGACCATACTATAAGTGCAAAAAGGCAGGCCTCTGGCTGGCACTCTGTCCCTGGGACCATAGGGCTCTCAGGCCTGAGGCCACAGCTGCTCTACAAATGTTACCCTCACTCAGGACTGAAGCTGCCTGCCCCAGCCAGCCCCACCTCAAGAGACACCATTACTGGATTGGAGCCCAGGACACGCATGGATGTGGCAGGTAGGACAGTAACTTTCTTATTAGATACTGGGACCATGTATTCTGTCCTTTCTTCCTTCTCTGGACCCCTATCCTCACAATCCTGTAGCATCCTAGCAGTAGCAGGAAAGCCCGCTACTAAGAATTTCACTCTTCTGGGCAGTCTCTGTGATGGGTATTATTTTGTTCATTCCTTTCTTATAGTCCCTGAATGTCCAACCCTTCTCCTCAGGAGTAACCTTCTCCAATTATTAGGAACCACAGCACTTATAAGTGAGATTCCTGTCTTAAGACCACCCCTCCAAATGTTAGTCACACAAACTGAAAGCCGTCTGAACCCTCCTATATGGAAGGGCCAAATTAACTCAGAGGTCAGGAATACCAGGGTTGCTGGTAGGGCTAAAAATGCTACCCCAGTCCTCATTAATCTTAAAAACACCTCACAATTTCCCCATCAAAGGCTTTCTCCCTAGAGGCCTACACACAAATAGGGGCTCACTTCTAAGCCACCCTTTAGGAAGTTGGTCTACCTCGAAAATCTAGTCAAAAGACAAATATCCTACTGCAACTTCTGGGAACCAAGGATTTAATAAAAGTCTGGAAGGATGGTTCCCCTAGCTCTCAGCTACAATCCTCATGGAAAGTACCATACCCCTCCCTGTTCTTATGCCTTCTCCAGCAGCCATCAAGGTCCCGGACATCTCCAGCTGGATCTGGCACTCTCAAGTCAAATCATGCAAGAAGCCAGCTCCTTCAGGATTTCCAGAAGAGCAGGACAATACTACCTACTCCTGTAAGCCAGCAGAGAACCTCAAACTCCTCTTGAAGAAACAGAAAACTGTTACAGATAAGTTACACAACAACTAGGCCTTAATACAATTGTCATTCTCTTATTTTGGACACTCTTTCTACCAGCTTGTCAATATGCTTAACCTCCTCCTCCCCCAGAAAGGAATTTTTCTATCTGTAATAAATTTAACCCTTATTAAATAAAGTCCCAGGTCCTCTATTCTACTAATATTCTTGTCAAAATTATTGCCTCTAGGACACAGCAATTCTAGGTCAACATAATGACTCTTTGGGAATTCCAGTCCATCTCCACTTTAAGAAAAACCAGCCAACAATCTTCAGCACATTATCACAGGCCCCTAGGAGAATGTCTTTCATTGACACCTTCTCTGGCCAACAGCCAGCAAATATAGGAACACAAACCACAACGATGTACCTTTTCAGCAAGAAGCTGCCAAAACAGTTGTCTCCCAAAGTCCCCAAAGGTTTAGGCTCCTATTACTTGAGGGGAAAATGTTAGGTAGCAGCTAGGAATGAGAGGCCAGAAGGGAAATAAAGGCAGCGCCCTCACCATCACAACCTAAAAAAAGAGCTTAATACAGAGGGCTGGAAGCAGAAGGAAGACACATCTCACCAATTAACTTAGTGGTCCTGAGCTCGGTTTGATAAGATTGCCAGGTGTCCCAAGCATTACAAGCAAAATAGCAGAAGAGAAGGGGAGTCCTTGCAACTGTGCTGAGAAAAGGGGTTTCTGTAATAATCTTACTAAGATTGTCAGGTGTTCTGAACATCACAAATAGGGATGCCAAAGAAGGAAGAAGGGGGCCTATGCTGGGAGAGAGGGCCTCTGTAACATTTCACTAAGACAAAAAACCTTTACTAACTGAGAAAGACAGTTTTTGTAGCTGTACATTATTCCCAAAGAGGGGGAAGAAGGAGGAACCTAGAAGCCAGCTGAGGTATATAACCCCTGAACCCTAATAGTCAGCATACTTAGATTAGCTAGGTAACTACTTGTTACCTCGGCGAACTTTATAAAACGAACTTACAACAAACTTACAAACAACTTTAATGGTGTCTGCTGCTTGCAGCTTTGTGCTCGTATGTGTTTCATAAATAAACTTTCTATTTCATTTCCACTATACCTGTTTGTCTCTTGCTTGAATCATTCTCTATGGGCAAGACAGGAAGCAAGTTTCAAGGGAGAGAGCCTCTTGACTAAGGTCTCTCTCCCCCCACCCGTAACAAAACCATAGTTGGGAACCACTGTGCTTGATTCACGATTGGTTGAATCTGTGGATCTGAAACTGGCAGATATCAATGGCCAGCTCTATCCATTAAAAAAAAAAATCTATGTGTAAGTGGACTCATGTAGTTCAAACCCACGTTGTTCAAGGGTCAACCGTATTTTAAAAGGCCTATGTTCAAACTATTGAGAAATGGTTTGGATTTTTTTAAATTCACAAATTGTTTTAGGAAAACATAAAAAATAAAATAAAATTAAAAAGGTCCAGAAATTTTCATCCATATTTATATTCTAGAATTTACTGAGGAATTGAAAACAACATGTTAGAACGTAGTGAATGGCTATATGAGTCCTGATACATGTATACCATGAAATAATATGTAACAAACAATAAATCTCTACAAGGTTACAAAAGTCCTTGACTTTGGGGAAGTCATTTTATCTTTTGCTATATCTCAGTTTTTCCCATTCAAAAATAGCACAAAAGTATCTTCCTCAAATATCATGCAAAATTATCAGGATGAATGAAAGCTGGAGTATAAATACAAAAAGTATCCATCCATGTACTATAAAAAATAGAGACATTTATTGAAGAAGATACAAGAAGCATTGTACATAGGACAATGTTGCCTCAATCTCTTTCAAAGTAGGCACTTTGGGACCTCACGTGGTTCTCCCATTGTCAAAACACTCTGCAAAATCTTTTGTTGGAATTGCCATCAGCTGCCCCATCGTATTTTCCTGAATCTCACAAATGGTCTGAAATCTCTTCCCTTTCAAAGGTGATTTTGGTTTTGGGAAAAGCCAGGAGTTGCAGGGTGCCAAGCCTGGGCTGTAGGGGGTCTGATTAACCTGGGTAATTTGATGTTTCTCAAAACATCATTAGTGATGCATGAGTGGGTGCATTGTAGTGATGAAGCTGTCAGTCATCAGTTGCCCAGAGCCGCGGTGTTATTTTTGTCATATTGTGTCTCTCAGCTGATGAAGGACATTGAAGAACTCATTAATTGTTTGGCCTGGAGGGGTGCACTCATGATGGACAACACCTTCCCAATCCAAAAACATAGTTAACATGGTTTTGATCTTGCTGTAACTTTGTCGCACCTCCTTTGGGTGTGGAGAACCAGGAGACTTCCATTGGAATGACTGTGCTTTCATTTCCGGATCATAGCTGTAGACCCACCATTCATCTCTGGTTATGACTTTCTTGAGGAAACCTGGTTCATTGTTAATGGTTAGAATCAAGTCATTGACAACTGCAGCATGATATTCCTTCTGCTCTGGTAGCAGAAGCCAGGCAACAAATTTTGCCGTGACATGTTTCATGCCAAGATCTTGCATCAAAATCTTAGACACAGTAGTTTTAGAATCCCTAGATCAGCTTCTAGTTCTCTCACTGTTAGTCGTCAATCTTTGCTGATTGCAGCCCATAAACTTTCAACATTCTCAAGTGTTCTGCTTGTAGTGGGCTTTCCAGAACATGGATCACTGTGAACAGGTTCTCAACCATCTTTGAAGCATTTGTGCCACACTTTTATTTGTGCTACACTCATTGCATTGTCCCTGAAAGCCTTCTGAATCATGTGAATAGTTTCCATGGAAGAATGTTCAAGCTTAACACAAAATTTGATATAGATTCATTGCTCTACTTACTCAATCATTTTGAATACAACAGCCACACAGTACACATGCTTACTCAATGGCACCTACCACCCCCACTGACTAGTACAGTGAAGTTGTCATTGTTTACACATTTGCACTTCAGTTCCCTCTCCTTGGCTGCCAGGTTACATTGATGTTACACAAACCATTCTCATTATGTTAGCAATGGCTGGACTTTTTCCAGACTGACCTCCTATAAGCACTTAAAACAAAGCATTAAGTGTTAAAAAACCCACTACTTGAATAAAATGGGAAATTAATAGATAAAACACTTCTTGTTTATTACAAAATTGTAAATTCTTAGATTAAGAATAAACCTAAATTTATGATTAGAAATTGGCAAAAAAAAATGTAGTAAGAAAGTTTGTTCTATACTTGTTGGTTTTTCCTGTGCTGACTTTTCAAACTAAAGAGATTTTCATAAGGACTTTCAGTTCACCACCATATAGATGCCTGAAGTAAGGAGATATGTTACCCATTGCCCTGGTTTGCACATAATGGTCTTACATTTTCCCCAGGAGAACACTTCAAACTCCATTTTCATTATCACACCCACTTCATAATTCTTGTTTTAGCTCATGTTATGGAAAAAGCAGAATATACAAACCTAGTTCAATCTTACTTTAGTTTATAGAGCAAAGCGCCCACAGAAGCATAAACACATAACATGCAGTTCTGGCACAGTTTCTCTCCACAAATCCTTGTTACCTCTTAATAAAATGGAAGAAGTAGGACTTATTCAGTCTTCAGATAGAAGAAAATAAAAGAATATCTTTAGCCTGTAGTAGAGTCTCCAATGCATTTAGAAAGGTCATTTAATTAGACAGATCTCTCTTCCAACTTTAGCCCATTATCTCTAGCGCTGTTCTGCATGGAACAGAACTCTGCCTCCTCCAAATAAATCAGCAGATTATTGTTATTAGTCAATGAGTAAAATGTTCACAGTACTGTCAGAGAGGCTTCATTACATATGTGTGTGTATGTGCACACATGTTACATGTATTACATGCATATGTAATATATACATATACATATGTGTATGTGTGTGTGTGTATATTCCAGAAAGGTCTATTTAATGTTCCTTAATATAATATTGTATAATAATTAAATGTTTTCACATCCAGCTGTTGAGGTTCAGGCAGTCATCGGAACAAACTATGCCCCCTGCCCTTACCTTAGATGAGATTCACAAAAAAAGTTTGTCTCTGGTCACACCCTGTGAACCTGATCTTGTTCACTGCTGTCCTTCCTATTTTATACCCAGATGATCGATAGGGATGACATCCAATCATGACTTTTCCTTTCTTTTTGGGGACTCTGGGAAATGAGCTTTCATTTTTTCTAACAATAATATTATAAAAGAGCAAGCAAAAAGTAAATAAAATGCCTCACCAAATATAAAATTTAGAATAAAAACTCTCTCTTTCATTATTACCTTTTGGGAAGAGAGTGGCCTAAGCATTGCTTTGTCAGTTAAACAAGTACACAAAATCCTCAAAGCAAGCATTTTAACAGAGTAAATGAGAGAAAGTAGGCTAGGCCTGCTCTGAAGGATTCCCTGAGTCTCCTGGCCCTTAAGATTCCCATGACCTACTGCTATGACAGAATGACCTGTCATCTGAAAGATTAAAGATCAATCAGACAGTACTGTAATCTAGAAGACTGAATGTGAATACTTTCAAAATTCTGCCATCTTGAATAAAATAGTAGCTCCTATTTATTTATTTATTTATGGAAAGGGCATGATCTTGAAAATGCAATTCACCCTCTCCCTCAGCTTACAAATTAAATGAATCATCATATCCTAATTTTTGTATTATAAACACATTTTAAGTCAATCCACTCTTCTCAGGCTGCCTCCGTCATTATTCCTATTCAGGCTCTGATCAGTATGCTGGCTCTTGAGGCAACAATATCATATCTAACCTCAACATCTAAACTACTGTCTATGCAATCAAACCAGTAAATGTCAGAGTCTTACTATACCATAGTCACTCTTGAAACCCTCCAAAGTCTTCATATTTCTTTTGGAAACAAGGTCCATGTGCCTCTTCATGGTGCTACCACAAATTCAAAGACTAAAGCTACCACTGGAGATGAGGAGGACTCTGAGGTCAGAGAGACTTTCATTCCAGCTGTGCTTTGCCTCTTAGGGAAATATGTATTCTCCCCAAGGTCCAAGTAGCATAGGCAGTCTCTCTACCTCATAGAATTGATATGAAGATTTCATTGCTCTGCTTATGTTATTTCTCATAGTGGCCAGGAACAAAATAAATGTTTAAGAAAGATTACATCATGATGATGATTTCACTATTTTGATAAAACAATCTATATAGATTTTTCTTCTTTCTATTATTATTTTTTTCCTTTACTTTCTCTCTCCAAAAGGCTTGCAAGTCATTTCTTCCTCTCAGCCTGAGACATTCCTCCCTTGTGGTGATCATAGCTCTGAGCCTAGTTCCCCAAGGCAGGTAGGTATATGGTGGTCAGGAAAATAGAATTATGTGGTTCATCTCTCAGGAAAGTGTATATGTTGTTGAACAAAACTTTAAGAAACATGCAAAATGTCTTCCCTATACCCTGAATAGAAACTTCATCTGGAATAGTAGATGAGTGAAAAGAGAGTTTTATGGGACTCTGTAGTAGGAAGGACCTGTCTCTGCTCTCTGTCTGCCTCCTGAAAAGCTGGAAAGACCCCAGCAGGAAACAGCTGCCCACAGCAGTGAGAGAGGTGAGTGCCCCAGGGTTCACACAGTGTTTAGCTTCTTGTATGTGATCAATAGCTATTGAAAGAAAAATAACTAAAGTGAGGTATTTGCAGTTGGTGATGGATAAACTAAACACAGAACTGGACTGTAGTCCTGTGACAATTCATTTCCTAAGGATCGTTTTTCTTAATTCTTGAATTGGATGTTTCACTCTTTATAGTGATATCTTTCTCTCCAGTTCACAGCTTTTATGGATATTAGAGCAGTGAGGAAAAAAATTGCCACTCTGGAACAGGTGTTCCCATATTCTTAAATCACACTTACTTGGGACAAGATGAGTTACCAAAAAAAGATTGCTATTTTAATGATGCTCATCACAGTCATGACTGGCTCAGGGCTTTCAAATCTCTTCCCTCAACTACAGCAAATTTAGAAAGCCTGCATTTTTTAAAGCATTCTAAAAGATTCAACAGTTTTTTTCCATGTAATCAGAGACACTAATTATTGAGCCTATTTGAGATAAAGTAGTAGTTAATGCCAATTTATCAAGATGGGAAATGAATCTGATTTTATTTCCATTGCGACTGCCCAGAGGCAGGTGGCTTAGGGTGAGTATATTTAGTTTAATGAGACTCTAGGGGATAAACAGTCTAAGTCTGAGCACCCTCATTATGCATCAGCAAATGCAGTGACCTGACTGCTGCACAAATTCAATTTGTATTTACACCAAACATGGTCATAACTAGTCCGCTAATATAAGTGTGAGGTCTTAGAGCTTCCTCTTCCAGATGGAATTTGTGTATTCCCTCCCCAATACTTGTATCTCAAGCTAAATTTGGAAGTAATTTCTGGTTAAATTTTTCCTCCTTCATCTGTGTAGACCATTTCACAAAGCTATTATTTTCTAAGTTTCAGGTATAAAAAGGAGTCTGTAGTGACTCAGTTTCTAAATATTTTATACTTTATTCATTAACATGTGCTCATCATACAATGGTTAAGAATTTACTATCATGCATATTCATGGTCAATCCAGGGCCCCAAGATTCCTAGGAAGTACAGACAAATACAAAATAAAATATATTACAATTCCAGTGTCCAGAGTATTCATTGGTAATATTGCAGTGGGTTGGTCTTCTATTGTTTATTGAACTTATACCATTACACTATGGTTAATCAAGAAGAAAAGGTCAGAATGAATAAACACCTATGAAATATTTGAAACACATTTTTTGAGGAGTATGTCTAAAAAGAAAGATATGATTAGTCTATGTCAATTGAATTTGGGGGCCAAAGTCTAGCATGCTTGGTACACCCTTTCTGCTACAGTTTGGCAGAACACAGATGGGAAAACCCCATAATAAAATATTCAATCAAATTGTCATATGTAAGTTAATGGTATACAGATCAAAGGCAGAGTTGGACAGAGAGAAAAAGAAAGAGAGAGACAGGAAAAGAAGGAGAGAGGATGAATTTGAGAATGCTAGTTCTATTCTTAGTTACATGGATTTATTTAACTCCCTCACCCCCTCAATAATTAAGTTGAGCCTTGTCATTTGCATTGACCAGTGTTTGTCTGGAAACAAGTATAATAGCCAGTATAAATCTGTCATGCTCTCTTATTTCCCTCTTTTGTGTCAATTAGAAAAAATTCTGATGAGGGTTGCCCAACAACCTGAGTGAAGGAATGAGAATGATGCCAAGAAGATCCCTTGGCTGATCTGTGGTAGACACGTGGTATAAACAAGAGATAAACCTTTTGTAGTTTAGACCACTGAAAATGTTTATTTCCACAGCATAACCTAGTCTATCCTTACTGATATAAATGAACAACAATAGTGGGGTACATTGCAACCAAAAGATCTGGTGGCATTGCTTTGGGGGTCAAGAGGATGGAAAGAAAGGAAAGTGACAGTGGAGACTGAGAAACAGGTGGTCCACATTATGTAGAGGCTGAACGTTTGATAAAATGTCACCTGTAGCTCTTGGAAGGCTGATCATGTTCTTAACAATCATGTGGCTAGGAGGAAGAGATGGAAAATAAAAATTGGTAGTACGTGTGCTGGTTGCTGCAGGCTCTATTTGGAAAGTTCACATAAGCAAAAAAGAATTTCAGAAAATCATCAGTGTTAATCAGTTTGTTAGCAGAGTATTAATGGGAGCATGGAGTTCACAAATGCAGAGATTTACACAGTTCAAAGAGTCAAGGGCCTCTCAACTCAAAACTGATGGTAGTGGGGTGGTGAGAGGCTGAGAATGTTCTGAGGGAGAAGTCCTATTAAAACCCAGGGTTAAGCTAAAGAAATGGCCTGCACACCATCATTTAAATCTCTCAATCATTATGTTCTTTCAATGTATAATCTAACAAAGGATGTAACACCAGTAAGTCTAATTTGACAAAGTGGCTAAGAGAAAAGTAAGTAAGAATATTTTTCTCTCTGAAGCTCAGTAAACTTAAGGTACCCACAATGAAGTCACAAAAGACACAGAGGTTTGAGAGTGGGAATGTGAAGATGCATTATAACTTTATAAGACTGTATGCCTAAAAATAAACTGTGACTCTCTGTGGGGTCTCAGATAAAAGGTAGTAGCTGTGGACATGGGAAATTGCTAATATCTGAATGTATCCTACAAAAATCCACATGTTAAAAACCCTAATCCCCACTGTGATGGTATTTAGAGGTACCATCTTTGGGAGGTAATTAGGTTTAGATGAGGTTGTAAGGATGGAGCTCCCAACAGAGCTTGCTCTGTCCCCCTGCCATGTATTGATAAAACAAAATGGTAGCTGTCTGCAAACTGGTAAGAGCTCACACCACACCTGCTTGGCACCCTGATCTTGGACTTCTCAGGTTCCAGAACTGTGAGAAAGAAATGTTTGTTGTTTAAGCCACTCAGTCCATGGTTTTCTTGTTATAGCAGCATGAACTGACTAAGACAGATACAGACTAGTCTTGGTTGCCCAGACATACTAAATAATGGAAAGGAGAACAGCTTTTTATTCCTGTCCTTGAGGAAGGGATTAAGAAATAGCAGAATAGAGACCCCAGCCCATATGAGATTGACATGTGGTGTCATGATGTAATAAACCACTGTGGGTTGTTTTTTATATCTTAACACATATAAAAATATCCATAAATGTTTATTGAAGTTGAAATATGAAAGAATGCCTTTACCTCATACACATTTGTACTTCTTTTAAAATCAACATATATTACTCATGTAATAAAATAATACGAGGTTTGAAAATGATTACTTTTATGACAGCATTAAATATAAAATAACTTAGAATTAACGTACATTAAAAAGCTAACAGAAATAAATTTTCAGTAAATGATACTGGGATAATAGTTAAGGAATTGAAAGCAAGAGTTAAAACCTTACCTCTCAGCCACACAAAATTCCTGAAGTTCTGATATGGGCCAAAGAAATTTCATTTTTATTTCTGTTAATCATTGCAATTTGGGTAGTGCTAATAACAAACAGTACTATTCTCTTACTATCAGCAGAGGCCTGTTCTCAGTGCGTGGCATATATTAACTCATTAATCCCAACAACAGCTCAATGAGGTGAATTGTTACTATTTTAATTCTTGTTTCACATATGAGGAACCTGAGAGACAGGTTAAATAAACTATCAAAAGTCACATAGCTAAACAGTGAAAGATGACAGCTAGCCCTAGCATCTGTAATCTTAGCACTTTGATGTCTATACTGCCTCTGAAGATCACATGAGTTAATGATTAATTGGGATAGCATTCATTTGAAGAGTTTCTTATGTTTAAAATTGAGAATTCTCTTTTGTAATATTTTGCTCTTATTTACTATTTTCATAAACAAAATAGAAAAATGAATATACTAATAGTATGCTGCATGTGAATTTAATACGTGGATTTTCATTGAGGTAAATATGGAAATCATTAAGTATAGCAAAGTGTTAAATCTGAATCCTCAGCTGGAAGCTGAGTGGGTAACTGGACCACAGAATTTAAACCAACTGTCTTGTGTGTTCAATGTTAAACAAAAATGACAGAATGATAGAACATCTTGGAAATACAAGAAATATTTTACTATCCATTGGGTCTCAAAAGAGAGATGTTAAAACTTCTGGAAAAATGGCTGAAGGCATATGAATTTGCATAAGCCCTTGCCAAATATGTTGAAATTAATAAAAGGATTCAATAAAAGAAAAAGATGAAACTGTGATGAGATTAAGGAATGGCTGCAATACACATTATAGCTTGAAAGAATCTGTATAGGAGGGGTCTCCATCTCTGTCAGATTACGCTTCTAAGTGGAGTGTCAGACCTGCCCGATGTCCATCCTGTGGCCCATTGTGTAACTGCCCCCTCCTTCTCATTATCCTTTGTGTATGTGTGCACACCAACTCCTCTATCCCTCTCTCATACACACAGCTTCCCAGTTCTACCTGGTCTCCTACGTGTTATTGCCCAGAACAGGGAATATGTGCTGCTGTTCGAAAATGTCTTTCCAATTCAGCCACAGTTGCTCACTGATTTATGTAGCTATTGTTGTCCTGAGCCTGCCAGCACAGGCTCCGTCCAATTCATCCTTCATCCCTTCCAGGTGTAGCTTTCAGCTTGCTAGAAGAGAGACTTGTCCTAATGCAGAGATTCCTCCAGAGACATCTGCCACCATTGGAGACATCATTCCCCAATGCCACCATTTGTCTACTTGTCTACCATTGCACCCTGCAAACTACAGTTTATTCATATGATGCCAAATATCTTTTATACAATTCCCAGAGATCAAGCTCCTATTTTGAGGGGTTAATTAATAATAATGATAAAAATAACAGTAACAACAGTACTAATTGTTCTGGGTTCAACTAATTAGTGATAGATGCAGATTGGGACTGAGAATTTATGAATCATAAATCCATTGTGTTATCATCTGTCTTGGTTAACGGGTCTCATTTTCACAGTGAGGCAGGAATTTCTGAGTACTTTTTATTTGCATACCAGCCTCCTCAGATTCCAGAGATGATACAAACTTTTCCCTACATCAGAATTTGGATGGGGAGACTGGTGGGACTGAGAAAGGCTGGGGCTCAGCTGCTATCTTGTTTACCAAAAGATTTCATTGTATGCAGCTGATTTTGATGTCAAAATACACATTTCTTAGCTCTTTCTAGATACAAATAAATCAAGAGCAACATGTACTCTAAATCTACAATCATTCAAATGGTATTTCCTCAGCCATCAGTCTTCTACTTGTAATGTTTCTCAAATTTGTCACTTCTGTAAAAGGGAATTGCACTCCAGAGGCCAAATAAAGCAGAAAAAGGGCTCCTCAGAGTTGTTTGCCGTTCAAGATTAAATACATCAAGTTTGAAGTCAGAGTTGAAGGTGTGCTTTTTTAATAATCTTATTGAATTAAAACTATACTCTGAGTTTGTGTTCATTATGGGAAACACATGGCTGAAAACAATGCCATACCAAGATTCTGCAAAATATGTATGGAACTATTATAACATGTGAGTGGTGAATGAATATTTTACAATATCTGAGTTTTTCAGCTCTCTCTATAATTAGGACAATTTTAGGTAGCAAAGACAGCTCTGGCTTGGCTTTCCACGGTGATTAAATTATTTTTTCATCTTGTCCATGCCCCATGAAGTAATCAACAAATTTTGCTGTGTCATGTTGAGATAATCACATTAAGAAAATAGATTTTTCTTGTAAAATTCATATAGAATGTATATTGTACTTCCTATTTTTTCTTTGCTAAGCTTTTCTTTCTTATAACATTATGCCAAGCATGCCTTACCTTCTCCTCCACTCACTCTTAATTAGCTACCATTTGGCATAGAGCTGTTAAAACACAAATATCTCTAGAAAACACACTTAAACGTGGCTCCTCAGCAAACACATTGTCAAACGTTCCTTCTGGATGCCTGCCCCCAAATAAACTAATAACCTGATGATTGGAAGTACATCTGTATTAGCACCTGTGAAAGAAGGGAGCTGGTTGTTTCAGAGATTTCAATAGTGAAATCTGTTATGGCAGCCGAGAAACAAATGTTCCCTCTTGCGACATTTAGTATCAGGAATATTTATTCTGAAACATTTTTGGCATATTAAAAATGCAGAAAATTAGTGCGATGTAGGAGTTCTCTGTTTTGCTCACAGATTAGCCATTAGTGTTTTGTAAGATTATTGGCATAGACCTACATGGTTTTCAGCCTTTTTCAAATAATGTATTGAGAGGGGTTTTTTTAATCCTCAGAAGATAAAGCGAAATATAAATTGAAGTTGTTATTATCAAAGGCATTCTCATTTCAGACCAGTCTGTTGAGGAATCATTGTTCTAATTTACATGTGGCCAAAAGCTGCAGACCTGTGAGGTGCTGTCTGGTGTGCTTAGTTCTACAGTGAGGGAATTTTCATGGTCAGATTTGCCACTGAAGGTAAAAGGTTAATAATTAAGTATCAACTGAAGGAGGTAAGAGGAATTTCATCTGGCGGCATGATAGTAAAAACAAGTTGCCATTTGACCTGACACTTTGATTGTTAGAAATAAGGATCTTTTTTCTATAGTATTTTGAAAGGGGAAGGGCAGGGCATGGCAGGGCAGGGCATGGAAGGAAAGGGAAGGGAAGGGAAGGGAAGGGAAGGGAAGGGAAGGGAAGGGGAGGGAAGGGGAGGGAAGGTGAGAGGAGGGAAGGGAAAGGGAGAGAAGAGAAGGGGAAGAGGGAGGGAGGGGGAAGGGAGAAAGAATAGAAAGAAGAGAGAGGAGGTAGGACAGGTAGAGGGATTAAGGAGAAAGAAACTTGCCTATAAGTTTCAGACATTTCACTCTTTAAAGTATTACAGTTTGCATGCTCAACTTTATTAAAAATTAAATTCCAATGTATCAAAATATACTATAAATGAATTCTATATGAAAGCTACACTAAATAGTTCTATTAAAAAATTATAATAATTATTTGCTATTGCTTCCAAAGATGTCATCTTACTAATGTATTGAAGGGATTGATATGACCTTGACAGATTCAAGAACTTTTAAAGCATTTTAAGAGGAAGCAAAGGTAGAATTAAGAAGTAAAATTCAATGTTTTTATTTTTATGCACTCATTGGTGTTCTCTGAACCCCTTCTCTCCAAATCCATCTGCATGCAGTAAATATTCATAGGAAGCCTCTCTTCTGGGTAGACTTTTTCTTTCCTGTGGGTGGTACATAAACTCAGAAGGAATTGCAATAGGATGTGGACATAAAAAAGAGATGTCTAACTGAGCAGAACAGAGCTATGAAAAGACAGAATGGTTGGCAGACCCTCAGGGTACTTTTGTAACCACATCTAGTGAAAAGGGACAAACAGATTATAGCCTGGTGATTATAGGTTGTGAATATGTGAAATCAATGGCAGCAATATTATAAATAACAGGAAGGAAGAATCAGAAATGCACTGCGATAGGTACCTGACTACACAAGGAGTAGCACAGGGTTATCTGAAAGTGGACTTGGGTTACTACTCTTAAGTGTATATTGCAAACTCTAGGGAAACCACTAAAAAACATTAAAAAGTGTATTTGGTGTGATGAGAGGAGAGTAATGGGTTTGCATAAAATACTCAATTAAAACCAGAGGAGAAAAAGAAAGAGTGGAAGACAAAATAAGAAACAAAGAACAAAGACCATATATTTTTAAAAAGTTAAATATAAATACATATATATGTTCTGAGTTCAGTGCATTGGACAAATCACAAGAGCCTAAGAGCCTGCCGTGTAGCAAGAAAACTTTCCATTTTATATATTCCCCTGCCCCAGCTCTTTATAAGCCTCTGAAATTCACCAGTGCCATTTCCTCACATATATTCTGTTGAATGGCAGCTCTGAGTGAGTGTCACAGAGGGCCACTTGGTGCAGAACGTGGAGGCAGCTTTGGAAGTTGTTTGCTCAGTCAAGTTGCCTCACTGAGCTCACAAAGAGGAGATATATATCTCCCAATTTTATTTATAAATTAAAAGTTTTCAGCTTATCAGATATATAGTTTCTAATTTTTCCCATTTCTTCATAAATGTGTTTCTTATATTTGAAGAGTTTGATATAAAATCTATGTAAGACTCTCGTACCCCATTGCTTTATCTCTTTTAAATTAAATTTCTTTTCATTTATCCCCCTCTCCCTTTTGTCCGTTTGCAATGTACTTTCTGAGAAAACCAGATCTATACAGCCTGTCAAGATTCCCAGGTGTTGAATTTTGTTGCTCACTTCTCCAAGATATTTTTCAACATATTGTTCTGCCACCTTTATTTTCTATAAATATGTAGTTAGATCTATAATCTGGAGTATACTAATTCCATTTTTAGCAAGAACTCTTCATAGGTTTCCATTAGAGGTATATCTTATACTGCATTTCTGGAGCAAAGCCACAAATCCAACTCCTTTGTACCCTGTTCTCAAGTTGGGCACAAAGACATCTTTACTCATTTACATTACCTTGGATTTGGATTTGTCCTTTACCGTGAAGCTGAGTCTTTCTTCCTGGGTGAGACAATCTGTATAAAGCTAAGAAAGAGTGCCTATTCTCAGAAATGCCCACTATCATTGCCTTTTCAGGGCATGTGATGATATATCATTTTTGTTCACAACTGATGTCCTCAAGAGTGAAGGAGTTGTGTCCCCTCTAATGTTAAGAGCCTGGAGTCCTAGGAGCTAGAAATTTTGTAACATGGAGAACTAGACCTTGAGTGAAGGTCATATTAAAATCTGGGTGCAGCTCTGGGTGGTGTGGCTCAGTGGATTGAGTGCCAGCCTCTAAACTGAAAGGATGCCAGTTTAATTCCTAGTCAGAGCACATGCCTCGGCTGCGAGAGGCAACTAATTGAGAGCAATCTATCAATGTTTCTCTCACACATCAATATTTCGCTCCCTCTCATTCTCTCTTTCTTCCCCTCTCTCTAAAAATAAATAAATTAAATATTTTTTTAAAATCTGTGTTCATTTGGGTTCTTCTCCAATATAACCTTTCTATGTGCAATAGACAACACAAAGGCGAGGCAGTGGTCATCCTTAAAATGTAATGGGGCTATATCCAAACCCCTTGTGTATGTTTAATCTCAGCTCTTCTGTGTTCTTACTGTCTGTATGATCTTGGAAAAGACACTTAACCTTGCTGAATTTTATTTTCCTCCTCTGTATAATGGGAGTGGCATTATGTCCTTAGGATGATTCTAATTGCATACCAAGCTAATTAAAGTATAAATCGTTCTTAACACTTTAGAGCAAAATACAAGTATATGGCTGTTATTTAATATTCCTGTAGTTACATATTTGATACCAATGGTAGGTTAGCATAAATGGGATCAGCCTACATGAAGCATGAAGGAAGGAAAGGAAAAGACACTCTTCACTATTGTGTCAAGCATCTCAATACAGGAAGAAAAAGAACATTTCATGCAATATGAACATTTGAGGTTTTTCATTAACTACCTTAATGAAAATCAGGTTCAATTAACCGTAAACACTTTTATAAGATACTCCAATATAGTATTTTGTTTTATTTAAGGCTGAGAAAGATCCTACAGGTTTATTATCCCTGTTAGGAAGAAAAGGAAACTGAAATTTAGAGACATTATGAAACTTGCCTGGTGTCAGGATATACTTCCCTCTTAAGAGAGACTATTATATGGAGAATGTCATAAACATAAGAGCAAAATTAAGTGGTAGGCCAAGATTATAGGAAAAAATGGTGAAAGCAGGTGTCCCAATTATTAAAGAAAAAAGCCATTTGAATAAGCTGGTCTCCAAAAATCACCAATTACCATATGTTGAAAAAAGATATAGTGAGATTAGTCAGAGGTGATGAGGTGACATGGGAACAGTATTAGGTACTTGGCTACCCACAGACAAGGTTAATAGAAAAGTAATTGCTAAATGTAAGCTCTATGGGCAATTGTCTACATGCAATTCAAATCAACAAATAGTTATTAAACCTCTCTGAACTCCTTTAGTACCTGCTGTACATGCTGCTTATGTGGTACTTACATTATGCTGCATTGAATTGTTAATTAACTTCAAACATGCACCTGTCATTGTTCCAACAAGGAAGGCTCTCCAACATACCCATTTCTTGTTCTCTCCAGAGGACTATCTCTTCCGGTAAGACTTGGCTTCCTCCTTCCCCATGGACACTATCCATCAGAAACCCCCAGATTATCAGTTAAGAAGTTTCCTGAATCTAAATAGTCTTCCCTTGGCCCTTTATTAAATTCACGTTAGCTTTGTTGCAAAAGGAGAAGGCAAGTTACCTTAGTGAGGAAGCTATGTGTCAGATGCAGCCTGCTCTCCATGATTCTATTAAATAAGAGATGCTGGCCCTCAAAACCAAAAAGCCTGAGTAAAACTCTAAAAGGTAGTGATTGTCTCTTCTGTTACTTTAATTGGGGAATGGACATTGTAAGTTCTCTTTAAAACTCTCTCTATCTCTCTCTCTCCCTCCCTCTCACTCGATGAAGCCTGGGGTTTCACAACAGTCTTTTGATGCTCCAGAACAAAAAGAAAATCAACCCTGAACCAATTCTGACAAAAGCAAACCTGAGTACGTCCCATATATGTGGTAAGAATATTCTAGCCTTGCCAGACCTATCCAAGGTCCTGTTTATTAGTTTCCAGAGCCCATGAGCCCTAAGAAATGATTGGGAATTAAATATGGCTCTAGTACATGTGGCCCATAATGGACACAGCATATTTAATGATGCCTCAAGGTATTACAAGGGAGTGTAGTGATGTTCACAAACACAAACATCTTTCAAAAATGAACATAAAATATATAAAATTTAAAAGTCATGCCCTAAAAGTGGTAACAGTAAATAATAAATCTCCCAAACTTTATAGTTAAGTCTCACTCTCTATTTTAACAAGGCTCTCAGTCCCCTTCAAAGTAGGCAACTTGGGACCTCACACAGTTCTCCCAACTGGCATCAGATGCCCCATCTTATTTTCCTGCATCTCATTGATGGCCTAAAAATCTTTTCCCTTTCAAAGGTGATTTTAATTTTGGGAAAAACCAGAAGTTACAAGGCACCAAATCTGGACTGTAGGGTGTTTGACTCACCTGGGTGATTTGATGTTTCATCAAAAAACTCTGAACGAGATGTGAAGCATGAACAGGCACATTGTCATGATGAAGCTGCCAATCACCAGTTGCCCATAACCATGGCCTTCTGAATCATCTGAATAGTTTCCACAGAGGAATGTTCAAGCTTAACGCAAAATGTCATGAATATTCATTGCTCTACTTGCTCAGTCATTTTGAATGCAGTGGCCACAGAGTACACATGCTCATTCAGTGGTATCTACTGCCCTCACTGACTAGTACAGTGGAGTCATTATTGTTCACACATATGCATCCTAGTCCACTCTCATTGGCTGCCATGGTACATCAATGTCACACAAACCATTCTCATTATATTAACAATGGCTGGACTTTTTCCGGACAGATCTCATGTGCAATGTTCTGAAGCTAGAGTGACCACTGAGATTTGTTGCTAGTGAGGGTGAGTTGGGTCAGCCTTTACACCCCCACATTGATCAGGCATTGAACATGAGCCCCCTTTGGATGAGGGCATGGCCTTGCATGAAATTTTTCTTTTCATCCAAGGCAAAGTGTGCTAAAAGTTGAGGGTTACCACAGCCACACTCCCAGCAGCTGGGAGCATTCAAGGCCTTCCAAAGTGAAGAGAGATTAGAGCAGCTCATCACAGATTTCACCTGAGAGCCCCTTACAACTCCACAAAGAAATTTTACCATTTTAATACTGATTTTCTAAAAAAAAAAAAATCATCAAAATTTATTCAGTAAAAATATAGAAAACCTGAAGGACAAGATAAACATGTTAACTATTTTTAAAAAGTTAATAAATCCCACAAACTTCACACTGAAATTGAGATTTTTAGTAATAAATTCTATTGAGACTAAACAAATGATAAACAAATTTCACTTATGAATACAGTTGCCAAAAGTGTAAATAGAACATTGACAAATACAACCCAACCCTGTGCTATAATATTATCATGCCCAAATAAGGTTTATTTAAAAAATGAAGATATAATGTGATAGAAAGTATAAATATCTTGGCAGATGCCCTTAAAGGGACATTTAAAGTTTTTCTGTGATTCATTCCTAGTTTTTAAAAAAAATGTATTTACTAAACTATGATTCGAATGACTCTTTTTTTTTTCTTTTTTTGCATGCTAAAGCTTATTAATCTCAAAAGGGCAGTTGGCATCATAAAATGTGAAATGCTTTTACTAAAGTGAGAAATAATATAGATGCCTGTTTTCACTGCTGTTAGTGAACATTGTTCCCGAGGTGGCAACTAATGCAAAACAGCTTTTTTCCAACTGGTTTACACCTCAGACATCTAGTTCATTCTTAACCTGGAAAAATTAGCAGAAAATGAAGTTCTACCCCCAATACTATATGCTGTGATACTACAACAAATACCAATATTCTTATTCAATTGAATTGTAGTTCTGTTACCTGGTGTGTTGTCTTTATTTTATTTCAAGATCCAGACATAATTTTGAACTCTAGTCACATAAATTTAATATCTAACTTTATTACTGATTCAATCTCACCATCCTTTCAGGACTGAATTCAACATTGCTGTAACTAGACCTTCTACCTACTGTGGAGGAGCTGGTGGGTGGGTTCCTGAACATAGCTAAGCAGCTTTACCCCTGCTTCATGCTGTTTTCTCAGCTGATGCCAACTGCTTGCTCACCAGTTGGGACTTCTAAACATCCACTGGTTCTGTATGTTCTTTCCTAGAGCCCCACATGCCTGCCAGGATAACCCTCACAACTTCGTATTAGAACCCCAGTTTACCATCTGTATACCTTTAATAGTTTTCTGTTTTCTAGACTCATTTTCTTTCTAGAACTGTTGAGCTCTAAAGCAATTTGATTCTTTTCTTGGGAAGATATTTATCTAGGTGGCAAGAGCTGCTTTACTTAACCTGGCCCCACACAGTATTGTTCAATATTTAAAAATAAAACCCACTAGAATGTTTATTCTAGGAGAGCCAATGACTTATCTTTTTCTCTGTCATATTCCCAGTACCAAATAAAGTAGCTAACAGAAGACACTTCAAAATGACATGGTGAATATATGAGTCCAATTTCAACTTAAAATCAGTTTGTGGTTACGTCCTCAATAATACTAATGTATTATCACCTTTAGAAATGCTAAGGTGAAATGACAAAGACAAGGGAACATGGTAAAAATTGTTATTGACAGGCACTCTCAAGGAGAGGCCTGTGAACTCCCATGGGTTCTGTTATAATATAAAGGTATAAAGGTATAAAGGTATCCGAAGGACTTGGCAGATGTGAAAGACAAAGTTTCGTGACATAAAACAACTCCATATGTGGGGTAACTAAAATATGTGTTAGTATTTAAGGTTAAAGAAAACTGCCTTCTTCCCCACTGGTAATTCCACAAAGCTTCTGAAAAATCTCTCGTTTTTAAGAGTCTTGTATTTAAGTCCCAGTACATCATTGAAAATCTAATGGGTGATAGTATTCAAGTTACTCAACCCTCTTCCTGCGTGAAATGTTTCTCATTTGTAAAATAAGGGTGCTACCCTCAATGTGATTAGGTTTCTCTGCATGCTCTGATGTTTAGTTATTGTATAATCCCGTGAGCAGGGGCTCTGTTTTCAAGAATGAGGTCAGTGTTCTTCAGGCACAAGCAATACCCTGGGATGTCTATCCTGGTAAATGCAATATATGAGCTATATATTGAGATATAAAGGGTGATTCTGGGCACTATTTATGAGGCATATGCTGGCTCAATCTGGCCCATGGTGTCGTCTGCCAGGCAGAGAGTTATCAAAGGCCTCTGCAGTACAAATAATGCTTGGATACAGCTGAACTTGACCTGAAATTGCCTCAGATATAGCCAGGATGTGGAGTTAGGTGACTCCTAGCCACTTAGGTATTTATTTTATTGACCAGATTAAATGTCACTCAGGGCCCTCTTGAAGACAAAGATATCAATCCTATCTACAACTAGAGGTTCAAGTGTGATAGATATGAGCAAGAGGACATGGTAGAGGCCAGAATGCAAGGAGGAAATATAGGGCCTGTGAGAGAATCTGCAATAAAAGTGGAAGAAGTCAAGAATTAAGAAAAAAAAAAAGACTTGGAAAGTAGGACCAAGGGTTGCAAGGTGATGGCACTTCTGATGAGGTATTTGGTGTGATCTTGGGCCACGTTCCAACCTAGTCACACAGATGGTGTATTTGTCTCCAGGGAGAAAAAAGAACCATATTTATGATAGAGCTCTAAATTCTGAAAGTATTGGAGTCCAAGTTATCTGGCCTTGGGGCCTCTCCCATGCCCCTAATTTAGTAAAGATATGAAGGACGGGGATTTTCCTTCGCTTTGTAACTGTGTATGTACGCCATGGTGTCTATACACCAGCTTTGCTAGTTACTCAGGAGTCACCTAAAGAAACTTGTTAAAAACACAAATTTCTGCTTTCTCAGCCTCAGAAATATCAATTCAATAGGAACAGGGGTCCAGGGGTCTATAATTAAAAACATCTGTGGTGATTGAACTTCCAGTGGTACAAAGTGTGCATTTTGAGAAACTGCGCTCTGATATCCTATCATTCAGCGTGTTGTCCACGGACCACTAGCATCAGTAATACCTGGGAGTTTATTATAAAGACAGAATCTCAAGCTCCACCCCAGACCAGCTGAATCAGTATTGGCATTTAACAGAATCCCCAGATGATACACAATGCAAGTCAGGGTCTGAAACTCACTCTAAACCTCCAGAGTTTGTGCTTAATTTCAGGAAGCAGGGACTCTCACATGGAAGCTGTATCATGTCTCCTGAATAACTACTACTTTCCTAGTTGGTGGTAATAGTAGGAAATGTATCTAGCAACCAGGGTGAAGGGGAACCTGCATAAGTAGCCAGCGGTCAGTCAGGACCTGCCTGGCTGAACGACACAGGAAGGGATGGTGGAACTGATTCGTACACATACTTAAGATGACTTTTGGGACGCTAAAACATTCCTGGGAACCAAGGAACATTCTTGGTTCATTTACAAGGAATAGGACTCCATCTACCTAAAGATGAGAACTTTAGAACGATTGAGATGCAGGCCTTAACAGTGATGCATTTATATTCATTTAACTGTTAGAGACTAGAACATTGAAATTATGCTTGATAAAGATTAAAATTGGGCATTATGAACTCAGGGTTTTCTGTATGTGATGTGTTTTCCTCTCTATTTTTTAATATGAAAATGAATAATAACATACTAGTGTTTTTAGCTCAAAAACAAAAAGAATTGATATTTTCTGAATATTAAAGATGATTGCCCCCTGTATGCATGGCTTCAGCTGAAAAGATCTGGAATGCTCACTGATGTGGGCCCTTATTATCACCAAATCATGACCAGCTGTCCTCCATTTACTTATTTAAATACTGTCGCTTGTTTGTAGCTGCTGAGGTTATTTACAGAGTCTGTCACCTTCTGTGACTTTTCATTATCCACCTAATTTTTTTTTCCCAAAATAAAATGCGGCCAAGAATCGTGGCATGCCAGATGAATCTGTTTATCCCTCATGTTTCAGAGTAGCCAAGATGCTGGGCAGCATTTCCTGCGCCCACCCATCTATGCAAGGAGCTCCCCACTTTCTCCTTTAGTTATTCTGCTTTCCCAATTTCCTCTCTCCATTCCATTTTACTTCATTTATATCCCTCTTCCACTCTTATTTTTTTATTCATGGATCATTTGTATTTCAACAAGGTACACAAGTCAATTCCATCAAAATCAAGTAAATGTTATCATCTTCTATGCAGATTGACTAGAATAGCACCTGCCAAATACAGCATTTCATAAATGCTGGGTATTCACCAGATAGTTTTGATAGCTGGCTCTGTAGATGGTATGTAGATTTTACTATGGAAAAGTGTGGGAACTAAACTATAATGCAGAGTTCCTGTTATTTCTCTCTAGAACTGGCTAGACAATTTGCTGGGCTCAGTGCAAGTCAAAAACATAGACCCCTTGTTCAAAACCTGTTAGGAATTCCAAGATGGTGACAGCAGAATGGGATCTTCCTGAGAATGGGCACAAGCCAAATGCCTAGAAAGCTATGAAGATCATCATAATTTCATTCAGAAAGTGTTTTTTGGATTACTAGGCTGCTTTGCAAGTTTGGGGGAAAAAACCTTTTAGCAAACACATTTTATTTTCTTTTTCTTAAAATATAATCATCTGTTAGAGCATGTCCCATTATTCGCTGCTGGTAGCACAAAGGTAACATATGAAAAGATGAAGAGCAGAATTTAAGTACCAGAAAGAAATGGTCCTGATCACTAAATAATATTCATTTAAAATATTTTATTTTATAATTGATTTTAATCTGAGTCTACTCACCACTGATAGAGGCACATATCAAAAACTAAGATCTTTTCCCTTCACCCTTTCCTTTCCCTTCCTCCAATTCAGAGGGCACGTTTTTTGACTGAAAAAAAAAAAGTGTTGCCCTGGTTGGGTAGCTCAGTTAATTAGAGTGTTGTCCCCATACATCAAGGTTTCAAGTTCATCCCCGGTCAGGGCACATACAAAAACAACCAATGAATGCATAGATAAGTTGGACAACAAATTAATGTTTCTCTCTCTCTCTCTCTCTCTCTTCCTCCCTCTCTAAAATCAATCAATTTTTAAAATTTATATGGACAATTAAAATTTATAATATAAATAAAATTTATATTATAAGTCAATAATGGACAGTTAATACAGATTGAAATGCTGTAGCTGGCATGTCAGAGTGAGAAGACAGATTGAAAGCCATTATATTATCTTATGCTACATGGCTATGGAGAATCCTCTGATAATTCTTGTTCATATGTACCTAGAACACATTTATGCAACATTCAAATTGTTTACATGTCTTTCTCTACTACTAGACTCTAGGATCCTTCAAAGCAGGCCTACTGTCTGTCTTTCTTATGTCCTGGGAATGAAAAAAAAAATGACTTTTACTTTTATTTTCATTTTTTCAATCCTCACCCAAAGATATGATCTTAGAGAGAGAGAGACACAGAGAGAGACACAGAGAGACACCCGTGTGAGGGAGCAGCATCATTCAGTTGCCTCTTTCACATGTGCCTACCAGGGATCAAACCTGGAAACTTTTGGTGTAGTGGACAATGATCCAACTGAGCCACACCCCCAGGGCACTTTTACTTTTTTAAATGATTGAAAAAAGATCACAAGAAGTATATTTCATGATACCTGAAAATCATATAAAATTCAAATTTTAGAATTCATAAATATTTATTGGAAGACAGCCACCCCTGTACCTTAAAGCACTGTCCGTGGCTGCTTTGGCCCTGCCACAGAGTTAGGTGCTTGTTGCAGAGACCATATGGCCCATGAAGTCTAAAATATTTGCTATCTGGCTCTTTGCAGAAAATGTTTTCTTACCTCTACTGCAGTGTGAAGGCCATCATTTCATCATCAGTGAGTTGCCTGAATTAGCACAACCATTGATTTGAATTATGTTTTTTGTTTTGTTTCTTTCTTTAATGTTGAAAACAATGAGAATAAAAAGAGCAAATGGAGGGAAGGGGCTATTTCTGTTTTATGTGACTTTGTTCTGAGTTGCATCCATCTTCTCAGGCTCTACTCTGAATGGACTCTCTTCTAGCCCATCCATTAATATATTGCTGTGTGTGTGTGTGTGTGAGAGAGAGAGAAAGAGAGAGAACATTTAAATTTTACTCTCTTGGGAAATTTTAATTATACAATACAATGTTATCAACCATAGTCACCATGTCATATGAGTGCATTATAGCCTCAGACCCTATTCATCTTATAATTGAACACTTGATTTTTTTTTTTTTTTACTTTTTAGATGCCACATATGCGGTCATGCAGTATTTATATTTTTCTCTCTTTACTTATCATAATGTCCTACAGGTTTCATCCATGTTGTCACAAAGGACAGAATTTTCTTCCTTTCTGAGGCTGAATGATATTCCATTGTATGTATGTGTGTCTGCATATGTGTACACATACACACATGTGTATATCTCACATTTTCTTTATCCACTGATCTATTGACAGACATTTAGGGTTATATTGCTCTTAAATTATGAAAACTGTCAAAGTAACATGGAAGAACACTTCCCTTGTTCTTGATTATATTTCAATTACTTAAACTTTAGAGAAAGTTGGGATGTTGATGGCCACAACACACTTATTTTTGATCCTTGTTGACTAAAACCCTAACGAAAGTTAATATCAGCTGCTGACATTCCAGAATTTTCATGCAGCAATGGTATAGAAAAAAAAAAAACAGTTGCAACAATTTGCTCCTTATTCACCTCTAAATTCTATAAATTCTTATTACCTCTTAAAGCTTGACTGTCCATGACATTTTCACTTTTATGAAAAAATAATTAGAAGAGCCTCCACTTGTTTGTTTGTTTTTTACATCTTCAGAGTTCTGTAAGGAAAAAATTTATTCAACAGTTTTCTTTGCAACCAGAAATTTTACTAAATGGCCTCTGATGTAAACCATTGACTTTTTCTAAAGCTTCATTTAAAATTTTTATAAAACGGTCAATATACCTCCAAAAAAAATCATACAAAAGTAAACTCTATGTTTTTTTAACTAGTTGTTTTATTATCTTTATTTAATCAGACTCACTGACCTACATGGTATTATGTCCTTTATTCCTTCGCAAAAGAAAATATCATGAAATGCCCTTTTACACTCTTTTAGTTGAAAATAAGTAAAGTTGTTTAATAAAAAAAAATATGTTTGGAGCCCTAGAGAAATATTGAGTCTTTGATAAATGTGATTATTTTATATGTAGAAGATACTTAGAATATAGTGGCTCAGTCAAGGCTCTTGATGACAAATGAGAGAAACACTTCTACCTAAACAGACCAGAAATGTAAACTGATGGAAAGACTGGAGAACTGAGCACAGAAAATAAGCAGAAACCAGGGGGAGCTGGGCAGCATGGGATCAGCCAAGCTCATGTCATCTGAAAAATCTGACAAGGAATTCACTCTTGTACAGTCTTCTGGATTCATCCCCTTTAAAGTATAAATTGTATCCCCTCAAAATGCATGTGTTGAAGTCCTAACTAGGACCTCAGAATGTGATCTTATTTGGATACAAGGTTGTTGCAGGTGTAATTAGTTGAGTTTTTTAGAGTAGGTCCTCCTAATCTAATATGACTAGTGTCCTTACAAAAAGGGGATGTTTGGATGCAAAGACACAGGCAGGGAAAACGCCCTGTGAGGACAAAGACAGAGATTAGGGTAATGATTCTGCAAACAAAGACTGCCAGGAAACCAACAGAAGTTAGGGGAGAGACATGGAACAGATTACTCCTCACAGTGCTCAGATGGAACCAACCCTGCCATAATCTTCATCTCAGAATTCTAGCCTCCAGGACTGTTAGACAGTAAGATCCTGTTGCTTAAGCCACCAAGTTAAAGGTCCTTAATTATGAAAGCCCTAGGAAATGAATACCACTGATGACTCTTCCTTGATACACAACCCCGACAGTCCCAGTATCTTTACTTCTCCTCAAAATTCAAGGTTCCAGGAGGAAGTAGCCAATTTAACAAGTCCATGTCACATGAGTAAGCTCAGTTTTCAGGGAGCTGGGGAAGGAAGATCACACCCCTGTCAGCTCCTGGAAATGGAAGCATGGTCCTCTCCCCTCCAAGGAGAGCACCCTGGCCCTCTATAAGTGGGAAGGTGCAGGGCTGCGCTGCCAAGAATGAACCAATAGCTGCCACATGGGGTTAGCATCTCCAAGTTCACCGAGACATTGGAAGTCATATAAAGCTACCGCATGCTCCCAGGGTCTGGAATTACTTTTGCTAACAATGGTTCCTTTCCCATATTAAAAATAATGGTGTGAGCCCTATATGTAAGCTAACTGTGCTTTACAGTATATATACTGAAATATACTCTAAATACATGTACTAAGAACTAGATAAAAGTTTTGTAAATAAATTTGTACTTAACAATCAAAACTGAATAAATATACATTGACAAAGAGTTTTTACCTACCTATGTGAGACATTATTTACTGCACGAAGAGACATGTGTATTTGTTGTATTGCTTTGCAACCCCCTTGAAATAACTTGTAGTAGTCAGGAGTCTCTCCTTCTTACCCCCAGGGGTCTATAATCTACACACTTAGAGCTATTGTTTTCCATGTACTGATTTATTGGAAAGGCTCAATGCTGTAAAGAATAAATATGAAATATATTTTTTCCTCCAGTCCTTACTTTCAACCCTGTTTTGTTGAATCATTCTTTCCCATCCTTTAACACTTTGGGAAAATCTTATTACTTCACATTCTCCTTCAGTTACAAATTCAGTTTAATTTCCAACTTTAATTACACATTAATTACAACCTCATCTTTTCCCCTTTCCCCAGCAAGGCTAATAGAGTCTAGCTCTAAGAGGCCTGCTCCTCCACAATGGCTGGCTCCTCTGGTTCTGAGAGAGGAAAGAGGGAGAGGAAAGGGATCTCAGTTCTTAGCTGGCATTTCTCTACTGCCTTTCCCTCTGTCAGTACTAGCTGAACATCAATGCTGTCTGTATGTAGCAATTCAAATGCTGCGTCATTCATAAGGGGTGTGTGTATGTGTGTGTGTGTGTGTCTTTCAGGAGGCCCTGAATAACCTCCCTGCTGCACAATTCCCTGACCTGAGACACCCAATTGCAGCCTGAACTCTTCCTCCTCTCCTCTGCCTCCTCCATTGGTGACCTTTCCATAGTCTAATGCTGCTGAGGATACTTTGAGAAGAGGACAGCTCCCTTAAGTAAGACTGAGCAAGACTGTTAAGTTGTAGCTGCTAGTCATTATTTAGCATCAACATCCTTGCATATCAGATACAAAATGCCTATCACCAATTGTCTCCTGCTCAGGCCAAGTAAGCGAGTTGGTGTTTAGGAATGTCTAAAAACTGCATCTCAATAGGGGTATGGCTTACAGACGTAAATGCATTTGTCAAAGCATATTGAATTATACAGACATAACTCGAAGATATTGCAGGTTCAGTTCCAGACCACTTCCATAAAGTGAACCTCTCAATCAAGTGAGTCACACATTTTGTTTTGGTTTTTCAGTGCATATGAAAATTGTTACATTATACTATAGTCTATTAGTTATGAAATAGCATTATATCTAAAAGATGTACTCAGACTGAAAGTGACCAGAGTAGAGGGAGGAGGGGGATAATGGTAGAAAGAAAGGAAGAGACTAGACAAAGAACATGTATGAATGACCCACAGACATGGACAACAGCACGGGAACTGACTGTGGGGGGAGGATGGATGGAGGAGGGGAAAGGGGGAAAAATTGAGGCAACTATAATAAAATTACAATAAAAATTATTAAAAATAAAATAAAAATGTGCATATCTTAGTTAAAAATACTTTATGGCCCCAAAAATGATAACTATAATCTGAACCATTAACAAGTCATAATTTTTTGTTGGTGGAGGGTCTTGCCTTGATGTTGATAGATGCTGACTGATAAGAATAGCAATTGCTGAAGCTTGAGGAGGCTTAAAATAAGATAACAATGATGTTTTCCATATTGATTGACTCTTCCTTGCACAAAAGATTTCTCTGTAGAACATTTTTCAAAATTAGAATCAATCTTTTCAAATCCTGCCACTGCTTTATCAACTAAGTTTATGTAATATTTTAAGTCTTTGTTGTCATTTCAATGATCTTCACCAGCAATAGATTCAATGTCAAAAACTACCTTCTTTGCCCATCCGTAAGAAGCAACTCTTCATTCATTAAAGTTTTATGATGAGATTACCGCAATTCAGGTACATCTTCAGGTTTGCCTTCTAATTCTAGTTCTCTTGCTCTTTCCACCACATCTGAAGTTACTTCCTCCACTGAAGTCTTGAATCTTTCAAAGTCATCAATGAGAATTGGAATCAACTTCTTCCAAACTCCTGTTAGTGTTGATATTTTGACCTCTTTGCCTTAAATCACAAATGTTCTTTATGGCTTCTAGAGTGCAGAATCCTTTCCCAAAGATTTTCAATTGCTTTGCTCAGATCCATCAGAGCATCGCAATCTATGGCTGCTGTAGGATCCGTGGGCTGCAGAGTGGATGATGTGTTAACAGCCATGAAAACAACCTCAATCTTATACATCTTCCTCAGAGCTCTTGACCATGTGCCTTGTCAATGAACAGTAGTATTTTGAAAGGAATCTTTTTTTTTTTTTTCCTGGGCAGCAGGTCCAAACAGCAGATTTCAAATACTCAGTAAACCAAGTGTAAGCAGATGTGCTGTCATTAAGGCTTTGTTGCTTCATTTAGCACAGGCAGAGTAGATTAAGCATAATTTCTATGGGCCCTAGGATTTTTAGACTGGTAAGTGAGCACCGGCTTCAAGTCACCAGCTACATTAGCCCCTAACAAAAGAGTCATCCTGTTCTTGGAAGCTTTAAAACCAGGCATTGTCTTCTCTCTAGCTATGAGTCCTAGATGGCATCTTGTTCTAATATAAGCCTGTTGGTGTAAATTGAAAATATGTTAGTGTAATCACCTTCATTAATTATCTTAGCCAAATCTTCTGGTTAACTTGCTGCAGCTCCTACATCAGCACTTGCAGTTTTATCTTTTACTGTTATGCTATGGAGACAGCTGCTTTCCTTAAACCTCGTGGACCAAACTGTGTCAGCTACACGCTTTTCTTCTGAAGTTTTCTCACCTCTCTCAGCTTTAATAAAGTAATGAGAGTTAGGGCCTTGCTCTGGATTAGGCTTTGGTTTAAGAGAATATTGACACTGATTTGATCTTCTATCTAGACTACTAAAACTTCCTCCATATCAGCGATAAGGCTGTTTTGCCTTATCATTTGTGTGCTCATTGGAGTAGCACTTTTTAATTTCCTTCAAGAACTTTTCCTTTGATCATAATGTGACCAATTGTTTTATGCAGGAGGCCTAACTTTTGGCCTATCTAGGCTAGGCTTTTGACATGTCTTCCTCACTAAGCTTATTCATATATAGTATTTTATTTAAAGTGAAAGATCTACAACTCTTCCTTTCACTTAACATTTAGAGGTTATTGTAGAATTCTTAAGTGGCCTAATTCCATACTGTTGTGTCTCAGGAAATAGGGAAGCCTGAGGAAGCCATTGAAAGATGGGGAACAGCCAGTCAGGAGCACAGTCTGAACACACATGACATTTATTGATAAAATCGGCAGTCTTATATGGGCACAGTTATTAGGTTAGGTTATTAGATTAGATTATTAGATAGTGTCAGCTCTTGCTTCACAAATTAGGATCTTCCTGAAGCCTCTGGAGAAACTCCTTTCTGATGAATGTTTCACCAAAACTTCTTTGATAAATACTCTCTGCTGCTACAGATGATACATTGGACAAAAATAAGAGGGTTCATTCTAGAACTTACTAAACTGTGTTTTATTTCTAGTAAGAAATAATGATAACAATGACTGTAGATTCCACTTTTGTAGATGGACCAGAACTATGCCCATCAATAATTGCTTAAAGTGTTTTTCTCATTCTTCTTACACACAAACCTTTCCTTTTCTGTTTTGTTCTTTTCATGAAAGATTTTGCTCACTCTCTGTCAGTTAGGCACTATGTTAAAAGTTAAAAAGTTAACCCTAAATGACCTTAAGGGCAGGCAATAAAATATTTTGCACATTACTAAGAATATTAAGAAAATCACCATTTTATCAAATCAACAAAGATCATTGCATTCCACCCTCATACTGTTTATCTTGGGAAGAGCAAAATGAATTTGAATATCTGGCACTTTTATTAGAGCATCCAGCAATAATCATGAGCTATGCAACATCATTAGTCTTAACCTGAGTAGAGCAAGTATGAGAAGAGGCACTATTTCTTAGAAACAGCAGTGAAAAAAAAAACCCCAAAAATGAAAAAAAACCCACACATACATTTTATGTAATATTCTCCAAAGTAACATGCAAGCTCATTCTGGCACTTGGGAAATGAATCACTTGCTCTGATGGCCTCATCTAGGATGAGTAAATCATCCAATTTTAGAGAAATTGCTAAAATACAGGGAAGAAAATGAACTTTCCAGCATACTTACTCAAATGTCTGTACCTACTTTAGATTAGATTAGGGATTTCTTTTCCATTGGCAAAGTTAAAGATTTTATTCCGTTATTGAAGATAACTAAGCACAAATGTGTTACAAGCCACCTCGGAGTCTTGCACAACATACTTTTGTCATTGTGTCATACTCATTTACTCATCAAGTCATGGCTTTTCAAGATATGATAGTTCTTAAAGCTAAATTTTCCGTCACCTCACACAAAAATGCACATTTGAAGATGATTCATCATGATGTTGGTCTCTGTGTCAGTTTTCCTCTTTCCCAATAATATTGCAAAAGTGATAGAGCATTTCTGGTGCGTCCAACCTGGCTAACAAGAAAGTCCTTGGTTCTAACATTTTCCTATATATTCTACCAGGGCATTGGCTAAAATTGCAAGAAGCTATGATCTTGGAGTAATTTAAAGATAGTTTAATTAAAATGACATACAAACTGTGCCTGAGTGGGGAAATGTAATTTAACTAAACAAATTTATGCAGGAAACTTACACTTATAATCTACATATTACCAATATTAAATGAATTTTCTACCTTAAAAGTTAACTACTTGAAAAGAACAATTTAGTTTTATGTTAAAGAGATAACATTCCAATAAAGTAAGAAATTACATATATGTGTCTATTTTAAATAAATGCTAATATCTATAGTTAAAAGAACAGTGCCAATAAAATCTGCAAATAGTTCCTTAGTTCCTTTTCTCTTGCACAAGAATTGAAATAAAGGCTCTGTTAATTAATGTGTGCAGAGAGCTCTGAGTTCTTGCAACAATAATCTCCAAAGAAAGATGAAACAGGCATGAACACCGAAGTAAGGCACTTGGAAAGGCTGTCATAAAACCAAGGTTTCAACCACTAAGAAGAAAATGATACATTTGTGTGAGTTACCGTCAAAGGAGACTTCCAACCTCTCACTCCTAAACAAAAAAAAAAAAGAAATGTTAAAAAATAAATGAGATAAAGGAAATATTAACTTTAGTGCCACTTCATGTGCTTCTAGAAGAGCAAGCCCATACACCAGCCTTTTAGTCTTTGATCTATTCCAGTAGGGTCTTGAATTTAGTGAGGTGTTATAGTATTAGTTACTCTTAGCTGGTTAATATTTAAAGGTGGTCTTTTCCCTAAAGTGTCTGAGTTTAATAAGAGAGCTATTTGAGATGCATATAAAACATTCTTCAATATTCCTTTTTGAATAAAGGCATACTGACAGTCTTGCCTTATTAGTATTGCTGCCTGGTTATGACCAACTGATTGTTATGAGTGTTGGATAAAATAATTACTAATCTAAATGACAGGTTATGAAGAGAAAGGATTTGCTGATATTTAACACTTATCTAAACAATACGTTCATTTTTTTCCAAGCCAAGTTCTCCTACCCAATGTCATTACGCTAATTCCGACTTCTTTCATAAATCAAATTCTTTCTACATGGAGAGAATATTTTGATAGAGAGCGCTCAGTGCATAGGACTTAATAATAGACAACTGCGGCAAGGAACAGAACCCTCCTGACGTGTTTCAGATCTAGCTAAAGTCACCAATTACTGGATTCTCCAGAGACCAGACTTTACAATGAGTTTTCTGACCCCAAGAGGATTTAGATAAGCTCTGGATAAATTCTGTTCTGTGGCATGAGCACAGAGTTGCTTAGCAGCAAAAACGTTTCTCCTCTCTAACACCTCTGCTAACAACATTTCCCCAGGATTTCTAAGGATGCAATAGGATGAGAGTGCCGAGTGTTGCAGTGTGGGAACAGGTTCTGCTAAACTTATATTAGGTTTCAGACCCTCAGGCAATTTACGACCTCTTTTTTTTGTTTTTCCTTTTTTCCTTTTTTTCCTTGTTTTGAGTTTTTTGTTTTTTTGTCTCCCCCCTGCCCCACGTTTAACGATGGAAAGGACTCTGGAGGTGATTCTGCTTTTTCCTTCCTCAGTGACCTGGGTAGCACCAGCCAGGTAGGACTTAGGAAAGGTAGAAGTTCTCACTTCCCAGAGGCATTTGTCTGCTTAAGCTCCAATATGAGGTGCAGCATCTACAGGAAGAAAACAACAGAACATCTTTGAGTGTTTATTATGCAACTAATGTCTGAGGAGGGTCAGTGTAGTTGTCAAAAACATGGTCTCTGAAGCGAGAGTACCTGGTTCAGATCCCAGCTCTACTTAATTTTGGTAACCCTTCTGAGTCTCTGTTTCTCATTTATGAGAAAGGATGATATTAAAGAAACTATCTAATCTGATGTTAGGAAGTCAGTAAAAGAACCTTTCAGAAACTTAGATGAGGGCTAGATGCATTGGAAGCTCTCAAAAACCTTAGCAAGTATGAAAAAATAAAAAGTCACTACTGTTATTCCCATTTTACTTTAGAAGAAACTGGATATCAGAAATGTTCAAACTTCTGATGACCAAGATCATACAACTAATTAATAAATGGAAGACTTGGGATGTGAGTGTAGGACTGTCCCCCATGCCCTCAGCACCAGGCTATGCTAACACTGTCAGGAGAGAGTGTTACTCAGCACGGGGTGGGATCCAAGCAACTAGAGGTAGGTCATGGTGCTCAGGAAGCCACGAATGCCCCAGAGAAAAGGGTTGAGTTTCCTCTCAGTCATCTTTTACAGAGTAGTTTCACCTGGAAAGAATATCACAGTTGAGGGGCAAATGAGGAATTGGGCGTCAGGCTGGCACATGCCATCTGCTAAGTGCTGGACCACAGACTCTATGTGCTTCTTCTCATCTGCCTCTAACAATGGCATTCAGTGTTGGGTTATTGTCCTTATTTTATATTGAAGAAATGGAAAGATAAAGCATTTGTCCCAAGGTTAAGGGCTAATTGGTAAAACTGAGGCTCTCCCACAACCAGTTCTGTCTGTCTTCCAATCCCACCCTACTTTCTGTGCAATTTACTACTCAATGCACTAATTTCCTAATGGAACAGAACAAATTGCTTTATCAAGAATCTGGCGGTTCCAATTCTAACCAGACCTTGGGCTATGGGCACTTGAAGATGAAACAGGAAACAAGAGCTGTGGAAATGCAGAGAAGTTAGTGAATGGAGAGGCTTGCAGCATAGGAAGCCACCAGCCCCCATTCTTAGTTGGTGGGCAATCAATGTGATAGGACACTTACCGTGCTGGATGCTGGAGAGGATTTGGAGTAATGGACAGTTAAAAATGGATTTTGCCATTAATGCATTTCTGATCCGTGCCTTCTGCTCCATTCACAAAGTTCATTTTCCTCTCAAAAGATCCACACCTTGGAGATTCTATAAATATAGCCTTTAATTTAACTCCTGTGAAGAAATGGCAACATCTCTTTGCGTGAAATTACTACCTTTTAGAGGCACTATCTCTTCTGGTTGCCACTGCTTCCCTGAGCACACATTAGCCTGGATAGGAGATAGTGTTGTACAAGGCCCCAAAATGCCAACCGTCCTTAGCTTGAAGGGCATTTGTTCTCCGAGCCTGTCTGACTCAGCAGTGAGGTATATGAGGAGGAAATCTCTTTGCCTATCTCAGCTTTGCTCTCATTTCTTTTTCAGTGAGGGAGTGTGATTTTTCTTTTCTACTCAAGTTCTATTCAGAAAGCAAAGGAAGTACATAATTATTTGCATACCCCTTGCATCCTTCTGCTGCATATTTGACAGGAAATCTTATTATTAAAATATTATTCATAATCTACTGAAATACATTTGGGTTGGTCAAAAGCCACTGTGGGGGAGGGTGACATAAAAACTGCACCCTGCAGCAAGGAGGTCAATTTTGTTGAGCTACAGCACAGAACACATTGTCAATTGAATCATGACCAGAGCAATAAATTCTGGGGATTCTTGGGAGAAAGTATTTCTTATTGTTCTTGGTTTTAAAGCCCCATAGTGTCCCAGGATTTTTGTTTTTGTTTTTTTCCAGTAACCTGAAGCAATTAAAATGTCAAAGGATGTTGAGAAGCAAGTGTCAGATGCTCCCACTGAGTCCTTCCCGGTGTGTTCCTGTCATGGGGGCTGTCAGACAGGAAAGGTGTCCAGTACTGTGCAACCTCTTTTTCCCAGTCCTTTCAGAAGAAGTAGAAATTGTTATCCCTGGTATTGAACTAGACATTGATCAAGGAAAGGCAACAAAGGGAACTAGACACTGAGCCTAATAAACCGGGTAGCAGGAGCCTTCTTGCTTCACCAGGAAGCTACAGCTTCACACCCCAGTGTACCATAGCATTGTGCTCCATCAGGGGAATTAACGCTCTTCCTTTCCCCTCTCCAGTACCAGACTGCTGTGGGGCGGGGCGCAGGGGGAGGTACTAGACCATAGAGGCCTGTCAGTCTAACTAAGGGGTGTAAGCCCACCCAAAGCCACAAAAACCTGGGAAGTTGATTGGTTCTTTTGAAAGGGCACCAGGTCCATCCCAAACCAAGCTAATACAATCCCAGGGAAAAACGAACTCTTTCTTGTCCACAGAGTGATGCACTCACCTGTTCATTCATGTGATTGATTGCCCAGGAGCATGTGACCATGTGGGCCTAACAGCTACCAGCCCACAGCAGATGGTGTGGGCTCTAAGAGGACTAAGCCCTCCGGCAGCCACATGGACTTCACCACTGGAGCAGCAAGGAACGAACTAAGATACCTGGATGAGGACTGAGACGGCTTAGCAACCACCTGTGGGTTCCAAAGCACTGTACTTTAATGTGAAGCAGAAACTCTGGACTCTGGCTTTTGTCTTGGCCTTGCTGAGGACACAGCTGCACATTTTCCATGGCTGGACAGAGGGAGACAGGACACTGGAAACCCAGGAGACAGCTCCTATCTCCACACAAATAAACCATGCCACACCACAGTCTCCTGTGTGTGGTTCTTGAAATGCTGTTCTTGTGATCCCGTGAAAGGACCTAATTTCCACTGACAACAAAATGAGGGCTCCATCAGTATTCTGTCACATAAAGTGTGACCTGGAAAGATCAAATAGAACACAGGCTCAGAAAGCCTCTGGCCTTCTTTGCAGATCTTGCACAAAAATAATTAAACTTCTCATCAATCTCCATCTGCCTGGTCTCGGACTTAAAAGTGAGAGTTGAAGAGCAATCAGTGCCAGTCCCTCAATTACCCAGAGTCACAGCATCACAAAATAATTATAATTACAAAGATTTTAATTTTCCACAATGAGAAAGAAAACAACCCTAAAATTGTAACAGCTACCCCTGTGGAAGCAGACACGATTGCTCACAGATGAAATATAGTTTTGCCTCCAGATCCCAGAGGAAAATGTGTGCCTCATTTAAACAACATAGAAACAAATTAAAAAAAAAAACACAACAAAACAAAACTCCCTAACATGACATAGAGGCTCTGTTTACTAACTAAGTGACTGTAGGTAAATTGTTCAACTTTGCTGTAATTTGGTTTTCTTATTGTAAAGTAGAGTTAAGAATATACCTACATTATAGGACAGTGGTGAGAATTACATGAGTACTTAAAACAGTGCCTGCATCCAGCTATTCAAGTTTTGCCAATTACAATTAATCTTTCACATCAAGGCATGTCAGTGGGTAACTGTGGATACCCACGTGAATGATAGCCAGAGTCTGTATTCATCACTGACTCACCCACTTCCTCACCAACATTGCCATATGCACAGCTATCTGAGCTTGATTTTCCCCACTTCTACTAAATTAACCACACTTGCCTCTGCCACACAAGAATGTGGTACAAGCCACCTCACTGACTGTTCCCAACAAGACTCTGATGCTCCCTGGAGTGCCTGATATGAAAATGAACTTACTAAATTCAAAACCCAACAAGACATATATGCTGATGACAGCTCTTCCTAAAAATACTAAAGTTGAAGCATGAAGAGAGTGATATTTCAATAACATATTTTTATTATGCTGAGCCTTCATGGATTAAAAAATTAAGTAAAAACGCCTGACTATAACAGGTCATATTTTTTTTTTTGGTGGTGTTTGCTATTTTTGTTCTTTAAGAGTTTCTAAGGATTATTCTGTGCTGCAGGCTAAACAAATGTGAGCTTAGCTCCATGTGCTACTGCCTACCAGGGGATTCTCTGAATGACTTAGTGCCTTAGGCACAATGAAAATGGATTTATGAGTTCCAGGCATCTACTCTAGCCAAATAAGGCTGTTCATCAAAGGACCCAACATAAAGCTAAGTTAGCCACCAAAGAATAGTGCTAGAAGGACAAGAAATGACAAAAGGAAGGAGTGGGAGAGTCCATGTATAGATGAAGAAGCAGCAGGTCAACACTCGAGGGCCAGGCAGAGGGAAAATGCTCAGCCTAAAAACACTCTCTTTTTGTGTAAAATCACAGCACTGAGGAGAGAATGAAAGGTGAGCCACAGAAAACGAACCCAGCAACGTCAGCATCCCACAGCTCGCACAGCTGCAGACCCCAGCCAAGAGCTCTGGGACTGTCGGCCAGAAGGGCTCCACATCACTTCCGAAAGGACTCCCTCCAGACCTGCTTTATATTTGGGGTCCTAAGGTCAAATGTTCTTGGACATTTGCAGAGGCATGTTCATCAGTTCCAAGATGCCTAATATCTTATTCTTTGAAATGCCTGGAAAGTTGTTCTCTTCTAGTTTAAAAACTGGTAATAACATGTAACATGCTATGAAAATATAAATGTTATTTGTATGTTACCCATACCACCTTACTACTTGCTCTCTGCCCTTTATCTTTAATAGTCATGGGGTGGATCTTGGTGCATGAGGCTTAGGGAACAATATCTAACCTCATACACATACTCAAGTTATGGAAGTATAGATCACAGTCCAATTACACCAAAAACTAAGGACTTCATAGCTAAGCAATATTTAATAAAGAAATTATTACATGTAATTGTTCTTTTTTTCTTTTGTTTTTATTTAATGAGAAGTGTTTTAACCTGGGCATTTAAAAGTAGTCATGTTTGTGCAGTGGGACCAGGGAAGGCTGATTGAACAAGGTCAGGCGTGGGGAAAACTGGGATATCCACTCATTGTATTCTTCATTTATGACATTTATCACCCTCTATGTCCTTGTGGCTTGTGGTTCTTTACTTCCCATGTTACTGCTGCACGATACCCTTGTCCCCTCAACCTTTTTCCCCCCTCACTAAAACTTACTGTCAAAAAATAATCCACATTAGGAATGACCAAAAAAATAAAAAAAAAAAGCTCTACTTGTAGCAACTCCTTGAGAATCAGCATTTTGACAGACATTAAAGCTTTAAGACAGAGAAGAAATGTTTAAGCTAAGGATATATCTTGTGGAGTTCATTATTTCAACAGCTAAAGTCTTTCAATGTGTTTGAGTCTATTCTGTACATTATTAGAAATGGAACAACATGGAGTTTGGCCTCACAGTATTCACAGCCTAACAACAGAGACATAAATATGAATACAGTGCACCACTGAGACATGAAAAATGACACCAAAGAGGTACAGAAACATCTCTGAAGAGAAAGGAACTCACTCTCCCTAGGGAAGTGAGAGAATGCCAGATTCTTGGTGCTAAAGGAAATGGAGGCAGTTTGGCAGGTAAAGGGAGAAGGATCAACCTTCAGAAAAGATAATGTAAAAAGATATGTGGGCAAGGGGCCCTTGAAAAACATGCTGTGTTTGAGAACTAACCAAGAGAGGACTTTTCCATGACCTTGAATGTGACTATCACTTGCTGGTAACAATAGTATTTAATAAAAGATACTGCAGTGGACTGTCTTACTCATCACTCTTATTTCACAGAACTTTATCACTGTAGTCAAAACTGGTGAGCTTGTCTTAAAAATTTCCAAAGGAAAGATTTCCTACTTCCTTGGATAGAAGATTCAGCATCTAACAAACTCTATCCTAGACTGCTTGGTAGACTTAAAATGGGGAACACAAGTGTGAGAATTAAACCAGCAATATGCAAATGCCCATGGCTGTAATATAACTCTGCGTCCCCTCTTATATTATAAATGGTATCTGCCATTACAGTTATCTCATGCATTTGCCACTATTTATTACTTAGGTCCCACTAATCTTAATATTTTTTGCAAGCATTGTATTTTCACTTGAATGCTGTTAGCATTCTCCTGGGATGGTTGATAGAAGTTTCAATTACCAGCCTATTTCCTCAGCAGCCTGGGGGGATAAGAAGTGATCCCTGCCAAAAGAAGTTGCATTTTTCTCTGAATTTGGTGAAACTTCTGCTTCAGAGAACAGTGCTGTTGTTTTTGTCACTCCTTTCTTCTCCCTCCCCATGCGATATTGCCTCAGTTTGGCCTCTTCTAGAAAGAGATGCACTGCGCACTCATTTCATGTGGTTTAATATTTGCTTTTGGTCTCCTAGTACAGCATTTCTGAAGGATACTGATCAGCAGTAGCAAAAGGGGTATTAAATGTAAGGCTCCCTGCATTATTTCCAGACCCCCAGCATCACCCATCCCCCCTGGTCATTTTAGTTACTGCCATACGTTTGGGCAGCTACATTCTTGTGCTTCATCATTGTTGTCCCTACAAGTCTTCTGTGTTGACTTAATTAGCTCTTTAGTGATTGTCATATCATCACTATGTTTGGAATGTGTTTGTAATTTTCATTTTGCCTGTCACAAAAGCAGAAAAAAAATTCACTCAACCCAAGGACTACTGGGTTGCCGCTGTTGCCCTATAGGATGTTAGCTGCCACAATCACTGCTTCAGAGCAAAGAAAAAACAAAGGCACAAATTAGGTATAGATGAAAAGGATAAGGGAGTTCCAGCTGAGTGGCATTTATTTTTTAGAAATGAAAAAAGTACATTGATAAAGATGACAAGGAGAAAATTCTGAGATATTCTAAATTAAAATTAAAGTGGTTGGAAAGTAAGAGGAAGACACAGGAGAATAAGCCTGTTAATAGCTTCAGACCACCTTTGGCATAGACTGCTCCCATTCCTTCTATGTCTTTGGGAATTTTGGATTGATTTCCAAGTGGTTATTTCTGCAGGTTGTCTGAGTCAGGTGCCACAGAACTGCAGGAAAATCCAGGAGCCTCTGTTTCTTGGTTACAGGTGGGCTTTCCAAACTGCTGTCCCCAGCTAGGTCCTTCTGCAGACTCGGAGCCTATTTCAGAGCCAGCCACTCTTCACTTTCTCCCACCCCTTAGCCTATAGCTATTGTCAGTTCTTTTGGATGGCTTCTTACGTTTTTCTTCCTCTCTGCTTCTACTTGGTGTATAAAAATATAAAAATGCTTGCAAATTCCCAGGTTCTGGACATCTTGTTTTTCCTACCTAGCCATGCTGCTGATGGATTAGATCTTATGCCCAAGGTCAACCTTCTTTTATTTTTACTAGCAATGGCCTAATAAACCCTTTCTTTCAAAAAGACTTCTGGCAATGGAAGTTAAAATTTTAACAAAGAAATTCAAAGACTGGAGGACTAGAATAGCCACAGTATAGAAAAGTGTAAACCATTGTAGAGAAGTATGGCCAGGGAGCTTTTAAATAAAACTTTATCTTCCCACAACATATCCAAGAGAATACCTTTATGGCACCAAATGTTGTGGCAAGTTCTGAGAGTATACTGCCCAATTCTCAAAGGGAACTGTTGGAAAGGAGATAGTGTGAAATAGATTTCAGAAGAGTAAATGATATTTTAAACGCATCTCTCTCCCTATCGAAAGTAAGGCCAAAAGAGCCTTCTCTCTGTACTCTTAATTAATCCAGTAGTTGAGAGTTTCCATTGGCTAATCCCTGCTTGGAATTTTCCCACCCATTCTTTTCAAAGACACCCAAGAAGGCTTAGTAAGTAGCCGAAATCACTTAGTTTTTGGAATTTGATTTGATTTCAAGTATTATAGAAAACACAATTCTCAACTGACTCTTTTGTGTTCAGAAAACAAGTGTATCAGTTTCTTTTTGCAGCCTACATTTATTCTCCCTGAGTGAACTGAATTATAATTAGGCCAAACAATCATTTAAAAGACATTATTCATTTCCTACTATAAAGGATGTACAAAAGCTTGGGATATGGTCACTGTGGCTGAAATCTTGCTGACACAGGAGTCTATCAATGTCTACATGTCTGGATCAAAGAAAGAGCCAGTGGTGGTCTGTGATGCACAGACACGGGACGTTAGAAAGTAGGTAACTGCAAAGTCTGAGTGGTTAACATACTTGAGATGGTTAACTTTTCCCATATAATGAAGCAGAAAGCAGTGTTTGATTCTGAGCTTCTTTCCATTCCCACTCACATAAAGTTGACATGAGAACCATTGTGACATCTGGGGACAGGGCGGCATTTGGGCCAGGAGTAGTAGTACACTGGGCAGACCAGTTGTGAAATGTTGGCATTAACACATCAGCATCTGCCTTTGAAGCCCAGCAAAGATGACAGATGTTGTTTGTGAGATAATCACTCTTAACGTGCCTGGCACATGGTTCTTCACTGTACAGATGCACCATGGGCATTCAGGCAGGGGAGCAGAGCCCACTGCAGAGCAGGGTGTGAGAGGAAAAGGGAGAGGAGCCCGGAACACCATTTCATTATTGGAATTTAAGACTGTTGTTTTTGCATAATTCCTTTTTTCTTTTAATATGCCAAAATAGGCCCTAAAGCTTTTATTAAAGCTGTATTTTATTTACTTGATTAATAAGATGTCCTATGGGATGGCAATTAGGCACAATTATAAAGATTCACTCTAATAATAATACTTAATATCAACATAATATTTTGAATTCCAGAGTCATGGCACATTTGTCAATTTGCTTTCTTTAATAAACATCTCTATGCAGGTGAGATGTGCAAAGATCTTTATTGATAAGGGTCCGGGGAGTAGGGACAAGAGAGGTGACAAGGCCACTTCCCCAGCCTCTTAAGTGAGCTCATATCCTGCCAGTAAGATGATAGCAGTAGTTCTTTGTCCCACGTCAGCCTCTCCCTAACTTCAAAAATGAAGACGTCACCTAATATATAACGACAACCTCTAAGACAAGGGTTTGTTTTTTTTTTTCCATTTACTGTATGGTCAAAAGAAATGACAAATAGTTTTCCAATTAAAAAAAAGGAAAGCAAACCCAGCAAACCACATACACTTTACAAAATGAAGTGCAAGCATATAATACTGGCTCAGGAGAGCTCTGTCTGGCTCTTTTGTGCATTTGACATCCCACATGCTCCATCACTAAAATAATTGTTTGGTAAACACTCGCAGCCTGTGGTCAGTGTCAACTCCTGTGACAGTTGACAGGGCATCATCCTGCCAGTTTGCCAATACAGATTTTGGAAAGGTCCTACTGAGTGCTCAGCAGTATGTTCAGTCCCAAGGGAGATACCATGTAAATCTAAAATTTTAAGCGCTCAGAGACTAGTTGTGAAAAGATTTACCTTGATGAAAAGGGGAAATATTAAGATGTCATTTGATGTGAAGACCCAGTAATGTTTAAATCCTGTCCTCGAGTTACAGTTATTGATTGCTATGTGACAAACTTTCCTGAAATCAAGGGGAGGAAAACAAAAAGCATTTTCTAATTCTCACACAGTCTATTAGGAATTTAGATAGGGTACTGGGTGATTGGCTTGTTTATGCTCCATAGCGCCCAAGGCCTTAGCATTAAATGTTGAGTATGACTCCGATTGCTGGAGACTGCAGGGATCTGGAGGTTTCTTCATGCACATGTCTCACATATTTGGGTTGACTCAAAGGTTGAGATCAACTGGAACTGGTGATGAAGCACCTAAAAATACACACATTCACATGTGTGTGCATGCCATGCCTGCTTCTAGACACAAAAATGCCTTTTCCAAGCTTACACTCTGCCTAGAAGAGATGAAGCCCAAAGCATATAAGAAAAGAGTAAGGTCATCTTCCAGGTTCTTTTCCTATAAAGAAGAAGTTAATTTGAAACAGAGAGAATATGGAATCACTTGTATCAGTAAAAGTTTAGTCAAGAGAACAAAAACCACTCTGTGGCTAGATTTGATGCAGAGAATTCTGAGCCAGTAGAAGAGTTTGGGGGAGAAATATCAGGGAGGCTACTGCTGGCTTTCATGCACTTGGAAACATAGATTTGTCAAGGATGCCACCATCATTGATGGGGTTAGCCTATAACGTGGGTCACTCCAGGGGGATTTAGAAGGACATAAAGGAAATATTTTCCTTCCTGACCAACAATGAACAAATAATAAAGAACACCAGGAAGAGAAAGCCATTTTGACCTCAGCCCCTTTCTTTCTTCTTACAGTTTGACGCTCAGCATGCTTGTGGCTGGGACAGCCATATCACCGCCTGGAAGGGGGATGCCATCGGTATGACAGGGTGAAGAAGCAAAGGGCTAGAGCATCAGCCCTCTAATCTTCCATTTTTATATTCATTGATATTTGAGATTAATCCACTCCTACTCTTGCTGAAATATCTTCTTATTTATAGTTGAACATATCTAAACTGAGACATACACAGTCCAGAAACAAATGACAAATTTTTGTGATGGTAGCAAGTAATCTTTGAATGGATTCATAGATTGAGAGTTGATGTACAGAAGAAAGCAACCTTGTCTGACTTCAGGAAGCTTATTACCACTATTTTGTGTCGCAGGCTTGTACATCCTATTCCCACCAACATATTTGGCAATAACCACAAGACTATGAGAAATCTAAGATCCAGGTTACAAAATCTGCCAAGTTAGGAATATGCATCCCATTCTGCTCTTCCATGCCGATAAACTACAAGAAGCCAATGAAAGATAAAAACTGGCTTTCTTTATTCTCCAGCTTGTGTGATATAACCTGTGAATAGCCTGGATTTTCATTCGCCAGTCCAGCCACCAAAAGAACACAGGTTTCTCAGGTTTCTTGACCTCTTTTTGAATCTTCGAATTCCTGGGGAATGGTCACTGTTCGATCTGGTCTCCTTGGTAACCGTGTAACTGGAAGAGAACAGCAAGTCAGCAGTGAGTGAGGACAGGAGGGTGAGCTGACCACCGCTAAGGGCCTTCATGAAGGGAGCCATCTGGGTTAAGCCAAATATCACCTGGAAAGGCAGCACCACTTCGTTCAGCACAGGCAATGGGAGAAGCAAGATAAGCAAGACATGCCCTTTATGCTGTGGAATCGGAAACAAGATAGGGTTTAAGGAGCTTGAGAAAAATGAAGACATGGCTTGGCAGATTGGGTGAAAAAAGTGAGGGATCGAAAAGTACAAATTGGTTGTTATGAAATAGTCATGAGGATGTAAAGTACTTGTAAAGTACAGTGTAGGGAATATAGTTAATAATATATATTTGGGCAGGTGGGTACTGGAAATTTCAGGATTGCTTTGTAAAATATGCGATTATCTAACCACTATCCTGTAGATCTGAAACTAATATAAAATTATATTAAATGTAAACTGTAATTGAAAAAAATTTAATTAAAAGAAGAAGAATGAGGACAAGTGAGAGTGCTCCTGGAACATGGAGGAGAAAGTAGAAGACTCTGTGTTCTGCTCTCTAACAGCATCCAGCACCTTGAACACAATTGCTTGAAGAATGAATACTTCAATTATGATAATATGTTATGATTTAGAATACCTCGATGTCCTCTGACAAATTACCCCTCTGCCCTCTGGCAGACATTGTATGTCTTTGGCTTAAATCTTTATTCCCAGGTTTAAATTCACTAGAGAAAGCACATAGCTATATATCTTGCCTTTAAAAATTCAAATATCTGCACCTTACCTCTTGATTCAGTAGATGTGAGTGATCTGAGGCCCAGAAATTCAGCTGATTCTGGATACAAATAGAGTGAGGATTGTGGCCTTGCATTTTTTAGTGTAAATTCAGGTCCCAAGGGCAAAGTTGCTGAAGAAAGTTCTCCCAAGTCACACAGTTCTGATGAGAGACATATGGAAGGGTAGAAGGGTATAGTGGGGGTGGGTAAATAATGTAAAATGAAATTGAGTTGCCCAGTAAAATCATATGGCTAAATCTACCACCCAGGTTTCCCAAAGGGAATCAGAAAGGTTAGGATATAACTTCCGAAAGACTCTTCCATTGCCAAGTGGATTTGAAAATTGGGAGCTAAATGGAGGCTTGTGCTTATTACTTACCCAATATCTGACCTTCTCAGTCAGCTCTGCTATGAATTAAGAGATTCTCCAGCCTAGTTCTCTGTATTGTGCCTAGCCCTGAGAGATGCTTTCAAGTAAAAACTGGGGAAAACAAAAATACTCACAGAGGAAACGGGGACCAGCTGGGATTTATTTCAGTGTGTCAGCTTGACACAGACATGGGTGAAGGCCAGATATGGATTGGTGACTCACCCACATTTAGATGCAGTTTGTGTAAAATGTTTTCATTTCCGCATCATGGAAGCAAATCTGAAAGCTTTCACTCAAACCATGAAATTTAATTCCTTGCAACAAAAAGTGACCTACCCCCAAGCACAGCTTTAAACAGTCCTACTTTGACTCCTGCTTAGTTTCTGAATCTAGCTTAACTATAGTTTGTATGTAATTTCAGTATAGAAACAACCAAAATGATGATATTTTGCTTCTCAGTAATTCCTTTCCCCTGCATGAATTGTTTTTAAATAAGAATGAATTAAAGTTTGGTTAATCTTTAGTGTTGCATAATCCTTTCAAAATAGACTTCAGATGTTACATTTTCTTTTGAAAGTCATTGGTAGATATTCCAGGTTGAATGTCTGCACTTTGGGGTGGGGACGGGAGATCAAGAGAGATCAGGAGAGCCCTTTGTCCTGTGTCAGGAGCTGTCTGTTCCCTAACACTCATTTTGTAAAAGAGTCTTACTATTTTTTATAAGTTTTCAGAAAAGACAAGAATTAAAATATTAAGGATTTATACACTGCCTTCAGATATTTTTGTCCTACATCACTTTTTAATGTTCTTGATAAAAACCAGTCCATAGGTAATTTCTCGCTGACCTCAGATGTAATGTGGACTGTCTTGCATATTTTAACATATATATATATCAAAGGATCTTGACTATCTTCACAGCTTCTTAAAGACAAGAGATCTTTTTGGCAGATAGTTCAAAATTATTTCTTAACAGCTTTATTGAGGTATCTACATATTTAAATTGTATATGTTTATGGAGTACAACTCAATGTATTGATATACGTATACATTGTGAAATGATCACCACAATCAAGCTAATTAATATATTTATCACTTCTACATAGTTACTACTGTGTATATATATCACATTTTCTTTATTCATCTTTAATAATGGAAACTATGTACCCTTTGGCCAATATTACCCCATTTCTCAGTGCCCCAGCCTCTGGCAACCACCATCCTATTCTCTGCTTCCATGACTATTGTAGATTCAACATATAAATTAGATCATGCAGTATCTTGCCTTCTGTGACTGGCTTATTTTGATTAGCATAATGGCCTCCAGCTTCATCCATGTTATCATGAATGGTAAGATTTCCTCATTATTTTAAGGTTGAATAATTTTTCTGAGTGTGTGTGCATGCGACATTTTTATCCATTTGTCATCTGAAGGACAGTTAGTTATCTCCATATCTTTGCTGTTGTGAACAAAGCTACAATCATTATGGGAGTACAGATATCCTTTAGTGAATCTAATTTCCATTCCTTTTGGATATATGTATACCCAGAAGTGGAACTGCTGGATTATATAGTAGTTTCATTCTTACTTTTCTGAGGGACTTCGATATCATAAATTAGTACAGCCATTATGGAAATCAGTATGGAAGTTCAAAATTATTTATTGAGCAATTACTGTATGTCAAGTTTGAGATATCTCAGTGAGACCAATATCTACCCTGTAACTGTTAGTAACTCATATCCTTATAATCCTGTTTTCCCATTTAGAAAAATTGAGAAAATTGAACTAGATTTCACAGCATGGCTCTAGGATTCAATAGAACTAAGAAGCTTGCAATCCTTTTGTGCTGGCAAAAAGGACATGCTAATGGGTGCTTGTTACAAGAAGAAATTTGACTGAAGAAAGACTTCAAAGGATGGGAATGATCCTTAAATCATGATTTTCAGCACTTTTATTATGACATGTAATTATGGATACTTTACCATCATCTTTTTAATCTGGTTTATTAAAAAGAACACTCAGCCAATCCTAGCAGCAAATGTTTTTGCATTTTGCTGCTAATGTTTTCAGTCAGAAATAAATGAATATATTACTACCATTAAAAATAAATAAATTACCCTGGAAAACAGAGAAAAGATTATTTTTTTGACAAACATGGGAACACTTATGCCCCCAAACTAGGTAGTGATACAGCATGTCCCCTGAAAAAGAACTGTTTTAACTTCTTGAGGAAATCAATGTGCTAAAATTTTAAGCTTGAGTTACCAATAAGCAATCTAGTATAGCCCCCACAAATTTAGAAAAACAAGTGAGGCTTAGGACTTTGATGGCAATGGAAAAAAAAAAGAAATTCCATAGTGTTTCACCAGTTTTCAGTGTTAAGAGGGAAAATATCTTCAAGAATTGCATTGATAGCTGTCCCCGATTTAGAAGGAGCTTTTTGGATCCTTCTCAAATCTCTGTCTGGTTTGGCTTCCCCACCTCCACCTCAACCTCCACCACATCCACAAGGGTGACCTAGAAGACTTAAAATGTGTCCACCTCTGGCCCCTGGGCCTTCAGCAGCCTCTGGTACACAAGTGGGCCAAGCATCAGCTCCTTGGCCTTTTCCCAGGAGGGCCTGAATGCCAACATGAATCTGGCCGGGGGGAGGATTGGTGGAACTCGGATTATGGGAACCATCAAAGCTGTCCAAGTGAACCAGAGCCTGCTGAGCCCCCTGAAGCTGGAGATGGACCTCTAACATCCAGGCTGTGCACAACCAGGAGGAGCAGATCAAGAACCTCAACAACAACTTTGCTTCCTTCATCGATAAGGTGCAGAGATTGGAACAACAGAATAAGATTATGGAGACCAAGTAGACTCTCCTTCAGCAGCATGAGATGACTCCCAGTAACACGAACAGTGTGTTCAAGGGCTGCATCAACAATTTTCGGTGGCACATGGAAATGCTGATCCAGGAGAAACTGAGGCTGGAGGCGGAGTTTGGCAACATGCAGGGGCTGGTGGAGGACTTCAAGAATAAATATGAGGATAAGAGCAACAGATGCACAGAGATGGAGAATAAATTTGTTCTCATCAAGGAGGATGTGGATCAAGCTTAAATGAACAAGGGAGGGCTGGAGTCATGCCTGGAAGGGCTGACTGATGAGATCAACTTCCACAGGGAGCTGTATGAAGAGAAGATTAGAGAGCTGCAGTCCCAGATCTCTGACACATCCATGATGCTGTGCATGGACAATAACTGCTCCCAGGACCTAGACAGCATCATTGCGGATATCAAGGCCCAGTACAAGGAGATCACCAACTGCAGCTGAGCTGAGGCTGAGACCATGTACCAGATACTATATCAAACATGAGGAGCTGCAGATAATGGCTGGGAAGCATGATGATGACCCGAGTCCCACGGAGATGGAGATTTCTGAGATTAATCGGAACATCAGCCAAATCCTGGTTGAGATCAAGGGCCTCAAAGTCCAGAGGGCTTCCCTGGGGGCTGCCATCAATGATGCCAAGCATCATGGGCAGCTGACCTTCAAGGATGCTCAAGCCAAGTTGGCTAAACTGGAAGCCGCTTTGAGAACCACTAAGAGGGACACAGCTGGCAGCTGCATGAGTACCAGGAGCTCATGAATGTCAAACTGGCCTTGGCCATGGGGATTGGCACCTACCACAAGCTGCTGGAGGGTGAGGAGAACGGGCTGGAGCCTGGGATGCAGAACATGAGTATCTCTACCAAGACCACCAGCAGCTATTCAAGTGGGCTGAGCCGGGCTTACACAAAACGTCATTTGCGTCCTGGGCTTCTGGGCCAGCCTGGGCTCTGGCGGGGGCCCTAGCTTCTTCCAGCACCAGCTCCAGCACCAGCTCCTCCAAGACAGTGGTTGTGAAGAAGATTGAGACCCACAATGGGAAGCTAGTGTCTGAGTCATCTGATGATGTCTTGCCCAAGTGAACAACTACTGCAGCCCCTCCTGTCCTCCCGGCTGGCAGGAAAGGAGCTGTGCAGGGGAGTGGAAGGCGCAGGAGGCCCACTAGAGGCTCAGTGCCAGGCCTCAACTCACCCTTGGGGTGGGGGAGTTTACCGCCTGGAGGATTGCTTCATACCCGTGTTTCCAACTAAAAGCCAAAACAAGCATTTTTCCTTTAAATAAAGTCTCAGCTGGCTCTGAAAAAAAAATTACATTGATAGTATGCAATTTTTACTCCTTACTATTATGTTTACAAAATTTCTTCTAGCATGTTAAAATATAAATAGGTATAATGGATGGATAGATGGATAGATAAATGGCTGGATGGGTAGATGAATAAATAGATAAATAGAGAGATAGCAAAAACTTAAGTAAAATCCTAAAAAATATATTTATAAAAGTAAAAGTGAAGAGTATCATTTTGTATAAGTGGCACTTTAGTATAAAACTAAAAATATCTCTTGAATAGTCATTATAGATTCCCAAAGCTTAAAAGGAAGTTTGTTCTAGAAGCAATATAAATTAAATCAAATTCAGAAGAAAAAAAAAAGAAAAACAAGAAGCAAAACAAACTTACAAAAATGGCTATCTGAAGAGACCTGAATTCCAGGATGGCTTGGAAACAACCATATCTACAATTCTCTACTTCCCTCAATTTCCCAGTCTTATTCTCTCCTTTCTTCTCCTACTATATCAGCAGATTACTTGACTTCATTCTTCAGAGCAGAGAAGGAAGTTACACATGGGAGCTTTTCAAATTCTCTCTACGAAATCTGTAAAGCTGCATCGATCCTTTCCTCCTCGACTTCTTGTGCACAAGGAGGAGTTTCCTCCTCCCACCAAAGGCCAGTACGCTTCATGCAGTACTTTACCACCTGCTCAGCTGTTATTCTTTCTATCTCCTACCACTCTCTCGTGGATCATTCCAATTAGATATCAAATATACTCCGCCTTTCCCATATTAAAAATGTTTTTCTCAAATCCTACATTCCCTGAGAACTGCCTAATAACATGACTCTATTTCAAGGTGAAACATCTCTCAAAGAATATGTATGCTGATCCCACATCCTCACCAACTATATACTCCTTCATCTTTGAACCTGCAAAGATTGATCTTACTAGAATCATCAACAATTTCTATGCTGCAAAAGATAATGGGCACTTGTTAGTCTCTGTCTTGTGTTTTGTCTCTACTAACATGTTTACTTAGTTAACCACAGCATGCTTGAGATTTGTTTTCTTTATACCCACAATCACACGCATTCCTGATTTCTTCTTCCTTCGGGTCATGCCTGTCTTGAGACTCTGTGCTCAGTCAGGCTGTTCTCATTCTAGCCCTGTTCCCATTCTACACTGTCCTATACTCTCTCATAGATACACTCCTACTACTACAAGCCACTTATGCATTTCATCTCTAAGGATTGATCATTAATAATCAAAATATACTTCATATCTTAGTATCTCCAAACCAATGTTCCTAAATTTTCCCAAACTAATCCAAAACTAAATCATTATCTTCTCTTCAAATTCTCTTCTCCTGATTATGTTCCCCACAATAGAAATTGGCACCATTATGTATTTGCTCATACCAGAACAAGGAGGCTGTACTCTTGACCTAACACTTCTATTTCCTAAATCAAATCATCTATCACCAAATGCTTTGATTCTAATCCCAAAATATATTTAAAATATATCAACTTCTCTCCACCTCTATCCCTGCTACTCTAGTACAAGCCAGAATGTTCTCTTTTCTGATCAACTCAGCTTCTACCAACCAGTTATCTCGTCTCCATCCAGTCCCTTCTCCTCACAACTGCCACATTCATGTTTCTAAAATGCAAGTATTACAACTAAATGCTTCTGCTTAAACTGTCTCAACGGCTTCTTTTACTCATAAGTCTGAAGTATGTAGGCTGAGACAGAAAATCTCACACTTCTGCTGCCTCATTGCACACCCATCTCCCGTCACTCCATTTACTTCAGCCTCAGGGAACCTCTTTCACATCCTTCTTGCCCATGACCTCTTCATCTGGTGTTGGCCTAGAATTCCTTCTTTACCTAGTCACAAGGCCTCACCATCCTTCAGGCAGCCTCAGCTGAAGTGTTAGTCCTTCATGGGAGCCTAGCCTGACCTTTTTCCACAAGTGTGGTACCCAGTTACATGTTTTTAGAACAAATCATAGTTTTCATCATTTTATCCCAGCAATGAGCCTGTTGCCAGGAATTTAATACGAATTCTAAATATATTTATTGAATAAGTGTTATTGAGGAGAGAAAATTTATGATACTCTAAAATATCTATATTTAAAGGGTATAAACATGGAATAAGAAGAGCTCAGATTCCTATTGAAGGTCTATAAATCAATGTTCAGTCAACAGGTGATTTCATCAACTAGTACCCTCCATCTGACTTAAACCAGAACATCCCAGAGACAACTTTAGTCAAGTTAGTTCAAATGTTCCTTACAGCATGTTAAGTAGTTTGACCATAGAACACTTTTGGAGCAATGCCAGCAACCTGGAGAGAATTGGCCCAACAGAGACCAGTAACTGAGAGCCTAGGCTTTGAAGTCAGGCACAGTTTGTAATCCTGACCTTTCTCATTAATAAGTGATAGCCTCTGAAACCCATCATTTCTCCTGCAGGGTACAGTTGAAAAAGAAACTAATTATACTGTATGTTGTTTTCTTCATGAGAGCCCAGTATGTGTGAAGGAAGAGAAAGCAGAGAACTCTTACCTTAAGAATATTTTGCAACTCCTGAATAACTGATTTGTTTATAATTCTTGCAAAGGTAGCCATTTATTATATTTAATACATACAGTAATATGTATAGTATAAGATGTACATGTATTACATACATCTTCTTTCAGTGCAAGATCCAAAGTTATTTTTTAAATAAGCAATCATGACTGAAACATATGATTGTGAAAGGTCAAGAATGTAGATTTTGTATGGTGAAGACAAGTAAGCCAGCAATAAAAGAAGATTCAAACTAAGAATGAAGTCTCTAGAGGCACCAAAAAATAAAATAATCAGTATGATTTATCTTGGTAAAGCCACAGAAAAAAATAAAGAAGTAATATCAGAAATAGAAAGTATAAAGATTTCTAAATTTTAAATATGTAAACAAATTAAGCAGAGGGTTTTTTATCCCACAAGTTGGCAACAGTGTTTTTTAATTCTAAGTCCCAGTCCTTGAGATACACAGCACAGGCGCTCTCCTGTGCTATTCACAGGTGAGTGAGGTGGTGCAGGAATCACAAGGAATAAATTATAAAGCATATCAATAGCTTTAAAAAATTCTATACCAATTTACCCAGTCATTTTCTATCTAAAAATTTATCTAAAAGAAATATTCATGAAGTTTTTTTAAACGAGCTTCAAAATTGTTTTTTGAATAGTTGGTTATAGTATCAAAAATACATATATATCTAATTACTTAGATCCTACATATCTAAGTAATTAATTAATGGGTTATTGTATCCAGGTATGATGAAATCCTATATAACTTTTAAAAGTAATGTCATAAAGTAATATTAATGCCATCAAATAAAAAATACTTTTATGTATTAAGTAAAAATCAAGTTTAAAATAATGGAGACTAAACAATTTATATTAAATATATTACTACACATATATTTTACATAAATTTATATATAAATTATATATAAATATATAAAAGAGTGTTCAAATTATCTTAAGAATATAATGTAACATGATTTTTTTCATTTCATTATGAATATTAAAGATATGTTATTTTAAGCATTTGAAGAAGTTATAGAAAAAAGATTTTTGGAATTAAATATTTTCAAAGACAGCTAATCAAACAGCTATTTTATGAAATACCCAGGTGTTATTTTAGGCATTGGAAATGAGCAGAGAATAAAACACAATTTCTATCGCAAGAGCCTAAATTCTAGTGTAAGCTCATTCCATTTAAAATCTTATATAGTCCACATTCTACTTAAAATTAAAGTTCTATTTACTAAAATCAATCTTATTTGAATAATGAAACAAATGTTTGAGGATTTGAGGTGGGACAACACAGGTGGAAACAGTAGAGCAATCTTGGTGGCAGAAGCCAGCCTGACTAGCTTCGCCTCCTGCCACAATGGAGAGAGACCTACGCCTCTGAGGCCTGAGTGGTGGTCCAGACACTCTTGGCCCTACATCTGTAACCAGAAGCACCATTTCCCTGCCCTGGGCTGAGCCTCACTTGCCAACCTCTGACTTCCCAGCTGGGTTTTCCCATTGACAGTTCAAGAACTGGGGCCAGTTGGGGAAGAAGACCATACCTAAATCTCTGCCTGTCTCCTAACCCATGTGCGGCATTGCTTCTGCCTATTTTAGTAAGGCTGGTCTCTTCATATTCTGAAAGTAGCACCCAATTGAACCCAATGGGTGCAGCCTGAGTGCACTTTGGTGCCAAAGATCTGGTGGCTTCACTGAGCCACCATTAGTGACACCTCTCTCACAGCCTTGCGGGTTTCCCTGGGCTCTCCATCTTGCTTAGCATGCTCATGGAGTCCCCTAGATCTCAAATGATCTTCCTTAAGACGCTTGCTAAGCCCTTTTAGTCTGTCTAGCCTAGGAAAAGATGACAGACCACAATCTGCTTTATGTTATTCTGCAAGTGGTGAGAAAGTGAGCTTTCTGAATCCATGAAATCAGGCCCGTGTCAGTTGGTGGCCATCATGACACAGGTCTTAATAACCTTAACAAAGAGCATTTAGTGTACTAACTATAAGATTCAACTTCCAGTCCTAGTGATAGTGGAACAAACAGAAGAGGTTGGAACTATTAAAACTTAAAGCTTGAAAATGAGGTCCTGTGAACTTGGGACACAGACCTCTAAGAAGGGAGTACTTCTTGGTGAGTGATTGGTCTTTGAAGTGAGCACAATGAAGTTGGTTCTGCAAGTTTGTGGAGAAATTGCAATCTGAAATTACTGATATTGCAGGGATAAACCACTGTTGCAGGGGTGAAGAAGTGTTACTAGTTTATCTCAAAGGATTAGGAAGCAGACAGAGAGCTGCAAGACTTCTCTAGGCTTTCCAGTCTCCCTGTGCTGCTTCCTAAAAGCAGAGCCCAACAGGGGAAAGCTGGAAAAGAAGAAATGTGGATGAGAAAACCCATCCTCAAATAAGAGTATAAAAAAATGAGTTGGGAATTGGAAAAAAAAATACCTTCTTACTGACACAGAATTGAATCAGCCTTTGGCCTCTTTTGGAATTGTTGTCAGCAGAATGTGCCTGGAAAGCCAGCATGTGTTTGTTTCCCCTCACTCAAGGATATATTTATTGATTTTAAAGAGAGGAAGAGAGAGGGAGAGAGAAAAACATCGATGTGAGAGAGAAACATCCATCAGTTGCCTCCCATACTCGCCCCAACCAGGGATCGAATGTATGTGCTCCGACCAGGAACTGAGCAAACCACAACTTTTTGATGTACAGGATGACACTCCAACCAGGAGTGAGCAATTCAACCAGGGCAAAAGTCAGCATCTTTGATCATGATCTTTGCAACACTCTGCCCCCTGCAAGCCTGTCAATCCTGCTTATTTATTTCCAATCTGTCCTCCATGAATCTATCCTTTCTTCTCTGCAAAGAGCTAACAGGATACCTAAATTTTCAAAATGTTCCTGGACAGCTATATCTGGAAATCAACCAATGAGATGAGACTATAAGGTTTCCAAAATCCTGTTCTAGAGTCCAGCCTAATCTTCAAATGCAAAAGAGAAACAAAGTCCTGATGACTTGAGTCAACATTAATCTGAAACAAAAAGATGTCAAGAGTGTAAACTCATCTGTGCACCCTTTGCAAAGTTGTTTCTACTGCCAAGCCTATTGGTATTCTTCCCCAACCTTTGAGGTCTTTTATAGCCTGTCCTTGCTTATCTCCAGGAAAGAATTTGCTTGGGGAAGATGTGTCTGTGGAATTGTTTCATCCTTTTCACAGAGGAAAAAGAGCTAGAGGCAGAGCATGCTTTAAGGTGTGACTGATGTTGGCAGAAGACATGAAGCTAAAACAGTGGCATGACCAAAATTGTTCAGAATCCTAATGTTCCAATAAATCAGCTTTCTATCTACCATGGCTCCATGGTGAAACTTGAGAAGATATAGACTTCTGCTACACCAAACGAACTTAGAGGACATTGCCAATAACGAGGCCACAGCCTAATAAGTCAACTGTATGCTTCTTAAAACCATAGGCAGTGTCCATTATGACCATTGCCTAGTTCTGTGCTGATGCTGGACCGGTGAACATACCTACAATTCTTATATCTCCCTTGTCAGGAGAAACCAAGTGGCATCCAAGGAGAGAGAAGTGCTGCTTTACCAGCTGATTTAAGAACCACCCAAGTGCCTGCGACACCTCCATTAGGTTCTGACACCTATGAAACTCTTGGAATGCCCTTAAGCCCCGGGCTCCAAATTGCTGTCTAAATTTATTCCACTTTAACTACAGATGGAAGAAAGGGGCTATGTGTTTTAAAAGCATCTTTCCTCCTCCTGGACAGTCTTTTGTTTTTCAGCCCACTTAGTTATCTTGTTTCAGCAAGCTCAAGAATAGCACTGTTTCCCTCCCTTTCTAGATATACAATTGGCCACATGCATTTTAAGTACTATTAAAATAAAAAGATTGACCATGGTGACTATCAGTTGTGATTGTATTTATTTGGATGTTAGACTATTTGCTGTAACTATTTTTGCTACCTTCCTTTGCATTACATTTAGGAATGAAATATATGTTGCTAAATGCAATAATATCATAGATAATCCAGTATTAAAATGTCCAATTACTGATTTTTCTTGTTTATCAACATGATCTGTTTATAAAAGGCTTAGTTTTTAGATTTCAGTGCATTGAATTTCTGTGCTCTATTTTTTAAATGATGGATTAGAGCTCTTAAATTTACTATTCCCCAAACTCCATTACAGAACAATTTAAAAAAATACTTGCAGAGAAAAAATTACTTATCTATCATGTCTTGGAGTGGCATGGTTCTTTTTCACTACCCATATAAACACTTCACACATGTGGACAGGGTATCTCCCCAAGTGGCGCCACTGCCAGGCCTTCCTACAACCCCCAGATGCACATGGGCATGCACACACACTCTCTCAAACACCTACATTTACTCATGCATACACACATGAACAAGTTTTTTCTAATACTGTAAACTTCTAACTACATTAAACTTGAGCAAAGGAGCAGAACATAAAGAGAATGAGAGCTGGAGGAGAAAGGACTGTGTCATAACCACCTAAAACCTAAGTGGTAAAGACTCAGGATCATTGAGACAAAGTTTTAATATTTATAGCATCAATTACATCAAGCCTCCTACTTCCTTTCCGAAGGTGTCTATTTCTTGACTCAAAGACACAGGATACCATATGCGGAGGCTTTAAAGATTTTTTTTCTTACTACTGTTCCAGCTGCCTTATAATTAGTGACAGTTCCTCTCAGATTCTAGCATCAGGCTGTCAGTCTTTGTTTCCCATGTTTCAATGAGTTATTGCCTTTTTCTGTTACTTCAGGCATATTTTAATAAGAATTTCAGAATAGTCATATCAGTGGCTCCTATCAAATTCTATTTTGGCGTAGCAATTTAATGAAAAACCAATTCAATCATGAGAGTATTGGTCCCTTTTAAGCCCAGGTAAAAACATAATTATAAGTATCAAAAAGAGAAATAAAAAGAAGGTAAAACAAAACAAAAGGTTAGTAAAGGGATTTGAATAAATGCAGAGAAAAAAATATGCTCCTTGATGACAAAAGTTTATAATATATTATAATACATAATAAAAAAGTAGTTTATTTTTCTCCAAATAATTGATAAATTTAGTGAACCAAATATTCACCAGGGTTATATTTTGGAACTTGATACAATGAATCTAAAGTCATCTGGATATGTGATTGAAAAGAAAATTTAAAAAAAGAGAAATAGGTAAAATGCATTCAGAGTGTTAAGAGTTATATAGTTATAAAATTCTTACAGTAATAAAGCTACAATAAAAGGCAGGAAAATACAGATTTCAGAAAAAAATTTATCATTTGATAAAGACAAATTCAAACCAATAGCGAAAAGGTTAGATTATTTTTAAAATTGCATAGGATTACCAGCTGTCCTAAGAAATTAAATAACACTATATTTCTTCACTAAGCCATACAATAAGAAAAACTTAAGATGAATTAATGGTTTAATAATTTACTGAAACAATAACAATAAATGTGCTAAAATTAAATACAGGTAAACACTTATATAATTTTCAATGGGGAAGTTCTTTTTAAATATATAAGCAAAAGCAAATGCACCAAAATATTTAATTATATAAAAATAATATTGCTGTGCAGTGTGAAATACCACAAATAAATGAAGGTTGAAGCAAAAACTGAGGGAGTTTTTTGTTCACCATGAGAGACAAATGGTTCATAAACTTTTTCTGTAAAGGATTATATTAAAAATAATTAAAAACTATGGAGGAGGAAAATAATTTTATCTCTATTCTTCTACATTCTTAGTTTAGCACCCCTGTCCCCCCACTCTTGGTAATAAAAGAGAGATTAATTTTTTTTTAAAGATACTTATTAACATGTATACCTCCTGTATACATGGAAGATACCTAAGAAAACTGAGTAACTCTGAAATGGACAAAACTACCATCTTAAATAGCATCTCTGGCTAATGACAAAAGAAGATATCTGGGTTTGAGGAAGCCATCAAAGGGAGGTGATCTGAGGGCTCCTGCAATACGTGATAAACAAGGGTAAAGCTCTTATGTAAGTGTAAATCTTTGTCTATTGATAAGAGTTCCTAGAGATTTGGTCATTCTTTTCTTCCTGGGGAGAGGGGAAGAGGGCGAAGGGGAGAGAGAGAAAGAGAGAAAGAGAGAGAGCTAGAGAGACTTATAATGGAGATTTCCCTTATAAATGTAAATATCTCTTACAAAAGATTAACTTCTACTTGGTTTTCAGAGCCTCTTTCTCATGTCAGCTGTTTTTTTAAAACCTAGTCAGCCTAAAATAATTGTTATGCCAGAGACACATTTTGGGGTGGCAAATTCTGCTCCCTTTCAACATTTAAATTTTTCTTCTACAAGAATAACACTCCATAGGGGGGAAAAAAAAGTAAAAAAATAAAGAAAAGAAATCACTATATTTAAAAAGTGTAAAAAAAGATGAAAAGCATTCAATCCATTTATGAGAAAAACATTGAAAACTATAAAACGCAATTGTTTTAAATAAAATATAAAAATAAAAGTCATGTTAATCATTTCAGAATGCTTATAAAAACATATACTCCTTTATTCCTCTTATATGTTATAAACTAATTTAATGTACTTAAAATTGAAAACATACATTAAAATCCTTCAAACCAAACATAATCATTAGATCAGCAATTCATATTTTCATAACGTGTTCCAAGGAATTATAGTAAGAGAATTTAGAAATAAGGACGTTCAGCATTGTAATACTACGAAATTAAAAATGTAAAATTTGAAAATCCTATAGGAAAAATGTTTATATTTTTTCATTTTTATTTTTAATATATTTCTTGATTATGCTATTACAGTTGTATCAGTTTTCTGTTGTCTCATCCACCCAGTACCCCCAATTCCCTCCAACAATATCCTTCTTAGTTCATGTCTTTTGAGTCATGCATATAAATTCTTTGGCTTCTCCAAGAAAATTGTTCTTAACAATCTTCTGCCTATTCTGTACCTACCAAATTGTACTTCTTAATCCCTTCACTTTTCTCCCCATTCCTGCCTTCCCCCTGCCAACCATCCAAATGATCTCCATATCAATGATTCTATTTCTGTTCCCTCTGTTTTCTTAGTTTGTTTTTTTAGATTCAATTGTTGATAGTTGTGAATTTATTAACATTTTATTAAAATCCCTTTATTCAATCCATTTTATTCAAATCGATTTATTCAAATCCCTTTACTAACCTTTTGTTTTGTTTTACCTTCTTTTTATTTCTTATTTTGATACTTATAATTATGCTTTTACCTGGGCTTAAAAGGGACCAATGCTCTCATGATTGAATTGTTTTTTCATTAAATTGTTCATACTTTTGATCTTATTTCCCTTAAATAAGTTCTTTTAACATTTCATATAATAATGGCTTAGTGATGATGAACTCTTTTAGCTTTACCTTGCCTGGGAGGCACTTTATCTGCCCTTCTTTCTAAATGATAGCTTTGCTGGATGGGGTAAACTAGGTTCTAGGCCCTTGCTTTTCATCACTTTCAATACTTCTTGCCAGTCCTGTCTAGCCTGCAAAGTTTGTTTTGAGAAGTCAGCTGGCAGTCTTATAGTAATTCCTTGGTAATAACTGATTGCTTTTCTCTTGCTGCTTTTAAGATTCTCTCTTTATCTTTAACTTTCGGCAATTTAATTAGGATGTGTCTTCTTTGCATTCATCTTTGTTTGGGAGTCTCTGTACTTCCTGGACTTATATGTCTATTTCCTTCACCACATTAGGGAAGTTTTCTTTCATAATTTTTTCAAATAAGTTTTCAATTTCTTGCTCTTTCTCTTCTCCTTCCAGCACCCTTATGATTCAAACGTTATGTTTGAAGTTATTCCAGAGGCTCCTTACCCTATCCTCATTTTTTTTGGATTCTTTTTCATTCTTGCCATTCTGATTGACCTTATTTTCTTCCTTGTGTTCCAAATCATTAATTTGATTCTTGGCTTCATCCACTCCAGAGTTGATTCCCTGTGAATTTTTCTCTTTCACTTAGTGTAACTTTTATTTATGCCTTGGTCTTTTTTATGCTGTGGAAGTACCCAATATTCCTTGAGCATCCTTATAACCAGTGTTTTGAACTCTGTATCTGATACATTGCTTATCTCCATTTCACTTAATTTTTTTACCTGGAGTTTTGTTGTTCTTTCTTTTGGTCCATATTTCATTGTCTCCTCATCCTGGAAGCCTCCCTGTGTTTGTTTCTATGTATTAGGTAGAGGGACTTTGACTCCCTGTCTTAGTAGCATGGCCTAATGCAGAAAAGTTCACTGTACATTGGGCATGGTGGAGCCTTAGGTAATCTCCAGATGGGACAATCTGTGTGAACCAGGTTGATGGAGTCTCTCATATGGTGCCACTCTGTGGCTCCATGTAGGGGAGAGCTCAGGAAATGGACAATGGCCACTGCCTGGCCTGTGGAGTTTTGTCTGGGAGGAAGCTGTCCCCCAGCACTCACACTGATCCCAGACACTTCATTTTCTCCCCATATGCCACTGATGCTCTTCAAGCTGCTGCCTCAGTGCTGGAGTCCAGACTGAGTAAGTCTGCATAAGTCCTAAATCCATTACAAACCCTTTAAGACAAGACACCTGAGAATCCTGCAGATTCTTCTGCTGGCCCAAACCTCACTGGTTTTTACAGCCAGAAGTTATGAGCACGTATCGTTCTGGCATTAGAACGTTGGTCTGGGTGGTCTGGTGTAGGGCTGGGGTCCTTCACTCGTGAGATATCCCTCTCAGTTTTTATCTACCACAGATGGGTATGGGACCACCTGTTCTGTGTCTCTGCATCTCTGCCTCTCTGCCCGCTACCTGTCTGAATGAATGTGACTTCTTTAATTCCTTAGTTGTCGGACTTCCATAAGGTTTGATTTTCTGACAATTCTGGGTAATAGTTTTGTGAAGTTTAATTGTAACTTCTGTCCTAGTTGTGTGATAACGTGAGCTGTGCCTTCATCTTGACTGGTAGACCCCAATAGTAAAAATGTTTTAATAATATGGTACTTTTAACCTGTGGCTCCAAAACTCTTATGGCTAAGAGCTACCAGGGAAGTGTGTTAAAGTGCAAACTTTAACCACGTTATCATTCCTTCTGCACTCGATGTTCAATTCATCCATAACCATAATCATCATTTTTAGTAGGAGCCATCATTTTACTAAAAATATGTAATTCTGAGTAGTCCTCATTCTACATTTTAAGAATCACTGATTTATTTAAGTAATGGTTCTAAAGTATTAAATTGGTGTTGCAAGTAAATGCTTTTTGACATGAAATGATGATCATGAGATTTTCAGCTTTTAGCAAGACAATGGATTGAACTGATATGAGGTCTTTCTTAACTCAAATACTTAAAAATGTTAGATAAGCCGTACATTACATTTATAAGCAACTTCAAATTTAAAAAAAGAAAATATGTAAGGACTAGAGAAATACCAAAGTTTAAAGCCAAATACAGCAAGCACAGAGCAGATGATATCCTGCCCCTGGGGAATCTGACTCAGGTAGACCTGGGGTGTGAAAGGCTGAAGCTTTAAAACTCACAAAGAGGAGTCAAGGGGATTTGGCCTTGGGCCTCTTGAGACTGGTCACTAGAATTGATATTCAGCATTAAGCCCATACTCTCAAAGGCATACATCCTATGTATAGAGAAAACTAAAAAATTTTCACCCACAACCCAGAAAAGTAGTAAAGAAACTGCCTCCTAGGTTGTTTCCAAATCTTGGCTATTGCAATGGACATAGGGGGCATATATTCTTTTGAATTAGTGTTTTGGGTTACTTTGTAAATTTACATAATGGAATACTACTCAACTGTAAAAAAAAATAAGGAAAGGAAATCTTACCCTTTGGGACAGCATGGATGGACATATAGAGAGCATTATGCTAAGTAAAATAAGCCAGTTAGAGAAAGATCAAAAACTATATGATTTCACTCATATGTTGGAATCTAATGAACAAAATGAACTAACAAAGAAAATAGAGACAGATTTATAGATAGACAGCTATGGGTGCGAGTGAAAAGCCTAGATGGGGGTGTGGAGGGGTTCAGCAACAAAGGAAAACAAAAGAGCCCTGACCCATATGGCTCAGTTGTTTGGGCATCGTTCCACAAGAGGAAAGGTTACCAGTTCTATTGGGATGACTGGTGATGCAGCTTGTGAAAGAATTCACAAAGAATAAGTGCAGAAAGTACATTTTATTCCCTTTTCAAGTTTAGAAACAGGCTTAAGTGTAGAGAGATACACCGGAAGCAAAATGTAGGGGCTTTGAGTTCTTATTGGATTATAACTGGATTATAAAAGGGCGGGGGATTTGCTGCTGTGTGACCCTTGGGCTGTTAGGGGCATTGCAACACAGGCAGATTCCAGCTGGTTTTGCGTAAGTTGCAGTTGGCTCCAGTGTTGTATTTTGCTTTGGCTATGGGGGGCAGTTAGTCATGCTCTACTCTTGCTTTTCCTGTAGTTGTCCCGTCCTGGGGACATAAGCTCAAAAGAATAAAATGGCAGTCATGTTTAACAAGGTCATGGGCCCGTTCATCAAATGACATCATGATAGCAAATGGCTCTGGCTTTATCCTTTCAGGTTCATTCCCGGACGGGGCACGTGCCTGGGCTGTAGGTTTGATCCCCAGCTGGGGAGTGTACGAAAAGTAGCCACTCAATGTTTCTCTCTTATATCAATGTTTCCCCCTTTCTCCTTCCTTTCCCTTCTCTCTAAAAATAAATAAGATCATTTTAAAGAGAAAGAGGACCTCATGGACGCCCAACAGTGTAGTGAATGCTTGGGGGAGAGATTTGGGAAGGTGCAAGAGGGTAGAGGAGGGATAAAGGCGTTGGACAGAGACTTGATTTGGGTTGCTGAATGCACAGTACAGGTACAGATGATGTGCTGTAAAATTGTGCACCTGAGCCCTGTGTAAATTTGTTAACCAGTGTTACCCTAATAAATTCAACAAAAAGCGAAAAATAAAAGAAACTGCTTCAGCTGAGAACTTTGGTAGAGAAGGATGGTGGAGTATCTCCCATGAGAAATCAGAACCCCGAGCAAATATGAGCTCAAGCTTGGATATTATATCATGTAAATGGCATATATCCTATTACAGTAAATTAATATTAAGCAGTGGCCTAGAGATTAACAAAAATGACTTAAGCAGAAATAAATGTGAAACAGTTCTGGAGAGATACTTCTAAACTATTGAGTGCAAAGTACATCTACAAAGAGAACAAACAAAAAAAGACACTAAATTTACAATAAAAACCACAAACCACACAAAGAAATAATCCATTATGAAAGTTCATTGTGACACCACTACCAAAGAGAATTAGTGTATCCAAAATGGACAATATGAAAATCTAGATCTATAATATAATATATTTCAATAATTTAATGAATTAAAAAAGATGAATCACCATAAATAGGTCATTATGAAACATAAACAGACAAAGTTAAAAATAGACAACTTTCCAGAAATAAAAAAATATTGTTATTAATCTTAAATGCCTAGTGGATAATTTACAACATATGTTAGACACAAGTAGTGTACTATAGTGTTCTGGAAAATAAAGCTAAAAAAATTATCAGGAAGCAGTATAAAAAGATGAGATCAAAAGTATAAAATTAAGTTTGAGATATGTAAATAATAAAAGCAAATATTTAACACATATATTGGGTAGTATTTTCAGAAAGCAACATAAAAAGTGAAAAAAAAGCAATATTTTAAAAGATGATGCCAAATGTTTCTAGAATTTACGAAAGACAGAAGGCCTCATATTATTAAAGCACTCTCATCCCTGAAAAAGTTAATAAAGGTAACCCACATCTAGATATGTCATACCAAAATTTCTGAATAGCAAAACCAGAGACAACATCTGAAAAACAGAAAAAGCCAGATCTCTCAGAAAATTAGACTGAGCCATACTTGTTTTACACATCAATAAAAGAAAAAAGAATATGAAATAATGTCTTTAAAGTGTTAAGAAAAAAAATTAACTACCAACCTGAGCGGTTTGAAGGAACTTAAAGGAAAAGTAAAAATGTCATTTTCAAACCAGTTCTGAACTTGCTACTGAGGATGAAAGAGATATTAATTCAAAAATATTTCAGTAAGAAGGAAATGGGACTCAGAAACCAAATATGAGAGAGAGAGGAAGAAAGATGAGCAAACAATTTTTGTTTAACCTAAATAAGTATTAACTCTAAACAACTGGAGAAGGTAAATAGACAAGTTGAAACTAAAGCATTAGACTCAAATACCATGGACTACTGGAGAGGGCGATGAGAATCAAACTTCCTATGTTCTTTGCATTGTGCAAAAGGAAAGTATTTGTTAACTTTGAAATAGACGAATCAAAATGTGCATATTGAAATAGAACTGTAATGTACAACTTTTATATTAGCAGAGGGTGCAAGGATTACAAAGAGTTTAAGTAGCAAAAATATAAACACATGGATGGGAAGGATACAGTGTGGTAGAAACATAAAACCACTGGTCGGAGAGTTTCACAGCAATGTAGGAGAATTCTGACCTCAATTGAAGAAAAGGTGTGGGCTCTGAAGTTGGGAAGAGAGTTTTAAGTCTACATGAAGCATGCTGTCCTAAAATTATGAAGTGAATGTAACAAAAGCTAGCATTTGTTAAATCTGTGTTAACATAAGTAAATGGGATGCCATTATTTTATTTTCTGTACTATTTAATTTACTTGATATAAATATATAAAGCACTATGATCCCATCATTGAAGATGATGCATTTGTATTCATGCATACTTATATGTATGCATTCTATTCATCATTCTGTAGCTGTTATTAAAGATATTTCTATCTTAAAGAAAAGATACAGAAACAAGAGCTTTTGCTTCCCTGAATAACTAAATCAGGTGATTTCTCATTTATAGTTTTCTGAACAGGATCTACTGTTACTATTCATGAAGTCACACACACACACACACACACACACACACACACACAAATCCAACACAATACAATGCTTTGAATACAGAAGTAAACTCCCTACAGTAAAAAGTTTCATATAGCCATCCAAGGCCTTAGACAAGCAACCTAATAACAGGCCTACATTACTTCTTTAAAAAAGAATGCCATTCATTGGTTTTGCCATCTGCTCAAGGCCATATACTTCACCGTAGAACTGAGATTATTAACAATATCATCAAATTCAACTATCTTTATTTCCATTATATACAATGTTCATAGAGAAAAATTATTTAGATATTATCAAAGGCAAAAATCAGACAAGTAAGGAGATCAACTTTATTCAAGCTATTACAGTAGAGAGAATCCAAGGTCCAAAGACCAGACTAACTGGCAGGATGGTTTTGTCTTATATTTTTACAGGGAGGAATATACAAGGTCTGGCAGAAGTAATGCCTGCTTTAGTGTGGTTGGTAGGGTACGTGATTGTCTCACACGAGATGGACAGCAATTTGAACATATCACCTAAAATGTCACATGGTGTGCTTGAATGTGATATTGTTATGTTACAGAATTACATGCATATGGTTTTGTTATAAAAAGGGGGCATTATTTCTGCCTGACCCTGTATAAGTGATTCACATTTAAGATTGTTTTATAATCGGGGAAAGTTTCAGTCAGTTAGCTGAACAAAAATGTTTATCTCTGTGCATAGATAGTTTTAGGGAAGATCAGTTCTAATCTTAGCTCTTTACTCCTAAAAAAAAGAATGGGAAATTGAGTAGGGACAATATTAGAAGAGTCTTTGGCCTTTTCAGCAGGTTCAGCTAAAAAGAGAAAGGGTTGTATTTGGCCTTGTCAATATGAAGATGGAAGTCAACTTATACGGTAACCTGCTCAGTAGCAAAAAGAACAATAATGTCATGGTTAACCATATGAACTTGGATCCAGAGTGCTTGGGTTAAATTCTCAATTCTGCTAACTAGCTATATGACCTTAAGCAAGTTTCTTATCTTCCATAACATAGCCCACCTCTAGAAGAAGAATAATCATGGCATTTATTTCTTCTTTTCAAAATTAAATAATCAAAGTAAAGCACAGAGTAAGAATTCAGTAAATATTAAAAGTAGGTTTAATTACACAAATTTTTTTTCTCATAATGAAAGACAAATTGACTGCATACCCAAAGTATTTCAGTGTGAATAATGTTATTTCTTAAATGCATTTTACAGTGTTTCAGACATCAGGATATTTGACCCTTTAACACTTGTGCATGTGCATCATTCACTAGAATTCAGTCTTTGTTTATAGTTCTTTTTCTAGCTTCTGCTTTTAACATATAATAGCTTATTTGAAATCTTTAAAGACTTACAGATATTAGATACTCACTCAATTGGATGTGTGTTTGTGTGGGATAGTGTTTTAATTTTCTGCCAGCATCAACATTTTATTATAGTCTAAAATGACAATAACTTACACATGTAAACCAAACCACTACTGTTTGCCTGCCAGCCCTGTCAGAAACAGAGAGAGCATAATTTTTCATCAAAAATATTATCCAGAGAATTGAGTGACAGACCTCTAGCAAATTCATCCCCAAATCCCAGCTTGGCTCTACTCAAATTAGATTTTAGGTTGGGGTTGATTGAGAACATTTTCCCAGGAGCATCCTAAAAACTGTCAGATTCCAGAGCTTTTCAACTGGTGAAGTATAAGATGACACAGTTATATTGTAATTGGATTTTCTGCTTGAAGGTTAAACAATTCATTCATTCTTAACAATTTAGTGTCATTAAATTTGCTAATTTAATTTCTTTTTGCTTTTAACATTTTCTTTTTCTTACTTAAGTAATAGATGGTCACTGTAGAACAAATTGAAAATACACAAATGTACTCATAATCCAACTGCCCAGACATGGCTAATAGTAACATTTTGAAATTCTTCCCCATTTTTTATATACATGCAACGAAGTCTATTTTTGTCTATTTGTCACATCAAGTAAAAACTGCTTTATGGATTATCATTTCATTTGAAGGATATGTTAGAGATGATTAGGCTTAATATGGAAACTATATATACTACAGACACAAACTTTACTTTCAAGTAGCTTTAGAACTACCTGAAAGATGAGATAAACTACTTTTAAAGCCTACGAAACAGAAGCACATCAAGTGGCATATGAGGCTACAGTGTAGACAACTAACTCATGCCATGTATGTTAAAATACTGTAAACAGAGGAAACAATATTGCTTTACATTTGAGCTCCAAGTAAAAATAACAGAAGGTAGGCAATTGATTTGGAATTCAACTGTTCTTCACAAGACTACCCTATATACCTGAACCAGTAAGTAGTAGCAGGGACTTTAGCTTGTTTGATAGTAACTTGGAATATTTCCTAGAAAGCCTAGTAATTCATGTATGCGTATTTAAATTTATTTATTTTAAAAATGTGTTATAAACAAAAAATATAAATAATGTTTCTAGGAAAGTTATTACATTGGTTAGAATTAGTTGTAGCTGCATGCTCAGGAAAAATCAAATTAATATCAGTAAAATTCACAAGATTGTATTCTTTCAAGTAAGAAACATCAATGTCAATAGCCTAGAGCATGGTATACAGTAGCTGCAGTAGCTCCAACTATCACATCTGTATTCTCACTGACAGGCAAAGAAAAGACAACTCAGAGAAGTTGCACACTATTACTTCTAACTTTCACTGTCCATAAATGTTTCAAACAAGTCTAACTAACATGGCATTTATTCTGCTATCTCTTGCTGAGCTAAAAGAGAAGATTGGATGTTGCAGAACAGTAAAAATCTGCTACAGTCCACTTGGGTTCGCCTATCTGTTGCCCTGTCTTGTTCTGGTTGGGGAATGTGAAAAAAACTCAGCCTCACATGTATATGTGATTGAAAAATAAAAATTATTTTACTAGCCTTTTCAGATAACTGTGAGTAATCTTTGATACTTAACAAGTGATAGTTTCTTAAAGGGTAGTTGCAATGTGGAATTTGAAATCATGTCAATGTACATTTTGTACACCACACACTTTTAAGACAATAACAATGCAAAAAACAAATAATGTCTCTTATTATTATGAAAATAATTTTTACTTTGCAGATCCCCAGAAGGTCTCAGGAATCCAACATGGTGCTCAGAACCATTCATGTAGAGACAAACTTAATTTTGTCTTTAACTCAAGTCTGAATTTTAATCAGTCTTTAGCACTCAAAGACCTTATCAATTTAATTTCTGTTTAGAATATATAATTAGTTGATATTTACAACATGAAAATTTTCAATTGTCTGGAATACCTTAGTTCTATCTCATATCTGTTTATAAAACTCTCAGTTACCTACTGTGCTCAGATCTTTCTTGCAACACATTGCCAAATATCGCCAGTACTTACCTGAATCTACCATTGTTTTACAACTTCTTCCTCTACTTCCCCAAGTTTAATAAATTCATAATATATGCATCACAAACTACCACAGTTCAAAGCTTTAGAAAATGTTTTGCCACAGAAAAACATGTATTACCGCCTTTTTCAGCCTCAGTATAATTTATCTTGCCACCATTTCTTAATCACTAAGGAAAAGCCAAACTTTTCAGGTCCTGCCCTCCCCAGACACAATCAAAATAAATTATGCTGCAATAACAAAAAAAAAATAGTTCACTTGCATAAATAAACATGGGGTTATTTCTTCCTCACATTAAAAGTCAAATTTAAATCACCAAGGAGCTTCTAGTTTACATAGTCATTCAAAGACCAGGACTGGTGGATTTTCCATTTTTCTTGCTGCTGTCTCAACACTCAAAAGTGTGGTGCTGTAAGGGAGGAGAGCCCTGAGGGGCCTCACACTGGCAATTAAAAGCTTCAGCCTGGAAATGATACCCATTAACCAAACTAGATCATGTGGCTCCACTAACAACTACAATTTTTAAAAGTATAAGCATGGGCTTGTGTCTGTAATGAGAGGAATACTGGCTGTAGGGGGGACTAGAGGACATTATCTAATATTTGTCCCAACTTACAAAGATGGTTTCAACACTTTAAAACTTAATCTGTGTTCATAAATTTAACATAGTTAGGTTTCTTTTTGATTAATTCCATTATCTATTTGACAAACAAACTTAATGGATACATACATTTTATAAATATAGTGAATTAAACTTTTACCATTATGACAATTCTTAAAATCTATTAGGTATCCCAACATTCTATATAAAATATTTCATTTTAAAATCAGATGTCTAAATCAATTACCTAATCAAACAGTTGGCAATTATACTTACAAGGTTAATATCTAATAGGTCTAATTCTGTTAAACAAAATTAAAAATAGTTCTCTGACCAAAATGCAAAAATATTAGAATACAATTAGAAATAATTCCAGGTCTTCTCTAGATTTAAAAAAAAAAAATGCTAATTTTCAAAAGAAACAATTATCCCACCTCAGACTATTGGCAGACTAAGTCCATGGCTGACTTAAAGCTACTAACATGACAATATTGAACATGGACTTAGAAAGAGATGCTCAGGAGCACACTCGTAGTATTTTCACTTTACAGATACAATAGTAATAAATAACCTTAAGAGCATAAATAATAGAAAAAGCTAGAAAAATAATTAGAAAGGATGTTCTGAATTTTTCACGAAACAGGTAATTTTTATTACCTGTTTTTATATAATTTAATTGTATATTTATGTAACTTCTGAAATGACTGTGTTTAACAATGGGCTTGCAAAATTCCTAACATTATAGCATTTGGTTCTCCATGTTACGTGGGCCAGCTCCAGCACGTCACTTAATTACAGGAACAATGGTTGCTACAGGGACGGGTGCCCGGGAAGCCCTGCCCACTTTGCTCACACAAGGCTAGCAGTCAGTTTTCTACTGCTCAGACTTGGTTGGAAAATCTTCCTTTGCAAAATATGGGTCCTCTTAGGGGAAAGACCTAAACATACTGAATCAGAGGTTCTTCTACTAAATAACCTAGCTAGATTATTCCATTTGAAGCTCACAACCAAAAGATGCCTTTCCAGAGCTAGAGATTCTAGTCATTTTAGTCCTTTCAAGTATAAGCAAACAAGCGAGAGTTCACAGGACCTAAGAAGCGCAGTTCACATAAAAGAACAATCAAAAAAAGAGAAAAAAGAAAGCGAGAGGAAGCATAACTCTGCAGGATTAAGAAAATGCCCCCCCCCAAAATTCTCTGCACTATCATTAGGATTCTCAAAAATAAGAGATGCCATGACAACCATGACAAAAAGTGCAGAATATTACATAATATAGAGTATGCTAACTATAGTTCACAGTACCGGTTGTATATGCAAAAATTGTTAAGAGAGTAGATCTTAAAAATTCTCATCACAACAACAACAAAACTTCATGACTATGTGCGATGATGGATGTTAACTAGACTTATTGCAATGATTATTTCATAACATATACAAATATCAAATCGTATTTGATATTTGATATTAGGTTGTACACACGAAACTAATATGTTATATGTCAATTTTATCTCAATTTTAAAATAATAGGATATTATTAGAGAGTAATGTTCAGGATATTTAAGGAAAAAAACTCCTAGAAATTCAACACACTGACAGAAATGTAAATAAATAAAAGTTAGAAGGAATTTACTAGTCAGAGAAAATAGAACAAAATCACAAAGAAAGATAAAAGGTAATGCATGTGTGTATGGTCTTGGTGGTGGTGGTGGTTTCATGGATGTATACAAATCTCCAAACTCATTGAATTATATACATTAAGTATGTATTGCTTTTACATGCCAATTATATCTCAATAAAATGTTTTTTTAAATGAGGAAAGATCAATCCAAGAAGTTCAATATTCAGATAAGATAACTTCCAGAAAAAGTCATTGGAGAAAAAAGAAAAGATGAAATATGTTTAGGAAATTTTCCTGGAAATAAAGCACAGTGTATTTTAAATATAAAGAGCCCTAAGTATTCCAAGCATAGTATATGAACATTTAATACAAAACTGAATACATTTATTAAATTTTAGAACAATGGGGAAGTTACAAATACCAATTTTTTAAAGATTTTATTTATTTAATTTTAAAGAGAGGAAGGGAGGGAGAAAGACCAAAGAGAAAAATCTCTTGGTTGTCTCTCATGTGTCCCCAACTCGGGATTTGGTCTGCAAACTAGGCAGGTGCCCTGACCAGGAATGAAATAAGCAACCGCTTTTTTTTTTTTAAAGATTTATTTATTCTTAGAGAGAGGGGAAGGAGGGAGAAAGAGAGGGAGAGAAACATCAATGTGTAAAAGAAACATTCATCAGTTTTCTCTTTCACACGTCCTGACAAGGACCAGCCTGCAACTCAGGCATATGTCTTGAGGACCAATGACCTTTCACTTTGTAGGACAATGCCCAACCCACTGATCAACGCCAATCAGGGCTCAAATATCATTTTTTTAAATTAAAAAAATGTATAATTTAAAAGGTCAGTTATCATACCAGCTATAGACCTAACAAAAACACTTGAAACTGTAAGACAATAGAAAAGGAACTTTAAAAATCTAAAGGAATATTGTATAGAATCCCAAATTCTCTACTCAACCAAAGCTATCCAGCCAGCTAATCGATCCAGTGTTATTGTCATGTGCTCAAGGATTTAAAAAATTTCATTCCCGTATTTTTTTTGTTCCTCAGGAAGGTGATGTTTGACTTACATTGTCAACATAAGGGAACAACATGCAAAAGAGTCCATACTAGAAACAATACCTAGCACAGGGCAAAATGAGCGAGATGCTCCAGGAAGAAGGCAAAGATTGACCCTCGGATGACAGAAACGCACCAGCATAGGAGTAGAGTCACTCTGCAGCAAGTCAGAAAGCTGGGCAGGGATGGCTTCAGGGAGATAAAATGCCCAGCACAACTAATCTGCCTGAACATTTAAAGGGGGATGTAGACAGCTTTCTACGTGTTTATATTTGAATCAATTGAATCAATAATAAGCACATAGAAAATCAAGCAAATTTTTCTTTTTTTTTAAAAAGTGGTACAGAAATAAACAATCCATCAAGACTCAACTATGAGAGCATTTACATACTCATAAGAATGTAAACAACAGTTATAAGTATTATCAAATTATTGCTATATTAGGAGAATGGAAATGGGAAGTATGAATGGATATGGTGGGACAGAATCACAGAGAAGATTATTTTCTAATGGGAAGTGAATAGATGACATTTAAAACTAAATAAACAAAAAGTAGCAATGTTATTTAACACTTTATTTTGAACCACTGAAGTAAATAACAAAAATAGCAACCTAGAAGAAATGAGAGTGGATTTTCCCTAGTACAAATATTAATGCAATTGTAAATAAAATCTCAATAATATTTGAAAGATAATGGGATGAGGTCAACAAAATGATTTAAAGTTGTCAAATAATACTTAGAATTATAAAAAAATTTTGAAATAGAAATTAAATGTACTTGCACACCAGAGAGTAAAATATTTGCTCAATTTTCAGTAATTTATACATTATAGTTCTGTCCCAAAATTCAGAACAGTGACACTGAATAAAAAGGATCAGCAATACACATTAGACCTTAACAGTTAATTAAGGAATAATAAAAAAAAAAATGGAGTCACTGTAGACAAGCTACTAAATTAGTAAAGTCAAGTTAGGTTGAAGTATGAGAAAACTGTTCTATTCTTGTTGTTATTAACATGGGAACTTAGCTCTCTAACTTTCCAGTCTTGTGTCAATGCCTAGATGAATGTTTGGACATACACCAGATTCCAGATAACACTCTGATTAACTCCTGAAAAACTAAGAAAACAATGTTCATGTATCCAGACCATATGACATCCATTATTCAGACCACCTGTCACCTAGAGTAGGGGCCCCCAACCTCCCTCCTCCCCATGCATTGTGGTCACCCGGGCATTACCACTGGAGCTCTGCCTCCTGTCTCCCACCCTTACTCCACTCAGTGGAAAAATTGTCTTCCACAAAACCGGTCCCTGGTGCCAAAAAGTTTTGAGGACCTCTGATCTAGAGGATTTCCATCTCAGATCAATCCAGAGGCTAAGAATGCAGGCCAAATTCTTCTCAAGAATGACTTATTAACTATAAGAATGCTCAGCGTTTTTTTGTTTTTGTTGTTGTTGGTTTTTTTGTTTTGTTTTGTTTTTTGTTTTTTTTTTTTGCTTCATAGCAGTCTAGATACTGCTTAGCTGCGCTTCTGGGCTACAAACATAAGACACTTCATTATATCTTTATCATTTGTTTCTAGCCAAAGCCTCCAGATTCATTGACAGTCAAAGCAATAATATAGGATGAAGATATTTTGTGTTACTGATGAAATGTAAAATTAGACAATGAATATTTCTGTGATAGCAACTTGAAGTGGAAAAATAAGCGCAATATGTAACTTGTACAACATACCAAAATGATTAATTATAAAAATAAAACCATGCAATATTTAAGATAAACCATTATTCAATATTTATTCACCAGGTGAAAAAGATATTTCTATGTATAATATGAAAAAACCAGAATGAACTAATAATTTTAACTAAAAAAATGAAATACTGTATGTTAAAAAATGTCATAAATACAATAAATTTTCTTTTACAAACTGCCAAAATCTTGGAACAGCCAGAAAACATTAGTATGTAGTTTATTTAAAATATATAAAATTTTAGAAGTGATAGTACTTAGATTGTAATAATTTCTCCAATATCTATTTAATAAAAATTATTCCACTCCTATCATAATGGCCTAAGAATATAAAACATATAAATTTTGAAAGTTGTTCAGATCTGTTAGAACTTTGTCTTAGAAAAGGTTAGCAGTGACTATATCTAATACATACACACAGTAACTAAATTTGCATCAATAAATATAGTATCTTTCCTACCCTTAGTTTTGATTCTGAATATGAAAGCTTACATGTAACTTCTAAAATCTTTTTTCTGAGTGTGTGGTAAAATATACATAACACAAAATAATACATCTTAACCATTTTAAGTGTACAAGTCAGTGGCATTAATTATACCCTCAATATTGTACAACCATCACCAGTATCCACCTGCAAAATTGTTTTACCATTCCAAAGAGAAACCCCATAACCATTAAACAGTAATTTCTCACTCACTATCCCCCCAGGCCCTGGGAACCACTAATCTACTTTCTAATTCTACGAATCTATAAGTTTCTAGGTACTTCATATAAGTGGAATCATACAATATTTGTACTTTTGTGTCTGGCTTATTTCAGTTAGAATAATGTCTTTAAGTTTCATTGATATTATGGCATATATCAAAATTTTATTCCTTTTTTGAAGTGAGATAATATTGCACTGCATGTATATACCATATTTCATTTATCCAATTTATCCATCAATGGGCATGTGTGTTCTTTACTCTTAAATACTGAATCTTAAAATAGCCTCTTAACTATTTTAGCTTCATAGTTATTTTATTTGTACATGTTTAAAATTTTTAATATTTTGTACCCTACTGCTATAGTGAACATAATAGTACTTATTCTAACCTCTTGAGTTTATTAAAGTATAAATGTTTTTATTAACCTCCACTTACCAAAAAAAAAAAAGCATCAATTAGAGTTTTCTAAATATAAATGTTATATTTAGGGAATTCTTTTATGTGGAGATGCAAATTTCAAAATATAAAGCAATAAAAACTGCATATATCATTATATTATTTAGAATATAAACTTTAAAATGAAGGATCTCAAAATGCTATTAAGGTAAAGCATTATTCTTATAGACAGAAGCATTTTGTGAGCATATACAGTGGTAATGAACTGTTTATTCTCTAATTACATGAAGAATCACAACTACCAAAAAAATGATATTTCAAAAATGCCAAGCTAAATTTTTGTTTGCCTTGCAGTAAAAAGAATCTGTATATGTTATAATTGGAATCCTGATTTGTTTCCTATTAAAAGAATTTCACAAACACAGTGCTAAATATATCCAAAGACTAAAAAAGAATATAAATATGCAATTGTCATTCAAATTAATGATGTAATTTAAGTTAAAAAAATATTTATTGCATATGGAAATTTTCTCTAAACATATGGGCTGAGAAGAATGGGGTATAAAACAGAATTAATTTCTGCTGCTCAAATTAAATAGTATGGTCATAATTTTTTTCTAAATGCATTTATGAAAAGTGACTTCAGACCTTAATGAAAAGTTTTCTTTTTATTTCTTATTTTTATCTTACGAAAATGGAAGATCATTAAGACTTTAGTTATTGGTAGTTTATATAAATAGATTGATGCCAATTTTTAATAAGTATTTGGTCAAACACTACAAAATTACACTTTTATTTGACCTCATCAGCACCTGCATTTTCCCAATTCTTTAAAGTTGTTAATTATATCTGTCAGCATTGGACTATTTTATCATTCCTTTCTACCAAGTTCTACAGGTTAGTCTATTATTTCAGCCGTTGTCTTAACACTGCTGTTCACCAAAGAACAAAGACAAAAAAGAAAAACCATTTAGGCTGCAATCAAGAATAAAAAGCATTTGTTTGAGCTAAAAGGATTGTCATCTAAGAGATGCAGATTCAGGTAGCAGCTCCACCTGCATTCTGGGGAAGAAAAAGAAAGCCTTAGCTTATTGAAGTCAAAACCACAAGTTTGTATCAAAAGAATCTTTTTCCGTTGATTGTCTAGCATGGAGTCATCACTAGTTCAAAAAGGATTGGTCAAATCCCAATGGTGAGATTCTGAGGTAAGCCAGTTCCAGGATGTGCTTCTATAGCAAACATGAAAGTCCAAGCGGTCAAGCTTCATTTAGTTCCTCTGTGTCAGTAAAGGATACTGGCTGATGAACCAGATTGACTCCTTTCAAGATAAGGAATATAGATGGTTTTGTCGCTATGGTGAGAAGTTCAGGATGTGGTCTCACAGCTGGTTCAAAAGTTTATAGGTGGGATAAGCATAGGGCAAATTTTTCATAACCTCCAGTTTCCATTTTAGTTCCTTTGACATAAGTGACTTTATCCAGGCAATTTCCCTTCACACTGACCAAGCTTTGTCTCCAATGGTTTTTATTTCTTTTTCACGTGAGGTCTTTTGTTTTTCTGGAATATTTATTCTGTGATACCGGATCTCATAATCATTGTCTTTTTTGTTTGTTTTTTTCTTGTATTATTACTGCAATTCTGATGATTGAATTAAATTTCCCTTGTTTTATCTCTTTCCATGAGTTAAACATAGTTTTACAATTTATTTTCTAACTTGCCATTTTGTTCTTTGTCCAATTTTCTGTTTATTAAGCTACTTTTTATGTTTTGTGATCACACTTTTTATTTAAGGGAAATCTTTCTAAATGTCAAGATTGGGTTTTTTGTTTTATATTTTCTGATTTTTGGCATACATATGTTCTTCCTTACTTAATCTTAATGCAGTATTTAATATGGATCCCTCCAAAATGTTATGTTATTTGTAGAGACATTGATTTTCATTTTTTATATTAATTCTCTTTTATTGTCTTTATTCTCCTCACTATATTGAGTATAGCACAGTATAGTAATTTTCCTCAGTTTCTTAATCCTGACCAAAGAGCATGTCTTTTTCTATAATTTAGAGTGGAACTATGTTCACTCAGGATTTTATATAGTTGCTTTAAAAATATTCAGCCACACATGAATGGAAAAGTGGATAATAGGTCTACCCTTGCCCTACTATGCCTACCAAAAGAAGACTGAGAGAAAGCCCTAAGTCAGGATCATTATGAGTGATCTCAGAAATCTGTATGCATCCCAGGAGTATGGCTAGTGTGAATAGTGTTCTTCTCTGACATTTTACATTCTACTCTTGCTCTGCACCATGATATGTTAAAATCCAGTTTTAATGACACTATACCATGTTCTCTCCATACAGGGAAAATATGAACATCCAAGCTTATTTACACAAGTAATAAATGAATATTGTTCCGAAGACGAAAGGGGGGCAATCAAAAATACATATAAAAATAAATATCTCTACTCTATCTTTTCCATACTAACACATTCATTCCCTCTTCAGAGAAGGCTACTGCAATTGCTTTATTTTGTATTATTCTAGGCTTGTTTCTGTTTCTTCTATATTCCTTTTCTAATGGTTTTATAAGTCCATTTATATGCCATTGGCTTCCAAATTTTTCCTCAGTCATAACTCCTAAAAATTGCCTTATGCAAGGTGGATACTCAATAAATATTTACTGAATGGATTTTACACATAGTACAACAAGTAATGTGTATATATATATATTTCCTTCAAATTTATTTTCTATTTAGCAACATATTCTGAAAATCTTTCTGTTAGTATATATTGATCTTACCCTACTTGTTATTCTTAACTATCTGTAGTATTTCACTTCTTGAATAATTCTTGTTGCTAGGCACTTCATGGCTTTTATTTTTTGCTATTACAGCTGATCTTACAGTGACTAGTCTTATACATATAGTCTTCTGCACATATGTTCTTATACATGTATTTCTTCAGGGAAAATACTGAGAAGTGAATTGCTGGAAGATAAAGTGTTCAATTTTCTATATAAATCTTCATCTCATTTTAATACAAGCTTATAATTTTAAAAATGTTGTGATGTGCACCTGATTCTGAGGAAATAAAAGCTCTAGACTTGTGCATCTGCAGCATGTATATTTATAAAGAAATTTTATAAAATATACTACCAAAATTATCTTGAAATTGAGAAGGCTGTTCTTTTATATGTAATAAAAACTTTTAATAAAAGTGAAATAGAAAAAGTGGGCCAAAACCACCAATAAGTCAGTGTGTTATATATTTTTACTGAATAACATTATTTTTAAATTATGCTGAAATGTCAACAGGAACAGAGATAGAAAAGATCATTAAATGATGGGGGGACAAAACAAACTAGGACGGTTCATCTTCTGATTCAAAAATTTACTGCAGTATTATACTGGGGATCATAAAGTTCTTTATAATTTATGATATAAGTGAAAAGACAGGAAATAAAGATAATGACAAGTTTTATTCAAAATCCCAAGTGTCCTCGATGTGCTACACATCTTTCATCCTATGAGTTACAGTTTAATAACAGACATAGATTTTTAAATAATTTCTTCAAGTTAATAATGCAACCTCTTTCATATGTGTTACATTACTAGCCATAAAAAGTGATATTGAGTAAATTTGACTTATTAAGGGAAGAAAATATTCTATTCATTTAGGATGGTTTTTAACATGGATGACTAAATAAGAATATAATGTTTAATGCTATTAAATCAGTTACCCCACCTCACTTTTTCTCTCTGAATGTGGAAAGCAAGCTATGGATTCAAAGTAAATGTTGACCAAGAAGGGCTGTGACTGGGAATGGCCAAGAGCAAACCTTGGGGTGCAGTGCCTAACAGAGAGGAGGAGCACCCAGCCCAGGTGTGAAAACTGGACCTGAGGGTCCGTGTACACGAGAGGTTTAAAAATTAAACACACGCAACACAAACACACACCAAAACAAAACACAGTAGATCTTTATCTTAGCAGCTGCATAGAACAGGATGGCAAGAAAACAGTAAACTTGCATTATAACATGTTAATTTGGGAATTAGGAAAATTAACTCCACAAAGAGGCTGATGCCTGGCCAACTTTTCTGCATCCTAATTGTACTTAACTTTTTTTTTTTTTTTTTTTTTTTTGCCAGGAACAAATGCCTAAATGTGACTGACTTGATACCTCTAAATGAAAGTAAATTAAAGTAAATGTTAAAAGTGGAAAGTTGGGAAGAGTATCAAACAACTTCTTTCACAATCATTTTTGGTAACTGAGAATGCCGTTGCTATAGTTGACATTATTTTATGCTTTAGATTTATGTCCCTTTCCAAGTTTTCATTAAAGTCTTAATCTCAGTGAAAAAGGTGGGATAAACCAGTTTAAAAGGCACTAGAATTTAGACTTCAGCCTCACATACATGTCCCTATTTAAAGCTTGCTAAATTTCATTTTTTATCTCTGTAATATATCTGGTTTTCAGTTTGTCAGGGAAAATGAACTTATCCACTTCTCCAGCAAACATTCTTGATGTACATTTTATATGTTTACCTTACAAAATTGGCAGCACTTTGAAAATATATAGAGGCTATGTGTTTTCCTGTCCCACAAGAGTTCAATGCACTTCTTTTTAACTCTGAACTCTTACTTCCAGATTCTTTTATTGTTGTTGTTAACAATTTCCAAGCAACTGGGTTTGTCAGGTACATTGCGCAATTTACTTCATGAGTTAATGTTAAAAATGCATACGTAAGGTGTGTATTAATCATAACATCTTCACTAAAGCTATTACAAATTAATTATTTATTTTTAAAAAGAATATATTTCATAATCCACTTTAAAGTGACATTACTCATAATAGTGTCTGGAAAGGTTATATATTTGAAAATATATTTTTAATATACTCAAAATATATAAAGTAGGATTTTGGAATGAATAAGTCTCAAAACCTTGGTAAAGACAAAAATTAAAAATGAGACAATTTTTTTTTCTGTTGAAAATAGGGAAAGAGACTTATTTCTCCTCAGAACATTTTAGAAATTTTGTGTTTTCTCTCTTTGAAATGTATGTGAATCATTTTGAATACTATATATGCCTTTTGTCAGCTGAAGAACCTCAGAATGTCCTTCTCAAGGACCTAGGAAACACTTCTTTTAAATCTAAGTATCTAGAGAGATAGTGCTCTTATCTTCCTTTATGTGGAAATGTATTAAGCTAACTTCAGCAGGCTCCTCATTGCAAGTTGTCAAATTACCTCCTATCCTAAGGAGACCAATTTGAGTTTGTTTATTGTTTTTTCATGTGGTTAAAGTCAAATAGTTAATACACAGGTATCAGGAAAGTGTTCAGTCTTTCTGACTCCACCTTGTTCAAGCCTGCTTTGTTTCCATGGCCTCCAGGCTAATAGCATCTGCTTAGTTTTGCAAATAAACATGTTTACCACTGGAAGAATTCTGCTTTAAGAGTTGAGGAAAGTATGTATTGTTTCCAAAGATTTACAGGAAACTTCTGAATAAACTCACATCAACTAGCACAATCTTCCTGGACCCCTTCTGGCACCTAGATGTCTGTGGTGGTCAATCAATTCTTGACCTGCCCATTTCCTCTTCCCTTGATATAAAAGAAATCTGAACTCTGTACTTTCTTAAGGTGGATGTGAGGTACCACTCTCTCCCATCTTCTTGGTTGGTGCCTTCTCGGTCAATAAAACTTTCTTTATTCCAAAATCTGAGGTTTTGAGATTTGGCCTTTCAGAGTGTCAAGAACACAGACTTTGGACCAATATCATACATGTCACTCTAATTATCAAGTAATTAGGATAAATTATGTGTCACCATTTGTGCTCTCAAGGCCTCTTCTCAAAGACCAGTTATTGTTTACCTTGAGAACATTTATGTATAGCAGGTTCCCCTTATCTGAAGGGGGTGTATTCCAAGATCCCCAGTGGATACCTGAAAACTTGGATAGTACCAAACTCAATATATACTATTTGTCTCTATACATACACACCTAAATACTAATGACAAAGTTTAATTAATAAATTAGCCACATTAAGAGATTAACAACAATAACAATAATAAAATAGAACAATTACAAAAATACTATTAAAATAAAAGTTATGTGAATATGGTCTCTCACTCTCTCAGCAAGGAAACACTGTGCAAAGGGATCATTCATATCTCTGGCAGGACAGAGTGTGACAATGGGAGTTCATCTTGACAGAAAGGTACACAATTTAAAACTTACGGCTTATGTATTTCTGAAATTTTCTATTTAATATTGTGAAAAACAGTATAAACAGAACAACTTTACAACTTTCTTTTTAAGGTGGATGTGAGGTTGAAACATCCATCCTGGAGGAACTGACTTACACGTCTTACTCCTCAAACCTTGGGAAGATTAAAACTGGGCAAAATAACTTTTGGTCTAAGCCTAAAGCAGCACTGCAACTCAAACAACTGTTTGCCAAGGTAACAAGAAAGTATATATTATAACTACCAGGCTGAAGATTAAAAATATTCTTTAGAATTAACATCCCTATATTAGATTATGTACACCCATAGAAATGCCTTTCTTCTATTTACGTAACTGATCCCCTTCTCTTTCTCATAAATACCCCGTGCCTTTGTCTCATAATTGGAACACTACTTGGGTTTCTGCCTAAATCAGTGCATCTAAAGTAGCTGTTCTTTTGAATCTCAAATAAATGCTTGTTGTTCCTCAGTTTATTTTCAGGTTAACAATATTTTCAGACCAGTTGACATGGGTAACTGAAACTGCAGAAAGTGCAACGACAAATAAGGAGGGACATCTGTAATGGGTTTTGCCTGGTTGGCTATATAAGAAGGTGAGATTTGTCTTTGAAATCTCTTAATGTGATGTGCATCACATTCTTATTTAATGTTAATTAAAAAATAGAAATAAACTCAAGATGGATAAAAGATTTAAAGGTAAGTTGCAACACCATGAAAATCCTATAGGAAAACATAGGCAGGAAACACTCAGATATCCCACGCAGCAATATTTTCACCAATATGTCCCCTAGAGCAATGGACATAAAGGAAAGAATAAATAGATTGGACTTCATCAAAATAAGAAGCTTCTGTATGGCTAAAGAAAACATCAGTGAAATGAAAAGAAAGCCAACCATATGGGAAAATATATTTGCCAATGATACCTTAGACAGGGGTTTGATATCCAAAATATATGAAGAACTCCCATGTCTCCACTCCCGGAAGACAAACAATCCAATTAAAAAAATGAGCAAAGGACCTAAACAGACACTTCTCCAATGAGGACATATACAGGGCCCAGAGACATATAAAAGGATGCTCATCATCACTAGTCATCAGAGAAACGCAAATTAAAACCACAATGAGATACCACTTCACACTGGTCAGAATGGCCATCATAAATAAATCAATAAACAACGGGTGCTGGTAAAGTTGTGGAGAAAAGGGAATCCTATTCCACTGTTGGTGAGAGTACAGACTGGGGCAGCCACTGTGGAAAACAGTGTGGAATTTCCTCAAAAAGCTAAAAATGGAACTGCCTTTTTACCTGGCAATTCTGCTGCTAAGATTATACCCTAAGATACCCTAAATACCATATGATCTCACTTATAAGTGGAACCTAACCAGCAAAGCAAGCAGGCAAGGAAAATATGACTAACAATGTTGAAAGAAAGAAGAAACCAACAGGGATGGGAGGGAGGGAGGGAGCAGGGTAGCCGGGAGGGGCAGGGTCAGATCAGGGAACAGGTGTGAAGGACGTATGGATGCAGTCAAGGTGGGGAAGGATTGAGGAGGGGAGGTGGGGATGGGTGGGGCAAGGGAAAGTGTTGGCAGGTAAATGGAGACAAATGTATTGAAACAATAAATAAATAAATAGGTAAGTAAATAAATCTTCCTAAAAAGAAAATAAAGAAATTGAATTGGATTTAAAAGATGTCAAAGTTCAGTATGAACTATAACATGTGTCCATATATTTTTTCATACAAAATAAAACAAAAAAATGCTATAAAAAGCCAAAAAGATAGAATATGGAATTATAAAAAAAGTGGAAGGAGATTAATTTCAAACTATAAAGGATGTGGAAATTAGAAAAGTTGGTCAGGAAAGGAGAAATTAAGTGGAGTCTCTAAATATAGAGAATGTGGAGGCATGAATAAACAGGATATACAGAGGAAATTCTAGGTTTAGAGGACAGCATGGAAAAAAGGTGGAGTGAAAAGCTTGACTGTAAATAAGAAACAGCAAAATATCCAATTAGTCCAAAGGAGATACATGGAAGAGTAAATTAATAGGAGCAAATATTGAAAGATAAGCTGTAGGATGAATGCCAATATAATGTTAAAAAAACTAAACTAAAATAAAATAAAACTGTTTTCTTTCTCTACCACTTCTCGTACAGAAGTTTTATGGATTGGGAGAAGATTTTGTATTTTTAATTGTATTTCTCCAACAACTTCACCATAATGAAACCTCTTCCTTCCTAATTTTTTTCAAGTAGAATTTTTCTATTGCCTTCTAAACTGCTGTGGCCCTTATGTACTTTATACACTTTTAAAGGAGGTCTAATTTCTTCAGATTATAAAAGACATGATGCACCCATATTTTTTCCCTCCATTTTCTTGCCTACTGGCTCCTCGTGTTCTTTCATTTAGAGCGGTCAGCATCTGAGGGTTCATTTTGCCAGAACTGGCTGGCCTACAACCCTGGAGCTCTTCCTTGAAGGGTGCATCCCTCGGGGCAGCATTAACCAATGACTGGTGAGTGTGAAGCATAAAAAAGACTGCAGCTTCCTGGCCCCCAGAGCAAGAAAATTCTGAGGTGCAATCACCCTGTTTCTGGAGCTCCCTCATAGGGTCAAGTTGAGGAAACTTTGTTCAGTATGGCATCCTTGACATCTACTTGTATTCCCAGGCCCACTGTCCTAGTTACCGGTCAGCATTTCCTGGGGACATTCTTAATAATAAACAAATTCTCTTCTCAGTGTCTGGAGAAATTAACCTAGGACATTATCTTCACTTTCATTCATGGTTTTAGCACCGAGACAGATTCCCTCTTGCCGCATCCACCGCTCTCCCAAACTCCTCCTGAGGGGTGACTGCTCCAAGAGGAAACCAGAGTAGAATCATCATCCTGGGGCTGGTTCCATTTTAGTTTGGGCTCAAAAAGAACTTCTTTATTCTGGAGATTGTTAACGGAGGATGTGGTTAAGTCATTAGTGAGCTTGAACTTTAAATGAAAACTCACATTGGAGAATCCCGAAACAAAAAATGTCTTTAGTGGAAAAACAGGTGAGATTAGAATAAATTCTGTACTTTAGTTATCAATATTGCACCATGGTTAATTTTTTTGGTAACTACACTAGGGTTAGGTGAAGTTATTACCTTAGAAGATGTGGTGTAAGGGATATAAGGAAAATCTTTATACTAAAATTAGTTGAAAATTAAGTTATATTTGAAACTTAGGACAACACAACAGAAAGAAATGTTTAAACACTAAATCAAAGCTTTTAAAAGGGTGAAAACTTGAAAACAACTGTGGAGTACACAGTTTTCAGAAAAACATATTCCAGATAGACCTTTCAGTTATGCAAATGTAAGGCAGAGATTAGCATCAGAAGAGATGTGACTGTTGTCTAGAAGAAGCTTAGTTTCTCAGGGCAATAATGTAAATGGTTGTGGATGTTTTATGCAGAATTGCAGTTTTGTAGACTATTTCTCTTTTAGAGAAATGTTTCTTTTTAAGCCACTGGTAAGGCTGCAATGTGCAAGGATATTGAGGCTGTTAAACTGGGGGGTGGGGAGGGGGATATACCATATGTAAACATGTATGTGCTCACACGGCTTAATTTAACTAGGTCCTCACAGAAAAACAGAAAACTGAGAAGACTAATGAGAAGAAGTAAAATTCATTTACATTTCCCTGGAGAAAGACTGAAAACAAAAGAAGTGGATCAGGAAGGGTGAAATGAAACCAGAAATATCCCATGTGTGGAATAAAAAGATAATCAATGCAGACTTTGAGAGATATATTGTGGCTAGTCATTTTGTTTTGACATGTCTATTTTGATGGGCCTGTATTCAAAGAAACAAAACGTGCTCAAAGTCACAGTTGCTGATTGAGGTCAATTATCCTAGGTGACATAGAAATGAGTTGGTATTCAGGGCCAAATTGCTACGATGATGAAAGTAAGAATATTATAGGTGCCCCCAAAGTGCCATCATGCATTTTGAAGCTTAATGAAGATCTAATAGCAGATGTATATTACCTTTTTTGTTTATCATACCTATGTGTCTTTTTTGATTCTTCATTAAAGTCTCATTAAAGATTGCAGCCTGATAACAGCTGTCTCCTGGGAATTAAGGCTACCTGGAGTAGCGGTACAGGCTAGAGTTGCCATCCTCTAAGGACAGAATAGTTGTCCCAGTGGTGACTTAAGAGAGGTCAATGTACTCCAAAAGGAGGTAACTGGCAGAAGAATGACCAGTGTCAGTGAGCAAATAGAGATGGACACCATATGTAACAGAGGTCCAGGCAGTTACACAGGCTGATACCCGAACTTCTTTGAAACAAAACTTCTCAAATATAAAGTACTAGAAAAGCATGAAACATTCTATTTTAAGGAGATCTTTGAATCATACATTTTCTGGTGAACAACAGAAGCTGGTGAATTCTAAAACCACTGAATTATATGTGAACATCATGACCTCTTATTCAGGCTTCTTCTCATCTTCTCTGTGGCTTTGATAGTAGGTAACTTGGGTGCTTATATTGATGACGACCACTGTTAAAGAAAAATTATTCTGAGCCCTGTTAAAATGATCAGGGAGACTTTATTCAGGACTACTGCAGTAAAGAGATAGCGTTCAAACACAAATATAACAAAGGCAGCTGGGAATTTAGAGCCAAACAGCAGAATAAGGAGGTCAGTGGTTAGAGATTACTAAGAACCACCAAGGGTAGAAAGATTCTTGCTAAACTAACCTATCAGAATTTTTGCTAAAGGCAGGCCCGGGTAATCAGATATCAAGGGTGTGGGGATTCTCACTAAATTGACTTAGCAGTATTCTCATTATTACTGCATCATGCAGATCTAGCAAAGACAGGAGCTAAGGTCAAAGTCTAGTTGAGAAGGGGACTCAGAGAAGCCTGACTAGAGTTTGGTCAAAGAAAAAGTCTTTGTCACCACACATCACGGCTTTATAAAAGTTGCCTGCCCTGTCTAAGCTATAGATAAGTTTTTTTTCTGTCTCCTTGCTTTTAATTAGCATTCGACTGTTAACCTAATTCAACAAGGATTTGTTGTGTGTCTGCTATGCGTCTAATACTAATTAAAAATGCTTATAACTTTAGCTTTTTAGATCCAGCTGTTTACAATGAACATCAAATTTTCCAAATTAGATATCAGGATACATGATCCCAGAGAAAGAATATTTTAAATTTAATCTATTTAAATGAAGATTCCCTGAAGGTGTAGAGATTAAATAAAATGTTCTTATACTTTTAGTGAATTGTCCTTAATTCACCCATACAAGGAAATAACTTCAGTAGATGCCACATGCCAGGAACTGAGCACTGGAAAAAGAGAAACTGTCACAGCAGATGATACCAGTGTCCAGCCCATGCCCCTCAGCAACGTTTCCCATTTTTGCCCACTGGCTCCCTATGTGCTTTCACTTCTGCATAAATTCTTTGAAGCTTCTTCCATGTAGAAGAGGAGACTATTCCTCTATTCCTTGAATCTGGCCTGGCCGTCTGTGTTCTTTTTTCCAACCAAATGTAGCATTTGAAGTGCTATACATCTAACAAGTCTCAGGAGACCTTCTGGCTTCTGATTGTACACTTTCGCTGCCCTGAGACAGTCATGTGTGAAGAAGCAGGAGATCTCAAAGGAAGAGACCAGATGAGCCGAGATGAACTGTATCACCTCAGGGACCTGAAACCTGGCCAGTACCGGCCAACTTGACAAGTTATTACAGCTACCTAAGTGACCCAACAAGATGACAAGAGAAGAAGTGTCCAGCAGAACCTAGCTTGAATTCCTGATTCACAGAACCATGAAATAGAAGATAGTTGTTTTAAGGTGCTAAGTAATGGGATAGTTTGTTATGCAGATAATAGATCACTAGTATGTATGTCTCTTAAGATGCTAGTACCCATGTCTCTTTGTCAGAGGACTGCACTCAGACTATTGGATTCTGCTTTACCTACATGAACAGAGAGTCAAAAATGTCTCTCTCAGTAGAGTCCTTGACCAATGACAGATCAGTATGAGAAAGGGTGGCCTACACCTCTTACCTACTTCGAACTCCATTATAGGACAGAATTCAAGTTACCTTCTACAGGAATTTGCTAAATATTACATTTCTGCTTGGCCTCCAAATCATCCCAGTGCATTCCTTACATCCCATTGTTTTTACTTGGTGATGTTTCCTAAATAAATTTTTTTACAGAAAACTGTCTTGGGGTCTGTGTCTGAAAAAACTAATTGTACTGCTTGAGAAGTAGTTCTACAAAGCTGACCTTCTCAATGGATTATGAGTGAGAGCACTCTCCAGCAAGATGGCAAGTGGGGCCCTATGTTGTTAGTATATAGAGATTGATTGCTTGGGGCATAGATTTCAATATACTTCAACCTATGATGAATCAAGATGGGATATAGATTAAAGAAGACACACTGTCTTGTATAATATATTTAATGTGTAAGAAACATAGGCAAATAGTAATTACAAGGACTGCGGAGTTGATTGTTTCTTCCTAAGTCCTGTTTGTGACTGAAAAATTAAAATGGAAAGTTCGGGGCAATCAGATAATTCCATCTCAGAGCATGTCATGAAATTCAGAAGGCTTCCATGATACATTTCAAGAGACTCTCTACACATATAGTGGAGGGTGAACTATGTTTAATATCAGGTCTAAGACTTGATGGTTTGAGTAGCAGAGCTTTGAGCATCTGATTTGTTATCCTTTGCAGACCTCTTAACTTAGAATCAGGGCCCCACAATGGAAAGCATTAACTCTGACGGTTAAGATAGAGAGATTTGTGTGGCTGCATTTGAGGACATTGAGGGCTGTCTAGAAAATTTGGAATATAAAATTCCTTTAGTTATGCTAGATTATAAAAATTGCTTAATAGTAATTAAAAATTTAAAAAGTCTGAACATCCATAATAGTATGATACTTTTATAATAAATTGTGATCCATGAAATTAAATATCATGAAAACACATACTTTGAAAACAATCCATTTCCATTCTATTAGTAATGTGACCTTAAATATATCTAAGCCTCAGTTTCCTCATGAGTAAAATGGGGACATTAATAGCCATTATGTCAAAAAGTCATTGTAAGGATTAAGTTAGTTAATATTTGTAAAGAAATTAGAACAGTGCTGAACAAAAAGAAATTTTATTTAACACTACTTATTATTATTTTAAAAATTTATTTTAGCTTTGACAAGTGCAGCTCAGTTGGTTAGGCATCATCCAGTAAAGCAAAGGGTCACCTATTCTATTCCTGGTTAGGGCACATGCCAAGGTTGTAGGTCAGGTCCTCTGTAGCTCAGGGTGCATGTAGGAGACAACAGATGGATGTTTCTCTCTCACATTGATGTTTTTCTCTCTCTCCTTCTCCCCTTTTCCCTGTCCCCTCTCTCATAAAATAAAAAAAATACATAAATACCCTTGATTCTTTAAAAAATAAATTTATTTTATAATAAATTCCATATGAAAAGAGAGAAAAATATAAATATATACACTAAAATTTTCACATTGCTTTTTGGGGTAAAAGTTTAACTTTCTCTTATTCACTTCTTTAAGTTCCTCTTTATTTTTATCACTATATTTAAATGTTTGCACAGTGAACATTTATTTAGGGAATGTAAGAAGTAAGATTAAAGAACAAAAATGTTCAGGATGATAGTTTTATGTCTTGAGCAACTGGAAAAATGGTGATGCAGTTCAATGAGATGGGAGAAACTAGACAAGGAGGACCGTCAGGGGTAAGATTAAAAATTCAGTTGAGACAACCAAGTTAAATTTGCAGTTAGAAAAACAAAACTACATCTCCAGGTGAGATCTAAGCTAGAAATATAAATGACATAAAAGAATGACAGTAGAACTGAAAGTTATTTCATGAACCCCAAACTCATCCCCCAAGTCTCAGAATTACTGAATGGAATGTGGAGAATGCTTCCTAGAAAACTGAAGGTATTTACCTTGTCTTGTAAACTCAAATGAACTGCCTTCTCTACTCACCTGACATTTTTTTCTCAAAACAGATTGCTCCTGATCAGTGTAGACCATGTATGTTGAGAAGAGTTTGTGCTCAGCTACCATCTAGGCAACTGAGGCCCCATCAGCAAAGTACTGGTGGGGTTTCACCAGCTTGGGCAACACACCAGGGAGGAGGCAGTGGCAGCAACTGAAGTGTGTGGACCAGTTTGGAAGTTTATGAAAGTGTGAATTGTCTGCCATTTTCCTGAAAGTCTTTTGGACTCATGCAGCCAACTCTGTATTATCCAATTTCCTGGAATAAAAGAATGGAATAAACTAGGTAAATACAAAAAACACAAAAAATTTTATTGTTCAGTTGATTTAATACATTTTCACTTCAGTCTTCTTTTACAATAAACATGTCCAATTACATCAGCACCTATCAGGAGATGACAAGCCTTTACTGTTGAAAATTAAAATGAAAAGCATCGCATCAACTACCTTCACAACATTGCAGAGTACAAATAAAAATAAAAATGCATTTATTTTACACATATATTTTCAGTGATGTGCATCCATTTGTTTTAAAAAAGCACAACTTTCAAGCTCTTGGCATGTTTAACAATATGGATATTACTTTTGAAATTATGACATGTTTAAAAGATATAAGGAATTTTTCAATCTATATATGTCAAAATATTTTTCCAAAGAAAAGACCATATATTTTCTTCAGTTTTGAATAGGTCAGAAAGATGTGGATAAACATAGTTTGTCTTAAAAACTTGTACACATACCATAATGCCTTTAATGCATAATATTTTTAATGCTGTTTCTTTGGTACTTTTCTTCAGTGGTTTTCACAATTTATGAAAGCTCAGTTTTACTTTTTTCTCAAATTTTACCTAATTAGAAAAAGAATAAATAAAGTGCAGTTTAAAGTATACATACCCTTAAAATTTAGAAGGCATTGGTTTAACATCTATTTTTGCTTTAGAGCTTGAATCATCTTTATGGTACTAAATTAAGAACCAGTATTAAAATACCAATATATAATCCCAAATAAATAGCATTTAAAATTTGTTTCTACAAATTGCATTTATAGTACTTGAACAGTTGGTTTACTAATTTATTTCCATTGGTCAGTCAATATAACTCTTTTCTCTGCTGAATGAAAATTTATAGAAAACATTAAATACACACAACATACATGCATTGTATATATAAAACCTATGAAGTCAGAGATAATTCCCTCTACTTGCTATCTTTAAGCAGAGTTCATCGCTCTGGTGGCTTCTGAGATATTTCCATGGTGTCATATGGCTCTTCTAAAAACAGTTAGAAAACCACTTTCATAGATGGATACAGTTGTTAAGTTTTCATTATTTCTAGTGTCAGCAAATATAGAAAGTTGATATCTTTTAATTGTTTAAGTCATATAATGTATATTGAAATATACTTCCAGCTATTTTCTTTTAGTTATTAGTAACACAAATGCCATTTTACTTCTGTAAGAAGCTGGGGGTGGAGGGGGAGGGCAATAAATATTTCAGAAATGATTTACAGAACATTTAAAAGCTTTAAGGATATTGGTTTATGTTCTGTGAAATAAGTGAAGAACATGGTCCTATTGGATACCCTGGCTTGCACGGTACTTGTAATCCCTCATCGTACTGTGCCATTTGGTAACTATATTTAAAAGGAAGGTTTAACACAAGCTCTGTAGTCTCCTTTTCTGTCAATGCCTTGTATTTACCTCTTGATTGCCCACCTTTTAGAATAAAGCCAATTGCCACATCTCACACATCTACCGCTTCAAACGTAAGCAGCCCTCGAGGAGGAGGACCTGTGAGCCAGGAGGACTTGTGTCCTTTCAGTGAAGTGAACATAGGCTCTTTCCTATTTTCTGTTGGGTGAGTAGCCAAGCTAGTTTCTTTGAATGATCTGCTAGTGACGAGTTATCCAAATTCCTGGAATTAAAAATAAATAAATAAATAAATAAATAAATAAATAAATAAATAAATAAATTATAAATCCAATTTCTTCAATTATATAAGTAAGTGCATAACATGGCAATCTTTATTAGCAGGTAGCTTTTGTAGTTTCCTTTTTACTTGTTTTCTACACACAAATATTAGAGATGTTATACCTTCCAAAGTTTATGTCTTTTTCTTCACATTTATCATTTCAGGAAATTCATGAAGGCAAGGTCGGAACCCAGCTGATGAGTCAGCCCACAACATGCCTATCATCCTCTGTAGTCTTCCTCAGAAGAGAGGAAGTGGAAAAACAGACAGCTGATTAGCAATAGCCTCTGGCCTGCTTCTCACCCATTCTCTAGTAAAATAAGTTTTGTCAGAAAAAGAATGTGTATATATATTGCCATCTATCAAAGTATTTTTTATCTTTTAAACTATTAAAGTATTAATGGCCTTAATACCAATAAATATTAAGATGATAATTTATTTCATACATTTCTAATTGTTCAATGTATTTTAAATTCTTAAAATAAACCTGTTAGTAATAATGCATTTATTTTCATTGTAATCCTAGATTATATTTATTAATATCTGTTGTTGTTGCTGTTGTTGTTGTTGTTATTACTTTATTTTTTAGGGCAGATTTGAGTTCATAGCAAAATTGAGGTCAAAGTACAGAGGCGTCCAAATTTCTTTTTTAGATCATTGATTAGGCATACTTTGTTTCTTGTACTTTACTATTGGAATTATACTAACTTTAAAAAGTTAATTAAGAAATTTTTCTACATTCTTTATGTTCTGGAAAACTCTATATAGCAAATGAATTATTGACACGGTGAAGACTTCATTAGACTCGCTTGTAATATGACCCGATTGCTCCTTGGGCACTAAATAGCAACTTTCTACTGCCTATTCTAGATATCAGTCAGCTGGAGGTTTTTAACTTTTCTTTAATAAATTTACATTATATCTGTCTCTTCCAAATTTTCAGATAAAAGAAACCACAAAGTGACAAACACTGATGTGAGTGTTTCTCCCTTGTCCGTTCATAATATGTGAATTTTTCTTTTTTCTCTGTCCTTTTTTCTCCCTCTTTATAGCCTTGCCTGGAATTTATCTATGTTCTGAACTCTGTCAAAGAACAGATTCATGAATTTGTCAGGATACTTTTTTTCTATAGTATTTCATAATTTCTCCTTTTACCTCTATAAACATTTCCTGCCATTTTTTAGATTTTTTTTAGCTTCTTAAAGTGAATCATCAGTTATTTGCTTTTACCATTTTTCTTATTTATGATTAAACATTTAGAATTTTGAATTTCCTTTTAAGTGCAGCTTAATTTACTTTGTTTATATATTTTCATCATTATTTTCCAGGTAAATTACACTGAGAATTTTTTTATCCAATAATTTAACTATTTAGAAGACTTCAATAGTCCCAGTCACTTTTTTATTTATTATTGCTTTAAATTATGTTTATTCTATTACAGTTGTCTCAATTTTTCCCCATTTGGCCTCCTCCACCCTTCCTCCCACCCCCACTCCCACAGTCAGTTCCCACTCTGTTCTATACATGGTCTTTGTCTAGTCCCTTTCCACCATTGTTCTCCTTCCCCATCCTCTCTGGTCACTTTCAGTCTGCTCCATGTTTCCATGCCTATGGTTTACTTTGTTCACTAGTTTATTTTGTTGAATAGATTCTACTTACAGGTGAGATCATATGGTATTTGTCTTTCACTCACTGGCTTATTTTACTTAGCATAATGTTTTCCAGTTCCATCCATGTTGTTGCAAAAGGTAGGAGTCCCTTCTTTTTTTTTTTTTAATGCAGATTGTTTTATTTATTTATTTTTTACTTTTTTATTTGTTATTGAATTGCAAATTTCCAGCTTTTATTACATTTTGGGTGGACTTTAGAGATGAATGTAGAAAGTCACTTTATTTTTTTTTAATATTTTATTTATTTATTTTGAAAGAGAGAGGGTAAGGGAGGAGGAAAAAAAGGAACAGAAACATCAACCAATCTATTGTCTCTTGCATGCTCCCAACTGGGGACCTGGCCTGCAACCCAGCTGTGTACCCTGACCAAGGATCAAACCAGCAACCTTTCAGTCTGTAGGATGATACCCAACCCACTGAGCCACACCAGTCATTGCTGGAAAGTCACTTTAGAAATGTGAAAATAGACATAGAGCAGGAACTACCATCTAATTAAAATTATGTAAAGGACGGTAAATGCTGAACAATTTCATTTTTAATAACATGAATTCATCAGATTCGTTGTCATTAGAAACTCTAACAGCATAAGATTGAAAGTATTTGTTCTGTCACTAATAGAAAAACAGTGACACTGCATTATATAAATGAACAAATTAAAAACTAACACAAAAAATAGTTTCAAAGAATACTTTGTAGAGGACAAATGGTATCTGTTGGTTTGCCAAGAATGAGGATATAAATCTTGTTACAAGACAAAAGACATGGTTCTGTTGGGCCCACCTGCTATGGTCCACTACCTTCTGCATCGTAGTATATGCATTGTTACACTCACTGAGTAGCACTAATGTCTTTCATAGGAACAGTCAAAGTACATCACATAGCATACCTGGAAATTGAGTGCGGACGATAATGAAAGGCTTGGAGTTTTCAGGTTTCAGAAAATGTCCCACAGTTTGACTACTTAGGCCGATTTTAATTATATTCTAAGAAGGCTAACTATAAGGTTTAAGCTTTTATAATACTATGTGACTATTATTGGGGATTATATATTTTTTCTCTCATCATCTCTTAGATTAATTATATTGTCAGGAGTCTTAATAATAAAACAGTGAAGTGATATTTCTCATTAGAAGATACACTAGTCAATTTTTCAAATAATCTTCAGTTCAGCCTTACTTATCCATGGGTACATCTTCAGGCAATTCCATTTCTCTGTCACAATATGTGGTAGCCATTTTATCCATGACACAGAAGCTAAAAAAAAACTCTGGTTGGCTGATCAAATACAACTTCTCGTGCAAGGGTTTTCAATTTCATTATAAAAATTGACTTCAGGCTAACCAGCTAGGCGCTCTCAGAATCAAAAAGACTTTTCATTTAGAGGTACTTTGTATTTTAAACACACTACTTTTACAAAATTTCAGAGTGACCAAAGTCAGGGCAATAATTCATATAATAGAATTTGTAAACTTGCTCTAATTAATACTCTCTCTGAATTATTTTGTGCAGTCATCCTCCCAGTGTTGGGGTCTGGTAAATGGAATCTAAGAGAACAAAAAGAAAAACAAATCTTAAAGGAAGAAAAGGAATGTCAATCCACAGGTTACCCACAGATACCAGTATAATGTAGGAATGAATACCAATTTAAAAATATAATCACTGAAAAGTCCATTAAATACTTTGGACAGGAAGGATTTACTTTAAGCTAAGTATAATAATCCTGTTACCCTTGACTAGGGATTAATTTAGGCATGGACATGTAATGAAATTTTGACCATTGAAATACCAGGTTGTCTGCAGGAGGGATTCTGAGGAGGGGTTTTCTCACTTATTAAAAGAGAAATCTGCTCTAACCAGCATGGCTTAGTTGGTTGAACATCCTCTCGCAAAGCAAAAGGTTGCTGGTTCAATTTCCAGTCAGGGCACAAGACTAGGTTGCAGGTCATATCCCTGGTTGGGATGCCTTTAAGAGGCAACAGATCGATGTTTCTCTCCCCACCCCCTTCCTCTCTATCTAAAAGATAAATAAAATCTTTTAAAAAGAGAGAAATCAAATGAAATCATTTTACTTGTGACGCGGTCACCTGCTGATGATGTCTGGAATTGCAGAAAAAAATGTTGGAATCCTGAAGGAACCCACCTAAGAGCAAAGATGCTGAGGACTGCAGAGAAAAGGGAAATGGTCAGCGAATCATAATGACATTCCTGAGCCAAACCTGAGCCAGCCCTTGATATGTGAGCCCTGAATGCTATTTGTTATGTGAGATAATTAATTTCCATAAGTCATTTAAAATCCTTTTTCCAACTTTTATTCAGTAAAATGAAGTAGAAATATAGGGTAGCAGTGGTAGAAAGATGAAGGGTTAAAAGAAAGTATATTAGTTATCCATTACAGTGTAACAAATTCTCCTAAACATAGCAGCTTAAAATACCATACATTTATTATCCTGCGCAGTTTCCAGGCTTCTGGGGGCTGTTGACCTAAGTGGTTTTACCTCCGGGTGTTTCATGAGGTTGCAGTCAAGTTGTCTGTCAGAGCTGCAGGCTCTGAAGAACTGACTGGGGTTGGAGGTTCAGCTTCCAAGCTCATTCATGTGACTTTAGGCAGAGGCTTCAGTTCTTTACTATGTGGATGCTGTCGGGAGACTACTCACATGGACATGGCCTCCTCCAGAAAGTGATCCAAAGGAAAGAGAGAGTACAAAAGAGCTATAGGAGGGAGCATGCAATCAAAAAGGAAGATGTGGTCATTTTGTAAGCTTACCTTGGAAGTGATAGTCTCTCACTCCTGTATTATCCAATTTATTAGAAGAAAGTAGCTATATCCAACACACGCTCAAGGGGAAAGAAATTAACCCCCACTCTGAAGTCAGGAGTGTCGTAAAACTTTTGTGGGCATATGTTTTAGGACCACCTGGGCTTTATTTTCAAGATAAAGAGATTTGAAAATACTTAACTACTGTAGGAAGTACCCAGCAGAGATAAGGTGAAGACATTCCTCTGTACTGCTGTGGGGTCAATACATGGCCCGTCCCCCTCCTATGACTGAGGGCTGGGCAGCTGGCCACTGGCCAGAAGGGATGTGTATTGTTTTGGAAATGGATTGTAACTCTCCTCTTATCTCTTTTTGGGAGCAGCTTCTTGTCCTATGACTGCTTCTTGACCCTTTTATAGACTGAGGTAGTGCAATTTAGAATCACACACAAGACATAGGCCTCCTTTGTCTGGGACCCCTTACAATGAGCCTCGGACTAGAGGAGGTGTGGTCTCTCTTGCATTGACCCGGGGCCATCAGTGCGCTCCCCTGTAATGCGAGTAATAAACAGCATGTCTACATTGGCTAGTCCTCCGGATGGTTTTTTTCGGAATATCATGAATGCTTAAGCAGCTCCCTGGTTTGGTGCTCCTGTGCTGCAACTGGTATCTCTTTTCTCTCAGAATAGTAAGATCATTTGTTACAGGCATTTTAATAGTTGCTGGATTTAGAGGTGTAAGTAAAATAGAAAACATTAAAAGGGTGACTTAGCTCACCCTTTTAGTAGAGAGTGATAATAGAGAGTAATAACTCTAGAGATAAGAGTACGTTAAAAACTAGAAAATAATTCTATATTACATAAATCATTATGTAGTAGGCAGTTAGGTATGAGCAGAGCAAGGAACAATAGACCAGGATGGCCAGCTATGGAAGGTCACCAAGGCAGGAAACCCCAGGTGCCTAGGAACTGACAATTGTAGGGTAGGACCTTGCCCCCAGAGTGACTTTTCCTTTCCTGACATGGCACTGGTCATGCGTTTTGGAGCTCCTGACATTTCCTCCCCTAGCATGTCACTAGTCATGTAGTAGACCCCCTTACAGAAGGAACAAGGAGGTCAGAGAATAGCCTCATATAACCCATACAAGCCCTTGCATGACCTCTCCCTTAAACATTAAGTTCCCAGGACAATGAGGTTCTGACCCTCATCAAATAATCTTAGGAACAAAGCCTCGGCTCTATTGACCATGGAGATGGAGTTTTGGTCAAACTAGAAATAATATCTAGGCCTCAGTTGTTTTTCAGCTCCAGGTACAGAAAAGCAGCAAATCCAGGTGAGGTGATGCTATGGCTGACATCAGGACCAGCTGTGATGACTAATGACCTGCCCTGGCACACACCAATCAGTGGAGACCATGACAATGAAAGGGCACACCCAGAGAAGTTAATGATATTCTATTGAAATCCTCTCTTGGGACCTTCCCTAAGATTCCTGCCTTTAGAGAGAGAGAGAAACCTTTGAGATGGAGAACCCAGTACAGCTCCCTTGGTTTCTCTCTCTCATTCTCATGCCTATGCCTTTCCCTTCCCGCATCTTTCCCCAGCATGAGATTTCTCTGAAGCACACCTGATCCTTTCTGCCTCTCCTTCCTCCAGGCATGTAGATGATGTATACTTGCTTTCTTTCTCCTAAGTTCCAAGGGTCCTTCTTTTGCCTCTGTAACTTGTTTCCTGAGTCCATGCAGCCTAGCTAACTCACCTATTCGACCACTCACTTCTTCTACCACTGTGACTTTCTGAATAAAATTTAAGTGTTATCTGCATCTTGGCTTTGAATTCTTTCTTAACCAGAACTCAAGTACCAAAGTTGCTGAACTGAGGTCCAGTTGCTGGTAACATTCTGGTACCATTTCACCACCAACAATTCTATGTAGTTCTCTGTATAAATACTTTGATGAAATGGATATGTTTCTTTCTATGAAAATAAAGCTTATCATAGTTGTCTCCAGAGAAATTAAAAACCCTAATTTTAAAGTGTTCAAGGAATGAATCACAGGCACACACGCATACACACAAATAGCATGGCATACTAATGGCTTGACTAAGGAATTCTTTTAAATATCTATGAAACTATAACACCCAACTCTTATAGGGCTTACAAAAAAAAAAAATCCTTCAGTTGATTTTCATAGAATGTATTTCCGTTGTACAAATAATTTAATTCAGTCACCTAAAACATGAAAACAGATAAGTAAATTTTATGTTTCTCTGAGGCTTTAATATGGCAACAAGTTTTGTGTATCTTCCCTAAGAAGGATTTCTCAAGCTTATTTGATTAAATGAACTTTTGTTTGGGCAGCATTGATTATTTCCTAGAACAGTGTGAGAAACATTGTTGATGTCAGATGAACCCTAGCAGCATGTAAGAATATTCAAGCATTCCATTTTTTTAAATACAGCTAAAAGAAATATCTTCCAGAAAAGCAATGGCTTAATATTAGAAAATCTGTTAATATCGTGAAACATACCGATTGATCAAAGATGGCAGTGAGAGAGACAGTGTTGGTTGTCTTGAGAGATGTCAGAAAGCAATTTGATGTAACTCAGCACGACTGCTGTTAAGAACTTTCTTAGCATAACAAAAGTATTTCAAAAAACAGCCTACTTTATATTTAAGAGCAAAAAAATAACTAGAGAACACATGAAAAGTCAGAAATAAGACAATTGTAAATGGGAGAAGAACCCATCTTTCAGTTACTGCTTCCATTCACAGGAGAGACCTGCTCTTGAATCTGATCTAGCCCAAATTAAAGAAAATCTGTCATTTCACTCCTTTGGCAGTATTTTGCATTGCTAATTGTGGAGAAACTGGATGATGACCCTGTAGCAAAATTAACTTCTTAATGAATACACAAAGTTTCTTGTATATGCAAAATTTTGCATGTAGCCCAAATATTTTGACAAAAACATAGCATGTATTTGTAGTCTTCCTGTACTTGGAGATGCATGTGAGAGTTTTGAGTGCATTTGTTTTGTTTTCTTTTTTTTTCTATTTTTCAATTATAGTTTACATTCAACTTTATTTTTTATTAGTTTCAGGTATACAGCATGGTGGTTAGACAAGCGTACACTTTACAAAGTGTCCCCTTGATATTTCCAGTACCCACCTTGCACCATACATAATTAGTAGATTATTAACTATATTCTCTATGCTGTATTTTATATACCCATGACTATGATATAACTATCAATCTTTATTTCTTAATCTCTCCACCATTTTCCCCATGTCCCCCAAACCCCCTCCCCTCTGGCAACCATCAGTGTGTCCTCTGTATCTATGACTCTTTTTCAATTTTGTTTTTTTTTGTTGTTGTTGTTGTTTTTAAGATTCCATATATATGTGAAATTATATGGTATTTGTCTTTCTCTGACTGACTCATTCCACTGACCATAATACCTTTAGGTCTATCCATGCTGTCACAAATGATAAGATTTCATGTTTTATGACTGAGTGATATTCCATTGTATATATGGGCTGTCACTTTTTTATCCACTCATCTATTTATGGGTACTTGGGTTGCTTCCATATTTTGGCTATTGTATTGGGTTGGCCAAAAAGTCTGTATAGTTTTTCCATAAAAGACACATTTTTCACTTTCATCAGTAACTTTATTGATTTGAATATTTTGTGTATGTTGTCTATTCTACCACATAGTATAACATTGATTGTTCTCAATTAATGTCTTGATTTGATTGCTAACAACTTCAACCTGTCTGCCCAAACCCAGAGCATAGTTCTGTGAGAAAGCTTTAGGTGAAAACTTCGCAAACCACTTTTGACATGTTGATCAGTCACAGCACCTTCTCCATACACTGCACAAATTTTTTTGTGTGTGTTTCAATTGCGTTTTTAGCTTTCTTGAAATAAGAAAGCATAATATGCAGAAAATGTTGTTTATTTTCTTCCATCTTCAATATTTCAAATGATTACACAAGTATTCACCAATTTGACAAGTTAATTTTTTAATGTATGCTGATATGACAACTGTCACAATACAATCGATCAAAATTTTTTCAAATGAAGTTAAAGACAACTAAGCACTACCAGAGCTGCTGTAAGAAAAAAACCATATGAACTTTTTGGCCAACCCAATAAGTAATGCTATGAGAAACATGAGGGTACATACATTCTTTCAGATTAGTGGTTAGGGTACCTTCGGATATCTACCCAGATGTGGAATTGCTGAGTCATAAAAAAAGTTCCATTTTTAATTTTTCGAGGACCTCTGTACTGGTTGAATGAAGAAAAAAAGGAATGACAGAAGGAACTCCCTACAGAGTGGAATAAGAGATACAGCAACTTGGCTATGGACAGCAATCTCGGGAGAGTGAGATGAGCTGGGAGACAACACATGTGGGAAGTTAAAGAGAATGACACCAGTGACTTTTAAGTTGTCAGTGACTTTTAAGTCGTTCTCAGATGCATGTTTATTATAAACTCACTTCCTTCTGCTCTCTGTGTCTACCAAATGCCAGTATTGTATTGGTATTATTTCGAGATATAGAGGAGAGTGGGTAGTCACAAAAGCAGAGACCACAGTACTCATGCTGCTTTGGTTATTGTCACTTTGAAGTCGAGAAGTGTGATAACTCCAGCTTTGTTCTGTTTTTCTTAGGATTGCTTGGGCTATTGTGGTCTTTTGTGGTTCCATAAAAATCTGATAAATTTTTTTGGTCTTTTTTTTAAATGACATTGAATTTTGGTGAGAATTGCATTAAATCTGTATATTGTTTTAGGTAATATGGCCATTTTACCTATGTTGTTTCTTCCAATCCAAGGACACAGAATATCTTCCTATTTCTTTGTGTCTTTTTCAATGTCTTTTAATAATGCGTTGTAGTTTTCAGTGAATAGATTTTTCACAACCTTTGTTAAGTTTATTCCTAGGTAATTTATTTTTTATGTTGTTGTTGCCCAGAAATAAATTCACAAATACATGAGCAGATATAATTTTTGACAAAGGAGCCAGAAAAACATAATGGAGAAAAGAAAGCCTCTTCAATAAATGGTGCTGGAAAAATTTGGAAAGCCACATGCGAAAGATTAAAAATGGACTACAGTTTGTCTCCATATACAAAAATGAACTCAAAATGGATATCAGACCTAAATATAAAACCTGAAACAATAAATTACATAGAAGAAAACATAGATATCAAACTTATGGACCTAGGTCATAGATAAGATTATTTTTAATTTGCAAAGTTTTATTTATTTTTTATATTTTTATTGTATTGTTTGCCATTACCATTTATCCCCCCTTATACCCCCATCTCCCCCTGCAATCACCACACTGTTGTCCATGTCCATGGGTCATTTTTCCTTTTTGCTCAATTCTTCTACCCCCTAAACCACCCCCCAAACCACCCCCCTGAGGTGCTCTCTATCCTGCTCTTTATCTATGAGTCTATCTCTACTTTGTTTGTTAGTTCAGTTTGTTCATTAGATTCCACATATGAGTGAAATCTTATGGTATTTGTCTTTCTCTGGCTGGCTTATTTCACTTAACATAATGTTTTCCAGGTCCATCCATGCTGTCACAAAGGGTAAAATTTTCTTCTTTTTTATAGTCAAGTAGTATTCCATTGTGTAAATGTTCCGTAGTTGTTTTATCCACTCATTTACTGATAGACACTTGGGCTTCTTCCATATCTTGGCTATTATAAATAACCCTGAAATGAATATAAGGGTATTTATGTTCTTTCAAAGTGGTATTTTGGGTTTCTTCAGATATATCCCTAGATTTTATTAATTGACCCCAAAGACAAGGCAAGTAAAAGCAAAAATGAATGAATGGGACTTTGTCAAACAAAAAAGTTTCTGCACATCAAAAGAAACTGCAAAAACAAACAAACAAACAAACGAACGAACGAACAAACAAGCAAAAAAACAACCAACCAAATGGGAGGTGATATTTGCAAAAAAACTGCTCTGAAAAAGAATTAATATCAAGAAATGCTCAATACCAAACAAATAATACAATTAAAATCGGGCAGAAGATGTGCAGATACCTCTCCCAAGAAGACATACAAATGGCCAACAAATAATATATGAAAAGATATTGAACTTCACTAGCTATTAGGAAAATGTAAATCCAAACTACAATGAGATACTACCTCATACCTCTTAAAGTGGCTGTTATCAACAAGATGATAATAAGTTTTGAACAGGTTGTGGAGAAAAAGGAACACTTATTCACCGCTGGTGGGAATATAAGCTGATATAGGCATTATGGAAAAGAGTACAAAAGTTCCTCAAAAATTTAAGAATATAGTTACCATATGACCCCGCAACTCCTCTTCTGGATATCTACCAAAAGCACTGAAAACATTTATTCACAAAGATGTATGTACCCCTATGTTCATTGCAGCATTATCATGGTGACCAAAACATGGAAACAATCAAAGTGCCTTTCGATAGATGATTGGATAAAGAAGATGTGGTACATACATACTATGGAATATTACTCAGCCATAAGAAAAGATGAAATACTGCCATTTGCAACAACATGGATGGATCTTGAGGATATCATGTTAAGTTAAATAAGTCAGACAGAAAAAGACAAGAACCATATGATTTCACACATATGTGGGATATAAAACTGAAAGCATCAAATGAACAAGAAAAACAAACACAAGCTCATAGACACAGGCAAGAGTATGGTGGTTACCAGAAGGAAGGGGAGGTGGGGGGTAGAAAGTATAAAGGGGGTCAGATACATGTTGATGGAAGAAGATCTGACTTTGGATGGTGGGCACACAATGCAATAAACAAATGATGTATCATAGAATTGTACATTAAAACCTGTATAATTTTATTAACCAATGTCACGCCAATAAATTTAATGACAAAAAAGTAGAGACCACAGTGTAGACTACATCAGACACTAAAATTTAGAATGAGATAAAATTACTGTAAGAACATAAGCCACAGAATCCTCAGAAATAGTGCAACAGGAGTTGGAATTTGCACAGAACTTAGAATGAAAGGCTTAGTTGTTTCATTTGGGAATTAAGGAAAACAGCAACCTGAAGACATCAGGTTTCACAGAGATTCTCAGTATCACCAACATTATCGAACTCTGCTTTTATATTTTTATTCAATGCAATCAATCAAGGAAAAGGAATGCAACATATAAATAATAAAAGAGAGATGGTAAAAATATCATTATATTTTTATAAAGCTGCATATCTAGAACACCCAGAGAAATAATGAGATGTTTCAGTGAGGTAGCTTAGTTAATAGGGAATATGTCAGTATTTTCTTCTACTAGTAATAATTGGTTTGAAAGTGGAATGGTAAAAAGATACTATTTACTATAGCAACCTGAATAAGGTTGCTATGTTTAGCAAATAAAAATCTGGGGTGCCCTATTAAATTTGAATTATCAGGTAAACAATGATTTTTCTAATTAAAAATATGTCCCAGTGATATTTAGAACATCCTATAGTAAAAAAAATTGTTTGTTTTAAATTCAAATTTAATGGGCATTCTGAATTTTATCTAGCTACCCAAGACCAGAAATATAAAATGTCACTTTAAAAAATAGAATGCAGGTCATAGAGCTGATTATGCTCTCTTGGCTAAATTCATTCACTAGCTCTATCATTCAAGAATGATTTCCACTATAGCATGCACTTTTATTGTTCTTTTAAAATTACAGCAAAATTGTGGAATATAATTTTTAGTAATTAGAATAAGTTTTAATTCTGTGTGTAAAAATCGGTTCCCATATTTTTGGCCCAGTGGGGTCTTTTGGCATCTAGTTGAATTTCCAAGGCCTCCATTTGAAATGGCAGAAGTTTATCAGCATCCTTCTCCCTTCAAACAAATACTCACCTGCTTGTTCACACAGCATTGGCTACTGTGTGCCAGCCCCTCTTCAAAGCTCATGATCCTCATATGAGCCTCACATTCCACTCTCCCATATGGACTTGGAGGGCCCTCAGGGCCCTCAGGTCATACTATGGGAATAACCTGCTACAGTACATTAAACATTGACCGTGGTACAGGACAAAGAACCAGCTGTTGAGCTGGAAGGTCCCAGGATCTGAGTTTGCAAAGTTTTTAAATAGGGAAGTTGTTACTGGTTGATGAGCTATGTTTCCCTGAAGGGTGCTGTGTTCTTGGGAGGCAGCCATTGCAGTATTTCAAAAATTAAGTTATAACTGAACAATGTATGAGGATGTATAAAAAGTAATTTACCATTTTATAATTACTTTTAATTAACTATTTTATAATTACTTCCTCCATGGTAATGCCTCTGGGCCTGATTGTGAAAACAATTATCGGCTGGGAATTTGCATACCAGTAATAGGCCTTAACATAAACGCCATAAATGTAACTATTTCTTGCTACTTATTTGGCACATCATGAAATCGCAGCTCTAACTATATATTACCCTCAACCTTCTTCCAAACCGAAAGGGAAAATAAAAAGGAAAATAAGCATCTTTTTAGAAAAATCTTTGAAATTATTATGGATTAGTTTGTTCTGTAGCCACTTAAATGTTCCAAAGTTATCAATTTATTAAAACAAAAGCCACATATGCTCTCTTTGCCCTTCCAAGTGTTCCCCAGACCCTGTTCCTACCCATTTATGCTTGGCTCTCACCAACGTCAATGCAGTGTCATTGCATAGGACGTGCATGTGTTTAAAAGCTACGCTACATTCTTTGCCTCATTTTGTAACTGATGATTAATACCATAACATTGTCAATTATAGCAGCTGGACTGCTTAAAATAAAAACAACGCATTTTTAAATATCAGAACAAAGATCAGCCGAATCATACAAGGATTCACAGTAAAACCTGTTTAAAAGAGAAAAGAATAAGGAAGCAGAATGCTCTTAATTGCTTGGAGTCTAGCCTTCTCTTTCTCATTAGCTTCAGCATAGATTATGATTCAATACTTAATTTCCCACCTGCATCAGAAAAATTAACCGAAGGGTGCATGACCCTTGCCTGCACACGCTGGCCACCAACTAGCACATTATGGTTCCTTTGAAGAGACTAATGAGAACATTATTAATAACTGAGGGAATTTTATTGTTCTCTATTAGCCAGACACTGACGTAGCAGCCCTGACCTAAAGTCAAGATAAATATAATAGCAAAAGAGCCAGGGGCTTTGGTCAAACAAGCCTGGAATCCAAGATGTCCTACATAGTCTAGTCTTCACCTCACCATGCTTTGCCCTCACCAGTGAAGGAAAAGTCATCACCTATAAAATGTCTGCATTTTAAAATTGTTCTCAAGGCATTACTCATTATGTTACTCATGTTTTTTATTACAAATTCCTTTAGGGCTAAAAGGAAGGAAAAAGTGTGCTTTTCATTTTAACAAATAAGATACCTTATCATTTGTGTTTTCCTTATTTTTCTTAGGTTCTAGGAAGCTCAGAGCTCAGTTCTTTTCAGCAAACACAACTCTTTGGGGTACAAATTTCACCTCCTTTTCTCTTTTAACACTGGATTTTGTCTTCTAGTCATGTTAATAGGTATCTGTATTTTATAATACCTTTTAGGACAAAAAGAAATTCTCTGATTTCTCTGATAAAAGTATGGAAGTGACAATTGTCTGCTAAGCCATATTGAAGCTAATGAGCAAGAGAAAGCTAAACTCAAAGCAATTAAAACCATTCTGCTTCTTTATTCTTTCCCCTTTTTAAATTTCCCATTTTTTTAAATTGTGAATCTTTTAAACATTCTGCTGGTCTCCAACCAGATATGTTTTTAAAAAAAATTAGTGTCCTTATTTCAAGTAGCACAATTTCTCTGCGTAAGTACAAACTTAAATAATTTTATTTCATGTGATGTTTCATGCCTTTTCAACCTTACCCAAGCTCCAGCGAGCCATTAAGATAACTGGCTGTACATTCGCTTGCCTTCTGATTTTGTCATGGAAATCCCTTCATCATGTACCCTCAAAACTCATGCTGCATGTTCCCTTCCTCACCCTTTGAAATTCAGCATTCATCTCTTCTCAGCCATTAAGACTACTGATGGTTCTAGCCTCTACTGATTTGATGAACACTAAAGCTCTTAGCATATATGCTACAAAGTCTTCAACAAGTTTTTTTCTTTTAAGTTAGTGGTAAGCTTTGTCTCTTTAATATAAATGATAAGGTTTATAAGACCAATTTCCATATTCTTGCATATATGCAGAGGTTTGAAAAATATTTGTTGTTGACAAGTTTTAGTCATTTAAAAAATAATTTTCCCCAGCTTGATTATTGATAACACATTTTTGCTCAGCTAATCACACAAAACTAATTTGGTCGAATTGCATCTACTCTGTTTTAGATTCTCTTTACCAGTTGTTTGATCAAAGCACTTGGCTCTCTCCTTATTATATTTATTTTTATTTTAGGTCAGGGCTATTGCCTATATTTTCAACTATTAGAAAAAATATTATTCTCCTATTTATTAATAGTTTCCTTTTGGGAAACGCCCTGTCTGGTTTCAGGAACTGTAACCCCACTGACATGTGGAAGGGCCCCAAGGCTGGAAATAATCAAGGAGGCCTTGGAGAAACAGGCCACTGAGGAGACATAACCTGTCCCCACTGGCAGGGGCGTAGCTCCTGCCTCTCTGTTTTGCCCTGTGATGGTCGGTGATCCCTGACAGGTAAGTTATCTTATGCAGACATAACAACCTAAGACAGATATCGGGCAGTATGGGAGGCAGACAAAAAATTGGGGGACACAGAGAGAGGGCAAAAAAGGCCCACTCCCCTCGGCTCAGCTTGGACATGGCCAGAGTCCTCATTCTATCCAAAAGAAGTCTCCTTGTCTCTTGGAGGCTCCCTTGCCCCGCCTGACAGGCTCAAAACAATACAGGAGTCAGTCCTAAACCAGATCTGGAGGTTCCCAGGGAAATCAGGCTTAAAAGTAAATTCTTTAAAGTGTGCTATGTTCTTCCCTCAGAAGCTACAGCAAGCTCATGCTGGGAAGGAAATTTACATTATTCACAGACCCTAACCCTATACCCTTAGGCACCCTTATCTTTACTACACTCTCCTGTTAGTCCTCTCTCTTGTTTAGTAGTCTCCTCTCAGACCCATGTAAATCGGTGTGTTCCTGCCATTTGTTTTCTTCAAAGCATCACCTATTCTCTGTAAACATTAACATACTAATGTAATGAGATAACCTGTGCATTCCTGTTACCTAGCCCCACTGATAACCCTTTCAGTAAAAGCCTTTGAACAAAGGGACTCTGGGCCTTCTCCACTAGAGGGAAGTGCCACATCCCCTCTCCTGGCAGAGAAGTGTTTGCGATGACTTGTGTTTATTCCCCCCATCTGTGACACCTTCCGGATGGGTTCTGTGGGATTCAGAGACCTGATCCCATCTCAGCTGGCCCCAGACGGTAACCCTCAGATCACAGAGCGCTGCACTCCCTGCGACGCGCTCTGTCCCCCTGCGTCAGTTGCTGCCCGGACCGGGGTGAGCGGCGCTCCCCACAGCGGCACTCCCCCCGTTCACCACCATGTTACAGCCTCCCTTTTAGCCTCTTCCAAGGGCCCACAGTGTGTTAGGTGGTATACGGAAAGATGCACACATTCTTCAGTTAATTTATCTGATAAAGGTATGAAAGTAACAATTGTCTGCTAAGCCATATTGAAGTTAATAAACACGAGAAAGCAAGAAAGCTAAACTCAAAGCAATTAAAGGCATTCTGCTTCTTTATTATTTCCCCTTTTCTTGTTTCTCATTTTTTATTGTGAATCTTGTAAACATTCTACTGGTCTCCAAACTGACACTTTTGAAAAAATCAATTGTTCTTATTTCAAGTAGCACAATTGCTCTGGTTGGTAACGTTGTGATATGAAAGCAAATGCTATGGAAGAATTCAAAACAACATATCAAAAATAAATAGTATGCAAGACATGCAAAACTGTAGGTACATCATGAATACTGTTGGTTACTAAGTAAAGCTCAATTCAGACAAGATTTAGAATTAGTGGAAGAAATCATAAAATTTTAAGATCATCCGAGACAACCAATTAATATCAAACAACAAACAATTTTATCAAACCAAAATGGACATAGGATAGTTGGGAATAAAACACGATTACCTAAAAAACAAAAAAAGAAAGAAAGAAGAAAAAATATCATGCAATGAAATGGCCTATTTAATTTGTCCTTAGGAGCTGAAAGTAAAAAAGGAAGTGAGAAATTGAAAATCATTTTTTTGTTCAAGTATATATGCATTGGAATGACTTACAGATATTGTATTAGGTATACAAATGGTTATCAAAAGTTATTGGGTTCGCCAAAATGTTTGTTTTGTTTTTTCCTGTAATATGGCTCTAGTAGTGCTTAGTTGTCTTTAACTTCATTTGACATAGTTGTTAGATTGAGTTCTGACAGCTGTCATATCAACATGCATTTAAAAAAGAAACATCAAAATCGGTGAATTTTTATTTAGCCATTTTAACATTGAAAATGGAGGAAAATATGCAACATTTTTGACATATTATGCTTTATTATTTCAAGAAAGGTAAAAAAATGCAACTGAAACACACAAAAATGGATTTGTGCAGCATATGGAGAAGGTGCTGTGACTGATCGAACGTGTCAAAAGTGGTTTGCAAGGTTTTGTGCTAAGGATTTCTCACTGGACAATGCTTCATGGTTAGACAGACCAGTTGAAGTTGATAGCAATCAAAATGAGGCATTAATTGAGAACAATCAATGTTATACCACACGGGAGATAGCCAACCTGCTCAAAATATCCAAATTAATGAAGTTATTTGTGAAAATGAAAAATGTGTCTTTTATTTCACAGAAAAAACTAAACGGACTTTTTGGACAATTCAATATATAAATCAGTTAATTGAGACTTGGAAAGTATTGTATGTCTAACAAAGAAGAAAATGCCAAAGGAGTGATCTCTTTATGTAAACTCAGGTGGTTTTACATCTGTGCAGATTGGAACATCCTAGTCCTGGGAGATTAGGATTGGGTTTTCCATGATGAAGGGAAGTAACCTTCCTCTGGCAAGCACCTGTATGGGGGCAGCAGTAGAAATGACCAAGGATTTGAAAGTAGGAGGTATCTTAATCTGTTAAATGACTGATATCATAAAGGAAAAACTGTAAAAATATACGTAGAAACAATGGTTTCATTTTGCAAAATTTATTATTCTACAATTTCCATTGTGTCGGAGTCTGATTTGCCCTTATTTGCATTATACAAGCACTATTATACAAGTGATCATTGTTTAAAAATTTCAAAGCTTAAAAAAATATAAAGTAAAAATCATGCCAAATTTCATCTCCAAGAAAAATAATAGTAATATTTTGTTACAAACACTTTGAGAATTATTTTTTATTCACAACACAATCACAAAAATTTAAGGTTGAACCATATTGTATATAATATTTTGTTATTTCATATTTTCCTAACTAATAAAATATTGTGAAAAAATTTAATATACATTGTGGTAGGTAAGATAATGCCCAGAATTATGCCCTTCGTCTCCAACATGTTCATATTGGAATTCCTTAACACCTGTGTATATGTTAGGTTAAATGGCAAGAGGAATGAGGTTGCAGATGGAATTATAAAGTAAAAATCATGCAAAATTTCATCTCCAAGAAAAATAATAATAATATTTTGTTATAAACACTTTGAGAATTATTTTTTATTCAGAAGGGGCGATGATCCTGTGTTACCCAGATAGTCACGATGTAATCACAAAAGTTCTTGTGAGTGAAAGAAGGGGGCAGAAAAGAGAAAGAGGGGTGGGAGCGTGAGGAAGCCTAGAGCCACTGTTGCTAACTTTGAAGATGGAAGAGAAGGACTATAGTCGAGAAGTGTGGGTGACCACTAAAAACTGGAAAAGACAAAGAAAGGGGTTCTCCCCTGGAGCCCCCAAAAGATACACAGCCCTGCCAACACTTTGATTCTAACCCGGTGAGACTGTTACTGGTCTTCTGACCTCCAGAACTACAAGATAATAAATCTGTATTGTTTTAAGGTATTACATTTTTTGGTATTTTTTTTATAGCAGCAATAAGAATCTAATATACTAATATATGAATGTCCATTATTTTTGATACTACCTAGAGTTTTATTGTTGAGTAAAATATAATTTATTAACTAATCCAAGAATTAAAAAATTTTCTTTAAAGGACCACAGAGTAATATTTTTGGCTCTGCCTGCTATATTGCCTTCATTATAACCACTCAACTTCGACATGATAGTACACAGCAACCAAATACGTAAACAAATGGGCTTGCCTTGGTTTCAATAAAATTTATTTGCAAAAACAGGCTGCGATTTGCTGACCCATGAACCAATATGCAATTGATAGATATTTAATTATTTCCAAGCAAACGAGTTGCTTCTTATATTTTTCTGATTAAATATATAACAAAATAGTATATTTTTATTCATATATAAATAACAAGTAGTATTTTTTTACTGACTTTTTTTATTAAATACTCTCAATCTTTAAAGTTGGTTTTAAAATTGAGAACAAATTAAAAGCATCTATTTTCCTTGTTCTCAAATGCAAACATTTGAATATGAAACGTTAAATGTATTTTTCTTAACTAATTATAGCTTCGTTCTTAAAGAAATAAAAGGATCTTTAATGTGAAAAATTAAACTTCTTAGCTATAGCAGAGGTGACAAGTGTGACATTAATCCATACAGTCACTTTCACTGAAATAGGGCTTTTGAGTTGTGCAATATAGCTGATAAGAAGTAAGCAAGGCAAAAAAACAAAAACAAAAATAAAAACAAACAGGAAACAAAGAACATAGATTCTAAAGCAAACTTCCCACTGCTCGCATCCTGCACAACTTTCCAGGTCAGGTCACGTCTCAATGGTAAGAAAGAAAAGAGGAAAGTCTACAATTTTGACTTTTGTAATGTGTGAAAGCATTGTTGTTTTTAAGAATTGTCAGAATTTATAAAGCCAAAAAAAGAAAAGAGAGAGAAAATAACTTTACGGAACTTAAGAATGAATTAAGTTTTGAGGGTAGGAGGGAAATGTTAGCAAATATACAAGGAAACAAGCAATCCTTTGATTACACTCCTCACAAAACCCACAGGAAGGGAATCAGAGCTGATGAGTGTGGGTTTAACAAATGTGTTTCATCTCCCTTCCTGTGTCATGTTGGCATCTTACAGACTTGTGGACACTCATCTCCTGGCTAATGTACTGACCCAAACTGAAGGGGACATGCAGGTGGTAGAGGAAATCAAGCAACGGATATTGTATTATTCGCATCTGTGATTCCCTAAAGAAGAATTCAGCAGACGTGCGGCATGCTGCAAAAGCACACATTTCATTTTAGCTACTGTAAATTCATCACCCTGCATTTTCTCTGAATGTTTCTTTGTCCCTGGTGCTGATTAAATCAGAGTGCATTATGTGCTTTTCACTAGTGACTTCCTACTTTGCATACAGACAGTCTGATTTTGTCTTTTTCTTCTACTTTTCTTTCCAAATATTTTCTAAAACTTTCATAACTAAAGTCAGGAGGAAAAAGAGCTATGATATACTCTAAAACTTTTGGAGATTCTAGATAATCAAAAGTGGGGCACAGGGCAGAACCTACTTGACAAATAATAGATGTTTTTTGGTGTCTTTTGGTTAACCTAAATAAATAAGAGAAGTGAAAGAGAAAAAAAACTGACCTCTGGTTACATATGGGCCACTCACTGATCTCACACTCCACAAAACATAGAGAAATTCTGGTTATATTATATATTTTTAAAATAGTAAATAAGAACAAAAAAAGAAACACACAATGCTGAGAAGAATCTGAACTTGAGGGACCATGAGGTGAGAGCAAGACCTGGTATCTTCACCCAATGCTGAAGCTGCATCCATAGCATGTGGTTTGGGCTGGGCACCCTTACTAGGATTCTGCACGCAGCTAGCGATTGGGAAAGCTCTTCTTTACAAAATGCGACCTGCACATTTTCCCTGCCTATCCTGTTTCTTTACAGAGCCAGCTTCTTGCTCCAGGTTGCTGGTGGTAGCTGACTCACCAGGGGAAAATTAAAATTTGTAGCCAATGTTGAAAATGAATTCACCCTGGCTAACGGGTGAGGAAACCCCAAACCAAGGCACAGACATACATACATGATCAGAGGTGGATGGACATGCAGAAGAGCTTCTATAAGAAGGCTTATACAGCATAATGTGTCAGTAAAAATCCCATGAAAGCTGAATCCCATGTAAAATTAGTACATGCAATAGATGAAAGAACATCTGAGGTAAATTCTTCAAATTTAAGGAAGTCAGTTTACAACACTCAAAATGGGCAAATCCACACCAAGGGCATGAAATCTACTGATAAAATCTGAAATTTATTATAATGTAAAATCACTTAAAATGCTCAAAGAAATTAAAAAATAATAGACTGCATAAAATCAAGAACAAGATTATATACACATACACACACATATATATATTCATAAACTTATTTTGTTCACAGACCTCTTAGTAGTCTAATCCTTTTCATCTGTTGTCTACACAGAAACTGTGCTCTGAAACATACCCATACCTTTATATACACAGACTATGGTCTAAAAAAAGTTCAATTCTTTCCTAGGGAGCTAGACAGTTTAAGTGCTAAATTCAAAGTCATATGGACTATGGACAGAGTTGAAGGAGATGAAGCTCTGTACTTTAGTCTCAGTGGTTCAAAATCCTAAATTTGTATCAAAATTCCTTGGAGGGCTTTGTAAAACCCTTATTTCCAGGTGCCACTCCAGTTTTTGATTCAGTAGACCTGGGGTAGGTCAAAGAATTTGCATTTATAAAATAATCTTAGCTGATTTTGATGATAAGGACCAGAGACCATACACTGAGAACCAGTGGTCCAGCTGTAGTTCCAGCATCTTTTCTATTTCCAGAAAACTACGTAAAAAATGAAAAAAACTGGACAGATATGTATGGGGGATTTACTCAAACAATGACTATTAAAACAAAACAAAATAAAAACACTTCACAAATATTGTGTGAAAACCATATTTGTTGGGGAAGAATCTAGAAAGCTACATACCCTAATGTTAATAATGCTATCTCTCAGTTGTAGAATCAAAGTGGTACATATATGCATTTTCATTTCTTTTTGCTTTTGGTGGGTTCAAATGCTCATATATTGAACCTGTATTACTTGTGTAACAAGTATGTCACATTTTCAAGAGTCATGGCCCAACTTTTATAATCTTCTAAACACACTTGGAAACCAAATGTCACAACTCAGACCCCCATAACCACATACCGTCTACCCAAGAAGTGAGCGCACATGTATGTGTTAACACACTCTCTCTTCTTCATATGCACGTTAAAATTATCTGTGGACTCAGATACCAGTTAAAACTAAAATACTCAGAGGCCAAGAAGAAGGAAGAATCCCACATGCCAAAAAAGCTATTGAAAAGTTGTGCATTTATTTTTTAAAATTGTGATTTGTGTGTGTGTGGGCTCTCATTTTAATTGAATGATACCCAGTGTCTAAGGTCTGGATCTTACCAGCTTTATGCCTCATAATTTTATTCTAATCACGTTCTCCTCCACCAGGCTTTGCAAAATAACTTTCTCACTTTTACCCCTGTGAAATAGGTTTCTAAATGTAATATATCTATCTTCCACACCATCTTTTTTTAAACGAAAGTATTAAATACTTCAACACTTTGCTTCTGTTATTGAAAAGAGAAGACCTGTTAACTAAAAGCAAAATCTAACCTAGGGAATTCTGTTTGACTACCTTTTCTCTTAAGAAAAGTCAGACCATGCCTATGTTCCTTTATTCCTTGGGTGGGAAGTATCACAAACATCCAATCACTTCTTAAACAATAAGGCTACATGAGCCTAGACAGGGTGATATTACATATCAAATTCTTGTAATGTAATATTATTTCAGTCTAGGTCATTAGTTTCTCATTTCAATATGTAGTTAAGCTAGCATAAACCAATAAGAGATATACAGAATAATATTTCAATTTTTTGTGGAATACTTTTCACAAACCGTAATTCCCAACTACTGGAAATCAGACACATAGAAAAGTTCAAAGTTCCAAATGAACTTACATCATTGTCTACAGAATGAATAATGTCCTGCGAGTACATATGTGCACATGCACACACACGTTTACTACTCTTCTGTCAAATTATCAAAGACATCAGTGTGATAAATAAAATACATATTATTCTAAAAACAGTAGATACATTTTGCCCATTTTTCATTTCCTCACTAACTGAATACTGAATGAATGCTAAACTTTTGATCAGTAGTGTTTTGCATTTTTTAACCTCAAAAGAGTTATCTTCTTTCTTCAAAAAGTTAGAGTGTTATCAATCTAAGTTTTGGATTTTATTCAGTGAGAGATATGGTAAAGTGACTGGAAACTGATAGATATAAATATATAGGAAATAAAGAACATGGAAAAATGAGACAAGCTTGCCTGAGTTCATATCATGATTTCATCATTCACAAGCTATCTGACACTAGGAAATCTACTTAAGTGTTCTGCTCCTCGGTTTGCTCTTTCATAAAATTGGGAAAAATAATGTACGTTACCCATCCCTTAGGTTTGTTGTGAGAATAAAATGAGTGCTCCTGTGTAACGGCTTAGAATAAAGCCTGACACCTAATAGGAAGATTAGATGACAATTTAGCAAGGATCCCTTCTCCTCCTCACAACATACAGAGTGTAGATCTGTTTCATCGATGCTGATATTGGCCATGAGACTTATTTTGGAACACAGTGTCACAAAGTCACAATGGAATAAAGGTGGAATTAATGTGATACCTGTCTGAGCTGAGACTTTAAAAGTGCTGCCTGTTTCTGCTTGATCGCTTTGCACTTTTGGTCCTCTGATATAAAAAGATGTACCCTAGAGTATGGTTGGACTTTATTCTGGCCTCAGAATCTGTAGCTGAGTCACCTAGTCTACCCACAGACACATAAGCCAGGAAAAAAAATGCTTATTATTGCCTGACAGTGTTTTGAGGTATTTGTAACAGAGTAATAACTAACCAACATATACACACACTGAAAATTATGTGTAACTATAAAACAAACAGAAAAATCTGTGATCTTTTCATGCAAAGTTAGAAATAGTCATTAGGGCTGCCCACAAATATTTTGTTCTCTCTGCTCCAAAGCAGATAATAGGTTTACAGTTTCTTGCCTAAGAACTCATGCATAACCAGGTAATCTGCCTATGGTCAACATAAGCAAAATCAATGTGTGTCACTTCCAGGTAGAAGTTTCAGGAACCAGCTTATATTTTATCATGATCTCTTTTTATTTTCCTATAGTGGACAGTCTGGGTCCAAAAATGAGGATAACAATGAAACAAATAAAAATCATCAGGCAATGTATGATCAACATATTGCATGAGTTAGATACATTGTTGTTATAAGCCATGGAGATTCTGCAGTTGTTACTGCAGTATAATAGCTTATCATGACTACTAAAAAGTGGTACTGAACTGAGGTTCAGCCAAAACACTTTTTAAAATAATAGTTCAAAATATAAAATTTATTCTTTGAAAGTGTAAGTTTCAGTGGTTTTTAAGTATATTCAGAGAGTTGTGAAACCATCACCACTATCTAATTTTTAAAACATTTTCATTATCCCCAAAAGAAATCTCATACCTGTTAGCAGTCACTTCCTGTTTCCCTCTTCACCCTTAGTAACCATTGATCTACTATCTATTTCTACATATTTACCCATTTTGGACATTTCATATGAAGAGAATAATAAAACATAATATTTTTATAGTTCATCAATGTTATAGCATGTATGAGTATTTCATTCTTTTTATTGCCAAGTAATATTTTATTTTACATTCACATTTTGCTTTATTCATTCATCAGTTGAACATTTTCATTGTTTATAATGTTTATTATTATTAATAATACTTCATGAACATTTATGTATAGGTTTTGTGTGAATATATGTTTTAAATTCTCTTACATATATATTTAGGAGTGGAATTGCTGGGTTTCATGGTAACTCTCTGTTTATATTTTTGAGGAAATGCAAAACTGTTTTCAAAGTGGCTGCATTATTCAGCATTCAGACTATCAATATGAGGGTTTCAATTTCTCCCCATCATTGTCAACACTTATAACTATTTGCTCTTTAAATTTAGTCATCCTAGTGGGTGGGAAGTAGTATCTCATTTTGGTTTCAACTTAATATTTCTCTAATGACAAATGATAACAACATCTTTTGATATGCTTATGGGCCATTGTATATATTTCTGGGGGAAACTGTCTACTTAAATTCTATGCCATTAATTTAATACAATTTTAAATTGTATTATTTGTCAAAGATAAGGGATAAAAATTTACAAATATTTTCTCCCATTCTGTAAGTTGTCTTTCACTTTCTCAATGGTTTTCTTTGAGTCAAATATTTAAAGTCAAATTATTTATCTGTTTTTTTTTCCCTTGTGCTCTTAGTGTCTTTCTAAGAAACTATTGCTTAATTCAAGGTCATGAAAATGTTTTATTCTATGTTTTCTATGTAGTCTATGTTTTATTCTAATAATATTATAATTTTCATGGTTACATTTATACCTATAATCCATGCAAGTTAATTTTTATATATAGTGGGAAATAGAGGTCCAACTTCATTCTTTTGTATGTGGATATCCAGTTGTTCCAGAACCATTTGTTGAAAAAACTACTCTTCATCACTGAAATATTTTGACACCCTACTATACCATTTTTATTAAAATATGAGGCATTAATGAGGAAGTAGACCATTAATGAGCAGCCAAGAAACTGATATTGGAAGTTATTGGCAATTTGTTTAGGCAACAGTCAAATTTTGCTAAAATATCCACCTTTAATCCATACAAAGCAGTAATGTACATTAAATTGGTACAACTAACTGCATTTGATAAAATACTGAAAAAAAGAGAACTGAGAAAAGAATTGACATATATATATGCAGGGCTAAAAAGCAACAAGAGCATAAAAATTTAAGAACTCCAATAACTGAATTGCCCCTGCTCCATTTATATATTGAAACCCTAATAATCCAATGTGATGATATTTGGAGGCAGAGTCTTTGGGGTTAGAAGAAGTCATATGAGTGGGGGCCTCATGATGAGATTAGTTTCCTTACAAAGAGAAACATAAGAGAGCTTGCTCACTCTTTCTTTTTCATGTCATATGGGGACATAGTGGAAAAGCAGACATCTACAAGCCGAGAAGCGGTCTTCACCAAGAGCCACATAAGCTGGAACCTTGATCTTGGACTTAAGAGTTTGTGATTGCCCAGACTCTGTAACTGTGAGAAAAAATTTCTGTTGTTTAAGCCACCCAGTCTATGGCATTTTGCTATGGCAGTTTGAGTTAAGACAAGAAAGAGGGGGTTGACAAGGCACATGTTTCTCAACTGCAAGTAATGCCAAAGAAAATTAAAGAGATTTGTAGTGACAATGAGGGATCATAACTTATCAAATGAAAGCTACAACCCTCACACTCATTAAAATTTCTGAATAAATTAAGGGTAAAATAATACCAAAAGTTTCTATGAGAATCAAGAAACCAATGAGAGGGAAGAAAATTCTTGAAAAGAACTGCAGGTATGGACTTAAGCACCTGGAGTCACCTGAAACCTGGTTTAATCTTGGCAGCTGAACTAATCTGAATAATGCCCCCCACTCCCAAACTCAGATTTACCTAGAACGTGCAAATGTAACCTTATATGGAAATAAGGTTTTTACAGATGTCACTTAGTTCAGGTGAAATCATACTGATTTAGGACACCTAATCCAATTCTTAAAAACACCTAATCTAATGACTACTGTCCTATGACCTATGTCTAGACATAGATATAGACACAAAAAGAGAATGCCATGTGAAGACAGAAGCAGAGATTGGAATGATGCACCTACTAGCTGAGGAACGTCAGCAATAACCAGAAGCTAGGAGAGAGGCATGAAACAAACTACCATCACTACCAACACCTGATTTCAGACTTCTGACCTGTGAAAGGATAAATTTTTCTTGTTTAAAGCCATTCAGTTTATGGTACTTCGTTATGGCAACCCTAGGATATAATATCTGGATTGCCCTCTTTAAATGTAGCTAAAAGGATATTGGAATACACAGAACCTACTGAAGGATAAAGCTCAAAGCTACTGGAACAAAAATTTAGGGAACTGCAGCCACAGCCAGAGGAGGAATCAGGGCTTCATCAAGGAACATTACCACTGAGAAATTTGAAAACCTCAACAAAATGGACAAATTCTAGAAAAATATAACCTTCCAACACAGAATGAAGAGGAAGCAGAAAGCATTAACAGATTGATAACAGCTGGTAAAATTGAAGCAGAAGTCAAAAAACTCCTGGCACAAAAAAGCCCTGGACTGGATGGTTTCACAGGAGAATTTTACAAAACATTTAAGGAAAGGCTAACCCCTGTCCTTCTCAGGCTATTCCAAAAAAATACAAGAAGAGGGAAGACCCCCAAACTCTTTTTATGAGGCCAGCATCATCCTAATCCCAAAACCAGATAAAGACAAAACAAAGAGAGAAAACTACAGGCCATATCACTGATGAACATAGACCCTGAAATCCTCAACAAAATATTGGCAAACCGCATCCAGCAATAGTGGGATTCATCCCAGGGAATGCAAAGACTGTTCAATATTCACAAATCAATAAACGTAAAGTCTCACATAAACAAAAGGAAACACAAAAAACCACATGATCATATAAATAGATGCAGAAAAAGCATTTGATAAGGTATAGAACCTATTTATGATAAAAACACTCAGAAAGTAGGAATAAAGGGGGCATTCCTCCACATAATAAAGGCTATATATGAAAAACCTACAATGAACATCATACTCAATGGGCAAAAACTAAAAGCTTTCCCACTAAGATGAAAAACAAGACAAGTTTGTCTGCTTTCACCCTAGACACAGGGATCAGACAAGAAAAAGAAATACAAGGCATCCAGATTGTAAAACTGTCATTGTTTGCAGATGACATGATAGTGTACATAGAAAACTCCATTGATGCCACCAAAAAATGACTCAACCTAGTAAGTGAATTTGGCAAAGCAGCGGGATACAAAGACGATATTCAGAAATTGAATTCATTTCTGTACACCAGCAATGAAACATCAGAATCAGAAATCAGAGGAAAAATTCCATTTTCTATAGCAACAAGAAAAATAAAGTACCTGGGAATAAACTTACCCAAGGGGATAAAAGACCTGTACACAGAAAACTATACAACACTGATGAAAGAAATTAAGGAAGCCACAAATAAATGGAAGCATATACTGTGTTCATGGATTGGAAGAATTAACACCATCAAAATGTCCATGCTACCCAAAGCAATTTATAGATTCAACACAATCCCTATTAAAATACCAATGACATATTTCACAGATACAGAATAAACATTTAAAAAATTTATATAGAACTATAAAGAACCCCTAATAGCTGCAACAATTTTGAGAAAGAACAAAGTAAGAGGGATCACAATACCTGACATCAAACTATATTACAAGGTGACTGTAATCAAAACAGCCTGGTACTGGCATAAGAACAGACACATAGATCAATGGAACAGAAGAGAGAGCCCAGAAATAAACCTGTGCCTCTATGGTCAATTAATATTTGACAAAAGAGGCAGAAGCATAAAATGGAATAAAAATAGCCTCTTCAACAAATGGTATTAGGAGAGCTGGTCACCTACATGCAAAAAAATTAAAATTTGACCACTAACTTAAAACCATATACAAAAATAAACTCAAGATGAATAAAAGACTTAAATATGTCTCAACACCATAAAAGTCCTAGAGGAAAACATAAACAGGAAACTCTTAGATATCCCATGCAGCAATATTTTCACCAATATGTACCCTAGAGCAAAGGACATAAAGGAAAGAATAAACAAATGAAACTTCATCAAAATAAGAAGCTTCTGTATGGCCAAAGAAAACATCAGCAAAATGAAAAGGGAACCAACCATTTGGGAAAATATATTTGCCAATGATACCTTGGACAGGGGTTTGATTTTCAAAATATATGAAGAACTCACACAACTCCACTGCAGGAAGACAAACAATCCAATTGAAAAATGAGCAAAGGACCTGAACAGACACTACTCCAAGGAGGACATAAACTGGGCCCAGAGACATGCAAAAGGATGCTCAGCATCACTTGCCATCAGAGAGATGCATATTAAAACTACAATGACATACCACTTCACACCAGTCAGAATGGCCATCAAAAAAAAAAAAAAATCAAGAAACAAAACAACAAGTGTTGGCAAGGTTGTGGAAGAAAGGGAACCCTAGTCCACTCTTGGTGGGAATGCAGACTGATGCAACCATTGTGGAAAAGAGTTTGTAATTGCCTCAAAAAGCAAAAAACGGAACTGCTTTTTGACCCAGTGATTTCACTGCTGGGATTGTACCCTAAGAATCCCCAAACACCAACTCAAAAGAAACTATGCACCCCAATGTTCACAGCAGCACCATCTACAATAGCCAAGTCTGGAAGCAACCTAAGTGCCCATCAGTAAATGAGTGGATCAAAAAACTATGGTACAGTTATACAATGGAATACTATGCAGCAGAAACAAAGAAAGAGCTACTACCCTTCGTGACAGCATGGATGGAACTGGAGAGCATTATGTTAAGTGAAATAGGCCAGGGGGTGAAAGACAAATACCATATGATCTCACCTATAAGTGGAACCTAGTCAACAAAACAAACAAGCAAGGTAAACATGACCGGAAACATTGAATAAAAAAGAAACTGACAGTAACAAGAGGGAAGGAGGGAGGTGGCTAATGGGGAAAAGAAAGGGAAGGATCAAATAAAGGAACATGTATAAAGGACCCATGGATCAAACCAAAATGGGGAAGGATTGAAGGTGGGAGGTGGGGGTGAGTGGGACAGGGGGAAGTGGTGGTCGGAAAATGGAGACAAATATATATGAACAATAAAACAATAATAATACATTTTTTGCTTAGGGTCCTAAATTAAGAAAGACCCCTATTTTGGTTTAATGCTCTTGGAAAATATTTGTAAACAAGAGGGCCTCCATTTTCACTTTGTACTGGGCCCTGCAAATTACACAGCCAGTGCGGGTCAGAGCAGCCTCCCATGTCTGCACAGTGAGATTTCAGAATTTGTTATTAACCAGTGAGAATTTGGTGTCTCCCATTCTTTTTAACAAGAGTATTTATAGATCTTTTTTGTCTCTATTCTTCCACTGAATATTGAGTCTGTGAAGGGGAAGGAAACATGTTTGTTTCATGCACGGGTCCCTTGAACAAAAGGAGCTACCGCCAGATCAGATGGGAAGAATGCCGGGCTTCACACAGAGAACCTAGACTTGGAGCTTGATTCTGTGGCGAAGGCCTTGGAGAAGGGATTCTATTCCTTGTGGAAGGGATGAAGTATTTTTTGTATACAAAGGAGAATGAACAAAATTGTGGGCAGTACGAGACATGAATTGAGGTAAGCATTTAAGCATCCCCAGCACCTGGTTCTTTCTGGAGGTTTGTGCTTCTCTGCACCGTGGAACTCAAGCATAGGCATGTGAGTTTCTTTGGTTATTAAAATACAAGCAAAACTTAAGTGTTGCACTTTCAATACGAAACATTTGTATGGACTCCCCCCACCCATTGCTTTTTCATTCTGCCATAGTTCCAGGCAATGGCTGTTCTAACAGCCAGGTCCAGATGCGTAGGCAACTGTGATGCAAACCAGAATGTCAGCTGGTTCTCAAGGAGCACACAGTGTTAGTGGCAAAAACCATAGGTGTTTAAAGCTACTGACTTTAAGCTAGCATGTTACCTCTGCATAATTTGCTATCTTGTTTAATCAGGGACAAACATGTTTAAAACCTCAGTCACTTCAAGGGTAACAGTTGATAATCTTAATGGAGAATTAATTACCAAACTTGATTAGGTACCAGCTCACAGTCACATGAGCAGACGTGCATGCACACACAAATGTTTGAAAGGTAAATAAGGATATTTTGATTGAGTTACATAATGTTCTTCTCAAAATAAGATTTATTCCATATTAAAATAATTCATTTGGGAGGGTGTAAACACCCTTTATCTGAAGGGTTGTAAAAATACGATTACTCTCATCAGAATAGGATGATATGCCTGTGCTTCAACTCTGCCTGAAATTCTGGGGTAAGGTTTTGGAAAGAGAAGTGTTAGGATCTGTTTATAACTTTCTACTATGAAACTGGGACAGATTGGATGCACACACAGACATACACACATACACGCACACACAAAGAGGAGATTTTGGCAAAGGAAGATCTTGAAAATTTAAATGAGCCGGTCTAACATTAGAAATGTTACTACTTTCTATTTGGGACTACTACAACCAAACAACCCATTATGTATATGGGAATGAGGTAAATAACTGTTTGTCAACATTAAGCAGACTATTTACTATATATTTCTAAGATTATCCAAATGGCAGCTACGGTTATCGCGCCATAGTCTAATGGCACAGCTGTCAAGGAGTAGCCCATGATGGTGTGAAATATCAGCCCATCTGGAAATATCTCCCAGCTGGAAAACTGATTATTTAGGAAGAGTAGTGCTTTCACATTATTTATAGACCCACGTTGTGTTTAGCTGCATAGGAGCATGGCAAATGGCACATTCTTTAGGGAACAGGTGTCACTGAAAAATGTTTGAAAGAGCATAAAATTGATCCAAAATTCACACTTCTGGAACATAAGGATGCGTCATTTTTCTCCCTATGGGAGTCGGTTCATCCATGGAACTATGCTGAAAAAAAATATTCTCTAAGAAAAGACTTAAGAATGACACCAACAATTAAGATACTCTTAATTAAAATGAGTGTGGACCAGAATAGCAAGAACTAAATTTCATCATTCTGTTCACTGATTTCCTGTAAGGTCCTGGTCAAGTGATTTAATATTCCTGTCTTCATTTTCCTGATAAGCCTAACTAGATTATGATATCTTTCCTACCAGACTCATGTTTTAATAGAATTCAAATGGAATAATATGAAAACATTTCCAAGAGATGAGACATAAAACGTCAGTTGCGGTTATTATGAACTCTGATCAACTGCTCAAACACCTACTCTTACCTAGATTGAATTCATTTCTGGCACTAAGCATTGTCTTATGAAGATAAAAAGACATGACAGAGACTGCTGGTTATCTAGACAGTATCCAGTTTTCCTTCCCTACTAAGAAAGTGCCCTACTTTCACTTTTCCTACTTCTCAACTAAAAAAAAAACTCAGCCCCATTTTTGGTGGTGGTGAAATTGTACCAAGCTGAAAGCCTTATGTCCCAGCCTCTTCTGCACATGTTTTTAATGACACAGTCCTTGCCATTGAGAAAGAATGAAAAAATATTGACCAGTTAACAGAAAAGTCTTTGGAACAGACAAACATAGTTGACATTTTCCTTTTGTCTTTGCCCTTCACCCTTCCCTTCATCCTCCTGAAATATGTACAGATTTCATCATGTGACAAGATCAAGATCACAGCCTAAGATGGCAGAGTAGGAGGCCTGGCTCCCTGGTAACTGTGGAGTAGCTGCACCAGCCCTGGCCGGACTAACTCAGAGCTTATTTTAAGTGAGAGAAAAATAACATCAGCCAAATTCAATCCCCAAGTTATATAAGAACTTGTGCTTAAACAATAGACACTGTATATTTTTTAATATTATACACTTAAAGTTTGCTAAGTTATCATATATATTGATTTTTATATAAAACTCACTAAGAAATCCTACTATTAAACAAATTACACAATGTTTTATTGTACAGAAAAAACACTGTGGTGTCTTTAGGATTACATATACTGAACTACATTTTGAACTAATTTTCCAGGAAGCATAAATAGAAAATACCCCTTTTTAATATAATATAAAATTCAATGAATGATTTTTATCTTTTTAACAATACTGGTCTGATTTTTGAATTTTAATAAATAATTTATGTTTTTGACACAGAAAATAGCTGGAGCTATGGTAAGATGGAGTTATAAGTTCTTATAATAAGTTGCGTCCATATTTACATCCATAGAGTTCCTCCTATTGACTCCCCTATCATCCTGTGGAATGGCAGCCTTGTGCAGTTGAATCTGTGTAATTGGTACAAGGTTACTGAGAGAAATTTGGAGTTATATTAGGAGAATATCCCAGCAGTGCCAAACTAAAGCTAAAGATGCTCAAGTGACACATTCCCTATTCACTTGACTATTTTCAGCACTGGTACTTATAAAAAGGTCACTCGATTTAATAAAGCATAGTCAGGGTTGGCTTGGTTGAAAGGTACCAATACCATTTATCCAACCTGGATCAATATACCAGATTTTAGATATCAATACTGTTTAGTCAATAAAAGGGTTGCTGACCCTTTGGTAATCAAAAGAAGAAAAGCTTCTAGGTGCATCTAGTGAAGTGCAGAGGTAAAGCAGGTTAAGCATGTAGTTATCTTTTTAAGACAAAAGTGACAAAAATTGATGGGTCAAAGACAAGTGTTCTTATGTAAACTCTTTAAAATATTTTATTTTTTAAAAAACATAACCCAAAGTAATGTAAGTGCATCAGAATTCAAATACTTCCCAGGAATACCAAAAAAAAGTAAAACCTGTCCATTTCAACTGATATCATTCCACTTTCTAAGAAGAACCACATACTAAAATTTGGCGGATATATAGTTACACATCCAAAGTTTCTATACCTTTATGCCTATAAACACACACACACACACACACACACACACACACACACAATTTATCATACATATTTTTAAAGAGTATTTTGTTTGTTTCTACCAATAAAACAGGTTTATAATATGCCTATTGCTCTAGAGCTCAAATTGCTTTAAGTTAATAATTACAGACATCTTTTATATCAATATATACAGATCATTATGCACAAGTTTAATTTAGTCTTTTTTAAAAAATTACAAAGGATTGACTGATGGCATTATAACCTATTTAGCCATTCTCCTTTCCACAAAATAATGTTTAGGTTATATCCAATATTTTGTTATTACTTATAATGTTTGAATTTTTTTCTGCTTCCAGCAATAGTAAACAATCTGATTACAGGCTACTCTTTCACTGAGGAAAAACTAAAAAACCTGGAGTTTCGGAGATCAATCATTTGATTGACTGGTAGATATCTGTCAATAATACATAACTAAATCTAAAGCTGGGTCTAGACAGAGAGAAAGGTGTTTGATGGCATCAAGAGGTTTCTGAGGCACTGAGGACTTCCAGGGGTCAAGTACCTGAGGTAAAGCAAGATCAGCAAGATTAGCCTGACATGACTTTTCCTTTCAGAATAATTGATTCAAAAGAAAGAGTAATTAAGAGATCGAGAAGCTGAGCAGAAAATAGTAGGTGAGAAGGTAAGAAGTTAAACAGAGCTTTTGAGAGCTCATAGGACAGATGGAACCAAAATATTGAGTTCCTTTTTTTTTTTTTTTTTTTTAAAGAAGAGGATTTGGCAAGCACATGAGGATTTTTATTAGGGATTTCTGAAGAGATACATTTTAAGAGTTATAGGAACATATCTTACAAGTACACATACATACACAATTAAAGTTCCCAAAGGAAAAATGAGAAAAAATGTAACTGAAATAATACTTTAAGATACAGTATCTCAGAAAATTTTTAAAACAGAAATAGGACCTGATGCCAAAGACTCAAGAATAACTACAACCCCCAACCAAAATACATGTAATAAGAGTTCATCATGAGTACATCATCATAAAACTGCTGAAAAACAAAAGACAAAAGAATAAAACCATGAAACCATCCAGAAACAAAATGATGCATTTTTTTCAAGGGAGTAATAAAAATAATGGCAACTAACTTAACACAACTAGTGGAGGATGAAAACAATATAGTGACATCTTCATAGTGTTGGATAAAAACTGCTAAAGTAGATTTCTAAATTCAGCAAATTAATAAAAAAAAATTCAACAATAAAGAAAAATAAAAAGCTCTAGGGTCAATATGGTAGTGTAGGTAAATGCCATACACAGAACTTCCCACAACCACAGCAAAATTACAGCTAAACTACAGAACAACCATTATTCATAACCATCTCAGATCTGCTCAAGCAGAAGTCCCACAACTAAGGACATAAAGAAGAAGGCACATTGAGACTAGAAGGAGGAGGGGAGTGACACAAAATACTGGTCCCATACACACATGTGGCAATACAAATTGAGAGGACTATCTCAGCTACAGACACCCCTCTTGAAGAGTGAGAAATCCCAGTCCCACACCAGGCCTCTCATCTCTGGGTTTTAGGGCCAAGAAGGGAAGTCCCCATAACTTCTGGCTATAAAAACCAGCAAGAATTGTGGCTGAGTTAGAAGAAGTGCTGTTGGCATCCCAGCTGTTCCTCTTAACGGGCCCACACACAGACATATTCAAATTCACTCTCTCTGAGCTCCAGCACTAGGATAGCACTTCTAAAGGTCCCAGGGATATATGAGGAGGAACAAAATTGTCTGGCATCTGGAAGGACAGCATTCTCCTAGAGAGACACTGGCAGAGACCATTATTCCTTTGCTTACCCTACTCCTACAGAACAGGCAGATGGGTACCGTAACTCAGTCTCTATCAACCTGGCTCACACTGTTTGGTCCACCCTGGTGATTCTCTGAGACCCGGCTCCACCCAACCTGTGGGCTCACCCAAGCCCTTTCCAAGGGCTTTTCCATACAAATTACATTTCCTGAGTCATGCTATGGACTTTCCTAAAATCTCTCGAACAAATAGCATTCAGCTTTGGTGAGTCTTATATCTCTCACTAAGTAGCCCCAGACCCAGCACTAGTGGCAGCCACTATAGTTCACAGGTTGGCCTTTCTTGGGCACCTCCAAGCTCAGCACAAATAGCAGCCATCTACAGATCACTTTGTAGCTAATGCCTAGTGGTCAAGAGTAAGGCACAAGAGCACCTGACCTTGGCCTGCACTCCCCAGGAGGTCCCAAAGCCCATCCTAGCATCACCCAGCCAGCTCCACAAGTGACACACTCAAGGGACAGATGCAGCAGGCACCAGAGCCCTGCTGAAAAGTAAGATGTGCTCCATGAGGTTGACCCCTTCACATCTGATTCTCTACTGTGGTCATAGCTGGTCTTGGAAACCAATTGGCCTGGGTATAAATTCCTCCCATTGAGGTGCCAACAAAAATCAAGGCTCAACTACAACTGGAGGGTTTCCCTAGCCCATATGAGGGCACACATGGACTGTCCAGCTCTGGTTATTGGAGAGGCTGTGCCACTGGGACCTATAGGACACTTACTACATAAGGCCAATCTACCAAGTCAAGAAGTCATAGTAGGTCTACTTAATACATAGAAACAAACACAGGGGGCTGCCAAAATTAGGAGACAAAGATACATATTCAGAATAAAAGGACAGGACAATACTCCGGGAAAAGAACTAAACAAAATAGGGACAAACAATCTACAAGACAGAATTCAAAACAATGGTTATAAGGATACTCATCAACTAGGTGAGAACTTCAACAGCATAAAAAAAATACAGAAAAAAACATTTAAAAGAACCAGTCATAAATGAAGAATGCATTAACTGAGATGAAGAATATATTAGAGGGAATCAACAATGGAGTAGATAAAACAGAGAATTAAATCAGAGATTTGAAAGATAAGAATGCAGAAAACATCCAATCAGAACAGCAAAAAGAAAAAAGATTCCTAAAAAGTGAGGCTAGTATAAGGGGCCTCTGTGACAACTTCAAGCACACCAACATTAACATCATGGAGGTACCAAAAAGAGAAGACAGCAAGAAATTGAAAACCTATTGGAAATAATAATGACAGAAAAATTCCCTAACCTGGTGAAGGAAACAGACTTACAAATCCAAGAAGCACAGAGAATCCCAAACAAGATGAACCCTAACAGGCTGACACCAAGAAACATTATAATTAAAATGGCAAATGTTAAAGACAAAGAGAGAATCTTAAAAGCAGCAAGAGAAGAGCAGTTATTAATATACAAAAGAGCTCTCATAAGACTGTCAGCTGATTTTTCAACAGGAATTTTGCAGGCCGGGAGAGACTTGCAAGAAATACGTAAAAAGCAAGGACATATAACCAAGATTACTCTAACTAGCAAAGCTATCAATCAGAATCCAAGAACAGACAAAGAGCTTCCAAGCTCTTTATCTTTCTTTCCAAGGATAAGGAAAGCTAAAGGAGTTTATCAGCATCAAACCAGTATTAAAAGAAATGTTAAAGTTTGTTCTTTAAGAAAAAGATAACAAATATAAATAATAAAATGGCAATAAATATATACCTATAAACAAGTAACTTTAAATGCAAATAGATGAAGTACTCTAATCAAAAGAATTATGGAGGCTGAATGGATACCAAAACAAGACCCTTACATATACTTTCTACAAGGGACTAACTTCAAATTGAAAGACACTCACAGACTGATAGTAAAAGAATGGAAAAATATTTTTCATGAAAATGGAAACAAACAAAAAAGCAGGGTAGCAATACTTACACTAGACAAAATATATTTTAAAACAAAGTCTATCTAACAACAGACAGGGAAAGACCCAGCAATTCCACCTCTGGGTAGTTATCTGAAGAAATCCAAAACGCTAAATCAAAAAGCCATATACATCCATATGTTTGTTACTGCATTAATTACAACAGCCAAGCTACTAGGAAGCAACCTTCAATTGATTGAAGTGTCCATAAATAGATGAATGGATAAAGAAGAAATATGGTATATGTACAATGGGATATGACTAAGCCATATAAAAGAATACAATCTTGCCATCTGCAACATGGATGGACCTAAAGGGTATTATGCTGAATGAAATAAGTCAGAGAAAGGTAAATGATATATGATTTTACCCATATGTAGAATCTAAAAAACAAAATAAATGAACAAGCAGAACAGAAACAGACTCATAGAGAACATTTTGACATTTGCCAGACAGGAAGAAGTAGGGGAAGATGGGTGAAAAAGGTGAAGGGAATAAGAAGTATGAATTGATAGTTACAAAAGAGTCACAAAAATATAAGTTATATAACTTCTAAGCACTGGGCTGTTTTAATATAATATAACCTGAAATTAATATAATATTGTATGTCAATGGTAATTGAAAAATACAAATATTATTTAAAGTCAAAAAGGAAAACATTTTATTCAAACAAAAACTTGGAGAATTAATAATCAGTGGTTGTTTACCAAAAGAAACACTAAAAACAAGAGGCTGTTTTTAGGCAAAAGGAAAATTACACAAAATAGATGCAAGGAAAGAAGAAATATTTTGGTAATATCTAATTGAATTGCATCTTAATAAATGAAACTGAAGTGCCCTAAGTTTCTATACTCTGTAAGAAGTGCTATCCTTTATTTTAGATGCCAATAAGAGTGCATATTGCAATCTACTCTGAAACTTCTGAAAAAGAGCAAAAGATTATGCATTTACCAAGCTGAGAGGAGAAATTGGAGTAAAAAAAATTCTTTACTCTAGAAGTTGGTCATAAAGATAAGAAAAAAAAGCATAGAACACATGAGAAAACTGAAAATAAATTAGAAACAGCAGAATGACTCAAAGTATATAGAAATTACATTAAATACAAATTTAGGCAGAAAAAAAGAATTATCCTGCAGGAATATATATTATATGTTATATATTTTATATGTATATAAATATGAAAAATAGAAACAGTTATTGAAGATGATACAAGAAACATTGTTCATAGGACAATGACACCTCAGTTGCCTTCAAAGTAGGCACCTTGGGACCTCACACAGTTCTTCCAGTCACCATCAGCTGCCCCATTGTATTTTTCTGAACATCATCGATGGTCTGAAATCTCTTCCCTTTCAAAGATGACTTTAGTTTTGGGAAGAGCCAAAAGTTGCAGGGCACTAAATGTGGGCTGAGTCACCCTGGGTGATTTGATGTTTCACCAAAAAACTCTGCATGAGATGGGATGCATGAGCAGGTGCAGTGTCGCGATGAAGCTGCCTATTACCAGTTGCCCATAGCTTTGGCCTTCTGAATCAAATAGTTGCTGTAGAAGAATGTTTGAGCTTAACACAAAATGTGATGCAAATCCATTGCTCCACTCGCTCAGTCATTTTCAATGTGCTCGCTGAATGACCTCTACCACCTGCACTGATTAGTACAATGAAGTTGTCATTGTTCACACATGCATGTTCCAGTCCACTCTCTTTGACTGCTAGGTTTCATCAATGTCACACAAACCATTCTCATTATATTAACCATGGCTGGACTTTTCCTAGACAGGTCTTAATATAGGTTAAAATAAGATCGATTTATTAGCTCACTGACCTTCATACAGAAATGCATGCAGGTTAGACAGGATTCTGTTTAAGGTCTCACAAGGCTGAAATCAAGGTGCCAAACAACCTGCATTCTTACCTGTGGGATCTGGGAAAACCTCTGCTTACAAGCCCACATATATCGTTAGTAGGAATGCATGCACTGCCACTGCAGAACTGAAGTCCCTACCTTTTACTGGCTGTCACCTGAGATTTGCTCCCAGCTCCTAGAAGATGCTCTCAAATCCTTTCCAGGTGGTCCTTTGTGTCTTCAGAGGCACTAAAGGAATACCTCTTTTGCTCTGATCTTTCTCATGCTTAGATTCTCCCTATTCTGCCTGCTGCTACTCACCTCTAAGCTCTCTGTTTTTAAAGGGGTCATGTCATAGATTAGGCCCACCTGACTTTTGGTTAACCCAAAGTCAACTGATAGGTCTCTTAATTTGCAAAATCACTTTTGTCTTATATCATGACATAAGTAGGAGAGTGATGTGTCATTATGTTCAAGCTTTCACTCCCACTCCGCAAGAGGAGATTGTACAAGGTGAGAGTCAGGTCATTGAAGATCATCTTAGAATTCTGCATACCATACTGCTTACAGAATACAAACTTTAAATACCTAAATATATAAAAGAAAAAGGAAGGGAACATAAACCATGCAAATACCAACCAAGATAAAACTTGTATATCTACACAAATATCAAACAAAAAATGCTTAATTAATAAGTTTTAATAAAAAGAGACACTTCATAAGGACAAAAAGATTAATCTGCCAAGAAGATATACAACAATGATATATTTATGGGCACTGAAAATATAGCTATAAAATAAAAATAGAACTAAAGGAGAAATCAATAACTCCGCAATCATGGTGAGAGATATGAACATACCTTTCTTAAAATCTAATAGAAAATGGAGAAAACTCAGTAAATGTATAAAAAAATTGAGCAAATCATTAACAAAATTGATCTAATTGATGTATCAAAAATATTTAACACATAAATGACATAATTCAACTTCTTTCCAAATATATATAAAACATTGACTAAAACTGACCATATGCTGGGTCTTAAATCAAGTCTCAACAAATCAAAGGGCTAAAACGAAAACAAAAAAAAATGATGATAATGGTGATATTAAATATATGACTTCTACGCATAAAACAACTCATTACTGAAATTAAAGGACACCTAAATAAATGAAAACATTCAAATAAAAATATAACGAATCAGAAGACTCTGTATTATAAATGTATCTATTCCTCTAATGTGTAGATACCTTGTGATCTTAAGTAAAAAAATCATAGCATTTTTTTGTTGAAATTAAAGAGTTGATTTAAAATTTGCGTGGACGCACAAAAGACCTAGTATTGCCATGACAGTCTTTGAAGAACAGGGTTGGAGAACTTAAATCACCAGATAATAAGACATATCACGAAGTTATTTATTCTAATAATAAACTCACCTCATTTGTTCAAGGTTTTTTTTACACTCATTAAATGCCTGATATTTGTTCACCTAATGCTTACTTACTTGAATTAATCTAGGAAAATATTCCATGTTTTTCAGCCAACTATGCACTACTTTACCTGACATTTATTCATTCAACACACATTCACTATATATGTCCAATTCAATATATATGTTGGATGTCAGGAGCTATGAAGTTAAGTGGCAAGGAGAGACAAATAGCCCAAAATAGCACAATAGTGTGAGATGTGGACTAGATTGTTCATATATGGTCACTTGGCTTATAACAAAAGTGACAGTGCAAACAGTGAAAATAAAACAATCTTTTTATTAAATTATGCTGCATCTGTTGGCTATTTGGATACTGAGAAGAGAAAAAGAAAAAAGCTTGACCTCTGTCTCTGACCATAAACATACAACTCAATTTTAGACTAATTAAGATAAAATTTTAAAGGTAAAGCAATGAGTTTCTGGAAAGTAACAGAAAAATGTATTCATAAATTTTGGATAAGCAAAGACGTGTCAAGTAGTATTAAGCACAAGGAAAAAATTGGCTAACAGGAATACATTACAAACTAAGAGCTCATTAAGAAGGTCAAGGAGCAAAGCAAGTGGAAAAAGAACTTTGCAATAAACATAATTGACAAAGGCCTCAAACCAGAATTTATAAAGAATTCTTACAAATTAACAAGAGAAAGAGAAATAGTAATCCAATAGGAAAAAAATGAGTAGAGACTCTTGTCAGTTTTGTTACAAAAGAAAACAATTCTAAAGACTGTTAAAGTACAAAAGTATGCTCAATCTTACCAGTCATTATGGAAATGCAATATAAAAATGATCATGAGATATCACTACCCACTTAAAAGCTGTAATTAGAAAAGACATAATATAATACTGTTAAGGGGAATGTTCAATGGTATAAGCATTGTGGCAAATTGGCAGTATCCACTTAAGTTGAACATGGTACATGACCAAGCCATGCAATTCTACTTGAATATATTTTTTAAATACCTATTACACAATCAAAAGACAGGAATAATAACAGCCATAATAGCATTATTTATTATTTATAATGGCCAAAAGCCAGGAAAAAAATGTCAGGAGTATTCAGAATAAATAATTATTTTCTCCATTCCTTCAATGGAATCATTTTACAACTAGAAAGTAAATAAACTATTCCAACATATAACACAGCAGCATCTCACAACACACAATAAAAACACTTGTCTCACAGATCTCAAATACAATGCTGAGTGAAAGAAGCCAGATACAAAAGAATGCAGATTGTATGTTTCCCATGTAAAGTTCAGAAGTAGACAAAAATGCTCTGTGTAGTGATTAATGGTGGTCACTTTATAGTAATTCAGCTAGCTAAACATTTATTAGTTATACTGTTTTGTGTGCCTAGTATACTTCATTAAAATATTTATTGACCATAGATAGAAAAGGAATTTAAAATAATGCTTGAAGAGTAATATTTTTACATATATATTGAATACTTTTATTAGTATTTTGGTAGAGTTCCTGAATGAAGAATTGCTGGCCCAAGGGTATGGTATACTCTTGAAAGCTCAATTATTTTTTCCATTGTGTTAAAAATAAATATCATCTTCAACAAAAAGAAACATATTTGTTTGTTTTCTACTGTTACATAATCCACGTAATACTTACCCACCTCTCTGGTGTATATAGGTTGCTCGTATTACATTTTACTAATGAGAGAACTAAGTTACTAAAAATAAATAAATACTTTGCTGAAGATCTCATATCTGGTGTATGTTAGCGTAGGAGATCAAAATCAGCCTAGTCTCAGTCCGAATTCCCTTTCTTTCTCTTTGATCAAAATATATACAATATGCTATACCTAAAAATGGAATTAGCATGAGACTTTATTATTTTGTGAGTGATTAATTCACATGCATGAAGTCCCAAGCCCCAGATCCAGGATTTAGATCATTTCTACATTTTACTCTGTAGCTTCACTAAGAACAGAACATTCTGGTATAAATTGAAGAAACCTATAGAACTATTGTAAGGATGGAAAAATTTGAAAACTTACTCCCCAAACTGACAGAAGATGAGCAAACAAACCCAAATAATTTATTAAATCTGGCTCCTAAGGATATTTAGGATTTATAATTTTCCAATAATAAAGTCACTTCATTGACTTTGAATTTTATTTCCATCCTAAATGCCTGACATTTGCACCTAATGTTTAATTAAAATAATTCAGCAATAAATGTAATTAAAAATAAAATTAAAAAATCTAGCAGAAACATTTCACTTCTTTCAAGGCAGCTGACATGTATATATTAATTTAGCACAAATACTTTTAGAGTGTCTATCTTGTACCAAATACTGTGATAAGCAACACACATCAGACAAAAGAAACACTCTGCCTTCAAAAAAAACTCTGATAGAGAAGAGAGGAAATAAGTCACCAAGCATGTAAAACCCCTTCTGGAGCTTCTGTGAGCTTCTCTCCTGAGACCTTCTATGAAAATGCTAAGGATGCTATTTAGTGCAGAATAAAAAGGAATCAGGAAAAAAGAAGTTTGAGTATATCAGAGAAAGTATCCAAGTGGAGCCAGGTGAAAACAGTTCAGGAGAGTTCCCAGAGATCAGTCTCTGGCAGAGAAAGAAGCCTGGACATGAAAAGGTAGAAAGGGTCACAAAATGGAAAGTAATTCAATAGAATTTGAGTATTTGGTATGAGGAGAGGATGTATATTAAAAAGTGGGATAAATCCATAGGAGGCATATTAAAAATGCCTTTGGAAGTCTTTTTAAGAAATATGGACTCCACTGAAGGGAAATTTAAAAAATTAGAGAATTCTAAAAAAAAATAGATTTTGGTTTTTAAAAGGTGGATTTGGGTACAATGTTGATTATTGACAGGAACTAGATAAAACTGGAGTCAAAAAAATGTGCTACAAGACTTTTACCAGAAATTGATATGAATTAGGGAAAAGTCAACATGATGAGAAATTGTGAAGAACAGGGAGCTATTGAGAAGGGACAATGGGCAGAATTTGGCTTAGGGTTGATGGAAAGGAAGGAGTCAGCATCATACCCAGCTTTCAGCTTTCTGTCTTGAGAAACTGAATATGTGGTAGCACTTTCTGTGAGATGGGAACTAAAGAAAGGGAAGCTCATTTAGAAGAAAGATGTTAGGTTAAGTTTCATACATGTTAACATTAAGGTGCCAGTGGAGCAGCCATGCAGATATTCCAGTAAAAACTGGAATACATAGGCCTAGACCTCAGAAGAGATCTGATGGCTTCAAGAGTAGACTGAATTTGTTATGTCAACCAAGATTCCTTTGGCACACATTTTGCTATTAAAAGATGTGTCTATTGCCCTGGCCACTGTGACTCAGTGGATTGAGCGCCAGCCTCCAAACCAAAATGTTGCCAGTTCGATTCCTCATTAGGATACATGCTTGGGTTGCAGGTCAAGTCCCCAGTTGGGGACGTGCGAGAGGCAACCAATCAATGTATCTCTTGAACATCAATCTCTCTCTCTCTCTCTTTCTCCCTCCCTTCTCCTCTCTCTAAAAATAAATAAAATGTTTTTTAAAAAGATCTAAAAAAATGTCAAAAAATGTTATATATACAAAATGCTTTACACTTTTCAAAACTTTAACAGGTGTTTCATTTGCATTACCCCATAAAGTACACCATTATCTCCATTTTATTGACAAGAAAAGGAGAGAAATTGAACACTTATAATTCATTATTTATTCATGCTTGTTATCTAGTTTTCTAATGCTGTCTATAAAATATAGTCTAATATCCTGGCTGGGCTGATCTAAACTCCTAACACTTGCTACTTCTTACAATTCTTTGTTCAGTTTGGCCTGAGTTTGCAATTAGTTAGGAAAAAGAGAGGTTGTATTTTGTAACAACAAGCACACTCAAGATGACTCCAGAAGACCAGCATTCTAGTTCCAGCCCTGCCCAGCCCTCACACTTCTCTGTGGCATCGCCTTCCCATCTCCAAAATAAGGAGAGCAGCCGCTGTCTCACGGGTTTGTGTTGCCATGGGGATGATTAGGGCGGTGAGTAAGGACAGCATGGTGCAAACCGTGATGAACCAAGCGCAATAGGAGGCAGTCACTTTCACATTAATCAAAATCACCCTGGAACTTTTTAAAAATGCACATATCTGGGTCCCACCTGAGATATTTTGAATCGTAATTTATGGGAGTGGTTTCAGTATGTTTGTATATTTTTAAAATACAGTTAAAAATACAAGTTCAGGGAGCAGTACCTTTACAATTCTAGTGAGACAGCAAAGCAAGACTACTGAGTGTGGGCTGAGAGTTGAGACACCTGTGAGCAAAATCGCATCTCTGCCACTCACTGGCTATGCCCACCTGAGAAAATCTCTTCCTCTCTGCGATCCTTGGTGATCTCATATCTAAAATGAACATTGCCCAGAATTATACTAATTAAAAGCTTATAAAACATTTAGCACAGCAGCTTACACACAGACACACACACACACATACACAAACACACACAACCCTTCAAAATGGTAGCTATTGATATAAATATTAATACACTGAAGCCTTGATCATGTACTTTTGGGACCCTGGTCCTGGCTCCTGTCATTAAGGTCCATCTTTGTCAGGTGCTGCTTTCTCAGAGCAAAAACTGGGAATATAAGGGAACTGTTTCTCAAAGCTAGACTTCTGCCAGTGCAGACTCTGAAACCTCCCTTCTTTCTGCAAACCTTTTCAGGTTCTCTGGGACATTTATTGCTCAACCACTTGAGAGTTTAATGTTATTAGCTAATTAAAGAGAGTATTTGCCCTCTTTTATATATTGCACTTAATGAATTAGATAATCCCAGTATAGTTACCATGGTATACTATTTATAAAGACCTGCCATTTGGTTGTAATTTTTCAATGATTAGAGCTTAATTCCTCTTGCAAATTGCCTATAAGTAACAAATATACCAGAGCAGGATGTTCAGGTTTATGGCAAAGTAAAATTTATCTGTTTGGGCTTCCTTGCTTCTAAGTGAAACATAGCACCTGGGCTTGCATTACTTTCATATCTAGACCCATCTGAGCAAGAATGACACAAAGCAACTGACAGTAATTGAAATTAGAATACACAACTATAATAAAAGAGATGGTGGTTTTTCCTTTAAAAATTTAATGTTCTCTTGTTGCCTTATTTATGTCATTTTGGAATTACAAGACATTTCATTTCTACAAAAATAAAGAGGAGACCTTCTACCTGAACATATTTGAGTGATTTATTTTTTTATCCAAAATCTTTAAATATACCAGATCATATTATGTTCTTCTCTCTCCCGCTGCCTCTACCACCCTCTGCCTCAAATGTAGGTATCTCATTACAACAAACGTCATTCATTTTTAGACTCCAATTTGCCACCATCCCACACAGACCTGCTGTTCCATCTCTCCATGTTAATTCCCATAAATAACTGATATCAAAATGCAGAGTCTTGGAGATATGCTTCAGAAAACTTCATGTGAGGACAACCAGAAATGAGAAGGCTATTTAAGGCTTTGAAGTTTCTCAAGATTTGTTCCTCTGAAGTTTCAGCAATGTTTAATGGCAGAAGGTTAACATGCCCATCATGAAATTGGATAATTAATAAATATATCAAATGTACCTTAAAAAACATAGAGCAATTTCCAAATAACCCATATGTTCATAGGCTGCTTATATAGATGAAGCATAATTTATGTACCAAACACATATATGATTCCTAACACATATTTAAGAGTATACAATGTTTAAAAAATTTATTGAGATCTTCATCTATTTGTATATATGATTTAATGATGATTGTCTACACTGTGCACTCAAGTTATCCTACTGTTTAAAAGGAATACACATCTGCTTAGGTTTGCCTAAGTATTCTGAAAACTTGACCTAACTTCTGAAGCCCATAAAACATAAGTTTGGAAGCAATCATTTTATCTCTTTCTCCCTTAGGAAGAGGGCCTATGAGAAAGAACTTTGAGATTTAGTACATGTGAAAAACAAGACTTGAAGAGTAAAATGACCAGCCCAAGAAGAAACCAAGAGTAGGCATATTAAAGACAGTGGCCCTGCCTGCCAAATCTTTATGGCATTGATAGGTATACCCAAGATGTACTGAATTTTCACAACTATCTTTTCTGTGTAACTGAACTGATAATATTGCAGTATGTTCTTATGATGGGTCTTTTTATTCATTTCTCTAGCTTTTCTGCAATACAGCTCATGATGCCCATGTCTTGGCATCTGTAGTAGCGAGAACCACTGGATCCTCTAAATGGCATGAATGGTATTTGAGAGGAACATGCTTATTTTGAATTTTTTCATATAATTCAATAAGTATTGAACTGTGCTGCTCAGAATCCTGGAGACTTCAAAGATATGAATCAAGACCACTCAGAAGAGGAGAAGGAAGAGCTGAGCACCAAGGGCTCTTGCCTCTTGTCCCTTCTACAACCAGGTCTCATGAACTTATTCTAAAGACTTCATTTCAAGGAAAGGTTTTGTTAATAATAATAATTTGGAGTACTGCTATTCTAATATATTAGAGCAATCCTAGGTAGCTAAGGAACTAGTATAATTCTAAAAGAAATATAATATGACATCCTGGTCTGGTGACCAAATATCCCACTTTATAAATTGCTGAAGCAATGACGATCTAGGGGAGATTTATTTAACTGGATTTCTGATACCTCTTTATTCCAGAAACCAGTAAACTATACCAGTTTACATCTGTGGTCCCTTTCAAAAGAGTCCCAGTTAGTATAAATTATATAGTCACCGTACATAAACATATATGGCATTAGTATATTATTAAATAAATTTCCTTTTTAATAGACCACTTTTAACTAATAGGCTCAATGTTTAGAAGAAGAAATAATCAGTAGCATAACATAACATTCAATTCTGCACAAGGCAGTTCTGTCGGGGAGCACATCATGTAAATAATATAGTCCCCTAAATAAACTAATTTTGACTGACCAGTTGGAAATATGTTCATTTAACATCTCCCTATAGTAGTATACTGAGAATAGATCACTTTACTTTTTCTGTGAAATGTTAAATAGTAAATCTTTTAGAGTTTGTGGGCCATCTGATCTTTGTCACAACTACTCCATTCTGCCATTATAACAGAAAAGCAGCTGCAGAAACATATGAGTGAATTAGTGTGGCAGTGTTCCAATAAAACTTTATTCATAAAAACAGGCAGTAGGCCAGATTGGACCTGTGGGCTTATTGGCCCGTGTTGCCTGTGTGGCCAGTTATTTGTCAGTCCCTAGAATATAGTAGACAGAAATCCAGTTAAATATCTCTCCTCCAAACAATTAATGCTTCAGTAATTTATCAAGCATTACATAAAAATAATAATTCTAACTTAAAAAGTCTGAAGATAAATGACTGATTATCATCAACAGAATTCCCCCATTAAAGTGTAAAGTGTTGTCAAATCTACTCTGAGTTGAAATTAAAATGATTTATTAATAGATTTAAAGGGACCTATTGTCCTAGATATTCCAAATTTATATTATGGCCATTCAAATAAATTACATGCTACACATATTTTGTCTTGAGTGTGGAAAACTTTGACATAGTAAATGGTCCAACCAAGACTCTAATAAACCTAATTAAGCAGTAACAGCATGAAAACATGAACACTCTCAGTTAAATTAATATTTTTTCTTAAAGAGTCATGAAAAAAAATGTGGGTTTACAAAAGTATCTGAACCATAAAAAATACATTTATTACTTCCTGAATAGGAGATAGTCACTATTACCCTTTTACCAAATGAAATATTTTTCATTTAAGAACTATATACATCACATATCCACACATACATAAACATCCTGAATGCTGCCCAGAGGCATGTCTGAGCAGGGTCACACAGATACATAGAAACCATATATAAAAATTAATGTCTTCTCTAATGACACAATGTGACAGCAGAATGCCAATGTTTGAAAGGCAGTTGCAGAGTTCATAGCCATGAAAATATGGATGTCAATCCTGACCAGCCACTCATAGCTTCATTTTGAAAAAAATCACTTCAAAAGTGACTATAGGTAATGTATAAACTAATAAGTGTAGCTAAATTCCAATAAAACTTTATTTACAAAACCAGCAGGAGCCCAATTTAGACCACTTGCTGTAATTTGTCAGCCTCTGCTTCACAGCATGTTTCCCACATCTGAGACCTTTATCTTTATTAATTTCTTAGTCAGATGGGAAAGATCCTTTAGTAATAGCTTCAAAAAGGGGCCCTGGATGTTATTATTTGGGAGTTTTACCTGTCTTGGATATTTCTGTGACCTTCACACAAAGATCATAACTTGGCTAACTATAGAATTATAGCACGTTGATTGGATTCTGTCCCATCGCTCCACCATCTCTCGTAGCACGTGTAAACTGACTACAGAGCCATTTCTACTTTCCTTCTGAGTTGCCTCAAGACCATAAGATTTCCCATATTAAATTTTCACTACCATAGAATTCATTAGCAAATGATTGTCAAAAGTTGCATCAGATATTTTTAAGATAGTTAGACTATCAATCAATGGGACTGAAAATTGCTGGGCTGTACAACCCCAAAGGGCAGTTAACTTTGGGTAGAAGGACAAGCAGAGCTTCCCAAAAAATTTCTTCTTATTGTTTGATAGATATAGAGAGAGAGAGAGAGAGAGAGAAAGAAAAAAATTAAGTTGTTTTTCTTTCTCTAAGATTTTAACATGACACATTAGCTTCTGAATCTGAGAGAATTTGAAAAAAGATTCTCTAAAACACTATACAGTTTCTTACAACTATCTTGTCTCACATGGGACATTTCATAAATCAGCCACCTGTTTGAACCATTAAAACATTTCACATATTTAATTATGTTTTTACTTCAATAGGAATGGTCACTCAATTTTATGGACACAAAAAATCATTTATACTGTAAGTTTGACTCCTATGTGAATTGTATAAGATTCCTTCTGTTACTGAGGGAATAGTGCTCTGTTCTCATAAGATAAAAATTTGCCTTTCTTGCTGAGAATATTTCTGCCAACACCACCAATTATGGTCTAATACAAAGTCAGCTGCACCCAGAGATTTCCATCAACATGGTCTCTAAACAAGGAAATCATTTTATGATGGAAGATGTGCTACAATGGGCTTAGCCACACAAGAATTCACTAGCCTTTTTGCATTATCTATAAGTAATTGCTCTGATAAAAGAATGAATTGGCTTACTGAAGGCCAATTTCAATATTAGTAATTTATTTCTGCATAACAATTACCCTAGAACTTTGGATTTAAACAATAATTTATTATTTCCTCACAATTCTGGGTAATAAAATGTTCAAATGTGACTTGAATGGGCAGTTCCACTGGTTTTGCTTAGGCTCACTTGTTTGGCTTCAGTCAGCTGGGTGCTCAGTGATGACTAGATGGTCCAGTATGACACTCTGCAAATGTCCAAGATTTCAGCTGAGATAGAATCATTGGAATGGCTAGAGCTCTCTCCCATCCCAGCCTGCTCACACAAAAGTAGAAGCATTCTAAGAGGGCAAGGTATAAATTACAAGCACTTGTCAAGACTCTGTTTTTGTAAATGTATGAGGTCTACCCAGAAAGTATCCAGCCATGTAATATGAAAAATAGAGACATTTACTGAAGAAGATACAAGATGCAAGAAACTTTGTACACAGGATGATGGTACCTCAGTGCCTTCCAAAGTACACACAGTGGGACTTCATACAGCTCTCCCAACCTCTCTTCAACTGTTTAAAACACTCTGTAAAATCCTTTGTTGTAATGGCCATTAGCTGCCCCATCATAGTTTCCTGAATCTCATTGACGGTCTGAAATCTCTTTCCTTTCAAAGGTGATTTTAGTTCTGGGAAAAACCAGAAGTCGCAGGGCACCAAATCTGAGAAATAGGGTGGCTCAGTCACCTGGGTGATTTGATATTTCACCAAAAAACTCTGTACCAGAGGTGATATGTAAGCCAGCGCATTGTCATGATGAAGTTGCCAATCATCAGTTGCCATAGCTGTGGTCATTTTCATCATATTGTGTCTCTCAAACAATGAAGAACATTGAGGTAACATTCTTTATTAATTGTTTGGCCTAGAGGGACATACTCATAATAGACAAAAAGTTTTTAATCAAAAAACACAGTCAATATGGTCTTTATCTTGCTGCAACTTTGCCAGGTGATTTCCATTGGGATGACTGGGGTTTTGTTCCAGATCATAGCCGCAGACTCACAAATCATCTCCTTAAAGAAATATGGTTCCTTGGCAGCAGTTTGAATCAAGTCATTAACAAGTGCAGCACAATTTTCCTTCTGCTCTGGTAGTAGAAGCCTTGAAAGGAATTTTGCCATAACATATTTCATGCCAAGACCCCGAATCAAAATCTTGGACACAATTTTGGAATCCCCAGATCAGCTTCTCGTTCTCTCACTATTAGTTGCCAAGTCTTGGTTGATTGTAGCCAGTACAGGTTCAACATCCTCAAGTGTTCTGCTTGTTGCAGGCCTTCTGGAACATGGATCACTTTCAACAGATTATCCACCACCTTTGAAGTGTTTGTGCCACAATTTCATTTGCACCGAACTCATTGCATTGCCTCAAAAAGCCTTCTGAATCATGTGATTAGTTCCTTTGGTGGATTGCTCAAGCTTAATGAAAAATTTGATGTATATTCATTGCTCTAGTTGCTCAGTAATTTTGAAAGTGACAGCCACACATAATACCTGCTCACTCAATGGTGTCCAGCGCCCCCACTGACTACTAGAGTGAAGTCATCATTGTTCACACATGCTCATACCAGTCCACTCTCCTTGGCTGCCAGGTTACATCAATGTGGCACAAACCATCCTCATTACATTAACAATGGCTGAACATTTTCCAGACAGACCTCATATGCTGATGTCTCATCGCTACTGAACTAAAGGGGTTCATTTGTCTGCACACATGAAAACCCAGTAAGACACAAACAGGAACTTGGAGCAAAGAAAATAGGGTTTATTAGTTGTAGAAGTAGTGCCATGCCAGGAGTCCCAATGTGAGCTACTACTCAAAGACCTGGCTCCCTTATGGCCTCCAGGAGGTGGGTTATATATAGGGAGAAAATTAGTAATCATGGTGACTAAGTGAGTTAGGGTCATGATCAGGGTCATGGTCACTACTGACTGGTTGGCACTGGGGTAGAAAGTAGTTGATCATTATATCTGGTCTTGATGTCAGCAATGACATCGTTTTCTCTGGTTTCACCACTTTTCTGAGTCTGGAGCTGAAACATAACTGAGGCCTAGATGTTATCTTTAGTTTGATTAAAACTCTGTCTCTGTGGTCAATAGACCTGAGGTTTTGTTCCAAAGATTGTTTAACGCTCACCAGGGAGTGAATGTGCAAGAGAGAAGGAGGCAAGTGAGTCAGGGTGCTAGGTGAGATGAGTTTAAATCAAAAGGAAAGGAAGGAGAAAAGGTTATATTGAAGAAATAAAGCTTCTGAGCAGTTACACCATTGGGTAAAGCTAAACATACAGCCAAAGTGAGAAATGAACATTGAAGGGATAATTACCACAATTTATCACAGGGCTAAAAGACAGATGGCATTCTTATGACAAATTTTATTAGGCATTCATATCATTTGATAATTACTTTAAAGAGGTTAAGCAGATGCCTCCAAAATACAATATAAGAAAATAAGGGCAGAGAGGTCTGCCTGAGCAAGATGGCTGCTGCCATATGGGGGAGGAGTATGCACCTGGATCCCGCTGGCTTCTCTCTCAGTTCTTTCCCCAAAACCTCTTTCCCCAGTCTCTCCTCAGACGTCTCTAGCCCACTCTGCCCCCGCTTTTGCTGGAGACAGTGGCTACAAATGAAAGTTTATCCGTTGGCCCTTTAAAAGGCTCTTTGCTTTTCCAGCCACCTGTCTCTGGCAGAGAGCAACCCTGCCGCTTTTCACAGATGGTTGTTATCTGTGTACTTTGTGGGCTCCGGTGCTGTAGGCTAGAGATCCCTCCTTATGGTTTAGACCCCGCTCATCTCAGGGGGACCCAACTGGCCATTTCAATTTCCCTCTGGCACTGCTGCCCATGGGCACACCGTCTCCCTTCTCAAGTCTCTGCCACACTCCTTACCAGTTAGGTTGTGCTAATGCTGATTCTTCTGTCTGACCAAGGTTACACAGCTCTTCCTTCACTATTGTTCAGTTGTTTATTCCAGGTGACTTCTCCACAATTTAGTTGTAATTCTAGATTGGTCCTGGGAGGAGGTCAATGTGACTTCCATTCACTCCTCTGCCATCTTGATTGCTCCTTATTCAGACTTCTGTTGGTTTTTTTTTTTTTTTTTTGTAATATAACATTTTATTTATTGAAAAAATTCTTGGAGAAACTTAAATGTATAATGAATTCATGAAACCTAATCTATTTGCAGAGTAATTCTGCATTGTATTTTATTTTATTTTTTAATCAATTTATTTACTTTTTAAATACATTTGTCTCTGCCTTCCCCCCACCTCTTTCCCTTGCCCCCTCCCACCTTCCCTCCCTCAGCTCTTCCCCTTTGGTTTTGTCCATGAGTGCTTGCTATATGTTCCTTGACTTTCCCCTTCCCTTCCCCTTCCCTGCGTCCCCCTTCCCTCTTGTCTCTGTTGATTTCTTTTCCTTTCAGTGTTGCTGGTCATATTTTCCTTGCTTCTTTGCATTGTTGGTTAGGTTCCGCTTATAGGTGAGATCATATGGTATTTGTCTTTCGCCCCCTGGCTTATTTCGCTTAGCATGATGCTCTCCAGTTCCATCCATGCTGTCGCAAAGTTTAGTACTTCTTTTTTTCTTTCTGCTGCGTAGTATTCCATTGTGTATATGTACCATGATTTTTTGATCCAGTCATCTACTGATGGGCATTTAGGTTGTTTCCAACACTTGGCTATTGTAAATTGTGCTGCTATGAACATTGGGGTGCATAGGTTCTTTTGTATTGGCGTTTTGGTGTTCTCAGGGTATAGTCCCAGCAGGGGAATCGCTGGATCAAAAGACAGTTCCATTTTCAGCTTTCTGAGGAAATTCCACACTGCTTTCCATAGTGGCTGCACCAGTCTGCATTCCCACCAACAGTGGACTAGGGTTCCCTTTTCTCCACAGCCTCGCCAGCACCTGTTGTTTGTGGATCTGTTTATGATGGCCATTCTGACCGGTGTGAGGTGGTACCTCATGGTGGTTTTGATCTGCATTTCTCTGATGGCTAGTGATGCAGAGCATCCTTTCAAATGCCTCTGGGCCCTTTGTATCTCCTCCTTAGAAAAGCATCATAACTAAACTATGTCTGGAATGTCCTCTCCTTCCATAGCTCCCTAAAAAATCCCTACCCACCCTGGAAAGGTCTGTGCATGAGCCATGCAAGCACAGCTGCCTAGCGCCTCAAAACCTTGCTATTCAAAATGTGGAGCTTGTTAAAAATGCAGAACCTCAGTCCTTATTTCAGGCCTACTCACAAAAGTTTTGTAGAATAGGAGTGATCCATGAGTACGAATAAAATAATATGTATCTATGATATTTTATGAAATATTGACTTTGGCCTTAAATTACTCCTTTTTTCAAAAATTATTTACTTAGTATAAGATATGCTAGACCTGTTAGGTCCTGAGCATATAATTTTGAACAGAAAGAGATACAATTCCTATCTGCAGGAACAGAGGAATACCAATTATGAAAAAAAAAGAAAGAAAATGGGGGCAGAATATGGAGTGATAAATTTTTACTTTGTTTGAAAAATAAAAGTGAAAAATTACCTTTCAAACATGTGTTATATAATGGATAACCTTATGTTTACAGTCTTTTGAAATTGAATTTCAGGTTTTATTGATAGACTTAAGAGTGAGAGTTTATTATAAATTTGTAGTTGATAATATTTTGAAACTCCTGAAATTTTAAAAAGCAAACTTACATAAAGGATTTCTTTGAATGATTCAAATTTTATCTTTTTTGTCCTTATTTTGAAGCTGTTTTAAGATGACTTTGTAAATTACTCATATTTACTGCACGGTAGTGACATATAACAAATGTCACCTGAAAAGTTATCAAGATTTATTAGAAATTTTTATAGTGAATCCTAAGAATAAGAAGAAAATAATTGCTACATGTGCTTTTAATAAATGTAATCTTTTCTCCTGATAATAATAATTATGGCTATAATTCACCATTTATTACCTGTCAACATTGAGCAAATAGCAAAGAAGGAATTAACCTTTGAACACAACTAAATGAACATAAGAACTAAATGCCTTAGGAGTGAAAATATTTATACAAATGCTAATTAAGTATTTGGCATTTAAATCAAAAGGCATAAAATAATGTTTTTCAGGCAAGGATGGAAAAATACCATGAAAGCTATACTTACAATTTTAATATGGATTAAATATTAGAGCCTGAATTTATAAAAGATTTTTATTAAGGTTGTGGCTAAGAATGAAGTTGATGTCTCAGTGCCTGCATTTTCATGTGACTATAGAGACAAACTAATTCACAAAATTGGCTGTCAAAAATACTTAATATGTTCAGTCAGAATATTCAAATTACACCTCCTGAGGTATGTTTGAATAATACAAAAACAACTCTGGTTTTTTAAATGTCAATATGATCCTTTAAGTAAAAACTCAGTTTATCTGTTTTTCAATCATTTCTATTGGTATTCTATAGAAAGTGCTAAACTAAAAATGGTGTTCATATGACTGATTGGAAACACAAACAAAATGTTAAAATCCATTTGTAAACAAAATAATATTTGTTCAGCTTCCTAAACCCTCTTGGTGTAGATAATTTACATGTAAATACATCTGTCCTATGAGGTTGCAATCTTTGGAAGAAAGGCCAAGAGAGTGTCAGTTAGGGTTAGGCTCAACTACAAGTAACAGAGTTTCAAAAATGTTGGCTAAATATAATAGAACCATTTTTCTCTCATGACCAAATCCAAGTGTAGACAGTCCATGGCAGATATGTTGGCTCTGCATACCTATGAACCCAATCTGCTTCCGTATTTCTTTCTCTCCCTCCTTAGAGTGCAGTCTTTATCCTACGGTCCAAGATAGAGAACTGGACATCATTCTACAATCTAAACTGCTGTTTAGAGAAATACAGGAAGGAGAAAAGGGAAAGAAGTATCCTCGAGCTTTCTTATAAAAAAAGTTTCTGGAAATCTGTCACCCATCACTTTAACGTACTCATATTGACCAGAACATAGTCAAACAGCCACACTTAGCTGCAAAGGAGGCTGGGAAATATAATCTTTGTTTACATAAGCTCAGTTCAAAATTCTACTACTACAGAAGAATGGAGAAGAGATATTTGAGGATAATGTTGTCTGGACCACAGATTCTTATTTTATTCTTGTTCTTCAAGTCCCTGCACCCTTCCCAGTGCTTAAAAAATAGACTTTCACTAAATCTTTGTTGAATAAACTAATAAGTAGAAGAACAAATAGCTGAAAAAAAGTAAAGCATAAAAGTTCAATACCTAAATTCATTTCTAAAATTTTAAGAAAATACATTTCAATTGAATATTAATTATTGTAGTTAAAGTTTCCAAAAGAATATCATCTTAGTCAATTTTTCAAACATTTCTATAAAATATGCCTAAAATTTTAAAATGATGACTCTAAAAATAAATATTCAGAGGTTACCTATAATAATTACAGAAAGAGGGTAGATAAATAAACTCTCTAAGTAACAGTAAATGAATTAAATGTCATGTCTTACCTATCAAAAATAATAATTTGAACAATTAATAAATATCATTTTTGTGAGGGCTTACCATGTTCTTGAAAGTCCATGGAGTACACTACATATATCATCTCATCTGATCTTCAAAACTACCCCAGACAATGAGAAAAACCACCCCAGAGATGAGGAACTGACATTCACAAAAGTTATGTAAATATTTCATGGCCATAGGAAGTAAGAAGCAGGATTCATACTTGGATCTGGCTGCCTCCCAAATACTTCTTCACTGTGAGAATGTCATGTGCAAATTAGGAAATAAGACTGGATTGGCAGCCTGGATTCAAGATTACGGATGGCCTTGAATTCAGGCTAGATAAAATTTGTTTTTTCTGACACAAATTGGAAATTGTTTTAAATGTTGAAAGAATGTGATAAATATGAAAAATTAGGAATATTATCTTAAAAATGTTATATAGGACATAGTGGGAAGAGAGGAGGAGCAAAGAGACTGATTCAGCACTCAGAGTTTTCCAGGAGTAAAATGATGTCTAGATTGGAATTATAGCTCCAGAATTTAAAACGTGGTTACAAACATAGATACATTTCAAAAAAAAAAATGAAATTGAAGTACAAAGCTTATATTACAGTTCTAGGTGACTCCCAGTTTTCAAGTGAGGTTAAAGAGGCTGACAAACTGTAGTCAAAATTGATTCTCCCTCCTTAGTTTCCTACAGCCCCACCTGCTCCTAAGCTCAAGGCTCTACCTCTTTGATTATTAGTAGAGCAGGAAATACATGCATCCATCAGACCGACATCTAGACCAAGAACATTCCAGTTCTTGAAACCTACACTCCTCCCACTTACACCATATCAGTACTTAACTAAGTTGCCAAAGACTAATTATTAGAACATGAGGTCTGTCCAGAAACAGTCCAGCCATTAATAATATAATGAGAAAAGTTTGTGCGATATCAAGTTAACCTGAGAGCCAAGAGGAGTGGACTGGAATGCACATGAACAATGATGACTTCACTGCACTATTCAGAGGAAGCACTAGAATCCACTGAGTGAACATATGCACTGTGTGATCATCACATTCAAATTGATGGAGTGAGTAGAGCAATGAATCTGCATCAAATTTTGTGTTAAGCTTGAACATTTCTTAAAAACTATTTGGATGATTCAGAAGGTCACAGCTATAGGCAACTGATGATTGGCAGCTTCAACACAATAACACACCTGCTCATGCATCATATCTGGTGCAGAGTTTTTGATGAAACATTAAATCACCCAAGTGATTCAGCCCCTCTACAGCCCAGATTTGGTGCCCTGCGACTTCTAGCTTTGCCCAAACTAAAATCACTTTTGAAAGGAAAGAGATTTCAGACCATCAATGAGATTCAAGAAAATATGACAGGGTAGCTGATGGCAATTGGGAGAACTGTGTGAGGTCACATGGTACTTACTTTAAGAGGGACTGAGGCATCATTGTCCTATGTATAATGTTTCTCATATCTTATATCTTTTTCAAAAAAGATCTCTATTTTTCATAGTATGTGGCTGGATACCTTCTGGACAGACCTCAAATTCTTGATCTGTATTCTTGATCTGGTAAAAAGTAGAAAATACATCACAGTGGAAATATACCAGTTTCAAACATCATGAAGACTAAATGCAAATTTCTTTTACTAACACTTCCTTGCTAATTACCCTCATTGTTATAATTATTTGACTTCAGCCTCTTAAAATATCTATTTCCATCCTTAATAGGTGACTTCACTTTATTTGCTATTGACTAAATAAAAAAAACTATAGCCCTCACCTTCCCATTCCTGCCTCTAAATTCTTCTTCTTTATCTTTATCACAGTGGAAAAGTATATTCTTCTTCTTTGAATTTATGCATGGGCTTTGAATCCCTTCTCTTCGTGCCTTCTAAAGATTTAGTTTCTCGGTCATCCTTTTCTCTCTCATGTATCTACTTTTGCCCCTGTTCTTCTACTGGATCATTCCCAAGGGCATGCCTCAATATCTTCCTTCCATATTTAAATATATAAATTCCTTTTATATCACTTCCTCCTCCAGCTACATACCAGTCTACATTCTATTTCATAAATAAATTCCCAGGCAGAGTTGCTGCACACACGATTTTAATTTATTTTACTTTCCGCTTCACTCTAGTATTGACTGCTCTCTCCATTACACTGATATCACTGCAGACACTGGTGATAACGCTATTGAAAAATCCAAATGACCACATTTTCTTCTTTATCTTTAGTGTTCAATAAGAAAAATTTATTTTCCCGATTTATGATTCTGATTTTTCATTGTTTGTGTACAAAAATGTCTTCGATATCTGAATACTTTGTATCCTGCTGTTTTGCCAAAATCACTTATTAGGTCCAGCAGTTTTTTTTTGGTATAGTCTACAGGGTTTTCTATGTACACTGTTGGGAACTGTACCACCTGGTTTCAGGAGCTGTAGCTTTGCCGATAGGAGAGAGGGCCTCAAGACTAACACTATCCCTTTCCCTGGCAGACCGAGAAAAGTGTCTGGAATGGGTTATTTTTATTTCCCCATCCGTGATGACCAAGACAGTACCCTGAGGGACAGAGTCCACTTCCATTTCAGTTCATTATCATGTCATCTGCAAACAATGACAGTTTTACTTCCTCCTTTCCAATTTGGATGCCTTTTCTTTCTCTTGTTTGATCACTGTGCTTAGGACTTCCAATACTATGTTGAATAGAAGTGGTGAAAGAAAACAACCTTGTCTTGTTCCTGCTCTTAGTTGGAAAGCTTTTAGTTGTTGCCTATTGAGTATGATGTTGGTTGTAGGTTTTTCATATACGACCTTTATTATGTTAAGGTATGCCCCCTTTATTCCCACTTAGTGTTTTTATCATAAATGGATGCTGTACCTTATCAAATGCTTTTTCCACATCTATTGATATGATCATGTGGTTTTTGTCTTTCCTTTTGTTTATGTATTACATTTATTGATTTGTGAATATTGAACCATCCTTGCATCACTGGGATGAATGTCACTTGATCATGATGGATGTTCTTTGTAATGTATTGCTGGATGCGGTTTGCCAACATTTTGTTGAGGATTTCAGCATCTTTGTTCATCAGTGATATTGGCCTTTATTTTTCTTCCTTTGTTGTGTCTTTATCTGGTTTTGGGATTAGGATGCTATTGGCCTCACATAAAGAGTTTGGGAGTCTTCCTTCTTGTATTTTTTGGAATAGCCTGAGAAGGACAAGGGTAAGCTCTTACTTAAATGTTTTGTTAACTTCTCCTGTGAAACTGTCTGGTCCCATTAGCTATACCTACAGGAAAAATAAAGGATCTAGGAATAAACTTAACCAAGGAAGTAAAAGACCTGTATGAAGAAAACTACGTAACACTGAAGAAAGAAATTAAGGAAGACACAAATAAATGGAAGCATACACTGTGTTCATGGATTGGAAGAATTAACATCATTAAAATGTCCATGCTACCCAAAGCAATTTATAAATTCAACACAATCCCTATTAAAATACCAATGACATATTTCACAGATATAAATAAACATTTAAAAAATTTATATAGAACTATAAAGAACCCCTAATAGCTGCAACAATTTTGAGAAAGAACAAAGTAGGAGAGATCACAACACCTGACATCAAATTATATTACAAGGCGACTGTAATCAAAACAGCCTGGTACTGGCATAAGAACAGACACATAGATCAATGGAACAGAATAGAGAGCCCAGAAATAAACCCATGTCTCTATGATCAATTAATATTCAACAAAGGGGGCAGAAGCATAAAATGGAATAAAAATAACCTCTTCAACAAATGGTGTTGGGAGAACTGGACAGCTACACACAAAAAATTAAAATTTGACTACCACTTTACACCGTACACAAAAATAAACTCAAGATGGATAAAAGACTTAAATATAAGTCTAGACACCATAAAGGCCCTAGAGGAGAACATAGACAGGAAACTCTCAGATATCCCATGCAGCAATATTTTCACCAATATGTCCCCTAGAGCAAGGGACATAAAGGAAAGAATAAACAAATGGAACTTCATAAAAATAAGAAGCTTCTGCATGGCCAAAAAAAAAAAAAATCAGCAAAATGAAAAGGAACCAACTATATGGGAAAATATACTTGCCAATGATACCTCGGACAGGGGTTTGATCTCAAAAATATATAAAGAACTCACATGACTCCACCCCAGGAAGACAAACAGCCCAATTAAAAAATGGGCAAAAGACCTAAACAGATACTTTTCCAAGGAGGACATAAACAGGGCTCAGAGACATATTAAAGGATGCTCATCATCACTAGCCATCAGAGAAATGCAAATTAAAACCACAATGAGATACCACTTCACACCAGTCAGAATGGCCATCATAAACAAATAAAGAAACAGCAAGTGTTGTCAAGGTCATGGAGAACAGGTAACCCTCATCTACTGTTGGTGGGAATGCAGACTGGTGCAGCCACTGTGGAAAACAGTTTGAAATTGCTTCAAAGAGCTAAAAATGGAACTGCTTTTTGACCCAGTGACTCCACTGCTGGGATTATACACTAGGAATCCCAAAACACCAATTCAGAAGAACCTACGTACCCCAATGTTCATAGCAGCATAATTTACAATAGCCAAGTGCTGGAAGTAAACTAAGTGCCCATCAGTAAATGAGTGGTTCAAAAAATATTGTACATTTACACAATGAAATACTATACAGCAGAAAGAAAGAAAGAGCTACTACTCCTCACAACGGCATGTATGGAACTGGACAGCATTATGCTAAGTAATATAAGACAGGAGGTGAAAGACAAATACCATATGATCTCACCTGTAAGTGTAACCTAATCAACAAAACAAATAAGCAAGGAAAATATAACCAGAAACATTGAAAGAGAGAAAGTGACAGTAATGAGAGGGAAGGAGGAAGTGGGGTAATGGGGAAGAAGGGGAAGGGTCAAATCTAGGAACATGTATAAAGGACCCATGGACAAAGCCAAAGTTGGGAAGGATTGAGGGTGGCAGGTGCAGGTGGGTGGATCAGGGAAAAGCAGTGGTGGGAAAATGGAGAAAAATGTATTTGAACAATAAAAAAAAAAGAAAGAAAAAGAAAAATTTTAAACAACTTCCTTCAAATGCTCTTTTCTTTTAGTTTCTAGAACCCTAATCCAAATGTTCCTTCTACCTCATTTGCTCCTTTTAAGTCTCTTTTACTCTTGCTTTTCCTCTATTGTACCTCTAAAAGTTGGCATTTTTAAGAACTCACTTTTCTTCTCATTTCTTTTCACATTCTTTTCTTGAGTGATTTAATTTATCCCAATGTACTTACATTCCAGACCAGTGTTAATGTCTCAAACATTTATGTATTGCTCTCATCTACACCTTCCTTTGAGAAGCAGTAAAGCACTTTGAATAATGCCTAGTTTTGAAATTTGGTGCCATCATTTTCTAACGAGGGACCCTGTTCACATTGATTACTTTCTGAGTGACTCATTTTCCCCAATTATAAAGTGATAATAATAAAAGTACCTATTACACAATAGTATAGTGAAATTTTAAATAGTTATTATGTGTGAAGTTATTAGAACCATGACTGGCACACAGCAAGCTGTCAAAAGAGCTAGCCATTGGCCCTGGCCAAATGGTTCAGTTTGTTGGAGCCTGTGCTGTATGCTCAAAGGTTGCAGGTGTGCCTAACTGTCTCTGTTAGGGCACATACCTAGATTGTGGGTTTGATCCCTGGTTGGGGAGAATATGAGAGGCAACTGATTGATTTTTTTCTCTCACATGATATCTCTCTTTGTCTCTCCCTCTCCCTTTCTCCTTTCTCTCCAAAAATCAGTAAACATATCCTTGGGTGAGGATTAAAAAAAAAGAAGCTAGCCATTGTTAGGCCCTTATTATCATCAATTATAAAAGAGAAATAGACTCACTTTAGCAGAGGACTAGTTATAGACTCAGAGACAGTGGCTAAGCCACAGACAGATGCTGAGGCAGTCAAAAGGAGAGTAATAGGTGTGACCTTCCGAGAGTCAGGCGGTCAGGGCTGGAACTGGTCACTAGAAGTTCTGTTGATAATGCTGAGTCTCTGTTTTGCAGCTGCTGAGAGAGGGCCTTCTAGGCCTTTTCCACTTTCATATCTTTACCATGTCCCTATCTCCTTACATAACCTCAGTATCTCTCTTCCTTGCAATCTGAAAGATCCTAACATTGTTTATAGCTTGTTAATCTGTTAAATTATTTAGTTGGATTACATTCCCTGGATCATAATTATTGGGTCAATAAGAATAAACACTCTTATGTTTCTTGACAGAATATTTATGTATGTTTTCTATAAGTACTAAACCAATTCACATTACTTCCAGCAAAATGTGTGTATCTGTAACCTGACCCACATCGAATACTAGCAAAGCTAAAATACTCACTGTGTGTTTACCATGGCTTGTTAGAAGGTTGTAAACTGATCATCATTGTGGAGACTGAGTAAAGTACTCTGTGTCAGGCCCTCAGCTTGTCCTGCCAGGACCCTGCCAGGACTTGCAGAGCCTCTCATAGGAAGGATTTGGAGAATCAATTAAACTCAGAGGTCTTGAGTTTTAATGGTATAGATAAACATGCATGGTTGAATAATTACATCCACTAACCTTCAGTGGTATAAATATTTTACATATGTGGCAAACGTTTGTTCTGAATTTACAGTTACCCTTGATATTAGGAGTTTTATTTTAAATATGGTTGTGTTAATAGAACTGATTCACAAATGCTTTATTAGAAAAACCATGGCCTTGATTTCAGACAGACTCCAAATGACAATGCGTTATTTTCCAGCCTTTTGAACAATGTTGTAAACCTAAAAGGAGAATAATAATGACTATTTCTACATTGTAATGTGATAATTAAATAAAACAATATAGATGCAACTGTAGGATACATTCTTGTTCACTGACGGCTTTTGGAGATTTTCTGACTCAGTACACTTCTCAAAACCATTGCTAGTCATTTGTTCATATGTCTCCTTTGTCTCTGGGAAGGTGAGAAATAAGGATCACAATCTTATTTCAAGTTGGCAAAGCAAAATGCTGTCCTTATATTTGCATATAGAAGGTTGTCAGCTATGCAATTTGTCAGCAAACTTCCTGTGATCCAGCATCTCAGGTTAAGTGTATTTATTCAACTGAAACAGATTTATAGGCCATGAAATATCCATCAATGATAATTTTTTTCAGACAGAGGAAAATGAAAATGTATGTGTCTTAGGAAGAATACTTTGGAAACAATCTTAGGTAAAAATAGAAAAACTATAAAATCATTAAATATATCTTATCCTTCACTCACTCAATAAAATCTAATCCATGTTATTCCTGTCTTTCCAATGACTAATGAAGTCTTTCTCTTATGAATAGCTCCATTCTTATTATATGTACAAATCTGGAAGTTCTGGTAAAAAGCTAGCTTATACTATTTTTCTAATCAATGTTTTGTTTCTTCAATTATGTTGTCTGGAGAACAAGGATCAGTTTATGTGTCCTCTATCTCCTGTAGCATCTAACACCTATAGTCATAGTAGATATGAACATTTATTGATTATCATGACTATGGCTCACACATTATATTTAATGAATATTTCTTACAGTTAGAAAATGCTAATCTTATAATTATTTTAATAGCTGAACTTTAGAATCTAAGCAAAGAGCTCAGTATTGAAGAAATAATTAATTCATGGCTTATCCATTAATGTAACATAATTCAGGTACTAAAAATTATGTTTATAAAATTTATAATGACATGAGAAAGGCTTGTGACAATGTTAAAAGAGCCAGGGTATTAAAATTTATATTCAATACTTATAATTCAATATAATATTGAATTATATTCAACACTTACAATTCAATATAATATTGAATAATATTATATTCAATACTTATAATTCAATATAATATTCCCTGGAATTATATTACATATAATATTGAATTATATGCAATAATTGACAGTGAGTCAATTAGAATACAGAGAACATATAAAATTAAGTTGAAGACATCTAACTCTGGCTATGACACATTAGTTTGTAGCAGACTCTCCCACCAAAACAGAAATAAAAATCTGGTTGAATAAAATAAGCTATGTGAAGGCATTAGAAAGCCACCAAGACAGCCAGGATTTGAAGATCAAAAATTATGAAAAGAAGAAAAACACAATAATGTGAACCTAACCCTGTGAACTCCCTTATCTCTCCAAGTATTTTCTTATTCGTAAGGATTCTGAATACTGATCATTACACTGAAAGAGCCAAAAACGGAGCTTGGAGCTACCAAAAGAGCTAGAACTTAAAAGTCCAAGATTCCAGAAAAAGAAAATAAGAAAAAGTGATTTAACATTATATATCATTTTATAGTTTGAAGCATTTGCTCAATTATAAACTGCATTGGTCACAAAAACTAAGTTAACAAAAAGTGGTGGCTAACATTTAAAAATCAAAGAGTTTTGGGGCCTTAAAGAGTTGCCCATGCCCTCTTTTCCTACCTTACTCTTCCCAATTTTCCAGTTCTGTAGACTGGGACATTTTCCTAAATAAATATGCCTGCATAACAGGCTGATGACTCAGGCTGTGCTTTTTTGAGGGCACTTAGGCTAAGACACTGCTGCATCCTGGGAAGTAGCCATGGGGACTGGCAGAAGGCAGGAATGGCCAGTGGAGCCCTGCTCTACCCCTAGCATGCCTTCAGGACTTATTCCCACACAACTTTCATCTTTATTTCCCTAAAATAATCTAATCACTCTGGCTCTGTGGGAATAAGAGTGAAGATTCCTAAACATATTAAATTCTTGGATCAATCTACCCCTACAGGCTAAGGGCATGAGTGTGTACTAAGAACAGGGTGCTGCCTAAGGTGAGTGGGTAGGGGACCCCTTATAGAAAAAGAGGACCAAGTGAACAAAGGCATGAAAGCTGGAAGCAGTAGGGTATGACCCAAAAATAGAAGTAAGTCATTTATATATATATATATATTTTTTAACCTTGAGTTTCACACTGAGGCAGGGAGTGCAGAGACAGAGAGAGAGCGGAAGGACGGGCATGGCCTGGTCACCAGAGGCTCCTGCTTGTTACTCAGGAGCCATTTCAAATGCCAACTCCATTGGAAAGCCCCAAACTCCATCCAGTGGTTACCTTGGCCCTTGGACACAGATCCGGTTGTAGGGAAACATTGGTTTGCACACTCCCATGCAGGATTATGTACTCTGCAAGGGAGATAACATATCTCATTTCTCTTTGCATTTCCCACCTCCTGTATGTATCTGGCTCATACTAAGCATTCAACATAAGTTTTTTGAAATGACACATCAACAAATTGTTTCAGACCACAGTTTCCTGTAACTAATGTGTCCCTAGGTCAAGGCATCAGAAAACTGTCCGTGTTGTTCAAACAAAAATTGAAGATCAGGGTCTGCCGATAAAGAAAAAACCTTTTCAAGACCCCAAGATATCATCTGAAATTATGAGTATATAAACTCAGTTTTAAAACAACTCAATCCCAGAATGGATGAAAGTGATTTAGCTTGATTGTCTAATAAGATGCCTGACAAAAGCAAAAGTAATTCATCTGCAGAGGAGACTTTTTTTCATAATAAATTCTAAAACTGAATTAAACTGCGCGCACGCGCGTGCGCGCACACAGACACACACACACAGACACACACACACACAGACACACACACACACACACACACACCCACCCACCCACTAATAAACCAAGACAAGAAGCTAGAAAAGCTAATTGAAACAAACCAACAAGACGTTCAGATATGTGAGTTACCAAATCAGACATAGACTTTAAAATTTGTTGATCATCATGTTTAAATGTGATATCTATGTTCAAAAACAGAAGAAAATGAAAATTTTTCCCCATAGAAATTAAATCTATTTTAAAAATATTATAAGAAAAATCACACACAACACCAAAAAAACCAAAAACCAAAACAAAAACAAAAAACAAACAAACAAAAGAACAACCCTCACATTAAGAGCTCAGTTTGTGTATTTAACCACAGGTAAGAGAAAGAGAAAGAAGAAAAGATCTAGAAACTCGATCTAGGTCAGAAAATAATTGGTTGGTTGAAGAATGTAAGATAAAAAAGAATGGGTAGTTTTCAAAAAATAATAGCTCTATGAGGTACATTAAAATGTTTAGCCTATGTTTAATTAGAGTTCCAAGAGGAAAAAAGAATAAAAGGAAAAGTAAAAACCTTATTTTTGAAAACTTGAAGGTTGTCTACAAACTTATAATTTCACCAAAAGAAGAGTAGACTTCCAGTTACTCCACATTCTTGGCAACAGTTGGTATTTGTCAGTGTTTTCCATCTTAGCTATTCTAGTGGATATATAATGATATATTATTCTGGCTCTAATTTGCATATCCAATACTATACAACATAAGTTGATATAATTGAACACAACTGTTACCTAGAACTGTCTTAACATAAAATTTTATCTCAATGCAACAGCCCATATTATAACTAACAATTAAAACTTGACTACAGGACACATGAAAGTGAGCTCCTAAAAATAACATTTAGAGGTACAATAGAGAAGAAACTAGAGCAAAACAGACTTCTAAAGAACTGCCCAGTAAGTAGAAGGAACACACTTAGATGGGAGATTCTACTAGAATTTAAGAAAAAAGAGTATTTCAAGAAGCAGAAAATTACCAAATGTTTTAAATGTTTCTGAGAGATCATATAAGATAAAGGAAGAAAGAAGTCCTTCAAATTTCTCAACAAGGTGATCACTAATAATTAGAGTATGATCAATGTAGTTGAGAAAGCAGTCATGCTACAAGGAACTGTATGGTCTTATTTTAAATATGGAAATATAAGAGACAAAATTAGCTGGTACAATCTTAAGGAAGAAAATTAAATGTACTAGATAATAAGACACATAAGCTACAATAATTAAGAGTATGAAATTGGCACAAAAGTAAAAAATACGTAGTAGAATAGAAAATGCATTTCTAATAAAAGAAATAACACCTTGACCCTTTATATCATACTATAAACAAAATTCATTTCCATATAGATTTATGATATAAATTTAAAAGGAAAAACAATAAAGTTTCTAGAAAAAATATTGAATAATATCTTTTTTATCCTAGGTTAGGTAAAAATATCTTACATGCAAATGATAAATTAAACTCTATTAAAATCAATGAAACTTCTATTCACCAATAGGAACTGTTAAGATATTAAAAGAACAGGGTAAAGGATGATAAATGGTGATGGAAGGAGATTTAACTTGAGATGGTGAACACAATATAATATACAGATGGTGTATTATAGAATTGCATACTTAAAACCTGTGTAATTTTATTAACCAATATCACCCCAATAAATTCAATAATAAAAAAGAGATTAAAAGATCAAGCTACAGAACAGAAAAAGGTATTTGCCCTACATGTATCCACCAAAGGATTTTTATCCAGAATACATGAAGAGTTCAGAAAAATAATGATAAAATATTAGCTAGCACAGTAGAAAAGAGAATAAAACCTTGAACAGAAACTTAACAAATAGAGTATATCCAATTGAACGAGAGATATATCAAAAAGTGCTCAACAGTAGTGGATATATAAATTAAAGCCACAATAAAACACTATTACATATCCTCCAGAATGGCTAAAATGAAAAGAACCGACACATACCATGAGCTGTCAAGGACGTGGAACAATTGCAGCTCTACTGTATGTAGGTGGAACTGTAAGTTACTGCACCATTTAAAAAAAAAAACTAGCCGAAAGCATTTACTAAAGTTGAACATATGCATACTCCCTGGCCCAGAAATTTCATTTTTGTGTGTATACCCCCAAAAATATACACTAACTGGTATTGGAACAAATGTACAAGGTAATTTATAACAGTACCATTCATAATAGCTGAAAGCAGTAAATTTTAAAATCTCACCAACAATAGACAGCTTAAAATATAATATATTACTACAACAGAAAACCATACAGAAATGAAAATTGTCAAACTACAGTTATGCACAGCTGCATGGATGAACCTCAAAAATACAATGCTGAATGCAGTGCCTTAGACCCCTTGGCTATCCTGACACAAAGTATGGCATAGGGGATATAGTCAATAATATTGTGATAACTATGTATGGTGCTTTTGGGTTCTGAAAATATCAGGAAGAACGTTTTGTAAAGTACATGATCATCTAACCATTATACTGTATACCTGAAACCATTATAAAATAATAATGAAAGAAGTAAACTATAATAGAAAAATAAAAATTTAAATTTCAAAATAAAATACATGCTGAGTGACAAAAGTTGGACACTAAATGATACATTTATATAAAAATTGCATTTCACACAATATTCAAAACTAGGCAAACTCTAATCTATATTATTAAAAGTCAGGTTAATAGCTACTGTGGTGGACAGAATAATGCCCTGCTAAAAATATCCACCTATAATCCTCAGATCTGCAAATATGTTTCCTTATAGCAAATGGAACTTTCTACGTATGATTAAGTTAAGGACTTTGAGATGGAGAGGTTATCCTGGATTAATTGGGTGGACTGTCTATAAATGATCAAAAGCTTCCTTATAAAAGGGAAGCAAGAGAAGTCAATGTTAGAAGGAGATGTGACAATGGAACCACAGACTGGGGTAATGATTTTTAAAGTGGGAATTAGGGATGACAAATCAAGAAATGAAGATGGACTCTAGAAGCTAGAAAGAAAAGAAGAAAGAGAAAGAAGGAAAGAAGGAAGGGAGGAAGGAAGAAGGAAGGAGGGAAGGAGAAGAAAGAAAGAAAGAAAAGAAAGAAAGAAAGAAAGAAAGAAAGAAAGAAAGAAAGAAAGAAAGAAAGAAAGAAAGAAAGAAAGAAAGAAGGAAAGAAGGAAAGAAGGAAAGAAGGAAAGAAAGAAAGAAGGAAAGAAAGAAAGAAAGAAAGAAAGAAAGAAAGAAAGAAAGAAAGAAAGAAAGAAAGAAAGAAAGAGGAAGGAAGGAGGGAGGGAGGGAGGGAAAGAAGGAAGGAAGAGTGGGTGGGAGGGAGGAAGGAAGGAAGGAAGGAAGGAAGGAAGGAAGGAAGGAAGAAAGAAAGAAAGAAAGAAAGAAAGAAAGAAAGAAAAAGAAAGAAAGAAAGAGGAAGGAAGGGAGGGAGGGAGGGAGGGAGGGAAAGAAGGAAGGAAGGGTGGGAGGGAGGAAGGAAGGAAGAAAGAAAGAGAAAGAAAGAAAGAGGAAGGAAGGAAGGAAGGAAGGAGGGAGGGAGGGAAAGAAGGAAGGAAGGGTGGGAGGAAGGAAGGAAGGAAGGAAGGAAGGAAGGAAGGAAGGAAGGAAAGAAAAGAAAAGAAAAGAAAAGAAAAAAGAAAAGAAAAGAAAAGAAAGAAAAAAGAAAAAAGAAAAAAGAAGGGATTTTTCCATGAATATTCCAGAGAAATACATCCCTAACAAATCCTTTATTTCAGATTTCTGAACTCTAGACCTATAAAAGAAAAACTGGTATAGTTTTAAGCTACTAAATTTATAGTAATTTTTTTGCAGTAGCACTAATGCAGTAAAAGTAATGCAGTTAGCTTTTCAGAAGAGAGTCGGGTAGAGATTGGGAAAAGAAATGAAAGGATTTTGTGGTTGTTCAATCTCTTGATCTGCAGTATTGTTACACATTGGTGTTCAATTTGTGAAAATTCATCTACCTGTGCATTTTTTAAAATTATATTTAATATATATGTGTATAAGCTATACGATTTTGAATGTATTTCTCTTTGTCAAAGGAAAACTTTTCAAGACTTAAGATTACGCTAAAATAACTAGTTGATTGTCTCTGGTTTATATTGTATGTGATTATCATCTATTTCTTGACAAGTAGCAAAAACTCAAAAGTACTTACATATGTCCTTTCACAGGAGAGTGGGAGATTTACACAGAGGAAAAACACATACCTCAAATTCTCAAAACTATATGCTCTACCAAGAGAATAGATACAGGTGTAAGCAAATTTGATTTTTAAAAATTAAATGCAATGGATACAGACTGGAAAAGGAACAGGTAAAAGGTAAAGTTTAAGTAGGGACATTAGAAAATATTTCTTTTTAAATAATCTAACTTGTTTTTAATTAATCTTTATTAAATGTGTGTGGGTGTATATATATGTATCACATATATTTCAATTTTTTAGTACTTTGTTAGTTTATTAAAGTATAGTTATACAATATTATACTAACTTCAGGTGTATCGATTTTTAATTTTTATTGATTTTTTGGGAGAGAAACATCAACTTGCTGTTTCACTCATTTATGCACTCATTAATTTATTTCTGTATAAATCAGGGCTAGATCAGGGACTGAACTCACAACTCCTATGGTGCATCAAGCTGACGCTCCAACCAACTGTGCTACCCAGCCTGTGATCATTTTTTTGTCTTTTTGTAGTTTCTTTGTCTGGTCTGGTTTCATAGAATGATTTTTGAAGTGGTTCTTCCTCTTGACTTTATTGGAACAGTTTGAGAAGAATATATTAATTCTTCTTTAAATATTTTGTAGAATTCACCAGGTATCTGCACATAGAATTTTGTTTTTTGGGAGTTTTTGATTATTGATTCAATTTTGTTACTAGTTATTGGTCTGTTCAAATTTTCTCTTTCTTCAGGGTTAAGTCTTGAAAGGTTTTGTACCGCTAGTAAATAGTATATTTCTTCTAAGTGGTTGGCATAAAATAATTCATTGTATTTCTTTTAAGTATTGTTGTGGTGTCAGTTGTAACTTCTCTTTCTTTTCTGATTTTATTTATTTGGGTCCTGTTTGCTTGTTGACGATTTTGGCTTAAGGTTTACCAATTTTGTTTATATTTCTGAAGAACCAGCTCTTACTTTTATATTGTATTTTTGTTTTATTTCATCTCCATATTCTTTATTTCTGCTTTGATCAGAGTTGTTTCCTTCTTTCTACTAACTCTGGGCTTTGTTTGTTCTTCTTTTTCTAGTTTCTTTAGATGCAAAATTAAATTATTTATTTGGGATGTTTATGTTTTCTTGAGGTAGGCCTGTGTACTATGAGCTGCACTCTTAGACTGTTTTTGCTGCATCCCATGGATTTTAAAACATTGTGTTTCCATTTTTATTTCTCTCAAGGTATCTTTTGATTTCCTTTTTAATTTTTTTCTTTGACACACTCATTGTTTAGTGGAGCAGCATTTAGTCTCTACATATATGTGTTTTTCCTGTTTTCTACTTACAATAGATTTCTTGTTTCATAAATTTTTAGTGGGAAAAGATGTTTGATATGTTGTGATTTTAGTTTTTTGAATTTACTGAGACTTCTTTTGTGGCTTAACATGTGATCTATGCTGGAGAATGTTCCATGTCCAAATGAAAAAAATGCATATTCTGCAGTTTTGGGATAAAATGTTCTCATAATATTTATTAAGTGCATCTGATCTAATATATAATTGCACAAATGTTTCCTTATTGATTTTCTGTCTGCATGTTCTATCCACTTGTTAGGTAGAAGCTAAAAGTAGATAGAGGGGAAATAAAGACAAGACTCTCATCATTACGGTCTAACAAAGAACTTAATACAGGAGGCTAGAAGTAAGAGGAAGACGTAGCTCACCAATTAACTCAGTGGTCCTGAGCTAGGTTTGATAAGATTGCCAGATGTCCCGAGCATCACATGCAAAAATAATGCAGGAGAAAGGGGGAGTCCTTGAGACTGTGCTGAGAAAGGGGGGGAGGGATTCTGTAAACTTCTAAACAATCTCATTAAGATTGCCAGGTGGCCTAAAAGTCACAAGCAGGAATAGTACAGGGAGGAGCGCTAGCCCTTGAGATTCTATGTTGGGAAAGCGAGCTTTTGAACAATTTCACTTGAACCATGCAATTCAAACACACATTTTTCATGGGTCAACTAGAAGTTAAGAATCTGCATGTGAAGAGAGCCAACTTAAGTTATACATGAATTTTTTACTGTCCCTTACCCCCCATATTGTTCAAGGTTGAACTGTATATTTGCCTTTACCTATGAGATCTTTTATCTCATATATTTCTTTACTTCTGGTTTGGACCTTTTTTTAAGTTAAAGAAGACCCTTCAACATTTCTTGTATAGCTGTATTAATTGCAATGATCTCCTTTAATTTTTGCTTGTCTGAGAAAAACTTTATCTCTCTTTCAAGTCTGAATGATAACCTTACCAGATCATTCTGGGTTATAAGTTCTCTCCTCTCAGCACTTTAAATATGTTCTACCACTTCCTTCTAGCCTGTAACATCTCTACTGAGAAATTAGCTCATAGCCTTATGAGGCTTCCCTCATATGTGATTATTTCTTCTCCTCTGCTGCCTTCAAGATTCTCTCTTTATCTTTAACTTTTGCTATTTAATTACAATATGTCTTCATGTGGGTATCTATGTATTTATCCTGTTTGATACTCTAAGTGCTTCTTGGACCTGGATGTCTGCTTCTTTCCCCAGGTAAAGAAAGTTTTAGCCATTATTTCTTCAAATAAGCTTTCTGCTCCTTTCCGTCTCTTCTCCTTCTGAAACCCCTAAACATGAATGTTAGTACGTATGATGTTGTCCCAGAGTCCCTTTAAACTACCCTTGTTTTTCTTTTGCTGCTCCAATTGAATGGTTTTCACCATTCTGCAATTTATTCCACTAATCCATTCTTCTGTGTTATGCATCTGTTGTTGATTTCCTCTAGTGTATTTTTCATTTTAGTCATTGTATCCTTTAGCTCTGATTTGTTATGTTTTCTCACTCTTGGTTGAAGCTCTCACTCAGTTCTATTATTGTCTCAAGTATAGTGAGGACCCTTATGACCAACACTTTGAGTTCTTTATCAAGAAAATTACTTATCTCTATGTTATTAGAGTTTTATTAGGATATTTTTTGGGTGTTTTTGTTCCTTCTTTCATTGGGAACATATTTTGTCTGCTCCTTTTTTTAATTTTCTTTTTGCTGCTATAAATTAGACAAAACAACTACCTCTCCCAGTCACAAAGGAATGGCCTTGTATATGATTGACCTCCATGTAGACTGCATGTGTTGGGTGGTTTTGGTGGGATAGTTTGAACCAAAGCTGGCTCACGTAGTGCCTGGAGTACTTTGGATGACGGGTTGACTGGGCTATAGCAGGTCCTCACCACCGTGACCCAGGAAACACTGTGGATGGTTTGCAAGCCAGCCACCAAACTCCTGTCCAAGCTGTCTAGGTAGAGGGAGAATACAACAATGTTGCTCACAATTCCACACCCATTTGACAAACACCTTGGGGTTAGTAAATGGATTTTTTCATATATGGTTTAAGTGCCCTTAATATTCCTGTTTCTTATCCTTGTCCCAGAGAAGGTGAGTCTGCTGGTAAAGACTCCTCGATAATTTATCTTCATACTGCAGGTTACTCCCATCTGGTCAGGGCACTAGCATTTACATCTCTCCTACTCCTCTCTGTGTAGTCGCTCTCTCATTTATGGTGCAGAGCACTTCAATCAGCCTTCAGTTGTTATTCATGAGGAAGTACTTTTTATGCAGGTGAACATTCAGTGTGTCTGTGGGAGATAGTGAGTTCAGGATTTTCCTACACTGTCATCTTGGGACTAATTGTGCTTAATTTTAGATACTGCTGCAAATAGTGGTGATTTTATAATGAATTAATTTTGCCAATAACTACTTAGAGTAAGTTTGTATATCAGTTCTGTGTCAAAAGGAAGTGAATGAAAAGTAATGTGAAGACAAATAATAACAATGATAGCAATAGTACTATGCCCTTTAAGATAGTGAGTGCTGAGCTTTGAGACCAAGTGTCAGCCACACATTAACTCTGTAAACTAACTCCATAAATCAGACCAATAAATAAATTGGTGAAGATATTGTGTCAAATGGAATAATGCACTCAAAATACTATCATTCTCCTTCGCTCTAAAATAAATAATGTACAGCAATCATGCATTTACCGAGGAGATAAAAGGATTCTTGTTAGACTAGCAGAGCATTGTAAAGATAGAGAAGCCTCCCAGGGCTCATTTCCATGACCATAAGAGGGGCATCAGGTGTGAGAATCTCAGTCCTCTGTGGCTCTGCTCCATGCAAGCCACCAACAAGCTATCTCCACAATGAAATTTATAAATACTTACTACTCACATTCCTAAGTGAGTAAGAGAGCAAGAAAAAAAATGCTATTATGAAGCTATTCTCATTTATTTTGTAGGCTGCTCAAGAGAGTGAATAGAACGTATTCTCCCAGGTGCACTTTGCTTTCCTTCAAATTGATTTTTCACTATTACTAACATCTCTTTTTATGATAAAGGTATGAAAAATTAGCTGCTACAGAGAATTCTTAATAGCACAAATTAACCTTGCCTCTGTTAATTTACTTGATGAAACTTCTCTTCATTAAGGTGATTTCTTACACCCAAGCTTTGAGATTTATCACACTATAATGGTATACTAAACTCACTAACTTTTATCTCTTTCCTACCTTTGTGCACTCCGTCCCAGACTCTACCTAGAGTACTTTTTTTCCGTAAGACACAGGATGAAATATCAACATCTTCGCGTAGTTGTCTTTGCTCCTTTGGAACACCACTGTTCCTCCCATCAGACTCCCATATTTTAGTGCATATTACATTATATTTTATTTGTATGTTAGTTTTTACTATGAACTGCATTACGTTTTATTTTAGTGTATATTACATTATATTCATTGAATTATGTTTCTTTCTCCTATGAATTTCTTGCAAGCAAGGCTATATCATTCTTATTTGAGTGGGTTGACTGCAAAGAGTTCAATAGATGTTACTTAGTTAAATAAAGGAACGAAAATTGATATGCTATCCCCAAAGGGGCTAAATCTCAAAATGCTAACCTTATATATTGGTTCTCATTGCTTTTTAAAATTCAGTATCCATGCCAGACTTAAGAGGTATTATATTCTAGAAGGTATTCTCTCTGAAGCATTAAGAATTACTTTGCTTCATTGGGCAAAACTCCTAATGAGCTACAAGGTTAAGAAGGTGACTCCTGCATTCCCCTTGCCGTGTGCTTTATTCTGCATTCAGTGACAAGCGGGAACAACTTTCTTTATCCCAAACCAGTATTAAAATAATTTCTAATTTTCTCATTTTATTCATTTTCTATTTATTTTCTTTGATATTTCTTTCTTTTTTATTATCTTTTTTTACTCTTCTCTTTCATAACCCTACTTCTGGAAAAGAAAAGAAAAATATTTCTTAATGTGGGTAGGAGGAAGCAGATTCTAAAACACATAATTCACATTTCTTCTCCTCATTTCAAAATTATTATAAATTTTTTTGAAATTGTTGTCCAGGAATAGAAAAATACAAGCTGAAGACAAGAACATATTTAGTTTGGCCTCAAATTTTCCTGTTATTTTAAAAAATGGTCATTTTATATTTACTAGGAGAAAAGGAGGCACAACTGTTTACTAACATTTTTTAATCTTCTTTTTCTAGTGATGAGTTAGCAAATTCTCATTTCTCCCACGGGCATTGTAAAAAGAACACTACTTATTATAATCTCAGGACCTACCTTCTTCTCATACCCTCACCTTCCCAGTCAAGGAGGGGTTGGGGCTCTCTGTTAGGCAGAACCCTGAGAGGGCTCTACAGTGAACTTCCCACTGGTGTATACACCCTGCAAAATTCTCTCCCTTTGAATATGAGCATGACCTGTGAATATGAATATAGGGATAACACTCCCAGGATTAGATTACATTATATGACAAGGATTATGGGAGAATCACATCATCATTGTTACATTACATAAGACTCCATTTTACCTGACTAGAGGGAAATTCCCTCTCTGGCTTTGAAAATATGAGCTGCCATGTTTTGATAGAGCCATGTACATAAAACATGAGGACATCTTAGAGCTGAAAATAACCCCTTGGTGTTGGCCAGCAAGAAAACAGGGACTTCCATCCTGCGAGCGGGCACACACATGAAACAAACCTGAAATCTGCCAACAGCTTGAATGAGAACTATGAGCCTCAGAAGAAATGACAAATCTAGCTAACACTTTGATTTCTGCCTGGTATGGCCCTGAGCAAAAGGCCCAGCTAATCCATGCTCACACTCATGACCCACAGAAATTTTGAGATAAAAAATATTTGGGTTATTTTAAGCTACTACATCAGTAATAATTTGTTAAGCAACAATAGAAAGTGAATACAGTCTCCTTTGAGAGTCTTTCTACATTTGTTGTTAATGTTTCTTTCTTAGTTGGCAGGGACTATGTCAGCCTTTGTTCTTCAGAAGTCTGACCCCAGCTGTGGTTCATGCAAAATAACTTCCAGGGCTCTAGTGTGTGTAGGATGCACATTCCTAGCTCCCTGTAATGATATAAGTCTTTCATCTCAGATTTGAAGGTATGTGTGTGTGTGAGTGTGTGTGTGTGTGCGTGCGTGTGTGTGAGTGTGTGTGTGTTCCATTTTATTTTATACTGTTGCATTTCACTTGACTCTCCTCCATGGTCTGGGAGAAGAAGGCCTATGACTAAACCCCTGCCATCCTTGTGCTTGAAGCCCTGAATTTTTTCTGTGAAAGTAATCACTTGAGTTTTTAAACTGAACAGTGAACTGTCATCCTAGGGGAGAAAGTAACCACTTTACAGAGTATGTAATTCTGTTATACTTTACAAGTATTATAATTGGAAATATTAGTATTATGAATAAATAATTGTTATCCAAACCAGATTTTTTGAGAGTGAAAATGGGAAGTATACATTGGAACTATACTAGTCAAATCAGAATTTATGATCATCTAGCTATCAGCCAATAATTTTTTAAGAATTAAAATATTGTTTTAAATATTGACAAAAAAGTCGCTTTTACACTAAATATATTTCATGTATAATTTTTAATTGAATAAATAATTTCATGACAAAAATTTAAAAATTAAATTATGTATATGATATAATGAAGAATTTCTTAAAGTATATTTCTGAAAATTCTAGTTGAACAGTTTGCTAAGAGATGTCATACACACAATATATAAAACACTAATCAAATAAGTGAGAGAAATGCTAACTTAAACTCAGTTTTTTTAAGTCTCTGGGACTTTTCAGAGGCTTTGTTATGATAATTTGCATTAGGGTATTCCTAAAAGGATACAGAGCGTATAACACTTCTCTAACTTACATGTCCATAAAACATAAACTGAAACTAAAGTCAAAAACAGTTTCCAGGACAGAGAGTAAGAAAGTGGCTGCCAAGGCCTGGTGTTGGGGGGAATAGGGAAAGGTTGGTAAAAGGGAACAAATTTCCAGTTATAATATGAATAATGTCTGAAGATATAATGAATAACGTGGTGAACTATAGTTGATAACACTGTATTTTATAATTGAATTTAAATGTTCTCATCAAAAACAAAGTAAATACTTAAGGTGATAGATAGCGATGGATATATTAATTAACCTCATGGGGGCAATCCTTTCAAAATACATGTTTTCTAAATTAACATGTTGTATACTTTAAATATCATATAATTTTATTTTTCAATTATACCTCAATAAAGCTAAAAAATAATTTCCAAAAAAATTAAAAAACCATTTTAGTTGTACATCAACTTATACCCACATGAAGTCATACTTAATGTTATTTTGGGTTAAAATAGATACTTTCAAGTTTCTTCTTACGTTTTAACCTTTCCAGAAATTAATGAAGTTATTCAAAATAATTTGGATATCATGGAAAATTTTTAAACACCAGAACTCCAACAGGAAACATGCTAGACATGTAATAGTTGTATAATTTTTTTCTATGTGTAACTTCTAACAACATCCAAGCAGCATTTAACTTAGGGTAAGTCTATTGAGTAAAAGTTACAGACTAAAATCTGAGCCTTTTCTTAATTGATTCCAAACATTACACCTTATGGTCTGAAAGATCATTAAATGATTCAGAATTTTAATAGGCACCATTTCCAGTGAAACTGCTTTCTGATTTTTCTTGAAAGTCATGACAGTCTTTTTAATTATCATATTTAAATTTGTTTCCTTATCTAATTTTTTATTTATTTCTTCCCCAAGATAACTTCCTTTGTAATATTGACTCATTCATATTGATTTGTAATTTTACTTCTTTATTTATTTATTGTTTAATATCAGTTCCACTATATTTTAAGCTTCATGAGGACAAGTAACAAGTATGTTTTGTTTAACTGTAGAATCTCCATGGACTCACAAACCTCCCAGGAACAAAATGGTCAATAAATATTTTCTGAGGATTTGAACTGACTAAATAATTGATTGGAGTAATATTGAGAATTAATTGTAAATTTTATCTTAATCTAGTAAGAGACACGTAAGACTACAAATAAGAAATAATTATAAAATCTATAGTAGAATAGATTTGGTTGTCACCGAAGGGCCACTCTCCTGCTACAAACCCTAACCAGAAACTCCATGTTAAAAATTTCGAAAAGTACGCGCTCGCGCGCGCACACACACGCACACACGCACGCACGCACGCACGCACACATGCACACACACTGAAATGCATAGCTTAACTTGAAACAAGTAGAGATGAATCTGTAGGCTCCTGATACGAAATTAAAAGTTAAGGAAAAACTGACAGTGTGGCAGCACACAGGATTTTGTTACAGAGTTATTTATACCTTGTGAAACAAGGACTAGAACGCTACCATCCCGAGAGTCTCGAGACTTTACTGAAACCTACATGAAACCAGAGAACTAACACCCCTAAATAAAGTGCTGCACTCAAATTTCTACTCATTCACCTGAAACAGAAAAACTTCATTCATTATCCCTGGTTAATAGCAAAAATTGTTTGACATCTCAGAAGGATTCTTTAGATGGGAAAAAACAGTTCCCTCAATAAGTTAAAATTCTAAGTCCTTACCAACTGTAGCTATGGATTCAAATTTATATATAATACCAGCACGGTACCAAAACTATAAGCTGAGATTCTGACTTAAAAGCAATTCCAGGATTCCTGATACTCATAAAATCCCAACAAATGCAAATAAAGAGCTACTCTGTAGCGTCACTTTCACTGGAAATGATGCCCTGACTGAAAGAATTGGTAGCTTCTTGAAACAACTCCAGAAACTTTGATGAGAATAGATTTCAGGAGGGTAAGAGTGGAAACAGAAGAGGTAAGGGTCTATGGCAGTAACCTAGGACGAATATGGTGCAGTAGCGGTCAGTGGTGATGGTGGTGGTGACAAACAGTGGAATTCTGTACGTAATGCAAATTTGATGAGAAAGGATTTGCTGGTAGATAAGATGTGGCATGTGAGAAAGGAATTAGCAGGTAAAGAACAAATTACTAGGAATAAAAAACCTTACCGAAACTGATAATACGCAATAACAAAGTATCCAACTATATAGAACGAAAGTTGAGAGAACTACTCGAACAAGTCAAAAAACCTACAATAATAGTGAGCAGTTTCAACACCTACTTCTCTTAGAAACTGATAGAATTATCAGGACCAAGTAATTAAAGCTAATAAGATACAAAAGTATAATAAATAAACTTGACTTAATAGGTATATACTGAATTCCACATCCAACAAATGTGCAAAGCATTTTTCAGGCACTCGTGAACCATAAAAGTGTATACCGTAAGGCAAGTCTCAAAGACTACATTCTATTACCACAGTGCAAGGAATTTTTAAATCAGTCACAAAGAGGTGATTAAAATAGTAGTGTGTTCACATATTTCCCTGATCAGTTTGTTTTCCTGGTCACTAGAATAATTAGTGCTAATTTAGTTGTTAAGATCTGATGCTTCACTATAGATTTTAGGCAACATTTTTAAAAAATTTTTATTGAATTTTTTCCATTACCAACTCCCTCATACGCCCTCCCCACTACAATCACCACACTGTTGTCCATGTCCATGAGTCCTTTTTCCTTTTTCCTCAATCATTCCACCTCCTAACTTCCCCCTTCTACCCCCAAACATATTTTTTATGTTACTTTTATAGTTATACCTTTAACAGACGTTAAATAAAAGATTAATGCTAGTATCGATCTGATCAAAAAATTCAAAAACTTAATGATAATTTCCAAGGGAAACAAACATATGATATATTTTGAAATTCCTGATATATGTACTCGGCCCTTGTCTTTACCTATGTTTAAAACCTGCTGTCTCTAATTAATAAATTCCACATTTATATGTCATCACAACTCCTTTTTCCCTTAGAAATCTTTGAGTATTTCCCAAAACAGTGTAGTACTGAACCATTTGCTGCTCTGAGAAATTCAAGACAGAGGGAGTGTTTATATCCAGGACTTGGGAAGAAGGCAACCATCTGATAGTTTGAAAAAATATAAGATTGCCTTTTAAAATTTTTATTTTGATGGCTGGAACTTTCTTCAGAGTCCCACAAAGTGATATTCAGAACACAAGGGTCTTAGGTGCAGGAAATGTGAGGATCCTATTGTGGGACAGCTGGTCCTGTGCCTATTGGGCCTTCTGACTTTGATGCGCCATAGGAGTCACAGCTGACTTCTCTTATCCCAGTTGTCCCTTTTTCCTCATTTAAAAAAAAAAAACCTTTAGATAAGTTATTTATATCTTCACTATCTAAAGAATTTCCCTCTTTTCACTTTATTTAATCTGGAATGGTCCACAAGAGACCAGTTAAGAATAACCTTTTTAACAGCAGACATTTTTCCTAGAACGGAAGAAATAATTCTCACAGTTAATAACCTCTTAACCAGAAACAAAAAATAAGAGCAGATGGATTAAAAATTTCTTTTTAGTGACTTAAAATGGATCTTGTTTCAAAACATTTCTAATCATAACTATTTAGGGAAAATGGGAGAAAAGCATACTAAATTTGCAGTATTTTTTAAAAGCAATATAATTATCTATGCTGAGTAACTTTTAAACTATCAATGTTGTTTAAAACATTCTTTGGAAAATGATACATCATAGAAACTAAATGACAGGGCCATTCTATGTTAGGAATGTCTTATAAAATTATAACAGCTATACTTCAAATTTTTACTGTACTTTGCCAGGTATAATATGCACTTTTTTGCCCAAATTTTTGAGGGAAAAATAAGAAAAAAAATACATAAGTAGAGCTAATTCTTTATGTATATAAATGTTTTTAATTCTTTTATTTATGCTTATGCATCAAAGTGTAACTCTAGAAAGCAGTAACAAGATCTGTATGCAAATAGTATCCTGGAATACAATAATTGGCTTTGTTTCTAAATATAAATAAATAAAAATCGAGTTAAAAAATTAAAACAGCCCTGGCTGGTATGGCTCAGTGGACTGAGCACCAGCCTGTGAGCCAAAGGGTTGCTGGCTCGATTCCTATTCAGGGCACATGTCTGGGTTGTGGGCCAGGTCCCCAATAGGGGTGCATGAGAGGTAACCACACATAGATGTTTCTCTCCCTCTCTCTGTCCCTCCCTTCTCCTCTGTCTAAAAATAAATAAATAAAATATTTTTTAAAAAATAAATTAAAACTTATTTTTTCCCTGAATGGGCCAAAAATGTGGGTGCACACTATACATGGCAAAATATGGTATTATAGAAAGGGCAATAAATCTGGTACAGAAAACTTCTGAGGTAACAATTTTTTGTAGTGGCTTTGTCTCATTTATATTTTCAATGTGGTTGTATAAATGCAATAGGTTCTGGTTTGAATTTGGAAAGTTTTCTGAATTAAAAGGAAAATGATGGACTTAGGTGGCATAAAATTCTAAAATAATTTTAAAAACAGTTAACTTAAAAAAATCTAATTATTTTTTTAATCCTTAATTTAAGTAATTCCTTTACCCATTGTGTCAGTTAGGGTTCAGGAAAAAGACATTGGTACACTTAAAAGCACTGCTAAAAGATAATATAATGCAGGAGCAATTTCTGAAAATATGGACAAGTCACCTATTAATGGACAAGTTTGAAATGCTGCAACAGAGGGGTGCTGTCATCATGTCTAAGCCTGAAATGAGTGAACAGAGTTATCAGGGACCAGAGAGGGCCGTAACCATGGAGGGAGCCAACATAGGGACCTGTTGTCTAAGAGCAATGGTTGTCAAATAGACACCTCTGGATCAGCATCACTATTACATTACCTGAGGATTTATTAGAAATACAAATGCCTGGGCCCTGCTACACATCTACTAAATCAGAAACTCTTGGGGTGGGCCCCGAAAATCTATGTTTTAATAAACTTTCCTAGTTTATTCAAATGCATGCTCAAATTTGAGAAACACTATCTAAGATCAACACAGCCACAGCCAGAACCACAGTGAAGTAAAGACCCTATAAATACCTTGAAATGTTTCCCTTCCAGACATCCAATCATCTGCTAGTGCTGCTCAGTGGCCAAACTACTGAAAGCCATAAGTAAGCAAGTCCAAGTGATATGTTTTCTAGATGTCAGCTTCCCAAGACAGAGGAAGGAAGAGAATGGAGAAAGGTTGGGAGATGCAACTGGAGAATAATCAGTAGACCCATTATTGAATAAAAGTTTGCCTTTTAGATTTTCTATGTATCAACATTAATGTTTCCATTAGCATCCTAAGCCAGTCGGATTTTGAGTGGGTTAATGAGATGATCAAAAGTATATTTATCAAGCCTTTACATATACATACATAAACCATTAAAACACATCTCAATTGCCTAGAACCTAATGCATTGTCTATACCAGAAGTTTCATTTACCATTACTAAACCTGAGTTAATAATTACAAAAATAGTGGAAGAGTCCCATTTTAAAGATAAAGAAACTAAGACTCTGAGAGGTTAAATGACTTGTCTGAGATCTCTTAGACAGTGACAATGTTGAAATACAAATCTTTAATGCTAAAGTCATTCCCTTGCTGTGACAGCAGTACTACATGTGCAAAAATAGCCAAGCTATACTGTGTTTAATCCATTGACAGGTTGTGCCCAAAGACTAAATTGGCTTTTTTCCATATGGAGGGGTGACTCTGGGTTTTCCCAAGCAGAGTCCCAATTTATCCATGTTGTCCCAAAATTGGTAAAAGTACCCAGATATTGACACTAAACTATATGGGCACTCTTTCTATATTGATAGATATGGTTCCTTTTAAAACTGGAATCCTGAAAGTAAAAGAAAGAACAGCTGGATCTTTAGGTGCAGAAGCATTGTTTAGTGAACTTATCTGTTCTAGTAGGAAACATAAATGAGACTCCAGTCTCCAAAAGCATTGGTTTCCTGACAAATGTTTTGGAGGGAGGAATTCCCTGTGTTCCCGACTGAAGTCCACATTTAAAATGGCATTCACTAAAAAAAAAAAAAAATTTAAATAAAAAACCCTCTTGTCATTATTACTTAGGATAGAACAATTATTACCACCCTCTGGTACAGACAGTCCATGTGGATGGTATGCAGCATATATAATTAAAAGTCTCTCTGCTCAGAGGTTCTCTGTGATTAATGCCTCAGGTAGGCATTTTGATTCCTATAGTAATAGAACCTGACTGGCTCTGAAACACTGGTGTTGTTCAGGTACCTCAGGAGTAATAAAGGGTTGCTCTTGGCTTATTGCACAACTCCTTGAGTCATTAATTATAGCTGTCCAAAGTGGAAAGTTTATAATTAAACATATAATTTACTCTTCTACTTTTGGATGGAGTAAATTAAAGCAATTAGATTTCTTTTGATTAAGCATATGGAGCCATTTACAAAGTGCACAGGTGTGTACAAGCAGAAGGTGGGCTACAAAAACATCTATGTTTCAAGTGTGTTTTGTCACTTCGTTGTCACTCGCTGGCTGAAGTAATTATGTTAATCCATTTGAAGTGGATTTCTTCGGTTTTTCTGGTTTACTGCTGCTTTGTTTACCCCTTTGCCTCCTTAGGTGTTTAAATAACAGCAAATAGTAATTGGGTGTAAGTACCAGCTAATCACAAGGATAATTTTGGCCAGGAGTACCCACGCAATATCATTTTGATGAGTATTTTCTGTGCCATGTATAAGTCCCACAATACATGTGACATTTGAAAAACTACAATTGAAAAACAATTATGCATTATTCTCAGTTTTATTGCATCAATATTCTGTTTTAGTGTTTGCAATCTTTCAAGAAGATTATATCTACCTTTGCCCTTTTTTGTGTGTTATATTATGTATATTATAGTGGAAGCACAATGTATTTCCTGTTTTCTTCAGCATTTATCTTTCTGGAAGGAAATTTGTCTGTTTTTTACCAGGGAAATGGCTTTCATGTTGAAAACAACTAACCCCTGCGTATCAACATAATTATGGAAAAGGATCTCTACAAATTTATAAATAACTCCAATAATAGTTTGTAAAATTAATAATATTATCTCTTACATGAATATGTCACTATTTTCCAAATATATATTCTGCCATAAATAATAAAATAAACATCTCTTCTAAAAAACCTCCTGACTTTATAGTGAATTTTTATCTTTATGTATTTTAAATTAATAGGTCAGAATTGTGTAATTACAGTTTATATTTAATCTACATGCTTTTTAATATTTTAATTGTCAACTTGACTGAAAGAAACATCTCACTTTTCTGTGAACCTCATCTGTATCAGTCTCTGTCTCATCATGTGGCTCCACCAGACACAGCCAGTGACAGCATTACATGCAAAGGGAACTACTCATTGTGGACAGACTCTGAGATGGTCCCCCGATCTCTGACTCTTGGTGTTCCTACCTTTGTCCTTTGCTTGAGTGTGGGCAAGACCTGTGACCCATTTTTAACCAAGAGAATATGGCAAAGGTTTTAGGATGTCACTTCCATGATTATGTTACAGAGGTTTGTGAGATAGATATAGATATATGATGCACATGAATATGTTATATATTACACACTATAATGAGTATTATATATAATATATATCGTTATGGGATGTTTTTAAAAATTTTATCTATAGAGACGGCAAAAATATTAGTTGTTGCCAAAAGTTCAAGGGGAGGAGGTGTAGTGTTAAATAGTTGACACAAAGGAGAATTTTGGGGGTTGTGAAACCCTAAATTGTGAATATATGATACTATACTTTGCCAAACTCCACAGATATGTAGAGCACAAAAACATTAACCTTAATTTACGTGTATTTAGTAAAAAGACATTTAAGTGTTCATAGAAATCCCAGGATGGAATGAAGACTGTGACAAAGCAATACAACTATATTACAAATATGTGAAACAATCTCACTGGAGAGGGTCAGGAAAAAGGCGCTGATCCAAGTAACTTTGTAGATGAGTGGAGTCTGTAAAACTAAAGGGAAAATAAACTGGCCATAAACATTGTGCTTTAGCTGATTAAGTTGATTCCCATGAAGATATTAAGTTAACAATTATGATGTTGCTATGCATGTATATTAGAATTAACCAATTAAGTAAATGAATGACAAACAGTGGGAGCTGTGGTTGGCAGGGGAATTTACAGATAAGGGGAGAAGCCTAGAATAGTATGTGTGATAATGGATTAGAATTAGAGACATCAGTGTAAATTTTTGTTTAGTTTAATAAAAACAGATGGGTACACATTAAGCATAATTGGCACACACAATTATGCTTAATATACAGGGGGAGCTTAAGAATAGTATAGGAAATGGAGAAGCCAAAGAACTTAAATGTACAACTCATGGACATGATCCAATGGGTGGGGAAAATGCTGGGGGATGGGGGATGCAAGCCAGAGAGGGATGAAAGAGACAAAAAAATGGGATAACTAATAGCATAATCAAAAAAATATACTTAAAAAAAGAAATATTTATAGATATGTATATAAAGGTTATAATACACTCATACGTGGGTGCAAACATAGGTTTACAATCATTCTTATGGGAAAAAGGCCTGCAGGTTATGATAAAAATACAAAAATAAACTCTGTCTTTGGCATACTCACAACTGTTAACCTATTTTTGCCCACCCCTCCATGTATTCTTGGTTCTGTCAGCTGAAAGAACCTAGAAACAGTCACATCCCCATATCAATGAGCACACCTAGAGGCCAGCTCTTGTTTCTAGTGTCATCCTCCAGTTAAAAAGGAACCAAATATCCTTGGAAACCTGGCTGACTTTAGGACAAGGGTAGAAAATATATAACATAAATCTAGATAAAGAAAAGTGCTTTACAATTTATAGATTCAATGCAATCCCTATTAAGATACCAATGACATATTTCACAGAAATAGAACAGACATTTCAAAAATTTATATGGAACCATAAACGACCTCGAATAGCTGCAGCAATTTTGAGAAAGAAACACAAAGTAGGAGGGATCACAATACCGGACATCAAACTCTACTACAAAGCCACTATACTCAAAACAATCTGGTACTGGCACAAGAACAGACCCATAGACCAGTGGAACAGAATAGAAAGCTCAGAAATAAGCCCAGGTCTCTATGGACATCTAATATTTGACAAAGGGGGCAAAAGCATAAAATGGAGCAATAACAGCCTCTTCAACAAATGGTGTTGGGAGACCTGGATGGCTACATGCAAAAAATTGAAATTGGATCATCAGCTGACACCATACACAAAAATAAACTCAAGATGGATAAAAGACTTAAATATAAGTCGCAACACCATCAAAGTCCTAGAGGAGAACATTGGCAGGAAACTCTCAGATATCCCACGCAGCAATTTTTTCACTGATATGTCTCCTAAAGCAAGGGACATAAAGGAAAGAATAAACAAGTGGGACCTCATCAAAATAAGAAGCTTCTGCACGGCTAAAGAAAACATCAGCAAAATGAAAAGGGAGCCAACCATTTGGGAAAATATATTTGCTAATGATACATCAGATAGAGGTTTGATCTCCAAGATATACAAAGAACTCACTCGACTTTACTCCAAGAAGACAAACGATCCAATCAAAAAATGGGCAAAGGACCTGGGCAGATGCTTTTCTAAGGAGGAGATACAGAGGGCCCAGAGGCATTTGAAAGGATGCTCTGCATCACTAGCCATTAGAGAAATGCAGATCAAAACCACCATGAGGTACCACCTCACACCGGTCAGAATGGCCATCATAAACAGATCCACAAACAACAGGTGCTGGCGAGGCTGTGGAGAAAAGGGAACTCTAGTCCACTGTTGGTGGGAAGGCAGACTGGTGCAGCCACTATGGAAAGCAGTGTGGAATTTCCTCAGAAAGCTGAAAATGGAACTGCCTTTTGATCCAGCGATTCCCCTGCTGGGACTATACCCTGAGAACACCAAAACGCCAATACAAAAGAACCTATGCACCCCAATGTTCATAGCAGCACAATTTACAATAGCCAAGTGTTGGAAGCAACCTAAATGCCCATCAGTAGATGATTGGATCAAAAAATTATGGTACATATACACAATGGAATACTACGTAGCAGAAAGAAAAAAGAAGTACTAAACTTCGCAACAGCATGGATGGAACTGGAGAGCATCATGCTAAGCGAAATAAGCCAGGGGGCGAAAGACAAATACCATATGATCTCACCTATAAGCGGAACCTAACCAACAATGCAAAGAAGCAAGGCAAATATGACCAGCAACATGAAAGGAAAAGAAATCAACAGAGACAAGAGGGAAGGGGGGGCAGGGAAAGGGAAGGGAAGGGGAAAGTCAAGGAACATATAGCAAGGACTCATGGACAAAACCAAAGGGGAAGAGCTGAGGGAGGGAAGGTGGGAGGGGGCAAGGGAAAGAGGGGGGGGGAAGGCAGAGACAAATGTATTTAAAAAGTAAATAAATTAATTTTAAAAAAATAAATAAATAAATAAATAAATAAATAAATAAATAAAGAACTCACTCGACTCCACTCCAAGAAGACAAACAATCCAATCAAAAAATGGGCAAAGGAACTGGGCAGACGTTTTCCAAGGAAGAGATACAGAGGGCCCAGAGACATTTGAAAGGATGCTCAGCATCATTAACCATCAGAGAAATGCAGATCAAAACCACCATGAGGTACCACCTCACACAGGTCAGAATGGCCACCATAAACAGATCAACAAATAACAGGTGCTGGCAAGGCTGTGGAGAAAAGGGAACCCTAGTCCACTGTTGGTGGGAATGCAGACTGGTACAGCCACTGTGGAAAACAGTTTGAAATTGCTTCAAAGAGCTGAAAATGGAACTGCTTTTTGATCCAGTGATTACCCTGCTGGGACTATACCCTAAGAATCCCAAACGCCAATTCAAAAGAACCTATGCACCCCAATGTTCATAGCAGCACAATTTACAATAGCCAAGTCTTGGAAGCAACCTAAATGCCCATTAGTAGATGATTGGATCAAAAAATTATGGTACATTTACACAATGGAATACTATGCAGCAGAAAGAAAAAAAGAACTACTAAACTTCGCGACAGCATGGATGGAACTGGAGAGCATTACGCGAAGCGAAATAAGCCAGGGGGCGAAAGACAAATACCATATGATCTCACCTATAAGTGGAACCTAACCAACAATACAAAGATGCAAGGAAAATATGACCAGCAACACTGAAAGGAAAAGCAACCAACAGAGACAAGAGGGAAGAAGGGAGGCGGGGGCGGGGGAAAAAGAAGGGAAGGGAAAGTCAAGAAACATATAGCAAGGACTCATGGACAAAACCAAAGGGGAAGAGTTGAGGGAGGGAGGGGGCAAGGGAAAGTGGTGGGGGGTAGGCAGAGACAAGTGTATTTGAAAAAATAAATTAATTTAAAAAAATAAAAGAAAAAAAAGTGCTTTAAAAGAAAAACCACAATAATGAGTTATGTCAAAGGGAAATAGGAGTCCCCTGAAAGAGTGCAAGTTTGAGCAAACAAAATAAAGTAGTATTGGATCATAATTGAAATTATAAATATCCATGAGGCCATATTGATCTAAATAAATTCAGGAAAATAGACAAATCTCCTGTGCAGAGTAACTTAAAGTTACTTGTGTAGGTAGTTTGTCCTCAAAAATCTGGATCATAACTCCTAAACAGAGGTTGTGCATAGTGCCTTTTTCCCAAAGAACACAGGATAGCAAAAGGGGGAAATAAGAGTATATGGGAGAAACTTAATAGGCACTGCTTTGGTTTTTGATCAAGATCAGCATGAACAGCTGATGTTATCCTATCACAGTAAGTCATGTTGTTAGTATACACTTGATATAATATGATGAAAATGGCACTTCACTTATGTGATCATCTACCCCAGTCCCACAATCAAGAGGAAAAAATCAGATAAACCTCAATAGAATAACATTCTATAAATCACCTGATTGGGACTCCACAAAACTGTCAAGATTGATAAAAACAAAAATTTAAGAAAGTACCACAGACAGGAGGAATCAATAATGGTTCATTAAATAACAAATATACCACACTAATGTAAAGTGTAAATAATAGGGGAGAGTTGATAGAGGGCATATGGAAACTCCCTATGCTATCTTTGCAATTTTTATGTAAATCTGAAACTGTTTTAAGAAATAAAATTTATTTTTTAAAAATTTAAGCTTAATTGCTGTATTCTAACTGAAGTTGAAACTTCATTTAACACCAGAATGTTTGGCAGTGCCTGGAAGTGGAAGTATACTATAGTATAGATTTGCTTTGAAATGAAGGCAAGACTGAATACTCTCTGAAAGGTCTCATATTCAAGATGGGAACAGATATGTTATCTACCTTGTCTTTATTCCTGTTTTGACCTCAGCTCCTTCTAATGAGGAAATATGGAAGAAGTGAGTCAGAAGAAATAATGCTCATAGCATTGGCAGAGCAAGAGAGATTGACCATCATTTCTCTCCTCTCATTTTTCCTTTGTCCCTCCATTGCAGAGCTCTTTATATTGCCTCTTTGTATACATCCCACAAGAGGAGAAATTCTAGGTTTGAACTTATAACATGCCAGGTTCTTTACCCACAGACTCTATTTACAGGTATAAAACCCAGATCTGAACAAAGTAGTGCCATCTTGGAAGGGTGATTGAAGACATGAAATGTACACCTTTGACAGAAACCTTTAGCTATCCCCCAGGATCTAGTCCTTTCTCTTCCTTTCTGTCCAATCCTTATTTTATTCAAGATGGTTATGTGCTTTGTCTAAAACAATTATTTAGCTGCCCTTGGTAACTAATGGTTGTTTCATGGCACAATCACAGTTCTATCCAATCAGATGTAAACAATGGGAAAGTATTTTAAAACGGAATCAAACTGAGCTGAGATGGGCCATTTTCTTCACATCATTTTTCCCCTTCTCTTCCTTGGAATAGGGTTTTGGAGCCAACCAGAGGGAAGCAGAGCAGGAGTGGAAAAGGATGTGATTTTTGTGAACATGAGACAATAGCTACATGCCACAGTGGCTGAAGAGAAGTAGAGAACCTGTCCCCAATGACATTGTGGAGTCCCATACCAGAGGAGAACTAATAGCTCAAACATCTCGCTACATAGAGAAATAAAATCCAAATTTGTGTAAGTCACTATTTTAGGTTCCATGTATTCACAGATGAACACAGTTCCTGGTAGACCAAGCAATATTTCTCTTTTTTTGTTGTTTGTCCGTGGCTGCTAGAGAGGTTTCAAACCTCACAATGTCTGGAGAAGACAGATGCCGCCTCTGCTCCTCCTCTGCCTGTGATTAAAGCACCTTTCCTAGTGACTTTCAGCAAAACTGCACAGGCATGCCAATAGCATTTAGTTATGTTTTGGAGTTGGTTTTTTATTTTCTGTTAATCCATTTTCTTTTGAATGGCTGGAAGAATCAGGGTAAATATTGATTACCTAAGACAGCGCTAATGGCATTGTTTCTTCTCAGAATCAACCTTGGCAGAAAAATAATAAAGCCCCTTCTCTTGATGAGTTTTCTATGCTGCATCCATTTTTAAAATTTTTTTCTCCTCTCTTCAAAATTCCACTTCTCTTTATTTTTGTAACATAAACAAGAAAGTGCCAGTACCAAAGGCTTATTGCAACAGCATCATAAAGGCACATGTATTGACATTCAAGGCTATGAAAGTTTATTAATGGCCATCATGGAGAAAGAAAGGTTTGTGTTTGCTTATCCCCATCCCCAAACAATAGCTGACAGGTTGCTCATTTTTTATCTTAATAGAATTTGAGTATCATAATTAATGACAAAGTGAATGAAAGCATTGAATATAGGTCTTCCACCTTGGCTCTGACTTCACTATCTGGTATTAGGTAATTGATCAAATCAGTGTTATTTGAGAAGAAACAGATTATTGGCCAAAGAGGGGGAGTATAGGTGTGATTATTGATTATATCATGATCCAACCAAGAAGGATGAGGGTTGCTAGGAATGAAGGTTAATTCAATACACTATGATTTGACCAGTTCTTGGTTAAAAATAATATAAAAAGTTCATTTATATGCTCCTTAAAATGTTAGAAAAATAATAGACAGATCATTTATCATACATTAAGGCAAATATCTCGGCTGTATAACTAAATTAAAGTCTTACCTGACAAAAGCTAGCAAGGAGTAAGCCCTTCTAATATTCACTCCACTCATTTTTCCCAAAAGAAATGTTTTAGAATTTCATTCTTAATGCTGGGATCAAGATATAGTTACAGTCATCTGTTATAGAGCTCACTGTATTTATGAAAGGTATAATTGGACTCATAGTGTTACAATATTGGAGGCATAGTAGATTTTCCTAAATAATACTCATAAACCCTGGAATTTGCCCGTATCACCTATTTTTTGTAGCTGTAGATGTGTTTCAAGACCTTAAATCTGTTTTCTTGAAAGAGTTAAATAGAGTTGACCATTTAATTTTTATATTTAATTGACAGAGAATCAAAGGACAACTAGACAAACTAGATGGCGTACTGGAGATTGTCAAGGGTATAAACAGGATTTAGTTCTCTTGTTACCGTATTCAAAGCATGAATCTCAGCAACTTCCCTTTTGCCTTCTTTTTTTATCTTTCGTCATGAAGTAAATTGATTGTTCTTCTGTCAGTTATAATGTTTATGACTGTATCTTCCTTTGATGACTTTTGAACCTAAATCTTCTGTCACCATCTTACATTCAAATTAAAATCCAATATTTTCATCAGCTCAGTAGACACTTTTAGAGTTAGTCTGTCACCTCAAAATCAATATGGAAAAGATTGAGCTCCCCTAAACTGGCTCTCTCTCCATCACCCTGTGTCTACCAATGACATCACAATTTTCAGAGTTGCCCAGGCTTGAAAATCTCAAGTTGCCATGAAGCAGATAAAGTGTAAGTATCACACTTTCTTCCAACAGTATTGCCTATAAATCTCAAAGTAGGTTTTTGTTTGTGGGTTTTGGGCAACTATTTTTTTCACAATCCCTTTCATATTAATTGCTCTCCTCTTCAACCCCACTGGTACCTCTTTACACCAAACCAGAGGTCAGCAACCTTTTCCTGTTTCAGGTCACAGAGGAAATATTTTCATCCTCACAGGCTATTTGGTCTCTGTTACAACACTCAATTCTGCATGGTGGCACCAAAGCAGTCATAGAAAATATGTAAACAAATGGGCATGGCACCCTGGCTGGTATGACTCAGTGGATTGAGTGCTGGCCTGAAAACTGAAAGTTTGCCAATCCGATTTCCAGTCAGAGCGTAAGCCTGGGTTGCAGGCCTTGTCCCCAGCTGGGGGGCATGAGAGAGGCAGCTGATCAATGTATCTCTCACACATCAATGTTTCTCTCCCTCTCTTTCTCCTTCCATGCCCCTCTCTCTAAAAATAAATAAATTAAATCTTTTTTTAAAAATGGGCATGGTTGTGTCCAATAAAATTTTATTTACAACAACAGGTGGCTGTCAGGATTTGGCCCACAAACTATAGTTTGCCAACCTTTGTGCCACCCTTGCCAGCACGCAATTGGATCACCAGACATCGTTTCACTGACTTACCTGAAAAATGTTCTCCCTCACACATATCTGTGTTCAAACAGCTATGTGATTAGTATTCTTTATGGATTGCTTGTTTCCATTATATTGTTCATTTACTAAATTTTTTCAGGTGGTCCTCAAACAGAGGCTAACATAACCTGGGGGCCTGGAACATGGGGTAGCACAATAATGGACAAGAAAACATAGTACATATTCCTGGAATGATCTTTTTATTCAAGGGTTTGGGAGAAGTCAATATTCTTACAATAAAACAAGTACAGATGAATTCTGAGGTAGAATATAAATATCACTACAATTTTAAGGTAAAAGAGAAGGCCATGGAAATTTGGGGCTTTTTTTTTAATCCCTCCAGGTTTTGTCCTAGAACTATGGAGCTGGCTGACTCCCTCTGTCACTGGAAATGCTTCCTGGGAAAAGGTGAAAAACCACTGTCAGCATGTCAAATGTAAACTCCTAGTTTTTTGGGCCTTCCATTTCTTGCAGCCTTTTCACTCTACCAGACCCCCTGTTAATTCCTCTCAGATCTGGGAAGCATTAATATTTCATTGTCTTGTTAGAGTATCATCTGTTTTTTACCAACTCACATCCTCTACCTATCCTTTCTCTCCGGTTGTACTACACTTATTGTCCAATTCAACACCCATTTTTTCCATGAACACTTCTCTATCAAAATGATTTGTTTTTTTGATTCAACAAGTAATTGATATTTAGTGTTGTCCTCAGCACTGCACATGGTTGAAGAAAAAAAAAAAAGCAAAGCAAAACAATTCTTACCTTAAAGTTCAGTAACTAACCCAGGTAAAATCATCACCTTAGTGTTAAGGTCAGAATAAGATGTCCCTTTTCTCATTTCAGTTTTCTTAACTACAGCACATTGCCTAATCTACTTTTCCTTTAAACCCTCCAGGTTTATGCTCTGCACAATAGACTATCACATATGAATGCACATATTAGTATGTATGTAAATATTGAATATTCAAATATATTCTTATATAGTCATATGCACACATATTATTGTTTTGTGGCTTTGTTATTATTTTATATGAATTAGTAGTCTCTCTATTTGCTATATTATTCCCAGAGCATAAAGGACCAAGTCAGATTATGAGAAGTAAGACCATATGAATGCACATAACTTAACAGGACTTAGAACTGAAACCACCTGTGTCAAGATGACTTCCTATTTTTCCAAGAAATACCAGCCTGAGAAAAATAAGACTTTAAACTAATTAATAACTTCACTATTTGTTTCAGGTTCTTTAAAAAAACTAATGTGTCTAGATAAATGGTTTCTTCCTCTAGGCCAAGAGCCCATTTCTTAGGACTATAGATTGTTCACACAAGCAAACAGCTGGCTTACCAAGCCTCAGTTTATTTATCAAGATTTGTTTGAAGATCCTCAACTCTCTGCGGTCCTTCAACATGAAACTATTATGTGATGAACTTTGACTGATGCCAGTCAGTCCCCGCCATGAAAGAGTCACCTTAAACAACCTGAGCCCAGGCCCCAGTACAGGATAAAGTCTTTCCCTGACATTTTTATGTGCTATAGTTTTGTTTTGTTTTTATTTGATTTGCTTCATGTTTTTAAATGTTGTCCTCATCATTTTGAATCCAATGGCAAGAGTCCATACAGTTTCCCTTCTTGGACAACCGATTAAGTCTGTACCCCAACCACTTTCCTTATCAGGCCCTCACATTCTTGGCCACCATTTGCCTGCTGTAATCATTCTAAGGCTTGGTTCTAGAACACTAAAGAGTGTTCCTATGCCTTAAATCCCAGAAAATTACTCAAATCGGCCAATCAATGGGGATCCCACAAAACCTAGCTCTCTCCTCTTCCCCACTTGCCATACCAAAGCTGCACCTTACACCTCCAGGCTGCTGGCACCCTGTTCACAGGGGCATGTGTGACCCTGCCGGGCAGCCTTCTCTCAGCTGCAGTTTTAGGTAAGGAAAAGTTTTGCCTTTCATCTGCGTGAATATATTCTGTTATGTTCTGCAGTAGAAAGACCATTTAAATCTTATAAAACACTTCTAAGTGGATATTACTGAAACTCTGTCAATGAGTGTTCTCCCTTATTACAAAAGGCTTAACAAACGTGGCTTTGCTGATCAACAGGTATTCCAATGGCTTTCTCAGGAGTAGCCAGCCAACACCTCTCCCCTCCAGATCACATTGTTCAAGGCTAGGGACTCTTAATTGGTTGATGGTAGATTGTATTTTCCCTAAGCTTCTTTATTCTTTTATTCTACACATGAGATTTTTCCCCCATAAACCAGGCATATTCTGAATTTCTGAGTTACTTGATCCCTAATTTAACAACAGAATGTAAACCATTAATTACCAACCTAGTTCTTTAGAAAATAGTGTTTTATTATATTTAACATACTGTTACAATGTTTTATAAATTTAGAAATTTAAAACAAAATACTAAGTAAAAATTTATTTGACAATATGTAGGCGAAGAAGAGAGGATGAAACAATGCATGGATGGAACTGGAGAGCATTATGCTAAGCGAAATAAGCCAGGAGGCAAAAGACAAATACCATATGATCTCACCTATAAGTGGAACCTAACCAACAATACAAAGATGCAAGGAAAATAAGACCAGCAACACTGAAAGGAAAAGAAACCAACAGAGACAAGAGGGAAGGCAGGGGACGGGGAAAAGGAAGGGAAGGGAAAGTCAAGGAACATATAGCAAGGACTCATGGACAAAACCAAAGGGGAAGAGTTGAGGGAGGGAGGGAGCAAGGGAAAGTGGTGGGGGGTAGGCAGAGACAAATGTATTTGAAAAAATAAATAAATTAATTAAAAAAAAAAAAGAAAGAACAAAAAAATACACAGAAGCTTTAAAAAAAATGCTTAATTTATTGTCTCTGGTGAACCAGAGTCTGTGTGAGGCATTTTCATATGCTCTATTGATTTAATCCTCATCACAACCAGAGAATAGAGTAATTATACCTAACTCACACATGAGGAAAAGGAAATTCAGTGAACACTTTATGGCCTCTTACCTGTCTGAGTGGGTTTTAACTTCTCTCATTAACATTCAAAATCCTTTCCTTGTATTGAGTGCCTGCACTGTGATCAGCACTTTCACCAGAAGAGTACAAGATAGATATTTTTACCTCTCATTTGTGGTAGAGGAAATAACATTCCAGGTAAGTACCGCGAGGGGTCTTAAGAGCAATTTAATGGATTCTAAAGCTTTTCCTTGATCTGCTCCTCTTGACATTCTTAGAATAACATTTAAAAGCATCTTCTTTCAATCTCACGCTGCCTGAATGAAAAAAGCAAAACATCTTATATTGTATGACCATCTGTGGTCCATGAGCTCAAGAAATTCTACTTCTACAGCAGCCATTTTCCAATTTACAGTAGTCCCCCTGTATCAATAGGGGATCTATTCCAAGGCCCCCAGTGCATGCCTAAAACCCCAGAGAGTACTAAACCCTATATATATATATTTTTTTCCTATACACACATACCTATGATAAAGTTTAAGTGATAAATAAGAAACATTAAGAATTTAATAATACTACTACTAATAATAATAAAATAGAACAATTATAACAGACTATATAATAAAAGTAATGTGAATGTGGTCTCCTCTCTCTCTCTCTCTCTCACCAATCAGATAATAAAAAAGGCTACTATGTGGCTAATGGGTGTGGAGTGTATACAGCATGTATACACTGAACAAAAAAATGACTCATGTCCCAGGCAGAACCTAGCAGGACAGCACAATGTTTCATCACACTACTCAGAATAGCCCACAATTTAAACCATATTCCTGGAATTTTCCATTTAATATTTTCAGACCATGGTTGACCACAGGTAGCTGAAACCTACCTGTGAAACTGCATATAATGGAGGCTACTGTATGACTCAAGAGTTCTTTTTGTTTTGTTTGCATCCCTTAACTTTTTCTCTTTTTTATTAAAGAGCTAAATCCATTTCCCTTCCTTGAGAGTTAACTTCGAAGCTGGCTCTGTTTGTTCCCCATGAAGTAAATGAGAAGTAATGACCATGCATTAACTTAGTCACTCAGAAAAATGATTTTATATTATCAAAGTTTGGCATATTTTGAAATAACGTATCTTGCTTATTAGGAGCAGCAAAAATTAAGAACAAAAAAAAAAAGGATACAAAAGGAAAGCTCATGGTATCAGTTGCTTCAATGCTTTCAGTCACTGACCATCTATCTACAACGCACCTTCATCTGTGATCATAATATAAAAACATTGAATTGGCAGCACCATCAGTAATTGAAATTCACCCATGTGTGGTGATAGTACTTTCAGAAGATTAGGGAGTTCTTGTACAAACGTTGACCATGTCCCCATTATAATGTGACTAATACTTAAAAAGGAATGATGTCATTTTTCAATACTGAGCAAGAAACGTTGTTCAGTCAAAGGGGCACATTTCGACACACAGAGAACAATAAGTACAAAAATATAAATCAATAAAACACACTGACATCTTCACATTAGAGGGGGAATAACATTTTCAGAAACTTTTACGTGAAAGAACATCTCATTTTAAACAAATCATCGTTGATAAGTGACCTCTGTCTCTTTATTACCACAACATTTTGCAAATTATAAAGATCTATCTTACTCAATTCCTTAGGATGAGATTGGGGATCATTTAATGCATTTTAATTGAGCTTTACCAGAGCAATTTAAACCACAGTGAACTGTCTCTTCTCTAAACACACAGTTATACTGTCTGCATGATTTATTTAGCTATCAACTATTATTGGGACACCTAGTGCATCATTATGTTGCCTTTTTTTTTTACATTTTCAAGGTGTTTATTCTTTTCTCACTACCAAGATAAATTCTTTGATATCCTTGAAACTGTAACTTTAATGCACAGGAAAAGATTTTTTTATTTTTATGATTTTTAATACTGAAATTCAATTATATAAAGTTATAAATTTAAAAGCACATTTTTTCTTAACCTATAAAGTATACTTAAAAAATCTTATTCTTTTCATGAATATACTAAATTTTGAAAATCATTTTTAGAGGGCTTCAAACTTAGATAAGTTTCTTTAAACATTTTAAATGAGGGAGGGAGAGAGGGAGGGGGCAAGGGAAAGTGGTGGGGGGTAGGCAGAGACAAATGTATTTGAAAAAAATAAATTAAAAAAAAGAACAACTGTACATATACTATTCAATTATACCACTATACATGTTCTCCAAAGGTGAGCAGTGCACTGCATAATGCAATTTCACTCTCAAATAAAATATGCTTCATTACTAACTTTTGCATATACTAACAAAAAGTAAAGTTGTATAAATTATCTAATCCAATTTGTTAGACTTTAACTGAGAAACATATCAAATATTACAAAGGAATTAACATATACATTAAAAACTAAAGTACAATGTGGTACCATTCTAACATGTAAAATCTTAATGTAAACCAAATTTCCTTTGTAGATGAAAATAAGCTGCAAAATGTACAATTATAGCAAACCCTTTCAGTAACAATAAATATATTTTGCTTCACAAAAAAAAATTTATAAGTATTATCAACTTTTTTTCTTAGGTACTTCATTGTCCACCTAAGAAATAAAACCTTCCTCAAATACTCAAATAATCCTTATAAATTTCACCAATTAAACTTGTAAATATAAAAATATTTATTCCTTTTAGTATATCAACATTATTTATATTAGTAAAAAGTGCCTATATCTTTCTATTTAAAAGCAGTAACTTAAGTCAACTACTCAAGTACACATTTTAGACTGGTGTCAAAAGTTTAGGAAGTAGCCTAATATACAAAAATTTTCTCAATCATTACATTTTAAGTACTGAGATATACCAATTATTCCTAAAGTTAATGAAAATATTGAAATATTAAAAGTTTTCTTTTATTACCATCACTATTTCTGTACTTAACTATAATCTCAAGACTAAAAAATATTTACCCACTTATCTATCATAGCCAGTAATAAGAGGTAAACTTCTCCATGCTCAAAGTCTGCAAACTTGAAGAACAATTTTTCCTGAGCCCTACAAAGGATTTTCAGTACTTTGTTTTTTGATCACAAAGACCTCATGTAGTCTCATGAGTTTACCTAATCTTCATTTATACACAGCATATCAATACAAAAATCAACAAATACAAAGGAAACCAGCAAGAGAAAAAAATACAGGCAAAGGAACTCCAGAACTAACAGAAAACAACTGGCAAAATAGTAAATACTTCTCTATCAATATTACTTTATATGTAAATAAATTATATTCTTCTATCAAAAGACATCACCATTTGGCACTGCTCAGGTAGTTCAGTTGGTTAGAGCATTGGCCCAATATGCCAAGGCTGTGGGTTCAGTCCCCAGTCAGGGCACGTAGAGGAGTTAATAAATAAATACATTCATAAATAACAATAACAAATTGATGTTTCTCTCTCTCTCTAAAATCAACAATTTTTTTGAAAAAAGACATCACCAGTCATCAGGAAAATGCAAATCAAACCTCAAGATATCACTTCATACCGTTAGAATGTTTTTTTCCAAAAAAGGTAAGAGATAAGTGTTGGTAAGATGTAGAAAAATTGGAACTATTTTACATCATGGGCATTAAAAATGGTATGAGAACTACAGAAACAGTATGAAGATTAGCAAAATTAAAAATAGAACTACCATATGACCCAGCAATCTCACTTTTATGTTTACATCCAAAATAACTGAAATAGGGAACTTGAAGAGATATTAGCACTCCCACATTTATTATAGCACAATTCAAATTAGCCATGATGTGAAAACAACATAAATGTCCATCAATAGATGAATGGGTTAAGAAAATGTGCCACATACATACAATAGTATACCATTCGGACTTAAAAAAAAAAGAGGAAAATTCTACAATAAGCAACGAAATGGATAAACCTTAAAATCGTCATTCTAAGTGAAATAGAACAATCACAGAAAGACTGACACTACATGATACCACTTATATGAGCTATCTAAAATATTCAAATTCATGAATCAAAGAGTAAAATAGTGGTTGGCAGGAGCTGGTATAAGAGAGAAATGAAGGGTTACTAAACAATGAACAAAAAATTGTAGTTAAGCTCTAAATTCTAGGGATTGGCTGTACAACTTTCCACCTATAGTTAATAATGTTTGTACACTTACAATTATGTAAAGTAAGATCTCATATTACGTGTTCTTACCACAATAAATAACATTTTAAAAACTTAGATGGAATAGCAGAAATATGACTTCTTGCATACTTTTAGTTACTTTTTGCATTTTTTGTCAAGATTTAGAGGTGGCACTGGGAACAGTCTTCCCCAGCTTTCAATGGTGACTTTGTCAGATTTCAGATATTAAATTTTTATTTATAGATTCTTAAGAATATTCATCTAAATGAAATAAACTTATATGAATCTCATCGAGGTGACAGTATATTTTCAAATATTTTTAGAATTAATGTTTATTTTTCAGAATTTTATTTTCTAATTTATTTTTAGCCAAATGAGCCTCCTCTGCTTATTTAACCATGTCTGTGATTACATAATATAAATACAATGCTTTCTCTGATCACACAATTTTTACGAAGGCAATCTGGCCAAAAATTCAAATCATTAGCTTACTTATTGGTAACCTTTGATATTTTAAATTGATTTTACAACTTATTAAATGCATCTTAAAGGATTTTCTTCAACAACTTTTTTTCCTTAGGAAAATAATTAAATTTATTGTATTTTAATGATACGTATTTTAACTTTACAGAGATAAACATTAAAGTTCCAAAGTAAATGTAAAAGGTATGTTCTCCCCAAAATTCTTCAGATACTACCTGGTTTAATTTAGGAAAAAAAACCTCAGTAACCTACGAGGTGACAATTATCTTTTAGATCTATCTTGTATCAGGATTATAACATTTTTTAGAATGTCCAAATTCAAAAAATTTCAATACAAATTTCTTGTGTCTCAATTTTTTTAAGTTTCTAAAATGTAAACAAGACACCTAAACATATCATATCTTTTCCACATCTTCAAAAAAATTTTAAACATGAAAATGTCCTGCTCTCAAATAGAATCACTCTGGAAATTTGTAGTCTATCCTAGTATTAGAAATGATTCCCAATCTTTGCCTCTACTAATCCCTAGTCACTTCGCAAAAGATGTTTTCAATTGGAATTGCACATTCATTTGCAATTCAAAATTCTGGATAAACCTCTCTTAGCTCTCATAATAAATCCAAATCCCCACTAATACCAGAGTCCATCTGCCACAACCATAGTTTGAGAGATTTGCCATCTTGCAGAATTTTGGAGCACATAAGCCAGTTGCTCCATCAGAGACTACTGAGTGAGGTGGCTCTGTCTGTACAAGGGAACTATTTCCCTGTTAATATCATATGCTGCTGACAAAATAAGACCTTTCTGAGCTGTCCTACAGTTGCACTTGCAGTTGGAATACAACTACTAGAGACTTGTGCTGTCACCTCAGTCTTGCTCTCCTCATCCCTTTCTGTTCCCTAGTAAGTATGTTGTGTGTGTGTATCCAAGTCTTAGTATGTCAAATACATCAAAATTAGCTCTTTCCCAAGTGAAAAGAGACTTACAGATGGCTAAAACCTAAGATCTCTAAAATTAAAATTCCATTCTACCCCATCCATCCTCTGAAAGATGCCCAAGTTCATCCTGGAGAGTTACATGTAAGACTAATAAAAACCTCTTCACTGCTCTAAATGCTAATAAAATGTCATGGGTATTGTGATCATATATTCCAGGTTACCTGGGACTGTCCCTATCTTGAGAAATTAGTAAACCTACGTTCCTTTAACTCTCAGAAGTATCAGAATTTTGATGCTATATTACATGAATCCCCTTCTATTTATAGCTCTATTAGTCCACATAGAGATGCAAAGTCAACTTGGCCTGGTACAGAAGCCTATGGGTCACAGATAAATATCCTAAGTTTCCCCCTTGGCCACATTCTCTCTAGGCCACATTAGATCACTCTAGATGCAAGTAAAGGTGAGCCCAAGGAAAAGAACTTCCAGTTGGGTAGTTTAGTGATGGGTTGGGAAACAGAGAGGTCTTTGCAGGATAAAAGAGCAGTGAGTAGTTCCAACGTGTAGTGACAACCCTCAACATCTGCTCAGTACACCAACCAGTTGATTCACCAGATTAATCAGTATAATTGGCAAAAGTAGAAAAAAATGAATAAACAATTCACATACAAATTTCCCTTCTAAACTTCTTACTGGTCTGTAATAACTTTTGTCTTTCTTCTGAATTGATCACAATATGACTATTGATATAAAAATTAATATATGTACTAGTAATAAATGTATGTTGTTCTTCAGGCTCACAAATATCCCATAGATACTTTCCTTGTATATACCTCATAGGATACTTTATTACTTTTCTAATAACTTATTTCATAGCTTGCTTAGTTACTGATAGTGCTTTGTCATTGCCCGTTTCTGGCAAGTAAGCTGCATGCTTAATGAATGAGTGGCTGGCTTTGGAATGAGAACTTTATAGCCATTCTTCTCTTGACATCAAGTGGCATGATGTCCAAAGTTCTGTAAATAAATATTCATATAAATTAGAACTAAAGTCTGGACTAATTCTTTGGTAATATCATATTACAGGTGCCAGCACTCAATTAGCTAAAAACTAAGCAGCCAACCTTCTACCATCTAGCAAATCATTTGTATTTTTCTACAATATGGCCTCAATGTGATTATTATATTTTACCTTGATTTAAGATGACATCTTCTGCATTCCCTAAACATTAATTATGGCTAGATTTTTCTCTTCTCTGTAATAGCAAATAGGTAATTAGATTATCAATTCCAGCACCCTCCGCTTATCTCATTGGAGGCATTTAAAGCAATTAGCTCATCTATTTGTTCCCTTTAAAGAATACCAACCATGGCTCCCTGTGTCTGCTTGGAGAAATTATCACTTTAAGTGCCAAACGTGGGAAACAGAGTAGTATGTGGCACATAATGGGGTCCAATTCACAGCCAACAAAATGTTAGATTTGAGGGAATCCCCAAAAGGGTCCAAACACTTTGTCTAAAATCTCCCTCACAGGTGCAAGATTCAGGGAGATGGAAGAGATACAGAATAACACAAATAAACTTCTTCAGTAACTTGCCATTGATATTCTTTGGTTAGCATTTAAGGCTACAACATTTTACTATAGAGTCTTGGCAATAAAATGAAACATGAACATGCGTGTTGGAAAAAATAATAACTTCTGTAACTGAATCAAAACATAAAAACTAAATTTAAAAAAAATACAAGATCAAAGAGATGGTGTCACAAGAAGACCCCAAACTCACCTCCTTCCATGGACACACCAAAAATACACCTAAATATAAAGCAATTTCTTCTGGAGATTAACTGAGGGCAGAGTGACCAGCTTCTGCACACAAACAACCGAGGGGCCACATAGAAAAAGGTAGGAGAGATGCAGACACAGTAACAATAGGAACCCCACCACAATGCCCCACCCTGCTGTAGTAAAGAATATCAATGCAGATCTATCCACCTAAGGTACAGCAATAAAAGGCAGTTTAAAAGGTGTGTAGACTATACCTGAAGGAAAATTCACTTAATAACATTAAAGTGTCTGCCAAGTAGGCAGTGAACTGCTGGAACGCTGAGATGGAACATTCTGGCAACTGCTGTTTACTGTGTTCTCCCTCCAGCTTCATCGCATGGGCAAGAGCATGGTCCAGGCACACTAGGTAGCCACTGTGGTAAAACAGAATGGAAGTTCCTTAAAAAATGAAAAGCAGAACATATGATCCAACAATTCTATTCTGGGTATTTATCTAAAGAAAGTGAAAATACTAATTTGTAGAGCTATATGTGCCCCTATGTTCACTTGCAATATTATTTACAGTAGCCAAGATATGGAGGTAACCTAACTGTCCATCAATAGACAAACAGATAAAGAATAAGTGACACACACACATGCACATGCACACAATGTAATATCAGTCTTAAAAAGAGGATACAATCTTGCCATTTGGGATAACATGGATAGACCTAGAGGTTATTATGCTAAGTGAAATAAATCAGACATAGAAACAAATATATGATTTCACTTGTATGTGCAAAATAAAAAGCAAAACAAATGAACAAGAAAGTGAAACAACTCATAGATACAGTAAACAAATTGATGGTTGCCAAAGAAGAAGGCTTGGGAGGCAGACAAAATAGGTAAAGGGGAATAAGTACAAACTTCCAGCTATAAAATAAATATGTCATTGGGATGTAATGTACAGGATAAAGATTACAGTCAATAATATTGTAATAGCTTTTTTTTAGTAAAAAGACAATGAAAATTGTGATAATCATTTTGTAATACATAAAAATATCTAATCACTGGGTGCACACTTGAAATGATAGGATATTATATGTCAACTCTATGTCAAAAATTACAGAATCTGTCTCCATCCTATTCATGTTTATTCCAAACAAGGACTGATAGATAATCTAGTCATTCAGAAAGAAGAAACCACTGATAATGAGGATAAAGATTCTGGGTAAATGTTTAAATACTTTGAAATTTTGTTTTTGTGGCTACATCTTTATATAAACTGGATTCTTTGAAAGAAATTTTAAAGTGTAGAATTTTATTAAATACAGATGAAGAGCAAGTAGCTTTTGTTTTAAAATTGGCTGTCTCCGATCATTCCTTAATTACGAAGGGACTTACATAGAAATTGTCTATCTTGAAAAACCTTTCGTCTCCCTAGTTTCATTGATGTAGAAGTTAAAGCTTTTATCTCTTCTCCTGGGTCAATACATCAATTGGAAATACCTTTAAATGGGGCATAAACACACAGCAATTCATTTTTTAAACTTGTAGAGAGAATGAGCTTTGGGGAAAAACACACACACAGTTTAAATGGTGTTAAAGACTGGGGAAAAAATGCCTTGTATACAGTCTAAGAACTGAGTCAATGTGTGTTTACCCCATTAATGGCCTCCATGATGTGATTTAATGAATTCTGAGAAAACACCTGTCTCAAAATAGTCTTTTCTCAGAAGCCAGGACCTCTACCTTGGGCTTCTCCTTTGGAGTTTTGAGTGATTTAGAAGTTCAGTTATTTAATAAAGTAAAACATAGTGTATTATTAACCATGTAGCATCCAAACTCTTGGTTACTTTTTAGTATAGCAGTTACTACAGAGAGCAAATCCTTTTGAGTAATGGAGACGTAGGATTGGAGGGAGGAAATAAAATGTGCAGGAGAGAAGGTCCTAAACCGATTCGGAGCCACTTTACTGTCTTATCTTAAATCTCTTCAAGGGCATTACTGTTAAAACCATTAAAAGTAAAAATTTAATTAGTTTCTGCTTTCCCCCATGCATTAGTCTGTCTAATGAACCCGAATTATAACACAGGGAGTTTCCCACATCTGCCATCACTCTATTACATAGCCTGGGTATGGCAATAGACCAAGGTGAGGTGGACAAAGCAGGTGCTTCAGTGTCAAGCTGAGAACAAATCTCTAAATTTTCTATCTGTGAGCGTCAAAGAAGTCATTTAACCCTTCTAGTTTGATTATTTAATAATTGTCGGAAATGACAACTGTGTACAAAGTTCTTAGAAAATACAAAGTGGTTGGTAGAAAGAGGTTTTAGAAATGTATCCCTCTCTATAATATTTGGCAGTAAAACTATAATCCTACTTTTCCCATTAGATGAAGGTAGTAGTCTCAGACTCAGGTTCAGAGTTGGTGTTGAAGCAACTAATATTTGGATCAATTCTTTAAAATAAAGATAATGTCTGAAGAATCACTTTACCTAAAAGTTTTACTGAAAACTACCAGTTTAACAGAGAATGGAAAAAGTGAGTCTTGTAGTCATCAAATGACTAGGATAATTGGAGATCTAGATGTGCTCCTCTACTAAATTTAGAATATTTCCTTATAACTGTGTTTTTCAAACTGTCCATCTTACTGATTTCAACTTGTAGAATATTTGGGCCTATTCTAAAACCACGTAGTAAGTCATCTCTCAGTGTTTTATGATCTCCCATTCAGTCCTACTATATTTTCATTGGGAATTGCCCAGTGATGGATCTCACTAGCTTTCCTTCTAATTTTTTAAAATTGTATAATTTGAGAAAAATTCCCAAGATTACTTTGTTATCAGTACCTGGTCTACTTCTTTCTGAAAAAACTTGTCACTTTTTTTGCTAGAAATATTTACCAGCAAAGATCCTCTTCTTCTCTAATCTGCAAATCTCACTTTCATCTCTTACTAATATCAATGTCTTCCAGGGCAAGCTTTTCATCTTTAGACCATCTTCCATCTAATCCAACCTAAAAATCAATGAACTTATTTATTATAATAAAGTATATAATAAAACAGAATTTCCTTCCTTGTTATTTCACTGAGTCTGCTTTCTTCGACCTTCAGTGAACCCTGTTTGTATAAGCCCAATGATGTCATCTCTACCATTTTTAACACCAATAAGAACTTATCATTTCAATTACCTTTCCACATATTATTTTATTTTACTTCTCATAGTTATTTCTCTATTCTCTCTTCTTGTTTTATAGCAAGCATTTATGAATGGTATTAATTTGTTATTAATAGCTAATATTTAAATAAGATGTACTAAATATTATAGCTACTATGTATTGTGTTAATTTTGTTTATCAATCTGTGGAGTTACTGTAAGCAAGTCAATAAGTTTTCCATTAACCAAATAAACCATGAGAGTCATAAAATATCAGTTTTAAAACTCATTAGAATCATAGACTATTACCAATTTGAAAGATGATCTAAAAGTAGTTCTCAAAAATGGTCTGGAAATCATTGTTTTCAGCTCACCTTCTCTAAGAAATTTGAAGTTAGTCTCTGGTATCATTTTAGCCTAATGTCATTGTGCTTATGCTTTTGATTTTGGGTTAAATAAATAATTTAGTTAGTCTTTAAATAAACTCCAGATAATACTCACTAGTTTCTCACCAGCAGCAATGTCAAATTATTCTTTTGGAATTGGCCAGATTTTTGGCTGGGAAAAGTAGAAGCAATTTGGATAAAACTGAATCACTCATCAGAGTTTGAGACCTGAGACTCACACAGGTCTTCAACCATGAGTAAACAGAAAGTGTGACTGAAAGAAGGGCAATTTTTAGAGTTATACCACAAATACGAGACTCTCTAACCTAGCCTCCCCAACTTACTCTGTCTAATCTAATTGCATTTTAAATTTGCTAAATGTCTTTAAGAAACAGGCTTATGAATATCATATCATTAAGCCTTCATATTCTATGAGACAAGCTCCTTCTAGATAGCTTCGACTTGAAGTAACTAATTATAAAATATATGCTTATTACAGAATCATAATATTGGAAAAACCCTCAGATTTCATCTATTTAACTTCATTTTTTTTAATGAGTACACTGAGTCTCAAAGAGCATAAGTGATATTTTTTTCAAGGCCACAAACTTCATTAGTGACAGATTTGTGACAAGAATCCAGACTTTCTGATAACACAGTCTCTGTACTCACTCTGCTCAAAATGGAATTACCTGCATTTTGCTGTTGTTACCACACTACTAAAGGACCCATTAGATCTCTGCCGACATTGAATGGACTGTCAGTTACAGCTATTTAAAAGAGGTATTTCAGAAAGCTGTATTTTTATCCTTACTTACAATTTTATTTGAAATTCTGATAATTTCATTTTTTTCCTATATAGAGTAAGCTCTGACCTTTACTTTTAAGGGTTTTAACAGTAATTTTATTTTCTACAGTATTATGTGTATTTTTGCCATTGACTTCCAACCAGTGACTGGAACATGCAGGACAGGAAACCATCCTATTCTTTTTATTTAGCCAATTTCAACTCCACTCTCCCTTTGTTTATCATCATGATATACATAATGAGGCACACACTTACACTAGTTTCAATGTAATATACTGACTCTAGTCAAGCTGCTTGGAAACACGCTGGGCTGCTGTTCCCTCATCCCTCATTAGACTTCATCTTTCCAGAATATCTCTGAAGTGCAAGTATTTTCACAGTAATAAAAAAAAATGGTCTTAATAAGAGTTAAACATTTCAACAAGTGCCTTGTCCATCAAGTCCCAAAGCATAGATTAAATTGCTTACACGTCTTCAATTTCACCAACTTATTTTTAGAACTGTACTTTTTCAATGCGTTATTGGCCACAAGTCTGAGAACAGCAGGGTTAATATAGCACATGGTAGAGTTAGTCCATCTGTTCAGGTTTCCATCCAACCATGTTATTTTATGAGTTCTCTCTAGGAGATTTTTGGTTATCCAATTTGTAGTACTCTCTAATATAAACAGCCTGGTATCACTTGAGAAGCTCAGTGAGCCAAGCCAAATGATATGAAATTGCTAGCAGCATGTACAGTTAAATTAAAAATGTTTTAAAATGTATGTATTATATGTCATTTTCTCTTGGGACACAGGTTATACATGTTTATATAAACAACATTTGGTAATTCAATTAAACAAAAAGAAGAAAGGAATAAAAATCACCCATAATTCCCTTTGCCAAAGAGAAGTATTGTTAACCTTTTTGGTATATATCCTCCTGAATTGTATCAATTCATATATAGAAATCCTCTACATAAGTTTTAAAAATAATTTTATTTCCCATTTTACTCACAATACAAGATAAATATTTTCTCCTATAAATGAATATCTCTTCCTAAATGTTTACTAGGTATATATTATTTATTATTTTAAAATTATTAAACAAATTTAAATTACTGGACACTTTTATTAACATGTGACTGTTACCACTACTCATTCCCGAGAATTATTTTCCTAAAACATTTAAATATAAACAGCTTTTAAAAACTTAAGTGTGAATAGTTTCCGGATAGTCTCTAACACTGAAGATTAAAGTAGTTTGAGATTTATGCTTCTAGCTGATTTTAAAGATGAATGAATGGATTGGCATGTGGATTGCTTAGCATGATTGGTTAGACCAGAGGTTCTAAACCTTTTTGAACTTTGTCTATCTTAACATACAACGAGGAGTATAAACAGATTGTGTGGTGAAGTAAAAACAGAGAAGTCTTATTGCATTATAAATACATAAGGCAGATTCGGTCCTTTAAATTAAGATTCATTAAAGGTGTCCTTACCTATAGTCACAAGATACTAACTAGAAGTGCATCCAAACACAACACCCTGCAGAACCACATTTTCCATCTCCTCTTCAGCAAACCTCTTGTGCCCAGACCACATGATCATCAAATTAGTTCTAAAAAAGCAATAAAGGCTTTTTCTTCTGACAAGAAACATTTAATTAGAGCTGCACAGATATAATGCCTCCAGCATTCTAGCTCTAATCTCAACAGTAGCCTATTTTGTATGGAAATTTTGTGCTGATTTCATGGTGACTTCCTGGAAAAAGTCAACACAGTTCCTGGTCATTTCATGGACTGGAAAAAAATACATACAACAGTGATTTAATTATTATTTCATAATAAAATGTTAGTTTCCAAAAAGTTATCTCTACGTGTCAAGACTGAGGTGGTCTCATCTGTTACATCTCTGTAATTTTCATTTCCCGTAAACAGTTTCCAATACAAATGCTTAAGACCGCCATCATTCGCCCTTCAGAGAACACACCCAATTCAAAAGAAATAAATACTTCTAAGGACAAGGTGGTAGAAGAATTGATATACACTGCCTCTAATACTTATATGTGAATTCTAAAAATAAAACAAAAGAACACAAAACCAAGCTTATCAATCAGAAAGTAGATTAGTGGTTTCCAAAGGTGGAGGGTGAAGTGGAATAAAAGGGTGAAGGGGTCAAAGGTAAATATATATAGATATAGATATATAGATATACATATATAGTAAATAAAATAAATATGTAAGTATATATGTATATATAATTATAAATGCAAATGTATATAAATATGTATATGTATACAATTATATATAAGTATACGTGCATATATACACATGTATACATAACTTATCACATGGTATTTGCCTTTATCTGACATATCACATAACATAATGCTCTTGATGTCTATCCATGTTATCAAAATTGGAAAGATTCTATTCTTTTACATATATATTTTTGTATATATTGTATATATATGTATGTGTATATATTTTAATTCAGCCTTTCTTTAGCTGAAGATTCAAAGTAAACTAAATAAGTTATAAAATCAGATCACTGTTAAATGCAAAACAACCAACAAATTATACAAGAAAAGAAGCATGATTATAATAATATATTATTTGGCTCAGCTTTAAATAGCATTTACCTATTCATACTGCTATATGTTGAAACCAATGTCACCCCAATAAATTTAACAAAAAATGACATTTAAAATAAATAAATAAATAAATAAATGTTGAATATGGATTTAACCAAAAATTTGGGGTAATGAAATTTAGAAGGTGGCAGGTAAGATAGCTAAAACTTTATCTTCAAACTAAAAAGTGAGTAGATAATGACTAAAATAGAAAAATTGAGAAATAGAAATATAAACAAAAATAGAAGAATGGAATTAAATACAAAAAGAGTTAATAAGTTGAAAATGGTTATTTTTGTCTGAGGTGATGAACTCAGGAGTTGTTAGGCATATGTTGTTTGTTGCTCTGATTTGTCCTCTTTGATTTTTATAATAGATTTAGGTATTTTCATAATAAGAAATAAAAAATAAATGTCAAGGGTGACATGATTTAACCATAAGTTCTTCCCTTTACCCCAGTACAGTTTCTGTGTAAGTGGGTAATTGCCTTGAGACAATCAGGATTGTGTGTGTGCCCAGAAAAAGGAGCTCAATTAGATGAATTGGCCTCAATCCATTAAGCTAGGTCCTGTGGTAGGAAAGAGAGGTCCATAGAGTCAAGTAACAAATCTGCCAAACCCCTGGCCTGTATCCAATAGATGCCAGTAGCACCTCCTACCTGGGACAGCCCAAAATGTCTCAAAAAATTGCCAGATGTTCCCTTGGGAACAAAATCACTCCTGGTTGAGAACAACCAATATATAGTTACTGTCTTCTTGTTTTGTTTTTCTGAACAAGAAAGAGGTACATCTTGGTCTTAAAACTTCCTTTGTTTTAATCATTTTATTTTTTTCCATCACCATTTATCCCTCTTCCAGCTCCACCCAACTCCCTGCTCCCCACAATCACCACACTGTTGTCCATGTCCATGAGTTCTTTTTCTCTTTTTTTTTCCTTTGCTCAATCTCTCAGCACCCTACCCCATCACTCCCAACCCCAAGCTGCCAGCCTGCTCTCTGTCTACGAGTCTGTTTCTATTTTGTTAGTTCAGTTTGTTCATTAGATTCCACATATGAGTGTTAATCATGTGGTACTTGTCTTTCTCTGACTGGCTTATTTCACTTAGCATAATGTTCTCCAGGTCCATCCATACCGTCTCAAAGGGTGAAATTTTCTTCTTTTTTATGGCTGAGTCAAAACTATCAAGTACATATCACTCTGGTTATTCTTTGATTTAGAAGCTGATTTTCTGAAGCTTTGCATTCAATCACTTCACCTATGTATACTGAGAAGCTACTATGTAACAGGCATGTCTAAGACCCTAAGATGTAAAAATAAACAAGCAGAAACTGTTCTCCCTTCTCACAGAGCTTACACTCTTGCTGCAGAGTTAGAGAGTAATCAAATAATAACACAAATATGTAAGTTAAAACTGCAATAGATTCTATAGAAAAAAAATGACAGGGTATTTTGTAAGGACATTAGCAAAGCATCTGATGTGGCCTGGGGAGCAAGGAAACTAAATGACATTTGGATGATAGCTGAAGAACGTGAAGAATAAACTATGAGACAGAAAGGATAAAGGAAGAAATGGTGTATCAGGAAAGGGTAACTACATACGCAAGTATACTGAGATAGAAATAAAAATGGCAAATTTGGGAAGTCAAAATTTCTGTGTGACAAATGCAGAAAGCAAGAATGGACAAGGAAAAAGATGAAGCTACAGCAGTACACAGGTATCAGATTGTATTCAGTTTATAGGTGTTGACCGATCTTTTTTCTTTATTTTAAGAGCAAGAAGATTTCCATTGAAAGATTTCAGTTCAACAGATGGTTGACAGATACAAGAAGATTTAAATTTTTTAAATATCACTCTAGCTCCAGGACTGAAAACAGATTTGAGAGGACAAAAGTGCACTCAGGATGAGTTATGAAATATACCTCGGTGGCACTGGTGAGAGGAGGTGGGAGCCTAAATGCACACAGACTAAATGCTTGCTACAGGGAGATGGAGAGAAAAATCCAAAGAAGTTTTAGGCAGTAAAACTGACAATATTATTAATAATAACACCTAATCTTTTGTTTTGCTGAACTATGTACATTAAGTATCAGTGTGGGGTGCTCAGTGAAGCAAGCCCAGTACTCTATTATCCCAGCCACAACTATATTCAAGGGAGAGACTACACTGGCTTACATTTTTGTAGAGTGTCATTGGAACCTTTTTATGATTTAAGAGGAACTTAAAAGAGTAAAAACCAGGAAAATTCAAATTCATGCCATTTGGTTATTCTGAGGTATCATATTTTTAGAATGACTACTGATCAACCAACTGACTAGTGGACGCTTAAAAGATGTTATCTATTTACTTTAGAGAGAGGGGAAGAGAGGGAAAAAGAGAGGGAGAGAAACACTGATCAGTTGCCCCTCGTACGTGCCCCCAAACCCACCTGCAACCCAGGCATGTTCCCTAACCAGGGATTCAAACCTACAGCCTTTCACTTTGCAGGACAACACCCAACAAACTGAGCCACACTGGCCAGGGTGACCAGTGAATGTTTAAAATGCATATTCTAGTGAGTGAAACCCTTCAGAGTGTCTGCCACAGCATTACCAGGAGCATTACTGATTTGTGAGAAAAATTTGTTACCCTTTGACCCATTAAGCTGCCTTGTAGGTATTTAATTAAAAGAAGTGGGATACAAGTAAAGAGGTGTCAGCAAGTATGTTTCTAAGAAGATTATAAATAAACAATAAAGTTACGGAAAAAAATCATTTTGTAAGCAATGGCTCCAAGCTGCAGCAACAATCTTCGGATCCTGGAACACTAAGACCTTTTTCTTCCCTGAACCAGAAGTAGGTTGAATCTACTCTATGGAGTATCAGTTTGTCCTTCAAGTCACTTTTAATCTAAAAGGATTTTAAGACGTTACTGGGGAATGACTTAGCCAAAAATTATCAAAACTTATAACCCACAAGCAAGCATACTGCTGCCAAGTTAGGTTTTCCTAAAGCCTCAAATATTATTCTGATTTTTAAATTTTATTTTGTGAAGGAAACCCCAACTGGCTTTTCCAATTTCTCACTCCATTGCCAATCTTTCTAATCTTGGAAAAAAGTTCACAGCATTTCAGATTTGTACATAGTGGCAGGCAGAAACCTATAACCATAGTTGTTCAAAAATAAAAGAAGGTAAATAGAATTTATCTTTGATTTCCAGCATCCTTGTTTTTTAACTCCTTCCTCCTCAGTGGGAGCCAGTGCTTCATGATCTTTCTTTCCATTATCAATTGAAATCAATAAAACATCTGAAACTTCTTTTCTTATATCATATCATATTAATCCTCCCAAGGAACATGCATATTTTAACAAAGATCAAATTTATAAGTTTAAGTGCTTAATATAAAATTTTGAACTTCAGTAGCTATTAGAAAAACCAACACATTTTTTAATGACTATTTCGGTAATCTTTTGTGCATCCATTCCTTTTCCTCAATGGTTTTTCACTGTTCTTCTGAGATAAAATTTTAAGTTAATTTTGGATGAAAATAATATTTTATAGGATGTCTTGTAATATTCAAAGTTGAAGTTGTACCAAATTGAACAAAACAGGATTTTCCCAATTATTTTCTCAGAGAACTTTTTTTGTGCCTACTTTCATCCAAAGCACATCAAAATTTATTCATTTATCTAGTTTTCACATGTTAGCTTCATAAAAGCTGAAATTTGGGGGATAATTTTAGACATATTAAGATTTTGGGTAAATATCCTTATTTTAGTCTTTCTTGGGAAATTATTAATAATAGCAATAATGAAGAACAGAAAATGTTATTATTAAATAAATATCCAGATAACAGTATTGATGAGTCTTAAGATGATCCACTATGTTTGCCTATTGATGGATATTAACATGGATTGATGATATTTGAAATTCCAAAGATGGTCTGAGTGTACAAAATTAAATAATGAGAAGAAATATCATATATATTTTGAAACATAGCCCTTACAAAACAGCCAATTTTGCAAAATTAAGCAATGGATAAGATCAAGAAAAAGTGACCTTTTCCACCAACTAAAACAGATGTCAGAAATTCCATTCACTTTACCCTATACTTTACTGTAGAAATCTTTTAATGTTAAGTGGCAGAAAACATAATTCAAACCAGATTAGTTAATAATCAAGGCAACATGTAAACTGATAGAACCAGGGTGAATTTTAACCCTGATTCTATTTTCTGGCAGTTTCCCAGACTTCAGCACCCAGACTTCACCAAGGTTCTGTATTTACTGGCTACTAAATGAAATTGCAACACTGAAAGGAAAAGAAATCAACAGAGACAAGAGGGAAGCGGGGTGGGCAGGTGGGCAGGGAAAGGGAAGGGAAGGGGAAAGTCAAGGAACATATAGCAAGGACTCATGGACAAAACCAAAGGGGAAGAGCTGAGGGAGGGAAGGAGGGAGGGGGCAAGAGAAAGTGGTGGGGGAGAGGCAGAGACAAATGTATTTAAAAAATAAAGAAAGAAAGAAAGAAATGCTTGAAAAGAAAAAAAATAATAAAATAAATAAATAAATAAATAAATAAATAAAAGTCCTCTTCCTTTGGATTTTTCTTAAGAAGGAGAAAACATCTTTCCCAAAGGCTCACCACAAGCTTCACCTTGCATCTATCACTGACCTCAAATGAATCAGATATAAAAATAACCAAAGAAAAAGAATGTAAATTTTATAGTGAATAAATAAAGAGTACGGCCCTCTGAAGTAAATTTATATCATTAAGATATTTTATTTTTATAATGACAGCCATGGATAAAGTATTAAATGCTGTAAAATGTACTCTATGTAAGAGGACAGGGTAGTATGAATTAAATTTTAGAAATATTTCCCAAAAAGTAACTAAAAAATAACTTGAAATTTAAAGAGAAAGCTTTTTGAGTACTTGGCAATATATGTTTATGGAATACATAAATTATGTCAATTTATGATCATGGCAGATAAATAATATATAAGATTGTGATAAGATAAATAATATATAATATTGTGATAGCTGGAGCCAACTAAGACAGGAAAATGTGGGATTTGCTAAGTCCTCCAGGCATAGTGTCTGCAGGGCAGACTATGACGGCCTCTGCATAATAAGCTGAATGTCTAGACGGGAAAAAGGTGGTCTCAAGAGTTCTCTTTCTAGAGATCCAGGAGGCCTCTGCATGGTAGATTCTTAAATAAACTGCATTTATTTAATAAAAATAAAAATAAGCTTTAACATATATCCTCCAGAATCAATTGCCATGGACAATCTCAAATTAGTGTTAATTTTAATCATGTTAGCAGAATGGATAATTATGACGATTCACTAATGAGATGAAGATGGAAGCTTTTTAAACTAAGAAATGCAAGCAGAAAGCTAAGAAAAGAGCAAATCAAAAAGGGTCTCTTTAAAAACAAAAAAAGTGAGAACCAAGGAAACTTTGGCAATGTCATACAGAGAGTCTACTCCAGGCTAAGAGGAAATGTTGATATATTACTGCTGTTTGTGCTTTGCTTTTGGAAAAGAAAAATCCAGTTCTTCCTCCTGGGTTTCTCCTTTACTCTTACACTACTACCACACTCACAACACTCCTGATACCAGATGTATTAGGGTTAGGCCTCACAAAAAGCAATTTTCTGTGACACCCACTTGGGTGTCCTGAAATTTAATTCAATTCTGACAGTGTCTACTCAGACATAACACTAGCTCCCACAAGTTAAGGGCTCAGTCCCATGAGACTTCCCCCTATTTCAGATGCCAGTTTCATGTAGTAGGTTTCCAGCTTACTGACAACTTCTGTCGAAGGTGGCTACAAACCCAAGGTTCCCATGAATTCTACCTTGGATTTGTTTATTTGCTAGAACAGCTCACAGAACTCAGAGAAACAGTTATGTTCACTAGTTTATTAAAGGATATGATAAAGGATACAGATGAATGCCCAGATGAAGCAATATACAAGGCAAAGTTTAGAAGGTTTCTGAGCACAGGAGTTTCTTTCCCTGTGTAATTGGGGTGTATCACCCTTCTGGAATATGGATGTATTCGCTCACTTCAAAGCTCTCTGAACCTCTAACTATTGGAATTTTTATAGAGGATCCATCACATCGGCATGATCAATCATTAGCTCCATTTCCAACCCTTCTTTCTTCTCTGAAGAGTGGGAGATGGACCTGAAAATTACAAGATTCTAATTGTTGCTTGGTCTTTTCAATGACCAGCCCTATCCAGGAGCCCGCCCAAGGATTCCATCCAGAATCTCCTCATTAGAACGAAAGATGCTCTTAAGGCTTTTATCTCTTACAATTTTACAAGGGTTTTAGGAGCTCTGTTTTAGTAACCAGAGGCAGAAACCAACATTTTTATTTTTTATTTTACAGCTTTCTTAAGTTTTGTGTTTGAACAAAACTGGAAAATATGATATTTGTTTAAAAGAGACAGAGTGTGAGAACTAAACCTGGCTAAATTACATATTTGAAAAGCAGGGACTATTTATGAATCTAAGGTAAGGGTGAAAAGAGTTTACCTGAGAGGAATATATATGGAGGTGGTGGTGACGAGGAGGAAGTCAAAGCACATACTAACTTCCTCTTTTACATAAAATAATATCTTCACCATTTATAGAGTGCTAAACATGTGGCTGGAATTGTGCTACATGATTTAAGTGCATTATCTCTTTTAGCCCTCACACTAAATCTGAAGCTCAGAGAAATTAAATAATTTTACGAATTTTGCAAAACTAGCTAGCAATGAAGCTGGATAGCAGCCAAATTCCACCTTACTCCAGGGCCTACTCTCACCTATCTCATTACACCGCAGAAACATTGGCAAGAAGTAATCTTATGACAAGTACTTACTTTCTTAGTATTATCTATGAAAGCTAAAGTGAATCATCTGAAACATGGAAAAATTTCAAATATTATCATCAGGAGCATCCTTAGAGTCCTAATCTTACAGAAAATTAAATTATGACAGACGTGCCATAGGTAGAAAATTCTGAACAAAGTTAGTCTGCAAAAAATTCTTCCCTGGGAAACAAATGAATCATCCAAAAGATAGAAACCTAAAGAATTTACCATGCAGAGGCCTCCTGGATCTCTAGAAAGAGAACTCTTGAGACCACCTTTTTCCTGCCTAGACATTCAGCTTATGCAGAGGCCATCATAGGCTGCCCTGCAGACACTATGCCTGGAGGACTTAGCAAATCCCACATTTTCCTGTCTTAGTTGGCTCCAGCTATCACACCAAAATATCATAAACTGGGAGGCTTAAGCAACATAAATTTATTTCTCATGGTTCTGGAGGCTGAGAAGTCTAAGAGCAAGACACCAGCAAGATAGGTTTCATTCTGAGGCTCCCTTTGTGTGTTCACATGACCTCTTCTTTGTATGTGCTGAGGGAGAAATCTCTCCATTCCTGTTCTTTCAGGGCCACAAATCCTATCAAATTAAAGCTTCACTGTTATAACCTTATTTAGCCTTAATTACCTTCTAATGGCCCTGTCTACAAATTTAGGCACATTAGGGGTTAGGGTTTCAGTCCCTCAGATTTAGTCCATAGCAGTCCTAAAATTTATTTATACAGGCATGCTGATTTCTATTAATATGACCTTGTGAGAAACAGAACTTCCATGCAGGTAAGATATAGGGATATCTTATAGATAAAATTTATATTGTTACTTAAACGTTTATATTTTGTAATAAAAGTGAATTCTAAGTAAAATAGTTACTTAAGCAGAGATTTCTAAGTCCCTCTTTCATTATTACAATTAACAAGATCAAGGAAGTGAGGAGATAAGAAATAACCAGGACCATAGGGCCATTTCCTTCCTCAAAATAGAGGAATAGTGCAAGTAGAGACAAAAATGAAGAAAAGCACATGAGACAAATGATCAGCTCCACATGAAAAAACAAAATGTGTCAAGGGAACTACAGAAAGAACATATTAGCAAAAGTCATTATCACCTTCTATCAATATTAGAGGAAAAGCTGAAGAATAAAGCTGGCTTATTGGACAAATGAGATCACAACAGTATAATGCGTAGATTTCCTTTCTTTGCTGTGCGATAACACTACTCAGAAGCAACTGTGCTGAAGGATCAAGTTATTATTGTAATCACGTCAAGTCAAAAAGCAAGATGACTTTTACCTTACTGAGGAAGGACTCCTCTTCCATGTGACAGCAGTAGCATTGGAAACGAGTCTGGACATGGCCAGGAAGTATGCCTGGAGTAAAGGCCAATCCAAAAAAAAGAGGGAATCAAGAATACTGGTCCCAGGCTCAGGGTTGTATTAGTTTCTTATTGCTGCTGTAACAAACTGCCTCAAAGTTAAAAGCTTAAATCAACAAGTTTATCATCTTACAGTTCTGTATGTGGAAAATCTGACACAGATCTCATCGGGCTAAAACCAAGGTGTTGGCAAAGCCACCTTCCCTTGTGGAGTTTTGAAAAAGAAATGTTTCCTTGACTTTCCCCTCTTCTAGAAGCCACCTGCATTTCTTATTTCATGGCCCCATTTCCCTATCTTCTTCTTTTTTCCTTTCTTCTTTTTCATTTTTTTGAAAGTTTATTTTATTATTTTTAAGTACATTTGGTATACAATATAATATTGGTTATAGTAGTTTCTGGTGTATTATATAGTGATCTAACATTTTTATGCTTACATGATTATGCGTACATGTGATCACCCCACTAATTTCAGAAATCATCTGTCACCATGCAAACTTACCGCAATAATATATATTATATAATTAACTATATTTCCCTTCATTTTTTCAATAATCTTCCCATCCCCTCCCTTCTAGTAACCATCCCTTTGATCTCTATTTTGTTGTGTCTATATTCTCTTTTGTCTGTTTGTTCTGGTTCTTTTGTAAGATTCCACACATAAGTAAAGCCATATAGTATTTATCTTTCTCTACTTATTTCACTTAACATAATACTCTCTAAATCCATCCATGTTTCTGCTTATGGCAAGATTTCACTCTTTTTTATTGCTGAGTAATATTCTATTGTGTGTATATGTATGCATGTTCTTTATCCATTCATCTATTGATGCATACCTATGTTGCTTCCATATCTTGGTTAGTGTAAATAATGCTGTAATGAACATAGGGGTACATATATCTTTTTGAATTACTGTTTTTATTTTTTCAGATAAATACCCAGAACTAAAATTTCTAGGTCTCTGGTATATCTATTTTTAGTTTTTTGAGAAATCTCTATACTGTTTTGCATGGTGGCTGCACCAATTTGCAGCCCCACCAACAATGCACAAGGGTTCTCTTTTCTCCACATCCTTGCCAACACATGTTATTTGCTGACTGTTTCATAACAGCTATTTTGAAAGATGTGAGGTGGTATCTCATTATGTTTTTGATTTGAATTTTTCTGATGATTAGTGATGTTGAACATCTTTTAATCTCTCTGTTGGCCATCTGTATATCATTTTTGGAAAAATGTCTATTCATTTCCTCTACCCATTTTTTGATTGGATCATTTATTTTTTGTTATTGAGCTGTATGAGTTCCTTTTGTATTCTGGATTCAACCCTTTTTCAGATATATCATTAGCAAATATATTCTCCTACTCAGTACACGTCTTTGGGTGGTTTTGTTGATGGTTTCATTTGCTAAAGAGAACTTTTTTCATTTGAAAAAACTTTAATTTGATGAAGTCCCATTTGTTACTTTTCCTATTGTTTCTCTTGCTCTCAGAAACATATTCTAAAAGATATTACTCAGACTAGCTTTATCTTTTAGATATTGCTCAGACTAAAAGATATTACTAGTTGTAAACTAGCTTACTGCCTGTTTTCTTCTAGGAATTTTATGGTTTCAAGGCTTAAATTTAAGGCTTTAGCTCATTTTGAGTTTATGTATATGGTATAAGACAGTGGTCCAGTTTCATTTTTTGGAGGGGGCACGTACTGTCCAGTTTTCCCACAACCACTTGTTGAAGAGACTGTCAATTTTCTATTGTATGTTTTCATCTCCATTTTTTTGTAGGTTTTTTGTCTCCTTTTGGTTCAGGATAAGGCTGGCCTCATGGAATATGTTTGGAAGTATTTATTCCTTCTCAGTTTTGTGGAATAGCTTGAAAAGGTTAGGTGCTAATTCTCCTTTGAATGTTTGCTAGAATTCACTTCTGAAGACTGTTTTTTTGTTTGTTGGAGCCCTACCTCAATCCACACAGCTAGCAATGGGCTTATCTGAATAATCCAGGATAATCTCCCTATTTTAAGGTCAGGTGATTAGCAACCTTGATTCCATCTGCAATCATAATTCTGTAATTCCAGTTTGCCAAGTAACATGACATATTCACAGGTTCCAGAATTTAGGAAGTGAACATCTTTGGGGGAAGGATTATTCTGCCTACCAGAGGTGTTAAATTCAAAAGGAGAATTCATGAGAATTTAAACAGTCATATTATGACTGCCCTCACTCATAGGCCCATACCCACTCTTCTGAATAACTAATGGAAGTTAAACATGATATAACCCTGTTTAGAATGAAAGAGAAAGAATCTACTTGTACCCATATGAAAAATGAAGGGATTCTAGGAAAATTACACAAGTTATACCGAACAAGAATCAAACCCAAAAAAGATGAAAAGCAGATAAAAATCAACATGAAGGCTCTGGAAATAATTGGAAAAAAATGAAGACATTATTAACATCATGCTCAAAAGGATTAGAAAGGGCAGAAGAGGGAGATTTACTCCAAAAACAAAAGTACACTTTAAAGAGAATCATTTTCCTTTGTTCTCAATAAAATTTAAAATATAAAATAAAAGATGACAGATGAGATAAGAAAGCAAACTGAGATGAAAGGGGGTTTGATGCAATGTAGCCAGGAATTTTTTTTTAAAAAGTACAATGGTTGAGATATAAAATGTTTCAAATAACTTAACAATGCTACCCCAGTACTATCAAAAGTACTAGCAATAGTACTGAAAATGTTTCTGCTATTTGGAAGGAGAATCAGAACTTTCCCCATAATGTATATGAATAGGACCTATTTTAGAATCTAATGAAAAGCATAAATTTCTTCCCAGGAAAGACCTTTATAACACTTACAATTTTGAATTTTTGAATAAAATTTTAAGTATATGGATTCTTAATTTGATGTGAAAATGAAGTCATCTTTATCTCTTTATTCCTCTGTACTTTAGACCTATTTTCTAGTACATTCTAGTTCTGATAAGAGTGATGAGATAGCAAAAAAAGGGGAAGGCGATACACAGCTCAGTAATCAAAATCTCTGGAGGTGAACAGGATCTGATTCTAGATGAAGCAGGAGCTGAAACTTAGAGTAGCAAATAATTGTTGACTTTGTCCACCTAGCAACTGTAATTTCCCTCTCATTTCATTTTGTTTCCTGTGTAACTGGCAATTACAACACCTTTCTTCACCCTATCTTGGGGGATTGATGTGGAGCTTCTGCTGGATCAATCATAGTACTCCAGCACACTAGGAAAATTATTTGTTCAACGATGATCATGTGACCCAGAAAAGTTAATCTAGTCCTGTGGGTCTTGGATAGATTAAAGACAGAAGTTTGTTTTCCTCTACCAGTATTAAGGTGTGATAATATGAATCTTACTCTAAGACCAAACACTGTTATTTTGGAAAGGGTCTGAAATGTATCCAAGGAATCACAAGAGAAGCCAGTCATGGTTAGTTACACTAATCATGGACCATCTTTTGAATTATATTTTTCTAAGTCTGGTTCCTGTCACTTACAGTAATTAAGTTTTGTCCTATATATTTATGTAGATTTTTTCTCAATTCAGTTTAATTCATTATAAAATTAATAAAAATTCATCTCAGATTCTGATACTAGTTTGGCTGTTGGTTTGAATTTTCCTTTTACCATAATTATTGATGGCATTTATTTTCTTCTTTATCTTCATAGTTTTTTAACAAGAGACTAGAAGTTGAAAGGGAGAGTGCTGGCCTGAAGACATTTTCACCTGGAATTTCTCAATTTTACAGTAGCTTTTTATGTATCTTGATAGGTATCTGGTGTTCTTTGTTATGGGGAGAACAGAAGAGGGTATGTATATAGTTGATTCAGGAAAGTATCATCAATGATGTTATCACCATTAATAAAAAGTTATTCTGTAACATGCCACCTGAACAATGCCAACATTTTGTCATACTGGTTACTTGCTAATTACAAGTGGGTAATGATCTTATATGATGGGGAGATCCACTGTCCACTCCTCTAACTAAATGATAATACTTGGCATTATTAATAATGGGACAATCTGACATTATGTGACTTCCACTGTAATTTAATACAAAGTATGCATCATCTATGAAAGATTTCTGGCTGAAAAATTGAACCTGACTATAAACAAGCCTCTAAATTTAAATTTAGACTTCGCAGAGGGAAAATAACCAAACAAATCTTGAATGTGGGACCTTCTATAAGAAAATTGGCTTGGTCTCATTAAAAGTCAACATCAAATGAAAAGGAAATCTACTCAATGAGAGAAAATATTTTCAAATAATATTTCTGATAAGGGTTAATATTTAAAATATGTAAGGAACTATACAATTCAACATCAAAAAAAAAACAAAGAATTTGATTAAAAAATGGGCAGAGGACCTAATTAGGCATTTCCCCAAAGAAGACATGGAGAAAGCCAGTGGATACACAAAAGATGTGAAAAATCACTAATAGCAAGGAAATATAAATCAAAACCAAAATGAGATATCACCTCACACCTGTCAAAATGGCTATTATCAAAAAGTCAACAAATAACAAGCATCGTAAAGGGTGGATGAAAGGGTAAACCCTCATGCACTGTTGGAAAATTGTAAATTAGAGCAGTCACTATGCAAAACAATATGAAGATTCCTCAAAAAAAAGTAAAAATAGAACTATTATGCAACTCAGCAATTCTGGATATGTATCTGAAGAAAACGAAAACACTAATTTAAAAAGATATATGCACCCTTATGTTTATTGTAACATTACTTACAATAGCCAAGATGTGGAAGCAACTGAGGTGTCCATCGATGGATGTATGCATTAAATAGAAATAGAGATAGAGGTTAGATAAATACATATATATATATATATATATATATATATATATACACACACACACACACACACACATACAAACACATATACATAGGTCAGCCTAGAAGGTATCCAGTCATGTAATATTAAAAAGAGAGGCATTTATTGAAGACACAACATACAAGAAACAAACATTGTATATAGAACAATGATGCCTCAGTCCCCTTCCAAGTAGGCGCCTTGGGATCTCTCGCAGTTTTCCCAGTTGCCATCAGCTGCCCAATCGTATTTTCCTGAATCTCATCAATGGTCTGAAATCTCTTCCCCTTCAAAGGTGATTTTAGTTTGGAAAAAAGCCAAAAGTCACAGGGCACCAAATCTGGGCTGTAGAGGGGCTGAGTCACCTGGTCAATTTGATGTTTTGCCTAAAAACTCTGTACAAGACATGATATATGAGCAGGCTTGTTGTCATGATAAAGCTTCCAATCACCAGCTTCCCATAGCTGCAGACTTCTGAATCATTTGAACAGTTTCTTCCAAGGAATCTTCACACTTAACCCAAAATTTGATGCAGATTCATTGCTCTACCACCCCGTACACAGCTCACTCAACAGCACCTACCGTCCCCACTGACTAGTACAGTAAAGTCGTCATTGTTCACACATGTGTATTTCAGTCACTCCCCTTGGCTACCAGGTCACATCAATGTCACACAAACCTTTCTCATTATATTAATGGCAGGACTTTTTCCAGACAGACCCCATATATAATGGAATATTACCAGCAGTAAAAATAGAATGAAATCTTGTTATTTGCAACATGAATGGGCCCAGAAGTTATTATGCTAAGTGAAAGAAGTTAAACAAAAAGGACAAACATTGTATGGTTTTATTTATATGTGGAATCTAATAAATAAAACAAACCAAATTAAGCCAAAACAGACTTATAGGTACAGAGAACAGCTGATGTTTGCCAGAGGATGTGGGGGTTGGTGAGATGGGTAAAACAGGTGAAGAGGAACGGGATTTACAAACTTCAAGTTATACAATCAATAAACCATGAGGATGTAGTATACCACACAGGGAATATAGTAAACAATACCATGATAACTTTGCATAGTGACAGATGGTTACTAGACTTATTGTGGCAATCACATCATGCGGTACATCAATGTCAAATCACTACGTTATACACATGAAACTAACATAGTATTTTATGCCAACTATACTTAACAAAAAAAAATCAACATTCTTTAAAAGGTGGCAAAATCTAAAGAGATATAAAATTCAAATAAAATCCTTAAATTTTAGTTTATACTTGTTTCCAAAAAACAACTATAAAAATATTCTAGCAACAAATGTGGGTATTTGAATGGGAACTAGATAATAATAGATCATATTAGAACTTATTAAAAATTTCAAACTAAAAATGTACTTTGAAAAAATAAATAAATACAAATTTCATTTGAATATAGAGAGGTAGAGAACATGTAACTAGAACAAGAAAGTTTGATTAGACTTTAATTGTAAATATTGGGCAGGATTTTGATAAATATTTTTTAAATAAAAAAATCATTTTGTTGATCCATTTATGATGGCCATTCTAATCAGCGTGAGTCCCAAAACGCCAATTCAAAAGAACCTATGCACCCCAATGTTCATAGCAGCACAATTACAATAGCCAAGTGTTGGAAGCAACCTAAATGCCCATCAGTAGATGATTGGATCAAAAAGATATGGTACTTTTACACAATGGAATACTATGCAGCAGAAAGAAAAAAAGAACTACTAAACTTCATAGCATAAACTTCAACAGCATAGATGGAACTAGAGAGCATCATGCTAAGCGAAATAAGCCAGGGGGCGAAAGACAAATACCATATGATCTCACCTATAAGTGGAACCTAACCAACAATACAAAGATGCAAGGAAAATAAAACCAGCAACACTGAAAGGAAAAGAAGACAACAGAGACAAGAGGGAAGGAGGGAGGGGGGCAGGGGAAAAAGAAGGGAAGGGAAAGTCAAGGAACATATAGCAAGGACTCACGGAAAAAACCAAAGGAGTAGAGTTGAGGGAGGGAGAGAGGGAGGGAGGGGGCAAGGGAAAGTGGTGGGGCAAAGGCAGAGATAAATGTAGTTGAAAAAATAAATAAATTTTAAAAAATTTTAAAAAATCATTTTACATTGAGGAGGAAACTGAGCAACAATTGAGAGGAAGAAAGAGTAGTGTGAGTTCTGAGGTCTACTTTATTAGTACCAATTAGGGTAAAAAAGAAGTTTTTGAGCCTGAAATAGATTCACAGAATCATTATTAGAGATGGAAGTTATGACAGAGACCGTTCAGTCCAATACACACATTTTATTGATGTGATAACCTGAGGTGCATAGCAGCACTATTCACAATAGCCTAAAGGTAGAAACAACCCAAATTTCCTTCAGTAAGTTGAGGGATAAACATACAATGGAGTGTTTATTAAGCCATAAAAAGGAAAAAGTACTGAAACATATTACAAGGTGGATGAACTTACATGAATGAAAACATGCCAAGTGAAAGAAACCAGACACCAAAGATCTCGCCTTGTATTATTCTATTTATATGAACTATCTAGATAAGTCAATCCAGAAACAGAAAGCAGATTTGTAGTTGTCAGGGGTAGAGGAGAGGAAGGATCAGGGAGTAACTGTTTAATGGGTATAGGATGTTTGGGATGATCAAAATGTTTTAGAACTAGATAGAAGCCATGGTTATACAAAGTGGTGAATGTAGTAAATACCACTGAATTATTCACTTTAAAATAGTTAATTTTAGATTATGTAAATTTTACCTCAATTAAACGAATCAGTTAAGTTTCAGTGACCTGGGAGTAGGGCTAGTCACTAACAGATCCATGAATAGAACCTGGATTACCTGGCTTCCAATACATCCTGAAGCAAAGCCCTGATTACTTGGCTGAGCAGGTAAGACATGATCTGGTAGGAAATAGGATGCCAACTGATATTTTTCAGTAAATGGAAGACATTTTATGATTGACTATTTATATGACCTTGTTTTACTATACTTGACCATTGTACAATGCAGGTATTAAAGTACCAGAGCACTGACCCCTCCACAACCCCCCAACGTGGTTGAAAGTTTGGTTATGACTTCAGTTGGCCCTTTGTGGCCATTTGTGGTTTCCCAACTGTGGATCAACAATATTGCTTCTCATCTTCCACTGATTAAATCTGTTGATGTGAAACTCAGGAATATGGAGGGCAACTGTGTATTTATTGAACCAAATCTGCATATAAGTGGACCCATACAGTCCAAACCTAAAGCAGATATCGTCAAATGCCTACCTTTGAATCCTACATGAAACTGAATATTATTTTATCAATAAATGGTTAGATTCTAAATTTTTCTTCTTTTTCAGTTTAGATAAACTTCAGTTGTATATATGTTTGTCCATCAGAAAATATTTAATTTTGTTAAATTGACATTTATTGGTAATATCTTAAAAGATACATAAAGAAAAAACAATGCGGTGATATAATACTGAAATTTAAATAATATTCATAACATTCAAAATGCTATTTGTGTATAGAAAGGCTCTTTGTAAGATTAAACTCACCAGATTCAATGAATGTATTTTTGTTCCTTCAAGTCAAGTAACTATAATAACGGGCTATAGAAAATAATAGGCCAGGAGTGATAAAGATGAAAGACAGAGAAACTAACAATGCTCCCACTGGATTTGGATCTGTTGAGCCTATATATTTATCTTGTATCTCTTGCTGAGGATATAATATGGTGCACGTGATTTCAGTCATTATTAGTCTGATTGTAGTTTTGCTTTGCTTTGCTTCCTCAATTTGCTCCAAAATTAAGCATTTGTTATCTTAATTTAATTTACATGGTGATCTGTATCTTTCTGGAGGAATCCTGATTCTAACATTTGCTTTCACATGTATTCACTACAAGTGACTTACCAAAAGTCTCTCGCCACCAAAAAGGGCAGTTCTCCCTCTTACCACGGATACCTAGACAAAATTAATTTCAAAAAACAAAAAAGGAATAATTCTTCTCTTTGGATTTTATCTTAATAGAATTTCATATCAGAGTCACATCTTGGTGTGATAAAATTTCCTATATAGGCTTGTACTCTACATCTTCAAAATGCTCCTCTGGGAATGTTTCAGGGGCATTAAACCGCAAAGACAGATTTAATGTCTCTCTACGTGTGTCCGCATGTGCATCTGTGTGTATGTGTTTGTGTGTGAAAGCTAAATGTTTATGTTTATGCTTTTAAAATGAATCCCAGTATATCACAGAATGAGCTCTTGTCATTTACAAGAAATTTATTTCACTGGTTGTAAGAAATAATCTCATTCTTTCCCACAGTGGTGACTGTGTTCCACGGAGCACTAACAATTCCCTGGCTTATCTGCAGCCTTGTTTATGTTACAAGCTAATGTACATGGCAAGGCAGATGTCTTTTCTTTGTAGAACTTAATAATTTACTCATAATGTTTAATCAAAACTAGACACTGCCTCAATGGGATTTTATCACAAACTGTGCTGGTCTTTCCATTAACTTTGACAAGAATTTTTTTAATGGCAAGTGGAAATAGATGCAGCAGACAAAATTTGAGAAGTGCCATCCTAAATCATGAGGTTTTGTGCAAAATTACAAGTCAAGAAATGATAAACACACAAAGATCGAAAGCCTGATTTTTGGCAATTCCCATCAAAAAGTCTTAAAATGATGCATATCCTTTCACCCAGCAATTCCACTCCTAGAAATTTATTCTAAGGCCATAATCCTAGATATACAAGAATACAGCTATGGGAATGTGCATCACAGTCTTCTTCATAGGAGTGAAGGCTTAGAAACAACTACGTCCAACACAAGGGAGTTGGTTAAATGATAGCATTCATATAACTGGATAATATACAGCTAACAAATATGTTGTTGGAAAACATATTTAATAGCAAATGGACATAGCATAGACTTAATTGACAGTATCCAAAATCACCTGCTCACCTGTAATAAAACCTTGATTTTATTTGGGATGGCAAAAAAGCAAGCTAAAATCTAAAAGAGCTGACCAATAGTATTTAGCTAAATGTGGTTTGATGAGTTTCCAAGAGAGATTTTTAGACAATACTATATAGCTTTCATTTAAAGCTCCTTTTATTTTCTTGCTTTCTTTTAATTCTAGCCTGCAAAGCCAACTCTATGGCTGTTTCAGGAGCTCTCTTATAACCTGGAGAATGGAGGCCACATGTAAAAGATGGTGAAATGGAAAGGTGGAAGATGGCGGGGGTCTGGAGAGTCTGTGGAGCCGTCAGTCATTCCAGACTGAACTGTCTAATTCTGGAATACCTCCTAATTTGTTAAGGCAACTATTATCATGTCTCTGGTCATATCAACAGAATGAAATTTTGATTTGCCATCCAAAACTACTCCCCAAAAATAATATAATTCAATTTTCTTTAGAAAGAGTATATATGTATATACGTGCATAAACATGCATGAACATATGCATAAATATAGACTAAAAATATTTTAGTTTGTTTCAAAATGTTGATAGTGCTTAAAAATATATAGGTAATATTTTATTTTATTCTTTATTTATTAGAAAACATACTAAAATTGAAAGTATATACACATATACATACATACATATGTATATAACTGTAATTTAAAATTCACCAATAAAGAGTGTACCCATGATACCCTGGACATCCCACCTATAACTCCAATAAAGGCAAAAACCCAGGTCTGTGCCCTCTCTCTCCAACTGTGACCTTGCTGTGTGGTCCCAGGCATACCATGTACCCTTCAAAACCTGTGATCAATAAACTTTGTTTTTTCAAATTTTCTGACAGTTGCCGAGGTGTGTCTTGTAATCATAATAAGAACTGCAATAGCTGACTCAGGGACAACATTGGCTCCGGCTGGGGGAATGTCTATGGAAGTTTGCCACAAGTAGTATGGGGCTAAGAGGGTGCTCCAGGCATTGCTAGCTAATAGCGTTATTTTCAATGGGCTAGACCAACACAAAACAGAATTGTAAAACAGCCAGAGATCAACTAACAAAATAGCAATAGTAAGTCCATACCTACTGAAAATTATTTTAAAGATGAATCTACTAAAATCTCCAATCAAAAGACTTAAAGTGGCTGAATGAATTAAAGAAAAGAAAAAAAAAAAACCATGTTTTATGCTACCTAAAAGTGACTCACTCTAGCTTTAAGGATAAGCACAGGCTAAAAGTGAAGAGATGGAGAAAGATATTCCATGTAAATGGAAGTCAAAGAATACAGGGGTACTTATACAGACTTTAAGCCTAAGGCTATATAACAAAAGACAAGGGTCATTATATGATGATAAAGGGGTCAATCAATTAAGAGGATATAAAACTTGTAAATATTTATGGACCACCTAAATGTATAAAGGAAATGTGAACAGTACTAAAGGAGAAAATAGACAGCAATACAATATCCCACTCTCAACAATGGATCCAAACAGAAAATCACTAAGAAAATATTGAACATAACATACATCTTAAACCAGATCAACCTGATAGACGTGTACAGAATGTCCCATCCACACTAACAGAATACACATTCTTTCAAGGACACATAGGGCATTCTTGAGAATTGATCAAATGTTAGGTGATAAAGCAAGTCTCAGCAAATGTTAAGATTGAAATTATGCCAATAAAATGTCATTATAGGTTATGGTATTTTTGACATTAAATCCACAATAGGTGAATCAATTTATTATTAAATTGTTTTGGGGAAAAGCAAAATTTTATGTCTGCCATCTTTCTTACATATAAATAAATTTAAGATCAATTAAAATTTTAAATAAAAATAAAACTGTCAACAATTTTAAAATATAGGTGAACATTTTATTTCACAGTGGAGGAAGTCATTATATGCACAACACCAGAAGAAATCACAAATGAAAAGATCAACATATTTCTACATGAAAATTGTATTAGTGAGATGCATTCTGTATAAACAAAATTAAAATACAGGTAAGAGGGGGAAATACTAAAACACACTGAAGCTTTAAAAGCCTAAAACTTAATATATTTTTAAAAATTAAAATTGGGGAGTGAGTGACATTAGTAAGATGGCAGACATGGAAGCGCCAGACTCTTCTTTCCCCTTGGAGACATGAATTCAACGACAACATACACACCAATTCCCTTCCTGAGAAATCCAGAAACCAGTTAAGAAACTAATGCACCCCCAGGGATCATAAAACCAGCCACATTGGAGCTAGTAAGAAAAGCTGTGGACCCCTGCAGCTCAACAACAAAACAAACGATATAACTAAAAAAATGAACAAAGGATATGAACAGACATTTTTCCAAGGAAGGAATATAAATGGCAAACAGGTACATGAAAAGGTGCTGAACATTATTAGTCATCAGGGGAATGCAAATAAAAAAAGAATGACATATCACTTCACACCTCTTAGGATGATATTATTTTTAAAAAAAAGAAAATTACAAATGTTGGCTAGGAAGTGGAGAAATTAGAACTCTTGTGCACTGTTGATGGGAACTCAATAATGCAATAAAAAGTAAGTAACCTTACTTTTAGGTATTTATACAAAATAATTAAAAACAGAATCTCAAAGAGACATTTAGATTCATATGTTTATTGCACATTATTTACAATAGCCAAGAGACATAAACAACTTAAATATTCGTTGGTAAGTGAATGGATAAAGAAAATATGTTGTGTACATACAATGAAATATAATTCAGCCTTAAAAAGAAAGTAAATCCTGTCATGTGTGACAACATGGAAGAAGCCTGAAGATATTATGCTAAGTGAAATAAGCAAGACATAAAAAGATAAACACTGCATGATTCCTCCTAAGTGTGGAATCTAAAGTGGTCAAACTCAAAGAAGCAGGAAGTCCAATGGTGGTTTCCAGGGGCTGGAAGAAAGGAAAACAGGGAGTTGCTCTGCAATGGGTGCAGAGTTAGAGTGACACGAGGCCAAAAAATTTCTGCAGATTTGTTGTACAACATTGTATATATAATGAGTAATACTGTACAGTGCACTTGAAATGTACTTGGGGAGATTTCATGTTTTTATTTATCCACAATTTTAAAAATTAAATTTCATTAGAAAGTGGGTAAAAGTTATAAATTGATAAGAAATAATTAGTGAACAGAAAATAAATGGCAAAAAAATGTTCAGCTAGATAAATATTCAACCTCAACATCAATCAGAGAGATTTATATAAAATAATAGAAATATCTCTCAAATTTTAAATGATGAAAATTAACAACAGTTGAAATTTAATCTCCTTAGGGATGGAAGATTAAATGAACACAGACTTTTAGATGACAACTTAGCATGATGTGCCAAAAACCATGATAGCATACAAATCTTTTAACACTGAAATCTAAATTGTATTATACTAAAGAAATACTCTTCTGACATTTTGCTATAAAGTTAAAATATTTAAGGTGAAATTATAAAATAATTTGATTGTAACAAAACTTAGAAGCGACTTAAAACACAGCAACAAGTATTTACTTAACTGTAATGCATTCACTCAATGGAATTGAGGCAGGATAGTAAGACACTAGGAAAATTTCTTGGCAAGTGGAATGGGGAAACCAAGGGAGATACTTGAACAAACTGGCTGAGCAATTTACATCCAGATACAGGTAAGCACAGTGGAAAGCCCCAGGGTCCTAGTGACCAGCAAAATTGGGCCAGACCTTCTCCAGGGGTGGCCTTTCTTCACCTGGCATACCACTGGTCATCGGTTTAGAAACTTCTGACTTTTCTTATCACTGGTCATGCCATTGGAACCTTCCCCTGACCTCTCCTCCACAGAGATAACATCTAGGCCTCGTTTGGATCTTCGTTCCAGGCTCAGAAAAGCAGCAAAACCAGCATCCCCTTACCTCCCATGCCACCCTGCTCCTGCTCCTCCCACATTTGCAATGACTAATGATCCCCTGCCTTGGCTTAGACCATTTAGTGGAGACCTTGACCCTGAAAGGATATGCTTGGAAAAGCTGATAAATGTTCTATTGAGATCCCCCTGCTGAGGCCTCCTCTAAAATCCCCATCTTTGGAAAACAGATAAAACCCCTCAAGACAAGAAGCCAGCGTTTTCCCTCCTTGGGGCATGCCCACTCAAGTCTCCTTTTCCAGTGTTTTTTTCCCTCCTAAATTCTAAACTCTAAGGGACCCCAGGACACTTGCAACCAGTGGGAGCAATGGGTAGTGGCAGCTTGTCTTGAGTTAACCCCGTGAACCTGTCCCCAAATCCCCCTTTTCTCTGACTCCTCGGTGAGCTGACGGCAGCTCCACCTTGGCTCACTTCTTTTCCATAATGTTTCTAAAGAACCTCAGCATCCTCACCTAGGCTCCGCTGGCTTCTATCCTAGGCCCTTCTGTTTCACTGTCCCCAGCTTTAATAAACACCCTCTCAAAATCATCTGGACTCATAATGTGAAATCTTCCCTGCATGAAGTTAAGAACCCACACACTACCAGCCAGCCTGAGGCAGTCACGCTCTGGGTCCAGTCATCTTCTTGTAACAGATTAAAACGTGGTGACTTTAAAAGGTTCTTTTAAAATTATTTAAAGAAAATAGAAAAGCATTCAGTTACAAAGCAGTATATAGTATTGCAATCCTACTCAGAATTTAATAACAATTCAAAAATTAATGGTGGTTATTCTGAATGATGAGATATTAAAGGATTTTTTCTTTTGGTTCACCTGGTCTTTGAAATTTTGTCATCAAAATGTGTGACCTTAATAATAATTTATTTTTTTAATTTTTAAATTTAATTTATTGGGGTGATGCTGGTTAACAAAATATGTTTCAGGTGCAAAATGCCATAGCACATCATCTGTACAATATACTGTGTGTTCACCACCCCAAGTAGAGTCTCCATCCATCACCATTTATCCCCCTTTACTCTTTCCCACCTCCCCTGCACCCCTCCCCTGGCAATCACCATACTCTTATCTGACAATTGTCACACTACTGTCCATGTCCATGACTTTTTTCCCTCTTTTTTTTTCTTTTTTACTCAATCCCTCCACTCTCCACACACAGCCCCCTCCTCTGACAGCTGTGAGCCTGCTCTCCATCTTTAACAATAAGGTCAAATATTTCATTTGTTTTTAGAGAGAGAGGAAGAAGGAGAAAGGAGAGAAACATCGATGTGAGAGAGATGCATCAATGTGAGAAAGAAACATCAATGTGATAGAGAAACTGATTGGCAACCTTTCATAAGGGACCCAATTAGAGACCCAACCCCAAACCCAGGCATGCGCCCAGACTGTGAAGCAAACAGGCCACCTTTCCCTTTGCAGGAATGATGCCCAACCAATTAAGCCACACCGGGCAGGGCCTTCACTGTAGTTTTAAAATAAAATAATATAACAAGAAAAAAATCTTAAGTGGGAAGCAAAGCTTGTCATTTCTCCACTTTTAACATTTAATTTAGTTTATGGAAGTTAACAGTGTAATTTCCCAGGTTGGCATTAATAAATTTGCACTAAAATTATTGTGATTATTTTCCCTCAATTTTGATAAACGTCACCTTTTATTCCTAGTCGTAAAAACAACAAGCAATCAACAGTTATGTTCCAAACTGTTTGTATAATAGCCAGAACTATATGTATCCATTTCACTTTGAAAAATTTGCCTGCTCCTCTTAGTCCTCAAGTATAAATCAAAGCCTTTCTCAAGTGAAACATAGAAAAGAGAGCATCTTGATGGGTGCTATTTTACCAAGCAACATATTCGATTTTAGTCCTCATCTTTGTATCATTTCATTGCCAACTCTGTATGTGGTTTTTTTCCGTGTCTGTCATTACAGAGACATATAAGTTACTTTCATCTTCCATAATTTTGCTAGCATTTTAATTGTCCATTACCATATGCCTACAAGTTCAGAACTAGTTTAAGTCTAGAATGTAATAAAAGAGGAGCTAAATGTGATGCCGATCTCCCCAATACCTTTCCTCTAACTTTTGACCAATCTATGGAGAACTTCAGAAATTGCAGTTTGCTTACTTTTGACCGATTTACACACATGAAACCATGTATATTGTTAATCATTCTCTAAAGAAATCTTCCATTTGAAATGGAGATTATGTTACAAACTTCCTCCTAAAGTGATGCAAAGCTGAGTAATCCAGGCTGCACTTCAATGCCTTGAAGGTAATGAATTCGTGTTTTATTCATCGATTCAAAGATATGATATAGCATCTTAGCAAGGTGCAGTTTTTCTAACACTATCAAGATGTGTTTACCAAATGATGTGGAAAAAACATATTGCAGAGGGCCTGGCACCATTGCAGGGAATTAGGTGAGGCGTAGGCATTAGCACAGAGAAAAGAAAGGATTTCAGAGGACAAGCAACATTTTCCAAATAGAGGCTTCATATCCACATCTCTGGTTCTCATTCATTCATCTTCTTTGCTCCCATTCCCCCAAGTAAAGTATGGTAATGTCCTCTGCCCCATAAATCTCTTAATAATTTGCCCAAGGAAATGATGTTTCTCAGAAGCTGCCAAATTAGAGCTTTCTTGCAGTAATTAGTGGTTCTCTCATAAACTCTGGAGGGAAGAAATTGAAGAGTGATGGAGATGCCTTTTTATTTGTTCTGATCTAAATCAAAGGTGTCTGTCCCAGGGAGGCAGCTGATGTGTTTACGTGGCCCACACTGCAATTACTTTAATACTTAAGTAGTTCCTAAAATATGGAAGTTAAGGGAATCACATAGATATCACAATGTATGGCTGCTTTTAAAATATGGAAGAGCCAGACAGGTTGAGCAAGGCAACAATGGGGAACATTTGCTATGTATAATGCACACCTGTATTTTTGGCCCAAACTTTCAGGAAATAAATCTTTTGTTTGTATTTATTTATTTATTTGTTTGTTTATATTTAGATACTTGTTTTTTGTATTATAAAGGAATTTTAGCATTTATTTTTGAACTTATTATGGTACAAGAAATTTTATGTAAAAAATAATTACAAAACACAAGAACAGATAAAATGAATTTCAGGTACTACCCATGTAAGATACGCATCCTTATTTTTCCCTCAAAAATTTGGGCAAAAGAATGCACATCATACATGGCAAATATGGAAATGGCCCTCACTTTGAGAAAGGACATTTTACCTCAGCCCCCACCCCATTGCCCCCTGTCACCACCTCTTTTGTCTCTCTGGTCACATAACTATTGGACTTTGCAATCCCCGATAGATAAGCCCCGGGCACTTTCTTATAGTGGTTTCCTGATTATAATGCTTATAATAGTGTTACTGGACTGACTTTTTATCTGGAGAGATGTTACTTGGTCAGTTTTAAAAATTTTAGCACTGGCTGGAAAAGTAAGAAGAGAGGAGGTATAGGTTAGCACATTACCCAAATTCTACCATAAAATATTTTTATACTTTGAAACTTCAACAGAACTATAATAAACTCATGAATGCAATTATAATGTATAAGTTCTATACAAATTACAAAATTTTTACCAATAAAAATATCTAAAAATCATGCATGCTAAATGCATGTGCTGAATTGATAACACTTTATTCATGTTGTTTCTTACCAGCTGGTTTTATTCTTGTCTAGTGTAAAAATTTCTTTTAAGTTTTTCTTTCTTATAAGTACACTTGAATAATTTTGCATATTTGCTGCACTCATTTCTCTTTCTGGTTCCTTTCTCAGTAGCCAGAATCACTTCTAAAAAGATCAAAATCTTCTAATTTCCACCAATCAATAGTTCAAAGTGAATCTCTCTTAACACTCCTTCCGTTCCTCCCTAACTCCCTTCTTCCTTCTTTTCTTATTTAACTCAGAATTCCTAAAATAGACTGAGAAAGCATCAACGTCTATAGGGAACTGGGACCCTAACAGCAGATGAGAGGCAACATTTTCAGCATCATCTGTTAATAGTGCACATATCTAGGCTCCACCCCCAAGTTACTGAATTAGAATCTCTGAGTGCAAGATTGACCATCTGCCTGCAGTGATTCTGATGTTTATAGGATTTACACCCAAAGACCTAAAATGCAAGAAATATTCAGCACCGAGGTCAAAGGCACAAACCCTCAAATAATGTAGTCACTATTGTAATGATAGGGTGTATTTCTGGCAACTACATATGGCAAAGGTCAGAACACATGGCAACTGTGTATGGTAGAAGTGAGAACACAGGAGAACACGGAAGTGAGAACACAAGTAAAAATTTTGAATGCTCAGAAAAACATAAAGTGGTAATTAAAAAATCACTCAATCTTGATTTTTAAAAGATATTTCCTCTTAGTCTTTTTAAAAATCTATAGAAGAATAATTACTGGGGTATTTTTGTATTTTTTGTTATTGTTGCTATTTTTCAGTACAACAGATTGGAATAATTATATAAGCAATTACATAACTTGCTTTTCCCAACATTTCATTGGTTCATATTTTGTCAACAAACATGAATATATAAAATCAACACATGAGTGTTTCCAAATATATTAAAACAGTTTTTGTTTCATATCTGTGTTTTTCCAAATTTCCTTATTATATTGTTGTAATTAACATACTTAGAAATATAATTTGTGAATTTGTCTATTTTCTAAGAATAAAATTCAAAATATGGAGTTGCTGTAACTATGTTAATTACTTTACATGCACCAAATTGCCTTTTGGAACTCTTCATTCTCGTCAACATACTCCCATTTTCCCTCATCTTTACCAAAGCTATATGTTAATATTTTAACCTTTTATTACATGTGAAAAATATCCCATTGTTTAAATTGACATCTTTTCAGTTCCAATAACATTGCGCATTTTTTTTCATGGTTTTTTAAAAATTTTCTCATTCTGAATTAGATGGGCATGTCCTTTGCCCTTTGTTTCTTATGATGGTATCTGTCTTTTGTTCTTACTGCCTTTTAAAACTTTTTATAAACTAACTCTTTAATGTGCATATTCATTGTATATTTAACATAATTTGTTTCATGATGATGTTTGAAACACAAAAGTCCTCATTTTTACAATAATCTAATAAATTAAACTTGTTTTTTATGTTGTCTCTTTCGGCATCAGTGTGGCTCTTGTCAACTTTGTGATAGCTATTTCAATATTTCCATCACTTTTGGAGTCATTTTGAGTAACACTTTTTTTCTAAGAAATACTTTATTTCACTGAGTTGTTATGGTGCAGTGAACAGCCAGAGAGTATACAAAGGCAGGGCCCTCACCATTGCAATCTAACAAAGAACTTAATACAGGAAGCTAAAAGCAAAGGCACCTGTTACCCCATCATTAATAAGGTTGGCAGGCACTCCGGACAACAAGATAGTGTGTAGGGGCAGGGGAGCCCTTGAAAGTCTGTGTGCATCATCTCCACTAGCTGAGAAAAGGAAAATCTTGAGGCTGTGTATTCATCCCAAGGCCTGGAAGGGGGAAAATGGGGAGGGGGGCTACACTGCCCAAAGAAAAGCCCATAAAACAGCTTTGGTTAACTGCCTGCCTCCTGTTGCCTATGAAAAATGAACAGAGTCTGGAGCAAGATAAGGATTCGGTCTATTAGACTCCCAAACATAACTACATTTGGATAGTCACAGCTCCCTGAGGGAAGCTGGCACCAATTTACCCATCAATCATTATGCAACTCCCTCACGTCCACCAACTATATAAGTCCTTAGAACAAAGGACTCACTCTCTTCCCTTGTCTTCTTGGCCCTGTTTGGCCATTGGACTTCTGGCTACCTGGCCTCCGGCTACCTGGGTGCTGGCTACCAGGGGACTTGGCCACCCTTGCTTTTGCCCTCCCATTCACTAATAAACTTTAAGGGCATGTTAATAGGCCACTGATCTATAACTCTTTACTGTGTCTGTGACAAGAACCAGGCCTTCTCCAATAACACAGTGATAAAAATACATGAATATCCATTCTCAACTGGGGACAAACTGACCTCCGGATAAACATCAAATTACCAGATGTTTCTTGGGTAAAAACTTAGTCATGTCTGTAGTTTGAAGACATAAGGAAATTTCTAATAGTTCACATGACTTAAAATTACTACATTAGTGTTCAGAAAAAGAGAATCCATGAAAACTGAAAAGAAATTAGTGGCTGCATAGGGCTGAGGAGGATAGATGCGTATCATTAAAAAAGCACCAGAGATCTTTGGGAGGGGTTGATAAAAATGTTCTAAAACTAGAAAATTTAGTAAAATCTACTGAAATGTACATTTCAAAAAGGTGAAGTGTTTGGTACGGGAACTGTATCATTGAGATATAATTGTTTCTATTTTTAATTATCTTTTAGACCTAGGCATAGCTGAAACATCTCAGGTACCCCACCACAGGCAGAACATTCACTGCCTAGAATAAAGACTTACCAGAAAGTACCCTATCTGCAAGCCAGCAGAAGAGAAATAAAAATGCATGGGAGAATCCAGATGGATACAGAATGCTCAATTCTGTCTCCTAAACTCCCAGTTAAAAAGGTCAAGAAGGATTGAGTACAGGAACAGACAGAGAGTGGAATGTAATTCCACCCAAAACCTAGAGGCTCCACTGTGGAGAAACATAAGAATTTTCCAACTAAAATTTCAGTTTACAAATTATATAGTGGAATAGAAATATTCCTTTATTTTTATGCTTCTGAAATTACACCAGGTATTAAAACCACCTGAAGAGCTTTTAAAGCTTTCCAGTGCCTAGACCCCGGTCTCTGAGACCCAGATTCAACCCAGCCATGGAGTCGCCTAGGTATTAAGTTTCTGTAAAAGTTCCCACGTGATTCCAGTGGGTGGTCGAGGTCGAAAACCACTGAATTAAAGTCTCTGTTTCCTCAGTGTGTGTGGTTATTTACCTAATACGGTTGTGTTTCTTCTTTTGGGTTTTTTTCATTCTCTTCTTTTATACTAGTTAGTGGTTTCTCTGTCTCAGAACTTCTCTAAGTTTACTCTTTGGAGCAGCTATAACAACTTCATCTGGCTAATCATTAGAAATGCATAATGCATGGCTTGAGCCCCACCCCACACCTGCTAAATCAAAAATTCTGAGGGTGACTCTCAGCCATCTGTGTATTTACAAGACCTGCAGGTTATTCTTATGCACAGTGGAGTTTTAGAACCTCTGCTGTATTTAATTTTTCACTTGAGCAGTTGTTTGTTCCTCTTCCCTGTTTTCTAAAAGCACGAAAATAAAAACACATCCAGAAATTTAAGGATTCAAGTGTGTTTTATAAGTTTTTTTTAATGTACTTATTCTTTTATTCGGCTTTGTTAATTCTTTAACTTTTGTACTAGAGTGCTTCATTTGCTGATTTTTATTTCTTAGTAATTTGAATGTTTAAGATTATGAGCTTTTATCTGATCATTGCTTTAACAAAATCTCATATGTACTGAAATGTTTCCATTGTCATTATTTTCTGGACATTCTGAAAACACATCTTTGTTTAATATAGTTATTGCACAGGTTGTTATTTTGATTAATTTATTTTAGTTTTATATAATTTTGTTCAGAAAATATGGTCTCCCTTATTTATACTTTTACAATTTGTTTACACTTTCTTTGTAGCTTAATATACAATTAATTTTAACCTTTGCAAATGTTTTATAGGTACTTTAGAAAAAGATATAAGTTCTGTGTTAAGGATATATTTATATATAAATGCATATATTTACACTCTGCTATAAAAATTATAGATTTTATGTTATATAGTTTGGTATGTAAAGATTCATAGTACAAACTTGTAACGAACTCCAAGTTTTGCTATTATAGAAAGACCTTTATTATTGAAAAATACATCTGCCTTGAATTCAACTCTCTCTGGGATTAATATTTTGATCTCTGTTTCTTTTTCTTTGTGTGTCATTGCACATCCTTTTACTTGTAACGTGTCTGAAACACTTTGTTTTACATGCATTTTGGGACTATGTCATCGAGTGTGTGTTCTTTTCCAATTCCGTCTGTCTTTATCCATCAGACCTATCCCATGCACTACTTGAAATTCTCTCATTCCAGCCCCAGCTGCAACCACCGTTTCCATTCAGGCTCACTCAGTTTCCGACAACTGCATCACATCAGCACCTTGAACTGTGCCTGTCACTTCCCGCCCTGCATCTTCTCTGACACCACAGACATTTCTAGGGGTCTTACAATTGTGTGACCTAGACATTCAGGGAAGTTAAACCCGATGAGGTAATTCTTGACCAATAATGCATCCTCTTTCTTCTTAGGACAAATGGTCTTGAGATATATATCATTGTAAGTACGCCTAGAAGCGGCCAATCTCATAACGCGCTCTTGAATTGGCTCTTTCCCATTTCCTATTTCACTCCTTGACCATCAAACCTAGCTATTGGCCTCACATTCCAAAATAAGCTACTCACAGGTAAGCAATCTCAGGTTTTGCCCTTGTTAGAGCTCAGGCTAAAACACTCAAAACTAATCTGTTACCACAAAAATTCCAGACACATCATCTGTTGCTCTTTACATACCATACTCATTCCAGGCTCTCATATGCTGCACTTGCTCTTCTCCATACCTCACACACTCTCTGCATATTCTTGCAGCATTGTCATCATTTAAGTTCAAATGTTGCCTTTTCAAAGACACCATCCCTAACCAGTGGCTACTGTAGCCACCTCCCCATCCCCAAATACCTTCTATCCCACTTTTCTTTCAGTTTCATGAGATTACAGGTCATTTGCCTATCTCTATTGGAATATTTGTACAATGAAGCAGGGAACTCTGTCTAATCTAATGCTTTAGCCAAAGCAGTTGGAAATACCTGTACTGAAGTATTTTTTGAATGAATAAATAAATCCTCTAGGAAAAATTTTCTCTGAATGTTTGTCACTCTCATAGGCATTGATATGGTCTTACTTTGTCATTTATCTTACGCTTTGTTTTTACAGCTCCCTGTGTTTTCTACATCTTGCTATTTGATTTTTATTTTCTTTATTTTACGTGTAATTCAGATGTTTCTTCCTGATAACTTGGAAGGCTTCTTGCCCATGTTGTGTTCTTTTGATGGTTGTTTTGATAACTTTTCGTAATATATCTAAGTCCCTATATCTTAGTTTCTTATCTTTATAGATTACGTATTGACTTCTTAGAACAAAATATAAGAAAATGAACACCCATACTTCTGCCCACTTCCTTCAGAACCTTCTGATTTTAATTTGTTATGTTGTGATTTGTCCTTTATTCTGGAATTGATGTTAAGTTCAAAAAAGTTCTTTCTAATATTTGAAATCATGGTTCATTTTTTGCAAAGAAAAGTAAATCTGTGCAAGTGTTCCATGTGATCTGGGGAAAAAAAGGTGTGATTTCTTTAATATACAAAGTTCAAAATATATTGAATTAATGAACCTTTAAATTATATTACTGATATCTTCCATATATTCCTTTTTCTATCTGATTTTTCAAAGATTAAAAGACATGATTTAAAATCCCCTATTATTATTCTATTTCTTTTGATCTAAGTGTACAAAGTACTTTAGAATATTTTTCCTTTGTGTGCTATAATTGACCTTTCCAAAAAAAAAAAGACAGAAAAGACCCCCCCCCCCGTGGTTTTTAATGCTTTTTATGCCTTGATTTCATTTCGTCTGCTAAGAATTTGTTACTTCCTTCTTTCTACTAGGTTCATCTCCTTGATCTGTTTTCCTTTTTTTTTTTTTTTTTTTTTAATAAGATTGATGAGGCTACTTTATTCAATGATTGATCCATGTAATCGCCAAGACCGCTATGTACAGGTAAGAGAGACGGAGCTTTATTTCTTGGTCTCTTCCTCCTTGGACAGAGTTTTAATGGTTTCCTCCTTCTTGGCCTGGAGCCGCTCTTCACGGTGCTTGCGAGCTTCCTTGGTCTTAGACCTGTGGGCCTCAGCCTGGTCAGCCAGAAGCTGCTTGCGAACCTTGTCTGCCTTCAGTTTGTGGACGTGTCTCACGAGAAACCGCTTGTGTTTGAACACGTTACCCATCACTTTTAGGTACCTGTTGGGGGCCGCTTTGAGCGGTACCGGGAACTGTAGTCCCGCGCAAACAGAGGCCTGGGGGAAGCTGCATTAGTCTTGGCTGGAAAACTGGTAATGCGCTTGATAGGCAGGACCTGATAACAGCTCCGAGAGCCCCTGGAGGGAAATCAGGCTTAGAAATAATTTACACTCCCTGAAGCATGCTTGGTTTCTCCCTCAAGCTGTGTTATTCTCATACCCACTGGGCAGGAAATTTACATTATTCATGGATCCTGACCCTAAACCATTTGGCACCATTATGTTTACACTCATCTCAGAACCAAGCAATTTAGTGTGTTTCCTGCCATTTGTCTTCTTCAAAACATCACCTATTCTCTGTAAACATTAACATACTGATGTGATGAGATTACCTATACATTCCTGCTACCTAACCCCTGCTGGTAACCCTTTCAATAAAGCTGTTGAGCATGGGGGCTCGGGGCATTCCCCACTAGAGAAAATCGCCATTCCCTTTCCTTGACAGACAAATGATGTCTGGAACAATTCTTCCTTCTGTGGCGAATCTGGGGACTTCAAGGGTCGAAGTCCCCCATAGGTACAGGCTGTGGTACATGTGGTGGTCAAGCTTCTGAAATTCACAGTATCTTCTGAGTAGTCAGCCAAGAATCCTCATTCTCCTCATCCAGGTCACTTTCTCAATCACTGGAGCATTGGCAGTACCTTTCACTTACCTACGCTCATATGCCAGTCCTTCCTGTGGGCCAGGGTGTTTTTCCAGCACCCAGCCTGGGAAAGGACAATCACAGCCTTTCGATGATCAGCTCGTCTTTGATCAGCTTCCGAACCTGTTGATGGGACTTGGCATTGGCGATTTCATTGGTCTCTTTGGGGTCCTACCAGACCTTCCCTTTGCCACAGCTGAGGACACTGGAAGCAAGCCTCTTCTGAAGCCTGAGCATGCTCTTGGCTGCTCTCCATTTTTTTTAGTTGTTTGGTTTTCTAGTTTTACATTTCATGAGGTAGTCTGTTTTTGTTTTGGGTCCTATGTTAATCCTTATGTTTTAATAGTTGAGCACTTATTCACATTTTATTTATTATGGTATCAATTATCTAGATAAATTCAAGATCCTTTTTCTCTCGGTCCTCCCTTGTCATTAAAGCAAACCGTTGTTTGCTAATCTGTTGTCAAAGTCCAGTTCAAGACGACTTTTATGCGGGTGGTTTGTTTGGGGGATCACTTCTCCCTCACTCTCTTTTCCCTCATATGACAGCTGTATGAGCATCAGCCTGGAGGTGCCTCCCACATAGGAAGGGGCTTCTTATGAACCCAGATGACAGGAAATTTGGAGTGAGCAGTTTTGTCACACTCTGTGGTATACCTGGGAGGACATTTTTTCCCTTGATGTGTTTTATCTATAGGTTACATTTTCATTACTTGAAGAAGTGTAATTAAAACAAATTTATTAATATACCAAGAATATACCCATGGTGAAAGAGTAGGGCAAAGGAGGGAATATAGCTTGAGATGAGACCTCAAACTCATCTGCCACTTTGAGAATGTCTCTTTTTTTCCATGTAGTCAGTTCAACTTAGCATTAGACTTCATGGGAATTTGGAGCCCAAGTTCCTTTTACAAAAAAAGCCATTTTTTCCCTTTCATCACTTTTATAGGCCTGGCATAGTTCTGGGTGACAGATCAAGAATTATTTGATTTACCTTTTGCTTTCTTTTCCTATGTGCGTAGCACCCTTGGGAACTTCATATTTAGAAGGGGTGATTGAACAGAAATGAAGATTTCCTGAGCTCTCTTGCAATTGCCATCAAAACCATCAAATATTTACTCTAATCAACCCCCTAATATTTTACCAAACTAAAGAACTTTTTGGTTTTATGTGTGTTCTTTAAGTTTAATGGGCTTTTGTGTTTTGGAATGATGTGTAGGAATGCTCTTTTTCAGCATTACACCAATGAGAATGGCATTCTGAAAACTCACTAGTTTTATTGAGATATAATTGACATATAGTATTGTATAAATTTAAGGTAATATTATGACATGTTAATTTGATACACATGTGCAGCAAGATGATTGCCACCATAAGGTTAGTTAATACCTCCATCATGTCACATAATTATCATTTCTTTTTTTGTAGGGACAACATTTAATTAAGATACACTTTTAGTGACTTTCAGTTACATCATACAATATTGTTACCTATAATCACCCTGCCGTGTGTTACATCTCCAGAACTTACCCAGCTTCTAACTGGAAGCTTCTTCCCTTACACCAGTCTCCCAGTTTCCCTGATACCTACAACTCTACTCTGTTTCCATCAGTTTGGCTTTTAAATTTCCACATATAAGGGATATATTATACAGTATTTGTCTCCCTGTCTGACATTTCACTTATCATAATGTCCTCCAGGTCCATCCAGGCTGTGACAAAAGACAGGATTCTCTTCTGTTTCTTGGCTCAGTAGTAATCCTCTGTGTGTGTGTGTGTGTGTGTGTGTGTGTGTGTGTGTGTGTGTGAGAGAGAGAGAGAGAGAGAGAGAGAGAGAGTGATGCCTCCAGCTTTGATCTTTATCAGGATTGCTTTGGCTATTTAAATTCTTTTCTGGTTTCATATAAATTTTAGGATTGTTGTTTTCATTTCTGTGAAAGTGATACTGGAATTTTGGTAGGGATTGCCTTTTATACAAAGCTTTGGGTGTTATGCCCATTTTAGTAATATTAATTATTCAAATCCATGCACATGGGCTAGCTCTCCATTTGTTTGTGTCTTCTCAAATTTCTCAATGTACAGCTACCTCCTTGGTTACATCGATTTCTAAGTATTTTATTTGGGGGAGTTCTATTGTAAATGAGATTGTTCTCTATTTATTCTTCAGATATTTTGTTTTAGAGAACAGAAACAACTGATTTCTGTATGTTGACTTTAAATTCTGCATCTCTATTTATTAGAGATCTTTTGGTCTTAACATAGGCACGTATGTATCACTATAAACTTCTCTCTTAGACTAGCTTTTGAAGCACCCCATATATTTTATGTTGTGTCTCTGTATTTGCCTCATGATATTCTGTAATTTTCCTTTGGATTTTGTTTTGACCAATCGGTTTTTCAGGAGTATCTAGGTTTCTGTTGAGAACCCAATGGTATCTTAATATGGATTCTCTTATTGATTACAATCTCCTTTCTGTTGTTGCTTTAAAATTCACTCTCTATGTTTGATTTTTTGGCCATTTTTATTATTAGAGAGTACTTCTTTAAGTTAATTCTTTTTGGTGTCTCATGACTTCCCCAGATTTGAACAGCTCTCAGTCATTATTTATTTCAATAAGCTTTCTGCTTCTCTTTTTCTTCTCCTTCTGAACTACAGTAATTCACATATTGCTTCTTTTGATGGTAACCTATAGATCACATAGTCTTTCTTCATTCCTTTAATTTTGTATCTTTGTTATCCTCTGACTTAATAATTTAAAAATTCCAATATTGTAACTCACTGATTCTTTCTTCTTTTAACCTACTCTTTTTTTTTAATTTTATTTTAATTTATTTTTTCAAATACATTTGTCTCTGCCTACCCCCCACCACTTTCCCTTGCCCCCTCCTTCCTTCCCTCCCTCAGCTCTTCCCCTTTGGTTTTGCCCATGAGTCCTTGCTATATGTTCCTTGACTTTCCCCTTCCCTTTCTTTTCCCCGCCCCCCTCCCTTCTTCCCTCTTGTCTTTGTTGATTTCTTTTCCTTTCAGTGCTAACCTACTCTTTATTGATACTCTCTATGGCAATTTTTAAAAATTTCATTTGAAATATCTATGTTTTTTATTATTTCTTTCTCTTAGTTAAATTTCTCATTTGTACATGTATTTTTTATTTCATTAAATTGTCTTTCGGCATTTTCTTGTAGCTCACTGAGTTTCTTTAAAACAATGACTTTGTGTTCTTTGTCAGGTAAATCATAATTCTCCATTTCTTTGGATTTGGTTATTGGAAGATTAAAATTATTTTCCTGTGTGTAGTGTCATGTTTCCTTATTTTTTATGCCTCTTGGAAATTTGCATTGCTGTTTTCACATCTGAAGTATCAGTCACTTCCTACAATGTATACTAACTGCCTTCAGGGAGGTAACACCTTTCATCAGCTCTATGTTACAATTCTGAGGTTTTCTCAGATATATGGATACACCTGCTCTATGATTCTTGCTCTCTACTGTGGCAGAATTCTTAAACTTGTATGTCTCTCCTGATCCTACAATGCATCAAACCAGCTATGAAAAGCCTCTCATTTTCTCAAAATTATGCTCAAATTTTTAAAAATTTCTTTGCCCTGAAGACACTGGCCTGCTTTCTGCATGTGCTCCCTAACCTTCTATCACAGCTCACTCTTGCAGTTGACAGAAGGATCATTTACAGGGAGCTGGACACAGAGTGGAGGACTTGGGGGGGTGGCATCAGGGTACTTTCTGTGCCTGAAGAACAGTTGGAGGTACAGCAAGCAGGCGAGGCTTTTCCAGTGACTCGTAGGTGGGCCTTCTGATGGAGTCCACAACGGAGTCAGTAGAAACCAAGTCTTCTGATGCCTTCTTACTACCTTAAATGCCACTTGGCCACTTTCTTTACTCCCCCTAGTCATGGAAGTCACCATTTAGTACTCTGGATATTACAAGAGAAAAATGAGAGAAATGAGTCTCTTTGGCAGTGTCCTGGGGAAGCGAGGCACTCACTCACCCACCCTCCTTTTCCCCCAGGGGAGAAATCATTACCAGAGATCTTTCTTGGAACTAAGCTGTACTGCCTTGGGGGAGGAGTGATGTGGACAAAGTTAAACTATTCCTTTTACCCACTCCAATGCATCCAAGCTTGTTTTTTCTTTTGTTTGGGGTTTTTTGTTTGTTTGTTTGTTTTTCCAATGGAGTGCTAGAATTTATTCTCTGGAATACTTGAACATCCACAAAGGGTCTATCATTCATGCGTGACTGCCCAGCTTGGTGTTCTCCAGATCTTCCCAGACCATGGCTTAGAAAAACTGGAAGCCCTTGGACCAGAATCTGTCTGCCTATTACCAGATGCGCAGGTGGATGAAATTTCTTCCAGGTCCCCTGGCATATGGTACTTGGATCCCATAGCTTCCACAAAGGCACTTTTGCTCATAGATGGATGTCCATTTTTTTTGTTGTTGAGTGGGGGGATTAAAAAGAGAGATGTCTTATTCCACTGTGATGGTGATGTCACCTCCAAGTACTATATGAAACAATGTGTTAGTAGATTTCAACTGCAACTGTTTAATAGTTAATTCATATAAATGTAATGTACAAATAAAATGATAATAAAATAAATTTACCTATCATTATAAAACAAAATAAAGATAAGCTTTTTAAAATTTAGTGTACAATCTCATACCACTTTTTCTGGATTTAATGTGAGAAAGATGACAGGAAAGTATTGATATCTCTATAATATTTTCTACTTCTTTCCTTCATAGTGTATTGGAGAAAGGGCTAGGATTTGGAGATAGAGGACAGATCCAAAAGACCACTTTGGGTGAAATGTAGAGCGTGATCAAAAGGGAGAGCAAGTTGAATAGGAGACAATGTGAGAAAATCCACTGGAAGATGAAGTCTAAGGGAGGATTTATAGTATTTTGAATAGGATGATGTCTTATGGAAGGAAAACATTTGAAAGCCCTCAAAGATATTTAGGAAAGAAATTGGCAGTGCCTATTGATGGATCACATCTAGGTTGAAGGAGAAGGAAGTTTCAGGGATGACTTCCGGTTGCTGGTTTGCACAACAATTGTTTCAAGTTAGTTATTTAAAATAAAGAAGACAAGTTTTGAAAAAGCAGATTTAAGTTAGACTCAGACATTCTAGTAGGAATATAAATTATCATTGAGATAGTCAAGCCTGGATCTTGGCTAGGATCAACTTTGCCAAAGGGGTTGGAAGTCTCACGAGGGGAGAGTAGTCAACTGCATTAAATGCTGCTGAGAACCCAAGTTAGATGAGAAGTTAAATTCCTGTGCATTTAGTGACATGAAGACATTGATAATCAGAAAAAGCTAATTCAAAATAAGGGTATTGCAAAACCTAGATTGGGAAGAGTTGAGAAGAAAATTGGGGAGACAAATAAGTAAGATAATATAAACAACTCTATCAAGAAGTTTAGATATAAAGTTGCTATATGATGGAGGCAGAAATGGAAGGTATTTAGTTTCATTAGTTTTATAGTATAGACAATATAATAAAAAACATTTTCTATACTTTGAAACAGATTTCTATAATTTCTTAAAACTCTAAACGCTTCATTAATAGTTTTTAATGAAGCATTTTAACTAGTTACTTTTAAATATTTAAGTCTAATAATGACTAGGGTATATCATAGAAAAAAAGAGAAATATCATCCCAAATTGTTTTTTTAAATAAAAAATGGGTTTTTATAATATAGAGACACTAGATAACTCTTTAAAATCTGTAGGATTCTTAAATGTTGTCCTTAATGTTCAAGTGGCAGTTCTGTATGCTCTTTACTTTTATGTAATTTATTTGGATAACGCCAAAAAACTCCAGTGTCTTGACACTATTATTCAAGTAAAGCTTTATATAATTTAACACTTGGTACATTACATTAACTTGTATTATTTATAAACAGAAGCTGCCTTGCCTTGCCCTGGCATATATGCATAATATACATATTAAAGTTAAGAGCCATGGACAAGAAACATGGGAGGTCCAAACACCCAAGCAAGACCTCCACAGGCTGATAGTATGAAAAGTTTCATAAAGGATTTATTCTCCCTCAAAAAATGGCTGAGTTGAATTCATACAGTGACCTGTCTTTGTTTTCTACTACTTTTTCAATCCAAATATTGAGATTTCTATTTGTTCTGCCACCCTTCACTTAGCTTTTTCCTATAGTTCTGTGTTTGTGTGCATGTCTGAAAGCACACACACACTGGCAGAGTTTTTAGACCCTTCTTTCTTCTGTCTTCATTAGATCTATTCTGTACTGAAAGAAGAACCCTGGATCTGTCCAGTAAATTCCAGAAGCAAATATTCTCTTCTGTGGCTATTAAGAATGTATTTTTTACAATCATGTCAATTGAATACTAAAAGACTATAGTTCATAGTGAGGTGAAGAGTAAAGTATTTATAGCCATTCTTAATAAACTTTGATAGAAAAAGTAAATTCACGGTGGAGAGAAAGCTGTGTTTTATTGAGGAGTAGAAAGTGAAGAAAGAATGTGTCTTTGCTCATTTATTTAATAGGAATATGTCCTAAGAAATATGATTGTTAATTAATACATACATTGGATAAAGTTAGTTGATTATCTTGTTGTTTTTTTTCTCATTTTTATGCTTTCCAGTAAAACTTCTTTACCATTCTAATATATGTTTAAAATAATGTAAAAATTAAATAGAATCCATCAGAATTATAAACTGACCTAAAATGGAATGATTTGGGAGACCATGAGCTCTCATCAAACATTACACAATCATTTAAGAGAATTTCTCAAGGTTTTGAAATAGTACTTTAATAATTTGTAATGATTTTGACCTTTATTATGTGAAATGTTGAACTGTCGAGATGACTGCTCATTTGATTGTTAATTACCCTCCTTATATGGCACATTCAATAAAGGTAGTTCTTGGAATTCCAATGAATGGATTTAGAGTTCTTTCATATTGCTAAAGAATTTTCTTTAAATATTTAAAGTTTTTCCACTTATTTTTCTATGTATTTTAGAAATATTTTATTAAAATATTGAAAGTAGAAGTTTAATGAAGAAATCAAAATTATTTTTTATTCTTAATTCCACAAAAAGTACATAAAAGTGAAAAGATTCACAATTTATCCTACCCATTCGCATTTCTCTCCACAGAATTAACTGTTAGTTCCTAAAAAATTCTGTTAATTCTAAAACCATTCTCTTCCATGTTTTTATATATTGCTAAGGAAATGGAATAAATCTGCTTGCCTAGACTGTGAGATATAGCTAAGCAATATACTTTAGAAACCTTGAGGATATTTTTGATTGCTATGTAGTATATCATAATATGGATTAACTTTTATTTAATATTTCTCTCACTGATAAAATAAAGGCTACTTTTAGTTTTTCACTATTAAAAATGATGCCATGGCCCTGGCTGGTGTGGCTCAGTGGATTGAGTGCTGGCCTGAGAACTAAAGGATCACCAGTTCAGTTCCCAAGGAGGGCTCACGCCTGGGTTGCAGGCCAGCTCCTCACTGAGGGGTGCATGAGAGGCAACCGCACATTGATGTTTCTGTCTCTCTTCCTCTCTTCCCCTCTCTCTAAAACTAAATAAATAAAGTCTTTTAAAAACATTTTAAAGTGATGCCATAACTAACATGTCCATACATATATTTTCTTGTCATCTATGTTTCTGTAGTATAAAGTTAGGGATGTAGAACAGTGAGATCAACAGGTATATAAATAGTGCATTGTGTGAGTGTTTTTCAAACTTTCTTTCACTAAAGTGTAGATGCTTTCTTTGGGGTCTAATACCTACCTAATCATGGTATTATGATGTTTAAGGTTCTTTGGGTATTTGAAATTATTCCTTTTTGTGTGTATGTATTGATTGACTAAAGAGTTTATCTATTCATAACATTAAACATTACTTACTATTGAAATTCCCCACATCCTTAATTAGCCTACTTTATATATAAATTTAACTAGGTATGTTAAACTCTTTGATTATAATTATGGACTCAAGTTTCTATAAGCTTTCATTTTTTTGTTTATTCCTGAAAAACATTAAATGGATTTTAACTCTTTTCAATAGAGAAATTTAATTCAATCAATAGTATCATGATTATTGATTTGATTAACTTTAATTTACCTTATTTTCTTTTCTTTTTCCTAAATTATATCTTCCTGATTGTGCTATTAGAGTTCCAATTTCTCCCCTTTTGTTCCCCTACACCCAGCACCTTTCCTACCCTCAGGCAATTCCCACATCATTTTTCATGCACATGAACCACGTATATAAGTTCTTTGGCTACTCCATTTCCTATACTGTATTTTAAATTCCCGTGGTTATTTGTAACTACCTGTTTGTACTTCTTAATCCCCTCACCTCTTAACCCATTCCCTTAAACCTCCCTCCCATCTAGCAACCATCCAAATGCTCTCCATACCCATGATCCTGTCGCCATTCTTGTTTGTTTAGTCTGTTTTTTAGATTCAATTGTTGACAGATAAGTATTTATTGTCATTGTATTGTTCATAGTTTTGAGCTTCTTCTTTTTCTTAAATAAGTCCTTTTAACATTTCAAATAATAATGGTTTGGTGATGAGGAACTCCTTTAGAATTTTCTTGTTTGGGAAACTCTTTTCTGCCCTTCAATTCTAAATGATATCTGCTGGGTAGAGAAATCTTGGCTCTAGGTCCTGCTTTTCATGATTTTGAATAATTCTTGCCAATCCCTTCCAGTCTGCATAGTTTCTCTTTGGAAATCATCTGACAGTCTTATGAGAACTCCCCTGTAAGTAACTAATTACTTTTCTCTTGTTGCATTTAAGATTCTCTCTTTATCTTTAACCTTTGACTTTTTAATTATGATGTCTCTTGGTGTGGGCCTCTTTGCATTCATCTTGTTTGGTCCTCTCTGTATTTCCTGGACTTGAATGTCTATTTCCTTCACCATATTAGGGAAGTTTTTTTTTCAATATTTTTTTTCAAATAGATTTCCAATGTCTTGCTTTTTCTCTTTCCTTCTAGAACCCTTAAGATGCTAATGCTGGAATGCTTGAAGTTGTCCCAGAAGCTGCCTACATTATCCTCATTTTTTTTTTGGATTCTTTTTTCTTCTTCTTGTTCTGATTGCTTGTTTTTTGCTTCCTTGTGTTCCATATCATTGATTTGATTCTCAGCTTCATCCATTCTATTGTTGTTTCCCTATAAATTGTACTTTATTTCAATTAGTGACTCCTTCATATCTGACTGGATCTCTTTTATGCTATTGAGGTCTTAATGTCCTTGAGCATACTAATAATCAGTTTTTTGAACTCTACATCTGATAGATTACTTTTCTCCATTCTGTTTATTCTTTTTCTGGAGTTTTGATATATTCTTTCATTTGGGCCATGTTTCTTTGTCTCCTCATTTTGGAAGCCTCCTTGTGTTTGTTTCTATGTATTAGGTAGAGCTGCTTTGACTCCATGTCTGTAGCATGGCCTAATATAGTAGGTGTCCTATAGAGTCCAGTGGCACTGCCTCTCCTATCACCCAAGCTGGGTACTCGATTTGTGTTCTTTCTGTGGGCTGAGAACACCCTCCTCTTGTAGTTGAGCCTTGATTGCTGTTTTCAAGTCAATGGGAGGCATTTACCTAGACCAGTCAGCTGCAAGGAATTGCTGTGACCACTGACCACTTACCTCTGCCTTCTGTGGAGAATCAGCTCTGTAGGCACAGGGTGGTGGTGCTCATGTAGTCTGTAGCTGTCCACCTAGTGTGCAGGCCCTGGGGTTTCCTGAGTGCTGCTGGCCAAGGTCAGCTCCCAACTGTGTTCTGCCTATATGTAGATGCTGCTACTTGTGTTGGGCTTGGAGGTTCCCAGGAGAAGCCAAACTGTGATCCAAAGCTGGCTGTTTCTAGTTCCAGGCCTGGAATCACTTAGCAAGAAGTACAGGGGCTAGGTGTCACTGAGGCTGGCTGTTCCTTGTTTGGAAAGATTTAGGAAGCTGTGAAGCATGAGCCAAGACCAGCCATTCATATGGAAAAGCCACTATTAACATCTGTAAGTTGGGTGTAACAGAGCCTCAGAGGATCTTCAGGGTGGAGCAAAGAGTGTTTTGCAGATTGGTGGAGGCTTAGGTGTTATACCTGCCTGCTGGCTCTGTGGCTCTGTGGAGAAATGTTCAGAAAAGGCACAATGGTCTCTGCCTGTCTTTCTGTCTAGGAGAATGCTGTCCTCTCTCTCACCTTGATGCCAGCCACTTCAGTTTCTCCCTGTTTGCCATTGGTGCCTTCAAGCTACTAACCTAGTGCTGGCACTCAAAGGGAGTGAGTCTGAGTAAGTCTGTGGTTAAGTTCTTTAAGAGGAGCTGCTTGGGACTCCGGGAGGTTCTTCCACCAACTTAATCCCTGCTGCTTTTTGCAGCCAGAAGTTGTGGGAATTTATCTTCCTTACACTGGAACCCTGGACTGTGTTGCCTGGTGTGAGTCTGGGACTCCTCACTCCCAAGAGATCCCTCCCAAATTTGCATCCACCATACGTGGATATGGACCTGCCAGTTCCACATCTCCACTCCTGTATAGATGTGGTTTTTCGGTAGTTGACAGATTTCCATTCAACTTGATTTCTTATGGTTCTGAGCAATGGTGGTTCTACAATTCAGTCATAATTTTGATGTGATCGTGCGAGGAGCCGAGCTGTGTTTTCTTATGTCACCATCTGGACTGGAATCTTCCTCAACCTCCACGTTTTCTTTAAGTATAAATTCCTTTTCATTTATTTTTGCTTTTTGTTAAATTAATTATTTTTATTCCATTTTCCTTCTTGTTTGAAAATTATGTAATTTATAAATATTCTTTTATCATTACCTTTGTGAGTTCATTTATTTAACAAATATTTCTTGGGCTTCAACTATTGCCAGTTTTTCTGCTTCTAGGGGTTCCAATGAACAGAACTGACAAAAGTCTTATCTTCATGCATTTATATTCTACTAAGATTAATAAAGGCTATATATATATATATATATATATATGCAAATTACATAGTAGTTTAGATAGTGATACATGTTATTGAATAAAGTAAAACAAGGGGGAACATAGTGAGTGAGGAGGGGAGCAAGTTTCAATAGCATTCTCAAAGAGGGCCCAGGCATCATTCTGGGGAGAACCATCAATAAAAGTAAATGGATACAAAATCCCTGAGGTAGGAGCAGACCTAAGATGTTCAAGGAAGAGCAGTTAAGACTGGTGAGGCTAGATAAAAACAGCATAGTGGTAGGAGCTGAGGTCAAATGTGTAACAAGGTGTCAGAATGGTAAGGACTTTGTGTTTTAATGAATTTGGATTTATATTTAAGAACTGAAGCAGTGTAATTGTTTTTAATTAAACACAAACATTTTTTAGGACTATATTTCACTGCAACCATTGCATTGTGTAAGATAGTACTATATTGCAGTGTGCATGTCAAGAGCATACATTGTTTCTATTATTACACATAAACACACCATCAGCCTAGTGAGGGTCAACAAATTATCCTGAACTATCCAGTGTGTGAATGATCTTTTCTACACACTGATGTAATGTTGAAAGCATTTGTTTGAGTATTTTAGGCAGACTGCACGATTACATTGGTACTTATATAAAATGTAACTGGCAAATAAAATACTTATCTCTGAAATTATAGCATAATTAAATCATGTTTCTAGTTTTGAAAATAAATAAAACCAATTTTGTTTCACTATATATTTTTGCATAATATTGATCCAGAATCACATGGAGATGCAAAAGCTAGTACTACAATCAAGACATTAACAAAAAATAAGGAATTGAAAAAGATACGTCACAAATGTCACTTGAATTTGCTGCAGCAAAGAAAATTTAAAAAGCTGTTTAGAAAAAAATTATGTTTGAAACAACTATGTTATGTGAGTCTACTTTCCCAACTAAGAGTTTATAAATTTTCAATGTAGATTAAGCCATTCCAATAAAAATATAGTATCTAAATTGAGATGTGTCTTTTCTTTCTTTTTTTAGAGAAGGCAAGGGAGGGACAGATACAGCAATGTGGTTGCTTCTCGAGCGCCCCTACTAGAGACCTTGGCCCATAGCGCAGTCATGTGCTCTGACTGGGAATGGAACCTGAGACCCATTGGTTCGCAGGCCAGTGCCCGAGCCACTGAGCCACACCAGCCAGGGCAGAGATGTGGTCTTGAACAGTAAAATATACATTGAATTTCAAAAATTTAGTACAAATAAAATATATACAATAGTTTATGAATAATTTTTATATTGATTATCTGCTGAAATGATATTTTGGAAATATTTGCATATGTAAAATATAAAATAATCTCACTTATTTTTTAAATTTTTACATATGATCTCACCTATAAGTGGAACCTAACCAACAATACAAAGATGCAAGGAAAATAAGACCAGCAACACTGAAAGGAAAAGAAACCAACAGAGACAAGAGGGAAGGAGGGAGGGGTAGGCAGGGGAAAAGGAAAGGAAGGGGCAAGTCAAGGAACATATAGCAAGGACTCATGGACAGAACTAAAGGGGAAGGATTGAGGGAGGGAGAGGGGGGAAGGGGCAAGGGAACGTGGTGGGGGGGATGGCAGAGACAAATGTATTTGGAAAAAAAATAAATTTAAAAAATTAAAAAAATTTTTTTAAATGTTGCTAGAAAAATTAAAATTGTATGTATGGCTTGCATTGTATTTTTATTAGAGTACTGCTCTAGATCATCGGGGCAAAGGTCATACTGCTTTGTATAGGGATGTCCTGTGTTCAGCGGGATATTTAGTATTTAATAATACCTAGTTATTAAATGCCAGTAGAACTCCGCAGTCATTTCAACAACCAAAAATCCTGCTACCTTCAATTGAAAACCGCTGTTCAAATGAACGAATTCCCACAGCTAGAGCCCGAAGGCAAGCATTCATTTAGTTTAGAATAGAGCCTTAGGAGTTTTAACCTAGAGGAAGACGCATTTGTTATCAAACACAGAGAATGTCTAAGGAAAGGAAAAGCTTTTTTGACCAGTTCCTTAAGCAATTACACCAAGAACTTTCCAGGGGTCCCGGCTTGTGAATATTTACTTCAAGCTTGAATTTTTCTAGGATTTTGTGGTTTAAGATTTGGTTTTACTTCTACTGCTTTTTAAAAAATATGTATGTTGCATGCAACTATTGGGTTGGTCATAAAAGTTCATTTGTTTTTTTTCCATAAGATTGTTCTAGTAGCACTTAGTTGTCTTAAACTTTTTTTGAAACAATTTTGTATATTCCTAGACTTACATGATGTAAAATCAATCTCTCTTTCTTTCTTTCTCTCCCTCCCCTGTGCGCGTGCACACACACACACGCACACGCACCCTTGTACTCTCACTCTCCCCCATTTCTAAAATATTTTTACAAACATAGGTACATCCTCTCCTCCTTTATCTCATCTTCCATTCTTCCATTCTTATATTTATCTATTCATTCACGTATACAGTCAGTGAATACATCTTAAGTCTTAGATACCATTGTATATACAAAAGGTAAATGATCATGGTCAGGGTAAACCAAAACAGAAAAAAAAGGGTGAATCTTAAAGTCAGGGGAAAAACATATAGAAGTCAACAAGTAGTTATAATAGATTGTGACAAATGCCACAACACAGGGAATGCAGGGCCTTATGTGAGCGCAACGGAAAGGCATACAACATAGTTTTAGGAAATAAGGAAATGTTAGCTATAATACATAATAGCTAAACTGAAACCGTGGGTATAAAGAAGAAAAGAGATGACAGCATCAAAAGATGTACAATTTTAACACATTAGTATATATTGCCAAAATGCCCTCCAGAAAGATTGAACCATTTAAATTGCTATAGGGAATGTGTAAGACCATTTAAACACAGCAATATTACTGAGTAACACGTGCCACTTTTGAGATGAAAATGATGTCTTACCTTGATTGAATTTTTGACTAGTAAGATCAAATTTATTTTTATCTTTTCATTAACTTTATATTGCCCTCCCAAACTCTTTGTACCCTCTAGAATAATGTTTTCATGGTAAGTAAAATCCTCTAAATACTTAATCTATTCTTAAAATATTTTCTCCGTTTCCTGTCCCTATCAGCCTTAAGTATCTTGGAGTTAAAGCTGGTGTGTACTTCCTCTTTGATTTCTCACCCTGCTTTACAGCTCCCTTATTCCTGCCCACATATTAAACCTCTCTGCTTCCTGGAGCATGTTTCTTTCAGAGTTATGGACTCATCCATCACTAATTAAACAACCATGTCATATCCTTTATTACTTCGGTTATCATCTCACATTCTTTCCCTTCTTACCACGTCCTGCTGTTGTATTTGGTAACTTCAACATCCTTTTAACATTCCAGATGACATAATAGCTTCTTAGAACACAACCCCAATATAGTCTCCTTTCTCCTCTTCTCTCTTTTTGACTGTTTTCCCTCCAACTCTTATGATTTCCTATATGTGGGTCCTTCTCAAAAACGAATGGCTCAAACACCAGTATATTGTTTTCTGATCAAAACTTCCTTTTCATCCAGTGTTCTCAAGTCAAACCCTGGGCTTCTCAAGTCCTTTATGTAATTGCATTTCATCAAGAACCTGACACTGCGTCTTCATTTTTTTCCTAATCAACTTCTTTCTCTCCCTTCATGTTTTCACAGGCCCACATTCTATTCCTTCTGCCCTAGAGTATAATCCAATACTTAATGGTATGTTTCTGGAAGTTAAAATTATATGAAATATATATATTAAAAAGGTATCACATAAAATATATTTAATTATTGAGTCGCAAGTGTGGTTTTCCCCCTCACAATGCTGTAAGTGTTGCTGCACTACCATCCTGTCTTCGATGTTGCAGAACTGGAGACTGAAGACATCTTATTTTATATTTGGGGGAAAAATAAGTTTTTTCTGCTTAAATAATAATAATTCATATTTTCTTTGTCATTAGAAATCTAAATAAGTTCTCCAAGAAATAGCTATACCTAAGTTTCTTTTCACCGTCTCTAAAATATATAGAGCTTTCCCAATCCACATATACCAGTTTCTAAAAAGTCATTAAATGTTTCTTTCATTTGAATTCATTGAATTATTTGCTCTGTTCTCTGCCTCAGGAATAACTATTATTTATAGTTTATGTCATCCACCTCAACTTTTGGGGCTCATTATTTTTCTCTTTATCTTTTTCCCTTTAAATTCTTGATGCTCCTCTCAAGTTACCCCTCTACATCTCTGACTGAGTTTCTGCAGCTTTAATTCTTTATAGCTGAAAATATGGATTTTATTCCTGTTGTTAAGTTTTTATTTTCTCTGAGGCCAGTCTTTGTTTATCATCATCCTTTCTTATAATTCTATTGCTTTTTCATCGCCCTTTCTTTTCTCTTAACAAATGTCTACTTCTCTTCCTGGACACAATGCCTTTGAAGATGCTAAGCACTTGCCAAAAAATGACATCTAGACCTTTCAATAGATCAATTACAAAATAATCTCTTCCTCTAGGTTTCTGAATACCCTTCCATTTCCTCTGTTCTGTGGTGGTTTTCCTCATACACATGGGGAGGTTTCTAATTACTCTCTTCAAATGAAACAAAGCTCTATCCAGTAAATTGCCTGTCTCCCTGCTGGCAAATGCATTGGTATTATTTCAGTATCTTTCTCAGGTCACAGATGACTGGAAGCCTGATGTAGTTCACATTAAACCCAATTCACAATTTTGAGTGGACATTGGTCCAGTGAAACTCTGTAGGAGTTTTCGTTTCCTAGATCCCTGACAATGGGAGCTCATAGGAAAAAAAATTTTTAACCAACATTTAATTCCTTGTATAAACTGTAAACAGATCTTCTCTGTCTCCATTCCCACTCCTTTTCATGACCACTATTTTTAGGGGCTGGGGTCAGGGGGACACAAGAATATACCACCTGATATGAAATGCACACCTGCGCAATATCTGTTAATTTCCTAATCTGTAGTTTACTTGCAGTAGCATTGTCTGAGTAGATATTGAAAGCTGTCAATTAAAGATTCCCAGAAATACAAGTTAAGCAAAAATTAGAGGATTCCTAAAAGCTGTGCATTTTTGTGCCCATTTTCACACAAAGTAAGATTACAGAAATTGTTGATAAATTTAAAGGTCACTTTAATCAACTTTTGAAGATGGCTGTCCTAAGATATTTTAAAAGTCATCAGTTTTTTTCCAGAAAGAAACAGGCTTTCTTTTCTTTATCTGATAACAGCCTATAGCATATGCCAGTAAGGGAAAACTGCAGCAGTTCCATCCAATTTCAAAAATATTTCTCTAGTTGTGTCTAAAATAATCATATTAAATATGAGCTTATTCTCTTTTGCCTATAACTTTCCAGCAAATAAATTATGGAAAACTGTAGCATATTGGACCTAAAACATGGCTTCCAGATTATATGGCACAATGCACTAATTTTGCAAATGAGGATACTGAGAAATAGGAAAAAATTATTTGTACAAATTTAGACACAGAACTGAACACAGAACAGCAGAATTGACACAGAACCCATTTTTCAGAGTCCTCATTTCTCACGAGACCATTCTGCCCCTTGCCTGCTTATTACTGCAGTGACTGGGGCTTCCCTTGCCAGGGGAGGTAAACCGTCTCTGTCTTTATGGAGACAGCAAGAGCCCTCAGCCCTGAACAACAACTGGAAGAACAGGGCCCTGTCAAGTCTGTCAATTTCAAATTTTTCAGACTGTTTTCAAAGACATTGCCAGACGTAGGTCTTCATGCGTGTCTATCTCCAAATAAAAAGAATATTATTCATATGTAGCATAAATTGTTCAAGGAATTATGCCAATAAAAGTATTTTTTTTCCTCTTTTATCTCCAGGTTTATATTGACTAACATTAGAAATTTGTGGTACCTGGGAGCTATTAGCCCCTTGTTTTGGGTCATAGGTCAAAGGCATAAGCTAATATTTATGAATTGATGAGAACTGTATGTGAGTGCATATATTGTAAAATCAAAGTTATGATGTAGAATGAATTAGAATGATGAACAGGGTTATATACAATGACCGAAGCTTTTCTGAGGATAAAGAAGGGTGAGGTACTTTTTTCTGTACCATAGGGTAACATAGGAGCTTATGGTATGTCTGTCCAAAATATGGAAGTCTATTACAGTATGTTAAGAATCGCATCCATTCTCTACCTTATTTCCTTACCCATAATAAAGTCTAAAGAGCAAGGCGTGAGGGCTCTGCAGCCCAACTGATATAAATCCAAATCCACATGTCACGGCTATAATATGTTGAGCAAATTATTTAAACCTCCAGCTAAGATTTCTCACCTATAAATGTAAGTAAGAATTCTACCTCAAAGATACTATCATTGCTGTTTATGTGAAATTAAAACAGGTATTGTATGTTAAAGATCCTCAGCCCATTCCTGTAACATGAATATACAAAAAATATTAGTTCTTCTCTCCTCTCTGGAGGATATTTCAAAAAAGCCAATGTATAATCAGTATTAAAAACATAGTTATGTCCCTTTTAATAAGTCTTTGAATTAATAATCTCCTTCCCTTTTAATCACATATGGATTTATTTTCTCTCATCTCTGTACACCCATTCTCTCAACCAATATTTTTTAATACGTACTATATGCCAGGACTGTTCTAAGCACGTGAGATACATCAATGAATAAAACAATTTCCTGATCTCATGAAGGTTATATTCTAGGAGGGAGAGAGATAACAATAAACATAATAAGCATGGTAGAAACTAGCAATTTCTATGCAAAAGAAACCATCACAGATAATGGATATTTGGAGTACATGGAGGCTGAGCTGAGTCTTTTCATTTTAAATGCAGACATAGAGTTAGACCTCATGTTAAAGAAGTTAAGAGATTGAGCCATGCAGATATTCACATGTTGGGAAAGAGTGCTTCAGAAAGAGGGAAGAGCCAGTCCAAATACCCTATGGTAGAATCCAGAACCAAAGAGAAGCAGCAGGGCTGGGTCAAAGTAAGTAAGAGGTAGAATAATAGATGAGTAAAAGGAAAGGAAAGTGGCAAAGCAGGTGGTCAGATTATATGGTATTTATATTATTTTCTCTGGTTGTATTATTTGAAGCACTAAAGCAAGGATAGATTGGCATGTCATGGTACAGTAGAAAGAACACATAGGTTTAGATCTGATATTCTCAATCACCTACTTATATGGGCTTATCCGTCCAAATCGCACATCTGTGTCTTAGTTCCATTGTCCTTAAAATGAGAAAGAACTTAGATAAATGGATGAACAAATCTAAATCAGCCCAATCTTGGAAAATCATGCAAATTTTAAACCTCTAAAGCAATGAATGAGAAAATGAGTAAATATTCACAAGTAGGTGACTTGGAACACTATGCCAAAAATGTTAAATTTCTATCTCTTTTATCTTTATCAATCTTGTTTTGTCATCCAAAAGTGTGAAGAGATGGATTTATTGATTTTAATTTAAAGGTCACATCTTTTTTGGAAAAGGCAATGTGATTGTCACTTTTGGTGTTTTTTTTATATTTATCACAACTTAAAGGCCTTTAGAAAAGTAGTGAAATAAAAAGGATGTTATTTTAGTCATAACCTTTAGAAAAATGTATGCATTAAGAATGAAAAAAGAAAGGAAAAAAATCCATTAAAAGTAATGTCTTTTTTCTTAATGTTATTTTCTTGATTTTATTTTAAGGGTGATAGATTGCCGAAGAAAAAGAGTAAGATATTGCTTTGCATATTACCTCTGAAAATTCAACTCTCAGATATCCCCCTGGCCTTTGCCTGAGGCATGACTACTCACATAACTCAAGATGATTAAAAATATTAAGTGTTTAATGTTTGCTTCCTATTATAAGTACCAAGAGAAGTTATTTTGAGTTTTTTGTTGTTATTTTACACTTAACACTTTCATGGAAAATATTTTTAATTTTTTATCAGTCAGAATGGACTAGGTTACGTGCTCTAGTAGCAACTCCAAATCCCAGTGGTTTAACACAGGTTAAATTATTTTCACTGTTTTCAAACTGCTGGTTCATAACAACAAAAGTTGTTCTTCCTCATTTATGCTGAATCTCCATCATAGATCAGCAAGTCACTCATGAGGTCACCAGGTTGTTGAGTTCACCAACCTTGACAAATGCTCCCCAAATTACCAAGACAATAAAATAGAATGTGTTGGAATATATTCTGACTTTTAAAGCTTCCCCTGTAAATCAGACACATCTCTTCTATTCACATTCCATTAGCCAAAGCAAGTCACATGGCCACGCCCAACTTCTCATTCTGAGGGGTGGGGAAAACCTGAAGAGCATGTCTCCCAGTCTTTCTCAAGACTACAAAGAGCACTAACTGTTTCTCTGAGACACTTGTTCTTGGTGTCTGTTCTGGCATTCTGGATTCTTTAGCTCTCAGAGAGCCATTTCCCATAAACTTCAAATTGAGGTGGAATGAAAATAAGTGAAAGAAAAAACCAGGGAGCCCATTAGGAATCAGAGGCCAGAAAACTCTCAATGAAAAGTTACAGTCCAAATTAACTCAATGGCCTGCAATTCTACAGCAACAAAATAACAGTCTCTAAGGCTTTTAAACAATTCCCATCATTCCAGTTCACTGCTGCTGTTTTCTCTTCCCCCAGGGTAAGCTATCTTCTGTGGCTTCAAATTGCTTTAGGGAATCTACTGTCAATTCCATAAAACTCAACTATGCAGAATAATATTTTTAAAAGCTTAACAAGAGTTCTCTGATAAGCAGAGTGGACCACATAAAATATTAATACTAAATTTAATCACAGAAGTTAACAGTCATACCTTCACTCCTTGTTTGTTCTCTTTTGTTCCCAGTTGTAATAAATGCTGTTTGTGAATTCCCAGATAGCATGCTCATTGATAGGTTGCCTCCTCACCATTCATGATGCAATTCTTTAAGAATCGCACTTGGGTTTTCTCTGAGAACTCTCCATTCCAAATTCTCAGCCGTGGAGTTTCAGTGAGATTCATCTCAGAGGCAGCCCCAAAGTGAACTCTAATTGACTTAAGCCAATCAGTGCATTTCTCCTTTCTCCCTGACCACAGTGACTGCTTTAGGAGAGCATGAATCACAATTTCCATCAATGATAACAGTACGAGACTCTTGATGGGACCTTTAGGGGAAACAAAATTTCTCCCGGCTCCTGTGGGAGCCATCAGGATATTAGATGCACCAGTCAGTCTGGAGAGAGAATGGGATTTCTGGGAAAGCTTCCACTTTGCTTCCCTGAGTCATCCTGAGGGCAACCTGGGAGGAGGAGGGTAGGATCTAAAGAAAGACAGAGAACTGCACCTGGAGCCCCTTCAGCCTGTGAATCCCTAACCCTACTCTTGGATTTACTGCTGGATGAAGCAATATACTTTCTTTTTGGGTTTAAGTGAATTTTGTTTGGGTTTCTGTCACTCGAACCCAAATGTTTCTTAACAGTGGCATTATCTCATACATAGAGAAGAGAAAATAAGAAAAGAGTGATCCCTCTAGCCTAGGTGCTGACAGGAGCCGAAAGCTTAGCTGAGAGCCTAGCTAGCAAAGAGAAAAATCATGGAACTACCCGGGGCAAAAGGAGACCTTGGTTAGAGCCACGGTTCTGCTGGGTCTCCATGCACAGGTGAGTTTAGTTCTACAAGCCTCAGTGTTTTAATCTGTAAGGGAAAGGAATTCTGTTTGATGATTTCTTAGGTCCTACACAATTATTTAATTATACAAGTTTATTAATAGAATCAAGTACAATAACTCAGAGGGGGCATTTTGGGTCAGAGTAAATAGTCCCTGAGAGTCTGAATGTTTATTTGCCTGCAGTGCAAGAATCAATATCCATAATCATGATATCAGGTCATAAAGTAAAGTTCAAATATTCAATAGCCTCTGTTTTATGGTGGTAGTATATTTTAGAAAGTCTTGAACATAAATGATTAAAATTAAAAATGCAACCAGCAGCAATTCCATACATATGTGCCCTAAGAGATTGGTGCAATGCATCATTGTAAGAATTAAAAACAGGGAAAAATGTAAAGTTTATACTATACTTTTTTAATAAAAAGTGGTAAATTAAACATGATCACATCCTAACTGTGAAAGAATAGATAGTCACATGTAGTTGGTGGTAATGTATGGGGAAAGAAGAGAAAAAGAGAAAAAGAATGAGTTTGGCAGAGAAATGAAAGATTACCACAGGCTCTTATTTGCCAAGAAAAGTCTCTGTTTATGCCAGTGTTATCACTAACAGCCGCCCTTTCATTCTCAAAAGTGTCCTGGTTTGAAAATACATTGTACTGTCACCCAAAGAAAATGAGGCCTTCCCTTACTCCATTGCATAAATATACTAAATATTTTGAATATTTTATAATTAAAAAATAGTTTTTCCATTTTTTGCTTTTTGAGGAAATTCCAAATTGTTTTCCACAGTGGCTGCACCAGTCTGCATTCCCACCAAACACTGGACTAGGGTTCTCTTTTCTCCACAACCTCATCAGCACTTGTTGTTTATTGACTTATTTATGACGGCCATTCTGACTGGTGTGAAGTGTTACCACATTGTGATTTTCATTTGCATCTCTCTGATGGCTAGTGATGTTGAGCATCTTTTCATACGTCTCTGGGCCCTGTGTATGTCCTCCTTGGAGAAGTGTTTGTTCAGGTCCTTTGCTCATTTTTTAATTGGATCGTTTGTCTTTCTGGAGTGGAGTCATGTGAGTTCTTTACATATTTTGGAGTTCAAACCCTTGTCTGAGGTATCATTGACAAATATGTTTTCCCATATGGTTGGTTTCCTTTTCATTTTGCTGATGTTTTCTTTAGCTGTGCAGAAGCTTCTTATTTTGGTGAGGTCCCCCTTGTTTATTCTTTCTTTTATGTCCCTTGCCTTTTGACCCAGCCATTCCACTGCTGGGATTATACCCTAAGAATCCCAAAACACCAATTCAAGAAGAACCTATGCACCCCAATGTTCATAGCAGCACAATTTACAATAGCCAAGTGTTGGAAGCAACATAAGTGCCCACCAATAAATGAGTGGATCAAAAAATTATGGTACACATACGATCTCACCTATAAATGGAATCTATTCAACAAAATAAACTAAATAACAAAATACACCACAGGCATGGAAACATGGAGCAGACTGAAAGTGACAAGAGGGGATGGAAAAAGAGGACAATAGTGGAAAGAAGGGGAAGAGACTAGACAAAGAACATGTATGAATGACCCATGAACATGGACAACAGAGTGGGAATTAACTGTGGGAGTGGGGGTTGGGGATGGGATGGGTGGAGGGGGGCAAAGGGGGAAAAATTGAGACAACTGTAATAGAATAAACATGAATTAATTTTTTTTAAATTATAGTGCATTTACACAATAGAATACTACACAGCAGAAAGAAATAAAGAGCTGCTATCCTTCACAACAGCATGGGTGAAACTGGAGAGCATTATGTTAAGTGAAATAAGCCAAGAGGGTAAAAGACAAAACCATATAATCTCACCTGTGAGTAGAACCTAGTCAATAAGACAGGCAAGTGGGGGAAATATAACCAGCAACATTGAAAGAAAAAACAAACCAATAGTAATGAGAGGGAAGGAGAGAGGAAGGTAACAGAGGAAAGATCAAATCAAGGAACATGTATAAAGGACCCATGGACAAAACCAAAGTGGGGAAGGATTGAGGGTGGGAGGTGGGGACAGGTGGGGAAAGGGAAAGTGGTGGTGAGAAAATGGAGATAAATTTATTTGAACAAAAATAATAAAAAAGCAAAATATGTATGTATGTGTATCACTCTTTCAAATTAAAAAAAAACTTGACATGAATTATTTGCAACATCTAGAACAGGAGTAGCAGAGCATTTGTAGGATCGCGAAACCTGAAATTCAAAGGCTAGCTTGCTGGGAAGACTGATAAATGACACTGTTCTGTCTAATAGAAAGGAAATATGATTATTCATGGTGCTCTCTCCACTCACCCTCACTTTTTCACACCATGACCTAATGACATAATGGGATGCCTCAAACCCTCTGAATGCCATTGTTCCTTGTATCATTTTGGTCAACAGAGAAAGGCATATAAGTAGATGGATAATTAAAGCTGTTTTTTAGAAGCTTCTAACTATGAGGCAGAGCTGAAGTCATTTATATATAAACTATATGCACACACTTTACCTTTGAATATCATCAGGTTTGAACTGAGAGTGAGTCCATTTTACATTTTTTCCAATAAATAGTATAAATGTATTTTCTCTAATGATTTTCTTAATAATATTTTCTTTTATTATAAGAATACAATATATAATACATATATATATAATAAACAAAATATGTGTTAATCTGACTGTTATCAGAAAGGCTTCTGGTCAACAGTAGACTATTAGTAGTTAAGGTGTTGGGGAGTCAAAAATTATACATAAATTTTTTATTATGTAGGGAAGAGACATCACTTACCCCTGCGTTGTTCAAGATTTAACTCTATGTACACAAACACGCACACATGCACACAAGGGTGAACCAAAATAAAATCATAATTTATTTATAAAAAAGTTATGTATTTACTTTTCCATGTTTAAACTTCAGTCACCCTCAAAGTACTCCATTTGATGTAGTGCACCTACTGAGACTTTTTTCCACTGCTCAGAACAGTCTTTGAACTCATTGATTTTGATGCCTTTTAGTGCTTCTGCCATTTTTTTTGTTTCACCACATCCACATTAGCAAAACGTTTCCCTCTGAGGACTTTTTTCATCCAGGGAAACAAAAAAAATTGCTTTGGGTGAGATTAGGTGAATAGGGAGGGTGGGGCACAGAGGTCATGGTGTTTTTGGTCAAAACCTGCTGAACACTCAGCGTGGTGTGAGCAGATGTGCTCGTAAATCACCCATCATGAAATGAGCTAATGTGTTGAAAAAGTCTTAAAAAAAAGTTCACTGAAGCCTCTCATACCCTCTCACAACAACACCAGCTGGTACACTGATAGTGACGGGTTCCTAAAACACCTAATGGGGGAAGCCTGAACTAAAAGAGGCCCTCCCTCCAGAAGATAATTCTGGCTTTCTTCATGTATACCTATAAATTTAAAAGTTGAATTTCATGCCAAGCTGCAAGGAGAGAGACTCAGTAAAAATTCCTTAGAAAAATCTTTTGCCTTTCATCATTAACTTACTCTCTACAATAAGAGATCTTATCATTCAACATACAAAACTTAGCACAGATAAAAATAAAGACATTTTCTTGACAATACACATAACAATCCTCCCCTGGGTTGCTGGTTATACCCACAGGAGGCTGGGCCACTACCCAAGAGAGAACTAAATCAGAACTTCAGGGATTGGGGTCCTAGAATTTGCTTTCTTAATAAACTCCTGGTGTGAATGAATGACCTAAAAGGTGTCATCCATTAGTGGAGCTTTTCTTCCCCAGGAGTGTGCACCCCAGCAACAGAGACTTTTCAGAAAGAATCACCTCATTAGATCACAAACACTGTAAAAACTGAGTAAAATAGAATAGTGCTATACTACCTACCAGTAACACCATCTAGATTTTAAGGATGAATTGGTATTCACAGAGAAATAATCCATTGTAACACTGCTTAGAAATACTACCAGTCAAATCATGTCCCTTAACATGTAAAATCCTGTTCTGATACATTTGGCCTGATACAAAGGCATAAATACCAGACACGACTATTTTAAGAGAATTACACTACATTTAACATCTGAGCTAGGCCATTTGTTATTCCTTAAAGGTCTGTCATCAATCTTATACTATTCCAAAAAGTCAGTCTCATTCTACTATTCCGATCTACTTTATATCTAACAATCATCTATTGACTGTCTTTTGCAGGCTTGGCACTCCACTGACAGGTATGGAAATGAGGGTAGGCGGGCTTCACATTTACTGGGTGCCTGCTTTGCATTAAGCAACTGGGACTTTAAATTGCATTATGATGCTCTTTGAGAGCACTAAGTTTGTTTAAAGGACCCTATGCTAATATTGGAACTGAAAAATCATTCTCACAAAAAGGTTAGTAATTTCAAGGTTAAATGCCCATGCTATAATTTTCTGGAAGGTAAAAAAATCATTTGAATTTAATATGCTATGTAGAAAAACATACTGGAAGAAAATATATTTTGTTTTTTCCTCCAAAATTCTGCTCTTCTTGATACTTAATAAATTTCTGGATTTGTGTTATGCTTTCCTCTCATAATTTTGTATTCATCTTTTATAGTGGCATTTATCTCCCAGGATAAAATACAAAAGTTAGAAATCTAATTTACAATATGTAGATTTTTATGACTGTCATGATTCCAGGAGCATGTGCAAACAGAGTATCCCTTGTCTCAACTCCTCACTCCAAAAAGCCAGCATTCATATAGAATTTCTGTATGAGATCCAGTTTGGGGAATCTTCAGGAAAATTCTCCTTAAAAGCACAAAATTCTTCTGGTGTTAGGTTTGACCCTGTCCTCATGATAATGAGGGACCATTGTTCCCAAGTGTGTTATGCAACAGATAGCTGTACCCTGTCTTAAAAAGACAGCTCCTTTTTTGTACAAGAAGAATGAACAGCATATACAAATCTTGTACTTTTACTTAGGAGTCCTGCTGCCTATACCTATGACATGTGTATCTCCTGAACCTATGGCAGAAGAAACATGTTGCTTTGTTTAAGACTTAGGAAGATTGTCTGGTGAGGATCCTCACCTCCACCTTCCAATTATAATAAAGTTGAGCCTTGGTAAAACTGTGATAGATTGTATCACTGTTTTGCTGTCTCTGCCCAGCAATTCAGAGCAATGCAGATTAAGGTACCTCTCTTTTCTTTCATCCCCAGTCACCAAGGAAGGAAACACAGTTAGAACACAAGGCCTTTTAACAGGTCTCTGCCACCCGCAGGTCTTGCAAGTAGTGTTGGTAACATCAGCTTGTCATTTGGGTTTTGCATTTACTAGACAATAAAGAGCGTATGAATACCTGTGACCATGGCCAGTTCTCTTGGATTCTAAAACATTTACCTGAATTCAAATATATCAGTTAGCTAATCAAAACAAGGTCTCACCTAGAAAGAAGAGTTATTCCTGATTTATGGCAAACCCTAAAACAACCCTCCCTGATATATAATATATTCTCCAATCTTCTATCATTTATCCTCCTATCTTGAGGCTTAAGACCGCCTTAAAAATATACCTCATGACCTAGACCACAACCAATCAGATAATTTATCATTTCTTTTGTCATATGAAATTCCAACTTATTTTCCTTCTACTGGAGAGCATACACACAAAAGTTTTGACTTACATAGATTTTTTAATAACAGATAAACAAGCATTGTTTGCCTTCTTGTTATTAATCACAGTAGTTTTAACCACTCACAATCAAACTTTTAATGCATGAAGATTTTCTCTTGGTGATAAGGACAAATGTGGAACCTGAGGAAATGGTCACCATCAAATAAAAGCTTTTGACTCGTAAAATGGGAAAAGTGATGCATACAAAGTTGTTCATCCTCAGAGAAGGGGCAACTCTTTATATTAATTCCTCATTAAGATATGAGAAAGAAGAAGTATGGAAAGATTCTAAAGCTTTAAGCCCTTTAACACAGCTCTCTTTGATTCTGTCTGAATTAGGTTATTATAGCCTTGGGCCATTGCCAGACTAATGCTTATTAACAGTTAACAGGGAGTTATTTTTAACTATAGCTCCACTCAAGAACTTATCATTCACACTAGGTTGTTCAAAGTACAATTTCTGGGAAAGAATACAGATGCTGAGGGAAGGGCAAATGTTAGCTAAACCAGTAAAGCTGCAGTTAAATTCTCTCAGCATGACTGGTTTGCTTCTTTTTTAAGTGGACCTAAAGAAATTCCTGCCAGAGCAGAAATTTTGCAAAATCCAACTGCAAACATAAAAATAACTTACAAGGAACCACCTTGGTTTGTACTTTTTCCTTTACATCATATTAATTAATTAGTAAAGAAAAAAGCATGTTGAAGGGGAAATAAGAGATGTCTTGTTGCAATAAGTAAAGTACTTGTGATAATAGGGTGAGGCATAAATCATGTAAATAATCCTGTAATAGTTGAAATACTAAACTAGAAATAAGTTCAATTCATTGCTGTCCAGAACATGTCTCAAGAAATATGATAAAATCAATCCATGAATACTACGAGCACAGCAATGGACTGGGTACAGTTAGGAAAAGGAAAAATACTGGACGTGTAGACATAAATGAATATAAACAGCACATTAAAGTGGCTAGAAAGACCTAGATATACAATAGAAGTTTAGTAAAATGAGTGAGTAATCAAAAGGAAACTGACAAAGCCATTATCATAAAAGGAGACTTTGACATAGTGCTCTTGGACTTGGACAAATTAGGAAGAACAAAAAAATAAAGAATTTGATGCCTATAATAATACTATGAACTAAATTGTAAAAATTTATATACATTAAATTATATACTCTCTACATATCACACTTAGATTCTATTCAAATGGCAACGGAACCTTTATCAAATGCCCATCAGTAGATGAGTGGATAAAAAAGCTGTGGTATGTTTACACAATGGAATACCACTCTGCCGTAAAATGAAGGAAACCTCACCTTTTGTGACAGCATAGATAAACCTGGAGAGTATGATGTTAAGTGAAATAAGCCAGCCAGAGAAAGACACGTAGCATATTATTTCACTTACATGTGAAATTTAATGAACAAAATAAACAAACATATGAAATTGAAACAGACTCAGATACAGAGAACAGACTGACAGCTATCAGAGGGGAGGCGATTTAAGAAGCTGGGTGGAAAAAGTGGAGGGATTAATAAAAAAAATAGTTTCATAGACACAGAAAACAGTATGGCGATTACTAGGGGGAAAGGGAGTGAGCAGAGGTAGAAGAGGATAAAAGGGAATAAATGGTGATGAAAGAAAACTTTACCTGGGATGGTGAACACACAATACAATATATATATTATGTATTATAGAATTGTATACTTAGAATCTATATAATTTTATTAACCAATGTCACCCTAATAAAGTCAATCAAATTTTTTAAGTGAAAAAATAGGTCATAAAGTCAGTCATAAAGCAAATCTCAATACATTCCAAAGCGTAGAAATTGTACAGTTTATATTTGTTGGCCTCAATGCAATAAAACATAAATGACAAAAAATATCAGATAAAATAACAGATAGAATAGAGCACTCTATTAAGGAATAATAATACACTTTGATCAAAGGAGTTTAGTTCAGAAGTATGAATGATTCATTATGATGGAAACTATCGATATAATTCATTATTTTAATAAATCAAGCAGACAAATTCAACATTCCCTTCTGATTTCTTTTCATAGATTTAGAAAACTACAAGTCAAAGAATATATTTATGATCTGCTAAATAATATCAATATTTTAAAAATCAACTGCTATATTTAAAACTAAAACACATAACTTTCTCCATTAAAACCTAAAAGAAATGAGGAAGGAAACACAGTCCAACAGTATTCTTCAATGTTGTTCTGGAGTTTAAGATAAGGAATAATAGGCATATATACTGGCAAAAAAGAAAGCATTGTGTGCAAATGTGACAACCTATCTTAAATATGCAAGAATTAATGGACAAATATTAAAAAGGATAAGTATGTTCAGGATGGTATATACAGAGTGGGGCAAAAGTAGGTTTACGGTGGTTTGTATGGAAAATAAATAAAAAATAATAATACAAGAATAAACACTGTGTTTTACATAGTCACAACTGTAAACCAATTTTGCCCTACCCTGTATTTATAAAATAGAGGCAAAAATTAATTATATTATATTAATTATATTAATAGTCAATAATTAATTATTAGCAATGAGAAACATGTAAAATTATAGATTCTTTTATTTTCTAACCAATGTAGTCCCAATAAATTCACCATCAAACCAACTTCAATATACTGGAAAGAAAATATTGGTTATTGTTTATAATTTTCAATTTGCAGGTGTGGAAAAAATTATGAAAAATGAGAGAGATGCACTTTTATGTCTCCCAAGTGTGCAATGAGTAGATCAAATTGTAAACACCATGTCTAAAATGTGATTTTTAATAGCATCTCATATGATTTAGAACTAATCTCATCTTGCTCTTGAAACCCACTTTTTGATGATAGAAGATATAAGTTTGGTAATTTAAAGTTTGCCCTCTACTCAGCTACTATATATACTTATTCTAGCTGAATCACTTTTGAGAACTTATTTAATTCAAAATTAATCTTTCTATCAGAGCTGTCTGTCTTCCTTCATGAAGGTTTCTTCTTTGTTTCTTCTTCCCTAGAAGAGATATGGACACATGGGAAAGTTTACAGACTCAAAGTTCAGAGAGGAGCCTTGACAGTTTACTCACCTATGGGTCTCCACTGACCTATGCACTGTGATGGTTTGCACTGGTCCTTGATAGTTTAGCACCAGCACCTGTTAAGTGCAACTGGTCCCTTCAGATTCACTCTGTCTCTCCGTCTTTCTCTGTCTCTCTCTCCTCTCGTCTCTCCCCTCTTCCTCATCTCTATTTCTCTTCCTCCATTCTCTCAGCAGTCATGCTTCCCTCTTTTCTGCCTATTATACACTCCAGAGACATATGAGTGTTAAGCATATCTATCCTCAACTTTCATAATTTTTTCCACAACAGCATAGAGATTATTGTTTGTAATTCTATAAACTAATATACCAAACCCCCCAGAAAGATTTCTAAACCTGGACTCAGCTAAATTTTGCCACTCTAGGGGGAAATTTGTGCTTCAGTGAAAAACTATGCATTGTCTAGACTCTGGGTTATCTGATTTTGAGTCTATAAAAGCTAATTTATATGTCTGCAAATTCAGGATAACTGATAGCAAGGTAAATTAATTCTTATCAATATACATGTAAATTATGTTCTGTCTTGACACTGACTCAAATGAGCATCCTTTTTAGATGCTAATTCTTCTCCACTATCACTATTCTCAGTTTGTTCATATTTATGGTGCTCCCCAATGGGAAATCCAGTTTTGCTTCCATTTACACATTCATTTCAATATTCCAGATCTATATATTTGTCTGTTCTTTGGATCCCCTTTTGAATCAATTTAGCCTCTACCTAATTTCTTTATTATGAGTTTAATAAAATTTTTAACTTGTTTGCATTTTATGTCTATATGAGATTCATGATTTTCCTTTTGCTGAAAATTATCTTTAAACATCACTCTTGTGTATTCTAGGACCCTTTGTCATTCTCCCCTGTCATCTCAGGACTGAGGCCCGTACACAGTGAGGAAATGCACCTATGGAAATTCCAGACAGCTGAAATTGTCATGCAGAGGGGATTTGTAAGGGGATATTATACTGTCCCAAAAGGACTGTGGAGGTGTAATAGGGAAGATTTCCATTAAAGTTGGGGTTAACATTTATTCACATTGGAAACCAAGATGCAAAACTCTAACACTTAGCTAATGGTAGTAGACTTTACTCTTTGGTAGTAAAGGGTGTCAGAACCCGCCTCCCCACATGTGCCACTGTGGCATGTGAATTAGTTTGAGCTGAATGCAACTGGGACCCTGTGAGCTCAAGAGAAACTTACTCCTTCCTTAAAGAATATAAATGGGAGTCTTGCCCATAAGAGTTATTACCACAAATAATTTTTGTGACCTATCTATGTGACAGGACAAACTTCTAATGACTGAACATTTGGTCTTCTTACCATCCTGTGAATTACCTTCCTCCCCTCTGAAGCCCCAGGCACCTTACCACATCCCTTGACTCAGGGTGTCACCTGTACCCCATTTTACCTTTATGTCTCTGAACCTCTCATGTATGTGAAGCCTCTGACTCTCTCATGTATGCAGGGTTCCCAGATGTATGTATGTAATAAAATGTGTTCATGTTTCTCCTTTAATCTATCTCATGTTGAGTTAATTAACACAAGCTAAAAGAACCCACAAGGGTAGAGAACATTTTTCCTTCCCCACAGTATGTGACTGAATTTGTGGTAAATCAGACCTCAAAACAAATATATCTCCCACCTAGAGGTAGATAACAGGAATCTTGTTTCAATGATAGCATTATGGACTGGTGTCATGCAACCTAACAGGTACAATGATTTTTCAACCTTGGGATTAGCTGTTATCCTCAAGACATATCACCTGTTATATAGCAATAAAACACATCACAAAACAACTCATATTTTATTGCCTAGAAGAAGTTGATCCTAATTTATGTCTCACAGTGTATCAATATAGCTTCCAAGACTGAAGAAAACTCTGCTGCTTACTGACCCATAACTGTTGACATGAAAGCCTTAGCTTAAAAAAAAATTCCTTTCTAATCAATTTAGAAAACAACCCTACTGCATCCATTGGAGAAACAGAAGTTAAAATGTATATGCTGTCAAACACCCTTTACCTTAGGAGGCAATTTGCTACATGAGGTGCTGAATGTAGGTGGGTACCAGAGGATATGGTTTATGATGAACTGAGGTTCGGGAGATCCAAGAATAAATCACAATGCATGTCATGCAAAATATAGCGATCACTACATTTATACTCATCATCAAGCTGTTAGGGACCTTAATATTGGCAACACTGACATTTATAAAAGACAAAAAAAATTTCAAGACTATGTATTTGCCAACAAAAATCTGGAAGTAAGCCTTTGATAAAACAATGTATTAGATGGTTTTGGAATGGCTTATATACCCGCAAACCTTAGAGAAAGTTTGGAGGTGATTTTAGATGCTATAGTTTAGAAATGTGTTTTGACAAGGTATGTATGTGTAAGAGATACTTTGGAATGACCAACGTCCTCCTGGATCTAGTAGAACAGAGGTGGAGGATTAATGAAATGTCTTGTCAGATGACCACCACATATGTAGCTGTTGGGTAGCTGTTGTGTCTCTCTAAAATTTATGTTGAAGTCCTAATTTAAAAGTAGAGTCTTTGAAGATGTAATCAGTTTAAGATGAAGCCATACTAAATGAGAGGGTCCCTAATTCAATGTTTGATATAATTATAAGAATAAGGGAATTTGGATACAGAGATGCCCAAAGAGAGTATCATGTAAAGGCGTAAAGCACACAGACACACATGATGAGAGAAATAGGAACCGCACAAGCCAAGGAATGCCAAGGATTGTCAGCAGCCCCCAGAAACTAAGAGAGGCAAGAAAAAAACATCCCCTAGAGACTTCAGAGAAATCATGGTCTTTCTGACATCTTGATATTGAACTTCTAGCCTCCAAATTGGGAGAAAATAATTTGTTTTTTTAAGCCACCCAGTATGTGGTACTTTGTTAAAGCAAACCTAGAACACCAATACATTGGTATTGCTAGTTTTGCCACATGCCAATAATATGAATACTTTACAAGGAGAGACCAGTCAGACTTGTGCACTGGGCATCTGTACCTAGGACATCAATGTTGCTGGAAATGAGCTAAGGTTGTTATTCTCATTTTGGAGATGAAATGTCTGTTTTGCAATAAGTAAGAAGAGGAATTATAGTAAATCTAGATAAGGATGAAGGTGACTTCTTCAGTAAATGTAGTGATTTGCCCATTTAAGTATCTTATCTTGGATGGAAGTTGTTATCACGGCCTAAGAAAAAGGGAGTTGACATCACCCCAATGGTGGTTTCTGGGGTCCATGAAATCTTTCTGTATTTTTCTTGCTTTGTCCAGATGGCATTTTCTCCTTTTTGATATGTTAAGTTCTCTCAGCAGTCATTGGTGATGCAAATTCACCATATTCTTTAGTTTTACTGTATTTCGTATGGAAATTCTGCCTCATAGAAAGATGTTGACTCTGATGGGCATCTTTTTTGAACTGCTAAATCTTCTCCAGCTTCTTTCTATTCTCCTCCATTTGTTCATCATTGCTGAATAAAGTACTTTTGTCCCATGTTGGGAATTGAGACAGGCTCTGTCAGAGTTGGGCTGAGTTCATACTAAATTATTTCAGCTCAGAAGATGGAAGAACAAACAAGTTTTATTTAATATGATTTCTCTTTTCCAGGAAAGGCGGCTGATAGCTGAGGAGCACTGGGACGAGAACTACAGCTAGGGGAAGTTGCATCAGAGAACTGACTCTTCGTTGACAACTTCCTCTCCGTGTTTCTACGGAAGCACACAAATTAACAGGGTAAGTATTTTACTTCTGTCTAGCAAGTGGCATGTCCTCACAGCAGTGCTGAGCATTCTTTCACTTGCCATTGTCCCCAGTCACTATGGAAAAGCACTCCGTTAGGATAGGATGACCGTTCCATGTTCTGTTTTTCATTTGCTCCATTGAATGCTTCACAGAGTGAGCTGGCAAGCATGTATCATAGCGGTTCCCGGAGGCTGTGTCACCGATGTTGTGTATGCTGAAAAGTTTAAATAACATGGACATGTCCAGCAATGTAACCAAACCACCCAGGTGATGAGGGAGGCCAGAAGGCAAAGGGAGGGAAGCCACACCAATGGAAATCAAAGCATTTTGTAGTGTTTGATGTTAAATATTGTCAACAATGAGAAACCACCTATTCACCAGCCCATTCAGCCACTATCCTCTGTGAAATAAAAGATTTCAATGAAGACAAATAAAAAAGAAAAAATATTGCAGCAAGAGATTGTGTGATAAAATCACTTCATTGTATTAAACCAGTCCCTGCACCATAAAACTGGGTGTCTGATGAAAGTGCTTGAGGAAAATAGTGGCTGAAGATATTAAACTGTATCATTAAAATAGAGATAAAATTGTCAGAGCCTTAATTTTTGCCTCTTAAATAAAAGGGAAATGTCCCTTGAAAAGCATTACCAATACCCATACCCATATACAAGAGTATAAAAAGTCTAAAGAAATGAGAACATAAAGAGATGGAGCAATAAATAATCATCCATTCAACAAATACATCTACACTTCTTTGCCAGGAAATAGTATATAATGATGAGTAAACCCAGACCCTGCTTTCATGAAGCTTATAGTCTGACTATGTAAAAAAGGCATAAAAACAGCATTCCCATAAATGCATAGTTGTATAATCCAAGTTAATAATATAAAAGAAATAATGATAATAATAATAACATCTAAAACAGAAAATATTTTCATGTTCCAAGCACTGTTTTAAGTTATTCATATGTATATTAACCCATTTAATCCTCCAAATCACCTTGGGCAGCAGGTATTACTTTTATCCCTATTTTATAATGAGAGAATTAAAATACAAAAAGGTTAATTAATTTGCCCAGGGTCATAAGGCTAATAATACACAGTAGGTCCAACATTTGAACTCATTCTATCTCCAGAGTTTATGAGATTTACTAGGACCTTATTTGAGAGTATCAACATGGAGACTTAATACAGAGGGAACTGGGAGGGTTCAGGAAGGCGTCACTGAGATGATGGCATTTTTTTAAAAGATGAAACATGAATAATGGTTCCAAGTGGAGTGAAGAGCGTGGGCTGTCTCTGAGGCAGGAGCTTCTGGTGCAGAAGAAAATGAGAAGTCTGTCTGCCTTGAGCATGGCAAGACCATGAAACCACATGAGGCCAAGATTGATGTAGGTGGAAAGTTCAGACTACACAGAAACTGCCTCATAGGAAGAATTTTGTGTTTTATTCCAAGTGCAATGGGAAGCCTTTGGGGGGGAAAATAAAGAGGGGAATTGCATGTTTCTCTTTTAGTTTTGAGTTGCGCACTCTGATTTTGTGAGGATTAAATACTACTCCTAGGTTCATAGTTCACATAAAGTTATCCTAATGAATTGTATTTTTATTTCAATAAAATAAAAGCAACCATATTTTCTTGACCATTGGAATTGCACTGAAATAATTTAAACATAAAACACAAAATAAAAACTATCACAATAAAACTATAAAACAAAATTAATAGTTTAATAAAAAATATAAATGTTAGAATTGATTCAATTACTTATCTTTATAACAGGATATGATAACTAACTTTGGAAAAATTGAAAATATTATCCAAAAAGGTATCAGGAATATGCAGTTTAGAAGAAAGTGTGAAAGGAAATTTCTCCTCAACTTTCAAAACAATAGTTCCAATATTATTTAAAATACAAATAGACTTACTGCAGAAAACCCCAAACTCACTTTTGAAAGTAACCTAAAAACTGATAGAAAGCCCTGAAGAGTATTACACAGATACACAGAGCAAACCTGACTCAATTATTAACATGGATGTGATAATCTAAAGTAGATTATTAGAGGAGTTCAAATATATGTTAACAGAAGAAAACTAGACTTTGGGTGTTGAACACAAAATAGAGTATAAAGATATCAAATTATGATACTGTATACCTGAGATTTATATAAGATTATTAACCAATGTTACCTCAATAAACTTAATTTTTAAAAGGTAGATTAATTAGAACATGGTCAGAAGAGTATGGCCAGGAATCCCCTTAATTTAACAGTTGGAAATCCACAACTACACTATATTTTGTCAGTAGATAAATTGTTAAGGAGAAACAAATAATCAAGTACATAGTTTCCCAAAAGGTCAATTAACATCTTTTAACATCTTTCAAAAGAAAGAAAATAAAAGGTATTTGTAAACAGACAAAAGAAGCATACTTATTGAGATGATAAAGAATATTTATATTAAGGAAAATTCAGTATTATTCTTAATAAGAAAGCATCCAGAAGAAAAATAAAAGGGGGGGGGGAGGTGGAAAGAGGAATATTATAGTCATTGTTATCTTCAGACTCTAAAATCTAATATATTATACATATATCTGACACAATTAAAATTGTGTGAAACTTCCCCAGCAAGTCAATTAGATAAAAAGAGCAGATAGAAAATCAAAAGGTAACTATCACTATTGAGTAATAAAAATTATATTTTGAATCAGTAAGGAAAGGATAATTAATAAGTAATCATTTATTTTTCACCCCAATTAAATAAGGGATTAATTTCCAAAATATACAAGAAACTTCTTCAACTTAATAGTACAGAAACAAATAACCCAATTTAAAAATGGACAAAAGATTTTAGATTTCTCCAAAGAAGATGTACAAATGACCAACCGGTATATAAAAATATGTCCAACATAATCATCAAGGAAATACAAATCAAAACTACAGAAAATATCATCTCACACCAATTAGAATAGCTATTTTTTAACAAAGGTAATTGTTGGCAAGGTTGTCAAGAAATCAATACCCTTGTAAGAATTAAAATGGCACAACAGCTATAGAAAACAATATGGAGATTCTTCAAAAATTAAAAATAGAAATATATTACCCAACAATCTTATTTCTGGGTAAATATCCAAAAGAAATGAAATCATGGCCTCCTGGACTTCCATGTTCATTGTAGCGCTGTTCACAGTAGCCAACACGTGGAAGCAACTCAAATGTCCATTAGATACATATATAAATAAAATGTACTATATACACACAATGGAATATTATTCAGCCTTAAAAAAGAAATTATACCATTTGTGATAGCATGGATGAACCTGGAGGACATTATGTTTAGTGAAATAAGTCAGTAGAGAAGGACAATATTCCACTTATCTGAGGCATATAATCAAACTCATCGAAGCAGAGAATATAATAGTAATTTCCAGAGATTTGTGGGTGGCGAAAATGGGTATAAAGTTGCAATTATGCTAGATGAGTAAGTTCTAGAGACTTATTGTACAATATAGTGCATATAGTTAATAGTATGGAATTGTGCACTTTGAAATTTAAGAAGGTAGATGTCATGTTAATTGTTCTTGCCACACACAAACAAGAAAAAAAAAGAATGAGGAAACTCTGGGAGGTGTTAGATATATCTATTGTCTTGATTGTGATGGTGATATTATAGGTATTTGCTGATGTCCAAACTCTCATCATTAAATATGTGCAGTCTTTGTATATCAATTATACATTAATAAAGTTTTTTTAAACAAAAATTTTGGGAAAAGCTGGTTTATATTACAGCTTTAACCAAAAACTGTTTTTGCAATTTAAAAAGTCAGTATCCCTCATTTCATATTTCTCTCTCTCTCTCTCTTTCTCCCTCTTTCTCTGTGCACCAGCATCTATGTGTTTCTCTGTGATTACTAATGCTTGCTGACAATCTCATAATCTTAGCCATTTTACCACATAAACTATTTTCACATGGTTCTGAGAGGTTTTAATTACCTCGCTATTTAATTCATTACCTGTCAAAAGCTGAGATTTCAAATAGGATATTTAAAATTTTTTACATATTTCAGCATTTTTCATACATTTTTCTTATCTACTTACTAGGCAGCTCAAGTGAATATTCTTTGTCCAGAAATAGAATTCAAATAAGTAAATTATGCATGAAAATTAAAAATACTAATTATAACTGCTCTGGTCTCTTCTAGAATTTTTTCTGATTTCACAATAAGTAACATCTACTACACATATTTTACTAACAGAATTATAGTGGAGAGTGCTTATGGCTAGTGTGCTTTCTTTATTCCCATAAAACACACACACACACACACACACACACACACACACACAGTTCCATAACCACATATTCCCCCCTTGACTCTGAGGTCCCTCGGGCAGTGGTTAACGGAGCTGAGTTTATCCTTTATGCTGAGATGAATAATGCATGACAGTAAAACACCAGTCAGCCAGCACGATCAGTGAAAGCAGACGACTGATCAGCTTTGACTGATGGGAGCCCTGCGAACATAATACACATGGAGAGATCCCTTGTCAGCATAGCTCCATTGGCCTCGGCTCCAGGTTATTATTGCTTCTAAAACATAAGTCTGAAGTATGTACTTTAGCTGTGATTTTACCTCCCATGCCCTCATGCTGAAATGCAGCCTCTATTATTCTCTTATAATGAAGAGCCAAAAAATTGATTGGGCTTACTCATATCTATTTTCATTAGCATTAGGAAAGTTTAAATAAATGCCATAATCACAAGTTACTAAAAGTTAGTATTATTTTACCCATACAATGGATTATTTCTGCCAATTGTTTAACTTCTTAAAATAGAGTTTATTTGATACTTTCTACCCACTGCGTTCTCTAACTGAAACCCATACCCCATTTTCACCTTTTAAAACAATATGTTTAAGTAATGGTCTTTTCCTCCAAATGACACATTTAAAAATATCCAAATCCTATAGCAAATTTTCTATTCTGACCATTTTCCAGTCAGCCTTTGATTCTTTCATGACTTCCTGAATTTATTGAATATTCTCCTTAACATCCTATGTCTTATTTCTATTTCTTTCTATTTTTGGAATAAAATAGCATATTTTTTTCCTCATTCTGTCTATATACAGGGGTCAGCACAAATAACACCCCTTTTTATTGCATAAAAATCTTTTATTACAAAGTCATAAGCATGTAATTCTGTAACATAACAATATCACACTCAAGCACAGCATATGATATTTTAGGTGAAATGTTCAAATTGCCGCCCTTCTCATGCTAGACATTCACAAACCCTACAAACCACACTCAAGCAGGCATTACTTCTGCTGGACCCTGTATGTCCCAACACAAATGACCTATTTTAATTAAAATAATTGTGGAAAATATGGTTGAAAAATATATATGTGCCATGTAGATTACATTAAGCCTTTCTAATATATCATTTTGTCAAATTTTCACAATAATTTTATATGATAGACACTAGTATTATTTTCACTTTACTGATAAGAAAACTAAGTTTTATGCAATAAGGACAGCTTGCTTGAGATCACATAATGAGACAGACACAAAACCAGGATCCAGATGCAAGGTTGTTTAATTCCAAAACTCACTCTAAGTGCTATGCATAACTGCTTCCTAACAATGCAACTGGGGAAGAAAACAAAATCTGGACCTACTAGCTTGCCTCCAACAATTATAATATGGCATAAGTGAGAGGATGTTATTACAAAGATTTTATTGTGAAGACTGGCTTCTGTCTCATTTGTTCTCTCTCATTCCCTCACTTGATTGCTCTTATTGAAGCCACCTGCCAAGTTGGGAGCTGCCCTAAGGAGTGGCCCACGGGCAAGGGGCTAGCGGAGGACTCTGGCCAATGGTGAGAAATTAAAGCCCTCGGTCCAATAGCCCATGAAGAACTAAATCCTATAAATAATAATGTGAATAACTTGAAAGTGAATCCTCCCCTCGTTGAGCCTTCAGATGAGGTCACTGCCCCAGCTCATACCTTCACTACACTCTTGAAAGACCTTGACCTTGACTTTGAAGCACCCTGCTAAGCCATACTCAGATTTGGGACCACAAAAACTATGAGATAATTTTTTTTTTAGTCACAAAGTTTTGAGGTAATTTGTTACACAAAAATAGATAACCAATACACCAAGTAGGAGAGAACTGTAGGGAAATGAAAATCTTCCTTCACAGTGAGTGGAAATGTAAACTTGTGCAGTCATTCTGGAGTCTAATGTGGCAATACTTAATAAACGTATGAATTACTTACATGCTATGACTCAGCAATTTCACTCCTGGGTATATGCCCTGAGAAACCATCACATTGAAGAAAGGCAATATGAAGGGATGATATACAGCAGTGATTTTCAACCAGTGCATTGTAAAAATTTTTTAAACATGCAATACCTGAGTATTTATTCAGGGACACTGACCTCTTTTCCCTTACGTGGTCAGATAAGAAACTGACAGCAACCAATACAATAGTGTCCAGTGTGAATGAATTAAAATTATACTTATTTTTTTGGTCAGATCAGCAAAAGTATATTTTTTGGTGCACCACAGGTTTTAGTAACTAGTTTACATGTGCCATGAGATGAAAAAGGTTGAAAAATGCTGTTAAAGAGGGTTATTTGTGGCAGCAAGAAATTGGGAGCAGCCTATATACCCATCATTTGGGCATGAATAAGTAATGACGGATGCTTACTGCATGATATTATGTAGTTGATCTATGCAATGATACAGCAAAGTGGACAGAATATGGAATGAAAATAGTTGGGGGGAAAAAGGCATAAAATGTGTAATACAGTATGTCCTCACTTAACATCATTGATAGGTTCTTGGAAACTGTGACTGTAAGTAAAATGACATATAAGAAAACCAATTTCACTCTAGGATAAGTAATTGATATAAACAAGGTTAAGTTCCTATGGCATCTTTCTAGCCACTAAAACATCATCAAATTTCTAAATAAAGACACAAAACACAAAATTAAACATTGAAATTAATGTGAGCTATACATACATTTAAGAAAGATGAATAAAAACAAGGCGATTCTTTCCAACCCGCTGATTTCATTTCAGGGCGCTCGGTGGCACCCAAGCTGGACAGGACGCCATTCCATCACAGGGACACTCACTCATGCCCACACTCACTAGACTGGAACAGTGAGGATACACCCATTTACCTCACATGCATATGTTTGGGATCCCAGAAGAAATCCACACAGACAAGGAAAGAATGTACAAACACAGCACAAACAGGACCTGGCCAGGAATCTATTCTTTTTTCTCATCAACATTAAAATGAAACAACATTGAACAAGATGATGTTATTTTAGGATCTGCTATAAAATACTATTTAGAGAAAATTAAAATATTTGCTATATAACAATATATTTTTCAAGGATGCATAACTATCCTAGTACATGCATCAAAATACATTAAACCAGGAGCCCTTTTACAGAGTGTGTAATAAATACATAAAATAAGAGAGGAACATTGTAAAACCAAATTATAACAGAGTGCTACTAAATATAGAATATGCTCAATTCAGCTCTGTTTTTTAAAATATCAACAGACAGGTAAAAAAAAAAAAAAGAAGGTGTGTTACCTTCTTTTGCTGAGTATTCATTAAAATTCATTTCAGGGGCCCTTTCTGGAACACCACATCATCATTCCATTTCGAGTAAATTGTTGTGGAAATAGAGTTCATTCAAGGAACTGAGGTACTTTTTTTCAGAGGAACAACTTCACTGAAAGCTTGCTTTAGTCTGAAGTTGCATTTGAAGAAAATGACCAGTTTTCTCAATATCAAAAGTACCAGATACTAGGTGGAAATAAATTGTGGTGAATTAGTGAAGGTATGGTATGATTGTTCACTTTACATGCAGGTTAGACATCCTGTGGCCTGTGGGCCACATGCAGACCCGGATGGCTATGAATGTGGCCCAACACAAAATCATAAGTTCACTTAAAACGTTTTTTCTTTTTGCTCATCAGTTTTTGTTAGTGTTCATGTATTTAATGTGTGGCCCGGGACAATTTTTCTTCCAGTGTGGCCCAGAGACACCAAAAGTTTGGACACCCCTGCGTGAGTTTACAGGATGTAGAAGTTTGGGGAATAACAGGCTTCTCAGGCAATACAACATATTCCCAGATGGTCAGCCCAACTCAGTGTTTATTAAATAACTATTGATTTGTACAGTATTTTTTCCTCAGATACTTGAGGAAACATGACTGGTATATGTGATAAATACAATTGACACATCAACACTTACAGTAGCTTATTTTAATTTTTATGTCGGAAGATCAAGAGAGATTGATGTAATTATAAGACAGTATAAGAGACAGAACTAACTAGATAATGAATTGCAAAATATCATCAAATATGAGAAAGAAATTATTATCCCCATGCAAAAAATACTCCTCTAAATATTAAAAAGAATGTGTTAATTGTAAGATCAGTAATCCCATTTCATGGCTTGGCAGTACTTTTCAGGTGTGATAGCTAAACTGAGAGGAGCAAGAGACACATAAAACCTCTGTATGTCTACCTTACAGCAAGAAGTTCTAACTTAATTCTCAGCTTTAACCATTAGGCAGAACTTCTTTTATCAACTGTACTTTTTGCAGAGCTTATTTTGTCAAAAATAAGTCTTTTGGCCAGTGAGTCATTTTGAATAGAACAGAAAGAAATAATTCTGTGCAATCAGATCAAAAAAGACTGTCAGTGAGTAATAATATCCTGTTGGAAGATTTGGTTTTTTCAGACAGAGGGTTTTAAAGACTCATCATGTATGTATTTCTTATTATTTTTCTCTCCCTCCACTGGCTTAAAGGAGTAAGTTATTTCTGACAAACAGCAATTATCAAGGATTCTAACAGTCTGGGGGAATCTTTTCTCTAAAAAAAATGAAAAGAAAGAACAAGCAAAAAAAAAAATGAGCAGTGTTTTGTAAAAACATTAGAATAAACCATAACATAGGTCTTTTTCTGAGGGAATTAATTTAGAAAAAATGAAATATGGTTCTCTTTTCATCTTGCATCATAGAACACAGGATAAATCTGGGAGGATGCCCTTTTTCTTTTGGCTGAAGGTAATTTTGTATGACTTCTGGATTGAATTTTTGTTTTCTCTGTCTCTCCCTTCCTCTCTCTGTCCCATTTATTATTATATTGTTAAAATTGACAATAAGAAAAACATCAGACTTATGTCAATAAGTCTAGCTGTCAGCCTTAAATGTGATAGAACTATAAGGGCCTCCTCAGAATTTGGCAGCAGTGCTGAGACTGCAAGGCAAACAAGACTAAGGAAATCTAAGGAGCGATATTATATCTGAACCGACAGGTTCTTCAAAGGGAATGGAAATAAACTGAGGGTAATATCAGATAGAATTGGATTAGCAAAGTCCCCAAATGTTTGACTTCTCTTGAACTTGAGTATATTTAGAAAATGAACTTACTTGATTAATAAATTGGATTTAAACTACGTGATTTCCTGTTTTACATTTCAGGGAACATTCATCTACTAAAAGAAGACACTTGGATTATATTGTTTGTAAGCAGAACAATATCAAACATTCTCATCACAATTATACATAGCATTAACCTCTGCTTGCCTCTTTTTTGTACTGGGGAATATTATCCTTTGACCATGACCCATCCTAATAATAGAGCTATTTGTATCTAAACACCATAATTTTTATAACAATACATCTACAAATCAAAGAGTCAGGATTGTACTTTTTCATAAACTGCTAATTTTTCTGTTTATTTGCATTTTTCTAGAATGGATATGTGTCATGGAGTCGTTGGTGATATAGTAGAGTCATCAATTAGAAAACACTACGAGTCATTGCTCCTGTTGTGTTTATGTGTGTGTGCGTGTGTTTGGTTAGATCACATCACAGAGACAGTACATTTTAATCAAGCCAACCCTCTAAGTTGAGTGTCTGTATTTTCCCTCCAAAAAATATTATTTATTGCTGCTGGTGGGTCTTTTTTATGTTGGAGAGAGCAAACTTGCAATTTACAAGAGCTCTCTCTGAGGTTGAGAGCATAGAAACAAACATGGACACCTACTTAATAATTTGCTCTTAAATAAATAGCTGTGACTTCAGCTGTGATCTTTTCATTTCTACTGGGTTTCTAATGACTGTGGTAGATTATTAATTCTGAGCTGAATGTTTCAGGATATCATGGCATGCTGAGGTAAAACAGGACAATCTATTAGGGGTATCTTGGTCATTAAGAGGTGTGTGCTGCCAACAAGAGTAAACATGTAAAGCAGTTCAGAGAATGACACTTAGGAATAAGCAAGTCTGATAATTATATTGGTATGTATTTATACTTCCAGGGTATAAATAGCCTATGTTCCAAATGTTCATAGGCAGTTGGGTTACTGATTGAGAACTCAAAATGCATTGAAACAATTCCATTAAATGGTTTCAAATTTCAGACTTGCCTGCAAAACCTATTTTACCAATAGTGGTTTAATGACTTTTACATTTATACTAGAAAGAAACTACAAATGCATAAGAAATAGAAGATATATATATACATTCTCAAGCCATATTCTAGAATGATCTTGCAGGCACCAACAACTCTCACATAAACTATTCTGGTCTTCTGAAGCAAGAGAAATGGAAGATAAATTTTAGGGAGTATGCCTCCCACAAAGCAGCAACTGGTGTTCTAAAGGAGCCCTGAAGTGATGGTCCCCAGTACTTTCTCTATCTTGAAACCTGATAGAGCTCAGCTCCTCTCCGACTGACCCAGGTGAGAATCTCTAACATAAATCTCAACCCAACCCCTCTTCTCCTAGATTCTAGAGATAGGGAGAGATTAAATGTGGGGTGTGTGTGTGTGTGTGTGTGTGTGTGTTAAACTGGGGAGAGGGAAGGGGATAATTCATCAATTGGCTGCAGCCACATCTCTTTACTCTTAAAGTCAAAAAATTATTTGAGATATCAGTTGCTCTCCCTAAAGGGGCCCACACTTATTGATAAAGAAAGATTAATCTCATGCCACAATGTTTACTGTCCCTATTCTTGCCTGTTGCATAACTTTCCCTTCCCAACTCTCTACAGGAATATCCTAGGACACAGAAGATTTAGTAATGATCTGTTTCTTCATTTCACCCTCCCCACACACTTTTGATTGGAACATGGACCATAAATAAGGTTTCTACTCCAACTGACACTGTATATCTATGCTATAAAGGTATTCAATGTGTAATCCTACAAATTAGTTATATAAAAAGGTCAATCCCAGATTTTCACCTGACTTTAAAGAATCACAGGCATTAAAGTTTTGCACACTATCATAACTTTAATGCTTGGTATGGAAATTGAGGACACCTTGAAAAATGAGAACTGTATTTAAAAGTATGTTCTGCATTATCTTTTGAACTCTGAGTTGGCTCTATCATTTTTTAAAACCCATTTCCTTTTTGGGATATGTCAATAATAATAGTTACCATTAGAGAAATGCAAATCAAAACCACCATGAGGTACCACCTCACACCGGTCAGAATGGCCATCATAAACAGATCCACAAACAACAGGTGCTGGCGAGGCTGTGGAGAAAAGGGAACTCTAGTCCACTGTTGGTGGGAATGCAGACTGGTGCAGCCACTATGGAAAGCAGTGTGGAATTTCCTCAGAAAGCTGAAAATGGAACTGCCTTTTGATCCAGCGATTCCCCTGCTGGGACTATACCCTGAGAACACCAAAACGCCAATACAAAAGAACCTATGCACCCCAATGTTCATAGCAGCACAATTTACAATAGCCAAGTGTTGGAAGCAACCTAAATGCCCATCAGTAGATGATTGGATCAAAAAATTATGGTACATATACACAATGGAATACTACGTAGCAGAAAGAAAAAAGAAGTACTAAACTTCGCAACAGCATGGATGGAACTGGAGAGCATCATGCTAAGCGAAATAAGCCAGGGGGCGAAAGACAAATACCATATGATCTCACCTATAAGCGGAACCTAACCAACAATGCAAAGAAGCAAGGAAAATATGGCCAGCAACACTGAAAGGAAAAGAAATCAACAGAGACAAGAGGGAAGGGGGGGGCAGGGAAAGGGAAGGAAAGGGGAAAGTCAAGGAACATATAGCAAGGACTCATGGACAAAACCAAAGGGGAAGAGCTGAGGGAGGGAAGGTTGGAGGGGGCAAGGGAAAGAGGGGGAGGAAGGCAGAGACAAATGTATTTAAAAAGTAAATAAATTAATAAAAAAAAATTAAAAAAAAATCAATATGTAAAATCTAAGGAGTTTTAGGAGAAAACACAAAATAATATTTTTTATCCTGAAGTAAAATATTCAAACCCAGAAGCTACAAATAAAATATTGACAATATGACTGTATTAAACATTTAAGACTATACAGTGATATACATATTAAAAAATTAAAGGACAAGTAATAGACTAGGAAAGTATTTGCATCACATCTAAAAAACCAAAGGGGAAGAGCTGAGGGAGGGAAAGAGGGAGGGAGCAAGGGAAAGTGGGGGGGGGGGGAAGCAGAGACAAATGTATTTGAAAAAATAAATTAAAATAAATAAATAAATAAATAAATAAATAAAAAAGAAATGCTAACAATATGATCAGTATTAGCATGCTTTTCTACCTAAAAAAAAAAAATAATAATAATAATAGTTACCAAAGTTGTTACAAATTAGCAGATGAGGGAAAAGAGTTAAAGCCACTGTCATAAGATTCCTTCACTCCCTTTACCGTAGGGGTGCACCCAAGATAAAAAAGACAGTAAAAGAAAAGATAGAAAAATATACCTAATCTCCTTTTCAACTGGACCTTTGTAATTTCTAATGATATTTACTAAGAGAAAAAGACTTGATCTACACAATGCTATTAGGAGAATGGATGTCTGTAGTTAAAGGATTACTTGTAATAAATAAACCCATGTACCGATAATACATTTTTGAGTCACAAATCACATAGAGAGGTATCAGCAGGGAGACAGAAGAAGAAAGATGGGGGAAAAGGTATAGGGAATAAAAAGCATAATTGGTAGGTACAAAATAGACAGGGGGAAGTTAAGAATAGTATAGGAAATGAAGAAGCCAAAGAACTCATATATACAACCCATGGACATGAACTAAGGGGTGAGGAGTATGCTGGAGGGAAGGGGGGTACCAGCCAGAGGGAGATAAATGAAAGAAAAAAGAATAGGATAGTGGCAATAGCAAAATCAATAAAATATACATTTAAAAAAGAATATCACAATAGCAGATAGTTACTAGACTTATCTTTGTGATAACTTTGTAAGGTATAAACGTTGAATCACTATGTTGCACACCTGAAACTAATATAATATTGTATGTTAAATATACTTTAAAATTAATTATTTTTAAAAGAATGTCGCATTAACTGTACAATAACTGAGCCAATGTTTTATCATTTACATAGTGGTTATTGTGTCAAAACCCCACAAAGTCTCCCTTGTAGATTTTATCTTTTATTCCAGACAAAGAGAGTATGGTGGACTGCAGGGAGCCACCCTTGATATCTCAGAGCTCCCTTTGCTTTGTACCTCCTGATATTACTGAAAGTTATTAGCAGAGTTTGATGCAGGGTTGATCTCTGGTTCTTAGGAATTGTCTAATTTAATAATTTGATTCTGCATGTTACTTTGTCAAACCATAAACTCAGATGTGCAAGAATATAAATCTCTTGATTTTCTTTTACTCAATATATAATCTCAACCCTTTGCTCACTGCTTTGGGGAAAGAAAAACTCAGTCTTTAACCTGTCTTTTCAGAGCCTCTCTCTTCATTTCTTCTGTAGGATTAGTTGAATTTCTGAGTTTGGGAGAAATATCAAGGTGTTGAAGGATTAAGTAGGAATAAGAAATTATGAGCATCATGCTAAGCGAAATAAGCCAGGGGGCGAAAGACAAATACCATATGATCTCACCTATAAGCGGAACCTAACCAACAATGCAAAGAAGCAAGGAAAATATGACCAGCAACACTGAAAGGAAAAGAAATCAACAGAGACAAGAGGGAAGGGGGGGGGTGCAGGGAAAGGGAAGGGAAGGGGAAAGTCAAGGAACATATAGCAAGGACTCATGGACAAAACCAAAGGGGAAGAGCTGAGGGAGGGAAGGTGGGAGGGGGCAAGGGAAAGAGGTGGGGGGAAGGCAGAGACAAATGTATTTAAAAAGTAAATAAATTAATTAAAAAAGAAAAAAGAAATTAGCATCACCTTGTAACATTCTTCATTCCTCTCTTCATTCCTAAGTCTTCTGCTGCTTCTATACTCTTCTTCAGGCCTTGATCTCATATCTGTAGATTCATGGTATAGCTACTTCTTCTCAAGATTTTGCCATTTTTCTTCTCTCAGACCCATATCATTTTTCTTCTCATAACCTCCAGGCCTCGTCCAAACTCAAGAACTATTTATTTAGTCTAGGGATAATCTTTTTCCCAGTATCTATCTATCTATCTATCTGTCTGTCTATCTATCATCTATCATCTCTCTATCTATATGTATCTATCATCCATCTATCATCTAATCTCTCTCTTTTTCTAAAGAGAAAGTATATTAGTTTTCTATGCTTCTATAAAAAATTACCACAAACATAGTGGTTTAAAACAACACAATTTATTACCTTATAGTTTTGTAGGTTAGACATCCAACAAAGACTAAGACCAAAATGTAAGCAGTTCTGTGTTTCCTTACAGAGGCTCCAGGAAAATATTTATTTCTCTTTTTTTCCCCAGGTTCCAGAATGCATCCCACATTCCTTGGCTTGTGGGCCCTTCTTCCATCTTTAAGGCCATCAATATCTTTCTATAAATACAGTGGGAAAAGTTTCTTCATTAAAAAAGACCCTGGAAATGGCATTGGGCCCTCTTTGATAATCCAGGATAATTTCCCCATCTCAAGGTCCTTAACCATAATCACATCTCCAAAGTCCTTTTTGCCATGTAATATGACATATTTACAGGCTATGGGAATTAGGATGTGAACATCTCTGGAGGGCCATTATTCTACCTACCAGAAGAGCCTAGCAACATACCTTTAACAAGCTTAAATTTTTGTAAAATAAAAAAAAGGCTAATGTGTTCATACATATATTCTAAAATATTCTTTGAATGTGGAATTTCAAATGATTGCATTGACTTTGTCATAATTTATTTAGCAAGACATCCTTGTTAGACTTTCAGAAAATTTCCCACTTTTCATCATAAATCATGGGGTGATATATCTTCTTACATGTAAATCATTCTTGTCCATTTTTTAAATCATTGGCTTAGAGTAGGTCCTAGAAGTAAAATTACTGAATTATTGATCATACCATTTTTAAAACGTTTGGCACTGTCTGTGGTTCCCTCCCACACATTGGAGGAATCTGGCCCTCCATCTGCCCTGAGGAGTAGGAATGCTGGAATGGATAAAACTTAGTCCTGGAGGTGAATTGCTTGAAAAAACTTGGAACTGGACCTGGGAGAAAATTGCTTCCTTTTCCTTGATAAAACTGTCATTGGATTTCTCTTTTTTCACTGCTAAACTTTTCTAAAAATAACTTTTATATGGTCATATAATATCTACTTTTAATTTTTAAATGCAAATTTAAAAATAACTCCTAACTTCACCAACCACTGTCAATTTGTAATATACATTTTTCTATACAGTATATGTATTGTGTGTATATGCACAGATATATACACACACAAATATCTGATATAAAATGTATTACTTATGTGATTTTACACATGTAGGATCAATTTTTTATAAATCTAAGATAATGCTGTAAAGACAGCTTTATAGTTATATTATTGCATATAAAAGCAACTATTTTAAAGACAGACATCCAGAAATAGCATTGCTGGAATAAGTATATTTTAAAAAAACAAATAGGTGTTACCAAATTGATTCTACCAACTATCCCTCTTCATAGCATATAAGAGAGCCCTCTTCTTTCTGCTGATGACCACACTGAGTATTACTTGTAAATACTATCAATTTTGTAAGTATAGCATGTCATTTAAATTTGAGCTTCTCTGCATGGCTAACTAGGCTAAATGTATTTTCATGTCTTTACTTACTTTTTATATTTTCTTTATGTTAATTAATCATTTATTTAATTTGTCCACTTCTTCCTGAGTTGTTAAATTTCACTTTTAAAATATTACAGGATGACCGTAGAAAGGACATAAATGCCATTCGGTTTCAATTTGTCTTTTAATCACATTACTAGTTAATTTTACTAACAGAACAATTATAAATTTTATGGATGAATTTAATAATTTTTAATTTAGTTTTTCTACTTTTTTTCTCGTGTTCTGAAAATCCAAGCAGAATATCTTCAAGTTACAGAATTCCTTTCTGGAATCCAGAGGCCCCTCTATACCACAGACAGCCCTTCTCCGAAAATATCCCTAACCCTTGTTGACAAGTCTTAGTAAAAGATGACTGGCTACATAATCTGTGGTATTAAATGCAAAATAAAAAACAAATGAAGTCCCTTGACAAAAAAATTGTTAATAATTTCCAGACAGCCCAAAGCAGAACATTAAACCAAGCATGGGCCTCTCTAAGCATGGGGCCATGTGTGGCTGCACAGGTTACATACCCATGCAGTCAGCCCAGCCCCGGCTACAGCTAACTAATCAGAGATATTAGACCCAAAGGCCGAAGAGTAAGGCTGGCCTGCCCTTATAAAGGCTGGCGGGAACACTCTGCTCTACAAAGTGTCCTATAATGAGTAACAACAGGTGGAATCATTCGGATTCGCAGTCATAGGGAATTTAAAGTTGGAGAGATTAGGCGAGAAAGAGACAGAGACAATCTGCACTTTTCCCAAATGTTTAGCTACTTGACATACTACCATCACTGCAAAATCATCTTTCCCTCCACCCTCTGACCTTTACCAGACACTGAATTCTTGCATATAACTTTAAAATATTTAGTTGTTTTCTGGGGTTTTAAATTCTAACTGATTTAATAAGAGTTCTGCAGTGATTTAAATTCATGATTTTTTTGGTATCCTCATTTTTTCAAGAACAAAAGCTTGGATGTTTGTACTGAGACACTAAGTGCATGGTGATACATTCACTGAGAAAGATATGAGAAGGAACAAAAGTCAAAGGCTCTATTTCAGCGATGTTATATTTGGACATTAAAGCAGAGTTGCCATTGGTCTGCCAGCCAGGGAAAGGAAAGGAACAGGAGATAATGGACTTGGGGTCATTTCCATGTAAGCAGTGTTTATAGCTGGGACTGGATAGACCTGCCTGAGAAAAGCGAGGTGAGAGGCCATAGAAGGAACCGATAACAATGCCTAAATACTTAGGATTAACACTGATGATTGCTGGGTGGTAGGATTCCTTAATTTTTAAACCATAAACTGGTATAATAACACTTAAAGACTTAAAAAAAGTAATTAAGAATTGAAGGTCATTTTTTTATGGATATGCCCAAGATCTTTCAAACATTAAGTTAATTATTAATTAAAATGTGAATGGTGAATATTTAATACTTATTTTATTTTATATTAAACATACTTCAATCAAAATGCAAATATAAAAATCTATAATTACTATGGGTTGTTGTTACGCTGTCTATAGTTTCTATTTCTTTGAATACAGGACAGACTGCATTAAATATGAAAGTACTTGATAACTAATGTATAAGCTGACAGGACTTCCCATTTGGGGGCAGAGAAGGGTCATGTGTTCTTTTTTCCCTTTGCCAGGAAAAAATTTGCTAATAATGCTTTCTCTTACATTTATTCTAAAAGAAAACACACAGAAAAAAATGAGTGATCTAAAAATGGTATTACTTCCAATGGCATTATCATAAATTTAAGTAGCCTAAGGAAACCAAGGTGAGCCTTTTTTGTGGCAAATGTGAAAATGCACTGCCTATTCAACAATGTAAACAAAGCTGACACACTGTGCGACCTCTCCGGCTTAAAGCCTGCTGAAGGAGGCAGGTGTTAAACTGAAAAGTTACTGAAAAATAAAAAGAGAGAATTTACTGAAAGAGACAATCTGAGGGAGCACAGGAAGAAGATTGGAGGGTCAGGCCATCCTCTCTGGGAGAAAATATATAGAAGCCAGATCTTGAAAATTAGTGTCATAGGCTGAATAATGTCCCCATAAATGTGTCCACATTCTAATGTCCAAAACCTGTGAATGTTACCTTAGATGGTTAAGGAGCTTTGCAGGAAAAAACATCAAGAATTTTAAACAGTTGAATGATTTTTCAAAAATGATCCTGACTCTTGTATGAAGAATATAAACTGAATGGAAGCAAGAGAGACCAGTTTGAGTCTATTGGAGAGGAGGGCCGTCTATTAGATATAGAGGCTTAGAGGAGGGTTAGACGAAGCCGTAAGGGCTGGGCTGCTTGGCATGGTAATAATGTTAATCATCCATAGGCTATGGTATGCTGAAGAGATTTATTCAAGTAGCAATAAAGATCTGTATTTTTTTTGTCTAGTTGATCTCATTGTTCCATTTTGATAGACGCCCCAGTGGTTTAAGGATGGCATTCTGTGGTTTATGAACATGGAGTGGAGAGAAATAATTTGCTTCTTTTAGAATAAACTTGATCACCATTTAGATCAGAGGCCAACAATCTATGGCTCAGGGGTTAAATCAGTCTACTGCGTCTTCTTCATTTTACATCTTTCTTCTAACAATGCTATAAATTTCCCCATAAACATTGCTTTCGACGCAACTCACAAATTTTGATAAATGGTATTTTCATTCTAATTCAATTCAAAATATTTAAAAATTTCTCTTAAGACATCTTCTTTGACCCATGTATTATTTAGAAGTGTATTATTTAATCTCCAAATATTTTGGCATTTTTCACCTATCCATCTGTTATTGATTTCTGGTGTAATTACGCTGTGGTCTGAAAACATACTTTGTATGATTTCTATTCTTGTAAATGTGTTAAAATGTGTTTCATGGTCCAGAATATGGTATACCTTGGTGATTGTTCCATGTGAGCTTGAGAAAAATGTGTACTCTGCTGTTGTTTGCTAAAATAACTTATAAACATCAATTAGATTCCATTGACTGATGGCGCTGTTCAGTTCAACTATGTTATTACTGAATTTCTGCCTGCTGGACTGTCAATTACTGACAGAAGAGTGTTGAATTCTCCAACTATAAAAGTGGATTTGTCTATCCTGCCTTACAGTTCTATCCATTTTTGCCATGTGTAATTAGAGGCTCTGTTTTTGTTATATCTTTTTGGAGAAGTGACCTTGTTATAATTAATCCCTGATATTTTTCTTGTTTTAGAAGTTAGGTTGATTTAAAATTAATGTAGCTACCCTTATTTATTTTGATGAGTGTTAACTCACTTTATCTGTCTCAAGCCCTTTAACTTTTATTCTGTGTATTTATGTTTAAAGTAGGTTTTTTGCAGACAATATATATTTGGGTTTCTGGTAATCTCTGTCTTTTAACTGGTGTATTTCATTGCCTGTTTTCATAAATAAAATTTTACTGGATTTGCAATAAAATTACTTGTTTATGTATTGTCTATGGCTGCTTTTATGCTACAATTCAGAGTTGAACAGCTGCAACAGAGATTGTAGGGGCCACAAAGGTGAATATATTACTCTTTGGCCTTTTACAAAAAAATGTTTGCTGACACCTGAAAGATCACAGCCCTCTGTTACTCATTTCTCTTCCAAATGATTCTTGATGGTTTGGGTTTTGTGAATTCTTTTACCCCAAAATTGGAACCAGTCATAAACCAACTGATGCAAATATTAGAAATAGTATAATTTTTTTTCCTTGTCACTTTAAAAAAAAAAAGCATCAGCAAATCATGTTGCCTAAGCCATCTCTGGGAGATGATGCACGATTAACCTAGGTGGTATTAGCAGAATTTATTCAATGTGTTTTTAAAAGAGTTTCTTGGTATGTGAAAGAAAGTTTCCACATAAATATAATATACTAATAAAAATGAGTAATGTAAAAAGAACTACTTCTGGGTTCTGCATCACATTTTCTCTCTACCCACTGCCTACATATGTCTCTATGTAGGCTTCAACCAGCCGACAAATTCTGGTGTTGCATAAATCATATGCTGGCAATTTAAATGTATGGACTTTTAAAAGAAATTCATGTTACTTTAGCAAGCAAAATGAAGAAGATAATTCTTCTGTGGTTGGCAATGACGAGCTGACATCAGCTTTCATGAAAGAGCTTATCTGGGCATCCATGTTCCTCCTAACCACAGCTGTGACTTAATAGAGACTCAACGTTGCTACTCATTAATGTACTGTTGACACACGGATAGTGATGGTGATGGGACCAGCCACTACGCCATATTTAAAAGCTTCTTTCAAACAGGAAAAGTAAAATCATCCCAAATACAGATTATAAAATATAGCATTAAATATTTATGAGAAACGTCCCCAAGATGCTGAATTTAGCAACTGCATAATGAAAGTGCCTCATATTTTGGAGAAGGATAACTCCCCACTGTTGCACAATCAAGGAATTGTTAGGTGACCTATGAGCAAAAGAAAAGAAACAGGAGAGGGAAGGGTAATTACAAATTAATAAAGCATGCACACCATCTGATTACCAGCCACTGCAGTGTGAAATGAGTTGGTTTTAGTCCAGCTGTGCTGACTGATGTTATCATCAACTTTCCTCCACGAGCACCTGATGCGTCGGCCCCAACAGAAGTTATGGGAAGAGGTGGAGCGAATGAGGATAAAGCAAGTCAGGGCTCTGTGAACAGCAGAGTTTCCATTCAGGCTACGGTCAGCTTGTTTCGTGGCCCTGAAATACAGCGTGACTGCCTAAAGGGGCTATCGAATTAAAAACACTTTCTGAGAATAAAGTGCACATTTAAAAAATTGAAACTCCATTATATAGAATCAAATGACATAGAGTTGCAACTGGCCTGAAAAAGCAACTAATCAAGTGGTTCTCTGTGATGACTGATCATTAAAATAGTTAAGCACCTACATATTTTTTAAACTCAGCCATGAACTTGCTGAATCAGAACCTCGGGCAATGAGGCTGAAGAGTGTGTTTTTTAAAAAATTCCCAGTTTTATTGACTAAATGACCCACTACCCACACTCTTGTCATGACCTCATTGTGGGCAGAATATACTTCTCCACCCTTTGACTTTGAGCCATGTGCATACAGCTTGCTTTGGACATGACATGAGGGCAGGAGTGGCATTGTCATTGTGCTAATTTCAAACTGAGGCCTTTAAGAAATCTCATATGTTTATGCTTTCACTCTTGTGTCTGTACCAATGATAGAGAGAGCTTCTATGTCTCTTCAGAATACCTGCAGAATGAATATGTTGGAAGAGAGCCATCCCAGTAGTCCTACCACACCTGCAGCAGGAGGCAGAGCTGTCCCAGGAGATGTAATCCAGATCGGGAACCCCAGGTGAGCTGAGCACATGTGAGCAGGCCCAGCTGAGACCTGCAGAACCTCAGTGGAGTCACAGATACATGATAAATAAATGTTTATTGCTATATGCAACTGAGATTTTTGTTTGTGACTCTGGTCACAATATAATATGATACCAGGAAGTAGATACCTGATACTATAATGGCAAAACCAGCTCAAAATGGTTTTATCTTGTTTAAAAAAATACTGCATTGTTTTTCCGAGACAATAGACAAAAATCACAAGTCATGTAGCCAAAGCATGCCCGGAGGAGAGAAACTGAACCCCAACCTGTACCTGGAACCAACTCTCCTCACCAACAACACTCACAAAACCAAAGGACCAGAACATAACCAGAAGTTGAACACTGTAACCCTTTCAAAAGCAAAGGGTGTCCTGGCCAGGTAGCTCAGCTGGTTAGAGCATCATACCAATACACCAAGTTTACAGGTTTGATCCCCATTCAGGGGATAATAAGTAGAACAACACATTGATGTTTCTCTCTCCCTTCCTCTCTCTAAATTTAATTTTTTTAAATTAAAAAAATTATAAAGAAACAAACAGGAAGATCAGTTAATGACACCCCTTTATCATAAATGGACAACTTCTAAGGTCCTCCAATCAAAACTTGTCATGCCGGTATTTCTACATATCAGTTCCCCCTGACCCCTTAAAAACTCTTAGCATAGCCCAGTAAGCAAGATGGATTCTAGGCAACATTCGGTATCCCATCTTCCCAGTCGGCACTTCTTGATCAAATAAACCTTTCCTTATTTCAAACTCTAACAATCTAAATTTTGGCCCTTTGAAGTGATGGGCACATGAACCTGGGTTCAGTAACAATACATCCAGGAATTCCAAAAATCACTCATGTTTAGAAACTATTATCCAGTGTACAGGTCAGCATACTACAGAAACTGAGCCAAATCCAGCCAGCTGTGGGTTTTTGTATATATAGTTTTATTGGAACACAACCACACCCATTTATTTACCTGTTGCCCACAGCTAATTTCTTGCCATTAGCGCAGAACTGAGTGGTTGCAGAGACAGTTTGTCCTCCAAAACTGAAAACATTTATTATCTGCTGAATTCCCATTTAGTCCAAAGTCCTGTGTTTTAATACAAGAAATACAGACATAGAAAGAATAAATACTTTTGCCAGTTATATAACCAGGAATTATTCTAGAACTCAGGCCTCTAAATTCTAATGCAATGTTCTTTTCACAATAAGACAAATTTTTTTTTTAATTTGAAAATTACATTTTAAAAAAGGGAGTCTCCAGCAGCTTTTAGTTTGCTCTTATCTGTGCTCTTTCTTTACATTCAAAACCTGCTCTAAGCTCACTTTCTGCTTAAAAAAATTAAAAGATTTGTACCAAGATTACTAGTGGAAAAGTGTCTTTTTATACTCTTATCTCTAGGGTGTTTACATTGCAGCAAACAGCTCTATTCAGCCCCTCAAACTCTACCCCCCAAAATAGACAATTTTGGTGTTTTAGATGCCACCAGATGGCTAGTGTAGGAGGTATGTAGTCCTCTGTTGGGAGCACCCAGTTATATGGCTGACCTTGGCCCTTGCTCATTCAAGAGGAAGAATTGATTATATTAGAATTGATTTAGAAGGTCCTCCAGCCCAGTTAAGAGAACTCCTCAATGGATAATCTTCTCGTACAAAAGAATCCCTTCGAGTAAAATACTAAGTAATTAGGCACAAGCTAGTTGCTTTTGTATTTAAAGCAGCATACTTGCTAATGCCCAAGACACTAACACAGCCATATACAGGAGATAGTGTTATAAGTAAGTTGGAAGATCTAAAAGCAATGATCCAGGATTGTTTTAATGTCTTCCAGTTGAGACACGATGACCACAAGACCAGGGAAACATTTACATTTGAGCATAGAATCTAGGAAAGAATGTGGGTCTCTTAAAGCAGGGTGAAAAGAGACTGTGACCAACTGGTGCTTTGAACTCTCAAGAGAAGATCCTTCTTTAGGTGTTAATCATTAACATCCACAGATCACCCTTGAAAGAATTCGGAGTTTACCTAAGCAGAGATTGAATTGAAGCATTACAAATAATGGCCTTCTCACTCTCTAAATTTCTGGCATCTTCCCCACATCTCATTGAACTGCCTGCCAATCAAAAGGAAAGAATAGAAATGTCAGTTAAACCAAGGATGGGCTAGCAAACCATGCAGTGATTTGCTTTTAACTCAAATTCTAAACTGAGTCTAATTCCTAAACTCTGTTCTGTGACAGCTGGGTATCTCTTTGAAGTTATTCAAACCCAAGCAAAAATGAGGTGTTTTTTTTTACCTTTTTGGCCTAGCAATCAGATCAGAATGTTTTTTAATCATTATTAATAATGTTATTATTAATATTTTATTTTCTAGAACCCCAAAGCCCTGTCTCAAAACTTCCATTCCAACAAGAAGGGACCATGATGCACTTGCATTTACAACTTACCTTATCTGTATCATGCATGCTATCTCATTTAATCCTCACAAACATGCATACACACAAACACACAAATTGAAAATACTGCATTATGAGGAGGGACCCAAAAATACCTGGAATTATCTTCAGGAGGGTGGGCCCCTTATAGTACAGCTTCCCCTGTTAGGGAGTGTTCTAGGAACCCATCTGTATCAGTGTACTAGCTGGTGTTGTTGTGAAAGGTTGCATTCGGCTTCAGTGAAATTTTTTTTGAAGACTCTTTGAATGTGTTTGCCCATTTCATGATTGGTGATTTACGAATGCACCTGCCCATCCTGTCCTGAGTGTTAAGCAGTTTTTGACCAAAAAAACGACATTATCTTCATGCCCCACCCTCCCTATTCACCCAGACTCACCCTGAATGACTCTTTTTGTTTCCTCAGATGAAAAATGTCCTCAAAGGGAAACAGTTTGCCAATGTGGAAGAGGTGAAACAATAAACAGCATAAGCACTAAAAGGCATCGACATCAATGCGTTTAAAAACTGTTTTGAGCAGTGGGAAAAAGTGTCTCAGTAGGTGTATTGCATCAAATGGAGAGTACTTTGAAGGTGACTAAAGTTTAAACATGTAAGGATAAACACCCAATTTTTTATAAATAAATTTTGGGTCTTTGGGTGGTCCCCCTAGTATGTATATGGAAACGAAGGCTCAGAAGAGTGAATTTACTTTGCCCAAGCTTATACGAATGCTAAATGCTACACAGCTCAGCTACAGAAATCAAATGAAAATGCAATTTATGAAGATTGAGGCCTCAGTAATTGATACCAGTGTTTGAAGATAAAGGTAGCTATGGCGAATGATGTGGTTCACTCTCTGTATGACTGAGGTTCTGGAGTTATTGACAGCTGACAACTCAGAGCACTTTGACCAAATGCATCATCTCCTTGAGTTCACACCTCCTCCTCTGGAGTAGCCCATGGTGGTGGAAGGGAAAAATACAAATGTCAAGTTTCTTCCTTCAGGACAGGACAATCTGAGGGGCCACACATGCTTCAAGTTTCCTGGCGAGATTGACTGAAGCTTCTATTGTGAGTGTACCTTAGCTCAACATCTCCCTGGCCTCAACTGCGTCCTGCCTCCCTCAGGGCATTGGCGCCAAGAGCACTCCTCAATAAACACGTGTGCAAATCCCTCCTCACAGTCTGTTTCCCAGGGGACTCAACTTAAAACATTTATCTAGTTTAAGTCTCAAAAAGGCATTGTTTGTGGTCACTAATAAACTGAGAAAACTATACAAAAATCACATTAACTAAAATTTCTCTAGTTCATAGCATCAATGAATTTGAAAACTACAAGTGGTTCAAAAATTAAATAGGCCAGTGGTTCCCACAGGAAAAAATTGGTCAATGTTTATATTTTCTTATTGTTACAGAGCAGAATGGGATTTGGCCCTCTGCGGCCATGCACAACCATAAAACAGAGATTGGTGGGGAAGGAAAAAAGTTTTTATTAACAGGGTGCCCAATTTGGGGGAATTGGATCTACCCTGCTCCAAGTCATTCTCTTTTGCAAAACACAGAAACCCTCTTGTTTCCAAAAAGACTAAAATACAAACCCATGTTTAGAGAGCCCCCTGTATGTTTACCAGTCCTTTGGAACCCAAAGCTGCTACATGAACAGGTCTCCATCCTCAGGCTCTTTGTCCCTGGGGCGTATACTTGCGTGTTCCAGCATCACCATTGCCTCACACAGCTTCTCTCTTTCCTGGGGCCAGGGCACACCACCAGGTCAGCGCAGCCAGTCTTGCTAGGGGCCGCACCCATGGAGCCCCTGAGCCCAAGGCTGCTCAGGCCCCTGGGGCCGAGGAACATTCCTGGCCTGTGCATCTGTGCACCACTCTCAGGGTGAGAGAGGAGAAGTTGTCCAGGACCTGCGCCATGCAGGCAGGGTCACAGCGTTGCACCAGCCTGTTGCTGGTGGGACACACATCCTACACATGGGACTCAACCTCTGTACAGTCTGGCTTATGACTGTACAAGCAGGGGAAGTAGAAGAGCAAGAGCCTGAGTAGGGCCTGGCAGCCCTCCCCAACTGGGGCAAGGGGCGAGGAAGAAAATACAAGCTTTTGAGCATGCCCACCGTTTTAAATCTTTCTCCCAAAATCCTATGTACTGGGGAGTGCCCAAATGCCCAACCAATTCCAGCCAATGTCCACCATGTATACCAGTCTACATAATATTTTTCCCCCTCCTATGGAGGCCATAATTCAAAAGTGGAGAGGAGAATTTTACACTTATATTGTGACCTTTTCATCCCCCACAGCTTGTGCAGTCTCTTTGCCTGTGGTGATGAGCTGCTGCGTTAGTTGTTTACTTTTCCCTGGGGATGTGGAAGCACAAGGCACTGCACTCTTTGGTTGCCAGGGCAACACACACTGGCAGCTATTTTAATTTACTCTTGCCTGGGGCAGCCGCCTCCTAAGGGCCCCTCCCTTATCCCCCTGGTGAAACACGCTTTTTTTGCCTACTGCTGCTTCAATTTGATACCTTGGGGTTTCTCCCCGCCCTCTCCCTTCTCTGGGGTATGACATCATCTAACACCAGACTGGGGTTCCCTCGCCCCGAGCAACCCAGCCAGACCCCTCTGTTACACTAGCTATCCATCTTGAATCATACAGTATGACCAGCTCTTATCAACCATCTTAATTTATGAAATACTCATAATAGGAATTAATAATAGTTATGTTTCACACATATGAAAGACTTTTTTATTTATTTTTATCTTTTATCTTCACAACCATCCTGTTGATGTAAGAAACATCCAAATGTAGAGAATTTTTATTAGTTTATCTGAGCCAAACTGACGACAACTGCCAGAAGCAAAATCTCAACAGATTTTTGCAAAAATGCTCTGGAGAATGGCAGTTTTGCAGCTTATTTTACACATTGGAATCAAAGAAGGAGATGTAAGAAGGGTTACTTGAAATTCATTGGTGGTAGATTAAGGGGGAAGGAGGAAGCAAAGCAAGGAAATCTCTGGGACTGGATAAAAAGTAAAATAAAGACAAACATACTTCTTCTACATACATAGATACAGGATAGTAAACCATTACAGATGGCATGAGGGCAACGAGATAACAAATGAGGAATTCTTTTTGGTCTCATGCTCTGGTGCTAGTGGTTGTGCCTTAAAGGGTCTAGAAAAGAAGACCACTATGACATTCCAAAGATACGTTATCTTAGCTACACAGAGATGACAGGTAGGCTCACTTAGCATAAAGATTGATATTTGTCAAAGAAGCTATAGGATGTGACTATTTTCCATGGCCTACTTTTAATCAGGAATTTTTATATTCAGACCATCCTATATAGTTACTTTCAATCACTGAGTTTGTTAGGCTGCCTCACAGACCTCCCTTGAGCTTGTCAGGTTTAGTATTGTTACCAACCATCATGGGTCAGTGGTCCAAACCAAGGTTTTTCTGTCCCGTGTCGCTCACTCCAACTGAAGGAAACTATATTAGGTAAAGAAAAGCAGAAACTTTATTCTTTGATTGAGTCATGGAGAAGGTTGGGTTGATACTCAAAAGGCACCCTCTCCTTGGTTTGAAGAAATCAGGACAGTCTTAAAGTGTTGGTGGGAAGTAAGCAGGTTCAGGGGTAGGAGATTTCCAAGAAAGGTTTCAGAATTGCAAGGGAGCAAGTGCAGTTTCCAAACATGCTTGGAACATGCCTGGCCATACATTGAATTTCTCATTTTAATGTTGTCCCCACCCCCAAGTGTTATTTTTAGTATGCTAACAAAGGAAAGTTTATCAAAATGTTGCTTGGCAAGGGGTTTCAGATGCCATCTTGGATCCTTCAGTCTGGCTGTCCGCATGTCCTGGAGTCATTTATCAGCAAGTTGCCTCATTTCCTGTAAATACACATAGCTAGCAGCTTGAGTTAGCTTATGAGATCAGAAGGCTCTTCTCAGATTAAACTGGTGACAGTATCTGGCCTCTTTTCCATCCACAATGCTATGTATAAAGCAATCCTTAAGCCATTTTACAGTTAATGGCCCTAAACTTAAAGGAGGTGAAATGATGTGCTCTATGTAGGTCACACAGCTAGGACAGAAGGGATAAGAAAGTAAAATCAAGTCTTTCCATTCTAATTGCATTCTCTCTCTCACAAGTTATAGCAGCCTCTACGCAGTCAGAGGATAGAGCATGTGGGTGTACCATAACTTGCCAAATAATTGACTCCAAGTTCAGGTATAAAAAGGACAATTTATAGGGTAGAACAAGAACAAAACTATCCTATATTTTAGGTTGAACAGAGAGGTGGCATTCCATTTGTTAATGTAAATCATTACCAGGTCTCAGAGGCTATTTTAGCTCTTATTACTAAGTTGTGCAATGTTCTTATTAATAAGATAAGACTTCTTGAATTGTTGGACACTTACTAGTCTTTGATTTCTGAATCATCTTTTATGGTTTTTTTTACCATAAAAGAAATAATCTTTCATGGTATTTCTCACCCAAGAAAGTCCAGAGGGGGCTTCCCAATAACATCCATAGTGTTTTAGAGAGTTAAGATTCTATTAAAATGGCCAGCAAAATATTAACACCTTGTAAAGCCTACATCTGATGGAGTAAAAGAAAAACGCAGTCCCAAATGAGAAAACCTGAAGAACACATGTTAAATTGCAGATGAAACTGATCAAAGAAAATCAGTGACCTTGGTAGAGGTGGAAATAGATATGGAGATATATATTATAAATAATTTCATGCATCTATATAGCACATAGACACAGACAACACTGTGGTGACAGCCAGAGGGAAAGGGGATGAGGTAGGAGGAAAGGGCAAAGCGGGGTAAATGGGGACAGAAAGAGATTTTGCATTGGACGATGGGTGCACAATGCAGTGTGCAGATGATGCTTTGTTGAGTTGTGCACTTGAAGCCTGCATGGTTTTGTGAACCAGTTTCAACCCTGTAAATTCAATTAAAAAATCCCCCCTCCCTCCCTCCCTTCCTCCCTCCTTCCTTCCCTCTCAGAATTCAACTCTACATTGCATAAAGGAAGTAGGTAACAGCTTACTACAACATTCAGAAAAACTCAAAGCCCCCAGGATAGTGAAAAAACTACCCCTGTCAACTGAAAAACAGCAGGAATCAGCAGAAAGAAGGCAAGAAACTAACATAACCTAAATCATGAACCCCCAGGCCAGAGAGAAAGACAAAGAAAAGTGGTCCCTTCTGCTGGGGTTCCTCAAAGAGAAAGATAAAACTACACTGAAAAGGGTAAATTGTTGGTGATGAGATGGATGAGACTCCAGAGGGAAGTGGTAGCAAAATAAACTGCATTCATTAAATAAAAAATTAATACTATAAGGAATAATTGTTCACTGTTTTAGATGTAAGAATAGTGTTACAGTCATATTATTTTACAGAGCTCTTCTCTTTCATAGATATCTAAGAAATATTTGCAAATGGGTAGGATGATGTCTGGGATTCACCACAGAAAAATCAAGAGGAGAGTAGTAGATAAAGGCATAAATGAAACATGACTGACCATGAATTTATAACTATGAATCTGAGTTATAATGTGCATGAGGGATCATTATACTATTCTATATTTCCATAACAAGAATTAAAAAACCAATTCTATGAGCATTAAGGATTAAATATAAACAACAAACTCATAAAATACTGAGGAAAATTTTGGTAAACATGTATAAGTCTTTCTAATATATAATAATATAGATGGAATCCATCAAGGAAACATTATTTTATTTGATAACATAAAATGGAAAACATCTACATCTATATCTACCTATATTTATACATATAGATATAGATACATAGTATACAGTTACAGAAAATATTTAATAACATGGGAAATTGTTCATAATATATACATTTTTAACATATTATAAAACCAATACAGTGTTATGCAAAACTTTGTATGCTTATATTTATTTGTTCCTTTTCCTTATTACTGGGCTGTCACAGCAAACAACTCAGATAGAGTCTATACTTAGGGTGGAGATACATAATAAATAATTCATTACAGCCAAAGTGCTTATATACTCTGAATAAGAAGCACAAAGAATGATGGTAACATATAACAAAAGACATAGTCCAGTTGGGTTGCGAAAAGACAATTAGGAGGGACCACTTGATATTTTAGCTAATGACTCCAAGGAATAAGTGTGAACTAACTAGAACAAGGAAATAGCCTTTTTTTTTTAGTATATTTTATTGACTATGCTATACTAGTTGTCCCATTTTTTTCTCCCCTTTATTCCCCTCTGCCCTGCACTGCCCCTCCCACCAGCATTCCCCTTCTACCTTCCTTAGTTCATGTCCATGGGTCATACATATAAGTTCTTTGGTTTCTCCATTTCCTATACTATTCTTAACCTCCTCTTATCTATTTTGTACTTACCATTTAGGCTTCTTATTCCCTGTACCTTTTACCCCATTCTCCCTCATCCCCCTCCCCTCTCATCTCCATTTCTGTGATTCTGTTCCTGTTCTAGTTGTTTGCTTAGTTTGTTTTCATTTTACTTTTTTGGTTTGTTGGGGGTTTTTTAGGTTCAGTTGTCGATAGTTGAGAGTTTGTTGTCATTTTACTGTTCATAGTTTTTTATTTTATTCTTTTTCTTAGATAAGTCCCTTTACCATTTCATATAATAAGAGCTTGGTGATGATGAACTCCTTTAACTTTACCTTATCTTGGAAGCACTTTATTTGTCCTTTCATTCTAAATGATAGCTTTGCTGGATAGAGTAATCTTAGCTGTAGGTTCTTGCCTTTCATGACTTTGAGTGCTTTTTTTCCAGACCCTTCTTGCCTGCAAGGTTTCTTTTGAGGAATCAGCTGATAGTCTTATGGGAACTCCTTTGTACTTAACTGTCTCCTTTTCTCTTGCTGCTTTTAAGATTCTCTCCTTATCTTTAATCTCGGGTAACATAATTATATGTGACTTGATGTGTGCTTCCTTAGGTCCAACTTCTTTGGGACTCTCTGAGCTTCCAGAACTTCCTGGACGTCTATTTCCTTCACCAGATTAGGGAACTTCTTTTTCACTATTTTTAGTATGGGAACACCAGGGAACAATGCTGCTTGCTTGGGTCTCGGCTGTCTTTCAGTCACTTCCCCTACTACCCCCAAGCAAATTGGGCCCTTGTGGTGCTGATTCCAGGGTGGGTGGGTTTGTATACATTCTAGGACCTTGTGGGTCTCTGCAATGAACACTCCTGTGAGGCTGGAATTTCTCCTACAGGTTTTTACAGCCAGAGATTTTGAGGCTTTCTTTTCCCACACGGGAATCCTGGGTTGGGTCATCTGTCTCATGCCCCAGTTGTTCCTCCCAGTTTATCTGCTCACAAATGTGGGACCACCTGGTTCTCCAGCCTCTGCTTTGCCGTACATCCTTCCACCCCAGCTGCCTGTCTCAACTCCTTCTACCAGTGTGGATGTATGTTTCTTCTTTAACTGCTTGGTTGTCAGACTTTCACACAGTTTGATTTTCTGGCAGTTCTAGCTGTTCTTTTCTCTTTAAATTTATTGTTGTCCTCATTTTGGTTGTGCAAGGAAGCAAAGTATATCTACCTACACCTCCATCTTGGCTGGAAGTCCAGAAATAAGCCTTAAATGAGAGTAACTTTCTCATTTAATTTTCTCATTTCTCTTTCATGAAATGAGAGGTAAGTTTTTATTTTATTCAATATACTTACCCATACTTTCAAATAGTATATTGAATTAGTTTTATAACATGGAAAGAAACATATTATAAGAACAAAGAACAAAAATGAGCTAGAAATTAGTTTTTTCATATTATAGCTTCTTTCTTAATAACATAAATGTATTTTATTTGAAACACCTTCAATCTTCAAAATAAAAAGGTGATTATTTTTCTTTTTTTAGTTTATCTCAGAAGTTTCTGCTGAAATAGAAAATTGTCAAGTGAATCAGGACATTTTTTTGATATTGAAAATATTGCTGTCTTTTATTTGCCAAGGCTTGGCAAAGTGACTAAATATATGCACCTTGAAAACACGTGAAGGTAGTTGGAGTGGGCACAATGCACGTTGTATAAAGCTGGGTATTGATTTCTAAGTGTTGAATAAGAAAACGAGAAACATAATGCAAAGCAGAGTAAAGACAGAGGAAATGTAAGTAGGAGAGAAGTGGACCAGAAGAAAGAGAAGGGACAGGGAAGGAGAGGAGGGAAGAAAGAATGGAAACAGGTATCTTGGTACACAAGTAGTAACCACATATATGTCAAGTCATATATACTATCCAGATTTTTAAGTTGCCACTGCCTCAAAATAATGGGATATTATGAAATAAAAACAAAATAAATACATACATAGATATATACAAAATAATTTAAACCTTCCTACTTTATTTATTTGGTTTTGCAAGCATTGTTCTTATTCATCAAAACAAGAAGAAACCAGTAAGCACTTGGGTTTGCTAACATAACTTGCAGTTTTTAAGCTTCTGAATCCTTATAAGGAATATAATTTCCTCATCATATACTCCTATGCAAAAAACAGAAAATATTTTATTTGTCAAGAATCATCTTTTGTCTTTGATACAATGAGAAATATAGCAATAACATTTTTTGTTAGAAATTAAGAAAATGTAAATTTGCTGCTACTTTAACCTAATAGGTTGAGATTTGTGACAATTTTTGGCTGCACCAAAGACCATAATTTCTATACCTAATGTAACGGGAGTCACAATGAGCAGGATAACAGAAAAAGAAGAAGCATAATTTGACAGGTGTCACTGTTTCTAACATTAGTGAAAGTTATTTAGCCTTCCAGAGCATCTGTTTACATCAGTAAAATCAGCTGTGTCAGAATAACAACGTATTTCTGTTAAGTCAGCTTTTGGTAAACAGTATATAAATTGATAAAATATTACCCATTAATATATAAATAAATATTCAGTTAAGTGCAAACTTTTTAATCAAACTACTTTTGCTATCTGTTTTATCATTCCATTCTTTGATTAAAACTCAAGAAATAAGACTTTTTTTGGCATTCAAAATTCCCATTTTTGTATTCTGAGATTTCCTTATACTTCCATCCTTTAGGTTTTGATTTAAGATGACAATATTTCTATTCAGAATTATGAAGAATTGTCTTCAAGTGAAAAATAAGTTTATGTCTGTCAAATAAATATTACCTTTAAAAAAAGACCACCAATCTAATTAAAACCAGAAGAAAAAGTGATTTTTGGTAAGCAATTTTCTTTGCAATTAAATACCCTATAGTTGAATTATAGAACAGCCTGGATGGGAAAAGTCATTAATATAAACTGAGAAAACCCAGACTGCATTTTACTCATAAGGTTTAGGTTTGAATTGATTAAAGAGCGCTTAATAAATGCACTTGGGCAAACTTATGGCACTGGGGGAGATTTGAAATAAGACTATAATTGTGAAAAGTCCATGGGATGCGAATTCATACCAACAACTGTAATAAAAGTGACCAGAAGTAACAGGTGTGGGACCATGGCTCAGATAAATTTTCCAAGGTAAAACAGCACTAAAAAGGTGTTATACACAAACAGAACTTTCTTTCATGATTTTCAGCAGCAGAGGCTTTCAAGAGAAAAAGAACTTAGCAACTCAATGGATAATAGTTTGTTTACTATAGGAAAGCAGAGGGAATAGGGAGCTGAAGATGGGAGGCTTGCAATGAACTAGATAGGACTGAAGAGCTAGATGCTTTGATATTTGCCAAGCAAAATAAAAAGTTTAGACTGTGGATGGAGACCTTAGAGCTACAGAGAAAGATATCTTTTTCTCCACTTGTTGGATTATATAGAGAACAGTCTTCTGTGTAAATGGTTTGCTGCACGCTCATCTATTTGAGGGCAGAATATGAGCATTCTAAACTGAATAAATCCATCCTGTCTCAAGAGCATATCTAGTGTAATATTTATAAGCTATTATATTAAATGCAACAATTCTCCTATTGGAGTCTTTCTCTATATTTCGGAATCACCCGGGACCCAGTTAAAAATTAAGATTCTCATTGCACACCCTCTCCCTTCTGGTTCAGTAGATTTGAGGTGGGGCATAGTTAAGAAACAATGGAAGTGGCTCCAAAAGAAGGTGGTTTACAGTATAAAACCATATCTTAGACAATAATATGCTTTTTGCCCATCTATTTTCTAAAGAGAACAATGAGAAATTTATTTGGAACCTAAGTGTTCAACTTTCTTTCCTATTCCTCATCCTTCAATTAAATAATATATTGAAAAGAAGACTCATCAGTGGATGCTAAAACCAGTGGGTGAAAATTTGATAAGGAGCAGCATTTTTTCATAATCTCAAAGTACTTCTCCTAGAAATGTGTATTCATAAAGATACTTATTTAATAAGTAAAAAATAATTTAAACTGACCTTAGGGTGACAAATCTGGCAGATGCCATTTCAGACAAGTGGTAAAAGAGAACATCAACAGCAGAGGGACAAATGAACTCTCTGTTAAATAGCATTTCAAGTCTGTGATATTTCTGCCAAAATTTCATAACTGAATTGATTCATGAGGAAATATTTCACAAATATGTAATTAAATTAAGTCGCCTCTACACTTTAAAAGTATTAAGTCATGAAAGTCAAGGAAGGACTGAAAAATTGTTCCAAAGAGAATGAGACTAAGGAGATTTGACAACTAAAACCTATGCATGATCCCAGATTGAATGCTGAACCAAAAAGGAAGAGCATAACGGAGGAGCAGGTTTGTATGTTTGTTTGACTTTTGCTATAAATGACATCATTGGGGTGGTAGAAAGAAATTTGAATGAAGATTGAAGGTAAGGTGGATTATTATATGCATGTTAATATCCTCATTTTGTTGGATTTACTATGATACATAGAAAAGGATCCTTCTTTTAGAAAAATATACGTTCAGCAATTTAAAGATAATATGAAGCATCATGTTGTTAAATGATATAGAAAATATAGAGAAAGCTAGACAGACAGACACAAATAATGATAAAGCAAATGTGGTCAAATGCTGCAATAGTGAAATAGTACAGGCATTGTACTATTCTTGCAACTTTTCTGTAATTTTGAGATTACTTCAAAACAAAAAGTAAAAAAAGAGAGAGTAATCTCAAATTCATCATTATAAAATGGCAATATGAATTCCTGGTGCAAGCAATAAGTACCAGGTTTTATATTTATCTTGCTATATGCCATTTACAAGCGATACATATAATATATAAAGTCACAGAAATGTTGAAAGTCAAAGGTATATCTGGCAAATCCCAATCAAAACAAAACTTGTATAGGCATATTAATAGGAAAACAAGGAAGCATTAAGTAAAAAGCAGTACAAAAAAGAAGGGAGGAGTGTAATAAGATGTTTGATTCATCAGTTCTAAATGTATATGGATATACCTAATTGCATAGCATCACACCATAAGATGTAAAGCAAAAACTGACAGAATTGTAAGCAGAAATAGACAGCTTCACATTGAAATGAGAGATTTTAACATATCACTCTAAAACCAATAGATCAAGTCAACAAGAGTCAGTAAGCACAGGGAAACTTGTACAACATTTTCAAGCTAGATCTGTGAGCTTACACAGCATACTGCACTTCAAACCTGCAGAATATACATTATTGTAAAACACATATGGAATAGTTACAAAAATTTCCCAGTTCCTGCACCACACATATAACAAACCTCATTAAATTTTAGAGGATTGGTACTATGGAGACCACATTCTCTACCAAGAAATCAATAACTAAAGATAATAGGTAAACGATATATGATTGGAATCCCCTTTATGCGGAAATCCAAATCTCATTGACCACAGTCCCCTATTGAGCCAGAAGCTGGGACCAAACAGAAGTGGCTATTCGTTACACCACCAGTCCTGCTGGTTTATAAACAGTTTTCCTAAAGACCTATGTCACTAAAACAGGGAAAGGGGAGACAAGCCAATGGCAATATTTCAAGAAAAATGTCTAAATGCAATGTTCACTATGCAAAGAAGGCAAGTGCCAGGAGAATTTGACTTAATAAACTATTATAAGACAAACCATAAGAGATATAGTCAGTATATAGAAAAGATGAGTGACAAAAAATTAATAAACTTTAAATAAAGGACTCAAATTTCTAAACTTTTTTAAAGTAAATAAAATAAGTATTGGTGCAGTGCAATGCTATTATGTATTCATTGAAAATGACCTCAGGCTTTAACACCCATTGCAGTTGGTGAGCTTTTTTTTTTCCTAAAGGGTGTCTACAGAATGCACCAGAAATTATGTATATTAAGTAGAAATAGTTGATTGCAAAAATGTTGTAGTTCAGTGTACTGTAGACTTGGCTAAGCACTTACAGGACAAAATGTATGAAAAATTTAAATCTTTTGTGGCATATTCTATTGCAGCTGATGAAAGCATAGCCATAAATATCACCACACAGCTATATTTATTCATGCTGTCAAAAGGAATTTTGATGTGACCAAAGGACTTTTGGGCAGAATGCCCATTATAGGAATAACATCAGGAAATGACTTTTTGTGTGTGTTAGGAAAATGTACATGTTGGACAAATTCAAAATTAGTACTGTAGTCAAGATGACAGATGGTGGTCCTATTACAAGTTTAATTCAAGTAGTAATGTGTTCCTAGGACATAGAACATTGCCCCATTCACCATGGATACCTTTGTGCTAAAAGTTAAAAATGAAACTCATTGTCAAAGTTGCCATTACCACACAGACTTTTTGACTCTCAGACAATCCAGTACTTGGCTTGACAAATTAAATACTATATTGCTTGAAAGTATCTGCTTAGTGGTGGCATGGACCTGAGGATACATTTAACGCTTTTCAAAGAAACCTACTTGCTTTTTCATCCAAGGAAAAAACCCAGGCTAGTTTACCAGTCAAAACTGTATCAGATTTTATCTCTAGGATTGATATTACAGTCTATTTAAACCCTGCTTATATCTTTGAATAGGTGTTCATATGTACTTACATGAAAATAGATGATTCCCTCACTTATTCCTAGAAAAATTTGGGAGGCTCTTGAGCAAAGAATCTCACCTCCCTGCCTTGAAATTGATTTCTAGAAATGAAAGTACTGTCTCAACTACATTTTGAATATTGTAAAGAACTGAATTTAAAAAAAAATATTATTTGACTTCACATTTTATAAAAACAACTTAACATTTTGCAATTAGCCTTCCACTGTGAATGAGGAATTAAAAGGAAGGTACAAAAAAAGAACCTAAAACCAAATATGACATTAAAATATCAAAATCCCAAGAGTATCTCAAATGGAGTTATGTTAAATAAAAAACAAATGTGCTAAATTACTATACATATTCAGAATTTCCTGTATTCATTGTTTTCCAATTAAAAAATGAATAAAACTAAATATTGTTCCCACTCAAATATTTTATGCTTGAATGTTTATTGTACATTGAAATTCAAAAATACAAGACTAATAGTTATAGCTTCATCCTATTTTTAAAAACCTATAAGAGTTTGGATCCCAAATCGAAGAAATAATATATAAATTATGAAAGATAATAAATAATTGTGGTGTCGCATTTCTTATTTTTTTAATTTAAAAAAATATCTAGTACATATATTTTCACGTTATGAGTTTGCACTCTTTAATCTTATTTATATTACCTGCTTGACCTCTCTTTCCCTTTATATGTAGTCTCAGTCTACATCTTCTACTACCAGTACACATCAATGTTTTTAGATATCCTACTCATCAAACTCAACTAAACGTAAAAGACATGCCTCAGAATTCAAGGTCATTAGACAGCACCTTTAAAGTCATTCACATTGATTCCCAGTCTGTATTTCATCTAAACTATCTCCCTCTCCATCACCCAGTGCAGCCAGTTTTTGTTTTTTCTTTTTACTTTTCAATGGTTTATTTGTGAAATCACATAATTTTTTAAAATTATTTTTATTGTTCAAATACATTTGTCTCCATTTTCCCGCCACCACTTTCTCCTGCCCCACCCACCCCCACCTCCACCTCCCACCCTCAGTCCTTCCCCACTTTGGCTTTGTCCATGGGTCCTTTATACATGTTCCTTGGCTGGACCCTTCCCCTTCTATTCCCCATTACCCCCCTCCCTCCTTTCCTCTCATTACTGTCAGTTTCTTTTTTCTTTCAATGTTGCTGGTTATATTTTCCTTTCTTGTTTGTTTTGTTGATAAGGTTCCATGTATAAGTGAGATCATATGGTATTTATTCCTGGAACTACCTCAATTTTCTTCATAATAGCATTCATACCTATCACCTCTTTCCTGGCCACATTGTCTTCGTATTAGTTCTTAACCACTCTCAAATTGAATGTTTGCAGTGTCCTTTTTGAAAGACTTCCTGTCTTCAAGTTCTCCCACCTCAATCCATCCTGTATAATATTCCAGAGTAAATATTTTTAATACACTAATGATCCAACCCTTATTCGGCTCACACACTGTTACAGACCTTGACTGCTTTTGACCACTCACAGTATAAAGGTTGTGCTTATTAGCCTGGCAAAGAGTTCCTGTGGTCGGCTCCCACACCAGTTCTCACAGTCCTAATGCCCATGACTCCTCACCATGCATATTACCAAGTATTATATATAATATGATTATACAATTATATGGTTAAATGATTGACTGTGATGGTACTTACCTTTTCCTCCACATTCCTTCTTAGCTCATGACTAGAATGCACTTCTGCTTTGTTTCCACTAGTTGAATGTTAGCCTTCTTCAAACTCCATCTCAAAAATCTTCCTCCAAGAAACCTACACTGACCTTTCTCTTAGGTAATCCTATTATAACTTACCATAACTTTAACAATTGCCATCCACTTAATTATAGTAACTTCTAAAATTTCCTCTTGCCCCTAGAAATTCCTTAGTAATAGGAACTGCGCCTGACTTGACTTTGAGTCCTAGTGATTCACCCTTCATAGGTGTTTAGTGCCTTAGTTGAGTTGAGGTTATATGTTAGAGGAGAAAATGGACCTTTAAAAGGTCCATATGTATTTTTTGGTCTATGAACCCCCTAAAAGGTTTCCAGAATTCTATTGGTACTGTATCTTTGTAAATAGAGAGGACATTTGTCATTATTTGACTACTCCACATCTTCCCTTTCCTACTAAAACCTTAGTTCTGTTTGTGGAAATCACCCATCTGCCCAATATATGCAGTCTTCATAGAACGATAATTCAAAATTTTGGCTTCTCTGCTCCTTCTGGCAGTGTCTGAGCAAAAGCAAATGGCCTCCATACTGCTTTCCACAGTGGCTGCACCAACTGGATTCTTACCAACGGTGCATGAGGCTTCCCTTTTCTCCACATCCTAACCAACATTTGTTGTTTCTTAATTTATTGATGATAGCCATTCTGACAGGTGTGAGGTGATATCTTATTGCAGGTTCAATTTGCATTTCTCTGATGATTAGTGACACTGAACATCTTTTCATTTGTCTATTGGCCATCTATATACCCTCTTTGGAGAATGAAAGAATTATGCACCCTTATGTTCATAGCAGTGTTATTTAAATTGCCGAGATTTAGAAGCAGCTCAAGTGGCCATAAGTAGATAAGTAAATGAAAAAGCTCTGGTACATTTACACAGTGGAATACTACTCAGCCTGGACCTGGAGAGTATTATGCTAAGTGAAATAAGCCAGTCAGAGAAAGACAAGTAACATATGATTTCATTTATATGTGGAATCTAAAGAACAAAATAAAGAAACAAAATAGCAACACACTCATAGATACAGAGAACAGATTAACAGCTCTCAGAGAAGAGGGGGGCTAGGTATAAAGGTAAGAGGTAAAGCAAAAAAGAAACAGGCAACAGTATAGTTATTAACAAGGGGAAAAGGAGTAGGAGAGGTAGAAGAGGGAAAAAGGAGGATAAATGGTGATGAAAGAAGACTTGGCTTGGGGCAGTAAATACACAATATACAGATGATTACTATAGAATTATTATAATATACAGATGTATAGAAACCTATATAATTTTATTAGCCAATATCACCCTAATTAATTCAATAAAAATTTAAAAATAGAGATTAAAATTAAAAGACAGAGGAAATGCTCTAATGCTAGACAATTGGATGTTTCTTTCTGGAGCTTAAGTCTTGATCTAGTGATGAAAGGGTAAAGAGAAAACTTGGAAGTTATTCATTGCTGTGGTAGCAGCAGAAACAATAAAGCAATAATGGTAATATGACACCCTGGTAAGATTGCTCAGCCCCAAAGCCATTGTTATGCTTCCAACATTCTTCCTGGCTCTCCAGGGTCCCTTAGGTTTATGCCTGCTGATTCAGATGCCCATGGCTTCCATAATCCTGCCGATATCCTGCCAACAAATTCCTTTCTTCTTATTACTTAGGGTTGGTGTCTATAGCTTACAACTAAGAGCCTTTCCTAATACACCATGTATATCTATTTTCCAGGGAGGGATTTGTAGATATTAATCAGATCCTCAAAAGGATATAGCAGTTCTTCAAACAGCATTGTTTCATTCAAGGTTGTTTCATTATAATGTTGATGAGATGCTAGGAACTTAACCCTTGTTTATATCAATTAGCCATAGTAAAATTTCTTTCCTTATACATCTTTTCACTTAGAGTTGCAGAACATATCAATGACATTAAAGACTCACTGTTTTAATTTGCATTACTCTGCCCTTCAAATATTAAGAACTATTATGTTGAATTTTTGAAGCTGTAACTTGTAAAAAAAAGAATCTGATAATGATGTCATGATTTCACGCACACGGCAGTTATTAGTAATTAATTTTTATCATGTCCTAAATTCTTATTAGAGAAGCTTTATGGAAAGCTATTGGTAATATCCAAGAAAATGAAGATGATTTTAATTAAAATAATGTCTCTATTTCTTATTTATTTTATAAACTAGTTCTTCCTTTACAAAATAAGTAGAAATTGCTGCTAACTCTATCTGGTGACCTGGAGCAGCAAAGAAGTATAAAAGCACCAGTATCTTTTCCTGGTATGTTCCTTTTCCCTTTGCTGATGGCCACAAAAAGAAGTGAAGAAATTACCTTTTCTAACAGAATTCCTTTGCTTTCTTTTTGAATTTCTTATTTATCACTCTTTCTTATCACATATCTTGGCATGCTATAACATTGTTTCCTGTTCATAGAAGTCTAAACTGTCAGGGCATTAAATTCAAGGTGAATTTTGGAAGATCTATATGAGCTAAAATACCACTATTTTAACATATCTTTTATTTCAGTTTTAGGGAATTTTATTTCTGACTTATTTAGAGTTATTTAAAACACATTTTTGTCAAGAAGGAAAAAATGAGTTTAAAAATGATTTTATGAACTGAATTTCACAGTTGTAAAATATGTTTGACAGACTCTAGGAATTTGATTTCTTATAGGTTTTTGGGTATTCTCATTTTTCTCACAATGGATAGAAAATTTTTATTGAGTATAATTAGTTTCTTAGCCTTTCAGTATAGAGTATAAATGTTTTTCAAAGTGGGACACAAGGTGGAGACTGGGCGCTTATAAATAGTCAATATATAGCTGACTGATTAATTGATTTATTGACATCTTAGTTGTGATGTGAAGGTTCTGTGTCTCTGGCTTGAGAAAAGCCATATAAAGGGCCAGAATATTTGTTCACAACTGTGAAAAAATGAGAGTGTACCTAGTTGCATTTTCCATATTTTCAGTTAGGTAATTTCCATGTTGTATTTTGTACTGAGAACAGGAGATAATCTCTAGCTCATAGCTAAAATGACAGGCCAACTGCTTTTGTGAATAAAGTTTTATTGGGACATCACCACATTCATTTATTTATACATTGTCATGACTGCTTTTGCACTAAAATGGTGGAGATGAGTAGTTGTGACAAAGACCATGTGATGCACAAAGCCAAAAATATGTATTATTTGGTCCTTTACACAAATGTCTTCCTGCACTTTGGCATTATCTCTCCATTAGGAATGGTATACACAATAGAATATTATTCAGCTTTTATAAAGAAGGAAATCCTGTCATTTAAGATAACATGAATGACCCTGCAAGACATTAAGTGAAATAAACCAGGCACGAGGAGACAAATACTGTGTGATCTCACTTATATATGGAATATAAGAAAGTTAAACTTATAGTAGCAGAGAATAGAATGGTGGTTACCAAGGGCTTGGGAAGTGGGAGAAATTGAGAGATATTTATCAAATGGTATAAACTTTTAGTTGTGAGTAAGTTCTGGAGACCAATACAGGGTGGGACCAAAGTAAGTTTACAGTTATTTGTATGAAAAATAATACAATAATTAATAAATAATACAAAAATAAACTCTTTCATTGAGTCACAACTGTAAGTATGATGGTTAGTAGTAATGTATTATATACTTAAAATTTGTTGAGGCAGTAAATCTCAAGTGTTCTCACTAGAAAGAAAAAAAGGTAACTATTTGGGTGGTGGATAATGTTAATAAACTTGATTGTGGTAATCATTTCACAATGTTAAACATCACATTATATAGCTTAAATATATCAAATTTTTATTAAAAAATGTTTCTTGTCACTAGACTACAAGCAGGAGATGGATTTCTGTGTCAGTTGGTTCACTGATGTATATTCAGCGTCATGACCTATAGTAGTGCTCAAGCACTCAGTATTTGTTCAATAAACAAAAAAGGAAGAATGATATACAAAAAATTTTCTAGGCTAGCAAAATACTTCCTGATAATCTAGAGAAGACCATTCATTCATTTAACGAGAATATACTGTGTTTCAGCGATGATTCAAGGGCTACGCTAGACACTGAAAAAAACAAAAACAAAATTGCTGACATGATCTTTACCCTCCTGGAGATTACAGTCTAGTGTGGAATCACTGAACTGAAAAACAAACAAACAAACAAAAATGACATGCACATGGAGGCAGTGGTCAGCAAGAAGTTGTTCAGGGCACACAAGACATTCCCAGGTCACATTTACACGCAGCTGATCTCTGTTGGTCTGCAGTGAGTCCCACCATGTGGAGTAAAGGTGAAAGGGTAAGAAGGGTGGGGCAGACACAGCCAGCACCAGCTCTCCTTCCCTCTGAATTAAGTTAGTGGGTTGGCAGCAGCTAGGAGGCACAAGTAGAGAACGGTAGAGTGTAGATTTGGGCACTAGCAGGAAGGCAGATTTTCTAAAGTAGTCCCATGGCTGCTTTCAGTCCAGGTTCTCATTAGCCTTGATGCAGGTTTCCCTTGATGGTGCCCTTTAGCCTGACTGCAGCTTTTAAAGAGGCAGTTCAGTCCCCACTGTGGCTCAGTCCTTGGCCTAATTTAGGTAGTACAATAATGCTTTCCAACTGTGAGGATGATGAGATGATTTTTCTGTGATTTCTTTTTTGAGAATTGCTGACCAAAATCTACAAGGAAACCACCCAGCCCATGAGTCTTTTGGACTCTGCTGCAGCTAAGCTCATGTCCTGTTAGTACTACAGGCTCATAAAGGAGCTAGTCCAGAAGTGAAATGTTTCTGTCACTCCCATAATTACATGTTTCAGATAATCACAGACTTTAGAATTTGAAAGGTCTGATAGGTCATCTGACCTAACCCTAGCACTTAAAAAAAAATTAGTACTGAAACCCTAAAAGTCTAAGTGTTCCTATTTGACAAAAAATTTAGGGGATGAAACTACCTGGAATCTCAGTGTAACCTGATTCAATAATGGGTAAAACTTGTTTAGAAGTTCGAGATTCTTCTTACATAAAGTGTTATATTTTAAGGTAGGAAGAAGAGTACCTCCTGAGGTGTGTGTAATCTTTCATGCCCTTAATCCCATGAGGATCATGGCATTACACACCACCTCAGAAATATCCTTTTTACCCTGGCAAAGAGTACTTTACCTATGACCCTGGCCACCTGTCTGGGCTATCTTGCTGAGAGGACACAATTGCAAAGCTTTCTCACTGAACACCATGATGAAGCAACACTGAAAGAATAAATCCATCCCGATGTCAGATCTATATTGCCACCTTAACAATGGGGCTATTGGAGTTGAAACATCCAAAGAATTCTTTGCCTCCTTGAACTTTAAGTATGCCTTTTTAAAAGTGATGAGAATAGTGTATAGTCATAGTTCTTTGTTCCTCAACAAATGTGTACAGAAAAAAATAATGAAAAATCATGTTTCTATCAGTCACTCTCTAGCAGAAATGGAAATTCTTATATAATTTCCATTTTTGCCACTTCTGGCCATCAGTTTTTAGAACAGGAAGCACATGAGACAGATAGATGATAAATAGATGATAGATGATAGAAAGATGATGATAGATAGATACATGATAGAATATAGATATAGATAGATTAGATAGATGATAGATAGATAGATAGGTAGATAGATAGATAGATAGATAGATAGATAGATAGATAGATGATAGATAGATAGATAGATGATGGATAGATAAAAAAGAAAGAAAGAGTGGGAGAGAGGGAAGGAGGAAAAAAGGAAATATTCCAGATTTGTTTATAAGTCTCCAACTTGGGAGATAATAAATATCTTTCCATTTTTATGACATCTTGGATTACATACATTTCCAAGTATATTCAGTCATAGAATGTGTCCACATCAATTTAAAAGCTTAGTCTCTTAATTGTTCCAAAGCACTTCCTACCATCCAATACCGAGTAGGCATGTGGCTGGAAAGGCCTGAGTTGGAAAAAAGGACACGACTTTTCATGGCACACTTCCACTCCCTCAGGTAGGCCATGTCCCTCTGTGGTTACAGAGGGGCAGTGAGAGGAAATAGGAACGACTGGGGTAGTCAGGTGACAATGTATGACAATGTAGGATGGTGCTGGCCTCCCTTGGGTTACATCTATTCCCATCTATTGTGGTAACCCAAGATGATGTGGTAGCTTTGTATGGATGCAAGGATGTTTCTCAAGATGATCATCGGTATCACCCCAGCTTTATTCTTTTTAGAGGATATTTTCAGAGGAGGGTGGTTACATCTTCCATCATTCCTACCAGAGGTATGTGACAATTTTCCAGGACTGAGAAAATGACTGCTTCCCTGAGCATCCATCCAGACTTCCCTGACCCAGGCCATTTCTAAATCCCAGTTTCCTTCACATGAACCCATTGGAGCTGCTGGAATCCTCTGCTCCACCCTTTGAGAGACCTAAGGGTTGGGCACCATACACCACATCTTTTTCAGCCCTGTTCTATGAGCTGTTCAGCACAGATCTTTCCTCTAGAGCTATTTAGGCCAGAAGTAGATATGAGCATCAATCTGTTTGATCACATTTATCCCCAAACTTTAAGGAGACTCATGTCAAGACAGCACTGAGTGGGTTGTAAACCCACCAATACAAAAGCATTTGGTTGGGGTAGCTGCCAGTCTCTGCATCTGACATTACCCTCAAATATTATGATTGATTTTCTTGGAACTGCCTTTGCTTATTTCAGGTTGTGACAAGCTCTCCAACTATATCGCTGCACTCTACATAATGGCAACGTCTCCTCACTGCCACAAAACTCCACCACCTGCTTCTCAGACCTTTCCTTAAGTGAACAGGGAGGAGTGGTGGGATGGTGATTAACAATACTGGGCTTACCCCTTAGTAAGTCCTACAAAGGAAGTGTCTGCAGGGGTGGCAGAGCAGTCGTAGTAGTACCTTTTGTTGGAGGTTTTGTGCCTGTAGTAGACAGGAGATTCCCAAACCTCAGGTTCAAGAATTCACAAGAAGGACCCATAGAACTCAGCAAAGCTTTTATACCCATGGTTATGGTTTATTACAGGAAAAGGATATGGGTTAAAATCAGCAATGGGACAAGGCATTGAGAGCAGGGTCTAGGAGAGCTCCGGGCATGGGCTTCCAGTTATCCTTTCCCACAGAGCTGCACAGACAGGGCTTACTTCTCCCAACAAAAATGTGTAGCATTGTGCACAGAGTATTGCCAACTAGAGAAACTAACTTGAGCCTTGGTGTACAAACCTGTTATTAGGGTTTGGTCATGTTACTAAGGTTAACTAAGTGTTAACCTGATTCTTCAACACTTCTAGAGGTCAAGCTGACAACCCGTGGCCCAAGGCTTCCATCATGTATCATATTATTAGCATAGACTATCTGATAAGGCCCATGGCACCAGGTAAATAACACAGTGTTATCAGGCAGCACTTGCAGCTTACCTCCAAAGACTGGGGGAGTGGGGAGTCAAATCTTTCTTTGGGCAAGATAAATATTGCATTGCACAATGCCTTAGCTACAGTTGTCACTTATAGGAAAAGTTCACATGAAGTTTTGCTGCACACAGAATTCTATCTTTTTGATCTGTATTTTTATTGTATTTTTTCCATTACCATTTATTCCCCTTAATAATCCCCTCACCCTACAAACACCACACCGTTGTCCATGTTGATGAGTCACTTTTCCTTTTTGCTTTATCCTTCTCAGACTTTGGGGAAATTTGAAGACCTTCAGCTTCAGAGTGCTCCTTAGCACATTAGGGTAAAGGAGTAATTCCATATCTACCAAATATCCCAACTTATATATAGAAATTGGTCCAAAAAGAAAGTTCAGAGGGGCTAGAGTGACGATTGAGATAGAATCAAGAGTAGAACACAGATGTCCTAATACCAAACCTATGCTTATACTGCTACAGAAAATTTATGCTTCCCCATTAGAAAGATGGCTTCAGCACTTGCTATGTGCCTGATATTGAACTAGATAATAAATGGATGCGAAGGACAAGTATGTTATAATTTCAACCCTTGGGACGCTCTTGGGGTTGGTAGGTATCAGATAGGTAATGAGAACAAAAGAATATGTTTTAGGAAAATATTCAAAAAGAAATTAGAGAATAGAAATGCCACTAAGGCAGAGACAGTGACACTTTTACATATCCTTCATGTCCTTCTGCAAAGGAGAATAACCATAAACTTTCTTCTCTACCATTCAAAACTTACAAAAGCACATAATCTTCAAATAACTAATCTTTTTTTCTATTTCAGAGATAGCCCCATAACATCTCTTTTTAAGTTTTTCCATTTTTTTCTGATTTCATATACCTGTGTGTTTCTTATAATTTTATGATAATTTATTATTGCTGTCAATTATATTTTCTTCAGCTGATATTTCTCATGGAATTCATCATGAGCTACATTTAGCTCATTTTATACTATCTGTGCAATATATTCTCAAAAAATATTAATTTTTTCATCACTCCTATTCAGTCTCAACCTGGAACCTCAGCATTCTAAATGAGACAGTTGAAAATATAAAGAGAACTTTATAATTAAGCAATGTACCAGGTTGTCAAACAAAAAACAATATTTGTCATTGAAGATCCATAATCTTTCTGTGACAAATCAATATTCATTTGATCAATAAATACTTACTGAAGGCCCATCAGATTTAAGACATTTCTGTGAATACCTGATATGTGGCAGAAACATGACTAAAGCAGGTAGTCTCAGCTCTCATAGAGCTTACCTCCTCTTTAAAATACCCAGAAAATAAACATGCAAACAAATAAATAATTTCAGATTTTAAAAAAATCCTAATGATGACTATAAAATAGGGTGACTGAAAAATAGGAGAGCTAATATAGATCCAACTTTCAAAGGAACATCTCACTTAGGAGATGACATTGAACTTAGCCCTGAAAACAAGCATGGGTAAAGCAAATCTGGAGACAGAGCAGTTCAAGCAACAGATGCAAAACCATTATGTAATGGAAAAAGTCAGTGAGTCAGAGAAATGGACAAGGGCCAGTGTGTCTAGAATGAGTTAAGCAAGGAAAAGAAAATGATTGCTGAGATGGAGTCAAAAAAGTGGGTAAAGATCAGCTTAGCCAGGACTTGGTAGGCAATGCAGAGGAGTTTAAATTTTAGCTTAAGTGCAAAGGAAAGTTCTGTTATTAGAGTTCCATTTTTAAAGAAAACTTTCTCCTCTATGGTGAATAAATTTAAATGGAAAAAAAAAAACAGGAGCAGATGGTTAGTTGGAAGCCTATAGCATTAAGCTGGGTGGCTAAAGCTAGGGTGATAACAAGGAAGGTGCAGAATGGGGTTAGGAATAATTATTTTGGTAGGAAAATGGAACTTGCTGATGGATGGATTTGAGGGATGAAAGTAAGAGAGGAATCGAGAATGACTTCTAGGTTTAGGGCTTGAACGATTGAGTAGGTAAGATGACATTAAGGTAGAGAAGGCTCAAAGAATAAATACAGTTTGGGCGGAAAGTGAAAGCAGCAAGGTTGTCTTTTGTTTGTTTTGATGGTTTCATTTGTTGTGATTTGTTGGTCATTATAAATGTGAAATGTTAGAGATACCAAATGAAGATATCAACATATATATGTTGGAATTGGAGTCAAGGGAGGAGGCAGAGATTGGAGCATAATCAACATGAAAATTATACTTAATGCCCTAAAATTGATAAAATTCACCTAACCTGTTGATAAATAGAGTAAGTTCTATTAGCTAAAACCATAAGTTGTTTTTCTACTAGTTGTAATGAGTTTTGCATCCATATATTCTTAGTCCCTAAAAGTGTTTAATGAGATAATAAGTTAACAATCATAAGTCGATTCTCTGGGTTAAAAACATAAATAAGGCCATATACCAGAGCAAGGTTACTGGTGGATACTCACATTAAACCTGTTATTTTGGCTTCATTAACATTGCATTCCAGCCAACTGGCAATGCTAAATTGAAACAAATTATCTGAGGGAAATATTTGTCCCCTTTAACTTTTTAATATCCAAAACCCGGCAGAAGAACAAGTGTTACTAAATAGAATTTTTAATAAGTAGCAATAAAAAAACTATTGATTTCTGAATTTATAATGGGGCTCTGCTTTTTAATAGAAGTGGCATGGTTTCCAATAAAGTACAAATGCTTTCCAAACATTGATCACAAGACCTAGAATTGCTTTACTATATTTTAAATCTTGACTCACTGTTTAAATTATAGATGGCATTTCAGTAAGAAAAAGCAACAGAGCTGGACCCCTGCAGACTAATCCAAACTAAAAAGATTTACACATTTCCAATAGACAAAAATGAAACATTTTTATTAGTATAAGTGCTACATTTTAACTCTGACTGTCTTGAATCTTATCCGTGGGGCTTTACATATTAAAGCAATGTTTGTGTTTCAGAACAAAAGTAAGCTGTGAATTAGCCTTGAGGTGTGAGAGGACCTCTAAGTAGCAGCTGTCTTTTATCTCAAAATATATAACTGACTGAGAGAGAGAAGCAAGAATGGGTAGAGGGGTCAGGTATGCTGCTCTAGAAATTTTACCCTACTTAAACATGAGGCAAGTAGAGTGATACTTCCTTTTATAATGATAAGGAAAATATAGTAAATATAAAGAGTGCAATAAAAAAATAATACAAGTAATCAAGTATATCCTGAAAAGACCATAGTAGCATTTAGGATTAAACACTATGATATGAAGCAGTAGGTATAATATGTACAGAAAAAAAATTAGAATGTTACACAAGGAGTCTCCATAACAGGCCAACAAGATCGTATACTGTGTACTCCAAGGAGTATAATTCACATAGAATAGGGTGTCAGTGGCACACTTGGAGTTATGAAGATGAATATAAGTACGGTGTTTCACAAGAGCATCCTGAAGACATGACACTTCCGAAGAAGGAGTGCCTAACTCTTTCTAGAGAGGTTAAATAAAGTTTTATAGAGAATGTAAAATTTGCTCTGATTTTTGAGAATGGATAGTTGTGTTCTAGACAAAAAGAAAGACAGAAAAGGCTGAGAGCTCTCGGGAAGAAGGCACGCAATAAATGAAGTGGGGGAGCCTGAGAAAGCAGTAAGTGTATAGGCAGTAAATCACAGTTTTTCAAAGTATCCAGAGGAGTTTGAGATGGGTATAATAAAGGTAAAAAAAAATATAGGTTATAGATAGGAAGTGAGGTTCTAGTTCACAAAGGACCTTGTGTGTAATACACCAAGAATACAAACTTTATCCTGTTGGAGCTAGGAGCCATGATAAAAGGGTTTTTAACCACATAACCTAAAGGATACCACAAGAAGGACACCTTAGTTTAAATTAACCTATTAACCAAGGAAGGAAATTCCTCCATTATTAAACATGTCAGTCTGTCTTGTGGACAAGCCTGCATCCCACATAATGCTAAAATAACCAAGATCATAGGGTCCTTGGGACCAAGACCACTCCTCCATACTGCAAACCAATGTATAGCGCACTTGCACTGACATATATACACAAATGAAAAAAGTCAATATTAATTCTTTAGAGTTAATTAAGGTTCTTGGGGTGTTTTTCTCCACAAAATTTTCACTGTTCTCATCTTGGATACATAATTGGACATATGGGAAAGGCAGTTGCTAGGCATAAATATGTGAGGGAGAGAAGAATTTTCTCCCAACCAACCTGGCCTGTGCAGGCTTCTTGCATGAGATTAAATTTGTGAAGATTTATGAATAAGACCAAGAAGGTGGCTTGTATGACAGGGGGAACAGAAAAAGTCCTAGGCCTATAGCTTACTGTAGGGGAAAAAAAAGAGCAGAAATGCCTTGTTTTAGCACTTTAATATTTTCAAAAGTGATTTGACCTACATATTTTCACTTGACCCTTAAATTAACTGTATATAAACCTCTTTCTTTATTCATTATTTAATTAATTCTTTAATGAATATTTATGGAGTGACTACTATGTTCAATAAATGAGTCAGGCATGCTGGAGGAAACAGAAGAAAAACATGTCATAGCTCAGGAAACACAGGTGCTAGAGGGGGAATGAATATCCAAAATAGGTTAAGGGGCCAAGGAATAATTTATAAACAATCATAGGAACTCCCTTGAAGAAAAAAGAAAATGCTGAGTTTGAGATGAAGGCAGAAATATGTGGATTCAATTTAGCAATATGGAAGCTGTAAATTAAATGATTCAGTAGGGAAAAAAAAGGAACAATTTGTTTTCAAAAGGAAAAGAATGAAAAAGGAAAATGGAAATAAATTTAGGAAGGTTTGTAGGGATCCTGGAGGGAAAATATGAATTATTTCATAAGACTACCTTCTCCATAAAGTTTGAGGCAAGGTCTTCAGATGAATGTGAGAGTAAGAAATAGGTTTTAGAGATCTGAACAAATAGGTATGCCTTGTGTAATAGAAAAACAAACCTATTGGAAAAATGTAGTTGTATTTGGGGTCAATGTTAGGTGCCAAAGGGAGAAGTGAGATAGTTCATTTACAGTGAAGCATTAATCATGTGATTTTTGCCCAGCAATGTTCAACTTGCTTAGGTGTAGACATGAAGATATATAATAATGTTTATCCAAGGTCTGAGTTTTTCTCAAAAAATAAAATAGAGGGGAAAATATAAGAGAATTATGATTATCCACAAGGAAATGATTCTAATTGCCCAGTCGTATTTGATCTTAGCAAGGAGAAAATTAAATTTAATAGAGTATGTGTAAATAGTAAAAAAAAAAAAAAAGTGGTAATCAGAGAATTGGAAAGCTTGCAGACTATAGAAGAAATAGAGGCGGAGATTTGTGAATACAGAGCGGGGAGGTTGGGGAAGGGAAAGGGTAGCACCAGAAGGAGGGTCAGAATGATGATGCAAGAGGCGGGGTGCCTGGGCCCTGGGAGTGACTGACTCGGGTGAGCACACACATGACGCATGGCAGGGTTAGTCCTCCTTTCTCCTTAAGAAACCCCATAATCATGCATATCACCAGAGATGGAGTACTTCTTTAGAGAGGTAACAGATAATAAACCGCAGCTTTCCAAAGCCTTGTGAGGGCCAGTAGAGGACACAAGGGCAAATGGGAAAATAAGTCTTGGAGCAACCCCATAACTGGGCCAGGGTTGCATGACCAAGTTAATGATGGAAACAGGACTAATTTGAAAGTCATCTAATCCTCATCTGCTGTTTTTCCACCATCTTAAACCTTACTGAGTGAAGTGCGGCCAGCCACAGACAGGAAAGGGAGATAAAGAAAGCAAAACGTGTACAGGTTTTCTTAATGAGAATAACAATATATTTAGATTTTAAGTGGGGAAGAGACTGTTCACATTAATGTTTCATTTTTTTATTTTTGAAATTTAATTGTCAATAACACATTCTACCAAAAGGGAAACTGAGGCATAGAACATAAATAATTTTCTCTCCATTGTTCAGCAATTTAATTTTAGAAACAGGAATAGTGATTTCTTCTTAGCCCTACATTATAAGCACTTACTCCAAATCAAGTGAGCTAAATAAAAAGCAAAGAAAATTAGTTTTGCTCTCTGTACCCTTACCTGGTAATGAAATATTCAATTAAAAGAAATTATGAGCCTTTAAGGATGATTGCTCTTGCACAAAGTGAACTGGAATGGAAATTCATAACTACAATTCCATATCCATCATATAAGACTATTAATTGGGCCAATTTTCATAAAAGCTTAGGTTGAATAATCTCATTAAGAAGGCATGCCTTGTGAAGAAGCTATCTCAGCTTTGAGTTTGGAGAATGTCTCAGGGCTGCCTGCCCTTTGAGCCACAGATTCAGAATTGCTTTAAAGATGCTACTTTAGCAGTGTTTACTGTTACACACAGCTGAGAGCTTGCCTAGGACCTGTTGGATAATATTTCCATGGTTTTGCCTGATAAACACAACATTTTTAAAAGGCTTCAAAGAAGGAAATTAAATGATGTGCCTGTACTTTATTTAGGTACATGTTATTTTTTGGTAGAACATTATATTTATATACATATATATGCATATTATTAGGGGGTAAATGGAAGTCCATACCCAATTAGCTAAATTTTAAGTAAATTTGGAACTTCTGACCCAAAAAGTCCTCTTACTACCATACCCATAAAATATTTTTGAATTAAAATTTGATAACAAATAACAAATGTATTCACAAATATGTCATAAAATTTCATTTGGAAGCTCTATTATTTTTCTTTAATTCAGCAAATATTCAATCTCTGCTTTTGTCAAATGCATTAGGATATACAGAGTAGGAGGGAGTTGAGCTTGCTGAATACAAACTAACATTTAAATTTTTTCTTTAGCATTTCTTATGTACCATTTCCACACAGAAATATTTTTTGAATCATTTATTCAGATCATTATGCATTCTGTCAGGATTTTGATGTACTCTCATACAGCCAGAGCTAACAAAACTCTGAATCTTTGCTGGGGTTGGCTTCCGTCGAGCACTATATTTCAGTATTTGCCTACTAAAAAATCAAAATGAATGACTACAAAGAAGGAAGAAAATGTTATTATCCACCTTTGGCATCAATCAGAGAATACAACTGTAGCAGGTTATTATTATTATTAATATTATTATAATTATAGTTAATATTTGTTGAACACATTACATCCCAAGCTTTTTTTCTCTTCTCATTCTCTCCAATTGCCCCAGAAGAGTGCAGAATTCTTTTAGTACTGTTAGGCAACCCAAAAAATTCTATAATACTTTCTGTCACCCATTAAACCAGAATTGGTCAGTACATTGTATTTGGTTGAATATAAAAATCTGTGCTCATGGGTTATTTCAGTGTTTTATTTGTAAAAGAGCTTTAATGTCTCCTTAAACAGAGGAGGGAAGCATGTAATTGAGCAAAACGATCTCCCAAAAATGTCTGGAAATGTTTATAACCAACCAAGGGATTTGGGGGAAGAGGAGCCATAATAGGATATCAGTTACTATATACCCTTCTACATTATTTTACTTCGTATAAACATATATTATTTGTGAAAAAAAATGTTAAGGAAAAGGGAGCATGCATACATACATTCAAATATATAAAGTATATACGTGTGTGCATATTGCTTCATGAACCCTCTTCTATATGCTTTTCCAAGTCCATAATGTTTTGTTAAATATCCAACAATAAAGAATATTTGAATATAAAATGCTATTGAGAGTTTGATCTTCATGAAAATAAACATGTGTTTATTTAATGTGCTTTCTGGCACATGAGGCAAACAGATATGTGACCAAATGACACAGACATATGAATTTTTGTTATTATTGTTCAAGTATAGTTGTCTATAGGGATTCTGATTAGAAAATGATGATGACCATCCATCTTTTTTCACCAACTTGGTTTATCAAATACCCTCACATGTCATTTTAAAATCTTTTTTAAATCTCTAGACTCAAACTTGCTAAAACTTGAATCTCTTTCTGCCCCCAACTTATCTCCCAGCAATACTCCTTACCTACATGGTAATATGTCCTGAGAACCTATGAGACTGGCTCTGTCCAAGGCTTCAGTCTCTACTGTTCACATTGCTGCCTCATCAAGCTGGTGTTGTACCAGTGAGTCCTATCGAGTCTAATGTTTTCCACATCCCTTTGTCACGGTGTCTGAGGGATGCCTCCCACTCTAGTCTACAGCCCAAAGGGAAGAAGAGCAGGTCATTCCCATTGTCCTCTTCTTTTACAGTTATCCCATATTGTCACGCCTTGGTTCCCAATGCATCTGGGTCCCTGGCTCTTCAATGTACCCATCCTGGAAGATTTTTAAAAACCACAAATTATTTGCTACTTCTCCCATAGAGGTGAAATCTAATTTTTCTCCTCATAAATCTGACTGGCCTTAGCAACTCGTTGACCAAAAGAATATTACAGAAGTGATGTTTTGTGGCTTCTAATCCAAGCTTATTAAAAGCCTTGTAGCTTCCATTTGGGTTCTTCAAATACTTGCTTTCAAAGAAACCATCAGTCATATAAGAAAGGCAACCAACCAGAGGCCATGATGCTGCAGGAAAATCCAAGTAACTTCATGGAGAAGCCATATAGAGAAAGAGGGATATCCAGCTATCCTAGCACATATTTCAGAAATGTGAGTGAAGAAGCCATCTCAGACATTTCAGTCTGAGCAGGTGTGAAGCAGAGCAGGGATAAGGCTAATATGATGGCCCCGTCAAGCTGTCTCACCACCTCCAGCTTCTTAAATCCCCCCAGCTCATTGTGGAAAAGAGATAAACCATCTCCCTTATAAACGGCCCAAATTTCTGACCCATAAATTGAGCCTCATAAAATAGCTGTTGTTTTACTCTATCAAGTTTTTTGTGCAGTTTGTTTTTCAGCAATAGGTAAGTGGAACAAATACACACACACACACACACACACACACACACACACACACACACATGCAGAGTCGTTTCCTAAGGCATGTCCAAGATCGACGTTCAGAACATCCCTTGTTCTTCTATTATTCCCAACACACATTTTCTCCAAAAAGTAGACTGGCATCAGTAGACTTTTGAATGTCTACAATTTTATTCATAATCATTTTTTGGAATAACCAGTCTTTCACTCATTGACCCAAAAGAACAGAAAAAGCCTTCCCACAAATGTTAAAGGATGATAAGGATGAATCCTCAGCTAATATATATTCTTTAACAGCGAGAATGTGAAGTTTGACAAAGAGGTTGCAGCATGGCTGAACTCTCTACTGGCAGAGATCCAAATTGAGGGGGAAAAAATCTAAATTTCCCCAAGCCATAACTAAAGTAAATTGTTAGAGCATAATAGGTGGTTTGTGACCTAGCTATTTCCTGGGATTTTCTCTGTGCTTAGTGTAGAGCAAAAAAATAGCAATCTACTTTCTTTGATCTGTTTGCCCCGTAAAGTGGGTGTTTCTTTCCTAGCAGGTCAAGGTAGTAGCTAAATGCCATCAAAAAGTCACAAGGAGGAGGATGCTCCTTTAAAGTATAGTAAAAGCTGAAATTGCTTATTGGAAATTGAAGGCTAATTGTTACATTCTTTTTGAGTGACCGTTTAAAATTAGCACTGCTCTGCATTGTAGAAAAACATATGGGAAACAATAAGCAGAACGGTGCAATAAAATTAGGAGTTTTAAATTGGATAAGATTTACACATTTTCTCTTTTTTGTCCTTTTTAGAGATTTCTTTGCCTATGTTCATCAAGAAGTAGAGAATTTTCATCCATAAATATATGTTCCTAGGGAAAGGCATGAATTACATTAGAATCTAAGGTTTACGATGTCATCACAGCACACTAACCATATTACTACATGCACATAAACAACAATGAACTTGATTAAGAAATGTTAAATAATGGCTGGGCTGCAATTTTGGCATTTGATTTTGCTTTGCTGATATTTCTGGAATTATGCCAAGCTTGACTAGGAATTCTTCACTGCGGTCTTGGGCAATACCTAAATGTAATGTAGTTTGGATCAGGAGTGTATATGCTGCTTCAGCACAACCCCTTGGGTCTGGATTGCAGCTGCATCAGTGATCTTCTCTGAAGGACAAGATTTCCAGGCTAGGTTTTAACTAAATTTTTTGCTTTAATCCTTAGTGATCTAGGTAATAGGATAAAAAAAACTGTGTGGTTTTGTAAGAATTGCCCAACTTTGTTTGGTCAGTGCATTAAATATCTACTCATTTCTAAAAAATATTTAATTGGGTTACTCTTCCAGTTTATTGTCTATAGATAACTACCACAAAACTTGTAGTGGTTCAACACGGCCTTTTTGGTTTTGGTCAGAATTTTGTAGTTCAGGAGTTGAGGAATGACTCAGCTGGAGTTCATCTCTGACCCATGTGGCATTAATTGGGCTGACTGGAGCTGAGAGATGCCTTTACAATCTAGCTTTTTCACTCACATGTCTGTGGTTTCAGAGTCTCTTCGCCACTCTGTTTCCACATAGTATGTCATCTTTCTAGGGTCTCTCCATTTAGCTCTGGCTTCTCACAGCCTTGTGACCTCAGGACAGTGAGATTCCCTCAGAACGGCTGGCTTCCAGGATACTGAAACAGACTTGGAAGGCTTCTAAAGACCCAGCCTCAGAAATCCCAGAATAGCATTCTTATCATGGTCTATTGTTCAAGGAAGACACTTAGTCCAGCTCACATTCAAGGGGAAGGAAATCTGAATCCACTTCTAAAAGGAAAGGAGTAGCGAAGAATTTGCTGTCATCTTTAACCTACCAAAGCTACATTTTATAATATTTACCATTTTAGCTTTCCAAGTATGTACAAGAGAGCTAAATTAATATAAGGGTATTCTTCCCCAAGCCCTCTAAAAAACTGAATCATGGTAGAAATTTATCTAGAGACACTTAATATCCACAACAAATTCCTGGATCTTGAGTCTGATCTGCATTGTTGGTTCATTCCAAAGAGTAAACATTTGAGGACTATTCAGGGTGGTCTCCGGTTAGTACCCTTTGCAGCTACTTCTGATTTCTAAAAAAATCTACAGAACAAACTGGTGTATATGTTTCTGAAATATGGATTTTAACTTTCACAGGATTCCTTTCTTCAAAGGACAAGAGACCCAGGAGAAAGAAAATACAGTAAACCCTTGTTTCTCAAACTTAATGTGTTCTAGAGACTTCTCAAGAAGCAATTTGAAAACCAAGTCATACTCATACTCTCACATTCTCTCCTTTGTTTGTGACCTGAGTGATGCATGATTAATCATACGGTGCCCGCATGAAAGGGTTGTCAGGTAGAGAACAGAAGTCCTGTTCAAAAAACGAGGTATTTTTTGCAGTGAACAACTTGGTCGAGAACCAAATTGTTTGAGATGAGAGACATTCAAAACCAATATTTGATTATAATATTTAATTCCAAAACACAGGGGGGTACTATGTCCAGGAATAGTTTAGCTCCACTAAGTGCAGTTTTTTAGAAAAAAATAATTAAAAGAAAAATGTTCAAAGATTCTCTAAGATTTCCAGAAGAGAAGGGGGGTCAGTAACAGAACATTCTGTGACAGAAAGGGTAAGTGAGGCTACTCCACTGGTAAAGAAAAAAACCAAACAGGCGGATGAAAATGTCAGGTTCCAACAGGAGGGCTTGAGTTTTGTAACTCTTGGCAGATCTTAAAGAAGAGTGAGAGCAAGATTTTGGTGAATCCCCAGAGTTAATATTTTCCTCCGGGTTATTTTGCAGAATTCTTTGTGTCCTTGGAAACTTCATGTGTTCTTTGGAGAAAGGCTGGGTTTTCTTTTTATTTTTGTGGACTACTATTTTATGCTATTATGTTTGCTGGATGCTGTGTGAACATGAGCACAAATTTAATCAAACCTGAGACACTTACAAGGTTTATTTATTTATTTATTTAGTGTATTGAAAGGTGGATCAAAATTCAAATGCCTGGGAAAGAGAGAAAAAATTAATCAAGGTTTGGATACAAGCATTTTGTTCTTTTTTTATTATTGAATTTATTGGGGTGACATTGGTTAATAAAATTATATAGGTTTCAGGTGCACAATTCTATAATATGTCATCAACATATTGTATTGTGTGTTCACCATCACAAGTCAAGTCTTCTTCTATCACCTTTATCCTGTCTAAAGCCTCTTTACTTCCCACCAACCCCCTACTTCTCTGATAATCATCACTGTGCTATTGCCTATGTCTATATTTTTTGTTTAATCCCTTCACTTTTTTCACTCAGCCCCCTTCTCTGACAGCTGTCAGTCTGTTCTCTATCCATGAACCTGTTTCGATTTCATTCACTCATTCACTACATTTCACATATGGGTGAAATCATATGGTACTTGTTTTTCTCTGACTGGCTTATTCCACTTAGCATAATACTCTCCAGGTTTATCCATGCTGTCCCAAAGGGTAAGATTTCCTTCTTTTTTTCTGCCTAGTAGTATTCCACTGTGCAAATATATCACACTTTTTTTTCCCACTCATCTACTGATGAGCACTTGGACTGTTTCCAAATCTTGGCTATTGTAACTAACACTGCAGTGAACAAGGGTGCATATATTCTTTCAAACCAGTGTTTTGGTTTTCTTCTAATACATTCCGGAGTGTAATTGCAGGGTCATTAGGCAGCTCCATTTTCAAATTTTTGAGCTAACTCCATACTGCTTTCCACAGTGGCTGCACTAGTCTGTGTTCCCACCAAGACTGCATGAGGGTTCCCTTTTCTCCACATCCTCACCAACATTTGTTGCTGGTTGATTTAATGATCAAAGATAATTGTTGGTTCTGGGTTCCTTGTGAGGGCCTCTGGTTCAGACCAATGTCAGATGCTGCCTGTTACTGGCCCTGGGCAATCCACATTTTATGGCTGCCTCTGCTAAGCAAGGGTGTGCGTAGAAGGGCAAAGCTGTGGACTAAGGATGGCTATTACCAGCACAGAGCCTAGCAGTAGGTCAGTGAAATCCCAAGACCCCCAAAGATCTGCTTCCAACTGCCTCTACCTCTGGCTGACAATAGGATCAGTTGCTGACAGAGCCTCTGGCATTACTCAATTTTCATGAGGTAGGTTCTCAGCAAGTCAAAAGGTAGGGGCAAATGATGTTCACCAGATTGATACAGGTTCAAACTCAATGCCAATGCTATATCTGAAGCCACTCAGCAAAAGTCTCAGGGTATACCAAGTTTAGCTGCCACCCCCTTGGTGCTCACATACTTTGTGATGGGGCAGGGTCTCAGGGAGTCATTAGGGTTGGACCAGCAGAGTTCATCAGGCACAAGGAGGTTTGGCCATGTGAAGCGAGGGCTTTTCACTGCTTGGGCATTCAGGGGGAAAATTCTTCCTGTTCTAGAGCCACACAACTCAGTCTGCCCAGAATTCTTCTGGGAGAATTGCAAGGTTTATTTAAAATTAATTTATAATAACCTGACACTACCCCTCTTCAGGATATACCCTAGGATTCATTTGTATAGTAATTCTCTGTGCCTCCATGTGTTTTGCTAGGCTTCTGTTCAGATGTATGTGACAGAATATGCATACCAAATTCAAAGACTGATATTATATCTACTGAGGGTATATGAGGAAATCAAAGACCACACTAGATACCCATCAAAAGACACAATGAAAAACAACAGATGATGGAGCACATATCTGGTTGAATTCCAAGAGTCACACCATCATAAGGACTTTACTACCATTACTTAGCCACATGAGTGTTGGAGAAAGATAGTTGGTATCAGACTTGAAGGATCCATGACTACACAACATAATAAATAACAAGGTGAATTATGATAAAATATTAGGAATTTTGCATATGCCTTTAAAGACAAGGCCTTCGACAATTTGGCCAAAAAAAAGTGGACTTCTATTTAAATCTCAGAATTTTTCCTCCAGAATGGACTTTACAGTACTGTAAGCTCTAAGTTGGAAAGACTTCATTTGAGCTCAATGTATTTGGGTATGAAAAGAAATAAGTTGCCTAATGATTCCATTCTAGATTCCAGTGCATTTTATGTATTACAAAATTACTAATCCTTTGCTTACAAATGAAAATGGTATTTGAAAGGCCAGTTTAGTGCCTCTGGTTTAAGATGATAATATGAACTCCTAAATTTAACATCCCCACAAAAATAGAGAAAAAAATAATAAAAACAGAAAATAATCTGTATTGCAGTTGGAAAAAAACTCAAGAAATTTAATATTTTCTATAAAAATAAAGAAATAAAAGAGTGATAAAGGCAATGGTCAAATTACAGTTCAATTCAGGAAAAAAAATCTGTTTGAAAATCAAGTTCAAGTGACTTCCCATAAAACAATGAAATGGAGAAAATGTTTGGTGGCCTTTGCTAGGTGGTCACATTCAATTATATCTCAATCAAGCATTGTGTTCCAGAATAGATCTTAGAACAGAACAAGCACATTAGTGGGAAAACTGATGAAGTTCAGATAAAATCTGTAGCTTAGTTAATATTGTAGTATTATACCTGACAACTTCTTTACAGTGATAAATGTAATTTGATTATGTAGAATGTTAGTATAAACAAAAAGCTATGTGAAGAGCATACAAGAACTCACTATTACTTTTACAAATTTTATAAATTTAAAGATATTACAAAATTAAAAGAACATATTTTTTAAAAACCTAAGTCATATGAGCACATCTATGAAGAGTTACCCAAAATAACATGAAGTCAGGATCCATCCTTGATACTTACTCCTGACTACAATTTGCCCAGAAAGCAAAGGTAGGTAATGTGGAGGAACTCCTATGATATACATGCTTGCCACAGGTCACTCTGCAAAGCATTCAGTTGAGCAAATGAAAAATAAAGCATGGGATAGTAAGGCTATCCTGGTAGAGCAATTTTCATAGTAATTGGGGACAACAGTAAGTGGAAGAATGCTCAGCACTTCTGTGAGGACATGCCACTCACTAGATAGAAATGGAGTATTGTCCTTGTTAATTTGGGTGCTCCCATTACAAACATGGAGAGAAAATTATTGACAGAGTCAATTCTCTGCCTCAGCTTCCTCTAGCTGTAGTTCCCTCCCAAATGTTCATCAGCTACCAGTTGCCTTTACTGGAAAAGAGGAATTATACTAAACAGAACTAGTCTGTTCTTTCATCTTTTGTGTGGAAATGATTTAATATGAACTCAGCCCAACTCTGACAGAGCCTGTCTCAATTCCCAACCTGAGATAAAAATACTTTATTCACCAATGATTAACAAACAGAAGAGAATAGACTCTGGAGAAAAATCAGCAGTTCAAAAAAGGATGCCCATCACAGTCAACATCTTCTTTTGAAGAAGAATTTCTATGGGAAATACAGTACATCTATGGAATATGGTTAATTTGCATAACCAATGACTGCTGAGAGAACTTAGCATATGAAAAAGCACAGAATGCCATCTGGACAAAGGAAGAAACATACAGAAAGATTATGTGGACCCCACAAGCCAACCTTCTTCATCCTTATTTAGATTTACTGCAAGTCCTCTTCCTACATATTGCAAAAAAGACTTTTCATCTCCAAAATGAGAATAACAACCTTAGCTCATTTCCAGCAACACTAATGTCCTGGGTACAGGTGACAAGTGGAAGAGTCTGACTCATCTCTCCCTGGAAAGTATTCACATTATTGGCATGTTATCAAACTACCTAGGGTTTCCTAGGGTTGCCTTAACAAAGTACAACAAACTGGGTGACTTAATAAAACAAATTTATTTTCTCCCAATTCTGGAGGCTAGAAGTCCAAAAGTCAGCAATCCATGACATCTCTGAAGTCTCTAGGGAAGAACTCTTTCCTGCTTTTCTTAGTTTTTGGTGGTTGCTGGCAATCCTTGGCATTCCTTAGTCTGTGCAGTTTCTAACTCTCTTGTCACATGTGTCTATGTGCTTGGTATCCTTATATGGTACTCTCTTTGTGTATCTGGGCATCCAAATTTCTTTCTTCTTATAAAGACATCAACCATTGGATTAGAACCCTTCTCATTTAGTACAACCTCATCTTAAACTGATTACATCTTCAAACCCTAATTTTTGACAAGATCATGTTCACAGGTACTGGAGCTTAGGACTTTGACATATCTTTTGGGGAGACACAAAAATGACCCATCAGCTACATATATGTTAGTCATCTGACAAGGCATTTCATGATCTTCAGCTCATGTTCTGCTAGGTCCAGGAGAATATTTTTCATCCCATAGTATTACCTACACATTCCTTGTCAAAATGCATTTCTAAACTATAGATAGCATTTAAAATCACCTCCAAACATTCTCTCAGATTTCAGGGATATAAGCTACTACCAAACCATAATACATTGTTTTAGCAAAGAATTCTTTCCAGTATTTTGGGTAGTAGATACATAGTCATTAAATTTGTGCTTCTGTCTTTTATGAATGTTAGTGTTGTCAATATTTATGTCCCTAATGGCTTGATGATGAGTCCAAGTGCAGTGATCACTATATTTTGCATGACATACATTGCGATTTATTTTTGGATCTCCTGAACTTCAACATATCACAAACCATATCTTCTGGTACCCACCTATTTTTTAGCACCTTGTGTAGCAAATTACCTCCTAAGATAAAGGGTGAGTGTTTGTCACCAGACACATTTTAATTTTTTTTTCTCTGCAATGGATGCAGTAGGGTTGTTTTTTCTAAATTGATTAGAAAGGATTTTTTTTAACCTAAGGCTTTCATGTCAAAAATTTTGGGTCAGTAAATACCAGAGTTCTCTTCATTCTAAGAGGCTATCTTGATATACTGCTGGACATAAATTAGAACAACTTCCTCTGGGAAATAAAATAGTAGATATTTTATGATGTGTTTTATTGCTATGTAATGGGTGAAATACTTGAGGATATCCTAATCCCAGAGTTGAATAAGTTGAGTAATTAGTGTACCCATTAGGTTACATTACACCAGTACATCATGCTATCATTGAAACAAGATTCCTGACTTCTGGTCAAGATGGAGTCATAGGTAAAGATGGCTTGCCTCCTTGTACAATCACATCAAAATTACAACTAAACTATAGAGCAACCATCATTCAGAACCATAAGAAATCGAGCTGAATGAAAAATCCAACTGTGAAATTAAAGAAACCACAACCATCCAGACCAATAGGAAGGATAAAGATGCAGAATGGGCTGGTCCCACATCTATGTGTAGTGGATAAAAATTTGAGAGGGATATCTTGGGAGTGGAGAGTACCAGACCCACACCAGACTCCCCAGCCCAGGATTCCAGTCTCAGAAAGATAAGTCTCCATAACTTCTGGCTGCAAAAACCAGCAGTGATTGAGTTGGTGAAAGAAACTTATGAAGACCCAATCAATCCCTCTTAAAGAATCCACACACAGACTTACTCAGACTCACTCCTTCTGAACTTCAGCACTGGGGTAGCAGCTAGAAAGCCACCAGTGGCATATGGAGAGAAACTGAAGTGTCTGGCATCAAGGTGAGAGCTAGAGGACAGCTTTCTCCAAGACAGAAAGATAGGCAAAGGCTCTTGTCTCTTTTCTGAACCCTCCCCCGACAGAGCCACAAAACTAGCATGAGGGTACCATATCCAAGACTCCATCAATCTGGCTAACACTGTTTGCCCCACCCTGGAGATTTCCTGAATCTTTGTCCCACCCAAATTACTGGCCCACCCAGACTGTTAACAATGGTTTCTCCATATGAAAATCTGGTCTTCATTGATGCTTCACAACTTCCTAAATCTTCTCAAATAAGTAGTAAGCCCCCAACCCCTGTACCTCTTGCTAAGTAGTTTCAGGCCTGACAATAGCAGCAGCCAGTTTTAGATCACATTTTGGCTTCACTTGGGAACGACACATGTTGGGGCTGACCTTCGCCTGCACCACACAGCAAACCCCAGGACCTTCACACCAGTGGACAGCAACAGACCATGTTGGAGCACTACTATTCTCTACCTGCACAGCTGATCCTCCACAGAAGGCAGAGGTTGGTGGTCAGTGGTCATAGCCTGTCCTTGCTGTTGACGGGCCCGGGTAAATCCCTCCCATTGACCTGCCAACAGCAATCAAGGCTCAACTACAAGAGGAGAGGGTACTCAGCCCACAAAAAAGCACACCTCAAGTACCCAGCTTGGGTGATAGGGGAGGCAGTTCCTCTAGACCTTACAGGACACCTACTACATTAGGCCACGCTACCAAGACATGGAGTCAAACCAGCTCTACCTGATACATCTAAACAAACACAGGGAGGCTGCCAAAATGAGGAGACAAAGAAACATGACCCAAATGAAAGAACAGATCAAAACTCTGGAAAAAGAGCTAAACAAAATGGAGATAAACAATCTATCAAATGCAGAGTTCAAAAGACTGGTTATAAAGATACTCAAGGAACTTAGTGAGGACCTCACCAGCATAAAAAAGATCCAGTCAGAAATAAAAGATACACTAATTGAAGTAAAGAACAATTTATAGGGAAACAATAGTAGAGTGAATAAGCCAAGAATCAAATCAATGATTTGGAACATAAGGAAGCAAAAACAACCAATCAGAACAAGAAGGAGAAAAAAGAATCCAAAAAATGAGAATAGTGTAAGAAGCCTCTGGGACAACTTCAAGCATTCCAACATTTGCATCACAAGGATGCCAGAATGAAAAAAGAAAGACCAAGAAATTGGAAATCTGTTTGAAAAAAAATAATGAAAGAAAACTTCCCTAATTTGATGAAGGAAATAGACATGCAAGTCCAGGAAGCACAGAGAGTCCCAAACAAGATGGATGCAAAGAGGCCCACTCCAAGACACATCATAATTAAAATGCCAAAGTTTAAAAATAAAGCAGCAAGAGAAAAGCAGTTATTTACCTACAGGGGAGTTATCATAATACTGTCAGCTGACTTCTCAAAAGAAACTTTGCAGTCTAGTAGGAATTAGCAAGGAAGTTCATGCTAATTCAAAGTCATGAAAAGCAGTGACCTTCATGCTAATTCAAAGTCATGAAAAGCAGTGACTTACAGCCAAGATTGCTCTACCCAGCAAAGCTATCATTTAGAATGAAAGGGCAGATAAAATGCTTCCCAAACAAGAAAAAACTAAAAGTTCATCATCACCAAACCATTATTATAAAAAATGTTAAAAGGACTTATTTAAGAAAAAGAAGATCAATACTATGAACACTACAATGGCAATAAATACATATTTATCAACAATTTAATCTAAAAAACAAACAAAGCAAACAAGAACAGAGACAGAATCATGGATATGGAGAGCATTTTGATGGTTGCCAGATGGGTGAAGGGTGGTGGGGAAATGGGTGAAAAGGTGAGGGGATTAAAAAGTACAAATTGGTAGTTACAGGACAGCTCTGGGGTTGTAAAATACAGTATAGGAAATGAAGTAGCCAAAAAACTTATATATGCATGACACATGGACATGAACAAAGATGGGGGATTGCCTGAAGAGGTGGGGGTGCTGGGTGGAGGGGGATTAAAGAGGAAAAATTGGGACAACTGTAATAGCATAATCAATAAAACAGACTTAAAAAACAAAAACAAAAAACAAGATTTCTGTCACCTACTTATAGTTGGGAAATATATTTGTGCTGAAGTCTGACTCACATGCCTTACCACAATTTCAGTAATATACAGTGGGAAAGGAAAAAATTTTTTGTACCCTTCTAGGTTCTTATTGCTAATGTAATAATTGAATCAACATGAAACAGATTAATAGGAAAAAAATGACTAAATTTAATGACATACATTTGTATGGGAACTGCACATACATAAGAGAGTCAGAGTTTCACATACATTAGAGGTTCAGACACAGAAAGGTAAAATCAGGTACATTTGACATCCTGAGCCAAGGGATGTGGTAAGGCACCTGGGGCTTCAGAGGGGAGGAGTATAATTCACAGGATGATAAGAAGAGCAAATGTTTAGTCATTAGAAGTTTACCTTGTCACATAACAAGGTCACAAAAAGTTATTTGTGGTAATAACTCTTACAGGCAAGGCTCCTGATTTAAATTCTTTAAAGGAGAAGTAAAAGTTTCTCTTTAGCTCAGAGGACCTCTATTACATTCAGCTCAAACTAATCCCCATGCCACAGTGGCACATCTGGGGATATCTGTTCTGAAACCTTTCATTACTGAAGAATAAAGTCTATTAAAATAAGCCACATGTTCCAATTTTGCATCATGCCTCTAGAGTCAATGCTACCCCCAACTTTGGTGGGAAATCTTTTCCAATAAACCTCCACAGTCCTTCTGGGACTGGATAATAACTCCTTAGAAATCCCCTCTGCATGACAATTTCAGCTGTCTGGAATTCCCTTAGGTGCATTTCCTCACTGTGTGCGGGCCTCAGTCCTGAGATGACAAGGGAGAATGACAAAGGGTCCTAGAATAGAGTGATGTTTAAAGATAATTTTCAACATAAGGAAAATCATGACTCATATAGACATAAAATGCAAACAAGTTAAAAATTTTATTAAACTGATAATTAACAAAGAAATCAGGTAGATACTAAAACTGGTTCAAAAGAGTATCAAAAGAACAGACAAATAAGTAGATCTGGAATTGAAATAAATGTGTAAATGGAAGTAGGCAAAACTTGATTTCCTGTTGGGGAGTACCATAAAGATGAACAAAGTGAAGAAATAATGGAGAATATTTAGCATCTAAAAAGGATGCTTATCTGAGTCATCAACAGACAGAACAGAATTTACATTATATAGTCAAGAATTAATATACCTTGCTCTCAGTTATCCTGAATTTGCAGAATTATAATTTAGCTTTTGTAGAATCAGAATCAGAGCACCCAGAGCCTAGACAATCCCTAGTTTTCCACGGAAGTACAAATTTCCCCCTTACAATGGCAAAATTTAGCTAAGTCAAGGATTAGAAGTCTTCCTGGGGGTTTTGGTATATCAGCTTATAGTATTACAAACAATATTCTCTATGTTGGTGTAGAAAAAATTATGAAAGTTGAGGGGGAGATGTGCTTATAGTTGTATGTCTCTGCAGTGTATAATGGGCAGAAAGAAAGGGAAGCATGACTGCTGAGAGAATGGAGAAAAAGAAATAGAGATGAGGAAGAGGGGAGAGATGAGAGGAGAGAGACAGAGACAGAGACCAAGACAGAGAGAGAAAGACAGAGAGACAGAGTGAATCAAAAGGGACCAGTTGCACTTAACAGGTGCTGGTGCTAGACTATCAAGGACCAGTCCAAACCATTGCAATGCATAAGTCAGTGGAGACCCATAAATGAAGAAAGAGTCTCAAAGCTCCTCTCCAAGTTGCAAGACTCTGTAAACTTTCTTATGTATCCAGATATCTTCTTGGGAAGAAGATACAGAGAAGAAACCTTCTTGAAAGAAGACAAACAGTCCTGAAAGAAAGATTAATTTTGAATTGAATAAGTTCTCAAAAGTAGCTCAGCTATAATAAGTATGTACAATAGACAAGAAGAGGGTAAACTTCTTAATTTACCAAACTGGTTTCTTCTATCATCATCAGGAATGGGGTTTCAAGGGCAAGATGACATTAGTTCTAAATAATATGAGATGTCATTAAAAATACATTTTAAACATTGTCTTACATATTACCCCCCCCTCTTTTCCCTTCCCCCCCCTTCCCCCCCCCCCCCTCCCTTTTCCCTTTTTTCCATTTTGATCACCCATTGCACACTCTAGAGATATAAAAATACATCTCTTATTTTTTATTATATTTTTCCACACCAGCAAATTGAAAATTGTAAACAATTCATATTTTTTCTTTCCAGTATGTTGAAATTGGTTTGATGATGATTTTATTGGGACTACATTGGTTAGAGAATAAAAGAGTCCGCAATTATACAACTTTCACATTATTGCTAATAATTATTGACTATTAATGTAATTAATGTAACAATACAATTTTATCTTTATTTTATAATTACAGGGTGGGGCAAAATTAGGTTTACCATTGTGAATCCATGAAACACAGAGTTTATTCTTATATTTTTATTTATTAATTATTGTATCATTTCCCATATGAACAACTATAAGCCTACTTTTGCCCAACCCTGTATGTACCATCCTAAACATACTATTGGTTTAAATATTTGCCTAGTGATTCTTGAATATTCAAAGTTACATTTTCAAATAATAAATGTTTTCTTTTTGTCAATAGATATGCCTATTATTTCTTATCTTAAATTCCAGAACAACATTGAAGAATGCTACTGTATTTGGGTCAACTTCTTGTTTATTTTGGACTTCAATGGAAAAAGTAATGAGTTTTACCTCTAAATATACATTTATTTTTAAAATATTGATATTATTCAGCAGATCACAAATGTATTCTTCAACTTGTAGTTGTCTAAAGCTATAAAAAATAAAAAGAGAATGTTGAATTCTTCCTTTTGACTTATTAAAATTATATTGATAGTGTTTATCATATTGAACCATTCATACTTCTGAAACTGAACCTTTCTGGTCACAGTGTATTTGTTCTCTATTTGAGTGCTGTATTCTACCAGCTGTTTTTATTTGACTTCTTTGTGATTTGTGCTTTATTGCATTAAGGTTAATGAATATAAACTGTGTAATTTCTACACTTGAAAATATATTGAAATTTGCTTTATGACTTAATTTATGAGCTACTTTTACATTTTTTAAAAAATTGATTAAATATGAGGATTGGCAAGATGACAAAGGAGTGAATACAAGTCACACTGACCTCCTCCCAGGACCAATCTGGAATTACAACTAAACTGTGGAGAAATCACCTGGAACAAACAACTGAACGATAGCGAGATAGAAGCCTTATAACTACAGACAGACAGAAGAATCAACTTCAGCACAACCTAACTAAAATATCAGAAGAAATAGAAGAGGAGCAAGGGATAGAAAATGAGTTTGAAAAAGTAGTGATGCAAAACTTCCCTAATTCAATAAGACAAAAAAATCACACAAATCCAGGAAGCACAGAAGGTCCCAATCAAGAGGAACCCACAGATGCCCACGCCAAGACACATCATAATTAAAATGGAAAAATTAAATGACAAAGAGAGAACCTTAAAAACAGCAAGGGAGAAACAAGAAGTAACATACAAGGGAGCCCTGACAAGGTTAGAAACTGACTTCTCAACAGAAACACTACAAGCCAGAAAGGAATGTCAAGAAATATTCCAAGTCATGAAAACCAAAGACCTGCAGCCAAGACTACTCTGCCCTGCAAGATTCTCAATTAAAATTGAAGGCAAAACAAGGAGTTTCCCAGACAAAAGAAGGCTAAAGGAATACACCTCCACCAAACCAGCATTGCAAGATATGCTAAATGAACTGCTTCAAGAAGGTGAAGAAAAAGAGCAAGAGAGAGAGAGAGGAACTCAGGTACAAAGGGGAAAAATGAATAAGTGCCCATCAATAATAACTGTAAGTGTAAATGATTTAAATGCTTCAATCAAAAGATATAAGATAGCTGAATGGATAAGAAAATGTGACCCGCACATATGCTGCCTATAAGAGACCCACCACAGAACAAAAGATCTATACAGACTGAAAGTAATTGGTTGAAAAAAATATTCCAAGCAAATGGATAGGGGAAAAAAAGCCAGGGGTGAGAGGAAGCAACACTTACATCAAATAAAATAGATTTCAAAACAAAGGCCATAAAAAGAGACAAAGAAGTCTTCATAATACCAAAGTCTTCCTTTGGTGCTTCATAATACCCAAAGGAAAAATCCATCAAGAAGACATAAACATTGTAAACATATATGCACCCAATGTAGGAGCACCAATATATAAAGAAAACCTTGGAGGACTTAAGAAAGCTATAGACAGGCACACAATGATAGTAGGGGATTTTAACACACCACTGTCAATAATGGACAGATCTTCTAAACAAAATACCAACAAGGATATTGTGGAACTGAACTAAGCATTACATCAAATGGACTTAGCTTATACATATATATGGAGAGAGAGAGAGGGAGAGAACCTTTCATCCCCAAGAAGCAAAATACACATTCTTTTCAAATGCACGTGAAACATTTTCAAAGAGAGACCACATGATAAGACACAAAACAAACCTCAATAAATTCAAGAAAGTCATAACAAGCATTTTCTCAGATGTGAAGCTAGAAACCAACCTCAAGGAAAAATCTCAAAAACATTCAAACTCATGGAGACTAAATAGCATGCATATAAACAATGAATGGGTTAATAATAAGATCAAGGAAGAAATGAAAAAATTCCTGGAAAAAAATGAAAATGAACACACAACAGTCCAAAACCTATGGGGCACAGCGAAAGCAGTCTTGAGAAGGAAGTTCATAGTAATACAGGCCCACCTAAAAAAGATTAAAACATTTCATATATGCTGTTTTTCAGAACTGGAGAAACAAAAACAAACAAAGCCCAGAGCAAATAGAAGGAAGGAAATAATCAAGATCAGAGCAGAATTGAATGACATAGAAACTAAAAGAGCAGTTCAAAGGGTCAATAAATCCAGGAGCTGGTTCTTTGAAAAGATAATCAAAATCAACAAACCTTTAACCAGATTTATCAAGAAAAAAAAGGGAAACGACCCAAATAAATAATATTAGAAATGAAAGAGGAGAAATTACAACTGATAGCACAGAAATACAAAGGATTGTAAGAAATTACTTTGAACAATTATATGCCGAGAAATTTGAAAACCTGAGTGAAATGGACAAATTTCTAGAAAAATATAATCTTCCAAAACTGAGTCAAGAAGCAGCAGAAAGCCTGAACAGATGAATAATAGCTGGTGACATTGAAGCAGTAATCAAAAAACTCCCAGCACACAAAAGCCCTCAACCAGACAGCCTCACAGGAAAATTTTACAAAACATTTAAGGAAGAGCTAACCCCTGTCATTCTCAGACTATCCAAGAAAATCCAAGAAGAGGGAAGACTCCCAAACTCTTTTTATGAGGCCAGCATCATCCTAATCCCAAAACTAGATAAAGACTCAACAAAGAAAGAAAACTACAGACCAATATCGCTGATGAACATAGATGCAAAAATCCTCAACAAAATATTGACAAACCACATCCAGCAATTCATTAAAAAGATCATCCACCATGATCAAGTAGGATTCATGCCAGTTTTGCAAGGATGGTACAATATTTGCAAATCAATAAATGTAATGTATCACATAAACAAAAAGACAAAAACTACATGATCATATCAATAGATGTAGAAAAAGCATTTGATAAGGTACAGCATCCATTTATGATAAAAACACTCAGCAAAGTGGGAGTAGAGGAAGCATAACTCAACATAATAAAGGCCATATTTGAGGAACCTACAGCCAACATCATACACAATGGGCAAAACCTAAAAGCTTTCCCACTAAGGTCAGGAACAAGACAACGTGGTTCGCGTTCACCACTTCTATTCAACATAGTATTGGAAGTCCTAGGCACAGTGATCAGACAAGAAAAAGAAATAAAAGGCATCCAAATTGGAAAGGAGGAAGTAAAACTGTCATTGTTTTCTGATGACATGATAGTGTACATTGAAAACCCCATAGATGCCACCAAAAAACTATTCGACCTAATAAGTGAATTTGGCAAAACAGTGAGATACAAAGTCAATATTCAGAAATCAAAGACATTTTTATACATGAACAATGAAATACCAGAAATAGAAATCAGGGGGAAAATCCATTTGCCATAGCCACAAGAAAAATAGAGTACCTAGGAATAACACTAACCAAGAAGGTAAAAGACCTGTACTCAGAAAACTACACAACACTAAAGAAAGAAATTAAGGGACACAGAAATAAATGGAAGCAAATACAGTGTTTATGGATTAGAAGAATTATCATCAAAATGCCCATACTACCCAAAGCAATTTATAGATTCAACACAATCCCTATTAAAATATCAATGATGTATTTCACAGATAAAAAACACACATTTAAAAAATTTATATGGGATCATAAATTACACCAAATAGCGGCAGCAATTTTGAGAAAGAAGAACAAAGAGTAGCGATCAGAATACTGACATCAAACTATATTACAAGGCCACTGTATTCAAAACAGTCTGGTACTGGCATAAGAACAGACACAAATCAATGGAACAGAGTAGAGAGCCCAGAAAGAAACCCATGTCTCTATGATCAATTAATATTCAATGAAGGGGGCAAAAGCATAAAATGAAGTAAAAATAAACTCTTCAACAAATGGTGTTGGGAGAGCTAGACAGCTACATGCAAAACAATCAAAGTTGACCACCAACTTACACTTACACCATACACAAAAATAAACTCAAGATGGATAAAAGACTTAAGTATAAGTCATGACACCATAAAAGTCCTAAAGGAGAACATAGGCAGGAAACTCTCAGATATCCCATTCACTGATATGTCCCCTAGAGCAAGGGGCATAATGGGAAGAATAAACAAATGGCACTTCATCAAAATAAGAAGCTCGTGCATGGCTAAAGAAAACATCAGCAAAATGAAAAGAGAACCCCAACCGTATGGGAAAACCTATTTGCCAATGATACCTCGGACAAAGGATTGAACTCCAAAATAAAGAACTCACATGACTCCACTCCGGGAAGACAAACAACCCATTTAAAAAATGGGCAAAGGGCCCTGACTGGTGCGGCTCACTTGGTTGGAGCATCGTCCTGCAAAGCAAAAAAATGGGCAAAGGACCTGAACAGACACTTCTCCAAGGAGGACATACACAGGGCCCAGAGGCATATGAAAGTATGCTCAGCATCACTATCCATCAGAGAGATGCAAATTAAAACCACAGTGAGATACCACTTCACACCAGTCAGAAGTGCCACCATAAACCAATCAACGAATGGTAAGTGTTGACGAGGCTGTGGAGAAAAGGGAACCCTAGTACACTGTTGGTGGGGATGCAGACTAGTACAGACACTGTGGAAAACAGTTTGGTAGTTCCTCAAAAAGCTAAAAATGGAGCTGCCTTTTAACCCAGCAATTCCACTGATGGGATGATACCCTAAGGATCCCAAAACACTAATTCAAAAGAACCTGTGCACCCCAATGTTTGTAGCAGCACAATTTACAGCAGCCAAGCACTGGGAGCAACCTAAGTGCCCATCAATAAATGAGTGGATCAAAAAACTGTGGTACATTTACACAGTGGAATACTACACAGCAAAAAGAAAGAAGGAGCTCATACCTTTCTCAACTGCATGGATGGAACTGGAGAGCATTAAGCTAAGCAAAGTAAGCCACAAGGTGACAGACAAATACCATATGATCTCACCCATAAATGGAATCTAATCAACAAAACAAACAAGCAAGAAAAACATAAGAGACATACAAATAAAGTACAAACTGACAGTGACCAGAGGGAAGGGGGGAGGGAGCTAACAAAGGAAAGAAGGGGAAAGGTCATCAGGCAACATATATGGAGGATCCATGGGCAAAGCTAAAGGGAGGAAGGATTGAGTGTGGGAAGTGGGAGTGGGTGGGATGAAGGAAAGTGGTGGCAGGAAAATGGAGACAACTGTATTTGAACAATAAAAAAAAAAGTGATTAAATCTATTGGGGCAACATTGGTTAATTAAAATTATATGGGTTTCAGGTGTACAAATCTATAATAAATCACTTGTACATTGTATTGTGTGTTCACCACCCCAGGTCTTCTGTCATTACCATTTATGCCTCCCCCCCACCTCTCTTTCCCTCTGGCAATCACCATACTGTTGTCTATGAGGGGTTTTCTTATTAATTTCATCATAGTTGATCACTGATGACCTCTTTTTTATTATACAAGCATAGGATTTCTCAGTATATCTTTGAAATTTAATTTTGTCAGAATATACCTTTCTAGCATCTTGGTTATTGTTTTTCTCCCATTGTATGTTGAGTTAGAAATAGAGACAGAAACACATATATAAACACACTGAAAAATGTATATATCACTTAATATGCAAATAGATTATTACAAATATGTAGATTGATAAAGTAGATAGATATCCAATATGTTTATGTGTATATATTATAAAAATAAATAGGTTTTTTATTTATTTTTTAAATCTTATGAATATGTAGATAAACAACAATTAGATATAATATTTTTCACCAGGCAATTCACTTCTAGGAATTTATAATATGAAAATAAGGGTATTTGTTGTAACATTAACAAAAATTAAAAACCAATTGAACATCCAAAAATAGAGTATTTCTTATTCATATTGTTGTCCAGTCATATGATAGAGTACTATCCATTCATTAAAAGGTTATATACATGACATAAAAATGTGTTTACAACATATTTCACAAAACAGAGTATGAAACAGCATAAATTGAATAATTCTTTTTATTTTATGGTATTCGTATATATGTAATACGCATACATATGTGAATGGAATAAAATATTAAAAATATAGAACCATCCTTATCCCTAAGAAGTTGAGCTAAATATGTTTGTATTTTTTCTTTTATCTGTATTTTCTAATTCGCTGCAATGCATAAATGTATTTGTGAATTAAAAACGTACGTATGTATTTTTATGAGAAAATAATATTTCAGAATATATCATCTGTAGAAGGACAGAATTTCTAGAATCCTGTGATGTTTTGAGTATTACAGCCAGATCATATTTACCTTCGCCTAAGGATAGGGGGGAAAGTTGAACATTTACATGTCTTTTTCAAAGTGTACTTTTAATTTTTTTTTGAAATAGGTGTATTATGTTGCTTTCTGAGAGTAAGCATATATTTTTTTTTCTTACCACTTCATCTTTTCTTTGCATATTGGGATCATATGAACATGTAAGAGTTGGCTGTGTGCCATTTTTTCCCTCCAAGCTTGACTATTCAGATCATATCCAACAGTGCATCTCAAAGAAGCTTTACCTAATTTAAAACCCTTATGTGAATAAAATTTCAACACAGTTTCCCTATAAGCTCTCAGCAAACCAGTGTTGAACATGTTGGCACTGTTGGGTAGAGAGTAAATGATTTTTACTTGTTGTGTGCTTTATATTCTTTAACAAAGGCTACGAGGGGAAATTGTTTTCTTCCCTCCCCTGTCCTCTTCCCCCAACATTTTTCTCTTTAGTCTGCTTCCAGTGCCCTTGAAGGCTGTATTGAATCTGACAAAGGACAAACTAGCAGGGAGTGGGAGAAACTAAAGATACCAAGGGGCTCCAACTGCCTGTTGAAATCTGTTTATACAGCACCTGGGTCACCATCATCTGATAGGCTTTTCTCTGTGTTATTGTGTTTATGTAAAGAAAAAAAAATGCCAGCATCCCTTGTTGCTGAGCGCTACTCTATAGAATTCTGCTGCTTTCATTTTCCACTTAGTACCGCATTTTGTTTGAAAGAGGCTGTTTTTCCAGCTTCATCTGTGATCACCAAGAACACACAAGCTCTCCTTTGTTCACTGAGTACCCTTTATATTTGACTAAGGGTCAAACGTGTCTTGAAACCTAAGCCACTTTTGGCAAAGAGGGCTTTTAAAAAAACTGTAACTGAGACTGCCCAACACAGAAATAGATGCTTCTGATTTCATTGTTATTCATCAAATGTTTCTCTGTGCATTTTGTTTGGGAATTCGGAAATACATTGCCAAGGTTCAGAAATGAGTGCAACATCACAGACAGGAGCTTCCCTCGGGTGTGGTGAACTGGTGACAGCCGTGGCACTTCAGTGTTATTTTGATTTCTTGGAAGGGCAGTGGGTTGAGGGGGAGTCCCACACTCCTGCCAAAATCTCGTCACTTTAAGAATCAGGCAGCTGGACAGTCACCAGGGAAGTCAAATATGGGAGAATGTTGGCACTGAGACCCGATACGGGAGATAATATGAAACTTATATGCATATCCAATAACAAGTTCAGAAGCCCCAGTAACCTGTTACCTTGGAATATCAAGCAGGGTTGTCTTTTACATTTATACTCTGGCTGGAATGAATGTATTTGGGAACAGAACAAGCACCAAAAGGTGAAGACAGGAACTTCCTAAGCAAGCTAGTTTCTCTTTCCTTCCTGGGCATCTCTCCCCACCTTCTCCTACACCCAACATGTTTGTCTGTATGCAGTAGAATCCAGGTAAAAACAAATGCAACTTTAAGGATGACAAATGGTCAAAGAGGGACTCTTTTGAGATATTTGAGCTTAAAAATGAAAGTACAGGCACAAAGTTTAATTTACCCTCAACCCATGCACCCATTGGGTGCACTTTCCCTGGACTTAACCAACAGATGGACACCCTTCTTCTTAGTACAGCAATGCAAGTTTTTTTGTTAAAAAATCATAACAAAATATTGAACTAGAGAGAATAAAAACTTGCATTGAAATATCCATTCAGAGAAAAAATCGAGATGGCTCTATATGAAAACTCTCAAGTGTAGAATACATGAATATTTTGAATAATGTCCAAGTCATGAATTGTTAAATTTACTTCAATTTATACTCTGTAAATTATACTTGAAGAGGAAAAATATTCCTAAACAATATAAATATATATTTTTCCTTAAATTCTACTACTACTTTTGAATAAATATAGAGCCATGCAATGTTAAAGTGTTAAGAAAGCTTTAGTTGATATAACAGATAAATCCCAAAATTTCACATACACTAGAAGTCTTAAGGCCAAGAACAGCACTTAGGAATTCTTGTGTTCCATTTGGAGCCCCAGGCTGCCATCTGCCATCATGAATGCATGGCTCCTAAATGTTCCCTGGGCATCAGCATGTGACCAACAGAAGGGAGAAGAGAACGTGGAGGGTCGCAGGGTGGGTGGGTATTGGTTACAAGCCAAGCCTGATAGTTGTAGTCATCCCACGCATCCTACAATGCATTGGCCAGAGCCCAGTCACATGGCCATATCTAGATGCAAAAGGAGCTGAGAAGAGGAGTCCTTGGCTGAGGAGCCATGTTCCAGAAACAAAACTACATTATGGAATAATAACCCAAATCAGAGCCAGCTTTCTCTGCCAAAGCATATAAGAGAACATCTCTCTCAATGCTTTTCAAAATAAGCTCCTCAAAGTCCTGCAACTATGCTCCCTACTCTCATTTTACCTAGAGAAGCTTTCCCTTTATCAGTTTTAGTTACTCAAATTTCTTTTTGAGTTTCAATGGCTTTAAAAATGAAGGATGAAAATCATGATCATTTCGATAGGTACAGAGAAAAAGGATTTCACAAAATTCAACATTAATTTATGATAAATACTATCAACAAAGTGGGTGTAGAAAGAACATACTTTAATATAAGAAAGACTGTATATGACAAATCCACATCTAACATCATAGTTTTAAAAACTATTTTCCCATTGAAATCATGGCACAGAGGATGAAAGATCACATCCAAAACAATACCAAAAAATAGAAAACTCTAAATTTAACCAATAATGATATCAATTTTCATAAATTTTTCTTTTTTTTTTTCATTAGGGAAATCCTACCTGCACATTTGGGTCAAAGTGGAATATTCAGACATATGAACATAAGGAAATACAAATTAACTATAATCTAATAGTCCAGCAATAACCACAATTATCACTGTGCATATTTGCTTATACTTGTATGAAAAATATAGCAGACTACACATACTGCTTCATACTTCCCTTTATTCATGTATCATTCCATGTAAATGAATATATTTTTAAGGTATAACTTTTACTGGCAAAATAATCCATTATATAAGTGCATCATAATTTAATTAATTAACCTTTTAACATTAAACACGTAGGTATATTCCAATTTTTCACACTTATAACAAAAATACTGTGATTCTTTCACTCATTCATTTATTCAATAAGTATTTGTTTATTCTTGATGCTATAAATACTACAGTGAATAAACCAGGAAAAAAATATTTTAAAAACCTGATTCCAGTGAAAGGGACAGGCTATAAATAAGATAAATGAATAAAATATATGCACATTCAATGGTGATATGAAAAACAATAAAAGAGGAAAAGAAGTGAGGTAAGAAATGAACAAGTAGGTAAAGGGAGGTTAGAGAAGGTCTCACTGAGAAAGCAACACTTTTTATAAACTTCATTTTTCCATTATAGTTTTCATTTAACATTATTTTGCATCAGTTTCAGATCTATAACATAGCATTTAGACAATCACATGCTTTACATAGTGTTCTCCTCAATAATTCAAGTACACTCCTGGCACCACACATAGTTATCACAACATTATTGACTCTATTCCCTGTGCTGTACTTTACATCCCCAGAACTGTTGTGTAACTACCAATTAGTACTACTTAATCCCTTCATCTTTGTCACCCTCTCCCAAACCTCTCTCCCATCTGGCAACAGTCAATCTGTTCTCTGTACCTTTAAGTCTGTTTCAATTGTGTTTCTTTGGTTATTTTGTTTTTTAGGTTCCACATATAAATAAAACCATATGGCATTTGTTTTTCTCTGTGAGGCTTATTTTGCTTAGCATAATGCTCTCTAGCTCCACCCATGCTGTTCCAAATGGTAAGATTTCAATCGTTTTTATGACCAAGTAATATTTAATTGCATATATATATACCACAGATTTTTTTCCCACTCACCCATTTTTGAGCACTTGGGTTGCTTCCATATCTTGGTTATCGTAACATTTTTTAAAGGCCTAAAGGAAGTAAGAAAACAATCTGTGAATATTTAAGGAAAGAGCATTCTAAAAAGAATCAACTTCAAATGCAAAGGCCCTAAGGCAGAGAATGCCTGGCAAGTTGAGAGGGTTGGAATGGCTGGCACTGGTAGGAGATAAGTCAGAGGTGTAACATGGTAAAGGATCATATTGCACTTGTTTTCCTGGCATGAGTATTGATAATGCTCCACTTTCATTCTTAAACATGTTTCATTTGGGAGGGTAAGTTATAGAGTTGCCATTCTTTCTTTTTTTTAAATCATGTTTATTCTATTAAAGTTATCTCAGTTTTCCCCCCTTTGCCTTCCTCCACCCATCCCTCCCCACCTCCTTCTCCCATAGTCAGTACCCACTCTGTTGTCCATGTCTATGCATCATACATACATGTTCTTAGTCTAGTCCTTTCTCCTTCTTTCCATCATTGTTCTCCTTCCCCATCATTTCTGGTCATTTTCGGTCTGCTCCATGTAGAATTGTCATTCTTAATGCTATTGTAAGGTCTTTGACTCTTTTGTTTAAATCGGAAGCCATTTTGAACAAAAGAATGACATCTTATATTTTCTGAGATCACTCTGTTTCTTGGTCTGAGAACAAAGTATGGGAGAAATATGAAAGCCAAAAAACCCATTAAGAGGCTATTTTATTAGCCACACTAGAAATGGTGACTTTGACTCTGCTGGAGAAGATGAAAATGGATAAGATTCTTGTTATGTATGTAACATATGGCCTATAAGACTTGCTGACAAATAGGATATAAGATAAGAAAAAGATAAGGGAGGAGTGAGGAGCAATTCCATTATTTTTACTCTGAAAACTGGAGTTGCCATGTACTAAGTTGGACAAAACTGCAAGTAAAGTGGATTTAGGAAATGAGATGTTAGAAGTACAGTTAGAGAGAAATTGAGATGGCAGAGGAGTGAATGGAAGTCATGCTGACTTCCTCCCAGGACCAATGTGGAATTACAACTAAATTGTGGAGAAATTACCTGGGACAAACAACTGAACAATTATGAGAGAAGAGCCGTGTAACCTTGGACAGACAAAAGAATCAGCTTTAGCACAACCTAACTGGTAAGGAGTGCAGTAGAGACTCAGGAAGGCAGTCAGGGTGCCCATAGGTGGCAGCACCAGAAGGATATTGAAATGGCCAATTGGATCCCCCTGAGAAGACCAGGGTCTAAACCATAAGCAGGGATCTCCAGCCTACAGCACCAGAGCCCAAAAAGTACACAGATAACAAGCTGCAAAAAGCAGCAAGGTTGCTCTCTGCGAGAGACAGGTGGCCAGAGATGCAAATAGCCTTTTAAAGGGCCAACACATAGTTTTTATTTTCAGCCACTTACTCTGGTCTTTGGCAAAGGCAGGGGCAGAGTGGGCTAGAGACGCCTGAGAAGAGACTGGGGAAGGAGGCTTTGGGGTGAGAACTGAGAGAGTAGCCAGCAGGATCCCAGTGTTGACCCCTCCCCCATATGGCAGCAGCCATCTGGCTCAGGCAGACCACACCCTTGAGTGGCAGCAATAACCGTGAGAGGACTCAATAACCCCATTCCCAGGAGGGACTCTGCCCTGCCCAATGGTGTCTAAGCCTAACTGCTGAGTGCAGAGTGACTAGATTAACAACTGAAGGATACAGCCACAGACAGTATATTCCTGGAAGTCTCAAACAGACTGCCTAAGGTCAGACAAGGTCAACATCTGACATCATCAGAAGCAGATCCAGAAAGAAAAAAAAAAGAAAAAAAAAACAGCAGTACCCTACCATAGAAGTCCACACCACAAAGTCAGGAAGTCAAGACAAATCAATTTAAGAAGCAGAAGAAAAAAAGAAGAGTCTCACGAATAATGGGAAAACAAAGAAACAACCCCCAGTCAAAAGGAAAGGAGGAATCTCCAGAAAGAGAAATAAAAGAAATAGAGGCAAGTAAACTATCAGATATTGAGTTCCAAACAATTGTAAGGAAGCTCAATGAGCTCAGTGAGCTCAGAGAGTATTACCAAAAACTACAGGGGAACTATGAGGAACTTACTGCAAACTATGTCACCATGAAAAAAGACATAGAAACTATCGAAAAGAGATAAGAGGAAATGAAGAATACAATTTCTGAATTGAAGAACACAGTAGAAGGAATCAAAGCAGGCTAGATGAAGCAGAGTAACGAATCAGCAAGCTGGAGGATAAGGGAGAAAAAAGGTCCCAGAAAGAGCAAGAAAATGAAAAAAGACTCAAAAAGAATAAAAAGGCATTAAGGGAAATGCCGGACAACCTGAAACATAGTAATATCTGTAAAATAGGGATACCAGAAGGAGAAGAAGAGGAGGAAGGGATAGAGAACCTGTTTGAAAAGGAATGATGGAAAACTTCCCTAATTTGAAGGGAGAAAAAGTCACACAAGTCCAAGTAACACAGAGTCCCATTCAAGAGGAATCGAATGAGACCCACTCCAAGACACATTGTAATTAAAATAGCAAATATCAAAGACAAACAGAATCTTAAAGGCAGCAAGGGAGAAACACGTAGTAACATAAAGGGAGCCCTATTATGGCTAGCAACTGACTTCTCAACAGAAGCACTACAAGCCAGAAGGGAACGGCAAGAAATATTCCAAGTCATGAAAGACAAAGGCCTGCAACCAAGACTTGTCTACCCAGCCAGGCTTGCAATTAAAATGGAAGGTAAAATAAGGAGCTTCTCAGACAAAAGAAGGCTAAAAGAATATACCTCCACAAAACTAGCATTGTAAAATATGTTAAAGGGACTGTTTTAAGAGGATGAAGAAAAAGAGTCTATGAATACTCAGTTCCTTTCACAGTCACCAATACTTGATATTACCAATATTTTTAATAGTTATTAATCTGATTTTGACAATGATGTGTTATTTTAATTGTCACTTTGTTATTTATTGAAACTAAACATGTTTTTGTGTATTTCTTGTGTATCTCTATTATTTTTAAAAAGCTTTAAATGACTTTTTATCCATTCTTTAAAAAATGGTATTCTTTATCCATTTTTTGATTTAATGTTTGTAGCACTTTTTTCCTAAAAAAAAGAAAACTATTAACCTTTTTTAGATGTGTTTCAAATACTTTCCTATTCTATTACTTGTCCTTTAACTTTTTTATATGTATGTTACTGTATAGTCTTAAATGTTTAATATAGTCATATTCTTAATATTTTACTTTATAGCTTCGGGGTTTGAATATTCTATTTCAGAGTAAGAAAAATATTATTTTGTATTTTTTCTCCTAAAACTCCTTAGATTTTACATATTGATTTTTAACTCATCTGAATATTTTTTGAATAATTTGTAAAATAGGTCTCTATATTTGTTTTATTTCAAGTAACAGTGGTTCATGAACCTTATTTGTAGAATGAGCCTTATTTTCCCTATTGATTTGAAATATCAATTTAATCATATATTACATTGTTAGACAGATATATATGTTTATTTCTAGAATGCTCAATTTATTTCATTGATCTACTTGATTATTTCAGTGCTGGTGTCATGTTGTTTTAATTGCTGAGACTTTATAAAGGTTTTGATTACAAATTCACCCATAAATGGAATCTAATCAACAAAACAAACAAGCAAGAAAAATATAACCAGCAACATTGAAAGAATAAACAAACCAACAGTAATGAGAGGGGAGGAGGAGGGAGTAAAGGGGAAAAGAAGGGGAAGGTTCAAATAAAGGAATATTTATAAAGAACCCATGGACAAAAGCCAAAGGCAGGAAAGATTGAGAATGGGAGGTGGGTAGGGTAGGGGAAAGTAGTGGTGGGAAAATAGAGACAAATGTATTTGAACAATAAAAAAAAAAAAATTGTAAATAAATAAATAAATAAATTCTTCACATTTGTTTAATCTTAAGAATTTTTTTATTTTGCTATTGTAATTAGGATATTTTACTTTCATTATAATTTCTAATTAGTTTTTATTGGTATAAAATGTTACTAGCTTTTGTATATTTATTTTATAACAAATCACCTTTATAAACTCTGTTAGAAATTCTAATAGCTTTTTAATTAATTTTCATATGTTTTTCAGGTAGACAAGCATATCATTTGCAGATAAAATTATTTGTTATCTTCTCAATATTTACACCATTTATGTCTTGCTTTGCCTTATTGTTTTGCTCAAAACGCCCAGAACAATAAATATAATTATAGTTATCCTCACCTAATTTCAGGTACTTATTCTAGTGTGTCATTGTTAAGGATGATGTTGCGTGATTATTTCCGACATTTTTGTCATAGTAATAAACTTATTTTTCTGCTCTACCAAGATTTTTCTTTTAATCACTAAATATACTTAATTGTACCCAGTGTCTAATAAGAAAAGCCTGTATACTTTTGTCCTTTTTCATAATGTTAATCCTTTCTGGCTTCTTAACTAAAGTCAGCTTGGTCATTGTTTTTTTTGTTTGTTTGTTTTTGTTTTTTAATTAATTAATTTATTTTTTCAAATACATTTGTCTCTGCCTACCCCCCACCACTTTCCCTTGTTTATTATCATTTTACAAACTTAAGTTGTTAATACTTTAGGAGGATTTTCACATTTATAGGTGAGATTAATGGCCATTTTTCTATTTTGCAATATCATTTTTAAGTTTTTAACTGAAATGTTGCCTTCATAAAATGATTTAAGAAGTTTCTATCTTCTTCAATGTTCTGAACATGCTTTATTCATTTTCCTCTTTCAAGTTATTTTTATATTTATCAAATAACGCATGTGTATAATTAAAAGATAGAAAAAAGTTACTAAAGGCTTCTAATGAAATAAAGCAATCTTCTGACCAACACTTCGCTTCGTCCCACACTCCTACTTTCTTAGCTATTATTTTTCTGCCTCTATATTCCTGTATAATTTATACTGTTGTTCCTTGATTTACCAAAATGTTAATATTATTTATAATCTTATAGTTATGGTAACTGTGTTTTATGTACCCTCTAATTTTCCCTTCCCCAAAACTCTCAACATCATTTTATTAATATTAGTTTTTTTAAATAAACAGTTTATTGTGGTATGTTATTTACCACTGAGCCAGAGTGTTCTATGATCATGCTTATCTCCTAATACAATTTTCTCTGCTTTCAGTAACTGGTATTTTTTTTTAATTTATATATTTTCTCTGTGCTTTTCACTAATTTTTAAAAATATATCCATTGATCTATCAATAATTTTTTCCAAATGCTTAAGTACAGACCCATGACTCAGTTCTTTGTAGACCTAGCACACAGTTGGTCATCTGCAGACCTCATTACTCCTCTGTGATAAATGCCCTGTTTCTTATGCTGTGTCTCTCTCTGTCTTGTTTTATTCCACCATTTCACTAAAGAACAATTCAACAGTTTCTGAAAAAGAGTACATGAGAGATAAACTTTTTCAGTACTCTCATATTTTACCATAGGACTAGTCAGTTGTCTGAGAATATACAGTTAGCCACTAAAAATAATTTTCACTCAAATGTTAAGGTTTTACTGGACAGGTTTCTAGCATTCAGTTATATTTTTGAAAATCCCAGTATCATCTAATTATTACCATTTATTCATAGGTGACTTTTTTCTTTTTTTCAGAAGCAGCCTCAGATTTTGCTCTACAGCTGTTCTAAAGGGTCATGATGATATGGCGTAGGGTGAGCATTTTTCACTCACTGAACTGGACACATTGGTCCTTACTGTCTGAAGACTTGGATCCTTCACTTTTGGGATTTTTCTTCATGTTACTTTTTTCTGTTTTCTCAGTCGTCTGGTCTTAAAATGTCTATTATTTAGAAGTTGGACTTTAGGCAATGATTCGCAAATTTTATCTTTTCAACCTTTTTGTAACCTTCTTTTTGTTCTCATGTCTAAGTTCTTCATTTTGTCTTTCAGCCATTCAATTAAATTGATAGGGTTGCTTTATTTGAAATTTCTAAGACTTCCTTATGTTCTAATGGTCCTTTTCTTAAGAGATCATCCATTTATTCATGAATGCAATATTTTATCATATAACTTTCTTCTTATCTCTCTGAGCATGTTAATAACTGTTTTATATTTTGAGAGGGCAGCATAGTTTTCTTCTGTTCTTGATTTGCTTTTTATTTTTCTCAAGGTCATTTCCCCTAATTGTTTTTTTTGGTTTGTTTTTTGTTTTGTTCTGTTCTCCATCTTTATTTTTAAAAGCACTCAAATATCTAGTATCCTTTGGCTGTCTCTTCATCTATGAATAAGTCAATAAAGTTTTTGGAAATTTGGTGGGCACATGCAGTCTTGTTGAGTTGTGGTCACTATAATTCAGTGAGCCAGCATCCCTTATTCTTTTTGAGAAACTCAGGCCTTTTCTCAGGGGCTGTTCAGTTTCTCCAAAAGACAATCGACTCTCCTGCATGAGGAGCAAAGGGCAGCTTTGATCCTGACTGCGTACTTTCCAGAGACAGAGTTTGAGAAGGAATGGTGGGGAGCAGAGAAAAAAGAGGTGGGAGAACGTACCAAGGCATACTTGTTCTGTTTTTAGTATAGCATCTTTCATTCTTCACTATTCATAGTGTTCTTCAATACACTATGGTTCTCTGGTTCTATTTCTCCTCAGAACAAGATTTATTGTCTTGAGGTAGAATTCACATAGTAAGTGAGCGGCTACTGGCTATTATGTGGGCATAAAACCATTCTAGTTATTCTATGGACTTTCAGCCAATCAACGATCATTCAGCATTCAACTTTCTATGTCTTTCAGGATGCTGAGCCTTTCCTGAGTTTTGCTGGATGAATCATTAAGCATCTCTTCATTTTCCTCTTATGCCAAGTCTTAATATTTCAGCTTCCCTATGCTCTGTCCAAACAGTTTCCTTTCTGCAGCCATGTTTCATCTTCTAAATACAAGTTGAAATTTCTCTTCCATTCAGCTACTGTCTTTTCCCCAATTTTCTTTATCCTCACAAGTTTTCTATCCTTTTTATTTTTATTATTATTTCTTGATATCTTTTTTTGAATTTGGAAGAAAGGAAGACACAAATGGTTGTTTAAACTACTTAGTTTATCTGAAATATCCTGGAACATTTTTAAATACTATGAGAAATAACTTTGATTGTTTGCCCCAAATTCTCCACTATATCATTAGACCCATGCGTTTATGGGTCTACATGCACTGACAATTTTTCTCACTCTATTCTATTTATATATTTAGATTTTATGTTTTTGATTTAATTTTGTTCATTAATATTTGCTTAGAACACTTTCTAAGTGTTCCATTCCTTCAATGATTTTGAATCTTATTAAAGTACTGTATATAGCCATGTGTTACAGTTTTGGAAATTTTGCTATTCTTGCATATTATACTCCTGTTTTATATTCCTCGTGTACATTTGTCTGCCATTCTTAATTAGCTCTGTCAGAAACCTATATTTCTATTGAATGTCTATATTAAATACATATAAATATTCATTTTCATCTTTCATTTTGTAGTTATTGTTAGTTTAAATCAGTGTATTTTTCTTACATTTCCTAAGGTTATTTTATTGACATTTTTAAAACTTCATTCATAAAATGTCTTTTTTATTTTCATTTTCTCTATTTTAACAATAAAAGGACATAAGGCTACATGTATTGTTTGTCATTTATTTCTAACTACGTAGGCTATAAGTAAATTTTGATTTTTTTCTCTGTCTTGAGAGTTTTTTATGAAAAGTTTTGTTTTTACTGTTAAAATCTTTACTGTTAAAATCTTTCAGATTTCTGGTCTGGGAATATTTTTAAGACTTTCTTTGTGACCCCAAAATGGGTTTTTTCCCCTAAATATTCTGTAGGAGCTCAAAAAATACATCCTCACTGTGTAGCATCCACAGGTGGATGTACTTACGCAATTTTGTTGGTCTTTCCTGTCATTTTGCAGGAACACATACATTAATAACCACTTAATGGGAAAAAAAGGCATGAAAGAAAAATGTGTTGAGTGCTTGAGTATCTGAAAATGACTTTATTTTGCCACTTGATTGGTAGTTTGGCTGGAGAGGCAATTATATATTAGAAATAATTTGAAGGCATTGTTCCTTTGTATTCTAACATCCAACATTATTTATATACTCTACATGCAGATTTACTTTTGTCTACTTTATTTGGTAATGACTCAGGGAGAAGTTTGAGTGTCCCCATTCATCACATTTCTGTCAAATTATCCTTAGATGCACATTTTTGTTTCCTCTGTTTCAGTGTGACCTGATTTGGGGAATAAAGATTCATGATGCTTCACTTATTATAAACTTTACTTTTTATTATAAAATAATATTCACTATTCTGCTTAACATTTTTTCTGCAAACTTTACCTTACAAGATTGAATAATTTTGTTTGCATTTACCAAACTTGCCCTTGGCAAGCATTTATGGTAAATAATCTGTGTCATTTCTTAAAATATATTCTATTTTGTGAGGAAGATATAGTTAGATTTTGTTTTTTGAGCAAAGAGGTTGTCTATTAACAGAGGAGTGTTTCCTATTTTTTTACTTAGTTATATTACATTGGGTCCCACCTTTGACATCTTTAATGTTTCCTTGCTATTTTCTATCTTTTATCCATCTAAATTTGCTTGCATTTTCTTCATTAATTTAGAAAATATATATCATAACCATATTTAATTCTAAACTAAATGTAAATAAGGATTTATTTCAGTAATTTTTTAACTTATATTTATTTATTTCATGTTTAACCAGGACTACAATGGCCCCATTGCTCCCTCAGGTAGCTGTGTTTTCCTCCTTCGCATATATCAAACAGAAATTCCCTTTAGCCACAACCATCACCCCACAGTCAGGCTCACTATCTGGACCGTGATTCATCACTGAGGACTTGCTGACACACACTGAAATAGTGTTAATTGGGTCAGAGTGCTAAACAATTACTAAATGAAAAGTTGTTGGGCTTTTTCCTCTTTTTCCATAGAATAAAAGGTGCAGAATAGTGGCCATTTTTTATAATAAAAGTACTCGAATATGCATTTCCATTTATTTAAGAGTCATTAAGGAGTGTCTGATTCTCTATGGATATTTTTAACTGGAAAATTACCAATAACATTTATCCAGCAACATTTTATATCCTTTCCCATTGAAAACTATTAATTTGTATCAAACATGCTTTAAGGAAGTATATGGGGTATAATTTCAACAATGCAAAGCAAAAAATTAGGGATACATACTAACATGTTAACATTAGATATCTCTGGTAAGGATGCACTGTGACAGTGACATTTTTTTCTTAAAATTTTATATGTTATTCAATTTTTACATAGTATGTATCACCTTTATTATGAGAAATTTGCACATACTACATTATAACAATTATGTTCAGTATATCATAAATTCAAGCAACACTGCAACTTTTTTTTAATCCTCACCTGAGGATACATTTATTGACTTGAGAGAGAGAGAGGAAAGGGGGTGAGAGAGAGAGAGAGAAAAACATCAATCAGTTGCCTCCCATACATGCCCCCACCAGGGATAGAACCTGCAACCTAGGTATGTGCCCTGAATGGGGGTCAAATGGGACAATGCTCCAACCAATTTAGCCACCTGGTCAGAGCAAATAACACTACATCTTTGAGTCAAGGAAAAGATGGACTTCTTTTATTTAGTCTCAATTTAATCTAGCAGTTTCCTTATTTCTTCCACCCAAATTTCTACCTCTTGCTGGTAAATGAGAAAAAAAAATAAAGAAAGCATTAAATTGATTTCTGCTTCTGGCAGTGGTGAAGTTCTAAGAAGCAAATCTATGTTCATATTGAGAGAAGCTAGATAGTATTTTTAAGTTTTTCCCAGTCAAGATGGTGGCACAGGTAAATGCGGTACTCGAATCCTCCCACATCAAAATCATAACTAAAGTACAGAACTGTCCTCATTCAGAACCACCTGAAATCTAGCTGAATAGAAGTCCTACAACTAGGGATTTAAAGAAGAAGCCACATTGAGACTAGCAGGAGGGGCAGAGACATGGAACAGGCTGGTCCCAAACCCATGTGTGGCAGTAAAAATTGGGATGGATATCTTAGCTGCAGAAGGTCCCCTCTGAGGAGCAAGAGGTACCAGCCCCACACAAGGCAGCCCAGCCCAGGGTTCCAGTGCCAGGAAGAGAAGTTCCCATAACTTCTGGCTGTAAAAACCATCAGGGATTGTGGCTGAGTGAGACAGAGGACTACTGAAGTCCCGGGAAGCACCTCTTAAAGAACCTGCACAGAGTTAGACTTACTCCCTCTGAGGTCCAGTACCGGGGAAGCAGCTTGAAAGGAACCCAGGACATACAGGGAGGAACTGAATTGTCTGGCATCAGGTCAATACCTGGAGGGGTAGCTTTCTCACAGACAAAAGTTCTGGGAGATGCCTTTGTTTCTTTTCTAAGATCCTCCCTCCACCCCTTACAGAGCTGGCAGGTGGGCACCATCTCTGTCAACTGGATGACACTGTTCACCCCACCCTGGTGATTCCCTGAGGCTCTCCAATCCAAATTGCAAGCCCGCCCAACCTGTTTCCAGTGGCTTTTCTGTATGTATGGTCTGTCTTGGCTCATGCATCAGACTTTCCTATAATCTGTCAGACAAGCAGAATCTGACCTCAGTGTGCCCCATATCTCTTGTTAAGTAGCCCCGGGCCCAGCATTAGCAACAGCTGGACTTGGTTTGTAGCTTGGCACCTCCAAGCCCAGCGCAAGTAGTAGCCATATGCAGATTACTTTGTAGTTCATTCCAGATGGAACCAGGCAGAACACAGGTGACAAATGATCTTGGCTTGTAGCTCCCAGAAAGCTCCAGAGCCAGTACACCAGGTGGACAGTTCCAGACTGCACCACAACGCCACCGAATCACACCCACAAGTGACACATTTGAGAGGCAAACTCAGCAGGCACTAGAGCTCCATTGAAGTAGGCAGCTCTGTGGGATAATCTCTGTTCATAGCCTTAGCAGCTGATCAGACTGGAGAGAAATCCCTGTCATTGATGTGCTAACAACAAAGATTCAACTACAACAAGATGGTTTATGGAGTACCCAGCTCCAGTGACTGGAGAGGCTGTGTCGCTGGTTCCTATAGGACATCTACCATATAAAGCCACTCGACCAAGCCTGGGAGCCACAGAAGCTCTACCTAATACATAGAGACAAACACAGGGAGGCTACTAAAACAAGGAGACAAATAAACATGTCCTAAATGAAAAACAGAACAAAATTCCAGAAAAAGAACCAAATAAAAGAAACAATCTACTAGATGTATAGTTCAAAACATTGGTTATAAGAATGCTCAGTGACCTTAGTGAGAACTTTAACAGCATAAAAAAAACAACATGGAAACCATAAAAAAGAACCAATAAGAAATGAAGAATATACTTACTGATGAAGAATAATTTATAGGGAATGAATAGTAGAGTAGATGAAGCTGAGAATCAAATCAGCAATTTGAAATACAAGGAAGCAAAAAACACCCAATCACCTAAAGAACAACAAGGAGAAAAAGGAATTTTTAAAAATTAAGATAGTGTAAGGAGCTCTGGGACAACTTCAACTGTACCAATATTCACACCAAGAAATTGAAAACTTGTTTGAAAAAATGGCGGAAAATTTCCAATTTTTGAACTGAAGATAAAGTACAACATTGAGGCTGAGAGAGGATTCTGAATCTTTGTATGGATATTCTGGACTTCTCTAATATAAATTTATGCTCTCTTGCCCCTGCTGCTTGTACCCTTCATTTACAATAAATCTCTGATGTGTGTGTGTGTTTTATGAGTCTGGTAGGTTGCTGAGAACTAGACAATATATTTTTTAAAGCAATGCAAAATGCTTTTGCCTCTTTCTAACCACTGAACCATTTCTTTTTTGTTTTCTTTTATTAATACAGCACTGAGGTATTTCCAGATTCTACTAATGAGAAGCAATCTCTGTTATCCATTTATGTAGTCATTTAATGCATGTTGAGCATCTGCTCTTTACAATCCTAAAGCTTAGAAATTAAACTATAATGGTAGGAAAATATTTGATATGGAAAAGCAGTTGCAGAACTTCTGAGGAAATTGGAGAAAATATCTTGATAATTCAGGCAAAAGAGGAAACATTCTCTTTCTACTCCTGGGCACAACTATTTCATCAGAACATTGATGAAGTTAGGCCATGTTAGGCCAGCATGTATGTTTTTTTGCCCTACAATGTTTATTAAAATAACTTAAATACTTTTACTTGAAGCATGAACTCTGTAATCTGGCATGCTTTTCACTACTCCCTAATCTTTTATACCTTGCTTATTTTATTTATTTATGTTGATGATGTTTGAGTTTGTGGTCCTGAAAGCTTATTTTAAAACAGAATTGACACATGGAGATATGCTTAAACTTTCTAGTCGATGTGATCAACAATTACTTTAGTAAGCATTGTGTCACAGGTACTATTTTTTATTGCAACATGATAGTGACTATCAGTTTGAAGACAGCTGCTAAATTAAAAAGTATGTATCTTATTATACATTTTGAGTACCTTAATATAATGTTAGGTTTTAAAACCAACCTGATTATTAAAAATAAATATTATATGAGAGGGTGTCACTTTTACTTTAGATGTAGAAAACCACAATAGTACATCACTCCCACTCTCACAAGGAGAAAATTCCAGGTAGTCCACAAAATCATAACTCTTCTTGAGCTTATTAGAAAGCTGAAGTTGTAAGGCAACCAGGTAAACTAAATTTCAAAGGGTCCTTCCTAGGACAGGTGCAATACTATAACAGTATCACTCTTTGCAGAAAATGGTCAAAAAAGAAATAACCATCAAATACATCAAAATGAATACCTCAATTTTTTTTAAAAAAAATGCATAAAAGTTTTGAACAGACATTTCACAAAGAATACACTCAACTTCATTAGTCAGTATAGAAATGCACGTTAAAGCTTCAATGAAATAGCACTTCAAATGTACAAGAATGACAAAAAAGTTTTAAATTCACAATACCAAGTACAGATGAAGAAGGCAAATTCCAATACTACTAAGAACTACTCAAAAAAATGAAAATTGTGTTTACAGAAAAACCTACACACCACTATTTATAGGATTTTTATTCATAGTTACTCCAAACCAGATATAACCCAATGTCCATCAACTAGTAAACGGATGAATAAACTAGTTCAGAACTACTACTCAGCACGAAAAGAAACTATGATACATCGTCAATGTGGATGAATCTCAAAAGCATCATACCAAATGAAAAAAAGACAGACACAAGGCTACATAGTGTACAGTTCTCTCATGTGATATTCTAGAAAAGACAAACTATGGGGACAGAGTAAAATCAATTGGTTGGCAGAGCCTGGGAACATGGGAAGGGATTAACTATTCAGGGACATGAGGAAACTTTTTAAGATGATGGACATCTCTTATTTCTTGATGACAGTGGTAGTTACATGGTGTTCATTTGCCAAGATTTGTAGAACTATACATCTTTTAAAAGATAATATGTTAGACTCGATAAATATTAGCGAATAAATAAGATACTTCCAATATTAGCTGAATAACAATATTGCCATTTTAACCCCTGGAAATCATTAAAAATAAGAAAACCACATTACATATGTAGAATGATGCAGATCGGGGTACGGAGGTACGGTGAGTAAGGTCAGAGAAGGCACCTCTCTTGAGAAAGAAGACGGCATTGAGAAGTTTCTTATGGAGGTTATTTGAAGAATCTCCACAAACATGGCGCACAAAACTACAGAACCTTGAAGACACGTGAAATAAATCAGATAGAGAAAAAAATCAAACTCCTAAAAACAGATCGGTGTTACCAGACATGAGGGGCTGGGCTGGGGGAAATGAGTGAAGGCGATCAAAAGATACAAACTTCCAGTTATAAGATAAGCAATTCAGGAATCTAATGTATAGCATGGTGACAATAGTTAACAATACTGTATTGTATATTTGAAAGTTGCTAAGAGAGTGAATCTTAATAGTTCTCATAATTTTAAAAATATGTAAATATATAAATGCATGTATATACATGTATGCATATATATATATGTTGTACACCTAAAATTAATACAACATTACATAGCAATTGCATTTCAATAAAACTACAGGGAAAGAAATCAAAACAAACAAAAGAGTTTGCATTTGGACACTGAATATGATAGAGAAAAGCCATTTCCAGATTCTGAAAACATTTGTTATGTGAAAAAATTGCCTCTCAAATTGGTAAGACACAAAACAATATATAGAAGACAAAGATATATAGCAAAGTTGTAAAGGAACGCCTGAGTATTATGAACTCCTAATTCTGAGCAATAGAGATCTCTGCCAGCAGCAAAGGGAATGGTAATTCCCAGACTGCTTTTGTTATATAGATCCCTCCCTATTGCAACTGCAAAATTACAGAGCTCATTAGGAAGAAAAAGAAAATTTGACCTGACCTGACATGAGAATTCAAAGTCTAAAGTTATCTCATTTAGGCTAAATAGTCAAAAATTTAGGTTGTAGAAATATTAATGTATTTAACTAGAGTTATGGTCCCAGACCTCACAGGAATTCTTACATAATATATGGATTGTGCACAATATTAGGTTTTTCAAAATTTGAACTATTCTGAAATTTAAAACATAACGGGTTTTAAATAAGAGCTATGATAATGATATATTTCTTAGGCTGGGTAACTGGGACATAAATGTTGTAATTTTCTTCATGCCTTTTTTATTATATAATAAATGGCTAAAACATTACAATATTGCCAATTTACCTGGAGTCTCTTGACCTCCCTCCATCCCTGCCTTGGAGAAAGCAGGACAAACAACTGTTAAGGGTACAGCGGATCGAGCTTTCGTCCCTGCTGCCCCGCTACCGCCACCACCACCCCAGGTTCCCAAGGCTCCAGGTTATGTCAAGCTGAGAAGAGAGACTCTTTGAACTGGATGTGAACTGGAATTTTCATGCCCTTAATAGTGAATGAAGAGTTAAGGCTTCTACAAGAGATTTTGTCCAGGGGTAAGGGAAAATTATCAGAGAATGTCCATAGGCAGTGATGGGAAAAAAATAAAACTGACTCCTGATTATTCCTCCACTAACTTCAGCCTATTCGATAAAATGGTTGCTCAGAGTCCAAAACAAATGCATGTTTTGTTAATCTTGTCAATAGTCTCAGTGTTATGGCTGATTTCATTATTGTGTTATGATCGTAAAATGCAATCATCATAAAATTATGGACTTCAGAAACTGATTTCTGTAGACAGTATTGTGGTCATGGCTTTTCTCTCTCCAGCCAAGTGAATAAAATGCACTTGCTTCATTAATTCTCTAAATTCACTTCTCCTGTACCTTTGCTAATTGATTAAGAAAATATTTCTGACACAGTCAGAATATAGAATCTTTCTAGAAAATAACATGTATTTATTCTTATCCATATTGATTAATTCGGCTGGAAGACACCCACATAGCAAGACAGCTGTGGGGTAAGGCGATGACCTCTAGGGCACTGGCCCCCAAATCTGACTGGGTATGACAATCACTGAATGTGTTAAATTAATATATAGATATAGTGACACATATATATGTGGTGAATTCTAATTCACTAGGTTTGTAATGGGGCCTAAGGATCTATATTTTTTAAAACCTCTCCAGATGTGTCCTACATGCAGCCAGGTTTAACAACTGGTACTCTGAAGTTCTCATGTGTTTTCACAGTGACCTTGACGTAGCAGGCCAAGAAAAGGAAAACAATGTTTTATTCACTGAGCTGATTCATTCTTGTTCACTCAGCTAAGGCTTTCAGCACAGATTCTATGTATGTTGTCACTTTGCTTGATGAAATTCTTAAGATACCAGGCAATCAATAAAAATTAAATGAATTCTTCCTCTAAGGTTTTTTTCTCCCTCATTATTATTAGCAACACATGTGGTGGAGCTATCCCACATGCAGGCAACCTTAAGCTAACACATACCACTTTGTGTTCAGAAAAAGCAGTCCATCTAGGCCTCTTAAAATACATTATAAAATAAACCATACACATTTTGCTGGTAGAAAGTAAAAATGCCAGTTTGTATAAAGATGAAACACTACATGGAAAAATTGCATGCTGTGCCCCAGCTACCTGTGTCTTATAAAAATCAGCAAATGCCCTCACAATTCTGTGACTTCTTATCTGCCATTCCTCCTGTTTGGAAATTTTCTCTTCATTTTCTTTGTCCAATGCACCTTATTTTTTAAAAACTCTTAGGACTAGACATAAATGTTAAGTCTTTGTGACTGAGATTAGACAATGATTTCTTAGATATGACATCTCAAACACAAGCAATGAAAGAAATAGGTAAATGTAACTTTATCAAAATTAAGATCTTTTTGTGCTTCAAAGGACACTATCTAGAAAGTGAAAAGACAACACACAGAAGGAGAGAAACATTGCAAATCATATTTCTGATAAAGTTCTAGTAACCAGAATATATAGAGAATTATTACAACTCAACAATTTAAAGACAAATAATCCAATTTAAAAATTGGCAAAGACTCTGAATAGATATTTCTCCAATGAAGATATAAAATGGACCATAAGCACATGAAAAGTTCAACATCCTATTCCTAATGGAAAATGCAAATCAAAACTACCACAAAGTACCACTCATACCCAATAAGATGCTATAATCAAAAAATGAAAAATAACAAGTGGCGGTAAGAATGAGGAGAAATTGGAACACTCACACAGTGCCAGTAGGTTTGAAAAATGTACACCCACTTTGGAAAACAATTTGATAATTCCTTAAAAAGTAGAACATAAAGTTAGCATATGACCCAGGACTTCTGCTCATAGGTATAGATAAATAACCAAGAGAATTGAAAATAAATGTGCACACAAACACTTGCACATGAATGTTCTCAGCAGCAATATTCATAATAGCAAACAAGTAAACAGCCCAAATGTCCATCAGTTGATGAATGAATTTTTTTAATAAATGCAATATTATTCAGACATTTTAAAAAATCACTAAAACATACTACACCATGAATAAAACTTGAAAACATCCTAAGTGAAAGAAGCCTGACACAAAAGGACACAAACATATTAAATGATTCCATTGCTGGTTCACAACCTCCAGGGCGTCCCAGGTGAAATCTGAAAATGGCCCCAAATCACATAGTGCAAAGAGAAACTGAAAAAAGAGGCAGACCATTCCACATTGGTAGTGGCAGGTTTAATAAAGGAACTTACTTACAGGGCTTGTCTTGCGCGCTGCAAGCTGAGTAGATCTCTGTATCTACCTGCCAGAATCTTAAAAGTTTATATAGAGGACTTAATTGAGTCCAGTCACGTATGCAGTACAGATGGTCTCAACAACACATTACTATCTCTGTCCACAGGGCTGCTTCTAGAGAGGGGAAGACAAGCAGAACACACATTCCAAGGGCAGGGGAGGGGGTGAGGAATCTTGGATTGCCTGGGTCCAGCTGGCACGTCCTCCCGATGACCTTCTCCAACATCCATGTATCTGAAATACGCAGGGTATGTAAATCCATGGAGACAGAAAGTAGACTAATGGTTGACAGGGTTTGACAGGAGTAGGGAGTGGAGACTGTCTACTGACAGGTAGAAGGTTTCTTTTGGATTGAAGAAAATAAACTGGAATTAGATAGCAGTGATGGCTGTACAACAGTTTGAACAATCTAAAAACACTGAATTATATGCTTAAAAAGAGTAGATTTATGGCATATTAATTATATCCTAGCTCTAAAAAGTAAGATAAAAATTAATTTAATTTCTGCAACATTTTTCAGACATGGTTACTAGCCAGTTCTGTAATTCCCCTTGCTACTCTTTGTATATCTCATGAAAAAGTTGAACTGCTGTCATTTTCATATGATTTTTCTTTGAAGCCATGTAAGATAACACTTGTACATGTAATTGGGGAATTCCTTTCAATGAGTATAAATGACTCTAGGAACAGACAAAGCCTGGGACAGAAAACCGAAATCTGTAAAGCACATTTGGGATGAAAAGAAATGAAATTCCTATTTCTTTCACAAATGTCTTGTTGCTCTCTTGGCCTGATACTTCATGAAGTCCAGGAAGGTCTGAAGACACTCCCAGGCATGGAAGAAAGAGCTAACCGACTGTGGAGGGCTAAGTCGGTTGTCTAGGGTCAGTGTCCTCTTTATAAGGTCCTGTTTTTGGCAATAAATCTATAGTTTTGTCCTGATTTATTTGCTCTTCCATTTTGTTACACATTGCATTTTTTTTCTGCATTCCTAATATCAAACGCATGGCAAGAAATCAATAAATATTAGTGGAATAACTGACTAAATTACTGAAGTGGAGATAATACTTTTATAAATATATTAAGTTGCTTTTCTTTGACTTTTTCTGGTCTGTAACATCCCCCTTGTTATGCCAGAGACCCAGGAAGATGATGATTATCACAGTGGGAATCTGAAGGGAAAAAAGTAGGTTTCCATTTTTGACATATAGAATAAGATTATTTTTAAACTCAGGATATGTTACAAGGGAAAGCATTTGCCACAATGAAAGGGTGCTAGCGCAGCCTTCCAAACCAGGAGACACAGAAAAGAGAAAGGGAAATGACAAAAGAATTGTAATCAACTACAAACCCCCATGGGGTTTATCCTGCAGGCAGTAGAGAAGATTATGGTAAGAGCACTGAAACAAGTGTGGGGAAATCGGGAACAGTGGCTGAGTTCTCTGGGTATAGTTTGGGGTAGCTTCAAGCCTTCAGAGGAAGCACTGTATGCGGTTTGTTGTCCATCCCAATGCAGAAGTGGAGAATGGGGCCAACTTAGATCGCTGAGAAAATGTTCTGGTTCCCCATGGCCAGCAATGGATCCAGATGTTCCCATAAGCCCCAGCGCAGGGACAAAAGGGTGCTAAGAGGGCAGTGGAAGGTGGGCAAAGATGTTTCCATAATAAGAATCAAATGACTGAGAACCATGAGCTTCATTCAGTAGCTGGTGTCCAAGTAATACCTGCAAAGGCCAGAGGGTAACAGTGGAACTCAGGAAGACTTTTGAAGAGGAACAAGGACAGACCTGCCTGTGTCGTGAAGGTGGCCTAAGGGCTCCTGCACACAACTCAGAGGCTCCCTGTCCCAGACACCTAAGGTCATGTAAGTCCCTTCTCCACCCTCCTTAAAATCCAGATGATTTACTGGTGAGAAGCAGGGAGAGGAGGAAGAATTCTGAAAGGTTGAATATTTATCTGAAAGAATCAGAGTTACTTAAAAAGACGAAATCAGAAGAACCAAAGCAACATCATTTGATAAATTTAAATTTTCTTTCTTTATCCAACAGAGTTGAGTCTCTTTTAGAGTTGAATTTATTCAACTATTAAAAAATAAGACATTTTATAAAAATCATAGCAGTGCCAGGGTGCAACTCACCCTAAGGAAAGGAAGACGAGGAAGCGGAGATCCTGATTTCTATTCCCAAATCAAACAAAACAAGCGGCACAACCCTGGTCAAGAGAGTATTGTGTACCTCCAGGTACTTAGTGACTCTTTATTATTCATGAAATGAGCTACTATAAGGAGGTAGGATAAGGAAATCTGTAAAGAAACAAGTAATTCTGATATCCTAAGATTTATGTAAACACACAAGTTAAGGAAATACCATTTTTTCTGAAGACCATTTGTGAGAGACGCCATTGCTTGTTTGTATGGCAGGAGAATGACACTCTTTTTCTGATTTACACATAGGTTAAGACTCAAATCTCAACTTCATTATAATGCTACCTAATTGAATTAATTATTTGGTTACCTAGACTAAGAGGTTTATTTACCATCCTTCGTCTATTAAAGAAATTCAGCAACATTTGATCTCAATAATAGCCTCCAGTCCAATCACCGTGAGAAATATAGCAAACTCTAGAGAGTTTCCTAGATAGAACATTTAAATAATACAGTGATTATCTACATGCTACACAAGTAACATCAATGAATTGTTTTAATACATCTCTAGAAAATGCTTCCTATATAATGAACAGCACTTTGGATCAAAAATGTGATTGCACCTCATGTTAATTTCCAAATTTTCTCCCAAAAACTGTTGATCATTGCTCACCACAATATCTAAATGAGCTTAAAGAGAGAGAAACAAGAATGGCGAGAGCGAGAGAGAGAGAATATGAACTCATTCTAGAAAGTTTTTGCCACTTGTGAAACATATTGAAGTAGAGATCCACAGAAACACATTCAGAGGCATAAAGGAAAAAATTCTACATGGGAGGTGAAATGAGAGCACACACCTTTCATAAGCATGCCACTAACCACCTTCTCCGCTTCAGGGTATGGCAGTATGCCTTTAGGACTTCTCTCCCTCAGAATCAAATGAGCACCAGCATTGGAAAATAGAAAAGATTACAGTAGCTGAGGAAAGAGGAGAGCACCCAGTCGACAATCATCTATTGTCCAAGAAGTAATTTGAAAAGTAATCAGACATAAAGCCCAGTAGATGGAAAAGCTGTGATGTTATTGATTAAATTTAATTATAATTTAATGTAGGTTATTGAGGAAGCAGAGCTTTAGTCTTACAATATGTTATGTTGTAGCATCAAGCTGGTGTGCAAGTTTAAAACTGTGTGTGTGAGACAGGAAGAGAGAGGGAAAGACAGAGACAGGGAAGGAGGGATGGGGAGAAGGCAGAGACTGTGTGGTCATTCAAAACTGTTGTAGCTGGACTCTCTAGGCAAACATAACATTACTTACCTAAATTTTACTGCTAGCTAACTCCAATATAAAGAAATTGTAACAGCACTTTACAGGAAACACAAGCTCTCTCCAAATATCATATTTTACAAAGTCTTTACTTAGCATTTATCTTATGTTTCTTTTGAGGAATTCAGGATATAATTAGCAATGCCTGAAAACTTACATAATTATCAAAAGATCTTGCACTTTTGTTTTTAGTGCCTTTTAAACCCGGCTTTCATTCCCTTAAAATAACTACAGTAGTATTGTTTTATATACTTGTTACAAAAATAATCATGTGTCCTCATCTGCTCGAGCTGCCATAACAAAACTATAGACTGGATCGCTTAAACGATAGAAATTTATTTTGTTTCCAGCTCATCAGGCTGGAAAGTCCAGGATCAAGGTCCCTCAGGTTTTAGTTTCTGGTGGGGGCTCTCTGCTGCTTTGCAAACAGCCGCCCCCTCATTCTGTCCTCACAGAGTGGAAAGGGAAAGCAAGCCCCCCAGTGTCTCTTCTTACCAGAACACTAACCCTATCAGGGCAGGGTACTACCTTTATGACCTTATTTAACCCTAATTACTTCCTTAGAGGTCTGTCTCCAAATACAGTCGCACTGGGGATTAAGGCTTCAACATATAAATTTGGGGAAACACAAATACCATTTTATTTACTGAAGAAAATTTAGTAAGTTCCAATAAGCAAAAAGATAAAAAAGCTTAACCATAATCAGCACCCAGTGATGCCCACTGTCAACTGTCTAGTATATTTACTTTCAGGTTTCTCTTTAACCTATACACATGTAAAAACATTTTTGATAGTATTATATCAAAGCTAATGTTTTCAAATGCTTATTTCATGTAATGATATTAAGAAAATTCAGCAAGGGAAACAATAGAGACATGGCCTAAGGCACAGGTACTAATGGAAGGAAATCAGTAGCCATTACAAAGACTTGAGCACATCATTTACACTTTCAAGGTGAAATAATAAGATTTCTTAGAAAGCCCATCAGTAGCTAAAATTGCCTTCCCTGATCACTCTGTCAGTCTGCTCAAGGGCAAACTGCTTTTAGCCATTCCCCCAACAGGAGAAAGAGTTTTGTCCCACAGATCAACTGTGATTCTAATTTTCACCCAAAATACAAAACCAATTTAATAGGGAAAAAAAAGATAATTATATTAGTCAGGGTTCATGCAGAGAAGAAGAACCAGAACAAGAAATTGGTTTGTGTAATTGTGGGGGCTAGATAAGCAACCCTGAATCCATAGGCAGATGTGAAGGAAAGATCACACACAGTCCAGAACCCCAGGAGCATGAGTAGGAACCCTGCTAGCATGGACTGAAGCCAGTGTTCATTCTTGTCGCCTCTGACCTTGGTGATGAGAGTACCTTATAAAAACCAGAGCCCTTCATCATGGAGCTGAATACGTACACTTGGCCCAGGAGTCAGAGAAACTTAAGAAATACAGGAGGGAGGGACAACAATTGCAGCCCTAGCTGCTGCTTCACACCAAGGTAAATCAGCAGCTCAGCAATGCAAGGTGATTGTGAGGGTCTCAGAATGCAGAAACATTCTACAGTTTTCTTCCCCCTCTGTATTCTGGGGCCCCTGACTCTCCTGTGAAGGGCCTTAAAGTCCCTCTTTAAAAGGTTTCCAGTTGTTTATGTCAAGCCCACCCAAAATATTCTCCTTTTTTATTAACTCAAAATAAATTGATTATGAATTTTAATTATATCTACAAAATCTTTTTACATCTACACCTAGATTAGTCTCTCATTTGAATAAATAGGAGAAAGTTTGTATATGCTCACATTTTATACAAAAATTGGCTCAAAATGGGTCATGGATCTAAAATGAGATAGGAAAATATAAAAGTTTTGGAGAAAATCTTTGTGACTTAGAGTTAGGCAAAGTGTTCTTCCATAGCACCAGGAGCATAATCCATAAAAGAAAAATTTGGTAAGTTGGACTTCATAAAAAATAAAAACTTTTGTGCTTTAATAGGCCTGTTAATAGGATGAAAACAAGCTACAGACTGGGAGAAAATATTTCCAAATCACATATCTGACAACGGATTTGTATTCTGACTATATGAATAATTCCCAAAACACAACAGTATAAAAACAAAAAACTCAATCTGAAAAACTAGCAAAGAAATTGGACACCTTACCATTAAAAAAAATCTGAAGATAAACACATTAAAAGTTGTTTAAGATCATTTGCGATTAGGGGAATACAAATTAAAATCATGAGGAGACACTATAACGCATTTACTACAATGGCTAAATTTGACAAATGTTAAGAGCTAGTGAGAAAATAGAGCAACTGGAACTCTCAAATAAAGTTACTGTGAGATCAAAATGGTACAACCATCCTGGCAGTTTCTTATAAAGTGAAATATACTTTTAATTTATAACCCACAATCCCATCCATACATATTTATCCTAAGAGTTATTAGTTTCCTAGGATTGCCATAACAAAATACAACAGAATGGATGGCTTAAACAACATAATTTATTTTCTCTCAGTTCACAGGTTAGAAGTATGAGATCAGAGTGTTGGCAGAGTTTGTTTTATCAGAAACTTCTTTTCATGGCTTATAGATCACCATCTTCTTCCTGTGTCTTCACATGGTCTTCCCACTATAACTGTCTGTACCCAAAATTCCTACTATTAAAAGGATACCAGTCATATGAAATTAGAGCCCACCTTAACAATGTCATTATTACCTCTATAAAGACCCTATCTTCAAATACAGTCACATTCTGAGGTACTGGGGGTTAGGACTTTGATATATAAATTTGGAAAACATAATTCGGCCCATAAGACTTTACCTTTTGGCCCCCCCAAAATTCATGTTTGTGTCACATGCAAAATGCATTCACCCTATTCTAAGAGCCTCCAAAGTCTTGACTTATTTTAACATCAACTCTAATTCAAAAATCTTATCTAAATAAAGTGTGTGTGAGACTTGAGGTACAATTCATTCTGAGACAAAATTCCTCTCTAGCTATTAACCTGTGAATCAAGAAAACAAATTATGTTTCTGATATACAATGGCATGGAATAGACATTCTCATTCCAAAAGGGAGAAATCGGAGAAAAGAAAGGGATCACAGGTCCAAAACAAACCCAAAACTTGGAAGGGCAATTTTCATTAGCTTTTGAGGCTTGAGAATAATTCCCTTTAACCCAGTGCTCCATCTTTTAGGCCCACTGGGGTGGCCCTGACTTCTCAGAGCACAAACATGGCAGCCCCAAGCGGTGGCCACTTGGTCCACTTAAACCAAGGAGATGCCCACATTCTCTGAAACCTAGGAGGTGACCCTGCCCTCTGAAACCAAGAAGGAGACAGTCTCACCTCCAAGGCCAGTATCCACCCTAGTGATCACTAAACCACCTTCAGGGTTATTCTTCCCTTTTCTGGAAGTATAATGCAAGTTACGGCCAAGCAGCTCTATTGATCTATCTTGTAGAATCCCTGAAACCCAGTAGCCTGTCTTCATTTAATCCTGTCTCTGTCCCTTACAGTCTAAATTGGTAGCATTTCTGCTAGTATGAAATTTTCAAAACCCTTGTTAGCCTCCAAGGCAATTAATTCATGGGGACACAAGCCGTCCATAAAGAGAGTCATCCACAGATCTTTCCTGGATCCTGAATCTATTCCTGGCTTCAGCTGAGATGATTGACTGCATCCAAGAGTCACACATGTAATCTCTAACACATGGTTGTCTACCACACCCCGGATGTTTGTCCCTAGAACATGTTTTCTTATATTTTGCCATTTGGATAAGCTGATTATTTTCCAAATCTTAAAGTTCTGGTTGCTTTTTGTTTAACAATTTCTTCTTCAATTTATCTCTGTCCTCTGGAATTTTACCATAAACAGCAAGGAAAAACTAGGCCATGTCTTCAACACTAAATATCCAAGTTCATTATTTTCAATTTCTACTTTTGCAAAACACAAGAACATAATTCAGCCAAGTTCTTTGTCATTTTATAACAAGAATAATCTTTCCTCCAGTTTTTAATAACACAAAAACCTGTCCACAAATTTTATAGCAACTATATACATAATTGCCCAAAGATGGACAGAATCCAAATGTCCTTTAACAGGTGGCTGAATAAACAAACTTGGAGACATTCATCATGGAACTCTACTCAGCAATAAAAAAGAATGAACTATTAATACACACAATAACTTTGATTACTCTCAAAGGTATATGTTAACCTAACAAGGCAATTTTAAAGATTATATATAGTATAATCCCTTTTATATGATATTTTTAAAAAAAGACAGAACTATAGTGGTTTCCAGGGGTTAAGGTGGGTCAAGGATGTGGCTATAAGGAGAAAACATCGAAGGAATTTTTTGAGTGGTGGACTGTCCTGCATTCTGATTGTGGTGATGGTAGTAGGAATCTATATGTTAGGGTGGTTGGTGACCTGGGCTCTGAAAGAAATCACAAAAAGAAGTGCAGGAAGGAAAGTTTTTATTTTTACTTTCCCAAAAGAGGGAAAGGGCTAGGTGAGGAGAAAAGCACCAGCACCAGCCCTGAGGGGTGGGGGCTGTGAGTTTTTATCAGGTAACAGGGTGGCTGCAGAGCAGGATGTTTCAGTTAGGCTGCCATTTGTTTCGATGTTATCTTTGGGTGCAGGGTCAGTGCCCTGGCTGTGGTCAGTATGTCTTGTTTTTGTAAGTTCCCGGAGCCTCTGAGCCTTCAGGGCACTTCCAGTAATTTTCTAGTCCTGAGGATAAAGGCTCATAAAACAATTAGGGTCAATCATGCTTTATGGGGTCCAGCCAGCTCTGGGAAAGAGGGTCTGAGAAAGTGGCTCTTGTCCTATTACTATACAGATATTGAAATTCCTAGAACAATACACTACAAGAAAAAGAAGTCAATTTTGCTGTGTGATGATTTTTTTAATAAAATAAAACTGTCAAAATTTTCAAGAAGTTAATCTCTCTTGGCTTAAGTTTCTAATCCTATCCTAAAGAAACTGATTTACACCATAAAATTCCCTTAAACTCTCACCATACATCATTATTACCAAAGGGGAGGAGGGACTGTAAAACCCAGATTGACTCAAGCTCTGACAGATTTTATCTTGCTCAATTCTGACCTTTGTGATCCTAACAATATTAATATTACTGTCATATGCCCAAGAGATGTAAGCTGCCTTCCAAGTATCCCCAGATGTACTTCTGCATGATAACAAATAAGAAGGGAGGATATATTGAATAAGATATAAAAATCTGCCTTAAAGGGACCACTTCAAGTACTTTTAACCCCAAATCCTGCTCTTAAACTACAGGTCATACAACAGTGAATTCTTGTTTCCTGATGCAAACAATGCCCTGGATCCTATAACCAGGTTGTCTGTTTCCTCTGGAGGGCAAACTCTATGGCTCATTAAAAAGGAAAGAGGAGGATGAGGGGCAGGGCAAGGAGAAGAAACAGAGAGCTCCCACAAGAGTGGATTAAAGAGAGTTTTACCCATCAACTTTTAAATCGAAATGAATGTTTAAGGCAAAGGGCTTTGTTTACTTCTCTTACTGCCTGATTCTTTTCTTTCTTTTGGTTCAAAATAGAGGGCTACAATTCCCTTCCCCAGTGTTTTCTACAGCTCTCTTCATTGTCTTTGTTCCTATAAAAACTGAATTACATAATTCACCTCTCCCAGAGTGGCTGTCAACTTTTCTAGCTGCCAGATTTGTCATCCAGCCCCAGATCTCCATAGTAAGAAACTTATAGCTATACCCAGAAGTCCAAATGCCACTGCACTTCACCCCAAAACTAATCAACACATCCCCTCACATATTGAGCATAGAAATATCATTAACCTTGACATATCTTAATTGGACTTTAATCCCCAACAATCAACTGCTTGTATACATGTCTCCCAAGCCTCAAAGAAACCTGAGAAACATCAGAGAGAAGAATGGTTATCGTCCAGTTATTTTATCAAGAAGCTCTTTAGAAATCAATATACAATCTATTTAATTTCATCTAAGGTGTGTGTCCTCCACAATGATGCTAATTATGTCCAGAGAGTGCTTGACACTGATCTGTTACACAAACAGTACATTTATATCCTCTCAAAGTGTACACTCAAGAATATTCTTTTGTGTAATCAGTTGACCCTTCCAAACTTAGCATACACAATTGAACTACCACTACTACTCATCTACCATCTACCTCTGTTGCTCATCTTTCTCTAAAAGCCCAATATATTGATTCAATACAAGGGGTTTGAGGTTTTTAATTTCCTAGATTATAAAAGGACTTCTACTATGAATAAAAATTAATGTGCAAAAAATGTATAAGCTTGAGTATTTTCCTAAATTACCACCCAGATAGCAAATGAAATGGCTCAGACTTCAGAAGCAAAACCAGCATAAACTCACTGATTAAAGAAGTCCTGTAATAGATGTGTGCCTGACTACTTATTGGCCAGTCAAAGCAGAGTCTATGCAATTAATAATATATGTTACTGTGCCTGGGTGACCACTTCAAGGAAAGGAACTCAATCCATAAACTAAAAGAAAGAACTACTTCATTACCTAAAGTTGACCAAACTATCCCATAGAAATTGATCTCTGGTTAGTTCTAGTCCAACTAGAACCCTGAATATGAAGTGGGTTCTAATATTTTTGTTGTTGTTGCCTCTGTACTTCTTGCTTCTCTACTTTTAATACCCAAGTGCTTAAATGATAGTAAATTCTTGTTATCCAAAACCAATATCCCCCTGATCATGGTACATTGAAAAGGGACCAAGGTTCTCATCATGAACTTAGTATCACAGGGAGCAAGGGTTGACTGAAAGGGGGAGACAGACATCACAACACAGGCAGTGGTGTAGAGGCAGCTAAATTAACTGAGGTGATGGTGTTAATGGAAGGACATCCACAGCCAACAGATAAAAACGCATCCCTTGTGCTCCACAGCAGTCACAAGATTTCCTTGGAAAGCCACAGATAACTGCAATTGCCTTTCCGGAAACTCTGTCAGCTTGCCTAAGGACAAAAAGCCCTCTTTGATGGCTTTCAGTTGTTTGGCCTACCCAATGGGAGTAAAACATTCTGTTCCAGAGATATAGGCAAATTTGCCTTTTTAAATCTGTCCTTATTTAGTCTATAAGGAATCTATATTTGATATTTCCCCCTTGTATGAGTTAACTTCATGGTACTCCACTAAGTATATTATGGTCAGCTTATCATGATATAGATATATATATATTCCACTGTACATATTAAACAAATTTTAGTGAACCATGCCTTAATGTAAAATTAGTTTACTTTCACTATTATAAAGCAACATTGTGGAAAATTTTTTACACTTTATATTTTCCAGATTATTTCCTTTGAGGAATCTTTGAAAGTGGATATACTTGATAAATGAGTGTTCAAAATGTTGAAAATTTGAAAGAAATTACCAATTTGTGTTCCAGAAAGATTCTACCAAATTTACTTTCCTGCTAGTAATATATGAGACTCTATTTTACTACATCCTTGCTAGAGACAAACATTATTGCTCATTTTAATCTTTGTAACTTGGAAAAAATTTTGCCTTTTCACTCTAATTTGTATTTTCACTTTAATTTGTATTTTATTGATTATTCTTTAGCTTTAAATCCTTTATGTAAGTTTTCTATGCCATTGGCCTTTTGATTCCTCCTCAGCTAATTTGCTTCTCATGTACTTTGCATATTTTCTTTCTTTGATTATTGATTGAAATAGCTTCGCATATATAAGGGATATTAAGTATATTAATTTAATGCAGTAAAATTTTACAAAAATATGTATTCTTTACACATGTAATCTCAATCAAAATCACATTAGGAATTTCTATGGAACTTGATGACCTGATATTAAATTACTCCATAAGAATATATGAGAGGAGTTGAAACATTTTGCAAAAAAAGAGTTCACTTCCCCTACTGAATATACTATATTATATAGCAGCATTTCAAAAATAGAACAATTGCCTATCCCTAAGGGGGAAAGAAAAGGGTGTTCTACTTCATGCAATACAACAACAACAACAAAGACACGTGTTTGGTCTTAATTCTAAAACTAAATCCCAATCTATAAACACAATCAGAGAAAAATACATTTTAAATATAATTTTTTATTTTAGAGTAATTTTAACTTTACAGGAGAGTTGCAAACATAATACAGAAAGACCTCTGTACACCTCCCACTCAATTTCCCTTATTGTTAATATCTCTTAATACCAAGGTACATTTGTTAAAACCAACTACCAAAATCTTGATTCATTACTATTAACTGATTATCAGACTTCATTCAAGTTTTACAAGTTTTTCCACTTTTTCTTACACATGATGGGAAATCTTATAATGATGAAAAAACTTTTCTAAGGAAGAAATGAAACACAGATATTATAAAGAAAATATGAATAGATTTGGCTACATAATAATAAAAATGTTTACATATGAAAAACCTTGTGCATTTAATGAAAAGCCAATTAAAATTTCAGTGTATTTTATTAATATATTCATCCATTCCAAAAAATATTATTGAGACCTTACTCAGCCCTGGAGACAGAGCAGTGAACAAAATACACAAAATCTTGTGTATCCACAACACTGCCTTTTAATAAGAGAAGAGACAAACCAAATACATAGTACAGAATCTAGTCTATTAAGAGATGTTAAGTGCTATAAATAAATTAAGCAAGGCAGGAACGGGAGTTCAAGGTGGGAACATGCGGCCAGAAACAGTATATCATTTTGAGCACAGTGGTCAAGCTAACCTTCAATGAAAAAGTATGGCATTAAAAAAAAAAAAAAAGAAAAAAACTTAAGGGGTAAGAAAGAAGAAAACTGTGTACACCTTTGGGATATTGGTCCAGGCAGAAACAAGAGCCACAACAAAGTCCTGGTGCATGTTTCCCTGTAGTTGAATGGAGGACATGGGAGAGTCATCCCAGGTGTTATCTGAGAGGTAACAGGAGCCAGATTCAGAAAGACCTCCAAGGCCAGTTAGGATTTTTTTTGTTTGGTTTCTGTTTTGTTTTACTTGTTTTAATGACAAAATGTAGTATGTCTAATATTTAAAGCACACACAAATAACAATATTATTAGCAACTTTTAGGAAAAACACAAGTTAAAACTAAGAAGTTTAACTCTCCTTGTTGAAAATTAGGGAAGAGATTTTTCTCCATTCCTTCCCCTTACAACACTTATTTTAAAATACTTGCAATTGTACCATATTTTCTCATGTCTTTGAAATGTATATAAATACTTTTTAAAACTACATAGGTCTTCTGATTCAGAACTATCTTTTTCCAGGGACTGGGAGCTGTCTTTTTGAAGCATAATCATCAAAGGAGATAGCATCCCATCTCCCAATCTTGTTGGAAACTAAGAGCCTAAATTTGATGGGCACCTTGCTCCAAATTGCAAAATTTCTTCTTGTTATAAAAATTTGATGTTTGTTTTTTCTCTGGATAAAACCAGTTAACTAACTCTGATATTCACCGCAATTACCAGGTGAATCTAGGATAAACCACGTGTGACATACGGTACTGTCTATTCCTCTTACTTAAGGACTAGTTATTGTTTGCCTTGAAAACATGTATGGAACAGGTTGTGCCTGCTTGGCTATGTGAAAGGCTATGCAAAGACAGATTTCTTTCTGTCTTTGCAATCACTTCATGGATTTTCTGTAATGTGAATCATATTTTGGTTAAATGCTTTTTCAATATTAAAAATGTTTTCTTTCTGTGGAGAAGTTTTCTGGTTTAGGAGACTTTGTGATTATATTTCCCCAACAAAATCATATTGAGTGCTTGCTATGTGTTAGGCACTGCGCTGAGTATTTAACGTATTTAACATCCTCATATAATCAATAAGAAGAGTCAAACGACCCACCACTAGGAAATTAAGGAAGGATATTCACATGCAACTAATGGAAGAAAGAAATATAAATGGCAAATAAACATAAAACTATATCAATCTTTCTACTGATAAGAAAACTAAATCAAATTAGTTTTCTTGATTGACAAAAAAGTTTTTTAAAAAAGTAATATCCTTGGTTTGACAAGCGCAGGGAGACTCACATACTACTAAAGGGACTCTAAAGTATGAAAAAACATTTAGAGCATGCTGGCAGGACCTATCAAATGAAATCAGAGGTATGCATACACACGCACATATGTATATAATTTTTAATGTGTTTTTCTCTTTCCCTTTCCAAAATACAAGACTTTTACCTTTTCTTCTGTAAGCATCTATCTGCCTGTGACAACATTCATGTTTACTTATTTTATTTTATATTATTTATTTTTAAAAAGATTTTATTTTTTATGCTATTAAAGTTGTCCCAAGTTTTTCCCCTTTGCTCCCCTCCACACTGTTTATTTAAAAAGAAAGACTAAGAACATGTAAAGCTTGTCAAAATAGAAATACAAGGGTGGGCAAAAGGAGGTTTACAGTTGTATGTATGGAAAATAATACAATAATTAACAAACAATAATACAAGAATAAACAACTGTAAACTTACTTTTGTCTACCCCTGGATATAACAGACAATAGCTGGGCAAGTCAGGATACTGCTTTGCTAAGTACTTCCCAGATTCCTTCATGTCTCTCCAGTATAATAACCACCAGGTTTGGAGAACTTAGCTTATAAAGTTCTTTTCTAATCTAATCTGACCCTGGTAAGCCTTAGCAGGAGTCACAAAGGGGGAAAATGTTACTTGAGAAAAAAGAAAGGAAACCTGCCTTCTCCATTCAGGAACATTTTGCGGGGAGAAAGGAAAAGATGTGAGTTAAAAAAGAAAAGATGAGTGGCCTGCTTTGCCACTTCTGGGTTCTAGCTCAGAGATAGGAACGTATATTATGTAATGTGGGATAATAATAAAGTTTAAAGGAGAGCTATTACCCCACACATACTGAGAAATCCAGAGAGAACCCCTCTGGCTGCTGCCTATCCCTCCCCACAAAATCTGCTGGCGCAGCATTACTCCACAGGAGGCTTAGGCTTCTCCACTCACTCTCAAGTACCAGGTGGTGTGGACACTAATAATCGCCAGGTTTGCCGTGGAGGCCGCCAGAGCAGGATGAAGTCGGCCTGCCGCGGAGGCTGAGGGGAACTCTACTCGGCAGAGTGATGGAAGGTTCAGCATTCCCGCAGGGGCCTGCAGCCAGTGAGATGTGAAGCAGGGGCAAGTCGGCCAGAAACTCTGCTGGGCTCCAACCAAGCCAAGAGAGAAAAATTTTGAGTTTTACCAGCTATAGACTCCAACTAGCCATAAATGTCAGCAGAACAAGTGGCTTCAGGAAAGGCTACTTAGAACACTTGTCTCTGGCTCTTCTCATCTCCAGAGTTCAATTTTGCAATCCCGTATGTGAATACTCTTAAACAAAAAATTCTGCTCCTGGAGTACCTATTATACAAAAATTCGTGCATATGTGCATGAGGCATTTCACTGTAGAATTATTTGCAATCACCAAATCTTAGGACAAAAATGCAATGCCCAAATAGAGAAGAATAGAATTAGATACATTATGGAACCACCATACTATAGAGTACTATTTGAAAGTTACAAATAACAAATAACGTGTAGCTCTTTATATATTGTCACAGAAGAATGACAAAAAAAAATTTTCTATTATAAAAAATCAGATTGCATAACAATATGTATAAATTGATCAGATTGTTATACAACATATGTTTACATTGTAGCTTTTATCCACATGGTGGTTTTCTCCATTGCTTTATGCATAATTTTTCGTCCTCTCACATATTTATATAAATCAGGATAAAGCTAATATGTTGTAACAAAAATACCCCATGACACAGTGGGGTATTTAAGGAAGAAGTTTCTTACTCACATAACAGTTTATATGTGAATGGTCCGGGTCAGCAGAACCACCATGTTCCTCATTGAATGAGGAACCAAAGTTCCTTCCAAGGCATTGTCCCCCATGCACTTGGGCATTGTTGCCACCTTCATGGTTAAAACTGAGATACTTCCATATCCAAAAGGGCATGCCTAATGTCTTAAGTTCCAGGCCTGAGAGTGGAATCTATCATTTCTGCTCTTTTCCTTTTACAAGAAGAGTCAATGGGCACACATATTCATGAGAGTGAAGTATGTATAACCTACCACGGAGACCACTACACGCTCCCTTTCTGTCTCAGGAGGGCTGAATGGATATCAGTGGACAATGAACAATCTCCACCACACCACCCTTACCTCCTAACTTTTGTAGGAATAATGTGGAATAATTTAAAGATATTATTTACTATTCCATTCTAATTCTATTTTTCAAAATCCTACAATAATAATAAAAATACTTAGCTTTGCCTCTGTTTTATTGGCTTTCTCACTGCCATTTATGTTTTTCTCCTTTCTCATTTATAAGTTCTTCATTTCATTGCATTTCTCATTTAGTTACAAATATTTTATTGATTTATATTTTCAGGAACAGCACATTGATCATTTTCTTTCTGATTCCTTGCAGCTCTCAGAATGGCTTTCTTTTGCTCTTGCACATGAATAATCTTTTTTAATCTTGATTGGATACATAATTCTTGGGTCACAATGAATTTTGCTACAAAAGTCGGACCGTGCTGTTTCATTGTCTTCCAGAATTAAATGTTTCCAAGGAAAAGTTTGATTGGCAGCCACCAGAATTTTCTGCCCAGATACAGAAATTTCAATAAGGTAGTCTGCATATGGGTCATTTTAATTAATTTTTCCCAATTACATAACTGATCTGAACATTCGAGTCTCTCTTGAGCCTCAGGAAATTTTGTAATTTTTTTTCTTTATTGTTTCTCCAGAATCATCTCTCTTTCTCCATCTGGAATTCCCATTACATTCAATTTCACTAATAAGTTGATCATAAGTCTCTCAGTTCATGGCAATTATCATTATATCATTGTTAATGTGTTCTGTGTTCTAGCATTCACATCTAGCTTTCTGCTATAGAGTACAACTGCTCTATCTGTTCAGTATCACATGCTGGTGAGGGGAAAATTTTTATTTTGATTAAATTCAAAAGCATAGAAAAATTCTTGTGGTATTTTTATGTTATAGGGCATGAGGCTGGGTTTTTTTTAATCATCTTTTACCTTAAAGTGCTCCCTTTTCATAGATGTAATACCTTTTAAGCCTTTTCAAAAAAAAAAAAAGTTTCTGAAGTTACCTCCAGTTCCACATAGCAAGTCCGCTTCACAGGGAGATTTTTGCTCTAATTCTTTCAATCCTTTTCTCACGAAGGGCTGTGACTTTTTTTTAGGTCTGTTGACTTTTCTCTACACTTTTTGTCCATAAAGTGTGGGTGACTGTTGGTGGTTGGGTAGGAGGTAAGAATAATCTATTGTCCAGAATTAGGAAAGGAGGGTTTTTAAAAGATTGTCTTGTTCTCTTTGTGAATTCTTTGTAATCCCTATAAGGGAAAGAAGTCAGCCTTCGGCTTTGCTGTGTTCGTTTCCACCGACCAGACCTGGACCGTCTGTGTGGAGGCAGAAGATACAGAGGGGCAGAGGTGGCCCCAGGTGAGGACCTCTACAGCTGTGGTAAAGAGCTCCTTTTCAGTTTGTCCTCGAGTCCCTAAGTGAGCAAGAATGTTCCTTTCCTTTTCTAGCAGACATGAATTCTCCTATTGGAAGCAAGACATGGGCAGGACCATCTTATACTTAGCTCAGCCTCATTACGGATTATCAGGGAAAAACCAAAGCGAGCCACAAGTTCCCCTTAACTCCGTCCAGGGAATAATTTGTATACATTATGAGAAAATATTTTTAAACTTTTTTATGTAAGGTGTTTTATGTTTCATATGAAAACCATTTTCCTAGGTATAATAAAGTTCCTGTAAGAGAACTGTGCAGGTGTACTAATAAAGAATAAATCACATATGTAAATCTAATGCATGCTATATCTTGATTAGAAAGTTTGTAGATGTTTAAGGCTTCTTTATGAATCAAGAGGGAAGCTGAAGTTTACTCAAATCAAATGGGATCCAACCAGGCAGGTTTAATAGATCATTACCTGAAAAGAGGCCCTTTATTATTAAACACTGGATGACTATGAATAGATTTCAACATCAGGCAAAATCTCTGCCCTCTGTCCCCTGAACAAAGGAGCAGAAATGCTAGAAGAGAAGCCCAGCCAGCCCACTGGGACTCTCTTTCCTGTCATTACTCTCATCTCCTTTCTAGCACTGTGGGAACATGCAGTTCTGGGGCAAAGGACCTTCAGACAAGTCAAGCCTCCCACCTTTAAGCCGAGGACTAAAATGAGAAGAAACGGCCTAATATGTGTAGGCATTGCAATCGTTAAGAAATACAAGTGTGTGTGACAACTGTTAGACAGACTCTGACTATGAAACCCAGAAATTTCACTCTCAGGTACCTGATGTAGCCCTGAGAGAGAAACATTCCCACTGCTAGCAGCTCCCTAAAGCTCATCCTTTCTGCATCCAGTGTTAGCTGAGAATGGACGCAGGGGACTCTGACTCTTTGTTGACACTTGCTCATCCTCACAGGTTCTGGAAGAACTGAAATTTGCTCGCCACCATAACTTCTCGGGCTGGCTCCTGCCTTCGCTCTACACGGCTCTCAGCACAGAACGCTACTCAGGAAGGACTGTATCCACTTACTCCACTGGGCAGCTTTACCTCCGACACAGTGATCTGCAGCTTGGTCAGAGCCCACTGCTCTCACTTGCAGTGTCTCTTCCAGAGATTCCTCTGGCATGTGGAGTGCACTCGTTCTTGTTCTGCAACTCACAGAGATTTTTTCACGTTTTGTTTTTGTATTCCTGTGGCCATGTCAGTGGAATTCGGGAAAGAAACAGGACTTGAAGTCATGGAAACAGTTTGTCTTCTTGAAGCAGGCTTCAGATCATTTATTTTAGACTCCTGTCCTGAAGCCCTGACAGCCCATTACAGTGTTAGGTGAAAGTGTTTGGCAGCTAGTGCTGTGGTAAGGCCACTGGACCTGATTTACAGAAGAAACTACGAGGCCAAGATGAAGAGGAAATACAAGCTGGTATTTCACAGGGCTGGGAATTAGAAAGCTCCGAGTTCTTGTTTTTGGCATTGAGTCGGGCCATAATTCAAGGCCAATGTCCTCATTTCTGCATCTCAACCTCACCATCTATAAAGTAAACAGAAATGCACAATCCAGTCCCTGATGCCACCTGCAGGGAAATGACTGTGCATAAGGAGCAGAAGGGGCAGCCTGTGCATTAACATGAACAGTTAGGCGAGCCAGCACAGGCAACACCAGCGCGCAGAATAACAGACCAAATCAGGAGTGCACCGCAGGATGCTTGCTACCTGGCATCCAGATGGCCTGAGATAAGCAGCCAAAGTGATTAGTGTCTCAGTCTGCCGAACACCATATATTTTTATTTATTTGTGTATTATTTTCCTATTTTCCTTCTTTTCTTCTTGTAAAGACATTTAAAAACATCCAACTGTACAGAAATGCATCACTGTCATTTATCACATACATCAAAAAGCAAATGAACATTGAAAAGGAAGAATAATTCCAGAATTAGAAATCTGACTCTTTCTGGTTTGGGAGCAAAACACCACACATTTATACAGGGTCAGTCCCTATCGCACTAAGAACAGGGTGAGTTATAAGAGGCTACAACCGGAAATTAAACTCACATTTCTTCCCTGACAACATAGCATATTAGACTCTAATCATTCAGTGTTGCATTGTTATTTACTATTTTCCTGCCATCCACATTCATGTATATTTATGTGAAGTCCAAAAATATCCAGCAGCATTTACTCCCGATGATTATCTATGTCCTAATCAGAAATACTAATCAGGAAACACATAACATACTCAAACCCAATTGTGTAAGACAAACAACACCCAGAGTACAGAAAAAAAGTCCTGCTTAGATAACATGTTCATCAAAGTATCTTCCGCTTTTTACAGAAATAAGAAGAGAAAATAAAGACCATTTTCTCCTTGACAAAGATAAAGATGGATCTTTTGCAGGATCTTCTAACCAGAGAAGAGCAGAGATCAGCACAGTGCTAATTCAGACACACGTTTTCTCCATGCATTCAGTCATAGAGAGCAAAAGTTGATTACATAGATCCTCAGATGTTTTCTTCTATACATAAATGATTCAGCCATTCTAAGGTATTTTACTACTGTTAATAATAGCCTTGAAAACCTAATGACTTTCCTAATAAATTCAGCTCAAAAAGCAAACTATTTTGAAATGAGGAATTATGAAGTTTTATACAGTACAAAAGTTTAACTAGTTGGATCTTTCAAAACCTTCAAAGCAATTCTGCATGTCCATTTAATGTTTGTCTTTCTTAAACTGAACAACCTGGTGCTTAGAAAATTCTTTTATATGTTGCACAATCACCTCTTTAAAGTTTTCTCCAGGTGTTGACAAATGATCCCGTTTGTTTTTCTTATTTATTGCAACAGAAGTGGAAACATCTATATCAGAGCATTAGACTCAGGCCACCTACTCAAGTTTCACAAAGCTCTCCTGCTCATTCAATCCACTCTCCTACTGCTCTCCTGAGACTATAATTTAGAATTACTGTAATCCTCTCTTATCCACGGTTTAAATTGCTGCAGCTTCAGTTACCCATGGTTAACTGAGGTCTGAAAATATGGAATGGAAAATTCCAGAAATAAGCAATTCTTAAGCTTTAAATTACATGGCATTCTGAGTCATATGATGAAGTCTCCCACCACCCCACTCCATCCTGCCTGGAATGTGAACCGTCCCTCTGCCCACCACACCCACACTGTGTACACTCCCCACGGTTAGTCACTTAGCAGCCGTCTCAGTTATCAGAATGATTATCAGGGTATCACAGTGCTCGTGTTTAAGCCTATTTTACTTAATACTGTCTCATTCACCTCACTCCATGTCATGACATAGGCATTTTATTATCTCACTTTATCACTAGAAGGGTGAGTACAGTAAAACAGGTATTTTTGAGCGAGAAAACAGACCCCATTCATATAACTTTGATTATGGTATACCGTTATAATTGTTACATTTTATTAATAATTATTGTTGTTAATCTCTCACTGTGCCTAATTTGTAAATTAAACTTTATTATAGCTATGTATATACAATTAAACTTTATTATACCTATGTATTTTTATAGGGTTCTGTACTGTCCACAGTTTTAGGCATGCACCAGGGATCTTGGAATGTGTCCCCTGCAGATAAGAAAGGACAACTGTATTTTCTTTTTATCTGGATTTTAGTCTTTAAAAAGGTTTTTTTTCCCAAACACATGTATATATTATATGAATTTAAATGGTTACTACCAAAATCTATAGCAAATTCTCCTGTGGTCTTACTACTCAGAGCATGTGGTTGTTCAATTATCAGTACAATTGAAGACAAAGTTTTTAGACAGTGGAGCAGTGTTCTTTCTAGATGCTATTTAATAACACTGATTTGCATTTATCAGGAGTTAGGCTATGGCTAACCACCTTTTAAAAGGAAATCGTTGCCGGGTCAATCTGGCTTTTTGGGGCTGAATCCGATTGTCCATCTCTTACCAATCCAGTTGGTTTCCATTCAATTGCTCACTGACAGAACTGAAAATCTGACCTTGACTATTTTACCATAAATATTGGTCATGGCAAGGAAACATAACCGTAACATCCGAAGTAATTTACAGAGGACATGTTAAATTGAAAATGGGGTAAATTCATTTCCATCAATGCCAACAGGTCACTGTGTAACACTGAAAAAAAAAATGAGGAGAGTAGCTAAATCTCTCTATGGCTTAATATATCATCTTTGAAAATAGTTTTAATAATTTTATTTCTCCCATTGGTTGGTAGGTGTGAGAGATCATTAAGGAAAAGTCAACCACTTTTTAGGTGCAATAGAAGAAAATCCATCTATCTAACATTTATGAGAATGAGGTACAAACAAGAATGTACCTCATTCCCCAAATACTTTCATTTGGGTATGAGAGTCTATTAGTACTCCTGATATCTATAAATTATCAATCTTGGACTAATGCTTTATGTAAACCAGAGTTTTATTTACTTGGTTGTTTGAGTCGTTGGTTAGTGTTTGTTGGTTTGTTCTCTACAGCCCGTATCTGCATACTAAGTACAGTATTTGGCATGTCTGATCTAAAAGCTCAAGAATTTGCCCTGGCTTGGTGGCTCACTTGATTAGGGCATCATCCCATGCACCAAAAGCTTAAAAGTTCAATCCCTAGTCAGGAGACACCTACCTAGGTTATGGGTTCGATCTCCAGCCTGGTGCATACAGGAGACAACCAACAGATGTTTCTCTAACATCAATGTCTCCCTCTTCCTCTCTACTGAAAATCAATAAACATATCCTCAGGTTAAGATAAAAGAATATTAAAGATAAAATAATAGCTCAAAAATTTGAGTAGTTATAACTTTTTTAAAAATTACCTCCAGTTTGATCTAAAAAGAGAAAAAAGCTTAATTCACCAAGAGCATAGTTGTTCCTTAGCCCCGAGTCTAGTTACTCCAGTCCTTGACCTCGGTGTACCCAGGACTAGACGGTAATATGGGAAATGTGAGATGATTAGAGCTAAACCAGAGGAAACACTGTAGTGATATTAAAAATGAACAATACATAAAAGAACATTTCAGTTTATGAAAATGAAAGCCCCATGAACAAACAGTAATGCAAATGTCATCTTTAGGATGACAATCAGTGTCATAAATGCACAGATCGGTGAAGTTACAGGCAAGAAGTTGGTTACACGCAGTCCTGCAATGTCCCGCAGTGACTGCATATAGATGCATGTATTTGAATTGCATTTTCAGATTGCTTAGTCTGATCCTTGAAAGCCTCTAACAAAATCCACCCAATCCTATTGGTTTATTACAGAGACTGACTCTTCATAGCAGTTGAAGATTGTCTGAAAATACTGTCTCCCAGGTTCTTAGCAAAGCATATTTTTCATGCTAGTATCATCTTCAAATGAGTAGCTAGAGAAACAAAATACTTAAATAAAAATGTTACTGAAAAAGTGGTTACTAAATTCAGTGATTTCTCCAGATAATAGGAGTTCCTTGGAAAACATATTAAAGAATACCTGAGGCTTAAACAATTTCTCCTTAGAGAAAGTCTACATAGTTAAACCTTTAAAAATTTATTTGTTGAGAAGATTGACTTAATGAAGACATTCTTATTTGATATTACATTCATCTGTTTTGTGAAATTACAAAGAAACAAGAACTAAATAATCTATGTATATACAGAAAGTTGAGTATTAATGAACCATAGCCATTTCTCATTTTTATGAATGCTTTAAGATGTTTCTAGCAATGAACTCACCTTGTAGTAGTTTAAATAAATAAAGGCTTTTTTTTTGCAGGTATCAAGAAGACTGAAGGTAGATGATTACAGTATATTAGCTGCTGAAAGGTGTCATCAAGGACCTAAGTTCTCTCTCTCCTTCTGCTCTTCTATCCTTAGCGTGCTGGCTTTTATTCTACACTTGTACTCTATGACTACAAGATGTCTACTTTAGTTTTGAACATCACCTCTGCACTCAAAACAGAAAGGAGGAGGCCGGAGGCAGGAGGGAGGCAACAGCCTCATTTATATTCTTATTGTCTTAATCTGCTTGGGCTGCTACAATGAAATACAATAGACAGAGTAGCTTTAAAAAAATGAATTTATTTCTTATAGTTCTGGAGGCTGGGAAGTCCAAGATCAAAATGCCAGCATTTTTGGTGACTGGTGAGAACTCTCTCCCAGATTTGTAGACAGTCACCTTCTTGCTGTGAACTCATGTGATGTTCCCTTGGTGCTTTCTCATGGGGAGAAAAGAGAGAAAGAGAAAGAGAGACCCCATTCTTTCTCTTCTTATGAGGGCACTAATTCTACCATAAGGGTCCTATCCTTGTCACATAATCTAAACCAAATTATCTCCCAAAGGCCCCTACTCCAAATACCGTCACATTAGAACCTGAACGTATAAATTTGGTGGAATACAAACATTAAGCCCATAATAGTCAGGGGGACAAAATCTTACCCAGGAATAGTCAGCAGAATTCTACTTAATTTTATTGGTAAGAACTGTTTAGATCAATCCTTAGTATAAGGGCCGGGAAAGTGAATGTTTAATGGAGCACATTTTTACCTGAAACAATATTTACTTCCCTAGCAAGGAAGTAAAGAAAGAAAATAAACACTTCTGATGTCTGCTATACTTGCCTAACCCAGTAGAGTATGCAAAAGTTCTAAGATTTTTTTTTTTTGCTCTAATGAAAAAGATGCAATTCCTAAAAATTTGCAAGATTTCAAGAAAAGAGCAAAAAGAAAATAAACTAGGAGCAACTTAGAAATCACTCAATAACACAGCATTTCGTCCTCCAAATAAAAAAAGTTACAATTCTCTTGAACTTCTGTGATGTTTCTAAATCACACCATGTATACTGTAAATATTATATATATACACAAATATATATATACACACACACACATATATATGTCTTAGAAATTATTAAGCAGTTTTAAGGATTTCAACTTTGTATTAGTGTATTGAATTTATAAAAGTTGCACCATGAGACAGAGGATGTCATTCAGTAAAATGCTGTGTCTGGAGGAAGTAATAAAATATTTCTTATTTATAATGAGGATAACTGTGATGAAATAAACCTCTACCAGCATCAGTCCTTTTTACTAATGCTTAAATCCTGTGCTGCAGAGAATTCTCTTTCTAAATAAAATTCTACTGAAAAAAAAAGTTTATATTCTAGGGTTTAAAGCCTTCAGAGCAGTTCTGGGGGGCTTCACTGCATGCAACTGTTACATTTCATGGGTTGGAACTAGGCAGCTCTGTATCTCCATTAATGTAGCAAGTCAGCTTTATAACAGTGTCCTACTTCATTCTTATTTTAAAGTAATGCCTTGAAAGAAATAAAAATAAGTTTCAAAAGTGAAGAAAGCATCCCATCATTGTTCCTAAAGCAAACCCAGTACATAATTGTGGCACCGAGTGTCTCATTGAAACACATTTGAATTCACCATGCTTGCATGTCTTATCCACAGGAAAGCTTGTTAGATAAGAGGCTGGCTCTCATAAGTAAATTTGGCTTCTGGCAACAGCAAATTTCTTCACCACTTCCATCCATCCATCCATCCATCCATTCTTTAAAAAAGAAAACAAAACTCCTATTGTATGTCAACTATGTAATGAGCACTGTGCTGGAACTTGGAAATACAGAAAAAAATTAGACACTACCAGCCTTCAAGTTGTCCAAGATCTTTGGGGACAACAGACACATAAACCATTCAAGCCAATAGCCCTGGCTGTAGCCACATCTCTCAACCTTTCCGATATATAGCCTCTTTCTCTTATGCACAATTGTCTGTGGGTGCAAAAACCTTTCATGAAGAAACACTCCTGCCCCCAATCTCCCTGTGAAAATTCTAATTTCCAATCAAGTTCATAATATTTTCCTAAATTATATTCAATACTATTCAGTAAAATTTGATAAAACTTTGCATTGTGCTTACTATTTTTTCAAATTGGTCATATATTCTACTCTGACATAAATACAAGCAAAGAAATCAAGACAAAATTCCCTCAAAGATAAAACTCCTCTTACCTCCCTCACAGTCAACATTCTACTCACCTTGTATTTTTCTGTATTTCGCAGCAACTAAGAAATATCATTTCTTCAACTCCTAGTCTTTGTGCAAAAATAGACGAACAAAAAGAGTAGAAAGAGAGACAAGTTTAGCAAGCTAGAATGAAAGAAATTGTTGAGAAATTAGGTTTCAGGTATTTTTTTATAAAATATACCTAAGGTAAAAGTGATAAGGTCTGTTTTCTGCAACTCACTTATCCAGGGATCTTAATTTTACAGGACATAATTAAGAAAACAAAAAGAAGCAAAAATGTCTATGACTGGCCAGGGTAATTGCCTCATAGTACAAACTCCTTGGGATGTTGTCTAGTACAAACTAGACAAACTCCATAGTACTGATGCTAAGAACAATGATTTTATACATAGTTCTAGGGAGTTTGGTTGTCTAGTTTTCTAGTCATCAGGATATTAGACTTTGAACATTGGATATGGGTAGTAGTAACTAGCTTGAGAGGCAATCACAGAGAGAGGAATAAGAAGTGACAGCTAAAAGCCTATTGATGATCACAAAAATGTAAAACTGATAAAAATTAGATACAAGAGCTCAAAAAACCACTACAGATGAGGCTGTAGGACAAATATCCTTTAAACATCAAAAGTCCATGAGTGCCTTCAATTCACATGACAACACTGAGTTATCTAGAACAGCTTGAAAAATATTTAATATCTTTTGTTATAGGAGTTTATGATAATAGCGATAAACAGGATCATGCAAATTGCAAAAATTAAGAAGGGTTGTATCAGACAATGGAGACAGGCTTAGGTCTGGGTGAAGATTCAATCCCTTCCTCCTCTGTGTTCTTAGAGGAGTTACTCAATCTCTCAGAACTCTAGTTTCTTCCCTGTAAACTAGACAATTAATATACATTTTTAACATGTATATTAATACGTATTTTTTATGGTTATTGAAGGGCTAAATAAATCAAGGTCTATTATACATCTAACACCATGCCTAACAAGAGCTCAAGAACACTAGCAAGCACTATTCTTCATTTGCCTTAAAAGGGTCAATTTTAGTTATCTGAAATTCATTCCTACGAAACAACTTATTCTACTAAAATGTCACATTAACAAGGTATTCTTGCAGTTAGCCCACGTTCCAAAGGATGAGGTGATTTAGCCCATTTTATCATGCTTACCTGATTCTCTTGGTAAGTTGAATGAATGTTAAAGACTATACAAGCAATAACTTCTGCTTTATATATTAAAAATCTCTGTAGCTCTGGTTTCTCCTGATTTTTTTAGCTGAGTCTTGCATCTATAATGCTAAAATTATGGGAGCTCACTAATGAAAATGGCTGTTATCATCTATTGTGTTACTATTGTATTATGGGAAGAGGACAGTGAGGAGAAGAGACAATTTGGGGGCAAAACTGGCCAAGATGGGGCCCCTTTCATAGGGAGTTCAGTAGAGTCTTGAAGAATACACAATTAAGAAAGAGGGTCAGAAAGTCACTGAAAGGGTAAAACGAGACAATAGAGTGAAGGTAAAAGCTTGGAAAGCATCAACAGAATGCTGGGATTTCTACTAGACAAACATTCCCCCCTCACTGGGTGAAAAAAAATTTCTGTAAATTCCTTTTAATTGCAATTTGTTACTTCAGGTGTTTATTTGCCTTTATTCAGTTTTTGTCATATTTCCTTGAAGGTGTCATAATTTTCTTAAGCATTTGATAGATGCTAAAAGAAAAAGATGCCTTACAATTTAATAAAATTGATTCCCCATGCCCCAAAGTTACAACTGCACCAACCAGAACACATCGGAGTCTCCCTTTATATCTTTTTTTAAGATGTTTTTACTTTTAGATAGAGGGGAAGGGAAGGAGAAAGACAGGGAGAGAAACATTGATGTGAGAAAGAACTATCAACTGGTTGCCTCTTGTACATGCTCCAACCCAGCGGGACTGAACCCGCAACCCAGTCATGTGCCCCCACTGGGAAGTAAACTGGTGACCTTTTGCTTTGCAGGATGACGCCCAACCAACTGAGCTACACCAGGCAGGGTGTGAATATCCCTTTTTATCTTCTCATTAATTTCAAACCATAGTGGCTACCTCATTACCATATATGTGTGTGAGTGTGGGGTATGTGTGTGTAATTGGGTGTAATTGAGAGAAAGAATAAATCAAAGACAGAGAGGCTACATCAACTCACCAGTTACCAGTAGGAATGTTCTATAGTCCACTGTAATTTGTAAGGGACTCTAGAGTTGAACTAAGCTATCCACTTGAAAGAGATACTTTCTCCCCCAAGTAATTTCCTTATAAACATGGATTTATTGTTTTGTTGGTGTAGAGCAGGTTCACAATTCTCTAGATTATGAGTGGCAAAATATCATCTTCTTTCCACATCTGACAAAATGTCAATATTTACAAATGTATTGCAAATTTTGTAAATAAAGTTTTATTGTAACACAGCTGCACCCATTTTTTTATGCACTATCTGTGGCTGCTTTCACACTACCATGACAAAGTTAAACAGTTGCAACAAAAAGCTGAAAATATTTGTTATCTAATCCTTCACAGGAAAAGGGTACTGACCCCTGTTCTGTTGACAGGTCTCAAATCCAGTCCAGCTGATCCAGCAATGTGAAATAAAATGTTGACAGGTCTATTTTTACTTATCTTTTCCCTCCAAACAAGTAAAAAATTATACTTTACAATTTTTTGATTCATGGATTGATCAGGATATCTCCTGCTTGTCCATGGGTCACTTGGTCACATTTATGTGAGGTGGATGAAGTGTCCTAAGGAAAGAAGTTTCATAAATGGGAGGATCAGTTCAGCATCCTTTCTCACATGCTCACTTCCAGTCCATGGTGACATAGTACATTTTATGTGTGGTTAATTAAGTGGGAGTCAAATTAGCTGATCTGTCCAAATCAACCCCTACAAAATGAGCAGTTCACTTTAAAGATTCCTGCAAAGAAACCAAATGGCATTCTAAACATGCAAGCTCAAGCGACTAACAAGTAAATAACAGAACTGATACCTCCTTCTTCAAGTACGATACTATCTAAAACAATGACAATCTAAACAGGTTTGACAAAAAGTCAGCTCAGATCAGTCCACAGTCTTAAGAAGGCTAAAGTACAAATTTACATCCTCAGTCATTTCTGATAAAAGTAGCCCTATATTCAGATTGTGCTGTAAAATCGGAAAAGTATAATAACCTGAAACTATCATACTTACCAAAAGATTTTTAAAATATAATTTACTTAACTTTTACCTCAATCTTTTTATATCTATTTAGGGCACATTTTATAATATGTAGTAGAGGGCATGTTAATGTCCACACAGAATGTATAAACAAATACACATAAAAGGGTGAAGAATCTTTTTTTTTTTACTGATAAGGTGTATAACCTAAAAGTGTTTGTACTAGCACTCTAGAAGGTAAAGGGAATTAAAAGATAACTGAGGCATTCTAAAATTTTGAAGGACTCATGGACAAAACCAAAGGGGAAGAGCTGAGGGAGGGAAGGAGGAAGGGGGCAAGGGAAAGTGGTGGGGGGTAGGCAGAGACAAATGTATTTAAAAAAATAAATTAAAATAAAATTTTTAAAAAATCAAATAAATAAATTCCTATTTAACTGGGGAAAAGAAAAGAGTTTATTTGAGCAAAAAGTCAATTTCAATCAGGCAACCCTTAAACCCAAAGTGGTTAGGAGCACTCTACCAACAGCAGTTAGAGGGAAGACTATTATAGGAAAGACATGGAAATCATTTGATTGGCTATTGCCTGAGAGGTTGCCTTATTTGGGAAGGACTGGTTGGCTGTTTATGAATTGTTGTCCTTAGGTTTTCATTTCTTAACTTTGAGGCATTTATAGCCTTAGATTTTGGTTTGTATAAGTAAGCTGCAAAGACATTAGAACCGCCTCAGCCTAATGGCCTCCTTGTTTAAATTTCACGAAGGGTAGAGAGAGAGTCACCTTCTGTCTAGACCTCTGTCTGCAGTTAATTTTTGAAATCAGAGAACCAGAAGTTTTTTCAGCAGAAGATCTACTAAAATCAGGGACACAGAAGCACCTACGTTGCTTTCCTTATTAAAACAAAATAATTACAGTCTTTATTTCAACTATTTAACTAAAAGAAAAAATCTTTTATTGTTCTCACAGTTGATCATTTATTATCTGTGACAGAGAATTACATTTTGAAAACCCATTATGCTAGACAAAGCCCCAAATCCATGACTGTTAAACAAAGACTGATTTTAAAGAATTCTAAAGCATAATAACACTTAGTTAAGACCAACCTCAAAAAAAGAATTGGTAACAGAGATATAAAAGAAACTGTACTTGGAAAATTAAATATCTCCTTAGCATCAGGTTAGTCTGCATTGATATATAAATTGATAAGCAATTTTTCCTTCACAACAGTAAATATTCTTAAGTAATAGATTATATCAAGAGATTGAGAACCAGAGGACATGCATCTGTGTTAAGCACCTACTGTGTACCTGGAGTCTGCAAAATTTGCCCAATTCATGCTCATCATACTCTGCATTTTATATATTAGAAATTTGAGATTGAGGGAATGTGACTACATGGCCTAGGTAACCCAGTTTATAAATAGCAAAACTGAGATTTTCACTTACACCTGTCTGGTACCCAAGACAGGGCTCTTTCTATCAAAGAATGCTTTGCTGAAGGCTTTTCTCCAGGAATTACAAAAATGATAATACCTCACAATTGATTCAGTGGCCTTAAATACACTAAAATCTTATACTGAAAACCATTTGTTCAAAACCTCTCCACTGACAAAATGGATCATGATTGGGTTGTCTGGTCCACACAAATCTATCTACCTAATTGTATATTTGAACAATAATTGTAGGTGCTTACTGTTTGCCAGGCCTGGGTCTAGAATCCTTATATGCATTAAATCATTTAATTCTCATAGCTATATAAATATATCTCATATTTGTCAATTTTTAACTATTTTGTCTCAATTGGCAAAAAATTGGAACATACCAATGCTTTCATTTACTATTTTAAATTCTCACTGAATCCTCAATCTTTTACCATAAACTGGTTTAGAGTATAAGGGATATCCTTCTCAGACAGTCCAAAAAGTTTCTAGATTTGACAAGAACCTCTATGTCAGATAGCTTTATTTTCCCCTCCCATAAAGAAGGTATCACAGGCAAAGAGATCCTTTTTGTGGTGCATGGAAATCTCACTGATGAATCCAACAGAAATGTCAGCCCCAAGGACATGTTTGATGTGCTTCTCGGTGATTTACCCAGCATCACACAAATGGTATGTGCTGGTATGTCACATAAGAAGCCAACTCCAGCCCCTCAAAATGTCAAGATGTTATGCTCCCTAAGAACTAACAGCTAAATTAGTGTCTCATCAATAGGATTGACCTTAATTAGCTAAGCCATCTTGTGGTTCCCATCAAAGAGTAAGATCTCCTACGTTACCTGTTGCTCTCTTACTCTTTTTAAATTTTGGGTTTAATCCATTTCATTCTCGTTTGTGTAATTTACAGCATTTTTTTCTTTCTGAAACTTCTCATTCTCTGATATTATCAGCAGGTATTTTTAATTTCCTCTGATCTGTACATGATTTCCCAGTAACTCTGAAGAAAGCAAAATGAGGCAGAACAATAAATAGATTCTTTTTTTTAACATCTGTTAGGTTTTCTCTCCTTTCATCTTTAATGACAATTTCATCACTTGGACAACTGATGCTCTAGAATTTGCAATTATAATCATGCTTTTAAAAACCAACAGAGTGAAATTAAGTAAATCAGTGCACTTTACACATGGAACAAATTGAGTAATTTTTTTGGCAATTTAATTCCTCTTCCTCTTAAACACCAAGGCTTAATCCAACACATTCAGTATACCTGGCCTAAAGATAAACATTTCACTCTAGTGGAAACTTTGTGAACTAATACTTAAACCAGAAAGCCCTTCTACAAATTGTTCACTTAAAATCATGTGCTTAATGGAAATTTAAATTTAAATAGATAGATCAAAGGGAAAAATAATGTTACCACTCTAAATAAGATGAAAGTACTGTACAAACTTTTGCTTTCTGAAGGCTTGACCTTTAAAGACAGAATCCATTCCTCTATCTGAGTCATAGGGAAGATCAAAATGTTATGAAATTCCATCTTACTCAGTCCAATAAAAACACACTTTAGATTTGTGTCATCTTTTTACTATTTGCAGATTGTCACTAGCCCTTTCTCATTCAGTTTTAAACTTTGTTAGTCAATTAAAATCACCCATGTACAAAGTTTCCTTTTTCTTAGCAGTTTCTTGTTAAATACTTTAAACATAATAATGTTACTGAAATTACATTTCTTTTTGTCCTGAAACATCAAAGAAAAATTTTCTAACTTCTGACGAGAATACCAAGCAACAGTTATTTCTCTTTATTTCAACTCAGAAATGAGGTTTAGAAGGAAAAGCACCAGAAGATGATATAATTAGATGTTCTTTCCTTTTAATGATGAGCCATTTGTTTCTTATTCTGGACATTTTTTCTTCACACACAGAATAAAGTAGTAAGAAAAAACTTTGGAGGTGTTTTTAAAGAAGCTCCATCTCTATGTTTCACAGAAGTCCTTGATGATTTTATCTTCCAAAATCATAGAGAGCATTTTGTTGTCATTATTTTTAAAATTCAACAGAAAATGGCCCACATACTTGCATATGCATAAGCACACTCAAGTAACAAATACACACAATAAGCTCATTGCATATCCTCTACTGCTGAATGCCATACTATCTACACACATACACGGATATATTAAGCCAAAATCAAATGCATGTGTGGGTGGAAAAACTTTCTTGCAGTTCCCTGCTCCTCTTGAGTCATAATTAGTTGACTGAATAATTGCTAAAGTTCTTAAGATCTTAGTTGACTCAAACTTTATTTTATATAAGAATAACATAGTGTGCTTGTCAAAACAGATCAAATTTCCAGGTCCCCTTGAGAAAATTCTAACTTATTTTATCTCTTTTGGGATGCCCCAACACTGAAACAAGTGGTCTGTGGACTATAATTTGATAAACATTCTCCTCGACATTTTGCCCTCATTTCCAAAGGCTATTTATAACTTCTGGAAGGAAATTGGCTCTTGCAATATTCTGCTACCTGAAAAATTATCTGAAAAGTCTTCCTCCAGAATCTGCCCAAGTATCACCTCTTTGTGACAGTTTCCCAATTGTCCAAGGCACAATCTATCCATGCGCTAGCACTAGTAGTAGCAGTGATCATATTAGCAGCATACTTCATGTATGGTCAATGAGTCATTTCTTAGGTAGATTCTGACCAACTGTCAGAGTCTCAAGCAGGGCAGCAGCAGGCACAAGAGCTAGAGTTTCCTCCCAGGGACAGTAGCTGCTTCTGACTTCTTTTCTCCTTCTTCCTATTCTCATTCATTGTTCTTTTGTTCTTCCAATCCATCCACTACCTGTATATCCAACATCTTGTTTGAAATATCAGGAGTGGTTACCAAACTTTTCTTCGTTAATTGACCAAAATCTGACCTCAACAATGACCTAAATTTAATGTTTTGAAAATGCGATATTTTTCTTGGCATAATTTACAGAAAGGATTCCACACCCTGTCACCCAATAAAGTCAATAGGGTACTCCCTTCTCAAGGGCAATGAGCAAGGTATTAGTGACCTACAGTTCTGCATTTTTGACAGGAGCCCCAGTATCCTTGAAAAGTCCTGCGGCAACTGTCACTCATATATGAGGAATGACAGTAGACGATCCTGTTATTATACTGGACACTCCTAATTTCAATAGAGCCAGGCGTGAGTGCTTAACTGGCAAGTATCATTACTAAGGCAAGTATAATTACCCTAATGAGTAATAAGGACAAAATGGTGATCAGAATGCTTTGTCACATAGGGATCTTTGTGGATGACTAATTGATTATTGTATTTTTATGAATGAAGTAGATTAAAAAACATATATAATTTATATGTTTTTATATATTTTATATATATATATATATATATATATATATATATATATATATATAATGAGGGGGGAACCAAAAGAAAACTGAAATTATCTTCTGAAAGACAGGCCCCTTGTAATACAGGCTTCCCCAGCTAGCTAGGTGAGTGTTCTAGGAATCCATCTGTGCCAGTGAACAAGCTGGCATTGTTGTGAGAGGATGTGAGAGGCTTCAGTGAATTTTTTTTAAGACTCTTTCAACATGTTTGCCTATTTCATAATGGGTAATTTTTGAGCACACCTGCCCACGCCGCAATGAGTGTTCAGCAGTTCTTGACCAAAAACAGCATGATCCCATGACCCCACCCTCCCTATTCACCTGATCTTGCCCCAAATTACTGTTTTTTGTTTCCCAAGATGAAAAAAAAGTCCTCAAAGGAAAACATTTTGCCAATGTGGAATAGGTGAAACAAAAAACCACAGAAGCACTAAAAGACATCAAAGTCGACGTGTTCAAAAACTGTTCTGAGCAGTGGAAAAAAATGTCTCGATAGGTGTATTGTATCAAATGGAGAGTACTTTGAGGGTGACTGAAGTTTAAACATGTAAGAATAAATACACAATTTTTATCAATAAATTTAGGTATTTTGGGCTCTCCCCTTGTACATAGTCTAGATCTGATGAGCAGAAACTTTGAGGAGTCATGGCCTCTTAAGCCAGTTCAAAGACCCAGGGTTCCCTGAATAAAGTTGAGGAAAGGTCACAGCGAGGAAGAGCCTTGCTACAGTGTTACAAAATATATTCGGTGACTTTCTCTAAATATTTTCCCCAGAAGAGTCTTGACCCTGTTTACTATGATGACTATACAGAGGAGAAAGGGTAGTAATCTTGATCATCTGGAACTAGACATAGGCTCTGAGTTCATCCTGACTTCTTGATACCCAAAAACACTTCTATTATCTGCCTGACCTAATAGGTGGTTATGGAGGTCACGTGGTAAAAAGATGGGCTCAGTGTGGGCTCTCTGGGTCTATAAACCATCCTATCTTTATTTTCCTAGTTCTTGATTGTGCAGTCACAAGAGTCATATTGAAAGGATGACAAAAATTTTCCTCTGGTTTCCTGATAAATGCAATGATGGCTATAAGAAGGACCAATGGTAAGTTCTTCATCTACCTACACCTATTAGAACAGTAGACCAAAAGCAATTCTACATCCATGGAGGAATTGCATGAATAAGTGCCACCATCAAAAATTTGAAAGGCTATGTTTTGCAGTTGCCATCATCACCTTATTTGACCTGTGCAGAAGATATAAGACTCTTAGATAATGACATAAATGTAATAAAGTGGTGATTTTAATATTAGCTATTTTCTAAAGCTAATCAACACAATAATACTTTTATTATTTATATCATTTAGCAAAGGCCACTATAAGTAGTTTGGTGTACATGACAGGAACCTCTAGGCTACGTTAACTTTTAGCTTTCTATCATAATCCAACACTCAGTTTGAAATCCCATGAAACTCCACAAAGACCAGCAGTGGTCGGTTTAGCCTTTCACGTCTCTCTCATGCTGACTTTCCTGCTTCCCTCTAACACATTTAAAGACCCTTGTGATTACAGTGGCCTACCCAGATGATCCAGGATAATCCCTTAAGATCAAATAATTAGTAACCTTTATTCCATCTGCTACCTTAATTCCCTTTGGCCGTGGAAGGCAGCATCTTCACAGGTTCTGGGGACTAGGATATAAACATCTTTGGGAGACAATTATTCTGCCTACACTAAGGCCTTGTGGCCCAGCAAATTCAACAATGCTTGAAGTCCTGTGGCAAATTAGGGATGTTCTATGAAGATTCTGGAAGTCCCCATTAGAGAATCAGAGCAGAACTCCCTAGGATTTTGGAGTAAAGCCATGTTCTTTTATGCATATAACTACCCATTGACAGAACAGCTCCTGTCTTTTAGTGAGTCCTGTTACAGATGAATGTCTAACCAAAAGATACTACATGATCCAGCATCCAATCTATATATAATGAATTGAGTGCTGTCTTAGCCACAAAATTCATGAAGTTGGCCATGCACAGCAATATTTCATCATCAAATAGACACAAAATTGAAATTGAACAAGTCCTGAAACACAAGTAAAATTCTCTCAAAACTTTCTCTTGCTTCTCTCTCAACCCACAAGTACTGCTTTATAGATTATTCCATATAGCCAATTGACTAAGGAAGAAATATCTTGGGGCTTGTTTACAGATACAGTGGCATGACATGCTGGCACATGTTAGAAGTGGGCTGCATGAAAGTTGCCATGGAAGGCAAACCATCCTAGTGAGTAGAGCTTCAAGAAGTCTATCTGGCTGTCCCCTATACATAGACAGAGAAAAAGCCTGATGTTCAGATCTTCAGTGATTCATAGTGAATGCCTCTGGTTTAACCAGGTAGTCAGAAATTTGAAAGATACACAACAACCTGAGTGGTTATAAGAAGGTCTTAGGAAGAGACATGTAAATGTGTGACGCAGAATAAGCAAGAATGAAAGAAAGTCTGGGTCTCATGTTAATATTCACTAAAGGCCGTCTACTATAGAGGAGGCTCTCAAAAATCATGAGGACAAGATTATACAGCCTATAGGTGAAAACAAGTCCTTTTTCCAGCCACCACAATGCTTATTCAGCATACAAAGTGTACACCATAATAAGTAAGGAGAGCCCAACAACATGTACTTCCCCTCACTGAGGCTATTTAAGTAACTACCCCCAATGAATGCTCTACCTACAGTTATGTCACATGATAAGAATATATGTGCTCGTCTGTACTGTAGTTCTTCAGATCTTCTGTGTCCAGCCTCCCCCCAATACCTGTGCCCACTATGCCTGAGTTTTTCCATCCCCTGCAGCTAGCAGCCAGGTTTGGAAGTTGTTGAGGAGATTTAGAATTTTGTACATGACAGTCTTGGGGAGTTGTTCCCACCATAGCATACACAGTGAGACCCCATATTTACTTACTCTATTTATCAATATGACTTTCCCAAAGCACTATTATTTATTCCTACTGCACCTGTGCAGTAATGCTGTCAGAGCATTAAATGGTTCTCAGAGGTTTCTCAGTGTGGCTAGGTCTGCAAGTGTGAACGCTGCTGTTGAGTCATGTGTATATGTTTCCTGTTTTTAAAATATACATATAGTGTTAGGAATAAATTAAAATGTGTGTACTTACATTTAAAAAAAAAAAAAGGACAGCACAAAACAACGTGGATCCCTCAATATGGGATCAGCCAGAAACCTAGTGGCAGATTAATGACAATAGATCCTTTTTATCAGGGCTCATTCACAAGGGGCTGTATAATGTAATGGGTTGAATAGTATCCCCCAAAATTCATATCAACCCAGAAACTCATAATATGACTTTATCTGAAAATAGGGTCTTCACAGTTGTAATTGGTTAAGGATATCTCAATGAAATTATCCAGGATTTGGGGCAGGCCCTAAATTAAATGACTGGTGTCTTTATAAGAGAAGATAGATATAGGAAGAAGATAGAAATTTGAAGATAAGATTCATTGGAGTTTGAAGATTAGAGTTCTATGACACAAGCCAAGGGCCATCGGAAGCTGGAAGAGACAAGGAAGGATTTTTCCCTTGAGCCTTTGGAAAAGGCATGGCCCTGAGGTACCTTTATTTCAGACTTCTAGCCTCCAGAACTGTAAGAGAATAAATTTTTATTGTTTAAAGCCGTCCCATGTGTGGTTTTGTTTTGGTAGCCCTATAAAATTAATACAGTACCTTATTTATTATCATGGTATCTCATACAACATAGCTTCTCACCAAGGAGCTCATTTTACATCAAAATAGTGTAACAATAGACTCACATCCAGAAAATCCCCTATCATTAACATGGTGTTCCTGCAACTAGAAGCAGTTGGTGTGAAATAATAGTAGACCAGCCTTTTGATGACTCAATTATATGAGGGGGAGATGTTGTCCTTCACGGTATGGCATATATTTGAACAGATCACTAATGCAGAGTAGGGCAAAAGTAGGTTTACAGTTGTATGTGAAACAGTTTATTCTTGTATTGTTATTTATTAATTATTGTATTATATTCCATACATACAATGGTAAACCTAACTTTGTCTCACCCTGTATATCATGCTGTCTTGCCATGACCGTAAAAGACAACTCATGGAACAAAATGGTGGAATTGATAGTGGCTCCTCTATTAACCCTAATAACCCACTAACAGAATTTTTGCCAGTCCCCTATAATATTGGTCTCTGATATTTTACAGGCATTCATTCCCAGGAGAGAAACAGTTCCACTGAGGGCTTCAACAAATAGTTCAATTGTGTGAAAAGTTGAGACCACCACCCAGGCAGTTTAGGCTTCTCATGTCACAGAATCAAATGGCAAAAATGGTAGTTAATTATTTGTCAGAAGGAAATTACACTGCCATCACACAGAACAAGGAACACTCTTTGGGAAAATTTGGGATTTCCTAATGCTTCTCTTACGATTTACATTCCAATACTAAAAGCTAAAATAAGACAATAGCAACCCAGGAAAGAAAATTAGTAGTGATTCAGATACTTCAGTAATAAGAGTGTATAATTTTGACCAAAATGGAGACTGCCTCAGAGCACAGAAAAAAATGAAATGTTAGTGGAAGAAGAAATGTATAAATCTACATAGCCTTGTGAGAAATTACAGAAATGATGACTATAACAACTAGAAATATTTTACTTTTCTTCCTTGTTTTTTAAGTACATATATTTGTGTATATCAACCAATTTTACTGTCCCCTTTCATCCCTATTTCTTTATTCAAAGAGAATTTGTAATAGGTAACTTTATAATTTAACTTGTAACATATGAAATACTCTGGAAGAATTATTCAATGAATTAGAAGCAGAAATTGCATCACTATTTATTTTAAAATATGCATTAAATCAGACAGAAGTGGAACCTTGTATGGAAATTAAATGTGTATAGTAGGAGAAAAATGGATGCTGAATAGCCAATAAAGTGGACAGTGTCAGAAACTTGTGTCTCTGCTGTCAGCTGTTATTCCAGCCCTTCTTTGCTCTGCTAGGAATAATAGGAATTGTGGAAGCTTGAAAACCACATATCCTTGTCTCACTTGTCCGCTGGACTCCAATTAGATTCTGCCAATAAAAGGCAACATGAGATAATGAAAGGAGAAAGAGGGGAGAAGAGAACCTGTCTACAGTTATTAATAATACTTTGGCAGCAAAAGCAGTATCTACAGAACAGCAATGATGATAGCATTGATGGAGGTTCTAGCCCCGGTTGAGAAAAAGAGGATTTCCAGAAACCTTCAGCAAATTTGGAACCAATGGCTACAGAGTCTCTAACACTAAAGCAGTATGTGCAGACATATTGATTCTAGCCCAGAACACTAGGTGTGCTTCTTTACCCCTGGATATCATCTTGATTTGTGTTTTCTGCTCCAGTTCCATTCTTCCTCTGTTTCGCTCTCCCAGTTTTTCCAACAAATGTGTGTAAATTCTCTATATTAAATTCCCTGTCTTTGACACACCTAGAGAGGCTTCTGTTTCCCTGATTAAACTCTATTATACCATTGCAGCTTTTGGAAACCTGTCAGCCCTCCTGGTGTAACTTTAAACATTAGAAGTTACACATCCTACTTTTCACAGGCAGCTTGACTTTAGCTTTTGAGTTTCTAGATTGTGGAAAATGCCAAAGAAGATTAAGCTATTTATCCCCCAGGTCTGTACCTGTGAGAAAGTAGCATTGTCTATTTCGAATGTGCCCAAAAGTCCTTCTTCTGGACCTTCACTCCTTTATTTCAAAAACTTATTTTTCTTAAATTTACTTCATTTTTCACCAATTATTTTTCTAAATTCAAGAGTGATCATTGTAGAAAAGATTTCCATAGTGACACATCCAGGTAGCCATCTATTTATCTTTGCATCTAGAGCAGGTCATAGTGGATAGGAATAAAGACACTGCAGTCAAACAGACCTCAGTTTGAGCCCTAGCTACATGGCCTTGAGCAAATGAACTTCTCTAAGCCTCAGTTAAACGATCTGTATAATAGGGTTAATAAGTGTATTAACCCTATCTCATAAAGGTGTTGTAAATAAAGAAGATAATGAATGCAAAATAATTAGCACAGTGCTTGGCTGGTGCCATTACTTATAATGCCTGTTATATTATCTGTATAATATCAAGACCCTTATTGTTGAATATTTAGTTTGTTTATATCATTTTTATTAAATAAAGCACTGTTATGATAACCCTTACTGCTACATTTCTTCAAGCATAAATTTATTATTTTCTTTTAATTAATTATTTATTATTTCTTCCAGGAGGTTGTGACTCTGAAATAGTTAATATGTGTAAAATAGTTAATAGCTCAAACATACCAGACACTAAGTGTTGTTAGGCATGCATTTTCCTCCATCTTTCAGTGGAACTAAAATTTTGATTAATTTTTTGATTAATTTTTAAGTACTGATATTCTATTTTTTAACCTTTTTGATTGCGGAAAATGACTTTCTTATAGTCTTTCCACATGAAGGTCACCATGAGTCAGTAATAATTCTTTAATTTACAACCTTTCCCATGCCCTCCATACTCTGTGGATGTAATGCCATTGTTTTCAGTATTTTGAGTACTATTCAATATACCTATTCCATTCAATTTTTTAAGTCTCTTTTTAATAATCTGCTTTTTTGCTGGTGGATAAATGCAAAAAGGTTACAAACAGGCCATTTTCAAAAGAAAAAAGAAAGTATATAAAGACAAATGGGAAAATGTTCACTTTTATAAGTAAGCACAAAAAGTGAAAATTAGAATAACACAATATCCTTTAGCGTAGCAAGTTACCAAATATTAAAATAAAATTACACAATTCTGTGGCAAATATTTGGAGACATTCACACTCTCATTTCCACAAGCGAAAATGCAAATTAGCATATCTTTTCTGGCACATAGTTGGCAATTTTCTATATCCGTTAACCATATAAACCTACTTTTAGTTATTTATACTAAAGGAATGGCTACAGATCTATAAAAATGTTTTAGACATAATAATTTTTATAATATTTATGTCTAAATATTACCCAGATTCATTACAACATAAAATCAAAAAAACCACATACATATCTGACAAAAATAGAAAAAATATATAAATAATAATACATCTAATCACAAGATTGTTAAAGAATCATTAAAATAGAATAAAATAGATATACTAGTGTGGATCAATGTCTTGATTATATAATGAAGTGAATAAAGCAGTTTCCAAAAACAAAAGTTGATGTTATCTCCTTTTGTTGAGGAAAAAGAAACACCTTCATCTGGTAGATTCCAAAAAAGCAAAAATAGTTACCTAATGTAGGAATGGGAAGTTTTTGTTTAGTTTGTTTTGTCTATTCTTACTTTTCTAAAATTAAATTATGTCATTTATATAATTAAAAAATAAAAATTGCTGTCATGGTGAGTTATACTATTCATAATTAGCATATCAAAGTCTGTCTGGAAAAAGTCCAGCTGTTGTTAACATAATGAGAACAGTTTGCATGACATCAATGTAACCTGGCAGCCAAGGAGAGTGGACTGGAATGCACATACATGAACAGTGAAAACTTCACTGTACTAGTCAGTGGTGGCAGTAGACAACATTGAGTGAGCATGTGTACTCTGTGGCTATGGCATTAAAAATGACTGAGTGACTAGAGCAATAATCTGCACCAAATTTTGCATTAAGCTTGAACATTCTTCTGCAGAAACTATTCAGATAATTCTGAAGGATTTCAGGGACGATGCAATGAGCACAGAGTAAATAAAAGTGTGTCACAGATGCTTCAAAGATGGTTGAGAATCTGTTGAAAGTGATCCACACTCTGGATGGCCTGAAACAAGCAAAACACCTGAGAATGTTGAATGTATACAAGCTGCACTCAACAAAAATTGGCAACTTACAGTGCAGAAACTAGAAGCTTATCTGGGGATTCCAAAAACTACTGTGTCTGAGATTTTGATGCAGGATCTTGGCATGAAACACATTGTAGCAATATTCATTCCATGGCTTCTGTTACTAGAGCAGAAGGATCATTGTGCTGCAGTTGCTAATCACTTAATTCAAGCCACTACCAAAGAACCAGATTTCCTCAAGAAGGTAATAGCAGATGAATCATGGGTCTATGGCTATGATCTAGAAACAAAGGCCCAGATTTCCCAGTGGAAGTTGCCTTGTTCTCCACGCCTGAAGAAGGTGCAGCAAAATCGCAGCAAAGTTGCAGCAAGGTAGGGAATGTGTTGTCCATCACGAGTATGCTCCTCCTGGCCAAACAATTTAATAAAAAGTACTACCTCAATGTTCTTCATTGGTTGAGAGATGTGATACAATAAAAATGGTCACAGCTATGGGCAACTTGTGATTGGCAGCTTCATCACAACAATGCACCCACTCATTCATCACATCTTGTGCAGAGTTTTTTGGTGAAACATCAAATCAACCAGGTGATTCAGGCCCCCTACAGCCCAGACTTGGTTTCCAGCAACCTCTGCTTTGTCCCAAAACTAAAATGACCTTTGAGAGGGAAGAGATTTCAGACCATCGATAAGATTCAGGAAAATACCATGGGGCCACTGATTGAGATTGGGAGAACTGTGTGAGGTCCCAAGGTACCTACCTTGAAGGGGACTGCGGCATCATTGTCCGATGTATAGTGTTTCTTCTGTATCTTCTTCAATAAATACCTCTATTTTACAAAAGACATTGATGGCTACTTTCTGGACAGACCAAGTATATCAAGATGTTTTTTCTTTTTTAATATATTTTCAGTTTACCTGTAAGGCTTTATTTCCTAGGGAAAATGTGTGCTTTTAAAGCAAAAGAGATTGCCATAAATTATTTCAAACCTTGGAGTATTACCTATTTGACAATTTATATATTGATACCCTTTATCCATAGAACTGAAATGTCTATAAATCTATGCTGAGTGACATGACCAAATGAAGAAAGAGACAAAGGAGGCCCATTCTATTCTTATGATGAATATGATTATGGTAGCAATCATGGACATATCTGACTTGCATTTGCTGTGCAATACCTTCATATAACAAATTAAAATTGTTTCCTCAAGAAAAAAATCACAGGGTAGTTTTCATTATATTTTCATAAAGGCAATTTATCCAAATCATTTGGGAAAACATATTAAAATAAAATAATGACAGAAAGAAGATAAGCAGTAGATAAAAGCAAGGAAGGAGACTAAAGTAAAAAAGTATGGGTCTTCACTTGATCTTTGCCCAAAAATCAATACTATTTGATAAAACTCTGTACCTTCTGAGAGGATCTAAATTATGTAAAGTATTGCTCTGGGTTAGAAATCCAAATCAATTCATACTTCCACTCTTTATCAGCACCTTAAGGATCCATATGCTAGTTTAGCCAGTTTCAATAATGCAAGAATCCAGTGATCTATGCTAAGAGGGAATTTTTTTTCCCCAGTCGAAGCCAGCACTATTAATTTTTCAGCATCCATTATTGCTCTAATGAGCCATTTCTTATCATGTTTAGATGGTCTTGGTATGGGATTCCTATAACTTAGAACAATAATTTAAATACTAAGCTAGATAAAAACAGTTAACCAAAATGAAATATAATTTCTCACACATTTGCTTCCATTTTTTGTCCTTTTTGTTTTTGACAACACTTATATGGTCTAGGCCAAGTAAAGCCCACCACTGAGGAAATTATAACTCAGCACCCTACATATACTATCAGATGCTGAACTTCCTAATTCCAACTCTTTCTTCCTTTGGTGAAATTATGCACTAAAATACTGAATTAAAATGTTATCAACAATAGACTCTATGTCTGTTTTAAAGATTAAAATTTCAGCAGAACAAAGAAAAATGTTAAAAATGAGTTGTGAATTTTTGGAGAAAACAGTACTTTAATCATAGTAATCATAGTAAACAGTAATTTAATCATAGATAGTAATCATAATAATCAAAGATTGATTTTATATATATACATATCCTTATATATATATTTAAGGAACATCCTTAAATCAGTGTTGTTATACTGAAGAGGACTCAATCTAAGGTGAGGGAAACTCACACTGTCTTTTCTGATTCAGCATCCATGTTTCACAGGAAGATAGAAAAAAATTCTCGCAGCACATTACCACAAACATCCTTAACCTGAACAGTCAAAACCTTGGGGTAAGGAGAGGCTACAAGACGAATGAAGAGCAATCCTCTTGAAACTCACAAACACTCCTACAAAACATACCTAAATATAAAACTAAAAAATTAAAATCCATAAAAAGAAAGAACATAAGAACAGCTTTGAATATCTCCTCCCCAAAGCTAAATTCCAGAATATAACAGTACAAATTTTTTTAGAATACATTATTTTGTCCCAAGACTCTATAACTAGTCGAGTCATTCTTTAAGTGAGGCCCCCTCTCACAAATATTACTTATCTTTGTTCTGAAGGTTTTACTTGATGTGAAAATATAAGGGATGTAGGCAGAACCATAAAAGTAACTATACATGATGAAATTGTACAAAGTAATCTTTGTTCCATTACCTTTAAAATTTTTGGTCAAGACATTAAAATCTCACTTGCTGTCAGTTATAAGTTTATGAGAATAGAAAATAATAAAGCTAATATTTATTTAATACAGTGTAATTTAAAACATTAGCAGTATTGAGAATTAAAATGTTTTATTTATTTATAAAAACCTTATCAAGTTTCAACAGCCCCTTCTCATTGTATAACTTACTATACAGAGCAAGCATCGTCTTTATGTTTTGATAAATTATGTTCTTTTATGACTTTGGATCATCTTCCAACATTTCATCTTTTGTACTTTCAATGTCATAAAAAATCTCTGAGTGTTCCTATAAAGTTTTTTCTCTGTGTCACCTCCTCTAGGACATATTTATCCTTCCCATGACATTTTCTTCATTTATGTCAGTAAGTTGGCCTTCACTAACATGCTCTGGCTGCACATCTAGAATCACTGGAACAGCAACAACATCTGCATTGCCATGATCAATTATTTCTTCTCTAATTTCATTTATGTTCGATTCACATTTTACTTCCAGTGTTATCAGTTTTTGTTTCTTTGCTACACTTAAATCTTTGCTGATGAAAGAGAGCCACTTCCTTCTTTCAATTATTCATTCTTGTAAAATGTCACATGGGTTTTTCACAAGGAGACAAGAAAACAGGCTAACTATATGTTCTGTTGTCTCTGTGTGAACTAACAGGTACACAGAGACAAATCACTAACAGTCTGTGAAAGAAGTGATGTGATTGGCCACTGTTCATGGTGTGCACCTATTGTTAGGTAGCAATTGGTAGACTACAGAGCTAGCAGAAAATTTGTACTTTAGGCAATTATAGTTAATATCTCATTGTCACTGAAATTTAATCTGTGTTATCTGGGGACTGGTGTTATTTAACTAAAGCATGGTAACTGGCTAATACTATGAGTTCAAATCAAAAGAGTAAATTGAAAATTTACAGCTATTATAAATCTGGCAAGATAAGAGATAACAAGATAATTTTATAAAATTTAATAACTGTCCTAGGTTGTAACAACCTCTTTTAAGATTTAAGAGTAAATGATCAATTTCACAATAGCAGCATGATGTGAAATGTGTAGAATGACAGATATTGTAAACCCGCTCACCTAGCACCCATTTTTATACCCTTCTAGCTTGCCTCCCTGTATTACTGAGACTAGAAGCCTTAAATCTACTTGTTCCAGCCTCTATTGCAGGTAAGCTTTGATAATGTGGCCTGGTTTCCCCTAAGGAGAAGCACTAAATGAAGCCTAGGAGAGAAAGTAAACAACTCCCATGAGGCAGCTGCTGGAGGCAGGAAAATCAGATCTTCTGGCAATCTTGGTAGCTAAGGAATTTTATCCCTCCAGAGCACCCGTGGCAGGGTCTCAGGCATCCAGAATGTGTCAGAGGTGCTGCCGGCAGTGACACATGAGCAGCATGCTTCTTCTAGAATGGCCCCATGCTGTGGTCAGGCAGGTTCCACTTGGCTGCTTTCTTCCTGCATATCTGGCATCTAAACCTGGTTCTCTAACTTTTCCAGAGGTTCTGCAAATAACTCACTCTTTTATTTCAATAAACAACCCTCTTTCTGCTGACACTTATTGGAGGATTATGCTGTCTATAAGAGCTCTGAACAATACACTCAGGGATACAGTTACCAATAAACATAGAATCCATACTATAAATTTTTACTGAGTTTTCAGCAAAATGGGAATCAATGGGGCATTCCTCAACATAATAAAGGCCATATATGAAAAACCTACAGCCAATATCATACTCAACGGGCAAAAACTGAAAGCTTTCCCACTAAGATCGGGAATACGACAAGGATGTCCGCTCTCACCGCTTCTTTTCAACATCGTATTGGAAGTCCTAGCCACAGCGGTCAGACAAGAGAAAGAGATAAAAGGCATCCAAATAGGAAAGGAGGAAGTAAAACTATCATTGTTTGCAGATGACATGATAGTGTACATAGAGAACCCTGTAGACTCTACCAAAAAACTCCTCAACCTAATAAGTGAATTTGGCAAAACAGCAGGATACAAAGTCAACATTCAGAAATCAAAGGCGTTTTTGTACACCAGCAATGCAATAGAAGAAGAAGAAATCAGGAAAAATATACCATTCGATATAGCACGAAAAAAGATAAAGTACCTAGGGATAAATTTAACCAAAGACACAAAAGACCTGTATGCAGAAAACTATACAACATTGAAAAAAGAAATTAAGGAAGACACAAATAAATGGAAGCATATACCATGCACATGGATTGGAAGAATTAATATCCTTAAAATGTCCATACTACCAAAAGCAATTTATAGATTCAACGCAATCCCTATTAAGATACCAATGACGTATTTCACAGAAATAGAACAGACATTTCAAAAATTTATATGGAACCATAAACGACCTCGAATAGCCACAGCAATTTTGAGAAAGAAACACAAAGTAGGAGGGATCACAATACCGGACATCAAACTCTACTACAAAGCCACTATACTCAAAACAATCTGGTACTGGCACAAGAACAGACCCATAGACCAGTGGAACAGAATAGAAAGCCCAGAAATAAGCCCAGGTCTCTATGGACATCTAATATTGGACAAAGGGGGCAGAAGCATAAAATGGAGCAATAACAGCCTCTTCAACAAATGGTGTTGGGAGAGCTGGATGGCTACATGCAAAAAATTGAAATTGGATCATCAGCTTACACCATACACAAAAATAAACTCAAGATGGATAAAAGACTTAAATATAAGTCGCAACACCATCAAAGTCCTAGAGGAGAACATTGGCAGGAAACTCTCAGATATCCCACACAGCAATTTTTTCACTGATATGTCTCCTAAAGCAAGGGACATAAAGGAAAGAATAAACAAGTGGGACCTCATCAAAATAAGAAGCTTCTGCACGGCTAAAGAAAACATCAGCAAAATGAAAAGGGAGCCAACCATTTGGGAAAATATATTTGCTAATGATACATCAGATAGAGGTTTGATCTCCAAGATATACAAAGAACTCACTCGACTTGACTCCAAGAAGACAAACGATCCAATCAAAAAATGGGCAAAGGACCTGGGCAGATGCTTTTCTAAGGAGGAGATACAGAGGGCCCAGAGGCATTTGAAAGGATGCTCTGCATCACTAGCCATTAGAGAAATGCAGATCAAAACCACCATGAGGTACCACCTCACACCGGTCAGAATGGCCATCATAAACAGATCCACAAACAACAGGTGCTGGCGAGGCTGTGGAGAAAAGGGAACTCTAGTCCACTGTTGGTGGGAATGCAGACTGGTGCAGCCACTATGGAAAGCAGTGTGGAATTTCCTCAGAAAGCTGAAAATGGAACTGCCTTTTGATCCAGCGATTCCCCTGCTGGGACTATACCCTGAGAACACCAAAACGCCAATACAAAAGAACCTATGCACCCCAATGTTCATAGCAGCACAATTTACAATAGCCAAGTGTTGGAAGCAACCTAAATGCCCATCAGTAGATGACTGGATCAAAAAATCATGGTACATATACACAATGGAATACTACGCAGCAGAAAGAAAAAAAGAAGTACTAAACTTCGCAACAGCATGGATGGAACTGGAGAGCATCATGCTAAGCGAAATAAGCCAGGGGGCGAAAGACAAATACCATATGATCTCACCTATAAGTGGAACCTAACCAACAATGCAAAGAAGCAAGGCAAATATGACCAGCAACACTGAAAGGAAAAGAAATCAACAGAGACAAGAGGGAAGGGGGGGCAGGGAAAGGGAAGGGAAGGGGAAAGTCAAGGAACATATAGCAAGGACTCATGGACAAAACCAAAGGGGAAGAGCTGAGGGAGGGAAGGTGGGAGGGGGCAAGGGAAAGAGGCGGGGGAAGGCAGAGACAAATGTATTTAAAAAGTAAATAAATTAAAAAAAAAAAATTTTTACTGAGTTTTATGAAAATGAAGACATTAATAAATGGAAACCGCATGAGACTTCTTTTGCTGTGTAACAAAGCACCACAAAGTTAGCTGCTTAAAATGACATCCATTGACTAGCTCAGTGACCTTTGTAGGTCAGAAGTCCAGATATGACATGGCTGGATTTTCAACTCAGGATCTCACAAGGCCAAAATCAAGGTATAAAAAGGCTGTATTTTCATCTGGATCTCAGAGTCCTCTTCCAGGCTCATTTAGGTTAATGACAAAATTTAGTTCTTTCCTGGCTATTTGTCAGGGGGTACTGCCTACTCTAAGAGGCCACTCCCTGGTCCTTGTAATGTGGCCCCTGTCCATTTTCAAAGCGAGCAATACAGAATCTCTCTCATATGGAATACTTCTCCCGCCACTGCCCTGAACTTTAAATCTCTCTTTCAGGAAAGGCCCAAGCCCTATTAAGGGCTCACTAGATTAGGTCCAGCCCACCTGGAAAATCTCCCTTTTGATTAACTCGAAAGTCAACTGGTTAGTAACCTAATCACAGAAGAGATACTGCCTAACATTCCCTGGTCCTGCTCACACACAAGGCTCTCTGCCTAACACACGTGGGAGCCCTAATAACCCTAAATTAGTTCATAAGGACAATGTAAATTTTATAACAATCCTACCAGAATGTTTATAGATAACTTTAAAAGACACTGACTTTCAAATTTAAAAAACATAGAAGTCAGAAACATGCCATCAATTTTTAAAAATTAATGGATTTAATAGATCAGATACAAATTTATGTTTGTATTGATGTGAAATTTTCCATTTCAAAGTCATTGTAACTGAGAGGGCTGCACTAAAACAGGAATAAGGGGAACAGGTCATTGGAACAACAAGAAAAAAAACAATGGAAAGACGAGAGAGATCAAAAATAGATCCAAATATTTATAAATGGTTGCATATGATTTAGGACTTCTGTCCAATCCATAAGAATGGATTATTTATTAAATGAGATTGGTGAAAGTGCTTAGTATCTGTTTAAGAATATGCCTACTTTACATTACACACTAAAATAAAGTCTATTTAGATTTTAAATATAATCCAGAAAATCATACTATAAAAATACAAGAAGGAAAATAGGTGAATATCTCATTTCTGAGTGAAGAAGAGAAAAAAAAATACAGAAAAGTACATATGTATGATGACAAATACAGATCTTTTTGGACCCCAAATGACCACTTAGCAGGCAAGCAACAAAAGGTTGCAAGTTTTATGAGATGCCTTAATTGTTCTTTAAAGAAAAATAATTAACAAAAATGGACAATTTATCTTAAGGAAAAACTAAAATTGCCAGCAAGCTTTTGAAAAATGTTCAGTCTAACTATTAATCAATCTAATGTAGTTAGTTAAGTAACAATGAACCATTTCTTTTTTTTTTTTTTTTTTGCCTTGCAAAAATGAAATGAATTTAAAATATGTAGGTAAATACATCCTCCTTACTAACTACCAATGAACATAACCTTACTCACTACCCATGAACATAAAAGCTGGTGATGTTTGTGAAAAGCAATTTGGTATTGCTAAAGACTTTTTAAAAATGTGTATACTTAATGTCTTCAAAATTCTACTTATGATTATTGGTAGCTTGTTATGTTTATACAGTCAGCAAACATTTATATAGTGCACTACCTCCCAGGCTCTGTTTCAAGAACTTGGCAAATATTGACCATTTAACCTCATGAGACAGGTATTATCATTTTCCCCATATTACAAATGAGGGAAGTAAGACACAGCCTGGTTAAATAACTCACTCAGTGTTGTCACACAGCCACTGAGGGGGAGAGCCGGCATTTGTGAACCCTGCTCCACAGACCAAGCTTCTCAACTCTGTGCTATACGGCCTCTCGTACAATCTATGAAATTCAAAATGAGTATTCCCAAAAGTTGTCACACAAGAATTATCCCATCAGCACTTATCTTTATAAGGCCCTCTTCACAATGTTCTCCTTCAGCTAAAACTAAACTTTCTGCTCTCTCACAGGAAAACTTCTTGAAAAAAGTTGTTCACATATGTTGTTTCCTCTTCTTCACCTCCCATTTCTGACTGGGCTCAATCCGACCTGGCTTTCACACCCACTACTTTACCAAAAACATCTTCTTCAAACTCACCAGTAAACTCCTACTGCAAAATCCACTAGGCACTTTTAGGTCTCACCTTATATGACATCTAGACAACATTCAACAAAGTCAACCCCTCCATTCTTCTTGCTGTACTTTCCTTTTGGCTTTTCCCTTCCCTTTCAATTTGTTCTCATTTCCTTCCTCTTATTCGAGCAATTTCCTTATCACTTTGCTTGCTATGCCTTCTTTACCCCACTTTTCTCCCAACACTCTCTCCTTTGATGATTTTAGCCTTTCTCTTGCTTCAAATTTCATTTATGTGTTAACCACTCCCAAATTTGTTCTACATCCCAAACCTTTTCTCTGAGCTCCAGACTCACTAGTCCAACTAAGTATTTGGCAACTGTAATGATTAGTATCATGTGTCAATGTGACTGAGCTAAAGGAAGCCCAGATGGCTGATAAAACATTATTTCTGCATGTGTCTATGACGGCGTTTCTGGAATAGCTTAGCATTTGAACTGGTGAACTGAATAAAGCAGATAGCCCTCCCCAATGTGGGTGGACAGTATCCAATCCAGTGAGGGCTCAAAAAGAATAAAAAGATGGAGGAAAGGCAAACTCTCTCTACACTTGAGCTGAGATACCCACCTTCTCCTAACCTCAGATATTGGAGCTTATGATTCTCTGGCATTCAGAGTCAGACCATGATTTACACAAACAGCCCCCCAATTCTCAAGCCTCTGAACCTAGACTGAAGTATATCACTGGCTTTCCTGTTCTCAGGCTTGCAGATGGCAGATCGAGGGACATCAGGGCTTCCATAACCCAATGAGCTAATTCCTATAATAAATCTCCTCTTTATATCTACATATCTATATCTATGTCTACATCTTTATCTATATCAATCTCCTATTGATTCTGTTTCTCTGGAAAACCTTGACTAACATAGCATTTCTACCTGGATGTGTCACAAGCCTATCAAAGCTAAATTGTCAAAAACAAAAGTCCTGAATCCAACCCCAACCCAAATATTTCTAGCCAGTCCCCTTCTAAATCTTTTTCCCCCATTACTGACTATATCACAGTAAATGGCACAGACATCTACCCTACTGTTCAAGGCTTGACGTTAAATGATGCAGGAGGTCCAAGCCAGGGACCTCCACTGGTGTTTGTGATATTCTGAAAAAACCACCCAGAGGACCAACAGATGTGGAAATGCTGGGGACATGCTCTTTCCCACTCCCGTTACAGGGGAGTGCACCAATGGCATCAGATGGCTGAGAGAAAAGGCCACACCCTGCCTCCAGCCTCAGTGCTACTTACAGGGTTAGGAAGAGAGTAGTGTGTGAAAATTCTACACTTTCGTAGTAAACACGGGAGCCTTGACGCACAGGGACATTGAGAGGGCTGGGACAGCCAGAGACACACTGTTCTCCTCGTTCCTTCCGGCTGCTGACCAGTCAGCCACCTGTTCTCTGAGGTGGTGGAGGGGCCGTGTCCTGAGTTACTCCACAGTTGGCAATTCTCTACTCACTCCTTCCATTCAGCCACAATGTCCTAATCATTAACATCCTAAAAAAATGTTTAATCATTCACTTTGCTTCATCTTCACTGCCACTTCTCCAGCCCAAAGCATCCCATCTCTCCTAGGCCACTGGGATAACCTCCGAGATAGTTCCCCTTCTGCCGTGCTTGGCCCTACAATACAGCCCCCACGGACCGAGCAGTCAGAGAATATCAGTCATCTGCTTAAAACACATCAGTGGCTTCTTGTCCTCAAAATACAACACAGACTTTTTAATCCCAGGCCCTGCAGAATCCCGTTCTTTCCTGCTTCAACAATCTCATCCTCGTGCCTACTCCCTCTCTTTCATGACCTTCCTCGGACATAATGAACTGTTTCCGACTTTCACATGCTATTTCATTCACAGGATTCTCTCCTGGCTCTTTTCATTCTTAACCTCTCAATTTATATGTTATTCCTCAGCACAAGCCTCCCTAACCCTAACCCCATCTAAATAAATCAAAAGCAAAAACCTCTCGCTTTAACCTTAGAGGCGATGTTGAAGAAACGTGCACAGGGGCCCCAGCCACCTCCGACCCCGGAAGTGCCGGATTTCGCCCCCACACAGAAGCCCTGCAGGCCACGGAGCCGGCGGCGAGGAGGGAGCGAGTCACCTCGCAAGATCAAGCCAGCGTCAGTTTGGCCGAAGCCTCTTCAGAGGAGGTGCGGGGAGCTGAGGTGGGGGAGGGGGCGTCGGAGGTAGTGGTGGGGCGCGGAGGAGGGAGCGGGAGCGGGCGAGAGCCAGGAGGTCCGGCCGCTGTACGCAGCGGGAGCGGAGCAACCACGCCGGCTGCGGCGCCGCGGAGCTGGGGCAGGCGACTTGGGAGAATCGGCGACTGCGCCGCTCCTAGGCTGGTCCCGGAGGGCGCAGGGCTGTCTGTCGGTCACGGAGAGATCGCCGCTGCGGAGCGGCGTGTCCGCAGCAGCCCCGTGGTTCAACAGGAGAACCCATGTGCGATTTGCAAATGTTGCAAATCAAGCATACAGAAAATCAGGGAAGAGAGGGGCTGAATTCCCAACTTAGGGTTGTGGTTGAATCGGAACTGGGGAAGTCAACGTTAATCAACTCATTATTCCTCACAGATTTGTGTTTTCCAGAGTATCCAGGCCCTCCCCATAGAATAAAAGACTGTAGGTGGAACAATCCCAAGTTTTAATCAAAGAAGGTGGGGTTCGCACAACAGTTGATACCCCAGGATCTGGAGGTGCAGTGGATAATAGTAGTTGCTGTCAGCCTGTTATCGACTACATTAGTAGTCAATTAGAGGACAACCTAAATGCAGACGAGCGAGTGAACAGACATCAGATGCCCAATAACAGGGTGCAGTGTTGTTTATACTTCATTGCTCCTTCAGGGCATGGACTTAAACCATTAGATACTGAGTTTATGAAGCGCTTGCATGGAAAAGTGAACAGTATCCCACTTATTGCCAAGGCAGACACACTCACACTGAAGGAGTGCCAGCAGTTTAAAAAACAGATAATGCAAGAAATCCAAGAACATAAAATTAAAATATATGAATTTCCAGAGATAGACGATGAAGAAGAAAATAAGCTTGTCAAAAAGATAACAGACCGTTTACCTCTTGCTGTGGTGGGTAGTAATACTATCATTGAAGTTAATAACGAAAGGGTCAGAGGAAGGCAGTATCCTTGGAGTGTTGCTAAAGTTGAAAATGGTGAACATTGTGATTTCACAGTTCTAAGAAATAGGTTGATTACCTTTCCTACATTTTCTTTTTTTATTATTATTAAACAGATGTATTCAATTTAATGCAAGAAAACATTTTACTATTGTACAATCATATTCTGGTGATTTGACTGTGACTGTTTACAAGATATTCCAAAAGAAAAGAACTCTGAAAGCTTTTCACTGAGGATAAATTGCCATAATATGATGCAAACTATGCTTCTCTATGACAATTATAATATAAAAGTTCCATCCAATGCAGCATATACAATAATGTAATTTAATCTAACATAGTTCACCTTATTTATTTTGACACTTCCATTGTTTGAAAATACACAAGAAAAAAAAAAAAACTATGTGCTTACAATGAACCTAGAGCTTTTTTTAACAGCTTTTTTTGTTTTTTGTTTGTTTGTTTTGGATTCTTTAAATATACGTTATTCTCATTTAGTGCCTCCTTTAGCCAGAATCTCATTACTGCTCATTTTTGTAATAACATTTAATTTAGGTATTTTCCATATGTTGTCCCTGCTAAAGTAGAATATAACATCTTTCATATGGTAGGAACCAACAAGGAAACTTTCCTTTAATTCCTTTTTTACACTTGATAGTAGGTAGCAGAGGGAAAATGCATTTATAGGTCATTTCTAGGTAAAATTGTGGAGCTAATGACCAACGTATTTTTACCTACGCAGTCTCTTTATTTTACTGGAAATGGGAATCATGGCCTCTTGAAAAGAGGAAAAGTCACCAAAAGCCACCATTCTGCATTTAGCTATATTCATAGATTGTATTTATGTATTTTTGTTTATATTGTAAAAAAGTCACATAACAGACCATGTTGTGATGTAAAAAGAAATCTCTACATTATTATTTGTCTTCACAGCATTCCTCAGTTTGTAATTACCTATTGCAATAATCTTTAGATGTGTGTGTAATAAAGAGACTGACACCTTTCTTTTTATTGCAATATAATTGATATGTAATGAACATTGTGTACATTTAAGATGTACAATATGTTGGTTTGAAATGTTTATGTATTGCTAATGATTCCCACCATACTGTTAGCTAATACCTTTATCATCTCATACAATTATCATTTCTTTTCTGTGGTGAGAACAATTAAGATCTAGTTTCTTAGCAACTTTGAAGTCTATAATACAATATAGCTGACTATAATCACTATACCATGTGTTAGATCTCCAGAACTTGTTTATCAACTAGTTGCAAGTTTGTACTCTTAAAAAATATCCACCTAATTTTCTCACCCCCCAGGCCCTGGTAACTACCTTTTATTCTCTGTTTTTATGGGTTTGATTTTTTTAGATTCCACATACATATGATAGCATACAGTATTTGTCTTTTTTATTTTTTTATTGTTGACACTATTACAGATGCCCTTCATTTCCTCTTTTCCCCCCTTCCAGTTACCCTCCACCCAGCCTTCACCACATTATTGTCTATGCCTATGGGCTATAAATATTTACATATATGATATAGTATTTGTCTTCCTCTGTCCAACACACCTCACTTAGGATAATATTCTCATGGTTCATCCATGTTGTCACAAATGGCAAGATTTCCGTTTTTATCATAGCTGAATAATTTTCATTTTATGCATTTATGTATATGTATACCACTTTGATAGTTCCTGCGATATCAATATCACATTGACCTTAATTTGCTTCCAGTTCTACTTTTGTTGCCCACACTAAATGGTGACCTTGCCCCCAGATTCAGCCTTACCCCGCCTCAGTCCAAAGTTGACTCATACCAGCCTTGACAAAGCTTTGTGACCTCACTGGCTGTCTGAGAAGAACGGACAAAGGGAAATAAACGATGTCAAACAAAATTTAGTGTATTAGACTCTTCTGTTCTTCTGGAAGTGGGGCAGAGAGGGGATCACAAGCTGAAACAGCCAAATGAGCAGATTTGCCACATCCTATACTGAAAAAAAATATATTTATATTAGAGAATCTAAAATACACCTTTTGTTTTAGTAACACCATACATCTTTCAAACATATTCTTAAACATTAGTGCTCTCTTTTACCACCACATGGTTAAGCAACAACAGCAAATTGCAGCCGATGCTCACAGTATTCGTTTTTGCAAAATATCTTTGCTAAGTGCTCCAAATTCCTACTGCACCGGGTGAGCACAGTTTTGGTCAACAACATTTCCAAACTGTGCTGTATGATAAGTCCCAAATAAGCACCATTTCTGCAGGGGATAATGCTTGCTCAACCCCATTAACAGTAATAGTATGAACAACCATAAGCCATTAATTTTGATGAGATTAGGTTCATATCACCTCAAAGATTCAACAGAAGCCACAGGAGACATTGACGTATTCCCACTTTGGTGCCTGTGATGAATAAAAATGTGAAAGTAGTTACAGTCCACCTGACAGCCAGGCACCACAGGCCCAAGGAAAAGTTCACCCTGTCAGCAACTGCAAGAGAAAAGTGTCAAGGAATTATTGCATTAACCCTCTAAGAGTCTAATAGCCAAAAGGTGGGGGTAAAAGGCACTGCACACACCAGGCGGAAATTACCCTGGAGTCCTGAAAAGGGTTCTTTTAGGGTGAGTAATTTTATTTCTTAAAAATTCAGCAATACGGAACAAATTATTTGCTCAAGACTCTGCAGTAATCCTGGGAAAATATATCAGGATTCCAGGGCTCACTTCACCACCTCAAGAACAGCTCTTTTCAAAATGAAGTGAAGAGAGAAGACTTAAATGTTGTTCTCATAACTCATGAGCACATTTCCAACAGGCAATTTTGTTTTCAACTTTCATTACTCATTAATATTCAATTTAAGCTCCATCTTCTTTAGATGTGTGTGTGACATTTGTGAGCATCTAGTTTAATGTTGAGTGTCTGCACCAGCTTACTTGAGTATGAAACAGAGTTTCTGACCTGCCAAAAAATGAGATTCACTACTCCCCTCCCAAAGCAGTGGGGGAAGGGAGAAAGTAATGATTTTGCTTCTCTGACTTGCAAATATCTTATAAGAGGAAAATCATAATTCATAGTCCCATATGTACAAACATTTCCAATGTGTTTCATTTTGGAGATATAAGCAATGAATTTTCTGCTAAATAAAGCAGATCCAGTCACTATACTAATAAAACAAAATGCATTTAGATTCCGAATATAAAATGTAATCTCTGGTGCAACTAATTCCAAATAAACATTAAAAAAAAACATATGTAAGAGCCTCATTAGAAAATGGCTTACAATTACTAATTATTGTACTATTTTGGGTCCCTTTTTTTTTTTTTGTAAGTTATGTTCAGGTAACTACTGTAAATATTAGGTACTGAGATGAATCAATAAACATTATCCTCAATTTTTGTCTCCAACATTAGAGATACAGTTTCACTGTTTTTCATGTTACTGGTATGATGAGCTGAGTAACAACCCCTAATAATATCAGGTCCCAATTCCTGGTACTTGTAAATGTTACCTTCTATTTCAAAAGTGATGCTGCACTTGTAATTAAGTTAAAGATCCTGATGTGGAGATTATCCTGGATCATCCAGGTGGACTCTAAATGTTAGAAGAAAGAAGCAAAGGGAGATTTGACTAAACAGACAAAAGAGGAGAAAGTGATATAACAAAGAAGCAGAAAGAGACCTGAGATGCTACACTGCTGGCTTTAAAAATGGAGAAAAAGTCCATCAGTCAAAGAACATGAAGAATTCAACTCTAAAAACTGAGACAGGCAAAAAGAATAGATTCTTTGCTTGAGTCTCCCAAGAAAGCTCAGGCCCCTCCACACTTTGGAGGCTAATTTCACTCTGACTTACAGAACTGTAAGAGAATAAGTTGTTATTACAATCCACTAAATTTAAGGTGATTTCTTGCAACAGCCATAGGAAATTAATACAGTTTATTATCAAATTTTCTGTTTTTATACTGCTGGTGGAATATATGGTTTCACTTGTCTATTCGCGCCTTTACCTTTACGGGTATTAGTACCAAAAATCTTGGTTTCATGGACATTTGGCTATATGGTAATAGGGATAAATCTCTAACCTACTTGTCAGATATTTCACAATAAAAGGATTTTTTAACTTTATTAAATTAAATGGAAAATTAAATTGAATTTAAGAAGATAAATAAGCAAGACATATAAGGAAAAAGAAAAAAGAGATACAGGGAGAATGAAGAAAAGGAGGAAGAGTAGGAAAAAACGGGGGATTGAGAGAGCCAGGTGGAATGACAGACACTTGTGCTGTTTGCTAGGAAACCAGTTCATCCCCTCAGGGCACAGGAAAGCACTTCCCCGCCTCTTAGATTTAGATTTGAATAGTCAAGCAATGGTTTGCAAGCAAAAGGAGACTTGCATCACTTCTACATCAGAGCTTTTAATTTCCTGTGAAATACCCCTCCGAGTCCCCTTCAAATTACTGCAGTGACCAGGTGGTGGAGGCTCCAACAACCAGGGTAGAGTTTTCACTGAGAACAATGTAACATGCACTCCTTCTCCATCAAAAACCTGGGTGTTTTTGGAAATAAAAATTGTATTTGTTTTTTTATTTGTTTTTTACAAGTCTACATCATCTGTGTTTTGCATTGTGTGTTCACTGCCCAAAGTCTCCTTCTGTCATCATATATATTTTATTGTATTTTTTCCATTACCATTTAGTCCCCTTATACTCCTTCTACCCCCCACTCCTCAATTACCGTACTGTTGTCCATGTCCATGAGCCCGTTTTCCTTTTTCCCCGATCCTGCCAACCCCTACCCCCCGCCCCGTTAGCTGTCATCCTGCTCTCTATGAGTCTGCCTTTATTTTGCTTATTAGTTCAGTGTGTTTACTAGACTCCACATGTGAGTGAAATCACATGGTATTTGTCTTTCTCCTTCTGGCTTATGTCACTCAGCATAATGTTTTCCAGGTCCTTTCATACTGTTGCACAGGGTAAAATTTTCTTCTTTTTTATGGCTGAGTAGTATTCCATTGTGTAAATGTCCCATAGTTGTTTTACCCACTTATCTACTGATGGACATTTGGGCTGCTTCCATATCTTGGTGATTGTAAATAACACTGCAATGAACATAGGTGTGAATATGCTCTTTCAAATTAGTGTTGGGAATATTTTGTCAGCTATATCCCCCCTGGCAAGGGAAACAAAAGAAAAATTTTTTAAATGGCATTACATCAAACTAAAAAGTTTTTGCATAGCAAAGGAAAACATCAACAAAATAAAAAGACAACCTACAGTATGGGGAACATATCTGCCAATACATCTGATAAGGAGTTAGTATACAAAATTTATAGAGAACTTAACAAAACTAAACACCAAAAAAACAAACAACCCAATTTTTAAAAAGTGTGCAAAGGACTAGAATAAACACTTCTCCAAAAAGGGCATACAAACGATCGATAGACATATGAAAAGATGCTCAACATCACTAGTCCCTAGAAAAGTGCAAATTAAAACCACAATGAGATATCATCTCACACCTATGAGAAGGGCTATCATCAATAAATCAACAAACAACAAGTACTGGGAAGGATGTGGAGAAAGACGAACATTTTTGTAGTTTATTATAATCAAAAAATTATTTTTTATTGGTCAAAGTCATTGATTGATATGGTAAAGTTATTGGTTGCAATGGCATAATTTAGCCATTAGTGTTACAGATGGATGGGTGGGTGGATGGATGGGTGGGTAGATGGAAGGATGAGGAATGATAGACAGATAGATGAATACATACACATTACATCAATGCATAAAAAGATACATAGATATGTAGAGCAACTAAGGAATAGTGACCAATAAAAGAATAACTGGATGATATAGTTTCTGCAGAATGTGTAGCAGAATGTTCTCTACTATGTAATAGGGAGAAGTCATGAAAGCTTTGCAGACAGAGTGCTTATTTTTGTTTCTATTTATATCTCTAGCACTTAGCACAATGTCTGGCACTCACTGGGCACTAATGATTTAACAAATAAAGTATTTTTGAAAGATGACAGCATGAGGGCAAAGGTTTCTGACAGTAAAGCCCCCATCACGACCTCAAAAGATTTGGTTCAGCCCAACCAAAGTAAAACTTGAGTCACAACTGAACCTAAGACAGCCCAGGTCAGGCTGGAATTTGAAGATGCTCTGCTTTCATCAGAATCAGAGATTTCCAAGGTCCCTTCCCAATATCCCATGGATATTAGAAAGAGAAAAAAAACAAACTTTGTGTTTATAAACCTGCTGTACCCAAAACCCATAAACCTCATGCCTGTGATCCACTAGTCTATTCCTAAGTGAGGTAACGTCTGATATTCTGCATTTCTGCCTCATATCGGTCTATCAGAGTCATAAATATTGTGGCCCACAAACTCTCTTTTAAAAAATGAGAGTATATGGCCTGGCTGGTATGGCTCAGTGGATTAAGTGCTGGCCAGCAAACCAAAGGATCACCAGTTTGATTCCCAGTCAGGGCATATGCCTGGATTGTGGGCCAGGTCCCCAGTAGAGGGCGCATGAGAAGCAACAACACAGTGATATTTTTCTTCCTCTGTCCCTCCATTCCCCTCTCTCTAAAAATAAATAAATAAATCTTTTTTACAAAATGAGAATAAATAAACATATGACTAGTCTAACCTTCCCAGCATTTTATTTTTACTGCTTTTAAAGTGTGTGTGATATAATAGAAAGATGATCAGGATGTTTTTGAAAAAAACCGTCCATTTTACATTTATGAAAAAAAAGGTTGTACTTTCTCGGTTACTTGAGGGCAGTTTGGATTTAGTACTTCCCATACTAACCTTATGTGGAGAAAATAATACCAAGGTAACTACAAATGGCCATGTGGATAGATAACGAATAGGATCATAACAGGTTAAAAAAAAAAAGTCTTGGCACAATTCTTTTGGTCCCATGTAACAGAAACCAATTCTTTGTAGCTTAAGAAATAACAAATTAGCCAAAAGTAAAATTTTGAAGAGTAGGGGTAGAGTGGGGTGGAGGGTAGAAGTGTTGTTGCACAGAATCAAAGGAAGAAAGGAAGGAAGGGCAGGGGAAAGGGCAGGAGGGAGGGAGGGAGGGGGGAGAGAGAGAAAAAAAAAGAAAGAAACTTTGAAAGAAGCCACTATGGTTTCAAAGACCTGCAGTAGGGAAAACAACAAACCTTCTCTTACAAGCTGTCTCAGTTTAACATTCTGTATTTCTAAGAGAAATGACCCAACTGGCCCAGCTTAGGTGAGCCCAGCCCTGCGTCATTCAGATTGGTCTAGCCACAGGAGGTCTTACAAACTACACATGAGGAACATGGTGCCCTCTTCTGTTAGGGGAAAATTTTCAGTCGGTGTGAAGTCACTGTGCGGAGGAACATCAGCCAGTACATGAAATGCCCACTTCAGGAGAGAAGGAAGAAGTGATGAGTCAGAGAACTGTGCTTCATGATACAAAATAACAGAAAACCCTTAAATGATTATGGTTTGGGGGTTCAATCAGGGGGTGAGTTTTCTGTTTTTTGTTTTCTGGAGGATTTTTGGCATAATAAGTCCAGTCAACTATTCATTGCTAAAATCTCCAAAGTTATGTAGGTTTCTCCCTCATAGTCGGAAGCCAGCTGCTGCGTCAGCAATCATCACCTCTGCAACCCAGATAGGACGAAGGAGAAAGGGGGGAGTGGTGCCTGCGACAAGGAAGTGTGACTGTCAACCGGATATCCTCTTGCAAAATATGACGTTGGTCTCTTGCCTTATACCATATTCAAAAACTAACTCAAAATGAATCAAATGCCTAGATATAGGGCTGAAACTATAAAATTCTTAGAAGAAAACATTAAGATAAATTTTTTTATCTTGGATTAGGCACTTGTTTATTACATATGACACCTAAAGCACAAGCAAACAAAGAAAAAAAAGTAGATAAATTGGACTTCGTGAACATTAAAAACTTTGTGCTTCAAAGGAAAAAAATCAAGACAGTGAAAAGACAATGCACAGATAAGGAGAAAACATTTGCCAGTCATATATCTGATAAAACTCTGGTATCCAGAACATATGACTGTTTCAGCTCAACAACATAAAAACAAATAATCCAATTAAGAGTTGGCAAAGGATCCAAAGATGTAAAAGTGTCCAATAAACACATGAAAAGAAGCTCAACACCCCATTCTTAATGGGAAATGTAAATCAAAACCACAATGAGGTCCCACTTCACACCGATGAGGATGCCTATAATAAAAAAGACACAATAACAAGTGTTGGCAAAGATGGAGAGAAATCAGAACCCTCACAAATTTCTGGCTGGAATGTAAAACAGTGCAGTTACTTAGGGAAACTGGCAGTTCTCCAAAAAAATGTACATAAGGTTAGCATATATCCCAGCAATTCCACCCTAGGTTCAAGGGAAATAAAAACAATGTTACACAAAACCTTGCACACAAATGTTCATAGACAAATAGCACAAAGTTTAAACAACCCAAATGCCCATCAACTGATGAATAGATAAATAAAATTTGGTATATCCTTATAATGTAATAGTATTCAGCCATAAAAACATATGAAGTACTAATGCATGCTAGAATGTGGATGAATCTTTAAAATATTATAATAAGTAAAATAAGCCTTACACAAAAAGCTACATATTATACATTCCATTTACATGAAATGTCCAGGATAGGCACGGGCATACTGATAGAAAGTAAATTATTGTTTGCCAGGGGATGAGAGAAGAGAAATAGGGAGTGACTGCTAATGAGTAAGAAGATTCTTTTGAGGGTGGTAAAAATATTCTAAAATTTAATACTGTTGTGGGTTAAAAACTGTGAATATATAAGTCATTGAATTATACACCGCAAGTGGCCAAACTGCATGATACGTGAATCATACTTCAATAAAGCCATTAAAAACAAAATGTACAAACTAAAAAAAAGAAAGAAGAACAAAAGAAAATAATAATGAACTCCCCTTGGAACCCCAAAGCAGAATTTTTGCCCAACCTCATTGACATAACTGGTTTTCCAAGTAGATAAAAGCACCTTTCTGGGATTATGACTTCAGGGGACCAGGAAAAGTCTCCCACAAATACTGCCCAGGACATCTGAGCATTCCCTGGAACGAGAAAGACAAAGACCCAGGTTTGGAAGGGAATTAGACCCTGGTTTTAACTGTAGTTCTGCCACTTTGAAGAAACTCACATCCTCTCATTGACCTCTGAAGCATGCTGTCAGGATTCTACCCATTTCCCATCTGACCCCTTCCCATTTTTCTGCAGATTGGCCTATGTTCTTCCTTCTCAAAAGCCTATCAAAGATGTCCTCAGGGTGACAGAAAGAGCGAAGTGCCTGAGGATGCACACAACCTTTGGCCAGTGACTGATGGTACAGCGGTATAAACCACATTCACTTTGCCCCTATGAAGACACCTCTGAGTTAAGACCTAGAGCTTCCTATTAAGTCTTATTAAGACCCAGAGAATTCTAATCGAGATTTAAGAGCTTCCTGTGTGTTTTGAGCCAAAGCTGAGTACGTTTGTTTGATCCCCTGCCTTTCTCTGTCCCAATTTCCTCACCCTTCTCAGGAACATTCCTAAGATGCCTTCTACCGGAATCTTCCTCTCAGAGTCTGCTTCTAAGGGAGTCTCAGCTGCCTAATCTACAAAACAACAATTGTAAGGATAACAGAAGAAAAACTCTGTGATAACTACAGGGTAGGCCCTTGATAAATAGAGATTCTTCTCTGACTTTCAGCATCGTCACCAGTCAGAACATTTTTGTCCTTGAATAACTTTCTTTAGACCAAGAACACAAAGACTATGAAAAAATTAAGGATATAGTGGAATGAGTGAGTGAATAAATGAGTAAAGCAAGAAAAGTCTTGGATGCAACATAGCGTAGTGGTTGAGAATAGGGACTCAGGGAAGTCAACCTAAGATTCGATCTCAAGTATTCCAGTTCCCTGGGCACATTATTTCTCTGAGTCTCAATTTTCCCCTCTGTAAAGTGGGGATTATAACAGCACATCTCATAAAATTGAGAGAACTAAATGAGCTCGTGAGTAGACAGCACCTGGCCTAAGTAAAAATTAGTTACCGTTATTGTGGTGGTAGTAGCAATGGTAGTTATTTTTATTGTAGAGTGCATAGCAGTAACAGCAGAAGTAATCTCGGGGCACCAGAAACAAACTTTACTGACTTCACAATTTTGCCACAGTTGAAGTTAGATCCAATTTGACAACTAAGCTAAATTCCAAACACCTTACAGCAGATGCAGTTTTAAATTTCATTCCAAAGAATGAAACCCTGTGCCTCATGTTGAGTGCTGGAAGTGTTTTGCCTGGTGACAGAAGGCACTAGGCTTCTGTTTCAGGCAAGTGACGCCAGGCAGAGAGATTTTAATCAGCCCCCAAGGGGTCTTCCTAACACCAACCAGGCTTCCGGTACTGGGAGAAGCACCGAAGCTGTCAAACTGACACTTTGCTGAGCAGGAAAGTATATGTGTATATGTATATATACTTGTTTTTAATTTCAAGGGGCTGAAAACTACATGGCAGTAGAATTCAGCCAGGCATAAATTATACAGTGTGGCATGTCAGTAAGGAAGCACAACAATGAGGCACGAGAAGTTTGAGGAATAAGTAAACACCTGTCGAGGACTGCCTGCACACAGCTCAGACACAGCACCCTGAAAGGGCATGCTGCGGGGATGAGTAATATGAAAGCCATCCCAGGAAGTGACATACAGCTCACCCACCCAAAGCAACTCCCCTGGGCAACCAGAGACAAGATTCATGTACCTGTGTACACAGAGTGACTTCATACATTATGACTCGGGTTAAGTTCAATAAGTGTTCTTGCTTAAACCCTGAACAGTCTACTCTCCCCCAAGGGCCAGAGTGATCCCTTTACAACCAATACCAGTTCATGTCACACCCCTGCTCAAAAATCTTCCAGTGGTTTCCATCGCACCTTGCATAAAATCCAAAATCCTTACCACAGCCAGCAAATTCCAACATAATCTGGCCTCTGGGTCCTTTGTTTACCTCATTTCCTGCTTCTCCTCTCCTCTCGACTTTACTGCAGCCCATCACCCTCTTTCGTCTTCCTCAAATTTGCCAAGCACACACGCCTGCTCCAGGACTTTTGCTTTGGTTGTGCCCCCTGCTGGGAATGCTTCCTTTTTCCCCAGCAGGTGTTTCTGAGGCTCACCTCTTGTTGCATTCAAATCCCTGCTCCAGCATCACCTGCTCAGAGTAGCCTGCTACCCAAGATGATTTATTTATTTGTGTGTGTTTATTTCCTTCTGACCCTGGACGGTAAGTTCCCAAGGACAAGGAATTTGTTTTATTCCCAGTGCCTAGAATTGAGCCTAACATATAGTTGGCACACAGTATTTGTTTGAGGAATATGTGACTGAATGAATTCATTGAGTGCATGTTACACACCAGGCAACTGTGTTCAACAATACAATTCTGCATGATAAAGGACCTTAGAATCTAGGTCTATACTGCCTACACTTTCACAGGTAGCTATTGGACACCTGAAAAGGTGACCACCAAACTAAAATGTGCAGTAAGTGTAAAATACACACTGGATTTTGAAGACTTAGTATGAGAAAAGAATGTAAACGGCCTCAATAATTTTTTATATTTATTACATTTTGATATGATATTTTGGATATATTGGGTTAAATGAAATATATGATTAAAATTAATTTCATCTGTTTCTTTTCACTTTTTAAAATGAGGCTGCTAAAAAATTTTAAATTACATATATAATTTGCATTTGACACTTGAATTTTATTTCTTTTAAGCAGAGATTATTCAAGGGGAGTGGAAGATTGTAAATGAATTATTTCCAAGTAGTGAGTTAAGAAAGAAAAATAAGTTTTTTAATTATGAACAGGATGATATAGGGAAAATAAATGAGAGTCCGTGTCAACAATCTGGATGTTCAGAGCCTACTGGAGAAACTGATGTATTAAGTGTGTTTCCAGAGCAATGCTGAATTGAGTGTGCACCAAATCACCTGGGGATATGTTAATGTGCTGCTTCGGACTTGGGTCTGGGTGGAATCTGAGATTCTGTGTTTCTTACAAGATCCCATGGCTTTGTGGACTACAATTTGAATAGAGAAGTTTCAAAGATCTGTCTGTATTTGACCAGATAAAGAAGGATGGGAAGGAATTCAGACCATTAGAAGCCTCATCCAAGGCTCTTTCAGCATCTCCCACCTGCTTGTGGCAGGATCTGATTTTGTAGTTGCAAACACTGCATTTTAAAAATTCCCCGCTGCCCAAAGCTCCTGCCCTGCCATGGATGCCTTGAGGAAACAAATCAGAGAAACTGGAATTGGGGACTCACATAATGTATAATTTACTAAGACATTGCCAAGTAGCTACCCAGGGATCCATACATTGAGTCTGAGACGTGGACTGGCAGAATTTCACCCAAAGTCAGGGGCTTCCACTCAGGACACCCTGCCCCCTTTCCTCCAGACCCACACTCTTGACTCTGCGGGTCCCTGAGAGGAGAAAATGGGGCACTTAGGGTCTATTCAGCCAATGCTCAATCTAAGCAGTTATCTTGCAACATACCTACCTTCCCATCAATAAGATAGTTCTGAAGCTTGCAGTGAAGGAACACTTCGGGACATGACAGTTTTCGAGTGCCTAGAGAATAACCAAGTTCACTGATAACAGCAAACTCTCAGACACATGACAGAAGTCAAGAGAAAAGTCATAGCTGGATACAGATTTGAGAGTCATCCCAACAGATGGATATTAAAATCATGAAAGCAGATAATACCGCCCAAGGGTAGTACACAGAAACAGGCAGGCTATCAGCCAAAAACAAATGAGGAGGAGGAGAAGGAAGGTGCCGGGGATGAAGCGAGGTATGAGCACAATCAAGACAAAATATCAACAATGAAGAAGGGTTTCAAGACCCCAGAGTAGTTAACATCATCAAATGTGGGACCCATCAAATAGGAATAGCAGAAGTCCATTAAATTGGGCTATTAGGTCATCAGTGACCTGTTCAATAGTTGTATCAATAGAATATTGGGATCAGAAGTCAAACTATAGGAAATTAAAAAACAATGAAAATTTTAAAAAGTAGAGAAAGTAAATTTATTCAGTTCAAAGAAGCATGGTGAGAGGGAAGGATGGAGCAAGAGAGTGACTCCAGAAAGACATGATTCATGAGAGGATTTGAAGTCTTTTTTTTTTCTTGTTTTTAGTTGTTTTAGAATGATGGCACATTTTCTACTTCAAAATGGAAGAAATTTGAATTTTTTTTCTGGGGCTAGGGTTTGGCATCTGGGAGAGAACTTTCGATCCATAGATAGAACACACAAACATGCACACACCAGTATATCACATAGTGATAACATGCATACACATACACATGCACACGCACCCTTAGTTATCCCAGTGGTATACACACAGACATGCAACACACACACACACACACACACACATATCAAAGTTATATCAGAAGGTAACACATATACATCAAAATTAATTTTGTACTATAAAGTCCATTCATTTATCCCAACTCTGAATTTTAATAGGATAGACTAGATTAGTTGATTAGAGAACCAAAGACCCAGGTTACATTCTTTTTTTTTTTTTAATTAATTTATTTACTTTTTAAATACATTTGTCTCTGCCTTCCCCCCACCTCTTTCCCTTGCCCCCTCCCACCTTCCCTCCCTCAGCTCTTCCCCTTTGGTTTTGTCCATGAGTCCTTGCTATATGTTCCTTGACTTTCCCCTTCCCTTCCCTTTCCCTGCCCCCCACTTCCCTCTTGTCTCTGTTGATTTCTTTTCCTTTCAGTGTTGCTGGTCATATTTTCCTTGCTTCTTTGCATTGTTGGTTAGGTTCCACTTAAAAAATTATGGTACATATACACAATGGAATACTACGCAGCAGAAAGAAAAAAAGAAGTACTAAACTTTGCGACAGCATGGATGGAACTGGAGAGCATCATGCTAAGCGAAATAAGCCAGGGGGCAAAAGACAAATACCATATGATCTCACCTATAAGCGGAACCAGGTTACATTCTTAGCTCTTCTTCCAAATGGTCATGTGACCTTTCAGTTCACTTTGTTCTTCTGAGATTCAGTAACCTTACCTGAAAAATTAGAGAGCTGAACTAGATTAGGAATGTCACAGCAAATACCAGCTCTGAGGGGTTGATCCAGGCTGCTCTGCTCACTATGTTGAAAGGTTTCTGAGGCTATGTCTAAGCTTAGTAAGCAAGATTATTTTAACAGACTAGCAGTGTCTGCCATGGGAAGGAAAATATAATAGTGGTAAGGGTTTATCAATTCTAAACTTTTCAATGAGAACATACCATGATTCATTAAGTGCATTATCATCCTATCATACATTATGACTTTGGCTCAGTAAAATGCTCTATTGTTGTTTTTACCCCTTAATTCAAAGCCCTTTTTTTTTTTTTTTACCAAGGGAATAAATGATTCTTAGATCACTACTTCTGTGACTCTATTCAGAAATTAGGCCTTTTTTTTCTGTTTGTCTTTCTAATAGGCTTCTGTAACAGCCATACCGTTTAGGGAAATAAACTGTTTCTTGCAAAAAGTGTCTTCAGATATTCAAAAATTCAATGATTATTGACTATAGGAGACCTCAAATAGAGTCTAGAATATCTTTCCTGTAACATAATTTATTTTCAAGCCAGATCTACTTATTTTTTTTTGTTCAATTCAAATGTCCTATTTACAGCATTTCTAATACCCACGTGGGGGATCCAATGCACTGTCCCTTACATCATGGTCCATTGCCTTGCAGTGGTACAGGTGCAGCACAGAGGTGTGTGACAACCAGTTCTCCAAAGCACAATGAAAGATTCCCCTCTCTCAGCCACTCCTAAGCTCTCATGGATATTTCTTTCCTAACTGGAAACCATAAATATAGCTCTGCTGACAACTTCAAGTGGACACAGGCCCTGTCATTAACATGTGACATTTCTATTTGGTGGCCTATAATTTCTGATAATACTGCCTATAGCACTGCGAGAAGCTCAAATGAAATATGAAGGAAAGCATTTTTTCAAGTTCAGGTCATTATATTCATGAACAGTGTTATTGTCTCTACTCTGTCTCCTACCATAAAGGCCCTAAACAGGGAAAGATGGGATGTCGTATAACTGTATGCATGACCAGTCCTTCATCAAGGATCCAGACAGGCAATTCAATGGGCTTTCCACAAAACATCCTGATACCCAACATACTTAAATCATACTAGTCTACAAGACCAGTGAAATTTGCCATTAATATCTTTCCTTATTTCTATAAATATCTATAAAATGTGTTTTTATTTGTAAGAAAGTCTTATTTCATACAAAACCAGGGGGTCCCCGACTCCTTTTGCCATGTGCCTGTCCCCTTGGGAGGCAAGTAGGTCATGTCTGGCTGTCTATGAATATAACTTCCGATCCATTTGTTCCTTTAGCTCCTGGAGGAACTTCACTAACCTGTGCACTTCTCCATTGCCCCTCTTTGATAGCTTCCTTCTGTCCAGTCATTTCCATCTCATTGCTCTTTTCAGCATTTGGAGAATCTCTCAAGCGAGTTCTCCTTATTACTGATGCAATTATCCACAGGGTCTACTGTATGATTCCTAATTCATTACAAGATTCTGCCAGCTCATTTTTTATATCAAAGCCATTATTCTTGTTTCTGTCTGGCTTCGTTTTTGATTTTTGCCTTCCTGTAAGCAAGCTCACTTTTGATATTTATTGTCTTATCTCATCTTTAATCTCTTGTTTCATAGAATCCAGGCTTAATTGAATTTTATTGAAAGTACAAGCAGATGCTCCTTTAAATTACTTTTGTTTCCTACAGTAAATCTCTTTTCAAGTATGTCCTTTCTTCACCTCCTGTGGGCTCTGTTCTTCTTTTATGCTTCAAAATCTTTTCATAGGCCCTAAATTGATATGTCTGGATTTTTCCACCAGTTTATCCATACTCAAAAGTGAGAATTCTACACAGGCCTGAAATCTGCAAAAATGAATGTAATTAGGATCTACAAACCAGATGCTTTCCCAGTTTCAAAGAAAGTGTCCATTTTAATAGGGGCAACGAGGACTAGCTACATAATTTTCTGGACCCACTCCAAAGAAGAAATGGAGGACCTCTTGTTCAAAAAGTATTAACTTCAAGAAGATGACAGCAGCATAGTGATCCAAATATAGGGCCCTTTTGAGTGAGGGACCCTGTGTTACTGCAAATGAGACCACCCATGACACCAACCTTTGACGGCATGACCCCCACCATCCAAAGCAGTGTACTGGACCACCAAGTGGGGCTTATACAGAAATGTCTGTAAACTGGTGTCTGTAAAAAGATTTTCTGACCTTAGCTCCTAACCCACCTAGAAGATTAAAGAGGGTTGGATTGTAGTGGCTAAAGAGTTGGAATTTGGAGATTTCTCTAGAGCAAGATACGAGTGTGTTGTGAGAAGCACCCTCCTCAATGAGTTTGGCAGTAGGGAAATCTCTTGCAGAGTTGTACATGGGAGGAGATGTAAGCAGGCAGTGAGAGAAATGCAATGGTGTTCCCAGGGAGAAACTCCTGAGAACCTATACAAGTGCCTGGGGAAGAGTCTCAGCCTTGAATGTCTGCCAAGCCAGGAGAGCACCAAGTAATGGGAGTGCCAGCCAAGAATGCCTATCCTGCCCCTGCTTCCTGGTCTGGGTGTGGAGTCCAAGAAGCAAGCAGAGCAGCGAAGGGAAAAGAAAAGCTTTCTACCGAAGTTTTGACTATTACCCAGAATTGAAATGAAACTGCTTTGTGACTCTAAGTGATCAGAACATTTTCTGTTTTCTGAGAGGAACTTGAAAAGCCAGATAGTTCACCAGGGGGCCAAGGAGAAAGAACCACTATAGTGGGTTTGCATAGAATTGCTTTCTAATTGGACTGCATCACATTCTGCTTAAATGCACAGGGTTTGTAAATCTTTCATGGATCTCTTTAAGTTCCACTTGTTTCCTGAAGAGAGACCTCTTGTTAGATCTTCAGATGAAACACCTGTTTTGTTATTCAAGCTCCGGCATCACAAAGGGAGCGGGAAAGAGCAGGGCCTTTGGCAACTTCCCTCAGTCTCCTGCAGCTCCAGCTCCAGGTGCCAGGCCTGGGGAGATATTGCTGCTGCCTCAGGACACCCTCCCAGGTCCCTACCCTCCCTGAGCAGGGCTGACACACCTTCCTGCCCACCCTATCCATCTTCCCATCTCCCTGAATCCAAAGAATCTTCTGATTTGAGAAGTTGTGTCTGCAAGCCTTCCACTTCAGGAACAGCTTCCTCAAATTCTGTCCCTGAAGGTTGGAGGCAAAGGTGCTTCTGTCCACACTCAGCGTAAGCAGCAGAGACTGGGCACTGCTGGGGAATCCACACTCAGGTTGACTTGAGCCTTTTGTGCACCCACAAATCTCTACTACTCTTGCTCCTCAGCCTAGCCCTCCCTCCAGCCCCAGACCATGCTGCTCTGAGCTACAGCCCGCCGGCAAGCTTCAGTGAGGACACTGGATCCTCATCCTGGCTATTCAGCAGAATCACCTAAAGAGCATTTCAAACACCAATGCCTGGTTTTCACCCCCAGACCAGCTGCAACCAAACAGCAAGGGAATGAGGCTCAGACATCTGGGCTTTTTATTTCTCTCCAGGCGATTCTAATGTGCAGGGAGACTCGCAGGCTATTTCATTTTTTGCTCAATTCAGTCTCATGTTGCAGAAATTTCTCATAGCCTTTGGCATGCGGGTGACAATGTTTCCTATTTTTCAGTGCTGACATGGGTTTTTTTTTCATATTATTATATTGAGATCAATTCAGATTTGTCTGCAATACAAGGAAGGCTCTCCTAACTGTCAGTGTTAGGAAATGTCTGTGTAACCTAAGGAAAACATGAAATCTTCCTCCACAGAGCTTGTAAAAACAAGCCAGAGTCACCTCATTTTTCTGCAGCTGTTTAGGTGGACAGTTATGGGGCCCAGGTCCTTTCTCATGCTGCGGATTTGCACTGGAATTCTAATCATTCATAGAAGTAAGAGTCCCTCCATCATTAAAAATTCTCCATGGGTGATCCTTTCTTAGTGAGGGGGCAGAAATGAAGGATTGTCCCAGTGTACAATAACTAAACATATACAGACACTTTTGTGATCCAAATTCCTCACCTCTCCATAACTGCAATATTTTATGGATGTTTGGATTTGAAAAATACATTGTTTATTGCAAGAAAATGTAGAACTTCCCCCAGAGGAATGAAATTGATCTTGATGTCTATTCCATGCAAATTTACATATTAAAATTCAACGATCACAAAATGTGTTGTATTAGGTTCAGCCTCTAACTTGTCTCTGTCCATTACCCTGAGCATCAGCAATTATTGTCACTTTGTGCCTTAATAAGCTTTCGCATTTGTCCACTATTTAGGCAACTGAGCATGCATTTCCTCAAGGATTTTGCTCATCTTCATTTACCTTCAGAGCCTTGGATGGAAATCTCACCATCTCTGATAACTGGCTTACTCACACAGACCTCCTCTACCCCAAGTACAGCAAGCAGATTGCTTTGTTCCCTTGACATCCTGAGCACTATCCAGGTGCAGAACACAAGAGGCTGTGAATAAATGATGAAACCAAGTTTTAGCTTAGAGCTTGCTGTGTTCTATTTGCATAGCTATAATGTCAGATTCATTATTCATGAGCATATGCTACAATGGCCCTCCCCTTATAGCTCAATCCTCCACTGCCTCTGACTCCCAGATGTGTAAGATGAACCACCTCTCCTGCAGCTTGAAGCAATTTTTCCTTTCCAAGTGCACAAAGGAATGATGGCCCTATTTTTTATGCAAGTGTGGATCCTTAGATGCATAACATTTACAGCCTAACATAAAATAAAACTGAAGGTTTTGATACTAAAAGTCATAAGCATATTGGGTCAACAGCAAAAACAAAAAACCTAAGGAGCAGGGACTCCCTTTAGAATTATGGTGGAGGAAACGGTGGGCCTGCTCGTAAATAGAAGTAAACTATGAAGGTATAATTTAAGGTGACATGCTGGGAAGCCTTTCCTAATCAAAAAAACTCTCCCCTAAATAGTGCTGTTCAAGCCTGGGACTTCACTATTAAAAATTGTCAGGAAATGTTGTCACTTAGAAGGAAGAAGATCCGGAGAAGAATGACATTCTGAACACTGTGATTTACTTTAGCAGATCATTATCCTGCCTGTTAATAAGACCAGTCTACTCTTATGTGGCATTTCCTATGTGCCAGGCACTGTTCTAAGTGCTTTCCACACACATCATCATGTGATCCTTAAATAGTCCTAGGATATGGATAATATAAACATCACCATCATCGTCATCATCCCCACCACCATCTCCATTTTCATATGAAGAAAGTAAAACATAGAGACCACATATGCAAGAGTCAATATTTAAACCGACATAGCCTGGTTACAGAATCTGAACATAAGCATGCCACTATATGGCCTTCAAAGGCTGACACACATATAACCAGGGTGAAGGGCCTCTTTCTGGATATATGGAGATAACATAGACAGTGGAAAATATTCTGAAAACTATAAATGTAAAAGCATGCTGGGTTGGTTCAGCGGACAAAGCACTAAAGTTACTGTTGCGAAGGATCTGCCCTCCAACCCTATTACCTTTGTTCTCATCTCCTACGTATCACCCCTTAACTTTTTTTCTTTGTATTAAATTTATTGGAGTGACACTGGTTAACAAAATTATACAGGTTTTAGGTGCCCCCTTAACTTCTCACCAGTCTGGCCTCCCTGGAGAAACACGATGCACCATGAACGTTCCCACTTCAAAGCCTTCGCGTCACTGTTCTCTCTTCCTGGAATGCTCAGAGATCCACACTGATCCCTCCTTTACCTCTTTCAATTGTCACTCCATCAGAGAAGTCTTGTCTAACCACCCAAAATAAAATAGTGTCAGGCCATCTACCTCTCTAATCTATCATCCTCCGTCCCCTTTCCCAGCTACATTTTTTTCGCAGTACTTATCATCATCTGACATATACATTTTCTTATTTGCATAATAGCTGCCTCCCACCACATGCCACTGCAATGTGAGCTCCATGAGAAAAAGAACTTTTTGTTTACCTGCTTTACTGATGTATTCCCAGCACCTAGAACTCTTCCTTCCATATTAGATCATTACACATTCGTTAAATAAATGGGTGAATGACTTTATAATTCTTCCAAAGATGACCTCCAACTGAAAGATAAAACTTGAGATACATTATAGGTCTGCCATGTTATATTTGGTCATCTGTGTCTAGGGCCATAATTTAACAAGGCTCATTGACAGATCACTAATCTTCCTGGCAGTGACAAGTTTAAACCAGATAAATTTTTAGATGGAAGAAATATAATTATGGTTACTGCAGCAAGGTTTTTGGCAGAAATGCTGATGTGTTTTTTCTAGTACAGAGCTTGAAAGACTTAGGCATGCAATCTATGGGGAATGGAAGTAAGAAAAAAATAGATTGGGTGTTGCAAAAACTATCAAAGTCTTACAGTTAGATATGGCTTCAAGTCTAGGCCTGCAGCTCATTTTTTATAGCTTTTAGCAAATTAATTAACCTCATTGGGCTTCATTTTTCTCATCTATAAAATGGGTATGAGTAGCAATATGGCAACATTGACTTTGCAGAACTATTGGAAAGATCAAGTCAGACAATATAGGTGCAAGTGTTTAGCACATAATCGGTTTCCTATTCTTACCCTGAGTCTTAAGTAAAGCTGGCAAGATTTAGTGCAAGGTTGGAAGCATAAAACTATCAACAAGATTCTTTATTTGAAAAGGAAATACAAAAACATAAAATTCACAATATCTCTAACCAAGTATAACTGATCCTCTTCTTTGTTTTTAACAAGTGCATTGAAGTAAAATGAAGTTTCACTTCATTAACATACTTAACAAATCATTAAAAAAATTAATTTACTGGGTACTCACTAAATGCCAGATATCACTACTTAGTAATTGCATCCTATTAGTTTTCTGTTATGATTAAAACTCCACTGATTAAAGACACCTTTACTATTCTTCCCTTTTTCAGATGCAAATGTAGAGGGAGAAAACATTGTCAGTACTTAAGATGCTCTGGATTGGATAAGAAGAAGAGGGATACTGCATAGTAAAACAAACAACTAAAAATACCTTTAGAAACCCTTTGTTTTTTTTAATATTAGAATAAATCTATGGACAGCAAAGGGTGGATAATGCAACTGCAGCATAGAGCAGAAATGAAATGATTAGTCTGAGCCCAGAGTAATTTGTACTTTTAGTTTATGTCTAATCACTGTCTACTTCTCTCATGGAACCATTAACTTCCGCATGCATGGCCTCAAGTCTAAGAAGAAACGTTGCATGTAATAAAGTCTTATTTTATTATTAATTAGCTCTCCCCGGGCTCAGGGGATGCTCCATGTATTTCTGTTTCTGTTGGGAAACAGACTGTCTCAGGGCTGTTAAACTGGCAGAACTGCATGAAAAAAGGACTCCCATTTATTTCAAGGAGAGAGCTGCTCCTACCAACTCCAGGAAAAAAATCACCAAAAATCACAGCTGAGGTAATAGGGGACATGACACTTGCATCACTAAGCACGTTTTCACCTTCTTCTACGTACTATAGGTAGTGTCTCACGTAAGGTAGGTAAGTCAGGGCTGCGTCTTGCCTCTCCTGACCAATGCTAAGTTTGGGAGGTATGAATAATGATCTATGAAGTCAAATCCTTATCTCAGAACTTACAACTAAGTGGTGGAAGAGTTGAAACTAGATTTCAATCTCTTAAATCCTTATCAAATTGTCCTTTTCACAAGAATCCTTCCCTCTTTCACCCACACTCTTTGGTCCACATGTTGAGCTTTTTTGATTTCTCTCTGTCAAAAGTAGCCCATAATTTTATAGGCCAGGTTTCTTTGAGTGACACCTCTTTGAAGTGGCATAATAGTGAACCACACAAAGCAAAGTTGTTTTTAAGAAAAGTCCTGAAGTAGGTAAAAATTATTTATCCTCATAACTATTATGGTTTCTACTTATATGATGGGAGGAGTGAAATACAGTCTTAAGGAACTAATGAAATGTTTTTCATAAACTAAGAGCAGAGTCAACCAATTACTGTAAAAAAGTGACACATTAGTTCTAGCCAAAAAAGCAATAATACCCTTGGTTATAAACATATTTATTTAATTAAAGTTTTGGAACTCATATTGTTAACAGAAGAGAACAAGAACCAGGGAACCAGTTGCTTTGATGGAAATAAATATCTGGTTTTTCATAAAATCTTATGAAAACCAACAGAAGGGGGAAAACGAAAAAAGAATACCTGAAGATTTCTAGTGGATTTTCATTTTATTGAGTGAACTCTTTTTTTTGTTTGCCCTTTTCCAAAAATGTAAACAACACATGTGCATTCCCATCAAATTTATAGCAAGTTTTACAGTCCAAAAGCAATGAGAACTACCTCAGAGAGATGATTGTGATTTACAATTCCAAAAACCACTTTTCATTAAGGGGAAACAGGTCTGAATTATCAATTAATCTAAACACAAAATAGCTTTAACTATTATGTTATTTCAAATATATTACAGACAGCTTGAAATTAACAACCATATCTTTCTACATGGTTGATTTAATGAGTGAATGAGTCATTTATAATGGGCATTAAAAACAATCTTGTTTAAATTTTTTAAGTTTTATTACTTAGTAAAAAGATCCCCTCACCATTATCCCTCCTTTCGCCATAAAAAGAGAAAACATGTTGACACTTGATATTTTCTCAGCAGCTCTGTATTTCTAACACCTATAGAATTATCTCTGAATCTTATAACTAGAGCTTAAGTCAACAAGATTGAACAGAATATAAATTTAATTATATAAAAGTTTCAGTTCTCAGAAAGTAAATTCTGAAGGAATCACCAATAGTCTTTAGCACCTGAAAACCTATAGTATATACCTATGATTTTCATCCACAAGGACCTAAACTTGCTCTAGCTTCTTGGATCCCCTGCTCTTGGAACACTTCCTCTGGGAACTTAGCTACCATACTGAAAGGAGCCCAAAGCACATGGGGAGGTAATGGGGAGGTGCTCCAGTCTATAACCCCAAATGAGCTCCCAGCTGAGCCCTTTGCCACAGCTGGCATCAACTGCCAGCCATGTAAATGAGCCAGCTTAAACGTGCAGTGCAGACAAGCCTTCAGGAGACTGTGGCCTCCAACACCTTCAGGAGAAACCCTGACCAAGAACATTCCAGTTGAACCTAGTCAATTCACAGGACTGACAAGATGATAAAACCGTTTTCTTAAGCCATTAAGTTTTGGAGCAGTGTTTTGTGCAGAAATAAATCACTGGAAAAAGTCCCTATAGCTAGTCTTTTTGGTCCTTATTTAGTTTCCTTTAGTTCCATGCTGCTGGATCTAAAGTAAGTCTCTGGATCTGCTTATTTAATATCTGGAAAATTTTCTAACTAGCCCCATCTATTTCCCTATCCCACAGCCCTCCTTTCTTCACAGCTGAAATCATTAGACACACACCATAGTTCAGCCTACAAGTATTCTGAAATGAAATCATCTTTCTGGACCTCTTAAATCTCAACTCCTTGTCTTGATCAATAAATCTACCAAGGGTGTCAACCTTAACACATATTGAATCACTTGGGAAGTATTAAAAATATATATGGTTATTAGTTCCACCCTCAGAGATTCTCATCTCATTTGTCTAGAACATGGTTTCTCTATACTGTCACACCAGACCTTTTGGTCCAGATGATTCTATGTCTTGAGGGGCTGTCTGCCATATATTGTAGGATGCTTAGCAGTATCCTGGCTTCTATCCACTAAACCTGAGTAGCACCCTTCCAGCTTTGACAACCAAAAATACCTTCAGATGTTGCCGAATGCCCAAATGTTGGGAGCAAAGTCACCCCCAGTTGAGAACTGCTGGTCTAGGGATTAGCCTGGGCATCAGATTATTTCCAAACTCCCAGAGAGATTCTAACATGAGTCAAGGTTGAGCACTGCTGATCTAGAGTGTGCTGCTTTTTCAATTTATGTATATGAACTACCGGGGACCTAGTTAAAATGCAGATTCTGATTGGTCCCAAGATTCTGCAAGCTTTTAGGTGATGCCAGTGTGGTTCTCAATCCAATGGTATAGCAAGGAAGCAGGATTTGGAATTTGCCTAAGGGTTGTACTTACACTTAGTACTTTCACCTGAGTACTCCCAAGTACCTTACCCCAATTGCCTTCAGAGAAAAATGGTTATTGGTGATTGTTGAAACAGGTTACCTATATTCTCCACAGTAGGCAAAAATGCCTGAAAACATGGTAGCAGAGAAATTACTCGGAGTTAATTATTCACTTCTTAGGGAACAGTGTACGGCAAACTACATATTGCATTTCACCAGGGTAGAAAGTGCCAGCAGATTAGGAGAAAACTTCCCTACAGTTTGCTGCTTGCAGTTGCCAAGGAAGAAAGCCAAACAATGCCTTGAGCTGCCAGCCTTTTTCAATAATACACTTCACATTGCCAGTCAGCAGAAAGGCTGTGTGTGGGACCAAGATTACCCTTGCTGCTCGAGCCCACCTTCAGCATCCCATCCACATTTAAAAGTCTACAACTTTAACATATGTCACAGGGGTTAAACAAATGAGTCAAGAGAGCAGATTTTTAGTTTGAAGAGGGATTTCAGGAAGTCAATTCTAGTCCCTGCAGGACAGAGGTCAATCTACGATCCAGTCAAGACAAACTCGCCTTCTGGAATTTACACAAAACTGTGGAAAGGTTACTCTTCCCACACTCAGGATACAGGAATGCAGAGGGTTTGAAGAACTCTGTTCCGCTTTGGCTTTTACCCAAGAGAAATGCTCTCATTTCATTTTGGTGGTATTTATTTGCACTGAAATCACTTCAGAAGAAATTCCTCTCTCACCTATAAATTTCTCCAGGAACATGACAATGCTAGTGGTTAAGGAGTCTTCTGGGCATATTATTTCAATCGTACTGGCTCCAAAGAAGAAAAAGACATTTCACTGTTTGGGGATCTACAGTGAAGTACATACCTATCTGTGGATCCTCTGGATGGCTCACTGTGTGATACGCAATACCACTGTGCTTGGCACCTAAAAAAAAAAAAGTAAGGGAGGTCTATAATCTTGACTATTGACGGTCCAGAAAAACAATTCAAATTAATATTAGAGAGTTCTTTGACTATAGAAGCTATAAAGATTTCTCATCTTATACTTTTCTTCATGTCCCTTAGTGACAATTCTAAACAAATTTAAGTACACGGATACTACTTAATGCTGAATAGATCTGCTCTGAAACCCATATCTGCTTCCCTACTATGGAGAAGGGGATTGACAGTGAGAACAAAAGCTCGTTTTCACGTACCTCTTTCTCTGGAAACCATATACCCAACCAGACTCATGAATTGGCTCCCAATTCCCTTTCCTCTCGATTATACATGGGCAAAAGTAGGTTTACAGTTGTGAGTACTCAAAACACAATGTTTATTCTTATATTTTTATTAATTAATTATTGTATTACTTATTAGTATTACAATTGTAAGCCTATTTTTGCATCCATCTATCCGAGCTCCTTTCAGATCAGCCTCCAGGGACATTTAGCAATGTCTGGAGACATAATTGGTTGTCACAACCGGGGGATTGTTGCTGGCGTGTCATAGTTATGGGCCGCAGTGCTGCTAGGTGCCCTGTAACACACAAGACAGTCCCCCACAACAAAGAACTACCTGACCCAAAAATGTCAGCTGTGCTGCTGTTGAGAAACCCTGTCTTAGATTTTTAGAAGTTCTAAAGGCTGCTAGAAACTGCAGGCCTCCTCTCACCACCTAAAATTCTACTCTGATATAGAAGAAATAAAAAGAAGACAAGAAAAAAGAAAAAAGGAATCATACAAGTGATTCCTTTACTTCTCCACAAGACAGAGATCCTCTCGTTCTCGTTCCTCTCTGTTACCCGAAGGGCAACAGTGACTGAGACATAGTAGGCACTTAATAAATATTTGTGGAAGAAAGAAATCAATCCCACCCCTCAGTTCAAGGATGTCCTCATAGAAAAGCTACAAAATTAGCTTTCCTGTGGTCAGCAGCCTTTTTCAGCCAGTGTGGTACAGCACAGTGCTTCCCAGACTTTAATGTGCATATAAATCACCTAAGGCTCTTGTTAAAAATGCATAGTTAAAAATGTAAGTTTTGATTCACTAGCTCTAGGATGAGGCCTGAGAGGCTGCATTTCCCACAGGCTTCTAGAAGAAGCTGACATGGTGTAAGTCACACTGAGCAGCAAAAGTAAGCTCTGTCTAGACCTGGAGCCAGGACATCGACCAGCTTTTTCAGCCTCCATGTCTTATTGCAGATAACAGGAAAATAAAATCAATGTTATGCCCACATAAATTATTGTGATAACTGTGAACCCTGACAAACAAAAATAAAAGACAACTATTAATAAGAGCTCCTGATGGCTAACTGGTCTCAAATTTTTAAATACAGAGCCCAGCAGCCATCTTTACAGAGGGTTTTCATGCAAACTCCATGGAGAAGCTGATGTTCAACTGCCTGCCTCTGTGCTGAACTATCTACCTGCACTGTGTTTCTGCCATCTGAACCATCTCTTATAAAGGAGTTTGTGGAATCCTATTTCAACCATTAAGACAGAGGTTTTCCCCATCCAATCATAGATGTGTAGCTGTGGCCACTCAGAGCAACTCTATTCTGACCAATCAGGACAGGGCCTTTGGACCAAACAAACTGCAAGGATTTGGAGTTATCATTTGCATAAGGATGAAGCAGTCTGGGACCAGTGGTAGGAACTCCTATCCATATAAGCCAGCTCCCCTCTGGCTTAGAGAGGGCACTATCCTTTTCCACCAAAGACTGATGACTGCATCTCCCTGGCTGAGCTAAAACACTGAAGCTGTCTCATCAGAGCAAAGCAGACCAGCATGGAGTAGAACAAACCATGAAGGGGCGGAGCAGAGCTGTCTAGCTGGAGAGGGGCTGGGCCCCTGGGCCACCAGGACCCAGGGCTGCTTCACACTGCCTCAAAGACCTTCTGTTTTCACAGTCGGGCTGTATCACAATTGAGCTCTTTTACACTGAACTAAATTTCCCTCTTCACTGCACCCCAAACTGAGGATTCCTGTTGGTGTTGAATTGGTACCAACAGCCATCCCTTGATAAGACTAAATAAAAAAATCATGTGCTAACATGATCTAGAAACTTCACAAGGGATGTTACAAATCATATAAACTAAACTCTGTTTTTTAAGTGAGGAAGCAGGCCTAAAGGTCTTGACTTGCCCAGGGTTACACTGGTGATTGGCCATGGAGTTTAAACCAGATCCTCCCCCAACTCCAGATCTAGCCACGGGGTCCCTCTCTGCGTGCTGCCTGCACGTGATGCCTGGTGCCTAGTAGTGGCTGTTTTTGTTGTCTCTGCTTTTCTTTTGATATCTTGGCCAAAAATGAACCCCAAATGCTCCTTCAAGTTCACCTGTTACTCCATCCATATCCAATTGCCACAGCCAGTGAGATCAGTCGGCTGTGGCCACATCCCTGAAATCAGTCATTATATTCTGCTGCTCCATTTTGTGCATTAAAATGTCCTTATACTGGGTTTTGCTCCCTTGATGTCTGTTAGAAACGCAAACAAAATTAACCACAGGCGAAAAGAGCAGTTAGCCTGGTACCAAACAACAGAGCAGGCACCAAGCTGGGATTAAACCCCACATTTAGATTCCCTGTGCATGCCCAAACCTCTTCAGAGAAAACACAGCCCTTCACTGTTTATACCAAACTCTCATTAGTCCAACAGCCTGTTGTCTTAATACTAAAAACCTGCTCATCAATAGCAATTTAGGTGAAGGGAAATTATATTTAAAGAGAAATGTCCTATCATTTACAGGTTTGCTTTAAGAATCCTACTCTCTAATTGTCTCTAAATAACCTTGGGTCTGCTTTTCTTCTTCTCCTGCAAAGTAGATAATACCGTTCTGAGAACTCAAGTTGTATTTCTGTCCTGTGTCTTTTACTTCCCTGTTGAAACAGTCCTTAGAATCTCATGGATTTTAAGTGCCACCTAGTGGCCAATCTTCAAATGTTAAAAAATAACGCAATGAAGATTAACACACAACATTGGGTCCCAGGATAATGGGATAATCTCTTTACCTAAGACTCACCAGATCCGCTATATGGGAATTAACAATATTCAAACATTTTAAATACTTTTTTCAAATAATATGCATATAAGTTTGAGCATTCCGCATAAATCTTAATTTGAAAGACAGTTTTTTTTAAACCATAAGAGTAGCTTAGTCCTTCTGAGTATCTTTCCTCAGTGTTTTCTGTTTACTTTGACAATCCTCCCCACTTTTTCCATTACAGAGAAAAGCAACAACTCAAGATTTCATTCTACAAAGAGACAAAAAGTTTCTCCTTGCTTCCTCTTCCTTGGAAACGCAAGAGGCTGTAAAAATGTCAACTCCCTTCTCTCCCTCCACCCACAGAAGTCCTCAGTTACTGTTCCTTCCTAGGCTTGGATTCTCTGGACACACCGCCTGCACGTGGGTGAATCTGGCTGACTGCAAGACTCGGACTCCTCTGTCCATTTTCTGTACAATGGCACGCAAACCAGGGTGGGCAGAAATCAATAAACATGTCTGCACACTTATCAGCAGATCATAACAGAATTGGAGTTATGATTATATTTCCAGCTCCTGCTATGATTCTTATTCAAGATCAAAAGGAGTTATAGTAGAAACGCACATATAAAAGTAGATCCCAGGTCCTCAGAGAAAACATGTACAAATGAAACACAACCAGACAGATACGAAAATAGATGTCCCTTTGGCAGCACAAATGGAGAGTTCAAAAGGAATTTTTATTTAAAAAGATTGGATATCTTTGAACAGCAACTACTATGAAATGCTACCTCACTACAATTTACTTCACTTTGGTTTTAATAACATTTGTTTTCTGAATAAAAATGTTAACTATAGAAAATAACAATGAAGTCAAATATTTGTTATTTCTTATACATTTTATAGATATAACCCTATTAAAATCCTTTGATTTTTCTTTTCTCTGTGTGTCTAGATGCAAAGATTGGGATCACACATACACAAGGTTTTGTGTCTTTTAACTTAATATTATATTATATGCATTTCCCATGTGATTAAATATATTCACATCAAAATATTCCATCACATGAATGTACCATGTTTAGTTTAACCAATACTTATTGATAGACATTCATGTTTCTAAATCTCACTCTTATATCTAAATAATTCTGAGATGAACATCCCTGTAAACAAATAAGACAAATCCAAATATTTATTACAAAAGGACTCCTAGAACTTAAATTGCTGGGTCAGAGAATGTAAATGTGTTGAAGTTTTGTGATACATGCAACAAACTGATCGCTAGAAGAGAAATGTAATCATCAATGAACTCTCACCTTGTATGAGTGTAAGGATGACATTTTCTTTGACATTTGCTCCCTACCCACCCTCCCCTCATCCAGGTGTCTCCCTGAGCAGATAGTAGGCCAATTAAAAGGCTCAATCTTTTCAATTCCTAGAGCACATTTGTGGGCCTTCTGACCTTGAAAGCATAAACACCTCCAAGATTAGCCCAAGATCTCTCACGAGGTACACTTAAGGCAATCAAAAGTGAAGTTTCTGGTCTCCCAAGGAAATAAGAAAAGTTTTAGTTGTTCTATTTTTTAAATAATTTTGTGCAAAATTCTGTCCAAACTTTTTAGTCACTTTTTTTTTTCATGTAGTGCTACCTTATGTGCATCCACTTCTAGTAATTACCCAACGTTAAAATTATGTTCTCTATCTCTCTATTCCATATTGGTATGAAGGTGTCTTTTGTTTGAGGCTTTTATTTCCGTAACAAGCTCATGAGAATACCTATGTTCTACAACCAGTTTCTGTGGACACAGCTGCCTGGTAACAATTAGTAATGACAGAAGCCAACAATGTCATTTGGAGACATTCCATCTGAATTCACTTGATAGAATATTTTCCAACGGACAAATTTTAAGAACTATCATCAGGCTTTCTCACTTCTTATGCACCATCATTTTCTGGATAACAAGTGGCAGTCCCTTATTCTTTAAAAAAAAAATTTGAAATAGTTTTCAGTATGTATCAAAACCATTACTCCATTTGATAAATTCTAAATCTAAAGAAAAAAATTCTTCATGTTAAAGTTTGCCTTCTCCTCTCTAAGTTTCCTTCAGTAAGCAGGGGAAGCTGATCAGTTTTGCCTAATTACTAAACCAGAGCAGAAGTCAGGGCCTTCAGCTGAAAACCCCTAATTTTTCTCCTTTCCAAAACTGTCAGAAGAGGTTTTTGACTCTGAACTCAAACAAAATAACAGGATCGGTTGAGAATCACTAATTCTGCACTTAAAGCAAAATGCTATTCACTTTCCAATATTTGGCTATTTTTATTCAGTAAAAACGTACCAGTTCATACGACATGAGCTAGTAGAACAATTTATAATTTATAATTACCAAATCATAAGTAGTGGACCACTAGAAGCAAATATCCAGAGGTGTCGCTAAAGGAGGTTGTGGTGTTTGCTACCAGCCCCTCGTTGGACATGGGCTGCTGACCGCCGAGCACGGAGAGCTGGAAGAGCGGTATCTACCGGGCTTTGACCCAAGCCCTCTTTTTCTGGCATCATCTTTCTGGGAGCTAAAAAAAATAATAGTACTTTTCCCCCACCTTCTAAATTCTTCTAGCTGTGTTAATAATCAAATTAATAGAGACAGATTAACAAGAGAAAATCCAAATTTAACACATGCCCATGGGGAACTCCCATAAGCATGAAAACTCCAAACAGCGAGGCAACATTGGATATGTAAGACATTTTGGATGAAGGAGAAAGGGGAGGTTAGAGTATTAGATTTCAGAAGTGAGAATGGGCCATTTAAAGGCAGGTGAGTAAAAGGGGAATATACAAGGCAGACAAAAGTAAGGGTACAGTTGTGAGTACATGAAACACAGAGTTTATTCTTGTGTTAGTATTTATTAATTATTGTATTATTTCCATACAAACTGTAAACCTACCTTTGCCCTACATGGCTGGTAAACTGTTGCCAGGTGACTCAGACACAACGGTACACAAGTGGTATCTAGCTAACAGGGCCCTGCCCGAAGCCCTCTTTTTTTTTTTTTATAATGTTTTTTTTTAATTTATTTACTTTTTAAATACATTTGTCTTTGCCTCCCCCCCCACCTCTTTCCCTTGCCCCCTCCCACGTTCCCTCCCTCAGCTCTTCCCCTTTTGTTTTGTCCATGAGTCCTTGCTATATGTTCCTTGACTTTCCCCTTTCCTTCCCTTTCCCTGCCCCCCCCCTTCTCTCTTGTCTCTGTTGATTTCTTATTTACCATTCTCAATTCAAATTAGGCTAAGGCAACACCCTAAGAGCTCCTTCCTGAAGCAGTTTTTTATGTCTGCATCGCTTGGGCAGGAAAGGGGGGAGGGTCCAAGGTTCTTTCTGAGTCTTGTTTCTTAATAACCAACTTAACAGGAATATCCCAAAAAGAAGATTCAAGGTGGCAAAACTTTGATTCCCTTCCTCTTTTTTCATCTGGTTCTTCACAGATTCCAATGTATGGCCCATGCTGGTCCAGGCTATTATACATCATGGTGGTCATTTCCTAATATAACAAATGGTTAAGTAGAGGCAAGGACAAGGTAAGGATCCCACCATTCACATAGGTAAGGGAAACCACTGAGCTGGACACATCCTCGGGCACCGCAAGAGGCAGCCACACTGACCCATCTTTGCCTTCCATCATTGCTTCCTCCAGTGAGTGTGTGGGGTTCCAAATGAATCCTAAGAGTTGGGAGCCATCTAAAGATGAGAGCTTCAACTTCTCCTCTTCACCACATAGAATGGAGAGAGGAAGTTTCTCTACCTCCAAGCTGAGAGGCAGAGGCCTGCAGGAAGGGAAGACACATCTCATTATGAGGCAGTTTTTGAGGCAGACACGCTAAGTAGCCCTCCTGTGCCTATTTGAGCTAGAGGAGAGAAGAATCGGTGAAAGGCGGCCAGACAAAACGGGGACGACAGGGGGAAAACCTGCAATCCCACCCTTCTTCATGCCAAAGAGACGTCATTTCTATTGGGTCAGGGGGCATATAGTCAAGGTAGCTGGGCCTGAGCTGCCTTATTATTATTCAAGTAGAATCTAAAAACTGTGGAGAGAGAACTGAGAAGCAAGAAGAGGGAGGCAGGGTCAAACAGCAGAAGCCAAAATCACATCTCCTATAGAGGCAACTGTGCAGCTTGGAGGCCTTCCAGCAGGGGCCTCTGAAAAACCCACACGTAAGTAGATCCCAAGATAAAACAGCACCTCCATGCTTACACATAGAGAGATAACCCATCCAGAACTGTTGGCTGGGAAACCTGCAGTGTGTAAGGAAGAATTACAATGGCAAGCCAATAAGTGCAAAGTCTTCTGCCTTGCCACTCTCTTCCCTCCCCACAGCCCCAGCTCGGAGGAGCCAGGAGAAGTGTAGGAGCTGACCACGCCCCCTTCCCAGTACAAACCCATCCAGCCACAGGCCAGGCATCTGTTGGGAATTAGATGGAGATGAGATTCTAGTTGAACTGCATTGAGTATTAACATCTGCAAGTGCCCAAGAGGCAGTTTTGAGGTAAGAAAGAGAAATGCAACAGAGTGTGATTAAAAGCAATGGATGGAGAAAAACATTTTCATGCTCCTATGTCAGCAAGCTCAGACTGTTCAATAAGCCAGTCACACTAACATCTGGACTGTCAAACTCATTGCAATTTCTGGGTCTCTTGCTAAAATTTCAGTTTTTACAGTATAATTGAGTTCAAAGATGAGGAATCACCAGTACCAATTACAATATCAAGGAGATGACGATAAACTTCATTTGTAAAGAAACTGCATCAAATTAAACTAAATAGAATTTGTCATTTTGTTTCAGCTCATGCCTGTCACACCCAATGCCCAAGGAGCAGAAATAATCAAGTCCAAATAGCATTATCAACAGGGGAAAAAAAAGATGCATTAGGTTTATTTAATTGTTGGGGTGTAGAGAAAAGAATAAAGCTAGTTGCATCTTGTGTTAAAAATATATATAGTTGCAAGAGGGTGGGTGGAGCTGGAAGAGGATGAGGATATAGAGAAGATAGTGATGAAAAAATGAAAAATAAAATAAGTCAGGGTTAGAAATATATATATATATATAGTTGATTAAATGATTTTTCATTTTTCAGTTCTCTCAAAAATTTTGATCTATAAGTCACAAATCACAATAACACATTTATTCTAACATGGCCACCTTTTATAATTTGATTTCATAAAGTTGAAGAAATTGAAGCCAGGTATAATGAGGCTACTTCATACTTTTGGAAGTGCTTTTCCAAGGTTATAAAAGGTGTTAACTACTTTACAAATCTTCACCATAGCCCAGCCACACGACAAGGTAAAATCAAATGAACATTATTTACTCGTTATTAAAGATATGTCTTTTGTTAGAATCATTAAACCCAAATATTATTCTCTCCAGGTCATTAATTTGGAAATTTTCTTATGAATGTTAATAATATACTTAGCTTCCTGTAAGACCTTGTAACTATATTAGTTATTTTACTCTCTTTGCCTTGGGCATTTAGAATCTTGGAGTTTAATAGCTCTGGAAATTTACGAAGCTTATCTAAAGAGATGGCCACAGTGATTTAACATCTATGTTAAATAGCAACTAGATTATAGTTAATTCCTCATCTGTCCAGAACTTCTTGAACTTCGAATTGTTGCATTCTTACCAATTTTCTTAAGACAAACCTCTGTTCTTCAGACACTTGAGACAAGTATGTTTCTTCAAAGCAATTTTAAAGTTCAAATATAGCACATTTCTAACCATCTGCCTTCTACAAAACTTCAATGGATATTTCAAACATTAGCAAGTTTTTTGTCTCCTGTAGCTGGAAGCAATGTCTGCATGTCCTTTCCATAAGAAACAGGTAAGGCTTCTATTTTTTCAGCAATATATGAGGAATGGAGAGTTGAGAGAGGCATGAAATTTACAAACTATACTGTTTCTGGCATAAAATTTATAATTTTTTTATTTCTTCAAGGTTATCATTGCATTTCATAATTTGCTAATACTCAATTTCACTTTCAAGGATCAGAATACACTTATATAACTACCCTTTGGGTATGACTAGCTCTCCAATGCTGTTACTGAACACTACAAACCCAACATTTTGAATTCCTGACAGACTAGAAATCACACAGATTCTGTACAGATTTTGCCATTCATTATGTAAGTCTCAAATTAATAAGATGGTGTTTTTCTATAAATGATCTATAATTATAGTCTTTCACTAATCTAATTCAATTCAAATTGGGTTTCTCCTATTGTAAATATAAAATAGCTGGATTTTACCCTTCATGACTAAGTGGGATCCAATCTCTCCTTCAGATAAGCCAGAGCTGAAGTGGCAACAGGCTGACATGAGCCTACTTCAATGGTCTGGGGTTGCAGCGTAAGAAACTTAGGGCTACGTTCAAGGCAAAAAGCTCAGCAGGGAGCTAGGATGCAGCAATAATGCAACAGGGACAACAAATGAACAAGAACATACCCACTGAGTTGTTGGAGGTAGAGCCTAGATAAATCCCCAGGTACTGGATAGCACCCATTGGCACTTTTTATATAGGACCCATGACATTAAAAGAATATTTAGAGGACTCACCAAAATATGTTGACATTTGACACGAGATTAAAAAATACAAGGTAAACCTTAGCCTAGAATCCCTAGATTTTTCTGGAGATGACTCTAAAATCTTTGGACTTAACTTTGTCATTTGGGAAGTTTCTCTGCTGTCATAGACTGAATTATGTCCCTCCTCCAAATTCATTTGTTTAAGCCCTAACCCCCAATGTGACTGTATTTGGAGAGAGGGCCTTTAAAAAGGTAATCTTTTTTAACCTTAAAAAAGATTAAGCAAAGTCATAAAGTTAAGGCCCTAATTCAATATGACTGGTGTACTTATAAAAAGAGGAAGAGACACCAGGAATATGTGCACACAGAGAAAAGGCCACATGATGCCCCAGAGAGAAGACAGTCATCTACAATCCAAAAGGAGCGGCCTTAAAAGAAACCATATCTACCAACACCTTGATCTTGGACTTCCATCCTTCAGAACTATGTCTGAACAAGAACAAATATTTAACTTACATGTGCTGTGAAGAAAATGCATAAGGTACAGTGAAAAAGAATAATGAGAGGTGGGGAGTGTTAGGCAAAATAGTTTCTAGTGCTTGACATGACCAATGCCTTCTAAAGAAGCAAATTGTTCTCAGTGACCACCAGTCCATCCCAGGATGGGTGGGTCCGTATCACCAGAAAGGAATCTTTGTACATAGGTAAGTTAGACTATTAAGTTGTTTACTGCTTTAAGAATATATAGTTCTTAACAAGCTCATGACACTAGTTAAAAGCCACCTGTGATCCTGTAAAATATATACACATATATACATACACACACACACACACACACACACACACACAATAAGTCCCCATCCCATTTTGGGAGCAGAGATCCGCCGTCTTACTGTCGCCCAAGACTCTGCTTCTGCCTAAAAGTTCCCTAATAAACTTTGTTTACTTTTGGAGTTGTCAGCATCTTTCTTCAGTCTCTCAGCCCTTTCCTCCTTTAGAGGTTGATTCCAGAACACCTTGGGAAGATTTCCCAAACTGGGGAAAATGAATATACCTTGTTCATTTATTTTTGTTTTGGGAAGGCTTTAGTCTAGTTTAAGGTAAAGCTAGAAGCTACTAGAATAGATAAACTACAAAATGTCAGTGTTTTAACACAACAGATTTTTATTTCTCACATATAACCTAATCAGTTGTTTAGGAGGCAGCATTCTATATAGTGATTTGAAGACCCAGGCCCCTTTCCTTTCATCTCCTCTGTCTCTGACATCGCCTGAACCTCTCCAAGTCCTTTTTTTTTTTTTTTTTTAACTATTGGACAGAAACAGAGAAGACAGAAAGGCTAAGGCCACTTTTTAAACCCTTCAGCACAGTAAAAGTCTCATCGCTTCTGCACATATTCCATTGGTGAAAATTGTTCCCATGACCTATCCAGATGCAACAGGAACTGGGAAATGTAGTCCCTGGTTGGTCAGCCACTTCCGAGAGACAACTATATGCTACAGAAAGGGAACACAAACGTTGTGGGGGACTCAGCCAACACTGCCATCCCCTTTGAGAAAAAGACATCGCAGAAAAATGTGAAGGATAAGAGTGGTGAGGCCTATGAAGAGCTGTGAAAGTGTGGGTCCAGACAGCATCAAAATAGAGCCTTCTGCTTTCAAAAGTTGGAAATAAGAAACTGAAGTAAGGTAAGTAGGGAAAAAGAAGAATTTACCAATGTTGAGGTAGAAAGGGGACAGATCTTGGGCGATAATAGGCCACACTGAGGAGTCTGAATGTTTTTATCCTTAAAATACCAAAATGTTTTTAGCAGCATTATAGTCTGATCTGTTATTTTATTTATTTGTTTACTTATTTATTTTAATCTTCACCCAAGGATATGTTTTTTATTGATTTTAGAGAGAAAGGAAAGGAGAGGAAAAAAGAAACTTCATGGTGGGAAAGAAGAATCGATCATTTTCTTCCTGTACACACCCAAACCAAGGATCAAACCCTTAACCTAGATATGAGCCCTGACCAGAATCAAGTTCCAAACCTCTTGGTGGATGGGATGATGCTCCAACTAACTGAGCCACCCAGCTAGGAACCAAGTTATTTTTTTAAACTATGTATTTAAAGTTATAAGAAGATTGGCAAGGGGCAAGAGATGAGATTGAGAGACAAAAAATGAGTCTCTATTACTATGTAAGCCAAAGACCATTGTGGATTGAGTAAGTGTAGAGATGGTGCAAATGGGAAGAACAGAAAATGGCATGCCCGAGAAGCAATGGGGTCATTTGCTTGATAATGTGAACATTTTGCTGGGCTGATGGGAGTCATAAGGCATGTGGGTGTCTGCCGGACCTTACATTTTGGCAAGTCAGACATGCCCAGAAGTCCTAGGACTCAACGTGCTAAAAAGTGGTGCAAGAAGAGACACATAAAGGCTAGAGGAAATAGCAGCATCCTGGTGCTCACATTTAGGAAGAAATCCTAAATGACAGTGAGTTTAGAACATAACTCTGGCTGGTGTGGCTCAGTGGATTGAGTGATGGCCTGTGAACCAAAGGGTCATCGGTTTGATTCCCAGTCATGGCACATGCCTGGGTTGTTGGCCAGGTCCTCAGAACAGGGCACATGAGAGGCAACCACACACTGATGTTTCTCTCCCTCTCTCTCTCCCTTCCCCTCTCTCTAATAATAAATTAAAAATAAAGGCAAGATTTGCTTTAAAGGAAAAAAAACATAAATACTGACAAACAAAAATGAAGAAATATGTGTTAGGCTCCATGAACAGAGGCAAAAAATAATAACAATTTGTGTTTTCAGAGTAGCCATGTTTATTTGGTATTATCAAACTTAGGCAATAGAATATCTTTCCATTATCTGGACTTTTCAGAATACTGCTGTGGATGAGGATTTTAAATGTTAAGGTATATGCAACCTTTTTTGATCTAAGACTTTGGTTTTGAAAAGTAAAAATGTTAGGGTTCCTTTTATACATCGAAATGTCTCACCACATGAGACATAGATGAGTATCAAAGGATCTGAGAAAAGAAGGTGAACATAAGGGCTCACTGAAGACACTTACCTCACAGGACTCAGTGTATTTGTCTGCCAATTTACCTGGAAGATTACCTGCCAGCTTAGCTGCCTCTGACAAATTTTTTGAGAAAAGAAACCAGCTCTCCAGCCTATTTCAGAAACCCATGGGTAAGAAGTTCGTTAGTGCTTCATTATGTTTCTGGTGTGTTTTAAGTAACCCAGGATTCTATGTGCTGTGTACACAGTGTTTTTCAAGAATACAGAACATTTGCTTCTGCCTTAAAAGGCTAAGATACAGGTTATTTGTCAGGAGACCTGCTTACTTGAGAAAGGTTTCCTGTAAATGGCATCAATGGAGTAAGATTGGAGGGCTTTACCCAAGGCAGGCAACCTATTATCTGACATAGAAGCTGTTCCGTTCACAGCAGTAGGTATAACAACAGAAAAAGGAGCCCAACATTAAATTATGGTAATAAGAAAAGAAAAATAATCATACTTTCTGAAACAACACCTCACTGAAAAGTGAGGCTTGATAAGCCTTCTTGTGGAAATTCTGGATGATTCTACTAGACTTCCTCACTTAAATATTATTATATGACTACTTCAAAATTGACTGTGGGAGCAGGGGGTAGGCGGGGCAGGGGCGAGCAATGGGGGAAAATTGGGACAACGGTAATAGAAAAGCAATAAAAAAAATACTCTGGCAATTTTCACTAAAACTTTTGAAGAGATTCAAAGCCACCAGTATGTAGTCATGGGCAGACTCTCATTAAAAAGAATGCTTAATTGTGTTTGTTTTTATTTCACTTCTTGGCTACAAGGACCTCAGTCATTTTGCAAGAACATTTGTTTTAACTGTTTTAGGAGCAGACTAACTTGCTAAGAATAATGAACACCTGTAAAAGGTGGTAAACCACAGGCATTCCTCTCTGCAGGTTCCAAACTCCAAGCATAAACTCATGAGAAAAAAAATACAATAAAAAAACTATTAAAAATGTTTAAATAAAAATACATGGTACACTGTAAAAAAAGAAAAAGAAAAACAAAGAAAAGATACCTTAAAAAATAAAAGGAAAAGACAACGCTTTGGCCTTCATTTGCAAAGGCAGTGTTGTGGACTAGGAAATTTTACCCAGGACTGGATGATCTAGATTGTCTCGCCAGTGGGATGACTCTGGCAGCACGGTGGGCCTCTCCTGGCCAGCCACACGTTCCATTTCTACAAAGTGAAGGAGTTGGAATGAATGCCCTCTAACCCGAATCCTGTCTGTTCTAATGTGGAGCCCCTCAGACATAGTAATGGACTGGAAGCTTCATGTTGAGTAGGCAAAGACAATAATAAGTGTCATTTAGGAAGGTCATTGAAGACACCAGCAGATTTGGAGGCTTTGTCTGTGTCTCTCTGGATGGGAGGGTCCCCTGTGGAGGCTCCACATTACAACGCTGAGTTTCCACCTGCAGATCTAACCTTTTACACACTCAGAGCTCCAACCAATGTTAATGGAACCTGTGTGCACACATCGATGCTGGAGCGGCGGCTCGGCTTCAGAAATCCCCAGCATGGAGCCAAAAGGAAAATCATGGCTTTAATTTAAAACTTGCCTTTTGAACAGACTAAATTTGAGTTTAGAAGGAATAAAGTGTCCCAATTTTATTACCTCCCTGAAAATACATTTCACCTCATGGGCAAAAATAGAAGTAGAAGCCATGGGTTTAGTAAATTAATACTCTCTAAAGAATGGTCTCAAAGAACAAAAGAATTTCTCATGGTCTCCCAGTGTTTCTGTTTTCACTGTATGGCTTGTCTCATGGCATAATAATAATCTGGGATGCAATACAACAGAAGAGAATGCAGAACCATTTTAAATCATTGTTTTATTTGTTTTCACTAAGTAGCATTTACAGAATTAATAGCACACTGGAAGAGAGCTTTGCAAATCTCAGTCAAGAAATCATTTCAATTGCCTTTTCAGTTTTTGATAAAAATTAATTCGATGATCAGCCAGATACCATCAGCATGTGAGATGCTTAGTATATAGAATATAATATGAGAGGCCAAGGCAGGAATTAATAGCTTTTCAGGGTTTTCTGGTGTCAGATGCAATTTTTAAACAGATAGTGGGAAATAGAGAATATACATCATGTAGAATAAGGTTATGCTAAAAGACGTTCCTAGTTTATCTGAATACCTAAAAGAGGCTATTTTCTATCTACTGCCTTTTAAATGCCCTGAATTTCTTCCTCTGAATGCAACAATAAGAACTAACATTTATTAAGTATGTCTCTGTTTTGGATGCTGTTTTAAATATTTCATTTACTCATTCAACAAGTAGTTATTGAGCACAGACTACTTGTTTGGCACAGTATAAGGTGCTAGGCATCGGGTGATAAAACCCTCCCTCACCTACACCCTCATGGACCATACAGCAATATATACACTCATCCACACACAATTACAAACTGCAAACAGTGTTATTTAAAAAAAATAAATGAAGATGCGCTGGGAGAATATAACTGGAAGGGAGAGGGGGAAACCCTCCCTGAGAAAATGTCATTTGAGCTGACAGCACCTGGCAGCTGTGGGGAGGAAAGACACTGCAGGCAGAGAGCTGAGGACACAGGCTTCAGTTGTCAATACTATACTTATCCCCATTTAACAAACAGGCAAACTGATGCTTAGAGAGATTAACTTTGCCTAAGGCAATGCAGCTACTAAGTGACAAGCTAGGACTCAAACACAAGTGTAATACCAGAGCTCCAATGAGAAAGCCTGTGGAAAATTCATTAGTAGTTATTACACTGGTGAGTTTGTCACATCTCCTGCTTCAGACTGAATGCCTGTCCTCTGCAGGTATCAGGAAAAAAAAACCCACATCATGTACAGCATCTTACAACGCCTGGGCAAATCATTATTGTCATTATTATTATTATTTGGCTCCCTCAGAAACCCCAGGCATTGGAGCACTGCCAGTGACAGAGGCTATGAGATTCGCTGAACCAGGAGAATCAGATCATAAATCCTGATGCCATTTTGAGAACAGTAAAAAGCAAACAGCCCAGAACACCATAGAGCAAGAAGATGAACAAATATCACCTTCCCCTTGAATATCAGAATAAAGTGCATTAGGCAAATAAAAGGGTGACCATCAAATATAAAGGACATCAAAAACCACTAATGGAACATATGTGAATAAAATACATCCCATCCTCCTGACTGGACAAGCCAGGTTACCCAGCAGTTATGTATGGAGCCATCAGAGACATCTGACCAGGTTCCATTCCTGGTCAGTGTCCATTTCTATTTGTTCTTAACCAGCACCTAAAAAGTTAATAATTTGTTAACACAAGGATCTCTCCAAAGTCACACAGCCAAGTGTTGAGCTGAGAATGTAACTTGGGAATGCGGATAAGACTGGATTTATGCCGGTTGTAAAGGGGTAATTTTCAAAAATGGTAAAATCCTGACTCTCACACAGATATAAAATGAACACATGTTAAAGTTTTACTTAACTCATCAGTCAGTGAGGAAGCTAGCAAGATGGGAATCTGGTTCAAAGGAGAAGCCAAGTAAGACACATCTATTGACCAGGAAGAATCAAATGAATGTGGAAATGGAGGCAAAACTGGCATCTTCCATAGTAGAGGAGGGAAGTCCATTGAACTTCTACTGGGCAAGACAAAATTCACACATGTATATACTGAAATTATTTTGCATTGCTCTCAGTTATCTACAACTTACAGCATAGCAAAATAGTGCCAAGGCAACAGAAGTCTAGAATTAGATAACCCTGAAGATGGGCTCTAGAGAGTGCAGAGCAAACCCAACGTGGCAGAACTGGCCATTTCCATCAAATCAATGCATAATGGAAAGAAAAAGAAAAATTTAAAATAAGAGGCTTAATTCTCCTTGTTGAAAATAAAAAGATTCCCCTCCTTTCCTTTTTCTTAGAGGATTGACTTTAGAAAACATAAAATTGTAAGTACTTTCTCCTCTCTTTGAAATCTACATAAATCCTTTTGAAAACTAGATGGGTCTTTTGTCAGCTTTATAACCCAGAAATGTCTTTTTCAAAGACCTGGGAGCTACTTTTTGAAATGCAAACATCAAGGGAGATAGGCTAGAAGCTAACTTCGGTAGGTGCCTTATTCCAAGTCTGCAAAACCAGCTCTGTCATAATGACATGAGAAGTTTGTTTTTCCACTAGATAAAGTCAGTTAGCTAGCACAGGTGACCACTCTAATTACGAGATTAAGTGAGGATGAACTATTTGTGACCAAGAGCTCTGTCAAGTTCTCTTACTTGAAAACAAGTGATCATTTATCTTGAGAAAATATATGTAATGAAATGTATCTGCCTGGCTACATAAAGGGGTGAGGTTCCTTCCTGTCTTTGCCATCTCTTAGCAGATTGCCTGTGATGAGCATCACATCCTGGTTTAATACTTATCCGATAATAAAACCGTTTCCTTTTTCTATTACCTTTGTGGAGATGTCGTCTGGATTGGGAGAATATTTTTATTTTTAACTATATTTCTTCCAAAATAATCAACCTATCCAGGCGTACCATGAATCTCAGAAGCACCCAACTAGATAAAAACCCTGTGAACTAAACTGTTTGCTGCTGCTAGCCATTGCCTCCTTGTCTCCAGGCACAATGTAGACTCCTTTTACAATCAATGAAAGAACATTAAACAAACTGCGCCCCCATGCCAGACATTCAGTAGCTCCGTCCGTAAAGTGTATGGGCTGATGTATTGCCATCAGGAGGCCTGAGGACATGAGTTAGCCCAGGAAAAAGGGAGACACTGGGAGCAAAGATGGCATCCCTTGATTGTTTTGTTAAAAACTACAGGCCCAAAATGATGACACCACACCTAGATTTAACACCTGATCTAATTGTATTTCAACCTTTCCCAGAAATGTAAGTTTAATCAGCCAGTCCGGCATTTTCTGGTCAAGGCCCCATAAGGTTATCCATCGCAGAGGCTCTCTCCATCCACTGGCCCCGCAGTGAGGAGAAGCGACCTGCCTGACAAAAACCCTTGCCTTTCCCTCCCCCACCCCGCAAAATAAAACGCCCTGGTGTAAAATAATCCTTTCTCTTCTTTTGTTAACAGCTCTTTTGCCTCACTCTTCTTCCTATAAAAAACTGTCTTTTTGTATCTAGTTTTGTAGCAACTAGAAGGGATGCTCCTAATTCATGAATTGCTTAATAAGCCAGTTAGATCTTCAAACGTACTCAGTTGAATTTTGTTTTCTAACAGTTGTTACTGCGATCACTGAGCAGGGTTAGTCGGCTCCCCATGGTGACAAAGCTGAGTTGATTGCTTACCTCTGTCAAGGGAGAAAATCACCTAGACCTCCTCTGGCAGTGTCAGAAATGGAGAAGGCAAGGTCAGAATGTATTGAGAAGTGGAAGTTTGATTTCAGGCAGGTCCGTCATGAGGGATTGAAGGGACAACTTTGGGGCTTGATTAGGGCTGTGCAAGAATTACAATATGGCAGCCCAAGACAGGGGGAAACAGTAAGGTGAGGATTTTGAGAAGGATTTAAAAGAATCTTAAGGTTTAAACCGTCTATTGGTGGTTTTCATTGAAGAGTTCATGAGTCTTTTGGGAAATTTCCATAATGAACACTCAAACCATTTGCCTAAATAGAACAGTTATGCTAATGAAGACAGGGGGATAGTACAAAGTCATATTAATGCAAACAGTAAGGCACAGCTTCAGTTCTCAATGTCCAGCCTGAATTTGGGGGCAGATGGTTTTGACTATTGGCAGCTCAGGCCAAAAACTCCAGTGCAGAAAACATTCCTTTATTTTTCTCTAATTCAGCTTATTTTCTGTTTTGGACCCCGTTAAGTTTTTAATATCCATATTTATTAATATTATCCTGAGTACACACATGAGATTTCTGAAGCAGAGAAGATTATCCATGAACACAGAATATAGAAAGATTTATTTTCCCACAGGCCCTAGTTAACTGGAAAATTAATTTTAGCCTGTTAGGGTCCATCATGCCATTTTTCCCAGGGTTGCATCCTGGTTTCAGGGGATTTCAAAGTAAAAGGCAAGGAGAAGAAATGATCTCTGGTCCTCTATGCTCTCTGTCCTCCAGGAGCCCTCCCACCTGGCCCTTGGTCATCTGTCCATCATTTACCCCTGACGTATCCTTCTTCCTCTTGCCTGGCATGGTCAAGCTACACCAGCTCTCTCTGTATCTCTCTCTCCCCCTTCCCCCCACCCCACCCCCTGCAGTGCCAGGATAACGTAGCTTTGGGTAGGGCATGGTCGCCTCTGAAGCTGCGCACCTGTCCCTCTTCATCCAGACCCAGCTTACAGTCCTCCCCCTCTAAGTCCATCTTTCTCCCCAGAGGTCTATCCAGGGAACATGGTATAAGCATCTCCATATAGAGAAATACCCTTCATCTCTTTCTTTCTGCCTTTACTCCTGCACCACAGGGAATCTTCGGGAATCTTAGGGAATGGGGGGAACCATTGCTGCCTAAAACTCTTTGCATTTCACCTGTGCCTCTCTACTCTCCTATACCAGGCAGGGTGTCTCAGCCGCAGCACTACTGACATTTGAACGCATAATTCTTTATTGGTGGAGGTTTGTCCTGCGAATTTTAGGGCATTTAGTAGCATCCTACCTACCCATGAGCTATCCCTAGTTGGGACAACCAGAAATGTATTGTATAAAACGTTCCCTCCTGCAAGAATAGCCCCGTGTTAAGAACCACTACCATAAAAACTTGAATTTTGGTGAAACAAAAACCAAGAGAAAATTCCCTAAGTATTTCCTTTCTGCTTGCCTCATTTCTCCCTTGAGATACTGAAGTCAGGATAGCCTCCCTGCATGTATGGGAGCAAGGCAAAGGGAAAAAAAACTTGATGAGGGAAGAACATAAATTAGTATTTAACACAATACCCCTTCATCTGACCACTCCATCTCAATGCTATTCAAGGTCATCTGGGGGTTCATTAAAAATGCAGATTCTCAGGCCCTGCCCCGTAGCTACTGAATTAGAATCTTGGAAGTTGGAACTCAGCAATCTCTTTTAACAAGACCTCTTATTAATGATTCTTATGCCATGTAGAAGTAAATGAAGACCATCCAAATGAGAACAAGCAAAGGCTATTTATTCAGAATTTGTTATAGCAAGGAAGTCAGCCACCATCAGTTACATTTGGCAGTGACTCAAAGGCAAGCGCAGGAGAAGGAAAGCTTTATAATGGAAAAAAAGGAAGGCTTCAGGTGTGCCCCAGCTGGAGATTATTCACGTGAGGAGGCTAACTAAAAGTGAGATGTCCTAAGTGATGGGTTGGGAAGCAGAATTCACTCTCTTGCTTGGTACTGAGTTGGAAGAGGGGGCGAAAACTGGTGAAGCTGGCAATTATTGATTAAGTTCTCAGTGCTCTGTGCTGATTGCTGCATAGCTTGTGGTTTGACTTCAGGTCAGGTTCTTTTGTCATATATAGCCTGGCCATTGTCTGTTTGTATATATCATCTCTCAGTGATTAAAGCTTGAGATTCATGACTCTTTCAAAAATATCTGGCTGAGCCAGGTGCTGCAGATTTGTAGAAGATGCCCTTAGGGGACTGACAGTTGAGTGGAGAGGAGAAGGACACTGAAACCACCTGCCACTGAACCACACTGAGGCCGAAGGCCATAGGGAGGCCCTGAGAACAGGCAGGAGGGTGGCATTCCCTCTGACAGGGAGATCAAGTGAGCCTTCCAGGTGGTGAGGCATGTGTGTTGAACCTTGAAGGACCAGTGGGATTTGAAAACAAAAATGGAGAACTAAGGTAAACCTGCTACTTCCAAAAAAATAAAAGATTTTTTTTTATCAAGAGGGAGTCTGTAGAGCTCTAAAATGAACTCTGGTCTCTTCAGGTTGGAGAGAAGGGATGGGTCATATAATTCTCCTAGCAGCCCACCTGTTATTCTTTGCTGTATCTGTCTCTTTGTACCAGAAGGTACATAAAGGCCAGAGCCAGTTACAGATCGACATGTGTTCAGAAGCCATCAGCCCTTGCCTTCTGGCAGGGAACATCTCTCTCCCTGGCCAGCCCTTAAAGACTAAAGACACTCAAATAGCAGCGTGTGTATATTGGGGGTAAGCCTGGGAAAGCACCAAAGCCTAGAAGGGAAAAGAAGGTGAGACTGTCATAGGAATAATTTGTGCAAAGTGGAGAAGGGAGGAAGAGAAAGGGTCAGAGGGAAGAATGGGTCCAACCCAGGGACAAAAAAGAAGACACAAAATGTGGAATGCTGATGACAAAAGAAGGGCTAGAGGAGGAGGAGCCTTCCCCGAGAACCCGTGAGAGCCCAGGAGGAAGCAAAGCTTCCATGGGAAAAGTAAAGGAGCTATGGACTGCTTCATACCATTGGGATTACAAAAAAGTAAAAGAGGGCAAGTGATCAAGTCACCAATGCCATGTCCCCTTCATGCAGAAAGTCCGAACACTCAGAGCCTGTTGATGGCCATCCGCACACATAGCACAGAGGGGGGCACCCATTGGTTGGAGCTGCCCAGTGAGTCCCAAAGCAGGTGAGGAGGGAGGGGACTGGCAGAAGCAGTAACACAGGGATCTGCCAGGGCTTCCTTTCCAAGGAATAAGGAAAATGCAGCAGCCTGTCTGCCCATCTTCCCTTCAGTACCAATAGTTCCTCTACTTTCCCCCTTTTATTCCTGGGTGTTCAGCTTTTATCTTTACAATCCAAAGAAAGCAAGGGGGGATTCAACTATTCTTTTAAGCTCTCCTGTCCTCCAAGGGATATATTAAAAGACAAGTCCTCCTAGATTTTAATCAAAATCCAAATATGGATTCTCCCTCAAATCCACAAAAACATTTTCCCTAATTCTTTTCTCAACAGAAAACATTGTTTCCAATTAATTTTTTCAATGAATATCCTGAAGCAAAGAGACATGGCACATTGGTCAAGCAGGTACAGTTGTCACTGACTCAAGAACTGTCCCTCAGCTAAAGGGTTCATTAAGTTCATCTTTCTATGAGGGAAAACCAAAGAAGAAAATTAATATTTGACAGCAGCTTTATGTGCCAAGCACTGGGATGGTGATTTCTAAGTCAAAAAGTAAGAATGTGATAGCTCCTAGGAAGAATTTTATTGAGAAAGGTAGGATAAACACCTTTATATAAATTCATACTTAATGTCAATAACAACCTTGTGAAGTCAGCACCATGCTTAATGATTGACAGCTAAAAAACAGGTTAAACTAGATGGTTAACAAACCAAGCCATGCATCAGAAAGTGGTGGGATGAGGCATGAACTCTGCTGAATCTCAAGCTCTGCTCCCTTTGCCTTTATGACAGCTTATCCCTGCCAACCTAGGTGCTCAGCTTTCACATTGTCTCCTAAAACTCCCATAGAAACTTGCTCTTTGAAAAGAATTGGTTGCTGATCATTTAAAACTGAGTATGTTTTCCCAAATGTGTTCTAGAGAACACTGGTACTATGAACTATGGATTCCATGGGCAAATAAATTTGGAAAACACTTGGCTAAACAAATTTAAACAGGTTTTCACTGTAGGACTTCTAAGAGCCTTGGTTATACACATTGTGAAATAGAAAGGCTGATATAGCAATAAGATGGAGTCGGGTATTGCAATGGTGCATTATGATTCTCCAAAAGGGGATATTGTGAAATAATATAATGCAGTGGTTAAGCTCACAGTCTCTGGGGTCGGACTGATTAGGTTCAAATGCCAGATCTGTCACTAGGGTCTTGGGCGAGTTACTGAGCTTCCCTATGCCTTACAAAATGAATATAATAATAGAACTTACCACTTTCATAGGCATGTCATAAAGATTAAATGAAATGATACATAAAAAGTACCTTTAGAATAGAGCCTGTGTAACTGCCATGAAAATGTGCCTCTCAGACCTCCTGCTGCAGGGAGCAAAATTGAGTGACTGGGAGCCTCAGCTGCCAGTCGTCTGGATTCATCACTGTTCTTGTGCTGAGAACACTTTTTTCTCTGGCAGTGCATAGTGTGGGTACTGGTACAAGCCCATTCCCACAGGGCATGAGACTCTTCTAACAAGTGACTCCAGCTCTAGAGCTCCCACCCTCCCTGAAACTTTCTTAGCTCTGCTTTATAATCTGAGATTCTGTCAACCCAATTCTCCTTCTTTCTCCCTCTCCTTTTCTTTTTTTTTAATTTGTTTACTTTTCAAATACATTTGTCTCTGCCTTCCCCCCACCACTTTCCCTTGCCCCATCCCTCCCCCCCTCCCTCAACCCTTCCCTCTCCTTTTCTACCTGCGACTGCTTCTTCCCCTTTATTCTTCAGGTATTTCCACAATAAATCTCTTCTGTGTCTAATTCAGTTTTGACATCTGCTTCCTTGAAGACTTGAATTGGCATAGCCTGGCATAGCCCACAAAGTTAGTTGCCCAGGGAATCACTTAGTTAGGACGCATCTCATGGCACATTCCATGCAACACAATTTGAGGAATGAGTGAATATACTTCTGTGTTAAGTTTACCTGTAATAAAGATGTTTTAGGCATCTCTTACTGAGGAGGGAATATAGAGGAGCTAAGAGCAGAAGAATCTTCAAAAATCAAATTGCATATCCACCAATTACCCAACTAAGCAATATGATTGGCTCTACCTGGCATAGTAAATAGACTCTGCAGCATTTGGAGATGTGAAATAGCTTGCGATACTCTAAGTTCTCTTCCTGCCCTAGGACTCTTTGTATTTGAATTTGCTCCATGATAACCCAATTTGCCTTCGTGAAGCTAGGAACCAAATGGAGGAGGGGGCGGCGGGGGGGCAGAAGGAGGCAGGGATTGTATAACAGCAGTTCTCAGTCATTCATGGGCTCATTCACTCATTTAACAAACAGGTATTGAGCTCTCATTATGTATTGCAAGTGCTGTTTTCATTCCTAAGTGCTGAGAGATGAAGTGATGCAAGAATCAGATGCAGAAACAACTTCAGTAAATGTCATAAACTCTGTAAGTGAGTACCAAGTACTACAGGAATGCAAAGGAGAAAGAACTTGACTTTGCCTAACACTGATAAAAACACTGTTTTTTTTGGGGGGGTGGGGTTGAGTTTTTTTTAGAATGACAGAAAGGTAAAGGGCATCTGGGCAGAGAGAACACTGTGTAAAAAAGATTGGAGATGTGAAAGAAAGAACACAGATTGCTCAGAGAGCTGATGCTTATCGTAATGTCTAGAATTAGAGTTCATGATGGAAAGAGATCATAAAGACAGGTCAGATTTCAGTGGACTTCCTGTAGCACACGAAGGGTTGTGCAGTCACTCAGGGGGTCCCAATGAACTAGCTGGACATAATGAAATAATAAAGTTTCTGGAGATAATGTCACTGAGAATGTGCATGTACTGCCATGTGAGGAATCCATTGGAAAAACAATGTAAAAAACTGTTGACAGTAGCTACTAAATTTGTACATATGCATGCTCCATAACACAACAGTAATGCATGCACCTGCCTGTTGAAATAAAATTAAAAATTTTTCATATCAAAAAATAAAAAATAAAAAGATTGTACACTTCCCATGTAAAAGAGTCCTACTTGGAACTGAGCCCCAAACATTCAGCATAAGAGCACAGAAAATCTCCCTTGGGTGAGCCCAAACCAGTTGTTTAAGATCCTATCAGCTCATGACATGTTTGTAATAAAACAGGAATGGAACCCATGAGAATTTGCATGGGAATAGATTACATTAGTGCTTTGTTCTCAAAAGAAAGTAAGCACATTCTGTTGAAAACCATCTATATAGAATTGATTCAAAGCACTTAGAAGTAATAGAAAGGCCCATGTTTTTTACCATAACAATAAAATAAATACTAAGAAAATATGATTTCTGAGATAGTTGAGATTTCAGAGAAGCCTCTGTTTTGTTTTGTTTTTTCTCTAATAACAGGGGAAATTGTAGTTAGCCAAAAGCAGAGAAATTTTCTAAATTTGAAAAAAAAAAATTAGTTCCAGCATCCTTGTGTCATGTGACCACTCTTTGTGCCTTTATTTTACTCTATGTTCAATTTTTTTAAAACTCTCATTTTAAAAATCCATGAATATTTTATGAGCTGAGCCTAAATGTCCCATTATCACTAATTTCTGAGACTTTTTCTGCTCCATAACTGATCGTTAGTGAATTCATTTTGTATCCTAGTGGTTGTTGAAGGCAGTTCTAAAGGTGTTACACTGAGGGGTTTTCTTTTTAGTGAATTTATTGGGGTGACATTGGTTAATAAAATTATATCGGTTTCAGGTGTACAATTCTATAACACATCATCTGTATATTGCATTGTGTGTTCACCACTGCAAGTCAGAGTTTTGACATTAATTGATGAACACTTAAACTCATCATAACTCTGCTGGGATTCAGAATGGCAGAAATTAGAAAGATGAATTTCAGGAGATGAATCCATTGAAAAGAAATGTGACTTCAGAGTCATTACTGTTGAATGCTCAGAATTCCGTGACATACACACTGAATGCAATAAGGGCTCCTGGCTGCAGTCAAGCATAGGGCTCTAGTGGGGAGAAAAAGGGCTTATTCTGCATGTGTCAAGCAGAACTGGACCAAATCAGCAGTCCAACTTCACAGTTCTATGTCCTGGGCACACATGAGAAATAGGTTTGCCTTATTCTATTAACTAGTTAAAGATGAGTGTCTCCACAGAGTGGGAAGAAAACTATTTAGGTGGAAAAAATGAAGAGTTCTTATTTCTATTACTACCAAAGGATTTGTAGAAATAGAAAATGTCAGTCTGAACCTAGCAGACAGGAATCAGGGCTGCGGAATTCCATCAGCTTTGACAAGCAAGTATTAAATGAAATTAGGGAGTTAAGAGGGAAATAGAGCAGTTTTCCTTGGAGACAATGGGTACTTGCCTAGCTGTGCTTTTTGAACAGCTCATTGGGAGCTGGGTAAGTTTCTTGGTATGACAGAGCTTTTTTAAAATAGGAAAAAATAATGAAATTATGATGAAACATGTTAAAATCAATAACTATTCAAAAGCCATAGATGTCATCTCAATGTGGGTACAATTTCTCTGAGGTCACATCCTTACAATCAAAAACCCAATGAACACAATGACTTTTATTTCCTTTACTCTTCAAAACTCCACAAAGGAGTTTGTTTTGTTTTGCTTTGTTTTTATTTGTACTCTAACCTAACAGGCTTCCAACTGGTAACAAGAAAAGCCATGGGCCAAAAGCTATGAAGAATAGCTTAGAAGGTTTTATAAAGACCCTAACTCAGTGAGAGCAAGAACATAGTTAGCTAAGCTTTTAGGAAATGCTGAACTTATTAAATAATTAATAGCTACACCTCCTCTGGTCCTCTCTCTATTTTACTTCTCACAAATTCTGTATGAGGAAAGGGATAAAATTGTGTCTAATTTACAAGTGAGTAGGCTCAGGCTTGAAAAAGTCTATTAAATTTTTAAAGTCATGAAACTGGTTAACTTTGTACCCAGGTTTCAATCCCATGCACCTTTATCCCAGAGCCCAATATACCATTTTATCTTCCAACTTCTGGGTGAGTTGAGTTATTCATCAGGAGTATACAGTGAGCCCGTCCAGCTGATGGCAGAAAAGAATTGTTCTTACTACCACTAGTGTTCCACGCCACCAACCAACTGACTTATGCTATGTATTTGAGATGCAATAATAAGTTTTGGAATAGACTGGTATTCTTATAGATTCTAAAGGTAACACCTTTGGTACTAGTGATCACAGTAACATAAATCAGAATTGTCAAATAGCCTTCTTGTGAATATTGCATTCAATCTTGCCCCTCAAAACCATTCATATATTTGGAAGCCAACTAAGTAAATCATCACAGTGATGATATTTTCTTGAGTCTAGAATGTGCCTCACATTCCTGTCAGTTTCTTACCTGTTTTGTGTTCTTTTAAACATTTTTTCTGGTAGTGAGAATAATATGAGCTAACACAAAGGATCATATTGTCAAATCAGATTCACAAGTACAAGAGATCTTATCCAGTTTTGACCTTTAATAACTTCAAGAATTCAAGTAATCACAAGGCACAAATAGAGTGTGAAATGTTTAAAACTACCAACAAACACCGTGGCTGAGGTTCTTTTTTGCTATATTAGGACATGCTCTTGCCCAGATTAAATATACAAGGTTTTTCTGTGATGGGTACAGGTAGCTTTTATACAAAAGGGAGCTAATTTAGTGAAGAAACATCTCTATGTACTTCGATAAGTACATAATTTATGTGATATCTTCCCATGAATTATGCTCCAGAAACCCATAGATTCCAGGTTTATTTACTATAAGCAGCAATTCCAGACAGACCAGGTACCTCTTGCTAAAAATGTTTCATAGATGAATATCTCTCACTATTAAACATCACTAATCTGTTTGCCAGAAGGTCTGTCATTAGCACATTTACAAATGACCTTGACCAGGTCATCTTTCTCTCTTTTCCCCAGACTCCCCTCCATAAAGTTAGAGAGTAAGTGCAGGGCAGCCGCTAACCCTTTCCTTCCCCAATACTAGTCATCTTAGAAAACATAGAAAAATGCAAGATGAAAATAGAAATCACCTATAATTACTAAGCTTCCCAGCTGAGAAATATTTTACTATTAAAAATACTTTGCTCTGCTTCACTCTAAACATTTTGCTACACAGATTATATTTCTATGCAAATTGATTACTGAGAATCATGCACTCTCTTTATGATGCATTCAAAACAGCTTATTACACTTGGCAATATATTGAGACTATATTCCCATATTTCTAAATAATCTTTCAAAATATTATTTTTAATGGTTGTATGCTCTTAGGGCATTCGGATATACCCTTCATATTTAATAAATAACCATCATTGTATATTTAGATTGTTTTATGCTGGTAGAGTTTTTCTCCCATAAAATATTTAATCTATTCTAAACTCCCAGTGAGATATTCAAATAGAACTCAGCTGTTTCCCAATGCTAAATTTAACTCGATCACTCACACAGGAACGTACAGGAGCCTGGGTCTCTGAGTGGCTACCACTGGAGGGGCCCTCCTATAGCTCCACATGGGCCATATTGCATGAACAAGAAGTAAACTGTTGTGCTAAGTTCTGGATATTTAGGGACTGTGGAGTCTTTACCTAGTCTGCATGTAGGAAAAGTAGGATTTCTGTCCACACAATTGATTTCATTCTCTCTTTGGTCTTGTTTTTAGTTTATCCCAGAAATATTATTATGACTTACGTTCATCATTTCAGAGAGCCTCGCTTGTATAAATTTTTATTCTCCCAATATTATTCTGGTAACATAGCTCATGTCTAATTAGTTCCATATATTTCAATAGCAGATGATAGTCTGGCTCAGCTTAATTACAGCTATTGATGTAAGATAATAATATAGTGGTAATAAAAAGACCACATCTTTTTTATATTTTGGAATTTACTATAAGCTCCTCTGTAGCTGAGAGAGGATCATGTTTTCATTGCTCAGCTCTGAGACTAAAAAGAAATGTCAGAAATCACATTTCAGTATGCCATTATTTTTTTGCCCAGCTGTCTGTGTGGGCTTTCAGATTGCAAACTAATCTGTTTTATAAGCTTTTTTACCTAATTCTTGGCTTTATTCCCAGATTATATACTGAATACAGTTTTAGCTGCTAATTTCCTGAACGGAACATCAGTAGGACAAAATAGAGGCAATGTTTGTCTTTGCAGTCACTTCTCAAGTCACAGAGATAACTCTTATAGTTGGCAGTAGAGCTAGGAAAATACATAAATTAGTATCCCACTGTTCATAGATCTCTTAAATGTCATCTAGATAAAGTGAATAATAAAAGGGTGGACAACTGTCATATAAGAAGAGGCAAAAACGATTGGGAATTATCTTATATTCGTTTTTAACTTAAAAATGCAAATGTAGACAAGATAATATAATTAAAACCTTTAAATCAGAAATGCTATGAAGAGATGGCCAAAGAGTTGCTGGAGAAATTCCAGAATTCACTCTTTGTATTGAGAGAAGGTAAATGAAGAAGAATAGAGATTCCAGATAATACCAGATTAAAACTTGTACAAAATGGGCTCATCACACACTTATTCTATAGATGATATGCAAATATATTTTTTAAAAAATACAAAAGTTTAAAATAGTCTGTCATTATGGGTCCTTATGAGATATGAAAACTGAAAAATGAGGACTGAACTTAGAAAATTAAAAATGGAAATTTACCAAAACTATAAAAAACAAGCCTTAACCCCAGTTGCCACAGATTGCCCTGTGAAAAAAAAGCTAAAACTCTAAAACTTTTTATGAATAAACAGTTGAAAACGCCATTCTATGCCCTGTAACTATTAAAAGTGACTGCAACCTGTTTCACCTAATCCTAAATCGTTAATATCTGCCCAAATCACCCAAACTCTAAACCTAATTTCAATCTTAGGCTGATAAAAACCCTCTGTAAATTCTCTTTTCAAAACACTATTGAGACTTTGTTTTTAACGGTTCTCTCACTTGTTTGGAAGAACATAAATAAACTGTCTTCCATGGTCAACACCAGCTTCCTCAATGATCTTTAAAAGGTTTATAACACATATTTGTTAAGGTTTCATTCTTTTCTGGGGTTTTTTTTCATTTGTTTGTTGAAGGTATTTTTTAATTTTTTTTTTATTGTGGTAAAAACACTTAACATGAGAACCACCCTCTTAACAAATGTTTAAGTGCATTATGCCATATTGTTAACTATAGGCACAACATCCTATAGCAGTTTCCTAGAGGCTTTACATCCTGCAAAACTGAAACTCTATCCTGCTGATCACCAACTCTCCATTTCCCCTTCCTGCCAGCCCTTGACATCCACCCTTCTAGTCTAACTATTATAAGTTTAACTATTTTAGATATTTCATATAAGTACAGTCACACAGTATTTGCTTAGCATAAGTATTTAGTTAGCATAATACACTCAAAGTTCATTCACATTATTGCATATGATGGTAAAGATTTCCTTCTTTCTTAAATCTGAATAATATTCATTGTATGTATATATCACATTTTCTTTACCCATTTACCCATTTACCACAAATGCAGGCTGAGGAGCATTTAGGTTGTTTCTACATCTTGGCTATTATGATATTGCTGCAATGAATATGGTAGTTTACAAATCTCCTTGAGATCCTGATTTCAATTCTTTTGGATAAATAGCCAGAGGTGGGGTCACTGAAACATACGATAGTCCTGTTATCAGATGGGGCCCGGGGCCTGGAGAGGGTCTGTGTGTGGCCAGCCTGCAGCACGTGGATTCTTGACTTTGTGTAGGAAGGATATCACAAAACAATTCTTGGTGCAGCCAGGTGATTTTGAGACTATACTTATTAAAGCTGGGACAGTGAAATAAAGGAAAAGACTAGGGTAGAAGAAGCAACAGGAGAGCCTAGAGAGTGCTCTGGTTTAGCTCCCTAGAAATGTTATAGGAAAGAAGTGAGCCATGGCAGGGCTGCTTTTAGCTTACTGGGAAGCCAGAGAAGAGGGAGCCTTGGAGACAGGATGAGGGGTTAAGCCGAGGATGAGCTGCCACTCTCCATTGATCATCTTGTTGCAAGTCTCACGGGGACCCTTAGACTTTAGAAGGGGGTAAAAAGTCTATGGCTGAGAAGGTGCATGGGCATATTCTAGAGCAAGCCTGCGCCAGATCTTTGTCTTGAGGGTTTTTCTCTCTCTTGTACCGGTGAGAACCTTAGGGGAGGGTTTCAGCAGATTATTCATTAGCTTTCCAGGTGAGTTCTTAATATGCTAATGCATCAAAATGAGCATTTGGAGGCGGGGGTGGGGGGGTGGATTATTCTTTGGTCTGCTTTTACCATTTATCTTGGGTATGTCTGGCTGTCATCAGGTTTTGTTATTTGTTCCCCAGACTTTGTTCAACCTAGGGTTCAGCTGACACAAATGGCATTAATTGGGCCTCTGTTCTCTATTTCCCCAACCAAAGTGATTTAAGCTATGTATTATCTGGAAGGGAGGAGAGATATAAACCATTTGTTCTCAAGTGTCCTTGGATAGGGAAGATAAGGTATTACAATTCACTAGCTGGCTATAAGTTGTTCAAATTTGTTGGCCTTTGTTTAATTTTCTTATCTCAGTTTCCCTATTTCAAGAATTTTCCTAGCTTTTTCCTATCCTACCACAGTTCTATTTTTAGTTTTTTAAGAAACGTCCATACTATTTTCCATAATGGCTGTACCATTTTTATTCCCATCAATAGTATGCCAGGGGTCCAGTTTATCCATACCCTAGCTAACATTTGTTGCCTTTGGGTTTTGTTTTTTTTTTTCAGTTTCAAATTTTATTTCATTAACTTAAAAGGGGAACAAAATGTGTTTCAAATCTTAATAAATTCATTTATCCCAAACATGTTTTTACATAAAGGATACAGGATTTCAAGTAACTTATGATAGAGTCCATTATCCATATAAAAGTAAGTTTCTCCTACAAAACCTCTGCATTGAAAGACAAAAACATGTTTTTTCTTTTATACTGCGGAAGTACTAGATGCAAACTTCTGATGTAAATTTACTTCATTGTCAACTCTGATGCCGGAGTTGGGAGGCACAAATGTTCAGTCAGTTAAATGATACAAACCAAAAGCTCCTGTGTCTCTCAGATACAAATTAGAAACCTCCACTCATCTCTTTTACAGTAGTACCACATACTTGCTTCTCATACCAGGTCACTTCTTCTTTCCTTTCCCGTTTTTACTTCCCTCTTCTTGCTGAACACTTTGGTCACCACCTCCTGTTTTTTATGTCCTTGTTTTTAGTTTAGGAATCATTTCCACTGCATACAACATTACTGACTTATGTGATGGGAATTGTACAAGACACAGGCTGCCGTCTTCCTGTTTAAGTTGGACCCAGACTCTGCCCTTGTACTGAGCATCACAATTCCATTCTCTGGAGTACATTTTATTTTTCTCAAGAAAGGCATTAAGTCCAACTGCTGAGCACACATCTTAAATCTCTGTAGCTGTAGTATTCTCAACAGCCTTCCTTATGGGGATTCGCCAGCCCTCTGTGATGGTCTTCTTGTTATTTAAGTAAGCAGGATATATACAAATAAACCTGTCCTGGTTGGGCCGGAGTTCGCACCACCCACCACCCTGCAAGCTATTTTCACCCGTGCCCACCGGGTGAGACACTGCCGGAACATCCACTAGAACTCAGCTCTAATTTTTTTTTTTTAGTAATAGCCATTCTGACTGGTGTGAGATGCTGTCTCATTGTGGTTTTGATTTGGATTTCTCCGCTGATTAGTGGTGCTGAGCTTCTTTTCATATATACCTGGTGACTATTTGTATGTCTTCTTTAAGGGAAAAAAAAGTCTATTTTAGTCCTTTGCACACTTTTTAATCAGATATTTTGCATCTTTTGAGTGCGTTGAATGGTTTTTTATTTGTTTATTTGTTTTTCACTGTTAAGCTGCAGAAGTGTCTTAAATATTTTGATATTACCCTCCTATCACATATACAGTTTACAAACATATTCTCTCATTCTACAGATTGCCTTTTTACCCTTGAGTGTTTCCTTTGCTGTGCAGAGGCTTTTCAGTTTGATATAGTCCCACTTGCCTATTTTTGCATTTGTTGCTTGTGCTTCTGGTGTCATATCCAAGAAATCATTGCTGAAACCACTATCATGAAGATTTTATATCTTGTTTTCTTCTGGGAATTTTACAGTTTGGGGTCTTATGTTTAAGCACTTAATATATTTTGACTTGATTTTAGTATATAAGAAAATGATTCAATTTTATTCTTTTCTGTTTAAATATCTAGTTTTCCCAATACCATTTGTTAAAGAGACTATCCTTTCCCCCATTACAATAATTTTGAAATAAACTTATGCATATATGACCAACTGATCTTTGACGGAGGTGGGAAGATTATTTACAATGGGGTTTTTTAATTGAGGATTAAAATAAAATCAATGTAACATCTACTTGCCATGGTGCAAACTGTTCTCCCACCTACTCAACAGTCCTGCTACTGTCTTAGTAAGCAACTGAATACTCACACAATGGGACTTGCTTGCCCTTATACTATGCCTCTCCACAAAACATCTACCCAGTGCTGGGAAACCGTGGTTCATATGCAGCATACTCAAGCCATTCACTCAAAAGTTTTATCACTAATGAATATCAGATTCTTGCAAAGGTTTTCTTCTCTCCTTCATAATGTCTCCTCAGCCCAGAAAAGCAGCATAAATAATGTGAGGAAGTACCAGATCAAAGTTTAAAAGACAAGCTCTAGCCTAATGTCTAACTGCTCTACAGAGTTCCTTACTCAGTACCACCATTTTCCCTTTGGACGGTTATGCTTGCGGAGTGGAGAATGAGTACATACATGCATAGAGACTTCATAAATTCAGTCACATGTACTCAGGCTCAGAAAATTGCTACCCCACACACACACACACACACACACACACACACACCCCAACAACAACCATTTCAAAATGACTCAAAAGTTTTATTTTTCTGTCTTGAAGAACAGAAAGAGATCTTAGTTTTAGTACGTAATCTACAGAAATGTTAAATCTTTATGTTCTTCATATGCAACAGGGCTTCTCTCTGAAACCTCTCTTCCATCCCCAGCACACCTGGCTTAATTGTCTTTTACCTCTTTTCCTTTCTCATTATTTAATTATGTAGCATGTTAATGTGCATCAGAATCAAATATTCTATACTATACATAATTATATATGCTCTACTTTCATAGGACAGGCAGTATAGTAGGTTTGTTTATACCAACATCACAACAAATGTAGGAGCAATGCATTACTACAGCTATGACGTCACTAGGCAGTAAGAATTCTTCAGCTCCATTATAACAATTGTTGGGGACCACCATCATATATGCAGTCCATTGTTGACTACAATGTAATCATGCAGCTCATGACTGTAATCTTATTAACAACCATTTTACTGTAACTTGTATAAAATATGGAACACCATGGATGACTCTCAAAAACATTATGCTAAGAAAATAGTCAAACACAAAAGATCACATAATTTCATTTACATGAAATTATAATGTATAATTCATTTACATGAAATCTTAGAAATAGCAAAAGTATAGTGACAGAAAACAGATTAATGATCGCCCCAGGCCAGGGGCCTGGTAGGGGGTTGACTGCAAAGGGGCACAAGGGAAATTTCAGGAATGATGGGTAGGTTCCAAATCTTGATTATGCTGGTGGTTTCATAAATGCTGTCAAAAATCATTAAATTGTACAAGTAAATAATGAATGAATTTATCATATGTAAATTATGTCTCTAAATCAGGGGACACATTATATACATATATACATAAAAACACATATATTATACATAAATACATATAGGTATAAAATTATATGTATATAAAATTTTGAAATGTCTCCAAAAATAAAAAGATTCCATTTAAATTCAACTGGTTGAGTCTGCTCAATTTTCCTCTAATTTTAAGAGGTTTTTGGGGGTTTTTTGTCTTCTACCCCATGTGCTAAAGAATATCCATTCAGGTTATAGCACACATAACCTTGTCTAAATAAATGGAAGTGAATGAGGGTTACTCCTTGACTCAGGTTTAAAGAGAGTCTATAGAATTGCATCTGTGTTGTTTGTTTCTTTGTTTGTTTGTTTTCTTTTGTATTTCCTTTTTATTGAATTTATTGGAATGACACTGGTTGCCAAAATTACACTGGTTTCAGGTCCGCAATTCCACAATACATCACCTATACACTGCATTATTGTGTGTTCACCACCCCAAGTCAAGTCTCCTTCCATCATCACTTATACCTCTTATGCCCTCCTCCATTCCCCCTCACCCTCCCTCGGGCATTCACCACACTGTTGTCCGTGTCCATCAGTTTTTCTCTCTCTTTTTTTCTTTTTTGCTATTCCTCTACCTCCTCCACCCAGCCCCACCTACCCAACAGCTGTCAGCTTGCTCTCTCTGAGTCTGTCTCTCTTTTGCTTGTTAGTTCATTTTGTTCATTAGGTTCCAGATACAAGTGAAATCATATGGTATTTGTATTTCTCTGAAAATGTAAACAAGTTGAATAAAGGAACCACAGTTTAGGGCAGATCTGCACATATCTCTCTTTGTGGCAACGGCTGCTGCAGTCCTTCCTTTTCCATCTCCCAGAGGAATAATTACACATGTTCTGCTTTCTGCTCACCTGCCTCCTCATGTCAAATTTGGCATCTCTATTGCAAGATAATTGCTGCCTAGAATATTCAATTAGCTTTTAATTAAATATTGCTCATTATAACTGCAAGACAATAAAACATATGTCATTTGATTAACCAGAAATTCTAATATAAATTTCATTTATTTTTATGCCAACATGCACTTTACCTAATGAGACATTTGTCGTCCTGTTATAAAAAGAGTGCGTGTGATCTTATTTTCTTTTAGAGATTTGTTAAGTGCCTGCAAGAAAAATCTAAATATTAGATGCAACAATTTGTATTATTTTCTTTATCTCTGCATTAACTATCTAGAACAGAAAGGTATATGCAGTTATATACCATGAAAATTCTTGATAAAATCAGGTATTCGGATATTAGCTTAAATCCTGATTTTTTTAAATATATATTTTATTGATTATGCTATTACAGTTGTCCTATTTTTTCCTCCTCCCTTTATTCCCCTCCACCTGAACCCCCGCTCCCACCAGCATCTCCCCTGCCTTAGTTCATGTCCATGGGTCGTACATATAAGTTCTTTGGCTTCTCCATTTCCTATACAGTTCTTAACCACCCTCCCCCCCAGTCTATTTTGTACTTACTGTTTATGCTTATTCCCTGTACTTTTTCCCCCATTCTTCCCTAGCCCACTCCTCTCTGTTCTCCATTTCCGTGATTCTGTTCCTGTTCTCATTGTTTGCTTAGTTTGTTTCTGTTTTTGTTTTTTTTAAGGTTCAGTTTTGATAGTTGTGAGTTTGGTATCATTTTATTGTTCATAGTTTTTGATCTTCTTTTTCTTAGATAAGTCCCTTTAACATTTCTTATAATACAAGGGTTTGGTGACGAGGAACTTCTTTAACTTTACCTTATCTGGGAAGCATTTTATCTGCCCTTCCTCTCTAAATGATAGTTTTGCTGGGTACAGTAATCTTGGGTGTAGGTCCTTGCCTTTCAGGACTGAATACTTCTTGCCAGCCCCTTCTTGCTTGCAAGGTTTCCTTTGAGATATCAGCTGATAGTCTTATGGGAAATCTTTTGCAGATAACTGTCTCCTTTTCTCTTGCTGCTTTTAAGATTACCTCCTTATCTTTAATCTTGGGTAATTTAATTACGATGTCCCTTTGTGTGTGCTTCCTTAGGCCCAACTTCTTTGAAACTCTCTGAGCTTCCTGGACTTCTTGGAAGTCTATTTTCTTCACAAGATTAAGAAACTTCTCCACTAATTTTTCAAATAAGTTTTCAATTTCTTGCTCTTCCTCTTCTCCTCTGGCACCCCTATGATTTGGATGTTGGATCATTTAAAGTTGTCCCAGATGTTCCTAAGCCTCTCCTCATGTTTTTGAATTCTTTGTTCTGGTTGAATGTTCATCTCTTTCTTCTGCTCTCAGTGGTTGATTTGAGTCCCAGTTTCCTTCCCTTTACTGTTGGTTCCCTGTATAGTTTTCTTTATTTCACTTTGCATAGCCTTAACCTTTTCCTCCATTTTGTGACCATACTCAACCAATTCTGTAGGCATCCGGATTACCAGTATTTTGAACTGTGCATCTGATAGGTTGGCTCTCTGTTCATTGCTTAGTTCTATTTTTGGAGCTTTGATCTGTTCCTTCATTTGGGCCATGTTTCTTTGTCTTAGCGCACCTGTTAAGTTGGAAAGGGCAGAGCTTTAGGTATTTGCCAGGGTGGAGCAACTTGGTTCACTGCATCATGATGCTATATGTGGGGGAGGGGTCCAAGAGGGAAAAATGCCACTTGCTCAGCTCTCTGCTGGCTTTCAATCACTTCCCCTGCAACCCACAAGAAATTGGGCTCTTCTGGTGCTGATTCCTGGGTGGGTGGGTTTGTATATGTTCTATGACTCTATAGGTCTCTCCAACAGACTCTCCTGTGAGGCTGGGAGTTTCTCCCACTGCTGCAACCCCCACAGGTTTTTACATCTAAAGGTTTTGAGGCTTTCTTTTCCTGCACAACCCTGGATTGCATGGTCTGTCTTGCTCTCCAGCTGTTCCTCCTGGTCTATCTGCATGCAAATGTGGGACCACCTGGTCTGCCAGCAGCAGTCTTGCCCACCTGGTCCTCCAGCCACTGCCTTGGCATGCATTCTCTCCACCCTGGCTGCCCATCTCAGTCCCTCCTATTGGTCTGGATGAATGTTTCTTCTTTAACTCCTTGGTTGTTGGACTTTCATACATTTCTGATTTTTTGGCAGTTCTGGTTACTTTTGTTTTTAAATTTGTTGTTGTCCTTCTTTTGGTTGTGCAAGGAGGCAAAGTGTAACTACCTACATATCCATCTTGTCTAGAAGTCCTAATTCCCAATTTTTGATTATGTCACTTTATATATCAAAATTTATTATCTGTTAGAGGACAAATGCTTTTGATTTAACAGTGTATTTTTTTCCTGATTGTAACAGTCATATGTAATTTCACAAGAAACCTTTGAAAATACAGAAGGGAAACATATTAATATATGGATGTATTTTCTTACAGTTCTTTTTTCTAAAATATGTTTTCTATGTTTCTTACTGTTTTTTTAAAATTAAAATTATAGTATGTTTTGTAATATTTAATTCTGCTTTTTAAATTTAATGTTATATTGTGACCAAGTACCATGTCACTAACTATCCTGAAAATAAAAGCTACACAACATTCCATCACAAAGGTTGCATATAATTTTTGGATATTAGGGTTTTTCCATCAATTCTTTACTAATATAGATAATAGATTATTATATTTATGCATAAATATTGACCACATCTCTACTTATTTCCTTAGAATTGACTTCCATAAATGGAATTATTGGCTCAGAAATATTAAGGGAGCACTGTATTCTCAGCTCCTTGTGCCTTTATGGAGTATGGACAGGCCAGGTGCAAACACTTCCAGGTACTGTGTAGACTCTGAATCTGATCTTCCCATCAGGAGGAAGAGTGACCAATATGTTTGGAGAATTGGACAGAGCTGACGGCCCCTGATACAGGTATGTTTTCTGTGATGTGCATTTCATTCTTTAACATCTTGGCTCACTTAGGTCTTCCTCACCAGTGCAAGAACCCACCGCCACCACCACCACCTCAGCAAGAAAACACTGAAGTTTAAAGCCTCAAAACCTACAAGAGAGGGATAAAGAGCGGGTGGGCAGTAGGAAGTCAGAGTTACCAGATAGATCCTAAGGTCTATGACTGGAAAGAAGAGAAAAGGCCCCAAGTTCTCCAATACATTTTACTTAACAAGCCTGAACATTAGAATGCTTTGTATTCCTTGACTTAGCTTGGGACTCTATCTATTGGGTTGGCCAAAATGTTTGTTTGTTTGTTTCCATACAGTGGCTATAGTAGCACTTAGTTGTCTTTAACTTCATTTGAAACAATTTTGTTAAACTGTATTGTGACAGCTGGCATGTCAGCATGCATTTTTTAAAAACTTATCAAAATTAGTGAATATTTGTGAAGCCATTTTAATACTGAAAATGGAAGAAAATACATAACATTATTGGCATATTATGCTTTATTATTTCAAGAAAGGTATGGAAAAGGTACTGTGACTGATCAAATGTGTCAAAAGTGATTTGCAAAGTTTTGTGTTGGAGATTTCTCACTGGACAATGCTCCAAGGTTGGGTAAACCAGTTGAAGCTAATAGCGATCAAATTGAGACATTAATTAAGAACAATCAACATTATGCCACACGGGAGATAGCTGACAAACTCAAAATATCCAAATCAAGAAAGTTATTGGTTAAAATTAAAAATGTTTTTTATTTTACAAGAAAAAATATATATATATGAACTTTTTGGACAACCCAAAAATTTGGATAACCAATACAAAAACCCAAGTGGGGCAACAGGGGCAATCAGCAGGATCCAAGCAAGCAACAAACTCTTCACTAATCTTCCAACAAAAAAGTATAAAGCAAGAGCTCAGGGATTGTAGAGCAATCAAGTCACACTTTGAAAGACTCCTTTAGTAGCAAAACCTACTGCCCAAAGACAGCGTTTGATGAAGAATATCCAATTCACGAAAGCAAGCTAAAGATATCTATTACCATCTCTGCCTAGAACTACAAATTATGGAAGCCATAGGAGGACAAAAGACATAGATAAAACAAAATTTTAAATAAAATGCTGATATTTAATGCTTAAGGTAAAATTTCATACATTTAAGTATGATCTTGAGCTTATTCCAAGTGAAATTAATTTAATAGAAGAGTCTGAATGAGTTTTAAACAAACATGTGAGATCCTTCAATGACAAAAATAAAGAAAGTGCAGCCATAAAAGGGCAAAAGAAATTATAAAAGTAAGCAGAAATTTTTAAAAGGACAGGAAGACATAGAAAAGAGAAAGGAATCTCAAAAAATAAAAATATGAACATTAAAATTTTTTAAATCAATGAATGAGATAAATTCTAGAAGGGATACAGTTGAAGAGTAAATTAAGATGAGGATTCACCAAAAGCACAAAAATTAAGACAGTAAAAATTATACACAAGTACACATACGTTCATGTACGTACATATGTACATGCACATAGACAGGCATGCATATAGAGCAGTAAGAGACATGGAGGAATAAGTGAGAGATGCCAACATATGTCTAATAGGAATCCACAGATTACAGAAAAGGTAAAGGAGCATTTTTTGACAAGCTAATGGCTAGAATTTTTCCATTATGTCCTCAGATAAAATATGGACTCTAACTGCTAAGATAAATTATAAATAAATTCAAATTTAACCACAGAGTAGAATTATGAAACATCAAAACAAAAAAATCTTAAAAGCTCTCAGAAAGAAAAGATATATTATTTCAAAGAAACATTAAGATTGGCAGCAGATTTATCTTTTTCAGAAAATGATTTCAGAGGATAATGGAGTAAAATCTTAAAAGCACTAAGAAATAATAACTGTCAGTCGGGCCCTTAATTATTTATTTAGTGACTTTTTTATTTATTTATTCTGCTTTGTTCTTCATGATCTCTCCAACATCTAAATGTTGGAACATTCCAAGGCTGAATCCTTGGATCTCTTCTTTCTTTATCTTCTCTGACTCCCTCCCTCATGCTAGCTGATCTAGCCTTGTAAGTTTTATGCGTTATTCAAGTGCCGAAGAATTCTTTTTCAGTTACCTATTGTTGTATAACAAACTACTCTAAAACTCCATGGCTTAAAATAAAAGTTTGTTATTGTAATTCACTGCTCTGAGGGTTGACAGGCTCAGCTGGGCAGACTCCTAGTCCAGGGTGATTCTGCAGTTAAGGCCAGTGAGGCACAAATATCTCCATGAAGGGTTCTAACTTCCCTACAGCACGGCAGTCTCAGAGTACTAGAGCTTTTTACACAGTGGCTGATGCCCAAAGTAAATGTTCAAGAGACCCAGGCAAAGGTTTTTATTACTCAACTTTGGAAGTCCTAGACAGAACCTCACTAATGCCACGTTCCATTGGTTAAGGAAGTTGCTAAAGCTTAGAGTCTATTTTCAACACCGCTGCCAGAATGATTATTTTAAATGCCATATCATGTTATTTCTTTGCTCTAAACTTTCCAATGGCTTCCCATATGATTCACAAAATAAAAAATAATAATAATAAGCTAAGTACTTCTGCTGAGTGACATTACCTTATCCGGTGTGATTTTTTTCTTTGACTTTATCTCAAGCTATTCCTCTCCACCACCTCCCCAGCCTTCATCTCACTCAGGCACAATATCCTTGATGTTCCTTGAACACATGGATATTGGATACCCTCTCACCTCAGGGCTTTGTGCTAGTTTCCTCAGACCATTCTTTCATCAGATATCTTCCACCAGATCTTGTTCCCTCACCTCCTCAGAGCTTTGCTCAGATACCCCAGTGAGCCTTTCCTTGCAGATCTGCTCACCACCCAACACTCCTCATCCCATCCTCCACTTTATATTTTTACCACAGTAATTATGATGACTAGAAGTATTATCTATTTAATCTGTGATTTCTATCTGTGTCCACTAGAGTATAAGTTCCTGAAATGAGGACTTTTATCTGTTTTATCCCCTGATGGATTGATCACAGAATTAAACAGGGCCTGGCATATTGTAGATGTTCAATATATGGTGATGTGCTGGTAAATGTTTAACGATCAGCTCTCAAAACCAAAAATATTTGTCAGTTTCCATGGTGTATGTATTTCCAGCATCTAATTTCAAGCTAAGTATCACTGAACATGGATTTGGGAAGCAATAGGGACGTTTGGTTCTCATGAGAACCAAAAACTAGACACTGGCTCCAGCATGCCACTGTTATATTTGTTAAAAGTATGAGGGAAGGAGGAAGGAAAGAAGGAAAAAATATATCTATACTATAATCAAAATGGAAGAAAACAAAGACTTCTTCATATAAAGACTATGGGAATTGACCACCCACAGTCCTCAATGAAGAAACTACTAAAGAATGGTTTATTTAGAAAAAGACTAAAACCGGAGAGACTTCAGGAATACAAAAAAAATAATGGTAGTGCAGAAATTGATAAATATAATTAACTGTCAACTTTTAAAAACTTTTTAAATAATAACTAATTTTGGAGGATCCAAGGTGGCAGCAGAGTAGGTAGAAGCTACACTCACATCTTCCCAGGACCAAACTGGAATTATAACTAAAATATAGAAAGTCAACTTCAATAATCAACAAAAGACTAGCTGAACAGAAGTCTTTTAACCAAGAATTCACAGAAAAAGCCACAGCAAGGTGAGTAGGAAGAGCAGAGATACTAAAAGGGCTGGCCCTGCTCACAAGGGCAGTGGCCGAGATGCCAGGGGCATATCTCATTGGCAAAGATTCCCAAACACACACATCCTCTTAAAGGGCCAGCATACAAAATTTCATTCACAGCCGCTAACTGTGCTCCGGCAGAGGGACAGTGGAATGAACTGGAGTTATGTGAGGAAAGACTAGTGTTTGTGGCTCTGGGGAAAGGTGAAGGGACAGCACCAGGATGCCTGTGCTGAGTCCCTCTTCCACACTACCAGACACCGTCTTCCTCAGGTGAAGCACTGCGTCTTACAGCATCAACCTAAGGGAAGCTCACATGCTGCTGATTAGTCAGCTGCCTGGGCAGGGATGTAGGGGTTCAGGCAGACTCAGAGGGTGTCAGTGACTGAGCTGTGTGGTTCTGAGTCAAAGGCTACTACTCCCTCCTTCCCCCAAGCCGAGCTGTGCTCCCACCTATGGGAGAGGCACTAGCATCACACTCCCAACTCCCGGTGGCCCTGCTTTACAGAGCTCGGGCTCCTAGCAGATCTGGGACAGACTGAGTTCTGTGGCTCTAAGACAGGGACCATTTTTCCCTCACATGCCCAACTGGTGCAGAGCCCTCACTTCACAAAGTCAAATCTTGATCTATTTTGGCTTGATAAGCTATGCTGGCCTCACCCTGATAATTTCTTGAGATGCCACCCAACCACAAGGTCAGCAAGCCCCCAAGAGATGGCAGCTACACTTGATGTGTCTTGGGACTTTTGCTGAGTGGCCTCAGACCCAGCACTGACACCAAGATTGAACCTGTATCAATCTGGTGAACATCCCTTACCCCTACTAACTAAAAACCTTCCTCGTACAACTCGAGTACCACCAAAGCACCTTCCAGTGACTGAGCCTAATAGGCAGCTGGCAGGCAGAGGCAGGCAGAGGAGGCTTCAAGGTGCCTTGAGCCTTTTCCTGACCAGCCTCTGGACTTGGTGCTGGTGGAATCTGGCCTTGGTGCACAGCTTAGTCCTTCCCATGCGCATCCAGGCCCAGAAGAGGAAGCCACAAACTGCTGACCACTCTGTACCTCCAAAAAGGTTACCCTGGCCCAGTTGCAGGCAGCGTGTAACACTGGCCTGAACCAGAGTCCCTCCCAAGTTCATTTTACGAGACCAGCATATCCTAATTCCAAAACCAGACAAAGACACTAGAAAGAAAGAAAAGTATAGGCCAATATCCCTAATGAACATAGATGCTAAAATCTTCAACAAACTATTGGCAAACTGGATCCAGCAATTCACTAAAAAGATCATACACCATGATCAAGTGGGATTTATTCCAGGGATGCAATGTTGGTACAATATACAAATCAACAAATCCAATACACCAAATAAACAGGATGGATAAAAATTATATGATCATATAATAGATGCAGGAAAAGCTTTTGATAAAATCCAGTGCTCTTAAAATAAAAACTGTTAGCAAAGTGGGAATAGAGGAAACATGCTTTGGTGTAATAAAGGCCATATACAACAAACCCACAACCAACATCACACTTAATAAGCAAGAACTACAAGTATTTCCCATAAGATCGGGAACAAGACAAAGATGTCCACTTTCACCACTCCTACTCAACATAGTACTGGAACTCTTAGCCACAGCAATCACACAAGAAATAAAAGGCATCCACATTGGAAAAAAAGAAATAAAACTGTAGATAAAATATATGCACCCCTATGTTTACAGCAATCTTATTTACAATAACTAAGATTTGGAACCAGCCCAAAACCTTACAGTAGATGAGTGGATAAAAAGGCAGTGGTACATTTACACAGTGGAATACTACTCAGCTGTAAAAAAGAAGGAAATCTTACCTATTGCAAGTGCATGGATGGTCCTGGAGGGTATTGTGCCAAGTGAAATAAGCCAGTCATAGAAAGATGGATACCATATAATTTCTCTTATGTATGGAATCTAATGAACAAAATAAACTAACAAGAAAATAGACTCATTGATGCAGAAAACAGACTGACAGCTGTCAGAAAAGAGGACTGGTGATCTGGATGAAAAAGGTGAAAGGATTAACCAAAATGGAAAACTCATAGAAACAGACAACAGTATGGTAATTATGAGAGGGTCAGGGGAAGGGGTAGGTAGAAGAAGGTAAAGGGGGGATAAATGGAGAGAGAAAGACACTTGACTTTGGGTGGTGAACAAACAATGCAATATACAGAAGATGTATTATAGAATTTTACACTTGAAACCTATATAATTTTATTAACCAGTGTCACCCCAATACATTCAATAAAAAATTTTTAAAAAACTAATATGTTTTACAATGTACTCACTAAAACTCTCGACAAAAGAAAAGGGATTCAATAATAAAGAAACTATAGATAATGGCCTTTATCCTGTTTAGAAGTTGGATAGAGTTATTGAACAACTGTATATTAAATGTTTAAAGATAACCTCTAAAAGTCTAAAAAATATAGTCTATTTTTTATATACTCTATAAAGACTAGCTTCCAAGCTTTTATAGTACAAAAACAGGGGAAAAATATGGGAAGCCTTACATTGCAGTAGACAGGGATTGGCAAAAGTAGGTTTAGAGTTGTAATACTAACAAGTTATATAATAATTAATAAACAGTAATACAAGAATAAGCCCTGTTTCGCTTACTCACAACTGTAAACCTACTTTTGCACAACCCCATAGTAAATAATTAGATTAAGGGAAAAGGATAGTAAAGAGAACACATAAAATAAAATTGTAAAAATAATTCATAATACATGTACACAGATCAAATGCCTCTATTAACGAACAGAAACATAATTCCAATTTTATGGAATTGAAAGAGACATATACCTAAATAAAAAAAAATTAGATAATTTGAAAATGAATGGATGAAAAGCTATACCAAACTTATATATAAAAAAAGAAATGAAATACATAAATTTACTTATGATCCACTAAAAATGTCAGCACAGTCTTAATGCTTCCACCTAAAAAACAAAAATAAAAATATAAGCAAAGACAATGGTAAAAAGAATATTAGCTATAAAATTTTAGAAGCTGTAAAGCACGTGGATTCTTGGTAACTGACACCGCTGCTCGTGAAAAAGCAGGAAAGCAGCCTGCTTTACACAACAGACCCAGAATACTTAGATCGGTGGCACCAGGGGTCACCGAAATGGGGAGAAAATTGTACTGCAAATAGAAAGACTGGTTGAAAGTGTTTAAGAAGCAGTTCTCCTAGATCTTCTCAAAGGTCGTTTTAGATTTCTGTGAATAATATATGGGAACCACAGAGAAAGGTACCTGGCACAAAGCAAGTGTTCCAAATATGTTTGCCATTATTACTCCATAGTGAGAAGCTAATAAAGAATTCTCCAAAAGAAATGGAGAAGTAGTAATATTAGCATACTATATAAAGGACAATAAATACTAAAAGACTCCTCTAAAAGAATTTAAAGTTGTTTCATCTGGGTGAAGAAAAATAGAATGTTGCTAGGTTTTGGTTGTTTTTTGTTTTGTTTTGTTTTTTACCAGCATCAAGGAAGATTTGATTCCATAGGTATGTTAAAAATAAAAACCTAGCCCTGGCTGGTGTGGCTCAGTGGATTGAACGCCAGCCTGTGAACCAAATGGTCCAGGTTCGATTCCCTGTCAGGGCACATGCCTGGGTTTCAGGCCAGGTCCCCAATAGGGAGCGTGTGAGAGGCAGCTACACATTGATGTTTCTCTCCCTCTCTTTCTCCCTCCCTTCCTCTCTCTAAAAATAAATAAATAAAACATTTTTAAAAATAAAATAAAAAAATAAAAACCTAAATGGTAATAAGGAATAAAAGGCAGAGAAACTGTCTGGCATACTGGCAAATACTCACCAGAAGAAAGCTGGTGGAACAATATTCACAGCAAATAAAATAGAATTCAATTATTTAAGAGGGATAAAGAAGGGCATTACATAATTACCAAAGTATAATACTTTCGAACTGTGTGTTCCTCGTAGTATAGGTTTACCATAGATAAAGCAAAAACTGACAGGGTTATAAGAAGTAATGTTTTTAAAAACATACAAAATATTATTACCACAGTCAGAAGTTGTTATATCAAGCAAAGGAAAAAATAGAATATTGATTATTTAAGCAATAAAATTTATAAACTGTCTGCTAGATATTCACAAAGCTCTAAACCCAGCAAGAATTCAATTACACATGAGATATTTACAAAGTTGGCAAGGCTCTAAGTCACCAAGAAAATCTCAACAAATAAAATGAAATTTAAAACTCCAGAGCATATAGATCTAATTCCATGACCACAGTGAAATTGAATTACTTATCAATAGTAAAAAGAATATTTTAAAAAGATACCTATATGTTTGAAAACCTAGAAAAAATAGTCAGTTAAATAGCTCATAGGTTAAAAACAAAATAACAATAGAAATTGCTAAACAATGGATAATGATGAAAATTTTATGTATCAAAATAAATGGATACAGCTAAAACAATGTTTAGTGTTATATTTATGCTTTTAAATGCATATAAAAAAAGCAAAAAGATATAAATTAAAGAAGCTAACTGTTCATCTCAAAAGCCAAAAAAAAAAAATATATATATATATATATATATATATATATATATATATATATATAGTGAAAGAAAATACCTGAGGGAAGTAAAGACTATGTCGATGTCAATATTCTGGTTTTAATGTTGCACTATATTTTTGCAAGATGTTATATTTGAATGGAACTGGATAAAGGATAAATGAAATCTCTCTGAATTATTTTTTACAGTTGTGTGAGAACCTATATTTACCACAAAATAAAAAGTCTAATTTAAAAAAAAAGTTAAAACTCAACAATTAGAATTCTGGTCAAGATGGAAGCATAGGTAAACATGACTTGCCGACTCGCACAACCACAGCAAAAATTACAACTGAGCTACAAAGTAACTATCACCCAGAATCATAAAAAAATCAAGCATATGGAAGTCCAACAACCAAGGACTTCCTTGTAGGGACAGCGATACAGAGACACAGAGACACGGGATGGATGGTCCCACATTAACATGTGGTAAATAAAAATCGGGAGAGATATCTCAGGAGCAAAGAATCCCAGCCCCACACCAGACCACCTAGCCCTGGGTTCCAGTGCCAAGAAAATAAGTCTCCATAAATTCTGGCTGTAAAAACCAGTGGGGACTGGAATAACAGTAGAAACTGCAGGATTCTCAGGAGTCTCCTCTTAAAGGGCCCAAAATGGACTCAGGACTTACTCAGACTCACTCCCTCTGGGCTCCAGCTCTGAGGCAGCACCTTGAAGTGCACCAGTGGCATACAGAAAGAAACTGAAGTGTCTGGCATCAGGGCAAGTTCAGGCCAGGCAGCGGTCATTGTCCCTTTTTTTAGCCCTCCCCTACACAGAGCCACAGTGCTGTGGTACCACACCTGAGATTCCATCAGCCTAGTTCACATGGGTTTCCCCACCCTCATGATTAACTAAAGCTCCACTCCATTCAACTTATGGGTGTGCTTTTCCACATTAGGCCATGGTACTAAGAGAGGGAGTCAAAGCAGCTCTACCTAATACATAGAAACAAACACAGGGAGGCTGCCAAAATGAAGAAACAAAGAAATACAGACCAAATGAAAGAACAGAACAAAACTCCAGAAAATCAACTAAACAAAATGGGGATAAGCAATCTATTAGATGCACAGTTCAAAACATTGGTTAATAGGACGCTCAAGGAACTCATTGGGTGCTTCAACAGCAGAAAAGACTCAGGTAGAAATACAGGTTACACTAATGAAATAAAGAAAAGTTTACAGGGAATCAACAGTGAAATGGAAGAAGCTGAGAATCAAATTAATGATTTGGAATACAAGGAAGAAAAAAATTTAATCAAAACAGCAAAAAGAAAAAAGAATCCAAAATATTGGGGATATAGGGTAAGGAGCCTCTGGGACAACTTTGAATGCACCAACATTCAAATCAGAGGGATGTTTGAAGGAGAAGGAGCAAGAAATTAAAAAGTTATTTGAAAAAATAATGAAAGAAAAGTCCCCTAATTTCGTGAAGAAAGTAGACATACAAGCCCAAGGAAGCACAGAGAGTCCCAAATAAGATTGATGCAAAGAGCCCCACTCTAGGACACATCATAATTAAAATGCCCAAGGTTAAAGTTAAAGAAAGGCTCTTAAAAAGCAGCAAGAGAAAAGCAGAGAGTTATCTGCAAAGGAGTTCCCATAAGATTGTCAGCTGATTTCTCAAAAGAAACTTTGCAGGTTAGAGGGGACTGGCGAGAAGTATTCAAAGTGAAGAAAAGCAAGGACCTACTACAACCTAGATTACTCCAGCAAAACGATCATTTAAAATGAAAGGGCAAATGAAGTGCTTCCCAGACAAGGTAAAGCTAAAGGAGTTCATCATCACCAGGCCATTATTAGATGAAATGTTAAAAGGACTTACTTCAGAAAAAGATCAAAACTATGAACATTAAAATCTCAATAAATTCACAACTATCAACAATCGAATCTAAAAAACAAATTAAACCACCAAGCAGAGAAGAAACAAAATTGTAGACATGGAAGTTCACTTAGAAGATTACCAGTTGGTTGGAGGAGGTGGAAAAAGGGGGAAAAGGTACAAGGATTAAGAAGTACAAATTGGTAGACATGGAATAGGCAGGGGGGTGTTAAGAACAGTATAAGAAATGGAGAAGGCAAAGAACTTATATGCATCACCCATAGACATGAACTATGGAGGGACTGCCAGAGGGAATGGGAGTACTGGGTGGAGGGGACAAAGAAGGGAAATTTGGGACAACCGTAAGAGCATAGTCAATAAAATATATTTTTTAATTAATTCATTAATTTAAAAAAAGAAAGTCAATCAATAAAACAAAGACAATTTCTTTAAAAATATAAATAAGTTTCACAACTCTCTGGTAAAAATGATCAAGAAAAAAGTGAAAGATATTAGAAACAAAAAATACAATGGAATTGAGATTTTCATATAATATGAAGAACTTTATCACACTAAAATTATAAACTTTAATGAAATGCAAAATTTCCTAGAGAAATATAAATTAGCAAAATTAACTCTATATGAAATAAAAACCAAAGTGAACCAATAACCGTTAAATAAATAAGTAATGAAAAGTTTTCCTCACTCTCTCAACAAGTGACAACAGCCTAGACAGTTTCATGGGTGAGTTTCACTGAACCTTAAACGAGCATATAATATAGTGTTTTTCCATAGAGATATTATGAAACCACCTATATACCTTATATTCTATAAGAGCCACACTAAAAAGGTGACATTAATTTTAATAATATATTTTATTTACATAACCAAAATATTTTATTTTGATAAATGATAAGGAGTAGAAATTCTATTATTAAAGTATTAGTGAGATATTTTACATACTTTTTTTCATAATGTCTTTGAAATCCAGTGGGTACTTTATCCTCACAGTACATTTCAATTCACACTCATTGTGCTACCAAGTGCTCATTAGCCACATGTAACCAGTGATTACCATGCTGTACAGCACAGCTCTAGCCTCTATTGTAGACACACTGTTTCATATCAGAGGAAACGCTGATACCAAAATAATAAGAATACAAGAAAAAAATTGTAGACTAATCTCACTTAAAGCATAAAGGGGAAAATTCTAAAATATATATATTATATGAAATTCATATGAAAAAGTTAAAGGTCAAGAATATCCAAGAAAATTTGAAAACAAACAAAAAAATAGAACTTGACCCACCAGATGTTAAAGATTTTTTGAAAGCGAGGTAATAGAATTGTGTGACACTGGTGTAGGAGCAGACAAATAGGCAAAAGGAGCAATATAAGGAACATGGTATGTGACAGAAGTTACATTGCAGAGCAGAAGGCAAGAATGTCCTGTTCAGTTCATAGTTCTAGGAAAATTTTTTATCCATAATTAAAATATTTTAATTAGATTCCTACTTTACATTCTAGACAAGAATATATGATAAATGTTTTAAAGATCTCACTATGAGTGAGAAATGAAACTTTAAAACTCTAAAACAAAATATAGCTTTGTGGTAGGGTTTCTTAAACAAGATTTCCTAAACGAAATCCCTAAAGTATAACTTACTTAGGTAAACATTGGTAAATTTTACTACATTAAATTTAAAACTTCTATAAAACAGAAAACAACACAGAAACAAAATTTAAAAATCATTCCCAGGCTGGGAAAAGATACTTATACCGATAAAGCTAACAAAAGAGTAGATCTAGAATATATTTTAAAAATTCAAAAATCAATAAGGAAAAAATGAAAAACTTCAACAGAAAAGTGGACAAAAAATATAAAAAGAAAAAAATTACACAGCAAAAAAAAGAAACACAAATGGCTATTAAATATATGAATAAATGCTCAATCTCACAGTGATCAGGTAAATGCAAATTAAAATAATGAGATAACATGCACAATCATCAGATTGGTAATGGAGTTTGATGATTTTAGGGATCATTGAGAATATGGAGCAATAGGAACTCATACACTGCAGATGGGAGTATGAATTTAAATAGGCACCATGGAAGACAATTTACCAACGTCTGATAAAGTTGGTCATGTGCAGGCTCCATCACCCAGCAATTATGCTTCTAAATAAACATGCTTAAGAAACTCCTCTCATTTATTGCGCAGACCAATTGATTTCTCACTTTTTTGTCCTACCTTACCCATCCAAACTAGGTCCAGAGGAGGCTCCAAGTATATTATGTTGTTTTCTTATAACAAATATAAAAAGTAACTTCTTTGAGATTATGCCACTGCCCAACAATACAAAAGCCACCACTGTAAATTTTGTTTAAAATAGCAGTTTTCTTTCCCATCACAGATATAAATTTCATCGTAGGAAGAAAGTATTGCCAGAAGGAGTAATAAAAATGGAAGTTATCTTTGAGAGTAGCTACATTTAGAATAAAGTTCAAAACCCTTAGGAGGCCGTGTGAGGCCATGCATTCCCTCTCACAGGCCTGCCTCTCCAGCATGATGTCGGCCCACTCTTCCCCGGCTCTTCCTCACTCCAGCACAATGAGTATCACTTAGCTCCTGGAATTCACCTTGGCTCTCCCACCAAAGAGATCTTGCTGTTCCTTCTACCTGAAAGCTGTCTTCTCTACCTCTTCATCCTGCCAATTCATGCTCAATATCACAAGTCGCATTTCTTGGCAAACAATAAATACTTGATAAATATTTTTGATATGAAGTACACTGGCCAAATACTCAAATTTTTTGCCCTATTTGACTGCTTGTCGTTGGAGTTGAATCTGTTATAGTGCCTTTTAAAAACAGGTCACAATCTAAGAGCTATACCCAGTCCCAGGAAGAGACAGATAGAGTGTGTTATTAGAATGCCAGCGGGAACAGATGCAGGATCAATGAGAACATGTCCATCACTCCCAAAGCATAATGTGAATGGGACCATTAAAAGGAATGTTCTGTACTTCAAGAGCATTTCAAGGGCACGCAGCAGTTCTTTTAGATGTAGGGCATCTTGTCACAGTTCTGCTGCATATATCCAAAATACTGTTTTTGAAACTTAATCTGTGAAGATTACAACCAACAAAAGTCCATTTGGATCAGTTTGGGGGATTTAGCTAGCCAAGTGATGTCATGGCATAATCTAAGTACCTGGAAGGGACAGTCTCCCACCTCTGAAAACTAGCCCACCTACCCGTTTGGCCCTGGTTCTCAAGCCAGTGTTGTTCATTGTGCTTGTCTGTCTGCCTGCTCTGGCCAAACTGCACAGTTCTCAGCCTAGCGGGTTTCTGAGGGGGCAGCTGTCTGTGTGAACTTGTGGCACGCTAGACTGCAGGATTAAATATGCCTGACCAGGAATTTAGGCTGACAGGTCAAGGATGAAATGACATTCAAGTAACACCTCTCTAGAGCACTGTGAATGTCCCGAGCTGCCCCAAGCTTTGGCGGTCTACATGTTTTGTTCGGGCATGCCATGCCCTCTTTGAACAAGCTTCAGGCAGTCTGGATGTCAGTAGCAGCTATCTTTTCATGAGATAACTGACCTTAAATATAGCCAACTTCCTGGAAATTTGGCACATGCACCTTGGGTCAGAAAGTTGCCCAGTGCCTGGGCCCATCATTATTTACATGCAAAGGTGAGAACCAACCACCCAGAATGTCACGAAACAGCTTTTCCTGTAATCAGAAGCAAGAGTGTGGTATAAAGGTCCAGAGTGTTAAATCCTGCAGGAGGATGAACATCCACACACAGACCCCGCACCCTCGGAGGAACTGGTCTGCCCACCACAGTATATGCTTGCCTCCCAGCTTTGCAGCAATTAGAAAAATGAATGGCAGAGTTCCCAGGACAGGAGCCTCAGCAAGTTGCAGACATGGTACCAGATGTGTGATATGTCCCATTATTTCCTGTGAATATATCTATTCAGCAATCCTTAATGCCTCAGAAATTCTGGGTCGCACTTGGCCCTGCAAGCCTTTAAAGCTAGCCCATAGATATTTCCAGTCACCCAAGCCCTACCAGGGTCTGTGGATGGCTTTGTTGACCATTCATGCCAGGCTGCCAAATGGATTGTGGGTCCATGTTGTGTTCAAGCCAACAGACAAAAGCTGGAGGAGAGGTATTATCAACTCTCCACTTCTATGCGGCAAGGAACTACAGCATGCTCAGCCACCATGGAAAACTGTAGCCTGACATTTCTAAGTGCAGAAGGGTTAAACAGATCAACAAAGGGAACAAAATATCAAAGGACAAGATGAGAAATGTGTTCTTACAGAACTATTAAAGCCAAAATAGACAACACTCTCATGGAGAAAAATAAATTTTAAAGACACTCCTGTGGGTGACCTGCTGTTGATGAGTATTTTTCAGAAATCAAGCAAAGGACTATTTTCACTCCACCAACCAGGAGTATCCAGCTGACAATTCTCCACGGACCCAGATGGCTAAAATTCTGAAGCCAAATGCCACATGACAGAGTATTATGAGCAAAGAACAAATGATTTACATGCATCTTATAATATTTAAACCCATTTTTAATATAAAGAAAAAAAGGAAATATAACATTTAGTTAATAGAAAATTCATTTCCCATGTTCCCACTGAATAAAAGTGATTTTTTTAAGCTAGTTTGAAGGGGTGTCCAATTATTAATCCTCCCCTGAGGATCCGCTTCTTCCCACTGGGCCCTAAGGCATAGCCACCTGCAAGGGGAGAGCAGCGTGGTTTCACAAGCTCACTCGTGATTTTTTCCTGGGGGAGGCAGGAGCTACGGGGTTCGGGTGCATTGGGCAGTGAGTCAGACATTTGCTCAGCTGCCTGAACACAGAGCACCTGTAAGGGAGGGGAAGGGAGTCCTCTCTGAAAGGGTAGACAAGTTGAGAGAAAGAGAGAGGAGGCTCTGAACTTCCATAGAATGGGAGTCTTACATTGGTCTCCACCTGCTGCACAGAGTCCTGTCAAAGAGGTAAGTGTGATAGTATCTGTACCACTACCATGGAAAGCAGCAAACCCCACACATCAGGGCTTTTCTTCTAGTGAGCTGGCTGCTAAAATTTCCCAACATACCGCAGCTCCTATTATTCACTCTTCCTTTCTGTCAGCTCTCTCATGCTCTTCTTCTTGCTACCCTTCTTCTTCACCAGCTATAGACTTTCATTCCTTTCACCTGCGCTGTTCACCTCGTCTGGGAACCTTCTTGGACCTCTCCTCCTTCCACATCCAGACTGGGCTCCTTGTTCCATCAGACCACTTGGTTCATGAATCCTTAACAACCTAGCCCTACCCTGTCTAAAATTCCCCAACCATGAATCCATCAAATCTATCCCCATTTCTCCTACCTCATGGCATCCCAGAGTTGCTGGAGAAAATATCATAGCCCTGAGTGTTGGATTCATTTACATCTGTGGTACAGAGCCTCACAGCCTCCTCCGTGCTTCCCAGAAATCTATCTACTTATGCTTGACCAGCTTAGCTGTTTTAAAATTTATCCACTTTCCTAGAGTTAACTGTTCTCCTCTACCCTTCCCCACACAGACTGTCTGCAGGTTATCTCATCTCCTACATCAAGGAGAAAAAGTTAAATAGAGCCATAGGACAGGAATTCCCTCAACTTCTTGATGGTCAGCCACAAAAATACCTATATCTATGTTATCTTATAGCTCATCCTCTTATTTCAATTAAATTTTTTTTCCTGCTCCTCTTTCTCCACTGTACCTCAATTTCCTCGTCTATAAAATATAATAATATCAACCTCATGGGGCATTAGTGAGTATTAAATAACTCATTACTTAATAAATGGAATATACCCTCATAAGGCTTTTCAAACATAGCTTTATTGAGATCTAATCTACACACCATAAAATTCACACCTTTAAAGTGTATAGTTCAATGAGTTTTAGTATATCCACAGAGATGTATCACTATCACCACAATCTAAATTTAGGGCATTTTTATCATCCTGAGAAAAACCCTGTACCCAGTAGCAGTCACTCCCCATTTCCTTCTCGCTATGGCGCCTGAAAATCATTAATCTACTTTATATCTTTATACATTTGCCTATTCCGCACATTTCACCTAAATGGAGTCATACACTCTCTGCTCTTTTGTGATTGGCCCCTTTCTCTTAGTACAATGTTCTTCAAGGTTTGATCTGCAAGGCTCTCTCGGGCACATGGTAAGTGTGCTATGAGTATTGCTGCTTTGCAATTATCACTTCCTGGGCTTATTCTTTCTTAACAACTAAGTCCCAACTCTTTCTGAGTAACTTTAGTGATTTTCCTCTCTCTGCAGTATTTTCAACTCTTCTTTTCTACTTTTACCTTTGTCTTGACATATAAACTCTCTGAAGCCCATCCTATATCCAGTTACTTCCTATCTCTCTCTCCAGAGAAAATGAATTTAAAATCTAGTCTATTGTTAATGCTGCATTTTACTATTTACTTCTCACAACTACTCTAGCATCTAATAGTACATGCAAAAGGCTTATCTTTAAATTGCCATTGATTCTCAGAGATGGACCCTCAAAACCAGCAGGTTTGATCTATTAACTTGAACTGTATGAAATGGTCAATATGCAACCACAATTGTCTTACAAAATGGCCAAATTTTTGTCTGTCAAGTTCGGCAGATTTCTTGAATGAAGTTAAACTGGTGGGTATGTCTCTGAAGAGAATAAACTGAATGTTTCACAAAGATCCTAATATTATTTCTGATTCCTGAAAGACTGGGTTTTGCTGATACAGTTGTAACAAATTCAGCAACAGTATTTTGCTAACATGAGGTCATGGCTTAATTTTTATAAAACTATATAGAGGTTAGGATTAATGATATGAATAAAATTTAAGTTATGAAAGGTCTTATAAAAGATGATCCACCCTTTAAACTGCTTGAAGGAACAACTATTAAATTAGTCAGCTGACAGCTATTATCTGAGAAAAGTGCTTCATAAAGTTATGTTTTTTCTTAAGTGGTCAAAGACCATACAGAATCCAAGTAATAGAATGAGGATAAGGGATATCACATTGAGAAGTCTTTTAGTCAGTTTAATAAAGGTTATCAAAATAGAACAATAAGTAGGATTAATAGTAAAGGAAAAACAAATGGGTAATAAAGAATAATAACATTAACCTTCCTTTGTCTTGGTGGAAGCTGCCTTTTCTGTAGTCAACAATGTATTCTATTATCTTGAGGGGAAATTTTATATAGTCAGAAGCTTCTGGATAATTCCTAAGAATCCTAAATCTAAGGTCTCTGAATTAATGGGCATCTAATAGTCAGAAGAAAGTACATGTCTTTTAAGTTCAGATCACCACCTTGTAGTTTTAGTAGGATGTTGGATGTTAACATTATCAGGTGAGATGTATTCCACTGAGGCTTAAAGACATTTTTTTCCTAATATCTCCTTTAGAAAACTCAACAGGTTTCAGAATGTGAAGAGCCTACTTAAGTAAAAAGTTGGAGACATCACATGAGTCTCCTGTAGCATTATGTCATATCAACTTGTAATAGACTAGAATCTGCAATTGGAAATTATGTCCAAATGCATAAGGCAACTTGTTTTTAACTCTAAAAGTGACAACTGGTAGTTTTAAGAAAAAATTGATCGTATTGCCATCAAGGCTAATGACAATAATTTGGGTTTTAGAAATTTGAAGTTTTATAGAGGTTTAATGGTTATAGATTTAGAATTCCCTATGTTCTCTTAATTTTCCCTGAACATTAAGGGAGGGAAACAATAGTGGAGATTCTGAGTAAAAGGCAAAGTGAGATGGATTAGATATCCTTTATTTTTATCATTTCTCTCTTTCTCTCCTCCTCTCCTCTCTCAAGTAGCTTAAAGTAGACCCCTCTACCATTCTCAAGTAGTTTAAATTGGTGTTATTTGCTCTGTTTGACCAAAGTTGGGGTAATTTGATTATCAGTTATAGTAATAACTGGATTCATCCAAAACACATCTGATATGTTTAAATCATGAGTACATATAAACTTTTAAAAAATACTAATTGGTCACAATTGGGGAGTATTATAAAGCAACTTATTATTTTCAAAATTGGTAAATACAAAGAAAAAAAGAAGCATTTATATTTCCTTTTCCTACATGAATGATACCACTGAGTACTCAATATTAAATAAAAAGTTTCTCTTTTAAAAAGTATGTCACACAAAGCAATCTACAGAGTCAATGCAATTCCTATCAAAATTCCAATGGCATTCTTCATAGATTTAGAACAAATAATTCTAAAATTTGTATGGAACCACAAGAGATCACAAATAGCCAAAGCAAACTTGAAAAGGAAGAACTAGTCTGGAAGCATTACATTTCTTGATTTCAACTACATTAAAGCTAGTGTAATCAGAACAGTATAGTATTGGCATAAAAGCAGACACATAGATCAGCAGAACAGAATAGAGAGGCCAGAAATAAACCCACGTGTATATGGTCAACTAATTTATAACAAAAAAGCCCAGAATATACAATGGGAAAAGGACAGTCTCTTCCATAAATGGTGTTGGGAAAAATGGAGAGCCACTTGCAAAAGAATAAAATTGTACCATTATCTTATACCACACACAAAAATTAACTCAAAATATATTTAAGACCTGAAACAATAAAAATCCTATAAGAAAACATAGATAGTAAGCTCCTTGACTTCAGTCTTGGCAATGATTTGAAGGAAAAACTTTTGGTGCCCAAAACAAAAATAAACAAGTAAGACTACATCAAAACTTAAGCTACTAACAAAAAAACAAAAAGGAGACTCAAATAAAATCAGAGATGAAAGAGGAGATATTAAAACTGATACCTCAAAATACATAGGATCATAAAAGACTACTGTGAACAATTATATGCCAACAAATTGAATAACCTATAATAAATAAATAAATTCCTAGAAATATACAATATATCAAGACTGACTTCCAGTCAAAATGGCAGTGTAGGTAAACACAGCTCGCCTCCTCACACGACCACATCAAAATTACAACTACACAATAGAACAACCATCACTGAGAACTGTCAGAAACCAAGCTGAATGGAAGTCCTACAACTATGGAATTAAAAAGAAACCACATTAAGACTGGTAGGAGGGACAGAGATGCGAAAGAGGTTGGTCCCACACCCACATGTGGTGGATAAAAATCAGAGAAGGATATCTCAGGAGTGAAGGGTCCCAGCCCCACACTAGGCTCCCCATCCCAGTTCCAGTGCCAGGAAGATAAGTCCCTATAACTTCTGGCTATAAAAACCAGCAGTGATTGAAGCTATGGAAAAACAGAAACTTCTGGAGTCTCAGGCAGCTTCTCCTAAAGGGTTCATGCACAGATTCACTTGGACTCACTCCCTCTGAGCTCCAGTGTAGGGGCAGCAGATTGAAAAGAATAAGAGATATTTCAGGAGAAACTGAGTTCTCTGACATCAGGACGAGAGTTGCAGGACAGTCTTCTCCCAGTCAGAAGTGCTGGCAGAAGCCATTGTTCCTTTTCTGAGCCTTCCCCCAAAGGAGCCACAGAGCCAGCAGGAAGGCACCATTCTGAGACTCCATCAACCTCGCCCATGCTATTTACCTCACCCTGGTGATTCCCTGAGGCCCTGCCCCACCCAGTTTTCTGGCCCACTCAAATTGTTTCCAGTGGCTTTTCCATATGAATACTTTGTATTGACCCATACTTCAGATTTTCCTAAATTCCATCAAACAAGAAGCATCCAGCTTCAGAGAGCCCCATGCCTCTCATTAAGTTACCTCAAGCGTGGCACTAGCAGCAGCCAGCTTTGGTTCATGGCTTGGCCTTTCCTGAGCACCTCCAAGCCCAGCACAAGCAGCAGCCATCTGCAGATCATTTTGAAGCTTACTCTGTGTGACCCCAGACAGAATACAGGTGGTGACTGACCTGAAATGTGCCAAGAGCAATCAAGGCTCAACTACAATAGGAAGATGTATACAACCCACATGGTGAGTACACCTTAGAGCCCAACCTGAGTAATAAGGAAGGCTGTGCCACTGGACTCTGCAGGACACCTACTATATTAGGCCACTCTACCAAGCCTGGTAGACATAACAGCTTTGACTTATACATAGAAATAAACACAGGGAGGCTGCCAACATTCATATGGAATCACAAAGTACCCTGCAGAGCCAAAATACCATTAATAAAGAACTTAAACTGTAAAACTCCTAAAAGAAAACAGGTAAAAATCTTCATGACCTTGGTCTTGGCAGTGATTTCTTGGATAAGACACCAAAAGCACAGGAAACAACATAAAAATAGGTAAGTGGGACTACATTAAACTAAAAAGCTTCTGTACAGCAAAGTAAACACTCCACAGAGTGAAAAGGTAACCTATGGAATGGGAGAGATACCTTTACAAACCCTATTATCTGATAAGAAATTAATATCCAAAATATAGACACTACTACTACAACTCAATAGAAATAAATAAATAAATAACCCCATTTTAAAATGGGCAAAAGATTTGAATAGACTTTCTCCAAAGAAACCAACATATATGTGAAAGATGCTTAACATCACTAGCCATTAGGGAAATGCAAATGCAAACCACAATGAGATATCACTTCACACCTGTTGGGATGACCACTATAAAAAAATAATAATAATTAACAAGTGTTGACAAGATATAAAGTTTCAGTTCTACAACAGGTATAGTTTCAGTAAGACAAAGTAAAAAAGTTTCTAGAGATGTGCTGTACAACATTGTGCTTATAATTAACAATGCTGTACTGTACACTTAAAATTTTGTTAAAAGGGTAGAACTCATGTCAAGTGTTCTTACCAAAATTTTAAAAAATTTCAATAAGCCAACCTGTAGGGCGAATTTAGTTAATAGCTCAAGGCCACTGGGAGCAGAACCCTCTCGTCCCAGTGAGGCAGGAGAGCAAGAAGCTAGGAAAATTCCTGGTCAAGTGGAATGGGAAAATTGAGACAAGGACATAAGTCCAAATAGTTTGAGCAACTTACAGCCAGCTGGTGAACCACAAGAATTTATCTCCCCTAACCAAGGACACTTGAGAATGAATGGTTTATACCTCTCCATCCTAACTAGAAAGTACATAGTTTAGAACTATGTACATAGGGCAAAGGACCCGGGCAGACGCTTTTCCAAGGAGGAGATACAGAGGGCCCAGAGGCATTTGAAAGGATGCTCAGCATCACTAGCCATCAGAGAAATGCAGATCAAAACCACCATGAGGTACCACCTCACACCGGTCAGAATGGCCATCATAAACAGATCAACAAACAACAGGTGCTGGCGAGGCTGTGGAGAAAAGGGAACCCTAGTCCACTGTTGGTGGGAATGCAGACTGGTGCAGCCACTGTGGAAAGCAGTGTGGAATTTCCTCAAAAAGCTGAAAATGGAACTGCCTTTTGATCCAGTGATTCTCCTGCTGGGACTATACCCCAAGAATACCAAAACACCAATACAAAAGAACCTATGCACCCCAATGTTCATAGCAGCACAATTTACAATAGCCAAGTGTTGGAAGCAACCTAAATGCCCATCAGTAGATGATTGGATCAAAAAGTAATGGTACATATACACAATGAAATACTACGCAGCAGAAATAAAAAAAGAACTACTAAACTTCTCAACAGCATGGATGGAACTGGAGAGCATTATGCTAAACGAAATAAGCCAGGGGGCAAAAGACAAATACCATATGATCTCACCTATAAGTGGAACCTAACCAACATACAAAGAGCAAGGAAAATAAGACCAACAACACTGAAAGGAAAAGAAATCAACAGAGACAAGAGGGAAGGGGGGGCGGGGAAAAGGAAGGGAAGGGAAAAGTCAAGGAACATATAGCAAGGACTCATGGACAAAACCAAAGGGGAAGAGCTGAGGGAGGGAAAGAGGGAGGGGGCAAGGGAAAGTGGTGGGGGGTAGGCAGAGACAAATGTATTTGAAAAAATAAATTAAAATAAAATTTAAAAAAAAATAAAGAAAGAAAGTACATAGTTTAAATCTCCTTAGTCTGGGAGAGAGAGAACAGAGACACTATTAATGTCATTTGTGCCGGCTAAACCCAAGGATAGATGAAGTCAGGGGAACAAATAACAAAAACCCCATTAAAAGCCAGACAGACCCAAGATAAAAGCAAAACAGTATAGCAGACAAAAAAATATTCCCAAAATGCCCCTATGCACTCATTTTGATACATCAGCATATTAAAAATGCTGATGAATATTCTGCTGAAACCCTCTCTTAAGATTCCCACAGAAAAGAAGGAAAAAAAAAAGATTAAAAAGCCCTCTGCACAAAGACTCAGCACGAGCTCACTCTAGAGCTCTCCCATGCCCCTTCTTAGGCATGAACTTTTTATTTCCTCCTAAACTCTTAGGGTCTCAAGGAGACTTGCAGCCAGGGGAGCAGTGGGCAGTGGCAGCTTGACCCCAGGCTTACCCCCGATCCTGTCTCCAGAGCCTCCTTTGTCTCTGACTTCCCGGTGAGCTAATAGCAACCCGACCTTGGCTTACTCCTTTCCTATAACTTTTCTAGAGAGGCAAAGTCTCCCCACTTACGCTCTCTCCTTTTACTTTTTCAACTGTAAGTTTTGTCTTTGTTTCACTGTCCCCAGCTTTAATAAACATACTCTCAAAATCACCTGGACTCGTGTTGTGAAATCTTTCCGACACAAAGTCCAGAACCCTCACACTATAGGCCGGTGCCTGTGGGGTAACACCGACATAAGGCTCCTATCATGGTAATGCTCAAAAAATAGATACAGAAAAAAACGAAAGCACAATTTGGTCCATACTTTCACAGATGCATTTCCGCAATATATTTTTTTAATTCCCAAAGGAAAGAGTGATCCATTATTTATAAACATGACTTCCTAAAATGTTGTCCTCTGAGAAAGTTTCACATAGGCTGCTTTAAAAATGAAAATATATCTATTACTTATAACAAGAGGATGAAAAGAAATAGCTCTTTAATTAGAAAGGAGGCAACTTCCAAAAGACTATTTGACGCAATCCTTCCTTAAGTACCATATTTCTCACTAGAGGGAGCTCAGAGCCCACTGATCAATAACAAGAAAGTGAGTAAAATGCCATTTCACTTCAGGGGAAAAGGGTTTGTTTGAGTAAATATGACATCTAATTTCAGAAGTTCGGATTTTTTTACATGCCAATTTTCTTTGATTATATAATTACATGAAAGGTGATTAATGCAAAGTTTCCTAATAGTCAATTGATATAATCAGCTAGTATTATAAGTAAGCATGGTATAGGTCTAACAAGAGATGTATTACATTATCCCTGCTCTCTTGTGAGAAAAAATTCCTAGTGTATTCATGAGAAAGTACAAACAATGTAAGGTAGTAGTGACGATTATGGGTACCAAGAAAGGCTGTCTGGGGAAATATAATTCTTCCTCTCTGGCTGCTCTGTTAGTGTTTCCGAGTATAATCCTAGGAGGCATTTTATCCTTTAAAGTTGCACGTTCTTGGGTACGGCTGAGAGGAGGGCTGTCTCACGGCCAGTCCTAAGCTCGTGTGCTCAGCAGCCTGCTTCTTCCCTGTCACCCACTGCATCTACTCAGGCCCTCTCAGCGCAGACACTGAAGAGCCACGAAAGAGGTGCTGCCTCCACGCTGACCTTAGCTGCCAAATCCTCCCTTCCCAACAGCAGTGTTAACTCAGGACAGCGTGGAACAAAGGGTTACCTAATGCTTGGGGGGACGGCGGGACTGCACCATACCTTAAAAGTCGCTTGTCTCTTTGCCTTCTGCAACTGAGAACTTCTCAGTGGCCGTCATCACTCCTCAGGTTCCAGAACCACTGCCATCCCCAGGTTATAACACCTGACTCCAACCCTTGAAAATTTTCACATTTCTCTTTATCTTACATGAGGGTTCCAATATGTCCTATGCAAGTATGTCCCAAATATTATATGGGACATACTTATTCTAAACAAATTATTTCTTATTTATCTGAAATTCAATGTGTTTCCTAACTATAACAGCTCTACTCTAGAGCATTTACTCTGCTTCCCCTGGGGTCAGAGGAGGAAACCCAGGGTCCCATCCCCCCCCCCCTTTATTAAACAAGTTCTGTTTCATCCCCTCCTATCCAGCCCATACACAGAGGAAACCATTTATCTCATTTCTCTTCCTTAAAACAAATATTTGGTTTATGTTTTAAGTACCCTGGTTTTTCTTTCTGTCTCGGTAGTGTATCACCTGTCTGTTAACATACTTGCATGCACCAAGTTAAACATTAATTTGTTTTCAGGTTTCAGAATAGCCTCATCCACACATCTGGTTCATTAAATTCGTGTTCATTCAGTGTATGCTAAGTACTGGCACATGAAGGTGAGCAAGAGAATGGCTCAGTCAGTGGAGACAGTGTAATTGAAAATGAAGAGGTAGCAACTATTCCACATCAGCTGATGGCGCTGAACCTAGCCGAGAACACTGAAGTCACATTTCGGTTGGCCATGGATTGTAAATTGGTGACGTTTGAAAGGAACAAATAGCCTTCTGGAACACCAATATCACACTTATATTTTTCTTACATAAACTTCTCTATTTCTGAGCGAAACCTCTGGAAATTTATCCCCTAAAGTAATCTTTTCTATGAACCTCTTGAAAAATTTTCTTGAACTTTAATGTAGGAAAGGAAAGGTGAAGTATGGGGCCAATCCCGGCAAGAGACAGCCAAGTAAGAGTGGGTTTTCCCAAGGGGACCAAAGACTCTGCGTTAGAGTGAAGTCAGGCGCGCTCGCGCGCTCGCTCTCTCGCGCGCTTAAGGGATACAGTCCAAGTTTGCCACAGCCGTCTTTCTTTGCGCATCTTTCTAAATAACACCCGTCTTTTTTTAGATACATTTTTTTTTTTCCCGTATGGACCAAAGCATTTAACCAAGTTCTGTTGAAGCCCGGACCCAATCATTTGATTTTTACTTATTTCTGCACCTATAGTTTATGTGTAGATTTCACTGTTTAGCTTTCAGAAGCAATTTACATACGCCACACACACTCCTTTTTGTTTCTATTCCTGGTTCGAAAGAGAGCGAGCTTTACTCTCCCCAAAAAGTAGAAAACAGCAGATGCGGCTCCAGACCAGGACGCGGGCACAGCGATTCCAAGATAGTGTTTCCACCAGGAGAATTTGTGAGTCCTGCTCTCCGTGGAATCGCTCTGCACCATGTGTACCAGCGGGCCCTCCGGAGGGAACACTTCGTATTCCCAGACCACACACACGTCAACCTGCTCCCCGAAGGCACGGGACACGTGCGCACCGCGAAACGGGAGTCAAGCGTGCGCGGAGCGGGCGCGCGCAAAAGGCCGTCCGGCGGAGGCGGGAGCGCGCTCCGGGTCGACGTCATTGACCCGGGTTGGCTGCACCGGAAGAGAACGGGTGCGCGGCGCCCAGGTCTGGGCCATGGCTCACAGGCCGAAAAGGACCTTCCGGCAGCGCCGAGCAGACTCCAGTGACAGCGATGGCACCGAGGGGCCATCTGCTGGACCCGGGCAGCCGGGGGAGCCGGCAGCCCCAGGCCCCGAGGATGAAGGACCGCCTCCTGGAGGAGGCCGCGCAGAGGCAGCTAGGCGGCCCTTTCGGGGCCGGGGCTCTCGGGGCCGGGGCCGGGTCTGGGCGAGTTCCCGGCGCGCCATCGGAGCGGCACCCCGTGCGGGCGGCGGCTCGGGCGCTCCAGGTGACTTGGGACAGCAAGGTGGGCGCCGCAGGTGGCGAGGTGGGGGCAGAGCAGGAAGAGGCCCGCGGGATTCTCTTGAGGTTTCTGCAACTCGCTGCCAACCACTAGCAATGCTCGGTAGCGGACAGCCCGCCTGCGAACACTTGCCCGCTTCCCGTGTCTCCTTGGGGCTCCTCGGGGGAGTAGAAGGAATCCTGTAGGGTTTGGGGGCTTATCTTCACCGTCAGATGAACCATCACCAGTTATAGCTTTAGTGCAGTGCTTCATGTTGTTTTCCTAACACTTAGGCGAAAATTGTATGTGCCTTTTGAAAACGTCCCCAATTATTTTTCTAGAAAATACTTAACCAGAATATTACAGTAGAAGAATGCACATGACAGACTTTGAGACATATTCTTTTGCCTGTTTTCTTTTTCACCGGTTATTTGGGAAAATTGAGATATAAGTGACAATGTATGTCACTAAGTAACAATACATTGATGACACTGTAGACTATCAATAAAGGCGCAATAAAGGCATTAAGTAGAATGTAATTTTGAAGTACCTTTGCCTTCTTAAATACAGGATTCAAGCATCATAAATTTGTTTACATGGAATGTATTCTAGTTTGAATTGGGGCTTTATAAAAATGCAGTTTTTGGTTAGTCTTGAGATAAAAAAAAAATTTTCTCCCCATTATTTTTAGTCCAAGTATTTTGAGGATTTCTTACTATTTTTTCTAAATTTCTGATACTGTCTTTTATTTTTATGCTCCATGTGAGTCATCTTGTCACTGGAAAGGGATGGGGGTCAAGGCTGTTCTACCCCTGCCTGGCCTGAAATGTGTGGGTTCTTCACTTCATGTAGGAAAGGTTTCATGACAGGAGTCCAGGTGATTTTGAGTGTGTGTTTCTTAAAGTTGGGACAGGGAAACAAAGGACAGGTTTAAGACAGAAGAGGCAAGGTCACAGAAACAGGAGTGAGCGTAGACGGGGCTACCTAGACTTCGGTAAGGAAGTCACAGTAACGGGAGTGAGCCATGCTGGGCTGCCTGGACTCAGAGAACACGTTATAGAGGCAAAGGAGAGTCCTTAGAGACAGTACAAGGGCTTAGCCTGGGACAGGCTGCCACTGCCCACTTCTCCCCAGGCTGCAAGTCTTGTGAGGTCCCGTAGAGCTTGCGGAATTAAGCAAAACTATGCTCTTGAAAAAAGGTGAGGAAGGTGCACAGGCTGGAGAAAGCACCATGGGGCCCTTTGTCTTAAGAGGTTTTTATCTGTTTTCTAAAGGTGGGCGCTTTAGGAGAGCTCTAAGGGGAAGGTCACAATAAAATATTCAAAAGCTTTCCAGGTGTGTCTTTTGCTAGACTGATGAACCAAAATGAGCTTGTAGGGGAGTTTAGGATCCCTCTCTGGTCAGTTTCATTGCTTTACTTTTATCTTGGATTTGTCTGGTTAATTGGGTTTTTATTATTTATTCCCCCAACTTAATTTGTTCTGGGGTTTGGCTGGCACTAGTGACACTAATTGGGTTTCTGTTATCTATCTCCCTGACCAGAGTGACGTGCGCTACCCAACTCTCCAGTTGGGGAGGAGAAGTATAAACAATTTGCTCCTAAGTGTCCTTGGTCAGGAAAAATGAGATCTTGCAATTTATTTGCAGGCTGTTAATTGCTTGGCCTTGTTTAACTATTTGTCTCAGTTTTCCTCCAATTTCCAAGGAACTTTCCTAGCATCTTACTATCCTGATTAAACTTTAATAGGGAGAATTGAGGCCAGGAGTTGCCTTTTCCCTTGCCTTATTTAAAAAAAAAAAAAAATTGCCCTTAAACGTTTTGGTCTTACTAATCTCCTAATACTCTTAAAAATAATTAAGGATCCCAACAATCCTTTGTTTCTGTGGACTACATTGATTAATATTTACCATATTAAAAAAATTAAGATAAATTTTAATTAATTCATTTTTAAATTAACCCATTACAACATAAGGATAAGTAACATTTTTGTGAAAAATAACCTTTCCAAAAAACACTAAGAGTGGTACAGTTTTCAATTTGGAGCTCTCTTTAGTGTGTGGCTTAATGGAAAACAGCTCAATTCTCAAAGCTGCTCCTGCATTCAGTCTGTTGTGATATACTGTTTCATTTGCAGTATGTGAAGAAAATCACAAATAGGTGATTAAGAGGAGTACTTAGTAGCCTTTTTAAATTATCAAGGGTGTTTTGATTTAATATTACAACACAGCTCAAGTAAAACTTTCTTAAAGGTTAGTTTGCAACATAGAAGCTAAAACTGTATCAAATTTTTTTGTACTTCATTACATTAAAATCCACTGGTCTGTTTTGCGATTTTGAATGGATCTTTTACCCATGCATGATTGGTAACGTGTTTGATTATTTGGAAAGTATTGGTTCACTTTGCAGATCTTGCAAAGGTTGGTATATTTTATGATTCCATACCCCCCCCCAAAATCCATTAATGTTACTACTGATATAACCAGTGTTCTAAAATTCTAGTTTTCACTTGAAATCTCTTCATTCCTGAAGTGAAAGGCACAACCCTTTTGGCTCACTTTTGTGAAGTGTTTGATATAGGTATTCGATATCCACGTCTGAGTAGCTAGTTTGCCAGTTGTTTCAAGTAAACTGGCGTTCGTCCTGGGAGACAGTGGCTGGTTCAACCTGCAGCTCATCACGAAGGGGCTTTCGCTTCAGGCAGCCATTGCGTTTCAGTACATCCCAGACGTGCTTTGTGCGTGTTTCCATTTTGTTCCCCAGATGATTAAAAAGATGTGTATTTATGGGTCAAGATTTAATAAAATTAATCATTTGTATTGCTTTATTAAGGATCATAAATGAAACTGGCTTTTTCTCCTTGCCAGTGCATGGTAGTGAAGCACGCAGGCGTGGGTACTGGAGACCGGTGTCACTGTCTTGAGTTGTATCAAGAGGCCAGCAGTTTTACCCACTGCTGCTGTTGTTTCATTATATAAATATCAACAGAGCAAAAAGGGCAAGTAAAATGTTAATATTGTGATGAAAGTAGTTTTGACTTTACAGGCCCTCTGAGAGGGTCCCAGGGACCCCCATCGGTTGATGGACCATGTTCGGAAAACCACTGCTCTGGTGTTGATCAGCTTTGAGAGTGAGTAGGAGTTGTCATAAGTAGCAGTAACTAGAAAGATGTAAGCTGCAGCTATATTCCTTTGTCTTTTAAGTTTTGATCATACTCCAGACTTTTTTTTTTTTAACTATATGCAGGTCAAATTAAGGGAAGTTTTTAAGACAAAGAGTACTATTTATGTAATCTTAAGTGGTAAGTGTATTCATAAAAATTACAGAATAATTGTGAATTAATATATCCTTTCTTTGCAGTTATCATGAATTCCTTTACATTTTGCTCATTTAATTGTCACAACACATCTTTGGGTATGATCTCTTAATGTCATCTTTAATAGGTTAATTGACAGACTATCCTTCCCAAAATCACATAATGGAAATAGATCCATAATTGATTTGAAGCTACAGTGCTCATTACAGTACTTCTTGCCACGAGCCATTGAGAGATGACATAATATAAAAAGAGCCTAAATTCTACAGTTGGATGAAATTTAGTTGAGAGCCCTGCATCCCCATTCGTTAACTTTGTAACATTGGGCATGTAATTTAGCCTATTCAGTCCTGATGAAAACATGCATTCTCAGTAATAGCATTTATTGATACTTTATACAGTTGTGTGTATTAAATAAAATAATCCTGATAAAGCAGATTCCAATGTACCTAACACATACTAAATATGCATTAAATATTTTTCTCTCTTTCTGCTTATTTTCTACAATATTTTTTGTTTTTTGGACAAATGTTCCAGATTTGTTCAAAAAACAAATCTGGAGTTTTTTCCCCCTAATGTTCCCTTCCCTCTTCTCATTACATCATTTAAAGGAGTATTTTACTAGATAGGTTGATAATACAAATAGGGTAAATCTTTGTACACTTTTCAGATCACCCATTGGTTTCAGAAAGAACAGAAGTTGGAGAAAAGTCTGTATAGCTACTTTAAATAAGTGGAGTAAAATGAGAACACCATATTATACATATGCCATGTGTTGCTCAAAATTTTTATTATTGATTCCAATATCTTGACTCTCTCTTGTTACATTCAAAAATATTCTCCTAGAATCCAGAACAGTTGATCATTCAGCAGACGAAGAGGATGGAACACAGCATGCCTCCGAAAGTAAGGATGATCAGAGCTCACCTTCCAATAGCTCGAGTTCTCTGGAAGAAGAGTTTTCGTCAATAGGTTGGTGATTTTGTAATTTTTTAAAGAATTTTATTTCTAATATCATTATTTTCTATACCAGTGATATTATTATTAATAACATAAACTCTAGTGAAGTATGGGGCAAGTAGTTATTACTAATGGTGGTCAGAGTTTCCATATTGAGTGCTCATTTCCATTACATAACATACCTAGGGTCAGACAGCTTATAGGAGGCACAACTAAGATTCAAACCCAGTCATTCTGCCCCAGAGCCTGTGTTCTTAGCTACTGTGCTGTAGTGGGTAATTCACGTCCATATCTCAAGGACAGTAGGAGTTTGTCAGTGAGGAAGTTTGAGGTACAGGATGTAGCATATATAAAACTCTAAGAAAGATAACATAGCATGTGTAGAGAACTAAAAATAGTTGTTGGGCTGAAAATATTGGAGTTTCAGAAAGAGAAACAAAAAGTAAACAAGCAGAGGGACAAATCAGAGTCAGGCAAAATAGGGCTCGGGGGAACTACTGAAAATTTTATGTAACTAGATGACATGACCATTTTTGTGTTTTAGAAAAATCAATCCAGATCCAGGGTTGGCGAATTACCACCTGTGGGCCAGATCTAACCCACCACCTGCTTTTGTAAATAAAGTTTTTGTAGCCACACTCATTCCATTTTGTATTTTCTGAGGCTGCTTTTGCACGGCAGAGTTGAGACATTGACAGAGACTTTACGGCCCACAAGGCCCAAAATGCCTTTTACTGTATCTCAAGGGTTCATTAGTTGTTATGTGCTCTGTTTCAGTCTCATGAAACCTAAAACCAGTTCTGAGGAAATAAAGTAAAATGCATAGCTTTATAAAGGAAACAAACGAATTTTCAAAGAACATATATTTTCAAAGAAAATAACATTTTCAAAGAAATGTGCTTTATTAACTTGTTAGGTAAGAACCAATAGCTACTGTAATTTTTTTCTTACACAAGGCTACAAGATACAGATACTTAGCAATGAAATCTAGTAGACAAGTGAAGCCTTAGCTAGACTCTAGCTACAGCACTGTCCTGTGGAACTTTCAGTGATGGTGTAAAAATTCTGTATCTTACTATTCAGTGCATTAGCTGCTGATCACATCTGGCTGGAGAGCTCTCGAAATGTGGCTAGAGCAGCTAAGGAACTGGATTTTTAATTTGATTTAAATAGTAACATAGGGCACGTGGTTACTATATAGAAGAGTGCTGCTATAGAAGATGGTAGATTGGAAAGGGTAAGACTAATTGTAAAATATTGCGGCACTGAGCACCCAAGGAAAAAGGCAGTGTTTGGAAATGTGCGGGATAGTTTTTAGTTGTAGTGACTGAGGTGCTGCTGGCAGTAGTGCCCTGGGAGCAGGCAGTGAGTGTCTTGCAGGGTGCGGGACAGTTCACAGTAAAGGATTGTCCCTCCGCAGGTGCCCCTTTGAGAAACACTGATTGGAAGTTGAAAACTTGTCCTGTGAGGAACACTTTTATCTTCTTTTTTCTGGAGAAGAAAAGGTGTAGAGGGAATATTAAGATTAAGGACTGGCATGTGGAAGGAGTACATTTATTTTTGCAAATGACTGAACCGTTAGAATGATCCAGTAATGGAATGTTTGTCCTTAGATGTTCAGTGTTGCAGCAACTACTTGTTACCAGTGGGGCATGGTGTTTAACCTCTACCCCTTAGATAGGATATAAAATTTATGAGTTATAAATCTATAAAAACATGTTTTTTATTATTATAAAGCATTATGCTGACTTTATTTATTAATCGCATATCTGCCCAGCGTCTGCCACAGGAGAACCCTTGAGCTGCATGTTAGATATGGACAGGACAGGATAAAGTACTGTTTTTCTCTTGAATTTTTCTTTATTGTCACTTAAGAGGATTAGCTTTATGTAGCACTAATGTATCACCAGTGAGTCCCTTCATTGTGATTTATTAATTAAATCTTAACGAGTCATTTGCAGGTGACTACTTCCAACTCAAATATTTCTGTTTCTGTTTTCATACACTTGAGTATTTAAACCTACATGCATCATCTTTACCTGGTTGCATATTAAAATCCCCTAGGGGCTCAGATCAGCTGAGTCCTGACCTCTGGGCCGGGGGCCTGGGTACCGGCAGATGATCCATCTCCCCAGGTGATTCTAATGCAGCCGGGGTCAAGAAGTGCCAGTATAACCTGTTGTGATGAGTTTGAATTTTAATTTTGCTGTAGGTTATATACCAGCTGTCTCTCTCAGCTTTAAAGACATACCAGGTTGTCTTCAGTTACATTCAATAAAATCATTGAAATGAGGCAAAATATAGAACCCTCTGGCATTACATTATAATCAACATTTTTTAGGGAGGAGTAGTTATTCAGCAGTTAAGAATCCAGTGCATTATGTGATTTCCCCCACCTATTTTAACATTACCCACAAGGAGAACATGCCACTGCAACTGTTAAATGCTTTGGGAGGATGAGAAGACACCTAACCTGTATCATGTTCCTGGATAAATACTAATCTATAAAAAGTAAATCACTTGATTTGATATTCCTTGTTTGTTTTTTTGTTTGTTTGTTTTTTAATCTTCACCTGAAGATAAGTTTACTGATTTTAGAGCCAGTGGAAGGAGGGGAGAGAGAAACATCCATCAGTTGCCTCCCATATGTGCCTGGACCGGGGATCGAACCCACATCCTTTTGGTGCATATGATGACACTCCAACCAACTGAGCCACCCACCCAGGGTGATATTCCTTGTTTTTAATGAGCATATATGTTTCTAGTGATTGCCACCTACTGCTTCATAATTAATGCAAGCACTTTTTGTTTTCCTTAGGACTGGTTATTACATATATTGGTCTGTGATTTCTGAAATCTGTCTCTTTTATTCTGTTTCAGAAATTGGAACATTTCTAGTCCTGGCCACGTAGCTCAGTTGGTTAAAGCATTGCCCCACCACACCAAGGTTGCCGGTTTGATCCCAAGTCAGGACACAAAAAAAATCAACCAATGATTGCATAAGTGGAACAACAAATTGATGTCTCTCTCTTGCTTTACCTATCCTCCTAACCCCTTCCTCTGTCTCTCTAAAATGAATAAGTAAAATTTTCTTTTAAATTGAAACATTTCTGCATCTCCAGCAATTTATTTTTTCTATTTATTTTTGAAAGAGCTTGGACCAACACGTGGGAAAGAAGAAGTTTGACTTGAGCCTCAGTGAATTGACACCCTAACTAATATTTTGAAGTGTTTGAAATGGTGAAGATTTCTCTTACCATTTTGTTTAACCTTAGCGTTTTACATAAGAAACCATTTCTTCCCACAGTGTAAAGATTAATTTTAGATCGTGCATGAAGAAACTTGTTTTGAATCGGAAGAGGGCCTATTAATAAGGTTATACTCTATAAAATAAAGAAAAAATGAAACAAGACTCTATTAAAAGATGTTATCTTTTAAGTCTCTCATTCATCTGATACTTTTTCATTTGGTTCATTTAAAGATAAGTTTTAATAATTAAAAATTATTTTTCTTTATCAGAATAATTTTCTTCCATTACTGATGTAGATTTTGAGCCATTTATATTCATATCAAAATAATAAAGAAATTACAAAACTGGTATCTTTTTTTTTATTTAAATGTGAGGAATATTTATTTCTGCTGGTGCTTGGTTTTCAATATCCTCTTCATTTCTTTCAGTAAATATCCCTGATGCAGCTTTTATTCAGGCAGCCCGCAGAAAACGTGAATTGGCCAGGACCCAAGAGGACTATATTTCTCTGGACGTCAAACATACTTCCACCATCTCTGATATGAAGGAAAACAGCGATGAAGATCCTGAGAGTGAGCCTGATGACCATGAAGAGAGAATACCATTTACTCCAAAGCCCCAAACACTTAAACAAAGAATGGCTGAAGAAACAAGTACATATTTAATTTACTTACAATATATGACTATAAAGGCTTGTTTGCTAGAATATAATATTATGATAAAACTTCCATGAAAAAAATAATGTAGTGTCTCATATGCTAATGGGTGTTGAAGTTGATTTTCATTTAGTACCAATGTGGTCAGTGACATTATGCCTGATAAAGACATGTCTATCAAAATGTTATCAAAGGGTGTGTGTAATATTGTTTACTATTATTTGATTTCCACTCTGTTTTTTGACAGGTTAAAAAAAATCCACACTGTCTTATTTTTGATATTGAAAATTTTTACTGTCACCTTTATAAAGGTTTGTGTTTTTTTTAATGGAAGCATCTACAGGGATTTTAGGTGTCGGGTATTAAAATCTTCCCGGCTACTATAAAAGATTTCCTCAACCAATAATCTTTAGGTCTCAGAGAACTGTTTTCACATTTCTCATTTATAAACAATATTATATTTTACTAATATTTTTGTCACTTCAAATAGTATAATTTCAGAATGAGATTTGGTTCCTTATAACCCCAAAACTATTTCTAGATATTTAGATTCTCAAGTAGAATTAAGAAATAAGGGACGCCAAATGTTTCTTTTTCTTCAAGCTTTTTTAATGAGTCTATATAGCGCTTTGAGTGGGAGAATTTGGTGACAAATGCAGTCTCTGAAGTTAGATCTATTCCCGCTTCAACACAGTCCTCGGACAAATTATTTGACCTTTTAATATCTGAGTTTCCTCATTTATAAAATGAGGGTGACAATAGTGCCTTCCTCCCAGAATTATTGTGAAGAATAAGTTAACACAGGCAAAAAGCTGCTAAGCCAGCACCTTATAAGCCTCCCAAAAATGTTAGCTACTGTATTAGAAAGGGGGAAATATTGAATATTTATACGTGAACTGTTTTTCCTAGCAACCAGAAATGAAGAAACAAGTGAAGGAAGTCAAGAGGATGAAAATCAAGATATTTGGGAGCAGCAGCAAATGAGGAAAGCAATTAAAATCACAGAGGTAATAATTCTTTCATATCATGTGCATTAGTTTCCCGTGACTGCTGTAACAAATTACCACAGATATGGTGGCTTAAAGTAAGAGACATTTATTCTCTCCCAGTTATGGAGGCTAGAAGTCTGAAATCAAGGTGTTGGCAGGGCTGTGCTCCCTTTGAAGACCAGAGGAGAATGACTTTCCTGCCTTTTCCAGTTCTGGTCACTCCAGGTGTTTCTTGCTTTGTGACTGCATTACTCCTTTACCTCCTTCACGTGGCCGCCTTCTCTCAGCTTCTACACTGTGTGCCTCTTATAAGGACACTTCATGGAGTCAAGGCCCTCTTGGTAATTCAGAATGATCTCATCTGAGGTGCTTCACTTAATTGCACCCACAAAGACCCTTTTTCCAAATAAGGTCCTATTTGTAAGTTCCAGGGGTTAGAATATAGATATATCTTTTAGGAAGCCATTATTTAACCCACTACTCTTATCTATCTATCTATGCTTTTTTGAATAGATTTTGAACACCTTCCATGTATTTATTATAAGCCACTTAAGAAGACCATATCTTTTTTTATCTTTAAATGTATAGTAACTAACAGCATATAGTATAAGTTGCTTAAACATAAAGTTTAAACAAATAGTGAGGTATAAAGCAAAGCTCACAACCAAAAAAATATTTCTCGTACTTAGAGTTGGAAGTTCTGGATTTGGGTTCTGTCACTACCACTAAAGCATACATTCCATGAGGTTAAGAATTATTAACTATTTTGTTCAGTGTTACATCCCACAGTCCCTAATATTGTGAGTGCTCTATAAATATTTGTGTGACTTTGAGCAAATCATTTACTTTTTCTAAATCTCAGTTTTCTCATCAATAAAATGGGAATGATAGTGTTACTTAACTGAGTATGCTGTAATGCTTATAATTATAATAATCTAAATCACAGTGCTTATCAATTGTATAATAGTATACAAATACCTGGTTTTATTTAATCTTTCTAATAAGAATGCTTTAAAAGAGTATTTGCTCTTTTAGTAAGAAAGTAGTATAAAATCTCCATGTTATTAAAACTGAAAAACTGAGTAAAGGTAGGCTTTTGGTTGTAATTTAGAAATCTCTGTACAGGGAAAAGATTTAGAGCAGCAGTCCCCAACCTTTTTGGCAACCGTTTAGTGTAAAATGATTTTTCCGTGGCTGGAGGGAGGAGGTGGAGGGATGGTTTCAGGATGATTCAGGCTCGGTACATCCAAGCACACCTCCTGGTGTGTAGCCAGGGTCACCAATTGGGGACCCCTGGTTTAGAGGACTATTTTACGACTATAAATGCTTTGGGGAAAAAAAATGCCACAGCTCTTATTCTTAACTGCTCAAGTTTGCATAATTCCTTTTTACTTTAAATTGTCAACATAAGAAACATCCAAACCTATAAAAAATTTTTATGATTTTATTTGAGCCAATCTGATGGCAGTTGCTGGGGTGCAAAATCTCAACGGATTGATATTTTGCTCCCAAGAATAGCGGCTTTGCACCTTATTTTATACATTACAAAGAGAAGGTATAAGAGGGTTACATGAAATACATTGGTGATAAATAGATTAGGGAGGTAGGAGAAAGCAAAGCAGGGAAATCTCTGGGATTGGACAAAAAGTAAAATGAATAGACACATACTTCTTTTACATTTGTAGGTATAGGATAGTTAATAGTCAGCAGTTAACAGATACAGGAATAATGAGGGAATTTGTGGTCTCTGGTGAGGTGGTTGTGCTTTGAGGGGTGCAGAAAAAATGAAATTACGTTGATACTCCAAAGGTATGTGATCAGGTATGTTATCTTAAATGCAAAAAAGATGACATGCTCCGTTGAAGTGAAGATTGACCTTTGTTAATTAAGGAAAAATACCACCATCGGGCATGACTGCTAGCCATGAACTGCTTTTAGTTAGGAAGATTTCATTTCAAACCATCCCTCATGGTTCCTTTGGTCTCTGTGTTTGTAAGGCTGCCAGTCAGGCCTCCCCTCCGCCTTTCAGGTTGACTCTGGGGCTCCCTTTTCCATCCACAAGAACAAAACTAGCTTTTAAATACACTGGGAACCAAACTTTTGTGTAAAATAAGATTTTGTAATTTGCCTCTTGCATGTTAACTTAAAGTTCTAAATTTTAAAATTATAAGAGTTTCGAAAATATTGCACTTATGAAAAATGTCAATGTTTGGAATTTTGAGCTGGTGAAATCGTTAAGTATGTAATCTGCTTTTATGCTATTAATAATTGTGAAATTAATGAACGTTGAAAACAACACTAATTTTTGTATTATTTTTAGGGACGAAACATAGATCTTTCCCACAGTAGTGAATTTCAAACAGTGAAGAAATTTGATACTTCCATTTCATTCCCACCAGTAAATTTAGAAATTATAAAGAAGCAGTTAAATACTAGGTAAGTAATATCCATATTAAAATTTACATTTACCCTAGACATTTAACAACAAAAAAATTAGCACTAAATAATATAATCTTTTAAACTACTAAATATAAATACTAATTTTAAACAGATTTTTAGAAAAAATAACGTCACTAACTCAACTAATTTTCTTATATGTCTTTTTAGTCTTTAAAATAGGTATATATTACATGGTTAAAATCCATAAATATCAAATTCTGCTTTTTTTACTTAATGTTTTTATAAGTATTTATCTGCATTGTTAAATAGCCTTTAATTTTTAAAAATAAATATGTTGGGAGTGATGACAGCAAAATGCCAGAATATAAAACCCTAGACCTCATTCCTCCACAGAGGTACCAACTTAACAACAATATATATTTAAAAGGCCTTTATGAGAACTCCAGAAACCCTTTAGGAAGTCACAGTATCCCAGGCAATCTCAAAGCCAACCTTAGCCGCGTTGTAATGGGTGAGAAAAGCCATTTCATTTCAACTGCATTAACCTCTCCCATAAGCGAGCACTGCTTGTAATAGAGAGAAAAATGTAATTACAGGCCTTAATTGTGATAACATAGAAATGGAAGCCACCTAAATATTCATCAACAATTGAATGGATAAAGAAAATGTGGTATTTATACACAATGGAGTATTATCTTCCTAAAAAAAAGAAGGAAATCCAACATGGATACACCTTAAGGACTAAGTGAAATAAGCCAGTCATGAAGAGATAAATACCACATTATTCTACTTATATGAGGTATCTAAAGTAGTCAAACTCTAGAAACAAAGTAGAATGCGACTTGCTAGGGGTACGGGGATGGGGAAAAGAGAAAAGAGCTAGAATTACAGCTATTTCATCTAGTATTGCATATAATTCTGAATTTTATGCAAAAGGGAAAGGTAGGAAAGACTGAAACTATCCTGTAATGAGCTTGAGCACCTAGAAACCTCTTAAGTGTCCTTTTCTGCCTTTCCCTTTGAGGCAGCTTTCTTTGTGCTGCTCTCCTTTGCTAAGTCTCTTAAGCCCAGGTTTATGTGCTTGTCCGTTTCCTTGGCAGCCCCTGTAAGGTGGCTTTGAAAAAACTTTCATCAGACTGCTACTTACTATAGTAGAAGTGAGAGTCTGAAAAGTCAGTGTTTATTTATCTCTTATTTTATTTATATAGATTAACATTGCTACAGGATACGCACCGCTCGCACCTGCGGGAATATGAAAAATATATAGAAGATGTCAAGAGCTCAAAGAATGCCATCCAGAACCTAGAGAATTCATCAGATCAAGCCCCAAATATTAAATTCTATAAAAGCATGAAAATTTATGTGGAAAATTTAATTGACTGCCTTAATGAAAAGGTACATGGCTATAAAGATTTATATTATTTACTTTTTTAGAGAAATTCCCTTACCATGTGATATACAAAAAGCCTAAATCCCACAACTGACTGTTTTTCTTCTACATTTTTATATACTATGATATTAAGCATTCTCTTCCTGTTTGATAATTATAGGGTATTATCAAGTTTTGTATATAAATTTTTGTGTTAAACTATCATCTGCTTGAGAAAAATTCCTAGAAAGTGAATTATTAAGTCAAAGGGTCTAGGTATTTTTAAGGCTTATGAAACATTGCTAAACTGTCCTCCAGAAAGATTGTATATTTTATTTTTAGTTTACTACATTTTAAAAAAGGTTATTGTTTTTACATATTTATTTTGATCTCAGACAAACCCTTTGTTTTATTAATAAATGTAGTTTTTCTTCTCTTGAATTGCTTTTCTCCTTTGCCCACTTATCTTTTTGGTTCATAGCGGCAATTTTTCCTTTCTTTTTTTGTTTTTCTGCCTATATGTTATGAACAGTTTTTATTGCTTTAAATTTTTAATGCTTTCTCCTACTTGACATAGATAAACTTTCCAGTTTGTTTTGTCTTACGGTTTTATTTATGGTGTTTTTTTGACATCCACAAGTTTTGAAATATTTGTGTTAATCAGATTTTTTAATCATTTTTTCCCTTTAATAGTTTCTGGTGTGTTTTACACATTCTAAGTCCATACATTAGGGTCCTGAGTTCCTTTTTTTTTTTTTACCATTTTAGAAATATACTCTACTTCCCACATTACTTTTTTTACTTACTTTTGTTTTAAGTTGACTACCTTTTAATGACACTTGGTAGGTCCTTTCTGAAGTATATATTATGATGTAATATTCATCGTTCATCCTGGAAGAAGAAGGCTGTTAAAAGTCTTGCAGGACTACCCATTGATGTATCCATAGCAGCAGGTATGGAACATCATTGAAGTAGGGAAAAGTTATCCCAGAAATACTTGCATAAGAATGCCAGTTTCAGTTAATCGCTCATTTCTGCTTCACAGCTTTCTTACCTATCCGGTTAGGTCTCTTCCATTCTCCACTGCATTAATTAAAATAATAATTTTACCAGTTTCCTCAAGCACCACCCCCAAGACACAACAGTCTGCTCCCTCAGCCTGTAAATAATGGTTGCACCCATCATTTCTTCCTCCTTTTCTGTCTCAAAGAAGAATCCTTCTTATCCATGTTCCTAATTTCAGCCCATTTGGTTTCGTTATTTATGATACTTATAGCTGGTCTAGTAGGTCGATTTTCTGGTTATTATTAGTATTGAAAGTATGTGCAACTAGGTCTGTTCCTCACAGCATTTTTTTTGAGATGTGATAGTGTGAAAATGTTTCTTTATATGAGAATAGAGCATATATAGATGCTAATACATAAATACTACATTTTATTATATTTTTATCGATGACCCACAAAATGTTACTTATATATGTATTTCAGATTACCAACATCCAAGAAATAGAATCATCCATGCATGCACTCCTTTTAAAACAAGCCATGACCTTTATGAAACGCAGGCAAGATGAATTAAAACATGAATCAACGTATTTACAACAGTTATCACGTTAGTGTTTTTCATCTTCAATATGATTTATTACTCATTAAGTTAAGTTGTCAGCTGGAGAATAAAAATATTTTTATTCCTGTATTTAAAAAAATGCTTTTTGCGTATTTTCCTACAAACCTTTAACCCATTTTCTTCTAAAAACTCCAAAACATCTAGAGCTAGGGCTTTAAAATGTCTTAAGCATAAGACTAAAAAATAAAAATTACAATTTCTAATTACTTATTATTGAGGCAGAATATTTATGTTGCCATTTAATGACTGTTTTGATAAGAGTAGACATAAATTTACAATGCGTCAGAAATCTAGTTTTATAAAGTTTCACAAACTTGTTATGGAGGTTAAAGAAATTCTGGTCGATTTCAGTATAAAATCATATGTAAGGTCTCATATAAGATTAGGATGCAACTTTTTAGTTCTCACACAGGTTTTGTATTTTCTGAGATGTCTTCTTCTGATTCAGGTGCTCTCAGGGGATAGTGAAAGTGATGAGACCGCTATCAAGTAGGTCATAATAGCAAAAGCAGAATGACTTTCAAACACATGACGTTTAGTTGGTCATGATTTATGGTACATACTAAAATAGGATATAATATGAATAACATTGGTAATGCAAATGTATGCACTTAGCTACAGGAACAAAAAACTGGTGAAAAGTACTAAAAAATATATGAGAGAAAGAAGCTAAACAGTAGAATTTTTTTATTGTCTTCAAGTGCTGAACTATATTCTCCGGCCAAAGTACATTTTCTCAGGCTTGCAAACTAAATGCCTATTAATGTTGTGATAGGGAGTTAACATGGCAATTTCATTTCATGATGAAATATAAAACTTAAGTATATTACTGTGTGTTTATATATACACACATGTATTCATGCCCAAGATAAAACTTTTATTTTCAAAGTGTTGTACTTTCTTTTGAAAACAGGCAAAGCTGAGACATCAACAAATGGAAGCTTAGCTATAGATGAAAAAACTCAATGGATTTTAGAAGAAATCGAATCTCGAAGGTAGCTATATAAAGTGAAGACTTAAAGCTTCATTGAGCAAGTATTTTTCACTACTTAAATATAATTAACCATACGGTATAATTAACTGTAACCTAACAAGTTAACTTGTGAGAATGATGTAAAACCAAAATATAGTTTAGCAGGCTTAATATACTTGAAATACTCGATCCCAGGGTTTAAAAACACACTGGTGTATTTGGATCAGTCAAAAGGAATAGATAAAAATGGCATTTATCTGGCTCAGAATTGCTAAGTAGAAGCCAGTCCAAATTGTGTTGTGACCCATTCTTCAAACTGGGTGGCCTATGGTAATGTCCTAAGTGGGAATGTCTTATAAGTATAAAGAGGGAGAACCACCAGTTCACATTAGTGAAGCTAAAATGTCAAAAATATTAACATAAAATGTGTGCTATTATAATGCTGTACTTCTGGACATTTTAAATAAATTATGACTTCTTTCTGCTTTAAAGCATTTACTTTCAGCAGGAGCTATTTGTTTTTAATTGACTTTTGGTTTATTGCAAAACACAGGGCACGAAGAAGGCAAGCAAGGGCGCTTTCTGGGAATTGTGATCCTCAGGAGGGGGCATCTAGTGACGATGAACTGTCTTCAGCAGACATGATTGACTTCCAGAAAAGCCAAGGTCAGTCACCAAGTTTCTAATGTACCTTTATGTGAAGTATTGAAATGGTGGGAATTGCTTTGCAGTGATTGCCCTTAAATATATAAACTATAGAAAACAGTGGGGAAATTTCAGGGAAAAAAAGAACATTTTTTTTTCCTTTAATACTTTTCCTATTTCTGAAAAAATGGGATAAAATGGAGGAGCATTGTACGTTTTACTGCATCTTTACAGTTTGTTTATTTTTTCTTCAGCCTTTCTCATCTCTTGTTATAAAGGAACCGTGGACACTTTTGGTTTTATTTTTCCACCACATACTTTCTATATTATCATTTGTAATTTAAAATAATTGAATATAGAAAAGCCAGTTAGCATTATGAGAAGGTAAAATACTTATAGTTTAAAGAATTGTGGCCTTTACAGAGTTTCAAGAGGGATTCTATTCTGTGTGATCTTGTATAGATTCCTTGTCCTCCCTAAATCTGATGTTGTTCATTTGCTTGTTTATTGTCTGTAAATAAGCAGGCTAATAACACCTACCTTTTAAAGAAGATAGTTGCGATGAAAGAGATAATGTATTTGTAATGTATTGGCATATAGCAGGGGCTCAGTAAATGGTAGATTTTATCAGTGTTGATATATTATTAATACTAAAATGGTTTTTTAAGAAAAGCTAATTTATGTGTTAATATCAAAGGAAAGTTTTCGACTCAATTGGTTACATAGTTTATATGTCTGTTTATAGGAAGCACATTTAAAATGCATTATAACACTCAATTTGTTCACAGATGACATTTTACAGGATCATAAGAAGATTTTTGAAGACGTGCATGATGATTTTTGTAATATCCAGAATATTTTGTTAAAATTTCAACAATGGCGAGAAAAGTTTCCTGATTCTTATTATGAAGCTTTTATTGGCTTATGCATACCGAAGCTTTTAAATCCCCTAATACGAGTTCAGTTGATTGACTGGAATCCTCTTAAGGTATTTAAGCTTACCATGTGAAGAAAATAATCCTGATCACATCCATTACTTCAGTTCTCCTGTTACCAGGTTGGCTGTAAAATACCGGCACCTTGCCTGTAGAATTGGAGTTGGTAATTGATGGTAATATTAAGAATCCTACAGTCTTGGGAAATCGGCATAGGTACCAGGAGTCCTGAAACTGCAGATGACTTACTGGAAATAGATGGTTAGTAAAGCTCCTGCACTGAGGAGGAGGAATTTGAATGGGGATTTTTAAGGTGTATAGGATTTAACAGGAGGGAGAGAGAAAAAAGGTATTTTGTAAAGGTACATAAGGGGAAATAGAGTTCAGGAGCTAGACACTGCACAGATGTTCAGATCCTAAATTAAGAGATAAGAACTTGTTTTGATAAATAATGGGAGGAGTGACCTGATGAAAATAATGTTTTAAAAAATCCTAGCAGTAGATTAACTTAGAGGGAAGATAAAAGGCAAAGATATATACTGGAAGGATTTGTTGTACCCCAAGTTCTAAGTGATGAATTCCTTACTTAGGGTGATAGTGACAGTGGAAAGAGGGAAAAAAGTGTTGATTTTACAGGAGGTGTGATGAAGCAAGAATTAGTAAAATCATAAGAATAAACCGAAAACCCACATCCAAATGTGATCGCAAAGTCTGGGTCCTGGGTTCTTAGAACAATGGTAGTTCCATTAATAGCAATGGGAACTTTCCAGAGAGGGAAAGGGTTTTGAAGGAAGTTTCACTTTATAGATAATGAAATAGTAACAGGACGTCCATCTAAATATGCCTAGTAAGCAAATAGAAATGAGATAATAAAATTCTAGGAAGAGGAGAGAGCTGAAGGTAAAAATTTAACAAAGTGAAGCATAGAGCCATGTCCTTCTATCTTTATCTGCCCTAGTCATGCATGCCTGTTGGCTCTGCGTTAGGTGAAAGGCCATGCAGTCTTCATAGTAAGGGGACCAAACCTATCACTAAGAAAGTGGTAGTTACCTGATGGGACAGCAGCCTAGTCATTAACCACTGAAGCTGAATGGAGTATGCTGTAATGACCCGCAGAGATCTGTTCATTCATTCATTCAGTAACTAGTAATTAGCATGCAGAATACACATTTGAGCCTATGAGAACTGAGAGGGCTAGAGGTAAATTTTGCATGAGGTAAATACATTTTTTTAAATGTTAATGTTGCTCCTAACTACTTGCAGTGTGTTCGACTTTGGACAAACGGTGGGCATTTTGGGGGTGATTGTCATACAAAAGAGTGTTTGAAAGGCATGCATATTACATAGACATCCTGTCTTAGTCATGTCATCCTACCAAGCCCTGGTGTTATAGTGCTGTATATGAGGAGTTAAAATATGCCGTTATTCTCCTTTGATCCTTAGAAAGCTCTGGTGGTTGCTGAAAAAGTTATCCGTTTAAAAATAAACTGATGTTTAAGAATTTATTTATAACTTTGATAATTGTATTTATAAGTTTGATTCAATAGGTTTAAAACAGATGTCGTGGTTCACATCTATAGAAGAATTTATGGATAGCAGTATGGAAGATGCAAAGAAGGAAGACAGTTCTGATAAGAAAATCTTGTCTGCTGTCATCAACAAAACAATTATTCCTCGACTTACAGGTATTTATTTGTAATCTTGATAAAGTGAAATTGTATGGGGGCGGAATGTAACATCATTACTTTCTGTTAACAGTCACAGAAGTTTTTGAATACAAGAAAATGTAATATGCAATAAAAATCAATGATGTCATAATTTAAGCTGGTTAAAAAAATGCTTGTTTATGCAATTGATTTGCTATCAAACTGTTGATAATCTTTGGCCTTTAGCATTTGTGACACTAGTGTTGCTTTTATAACTCCTAGATCATATATTAGTGGCACACTTCTGTCCCTACTACTGTATTTTTTTTCTTTTCCTTAACTTATCCCCTTATATTTCTTCTCTTTATTTCTTCGCTCTTTAAAAAAGATATTACTGCCGCTTCCTAACATCTGCCATGGCAACCAGGAGCACTTGCATTGAGGCATGTGCTTCAGTCTAAAGATGTGTTTCACCTGAGGTTGTACTTGGTAAGGATCTGTCATGAGGATGGATTCTGACAGCAAAGTCTGCATAACTCTTAAAAGATGAAGCAGCCAGCTTTATATTGCTTCTCAGCCAACTTGACTAAACTTTGAAGGTTTTTCTCTGTGCAACTTGCTATGCAATCACTATTGGGAAGTTACTACTTTTAAGTAGCTGTATTAGTGATAGCATAGAACGTGTGACTCATTTGAGTACTCTTTTGAAAACTCCAACTGGTTCATTTACAATTAAATAGTCCCTCAAATAAGTAGCATTATGAGAAATTAATATATATTTATTCTCATGTCCTATCTGGACCCTTTTGGCGCCCTTCTTGAGCTCCCTGGATAATTTCACACTCTCCTTTAGTGCCATCTGTATCTGTGTTGTTTAGCGCAGTAACCACTAACTATATGTGGCTATTAATATATAAATTTCTATGAAGTAAAATTAAAATTCATGTCTAAGTGACAGCAGCCATATTTTAAATGTGCAAAAGCCATATGAAGCTCCTAGATAGTGCAAATATAAGGCATTTTTTCTATCATTACAAAAACTTCTTTTGGATAGTGCTGCTCTACATAATTTTAAATCCAAAAGAACTAGAAAAACAAGTCTGGGTCTTTTCTTAGAGCACCAGATCTCTATTATCAAAGTACCTGTGAACACATCCACTTGCATATCTAACATGCAATTCAAATCCCACATGCAAAATCATACTTGCCATCTTTGCTGCAGACCTGCTCTTTTATATTCCTTATCTAGAAAATAGTACCTCGATCCACCCATGTATTCAAACCTGAACCTTCAAGTCCTGCAGTGTTTCCTCTTTCTTACCTCTTTATATAAGCAATGGCCAATACTGTTATTTTTCTGACCCATTTTCTATACTATAATCATACTCATCTGTCTAAAATGTGAGTCTGATTCTGTTTTACTTCACTTAAAACACTCTCGAACATAGCTTTCTAGGCCTTCAGAATCACATCTCGGTTTAGTACCTTTATTCCCTTCATCCCTTTATTCCTTCTCCTCATTCCCACCTCTCCTGCCCTCCATCTGTACTCTCCTAGGCATTTACATTTTGTATGCTCCTTCCAGTTACCCCCAAGCTGCACCTCTTTCATCTGGCTAAGTACTCACCACCTTTCAGGATTCAATATGGACATCACTTCTAGGAACTTGTTTAGGCATACATCTCTGGGTTCCTATAGCACTCTGGATTCTTACTAACGGTGGTGATTGTAATTGCCTATGTAAGCATGTGTATTTGCCATTAGACAAAGCTGTTCAAAGGCAGCTACCTAGTCTTATTGCTATGTCTCCTGTATTTAATGCTAGGCACATGGCAGGCTCTCAGTATTTGTAGACTGAGTATTTCTAAGGTTATTAGAGGCCTGACTTGCTAGATGTTTAAGAAATTGCTGTTTTGTTTTCGGCTTGGTTTTTTTTAACCTTTTTTTTCCTATTATTTAACTTGTATTTGATAAGGGTCTACCTGTGTCAGGCACTGTTACTGCTTCCACATATGTAGCAGTGAACAAAATAATAAATCCATGCCCTTATGGAGCTTACATTCTGTGAGGAAGACAGATGATAAGCAAAATAAATAAAATCTAGAGCATATTAGTTACAAGAGCTAAGGAGGAAAGTTAAGTAAGGGAAAAGGGTACAAATTATCAGAGAGAATTATCCAAAGAAACCTGAAACACAAATTTGAAGGAATATATGCATCTCTCTGTTAATTTGCAGCATTATTTACAATAGCCAAGATTTGGAAGCAACCCAAGTGTCCATCAGTAGATGGGTGGGGGAAAAAGCTGCGGTATATTTACACAATGGAATGCTACTCAGCTGTATAAAAGGAGATCTCACCCTTTGTGACAGCATGGATGGAACCCCAGAGAGCATTATCCTAGATGAAATAAGCCACTCAAAAAAAAAGACAAAAAACTATGTGATTTCACTCATATGTGGAATCTAATGATCAAAATGAACTAACAAGTAAAATAGAGACAGACTCATAGAGAGCAGGCTGACAGATGTCCAGGGGTGAGGGTGGGGGGATTGAGCAGAAAAGAAAAAGAGAGAAGACTCATGGGCATAGGTAACTGTGTGGTGGTTGCCCGGCAGTGGGGGAGGGAAGGTCGGCGAAGGCAGACGAGGGCAAAGGGAGGATGAATGGTGATGGCGGGAGACTAGACCTGGGGTGGAGAACACAGCCCAGGATCCAGATGGTGTGCTGTAGAGCGGTGCACATGAAACCTATTAATTTTTTTAACCAGTGTCACCCCAATAAATTCAATAAAAATGGGAAAAAAGAAAATTAAGAAACGTATAAGAAAGAGAAAATACATTTACAGTATTTATTGAAAAACATCCACATAAAGTTAAAAAAAAAAAAAGGATGAGCACAATTTAAAATAAGTGGGCCAGGGAAGGCCTTCCTGAGAAGGCCACAATTGAGCTTGAGCAGCTTTCAAAAGGAAGTGAGCCATATAAATATCTGGGTGAACAGCATCCAAGGCAGCAGAAACAGCAAGTACAGAGGCCTTGAGGCGGGAGCCAGCCTTATGTACTTGGCAAGTTGTGCTTAGGTCAGTGTAGCTATGGTGGAGTGAGCAAGAAGGAGAGTAACAAGAGGTTAGCAAGAATGGCAGGCATTGGTAAAGACTTTGTAAGGACTGTTAATCATTTACTGTAAGTGAAAGAGAACCACTTGAAGAGTTTTTTGAGCAGAGAAGTGGCATGATCTACCTTAACATTTAATAAAATCACTGTGGTTACTGTTAGGAGTGAACTGTAGGGAAGCCAATTATGAAGCTTTTGCAGTAATCCAAGCAACAGAATATAGTGGCTTGGATAGGATGTCAAAAGTAGAGGTGCTGAAAAGTGGTTGAATTCTGCACTTATTTCAAAGGTAGCACTGAAAGAATTTGCTAATACATTGGTTGTGGAGCAAGAGAGAAAGAGCAGACAACATAAGAATGGCTGCTGGTTTTCTTGCCATTTCCTGAAGTGGAAAAGACTAAAAGGATCAAGCTTAGAGTAGGAGGTGTATCAGGAGCTCAGCTTGACATGTGTTGAGTTTAAGATGCCTGCCATGCAAGTGGATATGTCAACAAGGGTGTTGAGTACGTGTGTCTAAAGGAGAGGTCCAGATAGGAGATATAAATTTGGAATTTATGAGCACATAGATGACATTTAAAGTGACCAAACTGACTTTAAATACTAAAGATATAGATAGGAGAGAGGAAGAAGGTAACCTGAGTCCTGAGGTATGCCATCATTTAGAAAGTCAAAGATGTGACAGGCAGACAGCAAAGGATAGCAGAAAGGTAGGTGGGGAACCAGGTCAAGAAAGTGTTTCTAGAGGGAGTGTTCAACTGTTATAATTGTTGCTGACAAATCAGATGGGGACTAGACTCAGCCATTAGATTTTGCTATGTACAAGTCATCTGTGACTGGTTGGAGACATGGCCTAATTGAAGTGAATTCAATAGTTAAGGGGGGGGGACAGAAATTGGAGATAGGAAGCTTAGCCATTTTTTAAATAATTTTGTGTTAAAATGAAGGAAAGAAATAGTGTAGCAGTAAAGGTGAAATTGGGGTCAAGAAGGCAATTATTTTTAATACAAGAGAAATAATTGTTTGTAGGGTGATGGGAAAGATCCAGTAGAAGTGATGATGATACTGGAGTGAGAGTGCAGAATTCCAGAGCAAAATCTTCAAATAAACCAAAGGGACTGGGATCTTTTGCACAAATAAAGAGCTGTCCTTAGTGAGGAGCATGAGTGCTTTGTCCATAGAAATGGGAGACAAGTTAGAGTATGCGGGCACACCTGCGGGTCGGTGTATAGGTGCTGTGATAGGAGCTTAGATGGAGCTTTTCTTCTGCCTAATTAGTTTCACATCAAGTTAGTAAGTAATCTGCTGAGAGTGAGAGCAAAGGAGAAGAGAAGGTAAGAAACAATCATCCAGAAGAGTAAAATCCTTTAACTTTTAGACTTGACTCCTCTTAATTCCCTAAGCCAGGTGGAAGAAGACAGGAAATAATCCTCTAGAGGAGAGGGAGAAGGAATGGGCCAGGGAAGCAACAGGATTGGTGGGCAGCATTCAGCGTTCACTAGAGTTTTAAAGTGTATTTTTTTCCACCCTTGTTTGAGCTGCGTGATTGCTAGTGCAGACTTGGTGACAAGGTAGATTCAACAAGGGGTGGTTTAGCCAGACAAGCTCTAGAAAGTCCAAAAGGGCAAGGAAATTGAGGATGTATGCAAATATGTAATGGTAATGATTGTTGTGGATTTTAAACCACAAAAGGAAAAAAGTAATCTTTGCTGAAAAGCTTTGGTTGTTTCTATGTAACAAGCAAAGCATTTGAGTAAATAATTGTATACCACTGAAATTTTTATTTCAGACTTTGTAGAATTCATATGGGATCCTTTGTCAACCTCACAGACGACAAGTTTAATAACACATTGCGGAATGATTCTTGAAGAACATTCCACTTGGGAGAATGAAGTTAGTAAAGGCAAACAGGTAATAATTTCCAGAATTATAAATTTCTTAATTTATCTATAAATCAATATAATTTTATTATAAATCTTTTTTACAGAAGATACACAAGACATAATTATCAGGAACCTATTTGGGGAAAAACATATTTAGTTCTGATTTATAGAAACTAGAATTGAGCATTATTTTCTCTTAATAAGATGGAAGATATACTTCGATATTCCTGAATACTTTAACGGGAATTGTAATCATTATTACAGGATACACATACATATAATAAGACCCAGATTCATTGTTTTTTTCTTATTAGCTTATTTCTCTGCTCAGTGCTCTGACCTGTGTTCTCACGGCCCAGCCAGCCGTCCTTCAGGCTTGTGAACGTACATTGCCCCGGCAGAGGTGAATAGCCATAAAGGCATTCGTGCAGGTTAATTCCTTCTAAAAGAAAAAGAAAACTCATTTCCTTTGTTCTTTTGGCAAAACTCTAGTGGCATTGTGGCCTTGCTGTAACAATGATTTACAGTTAGGCTTACATTCACTATATTAACTAATTATTTAGCTGCCAAAGAGCAATGATCTCTTTATGTATTCACAGATCTACAGGATAGATTCACATTGTACTGTGATTTAGAATTGAGTATTGCTAAGCATAAAACATCAAGAGGAACTTTTTAGAGGCCTTGATGAGAGGCTGATGAATCTGACTCATTGTAGTACTGTGTTTTATCATTCTTCTTGTTTATGAAAATGTTGTATCCTCATGCAGTTAAAAAGTAAATGAATTTTATGTTGAGCTTTAAAAGATTGACAGACTGGAGAGCACCCAAAATACAATTACCAAAGTGGTTGAAAAGCAAGGAAGCATGTCATATTCATACTCTGAACACCATTAAATGTTTGTACCTAAATTGTTAGCATGAAGTAGGGAAACTGTAAAAAGAGGGAAAAGAGGGGTTCTATAAAGATTCTGCCTTCAAGCAGTATGTAATCTTGGAGGAAATAACTAGGCTGGAGTTTGTAAGTGCCTTTTCAAAACTGTTTTAAAGTATATATACAGAGGTATGTGTATCTGATTGTTAAAAAACTTCATTGTTTGGAGAACTTTTTCACCAAATAATGTATTTTAATACTCAGGAAAGTTAATAAGCTGAGTTTTAAAATGTGTGAATTTAAGTTTTCTTTTGTTTTAAACAATGTATTTGAAAACAATGTCAAACTTCCAGAAAAGTGTCATGAATAAAAATAGCCTACTCATTGAGTTTTTGTTCTTAATGTTTATTAAATATTGCGGTGTGGCCACTTGAGGAACATGGAATGAGAAAATGGACTTCAGTTAGAGATAGTTTTTATGAAAACTATTTAGTTGACTTCTTCGTTTACGAGTAATTTGATTAGGATAGAGTATATGACAATTTAATTTGTGCTACACATATTTTCACTGACCTAAAAAATAACTTTCACTCTAGTGTGTAGCAGGCCATTTTCACTTTTCAAATATGGATTCCTTTTTAAGAGTAAGAACACTATCTTATTATAGAAGTTTTGCTAATACATGAAAAAAAATTCCTTAACTCCCCTTATCTTTTCATCCCAGTTCAAGGACTCATACCATTGTAGGATATTTTCATCCAGAATTTTATTTCAAAGTTGTACCCCTGACAGACATGTACATACGTAACCTACTTCTTCCATTTAATATCATCTAATTAAATATTTAAATTTGTATTTTACTACATTCTTCATAAACTTTAGCTAAATAATATTTTATGCAATGTGAATGATGTCTACAACTTAATGTTCTTAAAAGTCACTGTGATTGAATACTTTGATTTCCAATTTTTGATATACAAATAAAAAAATTTGCCAGAATGATTTTACTGCATCAAAGGACCCATAGCTAGAGAGTATATAAAAGGTTTCTACAAATCAGTAAGAAAGATAAACAGGTACATAGACAAGCAGCTTAATTAGGTAATTTGAAAAACAACATGTTCAAATGGCAAATAAGAATATGAGAGAATGCTCAACACCACATTACTCAACAGAAAAATTAAAAAGAAAAACATAAGACTAAATAACAGAATTGAAAACATTTTTTAAAAATACCACACTTTAGTAAGGGCGTGAACAAATAGGTTTTCTCACACTCCGCCAGTGGGAATGTAAGTGGGATACACCACTGCTTCCTAAAAGACATATACAAGAACATTCATAGCAACATTATTCATAATAGCCACCAAATTGGAAACCATCTAAATGTCTTATCAGTAGCATCCTGTAACAGAATACTATACAGCAGTGAAAATGTACTGACTACAGTGATGTGCAATAACATGGGTGAATAAAGTTCTCTTGTACCTAATTGATATTTTAACACCTAATTCTGTGTGTGTATACAGAATAAGTTACTTCTGTTGCTAAATATATTTCTACCTATGACTGTCACTGATGCTTTTAAATTTTTAAATAATAGGATTTACTTAAATCCATTGTTTCAAGAATGAAGAAAGCAATAGAAGATGATGTTTTTATTCCTCTATATCCAAAGAGGTAAGAGTGTTAATTTCTAGATTGTATGAATTAGCTAATTGTGTCATATTGATTTAAGAATATAATAAAAAAGAAACTCTATTAAGTATTTTCAAAACATACTTATACCCATTAAGATGCAAATTGAGATTTTAACAAATATTTCTCAGTCACATTCTATGTACCACATATGATGCTTAGCACTTGGATATAGGGATTTTTTTTTTTAATGTTATTCTTAAGAACATGACAAGTAGCATTGCAGAGTAATTAAAACCACAGATTCTGGAGCCCAGATTCACCATTACTAGATAATGACATTGGGTCTTTCTGTGTCCTCAAATGTAAAATGGGACATCAAGTTAATGCCTATCTCAAAGAACAGTATGATAACAAAGCGTGCTTAGAACATTGCCTGGCACAGAGAAGGCATAGCATAGGCCTGGAACGTCACTGAGGGGCCAGAAACTGCATCTCTGAATTCTGTGTTTATTTTAAATTACGAAACAAGTAGTATCTGATGCTTGTCCATACATTTGCTAAGAAGACATCAGTTATAGTAATAGATCATGAGCTGAAGCTACCCAGCAAGTACCCACAGCATGAAAGAGCTTTATGGAGAGAAAAGGAAAGCATTTCTAAGCTTTCTTATCAATTTGAATCAAGAAAAGATTTCTGTGTAAAAATTCTTCCTCTTAAGTTTTATTTTTTAGTGTTTTAGACAGATAATATATTCACATGGTTCAAAATATGAGTGTATCTTTTTAAAATTGTGTTTATATTTAAAATGAAAAATCTTACTCCCTCCCACTCCTAACTTTCATCACCCACTTTTTGACCTTCCTCTGCTATGCACACAAATACATGCAATAATAATCACTGTCGGTAATTTTTTTTTACCTTTCCAGAATTTATGCGATTATAATTAAATACTTATAGATGTTGTAATCTTATTTTCCCTCCTTCCTATAGCAAAGGAAGTATATTGTAAACAGTTGTACATTTTTTTATTCCTTAATTTTTTTGACTTAGTACATCTTTGATATCTTCATATAGTTTGTCATTATACATGTCATCATATAAGTAGTTTCCTCATTCTTTTTTAAGCTGCCTGATATGCTGTCATAGAGATGTACTGTAGCTAATGGGCATATAAGTGGTAAACCATTACCGACATTGTTGTTAGTAATTTTATAGACATTCTGTGTGTGTGCAAGTATATCTGATAGCAAATAAGCCATTTTGAAAAATAGATTGGTTGGGTCAAAATATGCATGCATTTGTAATTTTGATATTATCAGAGCACCTCCATTCATATTCCATTAAGGGTTTAGTTTAGTTGGTTAAAAAGAAAGAAAAGCCACTCAGATTTTTAAACTCTTATTCTTAAAGATTAACAACTATTTGCATTGTCTCCTTTCTCTTTCATTTCAAATTAGTGCTGTAGAAAACAAAACATCACCACATTCAAAGTTCCAAGAAAGGCAATTCTGGTCAGGCCTAAAGGTAAGCCAAGAACTGCAAAAATAAAGACTTTTTCTTTTAAATCCAGTTGACTGTAAAATGGAGATCAACAAACTTCTGTAAAGGACCAAACCATTTTTCGATCCTTTAGCTCCTGTTGTACTAGTCAGCACTGCCACTGCAGTGCAAAAATAGTCATAGACAATTCATAAACAAATAAGCATGGCTGTGTTTCAGTTAAAACCTCTACTTATGGGCACTGAAGTTTAAATACATATAATTTTCATGTGTCACAAAATTTTCTTCTATTTTTTAAATCATTTAAAAATATAAAAACCAGGCGGTGGGAGGAGGGGCCGGGACATGGCAAGGAGGCGAGGCTGTCGCCCTTGCCGCTGCCACCCTAGCTGCGGGGCTGCCCTCAGTTCCCATTTGACACCAGCACACCCTCCGAGCAGCGCCAGCGCAGGGCTCTCCAGGTCCACGCTGGGCAAGGGGACCGCGAGGTGGTGCCTAGGCTGCCCTGGCGGTGTGTCCATAAACACTACATGTGAAGGGTAGTAAAAGGGAACAGTGATTTCTGAAGTGCCCTAGAGAGAATCAGCACTGGTAACATGCCGTGGACAAACAAAAACTCAGTGTTTTCCAAAGATGCTGTTGAAGTAGCCTTTCCTACTGCTTTGCTTCACTCAGCGTTCTCCATAAATGAGCTGCATGAAATCAAAGTGAACTTTCCCGTTTCCTGCCACAGTTGTGAGTGACAGGTGGCACACAGGTGCAGCGAGCCTTAGGTCAGAAGAGGGATTTCAACCTAGGATGCCTTCTCAAGTTATCAGTGAGGAAGTGAAGGAACCCAGAGAGTCTGAAATTGTGGTCCTCAAATTTGCACACTGCCTGTCCCAGGAAATCTTGCGTGATGCCTTGCAGCAGTGGGCAGATAGTAACATCAAGTACTATGATACCCCATTCGTTGAGAGTGAGGGGCCTTGATGCTCTAGCATTATGACGCCTTCTTGAACTGTGGTTATAGTTGGTGCTAGTTTAAATACATGAAACAAAAGCGAAAAGTTGTATGAATATTATGATTCTATCTGAATGTAAAAATCGGTCTCTCATCATACCAAGAGTGTAGGAATACCTAAAATGAAATGTGTTTTAAACAGTTCTATGGTAATAGCAATTTCTATCTTCTTATTCTTTGTAGTCACTTAAAGGGCTGAAACATAGGTCCTGTGGTACCACAGTGATCAGCTGTATGTCACGTGCAGCTTGAGACAGTATCGCATTACCAAAGAAATAAAAATTTAAAAAATAACATAAAAATATAAAAACCATTCTTAGTAAGCCAGCTCTACAAAAACAGGCAGTAAGTTGGATTTAACCCACAAACCACAGTTGGCTAATCCCTGGTCTAAAAGATAATGGATGAAGTCAATGTGGATTCAGTGGCAACAGGGATGGTAAGGAGAAGATGGGTCCAAAAGATATTTAGGCTGAACCATTGAAAGGACTTGAGGACTAATTAATAACGTGAAGAACGTGGAGTGCTTGCCAGGTTTCTGACTTCAGCAGCCTGGTAACTTATGACATTCCTTGAGGGCAGTGGCAGGGATACAGAGAAAAGAACAGGTTTGGGAGAGGAGATGGGATCTGTGTGAGATACAGTTAACTGAAGATACCCAAAAGAGGGCTAAGAGGCAGCTGGATATGTGAGTCTGAATTGCAGGGTACAAATCGGAGCTAGAGATTCGGGGAGTCAACCACATATAGTGTTTGGAGCCATGGTCATGAATGACAACCTCTGAGGAGATTGGGTGACGCATGAAAAGGAGACTAAGGACAGAACCTTGGGAAACACTGACATAAGAGGTGGACAGAGAGAGTGGAGGCTTCAAAGAAGCCTTAGAATGAATTGTGAAACAGAATTGTCACAAGAGAGTGGCATCAGGGGAACTAGGTGAGGGGTTTTTAAGAATTAAGACAGTGTTAAACGCCATTGGAAAGAATTAGGAGGACGATTGAAAACGCTTATCAGAATTGACTATTAGGAGGTCATAGGTAACCTCAGCAAGAATAGTTCCAATAGGGTGACTTCATGTTTGTCATGTGGTTGAGTCAAGAAAAAGGCTTTCCAGTAAGAGGGAGGAACATCACAATGACAAAGTATAAAAGAACATTGCAGGTTAGTACAACTGCATGTGGTTTAGCACTTAGAATAATAAATATAGTATTGGAAAGAATTCCAATTGCAATTGTAATTCTTTTCCAATTAGATTAGAATTCACAGAAATACCCTAATTTAGAGGAGGAAAAGGCAAACCATATTAATTTTATTAGATTTTTTTTTTTTTTAGTATTTTATCCAAGTTACCGCCAAACTTCCAGGTTATTACTGATCTTATTTTATATATCAGAGCAATGAGGCTCTCAGGTTTGACTGACGCCTCGAGGTCACACACAGTCGAGACAGTGGCACTGGCTTTAACGGAGCCTCCTGGGGTCCTGCGGCCTTGCATCCAGTGGGCCCAGGCTCCGGGGGAGACGATGGGCCGAGGAGGAACACTGTTGATTTGGAAAGGCTCCAGCAGATTTTTCTGAGATGGATTTTGGGTGGTTGTCCTAAAAACTGAAAATAGGATGAGCAAATATGTGGAGGTTGGAATGTACCAAGTATTTATCTAGAAATATTTTCTGTTGATTCTAAAATTGAAAATTTCAACAGTATACTAATTGTAGTGAAAGTTTGAAAGTGTTTGACCAACTTATGTTTGTTGGAGACTCTTCTAGTTTTTATTTGGAGAAAAGGTACACAGTCACTTGACATTTTATTTTATTTTAGCTCTTCTGCAATATTCTTCTTTGGAATGGACTCCTCCCAGATGACGCCTTGCAGGAGCTAGCGCTAGGGAAGCTGCTAAATCGTTACCTTATCGTAGCTCTTCACAATGCCGTGCCTGGGCCAGATGTTGTTAAAAAGTGCAGCCAGGTGAGTTCTGTAGGAAAGGATTCTAATTTTATCATTTTTTAAAATTCAGTTATTAAAATCTATTTTGTAACAAAGTAATTAAAATTATGATGCTCACATAATAACAAACAAATCTATTTAACAGACTAGAAACCCAAAAGCAACTCCTCAGTGTTTAAAAATTAGTATACAGGTTAATTGTTTATAAAAAGAATATTAGAGCCTTACTTCTCACTAAATACCTACGTAAATTTCAGGTAAAATAAAGAATCAAGTGTTAAAAATGAAATAAAGTATTGTCCTAAGAAGATAAATGACCATATTTGATGGTAAGGGAGTCCTTAACATAAAGCAGAAGAAATGATGAGAAAACGTGTTAGATTTGATAATGCTGAAAAACTTAAGTGGATGAAAAAAACATTAACCAAAAAGATGTAAGATTATTTAATCATCGTGAAACTAGAACATGGGTTCATTGAGCTCACTATACTTATTCTCTCTCCTGTTGTTTGTGTTTGAAATCTATAAAAGGTTAAAAAGAGAGTGAGCTAAAAAACTGATAAAAGTTATTATACAGGGGTTGGCAAAGTAGGTTAATAATAATTATTAATACACTAATAAATAAATAAGAATAAACTTTCTCATACTCACACTGTAAATCTATTTTGCCCACCCCTGTATATAACAAGGATTAATATCCATATATTAAAAAGACTTTTTACAAATCATTAAACAATAAAACATTCCAATTAAAAATGGCCAAAAGACATTAGACAATTACGAAAAAATAATATGCAAAAATAACCTCTAAACATGTGGAAAAGATTAACACTACTAATAATCAGAGAAATGCAAATAATACAGTAAGGATATTATTTTACCTCTTGTGTTGGCAAACTTTATTGCTGTTGCTTTCAATATAATTGCTGGTACCATCATAAGCAAAGGGAAACAATGGCTCTGCATCAGTCCAAGGGCACCATTTGCCTGGAACCTGTGACCCAGCAGTTCTGGGAAACAGTCTCTGTGCTGGTAGAGGGAGAGAAACGACTCTGGAGACTATTTTGACATCGATACAAAACCTTTAAAGCTCATACCCTTTGACTTAGCAGTGGTACTTCTAGGAATTTATTCTAAGTTAAAAATCAGAGGTGCACAGATTATAAGTACAAGGAATATTATTGTAACATTATTTATAATAGAAGATAAAAAACAACCTAAATGTTTAAAAACATTACTATCTATCCATAAGATAAAAGTCACGTTGAATTTTTAAGAAATGAGAAAATAGTTACTTTATAATACGAATTTATCTATAAACATTATATATATTTATGTATATAAACATACATTTATTATATATATAATGTTTATATATACATATATATATAAACGTTAGGTTGTAGTTCCTAGCCAACCATAATTTTTCTGGCCATGGTTTTTATATCATGTAGTTTTAAACTACATTCTCTACCAAATATTTAAATCATCATCCATGCTATGTGTTTCAGGTTCCATTTAACCTCCTTTGACCATAAGAGTCTACCATGCAGAAGTAGAGAAGAAGACACATTGACATTCTCTCCACAGCTTGTGGCTAGAACACCAAGCCAAGCCAATGTGGTTTTATGTCCTGGGATCATTTATGGAAAATCTACGTGGTTCCATAAGACTTATTGTTGAGACTTGTGATATAAAACAAAGGGAGAGCCAGGTGCAAATGATTTTAAATTTCAAGCCAAAGCCAATAAGGGTTGGTTTCAGAACTTTAGAAAAGAGATGCAGTTAATATAAGAAACTTGACTTAGCACTTTCTGTCTTAGGCAAGCAATGTGTCTGCATTTTTTCTGAATAATTGCAAAGAGTGATTAAGGAGTAGGATAAATCTTTTTTCTCATCTGTGATTTCAGTGCTGGTCAATCAGATTTATTTTAGAAAGAATGCATCCCAGAACTTTCATTTAACATTTTATAATAAATATGTGCCACATTTTCTCCTTACTTTTACTTTATATAAGTACTGATCTTGATCTTACCAACTGTAGCATAACCTATTTGTCAAAGAATTTCTTTGAAAAGTATGACCTCAGGTTTTTCCTTTCTCCCCTTTTCTCTCCTTTTTTATTCTTCCATCTGTTATGAAGTTTTTAATTTATTTTGTTAACATTTTTCTGTTTTTACCAAAACTTTCCCCCAAGTCATGTGTTACCTTTAGGATGATAATGATGTGTTATTTTTTTTTTCCCCAAAGAAAAATTGCACATATACTGACTATGCTTCCATGGACATTTATAGCAATATATTAAATTAAAAGAAAATAAAAACTATAGTTTTTTTTATTCTGTGTATCTTAGAATCACCTGCTTGATTCCTTAACTCTGATATGTTTATGTAGATTATATGCTAGGTCAATCAATGTCTTAGTGAAGTAATACTAAATGTATGTATTTTATAGTTGTAATAACTACAAGTGTTTTGTGTTTAGACCTTTCTGGCATTTAATTGTAAATTGTGTTTTGTTTTGTCCAGATTTAATGGCCCAGAAATACAAAGTATAGGAAGTACCATACCACTACAAGTACCACTAAAAGGCATTCATAAAAAGTAGTCTATTAAAATATAATTCCAAGAAAGAAAGGGAAATTTTAAAAATTTATTTAACTATACTATAAAATAAGAGAGTAATACCCAACCTGTGTGATCACCGTGAAGATTAAATGGCATCATGTTAGCAAAAGTCCTAAGATGTTAACTATCATTATTAAAAAACAACCATGTGTTTTGATTAACAGATAACAGCATATTTACCAGAAAAATGGTTTGAAAATTCTGCCATGAGGACATCTATTCCCCAACTAGAAAACTTCATCCAGTTTTTATTGCAGTCTGCACATAAATTATCTAGAAGTGAATTCAGGTAATGCACATTTCATTGTACCTCCATGAGCATAGTTCAAAGATTCTAATATATTCTCAGCAATTTTTAGAAAGATTTGAACTTTTACTCCACTTTTAAGAATCCATTGAGACTATTACTCAATGGAATTACTAGATATTTTTATGTGCAACCTTTGGAATCACTCTTTTATACTCACACCTCATACATACATATAGTTCATTTTTTTATACTTACTGCACCTTTTTTTTTCTTGTTCAGTTACAGTTCATATTTTTAAATGTAAATCTCTTCCAAAATAAGCACATCCAGAAAACTATAGCACAGGGCAATTTAGAATTAAAACTGTAAGTCAAAAACGTCTTGTTAAGCATGTTTTAAGTAAGTTTTTAATTTTCCCGCCATTTTTAAAGTCTCAACACTTTTTAAGTTGGGGAAACACCAGGTGCGCAGCCTTGGGTTTCCCCAACAGTAACCAGATGTCTGTTTTGTGTATTTCACATACAGCATAGGATGTTTAGGGGCTTAAGGACAGTGGTGTTCAGGTGAGCCCCCTCTCCCAAAATTACAAAGCCCAGATGGGTGGCGTTAGAGGGTGTCTGTGGGGTAAATGCCCCCACTGAGGCTCCCACCACAGCAGCCTGTACCAGCCGGTGGCAGCAGCCACAGCTCAGATTTCTGGCAATAGGTTTGCTCTGTGTTTTTCTGCATTTTACAGTCATTCATGTTAAAATTTGCCAGGATATATCGACGAAATGGTCTGAATTGATACTTTATAATTATCCAGAGAAGGTAGCATCTGAATATATAGGGTCTGGCACAAATAACACCCCTTTTTTATTACAAAATCTTTTATTACAAAACCATAAGCATGTAATTCTGTAACATAATACTATCACACTCAAGCGCACCATATGACATTTTATGTAAAATGTTCAAATTAAAACTATAAATTATTATACCCATATTAATACCCTACCAACCTCAAGCAAATATTACTTCTGCCAGATCCTGTTTTATGCTATTTTAGATATTGGCTTAAGGTAAAGTTTTTGTTTCAGATTAACAACTGATGACTTACTGTGTTCTCGTATGCTGCATTTTTTAAGGGGAAAATGCTTTTTTTGTTTGTTTTCCAGAGATGAAGTCAAAGAAATAATTCTTATTCTGGTGAAAGTAAGAGCTTTGAATCAAGCAGACTCCTTCATAGAAGAGTATCACCTAGACCATCTTAAATCAGTAATTAACGAAGTTTGACTGAACCGTATAGGAGAGTAATGCAGTCAATTTCAGTATTGCCATGCTCGGCTCCTTTGCCAGGGGCTTCTGGGGTGGGGAACTGGTGCCTCATTATTCTTAATAATAGAGGCAAGGATTTGAAAAAAAAAAAAAAAGATTTCATCCGCCCGCTTCCTCCGTCTGGTATCCGGAAAGGCTGCTCTTCTGATTCTGTGGTGTTTGCTGGAATTAGTAAGCACACAGGGGCAGTTAAGAATTTAACCTACATATTTCCCTTTGACTCTCCTGGCTGCTTTTCCAATTTAAGAGAGTTGGAGAAACCTTACTTGTAGCTGCTTTGGCTTTAGTGAGTCTCCTGTCCTGATCCACAAAAACATCTTTTAGTTCTCTTCATTTTAATGATCTCTATTTACAAATAAGCTAAAATGGAAATCTTAATTGGAATTATTTGTTGAGTATTAACCAATTAATGTATTTTAAGGCTGTGCTAGCTAATGATTATCAAATTTTCCCTCAGAAATCTGTACCAATGTATTTTACCAACACAAGTGCAAGAGAAGCCAATGAATCCACACCAGCAATAGGTGTTACCATTTTGTTAACTCACTGCAAATGTAATAGTTGAAAAATCTTACTTTAATTATGTGTTTGGGCTGTTAGAGAGTGATTGCTTGTTGTTTTGAGGCTGTTTACAGCTCTTTTTGGCATATCTATTCATCTTTTTCTTAGGGATTTGTAAGAGCTTCGTATATTTAAAAATAACGTTTTGCCTGTCCTGTCTCATTTGCCATTTTTCTTTTAGTTTTGTGTATATTTTTGATATACTAAGTCATTACTTGCTAGGTAGTTACCACTGTTTGTTGTGGTTTTTGTTGTTGGTTTTAAGCTTAGATAAGAAATAGGTATTTTAAATATTCAGAACATGTGATTCATTTTCTGATAAAATATTTGTATAAGAAAATCTGAGGCAAGGATTAGGGTTGACAGTATTTTTCAAAGTGAAAGTTTACCAATAATATTTCTTAGATCTATTTGTAAAATAACTCCATGGCAACCCTAATTATATATTTTGCATATTGTTACCCAAAAGTTAATCAGGAAAAATTGGTTATATTGTAGGATTTGAGTATGTGGCCTCTGACACAATCACCCCTCACTTTGAAGCTGCATATATTTTAATAGGTTGATGTATTATTTCTACTGCAGTGAAGACTCATCATTCACTTGAACATTTTTTTAAAGTCTATTTTAGTTATAGAAATTATATAGGAATAGAATCTTATCTAGAAAATTTAAGCCATTGCTAAAAAGCATTTAGCATTCCCACACAATTATTATTCCCAAGGGTAATTGCTATTTTCATTTCAAAGTTACTCTATCAGACCTTTGCTCTATTTACAAAAGTGTGTTTGTGTACAGCTTTGTTGTTTACATAAATGACAGTTCTTTATTATATATGAAATTTGTAGTTTTTTTACTATAAAATTACATACAAATTTAAAAACTTCCCTCTGACTTTTTCATTTTTATTAAAGATGTGTTGGATGTGTCCTCCTTACATGTTTAAGTTGGGCAAAGAGATTTCTTTTGCTTTTCATAGACTGGAAAATATTGGATCTATTTTCAAAACTACAGATTGATTTAAACTTTAATGCTTGTCAACTAAGTTTCATTATGCTTGGAGTTTGAACCTCAAGATTTTTATCCATCATATACTATAATTAAGGATATTCGAAAAACAGTTGTGAAGCTTACCTAATCCTCAGTGCAGTTTTTCTCTCATTTTCCTGTTACTATGAAATGGATGAAATGAATGGGAAGAACTTAACTAGCAAGAACAGAGCTTTGACTTAATAACTCATCACACATCTTATTTATTTTCCTGGACTTTTTTCAGTTTTATGTTCACATAAAGTTTTTACAGAATCAGACAAATGACTTTTTAAAAGCTTTTCTCATGCTGTCTTTTAGGAACCAAAAAAGTGGCCATGAAAAACACCTCAGATCATTTTTTTTTTTGCACTTCTTAGGCTTATGACAAAGTGATATTTATATAGGTGACTCCTAAGAAATACTACATGTGATACAAAACTTCAGAAAGATATTACTGGAAAAGAAAATAATAGACCAGTATTTCATGAACATAGAAGTAAAAGTCCTTGAAATATTAACAAATTGAAACCAGCAGTGTATAGAAAGGATAACAATAATATTAATACACAATGACTCCATAGGGTATGTTCTAGGAGGGTAAGGTTGCTTTAACATTAGAAAGTCAGTACAATTCGCCAATGAATAGAATAAAAGAGGAAAACTGTATGATCATCTCAGTGACTGCAGAAAACACATTGGACAAAATTCAACACCCTCTCCCAACATAAAAGCTAGGAATATAAATTTCTCAGCCTGATAAAGAACATCTGCAAAAACTTCTACACTTAACATCATTCTTATTGATGAAATATAAAAGCAAGAATGTCTGCACTCACCATTTCTGTTCAACATTGTGCTGTAGGTCCTAGCAATCATAAAATCAATTGTTAGAAAAAAGCATAATGATTAGAATACAAGAGTTAAGACAGTCATTATTCACAAATGACATGATTGTTGACACAGGAAACTTTATGCACTCTAAAAAAAAAAAAGAAATCCAGAACTAATAAGTAAATTTAGCAAGCCCAGGGGCAGGTTGGTCATCTGACTGGAAACTTAAACTTTAAAAACAATAACATTTCAGTAGAATCAAAATACACCAAATACCTAGGAACAAATCTATGGAGAGATGTGTAAGTTCTCTACATTGAAATCTTTGCTGAGATTTTTTCAAAGCCTAAATAAAAGGATGAAACAGCGTGTTCATGAATTGGAAAACTCAAATTTTGCTTAGGGTGCCTGGACACTCCAAACTGGTTTATAGTTCTGCAATCAGTCCCTGTCAAAGTCCCATCAGGCTTTAAAGAAATAGACTGGTTGATTAAAATATATTAAAATTAAATTTTATGTGAAAATCCAAAGACTTTAAAATAGCCAAACTAATCTTAAGAAGGAAGATCATTTGGAAGACTTGCTGTATCTGATTTCAAGTCTTACTCTAAAGCTATAATAATCAAGTCCATACTTTTAAGATAAGAATAGATTACCATATCAGTGGAACTGAATCAATAGTTCAGAAATAGACCTTTACGTATACGAGTACAATCAATTTTTGACCAAGGCACCAAGTTAATTCAGTGGGAAAAGTAAAGTACAACCATATTGGTGGAACAACTGAATATATAAAATAAAATGAGCCTGTACCCTTATATGCAAAAATGCCCCCCCAAAAAAGAGAGATGAATTATACATCTAACTGTAAAACTCAAAACAGTAAGCTTGTAGAAAAACAAATACCTTTTGTCTTGGAGTAGGTAAAGATTTCTTGGGTAGGACACAGCACTTTCCAAGGAAAGAAAAGATAAATTGGGCTTTATCAAAATATAAAATTTATACAAAATTATTCATCTTAGGTCCTCTGAGAAGTACAAATTAAAACTGTTGTACCGTGATATATACCATTGCAAATCCACCAGGATGACTGAAAAAGGCTAACATCAAATGGTAAGAATGAGAAGCCGCCAGAACACTCATAAACTGCTGATGGACGGGTAAACGGAACAACCACTTGGAGAGCTGTTCATCAGTTTCTTATTAAACATTCACTTACCATGCAACTCAGCAATTCTGCTCCTAGATATTTACCCAAGAAAGTAAAAATACGTTCCCAAAAAATCTTGGACAAGGGTATTACTAGCAGCCTTAATAGTGGCCCAAACTGTAACAAAGTGGATAAACTCTATTTGTACAATGGAAAACTCAGCATTGGAAATGAACTAATGTATACAAAACAATAAAATCTCAAAAACTTGTTAAATGAAAGACGTTAGAAACGAATCCATACATTATGATTCAATGTATATTAAATGTAAGAACAGGTAACTCAAATGGTGGACGAATGAAAAGAAGGGAACTTGCAGCAGCGATGGAGATGCTGTACAGTGATTTGCTTGGTGGGTACATGGGTGTATTCAGTTGTTAAAAGCTCATGGATCAGAAAACTTAAGATCTGTGCATTTTATTGTACTTTAATTGTGCATCAACTTTTTAAACATGTAGGTCAGGCAAGTAGGTGTCTGGAATAGTGAACTGTCTGGCAGTGTCACCGATTGAGCAACATTGAAGACCATACTAATTGCTCGTCATGAGTATTGTATTCAAAGGTCATCAATGAATGCTAACTGAAAAAAACGGGCAGGGATATCCAGAGAGATTTTTGTTCTTAGCGTTCACAGTCCATTAGACCAGAGGTGCTTAACCCATTTTCTGCACAAACCTACACTTTGAACAAACTTCCACCTGGGATCAGAATCACTGCCCTGTAGTATTTAATGTTAGGGATTCAGTATGATCTAATAAGAAATGTCCCAGGAAAATTCTGTAAGACCACCAGAAACACTATTTTGGCAATATCCTCTTAACCATTTAAGTCACATGGAGTTAGTTCAGAAAAATTGGAATTAATGTTTGTTAACACAGACTTTATAGGCTTTTTATTCAACTTCAATGGAGCGTTGAGATTGATTAGCCATTTGAATATTTTCATGTAAATGGTTGTGTGACAAAATTAAATGGCTTTAGGCCCACAGTTCCCAAACTGTGAGCTGAGATGCTCTGGGGCAAGATGTAAACTCACAGAGACATCACAGAACACTTTAAATTTTCAAGGGAGACAGCGGTACTTGGCATCTGTCAGAAACTGCTGGAACTTGGAGCTCAAAATTGCTCAATTTCAACATCATCATGTTACATTACCTTAGAAAACGATATGTATTGGTGAAGTTGGACTGTCAGGTTGCTATGATAAAAAGTAATTCCATGTGGAACAGGAAATGAGTGGCAGTACCCAATCTGATTACCAGCTTTGACAAATTGCATAGTGGCTAACAGACACACACACTGCCATTAGCAATTATGTTTTCAGGATGCAATTTTTTTATTTGTGTCTATAATTTTAAATATTTGGGCATAGATGACTAATAAATGGCACTCTTTCTTTTGACCTAGGGGGTTGGGCGACCCCCTTTTTAAAGGGGGGGGCCACCCTTTAAAAATTCCTGAAAAACTTAAGGATTTGTGAAGTGGGAAAGTCAGAACAAACCACTGATAGTTCATTGAGAAATGCAGAATGTTCCTAGACACATTTGGGTTTCTTAAGGCTAAAGGAATATGTAGAAAATTGTGCTTATTTGTGCTACAATTTTCAGGAACAAAAGAAGGATTTTTATATCAAAGGATATTAAAGATAGCTAAATGTCACAGATGTGTTGCTGCAAGGGTAACCAGCCATCCTGGTTTGCAGGAATAGGCTTTCCAGAAAACTAGGACACATTGGTCACTCTGTTGACTTCCCTGAAAACAGTAAGTAACGGGCATCTTGGTTATCTGCCTAATTTAAAGCACAGTAACCTGCCTTGAATTTCACCTCCATTCTACTGTTTCTATAGGAGGCAGGACGTGCAGAGCAGTGGTTCTCAAGACTAGCTGTACATTAGAATCCCACTGGGTGCTTTTTCAAACACTAGCGTCCACCCCTCACCTTCCCATCATATTCTGATAGAGTCTGGAGATATTTTTTACTTATTTTTTAATGGTCTATTTTTTATTGTATTTTCTTTCCATTACCATTTATTCCCCCTTAACACCTTCTTCCACCTCCACCCCTAGAGATGTTTTTTTCCTTGATTTTAACAGAGCCCTGACTCAGACATTTCTGAGTTGTAGCATCAGCCTCACCGCCTGTCTCCTGTGCCACTTTAGACAAGCTGCTGACCTCCCTAAGCTATCTCGTTTGTGAAATGAAGTAAAAGCATCTACCTCAGAAGGTTTCTGTGAGTGTTAAAAGACACAAAATGCTTTAAAAAGTGTCTGGAACACAGGAGCGCTTCTAGTGGGACTCAGACTAACCTACCCCTGAAAAATGAAAATTTTAATGTATCATTTTTTTTCTATCTCTAATATGAAAAATATGACTCTTTGAACTCTGAATGACACAAAAGATTCAGGGAATTATTTCCTTCCAGTTAATCATAGCTCTACTACAAATCAAAGTTTAAAACACCACACACTTGAGCAAAATGATGGAGTAGACAGATCCAAGATCTTGTCCTCCCACAGAAACACTGAAAAACGAGCAGAAATGGGCACAAGCAACTTTTTCAGAACTCTTGGAAACAGAGTTTATAGCAACCAAGCCATCAAGAAAAAGGCAACTTTAAAATGATAGGAAGTCACCAAAACGAAGACGTGAGTCATTCCAGACTTTGTTCCTCTCACAAGAGCAACAAAACTGTTCGTGGACAAGACACCACCGGGAGAACCCTAGGACTTGGGGATGCAGCTGAAGGACTCCTCGCACCACGGAAACCAAGGCAGACTGCACTAGAAGAGCAAGAGGCGCAGCTACATGCTGACCGTATTTTTCCTCCTTCTGGCCAGAGCAGCAATAAACCAACAGGTCTCCCCTGAGCCTGCATTTCCTCCAGTGGGAAAAGAGAGCCCATGGTGGATCTCCAGCTCCCCCACCATTGTTGGTCTCTTCTTGGGAGTGCCCATCCAGTCTCACCTCACAGGGAACACCTTGTTGGAATCTGGAAGCTGAATAAATAGTACAGAAATACTGGAGCAGACTACTGCTGTAGGCCGAGCTGAGTGTCCACAGAGCAAAGCCAGTGACAGTGTTCAGGGAACATGGGGTGCAGGCTGGCTTGAGTAAAGACCAAAAGCAAACAGCTTTTCCAAGCTTGGAGTTGGCTCCCTTACTCAGGCCAGGGAGAGGCGCTAATTTATAGCACCATCTGTTACCGGACAGGGACTGGCCTGGAGTGTATGGGTTCTTGACTCTGTGTAGGAAAGATTTCACGTAAGTCCAGGTGATTTTGAGAGTATGTTTATTAAAGCTGGGGACAGCGAAACAAAGGGAGGACTTAGGATAGAAGAAGTATCAAGAGAGAGCCCAGGCAGTGTTCTGTCTTGGCACCCTACAAACGTTACAAGGAAAGGAGTGAGCCAAGGCGGGGCTGCTGTTAGCTCACTGGGAAGTGAGGGTCACCGAGAAAGAAGTGAGCCAAAGTAAGGCTGCATTTAGCTCACAGGGAAGTCAAGAGAAAAAGGGGGCCTTGGAGACAGGATCAGAGGGTAAGTCCAGGTAGAGCTGCCGCTGCCCACTGCTCCCCTGGCTGCAAGTCTCATGGGGACCCTTGGAGTCCAGGAAGAGATAAAAAGTTCATGCCTGGGAAAGTGGAATGGGTGTGCTCTAGAGCAAGCTCCCACTGAGTCTTTGTCCTGAGGCCTTTTTATCCTTTTTCTTTGGAAAAGAGTCTTAGGGGAGGGTTTGAAATTATTCTTTGATCTGCTATATAATCTTGGGTCTGTCCAGCTCTAATGAGGGTTTTGTTATTTATTCCCCTGACTTCATCTTTCCTTGGGTTTAGCTGGCACAAATGGCATTAATTTGATCTCTCTTCTCTACTTCCCAGACCAGGCAATTTTAAGCTATATATTTTTTAGTTAGGGAGGAGAGATATAAACCACTCACTCTCAAGTGTCGTTGGTTAGGGGACATAAGTTCTTGCAATTCACCAGCTGGCTGTAAGTTGTTCAAACTGTTTGGCCTTGTTTAATTGTCTTGTCTCAGCTTCCCCTTTCCGCTTGCCCAGGAATTTTCCTAGCCTCTTACTCTCCTGTCACACACCCACTGCTGAGTGTAGCTCCCGGCCCCTCCCGACCAGAAAGTGTGACCAGGAACCCTGAGAGGACACCTGGAGCTGCCTTTCCTGCCTTGCCTGGGCAGGGGAGCTAATTCAGAGTCCAACCCACTACGAAGTGGAGCTCCCAGACCCAAAACCCTGACTAGGAATACCTGGAAAGATGTGTAGCCCAACAACACTCCAGTGGAGACTGGCAGACTAAAGGAAGTTGAAGTGGAAAAGAAAACTAGCATCATAAAACATAACAAGGCAGTCTAAAACTCCCTGGTATTGAGAAATATATAGTCAAATTCTGTAACATGGTAAAAGTGGTAGGTAATTCACTTACAACTCTAGTTTAAAAGTTTTAAAAAATATAGTAAAAATAATCATAGCTACAATAATCTGTTATGGGATATACAATATAAGAAATATGTAACCTATAACATCAATAATCTAAAATGTGAGATGAGGAGAATTAAAGTCTAAATATGCGGAATGCTATTGAAGTTATCAGTTTAAAATAGTGTGTTATAATTTTAACGTATTTTATGTAGCCTCACGGTAACCACAATACAAGGGGGGAAATCTGTAGTAATTACATAGAAGAACATGATTAAAAGTCAAAGTGTACTGATACCAAAAGACATCAAAACACAAAGAAAGATGGCAGGATAAAAAGCAAAGAACAATGTATCTACCAAACAGCTATAACACAATTAGCAAAAAGGTCATAGTAAGTCCTTAGCTACCAATAATTACTTTAATAAATTAAATTATACAATTAAAGATATAAAATGACTGAATAGATTTAAAAAATAGAAAACAAGATCCAGCAATATGCCATCTATAAGAAACTCACTTTAGCCTTAAAGATACACATACACTGGAAGCATTTTCCTCAGTCTGCTGAGATCTTGCTTCCAGGCATATCCTCTGGCTCAAATAAATTTTTATAAAAATTCAAAAAAATATACATATATACTGCGAGTAATGGGCAAAAAAAGATATTTTAAGCCAATATATTTATATTAGACTAAATGGACTTTAAAAATGATAAAAGAGACAAAGAAGGTCATTATATAATGATAAAGGGGTACATCCATCAAGAAGATATAATAATCATAAATATTTATGCACCCAACATCAGAACACCTAAATATTTAAAGCAAAAACTAACAGCTAAAAGGAGAAATAAACAGCAATACATTAAAAGTTGAGAATTTAATACCTAACTCTCAACAATAGATACATCATTCAGACAGAGAATCAATGAGAGTGAACACTAGAGGCCATATGGACCTAACAGACAGATACAAAACATTCTATCCAACAACAGCAGAATACATATTCTCAACCACATAGGACCATTCTCTAGGATAGATCATATTTTAGGCCACAAAAATATGAGAACTCATACAACCCAATAGCAAAACAACAATGTAATTTTAAATGTGCATAAGACACAATACATATTTTTCAAAGATATAAGAATGGGCAACAGGTACATGACAAAGTGCTCGAATTCACTAATCATCAGGGAAATGAAAATCAAAACTACAATATCACCTCACACCTGTGAAAATGGTTATTATCTCATCAAGAGATAATAAATGCTGGCAAGGATGTGGAGAAAAGGAAAACCTTTTGTACTGTTGGTGGGATCGTAAATTGTTTTAGCCACTATTGGTACCATAAAACAGTCAGTCAGAGCGCCAGGGGACTCTCCACCCATTGACCGAGACGGTGGCAGGGGTGGTTCTTACCCTGAGCCCACTGGAAAGCTAGAGTTATGAATGGATAGGACCCTAACATGCATGGAAAGATAAAAAAATGAACGGATAGGGCCCGAGCATGCCAAAAGTTAGAAAGATACCTGGATTAAAAAAGGCCCTTCCCTCCCTATCCCTGCAAGAACTGAGGGCTTGAACAGGAGGATGGAGATGGTCTTTGAGATGGAGTCCTCCATTCTCCCAGGTTGTGCAGCACCTGAATAAACCTCTTTCCTTTTTGCATCAGCACCTACCTCGCGAGTTTCGCTTTTGTGAGGGCAGGCAGCTGAACCTCGGTTTTTGTCTGGTAACACTATGGAAAACAGTTTGGAGGTACCTCAAAAAATTAAAAATAGAACAACCATATGACGCAGCATTTCCACTGCTGGATATATATCTGAGGAAATAAAAACACCATGTCAAAGGGTCATGGCAGCATTATTTACCACAGCGAAGACATGGAAACAACCTATGTGTCCATTGACAGGTGAATAGATAACAAAGTTGTCATACACGCAAATGTATAATATTATTTGGCAATGAAAAGGTAAATCTTGTGATTTGCAACATGAATGGACTTAGAGGGTATTATGCTGAGTGAAATAAGTCACACAGGAAAAGATACATACTGTATGACCTGACAGAAACTTGTAGAAGAAAGAGATCTGATCTGTGGTTACCATAGGCAGGGAGTAGAGGGATTGGATGAAGGTGGTCAAAAGGTAAAATCTCCAGTTCTAAGATGCATAAGAACTAGGGTTGTAAGATGTAACATACAACATGATGACTATAGTTAATACTGCTGTATAGTGTAAAGTTATTAAGAGAGTAGATACTTGAGTTCCCAACACTAGAAAAAAAATTCATCTTTTTTGTATATATATGAGATGATTGGTATTTACTAAACTTATTGTAGTAATCAATTCATAATATATGAAAATTACAATATACTGTGCACCCTTAATTTACACAGAACTGTATGTCAACTATATCTCGATGAAGCTGGAAAATGTATAAAACTAAAAGTAAATGGTAGGGAGGTTTGTGGGATTTTTACTTGTCCTTCCCCACCCCTTCCTGATGCGGCAGCAGTTCTGAAAGTGGCAGCCACATTATCAGTGTGGGCCTTTACTGGAGGGAGCAGAGCGAACCTTATTCGCAATTATTGTCTATTTCTATTCTATTCTAGCCTCTCTGGGGGTACCAGAAGGACTGAAGCAAAGCATTCATCTTTGTTTTACCTAACTTGACACTCAGAAAATCAGCAGGCATTGGTTAAAAATGGTGTAAGACAAACAAACAATCCACAAATACCTGGGTAAAATGATTATAGTAGAGATACACAACAGACAACCGAAGGCCTGGGAGAAAAAGCTCGGAGTGGAGGGTTACTTTGGGAAATTAGGATATTCAAAAGCATATATAGGAAAATTTAGAAAGCCACACATTATGTCCAGGACAAGAAGCATGTTTAGAATAGGCCTAAGAAACCCTGAGTTTTCAAATCAGACTAATTGTTAGGCTTAGTGCAAGCCTGGATAAACGTTGAGGGAGTACCCTAGAAAAGAGACAATCTGCAAAGGCTGGGAGAGATATGTCTGTTTTGTTTGTTTCAGCTCCTAGTTTTCAAGGAAATATAGGAGTCAAAACACGATCTAAATACAAGTTAGGAACAGATTTCAGTGACCACTCACAAAAAGGAATACAATTTTTGCAAACATAATTCAAGCCCTGGTTGGTATGGCTTAGTTGGGTGGAGCATCACCCCATAGACCAAAAGGTCATGGGTTCAATTCCTGGTCAGGGCACATACCCAGGTAGTAAGTTCAATCCTGGTTGAGGAGCATACAATCAATGTTTCTCCCTCATCTCTCTCTCTCTCTCTCAAAAACAAACAAACAAAAAAAAAAAGCAATGAAAAAAATGCCCTCAGGTGAAGATAAAAATTAATAATAATAATAATTTGAAAATATCAGTAAACAAATGGACTACTCTAATCCAAAAATCAAAATAAATGAAACCCTGGGGAAGGCGGGGTCTTTATCCTGAGTTCAGTGAGGACCTTGTTAGATCAAGGGTCTCAAGGTCTGGGCAATTCTAAATGTTATCACTAAATGTTATTCCTACTAAATGTTAAAATGTAGCACACAGTACTTTGCAGACTTGCTGTAAATAGGATTAGCTTGACAGTAACTCAAGGAATAAATGTAGCCAACTACAAAGAAGAAATCAAAATGTAATTGACCAAACAGTGCATACAAACAATGGCTAAGCCTCTGTGTGGGGAGGTAGGGCTTTGGATAGAAATTTCCTGCCTCCTTTACTTGCTGCAAATAAATAAAATGACCTTGTGACGACCACACCTCGTTTTTGACTAGAGCACCCCAAGAAGCAATCCTCCCTTGAGTTCAGTAACACAAGAGAGGGTTTATCTAAGAGGTTTGCTAATTCACCAGCAGAGATGACCCCATGTCACACTGAGCGGTACCTCATCTTTCCACTTCAGCGGACTGGTGCCTGGGAGCAGTTTAGCAGGAGGAACTGGGGAGAGAGTTCACTGTGCTGGGGACAGCAGGCCTGGTAAGACAGTGCCTCCAGGCTCCAGGCCTTGCTGGAGAAGACGTATCCCAGCTGCAGAGGGGCTTTGACAGCAAATTTGCTCCAGGATGGAGAGGTATGCTTGGGATTCTGAGTTGGGAAATGTGGGTAGAGTGTACAAAGGTTTTCCGGCAAGGCCTGGAGGAGAGCCAAATCCAGGAAGCTGGATGCCCAGATGGGGTTCATGACAAGGGAGGCTGACTGATCGGTGTTGTGATAAAATGGGTCCCTGATATTTTACTTATTTCAGGCAGAGGGCGTTAGGATTCATTATTCGTACACACCACACAGCAATGCCAGCTATATTCATCACCATGAAATTAATCCCCCTAACCCCTCCTGCTCTTCTTTCAACCCCCTTCGCATGGAATATTTCAGCAAGAATTAATTTGCTAAATGATCCATTTATAAAAGTTTAAATATTAAATTTATAGCATCCTGTATTATTTCTTTTGGATTCAGAATTATTTATAGGGAGAAATCACAATATGCTTTTAGATGGAGGGAAATATATATATATATATATATATATATATATATATATATATATGGTCAAAAAGATAAGATAAAAAACTTGGGACCTGCCCCATTCCGGTGGTGCCACGTTTTAGCCCGAGGCAAAGGAAAAGGGTAGCACCCAATCCAATTTTTGTCTCAGGTGTACTATTAATTTTATTACATTTTTTAACAATTGAAAAATGGAAAATTGTACTAAGTAACACACCTCACTTAATTTAATATTTTATTTATATTCAGAACAAAAATTATTATTTTTAAAAGTCTTGGCTTTAAGGAAGATAACTTATTTATAATATTTTAATATGCCCTTCTTAGTTTATCTCATTTCTAATCAGATGGTTACTGTAACTGACATATTCTCAGGAACAAATGATGAATACTTTATTTTAAAATTACTTTTAGCTTACTAATATGTTCTTTGCTGTCCTTGCTGTGAATCAATTTAAATAAAATTTAATAAAATCAAGGGAACTTCCTAATTTGTCATGTGATTTTAGTAAGAAGAATTCTTCAACAAGGTTTAGAAGATGTTTTCATCATGACGCATTTTTAAATTAAATTTATTGGGGTTCCATTGGTTAATAACATGTGAATTTCAGGTGTACACTTTACAGTATCACATCTACATACTTTATTGCGTGTTCACCCCCAAAAGTCTAGTTTCCATCTCTCACCATATATTTGACACATTTTACACTCTTTGTCCTTCCCCACACCCTCCTTCTCCTCTGATAATCACCATTCTTTCATTTTTATCTATAAGTCTTTTTTTGTTTGTTCAATTTTTGCTTTTTTGCTTTCCATCCTACCTGTGAATAAAGTCATTGATAAGGTTCTTGCCCTTTTCAGTCTGACACGGTTTACTTAGCATGACAGGCACGAGGAATGGATGCAAAGGGCTAGTTTCTCAGATTAATGACAAGAAGCTTATGGATAGTAAGTGGCAGAACCTGGAGTCCTGGCTCAAAGCAGCCTGGAACTTCTTAGCGCTGTCTGGTGACCTCCCATCGCCAGCCTAAGGTCTGGTGGCCAGACCAGCCACTGGGCTGAAGGCGGGAGGTTTTAGCATTAGGGCCAACGGAATGTGCAAGGGCAGCCACCTCTTGGATGGCGAAAGAGGCCCGTGGAAGCTCAGGCTCCCCGTAGGTGCATCGGTACTAGAGGTCCAGCCAGCAGAGGCCATAGACATGTATGGGAGAACGAGCAAGGCTGGTCCTGCACTTCAGCAGGAAGCAGGGCAGGGGAAGATGGTAAGGGGGCGTCTCCCGCTCCAGGATTCTAGAGAAGTTCAGTTTTAGTGAAATAACAGAGGGTTCACCTTGCTCTCCCAAGTTTATGCATTATGGGTTGAGGATCCTTCCTTTGTCTGGCCAGGACCGTGCCCCATGCCCCATGAAAACTAGCAGAGACTGGGGCCTCTGGAGAGAAGGTGTCCGTGGGGAGGTCTGTGTTCCTGGGGGTGAGGGTCGGAGCCTTCCCAGTTCCCCTGCCCAGGCCCTCAGGCCACAAGGAGCCCTACTGCCAGACTATGAGCTGGGATGTGGGAATGGGCCTGTCACCTATAGGACACATGCACCGAGCTGGCCAGTATCTTAGGGAACCTCTATGCTCCTGCCTTTGCTCCTTAACCTTGGCCTCAGGCTTCAGGCTCTCAGTCTCTGAGCTTTAGCAGGTTACAGGTAGCTTCTCTTTCCATTTTGTTCTTGCTCGTGGAAACCCTGGGTTACTAAGTCCAAAAACACGTTCGAATGACTCATGGACATGGACAACGGTGTTGGGATGGACTGTGGGAGCGGAGGGGAAAGGGGGGCTGGGCGGAGGAGGGCGAAGGGGGAAAAATTGAGACAACTGTAATATGATAACAATAAAAGAATTGTTTTAAGAAATTAAAAGCCCTTCTCATTGTTTCAAACCCTTTAAACAACAGGTTCTTAGGTTATGCCAAGGATGACAAAACCTACAAAAGTTAACACAAAACTATTACTACTATCTAGTTTGTTTGCCTAAATTAAATTAAAAACTAAGCTAACTATGTTTTATTATTTTTTAAATTTTCCTGAGTTCACAAAATATTCTTTTCCAGCTAAGAAAAATAGATATAACATTTTAAAATGAGCTTTAGTGAGATTTCCTCATCCATGGAATTTAGGACCCCATTTTTCCAGGCTGACTCTAGTTGACATTTTTTTGCTATGCTGGCTTGGAGGGACCGCAAACTCTGCCTTTCATTTAGGAAACATTTACAGAACTTGTTGCACCTCATTTCATCTCTCAAGTTTCATTCTGACCCATTTTTATTAAAATTTTATCTCTTTATCACCTAATTTGTATAGGCAGAAATCAGTATCCTCACTAAGATTTAGGTTAATTTACGCCACTATCTGGCTGGGTTTAATCAGTTTCTTTGCAATTATTAGTCTGTGATTTATATTCATATTTTTGTTGGGTTCAGAATCACATTTTATAGTCAATTCATTTACAATAATCAATCATAGAAATAGTGTCAACATTACGTCTGTTTCTCAGACATAATTAATGTAGGATTTATATGTGTATATTTCCACTTCTTTTAAAATTTTAAATGTATCACAGACAGATATTGAATCTAATTCTTGAGCACATACTAGGAGAGTTTTAAAGAAGTGATTAAGGATTAAGCCTCTGGTTCCAGAACGCCAAGGTTCAAAGCCTGATTCTGCCACCTGCTAGTTATGTGACTTTGTTTCCCCATCCAAAAATGAAAATATCCTGTACTTCACAGGTCTCTTTCAGAAATGAAATAATATGTTACACTTAAAACAATACCTGGCAATCTTACCAAACCAAGCTCAGGACTGCTGAGTTAGTTGATGAGACATGTTTTCCTTTTGCTTCCATCTCCTGCATTACGTCTTTGTAAGACCGTAATGACGAGGGCCTTTATCCCCTGCCTTCATTTCCCCGCTGGCCGCTCTCTCATAGCTGCAACCTAACACTACCAGTAATAAAGGTGGGTTTTTACCTTCATCATTACTTCCTTATTTATTTTTTCAATGTGTTTAGAATACAAATGGGAAAGAAAGGTACTATTTATTGGGGACACCCTCAAAACATCAACAGAAATAAAAGGACCACCATATAAGACCATATTCCACCATAAATGTGTGTCAAATAAATTAATGATGTACAAAGTTTCTTATTAATTTTTTTGTTTCTGTTTTTGTTTTTCATTTTTGTTTTTTGTTTTTTTTACCAAGAATTAGAAGTAAAGTGAATGTGTATATCAATTAGAAAGAAGCTGGAAAAAACGTAGTCCATCTGCACCACCAACCTTCTATTGCCATTAAAAGTAATTAGTTGTGCAATATAAATCATTGGGATTTTCACAAATTATTTTTGAGTGAGAAAACAAGAGACCAAAAACATATATTAATGATATTATTTTCAAAAATAAATTGTGAACCCTGACAAATGTGGCTCAGGTGTGTTGGGCATTGTCCCACAAAGCAAAGGGTCACTGGTTCGATTCCTGGTCAGGGCACATACCTGGGTGACAGGCCCATTCCCCGGTTGGGGTGCATGTAAGACACAGCCAACTGATGTTTCTCTCTCACATCGATGTTTCCCTCCCTCTCATTCTCCTTCCCTTCCCCCTCTCTCTAAATATAAATAAATAAAATCTTTTTTAAAAATCATGAAACTATGTAGTATATGAGAAGACAAATCAATTTATTTAATGTGGCATATGGCTAGGGAGCAGGTACCCTGATTTCCCCATTTGTCTTTTGCTTCATGAGGGCTGAGGAGTCAGAAGGTATCATTTAGAGCAGATAAACCAAGTAACAGAGTATACTTAAAGATATATAAGTAAACACCAAGAAAAACAAACAAATGAAAATGTACGATAGGAAGAAGGAGAGGAAGGGAAAATTTAAAATATACTGTATTATTTCATTGATACAGTGGGAATCAATAGATTCAATCAAAAATAAAATAAGAATTTTCTATTAAGTTCTAGTAAAGAATAATGACTAGAATAAAAATATACACCTTAAAATTACCAGCACGTAACTCAAAAGTAAAATGACCAAGAACTCCAATTAAAAATGGACAAAGTATTTGTATAGACATTTTTCCAAAGAAGACATACAAATGTCAACAGCATCCATCATTAGGAAAATGCAAATCAAACCACAGCAAGATACCTCTCTGCTGCACTAAGTAGCTCTAATCAGAAAGTCAGATAAAGACAAGCGTGGGAGGATGTGGGGAATCAGAGCCCTCACGCAGGGCTAAGCGTGTGAAATGGTACAGATGCCGTGGACGGCAGGTGGTTCCCAAATGGTTACATGCGGAGTTAGCATATGACCCAGCAAGTCCATACCTAGGAATACACCCAAAGGAAAACATTTGTCCTCCTAGAAATCAGAAATCAGCTGAGCTACAGGGAAATACCTCTTGTCCTTCTCCCAACAAATTATGACATTGGACAGACCGTCCCCGCATCTAGAAAACCAACTCAGGCTCTGGGCCTCAGATAATTGTAAATGCAGGTGCATTTCCTGAGGCAGAGACAGCCCAAAAATGTAAATTGGAATAAAACTTTCTTTAAAATACAGAGGCAAAGAGCGCAGCACAAGGCCTAGGCGCTGTGCCTGGGCGCTCAATGCAACTGTCGTCCCCTTGCCCTTGGCTGGACTGGCCTTACTGCCGCCCCACTAGCTGCGCCCATAAGAAACCCCACGCCCCACAGGAGAAGAATCCGCTCTTGGGTGGCCCCCTGGGCAGGTCTGGGGGGACCCAGGGCTGTGTTGGTACAGCCCCCGCCACAGCCCACCCGGGCGTGCACACTGGCAAGCACATTCGGCTGCGTAGGAGACGCGACTTTCTAAAAGTAGAGCTGTCCTCCAAGGAAGGTGCCGTCTCACTGTGGATCCACTCCCACCCTCGCTGGCACAGCGGAGTGGAGGCCGCTGTCCGAAGCCTGCGGGGTGACTCCTGCGCTGAGGCGGGGGCAGGACCCGGGCCTCCCGCAGCGGGACCCAGGCCTCCGCAAGTCCGGGTCACAGGGTTTCTCCCTGCGATGTAACATCTCCCAACCGTCTGTCCCTCAAGAACACTTCCTTTTTATTCCTACATGGGGGACACTTGCCTGACCTCCAGTGACAAATCTGGGTACCTGAGCCCCAGAAATAAATAGGACTCCCAGAAAGCACTCAGACTTTGGGGTCGGCCGCCAGCACCCAGGTCTCAGGCGAGAGCAGCAGTGACCGTCCCTTACCTTCAAATCACAGGGCAGGGGAGGCTCCCAGGGGAGCACACAAAGCATCTCCCACTCCCAAGGTGCCATCTCAGGAAAGAGAGACATTCATTCTTCCGTGGAGCCCACGTGAGTAGATGAGGAATCTGGGTGGGAAGTACAAGGAAGCTTACTTGGGAGTCAAGGAAGGAAGCGTCTGGTAGTGGGCAGGCTGCTGAGTCAGGGCAGTCCCGGGGGTAGGGCCAGGCTCCTGCGGGGGCCAACAGTGGGGAAGGGTCAGTCCAGCCAGCAGAAGGGCACCAGCCACAGGGGGCTCTAGAACCTTGATTTTCTGCGTTCTTTCCTTCCTTGTCCAACTCTTCCTTCTAGCAATGATTTGTTACAGCTGCCCCCTGACCGATCGGTGGAGCATTCTCCTTCGTAATGGATGCGGTTTGGCAGACGTCCTCAGAATGCCAGTGTCCCCTAAAATTGTGTGGGGCCCGTTCTGCTTTCTCCGTCAGACTGAGACTGGGCTCGGCCCTTAGTTCAGTGAGGCCCCTTGTGGCAGCAACAGGAACACAAATCTGGGTTTGAAGCAAGTCCAGGGACCCACCAAGGGCCAGGCACGCATTGGTCGGAAGCTCCCTTTCAGCCCCACATCTATTCTTTAGCAGGTGCCTGTGGGCAAGTCCCTCTGTCCTCTGCCTCCGCTCCTCTCTGCGACCTGGGGTCGACACACCGCCCTCGGGGACCAGAGGGCCTGGCTTCAGTGTGATGCTCTGATGGGCAGTGGCAGCCTGGGCTGGAATCAGGGCGCCGCTCTGGGGTGTTCCCTGCCGACAGCAGCACCCAGTATTCCTGTGGAGACTGCCACACCCTGGCCTCTGGCCCTGGTTGCCATGGAAAAATGAGCACAGAAAGCCAGGCTCGGCACACTCCCCTCCCCCAGGGCTTGCCCGCGCGGGCGCCAGGCAGCCAAAGTGCTCACACAGGAGGCAGCATCCCGTCCTCCCAAAGGGCACCCTGCCCCCAAATCTCCAGCCCTTTCCGAGTACAACCCTGGGGCACGGCCGCAGGTCACAGGTTGCCATCCGCTGCTCTGTATGAGTCTCTCCAGGAAAAGACCCCAATCTGAGTCTAAGGGCAGCTTGAGACACAGCTAAACAAGACGGGGCATATCTAGGGAGCGACAGGAGGGGCAGGGGACACCTGAAGTGCCACCAAGGATGGGAGAAGCAACATCTGTCCAGGAAGTGTGTGTCAGGCACTCAACCCAATATCTGATATGCCTGCTGTCACAAGACCTGACACCAAGCTAGAATAAGGGACAGTGTCATCCCACTTTATGGATGCGTAAACGGAGGCTTTGATGGTCAGAAACAGGCTGATGGCCAGACAGCTGGAGTCCCGGTCCTTTGCCATCAGTCTGGGAACCCGGCTCCATGTTGCACCCTCACCCTAGGCCTAAGTTCTTGGTTTTAGGGGGCAGCCTGCAGGGCTCCACTTGCAGACTCACCTGAACATCTAACAAAGAGCAGCTCCTAATCCCAGGACCCGGGGGTGTGACCTTATTGGGAGAAAGAGACCTGGGAGCAAAGGGCTGTGGGAGGCCAGGCCACCCAATCAGTCCTCTGTGGGGCCGGAACGGCTCTGCCTCAGCTCGTGGCCCTAGCACCTGTGCAAGCTCTGGCCACTGTCATTTCCTCCATAAAACCTGCTGACTGGATGGATGACGAGGCCCACGCAGGTGGTTGCTGCTCCAGTTCCCAGGGCTGCTTAACAGGCTGCCTGGGTTCATGGTGAAACCAACCGCCAGCTTATTTATCTGACAATTCTGCAGGTCAGGAACGGGGACCAGGCTCAGCAAGGCTGCTGGCCTCTGCTCCCCGACATCCGGGAACTCTGACGAGGGGACTCAGACAGGCGGGGATGACTAGCGTGGCCAGGAGCTGAAATTTTCTGGAGGATTCCTCATCCGTGTCTAGTGCCTGAGCTGAGGTGGTTCCGAGCTGAACCTGGTAGGCCTGCCAACCAAGTGTCTCCAAGGGGCCTTCCTCTGTGGCCCAGGCTCCCCTAGCACATGGCTGGGTCCCAGGGGGTGTGCCCACACAAGCATCCCCAAACCCCAGCACGGCACCCAGCTCAGAGGGGCACTGGCATCACTTCTCCTTCCTCTATCGGTCAGAGTGGTCCCAAGCCCACCTGGGTGCCAGGGAGGAGGCCACAGACCCCACTCACCCCTGGAAGAGCCTCCAAGAACCCACGACCATTCCTTTTAAGCTGCCATTGTCGAGAATCCAGACAGAGGTGGGAGCACTGCAGCCCGGGCCAGGGCCTCAATGACAAACATCAGCAACCGGGACTTAAACCACAGGTATGTGTTTCTCCCAGTCCTGGGGGGCGGAAGTTGGAGACTAAGGCGCAGGCAGGGCTGGTTCCTACGGAGGCCCCTCTCCTTGGCATGCAGATCACTGCTTCTCCCTGTGTCTTCACGTGGTCATCCTTCTGTGTGTCAGCGTCCTGATGTCCTCTTCGTATGGGGACACCAGTCCTGTTGGATTAGAGCCCACCCTAATGACTTGGTTTTGCCTTAATTATTGGGTTAGCCAAGAAGTTTATTTGGTTTCTTCCATACAATGGCTGTACTAGTGCTGAGGTATCTTTAACTTCTTTTGAAAAAATTTTGTTTTGTAACAGCTGTCATGTCAGCATGCATTTAAAAAAAACATCAAAATTGGAGAATTTTTGTGTAGCCATTTTAATATTGAAGATGGAAGAAAATATGCAACATTTTTCATATTGTGCTTTATTATTTCAAGAAAAGTAATAACACAACTGAAACACAGAAAAAAAATTTGCAGTGTATGGAAAAGGTGCTGTGACTGATCAAACATGTCAAAAGTGGTTTGCAAAGCTTTGTGCTGAGATTTCTGTCTGAATGATGTTCCACAGTCTGGTAGACCAGCTGAAGTTGATAGAGATCAAATCAAGACATTTATGGAGAACAATCAATGTTCTACCACATGGGAGACAGCTGACATACTCAAAATATCCAAATCAATAATGTTATTGGTGGAAATGAAAAATGTGTCTTCTACTTTACGGAAAAAACTAAATGGAATTTTTGGCCAACCTGATATCTCTTTAAAGACATTGTTTCTAAATACAGTCACATTCTGAGGTTGTGGTATTTAGGGCTTCAACATAAAAATTGGGGGACACACACTTTGGACCCCATAATGCCCAATGTATGACCTCAGGACTGAGGAAGGAACCCTAACCCCAGGCAAGGTCCTGGCTCCTCTTAACACTGCTTCTTGTTGTCAGGAGGGCAGAGGCCAGTCCCAAGATACCTGTCGTCTGACTCGTGTGGCGAGGGCGGGAGCTCCAAAATGCAGGGCAAGACCTGGGGTCAGAGCACAGCCACCGTAAAGTGAACCAAACCCTCCTTAGGAGAATAAGCTCAGAGTCTGTGATGCTGGGAAGCTCTTGAGAGCAGCTTATCAGGTTGGGTCAGAAGCAGCTGCTGCTTCCCCATCCCCAACCCCCAGTGTCCTGGGTTAAAGTATGAATTCTGGGCAGGATTGAAGCTGTCCCTGGTTCTCTTTTCATGTCCCTCTCATTATGGATTGAGCCGTGACAGCAGTTTCTGCCTTGTGTATGGCTATCTTTGGGGCAGAAATGTTGACATGGGATCTCACGCCAGCTGAAACCCTCAGAGAAGCTACAGGACTCAGATTCTTGTTTCGAGGAGACCCACCACTCTGCTTTCCTCCACTGCTTGTCCATTGCCCTTGCTCCTGTTTCCAAAAGCTATGCAAAAATACGGACAAGTCAGCTGCGTGTCTTGGAAAAATCATTGGTCCGTGTGAGCAGATTTTTAAAAAATACACATTCCCATCATCTTAAAATGCAGGCTCCTTCCCACAGACTCAGTAGTCACCTCGTCTATATTTTAGATCTGTGAGCACGTGGCATTCCCTTGCCCACCTCTGAGCACAGGCTCTGGCCGGCTGGTCCAGGCAGCAGGCGACTGGCAGGCGGGCCAGGAGACAGGTGTGCGCCGGGCCCAGCGCGGGGCTGTCAGCCTGTCTGCTGGGCTCAGCTTCACGGAGATGCGGATTCTGCTCTAGGGCAGGGCAGCTGCGCAGTACACTCCGCCCCACATCCTGTCCTATGTCCCACGGTGGCCTGAGCACTCACCGCTCTGCAGTCTACTTCCTAAAAGCATAATTCACCCTGGGTTGCCAAAAATCAGCCCTGTTCCTTAAAATCGACATTGTTTGGTGGAAGCCATCACTGTTTACCAAAACTACAAACTTCATTCTTGAAATGCTAGCTTAAAGCTCTAAAATTATCTGCTAAATTTAGACACAGTTCTGATGAGCACCTAATACCTCCAGCACCCAGGCACCCATCTGTTACAGGGCTCGTCTCAGTTTAGAAGATACCCCAAGGGGAACATACAGATCAGTAACATACAGATCAGTGAAACAAGACTCAATGGCTCTGCTTGACGGAGCAGAGGAAATGTTTTCTTGGCTTTGAGGGAGTGGGGGCTGTTCAGCAGGGATGCTGCCTAAAATGGGGTGCAAGGCCCTCAAGGGGTCACAGCAGGCTGATCGGTCTGGACAGGCTCTAGGCAGCCCTCCCCCCACCCGACCCCTCCCTGCTCCCAGGCAGGACACCTGGGTCCCCTACCGGGGATACTCACCTCTCTCGGAGGCAATCGGGCCCACAGGCTTCCTTTAGCCCTCAGCTCCAACGTCCCTGACTTGGGGAAGGGTGGGAGGGAGGAGGTCGAAACACCGTAGACGAGAGCAGAGGGTTCTGTCCCTCAAGGACAGAGAGCTAAGGTCGGAGGGGAGCGTTGGAGATGGCACAGCTCCCTGCCGCCACAGTGTACTTAGAAATTCAGACTCCTGGGCCCCACCCCAGGTGCATCTGGACAGGGTGTCCAGAGGTTCATATGAACTTAAAGGTGTGAGCAGCACAAACCCAGGTCCCACTCTGGGTAAAGAGGCCACGCCCTTGGCGTACCAGGGAAAAACTTGAGTTCAAGGGGAATAAGACTGGCTCGCGGCTACTGAGCTGGGTTGGAACCCCAGCTGCCGTCTCTCTGTTAGACGGGATGTTGAGAGGGGAGGCACTGAAGGGCTGTCCGCTAGAAGAGGAACTGGACGTTGTTTGCCTCAAATCGAGTGACAGGGGGAGAGACCTCAGCCCTGTCAGGGAGATGTTCTGGCGGTCAGAGCCAACCACCGGCAGAGCAAGCCACTCCAGGGTGGGTTAGCACCATCACCAGAGCCTTGAGCCACATGTTGGGGTCATGGCAAGAGAGTGGCCATTTTACCCAATCATCCAATCATGTGGCAGGGGCAGGGAGGACATGACCCTTTCCTGCAATCACAGGACAGGGACAGGGAGGCAGTGATTATTTTCCCCATTTTGGAAATATTGACTGAAGGTAAGTTGGGGACCCTCCCCTAGATCCTTTGGAAAGAGAGGCCCTGCCAACACCTTGCCTCTAGAACTGTGAGAGGAAAAGCATTATTTTAAGCTTCTCAATTTGTATTACTTATTAGGAAACTAATACGGCAGTCAAGGGAACTCAAGTTTCTGACTTAGGTGACTCTGGATATAGGGTCAACAGACTTGGTGGCCTGGGTAGGGAGGGATAGGAACGGTGGTGGACACATGCTGGGGTTTGCTTCAGGTTTGAACACCCTGCCTTTGAAGGGCCTCTGTGTTGAGACAGGGAAGGGGGTTGTGGCAGCTGGATTCATGAGACTGGCTGGCTGGTTAGAGCTAAAGGGAACCGGGGAGAGGGGAGGGCGGTCACCCAGGGTGAGTTTGTGTGGAGAGCAGGGGAGGGCGTCAGGAATAGACCTGCAGGGAAGACCACCGCCAGAGGAAGGGTGGAGAGAGAGGGCCTCAGGAAGGTTTCTGAGGGGGAGCAGCAGGGACAGGAGGGAACCAGGAGCTCGTGGGGCCACGGACATGGGGAGTTGCAAGGGGTGGGGATGGGAAGGGATGTATAAAAAGGTAAAAACAAAAACAAAAACAAGGAAGGAAAGTGCCTGTTGAATGTGGAGACTGTCTTAGTTTGGGCTGCTGTAACAGAATACCACAACGAATGTTTATTTCTCACAGTTCCGGGGACTGCAAGTGGGAGGTCGGGGAGCCAGCACGGTCGGGCCCCGGCAGAGGCCCTCTTCCTGGTTTAGAGAAAGTAATTGTGTGTGTGCACCCTAACGTGGAGAAGGAACCACCTCTCCTGTGTTTCTTCTTATAAGGGCACTCATCTCAGTCATGGGGACTCCACCCTCATGACCTAAACACCTCCTAAAGGCCCCGCCCCCTAATACCATCCCATAGGATTTCAACATATTAATTTGGGGGGCAGAAACATTCAAACCATACTGGAAATAAAAGGTTCATTCCACCATGACCTTGGCAAGAACAGTTATGGTGGAGGGGGACACGTGGAGCCCCACTACTGCCTGACTCCAGTTTTTGGGGTCTCCTCATAACAGGGAACCCTGGCACTTCCACAGCTTATAGACTCTCAGAACTGAACTTGTCAGGGTTCGGTGTGTTTAACAGTCACCAGCTGGGAGGAGAGAGGCCACCTCCACTCTGCCTAGATCCTGAAAACAAAGACTGACCATCTGTGTCAGCTCCTTGGGGACAAGGCCCCCAGTTGTCTGCCTTTCATAAGTCATCACCTGTCCCTATTCAGAGAAATGGACAACTTTATACATTTACTGAAATCTCACGAGCCCAGGGAGTGAGGGGCAGGGATGAGATCACCAGAATTACTAGCTCCCCTTATTGAGGGGGTCGGACTCCCTGCAAGACACTCTAACTACATTCCAAGGACCAGACTCACATAGTAAAACACATTACTCATGGAAGGCCCCCTGTGCCCAGCCAGAGGAAACAGTGCCATCTATGGGCCACTGAAGGAGAGAGCATGGGCGTCACTGTGGTAACAGCAGTGGCAGGACATTCAGGAATGGGTTCCACACTCTTCTTGGTGATTAATGAGAAGTGAACTTGAACTTGACCTTTGTTTAAGGACCAGATGTTTGAAAGTAACACAAGAGATGGATGGGCCAATGTGTGAGCCTGGTTGTGAACTAGGGAGGGGGGAAGAGCAAGCTCGCAGATGCCTGTGTCCTGCAGAAGCCGTGCTAAAGGCTTCCTTTCCAGGATAGGACACAAAGAATGCAGGGGGTGGATCACAGGTTGGGGGCAAGTTTAGGGCTGCATGCAATTAAATGTAGCTTGAGAACTCAAGTCTTTGTATTTATGTATTAATCTAGTAAGTACATAAATTTTATTTATTAATACCAAACACTGGCTTACCAGGTGCCATTCTCCTGAACATTTCAAAACACTCATTAATCCTGGCAATCCTGTGAGGTAGAGACTATCTTAACCCCCACTTTGTATGTAAGGGAACTGAGGCACAGAGAGGTTAGGTAACCTGCCCAAGGCCACACAGCACGAGGAAACCACAACTACAGTTCTGCAGTCTGGTTCCAGAGCCCAGGTCTGAGCCACTGCACTGTCCTGCTTCTCTGACATCTGGTACCCCTGTCCCCGCATCCTTCTAAAGTGCATTACATGTTCTCTGCTTTTTAAAACGGAGCATGAGGAACGTAAAACAAGCATTTATTGATTTTGATGCAAGTGGTCATCGCCCCCGACAGCACTATCACAGCGCTAGGTTCAGGGCTGCGGAGAGGCGGCCCTCTGGGGCCAGGCAGGGCTCGAGTTTGCTTTTATACACTTTTCCCCACAGGGGGTGGAAAGTTCTGGAAACATTTTAAGCAGGGAAGAGACATGGTCCGATTAAGGTTTTAGAGACTGTTTTCGGTCTCCTCCAAGGGTAATGGACGTGGAGACCTGACAATGCCCATGAAGCCAGAGCCCCCACAGCTGTGGGCTCCTGGCCTGGCTCCTGGGGACTGGGTCAGGGGGATTTGGAAGTGGGGAGGAGAGCGGCTTGGCAGACCCAGAGAGGCTGGGGTCAGATACCCTGTTCTCTGCCCCCAGTGCCTCCCGAGGTGACTATGCCCTGCCATGGTGCTCCAGAGGACAGTACACATGTCCTGCCTGGCCACTGGCCTTTGCTCCACTTTGCTTCACCGGAAGAAGGGATGAGTACTGGTGAGTGGAAATGGGTATCTCTGGTGACATCCTATCCGATGGAGACAGCACATTCCACCTGCATTGCTCTGGTGCTACGGACTGCAGATGTGGGCGGGGCTGTGCCTGCCTGAGGGGACACATCCACTAGTCAGGGCTGTGTACCTGCTTCCTTGTTCAGATTTTGTATGAGGATTCTGTAGTAGTTTAACTCTATTTTAGCTTTGCCTCCAGTAACAGAATAGACACTGGACCACCTGGCATGTATATTTCTCCTTTTAAAGTAATAAACAGATGTACTAATTTTAATTTTTTTTAAAAATAGTATTCATAAAATAACGAATGCTTGGTTCATTTAATAACTATGTCCTTACATTTGAAATTAAATTGGTCTCAAAAAATCCTCTAACAGTCAGCATACTCCCTGCAAGGAGCTAAATACATTTTCAGATCAAGACGTTTTCGATGCTTCAATTTCATTCCATATTTCAGCTTCAATTTTTGAAGTGTCATATTCCCTCATCATATCAAATTCAAGCCATGGCTTATTCCACTTCTGAGCTTCTTTCATTTGCTCTTCGGTTAAACAAAGATCAAACCTGATTCCTTTAATATTAAACTTCGGTCGCTCCCAGCGTTTGGACCAGGGCTTAGGCTTCATTTTCACTTTCAGCTGAGGAAGAGATTTAAAAAAGGGGGAGGGGGAGATAAATTAGGTGGATAGTCATAAGCAAAATTCTTCTAGAAGTTTTCATTAAGATGACTCTTATTTTATACTTGAATATCCAGTTCCAAATGTACAACTTATACCTGATTAACAGGAACTTCGCTAGATTCTTGTACTACTGGCTTCATATTAATATCAAAAGTGCTGTATTCAGGAAGGGCATCTCTTAAGTAGAGCAAGCTGTCATCTAGCCGTTTCTCCAATTTGATCACTTGGATCTCCTGGATTCTAGGATTATAAAGTTCAAAACAAATCTCAACACCTAAGAAGAGAAAAAAACATACTCTTAAAATCAAAGTCCAGATTCTGGCATAAGGCTCCCACTACAGTAAAAGCTATTTTGTAAAGGAACTAGCACAAGGTTTTGCAGGTAGGAAATACACATAAATTTGAATCTTTAAAATGAAGATGATTAAAAAAAGTAGGAATAATCTAAACATATAGACTAAAAAGTAAGACATACGAATTAGAATGTCATCTTCTATAAATATATTGAGTGAATATCTCTTCAATTCTGGTAGTATTCACTTGGAAAAAATTTAAGTAAATTCTTCACTATCACATGGTTTATTTCCAAATTACTTAAAGCTCTCTCTTTTACATTAAGAGCAAGAGGATTAATGATGCAAAAAAAAGTAATTATAGTTTTAAATTCTAACTTTGGTTTAGAAGCCCTCTTAAGGATAACCTTGGTTTGTTTTTGTTTTTTTGTTTTTTTGAATGAACATTCTGGAGGCTTCCATAGGAAGCAAACTAAGAACAGCTTTGAGTGTTTCCAAGAAGTTACAAGTAATAGTTTAATATATACTACCTGTATCATCAAATGCTTACAGAGAATAGTATATTCTAAGGTTTCCTGGAATAATCCCAAGAGAAATAGAAATAGTAAAATATGTGATCTATGTTAACATCCAGTGTTTAATACCGGGATTTAATCCAGTATTTTCTGTACAACTACTCTGGTTCAGGCACTGATTTAGGAGCTGTGCCTATAACAAAACCCAAACAGGTAAGATCCTTCTCCTCTCATAAACCTCACATTCTAGTGGATGACAAACAAACCCACAGTACAGGGTGACGACATTGTGGATGGGGAGGGAGCAACTTTAAATAGTGGTGAGAGAAAGCCTCTTTGAAAAGATGACATTTAAACTGATACTATAAAGGACCACGAATGCTTCAGGCAATATGAATGGGAAATGCTAAGGCACTGAGGTCTTAACAAACTTGCCATGTATGAAAAACCAGAAAAAAGCCCATCTGTCTTGGTAAGCCAGGAGAGTACCTGTATCCTGCCATGTATAATACACACCCACGTTTTTGTGTGCATCATACAAGGGATTATTATACCCATAGACAAGGCACATCCTTAGTTTTCTCTCAAAAATTTGGGCAAAAAAGTGAGCCTTATTCATGGCAAAATACGGGAAACCAGCGAATCTGCACAGCTCCAAGTAGGAGAAGGTAGTAGCAATGATGAGAGCGGCAGCAATGGAGATGGAGAAACAAGGTTGGGATATGCTTTTTGAAGATTGAACTATAAAAACCTGCTGACTGGCTGAATGTGTCAAAGGCAATTAAAAACAGCTCCTAAATTTTTTTGTTTAGTTAAATGGGTGAGGAGTGGTACCATTAATGGAAATAGAAAAAACAAACAAACAAACAATGAAAGAACACATTGTGAGAGGAAATAAAGAATTCTGCTTTGAACTTTTTTAATGCTTATATCCAAATGGAGATGCCAAATCTGTAGCTGTATGTGCAAATATGGACTTTGCAAAGGGTCAGTGCTCAAGATATATATTTGGGAATTATCATATGGGTGGTATTTAAAGCCACTGGACTAGAAAGAACCACCAAAAAAGGGAGTATCGATGGGGTAGGGACAGGCAGATTACAGTCAAAATACAGTGTAAAGAATGACAAGGAGCTAATACTTTTGGGTATTGTGCCCAGCCCTTGGGAGGTAGAAACTATTATCTCAGTTTGAAAGAAGAAAATCAAAGCCAAGACTGTCTGACTCACAGCTGTGCACAAGCTTCTGTAAGCAATTCCTGCTGAGCTCTTACATGCACAGCACCCACACGTCACTGCAGGGTAAGAAAGGCGGCAACTGCTCTCATACGCTCAATTCTTCTGAATATAATACTTTGCTGCTGGAGATCATGAAGCATACAACGTAAAGTATAGAAACTTGACTGTTCCTGCCATTTTGACTAATAATCTTTTTGAAATTTTACCACTTGTTCCTCTGCCTTATTAGGCATAACTTACATAATTTTGCTTTTTAAAAAAATGTCTCCGGTTCTTATAAAATTGATCCTGTGGTGACTATTGTAATATAAAGCAAACCAGGGGCCATTCATTTTAGGAGAAAGTAACTCAGAAGGCCATTATTATGTTCATAATGTTCTCAAGGGCTATTTGCTCCTAAAGTGAATGTCGCCACACGGCTTTAGTCACTTGTCTCCTCCTGTGATGCCGCCATAGTTTGGAAAGCCCACTTCTCACAGTCGTTGTCCTGGCAATAATAGAAGCCTTCCAGAGAAAGAAAGCACTGACTCTATTTTATCAGCCGGCTCAATTTTCATACCCTCTTAGGCCACAGCATCCACGCATCCCCTGGAGCCCCTCTGCACTTTCAAGTTACAGATGTCTTGTCCCAGGATGCAGAAAGCAAAAGAATCCTGAGATAGTACTTTCTAGAAAATCAAAATAATGAAATGCCCATACCTTGCCCTTCAATAGTATTCCTAAGGGTAAAAGTAGCTCCAAGTCCTGCTCCTGATCTCTGGATGCAAATCCCCAGAAACTGGCTGGTTTTTCCATTGGCATATGGATCGGCCGTAGTAACACGAAGAATGCTTCCTACAAATTCAGATGCAGGAACAAACAACAGCATTTCTAGGTAACTGCATAACTTCCTAAAGATTTTAGTATAATATTAGAAATAAGAACTTCATTATAGGCAAAACCCAGGTATATGAAAAACAATCTTCTCTATGCCAAGAAAATTAACCCTCTAACCCCTAATAAAAAAAAGAATCCAACTCTTACTGACCAACATAGAACTCTGGAATGTGGAGTACTTTTCTCCTTTCTAACATATCTTTCCTTTCTAATTGAAATAGCAGAGGATTTGTTCTCCCTCTTGGAGGAATGAATTCAGGACTCAAGAATCTGCAGGAAAAAAAATATTAAAAGAAAACTTTAAAGACCATTAAAAAAGAATCTGTTGCTTTCTTAAAAAGATGATGATTTTGAAGTGTTTTATTCTTCCTTCTCTAAATAAGATAAATTGATCTTATTTCTAAAATTGTTGTCAGTGCTTATGAAAATATCCAATTATCCTGAGTACTTACCTGGCATTGTGTTAAAATCTTTATTAAACATCTATAGCATAAATTAATCCTTACAACAACCAGGTGGTTTGGTGTCATTTTCTCCTTTTCACAGATGAAAATTAAGCTTGGAGGAGATAAATAGCTACCTTGTTATTATATTAGCTATAAACTTATCAAGTCAAGACTTAAATGTCTGTCAGACTCCAAAGCCTGTGACCATAACCATGGACCACATGTTGAGTTGTACATGTTATTAATAAATTATGTTGGAAAAGATATAAACACATAATCAATTGTAAACTGACTTTAAAATATTATCTCCCTAGTCTCTTTGACTGATTTTAAACTAATTATAAAATGTTTAATCTACAGAAAAGTATAAATGACATTACAATGTAAATTCATGTCCCTATCACCCATTTCAAGAGATAAATTATCAATATGATTGAAGACCCTATCTACCCCTATAATCACTAGGCTGTAATTAAATGTGGTAATGATTGTTCCTATGAATTTCTCCCTTTTTCTCAATTCCCTACTTAAAACATTTTCAAACCTACCAAAAATTGAAATAGTTATACAATGAACACCCAAATATACTTCACCTAGTTTCACCTACTGCCAACATTTTGCTGTTTTTTAAACACACACACACACACACACACACACACACACACCCCCCCATAATTTTTTTTCCTGAACTATTGGAAAATGACAAGCAGCAAGGCATTTCATCCTTCAATACTTTAGAAGGTGTCTGCTAAGAATAAGGACAGTCTCTTATATTTATTACAATTCCTTTATGACACCTAAGAACTCCAGCATTAATTCAAAAATATAACCTAATATATAGTTTATATTTAAATATACCTAATTGTCCTGGAAAAGGTCTCACAGCTGTTTGTTGCTCAACTCAAGCTACAATCAAGCTTCACACATTGTGTCTGGTTGTTAGTCTCTTTAGTCTCTTAAGCTAGAACTATTACCCATCTTTGTATTTTTATAACACTGACTCTTTTGAAGAGTCAAAGCCTGTTGACAGTCCCTGGAATCTGGATTTGTTTATTGTTTCCACATGCCTAGGCCCAAGGTTAAATATTTTTGGTAAAAATATTACAGAAGTGATGGTGTGATCTTATTTTGCCACATCAAGAGGTACATAATGTCAGCTTGTAGAGTTATTGGGAAAGGGAAAGCTAGGTGTGATTGCTCTGTGAAAGAATTTCCCCTGTACATTTTTTTTATATCTTACATATGCATAAATGTCTAGGCAATATAAAAATGCCATCATACTATATCAATTCTTCTGCAGGTTGCTTTTTTTCACATGTATTTGTGAAGTTCATCCATGTTAGCTCTGGTTCATTCATTTTTCACCGCTGTATAATAGTCTACATGCTGATGGATATCTAGGCTACGTCTTAATTTTTGTTTATTACAAACAATACTTTTGTGTGCATTCTTACACATATTTTCTCAAACTTATTACCTCAAGTTTCATTCTCTTTTGGGTGGAAAAGTATACACAGCCTCAAACTTACTAAATTGTGTTAAATTTTTTTTTCCAAAGTTGTTATACATTTTACATTCCATTTAACTGAATTACATTGTGTTGTGATTTAAGGAAGATAATTCCTTTTCCACCTTTACAAAAAAAAAAAAAAAAGCTGTATATTAAAGGCTTTTCTTAGTTTCTAGGTTCCAAAAGTTCAACTTTATTTCAACTCAGAATCACAGAACATTTGAAATGTTAAACGTACAGACACAGAGATGTACATACAAACAGGCAAAAGATAATCCAATCGACAACCTAGAGCCCCTTCAAGAAGCCTATAACTCACATCAAGCACTTACTCCCCGTCCCCGCCCACCAAATGGCTTTTTACTTAGGTCTGCAGAAATCCCAAGACCTTCAAATCTGGGAGATCCCTATTTGACGTTCTAATTTAATAAGACTGCAGAGAAAGTTCAGTTCAGCTTGGAAGAAGCGAGGGAGGCAAGATTGAGGTGGGTGTGCTTCACACACGCGAGCTCAACAATTCGACCCACGAGTTCGTGCAGTGGGAGTTTCAGCCCTCGCTTTAGAGCCCAGACCCTAAAGCGAACACAGGTTCCTGAGCGCAGACCCAAAGAGAGGGCCTCACCTGGTTTTCTCGCGCGTGGGACGGCGCTTGTCCACGATGACGGGTTTTGGAGGCGGCTGGAAAGCGCCGGATTGGGAAGGTCCAGTGCTCTGATGACGGCCCGGCCCCGCGCTGGTCCCTGCGGCAACAGACAGCGGACATCAAAGTTGCTCGAGCCTGCCCTGACCTCTCAGAGAACCCTGCAATTTCCCCCAGCTCGAGGTGCTACGAGGGGCCATCGCGAAGGTCACCCCTGACTTCCACGCTCGCCTACTGCCAGCCTAGCCCTGCGCCCCTTCTGCTCCTGGCTTTCAAGCCTCGCTCCACTTACGGCAGGCGACAGAGGCCGGCACAGGGAGCAGCGCCCTGGCAGCCGCAAGGCTCCGGGTCAGGCCTGTTGCTGTTCCACAGCCCCGTCCAATGGAGGCCGCCATGCCTGCTCGCACAAGTAGAGACTACAACTCCCAGTAATCAGTGCTTCCAGATCGCGGCCTTCTAGGGCCCTATGGCAGCTGCTATGGAACAAAATAGTCAAGTCTTCCGCCCCCCCCCCCCCCCGCCCCCGCCTCCGCTGCCCCCCGCTGCCCCCCGCGACCCCTCCCCGCGCTTTCTTCATCTGGCCTGGACTTTTTAGGAGAAGTGAATACTTCTCTAGTTCCCTATAATGTACGAACTTTTGCGCCTATACAGGGATGTCTCGCAGCCTAGAAAGCTTTTGCCCTCTTTAGGTTAACTCAATCTTCACTTTCTCAGGCAAGTCTTCACTACGTCAAAACCCCATTATGGGCTCACATCCTAACTAGGTGCCTTCTGTTAGCAGCTCTTACATCATTTGCAATTTTAATGTTTAATGTGATTTTTAGTCATCTCTGGAATTGTTGGATTCGTGTCTAGCTACGCCATTATACTGTAAGCTCCGCAAGGGCATGGAGGAGTTTGTCTTTTGTTTACCATTTTATCCCGCTCACCCTTTGTGGAATGCAAGGAGGATAAAATAGATCCTGACAGGACAGGTGGCGCAAAAGCCCTGAGACAACAGAGAGCATTTTCCCTTTGAGGAACTATAACTGAATTTGGGCTGGGAACCTGGGTGGAGATAAGTGGCAGAGATGAAACCGAAAAAGGTAAATTAATTTTAAGTCTTGTTAAGAAATTTGGAACTGTACCTTTGGCAATGGTGAGCCCCTGAAAGGATTTCACACTCAGAGTGACATGTTTATTTATTACTTATTGGTCATTCCAGTTCAATTGTTTTCCCAAAGCATCTGAAACTGAACATGTCCAAACTGAATGCATCATGTTCACCTCCAACCTTCTCTGCAGTGTTGACTACCTCAAGGAATGGCTTCAGCATCCAATCTGTTTTTTAAAACTAAAAATCTCAGTGCCATCCTTGATTCCTCCCTGTCTCTCTTTAGGTAAAGTTCCTAAAACTACATCTGGTACCATCAAATATCTCAAGAATCCTTATACTTTCGTATCCTCCCGTACACAACTTTAATCTGAGTCACCATCATTTCTCCTCAGGATCACTGCAAACCACAGCAACTGCTTCCTGACTTGGTCTTCTGGCCTCCAGTTCCCTCCAGTTCCCGCCAGTCCTTCACAAAGAAAGCTAAAAGGACAATATAGAATGCATACCTAGTCCTTGTCTTGTCCCAGTTTAAAGTTTTCCATAATTTTATGTTGACCTAGGGATAAAGATCAAGTGTTCAAAAAGCAACCAACCTCTGCAGCACCCCCGACACTCTACTTTGCCATCCTGAAGGTATATGAACTCTTACATCAGTCTTAGAAAGAAAGCCATGTTTTGAGGACAGAAATCAAGGTATTGTGAGAATATGTATATATACATATATGTATAGATATATAATACATATACATATATGTATAGATATGTAATACATATGTGTATAGATATGTATACACACATATATAATCAGTAGCAAGTATTTTAAAATGTATTATATATAATTTTATTACACAAAACAGATCTTTATAATCTTTCCTAGATTGTTCCTCCTCCTGATTCTCAATTTTAGGAAAAAGAAAGTCAAACTCCCTCACCACCCTCCCAATGGAATATGCAATTATTCCTGTCTCCCATTTTCATAGCATTTAGAAAAACATAGACATTCTTTCAGTGGGTCATTTCTTTTTCATTTGTGTCCTCCATGAAACTGAGATGTATGGAATCAGGGATCAGGCCTGTCGTATTAATTTGCATTTAACCTGAGAAGATGAGGATAGGGAGGTAGACTAGGTCTAGGGCATGAAGGGATTTGGGAGTACATAACAATGATTTCTTCTTTAGAAGACATTGAGGAGCATTCGGAGATTTAAAAAAAAAAAAAGAACGACATGTTTATTATGTTTAGGATTACACTAGAAAGGTCCTTGTCAATGCAGAGCGGAGAATGGACTGGAGCTGCAGGTTAGGGGGAAAGGCAGTGACCCCAGCAAGACATGGCAGTGCCTTGGATTCAGGTGGCACCTGGGAGCAAATGAGAAGTGACAGTGGGTATTTAGGACAAAGAATGAACAAGCTTTGCTGATTGACAGGGGATCGGGGAAGCTTCTGATTTCTTCCTGGGATATTTGGTGGATGGTGGCATTGTCTGCTGACATAGAGAACATAGGAGGAGGAGCGGATTTGTCACAACAGGCTGAGGGGGCTTTGAAACTATTGAGCTTGAGGTGCATATGTCATATATAAGCAGAAAAATCCGCTAGAAAGCCAGGGGGAGGCGGAACTTCAGAGAGAGGCCTAGATGAGGGCAATAGTGACTGAAACCATCGGAATAAGGAGGCTGCTCTGGAGGGACTGAGATGTGAGATAGGAAGGGGGCCTAGGGAAGAGCCCTGGAGAAAAGTAATTTCTAAGGGACATGCAGATAAAAATGAACCATGAAGGACCCAGAGAAGGAGCAGCCAGAGAGAGAAGAAAGAAACCTGTACGTACGTGTTGGTGAGCTGATGAAAAAGAAGAGGCAGAGCAGGAATGGTCAGTAAGTGCCATAGGTCCTGAAATATTTGATATATTGGTCGAGAGTTGAATGATCACCTTAATGAACACTGTTTAGTAGGAAGCCCCTTTGCTGGTATATATATATACATACTTTTTAGAGTGTATGGGAGTTGAGGAATTGAAATCACTGAGTACAGATATTACAGAGAAACTTGCTGAGATGCAGCTAATGAGCCTTAGCGCTTCCTTCTCCCACCCCTATTTGTAGGCAAACCTCCTCTGTGTTTCTAAAGATGGGAGTTTGCCTCCCCTCCTTCCACCCCCAGTAAAGTCCAGAGGTTGTGGGTTTCAGGACCCTGAGGAGATTACAGTTCTCCCTGGGGAGGATAAGATAAAGACCAAAATTTAGAGGTGAGGTGGAAGCCCCTGGACCTACAGAGATTGGCAGAATCAGCTGCTACTGAAGAATGGAGTTGCAAGTTGGAGTCATGCACATTGTGTGGGCAAAGTCCGGTGCCCACGGGCCTCCAGCAGGGTGGATGGGGAAGCCCCTGCAGGGTGCCAACAGGGAAAGGGGTGGCTGCAGGAGTCAGCCCCCGCTGTCCAGAGGGGTTATTTTTACTAGAAAAGTTAACTTTGAAGTTTGCTAGAAGTTAACTTTGTTGAGAGTTGAGGAATACTAGCTGGAGAAATGTGTTTTCTTATCCGAAAGGAAATAGTCAAAAAACCTTGATGACTTAGGCTCCCATTTTCTGTCTTTTAAGGTATTTGGTTATAGAAAGGTATCGGTGCATTCTAATCAATGTGACTGAGAGACTCATGGATGGAAAGTAGTAATTTGCTAGAGACGGATCTTTTCTGATTTTATAATAATGCTGATTGGTTTGCTATCACAAAAGTAACTCATACTTGAAGGAACTGGGATTTGATTATATTGTACTTACAAGTGAATAAATTAGCTTATTGTTTGAGACTCCTGGGTTAGAGACAAAGGATTTTATTACTCACGACAGGGAAGCAGCATGAACATCAGCAGGTTTGCAAAGGTTCCCTTTGCCCCCAAGCAGAACACCCACATTCGATTCTGAGCTCAGGACACTCCCTGCTCCTCAAGCAGCAGCATATTTCAGGGCTCTTTACATTGCTCCACCATGTGTTTATTAGTTATAATTTATTCATTTTATTAAGTATGTACTGAGTTGTTAGTAGGCTGGGAACTCTGTTAGGCCATGACAGCTCACACTTCCCTCACTCAGGAAGCAAAATCTGAGGAAACCTTGGGCAAGTATTTTTAAACCAAGTGTTCACTATGATGGAAGTCAGTGATATTATGTGATTCTTTAAATAGGTAAATAAGATACTATATTACCATACAAAATTAAACCTGTAGGAAAAAATAATTGCTCAATCTTTGAATTTTTGGGAGGAAACTACAATATTTATAGGCTTTGATATTATTAACAAAGATGCACTTGTGATTTTAAAAATGTAACAAAATGAATTAAACAGAAAATATGCAAGAAAACATCAACAAATCTCTTGGTAGTCTTTTAAAAAGGAAGAAAATCTCCAGATTGAACTGCTAAGTACATAAACTAAGCTGAGATCCGAGCGGGACATGACTTAGGTTGTGTTCTCTCCCTCTCACTTTGCTCAGGGAAAAAGAGAACCACCATTCAGGCGAGGAACAGGCCAGTCCAGCTGGGAGCCCTCGGCATTACAGCGCACTCTCTCGGTACCCGGGGAGCTGCAGGTCTAAAAGTAGCTCTCCAGTGACACACATTAGAAATAACCCCTCACAGGGTAGTCATGTCACTTTTCCTTACCTGTGCAACACACACTCCTGGCAAACACTTGAAACAAGTTGTATTTTGTTTATTATTTACTTTTATTTCTTGGACTCTGGATTAGTATTTTTTTAAGAAAATCTTAGTCTCCTAGTTCCAAATTAACAAAATCCCACTTTAATAACTAATTATTGGGTTGGCCGAAAAGTTTGTTTTTTTTCTGTAAGATGGCTCTAGTAGTAGCTCTTAGTTGTCTGTAACTGCATTTGAAACAGTTTTGTTAGATTGCAATGTGACAGCTGTTGTATCAGCGTGCGTGTAAAACAAACTTATCAAAATTGGTGATTTTTTGGTAGTCATTTTTATATTGAAGTTGGAAGAAAATAAGCAAAATTTTCAGCATATTATGCTTTATTATTTCAAGAAAGGTAAAAACACAAATGAAATGCAAAAAAAGATTTGTGCAGTCTATGGAGAAGATGCTATGAGTGATTGAACTTTCAAAGTGGTTTGTGAAGTTTCATGCTGGAGATTTCTCACAAGATGATTCTCCGTGTTCAGGTAGACCAGTTCAATTTGATAGCAATCAAATCAAGACATTAATTGAGAACAATCAATGTCTGCCATGCAGGAGATAGCTGACATGTTCAAAATATCCAAATCAATAAAGTTATTGGTGAAAATTGAAAAATGTCTTTTATTTTATAGAAAAAAATCATATGGACTTTTTGACCAACCCAAAACAAGCCAGATTTTAGCCTTCAGTTCTAACATTCCTTAGACCAGTTTATCACAAAAAGATGTGATTGTAGGAACAGAATTCTGTAGTGAATAACTCTTCGAAGTGGCAGAAATCTAACTAAACAGTAGACAATTAAATATACTCCCTGCCCTTTTCTCGGATGGGCCTCAGCACCAGCCAGCTAAGGGATACCTTCTGGTCAAGACTGCTCACAAAAGCTCTGTGTGTTAGGTGTTATTGCTGTCAGTCTGTGAAAAGAACACTAAGTTTAATAACTTATTCAAAGTCATTTTCACTTAGCTAAATGAGTGCCTGATCCAAAACCAGGTCTATCAAATCCACAAGCCTGTGGTTTTCAGGGCAGGGAAGAGAGGAAGTTTGCTGAAGGCCAGAGTCAGAGAATGAAACATCAGTTTTCACCCCTTCCCGCCCCTGCCTGAGCAAATCTGCTCTGCTTCACTGCATGTCTTGAGCATTTGGCTGAGATAATATTCAAAGAAATAGGTTTGCTAGTTAAAAAGAAAGAAAAGAGAAAAGAAGAGAAGAAAAACAATGCCCTGTATTATGCTACTCAGATATTTTTGAGGCTGAGTGAAATAAGACTTGGTGTTTATTTATTACCAAAACTCTCTGTGATTCGCAGTTCTTGTGTACAGAAGAAACAACATGGGTGTTTGTTTAACCTGCTGATTTCTAAATGCCACCCTCAGAGATTAGGTTGCATGGTCTGGGGTGAAGCACAGGAATTTGCAGTTTTAACAGATGTCCCAGGAGTTTTGATGCAGGTGGGAAGAAAGCTGCATTTTGAAAAACAGCAAAGATATTTTGAAATAAATGTAAGTTGTGAGTGCTAGAAGTAGCCTAATCTTTCTCATTCAACATAAGTGCCACCCCTTTGAAAAGCCCTCTTTGAGTGGTCCAGCAAAGATGTGTCTTAAATCCTGGTTCTCCTTCCTGATTTGAAGTTAGGGAGAGAATAGTTACTGCAGTGGGAAAGAGAAGATGAGTACATTTCTAATCCGCAAATTATGCTTCTAATTTGCAAATTATCCTGGCCAGTCCTTTTCAACTGAGAGCAATGTTCTGAGAATCCTTCCTTCTTGGACTCAGCATTGCTGACACTTCCCTGAAAGGATTAAGAACGAGGATGTCAGGTACACAAAGCAATAAGGATGGGATTAGGAGAAACCCTAGGTTTTTGTTGCAGGAGGGCTTAGATGCAGCAGTCTGTAAGTAAGAGGAGCTTGAAGCAGTGTTTGTTGAGGACTTTATATGACATTGACAACAATTATAATCTACATCAAATTTATTTTTCAGTTGGACATAAGTGAGAGGCATTTGCGGTTAAAATGCCCTCCCTCAGCCACCCTTGCACAGGGGAGGGAACGTGATGAATAGTTTTACTATCTTTCCTCCCCTCGCTGTTTCCTTCAGGAGACATAGAGCTATGAAAGTGCCACTGTTACTGAATTTGCATTTGCCACGGCTTGGTTCGGCTCACAGCAGGAAGGGCCTCCTGTGTCTGGTGCAGCCAGGAGCCTGGGAGCATGCACACTGCAAGCCAGGGCCAGCCCCACAGTAGCTATGGTGGATCCTCAAGGCCACAGGCAGGCTTCACTGTGGAAGCAAGGCTGGCTCAGGATTACCGGTGGTCTGTGCATGTTGCTGGGACATTTCCCACAAACGCTAGTTACCTGTATAGACACGTAGGTCATGAGTGCTTCTCAAACCTGGCTGCTTCCTCTCAGTCTGTTGTGTGTGATTAGTTTTTCTCTACCTGTTTCTTACACATCCAGAAACTCTTGGCTTGCCAGGTAGCCACACACAATCTCCCACAGGGACCTCAAACTCACCATGTTCCGAATTCTATTAGTCACTTCCTACCTACCCAGATCTGTGCCTGTATTTCTATCTTGATAGGGAAACTCTTCAGTCACCCAGTTGCCCAAGCTACACTCTTGGGAGTTTTCATTGACTCCTCTCTTTTATTTACTGTGGGTCATCCAACCACAACCAAGTCCTGGTGATTTTACTTCACAATTAACCCTTATACTCATCCCTTCCTCTAGCTCTTTTGCCACCATTCACTCATGTCTTCATTATTTCTTTCATAGATTTGCAATAGCCTCCTTGCTGATATCTTTTCCTGGGTTTCTCCAAGGAGATGCTTTTGGCATTTTGGGAAAGACAGTTGTGCATTTGTGCAAAATGGTTCCGTCATCCTGTGATTTTTAGCATCCATAGCCTGCATGCATGAAATATCAGTCATACCCCTCGTTGTAGGAACCAATCCCTCCTCCAGCAAGGGGTGCTACAGAGGAGTTAATGCTGATCAGAGATCAGGGGATATCAAGGGGCAAAGTAGAGCCTCAGGAACCACCAGGGGTGACCTGAGCCAAATCTGGAAACGGGACCCTGTGCTCTTGATGGGGCTCCTACCAACCTTGGATAGAAATGCAGCTCCTCCAAGGAGTTTAGATGCAGCAGACATCAGATCTCTAGTTGTAGCTTCAATCTCCTTTATTTTCCTTCTTACTCTACACAATATTCTCAGGGGATTGATTTCACGTGCAAGCTCCAAATGTCGTGAAAATACCAATTTCTCCCAAACTTGCTAGAATATCTCTTCTGACCTTGAAATCCTTGTATACATTGATATTTATTATATGAAAAGGATGGCTACTCAAATTAGTTCAGAAAGGTAATCTATTCAACAAGTTCTATCCATACATATTGAAAAAGTTGAAATAGAACCTTAATGAATTAAAGAAATTTTTTGTAAATATTATGAAGTGGTTCTGGTTCAAGATGATTGAACTCACCTCTTCCTACAGATCCACCGAGTTCACAGCTACATATGAAGCAATTTCCTCTGGAAAAAAACCTAAAGGCTGACTGAGCTATGACTACACATTGGACCAAAAAGGAGAAAAACACATTAAAGCAAATAGGAAAGGCTGGGTCACAATCTTGCCATAAACCCTCATACCCCACTGTGGAAATCCACAAGCTGGAGGGAATTCAAAACCCAAATATTCTTACTGAGGAGGGAAGGATTTGAACCCCACATCAGGACCCCAACTTTTAAAACCTGCACCAGAGAGAAGACATCGGTTCTGAAAACTAACAGGGCTCCCATCCACAAGACCCCCAAACCTGTAGCAATCTGAGAATCGGCCCTTCAAACAGGTACATGCTCAGACCTGCCCACCCCAGGGTTCAGAGCAGAAGTGGCCAACAGAGCCTGGATTTTAAGTGAAGAGGCTCATTTGCTTATGTTAAAAATGCCTGCCTCTCAGGCATCTAATTTAACACATCTGACAGCCTGCTGGGACTTTCCAGGATGGAGACTGGTGGGCACCATCCTTGTACTCTAGCAGATGGAGGGTGGGAGAGATGCGGGGGAGGGGTGATCAAAAGGTACAAACTTTCAGGTTTAAAATACATTTTTAAAACTATGCAAAATCCTCTTAAAAAGAAAAAGCTGTGAAATAGATTGATAAACTTAATTATATAAGTATTGATAACTTCTGAGTAAGACACCATATACAAAATTAAAGAGTAGTACAATATAACCAAGAACTAATAACCAGAATATACAAGGAACTCCTAAATATGAAAAATGGAAAAACTCATACAATTCAATATTGAACTGTATAAAACATTAATAGGCATTTCCAGAAGAAAATATTGTGAAAGGCCATAGAATATAAAAAGTTTCCATCTATTTAGTTATCAGAGGAATTAATTAGAGCAACGATAAGATTATTTCCTTTCTCTAGCTTGAAAGAGAGACAGAATATGAATGGAGACAAGACACATACCTCGCACACTGTTGACAGGGTATAAACTATGAGTATTGAATTGAAACAAAACTTAGAACTTAAACGTACTCTTTGTCTCAGTAATTCCACATCATATCTACTCCCAAGGAAAACTCACACATATGCACACAACACACAAGAATATTCATTGTAGCACTGCTTATTACAGCAAAGAATCAAAAGAAACCTGATAGCTAAATATAGTATGGCACATCAATGGCTAAATATACTATGGTTTGTTCTATCTTAAGATGTTATAAATAAATAAAGACAGTAATGACATACACATGTACTATTGTGGACATTTGGTGAGAATATACTGATTCAAAAATAAAATAGTACTATATACTGTTGTATAAAAATAAACAGAGAAAACTGCTTTGCCTGATAAAGAAAATTTTTGGTAAAAAGTAGTAGTGAGGAGTTAAATCTTTTTTTTTTTTTTGACAATTGTTTAGTTTTTATTTCATAATCATAAACTTAACTCTGCAATCCAGCTAGACTTGGAAGGGGTAAGGAAAACACGGAACCCAATGAACTGTGGCGAAGTGAGAGCACGAAGATTATAGAACATTCCAAGCAGGTGGGGGTGAAGGGGTGCTCTTCTGAGCTACAGAAGGAATGGTCTGGTGGTTAAGATAAAACACAAGTCCAATGTATTAGAGATGTCCACAGCCAGTGATGGTGATCTTCTTGCTGGTCTTGCCGTTCCTGGACCCAAAGCGCTCCATGGCTGTCCCAACGTCCATGCCGTCTTTCACAAAGACCACATGCTGGCCGTCCAGCCACTCAGTCTTGGCAGTGCGGATGAAAAACTGGGAACCGTTTGCGTTGGGTCCAGCATTTGCCATGGACAAGGTGCCAGGACCTGTTGTGCTTCGGGATGAAATTCTCATCATCAAATTTCTTCCCATAGATGGACTTGCCCCCTGTGTTGTTGTGACGTGTGAAGTCACCACCCTGGCACATAAATCCCGGAATAGTTCTGTGAAAGCAGGAGCCTTTATAACCAGATCCTTCCTCCCCAGTGCTCAGAGCACGAAAGTTTCCTGCTGTCTTTGGAACTTTGTCTGCAAACAGCTCGAAGGAGACGCGGCCCAAGGGCTCGCCGTCGACCGCGATGTCGAGGAACACGGTGGGGTTGACCATGGCTGGGCGCGGGAAGAACCGTGGCGGCGGCGTCTGCAAGGCGGCTCTTTTTTGTTTTTAAAGATTTAATTTATTTATTTTTAGAGAGAGGGGAGGGGAGGGAGAAAGAGAGGGACAGAAACATCGATGTGCGAGAGAAACATGCATCAGTTGCCTCCCACACTCCCCAGCTGGGGACCGGCCTGCAACCCAGGCACGTGCCCTGACCGGGAATAAAGCTGCAGCCCCTCGCTTTGTGGGATGACGCTCAACCCACCAAGCCACGCTGGTCAGGGCTAGAGTTAAACCTTTAATTTACCTTTTCGAGAGTTTTTGTTACAAAATACACCCTTAATATTGCCATAAGAAATTGAAATAAAAGAACATAACCAGATGTAACCTCTTCTCTTGACTGGAAAGGAAACAAACCATGAGAATGAAGAACAAAACGCAAGCAATTACATCAGAAAGGAATCCCTCTGTGTCCTCTTTTAAGGAAGAACCGTTTTCAGCAACAAGCCTTGGGACCACCAGGTGGCGCTACGGGCCAGCTTCACACAGATGAGAGCCCTGCAGCTCACCCTCAGGGTTTCTGATGCGCTGTCGCTCTGCAGTCTTCAGAAACACTTCTCTGGTAACATGCTCTAAAAAATGGCCCCTGAAAGTGTAGTCTCTCACCTGAGGATATTTTTTTTTTACTTGATTTTTAGAGAGAGAAAGGGAGAGGAAAAAGAGGGAGGGAGAGAAACATCGAGCAGAGAGAGAAGAGAGAGAAACACTAAGAAACATCAATGTGAGATAGAAACATAGATTGGTTGCCTCCGGTATGGGCCCCTGACCAAACCACACCCTTTTGGTGCACTGGACAACACTCCAACTAACTTAGCCACCTGGCCAGGCTGAAAATGTAGTCTTAAGCACCTGCCATTTACCTCTGTTGGGATCTGAAAGTCTATTTTTATTTTGTTGATGAGGAGAGTTCTCCCATTTCCCACCCCCACCACCCACTGGAAAAATATACTTAATTATATTTACACTATACAAATTAAACAAAACCACTTTGGACTTTATTAAGTATTATTTCTTAAATAATGTTTAAGTCACAAAGTTCATAATTAATGCAGCATGACCCAACTACAAATCAGAAACTATTATTATACAAATGATAATAAGGCCCTTACATTGTAGCTAGCTCCTCAACACACAAGAGCCAGCTCCTTATTGGTGGGGAGCTTCTCTATGTGGTGAGGAGATACTAGAAAATTGATACTACCTCCATTGGATAAAACAAGTATAGCTTAAGTGTAGGTTTGAGGTAATTTCAAATCCTCCTTTGAGTCAGGGGTTCTGTGTCAATGGATCCTACAAATGAACAAAACAGAAAACAAATTTCATTGTGTGAAACTGGTAAGTTGAAAAGTTAATATGAGTCTCAGGTACAATGAAATGATCTGAGCTAGAGATAGGGCCCACTTCTGAGAAAGTACAAATATACACCAGTATTAGAGTGATATTGAAACATTAATTAATGTTTTTCTCCCATGTATTTTTTTTTCCTGAACTTTTCCCACAACTACCTCCATCCGAGAAGTTGGGCCAGTTGAAGTTAACTCTTGGGAGAGGAGAACAACAGCAGAAAACAGCCTGCTGTTGGTCTCTGGCTAAGGCCCAAACTCACTAAGGCATTAAGTGAGATGCCACTGAGGGTGAACATCACAATGGAGGGAGTACCTGTGGTCTAAAATAATAATTAAGAGTTCCCTTGACTGGGGAGGAGATGGGAGGCAGTCTGCTGTTGGGGTCTGAAGAGTTAGGAATCTTCCAGAAAGAAATGGTCACAGCCTCCCAAGTGGTTCCTGAGGCCCAGAGGCCCAGAGCATTGGTGGGTTCTGCAGAGGGGGCCCATGTCTGATGCTAACTAGGCCAAGTTCTTGGGGAGAGCAAAAGGTACCCCAGAGAGATCACAAGGGACTTGATACGAGTGAGTAGGCAGTGATGTCTCTGTGCGGCAGTCCCTGGGTAATTCTCAACAACGGCACAGAGCGGGCAGGAGCTGTGAGGTGAGGCAGAGATGAGCCATAAAATGTTGTGAGTGAATTTCCACTCTTCCTATGGAATCAGCAGCAATGCTGATGGTGATGGAGCTCCAAATAAAAATTGAGCTAAATCTAGGTAAATCTTCGCTGTTTACATGAATTTGAGGACTGAAATGTCTCCCTGAAACACAGAGAGGTCTTGTTTTTTTAATCAGTACTTCACATTGATGCTAATTAATGAAAAAAACTCCTGGAACATCTATGCTTATTCTACCATGAGATGGCCACACGGTGCCCTTATTTCCTGAATGAGGTCTGGGGGAAAAAAAATCACAGATGTGGAAAGAAAAACATACTAGTTTAAAACTATAAGCAGCATGCAACAAGAGGTTAATGAAGGTTTGAAGATTTCCACCTCCAGAGCTGGAAGACAATGAACCTTCCCTTGTTAGGGACCATAGTGTGGGTGTTCAGCCTCTGCCTACACTTGTAAATGCATGTGACACAAGAGGCTGCATGTCTTTTGTTCCTGTTCCGTTCTGGACACTGCAACACCTGTTACTTTCCCTGGTGTGGGAGGTGGGCCCTGCACTCTGCCCTTGCCCACAGGGCTGGGAATGCTCTTTAGACATCCGCCTCTCCATAAAAACCTTGCCAATCACTGAGCCATTTGGTGGCCTGTGGAACAAACCATGGTTAAGAGGCCAAACTTTCTGCTTGTCCTTACCTGGCCATGTGTGAGGTTGGGCACCACCGAGGAGCAGCTCTGGTCTGGAGGATGCACAAGGTGCCCATATGAAGATGAGCACAGGAGAGGGGCCCAGGGCCTGGTGTGCGCTGGCCACCTGCTCGTGGTGCCCCCCTCCACCTTGATCTTTTTGCCTTTACAGCCCAGAACCCACCAGTACCTCTAGCTAAAAGAGTCACACCGTGCGCTGTGCTATGGAGTAATATAATTCTGTCACAGAGTTTTGGGCTCTATCTTGTTGACTCATTCCTAAAATCCTATGCAAGCATCTTGCGTGGGATGTTCCCACAGCAGACCTCAGGGCAGCGGCTTCACTCACGTCACAAATGACCAGCCGTGCCTTCCCCTCACACTTTGTCCTTCTTGCTCATCTCATCTAGGACACTCCTCTCTTCCTGGGCCTGAAAATTCTTTCTGGAACGTGATGCTTTTCTACTTTTCCTTCAGCTGCATTGGCATGGCGAAGCATGGGTAAGAGTAGCTCGCAGAACTTGATCCTTAGAATAAACTAACCATGCCTTCTTCCTGCCTAGTTTAGGGAAGGGGAGGAACAATTTTTGGAAGAAGACAAAGGAAGTGTAAGCAGAGGCAATGGAGAAAAACCAGGAGAGAGTGGTAGCATAGACACCAAGGGGAAAAAAAGAATGTCAAGAAAGAGGAAGTCCCCTGTGCGTGGAAAAAAGAAACTCCCTGGCAGAGATGAAGAGAAAGATGAACATTTCAAAGTGCCTGCCCATTTTGGGTTCCTAGATGGAGCAGTGTTTACCAAGGTGGGGGTAGGGCAGGGTGGACAAGGGTGACAGTGGAGCGTACTCAGTGGGGAGGAGTATTTTATTACTGACATCATTTAGAATTGCTGGTACATGGTGATAACAGAAAACAGACCAACTTTTAGTTGGTTTTACTATTGTTTGAAAATTTTTTTATTCTCACCCTAAGACATTTTTTTATTGCTTTTTTGAGAGAGAGGGAAGGAGAGAGAGAAACATAGATGTAAGAGAGAAACATTGATTGGTTGCCTTCTCATACTCACCCCGACAGGGGATTGAATCTGCAACCTGCGTATGTGACCTGACAGAGAATTGAACCCGGGGCCTTTTGGTCTACAGGATGGCGCTCCAACCAACTGGACCACATCAACCAGGGCTGTTATTGCTTTTAAATTCTGTACCAACAGGCACTCCCCTGTTGTTTGCACCCACTCTCACTCTCTGCCATTCCCATAGCACGTCACTGAAATGAGGAAACTATTAGGAACATTGCATTTGTCCAATACAGATGAATTTGGGACAGGCAGAGAGAAGCCCAGAACTAGAAAGGAGACATCTAAAATTATCTGCATAACAAAGCAATTTATTGATTCCTAAGGCATGACTGAAGAGAGAGTCATATCTGACCTAAAAAACTGAAAAGTAGGTAATATTTGAAAAGAGAACAGCTAGAAATACGGTAATGTAAGCACTCTCCATCACCCAGACCTTCGGGAGAAGCCTTGTGGATTGGCTTGAGGTTGCGGTAGATGGCAAATCTTGGACATGGAGCAGAGAATAGAACAGTCCCTCATAAAATGTAAACACAGTGATATCAAGAATTCATGGTGATTTGGGACTCAGAGCCAAAGAGACCATGAGGAAACTGCAGGAATCTTAGAGAAGGCATCCAATTTCACAACAGCATCACAGAAGGGGCAGAGCCTTGTGGGCAACAGTGTAAGGACGTAGAAGTCCAATTGTTCCCTTTGGCTTCAGTATAGTAAGGGGGAGAGGCAAGTGCGCCCAGGGTGGGCTCAAGGAAAGGAAGCGTGGAACAGGCAGCCCCGCCTGGCCTCTAGGCCTTACGCTCGCTGTAGATCAGCAAAGGGGGCTCAGCTGGAGTCTCACAGTGATATAGTGTGGATTTTACTGGTGGGTCCCACTGGATGAATTTCTTAACTAAATCTGGCAGATGGAGCAGTAGAAACCAATTGGGGTTTTGATTTCAAATGTTACTCACAGTGTGCCTTTAACAAAAGTTAATTGTGTGAATTAAAAAGAAAATGGCCCCAAGAGAAGTGAAAAGAAAAAAAAAATGGTCAAAGAAGCTCAAATTTACACAATTTATTGGTGGATAGGGTTAGACCCAAGTAGGTCTTGGAATAATTACTTTGGGAACCTATACCAAACTCTTAGCGAGCACCTACTGGTGCCAAACATGCTAGGAACCAAAAATAAACAATTGAGGAAGACCAGTCCTCAGCCTCGTGGAAGTTCTGTTACAGAGCACATATTTCTGAAATGGAGGGAATCTCGTCTTTCTCTTCTCTACTAACAATTTCCTGACCATCCTTCAAGACTCAATTCAAAATTACTTGCTTATGAAACCTTTTCAACAACTCCATAAAAAAAAAAAAAATTAGCTCTTTTTCCTGTTTGCTCCTAGAGCATTCTTTTTTAAATTTGTATTCTGCTGTTTGTGCTTTATTGTTATTACCTATTTCTATATTTGTCTTCCTCAGTAGACTGTGCATAAGAGAGACATTTTGTGTTGTTTGGATTGAAATCTGTTGGATGATGATGTTTATTAAAATGTGCACATTGACTCATGAGAAGACTGTGTAAACAGTGGATTATAAGCAGTATATTTTAAAAATTGAGAAGAGAAACCATTAAAGTGATCCACACATTATAAGGATGAGTAATGTTTCATAAAATTTGTTTCTGTTATCTATGTGGGTGTTCTGAGTCACAATGTAAAATGTTCTTACTGAGGATTATTTTTTAAAAATCACTGGAAACTCAGTTATATGTAGCCCCTAGGAAGAAAGCCAAACCCAGAGACTGAAGCTTTTGGACAACAGCAGTTCTATACCATGCACAGGGAACCATAGGTGGATTTACACAAGTTTATAGCTTAAATGAGCAAATAAAATAACTACCATGTTATATAGAAGGTTACTGCAGAAGTCAGAACATACAGGCATACCTCAGAGATATTTTGGGTTCGGTTCCAGACCACCGCAATAAAGTGAGTATCACGAGAAAGCGAGTCAGATTCTTTTTTGCCGGTGGAGGGTCTTGCCTTCAATTTCTAAAGAATGCAACATTTGTGAAGTACAATAAAATGAGGAATTGGCTAACCCTGGGTGGACTCATCAAGGCCCCAGGTGTCAAAGCATCAGATACAGAAAAAGAAGGCATTGTTAATGCACAGGGCCCTGCACAAACGGGAGGGGGAGGGGAGCGCAGGACTGATTTGGCCCATGGGCTGGATTGTCAACCAATGGGCTAAGATAACAGAGACAATGTCAAATATCAAAGATGTAATTGTTGTGAAAAATAAAGACTGGAGTGAATGGAGTAAAGCATGAAGCTTTTTAATCCTTGCCAGTTAATCCTTTAAAATCGAGGAAAGAAATTGTAATTTGTGAGAAGATACAACCTATATCCATTTAAATTGAAGGAAGACCTTCCCCTTTTTGGCTGATGCATTCTGTTCATTCTGTTCCTGTAATGCCCAGGACATAAACATTCCCTAACCTGCTCACTCGTATCTTTACTTAGAAGGGCAATAGCCAAGATAGGACTTGGAATTCTAAAGTAGTTATCAACTTGATTATACCTTCACAAGCCCTCTAATAAAATATTAGTGTGATCTTTCATTTCTTCTTTTTAACCAAGGCTAAATTAAAGTTTTGAAGCTTGTAATCTAATCACAGCATTGTGAATCCCTTGAGGGCAAGGATGGAGTTTTCCTTCTCCTGTTACTTCCTTGTTCATGTCCTTTCACCGGCTATGCGCTGCAGTTAGGTGAAAAGCCCCAAGTCCTGTCTGTGGTCCATCCCACATCTGGCGCCTGCCCCTGCTTGTTGTCCTAGACTCGTCTCTTGACAAGTTCCCCCTTCTCAGTAGCTACTGGGATGGTCTCTACATCCACAAATGTGACAGACCTTTTCATTTGATATTCCTCTGCCTGCAATAATTTCCATCCTTTCCTCATCTCATTCCTTGTTCTAGAGGTCTTACCCATCTCGTCTAAATGTTACCTGTCTCCCCTGCAAGTCTTTCTCATAGCTGCCTCTTCCCTTCCCTTACACCTTGCTTCTGTACAATTATCATTGTGATATCCTTTTGACATCTCTCCCTTCCATTTGGTCCCAGGTTCTTGAGGCTGAGGGTCTGATATAGTTACTCAATAAACATTTACTGAGTGAATGAATGAATGAGTGAGCAAAAGCAAATGCATAGCATCTTGAGCAACAGCAAGAACTCTTTTGCAGTGTGAGGAGTGGTCACTGCGCTGTGTATATGGCCTTGTGTATTTCTAGCAGGTTTGTAAACCCTCATTCACCTTTAAGAGGTTATGAAGCAGCTGCAGCTCAGGAGAAAAGCGCATCATGAAGACTCTGAGAGAGAATTCTCAGAGAGAGAGGGAATTAGAGAGAACTTTAGGGCATTTGAGGATGACTGTAAGTGCACACATGGGAGTGGGCCAGGCCCCTCCATGATGCTCTGTGATTGTATGAGACACACAATCCTTATTTAGTATAGTCTGGCTAAAATTTAATATACCCTTTAGACACTTTCCTCAGCCATAACGTCTTGTCACATTTGCTTCACTACCACCCAAGCATCAGATGATAGCTTTACTAATATGCATAAGAGCTCCATTAGTCTCCTGGATATGAGCACATGAGGAATATTCACACTGGCTGGTAAACTTAAGGTCCCTCCTTTCTTCTATTTTATTTTCAGTAGATTCTATAATGCATACATGTTCATTTAATAATGGAATATAAAAGGGATGCGCAGTTCATACTTAGCTCTTCTCTTCACCATGTGCTCTTTGCATAGCGAGCGTTGCCTGGATGGCTGTGAGTAAGGTCAAGCATGTGGGCTCCAGGGCGATGGCACTAGGGTTATATGTTGTGCTTTGTGACCTTGATCACCTCCTCTAACCTCTCTGGGCCTCAGTTTCCGCATATAAAAATGGGGATAATAAGAGCACCTGTCTCCTACAGTTGTTATGAAGAACTAATACGCAAATATATGTACAATATTCAGAATGGTGTTTACAACAAAGTAAGTAAAAAAGTAAATGCAAGCTCTCACTACTATTTGTACATGAAGTTAAAAAAGAAAAATAAAACATAGTCTAATTTGACACAAAATGGTTATAAAACTGTTAATATTACAGTCATTTACAATACAGTTTAGAAGGATTTCTGTTCAAAATAATAAAAATGAAACAGTTTTCACTCAAAAAGTAGCTCTGGGAAGAACCCAGTTCTCCCAACCATGTCCATTAGACCTCATGGCCTTGTAAAATCCATCTTATAATTCCTAGTAATACATGTGTGATCCATGATATCTACGATAGTATATATTTAATCTTTTGCTTTGATCAAGTTTAAACTTTTAAAATTATTTCTTTTTCACAATTTGAGTTATTAAAACTTTAGAAAATTACTGAAATAAGAAAAATAACAAATATTTTGGTTTACCTATTTCAGGTCATTATTTTCTACATAAAAAACCATGTGTATTTCAACCTAACAAGATGTCAGGAACATTCTCCCATGTCGATAAACATGGACCTTCAACATGATTTTTAATGTTTACAGAGTATTAAATCCTGTGATTGCACCACAGTTCATCCAGCTGCTACCCCTGTTGATGGAATTAGGGCCATTTACGAACAACCCCGAAGCTATGCCAGGCTGAGCTGGGGAATGTGGCCCAGACAAAGACAGCTAGGGGCAAATCAGGTAATAATTATGCAGTGACCCACCCTTGCCTTTCTTGTAAGTTATTTGCCTTAGGCTTAGCTGCAATTTTGAAGGCTAATCTGGGTGTTTTGCAAGAAAAATAAATAAGCAGAAGTGCTTTCTGGAACCTTAGAAGTAGACGTAGTTTGCGTGCAGAGGGAGATCTCAGAGCCTTGCTGGGGGCAGGTGGACAAGAGGGAACATAAGACTTTTTGTCTTTTTGGGAATGAGTTCACTATGGGGGTAGATGCAATACAGCGTTGAATAGAAAGGCCATGGAACATATTCCATGTCATCGAATCTTTCTTTGAAAATGAGACTTCTATCTACAAAAATGTGGTGTGTTTATACTTTAATGGAGCATACTTTAAAGAGTCCCAGTAATGTGACCTTGAAATCAACATACCTTGCTTGCTTCTTCCCTCCCTTCATCTGTTTTCCACCCTCTCACAGTTTGTTTGATTCTGAGTGCCAACTTTGTGCCAGGTACTTTGCAGACACTTGGGGTACACAATGGAAGTAGGCAGACCTTCCTCATGAGGATCTTCTTCACAGTTCCTCAAGGCAGTGGTCTACAGAAACACTTCCCCGAGTGTGTGTGTGAGGGCATGGAGCAAAGGTCTCACAGGACAGCTGACGTTTGAGCTGAACCTTGCCAGGAAACAAGGCAGATAGGCTTGCGAGAGACACTGAGAATGAAATCACAAGCGCTGAATGTGCAGAGAAAAGTGCAAGGCAACTGAAGTGTTGGGGTCACTCCTGGGAGTGGGCTGAGGTGGAGAGTGCGCAGGGCTTTGTACCACATGGAGAGGGAGCCATCTAAGGATTCTTCATGTAGAAAGTACACAATTGGCCATGATCTTTCTTGGTTCCTTGCCTTTGAGTATACTCTCCCCTGAAATTGCTGTCCCAACCCCACCTTCCTTTTCATCTAGTTAACTCAAATTCATCCTTCAAGTTTCAACTCAGATGTTACCTCCTTAGAGGATCTTTACACCCGACAGCCCAGCAGGCTGATCAGATGCCCTTCCCAGCACTCTGTTGGGCTGCATCTCCCATGATCACTTACCACACTCTCTGTCGATACTTGTATAGCTATGTATGGATGACTTCTGGACTGTGATTGTCTGATTTGATCTTTACTCTCCCACTTCCTATCACATAGTCCATGCTGGAAATAGGCATGTTTGCTTTTGGATCCCCACAGCTCCCTGCTCTGCATCACACTCTCCAAATTATGCAAAGGACATATTCCAGGATACTTTGTAAATTGGCTTCCTGCTGGATTTGGCCACTGGAAGACACAGGTGGGAGAGACCAGAGTTTCTCTCCTTCCCTGTGCTGGGGACAGTACTATTGACAGTAGCTGTAACTCCTCACAGCCTCCAGCTCTTGCAGGACAACCTCTTTCTCCACAGTTCAAGTTCTTGCCACGTGTCCCCTTCTTCTGGGCTCTGATAACAGACCTCCTCCTTTTATCCCTTCAACTTCAGGGATCTGTTGTTGCTTTTGCTAATTCTGAGTTGCTTCATTGTTTTCTGCTTGCCTTTTCAGCTCATCCTATACCATTGTAACCAGTCCTCTGTATTCAATTCCCTCTGTTGAGCTCCCTGGCCAGGACCCTGCATCTCGACGGGATGCTGATGCACATAGTACCCGGTACAGGTGCTGGGTCAACACATACTGTGAATGATCAAGAACACACTCCGGTGAGTGGGAAGCCAGACTGGTAGAAGAGGACTGATGCAAGGAGGTCATTTGGAGGCTATTGCAATTGTCTAAGCAGTGAGGTCTGAGGGGAAGCAGATGCCGCGGAAATCAAGAGGAAGGGAGAGAATTCCGAGACACTGATGACAGAAAATAGATGGTCTTCTGTTCTCTAGGAATGATGTGGAGGGCAATGGAGATGGAAGCAGCAGCTACAGTGACTCCCAAGTTTCTTGTTGGGACCCCAGGTATAGCAATTGGGGTCATTCTTTAGGACATGGAATACAGGACCAGGAAAGCCTCCATGGGTTTGGGACACTTGGGGAACACACTTCATTCTCTTCGTCTCTGTGGCCTCATCTTAAACATGGAAATCATGCTGCACACCATGGACCTGCTGTCACTGTGCTGCGAGCCGTTAAGAGTGCTGTGGGCTGGAGTGGATAACTGAAGGAATGCTTAATATTTGAGAAGCACAATAGCTGATGGAGAAAATTAGGCCTGGAGGAGATTTAAAGAATGAAATGTTCTCCATCTCTCTAAGGTGAATAAATCAGAGCCAGACACACCCCTTCTAGTTCTGACACTGCTGCTACTCAGGACCCACATCAAGGCCCATCTCAGCTGGGCCTCGGTCTTCCATAAAATGAGGAGCACAGGCAAGCGCAGGATGTGAGGAAAAAAGAGAGGGGGACTTCCAACGATCATTACTACTGACTGAACTGTCCCCAGAAGTGTGGCGGCAGCAGGATGGATGGGTATGGAGCCAGGTCAGAGTCTGGAAAGGACTGGATGCTGGACAGGGGGACTACTCGTGGGCAGAGGCCGCATGTGAGACGTGGGGGAGGAGCTGGTGCCTTGCAGGGGGTTGGGGGATGGTGGTGGGGCAGGGAGAGCAGAGAACAGCTGTAACCTGAGAGAAAGAGGGCGTTTCGGGCCCAGAACTGGCACTTCAGCCCTTTCCCAGGCACCGGAGAACATGGACAGGTCTGGGGCAGCTCTGGGATGGCGGTGTCCTCTGTGACCTGGGCACGCCCTCGCCATGGAGTCCTCAATGAAAAGAGGAAGAGAGAGAGCCTTACTGATCTCTGAACTCAAGGACACCCAGTTTGCAATGACCCTGGGCCATGGACACTTCTAAGTGTCTCAGTGGAGGCACGAGGCTTTTTTCCAATGGGATTGGCAGGCCCTTGAGGGTAGGGGCTCCAGCTCCTCCTCCTCTTCTGTTCCGCACAGCCCAAGCGCCTGCACAACATGGGACGGCACAGAGAGAGAGAGCGCTGAGTAGAGCTGTTGCATATACTGCAACCTGTGTGTTAAACGAACCCAAGTGGGACACAGTCTTAACACATTTTTTGTTGTTGTTTTTCTACCATCCTTTTAAAAAATTATTTGCCTAAGACCCTTGACTTTTCTGTTCACACTCAAGTTTTGCAGTCACTTTTGTTCAAAACAGTCTCACTCAAATAATTGAAAAGGCTAGTTTGTGTAATAATAAAATATTCAGAATGGAAATTAGCATTGAGTCCTGTCCTCTCTTCGTAGCCTGGGCAGAAGGTTGGTGAAAGCCCGCTGTCTGAGAGGCCTAGAGTCAGCTTCTCACTTTCTCAGCTCTTGTCTCCCCAATCTGCTAAAGAAGGTTTGCACTTCAGCTGGGGGTGAGTTAATCAGTGGGCACAAGAAGGGTCTCCTGTGGTGGGACCTGTGTCTGAAGTAGCCTCCTGGTGAGGCAGACATTTGAAGCTGTCTTTCCCTTGTGGTACATTCATGGACACTTGCTGGTCCCTCTGACCACAGGCCCTGTGACATGGGCAGCTCGTTCTGTCCCTTTTCATGTCACTCCCCTGAGCCCCTGGTTCCCTGGTGGCCCACTCTGTAATGAGCCTCACCACTGGGATCCCCTCGGCCTCCTGGCGCTGCTCTTAGGCAGGGCTTAAAACTCCTCCAAGCGGACGCTTCTGCCTCCTCTTGGTCTGGGAAACACTTGCACATCCTTGCTCAGGAATTCTGGGAGTGCAGCCCAGTTGGGGGTGGGGGATGAGGGGGAGCAGCCTGTTCATCCCACACCTTAAGCTGTTTAGCTGTCTCAGCATTTCCTATACTCCCAGCTCCTGGTAACAAAAAGCGGGATCTCCTACTGCAACTGTGGAAGGCCCCTCCTCAGTCTGGAGGGAAGGAGGCTGCCCCTCCACACTCTGCAAAGGCAAGTGGGGGCTTGGCAACAAGCACCTTTCCAAGAAATCTTTTCCCTACACCTCCTCCTTCTCTCCTCTGCAGATACTTTACAGAGCCTTTTAACATTCTCGAGCAGGGGGTGAGTTCAAGGATCATGGAGCCAGTTTAGGATCTTACCTTTTAGAATTCTGCACATGGTGAGTGTGCTGGCTCACATTCAGCTCTGCTTGGTGGCAGGGGAGCCTGAGGCAGGAAGTGTTCTATCTGGCAGACTTGTTACAGGGTGGGTAGAAACCCTAGTGGGCTGGGGTCGACTCAGGTTCTCAATTCACTCACTCAAAGGCTGGCCCCCTTGTCACTCCACTGCACCTGTCCTTTGTCAGGAAACTGGAAACGCCCCCAGGGACTGAATAACCTTGACGTTTAAGCAGCCCTTATTCCATTCAATTTGGATTATCTTTAAGTTACCAATTAATTCTTAGGTAAGGCTACTGACTGGGTCTCCATTCGATAAAGAGTTTGGAAGTGGTTAAGACTCTTCCACAAACTCGGGGTGCAATGTGAGCAGATATCTCTCGTTCTTCCAATTCCAGGGCACGTAACTTGATCTAACTGGTAGAAAATCAACTTCTCCTTGAGACCGCCCCTTTCACCTACCTTAGAAGATCCAGAAAGGTCAGGTGGGTGAGGGAGAGAGCGTGCAATCTCTGTGGCCGCCGCCGCCACACGGTGGCGCCCTTGAACAGTCCCTCGGCTTTCCACAAAGCGGCTTTTGTCCGCGTCCCTGAGCAGCCTCTCAGGTTCTGCGAGGGAGGGTGACCCCATTCCCCTGGCGGTAACCTCAGCCAGGGGTCACCCTTCTAGAGCTCACGAGTTTGCCGCTCAGCTGAGTTCTGCCGCAACTTTTCTTTCACAGCCGCCGTCCAGGTGCCAGCTGGTCCCAGGAGCCCAGGGCCGACCAGACTGCCAGAATCGCAGAGATCCTTTGTTTTCAGCTCCAAACACAGAGCGTGCTATCACCTCCCCTTCCTGGATAACAAGGCTTCCTGCTATCCATCTAAGACCTCCGAGAAATGTACCCTCAGTAACTCTCTAGGGGATTCCAGATGCCCTACCTCCTCCCTTCTCCGCTCTTCACCTCACATTAACAGCCCAGGAAGGCCACATTGGTTTTCTGTTGGAGTCCACAGGCTGGGAAGTTGGCACTTTTCTCACTAAAGAAAGGGACTGCAAATGTCCCTTTTAATCTTTCACAGGAACCCTTCTTGTCAGTTACACTGTCTCACAGTAAAAGTGTGTCTAACAAGCTTGAAGATCTAGGACAATCCGTGGCCCTGACCTTCACAGCAGACTTCTGGGAGTGCATTTGAAAACCACACAGCAGTCCCGGCCCTCAGACTTAAAGAAGTGACTTCAGATTCCCAGGGCTTGTTCATGCATGGCAATTAGTTTTTAAAGCATCCAAGAGCAAAGGGTAGACTCCATGGAGTTGCAGAGTGGGAACCCAGGGCTTTTGTTCCATTGATGGAAGTCACGGAGCACTGGATGTCACGCCAGTGACTAAGCTGGTGACTCTCACTTTTACTGGGTAGGAGCCAGGCACCGAGGGGAAACGAGGGCTCCCAGGGTGAGACAGTCCACTCCACCATTCGGAATAATAGCAGCAGCCATCTTTGAGCATGGGCTAAGCACAAAGCATTTGGGGGAGCACTTTACTTATGTTACGTCTAATCCTCCTGATCACTCTATTTGTAGATATTTATCATCCCCATTTTACAGATGAGGAAGTATGACTCAGAGAATAACCAGTCCAGGATCACATAGCTCGTTATTAGTGAAGTTGGGATTCAAATCCAGATCTTAAGACTCTGCAACTCATTCACTTTCCTTAATCCTATGTTATCTCTGGAGAATGGTGTCTACCTTGGAAGAAGATGGCAAGAAGGTAGTTGGGGATGAATTTTGCCATACTGCAGGTTACAAGTTTAGGCAAATAATACCTTTGCCTATGAATCAGCCATGAAAAATGTTCTGACCTATAGTCCCCAGTGGAAAGAGAACCATTGAGTAGGAGTGAAGGGCATAGAATAAACTTGATCATTTCTTTTTCTTGGCAATGATTGGGCTTCTTGTAATTTGGTGTCTTCTTTTACATTTCTCTGCTGCTCTCTTGCCTGGAGTTACTACCACCACCCCCCAATTTGGGGAAAGTCTGACTGTCACTTCTGCACAAGAAGGCTTTTTCTCCCTGGTGGCTCCTCCAACACACAAATGGAGTTAGGCCTCTCTCATCTGTATTCCCATTGTTCTTGCCCAGGCACCAGAGCATTATTCAAGGCATAGTCATTGTTTGTTTAGGCCTGGGGCTGCCTGGGTAGGACAGGAGTTCTCTTTTACCCAAGACAAAAGCAGGTGCCAGGAATGATCAGAGCTCCAATCATTCAAGAATGAAGATCTGAAGGTAGTCTGCAGAACCCCCAAACCAAAGGGGGCCGGGGCGGGGGTGAGGCCAGGGCTGGGAGCCAGGCACCTGGAGAGGCTGATGGGAGCAAGCACTAGCAGGTCAGGTCCCAAGGCGCAGCATCCAGCATGGCCTCACCCAGGTGGTGGGTTCTCCATGAGTGGGTGATGAATGGGAGAGGAATGGATGAAATATGATGAACAGCCTTTATTTAGTAAGCCAGACCTGAGGCTAGATCTGTCACAGGCAGTTATCACAGTCTGGGTTGAAGTCATAATTACCCCAAAGAACTCATCACACTTCTGGAAGTTCCCGTGCACTTCCCAAATGACTTCCCCACCAGTTTGACCAAAGACCTGGACCACCTGAATTGGGAACTGCACTGACCAGACTGGCCAGCCACACTCTGAGCAGCGCTTCCCTCCCCAGGCGCCTGTGTGCAGAGCTGGAGATAGCTGAGCCCTATGGGGTGGTACTCAAACCCCTCATTTTGTGGCCAGCCCCTACTTCAAGCCATGAATCTAATTGTGTCCAACACCACCTTGTTTTTCTAACTGCGTGTTGGGAATTTCCTTGGTTAAGCCTCCAGGTCTTCCCTCTTTCTGGATTTAATGAGCTCATTTATTTTTCTTTTTCACTTAACAAGTTTTAGGGCCGGTTAATGAGTGGTGGGGTTCTCTTTAAAGGCCAAGTTGAGCTGAGCTCAGGGCACTTTTCTTGCCTTTTCCAGTTCTCAAGTCCCCAATGGCCCCTGCAGTCTTTCCCCAACTCAGGGGGTGCCCTTCCCAACTGTGGAAGTTTCTGGAATACAATGACATGTTGGCCTCTGCATTTTGTTTTGTTTTGTTTTGTTTTGTTTTGTTTTTTCTTCATGCATCTGCCCTGGCACAGTTGTTTCAAGATGAGCTTGTGCTTTCCAGAATAGAAGCTGTTGAAGCATCAGGAGAAGAGATCATCCATTTTTAAATATAGAGTTTCCTCTCTGACTTTCATTTGAAGCTTTTGGTAGATTTGGGGGTGGGGGTGCTGGTTGTGAATTCCAGGGAGACTTGCCAGAAGCTGTTTAAACCTCCTTTGTGTAAAGCTGTTATAAAGAGCTGCCAGGAAGGAGCACTAATGGAAGGGAACTTGGAAGCCTTGCTGTGGCTGTTGGCGCTTAGGAAACTTTCAGCCCAGAGAGAATGGGAAAAAATGCAGAGTCCTCATGGCAAGAGCAGGAGTCTGCAGAGACTCAGAGACTGACTCAGTTCCTAGAAGCTCCTTGAGATAATGGCTTCATAGCTGCTTTGTTGAATCATGTACCACAGAAAGTTTATCCCAAAGAGTCTCCTTGTACATTTATCCGTTTGTCCATCACTTACTGTGAGGCAGGCACTGGACTAGGTACTGGGGCTGCAGGAGGAATGGTTGGGTACAGCCCTAATGAATGCTCACAGGCTATCTCTGCACATGTCCTAGAGTGAGAATTCCTGTGTGCTGAAGGCCAACAGACAGCTGGGAGACACCAAAGGATAAGTCATAGAAACCTCAGCATGCCAGGCTTGGGTAGTTTGCAGAGCAGATGTTAACTCCTTGTTTCCTGCTGAATCCCTGAAGCTTGGGCACAACACTCCCCCTTCAGCGCTATACTCCCCACTGTGAAGCCACAGCTCTCAGCCTGCTTCTGCCTGGGGTCCGGACTGTGGGTGGTAATTGGGAGCCAGTGGTGCTTCCATCCCAGGTAAGAGCTACAGCTCTTGGAAGCCAGTGCCATTGTGACCAAAAACATTACTGTGGTCTGACTCACAACCCAACCCCAGTAAAGATCAGAGAAAAGGGCTCAGATGGTGGGGTGGCCTGCCTTCAGCTGTGTTGGGTTGCCCGGGGTGTTAGTTTACTTGGGCTGCTGTAATAAAGTACCGTAGACTGGGTGACTTAAACAACAGAAATGTATTGTCTCAGTTCTGGAAGCTAGAAATCCAAGATCAAGGTGGCAGTCAATTTGGCTCCTTCTGAGGGCTGTGAGACAGGATCTGTTCCGGGCCTCTCCCAGAGCTTCTGGTGGTTTTCTGGCAATTATTTGGCATTCCCTGGCTTTTAGAAGCACCACCCTCATCTCTGCCTTTGTCTTCCCATGACATTCTTCCTGTGTGTGCTTCTATGTCTAAATTTTCCCTTCTCATAAGGACACCAGTCATACTAGATGAAGGCCCACTCTAATGACTTAACTAATTACATCTGCAACAACTCTATTTCCAAATATAGCCACTCTCAGAGGTACTGGGGGTTGGACTTCGATGTGTGAATTTTAGGAGGAGACAGAGCAGCCCGTTCACCATATTTCTGACTTAATCCTTCTCCTGCTGCCATCAGCAGTGCCTAGGAAGGAAAGGCCAGAGCAAGCCAATCTCAGGGAGGGTCAGGGGTGGGGTCCCAGAGAGATATCAAAGGGAAACATCTGCTAGAAGGAGGGTTTGTGCTGGAGAGAGTCGTGGCCCGTGGGGGTCTCGTGGGTAGCGGCAGGAAGGGGGAGCAGTTGTTTGGTCCCTCTTGCCTTTGTGCTCAGAGCTGGCAGAAACCTGAAGGGAAGGCAGCACTGGGACAGAGTTGCCTGAGGAGAACAGGAGGCAGGCTGTCCCTAAGATCTGATGAGGTGACACCTGGGGCTTCAGAGAAGGGGGAAAGCAGAGCTCAGGGTCCAGAGGGTGGGGGCCTTGCGGGCAGTCTGTTGGGCAGCGCCCCAGAGTGTGAGACCGCGTGTGGGACTCCAGGACAGCTTGGCCTTCGTTCCTGCGGCCACGCAGGGTTCACTGGGACTCTCTCAGCCACATCGTCTTTGAAAAACATATGAATTTGATTAAAAGCATAATTATAGTCCTAGCCGATGTGGCTCACTGGATTGAGCGCTGGCCTGTAAACCAAAGGGTCGCCAGCTCGATTCCCAGTGTAGGGCACATGCCTGGGTTGCAGGCCAGGTCCCCAGTAGGGGGTGTGCAAGAGGCAACTACACATTGATGTTTCTCTCCCTCTCTTTCTCCCTCCCTTCCCCTCTCTAAAAATAAGTAAAATATCTTTTTAAAGCATAATTATAGTGGGGCACCATAGTAGAGCACTTGTAGACTTTGACAGATAATTTCGAAAAAGAAAATAAGGGACTTTTGCTTTACCAAATATTGAAATTTAAAATGCATATTCAAAAATCATATGTTGTGGCACCTAAATAAATAGCTCAAAGGAATAGGCCAGATTTCAGGCATGGACACGGTATGTTTACATACTTAAAATTTGATAAAAGTGACATTTCAGTTCAGTGGGAAAATTATGATTGATTCAAGAAATAGTGTTGATATAACTGGCTCTCCATCTGGGGGAAATAAAGTGAGGTAGACACCATTTCATACCATACCCAACAATAAATCCCAGATGGGTTTGGGTTTAATATCTAATTGTAAATAAATAAATAAATACACACATAAATACATAAAGAAAATTTAGGGGGAAATTTATTTCCTGAATTTGTATAACTTTGGAGCAGAAGGGATATTTTTAATAATGGTTGAAATCCCAACAACTGTGAAGGGAAAAAGAAAACAACATATGTTCCTACATATTTCTTTTTTCAAATTTAAAAAAAATCAAACTACAGACTCAAATAAACATTTCAGCACGTATGAAAGATATTATCCTTAATTTGCCCAAAGCTTACATGAATTAGTAATAAAATGGCAAAAGGCAATGAGAATATAGGGAAAAAGTATGAACAGGCAATTCATAGAAGAGGAAATGAAGATTTAATGAAGTTAAGAAAGATTAGTCAGAGAAAGTCAAATTTAATTATTTATTCATTAGATTGGCAACAATTAAAAAGACCAGGAACATCCTGTGCTGAGAGAATGTAGGGGAGACAAGCACTTTTATACATTGTTTGTGGGAGTGTGAACAGCTAAAACCTCCAGGGAAAAATACTCTGGCAATGTTTGTTAAAGTTCAAAATGTGCACCATTGCCTCAGAAAGCCCATTTTGGGCCATCATTCCAGTTGCTATAAAAACACCAGTACCTAAGGATATGCTGACATGGGTATTTACAGAAGCACTGTTTGCTGTGGCAAAATATTGGGCAATGCCTGATTGCCTGACAATAATAAAATGGCACCTCCAAGCTGTGGGATAGCACGTAGCTGTCACAAAGAAGAATGAAGACGTTAGATCAACATATTCACATGGAGAGAAGTGAATTGTGGAAAAATGTGTATACTATGATCCTATTTTTGTAAAAAAGTCAAATAAGTAAATAACACCCAATATATATATACATATATGCCTGTTCCATGTTTGCATGTATTTATACAGCTTGAAGAAACATGGCTTAACAGCACAGTTACCTCAGGGCATTGGAATGATGGAGAGTGATTTGTAACTTCTTGAGTCTATATCTCTGGCTTTTTTGCTTACTATAAGAATCATGTTTTTGCTCTTTTTTTTTTTTTAATTAAAAGCAATTGGATAAAAACAATTCTAAAGGGGAAAAATGACTACGTGCCTAAAACACTTCCATGGCTCATTGGGCCCTCAGGATAAAGTCCTCTCTCTTTAATGAACTTATAAAGCCCTTGGGATGTGGGGTCTGCACAAATTCTTTTCCTTTTGTTCTACGCTTTTCCTTTTGTTCCCCAGCTGTGCAGGACAAGGAGCATTCTTGACAGCTCTCTGCCCTCACCACACACCTTGACCTTCTTTCCCATGGGACTCCCTGAAACTGGGAAAAGTACCTGCCCACCAATTCCTATAGCATCTTGTGCCTATGCCCGTGCTGGCATTGCTGGCCTTCTCCGAAGTTGTCTGTTTACTTATTTTTATCCCCCTCTGGACAGTAAATACCAAGAGAGCAGGAGAAGAGTTCCTCATGGTGTCCACGATGGCTTGCCTAGCATTGTAGATGCTAAATACAATACATGTTTGTTGAATGAATACAGAAAAGAGGAATGAAATGAATGGATGCCAACCACTAGAGATACAAAGAAGAAATCATAGTTCATGCCCTCAAAATTTTGTGGTGGACAGACAGGAGTATAAACAGTCCAGTTATAATACAAGAAGATAATTATTCTGTGGGACAGAGGAAACATAAGCTCTCCAGAATTGTCTGGGGAAAGGAATGTTTCACATGTGAGAAAATGTTTAATCAGAGATTTGAAGGATGAACTGTCACTTACCAGGAAAACAAGAGAATGGAGTCATGTTACTGGCACAAGGACCAGCCCCTGCAAAGCCATAGAGGCATGAAAGAGCATGGCATATTCTAAAAATCTCAAGAGATTTAGTATTGTCTGAGCATAAAGTTCAAAGTTTAGGGAGAGGAATATATGAAAGATGATAAACGGAGGCTGTTATAATGGAACCAACTCATTCGTGAAGTTCCCTGCAGGCTATGCCCATGAGTTTAGAGTTTGCTGGGGGACCCCTTGGGGAAGGTTGTAAGTGGGGGTGTGACCCGAAGGATTTAGTTCACAGTGGCAGAATGTGGAGGATGGGTCAGACTAGAGACAGAGGATGGTATCAGATGGCAGGAGATCGGCCACATGTGCCAAATGGAAAGGCGGATACTACAGGCTTTTATCGGGAAAGTTATCAGGGCTGAACCAGGACAGAGACTGGGCTCAAAGGAGGTCAAGTTGACATAACTCGGTGCTTGATAGACTGGCATGGGGATGGGGAGGGCATCAAAGTGGGCTCTCAAATTTCTGATTTGTCAGTGTGTTTCATTTATTACAATAAGAGATTCCAGAAGAGAAGCCAGTCTGAGAAAAGGTAGAAAACAGCAAACTCGATTTGGGGCCATGTTTAATGCCTTAGTTTCACAGTGTTGCTAAATTCCACAAACTTAATGGCTTACAACAACAGAAATTTATTCTCTCACAGTTCTGGAGGCTGGGAGTCCAAAATCAAGGTGTCAGGTGGGCCTCTGAAATCTGCAGGGGGATCCTTCCCTCCTGGCCTCTTTCTAGCTTTAGCGATGGCCGTCAGTCCTTGGCCATCACATAAACTTCTCCCTGTGCGTCTCCCTCTTCAGAGGACATTTTTCTCTTTTTAAAGAATGCCAGTCATATTGGATTAGGACCTACCCCAATGACCTCATCTTAACTTGACTACATCTGCAAATTTTCCAAATAAAGTCACATTCACAGGTACTGGGAGTAAGACCTCATCTTCAACACATCTTTCTTTTCGGGTGGAGGGGAGATGCAATTCAACCCTTTCCACTGAAGTTGATGAGCCATGGGACCTTGGGTGGAGATGTCCAGGAGGCCTCTGGACAGGTGTGAGTGAGGGCTCAGGGGAGAGGCCTGAGCGGCATAACTTTTTCTAGAATCTTCCAGCAAAGGGACAACAGCATGGGGTGCTCACAGCAAGTAGGTGAGTAGCCTCAGAAGAGAAACTTTGGGGAAGGTCATGGTTAAGAGGCTGCAAGGGGTAAAGGATCCCATCCAGAAGGTGGCTGAGGAGGCGGGGCCAGGGTGTGAGCATTTGTGAGGGACCCCGAGGGCAGGCCCTGATGGAGCTGGCACGCCTCCACCCTTTGCTGAGAGCTGACTGTCCCCCACCAGAGTGCCAGACTGTTTCCTGTTGCTTGGTTCCTTCACGTCTGAATCTCTCCCCCATATGCAACATGGCGTTTCTTCCTTATTCAGGAAGCATTGGAGCCCCACACCCATCTCCTGAAGGAGTCAGCAGGGTTATTACAAGATGTTGGGGCAGCCGCCTCCCTAAACCCAGCACTACAGTGCAGCATTGATAGAGCAAACAAGGCCAGCTTGTTTGTGTTTTGCATTTCTTCAGAAATGAGCTGGCCATTCTGCAATAACATTGAGGAATTACACTTTGCTGCTTCACCAAAATATTCCCATACGGTCATAAAAGTGTTGTCCAGAGTGTATAGTCTTTCCTCTCCAATCGCATACCGCCACCCTTAACAGAGGCTGCAAGGCAAGCTTTCAGGTATCATAAAAAGTTGCAGATTCTAGAATGGGAGTCTGAGGGTCAGGGCAGACCAGAATGGCTCAGCCAAGGAAGGAATGCCTTTCAAATGCGTAGAACAATAGGACGTGTTCTCCATGAGGGCAGGGCCTGGGCTGCTTTGTTCACTGCTGTGGCCTCAGCATCTGGTAGGCTCATGGCAGATACTCAGCTAAGGCTCTGGGTGGCCTAGGAGGTGATGCTTTGTCTGCACTGGGGTCAGTAAATGCCGACCAGTGACATTCACTCAACATGGGACTCCCCCCGCCCCCGGCCCCGATGCTGGGTGAGCAGGAGTGAGATGATTGCAGTGGTCATCTCTTCTTTTCCCCTGGGGGGAGGCCAGTGGTCGGCAACCAGGCCTACCCTAATATGTCCTGGGCCTCACACTGCTTAGTCCAGAAAGATCTATCTTCACTAGCTCTGAAAAATACACAGCAAACAATGACTAGAGTGACTATTGCATTATGACAATAAAAACACTGACTAAGACTTAACAAGTGCCTGCCATGGATCAGGGTCTGTGCTATGTACTTTATATACATTATCCCAACTAACTCTTGCAACAACTCTATGAGGTAGGTGCTATTTATCTCACCATTTAAAAACAGAAAAATAAAATTTTAAATGATGAAGTCATTTTACCCAAGTTCTCACAGCTAGAATATAGTGTCGGGGTGTTTGAACCCAGACTTCCTGGAAATAGAGCCCATCCACTGAAGCCCTTCATTCTACTTCTGAGTTTCGCCAGTCTCGTGTTGACATTTTTTGTCTGCTCATTGCCATGTGAAGCTTATGAACTATTGCCCAAGAGATGGGGTAAGAATGATGTGGATGATTAGGAAGCCTTTAGGGCAGCTGCTGTCAGGTCCTGGGGATTAGGTTATGACTTTGGCTTTGGAGAGAAAAACAGTGAGTTTAGTGGGAAATGCAGAGGAGCCTGGTGCCCAGCGTCATCACTGGCCTATGAGCTATGCATGTCTGCCAGGCTGAATTTAGCTGTCACCACATGCAGGCCTATAAAGAGCAGGGACTCACAAACTAGACTCCTCTGTCACTCAGCAAATTATGCATCAGAACCTGTGACTCATAGCCTTTAGGATGTGCAGAGCCCTCAGAGATAATCCAATTTCAGCCTATGATTTCACAGGTGAGAACCCTGAGGCCCAAAAGGCAGAACAAGGACAATGGCAGATTAAAGATGGCTGCAAGTTCTTTGTTACTTCTCCCATAGAGACTGAGAGTTGTTTCTATCTCCCCCCTTGAATCTGGGCAGGCTCAGTAGCTACTTAGCTAATAGAGAGCTGCCTGAGTGACACTGTGCTAATTTCTGGGCTCAGGACCTAAAAGACCAGCAACATCCACTTTCTGCTGTGTGAATATCCACTCTTGGGACTCAGACACCATGCTGCGAGGAAGCCCCAGTAGCCCCATGAAGACACACGTGGAGAGGAACTGGGGTTCCTGGTCAATAGTCCCTGCTGACAGTCAGCATTTTGTGGCCTACTTGGAAGCAGATCTTCCAGGTCCAGTCAAGTGTCCCTTGCTGGAAACCCTCGGAACAAGAATAGCCATCTACAGGGCCCTGCCCAAAGGGAGATTTATAAGTAAATGAAACGCTTGTTGCTATTTTAAGCCACTAAGTTTTGGGATGGTTTGCCATGCAGCAGTAGATAATCAGAACTGGGACCAAGTAGTAGGTGTTATGGCCCTCCACCAGGGTTTCTTTCACTCTAGTGCATCGGTCTCAGTGGCTTCTTTTGGGTCACCCCCAGGTCATTCCCAAGCTCAGCGATCTGTGAGGCTGGAAAGGCGACATTACTGGTTGCATTATCTTTCATGAAGACTGCTGAACTGAATGTCTTCAGCAAAAGTCGTCAAACTTAACAATTGAATCCCTGGAGCCTGAGGATGAAGTATATAGATTCTTGAACCCCATTTCTGCCGTGTATTGAATTAGAATCCTCACAAAGGAATGAGACCCAGACATTTCTAGTTTTTACAGCTTCCTGATGATCAGCCAGCTTTGGAAACCATTGGTCATGAATTGTTTGTGAGCAATGGGAGAAATAGCCCAGCATCACCTACACTCATAGATTATACTCAACAAGATATTACTAAAACTTTTCTATCTATGTTCAGTTTCCTGGGCAGGATGAATTATTCCTATTTCCTGGTTAAGCCAACCTGAGGCTCCAAATTCTGAACATAACTTGCCCTTCATTTAACTTGGAGTTGGCCTGAGAATCTCTGGTTGTCTCTGATGCCCCTGCACAAGGCTAATGTGACATTTATTAGCTTCGTTCGCTAAATATTTATGGTTCTCTCTTCATCTTTGCACATAATGGAATTATATTTCCTGGCCCCTGTGATTGAGTGTGGCTATATAAATAACTCTGATCAATGAGCAGAAATGATGTGTGTTACTTCTGGGTCACAGCATTTTATTCTCCAGAGTCCTATCCTTTCTCTTTCCATCTGCATTGTGAGTGGCAATGTTCCACATGGTGGTTGTTCTAACATTGTGGGCTCCTGAGTGAAAATGATGCACAGGACCTCCTTGCTGACCTACAACAGGCATAGGATATTAACAAGAAAGGAATTTTTTATTGTTTGAAGCCACTGAAATTTGGGGAATGTTTCTTATTTTAGCATAATCTAGCCTAAGCTCACTGATACAGCTGGTGATGGTAGGCTTATCACCATGGAGCCTCCTGTCTTTTCTGCTTCTGCTGGGAAGGAGCATGCCCCCTAGAATCTTTATGTTTTCCACTTTGAAGACATTAATCACAAAGTTCTATCTCCATTCTTTTTCTTAAATCCTCACCCAAGGACATGAGAGAGAGGGGAAGGGAGACAGAGAGGGAGAGAAACATTGATATGATAGGGAAACATCAATTGGTTGCCTCTCTCATGTGCCTGGACTGGGGACCTAGGTATGTGCCCTGACTGAGAACTGAACTTGGGACCTTTTGATATATGGGATGACGCCCCAGCCAACTGAGCCACACCTGCCAAGGCTATTCCCATTCTAGCATGAAAGAACACTCCACTTCCCTGTCCCCCGCCCCTGACCGCCCCATTAAACTGGTCAGGGTCCTGTAAGTATTTTCAAAACAGCCAGTAAGGGTTGAGAACATGATGTTATCAGGTGAAAGACAATGGCTTTTGTTTGCCTAACACATGGGATTCTGATAATCATGAACAGTGGAGCATAAAGTATGTTAAAGAAAATTCTACTTATATGTATGAAATATGTTGTGAAATAGTATCTTTTTTATTTTTTGTTTTTTATATATTTTGTTGATTGTGTTATTACAGTTGTCCCATTTTTTTCTCCCCTTTATTCCCCTCACCCTGTACCCTCAATCCCACCAGCATTCCCTATCCCCCTTAGTTCACGTCCGTAGGTCACACATATAAACTCTTTGGTTTCTCCATTTCCTATACTATTCTTAACCTCCCCCTTTCTATTTTGTACCTACTATTTATGTTTCTTATTCCCTATAGCTTTTCCTCCCTTCTCTGCCCCCTCCCTCCCCTCTGATCTCCATTTCTGTGATTTTGTTCCTGTTCAAGTTGTTTGCTTAGTTTATTTTTGTTTTATTTTAAGTTCAGTTGTTGGTAACTGTGAGTTTGTTTTCATTTTACTGTTCGTAGTTTTTGATCTTCTTTTTCTTAGATAAGTCCCTTTAACATTTCATATAATATGGGTTTGGTGATGATGAACTCTTTTAACTTTACCTTATCTGGGGAGCACTTTATCTGCCCTTCCATTATAAATGATAATTTTGCTGGACAGAGTAATCTTGGATGTAGGTCCTTGCCTTTCAGGACTTTGAATACTTCTTGCTAGTCCCTTCTTGCCTGCAAGGTTGCTTTTGAGAAATCAGCTGATAGTCTTATGGGAACTCCTTTGTAGGTAATTGTCTCCTTTTCTCTTGCTGCTTTTAAGATTCTCTCCTTATCATCAATCTTGGATAATATAATTATGATGTGTCTTTGTGTGTGCTTCCTTAGGTCCAACTTCTTTGGGACTCTTTGAGCTTCCTGGATCTCCTGAAAGTCTATTTCCTTTACCAGATTGGGGAAGTTCTCTGTTATTTTTTGAAATAACTTTTCAATTTCTTGCTCTTCCTCTTCTCCTCTGGCACCCCTATGATTTGGATGTTGGGTCATTTAGAGTTGTCCCAGGGGTTCCTAAGCCTTTCCTCACTTTTTTGAATTCTTAGTTTCTTCCTTCTGCTCCGGTTGAATGTTCATCTCTTCCTTCTGCTCCAAATTGTTGACTTGAGTCCCGATTTCCTTCCCTTTACTGTTGGTTCCCTGTATATTTTTCTCTATTTCACTTTGCATAGTCTTCATTTTTTCTTCCATTTTGTGACCATACTCAACCAATTCTGTGAGCATCCTGATTACCAGTGTTTTGAACTGTGCAGCTAATAGGTTGGCTATCTGTTCATCATTTAGTTCTATTTTTGGAGCTTTGATCTGTTCTTTCATTTTGACCATAGTTCTTTGTCTCAGTACACTTGTTAGGTTAGAAGGGGTGGAGCCTTAGGAATTTACCAGGGTGAGGCAACACACTTGGCTGTGGCATGGCTCTGTATGTGGGGAATGGGTCAGAGAGGGAACAGTGCCACTTGCTTGGCTCTCAGCCGGCTTTCAGACACTTCTCCCACTCCCCACAAGCAAACTGGGCCCTTCTAATGCTGATTCCCTGGTTGGTGGGTTTGTGTACTCTAGGACCCTGTGAGTCTGGGAGTTTCTCCCACTTCTGCAACCACCAAAGATGTTTACAGGCAGAGGTTTTGAGACTTTCTTTTCCTGCAGTGAAACCCTGAGTTGCACAGTGTTGCTTCCCAGCTGTTACTCCCGGTTTATCTGCATGCAAATGTGGGACCACCTGGACCACCAGCCACTGCCTTGTCCACCTGGTCCTCCAGCTGCTGTCTTGGTGCTTGTCCACTCCACTCTGACTGCCCATTTCAATTCCTCCTACCGGTCTGGATGAATGTTTCTTCTTTAGCCCCTTGGTGGTCGGACTTCCATACAGTTCTATTTTCTGGCAGTTCTGGTTATTTTTTGTTTTTGTTTGTTGTTTTCCTTCTTTTGGTTGTGCAAGGAAGCAAAGTGTATCTACCTACACTTCCATCTTGGCCGGAAGTCCTGAAATAGTATCTTTCTAAAGACTATCTTACAAGTCATGTTTCCAATTTTTTTGAAAGCCATTGGTGAAATGAGTGTGCTCTATGAAATGAAATGAAACTCCATAGAAATGAGTTTTCTATACTCAGGAAAGGTGAGCTCTATGTTAAGACTTTATTTTTAGAGATCATTTTATCTCTCACTTTGCAGTAGGGGAGTTGAGAGCCCTGGTATTCAAAGAGAGGAAGTGCTGCATCGTCTCCTGAGCCAGCATGTGGTGCTCTATCTATGCAGCCCTGACTTGTCATTGATTATTATTCTTTCCCTTAAGAAGAGAACATAAATTGAGTGGCTGCTTTCTTTTATCTTGTTTGCAAAATAGTCACCAATGTTATAAAATTATTTATTTATTTATCTGAGAGAGAGAAACATCGATCTGCTGCTCCACCCACTTACGCATTCGTTGGCTGACTTGCATGTGCCCCACTAGGGCTCAAACCCACAAACATGGTGCATCAGGCGATGCTCCAACCAAGTGGGCTTCCAATGCTTTTGGGTATTATGGGTGTGGGTTTTCTTTACCATCTAACAAGTAATTAACTATCTTTCTACTTAATCTATTGTTTGAATTTGTTTTCCAAATTGAGATGCTTTAACCTTTTATTCAAGTAATATGTGTATATATTCCATTAATAATAATTCAAATATTGCAAATAATGCTGATATCTCTCCTTGCCACCTCCAATTTCCCATTCAATTGATAAATTGCTGTTTATCAATTATATGTGCACACATTTTATTTTTTATGTACGTATTTACATGCATATATGTACCTGTAAAATTATATAATATTTTTGTTTTAACTTTTTTACACATATGGAATTTATTGTATATACTGTCCACAAATTTCTTTCTTCACTTAATAATGTATCTTACAGAATTTTCCATGTAAGTATTTATAAATACAGAAATCTCATTGTTTCCTGTTTGTTTTCTATATTATGGATGTGTCATAGTATATGTAATAATTTCCCTATTTGAAAACATTAAAGTTATTTCCAAGGTTTAGTGTTACAAATAATGTTGCCACAAATATTGTTACATATGTAACTTTGTACACATATGTCAATGTTTCTCTTGAGCCCATACAGAAAAATGGAATGGCATGGCCTTGTCAAAGGATCTGGAACTTTCATTTAATAGCTGCTTCTTAATCTCCTTCCAAATAGCTGGATCATGACCTAAGAGCAGCCATTCCTTTTATTTTTGCCATCATTTTATATTAAGAAACTTTTATCTCAAAGGTGAAAACAATATGTCATTTGCATTTCTCCAATTAATAGTGAGATTAAACAGTTTTTAAATTTTTATTTCTATAAATTACTTCTTTTGAATCTTTCCTTATTTCCTATTGGATAATATATTTTTTTCTACTGACTTATTGGAGTTCTTTATATATTCTGCATACTTGTCCTTCATCTGTCATACTTGTTGCAATCATTTTCTGAGTATGTCTTTTTAAACTTTGTGGAGGTTTTTCTTTCTGGTTGCCTAAATACCTCTGTTTTCCATTGGTCAAGTTCTTCTGTTCCCTGAGTGTGTTGCTTCTTTTTAATAGTGTTAGCTTTCCTCAAATATTTAATGATTTGTGACTTTGAGTAGTTCTTTGTATTTGTTTTTTCTTGTTAACTGTTCTGCGTACATTACTTGCCTGCACGCCTGCGCAGGACAGGGTGGGAGGTAGGTGAGGTATCATACCTGCTGCTATCCTTGTATGCTAGCATGTACAGTGAGCCTTGGGGGAGCAGATTGCTGCTAGGTACGTAACTTTGATAATTAGGCTCCTAAGCAGGAGAGTTCCTATGTTTGCAGGGGGTGGAAAGTTGCCCAAGGCACAAGTCTGTTTCTCTTTCCCAGCACAGATGCTCATGGCTCATCTCTAGGCACAGATAGCATTGCTGTTTGCTGCTGGGTCCAAGTGGATCAAGCCAAGTAGGAGATGGGAAGGTGGAAGGAGAGGAAAGATTCCACACCCCTGGTGGCTCTTGCTGTGGAACCTTAGATAATAATTCTGTTGCTGAGCTCAGGGAATTTCCTTTCTTCTCTCCTGGTAGGTTGTGCCGTCTTCACTTTACCTTTTGTAGCTGCTCTTTGCTGTGTGCATTTCAGTTGTGGTTTTCTTTTTCATTCCAAGTCTATCTGTATTCTATGTTTTAGTAATTTTTTTCCTGATTTCTGGTCCACTGAGGGTACATCTTGATGTCTAGAGTAGATTGTCCTTTCTAAGAAATTGGAATGAAGGGAGGGGTTGCCCTATGAAATCTGTCAGCTGTCTTAAGTCGAGTCAGAGGTCATTCTTCCTGGTTTATATCACACTATTCAGTCTGGTACTTCTGGAATATTAGATGCTTCTTTTGAGCAATAGAGAACAGAGCAAGATTAGAGGGTTTACTTCATAAATGTAAATATTCTCATCTAGCTATACTTGTGTCAGTCATATATATGACAAATAAAAGGCAGCAACCCAGAGAGCATAAAAAAAAATCTATCTTCAAATTTATCTATGACAGTTTTGTCTACTGGAATTTCCCCAAAGGCCTTATCCTGACTTATGAGCTGCATGTTTCAATTGTGTTTGAATATATTTACATATTCATATCCTAGTCAATTTTCAAGTTGTAACATGACTACAGCCCTTACTCACTGATTTGTCCTCTGAGAACAAAACTGTCCTCTAACAAACCAGGCTGAATGAAGTGAAAACAAACTGGCCATAAATCTCACAGAACAGCCTTGGCTTGTGGCTTGTGGCTTGGGGCTCAGGGCAATATTTTTTTAAGTTGCTCATGCCCGTGACAAATATGTGCCCTTGCAGCTTCTCCTTGAGTAGGCCTTGCCGCAGGTGGGCAGGAAAAATTCTGCTCACGGAGCATGGGCCTTGGCAAGCAGCCCTTAATTTCTCCCTGTTATTCCCTCCCACTCATAAGAATGGAAAAAGATAAAGAAGATAAACTCTGTATTTCAGTGAATTTCTGTATTATTTGATCATGGGTTGATACTCCCTGGGTTTGGCCCCTCCCTACTAATTCACACAATACCTTGGATAAATTTAGTTCACATGTCACAGATGGACCATTATAATTAAAAGTAGAACTGGCATCTATATTTACATTAACAGAGAAGGTAGGTGACCCCAGCTTCCATTAATCTTATATCAGGGAATTTTCTCTATGGAGGCTCTCCCACATGCCGAGAAAGAATGGGTAAGGCTCAATTTTCTTCAGGACTATACCTTGGGAGATACTCGAATTAGATGAAGCAGAGAATTAAAGTTTCTTTTATTTAATGCCTGAAGAGGTTCACTGAATCTTTGTTCTCAGATCAAGAATTTTGGATTATAAATACACCCTGAGAGACCCCATTTGTCAGGCTCTCAGTGGCTCAGAGAATTTTACGTGCTTGGTGAAACGACAAGACATTTAAAACTGCCAGGGGAAAAGTCGCGTACCTCTAATTTATTGCAGGAAGTGAGGTATTCAGATTAAAACTGCACATATTTTCCTTTATCAAATTGCCCTAAGTTCAGAGGGAATGCAAATTTGTGGAAATTATAGATATTTCATGGAAATGGATTCAAAATACTAAAAGAGAGTTCTAGATTTTTTTAGTGCATACGAATCATTCCTTAGTTTCTGTAGCTGCTCTTGGAGTGGAAAGTTTAGGAGTATTCAGAACAACAGACTACCACCTTTAACAATGAGACTGTTGGGGTTAAAATTATATTGTGCCCACTGGGAAGAAGCTATATTTCTGAAGTTTTGGAGACAGGGATATGCATTGTAGATCAAACAATGAATATATTCCATAGGTTTGATAACAACTAAGCCTGTTATCAATTCTACGATTAACAGGGAAAAAAACTGAACTGAGCCCAGTCACAGACATGTAAATGTTTTATAGAAGCAACATTTATTAAAATGTTTTCTGATTTTCTTTGGTATTAGAGCGAAACAGTCCATATTTCTGGCTCACAAACGAGACTATCAGTGAGTCCACACACACGCATGGTTCAGCAGGGGAAAGACTAAATACTCAGCTAGATGGGTGCCTTTGGAGGGATCCTAATTCCTGGCTGGTGTCTGCAGCAGTCAGTATTCTTAAATACCTGAGGATGGCGGCGCGAGCTGGGCACATGTGCTGGTACCATCCATAAGACTGCTCTTCCTTATGTCAGTGAGATGTTCTCTTTCATCTTTGTGCGTGAAATGCCGTTTTCATCTGTGTTCTGTAAGAAACCCTCATGGAAAGGAAATGCCTGGCTCATCCAAGCGAAGGCTCTCTGTGATACAATGCAACCCCTGTATACTTTGTATTTGGTGTTTTGCCTGTGGCATTTCAACTCCCTGACTTAGATTTTCTCTGCTCTGTAGTTGACAGTTGCATGAAGCATTTTTGGTAATGAGACTTAAACCTTTGTTCTGGATAAATGCCATCCTTAAATATATGTTTTTCAGCTTGGACTATTGCCACACTTATTTTACGAACATTTGTCTGTACTAAGATGTAATTTTGTTTTTTTGTCCAAGGTCTGTGACAGATTCTAATCCCTCCCCCTCTGGCTTTGTTTTTCATCTTTACATATAGGACACTCACAGCAGCTGAAATATCTTTGGCACACTCTTCAATCTTGATGGCTTTCTTGCCTCTGAGCCATTTGTGACTGCTTGGAAGCACGTAGACAGTTTTGTCCCCCGCCCCCCACCACCGCCCCTCCGCTCTAATGGATTAAGCCATAGTTCATGTTCTGTAAAAATGAATCCTTATGAGTTACTTTATGCTGTGCAATCTTCAGACTTTTATTCTCAGTACTTTAACTTTCTACAGTCAGGCAAATCCTGGAGGAGAAAACAGAGAGATTGACCTCTCAACTGTTTACATAATGAAATGAACTCAAATCTTTTTATGGATTTCTTTGATTATGAAAGTAATACATACATACATATTAGATAAAGCTAGAAGATAGAGAGAAAGATAATGCAACGGCCAGCGAGAATGTGTATTAGTTTTTAGTGTCTTTTTTTCTAATCTTTTTTTCTATTTGTTTAAATTGCCTAATTGCTTAATAGCAGCTAGGGTTACAACTCAGAGTTGTATCCAGCTTTTAAATTTCATATTACATCACAAATAGTTCCTCATGTTAATATCAACTTCATAAACATTTATAATTGCTTCAAGACATTAAATCATAGAGATGTAGCATAATTTAACAACTTCTATATTATTGAACATTTTTGTCCAGATTTTCATGAGTGTGTGTGATGATGTAATGACTTTCTTGGTGCATATGGCTTTTTAAAATCATTTTCCTAGATTGGTAGTTTACTGCCTAGAATCTGACTCAAGACTTTGGAAAAAGTCTTACCAAAATAAAGTTCAAATATTTGAAGAAGAAAAACAGGGAAATCTGAATAAACATTTTCATAACCATGGTACATTTAATAAAACTAAGAAAAGTGATGTAGGTGCCATAATTGACTCAAATATACACTTCTTGCAAATGTATCCAGTTTTCCACTGATTTCTTTTTTCTATTCTAGGATGCAGTGAAGAATACTATATTGCATTTCAGATTAGACTTTAGAACATGGTGACTGTTGTTGACTCAGAAAGGGAGCTGAGCTGTGTGTTTCCTGGGTTGTAGCATAGCTAATGATGTCTTCCTCTTACTCTGACTCATAAATGGCAGCCTTTCTGTGGGTGGAATTCTTGAGTCACAATTTTCCTACTGATTACCTCCTTTAAATATCTGACTATATTTTATCCTGTTTTTTATGCATTTCTTTTTCTTTAGTCTAATCCTTCTGAATCCTTCGTGTCTTTCTTCTATGATCTGGGTCCCCATGTGATCTGGCTTCTCATGTGATGATACTTGGAAGGCTTCGCAACTCTGGCTGCGGGCAGCTGGTCAGACAGTCTGCTGTCTAGACCTGGGTCCACACCCAGAAGGTCTCACCATCTCCAAGTGCATTAGAATCCACTACTTCTACCTTCAACTCCTGGCTGGGATAGAGCTATTAATAGTTGTTTCAGAATGATTTCACTTAGTTTAGGTTATTAAGTGATAAACCAAGGTAATCAGTCTGGGGCTCAGTAAATTTGCAAGGTCCTATTTCTCTTAAAGGCCGGAGCTGGCCTCCAAGGTTTGCCTAATTCCAAAACTCATGTGAATACTGCCTCTCATTCATATTTTCATTTTTTTTCATAGTCACTAATATGTTCTCAACTGCATCTGATTGGTATAATCCCTAGAATCCATTATTCCCAGTTTGAAAATTTGGATATTATTTTATCAATCTCTACTCTGATTTTTTGGGAATTACTGACTCCTTCGTTGATCATATTCTGCATGTTTCTTCAGCAAACTGACATGGTATGGATTTAGGCCTGGAGAATTAACCTCACTTAATTAGAACCAGCTTGCCACTGCCAGCACAATTAGGGTTAGAATTGAGTATATTTGAGAACCATTCCGATTTGGTAATGAAATCCCATGGGGCTCAGCATTTTCTAAAACAAACAAACAAATAGACAAAACAAACAAACCCTGCTCCTCTCCTTATTGATCCTGGCTCTGAAAGGGTTCTGCCAGGTGAAAGCATGCTCTAGTTTCAAAGGTGGTGCAGCTGCAAATTTTAGAAACCACTTTGCTCTCTTCTATGTGCAACCCTGGTCAGGTTTTCCAAAGTTCTGCCCATGGGTTAACCTGACCATGGTCAACATAGGGGGTAGGTAGGCTCTGAGACAAGAAGACTCGGTTGAGGCAGCTATAAAGTTAATAGGTTGGTGGCCCTCAGCATGGTTCTTTCAAGATAAGGAGTCCTTTGACCAGTCTGGACCACCAACTCCACCATGGCTGTTTTCTCTTAGAACTGGGGCTTCTAGGTGAGCCCAGTGTTTAGTGCTATTCTCTTAGACTGTGAGTTAATCTTAAACCAGAAAATCATTAAAACATTTTAATGGATTCAAATGCTCTGATAGAAAGGGCAATAGCTCTTTGTTTTATTACATTGTTTCAAAAATACAAAAGAAGCACAGAGAATAAACTTCAATGTACCCAACTCCAAAAATAAATAAATGCCAAAATTTTATCATATTTGCTTGAGTTCCTTTTTAAAGAAATAAACATCACAATAAAGGTGAACTTTACTTTGCTCACCTTTCCAATTCCATTTACCTTCTTCCTTCCTCAGAAGCTAGAACTATCATGAATCTGTCATGTAAAAGGATAAAAACATACTCACAAACAGTACAGAAATGATATTGTAGAATTTACATGTATGGTAACACATGGTGTGTAATGTTATGTGACTCCACTCAACATTGTTGTTAAAATTATTTTTGTTGATATATAAAAAATACAATTCAGTCATTTAAATTGCATTGTTATGTTATATCTTATATGCATACCAATACTTACTTGTTTTCCCTCTGATGGAAATTTGGTGTATTTTCAATATTTTGTGATTTCAGACAGAGCTCCTTTCTAGAGCATAGGTTCAGAATTTCATCCAAGGTATGAACCTAGCGTTGAAACTGTTGGGTTGTCAATTTTCAGGTTCCAATTATTGTGGAACAGGACTCCAAAGGGTTGAACTAAATCATACTTGTATTTGCCGCATTTGACAATTCCTGTTTTCCTTTATCCTGGCCAATAGGAATATGTCAGACTTTCAGCTTTGGTCTTATTGAGAATGTTAAATGAAAGTTCAGTGTTGTTTTATGTTTTATTTTCCTGTTGCTAGCATTTTCATATACTAATTAATCATTACGTTCTGCTTCTGTGAATATAAAAAAGGAATATTTATCTTCTCAATAAAATGACCTTTATTGTAGTGAAGTTTTAAATTTAGTCAAATTAATCAAGCCTTTATGATTTCTACTCTTGTATCTTGTTTAGGAGTTCCCGTTCCCTTTCTAAGTTATATAGATACTGTTTTTTTTTCAGTCAATTATGAATTTATTTTTTTGAATGGTGTAAGGTACAGATCTAGTCATATTTTTCAGCTATGAAAATTTCCATATGGAAGTTACATTGTTTCAATTCCACTTATTGAATAGTCTGTCTTTCCCCCCAGTGATTTACAATACCTCATCTACTTAATACCAAGGACTCATTCTTGAGTCTATTTCTGGGCTTTTTATTCTGTTCCATTGATCTATTTGTCCATGTCTGGGCTGTTATTATCTCATTATCTTACTTTCTATATTACTTTATAATAAGTCTATATAGTCTGAAGGGTAAGATCTTTGATTCAGTATTATCTTAGCTACTTCTTGACCTTGTGCTCTTCTTATTCAAATTGCATATAATTTATAGGTTAACTTGATAAGAATATTGTACAAACTATCTTCCATCTCTTCCTTCAAAATCACCCTTTTTAAAGAAATAAACATTGTAATAAAGTTGAATTTTTCTTTTCTTTCTTACTCTCTTACTGTGCAAGGTTGACTTTGCTAAACTACCTTTTCAGACCTTAGTTTCCTGATCTGTAATATGATAATAATGATTATCATTATAGAATTGCTATAAGTAATGAATAGATCTAGCACAAAGTCTATATAATAGATTATTAAGTAAATAGATACACTATCCAAAGAGTTAACAGACAGGATAATATATCATAAAAATGGGCAAGGAATTGTAAAAGAAAAACAATTTAGATGTGAATCCTGAACACAGAAATATTTTGACATAGAAAAAAAAGACAGGAATCAGAAATCTTGGAAAAATGTTAGTATAGTTGTAACAGGACACAGCCAGCCCCACCCCCACCCCCCTACCCCCGCCAAAGGGTATTTTGTAATGGGGTCCCGAGATTGGGGTGTCCAAGAAAAATATATTCTCCCCACCCCAGGGCGGGCCGCCATGGGGAATGGGAGCCTTAAACAGGGCCATTGAGAAGTCATTTTGCATGTCAATAACAGGATAGCTTCATTCCTTATTTGCAAAGAGGATTATTTTGCATATCACCAAAGCTAATCAGGAAGGTTTAAAAGACTTAATACAGAATGTAGCGAAGGGAAAGAGGGGAGACGGGGTCCTGCAGGAGAGACTGAGGAACACAGACTCTGGGAAACAGTGTGAAGACCACGTGGGAAAACGGGGAGAACGGACTCTTGCTAGTGGGCCAGAAGGTGCCCCATGGTTATAGATTAAGAGCTGGAGATCGCGGCGACGCAGTGGATGGTGCTGAGACCCGCGAGAGGCCTGCCTAGTCGAGCCCTGGACTTCTGTTCTTTTTCTTCTCAATGACGGTACCCCTGACTGGCCTCACTGGGAAATGAGGAGAAGGCAGGATGGTGTGCATGCTGGTGATTGTTTTGAAGGGATTTTGAGGTTTGAGGGTGACATTTAGCCATTAATCAAACCTGTAAACCTTTTGAATAAATAGTTCCTTTCCTTTTCACCAAACTCTGCCATTCAGAGCCATAATTCCAAGGGCGGTGGGCAAAGGACCCGCAACCGAGGGGTCCCAGGGAAGGAGGGTGTCGTTGTTTCGGTAATAGCATCTGGGCACCGGCACCCCCCCGACCCCCGCCCCGCCCCCGCCACACAGGTCCTTTCGTTCGGTAACATAGTCTCCGAAATTTAAAACACAAATCAATACATAAGATAAACTCTATATTGGGAACTCTTTATTTATAATTGATGCATTAAGGTATAGAATGGTAGACATCACATAGAAAGCTATAGAGGTAAAGAGATAAAAAATATGAATGAAATGACAAGGAATTCAGGCAAGAAGATTCCAACACAAATTAAATAGGAAATAAGTATGAAATAAACAAAATGGCATATGGCAGAAAATCAGTGTTAGAGGAAATAATGACAGAATGTCAGAACTGTAGAAAAACATGAATTTTAAGACTATAAGAACATACGAGGTGTTGAACAGGATGAAACAAACTCATAACTAGACATATGAATGGGAACTCCAGAACATGAAGGATAAAGAGACATTATTGAAGGTTAATGAAAAAACTAATATTGGCAAAATCCATTTCAATAATAATGAAATGCCAAAAGACATAACAATATGTTCAAAGTTATGAAGAAATATCACTGTCAACCTAGAATTCTATACCCAAATAAACTGGTACAAGAAGGAAAAAGTAAAGACATTTTCATAAATATAAAAAATGCAAACATCTACCTTTTATAAACCCTTGAAGAAAGAGTTACTAAAGAATGTACTTTAGCAAGAAGTATATTCAGAAGTAAGAAAAAAGGCAAAGATAGTAAAATATATTGGTAGATCTAATGAAATAATTTGGAGGGTTTAAAAAGATAAAATTAATATAAGGAAGTTGCAGATTTCATTGAGGAGATAATACATGTAGGCTTTTCTCTACTTCAGGGTAACAAGCCACAGCTGAGGTGTGGTTACCGAGCTTTCAGTAACCTTCTCTCCCCTGGCGAGCCCCGCTCTGGTCCGCTGTCAGGCACAGAGTGCTTTTGAGTCCCATCGCCCTCCAGGAGTTGAAATCCCTTGTCTTAATAAGCTCAAGCTGCTATATTAAAATATCATAAACTGGGTAGCTTAAACAACATACATTTTTTTCCCCTCACAAGCCTGAAGGCTAGGAAGTCCAAGATCAAGGTGCTTGCATATTTAGTTCTTGGGAAGGCCTGGCCTCCTGGCTTGCAGATGGCTGCCACGTCACTGGGTGCTCACCTAACCTTGCTTTGTGCCCCTGGAGAGGACGAGCTCTGGTCTTTCTTCTTGCAAAATTACTAATCCCATAATGGGGACTCCACCCTTATGACCTTATCTAAATCTAGTTACCTCACAAACGGTTCCACCTCCTAATATCATACAATGGATTAGAGCTCCAATATACGAATTTTGTGGGGACACAAACATTCAGTCCATAACATTCTTAAAGAAGGAGAATTCTAACCCTCTCTGTTTCTTGATCCAGGCTCACGGCTTCAGCCTCTGTTCATTACTGTCTCATTCATGGAAATGTTTATCTTGTTTGTGAGCATGTCTTACTTAAATTTAAAAAAAAGAACTGTTTACTACTATCTTTGGATCATAAGGGTAAATTTCAAGCCAAAATACATAGTATTATGCATATTTCATTGACTGAAAATGCCTAAAAGCCTGGGAGGGATTATCTGTTGTCAGCTCAGCATTACCACCAGCTGCTTCCACAGACTCCCTACAACATTAAGGAGAGGTCAGGGGTAACATTTCCCAGAATCCCCTTCTCTCTGTGATCCTAAGGAAGTGTCAGTCAATGAGAGGCATTTGCATGATATTGCAAGGCAGATGTATAGGAGGAACCATACCCTCTGGAAGCAGATTTGAGCTTCTCAACAGCTTCAGGGTACTCTCTAGTGAATGACCCTCTCTGGTAGTGCAGGAGCTGAGATAGCCAGCAGCAGCCTTTAGAGAATCTCTCATTTCAGAGTTGCAGGCTGAGCTGGATGGCTGAAATTTCTCAAAGTTTTCTGGTATTTGAAGCAGCTTTCAAGTAAGCTCTTCAGAACCTCTTATGATGGTGATGCAAGCCGAGATCATCACAAATGGCCTCCTTGACCTTTGTCCTTAGTCCTGCAAACAGATATAAAAGCTTCAAATATCCTTTTTTATAGCCTTTAATGCTTGGAGTAGATTGAGGAACATGGTAGCCAGCCTTCAACATGCTCCCCCTACCAGGTCCTCATGATTACTTTCTCCTGGTATTTGTGACTTTGTGGAGTCCCTTTCCAGAACGGAGTCAAGATGGCCCCGTGTAATCCATAGAATAAGGTGGAAGGGGTGGTGTGTGACTTCTGAGGCTAGATCATGAAAGGCACTGTGCCATGCTTCTGCCATGGCCTTTTGAAAGAATGCTATGTCTGGAGAAAGCCGTTTTCAAGACATAAGGCTATTTAAACAGCCCCCCGGAGAGGCGTACAGAATAAGGAATGGAGGCCTCTCACCAACAACCAGCACCAACCTGCCAGAGGGGTGAGCAAGCTGCCTTGGAGAGGACCCTCCAGTTCAGGTAAATCCTTTAGATGACTTAAACTTCCGTCAACCTCCCGAGAAACCCTAAACTGGAATTTCCCAGCTGAGCCACTTCTAAATTCCTGGCCCATAGAAACCATGACAGATAATGAATGATTATCATTGTTACAAGCCACTAAGTTTTTTAGGGAGGGGCAGGGCGACTATACAGAAATAGATAATACAGTAGCTTCCATTTTCCTATCAAACCCCCATTAAAAACTTCATTCTTATTATTTCCAAATTGTCTCATGTATTATACAGTCAGTGAAAAAAGGGAGGTGGACATATTGCCATTTTCTTGCCTGGGATTATTTGACAAGCCCAGGCAGCTTGTGTTTTTCAAACCAGTTGCCAATTTCCAGTTGGAAGAGTTGTTTACATCTCCCAAGATTATCAGAATGTTTATTCTGATAAAAGCATTGCTTATTCTCTTTGCAGAAAGACGATGACAAGTTTGAGTGGTCAGAATGTAAGTAATTGAATCCCATCTCCACTATTTTCTGGTTGTCTTATCTTGAGCAGATTTGTAAAACTTTCTAAATTTTAGTTTTCTTGACTATTAAATATGAATAACAGTACCTACCATGCAGGTTCATAAGCCGGTTAAAAATTAAAAATATGTTACGAACTTACAACAGAGGGTCTGGTGCATAGTTATCATTTATTAATTGTTTCCCTGGTGATGATGATGATGATGATGATGATGACAGTGATGATGATGGTGACTTTGGTGATGATGATAATGATGACAAAGTATAGACAAAGTATAATGATGACAAGGCCTCCCACAAGGCACTTCCTGTTTCAATTGTCTATTATTGTATAACATATCACTCCAAAAACTTGATTCTAAGAGATGGACCACTTTATTATCTCTTACAATTCTATAGGTTGCCTGGGATCAGTTGGGTGGATCTTCTGCTCCATATGGTATCAACTGCAGTCATCTGGGGGCTTGACCGGGTTGGAATATGCAAGATGGCCCACTCACATGGTACTGTTATTGCGGCCTGTTGGCTGGGACCTCAGCTGGGGTTTTGATCAAAGAGCCCACACATGCCTTCTGCATGTGGCTTGGCCTTCTTGCAGCATGGTGGCTGAATTCAAAGAGGCAAACTCTCAAAAGCAAAAGTTCCAAGAAGCAGGAAGTGAAATCTACTGATTTTCTTAAAGGTTACATCCAGAACTGGTTTAGTGTTATTTCTACTATGTTCTATTTGTTAATCAGTCATGGAACCAGCCCAGATTCAAGAATAGAAATTAAATGGTCCTCCTGATAGGAATAGTGACAAAGAATTTGCCATCATCGTTAATCTACCACATTACCCAATTTCCTTTCCAAATATTTCCAAATTATCCCTAAGGGTATCCTATGAGACAAAGTAAATCTACTAGCTTTTCTAAAACATGCCTGGTTGTTCCTTGCCTCTGTGTCTAGAGCAAGCCTAACCCCCTCCATAAAACGTTCCCTCACAAACCACCAGGACTGACTGTCAGCATTGACCATTGATCAGGGCCTCCTGTGCAGTTTGCTTTATGACAACACTTGTTCCAGTTATTTGACAATTTCCAGACTTGATTAAATATTTTGTATGTAGTTTCCCATTGAGTAGTTTTAATATGTCTTGGCTTTCCACATAAGCCTGGTACAGGTCTTACCATTAATCAGTACTTAGTATTTTCTGATTTGAATAATATGTGTATATTGTGGTGGAAGGGACTGGCGTTTACTGAACACAGAGGCAAGCAAAATGCTAAGTTTACACACATCATTTCATATTTTTCACGACCATCCTGTAAATATTCTCAGATGAGGATGCTGAGTACTTAACTTCACAATTAGTAAGTGGAAGAACCAACACTAAATGCAGGTCTGTTTGATGCCAAGGCCTTTATCGTTCATTGGTATTGTCCCATCTGAAACTCTCTTGGAAGGAAGCTATATGGAAAAGAGGGGAAAACCTGTGTGACTGTCGACTGTGGTTTCGAGAGCATTTGAACCATGAAGTCCCCAGGGAGAGGGCATGCTCCCCTCAACCTCGCTGCGTGCAGGCATTTACCACCTCCTGGGACCAGAGCTAAACATTAACCCACTCGAGCTCTGCTTTTTCTTTCCTTTCCAACACCCAAGGCTCTTAGTGGTTTTGGTCACAGACCCTCTCCATTATTATTTCATTTTAAACAGCTTCTGGGCATCATGATGACATGTTTGGAAACACTGCGGCATATTTGTGGTGATTAACCTTTACTAAAATGTCTAGATCCTCTTCCCCTCCATAGGCCTCCCCTGCACTGCCCGGAGCCCTACTTATGCCTTCAGTTGAGGAATCTCAAGAGTGCTCCTGGCCCCTTCTCCCCAGCCTCGGAGGGGAGCAAAATTGCTGGCCTGGCATTTCCAGAGGGTTTCAAGGGGATCAAAGAGAGAAAAGCAAACACTGAGGAAAAATGTGCTATTTATTCTTGGAACAAAGTTACATTGGCAGCTTCCTCCTCTCCAGTAATACTTGTTTTCCTGAAAGGATTACACACGCGTTTGCTTCCTCCCATAGGATTTAATCACTGCTCAACTCATGACCTGCAACTTCTATCTCCTGCCTCCTTCCAACCACGCTTTCGGTTTTCTCACAGGCTGGGCAAAAATTAAAGAGATTAAAGTCATCCATGAGAGAAAGTGGGTTAGAGCAGCTGCTGCAAATGCCCATGTCAGCAATCTAAGTCAACAGCTCATATAAACTCAGCCATGTGAATGTGTTCTTGGGCCACAGATGGGAGGCCCCCTGAGATTTTAGGCCTCTCTCTGGGGAAGGCAGGAGGCGGCTAAGGCTGACTGAGGAGGGCTGCAAGGAGGAGATGTCTCTCTTTGGGAGGGCAATTTCATTCATATTCTTTTCATAGACATTTCAGCTTTTATTAAATAATTGAACAAATTCATTGAAGGTTATGAGGCAGAATAAGTTACTGAGATGTTCACTTGTCTTCTTTGCTGCAGGTACGCTTTTCTCCTCTGGCTCAGAAGGTAGGTAGTAAGACCCTGGTATACCCTTGTCTTTCGGTTTTTTTGTTGTTGTTGTAGGACTGAAAACAGACTTTCTAGTATAAGACATACTTATTCTTCTGCTTTTGTTTCAGCTGCCTATACTCATTGAGGGGAACGGTGCTGCACTATGCTGGGGCAGGAGGGGGCTTTGGGTTTGACAGTGCACAGCCTGACTGAAGGCTGCGTCCCAAAAAGGAAGGAAAGAGCAGGGTCACTGGGGGTATTCATGAGCTATGAACGCCCCCACAACACAGGCAGGTGGGCGGGGCGGGGGGGGAGGTAGAAATGACTAGACATTGAGAGCTGTGGCTTTCAAAGCCCTATGTGTGGGGGGAGAGAGGGGAGGAATCCCAAGGCTCAGGCCTCAGAAGAAACTGCCTCCTGGCTCTACACAGGCTTGGACAATAAGCCTGGATCAGGTGCCAGTGTAGACACCGTCAGGAGGGCCCTCTTTGCATGCTCTGTATAGCAGCACTCACCAGGGACCTCCCCTTGAACCCAGGGAAGAGGCCTGTCCCAATAGTGACTGAGATTAAATTTTCAGGGAGAGACTAGAGAGATCAGGGCAAGTTAAATTCAATTCAGATAAATAAAAGAAATGTGAGGTTTCTTGCATCCTAATCAGATAGTAGCACCTACAAGGTTCCTGGCACTGGACCAAACCTGAAACAGATGAACAAGTACCTATTACCTCACAGGACTCAGATCCCGGTGAGGTGACACAGTGCAGAACTCAAAGACAATACATGTCACAGAAGCTGGGGACCGGGGAGGGAGCACTGCCTCTATCTGGGGGCAGGGAAGACTTCCCAGAATTGCTCACTTTTGTTCTGAGCCTTAGAAGATGAGCTGGAATTCTTTAGGGGAGGATGGGGGTGGAGTTGAGAACATTCTGTACAGAGACACAGAAGCATGAAATAGCATGGCGAGTTTGGGAGACTATAAAGAAGTGGATACTCAAGGCGTAAGACAGGTTGTTGCTGGGTGGGTGGGAGCAGCAGGCAGGGGCCACCGTAAGGGCTGTGCACCCCATGCAAAGGGGTCTAGACTTTATCCTGTAAGAGAGTGGCTGACCCCTGAAAAATTTTTGCGATGTGAACAGATGCGTTTGTTATGAAGCCAGCCCATTTAAGGAAGTTCACAGAGGAGGAGTGATTACAAAGATGAGGAGATCTAGGAAATGGGGAGGTGCACAAGTGAAGAAAGGAGAGCTTGGGAAGAGTGAAGAGGCCAAAAATGAAAAACACTGCCAAAGGTCACCAACACAAGGTCAACAATGAAACACACTGCCAGAGGTCACCAACATGAGCTCAGGGGCAGCCACTGGATTCGGAAATTTGCAAGCTATCTGTGACTTCAATGAGGGCAGTTTCTGTGGCGTGTTGGGAACAGAAACCAGACTGTTACCGAGCAGACTGGGGCCCGTCCATGTGGCGCTTTGGTGAAAGACACAATTAATGCTGGAAGGAGCTGGTCTTTATTTACAACATTCTAACCTTGGGAGAGCTTAGAACACCTCAGCTCGGAGCCCTCCTTTCCCCCAAGACCCAGCACTTGAAGATCCATGCTCCCCACCGGGCTACTAGCCACAAACATCCCCCAAAGTTTCCCATTTTCTTATTGGTGCAGGATCTGGAATATGTTGCCATCAGCCTTCGTACTTCAGTCCAGAACGGCATGTGTCATGTTACTCTGGATCATGGTGAAACTCAAGAAAGGCACAGGTCTCAATAGTCCAGGTAAATCCAGGTGCAAATGGTCAGGATCTTTCAAGAAGTCCTTTGCAGCTCGGGAGTCAGCTAGAGCAGGTACGACCACAGCAGCCGCATATCCTTTCTTACTAGTCCAGGCCACATGGCCTCCTTCCTCACTGTAAACTATGTAGCTGCTTGCTTGCTTCTCCCTCCTCCTGGCCCTCTTTCAAACTGCATGCATGGCCAGGGGCCCTTCCCCTTCCTAAGCTGCGTGGCCAAGAGAGAAAATGGCTGCAGCGCTTGAGTTTAAATCCCGGTGCCTCCTCTATAACTCCATTTCCGACCCCACAACGGGCTACATCTGCCTGTCCTCCGTATCTTTTCCCTTTCTCTGGCTGCCATTGTTTGTCCAGGCAGGTCTGGCCCCGTGACACAGAGCAAACCTCCAAGCTCTCATGCAGACGCTGTAACTGGGGAACTTCCTCCCAGCTTAACGCGTGTCCTGTAATCTCCCAGGCTGTCACAAACCAGGATGCATTCAGAAAGTCATGCTCATCCCCCGGGCAGCACAGCTTTTTAACATAACTGTGAGGCTAGCCAAGTTGCTAGAGATGTGCAAATTAACTCTCAATGCTGTCCTCCACCTTTCTGATCCCCCAAGTCAGGTGTATGGTTTTTCTTGCCTGAACCCTGCTCTACCCCCATATCAAGAAGACAGTAGGTTGAGGACTGAATGGAGATTAAGAAAGTGATGATAATAAATACATCTATTTGTCTGAGGTTTAGTTATAAAAAGAAGTAAAGATGGGAAAATATCAATCAATGGGTATAGAATGTGGAAGATTGCTTTAATAGCAATTTATTAATGTGCTTTAAATGGTGGGGCAGATTTTGACATGTTCAAGGTTGAGGAGAAGGAGGCAATGGGAAGATCAAAGATAGGGATGAGGAAGTTGAACAAAGAAGAAAAGTCCAGTAAGCAGGAGCTTGAGGCACAGAGAATACCCCCTGACCTGACCAAACTTCCCATGGGCTCCGGGGACAGGGAGGGTTGAGGTCACACATCTGTATGGAAGCTCTGTCACCTACACATCTCATTACAGTAGTCCTCCGTTGTCCTTGGGGGATATGTTTCAAGACGCCCAGTGGATGTCTGAAACCTCATAGAGTACCTAACCCTATATACACACTTTTTTCCTATACATACATACCTATGATAAAGTTTAATTTATAATTAGGCACAGTACAAGATTAACAACAATAACTAATAATAATATAATAGAGGTTATCACAATATGCTGTAATAAAAGTTAGGTAAATGAGGTCGCTCTCAAAACATCTTATTGCACTGTATTCACCTTTTCATTTGAAGGAAGCTCTTTATGGTTTCTCTTTCGCAGGTCTGAATTGCAGCGTCACTACTCTTGCACGTTGCGGCCATTATTAAGTAAAATAACGGTTGCTTGTACACAAGCACTGGGATACAGAGACAGTCAATCTGAAAACTTAGATGGCTACTAAGTGGCGGGTGAGCGTATACAGCCTGGATACGCTGGGCAGACTGATGATTCACATCCTGGATGGGAAGCAGTGGGACTGTGAAAAATTTCATCACGCTACTCAGTACAGCACGCAATTTAAAATCCATAAATTGTTTACTTCTGGAATTTTCCATTTAATATGCTGGAGCGCGGTTGGCCATGGGTAACTGAAACCATGACGTGAAATCATGGATAAGGGAAGACTCCTGTGCAAGTAAACCCTCTGCTTCTGAGCAGTATAGAAAACCATTAAAAATAAATCAAAAGCATTGTATTATAAATGCCTTAATGATATACCTTAAAGGATTCCTAGTGCGGACCTTTCGGTGAAGCAACTGAATCAGATTTTTATTTATGACTTCTTCTCCTAAGAAGATTAATAACTATTCTCCTAAGAAGAATAGATAAAGAAGATTATGGCTGGAACCATAATCTTAGACTTCTTGTTCACACCCCCAAGCTCCCCTCCTCCCCAGAAAAAAACCGACTCCCATCAGTTGTGTTCAGCCCCAGGCAGCTGACGGGTTGCTGGTGGCAGATACTAGTTTAGGAACAGAAATCACTCCAATTTGGGCACTGGGGTAATGAACAGATTGCCATTCATTCAGTTTGATTAGATCTAACACACCTGTTCATAAGGACACCATGTTCCAGAACTTGCAACCATGAAATTTATGAACTGGAGAACTGATTAAGTGAATGCTCTGTGGGGTTTTCAGAAGTTTCACCCTCAGCCACAACCATCTGTTCTAGTTAGTGCACACCCTTCAAGGACATGGATAGTTTGGTATGTTTTGTCTTCTGCTCTGTTTGCCCATTTATCTTTCAGAACAAATCGCTCTATTAATTGCTCAAGCTCACACCTTTCAGTTAAAGGAAAGAAGTCTGAGGGATTTGGAAGGGCTGCGGGCAGGCTAGGAAGGGAGCTCTGAAAGAGGGATCAGTTATGCTGTTAGGCTGAGCTACCTTAGTTCAAAGTTTATACTTTATTTTGAACTTGAGTGTTTCTTATTCCTCTAAAATATGTGACTTTTAATAGTTTGCTACATATGAAGTATAACTTTTAATAGGTCATGGGTGTCTCAATTTTATGAGAATCATTGGCCTTTTCACTATAAAAGTAGACATTTATCTTATACACAGCTAGTTAGGGTCATATGTTGCGGTAGGGATGTAACTTGCATTTCCTTAAAGATCAACTATTAGCAATTTCACTGGGCATGTTTCATAGTTCTAGTGCCTCATTTTTTATGCTTGAAACTGCTCATTTTTACAGTGGCTTCCTGTTGATTATAACAGAGTATCTTGTGTGGATGATTTATTAAAGTGCTGTTCATGCTTATTTAACCTTGTTGGCCAAAATGAAAAAGTAGAGGAGGTGTCAGCCTGGGCATGAAACTCTCCCTATGGAAAATGAAGGGGAAAAAAAAAAAGCAAAATTTACACTCAGCTATGTTTATAGTTTAACTGGGGAATATGTTTTGATTTAAAACCTGTCATTAATCAGAGGTAACTTTGTATTGGGCAGCAGCAACCAGCTAGAGAAATATTTTGATTTCTACTCTTTTACCCTGAGCAAGATAAAGTGGTTTAGCCAGAAGTATTTAAAACTCTAGTCTCCTGACTAGGAGCCATGAGGAAATAATTCAAGGAAAGATAAGCCTCCACAATAGATTGAAGACATGCTTAACTGATGCTTGTTCCTCATTATCTCATCCCTTCTGGGCACATGACATTTTAAGAAAGGTAGGGGAGGTGATTGGAACACTGGGGGGACCAGCTGTGTGCTTATATTCCCTGGGCTTTTTACTTCTATTAAAATTTCATTGATGTAACTGACTGGTGCCCCCAGCATCCCCTCATATTCCTTTGTCCAGGTAAAATGTCACTCCCCGAAAAGGAAGACCAGGCCTGGTGAACATTGGGTTCTATAATTGAGTTGTCTACATCTGGAAACTAGAACTTCAGAGGGGGCACAACCATCAACATTGATTTATTTGGTGAATAAAGGCATCTATTAGACCTTGTAAAAAGTTGGTGAAAGGTTGGACTGTACACGTGGTGCTATATTCTTTGACCTTCGGTGTCCAGGAGGTGCTAGTAGCTAATACTATCAAATGACTAGTTTCATTTCAGCAGGCTCTTATGAAATGAATGAATTTAAATGCCATCTGATTAATGGCTCTCCATGGACCTTAACAGAAGTCCCATTACTTGGTAACGGCAAAAGTGAGAGAGTGGGTTAAAGAAAGAAGAAAGCAAGCAAGAAAGAAAAGGAAGTTGTCCTGCTTCCCCAAACTAGTATTTTAAACAAATACAGATCTTTTCAGGCGTACTTTTGCTAAGATGAATGACAATAGGACAAAACGTTTTTTAAAAAGTCTCAGCCTTCTGATTTTCCTAGAGTGACATCATTAATGGGGACACATTGGTCTCTCTGCACACCCATAAACCTCTCATTGGGCTACGAGGCAACTTCCTTTGTCTCTTGTTCCCCTGTTTACATGAGTGCCTTGCTCCGATGCTCCTGGAGAGCATTTACTACTTCTGGAATTCATAAGTGCTGGATGTTTGAAGGCTTCTTGTAAATAGCAATGCCATAGGAGAAGGGGCAAGGATTCTGGTTTCAATCAGTTGTCTTTTGGGGGGATGGAACAAGATTTCCTGTCCTTAACCACGTGGGGATGACCTCACTCACTCAAGGCTGAGGTAAATCCAAGAATGTTTGTCCACTTGGCATTGTCTTAACACACTTTGGACAGGGAATGATTCTGATAGTTTTCTTTTCCTGATGAATTTTGGAGATCACTGCTAGACTGAGCTCCTTATTGTTTCGTAAACTTCTCATCTGTCAGGACTTAGGCTTTGTCTCTGCATTTCCCATAGAGGCGGTTCTCAAACCTGACTGCTGTTTTAATTACCTGCAGAGGCTTTTTTTTCAATTTAATTTAATTAATTAATTTTTTTTTTAAAGCCCTACTCCTAGAGATTCTGATTCAGTGGCTCTGGTCTGGAGCCCAACTTGTTATTTCAAAACACTCCCCAGGTGAGATAGCTTCTGGGAGTGTAGGACCCTGGAACAGTCATTCCAAAACCCTCCCTTCAAGGTTGATCTCTATGCAAGGATGCACGCTCTTGACCCGTAAGGCCCCCCAGTGGGGCTCTCTGGCCACCGGCGTCCAGCTGTGCAAGAGGCAGAAGCTGCTCTAGATGGAGCGGTTCACTTCCCTCCGTATTTGTGATTCCTGAAACCAGTTGGAGTTCAGAGGTTCAACAGTATCTTCATCAGAATGAAACGAGGTGATGCTAAGCATAGTATTTAGTACAATGCCAGGTGTGTACTAAGCAGTCAACAAATGTGAGCAGTTCTTAACAGTAGTAGTTTTAAATCCAAAGCTTGGTTCATGGGTCAGAGTGCTTCCAAATGTTCTTTCTCTGGCTTAGGGGGCAAACGCATAGGCTCTATATGAGGGCCAGTCCATGGGAAGTCTATGTCACCTACTGGCACCTGTGCCCTATTTATTCATTCATTTAGTACACATTTATTGAGCACCAATTACGTGCGCAGCCCTTGGCACACAGTCCTTTGATCTCTGGCGCTTGTGCGTGGCTGTGTACGTGGCTGGCACAAAATACTACACCAGGAGAACCCTCTTCTCAACACAACCACTTCCTCTGCCTGCCGATAAATCTGGGGAGTTAGGGAAGCTCTGAGGATGGCACTTTGCATCCCAGGGGCAGGGTGTAGTTAGTCAGACGTATATTTTACAGATAAGGAAACTGAGGCTTTAAAGAGAAATACTGGTTCAAGTTCAGATAATTTAGTGGCCATTTGAGGCTAGAATCTGGTTCCCTGATTAGGGAATGCCCTTTCTAGCTGATAGTTGCCTCCATTAAGGCTACATCTTGCTACATTTTCATCCACACGCAGGTGTCCTTTCCCTTTCTGAAGAGCTGCGTTCCAAGGTTAAATGAAGTAGCCCTTGAAAGAGTCTAGAACAGTGGTTCTCCACTCTGACTATATTAGGTCATCTGGAAAGCATTTCCAAAATATTGATGTTGTAGCCTCACCCCAGACCAATTAAATAAGCATTTGTGGGGGTGGAGCAGGGGCCTCACAGTGGTTTTTAAAGCTCTCCAGGTGTTTCTAATTTACAGTCACTCTAATATACAGTCAGTGGTGTAAAGAGCAGTGCTTCCAAAATGCTAATGAACATTTGAATCATCTGGGAATTTGTTAAAATGCATATTCTGATTCAGTAAAACAAGTGGAGTTGGAAAGTCCCCACATCTAACAAGCTCCCGGTCCAGGTTAATGTTGCAGCCCCAGGAGCACACTTGGAGTAGCAGCAGCTCCAGAGATACTCTGGGGGTCTTCTCATCCACTGTCACGAAGAGCCTCTGGATTCTTGGTCACTAGGTCTTATCAGTTCTATCCCACTGCTCCCTGCAGTTTCTATCCTCTCTTGACAGACTGGTTCAACATTCTCTTCCCCGTGTGCCCACCATCACTCTCCATCCTGGCTGTGTTCCCTGCTAGACTGCCTCCTCATGGGCTTTTTCATACGTCTTGTTTCTGCCCGTGGTGTTTTTACTCCGCAGAAAGTTCTTCCAGGCCTTGACCTATCTGAAGAGACCGTGGCATCCTTGGACCGCCTCTCTGCCAGCTCCCAGACAATGACGATTGCCTAGGAGCAGTGTTCACTTCTGGTTACGTTTTGCCCAGTTCAGAGTCTATTAGGCTCTCAATAGTCATTGAATGAACAAACAAAACCCCAACTCTGAACGAGCAAGGCTAAACAAAGACCTCAGCTGCTCTTCTTCCAATCAAAATGAACACTCCTTCGAGATTATGTTATCAGTCCTTAAACTCCCCACTGGAAAAAAAAAGTTCATCAAATTTACGGTAACAAAATAAGTACTTATTTCCTGTCTGGGTTGAGTAGTTTAATTCAGGCTCAAAGCAGGGAGCAGGACAGAAACGAGAGGGTGGATGCTGGCAGGAGCTTAGGGGTCTGCTTTTAAATCTGGGCTCGTCCTAGCAGGCGGAGAGACCGGAGCACCGGGACAGGGTGGGCACGGCCCACGGGGAGCCTTCCGGGGCCCCGGAGACGTTTGGAAGCGCGAGCTGGCTGGCAGGCAGGAGGCTGGGAGCGTGAACTAACTTGGCGAGGAGGGAGGCGCCGCACGCTGCAGCCGTTCAGGTTTCGCGTCTTCAGAGCGCCCACATGGGCCGCTGGCTTGGGGAAGGGGGCGGGGGAGAGGGAGGGCAGGTCCGGAGCAGAGGGGGCGGAGGAGTGGGGAGACCGAAGGAAATGAGACAACCTTTTCCTCCCACTGACTCGGGCTCCTCCAGCGTCTGCGGGGCTCTGCGCGATCGTCTGTGAGCGCCGAGGCGGGGACCCCGCTCTCCGCGCAGTCCCTGGTGGCTTCTCCACTGGGATTACTTTCCGAGGCGTCAGCTCCGGCCCAAGCCCGGGGCACCGATTTGTCGAGTTCTCACCTCGGTGACCCGCTCCAGGTCCCCCAGCTCGGCCCTGCGCCCCCAGCGCGCAGCCCCCGGAAGTGCGTGCGGGCGGCCCTGGCGAAGGTAAGCGGCGCCCGAGAGCGCGCTCGGGGCGCTGGGGCGCGGGGCATCCCCAGCCCATTCAGGCTTCCCAGGAGCGCCCCCTCTGCGAAAACACCCAGAGCACTTCTGACCTGAAGCCGCAGCTTTGTTCCCGACCCCCTGCCCAGGTGTTGTAGGCTGAGTCCCGCTGGGAACTCTGCTTCCCAGGGCTTTCTCTTTGCCTTCTTCTTCTTCCACTTTCCTGTTGCTTCCCCCGCCCTACCCCCCTCCCCCGCTTTTTTTCCTTTTCTTTTCTGATCCAACAAATCTCAGTTCCCTGCCTTGCAGCCTGGCTTCGGGGAGGCTGGGTACTTTCCAAATCTCCGCGCCTCTCTGCTCCTCCGCCTCTGGGGGCTCTGACCCCAGGCCTGCCGGCTGCGGACCTGCCTGAAATTTCCGTAGCTCCTGTTGAACTCATTTACCTGGGTCCTTTCGGAGGCGCCCAGCTCGTCGCGCGCTTTTAGCCACTTCCAGAACCCCGAAATCAGAGCGCGGATTGAGGAGTGAAAAGGCCGTTGGCGCCCCCTAAAGCCCCAGGGGGGACGCTCTGCTGGCGGAGAGGTGCAGTCAGCTCCTTGCCGCTCAAAGTTTCCCATCGATGGGTTGGGGCAGTGAGTCAGGGGGCGGGTAGCGGGGTGTGTGTTTGGAGAGGAGTACTGGATAAGAGACGGTCACTCGGAGTGGAGGTAATAAGGATGGTTCCCTAAGGCAAGGGGCACCAACCACATCGTGCTAGCTTGCCATTTTGCTTTTATTTACTCCTTGAGTTCTCCCATCAAGACTGAATAGAAACTTTTATTTCTGTTTTTGCAAACGGGCAAAGTGAGACGCATAGAGGTTAACTAGGAGCTCAGGGCCACCCAGCTGGGAATGGGGCCAGCCAGGATTTGGGTACTAGCTGGTTTGTAGGACACCCACGCCCAGCCCTACAGAGTTCCTCTGTGCAGTCTGAGCAGGAACTGACCACCTCCCGCTGGCATATAGCACTGTGGAACCAGGTTTTTTTCCTTTTTGAGCCAATGCATTTTGATTCTGTTCAGATCCAAAGACTTATGTAGTACCTAGTCTTCTCTCAGTTCAGTAACAAGCACTGAGATTTCACCTTTGAACCTCACACTTCCATCCTCTTCTTGTCATCCAGCCTGTCTCCAAATCTATCACTCTGCTTTAGAAAGCTGGATTGAGTCTCTCTCCCTGAAAAGCAGTCAAGCTAGAGGGCTAAGAATGGGGGCCCTGAAGCCAGACTACTGGCATTTGAATCCTGGCTGAGGCTTTTCTATGGCTGAATTTCCTCATCTGTCAATGAGGAGTGGGAGAATTTCAAGCAGTGGTTCTCAACCAGGGTTTTGATTTGCATCCCAAGTGACGTCTGGCAATGTCTGGAGTACATGTTTGGTTGTCTAAACGTAAGTGGGAGAAGATGCTATTCATCTGGTGGGCAGAGGTCTGGGATGCTGCTAAATTTCCTGTGATGCACAGGATATCACCTCTCCTCGCCCCCAACAAAGAATTATCAGTCCCAAATGTTAATAATGCTGAGGTTGAGAAACCCTGATACTGTGTATCAGTTCAGGAAGAGTGCTATTATTCCCAGCTCTCATCCTCTTATCTGCTCCAGTTTGGCCAATTATACTAGGTTTTGTCTCCAAATCTCCATTCATTCCAGTGCCAGAATTCTGTTGTTAAAACCCCAGCGGGCCACGCTACTACAGTCCTTTAATACCCTGTTGGCCCCCAGAGCTAAGAGCAGGGGTGGGAATCCACACCTGTTTTACAAGCACTGAAGGTAGAGCCTGTGTATGTTAAAGATTGAGAATCACTGTCTTACGGAATAAAATCTAACATCTGCTGTTGGCACACATGGTTATTCATGACTGGCCTCAACTTACCTTCCCAGACTAACTCTGTGCAATTTCCTGTGTGTGTCTGCCATACACCCAACTCTCTAGTCTTTCGGTATTCTAGGTCCTGACTTTTTGGAATGCCCTTCCTCCTTGGCTGGCAAATTCCTCATTGATCTTGGAGTCCAGAACTCAAGTCCCCTTTTGGGCGGAGCGTACTTCAGGGCCTGCAGACTGCCGTTCCCTGCTCCCCTGGCCCCAGTCCTCCGCCCCCCTTTTCTTCTTTCAGGATTCCTCTCTTGTACTGTACACCGCATTGTATAGGGATTCCCAGTTCATCTCCCAGTGGCTCGTTATGAACCTGGGACCTAGCGCAGTGCCATGATCATGTGGTGCTCAGGCTTGTGGGCTTTGGAGTCAGGCTGCCTGAGTTCAGGTCCCAGCTCTGCCACTTATTAACTCTGTTCTGTGACCTTGAGCATGTTGACTCAGTCTCGCAAATCCTTATTGGTAAAATAGGAAGAAAGAGCCTGCCTTCTCTGCAAAGCAGTGTGACTAACTAAAGAGATAATAATTGTTCATTTTAGTACTGAGTGCCTACTCTGTGCCAGGACATGGTTCAGGCTTAGCATTTTATGCTTTTACTCATTTAATCCTCATAACAATGCTTTCAAGTATTTTCCAGACAAAGAAACAGGCACAGAAAGGCTAAGCAGTTTGGCCAAAGTCACACAGTAAGTGAGGGATAGGACCAGATTCACACAGACATCTGGACTGCGGAACACACTCTCCACACTCTGAGGATAAAGGGCATAGCCTAATGCTCTGCATGTAGGAAGCGCTCAGTAAACGTGAGCTGTTAGGCGCATTCATGAGAGCTGAAGTCCGCTGGGTTTTCCACCTACACCACACCTGTGATCTAAGACCGTGCCATTATTTTTACAGTTCCTCTTCCTTTCCTCTTCTCCTTAGCTGCCCTCCGCCGCAGAGGGACAGGATATTGGGGTCATCCACTGTGTCACAGTGCCAGATCAGCACCAGTGAACTTGATGCTAAGTGGAGCCTTAAGTTTGCCTGCTCAGGGTCAGAACAGCATTAACAGTTTGGGGCTGGAGTGTAGAGTCAACACACTTGCCTGAAGGAGAGAAGTGCAAACTCGGGTCAGAGATGACCTGACTTCAGCTTTGTGCTTTCCAAGCACATGCCCCCTGCAGTGCGTACCTAGCACGTACATATTGGTGAAATCAATCAGCGTACATATTGGTGAAATCAATCAGCGAGTGTGGGATGGAGGGGTGAATGCCACCAGCTGAGTCTCCTATATTATACTTGGTCAGGTGCAGAGTACGCTTTCTCTCCAAGTGTTATGAGAAACATTTATGTAAAAGGTAAACCTTGCTTAGAGAATTTAGTGACCCATATGAAGTTTTGGGGAACCAGGTTTGGAATCAGTCACTAAACCCCTGTGTGAATTGTGTGTGACAATGGATACTAGGTTAGGGCTGATCACTTCACCAATTTGGAATCTTTTATTTCCCTGAATGCTGCTCTGGGCTTTGAAAGCCGAGTCCTCTCCTTACTGGTTGCTTGGCCAGCTACTTGGTAGACCAGACTGCCTTACACAGATACTTGCACATGTGTGTACTCTGGCTTCCTCCTCATCTGCAATACCCTGCATTTGCTTATTTTGGCAGAGTGTCCCCCCAAACTCTAGTGGGATGAGGTTACCTGGTGTGCACAAGGCCTTGTGATTTTGTTAGGGGTTGCAGAAATACTCTAGTAAGGCTGCTTTTAAAGGTGGACAGGGTGAAAACGTCCCTGACCATTAACACATCAGAGACCCTTCAGGCCCAGCCTTTTACTGCCTGCTGGCGTTATGCTGGGTCTCCTGAGTCACCAGCGGCCTGATCTGAGGAATAGATTGCCCTGGCGTCCTAATGCCTGGGGTAAAAGACCCAAGATCTTTGGGCACCAGTTGCATTTTCACTGAGGCTTTTATAGCCTGGTCCAGAAGATAAACTAGCCCAGTAGGGAACATCAGGCCTGGTGCCAGGTTTTCGGACCTCTGATGTGACACTTCATTGACTGCTGTCTTGGGAAGCACCTGCTAACTGCCAGATTCTTTATGAAGCTGGTTTCTGCTTGTGTGTCTGATTCTAAGGAGAGGCACCTCACCCTGTTTGGTTTCGGGCTGTGTTTCCCATGAAATGTACCCTGTTTGGCTCTATGTGAAATCCTGTTTGGTGCCGTACGGGGCATTTGGTCTAGCCCAGACTAGACTAGAGTGGTGCTAGGCTCTTGAGGTGTTAGGCTGTGCTTGGAATACATGTGGAATGAGTAGCTCTGTGCTGGATGCCAGAGACACAAATGTGAAGAAGACGTGGTCCTTATCGTCAGGGTCACAGTCCATGACATGTGATGACCCCGTGAACGGGTCATCAGAGTGTGTTAAGTGGAACAGGAGAGATGTGAGCAGAGAACAGGCAGCTCAAAGGAACCGGCCACTGTCTCTGCTAGAGGAGTTAGGAAAGGCTTCAGAGGGCAGAGGATGGTAAACCTGGGTCTTACTTAGTGTAGGAGCTGGCTGGGTTTGGGGGGACTAGTGATTATGGCTGTCACAGATCGGAAACTGTATGTACACAGTGCAGAGCCAAGAAAGGGCCTGGTAGATGTCCAGGTAATGGTGGGACTTGGGGGGCCGGAGGTGGGCCTGGGAAGTGGCTTTGACTTTTCAGCAGCCCAGGAGCCTGTTCCTGCTGTTGGGACACAATGGAGTGGCCTTCAAAGCTCAGGTGTGCTGCGCCCTTTGAAGGGTAGCCCCGCCTCCTGTCCCTGCTGTCCAGCCTTTTTCCTCCTGGGACAGTGAGACCAGTGCCCAGGGACCAGAGGAGAGACATTGTCTCTAGTAAGCAAAGAAAGCGCAGTCACAAACCAAGCTGTGTTCCGTGGTTGGGCATTGTTTGTTTTCTTTTCAAAGCCTTGGCTGGTGAACTGTGACAGCCCCATCCGAGTCTGGAGTTTTGAACATAACCTTTAGTGTAGAGCATCCAAAAGTCTGGATGAATTGCTATGTAACTGATGAGTTTTTCAGAATTTAGAGGGAAGGGTGGAGGGAGGAAGAGAGAGAAAGGCAGAGAGAGAGAGCGAGAGAGACAGAGAGAGACAGAGAGAGAGAGAGACATACACACACAGAGATAGACAGATATTGATCAGATCTGTCTTAAATAAACTCAGGATGGGACCCAGCAGATCAGCTGTCAGGAGGGACACATTTCCTGGGAATCGAGTCACTGTTTGCAGTTCTTGTCTTTGAACACAAAGCCTTTGCATAGATTTCACCACAGGTGATGGGTACATATACTTATTGATTGGATGATCTATATAGGTTGTCCCAGACTTCATTCACTTACTCACCACTTAGTGACTTCTTGGTACCAAGGAGGTACTTAGTGAGTGACAAATGAGGGAATGAATGTTCTAGCATGAAAGTCACATTCTGGCCCTCAACATGCCCATGGCCTGAATGGGGAGATAGACAAGAAACCAGAGCGGCGCAGCTCAGTGGACCAGTGCCATGACAGAGGAGACATGGGTGCAGAGGGAGACCCAGGCGATCCGGGAGTCAGGAACAGAAACAGAGGGAAGGGTGGTCTCTCCTGAACATCCTCCCTCCAGGTAATATGGTCCCATAGGTGGTTCCTCATGTTCGATTACAATAGGGACACCTGGCAGAGGTACCAGGCCCCGTGTAAAGGGCTTTATATGCCATTTTGCAGTGATCCCCACAGCTGCCCTCTGAGGTGGGTATGAGAAGAGGAGAAAGGGTCCCGCCCATAGCTAAAAGGTGGACCTGGGATCAGATTCAGGCGACTGGACTCTGAGCCCTTCATCATTGCCCCAGGCAGTCCTGGGATGGTTATTACCACCAAAGATGCTTTTAGGAAAGGTAGTTTTCAGGAGGAAAAGTGCAGGTGTGTGGGCTGCTGAGGCCAGGGAGAGAACAGCCATTTCCCCACAGTTTCCCCCTTTCCCTCGCCACTGCCTGATGTCTGAGACTCTGCCCTGGGCAGTTCGAAGCTCCCTGCTCTGGGGTTCAGCACCTCTCCCTTCCTCCTCTTGCCCCTCTTTGATCATCTGGGCAGTTTGCACTTTGTCCTCCACCATGAGAGGAGGCGGAAATGCCACTTAACGGAGAAGTCACCATAAACTTGTGAGGAAAAGAAGGCTTTTTACAGAACACCTGCTGTAATTTAAGCCTCTCCCCTTTGCCCTGTGCCCTCCTGCCTGTTTTACTCAGACAGGCAGCCGCTGCAGGGAACAGATTTCAGGGGATCTTGTTTCTGTGCAGGGACCCTGATCAAAGACCTGCCCAAAGCCGTCTTGCCCTGGGCACGGACACAAACACAGACATGCTTGTCCTTTCACTGGCTCATCTTGTTAGGACAAGACAGGCCACAGCCATCCATGCGTGGGAGGGGGCGGGAAGGGCTCTTACTGGAAGACACGTGTAGGACCTTCCTGGAGCTCCTGTTCTGTGTGCCACATGGCTGAGCCACCTCTGACAGCAGCTCCCTTCTTTCCTGCAGTGAGATGTGACAGTGAACCTGGGGGTGGGGAGGATGAGCCCTGGAAGGGGTGTCAGCATTGCCACTTACCTGCTGTGAGGATTCGGTCCCTTCATCTCTCAAGAGGTCAGTAACATGGGTGGGATGGCTGGCCTGGAAATTCTCCAGCGTTAGAGCCTACTGCATGACAAAGCAGCAGGGTACAGAAAACAATGACTTGGACATTTAGAGTCTGGAAAAGACACACATGAAAGTGGAGTGTCCCTGTGGAGGGGCTTGTGTGTGTGTTCTCACAGAGATACTTTGGTGGCCTTGTGTGTCTGCCTAGCTCAAGGTGTCAGTGTTTACTGACACCCTTGTGTGCCAAGCACAGTTCTAGGCCCTGGGAACACAAAGATGGACAAGATACTCTTCCTACACAAGACCCTTAGCAATCTGTCATGGAGACAGGAATTAGAGGTACCAACGTAGCATTTTACTGTCCATTCCTTTCGTTAAAGTGAGTTCTCTGAAACCAGGACATGTGTTGTATTGATTCTAAAATCACTGGAGCCCACTGGAAACTCTGGTCAATAGTAGGTGCTTGATCAATGGATGTTGTCCCACTTCAAAATGCTGTGTTAGAGGCCATTACAGCGTACTGTGGGCATCCAGATGAGGGAGGCCTAACGGAACTCAGCTTGGCAGCAGGTGGGTCCAAGAGGACATGCATCTAGGAGGCTGCGATGGAGGTATCAAGGCTGATGAGGGAAGAAGGGCATCCCAGGCAGAGGGACCAGCGAGAAGTACAGCATGGCTGGGTGAGCAGGCATGGTGTGCTCCAAAACAGGAAGGGAGGGAGGCATGCTGGGAGAGAATGGAGGCAGATCTGTTGATGTGGACAAAGTGATCACATCAAGAAGGGCCTGGATGAAGAGTTTGTATTTTATTCTGCATTGGGGAGCTGCTACAGGATTTCACACAGAAGAGAGACTAGGTCAGAGTTTCATTGTAAAAATGGACCTCTCTGGCAATAGAGTGGATATTAAAGAGGAATAAGACTGGTGGCAGGAAGACCAGTCAGGACACCATTGCAGTTAATAGGGTGGGGAAAGCTGATCTGAAGTCAGACAAACATCAGTTGACATCCGAGCCCCACAATGTCTTCGTGTAACTTAGGCTGTTAATTAAATGTCTCTGAGCCTTTGTCTTCTCACCTGAAAACAGGGACTCTAATTCCTTCCACATGGATGGTATGGACAGTGGTCAGGATTATGTGTAATGAAGTATGTGAAGTCTCTATTACATTGATTGATCCATAATTGGCATGTGATAATAGTGGCCATTATTATTATTATTATTATTATTATTATTTAATCTTCACCCAAGGATATGTTCACTGATTTTAGAGAGAGAGGAAGGGAAAGAGAGAAAGAAATATTGACGTGAGAAAGAAACATTTATTGGTTGCCTCCCACATGAACCCCAACAGGGGATTGATCCTGCAACCTCTTGGTGTATGAGACAATGCTCCAACCAGCTGAGCCATCCAACAAGGGCACCAATAATGTTTTGTAATATTATGGTTGCTTAATTATCTTCCAGGTGAAAAAAAGTGAGGTTGTATCTAAGACACTGGTAATAGGGGTGGAGAATTGGGCACATGCTCAGGAAATACTTTGGTAATAAAGTTGACACAATTTGGAGACTGATCAAGCGGGGGAGTAAGGGAGGGGCAGAAGTCTCATATGGCTCGGATTTTGGTTGGGGCGACCAAGAGGCAGCATAGTAGGTCTATTTGTTAGGAGAGGTAACTGAGGAGAAGGAGGAAGGAGCAGCATTTGCAAGAAAAAGATGATGAGCTCAGGTTGAAACACACTGAATTTGAAGCATCTCAGGGGTGGCCAGGGAGACATGTCTAATGGGTACATGGTTCTGTAGGTTTGACATTATGGAGAGAGGTCTTGGAGAAAGTTCACATGCCCACTTCTGACAAGAGTAATGAAGTCATGGTGTGGCTCAGTTGCTCAAGAGAGTGCAGAGTATGAGAAGAGGAATTATAATGGCTAATGCTAATTGAACATGTACTGTATGCTCTAAATATTTTCCATGTATTAATCCTCTTAATAACCTTTGCCAGGAAAGACTATAATTATATTTATTTTTCAAATGAATAAACTGAGGCACAGGGATAATAATTGCCCAAGGTCATACAGATAGATACAGGTAATGGGCTGGGGCTGTTAGCCCAGGCAGCCAGGATCCAGGGCCTGTGCTATCACTGTCTGCCAGTCTGCCTCTGGGAGTGGGGGCCCTAGGTCACAACACGGACCTCTGAGGTAGGGGAAGGAGAGGACCTAGTGAAGGCAAGCGGGGAGAGGCTGGGCAGAGAAGGTAGCAGGAAATGGGAGACTGGAATGAGGGAGAAAGGAGTTTCCAAGAGGGGGAATCAATAGCATCAAGTGATATGGAAATCACTAAGAAAAGAAATAAAATATCCATGGATTCAGGAATTAGGAAGCTATTGGTGACTTAGTGAGTGGACTCTGAAAGACGACGTTGGCTGAGGAACAAATGTAGGGTGAGGAAGGGGAGACACCAAGCATAGGCAATTCTTTCCAGAAGCGTAGCTATAAAAGTATCAGGAAGAGAAGATGGTTACTGAAGGAGTATTTTGGAGATGGAAAAGGCCTGTTAATGTATAAATGGGGAGAGACAGAGCCAGAGGAGGCCCCATGAAGTGGCCACAAAGGCAAAATGCACACTGGAAAAAGTATCTCTGTGTTGACTTTCCTCTTCCACACAGATTTGAAATATTTTTCCACATGTTCTGGACAACTTCCTAATTAATGGTTAGAAAACTCTTAGAAGTCCCTGATAGGAGTTTGGGACTTTCAGCTTTTATTAGACGGGGAACCATTACATGTTGTTAAGTCCAGACCATATCAAAGTCATGTGCAGTACATCCTCCTCTGAGTTTGTCTTTGAGGTATTCTCCGAGAGGGCCCAGTATACTCTAGACCTCAGGGTGGAAGGGGAATGGTTCGCACAAAGCCTTGAGGGGAGAGAAAGGGACACAGCATAGTGGGGGGTCGGGTTGGAGTGGGTAGCAGAGGGGAAGGAACACTGGCTTGAACTGAACGTAAGACAGCAGATCCTCTGAGCAGAGGGAAATGTGATTGGGCAGAAGGTAAGTCTGTAGAAGGAGACAGTTGCTTGGATCTTTTAGGAAATGGAAGACACATGATAAGGAGGTTTGCTGGGTGACAACCCTACGCCTTAGTATGACCCTAGAAACCTATGAGATTTGGCTGCTGCCATTTAAATTCTTAGTAATGGAAAAGACTAACATTTCCTTATGAATGCTTTGTTACCAGGCTTAAAAGTCACAGGTCCAATAGGCTTTGAGAAGATGTATTTATTTAGAGCCAAAGACAATCTCTGTGTTTTAATACATAGGACTCATTATTCAGACCAGAGGAAGATACCGCAGAGGGTTAATGCTTGATTTGAACAAGAAACTCAGCTTTGCCTTGGTTCATGGTGCCACCATCCCTGAGGATCAGGCCTGCCAATTTCATAAACTTGCCTTGGTTGAAAAGGCATCTTTGCTCTTCCTGGAAACAACTCACAAAATGCACACACCTCACAGAGAGCCTTTATGGATGGGTCTCTTCTGAAGAGACACTGTCCAGAATCAGAAAGGCCACATAAGAAATGGCTTTGGGTGATCTATCTATCTATCTATCTATCTATCTATCTATCTATCTATCTATCTATCTATCTATCTATGTCTTTCTATGAATATGATAAGAAGCAACTCAGATGAATTATTTGCTTGATATTGAGCTTTGAGTATCAGAAAAAGTGAATAGTACATCTTTCAAGGGTCACATTTCAAGCTTGAAGTTTCCCTTGGGACTAGACACTGAGAACCAAAGGAGGATCATTCCTGCTTAATCTCTCCTCAGTGCATCTTGCCAAGGTTTCTCACCTGGCTGTGAGCAAGGTGCAGAGTGCCTTTGGGTGAATGTGGGTGTGATAGACAGAGAGGATACTCTTTTTAGGGACAGAGGGATAAGGCTGCAGGAATCTTGCCCACCTTTCGTCAGTAAACAAGGAGTGGAAGACGTCCTCTAGGAGGGCATGGCTGGGATGCTGTACAGTTCAGCACAAACACGGGCTCAATCATATAATCCTACATGTGACTTTATTGCAGTTCCATGGGGTCTGAATTTGCTCTCATGGGAAAGGGCTATGTAAACATTCCACATTGATTTCAAGAATGACTAGGGCTGTATACATGCTCCAAAGTTACCAGTGATGCTTATGGCCATCCAACCTCCTGGACCATGGGGCTGCAAGAGGGTCTGAGAGGGAGAATTTGGCATGCTCAGAAAATAACAGCTTTGATACCTTAGCTTCTTTCATTTGTATTTGGTTCATTCATAAAATCTTCTTTTTTCATTCATCTGATCACTTGTTCATTGAACAAACTGAAGAACGACTTCATGGCTGGCTCCAGACCAGGTGATGGTAATGTGGTGATGAATCCAATAGTCTTAGTTCCTGCCTTCTTGGAGTTTACAGATATTAGGGAAAGACATTAAAGGAATAAATACACAAATACATGGTTACTAACTATGGTTGGTACTATGCTGGAAAGAACAGGGTGCTCCAGGAGGGAACAGAAAACAACAGGTTATAGTAAGGATGTCTAGTGGGGAAGACAGATAGGTAGACCTCTATCTACCATGCCACTTATTGGTGGGATGTCGCTTCAAAGGAAGGAGGTCCTGACCCTAGGATAGGACCTGAAGGGGAAGTTTTGGAAGGTTTCCTAAAGGAGGGGATATTGAAGAACAATCTTGAAGAACAGGTAGAAGTTTTTTATGTGGAAAGGGGTGGTGGTGTCCTAGGTGAAGAGAACCTGGTGTATCTAGAGGACTCATTCAGTGAAGATGGACTCCAGGCTGCATTAGGGGGTGGTGAGAGGTGAGCCAGGAAGGCTGGGTGAGGGCTAAGGAACACAGCTTAGACTTTATCTTAGAGGCAAGTCACTGGAGTAGGTGATGAGTTACCAAGAGGAGTGTTCTAGAACAAGTTACCAGGGGCCAGCAAACTTTTTCTGTGAAGGATCAGGTGATATTTTAAAAAATATTTCTTTATTTTTAGAGAGAGGGGAAGCAGGGGAGAAAGAGAGAGAAACATCAATGTGTGATTGCCTTTCACATGCCCCCCACTGGGGACCTGGTCCACAACCTAGTCATGTGCCCTGACTGGGAATTGAACCAGCAATCCTTTGGTTCGCAGGTCGGCACTCAATCCACTGCACCACACCAGCCAGGGCTTTTTATTTTAGTTTTTAAAGAATGTTTATTGATGTTAGAGAATGAGGAAGAGAGAGAGGGAGAGAAACATTGACGTGAGAGAAATATTGACTGGTTGGTTGCCTCTCATATGCATCCCAACCAGGAATCAAACCCACTACCTAGGTATGTGCTCTGACTAGAAATTGAACCCCCAGCCTTTTGGTGTATGGGATAACACTCCAACCAACTGAGCCACACTGGCCAGAACAGGTGGTAAATATTTTAAGCTTTGCTGGCTGGGTCACAACTACTCAGTTCTGCCACTGTAGTGCAAGTGTAGTGTAGTGTAGTTCTGCCATGGACAGTACGCAAATGAGTGTGTGTCTCTGTTCCAATAAAACTTTACATACAAGAAACAGGCCATGGGATGGGTTTACCTGTGAGCTGTAGTTTATCAAGCCCTGCTCAAGAATGCAAATGCTGGGAGCCTGACTGGTGTGACTCAGTAGGTTGAGCATTGTCCTACAAACCAAAAGATCGCTGGTACGATTCCCAGTCAGAGCAAATGCCTGAGTTGCAGACTGGGTCTCCTGTTGGGGGTGTGTGAGAGACAACTGATTGACACAACTTTCCCACACTGATGTTTCCCGTTCTTTCTTCCTTCCCCTCTCTTTAAAAACAAATAATTACATTCTTAAAAAAAAAAAGAACACTAATTCAGTGGAGGTTGGATTGGAAGGTGGGAAGAGAATGGAGGTAGGGAGCCAGTTAGGAGACCTTGCTTTAATTCAGGGGAACTAAGGGAGAGACATGGGGAGAAATTGTTTGTGACATGCTAAAACATTAAAATGACAGGACTACATGACCAATTGGATGGGAACATGTCTAGCTTTTTTTTTCTTTTTTTTAATGCTTAGGGGACTGATTTACCCAGTGGGGAAAAAAGTTGTGACTGCTCTGGAGGCATGACTCAGAACCACGCGCACATCCCAGGAGGTCACCTGCTGGTCACAAGATACCACACTTGGTGCATTACATAGATTACCCCATTGTTAAGCAGGATTCTTAAGGATATTAAGTTGTATTTGCTATTTTCCAGACTGAAGTTTAGAAATGGTAAGTCACTTGCCCAAAGTTACATAGCTGGTAGATAGTGGAATTGAGCTTGAATGTAGGTTTGGTGTCAAAGCCTAAGCCATTTCTAAAATGTGGTCTTCTCCCTTCCTCACCCGTGCAGCTCCCTCCTCTACCTTTTTTGTCCCTGTTCAGATCCATCTACCCTTTTAAAATTCTCAACAAGTCTATGGCATAGTAAGAACTTAACCTGGTTTTAGCTGCAAACAAAACTCTTAGGTGTGAATTATTCTGTGTTTGATGAAGGACGTGCAGCCAAACTCAGACCTGTACTTAGAGCTCTAACTGGATGATTTTGTACATGTTATAACATGAAGATAGTGTGGTATTAGGTTACAGATTAGGAAATCCCTGAATTTAAGTATAATACCTAGATTAGAACTTTGTCTTATTCAGTGACTGATACAGAAGCACAGGAGATACTTGTCAAATTGAGGTAATAATATGTCAAATTGAGGTAATAATATCAGATATGGGAAAATCTGTAGGTTTAAACCCTGGAGGTCAAGGTTAACATCTGAAAGACAAATCTAATGTGTCACAGAAATCAGTTCAGTTACTATTCTCTATCAGGTTGTCTAGTAACCCTACTGATCATTAATTTAGTGTCTCTCCAGGTTCAGATAGAGACTGCCTCTTGCTGAATATTTTCAACAGAAGTTTAGAGACATAGAAATAGTCAAGAGCAGCCCTGACTGATATGGCACAGTGGATTGGGTATTGTCCTGTGAACCGAAGGGTCAATGGTTCAGTTCCTGGTCAGAGCACATGCCTGAGTTGTGGGCCAGGTCCCTGGTTGGGGGTGTGCGAGAGGCAACCCATTGATGTTTCTTTCCCTGTCTTTCTTCCTCCCTTCTCTAAAAATAAATAAATAAAATCTTTAGAAATTTTATTAAAAATATTCAAGAACAACTGAATTATATCTTGGATACAGAGGTCCTTTTAGTGAGACCTATTGGCCAATACTGGGTCACATGATAAATGGAAAGGCAAAGAGACATCCATGATCGATGTGAATCAATTTCATGACCCATACCTTTGGGCTAGGGAGGATGGACATACAGCAGAAGTGGAGCTCATCCAGCACCGAGGAAGGGGGAATGCCTGTCGGGGAGGTGAATGTGTCTGCCATAATTGTTGATCTGTTTTGACTACCAGGATGTATTAGTTTCCTGGGGCTGTTGTAACAAAGCACTACAAACTGGCCGGCTTAGAATAATGAGAATGTGTTGCCTTATAGTCTGGGGGAGCCAGAGAAAGTATCCCTCTGAAGACACTGGGGAAGGATCTGTCCCATGTTTCTCCTCTGGCTTCTAGTAGCCTTTGGCATTTTGTGAGGAAGTGGCTTGTTACATAGTTTTCCCTCTATGTGTATCTATGTCCAAAGTTGCCCTTTTAATAAGGACACCGTCATATTGGATGAGGGCCCACTCTACTGACCTCATCTTAACTTTGTTAAATCTAAAAAGACCTTATTTCCAAATAAGGTCGCATTCTGAGGTACTGGGGGTTAGGACTTCAGCATATCTTTCTTGAAGGACAGTAATTCAACCCATAACGTAGCTCTTTTCCCATGAAGAATTCAGACTGTTTCCTCAGACTGAGGTGACTAAGTTGGACTCAGTCCAGATCCTACTTCAAAGTATTTTCATCTGTGGTTATTTTTTCTGTCCACTTCCTCCATGTGATCCTTGGGACATGGGGATTTTGTCTCTATTTATTCATAGTTTTTCATATTTCAGATGGTTTCCTGTCCTATCTGCTCAGCCTTTGCATTTGTCAGCAGTCTCTAGGCACTCTCTGCATTTGTGCCACCAGCTACTCCTTTCCTTACTTTGCACTTTGCTCATTCACTCATTAGTTCATATAACAATAAGCATTGCATTCCAGGCATACACTAAGCTCCAAGGATATAATGATGAAAACAGTGGAAAAGATAGTTCCTGCTCTTGGAGTTCTCGTGGGAGGCCATATAAGCAAACAGTGTGAAACAGTTGGAAAAGGGACTGTGTGTGCAGGTTTTTACTGTGCTGTTCTCAGCATAGCGTCTCCCTTGGCTCCCTTGTGCTGACAGGAGGTCAAGTTAGCAGAGTGCACCAGGCTCTTTCAGCAGCTTCATCTCTTGCCATCCTTTCCCTTCCACTTTGTGCTCTACCCATTTTTGATCTACTTGCCATTTCCCAACTTACAGTTTTCTGTATCAAATCCTGTCTTTCTGTATGAATGCTCTCCCTGTTACAATATGTTCCCCTTTGCTATCCTCAGCTATTATCTACTTGATTAACTTGATTAACTCCTTGTTTCTTCTCAGAGACTCATCCCTGGGGCTGCCTCTTCCAGGAAGCTGTCTATGCCCCCCACCCAATCCTGTCTTAGCTCCCCTATGCTCTCCTCCCCCAAAGAGACGCTGACCAAGGCTTGTTTATCTTCGTAACTCCAGTATGCCGGTATTAATGGTGCTTAATCGATAAATGAGTAAATGAGTGATTCCTAGTTGGTGCTTTGCTTCTGTTCTGCAGGTTGTACTTTTCCCTAGGCCTCTTTCCCTCAAAATCACATGTCTGGTTACCATGTTTTCTCTACCACAAATCCAGAGACCTTTCTGCTCATGAGAGTCTTTCTGTTATGCCGACACCTCAGCTATGCTGGCTCTGATGGTTAGTGTCCATGTGTGGTTACCAGTGGCCGTCATCTCTTTCGTATGCTCTGCTTCACACAGAGAATCCTTGCTTACTTGCTTGTGGGAAGATGGTTCTCATGGGAAAAGCGGAACTTCCTCTATGGCTTTCTCTGTTTCTCCATTTCCCCGCTCCCGATTCTAAGAAGAGGGCCACTATTTCTGCCTCACCACTGATTAATTCAACAAGCATATTTTTTCCAGTACCAACTTTCCACCTGGGGCTGTGTGTGAAGCGCACTAACATACATCTAGTTTCTTCCTTTCTAGCCAAAAAGATATTTCTTTTTTCTTCTTCTTTTTTAATCCTCACCTGAGGATTTTAAGAGAGAGAGGAAGGGGAAGAGAGAGACAGAGAGAGAGAAAACACTGATGTGAGAGAGAAACATCAATTGTCTGCCTCCCATATGTCCCCCGACCAGGGATTGAACCCTCAACCCAGGTATGTGCCCTGAATGAGAATCGAACCTGCAACATGTTGGTGTATGGGACAATATCCAACCAACTGAGCCACCCGTCAGGGCAAAAAGATGTTTCTCTTATCCTTCCTTGTGTTTCTTCTGTGTATTGAAAAAAACAGTGATTGTCAATTTTGTAGCATTAAAATTCTTCAAATAAAATCTTATATGGAATCTCAATAAATAAAACAGAAGAAACAAATATTTTTGTATATATCATATTATTTGCTAATTCCAATTTATGACATACAGTTAATGAAAACAATGAGATTGTTATGATAAATATGAACATTTGAAATTGAGGTTTTGGGATGATTTTGCAGCCTCATATCTTCCTCACTCTTAATGCATCCCTGTATTTTGTAGATTGGCTGGACAGCCTTGAGAAAATTGTGACAGCTAGACATTGGAAGTGATAGCACTTTTAAACGGGATACCTAGCAGCTTCAGGTTATTCTGACTAAAATGATCCAGAAACTTGAAAGAGGAATATAGCAAAATTTGGTTCAAGTTGACTCACTAACACTATGTAACTGTTTGCATACCTTAATTATAAAGCAGCTAATTAAAAGGATTGCATGAACAGGTTCTTCAACCGAGTTATATCTTTGTTTGACAGGAAATACTTCCCAAAACTATATTTTCCATTATGAGTTGTTAATTATGTTATTAAAATTATTTTCAGAAACTTCAGTGCCTGCTTCTCACTAGTAACCACTTAAAACCTTTAACACAGTAAAAATTTCTGACATGTCAAGTCGAAACTCTTCATAACACTTTATGGACTTCTGGAGGGATGGTAACAGCATGGCCCTGCATTCCTGACTTGGTCTTGTTTGGATTTTGAAACTCAACACTCATTGTTTTATGAACTAATAAGTGAATGAGCAAAATGCAAACTCGGGAAATGAGAGGCTGGGGGCAGAGATGCAGATGCAGAGTGTGGCCAAGCTCTCTAAGGATAAAACAAGGACAAAAGTTACCAATAATACTTAACCAGGTGCCACATGTTATGCAGTCATTTATTACTGTGCAGTTTACTATATCTTTATACAAGCGTGGATATTCCTGAGCCTTGCCTGATTCAGTTGAGTGTGGCACATGGGAGCCACGGTGCTGGGAGTGTGGGTGATCCTATAGTTCACGGCATGAGAAGACTTGTATGGATTTGAATTGTTGAAAGACATTTTTGGAACTACAGCTTTCCTAATTAACACCATACCTACATGTGTTCAAACATATTCACGGCTTTGGCAAGAAAACCTTTATTTTGAAGGAGGTGTGGATATATTAACCTGTAGTTGATGGGGTCTGTAATTGTTTGCATTTGATATACCACACACTTCAGTGCGTCTGTCTACAGTTTAAAAAACCTATTTTTAATGTTATTTAAATGAAACATTTGTAGAACCCTCGAAACAAATAGGGTCAACTCTGTTGTATTGGAGTAAGGTGTAAGACAATCGTGGTTTCCGGGAAGCTGCAGAGCCGGCTTGATGGGGCCTCCTTTTTGGGATCAGAGAAACGTCTGTCCAGCTCAGGGCTTTCACGTCCCAGGTGCTCAGCAGTTTGTCTGTGTGAATTGAATAGAACTGGCACGGAGCAGGTTCTGTGTGGGTGTGGGACTAGCTCCCTCTGGTGAGGAGCCATCAGGAAGGTCTCAGGTAGAAGCTTCCCGCCTCTTCAAGGATCCACACGGTTCCCACTGAGGGCTTTTAGAGAAGACACAAGCAGAATTTCCCTTTCTTCTGGTTCCACTGAGAACCAGAACTTCCCTGGGCTTCTAGACTCCCTAAATTCAGGGGTTTTGTCCCACCCTTCTGACTTCCTCAGGAGGCCCGTGCTTATGCTCTGCTTTTCCTCATTGTAACAGACCTAGAAGTCAGCTTGGGACTTGTTGGCCAAAACAGAAAAGCATCTGATGACCTGCAATGCCTTTGTTCCCATGTGCATGTTCCGTGGTTGGGCACTGTTTCTGTGAGTATACGTTTGCAGATGCCTCAGACATGCTGGACTTGGGAGGCCTCACTGGTGGTGGACTGAAGCCTTTGCTTAAATAATGGTTAGGAATAAAATGGCAAGTGAATTGCCTTTTTAATGTCCTTGGTTAAGGGTCCACAAGTCTCCCAGCATGTCCTGCCCTAGTTGCGATTCTGGAGAGAAAGCCACACAGGATTTGGTCATAAGTATCCAGGCACATGTTGGTGTGGCTGACCAACAGGGCTGAAATTCTTTTCATGCCCAGTGTGGTAGGAAGGCTGTGATTCTGACTGACCACTTCTTGCCGGTCTCCATGACGCTTTCCTCCCTTCTCCAGCTGACTGTGGCAGGCTGGTTTTCTCCAGGGTCCAGCCATGGGCCTTTTCCTTTATATTTGGTGTTCTTTGTCAGGGATACCTCATTTATTTTTATACTTCAGATGATGACTCTGCAATGCCTTAATTTTCACTCCAGGATCTCAATATGACTGCAGTCTTCCTTTCCAAAGTTTTCTCCCAAAACTTCCTTACATTTATATTTATTTATTTTTTATTTGATTTTATATATATAAATCAGCCCTGAGATTGTAGCTCTTAGCCTCTTAACATATGGGGGTAAAGGGTGGGACAAGCTCCATCCCGGCAGCAGGTGTTGGTTTTCAGTCAACATCCCATATCTTCCTAATGCTTTCCAGCTGGGTTGACTTCAGGCATGTGGAGGTCAAATGTTACTCCAGCACCCAGTGAATTAAGCCAGCTGAGACTTGAACATGGGGACTTGGCTGGGGCACAGCTCTTGCCCTAGTCAGTCAATTGCTCTGTTTCTTGGTTTAGCCACCTCTCTGTTTCCACCATGGTAACATTTCTAACAAGCCGGCCAAGCTTCGTGTTCTTGGGTCTGCCTGTGTCTTCTCTAAAAGCAGAATCTGATGATGTAAGGCTCTTATTCTCAAAGAGCTTATAGTCTAATACAAATATATAAAAAGCATATGCTCTTACTGTCTACAAAATGTTGGCACACGGGATTAGAGTCCAAAGGAGGGAGCAATTATGTATTCAGGAGAGGTCCAGAGAATGTCCTTGCTGGAGGGGATGTGACATGGATCTTGAAGGATGGGTGGGACCCAGAAATGCAATCATGTAGAGAAGTACATTAGACAGAGAAAACCCAGAGGCAGAACCAGGTGGGAACTGTATGGAGAAGAGAGTGACATAATTTGCCTAGACATTGGGCTGTGTTGGAAAGGTTGAGAAGAACCCATGAAGAGTCTTGATCTGCAGGCTCATGTTTGAATTTTACTCTGTAGGTGACAATATTAGACCAGAGCAGTGGCATTATTAGAACACTGTTTCTGAATGCTCTGTCTGGCATCAGTATATGCTATTGGGATAAGGGCAGAAGAAAAGGAACTCCTGAGTTAGGGGAGTGGTAGTGGGGGTGGAGAGTTTGAATGGACATGAGATAGAATTTTCAGGACAAGAGAGGAAGAGTTGGTGATGACTCCTCAAGTTTGAGCCTGAGTGATTGGGACGCTCAGGGTATTATGAACACTGTAGAGAAAAGAGGAAGTGGATTGGTTGGGGGAATGAATGTCAACACTCTGGGCTGAAGAGATTTCTGGGAAATCCAGATACAGTCTTCCATCTCCCTTTCATCCAACCTCAGTGTTCCAGGCTCCGCTTTCAGGTCAGGACTGTATGGATCCCTGTTCTAATCCTTCCAGCTAGGACAAGCCCCACCTTATCGCCCAGGTTTATCTGACTTAAAGCAGTAAATCCTTGAGCCCTGACCTCCTGGGCATAGATATCAGGGCTTCAGTCCAGATGGGCCAACCTAAGGCTAGTCATGAGAACCTTGTTGCTTGTCTCCAATCTCATGCTTTGCTCACAGGACCAGATTTTGCTTGCCTCCTTTTCAAATTCATATCCCCTTTCTGATGTTCTCACTCATAGAGGCCTTCCTGGGACAGAAACTCCTGCCCCCAGGCTGGTGCCAGGGCTCTGCCACCCATGGACAGAACCCAGAGGCTGAAAGCTAGTCTATAACTTGCTGCGTTTTCTGTTTGTTCCTCCAGCCTGGGGGATACCTTATGGCTTCTACTCGTGATTATTTTAAGACCCATAGGGTTGGCTCAGCTCTTATCTTCAAGGCCCAGTCTCCAGTGCCTGTATCATCCTCAGGGTGGGCCCTAGCCTTCTCCTTACTCCCAGGTTCTACTTAAAGTCCCACACCAGCACCTCACCAAGTAACTCTCAAGGAAATATGAGGTGTCCCATAGATGCACATCAAACACCGCCTTGCACTCGCTTGTGGCCTTTGATGAAAGTGTCTTGCATCCTGCCTTTCAGGTTTTGAACGTTCCTTTGGATTCTCATCCCTCCTTCTGTCCCTACACTGGTCGTTCTTCCACACTAGACATGCAGCCTTCACACTACATTGGAGGTCTTTGGACTGTGGTGCCGATGTTTCCTTCTTGGTTGTTTCTGCTGCTGGTTGCACAGTGATTCTCACAGTGCCATCATCCTACTCCATGGGAGCTTCCTTTGTGTTTATGGTTTAGGGACTGAGAGAATAAACCGAAACTGGGGAGAGAGCTGGGAGCGTCCAGAGCTTTTGTGATTTAGTCAGACATCTTCAACCACCTTCTTCTCATTCTGAAGACTTCACTTAATTAAAACCATTCCTGGCCAACACTAAATAAATTTTGCACATGCTGCTTGAATTACTGTGCAGTCTTACCCCAGTGTGGCTTTCTCAGAGATTTAATATTTCACTGAAACTATTCCTCTGGGTAGGCTGAAGCCAGCAGCTGTGGAAGCTCAACATTTGCTTTATACAATGAAATTTTAGGACCAGGCTGCTTTTCACATTTCTCAGATATGCTGCTCATTAGGGGAAAAAAAAAAAAAAGCATTCTTGGCAGAGTCCTGGTGGCATGAACCAAATATATCACCTTGTGTCTCTATGCATTTAGATATAAAATAATGAGAAAGTGTGATTCAAAATGCCCATGATATAACTTTGGCCCATAAAAGTTAGAATTACCATTTACTGAGCACCTACTATGTGTTAGGCATCTTACGTATCCTGTCTCTTCACAACCACACTGTGAGGTTGCCAGCTATGGGTCTGTTGCCCCTGCCCTGCCCTGCCCTGCCCTGGAGAGCCGGGGCTGAACTGGAGGCTGCCTTTCGTAGGTCCCGGGGTGCTCTGGCTTCCTGCTAGGTTGGCCAATGGAGACACCAGTGGCAGGTGAGGGGTAGAGGAGAGGAGGAACCCAGAGTACACCTTCCCTCTTTCTCTTCATCAAGCATCTTCTCCAGTAGTGACCGCATCTCTGTGGTTCCAGCTCCCACGGTTTGAGTCCTCCACGTTGCCTGGTGACCTGGCCCCTGGGGAACGCTGCCTCCTCCCTTTGTTCCTTCAGCTGTCTGTCGCTTGTTGCTAATCTGTGGATCATCTCCTGGTCCCATCCTGTACGACCTTACTCCCACTGATTTTGTCTCTTTAAAGTCATACCAGTTTGATATCTTTAAACTCTTGACTTTGTTGTCATCACAGCAATCTGTACATCTTAGCTTCTCTATCACCTTCCACATGTATTTCTGTCTTTATCACTGCAATCAGTTCCCTGCATTACAGTTCCTTCTGTTGCAAATACTTGAAGCAGTGTCTGTTTCTGTGCTTAGATGCTGATTGATGAATTGAGGTAGGAGTCACAAGCCTTGTTTTAATGACGAGGAAAGAGAGGGTTAACTGACTTGCGCAGTCTTAAAATAGGAAATAGTGGAGCTTGGGTTTAAGCTCAGGCTGGGTCAGTGCTGAGCTCGTGCCCTTTCCCGTACCCCAGCCTGTCTGTTTCTTGGTGCCCCACGAACCAAGTGTAATTTCTACTTTTTAATCCCTTCCTATTCTGGAGAGAGAAAACTCGCATGCTCTTCCTCTCCAAGATTTCCCAAGATGAAGTGTTCTCTTCCCTTCAACTGTTCATCATGAAAAAGAATTTTGAGGTTCTCCTAATATGCTGGTAGAGTCTTCTAGATTGATGCTTCTTAAACTTTAATGCGAAGATAATGATTCAGGATGACTCTGAAGATCATGCATAATTGTTTTTAAGGAGGATTTTTGGAGGGGGGATAATCTCAGATTTGCATTCATTTGCAAGAAATGATACAGCAGAGATCCTATGTTCCATTTAACCAGTTTTCCCCTATGATGAGGTCTTGCAAAACTATAGTATAATTTTACAAGCGGAACTTGACCTTGATATAGTCAAAATACAGAACACTTCTAACATCACAAAGATTCCTTTGCTGTCTTTTTATAGCTACACTCATTTCCCTTCTGACCCACTCTTTCCTTAATCTCTACTTTGTTATCAAATTTTTAGAAATTTTTCCCATTTTTATAATTTTGGCTTTTCAAGAATAGTATATAAATGAAATCATACAATATGCAACCTTTTGGGATTGGGTTTTTTACTCAGCAGAATTTTCTAGAGATTTATTCATGTTGTTGCATGTGTTAAAAGTGTGTTTCTGTTTTTCTTGCTGAATAGTATACCATGATGTGGATGTACCACAGTTTGTTTAAACATTCACCCAATGAAGGAAGTTTGAGTTGTTTCCAGTTTTTGGCTATAACAAGTAAAGCTGCTATAAATATCTGTGTGGGTTTTTGTGTGACCATAAATCTTTATTTCTCTGGGACAAATGCCCAGAAGTGCATTTGCTGGGTTGTAAGATAATCCCACGTCCAATTTTTTTGAGAAAATGCCAAACATTTTCAGAGAAGCTGTTTTATTTTTCGTTCCCACCAGCAATGTATGAATGATAGTTTTTCTACATCCTTGTCAACATTTGGTGATGGTAGTTTTTAGTTTAGCCTTTTTGATATATGTGTAGCAGTATCTCATTGGGGTTTTAGTTTGTATTTTCCTAGTGACTAATGATATTGAATATCTTTTCATGTGCTTTTTGGCTATCTGTGTATCTTCTGTGAACTGTTTCTTCATGACTTTGTTGCTGTTCTGAATGGATTGTTCACTTTTTAAAAATATACTTAAATTTTTTTTAATTTTATTTTTTATTTTAGAGAGAGGGGATGGAAAGGAAAAAAGGGGAGAGAAACATCGATGCGAGAGAAACATCAGTGGTTGCCACCTGGATGCACTTTGACCCGGGACCAAACTGCAACCTGGGCATATGCCCCAACCTGGAGTCGAACCAGAGGACCCTTTGGTTTGAGGGATGATGGCCAATGAACTGCGCCACAGTGGCCAGGAGATTATTCACTTTTTTATTGAATTTTGAAGATACTAGATACTTTTGAAGTATTTTTGAAGTATTTTGAGGTATTCTAGATACTGTTCCCTGTAGAAGGTATATGATTTGCAAATACCAGAATGAGCAAAAGTAGGTTTACAGTTGTTCGCATAGAAAAGGCATGCAGGTTATGATTATTACAGTAACTGTTAACTCTGTGTTTCATGTACTTAAAATTATAAGCCTACCTTTGCCAACTCCTGTATTTCTTTCTATATCTTGTCTTTTTCATTCTCTTAATACAGATGAAATGTTTTGAATTTTGATGAAATCCAAATTATCAATTTTTCCTCTTTTGGATTGTGATTTTGGTGTCAAGTCTAAGAATTCTTGGCCTAGCCCTGGGTCCCAAAGATTTTTTTCTAAAAGTTTCATAGTTTCACATTTTACACTTTGACCTGTGGTCCATTTTGAGTTAAATTTTATATAAGGCGTGAGGCTTATTTCAAGGCTTGCTTTTTCACCTACAAATGCTCCAGCACCATTTGTTGAAAAGGCTGTCTTTCCTCCATTGAATTGCTTTTGCACCTTTGTCAAAAATCCATTGACCATATTTGTGTAGGTCTATTTCTGGGTTCTCTGTTCTGTTTCATTGATCTATATGTCTGTCTCTCTGCAATAGCATGCAGTCTTGATTAATAGAGCTGGGTAGTAAGTCTTGAAATTCAGTAGATTCATTCCTCCCTTTTTGTAACTTGTTTTGACTCTTATAGTTCCTTTGCATTCATATAAATTTTAGCACATCGTAATTATATCTATAAAAAATCTTGCTGGTGTTTTGAATAGGAATTGTATTATACTTGTTTATCAATTTGGGGAGAATTAGCATCTTGATTATGTTGAGGTTTTCAATCTACAGACATCATATATTTCTTCATTTGTTTAGATCTTTCATTTCTTTCCACAGCATTGTGTAGTTTTTAGTATTCAAGTTCTGTACATGTTTTATTACATATATATCAGTATTTCATTTTTTGAGCAATTGTAAATGGTATTATATTTTAAATGTAACTGTGCACATATCCTTTGCTAGTATATAGGAATAAACTTGATTTTTGTATTTTGTTTTTCTCTCCCGTGACCTTGCTGAACTCACTTATTGGATTTCTTGGTTTGTTTTTGTTTCTGCAGATTCCTTGGGATGTTCTATGTAGAACACCATGTCATCTGCAGATAGACACAGTTTTATTTCTCTTTTCTGGTCTATAGCTAAGGTGTCATTTTTCTCAGGCTGCTTTCAAGATTTTTTTCATTGTTTTTGATTTTCAGGAGTTTAATTATCTTGTTTGGGATTTGCTCCACTTCTTGATTCTGTAGGTTTATGTCTGTTGCCAAATTTGAGGATTTTACAGCCATTATTTCTTTCAAAAAAAACCCTCACCTGAGGATATGTTTATTGATTTTAGAGAGAGAGAAAGGGAGGGAGAGAGAGAAAGAAAGAAACATAGATGTGAGAGAGAAACATTGATCAGTTGCCTCCTATACGTACCCCAACTGGGATCAAACCTGCAACATATGTATGTGCCCTGACTGGGAATCAAACTCATAACCTTTTGGTGCATGGGATGATGACCCAACCAACCAGAGCAGCCATTATATCTTGGATAACTTTTTCAGATCTGCCTATTTTCTGCTTCTGTTCTGAGGCTCTGATGACATGAATGTTAGATCTTTTATTATGCTCTCACGGATCCCTAAGGCCCTGTTTAATTTTGTGTGTGTGTGTGTGTCTATTTTCCCTCTCTTGCCCCATTGATAACTTCTATTGTTTGTTTTATCTTCCAGCTTACCAATTCTTTCTTTTGTCCCTTCCATTCTGCTATTTGAGCCCATTTATTAAATTTTTAAAAATTTTGGTTATACTTTTTAATCCTAAAATTTTAATTTTGTTCGTTGTATCTTATATTTCTTTACTGGGACTTTTTATTTCTTTGCTGAGGATTCCTTTTTCCTCCCCCATTTGTTTTAAGCACATTCATAATTGCTCACTGAAGTGTTTATATCATGGCCACTTTGACATCTTTGTCAAAACTCTAATATCTCTGACATGTATCGATTGGCTTCTTGTTACTGCTGGATGAGAATGGGAGTTCCGGATCTCATCTGTTCTCCACTGACACTGTGTTGGTGACAGTGGGGCTTGGTACCACTAGAGGTGATGAAAGGGCTGACTCTGCATGAGGTCCCCTCTGACACTACACCAGCAGGGAGAGGGAGAGGCACCTAGTTACTGCCAGGTGGGGATGGAAGTCCAGGCTTCCCATGTGGTCTCCACTGACACTGCTAGGAAGGGTAGCTCATTACCAGCTGTATGGGATGAAAGTCCCATATTCCTAACTTGGCTTTTGCTGACCCAGGCCAGTGTCTACCCCTTTGCTGCCTACCCTTTTACTTCAGACATGACATATACTTTAACTCCTGCTCTTTCTTCTCTCTCCAGTGCCTTTCTTTACTCTGGGGACATTGAGATGTCTTGTTGTAGCATCTCAAAGGTAGAAGCCTAGGCTCCTCACTCAGCCTTTGCTTGAGTCAGTGTAGGTGGGGCCACAATTTTTTTGATGGTGTTTGGCTGAAGTAGAATGGTTATCACCTTGCTAGGCTATTCCTTTCCTCATCCTTTGTCTAGAAAGCTGGCATTTGTTGTTATTGTTGTTGCTGTTGTTTGGTCTGCACCTGTTGGGTTGGGTTGGGCTGTCAGAGCTAACTCAGTAGTCCAGGTAAAGAATAAATATTCAAAACTAATGTCCAGTTGTCCCAGCACTATTTGTCAAAAAGACTATCCTTTCACCACTGTGTTGCCATATTCATTCTGTACTAAAGCCTGTGTCTGGCCACCTTAGCCCCAGTCACTTCAGTCCTTGACTCTCATCTTTTGACAGAATTCATTTTAAAGAGTTTTTGTGCCAGCTATTGTCCTAGCCAGCATGAGTGGAGAAGGATATGAGATGGTCAAGAGCCGAGAGCTTGTCATCTCCACCCCGGAACTCTTGTTAGAGGCGCAGGCCTGATGGTTCCATCTTGCCCCCTTACCAGCAGATACTTTGGTAGATGGATTGGATGTGAAGCCAGAAGCTTGTGGGCCAAGGACTGATGATAATAAGGAGATGGAGAGAGAAAATGTAAGTTCCTTTGAAGATGTATGTCTATGAAGGGAAGGAAAGCAAGTGACAGGGACCTAGAATGGAGGCTGAGGAAAGGAAAGACCTGTAAGGATGGGAGCATTTAAGCAACTTTATTGTAGGTAAGGAGTAGATAAGACCAGGAGACTGAGAGAGATTTCTAGAGTGCTTGGAAAAAGATTAAGAAAATATTTGAAAGAAAAAGATGGATAGATGTACATGTATGTGTATGTGTGTATATACACACATATATATAAGTGTACACATGTATATATGCCTGTTTATGCATATACATACCTCTCTGTATGTATGTACATATGTGATATATATTCCACATATATACAGAATGAGAGAGAGAAGGGGAAAAGGAAGGGAGAGACTGAAAGTTTGAGAGAGAATTATATATATATAATCTCTTGTTTCTTTTTCTTCTCTCTCTCTCTCTCTTTGTGTGTCTACCTGCCACTATATATAGAGAGAGAGATGGAGATCAGTCAATAAAGGGAAGGCGAAAGAAGGATGAATCATTGATGAAATGAAATCTTATAGGAAGAAGGAGGAAATTATTTGATTAAAAGCACAGGTAAAATCTCCCCTAGAGATAGGAGGAGGTCAGGGTCAAATGGAACAGAGGGAGATTACAGTTCAGGTAGGTTGGCTTCAATTTTCTCAGGGAAGGTGGGGCACATAAGAGAGGTGAGGATGGAGAAGGCGCCTAGAAGAAAGAGGTAGAGATTTGGTACATATCCTCTTGAAAATGAGAAAGTGCGATGCCAGGGACACGTGAGTTTTTCTAGAAATAAGATGGCCTCACTGAGGATATAAACCAACCGTTTGCAGTAATGCTAATAAGAATGATTTTTTTTTTCAGAAGCACTCAGTCTGTGGGCAGGGAAGCAGGCAGGTGAGGGCAGGAGTGGTCCTGTGGTTAGGCCTGCAGGTGGCGGAAGGGCAGCAGAAAGGTCGTCGTAAGAGCCAAGTGTGTGCAGCTGCAGTAGCCTTGCCGTGCAGAGAAAACTGAATGTGGGATGAGGCTTGCACACTGGGTGAGCTGAAAAGTATAAGAAGCCAGAGGTCTCAGAGAGGTTGGGGAGCGTGTTTACTTTGATTCCAGGAGTGAGAAAGGTAGAAGGATAGAAGGTTCTGGTTGGAGAGTGGGATTTCTGAGTGTGAGTCATTCCTCTGACTGTCACTCAGTGTCAGCTCTGTGCTGTGGGAAACCCTGGGAACAAAGAGAAGAACAAAAACATAGTCTCTGTCCTTAAGGAGTTCACAGCCCAGATTTCAGGGTCAGCACTGTGCAGGTGACAAGGTCCAGGATGCATCGCTGGACATGGTTTGTGGCAGTGGGTTGGAAAGGAAGGTTGGCCAAGCAAAGGTGGCCGAGCAGCCAGCATATTGGATGTGTCATCCACGGGTGTTTGTCAGTCCTGGAGAGAAAATCGGGTTTGTGTGTGCTCAGTCATTTCTCAGGGTCCTCGTGTATCCTCTTCCCGTCCTGTGTTATGGGAGCTATTCTTCCATTGAAGCCTTTGCCTCTCGGACTCTGAGACCGTGCTGGGGTCAGTGCTTAGCAGGGTTTTCATTAGCATAGAGCTGAGGGTGAGTGCGTCTCAGAGAGCTGCTTCCACACTTGGTGCATAAGTCTCTAAAGAACTACCAGTCCTGTGCTTCAAGTTTCCTTCTTTAGTTTCTTCACCAGTAAAATGGAGATTGGAAGGTGCCACAAATCCTTGTGAGGCAGAGGCAGCTGAGAGAAGTATCTACACAGACATAAATAAACCAGCAGCAGCCGGGCGCTGCAGGAGTCAGCAGGAAGCAGTGATGATGAATGAGTGTGTCCGCGTGGAGCAGGGGGGCTGCTCAGGGCTCTGTAGCTCCGTGATGGATTTCATTCTTTCTACACATTCCTAACTGAAGCTGGCAACTTCAAGTAGCTGTGTGGCATCCAGGCCTTCCAGAGGCCCCCACTATCTCCCCCTGGTGGAATGAGCAAAGGCCTTGAGACTTTTGGATGAGGACAGGCTACGGGAATCCACGCATTAGCATTTCCAGGTTTTTTGTGCCCACATAGATTTCATGAGACTTCCATTTCGTGGCCTGTCTAGGCATTGCTATCTGGTGACCGAAACCCCTCCCTTCCTGTTTCAGAGAGGCTGGACTGCACAGTTCACTGATGAGGACACATGTGGACACATCCCACTCTAGCTGTTTTGTGGGTTTTGGCTGACAGGAGGGAAGAGGAAGCATGTGTCTTTGATCTTTTACCCGTTGCTTCCCTTTCTGCTGTGACCTTGGAACGTCAGTTTCTTTGGCTGTCTGGTTCAGATTCCAGATTAAACTGGCAGTGGGCTTTGCCCTTGGAGGGGATGGTATTCCATCTTTTCAGGGGTCCAGACAAACCTCACCAAGGCTGCTTCACTCAGTGGTTCATGACGACACCAGGTCTAATGCATGATGTGATCTCCTGGGTGTGTGATGCTCTCTGATGGTTTTCATGCCATTTCTCTTTTCCTTCAGAGCCTGAGAAGCCAACTGGGGCCAGCCAAGTTTCAGGACCTGTACTACTTGATACTAACGTCACCCGGGATGAACTGTTCTTACCAGAGATTCTTCTGTTCCTGACAGCACACCTCTCCCCAGGTAGCTAAGGGGATATTGAGACTTTTTTTTACCACCCTCTGCTCCCTGTGTAAGAACTTAGCCCCCTGCGCAGGGGCGTACATACCAGGGATGCTCACTGCTGATACTGTGATTTAAAATGAAATGTACCAGGCACCTTTCATTCTATACATTCAGTGACAGTGCTTGGCATAAATGAGCTCCAGATAAGATGAATTTGCAGCCCTGGAAATGAGGTTACCTTTAATGTGAAAGCCAGGGAAAAATAGCATACAATGGATGTGATTAACCATTCAGCCTAGGAGATGACACTCATAAGACAGGTTGTCATCTTCATCAGGAGGCTGGCATGTATTCAGGAAAGCGAAATTCTGAGAGGTAAGTCATGGGAAGGAGTTACTTATTTTCAATCATATTACAGTCTGTCAGTAATTAGGTGAAAGAACTTTGGGTCATCGATAAAAGAAAGCTGTTGGAGGGTAAGATTTATAAGATTTGGTAGGTTCTCTCCAAAGAGTGTGCTGTGATGCAGGTTGACTGGCCCTAGAAAGTTCCCTAGGTTTTTCCTTAGAATAGTGTGGGGTTAATGCAATGGGTCATCGCTGGAAGAAAGACCTGGCTTTGAAAATGCACAGCTCTTGAGTCCTAATTTTGCCCTCGCCAAGATGATTCCCAGGGTCATTGTCTGGAGGAGGATCTGATCTAGATCTTGCAGCAGGCGGGTCCTCCAGTTATGGATTAATAAACCGGCGTTGGTTCATGCTACGTTCTCCTGAGGGCTTGGTTAATGTGAGCTGTTCTCCCAGAGCCTGTTTACCCCTGGTCACTGGGAACATCGAGTTGCTGCCCAGAGCTTGGATTTGCGAGGTCCTGATCGAGGCTCTGGAAGCTGCCAAGCAGCCTGTCTTTCTGACACATTTCTGATTGCACTGGTGATGTGTGTGAGGACCGCAAACACTGAGAGTCACTTTGGTCAGTGAAGTAATGACTTTTGTTCTAGAGCAGGGTGTCTTAACCTCAACACAGGAATATCTTCGGCCAGAGAGTTCTTCGTTGGGGGTGGGCTATTGTGCATTTTAGAATGCTTAAAAGTCTCCTTGCTCCCTACCCACTAGATGCCATATCAATCCCCACTGCAACTGTGACAGCCAAAATTGTACCCAGACATTGTCACATGTCCCCTGTGGGGGCTTGCTGCCCAAAATTGAGAATCACTGTTCATTGTTCTAGGAGCAAGCCCATGAGAAGGAGCTTCCTGGAGGATCAGAGCGCAAAACTGCACTTTGGGGTGGATGAGTGCTCCATGCCCCTTCACTTCATAGTGGTTGGTGTATTAGGGTTCCAGAGAAACAGGCCCAGTAGGATGGAGATTTTATATCTATATATCTCTATCTCTATCTATCTATCTTATATTTATGCCTATATCTATATATCTATATCTATATCTATATGGAGCTTTATTATGAGGAAGTGGCTCACGTGGCCGTGGAGGTTGAGACGTCTCACGGTCTTCCATCTGCAAGCTGGAGCCCCGAAAATCTGGTGGCAGAGTTCAGTCCAAGGCCTCAGGCCTGAGAACCAGGGGAGCTGATGGTGCAAAGCCCAGTCTGAGGACCAGAGAAGATGAGATGGGATGGGATGTCTCAGCTCAAACCGCGAGGCAGGGGGAAAAAAGCCTCCACCTTGATTCTTCCTCCACCTTGCGGTCTATGCAGGCCCCCGGCAGGTTGGATGATGCCCACCCACACCGGGACGGGCGATCTGCTTTTCTGAGTCCCATCAAGTCAAATCCCAGTCTCATCTGGAAACACCCTCACAGACACACCCAGAAATAATGTTTAATATGGATGCCCCATGGCCAGTCAAGTTAACTAAAAATTAACCGTCACAGTAGGAAATGTGGTAATGTTTTAATCAGGGTAAACGGCCAGTGGAAAATGTTCAGAGCTACCTGGAGCTGTTCCATCACTGTTAAGGGAGGGCTCAGGGAGAAGGTTTGGGGTGTAGAGTCTGGCTCTGGGGTTCATCACTTTTCTGACTTCTGCAGACTTTGTCTTGTTGGCAGCTGGGCCAAACAGGATGTTCTCTGCTGAGTCCTGCCCTCGGTCTTGGGGTCCTCTCTGGGGAGCTCAGAGCTGCATGGAGCACTGACTGTGTGGCAGGGCCAGCGAGGATGCTCTGCTTCCCGAGATCCCATCTACAAAGGAGGTGCGAAGTGAAACTCCACCTGAGCGTGTGTTGTTACCGCATCTTAGTGCTCAGGCTGAAGCAGATCGCAGATCTGCTGAGCAAACTTTCCTTGGCATCTTGTAAAGTGAGATTTTGATTCCAAAGGTCTTGGGTGGTGCCTAAGATTATGTGGATTTGACAAGCCCCGAAGTGATGTCATTGCTGCTGGTCCTTGAACCATACTTTGAGGAATAAGAACTATGGAAACTATGGTCCATGGGCCTACCTGCATCCACCACTTATTTTCAAAAATAAAGTTTTATTGGAACACAGCCACACATTCATTTACATATTGTCTGCAGTGGCTTTGATACTACAATGGCAAATTTGAATAGTTGAGGCAGACTATATGGCCCTCAAAGCTTGAAATGCTTACTCTCTGGCCCTTATAGTAAGGATGTCCTGACCTGTGCTTGAGGCTGACTTGTGCCACACGGACCAAGGAGGGACTTCCTGGTTGCTCTTTAGGGTGGACCATCCAGAGGTTGTCTTTCTTCACTCTAGGCCTGACTTCTCTGTCCCTCTTCCTCTTGCCTCTGGCTCTTGCCGCATTCTCAGTTAGCACCTGGGCCATGAGGAAATGCAGGAAGAATTTCTGAGCCAGTGAAGCTTCCATCCTGCATGAGGTCCTCTCATAGTCCAGAGGAAGTGCTCTGCTTGGTGCCCTGCTCGGAGCCAGCCAGCCTTGGTATCCTTTCAGACTTCAAGGTGGCTCACCCTCAGACCGATTCAGAAATACTCCCAGAGACTTAAGCATACAAGGCTCATGCCTGACTGCTCTTTCTGTTTTCCAGCCAGCCTGTCAGCCAGCATTTACTTAGAACCTCCTTCCATTAGGCACCAAATTAGGTGCTTGGGTAACAAAGATTTATAAGATGCCTCTTCAGTCTGGGAGACAAACATGTAAATGGCTAATTCTAATTCTAATACCTTAGGTACAATATTAGAAGAATATTTGGATACTTTAATAGTCAAAGAGTATGGAGGATTTGGAGCTTTACGGCTATAGACTTTTTTAAGATTATGAATTTTTATTAAATTTTACATAAACATATTTTTGTACTTAATGGTATGTTTATCCTGTTAATCTGTAAATGCCATAGATTATAATTATTTATCCAATATTTGATACATGAGATGACATCTTTTACTATATTCATAGTATGATATAAATTAGAATTTTATTGACATCAACTACAATATCAATACAAGATAATTCTGCTGCCATTCCAGTTAACACCAAAATTGGATTTCAGTATTCTCTATATGAAGTAACCTTCAAAATCTCCTGTTGTACCCCATCAACACCTTATTATTATTATTATTAATTTAAAAAACTATGGTAAAATACAAAACATAAACTTTACCATCTTAACCATTTTTAAGTATACAGTTCAGTGGTATTGAGTACATTTACACTGTTGTTCAATCACCATCCAGTCTCCAGAATACTTCCTTCTTGCAAAACTGAAACTTTGTACCTATTAAACAGTAACTTCCCATTCTCCTCTGCCCCCAGCTGCAGACAACCTCCATTCGACTTTCTGTCTCTATGAATTTGATTATTTTAGGCACTTCGTGTAAGTGGAACCATACACTGCTTTTTTTTTTGTGACTAGCTTATTTCACTGAGTATAATGTCCTCAAGGTTCATCCATGTGGTAGCCTGTGTCAGAATTTCCTTCCCTTTTAAGGCTATGTATTAGTAATATTTTATTGTATATATACACCACCTTTTATTTACTTATCCATCTGTGGCTGGACACTTTGATAGATTCTACAGTTAGGCTACGGTGGATAGTGCTTCATAATAATTGGTGCACAAATATCTGCTTGAGTTCTTGTTTTCAATTCTTTTGAATATATACCCTGAAGTAGAATTGCTGGATCATATGGTAATTCTATTTTTAATATTTTGAGAACTCGCTATATACTGTTTTCTATAGCACCTTTCCATCAACTATATAAGGAGTTCTCTATCAACCATATAAGGAGTCCTATTTCTTCACATCCTCTCCAACACTTGTTATTTTCTATTTTTTGTTTGTTTGTTTGTTTGATAGTAGCCATCCTGATGGGTGTGAGGTGGTATCCATTGTGGTTTTGATTTGGATTTCCATAGTAATTAGTAATGTTGAGCATCTTTTCATGTGATCATTTGTTTATCTCCTTTGGAGAAATGTCTATTCAAGTTCTTTGTCCATTTTTTTAAATCAGGTTGTTTGTTTTTGTTGTTGTTAATTTGTAGGAGTTCTTTATATAATCTGGATCTTAGCCCCTTATCAGATACATGATTAGCAAATATGTTCTCTCATTCCAGCGGTTGCCTTTCACTCTGTTGATTGTGTCCTTTAATCTACAGAAATTTTAAGTTTTGATATAGTTCAATTTCTCTATTTTTATTTTTGTTACCTTGCATGTCTAAGAAATTTTGTCAAATCCAGTGTCATGAAGCTTTCTCCTGTGTTTTCTTCTAAGAGTTTTATAGTTTTAGCTCTTATGTTTAGGTCCTTGACCCATTTTTAATTTCTTAAATATGGTGTAAGGTAAGGGCTCAACTTCATTCTTTTCAGTTTTGTGAACAACATTTGTTGAAAAGACTGTTCTTTCCTTACTTGTTGAATATCACTTGACCGCATATGTAAGAGTTTATTTCTGGGCTCTTTGTTCCATTGGACCATATGTATGTCTATGCCAGTACTACACTGTTTTGACTACTGTAGCTTTTTGTTTTTTTAATCCTTGCTTGAGGATACATTTATTGATTTTAGGGAGGGAGGCACAGAGAGGAAGAGAGAGAGAGAGAAGCATCGATGTGTGAGAGAAATATCTGTTACTTGCCTCCCCCTCGTGTCCCGACCAGGGACTGAACCTACAACCCAGGTACATGCCTGACTGGGAATCAAACAGAGGACATTTTGGTGCACAGGATGTTCCAACCAACAGAGCCACAATGGCCAGGGCTGATTACTGTAGCTTTGAAATAAGTTTTGAAATCAGTAGGTGTGAAACTTTTAACTTAGTTCCTTTCAATATTGTTTTGGCTATTTGGGATTCCTTGAGATTCCATGTGAATTTTAGTATGGATTTTAATGATGTCAGTGATCCACCTGAGAACCTGTTTCTTCTGCAGGAAGGACTGGAGCCTTCTGCTTCTCTGGCTTCCCCATCTTGACATCTTCCCACACCCTGTGACTCAGTTTTCTGCCCTCAGCTCAGAGCATCATTGAATAAATGTCATCAAGAGTCTTTCCCCTGCTCTGATCAACATGGCTCAGCTGGTTGGGTAACTTCCCGCAAAGCAAAAGGTCGCTGGTTTGATTCAATCACTGTTTCTCTCTTATGTCAATGTTTCTCTCCCTCTCTTTCTCCGTCCCTTCCCCTCTCTTTAAGAATAAATAAATAAAATTAAAAAAAAAAAGATTCTTTCCACTTCCATCCTTCAAGTGCTCTGCGAGGGCTTCTCTGAGTGAACTGAATAATGATTATGCCACAGCTGGGAAATGATGTGTTTCCACAGCCAGAGGCCGAGCCCCTGAGCACTGAGACCCCTGTGCCTGCTCGGAGCCCTGGTGGGAAGGCTCTGCCGGTGGGCAGTCTGTGGCCCTGCGTGTGCATTTGGTTGGCCCATCACAGTCACAGGTGGAATCATGAAACTGTGGGCAAGGACCAGGCTTGAGGTCCCGAGTTCTTGGGGGCATTTAGAATGGAACCTACTTCAGCAGGTCTGGAGTAGCCAGCTCACACCCACTGCCGAGGACACCCATTTGGTGACCTGTGGGATGAGGCAAACTGATCAAAGTCCACAGGTGCCGTCAGTCGGGGAAGCAGAGCCCGGCGATGAGACAGCTGGGCCTGGGGTTGCAGCACAGTGATTAAAGTGAGGGTGGGCTGTGCTTCCAAGGCAAACAGGGGGAGTACAATAAAAAGTACTAGAAAAGGTGAAGGACGAGTGCCAAAATGGGAAGTTGGGAGGATTCGGGGGAAAGAAAGGAGAAAGGCCAGGAAAAAACAGATATGTAAGGAGGTGTTCCTTCCTTGAAAGCCAAGAAGCTCTCTAGAGCGCAAAGGACAACACTCCAGATCCCTGTCTAGGGAGGCTGGCTGGCATTTAGGAGACTGGCTCTTTGTTTTGAGCCCAGGCTACCTGGAACACAGCCTCGGGAAAGGGAATGTGTTTTCATCACTCACTTTGTGTTCCCAAACAGAAGAGAAGAGGAGGAGGGGCCACCTTGATCCAGTGGAAACATCTCCAGGAGGCACCTCTGGATGCCACGTGGAGGCTGCCCTTCCGCCCAGCACGGAGCCTCTGACTGCCTAGCACGTCAACATGGCTTTACTCAGCAACATCCTAGCGGCCTATTCCTTTGTATCAGGTAGGTTGTTGGTCTTGACTGAGCCAGAGCTGAGGCCTGGGGCTAGAGGGGCTCTGCTGTGCTGAGTTTTGACTGGTTTGAGAGTTCAGCATGGCATCCTCTAATTTGGCAGATGACGGGTAGAGGTGCTGAGAGCTTTATCTGGATGAAAATGTTTTGTTTCCTCTTGGGCTTAAAAGAATGAATGATGTAGCTTGGCGCTATTGTCTGCTTCTGTCATTATGCATTTAACTCTGATGTGAAAGACGCAGATGGAGTGTCTTCACTGTGACTATTTCTGTGCAGTGGTCTCAACTCCATTCTGTGTGTGTGTGTGTGACCTGCAATGGGGGCCGTGTATTCTGTTAGGTGTCTGATAACCTTCTGGGAGACTTGGAGACAGAACGTATGTGAGTTTGGGAGAGTCTGCTATTTGCTCCATCCTTGAGTCAAAGTTGTACTCTTTTTTAGGAAGATGTCTGACTTCCTCCCCAAGATCATTGCTTGAGAACAGATGCTTGTCACATAAGAGAAGCCATTTAAAAAATACCTCTGAATTAAGCTGAAATTTAAGAAAAATATATGAAAATGCTTACTGGTTGGAATGACCAAACTGATTTTATACTGCTTGAGTGAGTTTTTAATTTTTTGATAGTTTGTTTTTACTTTGTTTTGTTTCACCTGATATCTCTGAAAGTTGTATAAAAAGGAAGGGGCTGAAGTTCTGATTAGATATCCTTTGGGCAAAGAGGGTTTTGCTTTCTAGTTCTCTAGCCAGGATTGATATGCAGTAAATTAAGAGTTCAGATGCAAAACCTGACATTTCTATTTACAATGGAAAATCTGAGGTAGGGTTGAGGATAAAGGAAGCTCATGTCTTCTCTTTGTGAGATTATCTTAGATGATGTGCAACCTGATTTTAAAAAGGAGGACTTCTCAGGGCATACAGGGCTGCCTCCTTTGTGTTTTGCAGGATGCATCATGTAGTCTACATATGCCTCAAGTATAGGCTTCTTCCTTCTTGGATCAGCAAAGGCCCAGGTCCTTAGTCAACTCCTCATCTCCCTCATAAGGTGGTTTAAGCCCAGTGCATGGGTACCCACACATCAGAGGAATCTCAGCTTTGCTCTTTCTTTGAGGCTGTTCTTAGGGAAAAGGACACTGGAGCTGGAAAAGTGTGGTGTTTGAACCTCTGGTACCATGTGTTCATAAGCAATAGAATCATGGCCCCTCAAGTCTATAGTGAAGACACCCCTGAAAACTGAGTGCCAGAGAGGGTCTGGAGTTTTTAAGGCCTCAAAAGATACTTGCAAATCAGCTGTTGTTAGAAAATATGTATAGCAAGAACAAACAGGGTACTGGACTTTGGAACTCAACTCAGCCCAGGAGGTACCTGGCAGTTTTCCACTGTGGCCAGCGTGACACTGAGCGGTGACTGTTGAACATGGTAACTCATTGAATGGTCTGGTGTTGACCGGGTGCCTTGTGACCTTGTTAAGGCTGAATGAGTGCCTGGCTCTGTTTTTCTCTTTCTCCAACTTTTCTCCTTTCCACCCCATGTCCTGGAATTAAATATTGCTTGGGATGCAGGAAGCCAGTGCTGCTTTTAAGTAAATTTGGGCTAAGATAAAAAGAGATTGTAAGGAAATGGAAAGTAGAATGGCTAAAATGTGTTCGATCAAATCATTAGACTTGACAGCTAAAAATTGATTCCGAGTGTGATGGGGAACACTGCCTGACTATAAAGGAAATGAATAAAGAAACTATAAAATATGAAGGTAAATACAACAGATACAAATAATTGTTTTTTTTTAAGAAGAAAATAGAATAATGGATCAGAAGCAATAAGAAAAGTTTGATAGACGAAAACTAGAAAAGTTCTTAACCTTGTAGCTCTCTCATGTTCCCATTCTGCTGTGCCTGATTCCCACTACAGGGGGCCCCTGACCCTCCCCAGCACATCAGTTGCCTCCTATCTTGTCCCACGTGGCCCCATTATTTCGGCAACACACATGCTAATACGCAAAAGTCTCTTACTCCTTTGTCCTGCTTCTGATTAAATCAAGTGAATACAAACTCTAATCGAATCTTACTTTCCTTCCTTTATCTCCCTGCATGCAAATAACCAAATGCTGCTACAGCTTTGCAGATAGAAGTCATTAGAAATTCATGTTGTCTAACAGCTGAGCCATTCAAATTGGGCTCAGTCTCTCTATTTGCTTTTGGCTACATCCTGTTCCCATTCTTTACAATAGCCAATTCAAACCATGAGTATTCCAATAGTTTTAAATATCCATTAATCAAAACATACATTAAAATTAAGTGGCAAATGCATACTAAGGAAAAATGTAGCATTGAAGGATTAAAATTTGTAACATACAAAGAGCTCTTACAAATCAATAAAAGGTAAATATAGCAAAGAAAAGTGGGACAAAGTACAAAGATCAGCAGTTTGCCAAAGGAAAAATACAAATTGCTGATTAAACATAAACAGCTGAAATTCTAGGAATTAAACAACTGTAAAATGAAAACATCAATGAGGTTAACATTTTATTCACAAAACTTTTAAATATTTGAGTGATTAAGCATGTAACTTCAGTTTTGGGGAAAGTATGGGGAGATGAGCACTCATGCTTAGTGCTGCTAAGATTGTACATTGCTACAGTCTCTCCAGAGAATGACTTAGGAGCCTCTGTCAAAAACCTTAACACATAAACCATACTGTGGACAACCCTAAACCATATTATGGGAAAGCAAGCCATTCTACATCTAGGAATTTATCTTAAGGAAATTATTAGTGAGGACAATTGATCTCAGAACTATTTATACTAGTAAAAATTTTACTGAGGACAATTGATCTCAGAACTATTTATACTAGTAAAAACAATCAGGAAAATGGGCGACTATTAATTAAAGGAGAAAGATGGTTATGCTGTGCTTTTAAGTGAATAAGGCCTGTTTGCATTTAGCGTTTGCAGTATAATCCCATTTACATGTATATGTATCCACATTTTACTGTAAATTATACGTGGATGCCAGGGTTGTATGAGTATCTGTCTGTGTACTTTAAAATTTTCTCTTGTGTTTAGCTTTATTTTAAGTATCCCATATTTCATTGAATTACTTTTGTAGTATGTAATATTATTTTATTGGCATTTAAAAGTTTGAAATCTATCATACATATATTTTAAAAATTACCACTGTTTTACTCCTTTCTGACTTCTAAGCAGTGTGTCTAAATGCCTTTAACATTACCACTTCAGTGTGCCATAAGCATTTCAAAATCAACCTAGCCTAGAATGGAAATTTTTTCTTCTCTTTAAACATGCTCCTTCTTTTGTGTACCATTAAGGTGTCACCTACACCAGAAATGTAATTTTTAACCTTTCACACATTTTCTTCACTACCCATATCCAATTGCTTAGGGTTGGTCCATTTTGCCTCTCAATGTCCCTCAAATGTGTCCTCTCCACTTTATTCCCAGATGGTTCAAGCTCCAACATGTGTTTGTCAGTCTTAACATAATGGCATTTTCCATGGTACCCACCTCCATTCTTGCTTCATAGATAGTATTTTGTAGCAAAATGATCTTTCCAAAATGTAGTTGTGATGATCCAGTTTTTTTTTTATTTTTTAGAATCCTTTAGTGTGGATACTCACTCTCTCTGGGATAAAATCCAAAAACTTTTGTATGATTTCACAGTTTGAATGGTTTTCAGCTGCAAATAATAGAAAATCTCAACATGGTGACCTAAACACACAGGAGTGACCTTACCCACAAAACAAGAAGTCTAGAAATAGGTGCTTGTTCGTGTTAGTCCATTGGCTCAAAAATGTAGGGGCCAACATCTGTGTGATTCTCATGGCCTTTCTTTTATGCTTGTTATCTCATGGCTGCAAAGTGGCTGCTATTGTTCTTGTTTTCATTCAAGATTTTTTAAAAGGCAGTAAAAGGAAGGATGTTCCAGTAGATCTACTCTCATATTTCATTGGCCAGACCTGTGTCACTTGACTATCTCTAGCTGCAAGGGAGGCGAGAAAAATGAGAACTTGAACATTTTTAACAACCTCCAAACCAGCGGTTCATAACCAGGAGTGATTTTGCCCTACAGGTAATTTCAGGTAATGTCATAACTGGAGCAGGGAGGGGTGGCTGCTACTGATAACTAGCAAGTGAAAAAATATTCTACAATGCACAGGACAAGTCCCCACAACAAAGAGTTAACTGGTTCTAGATAGTAATGATGCTGAAGCTGAACATACTCTAGAGTAGAGGCAAGCAAGGGAGAATGGACTGGGGGATGGTTTGAGGTGTCCTAATCTGCAGTTCTCTTAAGTGCCTTCCCAGAGCTTTTGGGGCCTGACATTGACATTTCCATGCCCTCAATTATTTATAGTCCTCCCTGACAAAAGCCTCACTAGAGTCTTTTTAAACCACTTATCAGGCCTTTCCTCACCTCTCTGCTTTTGTACAGCCATTTTCTTTTCCAAGAAGTCTTCCCTCCAGGCCCGGACTGGCTAACTCACTCCCAGTCTTCGGAACCCTCTCACTGCCGTCTTCTCCCTTCAGCCCCTGCCCCGGCTTAGGCGTCCGTCTGCGCTCTCCCCACACATGTTTTGTTTCCCTCTTGGATTGTAGGAGTTGGCATTTCTTGCTTCAACTATTTGCAAGAATCCCTTGGGATCATAATATAATTTATAATGAGAGTGATAATCTTGTTTATAATAATAACCCCCAAAATAACTTCTAATAGGATTGTTAGAAAGATTAAATGGTATCTTTTTAATTTAATGCTTTGAATTGATAATACATTCTCTTTTTTTTTTTAATTTAATGTTTTAAATTGATAATATAGTCTCCAGGCTCACTCTTTTGTTTCCTTTAGATTTTTCCTTAAAAGTTACTTTCTTGGAAAGGTTTGCTCTTGTCGCTCTGTCTACCTCCTCCCCTCCAGCATACATTCAGCACTTTATATCCTCCTACCCACTTTTCCTATTATCTCCTTATCACCAGCTAACATACTACCTGTTTTATTTATTTATCTTGATTATCATCTGTGTCTTCTATTAGAGTGTGCATTCCCAGGAGCACAGAGATGTTTCTTTCTTTTGTTGACTGCTATGTCCTCAGCATCTAAAAGAGTGCTTAACACCTATTAAATACTCATCACATCAGTGCATGAACATGGGTCAATGATCAAACAATGTAAAAAATCACATTGTGTGAAATGTCACTCAGAATTGCTCCCTCCATCCAGTTCCCAAGTTTGACCCATCACCAGGTTTCTCTGCATCCTTCCAGAGTTCTTTGTGCAGGTGTAAGAAAATGTGAACATATATATAATCTCACCCTCTCCCCTTTTAGGTAGGCATAGGTAGCATAGCGTACATACTGTTTTGTACTTTGCTTTTTTCACTGAACAATATATTGTGCAGATATGTCATGTTAGTGTATAGATATCTTCCACATTCTTTTAGACAACTACATGTTGTTCCATTGTATATATGGACCATAGTTTAACCACTTTGCCAGTGGGAATAGTTCAGATCTTTTCAAACAGAGCAACAGAGTTGTTGGCAATAAATAACTGTTGCATACATACATGTTCAAGCACTTTTGAAGAATAGATTTCCAAAAATGAAATTGCGGAATCAAATTGTATATAAATAATTAATTAAGATAAATATTACCAAGCTGCAATTTAAAGAGTTTTATCATTTTGCTCTTTAAAAGAAGTATGAGAAGGTCCTGCAACAGTATTTTCAAACTGTTGGATTTTTGACCATCTAATAGATGAAAAATAACACCCAAATATCATTTGATTTCTGTTTTTCTAGGTCATGGGTCAGCAAACTTTTTCTATAAAGGGTCAAATAGTGAATAGTTTCAGCTTTTCAGGCTGTACAGTCTGTATTCTAACTATTCAGCTCTGCAGTGTAGCTTGAGGCAGACACAGGTGAATCATAAATGAATGTGCATGACTCTGTGCCAAGGACAAAACAGTAGCCGACCAGGTTTGGCTTGTGAGCCATAGTGTGCCAGTCGCTGCTGTAGGTGAGAGCCTTTTCATATGTTTACAAAGCAGTTGTGTTTATTATTCTGTGAACTATTCATATCTTTTGTTTATTTATTGGTTGCTCTTTCTAGGTGTTCTTTATATTTAGTCCTTTGTCTCTTACATATTTCAAATATTTTTCCTATTTGGCCTTTGTCTTTTGACTTTGCTCATAGTAATTTTTTTCAAAGCAGAAGTTTTGGGGGACCATTTATGATTATTATTTTTATTTAACCAATATTCTTTGCAATTACAGCAGTGTGGACTTTGTAGCAGTTAGCCAGAAAATAAATCACTCCTGTGAGCTTGTCATGAATGAAATGGCCTCCCATCAGAAAGGGATCCTAATCCACCATAATTCAATTAATAGTCACAAATTTGAGGATTTTAGAAAGTACTGTAGTTTCTATCATTCCTCTTTATACTGGGAATCCTGCGAGGGCTGAGCAACTTTCTGTCTTTAGCCTGTAAGGCCTCGTAGACTCACAGCACATTTTTGTGGAATAAATAAGGCAACTATTTACTGAACTATAAAATCTGGAAAAAAAAAACAGTTGGAATATCCACTCTTGGAGAAGGTTTGGTTAAAGTGGTGCTTTCATACACAACTGATGGCAAGATAAATTAATGTATACCACTTTTGGAAAGTCACTTGACAATTTGTATCAAGAGGTACAAAAATATGTATCCCCTTTGACACAGATTCCTTTTCTGAGAATCCAGTATAAGTCAGTAAATAAAAGAAATAAACATAATTGGGAGTGGTGTTAAGCACAAAAATATTTCTTCCATTATTTTTAATTTTAAAAAAAGTAGCAACCTAACTATCCAAAGGTAGAAAAACCCTTTTTGTAACCTGTAGTGCATTCTCTGGATGGAATACTATGTAGCCATTGTTAGGCCTTATTGAGGGGAAGATGCTGGACAGAAAGATGCATGAAATGTGTATCCTTGAGGGGAAGGATGAATAGGTGGAGCACAGAAGATTTTTAGGGCAGTGGAAACACTGTATGACACTGTAATGGTGGATACACATCACCATACATTTGTCCAGACCCATCGAATGTACAACACCGAGTAAACCTTAGTGTAAGCTATGAACTTTGGGTGATTATGATGTCATTGTAGGTTCATCAGTTGCAATAAATATACCACTCTGGCAGGGGGATGTTGATAATGGGAGAGGCTATGCATGTGTGGGGCTGGGAAATCTCTGCACCTTGTTAATCTTTCTGTGAATGGAAAACTGCTCTAAAAGTAGTCTTAAAAACAGAGGAAAGCGTGTAGCAAGATAAAAATATATACAATTCTGTGTGTGTGTGTATGTGTGTGTGTATAGCCTGACATATATAATAAGTAAATATGAATAAGTATCTAGGTATGGGAGAAAATAAAGCAAAAGAAAATTTACTTCACTACATATTTAATTTGTGAGATCATGGTAGTTTTATAAATATTTTCCATCCTCTACTTTTAATGTACTTTTATATGTATATAATATATATGCATACAAACATATATACACATATATACATCTCTATACATATTTATTCACATATAATTTATCAACTGAACTTTGAAATCGTGTGTCATCTGTGATTTAATTTAATAATTAAAGGGATTCGCACCATAAGCAAGGCACTGTGCTGGATGCCGTGGAAATCCTAAGAGACTCATGGATTTTTGCCTTCAGATTTCTCACTGTCTATGTGGGAAAAATAATGGTTACATAACTAATTGTGATACAACTACATAAAGTGCTGCCTAGTGTAGAGAGGCTAATTAATCACACTCCCTCCCTTTCAGACTCAAAGGAGCCGGAAAAGTTTCAAATAGAGTTAACTTCTGCAATGTTTAAGCCATTTCAGAGGATGGGTCAGGGCTTCTTCCTCACCTCCCTTGAGTTCTAGCGCTGGAGGACTGCCGGCTCGGCCCGTGCAGGTGAAGAAAAGTGGGTGGGGTGGATCAGGTCAATGGACGGTCTCTGTTGAGGTGCTTGTTGCTTGGGGGGTGAGTGATAGGGGATAGGAAAAGAAAAGGGAAGATGAAAGGGGTGAAAACATGGGAACATAACACCAGAGCCCGTCTAGTGGGAACAGTGATTCTCCAACACCCCTTCTTCCTGAGCAAGAACAAGTCGGGGATAGGAGGAGAAAGAAAGCTTCCCCGGCGTTTTAGAGAGGGCAGGAGTATTCGTGGGAGTCTTCATTTTCCTACGGGGAGGGGCAGGATCCCATAAAGAGACACCTGCCATGCCTCAAAAGTTCAGAGAAGGGATTAGGTTGAATAATCCCTGATTACACACAAACCCCAAATATTATTTTTAAGGCCTATTTTTAAAACATTTTCCTTTCCACTGAAGGGATTGCAAGCTTTGGGGCCAAGGGGAAAGTTCAGATAGGGAAAAGGTTCCACTTACAGGGAGACCAGCGGCTCTACCCTGTAGAGTCTGCAGGGAACGATCTGACCTCCCAAGGTGCAAATGAAATTAGCCCCAGGACCTCCGCATACAGCCTCTTCCTGCCCAGGAAAACAATCACCCTGCAGGAAGCAAGATACAGCAATACATTTATTTTTATTTATTGAGGGAAAATAACCGACAATAGCCCTCCCCACTCTGTTTCCTGGGCAGTTAACAGCTGTCTGGATCTGCTCAAGACCAGGGTAGATCACTGGCCAAGAGGAAGTGACCTGGAGCAGAGGAGAGAAAAAACAACCACGAGAGAGCTACAGTTTTGATTTTTGCGGAAGAATGATGAAGAGAAATAACACAATTGATATCGGCTCTGAAAATCAGCCCTGAGTCACCCCTCAGGACCTGGTGAGGCCCAATGAACTCCTCTGCGCTCTCTGGTTCCTTTGACTGGGCTTCTCTAGGAATCCATGTCTGAGGTTGCTGTAGGCAAAAGAGGATGTTTTCTAATCAGGTAGCAGGACTGGATGGACTAGTTAAACTAGAGGGATAACAGTGGTTTCCAAGATTCAGTTCCCTAACCATCTTCAAAGTTAACCTGCATAATGGGTGGGGTGAGGACAGGATATGAAAGAGACAGAGACAGGCGCTCAGGGGGAAAGAGGGTAGGATGAGAAAAGGAAGGAAGTAGAGAGTGAAAGAGGGAGGAAAACAGGCTAAATGGATGGATGGGAGGCAAGGAGATTAGATAGATGATGGAGAGATAGATAGATAGGTAGATAGATAATAGATAAAGACAAAAAGAAAGAAAATAGAAAAGAGACGGAAGGAAAAGAAGGAAGGAAGGGAAAGGAAGAAAAAAGGAAATAAAGGAAGAAAACAGAGTGAGCCATCATTTATTTACTGGCTCTGGGATAATCCATTTATGCGGGTCGTCTGTAGTACTTTTATCTTTTACCACAGTTCAGTATGGTAGGTAGGTAATGTATCTTTGTTTAAAAGACGAGGCTGAGATGAGGCTTCAAATGCAAGTCTGCCTGATGGTTTTCACTCTGGTAAAAGCATCGGCTTGCAAATCTCTTCTAGAGAGCCTCTCAGGTCTCCATATCTCAACTTTGCTTTTCTGTTCACCTTTGTGTTTCCAGAGAGCCCTCTTCATACTTCTATAGTGGCACTTCCTTTGGTACTGGAACTGATGTGTCACCTTCCCTGCTGGAATGTTAAGTTCCTCGAGGCAAGAGCTCTCTCAGCTTTCCCAGTGTTTGCTGGGAATAATAACTGGACAGAATCAGTTTCAGCCTTCTTCACTGTATTCATTTATTCACTTATTTATTTTTATTAAAATATAATTCACATGTAATGTGTAGATCTACGGTGAACACATGTGGATTTGATACATCTATATATTGCAATGTGAGTATCATTGTCACATTAGCTAACAGCTCTATCATGTTACGTAATTATTATCACTGTTCTGTGCTGAGAACAATTCAGATCTACTCTCTTAGCAACTTTGAAGTCTGTATTACAGTATTGTTGTCTATAATCACTATGCTGTGCATTAGATCTCCAGGACTTACTTATCTACAAGTTGCAAATGTGTACCCTTAACAACATTTCCTCAAACCCCCAGCCCCCAGCCCCTGGTAATCAACATTCTACTGTGTTTTTATGAGTTCAACTTTTTTTAAGTTCCACATATTAGTGCTGTGACATGATACAGTATTTGTATTCATTAATTTATCTAATTTCAGCATAATGCTCTAAAATCCATCCATGTTTTCGCAAATGGCACAATTTTTTTTTTCATGGCTGAACTCTCCTGTGTGTGTGTGTGTGTGTCACATTTTCTTTATTCATCTGCTGATGGACACTTCGGTTGTTTCTGTGTGTTGGTTATTGTTAGTAATGCTGCTGTGAATATGGAAATATATTCATAAAGGTAGCTCTTTAAGGCAGTGATTTCATCTCCTTCTTTGTTATCGATCATCTCAGTAGGTGCAGAAAAAGCATTTGACAAAAAAACAACATCCTTTGATGATAAAACCCTTAATAAATTTGGTACTTCAATAGAGTAAGTCATAAATGACAAATTGACAGTTGACACATGCACTGGTGAAAGATAGAAAGCTTTCAATTACATACAACACCTCCACCCTTTTACTTGCCTCTACATTTTTCATGTCACAATTTACCTCTTTTTATATTGTGTACTTATTAACAGATTATAATAGTTAGTTATTTTTAGTACTCTTTTCCTTTAACCTTTATTCCATAAAGTGTCTAACACACCATCCTATTTACAGAACTAGAGTTTTCTAAGACTGTATATTTTTCTTTACCAGCATATTGTGTACTTTCATATTTTTTCATGTCACTTATTAACATCTTTTAATTTCAGCTTGAAGAACTCCTTTCAGCATTTTTTTGCAAGGCAGGTCTAGTGGCAATGAACTCTCTCAGCTTTTGTTTCTCTGGAAAAGTATTTGTCCTTCACATCTGGATAATTTTCCAGCTAGAGTGTTCTTGGCTAGCAGTTGTTTTCTTTCAGTACTTTGAATATGTCATTTCACTCTCCTGGCCTGTAGGGTTTTTGCTGAGAAATTTTACTGGTAGCCTAATGGGGGTTTCTTTGAAGATTACAACATTTTCTCAGCTGCTCTTAGGATTCTCTTTCTTTCTTCCTTTCTTTCTTTCTTTCTTTCTTTCTTTCTTTCTTTCTTTCTTTCTTTCTTTTTTAATTTTTGATAGTTTCATTATAATGTGTCTTGGAGATGGTCTTTTTGCATTGAGATAAAAGGGTGCTCTATTAGCTTCATGAGCTTAGATGTTAAATCCTTCCCTAGGTTTGGGAAGTTGTCAGCTATTCTTCAAATAAACTTTCTGAACCCTTCTTTCTCTTTTCTACTTTTGGAACACTGATTATGATAATATTTGTATGTTTGATTGAACCGCATAGATCACATAAGCATTCTTCACTTTTCCATTTGTTTTTCTCTGTTCACTTCTAATTAGGCTATTTCAAGATTCTTATCATCTAGATTGCATATTCTGTCTTCCATTTGATTTACCCTGCTGCAAATTTCCTGTGTTGAATTTTTTTCATTCATTGAATTTTTCAGTTCCAGAATTATCGTTTCATTCTTACAGTTTCTATCTTTTTGCTAAACTTCTCACTTTGTTCATGTATTTTTTCTTGATTTTGTTGAATCGTCTTTTGTATTTTTCTTTCATTATTTCCTCAAAATAGCTATTTTGAATTTTTTATCTTCTAGATTATAAGATTCTGTGCCTTTGAGCTCAGTTATTTGAAGGATTTTTATCTTTTGGTGATGAGCTGTGTTTTTCTTTGTTTTTGTTTTTGTTTTTGTTTTTATTCTTCATGTTCCTTAGATTTACATTGCTGATTTTGCCTTTGATGTAGTGGATACCTCCTTAAATCTTTACTAGTTGTCCTCACATGGGGCATACTGTTTGCTAATCCTGTTACACCTGGAGCACTCTCTAATTTTGTATTTACACATCTGCTCTGCACTTTTTGCTTCTTCTTGTAGGAGGATTCTTAAGCTTTTATGTCATTTTTTATTTAATTATTTTTTTTTCCAAGAAAGAAACTGATTTATTGTTCCATTTATTTATGCAGTCATTGTTTGACTCCCACATGGTTTTTACAACTCACCTGGCTGGTTGCTGAAAATGTCTCTTTTGTTTTCCAGAAGGTGGTGCTATAGATCAAGTTTCTGGTTTCTCTCTTGTCCACAGATCCTGTTCTGTTTTTCTGATAACACCCTATTTACTAAATTTACTTGCTGCCTATTTTTGGAGAGTGTGCAAGGAGCCCCACCACAAAGCGGGGCAGATGTGGGTTTAGCATTTGGGGTATTGGGGATACCTGCCAGCTGGTGGAGAGATTCCTCCCTGAGGTCTCCCAGAGGCTCCTGGGTGAACTTCCTGCTGAACTCCTGAGTGTAGTCAGCAGTAACCCTGTTACTTTAATGCCCTTTGATATTTTTACCTGCCTTTCCCAATCTCCTTCCTACCTCCAGTCATGGAGATCCTTCTTCAATACTCTGGTATTACTGGTAAGAAATAGGTTCGTCCTGCAGCATCCAGCACAGCTGGGGTAGCTAGGCATTCACACACTGCTCTTCTCTTCCCTCTCTGGAGATTTCTCCATGGGACCATCAGTCCTGTGCTTTGCCACTTGAGGGGAGGTTTCTCTTCTCTTTTTCACTAAACCCCAACTCATTTTGTTTCTTTGCTCCAATGGTGTGCTAGAATTTCCTCTCTGGAAAGACAGATTTACAAATTCTCTCTGTCTCTGGGTATTTGTCCAAGTCAGCATTCTCCATGTTTTCCCTAACTACTCTGGGTGGTTGGGGCAGGTTTGCTGGCTCTGCTAGTTTTGCAGCCCAAACTGAGGTCTATTTGCCTATTACTAGAGGTACAGGTAGGTAAGACTCCTCCTCTTGGCACATGTCGTTGTAATACACAGCTCTACAGAGAAACTTCTATTTGTGGATAGATACCTAATCAGTTGTTGAAAAGTGAAGGGGGAGAAAAAGAAGAGAGATGGCTTATGTGCCATGATGCTGATGTTGCTGCCCTTTCACTGCATTTACAACGCTTATTGACTGTTCTTGTACTGACTATTTGTGTTTTCTACTTCTTTCTCTACTCTTCTATTTGTACCTATAATTTCTATTTATTTATTCATACCCCTGTCATTTTTGTGGGGTTTCAGAAAGAAGAGGGGTCATAAACATGTATGTTCAATATGCTGTGTTTAGATTGATAGAGTCTTTTAGGGTACAATTTAGAATGCACAAAAGTTCAAAATGCCTATGCCCTTTGATGCAATTGTTTCTAGATAACTAACCTGTAGAAATAATTCCACTTGTGCATAAAGAGATGTATACAAGGACATTAACTCTAGCATTGATCATAATAGTGAGGAATTTGGAAATAATTTATATGCTGTTACTAAGGATATAGTTAAATAAACTTTGGTAGGCCTATATTATAGAACACTATGCAGCAGGCAAAAACAATGCTGTTGACCTATCTCGAAATCTCTCTAAGAAATATTCTTAAATTTAAAAAGCAAATGTATATCATATATAATCCCACTTATAGTCTTTTTAAAAAACCACAAAACAATATATATTTTAATTCATACTTACCAGTACATGTAGATTATGGAAAATTAAATTGCTGGTGTTAATTTTAGGTCCTGTCAAATTGACTGTGCCCTGTGACTCAAAACCAGGTATGTCTGATGTTCTCACACTTACCTAGAAAGGGAAACCTATTTACCCAGAGGCTCCCATTTTGTTGAGTATGTCATACAGTGATTGTCACTGGGCACACCAAGTGTATTGCTTATCTATAGAATGATTACTTTCTTCTCTTACCAAGGAAGAGCTCAAATACCTCTTCTGCAAATTAACCTGATGAGGTCATTCCAAAATGCCTACACTGGCTTTCAATATGTGATTGTAGAAATTATCTGTTGCTGCATTGCAGATTACCTCAAAAGTTAGTAACTTAAAGTAACAACATACATTTATGATCTCTCAGTGTCTGCGGGTCAGAGATCTGGGCTCGGCTTAGCTGGGTTCTCCAACTCACAGTCTCCCGCGAGGTGGCTGCGAGGCCAGGGCTGTGGTCACTTCAAGGCTGCGCCAGGGGGATTCACTTCCACGTTCACTGACATGGCAGTTGACATGATTCAGTTCTTTGCAGACTGTTGGCCAGAGGTCACGCTTAGTTTCTTTCTAGATGGGCCTCTCAACAGGGCAGCTCCCAACATGGCAGCTGGCTTCATCAGAGTGAGCAAGTGAGAAAACCCAAAGAGCATGAGCATGTTGGAAGTTAGTCATATGTCACCAAAACTTGATGTTTGCCATATTCTGTTTGTTAGAAGTAAGTCACTGAGTCTAGCCCAGCCCACTAGGTCCAGTCACCCTCAAAGGGAGGTGCTTACAACTAAAAGTGTGAATAATAAGGTGGGGGGGGGCGCGCGTCTTAGAAGCTGGCTGCGCTTGTTGGCAAGGCCTGGGATGGTATATTTAGAGTAAAGGAAACCATTTTTCCTTGGCTTTAATTATAAGTTTCTTGTCCAAAAAGAAGAAAGAGGAGGAGAGAAAGAGAAGCAAAAGAGGAGGAAGCAGCAGCAGCTGCCTACAAATGTGACTAATAGGTTATTCACGGGGCTGTGGGAGCAAATTCAGAAGCAAAGATTTTTCTAGTATAAGATAAAATAAGTTTAGATTGATACTCTCAATAAGCTGACATCTAAACACAGTTGTTGATATAGGTGCTAAATATTTTTATTTCTTTTAACTTTAAATTTTGAAATAATTTCAAATTTCAAGTTGCAAGAATAGTAAAAGAACCTCACACATTCTTTACCCAAATCCACCTGTTGGACAGTTGTATCTTGAATACATTATGATATTTGTCACTATAAGAGCTTTGGGGTCTGGTGAGAAGTGTATGAGGTAGGCTGGATTGTCATCTCTCAAATGCTCTCTTCTTTCTCCTCCTCCAGAAAACCCTGAGCGAGCAGCTCTGTACTTCGTCTCCGGCGTGTGCATCGGGCTGGTCCTCACCTTGGCTGCCCTGGTGATGAGGATCTCTTGCCACACGGACTGCCAGCAGCGTCCCCGGAAGAAGTTCCTGCAGGACCAAGAGAGCAGCAGCGACAGCAGCGACAGCGAGGATGGCAGCTCAGACACGGCGTCTGACATCTCCGTCCGGAGACACCGCCGCTTTGAGAAGACTTTGAACAAGAACGTCTTCACGTCAGCGGAGGAGCTGGAGCGCGCGCAGCGGCTGGAGGAGCGGGAGCGCATCCTCCGGGAGATCTGGCTGAACGGCCAGCCCGAGGTGCCCGGGACCAGGAGCCTGAACCGCTACTACTAGGGGCAGGAGCCGGATTCCGCACCGCGGGAAGCTGCCCGGAGGGAGAAGGGCTGCGGGGAGGGTGGCCTGGAGAGCTGAACGCAATTCTGGTGAGGTTACTGCGGAAGCCAGAGATAAGCAGTACACCTCGTTTTCTAGCCAGGAGGACTGATTTCTCCTTTTTGCCTACATTTATGGAGAAGGAGGAAAATCAAGTTGGTTCATTAACCTTTCCAGGTCTTGGAATGGTGCTGAAGAACTCTCTCCAACAATGTGGATGGAGATTAGAGAAACAGGATTGTGGTTTCTCTTGATTTCTGAGGATCTCAGAAGTTTCTGCAAACTTCATAGCTATATGTTATTCCTTTATAAAAGGAAAGATGATCATAGCGTGAGGGCTAGGAACAGCAGGGTGAACCTAACCCAGTAAACCCAATTTTCTAAATGGCTTTGTGCTATGGAGGCGATTCTGATCCAGATAGCATGAACCATGCTTATTATTTAAGGCTGATTTTCTATATCATGTGTTGCAAGGACAACCTCGTCCATTTTAACTGGCACCTCAGGGATTAAAATCCTATTTTTTAGTATAGTGCCCACTTCATTGATGAAAATGAATAGAATTAATGTATTTTGCAAGATGTGTCAGTGAACTAGACAATGCCAATAACCTCAAAGGATGAAGGGTTTTATTTTAAATAGTTTATTAAAAATATATATTAACGTGGATATTTGAAAATGCTGCATAAGAATAAAAGCTGTGTGTCCCGTTCCCCCCAACCCCCGCCCTTTTGGAGAGAAGAAAATACTGTTATGACTCTAGATAATCATGATTTTAAACATTTTGTTAAAAAAGTTTGGATTTCCAAGAAAAAAATTGGAATGGGACATGAGGAATAAAGTCAAAATTAGGATGGGGTAAAAAAATAAATGTTACATAAAATCTTTTCTTGTTTCATGTCTGTCTCTGTGGTTATATTAAGTGGCAGCCCATTTATACAGGTGGGTTTGGTCTTTTACCAGTTCCCCCAAATAACTGGAGAATTGGTAAAAATGGAGAAATAGCCCGTGTGTGATTAAGGGCTTTTCACTTTCTGTGTGTTGTATGTTATAGTTACAATATAGTTGAGTAATTGTTAAGCAGATGGAAAACTAGATTTACCTGAGGCCGGAAATAAGATGGTAGCCCCATGTGGAGAGAAGTTGGTAGCGAAGGAAGAGAGGCAGGGCTCTGCCACATTCAGAAACAGATAACAGAAGAGGAAGCAGCCTCCTCCAGCCTGAGAGAAACAGTAAATTCTATTGGTCTGTCCACTCCCTCCTCTTAACATGCAGTGGGTTCCACAGCCTGTCTGGGTGCTTCGGAGCCTTTGACTGGGAGCATCTGCCGTGTGCATTGGCTCTATCACCGTGCCTGAGAGGATGGTCAGGGGGCTTCCTCCACGGGAGTCTCTACCGCTTTAGCAACTGCTCTCTGAGATGGGGGCTTGGAGGGCTGTCTTAAGAAGTGAACAATCACAGATCTCTAGTTGCCAAGGGGGCAATACATCTTGAAACCCTCGATGGCTGGCCCAATTGTATCATTTTGGGTGGCCTCATGGGCTAGTAACAATTGCCAAAAATCCCCTGGCCTTTAGAAGAACATTACCAATTTTGATCTCTGGCTCGCAGGAAAATGAAACAATAGAGAACGGCGTCCATCCCCGGGGTGCATCTAAAGCTGGCAATGGGGAGGGATATGACCCTTGTAAGGCAGGGGCTACGGGGGCTGCAGTGGTGGAGGTGTTTGTGGAGGCTCTGGGGCATCGAGCTTTCCTAGCTCTCCAATATCCTGATGCCTTTCCACCAAGTTCATCAAAGTTTCCATTTTTAGGGTAGTGGGGGCTTTGGGTGAGGGAAAATACACTAACAGTTCAACCCATTGCTTTTCATCTTTACACCAGTGATTCCAACTTTTCAGCCAAAGGGAAGCCTCACTGTTATCTTCCCTACCTGGGCTCAAGCAGTTTCACAGTTTAGGTCTGTCACTCACTCCTGGTTCCAGTTTCTGTATCAGAACACTTCGATTTGACACAGAAACATACCCAACTTAAAAGCATTTTTAGATAACTGGGAAGGGCAGCACTGAATCTGGCTTCTGGGATAACTGGGTCCAAAGGCTCAAATGCTATCAAAAGCTAGTCTTTCTCATTTCTCATTGCTTCTCTCTGTTGCTCATTTTCCTCTACTTCAGATGAAATAGTAACACACATGTACCAATATACTATGGTGGATTGCTTGCTCCTGATCAAACTCCCACACAACACACAGGTTCTGTGTGTGTGTGTGTGTGTGTGTGTGTGTGTGTGTGTGTGTGTGTGTGTATTTGGCACAAATTCACAGCTTACCTACCTCAGAAGACAGCATGGAAGGGATGTTTTGGTGCAGCTTCCATGGTTCCACAGAGAAGCACTACCTGACAGTAACACATCTGAGACGATGTTAGGAAGTGTAGATACCTCAGAAAACACCCACCAACTTCCCTTAAGAGCATCTTCCTGCGCTGAAGCTTTTTAGTCTGATGTAGTCAGTCCGTCTTGTTTCTTTTTGCTTTTGTTGCTTATGCTTTTGGTGTCACATCCAAAACATCATTGCCAAGCTCCATGTCATGGAGCTTTTTTCCTACTTTTTCTTTTCCTAAAAGTTTTGCTATTTCAGGTCTTCCATTTATGTCTTTAATTCATTTTGAGTTGATTTTTGTGAGTTGTGTAAGATAAGCATTCAATTTCATTCTTTTGCATGTGAATAGCCAATTTGGCCAACATCATTAATTGAAGATACTGTCCTCTCTCTGTTGAGGAGTATTCTTGACTCCCTTGTCAAAGGTTACTTACCCAAAAGTGCATGGTTATTTGTAGGCTCTTGATTTTGTTCCACTAGCCTATTTTATGCCAGTACCATAGCATTTTGATTACTATAGTGCTGTAATATAATGTGAACCCCTCTTAGGTGTGATGCCTCCAGTTTTGATCTTCTTGCTCTAACTTACTTTGGCTCTTTTGGGTACTTTGTGGTTCAACATGAATTTTAGGAATTTTTTTTCTATTTTTGTGAAAAATGCCATTGAAATTATCACAGAGATTGCATTAAATTTATAGATGGTTTTGGGTAGCATGGGTATTTTTAACAATATTAATTTTTTCAACCAATGAACACAGGCTCTTTTTTATTTATTTGTGTTTTCTTCAGTTTCTTTAATCAAAGTCTAACAGTTTTCCATGTACAGATTTTTTTTTTTTTACTTTGTTGGGTAAATTTAGTCCTAAATATTTTATCACTTTTGATATAAAGTGCTAATATAAATGGGATAAATTTCTTTTTCAAATAGTTGTTAGTGTATAGAAATAATGTGGATGTTTGTATTTTGATTTTATAGCCTACCACTTTACTGAATTAATTAGTTCTGAGAGATTTTTGGTGAAGCCCTCAGGGTTTTCTATATATAAGATCATGTCATTTTTTCCATTTCTTTTTGGGTACCTTTTATTCTTTTGTCTAATTTCTCTGGCTAGGATAATACTATGTTGAATACGAGTGGTAAAATTAGGCATCCTTGTCTTGTTCCTGATCTTAGAGAAAAAGTTTTCAACCTTTCAACATTGAGTATGATATCAGCTGTGGACTTGTCATATATAGCCTCTATTATGTCTTTGTTGAGAGTTTTAATCATAAAAGGCTACTTTTTAAGTTTTTAATGTTTTTGGAGTTACATTATGTTCATCAAGAATATTCATCCATCCATCTGCAATGATTCATATCAGATTTATAGTTGTTATGTTCCTTGCCTTTTCTCTCTTCATGCTAAGTATTTTCTAATTTATTTACATGTTTCTCATGGTACTTCTTCCTTTTTATCCTAATATTTATCTACATGTAAACATTTCTTATATTCACTTTGTTGAAGTAAAATGTGTCAGGCAGTGCTTCCTGCCTTTTGTCATAGCTTTCCCAAAAGCTCCAGTAGTATTCCGTCAGAGTGACAGTTCTGATAAAGCCAGCTAAACTTGCTCTTCCAATCAGCTTTGAGCAGAGAAACATTGGCCTCATTTTTTATCTTTCCTCATCTCAACCTATTTTTTAGATTGCACAGGTTGAAAAATAGACTCCTCTTCTAAATAGGGGTCACAAAAGGGGTCAAAAAGTGTCAGTCTTCTATTGTATGCCCACCCAAATCAGTCTTTATAGATTAAGATACTTCATTCCTTTGCCCTAAATATTGGATTTAGCATTTAAAAAAATTTAGTATCTGTAGTGTCAGCCTGCAAGGTGATGATCTCTTGAAATCTTCTTGAATATCTGCATCATGACTTTATCAGTAATTATGATTTAAAAATTCATGATTTTTTAAAAGTTTTAAATTAACAAAGTAACAAGACTCAGAGAATGGAAACAAGGCCTACTTCAGTGTGCTGTTCTATAGAGCCTCAAAGCATTAATTGTGACAAAGATGATTTTAAGTTTATGAAAGTCTGCTTTATCTGCTTTTATGTATTGTTTTCTTTACTGTTAATCATTTCCTCACCTCTCTCAATTTTAGAGTCTCCCATCTTTTTCTACGTTAATTCACATGTGACCACATGGTATGGCTATCGGTGTACTTTTTCAAGCTCAATTCAGCATTGAGAGTCTTACATAGTTCTTACATGTTTATCAGGAATGGATGTTCCTTCTTGAAATTACAATGGCTGTTCTTAACATCATTGCTGATCAACTTTCTAGTCCCTCAGGCTTGAAGAAGTAAAGGGAAAGTTTTAAAGCTTAATCACTTGGAAGTGCGCCTTTTGTGCCTCCAAAATAGTCACATCATATATCCTTTATTATTACTACCTTCAAGATCATCTTAGTTTCACTTGATCTGAGGCACTTCACCCTCAGAGGCATTTAAAATCTCCTTTTCTATTGGAAAAACCATCATTGAGTCACTGTGAGAGGACACTGCCAGATGAAAGGCTCTTTTCCTGGCCATCTAGTCCTTTTGGTTTTCTGCTCTTTCAGCAGTAGAAAGAGATCTTGGCCTAACAGTGGCAAGAATAAAATTAAAAATGACCTGTACTTCCAATTCCCATTTGAAAATCACAAGGCTCTAAGAAGAAAGATTTCTGTGGGCCCAAAGCCAGGCCCCATATTTGGGAGTCCACTCAGACTTAGAATTGTGCAACCAGCTCTGCATAGTCAAAAAGATGTGGAGAAGAACTAAAAAATCTTCCTTTGTACTTTCGATAATTGGCATTTTTTATTCATAGTCTCTGGTCTTTTCATGGAGAATATCTGATGCCTTTTACTGTTGTTATGATACCAGGTCTTATATATGCCTTTGAAATGGGAAAACTGTTCCTATTCCTTGCAATATCTGTGTATTTGCGAATGAATTCCTTGAATGAAAAGGAAATGCATTTCTGAATTAGGAACTTTTGATAGAAAGGAGAGCTACATGAACAGAAGTATATTTTCTTTTTATGATGTTATTGTTACTTTGCAGAATTAGACTTTTGCTTATTCAGGACTGAAGAGGCTGTTCCTGACTTTTTTGATACTTCTTCAAGTGAGTAATGCATCAACATGTATGACAGGCAGCCGCATATCTGTAAATGACAAAAGCAAGTTAAAGTAGAGGAGAGTTAATTGAATGGCATGCGCTTCTAAGAAAGTATTTTATAAGAGACTGGAGAGCAGAATTTGGTAAACTACAGTCCAAGGGCCAGATCCAGTCCACCATCTATTCATATACCACCTGCAAGCTAAGAATGGTTTTTGCATCTTCAAATAATTACATTTTAGATGGCTATACAAGACCTACATAATAGCCTTGATTTTGCCTCTGGGCTTACAAAACCTAAAGTACTGTCTGACCCTTTATGGAAAAAGTTTGCTGATACATGTTGTAGAGTAATGGCCTGGAAATATCAATAGAGAATAGGATTAGTGCAGAATTCTTTCTCCTTCCCAACTGTGGCAGACTGAATAACAGCCCCAAAGATGTCTGTCCCCAGCCAAATCCTTGGAACCTGTGACTGTATTAGTTTATTTGGTAAAAGGGACTCTACAGGTGTGATTAATAAGGATCTTGAGATGTCCTTATAAGAGGGAAGCAGAAGGGTCAGAATCAGACAGGATATGTGATGACAGAAGCAGAGGTTTCAGGGATGCCACCCTCATGAGGTAAGAAACCCAAATAGCCTCTGAAAGCTGGAAAAAGCAGAGACAGAGTCTTCCCTTGATTTTAGCTGCATAAAACTCATTTTGGTCTTCTGAAACTCCAGAACTTTAAAATGATAAATCTGTGTTGTTTTAAGCCACCAAATTTGTGCTAATGTGTTATAGCAGCCATAAGAAACTTATACATATATCAGCCCTGTGCTTCTTGGGTTGTAGAAGAATCAGGCTTCACCATAGAGTCTCTTAAAATATAATGAATTCCTACAGGCTGGGTAAAAGGGAGAGGTAAAGTAGTAAGAGGAAGACTAGAGTGTAGGACACGTAGCTAATTGCAGATTGATGGGTTAGACAGCATTTGGAAAATGCACCCAAGAAAGAGCTCAATTGTAATCCGTTAGGGAAGAAAGAACTGCCCAAGGGAATATGGCTGAAAGTCAAGATAAATGATTGAAGGACCTGGAAGATGAGACTAAGTTGCATTAACTAGACTTAGGTTTTGACTCCACCAAGGTATCTATTTGAACCCTAATGTTTCCATTGGAAGAAGTGTAAAAGAGAAGAAAACACTTACAATTAGAAGGATGTGTTTTTGTCAGCTATATATACCCATGAGTTCTCTTCCAGTCAGAATTTTTATCTCCACCTGCCTCTTCAGTTTAGATGAATTTTTCTTCCTCCAAAGAAGAATCCATCTGTTCATTGTGTTTTCTGTTATTTTCACACAGTGGTATCCTTGGCAACTAGAATTTGTTGCAGATACAGCCCTTAGAGTTCGAAATTATGTTCTTATTCCAGAAACTATTTACTAAACATACCAATACCTCTTAAGGCACCATTTCTCAAATTATGTCCTACAGATCACCAATTACCATTCCTTGGAACCGGGAGTTAATAGAACACAGTTTGGGAAGAACCTCCTTAAATTATTAAAACTGAATGCAAAACACAGATTGAAACTGAAATTTGAAGTGAATTCCTGCTTGTGTTCCAGACCTTGGAAGAGATACCAGTACATGGAATTCCTGAGGCTTTTTCGGAAATTTTGATCTATAATGGAAGAGATCCTACAATTCAAATTATTTATGAAAATATGAATATATAAGCATGAAAATACAAAGCTACTTTTGGAGGTTCTGTACAAATATTTGAGTAGTTTTTAAACTTTCTGAAACAACTTGCATTTAGGTGAAATGACCCACAATGTTCTTTTTCCCAAGATGCCTGCAGCCCACAATCACCAGTTCCTTCTAGGTGATGGAGACCATAGTCAAGACTTCTGTAGGGACCAGGAAAGCATCAAACGCCATTGAAGGCCTCCCTGATATGCTGAATGCCCAATGTTGCCCATTTGCCTAACTCTGAAAGTGAAGAATTTTAAGAATGCTGGTGTTTTCTAATTGGATATAAAACAGAGCCTCAAGAATCAACCTTGACACATTGCAAGTAGAGAGGCATGCAGTTTGTCCATTGAGTTTAAGTGTTTTATGTACCCAGTGCATAAGGGGTGTTTGGCAGGTAACTTCTTATTTAATTGTCTGTTTTCTCCAAGAGATTCTAAGTTCTGTGAGGTCAATAAATTATCAAAGTCCTTTGTGGGTAAATAAGATGTTCTCAGATATGAAAGAATCTAGATTAGAAAGGGGAGAGTTTTGTGGAAAGGGGTTTTAGGCAGAAGACTTTTGCAATAGTTTTGTTACAGAATCAAGATCGGACAACTGATTAAATGTTGATGGGAGACAATGGAGGGGAAGAGGAAGTCAAAGAGGGATGGAGGTATTGAAGTCTGAATTATTTAAACTTGTGATATCATTAAAATAGTAGTAGTGTAAGAGGACACAGCCAGGGCCCCCCAAAGGAGATTTGCAATGGGATCCAGAAATTGGGGTGTCCAAGAAAAATATAGAATATTCTCACCTCCCCCCTGCCCCTCTCCCCAGCCCCCCAGTCAGGCTGCCATGGCAGATGGGAGACAAGGAGCAGGGCCCTTGAGAGTTCCTTTGCATGTCAATAACAGGAGGATTGCTTCATATTTCATATGCAAAGATGGTTATTTGGCATATTGATAAGCCTAACCAGGAAGGTTTGCGTAACTTTAACCTAGGAGGGAACTGGGAGGCAGCTACCCCAGTTACAGTGCCTGCTGAAGGCGTTGGGGATGGGGTTGCAGGGGAGGATTCATGCAGGGGTTTAAAACCCAGGTGCAGCAGCCATGCCAGAGCTTTCTGACCACGCAGTTTAGGAAGCAGGATGTAACTGGGAAGAGGAGACAGAGCCTGCAGAGGAGACAAAGGGACACAGACTCTGGGGGAAAGTGTGAAGGCCACACAGGAAGAAAAGGAGAGAAAGGACTCTTGCTAGTGGGCCATGAGAAGGTGCTATGTGGTTCTGAATTAAGAACTGGAGATCATGGCGATGCAGCGGATGGTGCTGGGACCGCGAGGGGCCTACCCAGCGGAGCCCTGGACTTCTGTTCTCTTTCTTCTGAAGGGTGGTGCCCCTGACTGGCCTGACTGGGCAAAGGGGGGAAAGGCAGGACTGTGTGTTGGTGGTTGTGTTAGAGATTTTGTGATTTAAGGGCAACATTTAGCCATTATTAAAAACTTGTATAACTTTTGAATAAATAGTTCCTTGCCTTTTCACCAAACTCTGCCATTGAGAACCATGATTTCAAGGGCAGTGGGCAAAGGGCCTACAACAAAGGGACCCCAGGGAAGTGGGGGGTGTTGTTTTGGTTTAGCATCTGGGCAACCCCTCCACAGGTCCATTATTCGGTAACAGTAGTAAGATTAATAACATTTAAGAATAAAGTTTAGTTTACTGTTTTACATATATTATGTCATTTAACAGAAACAAGTAAATCAGTGGGGAAAACTTGTTTTGGGGGTGGATGGATTGTAATTAATATCTGTGTTTTTGGTCTATTCAAAATATTTTCTCCTTTTTCTCAATTTTTCTAGAGGACTAAAGTTAATGTGATTGGATTATTGATCCAAGGATCAATAATTAACAAGAGAAGAGATTCAATTTCATACAAGACCATTTGAGTTTCTGGATTGAACTCGGGACTTTTACAGTTACAGAGGGAAATATTTCTCATCCACCACATAAGCTACTTTTGGATTTTTCATGTGCAATACAAAATATCTGGTAAATATAGAAATGATGTGCTTGATTTCAAACATCTAGAATCTCAGTATCCAGAATGATATTTTGGTGGACTAAAAATCAGAAGAGAGGTTATAACCAGGGATAAATATTTGAGACTCATTTACATGAAAATGATATTAATCTCTGGTAGTGACTGAGGTCCCCAAGAGAAAGAACATAGAGGAAGATGGGAGAAAACACAATCAGGAAAATGCTTAGTCATAGTAACAAAAAAAAAGGCAACTCGAGAGAAGAAAGAAATGGTCCTTAGGATTAAGAAAAGGTCAAACAGAATGAGGATAGCCTATGGGTTGGCAACTGGATGTTGTTGGCTATCATTGAAGTAATGATTTGCAGGGTCATGGTCTTAAAAAATGATTACAAGAGAATAAGTTTTGGATATTGCCCTCTATGGCACTTTATTCTCCATTGGCATTTGAGTAAGACTTGAATTGAGACATTATTTTCTTATCCATCTCTAACACTGTGTCTGGCATTCAGTAGGTGTTCAATAAATGAATTAATAAAATGAAACTATATGTACAGAATGTTTTACTTGTGAAAATGGATTTTTAAAGAGAACACATGTTATGTACAATGTGCTTCAGGTTTAGATCTGAGAATATGCCTCTAGCAAAGCAGCATCCATGATTTAAGGTCAGTCGTAGGCTTAATCAGCCTAGGGAGCTACAGAGCCCAGTGAATGTGAACAGGACAAAAACACTGGAGAGCTGAGTTTTAAACTCAAACATACAGAACAAACATTGCAAAGGGATGGAAACATTGATCCTACATCATTAGGCTCTTAAGTGAGGATGAGTCAAAGCTGGTCCCTAGATCGTTCTCTATTTTACATTTCCCTTCTTGCTTTAGAAAAGAAGGCATTTTTGGAACAGAATGGAAAATGGGCCTAATTATATGGGTTGACACCAGCCAAATGGCAGTGGTGGCCTGAAGTGCTGAGAGGGTTGTATGGCTCCATAGAAAAGAATTGATGGATCTGATTGATTACTGATGTCTGCCATGGACAAGAGAGAAAGGAAGGATTTCTAATTTCATTCAGATCTTTGCTCATGTGACACCTCCTTAGAGTGGTCTTCCTTGATTATTCTATCTAAAATTATCTTATTTTCCTTTATAACACTCAGCATGGTCCAACATTACATCATGTATACATGTTTTATTGTTTGTTTTCTCTTCACTGGAGCACAAGATCCACAAGGAGTTCACTAGTACATTCCCAGCCTCTAAAACAGAGCTTCCTTAACAAATATTTGTTGAATGAGTGAACGATTTTCATGATCTGTACTAGTCAAACTGGGTTAAGATAAAATTTATTTTTGAGACCAGAGAACTCACAGGACAGCACAGCACATAGACAGTTGTAGCCCTTTCCATTTTTTCTTACTGTGTTTTAGTGAAAAAAAAAAAGAAGAGAATCCCAATAACCCACATGTACAAGCACCAACATCCATTGCAAATTAAGTTTTAGGAAAGAATAAACAAACATAACTTTCCTTCCCTCCCCTTCTCAGAGGCTGTAATTGGAACACATGGCCAGACCACCCACAGATCTGAGGGTTTGGGCTGACATGTGTGTGTTCTATGCTGGCTCTTCCACCTTAATGGAAGAGCTGCTTTAAGAAAACAACCAGAATCTTGAGAGAGACTTAGAGCAATGAATCATACAATTGCAGTGACACTAATTTAAGATTCAAAAGGTTTGGGAGGCACAACTGTCAAACAGCAGGATGAACGATGCTGGGTTTGAAAGCCTTAGTTATGAATGAGTGAGCACACATTTACCAAGCAGCAGGAAGGACAGAAATACACAAAGGGAGATCTAGGTTAAGGTATTTCATTGCTTGGGGTTGGGGGCCTGGGTGTAAGAATCCCTGATCTAAGTTCCACTTATGTGCCCCCTAACTGAACGCTTGATTTCCCAGGGGGAATCCTCTGTGGAAAGAAAAGTAACTCTGATCCCATTCAAGTGGAACAGGTGCCAAGATCAGGGAGACAGTGTGAGGCATCGTAGGCAAGAAGAACACTAAACACTAAACTTAGGGGTCAGGGCAGGGTGGAAGCCAAAGCAAGGCCAGCAACTGGAAATCGAGGAGAAAATGAAAGAAATGAGAGATTTCAAGCGTATGTTGGTGTGTGCAGTGATTAGTAACAAAGGATTATAATGGAGACTGCGGAAAGGCCAAGGGAAGAGACAATGTTTACACGGCCATGTGGCTAGTCACTGGAGAGTTAAGGGACTGCTGGGTGGGGGAAAATGGGCCCATGTGTTCTATTTATTCACAATTTGTATCTGTATAAAACTTCCAAAAAATTTAAGGCAGCTTTCAAAAATAGAAATAATTGCAGTACAGCTGTTCAAATAGAAATACAAATATATATATTTGAAAACAAGGGGAAGAAACAGGAAACAAATTTACAAAATGCCTAGAAAATCTGGTTATTTTAATTGGACATGGACTTTAGCCCCGAATTTTCTAGTAGCCAAGGGATAAAAAAACAGAGAACAATTTTCATAGCTGGCAGTTAAAGAAGAGAGCAGAAGGATTAAATACCAGATTTTTTTTTTCATTATTCAAAACTTAGGAAAGGGAACCTGCCTATAGCAAGAGGTGAGGTGCCAAGATGAAAGTGAAGAGGAGCTCGAGCGCTGCCGTGAACAGAGTCGCACCACACTGACGTCTCGCTCCCTCTGACGCTGGCTCCACACTTAGGCTACTTCTGGCCATAAAACTTTCACCCATGGTCTGCCTTCTTTCCACCTTCTAGCTGCTGGCTGCATTATGGGAATATAAACTTCTTACAACCCCCTTTTTGCTGTGTTCTGAACAAGCCCACCTCTGTTTTTACTTTCTGGCTTTTACTGCTTGTTCCTCGGGACGAGGCTTCATATGCCACAGAGACTGGGAAAGCGGCCCACCTCCCGCTGACATTGAAACATAAATGGTCCCAGACTTCTGTCCTCACCTCGTCATTCTGTGGATGTGCACAGCTCTCCACACGCTGTTGTATTTCTCTGTTATTCCCGTGGCGGTGAGGGGTGCTCAGTCTGCCTCCCACCTTGTCTGCCCTCTGGGTCTCCTTGGGTCTAACAGAGTGTGGGCTCCCATGGGTCTGTAGTAGGGCAAAGTGGGGGGCGTCTGCATTAGAATGATAAATATAGGGGTGCTAGACCTTCCCCTCTCTTCAGTGGCCTTTAGACTCACTGCCCCAAACCCTAACATTCTCACTCTTTATCATAATACTCTTTACACTGTGTTATAATTGCTTGTGTAGTCTGCCAAGCCTGCTGTCCCTCACTAAGCTCCCCCAAATACCTGAGACCATGATCCAATGGGCTGACCTAGTGTGCAGGGCAGCCCCAGAACGTGGTCCAGGGTCGGGCACAACGTGAGCATTCAAAAAACATCTTGATTTAACAAATATGTATTAATCAACTACTATGTGAGTACTTGTCTAAGAATGTGGGATAATCAGTGAACCAAATAGACATACCTGTTTCTCCTTGTAGATCTTACATTTTCATGGCTTTTTGGTAAGGGAATGGCTCAAGTTCATGGAAGAAATAAGGAGCTTTCTATTAAGGAGAAAATATGGCAGTCGAAATACTCCAATAGTGATCCTCAAGCTGGAATGTGTCTGGGAGCATATGGGGGACTTGATAAGCATTCACCGCTGAGCACCGGGAGCCTGCGGCTTGCAGCCGGGTCTCTCTCCGGTGGGTGGTCCTTAGACCACACTTGGAGAAATCTGGCCTGGCCTCCTGGTGGGGGAAGCTTGAGAGGAGGATATTGATGAATGGGGTCAGGCTTCATGTTTAGGTCAAAAGTGACATTTTTGGCATAGCACTAAGCTGTACAATGATTTAAAAAAAAAATAAGAAAATCAGGTCCTTTGGTCCCAAGTGAAAAAGCTCTGGCTGACTTCTTCCCTAAATCACCTCAGGAACTCCCATCCTGAGTGTTGGCCAAAGCCGGGACCGACACGGCCACCTCTGCTGGCACAAACAACCAGGGAGCAGAAAAGACTCTGCGAGGACACAGAAAAGGCCTGTGCCATACTTTATTGAGAGGCCAGGGCACTCCCACCCATTTCCGGCTCAAATCTCCCACTTTCCATTCCCACATGCATGACAGTGGCTCAAGAGCAAATCTGTTTTTGAGCTGTCCATGTTCTTTGGAACTTGAGGCAAATGGGTAGGTGGCCCAAAGGCACCATTTCCCCCAGGGCTTTTTCTACCTACACAGCTTTCTTGTCTCACCCTCAGGCCTTCATGTGATTCTTGGTAAGAACACACACACATTGGAAATGAAGGAGAGAACGAACCCCTACCCACTACCCCCTTTCCCCTCCCCACTTGGTCCTAGTCAGCCCAAACCTCAGCATCTGCAGACCAGATGCCAGCACTCTGGAACTTCAGCCTAAACAAGCCAGGACCAACCCAGGGCATCTGTAGGGCAGGTACCTCTCCTTCCCCACCAAATGCCTCCAATGCCTATAAGGCAAGCCCTCTGGTGGGCCATTGTGTCCAGGTCTCTCCATCCCATACTGCCCTGTCTTTCTTCCCTCTCTCCTTTCTAAAGCCTCCTATTATGCCCTATAGAGACCCTATTATAAGGTAAAAAATAATTTATCCTACATCATCAACCTCTTTCCTGAGGGTCTCCTGCACATCTGTTGGAATAGAAACCAAACTTTTCTCTGGGGCGCCCCTTCTCCCTGCAGTCCCAGGATGGAGGCTGCCTAGCCTCCCAGTTTCAGGAAGCACAGGACTGGGAGTGGTCCACCTTCTCCAAGCTCCTTCTTGCTTCTTTAAAATCATTCTCTATTCTTGGGTCAAAGCCCCATCTTCTTTGAAGCATATGCCATGTGGTTGTTGTACCTGTCTGGTGAAACCCAACTGTTTATCTTTTTTGTCCTAACATATAGACCACTAATTAAAAACAGAAATCACCCAAGAAGTATGTGGACTGGTGCTTCTGCAAGCTCCTGCTCTTCAGCGTGCCCCACAGTTTTTTTTAGCTGGCACTAGTGAGATCTCTCTCTTTCTCTTTCTGTCCTCTCCAAGCTCATTTCAAACACTTCCTAGATTGGTTAACCTGCTAACTAACTCGCCTCACTTCACTCTCAGCAAATGAGTTTATGTTCTACTATGAGCTAGAGGCTGGAGTCTAGCAAGAGGAAGTAGAGACCAGAAGTAGGAGCTGTCTGGGTTGAATCTGGGCCCTTCCCTTCCACTTCTTGGCTGTTTGACTCTGGTCTTTTTTTTTTTTTTTTTTCTTCTCTGTGCTTTAGTTTCCTTCTATAAAATGGGGAGGATACCATTCATTTTATAGATCTGTTATGAGGGTCCAATGAGTCAATGCTTAGGAAAATAAGATAGAGTCTGAAGTATGATATAAACTCAACCTTGTTTATCTTCTTTTTCAGTATTTCCAGGACTCCTCTTCTCCCCATAAGTGGGGACTTCCAGATGTAGAAGCTTGAAGGCGGAGGGCAGAGATGTCTTATGTTTGCCGAATACTACAATGCTTTATCCGTGCTTGTACTTACCATGCACTTGTCATGAACAGCCCAGCCCCTGTGACACCTCAAGTCCAAGTCAAAGGAAATTTGCACAAAAGTTGGTGCAGCTAATAACCGCCCTCCCTACTGCATAATCTCCTCCCAGTTTAATCTTTTCCATCACTTTAATGTTCCTTAATAAGCATAAGAGAAATTTTTAGGAAAAATGGTATGAGTGTCTACACACACAGTCTTTTGATTCAGAATTGCTCCCCCTCATTTTGTAGCATGTGGGACCTGCTCATGAGCGCTGGGAAACCCATCAGGTGGATCCAGGGGATTCTAACATCTCTGTACCAAGGCGATTCTTTTCCCAATGCCCAGGAAATACTTAGGAAGATGTATCCAAGTCACGAAGAGGAGGTTATGGGGCACAGCAAACAAAGGCTCTATCCTAAAGGGCCGAGGGACACACTGCTAAGGGGGTGTGAGATACTGACTGCAGGAGCTTTGGCTCTGTAACTGAGTTCCTAGTCCAGCTCACCTGCACGTCAAGTGCATAGATAATTTCTATAAATCTTTCTAACATTGGTACAGTTTGTTTTCATATGAAAGGTTTTATATTGAGCATTGAAGTGCAATAAATTCCAAGCAGTTCAGCTTGACTTCAAGGAAGACCGAAGAGATCCACGGTGAGGCACACATAATGGAGCCCAACTGTGGGGCAGTGCTGGCTCCGCCAAAAGCACAAGCCGATCCCACCGGCTGCCTCATACAGACACACGAGGACAGACACCTGAAAGAAAAGAAACCCGACACTCCTAGGAGGAGGAACACTGACGGGCCCCAAAATGTCTGATCTGCATGAGGAGTCCCCAGTCTCTTAATAAAAAGCACTAGGAAAAAATAAGAATAAGGAAAAACTATTTAAAAAAAAATCCCTCCTTACCACTTTTCTTTCCATGTAATCGCAAATATTTTGTCATTGCTCTCCCTCTGGTTGCGGGCGGTGTTGATCCGCTTTTCCCCCATTTAGACCAAGTTTATTGCTTCCTCCAATATCTTCACATCCTTTTGCCAGGTAACAGTTAATAGCATCAGAAGGTTCCAGGTCCTTATCCACATCCCCAGGAGTTCTGAATCCCATTAGTAATAAAGATTGGAAAGGTATACATTGGGTGCAGCAGGACAGAGGGTGAGAACCCCAGACAGTGGTCCCAATGGGCGTCTGAAATTTATTGGGTTGACCAAGGTTTGCTGAGGATTTACCTGGTTTTATTACCAAAACCCCTCAGTCTCAGGCACACCAGGGCAGTCAGGCACCCAGGAACTTTATAAAAACCACAGATGTTCAGGGACCCCCTCCAGACTTAATCTTATATCTGGCCTGCAGTGGGGCTGGACAGCAGTGTTGTTTAACAGCCCCCCAGGGGATGCTGATGCTCAATGAAGGCTGAAGGCTACACCTGTAAGAGAGAGTTAAGCAGCTTGTATCGGGCCAGTGAAAAAAAAGAATTCTCTTGTGATTTGATGTGTCCTCTGATCGATTTCTTACCTGACCCCAATTTCTCAGAGGCCTTTGGGATGTGCATGTACTTATGGTTTCCTACTCTCTTAGACCTCAAAAGATAAAAGAAGAGCCAAAGAAGGAAATAAGAAAATCCAATTAAATCAAATATCTAAAGTCATCACGGTGACATGCCTGACACAGAACTTAGGTAATTGCCCAAATAATTAGATGTGAATAATTTCTAGGAAACTATGGATCTTACACACCATTACCTGGTCTGTCAAGAATCCAAGGCCAGTGAATTAAAAATCCAAACTGAAAAAGCATCACTCAGGCTCAGCTGATGCCCCAGGCATGTGTACCCTCCCCTGCTCACTGCAGCACCCCAGCCGCTGGCCCATATCCTTCTTGGATTCAAAGATCCCTCAGCACATGCAAAACAAATCCAGCAACCCTTGGCAAAATCCAAGGACAAGGAGAAAAATCAAACCAAATTTAAAAAAAAGAACAAATAAAACCTAACCAAACAAAAAATTAAGAGCCAAAATACGCAACACACACACACATGCCACACACGCACACACACTCCTCAGTTATTTCTCCATAAGTTTTACTGCAGTTTGGGTGAATTTTTTTTGATTTTCAGCTCACTGTCTTAGAAACCCAACAGGAAGGAGCATGAGGCCATGGGAAAGGTGTCCACTCTGGTTTGCCTCTCTAGACAGTAGGATACTTGCTGGCATCTGATTCAGCCAATGACCAGGACTAGAGTTTTGCACGAGGGTTTGGACTTAGGTCAGTACTAAAGTGTTCTTTGACCTGACACTGTCCTTTGTGCACTAGTGGCTACCTCATCAACAGGGCCAGGAGGGAATAATGTAAGCACGCTCCATCCAGATCCTGGGTCCCAGACCCGCTTAATCTTCAGACTGGAGACTCATCTACTTTGACCCAGCTAAGAAAAGGGACTGATTGCAATCTGTATATAATGAGACTGGAAAGTCATTAGATCAAGAAAAAGAGGAATGTAGGTTACGACAGACACCTGAGAACTAAAATCTAATATGTAAGTCTAGGTATAAGTAATAAGTTGCTATTTAAAATAGTATAACCGTTAGAGCTCTGGTATTCAGTACAAAATTCTGTGGATCCAGAGTTACCTGGAGAATGGAAAATATATGGGTTCTGTGGCCACAACTCCACAGATCTCAAATCAATAATCTGGTGTTGATGTTGTCGGAAACTTGGTTCCTCTTGCCCGCGCTGTAAAGAATTACAGAGCAGCATGTCAAGTAGCCTGTAAGCAGGATTTCTTAGTACATTCTCAAGGAAGAGGATGGACCTTGCTGAGGGTGGAAAGAGAGGCATAGACAACTTGTCCCGAGGACTTGCATGATTTGCTGGGAGGGATGAGGTTTAGTATGACATTAGAGAATGAGAGTTACAAATTGATTGGCAGATAATGGTGGTGCTGACCATGGATGCTTTCCCACGGAGGACATGAGCATCTACACACCAGCATGGGTATAGATGTTCACTTTTGCACAAGCCAGATCTATGAGCATACTCTGTAGGCCTTTTTACTCCATCCGTTGTGCCTTTGAAGAGATTAGAAAACCACAGACCTATGTTCTAAACTGACATGATTCTAAAGAAAAAATGAGAACATTGGTGTCTTCAGTTTTTAGATACAAGATATATTGAAGAATAGCTTCTATTATTGTCCTTTTTAATTTCTCCCATGTCTACTGTTCCATTCACCTAATGAGCCCTCTGGCCTCTCCAGACAAGCCCTGGATGGATGCTTCATTGTCCATCAGGCATAGGGGCTGAAGGCGCTTTACTATTAATGCGACCATGTCACTGAAGTTCCAAACTGGGGCACTTTGAAAGTGAAGGGGTTAACCTGCTAACTAACCCCTATTAGTAGTTATGCTGGGCAATAGGTATAAAATGAGACCGTCTAGGATTGGACTCCTATTTCTCACTAAGTCCCTACTACCACATGGGAGTCCCCTATTCCTTAAATCTGTTGGTTAAAGACAGATTCTGTCTGAAACTTTTGCCTCCCTCTTCCACTATGAAAGCCTTGAACATTCTGGCATTTGATTGAAGGTGTGTGCCCCTATTTCTAACTCTATTATTGTTTTAAGTCTCCTTTATTACAACGTTTCCCTTATGTAGAAAAGTACATAGAATTACTGACCACACCTGACTCTGTCACTGGGGTCTCCAGCCTCCGGTCTGAAGACCGGTGCCTGTCCAGGCCTGTTAGGAACGGGAACTGTTCCTAGTTAGGAACTGTACGGAAGGAGGTGAGCTTGAATGTAATGTACTTGAATCATCCTGAAACCATCCCCCGACCCCAGTCTGTGGAAAAAGCGCCTTCCACAAAGCCAGTTCTTGGTGCCAAAAGGATTGGGGACCACTGCTACCAGATGTCTAATGGATCCTGCAGGACTCCTCGTAGTCCCGCCCCCTTGCCACCCCTCCTTCCCTCGCAGGAGAATCACCATCCTGAAGTAGCATTTCTGGGTTTATCCTTCCTTTGCATGTTTCACCACATAGGCGTGAACCATAAATATTGTCCGGCATTGTTCTCTCTGTTTTAAAATGGTATGTGTAATTCTGAAATTTGCCTTTTCTCACTAATATGTTTTTAAGAGACTTCTCCATACTGATACCTGTCACTCTAATTCACGTATTGTAAAGACTGCATAAAAGTGTATTCTAGTAGGTCATAATTTATATATTCATTCTCCTATTTATGTACATTTATGTTTTTCCAAATTTTTGCTCTTTTAAAAATAATGACTCTATGAAAATGTTACTGTATATTTTCTTTTGGAACATGTATGAGAGTTTCTCTAGAGTATATTCTTAGAAGTTGAATTTGAGGTGGTGGGTTTGTGCATTTTCAATGTTAGCAGATTTTGCTACATTTCTCTCTAAAATGACTAGACCAGCTTATATTCCCAGCATCTGAATTGAATAGTTGCTCTGTCTCCTCGCTCTTCCCAACACATGGTATTATCAGCTATATTAGTTTTATCACTCTGGTATACGATGGTGCCTTGTCATTTTAAATTGCATTTCCCTGACTACTACTGATTTTTAATATCTTTGTACTTGTTTTTTAGCCATCTAGGATTCCTCTTCTGTGAATTACCCATTCGTATTCTTTGCTCTTTTCCCCCTTTGGGTTGTTTTACTCTTGCTGATTTGTGGTAGTTCTTTACAAATTTGGGGTACAATCCTTTGTAGGTTGTATGCTTTGTAAATCTCCCAGTCCATGGCTTAAATTTTATTTTTGCTTGCATGTTCCTGTTGAATATCAGTTTCAACATAGCTTTACAATGAGTTTTGAGATCTGGTAGAGAAATACCCTTAGTTTTTTATTCTTCAAAATTGTCTCAGATGCTCGTGGTCCTGCCTCTTTATGAAATGCACTGAGAGTAAACCAAGGACTGAGGATGCCTCTGTCAGTTCCTTCATGTTGTATAATTTCCACTTTTCCCTCAGGAATCTTCACGCATTGCTTGTGATACATGATCACTGATGTACAGACCAAGCGAGGGAGCCAACATCAATTCATGTGGTAAATATTTATAAAGTTTAATTTTTTCTTTCTCTTTTGAATAAAAAATATAGAAAGCAATTTAACTATTTTCTTCCCACAGCTTAGTGGATACTTACACTCCCAAAGAGTGCAAACTGCATTTGAAATCCTTTTGTCAAGATTAAGGTGCCTCTTCAACTTCAGCAGATATTATTAAATTTCTCTCTAAAATGACTGGGCCAGGTGATACTCCCAGCCTCTGCAAACAAAAGTTCCCATTTCTCCCCATCCTTGTCAACACATGGTATTATCAGCTGTATTGATTTTATCACTCTTGTATATGAAATGGTGCCTTGTCGTTTTTAACTGCATTTCCCTGATTACTTCTGGTTTTAAATATCTTTTCACATATTTATTAATCATCTGGGATTCCTCTTCTGTGAACTACCCATTGATATTCTTTTAAAACAATAGGCTCTTGGTCCCAACATATGACTAAATCAGAATTTCTGGAGATGAAGCCTGAAAATTTGTCTTTTAAACAGTACCTGCATAATTCTGTTGTACTTCCCTGTTTGAGAACCACAATACTAATTCAGCTTGGCAAAATGGGTCATTATTCTAGGAATGACATTAGATTTTCTGGCCTCTAGGTGGCGCTCAGGTGTCTCCCTTTCCCATTTTCCACCTCACCCTTCCATTTCCAAGCAGAACTTGCCAAGCATTCAATATCCCCAGGGCCAAATCTTGCCTGCCTGCCTTTGTATGGCTTACAAGCCGGGAATGGTTTTTAAATGAACTTTAAATGGTCGAAGCAAATCATTAGAAGAAAATATTTTGCAACACATGAAAATTATATGAAATTCAAATTTCAGTGTCCATAAATAAGGTTTTATTGGAATGCAGTCATGTCTATTCAAACATATATTTTCTGTGGTAGCTTTTGCACTACAACAGCAGAGCTGATACTAGGAGTGGCCCTTATCCATGGTTTTGCTTTCTGTGGTTTCAGTTTCCTGTGGTCAACTGTGTCAATTGTGATCCGAAATATTTAATGAAAAATTCCAGAACTGAACAATGAATAGGTTTTAAATTGCATGCTGTTCTGAGTAGCATGATGAAATCTCACGCTGCCACCCCGCCTGGGACGTGGGCCATCCCTTCGTCCAGCGTACCGATGCCGTAGGTGCTCCCTGACCTCTAGTCATTAGTAGCCGCCTAGGTTAGCATATCCACCGTCGCAGTATCACAGTGCTTGTGTCAGGTAACCTTTATTTCATTTAATAATGTCCCCAAAGTGGAAGAGCAGTGATGCTGGCAATTTGTATGCCAAAGAGAAGGTGTAACTACTTTTAAATGAAAAGGTGAAAGTTCTCAACTTAATAGGGAAAGAAAAAAACAATGTATGCTGTGGTTACTATGATCTTCAGTGAAAACAAATCTATGAAATTGCCTGATTTATAAATTAAACTTTATCATAGGTATATGTGTATAGGAAAAATCATAGTAAATATAGGGTTCAATACTATCTGTGGTTTCAGGCATCCACTGGGGGTCTTAGAATGTATCCCACCACAGATAGATGGTGACTACCGTACTTCCAACAGAACCTGTGTGACCCACAAAGCCTAAAATATTTACTACCTGGCCCTTTGCCAAAATAGTTTGCTAATCCTTACTCCAGGGTGATTGGCCAGGTTGGTAGCTGGGCCATGGAGCCAGGGACGGCACCTTCACAGAGGCCCAGGGTCTAGGCAGTGATTCTCCCCTGTGACTCTCTGGGCCACTTTCTTCTCAAGGTCTTCAGTGAGGTTCTCGGAGCTCAAAGGGCCTCAAGTCGGAACACTTTACAATATTTACAGTCCCTAGGCCCTCCTACTTTATCACATCAAACTTTACTAAAATGTACTACATCCAAAAAATTCCAGCCATTGTTAATTTAACGAGAATGGTTTGCACAATATTGATATAACTTGGTGGCCAAGGAGAGTGAACTGGAATGTGCATACATGAACAATGACAGCTTCATTGTACTAGTCAATGGGGGCAGTAGAAGCCATTGAGTGAGCATGTGTACTGTGTAGCTGTCGCATTCAAAACGACTGAGTGAGTACAGCAATGAATCTGCATCAAATTTTGTGTTAAGCTTGAGGATTCCTCCATGGAAAATATTCAGATGATTCAAAAGGCCACAGCAATGGGCAGCTGGTGATTAGCAGCTTCATCACGACAATGCACAATGATGCAGCTAATGACAATTGGGAACACTGTGTGAGGTCCCAAGGTGCTTATTTCGAAGGGGACTGAGGCATCATTGTTCTATGTACACTGTTTCTTGTATCTTGTATCTTCTTCAATAAGGTTTCTATTTTTCATGTTACATGGCTGGACACCTTCTGGACAGACTAAGTGGTATATGCAACTTAAGAGTTGTGTTGAAGTGCAGTTTTTTCTAGGTGACAAAACATTACATTTTGTAGATATTTCGATTAAAAATGCATTATTTAGAGGAGTGTCCTTGCTTAGATTCAGAATCAAGGACTCAGAAACCAATGGCTTCCATTCAAATCCTGGACCTATCACTTAACTGGCAGAGCAACTGAATACTATGTGTCTCAGTTTCCCCAACTATAGCAAGGAAATAGAGGTAACAGTACCAAAAGGGTACTGAGGAGCAAATGAGTTAGCATGAGAGAAGCTCTCAGAACAGAGGCCGGGGCAATACTAAGTAGCTGTTTGCCAAAATTTTATTGTTTTTTCTGTAGTTCTCTTTTTGTATTTCAGAGCCTATACAATTTTCAAGTTGATTTTCACACACTTTGTAAAATAAGCCCTTGAGGAGTCCCCTGGGCCTCATGCACTGTGGTCTGCAATACCGAATGGTTTAGATGAGCTGTGCCCGTCTTCGGGGAGCAGAGATCTCCCTGCTGTTCCGCATGCGTGTTTTCCTCAGGTTGACCCTCTTGTTTGGTTCACCTTTATTCACCATCAGAGAAACAAGACCTAGAAGGCTGGAATTAGGGTTATGTCTTTTGGAGGAAAGGACTAGGAAAGACATTAGGCCTGTTTTTGTCCTACACCTGGGGTTTGGACTCCACGGAGTCAGCTTAATTCATGTTAAAGTAGTCATATTTAGGATGTAGTGTTCTATAGTTTGTGTAGCTTCAGAATCCTGGGTGCTAGTCAAGACATTAATATTCAAATTGTTTCTTCATAGGATATATTCTATAGTAAAATAATGCATTTGACCACCACCATCTCTGACTATAGGAATCCTCCATATCTCTTTAGCTTGCACGTCTTAGGCTGGAGACCTGGGTCCTTTGCTAGCACTGCTCCCTCAGACTGGGCTGTGTTAACTATCTTTCTGCAGCCAAGACACTCTGTCTGGACTGAAGAGAACTTTGCAAGGCTCTCCAGTAGCTTAATTGCTGTGTTATTCTGTTTCCCTTTTCTGTCTGCTATATTTAGGTAGGTTTCAAGCTAACAATAACCCTAGTTGGCATGATTGTACACCAAGCCATTTTTCAATTTCTCAATACTCAGTTTTTTCCCCTGTAAATCTTAGTGTCACTATGTAGTGAATAATATCTTTGTAAGTACATGAGTGACCTCACTTACTGCTGCCCATATTTAGAAAAAAAGAATACTTGTTTTTACATTATATATTGAAAAAAGAAAGTAATTTATGTCTTTGAAAAGAAAAAGCTTAACAATACAGTTGATTTTGCTCTAGGATGAATTGACACCAGGTCTCCACTCCTTTTCTGCTTTCCTTTATCCTTTGCCCAAAGCAGCCAAATGAGTTTTGCTATGACCCATCATGGTAATAACCAAAACACCAACACCAGGCTCTTGTCAGTTTTACAGGGCAGTGATGTGAAAAACTGATGCAGAGCCAGCAGTCAGGGCCAAAATGACCTTGACTTGGTCCTAATGCAGAAATTTATTCTAAAGTCAATTTGATTGTAAATTCAGGTTGTGCATGGATTCAGTGCAGGTGGGTGCTAAGTTCTGTGGTTTCCTAATGCATGGTAGTGTTTCTAATGCCCTGCTTAGGGAGAAATTCTGTAGCCTTTCTAACCTGTTCTCATGACTTTCCTCTCCCCAAACAACTCTTTTTCCTCATTCTTAATAAAGAGGTATTGCCTGGGCACATGAAACAGCATGTGCATGGATTGAGAGATAGAACAAGTTGGATAGGTTGTGACCGTTTTCCATTAACTCAGACTATCTAGAATACTGGGATGCAGAAGAGATGATGCTGGAGAGGTGAGCTGGGTACAGGCTGAATAGGTCTTTTATTCTGAATTTAGATTGAATCTTGAGACAAGGGTCACAATTTTAAAAGCCTTCAGGGGACACGTAGATTTTGAGAGTGACTCAAACGGCTGAGTGGTAGTAGGAGAGAATTTGACCCATTCAAAGGGGACAACTGCAATGTTACCAACCAATGGTGACTATGTGCAAGTAATATTTTTCAAACAAATCTGTTTTTAAAAATGTTGGAAGTTAATTAAAACCTCCTATAGTTTAGGTTACCTTGTGAGGAAAGTTAGTAAGCTATTGGAATAGACAGTGACAGGGTCCTAGACTAGGGTTTGTTCAGTGAAAACTAATCCTTCTCTGTCGTTTTGCTCCTGGAGTCGTCACTATCTGGTTAGTTCTCCTAACGCAGATGTTCAGAATGTCAGTGGTTGAGTTCTTAGCCAGGCAAAAACTGTTCAGCTTCTCCTCAGTATCACTTGTCTAACCATAGAAGTGAGTCTAGTGTTTATGACAAACCTCGTTTTGTCTGACTGTGGGCCAGTGACTGTGCACACAGTAGGTGCTTAGTTCACACTACATAAATAAATTAATGCAAGAATGTTTCACTTTTTCTGATGGAAAATACAATCCTTTGGAGTAGATGAAATCCTGTGTCTTCGAATATTGATGACAGATGGTTGTTTTATAGGACCATAAAATAAAAACTTCATTTCCAGCTCATGGCCGACTTAATTATATGCCAACGCAGTGTGCTGAAATCTATTTTTTTAAAAAAATTTATGTGAGAGGAAAGCTATATTGTGAGGAGAAATCTCATGATATGCTGCCTTTGCAAGCTCTTGGGAATAGTCTTCGTCCTAGGGTAGGCAGGACTTGGAGCAACAATGAAGTAAATCTTTCAAGGAAGACAAGGTAGATTGTCATCCAGAAAAGGAGGTTCTATTGTTATAGTGCAATACTTGCAGGGACACTTCCCTTTTATCACTCATTCAGTGTGCCTTTATTAAGAAAGCGCTCTTTTATCAGGTGCTGGGGGTATGGCAGTGAATCAGACATTGCCCTGGCCCTTATAAGCAGATAATCATAACAGAGCAACAAGTGATGGAAGGGAAGGTGCCCCATGGTGTCTGGGGAACTCCAATGAGGGTGGGATGGGTGCCCTGAAGGGATTTTGTGAGTAAGTGAAAGTAATCCAAGAGCAGATGCTTTTTGGGGAGATGGGATGGGGTGGGTAGAGGAGTGTACCAAGAATAATGAAGAGTTTACTCAAAGCCCAGGAAATGAGAGCAAGCTTACTCTGTCTTTAGAAGGGAAAGAAGTTTATTCTAGCTAGAATTTAGAGTGTAAAAGTGAACTTACAATTTCTGAGGCTACAGCCATGAGTAGATCCTGCAGGGCCTTGTAACCATGTTAAGAAGTTTGGACTTTATTATAAGGACAAAGGGACACCATAGGATTTTAATCAAGAAACTCATCAGGGGATTCACACAATCATTCTTTACATTTTAGAAAGGTCACTTTCTGGGAAGGAGACTGAATTGAATAGGCTTGAAGCAGTGGGACCAATTAGGAAAGGGGACAGTTGACAGTGACCTGGAATAGAAGCCTGGCAGAGTAATTAGAGAGAACTACATAGATGTGAAGAGTTCTTAAGAGATAAGTGTCCTCTTTCTTTCACACACACACATACACATATGCACACATACACACAATCCTCCAGAAGCTGATCAGTGATGGCAGACTAAGAAGAAATCAGGGATAAACCTCCTTGTGGGTGGTGTTGGCCCCACGGAGATAAGAAATGCAGGAAGGGGAGCAGGCTTTGGTGGGGGGTGGTGTCCAGGGGATAGATACGGTTTGGGATATTGAGTATTTTTTGTATGCTCAAATAGTAGTATCCAGTAAGCAATCTGATAAATGGGTCTTAAATAAGGAGATTTGACAGACATCAATATGTTGGTAATAACTGAAGCTTATGAAAGGATGGACAAAGTATTTGAGCAGATGGCCTCTCATTCATTGTCATGGGCCAGCAGGTGGACAGACAATCAAAATGTTGGTTAACATAGAGGACAAAAGAGGTACATCTATGTGTAAAATGATCAAACTACCTGTTAACTTAAAACATAAATATATTCGTATGACAATCTTTGATATAAAATTATGGGTTTTAAAAAACTTAGGTGAAATAATTAGAGTTCTATATGGTCTTTCTTGCTTAGCTTGTACTTAGAATGTATTATCTGTGATTTCCAGGGTCAGTTTTTTTTAAAACATTTTATTTATTTACTTTAAGAAAGAGGGGAAGTGAGAAAGAAAGAGAGGGAGATAAACATCAATGTGTGAGAGATAATGTCAACTAGTTGCCTCTCGCACACCCCCATCTGGGGACCTGGCTCACAACTCAGGCATGTGCCCTGACTGGGAATTGAACCAGCTACCTATCCGTTTGCAGGCTGGTGCTCAACCCCACTGAACCACACCAGCCAGGGTTCCAGAGTCAGTTTCTATACAGAGGAACCAAAGGGCACTTGAAAAAATGTATATATATATATATATATATATTTTCTCTAGATGTTCACTTTTTCTTTTGGTTATTTATAGTTGTGTAAGTAAAAAAAAAATATTCATTTGAAATATGTTTTGGATGAGAGCTCTAGGGATACCCTGAACAACCAAGAAGATAAACAAGTTGGTCTTAGAGCAACAAGCATGAAATATCACTGGAGACAAAAATGACAAAACTGAAATTGTCCTGCTTTGGGCACATCATGAGAAGGCAGGGTTCTTTGAAAAAGACAAATAATGCTGGGAAAAATAGAAGGCAGCAGGAAAAGTGGAAGAGCAAACATGAGATGGACTGACCTCAAGAAAAAAAGTCACAAGTCTTCAGGAGCTGAGCAGAGCTCTTGAAGACAGGACATTGTGGACATCACTACTTTACAGCTCGCCAGGACTCAGAGCTGATTCAACTATAAGAATACAGTCAACATAATTCATTTTATTTTAACACTTTGTCTTTATTGAGTCTTTTAAAAGTATTTGGCTATTTTTTTTGCAATCACATTTTATTAAATTACGCAATATTTAATTAATATTTAATTTAAAATATTTAATTTTCATATTTAATATAAAATAATAAGTGGAGTGAGATGAGAGACAAATACTCCCAGCGAATACATAGCCCAATGAGTGGGGGCATTTTACAGAGTAACTGAGCAACCTGAGCATGGGTCAGAGTATTTTACAAAGAAAATGAGGAATATTAGTTTATCTGATAGTAGTTGAGACTGTGTAAGAGAGCTAATATAACAGAAATCTTATTAATATAAATATAGTGATATTTGTTTTCTAATCCCAAATTCTGTTTTGCAAAATCAACCTTTAAAATAAAACATTTAAAACATTTACCCATTAGATTCCACTTATAAGTTAGATTATATGATATTTGTCTTTCTTTGAGTGGCTTATTTCACTTAGCATAATAGACTCCACTTCCATCATGCTATTGCAAAAAGTAAGAAGTCCTCCATTTTTACTGCTACATAGTATTCCTTCGTGTAAATGTACCACAGCTTTTTTAACCATTCATCTAATGGGCACTTAGACTGTTTCCAGATCTTGGCTATTGTAAAAAACACTGCTATGAACATAGGGGTGCATATGTTCTTTTGAATTGGTGTTTTGGGATTCTTAAGATATATTACAACAAGTGGACTAACGACCAGACTAGAATCAGAGGCCTAGAAACATGGAACAGACTGACAGTTGTAAGAGGAGAGGGGAAAGTTGGGGATTGGGTGAAAGAAGATGAAGGGATTAGTCAAAGATCATATACATATGACCCATGGACATGGACAATGGTGTGGGGATTGACTGTGGGAATTGGGGGAAGGATGGATGGAGGAAGGCGAAGGGGGAAAAAGAGGACAACTGTAATAACATAAACAATAAAATATTTAAAAGAAAAAATAAAATGTTTACCTCTGCATTTACCAGAATTACTTCTCTTGTCTTTCTGCTTATTACAGGAGCAATTAGGCATGCACGAGTCTATCTTTCTTATTTTTCAAATTAATAAACAGGATTCCATATTAAAACAATGATCTTAATGTTACACTAAGCCTTGGTGACCAAGAGCAAATTTTTGAATCAAGAGAAATTCTTCCTTCCTCACTGGTTCTGAAGTGTTCTGAACTTTTTACCAAACCTTGTCTTACGCACAGATGGTAATCAGATCACCTAGTTTTAAAATCATTCTTTTGCACTTAGCATCATCAGCCTCCTTTATTTTTATTTATTGTTATTATTTTTAAATCCTCATCCAAGGATATGTTTATTGGTCTGAGAGAGAGAAAGGGGGGTGGGGAGGGAGGAGGAGGGAGAGAGAGAGGAGAGAGAGAGAAACATCATTATGAGAAACACAGATAAGCTGCTCCCCATTCACGCCCTGACCAGGGATTGAACCCGCAACCAAGTGAGCCACCTAGCCAGGGCATCATTGGCCTGTTTGACCTCTTTCAGCAGTTTGTGTTCAGCCTGGTGGCTACTCATCGTCAAAGTGGCTTCATGTCTCTCTCTCTCACTGGCTGCCCAGGAGTGTTTCAGGCGACGGGCTTTATTTCCCAGTCTGCTAATAACTCCCTGGGCTTCTCCTTCAGTACCTCACTGAGCTCCTCTGTATGGGCAATACTCTGTTGACAAAAAAAAAAATTCCTATTGCAATGACAGACCTCCCTACTGATTTATTTTGTCTTGATAGAGGAAAGAAACAGCTTCTTTCTTGAACTCAGTATTTCTCATCCCCACCTGACCATACCCCGCGTTGTTCCTTCTTCTGTCCCCTCTTGTTCCTGACTCCATCATCCCCTTTATCCGCCTGTGATCCCAAACCATAAATATGAGTGGCATCCTGGCCTCTTTTTTTCTTTTAACCTCATATTCTAATTGTCACTGCATGTTAGCAATTCTTCTAGATTTATTCTCCCAATTTTGCCTTCACTGTCATTGGATTATTTTCCATCTGGATTACAGTTTACAACTCCTAATCCACTTCTTTCCATTAAATTCTCCTCACTTTCATCAGTCATCTGTATTACCACCAAAGTGATATTCCCCAAATGCAAATCTATATACATCATTGGCCCATTTAAAACTCCACCCAGTTGCTCCTCTCCTTCAGGACCGAGTCCAAGCTTTGTGCTTTCTCCTGCCGGTCTCTCCAGCTGCCCCTGAGTGCACCAGGCTCCTCTGAGGCCCCCAGCTCTGCTTCATGGCTCCATACCCTCTCGCACTATGTGCGTCCCTTCAGCCTAGAAGCCCTTCCCCACTTGGAAGCACGGCAGATCCCTTCCCATCCTTTAAAACCCATGTACTACTTTCTCCCAGCAGCTGCCTTGTGCCACTTCTGTCCTTCACCCCTTCCTGAATGTTATTTCGGAATATTGCTCTGCCTCCTGTGTGGAGATGGTTGTTGGATCGTGTGTTTCCCTCTGACTGGGATCTCCTTGACCGCTGCCTCACTCCTCTGGGTTTTCTAGCAAAGTACTGACCTCATTGAAGGAAATGAACATTTATCAATGGTTGGTGTATAAATTAATAAGTATATAAATGAATACCCCTATCACAGTTTCTTCTTTATCCTCTGTGTTATTAGGGAAAATTGCATCTTAAATATGGGATGTGGTCACTGCGTCTGGTCCTAGTGGAATTAAAGGTGAGATAGAAAAGATCTCCACTGGAAATAAAATAAGCTGTAGGATGCCCCAGATATTTGGCACTTCAGGAATTAGAAAGGAAGCATGACTGTTCTCCGCGTATTGGACTTGCCTCAACCCGTCCTCATGCTGGAAGGAAACTGCACCAGCTGGCTACTAACATAGGACTTTTCCTGGCTGGCTTTGTGGAAACTCTCCTGGTAAGGTCAGATAAACCGTGTATAACCATAAATGTCATTTTAAAAATTTCTTAAAGTTAATGAACTCTCAGTGTTCCGTGGCAACCTGAGGGAGGGAGACTTCTTGGCAAGAGTTAGGGCTTAGTGGGTCAGCCGTTAGGAATGTGGGTTTTATTGTCCACTTAGCGGTAAAACCTCTAAATGCCGAGATGACATTATCTGTGAAGCAGCTCCCCGTTCTCTAGCATGCCAGCTCCGGAATAACTAATGCCCAATTGGGCCAGCAATTTCTCACTAAATTAGTTGGGACTCAGGCTTGCTGATAAAACAGGCTAGCTAAACTAGCATAAATACAAAAGAGGAATTTACTCCAAGAGTGCAAGATTGTCTCATGGAACCCAAGAATGAAGAAGCAGCTACTGGAATGACTGCACCCAAAAGGGCTCTGGACTATCAATCATAGCTTCTTGCCTCTCTGCAGTTTTAATCTTCTCTCCTTTCCGTTTTTTGTGGATCAGCAATCTTTCCTTGTGGGTGAGAAAGTTTTTCTTTTTAACAGTTTTTAAATTTTATTCTTAAAACTATTATACAGTTATGTATGTTCCATGTCTTCATATATACAATGGAATGCTACTCAGTCATAAGAATAGATGAAATACTGTCATTGGTGACAAGATAGATGAATCTGGGGAATATCATGCTAAGCAAAATAAGTGGGACAGAAAAAGTCAAGAGCCATATGATTTTACTCATATGAGGAATATAAAACTGAAAGCAACAAATGAATGAACAGGACAAACAAACAAAAATTCATAGACACAGACCACAGTGTTCTGGTTACCAGAGGGAAAGGGGAGTGGGGGAGTAGTAAAGGGTAAAGGGGTCAAATATATGGTGATGGAAGGAGATGTGACTTTGGATAGTAAACATACAATGCAATATACAGATAATGTATCATGGAGTTTTATACTTGAAACATATAAAATTTTATTAACCAATGTCACCCTAGTAAATTTAATTTAAAAAGTATAATACAGTAAAATTTTTCTCTTGAAAAATATTTGTGAATTTTGTGAATTTTAACGTAAGTATAAATTGGTGTAACCACAACCACAATCAGGACGCAAAACATTTTCATGACCCCCAAAACTGCCTCATGCTACCCCACCCATAACCCCTGGCCAACCACAGACATGTTTTCCATCACTATGGCTTATCGTTTTGAGAATGTCATATAAACAGAATTTTATATATATATATTTATTATATATAAATATATTTATTATATATAATATATATTATATTTATCATATATATTTATTATATATAAATATATATAATAAATATATATATATAATTTTAGGGGACTGGCCTCCCTTAATCAGCCTAATGTCTTGGAGATTAATTCAAGTTAAAGTGTGTACCAATAGTGTCTTCTGGTTCCAGCTGTATGGAATTCCATTTTGTGGCTGCACCAGAGTGTGTTTCTTCCTCTCCTTACTGAAGGATGAGATAGAGTTTTAAAGCTTACCTCTTTATTTACCTGAAACAGATTAACTGATGTTCATGGTTTCAAATCTAGACAAGCCTGTGAAGTACTCACAGGACCAGCATGGATTAGATTACCATCCCTGGAGAAATACACTAGGATGGGGTAAGATGTTAGGACTGGTCCAGCTCGGGGCCCATGCTCGTCCCTGGTGTGTCACTTATGGCCAGGAGTGCAGAGTTAGGAGAGAACAGGGCAGCTGCCACAGAGACCATGAAGATGGAAAGGGAGAGGTGGGAAAACAAGGCACTCTTGACCTATGCCTCCATGAACTTGTTCTTCATCAAACTCCCTCTCTGATAAACCAGCCTAAAAGCTATGGCTCCCCATCTTTAATCCCTAAACTCTGAGAACTGTGCTGTAAACTCAGTTTGGTAGAAAGGATTATATTCCTTCATTGTCTGAGTGGTAACGGACAAGGGTAGTGGTTGCCCATGTGGCCCAGCCCATTCACCTTGGCGGGACTGGCCCTGCTCTTGTAGCTCTGTGACTTGTCCTTAGCAATGATCCGGATTCAAACAGAAGATGGACGGAACATATAGTTTAAGCCCAACCTGGGTCAGGCATTTTGCTTGCAACTGATGTTATTCTCTCATTTTTTTTTCCTTTCCTTGAAAGATGAAAGGTTTCTTTTTCTTGTTTTCCCATCTATGGCATCTTTTTAATCAGTGCTTCACTATCTTCAAAATACAGTTTTCTAGCTAGTGCACAATAATGGCTGTGATTGACTAAAGGTTGAAACCAGGCTTCTATTCCACTCTCTCTGACTCCCATACATCACACGCATCAGGCAGAGCTGCCTCTGCTTAAATCCCTAAAACAAAACAAAACAATACAAACAAAAACCAGAAAAGGAAAAGCCCAACCATTGTTGATCTCACCCTCAGAGGTGCTTTTGCCTTTGTTGGGGGATAGAGGAGGTGCTCTCAGTCATGCGGGGAGCAGGTGGCATTCAGGGCCTCCTCTCCCTTCAGCCAGAGCTGTGAGCTGTTATTCACAGGGCTTCTGTGTAGATTCTATTAGAAGAATGAATTCCAGTGCTGCAAAAAATCCTATGAGCTCCTCCCTAGCCAAACACAGAGACACAGGTCCCCATTACTTATACATGCTGACAGCTGGTCTTCCTCCTGTTTCATCTGTTTTGCTTTTCTTCGGACTACTCTTCTTATGTGCTAGTTGTTTCTCCAGGATCTGCCTTGTATACAATCTCATTATCCCTTGTTAGAGTATTCAGGAAAAATTTCTTTTTGTAGTTTTTCAATTTTTAAAAAATTTATTGAAATAATCAATGTTCATTATAGAAAAACTATAAAATATACAAGAAAAAAGAGGTGACTAAAATTTATCCTTCATTCTATCTCCCAGAGATAGCAACTTTTAATATTCAGTTTAACAGTAAATCCTATTGTTATACCTTCAAAATATTTGGGAAATCCATTCATTTTATTCCATTTCTACTGTCAGCACTCTAGTCCCAGTCTCTTAACTGGTCTCTTAATCTATTAAAAATAGAAACCCAACACACCGCTCCCCTGGGTAAAACCTTTCAATGACCTCAATGGGCAAGTAAAACACTCTTCCTATGAGCCACAGGGGCTGTGTGCTTCGGCCCTGGGAACTTCTTTAGCCACGTTTCACTCTCTCCACTATGTTCAGAACTGTAATAAAATAAATTTCTGTTGTTTTAACCATCCAGGCTGTAGTATTTTGTTACGGTAGCCTGAGTTACCTAAGAAACTGGCCAGCTGTCTTCCTCAAACGCTGAAAAGCTCATCCTTAACTTTTCCATCCCATGGCCCTGAAGAAAAGGAGGCACTTTAGAGACCTACCTTGTCATGGATTACCAGGCACATCAATAAAGCCTACAATGTACCTCTCCACCAAAGAAAACAAAAACGAAGCAAAGCAACAGCAACAAAACTGAATATCCCAAACTATTCAAACCAGAAAACAGAAAGCAACAACATAAAGAAAAGAAAAGAAGGAAGGAAGGAAGGAAGGAAGGAAGGAAGGAAGGAAGGAAGGAAGGAAGGAAGGAAGGAAGGAAGGAAAGAAGGAAGGAAAATCGTTAGCAGCATAAATTCCCTGGCTAAAATCTCTCACGTGGGGGCAAATGAGATTTTCTGAGCTGCACCAGTGTCTAAGGCTTGGGATTCCCAGTGGAAGACTTTTATGACAGAGAAGGAACTCAAATGTCAGACCTGAAGCTTCTTTTTTTTCTGACAACAGGTAGAGGCAACTTCTGCTTCTAGAAGTTCATGGTGCTAAAGTAACTGGACAGGAATAAATTAGCCTTAGTAAATGATCTGTCTTGTGACCAATCTTTGCTCACACTTCACATATCACTCTATTTTTGTTTGAATACATAGCAATTTAAACATTTATGTAGTAATATATAGTTACAAATGATTTTTCACATACATTATCTATGTAATTCCAGTTCCTATATTCAAATACAAACTAGCCACATCTCAGGAATCTCCAGTCCTGGGTCTCTAATCCCTATTTTATCAATAATTTGCATTTAAATTTGCATTAAATAAGTGGGTCACCTTTGAATATCCTAATTTCCCTTCCTATGCTCCAAGATTCCATTCTCCCCTTTTCTGTCCTGTGGTTTTATCTGACAAAATGCTCAGTGGGTACTCAATATATATTTGTTGAATGAATAACTGAATGAATAAACACATGAATAGGTCTACATTTAAATTAATAGCCTAATGCATTTTTCCTTCTTGCTTGAACCCCTTAGTTAATTCTTCCATGGTTTTGTCTCCTTTGTCCACATCTCTTTCATATCTTACTTGTCTACATTGAGAGTACAGCAAGCAGTAAATTCCCCACTGAACACACCAAATACTTTCCTTCTAAGCATCTGCATGCAAATTTTTGTCTCTGCTTGAAATGCCCTCTTCTCCCATACCCTGTCCACCAGATGAACTCCATTCATCCATCATGGTCTAAATACCATGTCTAACCTGTGGATTTCCCACTGCATCCTCCCAGTCAGTATTAATTGCTCTCCTCCATTGCACTTTATAGATGCTTCTACTGTATAATTTATAACACTGAATTATAATAACTTATCTTATGGATTTCTTTGTCTCTTTCCTAGACTGGTGAATCCTAACTCAGACTGCGTAGCAAAATTACCTGAAGAACATCTACTGAATCAGGATCTCTGGGATGAAGCCTGGGGATCTTTATTTTTATTTAACAATGATCTCAGTTGCAATCTTTTGCAATCCTTGGGCTGGTTTTAGCAAATTGTTGCTTAGACTATGTGGTCCTTAAATCAAGCAATGCATTTGATATCTTTGTATCCTAAGCCTCGCATAGTATTGGTCTACAGGAGGCACTCAATGCCTGTTTATTGGCCAAATCTGAACTGATCATAACTTCTGTCTACAACTTTCAAATTCTTGAATTTAACGGAGAAAAAGGGCATGATATAAATGGGGAAGGAGCGCTAATTGTAGAATTTCCAGCAGCAGTTTGGTAGATGTTTGAGGGCAAAGCAGTCTTCCTAATAATTGTTAATATGACCCATAAATAAGGCCTTTGCATAAAGGAGGGAGTCTCTCTTACCCAAATTTACTGGGAGCTTCCCCCTGACTTTCATTACAGATTGTGTGAACTAGCTAGGGCAGTCATCCCAGTCATGTATGTGCACATCATCTTCCTCTCATCCTTTGGTGTGGGTTACCAGGATATAGAGTCTCAGAAAGTGTTTATTGGTCACCAGTGAGTAGGATGGCTACTGATCAAGTTATCGAAAGCATTAAAACATGAAAAAGTGAGTTTTCTCCTGCAACACTTCAGAGAATTTAAACTAAGAGCTTTCAGTAGTTCTTTGCTATCTTCTTCCCTGTTTAAGAGCAGTGAAGTTTTGTGAATCATAATAGATAGAGCCTCTACTGCTCTAATAAAATGAAACAATAAAAGAAAGCTTGAGAGTACTGGTAACTATGAGATCTCTTTTTCCTGAGTAACACTAAAGCACTTTGAGAATGTGAGCTATCAGGACACTAACTGTCAAATCTTCATCTCTAGTCAGATTACTTAATTGCTTCTCTGGGACAACATTGATTTTTTGCTTCATCACACATTGTAAAATTATTAGTTCCTTAAATGTAAGGTATATCCCTCATTCCTTTTCGTATTTATCTTATGGCTTTATCCAATGTAATGATCAACATGTTAAACTTGTTAATATAACATCCTTTGCTTTTATTTTTATTTTATTGTTTTAATGATAAAGGTAATATAAACTTCTAAAGTAATCCCCCTCCTACATGTATGAATATCTCAAGTAAAAAGTTAAAGTTCATAAAGATAGGGGGAAGGCTAGAATGATCCCTGTGTTGTCACTGGAAAGGGATTTGTGTTGCCATTGATAGCTACAATCACTATTAACTACCACTATAAAATAAGAACACACACACACACACACACACACACACACACACAGCCTTTCATTTAGAATAAGATATACAGGCTTTTTCTGCCATAGTTCTTTTCCTTCCTCTCCCCTCAGTAGTCTCTCTTTTTTTATGTCTTCATTCTCCAACATCTGACTTTTGGAAAACTGGCACATTTCTCCTTCAGTACTGACTGGCTGATTTGAACAGTATGGTCAGAGGAACAAAAACAGGAATTCCAGGGACTGGAATGGAGCTGAAGTCAATGTGAGGCCTGCAGGATGAAGCAGGGATTGAACACAGAGCAGGCAGAGATGGAAGGAGCTGGAGGCAAACCTGAGTGACCAGGAGCTCATCTAATCCTAGATTTCAAGAATTGCATCTCTTTAGTGAGCAGTTGGGCTTTTGACTGTCTTCCTTCCTATGGGCCCCCATTGTGTGTATATGGGTATTCACACGAATATTTTAATGCTTTTATTATAGCATTTATAAGAATGTTCTTTTAGGTTCCATTGTTGATAGTTGTGAATTTGTTGTCATCTCACTGTTCATAGTTTTTGATCCTCATCTTTTTTCTTAGAAGAGTTCCTTTAACATTTCATATAATATGGGCTTGGTGATAATGAACTCCTTTAATTTAACCTTATCTGGGAAGCACTTTATCTGCCCTTCCATTCTAAACTAAGCAAATAACAGGAAGAGAATCACAGAAAAGGAGATCAGAGGGGAGGGGGTGGAGAGTGGGGGAAAAGGTACAGGGAATAAGAAGCATAAATATTAGGTACAAAATAGACAGGGGGAGGTTAAGAACAGCATAGGAAATGGAGAAGCCAAGGAACTTACATGTATGACCTATGGACATTAACTAAGGAGGAGGGGAATGCTGGTGGGAGGGGGGTGCTGGGTGGACGGAAATAAAGGGGAGAAAAGAAATGGGACAACTGGACAACTGTAATAGCATAATTAATAAAAAATGTATATAAAAAGAGTGTTTTGAGGCTGTTTATCTGTTCTCTGCCTCTATATTTTATTCATCTTTGAGTCTCTGTAGCCTGGATAGTATCTAAAATGTAGAGAAAAGCTTAACAACAGGTATATTGGTTGAATGAGAGACTGAATGAATAGTGGTTGGGATGGGTAAAGTGTGGAGCTGATCAAAATCTAGATACATCAGGTGAGATTAGATCAAACATATCCTAACACACTACTGTCTTTTATTGGGTAGCTGGGATTTTTAGTGTTTAAAGAGAATTAGTTTAGAGCCCAGATATGACCAAAATCCTTTCCAATACCTGATACAGGCACCAAAATAATTCTGAATCAAGGATTTCATAGAAACATGAGGACAATCAACAGATGATTTGATGTCTCTTTGAAATTCTAATTTCACTCCTTATTAGCTCTATGACCTTGGGCAAGATACCTCCCACCTTTAAGCCTCAGTTTCCCCATTTGTAAAATGGAGTTATGTTCTAACCTACATCATAGAGGTTGGGTTGAGGTATTATTGAATTGAATGATGTGGTGCTTAAAATAGAACCTGGTACATATTAAAGAATCAATTATTAAAGTACTTCTTAATTCCCCACCAACCGTATGCTTGTGATCCACCATCCAAGATATTGTACATCTCATTGCCACCAACTTCTCCCAGTCTGTTATCCTTATTTGCTTCCCTCTCTCCATTGCTGGCCTTTCCAGTTCTGATAATGTATCCCTTCTAACTATTTTAACTACGTCCTGTGTATGATTAAAATAATAGCAAGCTTTTATGAAATATTTATCTCAGACACAGTGCCAAGTGCTTTCCATCAATTATTTTATTCTTTCCCACAACTGTATGATTTCAGTGCCATTATTTTCTTCAATTTCATGATGAAGAAACAGAAGAGGGACTAGTAACTTGTCTGAGATCACACAGCTCATGATTGATAGAAACCTGTATAAACCTGGCCTGTCATCTGAACCACTTCATTATCTTTCCTCTCCTGTATGCACAAAAAAATTCCCCTTCTCCATTCCCTTCACATGGAACTCCCTGTCCTCCCACCAGGACAAGTGATGCTTCCTTGGGTTGCTTCACTTTGGGGTAGATACTGCCTAGCTCTATTCATCCCAAGGCCACATACTAGTGGCTAATACTCGGTTGAGTCTGAATTCTACTAACCCCTTGAGATGGGTTGAGTTTCAGGCCCCAGGTCTTATAGTTTTCCAGGTCCTGCTTAGATAAGATGCATGGGCAACAGGAAGCCATCTCTGACCTACTCCTACCTTACAAATAACATCTTCTTTCGATTGTTCTGTCTACTTCTACAGAATCTGTGCCCTTTTCAAAACTGACTTCCCACCGCCATTTTTACCTTGTGTATTTATTTTCTACAACTATATATATATCATAATTCAGAGGGCAGAGTCATGTCACACTTTCTTTTTTTTTCATTCTCTTGTTACTTTATTTTTGAGTGGGTTATTTTTTCTTTTTTTTAAAATCATGTTTATTCTATTACAGTTGTCTCAATTTTCCCCCCTTTTTCCTCCTCTACCCATCCCACCCTGATCCCTGCTCCCATAGTCAATACCACTCTGTTGTCCATGTCCATGGGTCATTCATACATGTTTTGTCTAGTCCCTTCTCCTTCCCCATCCCCTCTGGTCACCTTCAGTCTGCTTCATGTTTCTATGTCTATGGTTTATTTTGTTCATTAGTTTATAATGTTAAATAGATTCCACTTATAGTTGAGATTATATGGTATTTGTCTTTCACTGACTGGCTTATCTCACTTAGCATAATATTCTCCAGTTCCATCTCTGTGTTCACAAAAGGTACTCTTTCTTTCTATTCTTCCTTCCTTCCTTCCTTCCTTCCTTCCTTCCTTCCTTCCTTCCTTCCTTCCTTTCTTTCTTTCTTTCTTTCTTTCTTTCTTTCTTTCTTTCTTTCTTTCTTTCTTTCTTTCTTTCCTTTCTTTCTTTTCTCTTTCCCCTTCCTTCCCTCCTTTCTTCCTTCCTTCTCTCTTTCTTTCTTTCTTTCCTTCCAATGCAGATTTTATTTACTTATGTATTTATAAATGTCAAAATCCATTATAAAGTATTAAAAAAAATTAAATCTATTATAAAGTCTCAGCAGTTAAAGCAACATGACACCAGCATAGATATAATCAAGTAGATCAATGAAATAAATTAGCATTCTAGAAACAAAAGTATATCTATCTAATAATGTAATATATGATGAAATTGGTATATCAAATCAATGCATAAAATAGTCTTATTCAACAACTAAGGTGCATGAACCACTATTACTTGAAATAAAACAAATATAGAGCCTTATTTCACACATTATCCAAAAAATATTCAGGTGAGTTAAAAATCAACATGTAAAATCTAAGGAGTTTTATGAGAAAATACAAAATAATGTTTTTCTTACCCTGAAGTAAAATATTCAAACCCAGAAGCTATAAGGTATTGACAATATGACCATATTAAACATTTAAGACTACACAGTAATATACATATTAGAAAGTTAAAGGACAAGTAATAGAATAGGAAGGTATTTGCAAACATCTAAAAAAGGGTTAATAGTTTTTGTTTTGTTAGGGAAAAAATTCTCCATTTAATCAAAAAATGGATAAAGAATACCAAAAAGTCATTTAATGCTTTTTAAAAATAATAGAAATATGCAAGAGATCAATAATAAAGTAACAATTAAAATAATACATCAATGTCACAATCAGATTAACAAGTATTAAAAATATTGATAATATCAAGTATTGGTGACTGCAAAAGGAACTGGGTATTCATAGACTCTTTTTCTTTATCTTCTTAAAGCAGTCTCTTTAGCATATTTTGCACTGCTGGTTTGGTGGATGTGTATTCTTTTAGCCTTCTCTTTTCTGCGAAACTCCTTATTTCACCTTCCTTTTTAATTGAGAGCCTTGCTGGGTAGAGCAGTCTTGGTTGCAGGCCTTTGCTTTTCATGAATTGGAATATTCTTTGCCATTCCCTTCTGCCTTGTACCGTTTCTGTTGAGAAGTCAGCTGCTAGCCGTATTGATGCTCCCTTGTATGTTACTACCTCTTTCTCCCTTGCTGCCTTTAGGTTTCTCTCTTTGTCTTTGATATTTGCTATTTTAATGATGATGTGTCTTGGAGTGGGCCCCATTGCGTTCCTCTTGAATGGGACCTTCTGTGCTTCCTGGACTTGTGTGACATTTTCTCTCCTCCAATTAGGGAAGTTTTCCATCATTACTTTTTCATACAGGTTCTCTATCTCTTGCTCCTCCTCTTCTCCTTCTGGTATCCCTATTATATGGATATGATTCCGTTTCAGGTTGTCCTGCTTTCCCTAAATGCCTCTTCATTCCTTTTTAGTCTTTTTTTGTTGTTGTTTTCTTGCTCTTTCTGGGAGCTTTTTTTCTACCTTATCCTCCAGCCCGCTGATTTGATCCTCTGCTTCATCCAGCCTGCTTTTGATTCCTTCTGCTGTGTTCTTCAATTCAGAAATTGTATTCTTCATTTCCTCTTGTCTCTTATTGATAGTTTCTATGCTTTTTCATGCTGATATACTTTGCAGTAAGTTCCTTGTAGTTTCCCTTTAGTTTTTTGTAATTCTCTCTGAGCTCACTGAACTCATTGAGCTTCCTTAGAACCATTGTTTGGAACTCAATATCTGATAGTTTACTTGCCTCTTTTTCATTTAGTTCTCTTTGTGGGGATTCCTCCTTTCCCTGTGATGGGTGGTGTTTCTTTGTCCATTGTTTGTGAGACTTTTCTTTTTCTTTTTTTTTCTGCTTCTGCTTCTTAAATTGATCTGTCTTGATTTCCTGACTTTGTGTTGTGATCTTATGGTAGGAGACCACTGTTTTTACTTCCTGGATCTGCCTCTGATGATGTCAGATGTTGACCCTCTCTGCCCTTAGGCAGTTTGTTTGAGACTTCCAGGAATCTACTGTTTATGGCTGTCTCCTTTAGTTGTTAATCTAGTCACTCTGCACTCAGCAATCAGGCTTAGACCTCACAGGGTGAGAAAGAGTCCCTCCTGGAGGCAGGGCTATTGTGTCCTCTTATGCTGTTGCCCCTCAGGGGAGTGGTCTGCCTTAGCCAGATGGCTGCTGCCATATGGGGTATGAATCAGCATCGGGATCCCACCAGCTACTCTCTCAGTTCTTTCTCTAAAGCCTCCTTCCCCAGTCTCTCCTTAGGCGTCTCTAGCCCACTCTGCCTCTGCCTTTACCAGAGACCAGGGTAAGTGGTTGCAAATAAATTTTACATGTTGGCCGTTTAAATGGCTCTTCGCATCTCCAGCCGCCTATCTCTGGCATAGAGCAACCCTACCACTTTTTGCAGCCTGTTGTTATCTTTATACTTTTTGGGCTCTGGTGCTATAGGCTGGAGATCTCTGCTTATGGTTTAGAACCCGGTCTTCTCAGGGGGATCCAACTGGCCATTTCAATATCCTTCTGGTGCTGCTGCCCGTGGGCACCCTGCTCACCTTCTCGAGTCTCTACTGCACTCCCTACCAGATAGGTTGTACTAAAGCTGGTTCTTCTGTCTGTCTGAGGTTATAAGGCTCTTCTCTCATTATTGTTCAGTTGTTTGTTCCAGGTGACTTCTCCACAATTTAGTTGTAATTCCAGATTGGTCCTGGGAGGAGGTCACTGTGACTTCCATTCACTCCTCTGCCTATCTTGATTTTCCATGTTTTATTCTGTTTAAATGCATCTCTTTAGAACAGAACATGGTTCTAGGGCCACATGGACCTGGAATCTCTACTTTCTGACTTTCTTATTTGGAACATGTTACTTTACCTCTCTGCCTCAGCAATTTCATCTATATAACAATAATACCAACTTCATATGGTTGTCATGGGGTTTAAATGAGATAATATGTTTGTACAATGCTGTTCCTAGTCATAGACAATAACTCATTGCAATAACTACTTGTGGTAGCATCCTGCCTGCCAGGACTAGCACCACCCCACTGAGTTAGGGTATGGGTAGGGCCTACATGCTAGGCACACCATGACATGAAATGAATGCCGGCAGACAGCCTGAATTAATGGCTATGTTCAGATGTGTTTCTTGCCCCAGCAACTTCCTCCTCTGGCTGTGTTTAGAACTGTGGCTTTTATTCTGACTTTGGTGCCTCTTTGAGAGTCAGGCAGAACATTTCAGTTGCCCAAACTTTTTGGCTTGTGTTTTCCATGTTAAACAAATGCCTTCAGAACAGAAATTAGCTGGTGAGTAGTGCTATCATTTAATACAAAGTTGTTCATCATGCTGCAGCCAATTTCTTACATGGGTGGGATGGTGTCTTAATCAGAAGCTATTGTCCCACACAAGCCTTGATTGAAATTGCACCTGTGTGCTTCTTGCTGGATGCATAGCAAGGATGTCAGACTTCAAAGCTGTGGGCAAGTGCACTGTTGGGGGCGGGTGCCTGTCAGCTTGGAGTCATTCATAGCTATGTACCTGGAGCATCTCTGTGTGTGAAAGAAAGGTGCTGCTCATAAAGCCTCTCCTTGTAGTGATCTGGAGCACCGTGAATGGCTAAGTGATTGCATTCTTGAGGAGATTCTGTTGAGGTGGTTTCAGAGAATCAGATGGAGGGGGAGGGGTGAGAAATACATGAGAATAAGGCAGGAGAGTTCAATTCAGAAGGACTGCAGTAACACAGAATTGTGGCATGCCCGTTGGGAAGGGAACCTTAGGTCACTACTTCTAATGGCTAAAGATGAAGTGACTTTGACCTGCTCAAGGTCGTATTGTGGGGAGATGGACCCTTGGGTTCTTTCTTGTGGCTTCCCATGGGCTGAAACACACCTGGCACAGTTTGTCTTCATTGCCCATGTTGTGGTGCTTGAACAACAATGAGATAAATGAGGTGCAAGTGGCTGAGGAATAAAAAAGGAGTGGTCAGGGAGGAGAGGCTGGTCAGTGGTTCTCAGCCCTGGGTGCACATAGGAATAACTAAGGGATCATGTTGCAAAGACACACCCTTCCACCCCACCCCAGACCTGCTGAATCAAAATTGTTTGAGGCAAGGGGGTTGAGTCCGAAAATCTGAATTTTACACTTGAATAGAATATTGAGGAAAATATATTCATTCAGTCAACTCTTATATTGTTGTTACTAGGTGGCAAGCACTATCTAAAGTGTTCATATTCATTAACTCATCTAATATTCACAACAGTCCTTTATTAGGGTATATTTTTTAAATTTTAACTTACAAATGAAGAAACTGGGTGATCCTGGTCAAGATGGTGGAGTAGGCAGACATGGCTTGCCTCTTTGCACAACCACATCAAAATTACAACTAAAACATAGAGCAACTATCACTCAGGACCATCAGAAATTAAGTTGAATGGAAGTCTGACAACTACGGAATTAAAGAAACCACATCCATTGAAACTGGTAGGAGGAGCGCAGACACAGAACAGACTGATCTCTTACTCACATGTGGTGGATAAAAATTTGAGATGGGTATCTCAGGAGTGAGCAGGCCCGGCCCCACATCAGGCCCCTCAGCCCAGGGTTCCAGTGCTAGAAAGATATGTCCCCACAACTTTGGGCTGAAAAAGCCAGTGGGGATTGAGTCAGTGGAAGACACTTCTGGAGCCCCAAGCAGTTCCTCTTAAAGAACTCATACATAGACTCACCTACTCAGATTCACTCCCTGTGGGCTTCCCTGCACCAGTGGCATACTGGGAGAGGCTGAAGTGTCTAGTATCAGGGTGAGCAGAGGCCACTGTCATTCTTCTGAGCCTTCCCCACCTCAGAGCCACAAAACTGGCAGGCTGGTGCCATATCTGAATCTCCATCAACCTGGCTAACATTGTTTGACCTGTCTTGGAGATCCCCAGAGACTCTGCCCCACCCAATTTATGGGCCCACCCAAGCTGCTTTTCCATATGAATGGCTCATGTATTACAACTTCTTAATTCCTATCAAACAAGCAACAGCTGACTTCAGTGAGCTCCAGGCCAGGCCCTAGCAGCAGCCAGATTAGTTTTACAGCATGGCTTCACCTGGGAAAGCCCAGCACAAGTAGCAGCCTTCTCAGATTACTTTATAGCTCAGAAATGGTGGCCCTGGGCAAAACACAGGTGGAGGCAGATCTTGGTCTGCTGTACCTGGGAAACCTCAGGGCCAATGCACCCAGTGGACGGCTATAGACCACTTTGAAGCACTGCTACCCTGTACTTGCACAGCTGATTCTCCGTGGAGGGCAGATATTGGTGGTAAGTGATCACAGCAAAGCCTTGTAGCTGACTGAACTGGGTAAATCCCTCCCATTGATCTGCCAACAGCAACCAAGGCTCAACTACAAGAGGAGGGTGTACTCAGAGCACATGAAGGGCATACCTTGAACACCCAGCTTGGGTAAAAGGGAAAGCTGTGCAACTGGACCCTACAGGACACCTACTACATGCTCTGCTACCAAGACATGGAGTCAAAGCAGCTCTATATAATGGAAAGAAACACAAGAAGGCTACCAAAATGAGGAGACAAAGATTCATGGCCCAAATCAAAGGACAGATCAAAATTCCAAAAAAAGAGCTAAACAAAATGGAGATAAGCAATCTGTCAGATGCAGAGTTCAAACTACTAATTATAAGGATGCTCAAGGAACTTAGTGAGGACCTCAACAGCATAAAAAAGATCTAGTCAGAAACGAAGAATTCACTAATTGAAATAAAGAACAATTTACAGGGAAACAACAGTAGAATGGATTAAGCTGAGAATCAAATCAATGATTTGGAACATAAAGAAGTAAAAAACAAACAAACAAACAAAACGATCAGAACAACAGGAAGAAAAAAAAGTACAAAAAAATAAGAGTAGTTTAAGCAACCTCTGGGACAGCTTCAAGAAGTCCAACATTTGCGTCATAGGGGTGACAGAAAGAGAAGTGAAAGAGCAAGAAATTGGAAATTTATTTGAAAAGATAATGAAAGAAAACTTCCCTAATTTGGCAAAAGAAATAGACATTCAAGTCCAGGAAGCACAGAGAATGCCAACCAAGTTGGACACAAAGAGGACCACACCAAGACATATCATAATTAAAATGCTAAGAGTTAAAGATAGAGAATCTTAACAAGCAGCAAGAGAAAAGTAGAGTTACCTGCAAAGGAGCTCCCATAAGACTATCAGCTGATTTCTCAAAAGAAATTGCAGACAAGTACAGATTGGAAAGAAATATTCAAAGTGATGAAAAGCAAAGACCTGCAACCAGCAGAGCTATGATTTAGAATGGAAGGGCAGAAAAAGTACTTCCCATACAAGGAAAAGCCAAAGGAATTCATCATCACCAAGCCAGTATTAAATGAAATCTTAAAGGGACTTATTTAAGAAAAAGAAGATCACAGCTATGAACATTAAACTGACAACAAACTCACAACTATCAACAACTGAATGTAGAAAGTGAAAACAAAAACAAAAAACAAACTAGGCAAACAACCAGAACAGGAACAGAATTATAGGTATGGAGATTATTTGGAGGATTATCAGCTGAGAGGGGGAAAGGGGAGAATGGAGGAAATGGTGCAGGAATTAAGAATAATTGGTAGGAACAAAATTGACAGGGGGAGATTTAGAATAGTATAGAAAATGGAGGCACCAAAGAACTTACGCGCACAACCCACTGACATGAACTAAGGTGGGGAGAATTGCTGGAGAGAAGGGAGGTACTTGGTGGACAGGGGCAAAAGTGGAAAATTTGGGACAACTGTAAGAGCATAATCAATAAAACATACTTAAAAAGAAAAGAAACAGAAGGTCACATAGCTGGTAAATGACCCAGCTGGGCACAGCTGGGACTAGGGTGAGTTCCAAGGGCATACTATTTAAAGAAGCACTCACTCATAGAATTATGCAACTGCTTCTCAGAGAGTCAAGGCCTCCTTAAATTGTGTGCCCAGTTGTCTCAGTTTTCTCTCTTGAGTTCTGGTTTTGGAGTTGTGATTTGAAGCCATGGAGTCTCTCTTCAGAGCACAGACATCTATCTGTTGTACATGCAAATGCCACAGAGAAGGATCTAACATATGGATACAGTTCCCCCACTGACCTCTATACGACAGCCAAAGATCTCCCTTTAGGAGAACCTGCTACAAAAAACTTAGTTTGTAGACAGCCTCCAGAGCTGCATTTCAGAACCTGCCATCTTCAAGATTATGCTTTCCCACTGTGGGGGGTAATTTTTTGCTGGACCAATTCTGCTTAGCACAGGACTGCTCTAGAGGTCAAAATTTGTCCTGGCTTCCCCCTTGGCCTAGTCAACACTATCTACCTCCGAGCTGTGCTACAGTCTGAAGCTCTCTCTGCCCAACCACCTTCCTGCCATCTCTCCTTTTGGGGTGCCAGACTGGCACCACAGTCTGACCACTGCCTTCTGCTCTCTCCCTCTGTCTTCTGCACAGTTATTTCCACCAATAAATCTCCTGCAGGTCTTATTCTATCTTGACATCTACTTCTTGGAGAAACTGAAATGACATACTGCATCTCTCTCTTTCACATCAGTGGCTTTGAAATATTTTTGACTGAGACCCACAGTAAGGAAAGTGTTTGTTTCATCTTGTCACAGCTTATGTGTGTATGAGTAGTTCTCCTTATTACACACAAAATTACATTCAAGACCAAACGCATGTTAGGAATGCCATTTACTTTCACCTACTGGCAGTATTTGCTGAGGATCACATGACAATAGCACTGACATTTGATTGCTCCATCATCACATCATCGGTCAGTTGAGGAGGCTCCTTGCCTTGTATTGACCTCCCCTACAGTCTGTTTCTTGTATTGGCTTCTTTCTTGTGAACTGTAGCCCTGCTTGGATGGGCTCAAGAAATAGATGCAAAAAAAAAAAAAGATTTGTACGCATAATTTCCAATTGATTCCAGTGTCAGGAGCACCTACAACTCAGGATGCACTTTCAGAATATCTTAAATTTGAAAAATTTAAGGTCATGATCTAGAAAATATGTATGGTGTACATTAACTTGTTTAAAGAAAACCATCTTTATGTCCCTCATGAATACCAGTCTCTTAATTTTTCTTTTGATACTTGCTAGGGCTCATTATTAGCAAGCAGAGGCAGGTTCTTAAGATTAAGAATATTTATTGGACAAAGTATTAGAATTGAGAAATTATATCCATTCAATTTTTGATTAATTGGTAAAGGCTGATGTTTTTTATAAAATAAATTTTAGCTCAAGCAAAGTCATTTGTCTCAAGAAGTATGCTGTGAGGGGCAGTGATTCATATACTGGACACTGTGTTCCTAGCCTATGTGGTCCACCTGCGCCTTCTGCTCATGTATTTTAAAGACATCTCAGGTCTGTTTTGTTTGCTAATTCTGTTTTGCGACATCTATCTTAGAGAAACCATCAGAGTTACAGAAAATGATTTATGCACAAGGGTGGCCATCATGACATTATTTATAATGATGTAAAATTGGGAACAACCTTAATTTCCAACACTGGGGGAAGGCTCAATAAACCATGACATATTCATGAGAATATATGATTTGTTACCAATATTCTGTCAGAGAATTAACGCAGCAGCCTGAATTGAGCACAGAATTTAAAATTTACGTTGTAAAAGCATAACCAATGCAAAAGCAATGACCAGTGGTAAATGACCAAAGTGTTAGAAGTGATACTGTATCTAGAACAGTGGTTCTCAACTGGGGCAGTTTTGCCCCCCAGGGGACACTTGACAATGTCTGGAGGCATTTTTGGATGCCACAAGTGGGAGGAGGTCAAGGATGCTGCTTAACATCCTACAGTGCACAGGGCAGCCTCCTTGGGACACCAGAGAATTAGCCCAGAATGTCAGTCATGCCGAGATGGAGAAAACCTGCTCTAAGAGTATGAGCTATTTTGGGTTTCCTTCATCATACTTTTTTTCAGCATTTTCTAAATGTTTATGTTCAACAATAGACACATATTACTTTTATTGTTAGAAAATACATGAGTGGTATGTGATTTTTAAGACCCGGTCTGAATAACAAGTCTAAAAGAGCTCATATTATGGTTTGTTTCTTCTTTTGTAATTGGTCCTCTTCTTACCTCTCTAACCAATATTTTTTAGATCTATCTCCCAAGTTTCAACATGTGAGATGGAGTTCCCGAGGCTTTGTGCTCAGGTATGCAAGCATCTGCTTCTGTGAAGGTTCCCTTGGGAATGTCAGCCTTCCCAGGGTTCATTCCTACATAAAGGCTGCAGAGCCCATGCGCAACTTTTAGTGTTGTGGATTATTGCTTATAGGTATTTTTTTAAAAGATTTTATTTATTTTTAGAAAGAGATAAAGGGAGGGTGAAAGGGAAAGAAACATTGATCAGTTGTCTGCTGTACATAATCAATTGAGGACCGAACCTGCAACCCACGCGTGTGCCCTGACCAGGAATAGAACTGGCAACTTTTAGATTTACAGGATGATGCTCGACCAGCTGAGCCGCACTGGTCAGGGCTATGGATATTTCTTGAATTTATTCTTCTTCTATTGACACTGACTCCATCATAATTGAGACCTTCTTTATCATTCTCCTTTATGTTACAGTTTTTTCGCTGGCCCATTCTAACCTCCAGCCTCTTTCCCTCAGAACCACCTTCAGAAATGTTCTAATACAAAGCATTACCAGAAAAGCCCTTGTAGAATTTCAACAGAGGTTGATACAACTGTTTGTAAAATTGATACATTTTACATAAAAATCTGGATCCCTTCTTCTCTAAAGTAATCAGGTGATAGGGCAACACTGGCTTGCATTTACTTTGGGTATTCCCGTTAAGCAAGGCATGAAGTCTCTAATTTGCCACTTCCTCTACTCTTTCTTAGTGTCTAATACAGACTGCTTTATTTAGTTACTTGGCCTACTGTGGTTCTGGTAGGCCCTGAGGTTTTGATCGCTGGCTGACATAATGCAATTCAAATTCCTAGACATGGTATGGTAGGCTGAATAATGCCCCCTCCCTGCAATGATGTCCCTTCCAGAGAGACAGGGGTCCTACTGTCTGGAACCTGTGAATATATTACCTTACATGGCAAAAGAGACTTCAGAGATGTGATTAAGGTAAGAATCTTGTGATAGGAGATTATCCTGGATAATTTGGGTGGCCCCAGTGCAATCACAGGGGTCTTTATAAGGTGAAGGCAGGAGGGTCAAGCACAGAGAAGAGGATGCAGACAGAAGTGGAGGCTGAAGTGAGGCACTTGTCAGGTAAAGAGGCTCTGAGTCAAGGAATGCAGGTGGCCTCTAAAAGCTGAAAAAGGCAAAATAACAGATTCTTCCCTAGAATCTCCAGAAGGAATGCAACTCAGCTGATACCTTGAGTTTAGCCCGTAAGACCCATTTTAGACTTCTGACCTTCAGAATTATAAGATAATAAATCTGAGTTGTCTTAAACCACTAAATTTATGGTAATTTGTTATAGTATTAAGAGGAAACCAATTCACAGAGTTAAGTTTGTTCACTGTCTGATGTCAACCTTCCTCTTAATTCTGATTTCCTTCTCTTTCCTCCATTCTCCATACACCATATAGTATGTTCACCCCAAATTACTCATTGTTCCCCAGGACACCATGTTCTTCATACCTTCATGTCTTTGTGTCATTATTTTTGCCTAAAATCCCTCTCTCTTCTCTCTATCAAGCTTCCAGAAGATAGAGGGAATGCCTTTCATAGTATTAGTAATTAGTAAAAGAATTTCTACCACCTATGGTACAGAGAAGCTGAGATTAATGAAAGACACCAAGGATCACCCCTCAAGTTTCCCACTTGAGAAAACAGAGCACATTCAAAGAGCCCCATTAATATACCTGAATTTGGAAGGAGTAGAGCTGGAGGGGGAAGCATATTGCAGAACAGATGGGGAGTTTCTTGGCATGGACGTCCCTTCAGCATTGTAGAGCAACAGCCCTGGAAAGGCAGCCCGACAGGAGGTGTGAGGGCAAGCATGAGCACGGAAAATGGAAAGATAGCCAATGGTGGGGCTTCCCAGAGACACAGCCTCTCTGTGCCTTTTCATGCTCCCTAAGCTTGAGTGTTTGTCGTGTCATGCATTTGTAGTTAAAATATAATTAACTTTAAAGAAGAGTTGGAATTGCAGTTAGCCCGTTTCAGTTTTACTCGTAGTGCTGGCAAGCTCAACAGGACATGGCTGAACACCGTGGAACAGACAGAACTGCTCTATCTGGCAGCACTCACCTCTACAATGACTTAACAAAGACAGGGGCACCTTCTTCCACCCATCTGTGTGAATGGACTGCTCTTGGACCAGTGGGCACCACTTGGTCAGAATCTTGGCTGGGTTCATTGGCAAGTCTGCAGAGCTGCTTTGTTTTCCAAGCTCAACAATGCCACCAAAATGGCGTATTAATATTGCCGAGGCCCCTGAAACAATTGGCCAGAGGCTCTAGGTATGGTAGGGAGCACATGTACCTAGGGAAGATACAAATCAAACTTCGTGTGTAGTACCAGCATTTTGTCAAAATTGCCTCCTTTGCAGCAGGGAGATGTTTTCAGTTTCAGATCTGGGGCTCTCCATTCAAGGTGCCCATTCACTTTACTCTAGAGCAGTGATTTTCAACATTTTTTCATCCCATGACACATGTAAACTAATTACTAAAATTCTACAACACACTAAAAAATATACTTTTTGCTGATCTGACTCAATAGAGTAGGTATAATTTTGATTCATTCACACTGAACAGCTATTGTTGTTTTGGCTACTGTCATTTAAAAAAATTTGACAGTCTGAAGGAAAAGAGGTCAGTGCCCCTGACTAAATAGTCAAGTACTGCATGTTTTAAAAATTCTTGAGGCTCACCTGTTGAAAATCGCTCTTCTGGAGAGCTTCCTCAGGCAGAAGCACCATCTTAGGCCCTAGGCCCAACCCTTCTCCACGCTTCCTCTTCATACAACCCTAAACGATGGCATATCACAGCACAACAGAGCGTTCCTCATAAGCCCCAGGTCTTCCATGGCTCCTCTCCTCATAGTCTGACCCTGGTGAGGCAGGAAGACTTCAGAATCTGACATGCTAATATCATTGTCCCTCTGCTCAGTTTATAGGATGGGAACAACCTCTTCTAACAACCAAAGAGCATTGTAAGGTGCCAGCTCCTAGCATTAACCCACCTGGTGTGTCTCTATGGGGCTAGGGGACAGTCTTGTAACTCTATACTGTTTGGTATTTCAATAGCCTTTTGGTTGCCTTCTCTGGACCTACCTTTCAGGATATCTTGTCCATAATTGGCTCTGGTCATACATTTAGACTGTTGTTTTCAGGGAACCATGAACTCCAAAATGAGTGGAAAGATTCTGTTTAGGAATTGGTGGCGTTGTGAGGTAGACGGGAACACAGTGTTACAGATGCCTCAAAAATCAGTCAAACTCTGTAGAGAGAAAACAGTTTAGATTTTCTGATACTCACCTGTAGCTTTCCAATCAAGGGATAGACAGTGGGCAAGAAAGGCCACATCCCCTCCTCCCCCTCTCTTCTTTTTATTTTTCCTGTTTCCAGCAGGTGTTCTTTATTTCTGATAAAGCTTGTGTGGGCTGCTCCATCAAGTTCTATTCCTCTAAAATCTTTGTGACTTATTGATTCTCAATCCAAGGTGATGAAATTTTGTCTTTTCTTCCACCTTTGTTCTCATAGGCCTTTAAGTGGAAAGTTTAAAAAGGCTGTATATTTGGGCCCAGTAGCCATACATATCATTTGCTAAGTTGAAATCTTGGAACTTTCAAAAACCTGTTCTCTTTGATTTTCTCCCAATGTTTGTCTATTCAGACAGCCCATTTTATGGATTGTAGAAGAGAGCTAAATGGAAGTGATTATTATAGAGAATGAGGAGCTTCATTCAGTACTTATCTTTTTTATGTCTTAGAAAAAAATTATGATTTGAAAGGAAAGCTCAGAAACCCTTAGCTTTTACATTTATGTACTTGCTAGGGTATTGATGCCAATTTTTATTTCCTTTGGATGAGAGATAGGTAATTTGCAGTTGATTGTGCTTTTACAATGCAGTGCCTGATGTCTTGTTAACAACCAAAAAACAAATTGCATCACATGTCAGCTAATGAGATATCTTCTTCAATAGTGTATGGTGAGTCTTGAATACTGAGAAATTATTTTAAAATGAGAAGGGTTTTCTTTAGAAATCTAGCTGCCACTCTATTTCCCTAGTCCCCTTTCAGTCTTGGTCTTTGAAAGAAAAATCTGCACTTGATGCTAGATTTCCATACTCAGTCACACCTTTGCTCACCAGATTCTGGGCCACCATCACCTCATGGCAGCTCATCTCAAAGGTCACCACTGAATTCCTAATGGCTGAATTCAACTTCCACACCTTTCAACCCTTTGCTCTCCTGAGCTCTGTAACATCTGATTTCATGTCCTACTTCACAGGGAAAATATATGTGAACCAACTTGACCTTTCTCAACTTACTATCCTGAAATTACCTATTCCTACTTTCTTCCCTATGGATTGAGCCCATCTTTTTTCCAAAGCTCTATTCTTTTTCTTTTTCAACCCTTACCCGAAGATATGTTTATTGATTTTAGGTGGGGAAGGGGGGAGAGAAACAGCAATGTGAAAAAGAAACATCAATCAGTTACCTCCCATACTCACCCCAACCAGAGATAGAAGCTCACACATTTTTGTGTATGGAATGATACTACAACAAACTGAGCAACCCATCCAGAGCTAAAAGCTCCATTCTTGAGACTATTTCCTTCCATTTCTCCATTTCCTCTGGAATCTCACTCCATCAATACATCCTCTCTTTTGGCTTTCCTCTCTCTACTGGTTCCTTCCAAATCAACCTATAAACACAAGTCAAGGGCATCACATCGTTAAAATACACACACATACACACACACACACACTGTTACTCCTGAATCATGTGCCCTCCTTCAATTATTAAACCATCTGTCTTTCCTTGAGCAACCAAATTTGTTGATAAAAGTTTCTACTTACTATTTCCAAATTCTCACTTATTCTTTCTCTTGGATGTTTCAAATGATTTTTTTCTTGGCATCAAATGATATGATTATACATTTTTTCTCTTATTATCATTGGAGTTTTTTTGTTTATTTTTTAAAAGATTTTATTTATTTACTTTTAGAGAGGGGAAGGGAAGGAGGAAGAGAAACATCAATGTGTGGTTGCATCTCATGCACCCCCTGCTGGGGACCTGGCCCACAATCCAGGCATGTGCCCTGACTGGGAATCGAACCGATGACCCTTTGGTTTGCAGGCCAGCGCTCAATACACTGAACCACCCCAGCCAGGGTAGCATTGGAGTTTTTTTAAATCAAGTTGTTAATGTTTTATTTGACATTTGCATGTCACAAAGATTTATTTGTATGTTTTTCATCTAAGAGTTTTATAGTTTTAACTCTTACACATACATTTTTCGTTTTCAGTTTATTCTTAAATAGAATTTTTGAATTTATGTTTTCCTAGAGAGTGGATCTCAAAGTATTGCTTCCAGAGAAGCAGCTTCAGAACTTCTAGAAACTTGTTAGAAATGCATCTTCTCAGGCCTCAACCCCAGGTGACGGAACTAGAAAGTCTGGGAGTGGAGCCGTCATCTGTCCTCCAGGAGAATCCTATGCAGAGTCAGGTTTCAGAATCATCATCCTAGAAATTTGTTCTTTCACATATATTTTCACATATATTTTAAGTTAATTGGTATGAAGTGATATTTATTTATTTTTGCTAATATTCTGTGAATAGTAGGTGAAATATTTTGAATATGAAGTTATAATCTTCTCTCTTGTTGCTGATAGTGTTGTTTTCTCTTCCTGATATTGTTCAGACTTGTCAAGTTTTGTTTTATTGAACCATTTTTCTGATTTTGTTTTTCTTTCTTTCATATCACATTCCAGGCAGGTGTCCTCTTAGAGGAAGAAAAGAAGGAAAAGAAAAACTAAATTAAAAAAGATATGGAAAATCAAAGCATTCTCAGACTTCTACTTATGTGTCAAAAATCACAGTCAAATCTTATGTCAATTTCCCGTTGCAAATGAGGCTGAGAAATGGACTGTTTTAACTTTCCAGTCTCTAAAGTTGTTTAAAGCAAAAGAAGCATGTTGAAGATATATATCCCTTAGAACTTTCTCAAAATATAGAAGAAAAATTCATCAACTAATTGTAAGAAACAAAATTTGGAAATATAATATGGGGGTGATATATCAGGAGCAAGCTGACCTTATCCCAGGAAAGCAACAACTTAATATAAATAAATACATAAATGCTTTTTGTCAAACACTAGATAAAATAAAAGCTTAGAGGAATGTCAGTAAGACAACCAAATAAAATATCTCTTTCTCACAATTTCACTTGAATATCAATAATTTGGCATCTATCCATGGACAAAAGGCCTTTGTGGGAGCTGTAGGATCCAAGTAGGAGGTTGTAAAATCTAAGAATGCAGTCTAAGATGAAGACAGCCATTTTTAGAAGACAGACCCAACCCAGGAAACTGACTCGCTGACTGTGGTTCTGGTTGTAGACCCGTTAACAGTTCTTTGCCCCTAAAGACTCAGCTACAACCCTCTTTGACTTTGACTCTGTCACCAGCATCATATACCAAAGGACCCAAGAGGATTCTCATCCAGTCATTTGTTAGGAAATACGCATGTAGACCTCCATTCTGGCAGGGACCCTGAAGTGGATCATGAACTGGCTCCAAGCCCCCAGACCCCCAGCCACAGTCCAGGAGCCCCTGGAGAACACTGACTGAGACAATCACCACAAATGAAAGAACATTCGTGGAAGGCTAGCTGTTTGATGGAAAAGTTGCAGCACATTGCTGAGCGAAAAATTTGATAGTGAATGCAACGGAGTGGGTAAGCGGAACAATTTGACTTTGCCTGCATCACCTCTCCCCGAAGGCAGCCATAGCTCAGTGCCAAGAGATCCTTTCTCAGCCTGTGATTTCTCCCATGAGGAAAAGTGAGAGCAAGTGACTGCACGCACAGCTTCTCCAGCTGTATGGTGTGCTGCCAAAGAGTCTGCATTCTCTCTTGTCCCATCCTGTCTCATCCCTATTCTGAGTTGTGAGCTGCATGAATAGGATCCATGAGCAGCTGGAAGAACTGCAACCAGGGCTTGGGAGGACTTACTATAAAGCCATAGATCCCACTAATTTTTTCAGGAGGCCAACCCACAGATTCCAACTGACCCACCAGCACACCCAGTGCTCTGTGTATGTCGCCATCACCATCCCCACCCCACAGCCAGCTCCCTTTGCGTACTCCACACACTGATAAGGACAGCTTTTGCAGATGGTAAGTGAGTACATGCAGAAAGCAAGCCCAATCTGTGGGCCTGGGAGAGACCACCAGCTTGATCATTTTGCACTGTCCTTGGGAAAGCAAAAGGGAGGCCCTCAGCACCCAGCTTGGCCCTTTGCAGGATGTGGAGAAGGCAAGCAGGCATAAGAATGCTGCTGCAAGGTGGAGCACAAAGTGTGGAGCAGGTATATCAATAGAAATTCTGAGAAAGTCTCAGAATCCCTAACAGGACTGACAGAAGGTATCCTCTTTTGAAGTCAGACAGTAAAGACTGGAGAAGGTGATGAAGACAGTGATGTAAGACTTCAAGGAATATGAAAAATCAAGGAAACATGACACCATCAAAATATCACAATAATTTTTTTAGTAACCAACCTCAAAGACATGGAGATCTGTGATTTGCCCAATGAAGAATCTGAAGTAGCTGTTTTAAAGAAGCTCCATGAGCTACGCAGAAAGATAATTCAATTAAACAGCATGGTACTGGCATAAAAACAGACACATAGATCAATGAAACTGAATCAAAAGCCCAGAAATAAACTCATATATGTATAGATGTTTAATATTTGACAAGGGAGCCAAGAAAGCTCAATAAAGAAAGAACAGTCTCTTCAAAAAATAGTGTTGAGAATTAGATATTCACAGGAAAAAAAAGAAAGAAATTGGACCCTTATACCACTCACAAAAATTAACTCAAATGGATTAAAGACTTAAATGTAAGACCTAAATATGGTAAAACTCTTAGAAGAAAACATAAGGGAAAAGCTATTTAACAGGAATCTTGGCAACAATTTTTGAGTGTGACACTAAAAGCACAAGCAACAAAAACAAAAATCAATAGTTTGGACTATATCAAATTAAAAAGCTTTTCACAGAAAAAGAAACAATTAGCAAAATTAAAAAGCAACTATGAAATAAAATTGAATATTTGCAAACCAGCTCTCTGAAAAGGGTTTCATTATCCAAAACATGTAAGGAACTCATAGAACCCACTGTCATTAAGAAAAACAAACACCTAACTATAAAATGGCAGAGAAACTGTGTAAACATTTTCCAAGGGAGATATACAAATGGCCAACAAGTACATGAAAAGATACCCAATATCACTAACTATCGGAGAAACTATAAATCAAAACCACAGTGAAATATCACCTCACACCTGTGAGAATGACTATGATCAAAAAGATGAAAGATGACTGTTGGCAAGAATGTAGAGAAAAAGAAATCCTTGTGCACTGTTGGAGGGAATATAAATTGATACAGCCCACTATGGAAAAAAGGTTAAAGGTTCCTCAAAAAAAAAATTAAAAATAGGATTACCATGTGATTCAGCAATCCTGCTTTTGGAGATATATCCAAAGGAAATGAAATCAGTATCTTGAAGTGATATGTGCACTCGCATGTTTATTGCTTCAGTATTCACAATAGCCAAGCTGTGTATATCTACTCATCTATCAATGGATGAATGGATAAAGAAAATGTGGTGCACATATACAATGGAATATTATTCAGCCACAAGAAAGGAAATCCTGACATTTGCAATAACATGGATGAACCTTGAGGCATTATACTAAATGAAATAAATCTGACAGAACAAGGCAAATATTGTATGATATAATGTAATTGGTGTATAAAAAACCTAAATTCATAGAACTAAAGAGTAGAATGGTATTTGCCAAGGGTTGGGGGTTGAGGAAATGGAGAGATGTTGATCAAAGAGCACAGACTTTCAGTAATAAAGTAAGTTCTGGATACCTAAAACTCTAAGCCTGAAAACTACAGCTAACAATACTGCTTTATACACTTGAAATGATAAAAACTGGTGACAGTTAACAATACTAATTTATATACTTTAAAGTCACTAAGAAGTAGATCTTAAATTTTCTCATCACAAAAAGATAATTATGTGAGATGACAAAGGTGTTAACTAATCCTATTGTGTTTATCACTTTGCACTCTAGAGGGGGGGACCCCCCCAAAAACCGGAATTATCTTCTGGCAGGTGGGTCCCTTGTAGTACAGCCTCCCCTCACTAGGTTAGTGTTCTAGGAACCCATTTATATCAGTATGCCAGCTGGTGTTGTTGTAAGAGTCTGTGTTCAGCTTCAGTGAATTTTTTTGGAAGACTTTCAACACATTTGCCCATTTCATGATGGGCAATTTACAAATGCACCTGCCCACACCACGCTGAGTGTTCAGCAGTTTTTGACCAAAAACAGCATGACCCCCTGCCTCACCCTCCCTATTTACCTATCTTACCCCGATAAACCTTTTTTTATTTCCTCAGATAAAAGAGTCTTCAAAGGGAAATATTTTGCCGATGTGGAATAGGTGAAACAAAAAATGGCAGAAGCACTAAAAGCCATCAAAATTGATGAGTTAAAAAACTGTTTTGAGCAGTGGAAAAAAGTCTTGATAGGTGTATTGCATCAAATGGAAAGTACTTTGAAGGTGACTGAAGTTTAAACATCTAAGAATATATATACAATTTTTTATAAATAAATTCTGGGGTTTTGGGGTTCCCCTTTCAAGTCATAATTGTGTACACTTTAAATTTACACAAGGCTATATATCACATATATCTAAATAAAAGTGGGAACAAAAATAAAATGGGTCATAAAAATTATAAAAACAAAAAAAGAAATTTTTGAACAGAGAGTTGAATAGGCATGCATATAATTAAATTCACATTAATTCCTGACAGAACTTTTTAGAAAGTATTTGTTTTAGAAATAGAACACTTTTTAAAAAAACATGAGAAACATGCACACGCTATTGTGGAATAGTGGAAGATTCCCATTAAAACACGTACAGGAGGATAGCTACTATGACCAGTATTGTTTAACACTTTTCTAGAAGTTTCAGTGAACAACAAGCCAAGGAAAAGAATTTAGTTGGCTAACTATTGGGAATGACACGACAAAGTTATGTCATCAGGGCCACTGAGTCCTTTGGTGTACATTGTATTGCCTGGTCCATGACCTTGGCTGATCAATATCACTGACTCATTCAACACGGAAGGAGGAATGTTGAATGAATTCTTACCTAGCATAGGAAGCTGGGTAAAGGTAAGTCACGCCCTCCACTGACCCATTTTTTAAAATGTAAGGAACGATTCCAAAGACTTAAGAGTTACTGAAGTGCTCTCGTTATTTATCCCAGGAGGATAGGACAAAGCAAAGACAAGAACTAAGGAGGTAGACACATGAGCCACCAAGATTTCCCTGATTCTCCATTGATGTCCCTGCACAGAGGTAAAGCCACAACCCTGGGGACTATAGTATTCCCTGTGAAGAATTTGTAATTAAGTAGAGAAAAAACAAAAAACAAGCTATGTCGTCCTCGGTGGGGAAGATGTGGAAGTGATATTCAGGTATCTCCTTACCAGACCCTGAGATGAGTCCTGAATAAAGGCTGAATCCCGATGCTTTTGTGGTCGTAATTCTGGTGAGGGGAGCTACCCAGGAGGTTAAAAATCAACTGTGTGGAAATCTTTGATTTTTTTAGTGGGAGAGAAACAAGTGACTATACCATTCATTATTTAATTACAAGTGTAGTGGATGCTACAAAAGAAAGGCACTGATAGTTTTGTTTTTATGTCATATCTTATTGAATTAGTCTTAACTTCAATAGGAAATGTTTCCCTTAATAATGATGATGATATGGATAATTTTCTTCTTCCTAATTTTAATAGATGTACTTCTAATGTGTTATCACTAAGATAGAATTTTTAGTAACCATGTTGAAGAATTATGCACTTATTCCTACTTTTCTAACATGTTTTTTTCCCCTCAAAAATGTGTGATAAAAGATAACAGATGCTTTTCAGTATCTCTCGGAATTTTCAAATAAGTTTTCTTATTTGTCTCATATGTAGTGTTTCAAGATATTCTTATAGCAAAGTGTTAGGGTGGGTGGTGATGTGGGCTGTGAAAGAATTCACAAAGAGAAGGAAATGTGGCGAGTAAAGATTTTATTCACTCTCCAAGAAAGGAGAAGGGCATGTGTGGAGAGATTCCTCAGCATTGAGGGGCGGGGACTTCGAGTTTTATTGGATAATAATTGGATTGAAAAAGGGTGAGGAGGTCGCTGTTGTGTAGCCCCTGGGCTGTTGGGACATTGCAAGGTGAGGCTGTGGTTTGTTCCAACGTTATCTCCCACCTGTGGCCATGGGGAGCGATTAGTTCTGTTCTTGCTTCCAGTAATTTCCAGTCCTGGGGATATAAGCTCAGAAGAGTAAAAGGGCAGTCATGTTTAACAAGGTCATAGGCCTGCTCTGCAAAAGGCGCCATGATAGCAAATGGTGCTGGCTTTATCCTTTCACGAAGAACCTTGCATAACTGCAGTAAAATAGTAGATGAAGGTGCATAGGCATTTAAATTTACTTGAATTTAAATTGCTGCTACTTTATTTTGTGTTTTTTTGAAAGTGAGATTGGGCTATTATTTTGGTTCTAATAGTTTTCAGTTTTTAATCTTTTAAAATATTTTTTTAAGTTCTGCAATTCTTTATATGCAATTAAAAAAAAAGAAAGGAAAGAAACTAGGAAACTTGCATACTATCTCAATTACAAGGCAGGAATAGGACCTAGATCCTAGTCTCACAAAAACAAAGCATTTTATAAATATAGCTTGAAAGGAATTGAAAGATTATATAGTTAAAAACACAATCCTCTAGCCCTTAAAAAAACACCTTTGTCCTTTGAAATTAATCTGGCTGGCTTTTACTTGGTAACTTTGAATAGAGGTCTAAGTCATAGCAATGACAACTCAATGAGAAAGGTAGAGAAACCTCACTGGTGAGAAAGGAGTGATTTCCATGGCAAGGGTAAATATGTTTCTTACAGAACTTATTTCTTCTAATTAAAATTCTTTATTTACATGTAGATCACCGCCACTGGCCAGTGGCGCCTTAAGAGTAACGGTGATTATTTCATCAGGTCTCTTGTCCCCACATCCTGGGATAGCTCCCAACATGTACCATTTTCTATAAATTTTTATTGTATGAAGAAATGGACAGAGGCAAAGAGGGCACCTAGAAATCTAAAAGCCAATTCTTACTGTTTCAGCATCTCAATAAAAGGTCTAAATAAGAATTTGTATAGGGCCATAAAGATAGTTTAAAGATAAAGGTTAAGGAGAACACACAAATGTCAAGGACTTCCACAGCTAGTAAAAGGCACTCGACTCTTCTGTTAAGGGTTCTCACCAATAAGAAAGGCAGCTTGTTTGTTTGGGGATGTCAGTAAACCCACAGAGATCTGTATAAACTATGTGTTCTCATGAGAACCCACATCCAGCTGTGTGAGTTCAGGCAGCTGGAGTTTAGGATTTGCTGGATCTGTCTTCCTGGCTGTAACACAGGAGGGTGTTTAAGTCCTTCTGAGAGTCTCTTTTACACCTCACATCTTTTAATTCCAGGATGAATGAAGAACAGGCAGATGGGTTTTCTGATTTATTTTAATATAAAAAAAATAAGACTATATAATTTTATAGTAATAAAAGTGAGTTGGAGATTGGCAAGCCACTGACCAGTTTTAAACATACCCACAAACAGAAAATCTCTACTAAAGAAAACAGAAACTCAATTCAGTCCCAAAATGTCAAGACTTTATACCTGTTGGAGAAGAAATGATTGTTCGCTCTTAGTAATGTCAGAAATTTATCAAGTCAGATAAGTTAAATTGGTTTACCTTCCCAATATTTGAGACCTGGATCTTGCTTTTTTATTTCTGCTCTGAGAGTATATGAATTGGTTAATGTTTAGCAGAGGGAAAAAGGGAGAGAGATTGCAAATTGCAGCCACTTTTCTTCCACAGCCACAGGCTCTGATGTCAAGAAGCAAGTGATAGAAGCTGTCAGCTCTGCTATCTATAACCTCGTGCTTTGCAATTTCCCTGGGGCCCCGTGTACTCTTACAGCTTCTTAAATAAGAAATAGACTGACAAAAATATAAGTGCATTTTGGACTGTTACACCACAATCTCATACAGTGTAGTCCCAGACAGAAGGCTTCAGAGAGAATTCTGATACTCTTTTTCCTTTTAGTCAAATAACAATGTCTCCTTTAAAAATGCTGACATTGAGATCATGGGCTTTCTTTCTGTCGGAAGGAGGAAACTGGTGCACATTGCCCTCCCACACAATGGCAGTTGATAAGAGACAGTAAGCAGCACAGGAGAGTAGTGTTGAGAGGTGGCGCAGAGAGGAGGGAAGAAGGTAGAGGAAGAGAAGTCAAGAGAGAGGTGAAATAGACAAGGTAAGCCAGGGAGAGCCTAATATCACCTGGCCTGATATGGGAGGTCCTGCAGGAAGGGAAAGGACAGGTGAGAAGGTCTTAATGAGAAATCTTGCAACATCTATGCCTACTGGAGAGAGTTGGGGATTTGTACAAACTGTGTGCTCTCATGGGGATCCAGAGCTCACTGCTCTGAGCATTTCACGGTACAAATTGTGGGGCTTTGACTAATGCCGGCTGAGTTCTTTAATATCTTCCAAGGAATGTCGTATACAGGAATTTTTTTATTACACAGATCAATCATTAGAAATAGCTTAGATGACATTATTCATGCAGTTAACCTGAAATAAGTATGGTAATAGTTACAAAAAAAAAAAACCAAGCAAGAATTACCCTCATAAACTTGGAGATTAAATTAAATCTTTTTGTTAAACTCATTTGTTGAAAAAATTATTGATTCTCCCAGTAATAATGTGATTCTGTGAACCAAATTTTATGTTATTTAGGGACTTCAGAGTAAAATTATTCCAAGGCTTACTTGTTTCTCTTGGATGAGAGACTGAAATCTCATTTAGGATGGAGAATATTATAATTGCATAAATTACTCAGGGCTTTATATATATATTTTATATATATATAAATAAAATCATTTGTGTGTGTATGTGTGTGTGTGTATACACACACACAAATAAATTTTTTGCTTGTAAAAATTCAGAGAGTATGTGTTTCCCTGAGGAGATCAGTTTCTTTTCAACCTCAAATCAGCTTTATTTCTTGGCTCTTCCAGTAACCCTGCTCCCTGTGCTACAAGTATTTCTATAGGAGATTGCATCCTGTGCTTTCAAGTTCTGCTGAGAGTAAAGGGCTCCATTGCTCTTAGTTGCTTTGATACCATTTGGATAGCTCCTGTAATGGAACATGGCTAAGGGAGGCGGTCAATGCTCAGTCCTTACCAATAGCATGTCTTTAAATGTTGACTCTATAGTTGGATTGGCCCTATAAAACAGAATAAGCAGCTAAATTAATATTCTTTTTTAAAAAAATGAATAAAGCATCTCTTTTATTATAAGTACAGATCGTCTTAGATTTCCCTAATATGTCAAATCTAAGAGAAGATCTTGTATGTAGATAGTTTATTTGGGGGAAGTTATCCCAAGGCTAGAAGTAAAGGACAAGGAAGGAAGAAAAATAATCCAAGGTTGTGTTATCTAACTTTTCACCACTATGAACAGCTGGGGATTTATCCACTTAGGCACATCTGAGGAACTACGTAGAATTCATCTTAGAATTATTCACTCCAGGATTCAAGAGAAAGTATTTATCAAGCAACTTCTACCTCCATTGGTCAATGCCCAGTTGGATAGCAACCCCTTCCATTACATGCTCATTCACAGATTGGAACACCCAAGTAAGCACGTGCACGCATCTAGGAAGTGGTGAGGAAATGTTCACTTTGTTCATGCATTGTTCTCCTGGCCTTGGTGAGCATGTTTATCATCATTATTTTTGAACCCTCTACCAGATAAATCACTTGTCTTCATTTCATTAAGATCTGTTTCTTGAGTTTTATCTTTTATTTTGTTTGAAACATCCCTATTTCTTCTTCTTTTTTCCTTGACTTTCTGTGTTGGTTTCTATGCATTAGAAAAAACAGCCACCTCTCCAAGTCTTGGCATTATGGTCTCTTGTCAAAGATCAGTACTGTGGGTCAGGCTGGTCTGAGCTCCTAGTTGTCTCTCAGACCTTTGTGATTGTCTAAGCCTCCTTCTTTGTTCTTAATGGCTCCCCATAGTTGAGGGTGTGCCAAGACCCATCAGTGTCCCAAAGGGGAGGATTGCAGTCAGTACCTAGATGCAGGCTGATTAGAATCTGGACCCTCAGGCAGCCACTGGAAGAGTATGTAGTTGAGTTTCTGTCAGGGAAAGACTGGAAGACCAGTGTCTTTGCTTGCTCTCTCTGTGCTGAGCTCAGGTGTTAGCCACAGGCAGGTGCTCCTGCACCTGTTAGGAACTGCTTCTTTGTTTGCTACGGTACTGTGGGACTCATGAGTGAAAACCCCATTGGTGCTTACAGCCAGGTGATCTGTGAGCCGCAAAAGCTGGGACACCCTTAGGCCAAAGCAGCAAAAACCAGGGCATGCGATGTCTGTACAGGCTCCTTCCAGGGAGGTATTGGTGACTTGGCTTTATTACTACAGTAAGTAGAAGGGAAAAGGCAAAAGTGTCCATCAGTTTCTCCAGTCTCTGGGGAACATCACAGCCGGCCCCTAGATAGCCATTAAATTGGAAGCCTTGCACTAAGGCAGCAACTTTCTTCTTTGACATATAATTGACATATATCAACACATTAGTTTCAGGAGTACAACAATTATATTGCAAAATGACTACTACAATAAATCTCATTAACACCCTTTTCTTTTTTGTTAGGAAGAAAACTTTCAAAATTTACTTTCTTAACAACTTTCAGATATGCATAGAGTATTGTTAACTAAAGTCACCATGTTGTACCTTACATCCCCAGGACTTATTTAGCTTATAACCAAAAGTTTGTACCTTTTACCACTTCACCTATTTTACCCATCCCACCCCCAATCTCTGGCAAGCACCAATATGTTCTCTGTATCAATTTTTTTTCAAGATTACACATGTAAGTGAGATAATTTGGTGTTTGTCTTTCTCTACCTGACTTCAGTTAGCATTATACCCTCGAGTTCCATCCATGTTGTTGCAAATAGCAAGACTTTCTTCTTTTTTTATGGCTGAATAATATTTATATCCATATTGAAGTCTGTAGATAAACCTCTTTCAAGGAAAGACTAGGATGACATACTTGCCCCCTCTGTGCTGAGCCCTGCGTGGATAGCCACAATGGGTGCTTGTTCACCCCTTAAGAGTGCCCTTCGTTTGCTATAGTCATGTGGGTCTTGTAGACACAAGCTCTATTGGCTAGGTGTTTAAGACTCTCACTGGAGGGATCTTATCCCTCCAGTGAGAGTCTTAAAAGTTTGGGCACTAGATATGGGGTCTAAACACTTTGCTTTTCAGGAAGTGTGTAGAAGTCAGGGGTACCTATAGATTGTGTGGCACTCATGTAGCGTGGAATTAATGGCACCGGTGTATCTCAACCTTTCCCACTCATTTCAATATGTGTATTTCATTCATCTGATATGTAAGAGTCACTCAGCTATTTTCTGGATCTCTTTCAGAGGGAATTTCTCCATGTGTAGCCAGCTATATGATTGGTGCATCTGTGGGTAGAAGAGAAATCAGAAGTTGCCTATGTACCATCTTGGTCCACTCGACTTACACTACTCTTAAAATTTGAATGGAGCCCTGGCTGGTGTGGCTCAGTGGATTGAGTGCTGGCCTGCGAACCAAAGGGTTGCAGGCTCGACTCCCAGTCAGGGCACATGCCTGGGTTGTGGGCCAGCAGAGGGCACACAAAAGACTACCACACATTGCTATTTCTCTCTCTCCCTCCCTTCCCCTATCTCTAAAAATATGTAAATAAAATTTTTTTAAAAATTTGAATGGGATGTCAATGACCATCACATTTTTGAGACTATCCTTAAATAATCTATATATTTTTTCTGTCTTCATATTAATAAATGCTTTCATGAAAGCAACATTTTTGCTATGAGTAAAGACCCACTTAAAACATTTGAGTGAGTTTTTTTGTTGCTTTGATATATTACTTTCATCCTTCGTCATTTAAAAATATTTGTATTCCTTTCTACAAGACCAGGACTCCTCTCCCTGTCCCTCAACTCTCCCAAATGATAGGTGTTTCATTTTTGACATTAATAGGGTCTTGGAACCATTTCTTGTTTTATGACAGACCCAATTACCACTGCGTTTTGCTTGACTTTAGTTTAGTTATTTCATTGGGTTTTGTATTAGGTTTATTTTTTTTTGTTTCTCTCATATTTTATTTCATTGTGTCATCTTACTGTGTGCTCTATATACATTGAAATTGAAACTGTTTCTCTAAGAGTAAATAACAGTATTTTAAAAGTTTAAAATAAATCAAACCTCTAACCTGTTTTTATAGTTAGCACCTTCCAGTAAGGTCAGGAAGACTTGAAAATTTTATGTCACAAGTTTACATTTGTAACTGAGAGACCAAAGTTTGTTGCTAAATAAAGTGTTTATGTAATTTTACAAAGTTCAGTGAGGCATATAAATTTGTAACTAGTCTAGGCTTTCAGAGTAAAAAAAAGCTTCAACAAACTTCGAACATTCTCCTCATTTATTTTTTACTACAAATATGTAGAAAATTCATCTGTACAGAGCTATTTCTTATGTACATTTGAATTTAGTTAGAAGTTTCAGTTTTCTTGCCAGTTTAATGAAAGAAAGAAAAATAGAGGAGGGCGTGTGGAAGGGACTGCAGTTTAGGGCAGAGAACTGCCAATGGCAAGGATGCCTCTGTGCCTGGAGATAAGGGATGAAGGGTCTTTGTACCCTGAAAGCACGTGTCCATCAGTATAACGAACCATGTAGCTACCCTCATGTAATTCTCAAAACATACATTTTTCTTTATGATGAAAGGGCAGGTTAGAAATGAATTGTTGGTACAGAAAATGGATAAAGTAGTTAAAAGGCAACTTAAATGTGATGCACATTTATGCAAATCCAACTTCTAAAATATGAAAGGGTCTTATCTGTACTGTGAAAGTGATGGAAATGAATGGCTGAGAGGCAGGGACATTCGGAAGGTCTGCTTAACTCTGTAGAGTCATTTTGAAAGGATGTCTACCACACAAAAGGCTGAGCCATCTTATACAGAGTCTGTACTATTGTCAGTTTAGGCTGACATCCCAGATAGTAAGAGTGAAAAGTCAGATGTGTTTTTGTGAAGACTTGAATGGAATAAAAGAAGACAATGTCAGACTCAGAAGAGAAACCTCGCATGTACTGGAGTGGTGATAAATGCTCCGGGAAGATACCTGGAAGGAGCTGTGGAACGCTCCTGCACTGTGGGATGCCTTTAGGGTCCTAGGTGAGTTAAAAAACACAAAGTATTTATTATATTACTTAGTAAGTGTATTGCTATGATAAAGACAAGAGGCTCTAAGGGAAAGGTAATGAAAGACCTTAAATTCATGTCAAAATATTTCATTTTGACCTGGGTTTACATAGACACAAAATCTCAAAGACAAACTAGCTTTTCTGGGGTCAAGATGATCTTTTCCTTCCGCAGATCCTGATGTGTTTCACTTCTCATAAAATGTGACGAGTTTTCATAGGAGCCCAAAGTACACAAGTAAAAGACATATGGTAATTAGCAGGGATATTCTAAAACAATTATCTAGAAAAAAACTGCAAAATGTAAAAGGAAACTCTATATGCAGATAACATTCCAATTACTCTCCCTTAAGATGGTATTAAAATCCTTGGAAATAAATGGAGGGTAGGTGGGTGGAATTCTAATATTTCCCTGCTTGTTTATATCGTTTATTACATTTTATCTTAATAATAATCCTCTATAATTACACTATATATAGACAATAATACTTGGAAACCTCAGGGCAGGGCAGCTAGCCCCCCCCCCCCAAAAGTAATTTGAATTAAGACAAAGGGAAATTTTAAAGAAGAAAGATAGTTTGATAGGTAGAGCTTGTAATATATACATACTCTAAAGAAAGGGTCATGACCCACATAAGAAGAGTGAAGAGTATGCCTTAGCCTGGAAAGAAAGAGAAAGGGCCTATATTTTGAATGAGGGAGAGACAGAGACAAAGAGAGAGAGAGAGAGAGAGAAGAGAGAGTCATGATAGATGAAAGCTCTTTAGCTGTCTAGCACAGTAAAGTTGTGCTATCAAATGTGACAGTAGGAAGCTTCTAACAAATGATGCTTGATGCCTTAACGATAGTCCTATGCAAAGCCTGAGTGGGTCCACAGCCTCTTCCTAGTTAGAAATTTCTTCCATCTATTTTGAAGCAATTTTTCCTGCCTTAGCTGTACTTCTTAGTCAATGATAGGCAATTCTTTGTGTATATCTTAATAATAAAACATAATGGGGCTTCACCTAGTTCTGGGTAGCATCCTTTTTAGGTCTTATAAAGAATTTAGCTGTTGCTTTGTTAAAAAAAAAAAAAACTGAAAATACAGTTATCCTTACAATAACAAGTATTTGCTTTACTGATATTAACTAATGCCCTGATGTACTCTTCCTATACTTTCTGTGTACTTAATAACATTTTGTTTCAGTGCCAAATGAGAGTGTATTCTTTTTGATGACATTTTACATGTCAATTAAATTCAGTGCATAAAACACCAACAGTATACATAATTCCAACAGAAGTCATGACACTGTGAACAGCAATGTCCAAGTTTATGCTTGAACAGGCAAGACAACCATATCACAGTAGTAACAGCAATTGCAAGATTCTAGTAATTATAAAATACAGTCTAATTTTTTTATATATTATTAGATTATGTGAATAAAAGTTCCAGAACCATTGGAACATGATAATGTGATATATAAGATATAGTTCCACAACCCATTTATTATATCCTTTTGTGTGCTCAGATAGCCACAAGGAATTTGGGACATTTATTCCACTAGGTTGAAAGTTCTATTTGTCTGGAAGCCATAGAGCACAATATAGAAAAAGTTGATGCAGTTTTGAGTAAGAACCAGTAGAGAGCAGAATTCTCCACAGTCAAAGGTACAGTCAGCAGAAGAGGCACACCCTAATTCAGACCACAGGGGTCTAAATTAGAGTTAGGGGTCTAAATTAGATTGTGAGTTCTAGCTGTGGGAGCTTCCATGGATGTGCTTCACACCACAAAATGGAAGAGAATACAGGGCTGAATGTGGAGACATAAGTGCATGTCATATATTCAAGAATTAAACTGTTAGGCAGCATGGAGAAAAACTGGAATTGTCATGCTTTGCAGCTGCTAATTTTTAGTGAATGACAAAAGCAAAAGCTAAACACACAACCCCAATCCAAGTATCATATGACTGGAAGACTGGAAGACTATTAATTAAACAAAAACACTATCTTAGTTGTTTCTCACATGAACCTCCTAACAGTCATTCCAGAAGGACATCACTTTCTGAGCACTAATAATCATAAACCAGCATCAGAACTATACAAAAATATTATAAAATAATAGGAGATGAATAAAAGGAGGTAAATGGAGAACACACATGAGAAAAATATCCCCATGTTAAAAATGAGATTACACCAAAGCATAAAATATTAAGGAAATATTGCCTTTCTAAAACAAGAGCTAAGAGCAGAAATAAAGGAGCTCAGGAAAGAAATGAGGAAACAACCAATATGATTTAAAATGAAGGCAGAGCTCAGGGGGAAAGTAGAAAAGAATGATAGACACAAAGACTCAATGAGAAGCAGCACAAAGAAGTTGAAAGTGTAGTATTATGGGTTGAATTGTGTTGCCCCAAAATTTCTATGTTGAAATCCTAACCCCAGTACCTCAGGATGCAACCCAATTTGGAAATAGGCTTGTTGCTATTCAATAATACTAGATATTAATAGTAAAACAAGAAACAAGAAAACTACAATACATTTCTTGAAAACTGGGAAAACAATCTCTTAATGAACTCTGGAGTCAAAGAGTAAATCAAAAACTGAAATAAAAGACTTCTGATCAAGATGGAGGCATAAGTAGGCACTCTTCACCTCCTCACACAACCATAGAAAGAATTACAACCAGATCTCAAAATAAAAAACACCCAGAATCATCTGAAAATCGAGGCATATGAAAGTCCAACAACCAAGGATTTAAAGAAGCCACATTCATCAAGATGGGTAGAAGGGACGGAGTCACAGAGACAGGCAGGGTAGTGGTATGGTGCTGAGTGGCAGCAGTGGAACAGATTTTTTCCACATTCACGTATGGTAGAAAAAAATCAGGAGGGACACGTTGGGAGTGAGTGATCCCAGGTCCAGGCCAGAGTGCACAATCCAGGTTTCCAGCACTGGGAAGATAAATCCCCGTTACCTCTGGCTGTAGAAACCAGTGGGAGTTGCGGTGGCAGAAGAAACTGCCAGATTTTCACCACTTAAAGGTCCCACATGGACTTAGAACATACACAAACCCACCCGCTCTGGGTTTCACCACCAAGGCAGCAGCTGGAAGGACACCAGTCACATATGGGAATAAGGTAAAATGACTAGAAATGGGGTGAGTGCCAGGTAAACCTCCAAAAGCCAGGCAGTAGCATTGACCCCTCTCCAAGTCCTCCTGCCACACAGAATCACAAAGCAGTGAAACAGGTTGCCCTACCCTGGAAATTATCTAAGACTCTGCCCCACACCATTTACAGGTGCCTTTTCTACATAAGCCACACTACTAGGACAGGGAATAAAGACAGTTCTAACTAAATACACAGAAACAAACACAGGGAGGCTGCCAAATTGAGGAGACAAAGAAATATGCCCAAATGAAAGAACAGGAAAAAAAACCCAGAAAAATAACTAAATGAAATGGAGACAGCCAACCTATTAGATACAGAGTTCAAAACACAGGTGATCAAGATGCTCAAAGGACTTGTTGAGTACAGCTGAAAAATAAGGGAAGAAATTAAGTTTACACTAAGTGAAATAAAGAAAAATCTACAGGGAACCAACAGTGGAGAAAATGAAGCCCAGAATCAAATCAATGGTTTGGAACACAAGGAAGGAAAAAGCATTCAATCAAAACAGCAGGAAGAAAAAAGAATTTGAAAAAACAAGGATAGGCTTAGGAACCTGTGAGACAACTTTAAATACCAACATCTGAACCATAGGAATGCCAGAAGGAGAAGTGGAAGAGCAAGAAATTGGAAACTTATTTGAAAAAATAATGAAAGAAAACCTCCTTAATTTGGTGAAGGAAATAGACATGTGTGTCCAGGAAGCACAGAGAGTCCCAAACAAGTTGTACCCAAAGAGAACCACACTGAGACACATCATAATTAAAATGCCAAATGTTAAAGATAAAGAGAGACTCTTATAAGCAGCAAGAGAGAAGCAGAGTGTTACCTATAAAGGAGCTCCCATAAGACTATCAACTGATTTCTCAAAAGAAACCTTGCAGGCAAAGAAGGAGCTGGCAGGAAGTATTCAAAGGGATGAAAAGCAAGGACCTACAACCTAGATTACTCTATCCAACAAAGCTATCATTTAGAATGGAAGGACAGAAAAATTGCTTCCCAGACAAGGAAAAGTCAAAGGAGTTCATCACCAAACTCTTATTATATGAAATGTTAAAGGGACTTATTTAAGAAAAAGAAGAACAAAACTATGAATATTAAAAAAGCAACAAATTCACAAGTATCAACAACTGAATCTGAAAAATAAAAAAAAAAAAACAAGTAAAAACCAGAACAGAAACAGAATCATAGGTATGGAGATCGTTTGGAGGGTTATCTGCTGGGAGGGGGAAGGGAGAGAATGGAGGAAAGGGATTAAGAAGCATAATTGGTAGGAACAAAATAGACAGGAGGGTGTTAACAATAATATAGGAAATGGAGATGCCAAAGAACTTGCACACGTGGCTCATGGACACGAACTAAGGAGGGGGGGATTGCTGAAGGGAAGGGGAGTACCAGGTAGAGGGTGGCAAAAGTGGAAAAGTTGGAACAACTGTAATAGCATAATCAATAGAATATACTTAAAAATTTAAATAAAAAATAATTATAAATTTACAATAAAATATAACATATCAAAAACAATGAGATATTGCTAATGTTTTCACAGCAAATATCATAGACTTAAATCTTCATATTACTAATCAAGAGAGTATAAAAATTAAAAAATGCTAAAATAATAGTGACAATGCAGAATTACATATTTCATTAATTTAATAAGCAAAGGGGAAGCAGGTACAAGCAAAATAAAAAATAGAAGGGGAGTAAGAGATGTAGAGAGAACAGTTGTGAGACTACTTAATGCAACTTATTCAAATAAACCTCAGACTCCTATGAGGGAGATATTTTTAAGAAAAATGTAAATTATAAAAATTGACCATGAAGAAGTCAAAAAGTTAAATAGATTGATTAATACAGAAGACTCAGAGCTACAGAGGAATTTTTAGAGCATGATATTAGATATTAAAAATGTGTCAAAAGTAGCACAAAAAGAAGAGACAAATTTCATTAAGGAATTTAATTGTAAAAATACAAAATAAAATATTGGAAAATGGAATCTAACAGCACATTTAAAGCATGATACACTGTGGCTCAATGGGCCTCATACAAAGGATTAAGGGATAGTTAATCTTGGGGAAATATGTAAATACATTGAATTAATAGACCAAAGGGTAAAAGTCAAATAATTAGCTTTACAGATGTTTGTCTTAGTTTGAACTTCTATAACAAAATACATAGACTGGGTGGCTTAAATAACAAAAATTCATTTTCTCATAGTTCTAGAAGCTAGATGTCTAAGATCAAGGAGCCATGGTCAGTTTGGTGTGAGGGCCCTCTTCCTGGCTTGTAGACAGCCACTTTCTCCCTGGGTCCTCATGTGGCAGGGAGCAGTAGGAGGGGATAGACAGCAAGCTCTCTGGTGTCTCCTTGTAGAAGAGCACTAATCATATCTTCATAGCATCATCTTAACCTAGTTATCTACCAAAAGTTCCATCTCCAAATGCCATCACACTGGATTGGAACTTCAACATATACAATTTAGAGAAGACATAATTCAGTCCCATAAAAATGTTGAAAATATATTTCTTAAAATTCCATGTGAACCTTTTGTTAAATAAGAATAGACAAATATTTCCTTAAGATAATCCAATGAATCTCAAAACAAAAGTCAGCATCATGTTTAATGGGGAAACAATATAAGAATTCCTATTGCAGATAGGAATAAATAAAGAATTTTCAATATCACCACTATTCTTTTTTTAAATCAGTGCAGATAAGAGAAAATTTACATACAATAAAAATATTCCTATTTTACATTTAATGTTTGATTATGTTTAACAAATCAAACCTTACCTATGTAACCACAGCTTTCAAGAAATTTCCTTTGGCTTCTTTTTAATCAATCATCAATTTTTCAAGTTTTATGATTGTTCTCTATTATTTCACATAGTTCTGCATATACTATCTTAAACAATTAGGAAGTATGAAATACAAAGTATAAAAGCCAGAAAAGAAGAGGCAACATAATCATTATTTAAACTAAATATAAGGGGGTACTCCCCCCAAAAAGAATTATCTTCTGGAGGGAGGGCCCCTTGCAGCACAGGCTTTCCCTGCTAGGTGAGTATTCTAGGAACCATCTGTATCAGTATACCAGCTGGCGTTGTTGTGAGAGGCTGTGTTTGGCTTCAGTGAAATTTTTTAGAAGACTCGATTCATTTGCCCATTTCATGATGGGTGATTTACGAGCGCACCTGCCCGTACTGCGCTGAGTGTTCAGCAGCTTTTGACCAAAAACTGGCATGACCCTCATGTCTCATGCTCCCTATTCACCTAATCTTTCCCTGAGTAACTTTTTTTTTCTCCTGGGTGAAAAATGTCTTCAAAGAGAAACATTTTGCCCATGTGGAAGAGGTGAAACAAAAAACAGCAGAAGCACTAAAAGGAATCAAAATTGATGAGTTCAAAAACTGTTCTGAGCAGTGGGGAAAAAAAGACATCTTGATAGGTGTATAGTATCATATGGAGAGGACTTTGAAAGTGACTGAAGTTTAAACATGTAAGAATAAATACACAATTTTTTATAAGTAACTTCTGGGTTTTTGGGCCTCCCCTCACATACTAATTACAAATATAGATATTAATGGAAAAATGCAGATGTTAAGTTTATTTTTTAAATCCTTACCCAAGGATATGTTTATTGATTTGAGGTAGAGAGAGAAACATCAATGTGAGAGAGAAACACCAATCGGTTGCCTCCCATACATGCCTTACCAAGTATTAAACCTGCAACCTAGATATATGCCCTAATCAGGAATTAAACCCACAGCCTTTTGGTACAAGGTATGATAATCCAACAAACTGAGTTGCTTGGTCAGAATGAGGTATTGTGTTTCTTGGACACAAAATTAATATTCCAAAGTCAATAGCCTTCTAATACTCAGCAAACAACCAACTGAAACACACTATGGCCTTTATTCACTTTGCATCTCACTGTGATGCCCAACAGAGAAAGCTTGGAAACTGTGTTGAAGATGGCAGAGCTGCTGTAGCCCTAGCTCCCTAAGTAAACAGATCCCTCCTCTTACCTCTACTGAAAAACAATAAATGAATTTCTACTGTGTTGAGAAAAAAATAACTAGCTGTAACAAAATCTATTTACAACTGAGCCAAAAATGTTCAAGTTCTATACAAAACTTTAAAACTACTAAAGTCTATTGAAAAAATTGGAGAAATGGAAAGTCACATAGGTTTCTGGATAGAAAGATTTAATGTTATAGAGATGTCATGTTTCTCTAAATTAGTTTATGAATTATAAGAGCCCAATAATATACCATTGGTTTTTTTCAACTAAAAAGGCTATTTATTGAAAAATAGAAAAATCAGATGGTGGAGGAGTAAATGGAAGTCACACTGACCTCCCAGGACCAATCTGGAATTACAACTAAATTGAAGAGAAATCGCCTGGAACAAACAACTGAACAATAGTGAGAGAGGAGCCTTATAACTTTGGACAGAGAGAAGAATCACCTTTAACACAACCTAACTGGTAAGGAGTGCAGTAGACACTTGAGAAGGAAGGTGGGGTGCCCACAGGTGGCAGCGCCAGAGGGATATTGAAACAGCCAGTTGTATCCCCCTGAGAAGAGTGGGGTCTGAACCATGAGTGGAGATCTCCAGCCTATAGCATCAGAGCCCAAATAGTATATAGATAACAATGAGCTGCGAAAAGTGGCAGGATTGCTCTCTGCCAGAGACAGGCAGCTGGAAACGCAAAGAGCCATTTAAAGAGCCAATGTGTAAATTCTTATTTGCAGCCACTTACCCTGCTATCTGGCAAAGATGGGGGCAGAGTGGGCCAGAGATGCCCACTCTAGGCCACTGGGGAGAGCCTGGGGAAGGAGGCTTTGGGGAGAGAGCTGAGAGAGTAGCCAGTGCGATCTCAGTGCTGATTCATCCCCCATATGGCAGCAGACATCTTGCTCAGGTAGACCACTCCTCTGAGCAGCAACATCATGAGAGGACAAAATAGCTCCACCTCCAGGAGGGACTCTGCCCTGGCCAGGTAGTGCTAAAACCTGACTGCTGCCTACATAGTGACAGCCACAGATAGTAGATCCCTGACTAAAGGGAGCACAAAGTGGTCTAGAGACACTTGAAGAGAGACTGGAGAGAGTAGCAGATGGGATCCCAGTGCTGACTCCTGCATATAACAGCAGCCATCTGTCTCAGGCAGACAACTCCCCTGGGCAGCAGCAGCATGAGAGGACCCAATAATCACCGCCCCCCGACCCAGGAGGGACTCTGTCCCACCCTGTGCTGCTGAGTACAGAGTGACTAGATTAACAACTGAAGGAGATAGCCATAAACAGTAGACTCCTGGAAGTCTCAAACAGACTGCCTAAAGTAAGACAGGGTCAACATCTGACATCATCAGAGACAGATCCAAAAAAAAAAAAAACCAAAACCCAGTGGTCTCCTACCGTAGAACTTCACACCACAAAGTCAGGAAATCAAGACAGATCAATTTAAGAAGGAGAAGCAAAAAAGAAGAGTCTCACAAATAATGGGAAGACAAAGAAACACCCCCCAGTCAAGGGGAAAGGAGGAATCCCCACAAGGAGAAATAAATGAAATAGAGGCAAGTAAACTATCAGATAGTAAGTTCCAAACAATGGTTCTAAGGAAGCTCAACGAGCTCAGTGAGCTCAGAGAGAATTACAAAAAACTACAGGGAAACTATTAGGAACTTACTGCAAACTATATCAGCATGAAAAAGGACATAGAAACTATCAATAAGAGACAAGAGGAAATGAAGAATACAATTTCTGAATTGAAGAACACAGCAGAGGGAATCAAAAGCAGGCTAGATGAAGCAGAGGATTGAATCAGCTAGCTGGAGGGTAAGGTAGGAAAAAGCTCCCAGAAAGAGCAAGAAAATGAAAAAAGACTCAAAAAGAATGAAGAGGCATTTAAGGAAATGCAGGACAACCTGAAATGTCATAATGTCCATATAATAGGAATACCAGCAGGAAAGGAAGAGGAAGGGATAGAGCTGTTTGAAAAAGTAATGATGGAAAACTTCCCTAATTGGAGGAGAGAAAATGTCACACAGGTCCAGGAAGCACAGAGGATCCCATTCAAGAGGAACCCCAGGAGGCCCACTCTAAGACACAGCATAATTAAAATGGCAAATTTCAAAGACAAACAAAGAACCCTAAAGGCAGCAAGGGAGAAAGAGGTAGTAACATATAAGGGAGCCCTGGTACGGCTAGGAGCTGACTTCTCAACAGAAACACTACAAACTAGAAGGGAATGGCAAGGAATATTCCAAGTCATGAAAAGCAAAGGCCTGCAACCAAGACAACTCTACCCAGCAAGGCTCTCAATTAAAATGGAAGGTGAAATAAGGAGTTTCCTAGAAAAGAGAAGGCTTAAAGAATACACCTCTACCAAACCAGCATTGCAAAATATGCTAAAGAGACTGCTTTAAGAAGATGAAGAAAAGGAATCTAAGAATACCCAATTCCTTTCACAGTCAGCAATACTTGATATTGCCAATATTTTTAATGCTTATTAATCTCATTGTGACAATGATGTGTTATTTTAATTGTTACTTTATTATTTTTTGAAACTAAACATCTTTTTTTAGATTTCTTTCCTATTTCTATTATTTTTAAAAAGCATTAAATGACTTTTTGGTATTCTTATCCATTTTTTGACTAAATGTTTGTAGAATTTTTCCCTAAAAAAAACTATTAACCTTTTTTAGATGTGTTGCAAATACTTTCTTAGTCTATTACTTGTCCTTTAACTTTTTTATATGTATATTACTATATATTCTTAAATATTTAATATAGTCATATTGTCAATATTTTATTTTATAGCTCTGGGTTTGAATATTTTACTTTGGGGTAAGAAAAATATTATTTTGTATTTTCTCCTAAAACTTCTTAGATTTTACATATTGATTTTTAACTCACCTGAATATTTTTTGTAGAATTTGTGAAATAAGGCTCTCTATTTGTTTTATTTCAAATGATAGTGGTTAATGCACCTTATTTGTTGAATAAGCCTCATTTCCCCATTGATTTGAAATATCAATTTAATCATATATTACATTGTTAGATATGTACTTTTCTTTCTAGAACGCTCACTTTATTTCATTGATCTATTTGATTATTTCTGTGCTGGTGTCATGTTGTTTAAATTGCTGAGACTTTATAATGGATTTAAATTTTTTAATATTTTATAATGGATTTTGACATTTAAAAAATTAAATCAATTGGCATTAAGAAAGAAAAAAAGAAAGAAAGAAAAAAAGAAGGAAAGAAAGAAAGAGAGGAAAAAGATGGCGGAGGAGTGAAAGGGAGTCACGCTGACCTCCTCCCAAAACCAAACTGGAATTGCAACTAAATAATGGAGTAATCACCTGGAAAGCAGTGGAGCGATAGTGGGAGAGGAGCCTTGGTACCGCGGACAGTGGATTCGACTCTCACACATCCCAACGGGTGAGAATTGCGGTGGAGGCTCGAGAGGGTGGACTGGGTGCGCACGGGCACTGGCACCAGAGGGACATTGAAATGGCCAGTTAGCGTCCCCCCGAGAAGAACGGGGTCTGAATCATAAACAGGAACCCCTAAACTACAGCAGCTAAAGCCGAGAAAATACAGACAAAACGCAACCCCAAAAAGCTTAGGGGCGCTCTCTGCCAGAGACAGGTGGCTGGGGATGCAAAAAGACATTTAAAGGGCAAACGCAAAAGTTGCAGCGGCAGCCACCCTCCTTGATCGCTGGGTACAGGCGGCAGCGGGGTGGGCTGGTGTCTGGGAAAAGACTGGTGAGGAAAACTTTGTGAAGAGAACTGACACTGCGGCCAGTGGAGCCCGGGTGATAACGCACTTCCCACTCTCCAGCTACCATCTCGCTCAGGCATAAGGGAATCAATTAACCTGCCTTTTGTGCGCTCCGCACACAGCTTGTACGCCTGTGAGCTACGGGGCTGAGTGCAGACTGCTTGGGAGAGCCTTGAGGAGAGACTGGAGACGGAGGCGTTGGGGAAAGAACGGGAGGAGGAACCGGGGAGTCCCGACTCCCTCCACGTTCGGTAGTCTCCATTGTGGGCTGGAAAGGCGCGACCCCAAAGAGGCAGAAGCGGGGCGCGCATGAACCAGACTGCCTGCGATTGAAACGCAGTCCGCACAGGGGTTGGATCCTCGGCCGAAGGGGTCACAGAACTGCCCAGAGGCCCCTGAGGGGAGACTAGAAACAGAGGCATTGGGGAAAGAACGGGAGGAGGAACCGGGGAGTCCTGACTTCTTCTCCTTGCCGAAGTCTCCATTGCGTGGGAAGAGGCCACACCCCCAAAGAGCCAAAAGCCGAAAAGCAAACATAGACACCCCCAAAACACCCAGAGCAGGCGCGCACACTTGCGCCAAGTGACTGGCGAGGGTTGGCGAGCGTGTGTGTGACCCACGCGGGCTGGCGAACGCTTGCACCTGCCGGCAAGGCGTCACACAGACTGGCACCCATACGGCCTGCGAGGGATTGCACAGAGGGGCAAGGGCAGGCGTAAATTGACCTACCCGCCACGATTGCGGAGCAGCCCACAAAATAAGTAGAGCTGCCCAGAGTCCCTGGAGGAGAGACCAGAAACAGGATTAACCAGAGAGTCCTAGAGCTGATTTCCTCCCATTTCCGTAGTCCCCATTTGGCGAGGGCAAGCAACGCACCCAAAGAGCCAAAAGCGGGGAAAACACACAATAGAAGACCCTAAACTGACCAGTGCCGCGAAGCTCGCGTGCCAGGGAGGCCAGATGAGCACGGGAGGTCGCGAATAAGCCCCCTGGTCTGGGGCAAACACATGCGAGCCCAGGCAGGTGGGGGACCCTGCCGCGCTGGGAACGCGCTCAAGGAGCTCTCGTGAGAGCGCAGAGAGATCCCAAAAAATAGCCCAGCCCTGACCGAAGGGGTCACAGAGCTGCTCCAAGCAGGAGTCAGACACAGGCATTAGACTCCTGAAAGGCTCAAACAAACAACCCAAGGCCCTATAGGGTCAACAACTGACATCATCAGAGGCAAGCCCAGAAAGAAAAGTAAAGGACAAAAATACTTAACAGACTCTCACAAAAATGGGAAGAAAAAGAAGTTCCCCCCAAATGAGTGGAAAAGGGGACTCCCCACAGAGAGAGCTCAATGAAATAGAGGCAAGGGAACTATCAGATATGGAATTTAAAACAATGGTTCTAAGGAAGCTCAATGAGCTCAGCCAGCTCAAAGAGAACTATGAGAAACTGCAGAGAAACTATCAGGATCTTACAGCAAACTATATCAGCCTGGAAAAGGACATAGAAACTATCAAGAAGACACAAGAGGATATGAAGAATACCATTTCTGAATTGAAGAACACAGTAGAAGGAATCCAAAGCAGGCTGGATGAAGCCGAGGATCGAATCAGTGAGATGGAGGACAAGGTAGAAAAAAGCTCCCAGAAAGAACAAGAAATGGAAAAACGGCTCAAAAAGAATGAAGAAGCATTTAGGGAAATGCAGGACAACCTGAAACGCAATAATATCCGTATAATAGGGATACCAGAAGGAGAAGAAGAGGAGCAAGGAATAGAGAACCTCCTCGAAAAAGTAATGATGGAAAATTTCCCTAATTTGAGGAGAGAAAGGCTCTCATGGATCCAGGAGGCACAGAGGACCCCACTCAAGAGGGACCCAAGGAGGTCCACTCCAAGACACATCATCATTAAAATGGCAAATGTCAAAGACAAAGAGAGAATCCTCAAGGCAGCAAGGGAGAAGGAGAAAGTAACATACAAGGGGGCCCCGATACGCCTAGGAGCTGACTTCTCAACAGAAACACTCAAAGCCAGAAGCGAATGGCAACAAATATTCCAAGCCATGAAAAGCAAGGGCCTACAGCCAAGGCTGCTCTACCCAGCTAGGCTCTCCATTAAAATAGAAGGAGAAATACGGAGTTTCCCAGACAAAAGAAAGCTAAAAGAATACATCTCTACCAAACCAGCACTCCAAGATATGCTAAGGGGACTGGTTTAAGCAGATGAAGGAAAAGAATGAGACAGAGAGGAACACAAGTACAAAGAGAAAAGATGAGTAAGTTTCTATCAGTAATATCTCTCAATGTGAATGGACTAAATGCCCCAATCAAAAGACACAGAGTAGCTGAATGGATAAGAAAACATGACCCACACATATGCTGCCTACAAGAGACCCACCTCAGAGCAAAAGACCTACACAGATTGAAAGTAAAGGGATGGAAAATAATATTCCAATAAATGGACATGAGAAAAAGGCTGGCATTGCCATACTTGTATCAGACAAAGTAGATTTCAAAGCAAAGGCCATAAAGAGAGACCCAGAGGGGCACTTTATCATACTTAAAGGAAGACTCTATCAAGAAGACATCAACATTGTAAACTTATATGCTCCCAATATAGGAGCCCCCAAGTTTATAAGGAAATTGTTGGATGACTTCAAAAAAGATATAGATAGCAACACACTGATAGTAGGGGATTTCAACACCCCACTGTCAAAAATGGACAGATCTTCCAAACAAAACATTAATAAACATATCGTGGCGCTGAATGAAACACTGAATCAAAGAGACTTAACTGCCATATATAGAATCTTACATCCCAAAGAAGAAAAATACACATTCTTTTCAAATGCTCATGGCAGTTTTTCAAAGATAGACCACATGATAGGACACAAAGCAAGCCTCAGTAAATTCAGGAAAATTGAAATAATACCAAGCTTTTTCTCAGACCACAAGGCCTTGAAACTCGAAATCAAACTCAAAGAGAAACTTCAAAAACTTGGAAACTCATGGAGACTGAACAGTACACTATTAAACAATGAATGGGTCAATAATGAGATAAGAGAAGAAATCAAAAAATTTCTGGAAACAAATGAAAATGAACAGACAACTGTCCAAAACCAATGGGACACAGCAAAGGCGGTCCTGAGAGGGAAGTTCATAGCAATACAGGCTTACCTTAAAAAGATAGAAACATTTCAAATAAAAGACCTAACACTACAACTTGAAGAACTGGAGAAACAACAACAAATAAATCCCAGAGCAAGTAGAAGGAAGGAAATAGTCAAGATTAGAGCAGAACTGAATGACATAGAGACAAAAAGAACAATTCAGAGGATCAACCAATCCAGAAGCTGGTTCTTTGAAAAGATTCATAAAGTGGACAAACCTTTGAGCAGACTCATCAAGAATAAAAGGGAGAGGACCCAAATTAATAATATCAGAAATGAAAGAGGAGAAATAACAACTGATACCACAGAAATACAAATGATCATCAGAAACTATTATGAACAATTATATGCCAAGAAATTTGAAAATCTTGATGAAATGGACAAATTTTTAGAAAAGTATAATCTTCCAACACTGAAGGAGGAAGAAACAGAAAGCTTGAACAGACCGATAACAGTTGGGGAAATTGAAGCAGTAATCAAGAAACTCCCAGCACACAAAAGTCCAGGGCCAGACAGTTTCCCAGGAGAATTTTACAAAACATTTAAGGAAGAGCTAACCCCTGTCCTTCTCAGACTATTCCAAAAAATCCAAGAGGAGGGAAGACTGCCAGACTCCTTCTATGAGGCCAGCATCACCCTGATCCCAAAACCAGATAAAGACCTTACAAAGAAAGAAAACTACAGGCCAATTTCGCTGATGAACATAGATGCTAAAATCCTCAACAAAATATTGGCAAACCGCATCCAGCAATACATTCAAAAGATTATCCATCACGATCAAGTGGGATTCATCCCAGGGATGCAGGGATGGTTCAATATACGCAAATCAGTAAACGTGATACACCACATTAATCAAAGAAAAGACGAAAACCACATGATCATCTCGATAGATGCAGAGAAAGCATTTGACAAGGTACAGCACCCATTTATGATCAAAACACTCAGCAAAATGGGAATAAATGGGGCATTCCTCAACGTAATAAAGGCCATATATGAACAACCTACAGCCAATATCATACTCAACGGGCAAAAACTGAAAGCTTTCCCACTAAGATCGGGAACATGACAAGGATGTCCGCTCTCACCGCTTCTTTTCAACATCGTATTGGAAGTCCTAGCCACAGCGGTCAGACAAGAGAAAGAGATAAAAGGCATCCAAATAGGAAAGGAGGAAGTAAAACTCTCATTGTTTGCAGATGACATGATAGTGTACATAGAGAACCCTGTAGACTCTACCAAAAAACTCCTCAACCTAATAAGTGAATTTGGCAAAACAGCAGGATACAAAGTCAACATTCAGAAATCAAAGGCGTTTTTGTACACCAGCAATGCAATAGAAGAAGAAGAAATCAGGAAAAATATACCATTCGATATAGCACGAAAAAAGATAAAGTACTTAGGGATAAATTTAACCAAAGACACAAAAGACCTGTAGGCAGAAAACTATGCAACATTGAAAAAAGAAATTAAGGAAGACACAAATAAATGGAAGCATATACCGTGCACATGGATTGGAAGAATTAATATCCTTAAAATGTCCATACTACCAAAAGCAATTTATAGATTCAATGCAATCCCTATTAAGATACCAATGACGTATTTCACAGCAATAGAACAGACATTTCAAAAATTTATATGGAACCATAAACGACCTCGAATAGCTGCAGCAATTTTGAGAAAGAAACACAAAGTAGGAGGGATCACAATACCGGACATCAAACTCTACTACAAAGCCACTATACTCAAAACAATCTGGTACTGGCACAAGAACAGACCCATAGACCAGTGGAACAGAATAGAAAGCCCAGAAATAAGCCCAGGTCTCTATGGACATCTAATATTCGACAAAGGGGGCAGAAGCATAAAATGGGGCAATAACAGCCTCTTCAACAAATGGTGTTGGGAGAGCTGGATGGCTACATGCAAAAAAATTGAAATTGGATCATCAGCTGACACCATACACAAAAATAAACTCAAGATGGATAAAAGACTTAAATATAAGTCGCAACACCATCAAAGTCCTAGAGGAGAACATTGGCAGGAAACTCTCAGATATCCCACGCAGCAATTTTTTCACTGATATGTCTCCTAAAGCAAGGGACATAAAGGAAAGAATAAACAAGTGGGACCTCATCAAAATAAGAAGCTTCTGCACAGCTAAAGAAAACATCAGCAAAATGAAAAGGGAGCCAACCATTTGGGAAAATATATTTGCTAATGATACATCAGATAGAGGTTTGATCTCCAAGATATACAAAGAACTCACTCGACTTTACTCCAAGAAGACAAACGATCCAATCAAAAAATGGGCAAAGGACCTGGGCAGATGCTTTTCTAAGGAGGAGATACAGAGGGCCCAGAGGCATTTGAAAGGATGCTCTGCATCACTAGCCATCAGAGAAATGCAGATCAAAACCACCATGAGGTACCACCTCACACCGGTCAGAATGGCCATCATAAACAGATCCACAAACAACAGGTGCTGGCGAGGCTGTGGAGAAAAGGGAACTCTAGTCCACTGTTGGTGGGAATGCAGACTGGTGCAGCCACTATGGAAAGCAGTGTGGAATTTCCTCAGAAAGCTGAAAATGGAACTGCCTTTTGATCCAGCGATTCCCCTGCTGGGACTATACCCTGAGAACACCAAAACGCCAATACAAAAGAACCTATGCACCCCAATGTTCATAGCAGCACAATTTACAATAGCCAAGTGTTGGAAGCAACCTAAATGCCCATCAGTAGATGACTGGATCAAAAAATTATGGTACATATACACAATGGAATACTACGCAGCAGAAAGAAAAAAGAAGTACTAAACTTTGCGACAGCATGGATGGAACTGCAGAGCATCATGCTAAGCGAAATAAGCCAGGGGGCGAAAGACAAATACCATATGATCTCACCTATAAGCGGAACCTAACCAACAATGCAAAGAAGCAAGGCAAATATGACCAGCAACACTGAAAGGAAAAGAAATCAACAGAGACAAGAGGGAAGGGGGGGGGCAGGGAAAGGGAAGGGAAGGGGAAAGTCAAGGAACATATAGCAAGGACGCATGGACAAAACCAAAGGGGAAGAGCTGAGGGAGGGAAGGTGGGAGGGGACAAGGGAAAGAGGTGGGGGGAAGGCAGAGACAAATGTATTTAAAAAGTAAATAAATTAATTTAAAAAAAAGAAAGAAAGAAAGAAAGAAAGAAAGAACTCCTCTACCTTTTGCAACAACATGGACGGAATTGGAAAATATTATGCCAAGTGAAATAAGCCAGTCAGTGAAAGACAAATACCATATGATCTCACCTATAAGTGGAATCTATTCAACAAAATAAACTAACAAACAAGATACACAAGATCACAGGCATGGAAACATGGAGTGGAATGAAAGTGACCAGAGGGGATGGAGAAGGAGGCCAATGGTGGAAAGAAGGAGAAGGGATTAGACAAAGAACATGTATGAATGACCCATGGACATGGACAGCAGTGTGGGAATTGACTGGGGGAGCGGGAGCCAGGATGGGATGGGTGGAGGAGGGCAAAGGGGGAAAATTGAGACAACTGTAATAGAATATGCATGACTTAAAAAAAAGAAAAAAATGTGCTAAATTAAAAAGAAGGCTATTTATTAAAATAATACAATGATGTTACAAGGATGCATTTCATGAGGCCTAAAAAGCTAGGTGTTCATAAGTGCATGGCGTATGGATGTTGGGACTACAGAATCCTCTGCTCAATCAGCCACACATCTATCCTGGCCTCCTGCTCTGTCCACAAAGATGTGCTGATATTCACACTAGGCCAGGCTCCACACACAAACCAGTGGTCTTCTTTGGATCTTCTAGAACTAAGTTTTTATAAACTTTCATAACAGAAGGGTAGCATTCAGTTGGTTACAATTCATGCCATTCTTACAAATAGTTTACTCTGGAGATCTCCAGACAATCAGCAGCAAAATGAATTTCTGATAGGCAACTTGGCCAATACAACAGGGGAGATTTTGATTAGAACTACCTATTTACAAACTATGTATCAGACAACACAGACATAGGCTTGGCATTGTGTACTAAGCATGGAACATCATAAAGATGGTAGTTTTTTAATGGTTAAAATATCAGAAGGGCAGATATGCTAGGGAGTATTCCATCTTGCTCCACATATGATAGACAATGGGCTAAACATCCTATATTTCTGTCTCCGGGCACATTTGCTTGCAAAGAATTATGAATAACGTTTGGATGTTGTCCAGGATAAGAAAAGGAAAATGGATCCCTCTACCTGGCATGCAAGAAAGGCAGTAGGAAAGGTTCATCATCAACACCACTCACATCGCTCCTCCTAGTGATTCATCAATGGATAATTTGCTTATATTAGGGGACAGATGCTCTTGTATGAAAAGAGTCAATGTCCACGGTTGCTTCTAAGTTAATCTGACTCTTGGTGCCAATAAACCAACAACGGTTCTTGCAATTCCTTTATGATAGCCTATGAAATTCAGTTAGGGAACATTAAGGATTAGAGTGGGCTACTGAAGCTTAGCCTTCAGGCTTTACTAATGGAAGAGTATCATAGAGCTTAAAAAGTTATTTTTTTATGGTAAAATATTTCCTTGGGACACATGCTGATTTAAAGGCAAATTTTATGGCAAGAGGTAATTGGGTTTATACTTCTCTACAGTGAAATTAATTTGGGAGAAAATTCTTGTCTTAATTTTGTGTTGTTTTCTTATTGATTGAATATAGGAAGTATGGGACAGTGCAAAGTAAGAGGATTTAAGAGTTCTATAAAACAAACATATATGAGCTGAAAGTATAATTATGATACTTAGGAAAAGGAAAACAGTCACCAGTAGTTCAACCATTTACAATTTCCATTAACATTTTAGTTTGTAAGCTTCTAACAAGTTGCTTTAAATAAGTTTGTGACAAATTTGCTTACGTCTTGCTATCTTTTATGCTTTTATGAATTCCCAGTGTATTCAACTCATAAGTACTCATTAAATGTTTGTTCCTCTGATTTAAAATTTATTTAAAAGCCCTACGAATTACAAAATACCTTTTCAGTGTCAAGACCCCGGAGCCAAAGATCCAGGAGACCAGTTTTCTCCCCACAGCTTTGCCATTGTAAGTTGTATCACACTGTGCAAAGCACTTTACACCTTTGGTTTTCAGTCTCTTCATCTGTACAATAAAGCAGTTGGCAAATAGGTTTGTTTGGGTTTTTTTAAAATAAAAAAGCTAATTCTAAAGTTAGAGGTAAAAATGAATGTATAAACATGACTAACGATAGTTATGAGTAATACATAATAAGGGGTGATAAGCTCTCTACCATGTTTTAAAACATTTTTTAAAAAAAATTCAACAAGTCTTTGAGAGGTTTTTAAATATCAAGCATTGTTATAGACATACAGCAGTTAATTTATTTCTTGCAGTAATGAATCTCTACTTAGGAAGACAGATAACATACAAATAAATATTTATGAATTATAAGCATAATTACAATATAAATACATATAATAAAGTGTAATAGAATGCCATTATATATGCTAAAAAAATAAAAGCTGAGTAAGCTACAGAACTTAGAACAGCATGGTACTGGCACACAGGTATACTATAACATCAATGGATCAGAACAAAGAATTCAAAAATAGGTCCCTATGTCTACAGCAATGTAGTATTTTATAAAGGTGGCATTTCCCTTTAGAGGAGAAAAAGTGTGTTATTTCACAAATGGTGTTGTGATAAAGGTAGGCATCTAGAAACAAAATTAATTTTATACCTCCTTTCTTTTCCCCAAAATATACTGATAGGGGTCATTTAAATGTTAAGTGCTAAAAAAGAAATCATGAAACCACTAGAATAAACTAAGAGAAATAAATAATCTTGGGTTTGACAAAGCCTTTATAAACATGATACAAAAGTCAAAAATTAATAAGTCCCTTACAAGGATGGGAAAAGGAGTCTGTGAATCTTGTTGCTTCCTAAATTGATTTTAAACTAATTTGCTTTAACCCCTATTCTTCCTTCTCACTTCCAGAGCTATTTTGTACCACAAATTTATGAGCTTTTTGGAGTATCTTGTTATTAAAAATGGATGATTCTTAAATTTCCCTGCTTCTTGTTTGAGGTTCAATTTAATGTCCTTATACTATTTGTTTTCCATCTTCCAAAATTTTGCATCTTGCCCATTTTCCTTATCCTTGTGGATTTATGCACTTCTGAAATTTTCATTTACTATTGGGTATGTAGGAGGAGGAAATTAAAGTAGATGCATATGTTCAATAAACCATCTTTACCTAGAAGTTTCCTTGGAAAGATTTCTAAAAGGATTCAACTTAGATTATATATCAATTATCATCAGAACAAAATAAACTACACCATACCTTAGTGGCTCAAAACAACAACCGTTTATTTAGCTCATCATTTTGTAGGGCAGCAATGTAGGCTGGGCTCAGCTGAGCAGTTCTGGAAGGTTGTACTCCTTTATGTAGTTACCTTAGAGTCAGCTAGATAGGTCTTCTTGGGGACTTGGCTGGATGTTGGCTGAGGCCTGCAATCTCATCCTCCAGTAGGCTAGCCTGGGGTTATTTACACAGCAGTGGCAGAGTTCCGAGAGAGTACACGGAAACCTTGCATTCAGAAGCATCTCCCCATATATCTGTTGGACATTTACACTTAGATGCACCATTGATACCTCAGTCTCAATTAGACTCAAAAGACTTTATCGTCTTTTAACCCTCCTCTGATATATTCTATTTCAGTTGATATCATCAATAGCCAATTGGGGAAACTGGCTATTTTCCTTTATTTCTCCACATCCTTTCAAACACTTTCAAACACTTAGTCCTAGTGATTTTCCTCCTTAATAATCTCTTAAATGTGTCTCTTCATTTCTATCTAGATGAACATTGCTCTGTTGAGGACCTCATCATTTCTCATGTGGACTACTGAAAGAACCTGCTAACAGTTCTAGTTATTTGCAATTACATCCCAGTCAAATCCATTCTCCACACAGCTGCCAGTGTGATCTATTTAAAATGCAAATGAGACCATGTCATCCCCCTGCTCAAAACATTTAATACCATTTTATCAGCTGTGGAATAAACTTGAAGCTCCTTAACATAACATGGAAGATCCTACATCACCTGCCTCCCACTGACTGCTCCAGCGCTCCACCTTAAACTTTGGTGGCTCTCTTCTTTGAAATGCATGTTCCATCCACACACAAATTCTTGCCATCCTTCTCACCTATAACCTCACATCCTTTTCTGCCTTGTATCTCGCGCTCTCTCTCTCTCTCTCTCTCTTTGCAAATTTAATCTTTTCAGACACAGCTCAGGCTGTGTCTTACCTTCTCTAGGACAACTCCTCTCATCCCTTTTAATCAATCAAGGTTTTAGGTGCAATAAGTGGAAATTGAATGTGGCCCATTTAAGAAAAAAATGTATTAATGAATGTCTCGTGTCTTATGGAATCTCTGAAATTCTGAGAAAATCATATTTGGGGCTACACAGGCAGGAACAATAGGGGAAAAACAAAAAACTGGTTCAGTGAGGAAAACACTGCTGCTGCAGCATCTTGATCTGTTCTGTCTGTCATCAAAATACCACAGACTTGGCAGAAACAACAGACATTTATTCTCACAGATCTGGAGGTTGGCAAGTCAAGATAGAGTTACTGCCAATTTGATTTCTGGTGAGAACTCTCTTTCTGGATTGCAGATGGCTACATTCTTGCTGTGCCCTAACATGGTGAAGAGAGAGAGCAAGCTCTCTAGTTTCTCTTCTTGTAAGAGCCCATCATGACAGTCCCACTGTCTTGAATTTATTTAAACCCAATTATCTCCCAAAGGTTCCATGTACAATTGCTATCCCATTGGATTAGGGCTCCATCATATGAAATCTGAGGAGACCGAATTCAGTTTATAGCATGTAAGGGTCCAGATGTTGGAGATGACACTGCCAAATTTACTTCTACTGGACACAGGATCTGGATCAGCAGCTTTGCCACTACTGGCAAGGGAACTTGACATTTCTGCATTTGCTATTTCCCTTGCCCAAGAGAGAATTTTTTTGGTATTTTCTCCTCACCACCACTTCCGTATTGCAAGCCTGAGCAGAGTACACCCACTGGAGGAGACTAAATGATATTATATGCCCATGTCCTGGCTGCAAAGCAGGATGGAAAAATAGCATCTAACTGAAGGAGTGCCATATTTATAAGCTAGGAAAATTCCCCAAACAAAAGAAAAGATTCAAATGGTGAGCAGTCAAAAAGATTTTTTAAAAATTTCTCCTAGATTTTATTTGTCTGATTTTCCAACAACAATCTGCATTTTTATTCTAATTCTTACACTTAAAAATGCCACCATCTAGTTCAATTCAACAAGTCCTCATAACATTAAAAAAAAAATAAACTCACTTGCCACTTCCCACAATGGGGTTAACCCAGATACCAAATTTGGTTTTGAGTCTGGAACCTCTGTGGTTGTGTTCATTATTCCTGCAGGTTTATCACAATCCTTACCTTAGTTGTTTCATAAGTTTTGCATCAGCGTGTTAACCACTACTAACATACTTCTAAAAAATATAAAATTATGGGGTAAATAAAAAAATATTTTATTTTTTAGTTTAAAAATCACTGATGTATGACATAAAATGTCCATCTTATTTGGTTTTTTTCTTATCACACATTTTAAGTGAACAGATCAATGAGGTTTGACTAATATAAACTTTAGTCAGGAGAATATGGAACATATCCCTTACCCCAGAAAGTTCCCATGGGCTCCTTCCTTTACAGTCAACTCCTATGTTCTATCCCTGGCAGCCACAGTTCTGATTTATATCTGATTAGTTCTGCCTGTTACAAAACTTCATGTATTGTAAATGGCATCATACAGTTTGTACTCTCTTGTGCTTAGCTTCTTTAAATCAACATGTTTTTGAGATTCATTTATGTTGTATGTATTAGTAGTTCTTAGCTATTGATGCTTAGCATTCCATGTTATGAATGTAGCATAATTTATTATTCACTCAGCTGTTAATAGCCATTTGAGCTTCGGGGTATTATGAATAAAGCTTCTTGGATGGTCATGTACAATTCTGTGCATGGACATGTTTCCACATATCTTGGATAATTACCTAAGAGTAAAATTGCTGGGTCATATGGTATGTTCAACTTTGTAAGAAATGGCCAGGCTATTTTTCAATGTTGTTTTACAATATGACATTCTTACCAACAATGTCTGAGAGTTGACCCAAGTCCTCATCAATACTTAGTATCGTGGTTTTAATTTACATTGTGTGACTAAATATATTGAATATCTTTTGTCTGCTTAGTGATCAAATTTTAAGTGTCTCTTTTTGTGAAGCATCTTTTCAAGTCTTTTGACCAGATAAAATTTTTCTTAGAGAATTTCAAACAGTTTCATGCACATTCTTCCCAGCCCCTTTAGTAGTAGTCAAGATTATTTACCCCTTTCTTTTACCTTTTTGCCTAATAAAATGAAAATCTGAAAATAAGCTGAAGTAGTATTGGTTTAACAGACTGGGTTTCCTTCCTTGGATACAAAAACCTCTAGAGACCAGCATCTTAGGGAGAGTGAAAAGAAAAGCTTTGTAAGTTGACTCATTTCGTATAATGGTGAGAGTTACTGCTTCACTCCCACTTCCTCTTCTGTGTCCCTAAAGCCACTTTTTCTGACTATGGGAGAACAGATACCATGTAGAAGAGCATGTCATCCTCACCAAGTGTGGTCTGTCACTGACACTCTTCAATAGACCATTACACTATTTACTAAGACCAGCTGTTTGAAGACATGAGGTAAGTGCTAAAACCAGGGAATCCCATGGGCATCAGTCCACTGACTTTCTTCCTGATCGTAAAGTGAGTTCTCTTGTTAGAAGTGTGTTATATGCAACCTCACAATGATGAATAAGATGATCAGTAAGTGTGCAGATGGTGTAGCTGGCATATAAAATTGGTGGGCAGAAAAAAAAATTAAACATCAAGAATGAATGTTTATTCAGTGATGGAAAATCATTTTCTACTTCATGATGAAATGAGTCCAATGCAATTAACTTACCACTGGGGTGGTTGGCTGATCCCCCAGGATTGGCAGCCTACCAAAGTCTAAGTATTGGTCATTGCTGCCGGCATGATGAGGACTCAGCTGTGGTGATGGCCAGGTCAGCCTTGGGGAGGGGACGTTCTTATGACTGAGTCCCTGCACGATGAATGGTTTGTTACTGAGTACATTGAACAAATGCTGAGAGAACTCAGGAAAGAGGCTGACTGGCTTTCTCAAGACAATGTTATCATTCACCTGATTACTGATAATCTACAGCACAGTGGGATCTTTAGTTGTATGTTAACATGGGGTCCAATGAGGGCTTTACTCACATAACCCATCCTCATAACTCCTTGCCAACAATCTCCAATATTTTTCCTTTCATATATCTGAAAATCTAGCCAAGTTATCAATCACTTTGCATGAATGATTTAGGTCCATCCTTTAGGCCATCTTTCTTTCTTTCCATGGATGAAATTCTTTCTTTCCATGAATCAAATTCTAACTGCTGGAGGATTGCCCTTATCCAATGTTCTGAGTGGATCTATATCATCACTGCCTATCATTAAGAGCATTTTTAAACCAGGTTTAGTGTTTCTTTCTTCTCTTAAATAGTCGTAAGAAATTCTCTGAGAGACTCTTGGGGTGGGTTGAGGAAGAGATGGCAGTGTTGTAGGAGCAGGCACACTAGAGATGTAATCTATATGCTTAGGTAACTTACTTGAGCCTTTGGGATTTGCTTGAGTCCATTTCTTTATAGAATGCTTACACTTGTCCATAGGGTGTTGGACATGAACAATTTTATGACTTGATGATTCACATGAAACCCTATGAATTGTGGGCAACTCAGATTGTATGATCACCAAAAGTTTCATGGTTAGACACTTAGTCTACCAGAGCTCAACTAGCAAACCAACAGCTGTTTCTTGGAAGGAATGTAATTATTTGTTTAAGAAGGCAAACCTTAACCTATCAGGAAACTCTGCTTTCATTTTTCTACTTGGGCTTGCTACACACTCCATCTAATGCCTTGATCTTCCATAAATTATATGCTGGGTCCTGAGTACCAAATATCCACCTGGATCAGTTGGAAACCCACCTCTTCCTCTGAGGCTTAGTAAATAGGTTGGAACAACACACACAATTATGTTGTTAACTTTAAAACTCAGAGACTGAGTAACAATATGCCTTTATATTTGGATTTTGTGGAGGGTGAGGATAAAAAGTGCAGCAAGTTGCCTTTCAATTTGAAATGGATGTCCCACAGTGTCCCAGACCACTGATTCCTACAAACTCCACTATAGCAGCTCGTCTGTAGTTTTATGGGAAATATATTCAGTCTTCTAATCACAAGTAGCTCATAACTTTACCTAGAGTAGTATTATATTTTGCTTTAGTTCCTACATACATGACATCATCAATGTAGAAACCAGTTGATGTTCTGTGGTACTGTTGAGATGAACAAGTTATCTGGGACTAAATAGTGGTATAGATCCGAAAAACTGGCATTGCTCTCAGGCTAGAAGAGAGCGTACTGTTCCTTCTAGTTTAAAACAATGTGCTTCTCATGTTCTCTAATTTTTGGAATAGAGCACACAATAGTCATTCTCTTCATATCTGTTATTCTCTAACTTTAAATGTACATTGGAATCACCTGAGAGGCTCAATAAAGCACAGGATGCTATACAACATCTCCAGAATTTCTGTTTCAGTACAAATTAAATAAATATGTGGTAGGAATCAGCAGCTTTAAATCTTTCAGATCACTGACAGTATCACTAATTCCTTTGCTCTCCCAGGATTTATAATTTTAGGCATGGATCAGGGAGCTAATATGGCACTTCTGCCAATCACTGAGTAAACTTCTTAGACAAACAGACTCACACTATGGTATGGGCCCTGGACAAAACTTAAACATTTCATTATCTAACTTACATAGCTATTAGACTGAAGTAGCATCTGGGGGTCCCAGGAATCAAGTAGTTAGCTCAAAGTCAGTGTTGAAAATTTCTCAAAATTATTTGTGTGTTTTCCTTTTCCCTACATACATGTACCCTTGCAAATGGCCAAAGATCCTTTAAGGAAGGCTAGAGAGAAAATTATGATACAAACTTGTGTTATTATCTCAAGTACACTAGGCTTCCATTCAGTTCGAAGACTCTGAATGTGTTAACTGACACAGTTCTGAGAACTCAGGGAAAAGCTATGTTTTACTATTATCACAGCTCAAGGTAGGTCTCTGTTGGCCAGACCTAGAGGTTTTTAAACATTTATTTATTATACAGATCAATTAGTTCCTTAGTAGATTGTCCATCGAGTATAGTCCTAATGGCCCCATGATGAATTAACTAAGTATCACTAGAGATCTGTGCTTGGTTGGATAAGTGCTGCTATTTGACCTCTTCTACTCCAGGGTCTCATCATCCCCATTAAACTTACAAAGCATATTTCAGGGGTGGTATCTCCTACCCACATCTTTGATCAAGAGAAAAGAGCCACCAAAGTTTTTGTTGAGATGCGGATGTTCCCTTTATCAATGTATTTATCCAAGCAATTGTGAAGTGAGGATCTTCTGGGGTCCCTTGGAAAGAGGGGGCACTAGTTAGTGGATGAATCTAACATCTTATGCCTCCATCTTTATAAGTTATTGGATTCCTTTCCCTACATCTCAGCCTTGACTGCTCACTAGAATCAGGTGGAGAGTTCTTAAAAATCCTGTCATCCAGGCTGTATCCCCAACCAAGAACCTCTAGAAGTGAGATCCAGGCATAAGTACATAAGTACTTTTCAAAATTTCCTAGCTAATTCCACATTGCATTTACAAAATGAATTTAATTTAATTTAATGTAGGCCACTACTGAGTCTAGATTTCAGCATTAAATTATTGAGCAAACTTAAATCAATTTCAGTTTCTCAAGTTAGCACATTAAATTCAAACTATATAATGAGCATATCCATAAAAAGCGGCCCAATCTAAAATTAAGTTACTTCCTCTCTGTCCTAATACTCTTAAAATTCACTCCCATACATATTCCCCAGGCTTGTTTATAAGTAAAATTTTAATTGAGGTATAATATAGATAGATAGCAAAATATGTAAGTATATAGCTCCATGAATTTTATGAAGAGAACAAATCATTACATTAACTGGAATATTAATATCACACCAGAAACTTCTTCATGGCACCTCACAGTCATTATATGTGCTGCAAAGTTTACTACTATTTTTAAACTTTCATCATGATAGGTAAACTTGCCTGTTTTTGAAATGTAAATAAAAAGAATTATATAGTATGTACCCTTTTATATTTGCCTTCTTTTGTTTAATAGTGTGTCTGTCAGATTCATCTATATTGTTGTATGTAGCAGTTGGTTCTTTTTCATTGTTGTATAGTATTTTATTTAAAGCAATTTACCATATTTTATTTTTATATTTTTGAGATTTTTCCAGTTTTTGAAAATTCAAATGTTGCTATTGTGAACACACTTGTGTATATTTTTGATACACATATATACATATGCACGTCTGTTTCTATTATCAGTCTTTTTAATTTTAGTCATTTCCATGAATGCATAAAGGCATCTCATTGTGGTTTTCATTTGCCTTTATCTGATGTTATTGAGCACCTTCAATTTGCTTAGTGGACATTTTGATGCCTTCCTCTACAAATTGTCTGTTTAAGCATTTGTCTTGTTTTCTATTGAACTGCCTGTCTTTCTCTCATAGTTATGAGGCTGGGCCTCCTTTGTATATGCCACAAAAATTTATAGTGTTAATCTTTCTCCCAGCCTTCTCCAAAGGGACCTAGGGCCTTTACCAAGGTAACTGTACATTGGAGAAAAGAAAACAGTCAGAACTTTCAGATAATATTGGATACTGGCTCTGAATTGACAGTAATTTAAAGAAACCCAGAATATTACTATGGCCCAGCAGCACAGGGGAGGCTTATGGAGGTCAGGCAATCAATGCAGTTGTAGCTCAGGTCCGTCTCACAGTGGGTCCAGTGGGTCCCTGAACCCAACCTGTGGTATTTCTCCAGTTCCAGAATGCATAATTGGAAGAAACATACTTAGCAAATGGCAGAATTCCAACAACAGTTCCCTGAGCTGTGGCATAAGAGTTATAATGGTAGGAAAAGCCAAGCGGAAGCCATTAGAACTGACTCTGCCTAGGGAAATAGCAAACAAAAAGCAATACTGCATCCTGGAGGAACTGTACGGATTAGTGGCACCCTCAAGGACTTGAAAGGTGTGGGAACACAATTCTTAGCACACCCCCATTCAACTTGCCTATTTGGCCTGTGTGGAAGACAGGTGGATCTTGGATAATGAAAGTAGGTTGTCATAAGCTTAAACAGGTGGCGACTCCAATTGAAGCTGCTGTACCAGATGTGGTTTCATTGCTTAAGAAAATTAACACATCTCCTGGTTCCTAGTATGTATCTATTGATCTGGCAATGCCTTTTTCTCCATTCCCATTTATAAAGTCCCACAGAAGCTGTTTGTTTGTAGCTGCCAAGGCCAGCAACACACTTCATTGTCCTGTCTCAGGGAGATACCAATTCTCCATCCCTATGTCGCAATTTACCACATTTTGCCATGTGTAACGCGCATTCCCACTTTTGGCCCAAACTTTCAGGGGAAAAAATCGTTCATTTTAATTTTTTAATTCAATATTTTATTTGTTTATATTTAGAAATAAAACCGATTATCGTATTCCAGAGTATTATTTTACATATGGATATTGTTATTGCTTTCTAGAGCTACACGTCTAATGCATAAGTATAAATAAAAGAATTAAAAACATTTATATAGATATGGAATAGTACTACCCATGTATAACATGCATCCTTATTTTTCCCCCAAAAATTTGAGCAAAAATGTGTGCATTATACATGGCACAGTACCATAGTCACAGGGCTCTTGGTTGCCTTTCCCTTCCATAAGCTATCACAGTGGCCCATTTTCTAAGCTAATTAGTATAAAATGAGAAATCTTAGTGATAAAAGGCAAAATGATGAATAAATCTGTTTCCTAAGCCCTGCTAAAGAGAAAAAAAAAGATAATCGTTTCCTCTAAGCAATTGGATAAAACCACATGGATAAGACCAGTTTTCTTGAATCCCTGAAGGAGCTAAAGTTTTACCTCTCCCCACCCCTGCTTTTTGGCTGGAGCCAGGGGCTACCTGGAATATGAGCACCTCTGCTACTTGAAAGGTCACAAACTAGATGGGTGGCAGGACGCTACTTCCCACTAAAGAAGCCAAAGAGGGATGTTTTCACTTTCCCATCTAACTGGTTGTGGGGGCGATTTAGATTCAGTCAACTGGATGCCCCCACCCATGACTTGAACTTTGAATGTGTGACTCAAAGAACCTGAAAGGATTGTAGATTTTTCATGTTGGTAGCAGCAGAGGCCAGTGGTATCCCACTGAAACTGCTCCTAGGGGCTGACCGCAGCTGTGCCCTCTGCCGGCACCACCCCGGAGTGAGCCGCTGTAGCTGCCTGACCTCTTCACTCTTGCACATTTTTCATGTCTGGTGCTTCAGCCTGACTGTCAATTTTGTGAGGTCTCAGAAATCCTACCAATAAATTTATTTTGTCCTTAAAAAATCAAGAGTCAAATTCTGATGATTGTCTCGTACAGATGGGCAGTATTTATTCTAGAGTAAGAGATAAATATATTTGTTCTTACTTGATTCTAAGTATTAAATTCCCAGGGTGATTAGAAATATGAGTTGAATGAAGGAGGAGAATAAGATTCTGAAAGACTTTTGGTTTCCTTAAAAAGTGAGGACATATTTGCAATCACTTTATTCCACATCCAGCCTCCCTTCATGAGCAGTTGCTGTATGTTGGGAGAGGTGTAGTAGAGAAGATGGGGGGCACTAGGAGGATTCTTGGACCTAAGCATATTTTTTTACAATCTGTCATGGTCCTGGGACTCCACCAATAATAAAATTCTTTTAAATTTAATTATTACTATTTATAGATATTCCATCTTTAAAGTCAGCCATTCTTGGGAGGGGTAGCTCATGAAGTGGCTATCATTCATGTAAATTAGGTTAAAAAAAAGGTCAGTTTGGACTAGGTCTCATTTGTTGGTGGGATGAACTGTTTAAAAAGGGCTGAGAGCTAGAAAGTCAATGAAAGAAAGAAAAAGAAAGAAAGAAAGAAAGAAAAAGAAAGAAAGAAAGAAAGAAAGAAAGAAAGAAAGAAAGAAAGAAAGAAAGAAAGAGAGAGAGAGAGGGAGGGAGGGAGGGAGGGAGGGAGGGAGGGAGGGAGGGAGGAAGGAAGGAAGGAAGGAAGGAAGGAAGGAAGGAAGGAAGGAAGGAAGGAAGGAAGGAAAGAAAGAAAGAAAGAAAGAAAGAAAGAAAGAAAGAAAGAAAGAAAGAAAGAAAGAAAGAAAGAAAGAAAGAAAAGAAAAGAAAGAAAAGAAAGGAAAGGAAAGGAAAGGAAAGGAAAGGAAAGGAAAGGAAAGGAAAGGAAAGGAAAGGAAAGGAAAGGAAAGAAGGAAGGAAGGAAGGAAGAGGGAGGAAGGAAAGGGCTGGCCCTGCAGTGGAGAGCACACAGACACTATTCAATGTAAGAGTCAGGAGTTCAATAAATATTTGTTTTTTTTGGATTAGAGTTCCACAGATAAACACAAGGCTGAGACTACAGTTTGGAGCTACTAGCAGAAAGTAGAGAAACTTGGGGAGAGAGTTCCCAACCTCCTCATGAGGAAGAGCAAATCTTTATCTCTGGGAAACCTCCATAACAGTGGTTGGTGCACGGAGGTGAGAAGGAATTAGTGATGGGCAGCCCGGCAGAGACACTGAATGGCATAGGCAGCTGAGCGAGTTGGTGTCTCCCCAAGCTAGAAGTCCCAGCTAACATAGAGATGAGCCTTAGAAACTGCCTGGTCCAGCTTTGAAAAACATCTGGCAATTGTAACTCAATGCTTGGCTATCCCTGGATACTGGATTTGTTGCTACTTAACCACACCCACAGCAAAGATGGCTGCCATTAACTGAGAATGTGCAATGTGCCAGACTCAGCAGCCATCCTTCATTTACTTTATCAGCTTAACATTCTCACAACAGTTTTGAAGTGGGTACCATTAGTGTATCCCTAATATTGTATGGATGAGTAGAAAGAGACCCAGAGAGACAGAGGAACTTATTTCCATTACATAGTTAGTATACATGGGGCAGGATTGACCACAAACATATCTATATGTAAAGCTCATGTTCTCAGCCATCATGCTGATGTGCCTTCCTAAGCTGAAAGACTTCCAGGAATAGAAAGTCTTTTCTTCTTATTTTTTTAATAGAAATCTGTGAAAGTACACAGTAAATGACACATACTCAGTAAGTTTTGGGGTTTTTCCCTTCTTTTAAAAAAATTCTACTTATTTATTTACTTAGTTATTTTTAGAGAGAGAGAAATAAAGGGAGAGAAACATCAATGTGAGAGAGAAACATCCATTGGTTGCCTTTCTAACGCTCCCTGACACGGGACCGAACCTACAACCCAGGCATGTGCCCTGACCAGAAACTGAACTGGCAGCCTTTTGCCTGGAGGGATGATGCCCGATTAACTGAGCCACAACAGTCAGAGCAGAAAGTCTTCTTTCTTAGAAACATTTTCATTACAGTATGTGTTCTTAAACATTTCTCTATGTGTATTGTACAATGGGTAAGAGAGAGAAAGAGAGTATGGACATTTTGTAGATCTCTTCCTTGCCCTTTCCTCCCAAAACCACAAAGGTTTTGGGAGATGGGGCAAGAATCAGAGCCCAGCCTTGGTGGCCTGGGGTCCTTGGCATGGGTCCCATTAGGGAACTGGAAACATGATCAGGCTTAGGTGGTCTGCAGCTCAGTTCAATTGGGGAAGCAGAGCTGAAAAAAGCAGCACAGAGATCCTGCAACTTCCAGTGGCAACCTCATCCACTGTTCTGCATAAGACTGATGTGGCACTACTTTAAGAGATTTGAGATCTCTGATAGTCTCAAGGTTACTGCAGAATTGATTTAAGCCTGTGTCTCCTGACCTTTGACCACAGCATTAGGAACTATTGCATCAGTGTGTTCCCAATACTCATGAATTTCCATTAACGAAAGCAGCATCCTCTTTCAAAACCCAAGAGTCAAGGCCTGGAGCCTGTCACTATTACCAATGGAAACAATCTTCTCATTTATCAACCTCACATCCAGGGCAGGGAATGGAGTTTTGACAGTTCTTTCAGCGGAAGTAATGGGAAGGATAAAAGATGACTGAGAAAAGGATTAGACAGACACAATTTAGTTGGTACCCTCATAACATACATCTGAGTATTAAAGATGACATATGGATTTTGAGATTTTGATTAAAGTCATTAGTAAGGGAACATACTCCATCTTTAAATTTATACTTTTAAGTTCTAGGAAAAATAAACCAATTTTTTCTTTAATATTTCTAGTTCCCCATACCTCAAAAGGTACATTCAAAATAATTCTTTTGAGTAGGACAAAGTGGTTTATATTGCATAGTATTTCCAGATAGACATATCACTCTCATTTTTTTTTGTTTGGATGTTCTTCCTCCATCTGACTCCTTTAGATTAAATGAAATGTGTCTTTTATATTCTACCATAACTTACCCCATTATATTATTTTGTACATTCACCCTTATAACACTGTATTGCATTTGCTATTTACTTGTCTGTAATCTCAAACCTGCCATGTTTATTGTACTCACAGTGGTATAATTGGTCCTGCTTGAGAGCTTGGTGTATATAATAGTAGGTATTCAATAAATGGATGTTGAATAAATGATCATTTATATTTTAAGGCTCATAGATAAACTTTAAAGATAAGCAACAAAGATGTGTCTGTGTTGTCAATGAAGTGGGAAAGAACTTCTGGAAGAAAAATCACAAAATGGCATTAAACTTTAATTAGTGCTGCATGTTGGACAGGGAGACCAGATATGACACTGCTTCAGAAACAGATGAGAAATTGTGAGGTTTGTGAACGACATGTCAGGGAGGGTAGAAAAGAAGAAATGGTTAGAGATATTAAAAAGTTAGAATCCAAAGGTCATGGTGACACTGGAGCAGTATTTGTTTTTATGGGTTGCTTCTTTTAGAACCTGAGTTCATTGAATGCAGACACCAAGTCTTACTCATATTTGTCTTCCCATTCATGTTCTCTGGCACATAATAAAGTTCAAGGAGTACTGGAATGCATGACTAAAGAGTGAACGTTGTATTAAGATCACCAATCCAGTTCCTACCTCATACTTAGCTCTTAAATCTCTCTCCTCCCCTACCCCCACCTCCTTACAGTCCTTCAATTTAGATCCTCATCATCCCCCTCTTGGAATTTGACACTGGGCTCCCAAATGTCAGAAGTCATATGGTGCCCTTAAGAAGCCCTTAAGATGACCCCATTCACCTCTAGAAGCAGCAAAATATAGTGGACAGAAGGAGATGTACTTTTGACTCCTAGATCCAAAATCCACTGGCCTTAGGTAAACTGCTTAATCTCTCTAGTCCTCAGGGTCCACCTGGGTAAAATGGGGATATCAGTAAATGCTTCTGCAGAGTTGTAAGGATTTAATAAGACCATGCATATAAATGGTTTGCATAGTGCATATCAAATAGGAGACACTCAATAAGTAGGGGTATGCCTTTTTCCCCAGGATGAGAACCATCAAATATATACCCTTGCCAGAGCACTCAGTGCATTTCTACATTCCTGCCAATGGTGGCTCAGGTTAACAGAGTAGGTCCTCATTTTTTAGACTCATACCTAATTCCTTTTTTCCCTACTTTTGACTGAAATGTAGCTTTACCTGCCATAGGCTCCTGGCTCAACTTTCACTTGAGGAAATTAATGTAAACCATATGCCTACCTGTCAACCCGGACTGTATTCATTCATTCATTCACTCATTCATTCATTCATTCAATCATTCCTTCAACAAATGGATAAACATCTATGGAAGACATGAGTAAGGCTGTGGAGACAGAGCTTCTTATCATGACAGAGCTTTCAGTCTAGTGGAAGATACAGGATCGTAAGCAAATATGTACAATATCATGTAATAAAATGCTCCAGTGGGAAAAATATAGGGCACTGTAGGAGCAGATGAAGGTAAGGCTACCCAGAGTTAGAAGGCCACCCTTGGCATTATGATGAGACTGGAGGGATGAGTGAGATGTAGCTAGCTGAAGATGCAGGTAGGAGGAAGAGAGGACCAGGTAATGGAAACCACATATGCAAAGTTGCAGAACTGAGAAAAATTATATGGTGTCCAAGGAAAGGAAAGGACTCCGTGGTAAGGGGAGACTGGAGAACCTGCAAGGAGGTGAGCAGAGGTGAGTAGTAAGGTCAGTGTCCAGTGCACTAGGTATTTAGAACTTAGTACACAGTGGTGTGCATGGGTAGTACAGAGCCAGAAAAAGGCCACAGTGGGGTCCTAAAGGCATGGAGCTCCAAACAAGGTTCCATCTTGCCCTATCTAAGGACTGCCAACCCCCTCCCTTGTTTGTGTGGTGAACGTGCGTTTATCCTTCAAGATCTAGCACAAGTATCTCCACCTGTCTGATGTCCTTTCTTTGTGCCATCACTTTATTTTACACATACCTCTGGACCATGGGATCCACGGATCAGAAACTGTTTTTAAATCACATTTGTATCTTCATCATTTATACAGGTCTTAGCACTGAAAGAGCTTGATGAGTGTTTCTTGTATGAATGAATGAATGTATGCCCAATAGTGGTTTCACCTGGCAAAGTGAATGGTAATAAAGAGGACTGAGGCATCATTGTCCTATGTACAATGTTTCTTCTATCAGGTATTTTCTTCAATAAGTGTCTTTATTTTTCATATTACATGGCTGGATGCACTCTGGACAACTCAAAACAAATTGTGTCGATTAAGCATTTTTCAGACATCTTCTTAATATACATGGAAAAATAAAAATAAAATAATCACTTACAGTTTTGCTTAAAATCTTGATTCTGTTTTGTTTAGGTATGTTTTCATAATTTATGCATTGGAAAAGTAGTACTGGCCCTTTTAAGAGCAAGAGGGTTCTGCCAGACTGATGGGGGAGGTGGGCAGGAACAGCTGGAAGCCAGCTCAATTATTAGAAAGGAGATTAATGTTATGTAAATGTAAGTAATTAATCAGCAAGCACCTGAAAGCCAAGCACCTGATGTGAAGAGGGGAAAATTGCTCTCTGATTAAAAATGAACTATCAGACAGCATTCAGACCTGTCTTTTGATTCTGACTTTTTCCAAACTGTCTGGAGTTGAATGTGATTTCCTTCCTCCCCAATATAAAGAGAAAAAGAGAAGGTGCAGGATTGAACTGATATCCAGCTGAAGCTTGTAACTAAAGAAAAAGAGAATTTATGACCAGGGGCTCTCCAGGGAGCCTAGAGCTGAGGGCTAATATGCAACAGGTCACAACTGAAATTATAGGACATTCAAAACTATAAAAAATGATTTAGAGAGTATGTCTCACCTTTTTCCTGCACCAGTATTTATTCCCTTTTCTTCTGAAACAGACTTTCCTGGCTGCTGGGAACCAACCCAGGTGATGGTGGAGGGTGGCTGTCCTGTCTTCACCTTGATCATAGGTGTATGAACATGACTTGGGCTTGCAATCTTGGAACATCTCATCCTTCCAACCTCCGAAACTGAATCAGGAATGATCTGACCTGAGCCATTCTGATGGCTTTACTTGGAATATAAGTTTTTACTTCTTTCCTGGTAGGTCATGTATACTTATAGCTGCCATTGGCATTTTTTCCAGCGTGGGGAAAGAGCTTTTTGGAAAAACAAAGCCAGCACACCAGAAAGCAGATTTAGAGGATGGGACAAGGGTGACAGGATCTTGATAACACCATTTGTGATCTGGCATGTTTTCCTGTGACCTGTTTAACCCATAGATTCTACCACAAACCCCCCTTTAGTTTCTCAATTTATATTGAGTTTATATTCCTTGTAACAGCAACTATTCAGATTAATATAACACATAAGTTTCCAAAGGTGAATCATGTTCCTGAAGTTGATGACTATATTGTCTATGGGTTGTTTTTTGTGTGTTTTTAATTAAAAGTTATTTTAATGTATATGCCTGTAACTATTCAAGTCTTGGAGAATAAAAAAATGAATAAAGCTTAATTTTTTGCCCTGATAATGTAGGGGAGGAAAATATTATACTTGACCCTCTTTGGCTCCTTGGAGTCTGAAAATTGAACTGACACAGATTGATTTACAGGAGAAAAGCATTCAAAGCAATTTGACTTAAGTTTTACATGACACAGGAACTTCCTTAGGAAATAAAGACTGAAAGAGACAGTTAAACCTAAGAATTTTTATGCTAGGTCTGATGAAGAGTGAACAGTTGTAGAGAAATGTGTTAAGGGCAGAGTGTTATGTAAGTCTAGTAAATAGGGGAGACTTAACAAGGTCTTTTTGTTCATATTCTTCTAGGTATTCCTTTGGTTTTGGAGATAGAATGCTCCATCCTTGGTATAGGGAGGGAGCTTCTCTTTCGCTGGTTTTATGACTGATTTCAGGAGATGTGCATGCATGGGGAGGTGGCACGATTGTGAAGGTCAGAGTAATCTTCCTGTTTCTGTTGTTTTCTTGAACTCCTTCTGCTTAAAATATTAAAAATGCCAAGATACCATATTTTGAGGCAGCAAGTTTTGAACCCCAGTTAAACAACAAAAAAATAAGCACAAGAGAATTGAATTCTAAAAATTGAAACTTAGAGAGATTGGGAGATGGTGGCAAGTTGGTGGAAGCTGAGTCCACTTGCTCTAGCCCCCAACTCAAATTTTCAGCTGACCGTCCAACAGGTAACCTGAACAATCAACAGATTCTTAGCTGATATGAAGTTTTGAAGCCAAGGAGTACAGAAGTAGCTTCACACCATCTGGTAAGGACATTGTATAAGATGAAGGGGAAATACCCTGCGTGTGGCATCTGCAGCAGTGAAGAGACCAGGCAGAATCACAGCATTGCAGCTCCCTCTCTTACTGGGGTAGGGGGCCTTACTCCCACAGAGGGACCCCCAACACTAATTGGGAATGACTTGGGAGGATATACAAAGTCTGAAAGATCCAGGCTACACACACACAGTGAACAGCATGTCCATAGCTGTAGCACCAACTGGAAGAGTGCCAAAGAGGGACTCTATCTCCTAAAATGATCAGGGGCCACACCTGAGTCAGCTAGAGACATTGGCAGGCTGCAGTAAGCCGTGACTGAGAGAGACATTTCACTTTTTGAGGAGATGTTTGTGCAGAAAACCTGACAGTGAGCCAGTACTGCAGTGTGGGTGCCACAAAGGGACATTTTAAGAGGAGAGCTGAAGTGTGGCTGGGCAGGGGCCACATGTGCAGCTGCTCTGCCAACAAAGAGACCAGACTGAAAGTGCAGTTCATTCCCCCAGAATCTAGCTGGGCAGAGAGTTCAGGAAGTGGCATAGCAAAGGGATTTCTGGGCCCCCACATAGTGTGGCTAGTAAGCCAGGGGCTATGCAAAATGGAGAGTTCAGGACTGAGTCTCCTGACAGTGCATTGGACTGGGAGATAGATGGGCAAGAATTGAGTGCATAAAATTCTTTGCAATCAGGCAAACCCCACCTCCCTCCACAGAGTAAAAACCTCTGGGAAAGGACGGGGGTGTCCAGCACCCTCTCCTGCAGGATTGCAAATACCACATCTAATGGGGAATCTGCAAAACAGTCACACCAGGTTCAAGAACCCCCTTCTGGGTGCATATCCACAGGGGAAAGGAAAGGAGACACAAAGGGGTGCCTTTCTGAATTTTTCTCAGCCACAACAAGATGCACTAGTTTCTCAGGCCCTATTTTACTAAAAGCCAGCTGGGCTGAGAGTGCAGAAATTTGTGCAGCAAGGAGAATTCAGGGCCCTGCCCAACCTTGGCTCTTACATAGAACTGCTATCAGTGCCAAGGAGGAAAGAGCTTACCCTCTTACACAGACTGGGCCCTCACATGAAATGGATGGCTAATTCATCAGAAACTATACATTACTGGAAATAACTGAAGTCAGACCAAGATGTGTGATGCAGGAGCAGAAGAACACAACCACAAACTTCCCTGAAGACTGAACAGTGCCTCCAGGGTAGATCCAGGGACTTCACCTTTCTGATTGCATCAGAAGCCCCTTCTAGAGGCAGGTGGAAGTGGTACCTGTGGTGCTGCCAGATGTTAGATGACCTATCCCTGGGTCTTGTGCTGATAAAAGCCAACAGGGCAGAGTAGCTAGGACCAGCCCAGATGCAAGCAAACTTGAAGGAGACAGCTATAGACTGTAAACCACTTGTAGACTTGAACAGGCTGCCAAGGCTAGCAGGGAACACCATCTAACATTGCCAAAGTTGGATCCAGAAGGAGAAGAAAACAGACAAACATCAAACTCTGCTGAGATGAATTCCACCTTGTACTTTTTCAGTATTTGCATTATTTTTCTCTTACATAGCTTTTTAACCCTTTTTCTTTTTCTTCAGTTTTATTCCTATTATTTCACTTTATTTTATTTTTATTTAAAATCTCATATATTACTCTTCCCTTGCCTTACTCCATTTTGCCTTCTTCCTCCCCATTCGAATTCTCATTTTTAATTTTATTTTCTTCTTTTCTATGCCTCATTTCTATTTCTTACTCTTACTATTTCTCTTCCATCTATCCTCTCAAAATCATTTTTCTTTTCTTTAGTCATTTCACATTCTTTTGTCCTTCTTTATAATATTCTTATTCTCTTACCACCTTTATTAATCTTTGCTCATTTATCATTGATATTGTGGTTATTCTTGTTTTTCTTCAATTTTATTATTCATTCACTATCTTTTTATTTTCAGATTTCATTAGTTTACTTTTCCTATATCTTACTCCATTTTGCCTTCCTCCTGCCCTTTCTTATTTTCATTTGAAATTTTATTTTTTTCTTTTCTGAGAATGGTGTCTATTATTATATCTTATTATTTTACCACCTTCTGTCCTCTCAAAGTTATTTTTCTTTTCTGTAAACACCACATATTCTTTTTTATCTTTATTATAATATTTTCATTCTCTTTCCACCTTTATTAATCTTTGCTCAGTTGTAATTTCTGCTGTGGTTATTTTTCTTCAATTTTGTTCCTATATTTTTCAATTTCAAACCTCATATTATACTCTTCCCTTTTCTTACTACATTTTGTCTTCTTCCTTCTCTTTTTTTACCTATGTTTTAAATTTTATTTTCTTCCTTTTTTGGCCTTGTTTCTAATCCCTATGTTTATTATCTCTCCTCCCTCTACCCTCTCAAAATAATATTTCTTTACTCATTTCATATTTTTTCCATTCTTATAATATTTTTAGCCTCTTTCCACTTTTATTAATCTTTGCTCATTTGTTATTGATATTGTTGTTGTGGTTTTAGAGTATTATTGCTGATGTGGGTTTTGTTTTCTGGGTTGTTCTGTTTTGATCTGTCAGCACTTGTACAAAAGCATACAATATTTTGAGAGGGCTAAGACTCAATCAGCCAGCTGGAGGGGAGAACTCACCAATGAATGAGACAAAAACAATCAAACCCAATTACAAGAGAGTCCATATAAACTGCATAAAGAGCATTCCTAGAGCATCCAGCTCAGGAGATCAAAGAGACTGCACAACTGAATGCCACAGAACTCCTGCCGCAGAAGGCCATCCTACAAAGACAGGAAGTCAAAGTAGATCAATTTAATACACAAAAACAAAGAAAAAGAATCACTTAAAATGGGGAGATGAAGAAACAACTCCCCAATCAGAAGGAATGGAGAAACCTCCAGAGAAAGAGCTAAATGAAATTGAGGCAAGCAATTTATCAGACATAGAGTTCAAAGTAATGACTATAAAGATGCTGAAGGAACTCAGCAAGAACTACAAAAAATTTTATGAAAGCTATAAGGAATTGAGTGGGGATTACAAGAGCCTGAAAAAGGTCATAGAAACTATGAATAAGAACCAGGTGGAAATATAATACCTCAAATGAAGAATATACTAGAAGGAATTATAACAGGCTAGATGAAGCAGAGGACCAAATCAGCAAATTGGAAGGAAAGGTAGGAAAAAACACCCAGTCATAACAACAAAATGAAAAAAGACTTAAAAGGAATAAGAATAGTTTATAGGACCTTCAGGACAACATGAAAAATAACAGCATTCACATGATAAGGATACCAGAAGGAAAAGAAAAGGAGTAAGGGATTGAAAACCTGTTTGAAAAAATATTGACAGAAAACTTCTCTAACTTGATGAAGGAAAAAAACCACACAAGTTAAGGAATCACAGAGGGTACCAAATCAAGATGAACCCAAAGAGGCCCACTCTAAGACACATCACAATTAAAATGGCAAAATTTAAAAAGAAAGACTCTGAAAGGCAGCAAGAGAGAAACAGCTTGTAACATACAAGGGAGCTCTGATAAAGCTATCAGCTGCTTTCTCTACAGAAACATTGCAAGTAATGAAAAGCGAAGACCTGCAACCAAGACTACTCTACCCAGCAAGGCTCTCATTTAAAATGGAAGGTGAAATAAAGAGTGTCCAAGACAAAAAAAAAAAAACCTAAAAGAGCATAGCTCCACCAAACCAGCATTGCAAGACATACTAAAGGAACTACAAGAAGAAGAGAAGAAGGAAGAAGGAAGAAGGAGAAGAAGGAGAAGAAGGAGAAGAAGGAGAAGGAGAAGAAGGAGAAGAAGAAGAAGAAGAAGAAGAAGAAGAAGAAGAAGAAGAAGAAGAAGAAGAAGAAGAAGAAGAAGAAGAAGAAGGAGGAGGAGGAGGAGGAGGAGAAGAAGAAGAAGAAGAAGAAGAAGAAGAAGAAGAAGAAGAAGAAGAAGAAGAAGAAGGAGAAAAGAAAAGATGAGGAAAAAAGAAAGAAAGAAGAAGGAGAAGAAGAAGAGGAGGAGAAGGAGAAGAAGGAGGAGGAAGAGGAGGAGGAGGAAGAAGAAGAAGAAGAAGAAGAAGAAAAGAAAAGAAGAAAAAAGAAAGAAGAAGGAGAAGAGGAGGAAGGAGAGAAGAAGAAGAAGAAGAGGAGAAGGAGAAGAAGGAGGAGGAAGAAGAAGGAGGAGGAGGAGGAAGAGCAGGAGGAGGAGGTGGAGAAGGAGGAAAAAGAGAAGGAGGAGAAGCAGGAGAAAGAGAAAGAGAAAAGGAGAGAGAGAGAAAGCAGGTACAAAAGGAAAAAACTAAGGGACAGTGAATAAGTACCTATTAATAATAACCTTAAATGTAAATGGTTTAAATGCACCAATCAAAAGATATAGGATAGCTGAATGGATTAGAAAACATGACCTATATATACGTGCTCTAGAAGTGACCCACCTGAGAACAAAAGATCTACACAGCCTGAAAATGAAGAGATGGAACAAAATATTCCAAGCAATTGGACATGAAAAAAGGAAAAGCTGAGGTAGCAATATTTATATCAGACAAAATAGACTTCAAAACAAAGACCATAATAAGAGACAAAGAAGGTCACTACATAATACTTAAAGGAGCAGTCCAACAAGAGGATATAACCCTGGTAAACATATATGTACTCAATATAAGAACACCTAAATATTTAAGGAAAATCCTGGAGGACTTTAAGAAAGAGATCGACAGAAATACAATCATTGTAGGGGATTTTAATACTCCACTGTTAAATAAGGATCGATTTTCCAAACAAAGACAAAAAATCTAATTAAAAAATGGGCGAAGGACCTGAACAGACACTTCTCCAAGGAAGAGAGACAGAGGGCCCAGAGACATTTCAAAGGATGCTTAGCATCACTAGCCATCAGAGAAATGCAAATTAAAACCACAATGAGATAGCACTTCACACTGGTCAGAACGACCATCATAAACAGATCAACAAACAACAAGTGCTGACAAGGCTGTAGAGAAAAGGGAATCCTAGTACACTGTTGATGGGAATGCAGACTGGTGCAGCCACTGTGGAAAACAGTTTGGAACTGCCCCAAAAAGCTGAAAATGGAGCTCTCTTTTGACCCAGTGATTCCACTGCTGTGATTATACCTTAAGAATCCCAAAACACCAATTCAAAAGAACCTATGCACCCCAATGTTCATAACAGCACAATTTACAATAGCCAAGTGCTTGAAGCAGCCTAAGTGCCCATCAGTAAATGAGTGGATCAAAAAACTATGGTACATTTACACAATGGAATACTATGCAGCAGAAAGAAAGAAAGAGCTACTACCCTTCACGAAAGCATGAATGGAAATGGAGAGCATTATGCTAAATGAAATAAGCCAGGGGGTGAAAAACAAATACCATATGATCTCACCTATAAGTGGAACCTAATCAACAAAACAAACAAGCAGGGAAAATATAACCAGCAACATTGAAAGAATAAAGAAGCCAACAGAATCAAGAGGGAAGGTAGGGGTGGGGAAAGGGAAGGGAAAGGTCAAGTCAAGGAACATGTACAAAGGACCCATGGACAAAGCCAAACTGGGAAAGGATTGAGGGAGGGAGGTGGGGGAGAGGCGCAGGAGAAAGTGGTGGCAGGAAGGCGGAGACAAATGTATTTGAACAATAAAAAAAAATTAAAAATAAAAGAAAAAATAAAAACAATCAACAAGAATATTGTGACATTGACTAACACTCTAAATCAAATGGACTTAATTAATATTTACAGAACATTTCACCCAAAAGAAGCAAAATATACATTCTTCTCCAACACATGTGGGTCATTTTCAAAGATAGACCACATAATAGGACAAAAAACAAGATTTAACAAATTCAAGAAAATTGAAATCATGTCAAGCATCTTCATGGATCACAATGGCTTGAAACTATAAACCAACCTCAAGAAAAAAACTCAAAAACATTAAAATACATGGTGGCTGAACAACATGTTATTAAATACTGAATGGGCTAACAATGAGATGAAGAAAGAAATGAAAAATATCTGGAAACAAATAAAAATAAACACACAACAATCCAAAACCTATGAGGCACAGCAAAAGCAGTCCTGAGAAGGCAGTTCATAGCAATGCAGGCCTACTTAAAGAAGATAGAAAATTCTCAAATACAACCTAGCCCAACATTTAAAAGAACTAGTGGAGCAACAACAAACAAAGCCCAGCGTGAACAGTAAGAAGGAAATAATCAAGTTCAGAGCAGAATTCAATGACATAGAGACTAAAAAAAAATCTGAAGGCTCAATGAAACTAGACAACCTCCTTACTCCACACACAAGAATAAATTAAAAATGGATTAAAGACTTAAATTGTAGAGCCCAAACAATAAAAATTCTAGAAGAAAACATAGGCATCAAAATCTCAGACATAGCTTGTAGTAATATTTTATCAGATATATCTCCCCAGGCAAGGGAAACAAAAATAATAAAATAAAATAAACAAACAGGATTACACCAAACTAAAAAGTTTTTTCATAACAAAGAAAAACATCAACAAAATAAAAAGACAACCCAGAATGGTAGAACGTACATGTATTTGCCAATATATCTGATAAGGGGTTAATATCCAAAATTTACAAAGAACTTACTAAACTCAACACCAAAAAAACAAACAACCCAATTAAAAAAATAAGCAAAGGACTTGAATAGACACTTCTCCAAAAAGGACATACAGGTGGCCAATAGATGTGTGAAAAGATGTTTATGATGACATATGTAAATACATATGATGAGGTCACTAATAATCAGAGAAATGCAAATTAAAACCACAGTGAGATATCATCTCACACCTGTCAGAATGACTATTATCAATAAATCAACAAACAACAAGTGCTGGTGAGGGTGTGGAGAAAGGAGAACCCTTCTGCACTGTTGGTGGGAATGAAGACTGGTGGAGCCACTGTGAAAGCAGTATGGAGATACCTCAACAAGTTAAAAATGGATCTGTCTTTTGACCCAGCAATCCCACTTCTGGGAATATATCCAAAGAAACCCCAAACACTAATTTGAAAGAACATAAGCACCCCTATGTTCATTGCATATTATATACAATTACCAAAATATGGAAGCAGCCCAAGTGTCCATCAGTAGATGAGTGGATAAAACAACTGAGACATTTGCACAATGGAACACTACCTGGCCACAAAAAGAAGGAAATTTCACCCTTTGCTATAGTATGGATGGACCTGGAGAACATTGTGCTAAGTGAAATAAGCCAGTCTGAGAAAGAAAAATGCCACATGATTTCACTCATATGTGGAGTCTAATGAACAAACTGACCTAACAAGCACAATAGAGACAGACTTATAGATAGAGCCACAATGACAGCTAAGGGTTGTGGGGGGAGGGTAGAGGCTGGAGGACTGAGTAAAACAGAAAAAGGACTCATGGACATGGACAATAGGGTGGTGATTGCAGGGAGGGGAGGGGGTTATAAGGGAACTAAATGGGAATGGAAAAAATACAATAAAAAATCTGTACCTTAATTTTAATCAGATAAGTTTTTAACTATTTGAAATTATTATAATTCTTATTATTCAAAGCCACAATACACACGGGCTCTATATAAAGGGTTTTTTTGCTTCTTTAAATGTGTCTGTTTGGCTTAAGATTGTAAAATGAATGAGTATATGTTAAGTTTGTAATAAAAATGTAGTACACACACACTTATGGACTTTTTATAAAATAAAAACAGAAGATTACTTACAAAAATGTATGGGAATGGATGCAGAACAGTTATTAAATATAAATTCATTGCTTCATTTTTATTATTAAAGAAAATAATTAATATTAAGTAACAAAAATAGAAAAAGGTCTAAAGTACTAGAAAATATAAATAATTAAATCAGAAGCCAAGGGGGTGGGTAGCAGAATTGAGATATTCAAGACAAATTCTTAAAATACAAACAATAGAGTAAACAAATATGACAAGTTTAATCAAAAAGTAAGGAGCACTGTAAAATTGAAATTAAAGAAGATTCAAAAGTTATAAAAGAATATTATGCATAACTTCAACTAATTTGAGTATCTCAATTAAACTGACCATTTTCTAGGCAAAATTATTGCAAATTGAGTCAAGAATAAGTGGAAACCCAAATATGTAATCCAGTTTCTGGCAATGAGCAGACACTGAAGAAACTGAATGAGCAGAATAGAATTGGAACAGGTGTCAAAGTACAACATTTAGGTAAGTTTTCATAAGTGTCACTTCAAACTTCCAAGGACTTAATACCAACCATGCTGTAGGAATTGTTTCAGAGTTCAGAAAATGACAATAATGTGTACGTTCAATATTAAGAAATATCATATCTAAGAACAAAGCCTATAGGTGGCAAAAAAAATCACAAACAAATCTTATGTATAAATGTATATTGAATAAACTGTATGAGTAAAATGAATTTATGATTATATCTCATAAAAAGGGATGGTTAGGTTTCCACAAATTTAGAGGCTATGTTTGGAATAGGTTGTGGGGCTTAAACATTTGCTCAGGTGTTACAAAAGGCCTCTCAAAGAGATGGGCACCCATTTCTACAAAAGCCAAAATGGAGATAAGGTGGTGTATGTGAATAGTAAAATAACAGGGATAGAGAAGCAAAATGCGCACGCGTGCACACACAATCAAATGGGGTTTCAAATAAGTACTCCAAATCAGAATTTACAGGAGAAACTTTCAGACAGCAGGCTCTAATTTGTGGTCAGACTGCTCCTCACATGGCCATTTCTAAGCAGTGTGCTCCCAAGCCAAGAGCAGCAAGAATATATTAACCATATGGTCTCTGGTTAATGTCTTTCCTAAACAATGCTGACAGTACAATACTAGTAGACTGATTATCAAGTTAAAGAATCATTCAATTATAAAAATCTCAAATCTTAAACATAATTTGTACAGCCCATATGAATAAAAACTAAGACCAAAAGCACAAAATAGACTCAAAATTAAAATATAGCATAGAAGTAATTGAAAAAGATTTAATCTAATAAAATTGATCATGTATCCCAAATTAATTATATCTATAATATTTTTTCAGTTAAAATTTTAAGCAGAGATTTTAGATATTTGACATATATACTTAGATTTTTCTGAAGGAATAAAAGGCAAGAATATCTAATAACATATTAAAAAGAAGATTAATAAAATAATTTGTCTTACAAAATGAAAATCTTTTTGAAAAGAATTTATTTTATGGCTTTAAAAATATTTTAAATTACCCAGTAACCTATGTGCACTATAGGGAAATCATCTAATCCTATTCTGATATAAAAAATGTTCCTTTATTATTTGTTGAAACTAAACCTGTTTTTGTATATTTCTTGCCTATTTCTATTATTTTAAAAAAGCTTTAAATGATTTTTTGGTATTCTTTATCCACTTATTAATTAAAGGTTTGTAGAATTATTTTCCCTAAAAAAAAAACTAAGCAAAACAAAACAACTATCAACCCTTTTTTAGATGTGTGGCAAATACTTTCCCATTCTATTACTTGTCCTTTAACTTTTTTTGTATGTATATTACTATATAGTCCTAAGTGTTTCATATAGTCATATTGTCAGTATTTTACTTTATAGTTTCTGGGTTTGAATATTTTACTTCAGGGTAAGAAAAATATTAGTTTGTATCATCTCCTAGAGCTCCTTAGATTCTACATATTAATTTTTGTTTGTTTGTTTGTTTATTAATTAATTTATTTACTTTTTAAATACATTTGTCTTTAACTCACGTGAATATTTCTTGTATACTGTGTGAAATAGGGCTCTATATTGGTTTTATTTCAAGTAATAGTAATCCACGCACCTTATTTGTTGAATAAGCCTTATTTTCCCCGTTGATTTGAAATATAAGTTGAATCATATATTACATTGTTAGACAGATATATACATTTGTTTCTAGAATGCTTGATTATTTCTGCTTGATTATTTCTATGCTGGTGTCATGTTTTAATTGCTGGGACTTTATAATGGATTTAAATTTTTTAATATTTTATAATTGACTTTGACATTAAAAAAATAAAATCAATCTGCATTTAAAAAGAAAGAAAGGAAGGAAGGAAGGAAGGAAGGAAGGAAGGAAGAAAATGAAAGAAAGAAAGAAAGAAAGAAAGAAAGGAAGGAAGGAAGGAAGGAAGGAAGGAAGGAAGGAAGGAAGGAAGGAAGGAAGAAAGAAAGAAAGAAAGAAAGAAAGAAAGAAAGAAAGAAAGAAAGAAAGAAAGAAAGAAAGAAAGAAAGAAAGAAAGATGAAACTCCTACCTTTTGCGACAACATGGATGGAACTGGAGAATATTATGCTAAGTGAAATAAGCCAGTGGGTGAAAGACAAATACCATATGATCTCACCTATAAATGGAATCTATTCAACAAAATAAAAAAAAAGAACAAAATAAACCACAAGCATGGAAACATGGAACAGACTGAAAGCGACCAGAGGGGATGGGGGAGGAGGACAATGGTGGAAAGAAGGGAAAGGGACCAGACAAAGAACATGTATGAATGACCCATGGACATGGACAACAGAGTGGGAATAGACTGTGGGAGAGGGGGGCGGGGGTGGATGGTTAGAGGAGGGTAAAGGGGGAAAAATTGAGACAACTGTAACAGAATAAACATGATTTAAAAATTTAATAAAAAACAAAAAATAAGAAATGTAAAAAAATAACAAATTATACATTTTTATATTTATATCATTGTGACTGCTTTAAGTGACATGTTTTTGTTTTATTAAGAGGATATTATGCTAAGTGAAATAAGTCAGACAAAGAAAGTCTAAAATCATGTGGTTTCACATAAATGTGGAGCCTAAAGAATAAAATAAATGAACAAACAAAGCAGAAACAAACATAGATTCAGAGAACAAACTGATGGTTGCCAGAGAGGAGGAGTTGGGGGGCTGGGTGAAAAAGGCAAAAGGATTAAAAAGTACAAATTGATCGTTACAAAATAGTCACAGGGATGAGAAGTGCAGCATAGGGAATATAGTCGATAATATTACAATAGCTATGCACGGTGTGAGTGGGTACTTGAATTATTAGGGGGATCGCTTTGTAAATTATATAATTATCTAATCCATGCTGTACACCTGAAACTGACATAAAATAATACTGATGCCAACTGTAATTGAAAAATTAAATTTAAAAAACAAAGGCCTATGTTAAGTATTGAAAATGTGTTTAAAGTTTTACAGCTTATATTTCAACATTTTATTTATTTTTTATTTCAGCATTTTATGTAACAGCAACATAAACATTGTTATAAGATTTTCATGTTCTGAACTACTTTAAAAAGGCATAGAACAAAACAGACATATATGTATGTACATATGTATATATTTATATGAAACACTTTAAAAACATTTAGAACAAAACACATATATATATATATGTATACATACCGGGGTGGGCAAAACTAGGTTTACAGTTATGAGTATACGAGTTTATTACTGTATTATTTATTATTGTATTATTTTTCATACAAACAACTGTAATCCTACTTTTGCCCACCCCTACACATATATAATTATTTTCCAGAAACAAAGTGCAAACAAATCACAATCATAATTTTATTCATTTTCTTTTCCACTGACCAAATTACTCAGCTTCCCTCATCAATTTCAAGAAATATTAGCAACTCTCTTGTGGCTGGTAAAAACTTGAAGAGGGGGCAGGTTTGTGAGATACAGGAGACCCCCTTATCTATCTACAGTTTCACTTTCTGCAGTTTCCGTTACCCTGGGTTAACTATGGTTGGAAAATATTAAATTAAAATTCCAGAAATAGTTTGTAAGTTTTAAACTGTGCACCATTCTGAAATCTCATGCCAAGAGCTCCATCCTGTTGGGAATGTGAATCATTGCTTTGTCCAGCATCTCCACACTCTCTACGCTCTCTGCCATTTAATCGCTTAGTAGCTCTCTGGGCAGTGCTAGTTTTCAAGCCACCCTTATTTTACTTAATATTGGCCCCAATGCTCAAGAGTAGCGATGCTGGCAATTTGAGTATGCCAAAGAGAATCCATAAAGTACTTTTTTTAAGTGAAAAGATATGTACAGTATGCATAGGAAAAAACATAGTTTATATAGGGTTTGGGACTCCCCGCAGTCTCAGACCAAATTCCCCATGGATGGGGTGGGGGCAACTGTAAATGTAAATTGACAAATACTCTTTTCAGATGACTTTAAGTTTTGTTTTGCCTGCTGGTAAAGGTTGCACTTTCCCAGTCAACTATGTTAAAGAATTCATTTAGAAAACTTAAAAAACTCTTTATTTCTGCCTCAGGATACTCTCCTACTGACTGCCTCTTTGGAGACCATGCAACAAATCACTTCTTTTTAAGTATGGGAATAATTTACCCAAGCAAAGCAATAAAGTGTATTCAGAAGTAACTAAACCCAGCACGCCCTGTAGTTAACTGCTTGGCTCTGTGATTTCAAACCTATAATTAGATATGTTGTTAGGTTTTGCCAGGCTTTAATGACCTCCATTCTGTTTATGACAAATGCTGGAGAGCCACCCCCTGGGGGAATTGCAGGGGTGGAGGAAGATAGGCTGATGAGAGCTTGTTTTATTTATTTTGTCTTGAGATGCAATTTCTTTATTTTCAGACTGTTCAACATTTCAGTAGGTCAGAACAATATGGTGCATTGTCCGTGGGTGTGTGGTGAGCCTTGTGAGTGGGATGTGTGGGACAGCCTGGGGAATCATTAGATATGAGGCAATAAATGAGCCAAGGCTGGCTTGGAAGTCATAGCTAGACTCTACCTCTTGGGCGATGCTCACCATCGCTGCACTTAAATTCTCAAGAGGGGGCTAATGAAAAGTTGGGCAAAGATATATTTAGTTATGGTTACTTGAAAAGCCTACAGACATTTGTTGACTGCCCAGTACATGTGAAGTGTTATGCTAGGGATTATGACGGACAAAACAACAGTTTGTAATGTACTTGGGAAGACACCACTGACATAAAACAAAACAAAACAGAGAATTATGAAGCCTGTGATGAAACCTCCTCAGGGAAAACTTTCCTAACCTTCTTAGGCAGAATTAAGCTTTGTCTAAGCCCTATTATGTTACCTAGTAAACTGCAATAATCATTTGTTTTCACGTTCGCCTTATTTACTAGAGCTCCTTGGGGAGGGGAGCTGTTTTTCTTCATGTTCCATTCCTAGAGTCTTACATGATCCTGACATGAAGGGGGAGCTCGGAATGGGAGGGGTATGTGAGGTAATGACTGTGAAACATGGTCACCTCCATAGTGGAGGAATGGCCCCAGTGGCTCTTGGGAGAAGATCAGAGAAGCCTCCTGGGGTGGCCTGGGATACACAAGGGAAGCTGTCTGTCCTCTCTAGATGCAAGGGCACTGACTAAAGGATGGGTTCAAGTGGAATACACTTTCAATTGCATGGTGTTATTGGAAGGTATCATGAAGGGTCCCTCTGCCACCCCAAGAAGAATATTTCCTCAATTGGCCTTAAACTCCTTTAGAGTAAGGATGCCTTAGTTAAAATTAAAATCCCACTGGGAGGATTCAGGCATCCACATCTTATAAATAATCCCTGTAGTAGATAACTTTCTTTCTGGAATAACGCCCCCAGGTGTGGAAGGAAAACTATGCTGGACACATAGAGACCATGCTGAGGGAGCAGGTATAGGCAGGATCCTCAGCATGGAGAAACAGCATAAGAACGTCACCTAGGAGCAGGTTTCTAGAAAAGAGATAAGAGTAGAAGACAGCATTTGGGCAAGACCTTAAGTTCATGATTATTTATCCATTTCGTTTGTGGCTAATCCTTGATATTGAATAAAGGGACACACACGGGTAGGTCATTTGTTGTATTATCCTACTTCTTACATTTCCTCATATCAGTAGAAAAGTAGCCTGGAAGCTATTTTCCTCCCCATGGCACCAGGGAGTACCGGGTGCCATCTGTACAGACAGGAGCGAAGAACAGGTTTGGAGTCCATTTTTGAATTTCTGAACAATGTTTAAGTATGGAGTTTTATTGCTACTAATATCTCTACTTAAGGATGAAAAATTAATTTTGTCTACTGAAAGTGTTGCAAACCTCCATAAAAAGTAATACAACTTACCAAACAGCTGGAAACTACAGAAAAATGAAAGATGACAGCTTGATCTTGAATGTTATTTTCTATATGAAAACAGCTTAAAAAAAAAAAGCCTCTACAATGGATCACCCTCTTGTAGTTTTTTGTTTGTTGTTGTTGTTTGATGCAGTCTCATGAATTCAAAGGAGCAGACAGAGGGGTATTTAGAACATATTTGCAGTATGACAACAAACATGAGGCAGCCTGTGGTTGAGTGAAAGTATCATAACCTTATCTTTTTTTAATCTAAAGTTTGCTAATGTTTAAGAGGTCTGTTTTATGTCTACTACCTCTGTGTTGACTTAACCTTATGTCTTGGTCTGTTGATGGTCAAGTTAGCTGTGCTGTGATCTAAGACTCCAGGTGAGCAGAAGTACCTTCATCTGACAAGCTTCACTGCAGATGGCAGACAAAAAAGTCTGTGACCTTTGGTCAGAGATACCACAGGGCCCTGTTAATTTAGGGGTTTGTACTTAACTCCTGCCCAAGCCCAGAGACATGGGAAACTACCTAATAGAACTTATTGGTATGTCCCCTTCCCCCCCAACACATCTTTGTGGGCAACTAATACAAATTAATAAGGGGGAAAAACCTAATTAAATAAGGAAAAATAACAGTTTAAATAAGAAATCAGTAATAAGCAGCTAATATCCTAGTTCCACAAATACCCAAATCTGTTATTTCATAAGAGCTCCTCAGAGACACAAAAAGAGAACTGTGTTCAAAGTTTTTTCTTCTCTCTTGCTCCTTATCCCCATTCACCTGCAATAGAATCTGCCTCAGGAAGAAGGTAGTAGGCCATTGGGTTAAGAAATCTGAGTGCTTGCCAGAGATGGAGGGGAATTCCAGCAAAACTATGACACAGAATTCAGGAGAAGGCACTCAGAAAATGGGGTCCAAAGCGTCAGAACTCTAAAACTGGCATGGAAGGAGATAAAATAACAGGAAGAAAGAATTAGGAGGAAAGCTAGTCCAGACCACAGTGAGATAATTTATGGATTCCCCCAAGTGAGCTAGTTTGGCACTCTTTAAAATGGATATGCTTGCATTAGCTCTGCTAATGTAACATACGTCATTCTGGATGAACTCGATAGCTATTGATTGCGTATGAACAAATTACACTTAAGTTTATATATATAATTTCACTGTACATTCAAATAATCTTTCTTTGCTCAGTTACAACTACCAAGGAAACCAATAACAACTCTTGAAAAAGAACAGCAGAATGGAGAGATAATTATAGGTTTCAGCAAATTCCCTCAAAACTCTACCTTTGTGGCCTGATGATCATTGAAAAAGCTAAGCACATAGGATATTCTTTTGAATCAGACTAACATACCTGTATCAGATTTTGAAATGTGAAGTTCACATGATGGGAGAATATTCTCCAAGTCATCTTCATTTTTGCTCTTCCACGTTGGTTACAGCTTGTTGATTATTCATATTTGGTTCTCCCTCTGATGAGACCCACTGCATTCAGTGATGCTTTTCAGTTCCAGCGGTTTTTTAGTGTCTTCAGTCCATATTAACTGTCTTAGAGTGACATTTTATTCTAATCTATTTGGTCATTCCTCTACAGTTTCTTTAGCATTTTCCCTCACAGTTTCTAAAAGTTCTTATACAGAGACTTTTTATTTTTAGACCTATTAAATTTTAAGTCTTCGTTTGGCAAATCAATGCTCATAAACACATTTAATACTGAAAATCGCCACATCCCATTCTTCACCGTCTCACCATTTCCAGGGCTTAGTGATGAGCAGGCATGAGTTCCAGAAGGCCTGCGTCATTGCTCGCTCAATTGAAACAAAGCCCAATTAAACATTGATGAGCATGCCAAAGCACTTCCTGTATACAGATATGTATTCAATTTTTAATGAACATGAGAATAAACTAACTTACTACTAATAAAGATTTTATGTCTCATTTTTATTTGAAAAATAAGGAATTTATTACATATTTTTCAAACCAGACAATTTTGGAGTGAAGCATATTAAACTAGTTAAGATGTTAGCTAATATATCTTATCATCTCTGTCAGGTAATTGGTCTTTTGTTATGCATCACTTCATTTCAGAACTGTAGTTCACGTGACTATTGGCTTCAGTAATCTTGGGGCCAGTGGTCCTGCCTTAGGTTGTGCCATGTAACTTACGTACCTGCATTCAGAAATAGATGAGGAAAAAGTGAGAAGGTGCTGGAGAAACATTTTACCAAACATTTTCACGAAGGTTGGTGGAGAGAGATTCCAATTTGTATCTCTCTGCTTGGAATTCTGAATTAATTGAAACTATTATTCAGATTTACTTCAGCAATATTTTTAAAAAATATTACCTGTCAAAGTACTCCTTAAGTAAATCAACCATTTTACCCAAAATATTAATTTTAGTCAGGTACTCTACCCAAAACTATTAATCTCATTAAGCCACCCACCTCTACCACTTCCAACCAACTTTTGCTTGACTCTGAAGAGACTATAAATATTAAGCAATTATTTTCAGCATCTCTTGTAGATTTTATGAAAATACCTAAAAATTTTTCCACCCTTTCTTTCTGACTCTCCAAATCAACAACCCTCCAATCTCAACTCAAACATGAGTCCATTGATGCCAAATAGAGCTGAAAGCTCTTAGAAATGTAAACACTTTTTTTCTTTAACCCTCCATCTATTTCATTTATTTATTTATTTATTTAATTTCCCACCATTGTTCTTCCCTATCCCCTCTGATCACTTTCAGTCTGCTCCATGTTTCCATACTTATGGTTTATTTTGTTCATTAGTTTATTTTGTTTAATAGATTCCACTTATAGGTGAGATCATATGGTATTTGTCTTTCACTAACTGGCTTATTTCACTTAGCATAATATTCTCCAGTTCCATCCATGTTGTCGCAAAATGTAGGAGTTCCTACATTCTTTTTTTTTCTTTAAATGCAGATTGATTTTATTTATTCATTTATTTTTAAATGTCAAAATCCATTATAAGATATTTAAAAATTTAAATCCATTATAAAGTCTCAGCAATTAAAACAACATGACACCAGCACAGAAATAATCAAGTAGATCAATTAAATAAAATGAGCATTCTAGATGCAAATATATATATCTGCCTAACAATATGATTCAACCGATATTTCAAATCAATGAGGAAAATAAGGTTTATTCAACAAATAAGGTGCATGGAGCACTATTACTTGAAATAAAACCAATATAGAACCCTATTTCACACAGGATACAAAAAATATTCAGGTGAGTTAAAAATCAATATGTAAAATCTAAGGAGTTTTAGGAGTCCACCTACTTTAAATTAAAAATATAAACAACTTAGCTACCTCAGTAGGAGAAAAACAACTTATCTACCAGTCACTTCCTGCTCCTGTACTTTCCATACATTGGCTGCCTAACCACTGGATTCTATGAATTAAAGAGAACAAAAGGGAATGGAGAGAGAGATTGAGCTTGTCATTGAAAAGGTGGCTCTGAGGATATCTTTACTTTCTGATGACACGTTGAGTTCCACCATGAAAATGATAAAATATGGATGGAGACAGGAAATAAGGGCTGGGTGGGGTTGATGTCGTCTTGCTCTTGGTGTGTGTTTCTTTAGGAAACTCTTTGGTGCCCTCATCAAGATGTAAATCCCATGCTAACATCTTATTTACAAGTGAGGCTGTTACATCAAGGTTGCAAACTTGGTGGCTTTGGGTCTGTGTCCAGCCCACCAGATTTGTTTGTTTAACTTTTATAGTCTTAAAAAATGATTGAGCCAATATTTAAAGATTAGGTGATTTCATGAAAAACTCTTACTTCTAGCTTTCTTGGAAAGTCAGAGTAATATAAAATCAAATAAGAAAAAAACGGTCTGTATTTCTCACAAACTCTAATTGTCAAGAACCAAGTAGCAGACATCTATTCCCTTCCCACCACGCTACTACCCACCCCCATCTATCCATCATTCACAGCTCTTTTCTTGACATTGAGTTTCATTTGACATTATCATCATGATCAAGCTGTTGTTTTTCACAGTAGTAGCAAAATATCTTATCTTGAAAGTGGGAAAATAAAAGGCAGGCAGATAATTGTTTTTTCCCCCAAGGTAAGCAACAGACCACGTTTATTTGTGCAAGCAAGAAATATCCATCTGTTTAATAATCAAACAAGTTGGGTTCGTGTTAAAGGAAGACAACGTAAGGTACCGAGACATCCTACTAATTTATGTTACTCTCGTGGCCTATGTAGGCATTGGAGTTTGCATCCCCTGAATTAGTACATTCTCTAAATCAGTGATTCTCAACAAAAGAGTGCAGAGGAATATCAGAATCATCTGGTAGCTTTTTCAAAGTACATATCCTTCCACATGAACAATCTGGGATGCTTGTCCCTCTGGAGCATTTATCTGATTGTGGAAGCTATCTAGGAGACTCTGATATAATTATCTGGTGGAGAACAACATATCTAGTCTTTAGATGAGATCCATTGAAAGGCACTCTAATGTCTTTATTCCAATTTCTCTCCCCTAGCTCATTCCATATAAAATGCCCAACAACCTTGGAATTCAAGCATCATAACCATCTCCCATAATGTAGTTAGAGAAGTATGTATAAATGGTAAGGAGTTGCCAAGAAGCCCCTTCTGACTGTGAAGTTCTTGTTTCAAATGGTGGTGCGGGGGTCAGAATTGGAGTAAAAACTCTGTGGCACCTTTGAAAATATGTTAGGACACTTGGCCTGAAGTCATGATATCTCTAGATGGGTGCCTTACATATATGAGGACCTGGGAAGTTTATTAAAATATCAAAATCCAGGCATCACACCACTGTTTCTACTTAGTAATTCTGGTGTAAGTAATGAGAGACAAGTGGTAGGCCATGTATAAAAATGGAGCTCTGACCCACAACCTCTGCAACAATTAGTTCATGAAACCAAATCATAATCTTTATAGCAATTAGCCCAAAACAGCCAGAATTTGATCAATAAACTGCTGGCTTCTCTAATTTTTGTCCCTTCACTAACCAGAGAAAGCCAAATATGCTCTCCTAACTAATCTCACAGGATGTCCCACTTCTGGTTAGTTGGCCTCCAGCTTCTACTTACCAACAACCTCCAATTGGGACAGAGCTGAAATCTTCCCTTTTTCAGTACATATAAACTTTTACACTGTCCTGTCTGCCTTTGTGTCTTTTTCCTCAAAATGCAAGTGATGGTGGATGACTCCCTTGCTACTGAAAGCTCTGAATAAATAGCCTTTGCTGGCTCTCATTTGGATGGTCTTTATATATTTTCACAGGTTCCAGAAATCAACAGCAGGTGCACCAACATTTAAGAGCCACTGTTATAGACCACTCCTATGTTTCCCAAATTTTGCAAGAATCAGTGGTGCAGGTGTGTGTTGGGGGGGCACGTTATCATGTCCCATATCAAGCCCCAAGTGAATCTCTAGGAATCAATTAGAATCTCTGGGAAGTGGTCTGGGAATTTTTTTTTAAAAATTAAGCTTTCCCTCTAGGTGATTGCTATCATCAAGGGCATCTGGGAACCACTGGGACTACACTGCTGCCAACAAACTTATGCCAGCTTAGCAGGGTCTAAAGCACCTAGAAAGTTTGTTATAAATAGAGATGCCCAGGATCCACCCTTGGAGATTCTGATGTTGTAAGTCTGGGCTCCTCCAGTCATTCTGATGGGTAGCATGTTTGGAAAGCAGTACTCTACCTATTTGAGTCTCAAACAATAACATGCAAACAAATTCTTCGGAGATCTTTTTAAAAAGAATGCATACTCTGAGCCAGCAGATCTAGAGTAGGGTCAAGATCTTGCATGTTTAACAAGCTCCCATATGATGATGCTGTTGCTGGTCTGCTAAATACACTTGTGAAGTCAGAATTGTTGCACAATAAACTAAATGGGAAAACAGTCTCAGGCATCAGGAGATCTCAGTGCACAGCCAAAACTTACTGAGAACACTGGTTCATCTGCATACTGCTTAGATGCTGATTGGAGCAGTGTTTTTACAGGAATAGCAGCACAAGCAATCTGATTAGAGCTTTGGTGAAATCAGCAGTGACAGGACACTCACTCCTCAGCATGGCTTTGGGGTTCTTGAAATTTCCAGCAGGCATGGGGATACCTGGAAGTCCACCAAATGCACTAAAGAGGGGTTGTTCCATGGAATTCCTGTTGAGCCCTTTGTCTTTAGTGTTGAAGGGCTTTCTGCTGAGGAAGAAGTCTAATAGTACACCAGAATACCCCATGTGCCCAGCATCTAGAAAGTCATGAGTTGAGACATATTGATCCTCAATGACTGAGGAACTTTCTATAAGGTAAATTTGTTCTTATCTCAGAGGTGAGTTTGATTGAGTGCTACCAACTTAAAAAAAAAAAAAAAAACCAAAAAACAGAAAACCAAACCAAAAAACCAACCAACTAAACCAACCAACCAACCAACCAACCAAAAAAAAAAAAAAAACCAACAAAAAAACCCCCCACACATCAAAAAAACCATCCCAAGTGGTCAGATCTGTTTATTTCTCATCTTTCTTTCTCTAGGGTTTCATGGCTGATTACATGGTTATGGGAGATCATAGCGGTGTTGTTGAGAAGGCAGATTTGTATGGGTTATAATCACAATTCACCCTACTCTATATGGCTTCATCCTGTTGGCAGGCATTTGATGAGCTATTTCATGATGACAATTGTGGAGAGGGGTTAATGTCAGAGAGACTGGATTTGAATGGACCAATATGAAGGTACTTAACAGATCATTGGATGCATGGCTCATTTTTGCTTAGACGATAAATAAACTGGTGCATAATAAAACCTAAGACAACTTTTCCAGAAAAATACTACCTTATACCCAAGGACTATATGGGTTTCAATATACATATATGACAGCAGAATTGAGCAAATTTGTAATAACAGACCTGGAACCATAAGTTCCTGGACATAGGTTTTTAAAATTAATATGTTTAAAATGCAATATAATTGATCAATCATAAAGATCTGATGGCTGATAAACATCCCAATTTATCTGTGTTTTGTTATTATCCAGAGCAAAACATCCTCTGTATAATGAATGGCTTTTGTTTTCAACAATGTCTTACTGTATAAGAAAAATATATCTCAAAGAAATACTCAGATATCTAAAGCCTGGGTCATATTAGAGGAGACTGTAGTGAGCCAGAGACCCTTTGTATTTACTATGATGTGGTGTCTTATTCTCAGGCAGAGGTTGGGAGGTTAGCAAGAAAAATGCAGCAGAAAGGTTATGTGGAAAAAAAATTCTTTAACATCCACAAACCAGTGCATGTTTGCTTTCAGAGGAACACGATACCTCTCAAATATTGATATCCAATGGTGGGCCTGGTGGACATGAGTCACTGGATGAGAGTCATTTAAATATATATAATACCATGTATCTTTATTTCATTTTATTTTTTTCTCTGTATCTGAGTCTGTTTCTATTCTGCTTCTTCATTTATTTTGTTTTTTTATTTATTTGTTGACAGATGTGTTTATTGCCAATTTATTATTCATATTTTTATCTTTTTATTTTTTTTTTTTCTTAAATAAGACCCTTTAACATTTCATATAATACTGGTTTGGTGGTGATAAACTCCTTTAGCTTTTTCTTGCCTGGGGAGCTCTTTATATGTCCTTCCATGCTAAATGACAGCTTTGCTGGGTAGAGTAATCTTGGTTGTAGGTTCTTATTTTTCTTTAATTTGAATTTTTCTTGCCAGTCCCCTCTGGTCTACAAATTTTCTGATGAGGAATCATCTGACAGTCTTATGGGAGCTCCCTTGTAAGTAACTAACTGCTTTTCTTCTGCTGCTTTTAAGATTCTCTCTTTGTCTTTCACTTTTTGCATTTTAATTATGATGTGTCTTGGTGTGGGTCTCTTGGGTTCATCTTGTTTGAGACTCTCCATGCTTCCTGGACTTACATGTCTATTTCCTTTTTTAGGTTAGGGACATTTTCTGTCAGATATTTTTTTCAATTTCTTGCTCTACTTCTTCTGGCATCCCCAAAATGTGGATGTTGATATGCTTGAAATTGCCCCAGAGGCTCCTTACACTATCTTCACTTTTTTTGGATACTTTTCTCTTTTTGCTCTTCTGATTGGGTGTTTTTTGCTTCCTTATATTCCAAATTGCTGATTTGTTTCATGGTTTCATCTACTCCACTGTTGATTCTTTGTAAATTATTCTTCATCAGTTAGTGTATTGCTCATTTCTGACTGGTTCTTTTTCATGGTTTCCATGTCCCTATTTATGTTGTTGAAGTTCTCTCTAATTTCAACTACTCTTCCCCTAAGTTCATTGAGCATCCTTATAAGCAGTGTTTTGAACTCTGCAAGTAGAATATTTCTTATTTCCATTTTGTTTAGTTCTTTTTCTGGAGTTTTGTTCTGTTCTTTCATTTGTGATGAGTTTATTTCCTCAATTTGGCAGACTCCTTGTGTTTGTTTTTATGTATTAGATAGAGTTCCTGGGCTTGGTAGAGTGGCTTAATGAAGTAGGTGTCCTATAGGGTCCAGTGATACAGTCTCCCCAATCACCTAAGCTGGTCACTTCAGGTATACCACTCCATGTGGGCTGTGTACACCCTTGTGTTGTAGTTGAGCCTTCATTACTGTTGGCACATCAATAGAAGAGACTTACCCCCAGACCAATCAGCTGCAAGGACTGGCTGTGACCACTGATCATCATGGAGGATCAGCTGTGCAGGGTCTTGCTCTACAGAGCAGGACTTATGTCAGCAGGGTTCTGGTGCTCCCTGAGTTTGCCCCTTGGGTGTGTCCACTGTGGAGGTGATTGAATGGTGCTGCATTGTGGTCTGAAATTGTCCACTGGGTGCACTGGCTCTGGAGCCTCGCAGGAGGTACTAACCAAGTCAGCCACCACCTGTGTTCTGGCCAGACCCCCCGCCCCCCCACCCACCACCAAACTTGAATTACAAAATAATCTACAGGTGGCTGCTTCCTGTGCTGGGCTTGGTGTTGCCCAGGAGAGGCCAAGTTGTGAACCAAGGCTGGATGCTGCTGCTAGTGCCAGGCGTGGGGCTACTTAGTGAGAGGTACAAGGCACCCTGAAGCCAGATGCTGCTTGTTTGAGAGATTTTAGAAAAATCTGAAGCATGGATCAAGTAGGCCATTGGTATGAAAAATCCACTGAAAACAGCTGGTGTGAACCTGAAATTTTGGCAGGGCAAGGGCTCAGGGAATCACCAGGGTGGGGCAAACAGTGATAATTAGGTTGTTGGAGACTCGTATATGGTACCCACCTGCCAGCTCTGTCAGGGGAGAGCTCATCAAAGGAACAATGGTCTCTGCCAACAGTTTTGTCTGGGAGAAAGCTGTTTCCCTAGATCTTGCCCTGATGCCAGACAATTCAGTTCTTCCTGGTACGTTCCTGGTGCCTTTCAAGCTTCTATCCAAGTTCTAGAGTGCAGAGGGAGTGATTCAAAGTAAGTCCATATGTGGGCCCTTTAAGAGGAACTTTCTGGGACTCCAGAGCCCCCCATCTCACTTAGCCTCAATCCCTGATGGTTTTTCTTTTTAATTTTTTATTTATTGATTTCAGAGGGGGAGAGAGAAGAACACTGACTTGTTGTTCCATTTGTTTATACATTCATTGGGTGATTCTTGTATGTGCCCTGACCAGGTATCAAACCCACAACCTTGGCATAGCCAGATGATTGTTTAACCAACTAAGCTACCCAGTCAGGGCCCCCACTCTTCTAGAAGTTATAGGGGATTCTCTTCTTAACACTGAAACCTTGGGCTTAGAGGCCTAATGTGGGGCTGATACCTTTCATTCCTCAGATGGGACCTCCTCAACCAAGACATCTCTCCTGATTTTTATCTGCTGTAACTGGGTGTGGGACCAGCTTGTCCTGCATCTCCACCCCTCCTAACAGTCCCAATGTGGCTTCTTCTTTAAATCCTTAGTTGTAGGACTTCTATTCAGCTAGATTTCAGGTGGCTCTGAATGTTAGTTTTGTAGTTTAGTTGTAATTTTGATATGGTTGTCAGAGGATGTGAGCACCATGCTTACATACACTGCCATCTTTGTATCTTTCTTTAAGATTTTATTTATTCAGTTTTAGAGAGAGGGGAAGAGAGGGAGAAAGGGAGAGAAACATCGATCGGTTGCCTCTCCCATGCACCCTAATCAGGGACTGGGCCCACAACCCAGGCATGTGCCCAGACCAGGAACAGAACTGGCAACTTTTTGTTCTGCGGGACGATGCCCAACCCACTAAGCCATGCTGGTCAGTGCCATCTTTATATCTTTAACAACAAATTTGATGTGATTTCAAAGGTTTTCTTAATGGAGAGATCTAAAAGATAAAATGGGTAACATATTGGTTTAATTTCATATCAATGTTTCGCAGATGGCCGTGTAGAAACTCCAGACCAACCAAAGGAAACAAATTTTAAATTAAAGTCTTACATTATAACATGGTAGAAACTTATACTGCTCTTTGCCTTTTCTTGCCATTATATTTTAATACCCAAGGAGATATATAACAAGAAAAAAAAACTTAACAAAGGCACTGAATGTGGAGATAAGAGAAAATTGTGTGACATAGTCTGGAGAATTTCTAATGACTACTTTATCAGTGAGAATTACATTGAGGAACACAATATTGAATAGCACGTACCCTGCCTTCCCACATCCCCACCATCTGCTGCTATGGTCAGGCTCCCAGAGAGCCCACTAGCAACCATGCACACAATGGGAACTTCATAGAAGTCGGGGCCCTGCGATTCACTTGCACCCACCATAGCAGCATATCTATGTCCAGTCAGACCCAACTTTGAGAAAAGTGCACAGGTGGGAGAACTGGTTGTGTCATGTTGTGTTCTGGGATATGTAGTTAACTCGGGAGAACGCTGGGAACTGTGAAGGGCCATGTACCACATATATAAAAACAAGGGCTGCACTTTAGAGCTATATTCCATCTTCAGAGAACTTGTGAGGCAGAGGGGAGAAGGCCTGTCTCTGTCCAACAGAGCTGCTTTCAGAGATTTCTGGTCAAGACCAAGAATTTGGGCCAGGAGCAGTACTTGGCAAAGTTGTCTGTAAGTCCATGTTGGAAGAGGGGAGCTGCCAGCACTCATAGGCTAGGTACCCCTTAACAATACCCTGTAAAATTCTATGGATAGATATCAGGCCTGGATAGCTCCTCCTTAAAACATTAGTTAACTAAAAAGTAAAGGTATGATCAAATTAGCCAACAAAGGCCCTAAGGAAAAATTCAGGTAAAGAGAACTATTTGAGGACTCAGAAAGAATAAATAGTTACAAATGAGTTCTTACAGGAAACAGAGCTAAAAAGTAAAAGACATCTATGTGAGCATTCCTTGACAAACCAGAAGCTCCCAGGGGTCAGAGATTGAACACAGTGTTCAGCCTCTTAACACTATGTCGGTTTAACACTTTGTGGGAACTCAGAGGCCTCTGCGGGGCTCCTGTCAGTGGGACCTGTTTACACTGAGGCTGGCAGAGAAAAAGCAGCAGTCACCAGGGTGATCAGGTGCAGCTGCTGGGAGCCAGGGCAGGGGGTGGTGAGGGGCGTGGGGGGCAGGGCAGTGTTTAAAAGCAGAGGAGAAGAGATAATGGCTTTTTACCCAGGAAGCAATTTCTTTTCTTACATCCTCACTTGTCATACTTTTGACACATTTTCATTGACTTTAGACTGCATAGACTATTAAACTTCCTGAATTTATTTTTGTATGGTTTCCTATCTGGAGATGCTTTAAGCTACTACATGAGACTGCGGAGTAGTATTTCCTCAATCCTTTTCATTTTTTGCTGCAGCATGGATTTAAGAGTAAATTAGCCCACAACCACCTCTGGCATTGAGGGTGAGACAACAGTATTACTATTTCTTCATGATGTATGAAGCATTGCACTCGGCTTTTAAAATAAAAATTCACGTGTAATTATTACAACCCACAAGGTAGGTGTGAAAATCCCCACTTTGTGGATTGAGCAACTGGCTCCCAGGAGGGAAATGTATTAATTTGTTCAAGGTCACACGGAGAAGGCGGGATGTGAACTCAGGTCTACTTTACTCCAAAGCTCTTTCTGCCAGAACCACACTCTCTCAATACAACACAATCCCAGGAGGGGAGGGTTTTCTCTGCAACTTCCCTATCTTCTGGTTAAATTGGTCTCTTAGATGGAATTAGAGTTATTAATTATTTCCCTTAATAGCTCCCTTCCCTAATTTCCTTGGGTTGGTTTGCTGCATCTGTTTGAGCCCAGACTCTGAAATTCACTTTTACATTGGCGTATAGTCTCTCGTTTGGGCCAGTCACAATTGACTGGTGATTGTCAGCCAATTGTAAGCCAATTATCACAACCTGTTAGCAATTCACTAGGCAAAGAGAGGAACAACCTTAGGCAATATTAAAAAGAGACTAATTTGCCCCTACTTTCCAGTCTCTGTCACAAAACTTAAAAATAATCATTACCCAAACCGGCAATACTCACCTTGATAAGTTACTTTGTTCACTAGATGTGATTTCAAATGATTTTCTAAGAAAATCAAATCCATTTTCAAAGGGCAAAAATTTGGCATGATTCAGATACTTTAAAAAATGGAATACACGTTCTGAAAGCAATTCAAAATTAGTCTAAAAATAAAGTCTGGACCATGATGGTGCAGTTGGAATAAACACAGTCTTTCAAAGGGACTGTGTTAAAATGCAAGTCTTCTTTTTTTTTTTTTTCAGTATTTACGTGGGTTTTTTTTTTTTATTGTTGTTGAGTTACAGTTGTCCGCATTTCCCCCCCATTACTCTCCACTGCCCTACCCACCCTCACCTCCCACATTCTTTTTTTTTTAATTAATTTATTTACTTTTTAAATACATTTGTCTCTGCCTTCCCCCCGCCTCTTTCCCTTGCCCCCTCCCACCTTCCCTCCCTCAGCTCTTCCCCTTTGGTTTTGTCCATACGTCCTTGCTATATGTTCCTTGACTTTCCCCTTCCCTTCCCTTTCCCTGCCCCCCCCCCTTCCCTCTTGTCTCTGTTGATTTCTTTTCCTTTCAGTGTTGCTGGTCATATTTTCCTTGCTTCTTTGCATTGTTGGTTAGGTTCCGCTTATAGGTGAGATCATATGGTATTTGTCTTTCGCCCCCTGGCTTCTTTCGCTTAGCATGATGCTCTGCAGTTCCATCCATGCTGTCGCAAAGTTTAGTACTTCTTTTTTTCTTTCTGCTGCGTAGTATTCCATTGTGTATATGTACCATAATTTTTTGATCCAGTCATCTACTGATGGGCATTTAGGTTGCTTCCAACACTTGGCTATTGTAAATTGTGCTGCTATGAACATTGGGGTGCATAGGTTCTTTTGTATTGGCGTTTTGGTGTTCTCAGGGTATAGTCCCAGCAGGGGAATTGCTGGATCAAAAGGCAGTTCCATTTTCAGCTTTCTGAGGAAATTCCACACTGCTTTCCATAGTGGCTGCACCAGTCTGCATTCCCACCAACAGTGGACTAGAGTTCCCTTTTCTCCACAGCCTCGCCAGCACCTGTTGTTTGTGGATCTGTTTATGATGGCCATTCTGACCGGTGTGAGGTGGTTCCTCATGGTGGTTTTGATCTGCATTTCTCTGATGGCTAGTGATGCTGAGCATCCTTTCAAATGCCTCTGAGCCCTCTGTATCTCCTCCTTAGAAAAGCATCTGCCCAGGTCCTTTGCCCATTTTTTGATTGGATCGTTTGTCTTCTTGGAGTAAAGTCGAGTGAGTTCTTTGCATATCTTGGAGATCAAACCTCTATCTGATGTATCATTAGCAAATATATTTTCCCAAATGGTTGGCTCCCTTTTCATTTTGCTGATGTTTTCTTTAGCTGTGCAGAAGCTTCTTATTTTGATGAGGTCCCACTTGTTTATTCTTTCCTTTATGTCCCTTGCTTTAGGAGACATATCAGTGAAAAAATTGCTGCGTGGGATATCTGAGAGTTTCCTGCCAATGTTCTCTTCTAGGACTTTGATGGTGTTGCGACTTATATTTAAGTCTTTTATCCATCTTGAGTTTATTTTTGTGTATGGTGTCAGCTGATGATCCAATTTCAATTTTTTGCATGTAGCCATCCAGCTCTCCCAACACCATTTGTTGAAGAGGCTGTTATTGCCCCATTTTATGCTTCTGCCCCCTTTGTCGAATATTAGCTGTCCATAGAGACCTGGGCTTATTTCTGGGCTTTCTATTCTGTTCCACTGGTCTATGGGTCTGTTCTTGTGCCAGTACCAGATTGTTTTGAGTATAGTGGCTTTGTAGTAGAGTTTGATATCCGGTATTCTGATCCCTCCTACTTTGTGTTTCTTTCTCAAAATTGCTGCGGCTACCAGATAAAGACCCTACAAAGAAAGAAAACTACAGGCCAATTTCGCTGATGAACATAGATGCTAAAATCCTCAACAAAATATTGGCAAACCGCATCCAGCAATACATTCAAAAGATTATCCATCACGATCAAGTGGGATTCATCCCAGGGATGCAGGGATGGTTCAATATACGCAAATCAGTAAACGTGATACACCACATAAATCAAAGAAAAGACAAAAACCACATGATCATCTCGATAGATGCAGAAAAAGCATTTGACAAGGTACAGCACCCATTTATGATCAAAACACTCAGCAAAATGGGAATCAATGGGGCATTCCTCAACGTAATAAAGGCCATATATGAAAAACCTACAGCCAATATCATACTCAACGGGCAAAAACTGAAAGCTTTCCCACTAAGATCGGGAACACGACAAGGATGTCCGCTCTCACCGCTTCTTTTCAACATCGTATTGGAAGTCCTAGCCACAGCGGTCAGACAAGAGAAAGAAATAAAAGGCATCCAAATAGGAAAGGAGGAAGTAAAACTATCATTGTTTGCAGATGACATGATAGTGTACATAGAGAACCCTGTAGACTCTACCAAAAAACTCCTCAACCTAATAAGTGAATTTGGCAAAACAGCAGGATACAAAGTCAACATTCAGAAATCACCTCCCACATTCAATCCTACCTCCTCCAAGTCGTGTTTGCTCATGGGTCCTATATGCATGTTCTTGGCGACCCTTCCCTTTCTTCTCCCCATTTCCCTCCCCTCTGCTCCCCTCTGGTTACTGTCAGTTTGTTCTTTATTTCCAGGTCTCTGGGTCTATTTTGCTTGCTTGTTGTTTTGTTGATTAGGTTCCACTTATAGGTAAGATCATATGGTATCGAAAAACTGGGGTACATTTACACAATGGAATACTACGTAGCAGAAAGAAAAAAGGAACTCCTACCCTTCATGAGAGCATGGATTGAACTGTAGAGCATTATGATTAAGTGAAATAAGCCAGGCGGTAAAAGACAAATACCAAATGCAACATTTTTTAATACAAATTTTTCTCATGTTATTTAAAACTTAGTCATTTTCTTATTTTTTTTATTTCCTGAAAGCTAGTATCATTCCAAAAAATATTATTTAATGCCTACATTTGACAGAGTTGGCTTATGTTACTTACAGTTAAAAATGCTAATTAATATAAAACTTCAAACCTGAAGTGAGATGTTCAAGTAACAGACCCTAATATATGATTTTCAGTGTAACATTTGTCTTACTCGAGGTATGTAAGGAAGCCATGCACTGTGGTTCCTTTTATTGTGGCTCAGCCCATGTAATCCATTATGGGAAAAATGATAATACAGTTAACCATTTATTAGGATTTGGCGCATACTCCTCTCACATGGGACTTCAGGGGACATGGCAGAAAATGTCAGATTATTAAAAGATATTGGCTATTTCTTGTGGTTTTCAGCAAGCATGATATTCAAAATACGGTTTTAGCAGCTGGGATCTCCCTGGGCTCACAATTCAGAATGAGTGTCAGGTGTGGAGCTGGCCCCAGAGGCCCTTCTGGACCCCACACGGACCCTTCAGTGTTGGCTGTGATGTCCTCTAGGATGTCAAGATGGGGCCAGGGCACCAGAGAAAGGTGGATGGCAGTGAAGGGACTGGAAAGAAGCTTAAGGCTGTAGCTCTTTCAATGTTTTAACAATAGTTTGGGTCCTACAGTTGAACTGGTTAAATATCCCTTCTGGCCTTCAGGAAGATCCTGCAAGAAATGAACTCTTGGCCAAGTGGTTCCATTTCATAGGAGCAGAAAGACATCAGAATGCAGCTGACCTTTCTCCTGTGACCCAGTAATCCAGGGCCTGTGAGGGTGAGTTAAATTCTCTGTGCAAGTGAAAGCAAGGTGGTAAAAGATACAGGGTGTACATGAGTGCAGCACAGGGCTGTCCTCAGAAGTGGAGCAAGCCTGGCGCCGGGCCCCTCTGCCACCTCTAAGGCTCCTGCCGTGCCTTTTCTTTCTGGTACTTAATGCAAGGGAAGAATCTGGCAGCACTGCAGAAATGCGGGACCTTGACTCCCACCCGCCAAACATTTCCTGCTGTGTGTGTTATGCCTATAGAGGTGACCATTTTCCCACTGTTTAATACTCCCTGCCCAGCCTATTGCTTTAGGTTGTGCAATGGCAATAGCAAGTTAAAGTTTGTTTGGTCCACTGGGCAGAGCCCCCAGACCTGTCGCTAAGAGATAAAAACTGCAAGGGAATGGGGTGCAGTCCAGAGTTAAGAACAATGGTTTTAAACTTTATTGCTTTGGTTACTAGCCATGAATTTTCCCAGGAATGGAATAGACTGGCAGCTTAGGAGGATTTCCAGAATGTTGAACTGACAAAGAAAACCCATCTTAGAAAAAAGCCAATGATACTCAACTCCTAAAACAATTCCCAGGCTCTGATATCGACAGGAAGCGGACTGCTAAAGCAGCTCCCTGAGAAGGAATCATCCTTACACGCTCCTTACCCATGCTCTTGGAGGTCAGTGGGTATGGGAAATCTCACCATGATGAGAGTCAGAGAGCCAGGCCAGGCACAGAAGCAGAGGACATGCTTTGGGCCAGTCTATCATGCCTCATACATTTCAGTCTCCCCTTTATAGATGGCAGCTCCTGCTATGGTTTTCCTGTTTCCACTCCACTACTGGTCATTCAGCATATTGGGGGTGGTCAAATGTATCAATTGGCTGTAAAATGACAGACTAAAAAAGAAAAGCCATAACCAGACATATTCATAACCCAGAGAGGTCCTGGTCTTGCAGCTAGATGAGATACCTGGGTGTGATTTGGGGTGATCTCCCTTTCAGGGACTGGTGGTGAATACAAATGTGATTTCACATGGACAATTGTGTTTCACTGGGAATTCTGGAATTAAGACTATGGAAAAGGTTAGCGTAAGCCCTGGGCAGCTCTGAGGTGTGCTGTAACAGACTATGATAGCTGCATTTATCTGCCTAGCAAACTTTTCTTTGCCCTTCTTCCATTAAGAGCTTTTGCTCTCCTGGCCATCACGGTGGCCGCTGAGACCATGCCTGGCCAGTCATGAGCCCACATCGCCCTGTGGGGTGATTTGTTCTGATGTGGTCTCATGCCCCAAGTAGACTGGCAGAAATAAGCTTTCCCTGCTGATAGTGGTTGGGAGCCGTAGTCAGTAACCGTGGTCTCCGCCACTGTGAAGAAGAGATGAGGACTGGGCAGTGACAATGCTAGACCCTGAGGTCCTAGTTTCTAGTTCCCACAGCTCTTTCAAAGTGTTTGTGAGCTACCTGTGTGTGTGTGTGTCTATAAAATTATATATATATTACAAGTATTACAATTATATATAAACTCATATATGTAGCATATACATGAATTTAGTTTCCTTTAGTTACAACCAAAAAATACCATGTAATAATATAACCTTGACTTGTATAACTAGCAACGGAATGATCAAAATGACCCCCTAAATGAGCAGTCCTCCTAAAACATGTATTATTTAAGTAAATCTGCCATTATAATTTAAGAGGTTATACAGAGAATGCTGAGAGATTAAAAGCTGCTGTTATGCACGTAACATCACTGTATATAAAAAGCAGGAAAATACCATACCTGCCTTAATTGTCACCGAAAACAAAACAATACAAATCAGCTGGTGATGATAATAGCAATAGTCCCCTTTATTCATGGTTTTCCAGTTACCCATGATCAACCATGGTCTAAAAATATTAAATAAAAATTCCCAAAATAAACAACTCACACATTTTTAATTGTTTGCCATTCTGACCAGAGTGATGAAAATTCCCGCCCTCCTGCTCTGTCCTGCCCGGGGGGCGGGGCGGCGGCGGCGTGAATCACCCTTTTGTCCAGCGTCTCCACACTGTATACGCTCACTTAGTAGCATCTGGGTTATCAGATTGTGTTAAGTAACACAACCTTATTTTACTTACTAATGGCCCCAAAGCCATTCATGTAACTATTATTACAATATATTGTTATAATTGTCCTATTTTATTATTAGTTTTTTCTCTTAATCTCTTACCTTCCCTAATTAATAAATTAAACTTTATCACATGTATGTATGTATGTATAGGAATATACATAGTATACATAGGATTCAGTACCATTCGTGGTTTCAGACATCCACTGGGAATCTTGGAACATATCTCACACGGATAAGGGGGGGCTACTTTTACTTTGCATGCATTATCTCTAATTCAAGACCTTTCATTATAAGGATTTGTGTCCCAGGTTACAAATAGGGAACTGAGATCCGGAGAGGTTCAATAACTTTACCAAACACCCAGGCACTGGATGGCAGAGCCGGGTCTGAAGTCCAAGACTGATGAGAATTTGTGGCTTTGCCCCATACCACACATTTCCTCTCCACAGAGTGGGATTCCATCTTTCACATGAACAGCAAGGGCGACCAGCTGATCTGTTGGACCCAACCTTTTAGAAACAGATCTGGAAAGAGAAGGGAGTTGAGATGGGGTGTAGAACAGTAGCAAGAATTGAACATCATGGAGGAAAAACCTCGATCCATGCAGTGGTGCAGCTTTTCAGTTTCCAAAGGCCTTCTGTGCTCTCTCAGAACAAGGCCACCTGACAACAGACTGCAACTAGCAAAGAGAGTTTTCACTAGTAAGAAAAAAAAGTAAAACAAAAAAGTGCTGAGGGCCAGGGAAGGAGCAGTGCATACACACAGCAAGCACAGAGCTGGGTAAGAGCTGCATGTTCGCAGGGCCTAGTGGCAAGACAGCATAGGGCAGCCACCCCAGACTCAGGTGGTCAAAGGCAGATGCCTCTCTTCCTTAGCAGGAGCACTGCACTTGTTAGTGCTGCCAAACATTCACAGGGCCGGGAGGAGCCCCCACACCCATGCGTGTGGCCTGCCCCAGGTGCTATTGAGTATCTGCTCAGTGGTCTCCCTGGCTGACTGCAGAGCAAGGAAGGCTGAAAGACTGCAGGGAGGCTGAGGGAGGCAGGCATTTCCCCCTTCCATTCAGGGCAGGCAAGGCAGCCCCTGTCACTGAGAAATGCAAATGTTTTAGACTCAGGCAGCTGCGCATTTTCCTTCGCCGATTTCTTTACACTGCTCTCTGTTCCTGCTCAAAGCCAATCTTAGAAATAATGCATTTGTGTATTTATTGGCCTCTTCACACCCCAAAGGTCAGGGAAATCAGGGACCTCAAGAAAAAGAGGGCTCTCCCTTTCTTCTGGATTACATCCAGAATGTTATTATGGCACTTGGTTATCTCCTGCTTTTAAAAACAAGATGCACTTTCAGATAGTTATTTTTACCTAATGAGAAATGTCTGCTGGAACTAGGCTTATTTCCCCCAGAGGTTCTAATCTTTCTAGGAAATAAAGGGAAACCTTGACATTTTTCTCTTTGCACAAGCTAGAGACAAATTTATTTTGCAGCTGACACAAAGGGACCCTTTGTGACATTCTTGCTTGAGGACACAGTTCCAGAATTAACCTTGCCATTAGCCATATCTTTCGGAGAATTAGTAACACATAACTAAGAAAGGAATGAAAACATTAATTCAATAAGCTGATCTCAAGAAACATGAGCAAGTCAGAAATGAGAGAGAATGTGCCATGTCAGGCTCCTGGCAAGATCAGGGAGAGGGACTGGTAGATCTGCGGGGGAGCGTGGGGGGAGCACACACTTCGTCAGACCAGACCAGCAATCTTATGTCCCCTTGGCAGTCTCTGACGTCAGCGCTGAGCCCAAGAAATGGGTAGCTTTTGTGAGTGTTGCTGAGTCAGTTCAGTTAAAAAATCTCTGTGGCCTCAATTTCCAGTTCAAAATGTCAGTGAACAGTGGTCCCTCTATGGCTCTTTTGAATTCTGCATTAAAAGACCCAACAAGGAAATTTAAAGAAATATACAACAGCAGCATATTCAAAGCAATAGGCAGATCTTTTATCCACCCTAACCCACCAGTAGTCAGTGATACCCTGCTGAAGGGAGCCCTACTATGCAGTGCTCACCCCGGAGCCGGCCTGGATGATTGCGGAGGAAAGTCAAAATGCTCATGGAGTTGAGTGAATTTTTTTCAAGTCACTGATTCCAGAATTCCAATGTGTACTTTTCTTTTATACCCTGTCACTGAGCTAAATTAGCTGTCAAGACTGTATTTCCACTAATGGCTGAAAACGTAATCTTGCTAGTTTAAGGTAGTTCAAATACTTCTAGTTGTAAGACAATTTAAGATTTTGACCTCCCTTTTATTTTTGTCCTTCTCCTTGGGACAAGGTTTGGAGTAGGGAGGCTAAGCTATTATCCTGCCACTGGGGAGGGATGACATCTGCTTTACAAGGCGTCCTCTCTCCTTGTTGGCCTGCACTCATTTCTACATAAGCTCTCTTCTGTGTCTGTGCCTCTATGCTGGCCTCAGGCGGTAAGTACCACACAGGCTGCACCTTCCTCGCCCAGAGCACAACGCCCTTTGGGACACAGCCCTCTCAGAACTGTCAATGAGAGAAGCATTCAAACCTGTAGAGAATTTTTGTGAGTTTATCTGAGCTCAAACTGATGACAATTGCTGGACAGTAAAATCTCAACAGACTGAAAAAATGGCTCGGAAAAATGACAGTTCTGCACCCTGTTTTATACATTACAATCAAAAGAGATGACGTAAGTGGGTTACATAAAATCTATTGGTGATATATTAAGAAGGTGCGGAAAAAAGCAAAGCAGAAAAATTTCTCGGATTGGATAAAAAGTAAAATGATAGGCATATACTTCTTTTACATAGGTGAGTACAGGATAGTTAATAGTCAACAATTAACTCAGTAACAAGCAGATTTTTGGTCTGCTCTGGTGCCCTATCTGTGCTTTACTTTAATAATCCAAAGGTAGATGCAAAAAGACAATAGACAAGCTCGATTAAGGTAAATATTGACTTTTGTCAGGGAAGGTTCTAGCCTAAGACATGACTGCTTGCCATAAGCGGATTTCAGTTAAAAAGGTTTAATTTCAGACCGTCTTATGTGGTTACTTTGGGTCCCTGAGTTTGTAAGGCTGCCACACAGGCCTCCCCAGAGCTTGTCAGGTTCAGCATGTGGCCCCTTTTCGTCCACAAAACTCTGCAGCTTTTTTGTGGGGCTCAGGAATTCTAGGTTGGAAATTAGGAATACATTTTGGTTTTATGGAGCCTGAAATTTACATAACTTGAAAGGCCTCTTTTAAGAAAAAAACATACAAAATTAGAAACAAAACTGAAGTTTTACTTAAAATGAGAAAAGAAATCACAAATTGCACATTAGTGAAAGCTGACATACCACCATCACAAAGCTTAGAAAAATACTTTCTAATTAATTATCTTTGTTCAGTAATACTTTTGTCCTTTATTATTTTGGCACATTATTTGATTGCCTCTTATATGACAACAATTTTTGTACGTTCTTTTTTTACTAGAAAGATAATTCATTTTTTCCTTTAGTATGGTTGATAAAACGCATGACTTCATATGCAGACATACTCTCTCGGTAGTATCCATACAAGCTTGTACCTTACCAACAGAGAAAATTCTGCTAAAATCAGTTTTGTATAATTTCCATTAAAATAAAACAAAATAAAAAAATTGAATATGTTTCCAAGAGGAAGAGGCTCCAACGTTGAAAATTTTGGAATTTGGCAATGAGAACCAAATTCCCAGTTTACGTTTTACACTTCTTGTTGCTTTGGAAGAACTTCCCACAGATTAGCTGCTGGTACCATACATTTCATTTATGGTTCCTTTTCCACTCCCCACATTGTCCCAGTTGTTCTGGGTACCACAGGCTTCATCTGTATTACAATATGTCTTTTGACTCTGCATCTTCCCATTGTGATGCCCGAGGAGATGGCACAGTTTGAGGTAATACGAGTACTGGAAGCTATTCCTGTACCAGGATGGCTGTACAGGAAGTGCCTGTAAGCCATATAAATATATCCCAGCTCACCCAACTGCAATGTCTCCTCAGTGCAGCTTTTTTTTTTTTAAACCACAGATCCCAAACAGGTTATGGCCACTCCACATAAGGAAATTGTGACAAAGGGTCAGATGGAGAAGAAAGAGACAGCATTCTTAACTAATTACCCAAGATACCTTACTTGTGAACACATTGTTGGGTCCCTCCCAGGGTTTGTAAGTGGAAGGCTCAGAGCCCACATTTCCTTAGCCTCATTGTAACCCTCTGCCAGGAAGTGCTGATTGGGTGAAGCTGTCCTCGGGCCTCCCTGGGACATCGCCTCTCTGTCATTCGGGAGCAGTGTCGGGTGAGGCTTTTGTCTCCTGACTGCTCTGACAAGTCTAGAGATTCCTCCTCTCCTCTCAGATTGGCCTTAAAAATATGTCCTGGGTTCCTATCACATGTGCAGCCCCTGAACATTTAGGCAAGGGCCTGAGTCCATTCATGGGGAACCTGGCAGCTCCAAGTTCTCATTAACCCCCTTTAGCGTTCCCTTGCTGCTGACTGATTGAACTCTTATCTCACTTAGAGGAGAAAAAGTTTGACATCATACATTTTTTTCAAGTCTATATTTTATGGTGAAAAGTCTATACTTTTGATTCTCCAGGCTTAGTCCCATTTCCTTTTGAGCCAAACCATTTTTTTTAAGGATTCAAAATAAAGACTATTTCTCATGCACCCAGTTCTTATAAATCAATAGTGCATTGGCTTTCAAGACTATACTCTTTACCAAAGATTTGCAAATATGTTTAAGAACCCAAAAGTCAAGAAAGTGGCTCTTCATTGTCTGTGTATTAGCTTCTTTTGAGTTCTGTTTGAAAAGAAAGCTAGCTTTATAGCATGAAGTGAGGGTGGGGGAGGGCAGAGAATGGGACAGGGAAAAGCCACCTGTTAATATCTCAGCATATGTTTCTGCTCTAGGGAATATTGGTTTGTTTCCAAGCACTAAAAAGATGAGCTAGAATTATTGGTCAAGTGGAAGAACTGTGGTATCAGTTAGGATCTCATTGCACATAAATAGAAAAACACTTACTATTGGAAATTAGGTGCTTCCAAATTTTTGGTAAGGTTAGAGAAGCAGATTCTAGGTGTGGTCTCCAGGAATGAGTTTTGGAATAAGCTGACTAAAGGAGCTGCTACTTGTGCCATAATTAGAAAATTGTTACATCAAGAAGCCACTGTACCCCATGCTGGCTCCAGGATCACACACCACTCAGGCTCTAGCCAGGGATCAAGAAGCTGCCACCAGAGGAGTTGGAAGCCAATCAGTTCCATGCTCGTTAGAATTATACCAGCAACATGGGTGCCTTGGGTGCTGCCACTATCCCCCCTGAAGAACTCCATCCCAAACTCAGGTCTCATGTTAATGCATTTGATAACCCCAGTGCAGGAAAGTCTCGGACATATAATTTTTAGCTTCCCAGCCTCTGCAGTAGAGGAAGGCACACCGGGAGGAATTTGGAAGAGATATTAGTGCCCCAACCTGCCATCTTTCTGCTGGAACCATGCACAATAGCCCACATCTGCCTCTGGGAACCTAAGTTCCTTCTCATACCAGCTTCTGTTTCAGCAAAATGCCCAGTGCACACATAGAAGGAGCATCAGTCACTGGCTCTGCCTGTGAATTTAGATTCTAAGCTGCCTAACACAACCATCAAATCTCACTGCTTCTGCCATGGATACTTTAGTCTCATCCCTTCTGATTGGCTTATAATCCATTCCACCTTGGTCTTTGTCCCAGATAAGTGTATGTCTTCTTTCCCCTGATGGAATTTCTACAGATGCCTACACAGCCCCGTAACTTTCCATCCCCATGAGATGTCCCTGAACCCAGGCATCTTCTTTCACTTCCAACCAGTTTGACTTCACTTCTGGGCATGACTTGTTTACAACCAAATCTTAATGCTGGGAACAATCTAGTTTTACTTTTTCAACAACAAGCTTAAAAGAAATCTCATTTGGTACCACTTCATAAAACAAAGCTCTCCTTGAAGGGTTCTAACATAAATGATTGAAATCTGATTTCTGGAAAGCACAACAGGAGAGATTCAATCGTACTGGTGGTTTACACTGTATGAATCTTACTTTTCTCAACAAACATGTATCTTGCCTACAAAATATTGTGTGGGGTCATGACCACATTAATTTCTGTAAATGAAATTTCAATTCGGTTTATTATATTATACTAAATGATGTCAGACTAAGATTAAATAAGCCTGTAGGAACAATCATCCTTTAATCATGGAGAAATTGAAAGCTGCATTTTATTCGTGACTGAGCATAAATAACATGCTGAGACTTCACTGTTTAGTAGAATTTGGTGCATAAATTAGCTCTTCCCCTGATTTTAGTTTCACTCAGGCATGTCATTTTAATTCTTCCCTAATTCACTCATTCACAGAATCAGTACAGAAGAGTATAAAAGTCATTCATCTTAATCTCATAATAATTTAAGTAAAGGTCCATTTGAATTTACATGTCTAGGTAGTATGTTCCTTCCCTCCATTGTGACACAACATTAAATATGTCGGTTGGACATGTGGTAGGAGAAACAGACAAAGATTATACCAATGCACGAGGGTCTCTGAGATCCTCCAACAGTGTCATTAGGTGTCCTTTCTTGGACATGATCCTCTTTCCGTCACCCTCCACTACCTGGCCCAAGCATTCAGTGAGGGCTATGCTCATATGAACACATCTCACATCCTCCTTCTGACTTCCACACTGACCAGATCCATCTACCACTCCGCCCTTGGCCCCTGATCCTTGAGGGTGTCCCTCGGTGGGGCACACCTGAGAAACTATAGCAGTGCTCCTTGGGGTAAGGGTGCCCCATCTCAGTCTGGATCAGAGCTCTTATGCTCTTTCATCCTCTCTGGCTGGAGCAGAGTGCCCAATTTCCCACTGGGCTTCCCTTTCTTGCATGTCCGTGTCCACATGTCCCTTGCATATCCACAAGGACATGGAGACAAGGTGTCACAGGGCAAGGAAATGCTAAAAAGGATATGTTTCCCACACCAGAGTGAAGGGCAGCAATCAAACATTTATCTACTTATTTACTTTGGAGGCTCTGTAGCCTTCGAACCCCCGGCTGTCCCCCAACACACATATGCACACACCCCCCTTGTGGAACGACAAAGAATCCACAAAACAACATACACATAAACTATGTGAGCAGACAATTTTGAGACTTCATACACCACCAACTCCAGAGCAAAGTTCTTGGATGACAGTAGGAGCTGCTACCACTATAGTCAGGGGACAGATGACTTCAAACCTGCCATTTAAAAACAGTCCTTTCCCTGATTCCAGCTAACCCATGCTGTTTATGGATGGCCTAACATTACTCTCTTGCTATATTACTTTTGTTTGGTTCTGATTTAAAGCTTTGTTTTTAATTTACCCCCAAAAATAATTTCTTTTTCTGAGAAAGGGGAAAGAAGGGAGAAAGAGAAGGAGGAAAACATCAATGTGAGAGAGAAATATCTACTGGTTTCCTGTCTTACACTCCCTGATTGGAGACCAAACCTGCAACCCAGGCATGTGCACTGACTGTGAATCAAACCTACAACATTTCACTTTGCAGAACTATGCCCAACCATCTGAGCCACACCAGTCAGGGCATGAAAAATAATTTTAAAAACACAAAAAAGAAATCTTTCCACATTTCTTACATCTGCCTCTTGAACCCAAGATGCCACAGTCCTACACATCTTATCTCTTTAGCCCATCAGAATAACACATCTTTTTTAACAACATATTATGGAATATTTTATACACAGAGAGAGGTATAAGAAAATGATGTAGCAAACAGAGAAGTACCTACATCAATGTTCTGAACATATTTGAAGACCTCTGTATCCTTCCTGACTATATTTTTCCTGACACACGTTTCTTAACTTTTCTTATGCTCCTTGATCTATTTCCAGATGACTCAAAGCTGAGATTCCTCCCCTGGCCCTTAGTCGCCCCAGTGGTATCTGGTTACAGCAGAGACCTGTATAATGTCAGGGAGTGAGGGAAGGTGTATGGTCTTGATTTACAACTAAGTACCAAGCTGCTAAGGTATCTCACCTTATCCTCACACCTGGTGGCCTTACATGATGAAGAATGTTGAGGTGTCAGTATCCCTAAGCAGCCTCCACCAGTTTTCAGGGCGCCCTCTTCTGGCCATAAGCCTTTCTGCAGGCGTCAAGGCTCACAGCCCAGCCTTACTGAAATTTGAGAACCTTTTTGGAGCCTGCGGCTCTGGGAGGCTGCTACTCCCATTCAACCAAAGTTCCACAAATTGTGCTTTGGAATTTCGCCTGGAAAAACGTTTGTTTTGATAAACCTATATCAACAGTACTTACCTCTATTAATCTGAACTTCTTGGTCACAATATAAAAATTCTCAACATCGTTTTGCCTACTGAGTTTACCAGATCGATTGGTGGTATGTCAAAATATCTCATCACTGTTTTTTGTCTTATACTTACCATATTTTGCCATGTATAATGCACACTGTTTGCCCAAATTTTTGAGGGAAAAATAAGGATGAGCATTACACATGGCAAAATGAGTGTGTATTTTTATTTAAAATTACTAATAATGTATACTATTTGCACAGAAAGTATAATGATTGTTATATTTTCATGTGGTTTATACATGTTATCAATAGTAAATGATCCTATGTATTCCATTTAATGTGTTTGTGCTTGACTTGCTGTTTGAGAGAGAGAGATATATATGTGTGTGTATACGTAAATTAGTTGCAGATATATCAACAGCTATAGGAACTTGCTCTTCCCCATTAGCAAGCTCCAGCCCAGATATCTCCCTCCCACGTGTCTGCATGTGGTATTGGCTTTACAGGACAAAGAGGAGCCCAGAAAATGTGATTCTGAAGCAGGAGTTTCTAAAATACGAAATACTGGTAACTGACCTATTAGTGTGGGCTTTTCTGTTCCACCTTAAAATGATATTCACCAGTAAAAAGGGAAATAAAGCTATATTACAATAACATCTTAGCTATCGAATATACAGGTAAGAATTAGTGTTTGTGTGTGTGTTTGTGTGTATATGTGCATTGTCATTGTGGGTAGGGGGTGGGGGTCCAGAGATATTTAGAGAAAGAGTCTATACTAAGTTATTGGATTATGGGCAATTTATCTTTTCTCTTTTATACTCTACTTTTCAAATTTTCTGGAATGTGCATGTAAAATGCATTGAAGAATCGGATGCATGCCTTCCTATTCATCTTAATAATAATTCTAGTAACAGAGAACTTACTAATGTCAAGAAAATTCATTTTTTCAGAAAGCTGACCATTAGGAAGGTTTTTTATTTATTTGTTTGTTTTTAATGTTGAAGAAAAAGTAGGTTTCCCTAAAGCTCCAAGTCATCATAATTTCTGTACATTTGGGCCATTCAGAATACATTTTATATTTCTTCCAGAAGACAGTAGTTAGCTATTATTACTCTTCTTTGGAATGTTATCCATAAAGTTTAAGAATCTGTTTCCCATTGTACCTCCAGTGTGCCCGTGACAGTGCCTGACAGACACTAGTTACAGAGCAAATCTTTATTAAATGAATTAAGTCGGCATAACCCCGATCGTCCATGTCTTAGATGTGGTTTTCAGTCTCTCTTGGTTAAATTCTTTTATTCCCATTTGTTAATATCCTTAAATTGTGTCTTTTAAGAGACCAAATATGGTCTGACTAATGTCTCTTTTTTGGATAATGTATCATGAATACCACTTGAGATTGCATTAGTTTATTTGGCAGTCACATCATACCACAGGCAAATATTGATCTCTCTGCTAAAACCTCAGTGTTTTTTTTATAGATGTGCCTGTCCATTTCTGACTCTTCGCACTTGCCCTTGTTCAGATGTGTTTTTGTGACCCAGGTGTAAGACCTTACATGAACCTTCATTAAATTAATCTTGTTAGATATAAATGCAAATGGTTTTGAATCCTGATTTTTCCTCTTTTTTATTGTATTTTTCCATTACCATTTGACCCCTTAGATTTTGTTTTTTATGCATTTATATCTCTTTGCAGCTTTCTTTCACAGGCAAATTTAATCAGCAAGCCCCCTATTTCTTTTTCTCAGACATGGGCAAGTTTCTATGGCTACAAGAACTATCCCTTCAACCTGAAGTTGAGCCAGTTGCCATTTGAGGCAAATTCTCTTAATAAATTACAAAATCCTTTATTATTACCCAATATTTTTCAATTTTACCTACTAGGTTATCAGAGGAGATCATGTCATATATCTTGTTGGGGCTTAAATATGCAATTGCTAAATACGAGGTCTATCTGGAAAAAGTCCAGCCATTGTTTATATAACAGAACAGTTTGCATGACATCGATGTAACCTAGCAGCCAAGGAGAGTGGACTGGAATGCTCATGCTTGAACAATGATGACTTCACTGTACTAGTCAATGAGGGCAGTAGGTGCCATTGAGTGAACATGTGTATTGTGTGGCTGTCGCATTCAAAAAGACTGAGTGAGTAGAACAATGAATCTGCATCAGATTTTGCATTAAGCTTGAACATTCCTCTGTGGAAACAATTCGGATGATTCAGAAGCCTGTACCTATGGGTAACTGGTGATTGGCAGCTTCATCATGACAATATGCCTGCTCGTTCATAATGTCGTGTGCAGTGTTTTTGGGTGACACATCAAATCATCCCAGTAACTCAGCCCCTATAGCCCAGATTTGGCACCTGCAACTTCTTTATGCTATTCAGCTATGGTAAGCATGTTTTTCTTCTCAGAACCTTTGCACATGTTATCCCTCTGCCTGTAGGACTCTTACTCAAAGATTATTTAAAAATTATTACTTTTCAAATACTAAACCCCTTTTATTTTAAAATTAATTAATTTATTTTTTCAAATACATTTTTTTCCGCCTTCCCCCCACCACCTTCCCTTGCCCCTCTCCCCCCCTCCCTCCCTCAATCCTTCCCCACTTTAGTTTTGTCCATGAGTCCTTGCTATATGTTCCTTGACTTTCCCCTTCTCTTCCTTTTCCCCCGCCCCCCTCCCTCCTTCCCTCTTGTCTCTGTTGGTTTCTTTTCCTTTCAGTGTCGCTGGTCTTATTTTCCTTGCATCTTTGTATTGTTGGTTAGGTTCCACTTATAGGTGAGATCATATGGTATTTGTCTTTCGCCCCCTGGCTTATTTCGCTTAGCATAATGCTCTTGAGTGCCATCCATGCTGTCGCGAAGGTTAGTAGCTCTTTTTTTCTTTCTGCTGCGTAGTATTCCATTGTGTAAATGTACCATAATTTTTTGATCCAATCATCTACTGATGGGCATTTAGGTTGCTTCCAACACTTGGCTATTGTAAATTGTGCTGCTATGAACATTGGGGTGCATAGGTTCTTTTGAATTGGCGTTTTGGGATTCTTAGGGTATAGTCCCAGCAGGGGAATCACTGGATCAAAAGGCAGTTCCATCTTCAGCTTTTTGAGGAAATTCCACACTGCTTTCCACAATGGCTGCACCAGTCTGCATTCCCACCAACAGTGGACTAGGGTTCCCTTTTCTCCACAGCCTCGCCAGCACCTGTTGTTTGTTGATCTGTTTATGATGGCCATTCTGACCGGTGTGAGGTGGTACCTCATGGTGGTTTTGATCTGCATTTCTCTGATGGCTAGCGATGCCGAGCATCCTTTCAAATGTCTCTGGGCTCTCTGTATCTCCTCCTTGGAAAAGCACCTGCCCAGGTCCTTTTCCCATTTTTTGATTGGATCGTTTGCCTTCTTGGACTAGAGTCGGGTGAGTTCTTTATATATCTTGGAGATCAAACCTCTATCTGATGTATCATTAGTGAATATATTTTCCCAAATGGTTGGCTCCCTTTTCATTTTGCTGATGTTTTCTTTAGCTGTGCAGAAGCTTCTTATTTTGATGAGGTCCCACTTGTTTATTCTTTCCTTTATGTCCCTTGCTTTAGGAGACATATCAGTGAAAAAATTGCTGCGTGGGATATCTGAGAGTTTCCTGCCAATGTTCTCCTCTAGGACTTTGATGGTGTTGTGACTTATATTTAAGTCTTTTATCCATCTTGAGTTTATTTTTGCATATGGTGTCAGCTGATGATCCAATTTCAATTTTTTGCATGTAGCCGTCCAGCTCTCTCAACACCATTTGTTGAAGAGGCTATTATTGCTCCATTTTATGCTTCTGCCCCCTTTGTCAAATATTAGATGCCCATAGAGACCTGGGCTTATTTCTGGGCTTTCCATTCTGTTCCACTGGTCTGTGGATCTGTTCTTGTGCCAGTACCAGATTGTTTTGAGTATAGTGGCTTTGTAATATAGTTTGATGTCCAGTATTGTGATCCCTCCTACTTTGTTTTTATTTCTCAAGAATTGCTGTGACTATTCTGTCATTTATGATTCCAAATACTAAACCTCTTAATGACTGCAATTTAGCTACAAAAAGCATGGGTTTTAAAATTGCCCTTGTCTTTATCCTAAGCCAAATTAAATTCTTAGCAATACATCATCTTGCCACTAATTTTGTCAGGGAAAAGGTGGCAATGTGGCAATTCTGACTTCTAGTCTACACATAACCCCTGTTTCTTATTTTGGGGTCATGATAGTGTTCTTTAATCTAAATAAGTAGGTAGGTAGACAAGTAGAGATAATGTTTTTTAAAGAAATGAAGTTATTTTCCATGCTCTCGAAGCACTCCATGTAGTTTCTGGTGATCTCCAATCATATGTCCTTATCCCTTCAGGAAAGTGTTCTGCATTTTAATATTTAAACTTAGATTCTAGTTGGCATTTTAAAATTATTAAACATAAATGATGATTATTACTAAACATAAAATTTCATGAAATGAAGTCAGCCTTTTCCCATTGGAGGAGGCTCTTGATCTACCATCTATGAAACTCTTAGTGACTTTGGCATAATTCAAGTAAATCATAGAGCCAGGAAGCTAAAGTCATCAGGACATGGACACTCATACTGGGCTGTTCTGAGATGTGCCTGGTGTCTGCATGCCTTTGTCGCTTTGAGGCTAAGTCAGTCCTATATGAATGTGTGCAGAGACTGCTAGCTGGTTTGGAATTATGCTTCCTCTTTATCATTTATTCTGTTTTGGGGACCTTCTCTTTTAACCCTGTATCTACAAGTTACTTGTAAGCACCAGGGGCAGCATCTGGAGAATTATCATATCTGGCATGTTCTTGTGCCCAGCTAAAGGTGCTGGTCATTAATTACAATGTATATGTGTGTGGGGTTGGGGATCCCAGCACCAACAAGCAATTCTCCAATACCAAGTAGGTGTCGTACAGTTCAGCTCAATTCTGACACTATCTCCCTGGACATGGCACCAGATTCAACAGACTAAGGGATCAGTCCTACAAAATTACCCTTCCCCCAAATTCAGACACTAGTTACAGCCCATGTTATTATCTGTGCTTTTGACTACCAGATCTAGACTGAAGGTTCCCACAACCCCCTCTTTGGGTTTGATTAGTTTCCCAGAGTTCCTCACAAAACTCCAGAAACAAGTTTACTTATATCGATATAAAAGCTATTCAGACTTGTAGAGAATTTTTGTAAGAGCCAAACTGATGACATATGCAAGGGGACAAGATCTCAAATACTCCAGAGAAAAACAGTTTTTCAGTTTCTTTTATGCATTTGAAAGTAAGGAGGAGACATAAGGAAAATTACATGAATGTGGGAGAAAGTGGGGCAGTGGCTGGATTACAAAATAGTTAAGAGATTATATTCTCTCTTGCATGCTTTAGAAGATGGGGTCTGAAAGGGAACATTTCAAAGTTGTCTTAACCTGGACTCACAGGAGCTAATGACAGGGCTCGATTAAGGCAAAGATAAGCTCTTAGAACAGAAGTTATATGCTGGGGGTGGGGCAGGGCTACCAACCATGGCCTGCCCAGTTAAGAATTTATAATCAGATCACATTGTTTGGTTACTTTCCACATAACCCCTTTACTTCATCCACACTGACTTGATTACCTAGATTTTTTAATCCTCACCCAAGGATATGTTTATTGATTTGAGGGGAGTGGGGAGAGATAGAGAAACATTGATTGGTTGCCTCCCATATGGGGATTGAAACTTCAGCCTTTTGGTATATGGGATGATGCTCTGACCAACTGAGCCACCTGGCCAGGGCTTGATTACCTATTTATTACAGAATAATATAACAGGAATAGCCAAATTAAAGAGATGCATAGAACAAGGTATGTGGGAAAGGGCTGGAGCTTCTATATCCTCTCTGAGTACACCACTATCCCCACAGCCCTATGGGTTCAACAGCTCAGTTCTCCCTTTTGGGCTTTTATGGCGCTTTGTTACATAGACTCTAGTGATTAAATCATTGGCCATTTGCAAAGGATATAACCTCCAGCCCCTCCTCTTTCGCAGAGATTGAGAGATGAGACTGAAAGTTCCAACCCTCCAGTCACAGAGTCCTTCTCCTGCCAACCAGTCCAGTCCTTACGTAATCTAGGAGCTTTCTAAAAGTGACCTCATTGACATAACAAAAGGCATCTTTATCTTTTTTGCTATTCAGAAAATTCTAAGGGTTTTAGAAGCTCTGTGCTTCTAAATGAGACTAAGACCAACATATATTTATTATAAAGCACAGCATCACACTAGCCAATATATATATTTTTTATTTTAGGGTTCTTAGGGTCCAAGCTTGTGCATACGCTCAGAATAAACAAGCATTATGAGGATGATTCATGATAAAAGACATGCCTATAAAAATTATATATGTACCACAGGAAAAAAACATCCAAATAGTCCTTATTCCTAAGTTTCTCTGTGACATTTTTTACCACTCTCCTAGAGCCCTCAGCTAATTGTAGATAGAAAGTTCCAACCATCCAGCTGCCAGCTGTGGAAGAACACCTTCCCACAAGTCAATGACTAGTGATACTTCTGTATATTGGACTATCCCACTATAAACCCATGGCTGTCTCTTCACCAGCTGCCGCCATCTTTTGTGGGAGTCGGGGTGGTTTGGCTTCTCTTTCCTTTTCCCTCTTCTTTTACTCCAAGGCTGACCAGATGTGGTAGGCTGAATAATGGCCTGCCATAGATGTCCAAGTTCTAATCTCCAGAACCTGTGAATATGTTACTTCATATAGAAAAAGGGCCTTTGGGGACAGGAATAAGTTAAGGATTTTGAGATGGGGAGAATATCCTGATTATTTGAGTGGGCCAATGCAATCCTAAGGGTTTTTGTAAAAGGGAAGCAGGAGGGTAAAAGACAGAGGCAATATGATAATGTAAGCAGAGAAAAAGGGGGGAGAGAGAGTGAGAGCAAGTGGGGGGGGGGGGGAGAGAGAGAGAGAGAGAAACAGAGAATATGCTGCTGTCTTTGACGATGGAGGAAGGGGCCTCAAACCAAGGAATGTAAGCAGCCTTTAAAAAAGACAGATTCCCTCCTCAAGCCTCTAGAAGAAACACAGTCTTGATGACACACTTTAAACTTCTTTCCTCCAGAAATACAAGATATTTGTGTTGCTCTGAGCCACTGAGTTTGTGATAATTTGTTAGAGCAGCAAGAGGAAACTAATACACTGGCCCCCTAGGAAGCAGGATAGTGTCTTGATTAGCTTTGCACCCTGCAGTTTTTGAAACATACATGCATGCCAATAAACTTTCTATTTTTACAAGAGTTTTACTGCTAGTAACTAGAGAGAAACCAACCATATATAAAATTTTAGTATTCTTATAGTTGTAAGGAAGGGAAAATGGACTCTGCCGGTGTTTCTCTAGACAATGCTTACCATGTTTGAATAACACTACAGTGAAAATTGCTAAGAATTACAGATTACACAAAACATTTTCACTAGTGCTCTGTGTTTAATTGGCATAGGTAATAATCTACTAACTTTCTGCTCTGTCCATTTTTGGAGTACCTGATAACAGGGGAAAAATAAAGACTTTTGAAAACTTTCAAATGTCAGACTGAAAATCCTCACCAAAGGCAAACCCTGGAATATATTATTCCCACCTAATAAAAAGGCTTCCTGTGGGAAAGGAACAAGGTTAGCCATCTGTTGGGAAGGAAAAGATCTGACCCTTATCTACTGATTTCTCCTTCAATATTTAGCTTCTAGAAAATTTAGTTTGAATATTTAGTTTCCAGAACTAGCATCAAAGTGTGTTGTTGAGCAGATCCACGCAGGGTAAAGGGAAGATTTAGCCCAGGAAGGAAGATGCAGCAGCTAGATATGTAAAAGAGCCAATCTGAAATTATCCAGTAATTCAAATTAAGGTGCATTAATTTCTCCACCGGCTGACGGGATGCTTTGTTTAGGTGGAGTGAGCTAAATGAAGGTGTCCTGTAATTCATCACTGACATTACTGCCTATCACTTCCATTTCTCAAGGGGCTTAGCCATAAGTAAGCAGAGTATGTGCCTTGCTACCTAGAAGGTTGGTATGGGCTTGTTTTATTTCTCTTTAAATTCAGAGCTGAATCCAAGTCTTAGGGTGATACGATTGCCAGTGTTCTCAGTGGAGGATTTAATTCCTCAATACATTGGAATATGTCCAATTTGTCCTGGTGGTACTGGGCATAGATGGATGTGAATGACATGACCAATTAAGGAACTCATCAATCACTTAATAAATTAATAAGCACTAATTGAATAACTATGGAATGTTGGGCTAAACATTATGGGGAATATAAATATACATAAGAACTTGCCCCTGTCCTTAAATAATGTAGGAAATACTGAAAGGCCATTTTCAGTCCTATGGACCCCCACCTCACTCTACCACCTATAGCTTTAACCACCTATAGCTTTTCTGAATTCATGACAGGCACTCCTATCTCTGAGAGGGTCCTGACCGTGCTAACTTAAGTGACAGTTGCATAACTATATTAGCATAGAAACACAACTCTCCTTCCACCACTGTTTGTGGACTCTTCATCCAAATGACCCTCTGCCCCAGTTCCTAAGCCTTTTGTTTGTTTGTTTGTTCGTTCGTTCATTCCTATTTCTATAATTAATGTATCCCAGCCCAGTTAGTGAGAGGCCTGATGCCCTTTTAGCCTCCTTACCCTAGCACCAGAGGTCAGGTTTCTCTGTGTTGACACTATCACCATTTAGAGAAGGACAAGTCTTTGTTGTGTGTGGCTGTCCTGTGTGTCAATGGATGCTTTAGCAGAATTCTGGCCTCTATTCACTAGGTGCCATTAGAACCACTCTCCTCCCTTTCCAGTTATAACAATCAAAATTTTCTCTCCCAGACATTACCAAATGTCTTTTGGGAGGCACAGTCACCCTCAGTTGAGAAGCCCTGCCCTAGACCCTCTCTTATATCTCTCCATTAACTCAGAAAAACTTCCAAGAGTCTATGACTGTAATGATAAACTTATAACCCTTTTCTTTCTCCCACCACTAGAACGGGCATTTTATATTTGTTTTCTGAGTGCCTGAGCACCTGAGTACATTCATGCTTAAGTCAGGGACCCCTGGAGATAGATGCTGGCTAGAATCAGACTCAGGTGGGCAGCATCCTTTAGAGTAGATCATTTGAGCAGCTAGTTGGCAGGTCACACCTTTTACACAAGTTGGCCTATCCTTCCCACCTCTTCCACCCCCACCCCATAGAACGGACTTGCGCTCCCCCAACAACTAAGAACTCTCAGTAAGCCTTGAAATAAGGCCATGCTTTTAATGGCAAACATAAAATCACAGGAAGATTCCTAACATTATAAATTACAATAAATTCAGACTGAAAGATGGTCACCATTAACTGAGGTAGTAGTAGAACATCTGTAATTTGAATTGGGTTTTAAAGAAAGGGATGATTTGAAGAAGTAAAAGTGATAGAGGGAATGCTTAATTCCAAATGTTTAAAGGGAAAAATACAATATGAGTAGTACAAAAAGTTCGGTAAAACATAGTATTTACTTTGGAAGGCCAACATTATGACGAAATCACCCAGGTAGGATTCATTATCCTGTCTTGTTTATTAGTAAAATACTTCTACAAAGAGAAAGTTCCCCCTCTACTATTTGATTCTTTCTTCTTATTTACCACTTTTCAAAATACTATGTTGATTCCCAAGTATTCCCTAAAGTTAACTAATTAGATTTATTTTATATGCTTATGAGTTCATTATTTAAAAAAATATTTGATGTGTTTTAATCCATTGCAGTTTTGGTTTTTTGGATAATCAATTTGTCCCATCTTTGTCTCTAAGGGCTTTTTAAAGTGGGTTCCTGAGTCCTTTTGACAGGATATTATTAGTCATTCGTGGGTTTCCTTGCTTTCTGCATGACAATTTGTTCCAGGCCAGGAAAAAGCCATTTCTCTAAGTAACTCTGGCTGCTTTTAATGGGAGGTGGTATTATAAGACTATATTCTAGCTGCTAGGGATACTTATTACTACTGGTTTGGTTGTTATTTCTGTATTTTTTCAGTAGACAGGGTTAGGATTTTTTTTTTTTAGATCTCATGATTAATGTTATCTTTACACATGATCTAAACACATGATTAATTTTAAAATGAAGTTTTAACTCATGACCCAGCTTTTACTTAATCTGTTCTAGCTTGTCTTTTCTCTCAAGCTGAGAATCATGATTTTGACAGCCCTGAGGATAGTAGAAGTAGAATTTCACATGATTCATCATTTGTTTTATCCCAGAATACATACACTACAGTCTTAGAATAACAATATCAATTTCTACAAAAAATATGATTACTGAAAACAACTTAAACATATTTTGGAGTAGTTTCTGTCTTTAAAAATACATCCCACTAGAGTATAGTCAAACTGTTGTATTTAAAAGTCACTTGGAATAGTTCCTCTCCTAATTAGGTTTTTAAATGCTTTACTCTTAAATAAGAAAGGACAACTTATGATCATGAGTCATTTTTAAAAAGGGCTTCAAAATTAGACAAAACGTACTAATATAAACTGACAAAAAAGGGTAATTATGTTTTTAAAAAGCAATTGAACTGTTTGAAGATAAAGTTGAGAAAATATTTCATAAAGTGATTTAAAAAACAAAAGATATAAGAGAGGAAGGAAAAGGAAATTAGGTCAACCCAAGACACTGAATCAGTAAGAATTCTAGTGAGATCAGAGAAGATAAAGAGAAAATCATGGAAGAACTTTCCGGAACCAAAGGACACATGTTTCTAAGTCAAAAGGTTCATCAAAATGCCTAGAATAAAAAAACCCATATCAAGATATATCATATTAAAATTATTTTACTTCAGGCACAAAGAAAAGGCTATAAAAACTTGCAGAGAAGAAAAACAGTTCTACATAAAGAATCTGCTGTCAGAATATCAGACTATTTAACAGTCACACTGGAAACTAGAAGACTATGGAGTAATGCCTTCCAAATCCTAAGCAAAATTATTTCCAGCTATTTATTCTATACGATTTAAATTTTAAACAAGTGTAAGAGTAGAACAATGATATTATTAGACATAACTAAACATTTATCCTTCATGTACTCTTTCTTAGATTCTGAATATTATGTTTTCAAAAACAAAGGATAAGTAAAACAAGAAATCCAACACAGTAGAAAAGAAAAGAGAAATACCAAATCAATCAAAACAAATTAGAGTTCTCGATTATCAGATGTATTTAAGCACTTGGATAATAATATTGATAGACATTTGTCATTTTTGTTAAAGAGATTTACTGTATGATTTTGAAAACAAGATCTGAAACATTGTTACATAAATAAATTTGAAATAAGATAAGCATTAACTCCAGAAAAAAAATTAAATGCTCTACTTTCCAAGGAAACATGGCATACTATTTGGCTTAACAGCAAATATATGTGTATAATAATGTAAGCACTGACTTTCTTTTTCATAAATTCTATTTTAAATACTTTATTTTTAAGAGGAGTTTTAGGTTTAAAACAAAATGAGGGGAAGATATAGAGATATCCCATATACCCCAATATATATAGCCTTCCCCATCATCAACACATTGTGCGTGTAGACCACTTGCAACAATACCTAACACATAGTAACTACTTAAACAAGTCTCCATGGCTATCATTATTAGATACAGTGATAATTGTCCTGGGGTAGGGGATGGGGTCACACAGGAATAAGCTGAGACACAAGGGTAGGCTGGTCAGGCTAATAATAATTTGGTGCCTCTCAAAACAGACATTTTTTCCCCTACCTTTCTCATTGTTTATTTAGTGTGGGAGGAAGAAAACTGAATTTATTTTAACAGCTATTGTATACAAAAACTGATTTACTTATTTGGCCATTTCTGCTAATGGAAACAGACCTGAAGTCCTAGGTGAAAAAAAAATGCCAAAATACCTGCTACATTTCTGTCCATTTCATCTGTACTTTTTGGTGTCCAAACAAGGAAACTTCTGAGGAAGTATATTGAAGGGTATAACACTCAGAAAATAATAATAAAATTTTTCATTTCCAGTAAATGAACACTCTGCAATGCATTATTTAGTTTGGGAATTTTAGTTGAACCAGACTTCTGACTGTTAGCTGACTGATTACGTGCTGAGTCATAAAAATACTTGACAGAAATAGGAAGCACTCACCAGGAGGGGTTTTTTCCATTTTGTTATTTCTACAAGAAATCAAGGCCTGCCTCTGCCACCGCAACGTATATTTCTTCAGCTTATTGCTGTGAAGGTTTAATATCCTTAGATTAAACAAGTGTCCTGGACACTTTTACAACAACGCCACTCCTTGCTCAGCTTTGAGGCCATCTTACTGTGAGGACACAGCACAATCCATGCACCTTTGTAATGGCATCTGCAGGTGCCATCATAGAATTTAGGGGAGCCACGTGGCATCTCATGTCAGTGTCTCGCCTTAAGTTGTAAAAGATCACCTTGCCTAGAATGGGAGATGTAAATAAAATGCATGCTTTGTCAAACCAAAGAGTAAGAACCCTCTGAAATCCAGCCTCCAATTTTTGTCCCTGCCTTTCTTTCCAGTGTTAATGGAAACAATGCACCTTGAGGCTATTAACTAGTCCTTGAGAAATGAATGTTAAAAGCAGTCAGTAAAATGTACTTCAGGAGCCTATGGGTATACCCCAGCACGTTCAAGCTAATATCCAATAAGCTTCCCTCCCTTTCAACTGTCCTCACACGGCTCAGGGTCCTACTGAGTAAGACTTCTGAAAGTGGAAGTCCCTCGCCATTGTCCCAGTGTGGGAAGTTGAGAGTCTCTCTTTGGTAAGTTTCTCACCATGTTTCACTGGATTCAAATCCCAGCTCTGCCATATCTTAGCTGCGTGACATTGGGTGACTTGCCTAACGTCTCTATGCGTCTGTTTTCTCATCAGTAAAATGAGAATTATAATAACACTTCATGATGGTTTTATGAAGATTTAATTCAATAATTCATGTAAAGTGGTTAGTGGATAGTATGACTGTACCTGCCAAATAGTGCTCATGTATTTATTCAGCAGGTATTTATTGAACCAACTCTGTGCCAGGCACTGTTCTAGGCATTTAACAGACAGACCAAGAACGACATGAATCTTACATTCTAGTGAGGGAGACCACCAATGAACCGTGAATAGACTAAATGGAGAAATGTCAGGGCGTGTTAGACAATGATATGTAATGTAAAAAAAGAGGAAAAGTAGTGTAGGGTGAGGGGAGTGGAGGGCCGAGGTGGAAGGAGGGAAAGCTGCACCACTGAATAGGAACGGAGAGACTTCATCAAGGCAGAATTGGAACAAAGACTCAAAGGAGGTGGCTGAGTGACTTGAATAGATAGCCAGGAGGAAGAATATTCCAATTTCAAACCCAGGCCCAAAGGCAAGGGGGCAGCATGATCAGAGGTCAGAGGAGAGTGGTAGGAGAGGAAGTGAAAGCAGCAAGAGTGTCTGATGAGTTGGGACTTTGGAGGCCACTCTCAGCTTCAGCTTTCACTCTGAGTGACATGGAGAACTGCGGCAGGATTTGGGGTGGAAGAGTGGCAGGATCTCACATTTTAATGAACTAACTCTGGCTCTTTGTTGAGAATAAATTACAGGAGAGAAAGGTAAAGTCAGGGAGGCCTGTTGTTACTCTCGAGAGTGTCAAGTCATCCAGCCTGAGCAACTGGAAGGACAGAGTTGCCATAGACTGGGTTGGGGGAGGTTACGTGCCGGAAAGAGCAATAGTTCAGTTTTGTTACTCAAGGAATCTTAGCCACTTTTGTTAGTACCACAGGCTACCTCCTCATACTGTTTTAAATGCATGTAGCTGCCTTATCTCTTTCTCCAGATGACAAACTACTTGAGACCATATTACGTTCTTATTTTAAATTGACCCCTGTACCACCCCAGTGTAGCTGATATAGCTGTATTCCAAATATGCAGCATACACTGGCTACATTCCTGGTACTTATCAAAGCAGCAAAACAACTACTGCCCCTCCTTTAAAGTCTGATCAGGAAGAAAAGTCAATGGAGGATGACGTGAATGCATAGAGAACATTCTTTCTGAGATACAAAGTACCACCCTTCGGTTAAACTAGGGCATCTGGAAGCCAGATCCTTCATTTGCAGCACACTGGAGCTGCTAAAATACTTCTATTAGTATTATTTTGAAGTGTTGCCTTTGGCCAATGTGGAGAAATGTTGTAAGAAGCACGTTTGCTTTTTGTCAGGCTCAGGTTTCATTCAGAATGAATGCCAAAGCCTGTATAGTGCCCAACAGAGACCTGAATTGGTATTATCTTAATCCTTGTCCTTTGACTTACTCTGCTCAATGCGTCTCAGACTCCCCAAATCCCAAACTCCAACTGAAGGCCCTTGTCCCTGCTCTCCCCTTCACCTGAAACACTCGGTCTCAAATAGTCACAGTCCTTCTCTTTTACCTGTCAAGACTTTTCTCAAATACCATCTTCTAATTACTACCCTTACTACCCTATTTAAAATTGTAGCGCCCTCAATCTCCAGAAGCTTCCATCCTCCTTATCCTGCTTTCTTCTTTCTATGACATCTATCTCCTGCTAATGAATATCTCCCTGGAACATCAGGTCCACAAGGGCAGAAGTTCCATCTGTTTTTTTCACTGCTGTATCGCCAGCACTTAGAACTATGCCTGCCCATAGTAAGTACTCATTAGATATTTATTGAGTGAATAAATGGCCTCAGGCCTAGGGATAGCTGTATTACTGAAAATGATTTATTTCATGGATAATGTGAATTTTGTAACTGATCTTATATGCTGCTTTTCACTTAGGCTACTAGGAAACTTAGAATCAAACCCATAGCACCTGTATAGGGCTCCACATGCATTTTATGGCTTGTGGTAAAGCACCTCGGCTCCAGAGCTGGGGGTTCTGGTTTTGAGCCCCAACTCCACCATTTAATACATGTGTGACTGTAGAAAGGTTTACCTTACTTAAATTTTGTGCTTCAGTTTTTTCTTATAAAATGGGCATGAATATAGTAACTTACCTAAAAAAGTTGTCATGAGTATAAAATTAGATAACCAGTGTCAAGTGCTTAGAACAGGGCTCAGTATATAGAAAAAAAAATGGTTTGCTGGTATCGTAAAGATGGCCAGCCATCTCAATTTTCCTGAAACTCGGGGGTTTCCCTGGATATAGGATTATCAATGCTGTAAGCAGGGAAGTTTCAGGAATATAATTCTACCTTTTTATACTGATATTTACCTTTGTCTTTTTTTATTTCTTATTTTCATTTATTTTATCTTGCTACACATATTTTTGAAAGGTGCTTTACATTCTTTATGAAACAAAGTACAGTATGAATAAATCATACATGCAGTCACATACAATGTTGTACATATTATATGCTCCTAAAATATTAATAAACCATATGTTTTAAAAAGGAAAAAATGAAGACTGAATGAACACAGCCATTTCTTCAACAGGGTTTACATTCACTCTTCTCAATACTTTTCGCAAAGCAGAAGCATAAAAAGATGAGGCAAAGTGACAAAGCTCCAAAGCTAAAATCTGAACAAGTTTAGTATCATACAGCAATCTTAAGATTACGTAAATGAAAAGACAAACACAGTTAAGTGCCACACAAGTGTTGGTTGATGTTACTATATAACAGTCTGGTCTTATGATACACCAAGGCTTCTTGAATAACCAAGAAGTGGTAATGAAATGAAACCACACATTGTAGAAATAAAATAGAAAGTGTGTGTCTGCAGTCTTCCACAAATTCCCCATGTAATTAGCTTCTCTATGATTGTCTTTGTTAGCATTTTTCCCCTCCTACATCTTTGTGAATATCTGAAATTTGAAGCAGGAATCAACTTCTTTCTCAACACAAGGGTATTAGGATACCTTTAATGGCAATGTGAGAAGCTCTGCAGACTCTCCTCTCAGAAAACCAATTATATCTGGTGAAAACTATTTAAAAATCTCTTTTAAGTCTCTAAAAATTATCCAAAGGGCATATGGGCAAATGGAGAAACATTTGTTATCTTAGTAAGAATAGTGAGACTCTGTGCCGTTTGAGCCATGACCTGCCCCCTCCCCTGTCCCCCATCATGGCATGATGGAAGCTCCACTATGGGCAGGGCAAGCCGGGAGCATAGGACTGCCTCTTCCCTGGCTCCCAATCTAGGGCTGCAGCAACAGCCCAGGAGGAGCAGGCCACAAGAAATTCTCATCCCCACCCCCAAGTCCGGGTTTCCTGTTGCAGGCTCTATTCCAGGCAAGAGTAGCTAAGAGATCTGGGGCTTCCTTCTTCCACTTAGTCTCCACTGGCAGGGAACTTTGTGTAGAGGAAGAGAATATTGACCGAATTAACTGCCACCACAGCTTACTCATAGGGTGAAAGTATTATGGCAGGAGAGGTAAACCAAGAAGACCAGAGGCTAATGCCCCCACCCAGTGCCTCATACATGAAGTACAGGTGTCACTCCAAAAGAAGTGGACCCGTTCCTACCTCCAGTTCTGGTGACAAAAACCATATGATCATCTCAGTAAGATCAGAAGAAGATTTGATGAAATCTAACAAGCTTTTATGATTAAAAAAAATCAACAAACATGGAATATTGGGACCTTGATCAATCAAATTAAAAAAGAGCATCTATGAAAAACACCCAGTAAATACTATACTTTGTGGAAAAAGACTAAATTCTTTTCCCCAAGTATCAGTAACAAGACAAGGATGTCCACTAGAGGGTCAAGCCAGGGCAGTTAGGCACACACACATACACACACAAAGTAAAAATCATCCAGTTTGGAAAAAAAGAAGTAAAACTATCTCTATTTGCAGATAACATGTTCTTATATAAAAAAAAATCTTAAGAAATCCACCATAAAACCATTAAAACTAGTTGACCAAAGTTGCAAGACACAAGGCTTTATATATATATATGTGTGTATATATATATGTATATATATGTATATATGTGTATATATGTGTGTATATATATATAAATTTTAATTCTATACACTAGGAATAAATAATCCAAGATGAAAGTAAAAAAGCAATTCCATTTCCAACAGTACCAAAAACTAATAAAACTCTTAGGAATAAATTTAATAAAAGATATAAAACTTGTACTCTGAAAAGCATGAAATGTTACTGAAATTAAAGAATTCCTAAATAAATGAAAAGACATTTATATTCATTTACTAGAAGACATGATTTTGTTAAGATAGCAATATTCTCCAAAGTAATCTAAAGATTCACCAAATCCTTTCTAGATATATATTCAAAGGAAATGAAATCTGGATGTTGAAGAGATTAATTGTAAATTTATATGCACTCAACATTGGAGCACCTCAATATGTTAAGCAAATATTAATGGATCTGAATAGAGTAATTGAAAACAATACAATAATAGTAGAGAACTTTAATATTGCATTTTGAAAAAAGAGACATAACTGATAGCATGGAAATGCAAAGAATGATAAGAAATTACTTCAAAAATTATATCAAAACAATTATATCAAAAATTAGACAATCCATAAAAAATAAGTAAATTCTTAGAAATATAAAACCTACCAAGCCTGAATTATGAAGAGTAGAAAATCTGAAAAGACAAATTACTAGTAAGGAAATTAACTCAACAATCACAAGCCTAATGAAAAAGAAAAGCCCAGAACCAGATGGCTTCATAGGCGAATTGTACCAAACATTTAAAGAATGATTATTATCAATCCTTCTCAAACTTTTTAAAAAAATTTGAAGAGAAGGGAACAGTCTCTAACTCATTTTATGAGGCCAGCATTACCCTCATACCAAAGCCAGATAAGAATACCGTAAGAAAAGGAGACTTCAGGTCAATATCCCTGGTGATCATAGATATAAATATTCTTAACAAAAATATGAAATTTTGCCATGCATAATGCACTTTTGTGTATCACATGCACCGATGTTTTTGTGCTCATTATATGCAGGGTTAACTTACCCCATATTATACCCATATATGTAATCATTATACCCATGTATAATGCATATCCTTATTTTTCTCTAAGAAATTTAGGCAAAAAGGTACACATTATACACAGCAAAATATGGTCCTAGCAAACTGAATTCAATAGCCCATTAAAAGGATAGTACACCATCATCAAGTGATATTCATTCCAGAAACACAAGGATGGTTTAACTACACAAATCAATAAATGTGATAGACCACATTAGTAGGATGAAAGAAAAAAATCATATGATCATCTCAATAGAGGAAGAAAATGCATTTAACAAAATTAAGATTTTTTTTTAATAATAAAAAAAAACAACCTCTCCACAAATAGGTATAGAAGGAACACAACTCAACATACTAAGGACCATATATATGACAAACCCACAGCTAACATCATACTCAACAGTGAAATGTTGAAAACTTTCCTTCTATGCTTAGAAACAAGACAAGGGTGCCCACCCTCACCATTCTTATTTAATGCAGTACTAGAAGTCTTAGCCAGAGGAAGTAGGCAAGAGAAAAAAACATAAAAGTTATTCAAATCAGAAAAGAAGTAAAATTCTCTCTGTTTGCTGCTGACATGTTCATATATATAGAAAACCTTAAAAATTCCACCAAAAATACTATTAGACTTAAACTAATTCAGAAAAATTTCAGGATACTAAATCAACATATAAAAGTCACTTGCCTTTTATACACTAACAAAAACTATCTGAAAAAATTAAGAAAACAATCCCATTCACAATAGTATCAAAAATAATAAAAGACTTAGAAATACCTTTAACCAAGGAAGAGACCTCTATATACCAAAAAAACCAATAAGAAACTCCTAAAACAAATTAAAGACAAAAATAAATGGAAATATATCTCACGTTCATGTATCAGAAGAGTTAATATTGTTAAAATGTCCATATTACCCAAAGTCATTTAGATTCAATGCAATTCCTATAAAAATTTTGATAGCAGTTTTTACAGAAATAGAAAAAAAATTCTAAAATGTATATGGAACCACAAAGAACCTGAATAGCCAAAGCAATCTTAAGAAGAAAAAAACTGCAGGCCTCAGACTTCTTAATTTCAAACCATATTACAAAACCTATGACAATGGAGCAAAAACAGGCACATAGACCAATGGGACAGAATAAGAAAGCTGAGAAATGTATCTGAAAAAGTAAATTAATTAATTTAAAAAAATTAAAAGAAAAAAAAAGCTGAGAAATGACCCCCTGCATATGAAGTAAACTAATATTTGACAAAGTAGCCAAGAGTATTCGGTGGGAAAAGAATAGTCCCTTCAATGAATGACATTAGGAAAACTGAACATCCACACATAAAAAAAATAAAATTGGACCCTTAATCTTGTGCCGCTCAGAAAAATTAATTGAAATGGATTAAGGACTTAAACATAAATCTGATACTGTAAAATTTCTAGGAGAAAACATGGGAACAAGACTCATTGACATTGGTTTTGGCAATGATTTTTTTTTAGATGATACCAAATGTACAATCGACAAGAGCAAAAATCAATGTGTGGGACTGCATTAAACTAAAAAACTTCTGCATAGCAAAAGAAACAACAAAATTTTAAAAACCCACAGAATATGACAAAATATTTGCAAACCATCTATTTGATATAAGGTTAATATCCAAAGTATATAAGGAATTCATACAACTCAATTGCAAAAGAAACGAATGATCTAAATTTAAAAATGGGCAGAAGACTTGAATATACATTTTTCCAAAGAAGACATAGAAATGACCAACAGGTACACAAAAAGGTGATCAACATCACTAATCATTGGAGAAATGCAAATCAAAACCACAGTGAGATATCATATCATCTTACATATGTTATAATGTCCTTATTAAAAAGTCAAGAGATAACAAATGTTGGCTAGGATATGGAGAAAAAGGAACACTTGTGCATGCTGATGAGAATATAAATTGGTACAGCCACTATGGGAAAAAGTATGGAGGTTCCTCAGAAATTTAAAAATAGAAGTACCATATGATCCAGGAATTCCCCTTCTGGATATATAATCAAAGAACATGAAATCACTGTCTTGTAGCAATATCTGACTCCAGTGTTCATAGCTACATTAGTCACAATAACCAAAACATGGAAACAAGTGTCCACTGATGGATGACTGGGTAAAGATGGGCTATACACACACACACACACACGCACGCACACACACACACATGCACACGCACACACACAATAGTGAGACAAGGAAGGAAGGAAGGGAGGGAGGGAGGGAAGGTGGGAGAGAGGGAAGGAGGAAAGGCGGGAGGAAAAGAAATCCTGCTCTGTGCAACAACATGGATGGATCTGGAGGACATTATGCTAAGTACAAGTCAGATAGAGAAATAAAAAACTTATAATCTCAATTATATATAGAATCTAAAAATATAAAACTCATAGAAACATAGAATATAATGGTGGTCAGGGGGTGAAGGCTAGGGAAATAGGGAGTATTTGTCAAAGGGTACAAACCTTTATACAATGAATAAGCTTTAGGGATATACTGTAAAGCATAATGACTCTAGTTAACAATACTATATTGCATACTTGAAAATTGCTATAAGAGTAGAACTTTAATGTTCTCACCAAAACAACCACAACCACAACCACAACAAAATGGTAATTATATGAGGTAAAGAATATGTTGACTAACTTTATTGTGGTAAGCATTTTGCATTATATATGCCTATCAAATTGTCATGTGTATAACTTATACAATGTTATATGTCAATTATATTTCAATAAATCTATAAAAATGGAAACAGCCCAATTGTCCATCAAATTAACAAGAGATCAGCAAAATTCAGTATAGCCATAAAATTGGATATTATTTAGCTATAAAAAGAATGAAGTACGGATACATACTATGACATGGATGAACCTTGAAAACTTTATGCTAAATTAAGGAAGCTAGTAACAAAAGACCTCACAGTATATGACTCTATTTATATGAAATTCCTAGACTAGGAAAATCAATAGAAAAGAAGGCAAATTATAATTAGTGGTATCCAGGGGCTAGAAAAAAGGGGAAAATGGGAGTGACTGCTAATGGATAAGGAGTTTCTTTTGGGGCTGAAGAAAATATTATAAAATTGATTGTAGTAATAGTTGCTCAAGTCTGTGAATATATTAAAAGCCCATTAAACTGTACACTTAGTAAGTTTTATGGCATGTGAATTATTTATCAATAAGTCTGTTTTAAAATACATTGGGAAATTATTTACTTTGATGAAGTACTGCATAATCATGTCACTTATTCAACATTTATTAGGCATCTCCTGTGTACCTAACTCTATTAAAGGCACAGTGGACATAGTAGTAAAACAAAATAGACATAGATCTCTGTCCTCATAAAATGGACATCTTAGGAGAGGAGATGGGCACTAAACATACAAGAAGAATGCATTTTTAAAATATATTGCTGTAAATTTTGCAGTAAATAAAGTCCCTGCCCTTGTGAATTTTGTCATCAAGTATTTTTATCTTTGTATGTCTGGTGACTAGAGGTCATTATGAAAATGGGCTGAATGGAAGTGAACTTACAGATCTTGCAAGTATCCATGCTACCCAAATCATTCATTTTGGAAGTCCTTCTTTATCTCACATGCATAGTGACTAGACAGGCAGAGAGATTTACTGGTTTAGCAGTAGCATCTCCTGTTTCCCTCACCCATTCTGGGTTTTCAGAACTCAGAGTCAGTATTTTCAACACAAGAACATCTTAACCATGTGCTCAGTACCTTGGACTTCCCTGAAATTTGCTACACCTCTGTCTTTCTGGGTGAAAGGGAAAAATGCTTATATTTTTCTCTGGATTTCCATATTTATTTAATGTTGAAAACCTGACATAATTTTGTGACTTCTGATATTTCATCAATGGATGTACCATAATGTATCTAATAGCCTATTGTAAAACATTTAATCCCCCCAAAATTGTGGGTTATTTTAAATAATGTGAGGCTGCCTTTCAGTATAAAGTCTTCATTTTATTTTTGCAAACTAACAAAAGTCCCTTTCAAGTGAGTTTCCTAGAGGTGAAGAATAATTTGCCCAAAGGTCTTCAGTCTACATTTCTATAAGTCAGAGAATTACTGTGAGCTTTGAAACTATATATTTTTTTTCTGAGTTGTAGAGTCTCTATATCAGAGTCCTAACAGAAAACAAAAGGCAACTCAAACAGGGGAAATTGAGGAGTGTTAAAAAAGTGGGAGCAGAATTTAAGGAAGGATAGGACAGTTACCTGGGATTGGTAACATAGAGGAGACATTAACGGCCTTTCATTGTAAGAGGCAAGGAGAGAAAGCAGTTTTTAGATTTCATTCATCCAGCAAGCACTCACTGAACATATACTATGTGCCATGGTGAGTATAGATACTAAAATCAAGATGTTTAGCTAGACATTGTTACATTGCTATTATCACCATTTTTGTGATCAATGCAATGCTAAAGACATGCATGTTATCTCCTTTAACCCTCCATACTGTCTTTGAGGAAGGTAATATTAATATGATTCCCATTTTATGGATGAGTAAATCGAGGATCAGAGTGGTTAAGTAACTTGCTAGAGTTTACAGAACTTGTACTTGACAAAGCTAAAATGTAAGTCCATGTGTGGCTGGCTGGCTCTAAAACTTTAAGCTTCCATGTATATTTCTTCTTCCACATGAACCACTGCTAATAAAGCAAAAGTGTGGTGATCCTTACCTTTCAGAAATAAACGTAGCCTTAGAAAGGGAAGGCCTTCTTGAAATCTTATGGTGTAATCAGATTAGTTTTACTTTATTTAGCAGGTTGTGAAATTGGTTTTTAATCCTTTGCTGGTAAGCACACATGCACTCCTAGTTGTAGCTGAGTTCTGTTGGGCTTTTCAACTACTTACGTAAAGATTGCCCTGCCACAAGCAAGTGCAGTCATCCCTGCACTCTTTTTTTTAAGTGTTGAAAGTACATGGGCAAAGGGCCCCACTAAGTCCCCATATGATTCACCTACCCATCAAATTCCAGCATCTCTGAAACTAAGCCCAGCCATTAAGTAGTGATCCTAGAGATACCAGAGATTCCCATGAAAACCAAAGTCCACAATTCTAAAATGCTTATGAGGAGGGAATGGACTGGACTCGCCCATTTAGCCATTAGTTTTCACCATAATCCCAAATATTACAAATAGAACATTGCCTCTATATAGCCATTCTACTCATATCCCAGGAAATTTTAAATAACGTATTGAAAATATTTGCATAATGCTTTTCAGAAGTCAGCTATGAATATTATTTGGAAAGCTAGCATCTGAGTAAACAGAACATTTTCAGTAGAGCTTTTTATAAGGCTTTATGGTTTTTAAAATAACATGCAATCTAATTTACAATTATGGAAGTCTATTATGATAGTTTTAACTGTATTTAGAAAATAAACAAATTATCCAATGTTACAGCTTAATATTAGAAAAGCTGATGTAGAGCCTACTGCATCTGAACCTTAGAACAATCATCTTTTCAATCCACTACAAACCTAAAAAAGCAAACTGAGATCCATCATGTATTTTACTTGGGGTTAATGAATCTGTTAATAGAAAAGCCCTTAAAGCTATATAAACTGATCAAGTTCATGGTGGATCACAAAGATGGAATTATAGAGGGCCAAGAAAACCAAACAATGAATTGATGGATTTGCCAATAAAAAGATAAAAGGGCTGAAGAATGGTGTAAGCTTTATGTTGTGTCAGTAATCACCTTAAAAATTTTTTAAAGAATTTATTGTTTCATAGCAGTTTTGGTTCACAGAAAAATTAAGAGGAAGGAAGGTACAAAGATTTCTGATATACCCTCTGTCCCTACATATGCATGCCCCCCCATTATCAATATCCCCAACCAGAGTGGATCATTTGTTACAACTGATGAACTTACACTGACACATCATTATCACCTATCATATTTTATCTCTCCCTTTCCAATATTTAACTTCATTTCAGATCTTTCATGGTTTATTGTCCAACATTAAATAAAAATAGCATTGACTGCATTCTTAATTTTTCTTGCTTTTAATAAAAATTTTTGAAGTTATTTTTTACATTAAAACCTTTAACTCATTTGGGATTTGTTTTGTTCTATAATATTAGGTAAATGTATAATTTGATTTTCTTCCTAATAACTATTGCCCAAGAGCCATTTATTGAATTATCCTTTCCTCCCTCACTAATTTGTGATTCAACTTGTATTATTCTCACCACTCATGGGCAATAAAAATGATCAAGTGAAATCTCCTTCATTACCTCTTACCAACTGCTATATAACTTTCTTTCACAATGAACTAGAAAAAGAAAAAACTAAATTCAAAGTTAGCAAAAGGAAGGAAATAGTAAATATTAGGGTGGAAATAAATGAAATAGAGAAGAAATAAATAAAAATCAATAACATGAAGAGTTTTTTTAAAGAAAACAAAACCAAAATCAGGAAACCTTTAGCTAGACATGAAAGAAAAAAGAAAAACTCATAACAGAAAACAGAAGTTAAAGGGAAAATATTACAACTGATGCTATAGAAATGAAAACGTCATAAGAGTCAACTATTCACAATTATGTGTTAACAAGTTGCATAACCTAACAGAAATTAATAAATTTCCAGAAGCATGCAACTTACCAAGACTGAATCATGAAGAAGTAAAAAAGAAATCTGACATACTTATACATTTTTGTTTGTTTGTTTTTAAAAGAGTTTGAGATGATAAGTGTCAATTTTTCTTTAAACTTTTGGTAGAATTAAACAGTGAAGCCATCACTTGAAACTCTTAAAAAACTGACGGGGACGTAACACTTCCAAACTCTTTATATGTTTCCAGTATTACCCTTATACTAACATCACAGATACAACAACAACAAAAAAAAACTATAGACCAATATCTCTGATGAATATTGACGCAAGTATCTTCTACCAAGCACTAGCAAAACTAATTTAACAACATTATTAAAAGCATTATATACATCATGACCCAGTGGGATTTACTCCTGGAATGCAAGGATGGTTCAATATATGAAAATCAATCAATCAAACACCATATTAGCAGAATGAAGGAAAGAAGCCATATGGTCATCTAAAGTGATGCAGTAAAAAAAAACTATGACAAAATTCAACACACTTTCATGATAAAAACACTCTACAAACTAAGAATAGAGGAAAAATACCTCAAACTATAAAGTTATATATAAAAAATTCATAGCTAACATAATACTCAATGGTGAAAAAGTGAAAGCTTTTCCTTTAAGACCACAAACAAGGCAAGGATTCCCCCTCTTGCCACTTCCACGCAACATTGTACTAGCTAGAGCAATCAGACAAGAAAAATAAATAAAAGACATGGGGGGAGGGGGGCAGGGGAAAGTGTTGGGGGGAAGGTAGAGACAAATCTATTTGGAAAAATAAATAAATTAATTTAAAAAAAGAAATCAACTTCACTAAAAAAAAAAAGACATTCAAATAAGAAAGGAAGAAGTGATATTGTCTATTCACAGATGACATGATCTTGTATGTATATAGAAAATAATTAATATTCCACAAAAATCCTGTGAGAACTAATAAAACTTTCAGCAAATTGCAGGATATAAAATCAGCATAAAAAATAGTTGCATTTCTGTATGCTAACAATGAAAATCTGGAAAGAAAAATTTTAATAATTATTTATAATAGCATCAAAAATATATTTAGGAATAAACTTAATGATGAAGGCAAAAACCTTGTACACTAAAATTACAAAATGTTGCTGAAGTAAATAAGACACAAATGGAAAGACATTAATGTTCATGAATTGAAAGATTAATATTATTAAAATATCTATATTACCCAAGGTGACCTACTGACTCAGTGCAGTTACTATCAAAATCCCAATAATATTTTGTACAGAAAAAACATCCAGAAATTCATATGGAATATCAGATGACCCTGAATAGCCAAAATAATCTAAACAAAGAAAAACAAAACTGGAGGCATCAAAATCCTGATTTCAACACATATTACAAAGAAATAATAATTAAGACAGTATGTACTGCATAAAGACACATGTATAGACCAATGGAACAGAATAGAGAACCCAGAAATAAACTCTCATGGGTATGGGCAAATGATCTTTGACAAAGATGCCAAGGCTGCAGAGTGGGGAAAAACCACTTTATCCAGCAAATGAGGCCAAGGAAACTGGATATCCAAATGGAAGAGAAAAAAATTGGACCCTTACTTTATACCATATACAAAAATTAAATCAAAATGGATTAAAGGTATAAATAAAGGACTCAAAACTATAAAACTCTTAGAAAAAAATAGAGAGAAAGCTTCATAACATTGACTTTGCCAATGATGTCTTGGATATGACACCAAGCACAGGCCAATAAAAGAAAAAATAAATGAGATTACAACAAATTTTAAAACTTCTGTGCAGACAAAAAGAAAAAACAAGCAGAATGAAAAGGCAATCTATAAAATGGAGAAAATATTTGCAACCCTATACCTGATTAGATATTAATATCTAGAATATCTAAAGAACTCATAAAACAGAAAAACAAAAAAGCCAAACAACCCAATTTAAAAAATAGGCAAAGTACTTGAATAAACAATTCTCCAAAGAAGATATGCAAATCACCAACAAGCATATGAAAAGATGCTCAACATCACTGATCATTAGGGAAATGTAAATCAATACAGCAATGGGATATCACCTTACAGACATTAAGATGGCAATTATTAAAAACTCACAAGTGCTGAAAAAGCTGTGAAAAAAATTGGAAACCTTGTGAATCATTGGTGAACAAATTATTGGAACTCTTGTGAACTATTGGTGATTGAGGAAACAATATGGAGTTTCCTCAAATTTTTAAAAATAGAATTACTATATGATCCAGCAATCGCATTTCTGGGTATTTATCAAAGATAGTTGAAAACAGTATCATGAAGAGAAATTTGTACAATTGTATTCACTGCAATGTTATTTGCAATAGCTAAGACATGGAAACAACCTAAATGTCCATCAACATGTGAATGAATAAAAAGAAATGCAATATATACATACAATGGAAATATTATTCATATTTTAAAAAGAAGTAAATCCTGTAACCTGCTACAACAAGGATAAACCTTGAGGATATTATGCAAAGTGAAATAAGCCAGTCACAAAAAGACAAACACTGCATGATTCATTTATGTGAGGTAGCTAAAATAGCCAAACTCCTAGAAACAAAGTAGAATGGTGGTTTCGAGTGCACTGGAGGAGGAAAATAAGGAGAGCTGTTCAAAGGAAATAGAATTTCAGCTTTGAAAGATTAAAAAGTTCTAGAGATCTGTTGTTCAATAATGTACATATAGTTAACATTACTGTACACGTAAGTGGCTAAGTGGTAAATTTTATGTGTTTTTAACTGCAATAAAAAGATGTTATGTCAAAGCACACACATATATAAGTTGTTAAATCTATAAATGTATCTATATCTATATATTTATCTGTGACAAGTTAACATAAAGAAGTACAAAAAACATAAACTCTCTGGTAGAATACTGATAAGTGACATAAACTTGTAATTTAACTCCAAAAATGGTAAAAAAAATATAGAAAATAATCTGTCTTAACTTATATTCAATAATGTCAATTAACACTATTTTAAAAATCAGAAATCCTGGAGTAATCTTAGACTTCGGCTTCTCTTTTCACCATTCACCCCATGTGTAATTATTTTGAATGAATATATAAAATTATATATTACATATAACCTATAATAAATAAATAATACTATATGATATTATATAAAATTATATATTTATGTACTACTGTAATACATATTCAATTATAAAATTATATGATGATACAATTAGATATTATATACAATATTAAATATATAATAATATATGATAATAATTATATACTTACCCAAAATGACTGTACATGGGGAGAATGGTGAAAAGAAATTATATATGTATGCATATACATAATTTTAAAATATCTCCTCCTATAATTTCTTCAATGCATTTGATTTTTTACTACTGATATTATATATAATATCCATTTCTTCTTTCAACTTGTCAAATAGATAATCTGAGTATTTGTGATATAACAACAGGGTAAAGCTGATTAAAAAATGAGAGTTTTGATGTTCATATGTTCATGTTGGCAAGTAAAACAGTCTTACTGTCTCGTGGGTGGGGGTGTGTGTATGTGTGTGTGTGTGTTTGTGTGTGTGTGTGTAGTGTAACATAAGGCAGATGTTTGCATAAGCTTGTACTGCCTAGCACTTATATATCTATAATATGTATATATAATATACATGTAATATTACATGTAACATATAAAACACAAAGACTTAAGACTGTTTAACATAATATATAATATAAAAATTGTGAAAATGCAAGCATATTTCAAATATTTAGTAAATATATCTTAATTAACATTAAAAAGTCTGCCTGGGTACTAGTAAATTCAACTATTAGGAAATCAAGTTAGTCTTTCCAACAGGAAATGGATCAATTTCAGATAACCCTCTTGTTTGCAATATGATGTTCATTTTCCATTTGTCTTAGATAAATAAAATAAACATAAATTTTAAAAGAAAATCTAGAATATTTTGTTGTAGGTTTCCATATAAACGATAACTCATGGTAATTTTACCTAGAAATTTTGACCTCGAGCTCATTACAAAGGAATTCTTTCTCTACTAACATTTATTGGGAATAGCAGTTTTATAAGGTGATGTAGTTCAGCTAATCCATGGCAACAGATCAACAAAACTTTATTCCAGGACTGAGCATCTGGGATTTGGAAACAAATAAAAGAACACTGGACTTAATATAACTTAACTCTGTTCTAGTGCTGTATCCACTACTAATCTGTTTGATTTCTCACGTCTCACTCAGTTTTTCACAATAATAAAGGAGCCATACACCACAATTCCTCCCAGTAATAAAAAAGAGCAAAGGCTGTAGGAACCATTGGGTCAGAAATATCACCTTCACTTTAATTTATTTCAGTATAATGAATAAACAATGTTTTGTCACAGTTATTTACTATTGAGCTTCAATTCTTCACTAAATTAGTTCAGAAGCCAACTGTGCTCTCACCTTTATCCATCACCCCTCCCTTATCCCAACCCACGATATCTTGTAAGCAAATCTCAGAATCCTCAAGCTTGTTCAGTGTAGTAAATATTTTATATGTGATAAACAGTATTTTCACTTTTGTTCTGCTTAGTCATTCAGGACTACATAGCTTTAGCTGGGGATCACTTTTGAGTGAAAAGCCAGATGTTTCTGAACAATTTAGCCTTATGTAGCTTATCACTAGTTGTAAACATTAATATATCATGTCCTCAGTGAACACAGGGCAGAGAATGCTTCCACGAAGAAATTGCCACCAAAAGCAAAAAAAATATTCTCAGAGAGAAATTACATTGGCAAAAGCTGTACAATTTAAGCATTAATCAGTTCATGAGAGTGTGTGGGACTGTCAGCTCCCCACTGTGCTCTCTCATACTCTCAACCCAGACTTTTCCTTCAAAGCAGTTGTCAAGTTTCATAATTATGAATCTATTTATGGAATCACTTGTTTAATGTCTCTCTTTCCCATTATCTTCCTTAAAGACAGGCATCATGCTTGTTTTGCTCAGCACCATGTTTCCATTTCCTAGCTGAGTGCCTGAAACAAAGTGGGTTCTCAGTAAATATTTCTTGAATAAATAAGTAAAAATTCTGCAAACAGAAAGATCTGACTATAATTTTCTTTCTTTTCCAATTTCCAACTCTAAGCTATTTGCTTCTGTTAAGCCAAAGTACTTCTCAGACTGATGGGCTCTAAGTATAATGATTTAATCTCTTTGGGGGTTTCAGCAGAGAGAAGTATGAGTCTTTTTCCTCATGAAAAGGACATGAGTCAGGAGAAGAGCATTATAGCCTAGAGATAAGAATGAGAAAGCAGGACAAACTTGATGCTCAGGAACCTGGGATGGAGAGATTTGACATTGTCCTCACATGGGCATCCAAGTTGCTTGAAAAGGATAAGGGGGATATAAATGGAATGAGTCTTTCTTGCCTCAGAAACTGCTAGAGCACATGGAGCCTTCAAGAGAACACTTCTTGCACTGGGAAAAAGTCCTCGTGTTCCTCCTCAGAGAACTGACATCAGTCTGCCTTTTCAGAACACTTTGAGCTCTGGTAAGCCCAAAGAATATAACTATCCATTTAACAGGATAGAGCAGCCAAAGAGGAGGAAAAAAGATACACCAGTGGAGTTTTCATATTCAGTGATGACAAAGTGATTGTGCCACAGGGCAGAGTTTGATGAACTTTTTCCATAAAGGTCCAATAGCAACAATTTTAGGTTTTGTGGATCATACTGTCTCTTTGGCAACTTCTCAGTTCTGTAGTTATAGCATAAAAGCAGCTAAATAAAATATGAAAATAATTAGGCTGTGTTTCAATAAATTTTATATACAAAAATATGTGGGGAGCTAGATTTGGCCAATTGGCCATATTTTGCTGACTCCTGCCCTAGGGTAGACCAGCCCTAATGACTTGTAAAGTAAAGAGAGTTAAGTGGCTGAGTCTCACCCAGTAATATGAGCTTGGGAAATACCTTAGTTGTTTCATAGATCTGTTCTAACAAAGCATAAAACCATGCCTACACAAGTTAAAGATGATCAATTCACTGAACTGCTGGTTAGGACAAAAATAAACACTTTTCAAAGAAAAATAACAAAACCTGAAGTCTCTACAATGTATTATCCATAATATCCAGTGTATAACAACCAATTACCAGACATGTAAAGAAACAAAAATAAAATGTCACCCAAATCAAGGAAAAATAGAAACAATATCCAGGTGACTTTAATGTTGGATTTAGAAGACAAAGAATTTATCTACTTTAAATATTGTGAAGGACTTAGAGGAAAATATTGTCTGAATGGATGAAAAGATAGGGAATCTCAGCAGAGAAATGGAATCTATGAACAAAACAACCAAATTAAAATTCTGAAACTGAAAAGCAAAATAAGTAAAATGAAAAATTCAGTAGCTGGGTTTAATAGCAGATTGAAAAGATCATAAGAAAATGCTAAGTGAACTTGAGCAGTAGAAATTATCAATCATGAGACATTAAAAGAATAAAGACAAATTACCAGAGTCTCAGGGAAATATAAAACAATATTAATCCATCTTACATAATTGGAAAGAGAAAGAGTAAGAATGGGGCAGAAAAACACTTGAAGATATAATGGTCAAATATTTCCCAAACTCAATGAAAAACATTAACTTCAGTACAGGAAGCTTAAACCCCCAAAAGGATAAATAAAGCAAAGAAAGCAACATTCAGGAATATTATAGTCAAATTGCTTACACACACACACACACACACACACACACACACACAAACACAATAAAGAGCAAACTGAAGAAAGCTAGAGCTCACACAGTGGAGATCAAAAATAAAAATACTACAGATTTTTCTTAAGAAACAGTGGAGGTCAGAAGACAATGGAATGCTGTATTTAAAGTTCATCGAATACTCAGAATTCTACATTAAGTGAACATATCCTTCAAAAGTAAGGGTAAAAATAATTTTCAGATAAATAAAAGTAGAAAGAGTTTTTCACCAGCAAATTCACACTAGAAGAAATGCTAAAATTTTTTCTCAGGACTAAGGAAAAAAATATGAGTTAGAAACTCAGATATAAAGGAAAGAAAGAGAAACACCAGAGATGGTAAGTATATTAGTGAGTATAAAATTTTTTCATAATTTTTAAAACAACTGGCTGTTCAAAGAAAAACAATAACCAAAAACAAAAACAGAAAATCTTATGATTGTAATGCAGGGTTTAAAATAAATGTCAAAGTAAAACACGTGGCAACAATTGTACAAAAAAAGGGGAGAACATGGATAAATAAAATTATACCGTTATAATGTTGTTACATTTGTGAAATGGGAAGTGTCATTTGCAGTGTGAAATAAGGTCCTGCAATATTAGCGCTAAGTAGCCTTTAAGTTAGAAACATATGTTGTTAGTCCTGGAAAAACTACTAATAAATAATAATTTTAAGAAGAGTTATAGAAAAAAGCCAATAGAGAGAATAAAATATTAACTTTTTTCAATTAACTCAAAAGGAAGCAGAAATGAGTAACTAAGAATAAAAAAGATATGCAAGTAAAATAAGAATATTCAGATGACACAGGTAAGAATCTGAATAAGAAAATAATAGTGAGTTACTCAAAGAAGTTAAAAATTATGCCCACACAAAAATTTTCACATAACCATTTATAGCAACTTTATTCATAATTGTCAAAATTTATAAGTGACTGAGATGTCTTTGAGTAGGTGACTGTATAAATAAACTGTGTTACATCCAGACAGTGGAATGTTTTTCAGTGCTTAAAAAAGTGAACTATTAAGCAATTACAAGCAATTAAGACATGGAGTAAACTTAAATTTATATTACTAAGTGAAAGAAGCTTATCTGAAAGGCTACATACTGTATGATTTCAACTATAAAATATTTTGGGAAAGGCAAAACTATAGAGATAGTAAAAAGATCACTGGCTGTCAGGGATTATGAGAAAGGGAGGGATGAATAGACAGAGCACAGAGAACTTTGAAAGCAGTAAAACTTTCCTCTATGATACTATAGTGGTGGGCACGTTGTTATACATTTGTCCAAATCTATTGAATGTACAACATCCAGTCAACCATAATGTCAATTATGGACTCTGGGTAATTATGATATGTCAGTGTAGGCGCATCTATTGTAAGCAGCACTCTGATGAGGAATGCTGATAGTGGGGGGGGCGCTATGCACGTGGGAGAGCAGGAGTTATATAGGAAATGTTTGTATCTCGCAATTTTGCTGTGAACCTAAAGCTGTTCTAGAAAAAGATGAAGTCTTGTAATGCAAAACAGAAGGAGGGTACTCAACAAAAGAATATTTTAAGAAATTCAGATGAAGCCCAAAAAGAATCTCTGGAGGTATACACATAATTTCAAACTAAATAGTTTAGAGGGTGAACTAAAAGAGCTAAGTCAGTGGGCTGCAAGAGCAAATGCAGGAAACTGCTTCAAACAAAATATATAATATAAGGAGCAACAATGTAAAGACATGACAACCATGAGAAAATAACAGATAACAGGTTAAGGAGATTTGATATGTCAATAATAGTCATTTCAGAAAGTGAAAAGAAACAGTTGGAAGAGAGGCAATAATTAAAGAGAAGCTAGTAGAAAATTCCCCTGTGATCAAGAACTCCTGAGGCTGAGAACAGGAGGAACTCACTAAATTCCAGAAAGGATTGGGGGGTGGGGGAGGATCTCATGCGTAAAGCATAATCTGATGAATTTTTTAAACATTATGTATTAGGAAAAAATCTTACAGGGTTCTAGGCAGAAAGAACAAGTTTCCCTTCAAGGAAAAAGAAAATGCTATTGGCATTGAACTTGTCATCTACAACACTAGAAGCTGGAACATAATGGACTAATATTGAGAGAAAATGTGTTTAAACTGAGAATCATTAACCAGTCAAGTTATCATGGATCTGTTGGGGGCAAAGGAGATATTAAAGGCCTGTCATGGGAAAGGAGGATATGCCAGAATTGAAAGAATATGACATCTAAGTATCTATGTACCCCACATATGGGAAATATTTGACATAAGACTCCAAACAGATAGAAAATGGACAAGTACAGAGACACAAAGATATAGTAAGAAAAGCAGGATAAGAAACAATGATTGACCATAAATCACTCTCCATCCCTCTCCCTCCTTCTCGTCTTCACTTTCTGTCCATTTCATCTCATCTCATCTCACCTCATCTGTCACAGGTAAAGGTGGATGTTGTGTAATATGAGTGCTAAATAAGGACTCTTAAATCAATACAGAAACCTAATAAATAAATATTAAATATTATCAGCAAACCTAAAAGTTACGGTTGGATGCAGCACTTTTTCCCTTTTTTGATTTTACTTTGTATCTTTTTGCTGTAATAAATCACAGCCATGAATAATACCTAACCATCAAATCATTAAATCTGGGAGTGGTCTTGGGGACCCCAACTCAATTGATATCTCCTTTTGGTCTTAGGGACCCCAACTCAGTTGATATCTCCTTTTTAACTCCTCTAGGCTGTATAAAAAGAGAGAAAGGACTGAATTTCATGTTGTAAGACCATAATTTTTAAAAAACCTAATTTTAAAAAGAATATCCAAGAGGGAAAACTAGAAATCAGATTTAATTAAATTAAATCAAATAACAAAAGTAATATAGGGTAATGAAATCACCTTTAAACAGGGTAATTCATTTCTTTGTCATAAAAAACCAGTATCAAAGAACTGTAAACAGACTATTTGGCATTTTTATATTATAGGATAGTATCTCTTGGTGAGAGAAAATGTTTAAAGTACAGAAAAAGATAAGGAAGCTTAAAAATGATCACCTACAATCTGCTACCCAGAGGCAAAAAAATGCACCACTTTACATAATTTCTTCCTTTTTTTCTATGCATTTAGTAAATAATTGAGAGTATACTTTGCACTTTTTAGCCTGATTTTTTTTTTTGCTCAATATTCTACTACATTTTCCCGTATTGTTTTTTCCATAACACAATTTCATTGGCTATTGGTGTGTCATGATGTTGGTGTACCATGATTGATTATCTGATCTTCTTAATGTTGGCCATAAGATCAATGTTTTTGAGAGTACACTGAAGAGTCCATTTAAAAAATAAACACAAAAATATGCTCACCTGTGTGCACAGTTCATCATGGCAGGAACTAAATATATCTTGTTGATCTCTGAATCCTTAGTGACAAGCACAGGAATTAGCATGTGGCTGATGAAGGCAGGTATTTGCTAAATAAAAGAGTGATGGTTTCTCTATATAATGACAGAAGTCAACTCAAACATCTAATGGAATTTATTCATCCTATTTTTAATACACTAGTGGTTCCTTCTGATGTTCATACACATATTTAAGCTTATATTTCTCTAATTAGTAACATCAAAAATAAACCAATGTCTCCGTAAGCTGGGAATTTAACAGAATTACTTCTTTTTCTCAGGAAGAAGAGTTAGGCTAGCATAAATCATATCCTTTGCCACACAAAAAGGAAAAGGTGTTTGAAAAACATTGTGACCCAGTAATATTTCGCTATGTCAAATTCTTAATAAGGTTGAGAAAAATGTTTTAAACTCTCAGTTATGAAATAAATCAGAGATTATAAGACTTCTCTATCTTTCTGTAAGACATTACTTAGATATATAGTAATATAATTATGATTACATTAGGTGAGACAAAATGAACAATATAGTAATAGTGTCTTACTATTAAAAAGCTAATGGTGGAGAAGACTTGTGGACAAGATGGCAGCATAGGCAGATATGGTTCACCTCTTTGCACAACCAATTAAAATATAGAAAAACTATCATTCAGAACCATCAGAAATCAAGTTAAATGGATATCTGACAACTATGACATTAAAGAAACCACATCCTTCCAGACTGGTAGGAGGGGTGAAGATGCAAAATCGGCTGGTCCATACCCACATCTGGTGGATAAAAATTCAGGAGGGAAACCTCAGGAGCAAGGATACCTCAGGAGGGCCCCACACCAGGCCCCCAACAACTTCTGGCTGCAAAAACCAATGAGGATTGAGTTGATGGAGGAAACTGCTGGAACACAAAGCAGTTTCTCTTAAAGAACCCACACATGTACTCACTTACTCAGTCTCACTCCCTCTGAGCTCCAGCACTGGGGTAGCAGCTTGAAATTCACCAGTGGCATACTTGGAGAAACTGAGGTATCTGGCATCAAGGTCAGCAGAGCCATTGTCTCTTTTCTAAATCCTCCCTCAACAGAGCCACAGATCTGGCAAGCTGGTGCCATATCTGAGTCTTTATCAACCTGGCTAACACTGTTTGACCCACCTTGGAGATCCTCAGAGACTTCACCCCACCCAACTTATGGACCCACCCAAGCTGCTTTTCTATATGAATAGATAGATGGTCTTGGTTCATGCTTCACAATTTTCTAAATTCTATCAAATAAGCAACAGCTGGCTTTAGTGAGCCCCAGCCCCAGCACTAGCAGCTGCCAACCTAGATTCACAGCTTGGCTTTACCTGGGCATCTCCAAGCCCAGCACAAGTAGCAGCTATCTCAAATTGCTTTACAGCTGAGGCAGGGAGGCCCTGGGAAAAACCCAGGTGAAGGATGACCTTGGCTTGTGCCACCTGGGAATCCCCAGGGCCAGCACACCCAGTGGACAGCTACAGACCACGTCAGGGCACCACCACCATGTCCCTGCTTAGCTGATCCTCCACGGAGGGTGGAGGTTGGTGGTAAGTGGTCACAGCCAATACTTGCAGCTGACAGGCCTGGGAAAATCCCTCCCATTGACCTGCCAATAACAACCAAGGCTCAACTACAAGAGTAGGGTGTACTCAACCCACACAAAGGGTGCATCTTGAGAACCCAGCTTGGGTGATAGGGGAGGCTGTGCCACTGGACCCTACAGGATACCGTCTACATTAGGCACACTATCAAGACACAGAGTCAAAGCATCTCTACCTAATACATAAAAACAAACACAGGGAAGCTGCCAAAATGAGGAGACAAAAAAAAACATGGTCCAAATGAAAAGAATAGAGCAAAACTCCAGGAAATGAGCTAAACCAAATGGAGATAAGCAACTTCTCAGATGCAGAGTTCAAAAATGCTGATTAAACTTGCTCAGGGAACTTAGCAAAGACCTTAGCAGCATAAGGAATATCTAGTCAGAAACATATGATGCACTAATTGAAATAAAGAGTAATTCACAGGGAAATAACAGTAGAATGGATGAAGCTGAGAATCAAATCAATGATTTGGAACATAAGGAACCAAAAAACAACCATGCCAAACAACAAGAAGAAAAAAGAATTTTAAAAAGTGAAGGCATAGTTTAAACAGCCTCTGGGACAACTTTAAGAGGTCCAACATTTGCCTCATAGGAGTGCCAGAAGGAGAAGAGAAAGAGCAAGAAATTGGAAATATATCTGAAAAAACAGTGAAAGAAAACTTCCCTAATTTGGTGAAGGAAATAGACGTACAAGTCCAGGATGCACAGAGTCCCACACAAGATGGATGCAAAGAGGCCCAGTCCAAGACACATCATAATTAAAATGCCAAAGGTTAAAGATAAAGAATTTTTTTTCTTTTTTAATTGTTCAATTACAGTTGTCCCCATTATCCCCACATTACTCTCTCCTGCCCTACCTACTACCTACCTTCCATATTCAATCCTCTGCACCCTCCCCTGTTGTCTTTGTTCATGGGTCCTTTATGACATGTTCCTTGATGACACTTCCCCTTCTTTGTCCCATTACCCCCTTCCCCCTCCCCTTTGGTTACTGTCAGTTTGTTCTTTATTTCCATGTCTCTGGTTATATTTTGCTCACTGGTTTGTTTTATTTTCTAGGTTCCACTTATGTGAGATCATAGGGTATTTGTCTTTCACCACCTGGCTTATCTCACTTAGCATAATGCTCTCCAGTTCCAGCCATGCTGTCGCAAAAGGTAGGAGTTGCTTCTTTCTTTCTGCTGTGCAATATTCCATTGTGTAACTGTACCACAGTTCTTTGATCCACTCACTTACTGATGGGCACTTAGACTGTTTCCAGCATTTGGCTAATGTAAATTGCACTGCTATGAATATTGGGGTGCATAGGTTCTTTTGAATCGATGTTTCAGGATTCTGAAGGTATAATCCCAGCAGTGGAATTGCTTGGTCAAAAGGCAATTTCATTTTTACTTCTTTGAGGAAATTCCATGCTGTTTTCCACAGTGGCTGTGCCAATATGCATTCTCACCAACAGTGTACTACAGTTCCCTTTTCTTCATGGCTTCGTCAGCACTTGTTATTTGTTGATTTGTTATGACAGCCACTCTGACTGATGTGAAGTGGTATCTCATTGTGGTTTTAATTTACATCTCTCTGATGGCTAGTGATGCTGAGCCTCTTTTCACATGTCTCTGGGCCCTCTGTATGGCCTCCTTACAGAATTGACTATTCAGGTCCTTTGCCCATTTTTTAAATGTATTGTTTGTCTTCCTGGTGTGAAGGCATATGAGCTCTTTATATACTTTGGACATCAAATCTTGTCCGAGATATCATTGGCAAATAGATTTTCCCATACAGTTGGCTCCCTTTTCATTTTGCTGATGTTTTCTTTAGCCATGCAGAAGCTTTTTAATTTGATGAAGTCACATGTGTTTATTCTTTCCTTTATGTCTCTTGCTCTAGGGGATATATTGGTGAAAATATTGCTGCTTGGAATATCTAAAATTTTGCTGCCTATGTTTCCCTCTAGTACTTTTATGGTGTTGCAGCTTATGTTAAAGTTTTTTATCTATTTTGAGTTTATTCTGGTGCATGGTGTAAGTTGGTGGTTGTTCCATTTTTCTATACCTCTGGCTTTATTTTGCTCATTAGTTTATTTTGTTCATTAAGATTCCTCTTATGAGATCATAACCCTTAAACATATTTCAAAAATAAAAACTACATAGGTCATATTCTCTGATCACAGTACAAGAAAATGAAAAAATATAACTAAATACTACACATTAAGAAATTTAAAGAGGTGGTCTGTAATTGCCATTATAGACCATTTAGAAAATTACAATGAGATGTGCAGCAGGAATTTTAAGGAGTCAAATCTTCAGTTTAATTGTTTAACATAAAAATGAAGTGAAATATACCTTCAAATCGACATGTTAGAGAATAAACTCAAAATTAAGGAAAGATGGAAAATAGATTCATAAAGACAAAATCCAGAAAATAATTCATTAAAAAATAATTTAACAGTTGAATAATAGATAGATATATTGAACTTGCTCTTAGAAAGTCAAGAAAAATGAAAAATTCAAACATGTTTAATCTATAAAAATGAAAAAAGTCAATAAACAATATTAATAATGGACAGGGATGAACTCTATAGAAAAGTTTAAGTGCTACTCTATAATATAATCTTAAACCATGAATATGCTTTCAGAACAAATACAATTAACATAATTTGCTAATTAAGGAAGGAAATATACTTGGACTCATTTATAAATATGTTTAAGTTCTGGCCAAGATAGAGGCATAGGTAGATACGCTTTTCCTCCTCACACAACCAAAAGAAGAATAACAACAAATTTAAAAACAAAAAAGAGCCAGAACTGCCAGAAAATCGAACTTCATGGAAGTCTGACACCCAATGAGCTAAAGAAACAACATTCATCCAGACTGGTAGGACAGGCAGAGATGGCAAGCAGGGGCAAAGGGGACATGTGGTTGGTGGACCGGGCAGTCCCACATTTGCATGCAGATAAACCAGGAGGAACAGCTGGAAAGTGAGACAGACTACCTAGTCCAGGGTTCCAGCATGGGGAAAAGAAAGCCTCAAAACCTCTGAAGCTGTGGGGGGGTGCAGCAGCAGGAACTCCCAGCCTCACACAAGAGTTTGTTGGAGACATCCAAGGGGTCCTAGAATGAGCACAAACCCACCTGCCCAGGAATCAGCACCACAAGGGCCCAATTTGCTTGTGGGTAGCAGGGGAAGTGACTGAAAGCTGGCCAAGAGCTGAGCAAGGAGCATTGTTCCTTCTTGGACACCTCCTCCACACACAGTTTCACAATGCAGTGACCTGGGTTGCCCCACCCTGGCAAATACCTAAGGCTCTGCCCCTCCCAACATAACATGTGCACTGAGACAAAAAAATATAGCCCAAATGAAAGAACAGACCAAAGCTCCAAAAATAGAACTAATCAATGAACAGATAGCCAACCTATCAGATGCACAGTTCAAAACACTGGTAATCAGGATGCTTTCAGAAATGATTGAGTATGGTTGCAAAATGGAGGAAAAAGTGAAGGTTATGCAAAGTGAAATAAAGAAAAATACACAGGGAACCAACAATGAAGGGAAGGAAACCAGGACTCAAATCAATGATTTGGAACAAAGGAAGAAATAAACATCCAACCAGAACAGAATGAAGAAAAAAGAATTCAAAAAACTGAGGAGAGGCTTAGGGACCTCTGGGACAACTTTAAATGTTCCAACATCTGAATCATAAAGATGCTGGAAGGAGAAGAAGAAACTGCAAGAAATTGAAAACTTATTTGAAAAAATAATGGAAGAGAACTTCCCCAATCTAGTAAAGGAAATAGACTTCCAGGATATCCAGGAAGCTCAGTGAGTCCCAAAGAAGTTGGACCTAGGGAAGCACACACCAAGGTACATCATAATTAAGTTACCCAAAATGAAAGATAAGGAGAGAACCTTAAAAGCAGCAAGAGAAAAGGAGACAGTTACCTATAAAGGAGGTAAGTCTCCCATAAGACTATCAGCTGATTTCTCAAAAGCAACTTTGCAGGCAAGAAGGGGCTGGCAAGAAGTATTCAAAGTCCTGAAAGGCAAGGACCTACATCCAAGATTACTCTGTTCAGCAAAGCTATCATTTAGAAAGGAAGGGCAGATAAAGTGCTTCCCAGATAACGTCAAGTTAAAGGAATTCATCATCACCAAGCCCTTAATATATGAAATGTTAAAGGGGCTTATCTAAGAAAAAGAAGATCAAAAACTATGAACAGTAAAATGAGAACAAACTCACAACTATCAACAACTGAACCTAAAACAAAACAAAACAAAACAAAAACTGAAAACAAACTAAGCAAACAACTAGAACAGGAACAGAATAATAGAAATGGACATCAGAGGGGAGAGGGAAGAATGGGGGAAAAGGTATAGGGAATAAGCAGTATAAGTAGTAGGTACAAAACAGACAGGGGGAGGTTAAGAATAGTGTAGGAAATGGAGAAGCCATAGAACTTATATGTACGACCCATGGACATGAACTAAGGTGGGTGGGGAGATGGAATGCTTGGGGGAAGGGCAATGCAGTGTGGAGGGAAATAAAGGGGAGAAAAAATGGCACAACTGTAATAGCATAATCAATAAAATATGTATTTAAAAAATTGTTTAAGCTGTCAGTAAATTATCTCCAAAAATCTGCTAGAACAAGGTGCTTTATTTTTATACTTTTATTTTTATAAGATTTTATTTATTTATTTTTAAAGAGAGGGGAAGAGAGAGAGAAAGAAAAGGAGAGAAACATCAATGTGTGGTTGCCTCTCACAAACACCCAGCTGGGGACCTGGCCCCCAACCCAGGCATGTGCCCTGACCAGGAATCAAAATGGTGACATTTCTGTTCACAGGCCAGCACTCAGTCCATTGAGCCACACCAGCTAGGTTCCAAGGTGCTTTTTTAAACTTGAGTTAAAAAGTCCAAGGATCAGAATATCACCTTGTCTAAGAAACTATTTCAAAAACACAAAACAATAATGGATAGTTTCTCAGTTATATTTACATAACCTTAGTAAAAAGTAAGACTAAAATAAAATTTAAAACATTCCAAATATAGATAACAAAATCCAAAATAAGTTGGTGTAAATGAAACACAGCAAAGTTTTTAAGAGTATTTATTCTAGTAGTCCAAGGTTAACTTCAAATTTTAGAATATATTATCATAGGAAGAAATCAAGATAGTGGAAGAGTAAATGGAAGTCACACTGACCTCTTCTCTGGACCAATCTGAAATTACAGTTAAATTGTGGAGAAATCACCTGAAACAAACAACTGAACAATAGCGAGAGAGAAGCCTTATAACTTCAAAGAGACAGAGGAATCAGCTTTAGCACAACCTAACTGGTAAGAAGTGTGGTAGCGAGTGGAGCACCCATGGGTGGCAGCACCAGAAAGATATTGATAGCCAGTTGGATCCCCCTGAGAAGAGCCGGGTCTAAACCATAAGTGGGGATCTCCAGCCTACAGCACCAGAGCCCAAAAAGTACACAGATAGCCAGCTGTGAAAAGTGGCAGGGTTGCTCTCTGCTAGAGACAGGTGGCCGGAGAAACAAAGAGCCGTTTAATGGGCCAACACATAAATTTTTATTTGCAGCCACTTACCCTGGGCTACAATAAAGACAGGGGCAGAGTGGGTTACAGGCACTTGAGGAGAGACTGGGGAAGGAGGCTTTAGGGAGAGAACTGAGAGAGTAGCTGGTGGGATCCAGGTGCTGACTCCTCCCCCATATGGTAGCAGCCATCCAGCTCAGGCAGACCACTCCCCTGAGCAGCAACAGCATGAGAGGACCCAGTAACCCCACCACCAGGAGGGACGCTGACCTGCCTTGGGTGTCTAAGCTGGCTTGCTGAGTGCAGAGTGACTAGATTAACAGCTGAAGGAGACAGCCACAGATAGTAGATTCCTGGAAGTCTCGAACAGACTGCCTGAGGTCAGATGGGGTCAACATCTGACATCATCAGAGGCAGATCCAAAAAGAAAAAACAGCAGTCTCCTACCATATAAGTTCACACCACAAAGTCAGGAAGTCAAGACAGATCAATTTAAGAAGCATAAACAAAAAACAAGAGTCTCACAAATAATGGGAAGACAAAGAAATACCTCCCAGTCGAAAGGAAAGGAGGGATCCCCAGAAAGAGAACTAAATGAAATAGAGGCAAGTCAACTATCAGATACTGAGTTTAAAACAATGGTTCTAAGGAAGCTCAATGAGCTCAGTGAGCTCAGAGAGATTTACAAAAAAAACTACAGGGAAACTATGAGGAACTTACTGCAAACTATGTCAGCATGAAAAAGGACATAGAAACTTTCAAAAAGAGACAAGAGGACATGAAGGATACAATTTCCGAATTGAAGAACACAGTAGAAGGAATCAAAAGCAAGCTCAATAAAGCAGAGGAATGAATCAACAAGCTGGAGGATAAGGTAGAAAAAAGCTCCCAGAAAGAGCAAGAAAATGAAAAAAGACTTAGAATGAAGAGGCGTTGAGGGAAATGCAGGACAACCTGAAATGTAATAATATCTGTGTAATAGGGATATCAGGAGAAGAGGATGAGGAAGGGATAGAGAACCTATTTGAAAAAGTCATGATGGAAAACTTCCCTAATTGGAGGAGAGAAAAAGTCACACAAGTCCAGGAAGCACAGAGGGTCCCATTCAAGAGGAACGCAATGAGGCCCACTCCAAGACACATCATCATTAAAATGGCAAATATCAAACACAAACTGAGAATCCTAAAGGAAGCAAGGGAGAAAGAGGTAGTAACATGTAAGGGATCCCTGGTACAACTAGCAGCTGACTTCTCAGCAGAAGCACTACAAGCCAGAAGGGAACGGCAAGAAATATTCCAAGTCATGAAAAACAAAGGCCTGCAACCAAGACTTCCCTACCCAACCAGGCTCTCAATAAAAATGGCAGGTGAAAAAAGGAGCTTCTCAAACAAAAGAAGGCTAAAAGAATACATCTCTACCAAACCAGCACTGCAAAATATGCTAAAGGGACTGCTCTAAGAAGATAAATAAAAAGAGTCTATGTACACCCAGTGCCTTTCACAGTCACCAATACTTGATATTACCAATATTTTTAATACTTATTAATCTCATTGTGACAATGAGGTGTTAATTGTTACTTTATTATTTGTTTAAACTAAACCTGTTTTGTATATTTCTTGCCTATTTCTATTATTTTTAAAAAGCTTTAAATGACTTTTTGGTATTCTTTATCCATTTTTTGATTAAATTTTTGTAGCACTTTTCCCCTAAAAAAAACACTATTAATCCTTTTTTAGATGTGTTGCAAATACTTTCCTATTCTATTATCTGTCCTTTAACATTTTTTTATTTATATTACTCTATAGTCTTAAATGTTTAATATAGTCATATTGTCAGTATTTTACTTTATAACTTCTGGGTTTAAATATATTACTTCAGGGTAAGAAAAACATTATTTTGTATTTTCTCCTAAAACTCCTTATATTTTACATACTGACTCTTAACTCACCTGTATGTTTTTTGTATAATGTGTGGAATAGAGCTCTATATTTGTTTTCTTTCAAGTAATAGTGGCCCATGCACCTTTTATGTTGAATAAGCCTTATTTTCCCCATTGATTTGAAATATCAGTTGAATCATGTATTACATTGTTAGACAGATATATACATTTGTTTTGTAGAATGCTCATTTTATTTCATTGATCTACTTGATTATTTCTGTGCTGGTGTCATGTTTTAATTGCTGAGAGTTTATAATGGATTTAAATGCTTTAATATTTTATAATGGATTTTAACATTTAAAAATAAATAAATGAATAAATAAATAAATAAAATCTGCATTAAAAAAAGAAAGAAATAGGAGTTCCTACCTTTTATGACAACATGGATGGAACTGGAGAATATTATGCTAAGTGAAATAAGCCAGTCGGTGAAAGACAAATATCGTATGATCTCAACTATAAGTGGAACCTATTCAACAAAATAAACTAACGAACAAAATAAACCACAGGCATGGAAACATAGAGCAGACTGAAAGTGAGCGGAGGGGCTATGGAAGGAGGACAATGGTGGAAAGAGGGAGAAGGGACTAGACAAAGAACATGTATGAATGACCCATGGACATGGACAACAGAGTGGGAATTGACTGTGGGAGGGGGGGCGGGGTGGGGGGTCAAAGGGGGAAAAATTGAGACAACTGTAATAGAATAAACATGACTTAAAAATTAAAAATTAAAAGATATATATTAACATAATATGTTATTATGTTATCAATAGACCAATGAAAGATAATATTCCATAAAACTTTGATGACAAAAGTTCAGTAAGCTAGGAATCTTTTCCTTAGCATGTTAAAAAAATCCATACGATATATGAATTAATATACAATTACTTAAATATTCATTACATATTATATACATAATTATATATACTTATATACTCATTTGTGAAATATATTATTCATATATGAACAATATTTGAATTAATACATAAAAATTCATCTAATAATATATAAAAATTCTGATATGTTTTCCTCCCAAACTTCATTGCAATTAAAAGATGACACCAGCTTTTTTCCATTGAAAACAAGAGTAGTCTCTAAAGTTATTTAACCTAATTATGGACATTCACATGGCTGTACTAAGACATGACAGAGCTAAGTACATAAATAGGAAGGAGACAAGTATGTCATCATTAGATATTATGTAAACATATACCCTGGAAACACAGGAACATCAACTTTGAAAACGCTGTTTGAATTGATGAACATTCTGTAGGCCTATCATATACTCAACAGCAGAGGTCAGCAAACTTATTCTATAAAGGACCAAATAGCAAATATTCCAGGCTTGCCAGCCAGACTGCCTCTGCCACAACTTCTCAACTCTGCCCTTGCAGCACAAAATCAGCCATAGACAATATGTAAACAAGTGGCAGCCATTTCAAGACTTCTAGCAGGAGGAAAGAAGGAGCCACTACCCTTCGCGACAGCATGGATGGAGCTGGAGAGCATTATGCTAAGTGAAATAAGCCAGGTGGTGAAAGACAAATACCATATTATCTCACCTATAAATGGAGCCTAATGAACAAAAGAAACAAGCAAGCAAAATATAACCAGAGACACTGAAATAAAGAACAAACAAAGTAACCAGATGGGGGTGGGGTGGGGAATAACAGGAGAAAGAAAGGGAAGGGTCATCCAAGAACATGTATAAAGGACCCATGGACAAAGTCAAAGTGGGGAAGGATTGAGGGTGGGAAGTGGGGGTGGGTGGGGTGGGAGAAAGTGGTGACAGGAAAATTGAGACAACCATACTTGAACAACAATAAAAAAATGCAAAAAAATATGTAAACAAACGTCATGGCTGTGTTTCAATAAAACTTTATTTACAAAAACTTAATTTGCACATACATAAGGAGTTATGTTTGTCCCCAGGCTGTACTTGGCCCACCCCTGACCTATAGTGCACAATACTGGTTAATTTTTATTCAAAGAATTTTTGAGTATCTATGACCAATTTAAAAATAGAAGAAAATGATCCCAATTGAAACAATAACTGCATATACAAAATTCTCAGTAATAGGTTTACTAAGAAATGTTGGGGACCTACATAAGAAAATTTCAAAAAAATCACTGAGGTTATATAAAGAATAACTTGAATATAGGCAGTATTAAAAAGATACTAATTCTTCCCAAATGAGTATTGTGTTCAACATAATTTTAATCAAAACTCCATGGAAGGTGGAATTTGAAAAAGTTATGTTAAAATTTACCTAAACAGTGAGAATAGCAACAACTTTTTAAAAAATAATTGTAAGAGAGAGAGAGAAACTTACTCTGCCATATGGTAAAACAGATTTTAAACACTAATATTTAAGAAAATAAACTGGCGATAAATAAAATGTTTGAATTAAACAGAATAGAAACTGTGAAAATGACCATGCAAGCTGAAAATATGCAAAGCAATCTTAATAATCAAAGAGAAAAATTACAATTTTTCCATGAAGTCTAAAAATTTTTGGCAAAACATGAAAAACTCTCTTGTCAGTTATAAATGCATAGGAAAAATGTAAAAAACTGATATTTATTTAGTACAATAAAATTTAGAATATTAGAAACATTGAGAGTTACAGTGTTTTATCTGTAAAATCTTATCAATAGTTATTTGAACACTGCTTGCCATCTTCTCATGGTTCATCTTATAATACAGAGCAAGCATCTTTTTTATACCTTACCAACTTTTCATAGTCCTTTCTAAGTTTGAATCCATTTTTATTACTTTATTCTTTGCCTTTTCAGTGTTGCAAAGTATCTTTGAGAGCTCATTTAATGGAGAGTATTATTATTGGTATCACTTCCTTCAGGACATCTTCATCTTTTTGTCACAACCACTTTCCTCCTTTATGCCATTAAATTGACATTCACTCAGTCTCTCTGGCTTCTTATCTAGAGTTTCTCCAATGGCAGCAATGTCAACATTCCCATGATTTCTTTTATAACTGCTGTGTTCAATTCAAATTCCACTTCTACTGTTATCACTTTTCATTTCTTTCTTGCACTTTCATCTTTGTTGGTTAATTCCCACGTTTCACTGTCCGGTTTTATCAAATGTCACATATGCTTACCATTCAGAGATAAGGAGGCAATATAACTACACACTTTCCAGTCTGTGCATGAACTGAGTAACCGCTGCACAATGACTGGCCATGGACAGCTTTGAAGAAAGGTGGTCAGTCACTGAACATGATGTGCCTCCACTTCTTACCTAGTCATTGGTAGTCCAAGGAGGTAGCTTGTATTTCATACAATTACTCACACTTCATATACCATGGGAGCCAGAATTTGAATCATGTTGTTAGAGAATTGGTATAATTTAACCAAACCTAGTAACTAAAATGCATGCACATTAGAACTGTGCAAAGTGAGGACTTCCAATGTCTGTGTCTGTGTGAGTATCATAGTTCAGGATGGAAAGAAAAGAGAGGAAAATTGTATAAGAGATGCTGGAACAACTGAAGACTTATTTGGAATAAAGCAATGTTTATGTCTGTCACACACTATACTCCAAAATAAATTCCATGATATTTGATGAGTTAAACATAAAATAACCAATCTATTAAGAAAATTATAAGTGAGATTAAATATAGTTTGAAGATGATGTAAACTGAGGTATAAAATCTTAGAACAATGTGGTTTCTAGTGGTTGAGCTCTTAACCAATAAACTTTATTAAAAAGTTCTCTTTAATATATCATCTCATTTTATCCTTTCAACAGTCTTGAAATATAGCTAGCAGAGATAGTACCTATGTGAAAATGTCTTTGTTCTTATGAGATACAAGCTGAAGTACTTAGGTGCAGAGTACCTTGACTGTACACCCTACTTTCAAATAGTTTAGTCAGAAGAGATGTGTATCTATAGATAGATGACATGTAGACAGAAATTGCAAATAACAACATATTAACAGCTGATAAATCTAAATAACACAAGTGCTTATTACACTAATTTTCTGCATTTCTAAAGATTTAAAACTTTTAAAATGAAAAATTTGGAAAAATTAAAGGATTTATGTATAGTGCATTTTTAAAATGGATACTTAACCAAAATTTTGTTTGTAAATTCTGGATTTTATTCATTGTTTTCTTTAATGAGATCAGTCATAAATATATCAATATGATCATTAGTCTATTTTGTGCTATTAGCATTAAATATTTACTACAGTCCAGCTGTCTTTAAGAGTTACGAATGCTTTTAAGGGTTCATATTGGCATCTGTTTCTCTTAGCTAAAAGCTAATGAAAATAGCTCTGCTCTTAGCAATAAGGGTGCTCATGAGTGTTTAGTAGCTTTGTGAGAAGTAAAGCATCGTTTTCCAGTTTATAATCTTCTACCAACTAGAAAGTCTAATATCCCTGCTGGTATGTGTAGACCTCAGATAGCATTCAGGACCTCAGTCTGTTCTGGCAGCAGAACAACTTTAACCAAAATTCTCTTTTGAATCTCAAGATTAGATAATTTGATCAACCCGCCCCCCTGTCTGACTAGTGCTAGTTGCTTCCTTTTTGAAAATATATTTTCTACTTTGAAGTACCCTTCTCTGATTGCAAGGCAGGCTGAATCTACGGATTACATCAGCTAGTGTCCTTTGCCCACTGGCTTCTAGTTGAGTTTGGAGAGTGAATTTGCTGGAGGGAAAAAGGAGAAAGAAATGAGCGTATTTATTTTCCACTAGGTCCCTCCTTGGAATTGGATTTCTGGCAGAAGCAGCATCCTTCCACTACTACAGTGCCTATTAGGCACCCCCACCCCTACCTCCATGATGCCATCTCTAACCACCTTCCTCATGGTCCTTAAAGCCAAGGAGTGCAATGCCTGTATGTGTTGCTGGTTTTGGGGTGTTTTGAAATTCTTTGTTGGTCCCCATGTTCCTGCCTATACCTCAGAGAATAGTCCTTTCTCTTAAGTCTCTTCATTTGAATTATTTGAATCAGATTCCATTGCCTGTCAAGATCATGGCTGGCACATTAGTCATCTTTCTTTTTCTTTATCATCAAACCATACCATGCTCAGTTTCCTATACCTGGCATGTATTTTGCATCTTTATCTCACTCTTGACACTTCTGACTGTCCATGCTAGAGAACTGTGCAATTGTTAAACAAACTTTTTTCTATCTTCATAGTCATCACAAAATGCATCTTCTCTTGTGAGCACGCACACACACAACTTAATTGAAAATGACATCTCCCCTGATGGTACTCCTTTTCCTACAGCTTTCTTGTGGGAAACAGCTCATCACCCCACACCTGACATATAAGGACAGAAGTCCCTGTTATCTGTCCCTGTAGCTGTTTATAATCCAGTACCCTACCCCATCATAAAAATCAATTTTACTTAAAGACTTCTTGCAGCCCTCTCACAGACTATTTTCCTTTTCCTCTATCATTTGCCTATTCCTTTATTCTTTGAGAATATTGCCATTTAGGCCAAACTTATTCTTTCCTGTCATTACCCTAGGTGACTTGAAAGTTCCTTGATCCAAACAATGTCGTTCAAGTTCACCTCCCTTTCACTGAAGCCAAATACACCTATGGTTAAGATATAGGTTCAGTTGCATGGAACGTATTTCTAACATGGCAGTGTTAGAACTTCAAGCTGGTATGTTGACTATACCATATGAAATCTTTAAGGGCCCAGGCTCCTGCCTTGCGACTCTGCCATCTGTATGTTACTGCTCTTGTCTACATGGTCCATGATGGTTCACCACCATGTCTACATTTCAGTCAGCACTTTTCAGGTGAGAAAGAGAGTAGAGAGCATGCTGCTTCATCCAGGGGCATGAACAGGATTGCACGTATCACTTCTCAGTTACCATTGACAGGTATGATTTTGTACCTGGCCATGTGAAGCTGCAAGGGGGGCTAAAAGCACATTCTTTATTTGTGGTGCCCATGAGTCTAGCTGAAAATTCTATTGCTGAGGAAGAAAGGATAGAATATACTTATATACTGGACTACTCCTAGCAGCTTCCACCACATATCATATCCTAGACATTAACATCACCCAAACCTATTTGCTATGACATTTTAATCTTGGTCCTTTAACAACCACCTCTTATCCACATATCCCTCTCACTCTTTAAGTCCAACTAAATTTATCTGTGGACAAGAATTAGACCCTTTATCTACTGCCCTCTCCATATTACCAGTATTTTGAGTTTTCAGACAAATCCTGTAGCCAACTGAGATTGCACGATGCATTTCTTTCTTGCCTACAAATCCCTCTGCTACACTTAAATGAGAAAACTCCAATTCTGGATGAGCCCAGTTTTCTCCCTTTTCTTTCCCTGCACAGGGTGGCTGAGCTCCCACAGAAGCACAGGATGGTCTCATGACACATTCAAGGTTGCCTGTGTCTGCTGGACTTTGGTGTTGCCTGAAAGTCCTTCTGAGATTTCTTCACTCAGCTCCCCCTTCAGTTCTCCACAGGGAGTATTTCACTTCCCTCAAGGCCCTGGCTGCACAGCTTTCTTCTTATGTCCAGGGACATAAGAAGAAAGCTGACAGAATTAGTTTCCTACTGCTGCTGTAATAAAACTACCGCACACTTAGTGATTTGAAACAATATGACTTTCACCCCTCAGAGTTCTACAGGTCAGAAGTCTAAAGTCAAGGGATCAGGAGGACTGTATTCCTTCTGGAGAATTCTGGAGAGAACCTGTTGCTTTACTTTCATAGCTTCTGGAGGCCACCTGCTTTCCTGACCCTTTCCTCACCCCTTCCTCAAAACACTACAATCTTTTTTTCTGTTGTCACATCTCTTACTCTGACTTTGTTCCCTCTGCCTCCTTCTCGCTTAAGGGCCCTTGTGGTTACATGGGGCCCAACTGAGTAATCCAGGAAAATCTCTGCCTCTGAAGACCCTTAATTTAGTCACATATGCCAAGTCCTTTTGCCCTGCAGGTAGCATTCTCACAGATTCCAGGGATTTGGACCTGGGCGCCTGTTGCGGGGGGACACATTACTACATTCAGTCTACCACAGTGACCGTTCCTCCTCCTTCACAGACAGAATATGGACTTCAGGGAGGAGCTTCCCCAGTAGCAGTCCCACCTCCCCGGGACACAGTCATTTATTTTCAGACTCATCCTGACCTCCCTCTTTTCCGTTTCAATGGAGAGGGTGTTCTTCCCATCAGAGGCTGACCTCCCAATCTTTTCTTTACTCCATTAATGTTTTTCACCTTAAATTCTCCCCTGTTTGATATTAATATTGCTACCTCAGCTTTCCTTTGGCTTATTTTTTGCTAGTGCAGCTCATTCTTTGATATTAACCTTTTTATACCATTACCCTGTAGTGTTTAATTCTGTAGATACCTAGATGTTTAAAAATATAGTAAGTTCTGCTCTCATACGACTCGGGCAACCCTAAAAAATCACCACACTGCAAAATTGGGTGGTAAAAAAATCATAGGGCTTGTGAGAATAATCAGTTTCAAGGCACAAACACTGAAAAACTCCATCAGTAGCATTTTTTTTTTAAATATAGAAAAACAGAATAGCACCATTTTGTACATTTTAAACATCACGGAATACAGAACTACTGCAACAGATTTGAAATTTGACTTTGAAAGACACCTGAAGTTTGTTTGTGGAAGGGTTGCAACTTGCCAGTTATTGTGAAGTGGGAGAAGGAGGTTTGCCTGGAATCAGGAGAGTTGTAGCATCAGTGGGCGGGGGCGCGGGGTGGGGTGGGGTGGGCGGAGCTCCTGATGTGTAGTGAGAACCGAGGAGCTGATAGAGACGTTTGAAGCCCGTGTATTCCATGTTCTTCTACACAGCTGGGTGACATTTTCTACTGTTTCTCATAGACAGAATTACACAAAAGCAAGTATGAAACTAGTGTTAGGTTCCAAGTGCCCCCGAATACGTCAATCATGTTGGAATAAATTCCAATTTCTATAGCAAGCATTATAGCAAAACTGTATATTCTGCACACTTCTGTATTCTAACAGGCAAGTTTAAATTTACATTTCTTATGATTACTGATATATTTAAGTTAATTTCTACCATCATTGTGTGTTTTCTAGGATGTACTTTTTCCTTTTTTTTTCCCTGTCATCTGTTAAATTTATTGAATGCCTTTTTTCCCCTTTCCTTTACTGTTTTGTTTATATTCTTTTTGTCACTGTCCTTGAATTTTAAAGTGCACCCTCTACTCCAGTTAGTCAGTGTGCCTGTCACCCTCCTGCACAAATAACTTAGAACATTTTAATGACCTAAGAAGACTTCTCTATCTTCTTATGGTTTAAAATATAATCTCACTTTGTTCTTAAATACTCATCAATTTTATTATATTTTGTAGTCAATCATTACCAGTCTTATCACTGCATTTTACAAAGGTCTTTGTTCAACTATTACTTCTTGCCTCTCATTCCATTTTTCTGGGTTCAATTCACTTCTTACGGAAGTTAATCCTTCAGCAATTATTTCAGGATGGGCCTGTGAGCAATAAAATTCATTATGAAAATATTTTGATTTAGCCCTTCCTCTTTAGTCATCATTTAAGCTGACATAGAGTTCTGGATTTTCTTTTCCCCCTCAGCATTTAGAAAGTGTTATTGTTATTTTTTTTTTTGTCCCTGCCACCTGTTTTGAAAAGAAATCTGCTATCAGTCTGACAGTAATTTCTTTATAAATAGAAATTACAAAGAGTGTTTTCTCTTTGGTAGCTTTTAAGAGTTTTTCAATATCCATGATGTCTGCATTTTTTATTGCAAATTGTCTAAGTATAGATTTCTTTGGCATGTCCTGCTGAAGACTTAGTGGATCATTTCTCTCTAAAGACCCACAACCACATTGTAAAATTGTTCCCCACTATTCTTTTCAGCATTTTCTCTCCCCCATCCCTTATAGTCCTTCTTTGAACTCCCTTCAGGTGTATCCTAAAGCCTCTCATGAGGTTTTCATATCTCCTCATTTCTTTCAGATTTTCTCTCTTTATCTCTCTGTGCTGCATTCTGGGCCATTTTTTTCAGGTACTTCAGTTTACTAATTCTCTATTTAGCTATCTAGTCTTATGTTTAACTTACTCAGTTTTTTAAATTTTAATAAACTTTTTCTAATCTTAATGTTTTTTTATCTAGTTGTTCCTTATTCATAATGTTCTACACTCACATTAGAATTTTACTCCATCCTTTATATATTTAAGTTTCTAAACAAATTTATTTTAAAGCCTCTTCAAAAGATCTTATCTATAAATTCTGTCATTTCTTGCGCTTTCTGACCCTCGTGGTACTGACCAGCCACGCACACATGGTCATCTTCTGTGCTTTGTTACCCAGCAGGAATATTTCCCACGGGGCATCAGTTACAAAGACACCTATTCAGCCTTGGCTTGAGGTTATGGTTTCTTAGGAATCGCTCTCTTCCCAGCATAATTCAGAGCAGAGGTCCTGCTTCATGCTCATCCAGAGATATGAGACCTCTTCCTGATGTCCAACTTTACACTGGGTCCCATTTCAGAGTAGGGCCTTGACTTTAGATCTTACATCAAAAACTAGCTTTCTGAGAATTCCCTTTTCTTCTCTTGGCCCCTTGGCATTGTTAGTTCAACACAGTGACTTAGGGTTTTCCTTTCATTTCTGATCCCTGAAATTTTACCTTTCTTGTTTTAAATCTTGACTATTGTTTAAAATAAGCATATTCCAAATTATCTGGCATATATACACACAGATAAGTAGATGATAGATAGATAGATAGATAGATAGATAGATAGATAGATAGATAGATAGATAATGGATAGATGATAGATAGGAACAGAAATCTTCCTGTGTCTGCTTTGCTTGCCATATTGACCAGCAATCTTTTCAAACACTATTTACCTGTGTCTGACTCCCAAGTCTCTATTTCCAACCCAGATCTGCTGACTGAGGTCCAGAACCACATCCCACCACCTACAAATCACTTGGACAAACATAATCACTGAAACCCAGCATGTCCAGTTATTTCTTTTATATTCCCCAGATCCCACCTCTGCAATTTTTCTCCCCATTTCTCTCTCTTAGCAGGTGACACCACCACGGCCAGAGTGCCCAATCTAAAACCCTGGACATCACCTTTGGCTTCTGATTCTACCTCTCTCTCTCTCTCTCTCCAGGGGTAACTTCACTGAGGATAACGAATCATCTCAGTTGTACCAGGGCCAAGGGGTTCCCAGCATTTTGAACTCAGAGATAAAGTCAGGAAGACCCCAGGCCAACCTGAACAAGCTGCTCACCTTAAATTCACCCTTATCTTTCAGAATCCTTCATTTCTCTTTGTTTCCACAGCTTTAACTCAGACAACCTCAAACACCAAGTTTCCTTCAATGGCTCTTCCTCTAGTCTCCCTGCCTCTAATCTTAGCCTTGCATTCTTCATACTTTTGATAAAATGGTATTTTAGGGATAAATCTGGTTAGTCTCAAATTAAGTTGTCCATTGGATTCCACTGTCTCAAAGATAATGTCTAATGTTTTAACCATCCACTGCAAATCTCTCCAGAATGTGCTCCTGCCTGCTTCTCCACTCCCAGGCTTTGATCTCCTTTCCTGGCCCACACACATACTCCAGTCATAGTGAGTGACTCACAATTCCTCAACTAGGCCATGAGTTTGGGTGCCTCTGGGCTTTCCAAACAGGCTGCCCTTTTGACCTAGACTGCTCTTCTTAGAACTGTTACCTGGTGACTACCTAATTTTCATTCAAAATTCAGCGGCAAAGTGACCTTCTCAGGAGCTGTTTCTGATGCCCTTCTCTACCCCAACTTGCATAAAATGTCACCTTTGCATGCATCATAAGTCCCCTGTGCTTGCTGCTACCAAAGTACTTATTTCACCATGTTGTAATTATTTATGTACTTCTCTATTAGACCATGGAATTATTGAGGAAAAGGGGTGTGATTTCTTCTTTGCAATCTCACTGGTTAGGATATGCCCACACTATCATCCATGAATGAAGAGAAACTGGGAGCTTGAGGGTTTGAGATACAGGCCTGGCTTTCTCTTAACAAGCCACTTCTCTGGTTTCAGTTTCCTGACCTCACTTTGCCTGGCTGCTCCTTCTCACCCTTCAGGTCTCAGCTCATATGTCATTGGCTCTAGGAAACCTTTCCTGACCCGACAAGGGAAGGTTAGGGGTTGCTCTGATGTAATGCCATAGCACTGTAAGCTGCCCCTGTCTGTTTTCCTATAAATCCCATTAATGGAGGAGTCACTTTTGCCTTGTTCATCTCTGTATCCCATCTTCGAGCGTAGTGTCTGACACATGGTCAATAAATAACTGCTGGATTAATGAACTATAAAATACAGGGCATCAAACAGAAGAATATGATCTCTAAGATACCTTTAGGCTCTAACCGTCTGTCAAGGAGAGATAAAACTCTATATTTCTACAGTGACCAAGAGGCATTTAGTGATGTTTGCTTCTTTTGAAAACTATACTAAATGTCATGGTGTCAGCCATTGCTGAGGCAAACACACACTCTCTCAGGTTTTACCAAAAGTGGGGGCATTGTGAGGCAGGAAGCTGGATAAACAGAAGCACATTTGTCTAATAGTGAAACCAGAGAGAAGGAATCCTAACTGCAAATTATGTGTTTCTCATGAGTGTGGGAGATGATGCATCTAAAAGACTTTCTGCCAGCCCACAATAGGCCACCTAAGTATGGGAAAGGCAAAGGATGTTCTAGTCTGGCCTTATTCACTCCATCTGTTCTGCCACCAAGTGACAGGTAAGCCCCCGGATTAACCCCCACAGGCATAGCAAGGACTCTGTGTGCTCAGCCCTGCTCCTGCTTTGCTCATCTGGAGACCCACACTGTCTCACTCACCCCTCCCCAAACTCAACCTCCCTGGCCATCTCGACGTCTGTCTCTTCACTCACTTCTCCCTTTCCAGAAAGCTCTGCAAACTTTCCATCCAGCACACTCTTCCATATGGGTAAAGAGAGAGAATTCAGTTATAATCACCGGTGGTACCATCTTGTTTTTTCTGTTCCTATAATAAACTTATCCTTCCTCAGAGAGACGCTTTCTGTGTCCACCAATTACCACCAGGGCTTCCTGCCCTTTATTCCCTGGAATAGAGCTCTGTGTTAGAGCAATTTTATATCTAAAGAGAATGTGAGTGATAAAGACTTTGTCCAATATTTTTCTTAAAGTATTCACCAAAATTCCTCTAAGCCAGAATTTAAACTTTCAAATGACCAGACAAGCTTACACATTTCTTTTGGGATGATTACTTGGATCCTAGAGAATTTTCAGTTGTACTTCTTCCTATCGTTGCCATAGTTTTCTTCCACTTTTGAAGAAGCATGTTAATGTAGAAAAAACATAAATCTGTCCCAAAAGGGCTGATTTTAGAACTCCTGGGGATAGGTGAATGATGAAAAAAAGAAAAATAGAAATAACTTCTGTGGAGGCTCACAAAGCCCATTCCATCCTTTGGTAAGAGTGCTGATGTCCAAGAGCTGTGGGTAAGGAAGGTGTGCTGGTGCTGGCATCCCCCACCCCTCAAATGAGGAGGCCCCTCAGACTTGGTTGAATATGCTTCGTTGGCCCCACAGTTGTCCAGTAATCATCCCAGGCTCCTGGGCAGGGCTGCTTCCAGACAGGACTTCTCAAACAAAACCTCCTGGAAAATGGTCTTCAGGACCCAGGCATCTGAATTTTCACTTGAACTGCCAAAGTGATTCTGAGGTGTTCAGGGATCATATGTTGAGTGACATATACCATCCCTTCTAGGTTACAGATGGGGAAATAGAGGCCTAGCAACTTGACATCAAATCAGGGGCTGTGTCAAGACCTGAGCCAGTCCTGAGAGTCCTGGGCCAGCTTTCCTGAGGAAAGAGTAACTAAAAATAGAAATGGGAGGAGCTGTTTTCACTAAAACATTGTGAGTCACTGGGGTGCAAAGAGGGTCACACAAAGGGAGGGATAGACTCAGTTTCTGCTTAGGCCAGCAGTCAGTGTGGCATGCTGGAGTTAGGGGCCTTCGAGGGCGGCCGCTCAGTGGTGGGCAGCAGAGTAGGAGGATGAGGGCAAGCCTCATTAAGGAGTGCAGGAGTGAAAACACAGCAAACACTATGTGGTAGCTGACAGGATTTGTTAATAAGCACCCATGAGATAGTCTCTGGAAATTTCTAGAAATAATTGCAGGAGAGTTGGCAGGGGCCAGAGGTCCTTTTTATATTGGATGGGGCCAAGAACCAATGTAATAAGGTTTATTGTAGTTAATACGTCCATGCATTCAACTGTGGCCTCTGTAAACAGAAGTTATGTTTTGGAGGACCTAGTCCATGGTTACTGAATTCTGATGTAATGTTCATCTATATAACAAAATAATCATTACCCACAGAGTAGAGCCAGGAGGGCATCTGCGTCATGACTGCCCAACCACTGGCACAGTCATGCCTCAAAATAAGTGCCAAGTCCCAAAATTAGGTGCCGGACTAGTCTCGCTCAAGATGAGAAACAATGTTGAAGCTAGTTAACTTTCTGAGTCAAACACTATTTATGGCTTGATATAGCCAACGTAGTGTGGGGTGTTCACAGATTTGCATGAATTGCTTTAGGGGGAGAAGTATCAAATGAAGAGAGGTCCTAGAAGCTATGTGTAAGCCAGCATCAACAGAAACCAAATTCATTCACTTTATTTTCAATGGAGTCTTTCTTGGAACTGAAAGAAAGGCACAGCGAATAAGTTTGGGTTGATCCAAATCCTCTGCTCTGTCTTTCTGGGAGGAGTCACCTGGATCAGCCTCTGTGACAGGCAAGAGGGAAAGCGGGAAAGCGGGAAAGCAGGAAAGCCTGGGAGAAAGCAAATGTCACACCAAATGTGGATATTTGGGGACTCTGTGACACCCAGTTCATGCAGAAGAAGGTTTTGGAATTGTGCCTACAAAATACTACTCTTATATATTGAGATGGGGCCCCAGTGGCAGATCCCTAAGCCAGGGCAGAGAAGAAAAATTATAAAAAGTCAATGTTTTCTTGCACTAGTGATCATACATAGCTTCAAGGTTCCTGCTGCCTTTGTTGTGATTGTTGAAAAAGAATGTGGAGCTGTGGCCATGTGGCTCAGTTGGAGTGTCATCCTGTACACCAAAAGTTTGTGGGTTCGATTCCCAGTCAGGACACATATCTAGGTTGTGGGATCAGTCTGTGTTCGGGGCATGTATAGGAGGCAATCAATTGATGTTTCTCACATTAATGTATTTCTCCCTCTCTCTAAAGTCAGTAAACATATCCTTGGGTGAGAAGATACATAGTCTGGCACAAATAACACCCCTTTTTCATTACAAAATCTTTTATTGCACAATCATAAGCATGTAATTCTTTAGCATAGCAGTATCACACTCAAGCATACCATATGACATTTTAGGTGAAATGTTCAAATTAAAACTATAAATTATTACACCCATATTTTTCCCTACCAAGCACACTCAAGCAGGCCTTATTTCTGCCAAATCCTAAATATATATATTTACATATATATGGATTTGGAGATTTAACATTGCACCAGAATGCAGGCAAAACCGCTCACCAATTAGATCTATACCAAAAGTACTAATCCCAAAATCAGTGAGCAAAGGCTAGTAATTGGGGATTGGCCAAAGCAGGCTTATTTGGAACGTGTGACAGCAGAAGCTATAAATGGTGATTTGCTAGTGTGGACACTGAAATTCTATTAAAGTCTCCAGGTCTCTTAAGGTTCTCACTGTCACAGTTAATTTAGAAAAGCAAATGAATAGATGGAAAAGCATAAGAACACAGAAGCCTTGCTCCAGGCTTTACTGATAGAAGTTAAAGCGAATATGTCCCCCCAATTTGAGATCACGTTAGGGTTGTAAATCTTTTTAGGGAATAGGATAGATCAAGCCCCATACTTATTAATAGGGATTCACCCAGAATACACACACACACACACACACACACACACACACACACACACACGCAAGCAAGTCAGAGATCCAGAAAACAGATGATGCTGTGATTCAAGGCCAAAGACCAAAAGCTGCAGAATTGCCTCTTGCCTAAGAGACAGCAGGCTTTTAGTCTATTCAGGCTTTCAGGAGATTGGCTGAGGCCCACCCACATTATGGAAGACAATCTGCTTTACTCAAAGACCACTGATCTAAATAAATCTTACCCAGAAACATCCAGAATAATGTTTAACCACATATCTGGGTACCATGGCTGAAACAAGTTCACACATAAAATTTACCATCATAGTGTACATTTAACTTTTATAGGTAATTCTCAAGTCTCTTGGTTTCTCCTGTCCTGGCAAACTCAGAGGCCTGGTGTTAAAGAGGGCAGATCCATAGACTGAAGAAGCAGGATCTCTGAGTGGCCATAAAGAAGAGAGTTACCAAGCCCACAGCAGGCTTTGTGAACAAACAACAAGAGGCATTTGTCACACACACGAAGCTTGAGGAATGTTTGTCATCACAGCATGGTCTAGTATCCTCTGGCTAATACAGAAAATGGCATCAGGAATTGGGTATTTCCACAGCAAAAACCTAATAAATGTGGCACTGACTTGGCAGATGGGTGGCAAAGGTAAGAAAATTGACATTCAAGGCTGGAAAAATGTTAATCCATGTTATGAAGTAGAAAAATATTTAGTAAAATTGTCTGTTGTTACTTGGCCACAATACACTAACAGTTTTGTTTTGTTTTGTCTTTTGTTTGTTTGCTTTTTTTGCTCTCATGGGAAACTCTGAAAAAGAAACTCAATAAGTGTTGTTTATTATTTGGCAAAGACTATAAAAGGATATAAAGACAGGAAAGAATTAAGCAGAAATGAAAGAGAATAGATAGCTCAAAAAATTCATGACTTTGAAGAACTGGAAAAGCTGAGATAACGTTAAGAATGTCTTTGAGTAGCAAAAGCCCATTAAAATTCAGTCTTGTCAAAGATCAGATTAAGTGTGAAGCCTTTCCACAGAAGCTCAAGACAGTCTCCATTAAGAGAGTTTGGGGGATGATAAAAAAAAAAAGGAGCAGATACGAAACTGTCTTGTAAAAAACTGTGAATATAGTTACAGACAAGGAACTGACTAGAATCAAGTAAACATGTTTTTGAAAGAGATGAACTGTCAAAGAAACCAACAACGGAGAAAAAAGGAAAACCGTGAATGTTCAAGACTTAAAAGGACACTTGACTCCCCATCTTCGAGGAGTGACAACTATGCAGTACTGGAGGAGGGCATACCCCTCAACGCTCAATTCAGATGTGGCTACAAAGGTAAATGGAGGAAGAGAAAAGCTCTGAAAAGGCAGGAACTGGGAGCCACAGGCTGCACTGAATCACAGAGTAGGATCAGGGTCTCAGCGAAGAATCCTCCTTATCCTCAGGCCAGGGTTCCTCAGCCTTGGCAGTACTGACCTCCTGGGCTCTTAATTTTTGTTAGAGGGAGATGTCCTGTGCATTGTAGGGTGTTTAGCAGCATCTTTGATCTCTGCCCGCTAGATGCCAGTAGTATCTCTTCTCCAGTTGTGACAACTAAAAATGTCTCCAGATGTTGCCAAATGTTTCCTAGGGGCAAAACTGCCTCAGGTTGAGAACCACTGCCCTAGGTTAAGGGGACCCCATAGGTCCTCCTAGCATGATTTCAGAACTGCCATGGACGAATGCCTGCTTTGTGTTTCTCATTCATAGGCTCAATTGTGGCAGAGATAATGCTGTGCGTTCAAAAATTCTGTTTCACGTTCCACCTTCCTGGGCACATGGTAACTACCCTTTCCCACCTCCTTGCAGCTTAGTAGGACAATGTGATTAATTTCGACCAATGGAACATGGTTAGAAATGCTTCTGGCAAAAGCAAGAGATAAACTATTACTGGGTTAAGCCACTGGGATCTGGGAGCCATCTGTTACTGCAGCATGGCCTAGCTAGCACAACTGGCTTGTACTCCCCAGCCCTGGGCCAGATCCCCTTTCTATCTGCTCCATGCTTCCTCTCACATGGCACTTATCATGCTATATTGTATTTGTCTTTTTATTGAGAACAGGGACAACATTTATCTTATTTACCATGTGCATTACTAATCTTAGACTGAGCAGATTATAGAGAGGTAGAGCCAGTTGTTATAAGTGTTCATGTTAGTATTCATGGAAATGGTAGGAGATAAAAAGACTTCATTGGAGCAAACACCTTTTTAAAGGTTGTGTCAGGTGACAAATATTTCATTATGTTCTCCATTAGTCATGGTAGAAGGGAAAGACAAGTTGGAAGTAACACCCAAGCCACTTTCATCCCAAGCACTGTTCTAAAAAATTCCATGATCTGAGTTCAGACAGGTTTAACTTTGATGACCTTTCAGCTTCTGAGACGTGGAGGAGAGATTGAAAGAAAGTGCTCAGGGCTGAAGCAAAGCAATTTTTTCCACAAGAATGTGATATGGGGTGTGTTCAAGCCAACCTGCACATCATCAAGCTAGATGACTCAAGATCATTAAAAGATAAATGCACTGACAATTAATGATCTGAGGAATGATATTTAAAAACTGAAGTTTAACTGGATCATTACCAAAACCCACAGACCATATGCTTTCTCAATTGTGGTTGTGAGAAAGAAATCTAGAAATATTTGAATATGTGTGGAGTACCATACTCTTAATTATCTGATTAAATTGACAATTCCACAGCATTCTCTGTACAAGAGCTGTTGGATTATTTGATAGGAAGCCAGCAGTTCACTGAGTTACTCTCTCAGAGTAGATATGCCAGATGCCTATGGCTCTTGAAGATAAGGACAAAATAGCCTGTATTTGCCTGAAAACCTTTTATCCATTTAGGAGAGTGTCTCAAGATTTCCATTGCCCCTTACCTTTAATGCCAAATGGAGAAGGTAGTAGATGAAAAAGACTACTTGAAAACACACACAAAAATACATCAGACAGGCAAAAGTCCTAAATCACCTTGTTGAATTGTCTTTGAAATATCCTTGGCCAATGGCAGTTTATCTAGATTTTAAAATACATATTAGGTATATAGTAGTCCAGGCGATAGTAGTCCAGGTGAGAATAGGAACTGGTCCAGAAAAGATGTCTGCTATTACCTTCTGGCCACATCACAACTTCTGTTGAGAATTAAAGGCTCTATAAAGTTCTATGGGAGAATTAAAGGACTTTGTGGACGTTTAACGCTAAGATTTGTGAGGCTGTATTTCAACATGACAAAGCACTTTTTAAATCTGACACATAAGTATCAGGTCCAAGCTGGGTAAATAGGAAATGAAATCAGAAGTTGTTTATTTGTTTGTTTGTTTGTTTACCTCTGCGAAGGCTAGTAGGGAGAGGAATCCGAGGGCTTTCAGTGCTTTGCTGGCCTGCTGGCTCAGAAGCCTCTTTCCTCTCTTCGTAAAACTGTACTAAGAAGATGGACGGAGTAAAAAGCTCCTTGCCCTGACAGGCGTGGCTCAGTTGGGTAGGTGCCATCCCACAAAGCAAAAGGTCACCAGGTGATCCTTGGTCAGGACACATGCCTGGGTTGCAGGTTTGATCCTCAGTCAGGGCAGGTATGAGAGACAACCAATCTACATTTCTCTCTCACATTGATGTTTCTCTACCTCTCTTTCTCTCTCCCTTCTCCTCTCTCTAAAAATAAATAGTTATTCTCATTTTTTATATAAACCGAAGACTTTTTTAAAGACTTCTCTGAAAAATAAAGTCTGTTAATTTTAAAAACAGAAATGCTGCCATGCTTATTAATAAATAAGTATGTTCAATGCCAAACAGTGCCTCCCACTTCAGCCAATCACCTTGACACCTCTCACCTCAAGACTTCTGACTTTTCTTAAGCAATAGCTAAGAGGCTGAGAAAATGAACAGAGTTTCCGTAGTTTCACAGAGTTGAAAAGACAAAAAATGGAGTTCAGTATCCACAAGGAAGGAGGTTTTTTGTCAGTTTGGTTCAGTTTGGACTCTCAAAGAACATTTCCCTAAGAGTAATGGTGAACGGAAAATAGACCAGCCCTCACAAAAATCCAACTGTCATCTCCAATTAGCTCAAGCCCTTCTTGGATTAAGGTCATCCTAACCACATGCCAGGAGCAGAAGTAACTTCTTCTTGGGGGAATAAAAACATCATTCCATGCCTCAAATTATCTCTATGATTTTTCAGATACCCTTTCTGTCATACAATGAAAATAACTAAGCATGCAAAAAGTCAAGAATTGAACAAAAATCGAGAGAAAAATGGATAGCACAAACAAATCCACAGGATATGCAGATATTGGAATTATCAAGCATGAATATTTAAAAAATCATGATAAAGTATTTAAGGGATTAAATAACAAGATGAAAAATTTTAATGGAGAACTAGAAACTGTCAAGGAAACAAATTAAATTTCTGGAACTAAAAAAATAAAATATACTTCATACACACCAACCAAAATAAAGCTAGAGTAGCAATACTAATATTAGACAATATAGAATTGAAGGCAGAAAATGTTACTATAGACAAAGAAGTATATTTCATAAGGATAAAAGTTTATATCAACAGAAAAATATACATTCCTATCTTAAATTCACTTACAACTAATAATATGACCATGTTAATATATATAAAGCAAAATCTGATAAGATTAAAACTATCTTTATTCATTCCAATAATTGTATGCATAGAAATTCAGAGGAATCTAAAATTAAACCATGAAAATTAACAAGTGACTTTACCAAAGTCACAAATACAAGGTCAAAATACAAAGTTCAATTGTATGTTTCTATATAGCAACATTTAGAAGGTAAAATTTGAAAAATTGCCACTTAAAATAACATCAAAATGATCAAACACCTAGCAATATATTTAATGAAAATGTGCAAACCTTCCATACTGAAAACTATAAAACTTAATTGAGAAACATTAAGAAGATTTAAATAAGTAGATATATACCGCATTCTTGGGTTGAAATGTTCAATATTGTAAAGATGTAAATCCTTTCCAAATTAATTTATAAATTCATAGCAATCCCAATTAAAATTGCAGCAGAGTTGGGCTTTTTGATAAAGATTGATAAATTCTAAAATTTGTGTGAAAATGCAAAGGGCTAAGACTAGCCAAGGCAACATGAAATAATATATTGGAGAATTTATACTGCTAGATTATAAGACGGCTTATTACAGAGAGCTATAGTAGCACCGGGTCAGGGATATCCAAAAGGCCAATGGAACAGAATAGAGAATCCAAAATAGACCTTCACATACAAAGATACTTGATTTATGACAGAGGTGGCACTGAAGAAAGAACATTCTTTTAAGTAAACTGTTCTAAGATAACTGAATATCAATAAAGATAAAAATGAATCTTAACCTCCTAGTTCACACCATTCACATCTAAGTAGATTGCAGATCTAGATGTAAAAGTTAAAACAATCAAGTTAATGGAAGATAACATGAGAACATCATAATCTTGGGGTAAGCAAAGAGTCCTTGAAGCACAATCAGCATTGACCAAATAAGAAAAAAATGGTAATAAGTTAAGATGCATTGAAATTAAGAACTTCTATCAAAAGACAAACAACATAAAAAGATTTTTTAGACATATATTTTAAAAAGGACCCATTTTCATAACATATAAGGAACTCTTATAAATAAAAAGTAAAGCTTTTAAAAAAATGAACAAACAACTAAAATAAATACTTTACAAAAATTACATGAAAAGATGTTCCACAACATTCTTTCATTCATCACAAAGTAAAGCCACAGTGGAATACCCATCATGCATATCTCATTTGTCAGAATGGAAAACATAACCCTTGTGTGTTGCTGTGGGATCTAATTGTCACGAACAACTATATGTTTCTAAATACATATGAAAGCTGAGCATATGCAAACCCTATGACCCAGTAATTGTATTCCTAGGCATTTAGCCAACAAAAATGCACAGACAAAAAGGTTGTGGAGAAAAGGGAACCCTATACACTGTTGGTGGGAATGCAGACTGGTGCAGCCACTGTGGAAAACAGTTTGGAATTTTCTCAAAAAAACTAAAAAATGGAACTGCCTTTTGACCCAGCAATTCCACTGCTGGGATTATACCCTAAGAATCCCAAATACCAATTCAAAAGAACCTATGCACCCCAATATTCATAGCAGCACAATTTACAATAGCCAAGTGCTGGAAGCAACCTAAGTGCCCATCAGTAAATGAATGGATCAAAAAACTATGGTTCGTTTACACAATGGAATAGTATGCAGTAGAAAGAGCTACTACCCTTTGTGACAACATGGATAGAATTGGAGAACATTATGATAAGTGAAATAAGCCAAAGGGTGAAGGACAAATACCATGTGATCTCACCTATAAATGGAACCTAATCAACAAAACAAACAAGCAAAGAAAATATAACCAGCAACATTGAAAGAAAAAACAGACAGTAAGGAGAGGGTAGGAGGGAAGAGGGTAACGAGGAAAAGAAGGGGAAGAGTCAAGTCAAGGAACATGTATAAAGGACCCATGGACAAAGCCAAAGTGGGGAAGGATTGAGGGTGGGAGGTGGGGTGGGTGGGGCAGGGGAAAGTAGTGGCAGGAAAATGGAGACAAATGTATTTGAACAATAAAAAAATTTTTTAAATAGTAACATTTCTGTTATTGGCAAAAATGAATACTAATCAACTATCAACAACAAATTAATAAATTAGTATTTTTGAATAATGAATTGTTTAATGGCAATGGAAATAAACAACGCCCTATTACAAACAACATAAATGAATTACACAACTGTGATATAAGCTGAAAGAAGCTAGACAGGTAAATTCCATTAATTTAAAGTTCAAGGGAGTCTCTGGCACTTTGTTAATACTTCATTTTATTTTCCTAGGTTGTGTTTACACAGATATGTTTAATCTCTGTGATTTACTGAGTTGAACACTTATGATGTGCGCCCTTTTCTGTATAGATATAATGCTTCGGTGAAATTTTATTTAAAAATATAGGTACCCATTTTCTTATATATATATATATATATATATATATATATATATATATATATATATATTAGAGATTGTCTTTAACTTTTCTCCTAAAATATTTCCAGTAACAGAACAGAAATAATTAAATAGTCAAAACAACTTAAAAGTTCTTAAAATACTCTTCAGTAATTGAAAATAGGTGAAAGGATTATCTACAGAACAGAAGTGCATGACACATAGACACAGATAACCATGTGGTGATAGCCGGAAGGAAGGAGGAGACAGGGGCTAGGTGGAGGTAGGTAAAAGTAAGGGGAGGAGAATGGGGATATATATTATAGTGTCAACAGTATAAATAAAGTTAAAAACATTTTTAAAAGAAAGAAAATAGTGGTTTTCTTTCAAAAAATGAGAGGTATACAAAATCTCATGGAAATTTTGTGTCTTACATGGAGTAATGGAATGGAATAGAGAGTTCAGAAATAAACCTATGTCTCTATGGTCAATTAGTATTTGAAAAAGGGGGCAGAAGCATAAAATGGAGTGAAAATAGCCTCTTCAACAAATGGTGTTGAGGGATCTGGACAGCTACATGCAAAAAAGAAAAAAATGAAACTCGACCACCTACTTACACTATACACAAAAATAAACTCAAGATGGATAAGAGACTTAAATATAAGTCATGACACCATAAAAGTCCTAGAGGAGAACATAGGCAGGAAAATCTTAGATATTCCACACAGCAAAATTTCACCAGTATGTCCCCTAGAGCAAGGGGCATAAGTAAAAGAATAAACAATTGGGACTTCATCAAAATAAAAAGCTTCTGCATGGCTAAAGAAAACATCAGCAAAATGAAAAGGGAGCCAAATATATGGGAAAATATATTTGTCAATGATACCTTGGACAAGGTTTGGTCTCCAAAATATGTGAAGAACTCACATGACTCCACTCCAGGAAGACAAACAATCCAAGGAAAAAATGGGCAAAGGACCTGAACAGACACTTCTCCAAGGAGGATATACAGAGGGTCCACAAACACATGAAAAAATGTTCAACATCACTAGCTATCAGAGAGATACAAATCAAAACCACAGTGAGATACCACTTCACACCAGTCAGAATGGCCATCATAAACAGTCAACAAACAAGAGCTGACGAGGTTATGGAGAAAAGGGAACTCTAGTTGTATTGTTGGTGGGAATGCAGACTGGTGCAGCCACTGTGGAAAACAGTTCGAAATTTTCTCAAAAAAACTAAAAAATGGAACTGCCTTTTGACCTAGCTGTGTCAATCCCACTTCTGGAATTATACCCTCAGAATCCTAAAACACCAATGCACCCCAATATTCATAGCAGCACAATTTACAATAGCCAAGTGCTGGAAGCAACCTAAGTGCCCATCAGTGAAAGAATGGATCAAAAAACTATGGTACATTTACACAATGGAATACTACACAGCTCCCACCCTTCACAACAGCATGAATGGAACCTGGAGAACATTATGCTAAATGAAATAAGCCAGACAACGAAAGACAAATACCACACAATCTCACCTCTAAGTGGAACCTAATCAACAAAATAAAACAAGCAAGCAAAATATAACCAGAGACAATGAAATAAAGAACAAATTGACAGTAACCAGAGGGAGGAGGGAGGGGAATAATGGGGAAACTAAAGGGGAAGGGGTTGTCAAGGAACATGTATAAAGGACCAATGGACAAAGCCAAAGGGGGGGGTAGGATTGAGGGTGGGAGGTGGGGTGGGGGAGAGTGGGGAGGGAGGTAATGGAGACCACTGTACTTAAACAACAATAAAAAAATTGTGTCTGTAAAATCATAAAAGTCTATGAAAGATGGCAAATAGTACATATAGTTTCTAGCATTTATTTTTAAAGTAAAAGAATATACATATATGCTGAAGCTAAACTTCAAGTATGAAGCTTATAGAAAACACTCTTTAAAATGCAAAACTCTCCACATGAGCCCTTACTGAAGAATCTACTACAGAAATAACTTCTTTTAACCAAAAGATCAATGCAGAAAGTTCAAAAGGATTGATGGTAACCATTCAATATATTTTATTATAGATCTAAGACCAACATAAGGTGTATGTGCAAGAATAATGAGGAAATGTTCAATATTTTGTCAAAGAAATAACACAACTTTAAGAATGAGAGAAGGCAAGAAATGAAAATGGAAAAGTATTATTAGATTAAACCAAACAAAATTACTGATAATCAGCCATTTTTGACCTACCAAAATAACATTTTAGTGTGATTTAACTTAATAGGAAAGGCTCATAGATTGCTACTGAGTAACAATAGATGGAAGACTCAGTTTATCATTTAAAGCCAGTAAACCAAACACAGTAAGCCCTCACTTAATAGGTTCTTGGAAGCTGCGACTTCAAGGAAAATGACATAAAAGAAAGCAATTTTACCATAGGCCAATTGATATAAATAAGAGTTAAGTTCCTAGGGCATATTTCTGGTCACAAAAACATCACCAAACTTATGCATAAAGGCTCCCTAACACTTCTAATATTAAACATTGAAACAAACATGAGCCATCATGCATTTAAGGGAGATTAATAAAAACAAATAAGATAATTATTTTCCAACCTGGTGAGTGCAGGGTCTCAGCTGGCTGGAGACTGTCCCAGCAGCTCAAGGTACAAGATTGAAATCCCCCCTGGACAAGACACCCTTACATCATAGGGCACGCACACACATACACCCGCACGCTCACTCATACTGGGACAGCTAAGCATGCCATTTCATCTCTTGTGCACATCTTTGAGATGTAGGAGGAAAGCAGCGTCCCTGGAGAAAAGCAAGGAAGACATGAGGAGAATATGCCAGCTCTGGACAGGAATCAAGTTTTTCTTTTTCTCATCAACGTTATAACAAAACTATTGAAAGAAATGATGCTTTTTTAGCATGTGCTATAATAGAAACCTATATGAATAAAAAATAGACTATGAGCATTATGCAGGGTACTAATATAAAGATAGCTACTGGAAAAAATGCACAAATTTTTCTAAAAAAAAATCTTTTAAACAAACCATAGAAATAACTCATCATACATTTTCCCTTAAGTGTAAAAAAAAAATACACTAGGGAATATAACATAAATTAATATCACAGACTTAAGACCAAACGTGATAAGTCATATCATTAAAAGTAAATAGGCTTAACTCACTTAAGAAATGATTAAAAGAAAATGATTTTCATGCTGGTTCATGAAGAGAAGCCCAGTTCTTTGTTATATGCTAAAGACACACATAAAGTGATTCAGAAAGCTATAGCTAAAGGTACAAGCACAGCCACTTCAGATGAGTGCAAACAAAACCAAAACAGGAACTGAGATCCTGATAGCAGGCAAGGCAGAATTCACATTTTTTTAAAAAAAGCATTAAATGAGACAAAGAAGGATGTTTTATAATGTTAAAGGATAGGATTGACTATGAAGGCGTAAGAGTAATAAATATCTATATACCAAAATAACACAGCAACTATTCTCCTTAACAGAAATTAGGAGAAAGAGAGAAACCACTCTGAGTTCAAGGCAAGAAAGTGGGCACAGAATAAGAAAGTATGTGGAAGACCTAAACAGCATAATAGGTTATGCAGAGCTTAAACAAAATGCATACCTCAATAGTGGAAAATATATCTTCTCAAAAGCACATAGAACATTTGCTAAAAGGGTTATATATTTGATCACATAGAATCCTCAATAAAGTAGAAGTAATTTTTAAAATTATAAAATCAGTGTAAAAATGTGAGAAGTTAATAATAAAATTTAAGAGCTTCTTCCACCTGAAAACTGTTTTTAAACCCTTTTTAAAAAATGAATTTCCAGGTGAAAGGCTAAATCAAGCTTCAGAATTTCAATAATATAATGATAGCTAAAACACTAACAGAATCTACTGAATATAATTAAAGGAATGAACAGAGGAAAATTCATGGTATTGAATACTTTAATTATTTAAAAGTGAAAAAATGAAAAAAATGAGTTAACAAGATAAATCAAAATGAAGCAGACAAAAAGTAATACTCAATCAACATTCTCCTGAATAAGCAATAGATCAAAGAAGAAATCAAAAGAGAAATTAAAAAATATCTTGAAACAAATGAAAATGGGAGCAAAACACATCAAAATTTAGGAGATGCTACAAAAGCAGCTCTAAAAGTGTTTATAGCAATAAACACCTACATTAAGAAAAAAGAAAGATCTCAAACAACCTAACTTTACACCTCAGAAGTAGAAAAAGAAGAATAAATTAAGCCCAAAGTTAGCATACACAAGGAAATAACAAAGATCAGAACAGAAATAAATGAGATATAGACCAGAAAAACAACAGAAAAGAACAACAAAACTAAGCTGGGTTTGTTTGTTTGGGTTTTTTCTTTGAACATAGAAAAAAATTAACAAACTGCTGCCAAAGAGTTGGGGTTCTTATCTTCTTATACAAAAGAATATAGCCCTGGCTGATGTGGTTCAGTGGACTGAGCGCTGGCCTGTGGACCAAAGTGTCTCCAGTTCGACCCCCAGTCAGAGCAATGTCTGAGTTGCAGGCTGGGTCCCCAGTCGGGGGTGTGTGACAAGCAACCACACATTGACGTTTCTCTCCCTCTCTTTCTCCCTCTCCTCCTCTCTTTCTAAAAATAAGTAAATAACATCTTTTAAAAAAGGAAAAAAATAAATTTAAAAAAATAAAAGAATTTAGACTAGAGACACTGATAAAAGCAAAAGCAGATTTATTGAGGCTCTGCAGAGGGCAAGAACACTGAGATAGTTTCCCATAGTCTGCACTCCAAATGTGAGGCTTAGGGGATTTTATGGCTTGGGAACATGGAAGTTGTTGGATAAGCCATTCAGGGAGTAGATTAACAGGCTTTTCTTTTTTCGGAACACTGATGTCCAGAAAGTCCAGCCATTGTTAATGTAAAGAGAAAGGTTTTTGAGACATCAATGTAACCTGGCAGCCAAGGAGAGTGGACTGGAATGTGCGAGTATGAACAATGATGACTTCACTGTACTAGTCAGTGGGGGTGATAGAGCCAGTGAGTGAGCATGTGTACTGTGTGGCCACCGTATTCAAAATGACTGAGTGGAGAAACAGGTCTGCATCAAATTTTGCATTAAGCTTAAACATTCCCCTGTGGAAACTATTTGGATGATTCAGAAGGCTTCAGCAACGGGCAACTTGTGATTGGCAGCTTCATCACAACAATGTGCCTGCTCATGCATCATGTCTCATGCAGAGTTTTTTGAAGAAACATCAAATCAACAAGGTGACTCAGACCCCCTACAGTCCAGATTTTGCACCCTGAGACTTCTCACTTTTCCTAAAACTTAAACCACCTTCAAAAAGGAAGGGATTTCAGACCACCCATGAGTTCAGGAAAACATGACAGGGCAGTTGATGGCAAGTGGGAGAACTGTGTGAGGTCTCAAGGTGCCTACTTTGAAGGGGACTGAGATATCATTGTCCTATGTACAATGTTTCTTGTATCTTGTATCTTCTTCAGCAAATGTCTCTGTTTCATATTACATGGCTGGATACCTTCTGGACAGATTTTGTATGTAGGTGTTCTGGCCACTAGCGTCAGCTGAGATTTCATCCCATGGTCAGCATCGACTCCAGGCACGTGAGTGAGCCCCAAGATGACCGCAGCCCCCACACCATCTGAGTGCAGCTGTATGAAAGATCCTGAGCAAAGATTGCCTGGCCAAACTCAGCCAACCCCAGAACTGTAAGTGATGATAATAAATTGTTGTTGTTTTAAGCCACTAAGTTTTGGGTTATTCGTCACACAACAATATCAAACTGGAACAGTGAAAATATGGCAACTCTTAAGAACTTATACTTTTTCTGGATTTGTCTAATTTAAAATAAACATTCACTTTCATATCTAATTTTGTATTTGTAAATTCTACTCTTTTTCCAAGAGAGAACCAGAATTATTCCCTCCTTTTCTATGTTTCTAACTTTTTTAAGTGATTATAAATCACTCTGATGTGAAAGAAATGGATAAAATTTTTAAATTAAATATCCTTCCAGGTCATGTTATAGAGCTATAGCTGAACTGGGTGAACCTAATCACCATTCTTCCTAATCAAAAACTGGTGCCCAGAATGAGTAGATTGGTAAGTAGAGCCTTTTCACAATTTTTCCTTAGCAGACGCTAATGCTACCTGATGGGTTTCAGCATCTTCCCAGATTCTTGCATGATGCCTCCAGTGCTGAGAGAATGAGGTTCACAGCAATGCCCTATAAGTAGCTGCATATGCAGACCTTGAGGAGATGGCAAAGCCCCCAAACAACCAGCCATCTCAAAGCCGTGGTAACCCCCAGGATGGAGAAATCACTTCAGCTGGGGAAGCCTGAGAAGATGGCTGCATATGATAAGATAATCCTCTTCCCTGAGCTGCTACTTGGGTGAAACACAATCTGCCACAGATAGAGAAGGAAGACCTGATGCTTAAATCAGCATGTCTATAAGCATGTTCAGGAGCCAGAACCAAAGAACAATTATCACAAACAAAATCAATTTTGTGCAGAAGGCTTTTTGGTTGGCAACTTCGGGAGACAGCTCCCCACCCCTCAAGTGAAATTCAAAACTGGCCTCTGTAGGTGGAGGGCAAGGAGAAACCGAAGAAAAAGGCATACCACTCCAGGTTGATAGGTGGCAGGTTCAATATGCAAGGGAACTTACCTACAAGGCTCATCATGAGTGGGCCCAAGATGAGTAATGACCTCCATACATGGCTGTAAGAACATTAAGGGTTTGCATAGGGCCCTTAACTGGGTTCAGTCACAAATTCAGCAAAGACAGCCTCAACAAAACATTACCCTTTTAAGGCTACATCCCTGAAACAGTTCTTATGATCAAAAGAGTGGGCAGAACATACATCCCAAGGACAGGGAAGGGGGTATGGAGCCTCTAATTGACTGGATCTCACTTGAGGGTCAACAGACAGTCATCAAGGGTTTTGCAACATGATAGTTTTGTCATTTTCCATGAGAAGATAGTTTTCACAATTTAAGGGAATCACTTCAACTTCATTGATATAGTACAGGTCTTTAGAAAGTATCCCTGATTTTCCAATTTTAGAGAGTTTCCCTTTTGAACATTCATTAAGTTAACATTAAAGGAAAATATATTTATCATAGAAGATTTGGAAAATACTAAATGAAAGACAAAGAAAAACTTAATCTATGTTACCACTGTGAATATCTTGATGGGTCACTTTCCAGTCTTTTCATATGTATTGGGTTGGCCAAAAGAGTCAGTTTAGTTTTTTCCTTAAAATAAGGCACATTTTTCATTTTCACCAATAACTTTATTGATTTGAATAGTTTGAGTATGTCAGCTGTCTCCCACATGGTAAAATGTTGATCATTCTTAATGTCTCAGTTTGATTGTGGTCAACTTCAACTGGTCTACCCAACCGTGGAGCACAGTCAGCGAGAAATCTCCAGCATGGAACTTCACAAACCACTTTGGACACATTCAAACAGTCACAGCACCTTCTCCATATGCTACACAAATTTTTTTTTTTTTGCATTTCAGTTGCATTTTTATCTTTCTTGAAATAATAAAGCATAATATACCAAAAATATTGTGTATTTTCTTCCATCTTCAATATTAAAATGGCTACACAAAAATTCACCAATTTCGATAAGTTTTTTTTTTAACTCACACTGATATGACAGCTATCACAATATAATCTAATGAAATTGTTTTGAGTGAAGTTAAAGACAACTAAGCACTACTAGAGCAATCTTACAGAAAAATAATGAACTTTTTGGCCAACCCAATAATATTTGTAATAGTGTTTACAAAATTAGCATTAAATTATAGACACTCTGGTATCCTGTTGCTTTCAAAAAATCTAGTATAAGCCCTTTCCCACATCATTAAAGTAATGATGAAAATATGACTTTAACTGCTAGATCACATATCAATATGTCATGAATTATTTATCCAAACTTTTGGTATAAAACATTTAATTTGTTTATATTATTTCCTGTTTTATATAAAGTTACAGCAAACTGAACAAAATCCCTGTGTACATCTCTGTTTCTTCAGAATAAAAAATTAAAAGTAAAATCATTGGATCAAAAGGATACATATTGTTTTAAGGCTTTTAAAACCTAATTCAAATTATCTTCCAGAGAGATTATATCAGTTTACACTTTTATCCACAATGATTTATGCCAAAACCCTAGTCATAAAGAATGTTCAAGTCCATGGGGTAAAATAGAAGACTGGTTCAAGATCTGAAGATTTTTGGATTCTAGCTGTCAATTTCTATGTATCAGAAGGCCAAAAACAAGGAGGAAAGACCAACAACAAAATGTTTAAATCTACCAGCAAAAGTTATACTTGGCATTACACAGTTTTCTTTCATTTTTTAAATCTCTGCATGTTATTATTTTATTTCAAGTTTCACTTATTTCTTTAAGTTTTTAAAAAACTTTTATATTGAATTTATTGGGGTTACATTAGTTCATAAAATTACACAAATTTAAGGTGCACAATTCTTCAACACATCATCTGTATATCGTATGGTGTGTTCACTCCAGGTCAGTTCTTTTTCCATCACCATTTATCTCCCCCCTTTACCCTCCGTTGCTTCCCCCCACCCCCATTTCCCTCTGGTAATGACCATACTGATGTCTGCCTACGAGGGTTTTTGTTTTCTTAATCCCTTCACCCTTTTTACCCAGTTTCCCACCACCCCCTTCCCTCTGACCACTATGAGTCTATTTCTGTTTTGTTTGTTAGTTTATTTTGTTCATTAGATTCCACATATAAGTGAAATACTGTTATTTCTTGAACTTTTAATCAGAAGTTTTATTTCAGAAGTTTTAATTAATTATTTAACTTTTTTTCTTTTATTGATTCTAGAGAGAGAGGAAGGGAGAGGAAGGGAGAGGAAAAGAGAGGGAGAGAAACATCAATGTACAGAGAAACAGCAATAGGTTGCCTCTTGTACCCTGACTGGGGACAGACCCACAACCCAGGCATGTGCTCTGACCAGGAATCAAACCTACAACCTTTTGGTTTCCTGAATAATGCCCAACCCTCTAAGCCACACTTGCCCGGGCTTAAGTGTGTATATAATACATTATATTTTCAAAAATAATCATTTTGAGGAGTGAATTTCAAAGTTCTATTGTCTTTGGAAGGAAGAATAATTTTTGAGTTAATAAAATAGGGTTTAAAAACCTTTCTAATTGAGTCTATTTAATACCCCACTTTAGAAAGAGGTGACAGCATATGAAAATGTTGATCAAGCCTGAGTTCTCTCTAGTGTGTCACAGAATTTTAGTACTTTATGTGTGCCATGAGATGAAAAATGTTGAAAATTGCTGGTTAAGAAGATCAAGTACAAGAAATATCTCTCAGCACAAAGCAGAAATTTTAAAAAATATAGAAACCATAAGGAAATTTTTAAGAAGCTTATTGAACTGATTCTGAACTTCTTTTTACCACAATCCATGATTTTTTAAAAAATTACATTGAAAGCCTGTTTACATGGAGTTGTAATGAAATAAAAGTTCCACAAAACAATACTGACCCTTGCTCTGTGTGTTATTTCAATTTTCATGTTGTAATTAAAAAATTTAAAACCCACACTGAACCCCAATGCTAACCTATCAAATCAGAATTTTCAGAGAAACATGATCATATGGTTGCATAAGAAGCAATTCAAGAGATTCTTGTCATATGAGAAATTTGGAAAACACTAGACTTATTTTAAGCTCCTAAAACTTTAATGCGCATGCAAATCACCTAGTTTCTTATTAAAGTGCAGGTTCTAGTTTAGTAGTTCTGTATTTGCCCAAAAGTTTGCATTTCCAACTAGCTCTGAGGTGATGCTAATGCTACTGTTCAAGGACCAGAACTAATATTTCTGGCCATAGTTAAAGATTAGATGCTTCAAATTCATTTTTGATGTATAACACTAATACCAAAACCTGATCAAAATAGAAAAGGAAAGAAAAATCTATAAATAAATCTCACTAAGGAAAGTAGTTGCAAAAATGTTCAATAAAACATTAGCAAGTTGAATCCAGCAATATATCAAAGGAATAACACAGCCTCTGACCCAAAAGAATTTATGCCAGCAATACTAGGGTGATTCAGTGTTTGGGTCAGTGCTGGTCAGTGGTTAATTCTTTGTGTCAACAAATTTGTGGAAAAAAATAACACAAGCATATTAACAAATTCTGAAAAAAAAAGCACTTAAGAATTTTTTTTAATTCTAAGACATTCCTGTTAATATTTCAAGACAGAATAAAATACAATAGAAACCATTTAAACATAAAGGACTATTTAACAAATTTAACCACAAATATTACCCTAAATGGTAAAAACCAAAGCCATCTTACTTAAATCCAGAAACTATATGGAAATACATGCTAGCATCATTTTTATTTTAATATTGTCTTGGAAGATAGAGGAAATTCAATGAAACAAGAAAATATTAAGGATGTGATTGAAAATTAAGGAAATTCAAGTAAAAAAACACTAGAATAAATAAGAAATTTAGCAAAATGGCTAGGACACACACACACACACACACACACACACACACACACACACGCCCCCCCCTTAGGTCTGTCCAGAAAAAGTCCAATCATTGCTAATATAACAAGAATGGTTTGGCAACATCGATGTAATCTGGCAGCCAAGGGAATTGGACTGGAATGCACATGCATAAACAATGATGACTTCACTGTACGAGTCAGTTGGGGTGGTAGACACCAGTGACTGAGCATGTGTACTCTATGGTCATCACACTGAAAATGACTGCGCGAATAGAACAACGAATCTCTATGAAATTTTGCATTAAGCTTGAACATTCTGCCATTTAAACTGTTCTGATGATTCAGAAGGCCACAGCTATGGACAACTGTTCACTGGCAGCTTCATCCCAACAATGCCTCTGCTCGTGCAACACATCTCATGCAGAGTTTTTTGGTGAAACATCAAATCATCCAGGTGACTCAGACACCCTACAGCCCTGATTTGGTGCTTGGCAACTTTTCTGGATTTTCCAAAAACTAAAACCCACCTTTGAAAGGGACAGGACTTCAGACCATCCAGGAGATTCAGGAAAATACGACAGGGCAACTGATGGCAATTGGGAGAACTGTGTAAGTTTCCAAGGTGCCTACTTTGAAGGGAATTGAGCTGTCATTGTCCTATGTATAACGTTTCTTGTATCTTGTATCTTCTTCAAAAAATGTCCTTTTCCATATAACATGGCTGGATACTTTCTGCGCAGACCTCATCATATATACAAATATATACACACAGAAGTGAATAGATTTTCTTTGACCTAGGTTTAAAAAAAGGAAATATTTTACTTACAATAGAAATAAAAACTACAATATACAGTGAAAATAAATTTAATTGAAAGACTGGATATATTTTAGGCAAAATCATAAAATCTTTTTGAAAGGCATAAACAATATTTGAAGAATTGGAAAATCATACCATATTCTTCAATAGAAAAACTTAATATAAAAAATTTCAATTCTGTCAAAATTAAATTCTAGTCAGTTCCAATTAGAATAGTATGCAGTTTGGATTTTTAAATATTGAATTAAAACCTAAATATGGTGCCCCAAAAAAGGTAAGAAAAGATTAAATGAGTACTTCAGTGAACTTGCCTTACCAGATATCAGAATATTTTATTCCTGTATTAGTTTAAATAAGCTATATCATGGAACATAACACATTAACTTCAAACCCTAGGGCCTTGACACAACAAGAAGTTTACTTTTTGCTCATGCTATTTATCAGGGGGCTCATGTTATACAGCCACTAAGAAATTCAAGGTGATCAAAACCTGTCATCTTGCAGCTGCATTGTTTGGGATTTAGTAGGAAAGAATACATACATCTCTCTCTCTCTCTCTCTCTCTCTCACACACACACACACACACACACACATACACACACACTTCTATGCTTCAGCCTGGAAACAACACATACATGTATATTTTCCACTTGAAAACAATTGGCTGAATTAGTCATTAGGCTCTACCTAACTACAAGGGGCTAGGAAAGGTAAGAGATTTTTGTAGTATTGCTATAGGAATAGACAGATGGATCAATGGGAAATACTGTAGAATATATTAGATCACATATATTTGAAAATTTAATCTGACAAGAATAATTATTTAATTACCTACTAAAATGGATGGAGCTATGAAAACTAGCTAACTGTATATAAAAAAAGTAAAATTTTATATAATATAAAATAACAAGCTCTAGATGAATTAAAGATGTGAATGCAAAAAATAAAACAATGAAAAACTGCCAAAAATATCTAGGAGACTATGTGAGAAAAGCCAAGATTCAGGGAAACTTTTAAAAACCAAAATGCTAGTAAAACCCAAATGCTAAAAAAAAAAATTGTTTAAGTTTTTATGGTGAATACATACATCAAGAAATAAATAAAACATTAGAAAAAAATATTTCAAACATTCATGATGAGTAAAGTGTTTGTACCTATAACATACAAACAACACTTATTAAAAAAATGACTGGAAGACTTTCAAGGCAGTGGAAGAGTGAATGGAAGTCACACTGACCTCCGCCCAAGACCAATATGGAATTACAACTTAATTGCAGAGAAATCACCTGGAACAAATGACTGAGCAATAGCGAGAGAGGAGCCTTACAACCTCAGACAGATGGAAGAATCAGCTTTTGCACACCCTGACTGGTAAGGAGTGCAGTGGAGACTCAAGAGGTGTGGCTGGGTGCCCACAGGCAGCAACACCAGAGGGATATTTAAACAGCCAGTTGGATCCCCCTGAGAGATGGGCAACAGGAACAACAAAGAGCCGTTTAAAGGGTCAATGCAAAAATTTTTATTTGCAGCCACTTACCTTGGGCTCCAGCAAAAGCAGGGGTGGGGCACAGTGGGCTAGAGACACCTGAGGGGAGATTGGGTAAGGAGGCTTTGGGGAGAGAACTGAGGGAATAACTGGTGGGATACTCATGCTGACTCCTCTCCCATACAGAAGCAGCCATCTTGCTCAGGCAGATCACTACACTGAAGGGCATCAATGTGAGAGGACACAATAGTCCTTCCCCCAGGAGGGACTCTCCTCTGCCCTGTGGTGCCTAAACCTGACTGCTGGGTGCAGAGTGAAGAGATTAACAATTGAAGGAGACAGCCCAAGACAGTAGATTCCTGGAAGTCTCTAACGGACTGCCGAAAGTCAGATGGGGTCAACATCTCACATTATCAGGGGCGGAATTAGAAAGAAAAAAAAGCAGTAAATACTACAGGCTACCAAGGCAAGATCCATTGTGCTCTTCTCCAGGATTTGTGATATTTTCTTTACTGCATAGCTTTTTAATGTTCATTTCAGGTCCAGCAAGTTTGTGCATATTGTCATTAGATTTTATACTAATAGTTTATTTCTCTCCTTTCTTATAATAGTCTTAATCTCTTTGCAGCCTTATTAATACTGTTGATAGTGGGATTGCAGGGGGCAGTTATTTTTGCGGATGTGGGCTTGTTTCTTGGGCTTTGTGGTTTTGTTCTTGCAGTACCTGCACAAAAACACACAAGACATGGTGGGCAGAGTGACCTTCAGTCAATTAGCTGGGGGATAGGAACCACCATTCAAAATCATGGAGACTGAGCAGCATGCTATTAAACAATGAATGGGTCAATAATGAGATCAAAGAAGAAATCAAAAAGTTTCTGGAAACAAATAAAAATGAACATACAACAGTCCAACACCTAATGGGACACAGCGAAGGCAGTCCTAAGAGGTAAGTTCATAGCAATGCAGGCTTACCTAAAAAAGATAGAAACATTTCAAATAAATGACCTAACCCTACATCTTCAAGAACTGGAGAAACAACAACAAACAAAGCTCAAAGCGAGTAGAAGGAAGGAAATAGTCAAGATCAGAGCAGAACTGAATGACATAGAGACTAAAAGAACAATTCAAAGGATCAACAAACCCTGGAGCTGGTTTTTTGAAAAGATAAACAAAATTGGCAAGCCTTTAAGCAGACTCATCAAGAAAAAAAAAAGGGAGAGGACCCAAATAAATAATATCAGAAATGAAAGAGGAGAAATAACAGCTGATACCACAGAAATACAAAGGATTGTCAGAAACTACTATGAACAATTATATGCCAAGAAATTTGAAAACCTTGATGAAATGGACAAATTTCTAGAAAAAATATAACCTCTGAATACTGAATGAAGAAGAAGCAGAAAGCCTGAACAGACTGAAAACAGCTGGTGAAACTGAAGCAGTAATCAAAAAACTCCCGGCACACAAAAGCCCTGGACCGGACAGTTTCACAGGAGAATTTTACAAAACATTTAAAGAAGCGCTAACCCCTGTCCTTCTCAGACTATTGCAAAAAATCCAAGAAGAGAGAAGACTCCCAAACTCTTTTTTGAGGCCAACATCATCCTAATCCCAAAACCAGATAAAGACACAACAAAGAAAGAAAACTACAGGCCAGTATCACTGATGAACATAGATGCTAAAATCCTCAACAAAATATTGGAAAACCACATCCAGCAATACATTAAATAGATCATCCACCACAATCAAGTGGGATTAGTCCCAGGGATGCAAGGAGGTTTCAATAATCACTAATCAATAAACATAATACATCACATAAACAAAAGTAAAGACAAAAATCGCATGATCATATCAATAGATGCAGAAAAAGCATTCGATAAGGTACAGCATCCATTTATGATAAAATCACTCAGCAAAGTGGGAATAAAGGGGGCATACCTCAACATAATAAAGGTCATATATGAAAAAACTACAACCAGCATCATACTCAACAGGCAAAAACAAAAAGCTTTCCCACTAAGATCAGGAACAAGACAAGGTTGTCCACTTTCACCACTTCTATTCAACATAGTATTGGAAGTCCTAGGCATAGCAATCAGACAAGAAAAAGAAATAAAAGGCACCCAAATTGGAAAAGAGGAAGTAAAACTGTCATTGTTTCCAGATGACATGATAGTGTACATAGAAAACCCCATAGACTCCAAAAAACTACTTGACCTGATAAGGAATTTGGCAAAACAGTGGGATATAAAGTCAATATGCAGAAATTGAAGGCATTTTTGTACATCGACAATGAAATATCAGAATCAGAAATCAGAAAAGAAATCCTATTTGCTGTAGCAACAAGAAAAATAAAATACCTAGGAATAAACTTAACCAAGGAGGTAAAAGACCTGTACTCAGAAAACTACACAACATTGAAGAAAGAAATTAAGGAAGATGCAAATAAATGGAAGCATATACCGTGTTTGTGGATTGGAATAATTAACATCATGAAGATGTCCATACTACCCAAAGCAATTTATAGATTCAACACAATCCCTATTAAAATACCAATGATGTATTTCTCAGATATAGAACAAACATTTAAAAAAATTTTATGGAACCATAGATGACCCTGAATAGCTGCAGCACTTTTGAGAAAGAAGAGCAAATTAGTAGAGATCACAATATCTGACATGAAACTATATTACAAGGCCAGTGAAATCAAAACAGTCTGGTACTGGCATAAGAACAGACACATAGATCAACGGAACAGAATAGAGAGCCCAGAAATAAACCCATGTATGGGTGGTATATTAATATTCAACAAAGGGGGCAGAAGCATAAAATGGAGTAAAAATAGCCTCTTCAACAAATGATGTTGGGACAGCTGGACAGCTGCATGCAAAAAAATGAAATTCAACCACCAACTTATACCACACACAAAAATAAACTCAAGATGGATAAAAGATTTAAATATAAGTCACGACACCATAAAAGTCCTAGAGGAAAATATAGTCAGAAAACTCAGGTATTCCACACAAGCAGCAATATTTTCACTGATATGTCCCCTAGAGCAAAGGACATAAAGGAAAGTATAAACAAATGGGACTTTATCAGAATAAGAAGCTTCTGCACAGCTAAAGAAAACATCAGCAAAATGAAAAGGGAACCAACCGTGTGGGAAAATATATTTGCCAATGATCCCGCGGACAAGGTTTGATCTCCAAAATATGTGAAGAACTCACACGACTCCACTCCAGAAAGACAAACAATCCAAGGAAAAAATGGGCAAAGGACCTGAACAGACACTTCTCCAATGAAGACATACACAGGGCCCAGAGACATATGAAAGGATGCTCAGCATCACTAGCCAACAGAGAGATGCAAATTAAAACCACAGTGAGATACCACTTCACACCAGTCAGAATGGTCATCATAAACAAATCAACAAACAATAAGTGCTGACGAGGCTGTGGAGAAAAGGGAACCCTATACACTGTTGGTGGGAATGCAGACTGGTGCAGCCACTGTGGAAAACAGTTTGGAACCTCCTCAAAAAGCTAAAAATGGAACTGCCTTTTGACCCAGCAATTCCACTGCTGGGATTATACCTTAAGAATCCTGAATCACCAATGCAAAAGAATCTATGCACCCCAGTGTTCATAGAAACACAATTTACAATAGCCAAGTGCTGGAAGCATCCTAGGTGCCCATCAAGAAATGAGTGGATCAAAAAACTATGGTACATTTACACAGTGGAATACTACACAGCAGACAGCATGTATGGAACTAGAGAGCATTATGCTAAGCAAAATAAACCAGGGGGTAAAAGGCAAATACTGTATGATCTCACCCATAAGTGGAATCTACCCAAGAAAACAAACAGGCAAGAAAAATATAACCAACAACACTGAAAGAAAAAGCAAACTGACAGTAACTAGAGGGGAGCAGGATAATGGGGAGAAAGAAGAGGACGGATTGTCAAGGAATAAGTATAAAGGACCCATGGACAAAGTCAAAGTGGGGTAGGATTGAAGGTGGGAGGTGGAGGTGGGAGATAACAGAAAGTGGTAGCAGAAAAATGGAGACAGCTGTATTTGAACAATAAGTAAGTAAGTAAATAAATAAATAAATAAATAACTGGATGATATCCAACAGAAAAAGAGACAAAAGAAGTGAATAGACAATTTATAGGAAGGAAAATCCATATAGCAAAAAAATCATAAAAGAAATTCAAATTCTCAAGTAGCCTGGAAGAAAAAGTTATGTATTAGAAATGTTATCTATTTTACATGTTTTAAACTAACAAAACTAAAAGACCTTTAATACTTACTACTCGAATAGAGGGTAATTTAATTGATAGTGAAATGTAACCATGTTACCCCTTTTTGGAAGGCAACCTGGCAACATTAAATAGAAATATACAACATACACACACACACACACACACACACACACACACATAAATATAAATATAATGCATTACCTAGAAATTCCCCTTAGAACCTATCTCATAGAAACAAAACATCAGACTATGGAGACACATGTAAAAATGTTTATTGTAACATCATCTTTAGTAGCAAAGATGGGAAGCAGAGTGAATTTTTATGATTATGAAATGGAGTGTATGGTGCATCCATAAAATAAGAATAATATTTAGCCATTGTAAAGAATGAGTTAAATCTAGATCTGTTGGCTCTGAGGCATCCAAACAACATTTTGAGTGAGAAACACAAAATTCAAACAGTAGTGAAAGTCCTATATTTGTATGGGGTTACATATACGGGTATCATGTGTGTTTATATTTATTTTATATAGTATGGAAGAGTCTGGACAAATAAAGGATTTATACTAGCCTGTCAACAGAATTTCCTTTGATACTGGTGGGCCTGTGTTATATGTCAAGGAGGGAGGTCAGTAGAAAGGAAAGGGAAGGAAAAAAGGATAAGGGAAAATATATCAGCTCTTGGAGGGAAAAAAAAGTGTATATGGTATCTTACCTACACAGATAAGTGTGAAAAGTTATCCCTATGTGGGGAAAAAAGTCACTGCTTTATAGAAGGGACAATGCTATTAGGTCCCTCCTCAGAGCATATGTCTAAACCAAGAGATACCTTTGGCTACTATAAGGCAGAGGCTTTTTTTCTTAATGTGAACCCATCATAAATATGCTCTGGGGTGTGTGTGTGTGCGAGAGAGAGAGAGAGAGAGAGAGAGAGAGAGATTAATTCTAGCAAGTCATATATTTCTAGGTCATGGGTACCTGCCATGAAGAACCAGGAGCAGGGAGGAGAGTCACCCACGCTAGCCTCATCCACATGGCAGGGTGAGGAATGCAGACCCTTGAAGGCCAGAGTAAGAAGTGTAGGCGTCCCTCTAAGTGAGGTGAGCAATCCCTGGGATGTTAAGCAGAGTCACACGGTTTAATATCTAAAACACCTCTCTGAAATATTCTCTTTTTCATCCTCAGCCTTAATACAGTCTCTAGGCTTCTCCACTGATATAATTTTCTACTCTCCTCCCTGATTTCCTTTATTGCCAAGATTAGGTGCCCTCCTCCCCGCCACTTCTCTTCACCAGAAAGGGACTGGGTCCAAGGCAGGTCTGCTCCAGCACAGTCTGGAATGTGTGGGTTCTTGACTTCATGTAAGAAAGGTTTCATGACAGGAGTCCAGGTGATGTTGAGAGTGTGCTTATTAAAGCTGAGGACAGGGAAACAAAGGACAGGCTTGACAAAAGAGGCAAGGTCACAGAAACAGGAGTGAGTGTAGACTGAGCTGCCTGGACTTTGGTAAGGAAGTCACAGTAACAGGAGTGAGCCATGCTGGGCTGCGTGGACTCAGAGAACACGTTACAGAGGCAAAGGAGAGTCCTTAGAGACAGTACAAGGGCTTAGCCTGGGACAAGCTGCCACTGCCCACTTCTCCCCGGGTTGCAAGTCTTATGGGGACCCTTGGAGCTTAGGAGAAAGAAAGTAAAAGTATGCACCTGAGAAAAGGAGAGGCACAGGTATGCTCAAAGGTGAGTGCACATTGGGTTCTTTGTCTTAGGGTTCTTACCTGTTTTCTAAAGGTGGGAGTTTTAGGGGAGGTCTCAGAGAAAGGTCTCAACAGAATATTCACTATCTTTCCAGGTGTGTTCTTCAACATGCTGATGCATCTAAATGAATGTAGAGGGAGTTTGGAATCATTCTCTGGTCATTTCACTGTTTTACTTTTATCTTGAATTTGTCTAGCTCTAATTGGGTTTTTGTTATTTATTCCCTGGTCTTCATCTGCTCTGGGGTTTGGCTGATACAAATGGCACTAACAGGGTCTCTCTTATCTATCTCCCTGACCAGGGGGATTTAAGCTCCTTACTCTCTAATTGGGGAGGAGAGGTATAAACCATCTGCTCCTAAGTGTCCTTGGTTAAGGAAGATAAGATCTTTTGATGTATTAGCAGGCTGTTAATTGATCTGCCTTGTTTGACTACTTTGTCTCAGTTTCCCTCATTCCACTTGCCAGGGAATTTTCCTAACTTATTACTACCCTGCCTCAGTAGTACTGCCTGCTCGTGTAGTTGTCTCTTTCTCCTTCACTAGACTGTAAGTGCTTGCCAGATTCTAATACCTTGTTCAAGATACCAACTTGCTCTACTGATGGAGGGTAGAGGGAAAAAGCCTTATGTTTTAGCTTAGAATTTCTTTACTTTCTTTTTCCCCCTAAGCACTGAGCAAAGTTCCTTTAGAAAATGTCAGCCTGCCTCCACCGAAGAGGGAGAAAGAGAGAAACATAGCTTTACACAGCTTGGGAGGAAACATTAAAGGTGGACACGCAACATGCACCCTGTCTCTGAGAGGTAGTGGAAGCAACTGTGAGAGATCAAGGATAGTAGAGGAGGCGTTCCCTTTGCTGTCCCCTTCAAATATGGGAGGGGGGCGCTGTTCTCTTCAGGGCCTCATGGCAGTTTTCTCCTCAGGGTTTAGGGGCTCTCGGAGGACCAGCAGTGTTACGTGCGGTTCATATAATGCTAAAATTCCAGGCTTCAAAGAAAAAAAACCCTAAAAACAAAAACCAGTGAACTAGTAGATGTCCCGCCCCGAGACAGGATCCGCTTTTAGCTCTTCCTAAATCTCGGCAATAAATTTTTAAGCTTTAAAAAGCTCCCCGAGACACACTTTACGCACTCGCCGGAGATGCGCGAAAGCAGGCAGGATTAATGCGTAAACGCGGCTCCCGAGAGAATGCGGGCTTGCGTCTACCCGAGCCTCCTGCCCGCTTCCAACTGTTCCGAGTCCCCGCAGTGAAGCGTGGATCGCGGGCAGAAAGGTAGATGGCCCCCCAAGAAAGGCTCCGAAGGTTCGAGTCCTCACAGAACCGCATATCTGGCAGTCTGGCTGGCACTGGCTCCAAACCTCAGCCCATCTCGGCTTCTCTAAAAACAGTTCGCACGAGCCCTTCCCACGTCCTTCCAATACCTAGTACCAGCTCGGCCGTTTGAAATGGCCTTGGACTGGGAGACTAGGCTTCGAAGCCCGCCAGGGAGGGGTGGCCAGGGAGGGGTTAGGCCAGGGAGGGGTTAGGGATGGGAGGCAGACAGAAAAGGCGGACCTGCCCTCCAGTCCCTACGCAAACCTGGAAGCGGGAAGGTAGAAGAGTCCCCCCACTACCACCACCACTGTGTCACGCAGGTTCCCGCTGTGGCCTGCAGGCCCGGAGGCATAGAGGCAGGGGCTGCCAGGTCCCCAGGCAACGAACACGAGGCCGCAGTGGATGCTGGCAGAGAGCCCCGCGCCGCGCGTCTGGGAGACGCACTGCTTATAGGTGGCTCCTGCGCTCACCAAGCTTCTCAGGGAACGCAACCCAGTCCTAGTTGTCTGTATGGGCGGCTCATCTGGAGAGCCCAGCTGGAGTTTTTCGTGGAGCAAGGAGTCAAGCTACCAAAGAGGTTGGGGTGTATATCCCCAAAGCTTAGAGCTTATCCCTGCATCCTAGGGGAATCGGCCCGCCAGGGAAAGAAAGTAGGTATTTGGAGGTGTTTCCTAAACACGACCTCAGTAAAGTTATTTTCCGGAAACCGGAAACCAGACATCCTGCCGTCTCGCTTCTCCAGAGTCGCCAGAGCCAGCGCGCAGTGCACTCCGGCTGGAGCGCGGGCTTGAGCGCTGCCGCAGGGTAGCTCTGGCAGGTCGCCCCGAACACTTGCCCTACTCCCCAGCCACAGGCAGGTGCCTCTGCAAAGCTGTCGCAGCGCTCCGAGCTGCCCTCCCTGGAAGTTCAGTGTGCATCACTACAGCTCATTCTCAAACCTTTCCTTTTCCCCCTTGGTTCCAGCCGCAACCCCAGCTGGAGCAATTACTCCGAGGTTACCTAGCGCCCCCTGGCGGAGTGCGTGGGGCGTCCGACTTGCAGACTCCCACAGCAGGTACAGGGAGCTGCAAAAGGCGTGGTGGATGCGACGCTGGAGTGAGACAGCTGGCAACAGCTGACGACGCTGCCGCGCTGCGCATCCGGACTGGCGAGTACGCAGCCCAGGTACTGCCCCTTCCTGGTAAAACAATCCTGCCAGGCTTTATAAACCTCGCGCGCAGCCTGCAGAGGTTCCTCTGCTAACTCCCAATCCTAGCAGGACCCGAGCCAAGAGGCGCCTGAGAAGCTGCAGGAGGTGGCGGCGGCAGGGGCTACGGCAGGGGCGACAGCGAAAACAAGCGAAAAATTTCCAGCTGGACACGGAGCTCCAGAATTCCGGCCGTAGACTCAGAACTTTTATGGGTCGCGCTGTGACGAGCACCCTTTGTGCCCCCAAGTACTCATGAAGCACAGAGCTTTTTTGCCTTCCTCGCTGCAGGCAGTGGGGGTAGGAGTTGTAAGCAGCAGCAGGTGCTGAAAGGCGGGGGTATCCTGCTTTCTGGAAACGTGACCCACGGAATTTCTCTCCCATTTTTTCAGCCCAGCGCAGAAGATACGCGGTCTCCAGATTTCTGAACTCAAATGCTTCCTGGACCTTGAATGTGGAGGCATTCGGTATCACCAGGGGCAGGCAAGATAGCAAGCAATCATCTTCAGAGCTCCAAGTCTCCTGCTTGCACGGAAGAGGTCTGCCAGAAGGAGCCTGTAGCCCTTCTGTCTTGGTTAAGCAGGACCCTGACCCCAGGCGCTGGCCTCGGGACCTTGCTGCAAAGTGGGTGCGGGTACAGAGAGAACGGCTTAACCACTTAACCGAGGAATGGATAACGTCCTCCCTGTTGACTCTGACCCCTTCCCAAACATCTCCACCAACACCTCAGAGCCCAACCAGTTCGTGCAGCCGGCCTGGCAAATTGTCCTTTGGGCGGCTGCCTACACGGCCATCGTGGTGACCTCTGTGGTGGGCAACGTTGTGGTGATGTGGATCATCTTGGCCCACAAGAGAATGAGGACAGTCACCAATTATTTCCTGGTGAACTTGGCCTTCGCAGAGGCCTCCATGGCTGCGTTCAACACAGTGGTGAACTTCACCTATGCTGTCCACAACGAGTGGTACTACGGCCTGTTCTATTGCAAGTTCCACAACTTCTTCCCCATCGCGGCAGTCTTTGCCAGTATCTACTCTATGACAGCCGTGGCCTTGGATAGGTGAGCTTCCCTTTGTGGAAAAGGGAAAAAATGACCACAGAGGACCATGGCTTTGCTCTGGGGGTGTGGGGTTGGGTTGTGTGGGGTTGAAGCTGAAGTTGATTTTTACTGACAGACAGCTGTTGATGGTGAGACTTTGTCTTGTCTCCTTCTTTTCTACTCTATTTCCTCTTTCCTCCCATCACCAGTCTCCCTTCCTTTCTTCACAAAATACCCTTTTTTCTTCATGTAACCCTCTTCTCTTCATCCCTTTGCCACTCATCTCCCGGACATTTTCCTTTCAACTCCTGCTTTGCTCCTTTCCATGTATTTCTTTTCTCCCTGAAAGCCTGAAGGGGATGCCCAGGGCTGGGCCAAGGTGTGGGTTCCTCTCTGGTACTTTCTAAACCCTTGCAGGCCTGCTTCTGTGGGGCAGCATCTTGGTGCCTTCCAGTGTTAAGTATGCCTAGCCGGAACTGATCATTTTTCATTTTTTCCTGAATATTCAGGAACCTGCTGCTCCCACCTCAAAATTCCAATATTATTTGGATGTGAAATACTCAGATTCTAATTCAGCTTCCTCTACACTGCTAGAAGTTGTCCTCCATGAGTGAGAAGCAGTTACACTATTCTTAAGGCATTCCACAGATAGGGAGCTTACCCAGGAGTTTCTCTAAATCTCTCTTGTTAAGTGAGATCAATGTTTTTAGCCTGTTTGTATCCACAGAGAAACATGCTTGGAAAAGACAATTGAGAACTCTTTCTTTCCTGTAACCACCAGGTTAGGGTTTCAAAAGCTGATTGAATGTGAAAAGATTGGCATCTCAAACAGTGGGGTGAGCACTCTGGAGTGAATGGCCCCCCAGGTGGCATGATGGGAAAATGATTATTAGAGCACAGCTCTGTTTGTGTTGACTTTTTGTGGGTGTCCTAGGTATCTCATGTGTATATCTATGTGTGCATCAGTGTTAAATGTTTACAGGGCACGTGGAGGTAGGTTAAAACACCTGCCACTGTGATTTTAAAATGGGTCCTTTGATGGCCTTGCTGAGATAAATGAATTTGAGAAACTCAGAAAAGGAGCTAGGGAAAAATCTTCAAAAAAAATTCCCAAACTTTTGTGTAAGGTTGTTTATGATTTGCAATCAATTTGAGCTTCTATAGTGAATGAACACTTCTAAGACCAGAGAAGGCTACATTTCCTTTGCATCGGTGTCCAAATGCCAACTTCTAAGCTCCGTGTACACCTCCCTTTATGCAGCTCTTATGTGCTTAATATGTTGTGTGTAAGGCAACTTATGGTGAATCCATTATATTTTAAATGTGGAAGGAAACCAATTACTCAAAGTGGTAGTGAAATGAATTCTTTTGTAAAATTATCTTTTATGCTACTCTGGTTTTCAGATATTCAGTTTGCTAAAAGTAAACACTTGTAAATCTTTCTGCACCGACTTGCTCCTTTACCTCACAGTAGCCCCCTTAACTTAGAAAACCCACGGTGTGATATATAACTGAATATAGGTGCGGTGGAACTAGTACCTTTCACACGCTATCTTGATGATCCTAAATTAGAAGGAGAACTGGTATTTTTTTTACTGCACTGGGACCATGCATGAGCTCAAGAGACCATGCATGCATAGTCAGTCGGTATGAGCACCAGTGGACAGCTCTTCTGCTTTGACTTCTGCAGAAATGACATGCTTTACAGCTTTGCTCTTTCCCTTGGAACTTAGAAGGTTAGGGGCAGGCAGGAGTCAGGGTCAAAGTCTTCACTGGAGACTGGGCAGGGAGCTGCCTTGACTCTGGTATCTCAAGCTCCACTGTTTTTTTCCAGGCAAACCATAGACAGGACCCTGCTCCTGTGTGAACACTGCTCAGTGACGTCAGAGGATCTCTGGTGCCAAAGCTGGGGGAAACAACACCAAGAAATGTTCCATGTCCCTAGTGTACAGATACAACACAAGGATGCTATTAGTGACATGCTTAAGGTTAGAGTTCAAGCTAGAGTTAGGAATTAGGTGACAGGGCTGTCTCTCCAAGTCCTCCCAGTGTTTCTTCCGTATTTCCTTGCTCACCTCTTGAGCACACAGTGAATTAATCCCTTCAGGGCCTCTGAAGAACGTAGCTCCCCTGCATTTGTGGCCATCCATTCTCTCCAGTTTTAGAATGGAAGGAGCCTTAAGCTCTCTCCCTGTGAATGATCTCTCCCTTCTCCATCATGCCAGTGCAGGCTGTGAGAAAATGGAAAGCTACTTCTTGTATGTTTGTTGAATCTTTCACAAATAACTTTTGAATCAAGTCTTAAATAATGAAAGCAGACCTGTTCATTGCAGAAAACTGAGGAAGTATGAAAAGCGTAGGTGCAAAAATACAAATCAGCCATTACTGTCCTATGCAAAAATAATAATTGTTAACATTTGAATTTCACTCTTATGACTATTACACTATATAAGAGAGGCCAGATTCTTTATAATTTTGTAGCTTACTTTTTTCTATTGATATTAATGGAAAATATTAATAACATTTTCCCATGCCATTAAAAATTTTTCAATAACATAATCTTAATGGCTTCCTATTACTCTATTATATGAATGTATTATCATTACTTTAAGCATTCCCCTACTGTTGAGTATCTAGGCCATTTCTAGATATATTTCTACTATGATTAATACACTACTATACATTTCTGTATGATAATTTTTTTTTGTTTTCTGCTCATATTCTTAGGATAGATTCCCAGAAGTGAAATTACTGTGTCAAATGAAATCAATTTTTTTAAAAAACTTTCCCTTCTAATTTTAAAGGATTATAAACTCTGAGCAAAGCAAAGAGCATGTCTGTTCTCTCTTGTTTACATTATCTCCTCAGCACAAAGCAGAGTACTTGGCACCTCGCAGTCACTATGTTTATTGAATAAGTAAATAATGAATAAAATAATACATGTTCCTAGAAGAACATTTTGAAAATACATAAAATTACTTGAAAAATATAAAAATTATCTACAATCCCACTCTGACAGATAACCAGTTAAAATTCTGGAATGCTAGTTTATACTTATTTTGTGTGTGTGTTACTTATGCCACACAGAGTCAATCACACTTTTAAGGATACATTTTGGACCATAGTACAAACGGTTTCAATAGCTGCTTTTTGTTTTTGTTTTTTATTGTGTTCCTTACCTTCATATCATGAAATAGTCTTAAAAATAGGATTTTTAATGGATGCATTATATTTCATGGCTATAATCATTTATTTAGGTATTCTTCTATTTTTAGACATGAATTGTTTCCATTTGTAATGATCACAAGCAACTTGGAAGTGAATATTCTGGATATAAGCCTTTGAAAATGTCCCTTGTTCTTAGAAGAATCTCATTGAAGTGGAATCCCTGGGTCAAACTGTCTTTGCTAAACTTCCTTCTAGAACTAAAATATATGCACAGAAAAAAATTACCAGCAGCAGATTTTAGTACTAATGTAAATCATTTCTATAATCTTTCCATAGAACAGGGAAAGAGGGAGAGACCAAGAGACAGGGAGACTCAGAGAGAGCAGGGAGAAAGAGAAAAATCCCCTTCATAAGAATACTTATTTATTGAAAGCAATGGTTTCCTAGAATAAAAAAGTTGCAGAGACAAATACACCTAAATAAGATTAAGTCTACCTCTAATTAAAGTCTAAAAACACCAAGAATTTTATCTTTTCAAACTCCTTAATTTTCCCACTTAAAATAAAATTTAACTTTTTCCTATTATAAAAATCAAAAGGTGTATATGGTGTTTCATGAAATTAGAATCCAGGGGACACTGAGAGGTGACTCCTCCATTTTGCAGGAGCTGGTGATAATAGCAGGTTCTAGTATTTGGGGCAGTACCTAAGAAGAGAGGAGGGGGACCAGTCCCTAAGTTCATTAAGAGGGGCTATAGGGACAATAGGTAACTTGGCTTGGAACTAAGCACGCAGCAACAGGAGGCTCAGAAGAACATCAGCTTGGTAACACTGCTTCTCTACCTGGTAGGAGCAGATATAATCTCAGCAAAATGAAAGAGGAAGGTTGCTCATTACTCAGACTGGTTCTGGATATGTTGTGTTTGAATGAAAGGAAACGTCCAAATGATGATGATCTCTGGACAATATGAAATGTGGTCAGGACCAAAAATATAGTTGCTCAGACCGCGGTAATGGTGAAGGCAAAAGAAGGAATGAACTCTCTAAGAGAATAAAAGAGGAACCAAGAGCAAAGAAATGCATGCATAATAAAAACTCTACTCACTCATCCCTGATGTCTACCCCACCCTGCCCCAATCATACTCAGCTACAAGTTTAAGCAGGTTTCTTCCCAAGTCTTCACTCGACCTGCATTCTGTCCTTGAACCTCAACCTGTTGGCTAGAGTTGGATTCCATTGTATAAGCCAGGACACTCCTTCTCCCCTACTCCCAGGGCCAGACTTAGATTCTAGGATCCTTTGCACTAATTTAGGTGGACCTTATAACCCATGAACAAACACAAACACCCCTGTGATGCTGAGAATAGTCATTCCCTAGAAACTCATCCACCACAACTGTTCTTGTCTTTTCAAATCAGGAACCTCAAATGTCTAAGTTGATGTGGATCAAACTCAAATATGTTTCATCTTGGATGGGTCATTTAGGCTGCAGGACCTTTCCTAGAGAAGTTCAATGCCCACCTACTTCCTGGAGCCGCCCCAATGCACTTGCCACACCCTCTCTCTGCTCATGTGAGCCCACACTCTCTTGAATGCTCAAGGCCCTTCATTTTCTTTTTGGTTTTTGGTATTTATTTGTTTTAAAACATCAGAAGCAAAAGTTCAACTGTGGGGAAATAAAGAGTAATTCTCAATGTGAAATCACATAATAACTACATAAGGCTTTTTAACTATTATTATTATCACTAGCAAATGATAGAATGAAGGAGAAACACTCACTGTTAAACTTGAATAAAGATCTTCAGTCAATCAAAGGACAATGCCACCAGGTATGATGTTTCCCAACTCTGGGCCTCATGTCCTTCTTCAAAGGGATTATGCTACATACAGGGGCAAATAAGACTGATTGAGAGATAAACTACAATATAAGGTGCCAGGAAGTATGTTTTATATGGGTTGTACTGACAAATTCTACAGGAAAGGAGAGGAGGAATTATGTCCAGCAGTGAGGATCAAGGAAGACCTCAAAACATGGCAATTGAATTGGGCTTTGAAGATTACATAAGGCATTTAGAGAGGATGATAAAGAAAGGTGACATTACAGGTAGAAGAAGCTGTATGACACAAGTGTAGAGGTAAAAAGTTGTACACAGTTTGCAGAGCATGACAGTCTGACTCAGTTGTAGTAAATTCACAAGTGAATTAGGGAATGAATGGAGGTGTTGGTGGGAAGAAAATGAGTATAGTTTTTGTAAGATTTGATGTGAAAATATAATAGTTAAAAATGCACAATGTACAACTTGAGAAGTGGAACTAGAGAATGAGAAGCCAAGAATCAAAATATAGATTTAGGAGTTCTCTAAGCTATTAAAGTTTAGGAAGTAGAGAGCAGCACTTTTATCTACATACTTTTCCAGAGAAGAAGCTAAAGATTCATGGGAATGTCCTAGCAGATAATTGGGGGAAAGGGGAGGAAGAAGGAAAAAACAGATAAAGATGTAGTGGAGAAATTAGGATCTGTCAAATGCCAAAGGTTAAGAGACTTGTAGTTGGTTATATTAATTAGTGTCATTAGAATTCAAAGATGATGACACTGGATTTGACAAAGAACATTGGTGACCAGTGAGAGGTAGTGTCAGCAAAATATAAAAAGATGGGATAAAATTACATGGCAGTGAAGGGAATGGCTCTTCCTCATCTATCATCAAACTATTACTGAGCACCTAACAACGTGCCAGACGTTGAGGCTGTAGCACACTTCCTTTGCCTTTTGCTCTCAGTCTCTGGGGACTGACAAAGTCATGAATATCCTGATAACCCAATGCAATTAATACAGTACTGTGGGAGCTTGGAGGCTGAGCAGAGAACTACCTTTGGGAATATAGAAAAGACTTACTGGTAAAATAAAGAAAAGGGAGAATGGGAGAAGGAGGAGAAGGAGGAGGGGAGAAAAGAAACAGCGAAGTACTGAAAACAGTGTGGAGTTTTAGGGGTATTTTTAAATTTACTTCAAGAACACTGGATTGGACTTACACTGATTTATTAACGTTTGTCACTTGGAAACTAGACAGAAGATTTCCTGTTAAAAAAATTGATAACAATACCTTACTTTTTTGCATTCTCTCCAATCCATTGTCTCATCTAATCCTCAATACCAATCAGGATTCTGTTTTTACCTTTGAAAGACTATTAGACACAGTTTCTTTTAGCACTGACCTCCCACTCTCCACTCCCTGGTAGCTTGGAGACCCGAAAAATTTGCTTTCATGTGCCTTAGACAGCTGCCTACGTATCCTGCTTAAAGTGGCTTTTGGATGCTATATCATCAAAGGAAAGCTGTCACAGGAGGCAAAAAAGTGAGTTAAGGGTCCTAATGGGCAGAGAGGACATTAGAAACCCTTTTGAGAATTTTCCACACAAATCGAAATTCAACCCTGCAAACAAAACCTAGATCGGACCATTGTAAGAATGTCAAATTCTGCTGAAATATTTTTCTCACTTTGTCTCATTTGTTAAATTTACTCAATTCTGAGTCATTACAAAAGTATTCTTTTTGTTGAACTGAAATCTGCCTCTGATTTCGGGCTGCTCCTAAAAAGATTTCTGTGTGGCCATCTTTCCGATACATACCCCCAAGAGCTTCTCCATCCCTGGTTATCTGTCCCTGGTTTCCTCATCTTTTCATCCTTGTTTGTCTCTACTGGCTATGCTCATTTGTCAATGGTTAACTGAAAAGTTAACTAATGCCCTGAACTGCACATTGCCCTAATACCATTACTTTGTCTAGCTCAACCTGCTGTAGGGCTGACATTCTACCTAGTGACTTTGTTGTCCTCCTGGATTTAGCTCAAGTGCCATCTCCACTAAGAAGCTGACCTTACCCTGCAAGTCTAGATGAGATGCCTTCTTTTCCATTCCCATGTCTTTTATCCAGTGAGGTTGTACTAGTCTGTTACTTGTTGGGCTCTCCCTCACTTCCTTGCCCACTAGGTTGCAAGCACCATGAAAACAAGAATGCTTTATTTGGTTTCCTGTTCCCAGAAGCGATCCAGCTGCCTGACCCAGAGTAGGTACTCATAACCTGTGTGCAGTGGTTGAATTGGCATACCTCTCTCCTGCACATTATCAACCAAAATCTGAAAACCAGAACCAATGAATCAGGCAGACCACAATAGTCTACATAAAAAGTATGATGAAGAATGAAAGCAAAATCAACCCTCATCTTACTGCCCAAACACCACTGTTGTCAATTCTTAGGCACTGTTTCTGTACCAAACTTTTTCTATACGCATAAGATAATTCTTTTTAAAATTTAACACAATAAAGTATGAAACATTTTCTGAAACTGAAGCTCTGTATGACTCTGCTTACTAATTACAAAATACCATATTTTAAATAATCCATCATCCTGGGACTTTGCAGATGTTTCTAGCTTTTACTACAATGTAGTTTGTGATCAATATGTTTTACTTAAACTTGCACAGGTGCATGATTATTTGGGTAAATTCTTAGGAAAAAAAGTCTGTGCAGAGTGATGGACATTTTAAGGCATTGGCTTTATTCTGCTAAACTGGTCTTCAGAAAGCTTTAGCAATTTAGCAGCATGAATCAGAATACATAGACCCATTGTATAGGAGTGCTCCTCTCCCCACATTCCTAACAGTTTCAGAAACATCTTTTCCAACTTAAAAGATTTAAAATGTTATTTATGTTTGTAGTTCTTACTAGCGAGATTGAATATTTTTGTGTATTTTCTATTCCTTTATATGTTTTTGTATGAATTACCTATTCACAACCCTAGGAAATTTTTTAATTAAATCTTTGTTTTTAAGTTACATATTGAATTGCAGAAATTATGAGAGGTCTGTCTAGAAAAAGTCCAGCCATTTTAATATAATGAGAACAGTTTGTGTGACATTGATGTAACCTGGCAGCCAAAGAGAGTGGACTGGAATGCACATGAATGAACAATGACAACTTCACTGTACTAGTCAGTGGGGGTGGTAGAAGCTGCTGAGTGTGCATGTATGCTGTGTGGCCACCACATTCAAAATGACTGAATGAATAGAGCAATGAATCTGCATCAGATTTGGCATTAAGCTTGAAAATTCCTCTGCAGAAACTATTTGGATGATTCAGAAGGCTGCAGAGATGGATAACTTGTGATTGGCAGCTTCATCCCAACATGCCCACTGCTGCATCACATCTGGGACAGAGTTTTTTTGAGAAACATCAAATCACCCAAGTGACTCAGCTCTACCAAAACCCAGAATTGGAGCCCTGAAAATTCTGGCTTTTCCCAAAACTAAAATCACCTTTGAAAGGGAAGAGATTTCAGACCATCAAAGAAATTCAGGAAAATATGACTGGGTGTCTGATGACAATTGGGAGAACTGTATAAGGTCCAAAGGTGCCTACTTTGAAGGAGACTGAGGTGTTATTGTCCTATGTACAATGTTTCTTGTATGTTGTATCTCCTTCAGTAAATGTCTCTATTTTTCATATTACATGGTTGGGTACCTTCTGGAAAGACCTATATTAAGGATATACCCTTTTGATATAATATGCTACAAAATTTTTTCACATTCCTGCTTAAAATTTTAACTTCCTTTTCAGTGATTATCTTAACTTTACTTATTTTTTTATAGTTACATCCATCCACATTTTTCTTTTATAGTTTCTCCCTTTGGTGTTATACTTAGCAAGGACTTCCTCAACTCAAAAGTAAATAAATATGCACAAACAATTTTGTTTGCTTTTATAGCTTAGAAATTTTACTTAAATCTTTGCTTCTTGTACATGCCCTGACTGAAGATCAAACCCACAACTTTAATGTATGGGAGCGACCTTCTAACCAACTGAGCTACCAGCCAGGGCAATGCTATACATGTTTAAACTGTCGTCCAAATGCCATTTATTGAATGATCATTTCCCTACTGATCCAAGACATTTCCTTTGTCATACGTTGAATTTTATTACTACTTAGGCTGTTTCTGATCTATTTTGCTGACTGACTATTCTTTTAATAGTGGAAACATGGGTTTATCCATCCTGATAAACTCCAAATTCATTATTAAAAATCCCCCTGTTGAAAAGTCCTGTTGTAATTTTTATTGGAAATTTGTTAAATTTAGCAATTAACTTTAGGGGAAATTGTTGCACATGAAGTTTTTTTTCTTTTTCAGTGTATGAACATTGTGTATTTCCTGTAAATTTTCTTATACAATTTTTGTGTTTTCATTCATCTAATCCCTAACATTTATTTTTTAATTTAATCTTTATCTTTATTGTATTTTTTTCATTACTATTTAGTCCCGTTATACTTCCCTCCCCCTAGCAATCTCCCTCACATTTATTTAAATGTTTTAAAATTTAACATTTTTGATTGCTAGTGAAAACGCAATCATTTTCTCATTATTGTTTTCTAGTGGGTTATTGCTGGTATATTAATGAGCTATCAATAATTTTTTTGAAACATTTTGAAAGCTGCTTCCTAATGAACCCTGTAGAGATGAAATTCCAATGTATTTCCTATTTTTTCCACAGATTTTTCTAATAATTATATACTAATCTATAAATCATTATCTTTTCTATTTTGCATCCAGTGTCTGTGACTTCTTTTTTATTATATCTTTGGAACAACGTTAATAAAAACTGGTGATAGTAAGCATCTTTTCTTATCACTGTCTTTCAAGGAATGTTTCTTTTACTATATTGTTAAATATGTTGGCTGTTAGTTTAAGACAGACATTTTAAAATTACATCATTCAATTCCTAGTTTATCAAGAGAGTTAATCAGATCTAGTTATTTAATTTACCAATTCTCCTTTTGGCATCTATTGGTACATTTTTTTAAAATTTCCTAGTTTTCAGGTATTCTGAAACTCCTAGAATAAACAGGAGTTGGTCTTATCCTTTGTTTTATCAGCACACTGCTAGATTTGCTTACTAATATTTTAGTTCCATTTTGCATTTTTGCTATAACCTCCATTTCATTTTTGTTTTTGGTTTTTTCTTTTCAAGTTTTGGGTTGAGGGTTATAAGTGGGGTGTTTCCTAAAACTTATTCTGTTTGCTGAAATAAGTGAACTTCAGTGAGGAGTTTTTTTTTCCAACCAATTTCTTGGAAGATATTGCTTCCTGCTTTTTCTCTGTTAGCACACAGTAGTAGTACAGCAGGTGTTTGAATCGTTGTCTTCTTAAGCTTCATTTCATTGAAACATTGATGAGATGCATAGGAACTTAATGCTTGTTCATATCAGTTAGCCTGTGGTAAATTGGTTTCATTTTCCATCATTTTGCCTGAAGTCATAGAACCTACCCACAACCTTTAAGTGAGGGCTTACTGTACAGGACTTATCCCAGTCCCTTCAGGTGAAGCAAAAGAAATAACACAATAGGTTATTGAGAAAACCAGTGAGTGAAGTCTACACAGTAGTTCGCAGATTTCACTCTCAATTTAGGAGCCTCACTAGCCAATGATGCTCAGTTGGTTGGGCCAAGTTGGTTGGGCAAAGTGAAAGGTCCCCAGTTGATGCTGGGTCCAGGAACATGCCTGGGTTCAGGTTTTGTCCAGGGTGCGTACTAGAGGCAACCAATTGATGTCTCCCTTTCTTTCTCCCTCACTCCTTCTCTCTGTAAAAATAAATAAATAATAAAATCTTTAAAAAAAACAAAACAACAACAACAACACAGCCACACACTTGTGAGGACAATCAATGCAAAGCCAGCCCACGGCAGATCAGGGGAGAGTGCAGCAGTGGTTCTTAGTGCTCTGAACCACTGGACACAATTATATGTCCCAGGAAAGACACACCCTCATGGGCAGACACAGATTTTGACAAAATCCAGGAAAAATGTAACTGATAAAAAAACATATAGCATCCCAGACTTTTTCAACTTGGGTGTGCATTTTGTAAGACTTGTAACAAGACCTATGATTAATGAAACCGTCTATTTAAACACCTCAGTAATTAAAATTTTACATTGCAAATTTAAAAAATTAAACTTAATTTTTAAAACATTGAGTTTTAATTTTCCAGACAATCCCTTCTATAAACAATATGAATAAGGCAAGGAAGTAAATATTATTGAATACAAATAAATCTTAATCATTATACCTACAGGCAACTGGTTTCTAATTTTTTTTAATTATTTATATTGAGTATTTATGATGCTAACATTTATTGTTTAATATTTTAAAAGTATGACACATACAAACAGTAAATACTATTCAAATACAATAAAATAATGAGGATGCTCTCTATGTACAGACATTGAAAAGTTTCCAAGATATATTACATTCTTTAATTTTTTAAAAATATTTTTATTGCCCTGACCAGTATGGATCAGTTGGTTGGGCATTGTCCTGCAAAGTGAAAGGTTGCAAGTTCAATTCCTGGTCAGGGAACATGCCTGGGTTGTGGGTTTGGTCTCTGGTCAGGGCACGTGCAAGAGGTAACCAATTGATGCTTCTCTCTCATATCAATGTTTCTCTCCCTCTCTTTCTCCCTCCCTTCCCTTCTCTCTAATAATAAATAAATAAAATTAAATATATATTTTATTGAATTCATTGGGGTTACATTGGTTAATACATTGTATAGTTTTCAAGTGTACAATTCTATATTACATCACCTGTATGTGTATTGTGTATTCCTCACCCAAGTCAAATCTCCTTCCATCACCATTTATTCCCCTTTATCCTTTTCTACATGCCTCCACTCCCCTTTCCCTCTGGCAATCACCATACTACTATCTGCATCCATGAGGTCTTTTTCTTTTCCTTAATCCCTTTCCCTTTTTCACCCAGCCCACTCAAACTTCCTCCTCACTTGCAGCTGTCACTCTGTTCTCTGTATCTGTGGGTCTGTTTCTATTTCATTCATTTGCTTATTTTGTTCATTAGATCCACCTGTAAGTGAAATCATATGGTATTTATCTTTCTCTGACTGGCTCATTTCACTTAGCATAATGTTCTCCAGGTCCATCCATTCTCTTGCAAACAGTATGATTTCCTTCTATTTTACAGTTGAATAGTAAGTATTCCATTGTGTAAACGTACTACAGCCTTTTGATCCACTCTTCTACTGAAAGAAGAAAACACAGGCAGTAAAATCTTGGATATTGCTTGTAACAATATCTTTTTCTGATATATCTTCTGAGGCAAGGGAAACAAAAATAAATAAATAAACAAATGGGACTATACCAAACCACAGTTTTTTCTCAGCAAAGGTGACCATTAACAAAATAAAAAGAAAACTCACAGAATAGGAGAATATATTTGCCAATATATCTAATAACGGGGTTAATATCCAAAATTTATAAACAACTTATAAAACTTAACACCAAAAAAACAAACAACCCAATTAAAAAATGGGCAAAGGACCTGAATAGACAATTCTCCAAGGAGGATCTACAGATGGCCAATAGACATATGAAAAGATGCTCAATGTCACTAATCATCAGAGAAATGCAAATTAAATCCACAATGAGTATCACCTTACAGCAGTCAGAATGGCTCTCACCAATGAATCAGTAAACAAGTGCTTCTGAGCATGTGGGGAAAGGGGAATGAACCCTTTTGCACTGTTGGTGGGAATGCAAATTGGTGTAGCCACTGTGGAAAGCACTATGGATAAACCTCAAAAAATTGAAAATGAAGCTGACTTATGACCCAGCAATCCTACTTCTGGGAATTTATCTGAAGAAACCTGAAACAGTAATTTGAAAAGACTGTAAGCACCCCTATGTTCATTGAAGCATTATTTACAATCACCAAGATATGGAAGCAGCCCAAATGTCCATCAGTAGATGAATGGATAAAACAATTATGGAACATTTACACAATGGAATACTACTTGGCCATAAAAAAGAAGAAAATGTTACCCTTTGTGACAGCAGGGATGGGCCTGGAGAACATTATGCTTAGTGAAGTAAGCCAGTCAGAGAAAGACGAATACCATATGATCTCACTCATGTATGAAATTTAATGAACAAACTGAACTAACAAGCAAAACAGTGACAGGCTCATTGAGTGCAGGTTGACAGTTCTGTGGGTAGGGCGTTTAGGGGTGGAGGGACCAAGCAAAAAGGAAAAAGGACTCATGGACATGGACACAGCATGGCAATTGTGTGGGGAAGGGGGTATAAGGGAAATAAACAATAATGGAAAAAATACAATAAAATTTTTTAATCTTGTTCACCTTTACAAAAAATGAGTTTTTAGTTTCACTGATCTTTTGTATTTTTTTTAAGATTCTTGTTTATCTCTGCTCTGATCTTTATTATTTTCTTTCTTCTACTCACCCTGGGCTTTGTTTGTTTTTTTCTTTTTCCTTTTAGTTTTTTTTTTAAATTAATCTTTATTGTATTTTTCCCATTACCATTCAGTCCCTTTATACCTCTAATTCCCTTAAGTGTTATGTTAAATTGTTTATTTGAGATTTTTCTTGTCTCTTGAGATAGGCTGGTAATGCTGTGAATTACCTTCATATGACTGCTTTCACTGTGTCTCATAGATTTTGCATTGTTGTATTCTCATTTTTATTTGTTTCAAGGTATCTTTTGATTTCTTTCTTGATCTCATTGTTTGCTCATTCATTATTTAATAACATGTTACTTAGCCTCCATGTTTTTGTGATTGTGATTGATTTCTTCTTGTGATTGATTTCTTCTTGTGATTGATTTCTAGCTTTATACCATTATGATCAGAGAAGATGCTTGATATGAGTTTTATTTTATTTTTTTAAATATTTTATTTATTTTTTTTTCAGAGAGAGGGGAAAGGAGGGAGAAAGAGAGGGAGAGAAGGTTCAGTGCATTGCTGCCTCTCATGCATCCCCTACTGGGGACCTGGCCCACAACCCGGGCATGTGCCCTGACTGGGAATCGAACTGGTGACCCTTTGGTGTGCAGGCCGGCGCTCAATCCACTGAGCCACACAAGCCAGGGCAGAAATAATTTTAATCTTCTTAAATTTATTGATACTTGTTTTGTGTCCTAACATGGTGTATCCTCGAAAATGTTCCATGTACAATTGAAAAGAATGTGTATTCTGCTGCATCAGGATGAAATGCTCTGAAGATATCAATTAAATCTATCTAACCTAGTGAGTCATTTAAGGCTGTTGTTTGCTTGTTTATTTTCTGTCTGGAAGATCTATCCATTGATGTCAATGGGGTGTTAAAATCCCCTACATTTACAGTATTACTACTGATATCTCCCTTTATGTTCATCAAGATTCGCTTTATATACTTAGGTGTGCCTATGTTTGGGTGTATAAATGTTTACAAGGGTTATATCCTCTTGTTTGCCTGTTTCTTTTATCATTATGTAATGCCCTTCTTTGTCTCTTACTATAGCCTTTGTTTTAAAGTCTACTTTGTCAGATATAAGTATTGCTACCACAGCTTTTTAAAAGTTTCCATTTGCATGAAATATCTTTTTCCATCCACTTACTCTTAGTGTGTAGCATTCATTCTGAGGTGGGTATCTTGAAGACTGCATAATATGGGCCTTGTTTTCTTATCCATTCAGCTACCCTATATCTTCTCATTGGAGTCTTTAAGCCATTTACATTCAAAATGATTATTGATCGTATGTATTTATTGCCATTTTATTCTTTATAACTATGTTTCTCTGTTTCTTTTATTTCTTCTCCTTAAGAAGTCCCTTTAACATTTCTTGTAATACTGGTTTGGTGGTAATGAACTCCATTAGCATTTTATTTTTGTTTGGGGAGCTCTTTATTTCTCCTCAAGTTTAAACGATAGCCTTGTTGGGTAAAATAGTCTTGATTTCAGGTCCTTCCTTTTCATCAATTTAAAATTTTTGTGCCAATTTCTTCCGGTCTGAAATGTTTCTATTGAGAAATAAACTGACAATCTTATGGGAGCTCCCTTGTGAGTAACTAACTGTCTTTCTCTTATTACTTTTAAGATTTTCTCTTTGCCACTAATATTTGCCATTTTAATTATACATGTCTTGGTGTGGGCCTCTTTGGGTTCATCTTTTTGGGGACTCTTTATTCTTCCTGTACTTGTGTGTCTTTTTCCTTCACCAAATTATAAAAGTTTTCAATCATTATTTTTTCAAATAGGTTCTCAATCTTTTGACCTTTATCTCTTCTCCTTCTGGTACCTGTATGATGCGAATGTTGTTACACTTCATGTTGTCCCAGGGTCCCTTAAATTATCATCATTAAAAAAAAAATTTGTTGCTTTAATTGGGATTTTCTGCTACCTTTTCTTCCTAATCTCTGATTCTATCCTCTACTTCATCTAACCTACTGTTTATTCTTTCTAGTGTGTTCTTTATTTCAGATATTGTATTCTTCATTCATGACTGGTTCTTTCTTATAGCTGTTTCATCTTTTTTTATACGCTCTGTATCTTTGTTGAAGTTTTCAATGAGTTTGTTGATCATCCTTATAATCATTTTTTTAAACTCTGTATCTGGTAGATTGTTAGCCTCTGTTTCATTTAGTTCTTTTTCTGGAGATTCCTCCTTTTCTTTCATTTAGGGCATATTCCTTTATCTCCCCATTTTGGGCTACCTCTCTGTGTTTGTGTCTGTGTATTAGATAGATGTGTTATGTCTCTCAGTTTTTGGTAGAGTGGCCTTATGTATTAACAGTAGGTGTCCTGTGGGACCCAGTGGCACAGTCTTCTTGATCACCTGAGCTCGATGCTCCAGGAATATCCCCTGTGTGGGCTTTGTGAGTCCTTCTGTTGTAATTGAATCTTGATTGCTCTTGGCCCACTCATGCATGGGGTCAACTCTGAGGTTAGCTACCTGTGAGGATTGACCCTGACCACAATGTATAAGCTGCTGTGCAGGTGATGACCACACAAAGAATTTACCAGAGTAGTGTCTAACGCCTGCCTAAATATTGCTTTGGATGTGCCAATTGTGAAGCTAATCGGATCCTGCTGTGATGTTGTCTGAAGCTCATCACTGAATGTTTTGGTTCTCAAGCCCTCTGGGAGGGATCCAATGTCAGACGCTTCCTGTGACTGGCCCTGGGCAACCTGTTTGGAGCTACAAAGCAATGCACCATTTGTGGCTGCCTCTGCTGGGCCTTGGTGTACACAGGAATAACCTAGCAGCTCACAAGGCTGGCTTCCAGCAACACAGAGGCTGGGTGCAGGTCAGCTAAATACCCAAGTCACCCTGAGATCTGCTTCTACCTGCCTTCACCTGATGGTTACCTGTTAGGCTTAGGCTCTGGAAGAGCTTCTGGCAGTATTTGATTTGTGTGAGTTAGGTTCTCAGTGAGTCACCAAGTAGGATAAGCACTGTTCACCAGATTGATACAAGTTCAAACTTGTTGCCCATGCTGAGTCTGAGGCCAGTCAGCAAAAATCCCAGGGTACAACAAAGCTAGCTTTTCACCCACTGGGTGCCTGCAGACCTTTGTGGTTACGCAGGGTCTCAGAGAATCATCAGGGCAGGATAAGCAGAGTTTATCAGGCCCAAACATATGAAGATTTAGCCATATGAAAGGACGGCTCTGCACTGGTTGGGGAGTGTGAGGAAAAATGTCCCCTGTCCTAGAGCCACATAGCTCAGTCTGCCCCGGATTCTGTCCATTCCTTCTGGAGAGGCCAACCTCAGTGGAGTAGGGACACCAGGAGCCAGTATGATGGAGCTGCTGGGAGTCTGGGGTGTGGGGCTAGTGGATCATCCATGAGGGGAAGACTCCAGGCATGCCTGGGGGAAAGTGGAGGAAATGGCCCCTGACCCAGGGCCACACAACTCAGTCACTGACACCCCCTGGGTCTGCCCAGCCTTCTGCATCACATCGGAGGCAGCTGACTCCTCCACAGGGCATGAGCTCCACAGGGTGGGGCAACAGGGAGTCTAAAAAATGGTGCTATTGCATTCCCTCAGGCTGATGCCATAAGTAGGGGATTGCTCCACCCAAGAAATATGGTATCTGCAGTGTGGAAGAGGAATTCAGCATAGAGATCCTGGTTGCTGTCCCTTCAGCTTTCTCCCTGGAGTCACAAATTCCAGTCTTTTTTCACATGAGTCTAGGATGCTCTACCCGCCCTCCACTAAAACCCAGAGTGAGTAGCTGAAAATGAGATTTTGTGCACTGGCCCTTTAAGAGCATGCCTATGTCTCTAGCAGACTCCTATGTTACCCTCACAGACAGAATCCCCACTGATTTTCACAGCTAAATGTTCTGTGGGTGCCTTTTTTCAGATACAGTGCTCTGGACTGGAGAGCCCAGCATGGAGTTGAGACCCCCACTTCTCAGGGGAATATTTTGGAGTTAAAATATTCATCCAGAATCTCAGCTGCCCTGTGGGAGTGAGGCCAGCCTTTTTCAAATCTCCACTTTTCCTGATTCTCCATGTGACTTATTCTGTAAATCCTGTTCAGCTACTCTTCAGCTGGTTACTCAGGTTGATGGTTCTATATTTTAATCTTACTTTGGTCCTGGAGGCAGTGATTATCCCTTTCACCTACTCTGCTGCCATCTTGGATCTTCCTCTAATATGTTATCATTAATACAAACTGAGTTTGGCACATTTTATTTTTATTACCACTTTGCTTTTAAAGTGATAATTGTTAGGTTTAACTAACACTGAACCCCCTCATACTGTGTAGATGTCAATCTAAATATTTATAGAGAACAAATACCATAGATACCTGGGCTCCAGGGATATAATAGTCAGCAAAACCAACCCTGATTTCTGCCCTCAAACAGATGACAATAAAATATTTTTCCAATAATTATTCAAATAAGTGTATAATTATAAACTGTCTTTAGAGCTATTAGAGAATATTAATGTTATAAGATTATACAAATTCACTTTTTCTAAAAGATTTTTTGCAGAGAGCTAAAGGATGAATAGGAATTTGGGTGAGCCATGGGGCAGACACTGTGGATTGGGTACACAAAGGCCATTAACAGTCCTTCTTCTCCTTTGCCATATCTTACTAGAGATACTGTCAGTGTCCCAGTCTTCCCTGAGGGAGCATTGGTCATATAACAAAGTGCAAGTGCCAGGGGAAGTCTTTACCTAGAAGACTCTTCTCAGGAGAAGTCTCTAGGTAGAGCTTCTTTTCCTGAACAAAAAGGCAATGACCACAAGGAAAGATCTGTTTTTACTCTTTGCCTTTCCCTCTTCTTCCACTGTAGAACAAGGGCAAGAGGCTTGGAAGGCAGCAGCACATTTTAACTACAAAAACTAGAATTTTGGATCAGAATGTTAGAAAGAGCCTGGAAACTTGATAGCATCATTGACCCATATACCACTACACTACTACACTACACTACACTACTATACTACACTACTCTGCTTGGGCCTTCCTGTTATGAAAAACGATAAAACCTCAATTTTTTTAAGTCCTTGATAAACAGATTTTTTAAAAATTTGCAACCAAACATAATCCCAACTAATTAAGAGTGAGGTTTGGGTGGGATGGAAGGAGTTCTAGGCAAGTTAGCTGCTTTTATAAAAACCCTGTGCAGAAGAAAATATGATCCATCAGAGGAAAGAATACTTTTCATTTATACTTGCCATTTATCACATTAAAAATGTATCCATAGATAAAATGAAAAGAAAATGGAAAAATATAAAATCACAACTCTTAAGTATTATGCTAATTTAATACCATCTCAACTATTAATGGAGCCTCAGTAATAGAATTTTACCACAAGTTGTGAGGTAGACAAGATAAGCTGACAGTACCGGAAATGTTCACTATGAGTCCACCCATTATTTCAAACTCAGGAAAGCAAATTAGTGAGTGATAAGAGCATAAGGATCACATTGAATCCACTTTCATTTACTTTTAATAATCTTAATGTTTGACATTATATGAGGAATAATAAACTAATTATTCAGACATTTAAGAACCAATAGGCTGGAGTATGTTTGCTTTTGTTGGTTTTTTTTTTCTTATTAATCTTGCTCAGGTTATATTGTTTTTTATTTTATTCTTTTTAAAAATTACTTTAAAGGAATTTGGGAAAGTAGTTTTCAATGTGACTCCTCAATGTTTTATTTGACTATAAATCCATATTTGTTTTTGAAATTAATAAAACTAATAGAAATAGGGAAGATGCTCTAGAGTAGGGAATAAACAATTGGTAAGGATTCTAAGTAGGGAGACATTAGAATATTGAGGTAGAATATCATTAGAACTACAGATTCCAAAGATTTTTAGGTGGAATTGTAGGATTTATCAAGCTATTTGCTATTTGGAAGAGAGTAAGTGTTGGAAATGAATGAAAAGTTGTTGAAGCTTCTGCCAGTTTACTCTCTTGGAAGGATGGATGGATGGATGGATGGATGGATGGATGGATGGATGGAAAAATCAGGAGCATAGCAGAATAAAGACATCTTCATGCCCACTGTAGAGCATCGACATATGTACTATAGACACTCCATAGCTGCTTATCGAGTCCTGGTATTATCAATTATCCATTGCACAATAATGCTGTGTTCATTCATCCACAGCATTCAGCTGATTTGAACTTGGCTTGTCTGAATCATTGCTGGCCTCATTTACATGCTTAGGGCTGGCCAGCTGTCAACTGACCTAAGCTGACCTCAGCAGAAATGACTGGGAACAGCTCACCTCTGCCCCGTGTGCCTTTCATCCTTCTACAGATGAGCCAAGGTATGTCCTCATGGCAATGGCAAAATGTAAAAGGCAAACAGATACATGCAAGTACTTTTTCAAACCTCTACTTGTGTCATATCTACTAATAATCCTATTGGCCAAAACAATCCCTCACATCAGAATAGAATAGATTTAAGTTTGGGGAACCAGATTCTACCTTGTTAATGATAAAAACTGAAAACACTCATAGTGAAAGGCAAAGATACAAGAAGTGATAAATATTAAAGCCATTAATGCAATTAATATACATGCCCACTATGTGCCAGGCAAATTCTAGTTTCTTGGGGTTATAGCAAAGGACAAAACAAAATCCTTTTTTAATATGTACATACAATAAACAAACTAAAAAATATATAATTCTGAGTACTGTTTAGTACTATAATGAAAGGTAAGGGACTAGAGAGTGGTGGAAAGTAGAAGCAAACTATTTTAAATAGGTAAGTCAGAGAAGCCCTTTCTGAGGAGATGATATCTGAACAAAGACCTGAATAATGTGATGGAGTCTACCATGTGATGATCTTGGGCAGGTACTATGTAGGTAGAAGAAACAGCTAAAATAAAGACCCTGAGTCAGGAATGGGTTTGGCAATAAAACCTGGGTGTGATCAGATTACAATGAATCAGGGGAGAGAGGCCAACGAGGTTAGAGAAGGCCATGTAAACTACATGTATTAGTCAGGATAGGTGATGATATGCTGCAGTAACAAGCAAACCCTCAAATCTCAATGGCTTAATATACATAAGTATATTCATCATTCACTCTCAGTCTACTGCAGGTCCCATTTCTCTCCTGAGCAGCTCTCTTAAAACATTTCTTGGTTGTAGACCATTTATGTTTTGTGGCCTGGCCATTTCAACCTGAGCTCTTTGATTGCTACAGTAAAGGAAGAAAGAGCTGAGAGTCACACAGGAGCTTTAACCTACTTCAGTCCAGAGGAGATTCACATCACTGCTCCTTATAATCCATTAGCAAGAACTGGTCATGTGGGCTGGTCCAACTGGAAAGGCTCTGGAAAATATTGGAGAGCAAATGAATATTCATTGAGCATTCAACATTTCTGCCATGGCAAGATAACTTTGGTTTTCATTCTATGTGTGATGAGAAGAAACTAGAAGATAATGAACAGAGAAGTGATATGACCTTATCTACACTTTTAAAAGATCACCTGGCTGTTATAGGGAAAAGAAAGTAGGGAGGCAGAAGTGGAAGGAAGGTGAGCAGGTAGGAATTCTATGGAAAGGGATTATGGCGACTTAAATCAGGATGCAATGGTAAAGGTGGTAAGAAATGATCACATTTGAGATGTGTTTTTAAAAGTAAAGCCAAATGGTTTGTGGATAGAACAGATACGGGATAAAAGAGAAAAAAAGCAACTGAGAATCATTCCTAAACTTGAGGCTAAGCAACTGGGAGAATGGTGATTCCATTTATGAAGCTGTGGAAGAATGGAGAAGAAATAGGTTCAGGAGCAGAAACTAGGAGTTTGATCATGGTAAGTTTGAGACAGAGAGTGAGCAGACAAGTGGAGATATTGAGTGGACCAACAGTTGATTTTTTTGAATTACAGTATGGTTGACATACAATATTATATTAGTTGCAGGTGTATAACATAGTGATTTCACATTATACCTTATTAAATGATCACCACTAGAAACCTAGTAACCATTTGTCACCATACAAAGTTATGATATTATTGACTATGTTCCCTATGCTGTGCAGTACATCCCTGTGACTTATTTGTTTTATAACCAGAAGTTTATACCTTTTGACCTCCTTCATCCATTTTGCCCAACCCCTACACTCTACCTCTGAAAACTACCAATCTGTTCTATGTATCATGAGTTTGGGTTCATTTTTGTTTTTGTTTATTTAAGTCCACATATGAGTGAGATCATACAGCATTTTTCTTCCTCTGTCTGATATATATCACTTCACATAATGCTGTCAAGGTCCATCCATGTTGTTGCAAATGCCAAGGATTCTTTTTTTATGACTAAACAGTATCCCATTGTACATGTATACCATATCCTCTTTATTTATTCATCCACCAGTGGACACTTAGGTTGTCTCCATATCTTGGCTATTGTAGATCATGCTGCAATGAACATTGGGATGCATATGTCTTTTTGAATTAGTGTTTTCATTTTCTTTGGATAAATACTCATAAGTAGGATTACTGGGTTATGTGGTTGTTCTTTTTAATATTTTGAAGAACCTCCATGGTGTTTTCCATAGTAGTTATACCAATTTACATTTCCACTAACAGTGTACAGTAGTTTCCTTTTCTCCATATCCTCACCAATTCTTGTTGTTTTATTTTCTTTTTTAAATTTATTTATTTATTTTTTCAAATACATTTGTCTCTGCCTTCCCCCCACCACTTTCCCTTGCCCCATCCCTACCCCCTCCCTCCCTCAACCCTTCCCCTTTGGTTTTGTCCATGAGTTCTTGCTATATGTTCCTTGACTTTCCCCTTCCCTTTCTTTTCCCCCACCGCCCCCCCCTTCCCTCTTGTCTCTGTTGGCTTCTTTTCCTTTCAGTGTTGCTGGTCTTATTTTCCTTGCATCTTTGTATTGTTGGTTAGGTTCCACTTATAGGTGAGATCATATGGTATTTGTCTTTTGCCCCCTGGCTTATTTTGCTTAGCATAATGCTCTCTAGTTCCATCCATGCTGTCGTGAAGTTTAGTAGTTCTTTTTTTCTTTCTGCTGCATATTTTCTTGATAATAGTCATTCTAATAATTGTGAGGTGATATCTCACTGTGGTTTTGATTTGCACTTCTCTTATAACTAATTATATTGAACATCTTTTCATGTACCTGTTAGCCATGTATATGTCTTCTTTGGACTGACAGTCGATTTGTAAATCTTGAGTTCAGGAAGAGTAGTAAGGGCTAGGAATTGAATGCATGAATCATTAGCAAATCTAAAACCACAGTGCTGTATATAACCACCTAGGAGAAAGAGTGAGATAGAGGAGATTACCACTGATTGAGCCCTAGGGCACTCCTTACTTAGAAAATCAGGAAGGGGAGTAGGAAGCAGCAAATATGACCAAGAAGGAATAGCCAGTGAGTTAAGAGAACTAGTAGATGAGGTATTCTGGAAGCTAAATAAGAAAGCCTCTTAAGAACAAGGAAGCGCCTACAGTGTCATAAGCTGCTGAGAGGTTAGGTAAGATAAGGACTAAGACTGGACCATTGGATATGACAAGATGAGATCAATACGACCTTGACAAATGTGGCTTCAATAAGGTGGTGGGAAGTGACAGGGAAAAATTTAGAGAAGACTGTGAGGGGATAAGTGGAGTTATAAATGGAAGAAGAGAAAAAGTATAGTAGTCAAAAAGAATATTAATTTAAGGAAGGATTTTTTAAGGAGGGAGAAGTTACAACATGTTTGTACTGTGATAAGAATGGGGCAATTGAGAGAGAGAAATGATGTTGATGAGAGGAGAATGTAGAAACAAAGCTTTTGAGTAAAGAAGTAATGGTGGCCCCAGGGTTGGTTTTCAGAAGGAAATGAGACAATATAGAGGAACAATGGACATATGGGTAGAGGTGAAGAGAGGTTGGTAGATTGATGACAAAATTTTGTTGTTCATTTTTATTGCTTCTGTGTACCTAGTGAAGTGAAAAACAAGGTCACCAGCTGAAAGTGAGGAAGGAGGAGGTGTTAGAGGCTGAGAAAAGAGGGAAAACTGTGAAATAGTTGTGTTGTGAAGTTGGAGAGTAAAGTGATTAGAAAATACTTAAGGGTTGTTTCACAATATAGAAGTGCCACTTGAGATTCATGAATTAACAAATAAACCTGGAGATCAGTCAATATAATGTGTGCTTTCTATAATGTAGGCTTAGAGAAGGCAGAGATTGTTAGCACTGGGGTTTTTTCAGGTGAGTGAAATGGAGAGAGGAGGGAAAGTGGAGTCAAGAGGATATGCAAAGAGTGATTATAGGGATGAGCCATGGAACCTAAGCTGGGCAAATGGGAAAACAAGAGCTCTGAGGGGGTGGTAGATAATATAAAGTGGTAAGATTAATAGACTGGGGATCCTGATGAATATTTAGGGTTGTTGGACTTGGAGTGCCAGAAGGCTTGAACTGGAAAGATAGCAGGTGATAGAAAGTAAGAGGCTTGAAGCATAAATTTTCGGAATACTGTAGTTACTAGTGATAAAGAGTCCAGGTAGGGAGTTACCATGAGAGTGGAAGGCTAGAGGCAAGTAAAGGAAAACATGACTGGAAGTGAATAAGTAAGGAAGAAAATCAAGGAGTTGGACAGATCATGTTTGTAGCTATTAGGGTCACCAAAAGGGAAGAGAAAAACAGTGGTGGGGAGAAAGACAGTAAGCCAGAGGATAAAAATTGCCAGTGGATGAGAGGAAATAGACCAGAGAATGACTGAAACAGAAGTAGCAGGTGGTGTAGTCCAATATCATGTGTTTCAAAGAAGCCAGGATTTAAAAGTGAAAGAAAGAATGATGGTGTGGAAGTGGAGGTGAGAAGCAGTGAGTATAGCTACTGCTGGTGCAGATTCTATGGTGGGTTGATTGCGCATTAAGAACCACTGCCACCTGTGAGGATTGCAGTGGAAAGAGCGATATCTGGAAACAGCCAAATTTCAGGTAGCAAAAAGGTACAGGGAGCTTTTGAAGAAGAGGGTGAGAATTTTGTTGATGACAGACTATGTGTCCATTAGGTTTGGGATGGAGGAGGTTGGGTCAGAGTAGGGAAACGTGTGGAGCCATATTGGAGAGAAGAACCAGGGTGGTAATTGTTAACTAGGAAAGCTCATACCTCTGGTGGGGGATGGATACACAGAAAAGTGAGTACAGATGGTGGTCATTAAGAGGAATGCCCATAATGTTCTTACCTAGAGCTTCCTCCTTGGTACTGGACACTGAGACATCTTATAGTGGTAAGGAAGGGACAGGTAGAGGTCTTATCAAGAGCACTCCGATTCCATGGGATTGCCTGAAATCCCACTGTGAGAACAGTTTTGCCAAAGTCCTCTTTCAGAAATTTTCCTGGGAAGTTCATGATCTTGGGAGTGGGGTGCTTACCACAACTACAGGCTATGTCATTGGGCATTCCTTGATTCCCTTAGCAAGAATAGGTTCGGTGGGATTTTGAGAGACTGTGGGTAGTAAAATCCAATGCCTAGATGATAGCACTGACCAGGAGAAAAGAGACTTCTTCAACTGAAAGTAATCTCAGATGAATCTTAGAAGTGCACTTCAAACTCAATGCACAACTTTTTTATAGTAAGTATTTACTATACAGAAATAAAATTAATAGATATTTTAATATACCAATACACATATTTTCAATGAAAAAATCAATATAATATTCTAACTATATTATAAAAAATAGAGAAAAGCAATTTATAATAAAATAAAAATGCATTTCAAAATAGAAATGCTCAGGTATATATTAGGATACAGGATGAATGTGCTAGGCTTATACTGTTATTTAGGATAAAGGAAATGCAACAGCAGCAGATGCAAGTGGAATAGTAAAGTTTCTTATTCCTCCTTTCTTTTTCCTTTTTTTTTTTTTTGGCAACTCATATACCATGAGCCATGGTGCCACCAGTGAGACAATGCTCTGAAATGGGGATCAATTCCTCATAATGAATAAAACACAATCTTCCCTTATTTATATGGAGGTTAGGTTCTTAGAATATTTAGACTTTTTTTTAAGTTCAAAAATACTCTTGATGTTGTAGGCAGAATAATGGTATCCCAAACACGTCAGCATCCTAATCCCTGGATCCTATGGATATGTTAAATTACATAGCATAAGGGGCTTTGCAAATGTGATTAAGTTAAGGATCATGAGACGGGGAGATTTTTCCTGAGCTATCTAGGCAGCCCCAATGCATTTACCATCCTTATAAGTGTAAGTGGGAGGCAGGAGGGTGGGCTGCTGGCATTGAAAATGGAGGACAAGGTCATGAGCCAAGCAAAGCAGGCAGCCTCTAGAAGCTGGGAGAGGTAAAGGAATGGATTCTTCCCTAGTCTCTAGAATGAATGCAGCCCTGCCAACACTTGGTTTTAGCCCAGCAAAACCCATTTCAGAATTCTTACTTGTAGGACCCTAAAATTGTAAGTTTGCGTTGTGTTAAGGATTAGGAAATTAATTCACTTTATTTATATAAATATTAAACATGTTTCATATTTAATGAATTTGGATTTGGGAAATTATAAACATGTTTCTCATCTGTATGATTATCTGGAGGGACAATAAAATATTATTAGAGTGTGGAACAATATTTCTTTGTGCAGGACTGCACCACCCACTGCAGGACACCCAACATTTTCAGCCCACATATCTAAATGCCAGCAGCTCTCCCAAGTCATTGTGACAACTAAAACACACCTCTACAAATATTTAATCTGCAAAAGAAAGTAGTCATCACTTAGACACAAGGAGAGTGAGGGCATTCAAATCTGAGGGTTCCTCTGAACTAGAAACCTATTTCCGAAGATGTTTTCATGGACCTTTAGTTACTTAGCACTCAGTAGCCTCTAGGCAGACACTCATTCGGAGTAAAGGTCAATAAACTATAGAGTTCTGATCAATCTATAAAGACTGCTGATTGATTTCTTAAAAGCCTGTGTTTAATCCCCGCTCACCTCCGGGCCCCTGAAATTGAGACTGAGAATAGAATTTCCATTTGGTTATGGAAGTCATCACAATCCGTAACTTTCCAATTTCCCAGGGAGGCTTCTAATTAAATTCCAAAACATTATAAACATTCACAAGTGGAGAGAATTAATGCAATTAAAATGGAAAAGAAGTGATTTCTGCTTCAATCTCCATAACTATGGATTATGAAAGAAAAGAAATCTTTTATATAATACCCCTTCCTCCCTCACTGGTTACTACTATCCGCAAAGGTGATGCCTATGTAGCACCCCCTTTCAGAAGAGAAATGTTAGAACACAATATGTGATAGACCCCTGTATTACTGTGGATGCAATAATATCCATGCTACTGGAGGGTCTAGTAGGGGTTTCTAGGTATAACACGGAGAGAAAAGACCACAGAATGCAGAGAAAGTGATGTACAGAATGGGAACCCAGACATGGACATCCTTTGGCTGGGAGCGCAGCATGGGAGTGGCTGAAGAATCAGGCAAGAGAATGATGGCCTCATTCCTGACTCCTAAGCTCCTGAGCACAGCCTGTAATTAGCCCTCACTAGGGAGAAGGGCATTGGCATTGTTTAGCACATCAGGCATCTGTCCTCTGGGAAGGCGGTGTGGCTCAGAAGAATGCAGCAGGATAAGACAGCTTGTTACAGACCTGTTCTCTGCATAAAAAATGAGAAGGTCTAATTTCTGCCTTCCTCTCTAATAATGTAGTTTGATCATTACCAAGTCAGAGGATGTTCTTTTCAGTGAGGGAAACATATGATAAATATTCTTTCAAGCTAAAGGAATAGATAATTATTGTATAATTAGACAAAACTTCACCTTCTGATCTGCTTGCTGCTCACTTCTATGTGAAGTTTAGGAAAGGAGTTGTTTTCCTCCATTTTTGTCTCGTTCATTATGAGGAAAGCAGCTGCAAAATTCCCCATTATTCCTATCCCTCCATCATTTTTCATACTCCTTTAGTTTATCCAGATTCATTTGTCAAGAAGATCAAGAAGATCAAGAGTTATTATTCAGGATTCAATGAGTAACCCAAAGAAGGTGTTAAAACAATTCGCAGCAATGAAGTACGGTAGAGGTACAAGGAACAGACTTTGAAGCACTCATTTGTCAACAAATACTGGTTACCGGCACTTCGGTTAATCTGACAGTCAGCTAACAATCCCTGACAAAGCCTATTCAGGATTTTTGCTTTCAATATAATACTCAGAAAAGGAGGCAAAATTATGGAAACCTGCAAAAACATTAGGTAGTAAGGTTAGTCACTGAATGTATACCAGCATATGGGGCAATTTTTACTAGATCACCAGAAGTTTACCAAGAACTGTAGGACAGTAAATTTCTGTTATTTAAGCCATCCAGATGGTGGTGCTCTGCTCTGGCAGCGCTAGCAAACTAATGCATACACTTTCTGATGTTACCATAAAGAAACACGTATACAGCCTCCGGAGAATGTATTCACCCCAACCTCTTCCGCACTTGAGAGCCTCTTGCAGGACAAAGGGAGGCTACAACTCTAGGATGCAGGGGCAGGTAGAAGACAGGGAAGGGACAGGTAGTGGCCCCTGAGATGTGTGTTCAGACCCCGTAGGGAAAACATGGCGGGGGAGCAAGCTCTGAAGAAAGGGTGTTCAAGGAGCTGTTGTTTCTCACATCTCTTCTCGCATCAAAGAACTATGGGCTGATAGAGAAATGGCCTTTTGGACAAGAGAAATGTCCACCTCAGTTCAGCAAAATGACACAAAATTAATATTTGCTAGTTCCAAAATATAGGAGAATTTTGATTCTAAAAGGGATTTCTACCTGCTCCTAAATACCTAATGGATACAGATTTTTCTTTATGTCAAGTCCAGATTTGGTTGGCTTTCTACTCAAGAAACCAATATGGAGTTTATACAACAATTCTATAGCACAAGATCATTAAGAGCATTCTTCTGAAGAATTAAAGAAAAATGCTTATTTTATTTAGCACAAAAAAGAAAAAAATCAGAAAATAAATACATTAGTTTCTCTGAACATACAAAAGATAGTCTCTAAAATGAGAAAGTCAAATGAGAAGAAAAGCAAAAGGGTCAAGATAAAAAGGATCTGGCTGAGAGAGGAGAAAACACAAGGAGACTAAAAATGCAATCTCAGAATTAAAATTGCACTGAAGGTCATAAAAAGCTGAACTGACACAGAAAAGTCAAATCAGTCACACAGAAGAGAAACACAAGTTGTCCTAGAACAAAAAAAGAAAAAGAAGAAAAAATAAAATTTGAGAGAGCAGTTATTAGTTATGAAAAACACAAGCTAGAAATTCAACTTCATATATCAGGTATACTTGCAAAAGAACCTAGCTTAGGATCAAACTTTGCTGAGCAGAATCTTCTTTCCTGAATCTACTTAGAATAGGCTCATATATTCAAAGTAACGTAAATGAAAAAAACCTATACTCATTAATATGCCTTTCACTCTTGTAAATCATTGAATTCTAAATTAAATTTTTTAAATCTCTTCATATATTCCAGCAGGAAAAAAATAAAAGATATCTGGAATAAGATAAAAAATATGCTGACCTCAGTTTTTGGTAGATGACAATAAATATCAGATAGCAACTGAGCAATGTCCACACAGAATTCTTAGGAAAGATTATGACATACTTATTATATATGCATACATTATAATTCATGTGTAAAAGACATTTTCAGATACACAAGGACTTTGAAAATAGTACAGCTGCATCCTTTTCCTGGATAAAAAAATAAATCAATTCAGGGACATATTACAACAATGAAGAAATGAATCAAAATTTAAAACTCAAAGGAGGAAGAACTTGTACAAAGAGAGTGATAATGAGAATAATCTGTCAAATATGATTTCTACCCAGTTGCTATATGGTAATGAAACTGAAAGCAAAAGTTAAAATTGAAAAAGATAAATCCTAAAAAATTTATATTTTATTGAACACAATAATACAATAATAATTTTCAGTAGTGTAAAGTTAGGATTTAGGTTGACTTTGGGAGGCAGAAGTAGGTGATTTCCATATGAAGTAAAGCCCCTGTAAATTAGATTATTATTGATTTAATAATTAAAAAAATAAAACTTAAAGTATATTTTACCTCGCAGTTTGATTTTTTTCTGAGCACAAAATAAAGATATTTTAGGAAAAAAATCAATTAAGAAATAAGCCTCTAATAATTTCAGCACCCAGAAATAACCAATACCACTCTATTTACATTTCATAATTGGAACTAGGCTGCCAAATTCACAATTTTGTAATCTGTTTTTTACTTTAACTAAATAAATTAACCGATATGATTTTTAATTACTTATAACGAATATCCCACTCGTATTAGTTTCCTGTTGCTGCTATAACAAATAACCACAAACAATAGCTTGAAACAACACGAATTTATTACCTTATAGTTCTGTAGGTTAGAAGTTCGACAGGGGCTAGAAGCAAGGTGTGGGCAGAACTCTGGTCTTTTCTGACATTTGAGAGGGGAATCTGTTTCCTTGCCCTCCACTAAGGTCACTCAATTCCTCGGTTCATTGCCTTTCTCCACTTTCAAAGCCTGTAACAATGACCCTCTCTGACCATTGTCTTATTTTCATGCTTTCCTTGGACCACAGCTGAGAAAGATTCTTCACTTTTAAGCACTTGTGATTAATTGGACCCATCTGATAATCCAGGATCATCTTCCCATGTTAAATTCCTTAATTTGATTGCATCCAAAAAAGTTTCTTTGCCAGAGAGGTAACAAATTAACAGGCTCCTAGGATTAGGGCTTGGACTTCTTGGGTGTAGAGGGAACACTATTCTGCCTACCACACTATTTATAGCCATAATTCATTTAACCAGTTCCCTTTTGTTGGACATCTGTTTCAAGGTTTTTAAAATAATAAATAAACATTTTTCTATATGGCTCTATGTAAACTGAGTATTTCCTTAGGGAAAATTTGTAAAATTGGAATTCCCAAGTCAAAGATTATTTTTTTAAGTGACAAAGCCCTTGACATATTGTTGAATTTACTTCTTCAAAGGTCTAAACTTATCTGTCTTCAGTGGTATATAAAAAGTGCCTGATTTTGCACCTTGGCAATTGGGGACTATATATCTATTTTTTAATATTGGACAAGTTAGTAAGTTAAAAGTGATATCACATTATTATAACAACTGCATTTCTTAAGTTACTTAATGAACTCAAAATTGATTTTCTTATTTCCATTGACCACTTGTATTTCTTATGTTTTTACACTGGTTTAACTCCTTTGCCCATTTTTATATTAGAGTTTATTGATTATTTTTTAAATTGGTCTGCAAGAGTTGTCTTTATATTAACAATATTAACTCTTTAAGGTTCAAATATATTTCAAGTCTATTATTTATATAGGTCTATTATTCAAGTGTATTATTTTCTAAGATACTTTTTGACATTCAGAAAATTTATATAGTTCATCTCTCAATCATTTTTTTGGAACTGGTTTTAAGTTTAGAAAGTTCTCTGTTACTGAAAGATTAGATATTTATTTATATTTTCTTCTAGTTTTTATATGTGATGAGTTAATAAAATATTTTTTGATAGCTTACCAATTGTGCCAGAAAGATTTCTTAGCAAAGCTTTTCTTTTTTCATAAGTATATGTTAAGGGTATTTTATGCTACATTCTTGTATGTAATAGAGTTTGTTTCTAAGTACTTTATTATATTGATTTGATCTATCTTTCTATCCAGTGTTGAAACAATACTGTTTTAATAATTAGGACTTTATTTTAATCCTGATTAGGTTGGAAGATAACTCCCACCACCAACCACCCTGTATATATGTATTTATGCTATTCTCTCTGTTTCTGATTTACTGACTCTATTGCCATTTTATTCTCCCAGATGAGCTGTAGAATCACTAAGTCATGGTCCAAGAAAAATCTCCCTATAATTTCTCTTGGAATTGCATTAAAATACATGCAAATCTGAAGATAATTGGTTCCTTCACTATGATTATCCTTCCATTTTTAAGTTTTCCATTTCACCTCCAAAAACACTATATGTCTTCATCATACAAATGTCCTGAACATTTTACTTAGATTGTTTTATAGTTTATCTCTTTGTTGCTATTGTAGGAAAAAAATATTACCATATGTATTCTTATATATTATTATTATGAATATACAAAAAAATTCATTATTTAGTATCTACGTTGTAACAAGCTACCTCCCTGCATTAGCTCAACTCAAACTATCACCAGCCAAAAACACTTCTAAAATGAAAACAAAGGCCTAACACATAACCCAAAGGCAGGACCACAGTTGCTCTCAGAACGAACTAGAACTGGCTTTCCTGTCTCTTGGTTCTGGACCTCTGCGTATGTCTGCTTCATCCTTCATCCTCTCTCTCAGCAATAACCTATCCAGATAACTGGAACCAAATAAAGAAGGACATAACTGCTAACAGCATCCAAATTTTACATTTTGCAACTCTAGCCACCCACAATCTCTAGCCAACTCACTTGCTGTGCTCTCATTTCCTCGCTCTTGCTCTCTCTCTCTCTCTTTCTCTGTCTCCTAAACTTGGGAAGAGACTATTGACCAGGTTGATTATAGGCTGCCCCTCTGGAAGAGTCAGTGATGGCCCAGAGGCCAAAGGCCAATAACAGAGTATAGGGGTAGGAGGGAGGTGAAGGTGCTGATTGTTTAGGCAACAGCCAAGTAAGTGTCCATTACAATCCTCCTGAATTTTCAAGTTAGGTAATTTTGTTGCATTGAATTGCTCAAAGCATCTATAATATTAAACCAAGCAGTAATTTTAGACATTCTAACTATAATAAGAATTCTTTTATAACTTTATCATTCTATAAGTTGCTTGCTGATTTTTTATGCTTTCTATCATGTAAAAGAAGGATCTACCCTAGTTTTTAAAGTTGTATCAACAATAGATATTGAATTTTATTAAATCTATTATTTCTGGTCTCTATCCAAATGGCCACATGTTTTTTTTCCCTGCTACAACCTAATGAATGTAGCATTTTGTTATTAATGAATATCCTAATATTAAATAATTCTTGTTTTAATAAAGTAGTATGTTTTGGATTGTCCCAGAGTTTTATTCTTCTCTAATCTCACTTCAGAGAAGGTTCATTTATATGACTCTTGAATTACAGGATAAGAAATAAAGGGAGATTTATGTGCTCCTCCATAGATGCTTATTGTTTGAACTGACTCATTAAAGTATGAAGTTAATCTTCTTGTGAAAAGTTGCTCTGACTTATTTTGTCAGCATACTATTCTCAGGATACATCCATGTTGTCACAAATGGCACTATTCCATCTTTTCTTATGGCTGAGTAATATAAATTTAATTTTTTAAAAAAGTCACTCTGAAAGGCATGAACTTGACAGGAGCATTCACTATATAACAGAGGCACAGGGAGGCACGGGGTGGGGAGGAGTTCCTGGCAGAACATGGCTGTCTTCCTGCCTCCACTGCTGTTCACTTGTGATATCAGAAGTGAAAGACTGAAGGACAGAGACCTGGAACTAAAGGAGTTGTCATGGTTGAGCAGCAGAGTTCACCAGCGCATGCCCTGTGTCAGGAGAACTCGCTCTCTAGGTGCAGAGAAGTCAAAAGCCTCTTCCAGGCCACTCTCATACCGATGTTCTGAACCAGAGAATGGAAGGTGGAACACCAGCCTCAAGTAAGCATCAGCACTTGACTATTCAGAAAGGGTTCATAGTGAGGAAGAAGGATCTATCTTCCTTCTTCCTCTTACTCTTTCATGATCTTTGACTCCAAAAGGACCAGAAGTGGGAGTTGTGGCCAGTTTATACTGAAATATTTTTTCTTGTTGGTTTTCCTTATAGGAATCCAATCTGAATCCTAGTCTAGCTTCTGACAAGTCAAGTCCCTTTGTGATGATGGTAAGACTAACACCAATACTCACGCAATTCATCCAGTAGTCCGTCCAGTGCTGAGTCCAGGATATCCACTCCCCCAACTCAACACACCTACTGCAACAGGAAGAGCCGTGAAATTCCTGAGCAGAATTAGTGCTAGTTCAGTATCAGATTGTCAGGGACCCAATCTCATGCTTTACTTTTCCCCAAAGAATTCTATAGGTAGTTTTTAAAAGCGTTGATGGAGCTTGGGAATAAAAATTTTCAAGAGCCTCTGCAGAAGCCAAGTCAAGGCTTGAGCTGAACCAATTGGGAATTAGCATGGTGGACCAGGAACCCAACAGATGGGGTCTTCTTGCAATTCTATGAGCCAGATTAAATATAGTCATGGATAATTCTGCTTAGACTGTGATGTGTTATCTGCTATTATACTCATGAATTTGTATTGAAAATATTTTATTTTAGCTTTTTTGATTTAAGACTCAGGAGGGCAGACTGATGACTCTTTAAGGTATGCTTCATGAAATGAATTTGGAGGCTTTACCTCTTTTCTTTGTGTTTATATATCATAGGAATCATATGATCTCTAAAAAAGAAAGTTTATCTCTTAAACTGCCTGGTCCCAAAGTCTTTTAACAGATTTTTTAAAAATTTTCTTCTAAGATTATTGTTCTTTCTAGATTGTCAGTTTATGCTTCAATTGGCTTCGGTAATTTGTATTTTCCCAGAAAATTATCTATTACATTTGCTGCATTCAATTTTTATGATTGTTATAACTTTTTAAAGATAATGTCTTTAATCATTACAAAATAATTTATTTAGCTCTAAGTATTTTTTATTATTTTTATTCTGTACTATGTTTATATAGTCCCTCCTGGTTTTTTAATTTGCTTTTGCCCGATTTGTCTTTGTGCATTTTTTTCTTTATTTTTGTGAAATACTCCTAGTAATATACCCTAAGAATCCCAAAATACCAATTCAAAAGAACTTACACATCCCTATGCTTACAGTAGCACTATATACAATAGCCAAGCCCTGGAAATAGCTTAAGTGCCCATCAGTAAATGAGAGGATTAAAAAACTGTGGTACATTTACACAATGGAATACTACACAGCAGAAAGTAAAAAGCAACTCCTACCCTTTGTGATAGCATGGATGGAATTTGAGACTATTATACTAAGTGAAATAAGCCAGCCAATGAAAGACAAATACCATATGATCTCACTTATAAGAGGAATCTAATAAATAAAATACACTAACAAGCAAAATAGAACCAGAGACATGGAAACATGGAACAGACTGACAGCTGCTAGTGGGGAAGGAGGGAATGGTGGAAAGAAGAGGAAGGGTTTAGTCGAAGAACGCACATGAATGACCCATGAACATGGACAACAACGTGGGGATGGGCTGTGGGAGAGGGGGTGGGGCTGGGCTGTTTGGAGGAGGGCAAAGGGAGAAAAATTGGGACAACTGTAATAGAAGAAACAATAATTAAAAAAGGAATTTCAAAAATCAACAAACTCCCATTCAAAACAGAAGAAAAAAGAAAATAAAACGAACTTTTTCTTTCCAAAATATAAACTGGTTAATCTCTAAGGAGAAACTTAAATTATTCATTTTATTTTATTTTGTGTGTGTATGTGTGTGCATTTTTAAACATATTTTTTTCAATTACAGTTTACATTTATTATTATTTTGTATTAGTTTCAGGTGTACAGCATTGTGGTTAGACAATCATGTACTTTACAAAGTCTTCCCCCTGATATTTCCAGTACCCAACTGGCACCATATGTAGTTATTAGAATATTAAATGATTCATTTTAAATTGCATTGAATACAATGTATAAAGTCATGAAGAGTAGTAACACATTACTGGGATAAGAATCAGTATCACTCTCCCCTCTTCCTATTAAGACCTCTATATTTTTGTACTAAATAGACTATCTTCTTCAAAATAAATCATAAAATGCTTTGAATAACAAAATTGAATGTCATATTTTTAATGTACTTGTGCACAAACTTCCTGAGAATAACTCATTAGGAAGTTCAGAATTCACTATTCCCATCTCAACATATTTCCTGTTTACCTGCTGAATATTTAATTAAAAAATAATAATAAACCTGGCAATCAATGTAGAACTGCATTTAATGGAACATATGTATGTGAACGTGACATTAGTTATTTAGGGCTTATATAACTGCCTTTATTTTACTGTTTGTACATTTTAGCTGCCATGAAATGATTCACATTTTTATTCAAGGCAAATATTTATAGGTCCTAAGGAACTTGAGCCCAAAGGAAAGCATGAAAAGCCCGTGTTCGGGTTAAGTAATCAATAGCAATGGCAATAGACAAACTCTGAATTCTCAGTAGTTTATTTTAGCACAACAGTTTACTGCTTGCTCTCCCTAAGTCCAATGTAAACCAGAGGTGGCTGTCCTCCTTCTGGTTACTCAGGAATCAAGTCTCTCTCTCTCTCTCTCTCTCTCTCTCTCTCTCTCTCTCACACACACACACACACACACACACACACACACACAACTATCATTTCAATGTATGGCTTCCAAGGTTTCCATGACAGAATGAGAGGAAAGTGGAGGTGGCATGTCAGTTCTTGACCCTCTTAGCCTAGATGTGACACACGTCACTTCCACTTACATTTTGTTAACGAAACTTATTCACTCAGCCTTGCCTAGTTGCAAAAGGACTAGAATTGTAATCTTTCATAGGACTAAAACAGAGAACATAACTGGATATGGGAGAGCACTGGTGGTCTTCCACAAGGAATAAGTACCTAGTGCTTTAGACTATAAATGGGGACCTAGCATGGAATTTTAATGACCTTGAAACATCAACAATGTTTCTTTGAATCATCTATCTTTAGAGGAAATGGTAACATAAAATTAATGTACATAACAATTTTAAGTAAAAGAAAAAAAAATCAACATCTTGAGTGTCACCCAGGTATAAATAGAGCCCCCAAAATACTAAAAATATAGCCATATTGACCTTCAATTACAGGAAACTATATTCCCAACCAAGGTGTCATGAGGTAATACAATTAAATATGTCTAAGCTAAAACAGAGCTCAAATAAACCTTTCCCTTTGATATATTTTTCACTTCTAGCTGAAGCTTCTCAATCTTCACTGGCATGTTTTATTGTTCTAGTCCCAAGTTTTTCTTTCCTAAAATAAGAAAACTAAATATTGTAGGCTTTCATATGCATGCACTGGCTTTCTTCTAATATTGTTTGGAGATTCAGAACCACTGGCCATTGATTTAGGTTAGTTAAGGTATGCTACACTGTGTACCTCTACCACATCTTTAAAATTTTTTGTCATTTTTCTTGAAGAAATATTTAGGTAGGGTCATGAAAACATGCAGTACTTTGAGATGTCTTTCACCTTCATAAATCTGATTATGTAAACTTTTTAGTTCAGGGATTTCTTCTGAATTTGTAGGTGTCACAAAAGAATAACGTTTTATTCTAACGTGCACTTTCAGAACATTTCCTGGCTCATATGCTGCAAATAGATTTCCAATATTCTCCTGAATGATAGTAATTGGAATATTTCCAACTTTTTTTTTTTTTTTTTAGGGATAGTCTCTGTTTGTTGGACTGCTCTGCTTCGGTTTTGACATATTCATCCAATATTCACTATGGATTACTGACTGCCTCTTTACTTACTTGCTCTTGACCCAACTCTGCCCATGTTGTTCTCTGCAGTTGCTGAGGAGATATGGCTCAATTCCCAGGCTGAATTTATACACTGGGTGTCTATCTTTTTATTTGCAACTTTTCCTAGGTAATAATTTTTTTTTAGGAAGTCTGTATGGTTGTTTATATGCTGCTGATCTTTCTGAGTCATTTTCTTATAGTAAAAGTGTTTTATCCATTAAAGTTTCTTGTCATAATAAATATGCCTGGTCTGTTTCTGTTTTACATGATTTTTTTGTTATCTCTTTATTTTTTTTACACTTCCTTTCCTACATGGACTATGTTTTCTTAGACTTTGTTCCCTCTAGTGATTTGAAATTTATGTGACCTGTCGTTATCTTTCTAGTGATTAATTTTACATTTAAAAAAATTACTTGAAATTACTCTTATCATTGCCAATGCCAAGAATAAAACTATATTTATTGACTATCTCTATGAAAGATTAACACTTTAGCATGCACTTTTTTTATTGATTTTAGAGGGAGGAAGAAAGAGAGAGATTTGTTGTTCCACTTACTTACACATTCATTGGTTGATTCTTGTGTGTGCCTTGACCAGGGATCAAACCTACAACCTTGGCATATCTGGATGAGGCTCTAACTAACTGAGCTACCTGGCCAGGACTTTAGCCTGAATTTTTTAAAGATATTTTTATTTATTTTTAGAGGGAGAGGAAAAGAAGGAGAAAGAGAGGGAGAGAAAGATCAATGTGTGGGTGCTTCCTGCATGCCCCGCCACCACCCCCCGTCACTGGGCCCCAGCCCACAGCCCGAGCATGTGCCCTGACTGGGAATCGAACTGGCGACCCTTTGGTTTGCAGGCTGGCACTCAATCCAATGAGCCACACCAGCCACAATAAGCCTGCATTTTTAATTTCCCCTTTCTTTCCCCTGTTCTCCCATGTTTTTAATGATCTTTTATTATTTGTTCTTGGGTCAAGCCCTTTTATTTAGGGGCTTGGTTGGAGGGTCAAAGGGCTGGGAAGACAATGAAATCCAAAATCTTCAGCAGGGCTGGGATCTAGCTGAGTTCTAGGTATGGAATTTTAACTCATATTTTTATGCTGTATTTTATGGTATGTATTTTCTTTTCCAAGAGCTATTTTTAACATCTATATTTAGACTTATAATAATATTTCAACTATCATTAAGCCTAAATTTTCTATTTAAATGGTTTCAATGTTAGCCATAATCTTTTTAGTCAACAAGTTTCCCTTTTTTGTACCATTCAGATTTTATGCCATTAATTGTATCATTAAGTAAAAGAAAAAAATCAACATCTTGAGTGTCACCCAGGTATAAATAGAGCCCCCAAAATGCTAAAAATATAGCCGTATTGACCTTCAATTACAGGAAACTGTATTCCCAACCAAGGTGTCATGAAGTAATACAATTAAATATGTCTAAGCTAAAACAGAGCTCAAATAAACCTTTCCCTTTGATATATTTTTCAATCAAAGTGTGTTTTTCAAAAAGTGTGTTTTGGCACTTTTGTTATTGTTTCTCAAGGGTAGTATTGCTGATACACTTTTCTTCCGATGTTCCTGAAATGTTCTTTCTGTAGTCTTAGCACATGAATAACAAGTCAGGCAGACAATTTTCAGACTATAACATTTCTTCTTTCACAATTTTATAGATGTGGCTTCTTTATTTTCTGGCATTTTAATAAGATAAAATTATAAGGCCTGCCTTATATATTTTTCCCTGTAGACAAAATGTTTATCTTCTTGAATGGCTGATATAATTCTTTTTTAATTTATTTTTTTATTGTTGTTCTATTACAGTTGTCCCAATTTTCCCCCATTGCTCCCCCCATCCCGCCTACATCCCACTCCCACAGTCACTCCCCACCCTGTTGTCCATGTCCATGGGCTTTCTTTACTCTTGAAGTAAGAAAAAAAAAAAGGTTAGAATATCTCTAGGTGTGTATCCCCTCTCCCACATACATTGATTTTGGTTAGTCCTGGATCTTTATCAATTCATGAACATTTATCTTCTATTATATCTTAACTCACTACTTCTGTTCAAATTGTTTAGTTCTACTGTTCAAGAATCCTAATTTCTTCATTATTTTATTGTTCTTTTTCCATTTCATTCTGGAACAACTTCTAAAATTAGTTCACTCATTGTTTATTTGCTTTTCTGCAATTTATTTATTGCAATGTTGAACTTAATTGTGTAGCGCATTTTTAACTCCAAAATTGTTTCTCATCTCAATCTGTAACCGAAGTGCATGCCCAGCTGCTTGCTGCTACAAAAGACAACACTGGAGAGGCAGGGGCTGATGTAAAGGAAAGTGATTTATTTGCAGGTGTTGGACATCTGGAAGATGGGGATTCATGTCTCAAAGCCCATCCCTACCTCTCAGTAGAGGCAGAAGTTTTTATAAAGGGTGAGAGGTGAACAGAGCAAAAAGATCAAGGGAGGGGGATGTGAGGTTCTCTATGTGCAGACTCTCACAGTCCATTCCAATGAGGCAAGTGGTGGCCCAGTGTGCATCACCCTGGTTGAGTCATCCTGGATTCACATCATCCCAGTTTCACGTCATCCGGGCTCCATCAGTGAAGGTTAGCAAATCTCCCAAAGCTGGGATGCTTGAAGGTCAGAGTCTGTATCTTCTGAAGTTAGTCCCTAGAATTCTTATATAAACATGGCTGTTCATCTATAAGCTACATGTTAGTCAATCTGCACCTATAAAAATAATGTCAAAAGAATGATAGGGTGGCTTACAGTTTCCCACTGTTATAGTTTTCCACTGTTACAAATCAACTTCTTTTCATTCTTGCTTTTTTTTTAGCTAGTTCTTTTTTAATTTTAGCTTTTATTCCTTTGATCTCATGTTTGATTTGTTTCATAAAGTCTGTGTTATCCTAAGTAGTTTTTAAATATATATATTTATTTTTTATTTTAGAGAAAGGGGAAGGCAGGGAGAAAAGGAGAGAAACATAAGTGTGAGAGAAAAACATCAACTGGTTGCTTTCCATATGAGCCCTACTGGAGACTGAACCTGCAACCCAATTATATGCCCTGACTGGGAATTGAACCAGTGACCTTTCAGTTCGTGGGGTGACACCCAACCACCTGGGCCACACTGGCCAGGGCTTATCCTGAATAGTTTTGAGAGCCCAAAGCAACTGTACTATAAAATTTACTTCTGAATTATTTCTTCAAAACTATGTTCTTCATCTGCCTTTTGAGTGTTATATTCTCTCCCTTTTATAATACACACTCATAAGTCATTGGCACATAGTTAAATTTTTTTCTATTTACTCACCTTGCAATGTAGTAGAGAAGTCTTCTCAGGCTGTTTTACTGTAAACATCATTTTTCTAACTGGTTCCTCTTACTGTCCACATAATTGCTGACAGAATTCTCATTTAAGACTTAAGATCAAGTGTTGTTTGATATTCATACTTCCTAGCCCATTTTATGCTGGTTTGACATCTTTTATTTAGTGTGAATGTATTGTCAGGGGAAGACATCTAGTCCCACTGCATGTTTATCTTTTCTTGACTGTCAGTGATTCCTGGATAGTCAGACATTCTTTCGTGTTTTTTTTTTCATCCTTACCTAACCCAGTGAATGGTAGATTTACACAGTAAAGGCTCAGTAAATTGTTCTTCCAATATTCAATAGAACTTTCAGAGTGCACCACAGCTCTGTGAGGCTCAGCTCCTTTCAACTGCCAACCTGACCCTCCTAGATATAAGCACTCTCAGTCACACAGCATTGTGGGTAATTATAGTTCCAGAAACGATGCAAGAAAACAGTAATTAATGACAGGGGAAAAATGGCTCTTATTGTTATAGTCGTCACCTCTAGGCTGGCTTCCCTTTATCTGGTGGGAAGACTCCATATTTTGAAGGAAAGGATCTGTAGTAGACATAGTTATTGAATTCCTTACTGTTCTTTTCTTTTCTTCTGCCTTTAAGCTTCCTTGGAACTTTGGTTAATGGAAATTCTTTCTGCTTCCCAGCATATCATTGAGGAATACTTAGAGTTTCCAGTTTTATAGAAACTCATTTTTTTTGTTTTTCATAATTATTTCACAGTAAGTTGGGGGAAAGAGAATTTATGATTTATTGGGTGTTTTTGATAAAGAGATAATAAAACAATTAACAATGATTTATGTTTATCTGGGTGCAATACTTACCAACTGACCTTTTATAACATGCCTTTCCTACTTGAATTCTTTACTTTGATTTGTGTCTAAGTTGGTCCAAGTTCTTAATACTTTAAATGATGTAATAGGAAAAGTTTGTGTTTGGGATCTGCTTTTCAAACCGTTACAGATCTAGAATTAGTTAATAGCCAAGCTGAACTAGAAACCAGGTCTCCTATTCCTTAGCCTTTCCTTCCAAATTAGCTACATCACTTATCCCCTTAAAAAAAAAATACCAATAAAAAGTAGTTTTTATCAGCTCGTGGTTGTTGTAAGAATTAAATGAGGTAGGATTTAGTCAACACTTAACAGGGGTTGGTGCAGTTACCATCTCTGTTTACCAATGAGGAAGCAGATGCACAGATATTGGGATAACTTGCTGGGATCCACGCAGCTGGTGAAGGCAGAGCCAGGGCTGGGGCATCGGACCATATGAGCTCAGAGTTGAGTCTCCCTCTCCCTAAGGAGCCTAAGAGCAAACATCTCACTGACCACTGATTGCCTTTTTTGGTTCTGCTTCCTGGGTATGTTAATTTGAGGAGTACTCAGCTTTCAGGGACCAGCTGCCAAATTAAGTTATGTTGCAAACAGTCAGCTGTCTCCCTGGGCTACACCACATACTCAGCAGGCATTTCAACAAAAATTAATTGATGAAAATATGTGGCAATCACCCAGAGCTGACAAAAACAACTTTTAATCCTGCTGTTAAAAGTTAACAGATTCTAACGTTAGAACTTTGTTTGAGGCCTGGAACAGAGGCCCCCTTAGGATCATTTCCATTTTTCCTATTTATCTAATTAAATATGTATTTTATCTTTAAAAAAATAGCTGTCCTGCTGCTGCCTCTTCTAATAATCCTTTTTCTTAAGTTAGACCCTGGAAATGCACAATATGCATGTTCTGCCCAGGAAAAGGGCAGAGAGAAAAGGAGCCTAGAAGTCTCTTGATGTCCACTTTCTCTTATACAATTAGGTAGTTACCTGGAATAATGCTTTTCCCATAAATGCCTAGGCTTTCGCCCAGCTTAAGATCTCAGAGTTATTAATGTGAAGTGAATTGGACCCCAAACTAAAGAGGAATGTTAGAGAACCAACCTGGGTCACAGTAAGAGCCTCAAATTCTGTCCTCAGTTATCTCTATGATCTTAGACAAATTTTCAAATAGCTAGGTTCCATTTCCTCATAAATAACAAAGTTTAAACCTAATCCATGAGGTTATAATGAGAGTTGCACAAATCCATTTGTGTGTATGCTAGTTTTGTGAGAAACAAACTCTGAATTGAACATTTCCATGGGAACTTGGACTCAGAATGCTCTCATCTCCCTGTATCTAGGTAGAAATGCTGTACATCGCTTCACTGTTGTGGATTCTTTCTCAATAATAATAAGATTTTCATTCAGGCTTCTTCCCACATCTTCTTGATAATGGCCAGTAGCCAGAACGGAAAGAACAAAATGAAATGTTTAAACTGCTTGAGACTCAACTTTTTCTAAATAAAATAAATATATATGCCTGTATATGTATGTGTGTGTGTGTTGGGGGAAGGGACAGTTCCACAGGGGTGGGAGGGCAGTGCATCCCTGGGCCTGGCCTCTGCCCTAGGGCGGGGGAGGGGTTCCCACCAATGCCACGTGTTGAGGTCTCAGCCCAGGGCTATTCGGAGACTGCCTGGGCGACTTATCTGCCCTTTGGCACATTGTACGTGAACAGATAGGGAACCAGGTGGGTGCCATCCTCCTTTTTCAGCCCTTTTCAGTACTTTCCTTCTGATCCTACTAAACCAAATTCTTATCTAAAAACCTACAAAAGGTTTTTACCTTGCCTATGAAAGGCTTATTTGTGGGACCTGAGTCCTCTACTTGGGGAGTGCAGGAAGGAGAAGTCTGGGTGCCTTCCCAAGTCGCTGAATGTCCCGCGCTTCCGTGGGGGGATGGGGAGGACTACGGTGGGAAGACGGCGCAGAGGAAAGGGTAAGGAAAGGTGATTTGTTCAGGCCTGGTAGATTGGGGTCTGCCTTTCCTCCAAGGTTTGGTTACCAGTTTACTGCAAGGTGGTGTCCTTTCCCCCTTCACTTTCCTCCTTATCATATGACCCCCACCCTCCCACTACCACAAACTGGAATAAAATCTGAGGAGATAATTCCCTCTAGGCACTGTTTCCAACCACTCTGGATCCACGGTGGCAGCTGGAATGCATTGGAGAGATGAGTCCTTTGAGAAATGGATAGAGCATCGGGCCCCCACTTGCACCCACCATGGGCGGGGTGGAGTGTCAGTTTTACCATGTGGACACATGCAAGCTTTCTCATTTTTTTTTTTTTTTGTTCATCTTAATAGAAATGCAATGTATCCTTACATTGTACTACCTCTTTTCCTCCTTCAGTAAAAACACTAAATTTGAATGAACATAACAAAATTGAATGTAGTTATACAGATGGAAGCAAGGGTTGGAAAACTTTCTGTAAAAGGTCAGTATCTTCATTTCTGAGGGATTTTATAGCAAATTACCACAAACTGGGTAGCTGAAAACAACAGAATATTTTTCTCACAGTTTCGGAGGCCAGCAGTCAAAAATCAAAGTGTTCGCTAGGCTACATTCCCCCCAAAGGCTCTAGGAGAGAATCCTCGCTTCCTCCAACTTCTGGTATCAAGGTTGCAGGGGATCCTTGGCTTGAAACTGAATAATTTCCATCTCAGCCTCACTGTCATAGGGCCTTCACCTCTATGTCGGTGGCTTCTTCTCTTCTGTCTCTTTCATGAACACTTGTCATTGGATTTGGGACCCACCCGAAAAATTCAGGATGATCTTATCTCAAGACCCTTAATTTCATCTGCAAAGACTCCAAATAAAGTAACATGCACAGGGTCTGGATATCAGGGCAGTGACATATCTTTTGGGGGGGAGGAGGGTGCCACCAATCAAACCACTACAGTTCGGTAGTAAATATTTTAGGCTTTATGAGCCATAAATGTCACAACTACTTTATGTTTTAGATACTTGAATCCACCATTGTAGCTAGCATGAAAGTAGCCATAGACTATACATAAATAAATGAGTGGCTGTGTTCCAGGAAAATTTAATTTATGGACACTGGAACTTGAAATTTCATAGAATTTTCACATATTATAAAATATTCTTCATATTTTTATTATTTTTATCAGCCATTTAGAAATGTAAAAACTGTGCTTTTCCACATCCACACAAAAAACAAGCAGTTGGCTAAATTTGGCCCACGGCCTATAGTTTGCAGATCCTGTGTTTGAGTTACAGAATATTTTTTAAGGTGTCTTGATTTACTTTTGAAGGTCTCCAATAACCTCCTAATAAAACCAACTATCTCTTCTCTGTCTTCAGTATTCTAAAGGTCTCTGTGTCTTTTGACAAATGTTGTGACTGCTGTTCTTTTCTAAAGTCCCCCTCCCGCCATATGGATATGATGAAACGTTAATGTGACTTCATAGGAAACATGGTAAGGGAAGGCAATACGATGGCTTCCATGGCAGAAAGTTTATGTGCATCTGAGCTATGTGACCTGTAACAACAAGATACAATGAGTTCTGTGGAAGGACTAGAACCTTCCACAAGTGAGCTGGGCCGGATGAGCTAGCAGTGATGGAGTAGGGGGATCAATGGGGCAGTTGTGATGAGCTGAATTAGAGAGGAGATGGGGAGGCAGAGAAAGGAGAGAAACGGTGTAGAAGGGAATATAAGCAAAGAGAATGGGAGACAGAAGGAAAAATGGAGAGAAGAGAGAGACAGAAAGATAAAATGAGGTTGCTTATGGCAAGAGAGGAAATTCAATCCAGATGATGCTAAATGAACTTGAGGCTTATTGGGCCCTACCAGGAGAGAGGGCAGTTAGAGACTTCTTAGGGCTGAGAATTAATGTGGGTTAAGAGCTGAAATCCCAGGAATGGAGAGAGCATCTCTGAAGGCCAAGGGCAGGATGGGCAAGGGTGCTGGAGCTCGGGGAGAGTACGTGAATTGGAGGAGGGGGTTGTATTTGGTTGTTTTGTTTTTTTTAATGGAAGACAGTGTGTAATAACCTTCCAAAATAAACAAATGGCATTTACCAGTCCTTTCTTTGGAATGGGGGGGTGGGGTCAGAGAGGACCATGCTGGGTGTGAATTGGGGTGAGTAAAGGAGGGAAGTGGGCTGGATGAGGCCTCTGAAGTCAGCAGCCCAGCCTGGGCCAGGAGTGATGGGGATGTAACAGGAGCTGAGCAAAGCTTTGGAGAATGCTTTAGGGGACTCCTCTGGCAGCAACGGGGATGCAGGGTGGATGGAGAGGGAGAGACTGGGCAAGAAGACCAGAGAAGACAGGACACTTAGGAGCTGCTGGTCACGGTCCGGGCAGGACACCTGAGGGAGGGCCTGCCTGCCCTCCAGGTGATGAGGGAAGGGGAGAGATGGGAAAGCCCTGTCAGAGGGGCACTATGGCTGGTGGCTGATAGGCTGACATTTCTCACTCAGCTGTGCTGGGTTTGGTCCTGAATCCCCAATGCTTTTTGCTTGGCTGATTATATCCCTGGGGCCAAGCTCCGCATTAGAACTCTCCGAGAGCAAGAGGCTTCAGCAATGTAGTCCTCCCTGGAGACCTGCTCAGTCTGGAGGGTCTAACTGCTCTCCCACAGGCCCCTGAGGGGTGTTGTGTGGAGTTTTCAGGAACAGGATGTTCGTGCCTCAGCATCAATAATGTGACCCTAATAATCTGGATCTGCGGGGAAGCCTGGGAAGAAGGCAGCATGGGGCTCAGCCTTCCTGTGGGCACAGCTCTGCTTTGGGCACTAGCAGGGGGCACCCACGGGAGCTGGTGTTCTGCACAGCAAGCCCTCCAATTAATCTGTTAATGAGCAGACTCAGCCTTGATTGAAATCCTACAACGAGGCTAGTCCCTTTCCAAGGCCGATGATATTTTTATGCGGCAGGGCCCACCCCAGTCTTTTTCTTTGTACAACACCCTGAATAAAGCTGAATAGTGCTGTCCACAGTCAGCAACTACAGTAAAAAGTTAAGTGAGTATCTACACACACTGATGGCCTGGAATTAGCGTGAGTAGGAAGAGAGGACATGCAGGGAGTCAAATTCTTGCGTGAAAGAGTTAAACTTTTCTCCTCCATTTTGCTTCCCTGTTGTCCTGGCTACATCTTCTGCTCTGACAGGAACGGGTTGGGAGAATTTTAGGAATCATGCTGTTCCTTTTGCCCCAGCGGCTCACAACTGCTCTATGAATTAAGAAATTTGTTTTCGTGGTTTTTGTTCTGACTGTAAAAATGAATCCTGCACCCATAGGTCTGGAAGAGACACAGAGTGTAGCCTGCCAACATCCATATTTGACAAACAGAGTCAGCGACCCTCATAAGACAGACCTGTCCCCGGTGAGTTACCTCAGGTCAGTGTCAGGACAGTCTCCTGGCAGCAATCTTTCACAGCGTCCCTCTGAGGAATTCAGAAGGGTCCTGTCGACTTCTGCTTCTATCCAGGCCATGGCGTTTCTCGGATGCAGTCGAGGTGGGTGTGACCATGGTGCCATTCCTGGCCTGCTCTCCTGCCGAGCTTTTGCCTAAAACAACTCTTAGAAGAGGGCTCGGCTTCATCTTTGTTTGGGATTAATAGTCATTGGTCCACCTGCCGAGGAAGATATAGTGTGGTGTGTAGCCCACTCTCCCAGGGAGCACCTGCCACTATCTCATTAGTAAGGAACTACTCAAACAGGAGTAGAGGCAGTGTGATTAAGAGAGCTGTGATCTACACCTGTGTTTAGTTGAATTCATCAATTGTTTATTAAATATTAATTGAACACCTACTATGTACCAACTGCAAAGCTTGCTGTTTTCAGAGTTCCAAGGGGTCAGACCTCTGACACTTCAAGTCTTGGCCTTTTGCCTGAATTGGCAGGCTGGATGCCCCTATTCAGGGTTCCCATAGCACCTGGAACATCCACTTAGTAAAGTTCTTATCTTACTGTATTGTGATAAAGTGCTGCCATGCGTCTCTTCTTTACTAAACTCCCAGCTCTTTAAGGGCAATTCAGTGTCATTCATCTTTGTAAACCTTTTCCCTGGCAAAGGGCTAATAGATGCTTAGCAAATATACTTTGTAGGGATGGATTAAGGAAAGAGTGAATGTGGGGCTGAGCCCATTATGTTATGACCACTTGATAGTTGTTACTGGAATGTTCCCACTGAGGGTCTGAAGAAATGTCAGCCCTGTGGCCATTTGAGATCCCAACAATGGGGAAGAAGAATAATGGAAATGTTAGTTGATTTGGGCCATGTGCCAAGCATATCAGAGTTATGTTTGTTGGGGATGCTTTCCAGCTAAGTCCTGGGAAGGAACATGGTGTTTATTTAAGTGCTGGCATCTACTTAAATAAACAGGAAAACATTCTGCCACCTAACTTGATTGGAACTGGAACTTTGCTCTCCATCCAATGGCTGAAACAATGCAGAGCATTACAAAACATTTCAGATCAGTTGGCTTCCCCGGGATTTGAGTTTGCGTCAGTGCAGAAGCACACAGCAGTTCATGTTTCTGTGTTAACAAGTCTGCAGCACCTGCCTTGGGATGAAACACTGGGGCTACAGAGGAATCAATAGGGGAAATTTTCAGGGCCATTATTTCAACGCTATCCTCTTTAAAACAGCTCATGTTAAAGTAGTGCCTGGACAATCTCTAGAGCTTAAAATAACACCATCTGTTTGTAGAGTGGTTTATATATAGTTTATAAAACAGTTCACAGTCATTATCACACTTTTTCAGGCAACTACAACTCCACGTTGTAGATGAGAAAATTGAGACTCATTCGGGTTTGGTGACTTCACACAGCAGATTCCATGTGCACTGGCCCCTCTGTGGTTATTAACATTGTAAGAACTTCAATAATCCTCACCTTAATTTTGGCACTCCCCAGTTCCACAAAAACTATTCTTGCCATTGTAACCAGCAATCTCCCAGAAGCCAAATATTGTGGACTCTTCCATTTTTATCTTGCCTGGCCCTTCTGTAACAAAAGACCATGTGGACCACTCTCTATTTCTTAAAGGTGTCTTCAGTTTCCAGGATGCTGCTCTCCTTCCTGATTTTCCTCCTTTGTCTTAAACCATAACTTCCCAATCTCATTTACGGCCTCTCTGTCCCAGTGCCCCTTATGAATATTGGTGTTCTACCGCATTGGGCGTTGGTCCTTTCCTCTTTGCACTCCACACTCTCCGAATGAATCTCATCCATGTTCGTGACCACAACCCTTAACTCTACAGCGGTAACTCCCAAATCTCTTGCCAACCCAGCTCTCCCATCTTAATTCAAAATAGATACCCTATCTGCTTTCTGTATCTCTCCATATGGATGTGCAGTAAGAGTTTCAAATTCCCACACAAGATGGGTCCAATGCTACAGTACTGGGTATGCCCATTCAGCAGAATACAATGTTTCTTCACTTATTCAAGTTTCCATTTCTTTCAGCGTAAGAATATTTCGTCATATAGATCCTACATAATTTAATAATTGTTTATTTCTAAGTATATACTTTCATGACCATTGTAATATGATCTTGTTTTCATTATGTTGTAGAAATGGCTATGCTGTTATCTAGAAAAGCTATTGAGTTTTACACATTTATTCTTAAAAAACATCTTCTGAAATCTTTAATTAGTTTTACCTGTTTTTCAGCTGATTATCTTTAGTTTGGGTAGACTGGCTAACATCTGCATGGAATGGTAGTTTTTCTCTTTGCACTATTTATGCCCCTTATTCCTTTTTAAATTGCATTAGCTAGCATGCCTAGAGCAATGTTACCACTGACAATAATGGTCTTTAGACCACTTCTACTCTTCATCATTAAGTTTAAAATCCCCTCATCATTAAATTAAATATACTTTATTTTATTAATGGCATATCATTCAATTTCTATTTTATATTAGTAAAAGATGTTCAGTTTTTATTAAATGTCTTTTAGTTATCCTAAGAAATGATTTTATGCCTTTTTATCCTTTGATCTAGTCATATGATACATGATAGGGTTCCTAATATTGAATTGTCTGCGGTAATTTTTTTCTATGAAGGGCCCATTTAATTTAAGAACTTATTCAGCCTAGGGGACAACATTCTAAATTTATTAATTATTGCTTCTCCTTCTAGAATTCCTATTATACTCTATATTATCTCCTAAACGTACTTCCTCATATTTCTCACATTTTTATTTATTGTATTCACTTTGTCTTTTGCTTCTGGGATTTTAGAAAATTTCTCAAACTTGACTTTTGGGTCATTGTTATGATTTTCTATATTATCTAATTTGTTAATAGCTACTACCACTTGCACATAAAAATTTAAAATTTGAACTTAAAAAATTTATAAGATAAATTTACATTTAAATTTTTTAATATTTAAGAGCAATATTTCCTGATGTCAGATTGTTGCTTTTAGATGGAGTGGGTGCTCAAATCTCAAGTCTTATTGAAAACATGAATAAATTTTGTTTTATTTCTGGTTTTAATCTTAATTTTTGTAGTAAAATTCCTTCAGAGGAGAATATTCATGATGATTCTTCAGATGTGTTTCCTTCTTTAAACTAATGAATCATTTTACGTATTTGGTGATTTTTCTGTTTGTCCAACTTTCCTGAGAAAGTACTGTTTAAGGTTGCGGGTTACAATGGTTTATGTCAGGGATCATGGGAATGCTTATTTAAATATTCAGTCCAAATGAAAGATAAAGGGAAAAGTCTTCAGTTGCAGTTTGTAGCAGTCCAGTTGGCTGTGAGGATTGGGACAAAGTTACAGCCAGAGACATCTGCACTGAGAACCTGGTGTTGGGCTGAAGGATTCCTTCCAGTCCACAGTGAAGTCTACAGCTGTGCCCGCACTTTAATTAGCATACTGCTCAAGACCAAGAGGGCTGTCTATCAGCTCTCACTCTATTTCCTGACCACTTATGAAAGACCATGCCTTTTGTTCCATTAGTGGCCCCATGGAGTCCTGGGCCTGGTGCTCAAAGTTAAGAATATTTGTGCCAAGTGGGGATTCTCTTTGACTGTGGAAACTAGGAAAGTAATTATGACCAAAAGCAATCCCATGGCAGGGAGCTTCTCTGCTAAGCAGATGTGGAATCGCTCCTCTTCTCTTGTTGTCATAGGTACTGGCATTAGAATGCTCCTTCGATACCCTGCCCATGGCATCCCCTGTTGGAAGACCTTCCAAGCTTAGAAGTTAGCCCCCTATGTACCCCATTCACTTGCCTTCTGGATCAGCTTCTCCGTCACATGCGCAGAATTGGGGGCATTGGTTTGTCAGTCAGTACAGACCACTAGCACCACATTTTTACAATGTACCAGGCAGTATGATGCTGTTAGTGCAGAGTCTCTAAAGCCAGACTCCTTGGGTTCAAATGCTAGCTCTACAACTAGCTGCAGGACTGGTAGACTTAGCTACCTTCTCTGTGCCCTGCTTTCTTCATCTGTAATAGGGGACAATCATAGCCCATCAGTGTGAATAATGACAGCACCTTGTGGAACACCATGACACTAACCATTCCAGACAATCAATGTACACAGCAATGCTCAGTCAATGTTAACTAGTTCCAAAGTGTCAGCTCTTCTGGTTCAAGGAAGACATCCTTCCCCGATTACTCTTTCTCTTTTTTATCTTTTTAAATATTTCTTTGCTTATTTCCATGGAAATTTTAGAAAGAAAAGAGTTAAATATATGGGCTTAAATTTCCACTATGTTCTAGAAATTCTAAAGTAATCTTTCTGAAACAAAACCTAATCATTTCCCTCCCCTATTTAAACCTTTGAATGGGTGTTCATATCAAAGAGTGTAAAATTAAAACTCATTAGTTGAATCAGCAAGGCCATCTGGGATCTAGGCCACGTACTGGCTTTTCCTCTAACTTGGCCCTCTCTTGCACCCAGGCCCTGGCTCACTGTGGTGGTCCACACTGCAGAGTCTCTGCATATTTAGAATCTTCCACCTAGGAGCCCTTCCCTCCCCCTCCTCAGCACCCCAGTGCACCTTATTAGCTTTATTGCAATTCTGAAGGCTCACTTTTGATACCATCTCCTCTAAGAAAGCCCAGGATTGCACCAGCAAACGCCACCTGGGGATCCACCCAGTGCAGGTTTCTCTGTAATGTGCCTGTGACACATTATTCCCAATGCCATGATTGTTGGACTCAACTTGGGAGCTTATTAAAAATATAAATGATGGCTCTGAAAGATTCTAATTCATTAGGTTAAGATTGGAGCCCAGAAATCCATATATTTATAAAACAACTGAAGTGATTCTGAGGACCATCCAGATTTGGGTTAATAATATATCTCTGGTTAACATGGGTCTTCTCTGGTTAGACCCCCCTGTCTGATTAACCTGTGCTTCCCCTTCCCCCACTGGTTGCTGGTTAACCTGCACTCCTCTCTGGTTAACTTGCCCTCACTTCTTGTTACCATGTTTTCCTTCTTCTAATAGAACATGAATTCCTCTCAACCAGGTACCACATCTTATCTGTCTTATGTCCCCGGCGTCTTGCACAGTTCCAGGCACTCAAAACTGTGTTGCATGAATGAACAAATAACTCTTCCCTAAATGTTTCAGCCTCCAGTCTCTTAGGTATTTCTATCCTTTAATATTTGTTGCTTTTGCCCACCCCCATTTGACTTTCAGGGACTTAATTGAGGAGCTTACAAATGAGGCAGGAACCATTGTTTCTTGTTTGACAAACATACACCAGACTTGTTTGCCAAACTTACTGTGAACCTTCTGTTATCTTGAGAAAAGAAGCCCAGAGGATCAGAGGGTCTATTGTGTAACAGCCTTTGCCTGAGACTTCACTAGCTGGCAACTTCAAGTTTGGCACGGGGATTGGCATGAGGAATGAAAAAAATCTGAACACCCGGAAAGCATGAACCAGCCCCTTAAATGGACTTGCTGGCGTGCTATACAGGATGTGGAAACAAGGCTGGGGACTCTAACATTGAGCCCATCTGCCCACCACTAGCCTCCATGGCTGAGTTAACCTGAGGCAAGCTGTTAACCCATCATCTATAGTGAGGACACTAAGTTTCAGTGTCCTCATCTATAAAAGAGGGATGAAAGTGGGTTAGTATAAGGTTGTTATGAGAATAAAATGAAATAACATATATGAAAGCACCAAGTATAGTACAAGAAATATTTCTCTCTCCTTTCTGTCTCATCTTGGACCGTGGAAAAGTACAGCAGAAAATAGACAGCAGCCAGAAGCCTGGGTGTGGCCTCTCATGGTAGGTTGGGGCAGACAGTGGAGCAGGAGCTGCAGAGAGCCAGAATCTGGTCTAGAAAGCCGACCACAATTCCAGGAAGCATGAAAAAGAGACCACTGGCATAGGCCAAGCAAGCTGCCTTCTCAGGATATCTAAGAACCTTCATGGGGTTTCTATAACGGGAGATGGTGTGACATGTTTCTAGCATGTATTATATGCTCTTTGGGGAAAGGACCATAACTCATTTATCTGTGTAATCATCATGTCTAATAGAGTGCCTAATACATAGGCCATCAATAAATATTTTTAAATTGAACAGAGGGAGAACAAAGATATAGCTTGACACCATCTTTCCTTTGTTCTTTCCCAGTTCCTCCTTCCTCCAGACTACACATCAAGTGGGAATAAGTTGATGTTACTGAGGATTACACAGGCCATTTGGTCCATACCTCTGCCTCTGTGCCTGGATGTGGTTAAGCCACCCCAGGGTTCTGTCTCCTGTGCTGTTCCTCAAAGTGTCCAGTCCACACAGTTCCCCCGCAACGTGATGACTCTGAGCTTCCTACTCTCAGATCAAATCATGAGTGATGCAAAACACCTTTATTCAGGAGATTCTTGTTGAAGAGGCAACAACTGGAGCAATTTCTGTTTAATGTAGCAAGGAAAAGTTATTATTTAAAGCTCCAACTCTTTTCCAGGGAGGATGGGTCTCATCATGAGTTGGCTGTGGTGTACGTAAACACCATGGATGTGGATTTGCAAACTGAAAGAGCCAGGGAGTTCCACATTCTATAGAGACCACGGCTTGTGGTTTCTGAGGCAATCCAAGGGGGAGATGGGAGAGGAAGAGAAAGCTTACAAGATGATTTGAATTGCCCAGTGAGACCTTCCTGTGATTTCTAAATCCCCAGTTCTCACTAGACTCACCAACTCAAATGGAAAGCAGTAAACAGTGAGGGTTTTTTTTTCCCCATTACCTACCAATTTGTACTTCTTAATCCCTGCATCTTTACCCTAGAGAGGGGGAAAGAGGGACAAATTGGGGCAACTGTAATAGCATAATCAATAAAATATATTTTTTTAAACAAAAAGAGTGAGTTTTACATCCAGGTAAATAAGGGGAAAAAAAAGAGTCTGTGTGTTTGGGAACTAGTCACAATAGGAAGCATGAAAAGAAAGACCATGAGAATCCCCACATAACATAGATAGGGCTTTGGACTTTACCAAAATTATAAAACTAAGAGTTTCAGCCAAATTGATGTGGACCACTGAAGGGCAAACAGTCTCCACTGCTTACCTGCACCCTCTGAACCTGACACCATTTGGACACCACAAGAATGCACAATTTATATGCAACCGGGTCCTTGTCTTCAAGGAGCCTACAGTCTCATTGGACAGACAAGATATAAAGCCATCAGACAAGTGCTTTCAAGCTGCATTTTGGGCTCAGTAGAGAGTGGCAGAGGTGATTAGAGAAAGACCTTGAGGAGGGCTTCTTATGGGGTCACCCTGAGTTGAGTCTTAGAGGGGAGATGACAGGATTTGGGTTGGCAGGTAGGGGAACAGTCTTCTCAAGAGCTCCTGTCAGAACCTTCTAAACCAGACCAGCTGGGATGTGCCCAGGAAGGCCAAAGCAGCTCTGCCTACTGCTCATTTAAAGCACATGCCTCACCTAATCTGCCTGTGTGAACTTGGCAGCCAAATCTGGCTTCCTTTTCTTTATAATGGTTTTTTTCCAGATGGGCATTTACCTGCTTTCATTCTTTTTCTAAAACAACAACAACAACAAACAAACAACATCAAAATAAAACCCTTGTGCTCCTAGCATCCCACATTTCCATTTGCCCATGGCCTTTTTGAGTTAGCCTGAGTAGGAGGCTACATACTACCCACCCAGCCCCTACTCCTGATAAATAGTGTCTACACACGACTAAGGAAAGTAAGCTACTTTGAAAAACCCAAAGTTATAACTTCCAAAGGCTAATGGGTGAAACTGAGTATTTTCATTTTCACTGTACCCAGGAAAGGTAAAGATAATCATACAGTGCTCAGAAAATGACGGCTCCATATGATGGGACTTCAATTTCCATTTTGATGGAAACATGTTGATTTAAAAGGAATAAAAGTAGATTTGTGAATTACATGTCTTCTCCCCCCATTAACAACCTGGTTGTGCATCCTAGAATTAATGGGCTTCATTTTTATTTCTATTTTGCTGGTGGGCATTGATGGATCTGTTGTATTACCTGATGTCTAATCTTTCTAGTGCTTAACTCTTTGCCTCGCTGTTTTCTTCTCCTGAATGAGATGTTAGTATCTTGGCTGTGTCTCAAATAAACTTACAATTCAGGTTTTTATTTCTCCCCCAGTGGAGCCTCTCAAATCCCTTATCTTCAGCTCAACAGGAAGGAGATTACTTTGTTACCAGACTATTGAATGCTGATGATTTAGTTGTTTATATATGGGGGAAATAAAGCTCTAAAATAATCCATTTCATAGGCAATAGTTCCTGGTTCACTGTGGGGGACCCAGTGTGGCTGAGGTGCATAGAAAGATGCTGCTTTAAGCAGCTTCACTAAGCAGGGAAGAGGTACGCAGAAGCTTGTGGGCCAGACCAAGCTAACCAGACCAATAGTAATACTTGGGAAACATGTATGCTGCTCTCATTTTAGTAGAAAAATTACAGACACTGAAGTCAGACTCCCCAGTCTAGAATCCTGCCATATCCCTAACTCTAGCCTAACCGGCCTATTCAGACATGTGCCCTGCTCCAGTTCCTCATTGGCAACGTGACCTTGGGCAGATAACAGTTTCTTTATGGGTAAAATATGCCTGATACTACCTGGGGGAGGGAGCAGTCTATAGGAATCAAAGCCACAAAGAATAGAGCATGATGCCTGGCCAGCCCATTTGTTAAGTATTCTGTATTAGCTGCTTAAACCAGTGTTTGTTTCATTTCTCTTTTCTTTAGAAGGCTAAATTAATTCTTTAAATGTTTAATGCAAGGATGGGCAAACTATGGCCAATGGCCCAAACCTGTCCAGTCACCTGTTCTTATAAAGGAAGTCTCATGAGGACCCAGCCACGCACATGCATTTCATGTTGCTGTGACTGCTTTTCCTCTACAATGGCAGAGTTGAAGAGTTGCAATAAAGACTGTATGGCTCACAAAGTCAAAACCATGCACTGTGTGGCCCTTTAAGAAAAAGTTTGCCCATCTGTAGATTAATAGAAGGAGCTTGGTCTTAGAGAAAGACATTCCAGTCCTGGATCCAGGGTAAATTAAGTCTGAGACATTGAATGGGAAGTAAATTTTCTGAACCAAATTCTCCTCATCTGCTGGATGAGAATAATATTAGCAGCCTCAAAGGGCTGGGCTGAGCATTAAACAATAGAAAATATATAAAATGTCTTAGTACTGTATCTGGTTCTTCCTACTCCCCTTGTAATTGATAAATAGAAGGAAATCATATTATTTTGGCCCTGGCCAGCATGGCTCAGTTGGTTGAAGGGTTGTCCTGTAAACCAAAAGATTGTGGGTTCAATATCTAATTGGAGCACAAGCTTAGATTGGGTGGGTTTGGTCCCCCATCGGGGCACATTAGGGAGTCAAAGAACTAATATTTCTCTCACCTCAATGTTTCTCTCTCTCTGTCTCTCTCTCTCCCTTCTTCTACCTGGGTCAATGGATATATCCTCAGGCGAGGATTTTTAAAAATCATTGTTTTGGAACAAAAAGAAGCTTTTAAAGTGATATGCTTCAGTCTGGGAGCTCTTTTAAAATACTAATTTCTGGGCCTCCTCCCAAAAAGTTTTAGTTTAGTAGGTCTAGAAAGAAGCAATGGTATATAACTTGTGTTGACAGTTCCTGAGATAACCAGCGACCATCCTGGTGTAGTCCACTCCTTACACTTTACAGGTAGGGAATCCAGTCAGTAAGAACAGAGCCATTGCAGACTCCAAGGCCCCTGGTCCCAAGTCAGAGGCTTCCCTAGTGGCATGGAGAGCACGGGCAGCCTGCCTTCTGCTCCTCCCTCCCATCAGAGTAAGGAGACAATAGCTGAACTTTTTAATGTCTGCAAAACTTCATCCAGACCCTTAGCCACCACTCCCTTCTTCAGTTCTTCTTGAGACCCTGAGGACTCTGGGACTTCAGTTTTATGAACATCATTCCTGCATAACCACAGACACTTGAGTACATGTCCCGAGAGGTCATGAAAGCATACTGAAAGCGGAGGGTCTAAGGGGACGCCGAAGCTATCATGCACCGAGCAGAGTTTACCAAGCCAGAGTGAACTCTTCAGGATGCAAACCAGGCCACCCTACTCCTCACCTCAAGAACATGCAATGGCTCCCTGTTCCCATCTGAGTAAAGACACATCCGCACTCTCCTCACTGTTCTAGAGCTAGGCTACCCGGAGATTCAAACTGCTTAGTAGCCATGTGATCCTGCGTGCAGTACTTAATCTCTCTGTGGCTCAGTTTCCTCATATGTGAAAAATGGGTCATAATAGTATTTACCTTTTGGATTGTTAGGAAGACTAAATGAGTTCGCAAGTGTAAGGCCCTTAAATAACACCTGGCACAGAGTAAGCATCCAATGGTATTAGCTTCTATCATTACCTCCCCCATTCTCCCCTGGATCCCTGTGCTCCAGTGCCTTGAAATTGCCAGTCTCCCTCCACAGACAACTGGACATACTGTTCACTCTCCCCTTCTGGTATGACTCCACTCCTACCCCCACCCCACCATCCCTCTTCACCTACCAGATCCAACACACATTTAGGTCTCAGCTCAAAAGTCACTTCCTCAGACATTCTTTCCCTGACCCCCGAGACTGTCCTGACCTCCTTGTACATAATCTTATGGCCTTCCTGCAGAGCACTGACCACAGCTGTAATTGGACATTTATCTGTAGTTGATTACCATCTGTCACCCTCTAAGGACCAGAGCTCCCTGAGATTAGGGGTGGTATTTACAATCTCTGCTTCTACATTCCAGCACCTGCCATAGTGCCCAGGTCTGATAGACAATCAGTAAGTATTAGGATGAAAGAATGATTTCTAGGCTGCCATCCAGCAATGGGTCAGGACCACAAAAGTGGTCCATAGAGACAAAGTGTGGGAGAGGCAGATTTCCCACCCTTTATGGTGACTACAGCCCAGAAGTTTGTTTGCTACAGTGTATAGTTGTGTGGTACAGTCCAGGTTTCCTTAGAACATGACCACTTCAACTGGTTGGCACTCCCTACCTGCCTGAAATGGACCTGTTCCAATACCCCCTCAACTTTGAGTCAACAAAATGGGGCACCCCTTCATGGGCAAGAGACCATTCCAGCCCTGTCGCCTATTCTACTTGACTAACAACCACCTTCCTTGGCAAGAGAGCAAAGGTTCAGGATAGGTAGCTTCAGCCATGACTACAAACAAAGATTCCAGTTCACTCATTGCTCTGCCTGACGTGGAACTGTCTCAAGGCACACAGCACCTGGCACATAGGAGGTGGTTCAAATAAATAAATAAATAAATGCCAATAGACCATTCCCAGCCCTGTCTTTCCACAGGACCTCTGAACTGGAAAAGACTCTGCATACCCCTTCCAAAGCATGGATTTGGGGGTCAGAGAGAACTGATGCTTAAGGGCTCTGTCTTTACTATTTAACTTCTGTGAGCCCAGTTTTTTCACATATTGTCAAGGGAGGATGTGATAGTAAATATGTTCATCTTTCCCAATACGCCTCTCTGCTAGTGTTCATAATCCAAGCCATTTTACCTGACACTTTTGACACCATTAAGTTGTTATTCACACACACACTGAGCAGCACTGGTAAAAACCCATCACTGTATATTCAATATTCTTCAGTGCCTCATCTCAATGATCCCATCATGAACAATCATATTAGGAATCTCGGGACGTGGGACAAGAGGATGGACACAAGAAGGACAAAGACATCCTAACATCTCAAGCTTTGGAGACTCCTTTGGGCCAAAGTTCACCATAGGCAGCTGGATCTCTAAGGACTATTTTTCCCTCAGACCTAGAGAGGAAAGGGAGTTGGAGGTGGCACCATGCATGACCACTCTACCTACACAGCTAGGATTTTGTTTACAGAAACTCATTAAATATTAATGTTAAATAACTTGTTGGGGTGGACTAAAATAAGCTGTTCTTCCTATTGGAAAATTTGGCCTTGCTCTTAAGCTCTGTAAAGATATGGGAAGTATTGTTTGACATCCTAAGGATGTCAGAGATATGCAACTGTTGGGAAAATCAGGGGCCACAGGAAGACCAGGTGTCCCCCAAAACACTAAGGTGGTGCATGGGGATTGGTATCCAGGCTGAGACTTGAGCTCACCCCCTTACTAGGTCAGGATGGCTGCCTTACCTCCTTCTAAGGGCTCAGTTGTACAGCCGCTACTTATAATTATGTTCTCCACTTGGGACCAAGGGCAATTGGAGCTTTTCAACCCAGCAGTGCTTCAAATTATAAGTCTCTCACATAGGAAAGCTGCATTTCCTCCCATTTCTATGTGCAGCCTCTCTTCCTTTTGCCTGAGTTCATCACTCACAGGACTTTATAAAAACAGCAATAAAGGATCCCATAAGTACCATCAGCCCTAATGCTTCAGGCTCTAGCAGCTCAAGATCTGGCTTCCAAGGTGCATGTATTGACCAAATATGTTGCCACAGCATAATGAAAGTCAACAAGTTTCCAACCTGCAATCACTGAGTCCTTAACATCTGCCTTCCTTTTCTCCAATAATCTAATGCCATGTTTTTGGTGCTGTTATTTACAGTAGCTGCTTACAAGAGCTAAATTCTGTTGTCAGGATTCGGATCCGATGAGAACACCTGAGACCTCACTGCTATGTCTTAAACACACAAGGGTTTATTCTATTGCATAAAACAATTCCAAGAGGAAGCAGGTTTGCATTCTCAGAATGCCAGAGACATGAAAATGCTAGACTTAAATGAAAGCCAGTGGCCACAAAAGGACCAAGAAGCCATCAGACACCTGAGTCCTGTCTTTCTGCTCTCCCACATGTGGCTTCTATTCTCAGGTCACCTTGGGGTCCAAACTTACTGCTCTGGTTTCAGTCATGGCATCCAAACTCTAGGCAACAAAAAGAATAAGGGAGAAGGGAAGGGAGAAAGGAGCACTCCCTCTTGGAATTCTTACACAACCTTCCACTTGCATTTCTGGCAAGAACTTACCTAACGAATTAGGATTTTGGAACTAAGAAAGAGGGAAAGAATAGAGGTTGTGGTGGGCTACCATCTGGCTCTGCTCTAAACAATGATTAGCTATCATATCCCAGAGGATGGTGAATTGGATGTCTGACATAACAGGCACCGTGCTCAGACAATACGGGGTGGGGAAGGGACACTGCTTTCCCAGAGGTTGCTGGCCTATTGAATACTCAGGTGTGAACAATTGTAACTGGAGGAGTCTTGACTGCAAAGACATCTTGATGCTACCATTGAACCATTACTATTCCAGTTGTTTAAATAAGATCCTCCATCCTCTTCCTGGACCCCAACTCATCTCTAATTTCCACATCATCACCAACTCTTCCTTAAAGATGAGCCTGAGAGAGGCAGGGATAATGAAGGGGGAAAGGCTTGGAGATGGAGAAGTACTTTTCCTCATGTTACTGATATTAGAAAATATTTCTACATGTTGACCCCGCCATGGTTTTTTGGGTTTTTTTTTAAGCCATATCAATTCTGTTACACCAAACCATCCTGCTTCATTTCAGGTGGGGTGCCCATCTTGGTGATGAAGCCCCAGAGATATTCCAGGAACCACTTGGAATATGAACTATCCAGGCCATTTTAAGACAACAGCTCTGAAAGTGGCCCATAGTCATCTTTGTCAGTTGGCCAGTCTTCCAGAGGACTTGCAATAACTCAGAGTAAATAGTCAAAAAAAGAAAAAGAAAAAAAAGAAAGTGTTTGGAGGAAAGGCCTTGAAGACAACTAGGTAGCCATGAAACAGAAATTAAAGCATTGAAGCTATTCAAACAATGTCTCTAATCTGTTTGTGACATCTGTTGCCTAGGCAGAGAAAAAGCCTTGGAAGGTCAGAGCCCTTCAACACACGATGGAAGAAGGACTCTTACTTGCACCTGGGTGGCTGTAAAGCTGGGCATAAATAGTGATCTTTTCTGTTTGCAGTTATTATTATAAGTAAAATCCCATCTTAATGAATTCTGTCAGCCCTCAAAATTGCTTTTTGGTAATAGCAGTTGGCATTAATGAGTTTGTTGCTAGAAATCCCTTTCCCAGTCCTCTAAATCTGGGTATGAGGTGGAAGTACAGGTGTCTCTCTGTAGTGAACATTTGCTGTCAAGGCTGGACCCAGCTCAGCTCCTCACCATTGCTCCCCTGTGACCCTGGCCACTGTGGGGCTGGCACTGCCTAGTCCAGAGCATAGAGTCAATGCTGTGCGGACACAGAAGGGCCTGTCCTCTTCCCCCTTCACCTAAAAATGTTCAGATGGTCACATCTAGTGGAGAAGAGCAGAAGGCAGAGTCCTTGGGCATCAAGCTGAGTTGGTGTCAGAGGGTGACTTTAGTTTTCTCCCATCTGTATCAGCTCTTCCCTCCCATTTTCTTTTTTTTTTTTTGCTTTAATTTTTTATTTTTTTAATTAATTTATTTTTTCAAATACATTTGTCTCTGCCTACCCCCCACCACTTTCCCTTGCCCCCTCCCTCCCTCAACTCTTCCCCTTTGGTTTTGTCCATGAGTCCTTGCTATATGTTCCTTGACTTTCCCCTTCCCTTCCTTTTCCCCCGCCCCCCTCCCTCCTTCCCTCTTGTCTCTGTTGGTTTCTTTTCCTTTCAGTGTCGCTGGTCTTATTTTCCTTGCATCTTTGTATTGTTGGTTAGGTTCCACTTATAGGTGAGATCATATGGTATTTGTCTTTCGCCCCCTGGCTTATTTCGCTTAGCATAATGCTCTTGAGTGCCATCCATGCTGTCGCAAAGGTTAGTAGCTCTTTTTTTCTTTCTGCTGCGTAGTATTCCATTGTGTAAATGTACCATAATTTTTTGATCCAATCATCTACTGATGGGCATTTAGGTTGCTTCCAACACTTGACTATTGTAAATTGTGCTGCTATGAGCATTGGGATGCATAGGTTCTTTTGAATTGGCGTTTTGGGATTCTTAGGGTATAGTCCCAGCAGGGGAATCGCTGGATCAAAAGGCAGTTCCATCTTCAGCTTTTTGAGGAAATTCCACACTGCTTTCCACAATGGCTGCACCAGTCTGCATTCCCACCAACAGTGTACTAGGGTTCCCTTTTCTCCACAGCCTCGCCAGCACCTGTTGTTTGTTGATCTGTTAATGATGGCCATTCTGACCGGTGTGAGGTGGTACCTCATGGTGGTTTTGATCTGCATTTCTCTGATGGCTAGTGATGCCGAGCATCCTTTCAAATGTCTCTGGGCTCTCTGTATCTCCTCCTTGGAAAAGCATCTGCCCAGGTCCTTTTCCCATTTTTTGATTGGATCGTTTGTCTTCTTGGACTAGAGTCAGGTGAGTTTTTTATATATCTTGGAGATCAAACCTCTATCTGATGTATCATTAGTGAATATATTTTCCCAAATGGTTGGCTCCCTTTTCATTTTGCTGATGTTTTCTTTAGCTGTGCAGAAGCTTCTTATTTTGATGAGGTCCCACTTGTTTATTCTTTCCTTTATATCCCTTGCTTTAGGAGACATATCAGTGAAAAAACTGCTGCATGGGATATCTGAGATGTTCTCTTCTAGGACTTTGATGGTGTTGTGACTTATATTTAAGTCTTTTATCCATCTTGAGTTTATTTTTGCATATGGTGTCAGCTGATGATCCAATTTCAATTTTTTGCATGTAGCCGTCCAGCTCTCCCAACACCATTTGTTGAAGAGGCTATTATTGCTCCATTTTATGCTTCTGCCCCCTTTGTCAAATATTAGATGCCCATAGAGACCTGGGCTTATTTCTGGGCTTTCTATTCTGTTCCACTGGTCTATGGATCTGTTCTTGTGCCAGTACCAGATTGTTTTGAGTATAGTGGCTTTGTAGTATAGTTTGATTTCTGGTATTGTAATCCCTCCTACTTTGTTTTTCTTTCTCAAAATTGCTGCGGCTATTCGGGGTCATTTATGGTTCCATATAAATTTTTGAAATGTCTGTTCTATTGCTGTGAAATATGTCATTGGTATCTTAATAGGGATTGCGTTGAATCTATAAATTGTTTTGGGTAGTATGGACATTTTAATGATATTAATTCTTCCAATCCATGAGCATGGTATATGCTTCCATTTCTTTGTGTCTTCCTTAATTTCTTTCTTCAATGTTGTATAGTTTTCTGCGTACAGATCTTTTACATCTTTGGTTAAATTTATGCCTAGGTACTTTATTTTTCTTCTTGCTATATCGAATGGTATTTTTTTTTCTGATTTCTTCTTCTTCTATTGCATTGCTGGTGTACAAAAATGCCTTTGATTTCTGAATATTGACTTTGTATCCTGCTGTTTTGCCAAATTCACTTATTAGGTGGAGGAGTTTTTTGGTAGAGTCTACAGGGTTTTCTATGTACACTATCATGTCATCTGCAAACAATGATAGCTTTATTTCCTCCTTTCCTATTTGGATACCTTTTATTTCTTTTTCTTGTCTGACCACTGTGGCTAGAACTTCCAATACAATGTTGAAAAGAAGCGGTGAAAGCAGACATCCTTGTCATGTTCCCGATCTTTAGTGGGAAAGCTTTTAGTTTTTGCCCGTTGAGTATGATGTTGGCTGTAGGTTTTTAATATATGGCCTTTATTACATTGAGGAATGCCCCATTTATTCCCATTTTTCTGAGTGTTTTGATCATAAATGGGTGCTGTACCTTATCGAATGCTTTTTCTGCATCTGTCAAGATGATCATGTGGTTTTTGTCTTTTCTTTTATTTATGTGATGTATTACATTTATTGACTTGCATATATTGAACCATCCCTGCATCCCTGGGATGAATCCCACTTGATCATGGTGGATAATCTATTTAATGTATTGCTGGATGTGGTTTGCCAATATTTTGTTGAGGATTTTAGCATCTATGTTCATCAGCGAAATTGGCCTGTAGTTTTCTTTCTTTGTAGGGTCCCTCCCATTTTCTGATATAGACAGTTGACACCTTTTCAAACTTATGTAAAGTCTCACACAAAGACAGCTTAAAGACAAGGCACCCTCTTCCCCTCAACCTGGATTCTCCCCTTAACTCTTCCAACATAGAAATTCTGGGGCCACTCTGGCTTTAAGCAGAGTTTGGCCTTAAACTTGACCTTGATTGTTCATGCCACCACTCCAGGCCTCAGTGTCTTTGACTGTATAGTGAAGGGGCTGAACTGACCAAACTCTAAATCTCCCATTTTAAACAGCTCGTGTAGTCATTAATGTCCTGTGTGCCATCAGCATGCAAGGGACACAGACACTGTCACCCCAATGAGTTGCCTCGCTTTCTGTCTTTCCTGGGCCTGAATGCCTCTAACAATACCTCACATAACAATTACAAGTCATTAATTTTAGTCTTATTTGATCTTCACAATAATCATATGAGATAGAAAAATTATGAATTTGACCACTTCTGCTGGGTCCAAGGAGACTTTGAGAGATGCTGGCTGAGAGGTCCTGTAAGATGGGACAGGGATCAGGGAAGAGACAGGCCTCACCAGAGCTGGGAGAAGTGGCCTAGCTCCACTTTCAGGGCTGAGAATCACAGCAAAACTCATACACAGACCTTACAGGATGTCTGCAGAAACTGCTCACCAATGAGAAAAACCAAGACTTGGAAAGAAGGGGATTTCCCAAAAGCTCACATTAGATGGTGGAAGAAAAAGAAAAGACTAGACTCATTTCCTTCTGCCTCATTGCTAGCAGAGTTTTCGTTTTTGTTGTAGCACTACTCCAGGAAGCACAAATTCAGCACATCCTCTGCTGTGCACTGTTATAAGAATGAAAGGAGAAGGCCAAGCCCTCAGACTCACATCTCCCGAGGAATCAACCACCACCCAGGGCAGGAAAGAAGGCCAGGGAGAGAGCTGCACAGAGGTCTCTGGAAGCTTCAGGACTCTGGGCTGTCCCCTGTCAGATGACATGTCTGAGTCCCTCTCCATATGGCCCATGTTCCGCCAGCACTTGCCCTCCACATGTGCTTCTTGCTTGCAGAGGTGCTTTTCCCTGCCTGTGCCTCCCCACCTGCACGGTGTATGTGGTTGGTCCTCTGACAATACCCCACTAGTTCCTGGTGCCACAACAGTTCTCTGGCAAGCCTCTAGCAACCATTCTCAGAGGTGAGATTTATTAAAAGAAAAAAAAAAAGACAGTGAAACAGGATGTTAAATGGGGGAGGAGTCATGGGAGAGGCGGGAGAGATGAAATCAGGCTCCTCCTTCACCGAAGTTGGTCTTGAGGTTCCCGTGCAGGGAGGCAATTCTTTCCAACCAACCCTAGAGGAGGTCCTATGTGTAGTCCGTCAAATGTTGGCCCCCCCATACCAGCCTGTGACATCATGTTTTAGCTATTGTTGTGCTTAAATGCCTGAGTGGAATTCACACAAGGGGACTGTAGGGATAAAAAATACTACTCCAATATATTTTTTCTCATGAAATACTATATAAGTTGTAAATTAGGAAATTACGCCCTTGATATCAGCTTTTAAGCTGATGCCACTGCCTCATTGGCCTTTTTCTGTATCTTTGAGCACCTGGCCCTGGATCCCACCAGTGACAATAATGGTTCCCTTCTTATGTGATATCTGTTAGTCACCACTGTCCAGTTAATAGTCCTTTGTGAAGAGAAGACTGAGACTCTGAGAAATCACTTCAGGAGAGATTAAGTAGCTGAAAGGGAAATAAAAACAAGGCAAAGAGGGAAGAGGCATGTTCTGGGCCAGAGCTCCATGGGAGGAGGAAAGTCCTAACTCAGACAGAGCGGCCCAGTGCTGGGGAACGCAGACTGAGGCAGCTCAGCCTCACAGGCAGGGCAGGCCACAGGGTGGTCTGTAAACACAAGCCATGGGAGTGCCAACTTTCTGGGAAGTATGTTTCCCTCTCTTGGGCTCTTGCTCTGTTTGACAGCCCTGGTCCCAGCCCGCTTCGTGTGTTCCCCTTGGAGGCTCAACATTCTCTCTGGCCACTTTTATCAGCAGAGGCCACAAGATTGTGTCTTTCCTTCCTCAATCAACTGTCTGTCCTTGTTTTCCCACCAGCATGTGGTGGGAGCAAACTCAGAGGGCAGCGCCTGCTTACTTAATAGAGGGAACCATTAAATGAATTAGTGGTCATGGCTAAGGGCTATGTTGTACCTGGTCAGGTGCCATATGTATTCAAAAGAACAGAAGATGCAACTTGCTCCTTCCTGATAAGCATCTAATAAAATGTTAGAGGTGATTATAAACAAATCATTTCATCTCAGATCCTCAGACCTTTTATGTTTTGACTTCTCACAGAAAGTATGTAGCATGTCACTCTCCATGGATGTAGATGCCAACTCATCCTTCAAGATCAAATTCAAATACCATCTCCACAGAGAAACTTTACTGCCCTCCCCGCCCAGGCCTCCTGTCTGCTCCATGCTTCCTACACACTGTGACTGCTGAAGCACACAGCACAGTGTGTCTTCATTTTCATGGAAGCCCCCACTAAACACACTTCTCCTTCAAAACACTACCTAATACATAGGAGGGGATCAAATAACGCTTATTAAATGGGTGAATTAAAAAAGAAATGTAGGAAAAAATATAAATATATAAGCTTGTATATGCAGAGAAAAGAAGGTTACACTCCTTGTTTTGTGTTCCCCACCTTTGACAAACTATTTTTGTAAATTCATCTAAGTGAATTGGTGGATGAATCAGTTTCTTTGAGCCTCAATTTCTTCTTCTGGAAAATGGGGCTCATGATGGTTGCTTGACTCAAAGGGTTGACGAAAGATAAAATGAGTTAATAAACACAGAAAAGACTGAGAAGGGAGCCTGGCACTTCCCAAGTACTCACTAAGCAGCTACATTTTTCTCGGAGGGAACAGAGGTGGCGGAGAGGCTCTCCCCTATCTCCTCCTGTGTTGTTTGAATTGAATTTTTATTCCAAATAATTAGATAATAAAAAGAAAAAGTAAAAATAATACAGCAGTACTTTTGCTTCCAGGAAAATGATAGAGCAGAAATCCTAATTGATGCTCTTGAAATTAACTAAAAATTTCTGGAAAAGATACCATTCACGCACAACTTTTTAAATGCATTATCTTGCAAGAAAGTGAGGAATACTCAGGTATAAAATTTAAATGAAAGTAAGATTTCATACTGTTGGACAGAGCAGGGAATCTAGTTTTTGTCTTCAGGGCATCTGATTTGACTTTGACTAACAGGGTATAGGAACAAGACACAAAGCCCAGGACCTGCTCGACACTGGCTGCCTAACAAGATACCTTTTTTTTTTTTTTACAGTCGAGAAGCACAGGGCTGCACCTTTAGTGTAAAAAAGAACTAGAAATAAATGCCTACCCTGCCTGCAACAGCAGGGAAAATGGTCCATCTCCAGCCTTGGTGCTGAATCACCAGAAAACAAAACAAAGACAAAAAAAACTTTCCCTAAAGTTTGCAGTGGAAAGGGAGTCCTTATATGGGCATGCAAATCAGATTCCTAGCAGCTGGTTGGTCTAAAAAAACTCACTCTAAAATCTAGATCACAGTCATCCCAGCCTTGAAGTCTTCCCAGGTTCTTGGCAAAAACTATTGCAAATCTTCTCTGAAGTAACCCACCTTCAAGCCAGGCATCAATGAACTCTCACACATAAAGTTCCAAGGAAAATAAGAAGGAAGGAGTCAAAATGAAACAGGTAATAATATTTTAATAATGATATATGGCACCAGGTGGGTGCTCAAAAGAAACACTTTGTAAAATATGATTGTCTGACCATTATGCTGTACACTTGAAACTAATACAAAATAATATTGAGTGTAAATTTCAATTTTAAAAAAGTAGATGAAAAGGAAACATGAGAATCTCCAAAGACCCACAGAGACTTCAGCTATTACGGTTAATAGAGACACAAAATATAAACTGTTTATTATGTAAAGATAAATTTAAAAGAAGTTTGAAAATATGAAGAGCAAGGGAAAATATAAATGATGGCCAACAGTGTTGAAAAATAAATAATAAAAACTATAAAAATGGAAAATAATAAGAGTTGAAATTAAGTCAATGGATAGGTCTAGTGGTAGATTAGAAATGCAGAAGAATCAGTGAACCAAAGATTAATTCTAAAAATTATCCAGAACACAGCGCAAACACACACACACACACACACACACACACACACACACACACACACCCACCCCCCATTTTAAGAGGCAAAACTAAGTTGTCTAAGTTGATAAATAAGTTGTCTTCATGTTTTCTTTGAATGTTTTATCAAATTTAGATACTGCAAAATTGGCCCTGACCAGTGCGGCTCAGTTGGTTGGGTATCATCCTGCAAAGCAAAATGTCGCTGGTTCGATTCCTGGTAAGAGCACATGCCTGGGTTGCAGTTGGTCTCCAGTTGGGGCACGTACAAAAAGCAACCAATCAATGTTTCTCTCTCCATCTATGTTCCTCTTAGTCTCTTTCTCCCACTCTCCACCTCTCACTAAAAATAAATAAATAAAATCTTTAAAAAATACTGCAAAATTGTAGTCCTACACAGTTTCATACTACTCCATTCTGATACAGAAAATACATTATTTACTAAAAAAAAAATAGATCTATGAAGTGATTCTTCACCCAAGATAAAATATTCCTAAAATCAATTTAAGCATTTCAAAATTAAATTGTGCATACCATAAAGAGTTCTTTTATTGTAGGGCATAGGATCGAAGGTGGAAGGTAGGGATGGGTGGGGTGGGAGGAGTAGTGTGGGGAAATGGAGAAAATGGGAAATGCACTTGAACAACAATAAAAAGAAAAATAAGATTTCTTTTATTGTTAATCTTGTACAATTCTTCTCTTGCTTTTCTAAGGATAAATTTCGATGTCTTTTTGTCTGCCAGATTTGTATTCAGACATTATAATTTTGGAAAAGCTTCAGACGCTAAAATTTTGGGATATCCATTTAAATTTTTTTCATTAAAAATTTCAACTTATTTTAAACACAATGAATCCAAAACTTAGAGTACTCAGTTACAAAAAGTTCAGCACTGCTATTTATGTATATTTACAAAACATTTTGTCAAAGGTTCAAACACTTGTAAAGTCCTACTAAAATATACCTTTGTATTTAGCATCAACTTTATAATAAAAAAAAAGAAACTCAGTTCAGTTACTCTACCTAAAAATTTTTTTTGTAAATTTCAACAACTACCACTTCTATGTCGATTGGTAAAATATCACAGCTTGTTTGGACACTGGAAAATTGTATGTGTCACAACCTCTTCCAAGAACATTTCTGTTTCATAGGTTTCTTAATTTAGCACATTTTTACCACATTGTATTCATATTAGCACTGAAACAAAACAATTTATCTTCACTATTGACATTTAAAAATAAATTTATGATAACATTCACATCAGTTGTTTCACCTTCCAAAAATTTGAATCCATAAATTGAAATAGAAAAAAGAATTGAACTATTATTGGAATTAACTGATTTCCTATTTGAAAAATCTGATGACACTGAAATAAATTTAGAATCATTTAGCTATTTGCCAAGTTCTTCTGCTAACTGAGCCAACACATTAATAGCTATTATTTGAACTTTTGTCTGAGTACAAGAAAAAAAATGGAACTAAAAAAATGAAATTAATTTAGACCAGTTTAATATAAATGAAAAATCATGCCTCACAGAATGATAGGTGAGCACACCATTTGCACTGCATATCGTAAATCAAAATCTTCGGGCCCATTCTTAAAGGAATTACTAACTTTTAGGGGTAGATGTTTCTGCTTCTTCAGCAGATTTGTGTCTTCTGGTTTACATGTGTCAAGATTTTTTTTTTTAGTCCTCACCCAAGGACAGGCCCATTGATTTTAGAGAGAGGGGAAGGGAGGGAGAAAGAGAGAATCATCAATGTGAGAGAGAAACATTGATCAGCTGCCTCCTGCACTCTGACCAGGGTTCGAACCAGTAACCTGGGCATGTGCCCTGACCTCGGATCAAACTCACAACGTTTTAATGTACAGGACAACACTCTGTTGTCCTGAGCCACCTGACCAGGCTACACATGTTAAGTTTTAACACTTGGGCCCCACAGAAGATAAATGTCTAGAACCCTTTTGTGCAGGGCTACACATTCATCGTTAACCTTCAGGCTTCCCACCATCCCTGCCACCCATGGCCTGGTGATCTGGAGCATTACAAAGCTGCAGGCAGAGGACACAGCATAAACAACTGGTAATCAGATGGTTGCCATGGCCAGCATCATCGAACGCCAGTAGTCCCACCACTACTTGAGTCGGGGTACCCCTCGTTTAATCAGTGACTCTGTCTCCCTGACGCACTTGCGTGGAAGACAGCCAGGGTTATGGTGAAGCAAGTGAGGCACTTGACTGGGGTACAAAATTTAAGAGGCGCAATAAAACTCAGCAATCAAGACAAATAATATTTTAACACAATATTTTAAAATATCAAAATTAGTTGGACAACAGGGAAGGGATTGACTGTGGGAGTGGGGGCCTGGGTGGGACAGAGAACAACAATGGGGGGAAATTGGGACAACTATAAAAGAACAACAATATTTATTTATTTTTAAATTATGTTGATCAAAATATTCAATAAAAACAAGATCTAACACTGCACTTATACAACCCTGAGCAAGTGTCCCATTCACCACCCCACAATCCCAATCCACAGATCCTGCCTTTTTGGGGTGAATAAAGGACATTTGTGAGAGAAGAGAGGCTGCTGTTCTCTGAAACCCCCACCCATCCCACCCTTCCATCTCAAATGCCCCTGCTTTAAGTTTTCTGCTATTGAGATTAAAAGTCAAGCTTATGGTCATCTAAAAACATGCCTGTAACCCTGGGGAAGGGGATGGCAGATGACCAGAGACACCTAGATGCCTGTGTGTGAGCGTGGCAATGTCTATAGAGCCTAGCAGGCCTGATAAAATGTGTGTTTCCGCCCTACAAAAGATGCATCTCTGATATTGCTCACACAAACTTTAAAACTGGTCAGAAGTAAAACATTAATTAACTTAGTATCAAGGCCACACTGCATGAAAGGATGAAAATTCAGTCCCATCTCAGATTATGGCCCGCTACAATTTCTTACCTAGCTGATCAGAGAGGGTTATTTAATACTCCCGTGACAGCAAGGCCAAAAAGCACAGTGTGCTGCCAATGCTTGTTAGTAATTAAAATCTCAAAGTTACACTCCAAACTCTCTTCTCTGTGCTGTTGACTCTGCCACTGGAGCTAATGTGTCTCCCTCAGCACTTCCCAAATCAAATTTCTGTAAACCGGAGTCTCTCATGTGTCACTATACTAAGGGTTTTAGTTCCAAATGCCAAAGTGGGAATGTCACCGAGAACTAGAGTTTGACAGTGTTATCCTCTTGTGGCCCCGGGGGGCCAGTTATCGGTGCGAGCCTCAGTGCCGTGCATACCGGCACAGGCTCAGGACTGGCGTCTCGGATGCAAGTATGAAGGTCCTTTACAGGAAGAAAACAATGGTTAGTGGTGTGCCAACCTAATGAGTGGCTTCAGCCAATCCTTGGCAAGTCTTCAAGCTGGGAGGAAAAGTATGTTCCTTCTCTAACCTCCCATCACTCGGTGGACTGGCTGTCATTTTTCCTTTCAGTTAGAAAAGATGCAAACTCTGTCCTCCTGCTTCATCCAGCTACCCCCACCCCCAGTCCAACCACTGAGGAGTGAGATTTCTATTGCAAATCGTAAACTCCCCGTGATCAGCCAACTGATCCCTCTGGTGTTGTTCCTTCCAGATGGTAACCTGCTGCTCACCCGAATCTGGCCCACCTCCACTAGCAGAAACACTCGGGTTTAACAATACTTGGTTGGGCTTCCCACATCTAAGGTTTATTTGATGGTAAATTTGTCACTTGAACCATTTTTAACCATTCTTAGATGATGTTTAGAATTGCTGCAAGCTTTTCCTTGATAATGGTCACAGTGACTGAATCATAGACATTTCTTATGACATCCCTCAGTTGACAGAAAAGGCAGAGGATCACCAGGCCATTGATTCATCAGGGAGGTTAAGGGTGTTTTTTAGGTATAATGTACATACAGTGAAATGCACTGTACCTCAGTATAAGTTCAATGAGATTTCATGAAGGCATACCACCCAAGTTAACCATGCCTCCATAAAATACAGAACATTTTGATTTTTATCACCATAAATTTGGTTTGCTTATTCTAGAACTTCATGTAAGAAGAATCATGAATATATATACCATTTTTTGGTCTGATTTTTTCACTTAGTATAACATTCTTTGATATTTGTCCTTGTTGTGTGTGTGTCAATAGTGCATTCTTTTTACTGTTGGTGGTATGCCCTTGTAAGAAAATATCATATTTTTTTATCCATTTGCCTGTTGGTGGATATTTGGATTGTTTCCAGATCTTGGAAATTATAAATAAGGCAGCAATGAGCACTCCTGACTGGAGAGTCTATATCTGAATCATCTTTAAACCACACAGGTTATTCTTTGATCACATGTGGGACAGGACAGCTTAGACAACAGTCAGCTACATCCCTCCTTCAGTTTGTTCTAAATTGTCACAGGCCCTTGGTTCCATCTGCTTTTGCATTGTTTCTTATAGTGTTATTGACGGCTCTCTTGCTGTCAGCTGGCACTTTTTAAAATGAGTTCACTGACAAGGCAGAAACCAAAAACTGATGCTTTTTAGAATTGTGGAGAACATGGCAGCAAGGACTTGAGGGGCTCTGACATTAGCCAGAACACTTTGATATTTTGTGAATGTCGAATCTTCTCTGTTGGCTGCTCAAGGGCCTCTTTGGTTATAGTTTTGTGAGTTCAAGCTTAGCTGAATAAACAAAATCGCTGATCAAGTGGTCTGGCCCAATGAGGGTCCTAGATTTTGGAGACTAAAGAAATGTCCTGATGAAATGTTAGTGATCTCAGGGAGAAAGACTGTGTGCTCTCTGAGATGGAAGGGAGTACAGAGTGGGAGGGGAAAGGACAGAGCAACCTCTTGTTCAGAGGAAGAACCAGAGAGTGACACCAGAAAGACTGAAATCTGCACAGTTCCCAACATACTGGCCAATGCAGAATTTAATCAATTAACACTTATTGAGAATATATTTAAGGACTTAATGTCAAGAGGTAGAAAATTCTGACAACTCAAGTCCAGTATGATCACTCCTGCAGGATGACCCTGGATGTCTGTATAACAGAAAACACTGAGCACTAATTATTTTCACATATGTTCAGACTGAAAGGAATAAAAGTATAATACACATGCATTTCTCCTGTCGCATTTATTTTCACTCAACAACCACTTAAGGAGCCCCGGCTATGTGCCCAAAAAATGTGCATATTTCTTTATTCAATTAAGCTTTTATTGAGAATTTACTACATCCTAGGCTGAGGAAGTCCAAGGATACTGATAGGAGTGAATCACAGCCACTGTTAATCTCAAAGGACCTGGAAAGGATGAAGAAAGAAGAGATTGACGGATATGTAAATAAAGTGAAGTGTGGTTGGCACAAGGATAAAGATGGTCACAGCTGTAAAGGTAGGGTGCCTACGCAGCCACAGGCCATGACGACTGGGTCAGACCATGAAAACCAGTAGAAGCCAGCCAGGAGGAAATAGAGGAGGAAAAGCATCTGGGAAATAGAGGAGGAAAAGGAAACAGAAACCACTGTCCTCAGACAAGAGACAAGATTCTGGGCTGTGACTGGTGGCTGACCACTTGTGGGCTTACTGACCATTGTGGGCTGTAAGATTCATCTCCCCAGTGAGCCTTGGTCTTAGGGTCCTCAGTGTGTCAAAGGTAATGAGTGTTTCTGAGGGGAACACGATGTTCTTCTACGGTTCTAATTCCTTCTGCTCTTCACTTCCCATACATTAGGCCAAGGGTCAGCAAACTGATTCCACGGGGCGGAATCCAGCACACCACCTGTTTTTGAAAATAAAATTTTCTTAGCACATGGTCATGCCCCGTGGTTGACTTGTCTGTGGCTGCTTTTGCACTACAAAAGGAGAATTGAGTAGTTACGACAGAAACAGTAGGGACACAAGGCTTAGAATATTTACTACCTGGCACTTTGTAGAAAATAATTGCCAACCCTTGAGCTAGACTATAGCAGCCATGTCCTCAGCTGTCACCACTCCTGGTCATTTAAACCCAGGAAGATATGGTCCCTTAAAGGAAATTTGTACCAACCCAGAAGAAGTAAGTGGGGATAAGGGAGGATGGGGACTGGAGCCGGAGGGGAAAGACTGTGGAAGGAGGGCACGGTAGAACGGATCAGGAGACGGAGGGCTAGTATAGGAGGAAGTTACGAGGACACTGTGCTTGTCAGAAGACTGGAATTGTTTTCCCCAGTAACGTTGTTTCACTTTGCCTCTTAAAAAACTGTGCAGCCTTATATTTTGCCAGATTGAAGAGATTATATGGAGAGTTATTTTAATAAAACATAATCATGCAAGAGGAAACAGCACCTCAGGTTTTTCAGCTGGGAGGCCACATACAATTCAAATCAGAGCTGATGGCCCTCAGTGGGACTGGAACGACCTAAAGTGGGGAACGTAATCCACATCTCATGTAGCCTCCGGACCCCTCTCTCTGGCAACCTGATGATTAATGTGTAAACTAGAAAGACGTTTCATTGACTGCTTTCTAGTCCCGTGAGCACAAAGCAGTCGATAAATATTTATTGAATGTATTTTTCTAGGGTTTTGCAGCACTTGCTCAGCAATAACTTATAATCTAATAAGCAAGAATTGTTCAGGGCAGTGACAAACAAATATATAAATGTATGTTAACGGAATCCAAGCTACGAATGGGCAGTAGGAAAGAAGAAAAAGTGCTCTCATCTGTGGACAAAGTATCCAAACAATACTAGCTTTGGGGTAAATAAGAAAGAATCATGTCACACAAGCCCCAGAAGTGAGGATTGCAAGAGAGAGAGAGAGAGAAAAGGAGAAAAATAAAGGAGAGAGATTTATAAATGGCTGTATTTTGAACAAATAAAAATATACGCATTTTTAAAGGCCAATCTTTTCATTCTCTCTGGCTTTATATGAGTAATACTTTCATATGTCACTGAAACGGTTTCTACACTCAAATAACGGCAGAGAGTTAACTGAAATGGGCTCCCAGATTGCAATTTTTGCAGTAGAGATAAAATATGGCTCTCCGCCACCCATTTGGAGCTACAGCACCAATATACTGATGCAATCTTCTTTAAGCCCCAGTCACATTAGGTTCTGAATAGTCTATTGCCAGCTTAGGCATGGGGATGGGTGTTAGAGTACACTTATTTAAGACTGAGCATTTATCCTGAGTTAAAAGCAAATTAAAATATTGCATTTGAGACAATCTTAAAAGGGGGCAATGTAATTACCACATTCTCCCCTGTGCATCCTCTTTAATTCCCAGAGAGGCCCAAGAATGCACAGACGTAGCGAGAGAAGGAGCCTGCACAGCGCAGGAAAGGAAAGGCATCTTCATGGGCATGTGTCCAGCTTTGTAGGGGAAATATCTTGCTTCTGGGAAATAATCCAACAAGAAAGCCTACCATTTTAATGCAAATACTCAGAGATTCTGGCCATTACCATCCAGGTCCAGCCCTTTGCTGATCTGGAAAGAATTTGAGATAGTAGTTGCTCAAGTCCACCTTGGCTGGCTCTCATTTTGAGGTTCCCCCACCCACCACAACCCCATGACTGGAGAGGAAATCAATGCTCTATTGCTGTCACACAGCAAGAAAGGGGCAGATTCAGAAGGGAAATCAAGGCTTCTCAGGGTTCTTTTCAGGAGACCAACCCAGAGATATGAGACCATAAAGTCTATAGTATACTGGGTCTCCCTTGGAAGTAGCTGTGGCCCCTTGGAGTAACATAATGAAAACAGACAACTTTTTTTTTATTATGATTCAAGTACAATTGTCTCCATTTCCCTGCCACCACTTTCCCCTGCCCCACCCACCCCCACCTGCCACCCTCAATCTTACCCTCCTTTGGCTTTGTCCATGGGTCCTTTATCCATGTTCCTTGATGACCCTTCCCCTTCTTTCTCGTGTTATCCCTCTCCACCCTCCCTTTTGGTTATTGTCAGTTTGTTCTTTATTTCAATGCCACTGGTTACATTTTGCTTGCTTGTTTGTTTTGTTGATTAGGTTCCACTTATAGGTGAGATTATATGGTATTTGTCTTTCACTGCTTAGTCATTTCACTTAGCATAATGCTCTCCAGTTCCACCCGTGCTGTTGCGAAGGATAGAAGCTCCTTCGTTCTCTCTTCTGTGTGGTATTCCTTTGTGTAAATGTACCACAGTTTTTTGATCCACTCATTTACTGATGGACATTTAGGCTGCTTCCAGCACTTGGCTATTGTAAATAGTGCTGCTATGAACATTGGGGTGCATAGGTTCTTTTGAATTGGTGTTTCAGGATTAGAAGACAGGCAATTCTTGAGTCACAGCATCTTGAGAGTTGTTTTTGCCCTTCTGATGCTCTGTAGATGGCAGTTGAGTCATAGACTCTCTAGCCACCAATTCAACCAGAAAAACTTGCACAGAGATTGATAAATTACTACTCACCCCCACTACAATATGTTTTTCAAATCTTTTCCTAATTCCACTCTCCCTTGACTTCCAGACCACCTACCCATTTTCCAAAAGAAGCAGAAGGAAAGGATCCTGGGATTTCTTTCCTGGAAGTCATCATCACATGTGATACATGAAAAAACTGACCTGAGGCATTTTAATATCCAGCCTCATGCACTAAACATCTTCAGTGGCATTTTTTCAGAGACCAGGAAAGGAAAGCCTAAGTCCCTAGCAAGAAAATGTGGGAAAGGTATTCTAAAGTTTAAAATGCTAAAAAGAAGTGCAGGAAAGCCTTCATAAAAACTGAACTGTCAAGCTTTCTGGACAGAAAGAGAGATCTAATCATAACACGAAGTAGAGAGGGAGGCTCTGGACACTTCTGCCCCCAAGCCAGATCCTCAGGTAAGTATGCCTCTTTACTCCCCTTCAATGGTCCCCCTACCGTTCTAAGGCTTAATTACTTCTGCAGCCTCCCTAAAGCTCTAAGATAGTTACCAGATTGCCCCCAGAGGTCGAATCTCCTACTGTCACATGGTGGCTGCTTATTTATGCAACTTTTCTCCCTGAAGAAATTACAGTCTCAGAGCCCCGGAGGAAACGCTGTGTTCTGCACGCAGCAGGTGCCTAGTGTGAATCTGTGGAGTGCATACTGAATAAAATTGCTTTCCTTGTAATCCTGGCCCCAGTTCTAGCCTAGAGACCCTAGAAGTCTAAAGAGTGTGGAGAAAGAATTAGGTGGAATTATGCGGAGGCAGCTGACAGCTGGGCTGCTGTCTACTCATTTCTTAAGTCTCCATTGACCATTCAGTCCCACGGAAGCCAGGAACACCTGCGTGTCAGAGAATCAGATGTGTGATTCTCAGGATTCGTCAGAAAATATTTAAACCCCAAAGGCAGTATAAGACATAATTCCTGCTCTGAAAAAAAAAAAATGCATGCATATTTTAAGGGATGGATCCATAAACTTTGCAAGAAAAATACACAAAAGAATATGCCTTTTCAAATGAAGGAGACAAAATGTTAAGTGTGTAAAAAAATGGAGAAGGCAGAATTGATGTAATCATAGCTGATATGAAATGCTGATTAAAGGATTTATTGTTCCTAAAACTTACTCTGTGTCCCACAGGTTGCATAGAAATTCAGACACGTGTACACGTTCATTCAGAGGATACCATTAAGCGCCAGGTCCTAGGTGTGAGGAGACAGAGGAGGGGCCCCAGGCGCTAAGAGGTCATTCACTTTGCATCCCTCTGCCCCTTCCTTCAAGGAGGTTTCATCTACACTCCTTGCAACCAAGCACAGGTCCGGCTGCCTGCTGCCTTGAAAGCCAATACTCAAGAGGCAGGTACTGATGTGAAGGAAAGTGGTTTTATTTCAGATGCCAGCCACCTAGAAGATGAAGGACTCTTGTCTCAAAGCCCATCTCCTGGGAAGATGGGGGAATCTTTTTTCAGAGCCCATCTCCACCTCTCAGCGGAGGCAGAGGTTTTTATAAGGAGTGAAAGGGAACAGAACAAAAGGCTTAAGGGAGGGAGTTGCAACCTTCTCTAGATGCAGAGGAGCACAGCCCATTCCAATACGGCAAGCGATGGCCTGGTGTGTGTCATCCTGGTTTAGTCATCCTGGCTCCACGTCGTCCCAGCTTCACATCCTTCTGGCTCCACAGTTAAAGTCAGCAAATCTCCCAGAGCTGGGATGCTTGAAGGTCAGAGTCGGTTATCTTTTGAGGTTAGTTTCTAGGATTCTTATATAAACATGTTGTTTATCTACAAGCTACACATTAGGTCAGAGTCACATTTACAGGAACAATGTCGAAAGAATGGTGGGGTGGGCTCCCGTGGCCCACTGTGACACCCTGACCGTCCGTAGGCGCAAGTGTGTCTGTCTCAGCAGGCAGAGGCTGTCTTTTCCCTCTTGAAGCCTGTGGTGATCCTGCTCACTGACTTCTAGATGGTGACGAGGTGATGAGCATTTCTTCAGGAACTGTTGTTTTCTGCTGGATTTAGGCCACTGTTTTCTCACACACACACATTCACTTTTCTTCAAATTCTGTGAGTTGATGTAGGATCGCTAGCCTTTTAAATTGCCACACAAGGACTTTAAAAACTACTGTTTCTCTCATAATCATTCCTTAAACCAAAAAGGATAAAGATAGTTTTTGCATGAAATAAATTTACATTTTTTTTTCTAATTTCACTGTAAGTCACTGACCTGTACTTGGACATCGTGTCCCTAGCATGAGCGTTTCTATGATGAAAACTTCTCTCCTGGAATGCTGCGTAATGGGCTCTGAAATAGAAAATCTGGCTTATTTTTTATGGACCTTAGTATTTTATGTAAGAATAATAAAACGTAAGGATAGAATATGAAAAAGGTACCAGAAAATAGTTGTAAAAATTACCAGGAGTCAAGTTTGGGGGACGTTTTCCTTGGAAAGAACAACACAGAATGTAATGTCAATTTTAGTGACTAAATAGAAACTTTGTCCTTTTATCTTGTTCCAGGTACATGGCCATCATCCATCCCCTCCAGCCCCGGCTGTCAGCCACAGCCACCAAGGTGGTCATCTGTGTCATCTGGGTCCTGGCTCTCCTGCTGGCCTTCCCCCAGGGCTACTACTCAACCACAGAGACCTTGCCCAGCAGAGTGGTGTGCATGATTGAATGGCCAGAGCATCCCAACAAGATTTACGAGAAAGTGTGAGTAGAGACAGCTCCCCGGTGCCTTCTCTGCCCTTTCTTCTTTCTTTCTTTCCACATTCTTTATCAGTCAGGATTCAATGTGTCCAAATTATCAGGGGACTATTATGTCTCAAATACTATTTTGGACTTTGAAAGACAACTTAAAAAATAAATAAATAAGACCTGGATCCTGTTCTAGAGACCTTTTGGGCCCCCTTCATATTCTCCCTGCCTTTTACACGTGACTTTGCCCTGCAGCATCTGCATTTCTTTGCCTGGGAACTTCTTCCTAAGCTACAGAGTGCCACTCTTCCTTTTTGCACAGTGTGTGGAGGGTGGAGGAATTATCCACTATTCCCAGCAGCTCTCAAGGAAGCCTGCTGAGAGTTGGCTATGAACACCCCAGCTCACTCCCCCCACAGGTGGGACGTCTCTGAGGTTCCTCTTGGGATGAAGCTCCAGTTGTCCTGTGGCAGCCGGCTCCATGACGCACCCTCTGCTGACCACCTTCCCATCCCTGTACCACCACCCCACTCCCTACTGGTGTTTCCTTCTTCTCCCAAATAAGTCTTGCACTTGACTTACTTGCACTTGACTTTGTAATCTCAGGATCTGCCTCTGGGGAAAACCAAATCAAAATGTCTACTTCCAGGATTTTCCAGTAGGAGAAATAAGATATTCACATGTAAAGAGCACAGGAAGGCAAGGCCAGAGTGTTGAGACCTTGAGTTACAGGTTTCCTACGGGACAGGGCTGCTTATCTCCCAGGGGCCTAACTGGTGACGGTTAGGGCTTTTCCAAAGTTACCCAATGATTTTCTTCAAGAGGCAACATTGCAATAATGTCCTGTTCTTTGTTTTAGTCTGCTCAAGGGAGCATCCACATGACATTTATATTACCATGAGTTTTCTGGACTCAGAGCACTTGGGTAATGTGGGTCTTTTTGAAAGTCCTTTATAAATCTCCAATCTTGGGTTGATTGTGTGAATTTTAAAAGAATACTGGTGTTAGAATCAGAAGATCACAGTGTTAACAAGATTGCTAGTTACTAGCTATGTGGCAGGGCAACAATCGCAGTCTCTCCTCGTTATTAAACTGGCAGACGATAAAGTCCTGCTTCCCATAAACAATTGTGAAAAGCACATAAGAAAATGCCATAGAAAAAGTAAGATGCTGTTATTGAACCAAATTCATCAGCTTGCTGTATAATCATGTTAGGCCTTTAAACTTATCAAATGGTAAAATGAGACACTGTCCCTGTCGGCCCCCTACAATTAAGGTTCCAAAAGCCCTGCGGCCCCTGTCCCATGGAGCATGGAGTGAGGCTTGCCAGAGCCAATACATAAAGCTCAGACTTCACCTTCCAGATGCAGACAGCGGGATTTAATTGATCAAGTAGCAGGGGGGTTAACGCTCAGCCAAGAAAGAGACATTGAAAATTATTCTTTCAAATGAAACTACAAGCCTTAGCAGGGCCTCAGCAGGAGAAATAACATAGCTTTACAAGCCATACAGGATCTCTGAACGTGTCCAATCCAGAGGGTTCCCTCAAAACGGGGAGGGGGAACACCCTCTTAACTAAAGCTCGTTATATGAACTGTTTCAGAAATGCCATTGGTTTCATAGTTCAGTTCTTAATTGTCACGATCTTTTCATAACTTGATCACCTTCCTACAACCTTGGTTTCAAATATATACAATTCTTTTATCTTCCAACAAATTCAAAGTTTAGCTTGGAAATAAAGCTTTCTTTTCCTACAGATCTCTGGGGCTCTTGTCCAAGACATTAGTGCTTTACTTTTGACCATTTTACTGTTTTGTGCTTATTAATGACTGGAAAGGCCCTGTGAGACTCAACTCCACCTGTTGGTCTGTCTTTTTTCCTTGCTTTCAGAATTTAAGGTCACTGCTACTGCATGCATGGTTAGGTTTGCCATCAATGTTTATTTCATGATTTTTATCCTAAAAAATAGGCCTGGATAAGAGCATTTGACTTCTTCTATTCAAGATGTATAAAACGTTTATGGATGCAATAGTAAGTTGAAAGAATCCATATTTGCCATTCACATATGGGCTGTGATGGAGACATAAGTCAAGTGCATAGGGTGCTTCCGGTAAACCTATTTTGTCTGTGTCAGTACCCTTCATAATCATTATGGTATATTTTTAAGTAATTTAAATTTTACCAGCTATAAACTAGGTACTTAATGTTACTCTCTTCTGTTAGAAATGATTGCCATTTCCACAGGACACATTAATCCCAAATTTGAAGCCAGAAAGAAACTTTGTTCTGAGGCAGCATTACAATGAGTATAGGAACATGAGCTCTGTAGTTAACTTTAAGCCAGATCACTCTCTAGTTGAGTCATAATGGTTATTTAAGCCTCTAAACCTAATAGAGATATTGAGAAAAATAAATAAGTTGTATGCTTAGCCCAGGACCATGCACATGGTAAGAATATGGTGAACATCAACTACTGTCCTTAGCATCATCCATCGCTCTGGGTGCAGGGGCAGATGGCTGGCATTAGATGGAGTGGTGGGCAGATGCTTAGGCCCTATTTATATGATTAATAATTTGTGCCAGCTAATTACATAAATTAATATTATCTGAAAAATCTTAAGTGTTGCATTTGCCCTCTCTGGCTGCATGGTGAACCTCCAACCATAATTATTCATCATTTAGGCTCCGATTAATACATGGATCAAATTAAACACTGCTCAAGAAAGGCAATCCAATAAAAGAACAAGCAAAAGTTTTGAATATGCACTTCACAAAAGGAAATATCCAAATGACCAATTCATATATGAGGAGACACAAAACTTCATTCATCACCAGTAAAATGCAAGTTAAAACCATGAGATCTTACTGTATACCTATTAGGCTAGCAAATGTTAAGAAGCCTGACTAAACTAAGCATTTAGAACTTTTGGTGAAGGTAAGGAAAAACAAAAACCTTTGTAGACTGCTAGAAGAAGTGTTGGAATAATGTGGGGCATAAAACCACGTTGGAAAACATTTTGTACTATCTAGAAAAGAAGAAGTTATTTATACCCTATAACCTCCCAATTACACTCAGGAGTAATTACCTGAGAAAAACCCATGCATATATGCACCCAGATATACCTAGCATACTGTTCATATGATCAGCATTGTTCTTAATGCCCCAAACTGGAACTATTCCAAATGCCCATCCTCAGTAGGGTAGATTTAAAAAAAATTGTGGTACAAGCATGTAATGGAATATGATATAGTTAATAGAATAAACAAAGGTAGCTCCATGCAACATGGATGGCTCTTATAAACAAAGTTTTAAAATAGGCAAAACGAAAGCGTATCTTTTTTTTATTTTTTTTAATATTTTACTTACTTATTTTTAGACAGTGGAGAAGGGAGGGAGAAAGAGAGGGAGAGAAACATCAATGTGTGGTTGCCTCTCGCACAGCCCCCACGGGGACCTGGCCTGCAATGAAGGCGTGTGCGCTGACTGGGAATCAAACCAGCAACCCTCTGGTTCTCAGGCCGGTGCTCAGTCCACAGAGCCACACCAGCCAGGGTGAAAACCTATCTTTAAAAGTGCATAAGTAGGTGGTAAAACTATAAATGCAAAGTCATCACATGAAAATGAGGACTATGATTGTCTCTGGTGGGAGGGAAATGGTGTGACCAAGAAAGGACACTAAGAAGTGTTTCTGAGGGATGGCATTGTATTTCTTAAGTTCAGTGGTAGTAGCATGAGTGTTTGCCTAAAGTTTACTTATCACACCAGGTAATTTGATTTATGCACTTTTTCTGGAGTGTCTGTTTCATATTATTTAACCTTAAAAATTAAATGCAATTCAAAGAATTTTGTTTTTACAAGCTCTCTGAAAACTGCCTTCATTGAGATAACCCCAAATGTTTCTCCATAAGAAATTATCTTCGGTGAGGCTTCGCCTAGAATGACATTATTCATAAGTACCTACCTCTGAATAAGACGAAGCATGGACAGGCCCCTCCCATTCTCATGTTCATTTGACCTCCGCATTTTTGCCTTGCTGACTCCTGTGTGTCAGCCACCTGGAATTTTTCAAACTGTTCTAAGGGGTTTAGGACAAATGCTTTTCCCTGGAGGGATATGACAGACGTTAACCAAAGAATGAGGCCCAGGCAGTCTCCACAGCCCTCATCCCTTGCCGCTATATTCATAAGCATGCACCTCTGAGCTACAAAATGCTACAGACAAACTTGGTTCATAGTCTTGTAAAAATATTTAAAACTTTATTTTGCATTTAAAACTATGAACTATAGAGTATAGTGAAAATTAATATAATTTTTAAAATCACCTATATTTCCATTTTTATGAAAGGTTCTAACATTTTGATGAATATCCTTCCAGTTTCGTTATTCCATCTCCAGGGAAATATTGTTCTTAGTGTCTTTTAAAGTGTTTCATATGCATACAGAGCAACACTGATATAGATTGTTTCCCTCTTTGTAACACAAGACATTGCATATTGTATACATTGTTCTGGACCCTGTTTTTTTAACTTAATACATCTTAGAGATCTTTCCATATCCGTTTGTAAAGAGCTTCTCTGTTCTTTATTTCAGCTACACAGTACTCCATGTTGTAAATGTACAAAAACCAGTTACTTTGGGTGGACTTTGGTTTGGCGCAAGCCTTTTGCTATTGCAGAGTGCTGCCGTGAATGACTGTTACATATATCGTGCAAAGTTATCTGTAGCATAAAACTCCCCCAAAATGGAATTCATGAATCTAAGATTTTAATTTTAATATTTGCCTTTCATATGGGATTGTACTAATTTACATTCCCACTAACAATGTGTGAGAGTCCTTATTTCTCCACAGCCTCATCATCAGAGCATATTGTCAAGCTTTTAGATGTTGGCCCATTGTCATTAAAATTTGCATTTCTCTTATTAGGAATGGGTTTGAACACTTTTTCATAATTTAAGAAACATTTGTCTATATATCTTATAATCTACTTATTTCATTTACCGTATGATAAACAATTTCTAATGTCATTAAACATGTTTCTACAACTTGATGTGAATATATACACACATACGTGTATATAGATAATGATTTTGTTAACTGATCCCCTCCTTTGAAAATTGATTACCCCAGTGGTTTCTCTTAGCTGACTAATAAGGTAAAACACCAAACTTCAAAGTTGGCTCCTTGTAGCCATAGCCACAGATGCCTGAGGGGACCAGCTCAGTGTCCTGTGTCAGCCCCCTGGTTACGCTTACCGTCCAGTTATAGAAAATTATGCTAACATTGTAATGTTCATGAAAGTAGACCCTTGAACTCATTATTAATACCATATTATCATATTTTGCAATTGATTCCTGCAATAATTAGACACCAGGCAGCTTAACCGTGGCTGTTCTTGTGAAACTGTGACACATCCCAGGAAGTCCAATAAAAGAGGAGCTGACGGACTGGTGAGGAAGAAAGAGTTCATGGATTGTCAAGGGACTCTTCCTTGTGAAGAAAATAGCACAGTAAAGAAAAATGAAAATATAAAGAAAAAACATTTGGCCTTGCAAAGTACATCAACCTCTCCATTCTATTAAAACTAGGAGGAAGGTTTCCCTATTGTGGCTATTGTAAATGATGCTGCCATGAACATAGGGATACATATATTCTTTCAAATTAGTGTTTTCAGTTTCTTCAGACATATTCCCTGAAGTGAAATCACTGGGTCATAAGGAAATTCCACTTTTAGTTTTTAGAGGAACCTCCTCACTGGTTTCCATGGTGGTTGCACCAATATGCATTCCCAAGCAACCCAAGTGCCCATCAATAGATGAGTGGATAAAAAAGCTGTGGTACATACACTCAATGGAATACTACTCAGCCATAAAAAAGAATGAAATTTTAGGATAGCAGAGACAGACTTAAAGCATATGATACTAAGTGAAATAAGTCACACTGAGAGAGACAAATACCATATGATTTTACTTATGTATAATAGAGTCTAAAGAAAAAGATGAACAAACAAAATAGAAACAGATTCATAGGTACAGAGAAAAGACTGACAGTTGTCAGAGAGGATGGGTATTGGGGGTCTGGGTGAAAAAGTGAAGAGATTTAAACAGTGCAAATTGGCACTTACAGAATAGTTACAGAGATGTAACTATAGCATAGGGAATATAATCAATAATATCATGAGAACATGTGTAGGTGAGTACTTGAAACATCAATGGACCACTCTGTAAGCTACATGATTTTCTAACCACTATGCTATACATCTGAAACTAACACAGAATAATGTTGAATGTAAACTGTAATTGAGACATAAAAAATGAAACTAGAAGGAGTGTGCAGAAGCTTTCAAAGCTATTCCTAGTCAGTCTCACTCGTGAGGGTGCTGTACAGGCCGTCAGGTTCCAGGGGTCCCAGACGGTCCGGGGCAACACCCCTGAGGACAGGGAAGATGAACAAGCCAATATTTCTTTATCAGAGGACCTCCCACTGAGGCCAAGAAAAAGTCTGTAATAAGGATGAAAAATGAGAAAGACATCCAAAAGAACAAGATTTAAACAGCCTAGGGAATTTCAGCTTCCCTGAATCATTTATTAATATTGGTCATATGTCATTTTCTGTTAATTAAATTTTTGTACCTAACATTGCAGTAAGTTTTAGCATGAAGTAAGATGTGTTTACTCTGAATTGCAAATATTACCAATACATGTCAGAGAACAGGTTCATTCATGACTCTAATTACCTGGAAATTGTGTGGACATGTACATGCATGTGAATATATTAACTCTAATAGAATGCTTAACAAGCACCAGTTGTAACAGAAGACTATAAAAATATGCCATTGCCGCTATCATGGAATCTTGTCTTTTGTATGTTATGACCCATCATCAGAAATAAGCTGAAATTTTTTTATTTAAAACTATGTTTTACTTTCATTAATAATAATGAAAATTGAAAATCAGCTGACAGAGTAAGAGGGGAAAAGAAAATATTAGGAAATGTATCTGTAGCATTATTTTTCAAATTTTCCATGTTCTTGATTATTTCACAAATGAAAAGAGAAAAGAAGTATGGATTCTTTGCCAGGCTGCTCCCGGGCTTGGCCAAGGGGATGTGAGCATATTTGTGTTGCCGGGATTGATTTGCTCGCTGTTGTAATTAATCTCCTCCCCTGGCACCCACCGCATTTATAAATATAGCCCAGGGCCCCTAGTATTGTCATCACTGTTGATGAAAAACAGTTAAACCAAGAATGAAAAGTGCCGTTGACACTTCAGGGAAAGATGGTAGCATAAAACAAGCCCTTAACCCTGGCTCAGAAAGAAATGAAAAGAAACAAAGTTTAAAAAGAAGGAGAAGAAAGAAAAGGAGGCGAGGGGGAGATGGAAGGGAGGCAGAGGAGGTGAAGAAGGAGGAAGAGGAAGAAAAAAAAAGAAAGGAAAGCCTGTATTAATGCAGAAACTAAGAAGGCTGCCCCACAAATGCCAGAAATTTCACTCTATTTCTGGTAAAAAAAAAAAAAGTAGAAAGAGCTGAAGAGGGGGTAAGGGCTCTCAAAGACAGTACTTGCTAGAAACCCCTAATTGGGGGGTGAAAGTATAAGTCTGAGAAAGATGGGGCCACCAAGTCAGGAATTCCTTTGGGCTGCCAGGATTAACTTCCAGAGGCAGCTGCCCTTAGACCTAAAGAAGGAGAAAGAACAGCTGGAGCAAGAGCATAACTGACAATAAGATGAAATGGACGATTTTCCAGAAAACTGTAAGTAACACACTGATGCAGTTTGGGGGGGGGGGGGGGGATGAAAATACTATCCAAAGATTTCATTTATAAAAGACACTGGGATTAAAGTTTGTGCAGAGAAAGTCTTTTAAATACCCTGTAAGCTCTTCAAGAGTTCAGCACTGTATGGAAAAACCCAGTGATTTATTATACGCATTAGGCATGGCCTAAATGTAAAAAGCTGATGAAGGGAGCTCCAAAAACAAACTTTCAGGCCAGTTCCATTTACAAATATAGATGCAAGCATCCTAATTAAAAGATGCACCAAAAATATTCAAAATTGTATTAAAATAGCAATGCTTTGTTTTTGAGCATGACTTTTTCGGGCAAATAAAATTAGTAAGTTATCAGGAAATGTTATTATATTTTACCAAATTAATTGGTCAAAGGGAAACATCATATATTATTCTTAGTTAATGCTAAAAATAAATTCATTAAATGTTATATCTATGAAAGAAAAAAGTAGCTTATGTCAGCAGTAATCCTTGAGAAAATCAAATGAGTAATGGATCTCCTTTACAACAGAAGCAAAATAAAAACAAAATAATTAAGAAATAGATGGGAGTTATATGAAGAAAATGAAGAACATTATGCTACTTTAGACCTTACTGAATGGCATAAGAGAATATTTGAGAAATATATCTCATGTGATTCAAAACCTGAAAACTATCGAAGGTATAAAGCAGTCTCCCTTCTAAATCTTTTACGTAAGCCATGAAGCTATCAGTTTTTCTTGAACTGTTCCCGTGAATATATTTAGGTTGTTGATAAAGAAAATAATTTGAAAAAACAGTGGATAAAAATAGCTCAAGAAAAGACTGAACAAGAAGAATTAAGTTTAATAACAGCAATATAATGAAAAAGGATCATAAGAAGTGATTTGTTCTTCCAGATACTGAAACACTTAGTTCTGGAAGTAGAATTGGTCAATAAAAAACAGAATAGAAATCACACACACACACTCATGACTATAACATTTTGTATTTAGTATATGCTACAAATAACATCAAATCTATAATCTATAAAGATTATTCCATAAATTTTCCAGAAACCTGATAACCCAAAATTAGTATTCTATACTCAGATAACTTTGTAAGTAACTCCATAACCAACTACCTTAATTTGAAGAGTCATAATATATATTTAGGATATTGAAAGTTCTGAAATGCTTTCAATTTTTTTAAAAAAATAGTTTTTACTTGCTTTTATAGGTAGTATATTCACATGGTATACAAACAAGAAAGTATAAAAGGATAATTAGGAAAAGATTTCTTCCTCTGACCAATGTTGTTTCTTTATGCTTATCTAAAAAAATTTTAAATATATAATCTTATTGTCTCCTTTCTTAAAACAGAATATATAATACACCCTATTCTTGCTTTTTCTACTAACAATTTATCTCGGATATCCTTCCCTACCAGTGTACAGCCAGCATTCTCTTTTGTTTTCTTTATAGCTGCCTAGTATTCCTCTGTGTGAGAAAAATAATTTATTTGGCTGGCATGATGTTACTGTATTTGGACTGTTCCTAATATTTAGCTACTTCAAATTATACAGCAATGAATATGTCCCACTCTGCTAAGTTTTGCAGTAAAGAAACCCAATGGTTTTTCTTAAACTTTGTGTTTCTCAAACTTATTTTATCATAGAATTCCTCTTTTAATTAACCCCTGTTAATATCCCACAGAAATATTGTCCATAAAACATATTCTGGGGCACTCTGGAATAATCGTGAAGCTGTATTCCTTTTTCTCAATTGCAATCAGCATAAATTCCAAATAAACTGAGATGAAGTAGAGGCTTTTGAAGCATAACACCCAAACCAAAACCAAAATAAAAGAAATTGTTGGCTTTTAATACAGACATAGATATAGATATATTTGTTAAATTCTGTGTATCAGGAATCTCCATGAGGAAGTTCTTCAAATGACAAATTGAGGGAGGATATGCAAAGTATGAGACAAATCATTAATACAATTAACTCAGAGGAGCTCTAATCAATAAGAATAAGGGAACGATCAAAAAACTAACAGCTCGTAAATGAATACAAAAACCTGTATCCCAATAATAGATACAATTTTCTCTTTATTTGACTAGCGCAGGTTAAACATAAAAGATTTTTTATTTATTATTTATTTTTAGACAGAGGAGAAGGGGGAGAGAAACATCAATGTATGGTTGCCTCTCATGTGCCCCCTACTGGGAACCTGGCCTGCAGCCCAGGTATGTGTTCTGACTGGGAACTGAACCAGCAACTCTTTGGTTCATAGGCCAACTCTCAATCCACTAAACCACACCAGTCAGAGCTCAGATTAAACTTAATAAAGATGCTATTAACATGGTTATGGGGAAGGTGAACATTATTCTCAGGAAGATAGCTTGAAAATATATATCAAGCTTTTTCATCATACACTTGATTTGGACCGGTAGTTTATACTCTTAAAAAGTCATAAGGGCAAGACTATACATACAACACATGATGTCAACATTGCTTATGAGGCTGTAGAATTGAAAACATGCTTAATCATACAGGAATAATTAAATCAATGGTGAATTATCTACATGAAGAAAAACTATGTAGTCATTAGGAATAACATTATAAAAACATGTTCATTAACACAAAAATATGTTCATGATATTGTGATTAGTAAGTAAAATAGGCTTTAAAAGTAATATGTATAGTTTAGTACCATTTGTGTGTTTTGTAAAGTATATACATGTACTTGTATGTTTTGTAAAGTGTATATACTGTTTTTATTTTGGAAGTAGAATTACAAGGCATTTGAATTTTTTTTTTTTTTTTGCTTATCTGCAATTTAAGATTCCTTGAACTGAATATAAATTATTACCTGCACTACATTTTAAAATTCAGTAATGTGAAATTTTCAAGACATCCATTTCTAGAATAAAAAATTATCCTTGGGAAAAAAATCACTGGAGAAAAAAAACAAGAAATAAAAGCGAATATTTTTACTCCTTAAAAATATTTTGGCTAATTGTATAGTTATTAGACCAGAGTCATTTTCTCTGTAAATTATTTACCCATTGTTCTGTGGCCTTCTGGTATTTGGTTTTGTGAAGAAATCTGACACCATCTGATTTTTTCCATTTTAGATAATTTGTGATTTCTGCCTACCTGCATGTAAGGTGTTTCTTTATTCTTTATACAAAAAAAGTACACCAGAATATATGGATATTCAGAGGTTTGTTTTGTGTTTTGCTTTTTTCTTTTTTTTCTATTGCATCCCATTTTTTTGTTTGTTCGTTTGTTTTTGTTCAAATACATTTGTCTCTACCTTCCCGCCACCACTTTCCCCTGCCCCCTCCCCCACCTCGCTCCCTCAATCCTTCATGTTTTGTGTTTTTCTACCATTGCTGAGAGCTTCTAATCTAAATTCAGATCTCTAGTTCAGGGAAATTTTCTTTAAAAAGTTTTTTAATTCCCTGCACTGTGTTCTGTTCTCTTTTGAAAGAACAAAGTTAATGCTATGTAACAAAATTATTTTCCTCAAGACTGCTCTCCATGTCTCTTACTGTTTTATTAATCTTGGTCATTTCTTTCATTTTTTTCTAGTTTCTAGGGGAATTCTCAAGCATTTCTGATGAAATTGGGAGATCAAGAAATGATCTGATCTTCACTGCTTCCGTTGCATTTTTATTTTTGTAATCATGTTTGCCTTTGAAAGCAGTGTTTCCTGCCAGTTTCATGGGTGTAACAGCCTCACAAATCTTGTTTTAGAAAGAAGTAAGAAATGTCCTCCAGTTTCCACCTGTTCCTTAAAGCAAGATGTTTCCCAAAGAAACATTTCCTTCTTCCCATGGTCAGTTCCTATTGTCAGTTCTGCCAAATAGGGAGTCATTTTCTCTTTTTACTCAGCCTTATGAAGGATAGCCCAGTGTGGGGAATTAAGATAGATTAGGAGTTGTAGGGGCCCCTCCTCACCTCTTTCAATGGCAGATAAAAAGAGAAAGAAGTATGGATTTGCCTTGGTTTTCTTCTTCCCAGCTTCCTCCCCTTGTAGGGGGTGGGCAGTACAGCCCAGAGATATTCAGAGCCCTGTCCCCTCCTCTAGTCACTAAGGATCATGTCCCCAGCATTTCAAGCCAATGGGAAGCTGGCACTAGACCCTGAGCTGACAATTTCTTACTCTGATGCCTACTGCACATTGCAAATTTGGAAACCATTCCTAAGGGTCTGGCCTGAAGTCTTCTGTACCAGGACAGCTTCTTTACACTTGTTTTCCCAAGTGGAGAGTGTATCAATCAGCTCCTGCTGAGTAACACACTGCTCCAAAACTTAGTGGTTTAAAGCAACAACTGTTCATTTAGATCATGATTTTATAAATTGGTTGGCTGGTCTGGTTTGTGTCAACTCTATGGACTCTCACATGTGTTCAACCAGCGATGGATGATCTGGCTGCTGGATAACCTAGGAATCCTCACTCAGGTATCTGGCACTTGGAGGATTACCAACCAGCGTGTTGGGGAAGATTGAACCGTGTTCTTCTTGTCATTCAGTGGGAGTGCTTAGGTTTTTTCACATGATGCCTGGCTTCCAAAAACAGCAAGAGGACAAGCCTCAGTGCGCTAGTGCTTTTCAAGTCTTTGCTTGCCACTCATATGCTAAAATGCCACTGGCCAAACAAACAATATGGCAGAAAATATGTACCTGGTTTTGCTTTCAATTGCTGAAGAGAACCTAGCACTTATTTCTCAGGAGCAGTTTCAGAATTATGATGATGATGATGATGATGATGATGATGATGATGATGTGCATGGATCACTCTCAAGTAATCCACAGTGGGGCCACCATTCACCAGGGATGTGACTTTTGGAAAGGCATTTTTAACTCTCTTCTGAGCCTCGCTTTCCTCATCTGAAAATTGGGGATACTAAAAGTACCTTCATCATGAGTTGTAAGGATTCAATGAAATGATGCATGTAAAACCCTTAGCACAGTGTCTAGTACATAGTAACCATCTAATAAATGCTGACAGCCGCAAATTCACAAATTCTTAAGTTGTTTTATTTATTATAACAAATATGGTAGATTTTGCAGTACCATTGCTGTAAAAACTTGTGACAAAAAGATACAGCAGTTTTGTTTGCTGCTTAAGCTTTATCACTGTGATCTCTTTCAAAAAATCTTTTTTTCCCTTGAGAATGAAAATAACATAAAGGGAAGAACAAAGATGAAAGGCAGACAAAGCTCTACCATTTTTTGAGTTTCTGGACCCAGCTGTACTGAAGTCACGAATGTTTTATTATTCTTGCCCAAGGACGTGCTTATTGATTTTAGGGAGAGGAGAAGGGAGAGAGAGAGAGAAGGAGAGAAACACGATGTGAAAGAGAGACATCGAAGGGTTACCTCTCACAAGGTCCCCAACCAGGAACCACTTTTCTGTTTATGGGACAGTGCTCCAACCAACTAGGCCACACTGGCTAAGGCCCAAAGTCCCAATCTGTGGTCTCTCCTTTATGTAAAAGAATAATAATAATAACTTTTTGATTTTTAGAGTGGAGTTTCTGTTACTTGTCATTAAAAGAGACCTGGTCACAGTCTCTTTTAAGGACAGAGCAGACATTACAGCTTTATATTCAGGGCTTCTTCAATGTCTTAAATTTTCCTCTTCTGATACTTTCCAGTCTCTGTTTGCTCCTATTCCTTTCTGAAATTGTTCCCCAAGTCCTTCAAATCTCAGTTACTTCTATCACTAGCCTCCAGCATCTTAGAATAAAGATATACACATAGTTTAAATCAAAACATCTCCTTTAGGCATCTCTAAGACTAGGTTTTGTCCTTATCTGTACAAAATGGTTTAGACAGAGTCTCACCTGGGATTGGGATGGGATCAAAAAATCTCGTTATTAGTAGCTAGTATCTCTTACAATCTCACTTCTGTTCCTATAATATTTCTTATATTTTTTCAACTTTTTTTTCTAAATTATTCTCAAAAAATGATCGAGTTGTCCTCTGCCTGACTGCAGTAGTCCTCCCCACTGCCAGGCTAACGTTCCAAGACTCCCAGTGGACGCCTGAAATAGTGGCTAGCACCAAACCCTATAAATGGTATGATTTTTCTAATACATACATATACTTTATGGCTTCTCTTTGGCATATGCAAATTTCCAGCATCAGTACTCTCGCACTTTGGAACCCTTATTAGGTAAAATAAAGAGTACTGAACATAAGCACAGCAATACCACAGCAGATGATCTGTTAACTGAGACACTACTGCTACTACTAAGAGAAGGGCAGTGTATACACTGTGTGCTCAGTGGCAAAGGGATGACTCCCATCCAGGGTGAGACGGGCTGGGATGGCGCAGAATTTCATCATGCTACTCAGAACGGTGTACAACTTAAAACCTATGCATTGTTTATTTCTGGGATTTTCCATTTAATATTTTCAGACTGCAGTTGACTATAGGTAACTGAAACCTTGGAAAGTGAAACTGGGAATAAGGAGGGACTACTGTAATCAATTTCCTGCCTTTTCAACATGTTATTTATTATTTTTTAATTCAGCAACCATGGTTTTTATCATGGTTGGCCAAATTTATATATTGGAACTCAGTTAATATTAGTTTTCTTTTGTTTCTTAAGGACAGCATCTTATTATTTCTAAGAACATGTATTAGCTATTTCAACATTTTTTTTCCTTGTAATAATCTGTTTCAGGGAATACATTTATATCGCCATAGATTTTTAGTGGATTGGGAATTGCATTTCTCTGAATCACAAAGTTACTTCATAGTTCCTATGAACTTTCTTTATTGTCTAATTCTTCTTAAAAGGAGAGAGCTATGGTTACTTTATGAGATTTATCATTTCATTCATTCACTTAGCAAATAGTTATGAACATTTACCTGTAACAGGTACTATGCTGGAGATACAACAGTGGCAAAAACACATGCCCTACACTCAAAACTCATAGAGTCCCCGGGGCAATCAGAGAGGTAAAGGGGTCTGTAAGCACAGTGATGGGTGCTCCATAGCTCTGGCAGAGTACCAAGCAGGGGTGTTCTTAACCTGGGGTCAAGAAATGTTCAACAGACCAAGTAGGTAATCAGCAAAGTCCTGGAGGTGAAGTCCGAGTTAGACAGCATGTGGGTGGGGGGAAAGCAAAGCTGTATACAGCGTTCAGTGGAAGGAAGAATTCCAGATCGAGGCAACAGCACACTCTGAAAAAGAGATCATATGTTATGCTTAAGAAACTAAATTTAAAAACAATAATCACTGACATTCATTAAACACTTATGGTATCTCAGGCACTCTGCCAAGAATTTTATATGCCTCATCTCATTTCATCGTCACAACAGCTCAAGAAGGTAGGTTAGTTGCCCAAGATTCTTTAGCTAGTAAGTGGCATCATCAGAATTGGAATCAAGAAAGTCTGACCTTAGCACTCACTCATTAGCCACTGCATCATCCTGCCTCTCTGAAGAAATTCCATGTGGTTAGTGGAGTGTGTGTTTGTTAGGGGGGGTGTATATGTATCGTCTGGTGTGGTATGTGTATGTGCATGGTGTAGTATGTGTGGTGTGTATGTGGTATGGTGTGTGTATGAGGGGTTGTGTGCGTGGTATGTATCTGTTTGTGTGTGTTGTGGTGGGTAAGACAAGAATAAATGAATAAATACCAGTCTAGAGATCAGAAGCTCTGCAGACCTGTTGAGGATTTTGGACTTTCCCCTGACAACAATGGGGAGTAAGAGTCTGCAGCAAGAGGGTAACCACAGACACCTGTGGTATGCATCCCAGTGGATGTGGAAGTCCAGCTGATGAGTGAGGTCTGAGGTAGAGACATCTGTGACTTATGAGCTCACAGATGGACCTACAACTTTGAGGGCTAATGAGTCATTTGTGGAGAGTATCAGAGACTAGACAAAGCCCTAAGGAAGTCAGTAGAGTAGGAAGACTCAACCACGGGGACGTTGAATCAGTGACCAGTAAGGTAGGAGGAGAATCATGGGTCTGGAGTCCTGGAAGCATAGAAGGAAATGGCCCAGGAATTGAAAGTCAGGTCAGCCAGCTCTGTGAGTGTCTCCCAGTGCTCAGCACCTGGGTCAGCAGTGGACAAGGATGTGGGTGGTTGGGTTCATCTTGGGCTGAGGTGCTGTCAAGTAATATCATAGCACAGAAGGTGGAAAGAATAAGGGAACTGGAAGTAGCTGCGTAGGCTTGATTCTATCAACGGACAAAGAGGGAAGTAAAAGGTGAAGAGGCTTGGGGGTTGGACTCAGTCGATTTGAGCTCTTGCTGAGACAGAGAATTGTGACAGTGGAGGTACTTGGTCAAGTGAGCCAAGAAGATGGACATGGCATTCATGGAGGGCATGTTTGAAATCAGCATCTGCAAAGTGTAAAATGGTCCCAGTGTGACCAAGGAAGCAGAGGAGAGAGAGGTTCCTGGAAATGAGGAGTTTAAAAGCTGAGGCGTGACTGTGCATTAGGTTCTGAGATGGACTGTTTTGCTCATGCATTAGAATATTATTCAGCTGCTAAAGTGTTTAGGATAAATTTGCAATAACATGGGGTAAATGTATGTTATGTCAGGAAACAGCTGCAGTATGATGCTGACAACTATGCAAAAACTACACACTAAAAACAGTCTAGGCATAGAATTTTCTGTCTCTTTTGAAAATGGAATATATCAATTTATTGCCTTTGGCAGGGGGAGGGGATGGTGAAGCCCCTAGTATTTTTTTCTCTTCATTCTACCCTGCATTTCTATGATTTTCCAGTTCCCTATGGTATGTATACCACATTGTTAACAGTGTATGACGTATTCAGCTATATACTGGAGTCAGCTTGCAAGAGCCAATTGTGCATGTCTCTTCCCAATTCCATGTTCAGGGACATCATGTTATAGCCTGAAATTGGCCATCGCAAAAGTGTTTATTCCACAGAAGGCTACCTACCAATTAGGGATTTTTCTTGGAGGACCAGGTGTTACCAACATACCGCCTGCTGTGCACCAGCACCAGACAACCCTGATGAAAATCCTGGGTACACCTAGGGGCATGCAGAGATCTTAGACTGAACGCCCCATGTGTGTTCACCCTGATGCAGATCCCTAGAGAGGAGAGAAACAACTTGTTCGTGTCTCAGCTGAGCAATAGGAAGAAACGAAATCTGTCTTTTGGATTTAGTGAGTAAATAATAGCTGTCTCCATTCTGGGCGGCCCCCAGGCATGGACAGTGGTCAGCTGCTCATCCCAGACCTGGAGTGTCCCTGTGCGGTCATCTGTCACTCTCATTGCTTTTCACATGTTGAGTTTCATGATTTTTGTCATTTTTTTGTTTTGTTTCTTAATTATATTTTATTGTTTATGCTATTACAGTTGTCCCAGTTTTTCCCCCGTTGCCCCCTCTACCCTGTCCCCCACACCCTCAGGCAATCCCCACAGCATTGCCCATGTCTATGGGTCATGCATCTATGTTCTTTGGCTACTCTATTTCCTATGTTGTTACTTTACCTCCCCATGACTATTCTGTAACTACCAATTTGTACTTCTTAATCCCTTCACATTTTTCACCCACCCCCCCCTCAATGCCTCTCCTATCTGGTGACCATCAAACATTCTTTGTCATTTATTTTTAAAAATTCAGGTTGGCTCGAATTCTGAATGTGCTGTTTATTAGTGAGAGGATGTTTAGCTCAAGTCTCCAAATACATATTTCACATGACAGAAATAGCTTCATCACCCACAATAAAAAAATTTTTTTTTAAATCAGTGAATCAGTAGCACTACTGAAAAGTCAAAGTAAGAAAGGATCAAAGAAAAGTTCTTGAGTTACTTCATTGAGTTCCTCGGTTGTATCATTTTTTTTTTTTTTTTTTTGGTACTGTGTACCTGCTCAGAACAAAAGACTCTGAAGACCCACCTCCCTTTCTTGCCCACATTCATCACACCCATGAAAAGTTAACTGACTATTTCATTGTGATCGGAGAGTATCCCCTTTCATTCTTCCCACTGCAAATGAGCGTGAAAGTAGAAGTGAAGAACTTGGCAATTCTTTCAGAAATACTGGTGGTAAAGAAGAGAGAAAGATAAGATTTAGACTTATGATACAATATGCTAGGGGGATTTCTTTTTTTCAGGATGCAAGAGACTTAAGTACATCATCTGCCTGAGAATATAGAAATGCTGGAAGACGTGAGTAGGGATTGGTGGCTGGGGAAGCTGTGAAGGACGTGTGATGGAATGGGGCTGTGGACCCAAATGCAGGGCTTGGCCCTGGGGCAGAGAGGGGCACCATCTTCCTCTGGAACAGGAGAGAAGAGTAAGAGGATGTACCATGCTACAGAGAAAAGTTGAGATGTCCACATTGGAAGCTCTTGACATTCTCAGTGAAGTGGGAGGCCAGGTCATCTACAGAAAGAGGTGAGAAGGTTCCAGGGCACATAACACTGGCCGTATGAGAGAGAGCAACGAGGCCCCTGCTGAGACAGCTTTGCAGCTATGCATGCACAATAATGAACAAACCACACATGTTTGCAGAGTCCTATATAGTTCATAAAGCATCACTTACACATTTTATTTCTGTTTATTTGCACAATAGTCCTGTATAGTAGGAAACACAATTTTTATATCCAATATCATATAATGAATACATCCCAGATAGGTTAAGAAATTTACCCATATTCACACAATTAGTAACTGGTGGAGCCCAGAGTCAAATCCAAATCTTCTAAATCCAAATCCTGTGTCCTTTCATGCTACCAAGGTATTTTCAAACTGGATTTTGGGTTGCACTGGGAATTCTGAGGAGCCTCCATTGCCTGGCTGATGTTTAGGGAGAATTGAGTCTTGTCCCCTAACCCTCTGCTTCAATTAGAGTTTTACCCGTCATTTCAAGCATCTCACTTCACGTCAACCCGCTGCTCCAAGGCATTCAAAAAGTAGCACAGGCAAAGGATGATGCCCCGTGAAAAGGAGAGGCCTCCATGGGTTTTGTAATCAACTGTTCTCCCCAGTATCCAGAAGAACACAGTATTACCTGATTGCACACGAGAGGAAGCGTCACCAATGAGGAGTACATGGCCTTGTACATATCCTTCCACTGCCCCCCAACTCCTACCATTCCTGTCATTGACCTCAGGCCTTAGAAGCTGTCGGGATAGTTGCCCTAACAAACTAACCCAAAACCTCAGGTCCTTATAACAACAAAATGCTATGTCTCGCTCACACATAAGCCCTGAGCCTAGTTCCTCCCAATCAGTACCTTGGGTATGTGGGTTCTGCCACCTTGTAGCTGCACCACCTGGAACATTTCCAAAGGCACCACAGAGGGACAGAGGGGGATGCACCGAGCTCCCTGACCAGGAGGACTATGTCAGCACTGCTCGCATCCCTGTCTGCCAGAGCTCCCTGGCAGGGCCTCAACTACTGCAAGGGAGACCAAGACATGAAAGGGACATAGGAACAGAAGATGAGCACCAGTTTTCGTGACTCACAAGCCTCTGCTCTAAGAGTAAGCCCAGCATTTTTACCTGAGAATTCAAAGCCTCCCCTACTCTGACCAGAATGAGTCTCCAACAGCCCTCACGTGCCTTCAGTTCTACAAAACCAATTCACTCATTCTGATGCCTGGTCAAATATAACTGCTTCCATGAAATTATCTCAGACTCCCCACCATTCTGTGAGTTCTCTCCTCCCTTTGGGGGGGGGGGTAGTATACAATGCTATCATCCCTAATCAATTACCTGGAGCCTAGACAAACTCTGGGCTGGGTTACTGCCATGGAAAGTAGGTCTGCATGTGAGTGTGCACTGCCTAAATGTACACTCTCAGGGAGGATGAAAAGAACATGAAAAGAGTCAAATTTGGCCACTTGGTCAGCCCTTTAGCCAAGGGTGACTCAAAGTAGTTAAACAGACCCCAGACATTTCCAGAGCACCTACCATGCAGCAGGCACAGTGCCAGACCCTATGGAAAAGCCAAGCAACATGGTGTAGTTACTCCACCCTCTCACAGAGCTGGTCGCTGCACAGACCGTGACTCTCCCTGGAGCCCCACGCCCGGTCAGCTTCCGAGTTCTGTTGATCCACATATGACTCTCATGTCATTCCTCACGTCTCTGTCCTAAGGGTACCTGCCCTGAGTGAGTTCCTATCATTTTTGTTTGAGAGATTCTAGTCGTGTAGCCATTCTCCTGGACAAACACTTGTTCACTTTCCTGTCCTAATACCCAAGGCTTCACCAGATGACCCCAGATGTACCTTACTGAGGTTATCGTTCACCCTCTTGCCACACACCAGTCACCCCGCCTTCCAGCCAGTCAGAGAAATTTACTGACGTCAGCTAGGCTGCTTCCTCAACTTGGAGTTTCCGTTCCTGCAAAGCTCTGCCTGTTGAAAACCCTGCCTATCCTTGAAAGCCAAGGGCAAATGGCAATCCTCCTTCACTACCGCCACCGCCTTCGTGGCCACCGCTGTCATTTCCACAACTTCTTCTACTGCCACCACTGCCTCTCCCTCCATCACCACCATCGCCATCACCACAACTACCATCACCGCCACCGCCACCACCATTTCCATCACCACCACTATCACCAACACAGCCACTACCATTATCACCACCGGCACCGGGAGCACCGGCACCGGGAGCACCGGCACCGTCATGGGTACCCTCGCCACAGAAGGGCTGAGGAGTCACCGGCCATGGCCTGGACACATGATAAATGTTTGCTTGAAGAAGCCAGCTGCTGCTCGTGGAGAATGCAGAGATCACTGTGATCTCTGGTTGTTAGTGAGCATCCCTTCTGGTGATAGGCAATTTCACATCTAACAGAAAAAGAAATGGAAGCTTTGGTTCAGCTTTCTTAATATTTTACCCAAATAAATTCCATGGCCTATTTCTCTTTATTTTCACTTAAAGGGTACATATGGGATAGTACTAAGTTTGGATCTGGAGCAATGTTTTAACTCCCTTATTTTTTAACTTTATTCTTTCCATTTGGAAAGCTAGCTCCCCATAATTTAATCAACACTAACAGCAATGTCATTATCGATTACAAATATGCTTTAAGGAGCTATTTGCATGCAGTGCTTTCTGCATATGGGGTGCAATATCTTAGACATAGCCATTAAAACATAGTGTCAGGGGAGAGCACTAGTGCTCAGAGTTAGATGACCTGGATTCTAGTCCTGTTTTTGCCTCTAATATATGGTATAACCTACGTCTCTGGCTTTCTGTGGGCTTGTTCATCATCTACGGAAAGAGAGAGCTTTGAACTGAATCATTGCTAATGTCCCAGAATTCTAAGGCAAAAACTCAGCCATTGTCTTCTTATTTCACAAATAAATCCAATTAAGAAAAGGGAGAGCCACGAAATTTTTCCATTTCAAATGCCAAATAATGTTGATTTTTTAATTTTTACTTATAATCACTATTTGCCAAATTGCCCATATGGTAAGTTGCTGAAATGCTACAAATCAAACAGAAAGTGTCAGTCAAAACTCCACAAAGACTTAGAATTACAATCCCACCAAATACAAGGCAGAGACAGTTACTACAGATAAACAAACTAAGAAACTAAGTGGCTTCAGACTCCTGTCTATACTTCACAGATATTATAGCCTTTGATCTCCAATGCCAACCCCATAGCCCTTTTTTTCAATGGCACTAACCAGCACAGCCTTGGCGTTTGTTGCGAATTCCACAGGGGGATTAACAGTAGATCAGATTCATTCTGCTCCAAGTTTAATGATGGCAAAACATCTAGCTCAGAGGGCAAATCTTACAGCTGTCATCAACAAATCTGGTTCTTTTCGTTGCCCAGCCTCTAACTCCTGAGATCTGTGAGATCTTTGCTGCATAGATACTATGCAAAGATGGCAAATTAAAAGCTTCAATATTCATGGAAATCCTTTTCTGTTCTGTGAAAAGTCATGCAGGAATAGAATCAGTATTCATGTTCCTAGATTGTTGTAAATTATAAAAATGGAAATCATCTTTTCTCTGTCCCTTTCTAATTTGTATGCTTGAAGGACCCCGTGCCCAGATACACAGTCCTTAACTTCTGTTGCATGCCGCCCATCAACGGTGTGACTTATTGTTCACTGAGGTACTAGAAATTAATTTAGTTTCCACATAATTTTTATACCACATATAAAATAACTTTGTAGGTGACAAAAAAGTATTTGAAGACACTTGATCAGGAATTTTTTTTATTTTTGATAGCTTTAATTTTATTATTCCATTCGTTGTTTTTTTTTTTTTTCCCAGCAATTACAGATGGCTTCCCGGCTCTCCCCTTTCAGATAAATTTGATTTACACTTAATTCTAGGTGGGACCCTCAAGACAAAAGGTAATCACACTGACACAATAGGTTTAGGCAAATAGTTCACAAATGTGTTGATCATTAAGCCTGGTCTCATACCAGATTATGGAGGCCCCCACATGTCAGCCCAGGGTGTAGGGTTCTATGTGGCAGACCCCATCCCAGGAAGTCCTCTGATTCTCCACGGATGAAATAACAAGTCATTCCAGACACCAAGTGCTGTCAAGAAAAGGGGAAGGCAATTCTCTCTAGAGGAGAACGCCCTGAGCCCTTCTCTGAGTGGCTTTTATTGAGAATGATACATAGCATGCATGCAAAGCTTATCAATCAATGCCTAAAGGCTATATTTACAGAAGACAGAGATCATAAATAACAATTGAAGGAATACAGAGATGAGCTTCAGATCAGGGTCTGTTAGACATGCTGACATCAGTCAAATGGTCATTAAGGTATGGCTCCTGAATTTAGGAATTCACTCCGTCTGTTTGGAGCTTAAACATCTGGTTTTTCCTTACCAGGGCAGTGCAAAGCAGAGCAAGCTTCTGTGGATACAAAGGATTCTTTAGGCCAGGTTTCCCACGGGAACCATCGGTGTTAGCATCAGATCATGCCTGCCGCCAACATTCCCAGTTTTCTGGTTGAGACTCAAGGCCTGGCTCACACGGGGCTACAATTCCGATACCACACAAAGTGGTCCCCAATAGTTCTATTCCTTTCAATCAGACGTTCTAAGCAATCATTGGAGATCCCTTCCAATGATCACTGTTAGATGGGGTGTGTATGGGAACTTAGAGGGGCTCTGGTTCTCCAGTCTACATTCAAGCAATGCGGGGTGACGGATGAGCCTCAGTCACTGGATACAGTTGATTTGATTTTTCTGAGCACATGAGGCTGAGTTCCAGAGCTATTTCACCCAGCACTGGATTCTCTTGATCCACCTACCACTCTTTTTTAAAAATTAGAGTTAAATGTCACTGTTTCCCAGTTTCTGGCACCTCTCTCTTTCTGCATCACTCTTCTAAGTTACCAGCAGTAGCTTATGATGATGGAGATGATGAGGATATGTACAAGGAAAATAATCTTTATCATTTACACTCCAATAACTTCCCAAAGAAAGTGAGTCTTGTTAACTGGCAGGGACTTTGTTTTCTGAGTACCATAATGAGTTGGAAACATGAGCTTAGAGATTAAACCCTGCAAGATAATTGGGGAGGTCTTGCTACTCACTAGTGTCTGTGTGTGTGTGTGTGTGTGTGTGTGTGTGTGTGTTTCTTTGTGAGAACTGGAAGGTTGGCTGAGTTTTGCATCCAAGTGGAACTGAAACAGAAACAGGCATCATGTATAGAGTTTCAGTTTTGCAAGATGAAAAGGGTTCTGGAGATGGATGGTGGTGATCCCTCTACTCCCACTTTTTCTTCTCTACTTCCAGCTTCCACATTAAGAATTTAACCTCTCTTGGCCTCACTCTTCTAATCTGTCAGCCAAGGCAGCGACAGACTCTTCCCTCGGCAATGTGTTCACATGGTCAGCATGTCATTCCTCTAAAACTCACTAAAGAAGATCTTCTATACATGATTCCATTTGATGAAAGGGCTCCACTTATATTTTTGAAGTTCAAAACCATTGCCCTAGTGTCTATGGTCTCTCCTAAGCCATCAGATATTCTTGAATAGGAGTGATGAGTCTTTAAAGAAGTTCTCAACTAGCCAGAGTTGCACCATAATCTCAATGGTATGCCTTGCTGTTTTCAAAGAGGAAAACCAGAGGGAGCCAAATGAAACGTTGCAGCAAAGATGCAGAGTTTACGCATTGATGTGATCATGAGGGGATGAAGCAATATGCACCCTGAAGGGATGGCATTCCAGGAAGAGGAAACAGCAAATGCAAAGTGCAGAGCCAGGAAGTTACTGGCTCATTCAAGAAACCAGAAGGAAGTCAATGTTGCCAGAGTGGAATGAGCAAAGGGAAAGTAGTCGGAGACAAGGTTGGGAGATGGGAGGTGGGTTAGCAGAGTAGGTGAAAAACGGTGAAGGGATTAGGAAATACAAATTGTCAGTTATAAAAACAGTCACAGGGATGTAAAATCTAGCAAGAGGAATATAGTCAATAATATTGTAATAACTATATGTGGTGTTAAATGGGTACTAGACTTAACCAACATGATCACTTTGTAAGGGACATACATGCCTAATCACTATGTTATACACCTCAAACTAACATAATATTGTATGTCAACTGTGATTAACAAAATAAATCTTTGAAAAACAATATATTAAAACCACATTGGAAATTTGCTATATAAGAATTAGTAGGGAAAAGAAGATATACTTCTAATTTACTTGAATAGCTTTTATTTTTCCTCTTAATTAATAAGATATCCAAACTCTTTAATTAAACTCCTTAATTAAAAATAAAAAGAATTGAAGTTAGAGAGGGCAATTACATGGACTTCACCTTTACTCTGCTTAATTCATTTTCCTCCCAATTATATTGAGATATTGTTGACATATAACATTGTATTAGTTTTAGGTGTACAACATAATGATTTAATATATGTATATATTGCAAAATGATAACCACCTAAGTTTAGTTAATATCTATCTCCTCATATGGTTATAAGTTTTTTTCTTATGATAAGAAATTTTAAGATTCATTATCAACAACTTTCAAATTAGGTGGCAACATTTAAATATTCAATACAGTATTTTTAATCATAGTCACCATGTTATACATTACATTCCCATAATTTACTTATTTTATAATTGGAAGTTTGTACCTTTGACCATCTTCACCCATTTTCCCACCCCCCACCACCACCCCCCATCCCTGGCATATGTCAATCTATACACTGTTTCTATAAGTTCAGTTTTTTTTAAGATTTCACATATAAGTGAGATCATACAGTAGTTGTCATTCTCTCTGACTCATTAAACCAAGCATAGTGTCTTCAGGGGACATCCGTGTTGTCTCAAATGGCAGGAATTCCTTCCTTTGTAGGATCTTAAGCAGAAATGTGTCATGGTTGAATTCCGTTTCAACACCATCACTTCGGAAGCAAAAACAGAAGCAGGGAGACCCTGGCAGTAATTCTGGGAAAAGATGGCAGTGACTTGGGCCAAGGGGCTGCCAGTGGAGGAGGTGAGAGGTGGTCTGGTTCTTGATACATCCTTGAAAGGAAAGCGAGCAGATTTTGCTTGAGAAAAATCTTGCATTTATGCAAAAGGCAAGTTGTGATGCACCCGCTACATAAAATTATGGCAGATGGGATCTCTGGGGCATGCAGAACTCTCTAACCGGTGCTTTCACCTGACACTCTGTCCCCAGCCCCAGCCCTATGTGTTGGCCAAAGAGAGGAGCCAGTGATGAGCCTCCCTGGGAGCTAATTGAGCCTGTACTGGCTTACATGGTTGTGTTAAAACCAGAAACCACTCTAATCAGGTGGAAAAGCACCTCCACATGTCCTAAGAGCTCCATGTTCCCCTGGGAAGCTGCCAGACTAGCAGGAGGTGGGGCACCACAAGGAAAGGGGGGGCAGGACCCACAAGCAGCTGAAACAGAAGAGCTGTGGGAGAGGAAGAAGGCTTGAAATCCAGAGAAAAGTAGTAGCTCAGGCCAAGAGAATGAAGAAGGAACAGGGTGATTCAAGGTTTGACTCGTAACTGACTCACCTACCCCACCATCACTCCGCACGTGGTCAGCACTGCCCCCAGGGCAGTTCTGAGCAGCCTGCAGGAGGAGTTGAACAAACACAATTATGAATTTGTCCAGCAAATACTTACTGAGCCTCTAGCCCTGGAGATACAACAGTAAACAAAACAAAGATTTTCCCCACCTTCCGGGTGCTTAGAATCAAGTGGCAAAGGCAGACATCAAATCTTCACACAATGGCATAAACTACGTATCACCAACCGATGAGCACTTTGGAAGACGAGCCCAGGCCACTGAAGGGCAAACAGAAAGGCTGGAGTTTTAAAGGAAGGTGTCCAGAGGAGGTCAGCTTTAAGGATGAGTGTGTGTGTGAAGAGGGAGGGAAGGGGGACTTACTCCAAGCAGACAGCACTGCAAGGAGAAGCCCTGAGTCTGGACAGTAGGACCTGAGCAAGCACAAGAACCAAAGCCAGCCAGGGTGGCTGGAGCAGGGTGCGGGAGTGACCTGAGACATGGCTGCGGAAGGGGGCAGGGCCAGGGGCAGGTCAAACAAAGCATTTTTAGCCACGTTGGCAGTTCAGGTCTTTATCCAACTGTCTGTCAGCAAAGGGGTAGATGGAAGCTTCAGGCTGCGGGGCCAAACCACAAGGCGAAGGCCAGCTGGAGAAGCAAGGATGCAGGCTGGTGGGACAGCAGGTAAAGGAAGTTAATTGCACCACAGAGACCTTGCCTTGGCAGGATTCCAAAAAAACGATCCCTGAATGCCACCCACTGGGGGTCAGGTTCCTTATCGGTGGGTAGCTCCCTTTGTAACTTCATATAGCACTTTGCTCTGTGAAAATGCCACAGATAACAACTAGTCAATTAGAATCCTGAACCTGCTAGAACTGTGACACATATTTAATAACAGTATCAACAATGTTTCAGTCCCCTCAGGTGGACTGATGAAGTTACTTCAAGGACAAGGGCTCAGCTGGAAGAAGGAATTAGGATTGACAAGTAGCTAAACAAAAGTCCAATTATTTACCGTTTAAAGTGACCAAGGGTCGGGGAGTCAGGGACAACCTGCAGATACGGCTGGGGAAGTGCTGACTAGCACAAAAGGGAGTTTAATCACTGATCTCTGCTTGAAGTTATTTGGGACTGATGGAGTTTTTTTTAGGCAAGGGTTTTAATTGGTTTCCATTTGAATTTATACTTCCACAGCTTTTCTCAACAGTACCCCTGTCAAATATATGTGGTGAATGATAATTGTGCTTTCCAGCCATCTATTAACCGTGTCTTGCAAATACCCTAGAGTGATAAACTTTGTTTTTGCAAAGGGAGGTTTGCAAAGGCTGTGCTTGGTAATCCTTAAGGAAAAGCTACTGGGATCTCTTTTCCTGGATCTGTGACTAAGTCATCTTAATTTATCAGTCTAGAGCAGCATGGCCTGATAGAAATGTAGCATGAATTACAAATGTAAGACACGTATGTCACTTAAAAATTTTTAGTAACTACATTTTTAAAGAAGTAAAAGAAACAGGTGAAATTCATTTTATTAGCATGTATCATTAAACCTAATATACCCATAGTATTATCATTTCAACACAAAATCAATATAAAAATGTTTGAGATATTTTCTATCTGGGGGCTGTGGGTATGGGTATGTGTATACTGTCTTCAAAATACAGCATGTGTTTAATACAGCACAGCCGCATTGCAGCTAGCCACGAGCTCATCAGCCACATGCGGTGGTGGGGACCAAGTTAGACAGGCTGGGTCTAGACAGTGATGGTTTCTTCTGTTGGATGAAGGTTTTCATATTTTCCATGTTACATTGACAGCAGCTCCACCTGTGCATGTTGCATGTTGAATTGACAATTTCCCATCATTCTGGGAAAGATGACCCAAGAGTACCTAAACCTGCCACTGTCGTCATAAACTCACGCGCCAAAGCTGAATTAGACACTTCTTCCCTTTTGAAACGTCCCCATTTCTGATTGTCTTCCTTCTTTTCAGTCCCCATGTGCAATCAGTGTATTGGTCTCATTGATTCTTCCTTTGAAGCATCTCTCGTGTCTGTCCCTCCCTACACTGCCAACCTAGGAAGCAGGCCCTCAGATAAGTCACACTTCATAAAACTGATAAATGATAAATCTTCCAAGAGAGTCAGCCTCACTCAGAGATAAATAATTTAAAACTTTCTTTTAACAGATACAAAAATGTATCATGGAGTAGAATATAAAATCTGCTTATGTCTTTAGATAAAACAAGAAGCTTCACAGAAATGTCTAGGCTTGACATACCTAGCTTAGGGCTATGCCCTCAGGTTACCTGTAGGGTGCATGCTCCCAGTTCCTCTTCTACAGGAAGCAACTTTGATCAAAAAATCTAAAAAGACTAACAATTGCTCCCCTTCTTCTCTTTTCTCTCCTCAACCCCAACAACACAGAACTGTCTGAATGACCTTATCTTGGCCCAGTTTCATGGTCACTCTGTGTATAACTGAAAGGCTTATGATGTCCCAGAGGTTTAAGTTTTAAGAAAGACAAAACAAACACTCCAAAACTTAGCTCACAAGTAAATTCTGGAATGGTTAGTGCCAACCAGGAATACCCATGTACAACTGCTGATGGTGTAGCTAAGAATTGCAGAGGTTATTGGAAAAGGGAGGTGATTTTCATACAGCGAAGAAACCTGAGAAGGCTCCATGGAGGAAGCGCAGCTTCTGCAAGATGTGAAAAAAAGGTCAGGAATTTAGCCACATAAGGGAATGAAGAGCTGGGGCTGCAAGGAATCAACAATGACTCACTCCAGCCAAGCCACCCTCATGACCTCCAGGATGTTGGTCAGTCATTTGAGTACCTTGGAATTCTTTCCCAACCTGGACAGATGCTTCAAGTCAAAATTCATATCCCACCTCCTTGGGGAAGTCCTCCCTAATGCTGGCAGTTAATTTCAGGAAGAATTAGTTTCCTCCCAATCTTAATATTCTGAAGTGTAAGTAATAAACATGGAAGAACCTTTTGCAAGATTAGAGAATAACGATTTCCTCCAGTGTGGTGATCTGTGGGCAGATCAGCTGAATTACTTCTGAACCAGCTTCCGACAACCTTCTCTGCATCAGGTGGAGCAGCAATGTGCCTGTGATGCAGCTGCTTAGGAAATGCTGTCTCTCCCTTCTACACATTATAATTGCACTCAGCCTGCTGCTAACATTTACAGGCCAGAGACAAGAGTGCAGCTTGCATATCATATCTAAATTTTTAGTTATAAATCAAGCTACTAAACCATTAACTAAAATCTCTATCCCCTTGCCTTGGCTGGTGTGGCTCAGTGGATTGAGCACCAGCCTGCAAACCAAAGGGTTTGATTCCCAGTGCAGGGCACATCCCTGGGCTGCAGGCCAGGTCCCCAGCAGGGGGGCACGCAAAATGCAACCACACAGTGATGTTTCTCTCCTTCTCTTTCTCCCTCTCTTCCCTTCTCTAAAAAAATAAATAAATAAAAACTTTTTAAAAAAAATCTCTATCCTCTTATCTTGAAAAAATGGACCTTAGTACTGACCTAAAAACCAGGTTTGAACCTTTGCTCCTGGATGTTCTTTTGGACACATGGCCTTGCAGAACAATCCAGCTCCTAGCTCTCCCCGGGCCCACTTTCCTTCCCACCCCTGTCCCTGCTCCCTGCCCAGAGAGGGCTCCTACCCATGTCACATCCTGATCTCCATATCCAAGTTTTTTCCACATCCAGTCCCCATAAGTAGCTGCACCCTGACCACCCCACAGGCAAGCACAGCATTGTCTACCCTGGGAGAGCGGGGAGGACTGGCCCGAAGGAAGAGGCCCACACAGACCCTAGAAGTGGCTCTAGAAAATTCCAGCGCCACAGGTACAACAGCATGATGAGGGTGAAGTGGTGACCTATTGGTATCTCTTCTTGACCCCAAAAAGGATATGACCTCCTCACTCTGTGAGGGTGGGCCTAGTCATGGAAGGACCGAAGTGGGGCCCCTATAGTATAGGACATAGAATAGTGCCCCCCTCATCCCTAGGTGGAAGGGTTAGGTTGGCAGCATAATGTGCTTTCTCTATGCACAATTTCACATCATTTACTACACAGTCTTATTCTGTTTCCTGAGTTTACATCACCCAGGGCAGACCTGGCTCTTTTGTATTTCTCCCAGCACCTGTGGTGTGATGGACTGAGGGTCTAGTGCATTCATGGACATATTGTTCTCTGCAGCAGTCTGCCCTGTGGCCTGGAATTACGGCAATCTCCCAGTTGGTTTTATGAAGATGATCCTTCCCTAAGTCCTCCTGAATAATTCATCCAGCGTCATTCCATCTCTCCTACTTTCATATCTCATCCCTGCCATGGCTTCCCTCCTCACAACTTTTCCCATTCGGGTTCTGTGGCTTAGGAAGTATTGCTAATAGTATTGCTAATATATGTGCTATCCAATCAGCTAATAGGGTTAAATAATAATTACATCCACAACAATTATAACAGGGTGCGTTTTTCTTTTTCACTTTCCTAAGTGCGTTTGCATTGGTTATTTCTACATATCCTCACAACAGCCCTAAGGGGTAGAGAACACTCCTATTAACCCTGTCTAGAAATATGAGAGGACAAAACACTTCCTCAGGCTCACGGGCGGGGCGACTAGAACAGCCAGAATTGAAGCTCTGGTCTTTTGTCCTCTAGACTTATGTTTTTTTTCCTAAACCAGATGATGGCTCGAGACACCATAACAGCTTCCAGAGCCAGCTAATAACGCTCTTTCTTGTATAGTGGGTAATTCAAAATATTTCCAAAGGTCTGAGTTAGAAAGACTGTGAAATGTAGCTATTACTGGCTCAGTGGACCAGTGACTGTGTGAATATTGAAAGTCCAAATGAATAGCTATTACTGGCCACACCAGTGGTGCTCAAGGGAAGAGGTGGTAGTTGCACGTGTATGAGTGTGCTTTGATATATGTTCTCTGTGCATGTTCAGCCTTTGGGGATTTAACCTTTTCCCAAGATGGAGTACCTGAGCACATTCAAAGAGGCAATTGGTGCTGCAGCCATTTGAAATGTGCATTATACTCTTATAAATATTTATACCTACTTAATTAGAAAGTTCTAATTGAATTTCGATTTCTAATTTCAGTAAGAATTACTTTTGTCCCAATCTTAATATCGTGAAGTGTAAGTAATAGACAAGTAACAATCTTTTGCAAAATTGGAGAGTAATGACTTCCTCCTGTGCTGTGATCTGTAGGCATATCAGATCAGCTTAATTACCTTCAAAACCAGCTTCCGACAACCTTCCCCACACTTGGTGATGTAGTAACTAGCTGGCAGCGACACAGCTGCTTTGGAAATGTCATAGTTTCTCCACTTTCAGTCTTCTTCCCTCCAGATAACCCCAAAGACCACCATGGGATCAATCTTCCAGAAGGTTGCCACAGTTGGGCCAAATTCCTGAAGAATAATCTCTCAGAAGATCAATGGAAATTACTTCCTTCAAAGTGAGACCAAAAAAAAAAAATGTAGTAGGTCGATAAGCACAGTCTGAACTTTTCCAATGACGTAAATGAATCTCATTTGAATACAGAGGGGAAGGTGAAGGAATGTTCCAGAGAAAGAATAGTAAGGAGCAGTGAAAACAAGGAAGCAGAAAATCACAAGGTATTCTTGGCAACACATTATCCAGTGACTAGAGATCTGACCGGTACCCCTGGCGTAAAGATGCAGTGAGAGCTGGGACAGGAAAGAGGCTGAGCACGTTAGGTCCAGCAGTGGAGAGTAGGGGGCAGTGCAGGCGGCAATGCCCGCTCAAGTGCAAATTTAGCATCTGAACTTAAACCAGTAGAAAGCAACCCAGTTTGCAGAAGAGAAATCCGGCAAGAGTAGCGAAGATAGGTTGGAAGGGAGAGACTGGACACAGAGAAACATGCTGAGGAGACTTATAATCACCCTTTCAACCATGATGGACAACACTGCGTCAGCGGCCACATGTTGAGACAGAAAGTGATGCATTTTGACAGAGGGAATAGAGTTGTCACATGGAAGAGGTGTGGGACTTACTTTAGGTCACTCCAGAGAACAAAATTGCGACCACTGATGAAAGTGACATGAAGGCATGTCATGTGGCTTCCATGTAAAGACAACTTCAGGAATAATTATCATTGAGAAGTAATGGGACAGGCAGCCTTGCAAAGTGGTGAGCTCCCCGACATTGGTAGGTCCTCAAGCACAGACAGGATTTTGCTGTTTTAATACATTTGTCAGAGAGCGTGTGGGTCCATGATGCAATGTCTGTTCACTTTACACTTTGGAATTATTTTTTCACATCTTCCCCTTTATAATTCTGAGAATCTCCAGGATTTGTGACTAAGTAGATAAGCAGATGGTGTAGAAAGGCAGGAGACAGAGGTAAAGATTTCTCATTTACCCACAACCTCTATGATGCTGAGCACTTTACACACACCATGTTATCAGGAAATGAACAAATAGAACCAAGAACACTTCTGGTTTGAAAACTACTTAGAATTACTATTTGCTTTTCTGATGACCAAAGATTCTTAGTTCCCCTGAATATACCCCTACTGGTGCCCTGGTTGCATCATGTGCTCCATGATGTTGAAAGTGGCGTATATAGTGTGATTGGAGCAGGATGGGATGAAGCGCGGGAAAGTAAGCCAAGATACCTCTGGACATTTTGCCTAGGGGAAGAACCTAATAGAAAGGAGAAATGATTAAAATGGAAGTAAGGGGGAACGAATGGAAATTAAGTGCTAATTAATTTTAATAATATTAAGTTTTTATGAAGTTCTTACATGAGCCAGGTACTATGCTAGGCACATTAAATGTATAATCCCATTTACTCCTCACAACCTGTGGTGAGGACAGCTGTAACATTCTCCACAGCTCATAAACTGAGATTCAGAGAGTTTGGAAAAGTACTCAAGGTCATGCAACTTGCAAAATCATGTAAAATCCATTACTCCCAACTCAAATGAGATTACAGAGAAACCAAGTGGAATCTGGACAGGGACATTGGACTCCTAACCCAGTTATTGAGGATTGTATTCATGATCATCACACTTGACAGCTCTGGTCAGAGGCCTTTCTCAGGTGACCAAAGGAACCCCCTCCTTCCCAATCTGAACATCCCCCTGCTCCAATAATAGCAGTCACACCAGCAAAAAAGTTGTTTATTTGATGTAAGGAATCCCAAGCTAAAATACAGAGTCTTGGCTTCTGGTCAAAATGACAACCTAGGCAGACATGGCTAGCCTCTTTGCACAACCACATCAAAATTACAACTAAAATATGAACAACCATCACTCAGGAACTTCAGAAATTGAGTTGAAATTGAAGCCTGACAACTACAAAACTGAGTTGAATGGAATTCTGACAACTATGGAATTGAATAAACCACATCCATCCAGATTGGTAGGAGAGGTGCCAACACAGAACAGGCTGGACCCACATCCACGTGGATAAAAATTCGGGAGGGATATCTCAGCAGCAAGGAGTCCCAGACTCATACCAGGCCTCCCAGCCCAGGACTCCAGTGCCAGGAAGATAAGCCCCCACAACTTCTGGCTACAAAACCCAAAGGGGATTGAGTCAGTGGAGGAGGCTGCTGGAGCCCTTAAGCGGTTCCTCTTGGGGAACACACACATGGACTCACCTACTCAAGCTTACTCCCTCTGAGCTTCAGCACTGGGATGGCAGCTTGAAGGGCACCAGTAGTATACAGGGAGAGACTGAAGTGTCTGGCATTGGGGCAAGCAGAGGCCATTTTCCCTTTGCTGAGCCCTCCTGCTACAGAGCTGGTAGGCTGGTGCCATATCTGAGACTCCATCAACCTGGCTAACACTGTGTGACCCTTGTTCAGAGAGCCCTGGAGGCTCTACCGCATCCAACTTACAGGCCCACCCATGCTGCTTTTCCATAAGAGGGCTGGTCTTGGCTCCTAAATCTTATCAACAAGCAACAGCTGGCTTCAGTGAGCTTTAGAGGCAGCCAGATTAGACTCACAGTTTGGCTTTACCTGGGAATCTCCAAACCCAGCACAAGTAGCAGCCATCTCAGATTGCTTTACAGCTCAGGCAGGGTGCCCCAGGCAAAACACAGGTGGGGGCTGACCTTGGCCTGCACCACCTGTGAAATCCCAGGGCCAACACACCCAGCAGACAGCTACCGACCACGTTGGAGCACCACCACCCTGCCCCTGCACAGCTGATCTTCCATGGAGTGCAGAGGTTAGTGGTCAGTGGTCACAGCCAGTCCTTGCAACTGACTGGCCTGGGTAAACCCCCCCACCATTGATCTGCCAACAGCAATCAAGGCTCAACTACAAGAGGAGGGTGTACTCAACTTACACAAAAGGTACACCTCAGGTACCCAGCTTGGGTGATAGTGGAGGCTGTGCCACTGGACCCTACAGGACTCCTACTACATTAGGCCACACTACCAAGGCATGGAGTCAAAGCAGTTCTACCTAATATATAGAAACACACATAGGGAAGCTGCTAAAATAAAGAAACAAAGAAAGATGAAAGAACAGATCAAAACTCCAGAAAAGGAGCTAAACACAATGGAGATAAGCAATCTGTCAGATACAGAGTTCAAAACAGTTTATAAGGATGCCCAAGGAGCTTAGTAAGGACCTCAGCAGGATGAAAAAGACCTAGTCAGAAATGAAGGGTACACTAATTGAAATAAAGAACAATTCACAGGGCAACAACAGTAGAATTGATGAAGCCGAGAATCAAATCAATGATTTGGGACATAAGGAACCAAAAAACAACCATGCCAAACAAGAAGAAGAAAAAGAATTTAAAAAAAATGAGGACATAGTATAAACAGCCCCTGGGACAACTTTAAGAGGTCTAACATTTGCCTCAGAGGGGTGCCAGAAGGAGAAGAGAAAGAGCAAGAAATTGGAAATATATCTAAAAAATAGTAAAAGAAAACTACCCTAATTTGGTGAAGGAAATAGACATGTAAGTCCAGGAAGAACAGAGAATCCAAATTCTGTCGAATGCAAAGAGGCCTACTCCAAGACACATCATTATTAAAAGGCCAAAGATTAAAGATAAAGAGAGACTATTAAACGCAAGAGAAATGGCCCCGGCTGGTGTGGCTCAGTGGACTGAGTGCCAGCCTGCAAACCAAAGGCTCACCAGTTTGATTCCCAGTCAAGGCACATGCCTGGGTTGCAGGCCAAGTTCCCAGTTGGGGACATGCGAGAGACAACCACACATTGATGCTTCTCTCCCTCTCTTTCTCCCTCCCTTTCTCTAAAAATAAATATATATATATTTTAAAGCAAGAGAAAAGAAGTTAGTTACTGGAAGGTTGCCAGATGGGAGGGAGGATGGTGGAGAATGGGTGATGAGGTGAGGGGGTTAAGAAGCACAAATAGGTAGTTACAGAATAGCCACAGGATGTAAAGTACAGTATAAACGATGGAGTAGCCAAAGAACTTATACACATCACCCATGGACATGAACAATGGTGGGGGGGATTGCCTGAGGGAGTGGGGGGTGCTGGGTGGAAGGGTTAAAGGGGGAAAATTGGGACCACCGTAATAGCAAAATCAATAAAATATAATTAAAAAATAAAATAAAACGCCTTTAACAATTTTTAAAAAATACAGATTCTCCAGAAGAGATATTGCAATAGATATGAATGAGATTTCTAAACAGAGTTAGCAGATTCCAGTTTGACCATTGGAAGAGAGAGATGAGCACATAGCTGGGACTGAGTAAAGTGGGGGCATTGAAGGAGAAGCAAGAGGAGAAGATCATGATGGGCTCTGTTCCTGGAAACCTTCCTTGAGCCTTCTTATTTGGGGAGAGGCCCAGCCCCACACTCCTATGACGACATGTGTTCCCTCATCACAGCACCTTCACAGCCTGTTGGAACACATTCTCCACTGTCCCTCTCAATTCCCAGTGGACTTGAGCTACTGAGACTTCAGCAGGAGAACTAAAGAGCAGGGACTGAGTCTGTGTTGCACATTGCAGTACTCCCAGCATCTCAGGCCTGCCTCACTGCAGATGCTCAGGAAGTATTTGATAAATGGATGGAGGAATGAGTGGATGCAGGTGCTGCCCTGTTGACCACGGGGCTCATCCTCACGATGGCCCGCTAAGCATCCCTTACCAGGATGGTTGTGTATTTGTGTTGTTCCCATGCCAAATATCAAATATTTGTGGATTTTTTTACGCCTATGTCAGCCATTTACCAACAATCTCTCCTTCCCTCTAGCCCCTTCTGGAAGTGTTCTACCTTATAGGAGGAAAAATTCACAGAACCATCTGACCTCTTTAGTAGAGATATCCTAGCCACCGTTTGCCCCTTGGGGTAGATAAACACAGTCTCTGTGTCGAAAGCCCTGAGTTTGAATTCTGTTAATACCACTGTCTGAAGTATTCCCTCTCTGAGCCTCAATTCTCAACAGTAAAATTAAAATAATAATAGGAGTGTGGTGAGAATTATATAAAATTACTTGTATAGAGTATCTGGAATCTGGTAGGCACCTGGTAAATATTAAATCCCTCCCCTTTTCCTACTGAGTAAAAGAGTCAATTAGCAAAAGAATTACCTTGCTAAAATTCAGAGTTCTTAGTCTCTACCAGAGCTGGGAGGCCTCAGAGGTTAGAACCCAGTCCCATCCCTTTATAGATGAGGAAGAGATGCAAAGACAAGCTGCAGCAAAGACTAACATTGCGCCAGCAATTGATTGTCAAGGCCTCAAACTCAGCTCCTATTATCACCCCACCGCTGCTCAGTTTGCCCCTTTATGCTGCACTTGGAATTTTGCCACTTAGGGAAGCCCCCACTCCCAGCTTTCACAGATGGCCCCTTCCATGTTTCCAGGGGCATGTGCCCTGTATAAATGCCAGCCTCCCTGTAGAGTTAGCTGGGACTGACTTCCTCACCCTGTCATCTCCTAATTGACTTCAAAAGGCAAACATGACATGCAATTCCCAGAAGCTGGATCTACTGGACTGTGCTTTTGCCCTGTTAGGCCTTCAGCTGGCAAAGAGGTTTATAAGCCTCGTATGTGTAAGGCTGCCTGGGATAGAAAGGAGCAATTTGAGAAGTGGCACTGTCAGGGAAAAGAGCAGGTGATTGATTCTCCTGGAACGTGCTGAGTAAAGAGCACCAGCTGCCACTGGGCTCAGAAGCATCCATCATGCGACAAGGTTTTTTTTCCAGGCACCACCTGGCATGGATTGTGGGTATTTCATGGAATCCTTACTCATCTGGTCCAGTCCCTTCTTTCAGAGATGAGAAACTGAGATCTATCAAGAGGAAGAGACTTACCTGAGGTCACATAGGAAATTAGAAGCGACAGGATAGCAGAGGCAGTTTCAAGCACAAACCGACATCTACCACTCACTTGCTGTGTTAAAATCTCCCGCCCACCATGTTTGCAAATTTATCCATTTCTCCTAAGAATTCTGTTGAGTTTGGCTTGATATCTAGCGAAGCTATACTGTAAAGATTCAAGTAAGTTGTAACTTTATGACAATCTTACAGAGACTTAGAATATTGTCTAACCTTAAGACATAGAATTTAAGTATTTCTAATTTTTGCCTTAATATCTATTTGTTTGATGTTAGCTTAGTTACCTCTTGCTTGGACTGACTTCTTCTGTCCTTTTACTTTCAATCTTTCTGTGTCTTTATGTTTTATGTGTGTCTTTTATAATGAGCATTTATCTGGATTTGTTGTTGTTTTAAGATATAATTTTACCATCGCTACCTTTTAACCAGTGAATTTAGTCTCTTTATATGTACTATGATTATTGACATTTTATTTCCACCTTCTTATTTTCCTAAAGCATTTATTATATATTTGTGTTTTTACAAATGGATGTATGTAACATATATGGAAGTAATGGGGCATAGTAATAATTTGGAACATAAATAAACACCCCTCTTGTGAATTAGAGCATCATTAAGTGATAGAAATCCTCTCTTCTTTCCTCCCATAGGTGGTCTGCATGCATTTCTAAGCAATTGATTGTTTAGTTTTGCTTGATTTTCACCTTTATACAAATGGTGTCATACTGCATGTAGTTTTTATGATTAGTTTAACATTTTTGCTCAACACTTTGTTGCTGAGATTCATTATGTTATTGTACGTAGCTGTGATCTATTGATTTTACCTGCTGCATATTATTTTGTGTGTAAGCACTCCATAATTCATGCATCCATTCTCTACCTTGTCATCCCTTGGATGGTTTCCAATTTTTTGCTCTTAAGAACTTTCTTGTGTATAATTCCTGAGGATCAAGTAAAAGAGTTTCTCTAGGACATAGAGCTTAAAGTGCAATTAACTTGGGCCTGCACATGTTCAACTCTATAGGTTAATGTCTATAAAATAACTGTTTTCTAAAGTGGATAAACCAATTTACACAATTGCAGTAAATAAGATTTCAGTGTCCTTGCCAGTACTTGGTGTTGTCAGACTTCTTTTTTGCCTATCTAATAAATGTAAAATACTACCTTGTGCGGTCTTAATTTGCATTTCCTTCAGGGAAGAGACAGTCGTTTTGAGCAGGAGGGAGTGATCCGCTATGTGCAACGCTGCCTCCAGCTGTAACGATTTAATGGCGTACCCCTCTTCCAGAGAGCTGCATTTCACTCTGGGACAGTGTCCTGACTCAAAGGAATGAGTCTTAAATAGTGCGCAATTACCCCACCGCAGGCCACTGAAAGAGGAAACGACTGGGGAGAGGAACAGGCTCACGGTGCTCCCACACCCAGGGCGAACAAGCAGCCTGGTTTGCCTGGCACTGAGGGGTTTTCCTGGATGCAGAATTTTCGTTCCAAAACCAGGAAACTCTCAGGCAAACCAAGACAAGTTGGTCACCCATCCGCACTGCACACATAGATGCTCCCCTCTCCCGTTAGTCCTAAAACATGTTATTCCATGCAAGGAGCCTGATCTTTGTGCACACACAGCCCATAACAGACTTGGCATCTATATGCCCGATGGCATTTTATAGGCTGCTATCTGAAGCCACAGTCTTACCTGAAAATACTGGCTCTAGGGCTGGTCTGCTGAGAGAATCAGCCACATGCTAGAGAGCCACACTATGTGGAGGTGAAATCTGAGCTCTGCCCCTCCACCACAAGGCCTGGGTACCCCCAGGAGCTCCTAGTAGATTGTTCTGTGTAAAGCAGACTTCATAGAGTTCTTGATAGAGGTGGAGTTCAGAAAAAAAAGACAACAGGAACCCGCCTTGGTCAATTTTTCTCCTTTGCAACAAGTTAGAACAGCACCAGCCAACGTTGTGTCAGTGGTTTCTCACCTTGCAAATGAGCGTGGTGCTCCCTGTGCCTGGGCTGGCGTCGGCAGGAGCCCTCGGGGACTGCCGTACTGGTCATGAAAATACTTTGACACTGGCCTCCATTTGGTAGATTGTATAGCACAAGTGGTAAAAATCACCATCATCATCATCATCATAGCTAATTAGTAATATAACATGTAGTATGTGTAGTTTATCTCAGGCACTGTACCTGTTATTGATTTGGGCAGAGCACAGAACGGCAGGGGTGGGGGCTGCTGTAGGTGCCCTTTATTTATTTCAGGCCCTTGGATAGGAAAGGGTCCCAAAGTTGAGCCACGGAGAACCTATTCTGTAAATGCCTCCCCATGCCCAGCAAAAAAGGTTCTTCAAGTGGTTTAGAGCTTTGCTTCATTTAGCTGTATTTCTCTTGATGAGAGATGGCCACTCCTGTGGGAGGATGTGGACAAGGAATCTGAGTGGCCAGAGAATGTCTCAACATGTGGCAGGAGAATGTCTTTCCCGGGACCCCGGCATCCCTCGTGACTGGTATCCAAACATGGGAGCCTTGTGTCAGCTTGACCTCCCCCAAGTCAACTGCTCCGTCCTGCCAGACCAGCCTCAGTGGGTGTCCCCTGACCCCAGACGGGAAAAGCACCTCCCCGGCAAGCCCCATGCCCTCATCCTTTATTTCCTCTTGCTTCTTTCTCTTGTCAGCCTTGGCCTTGCCTAGAAACTGAGCTCAAACCATTCACTGCCTTACTGGCCAAAGCCATCGCTGGGGTCGGCCCCCTCATCACATACACTTTCTTAGAGTGGGGCTCAGACCAGAGATGCAGGATCCAAGCCCGGGTGACCAGCATCAGCCAATCAGCACCCTTCTCACCCCTCATTCTCCTCCTCTTGTTGAAAATAGTCACCCTCTAAGGCTTGCACTGGGAGCTGCCACGCAGAGGACAGAGGATGCAGGAGTTGCCTGTGCCTCAGAAGCTTGGGAGGGGGCCGAGTTTGGGAACACTTGAACCCCCCGGTCAGGGTGATCTGAGGTGGGGCCGCACTGGAATTGTGAGCAGGTAGAAATGAAATCAGTTGGGTTGAAGCTCATCTGGAGGGTGACTACAGGCAACGAAGCAGAACCATTGCCCTTGAACAGTGGTCCTGATCCTCAGAGGTTTCCAAACACCCAGTCTGTGTGCCTGCGAGCAGTGAGGTTTTCTCTTCTCATGTGGTGAGGGCTTTTCCCCGAAAGGTCTGCCTTTTATGGCCAAATTTTGCCCCTATTTCTTTTCTCTTGTTAAAAGATGCTTTTATTGAATATAGTGGTAATGACAGTAGTCAGTAGCTCTGTTTAACTGAGCTGAACTGAGCTTAGGTTAGTTTTTAATGTCTGTACTTGCCACAGTAAGTGACTAGGGAGAAAAAAATAGGGAGAAAAAAAAACCTACATCAGTCCCCAAATTTTGTTTTAAAATTTTCCATGAAGTGCAGAAGTCTGGCAACCAGAGATCTTGAGGGTTTGGGAAAGAGAATCCTGAGGTTGGCCTCACCAGGCCGAAGCCATTTTCAGGACACCAACCGTGTGCCTGGCAGGCGCGAGGGCGGGGCCGCTGGTCCATCCCCTGGCAGGCAGGGCCTCACTGCGGCGCGTGGCGCACGCTCCTTTCGGGCTCTCAGAGCTCGGTGTCAGGAGGCCCTGGCTTCAGCCAGCTAGCCCTCCTGGAGCCAAATCTGATTACAGGATCTGCAGCCTATTGATTTGACCAGCACCCACATCCAGTTCGTTTAGCAGTTGTGTTTCTCCCTTAAAATGATTTACAAATCAGATCCTAAGAAGGTGGTTAGTTTGCATACTAGTGCCTCCGAGGCTATGCATGTTGACAAATGAGGGTTGTGGGCCTCTGGGGCGAGGCAGGCCCTACACTGGAGGAAACTTATCAAGGTAAATGCCCTTTGGGGGTCTCCTTGGGGTCTCAAACAGCCAGCTATTCCCAGAGACACCTTTGTGCTTCACCCATTTTCTTTCAAACTGCAGCAAAATTCACTAATGAACCTGTCTCTGAGAAGGCATTTGGATGACTGCCCTAAACAAAATGCCATTAAAACTTGAGCTGTTTTAAGCCGGTGAATTTGGGCTCTCTCAGAGCACTGTTTTCTTCACTGGTGGGAGGAGCCACCTGCCTCGTAATCACTGAGGCACTTGTTAAAATTCATATTCCCAGGCCTTCCCTCAGAGTCTCTGTGGTAGGACCCAGGAATCAGTGTTTTAAAAGGATGCCAACAGCCTGGCTGGTGTGACTCAGTGGACTGAATGCCTGCCTGCGAACTGAAAGGCCCCTGGTTTGATTCCCAGTCAGGGCACATGCCTGGGTTGTAGGCCAGGTCCCCAGCCAGGGGTGTGCAAGAGGCAACCGATCGATGCATCTCACACATTGATGTTTCTCTCTCTCTTTCTCCTTCCTTTCTCTTCTCTCTAAAAATAAATAAACAAAATCTTATAAAAGCAGGCCTACAGTTAGAAGGGAGGGGGTGGGCATGGACGGAAAAAGTAAAAGGTAATAAGAGATACAGTTATAAAATAAATAAGTCACAGGGATGTAACATGCAGCCTGGAAATATAGTCAATAGTATCGTAATATCTTTGTACGGCAGCAGATGGTTGCTCGGCTTATTGTGGTGATCACATCATAAGGTGGATGTTGAAACATTCTGTTGTACACCTGAAAATAATATAATATTGTATGTCAACTAAACTTTAATTTAAAAAAAAAATCATGCCCACTGTGATTTTTTTTTTAAACATTCTGATTGAGAACAGCTGCCACAGAGATGGAATACAGCAAATACGTGTTCAGATGGCGGGAGAAAAATCTCTTGCCTTCTCCTTCTAGATTCAGGAAGCTGCCTTCTTTTTTTATCCTTAAAAACATTTTTTGTTGATGTTGTCAAGTTGGCAACAAAATACATTTTCACCAGAGAAACTCAGAGAGAGTCTGGAGGAAACCTGGGTTGTCTTAATCAGTTCAGGCTGCTCTAACAAAATACCACAGACTGGGTGGCTGAAACGAGAGCATTTATTTCTCACAGTTTTGGAGACTAGGAAGTCCAAGGTTCAGGTGTCAGCTGATCTGGTTCCTGGTAAGAGCCCTCTTCTTCGTTTGCAGATGACTGCCTTCTTGCTGTGTCTTCACAGGTGGAAAGAGATTGTCTCTCAGGTCTCTTCTAACAAAGGCACTAATCCCATCATGACGACTTCACCCTCAGGATCTAATTACTTCTCAAAGACCCCATACCTCCTAGTACCATTGAATTAGGGGTTAGAGTTTTAACATATGAATTTGGACACAGACGTTCCGTCCATAGCAGGGGTGTTTCTGGAAAGTCACAGCGAGGAGCAAAAGGCTCTTGAGATTGGAAGCAGGCTGGTTCCTTTCCTATCCTGATATTCTGGGACTGGACAGAAGGAAAAGCAAAGAGTGATTTGCTCTATCGATCAGCGCAAAGTCCCTTCACATGGGCACTAGTACCCTTAGGCCTCTACTTTTTGAAGACAAATTCAACAGAGCACAAGCACCACCCAGGTGACTGGGCGAATCAGGAGGGTTACTTGAATGGTGTCACAATGAGGAAGGATATGTGATTTTACAGAAATGAGGGAGCTAAACAGTCTCCTACTTCAAGGCTTCCATACCTCCTAATCTGTGTTACTGAGGGGCCTCTTGGGAGACCATTTCTATAGTATAAAGTCATAACAGTAGAGTGGAAAAAGAAAGATCTGGGTCAAAATCCCAGCTCTAATCACACCTCAGGGAACTTTTCGAATCTCAAATTTAATTGCAAAACTGAGACAATGAAACCCCACCATCACAGAATTGGTATGGGCATTAAACAAGGGTAATACATGATAATTTTTAGACTTCAGTTGACACCAAATCAAAGGCTGCTGAATCAATGTGTTCACCAAGACATTGTTCCCAAGGTTTTCAATAATCTCCATGACCCATGTCCAACCTCAGTTTTCCCACCTCGTGTGCTCCTGTGTTTTCTCCCCTCTCATATCTGGATGTCACAGGAATGCTAGCAAAAGTCAGGAAACCATGCTGATGTGGCCATATCAGTTCATGCTACCTGGCAACCTTCCAGCACGTCTCTTACAGATGTCATCGGCTGCTGCCGGTGTCCTCAGATGTCTAACCTTTCCCTGCATCCTTGACTCAGCAGATGACCCCCGGCAACCTCACTGAGGACACAAGAAGAAGCCCCTTTCTTCCCTCCCTTCCCTCTCTCTCCCCCTTTGCCCTTGAGCCCTCTCCCTGCTCCTTCTGAGTTTTCCATGGCTAACCACCTCCTTACAATGCCATTGAACCCTTGTCTTTCACCCACAAATCCATGCAGTGCTCTCCCAAGACTAAACAGTGCATACACCCTCCTTCTCAGCACAAACGTCTATGCTATGCTTGCTGTAGTTATTTTTTTCATTGACATACTCCTTTGTTCTTGTTTTCTGTTTTTTGTTCCCATTCCTGACATTGCAATTGCTCATAAGTGACCTCATCATTGTCGAATCTAATGGTCTGTTCTCAATTCTCTAACAATAAGGTAAGAGCATAAGAGAAAGCAAAGCGAGGACAGCAAGAGGGAACATTTTCTTAGCAGCCGCTATGTTTCAAACATGAACCTGGGCACTGAGCTAACCAGTAAGAATGGAGGGTAAGGATTATATAATAGAGGGCTTGAAATGCCGTGCTAAAGAGGGTGTGCTCAATCTGGTAGGCAAATGGAAACCTGCACAGGGAGGGCATTTATATCAATTGTAAGAGCTGGGTTTTGGAAAACTTAATCTGTGGTTGATCACAGAAGGAGTGGAGAAGAGAGATATTCATGGTCTCTGCATTCAAGGAGCTTGCAGATGACTTGGAAGATAAAGCTCATGTGCTTGAAATGACAAACGGTGCAAGGCACCAAGTAACCAAAAACTAAGCAGATGTTAAGAGGTCTAGGGGGTTAGAAGAACGGGAAGGATTATGAAGACCAGACTGGTCCAGAGAAGCTCCCAGCAGCAGGAGCCAAACCTTGAAGAATGGTAGGAGCTGAGTTGGTGCCAGAAGAAAGGAAAGCATCCCAGTGGCATAAGTAAGTCCACTGAAGGCACAGCGCTGGCCCACACTGCTTTCCCCTGTAATGGTTGTAACTCAGCTCCTTCCCTTTGCAGTGCGATGAAAAAGGGGTCAGCAAATTTTAAGGGCCAGAGAGTAAATTAAAAAGGTTTTGCAGGCCCTACAGTCTCTGTCACAACGATTCCACTCAGCCATTGAAGCAGGAAAGCAGCCACAGACAATACTTAAAGGAATGGGCATGGCGGCTCAAGAGAATTTGGTTTATGAAAACTGAAATTTAAATTTCACATGATTTTCTCATACCATGAAATAGCATTCTTATTTTGACTTTTTCATTCATTTAAAAATTTGGAAACCATTCTTAACTCATGAACCATATAAAAACAGTGATGAGCTGATTTAACCTGTGGGTGATGCGGTCCCTGAAGGGGGAGCCTGGTGTGGGGCCTGCGGAGTCAGGGAACCTGGGCCACATGGGACGCCAGCACCCGCACTCACCAGATGTGCAGCTACGCATACATTACTTACGCCTCTGTGTCTCAGCTTCTTCGCCTTCAAAGCAGGGGTAAAGAAAGCAGCATCCGTCCTCTCTGGTTGTTGCGAGGAGTAAATGAGCAGGAAGTCTTGAACTGCTGAAACTTACCCCGAGACGAGCCTGGAGGAGCAACGGAGTGCAGGAAGCCGGTGTGGTGGGGAAAAATGTACGGTTTAGAGTTGTGAGACTTAGGGTCTAGTTCAAGGTCTGCTGCATGAGCTTTGGAGGGCAGTTTCATCTTATGTAGAATAGGAATGATTTTACTCCTTCTGTCAGGTGGGGGGAGGGGATGACATCATAAATATGATTGCATTTGGAAAAGAAGTTAACAAGGCTCTCTACCACCCACAGCCCAGATCTTGATCTCGTATACTATTCTCCCATAGAAGGAACCATGGCTCCTTGGAAAATGGCTGATTGAAGGACAGAGTCAATGAATTTGCAAGATAATCCTGGAACACCTTATATTTCTAGAAACAAAGAAAGAGCTCAAAATACACACGCATGCAATATTAGTGCCAAGTGGATGCCAGAAGCAACTGAAAGAGCTTCCGATGGCCAAAGCTGAAGCAATTAAAGTTCATTTTTTTTAAAGTAGTATTTTATTATGACCCACAGTGCATAATAAACATACATGAGTCCATATTGATATACATAAAGGATTGCATAAATAAATGATGGAGAAAGATAAGTCTCCCGTGCAGAAGAATTCCAAGTAATTTATATAGAAACTGCGCCTTCAAGGAGGGGAGCATAACCCCCTAATCCTTAACTGTGGACTGTGCACAGTGATTTTCTTTCAAACAGTACAGTGTGGAATGGGGTGGGGGAGGGGGCAGGAGTGGCTCTAGAGTGGATAAACCTGCTGAACGCCTCTGGGGTTGGGTGATCAAGGTCAACATCAACAGTGAGAAACCATATTGATAGCATGTACCCTTGAAATGATGTGCTGAGAATGACATTTTACCGATGTGGTCTCCCCCCTCCCACCAAAATATATATATTTTGGTCCAATCAGGATAAAAACTTTAGACAAATCTCAGCTAAGGGACACACTGCAAAGTACATGACCAGAAGCCTCTTAACTGTCAAGGAAGGTCTGAGAAACTGTGGCTGGGTTCCTGGAACAGTCAAAGGACATTAGATAAACACTAAGAAAAGCTGAATAAAATATGGACTTTAGTTCATTGTAATGTATTGATATTGGTTCATTAACTGTAACAAACGTACCATACTAATAAGTTGTTGACAGTAGGGGAAACTGCCTGGGAAGCACAGGGGCACTCTCTGTATTATCTTTGCAACTATTCCTTAAATCTCATAAGATAAAATGGTTATATTTTGAACTTAATATTAATAAATATTTATATATTCAAAATTAAAACCATACGCATACTATACATGTGGCATCCCTTATCATGCAGTTTTACAATCTTTTCCATCCAAGACAATGCTAATCTCTACAACATGGAATTCTTGGGCCAATTACTCTCTGTCGGGGTGAACTGCATTGCACAACAACTGGGATATTATTTTTTTAATCCTCACCTGAGGATATGTTTATTGCTTTCAGAGAGAATGGAAGGGAGAGAGAGAGATAGAGAGAGAAAGAGAGAGGGGGACATTGATGTGAGAGAGAAACGTCAATCAGTTGCCTCCCATGCGCACCTCAACTGGGGAGCGAACCCGCACAGCCAAGGGATGTGCCCTGACTGGGGATCAAGCCCTCAACCTTTTGGTGAACGGGATGACACTACAGCTGAGTCGCCTGGCCAGGGCTCCAGCAGTGTTATCGAATCAGTAGCCTCTGTGACTGGTGTCCCGGAGTTGTGCTAAGTACCATAGTACATAATCACTTTGTAATTGTTGTGCCTAAGTTTTATTATCCTCAGAACAGAGAGAGCTGTTGGGAAACATCAATCAGTCGATATGTGTAAATAAAGCATTCAGAACGGTTCCTGGCACATAGCAAACACGGTGTCACTGTTAGCTATCAACATGGTGGTAATGGTGGTGATGATGATGATGGCGCTGATGGTGATGGTGCTGCTGCTGATGACTTGGAGGCCCATCATTAGTAGGTATCTAGCTAACTCCTTTAAGGACCATTACAGAGCTGCTATTTAGTTAATTAATAAAAGGCACACGGCACACTTCTTACGCTGTATTCAGCCTGGGCCCTCTTTAACCAGGATTACCACCACGTTGCTAACTCCACTAAGCCTCTTCTCTTCCTAAATACAGTAATTGTGTCGGAGTCCTTACTAAAAAAGGAGGGGCAGCCAGACTGGGTCCAAGGCTGCAGCTGGGGGCGTCCCTTACCTTCATATCCACTCCCATCTGCATGCCCTGCCTGTTCTGTTTCCAAATCATACCCTGAATTTTCCCAGTTCTCTCTACCCAAGCTGTGCCCAGTGCTGGTTAAGTTTATGTGTCAGCTTGGCTGGGCTACTAGTCAAACACTAGTTCAGATGTGACTGTGAAGGTATTTTGTAGATGTGATTGTCATTAACAGAGTTGACTTTTAGGAAAGCAGATTACCCTCTATGGTGTGTGTGAGCCTCTCCAACCAACTGAAGGCTTTAAGAGCAAAAGCTGAGGTTTTCTGAAGAAGGAAGAATTCTGCCTCAAGACTGCAACATCAGCACTTACTTGAGTTTCCAGTCTGCCTCCTGCCCTATAGGTTCTAGACTCCCCAACTGTCAAAACTGCAAGTCAACTCCTTAAAATAAATCTATCTATCTAAACACACACACACACACACACACACACACACACACACACACACACAATATCTTGTTGGTGCTGTTTCTCTGGAGAACCCTGACCAAGGCAGCCATCTAGTCTCCCCCTCTGTACTGCCTTGCATAGAAGAAAGGGCAACCTCTAACCTGGGTCCAGCCCTGCATACCTAACACCACCTCCCTCACAAATTAAAGCTTATCCCCTTCAGTGACTTACATTGACACCTCAAGTGAAGGCCCAGGTCCTGAGAGCACGGCCTATAAGGCTCTGCATGGTGTGGTCCCTGCCCACATCTCACGGCCCTTAATCCCTACACTGCAGCTACAAAAGCCTTCTCTCAGCTCCTCCTACGTGCCCAGCTCAGTCGGACCTTAGGGCCTTGTGTTGGCTCTTGTCTCTGCATAGGCCCCCCACCCTTCACATGGCTGCCTTGACCTTCAGGTCACCTCAACAGAGAGCTTTTGAGTGTGAACCCCAGATTCTCTATCACCACCTCTGTTTGGTTGCTTTGTGCATATAACCCATTTAGATTTTATATTTGCTGATATATTGGTCTATAATCTGTCTTCCCCACTATACTTTAAGCTTCTCAAGGGTAGGGAATATGTGTTTTTTATTCACCACTCTATTCCCAGACTCTAGCACAAAGTTGGGGTGCATGAACAATTTGGTGGCTGAATGAATGGGACCCGGAGGCAACTATACAGCTCTTTCTTTCTCATGTCCCTCATCCATAACTGAAGGTGCTACCTTAACAAAGGGCTGGCCTCCAGCTGAACAGGTGACTTTGTTAATATACATGCAGCCCTTATAAAGCAAAATCTATAGTACAGGATTCATTATCTAAGAATAGCCAAGTTCAGGAAGCCTAGTTTAATAGGCAAAATTAATAAAATAGAAACTCCATTAGGAATACCCAAAGTAATTGTCCACAGCACAATTCCCAGTCTCTGCTTGCCTCCTCCTCTCAGAATGCACTGGCACGCCTCTCCTATCCTCCCCAGCCAAAACCTCCTTTCCATCTCTAGTGCACCCGACTTTCTGTCTCTATTGTGTAGATCAGCTTAGCTTTTCTTCCATAAATAAAGACTGCTTTTTTCTGTAAGAGAAGAAGATTGCATAAAAGATGGTTCAGAAATTACTAGATTCTCTTTGACCAGCTTGAGGAGGTATGAGAATCTGTCAACACTCCCATGTTAAAAATGTTTGTCTTCTTGCATATAACTCACAGTAGACTTCAAATTGATTAATGGAGTCTCCTTGGTATTTTCTTCTGCGATGTAAATTGCATTGCTCAATTTGTTAATGGAAACTGTAGACTGGCAGCCTGTGTGGCTCGCAGCATAATGGTCTATTGTTCATGCTGAGAAACTTTTGGCTGAGAAACAAAAAGTGGGGTGTTTGTTTTTCCCACATATTTCAGCCACCTGAAGGTTTCTTTGGGCTCAGGGTTCAAGACAGGAAAAGGCTGTCGAAACACGAGGAAGAACCCAGACGTAAACTGGAATCCAAGACTTGGCCATGTTCCAAGTCACATGTGTAAATATAATTGAGTTCTGGGTCTGATGGTTTAAGCAATGCTGCTTTTCAATAAATTATCTGCCATTATTAAATGCTGTGGATAATTTTTTGTGTTTGATATATGTGTTCATTCTTGAAAAACTGTGGCTTCCCTGCTCTGAGTGGCATTTATTCATTCTTCTGAGTTCATCTGAGCAGTAAGACAAAGAAATGCAAAGGGCTGAAATGAGAAAAGGATAAATCTGTTTTCTAGTCCCATTTCAAACCTGAGTGACTTCAACAAGGCAATTACCTTCCCTGTACCTTAATTTTTCAATCTAAAACAGGGTTAGCAATTTCTGTCTCTTACCCCAGGTCCCAAACATGATGAGATAAAGTCAAACCCACTTTCCAGAAACACGTTTAAAATGGAACCATTGCACATAGAAAATGTGTAATTTTTACATCTTCGACAAGCCAAATGACTGTTTAGGTTGTACTACACTTGATACCAGATCTCATCAGAAGATTTCATCAAAAGAAAAAAAATGGCCACTAGCTGGGCATTTATTAGTGGATGTTGTGCTGAGATTTGCGTTGTGTGGAGGAAATACCATTAGTGCACAGCAAGGAGCTGAGCACTCAGCACAAGGGTCATGTATTTGGGCACTGCATCCAGCCCGGGGAGCAAAGATAGTTATTAGTCACAGGCTATTGTGACTACAGTTGTTCTGATTATTGTAAGTGTTTTTCAGACCCCACAGACTCGAAGAAGTGTAAAACCAACCAAAGCTCACATTTATGCTACAACTGATATCAGAAAATGCTTACTGGCACCAGCACTGATAGAAGCAGTTTTTAAACAATGCCTTACCAAAACAAGCCTATTTTAAATGCTCTGAAGAATAAAGAAGTACAAGCTGCAGCTCTGGTGTGTGTGTCTGAGCTCTCCTGGTTCAGCGTTCATCACAGCCTGCAGCAACCAGGGCAGAGGCTCATCCCAGACCTGTCCCTGGCTGCTCATCCAGCAGGGAGTGGTCCACTGCAGCGGCAGTGAGCTACCCCAACCTCAAACAACGCCTAATGCAACAGAGTTAAGAACCATTTGTACGGGTTAAGGTTGGGTGAGTTTTATCAACAAAACACTTATCAGTGCCCACTAATAATTAGGAAAGCATGTCACAGACAAAAATGCAATCTTGTTCTCAGTGGGTTGTTATAATCCAAGGGGGTTTGCAAAGTTCATGCTACATTGGTAAAGACTGGACCAAGGTACCTATTGGAAAACAGCATCATGGCACAGTAGGGAACTGGGGGCAAGGTGTGCGGTGTGCAATGCATGCAAGCACATAAAATGCATGCTGCCTTTTTGCTGGGACACTGAAGCACCGGTAACCTAAGTGAAATATGTTCTGATGGGGCCAGGCGCCAGCTGCAGTTTGGCGCCACCTGGTGGCAGTTATCTGTTCAGACTTCACTAACCGGCCCTGTGGCTGATTGGAGTTTCCGAAACTACTGTGGGGATTACATGATGTCACCTGACAAGCTGCGACGATTGACTAGGGAGCAGAATGTAGATTCAGAAACTCTCTCACTGTCTCCCTGCTTCTTTAGGTGGAGTACATTCTCCACTCGACCCACAGGGTAAGAACTTCAACCCTGCACGGGAGCTCTGCGGTCACCGCCATTGTCTGGCTGCCCCTCTTGGCTCCACTCAGGAGACCGGTTCTCCTTCAGTCCTCAAAGCCCCACTGACATGGAGTTGTTGGCTGAGGTACATCTTACAGGATATTTGGGGTGTGTGTAGAGAAATCAGAGAATTACAGCCTAGGATAGGACTGTACTGTCTTTGAATTTACTCTCAGGTATGCATATCAAGCTGTCCTCACCACAGGAAATTTACTATTGGCTGTGTTCTTTCACAAGTCCCTGTGTTCAACTATGGAAACTCAAGATCTCTCTCTCTCTCTCTCTCTCTCTCTCTCTCTCTCTCTCTCTCTCTCTCTTTCCTGTACTCTTAGTAATTTTTTCTTACAGAGACCAATATAGCATTTTAACCCCACCCAAAAGTATGCTGCTACCTTACCTTGCCTTATCCCAAAGTGCAATAACGTCCTCAGCCAAACCAGCCCACCATCTAATTTGTTCTTCTGTCTCAACAATACAAAGCCTGCAGAAGCTTTATAATTCAGAATTTGTTTTTTCTTTAACACTTCCACCAAATAAAATTTTCAGGCAGAAGTGTCAGCCCCCTGCCTCCATCTCCATCCCCGCCCTGCCCCTTTAGCAGGCTGGAGGAAGAAAGGTGTGGGTGAGGGAGCTGAGTGTCTTTCTGCTGGAGACCAGTGTTGAAATACTTCTTCTTAGAACATTTCAAAACCCTGGAGCCTGTCTTAGCAACACATCCTTCTGGGGACCTTTGTCTTTGCCTGAGAATGCTGATCAAGAAAGAACCTGGCCCCGGCCGGTATGGCTCAGTAGGCTGGAGCATCATCCGGCACACCGAGAGGCTGTGGGTTCCATCCCAGTCTGGGCACATACAGAAGGCAACCAATTGACGTTTCTCTCCCACATTGATGTCTCTCTCTCTCTCTCTCTCTCTCCCCCCCCCTTCCATCCCCTCCACCCTCTCTCTCTGAAAAGGATGAAAAAAATGTCCTCAGGTAAGGATTTTTTAAAAATCTGAAACAAAGACATAAGGCCCTAGGCAGATCAGTAGCACCCACTGTTAAACTTCAGCATGTGAGTTGATGCTGGGATGGGCCAGCGAATTTACCATCTGGGAAGCTGCATGCCTGACTGCAAGTAATTCAGTCCATCCCCTGACCCTCTTTGTAACAAATGTGCAGTTCTGGAGATATTTTATTTTTGGAACTGAGTAAAATAATAAGACATTTGTACTACCATAGATAAAACATATACTACAAAGCCACAAAAATTGAGATGTGCAGAGCTGGCACTAGAAAGGAGGGACAGATCAAGGAAACAGAACAAAAGCCCAGAAACAGCCAAGTATCTGCATGAGTGTATGACGTACAAGTGCAATTTCAAATCAACAATGAGAGGATGGCATATCGAGCAATAGTGCTGGGAAAATTGTAAACAATTGTTAAAGAAAAAAAATGTGAAGCCTTTTTTCATAGGACTCACCAAAATAAATCCATGAGAGGCTGGATAGTTAAGTGCAAATAATCAAATAATTAAACAGAGGAAATCTAGGTAAATATTTTCATGTTTTGGGTATGGAAGAGGTCATTCTAAGTATAATATGATAGAAGCCATAAAGAGTTCTTAAAAAAAAATTTAAGATTTTATTTATTCACTTTTAGAGAGAGGAGAAGGGAGGGAGAAAGAGAGGAAGAGAATCATCATATGTGTGAGAGATACATTGATCTGTCACCACTCACATGCTGCCTACTGGGGACATGGCCCACAACCCAGGCATGTGCCCTGACTAGGAATCAAACCGGTGACCTTTTGCTTCTCAGGCTGGTGCTTAAACCACTGAGCCACCAGCCAGGGTGAGTTACTACAACTTAATAAGGATAATATGAACAACCCCAATGTAAATGGAATAAATTATACATGCAAACAAGTCACAAAAGAAGAAATAACAATGACTAAATAACATAATTGTAAAATTTCAATTTACCATGAATCAAGAATATTAAATGGAAAGTAAGGAAGGATTCATAAGTTATCATGTTGTCAAAGACTAAAAGACATCCTGATGCCCAGAGCAGTCATGCAGAGAAAGAGAAACCCCATAAAGTGCTGCTGGTAGCATAAATTGGCATATATTCTCTGAAAAGTGACAATACATACCAAATCTTTAAGGGCACTCAATCCCAACTGACTAATTCTTGGCAAGTAAGAATGAGAGCAAAGACATATATTTGAATATTATAATTATAGCACTAATTAAATATCAAAATACAGTTAAGTAACTCAAATGTCCAAAATAGAAGGCTGGCTAAATAACTTCCATGAAACAGAATATTGTCTTTGCTGGTGTGGCTCACTGGATTGAGTGCTGGCCTGCGAACCAAAGGGCCACCCTTTGGATTCCCAGACAGGGCACACTCCAGGGTTGCAGACCAGGTCCCCAGTAGGGGGCGTGCAGGAGGCGATCAAGGATCAATGTTTCTCTGCCTTTCTCCCTCCCTCTCTCTCTAAAAATAAATAAATAAAATCTTATTTTAAAAAGGACAGACTGTTATTACAGTCATTAGAAGTTTCGTTACAGAAATATATTTATTGACATAAAAAGTTGTGACATTGTGTTAAGTTTTTAAAGTATTCTAAAGCATGCTTGTGTATGTACAAATACTAAGTCTGCATGCATAAAGATAAAATTCTATTAGAATTTGTTTCTAAGTGATGGGATTATAGGAAATTTAGAAGGTTTTCTTTTAATGCTTCTCTGTAATTTCAAATCCACAATGAATAAAGATAGAACTTGTGTTGAAAAAGCTATTGACTACAAAATGAAGACGTAAGAAATGCTCCGGCCTCCAGGCTCTGTGCCTGCAGAACCTACCGGGGCAGGCGCCAGTGAGCTGCCATGGAGAGCCAGCTTCCCACTGGCTGCGGTGGGCCAGGCGAGAATCCTAATGTCCTCCAAAGCTTGAGATGATGTCTTTTTAGGAAGTATTTCCATGGTGCTAGTTTTGTGAAGGGGACTAAAGAGGAACATCAAGGACAATATCATCCAGGCAAGCAGATACAACAGAAAAAGGAGCCTGGAGACCTCCAGGAGGCAGCACAGGGCAGGGGGTGGATTTTGTGAACCCAGTTTCTCTATGAATTGAATGATGCACTTGAGAAGTCTGTCTTGATTGGTCCCCTATCCCATCCTACGAGAGGCCAACTGGGGGGACGGGGGAGGCATTTCTGCCCAGAGGTTATGGCTGGATGCAGTGATCCTGACTCTTCTCTGAACAGGGCGAAGGACATGCACTCACCTCACTATCACCCTGGTGGAAGGGGCGAAGCACAGGAGACAGTTCAGAGGCTTCCTTCCCCAACTTTTCACACACACAGATGTCCTCCTTCAGCTGCTGCTCACTCTTCTCATGGTCTGGGGACACCTGAGGACTCTAAATCTAGTCTCCAGACATCCAACTGCCTGCCCTCAGGGTCAGCTTACCAACTCCTCCAACAAGCCTGCTCCTTCTCCGGGGTCCCCATACTAGGGACAGTTGGCCTCATTCTCTCACACAGGCCAGAAACCCAGCTAAATTGCCCCATCAGCAGCCAGCATTTCCTCTCAGCTACGACAGCCCTTGAGGCCCTTCCCCTCCTCCCCATTCATCCTGTCTGCCATGGCCCTAGCTTGGGTCATTGTCTCTTCCTGCCTGGATCCCCACACAACACCCTAAAGGCTGGAGCCTCTAGCCTTGTCCACCTCCATCCATGCCCCACCAGCGCCAGAGCACAAATACTTGATCAGATCACTCCCCACACCAACCCCATCTAAAACTACTTCACGGTCTCCCGTCAGCCTCAGAATGAATTACTAATGCTTCAGCCTGTAATAAAATGCCCTTCATGATTTGGCTTCTGTCCACGTTTTTGGCCAAGACTCCTGATGCTTCCTCATGCAGCCCTGTTCCATTCAACTCAAACCACGCCCCAGCACCCTCATTATGCCAAGGTCTTCCCTTCTACCTTTGCACCTGCTAGTTTCCCTACCTGTAGCGCCTGCCTCCTGCTTATTTATCAGGGCCTGGCCTGGCAGCACCTCCTCCAGGAAGCTTCTCTGATCAGCTGGATTCAGAGTCTCACTCCTGCTTTCTCATTACTCTCTATTCAGTGAGTAACAAAACACCTATTGTATTCAGAGTAATTTTTTAAAATTTTTTACATATTTATATTTTATATATACTTATAAAGGCCCCTCACACCCCTTCTCAAAGTCTCCACTCCTTCTGAAGAGGTACTTATTGTCCATCATTTCTCTGTCCTCACCACAGAATAAACTCCTGGAAAAAAACCAGATTCCTGGGGACTCTCCTCCTTGTCCCCAGCCCCAAGCACAGGGCCAGGTATATAGTTAATGATTAGTACATCACCTCCAACAGGACTGCCAGGGTTTTGGGATTTGGCTATAAAGTCTGAAAGCAAGTGAACCAAGAAATATAAGGGTTTTGCTTTTCTTTACTACAAAGAAACTCCATTTACCTGCAAAGAAGGAAATTTTTTATAGGAAGTAAGAAGTCAAGCAGGTAAATAGCATCCTGCTTGAAGCAGAGACAGCCTGAGGGTTGCTGGAGGAAGGACAAGAAGATGGAGCTGCTCAGTGCGGGTCAAATGAGGGATGGCTGAGAAGTCCAAGATGCAAAGAGGGCTCTGGGGACGAGCGAGCTCCCTTGCATTTCCAGGATCAGGAGGCGGATTCCACTTGCTGCTCATGGCCTCTGGTGAAGTAGTGAAAGCTACAGGACCACAGGTTTTGATTCAGTTTAAGGAGCAACGTGTCAGTCACAGGCAGCAGCATAAGGTTCAGTGACAGCGAGTCAGCCCTGCCTGCACAGGAGAATCCCCTGGGGAGCTTCTAAAAGTCTGATTTTCAGGCTGTGCCACAAACCAATTTTCAATGGGATGCTGTATAGCGGGATCCACACCCTGGAATTTTTCAATGCTCTCCAGGTGACATGCAGCCAAGACTGAGAGCTGTGTGTTACAAACATGAACTTGCACAGGAATGACCAGGTAATCTTGTTAAAATGCACATTCTAGTTTGGTCCATTGGGGTGGGGCCTGAAAGCATGCATTTCTAACCAGCTGCAGGGTATCCCTGGTGAAGCTGGCTTTCTAGCTACTGACCAGCATGTCACAGGGAGTGTCAAGAAAAAGATAGAAGGTTACAACTTACGGCTATTGCAGAGAAGGCTTATGCACTGAATAGAGACTGGAATTACAACAATGCTCTTCAACCTCCCTGTAACAGCTGCAATCTTGCGCCACCACTGCCAAACATAATTATCCACAGAAAGCCAGTATATAAACCCAGCAAGGCTGAGCAGTCTTGTAGAGGAAAGGTGGGGAGCCCAGAGCCCTGCCCTCTTGGCTTCCTCCCCCGACCCCACAGCACCCCAAATCTCCATGAAGTTCATTAGAAGACACCCTAAATACTATTTTTAAATGATTTTATTTATTTGTTTTTAGGGAGAAAAGAAGGAAGGGCAAAAGAGAGGGGAAGAAACATCAATGTGTGGTTGCCTCTAGAGCACCCCCTACTGGGCACCTAGCCCACAACCCAGGCATGTGCCCTGACTGGGAATCAAACCAGCCAGCCTTTGGTCCGCATGTCAGCGCTCAATCCACTGAGCCACTCTAGCCAGGGCCACCCTAGATACTATTTAATAAATGTATCTATCTTCATTTCAAATGCTGAGGATTATTTCAGAAACTGGAACTGCTGATGCTTCGATGATGAGGGGAGTCTAGCCTAGTGAACCTTCAGTGAGCCTGGATTAGTGAGCATTAAGGTATTAAGGTGTTAGGGTCAGGATAATATCTGCAGAACTTGGGGCTATGCCATCTGTATTCAGCATGTTTATCCTGTAAAATGCGTCAAGCCCGACTCATTGCTTAGAGGAATGAGCTGGAGAGAAAAAAGACAAGAAGCTGTGACATGTACCTTCCTTCTGAAAAGACTGATAAGTGCATTGGCAGGATTTAATAATCAAAATCAGTGTACATCTCATCAAGTGGGAACCAAGCCGTCCCTTCTGTCGTTGTTAGTTGTAGTCACTCCTGACGCTTTCTCTGGCTCATTTCTGGTGCATCCCTGACCCTGATCTCGTCTCCCAACGCAGATATTAATTCTGAGCACTGCTAAAATCATGCCTTGCAGGAACCTAGGGAATATCACATTCAAGAGCCAAAAAATGCATGGAGCGTACAAAACAGGATTGCACTAGGTTCATTAAACGGCTCTCTAAAATAATAATTTTGGCAAGAAATAAAAAAACAGGCTTACTTCCAATTAACTACAGGATATGGTAAAAATTTCTCCAAAAAAAGTGTCAAAGGGGAATAAATACATTTATTTTCATTTTCTTAATGATGAAATTTTATTGATTTGATCTACAATCATTTAGAATTTTTAACAACTTAGACATTGTTTGGATAGAGTATTTGCAATGTCTTTATCTGAGCCAGAATCAAGCAGATGTATTTAACCTTTGATCCTGTTCAAACCCAAACTTCCAGGCTGTTTGTTTGTTTGTTTTGAAGAGGGATGTTGAGGAGTACCTGGAGAGGGCAGAACATTGCAAACTGTGGGACCCAGCTCATCTGAAGTGGTGTTTTTTTAATTAAATTTGTTTTATTGTGATAAAATATACCTAACAAAATTTACTACTTTACATTCACAATATTGTGCAACAATCACCATTATCCATTTCCTGATTTTCCATCATGACAATTTCTGTACCAATTACTAATCTACTTTCTGTCTCTATGAATTTGCTTATTCTAGATATTTCATACAGGTGGAATCATACAATATTTGTCCTTCTGCGTTTGGCTTATTCACTTGGCATAATGTTTGCAAGTTTTATCCATGTTGTAGTATATATCAGAAATTCTTTTCTAAGGCTGAATGATAGTCCATTAGATGTATATGCCACATTTTGTTTATCCATTCATGTATTGAGGGACATCTGAGCTGTTTTAACCTTTTGGCTTATTGTGAATAGTGCTGCTGTGGGTTTTAGAATGGTTAGTTTGCATATTAAAGACATAGTAGCAGGAATTATCTCTAGGAAATAACTGTCCTGGGGAGTTGTTAAAATATCAGATACAGCAACTAGAAAATAAGGTTAATGCACACTTTAGTGAGGTCATAAAATCTCAAATAGTAGAGTCCCAACAGGTTTGCAGACCTTCGATCTAAAACAGCAGGTCCTAATGCCAGCTGTATACCAAGGTAACTTGGAGAATTCTCTAAAATATGCTCCCACATTCAGGCCAATTAAATGAGTATCTGCGGGCACTGATCATTTTACAAGTTCCTCTGGTGATTTTCATGCCCTTTAGGGGCTGCATAAAACAGTGTTTCTTAAAGACTAAATCCAGATGAGCAGCAGCATCACCTGGGAACTGGTTATAAAGGTTGATTCTCAGACCCCGCCCCAGAATTGCAAGGCTGGAAACGCTGGGTGTGGTCCAGCCCTCTGTGTCTGTGCAAGCCCACCAGGTGATGCTAAAGCTGTATCAAACTGGAGAACCACTGGTCCAAGTTAAGGAGCATGGGTGTCTTGTCTGTAATATCTCCCATCGTGTCCCTGACTCCAACATGGACGCTCTGTGCTCTGAGGCAGTGACCTTGGTAAGCTCAACTAAAATGTTTTATCACCAAAGAAGTATCAGTCTGCATAAGGCAGGCTGTTCTTACAGGTAGGAAAAGAAGGTACAGCCTGGAGGTTCTCAGAATACATAGCTACTGCTTTGATTCCAGTAATAGGGAAGGGGACTGAGGTGAGGTAGGAAACACAGTGTACAATCACTGCTGCGCTGGCTGGAGAGCCCAGAGGCTCCCAAAGGAAGTGACAATAAAGGGGGACCTTGAACATCTGGTGAGACTGGGGCAGCCTGCACAGAATGGATATGCTTGGCTCCCTGCTTTGCCAAATCTATGGTTTGTTACTTAAAAACTCTCAAAGTGTCTCCAAGTTGCAAATTTTAATATTCAGAGGCCTGGCTTTGAATATTAAACTGTGGGGCTTTTCAAAAAAAAAAAAAAATGGTTGAAAGCAGAGTATTGGTAAAGGAGAAATTGAATAAGTGGGTTTCCCTTATTGAAAAAACTTCACTGTGGAGAATAAGCATAAACAGAATGGAATAAAATATCATTGTGTGACTTTTTTTTCATTGACAAAAGCTGATTCTGGATCTTTATTCTAATCCCAGCTCCTCTTCTTACCAGCTGTGGATTTATACAATTTCATTAACTTCTATACATCAGTTTCCTCTTCTACAAAACGGAAACATAACAGTACCCTCCCAATCATTTGTTTTCAAGATTAAATGAGAGTGCTAGCAAAGTGTTTGGCATTGCACTGGTCACTCAGTGAGATCCAACTCCCACTTCTGCTATGAATACCATCATTAACATTATTAACACAGTGACCTAGAGTGAAACTCCCAAAGTATTAGCTGTTATTATTATTATTCCCATTAAAAATGCTGAGCCTCTCCATTAAACTCACATCTGCAGAAAGGGCTATAACTAGCCAGATTTGCCAATGACCCCTTGAGAAAAAATATCCTGTCTCAAAATTTGAAAAACTTATTTGGATGTCCTACTTAGAAAGAGCCTTGTCTGACAGAGCAGGATAAATTATGCTGCTGTGACACACCCCCAAAATCTCAGCAGTTTGACACTGCAAAGAGTTATTTCTTGCCCATGTCCCAGTCAAACTCAAGTCAGTTGCTGTCTGAACTCCAAACAGTGACTCAGAGACCCAGGCAGCTTCCAGCTGGAGATATATTTTAAAGAACCAGACTTAGGAGTGGTTTGCACTTTGTAGCTTTTTCCCACTTATCCTAGTCTTGGATAAGTCTTATCTCTCTTCTCCAGGCTAATTAGTCTTCTGTCTGTGACTCCATTTGTCATATAGAATGGACTAGAGCCCAAAATCATCATGGTGGCTCTCATCTGAAGGCACTAGCTGGTCTACATCCCTGCACCAAAATCAAGTCTAAGTGTAATCTGAAAGGTATGAACTGGGCGGTACAGTCACCTCCTTCTTTCTAGAGCATCTACTTATAATGATGAAGCTTGAGGCTGCATTTTTTGGGGGGAGGGAAGGAGAATGACAGCAATATTGAATTCAACATTAAAATTGCCATAGGTATACAATGGATTCGATTCCCTTTAATTAATGTTTATTCTTCTCTTTCCGATCTGAACAGGAATCTTCATTATGGGAAAAGTCCACTAAGAAGATATAAGTTGACGAGATTTGCTTTCTCTGGTTTACCCATTAAATATATCACCCATTCATCCAGTGCAGGTTGCAAGCCTCTCTTGGGTGTGTCTTATCATCCAAACATATTAATGGCAAATGCTGAGAAAGGTAGCTGTCAAGCTTTGATCTTGTTTCTTAGACCGACCCATCCCATCCACTTTGCTGCAGGTACCACATTTGCGTGACTGTTCTGATCTACTTCCTCCCCCTGCTGGTGATCGGCTACGCATACACCGTAGTGGGAATTACACTGTGGGCCAGCGAGATTCCCGGGGACTCCTCTGACCGTTACCACGAGCAAGTATCTGCCAAGCGCAAGGTGAGCAACGGAGAGGCACAACCTAAGCCACCCTGGCAAAGGCAACAGGCTGGCAAGCATATGGGCCCCGGAGCCTCACAAGGCTCAGAGGTAGCAGGCACAAAGCATCCCTGGGTCTAGGGAACAGCAGAGGGGACAGGAGGGGAGGGGAGGGGAGAGGACAGGCCCTTCTTCAGTGTACTGGTAACCTGGGTTTGCCCCTACAGTGCGACCTTGCTTGGCCTTAATAGTAATTGCAACCTATCAAACCATTAACACACACACACACACACACACACACACACACACACACACAGTATTTAACCACGAAAGCATTAAAGAGTTATTTAATCCTCTTTTATTATTCATTTAAAATTTGGCAAAATAATGCATTTATTTGGTGAAAACATAAAAAGTATTGTATTCAAAGGAGCCCCAGTATGGTGGTGGGGAACAGGTCAGGGGTTAGGAGGGTCGTACTGGAGCAGTTCTGTATCCTGATTGTGGTAGTGTTTTCACTCATCTATACATGTAATAAAATTTCATAGAATTATACACTTCCCAAAATGAGCCTGTGTAAAAACAGGCAAATCCAAATATAGCCTGCAGGTTTGTTTCTAACACTGCACCCATGCCACGTGGTATAGTTATGTAAGACGGTGTCACTGGAGGAAGCTGGGAACTCTCTGCACTATTTTTGCTACTTCTTGGGAGTCTTAAATTATTTCAGAATGAAAAGTTAAAAAACCATACACAGAGTCTTACCGTGAAAAGGATCCCTCCTTTCTAGTTTCTTCCCCTACCCAGGTCCCAAGTTCATGCTCACAATCACTATTGTAGCCATCATTATTTGTTTCTTATTCATAAATATTATAATGCATTTATAAACTAAATAAATACCAATTATTTTCTTTCTTCTTTTTTCATGCAAATAGTGAATATACACTTTTTGCCCTTCACTTTTTTTCATTTAAAAATATCCAGAAAAAAATATCCAAAAGACCTTCAATAAGCAATATATAAACAGATTTCTCATTCTTTTTTTTTCCTTTTGGTACATATTTGCATAATATTTCATTGTGTGGAGGCTGGGTAGTTCTTCACTGATTTACTGGGGAGAGAGAAAAGGTCAGTGTTCAAAAAATCTTGTGAATCCCCTTTAAACAGCTGATGCTCCCCTCTGGCAGCTGTCCAAATCCTGTCCCTTCTCCTTCCCTCCTGCTGAGATTCCAAGCAAAGAGCTGCCCTAGCTCATTGCCTCTCCCCCTCTGGCATTTCCCCACTTCCTCAGTCCTTGCTTCTTGAACCCCCGTTCCCCTTGGCTCATTAATCTGGCCTCCCTTTGCTTCTGTACTCATTGCCCAGAGAATGATATAACGTGATGATTCTCAAACATCAGTGTGCATCAGAATCAAACACAGAGGGAGTCTGTGTCCCACCCTCAGAGTGTCTTATTTGGTGAGTCTGGGTGGGGTCCAAGAAGTAGCATTTCTGACAAGGTCTCAAGAGATGGTGATGATGCCAGTCCTGGGGCCACGCCAGGGCCATGCCAGGGCCGCGCTCTCAGAACCACTGCCATAATCCGAGCCCTTCGGTAACAGATATAAAATGTCCTTCTTCCTCCTCAAAAGGGGTTAATTAGAAATACTTCCCACCGCATACTGCACTATGTGCAGTGAGCGGGTGGTGGGAGAAGAAAGAAAGTAGCCATGAGAAAAGGAGAGCGTGCTGGTGTCTCACCCGTCTCGCCCTCTGCCAGGTGGTCAAGATGATGATTGTCGTGGTGTGCACTTTCGCCATCTGCTGGCTTCCCTTCCACATCTTCTTCCTCCTGCCCTACATCAACCCAGACCTCTACCTGAAAAAGTTCATTCAGCAGTTCTATCTGGCCATCATGTGGCTGGCCATGAGCTCCACCATGTATAACCCGATCATCTACTGCTGCCTCAATGACAGGTGAGAACCCCATCCCCCAGACTCTTTCCAGGGACCACAAGACCATCTGTCTATATAATAAACACCAAGCTGCCAAACTAAATGAGCAAACCTGGCTGTGAGACAACAGGGAGTGCTGGGAACTGCAGCAAACCAGGCACCCCTGCTGATTATCACCATGGCAGAAATATGAGCCCAGAGTGGACATAGTCTTCTTTTCTAAAAGGAACCAGAAATCCATGTTTGTGTGATATCTTCTAACTTTTAAACACTGGCAACTAAGTCAATGGGAATGGGGTGCAGATTAAAAAAGTAAACAAAAAACAAACAAACAAACTTCTGTGCTTGATGCACATACAGCAGGTCCGCTAGATGGACCCAGCCTGTGGCCTGTGAGTTGGCTCACTCTGCCCTGTGGATTCATCGCACAGGCGCAGTGCGTGGAAGCAGAGAGGCAGTCAGTGTGAGTCAGGTCGAGAGAGGGATACTGAAAGAACATGATTGGCAGAAAGGCATCCTTCAGACAGTGAACGATATGAAGGAAGGGACCGAATTGTCCTGTATTTACTGCATAGTTACTAGCGCAGTATAGTCCACAGAACAAACCTGTGGTGAATATTTTATTTTGATGTTGAGTGACCCATAGCTGGCTGACCCTGCACCAGTGAAGGCAGCGTAGTCTAGTAGCTGCCCTCAGGAAAGACGTATTTCACCTGAACCTGAGTTCTAGTGCTGGGTTTGACTGTAATGACCAACGTTTAAATCTATTTGGCCTTACTGTCTCCAGTTGTCAATTAATTTTTAAAATAATAACACAGAGCTATGCTTGGGGGTATGCACATGTTGAAGAGCTGGTGCAGTGGTGGAAGGCCTTCTGAAAGCAGGCTGCGCCCACATCACCGCTCCCCTGCTCTTCCTCCAGGTTCCGGCTGGGCTTCAAGCATGCCTTCCGGTGCTGCCCCTTCATCAGTGCGGGTGACTACGAGGGGCTCGAAATGAAATCCACGCGCTACCTCCAGACCCAGGGCAGTGTGTATAAAGTCAGCCGCCTGGAGACCACCGTCTCCACAGTGGTGGGGAACCAAGAGGAGGAGCTGGAGGATGGCCCCAAGGCCACGCCCTCATCCCTGGACCTGACCTCCAATGGCTCTTCTCGCAGCGACTCCAAGACCATGACAGAGAGCCTCAGCTTCTACTCCAACATGCTCTCCTAGACCCCGCAGCCTTCAGCAGGGGCAGCCACCATTGTCTTTGTCCTGCTTCACTTCATGCATGGATAATTCCTGGGTCTGGAAACCATCCAAAAACCTTGGGGCTTGTAAAAAGAGTCAGAATGGTTTAGGAAAAACATTCCATCATGGAGTCAAATAACCTGGATTCTTCCATTTGTTGCCACCCCCATGCTGTGACCCAAGGCAAATCATTGAACTTCTCCGAGCCTGTAAATGGAAAGGTTGTGCTCAATGTTCTCTACAAACCATTCCATGGTTCTAGAATCAACTTTGGTCACATGTAAGCCCTCATTTCAAGATGAATCCGGCAATGTAATAATAGATCTAACTGATCTGCTTGCCTGGAGCCTCTGTCTCACTTCAGTAAAGTCATTCTCAGTCAAGCTCAGATTACCCTCCTTTAGCTGGTAGAACCAAAGAAGGAACCCTAGAAAATCTGAATGAGGAATTTAACGACAAGCACTTGTGAAAAGAAGACAAAATCTGTCTCTTTTTGGCACCTCGATATTTTAGGGCATTTAACATCATGGGATTGAGAGCCTCAGATTCATCTGCATTCTGTCCCCCAGTGACTGTCCTGAGCAGCTGATGTCAGTCACAGGCCAAGAGTCAGGAGAGCTGTGGTGTACTTAGTCTGTCTGAGCCTTTCTTTCCTAATTTATAAAACTGTGGGGCTGAACTAGATCATCTAAGTGTCTCTCAAATTTTAACATTCAGGGGTTCAATGATTGTATGAGTTTTTGTTTGTTTCACCGAAAAATGATGGTCTGAAAAAGAATAGGAGAACAGAGTCCAGTGACTTAATACCAAGCTCCTAGAGACATAGCAACTGCTAAGACCACATGTCAACACCCATGTCAAACATTCTCTGATTTGTCCTAAAATGTGAGTACTTTTTTTCTCCTGGAAGGTTTTAGCCTTTAATAGAGCTGAGGTCTTGGTGTCAAAGCCTGAATCTCTCCACCAGGTTTTGGCAGGCAGAGCTTGCAGCTGGAGATAACATCAGGGAAACTAATTTGTGGGCTCCCTGGTCTGGCCTTTTGGGTGTCTTAAGACAGAGGCACTAGCTTTACACTAGCATCACGTAGGTGCTCAGATGCCTGGTGAGCAAGGGGGCTGGACACAGCAGCAGCACCTTTGGGAAGAGGACACCTTGCACCTTCCCTTTAGACTCTCAAATCTCTCCCTTCCTGCCACCCTGGCTTTGCTGACCTTCTGTCTATAAGAGGTGGGACAACACACTGACCCTACAAGGTCAGTTCATCTACAAAGATCCATGAATTAATGCTTCATGTCCCAGTACGGCTTTGGGATTTCCATCAAATGAGCATGCAATTCCTTTCTGGCTCCCAGATCTGTCTTTGTCCTGAAATGGCTGAAAACAGAAACTTCATGTAACACCCATGAATGTCCTCCTTGTCATCTGAAGAAAGATGCACTTGTGCTGCACCCATGATCTGGAGGGAGAACAGCACTGTTCACAGGGTTTACAGCCTCACCAGGCCTGCTGGCTCTAACCCGGCCAGGCCACAGCAGGCAGGCCTGGGGGATAGTTGTAGAGCAGCAGTATAAGCTGGAAGGACTTGAGAACCATGCCTTGCAAAGCCTCATGGGAAGGATCAAATAAATTAAGTAAAGCGATCTCAATGCAGATATATGAATGGAAGAAACAATTTAGGGGCAAGAAAAGTCAGTGCTGAAACCATTTGTCATATTTCCAATAAAGAATTGTGCCATTTATGTATGGGTGATTCTCTTCAGATGGCTATAAAGAACCAGCATGATTATAAGAAGAACTTAAGGAGAAAGTTTTAAGGACTTGGGGACATCTTTGTCTATGGACGAGGTTGGAGTTGAATTCAACAAGAATCATGGAGTACTTGCCCTGGACTTGGCCCTGAGCTGGGCACACACAGCTCCTTCCACTCTTGAGGAGCCGTTGTTAACTCACCAGTCCTAGTGGGTCAAGACCACCCAGCAGGCGTGGAGGCAGCTGAGAAGCAGATTCTTCTCAGGATTCTGAAGACCCCCACTTCATATGTATAATCAAGTGAAGGGCAGAGGAACTTTTGCAGTGAGAGTTCTCTAAGATAATTTTAAGGGAAGCCACCAGTAAATCCAGGGGACCTAGCAAGATATTGTTGGACAGCATCGTCACTGCACATAATCAGAGTGCGGGAAGGTAATGGGCAGTTTCGAATATGGCAGAACATCCCCTCTGAAGTAGCCCAGCGAGCCTTCCTCTGGCCCACTCTCCAATGGCCACTTACCTTACAAAAAAAGTCATCAGCTGCCACATATGAGAAACACCATGATTTGCACTGTGCATGGGGCTCAGTCTTATAGAAATGTGTCGCCTTGTGTTTCTCTTCTAAGTGTTTTCCCTTTGTGTATTATGCAGTAGTAATAGAATATAAGACATCATGGGGCCAATCTTTGTTGTGTTACTTCCAAAATATGGGATCCAATTACTGTCAATGTGTTCCCTGTATTGTGCCAACCTTTTCTCCTCCTCACTGTTACAAAAAGAGGAGTTGATGTATGTCATGGACACGCAGTCAGGTCATAGTAACTAAGGGGTGGGGAGGGGAACTTTTATGGGAGGAAGTAAAGAGCAGGAGTCCTTGTCCTCTCCCCCAATACCAGAATGCTGAGATGTGCTGGAATGTCTTCTCTCTTGGAAGGACTGAGGAGACTTCTAGGAAAAGGGGACTCAGGAGCTGATCTTATTGACTCTGCTTTCTGGAAGAATCCTGTATATAAGCAAGGTCATTCCTGAGATTTCTGTTTTCCAGCCTGGGATCCTGGAAAGAATTTCCATAGAGAAATAAAGTATGTGTTCGACTATTTCATGCCTCTGTCCCATCTCCAGGGAATCTCAGCACCTTACAGGAGGCTGAACAGGGTGGTCCTCTGAACCCTAACCGCTTGCACAGTCAGGAGAATGAAACCCAACACCCAGCAATCTTCTAACTCTGTGGCAAAATGAGTTGACAAAATGTGGGGACTGTGTCCAAGTGAGGATCTGGGAAGGTAAGGTGGGATTATGGGAAGTGACAACAATGTCATATGTGAGAAGAGCTGTGTCAGTTCAGAGCGTCCTGAAGCAGATGTCAAGGCAGAGTTAGAAGTGCAAGAGATTTATTGGGGGAAATACTTGGGGAGAAGATAAAGAGGAGAGGAAGCAAAGGGCAAGAGGATAAATCAAAGCCAGAAAGAGCTTCATGGGCAGTGAGTGTACCCTGCTTCCCTCCGCTCTGTCCCACATCCTCCTCATGCACTGATGCTGTTCTTCAAACCCACATGTTGGCATGGTCAAGAGACAACAGCACTGGAACACGGCTTTCCTCTGGAGTTTGCTCTTCCCCTGGCTCAACCTAGAGGCTGGAGTAGCAGGGGAGTCCAGACACTGCTGTGCAGATCTGGCACCTAAGGAGAAGTGGGGAGGGGGGAGTGGGCAGGAAGAGCCTCAGACTGGGTGAGGCTCGGAGAAAGTCTCAGCTTGCCAATGGGTGCTCATAGATGTGGCCCATATTGGCAAAAATGGCCAGGCCTGGTACCCCTGTTGCTGGGGCACCAGCTGGCTGCTCTCTGGGGAGTGAATGGTCTGTGTTTGAACACCCTCGTGGGTTCTGAAGGCACAGCAGCTGATGGCCAGCAGCGAGCAGTCGGCATTCCCACCTGAAAGGAGATCTGAGCCCAGACCCCCACAACTGCCACCAGAGCTTTGGTCAAGCCTCCTGTGTTTAGAAACCACATCAGGAAACCTTTGGTAGGATTTGAAATTTTAATGATAACCTCTGTCAACCCTGACAACCTATACCAACTTCCGGGAGTCACTCTGTCCCACCTCACCACTCAAGCCCACTCCCTCAAAATAGCCATAAGCAGCTGTTAAAGCTCTTAGTGGACTTGAAATGGCAAAGCCTGGGGAGGCATTGAAAGAGGGAGTAGTGAGGAGAACATACTAAGCCACCCGATAAATTCTGTATTAGAAACAAATAACAAAGATATTTCTATTTAAACTAACGCAGCTTAAACTGGGATGCCTGGATAAGCTTCAATGAATCCACAAATCCCCTTCAAGATCCCCACAAATCACATGTCAAACAGTGTGTGTGTGTGTGTGTGTGTGTGTGTGTGTGTGTGTGTAATAAGGGGTGCAAAACCTGAATCTTCTCAGAAAAAGTCATTCACCCTTGGCTCTCCAGAGAAGGAGGGAAACTAAGCTACTCAGGGCAGAGGGGTGTGGAGCGGGAGACCGCGAGAGCACAGTGAGAGGCAGATGAGCCCCAGGAGAACCGGAATCACTGCCAGGAAACTGGAAACAGTTTTGGAACAAAATCATAATTCACCACAGGCTCCCGGAGGAGTTAAAGCTGTAGAATGTCATTAGAAATGTTCGTGTCAGTAAAAATACCAAGTTCATGATTAAGAGGTATGCTCTTCTCTGTGAGAAGATGAGTATTTGTTAGCTGAGGAAAAACTAAGTTTAGTTACAGGTCAAAAAATAATTCCAGCTGTGGAGTATGGACATTCCTGTGAAAATGCAAGGACCTCCTGTGTCAGCACAGATTACACACCAGGGACACTTGACACTCAACCTTAGGAGCCACTCTGGTTTTGGTAACAACCCTCCCCTCCCCCTCGCCTCCCCATCACCATGGCTCTTCAAATCTCTTCCATGGAACGTACACAATCTCCTGAGCTCTAGAGCCTGAGAGCAGGATTTCGGTCAAGGCCCCAAGCCAAGGTAAGCAAGGTGGAGCACACCAAGAATACTTCTCTCCTTCATCTTCAAAGGTGAAGGCAGCACCTGACTGCAGAAACGGCTTTCCACTGAATCCCAAGCCAAGGTTCTGAGATGCCCTCATGCATCTCTCCCCAGTTCAGGAGAAGAGAGAGGAAGAGAATGAGGCCATGCATGAGAGGGCGTTCTTCACAAGCTGCATATTCAACACAGTGGCTGTGACTGCTGGTCCTGGCTTCTCTCTTAACCAGAGCAGCTAGTAGAGAAAGACTGCCCGTTAGAAACAGGTGAGGAAGGGGCATCAGCACTGACATGAGTGGATGGGTGGGCTGCTCTGGCCCTGTCACCCTCAGGCGGCATGTTTAGCATGTGTATCCTGCCAGCTTCGAAGATTTTCATGCAGACAGATTCTAAGCCAGGTCCTCTGTATCGTGTGCACATGTGTCTTTTTCTCTTCTTTCTTCTTTCTATGCCCAGTTTCCTGTTGTTCTCCACTCTCTAGTCCAACATTGTTCTCATCCTTGGAAACCTCTCCTAACACTGTCCCTGCTAAGATCTCTAGGTTTTCTCTCCACAGCTCTGGATGCCTTGCTGCTTCACTCATTCATGAAGAGAGGATTTGGTATGAAAGTTAGGAGACACCATCCCTAGCAAATCCTCTTTTCCCATTTTCCCAAGTCCCCCACTGCCCACTCCAGGTATATGCCCACCCACACTTTTCCTTCATCCCCTAATCCCCGGCTCCCACTCACCCACTTTCTCAAGCCCAGATGGCTCTCAGAAAAGTGTTTCTGACTTAGTTCCAACACTTAAAAGAAACAGCTAAAGCAACAGATCCAGCCTCTAGGTTGAGCCAGGGGAAGAGCAAACTCCAGAGGAAAGCTGTGTTCCAGTGCTGTTGGCTCCTGACCATGCCAACATGTGGGTTTGAAGAACAGCATCAGTGCATGAAGAGGACATGGGACAGAGCAGAGGGAGGCAGGGCACACTCACTGCCCATGAAGCTCTTTCTGGCTTTGATTTATCCTCTTGCCCTTTGCTCACTCCATGCCCATTGCCCTCTTGTTGTATAAACACACCTGGAGAAGTACCTGTTTGGGTAGAAGTGTCTTGTGGCGCAATAACTACTCCTCAAAGATGGCAGCCACAGGGGCTAATCCAGCTACTCAAAAACAGATGCTGGGGGGGAGGGGAGAGGGCAGGGACTGGATGAAATAAAGTCAAGGGATTAGCCAAAGAACACATATGCATAACCCACATAACAGACCATAGTGTGATGGCCTGAGAGGGGGCTGGAGGGTGGGTGGAGGTGGGCGGTGGGGATGGGTAGTAATGGGGACATCTGTGACAGTGTCAACTACAAAAATGAAGTTCAAAAAAACAGATGCTGTTAAGGACAATTATAAGCATGGGTCTGTTTTAACCTCAGAAATTTGAGGATAATCCAAACATTTGTACAAGAAGAGACACAGACCTTTTCAGTTTATTTTATACCTACAAGGATCTGGCAGCTGATAATTCAACTTCATCCACTGAATATTTGCCTGGCACCACGATACATCAAGCGCTCTAAGCAGAGTTTGTAAATATAAATTTCAATAGCACGTGGTCCTAGACCTCAAGAAGTTCACAGTCCAGAAGGGGCAGACAGATAGATGTTCCATAGTCCAGTGGGAAGAATGTCAAAGCAGAGATGCCAGGAAGTGCTCTTGACGTCACAACCCCCTTAATGTTGTTACAAGGCAATGAAGTCTTAAGCCCAATGTTTTCTTCCATGGAAATGCACACACACTCACTCACAGAAAATGTTCGCTCATTACATTGACTTCTAAAACCTCCTAAGTTTTCTCTTATCTGATGGGCACCTTTGCTTCTTTAGAGTTGTGAATTTCTAAATTCCTTAATTATGTGTCCCCCTACTGATGATTTTTTTTTAAATTGTGTCTACTATTGATTTTAAATTCTCCCAAATTAAATGGTCACATTCTATTGGGACTCCCTCAGCAGTCCCAATGGAATGTGACCATGATCTCTATTCCCACCTTTCTCTGGGTGCACAGTAGGGCCACAGGACTGCTCTCTGCTGCCCTCTGCAGACCCTCTTTATAAAAATGCACAGGTTAAGGGTTGAAAAGAAGCACCAAACACTGAGACTCTATGCGCTCTGTCAGCAGGTGGGGAGTTCACTTGGAAGTGACCCAGGAGTCGATGTTATGACCAGGATTTTCCTGTGTCTGGACATTGTTTGGGTTTGGATTAAAAAAAAAAAGAAGAAACACAAGAGAACATGCAGGGCCTGGAAATAAGGACTTGTCATAATTTTACATATAATCATTTCTACTCCTGTTCCCACCAGAACTCCCGATATGATCACAGGAGCTGTGCATGGGGCTCCACAATGGGCCCCTCATCCCCGTCTCCCTCCCCCTCTATGCTTTGAAGATTCTGCATTCCTAAACTGTGATGGGCTTTCTGCCAACTCCTGGATGTCCCTGTGCTGATCTTAACGTCCTGGTAAGAGTTAGTCACAGTGGGTGTGAAGCACAGCGGAGACCTGTGCCCACTGCCGGGAGATATGCAGAGTAGGGGGCACCAGCTCCCTCAGCTCACCCAGAGATGCTAAGCAGAGACCTCTCTTTAAAGGAACAGCAAGATTCTCTGCTTCTTATGCTACCACTGATGCCAGGTTGCCGTGGGACTGGCACAGCCACCCACCTAGGGCAACACCTGTGAGGCAGGAGGCGTTTATTTTGTGTTGTATATTTTAGGTTTAGAGGGGCCACTCTTGGCTCCAGTCTCCACTGGCCTTGGATTTGGAAGTGTATGCCATGTCTCAGAAGCATCAAGCCTCACCAGCAGTTTCTTACACTTACACGTGATTGTCGTGGATTTTTTGGTATATTTTCAGTGCGGAATTAAGTCCCTTTGTCTCCTAAGGGATTAACAATAAATCCTCAGGATGATGGGAGTAGGCAAAAGAGAGTGACCTACACCTGGGAAGCCTCACCGACAGCACTGGTTTCTGGGTCCCATGGCCTGAGCAAGAAATGGTTCCATCAGGTCATTTTCCAAAAGAAGATGACATTGAGGTTGTACCTTAGCCGTCATCAAGGCCAGATGAGTGGACAACCCTTGCCTTTTCCCGTTTGTTCCCCAAGAGCTTGAGACCTCTTTGGCCTTGGGTGTAGGTGTTGCCTGAATTGCATCTGTATATAAAACAGGGTGGGGAAAGAGGTACACAGTAAGATACTCCTGAGGCCCTTGCTTGACAGAGGGGCGTGTGAGACAGAATAGAAATGTGTGCCCCAGAAAAGTCTGAAGCCTTGGAAAATGGAGGAATTTCTTCTTCCCTTCTTCCCGCTTTCCACCACAAATGGGATGATAAAGACAATAAGGACAATGATGACAAGCATTACACTCTGGATCTCATGTGCCAAACAATGTGAAATCAATATTATTATTGTCCTTAATTTAATATGAGAACAATGGGACATAAGAGTAACTTGTCTGAGGTCCCATTGTCAGAACTGAATCTCAGAGCTATCCAATTACAAAGCCCACGGTTTTAAGAAAAACCCTGCTGTCTCCCCTATTCATCGTATTCCTAAGCCTCTCTCCTCCCAAAGCTGCCACAGCCCAGGCTGGCATGACCACCCCAAATGTGCTGTCAAATGCTAATTCAAGAGATGGCACTTCCCGGAGCAGCAAACTTTCACAGCCCCATTAAATCATCAAAAATATACGTTAAAGGGTAAATTGCCCTCATATTCTCTGTGGTCATCCCTAAATTATGCCAGACAGGAGGTCAGGTTTTAACTAAGGTTTGAAGAATGGATCATCAAGGATTTCCAGCTGTAATTAATCTTGCACATTTAGACTTGGATGCATAGAATCCCCTAGATAAGCGCTTCTCTGGAGGACGAAAGCTTCTTTTACAAAGATAAATGTCACTGACGTGGATAATACCTTATGTTTACAACTAACAACTTAGGTATCCATTTCCTGTCTAAAAGGCCAGACTCACCTAGGCATTGGAGGCAAGGGTTGGGCGGGTGGCGAGGGGGCGGTTAGGGGGTAGGAGCAGATGGCTGGACTGGTCATGAAAATGGTGTGCAAAGGGAGGGTGTCCTGGGGCCAGGCTGAACCAGAATGTTGCCCACAGGACTGCTGAGTCAGGAAAGACAGGTGAGTTCAGTAGCCATACAAAGGAAGTAACAAGTTGAAAACCAGAGGAACCAGGTCAATGGATTCAAATCCTAAGGGGTATAAAAATCACTTGAGCGTTTGTCCAGGAATTCCCAGCTTCATCCCCAGAGATTCTGACAAAATAGATCTATATTTTAACAAGCATATCAGTGGTTACAATGCAGATGGCTCATGAAACCACTTGGCTAGGTAAAACCTAGACAGAAAACAGGTTGGAAAGTCAATGAGGAGGTGTTTTGACAGAAAATAAATGAATTATAAGCAGATGAGTGGAGAGGGGTTTTTATACACAGGCTTGCCTCACTTGGTCGAGGTAGACTCTGAAAGAACTGGGCTTGAAAAACTGGGTGGGAGCAAGGCCCCAGGGTCAGCACCACAACAGGGGAGTAGGGCAACGGGAAATGGAGGAGGGGTTATCACTCAATCTGCCTCACCGCTGGGCCTTGTTGGAGCCCCCATTTCCAGTGTTTCCTCCCGATGTTCCAATGCGAACTGGCATCAAGCAGCTTAGTCACTCCTACCCACCCCTTACCCCTGTTTTCATCTTCCTTCATTCATGTTTGCAAAATCAGAATTAAAGTACAAAATTTACAGCTTCCAGATTTCTAGCCATAGGCCATAGCTGCCAACTCCTGGGAGGCCCCATTGTTGAACTATGTCCAACTCAGGATGAACTAGTTTGTTTTTCCTGAATTCCAAACAATTCCCAGAGTTTTTTATGAGAAAGCTCTTTATTTTTATACAGTCCTAACACTGAACCTAATTTTTTCTTTTTGCCTTCTTTAATTATTTACAACTTTCCTCTTATGTTCAACTCAGATTCATATCCAAGCAAAGGAAGTCTATATGCTGGAGCAGTGTTTTTTTATGTACACAGTGAAAGGGGGGAAAGAAGGTCAAAATATTCACTATAACTAAGACAAAAGCAGCAGGCGTTGGATATATTTCCTTTTTTACCTCAAGAAAGTATAAACCACACTGCCTGTAATTTTATTCCTCTTTGATAACAGACATGCTGATGTTCCATTAGACGTGTGATGACGAGACAGCACCATGAGGCAGTTGACAGCTGGGGTGTAGGGTCCCTGGATGTTCTGCCTTGGCCTCATAGTCAGAGCTGGGCTAATGGTGAGGTTCCCTGAAACTTACTCTTGCAACCAACATGTTCTGAATCCCAAGAAATGTTTCCTCACAGACAATGAGGATGTTGATATTCTGGTACTGTAGAGATACTCTCCAATGGCCCCCATGACAAGAAATATAAAGCTTCCTTCAGGTCTGAGCATGCCCAGCTCTTCATCCATTCACTCTTTGATCTCCTACAATACACCAGGCCCTGTGCCAGGCATCGGGGGATGTACAAGAGAAAAAACAGGCACAGTTCCCACCTGCAAGCAGATTTCAGGATAATGGAAAGAATTGTAAATCAAATAATCCCACAAGGGAGGGTGTAATTAAAAACTGAGATAAGGATGATTAGAGGTAAAAAGGCTCTTTTGTGAGCACCGGTTATGAAGGTACCAGACCCAGCACTTGAGATGAGGGAAGTCTTCTCTGATAAAGTGGGCTCCTGAGGAGGAGTGAGACAAAGGGAGGGAACAGCATTCCAAGCTCTAGGTACAGTGTGGAGAAAGGCCTGTGACAAGCAAGAATATGGCACATTCAAGGTACTGAGAACAAGACCAATGTGCCTAGATGGAAGAGGGAGGAAAAGTAGTGGAAGATGAGGATGGAAAAGAGGGAGGTGGAGGATTTTGGAGAATGTTATGGGCCTTGATAAGGATGTTGGTCTTTCGCTTAGAGCAAAGCAAGTCACTAAAAGATTTAGGAGGTGACAGGATCAATCTACTTTTGGAAAAGATCTCTCCAGCTTCGGGGAAAGCTATTAGAAGCAGATTGCTATGGTTCAAGTAAGGGGAGAAGGGGACTTGGACTAAATTGTTGGGCGTGGGTATGAGTACAAGTGGGTGGGTTTGAAAAGCCTTTAGAAACTGTATGAGAAATATTTATTTAGTGATGAACTGCACTGGTTGTGGGGAAAGGAAGGTTTCAAGGGTGAATTTGCTGTTTCTTAACTTATGTAACTAGTTCAATAATTACACCAATTACTAAAACAGAGAACATTGGAATACCAAGCTTGGGGGAGAGGCAGAAATGTTATGAGTGTGAGATAAGTTTGAGACATGACAGGAGGCATCTAATGATCGGATATGCAGAGTTAGAGCTCAGGGAGCAGTCTGGCTGAGGACATCAATTTGCAAGTCAGTTATAGATAGAAGTTGATGCAATGCACACAAATAAGCGTGCCAAGTGAGATAGCATTGGGTAATCAACTGCAATATTTAATAGCTGATTATAAGAGGAATCAGATTGTGCTTAGAGAGATAAAGGGAAAAAACAGAAAATGTGGTGTCTTGGAAGCCCATGAAAGAGAATATTTGGAGTAGGTAATTCTGTGATGTTGAATGCAGCAAACAAGTGGAGGAGGTGGGGACATTGAAGAGGCCCAGCAGGTTTAGTGATGAAAAGATCAGTGGTGACCCTAGCAAGAGCTGGTTGAGTGGAGTCCTGAGACAGAAGCAGAGCACAGCAAGCTAACAAAGGAATGTTCAACGAAAGAATGTTCGATGAAGAAATAGAGACCCAAACCTGTAGAACTCCTTCCAAAAGGCTAGTTTAGGAGCCAAGAAAAAGAAGGTAGTAGCTGGAGGAAATGTGGGGTCGAGGATGGTATTGTTTATTTGTATACGTTGTTTAATAGAAGAGACCATGGACATACTTGAATGCCTACAGGAATGATCCCTTTGAGAAGCAGTTGATTGTGTAAGAGAGAGAAGAGACAATTGAGAGCAAACAATTTCTGGGAAAGGAGGAGGGTGATATGAAGGGCACAGCTGGAAGATGAGAGACAAAGAGAGAAGGTAGGTTAGGAGATTCAAAAGCTGGAGCTTAGAGAAATTCCTTTAGGTGATGGTTTCAATTTTCTCCAAGAAGCAGAAAACAGGATCACCTACTGGTAATGGGGCAGGAGGCTGTGGAACTAGGCTACAGGATAATGGATGGGGGGAGCATAGAAGATTTCAAATTGTCAATGCAGATTCTCCAGAAACCCTGATTCAGTTGTTAGGGGGTTATGCCCTTTTAACAAACTTTTTAAACAAACAACACAGCTGATTCTAATAAAGGTTGTTCAGGAACCAAGCTTTGAGAAACATGGAACATGTCCCTTTTCATAGCTGCATGTGAAACTCACCATCAAGAATGAAAGAAATACTATATTTTGCTGTGTATAATGTGCACTTTTTTGCCCAAATTTTTGCAGGAAAAATAAGGATGCGCGTTATAGGTGGGAATAATGTTTACATAATCCCATGTATAGGCACACAAAACGTGGATGCACGTTATGCACAGGAGCATATTATGCACAACAAAATACAGTGTTTCCAAGAAGATGTTAGTGGGGTATATGAATCTATGGACCTACATGGCCCCACTCCCCCAGGAGGGCTGTTTGACCAAAGCAGCTGTGGGAGAGCAAAAACTTCTCCTCTGCCCTTCTGGGCTCTTCTAACTGGTCTAAGAATTAAACTGGCATGAGGTAGATTAACAGGAGGAAATTATGTTTAATTTGATGTACAGGAACGTCATGAGAATATGAGGGCCACAGACATTAGGAAGTCAAAGCCTATAGGCTAATCTGAGCTAAGGAGATGGGAGTAGTGGTCTAGGACTTCAAGGGGAGAAAAACAATTTACAGGAAAATGAAGAAACAAATGTTTAGTAAACAAATGTTTGTCATGTCATACAGAGACAATGGGATACCAAGAAGACTTTGAACAAACAGACCTTACTAAATTTCCCCTGGACTATCATACCTAGCTTCTTCATAGTTATCTCTAGTGACAGTTCTCTCCATGGACTAAGCCTGCTATCCAGATTCTTTTAGGCAGTTAGTGGGGAGGCAAAAGTTCTTCCTGAGTCTGTTGGACCTTAGTTGTCTTCAGTTCAAAATAACCCTCATGCCAAAGTGGCACACTCTGGAGAGACTGTTGTGAACTGCTTCACAGCTCTGGAGCATATTCTTGATCTTTTGCAAAATGCAATAATTCTGAATTCAGTTGAGGCCACTCAACATTAACTTGAATTAGTCTTGTATTCTGACTTTAGGTCCTAGTTCTAATAATGAGGATTGTATTTTATCCTAAAAACCATGACGCTCTGTACTTAACCCTTCCATTCCCAGAATTACCATGAATTACAGACTTATTATCCAATTTATCTATGAGAATTCCAAGGTATGACCACCATCAAAAGGTAACAATACATGAGTATGTACACAATTTGCCTAAAAACTGAACTATAAATTTCAAGCAAGATGAATCAGAACCAATTTTATCCATTTTAGTTGTGGAAGAACAATAATTCGGATCTTGAAAATGCATTGTAACTATGCTAATACCATACATCTTGACACATAACCCCGTTTCTGTCCATGAACTTGAAGCTTAAAGACAAATCAATGAACTCTACCAAGGATCTTACTTAGTTTCAGTCAATTTCTTAATGAATTTCCCTTCGCTCTTTGCTTGGTTAACATTTATCTTTCGAATCTCTGATCAAGTGCCACATTCCTCAGAAATGTTCTCCACCCCCAACATGAATGGATCCCAAAAATAAATCTACATTGTTATTCTTTCACACATCACCATGTTCTTTTCCTTTGTGGCATGATGACAATTTGCAAGCAAAGTTGTACAATTTTTTTCCCTGGTTTGTAATCCCTATTAGATTGTAAATCCTGTGAAAAACCCATCTCAGTTTTGTCATAAAATATACACCCATTCGCTAGCACAGTATCAACACAAAGGGCTGATTTTACTTTAATTAGATATGTTCAATAAGTGTCTACTGAGTAAATGAGTGAATAAACTATTAAGATGGAATGAAGTTTAGCAGGGGTTAATAATATTATAGCAGCCTTTAAAATCTATTCATTCCTCATACTCAATATTCAATTAGGAGATTCAATTTTGAAACATGGCCCTGGAGTAAGGCTAGCAAGGGGGTTTAACATTACTAGCAAGGGAATGACTCTAATTAAGAGAAAATAACTGGTTACCCTTTTTGAAGATGAGTAAAACTCATTTTAAGTTTTCAAGGGACACAAGGAGACTAATAAAGTTTAACATTGAATGGTCCACAGTTAGTGAGGTGCTAATAAAACTTTGATAACTGGCTATCTGGGGGAAAAATTTATAGCATTTTCTGAAATATGACCACCATGGACAATTCCAAACCACCAATAGTTTAACAATCAGCTCACTAAATTTCTCAGAAATTAACAGTGGACTATCACAAGCTGGTGCGGGCAAGTTCAGCACACCACCATCACAGGTATATGACTGAAGTGCTGAAAATTTTCTAAGTCACCATATTCTCTGTCATGTTTGATAATATAAAACTTTGGTGACTGAATTAAGGAGTTAAAATAAATCAAACTTCTTTCTGAGAAAAAAAAAAGGCTTTCTAAAAAGCATCTCCATAGCTCTTCTCCTTGAGATGGACTGACATCCATCTAAGGAAGAATACTAAAGAAAAGCTTCCAACTTTAATAAAATTATATCATCTACCTACAGCCATGTGAAACATCACCAAATCCACAAACACATCATGAAATCAACCCTCTCCCATCCTTGCAGGCTTCCAGAGCAACATGCAGTGACAGCCTTTTAAGTTCTGATCAATCTAGCTGGCAGAATGAAATCCAGGCAAAAGAAGCTAAGGCAGAGGCTCTCAAACCTCTGTGGCTGTCACTTAGTCAGAGAAAGCTACTCCAGTAGACCAAGAACCATGAGGATAACATACTGGCACGTTTTGAGGAGAATGAGCAGACATTAGCTTTAGCAATACTTTTGATGCAAATATAAATTATAACCCACTGTAGGGTTAACCAAACAGTCCTCAGAAAAATAATTTAATATTTGAAAATCGAGAATGGTCACCATTGGAAAACCCAGTAAGTTTGGGCTACTGCTAATAATAAACCAATAACAAGCCATCCCACTCTCCGGCCTCTGCAGCATTACCGGCACTATGGAGAAGCCAGACTTCCTGGTAGAATGCTGAATTAGTCTCTTCAGGAAATTCTAGTATAGCGTTAACATGAGGTTCTTGAATATCAAATTGTAGTAACCCTCAATAATTCACATAGTAGTTACTAGTAAGCAATTTACTAAAAATTTATGGAATTGCATGCCATTTACCTGTAAGAAATTGGATGTTTATATTCATCCCCTGCTCATGGCTTACTCAATGACTAAGAACTATATCTAAGAATTATGGGTCTAGGAGGTGTGTGACCCAGCCTTTTTTCTAGGTCCCCTCTTTTCTCTTCTTTGATGCAATGAGGACACCTGCCAAGCCCACAGTTGGACCACCCTAGCTGTGGCTCCTGTTGGCCATCTTCACTGAGTTGCAGTAGTGTCATGCTCTTGGCTAGAGCTGTTTCAAGAAACAACTAAACAAAATCCACTAGAACATTTGCTACAAGTCATTGTGAGTATTATCAATGTTGGTTATTATGTAAATTGTATGTAATTTTATATAATTATAATGATGACAGTTCATATTTGAGTTTACCCTGTGCCATTCGCAATTCTAATGGCTTTGCATGTTTAGCTTCATTTAATCTTTGCATTTGCCTAAGGAGGAAACGGCTGCTCTTACTCCATTTATCCAGTGTCACGCCATACCCCTCAATCTCTGCATGAGAATTTATTTTGGAGTTTACTGCCGGGAAAATTTCAACTCTTTTGGGAAACTGGTATACTTCCTCCTTCCTGATCATGAGTAATGCAACATTTATTGCTTGCCTTTTTTCCCTGCATTCCAAGAAACGGGCAGTCAAATTTGGGTCTCACGTATAAGCTGGTGCCATCTTATCGTTACTATACTAGTTTCCACTTATCTGTCTTTGTACTATTTCTGTTTTATTTGCTTTGTTGCATACATTCTCACTACTAATTATCTGAGAACTCTTTGGAAAGAGGAAAAGTGGAAATAAATTTAATTACTCAAATAAAAAATAGTTCGAGTTTATTCTGGGAGCGCTATGTCAGAAGAATTGGTGAATGTAGTTTGAGAACAACCACCCCACCACTTGGGACAAGTTTGAAAGAATTCTGGAAGCCAAATATCTTCTTCTGGATATGGTGACTGTTCATATACTTTTGAGGAGAATGGAGTTATTGGGTCTTACCCATGGAGAGCCCTGACCAGAATATCAGAGATCTTGAAGGAGAATGGAAACATCCTCCTATGACAAAAACATGCCAGAAGCAGGTCTCTTTGTACATAACCATCGATTATGTGTCTTTTGCTGTAGTACAAAATGATAAATACCATGATAAATAAAATGTTTTATTTATAAAATAACTTGACCTTAAACAGGCATGTTTTTTAGGGCTCGAAGTCACTATGGCACTCTGTTGCCTCCAAGCAAATGACTGCAGCTGTCCATAAGAGCCAACATAAGAGAAAAATCTTTTTAAAAATAATACATTCCAAATAAACAAAGCATACAACAACCTTTTCCTTTTTTTTAAAAGCGATTCAGTATTGTCAGTTTGCCCTTCAGTGATGGGTCTAAAAATGCCAGCTCTTTCATCCTGTCAACAAGGATGACCACAGAAATATGTACTTCCTCCCCTTTAATACTCTTAAGTTAACTCGGGAGGGATGGTTTAAAGTTTAATAAGAAATAGCATTATCCAAATTTCACCAGTAAAAAAAAAATTGAAACACAAAATGAGAAAGACATCGAAATTTGTGAACCATTCAAAGATTTTAAACAGAGGAACATGTTATGATCAAACTTTCATTTTAGAACAATTCTTTAGCAAAAGTGGAAAATTTCTTGGAGGAAGACAAGATTGAAGGCAATGAATATAGTTAGGAATGTTTTTCAGAAATCCAGGCGAAAGATGATAATGGTCCAAGTTAGGATACTAGTTCTGTGGTTGGAAAAAAGAAAAAATTAAGAGGATTTTATTGCTATGCATTGGTGATAGACTGACTGTAGGTAGAGAGAGGGTGAGAGGAGAATCCCAGATGGTGCCTGGGTGTATCAGGCAGGGCTCCAGGAGGAGACAGACGACACTCAAACCAGGAGAACTTGAGGAGTTAATACACTCAGTGTTTATAAATTGTAGGCAGGGTGCAGTTCCCCGGAGTGGAGCCAATACCAGCCCTACACCAGAAGGCACGAAAGGGAGCCGTTATTGGACCCAGAACGAGAGGGCTGTATGACAAGGACAGCCGTGGGAGGGGCTGGCCTCGGGTGGGACTACGCGGCCAGCAGAGGCAAACGAGCAGGCTGGATTCAAAGTTCTGTGTATTTTAAATTTCTCTAGAAACTGCCAAAGTGCTGTTTCATTTGTTTCCAGAAAGCTGTTCTATTTAATTTTCCACCAACAATGTAAAAGAGTATCCATTTCTCTCACTTCCTATGAACACTGTATAGTATCAATCTTTTTTTAAATTGCCTATTGTGATGTTTTATATATTAACTTAGGTAGTTCACCATACTTAAATACTTGATCAAATACCAGTATAGATGTCACTATGAACGTATTTTTTTTTTTTTAGATAAAATTGACATGTAAATCAGTAGAGTTTGAGTAAAGCAGATTACACTCCATTAGTTGGGTGGACCTCATCCAGGATGTTGGAGACCTTAGGAGAAAAACGCTAAGGTCTCACTCATGGCTGGTGGGAAAGCAAAACTGGTACAGAAAGTTTAGAAGACAGTTGTCAGTTTTTTACAAAACTAAACATATTCTTACCATATGATTTAGCAACAACACTCCTTGGTATTTACCACAAGGAGTTGAAAACACAAAAACCTGCACATGGAGCAAATTTGCTGTGAAACTAAAATTGCCTTTAAAAAAAAAAAAAAAAACTGTCCTGGCTGCTGTGGCTCCGTGGATTGAGTGTGGGCCTGCAAACTGAAAGGTGGCTGGTTCAATTCCCAGTCAGGGCACAGGCCTGGGTTGCTGGACAAGTCAGATTCCAGGTGGGGCCGTGCGAGAGACAACTCAAGGGCAAGTGATGTATCTCTTGCACATTGATGTTTCTCTCCCTCTCTTTCCCCCTCCCTTCCCCTCTTTCTAAGAATAAATAAAATCTTTAAGAAACAAAAAACTAAAGTCTTAATAAAATAAAAACACAGGGTCTCTTGTTCAGCAATTATTAAGGATATCAAAATGACAGCAGCAGAGCAGAGCCTTAAACCAAGCAGGGGCGTTTTTCAAAGCACAGTTACATGCTCAGGACGCCAGCCCCATTGCCCACTGGATTCCTGCAAGGACAGTCCCAGGGAGGCAAACAGAAGCGAGTCATGTCCTGGGCAGAGCTCCACGGGGACACCCGCTTCTCCTGCCTCCAGAACACAAGGGCTGCCCTGGCTGCTGCCCTGTGCCTTCCAGCACCTTGTCCTGTTCCCCAGCTTTGCCTACAACTCTGTGAGCCCTCACCTCCTTCCAGTTAAGGCCACTTTGGTTTGGTTTTGCTTTGTTTTTCCTTGTAAGTTGCTGTGGCCTGCACAGAGAGAGAATAACTGACCATAAAGTTAACACATCATTCCAATTTATTGGGCATAGTTGTTTTATTTTGATTACCAGGCTCAGTTCTAGGCACAGATGATAATGAAGTGAAAATCAGGGAGAGCCCCGCTCTCACAGAGCCTCCTTAACATAACATAAATGATAAGCTGATGAGTAAGTAAATAATTTCAAATAATTGTAAAAGGTGCTATGAAAGAAATAAATGGGATAACAGAGTAGTGGGTATGATACAGAAGAGGGAGTGCTCACTCCTCAGGACCATTGCACTTGCTGTTCCCTCCGCCTGGAATGCTGTTTCCCAGACATTTCCTGTGCTCACTTTGTCCAACTTTTCAGCGCAACCTTCACCTGATTAAGGAGGCTTCCCCGGTCTTACGCTACCTGAAATAGCGCTGCCTCCATTCTTTGCTCTCATTTTCTCTCTCCTTTCCCTGTTGAATTTTCTTCATAGTATTTGTCTTCTCCTGTTACAATATATATTTATGTTTACTTATAATTTGACTCTTCTCCGCTAGACATGTGCTCCCTAGAGAAGAGGGGTTTCATCTGTTGGTTCACTGCTGCATCATTGCACTGAGAACAGTGCCTGGCAATGTATAGATGCTCAATGACTGTTGAACAGAATAATGAGAAGTTGAATGACTAAGAGTGGTGAAAGAGGACTCGCTGAAGGAAGCAGTTTTAAGGCTTCAACCTAAATGAGGAGAAGTTTCAAACCAAGGAAGCAGCAACTACAGTACAACAATATTGAGAAGAAAACACTATCTCCTTGTGTTTGAAGCACAGAAAAAATAGCATGGTGGGCACGCATGTCACCCTGATTTGTGCTATTTGGGTTCACCAGGCAGGAGACGGGAGACACCTGCCACTACCTGGTGGCACTTGCAGGGCTTCCTGGCTGCCCTGGCTGAGCTGGCAGCTGGATGTGGGGTCAGGGGCCTGCTGGGGGCTGCAGGCTTGGCAGCTGGAGGCTGGCTGGACACAGGGAAGATGAATCACTGAATGCCTGCCATTCAGGGTGGTGCTGCCTGCACCTCACAGCACTGAAAAGCTAGCAGGTGCTGTTTAGGGGGGACAAGTCAGGATTTGAAAAGTGATGGATCATCAAAGCAATCAGAAACAGAGAGACATGAGGGAATGCCTACAGCCCCTGGTAGAGCTTCTAAAAATCTCAAGTCGGTTCTGCGTTGGCACAAATCAGGGTCTGCTTTAAAAGACAAGAATTTGCTAGTACATGACTTTACTATCAGTAGAATTGGCCAGTGCTAGGAACATGTGCAGCCAACTCTCTCTCCCTCAGTCATGACACACATCTCTTCTGGCCAGACCATTCTGCCGCTGCTGAGCCCCGAAAGTGACCCCGGGTCCCTCTCTGCTCAGTGCTCCAGGAACCACCACTACCTGAGTACATTCGTCACATGACATGTTTTGGCCAACCTTGACCTACAGCCTCGTATCAGAACGAAGTCCCTGGGTAAGAATTTAGGAAAAGTGGAACCTTTCCACCTATAGATCTGAAAACCCTATGGAAGATTTTAAAGTCTTTTTCTTTAAGTATAACCAACATGCAGAAAAAATGCACACATTGAAAGGCAAACAGAGTTCAATGAATTGTCGCAAAGGGAACACATCCATGCAACAGCCATGCAGGTCAGGAAACAGCACTGCCAGCACCTGGGAGCTCCCCTCATGCCCTTCTCAATCATTTCGCTGTCCCCCGTCCCAGAGGAACCACCATCCTGACTTCAAACTCCATAGATAAGTCCTTCATGTTTCCAACTTCATGTAAATGGAAGCATATAATTTGTATTCTCTTGAGTTTGCCTTCTTTCAATCATTATATTTGCGAGATTCATCCATGTTTCTTGGAGGAAGGAGCAGATTGCTATTAGAACATGTAGGATCTTGGATAGAAGGCATCCTAAGAACTTGAGCTTTTAATGCAAGCAACACGGAAAGCCAGGATATTTTGAGCAGAGATGAGACACCCTGACAAGTCACTGAATGATCATTCTGTGTTAAGAACAGCCAGTAAGGACACAATGGTGGACATAGGGAGACCAGTAAGGGGGCCTCCGTGAAAACCCAGGGAGTGGACCTGACCACTGTGGCTCAGTGGGTTAGGTGTCCTCCTGCAAAACAGAAAGTCGCCAATTCAATTCCTGGTCAAGACATCTGCCTGGGTTTCAGGTTCAGTTCTAGTTGGGGCACATATGAGAGTCAACAGATTAATATGTTTTGCTTCCTCTCTTTCTTCCTCCTTACCCCTCTCTCTAAAAATAAATAAATAAAATATTTTTTTAATAACCATAGAGTGAATGGGGATTGGTCCAGGGTGGGAGCAGTGGGGGTGGAGAGAAGTGGTCTGCTTCTAGATATATCTTGAAAGTAGAGCCTAGTGAACTTACTGGTGGATTGGAGGTTGGTATGAGAGAGAGAAGACAATAATGGCCGCACACGTTTTGGCCTGCGCAACTGGGGAATACAACTGCGATCCTCTGAGGTGGGGAAGGTTGCAGAATGAGCGTATTTAGGCAGAGAATCAAAAGATCTGTTTGAGACACATCAGATTTGAGATGCCTAGCAGTCATCCAAGTGGATACATCATATAGGCAGTCACTTATATGAATATGGGGTTCAAGGGGGAAGTCAGAGAGAAGTCATCACCTTGAAAAGTGTCAGACTATAGATGGTATTTAAAGCCATAGGACTATATGAGATTACCAGGGAAATAAAAGTAAAAAGAGAAAACAACCGTGAGACTGGCAGTTGAGCTGAGCCTAAAGGATGACTGTGATTGCATAAGTAGAAAAGAAGATATTAATAATAATGATAGTAGTTGGCATTTAGTGAACACCAACTCTGCATCTGTCTCTATGCTAAGCACATACATCGTTATTGCATTTAGCCCCCACAACAGCCATATGGGGTAAGAGCTATCTGCCTTCCCCCTACTACAAATGGGAAAACTCAGACCTGGAAAAGTCAGAATTGTTCAAGGTCAATAAGTAGTGGAGGTGGGCTCTGGATCCAGACTATCTGATTCCTGAGTGCTATTCTATACCAGCTTTCCACAGATAGTCCAGGCAGGGCTAACAAAATGAGCAAAGGTATGGTACAGTAAGTGTAACCCAGATGCCCCATCAAATATCAAAATAAAGTGAAACTCATTATTACACATAAAGACAGAATCTTGCTCACTTTTTCCTAGAACCGTGTCATTGCAAGAAGTAGAGGTTTGTCATGCCCAGGCCAAGCCAGGTCTGGCTCTCCTACCCTCCGGCTGTGAACCTAGACTTTCAGCTCTGTGTTTCTGATCCGTGCACTTTGTTCCTCATCAAAGCCCAGGACAGAGGACCCACAACCTTACACCTCAGGTACATCCCCCACATATATCCTCCCCTCAAAACACTAACACAAGTGCTTAGCAGCCTTTAGCAGCCTTTCACTAAAGTTTAAGAATAATGATGGGGGTAACCTCAAAGCACAGAACCAAAGCACAGTAGTTACCCAAAGCTGAACATTGGGCTCCATTGTCCTAGAGTTCCCACACCATCCTTGGTGAAGGACTTCTACCAGCTACCCAGATGTTCAGGGCCCAGCTCTACCACCTCCTTGGACTATCTCTTCTCCATCTCTCCTTTTCTCCCCAGCTAAGGCTCTCCAAAGCCCTGCTCTGTCTTCTCTATCCAACAGAGAACACTTCATTATGCACAGCAATATCAATGTAAATTTTATCAGACTATGTATTTCCCATCAGTCAATGGGTGGAGGAGCCCCTCCATAACAACTTTTAAGTGGATTTTTTCCTACCCCCTTTTAAAAGAGCCGTCCACCATTGATCATTACCCTTACCAGCACAAAGAACCAGCAGGAGCTTAGAAATTCCAGGGCATAGAGGATATTTTGCGCCCTCCGGTGCCAGTTCAAAATCTCAGGTAAAACTTCCCCACCAACCATCTCTATAAGCAAAATAGGATTAAGAGAACATACTCCTGTCTTTTTCAGAGCAGATTCAAAAGAATCCCATGGTCATGGCCCCAAGGGTAGGAAGTTTCTTCTCCTTACACATGGAAAGAATAAAAGGTAAAAACAAACAAACAAATGAAAAAATACCTTTATTAATAAAAAAGTAACTAATGTTTTAAAAACTTTTATATAGATTATTTCACTTAGTGTTCACAACATCACTATGAACTTTGACCTATAATCTCTCAAAAGGCCTCCTTGACCGAGAAGCAGAGCTGGCCTAGGCCGTCCTGCTGGAAGAATCCAAGGAGCTCTGGTTATACTATGCATGCCCCCTGCCTCCTCACCTGTACAAGAAGGCTATACCCAACTACCCAAGAGAAAAGCTACACCATGATGATCAGTTGCATGCGTCAACTAGGCCAGGGTACCCAAGTACCCAGTTTTTCAAACACTAATCTAGGCATTGCTGTGAAGGTGTTTTAAAGTTGTGGTTGACATCTACAATCAATTGACTTAAGTAAAAGAGATTTACTCTTAAAGATATAGTGAGCTTCATCCAATCAATTGAAAGACCTTAAGAGCAAAACTGGGGCCGCTTTGTTCAGTCCCAGGCCAAGGTCAGCAAGGTCCTCTGTCTCCTCTCCAAAGCATCACGTGCCAGAGTCATGGCCCAGGAGCTGTACCACAAGTTCGCCCAGGTGGGCAAGAAGGTGGGTCTACAGGTTTGGAGGATCGAGAAGATGGAGCGGGTGCCTGTGCCCCTGAGCACTTGCAGCGACTTCTGCATCGGGGATGCCTACCTGGTGCTGCACACTGCCATAGCATGTTGGGGCTTCACCTACCATCTGCACTTCTGGCTAGGAAAGGAGTGTTCTCAGGATGAAAGCACCGCAGCTGCCATCTTTACTGTGCAGATGGATGACCGTTTGGGTGGCAAACCAGTGCAGAATAGAGAACTTCAGGGATATGAGTCTACTGATTTTGTTGGCTATTTCAAAGGAGGTTTGAAATGTAAGATTGGAGGTGTGGCATCTGGACTCAATCATGGTATCGCCAATGACCTGACTGCCAGAGGCTGCTGCACGTGAAGGGTCGGAGAGTGATCAGGGCCATGGACGTTCCCTTGAACTGGGACCGTTTCAACAAGGGGGACTGCTTCGTCATTAACCTTAGCACTGTAAGTTTTACATGCACATGTGGACATCAGAAGAAAAGTAAATTGTCTTCAGATCAAATCTGTTATTCATGTCAAGGAAGATAATTGCTTTTGCTGCACACTGAAAAAGGTCATGTTTGTGAGAGATGCAATCATATCATAGTAATTGGCTAGTATTTCAATGACTCAAAGTGGGACTTCAAAGTTTTTATTTTCTTTGATGGGTTGAGAATGGCATAGTGATTTAGTTCTTCTTACCATAGAACAGAAATTGAATAATTTTTTCATATATTTCCCCTTCTCTCTGAACAGAACTTCCTCTAATTATTTTTGTCCCTAATTGTGTGTGGGAAATTACTGTTTGAAGGAAAATTGATTCCCCCAGAGAGCAAAAGTTCTAGAAAACTAAATGGACACAACATGAGTCTGAACAGTCTGCCTGAAGAGTTTTGGGCAATTTCCCTTACACACACACACACTCACACACGTGCACCATACTACTTCACACTTTTTTAGTTATCTTGGGTTATTAGAAGAACAGGCACAAATACAAATATCAGTTACCATCTTAATTGGATGGGCAATGGTATATCTTCTTCCAAGAAAAGAGGTATACTTATAAATTCTTATTACTGTGACAAAGAAGTATTATTTTGTGGTCTTCTGCTAGACTCTGGTAGGTAGAAATAAGTTGTGTCTTATACCTTTGTTAGGTTTTAAAAGAAATAAGGGGCATTTCCTATCACTGAAAACCCATGTGCAAAGGCAAAAAAGGCAGGGAAGCACAGAGCTGGTTTATGATGGCCTTCTCCTTCTCCTTAGGGTTGTCATTCTCATCCTACCTCATATATCTGCATTTAGATCATCATCCCTAACATTTCTGGGCTGAGCATTGTAGAGACTTAATCTGAACTGTATTGTTCAGTTAGCACGAGGCTTGGACTGGCAGTGTAACTTGCTCAAGGTTGTGCAGTTAGCAAGCGGTGAAGCCAGGATTAGACCCTAGGTCCAGTGTGCTGATTCCCACCAGAACATTTTGTTTTATTGCCTCTTCTTGGGCAGTATTTTGGGGGAAAACATCAGACAGAGGCCAAAAGAGTTTATTCCATATGCATAGAGGAAGGACACTAAGGATTTTACAAATGAAGCTGCCCAAAATTCTGTTCAAGCATTACTAATTTAGCAACAGCATCAAGATTAAATGTGCTTAGATTATAAATGGTTTGGAAAATGACCCAAAGCTATAAACTTCATTGCATTCTCTAAATTAGGATACACCTATGGTTTTATTACCACTAAGATATAGTTCAGCTGTCTTGGACCACACCAGCTTGTATGTATAGTAGAGATCATAATATGCCCAAAGTCTAATTCTCAGTGTCACACTTAGACATCTGCACCCAGAACAGTAGCCCTCTTGGCCTGCATCTCGGAAATTCATGAAAATGTCCTTTCCCACTTTAAATGCTAACCCAGTCCCTTCCCCAGGCTTAACTACTGGTCCCTCAGATCAAGGCAGAAAACAAAGTCCGTTTCATCCCTCCATTCTCCTGCAACCAAAACCACAATTTAAACAAATGACCACATGCGTCATCAGGCCACACAGTTCCATGAACAGTAACACCCTGTCTCTCAAAGCCTGGGCACAGTCATTAATCGTCCCTCTTAACTTTCATCTCAACCACTTACATTTTAGAGCCTTTTATCCCCTTTTTAAAGTACTTTTACATATAAGAAGGTATTTTTCATAGAAAAAGGGGGCCTCATTTTTCATTCAACTTTACTAGTTTCAGGTTCTCACCTATGAAAGTTGGGTATTTGTTTAAATGATCTCTAAGACTCCTAAATGAGAGACACTTCCCACTGATAATGTAATTTATCACTGCCACCACTTAAAAATATTATTGCTTTTCTAAAAAAAACCACATATTATGGGTAATGTACTTGCTCTATGAATGCAACAACCTCTTTATCATAAATAGTGTTGAATTCAACTTTTCAGCTATCTACTCTTTCGTCTTGAACAAGGCTTTGATCTCTTTGAGGTTTAGCTTCCCCTCCTTTTTTTCTCATCTTGACTCTGGTTTCTAATGGCATTTTAAACCTTAGCTGGCTATGATTCAGTCTCATGTGATACACAGTCACATCTGGAAATGGCAGTTATCATCCCGGTTTCACAAGAGGAAAAAAGGGCCTTGGTATGTGTGAGCAAGTCACTTGTATTGATACAGGTTAAGTGGTGACTTGGGATTGGATCCAGGTTTTTCTACTCCTCGATCACACCCTTTTCACTACACTAAGTGACCTTATTAGTGTGTAAGATGGGTTGGCTCTCTAAAAGAATATCTTTTAACAGTTTCAGAATCTGCTGAATCAGAATTGAGTAAATCTAATCTGGCTTAGAATTCATTGAAAGTAATACTTTTAGTGAAATCATTTATTTTGTTGAACAAATATTGAGTTTCCACAATGGGCTAATAGTTGGGTGCAGTGCTAGGTTGTCATTCTAGTAATGCATGCTCTCTTCCCATAGGTAAAGCTGCCCAAGTGTGTATGGCCCACAAACCCAGGCTCATGAAAAAGGGACAAGGTCTTTATTATGAGGTTCAAGGACCTTCATCTGTTTAATAGGAAATTATCCTTATTTTATATAGTTAATTATCCTTAATAGCTTTCAAGTTATCACCTGCTCTCCTGTCAACATAGAGACATTTGGAAAGATTTTGTTGCAGAGATATCACAGTTTGATTAACTCTTCTGTTGTGAAAGTTTCCTACACCCCAAAGGGATACCCTAGTAGGAATCAAGCACTGGATTACTAAGTACATTGGAACAAATACCACATGATCTGTCTTTATGTTAACTAACCTGTAACCAGTTGGTATATTGTCAAAAATTACTTATTGATGATAAGATCTTGTAGTTACCTTGGGACTTCATTTTTTTGGGTGTGTCAGAGTAAGCAAAAAAGTTATGGAACCAAAATTTTCTCTACCATAACATTTTAATCTGAGTTAGTTATTTTGTGACCACTTTCTGCATTAGACAGCATGAAAGGAAATCAGTGCAGTTCTCTTCGTTTGTTTGATTACTCAGGTATGAAAAAGGCAGGTTAGACATCTAAAGCCGTCTCCCAGCTAGAGCCAACTGGCCAACATAAAGGTTATTCATTTAGCATAAATCCTGTATCTTGATTGTGTTTGAGGGAAGTCGGCTTTTTTGATAAATAATCACTATTATTAACATATGCCATATACCTTAAAAATATTTATTATGATAGGATTTGAGACTACAGTAAACACCCCCATTACATGACAATGTAACCTCCTCAACCTAGAGCATAAGACTGTAAAATTACCTGTTTAATCACTTTGAATATTACCAACATTTTAGAGGATAATTTGACTAAGTTGTCTTATATTTAGTGTGTTTTCAGAAAATAATATGAAACATGGTTAGTTGTCAGCAATTTGGAATTTACTAAATCTTTGGAAAATGCTTTTGAGCCATATATTTTGATGTTGGTGAATTTATACATCATTAGTTCCCCACTATTCTTAAAGATATGGGGTATTTGTAGACATTAACTAATAAAGTCACATGTAAATATATTAAAAAAATAAAAATTTAAAAAAGAGCAAAACTGCTGTTTCCCTGAGGAAGAACAGCCTTCTGCCTGAAGACAGCAGCATCAGCTCCTGCCTGCTGGCTGGCCCTACAGATTTGACTTGCCAACTCCCACAACAGCATAAGCCAATTCCTTGTAATAAAACTCTTTATATATATACATACATACACTTGATTAACTTCTGTTATATACATACACATATACTTTTAATTGTGTGCACATACACATGCACACATACATGTGCACATATATCACAGCAGTTCTCTCTTTGGAGAACCCTGACTGATACAGGCAACCTGCTAGGTAATAAGGTTTGTTCAGGAGAATAAGCCTGAGCTCTCCACCTATCAGCAGGGAGAGCAGTGACAGGAGCTGCCACTGCCGGGCTGCTTTAACTACAGCCCTTCAGCAAACATGTTTCATTAATGCGGTGCCTGAAGGTAGAGACACCAACTTGGATGCAATTGCCTCATTAATATCAGTGAAGCTGCTCCTCAAACTCCTTGAAATCCTTTTACAAGGAGGAGGTCTTAATGATCCCATGAGACGGCTTGGAGACAGTCCATCATGGCTGGCATTATTTTAAGGTTTCATATGTCTTAAGGAGGAAAACTAACTTCATTTCCTATTACATGACCTGTGCATCTATTGCCATGCATTGCGCAGTGTGTTGTTAGAATTCCAAGGATTGGAACTGGTAGATGATGTTGGAGATGTGCCTTAATAGTTTTCTAGAGGGTCTCAGAGCCTCATGCAGCTTGGTCTTTTTCCTTCTAATAAGGTATCGCATCTCCTTTAGGTGGCTGTCTCCTTTGGGTGGCTGGCTCTCCTGCCAAAGACCACCAGAACATGCATGTAGAAAAACAAATTGCATCTATTTCTCATTGCAGGGAACAGAGAGTACACACCACAGGGAACCATGGACATCTCAGTGAGAAGGTATTAGAAATAACCTGTTATAGAACTGGGACATTGGTTATTTGGAGGGGGGTTTAAGGAAGCAGAGATTTGCTCAATGTCAGAGAGCAGTCAGAAAGTATGTGCAATTCTGTGATTGGGTTTCTCAATATATCTGATCTACAGGGAGGGCAGACTAGAGCAGAGACAAGGATGTAGCTGGTAAGGAAGCAACAGCCACTTCTATGAGTAAAGATAGGGAGTGTTTGGAATTACATGGGTGGCCTAGTGGTCTTGTTCTGTCTAATCATCCCATTCATAGAGTAGCCCAGTCTGATGTTGGTGTTTTGTAGATTGTTTATGTCCAACAGTTGATCATGACTAAGCCATGAGTGTCCAGCCACCTCCTAATAACACCAAAGCTAATTGGGTCAGGCGGGGGTTTGGAAGCAAGCACTGCTTTGTCCTTTCTCAGGTATGATGAGCATCAGAAAAACCAAAAAAAACTGGAATTCTGCAACTGCAGTCTCTTGTCTATGGGAGTCTAAAGTATCAAAAGCCCGTGTGTAAGAGATGCATGTACACACTGTGAAGGGAGCCAAAGTGGGCTCTACAGTCTCTAAGATAAATAAACATATACCACGTGAGCACATTGTTGGTGCAGCAGAGGCATCCTGCCTGAGATACAAACAATAAAACGATTGTCAAAAGAAAAAGAAAACAACTTTTTCTTTGCTTATTTCAAATGGTGTCATTTTGTCATTGTTGCCCGAGACTGATCACCCTGCAGAAAATGAAGTTCTACAGAATAAATATCCAATATCGCCTTTCAGGGCCCAATTCCAAATACCAAGGTATTCAGTTCAGTAAAGGTGCCCTAGAATGATGACTGTATTCTTTCACAGAGAGAGTGCTAAGAAGGGTGGCTATTGTGTAGTGGCAAGTGTAGATCAATAAGGTAAGATGAGCAAAGAGAAAGGGACAAGCCAGCAAAAAATAGTTTGAGAGAGAGAGAAACAGTGAGTGGAAAGAGAGCAAATAGGAACGGTCTCTTCCCAATGGTGTCAGGCGTCCCCAGACCTGCAGTAACTTGACGCTCCCCTTCCCTGGGTGCCAAAACCTCACTACTTTCGATCCTCACTCCTCAGCCCAAAGCTGTCAGACTCTGGGCTCCCAAATGCCATAATTATTCCTGAGCAAGTCCCCCTGATTTACAATAGCCAAGTGTTGGAAGCAACCTAAATGCCCATCAGTAGATGATTGGATCAAAAAATTATGGTACATATACACAATGGAATACTACGCAGCAGAAAGAAAAAAAGAAGTACTAAACTTTGCGACAGCATGGATGGAACTGGAGAGCATCATGCTAAGCGAAATAAGCCAGGGGGCGAAAGACAAATACCATATGATCTCACCTATAAGCGGAACCTAACCAACAATGCAAAGAAGCAAGGAAAATATGACCAGCAACACTGAAAGGAAAAGAAATCAACAGAGACAAGAGGGAAGGGGGGGGGCAGGGAAAGGGAAGGGAAGGGAAGGGGAAAGTCAAGGAACATATAGCAAGGACTCATGGACAAAACCAAAGGGGAAGAGCTGAGGGAGGGAAGGTGGGAGGGGGCAAGGGAAAGAGGTGGGGGGAAGGCAGAGACAAATGTATTTAAAAAGTAAATAAATTAATTTAAAAAAAAAAGAAATTATTGCATATATACTTTGAGTTAGTTGAATTACAGGGACAAACCATATTGGGGTTGTGGTGAGGCTTTCCTATTTAAAAAAATGAAAACTATAAACAATAATGCTTTATAATTTGTGACTATTATATTTTCCCATCTATTCTTCACTATTTCCTGTGAAACAAATAAAGCACTGTTATGCCCATCAAAAAAATGAAAAGACTGAGTTTCAGAGAAATTAAATCACTTGTTTTTTTTAAAAAAAAAAAAAACAAATGAAATAAAAACTAAATTTTTTAAATGTAGTTGTATATCCAAAAGTTAAACTTGCTGAATTTTTAAAACTGTTCTCTAGTCTGAGATTATATCTATTGTTTTTATATTAATTTTTATGTAAAAGTTTAGTTTGGGGTTTTGGAGTTTTGGGGAGTTTACTTGAAGAAAACAAAATATTGACCACTGAGGATTATTTCTTGAATTATTTGGGGGACTAAGAAGGTCTGTGAAATTCAAAAGGATGGAATCACTAACTTAAGGAATAGAATTCTATTTTTTAAAGTTGTAGAACATATGAATTGTTGTATCAGAAGAAATACACAATAATTTAAAAAGAACTTCAATAAAACTATCAAATAGTTTATTCTTTTCTGATCCATATTTTTACTTTAAAAATACTTTATTTTCATATAAAATGTTATGTATTCATTATAGAAAAATTAAAAACACAGAAAAACCTAAAAAATAAAAATTCAAGCATCCATTATCCCAGTAAATAATGTCATTATTTAGCAAAAACCCCTACTTACATTTTTGGGTATTTTCTTCCAGGTTCTTTTTCTAGCACATATACGTTTGTTAGCAGAGTAATGTTTTGAAAATAATTAATAGACTTTTCTCTTTTGCCTTCTCAGTACATGCTTAATATTTCAAAGATTTAGTACAGACGAGAGCTAAGAGGGAAAAATAAGTTAATATTTTCAACACATAAAAAAAGATTATACAGCAAAACAAAAGCCTGTGAACCCATTGTAAGGCTAGGGGAACAGAGAGTCTGCATCCTTTATCTCTCTCTTTAGCAGATCAAAGTCTAGACTTGACTCACACAGACTCTAAAATTTCCTGTAGGAAGAGGGAAGAAGGCACCACCTGCTTCTCCCAGAACCCAAGGCATTGTATGAAAAGGAAGAAAGAGGAGGTGAAAATTAAGAGATGCGTTATGATTTTACCTCCCCAAGATTTACTGCAGAGGGGAGAGGATTGTCCCACGTAGGACTCTCATAAACCAGACAAAGCTAAATGCTAACTTTTTTCCTCTCCTAGGGTGGTTGGGGCAGCATGAAGAGAACTCAGTCAAATATAGACAAAATAACCACCATTTTCTCTTCTCATTAAATATATATTTAAAAAGTGTAGCAACTTTTTCCATTAAAATTAAGTTACCACCTTTTTCTTTTGTCATTAAAAATTCTTTGTCATACCTGAAACCTGTATAATTTTGTTAACCAGTGTCATCCCAATCAATTAAATAAAAAGGGAAAAAAATAAATTGCATATTCAATATTATAAAAATTTTGTAGCGATTTTTATATTTTCAAAATATTTTATCTAGAAGTTTATACTCTAATTTGCTTAACCATCACCTTATTTAGGTTTATTTTTCTAATTATCATTATTACAAATAATGTAGTGATAAGCATTTCTGTTTATCTTAGAAGTGGAGAATTCAAAATTAATATTTTAAGGTTCTTAATAAGTTATGCCACATTGTTCTGCAGAAATACGATACTAAAATTAACAATTATATCAGCAACAAATGAATGGACCAGTTTCACCAATCCTACAATCATTTTATTCAACAAATTTTGGTCAAGGGCATACTATGAGGTAGTCATTATTCTATATACTGGAAATACACCAGTAGACAAGACAGAAAATGTCTCTCTTCTTTGGGAGCTTCCGTATGTAATATGTAGTAAATGTGTTAAAGGAAAATAAAACAGGACAAAGGATAGAGCACTGCTCTGACAGCCCCTGAAGGCAAATCAGGCCAGCTGCCTGTTTTGTAAATAAAGTTTTATTGGAACACAACTACAGCCATTCACTTATGATATTGACTGCTTTTACTCTACAATGGCAGAGTTGAACACTTGCAATAAAGACCTTATGTCCCACCCAGACCCATGTGTTAGCAGCACACTATCTCCTAGGATGCTAGATTGGTCAAGGTAGGCTAACTACTATGATAAATAGATCCCAAAAAGTATGCTGGCTCAGACACAATAGAAATTTGTTTTTTGATCACATAACAGTAGCAGGTATGTAAATAGACTGGGGGTCTTTCAGGGACCCAGAATTGACCAGGCTTAGCTTTCTTTAAATTTCGGCTCTCAAGGTCTCTTCAGGGGTTACCTCCATTCTGGCCAGCCAGAGGATCAGAAAGCACGATGTATTTCTGCATGATGTGTTTCTGGCAAGTCTATTCTTGCCAGAAAAGAACAGGCCTAGGCCCAGAAAAGGCTTCTGTATCACTTCCACTAATGCTCATTGGCTGGAACCCAGGCACAGGACTGCACCCATCTATATGGGTTCCTGGGAAATGTCATCCCTGTGTGCTCAACACGGGGAGGTGACAGCAGGCTCTCTCTGTCTCAGATAGTATATAACTTCCAAGAAGAGTTGCAATTCATTATTATTTTATTGTGTATTTTTCATTAACATTGAAGTTAATATGCATTTTTATATGTTTCTTAGACATCTATAATTTCTCCTCTCCAAATTTCCTATCTTCATATTCTTCATTTTTCAATAAAGCTTTGGAATGTTTTTTAAGTCACTCTTGTAAGCAATTAAATGATTAAAAATCATAATCATCATTTGTTGCTTTATTTTTTACATAGTTTTGAAAGGTAGAAGATTATTAAGTTTTATGTAAGCAAATCTATGTTTTTTCCTTTGTAATTCCTTCCATTATTTTCTATTTGGAAATCTCTTACCAATTCAGTGCTTAAATACATATCCATCTGTTTTCTTCAAGTTTTTTAACATTTTACATATATTTTAAAGTGAGGTTCTAAGTATATTACTTTTGAAAATAACCAACCTTCTCAGCACAAGTTATTAAATAATTCATCTCTTTCTTATTGATTTGTAATGTTTCATTTACTGCACTTTAAGCTATGTTGTGTTCCAGAGTAAGGAAATCTATTCATGTCTTCAATCAGCAGCATGAAATTTTAATTCGTATATCTTTATACTTTTTGTATATTATATTCCTATCTGGTAAGTTCTTCTCATATAACTTCTTTTCCAAATATTTTTTAGCTCTGTTTACTCATTTAGTTTTTATAGCTACATTTTTCTCATTACAAAAGTAATACATGTTTTTATTTCACAGATATAATGTAAAAATAAAAATATTTTAGGTAACTTTTATAATTATTGTATTAAATTCCTTTTAAAACTTCTGTTAATTTTTTTGTTTACATTATATTCCATAGATTAATTTGAGAAATTAACACTTTCCAACAACCTTGAAATGCTTCTCGTTAGCTCTTTTCTGTTCCTCAAAAACACTTTCTGTTTTTTGTTTTTTATTTTGTTTAATCCCCACCCAAGGATATGTTTAGAGAGGGGGAAAGAGAGAGAGAGAGGGAGAGAGAGAGACATCGATGTGAGAGAGAAACATCAATTGGTTGCTTCCTGTTTGCACCTCGACCAGAGATTGAACAAAGAAACTAGGTGTGTGCCCTGCACAGGAATTGAACCTGCAACCTTTTGGTGTATGGGATGACACTCCAACCAACTGACCCACCTGTCTAGAGCTTTGGTTTTCTTCATACAGATCAAGCACACTTCTTATTTATTTTATTTCTAAAAATTTTATATTTTAATAATATTTAAATATGATATTTTCTTATTTTATTTTTAACTGGTTTTGCTGATATATTGTAAAATTATTGTCATAGCTGGCCATATAGTTTTTCAACTGGTTTAAGCTTTATAGAGAAATAATCACATCATATGAAAATTATTTATTCTTGTAAATAAACTTATAGCTCTTTTTTGTTTTTCTTTTTAGTTCTTGACTCACTGTATATGCCCTAGAATAGTGTTGCCCAATCCATGGTCCACAGAACCCCCATATACCATGAATTTGGAAAATGCTAGATAGTTTATCTTCCTCTCACAGGTTCACAAATTATACTTGAGAGCATTAAAAGTTATATGGTAAAGAAGCCTAGTTAAACATATTTAACCTTGCATCACTAATGTACCTAGCGCCCAGAAACATCCATTACCATCCCACAGGACAGCAGCAGTTCCAGTCTCAAGTATCCTCATCCCACAAGCGTATGTCCTTTTTGCCTTTCCTACCTAGAAATTCTACAGTCACAACTGCTTGTAAAACCTGTGTATCTGGAATAAAGTTGGAGTAACTCTGGACAACAACTTCCAAACAATGTTGAAAATGACTGTGACAAAAAAAGTCATCCTTCACCCTGACAGATGTGGCTCAGTGGGTTGGGTGTCACTGGCAGAACCAAAGATTCTGGTCAGGGTGCTATTACTTGGGTTATGGACCAGGTCCCCAACTGGGGGCATGCAAGAGGCAATGGATCGATGTTTCTCTCACTCTCCCTCTCCCTCCCTTCTCCTCTAAAACTAAATAAATAAATAAATAAATAAATAAATAAAAATTTTAAAGGCATCCTTCAATTGTTTGTGATGTATTGTAATAGTTATCTTTGTTTGTTTTTTTCCCCATGAATAGACATGCCAGACATTTACGTAATTATTCGTTTTTAAAAAAAAGAGTTTTCTGCCCTGCCTGGTGTGGCTCAGTGGGCTGAGTGCTGGCCTGCAAATCAAAGGGTCACTGGTTGAATTCCCAGTCAGGGCACATACCTGGGTTGCAGGCCAGGTCCCCAGTCGAGGGCCTGCAAGAGACAACTGATCGTTTCTGTCACACATCAGTGTTTCTCTCCCTCTCTCTCTCCTCTCTTCCCCTCTCTCTAAAAATAAATAAATAAAATCTTCTTAAAAGAGAGTTTTCTTTTTTTATTTATCAATTCTATAATTTTGGATGTCTTTTTCATTAATTTCTGCTTTTATTTTTTCTGTCTTCTTCCTGCTTTCTTTGAATATGCTTTGTTCTCAATTTTTCTAATTTAGGGAGTTAGGTTCTTAGTTCATCTATTTTTATATTTTCAACTACATATCAAAATGTATGGGATTTAGCCAAGTGCTAAAATACCCCCATTACTAGAGAAAAGGGGGGAGACGATTAACTCATTAAATTTCAGGCTCTTGCTTCTCCCATAGAATGCAATACAATAATTAAACCTTATATCAAAAAGAGCTAATTCACCTAGCTGGTATAGCTCAGTTGATTGAGCACCAGCCTGCAAATCAAAGGGTCACCGGTTCGATCCCCAGTGTAGGGCATGTGACTGGGTTGCAGGCCAGGTCCCCAGCAGGGAACGCACAAAATGCAACCACTCGTTGATGTTTCTCTCCCTCCCTTTCTTCTTCTCCTCCCCTCTCTAAAAATAAATAAAATCTTTAAAAAAAAAAAAAAGAGCTAATTCAGATAATAGAGAACTATGGAAAACAACTTTGAAAAACAATGAGGTGTGAGGAACTTACACATCCAGATTCCCTTCAACTCTGGGCAAGTCAAAATCACAGGCACAACGGCTCAGTTAAAATGAATATGCATCATCTGGGCCTCCTTGGGAAATAAAGGCTGGCCTTGTATTCAGCTCAAGTTTGTTTTGAGATTTTAGAGGCTGTCTCCATTGGGGTTCCTCCAGAAGCCAACCTGAAGCAAGAATTCCCAAGAAAGTAGTTTATGTGGGAAACAATTGCTGGAAACACCACCAGGGGAATGGGGAAGTGAGCTGAGGAAGGAAGGAAGCCAATCAAAGGAGCATTATCAACAAGTTACCACTATGGCCACTGGAGCTTGATTCTACTGTGGAATTCTGGGAGCCAGTGTAGAGCACGTGCCTGAGTGCCATCCTGTAACTGAACAAAAATCAGCTGCCTGCCACCACAAAAGCCAAACTCATGAGGCTGGTGCAAAAGGAAAGAGATTTTTCAGGTGCCGCACAACCTGGGAGAATGGTGGACTCTCTTTTCAAAGACTGTTGCATCTTTCTACTCTAGCCCGAAGTTCTCACAAGGATAGGGAAGGGAAGGCTTTTTTCCTATCCAATTATCTTTTGGGGGCCCTATCCACTCGTGTCTCTAGCTTTCCACACTCAGTGTACTAATTGCTTGGTTTCTTAACTAGCGTACACTCACTCAGTGTAAGAACCAACCACCCCGCCACCATCTTGGCCAGTCAGGGAGACTCCCCAGCACTCCAAATGACTGTCCCGCCCCAGGAAAGAGGGAGCTGGGGTATTTATGTATACCTCAACTCCTATCAGTTGTTGAGGGGTGCTGCGGTCGACACCACTTGCACCTTGCACAGAAAAAGCCCACAGGTAAGGAATGCAGTGCTGGCAGTCAGAAGTCAGACCAGAGCATTCAGTGATAATGGCGAGGGGATATGCGGGTGGGGAGTGAGGGGGGTGCCCTGACAACAGACATAGGGGCACTGGATTTCCTTCCTTTCGACCAGCCATAAATGTCTCACCCAGGTTTGATAATAGTGCCTGGAATTACTTATAGGCTCATTTGCTTCATAGGAGACATAAAACTTTAAGACGGATTTGTTTCTAGGCTAGATGTGGCTATGACCTACTCTAACCTCATCATCAGGGAAGCACCCTCTGGAAATGCAATAGAGCAGGAACAACGGTCGAGCCCACAGATGCTGTCTGGGAGCGGCAAAGCTTTTGGGAGCTGGAGAAGCAAGGTCCATTTTCAGTCAGGGCCCCATCAGAGATCTCTGGGGCTGACAGGAAAGTAAAAAAGGCAGAGGAGTCAAATTGTACCTTCATGGCAATTTTATTGTCTTAATAATTGCTTCACTCTTCTGGGGACTCCTTTGTGTTACAAGACCCTAAACCACAGTTAAGAAAAACCAATATCTCTTCTAGTTCAATCTAGATGAACTTGAGTCAATTTCTTCACCTCCTAATAGGAAGGGAAATAAAAACTACTACACCCAGGTGTAATAACCTACTAAATGTAGGGTAAGTCTTTGTATTAATAAGTGCTTGCTAATAGAAGCAAGTAGTTCTCCCAAGAATTGGCTCAGATTAATTAGTGTGGCAATCTGTTCTCCAAAGCACAATGCAAATGCAATATGAATAAAAGGGATTTGACCCTACTTTTTATTGCCAATTTCCCAAGAGTGAAGGATAATAAAATCACGATTCCAATCAGCTATCTTACACTGATGGATTTACTCTCTGAAGTGATATTTTGAAAATTAAAATGTGTTCCCATCAATACCATGCCCTTTTAATAAATGCAGTTTTCTTCCATTCATTAGTTGAGTTTTATAAACTACTTACTCCAGCCACAGTAGAATAGTCACCCCATAGCAAGAGCCTTTATTTTTGCTGCATGGAACCCTGAGGAGATATCATCAAAATGTTTTTCCTCTGCAGAAATGTTTTACAGAGGTCATTGTCACCTGTTTGCTTTTTGAATGAATAGCTTCCTCAACTGAAGCCTTCACACACCAATTTACAATTTTATGTCTTCCTTCTCATTTCTGGAGACAACTGTGTCCCCATATACACCTTTCCTGATTTCAGCTTAAATTTAGAAGCCACAGGAAGATTGTGCAGGGCTCAGTTTCTGCGCCCCTCATATCTTCCCACATGCCTGGCTTTCTAGCCCTAGTGACAGCCTGCGATTTCAGAACCAGGTCACTGCTGCTGCCCCTGCTGCCACAGATTGGGAAGTTACAGACACAGGGCTGCTGCCCTGCAAACCAGCCCACTGCTTGGAGAGGCCAGGAGACAGAAGCTAGAGTATGGTGGAGTCACAGCCCATGCGTGGCTGACCAGCGGGAGACAGACTGGGGGTTAGATCTGGGAGAGAATTCCTTTTCCCTTTGTTCCCCTGAGATGGACTATTTGGAGACTCTGAAAATGTTCTTTGAAACCAAGCAATTAGCTGTACTTGTTAGACTCTGAAACCAGCTAAGTTAACACACAACCTTGTATTTTTCTTTTTTTTGCAAAAAATTGTAGTTAAAAAAATACATAACACAAAATTTACCATCTTAGCTATTTTTAAGCATACAGTATAGTACAGTAGCGTTAAGTCTATGCACATCACTGTGCAAAAGATCTCAAGAATTTTTTCATCTTGCAAAACTGAAATTGTATACCCACTGAACATCTCCCCTTTTCCCCATCTCCTCAGCCCCTGACACCTTTATACCATTCTGCAATAAGGAAGAAATAAATTTAAAAATCCTAGTATTGATGAGGTTCAGTTTCTCTCATCCAGCAGTATGGGGACTCAAAGCCGAGTTTCCTTTGATTTAAACTTACATAGTTGTGCCTTTGTTCACAGCGCACAGCCCTGCTCTAAGTCTATGCTGTTTCCACCACTTAACAACCCCATAGCAAATGGGAGAGGCACTATCAGAAGAGCCAGGGCTTTGTGGGAAATCAAATATTTAAGGAGAACACCAAGGTCTTTGTCTACCACTGATTGCTACCTGCCTTCCTCTTTTCCTTTCCTCCTTCCCTTCTCCCTCCTTTTCTTCCTTTCCTCCTCCCTTCCGATGACCCCAGCCCCTTCCGGCATCCTTACTGATCCCCCCCCATGAGAGATTCTGAGCCAAAACCATCTCATGAAGCTGCTCCTGAATTTCTGACTTTATTATTGATAAATTGGTTGGTAATGTAATTAGGACATCGGCATCTATGACCACACAGAGCTGCCACTCCTGCAAACCTGCACCCCGACCCCCGACCTGCAGCCCACATGGCCTGAAGTCCTCCTACCCCTGACCATACCCAGTACCCAGTACCCAGTACCCAGACTCCACGGCTTGAGGATTGCCTGCTCCCACGCCTGCATTAACAGGCTTATTGCCTCAGGCTGGACAAACCAGCAAACTTTTCTGCTCTCTGCTAGGCTGAATCACGCCTATTCAAGGAGATCTTAACTCCTTCCAAGTGCATCCTTTCTTGGGCCCTCTCCCTCAGCCCTAGAGTGCCATATAGTTTCCTTATTTCTTATACAGGGCCATTTATCACAGTAATTTTCATACAAAAATCCTGCTTCCCTTGAACTGAATGCTAGGTTTCTCTCTCCCTCTGGATGAGAGACAATGAGGCCATCTTCCCCCATCTATCATCTGGTCACCCAGATTTTCCCAGCTGATCTGGCAGATTAGTCTGAACCTTTCTTTCTTCACCTCTCTGTGATATCTCTTCTTTTCTCCCTGGCACATAGCATAGCATTCCCCACGCCCCAGCACAGGACAGCGGTCGGGGGTGTGGACTCTGCAGACCATGTGTGTGGCTCAAGCACCACCTCTGTGGCCACTCCTGTGACTAGAAACACCACTTCACCTCTTTGTCTCGGTGCCTTTACACATATAATGGGGATGAGCTAGCAGGGTCCATGCCGTGGGACTGGTGGAGGATTAAATGAGTTAATGCACGTAAAGTGCTTAGGAGATTTCCTGGCCAGTAAATGCTGAGTAAGTTTAGCTGACATTATTATTAACTTCCTAGTCATCTTCATGGAAATTTTTATCATCCATAAAGATGAACCATCCCACACATTAGCCTTACAGTTTGGCCACCTTCGCTACATACATAGATCCCCCACGCCACTCTGATTTAGACACTGTATTAGTCTACTCAGGCTGCTTTACAAAATATTGCAGACTGGGTGGCTTAAACAATAGACATTTATTTTCTCACAGTTCTGGAGAGCGGAAGTCCAAGATCAAGGTGCTGGCGAATTCAGTTTCCAGTGAGAGCTGGCTTGGAGACGCCCACCTTCTCATTGTGTCTTCATATGGCCTTTAATCTGCATGTGTAGAGAGAAAGAGCTCTTGGGTGTTGGTTCCTCTTATAAGGGCTCCAATCCTATTAGATTAGGGCCCTACCCTTATGACCTCCATAGAAACCCTATCTCCAAATATAGTCACATTGGGGGTTAGAGCTTGAATGTATGGATTTGGGGAGGGGACAGTCACACAGTTCTAGGGTCACAACCTGGAACATGTCACCTGGGAACTTGAATACCAACCATAACTTCATGTCCTACAAACCCTCAATGCCCTCACTCTCACTACATCTGCCCTCTGACTACCCAGATTTTCTCCATTTTTCTTTATCATCATCTTCTCAGCTCCCTACTCATACACTTCTTTTTCCTTCCTTTTTTGAACCTCACAAATGATACCCAATAAGCCCCTTATCCAGGCATCTCAAGATACCTATTATATCACCACGTCTTGGGTTGTCACCAAGAAACATGTATTCAAGAATCAACAGGTAGACTTCTTAGCCACATGCTGCATCGCCAAGTACTGAAATGATGCCCAGGAAGATGCCTCCTTACCTGATTGCGGTTTTGTGGACAGAATGTGGAAGATGCCTAAGGAGGCTCCCTAGGATTCTCAGGGCTGTACAGCAATCTAGGCGTCCACTGGGTGCTTCCCATAGTTTATCCCTCAATTCTCTGCCAGGGCAGCAGCGGCACAAGTGAAGGAGAGGACTAGCCCTCATGGTCTCATGGCGCTGGTGAAGAAAATGGGCTTTCTAGTCCCTGGCACTCCTTGATCGTCCTGCTGCTGGGAAAATTATTAATCACACTGAACGTTCATCTGCCCCCTCCCATCTCCTATTTCTCCTCAACAAGCATCTCTCAGCTTCAGTTTTCGCATATGTAAAAGTGTAAAAAGAAATACCTCTTGGGAGACCAAAGAAAATTGTATCAGATGATATATGTAAAATAATATCTTGCCCAGTAAATGAAACATAATAGCCCCTCAATGAATGCAAGTTCTTACCCCATTTCATAACCATTCTCAGAGTATTTGCATTTTATGTATTTATTTTATATATTATAAAGAACATAGTAATATTACATTGGGTTTGATATTTTTAAAGTTACCAATAATTAAACCGCTATTCCCCATTTTGTTCTCCCTACCATTCTTTGATTACACGATTATGTATTTTTAGCACATTGCAATCAAGAGTCTGCATAAAATTTCACATCATTATGTTCCTATGTTGCTATCATCTCCATAATTAAAATTTTCATGACTGAAAATTTTTTATCAAGGGAATATAGTATGATTTAATTAAATATCCTATCACTGAATAGTTAAGTTAGTTCCAATGTTTCCTTATTATAATAAGAATAGGGTGCAATAAACATTTTTGCGTTCATTTGGGATTATTTCCTCCTGACTTATTTTTGCAAATAGAATTTCTGCACCAAAAAATAAATAAGTATTTTTAGAGCTCATGGTGCATTTCATCAAGCTGCCTTCCAAAACGTTTCTGGCAATCTCCATTGCCGCTGGTGGCGCCTCACGGGGAGCAGTGTGTTTTAACAAAGACAGTTGTTACTCTCCAGTTTTAAGTTCTTAGTTATCTAAAGACTTTAGATCAGGAGTGGCCAGCACGCTTGGGCTACTCCACCTGAAGGAGAAGGCAGTGTGTATACAGTTTCATTTTCATGTGGTAGCATTTTCCCTAAAATCCCTACTCTCCAGAGACAGCCCACCTTCTTGCCTCTTTCTATTACTAGAGCCTCCTTTTCTGGGCCAGTCTTGAATCGTCATCCTCCCCGGGCACAGGCTTTCTTGTTCATCATGTTAACATAACATGGTTTTGGACATGAGTTTGATTTTAGGGCTGCTCCCATCGCCCATAATCCAGGCTCAGTTCTGCTGGGTAAGGTCCAGAGGAAAGGCAGGTACCAAAAGGAGCAGGTGGACAAAGCCTCCTTACCTGATTGCGGTTTTGTGGACAGAATCCAGGAACAAGGCTTTAATTTTGCAAGTCCCACAATTCCATTTTGCCTGATCTCCTGCCCTAGGGGAAGGCCAGAAGAAAGATGAATTCACTCAAACCAAATCCAGGCAAAGCAGTGACTTTTATTAATGATAAGAGCAGGCAGATAATGTACAAATTTGAAACATTGTGTTCCTAAAAGGATCTGAGGAGGAAAATAGTCCATAACTGGGTCATTCAGTCTGAAGGAATGGAGAGGAAGTAAGAGTTACACATTTGGTAACTTGGTAAGATGGGGAAACCAGGGAGCTAAAGATTGAGAAGAAACAAGACTAGGTATGGAAGTGTTACAGAATCCCAAACTATGCAGTTCTGAACCAGTTGTGAGGGGTCCGGTTGCCCACCACCAAGAAGCATGACTCCCAATGCCAGTGTTCATGAAAAGGAAAAAAATTGTTTATGTAAAAGCTATATAGATTTAGAATAAGGGTAGAATACCGCTGTTAAGTCCCACTCCCTTTAAAACACCCACAGACACACAGTCCTGCCTCCCTTTGCCAAACCAGGCAAGTTTCAGGATACACCTAAGATACCATCTTTCAGAAAAACAGAAGTCCATGGCTCAGCATTCTGAGTCACAGTTCAGCATTCAAGCATCTCCCATTAATCAGTGTTTGGCTGGACAGGTCCCACAATTCCCAGCATCATCAGCCATGTCACCATGTTCTCCAGCCCTTAATCCAAACCCGTGTGGCATGTCTTTCCACACCAGCCCCTTGGCGGGCCAGTGGAGCTCTTCTGCACCCTTTCAAACTGCACAGCAGAGAGAGAGCCAGAAAGAGAGAGACACTCAGGGTTGCCACACCTAGTTTCCATCCTGGCCCAGAGCTTCCTGGGCAACCCCATTTCCAACTCCTCCCACAATGGGTTACATCTGCCCGTTCTTTTAAAGTTCACATTCTTTTATCAGTCGGGGCAGGCGTGGCCCAGTGACACAGGGCGAACTGCCTTCCCGCCTGTCTGGCAGGTGCTGTAACAAGGGAACCGCCTCCCTGCTTGCCCAGGCACTGTAACCCCCCAACCCCCCACCCCCACATCTGGAGTCAAAGTCACGCCCATCTCCTGAGTGGCAGCCAGCACAGCGCTTTAACATAACTATTAAGCTAGCCAAGTTGCCATAGATATGCAGAGTACCTCTCAACGGCTGTCCTCTGCTTGCCCCATGCCCCAAGTCAAGGTTTGTGGGGGACATCTTCATTTCAGGGACCTCTAGCTCAACATCCGGTTACAGAAGGGCGGAAGACGAGGAGTCTGCATGACAGGTGGGTGTGGTGTTGGGGAAGCACTGACACAGGTGCTGAGAGCACGAGGGCATGGCAAAGTCAGAATGTCAATGGAAAAGACATGCAGGCTGAAGACACAGGGGGAATTTCTAACAGCTGCAGCTTCCCTCTGGTGCCCAGGGGAAAGGAATCCCAGTTCAAACCAGGGCCCCTGTCTTAAACCAGGGATCTTCGGAAAATGAGGAAGCTAAAGAGTACCAGCTGTAGCTGACGTGGAGGTCAAGTGGGACAGGATGTGAAAGTAGAGAAGGGTGACCTCCTCGGGAGGCCATCACACCCCCAAGACAGAGCTGTTGTTACCGAACAAAAGGACCCGTGGGCGGGGGCGGCGGGGGGGATGCCCAGATGCTATAACCGAAACGACACCCTCCTTCCCTGGGACCCCTCGGTTGTGGGTCCTGTGCCCGCCGCCCTTGGAATTATGGCTCTGAATGGCAGAGTTTGGTGAAAAGGAAAGGACCTATTTATTCAAAAGTTATACAGGTTTCATTAATGGCTAAATATCACCCTTAAACCTCAAAATCCCTTCAAAACAATCACCAGCACACGCACCGTCCTGCCTTCCCCCCTTTGCCCAGTCAGGCCAGTCAGGCCAGTCAAGGGTACCGTCCTTCAGAAGAAAAAGAACAGAAGTCCGGGGCTCGGCTAGGCAGGCCTCTCGCGGGTCTCAGCACCATCCACTGCGTCGCCGCGCTCTCCAGTTCTTAATCCATAACCATGTGGCACCTTCTCCTGGCCCACTAGCAAGAGTCCTTTCTCCCCTCTTTCTTCCCGTGTGGTCTTCACACTGTTCCCCAGAATCTGTGTCCCTTTGTCGCTCCTGCAGGCCCCCGTCTCTCCTCTCTCTCTCCCAGTTACATTCTGTATTAAGTCTCGAAACCGTCCTGATTAGCCCTGGTGATATGCAAAAATCCCTCTTTGCATATGAGGAATGAAGCTATCTTGCTATAGACATACCAAATGACTCTCAAGGGCCCTGCTCAAGGCTCCCATCTCCCATGGCGGCCTGCCCTGGGGTGGGGAGAATATATTTTTCTTGGACACTCCAATCTCGGGACCCCATTACAAATACCCTTTGTTGGAGGGCCCTGGCTGTGCCCCATTAACACTGTGACCACATACCTATATGCAGAGAAGGGGAGTATGACCATGACAAGATGTAGTTCCAGGGCAGTTCTGGACTAGTAATAAATACAGCCATCCTTTGAATAGCCTGGGCCAGGCAGACATCAAAGTGGGCAGTGTTAGGGTGGTCGACAACGCAGGCCGCGAAAGAATTCACAAAGAGAAGAAAATGCAGAGCGCAAAGTTTGTATTTTACTTTCCCAAAAGAGGGAAAGAGCTAGGTGTGGAGATATGCACCAGCACTGGCACTGGGGGTTTTTGAGTTTTTATTGGATTATAATTGGATTATAAAAGGGTAAGGCGGGGTTGGCTGTTGTTTGGCCCTGGGCTGTTGGAGGTATGGCAACACACTTTCGAGTGGTTTTGCATATGTTGCAGTTTGCTCCACTGTTATCTTTTGCCTGCGGCTGTGGGGAGCAGTTAGTCAGGTTCTGTTCTTGCTTTCCAGTTATTTCCAGTCCTGAAGACAGAAGCTTAGAAGACTAAAATGGTAGTCATGTTTAATAAGCTCATAGGCTGCACGGCATATGGTGCCACAATAGCAAATGGTGCTGGCTTCATCCTTTCAGGCAATGTCCTAAGAGTGTCAGAGGAAAAGTATCATGTGCAGTGGCCTGAGAGGCAAGACTTTTGTTGGGACCCAAGTTAACAAAGGTAATTATAGGTATGAATCTGTCTGGGTAGCACTCTGAGCCGCTCACCCCAGGCTGAAACAGACCTTCCAGATGTCACTGAAAAGGGACCGGGCCCAGGGTGCATCTGCCTCAGGATGGCCAGTAGTGTTTGGGTTCTTCATTTTGTGCAAGGAAGATTTCACAAAACGGGTCCAGGTGCTTTTGAGAGTACATTTATTAAAGCTGGGGACTTTGAAACAAGGAAGGGCTTAGGGTAGAAAGGGCAGCGGGACAAAGCCTAGGCGGCGCTCTGCTTTGGCTCAGTAGAAACCTCAGAGGAAAGAAGCGGCCACAGCAGGTCTGCCATCAGCTCACTGAAGAGTCAGAGGAAAAGGGGCCTTGAAGACAGGTTCAGGGGGGTAACCTGGGACAAGCTGCCACTGCCATTGCTCCCCTGATTGCAGGTCTCATGGGGACCCTTAGAATTGGGGAGAGCAAAGCAAAGATGCGTGCCTGAGAGGGAAGAAGGTGTGGGTGTGGTCTCAAGAGAACTCACTGCTTGGTGTTTCTCCTGAAGGTTCTAAACTGTTTTCTAAAGGAAGGAATTTGAGGAGAGGTCTTAGGGAATGATCTCAATAGAATATTCATCAGCTTTATGCTGATGTGCCAAAAGGAGATTTATTGCCTTGACTTCATCCTTCCTTGGGTATGGTTAGCACAAATGGCACTGATCGGATCTCTGTTATCTCCCTGAGAATGGTGATTTAAGCTCTTTACCCTCTGGTTGGAGAGAAGTGTAAACCATTTACTCTTAAGCGTCCTTGGTTAGGGAAGATAAAATTTTGTGAATTACCAGATGGCTACAAACTTCTTGACTATTTAACTATCTGTCTCACTTTCCCTATTCCACTTTTCCTGGCTTTCAAGCCTGTCTCACAGGTTTTCTGCATCTCTTGAAGCCCCATGGGAGGCCCTGAACCTCCTTGGTTGGTTCTGTGGTGCTTAGGTGTCCTGTAGAGTCCTCAGTTTCGTAGTTATAGGAGAAAGTCTTGGGGCTGAGGAATTTCCCAGAGACAAGTTGCCTTGCTCTCTCTTTCTAGGATGGAGCATCTGCCTGTGGGTTCAGTCTGCCTGCAACTCAGCAGATGACACACTGCTTCCAGCTGGCAAACACTCCAGTGGGAATTGGGCAGAGAGAGCTAATCAACTGGGAAGAAGTGGTAGGCATTTAAATAGGATAATTCGCTTTGAAGGATTCAAATCATCCATAATGGAATCATTCTCCTCCTTGTGATGAAAGTCAAAACAACGGAGACACTCTCAGCTACTGCCAGTCCTCAGGGGCTCCTTATGGAATGCAGAAGATTAGTATGGCTGTTAGTAAGGTAGATCCTCTTTCTTTAAGGAATTCTGGGGTCATGGTGAACACATATTTGTCAATTGAAGTATTTATTCATTAGACATTCCCACCATGTCCCAGACATTCAAGTGAGTTTGGCTGCAAGTAATAAAATACCTGACCGGCAGTGCTGTAAATGATGAAGACCTTTAATTATCTCACAAAACCAGAAGTATGAACCAGGACTGGTGCAGCTGATCAACCATGCGAGCAGGAACACAGGCCCTCCTACCTCCCTCCTCTGCCACCTCCCATGAGTAGCTACATCTTCCCTCATGGTTTCAAAACAGCTTCCACAGCTCCAAGTATCTCTGCCGTATGTGATGCTATGGACTGAGTATTTTTGTCCCTCCAAAATTCATATATTGAAATTTAATTCACAATATGATGGTATTAGGAGTTAGGGCCTTTGTGAAGTAATTAGATCACAAGAGCGAAGCCCCCATGAGTGGAATTAGTGCCCTTATAAGAAGAGACAAGAGAGCACCGCTCTCTCTTCCTCCCTCTCCCTTCCCCAGTGAGAACAGAGCAAGAAGGCAGCCATCCTCAAACAAGGAAGAGGGTTCTCACCAGGAACCAAATTGGCTGGCATCTTGATCTTGGACTTTCCAGCCTTCAGAACTGTGAGAAATACATTTTTGTTGTTTCAGCCACCCAGTCCGTGGTACATGTGTTATGGCAACTCAGGCAGACTAAGAAATACCACAAGTTCCTAAGGAGAAAGGAAAAGTTCAGAATTGTTGTTTTCACTAAGAAGGTGATCCTTTCAGATGGGTCACATGCCCATCTGTAGACCAATCTCTGGCACGGGAGAAATAGGATTATCTCATTGGTTTATACAGCTGTGGTCCATCCCTTGAAGAAGAGCACAGTCCCCTGGGAACAGAATTGAAATTCAATCAGTAAAGAAGAGGTAGAGTAGCCAGGGAGGGAGAAGAGCTATGCACAAAATTTGCCACAGCCAGGCACATACAACACAGTAATGAACATGATATGGCCTCATGGAACTTACAGTGTAGTGACAAAGATAGGCAGTAAACAACCATTAAATATATCATCTGAAATTGCTATGAATGAAAGGCTGAATTTTATTAGATAAAACTTCATTGAGATTATAAGGTAAGGTAATTTTCATCATCTGTTACATCCTTCTTTCATTGTGTGGCAGCAGGGTGGTTTGCCAAGCCACCTTGTTTCAGGGAAGGTCCTCTGGTTTAAATTCAGTGTGGTAGGCAGGATAATGCCACCCCCCTCCCAAAGATATCCATGCCCTAGTCCCTAGAACCTGTTAAATGTTATCTTGCATTACAAAAGGGACTTTGCAGATGTGAAGTTAAGCATCTTCAAATGGGGAGATTATCCTGGATTATCTAGAGAGGCCCAATGTAAATACCAAGGTTCTTATTTTAAAAAGGCAGAGAAGGAGATGTGATGGCAGAAACAGAAGTTGGAGTGATGTGGCTGCAATCCAAGGAATGTAAGCAACCTCTAGAAGTTGGAAAGGGCCAGGAACAGGTTGATTCTCCCCTAGAGCCTCCAGAAGGAACACAGTTATGCTGATACCTTGATGTTAACTCCATTTCTGACTTCTGACCTCCAGATAAATAAGTTGGTATTGTCTTAAGACACTAACTTTTTGGTAATTTGTTACATCAGCCATGAAAATCTAATATGTACACCCAATTTGTCCCAGTTTAAACTCTTCAATCTGTGCCCACCTATAAATATCTGCAGATGAAAGCCAGAGAAAGCAAATCACCTAGGAACTTGGAGGAAAGATGTCATGTCAATCATTTTGAACAGCGTTAATCTAAGGGTAACTGACATAAAAGGTTGTATTTTTCTTTCTAAGATGAATTTCTAAGTGTTCATAATCAGGTATATACAATAGAGGGCATGATTTAAGATGATAACTTTCCTCTTTGAGAAAAAAGTGTGGACAGCTAGGGTATTTGTCCAGCAACTCTCCAGGGCTGATGCAAGGGCTGGACATGCCCTGTCTTCAGAGGAGGATTCTGCAGCTCTCCTGTGTGAATCATGAGGCAAGTCAATCTTAAGCCTTCCCTGTGAACTGACATGAAGATCAAGGGGTAGATGCTGGGATGGTCTTTGTACAGCTCAGGAAGATAATCAAATAGAAAAAGTCAGCCAACCCATATCATTTGGGCAGAGAAACTATTGTTATAACACAAGTCTAAAAGATGGCAAAATTACCAAAAATGGAACATTTAAATAAAAACTAAAAAACTACTAATATGAAGAAATACAAAAATCCCAATGAGCAAATAGTACCATAAAGGGCCCAACAGGTCACTTTATGAAATGTAAACAACAAGCAAAAGCCTTTGTCTTCTTTCCATCCCTCCCTGCTCAGCCTTGTACCCCTGCCTTGCATGAGCTCTCAACACCTCTTACCTTGATGATGAAATAGCTTTATAACTCATCTTTCTGCCTCATCAATTCCCAGGCCATTTTCACTTCTGCCAGAGTGGATATTTAAAACATTGATCTTATCAGATTACTTCTCTGCTAAAAACAATTTGCTGACTCCCTACATCAGGCATCTGGTAGGAAATGTCATTCATATATATATATATATATATATATATATATATATATATATATATATATAAAATCACCTGTATCCTCAGTGCTTCCAAAAATCAAGGTGCCCAGTCCAGGATCAAAGCACAGAAGACACTTAGTCTAATGGTTCTTCCTCCAGGTGTCGAGCTTTTAAAAAATGCAGATGCCCAGGACCAATCCTTGTGTCAAAGTATTAGAATCTCAGAGGCTGGGAATCTAAAATACAGGTCTACTGCGTACAGCTGTGCACAATTGATGGCAATCACTTGACATGGCCCTGCAGATATGTGTGGCTTTTGAAAACTCTACAAGCATTTCTCCTATATGGTCAGGGTTCAACCTCAGCCTTAGATCCTTGCCATTTGGTTTGAGCCACAGAGTCAAACTTCAGATGAAAAGATGGGAGTGTAATGAAGCAGTTAACTACATGGGCTCTGGGGTCAGACTGTCTTAGCTCCTCCTCTTACTAGCTGAGCAATCATAAGTTAGTTGCTGTCTCTGCATTGTTCTGTCATCCCCAAAATGGGATAATAAGGAGTAAATAAAATTATATGTGTATGGAATTTGGATTGACATCTGACAGTAGTAAGTATTCACTAGGTGTTAAGTTCTGATATTATTACCATAGATCTGTGAGCAAACAATGAAAGGATTTCATTCAATTTTTTTTGAAAGATACTTTTTACTGAGTAAAAAAAGGTCCCTTCTATTTCTAATTCACTGAGAGTTTTTAAATCACAAATATGTGTTGAATTTAGTCAAATGCTTTTTCTGCATCTACTGAAATGGTCATTTATTTTTTATTCTGTTAAGTTGATTATTGCATTGATTTTTTTGAATATTAAATCAAACTTGCATCCCTAGAATTAAACCCTACTTGGTTATAATACATTATCCTTTTTTTATGTTGTTTGATTTGATTTGAAAATTGTTAAGAATTTTTGTGACTGTGTTCAGAGGGATAGTATTCTGTAGAGGGGTATTTTCTTAAAATATTTGTGTGGTTTTGGTATCAGAGTAATATTAGCTTTATAAAATGAGTTCTTCCCTCTTCTTTTAATTTCTGAGTTTATATACATATACATATACATAAAATATTCCCTCTTCTTTTAATTTCTGAGTTTATATACAATTGCTATTTTTTTCTTCCTTAAATATTTGCTATAAATCGCCAGCAAAACCATTTGGACATGAAATTTTCCTTTATGGGAACATTTGTAGTCCAATTTTTTAAGGAACACAGTGCTAGTGATTTTATTCCACTGGAAGTAAAAATCTCAGCATCTGTGAAGATACACCACAGTCCTGCCTTCACTCTTCCTCGCAGGAAGCACAGTGGCACAGAACCTCTTGGCTAAGGCTTGCCCCATGGAAACAACACTGCTCACTGCAACCCAAGACTTCAGCTTAGATTCCAGCTGAGCTAATATCAGACCACCATCAGGTGTGGTCTTGGATGTAGCTTTCCTACCAGCTTGGTTCACATAGGAGAAAGCTAAGCCCGGAAGCTGAAATTAGGTTCACCGGGCCCCACCTGGAGCCACAGGTGCACCTGAGCACCACTGGATATTGCATAGCTCTAGGAGGCAGCCCCATTTGCGTCAGAATATTATAATTTGCATATGTGTTATAACAGTTTTCCAGCAGATGTTTGGGGAAGGATCTTGAGAACATTGTGCCAGCCTCAACTGACCGATGAGGCCTACGGCAGCTTTGACAGGCTCCTGTGACTAAGACAGCAGATAGGGTCAGCCAACCCATGCAGTCCTTCAACAAACACATAGTGTGCCTCCTATGTGTCAGATCCTGTTCTCGGAGTTGGTATTTTCCTAGTGCATGTTCTTAGGGAAATCGTGTCATCTGAAAGTAAAGAGAAATATATTACTGAGACAACAGCATGGATATGCTGTCCCCGCCCAACCTTGGACCTCCAGGTCCCCAACCCCAAGACTACATAATCCTCTGCTTTAAGGGGTCAGTAAAGGAACCCGTAAAGGAATAATCATCCAAAACAACATCAGAATTTTATGAAAGTCAGCCATCAACTGTAGTATATACAATTTTTTCAAGAACAGATGGAATATTTACCAAAATTAAAAATATACTAGGCCAAAAAATAAGTCCCAATAAATTTCAAATGTTTGAAATTGTGTAGAATATATCCTCTAATCACAATGAAATTATCTTAGGAAGAAAATAATTTGTATATTTTCTAATTATAAAAAAACCAAAGTAAGCAATTTATTTCTAAAAATAAAAAATTCCTGGGTCAAAGAAAAAATCTGAATGGAATAATAATTAGAATATGACAATATCAAAAATTTTATGATGAAGTAAAAGTAGTATTTAGAAAATGTAGAGCTTTAAAAACTTGCATTAGAAAAAAAGGCTGAAAATCAATTAAGTAAGCATATATTTCAATATATCTTTTCAAGTTACTTGAAATATCAGCAAATTAAAATCTATTCAAAGCCCTTACTGCCTGCTACATCCTAAGTCCAGCAGGTCCTCAAATAGTCATTTTGTTATAACATTGATAAGAAAAAAAATCAATCCCTGGCTGGGGCCACTGTCTGTGTGGAGTTTGCACGTTCCCAGAGTTTTCTCCGGGAACTCTGGTTTTCTCCCACATCCCACGGGGCGAATTTGTCCCACTCTGAGTGAGTGTGGGTGTGTGTCTAAGTGGCCCTGAGATGGAAGGACCGCCTGTCCAGAGTTGGTTCCCACCTTGCGCCCTGAGCTGCCGGGACAGGCTCTGGCCACCTGCTACACTGAACTGGAATCAGTGGGTTGGAAAAGAATTATTTTGCTTGTTTTTATTAATCTTTCTTAAGTGTATGTATAGTTCACTTTTATTTCAGTGTTTAATATTAAAAAGTGTTTGGATCTTTACTTAGAAATTTGATGATGTTTTTGTGACCAGAACTTGACCCTTGTTTATATCAATTAGCCTATGGTAAAATTGGTTTTCCTATACATTATTTAGCTTAAACTCGCAGTTTCCAAGAACCTATGAATGACGTTAAGTGAGAATTTTATAAGTGTTACCAATTATAATTATTAGCAAGCTTACAGGGGGAAAAAATGGGTTGCTATATATGCTATAAGGTTCACCATAACTTACCAGATATTCTGCATTGGAAATTGGGTTTAGAGCCCCATATATTAATAAAATAACAATTCAAAAATTTTTTTTAATAAAATGAAGCAAAGAGCAATGACTAAAATGAACAGCTCTATAGCTAAGCTTCCTGGATTGGACTCCAGGACCTATGATTAACAAATTATATGACTGTTTCGGTTACCTACTGCTGTATAACAAGTGATCCCAACACTCATAACTTAAAACACCACCATCGTATTGCACACAATTTTGTGCGTTGGGAATTCAGGCAGGGCTCAACAAGTAAAGTCTCTGCTCCATGCGATGTTAGCAAGGCCCCAACACATGACTGCATTCAGCTGGTGACTGACTCTGAGCTGGTGAGCTGACAGATTCAGGATGGCCTCATCCACAGAACCAGGCCTTATGATGGCTGTTGGCTGGCACGCTGAGGTTCTTCTCCATGTGGCCTCTTTCCATATTTTCTCTGTTAGTATATGACCTCTGTCTCCAGCAGGATGGCCTAGACTTCTTACATGGGAGTCAGGGGACTACAAGAGTGAAAACCGGCTCTGCAAGCCCTCTTGTAGCCCCATCAGAATTGCATTCTGTTTGGTCAAAGCAAGTGACAGACCACTCCTGTTTAAGGAGAAGGGAAACTGACTTCACCTCCTGAGAAAAGTGACAAAGTCACACTGAAAACTTGGAAGAAGAGTTGCCATCATCTTTGGAAAAAACATACCACAGGGACCTTGAGCAATATACTCAGACTTTCTGTGTCTCAGCTCCCTCATCTGTACGGGGTGAAGGGTGGGGGAAGTAATACTAGTTTCTAGGTTAAGTGTTGTTGTGAAAACTAACTGAAAAAGATTATGAAGCACTTAGATGTGTCCAGTACAATGATTCTCAAGCTTAGTGTGTATCAGAACGATCTGGGGGCCTTATTAAAAAGGGACTCCTGGGACCCACCCCCTAGAAGCTCTGACTGAACAGGTCTGGGGTTGGACCACCAAACTTGCCTTTTAAGCAAGTTCCCAGATGATGCTGATGGTCTTCGGCCACGCTTTAAGTAGCACTGGGGAGATACACACCAAGCACTCAATAACTATAAGCTATTTTTATTTTACAAGAAAAAGGAAAACAAAAAAGATTACAGGCAGCCTTGCTATTCAGATTCTGAAGGCATAAGAAGTAACATTTATTGTTTTTCTTCCCGCTACCAAGCAGGACTGAAGAGTGGTGAGGCCCTTCACCTTCTGTGGTTTGGGGCCAGTAGATGAGGAAGCCCTCCCTGAGGAAAGATTTGGATAGAAACTAGACAAGGGAGCAGGTGTGCCTTCCAGCTAAGGGGAGACACATGAATAAATGTTCTTCAGTCACAGTCCCTGTGCATACTGTTTAATTCAATGGGTTACTTTTTAAAGTCAGGCAAGCAGCAGAACTGGGAATAAAAGAACATTCATTTCTACCCAATCCCCAGGCCTCCACAGCCCCATTTCTTTCTCATCCAGAATCAGATGCCGAGCTTTGTCAGCTCTACAGTTATCATCAGCCAGCCTGGGCCTCTCCAAGTTGTCATGGTAACAGAAAACCCTCATCCCTCTTGTTTTTTTCTCACAAACTATTCTAAACAATGAAATGCCATGACACCAGTGCCTCTCTCATTTCTCAGCTGAATTTCTTTCAAAATTGTGTGTTCTCAAGAGCTGATTCATAAGTTGTCAGGGTTGGATCCTCTCTCTTGTGGGTAACCCTTGTCAGAAATCCATCCCTTTGTGTTCTGAAGCAGTGTATGACCTTGCACTTCAGTTCTGGGAGACCGTGACTTTTGCAGACTGAGTCCCATGATTTTGAATGTATCTCTGTTTTCTCAATGAGAAAGAAGTGTACACAGTTTTAATGCCAAATTTATTCCATCCCTATGCCAATGTCACTTTGCTTGATGAAAATTTTCACAAAAGAAAAATGAAAACATAATTTACCTTCATTTCTGATACTGCAAGGACTAATTGGGGAGAGGGGGTTTAGAGTCAGTTCTCATGGTTTCATATCACCCACTTTGATTTGAGAGAATCTTTAAGCTGTGTTATTTATATCATACATGTTTATATCATATATATCAATGGTCCTCACACTTGAACATGCACCAGAATCACCTGGAGGTGGTTTTGAAGCACAGATTTCTGGCATTTCTGATTCAGCAGGTATGTTATGGAGGCTGAGAATTTGTATTTCTAACAAGTTCCTATGTTGACGCTGCGGGCAGAGAATCCACATTTTGAGAACCATCAATGGTCACTGAGGCTAGTTAGTAAGGCTATAAATGACCAATGACTGGCGAACTGCTGGAGTGCACCTCTGGATATTCTGTTAAAGCAAGGTACGTGAGGAAGAAGCTCTCACAATACGTACAGAGAGAAGATATTGATTCCCTGTCTATACTCCCCCAACCCAACTAAATAAGGGGTCACCTGAAGCAAGTCATAAAAGTTCTCTAAGCCAAAATATGACCATAAAAAATTAATATCCCCTTAACCTTGCAAAGGTATTGTTTCAATTAAACATGCCCAAGTGTGGGAGGCTACTCAGTCAACAGGGAACTGACATACAAATATAAATTGTGAAGAGTTTTGCTAAGACTGGTTATTTCCACAACTGTTGAAGTATAATCTATTCATCCTTTGAGGCCACCTCCAAAGTTACCTCTTCAGGGGCATGACCCCTCATCCCCACAGATGAAATTGATCTTTATCTCATCAAAACTCCCACAACAATTGCTTTATACCTCTCTTTTGATACTTGATTTTTTTTTCAGGTATAAATGTGTTAAGTTGCATACCTCTCTCCTCTGTAGATTCTGAGCTCCAGGAACACAGGGCACTTATCTTTTTTACCTTTCTCTGTCCCATACCCTACTTCATTCTTAGAATAGTGTTGTACACTTTTAATCATTTAATAAATACTTGTTTGAACTAATAAAAAAATAACATTAATATTGCGTATCCCTGACTTCACATAAGATGACAACATATACATAGTATCTACCTGCATCTTCCCACTCTTCCTATATGACCTCACCATCCAAAATATTTATATGCTCTATATGTACTATGTATGTGATATATTATATTTAATATATAATATCACATACATAGTACATATTATATTGATATATGATATATAGTACATAGTACATATGATATATTATTAAAATCATAAATATTATATTTAATATATCACATACATATATATTATATATATAAACACAGGCACACAAAGAGTGAACTCAAGAAGCTAAAAGTTAGGGCTCATGTGGCTGGCCTGAGCTGGGCTTCCAGGTCCAGCCTGGTTCCCCAAATTCCATGGTTCAAACCCTCAGGGCAGACTCTCTGGAAGACAGAAGCAAGCTTGACAGTGAACAACTCCCATCCCCAAACCAGGTGAGTGACCTCTACCAGGTAGAGGGAGCTGCCTCTGTAGCTCCCAAGAGAAGAAGCTACAGAACAGAGAGGGCGAGATGGGGGACCTTCCTTGATAATATGATCCCAGTGCTGTGCTGTAGGCCTTGGTCTTGACCATGCAAACCTAAGTGGGATCAGAAAAGCTAGAATTAGTTAGGATCTATATGTTTTCAGCGGCCTTAGTCACTAGAAATCTGCAACCACAGGACATCACCCCATACCCCTTTTCTTTCTTGAGGATTTTGGTTACAAAAAAAAGACTGAGTGTAAACTGGGAAACAAAACAATATAATTTTTATGAAGCCCATGCAGGACTCACTAGGCACCTCTGACTCGCTCCCACCCATTGTCGTTAGCTGGGCTGATAGAAGGAGAAAGCCTGATGAGCCCCCGCCATGAGCAAGTGTCAAGCTTAGAAGGGGGCACCAGATCAAATGCACTGTCCTAAAGATGACAGGGGCCACTTCTCTCTTTCCATATCTGGAAACATGTTCCCCTAGGCAGCGTGTTTATCTGTAATCCTTAGTATGGGATGCAGGGATTAGATTCTGATGGGAAACCTAGCAACTCTGGCTGCAGAAGTTTGAGTAGTAGAAGAGAGGTCCTTCAAATGGCCCAGCTAGGGAGGTAGCCACAGATGACTCAGAAGAGTCTAAGAAACATGGGGTTTGCTTAAATAAATAAATAAATAAATAATGCTATACTAGCAACTACTCACTGTGGATCCCAACTCAGATAAGGATATGAAAAAACTCGTCTGGTGGCAGACAAGTTTTCCATCATTATAGGAAGTTCTGTTGGACAGCACTGTCTAGGCTATGTTAGAAATTATTGGGTAGTAGATGATAACAGAAGTCCCCTCATCTCCTGGGCCCTGAAGACAATGGTGTGACTGAGCCAGGTCCTCACCTGGAGGAGCTAACAGATCTTCTTGCAGGACTCCCCAGGAAGTCCCTGAACTGGCCCACAGGACAGCACTTGCTCATGAGGTAAGCAGTTAAAAAGGAACCTACCTAGCTCTGGCTGGTGTGGCTCAGTTGGATGGCCATTGATTCACAAACCAAAAGGTCACTGGTTCAGTTCCCAGTCAGAGCACATGTCTAGGTTGTGGGTTTGGTCCCTGGTTGGGGCACCTATGAAATGCAGTCAATTGATGTTTCTTTCTCCTCTCTCTAAAATTGATAAACATGTCTTCAGGTGAGGATTTTTTTAAAAAACCTACCTAGTAAACATTTGCAGAATCTCTGCATTGCTGCCCCCACCCAACCATAATCATTCCTTTAAGGACTTAAGAGATCAATTGTCAATGCCAATTGGGATAGAAGAGAGACAAAGAGTATCCCCAGGAATATCCTATTCTTACACCTGCCTCAGGACATAAATATTTCCTCCAAGACACTTGCGTTCTCTTCTCTTAGAATGAAGAAGGATGGTACCAAAGCTCCATTGCTCACTTACTGGGACTCTGCGTTGGAGACCACAGTGGCTGCTTGCTAGTATAGCATCAGCCTTATATTAAAATTATACCTCATATTTCTTAGAATCTTCTGGCTATATCTTCCATCCTGTGGGATATATGTCTCTGTTTATAAACCCATTGGTTGTCCCATGTGCTTTTATCCCAGCCTGGGAAATCCGTGGTTCCCCCAGGCAAGTGCCAAGACATCAGAGCCAAAGTAGTGGTCTGTTTGTGACATTACTGTGAAGGCCAGAGTCAGAATGAACCAGGGAGGTATTGAAGTATATATAGATATACTGAAATACATTGAAATATATATTTAATATATTTATATATAATATTTATGTATTATATATCTATATGTCTATATAGCTATATCTGTATAGAGATATTATTCAGAAATAGAGAACTCAGATAAGAAAGCAAGGTCCAGGACAAAGGTTGGAGCATGGGGAAAGAAAAAAAAAACAGGGATGGGTGGTTTGGTACCAAGAGGGCACCCATTGAGGAGCCCAGAACCCCATAGCCCTGTGCACAGGGTCCAGTCTGTTGGGGTGGTCATCTGCCCACAGTGAGTCTTTTTAAGTCTTTTGGCCATAACAATTAGTCACCCCCTGTGCCCAATATATAGATACACCTCAGAGATAGTGCTGGTTCAGCTCCAGACCATCACCATAAAGTCGTGTCACAATAAAGCGAGTCATAATCTTTTTGCGGGCGAAGGGTCTTTCCTTCAATTTGTAAAAAACACATGATATCTGTGGAGTATGATAAAATGAAGCAAAATAAAATATATGCAGTGAACAAGGACAGACGCTGTAGTCAGGCTTTCCCTGCTATCCTACAATCCCACCACTGCCACATCCCTTCAAGGTGTAGAGCACAAATCCCCAATCTACGGTTAGATTGTCTGGTAATCTCACTCACCTGGAATATAGCTGAAAGGCAAGCCTGAGAAAATATAAGCATAAAAGCCTCCACACATCCAAAATAATGGTGTTAAAGTTAATTCACTCTACTTAGAGGATTAGTCTTCAATCTCTCATTCAGAATTTATTGATCTTATTTTACAGCCCACAGCAACAAGCTTAACTGCCTGTTTTACTGGTCCAAAGTGAATAGGAAGCAAAAATTTACAAGAGGAGAATCAAAATTATAAAAAACAGACATAAGACCAACTCACAAAGCACAAGTTTACACCATTTGGGAGAATATTAACTGCTCTACTTTATAACAGTAGCTTTTGGTAATTAACATACAGAATGATGATGTCCAGTGTTCTCTGCTTAAGTCACATATTTGTCATGCATAGTAATTCAGAGATTAAAATACTGGTTTATATGTTAAGCTATATCTTTTTTTCTGTTTGTTTCATTTTTAGTCTTTTATGTTAACCTTGAAGAAATGGGAAAGAAGATGCTTTCCTCTCTTAAGACCCAGCGGAGACAGAGGCCCTGACTCTGCAGCTGAAGAACTCTTAGCTGAATCCTGCAAAATGATGATCTGGTCACAGAAATAGAGGTCACCAGGTAAAACTGGAAAAGCTGGCATTCCTGCTGCCTGTCACCCACCAGACCCAATAAGCAGAGACAAGGGTTGAATCTTTATGGGAACTTTATTCAGATGGACGGCCATCTGAGAAGAAGTTGGGTTTGTACCCTAACAAACTGTCTTACATTTCCTTTCAAGCCAGCCTTTTTTATAAGGGTGCAAAAGTGTAGGTAAAGGCTATGCAATTCAAGGGAAAACAGTGTAGGTAAGGGATTTGGAATTCAGGAAATAAATTTATCCAATAAAAGCTGCAGCCTGGCAATTTCCCTAACATCCTTTCATCTGCTGACCATGACTTTCTTTATCTGTGCCTTGTGTCTTGTGTCCTGGGGGATAGACTATCTCCCAGGAACACAATGGCTCAGATACCACCTTGATTGCTTATGGTCTTTCCTGGAGACAGGGCCGGCAGTATCTGCAGTTCCTGAAACAATAGCTTTTTATGTGCCTTAATAACCAGGCTTATTAACTATTAACTTAAACTAAAATTTTCCAACTCCTAAGTCTCCCGTCACAGGGACTGTGGGGATGGGAGAGGAGCTGGAATGAGGGAAGTGGGATGGATGGTTGGAGGGACTCTGACTGGGATGTTTCAGCTGGGCCTGGGCAAATTGGAACTCAAGCCCAAGGCAGCCCTGAGAGGCTGCCAGCCCCACCATGCAGGCAGTGGAGCCAGGCTTGGCGGGAATCTGAGAAGATGCTGGAGTCAGGGAAGAGGTTAGGGTGGTAGCGGCGGTCCAGCCTCAGTAGCTCGCTCACAGCCTGCGGGCCTGCGAGGGTCCAGTGTTGTCAAGAACTCCCTCCCTTGCTGTTCCTGAGAGGCTCGAGGACAACATGCCTCTCAGGAATTATGGACATAGAATTATGTTTAGGATGGTTTCAAAAAAGTTCTGGGAATGGACAGCAGTGATGGTTACACAACAGAATAAATTAAATGCTACTAAATCATTAACAAAAAATGGTCAAAAAAATTATGCTATGTGTATTTTACCACAACAAAAACCAATCGATTAATTAAAAATTAAAAGGGTGGCCCAGCCAAGGAGCTGAAGACAGAGATGAGGAGGCTCCCACCTCCAGGAAGGCCTTCTGGGAGGCATGGTCTCCACCAACGGTTTCAATTGTCCTTTTCTATATTATAATTACTGCCTGTTCTCACCAAATCTTTCCATAAACGCCTGCTCTAGGCTGTTCTTTGGGGAGAAAAAGTAGATCACCCTTGGATTGTGAGGTAACAGAGAGCACTTCACCAGAACAATAACAAAAAGCACCGGCCAGCAGGGCAGATTTGCACGGGGGCAGAATGAATGATATGGAGGATATGCAACATGCCCTCGAGCCTCTCAGGAACAGCAAGGGAGGGAGTTCTTGACAACACTGGACCCTCGCAGGCCCGGCCCATAGGCTGTGAGCGAGCTACTGAGGCTGGACCGCCGCTACCACCTCTTCCCTGACTCCAGCATCTTCTCAGATTCCCGCCAAGCTTGGCTCCACTGCCTGCATGGTGGGGCTGGCAGCCTCACAGGGCTGCCTTGGACTTGAGTTCCAATTTGCCCAGGCCCAGCTGAAACGTCCCAGTCAGAGTCCCTCCAACCATCCATCCCACCTCCCTCATTCCAGCCCCTCCTGGAGTCCTCGCTTCCTCGCTCCCAAGCCCCAGGAAGGATCACAGTGTTCCCTGGTGGCTGTCAACTCTTCCTCTAGCACAGAGCGGCCCTCACTGGCCCAGAGCACCACCCAATACAGCCTTCTCAGCTCTGCTGGTCCCCAGGGGCTAAAGCACACCCAGGAGCATCTCACTCCCCACGTGCCTTAGCCTTCCTCCACCTAGCCCTACGTGCCAACGTTATCAAAACACAGTCCTTGGACTTACTGCTCTAGAGGACCGTGTGGGGCTGATGGCCCTGGCACTGCTCCATGTGAGCCCCCTTGGGCATATAGCTAAAGGCTCTACCACCAGCTGCGGGTGCTGCTTAACCACTTTCTTCCTATTTAGGACCAAGTGGATACAGCTAGGCACAAGGTACCTCTGTCAGTCAAGGTCCCAGCATGCTAAATTGAGATGGCGCATGCAATTTTGGATAATTTGCAAGCAGTTTACTCAATGGAATATTTACAAAGATGCAGGCAAAAAGCAGGGACCTCACAAGGAATATTGCAGTGTCCCACAGTCAGAAACAGTGTCCGTCTCACCCCTAGGCCTGAGGGGTGAGCAAAGGTGTAGTTAAGGGAGCCCAAAGATGAGGAGGCTACCCTGAGAGGAGGCCTGCCAAGAGCTGAGACCTTTGGACAAAAGATACAGCCACCTGTGTTTGTTCATCCCACAGGGAGAGAGAAATGAGCATACTGCCTTCACTCTCCGGTCTATCGGCTGTGAGGCTCCTCATTGCTGAACACAACCAGCAGCTGGAGGGCAGGAAGCCCGCTGATGGAGGGCATGCAGGTCAGCTTCTCAGGGCACAGGGCAGAGTGGCGGGAGGAGGGGAGATGGTAACCAGCATAGTGCCCCTGCCTTGGTGGCTGAGCACCGCCCCCTGGCATGGTGCTGGCTAAAGTATACAGGGTAGGATGGGGAGAGAAGGTGAAGGCAACCTTTGCCTGACAGAGTTTCAAGCCCAGATGTCAAGACGTAAACCTAAAGAGAAGGACAGGGAAAAAAACAAAAACAAAAACAGATTAAAGATCTGAGCAAGCCAGATTATTTTGCCCACATTCTCATGCCCCAGGCATTAGGTACAGCTCACTGTCTCATTCCTTATTCCGTCACTATGGGCTGACATCTCATGAAAAAACATAGCTGACAACACTGAGTTTTAAAATCAACCTGTAAAGGCAAAAATAGGAAAACTTATAGAAAAATAAATAACGATGACTTAAAAATATATGAAAAGATACTCAATCTCATTTAGTATTTATGAATTGCCAAGGTACTTTTTTTTAACCTCTCATACTGGAAAAAAATTAAAACATCTGATAATATACAATATCTGCATGGTCATAAGGAAAATGTTGATAGCAATACAAATTGGTGTAATTTATTGGAGATGTAGTTTAAGATTTATATACTGGTTAATTTAGCAATCTTACTTCCCAGAATGTGTTCTTTTTTAAAATTGAATGTAATATATATTCTTTGTGATTGAAAATACATAACATAAAATTTACCACTTTAATCACTGTTAAGATTACAATCAGCGGCATTAAGAATGCCTACAATGTTCTGCAACCATGGCCGTTGTTCATTTTCAGAACTTTCCATCATCCCAAACAGAAACTCTACCCCCACCTGAGTATGTATAGCCTTAATGTAAAACTTTTCAGACCTTTCACATTTGATCTTTCTAAAAAATCTAATTAATATACAATAGTTCCATCTACCAATGTTTCAGACATACTTATAAATGCCTGACCTTCTATTATTTCTTTGATAAGACTTTAAGATATTCAAAGTGATAATGTTAAGTATTTTGTTGCAAATAATGTAATTTAATTTTAGCTGAGTACCTTTAGCTTTGCTAAGATTAGTAATTAAATATTCAGTTGTGGAGTAAATTAACTATGCCACGTGATCATTGGAAAGTGGGTACTCCATTCACTGCAGCATAAACGTTTTACAGGTATTGTGATGTAACCAGTAAATTAATAATGACAATTTAGGCTTCAGCTAATTAAACTCTTCCTTAGCATTTATTGATTTGAGGATCTGAAGTAAAACAACTTTTTAAAAAAGATTTTATTTATTTATTTTTAGAGAGAGGGGAGAGAGGGAGAGAAACATCCACTGGTTGCCTCTTGCACGCCCCCAAATGGGGACCTGGCCTGCAACCCAGGCATGTGCGCTGACCAGGAATCCAACCAATGACCTTTCGGTCATTTTGGTTCATAGGCCGATGCTCAATCCACTGAGCCACACCAGCCAAGGCTGAAATAAAACAACTTTGACAGTTGTCAAAGGCACCAACCACAAAAGGATAAAACTGTGAAAATGGAATGTGTAACTAGTTATAAAGGAAAAAAAGTCAGTTTCCAACAGTTTTCTTTCCCCACTCTTTGTTCCCTTCCACCCAGCCTTCACCACACTGTTGTCTTTGTCCACAGGCTATGCATATATGTTTTTTGACTGATCTTTCCAGTCTCCCTCATCCCCTCCCTCTGAGATGTCAGTCTGTTCCATGTATCCATGACTCTGGTCCTATTTTGTTTGTCAGTTTATCTTGTTTATTAAATTCCACCTATGAGTAAGATCTTATGGTATTTGTCTTTCTCTGACTAGTTAATTTCACTGAGCATAATAATCTCCAGGTCCATCCCTGCTGTCACAAAGGGTAAGAGTTCCTTCTTTCTTATAACTGTGTAGTATTCCATTGTGCAAATGTACCACATCTCTTTTACAGGAATATATTCTTATAGATACTCTCCCACATGCAACCAAAAATAAAAAGGATATTCACTGGAACATTGTAAGTAAAAGCAAGGATTGGAAAACATCCTAATTGTTTACTTATAGAGAAATGGCTAAATAAATATGGTTTGTACATACAATGGAATACTACATAACAGACCTAAAAAGAGGTACGTTTGTGTGCTGGTAAGGAGACAACATCTCTAAGATATATTATTAAGTAAAAAGCAAAGTAAAAACAGTAGGTATAATACAGCCTTATTCATGGCTGCTGTGGCAGGGTGCGTGGGGGTGGTGGCAAGATGTTATAATCAGCTGGAATAGGGTACGTGAAAAAAGTTCATTTTTTCCCCACCATTTCTGTTTAAACTCATTCTATGGATTTGTTCTTTCCCTGCTCTAGGCTATCATTAGTGGGAGACCCTATAGTTTTTCAGCCATTCCTAGATAATTGAAAAGCCCTCCATCACATTCAAGTACAAGAAAAACTCATTTGGGTAATTTAACAATCCATCCAGTGTAATAGCTAAAACTCCAGTCTGGCCCAATGTAAAACTTCCTTCCCTGTCAGCCCAGGCCCGCTGTCTGGAGTTAGTACTGTTGGGGTGGGGGTGTGGTAGGGCCAGGTTGGCTGTCTCTCTCTTCCTCAGTCACCCCCTTCATTCACTTGCTGGCTTCAGGTTCTGACCCATCCACCCCACACTGGGGTGCAGGAGAAGAGGGCCTGTAGAGAGAAGGTGGTCTTCTTTGCAGAAGGTAATGGAGCCTTGCTCTCTGGGTGTAGCAAATGCAGTTTCCAAATGTTGGTTTTACAGAAAGCTGTTATGGGTTTTAATTTTTCTTTTTTTCCTCCCGTTTTATAGTTTCTCCCACAGGGGACTGATGGCTATGGATCGCTTGCTACAGGAGCTATCTCTTGTCTGGCTGTGGAAAACCTCTCCCTCAGCCCTGCAGACTCACTCTGTCGGAATCACATGGTCCTGCCTGGAAATCCTCTTGGGTGAGACTCAAGGCAATGCCAGGCTGCTCCCCAAACCTGACAGAATCCATATCCAGTCCCCCAGAAACACACACCTTTGCCCCACAGCTACTAAAAACATAGCTCAACACAAGGTAGCCATCTCTCCTCACTCAACCCCCAGGTAGACAGTTTCTTTTCAAGATTTCATTTATTTATTTTTAGAGAGAGGTAGGGAGAGAGGGAAACATCAACGTGTGGTTGCCTCTTGAGCGCCCCCTACTGGGGAATTGGCCTAGCCACCCAGGCATGTGCCCTGGCTGGGAACTGAACCAACGACACTTTGGTTCACAGGCTGGCACTCAATCCACTGAGCCAAACAAGCCAGGGCTAGACAGTTTCAAAATAGCCTTTTCACCTTCTCCAAGTAAAAATAGATACTCTTTATTTCTACCAAATGCTAGGCAACAGGGTTCAACTTCCTGGGAGATGGTCTTGAAGCCCTGCACACTGGGAAAAGCAAACTGACAACACACTCCAAAGAAATCTCCCAGCCTCTATACCTCCTCCACTTATTGGCCAGAGGGAGGGTTGCTAATGCAGCCAATCTTTCTTACTGTCTCTGAGCACAACCTAAAAAAGTGGTAGAGCCCGTGGAAGTACAAGGCATCCACAATATGGTTGCATGCGTTTGGCCTGACTGAAAAGTGAGAAAAAATACCATTTCTGCATCTTATTGCATATACATATTCCCATGAATAAACAAAAAAAAAAGTTCTGAAAGGATTATACAAGAAATAATACACAATGATAAACTCTGTGGATGAAAGGGAAATTTACTTTTTATTGTATGACCTTTTATATTTTTAATCATTTTTATGGTGCCATGTATTACCTTTTAAACTAGTTAAAACTCTAGTTAATATATTCAGAAATGTGAGGACTAATATAATAGTGTACATCAATGGTAATTGAAAAAAACTTTTTTATTTAAAAGAATAAGAGGGAGATTTGTATACTTCAAGATCAAAAAGACCTCATTGATACAATAGTAAGTGAAATGCCAAACAGTTACAAAGTATATTGGAAGACATGATCTCATTTGTAATAGGAACCAAAGACATAAAATACAAGACATGGGTAAAAATCTGTCAGAAGTAAACTTTAAAATTATACTGAGGAACACCCTGGCTGGTGTGGTTCAGTGGATTGAGCGCAGGCCTGCAAACCAAAAGGTCACTTGTTTCAAGATTCTCAGGACACACATCTGGGTTGCAGGCCAGCTTCCCACTTGCGGGCATGCGAGAGGCAACTAATTAACATATCTCTTGTACATCAAGGTTTCTCTCCCTCTTTCTAAAAGTAAATAAATAAAATATTTTTAAAAATTCTATGGAGGAATATTAAAAAAATTAAATAAATATAAAAAACATACTCTGTTCTTGAAATCTCAATAATTTAAAGTTGTCAATTCTCTCTAAACTGAACTATAAATTTACATAACATTAATAAAATGGTGATGAGATTTTGGGGGGTTGCCAGGGGAGACACTAGGCAAGTTAATTACAAAGTTCATATTTAAAAAAATGAAGAATGGGCTAGGAAAACTCTTTTTAAACGCACCAGATAGCAAAACATTTCATAGTGTTCTGGAAATTAAAATCAGTTGAGAGACTTTTGAGCAAACACAACCATTGAAACACCACAAAACGACAGTGAAATAATAAAAGTGTGAACCAAAAAATCCAAAAAGAATGGCAGGAACAAAGGAAACTATAAACTAAAGTGTCTTTATCAAGTAGAAGAAGATAAGAATGAGGAGGGGGTGCACCTACAGACTCCAGGGAAGCCTCAGAACACAGAGGAACATGTTCTGAGAAGGTAGAGAGGAGGCAAGGGCCTGAAAGCTCAGAGCTTGGTTGAAAGTCTATTTACAGGGGGGTCAGAATCCTGAGTGCCTTTTCCAGCCTACCAAGGAAAATAACGTCCCTTACTCTTCCACCAGATACCATTGATTTATTCTCTGGGGAAATAGAAATTGAAAATTAGTATGACTTTCAACCTAGCATCAATCCTACACCCAGCCAAACTATCAACATGAGGCTCAAATTAAGACATTTTCAGACACGCAGGGACTCAGAAAACATACTGTCCTGAAGAAGTGCCTCTCACACCCTCCTTAGCACAGGACCCACGTAAGGATCTTACTAAACTGTGTATTCTGATTCAGAGAGCCTGAGAGTCTACATTCCTAATAAATCCTGATCCCTGGATCACACTTTGAGCGGCAAGATACCATACACAGTAACAGTATTCAAAGTGTGGCCAAGGGGCCCACAGGGCTCCTGAGATTCTTTCAGGGGTCAGCAATGTCTTTGTTCTCCCAACTACAAAGATTTGTCAAGACTAGATTTTCTTCATACATTTCAACTAAAACAATACATTGCAACAGGTATGAGCATCCTTCTATGAGCTGCCTTCTATTAAGCCAGACGTTAAAGAAATTTACAAAACTGTAAAACAATACCTCTCTTCTCAGTAATTTTTTGTTTTAAAAAATATTTTTTTATAAAAAATGTTACTTATATTAATATGTAATGAGTTTTATTATTGTTATTTTGAAATGAAGTAATGCACATTTTAAAGATTCTTTAAATTTCTAACATGGTAAATATCAATAGATACAACCACATCAACAAATGTCTTTTGGGGTCCTCAACCATTTTTGAGAATGTGAAGGGCACCTGAGACCAAACGTTTGAGAACAGCTGTAGTAGAAAATATACTCCAGGAGAAGACAAAGGGTATAGAAAATGGGAACTCCAAAGCTGGAAAGATGAGAGTGAACCTCATGGTAACAACTGTACTGGTCTTCTCTTGCTGATGAAGAAAATTACTGCAGACTTAGTAGCTTAAAAAAAAAAGAGGTTTATCCTCTCACAGTTTTTGCAGGCACAGCAAGGATTGGATGCTTCTCTGCTTAAAGTCTCACAAGGCCCAAATTAAGAAGTCCCAGTGTTACCAGAGAACTCAGTTCTTGCCATCGCAGTAAAGAATTACAGATCATTAAGTCTATTAGCATGCAAGCAGGGTTTACTAGTCAAATGGGCCTTGCCACAGTACGGGTGAAAGGCAAGAGCTTGGTGTCAAAAAGCATTAGCTCCTTTGTGCTGAGGACTTACACAGTTGGCAGGATGGGGGTGAAGAAGTCACATATTGATTGACAGATAAAGGTGGTGCCAGCTTTCCAGAGGGGGTGTGACTACGCAGGTATGCACAGAGGACTATTAGCCCGAATCCTTATCTTGCTCCAGACCCATTTGGTCATCTTGTAAAACAGATACGTGACAAGAAGCAGTTAAAGTTGAGGCAGTTACCCGAAGTTATTTATGGGCTCTTTCTGTAAGCACTAGGGACTTCCTAGTAAAACAGATACTAACCTGAGGTAGGCAATTAACCAAAGTTGTTTTATGGGTTTTTTCTTTGGGCACTGTGGACCCCCTCCTCTTCCCTTCTAGACGTTGGGATGAATAGTTTCAAAGGCTTTCTTTCCCAGATAGTGGAAACAATACCTACAGAATTTCAAGGGCTTCCCTCCTCCTATGCTAGCATGGTGTTTCTTGTGATGTTGGAATACCTGGTAATATTGGACCAGGCTCAAGACTGCTGAGTTAGTGGGTGAAACATGTCTCCCTCCCTCTCTCTGCCTTGGTTTACTATTCATCCTTCCTAAAAACAGGATGTAATCCTTTTGGGAGGCGCTAGGGTTGACGCTGCTTCTAGGCTCTGTGAGGTTGTTGGCAGAATACAGTTCCATACAGAAGTATGGCTGAGATCCCTGGTTCCTTGGGGTCAGTTCCAGCATTGAATGGCCACCCCCATTGCTTGATTCACAGATCCTTTGTTTGTCTTTAAAGCCCACAACAGCAGGTCAAGTTCTTTTTTTTTTTAATTATATTTTATTGATTATGCTATTACAGTTGTCCTGATTTTTCCCCCCTTGCCCCTCCTCCATCCAGCACCTCCCACTCCCTCAGGCAATACCCACACCTTGTTCATGTCCATGTCAAGTTCTTTTCATGCTTCAAATCTCTCTGACCTTCCTTTCTGCCTTGTCTTTCCTGCCATGGCTCTCTGACCAACATTTCTGCCTTCCCCCTGTGCTTTGAAGGGCTCATATGGCTACACTGGGCCCACCAGGATAATCTTCCTATGTTAAGGTCAGCTGATTAGTGGCCTTAACAATATATGCAAAGTCCCCCATAGTAGTACCTTGGCTAGTGTTTGACTTAATAACCTGAGGATGGGAATCTTGGGGAATGTCTTTACAATTCTGCTACCACAACAGCAAAGGGAAATTTCCAAATGACAACAGGCGGCTGATCTAGGCCCCAAGCTATCCAGATTAGAAGGTGAAGACTGAGGAATATAAAATAAATAGAAGGAACAGATATGTTTGAACATATCAAAAATCTTATTCAAAGGCATGACACATAGATGTGAGAGTGCTCGGGTAAGTTTAGCAAGAAGCTCAAAGAAAGGTAGGCAAATGAAAAAGCAATGTGCTTATTGCTCCAGAACAAAATAAGGACTTGAAAAAGAAAGGAGATGCAATGATCATGAACCTCTTGGCTTGGCAGTGACAATCTTTGCTCACAGTGTAAACACTGACTATTGATTCAACGACAGCAAAAATCTGTAACTATGATGGGAGTGAAAGACAGGGAAGAGGTGGTTAAGGAAGTGAATGGATAAATTAAAAAGTGCCAGTATCAGTCTATTGTTTAGAAATATAGAAGTAAATACTAAAGAGAACTAGAATAACTGGAAGTGGTTGTCTCTGAGGAGCAGGACAGGAAGGGAGTGAGTAGGGCATAGCTGTTTCTCACCGTAAGTCTATTAGTACCGTGCCAGGTCTTGTTCTCTCTGCCCTGAAAGACCACTGCCCCTCCCCTATCCACTCCTTGCCCTTCTCTGTTCTGCCCTGAGGCCAGGAGGCTGACTCTGATGTTCCCTTACCCCTGGGTTCTGGTTGAACTCAGCCAATAGGAGGCACTAAAGAGATAAACGAGTGGAAGGAGGCGGGGAAGGAGGGAGAGGGCTCCTGCAAGGGGCACCTGCCCTGCTCTGGAGGGAGAGGGTCCTGGACTGCATTTCTCCAAGCTCCAGCTCTCTCCAGCTCTTATGCAATGCCCCTTCCCCTTACTCTTCAGTCCCAGGAATGGGAACACTTCTCAATATTCCTTTCGTGTCCCTTAAACCTGCCCACAACTCTGAGAATTATCCCTTTACTAAGGTTTCTTGAACTGCCTGAGTGTCTGTTTTCTGTCAGGACCCTGACTGACACAAATACTACAAAATTTTTATACATTCCCAATTATATTCTAAATATTTTTAAAATTTTCTTTAAAAATGTCAAACTTATGAATAACAAAGTCTGAAGATCTGATAACAGATTAAAGAAGCCAAAAACACATGAAAACTAAGTAGAAGGAAGATGTGATCCTGGATTGCATATGGATCAGAAAAAAATGTTATTATGAACATTACTATAAAGGACATTATTGAGACAATTGACAGAAGTGAAATAAATGTCATAGATTAGGTCATAGCATTATAACAAAATGTTAAATTTCCTGATTTTTATTATTGTACTGCAGTTATATAAGTGCCCTTGTTCTTAGAAAATAGTTACTGAAATAATTAGGAGTAAAGGAGATCATGTCTACAATTTACTTGTAAATGGTTCTGAATAAAATAATAATATATGTAATAAAGAGAGTGATAAATGAAGCAAATGTGAATCTGGGTGGAGGAAAAGATGGGAGTTCTTTGGCCTAGTTTGCCACGTTTGAAATTATTTCAAACTGTGAAGTTTTAAAAAACATATAGGTGATTTTAACAAAATACTTATGTTTGGTACTATTACACAGATAGACACATCAATGGAACAGAGCAGAGAATCCATAAATACATATATGGCAGCATGGATGGGATTCAATACATTAAAAAGAGTGGCATTTGGAAACTTTGCGTGCTGAGGGTAGGAGTGGGGATGGATTTTACTAAAAATGACACACAGTAAACTGAGTAGCCACCCAGAAAAGTTAGTCACTTTATAGGCCAAAATAATTTCCAGATGGATCAAAAACTTAAGCATTTAAAAAAAAAAATACTGGGAGAAAAACCATGCGAGGAGGAGCCTTCATGAAAGGCAGAGGCCGCCACTGTAGGAACCAAAGACTCCAGACACCTGCACACCCAGGCCCTCCACAGATGGCTGCCTTCCCTGACCAGCCCTGGCCTCTCCTCTGACGGGGCCTTTGTATAAAGGATTCAGGAGACGAAGACCTGGGGCGGGGCGGGGAGAGTGACACGGGCGGCAGTGGCAGACGCCTCGGCTCAGGGACAGCACTCGCAGTAGCAAGAAGTGCTAACAGAGGCCGCGGGGGCCAAGCTGAGGTGCCCTCACCATAACGGCTCTGGGGGGCAGTCTGGCTGTGATGCTATTTGTCCACCTTACTGTCCTTCCCTCCGACTACTTTCCTAGTCTGTTTCTTCAGCCTGCTGCTGATTCTATGAGCTACTTGATATTAAATCCCGTTATTGTTTAACATAAGACCATGGTTCATTTCTGTTGCTTTCAACTTATAATATTAAACACACACAGTCATACATACTCATTTTTACATAAATAGTATGTGTGCACACATATATCTATATATATGAATGTGTATATATATTTTTTTATCTCTATACTTGGCTTTTTTCTTTTTTGCCTAACATTACATTTTATGAATATGAAAACTCATACAAAAAGGTAGGAAGGCTAATACAGCAAACTGGTAGCTACTTATGGAGATAGGAAGTTTAATGGTGGAGCTGAATTAAAGCAACTTCTACTTTTTAATCTAAATTCTGTGTTGTTTAAGTCTTTTATACGAATCATAGATTCATGTACTACTTTTTTAAACTATAAATATTTTGATGCAATTTTTTTCAAACGACTCTTTTATTTGTCAAACACCAGAGCTCAAGTCGGGGCAGTGGGAAGGTGATCCAACCCCCGCCCTCGTGGAGGGGCAGTCCCACGGGACACAGGGAACAAAGCAGTCACTCAACAGTGTGGAGGACCCTGCGCTCGGGGAGATGGGGCTGTGGGAGCAGAGCAAGGGCACCTACCCTGGCCTAGGATGTGGCCAGGAAGAGATTGGAAGTCAGGAGGTGAACTGGGGAGAGGAGGATGAGTAGGAAAGTACAGCAGGCAGAGGGAACAGCATCTGCCAAGCCCCAGAGACCTCAGCTGCCTCAGGAAATCCAAAGTAGCTGGAACTCTAGGAGAGAAGGGAGGGGAAAGAGAAATAGAGAGGGGACAAGGTCCCATCACAAAGACCTTGTGAAATCTTATTAAGCAGATTGGACTTTACCCTGAGGGCCAATAGGTAGTCACAGAGGATGTTAAGCCAAAGGGCTGATTGGACTTGACATTTAGCATGATCCTTCATCAGCATTTTCTCTGCCACATTACATCAGCTGTGAAGCAAGATATTCATACTCTCAGTGTCTCACAACAGCAATTATTTTTGAAAACACAAGGCAGTGTTTTCCTAGCATCAGCTGAAGGAGGACCATCCATCCATCTGTCCTCGTTGTGACTCCTGGCTCTCACTGCCAACTTTAGTAGACACTTTCCCCAGAGCCAAAAATACCATCGCTCCTAAACCACTAACTATTAACAAAAACAAAAACCATGAGATTCAAACCCCAGGAAAAACCCAGCCCTTTCCAGAAACTTAGTATAGAGGAATCCCATTAATCTCCTTGGGAAATACTGCTTGGACAGTAGAGGTCTGTTCAGCCACTCCAGGCCCTGCAGGACCCCAGGAGTACATTCATGAACACTGAGGCAGACCATCACCAGAGCCTCAACTGGTCCTTGTTAGCACAGTTACAGATTTGCTGGCACCTGCTGGTATATTGGCTCTCCTCTTCCCATTCCCAATTCCACCAAGCTTAGGGTTTCCTCTTAGCTTGTACCCAAGCATCTGCTTTTAGGCTACTATCTCTCAGGCTCTGAGCTTGAGAGTGTCCCATGACGATGAGCTCTCTTGGGAATTTTCTCTCCTAATTTTATGTCTGATATTTTTCTCTATTAGGACACACATTCTGACTTGCAGACCTTTGCACTTTTACAAACTTCTTGGTGAAATCACCATGATTACGTCACTTGCCATTAGGAATGACAATTAGGAGAAAAATCAATTTTACTTCTTGCTTTTAGTATGCACCATATAGTAACAGCGGCACGAGGAGGAATCCTAAAATTATCCCCAGATTTTCATCCAGCATTAACCTAGGGGAGTATTTTACTATTTTGAAGCACTGAAGGCACAAAGTTCTTTTAGCAGATAAGACAAATAAGAAATGTTATCATCATTGTCTTGAAATACAGTTTCACAACTGTTTACTGTCAAATGATGTATTTCTTTAAAATGCACTGTAAGTCTTCAGTGAATTATCTTTACCAGTATAATTTAAAAAGACAATGTTGATCTCTGTTTCATGACACTCGGGCATGACATCCTTGAGGTAAGGACAGATGATCTCACTGGTGCCCTGTGGCACCCTGGTCAGTTTCTATCTTGTCTAATAAGGTTGAGCTGTGGTCATTATCAGTCCGTCAAGAAAACACTATGAATTGATTGGGCAAAGATATCTCTTTAAAACCACCTCTTTCTGCTTGCTATACTAGACTCTAGTAGAGAGTGGGGAGCCAAAAGGAGCAAATTGTTTGTCTTAAGTAAAAGCTCTCCAGTGTCTCAGAAAAGGCCCTCCATTAATAATCTCAGTGAGTATGTCTCAGGCTAAAAAAAAAATTGGGATTGTAAGCAGGTCAATGTGAACCTTTCTCTCAAAAGTAAGCTCTTATTAACTAAGCTCAATGTCTGATGCTTCAAGATGTCTCCACTTATGGTATTTCCCTTCCATGTGTTTGAAAGAGTCTTGATTTCAGAGCTGGCACTACCATAGGCAAACCACATTCAGAGCAGGAAGGGCTACAACACTCAGTGAGCATTACAGAAAGCGGTCACTGGAGTTGACAAAAGCTACAGGAACCAGGCCCACTGTTGAATCAGTTCAGCTGACATTTATGAAGGACCTATGAGCCTACGGTTTTCTCATTTGTAAAGTGAAAGTAAAAATAGTGTCAACTGCACAGGGTTGTGGGAAAACATAAAGGAGGTCTGTGCGTAAAGCACTTCGTACAGGGCCTGGTACACAATGGCTGCTCCAAGCATATCCTCTATCATCACCTTGTCTCCTTCCTCATTTTAGAGATATCGTGACCTAGGAAGGCTGACCGTCCTGCCCAATGTGAACAGCTAGGAAAGGGAGGAGTGAGAGAGTTAACTCTTATCTGTTGACCCCCAATTCTATGTTCAGTCTGCCTCAACCTGCTGCCTTCTTCAGTACACCAAATGTTAGGTAAGGAAACGCAAAGACAAAAAGGCAACCTTCCTCAACCTACCTGGGCACCATGCACCTCGCACAGACAAGCTAGAGGTGAGGATCCTGTGGCTGGAAGCAGACATCCTAGGAAGAATGCTATTGAAACCACGAAATCAGTTCAGCACTTAGGACCTGGGGGAACTTTAGCTCTCTCTTTTAATATCTCTGGGCTTGGTTCCTCTTCTGTGAAGTGGGAATAATAATGCATGAGTGCCTCGTAAATTGTAGCACGCTACAAGTAGATCTGTGCTGCTTTTGGGGCTCTAGCTCCTGTGCTGGTACAGGGAAGCATCCTAGCCCACAGAGTAGCTGTCACCTCTCAGGGCCCAGAGAATACAGAGAAGACAAAATATAATCTCACTTCCAGAAAACTGGGAGATTTTTATCACACCTGGGAAGCTGATAGGCAATTGGGGCAAGCAATCTCAAGTCCAAGTCAGAGATTTTAGTGGTTAGTCACAACTCAATGTCAAAAAAGCTTTTTAAATTGCCTCCTAGTACTGGTTCCTCCTCACATAAACACAACTTGCATCAAATAATAAGCAATGCAGAAGAAAGAAAGAAAGAAAGAAAGAGAGAGAGAGAGAGAGAGAGAGAGAAAGAGAGAAAGGGAGGAAGGGAGGAAGGGAGGAAGGGAGGAAGGAAGGAAGGAAGGAAGAAAGGAAGAAAGGAAAGAAGAAAGAAAAGAAGATGAAAGCTTTAAAAAAATTTCTACCACCTGGAAACAACCATTATTAACATTAGGTAAAAATCACCCTATGCATACTTCCATGGGAGAAAGATGTATAAGTAGATAGGTAAGTAGAAATACTTACATAAAATAATACTACAACTTATATTTTAATTACAAAATACTAAAGTTACTTTTGTTAAAATTTAACAGAAGGCAAAAACTCAAGTGAAAATGATTTTTAATTATGCTGGTATCAAATATTTCTTCAGCATAAGAAAATTATTTTTTACTAAATGTCATTTTACATAGTATAGAGTGATTCCTGGCAATTAAAAGGGAGATCTGCCAGATTCCCTTCATTTCTTTAATGTATTACTTAGTTTTTGAACTTATTCAATATTTTATTAAATTTATGTTTGATGTTAGTCTGTAATCCAAAACACTGATGAGCAATTTTCTTCTGTTCCTTCAGCTATGTTTTCTTCTAGATGGAGCTCCTTGTGTTTTCAACACCATGTTTCTATTTTTTGTTTGTTTTGCTGTTGCTTTTTTATACAGTTGTGCTATTTTCATTCTGCTCATGCTTAGACCTTTCATTTGCTCTGATATAATAATAGCAGCAATAGTATCCAACACTAAGTTATATAACGCTTTCTACATGCCAGTCACTGTTGTATGCGCTTTCTCTATATCAATCTATTTAATCCTCACACGAATCCTACGATACTATTACTATCCACATTTTACAAATAAGGAACTTCAGGCATAAAGAGGTTAAGTAAGTTGTTCAAGTAACTTGTAAGTAGCAGGAGCAGATTAGAAAGTAGACATTCTGGCTCCAGCATCCATTTTCTTAACCACTGTACTTCCCACCACTTGTTTTGTAGGGAACTACAGTTGCAGGGCTGGCCACTCCTCTTCTGTGTACTTTTCCTGTAGCCTGAAGGTATGGTGAGTGGACAGGGAGCACTCAGCTTAGAATGTGACCCAACTTGGAGGCTTAGTTTACAGTAATAGGATTCACTCCGCCTTGTTGAGGCTTCATTCTGATCTCCTTAGAGTTCCCCCCTCTTGGATTTACCCTCTAGTTTAGCCTAGAGCCCTCACAGCCACAGAAAAAGGATTCACTTGCAACCACCTCACCCACTTCTCCCAGCTACCATTTCATGTCTTTCCAGTCAAAAAAGGGAGGAGATTCCTCCATGGTTTTCTTTTCTCCTGACTGAGGGTATAAGAGTTCTCAAGACTTTGGTGACTCACAGTTACGACTTCTAGAAGATGGGGTTCAGAACCTTTCAATGTGATGCACTTCCTCTCAAATCCTGGGTCTTCTCTGGATTTGTTCCTTATTGGCTACTTTTTGAAGTCTGTGGCACTACAATGTGCCCTATTCCTTGTTATTTTATTGCAGTAAAATATTTTGCTAATTTGTATGGACATGGGGGGAGTGATTATTCATTTATTTAATTAGGTTTGTATTAGAAAAGGAAGGCTCCATGAGGTATACTCACTCACCACCCTGTATCAAATATGCATTGTTTTGGGGTTTTTTTTTTAAGGTTCCAAGGTACCTAAATTTTATAAATATGATAGGAGAAATAAGGTTCCTATGGGTAAGAAGAAACATAAAACCCTAAAAACTAAAGTACATACATTCTATACAATGGAATACTACTCAGCAATAAAAATAAACTATTGATACATAAAACATAGATGAATTTCAAAGGTATGGTGCTAAACTAAGTCAGACTCAAAACTCTACATAGTTTGAGTCCATTCATGAAGGCAAACAACAAGGAACACTAAATAATAGGTCAGTGGTTGCCAGGGGCTAGAGCACCAGTGTGGTGGGAGAAGACAACAACAAAGAGGAAATCTTTCTGGTAATATAACTGTTCTATACTTTGATTAACATGGTGATTTTATGCATTTACCAAAATTCATAGAACTGTACATTAAAGAGGTTAATTTTGCTGGAAAAAAAATAAAGCAGCTCATAAAGAAAAATGTTATGTGGAAGAAACTTTAGAATAACCCACTCAACTGACAAGAGAGAAAGCAAGAGAAGGGTGAATGACACTGTCACCTGAGGCAGTGGGCGTGGCTAGATGGGAATCGGTCTCTTGACCTCCATCCAGGATCCTTAGCATTGCAGCAGTCTTTTCCAGTTTTGTAACCTTGACCCACAATAAGAAATACATCATTATCACATCTTCTGGAGATTAAAACAGCACTTATTTTTATTGAATTGGGGTTACACTGATTAATAAAATTATATAGGTTTATGGTATACAATTCTATAATACATCATCTGTAGATTGTATTATATTCTCCACCCAAGTCATGTCTCTTTTCATCGCCATCTACTCCCCCTGCTTTATTCCCTCCTGCCTTCCCCCACCTCCAGTTCTCTCTGGTAATCTCCACTAAAACAACACTCATTTATTAATATCTCAGTTCTCAGTTCTGCACAAGTCTGTCACAGTGCGGCTGGATCCGTCTCACAAGGCCAAAGCAAAAGAAAGCATCAACGGACCTGGACTCTATCTGGAAGTTCTAGGGAAAAAATCCATTTCCAAAACCATGCAAGTTTCTGACGGAATTCAATTCAAGGCAGTTGTGGGACTAAGTTCTTTTCTTTATTAGCTGTGAGCTGGAGGTTGTTCTCAGGTTCTAAAGTCTCCCCACATTCCTTATTTCAGGGCTTTCTCCATCTTCAAAGCCTGCAACAATGGGTCAAGCCTTCGTGTGCTTTGAATCTTTCTGACAATCCTTTCTACATTCACCCATGTGAAAGCTCTGCTTTTAAAGGCTTATGTGATCACTTTGCACCTGCCCAGATAATCTAAGATTAACTAATTTAAAGTCAACTGATTAGTAACCTTAATTACAGGAATACCTTATTTTATTGCTCATTTTATTGCACTTCGCAGATATTGCATTTCTACAAATTGAAAGTTTGTGGCAACCCTATGTGGAGCAAGCTTATGGGCTCCATTTTTCCAACACCATTTTTTCATTTCATTTCTCTGTCACATTTTAGTAATTCTCACAATATTTCAAACTTTTTCATTCTTATTATATTTGTTATAGTAACTTCAAAACTTTAGTGGAAAAAGTAACTGCAGGTATGGTGTGGATCACAAGAGAACTAGAATTAGATGTGGAACCTAGAGTTGTGACTGACTTTCTGTAATCTCATGATTAAACTTTAATGAATGAGGAGTTGCTTCTTACAGAGGAACAAAGAAAGTGGTTGCTTGAGATAGAAACTACTCTTCATGAAGAGGCTGAGAAAATTGTTAAAATGACAATAAAGGATTTAGAAAATTATATAAATTTAGCTTGTAGAGCAGTAGCAGGGTTTGAGAGGACTGACTTCAATTTCGAAAGTCTTACTATGGGTAAAATGTTATCAAACACCATCATGTGCTACAGAGAAAAAAATTCACGAAAGGAAAAGTCAATCGATGCAGCCAACTTCCTTGTCTTTTTTTAAGAAATTGTCACAGCCACCCCACTCTTTGACAACCACCACCCTGGTCAGTCAGCAGCTATCAACACTAAAGCAAGACTGTACACCAGCAACAATTAGACTCACTGAAGACTCAGATGTTAGCATTCTTTAGTATTTTAAAATTCAGGTATGTACATTGTTTTTTAAATATAATGCTTTTGTACCCTTAATAGACTACAGTATATGTAAACAACTTTTACATGCACTGGGAAACCAAAAACTTCATGTGACTCACTTTATTGCGATATTTGCTTTACTGCAGTGCTCTGAAACTGAAATCTTAAAATCTAAGGTAGGCCTGTACATCTGCAGCATCTCCTTTGCCATGTAACATAACACATTCACAGGCATGCCAGCAGAGGTGAAGGTACTGGGGGCCAAACTTCTGCCCACCACATACATTTTACACAGTGACCTAATATATACACATATACATGAAATAAAATTTAAAGTATGCTTAGTCCACACTCTGATGCTTTTAATATTATATTTATTATTTGTTTATTTTGTATGTCCCTTGCTCTAGGGGATATATCAGGAATATATTATTTTAAAACACCAATGGTAACATATTATATCAACTTCATTAATGGGCTACAACCTCTACTATATCTTTTAAAAAGGTCAACATGCCCTTTTAAATTCCCATTTGCAATACTAGGCAAATGGAAGGGCCTTAGGGGTCTGTGTGGCCCCTGAAATTTTATGAAAGTTATGGGAAAAGTTAAATAATCATGAGAAACACAGATAAACCCATGTTGGGGACATTCTGCAGGGTATCTCACCAGTGCAGGTCATGAATAATGAGGAAACACTTAGGAACTGTCACAGATCAGAGGAGACTGGGGAGACATGACAAATGAATATAATTTAGTATTCTGGTTTGGATCTTGGAATAGAAAAAAGATATCAATGGGAAAACTGGAAAAAGTCAGCCTGGGGTTTGAATAGTAACATATAAATGTCAGTTTCTTTACAATAGCCAAGATTTAGAAACCACCTAAGTGCCCATCAGTAGATGAATAAACCAAAAAAACTGGTATTTACACAACAGAATAGTACACAGCAGTTAAAAAAAGGAATTCTTACCTTTTGCGACAGCATGGGTAGAACTGGAGTCTATTATGCTAAGTGAAATAAACCAGTCAGTGAAAGACAAATACCACATGATCTCACTTTTAAGTGGAATCTAATAAACAAAACAAACTAGTGAGCAAAATAGAACCAAAGGCATAGAAACATGGAATAGACTGACATCTAAAGAAGGGAAGGGGTGGGAGGAACTAACTGAAAGACAGTGAAGGGATTAGTCAAAGAACATGTATGAATGACCCATGGACAATGGTGTGGGGATTGACTATGGGATTGGGGGGTGGGCTGGGTGGAGGGGTCAATAGCATAAACAATAAAATAAGAAAAGCAAGAATAAAAAATAAGTTTGAATTAATAAGAAAAAAAATGTACCTGGTGATTTAAGATGTTAACAATGAGGGGTATACAAGGTCTCTACACTAACTTTGCAACTGTGTTGTAAATCTAGTATTATTCTAAAATAAAGTTTATTTATAAAACATTACAAGTATCTGTGCATTTTTCTGTGGGATCTGTGAACTTTCTATCTTCAATCCATGATCCAGAAATACTTAAATACCCACTGTCCAAGGCTTCCTGCTGCTTTCCTTAACCACTACTTCCTAAATATTGTCTCCTTCTTGCTCTGTCACATCTTACCCTCAAAAAAACCAAAACTTAGCCAGAGACTGGGGCAGGGGAGAGTGGGAAGTTATTGTTGAATGGGTACAAAGTTTCAGTTTGGGAAGATGAAGTGTTCTGGAGATGAAAGATGGTGATAGTTGTACAACACTGTGAATGTGCTAATGCCACAAAACTGTACATGCCACAAAACTGTACACTTAAAAATGATTTCAGTGGGCTCTGGCCAGGTCACTCAGTTGGTTGGAGGGTTGTCCTGTACACCAAAGGGTTGCAGGTTCAATCCCTGGTCAAGGCACATATGGGAAGCACCTAATCAATGTCTCTCTCTCTGGCAGCCTCTCTCTCTCAAATCAATAGGTGGCCTCAGGTAAGGATTAAAATAAATAGATACATAAATAAATAATTTAATTAAAAAATAAATAATGGAATTTGTGCTGATATATGCTATCACATAAACCTTGAAAACATTATCTACATGAAAGAAGTCAGACACAAAATACCACACAGTATGATTCCATTCATATGAAAATGTTCTAAAATTGTGGTGATAGTTGTGTATATCTGTAAATATACTAAAAACTACTGAAACATATACTTTAAATAGACAAACTATATGGTATATGAATTATATCTCAACAAATCTGTTAGAATTATTAACTAGTTATAAATCTAGGATCACATTTTATTTGAACTTACTAAGACCTTAAGTGGTATCCAGTAAATTCTGGAACCAGATTCTGGTGACATGCTGGAAAAATGAAGAATAAAAGACTGAGATTTAGAACAGCTGGCAGAAAAGATCAGGAAGGTCTGTGACCGGGCACGGTAGCTCTCCTTTCAGGGTGGCGAGAACAAAGGCAAAACTATAAAACACACTGGCTTGAAGTTGATCAGACATCTTTATTCTGGCCCATACCATTCATTAAGCAATCTACACAAATTATTCCCTTTTTCTCTGTCTCAAGCAGCAGCAGCTGCATTGAGGCCAGAAGTGGAAGACACAGCAGCAGAAGATCTTGTAGAGAAAAACTAACAGGCGAGATCTCTGTTAATTCCAGCTTAGTTGAAGTTAGAACAGGAAAACTATATGTGTGACATTCCAAGGACTCTTCTTCAAAGCTGAGGCCTGCAGAGGGCTAGCTGAAGGATGCAGGTGAAGGCTCACAAAAGCGCCCAGCTCAGCAATCAATCCAAAGTACCTAAAAAGACAAAGAGCAATGTATAAAGCAAGGTGCCTCAAGAGTTGGATGAGTGTAACAAACTGGGCAAGGTTAAAATGAGCTGCTTTGGTGCTGGCAGTTCTCTAAGACCAAAAAACTTGTTTTGAAAGATATCTGTCCAAAAGGTCCTTGGGGGAAAAACATGTCAGCACAGAGAGCAGGCAGTTGGGAATCAGGCATACTGGTCTGGAGAGTTAGAAACAAAGGTGGGAAAAAGCCCAAGAAGTTGTGTTAATGAGCATTTGTGGACACCACACAAGAGAAGAGTGATACAAAATACATGAGGTAAGCTCTCTAAGCAAAGAGTTGATGATCGTTTAAGAAAGTTTCAGTTCAAGATGGGACACTGAGCCCATAAGTTTGCATGCCCTGTCATCCAACGTTCTATTCAAAAAGAAAAAAGGCTTAAAAAAACATATAAATCTTCAACAAAGAATGGGGAAGGGGGGCATCGGCAGTTAAGAGATTTCAACGAAAAGCTGAGTAACAGAAATCTGATTTTAGTATGTTAATATATTTATTAAGAAGAAAAATGAGCCCAGAATGAACAAAGGAGCTGCTGCAGTAGAGGTGGGAGCCCGCCTGAGTAGAAGACCCACGCAGAGGCTGCAGACTCACGCCAGGAATGATGGAAAGACAGAAACAGCTGGCCCCATCTCTCCACAACCCTCCCTGAAGGCAGCACTACCAGAAAACAAGGATTTAAGCCTACCTTGGCAGGAAAACATGAGGGCTCTCTTCTAAAGAACTAAAGGAATTATATGGAGAAGTAGAGCCACTTTTGAAAATGCTAGTTCTCCACATAAAGCTTTCTGCATTCTGGCCTTTTGGGGACCCCACCGTAACATCTAGTCCCACTCCTGATCACACTAAAATAGAACCACCAGGCAAAACAGTTTCCAACAACCACCTTATTCCCTCATTTTTAAATACAATTAAAATTACCAGGCATTTGAAGAAATCCTATATAGTGAGAGACCAAAATTTACTTTTTTAAAAAAGTGAGAATGTAAATTCCTGCTGAGACCAACTGAAAAAAGTGATTAAACTATTTAAAAAAAAAATCTTTTAGGCATTGAAGCGGCATCAAGAAAAGGCAGATCCAAAGTCCAGAAAAAGCAAGAACAAAGTAAACCTAGCCTTTAAAGCTGTTTTTGCCCTAAAGGTATCTTTCAATCCAACAGATCAATCCAAGAAACAACTATGATTCTGGCAGGCTCAGCTAACGAAGAATCAAATCCCAGAGTCTCCCAAGTGGGAAGGCCTGGTAATCTGTCCTCCATCCCCCTTTTTTTAAAGCTGAAGCAAATATATGGGTAATTTTGTTTATCTTTGACTGTATAACATAGCAACGATAATGCCTTATGTGAACTGACAAAGACAAACAATGAAACAAAAATAAATGACAATAACATATGTGTGGCAGAAGAGAGACTTAAAAGTAGAGTTCATAGATTCTAAGATCCAATTTTGCTGAGGGGAAAAGTACTACTAACATTAGGCTTTGATAAATTCAGGATGCATGAAGTAACTAATGGAGTAACAACTAAAAGAATAGAACGAATGAACTAAAACAACTAACTTCCAGAACAGAACTTCCAAAGGAAAAGAACTAGAACTAACTTCCAAAGCAAGAGGAAAAAATGGAATAAACAACTATTCTTTAAAAAAAGGGGCAACAGCCCTGGCTGGTGTAGCTCAGTGGACTGAGTGCCAGCCTACAAACCAAAGGGTCCTGGTTCAATTCCCAGGCAGGGCACATGCCTGGGTGGTGGGCCAGGTCCCCAGTAGGGAGCCCGCAAGAGGCAACCACACATTGATGTTTCTCTCCCTCCCTTTCTCCTTCCCTTCCTCCCTGTCTAAAAATAAATAAATAAAATCTTTAAAAAAAAAAAAAAAGGCAGGGCAGAGTAATTGAAGAGAAAAAATAAAACACAGGCAAGGCAAACAGCACAAAATGAGATAGATTTAAACCCATACATACCACTAAGTACATCAAATATAAATTATCTGTGTGTATGCTAGTTAAAGACTGTTAGTCTGAATTTTAAAAAATAATCCAATTATATACTATTTGCAAAGATATGGAAATGTAAAAATAAAATATATATATATATACCATGCAAATAATTTTAAAAAAGCTGGTACACTTTTATAATATTAGAATAGACTTTAGGACAAAAAGCACTACTAGAAATAACAATGATCAATTTATAAATACAAAAACTCAAATACTAAAAATATGTAACAATATTAAATCTATACCTAATCACATGGTCTCAGAATATATAAAGAAAAAACAGACCCAGAAATATAAGTAGAAATAGTCCACAATCATAGTACACTTTAACACACAACTCTCAAGAATTGATTAAATAAGCAGACAAGAGAAATTCTTTAGAAACACAAAATCGGAATTCTACAATAACGAAACTTGACGGTGCACCCAACTACATAATACACCTTTTCTTCAGGGACACGCAAAACATTCACAAAGTTGCCCATACACTGGGGTCATAACTCAAGTTTCAAATATTCCAAAGGACAGAAATAATAGAGTACATTTTTTTTTAAAACAATGCAATTATCATTAACAAAAAGGATAACTATAAAATTCTCATGCTTTTTTGGAAATTAAGAAATATTCATTTAAGTGATGCACAGACCCAAAAAATCAAGTTAAGAAACATTCAGCCCTAAAAAAGGAGAGTGAAAAAGAAAAAAAGAATTTCAGCCCTGGCTGGTGTGGCTCAGTGGATTGAGTGACAGCCTGTGGACTACATGGTTGCTGGTTCGATTCCCAGTCAGGGCACATGCCTGGGTTGCGGGCCAGGTCCCTGGCTAGGAGCCTAAAAGAGGCAACCAATTGATGTTTCTCTCTCACATCAATGTTTCTCTCCCTCTCTTTCGCCCTCCTTTCCCCTCTCTCTAAAAATAAAGTAAAACCTTCAAAATTTAAAAAAAAAAATTTAAACCAAATGATAATAAAAATATCAATTAAAACATGAGATACAGCCAAAGCAGAAAGTAGTGGGAAATTTATAGCTTAAAATATATACAGTATCGAAAAAGCCTGAAAATTAACAAACTAAAAATCTATCTCAGGAAAAGAGTAGGAAATTAAACTCCAAAAAAGTGAGAGAAGTTGGAAAAGAGTAGGAAACTAAACTCCAAAAAAGTAAGAGAAGTTGGAAAAGAGTAGGAAACTAAACTCCAAAAAAGTAAGAGAAGAAATAATAAAGAGCAGAAACGAATAAAATATAAAGCAGAATTATGTGTCAGTCAACAGAGCTAAAGGTTGGTTCTTTGAAAAGGCTGAGAAAATTGATAATTCTCTAGTGAAAGTGATCAAAGGAAAAAGCGAAAAAGTTCTGATAACACAAAGAATAAAAAAAGGGATGTCAATAAATACCTTATATTCATTACAAAGATAATAAAAGTATACTGTGAAGAATTCTATGCCAATAAATTTGAAAATTTAGATATACAAATTCCTAGAAAAACTGTAACTCCTTACAGGGGGGAGGTGTCTCACAATAAATAAAGAGGAACAGAATAGTTTTAAAACCATTCTAAAAATTGAATCAATAATCAAAAATCTTCCCACAAAGAATATTCCAGGCTCAGATGGCTTCCTTGGTGAATTTCACCAGTCAAAGAAGAAATCATTCTAAGTTTACAATAAGTTTTCCAGAGAACATTAAAAAAAGGGTATATTCTCCATCTAATTTGAATGAGGCCCACATATAGTATAAAAAAATACCAATCTCCCTCATAAACATGATGCAACATTTGCATTCTGAGAATTCTCTCTTACACACACACACCCCTCCCCCCCCCGCACAGTAAGCCTAATTACTAGGAAAACACTAAAAGCTTACTCTTTGACATCAAGATGCTTGCTACCACTACTTCCACTCAGCACTAGTGGAGATTCTAGCCAGTGCACTATGGCAAAAAAAACTTTAAAACATAAGAATTAAAAAGAACTTTACAAAAATGTCATTATTGGCGGATAGTACTGTTTGATTAAGGAAATACAAAAGAATAATTATATAATCATTAGAATTGAAAAATATATCATGTTCATGGCCTGGAAGATTCACTATTGTAAAGATATCATTTCTCCACCTATCTATATATAGACTCAATGCCAATCATATCAATATCCCTTTTTGTGAAATTTGACACGCAGATTCTAAAATGTACATGAAAATACAAAGAATCAAAAACACTTAAAGAACAAGGTGGAAAGATTTGCTCTCTTGGATAAAACTACTATAATTGAGACAGTGTGGTTCTGACATGGGGATAGAAAAACAGATCAACAGGAGAGAACAAAAAGCCCAGAAACAGCCTTGATTTATAACCAAGGTAGAAATGTGAGAAAATGATATGGTCAACCGGATATTCAGAAATAAATAAATAAATAAATAAATTAGACCCCTACCTCAATCCAATAAATAAAAAGTCAACTCTAGTTTTATGAAAGACAAACTATAAATATTTTAGCATATTAAGAGAATGTCTTCATAACCTTGGGTTAGGGAAAAATTTGTTATTCAAAGACGACATAAATAGCATTATCTATACAGAGTGAAAAGGAAAATCATAAACCAGAAAAATATATTTGTCTCTCATATACTGAATAAGATTCTATTCAGAATATATAGGTATTATTATAAATCAATAATAAAAAAGGCAAAATATCCAAAAGAAAAATAGGACAAATACCCACAAAAAAATGGACATGCCTATGAAAAGATGCACAACATCACTTGCAATGAGGGAAATGCAAATTAAAACCACAATGCAATTTTCACTTATATTACTACCAGATTGACGAAACAAAAACACTGATAATACCAAGTGTTGGCAAGAATGAGGAGCAATGAGAATTATCATATATTACTGGTATAAATGTGAATCAGGTATACAGGAAGCTCTGCAGTACCTACAAAAGCGAGATGCACATATCCTACATCCCAGCAATTTTATACATATACATATACATACCCCCCCCAAAGAAAAACATACAAGAATTTTCATAGCAAATTGTTCATAATAGCACAATATCCAAATAAAGACATGAAAATGGTTATGTTGTAGTATTGTCATATTGTGGCATGCCACACACCAAAGAAGATGAACAAACTAGATATAAGCACAATCACAAAGAGGAATCCCATAAGTGAATTAACCTAAAGAAAACAACTATATTTATGGATGTAAGCTTATGTAATAAAATTATAAAGAAAATCAAAGAAGTAATTACCAAAAAGTCAAGATACAGTTATGTCAGGACAGGTCATGTGAAGACATAAAATAAAGAAGGAACACATAATGGAGCTTCTGGGGCTAACAATATTCTACCTCTTGGCCTAGTTGTTGGTTACAATGCTGTTCATCTTATTATTTATTGACTTTACATTTGTTTGTGTTATATTTCATAAGGGAAGACTTACAAAAGAATATACACATATAAACTTATTTGCATAAAATATCCAGAAGATTATAAGCCTCATAAGAGTTGCCTGCAGGAAGAGGAACCTGTATGAGGTATTAAGGGACAGAAAAGATAAGAGGAAGACTGTTCACTGGACTATTTTCCAACTTCTACACTCAATTTACAGATACAACATGGAAGATTTAATTCTGATAAGATGATATAAATCTTATCCACCTCAAAAATGTGAAAGAATAAGTATAGATGACACAAAGCAAGAGCTAGAAGTGGGCTAAAAACAGGAAAAGAAAAGACAAGTGCAATAATAGTCACACCTTACAAAAGGGAGAAAAGAAACATGTTGAAAGTCGGGTATAATGAAAAACAAGACATTTTACTGTGTTATATAAACTGTAAAAATAATGATACAACTACCAAAAGACAGGAAGGAGGGAAGGAATTTATGCTAAATCTTCATTTATCATAGCAGGAACTGATAATAACTGCAGTTGATAAATCAAGGAGGAAGCATATTACTTAGAAATATAAGTAAACACCTGAAAGCTAAAAACAAAAACAAAGGGTGAGAGCCAAGAGCTGCACTTCATTATATGACATTAAGTAACTATTTGATTTTTAACCATGGATATATATTACCTTGATTAAAAAAGAAATAATTTCCTAGTTAAAACATACACATCTAAAGACATAAGAACATTTGTTTTACCAGGTACTAAATAATACTAAATCCACAAGGGCCAAAATTCTGATCTATTAATTTAATACAGCACAGAGGATTCAATTACTAAGATTATTGGATTGGAACATGAAAATGAACACATTTACCACTCAATAAATGGCATTTATTAAAAATCCAAGCTAAGCACTATGCCATGGCAGAGGCTGGAATGGAAAACTGCGTAAGATCTCTCCACTTCTATTCCTGGCACGCTCAAATTAATTTACTATCCACAGAGCACTAGTGTTATGTCTTTAAAATACAAATCTGATCATATTACTCATCTCTGAAGAGCTGGTAATTAAAAATGAGCAGGTAAAGTAGGCTCCCAACATTTTTGATTGGTCAAAAGTTGCTTGCCTTAGGTAGGCAGCTAGCAAGTCATTTTTAAGAATAATGAGTAGACAGAGAGGCTTAAGAAAACTCTACAAATTAAGAAAATACTTGCTAGTCATGGGAAGCTGGTCATGGGAATTTATCTCTAAAGACATTTAAAAGAATATATCAAAAGGGCCAGGGGCTTAGACTGATATAAAGAGGCAAAACAAAGGTTTAAATATAATAAATCAAGAAAAGATTTCTGAAGGTAATGAGGCTTGAAGGAGGTAATGAGAATACCTTGGAATATGTGTAAGGAGGAGTAAACTGATCATATTTAGGAATTAAGTAGCAGAAATAGTTCTAAGAGAAGGTAGCTAAAATGAAGTATTGCAAATATTTCAATGACAAGATTTAGTTAGTGAACAAGTTAATCTAAAATTCCTAAGGATACAGGTAAACACAGAATCTCTGCAGCAAAATAATCACTTAACACAGACTGTTGAAGAAAAAGAAACAAGAAGTAACCCTTTAAATGTTGGCAATTGTTTCTGATTTCTAGCACTTTGAGGGAGAAAATTTATATCTAGGGGGAAAGCAAAGTAGGAATTAAACATTAGAATCCACCTAATTCCACTGAGGTCTTACTCTCCCATTTCTTTATGATTAGCAATTCTCAAGTAGAAGTTCTAATTCACCAAAGGAATTAGAATTTTTAAATCTCAGCAGATTTAGCAAGCAAGTTAATTTTTTCTATCTCAATAGGAAGTAGGGAGAAAGAATTATTCCTACACAAACAAGGAAGATACATGCATCCATTTTATACAAGGCTTCAAAGTCAGATCATTAGCATGGAAAAGACAGCTAGAAAGTTACCAACTGTTAGAAAACTTACCTTCTAGAAAAGCAAATTCATCCACAGCCTCTATTGCATTATCTGAAACACAAGGTAAAGGGACATCAGCCCCAAAAACACAACCCACACCTTGAAGGGGGCAAGAGATTTTACGCAAATTGGGAAATTTCTAAAATTTGCCCCTTTGCTATCTTGAGATTCATTTCTACTCCACCACCAAATCTTAACTATAAGCTCTCTCTCTCTACAATAGCAAGAAAAGCTGGGCAGTTACTGACTGTTCAGTGAAGGGAATCTCTGCTCTGAGCATCATCAGAGAAGAGTTTGGCAATGAAGCGGGGAAAGTGAGAAGACTATATACAAAAGCTTACATATCTATGATGGTTACCACCTATAAAGAAGAGCCAGAAATCAAATCCCCAGTTTCTAGAGGAAAAAGAAGTGTCAAGGCTGGTACAACATGGCAGAAAGCCTCAAGAGTCTAGTCAGCTTTTGCAACAGCTAGGCTCCCTTCACACTCTGCCCCAACATACCTCCAGGCACTCAAAGCACAGAGACTCTAAAGGTAGGGCTTTCTAACACCATGGCAGTGCAACGGAAAACATTATAGAGTGAGACCCTGTTGAACTAGGCAGCATTTTACAGTGATGTCTTCTCAACCAGCAAGAGGGAAAACTTCACCCAGCCTCCCATATCAGCCCCCAGTACCAGACACTGCAGTGACACTCTACCCAAATCTCTCCTCTGAAGGGTTTTCCTCTTTCCTTGTTGAGCACAGCAGTAGGCATCTTTTGCAATAGTCTCCACAAACAGTTCCTGTGAAGCAAACAGAAATGTACAGTAAGCCCTCACTTAATCTTCTGAGACTTTAGGTGACATACCGTATAACAAAACCAATTCCACCTTAGACTAAGTGATATAAACAACAGCTAAGCTCCTATGGCATCTCATCAACATTACACGGAAACAATGTTGAACAAAAACGAAGATTACAGGATCCGCTGTACTTAGGGGTAGTAGCACAATTTTTGTCAGTGCTCCTATTTGTGAGTAGGGGCAGGGGTGAAAGGGGGCTCAGATGCCTAGGGAGGTTCGAAGGGAAGCTATAGGTTGCCCTGGACTTCTACAGGTGTATTCCCCCTTCCTTCCCGCAGTAGGCCAGGACCTGTCCCTCCTCCCTCATTTGTAAATCCACACCACTCATTCACTTGAGACTCCTACAAGTTATCTGGTAGATACTGGAGATGCAAATTAAAGTCGTTGTCCACGCCCTCAGGATGAGGCAGGTATGCTGACAAACTACTACTACTGTACATACTTTTCCTGCCTTCCCTTTCAACACTCGCACCTCACAATCCGGTCCCAGACATTCTCATTTCCGGGTCTACAGCACACACCTCCCAGGCCCTCCTCTTCCTTCTCTTTCTCCACCCCCAACTCTGGCCCCCGCCACCGCTAAGTCCCACCCCTAGCCATGCTCTCCGCTCCCATCCTTGAGCCCCTGGCGCTCCCGGCGCACCGCGGCTCGTGCCAGAATGAAGATGGCTTCTTGTCCCGCAAGCGTCACGTCGGGGTCCGCCTTAACCAAGGCCTTCACTCGCGCCAGAGGCAACCTGGAAAGACGAGCCCCGGGCGCACTCGTCGGGGCTTGCGGCTGCGGGGCCGCTACCTCCCCACTCGACCCCTCCTCCTCGCGGGGAGTCCCGCTTCCAGCAGCCGCCGCCGCCGCCGCCATCCGGGCACCGAGCGTGCTGCGCGCGGCCGCCGACTGTGCACGCGCAAGCGGCGCCAGCCCCTTTCCCGCGCGCAGTAGAGGCCACGCCCTCTGAGGGCACGTGGCCCCGCCCCTCACGCAGCCCTACTCTCCTAGGAACCCTTAAGAGTGAGAGTGTTGATGAGTTGGAACCTCGGGAAGTTTGTGGCGGTTCATAGGTACGGCCGCACTTCACCGCCACTGGACTGTAGTGACCTCCTTTTCGGTTCCCGGTGACCACCGGTGCCGTCCGGCCTAGTTGAGCCAAGGCACCGCCCCATAGTTGGTGAATACGGTCTGGGACTTGCTAGTGCCGGGAGGAGCGCTCAGACCTGGAGAAACCCAGACCGGACCCGCAAGAATCTTGGTCAACTCAGATTGATACCGAAGGCTGCGCCGGAGAGCCCAGCGTGAGAAGAGGGTACCGAGGAGGGCGCGAAATTTGGACCAGCTTCAAGGAGAACAAGATGCTCTTCAATGAGGGATAGGACTTCGACAGGCAAAAATGGAAGAAGTTCGGTCTAGAGAGGAAAAAGGATAGAGGCTGGAAAACGTGACGTATCTACCACGCGGCACAAACATTCAGTCAAGAGTTGCTTCACAGTATTGCTTCTCAAACTTTTGTCGCAGGATCCTTTATAGTCAGAATTTATTGAAGACCCGAAAGAGCTTTTGTTTCTATAAGTGATATTGATATTTATCATCTTAGAAATTAAAACAAAGTTTTAAAATATTCACTTAATACATTACATGTTAACATAACATTTTTATGACAAGTAACTTACTTTTATAAGTTAATGAGAAAATTCTCTGTAATGCCTGGCTTAGACAACTGGATTTTCTCGTGCTTCTCTGTGTTAACACTGTCACTTGTCACGTACATCTAGAAGACTCCATTGCACCTTACTGAGGTAATGAGAATGAAACTGCAAATAACCTCTTCATATTATTAACGAAACTGAACCTTAGCTGTTTCTTTTAGTGTCTTTCTAGAGAAACCACCAAGCTTCTTCCCAGAGCCTCTTCATTAACCAGGCCAAACAAGATCAAACTAGTTTTCGTGGCTAGAGGGTGCAGACCAACTACCCTCCTTTCCACCATAAAAGTCACTAATAGGTTGCTGCTGGGGCATACTGATTTGAGCCTTGACTCTGATCTCCTTGTGTGGCTTTCTCAAAATAAATCCTCTGTGCAAAAAACCTCTGCCTCTGGGTTTGACTTTTCAGTTGTGCAACAAACCCATTTACCTGAATTGTTTACATTAAGAAAATAGTTTTGACTTCATGAACCCCTAAAAATGGTCCTTCAGAACAAACACACACAACCTCCTCGTTGGTCCCCACAAAATACTAGAGGAAGAGTTGATGTTTGCAATAATAGGTTTAATCTAAGTCAATTCTTTTAATAATAGCTCCTGTTTGTTTTAAGCATTTATTATGTGCATGGTTCATAGTGCTTTCCATTTATGTAAATCATATTGACCTACATCATTTTCATAATGCCCTATTTGAAATAGGTAATATTTTAGCCTTGTTTTACAATTGAGAAAATTGAGACAGATGGTTAATTCACTGAGGAATAGAGTGAAAAAATAAAACAGAGTCACTATAATCAGTCGGCTAAATTACTAAAATCAAGTAGGTTCAGGTTTGAGAAAACAATTCTACTCTTGTTTTAACTAGCCTGGTAAACTTTTGAACTATGCAGTCCTACATCAATGCACGGATATACGTCAGACCTCCAGATAACTTTCTGATTACTCCTTGTAGAACTAAGGAGACAATGTTCGTGTATACAGACTTCCTGATATCCAGTATCCAAACCATCTGACATCCATTATCCATACCATCTGTCATCTAGAGAATTACTACCTTGGACCAATCCAGAGGCTAAGAATGCAGAATTGACTCAAGACTGTACTTTTTACTGTAAGGACTCTTAGCTTTTCTTTCTTCTTCAGAACACTCTGGATACTGCCTAATTGTGTTTATAGTTTACAAACCCTAAGATTCTTGAGTAAGTCTTTATCACTTATTTCTAGTCAAAGCCTCGTGATTTCATTTATAGTTGGCCTATGTCACCCACAGGGGAATTCGGTGAAGCCAAAATGAGTTTGAATTAGATAACATCTGAAATCACTCTCCATTCCAAATGATGTAGTAAACTCTACTGACTGAATTAGCAGAACGCTCTTGTTCTTGGCTGAGATTACAATCTTCAGTAGGGTATCTGAGTCACTGAAATTTTCACTGCAGCCTCCTTTTAGTCCTGAGTCCATCTTTACATCATATTTGTGAATACTCCTGTACTAGGAAAGCTCTACACAAAATTTATAAAAGCATGGACAGATTTTTGTGTCACCTTGCAGTAGAACACTTCACGGAGCACTATTTCAACTGTGTCAAAGTAGGTAAGTACTAATAGTGGCCTAAATTCTGAGTTAATACAATAAAAGTTGACCACTATGTGGGCAGGGTTCATTAAGACTTCCTGAGGGTTCTAAGTCAAGTTGGTGTTTGGAGGATTCTCTCTTTAACCTCCCTCTCTTCCCAGTTGTCTCTCATTTAGTCATATTTTCCCTACCTTTCTTCCATTTCTTCCTCTTCTCCTCCCTTTTCTCCTCACAATGCCTATTTTTTCCTCACCACATGACTATTTTATCACTTGGCCCAGCTCCATACTCCTTTTCCTACTTTTACTATGACTAACAGAAAGAGGTTTATATAGACCACACAGGACTTTCTGACTATGAGCATTAAAAGGCACTAAATCGTGTTAAAGGAGGGAATCATGTTTTACTGTCTTTGAAGTTCAGTGGCAAAAGAACAGAAGAAACGGACGAAGTTCAAAAAAACTACACATAAAAGCAGTTTGCATATCAATCCATATAGGATAAAAGGCTCAAATTATCTTTAAAAGCCTACAAGAAAAAAATGCAAAGAAATTCTGTGTGAGCATTTCATGTAATAAACTAATGGTTAAAAACAACTTACCATCTATCCTTCTGGGGTAAGAGTTCTATCCAAAAGATGTGTACTCAAAGGAAACCAATAACACCTCATTTCTAAATTATTTTTAAAATAATAATATGTGTTGTATGTCATTAAAATATAAACGTCAGCTGAGTGAATTTTAAAGATCTGATTGGCTTTATTTAACAATTCATGAATTGGGCAACATCCAGCCTAGCAGGTAGAAAGGAGCTCTGAGGAACTGTACAACAGGAAAGACTTTTATAGGCGGAAGGGAACAGGAACAAGAAGGTTGTACCTGGCAAAAAAAAAAACAAAAAAACAGGTTGGTTACTGCATGGTTACTTTCCTCTAGCAGGAGTGTCCAACCCATGGCCCACAGGCCACATGAAGCACAGGATGGCTTTAAATGTGGCCCAACACAAAATCATAAATTTACTTAAAACATTATGAGATTTTTTTTATGATTACATGTCACCGTGTATTTAATGTGTGGCCCAAGAAAACTCCTTCTTCCAGTGTGGCCCAGAGACACCAAAAGGTTGGACACCCCTCCAGGGGATGGTAGGAGTCTATCAGGCATATTACCTAATTAGTGCTGATCAGACAATTCATGACTGACTTAAGATTTTATTTCAAGAAGAGGTGAAACTGTCTCGGTTTGGTGATAGGATACTTAGCATCTAAGAGACTCCATTTTGAGCCTGTTGTCCTACTTTTAAAGAACAAAATTCAACTGGGTAAATTTTAAAGATCTTATTAGCTTTATTTAATGATTTATGAATCAGGCAGCATCCAATCTAGCAGATAGAAAGCAGCTCTGAAGAGCTGCACAAGGCATGAGATTTTTATAGACCATAGTGAACAGGAACAAGAATTATACTGGGCGTTTGCTGACTGGTTAAAGCAGAGCTACTTATATGGAGCAAAGGGAAGTCTTGGAACCAGGTTAAGTAACTTGTGCTGAGCTGGCAAGCATTGATTGATTGACTCAGGCCTTCCTTTTCTGGAAGAGCCAAGCATAGAAACTTAAGTTTTGATTTGCTGACATGAGGCTTAGCTTGAGCAACTCCATCTTGGATCTAATTTGGTTACTTTAACATACACATACACACACACATATAGATATATATACACATATATATATAGATATAGATATATTTGTGTGTATATATGTGTGTACATATAGGTATACATCCATATACATATATATATATTTGTGGGGTCAAATGTTAATTCAAAGGGATAACAGAGCATGCTACAGTAAAAAATAAATAATCCATAGGAAGATTTAAAGGGGAAAAATAAAGTATCATGAGCTTGGCTATAGAAACCTTGGGATACAGGGATTGCTAAATCACTTAAAAGCCAAATCATCAGAAAGAGAATCGTATTCAGAAAAAGAAAAGGGAGAAACAAAAGAAAAAAAATTTAAGATCTAAAAATATACATCTTAAAAACAAAAAAAAAAAGTCTACTTTCTTTTAAGATTTTATTTATTCTTAGAGAGAGAGGAAGGGAGGGAGAGAGAGAGGGAGAGAAACATCAATATGTGAAAGAAACACCAATTCATTGCCTCTCACATGCCCCCAACTGGGGACCTAGCCTGCAACCCAGGCATGTGCCCCAACTGGGAACTGAAGCAGTTACCTTTCAATTCGAAGGCCAGCACTCAATCCAGAGTCACAAAAACCAAAGCAAAAAAGCCTACTCTTAATTCAGGGTTTAAAGAAATTGTTTAGGCAGTGATTCCCAATCTTTCCCATCTAACTTTAATTGAAATAGTCTTTCTTTACAGAGCTTAGTGGTACGTTTCTGGTTACAATGAATACATGTTACTCTTGTTATTTAAAAAAATATAATAAAATTAAAAAGAAAGGAAAATTTTCTACCATGGCAAGACTGCAAAGAAAGAAGAAATGTTTACAAAGTGTGGTTGAGGGTATGAATTTACATTGTGTACTGGAAGACATACCTGGTGAATAAATATACCCACCTAGATCAAAGACCATTAACATAAAACCCATTTTCTCTTCTTCCAGAACAGACCAGGTCCTGCAGGATGGTGATAGTTCCACTCAGCATTCCAAGAGCAAACAGGGCCTGATGTGGCCAAACATAAAGGAGGAAATAATTACCTTTGGAGGGAGAGGTCTGAGCAAACCCCTTTGACTTTAGGGCACTAAGAATAAAATATCTCAGAGGCAACTTAACCCTGCCACCCTTGAAGATGTTGTCTCATACTTCTCTCACCAGAGCCTGCAGAACTGAATGGATCTGTCACTATACAAGTATGTGAGTGTTCACATGTGTGTGAGTATAAGAGAAACATTATGATTAATAAATATATTGAAACAGGAATTCCATGGGCACTGATTTTTATTTTTTCGTTGAATAAAAATTGTATACATTTAAAGTATACAGCATGATACTTTGATATGTGTATACATTATAAAATGACTACAACCAAACTAGTTAACTTGTCTATTACTTCCCATAGATATCTTTGTGTGAGTGTGTCATGAGAATGCCCACTCTCTTAGCAAATTTACTCATCTACAGAATTTATTCATTTTATAACTGGAAGTTTGTATCCTGTGATCAGTATCTTCCCTTTTCCTCTAACACCCAGTCTCTGGTAACCATCACTCTATTTTCTGCTATGAGTTTGACTTTTTCTTTTTAGATCGCACATGTACGTGAGATCATGTGAGATTTGTGTTTCTGTGTCTGATTCATTTCACTTAGTATAATGTCCTCCAGATTTATTCATATGTTTACCTATCTTGGCTACTATGAACAATGCTGCAATGAACATGAAAATGCAGATATCTCTTTAAGATATGAATGTTATTTCTTCTTAATATATACCCAGAAGCAGAATTGCTGGATCATATGGTAGTTGTAGTTTTAATTTTTTAAGAAACCTCCATACCATTTTCTATAATAGCTCTACCAATTTATAATACATTCCCACCAACAGTGCACAAGAGTTCCCTTTCATCCATATCTTTGCCAACACTTATCTTTTGACCTTTTGATAATAGCCATCCTACCAGTTGTGAGGAAATAGCTCACTGTGGTTTTGATTTACATTTCCCTGATGATTAGTGACTGATATTGAGCACTTTTTCATATACCTGTTGGCCATTTGTATGTCTTCGGAAAAATGTTTACTACGTTCCTTTGCCCATTTTTAAATTGTATCTGGTTTTTTGTTTTGTTTTGGTGGTTTGTTGTTTTTTGTTTTTGTTTTTTGCTATTGAGTTATATGAGTTCTTTATATATTTTGGATGTTAATCTCTTATCAGACAAATGGTTTGAAAATATTTTCTCTTATAGGTTGCCTTTTTGTTTTATTGGTTGCTTGCTGTATGAAAACCTTTTAGTTTGATGTAATACTATTTGTTTATTTTTGCTTTTGTTGCCTGTGCTTTGGGTGTCTATTAAAAAAAAAAAAGCAATTTCCAAGACCAGCATCAAGGAGCTTGACATCTCTTATGTTTTCTTCCAAAGGTTTTACAGTTTCAGATTTCATGTTTAAGCCTTTAATCCACCTTGAGTTAATTTTTGTGAATGATAATAAGATGGTCCAATTTCATTCTATTGTGTGTGGAAACCAGTTTTCACTAATTCTACCTCCTTAAGATATTTCATTGGTAGAGATCATACTTCCTTTTTATTAAAAAAAAATCTCTTTGAAGATGCCCCCATGAAAATGGGGGAATGGATTGTTCGAGATGGCCAAAGTTCTAACAAAAAATGCCTTCACTTTTTTTTCATCATAATTACCACTTCTATAAAAATAGTCTGTGGATTCTGTTAAAGTTCCATCCAGACAATGTACCCAAACTTCAAATTTCTGATGAGAGAAGAGATTCTGAGGGCCCTAATATCTCATGAGGGAAAGAGGGAAGGTGGAGCTGATTAAAATCTAGATGCCAGAAGCTCATGGCACTGACCACAGACATGGTCAATGAGTGGGGCTGGAGCGATGAGGACCTGGACTCTCATGGATACATGAGAGCCTGTGTCTCCGAGCCTTGGCACAATGGCTGGCACATAACAGGAAACCACTGTTTATAGAATAAATATGAGTGGGACTAGATTGTTCCTAGTTTCTCTCAGTTTTAACATTCTGTGGTTTCCATGTTATCTGAGAGCTTCTGAAGAATACTTTAGTGACCAGTTTCCATGTCTAACCATTTTAGCAAAACATGGATGGTCCCACATGGTCCAGAGAAAAGTATGAATTTCCTGGGGAGAAGATTCCTTTTTTGAGCCTTAAAAAAATATTGGTGAAAACTCTTCCTTCAAATAGATGTTTTCAGAGTAGCTCCACGGTCTTCAACTTCTATATCAGCATCTCCCAGGACCTCTGTAGAGTCAAGGTGATGCATTGAGAGGATGTTGGCTACTTTCTCCAGCCAAGCCAGATGGCATGGGAGATACAAGAGATGAAAAAATAATCCTGTCTCTGCAGGTTTTACAAGCTGCTCAAGATAGTAGTAGCACACAGAGAACAACTAGACAATAACTTAAGGTAATGGATTCAACAGAGCAAATTATAAAGACCAAGAGAAGGGTGAGATGGTGGCTGAAGAAGGTCAGAAAGCTTCAGAATGGAGAAGCAGAATCTGGACAGTAGGTAAGAAATAGATATAAGGATATTCAGAGCTGGAGTATCACCAAAGAGGGGTGAGGGTGGAGGAACTTTGGTGTGAAGCCCCTTAAAACCGTCAAGGAGTAAACTGACCTTTTGCTAAAAATAAACAGCCAGATGTTCAACCAAGACAACTTTTGGTGACTCTATATATTTAAAAGTGACCTTAACAAGGTTTTACCATTATGGAAAGAAACACACTCTGTCTCATTATTGCCATTTGCACTATCCTTATGTAATCTTGTGCCTCAAGAAGAACTAATTAGCAAGTCAATTCAAAAAATCATTAAGTGGTAATTAAGATGAAGATTACACGTGGAAGAAGCTTGTCATTTGGCATAGTACAAAGATGGGACAAAATGTCTCTGACAAGTGTCCTCAAATATGTTTTTTGAATAAAGATAGTAGAGACCTATCTGGCTATTGAGGAATTTGGTGAGGCCTTCCTTGAGTATGTTTAAGGTAAGAAAATAGGCCATCCTCTGAGAAGCCCTACCATTGCACAAAGCTAGTCAAAGCAGGGTTGGCTGGCCCTGAAAACATAGGAAAAGAAGCATCACGATGGTGAGCATCAGCAGAGTCCATTTAAGAAAAGTCCACTGCAAATGGCCCCTCAGCCAATGACTGTGAATATCCTGGTGTTATTGGCATCACCATTCCTATAGCAAAAATAGTGGTGTTAAGATTTCCCAGCTTAAGCCATTAAACATTTGAATCCTTTAATTCACATCTTTCATTTGGAATCCGTGCTTACTAAGCAATCTTCTGATAATTTGCCTTCCTTGAAGGCCTGTCTTCAATGAAAAAAATGTGCAAGCCACGTGGAGACAAGCATTCCAGACACAGAGGCAATTCTAGTCCTGTTGTGAGTCAATAAATAGACATTCTGGTTTCATGCATTGGCTCTCTAAGCTTAATTAATTAGACTTGCAGCTAAGAGATGGAACCATACTCAGTATGCTGGCAGATCCGGTTTCTAAACCTGCAGGGTGGAGACCAGACCCTTGGCAGAGAAAGTGCCACCCAGTGAGGTCTCTTGGGAGACAGCCAAATAAATACTCATCCTCTGATAGCCCCATATTGCCTTTGGCAATGAAATTTCTCTAAGCTTTATATCTGTCCGCCAACTCTGAGAGCATTCATTTATAGGAAAAGGAACAGATGTAGATTGGCATTCTCTCATCCTGATTAGAAAGAGAACACTGGAGTGAAGTCAGAGCCAATATGACCCTTTTCACTAAGCTGCTAAAGTAACTCCTAATATAGTTGGTGCCTGAAAATGTTATTTCATCTTGGTCCACTTTCAATTAATTTTGGTTAATGAAATTACATCTGTGTCTCTGGGTTGTATTAAGTATCTCTTTATACCTTTCAACTTTCTCCACCATAAAATGAGAATAATAACACCTACCATCACATTCATTTTCCAATTATTCATTCATTCAACAAATATTTACTGAGTGTCTGCCTGCCATGTGAGAGGTACCATGCCAGGCACTGATGATACTGGGGCAATAGGGATGCACAGCTTCTAAGAGGGAACATATAATTTATGTGTATTAGTCTACTTGAGCTGCTGTAACAAAATACCATGAACTGGATGGCTTAAACAACAGAAATTTATTTCTCACAGTGCTAGAGGCTGAGAATTCGAAGACTTAGTTCCTGGTGAGAGCTCTCTCCCTGGCTTGTAGATGGCCACCTTTCCATTGTGCTCACAAGACCTCTCCTTTGTGCACATGGAGAGAGAGAGAATGAGATTTTTGGTGTCTTGTCTTGTCACTAATTCTATGAGATCAGGGCCCCACTCTTACGAGCTCATTTAACCTTAATGACTTCCATAAAGGCCCTAATGCAGTCACATTGGGGGTTTTGGCTTTAGAATGTGAATCTGAAGGGGACACAGACATCAATAATGACAACTGGTTAAACAAGTACAATGTGGTTGGGTTGCAAAGCAGCTAAGAAAAAACTTTTTGGGAAGATTAAATGTGATCGCCTACCTGATTTTTTGCCCCATCCATTTCTTCAGGTAGTCCATTGTCCTTACTGGATGGAGAACAGCACAGCCTCCTACCAACTTATCTAATGTGTGCTCTTAATTTTTTCTCTCTCCTCTAGAACCAAATCCTCAGCTGAATCTATAAACAGAGCTCCCCTTAGGGATAAAACAATTGTTCACAATTGCATCATTAGAAGATGTTTGTGTTCTTCTGTTTCTAGAATCTGGTATGCCACTGCTCTGGCCCAGCTGCTCCCTACAAAAAAATAGTTCAGGACAACCTTAGCCACAGTGGGCCTGTACACCCACTGCTCCTACCATTGCTGAAGCTGGCAGGGCATATCTCCTTCCATGATAACTTTTTTGTTTTTGTTTTATCTTCCTCTCTGTCTTGGGGACCTTTGAATAGATTCACCTAGAATTTGGACTGAAAGAACTTCAACTTTTTTCTCCCTTGAAGAAAGTTCCCTGTATATTCAGAAGACTCCACCTACCCCAGCTGTCGGAGGAAACATCTCTCCCCCCTCATTTCTCAGGAGTGTTAATCTTAGTTGTTATAGGTTGAATTGTGTACACTGAATTCATATGCTGGAATCCTAACCCCAAGTACCTCAGAATATTACCTTATCTGGATAAAGGGTTTTTATAGAGATAATTAAATCAAAATGAGGTCATTTGAGTGAGCCTTAATCCAATATGACTGGTGTCCTCATAATAAGGGAAAATGTGGAAACAGACACGTATACAAGGATAACATTATGTGAACATGAAAATAGCCATCAACACCAAGAAGAGAAACCTGGAACAGAGCCCTTCCTTATTGCCCTCTGAAGGAACCAGTTACGCCATTGCCTTCATTTCAGATGTCTAGTCTCCAGATTCAGTTCATGGTACTTTGCTGGCACACTAGTGTTCTGGGTGCAACTTCAGTATCAAAATTTTCTCTACCAATTTCACTTATGCAAATAGGATGCCTGAAAGCCTGCTCTGATACACCAGGACTCTTGAAGTCCTCATGTAGATCAGCCTTTGCCTCTGTGATGGCTGTCTCTTCATTGAGAATGCACCCTCTTTGTGTCTACATGAAAATAATTTCCTTAGGGACTAGAGATTATATATGAATAAGACTCAAAATTTTGAAAATATAATAAAACCTTGGAAATTTTTTGCTTTATTTTATTTTAGAAACTAAGACAGTAGAAGGAAAAAGAGTGGGTGGTAGTCCAAGCCATGTTCACACAACAGGCCCTCAGCTGGGCTCCGTGACTCTTCTCATCCTAGGTCCCAGGCCAAAGGAACAGCCACAATATGGGGCATGCTCCTACCATGGCAGAGGGCAAAGGGTCAAGAAGGATGAGTGGAAACATGCATTGTCTCATAAACTTTTGCTTAGAATTGCCATCCTGTTACTTCTATTCATGTTCTGTGGATAAAAGCAAGTATCGTGGCCAAGACAAATCAATGGAACAGGGATGTACATGTCCCTGCAGGAAGGATAGGCAAGTCGCGTGATGGGCAGAGTTGTGCCATTCTATTACAAAGAAGGCACTAAGAGTTGGGAACACTAGTCTGTTCCACCACAGTAAGGTGTGTATATTGTTTTCAGGAATTTGACTGTAAAAGCAAACAGAGCAGTAACTAAAGGAAAGGGTCAAATATGGGTTCCCTTTTGTTTCATTTTTCAGGAGACAGTAAAGTAGGAGCAATAAAAATAAAGGATGGATAAGAAATAAATAATGGTCATTACTTCAATAATTCTTCCCATTCTTCATGACAAAACCTACCCTAAACCTGGGGTGGAGCACCCAGGGATGGAATGAACATGGGAGAACACCCCTACCTACCAATAGAGCTGAGGTCCTGAGGGCACAGCCATGGCTCACTGAGCAGTGAAAGCACTGAAGTGCCCCTGGCAGGATTCACCAGCAATTCTTTTTTCTAACCAAAATTTAACCTTTGGATACACCACTTATGAATAACATTTGTGAACACCACTCATGAATGACGCTGGTGAACCCTTAACTGATCTCCCCCACAGAATCAAAGGACCAGACATGACTGAAGGCTCAACATCAGAACCCTTTCAGAAGCCAAGGGTCTGGGAAGATCTAGTGCTGAAACCCCATAAATCTGCCCCAAACTCTAGATTGGGAGACAGATTTGAGCCTCCCATCTCTTTGCTGGTCAAACTCTCAAAAAGAAGCTCTTTCTTTTCTTGAAAGCTGCTGCCATAGATTGGCTCCTGTGCACATGGGGCAACAAGGCACTTGCTCGTCACACGTGCTCCTCTCTGAGGCCTCTGCCTCTCTCTGTTACACAGGTCCCCATCTCCTCTTGCCCACTCAAGGAAATCACTCTGGCATTTCTTTTTGCTCTCTCTCTCCCCCACATCACTGACCCTTCTTCCTCTGCTGGACCATTCCTATCAGCATATATCTTAAAAAAAAAAAAAAACAGTCTCAACCCCACACACTCCTCCAGCTTCTGCCTCATTTATTTGCTCTTATTTACAGCAAAAGTTTTTTTTTTTAATCTCACCTCAGGACATGTTTATTGATTCCAGAGAAGGAAGATGAGAAGGAGAAAGAGAGGGAGAGAAACATTGATGAGGACCGAACCCACACCTAGGCATTTGCCCTGACCAGGAATCAAACCTGCGACCTTTCAGTGTACAGGATCATGTTCCAACCAACTGAGCCACACTGGCCAAGGTACAAGTCTTTTTAAAATTTGTCTATATTCATTGCCTCCAGTTTTTTCCTCACTTCATCTCACACTTTCCAACAAGATATTTAGTAGCACCAGTCCACTGACACACCATTATCCAGATCACCAATGACAAGAGCTACCCTTGGTGTGTAAGATGCTGGGAAGATATTTTTTGCAGGGCTCTTGTGTATCTAAACACTTTGTTTTAAGACTATTTCAAAGTGTATGGGTCCATGTGAGGTGTTGATATTCATCAATTAAGATTTAGAATTATCAGTAGCAAAGAGGCACCTACATATTTGCTCATTGTTGTATCACTGCATGTAAGGATTCTTCATAGAATCCAGGCACCAGTTATTTCTGTTCAGATTCAGGGAACATGTCTTTGTGCTCCTTTGGCTGGTATTGTATCTCTCACAGTGGAGGAAAAAGCAGCAACATTGCTACTGCTCTCAATGTCAAGACTCTGAAATGTGTTTACATTAAGAAAATATGACTTGGGGTTTGGGTTTTTGGTTCTGTGTGTGTGTGTGTGTGTGTGTGTGTAAAATTAATTATGCTATTACATTTGTCCCATTTTTTTCTCCACTTTATTCCCCTCCACCTTGTACCACCCTCCCACCGGTATCCTCCCCTTTACCTCATGTCCATGGGTCATACATATAAGTTCTTTGGCTTCTCCATTCTCTATACTATTTTTAACCTCCCCCTTCTATTTTGTACCTACTATTTTATGCTTCTTATTCCCTGTACCTTTTCTCTAATTCTCCCATGTTCCCCTCCCCTCTGATCTCCATTTCTGTGATTTTGTCCCTATTCAAGTTGTTTGCTTAGTTTGTTTTTGTGGGGTTTTTAGGTTCAGTTGTTGATAGTTGTGAGTTTGTTCTCATTTTGCTGTTCATATTTTTTATCTTCTTTTTCTTAAATAAGTCCTTTTAACATTCCATATAATAAGGGCTTGGTGATGATAAACTCCTTTAACTTGACATTATCTGGGAATCACTTTATCTGCCCTTCCATTCTAAATGATAGCTTTGCTGGATAGAGTAATCTTGGATGTAGGTCCTTGCCTTTCAGGACTTGGAATACTTCTTGCCAGTCCCTTCTTGCCTGCAAGGTTTCTTTTGAGAAATCAGCTGATAGTTTTATGGGAACTCCTTTGTAGGTAACTGTCTCCTTTTCTCTTGCTACTTATAAGAGTCTCTCCTTATCTTTAATCTTGGGTAATATAATTATGATGTGCCTTTGTGTGTGCTTCCTTAGGTCCAACTTCTTTGGGACTGTTTCTCTGAGCTTCCTGGATCTCCTGCAAGTCTATTTCCTTTGCCAGATTGAGAAGTTCTCCTTCATTATTTTTTCAAATAAGTTTTCAATTTCTTGCTCTTCCTCTTCTCCTTTTGGCACCCCTATGATTTGGATGTTGGGATATTTAAAGTTGTCCTAAAGGCTCCTAAGCCTTTCCTCACTTTTTTGGATTCTTGTTTCTTCATTCTGTTTTGGTTGAATGTTTATTTCTTCCTTCTGCTCCCAATCATTGATCTGAGTCCTAGTTTCCTTCCCTTCACCGTTGGTTCCTTGTATATTTTTCTCTATTTCACTTTGCATAACCTTCATTTTTTCCTCCATTTTGCGACCATACTCAGCCATTTCTGTGAGCATCCAGACTACCAGTGTTTTGAACTGTACATCTGATAGGTTGACTATCTCTTCATCACTTAGTTCTATTTTTGGAGATTTGATCTGTTCTTTCATTTGGGCCACATTTCTTTGTCTGAGCATGCCTGTTATGTTGGAAGGGGCGGAGTCTTAGGTATTCATCTGGGCAGGGTAGCCCAATTTGCTGTTGTGGCACTGTATGTGGGGGAGGGGTCAGAGAGGGAACAATGCCACTTGCTTGGCTCTAGGCCAGCTTTCAGTCACTTTCTCCACTACCCACAAGCAAACGTGGCCCTCTAGTGCTGATTCCCAGGTGGGTGGGTTCGTGTACATTCTAGGACCCTGTGGGTCTCTCCAGTGAACTCTCCTGTGAGGCTGGGAGTTTCTCCTGCCACCAAACCCCCACAGTTTTTTACAGCCAGAGGTTTCGAGGCTTTCTTTTCCCGCACTGGAACCCTGGGTTGTGTGGTCTGTCTTGCTTCCCAGCTGTTCCTCCTGATTTATTTGCATGTAAATGTGGGACTGCCCTGTCCACCAGCCACTATCTCACTTGCCTGGTCCTCCAGCCACCACCTTGCCACGTGTTCTGACTGCCCATCTCTGCCCTTCCTACCAGTCTGGATGAATGTTTCTTCTTTAACTCTTTGGTCATTGGACTTCCATACAGTTCAATTTTCTGGCAGTTCTGGTTATTTTTTGTTTTTAAATTTGTATACTGGCTTCCTGGTACTCTCTCAAAGGTTGGCTTTGCACTCCACTATAATGACCAAAAATGCCAGTCTCACCTAGAATATTCATGAAAATGTGAATAGTAATCCATTTTCTGATTAAGTTTTCTGTTTGGAATTTTGTAGCACTAACATAGAACAACACATCTTCAAATCAGGCTGTAATCGCTGCATTTCTAGAATGTGATCACTTCTAATGTTGTCTGCAGGGAACATTACCACAAACCACCACCAGCAGGGAAGAAAGGTGGAGACATGGATAGAGCAAGAAAACCAGTCTTATTCACTCAAGGCGTGTTCATCCCTGGCTGGGCATTTGAAGGCAAAAGAGGACATTGGCAGGGAGAGACCACTGGCATTGCAAGACAATAATCTTAAAAGCCTTCAGAAGAAATAGGCAGAGCCACCCCTAGAGGACTTCCTGATGTGTGGTGTGGAGCCTAAGATTGAGAGGTGACAGCCTAGGTGCCAATGGCAAGGGGGAATACAGAGTAAAAGATACCTGCCACCATTTCACATCTTTGAAAACTAAATCAGAGATGGCATCATGGTTGGAACACAGATGGGCAAGAGCTGAGCCACGGGGACCACACATGAAGCTCAAGCCCAAATGTTGACAGTGGCTCACCAGTAGCCCAGTGCCTTGAACTTGACTGTGTCTGATATGAGAATCATCCCAAATACATGTGCCAGTGCCACTCTGGTGATCCAGTCTTGCACAGTCCCACAGCAGGCAGTAGGGCAATCCATGGATAGGGGTCCACACAGGTACCTGTCTAAAGACAGGGGCTGCCATTTGTCTCCAACCCCCAGGGACCTGCCATGACTAAGTCTGCCCTACTGGAAGAGTAGATCAAACGACCCCACTCACATTTTGCCACTTACATGGTTGCCTGAGCTTCCCTCCAAGGATCCTCACTTTTGTTCCAGACTTGACCTCACCTATGCTCTTTTGAAGGCACAGGTACAAATTCCCACATTTCCAAGAACTCATCTTTATAGTCTTTGGAGAAACAATGATTCATCAGGAAGCTTGTTTTCCCAAAGAATCAATAGAGTCACAGAATTTGCCAGCTTAAAGGGATTTAAGACATTCATAAAAATCATAGAAATTCAGATCTGGAGGAGATTTATAGTCATTCAGATGAATATTTTCTTTCTGAATTCCCTCTCTCCGAGCCTCCTTTCTGACATCCAATGTCTAGTTTCCTCCTATCTTTCTGGCCATTCCTTCTCAGTCTACTTAGCAAGCTGCTCAGTTTACTTAATAAGCTGCTCAATCTTCATACACTTCTATTCATTCTAGATTCTCCCCAGACCATCTCATCTGGGCCTATGGCCTTAAATACAATCCATATCTTGATGATTCCCAAACTTAATTTCCATTCCACACTCTTCCCTCACTTTCAAGCTCCTATACCCAACTGTCTATTTTTTTGTCTTGTCTACCTCACAAACATCTCAAACAATTTTTTAAATCCTCACCTGAGGATATTTTTTTATTATTGATTTGAGAGAGAGAGGAACAGAAGAGAGAGAGATGTGAGAGAAATATCGAACAGGTGCCTCCCACACACGCCCTGACCAGGGATCAAACCCACAACCTAGGTATGTGCCATGACCAGGAATCAAATCTGCAACGTCTTAGTGTTGGGACAATGTTCCAATCAACAGAGCCTCCTGGCCAATGCAAACATCTCTAACTTTATGTGCCTAAAAATGGACTTTTAATTGTACCCTTCATTCACATTAACAAGTTCCTCCCCTAGTCTTTCAATCATAGCAAATGGCTCTGCTATCCACACAAATGTCTGAAACCTGAGAGTCCTTCTTTTTACCTACCATCCTTCCCATCACTCTCACATCCAATCTGTTAATAAATTCTTTCCATTCTTCCCATCATTTCTCAAGTGCATCTCCATCTCTTCTCTTCATCTCCAGTGCCATCATGCTGTCCCAGCCATCATCTCTCGTCCAGACCATTTCAGTAGTGTCCTAACCAGTATTCCCTATGCCTGTATCACCTCAATCCATTCTCTACAGAGCAACAAAAGGGAAGTGTCCTTTGAAGATGTGAACGTAAATCTTAAATCTTCCAATGGCTCCCACTACACCCAGAATAATGTCCAACCTCCTATGACCGCTCAACATGACTCCATCACTGGTATCCTCATCTCATACACTCCCCACTGTGCTCCAGCCTTGTTGGTCTTTCAAAGACCCTCAGGGCCTTTACATAGTAGGACCTCTTCCTAGAATGTTCTTCCACGCATTCTTTCTGTAGGTTACAGCTTACTGTGATTTTAAAAACAGCCACAGATTCTTTGACTTCAACCAATCGAAAGATGGACTGTACCCTGACTGGTGTGGCTCAATTGGTTGGGTGTTGTCCCATGAAGCAAAGGGTCACCGGTTCAATTCCCAGTCAGGGCACATGACCAGGTTGCAGGTTTGCTCTCCTCCTTGGGACATGGTTAAGAGGCAACTGAGTGATATTTTTCTCTCTCTCTCCATCCCTTCCCCTCTCTCTAAAAATAAATAAATAAAATCTTTTTAAAAATATGGACTGTAATTTCTCCCCTCCCCTTGATTATGGACTGGCCTTAGCACCTTGCCTCTAATGAATAAAATGCTGCAGAAGTGACTGTGTGTAACATGTAAGACTAGATCCAAAACAGTGATGCAACTTCCAACCTGGTTCTCTCTCTTGCAAGACGCACCCTGGGAACCCAAGCACCACGCTGTAACAAAAACAAGCAGCCCCATGAAGAGGCCATAGGCAGGCATTTCAGCTGATAGACCCAGCTGAGGATCCTGCCGACAACCAGCATGAACCACTAGACATGTAAATGAGGAAGTCTTCAGGTGTGTTCAGTCCCCAGCCTCCAAGTGCTCCCCCTCCCTCAGCTGGTGCTAGGTAGAGCAGAAACACGTCATCCTCACTAAGCTTTGCCTAAATTGTAGACTCATGAACAAAATAATCACTGTCATCATTTTAAACCACTAAGTTTTGGGGTGCTTAGTTACATAGCAATAGGTACCAGGAATACAGCTGATATGTGTCCATTTTACTAATGGAGGTTAATAAAATGGAGATTTGTGTGATCATCTGCAGGGTGGCGACATCAAACATCAGCGCAGACAGTGGGAAGGTGGGAGCATACTCTGCTGGTACTGCTGTAGCGGGAGGGAGGCAGCCTTGATGGCCACCAGTCAGTGTCCAGGATGACCAGAAGTCACTGGGTCCCGGGAAGGTAGGGGAAGCACCCCAAAGACACTAGTCCTGGTGTGGAGGCAGCAGGCAGCCTTCCCTATCTGTTTTTGGGGAAGTGACTATCCTTGTCCCGTCATGCCTGCCAGCACATATTTTTCTCAGAGGTGGGCGTATTCCTGATTTAAGAAAGAGGAGACAGGGGGGTTGAGGTGGGAGAGAATCATTCTTGCAAGAGATGCTACACTTTGGCAGAGTTGGTAATGACAAGCATGTCAGACAATTGAGTTTCAGGCTGGTTCCTAGGGGCCTTGTTCATGGCTTTCTGCTCTAACGCTTGGTTTCCTTGGTGACAGGATGGCAGCCTGGCGGACAGCGGCTTTGGGGCCACCTGACTAGCTCTGATGCTAACTGGCTCTGACAGCTTTGATTGGGATGGAAAGATTGAGGGTCCCTTCTGGTTTTCTCAAATTAAACCCTCCCTCCTGGAGTGAGTTTGTTTATAAAGGTTGCATTAGATTAGGGGACTTCTCCTGTGATATGGGAGTTCTTTTACGATAGAGGTTGACTTGCAGGGGTTGCTGGCAAGATTTCTGAGGTCAGGCTCCACAGAGCAGCCCAGCCAAGTAAGGCTACACCCTCATCTGCTTCCCAGGCAATGTCTCTGAGGACCGTGCACCAGTCAGGTTTCAATAGGAAAGCAGAAACCACACCAGTTACTTTAACAGCGAGAATTTAATCTAGGCAATAAGTGAAGTCAGTATTAGAGGCTGAAAGGGGAATATCAAGATAAACACAGAGGCAGTAACTGCAGGAAGCAGCTCCATTTCTGGGGTGGGAGAACAAAGGAAGGCGATTGGGTGCTGATCACTTAGAAGCTTGGAAGAGGGGCCCCTCAGACTGGCACCCTGACCTCCAAGGAAGGACGACTGCCTGGTGTCTCTGAGGCTGGTGCTGGCAGTGCAGAAGCAACTGGAAACTGGAACACACTGCTATTGGAAGGAAGGGTCGCTGCAGGGTGAAGGGTCCTTGCTGGGGTGATGCTCACAGGGACGAGGAGCAGTGCAGAAAGAGCAAGTTCCTGCTCCCCCCTCCAACCTTGCAAACTACCTTGTTGGCAGAGCCTATCCTGGAGCCAACTGGCCACAGAGAATAGTGTTCACAGAATCCCAGACCTAACATCACAGAGTAGAGAAGAGTGGGTCTGAGGTGAGAGGCACAGGGATTCTGAACAAGACGATGGCAGTAGGTGAGAAGAGAGAACACCAGAGCAAGGACACTCACACCTACCCTTTTGCTGGTGGATGTCACCCAATGTTTATTTAGTTCTTTGTACATTACAGAGAGCTCCTGACATTGGCCTCTATAAAGTCAAATAACAGTAACAGAGAAGCAACTTCCTGGGTGTTCCGGCACCAAGGAGAATGGGAGCTCGTCCCGGTGTCCAGCATTGGTCCCCTTGCTTCCACTTTGCCCCTGAGCTCCTGCTCCAGGGCTTGGAACAGCCTTACACAGCCTAACCTGTGCTTCCCTCATCTAGTACATTTGCCTAGATCTGCAAGTTTTCAACTTTTTCCTTGGAAGCAGGAGAGTGGGTCACAAAGTAGGACAGTGATCTTCTCCCACAACGCTGTTTCAGCTGGAATAGCTCCACAGCGTTTCTCATTTGGGGTTTGAAGAGGAGGTTCTGCAGGGAGCAATTGCTTGGAAACCCTTAACTTAATGTGGAGAGAGAAGCCTCCAGCCTGCTGACTGCTAGTGTGCCAATAGGCTCACTGCCACGGTCCCCTCCTCCGAAATGTCCTCAGTCCCTACCAGCCTGAGGCAGATATCAGTCCCTGTTTGTCCCCTTCAGAGGCTAACCCTCCCCAAAACCTTTTAAGAGTATCTCTTCAAAGGCATGTTGGCAGGTGAGTTCATGGGTTATGCCCTTTTGCATGAAGGTATAACATGAAGTATTGTTTTTGTTCATTTGTTGGTTGGTGTGTTTTTCTGCAAGAAGCTTTTAAATCCACCCCAGAGGAAGAGAAAGGTAGGGAAAGGGGTGACTCAGTAGTTAGAAGAAGTATTTTTCCTTTTCTAAAGGGATGCCAGACCCATACCTGCCCCTACCTAACATCTGTAAGAAATGGGGGAAAGTTTACAATTGTTATTACATAAAACCCAGAGTATTCTCATATTACTATTTATTATTGTATTATTCTCCATACAAGCAACTATAAACTTACTTCTGCCCTCACCCTGTACAAATGGAGGCAGTTGTCCACACTCCCACCTTCTCTTCCTACCCCAGATCCACCCAGCTCTCACTGAACACACGCCTTGACCCACATGTCTAAACCCCACCTGAAGGCCTGCTACAAACTGCTGCCCTCCGCCATCCCTGAGGATGAAGCGGGCCATCCAGACAGGGCGTGGGGAAGATGCTTGTGCAGCCCGGGAGGAGGCTGGGCACTGGGGCAGAGACTTTGGAATTCCAGATCCTCAAGCAAAGTCTAAAAGGACAACTGACCTGATCAGCACAGACTTGGCCAGAGGACGCCTCATCTCACGGGGAGGGCTCAGCCCCCAGAGCCAGAGCAGGTCTCCTGAAATCATGGCCCAGGGCTGCAACCTGAGAGAACAAAAGAGGCCTCCTGGGCAGAGCAGAGCCTGGGAGAAGGGGAGTCACCATGCAGCCAGCCACCCGGCCACCACCAGGCAAGCACCTCTCTGCCAGGGCCAGAAGCAAAGAAGTGTAGGTAGGGGCCAGCGCTCAACAGCAGCATTTATGGCAGAAAGGACAAGAGCGGCCACAGCACATATGCAAGCAGGGTGCCGTTTGCTTGCTTTGGTAGAAGCCTAGGGAGCTCCATTCAATCCTGCAGAGGGCTCCAGATCCGAGTAAGAGGTGTGAAGAAGGTGGGCTCCTCAGAGATGGACACTGGGCCCTGCCCTGCCCTAGCTTATGGTGGCGGGGGGGGGGGTGGTGGTGAAACAATAGCTGGTTACAAATTAATTCTAGAAAAGTACAAATGTCATGTTTCTTCACCTTGTTGCACTTGTCAATTTAAGGTTCCTCCCCAGCTCTGCCCATCACCAACTGCACTCAGTTCTTGCATTTATTGTTCTTCATTTTCATGCCTAATATATATTTTAAAATTTTTTCCAATGGAGAAGTGCAGACAAAGGCAAAACGAGATGGAAGAAAACAATGACTCACCAACATTCAGCAATCTTCAGCTCATACCCAGTCGTGCTCTATCCAAACTCCCACTTATTTCTCCCCATTCCCCCACCTGCCAATTATTTTGCAGAAATCCCAAATATCATTTGGTTTTATCAATTAATTTTTCAGGGTATATCTCTAAAAATGATTCTTTAAGAAATATAACCTCAATACTTTTACCACACCTGGGCAAGGGCTGAGCAGAAGGTGGCGGATCCTTTCCCATTCCTCCCCGGTCCAATGGGAAGGGGACGTTCAGCTAAGAAGGGACTGTCCTAAGAAGAGGACAGCAGCCAAGTGAATTTTTCTTCTTGAGAGCTGGGGACTGTCAGTGAAGAGAAGTGTCACCTGGCAGGTTGTATGGATGAAATTGAATTTCCTCAGGAGATAATCCGTATGATGGGGATGAGGGAGAAGATGGGACAGGAAGAAGGGTTGAATTAATTAGTGAATAAGTGTCAAGGTCTAGTCCCGCCCCTTTGGAGAGCGAGATATAAAGGCAAAGGAGTGACTTTGGCCTCACACCAACCTGGGCTTTAAGCCTGCCACTGCCAGTTACTAGCTATGTGACCTTGAAAAAGCTGCTTAACCTTTCTGAACCTGTTCCCTCATCTCAAAAATTATAAAATGGGGAAAGTAAAAGCCCCCTAAAGGTATAGATCCAGGAACAGATGTGACATGCTTTGTCATTGCTTAGCCAGGGAGACAGCTCAGTGGCCAGCTGCTTCATTCCCCACCCTGTCTTTTTCCTTCACATCTAGATGCAGTCACACAGGCAGCTGAGAAGACCAGCCTTTGAGCTGAGTCACTACAGCAGAGACTCTCTGTCTTTGTCTACCATGTCATGTGGTCCAGATGGTTTTCACACTGGCGGGAACTCCAGTCTTTCTCCTCCACTCAAGAAAGCCTTCCAGAATGCAAGAGGGGCTGGAGGGAGGTTGTCTGGGACTGAAATGTTAGGGAAGAGCTGAGGACAGCGGGGGTGGCTGGCCAGTGGAGAGGGCAGGGGAGACAGCAGGTCTGAGACACCAGGAAGACCAGATAGCCTGGAAGCTCTGTGAAGGTGGGAGCCATGTTTATGATCTGGTACCAGGGCTTCATGGGCATGTGACCTGTGCAGTCACACAGAGTCCCTTGCTTAGAACGGCCCTGAAGTTGGTTTAGAGCTCTGCTGTTATCATCTTGAAATTCTTAAAAATTTTTAATGAGGAACCCCCATGTTCATTTTGCACTGGGCTCTACAAATAGTGTATTCTGTCCTACCTGGCGTCAACCTTCCAGCTCTATGAATTCCTGCAGCATCCGTGAGCATCAGAGTAAAGGAGAAGAGAAAGCAGATCCCAGCTGATCTAGTCTGGTGGACTCCCAGAACAGGTGTTTACAAGGAGACAGAAAAGTTGAGGGGCCAGCAAGAAAGTGGTTCGAGTGGATCAACTGTGACATCTAGGATGGGTGGGGAAGGAAGCAAAGCCAGCAGGGGACTGATGTATTAGAAGGCAAGGAAAGAATCTAGAGTCTGTATGTCCTACAGACACTGTTAGTTGAAGTGAAAATGTGATTGAGCCAGAAGGATAAGGCTCTGGGGCTTGAAGATTTCCTCGGTGGAAGAGATGGTAAGGCTGGACTGGGCCTTGGAAAGCAATGTTAGCAGAAGATCAGGCCAGCTGCAGCTGTTGATGATGCTGGGGCCAGGATGGCGATGGGAAAATGTGAGGACGATGGAGTCAGTGCGTTTAATCAAGTGGACCAGAGTCCTTGATACTCAGAAGTGTAGGGAGCAGGTGGCGCTGGGGAAGTTGGTCAGTAAAGACAAAGGTCCCAGCACCACGTAGGGGTTTCAGTACAAGACTGGGGTGGAGGATGACTGAGCGCTGACAGGTTTCCAGCACCAAGATTAGACACTGGTGGACGAAAAAAGGCCAACAACAAGACAGGAACACACACACACGCGCACACACACAGGCAGGTGGGCTCCCTTGGAGGGTAGTGCAAAGGCTGGCTTTTCCGTTCCCGCTGCTCCTCTGCTGGGCACCTGCTGGGACATCCTTCTCCTTACACTTTCGTCTCCCTTCACAGCCCGGAGGCCCCTAAATGGAGACACCCTCTCTCCTTCACCTGCTTGCCCCCAACGCAAAGCAAGGCACGTGGTACATACTAGCTGCTTAATAAATGTAGTCAGGCTGGCTGGGCACTAGCTGGCCACTGAGCTCGGGGTCGCAGAGCGGAGAGCCTGCACACTCTGCACCAGACTGCCCGGGCGCTACCCCTCCCTCCGCGAGCTACATCCGCAATCCTGGCCAAGTTACTCAATCTCTGTACCCGGGTTTCCTCACTATAAAATGGGAATTTTTAAATCGTCTTATTATGTACCTTTGAGTTAGGGTACATGAAGCACTTAAACAGTACTTGACAACTAGTACATGTGCTGGACAAGCCACGCACTTGCTGTTATTGTTATGAGAGAAAAATAACGGGGCGGGGGATGCGCAACTGTCAGGCGCCAGCACATGTGACTCCTTTAATTGGTAGCACCAGAGATTTTAGACACCGCTGGAAAAGAATTAGAAAGGAGAGCCACTTCCTCCCTCCCCACTTAACCTTCCTAAAATATCTGCTAAGAGGTGCAGGAGCCCAGAAAGGCGACGTACTCCTGACGCAAGGTCTGCGGGGAGTAGGCAGCGTGTCCATCCCGCCAGCCCCTCGCGGGGGATCGGGCCCGAGCAGCAGCTGTGCGCGGGGCGGGTGAGGTCCGCCACTACGTTCGGGCACTTCCGAGCGGCGGGCGCCACCTGGAGGCCACCTGGAGATCTGCGGGGACACCCCGTGTGTTTGGGAAGGTGGCGGGTTCTTTCATTCTATTTTACCTTTTAAATATTTATTAAGCCACTGCTGTGTGTTAGGCTCTAGTGGCATGGGTAAGTATAAAGATAACGTCTCACCTCCCAAGGCATTCATCTCGTCATAGAGAAGACAGACCCTGAACAAGTAATTCAATGCGCAACGTTAAGGGCTGGGAAAGAGATGGATACAGAACGAGGGGATAACCAACTCAGTCATTCCCCAAGAAGTTTATTGGTGCCAAGCACTGTCTAAGGCACTATAAAAGGTGGGGTTGGCAGGTGGGGGGACAAAACGGCGCTTCTGCTCTCAAGGAGCCCATAAGCGGGGAGGACAGCCAGGCAAACTTAGAGGTAAAGGACAAAGCAAAGGAGCCAGTCCAAATCCGAGGTGTTTGGAGAAAGGTCAGGGACATCTTCCAGGAAAATCGTTACTTACATAGACTCTTGAAGAATGGTCAGGATTTCTCCAGGTTTGGGCGAGGGCCGGGGGGTTGGGGGGGGTGTCTTTTGTAAAACCTGGAAGCGAAAAGAAAGGATATGCGTTGAAGAGGAACAAGTTTCTGTGTCTGAAATAGAGAACTGCTGGAATGCCGGGACAGGGAGCTGGGAAAAGTGATGGGGCCAGATCGGGAGGCTCTTGGTTTGGTGGGTGAAGTTCAAACCTGATTCAGAGGACTACAGGGAGCATCAGAGGTTCTAAAGCACAGACCTGCTGTGTAGAAAGCTCACCGGAAACAGCGGAAGTGAGGCTAGGTGAGAATACTAAGAGCTCAAACTCCTGTGTGCAAGGAATGGGCTGAGCACTTGGCACCTACTAAGAGGTTTATTTCAATCCTGTAAATAGGCCTATGGCGTAAGTACTGTTATCATTCCGATTTAACCAATAGGAAACACAGGCAGCCTTTTGTTGCCGGCTAGATTCGAGCTAGACTCAAGCTAGAGTCCTCCGAACGCCAGGCCTAAGCTCGTTCGTGGACTGAGCAGCGCGGGAGTAGGGGCGGCGCTGGGGTTCAGCCAGGGAGGGCGCGAGCGCTCCGCCCGCTGAGGGGGTGAACCCAACAGTGCTGAGGGACAGTCCGGATATGCAAGGTGGGGGATAAGAAAGAGCTGACGACGAAATTATAATGAAAAATTCATTTCTGAAATAAAGATTTAGGCCTGAAAAAGTACCTGGTCCCACATCCAGAACGACCCTTGGCACCGTATCAACCCACACGCATCTGTGCCCTCAAATCTGCCTTCCTCCCTGCTGGGAAGGACTAGGCTGCAGGTTCCCAATTGCAGCCCTCAGCTGGATCTCATCCTTGGCCTACTTACCGCCACCACTTCATCCATTGGCCCCTCTCCCATTACCTTCACAACTTTATCTTTCTACTGAATAATTTTCCAAAACATACATGTGTACTCTAATTCTCTCATCTTTAAAAAAAAAAAGAAGAAACGAAAAAACTTGACCCCAGCATCACCCTTCTATTATATCAATATTCTTTGAACCAATTAATTACACTCATACTGCAGTTTCTCTCCTCTCATTCTTTGTTGAGCCCCCTTCAATCAGTTTCATTCCTAGTTTCACCCGGGCTGCTCTAAATTGTTCTTGGTGAGGCCATGAATCTCTCCACGCTATAATCAGGAGTCAACTGAGAATTCTTATCTTAGGTGACCTGTCAACAGCATTCAGTACAATTGAGTGTCTCCACTTGGTGCCTTAAGACTGTCTACACTTTCATCTACCTGTGCCCACTTCCTAGCGATCTCACCTGGGCTCCCGTTTACAACTCCGAGTTTTATATATTTGCAGCCTGACTTCCCGTGAAATTCAGATCCGTGTATGCAACTGCTGACTCAACATCTGCGCTGGAATTCCTAAGGTGCTTCTCAAACTTCGCATGTCCAAAAACAAGCTCCTAGTCCTCCCCCCAAATCTCTCCTTCCACACTCTCTCTTGTCTTAAGAAACGAAAATCCCAATATTTGGATTGCTCAGAACAAACCCTCTCATCCTGTTATCTATATTTTTTAGGACCGATTAGGTTGTGCTGTAGTAGTGCAGAACTTTGAAACCTCAGGGGCATAACACAGCAAATGTGTATGTTGTTCATGTCCAGCCTGAGATACGATGAGCTCTGCTCACCATGTTCACTAAAGATAGAACCAAATATTTCCATGTGCTTTGAGATGGAAGACGGGGCATGTTTTAGGGTCCTGCACTCACATTTAAGTGCCATACACTTCTCTTCTGATCACATTTTGTTATCCAAAGCAAGTCATATGGCCACACCTAACCTAAATGAGGAAGGGAAATGGAAATCTGTATGTGCACAGAAAATAGAAACCAAAATATTGTGAACAGCACTAATGACTATCACCACATCACTCTCAGCCCCTCTGTTCCCCTCCCACTGCACATGTAATCTACCAGCACACCTTGTCTTACTTTCCAAAACTACCCGGAGTCTGACCTCTTCTAACACCTCCACAAAAGCACCAACGTCATTCATTCGCCTGGGTAACCGCCACAGCTTCTTTACTGGACTTTCTACTTCTGCCCCCTCCACTCGTTCTTCATCCAGCACCCGAGTGTCGCTTCTCTTCTCAGGCCCCTCCGAGGTTTCCTATCTGAGTGAGCGTAACAGCCAGAGTCTTAGAGTAATCATGAGGTTACGTAACATGCCAACCCTGTCCTTACTTCTCAGACCTAATCTCCTACCACTTTCTCTTTCCACCACTGCTGTCCAGCCTCACCAGACCTCGGGGGTTTCTGGGATACCAAGCACGCTCAGCCTCGCCCTTCGCTCCTGCTCTTCCTTCCGTCTGGAATGTTCTCACCAGGTAACAATGTGTCTTTTTTTTTTTTTTTCCAGATCTCTGCTCAAATATCTCCTCTTCATAGAAGCCTTCCCTGACCACCTTTAAAATCTCTCTCTCCCTCTCTCCCTCCCTCCCTCTCTCTCCCCCTCTCTCCCTCTCTCTCTCCCTCTCTCCCTCTCTCTCTCTCTCAGGCACACACACTCCCCAGCAGCAGCAGCACACCCCCCCACCCCCTGTTTCATTTCTTATCATAGAATTTGTCACTGCCTGGCATATATGTTTGGTTTAATTTGCTTACTGCCTTTCTCTTCAACTAGAATACATGTTTTCTGCAGGCAGGATTTTTGTTTTGTTGATGCTGCATCTCCAGTGCCTGAAACATAAAATGTGTTAAACTTGAGACAGCAAGGCCCAACGCTGGTCATAGCAGAGCTTAAAATAAACCATAGAGCTCTGGACCCCCCACCCAGGGCTCGTCCCCATATCCCATGAAACATCTCAAAAAACCATATTAGAGTCCAAAATTGCTTGGAGAAATAAAGAGTTACCACTTACCCACACCTGAGCTAACACTAGGGTATAGGAAGTTGGAGGGCGCTTTGCATTAGGCCCCTCCCTGTGGGCAGTAGGTGTGGACAGCGGCTGGAGGAAGCCACCCTGAGCTCCATTGCATGTACTGAGGCTTTTGCTTAGAGGAGCCACAGGCAGACTGCCAGGAAGGCTGATGCAATCAGCGGAGATAGATATGTGATTGGTACCCAGGGCTCTACCAGACTTTTTATTATTCACATAATGAAAATAAAATTAGACTTAATATAGCCAACTGTTTATGGGGGAAAAGGGTGTACTGATCAAAAACACATAAGGGCCACAGCTCCTCGAACTACTTCATCCCCAGCTCCTGCTCTGGCTCCAGCTCCAAGACCAGCCTCATCTCTGACCTCCTCCTCAGAGCCACAAGCAGTATCTAGACTGCCTGCCCTGGTAAAGCCTGGTTTCAGCGTGGACCCCGTGCTGACCGGCTGGCTGGCCCCTTGTTCTTCCGCAGCATGTGGCCTGTGTGGTCTGGCTGTCCCTTGTCATTGTGTCTCGATCATGGACAGCTGTAGGGGCACAGCCTGAGTTATCGGATGCTGCTGGAGACTGCGGACACACGGTGATGGAAATGGAAGTCAGCAATTGCTTTGCACTGGACACAGCCCCGGAAAGGCCACGTGAGCATCAAAGCTACATCAGCACTTTCACAGGGTCCCTGGGGAGACCATGGAGTGATATCCAGGCCTCTGACAGAGAAATGTGTGTGTCGTAACACCAAATGCATCATACTTAGCCTGATCGTGTGAACCAGGCTCAGGACCACAGGAGTTACCCGGGACATCAGACTAGCAATTTCTCCTCTGTCCACATTATTATTTTTTCTCTCTCTCTACTGCATCATTCCCATCAAAACGAAAACATACTGTAATTCCTCCTTCCTTGAAAAATAACCCGTCAGCCTCACACCCCACTCACACCTCCATCTCATTTCTCAGCTGCTTTCTTGCAAAACTCCTCTGAAGACTCAGCTGTGCTCCCTGCCTCTGGTGTGGTGCTCCGCCTTCCGGAACCCGCGCCCCCCTCCCCGAGCTGCTCCGGTCCAGGGCGGCAGTGGTCCCCCTCTGCCAAACGCAAATGCAACCCTGCGGTTCCTTTCTGCCACACCTTACAGACCTCTCAGTTTGAGACACCTCAACATTTCAGTCCGTAACAACTCTTTTCTCTTATTTATACTTATTTTAAGGTGCTTTCATTCAGTTCCATTATTTTAGTACATTTACATATTTAGGGCTCTTTATTTTTAACCTCTAGCCTTAACACTGTCCTGAACTTCAGTCCCACATACTCAACTATCAATTCAACATGTCTGTCTGGATATCAGGTTAGCAACTCACGCATGACATGCTCAAAACAAACCTTGTATCTTTCCTTTCCTTACTCTCTACCTCCTCCCTTCTTCTCTCTCTCTCTCTCTTTCTTTCTTTCTTTTTCTTATTATATTTGCTCTTCTTTCATTTATAATGAAGACTTTCAAACATCCACATAAGTAGGTAGACAAACAGGCATCATGAATCCCCATGTACCCATCACACAGGTTCAACAGTTACTAACTCATGGCCAATCTTATTTCTCGTAGCCTCAACCCTGTGTTACTTTGAAGCCAGTTCCAGACATAAATGTTGCATCATTTCATCTACAAACTGACATTTGGATTCTAGAGATCATGGTGGAGCCTCCCATCATAAAGCACAGAATGTCTGCTTCTCTCTCTCTCTTTGTCATATTCAGAGCAGTTTGTGCTCACTGCCTGGGCCCATTCCCTCGTTAAGATTACCAAATAATGATATTCAGGTCTACCATTTTTCTTCATTCAGTAGTAGCTGGAATACTTCTGTAAAGAGAAATACCCTCTCAGCTACTATTTGATTAACCTGAGGTATAACAGTAGGAAAGGCAGGGTAGATTCTACATTCTTTCCTTTTCTTAACCAGTTTTCAGAATAATGAGTTGGTTGCCTGTCATTCTCCAACAGAAAGCAAATAAGAGATCAATTTCAATATAATTATAAACTCATGGATTTAAACATCTTTAATGATGTTTCAATATAGTACGATTTTATCCCTTCATTTTCCCATCTTTCCTAAGTGGCTTAGTCCTTTTGACAGGACCCCAGTTGCTTTTGATAGCATCCTTGTTATCTGTTTCAAGATGCTCAGGGACCATCTGGTGCGTTTTTTACCCCAGACCCGGGATCAGCAATGAGAAATGGTATGTTAAGACCACAGTCTGGCTGCTGGAGTGATTGTTGCTTCTGAGCTGGTTCAAAATAGATCTCCTGATTTTCTCCTGAAAACCTGCCCCTCTCCCAGCTCTCCCCATCTCAGTGGATGACAACTCCAACCTTCCAGTGACTTGGGCCGACTGTGTCAGTGTCAGCTTTGATTTTCTCTTCCCTTCACACCCTGTGTCCATTCTACTAGCAAGCCTGTTGAATTTCTCTTCAGAACATGTCCAGACTGATAGCTTCTCACCTCTGGCACTGCCACCTGCCTGGTCTATCATCTCTCACCTGACTTGTTGCAATAGCTTCCTAACTGGTTTTTCTGTGTCTGCCATTTCTCTGCATGGCAGCAAAAGTGCTGCCATGTTTTTAAAAACTTAAGTCAGATGTTGGTGTTACTTTTCTCAAAACCATTTCCACTGACTTCTTGATTTTATTTGGAGCAAATTCCCAAGATTCACAACGGTCTGTAAGGCCTTATACATGACCTGGCTTCCAACTACCTTTTGACCTGGTCTCTTCTCAGGGTAGATGCAGGACTTAATGGGGAGAAGACGTGGCTCTGCCTGGTTAGGGTGGTCTCTGCCCAGTGACAGCAGACTTTGGGCATCTGGCTTTGCAGTGAGGGGCCTGGAGACCTATCGCTTAGTCTTTGATGGGAGTGGTGTTGATCTCTGACCTCATTCTACTGGTCAAGTGTTGCCAATGGGAAATATAGAGCTCTCCCCTGCCCCACACTCTCTGATTAAAATGTTCTTACCTAGTCTTCTACAACTCTATCCCTCATCTAACGTACAGACAAGTCAGGATTCAACATTGAACCATCGCAAGAAAATTTATTGCAGAGAGCTGGAAGGGACAAACAATATATAAAGATTGGGTGGGGGGCGGGGAACCAGTGTGAGCAGGAGAGAAATAAACACTCCTGGGTCTCCATAGACACAGAAAGCCAGAATGCCCAGAAGTCCCTGTGACCAGCTAGATGCCAAATGCGGCCCTTGGAAGCGCCTCAGCAAGAGGCCCCAGGCTGCCCAGGTGCATATTTCACAGCAGTGGCCGTCTTAGCAGCTGGCCTGCTCTCTGTCCCCACCATAAAATTTAGGTGGTAAATTTAAATCATTGATTTACAATAAACCTGATTATTGACTTAGTAAATAATTGATTTGCAGTAAACTGTGGCTTTTCTTTTAGGCTGTCCAGGGTAGATCACTTGCCTTGGCAAATCTGACCATCTCTTTAGGACAATCAGCTCCCTCTAGTGGTAGAGTCCTACTTTTGAGGACGGGGACCTGCAAGATGGAGACTTGGAAGTCCCAGGGGTGATGGAGGAGTAGGGTCAAGGTGAACAGTGCCCTGAACACAGATGCCAACCAAAGCCCTGAGCCAGTTCTCCTTACACTTCATCACCCTCACCCTGCTTCCTTGTTCATCCCCTGGAGCGTTCAAGCCTTCTTAGGAAATTCTCCCCCTGCCCTCTCTCTTCCCTTCCTCCTTTGAAATATTGACTATAAGGTAAGAAACAAGGGAGACACACATAATTTTAAATTGATCTGCTTTGGGGGGAGAATCTAAATAAAAAATACTCACTCGGTGTCTAAGGCTGATTCACCCTAAAGAGAGTGTCCAGTCTTTAGGGTGAATCACACATTGAAAGGGGAGTTGAGGGGCTAGGGACGAGGTTCCACAGTCCGGAAGAAAACGCTGGGATGGTCCCTGCATGGAGAACAGTTCCCACATTTAGCCACACGAGGGCGCTCTGGAGCGGAGCTGCCGTCACCACTGGGATGGGTATTTGCCAAATGGACTGTCAGTGCTTCCTCCAGGGGCGCCATCTCCTGGGCCAGCGTCTGGTGCCAAGTGGGAGGATACCTGCGCAGGGGTCGCAGAAGGCTGGCAGGCACCAGCTTCTCTCCAACAGAAAAGCAAGGGGACCACAATGCCCTGAGGACCGGAGGCCTTTCCTCAGAGACCTCTGGACAATGTCACCCCCCAGGGACTCCCGCTCCGTCCTGGGAAGGACCCCAGTAATACCAGACATTGGACATCGTCTTGGCGAGGGAAAGCTCAGAGCTAATTTCAGTACTGTGACATTTCGTGCAACAAGTGCCTTGAAGCAAGTTCACACTCGCTTCAGGCGCTATGTCTATAAACTAAATAATACACATGCACAAATGCCGTTTTTTCCTGATACTTTAACTATATGGAGCATGGCGAAATGGCCTTAGGGGTTGATCTGGGGCTTAGAGATGTGTAGACAGTTGCCAAGGAGAGGGTGGCTTGGTCCTGCCCCGATAGACGGAGAAGCTGGTCCCCTGGGGCGGTTAGGTCGGTGGAGTCCCTCGGTGAGGACATTCCTGGCATGACTGAGCAGGCACAACATAGAAGTTCCGAAGCCCAGTGGTACACCCTCCCCAGGCCCCAGGGTCAGCAGGCGGACGCAGATGGTTCTGGCATTTCCCACTGCTCTATTAAGAAGAAAAACATTCAATAAAGCAGAGAGCACACGGTTGTCCCTCAGCCGGCCTGAAGTCCCGGCCTTGCCAAGGGTACTGATGCTTGTTTCTTTCAACGTTCCAATTGGAGCCACTCATGTCTGCTTTTCCTGGAAATGGGCTTGCAGCCCAGAGAACAGACAGCATGACGGAAAGAAAAAAAAAAAAAAAGACATGTTTATCATTAAATGGAAAAAAGGGAAAAGGCCACATAATCTCCTGCTAATGCAGCGAGGAAGACCTCATCTCCCTCCCCCCACCTCCAGTGGTGGGATCATGCAACCCCTTGACCACCAGGCTTCTGAGGTTTCCTGAGATGCTGGCGGCCACCTGAGCCTGGACCATGGCCCATGGCGCCAGGATTTTCAGGTAACCATGCCAGCAGCAGATGGAGTTTCCAAATAAATAACTGAACGTAAACATCCAAGGTGCACTAGAGCTTTCATCCCCTCATTTTACAGAACAGGTTGGCAGGCCAGGAAGGGTGGTTGTGTCCCCCACAGGATCTGCTGTGGCAAATGTCACCCTCTGTCCATATGGGAGCTCTTACCCGCCCCAGAGCAGTGGGTGCCATGTAGTGCCAATTTCCAGAACATTTGAAAACAAAAACAGAAACAACTGCTGTCCAGGAAGAAAATAAAATCTGTGGGATTTTAAATTTGTTAAGCCACTATCAAACACAGTATGAAGTTTCCTCAAAAAATTAAAAATAAAACTACCATATGACCAGCAGTCCCACTCCTGTGTGTTTACCGGAAGAAATCCAAAATACTAATTTGAAAAGACATATGATATATATCCATATGTTTATTTCGGCATTATTTACAATGGCCAAGATTCAGAAGCAACCTAAGTGTCCATTAATAGATGAGTGGATAAAAAAAATCTGGTACATATATACAATGAAATATTACTTGGCAATGTCTGAAGACTTTTTGTTACAACTGGGGAAGAGGTGCTACTGATATCTGATGTGAGCCAGGGATACGGCTAACCTCCTACCGTGCACAGGACAGCCCTCACAACAAAGGGTTGTCCTGCCCCAGATGTTAGCAGTGCCAAGGCGGAGACACTCTTCAATAGCCAACCAGACAATATAAAAAAATCAAGGCCCATGCACAGCACGTCTAAACTGTCTGGGGATTGACCTAACAAAGAATCCACAAACCCTCTACAGAGATAACTCTGAAACTCTGAGAAAAGGCAGAAAATATTATATGAATACACAGAGAGACACTCTCTGCTCTTGTGAACGCTCGAAGGTCAATTCCACCCCCCAAATTGGTAAATTTATTGGAACTCTAATCAAAATCTAAGATTCTTTAAAAAGAGATTCTATAAACACCTTCTAAAATTTACATAAAGAAATAGAAGGCCATGACTAGTACGGTCGAATCTGAAGAAGAAAAGGAAGACTTGCCTTGCTAGATATGAAGGCACACTAGAAAATGCTGACCACGGTCTGTTACTGGTTCAAAAGCAAACCAAAGAAATGAATGGGGCCAAAAGGAGAACTCAGAAACAGACTCTTGCAAACTTAATATGGTATTTCAGAAAAGCTGTCACGAACCAGTGGACAAGGGCAGACTAACTCTAATAACATGAAAAAAAAAAAAAAAGAAACCAAACCTGGACCCCACCTAATATTTACATAGAAAGATGGACTCCCTAAGGGTTTTACATTAGCCCTGTAAAATACAGAGTAAAAATATAAATAAAATTAATAGAAGAAAATGTTAGTGGGCCAAAGGTGAAAAAGGTCAAAAGTGCAAATCATAAAGCAAAAGGGATTGATGAATTTGATTACTCAAAAAGAAAAGATTCCTAGCCAACAAAGGATGTTGTGGACAAACCTAATTGATAAAAGATACATGTACTATGTAAATCCAGCAAGGGACTGATATCTATAAAAAAAGACTCTGGGCAATCAGCAAGGAAAAAGAAAGAGCTCATTGAAAAATCAGCAGAGGATATGAACAGGCAATTAACTGAAGTAAACCTAAAAGGCTAAGAGATGTATAGAGATGTTCAAACTCATAGTTAATTAGAGAAATGCAAATTATTACAACCATACACAGAGAAAAAGAAGTAAAAAAAAATAAAATAAAAAAAGGAAAAATCTACCACTCAATCTCACTTTACACTCAGGATATTAACAAAAATTAGAAAACTGGATAATGCCAAGCGTGGCCAGAGATTCACTGTGGGGGATGGAGGATTGGGACAGCCTTCCAGGAGAGCAGTCTGGCAGGAGGGAGAGGGGTCAGATTAAGCAAATGCCCAACCTCTGATCCAGCTCTGCTGTTCCTGGGTACATGCTTAGCGAGATTATACCAAAGATGATTAAAGGGACATGTGCAAAGATGCTCTTGAGGCTGTTTGTGTAGCCAAAGCTAAGACAATACACCTGTCCATCCATGGGAGCATGCACACAATGGGATATTATGCAGTAACTATAAGCAATGGATTATATGTGCACACAGCAGCATCTATGAATCTTTCAAAGCATGATTCTTAATGGGGGAAAACAAGAGTTTTAGCCAGTAGCATTTTGTAAATTAAAAAACCATATGTACAGAAAACAATATATGTCTTACGAATACACAGATAAATTGCACAAGAACACAGTAACATGCGGATCGTGAATGGAGAATGGGAAAGAGGAATGAGGACAAAAGGCATTAAGAAAATAAAAAGGCAAGAAAGATCCTTGCAAAAGGTAGACAATGCCTGAAACTGGAGAGGAGTATGAGTAATGTAGCCTTCTGCACCCCCCACCTCCTGCCCAAACTGAAGAAAACAAAGACAGACCAAAAAGAGCTGGATGGGCTTGGCAGAAATTGAAAAAGCTATTTTCAATCTGCAAGTGACTTGGGTGTAGGCTGTCCGTTTGTTTGATGGAAATAGATCTGCTTCGTGGTGAGGGACCCCACAGAGGAGGTGAGGGTTGGGCAGGGAGGCAGCCCTAGGGAAACCCATGAGCAGGCAGCCCAGGGTCTATGAGGGTCTCTAGTACAGAAACCCAGTTTAAGTTATTCACTGAGGAAATTCCCTCTGGAGAGTTTTGTCCAGTATTATAACCTGTGGGGCATTAAGTGAAACCAAGGATTGGATCCTTATGACTTCGATTAAATTTAGTTTCAAATTCTAGCCATAGAAACCATCTCTCTCCCCCCACCCCCATCCGTACCTCGTCTCCCCTCCCCCCACCCCCCACCGGATAATGGGCAATCCCCAGGGAAGCAGACGATAGTAGCTCAAACCGACCAATGAACACAGGGTCCGGACCTCTGGCAGGTTAAAGGTAACATCTTGACCCAAGTTATGTTTCAGTGCCTGAGCCCTAAGGTAGAACCACCTCCTGGCTACTTTCCCCTGAGACCAGACAGGGAGATGCTAGAAAAAAATAGAGCTGTTCTCAAGACCTGAAGAAATGGTTCATTACCCTTACTTCGCCTCTGACCAATCAGCTCCCAGCATGGCCCAAACTTATAACCCACCGTGTGTTGTGATTTTGTCCTACATAACCTGTAACCTGTACGTCAGCAGGGCGTCCAGGCTCCTGGATTGCATCATTCAGAATAAAAGAGCTAATATTTCTCCACTGCACTCCTCCATGTCTAATGTTGGCTCTGCTAGTGCCAGGTGGGGGAACTCCTCTGTTCTGTGACATCGGGGTCTGTGTCCACCAGGGAGCCCCAGAGAGAATGGCAGAGCAGCTCTTCTCCAAGGCTCTGCGGTGGTGGCAGCAGTGACCAGGGCAGGTGCTACCAAAGGTGCCCTGAGCAGCCCCCGGCTGAAGCCGGCAGGCCGAAAGGAGCTGGGGCCCCACGGAGGGTGTCCAGCTCCCAGAGACAGGAAATCTGAAGGGCAGCTGCTGAGGAACAGCACTGAGGCCACTGCCACCAAAGTTGGAGACCTTATTCCTGCCCACAGTCCGGGGAAGTAGAGGGGACATTCAGGGAAACACCCCATGTGTCATACATTTTAATTTTTAAAAAAACAGGATTGTAATATACTGTTTTGCAAAATGCTGTCAGCATGAAGCAGCATTCTGTCAACATTTTCTATGATACTAAATATTCTTCTATAACAATATTATGGTTTTATAGGATGCATGCCCATTACTTACTGCCCAGCCCCAGGCCCCTCCCTCTCCTGCTCTGAGCCGCAGGCACATTTTCCAGGTTCTCCTTGCCAGCTGGCTTCCCACTAGGTTCCACCAGTGGGAGACCCTGCAGAAAAGCAGAGGGTGGGGAGAAGCCAGGGTGTGTGGACTCATCCCCCTTCTTGCTGTGTTCCAGCTCCTGCATCCCCTCCCGGGGTTTTGGACTTTGGCCCAGGTAGTGAGATAGCAGTGGCTTTTTTGATGTTGCTAATCTCTAGTTTGCTTCTCTAGTGTTTGACTTCTCAGCTCTTCCATCACCTGTATAACCAAGCTCATTTGGAAATGCTCGAAATAACTAGAGTGGACTGTCCGTCTTACTGGGCCCTGATGCACAGTGGGCAGATGCATTGTGTGGCGTGCCCTTCTTTTGCTATTGTAAGTCATACAGTAGCCAATACCCTTAAAACTAAATCTTAGTCCCCAATTATGTGTATTTCTTCTGCACAAATTTTTAGAAAATTATCGAAAACATGCTTTTGATGTGTATAGCCTTTTCCCCTCCTAAATGGTTGTACTATTCTGCACTCTCCCCAATTGTGAGAATGCTCCCATTATCTCTCCAAATTCAAATTGGAAAAACAAGGTCTAATTTTAATTTCTTTCACTACTAGTGAGGCCGAATTTCGTTTCGGCTACCCTAGCATCCTCTTACCCTTGGTCAGCTTCCTCCCTATCATTGTTAGTTGCGCAGGCCCATGCCAACAGTCAGGGAATATCACTAAGTACCTGAGAGGGATTCATTTCCCAGGTTTATGTTTTGTGCATTAGGGAGAGGGGAAAGTTTGGTAGGGAGATCACAAAGGAAAGTGCTTTTTAGATGGGCTTTATATCTTGAGTATGAATCACATATGCCTGCAGGCACCAGGCACCACCCCTGAGGGTTCTGCTACGTATCAACCAAACTGCTTAGACAGTAGACTGTAGGGCCAGCTGTGGTTCTTCAGTGGTGTTTGAAACCATGGAGATGCCACAGATATTCCCATTAGAGCAGGTTCCTGTCCCCAAGTCAACAGAAGCTGTCATTGTGCCCTCTGTTCCTGCTGGGAGATGGAGGAATAAGCTTCCTTGTTTCCAGTACTTGTTTGGAAAATCTGAGTCCAGGATACCCTTTTTGCTACTGTTTTCAAAACACTGAATTATTCTCAACTTGACATACAGGCTCCAACAAAGCTTTGTAAAAATAAAAAAAGAAAGAAAGAAAAATAGAAAAGATACCCAGGGGCTTAAAAGATGGCCCGCGAAAAGTCCCCTTCCAGTTGTAGCACTGAGTAGCTGGGAAAAGATATATCTGGGGTCGAGACATGCCTATGAGGAAAAAGGGAAGAAATAAAATGGAGTCACTACAGTCAAGCTAACAAAACCATGTAAATCACTGAAACAGGAATTGATTTTCTCTTACTTTAGCCTGCGGACTTAAGCTTTGGAACTTTTCATTCGTGCTTCAACGTCTAGGTGTACATAAATCCTCTAGCTAAACCTCTGAAGAAGTTAGGAAAGAATACTTCATTGATCAGAACACCGGATAGCTGGAAAATAATCACCTTGGATCAATCTAGAAGCTAAGAATGCAGAACTGATTCTTCTCAAGAATGTGCTTTTCATTTTAAAAACTCTCAACTTTTTTCTTCAGGACACTCTGGGTTTTAGGTGGTTGTGTTTTCTGAATTGCAATTTGCTTCTATGGCTAGAATTTATTGCCCTTGCATAAAACTTGTCATTTAATTCTAGCAAAGCCTCCTGATTTTTTTTTACACAGCTGTCAAAGCATATAACAGCAAAACCATGACACCATAAATTATCCAGTACCAGCCAGGAAGTACTAATATGCCCAAAACATGGCTGCACTCTTAAAAATACTCATGAATCACACGTGCAGTATTTTGAAAAATGTTAAAATTTATTAATAATTAACATCACATAGTTAATTCGACTAGTTCTTTATTGTACATGACAACATCACTAGACTGAGTGCTCCAGGATTTGAGACCTGCTATTTAGCACATCCCAGTCCAAGACTGAGACTGACTGTATTTACATCAGGCAAAGCAGCATCAGCAAGGAGCTGTCACCGAGCTGAGGGATCACCAACATTCACAACGCATGTGCCAGTGCTCTTTCCTAGGAACCAGCAACACCTCTTTCACAGCCATACACACAGATCTTCAACAAAAAATGAGTGATTTCCTAGATGGAGCCTAATTGTCAAGTTTAAAAGTTAAAATTCATCTCTATTTCTTGAGCATCTTTTAGAGTTATATACAAATCTAGACACTGCTCTCAGTACAAGTTTGATAAATGTGCAAAAATTGGGCGCCATTGAATCCTGTCTTTCCATCTTTCTGTTTTGGCCCTGGTACCCTGCTCAGCCCTGTTGCAAGGCCACTCCTTTAGATTTTAGTATCCAGGGATGAAACATGGGCTTAAGGGTTCAGAATCGTCTTCATTCCTGAAAAGCAGCATATGAAAGGTTTTACACTGCTCCCTCACCCCCTACCCCAAAGCTGTTCAAAATAAACATGGTGTATCAAAACCACTCAGGCTAGAGGAGCCTCCACAAGCTTCTTGTAAAACTTTTACAAAACCAGTTTGCTAGGAGGACACAAATCCCCAAAAATGTTGTCCCTGAGGCTTCATTCCTTTGTTTGTTTCATTGTTTTGGTTTTCTATCAATGATCAGACACAATTTTTTTTTTAATGTTTTTGGTGGCTTCTTTTATTTTGTTAGAGAGCTTTAAAATCGACTGCCTTAAAAATGAAGATTCCTAACCAATGAGGCTGAATCCTTTGGTTAATATCCCAGGTAATATTGCCCCAGGAAAGTCTCTACACAGAGCAGCAAGTGGCTGTGGTTTCTTCCAGCCATAGGCCCAGCCTCCTTCATCCTCTCCCTTGCTCTCCGCCTTTCAGAGTCTGCAGGGAAAGGAGGACCTGGGAGGGAGCTGCTTGGACATTCACTCACCAGGAAGAAGCTTCCCTTCTCTTCCCGCAGGCGAATGAGGTATTTCTAGTAACCAGTCACCTTCCAACGTTTACCCAATCTTCCAATGAGGCCAGGTCTGAGAAGCCCCTGTGTATCTATATACACAATAAACTAACATATAAATACATACATACAACCGATTATTACATACAGTATCCAGATGAAGGAGCACATACACTTCATGAACTAAATAAGTTTCAAACATAAGTTAAAATGAAAATACAGTGTTTACACTTCTACAGGAAAAATTTTTTTAAAAATCAGACCACAAAGTTCCCCATTCTCCCCTAAAAGTCCAATGCTCATGGATGACTCGTGAACCCCAAACCGAGATGTGACAAGCCCACTTGCACAACGTGTCAACTTGTGGCTTTGGTATTGCATGCTCAGACTCAGGATGCTTTAATTCCAGGAACAGCAACCCACCAGGTGATGCGTGTAGATGAGGTTGAAGAGGGGCTGCCACTTGGTTATCCATGGTTTCCTCCATTGCCGCCCCTCCTCCACCCCCACGGTCTGCATGTGGGAGAATCAGGCTCAAGTTAGTGGAGACCTCTCAGGTCTCTGAGAAACAATATCAGCCTCCATGCAGGAGGATGCTCTCCACCTAGAAATGTCATATTCAGTGTCCAAGGTGAAGCAGCCAGGGTCCAAGGTGAAGCAACTGTACCTTTTCGTTAGTGTCCTGTAGGATTATATACGGACATGGAATTTGGCCAGGGGGATTACTAAAGGTTAAAATTTGTTTTAAGTTTTAAGAGAACCAGGGGGAATGGTTGTGACTAGTGTGAACAAATCCTGAATTCAAATTTACCTCAGGAAGGCCAAAGCTTGGGCACCAAAATCTGCAGTGAGGATACACAGAGACAAAATGCGGTCTGGCAGCGTCCTCTCTGCCAAGGAAGAGCCGAGGGGTCTGTCTCTGACACAGGGGATGACATCTTGTAATTTAAAAAAGCAGTGAAGAGGGGGAGCCAGAGGAAGTCCGTTCCGACTTCAGGGACTCTATCGCTGTCCAGCCTCGCGGATGCGACAGGCCACCGCAGTGATGAGAGCCGCCCCCTTCCCGCTGCCATCCTCTGACTCCAGGAAGGACACGTCACATTTAGGAGCCAGGTCCTTCACCGCCGCATGCATGACTTTAGCAAAGCTGGAAACGTTGGGAGAAAGACACAGAAAAAAAAACCTTAGTCATGATCGATTTGTGTCCTCAGAGATGAGACCCTATGAAGTGATGTTGGAAACCCAGGAATAATTAAGATGAAAAAAAGAATGGCAGCTACCATGTATTAAACACTTACTATACATTACATATGAGAAAACTGAGCCTTGGAGACACTGGCAAAATGCCCAAATTCTATGTCAGAGCTGGCCAGTGGAAAGTTAAGATTCAAATGTCTGAGATTCTGGCAAGTTATGTTCTTCAAACTAATCAGCGAAAGAGAAGTTCAGCAGTCAGGGATGCCACAGGCGTGCCTTGCGGAAGTGCATAACCTAGTCATAAACCCTGAAGGGAAGGACCAAGCCCCCACGCATTCCATTTTCCAGTCGTACTGACTCACATCAGACCCAACTGAGTCCAAAATGTCATTAAACGCAAAAGGTAACAGGTTCTAGGGGCTGCCGTTGGGACATTACAGAGACCAGCCTTTCTCACCTGTGAAGCCAAGGACAGAGGCTCCTAACAACAAGCCCTTGTGCTGGTAGCTGAGCTTCTATCCTCTTCCCAATCCTCATCTGGGACTAAGGCTCCTATTTTCACAGTGACAATGAACATCAACAAAACGGACTTAGAACGTCTCAAGGGCTACTCTTCTCACTAACTGTATAAACACTCTGGGCGAGTCTCTCAACTCCTTGAAGCAACTCTGGTGATAGCAGGTAGCAATTCAATTGACAAGTCTCTCCATCCTCACTCCGTCCTACCTACAGCCCAGGCCAGGAGCACAGCTCTATTAATTCAGCTTTTAGCTGAAAGGCTTCCAGGGGAGAAGGACTACGGCGTTCCCTGACTTTGAAATAATTTATACAAAACATATGCAAATGAGTGAAGAAGGAAGAGAAATGGTGATCAGAGTTGAGAAAGCAGGAAATGGAGAAAGACAGGGAAAAGAATAAAAATAAAAGGGAAATCAGAACTTCTACACGGGGAAGGGGTGCAGTAGGAAACCTTTCTGTGAAGGGCCAGACAGTCGATATACTTTCAGCTCCGTGGGCCATTGGGTCTGTTGTGAATACTCTACCTTGGTAGCTGAAAGCAACTACAGACAATACAAATGAATGGGTGTGGCTATGTTCCAATAAAACTTTATTTACAAAAAGTTGTAGCTGTAGTCTGCCAGCCCCTGCTTTAGACTGTAGAAAATCTTACTCCAGAAATCTATGTTTCAGTTTACATTTACTAGAATGTTCATAGGGGCACTGTTGGTAATAGTCAATACCTAGGATTACCCAGTATCCTTTAGCAGTAGAATAACAAAGGTACACTATGCAGCTCTGAAAGTTAACGAACTACAGATGTATACTTCAGTGTGGATGCATGTCCAAGCCATAAATGCCATGTGGAAAAGTCAGTCACAAAAGGAGATGCCATAGGATGTCCCTATGGCAGGTTCAAAATTAACTAAGACAATGGAGGTGCACACACAGATACACACACACGGGGAAAAGGAAGCAAGGGACTGAGTCACCACAGCACTTAACCCAGGCAGGACAGGGAATGGGGCAGCCGGGGAGGGGCTCCAGGGGACTTGGGTGGGGAAACACAGGCCTACTTCGGTTTATTAATCTTTAATCTATAATATGTCCATTATGTACATTCTGCAATGCCTGATTATTTGCTCTACGGGAAAGCAAGGAAAGGACAGAGAGGGGGAGAAAGTCGGACAGGGAGTGGGGAGGTCACTCACTGAGGATGGAGCTTGTAGAGGGTTCCGTCCACACCCACTGTCACTTTCAGGGTGTCCAGCCCACGGTTTTCTCGTATTTTGTCCACCACTGCGGCCATGCCTGCGCCACAGAGCTGGGCTGCCCGCCGCGCCACCACGGCGCACACCTCCTTGACAATGATGCTGTCGTCACAGGTGCTCTCAAGCCCCAAGTGGTGGAGGATGGCTCGGACCTGCAGCAGGGCCAGGCGGTCACTGGGGCAGGAGGGAGACAACCGGTGGTCAGTCATGTGCTGGGAGGGAACAGTGACCCGTTACTCCAGGAGCTGGGTCACTGGGAGCTGAGTGTAAAGGCCATCGCCCTGCAAGGTGGCAGCCATTCTGAAGGCAGCGCAGGAACCAGTGCTCATTGCACCGGACCAGACAGACTCTCCTGAGTGTGGCAGGAACACACAAAAACAGCTCCCTGTTCCACTTTGCCCAGATGAGGTCAGGCAATGCTACTACAGAGCTGATACTCAAAACAAAAGGACATTCACCGTCTAGGTATTCCACTTATTTGGAAATAATAAGGACAAGATAATGCTCGTATGTGGCAGCTGTCTTTTGCAAAACTCCCTTGTGTCCATCCTCTCAATGCTGTGCACGGGCCAGCAGGACAAGCATGGCCAGCCAGCACCATCAGATTCGCGCTCTGTTTCTACTCCCCGCCCACCCCCGTGTGGTCTGAAATCCATTTGTGTGCTATTTAGGAAACAAATGCCAATAAAATTGTAGGAAGAAAATAAACCCTATTATAAAGGGAACTGAGAACACTAGAATCGTCTTCTTGCACATCAACAGACACGTAGAATATGTCCTTTCTATTCACGGGTGCAGACAGCCTCGGGCCCCACACATGTCAGTTCCTGTTTTTCTATTCGCCTGAGAATAATGACACAGCATTAATTTTTAAAGGGCTGTGAAATTCGCCATTCTCATTTGGAGCAGACTTTTCTGCCTCAAGACTGGAGAGAGGAGGCTTCGCTGTAATGAGCTGCCACATGGCGTCCTTCCGCATTGCCTGACGAGCCACTTTGACTCTGTCCTGGGTGCCTTATTACTGCACCCCGCAGTTAGGAAGAACCCTCCGGCCAAGGATAAGTGCTTTAATATGTTATCTTTCTAACTTTGATATTTTACCTAAAACCCAATATTACTTTGCGTGGGCTTATGCCAACTTAGCCTGATTTTTCATGGGAATGTGACATGTTTTCTCTTAAAAAGCCAACTGTCTGTAAGATACTTAAAATATACGAGGTGGGACAAAAAAAAAAAAAAGGAATTATCTTCTGAAAGTCCCTTGTGGTACAGGTTTCCCCTGCTAGGGAAGTGTTCCAGGAACCCATCTGTATCCGTGTACCAGCTGGCGTTGTTGTGAGAGGCTGTATTCAGTTTAAGTGAATTTTTTTCTTATTTGAAGATTCTTTCAATGCGTTTGCCTATTTCATGATGGGTGATTTACAAGTAAACCTGCCCACACCGCACTGAGTGTTCAGCAATTTTTAACCAAAAACAGCATGACCCCTGTACCCCACCCTCCCTATTTACCCTATCTTGCCCCGAGTGACTTTTTTTGTTTCCCCAAATGAAAAAAGTCCTCCAAGGGAAACATTTTGCCAATGTAGAAGAGGTAAAACAACAAAAAACAGCAGAAACACTAAAAGGCATCAAAATTGACGAGTTCAAAAACTGTTCTGAGCAGTGGGAAAAAGTCTCGAGAGGTGTGTTGCATCAAATGGAGAGTACCTTGAAGGTGACTGAAGTTTAAACATGTAAGAAATCCTGGGTTTTTTGGGCCTCCCCTTACACTATAGATATGGATGTGTCAGCAACTAAATTGACCTTTGTATAAGCCATGTCCTGATCTGACTTGAGCTGAGGAGGACAGGGTCCTACCCTGCTGCAGCACCTAAATACTCACCTCTCAATCTGAGACAGGAACTTGGTTTCAAAGATTCCCCTTGTCTTGAGCCGCTCTGAGATGCGGCCGCGGAAGAGCAGCCCACGCTTGGTTAAATCGATGAGGATGTTTCGGACAATCTCACCCAAGTACATGCCACTGATCATTTTCTCAAACCTGCAATGGGGGTAAGCATCCACAGAGATTAAGTAGGAAGGAGGATGGGCTGTGTCAAGTTTCCCTCCCTCCCCGCAGGACATTTGAAAGAGGGCATGCAGATTCCCCTGAGCCGGAAAGGAAATGCTACTTGATTCACACGAGCAGGATTCCTGGTGTCTGGTGAAGCTGGCTACTGTGTCCAAGGCCCCCGGAATTTCCTGGAATTGGCCCCACCTTCTGGGCACATTTCCCTTCCAAGGCTTATTTCTGACTTCTCAAGAAGCAATACATACCCAAAGCTACCACACTTCAGGAGAAGGTAGGAGTCTTAATCCTTCACCTTGCTAGGCTGGTAGCATGTTTTCCTTAGACCTAATCATTATCCCTTAAGTCACTAGTGCCAGCTGGCAACACCCCATCCTGGCCAGTGAAACTGAATGTGACTACTCGGAGGGTCTTTTGACCTTGAATAGAGCCTTACAAAAGTCGAGGACCCTGGTTTCAACCAAGACCACACTGATACTCTGTCTTGCTTTACTCAGGCCTGTGTCCCTCATTAATGTTGCCTATAACCTCTACTCTAGACAAACGTTTTACAGAGTATATTATGCAGTTTACCGGGCCCTGATTAATCTAGATAAGAAACACTCTTATCTAGATAAGAAACACTGCTACCTCCTTAGCGGGACGCACGCTGATCTTACATGATTGTCTCCCAGCTCAGCTGCCCCCACACCATTGTAGGGACTTTGTGGTGCTGGGGCGGCCTCGTGTCCAGTCCTGCCAACAGAGGGCACTACACTGTGGACGGGGTAGGGGAGGAGGAGGGAGAGGTCTGCTCCTCTCTGCTGCGTGTTCCTGCCTGCCTGCCATTTATTTTTCCCCAGAAATGCTTCTGCTTCTTCGCCCTCGTGGCATCAGCAGTTCACCTGCCGTTTATTTTTCCCACCTCCCCAGACCTAAGTCTCAATGCTCCCTTCACGACCTGTTCTCACAGCCCTAGAGGTGGGAGCTGCCTCTGACATGTACGAACTCTGTGTGCTCAGTGCCCCCCTTTTGTCATTTCATCCTTCAAAACCTGTGTGACCAGTTCCCCATATAAAATTCTCCTTGCAATATACTGTTGTCATTTGTTTTCCCAACTGGACTTTGAAAGCACCACAGTCCAGCAAGGGGAAAGGACTGTACCCAGAACTTTCCAGATGTACTGAACAAGAAACCCTTTCCAAGGAAATCTCGTCTGTTACCATCGTGGGCTTTGCTACTGTGGAGGATCTGATTCCTTGTCATTATCAGTTCGGGGATACACGTACTAGAGACCACACGCAGTTGGGTGCCCACCTCTGTTTGCCAGGGTTGAGGGAAAGCTCGTCCACAGCCACATCAAATTCCGTGCGGAAGTCATCCAGGCATCCATTGTCGCCGAAGGCCCCCCACTCCATGTTGACACACATCCGCCCCTCTTCCCCATCCACCAGCTCCACATTCCGCATCTCCTCCATGTAGCAGGCATTGCTGCCCGTGCCTGCCAAACACAGAGAAAGCAGGGCCTCACTCAGCATCTCCCACCTCGTCTCCCACCCACCGGAGGCTGTGTGTCCCCACTTGCGAAGGACAGCCTGGGTCCTTACCAACAATGAGGCCAACTTCACAGTGAGGGTCTTCATAGCCACAGGTCATCATAGTCCCGACTGTGTCATTCACCACAGCGACCACGTCCAGGTCAAACTCCTGAGAGGGCAAAATAGATCCTCAGTCCACAAATGAACCACAACATTCTCCCTCCAGATACTCGCAAGGGAGATTTATGTGTCTAGAAAGCTTACGCAGCATGGCTCATTCACTCTTTTTATTCAGGTCTCTGCTGAAATGTCACACCTCAGAGACCTTTCCTGGTTATACTGTTTAAAAGAGTGCCCCTTCCTGAGCCCACTCATTCTGTCCTTACCCAACTTCATTGTTCTTCATAGCTCTATAGCACTGACATTAGCTCAGGGGGTTGTTTACAGTACAGGAGTGTGTTGTGGACATTCCCGAATCCCCAGTGCCAAGAGCAGGGCTTGACACACAGTGGACACTCACGAATTGCCAAAGGACTAAGTTCACTCTCCCACTAACCAATTCACCCGCGCTCAACATTGCCCCCACTTTCCGAATACACATTCGGGCCCCGTGCCGTGTTTCCCCCACCTCTCGCCGGTGGATAGCTTCCTTCAGCAGGGTGACCACGTCCTCACCCTCACAGCCAGACGCCTTGAAGCCTTTCGTCCACTTGAGGAGGATGCTCTAAAAATCACACAGGAAAAGTAATGAGGTATCAGGGAAGGGCTCCTGGGTCCTTCCCTTAGACAGGTCATACAGTCTCTTCAGTAACCAATCGTCTTCCCCACAATTGATTCTAAACCAGTCTCACCTACTTGAATTTCCCAAGCGCCTACAACGTACCAGGCGGTAAGCTAGGCGCATCTCATGTGTTGTGTCATTTAATCCTCACAGCAACCATGCGAAATGTTTCTCATTGTGCTTCCCATTTTATAGTTACTATGGCCCTGCAATAACTTGCCCAAGGCCTGCAGCTGGAGAAGAGGAGCAGGACCCGCCCCCGGGCCCACGACTCCCGCGGATGGGCCACACGCAGCACGCAACTGCCCCTGCCAGGAACCAAGTTCTACACGCTGGTTTCTCTCACTGGGGATGGCAGTTGGCCCTGTCCCCACCTTATACTTACACCAGAGAGGTCAGTGTGTGTCTCTTAACTTTCAGACTCCAGAGTACAGTGAATAGGTGTCCTGTCCCTAGCTGGGATGACCACTAGGCTTCACCATCATCCCAGTGAGGGGAGCAGCTGGGGCTCCTCGGAGTTCCCCCCAAGCCTCCTCATCTTTAATGTGGCCCTTTGCCATGTAACAGGCCCCTCCGGGAGCAGGTAACATGGTGGCTTTGAACAGGAGAGAAGTGTTCAAAAATGAAAGGGCTTGGTTCCCTGGCTCCATCAAGAAACAAAGGTGAAGGACACCAGGTGCCCCTCCTAAGACGCCAGAATCATAAACGGACTCTGTGTGCTCACTATCCGCCCACTCGCATGGTTCTTCCAGGCCTCATTTGGTTGTTCACGCCCATCAGCCTGGCATTTCATGGCCCAGGAGTGTGGTGCCACTAGTCAACCTGAACGTGTCACACTGTGTTCTGATCCTGAGAGATTCAGAAAAGCCAAGTGCAATGCAGCAGAGCTCTGGTTTACACACCTACATCCAAACCCCCATGTGCTTATCTCCACCCAGCTTTCTTGTCTACAGATTGGCTTTACATCTCTGATGAAATTTCGTATTTTGGCCACCTTCAGGTTTACAAAATGTTCAAATAGCATTATTCAGAAGCAGAGGCCCTGACAGCTGGGGAGACTTGCCCAAGGCCACCAGCGAGTCAAGGCAGCTTGAAGCCTCCAGGCCTCGCACCAGCTGATCTTCCCACCAGTAGGACGATCTCACCAACGTAGAACCTGGCTTCTGCTTTATTTCTCTAAATTTTTACAATTCTAGACAGAACACATGGTCCTTGTAGAAACTTAGAACATATAGACCTGGAATCTTACAATTCAGGCAAAAACAGTTAACATGTCTTGAGGCCACCAGACAAATACAAATTTATATATAACATTGGCATATAAATAAAGTAAAGCAATGCCTATTTTAAAATATTTTAGCAGGAAAAGTCTGGAAGTATACACATAGATTGTTATGTTTTTATCTTCTTATTAATTATATTTTTATATGGTTATATAGTATAAAGATAACATTTTCTTTGAAAACTTTTTTAGTCTTACCCCCAAGAGAACACCAACAAGTCTTCCCCACTTGCCCCATTCATTCAAGGGAATGAAAAGCAAAAGTGAGACTAAAGAAGAGCGAGGGCATCCAAATGACAGCAGATGGGTGAAAATGTCCTGAACTTCAAACAAGGGTGTCAGGAGCAACTGGGCTTAATGAGAGCGTGGCCTTAGGTGTTGGAAAACTGGAATTCAAATCATGGCTTAACCATTCCCAATCTATCTGAACTGGTCTTGGTCTTGCCACCCAAGAAATGGCATGTTTTGGATAGTTGGCATCTCTATAGACCTATTTTTCTTTCTGCAAAATGGGTATACAAAACCTACCTTATATGTTGCTGTGAGGGTTAAATGAGGTAATGCATGTTGAAAGCCTGGCACAGTTCCTGGCATAAAGTGCTTTAAAAATGTTAGCTGTTGATTAAAATTTTGATTAGCATCATCATTGTCATCCCAAAGACTGATGGTTCCAGCTGAGCTAACCTATTTAAACTCCACCAGCTCTGACTTAACTCATTCCCACCAATAGGCCCCTCCTCACAACTGGTCACCCATGCCCTTCTTTTCCTCCTCTAAGCTCAACTTTCTCACCTGCTCCAAACTCTAGCTAGTATAGAGTCAACAAAGCCCATAAGAGGGCCCTCCAGAAAGGCCCTGTTACCTCATTCAGGCTGTTCTGCTGGCAGGGGAAGGAGAAGGTGAAGCCCAGGGGCAGGGACACGCCCTTCATGCCCATGTACTCGAGGAAGTCAGCGATGCACTGGACGATATGGTCAAAGAGCTGCAGGGAGGGAGAAGTCGGGCTATCAGGGAGGGGGCCCTGGCCAGGTCAGGCTTCCCCCAGCAAGGCTTGAGCACAGGGGAGTCCTCCACTTGGAAGAAATACACAGTCAGGTGTAATCCTCAGTGAGGTAGCTCTGGGTCCTGGCCTATCTAGGCCTTTCCCTGGAACCATGGTGAGCAGAGAAAGCACTCTTCTCCCAGGCAAAAAATGGGTGTCTACTGGGGTCCCCTCCCAGAGGTGCCACCTGCCTTACCTCATCCCCTGTGCCGTGCATGACCTCCTGTGGGATGGCATAAATCTTGTTGTGCATCTCCACTCCGCGCCGCTTCCCATTCCGCACACGCACCAGCAGGACCCGGAAATTGGTGCCCCCAAGGTCCAAAGCTAGGAAATCGCCTTTCTCTGGAAAATAAACACGGGGAGATGATGACTGGGGCATCACCACCTGACCAAATCACAGAGTGACAGGGTCTAAATCACCTTCCCCTAATGGGGAGATCTCCCAGTGGGGCCTCGACAACCTCAGGGGAGATAGACTGTGAGCTCCATCTAACAGTAAAGAAAATAAGATGCTGGGACCAGAGAGACTGCTGGCTCCTTAGTGGTTCTCAAATGAGTTCAAGTAGGGGGACCCAGAAGTCACAGAGAGCTCTGTAGAACATGGGAAAGGGTGACATAGTACACTCAAAAATATCTAAACCTGCCATTCATGCTAAATCAAATGCCACCTTATGTTAGGTTCTAGAATAGAGAAGGAATGGCAGTGAAGCACCCTCCTTCACTTGGGCAATCACCGCGTGCTTCCTGCCTCACACAGTGTTCATGCAGCCGTCAGGCAGCCCCGGGAGGGAAGTGTTGCGTCCCCTCATCAGAGGGGGCAAGACCTGGCTGAGCTAGGCTGAGTCACTTGCCCAGGGCCACAGAGCCAGAGAGGGTGGAGCAGGGACCAAGTCCCAGTCTCTACCTCTGGAATGAGTACCAGTTGCTTTACATTGGCCTGCTCACCGATCATTTTCTATGACTTGTGAAGAAACTGCCATTTCTCTGGTTGTGAGGTAGAGACCAGGGGTCAACAATATTTTTCTGTGAAGGCTGGGTAGTAAACATTTTAGGTCTTGTAAGCCAGACTCTGCTGCAACCACACAGTTTTGCCATGGTAATGTAAAGCAGCTATAAACAATACATAGACAAATGGGCATGGCTGTGTACTAATAAAACTTTATTTACAAAAATAGATGGTGGGCCAGATTTAGTCTGTGGGCCTTAGTGCACCAACCCCTGACCTAGGGCTTGTGAGAACTGGCCCTGGAACCAAAATCCCTGGGAATGATTCCCAGCTCTGCAATCTTTCAGCTGTGTGAACTTGGGCAGGTTTCTTCATTTCCATGCCTTAGTTCTGTGTCAACCATAACAACTAATCTCTGTTAACAGGTAAAGATTAAATGAATTGACATGTGTTAAATGCTTAGAGAAGTACATGACACTTAGTAAGCATTCAGTGAGTATTTACCATTATCACTGGTCAAATTTTATCAGAGGAAGCCTTGATCAAGCTTCCTCTGATAAATTTCCTGTACAGACAGTCCCCAACTTAGGACAGTTTGACTTAATGATTTTTTTTTAATCCTCACCTGAGGACATTTTCATGTGATTTTTAGAGAGAGGAAGGGAGAGAGAAATATCAACGTGAGAGAAGCATTGATTGGTTGCCTTCGTGTGAACCCAGACTGGGGATCTGCGCCAACTGGGGATCTGCACCAGCCTGGGATCGGACGCATCCAGACCGGAATTACAAATGCCTGTGTCCAGGTAGGGGTGAACCTGCAACCTAGGAATGCGCCCTGACCCAGAATTGATCCTGCAAGCTTTCGGTTACAGGATGACGCTCCAACCACTGAGCCACACGGGCCGGGGCCGACAGTGACTTTTTGACTTTACAAAGGTGTAAAAGCAACTTGCATTCAGGAGAATCTATACTTTGAATTTTGATTTTTTTCCCAGGCTAGTGTTATATGGCATAATACTCTTGTGGCATTGGGAAGCAGTGGTGAGCCACAGCTCCTCGTGAGCCATGCAATCACCAGGATAAACAGCCAGCACCCCACAGTGTAATCATTGTCAGATGATTTTGCCCAACTGCAGGCTAATGTATGTAACGTGTTCTGAGGACATTTAAGGTAGGCTAGGCTAAGCTGTGAGGTTCAGTAGGTTAGGGGTATTAAATGCATTTTTGGCCTACAGTGGGTTTATTGGGATGTAACCCTATTGTAAATTGAGGAGCATTTGCACTATAGTTGGAGAACAATATTCTGGTGCAAACATTCAATGTTAAAGTTAAGGAGTCCTCCCAGATTGTCAACACCAGGACAAAGGCCCATGGTGGTGAGCTACGTGGCAATCCTGCCACATACCTGTGCCATCGGGGGTGGCGCACACGTAGGTGGGCAGCATCTTGACAGTGGCAACGCTGTGAGTCTCCTTGCTCAGGCCTCGCTCTATTTCTACCTTCATCCTCCTCTTGACTTCCAGCAGCTGCTCGCGGCTCAGCTTCAGAGACTCCAAGATCTTCTGCCGGGCTCGGTGTTGGTCAGCCAGCCGGTAGGCCACTGCTGTCACCATGGCTGCCCCCTTGCCACTGCCGTCCTCAGAGCGGAGGAAACGGACATCGCAGTCAGGCACCAGGCGCCGCACGGTCTTGTGAAGACGCTTCGCAAAACTGCAGTCACCAAGGTGGGGTAAGAGGTGAGTGTCCACAGCGAGGGCCAATGGTGCTAATAGCGGGGGCGTTCACTCAGCCCCTCAGCGCAAAAGCCAGGAGGCACCTGCAGAAGCCCATGCTGCCCTGAACATCCCCTCCCCTGTTTCCCAAGTTAGGGGTCACTGTGCAAAAGCTCACGTATTCAACTGTGTCCACCCTGGCTGGGCCCTGCCTGGCCTGCTGAAAGGAAAGGACCCTTCTAGGAAGACATGGTCCCCTGCATGAAGTCACACAGACCCCCACTTCCCCCAGGCCACAGTTCCTGTACCCTAAATATCAGCCTCTTTGCTGGAGCAGTGCAATGGATTCAGGTGATTCTGACACCAACTCCAATTCATGTTCCATCACCCACTTCATTAGGTGCCGCCAGGGAAAGACCCAAATCAGAAAAAGTTGAAATGCTCTTCTGGACTTTGTCTTTTCTTTAGCCAATTTCTGCCAAATATGCCAAAGATGTCTGAACAGGTATGCTCAGCAAGAAATTCCTGGGCAGTAGCTGCTTTGAGCCATGGCTTCCAGGACCTTACCACTCCAAGAGTGGCCTGTGGGCCTGCAGCACCACTGGGTTGAACCCAGAACTCCTGAACTAGAACCAGCCTTTTAACAGGATGCCCCAGTGATTTGTGTGTACTTCCAAGTGTCTGAAGCACTGGACTAGGAGGCCAGGGAATGGGAGTGCTGAGACCTTTGGCATCAACCAATTCTGTCAATGAAGGCCTATTGACCAGGCACCCAAAACAGGTGAACATGATGGGATAAGTGGGCACAATAGAGAGAGATATCTTCTAGGTCCCTCCTGACATTTGCATATTGTGGCGTTTATGACCGAAGGGATGAAAACATGAAGGACAGGTATTAAATGTTTGTAAAAAACATTTAATACCCAGGTCAGCCGGAGAGGCTGAAAACCCACTAGGCTGAGGCAGCCCCTGCCAGAGGACACAGCACCCTAAGGGACCATCAAGAATCACGAGAGAGTCAAAGAAACAAGTAAAGAGAAATACTAACTTCTAAACAGGAGGGTGGCAACAGGAGCCCTAGGTGGCCAGAAGACCTCTGGGCAAACCCTGCCCCTGGTTGTCAGCAGGCTTCAGAAATCACCTCCACCCAAGCCAAGAACAACCCCTCCCAGCTCCCACTTCCCAGCTGGGAACTTTTGTTCTGCAAAGACCCTCAACTCCGCAGCCCATCTCCACCACCCCAGAATGCAGAGCGGAGCTGGCCTCTGGAGTCACTGGGGTCTCCCTCGAGCCCGTCAGGGGTCCCCAACAGATCTGGGATCCCCCTCACTATGGGTTCCAAACGCTGACTCACTGGGGGTGTTTCTTGTAGACGGAGCCGTCAACCCCAATGGTGGAACGCAGCCGCTCCTCGCCCTTGTTCTCCTTGAGGCGCCGGAGCACAGCGGCCAGGGTGGCCGCGCACAAGTTGGCTGAGCGTGTGGACACGATCTGACAGATCCGGTGAGTAGCCACGCAGTCCTCCTGTGTTGGGTCTATGCCCAGCCGCACCAGGACCTCGCGGGCCTTCCGGATACCATCCTTGTCCCTAGGAAACAGAAAGACAGTGTGTGGGCATGTGTCCTACCCACTGTGGCCAGTGGGAAGGGAGTGTGCAGGCTGACAAGGAAGCCCCTCAGCTTTAGCACACGGCATCTCTCGTGAGGCAGACGCCAATGCTCTGCCCACCACTGGGGACGGGGGGGTGATGAACAAGGAGGGGGAAACACAATTAAGGCTAAGGCTCCTCTCCCAGACAGATACACACACCCAAGTGTTATAGGCACCTCTCCTGACTTGATGAGAAAAACTAATATTTCTTATGCACATACTATGTAAGTACAAGGCCCTGTTCTCAGGGTTTTATACATGGAATTGTGTGTGTGTGAGTTTGCATGTTTGCTTGTGTCATGGGGTAGAGAGAATGGTGTCCCTTCGACTCACCGCCTCTGACCGTGTGAACCCTGCTGTGGAGCCCACCCTACTTTCTACAAAGCAGTCAGAGTCTACTGCATATCACAACGGAGAGGACGCAGCTTCAACCTGTGCTGAAGGACTGGTGCTACAAGAGCAGCACTGTGTCTTAGGGGAACTAAGCATCTCACAGATTTGAGTACTTTCATCTCACAATTCCTTCAAGAGTTTCCATTTCAAGTCATCTGAAATGTTTCACTGCTCCCAATGGCTCCAAAATCACCTCCTTCCCACCATCTGGTCCCGGAAACGACAAGGCCTCCTCAAGCCACTAGTGGGAGCCTCAAGAACAGGAAACAAGGCCAATTCTGGATATTGTTAAACTGAAAAACAAAAATGAGGCCACCCTCACTCCCACCCCTGCTGCTCCACGAAATGCAGGCCTCGGCTCTACCTACTGGAACTGAACGGGTATATCTCAAGCCTGTCCAAAGACCTATTTTTCTGTTATGGAGCAGGAGTCAGAATGGGGAGGCCTTTTTGAGAACCACCAATGGACCTTCAGAAGAAGGGAAAGGAAACAGATGCAAATGAGTCATTAAGGGCCACTGGGAGCTTCCAGCATTAAGCCAAGACTCCCACTCCATCCCAGGCCAAGCAGGGATGTAAGTGTGACATCTCTGCACTTGGAGGTCAGTCCCAGTACCATGAGTCACTTTGGTAGTCAGCACACTCAGAATAGACAAGCGTGGAGACTATCTGGGAAGTGACATCAAGCCACGGCCCAGCATGTGGGGCAAGATCCTCTTGCTGTCCACAATTGAGGGGTCAAGGGCCAGTGCCTCTTCCTCATCCCCCAACTTCCTGTCCACTCTTCAGTAAACAGAGAGGAACCTGAAAGCTTACCCTTCAATATCTGAAACATCCTTGGTCTCAAAACGGCCCTTGGCGAGGAGTTCGGGGCTGAGCTTCCCCCTGAAGAGCAGCTCCTCCTTGGCCATCTTCACCAGGATAAGCCTCACCAGCTCCCCCATGTACATCCCACTGATCATCTTCTCAAATCTGCAGGAAGATACAGGCCAGAAAACAAATAAAGTCCCTGCTGTTTGTGAACCCACAACGCCCCAGGGAAGGCAACATGCACACACGTTAAGTTTCAACAACTGTTGAAGAGGCTGATGCACAATGAAGTGTTGACTTGTGTGGCACTGACTGGGAAGGGGTTGTATGAAGTGACAGCTCAGGGCAGGCTGGAGGAGCGGGGGAGCCTGGGCTGTCTCTGCGGGCAGGTGGACCCTGAACTATGGAGAAGGATGGGCCATTAGCAGCTTTACAAACATCCAAGGACTATGGGAAATTCTGGAATAGTCTACATTTTAGGTAAAGTAAGTTACATGTAAGACAGTGAGTTTTAATTTCTTTTTTTTCTGTAGCAAGGAAGTGTTTTTTGAAAATGAAACCTAATGTAGAATGAACCTCAGTATTTATTTACAAAAGAAAAAGGTCACTCTGATTCAATGCGACGGCGGGGGCGGGGGGAGCTGGGGGGAGAGGCATTGGCTTGTAATGAAAGTTACAAGTAAATGGCTGTGCAGGCCCAGCAACCCATCACCTCACACTGGCCCTATCCCCTCGCAGGACGTTTGTGGATTCCTGAGAAAAGTGTAAAAAACTACCAGGGGTGGTGGGGGAGGAGGGGTGATGGGGCAAGATTAGAAGGGCAGGTTGCGGCGGTTGAGAAGGGGCTCAAAATGCCACAAAGTCTTTCGGGAATATGGGAGTGAGATATGCCGGAATTTTCTGAGCAAGCAGGTGGTAAGATATAGGCATGTTTAAGAACAGCCAGCCCCAAGCTGAGGGCAGTTGGGTAATTTATTTCTTCAACACTAGGTGGCACTGTTTTCTTTAGAAGACAATCTTTCTGTCTCAGAGTTTGTGACAGGAGAAACCAAGTCTTTATCTTTCTTTTTGGCAAAGAAGCCCCTTACTTGCTATCTCAGAAAGGATCTGGGTCCTTGGGAGAGGAGGTCCCCAGGGCCCGCGGGCACTAACCAGGCCAGGCTTCCTCAAGGAGGCCCACAGCAGGGGTGGGGAAGGGACTCAGTTGTCTCCTGGTGCTATCTACAGAGAAGAAGTTGAACCCTCAGAAAATGACTTGCTCAAGACCCAAGGTCAGGTGTGGCAGAATCACAGCTAAGTAGAGAGCTGGCTGAACTGCTTGAGCAGAGGGTGCATTTGAAAGTCTCAAGCACCAGAGCAGCCAACTGCCTGGAAGGCAGACCCTTCAACAGCAAGGAACTTGCGCACCTGTTACAGCAGCTTCTGTGAATAGGTGGTCCTACAGGAGGTAGGAGAGGGGTCCAGTGGGGCTCTGAAGTATCGACAGTTTTTAAAAATTTTAATTCCAGTTTTTAAAAACATTTTGCTTCTGTCAACGTTTGGAAAGTATTCATTTAAAAACATATAAAGAATCAAAAATGTTCCAACTCAAGCCCAAAAATGACTTTGGGTCTACCACAGCTGACACTGATAGATGTCCCTCCAGCCTTTGATTTGATTTGCCTAAGACTAAGCCAGCGGTGGGTTGCCAAGGCCGGCTAGCATTTCTGTCTTCTGACACCTCAAAGGGCACACATAATATGGCTTCTTGGAATGCCGTGGGCGTGCCTCACTGAGGGAGGCAGGCATCGAGTGAGTGACTGTTCAGTCCATAAATTCCTCACCGGCCATGGCAGACACAGTCAGGGTGATTCTATGGAAGTTACAAGTAAATGGACTCTCCTTTGCACATGTAAGAAAGCTTGTGCTTTAAATAAACTATGCGTCCTTGAGGAAGCAAGGACTCTCCCTGTAAAGAAAGAGGCCCCCACCGCCGAGCTGGTCTGTAGGGTTGGATTTTCCTCTCCCAGAAGAGAGAGCACTATGAGCTCTCCGGCCCAGTCCCAGCAATAAGACCAGAGAGGGCCTGGATTGCTCAAAACATTTTGTAATTGCCTTCAAAGCTTGCAGCAATCCCTATTTCAAGATCTTTAAGGGGCATTTGGCAAATGTTTGTGAGAGTGAAATAATGTTTTGTAAGAGCCAAAAGTAAGTACCAAGTCTGGCCAGGGTGGAGAGTATAAAATTCAGGGTCCAAATGCTGGAACCTTTCCTCCAGTTCACCCCAGGGCCCCAGCCAGACCACAAGTTCAGGGAACGTGGCCAAGGAGACACCTTAACCAATTCGTCAACAGGGCCCTGGGTCTGGGTACTACTAGGGGGCGAGGCACTGGGAACTCCATGGGATCGGCCTAGCTCAACCAGCAATGCCACCAGAGCTCTGAGTCAGAGCCGCCGCCAGTCATTGGGAGCCACCTATCACAGCCTTATTGTCTGGACAGTGACAGGGGTGGGAGCTACAAAAGGAGCTTTTGGAGACCCAAATCCTGGCCATCTCAACACTTTTCTATGTGGCTCACAAACTGTCTCTAAGGGCAACCTACAAATTGAAAATGGAAAGAAAGAGCAGGGTCACACTTAGATTCAGAATACGACTTTCTAAAACTACTGTTCTGAAGGACAAACCAAATTATTACCTGGTTTGTCTGCTTTTTCTATCTTTCTTAGAGCCCTCTCAGAAATTTAGTCACAATGTGTATAATGAGCACAAATTCCCAAAGCCAACGGGCACCTTGGCAACCTTTGGGGGATATAAGACGCTAAAGCAAAAATGAGAGCCACCCCCTAGCCCTGGTCATGCCCCAGCCCAACTCCTGAGCCCGCTCCCCAAGCCCTCTGCTCACAGTTGCTTCCCAGGGTTCAGGGAGCCCATGTCGATCTCCTGGTCAAACACAGTGCGGATGTCATCGAGCACGCCGTCGTCCCCAAAGGCCCCCCACTCCATGTTGATGCACATCCGCCCCTCGTCGCCCTCCACCGTGTCTATGTGGCGCATCTCTTCCATGTAGCAGGCATTGCTGCCCGTGCCTGGCCGAAACAAGGGGCTGCTCAGTGCGCACCACGCTGTCCTCTCCCTGGCGCCCATCTCCCTCTTGCCCCACCATCCTGACACTGCCCAGGGGGGCTGGGATTCCTCAAAGCAGACTCCCGGGGTATCCTAGCATGGTCCACTCTGCTAACACCCCCAAGTCCAGAAATACTGGCTCGGTCCTCTGAAGTGACCACACCGTTATCTTCCAATATGAAGTACAAAGGAACATCCGGGCCGGGGACCCCTGCTCCCTTTCCAGCCCACACCCCATCCATTGGCCAGCTCCAGCCCTCACGCCCAGCGCTCACGCACCCACAATGAGACCAATCTCGCAGTTCTGGTCATCATAACCACAGGTCATCATGGTCCCAACTGTGTCATTCACCACAGCTACAATATCGATATCAAAGTCCTGCAGGGATAAAAAGAGAGATCTGACCTTCACTATCACACAAAGGTCATAAATGTGCAGATGGAGAGAAAGAGCAGCAAGATACACAGCTCAAGAGTAACAGGGCTGCCTCCTGACTAACGCTTCTTAATACCAAAGAAGGTTATAGCTGGAAACTGGGTCCCCATCCAGTCTAGCAGCTGCATCTCCCGTCCCACCCTGCCTGTCCTCATCAGGGAGAACTTCCCAACAGCAGCCCTGCGCTCTAGCTGATAGTCATCGCTGCACTAAGAATAGCCCATCTTGTCATTGTTGTAGTCTTCTCCTCTTTCTTCTTCTTTTCTTTACCTCTCTTCCCCTCTCTCCCTCCCAGAAGGTCTGCGACCTTCTGCGACCTTTATCTTGTCCTCTCTCCACCCCATTCCACCCTAATGCCAACATCATCCCAACTTTCTTAGTTGAAAATGATATTCAAGCCTTCTTCAGGTTAAGAACTAAAGGGTTTTCCTTGCACCAAGGCTAAGATTATTTATTATGATCTTCTGACACCTCGAAGGTCTGGTCATTTATAAAATTCTTGGTATGGTAATTATTTTACAATATACATGTATCAACTTCTTATGTAGTACATCTTAAATGGATACAGAGCTGTATGTCAATTACATGTCAATAAAACTGGAAGGAATAAATATATTATTGGGGTAAACATAGCAGGGAAGAAGAGAAAAAAACCAACTCATCTGAAGAACAACAGAAGGTTCTCATGCCGTTTTGAGGACAGACTGGGGAGACTTCAGAGTGGACACAAAGGAGCCCCCAGACCCCAAGCTCCTGCCTCCCCATCACTGCCACCCCCACTCACCCCTCTCCTCTGGATGGCCTTGCGGATCAGAGTAACCACGTCTTTGCCTTCCACACCACTGGACTTGAACCCTTTGGTCCATGAGACCAGGAAACTCTGGAAAAGGACCAAGGATTGAACATTAATTCCTTGTAAAACTTAGACCACAATCATCAAACAACCATAGTGGAGCCCTCTACCATGGGGCTAAACTAAAGCCATGCTCAAACGTGTATATTGCTTCCTAACTAGCCTAGGAAGAAATCCAAGCCCCATGAAAGTCCCAGGAAGGGAGTTAAATGAATGATTTCTTCATGATCAACCAACTGCCCCCAAAAGTGAAAAGGGCAGGCTATAGAACTGCCGATAGGGTACTTTAACCTCTGTCTGAACTCTGCAGTCATCTTTCTTCCAAAGATTTTTATCACAACACTAGATCAAAGGAGTTCCTGACTAATTTCCCACTCCTGTTTCCCTAAGAGGGATAGGATAATGTACAATGTATGTGGGATTGCGCATTGTCCTTTGAAGGGCAGGGGATAAAGACCCCCCCTTCTCTGGTCCTTCCTCACCATCCTCCACGCCCTCACACACAGAAGCACAGAACTCTCAATATTTAAACCTCGTCCACACAACCATCACAGCCACCTCCAACCCCACGGCAGCAGGTGGCTCAGAGTTCTTTCTCATCCTCCCAGCCCAAACAATAAAGCAACAAAAGAACTCAGCTTACCTCGTCTAGTTTTGTTTGGATGCAGGGGAATGAGAATGTAAAGCCCAAGGGGAGCTTCTTGTCTTTGATTTCTAGCTTCTCCATGAAGTTGGCCAGGCATTCAGCGATGTGGTCAAACAGCTGAGGAGGTCACACAACACAGCAAGGTGAGCAGGAGGTCACAACAGCATAGCGATTAAGAGCATGAACTTCGGGATCTGAAGGGAACTGGCTGAATAAATGGAAGGTATATATTTCCTGTGAAGTCTTTATGGGGATGGATGATAATAGTACCTGGCCTTGCAGAGTTACCAAAACTCAATACATATAAAGGCTTAACACTAGTTAGTGCTTATTAAATACTATCTTCCACTTAAACCATTTATCCATACCACTATCTAAATAATCCCATGAGGCAGGGGAAATCATAGCCAGAGATAATCAGAAAGTCTGTACATGCCCTAGGAACAGAACATCCTTTGGTGGCCTTGTCAGAATCTCCCTTGACATTGATGCACAGCTAAAGGGGAACGCATCTTGGTGCCAAGCAGTATTTTAACATCGCTGTCTTCTATGATTGGGGAGTGGGTGAGACATTCTCTGTGGGCATTCTATGAAGGGACTTAACAAAAACAAGTAATTTTTGTATTTCTTCTCCATTCTAGAAAACTAATTTCTTGTGTATATGTGTGTTGGGGGGTGGAATTCAAAGAAGTTATCTTTGCTTTCTAAATGCATGTTGGAACACCCAGTGAGTCCATGAAAAGCACTGAAAAATGAGTAGGATTTTGTGAGCAGGCAGCCTCACAACTATGCCTGTGCTAAGCAGGGCTTGCAACTCTTAGGAAAAATCCTAAACCTAAGACAAAGCTGTATTCGCAATTGTCCAGGCTTTCAATGAGTCCCAGGGCCCATAGTTCCATGCCTTTCTTCTTTGAAGCATTCTGAAAAAGAAGCTGGTGACCTCTCCAGATGCTGAGAGGCTGAGACCAGGGCTTTCTGGTACAATAAGTAAGCAGAGGCCATAAGAAACTGAGCAGATCCTAAGGGCCAGGTTGACCAAATGTCACAACTAAGTCAAGGGGCTGAAGCAGAACAATACTCATTTTCTTCTCCAGGCAGAAGTGAGGAAGATTCCACTCAACCAGAGGTTCCCAAAGTGGTTCTGAGCCAGCAATATCACTACCACCAATACAAATGCTGAGGGCCAAACCCAAACCTGCTGAATCTGAAACTGTAGGGGTTGGGCCCTCTAGCCGATCCTGAAGCAGCAGGTTAGAAAACCACTGCACTGATCCACAAAAAGTATTTGCATTTATAAAAGAACTGAGAGGTTGGGGAGTAGCAGGCTAGGTTGAAAGGCCCACTGGCTCCTCAGGTGTCTGGGATATCTCAGTGGCAGGAATCCAGGAAGACAAGGCCACCCCAACCTAGAAGGTAGCCAGCTTCCTGCATCTACCTGTCCCTTTGTCTGTTCACCGGCAAAAGTCACTTCAGCTGATTCTGAAACTCTCAATCTCTAAACCAAAACAATCTCAAGAGCAAAGACAGGGCCCTTTCACCAAAAGGTTCACCTGTGCACAAGTGCTAACTCCTTCGGGCAGAGGCCAAGTATTTTAACATGTAAATAGGATTTCTAATAGCTATTCAGAAAGTTCTGTTCATCTGTTGGAAAGTGGATCAGAGACAAGATTTATGGTATGGTTAAACAAATCCCCAGCATCTTCTTCCTGGTACTCTAATCAAAATGACCTTTAATACAAATAGTGTTTATCCGAAAGGCGGCTAGTTACAGAAGTGTGTAAAGAAGTAAGGCCAATCATCAGAGATGGGGGAGGGGTGCTTTAGAAGAAATCAAAGCAAAATGGCCCCCCCCCCCGCCCCGCCCAGCCCTGCTCACAGTTCCCTTTCCAATTGCCCCGGCAACAAGGGGAAACAGAACAAAAAGAGAAGCAGTAAAGAGGCATTAAATAACATTCTGCCTGATATAGGAGCCACTCACCACTGTAGCTATTTAGATTAATTAGGATTTCTAAAATTAAAAATTCACTTCCTCGGTCACATTAGCAACATTTCAAGTGCTCAGTGCCACAGGTGGCTCGCGGCCACTGTATTGCACAGGCAGATAAAGAATAGCTCCACTGTTGTGAAAAGTCCTCTTGCACAGCGCTGGGTTACAAGAACCTACACTACTCTGGAAATAGGAAAGCCCTACCCCTGGCGTGGCTCAGCTGGGCGTCATCCTGCAAACCGAAAGGTCACCAGTTCGAGGGCTCGTGGCTGGGTTGTGGGCCTGCTCCCCAGCTGGGGCACGTGTGAGAGGCAACCAGTCAATGTTTCTCTCCCTCTCTTTCTTCCTCCTTTCCCCTCTCTCTAAAAATAAATAAAGTCTTTAAAAATGAAAATAAAAGTGGGAAAGAGGGGACCATCTGCTTCCTCATTTAAAAGACTCTTTATCTCCTTTTCTGTTAGCTGATGACCTTAAGATAAGGTGCTGGGAGAAAGAGCTAACACCTTCCTGCCATAAAAAGCCCAAACGGCATCATTTTATGAAGTTACAAAATGTTTCCTTTTCCTTATTGGTTTGAGAATCTGGTCACTTTCCTTCCCATAAGATACCCTTAAAAAACCTAAAGTGGCTGCTGCTATTGGATTTGTGATTCACTGCTCTCAAGTGGAAGCTCATGCATTAGAAGGCAGGGTTCATCCAGCAGCCCACACTGCCCAGGTTTCTAGATCTTCAAAAACCTTTGCAAGTTTTGGAGGTGGTGATTTCATCTTGGTTCTGACTAAATTTTATTTTTTAAATCCATTTGTTTTCCCCCAATTATAAGATTGATACCTTAAATAAAGAGAAAGGGGCACTAGTAATTCCAGTCTTTTTACCGTGTTGTTTTCTGCTGCTTTTAAACTTATTATTATTTCTCTTCCTTAGGGTGAAATAAACGCCTATACTTTCTTCCTGTTTTCTTCACGTTTCATTTTTATGGAGCATTTTTCCATTTATTCAAAATCTTTTTAATATCATAATAGTTTTCACAGCTTTTTCCAGGTAGGTCTCATAGTTCGTTTGTTTTTTTTCAATTTGGACCACAACACTGTGTGTGTGAATACTGGACCTAGTGACAGCCTCGGCAGAGCTCCAGTGTTCACTGGCCCAGGGACGCAGCCCCCCTCCTCTAGCCCCAACCCTGCAACAAGGAAAACAGGTTTACCCTCAGGTCGACCCCAAGGACATAGTTAAGGGTCTAAAAATATCTCCCCGACATGTTCTACTTATAGCCCACGATTCCCTTCCCAGGAGGCGGCGTGGTATGGGAAACACTGGGCACCAGGAGGGCTCTTCTGAGCCCTGGATTTCACCCCTTCCATTCACTATTTTACGGAGTACATGCTGGGCATAAAATATAGCAGGAAGAGCCGGCACTCAAGCCTAGAGTGATCCCTATAGCAATGCCAGTATCCAGGAATGTCATCAGTAATCCCCATCCATGGACTGGGAGCAGCTGGGGAAGAAGCAAAAAAAAAGCCCAAGAAGGATTTTGTACATCAGATGAGAGGAGAGAGATGCCAGTTTCCCTGGACACTCAAGTGCAGAGGATAATGGCTGGACCTATGGCTATCACACACCAACCAGCCAGAAATTTCTGGTGTGGTGGCAATCAGTGGCCCCTTTGTAAGAGGGCCCTCCTGGGGAATTCTCAAGAGGGAGAGCCCCCAAAGGGCCTGGCCCACAGGATCTCATGTCTGCAGGAGAAGCAGCCCCTCCAGGGAGCACCTCCTACTCTGGAAGCGGGGGCAGGTAGCCAAGCCCCAGGACCACCACGTTGCCTAACTCCAGGGACCACCACTCAGGCGGACCACATCAGGCGGCCTACAAAGTAGGGGGAGCCGTCTCCCACCCCCACCACCTGGCTGTGCAAACGCAGCCGTCATATGGCTCTGGCTTTGTGTCCTGCCTCTGGTCCCTCCCACTTCTGGGATCTAAGGCCAGGTCGCCCAATCTTTCAAAGCCCAATCCCAATCTACAGAGATAACAGGAACACGCAGCCTCACACGGCTCATCTGAGGATACAATGTGAAGATCCAGAAAAGTGCTTTTGCTCAGCCTAACACACGTATCAGCTTCTCCCGCGGGTGGTTACTCATCCCCTTCAACACAATATTACTACTTTCCACGGGGTTTGGGGAGGCGGGGAGGGGATGTTCCTTGTGGCCCAGGTGGACTTTAAGCCCTGGAGCGCAAGGAGCAGGACTTTCCCCAGCAAGGGTCAGTGCCCGATGCACAGCAAGCAGGTGCTCCGCACATGTTTGGAGACTACCTCGATGGCAATCCCATCCTTGCTCATTTTTTTCTGACTCTTAATGAGAAGATTCTTACTCGGATTTTACATTTCTTCTCCACCCACTTGTTTTATTGTGTCGATTCTGAGTATAAAACATGGCCTTAGAAGCCACTGAAATATGAGGGTGACTAAGCATGATTGGGGCCAGTGTGGAGGCACATGGTGCCCACTGCGGTGCCAGGTGGGACAGACACCCCAAAGCTGAGTTTTGATGTTTTCTCAACAGGCTCCCATCCCTGTGTGCAAAACCTTTTCTATTTTAGACAGTCAAGAAGACAGAGAGCAAATAACCACAAAGGCAAAGGAACAGGCCCATTTCCACGTGATGCTATAACAACTGTGAGTCAAAGGGGGCTGCAGAGTGACCACAGTGGCCGGTGGCAGTGTCAAACCATAACCATGGATTCTACTGACTCGCCACTCAGTGGCACCACTAACAACCAGGTGTGCAGGAGTGTGGGCCCAGCCTCCTGACAAAGGGCTTTCCTCCGTAATCAGCATGTGCAAGCAGACCTCAAAAGCGGGGGCAAATCAAAGCTCCTCCTGCTGCTACATGTCCAGGCCCCAGCGCCTCATGCACGAGCTCCCTGCTTTCTGGTCCATGGGCATCTCTCCTGATGGAGGCCCTGCACTCAGCTCCCCACCATGGAGCGGGATCACCATGCAGAGAGAGGTCAGGAAATCCATGCTTCAGCCGGGACCCCCTCCCTCCAGACCACAGAGGACGAGCAGCGCCTGCTCCTGCGGGGCCCAGAACCCCCAGTGGCCGCTCTGGGAGCTGGTTCGGACCTGAGTGCCGCTGCCTCGCATGATGTCCTCAGGGATGGCGTAGATCTGGTTCTCCATCTCGACCTTCTGGAGCCCATTGTCTGTTACTCTCACCCAAAGCACACGAAAGTTGGTCCCTCCGAGGTCCAGAGCCAGGAACTCCCCATGTTCTGCAGATAGGAAGGGCCACTATTAGTTTGGAAAAGACAAGATCAAACTGCTTCACAGAGACCAAGACTTAAAACCCATGAGTCCTGCCACAAACGGAGTCCTTAATATCCTTCGAGTCCTTAAAATCCATGAGACCATAAATACTGGTAGTCTTTTGGTAATGGGGTGTCCAGTGGGCCTTAATTTTTTCTATACACATTTATGTATTGTCTGACCCTTTTTCTTAACGCTAAGCACTTTTATATTACTTTTACAATTCACATAAACCAAGAGTTTCATATCCAATGATGGGGCACCCACCCCCTCCCAGAGCCGACTGTCTCCCAGGGGCTCCCAGCCAAGTCCCCATCGAGTTCACGGGCCGCCCAGCCCTGCACCAGGAGTCCACGCCTCTGTTTTGTTCTTCATGCCCCCGGGACACTCAGCACGCTGCTACAGGCCTGTGGGCCCTGGGCCTGCTGCCAAACTGTGATCCCTGTACAAAATTTACTTTTAATGTTCACATACAGTGACAGCAATGTGAAGGAGTAGACTAGGGCCCAAATAAATGTAAGTTAAGGGGCCTAGCAAATAATGCAGGTGCCCCTCCAAAAAGCTCCTAGGCTTATTGTGAGAGAACGCTGACCCAAGAGTACGTAAGACAGAAGTCCGGCCGGTCGGCTATTCCATCAGACAAGCCCCGACCTGGGGCAAAGGGGAAAGAGGGAATCTGCACAGACACAAGCAGATCAAGATTTTTCAGGCGTCCCCAGGAAGGCAACGTCACCTCCCCCCTGGGAAACAAGCAGTGCAGGCGGAAAACACACACATTTTAGATGGCAGTACAGCTGGCCGCAGGGATAAGCTCCATTGTATGGCACAGCATGAAAGTGCTTAAGAGAGGCAGAGGCCAGCGCCAGGGCTGGGGGAGGGAGGCGGGCGCGTCCCCTCAGCAGCCTCCTCCACCGGTAATGGCTCCACCAGTCTTCCGCTGCCCTGCTACACACCTTCTTGAAGATACAGGGTTATTTCCTTGGGGGTTCACTGACTGGCATGTTTGTCAACACAGCCCTTTTCCTGATGGGAAACTATCACTGAAGTAATGTGGAATGGGTCGGAGGGTCGGGGAAATGCTCTGACTAAACAAATGACATCCAGGGTTTATTCCATGCCGGGTACCCTCAGGAGCACCCTCTCAGGCCCTGAGAAAAGCCATGGGTGCCTGGCTCCCTGAGGGCACTCCCCAAACCCGCTACAGTCCAGAGGGGCAACTTGGGGTGAACATCGTCCACCCAAACTTCCATGGGGACCTGCCTCCACACAACTGTGGTCTGGTGGTCCACTACACAGAGAGTGTCTGAGCGGGAGCCCGCATTATCTATGCCAGAACTCTGGCCAGGCAACATTCTGAGCCCCTGAGCCTCAGCTGCTTCATTTCTAAAATGGAAATGTCATACATTGTGTGGTTGTTGTGAGGGAAAAACTACAAAATGTGACTCAGGCACCCAGCCAAGAACTTAGGCTCTAAGTGCCAAGAACTTAGGACACACTCAATTAAGTGAAAGAAACTTTCCATTCAGGCTCTCGGCAAAACTGTCCGCTGCCCGCACTTGAGCCTTCCAGGCCCAGTGTTAGGGCTGCCTCTCAGACTGAAAAGCAAAAACCAACATTGAGCTATGGCTGCTATGGCTCAGTGGATTGAGTACCGGCTTGCAAACTGAAAGGCCGCTGGTTCGTTTCCCAGTCGGGTACATGCCTGGGTTGCAGGCCAGGTCCCAATGTCGGGGTGTGGAAGAGGCAACTGATTAATGTTTCTTCCCTCTCTATCTCCTTCCTTTCCCCTCTGAAAACAAACAAAATCTTTTTTTGAAAATTAACATCCCTGGAGGAGACTTAAGAGACATGTCCTAGAAAAGCCACTGTAATCTGCTCCAGTGACTGCAGCATTCCTGCGCAGGGATACACTTTCTGCTCCCTGCCAGGCATCTGCAGGCCCCCTCCCTGCTTCACTGGTTACGGCTGTTAGGAGCTAGGGCAACCTCAACCCCACCTGCGGTGACTCTGCTCCCCTGGTGGCCAGGGGCGACTTCTCCAGGCACTCCAGTTCTGAGCCTCCCCAGGTAGTGGAACCTCAGCCAAATTGTAGGAAAAGCTATGTGGTGGTTGTCATGAGGAATAAAAAAGAAAATCAAAGAAGAACTGCCTGAATCAGCACTGCAGCCCAGGACACATGCAATCCGCTGAATCGGCAACCACCGGGGATTGAGGCGGCTGAGGCTGCTGCTGGTTCATTGTGATTCAAGGCCAGCCCAGCTCAATTCACTGAGAGGCACAGCCCCATCAAGAATGGTGGTTTTGCAGTAGTATTTCCTAGTGGACTGAAGGGAAACCACAAATAATAAACTTCTGCTGATTAGTCCGTTCCCAGGATGGAATGCCATCTTTGTTTTCTTTCCATACTCCACCAAAACAGACTTTCCTCTGCATCCCTCCTCCCCAGCACCATCTCCATAAATACAAGGGGAACCCCCTCAAAACCTAATTATCTTCTGGAGGGCAGGCCCCTTGTAGTACAGGCTTCCCCCACTAGGTGAGTGTTCTAGGGACTCATCTGTATCAGCGCACCAGCTGGCGTTGTTGTAGAGAGCCTACATTTGGCTTTAGTGAATTTTTTTGAAAGACTCTTTGAACGTGTTTGCCCATTTCATGCTGGGTGATTTACCAGGGCACCTGCCCACATTGCGCTGAGAGTTCAGCAGTTTTTAACCAAAAATGGCATGGTCCCCATGTCCCACCCTCCTATTCACCTGATCTCATCCCAGCGACTTTTTTTTTTGTTTTCCCAGATGAAAAAAGTCCTCAAAGGAAAACATTCTGCCGATGTGGAAGATGTGAAACAAAAAAGCAGCAGAAGCACTAAAAGCCATCAAAATCAATGAGTTCAAAAGCTGTCTTGAGCAGTCTCTCCATTGGTGTAGTGCATCAAATGGAGAGTACTTTGAAGGTGACTGAAGCTTAAACATGTAAGAATCAATACACAATTTTTTATAAATAAATCCTGGGGAATTTTTCAGTCCCCACTGGTACACACGAGCACAACGACCATAGCTGAGAACTATCTACTTTCCAAAGTCCATGATCTCTGAGGCAGGCCCAGAACCATGAATCCTGGAATTAAATTTAAAGACAAGTTCTCAGAACGGTGACTCTAACCTCCCCTCGTGGCAACCTCCATGCCATGCATGGAACCCAGGCTACGAGCTGGACCTCAGAGACAGGCCGGCGGGCAGGCTTCGCTTTGAATTCCAGCCGCTTCACTACCTGTGTGCTCTCTGAGCACTGTCACCTCGCCCGTAGAATGGGGCTCATGAGGCTGACTTCTCCTGAGGGACATGAAGCTTCCATAAAATACCGAATACGTTATATGTAAATATATAGTAATTCATAGTAAGTTGCCAATAATTGTCTTCATTGCTGTTCCTTTGCGTGGCTATGTAGCTCCCCTTCTAATTCTTCTCAAACCCTCCAATCCCTACCTGCTCCTGTCCCTACTCCTGGCTCAAGTCCTGTCTCCACTGTGACCCTTCCAGGACACTTCAGAAGCCCAGAGCAGACAGTGAGTATGTGATGGGGTATGAAGGAGGATTGCATCTACAGGCCCGGGACAGTCACCATGGATGCGGAGGAGCAAGGCTCTGGGGCAGGAAAACATGCCTGTAGCAGGTTTCTTAAGGAAGGACTCAGGCAGGCGGCAGAAAAGCCGGTGAGGTCCAGGGAGATCATTCTGCTGAGCGATTTCAGTTGGTAGTGGAGGAAATATACAAAGAAAACGTCTCATATTGCATTTGCTCATTGTTAAAATGTTTAAATGCCAATTGTGGGATTTATATGAGACCCTAAGGTCAGAGGTAAGGTTTCTTTTATCGTTAAGCATACTATTTTGTCTAGGAAACAATATTAACTTTTTAAAAATAATAAAATACAAACATCTGATAAGAAAAAGTTCAAATGGTACGAAAGTGGACAAATGAAAAGCAAACATCTTTTTTCTTCTCTACACCCAGAAAGTAACCACTACTAATGTTTATTGGGTGTCCTTACGTAAATTTATTTTATCAAGACAGGGAAGGCTGTGGTAACTGATACATTCCAAGAAAAGAGTCCGAATCTCTGGTTCTAAGGATGTGTTTTTAATTGGGAAGATGTTGCGAAATTATCTTCCAAAAAGTTCTCACCAATTTCCACACAAACCAACAGGTAGGATTCACTCTCACCAGTGTCTACTGCTGTACAGCAATTAATCTTTGCCAACCTCCCAGGTCAAAGTGGTATCTCCCTTTTTAAATTTAGTTACTGTCTTTTTTTATTTTTTTTAAGATTTTATTTATTTACTTTTTCTTTTTAGAGAGAGAGGGGAAGGGAGGGAGAAGAAGAGGGAGAGAACCATCGATATGTGAGGAAAACATCGATTGGTTGCCTCTCACACGCTCCCAACTGGGGACCTGGCCCACAACCCAGGCATGTGCCCTGACTGGAAATCGAACTGGTGATCTTTCAGTTCGCAGGTCAGCGCTCAATCCACTGAGTCACACCAGCCAGGGCTGGTTACTTTCTTTCATATGAGGTTAGACATTTTGAATTATTGGCTAGCCTTTTGAATTCCTCTTCCTGTGTATTTTCTATGCACATCTTTTGCCTTTAAAAAAATATTCATTATTTCCTTAATAACCTAAAAGAGCTCTTTGCATATTAATGAAAACAGTTTTGTTGGTTGTGTATTCACAATTATTTTTTCCAGTGATATATGTCTTTTAATTTTGTTTTTGGTATTTCTGCCATTCAGAAATGTCTAATTTTTATGTTGTTAAAATATTTATGATTTCTGGGTTTTATGTTGTGTCTCAAGAAATTCTGAAGATTCCACTGTTCACCACTGTTTCTAAATCTCTCCGATTCCCCCTAATGTGGTCACCACCACCGCTAAAGTACAGGAAGCAAGTTTCACCATAGGTTTATTTCAAAGATCAAATCCATCTTCTACTTCACGTGACTGTTTTGAAGAATGAAGCTCAGAACCCTGTCTTTGTCTCTCTTGTCCCTGGACAGAGTCAGACATTTTCAATGGCATCTGGATTATTGTGATAATTAAACAATGGAAGACAGAAGCAGGTATGAGGATGATTTAGTTGAAGACCCAACATGCAGATGATTTTAATGGAAGAGAAACTAACATTTGTTAAGTGATGGTCAGCTTTGTTTATAAATATTGTCTCATTAATCTCCAACAACCCTGTTGGACATTAAATTCCCAATTTTATGGACATGAAAACCAATATTCAAATCCAGGTCTGGCTCTCCAGCAAAGCTATCTACCGCAATAAGCAAGGAGGCTGCTCAAGGGAAAGTCATAAATCCTTAAATAAGGGATTCTTCACTCACGATGCCAAGTGCACATAACCCAGAGGATACCAGCAGTCTCCAAGCTGGCCTGGGTGTCAGAGGAAGTCACACTGCGGTTCACAAGTTGAGTCACTCAGTTAAGGTCACTCAGCGGTCACAGCTACTGGCTGACCCTAAACCCCAAGCCTGCCTCTCTGCACCACACCCATGCCTCCTGTGGCCCTGGTTCCTGGAAGCTGAGGGTGGCCTATCACAGAATCCAGGATGGAAGCGAATAAGCCATAAAGTGGTGAAAACAAAAGCAAAGACACCCTAATCTTTATCAGCAACCACAGCCCATTTGGACGGCCAAATGTTCTCAGACTTGGGTGGATGGCATACATACATCCACTGGCAAGAGGTGACATGCCCTTCTCACCCGAGGAACCCAGGACCTACTTAAAGCTCACTGATGCAAGCTTTTGTCATCGCCACAAGTAGAGGTCAACGCATGCAATTATACTAAGCCTCTGGTCCCGCCTTACTGGCTACTCTCCAAGCCCTCTCAGCTGAAGATCCTTCTAATTAAACATACCCCCCCTCCAAAACTAGTCAAGAAAAAAGAGAGGGGATAAGAGGAATAAATGGTAATGGGAAAAAATACAAGAAAAAGTAAACTGCTAAAGAAAGAGAGAAAAGAAAACAGGTATCAGCTCTCTACTAAAAGAAAACAGGACTCAAAGAAGGGACGCTGGCCCACAGGTACGAGGGACTGGCAGTAGGAGTGCAGGTCATGCCACCTTCCAGCAGGTCACCCGGCAGTTAAGGTTCGGGTTGTCAGCTGCTTGCTGACTCATTTCCCATCCTGCACTACCATCCTGCCCACTTTCAGTGAGGCTCTTATCAAATACGTAAGGTCAGCAAGATAAAGGGCTTTCTGTTTCTCCTGGGAACTCACCTGTCACTAAGGAGAACTCAAATGACATTTGACTGCCTGCCTGAACGTGACATTCACCATCATCTTAGTTGATAAAACCTCCATAATGTATCTGAGCAGGCCGTAACTCCATTATCATTAATATCACCCACTAACAACAGGTGGCTTGGTACCTGACAATGTCCATGCAATTTTTGAAGCATGAGAGGCAAGAGCTAGTTGAATTTTCTAACAGGGTCTATTTTCAATCATTAGGTACTTGCCACTAATTAAAATAGATCTCCACCTGTTCCTCTCGTCGGGCACTTGGAGCAGCGTGCCAGCCACGACTCTAAGAGTGACCTGCAAAGAGGTTTAGTTTGGTTTTGTATTTGTTAACAGCAGGGCCCTTTTGCTGAAGGAACTATGCTCAGAAGTGGCAGTGCTCTGCCTGGTTAAGGTTGGAGCCAGAGCCCAGCCCCTCACCCCCGGGCTTCTTTGGGTGATTAAAATGACTTCTTCAGAATCACAAGCTCCAGAAGCCCCCTTTTAAACAAGTGGCATTTATGCAGCATTTCCAGAGTTCTGGGGATCCTTGAAGGTGGCAAGGTCTGTCTTGGTGAGGGTTAAGGGTGGCCAATTAAGGCACAGCCTCACATCCCACCTCCTCACTTCCAATTTTATTCCTTTTCCCTACTCTTAACTGTCTTACACATGGTGTTCAACATAAAACATTTCATTCTGTTTAAAGTTAAGAGTGGAGTTCACTACTTAAAAAATGTTTTAAAAATCACTATTTTCAGAGTCAAGCACTGAATCTGTTCTAGAACCTACCAACCAAATACTTCCCATTCTGTGATTAGCTATTTCAATACTGAGCATTGAAGACAGTTACTAAAACCTCCTTAGCTGCCCAGTGCTGTATGCAACCTAGTCCCTGACTGGACAGGGAGAAAGGGAGCAGTTAGATGCACTGTGACAAGTAGAGGGGTGGGAGTGTCATACGAGGGGGGATTCCCCCCCCAAAAATGGAATTATCTTCTGGAGGGCAGGCCCCTTGTTATACAGGCTTCTCCTACTAGGTGAGTGTTCTAGGAACCCATCCTTATCAGTGCACCAGCTGGTATTGTTGTGAGAGGCTGCGTTTGGCTTCAGTCAATTTTTTTGAAGCCTCTTTTAACGCGTTAGCCCATTTCATGAAGGGTGATTTCCGAGCACACCTGCCCACACTGCGCTGAGTGTTCAGCAGTTTTTGACCAAAAATGGCATGACCCCCATCCCCTGACCTTCCCTATTCACTCAATCTCACTCCAGCAACTTTTTTTTGTTTCCCAGGATGAAAAAAAGTCCTCAGAGGGAAACATTTTGCCAATGTAGAAGAGGTGGAACAAACAACGGCAGAAGCCCTAAAAGGCATCAAAATCACCAAGTTCAAAAACTGTTCTGAGCAGTGGAAACAATGTCTCAATAGGTGCATCAAATGGAGAGTACTTTGTAGGTGACTGAAGTTTAAACATGTAAGAATAAATACACAATTTTTATAAATAAATTCCAGGTTTTTTCAGCCCCCCTCCCCGCTCACAGGAGGAATGATTATTTCTGCTCAGATAAGGAAGATTTCTCCAGGAGCAACAGAGACAGCCAGGTCTTAGTGGATGGGTATGAAGGCGCCAGACAGAGAAAAGGAAACATATACAGGAGTTCCTGGCATGCTCAAGGAATGGCACATCCAGAGCGGATACAGCCTGGAGCTCCTATGACAAGGTTATAAGAACGCAGTAAATGACAACACCAAGGACTTTGGCTTTAAGCAGAAGGTCAGATTTGTGTTTTCAAGTAGACTCCAGTAGCCCTACAGGTGATGGGTCTAGAGCCTGGGGCTGGTGAAGAGGTTACTGTCATACAGTCAAGTCAGGCAGTGATGAAGACCTGCGTTCCAGGGCCATGCAGGGTGCTCAGCCACTCTGGTGGGCCCAGGATTCACACGGGGCTTTCAGTGCCACCACTGTTGAGAGTCCTGGGGAAATCAGATGGCTGGTCACCTGAGGGCCATGTTGGAGCCAGCCGCTGGGGCATCAGCCCTTCCTTGTCACCCACTGCCACAGGCATGCCGCCTTGAACCTTGAGGTAGGTCGAAGACACACAGCCATCCATTCACATTGAGTTCCTGAAGTGACTTTGTAATAATTCAAGGTTCCCAAAGGGACTTACTCTTACCTACCCTGTAAAACAGGAATGTTTCCAGGGGCCCCAGGTGACTGCACTGAACATTCCGATCTTCCTCCACTGAGTGGCTCTGGGATGAGAGACCTTGTTAATCCTTTAGTTTTCTAGCGCCTGCTAGGACACCTCTAGAGACTGCTCTAAGAAAATATGAGGTGGACTCCAATTAAGAAGAGAACTAAAAAGATAAATCTCCTGGTCCTGGGTAGGTAATCCAGCAAAAGTAACTTTTCCAGACACAGGTTTCAAGGCATGTTTCCCATGTGCCTGGTGGCCTGGAACCAGCACGGTCACCACCACACCTGGCAGCCTTTTTAAGCTCCAAAGTCCAGCAACTCCACTATAATACAATGCCGTTCTCCACTCCATAGTTCAGAAATAAAGTAACTCCATGTCATTATAGATATCAAAGCACACAGTCAGTTAATGCTAGTGTCTGCCACAGTCAAGGAATGGAAATCTGATCTTCTACGTCATTTGTCTTCCAACTATTTTAAGCAACAGAATGCCAAATGCCAAAATGTAGAGAAAGAGACAAATAGAGCTACTCTGATTGAGGGAAAGGGCCTGTAGTACATAAACACATTGTAAATGTCCCCCCTGCCCCACCAAAAGCATCCACAACACCATCGGAATGCACCTTCCTGGTACTTCTATATCAGGAAATGTTTCTTAAGCTCAAAATATGTGCCTGTCACAGAGAGGTCTTTACTACATAAGCTCCACATACATGAAACCACTCTTCAAAGAATTCAAATATGATTATATTTCAATATTGTGTAGGTGGTGAGTGTGTTAAAATTTTCAGCCAGGCAGAACTGGGTTCAAATCCTGCTTTAACCATATGATTAGAGTAAATTACTAGAAATCTAATACTCGGACTTCATCATCTGCTTTCATCATCTGCTAAAAGGGGATATTAATAACCTAGTCTAGCCAGCATGTCCCTGGCCACTCCCCAGGACACAGGGAAATACACACACTGTTGTTTTGTTTGTTTTTTAAATCAAGATTCAATGCAAAGAAAGCATAAGGTGTTTGGCCGAATGCCTGGTGCATGTTTAATAACCTCTAGTTACCACTATATGGAGGCCATTTATCAATACAATCTTTAGTTTATATTGTAGATACTATATAAACCCACTTATTAATTTGTGTGCATGTTACTGATCTATCCCCACTGTCTGGCTATTGATACAATGCTAAGCAACCATGATAAGGGCTCCTTACTGGATTTTACCAACCACCACAAAATCTATCACCAGGCTAATCTCTCTATATCATATCATGCGCTTACATTATATGACTCATATCATTCTGTAATCACTTCATCAGTGTAGGCCTTATCTTCCCAGGGTAATTTTCGCTTTCCAAAGGCAGGGCACAAGACAGCTCAGCACACTGCTGCGACACAGAGGACCAGCCTTGGATGGTCTTTAATGAACGAGCTGAACAGCTTGCCCTGAGTTACTAATAGAAAAATTAATGCATTGTGTTAGCAGTGGAGGGAAAGGGTAGATAAGCTTAAAGTGCACCACTGGTGGTGTGCCCAAGAGTCTGGGCATACAGCTGGCCAGGTTCAAATCCCAACACTTCCACTTGCTCACTCTGTGACTTTGGGCAAGCTGTCTAAACTCTAAATCTCGTCTTTTTATAATATGGACTTCAAAATGCCTGGCATTGTGTCACTGTGAGAATTAATGCACTAGTTCCAATACATTCCTTATCACAGTACCTGGCATTCAAAAAGCCTACAATTTTTCATTGTCATCCCTATCGCCATCATCATTCCCTGTTCTCTAAGGGGTCCAGTCTGGCTAGAGGGTGGAGAGACATTCACCCGTGAAAATAATTCACAATTCAGGGAATAATTCACAATTCAGGGAACTAGGGAAGTGTCAAACGATAAATACAACAAAGTCTTAATCTCACTTTTCCTATAAGACATTGTTATATCTAAGGGTAAAAAAGGCACTACAAAAATAATGTTTTTCTAAGTTGGAACATGAAGTTAAACTATTCAACGATTTTCAGTTGGGTTCTTATTACTTGAGCTTCTTATTATAATGGTACAAAGCCAACCCATATTTATGATCTATGTAAAAAGATATATGTAAAATTGGCACACACCTCCTTGTAGGATTTTGTGAAAAGTAAATGAGTTAGGGCATGGAGCTCAGAAAAGCCCTTACCCATAATATACATTTAGTAAATATTCGGGTACTGGCTTAGTGCTAGTGCCTTAAATAAAGACAAGGTCCTTGGCCTTAAGGAGCTGGTAAATTTATCAAAATGTCAAATATAAACAATAGAAACAAGTGTGGCCACCAGTCAGAGGGAGTGGCAGGTACAGTAAGTGCTGATCTAGAGGGCATACAAGGGATACTCAAGAACTGGGAGAGGCCCCTCACCTCAAGGAGCTCTTCGAAGGGCTGAAACACACATACTCAGAGGACAATCCAAACAAAGTCACACCCTTGGGTCCAGGCTGGGTCCCAAGGCTTTGGCAAACACATACTTACTTTAGGAATCATAGAAAGGTCCAAATTCTTGTTAATACTAGGTCCCTAGAGGCTCTCAGGCAGGTAAGCCTCAAGGACACAGGTGCAAAGGCACGTGGCACCTGAACAAGCCCTGTCCCGTGTGCTTCCCCAACCCCTAGCCCCACCCCCAGGACTTCTCTGCAGATGCCTCACTAGTGACCAGCTCCTTGGCGTACTCTCCTCCCTCAGGTTCTCGGACTTCCTGGTTCTTCAGCTGCCATGGCCGCTGTCCCTTGGGTTCTTTCTCCCACCCCTAGAAGTGGGTAGCTGTCCCACATCCTTCACCACTCATGGCCCTGCAGATACCTCATCTCTAAAATGGAGGGTTTTCAGAAAGTTTAAGTGAAACAAGCTGTGTGACACAACTTGGTTCCATTCCCTTCTTCTGGGGGATATTGCCACCCCCAGAGAGCTGGGCTCAACATCCTGGCACCACCATAGCATCGTCTCCCAGCCCTGCCTAGCATATGCCAGCCGGGCCACTGTCCTGAGCTCCAGCAGCGGCCATCACCCCTCCTCCACGCTGCATAAACTGCTGATGATGCCTGTTACACCAAGGCAGCGGTCCTCACGCCCCTCAAACCTTCCAGTTGCTCCGCAGTGGCTACTGAAGAAAGACTCAAAGTTTTAGGCAGGCATGCAAGGCTTCTCTGATCTGGCCCCAATCCACCTTCCAACTTCAACCGCCACCACGGCCCTTCTCTCCGTTTTGATTCATCACTGGCCTGGGGGCGCACCATGAAATAGGAATTCTGAATCCAAATAAGGGGATTAAACAATGTTTGAAGTTATTGCACAACTTCAGATCTTTTACTATCTTAATATGCACCGTGACTCTTCACATGCTCCAAGGTTTATTTGGACTTATAATACTCTTTTTTATGAAGTTCAAGAACAATCTAGGACGATCTGTACCACACTGTTTCTCCAGCAAGATGATGGAATGTGCTGGTTAGGTGGGCCAGAGACTGCCATGGCCCGTGGCTGTGACCGTCTTAGGCACATATGTTGTTCATCACCATCACTGAGTGCAATCTCAGCAGGACCATAAAATCCCACACTGAGCCAAGCAGCCTTTCTCAGCATGTGAATGGGAAACAAATGCTGGACAGCAAGGCCCTGGTCGGCCTGACAAGGATACACTTCTATCTTGACTGCCAAGGCTGCCTGCTTTCCCAGTCTTTCTGTCTAACCCGTCCCACAGACTGCGTTAAATTTGCTGTATGCTTAAATTAGCCAGGCTCCAAACCAAAGGACTTTCACTGATACACAATTCTTTAGGTCCCTGAGCAAAGCCACCCAAATCTCCCACCAGCAGTAGAGCCGCCAGAGCCATCCCCTCGCCCACGCTGCCCCACAGTGCAGTACCTGTCCCGTCAGGAGTGGACCTCACAAAGGTGGGCAGCATCTTCACTGAAGCAGTAGGGTGGGTGGTAGCTCCCAGCCCTTTCTCCATCTCCTTGCGAAACCGCTTGGAAACCTCCAGAAGGGTCTCATCAGAAAGACGCATGTGATAGAGATACTGGTCAACCTACGAAAAGGGGAAAACAAGAGTAGAAACCTGTAAGTTAAAGAAATTGTGGTACGCATTTATGTCATGGAACATCCCTCAACACTTCAAAAGAACAAAATCCGTTATATATAGGTTATGCAAGACCATTTAAGCAGAATCCATTTGACAGGACTTTGTCTTTTAAAAGAAACTAAACTAAAAATTAAAATTAGAAAAGCAGGTTTAATTTTAAGACATCCCTTGAACCAGAGTTCGTTACTGACCCTCATCTCTTATTCCCCTACACACACCTCAGAAGGCCAGCCATGTCAACCGCGTTACCCCTCAACCCGGGCCAAGCAGCCGCCACCTCTTACCTGGACTTACACAATCGTCAATGCTACTTTTACCTCTTCCATCCATTTTCCACCCCCAGCCAGACTCTGCTATTATTCCCCTGCTTGACACCTTCCGGTGGCTGTCCATGAGAGCCAAACCCCTTGGAAATCCTTCCAAGGCCCTGTATGGTCTGGCCTGTCTCCCCCTCCTAAACTCAATGCATGCCTCTGCACTTCTGCGCACACTTTGTCTTTGGTTCAGTCCCCAATTCACCCAACTCACCCTTCCTGCCTCGGAGCCTGTTCGCAAGGGCCCTGCAGCTCCTTACCCCACTCTTCTTCTGCCACTGACCATCTGCCATCTGCCTCTTACCAATCCTTCAATCCTCTCTCCACGGAGGCCTTCCCTGACCCTCCCAAGAAAATACTCAGTCCTCCCACTATTCTAAGAACTCAAGCTTTTCCCTTCACAAAACCATCCACAATTTGGCATTATACATTTTATTAGTGTCCAAATATAAGCACCAAGGGCAAGAAGAGCCATGTCCATTTGCTCCCTCCATCCCTGGAGCCTAGTACAGGGCCCGAGGCATAAGAGGGGTCCTACATAAATAGTAATACAACTTCTCCTCTCCTCAGAAACAAAGGCAGCTTTCCACAGTTACTTAATTGACCTTGTTCCCAGCATAAACTTACATGAACTTTTCCCAGACATAATACCAGGAGAAGGAGAAGCATCAGGAGTCTTTCTCAGTTTCCTTCTTGGAAGTACCCTTCTGCCCCGGCCATAAATATTGTCACTTTCCTACTACTAAGGTCAGATGGAAATCCATCCAGGAAGGCACAGATTTCCACAACACTCCCATTCCCTGCAGCAGTGCCCAGACAGGGGAGGCTGCTGGCCACGGAGGACGGGGCTAGAGGGAATCAAGAACCGTGGGCCAGGCCCCAGCTGTGCCCTCAAGGTATGAAGAGTGTGGTCCTCCCAGCCCTGTCCTCACACTGAGGGACCAAAGGGGACCCTGCTTCTCCCAGCTCCAAAACTCTAGGATTCCCAAAGGCAAAGCTTGGCTGATGACCATCACCACTGTTTTTCCTGAGGGTAACACAAGTCAGTGCCCGCATGTTCCTTGCCCTTATCCAACTCTGACAAAGAAGCATAAATTTTTATTAGCTTTCCCAGACAAATGTCCTCATTAATATTACAGCCTATTATATTTTCCAGCACTTTGAGTCAGCTCTTCTTAGATTTTCTTTTAACCAAATGTATAGCCTAGGACTTTCAAAGAAACAGCAGAAAAGGACAATCCCAGTGTCTTCCTTTGCGTCTCCTTAAGTTTGCTCTCTTCCTGGCTGCATCCTAACTCCCTGTGGGTTCGGGGCACATCCTTCTCTTTGGGCCTGTTTCTACCCCTACAGAATAATGAGATTGGCCCTTTTCAGACCATTAAAATATTCTGATCAGTACTCAACTTTCATCGTTCTCATAAAATCTCAAACAGTGGGAAGATTAGAGTCTGGAGTAAAATGCTGACAGCGGCTGGCAGCACAGTGAAGGATTCCGGTGAGTCTGCCCAGCCCTCTCCATGACAGAGAGCCGCGTGGTTACAGTACGACGGAGCTGGCAGACACCATCCACCCACGAGGTGAGAGAGGGTGAGTACGAGCAGAGAAGTGACGAAGGCCCTGGCCACTTCTCCTCTCCCCCCCACCCCATCAGAGAGACCAGGCTTGGCTTGCTGGGTTCCCAATTTGAAGAGATGACAATTTCCCAGAACTCTTTGTTGTCAGCATTTATTAAAGAGCTTCCCCAAACTAAGCCCACCAGTCTAAAGCAAGAAATATCCAAAGGTCCATTCTGTTTTCTGATTTCAGGTTCCTGGCACCTTACTTACCTTGAGCCCATTGTCTGTCTCAGCCTCCCAGGTGGTGGGACACCAGCCCCAACCCAAGCTGGGTCACTGACATGGGTTTCCTTCAACACTAGGGAGCCAGGGTGCTCCTGAGGAGGCCTGGCCTCCCCCACAATGTAGGCTGAGGCTCCCCAGGAGGTCCACAGGTATAGCTTCAGACAAGCCCCTTCTTGGCTGATGCAGCGGGAGATGACTCTCTCATGACGCCAGGCCTAGGACAACTTTAATCACGGCAAGGATTGCCTGTGTCAGACCCAATGACACCTGGGCTGGTCCAAGAACGCTGCCTCACGGCTTACGCATCTTGGTATGAATGTGCAAAGTCTAGGACCACCAGGCCAGAAGCCAATACCAGGCTATGTCCAGGAACAGCCCAGGATGCCTTCGTGGGTAACAGTAATACCAGCAAACTCTACATGGCACTGACTTGTTCTCAAGGTTTATACCCATTAACTCATTTAAATTCTCACAGCAGCCTTGTGAGGTGAGTAGTGTAATAACTACCTTCTACCAAGAGGAAAAGGAAATGCGTCCAAAGTCACACAAATACAAAGGACCAACCCAGGATTAGACTTGGCAGCCTGGATCATCTGTGTTCTTGTCCCCTCTGCTAGATGAATGCCCCTCTTCTCCTGGACAACAGGGTCTATATAGGCTAAATGGCATTGTGGGATACTCAGGCTAGCCACACCCACTGAAAGGCCACCTACTCTACCTGTCATCCCCCAATGCAGACACAAAGGGCAAACAGCTGCAGGTATGGCCCATGAAGCTGGCCTGGCGAGTCATTGGGAAGCAGGGGCAGCAGACATGCCTCTGGTCATTATCATGAGTTTGACACGTGACAAAGTTCAAGTTCTCATATTACTACTTTCCCAAAGAGAGAAGGCGAGGGCTAGAGCCTCACTGTCACTCACTCCCACTCAATAAAAAGTGCTGGGTGTTGCAAAGGGGGCAGGAGAGTTCCTGCATGGGACAGCATAGCCTTCTTAAGAGGTTGTACCATCACTTCTTGGAGTGTGAGGTCATGTACACAAAGAGAACAGGCAGAGTGGTTACAGTTCTACAGTGGCCATTCTTAGTTTAACTTTGATGTTTAAGCTGTGACAGGCTTGTTGGAAATCCAGTTGATACTTCTCATTTTTAACCCTCAAAGACTCTAACAAGTTGAACAGTCGACCTTCACTCTGTCGGGTGCCCTTTACCCAACAGGCTATAATCATCTTTCAGTGTTCAATAGCAGACGAAGGTGATACTGATAGTTACAGCAACTAACCTTATATCAAGCATTCCTTACCTGTAAGACACCAACCTACGGCTTGACTGACTTGACCTCCACTGTTCTTTCATTAACAACAGGTCACTTGGTGGTGAGGGGCAGAGCTAGAAGTAAGGTGCACCTGGCTCTAAAATCAGGCCCTCGGGGCCAGCACCCTTGCCTGGCCTGTGGGTCCTCTCAGTGCGGGCAGACTCTCCCTGCCCCATGGTTTCTGAGATGACCTCAGGGCCTCAGTTTCCTCTCCATCACATGAAACTGAGAGAAAGGATGTGGAACAGGTATGAAAATGCAACCTTGGCCCAAACGTTCTCTCTTTATATGCTGAAGACAGCATAATAGTGTCTCCACCCCAAGTTTATTAGCACCATTCAGGAAGGGATGGTTAATCGCCTAATGTCACAGATTCCTAAACACACCACTGGGGCCCACCCAGCCTTGGCAGGCACTGCTGTGCTGGGGGAAGGGCAGCCAAGGGAGACAGAAGTCAGAAACGAGAAGCAGCCTCCACACAAAAAATGTTTTCCTGGAATGGGAAGGAAGTGAATGCACTTTGCAGGATCCTGCCAATTTCACCCACAGTGCAGCCAGAGAGAGGGAGGGAGCCCTAGGCCCAAAGTCATAGGAGAAAGTCATTTAGGAGATACCAAAAGTACACGGGACAGTAGGATCATGGCTAAAAATACTCACCCTTAGAAAGGAAAGACCCTTGGGGAAACAAACTTAATTCCACTGCACACAGACAACATTCGAGTTTGTCTAGTTTGTCTTCATCAGGCCTCGGCATGAATGCTTCTAAGCATGGCAGGCTCAGTCCTTCTCCAAGTTGATCAGCTTCTATTGTTGGTTAGCTCTAGTTGTTAGAAAGCTTTTCTTCAGTCTAAGATAAATCTATTTTCTGATAACTTCTGTCTAGTCTCCATTCTGCCACTTGGGATAAGAGTTCTTAACCTAGTTGCACATCAGAATGACATGAAGAATTTTTTTTAAAAACATTAAGAATTCCAAAGATCCATTCCAGACTAATCAAACTGACACCTTGGGCTGGGGAATCAACCATACTCCCCTCTCCTTGGGCTGGTATCCACCATGCAAATAATGTGACAAAGGTGAGCTGTGCTCTCATCAACATTGCCTCAGGCCATTTTTACCACTTTTCTGCCCAGGGTCTTTGAAAGTCAGTAGTGAAGATATTAGGCTAAGTATAAAACAATCCTGGGTTGATCCTGGATGCAGGGAATTGGAAAAACAAACCTGGTACTTAATTGGAAATTATCAAAGCAGAAATCATTCAGGCCAACCCTCATTTTATAGCTGCTTATGATGGTAAAGTACAGGCTGTGGTACCGGAAAAATCAGTGTTCAAATCCTGGCCCTAGCATGTGTACAGGTGTATAACATTGGATGCGTCCTCTGTCTGAGGCCCTGTTTCCTCCCTATAAAACAGAGTGAATAGCCCTACACAACAGACCCATTGGCATAAATGGGGTAATGAACATAGAGCTCAATAACCCTTCTTTTCTTTGCACCGCTTCTCTTCTCCTAGACTACCCTCTGCCAAGTGGTGCCCTTGGATTAAGGACATTTCTTAGCTCTACTTAGTCACATTTGGGGTTAACAAGACAGAGGCTGTTTCCCCAAATTGTCCCTTCTCTTTCTGCGGTGGATGTGTAGCCTACCATACTGGGCCACTTCTTTTTTAAAAAGGGAAGGGAGGCATAATTCCAGGCTGGGGAAACACAGGAGGCCAGAGGCAAAGCCTGGCTGAAGTATGGGAAGGCCACCTGCCTGCATGGACAAGGTATATATTTTTAAAAAAGAGTAGTTTCAGAAGGCATCTACATAGCAATCTTGAGGAGTTTAGAACTTACTCATTGGGCAATTTTGATCAGTTTCTTTCTCAACACACCACTCCTACTTGCCCACTTCCTCCACAAAATTATGGGTAGAGGAAGGAGGAGGTCTGAAGAGAAAGCAACCCTTTACTCTCTATGAAATAGCATAACACCCCAAATGGGAAGCCCATCTCCTTAAGGATCCACATTTTCCTCCAGACTAGCACTGCAAGGAATGGAGGGGGCAAGGTCACCTTGGAAGAGGGTCTGCTTGAAAGTGTACAGTGACCTCTAGTGGGACAGACACAGCTAGGTATGGGGAGGCCCCAAAAGGAATGGTCGGGAGGTAAGAGCAGAAAGGGACCTTGGAGAAACTGAGGCTAGGGAATAGCCTTGACCAAGGCCACACAGTTGAGACTAGAATCTGGATCCCCAGACACCCTACGCTACTGTCAAAAACAATAAATGGCAATTCCACTACAGGTTGGCAAGGACCCAATCTCCCTGCAGGCCAGTTCCAATTGAATGGCTGGTGGCTACCACCTAGTTCTAGAGTTTGAGTGCCAGTGGAAAAATGGTCCTGATCAAACTATTTGTATGTAAAAGAAAGGAGTATTCCAACTTCGATGGTTTGTTATATAAAGTACTGCAAATTCAACCTTGAATACCTTAGGCAGTTTCAAAGAGAAGTAGTAGAAGAAACACTAAATTTTGACATCTAAATCTTTAAGAGTCATACTATTTAACCCCTGAGTCTCTGACTACTGCTGGGACCGCAGGTTCTCCCATTTTATAGTCTATATTGAAAATCAGTTTCTGCAAAGCACAAATTAGAACATAATTTGAAAAGAAATAAATTCTGGAAATAGTGGTGATGGCTGTACAACACACATACACGTACAAACACACAAAATAAAGAAAATTAAGGATCTCAAGATTCCTGCTCTCTAGAACTTTACAAGAGCACAGTTCTCAGCTCATATTATAGACCCAATAAATGTCTCTGAAATGAATGTAGAGATGGGTCTCAATAGATAAGAAAGGCAAGCACAATGCTAGACACCCATGGGAAGTGTCACAGGTGTGAATAAGTGGCCTGTGAGACCAGCATTCAGGGGAACTTGCTTCTGGGCTAAGAACATATGGTACATATACAAGTCAGTGAATATATGTTGACCTGGAGATATTAGGAAGATCATATGAAAAGGCTCAGAAGACATGGGCAAGCACAAGATCCTGGAAGGAGATTATGAATTCTAGGACCAAAAAGCTATTTGCCATCACTACGTGACATACCTCTTAAATGCAATGCGTTCATAATTAGTATGATTTAATCATACTGCTTTTAATCAAGGGATCATGGGAAGGAAGGATAATAAAGACCACCCCACTGTATAAAGTTGCTGTGTTGTACACTGTTGTGCAACAGTCAATTCTCTGTAGGATTAATGTCAGGAGAAAGTCTGGCTGCCCAGACTTGCTGTGCTTCCTGCTACAGGGATTAAAATGACTGACTCAAGGAGAACTGCCCTTTTTGCCTTGACTGCCAGGAAGCTCAAGGCTTCGTGTTCAACTCCAGTCAACTATCCTTAGTCTTTGAGTTTTTTGGCAATCATCCCTGCCTGTTCCAAGACTTCTGTTCTAGGGACTATTCTTACTACAAGCTGAATAATATCAGCAGACATAAAATACATGATTGAGCAAACCCTCATTTCTACAGGACACACCCTCCTGGTAGAAGGATGAATTCTAGTGACCAAATCAGATAAGAAAGCAACTCCACAAGTATATAAGCATCAGGACCAAGGACACAGAGGCACGGCTGGACTTCCTTTCTCCAGTCTTTGGTTATATCTTGGTTATATCTGATCTAATAACTAAAGCCCCTCTCCAGAAGGCACTAGAGGGACACTAGCTAATTCCTATCCTTTAACTTCTTCTAGACCCCAAGAAGACCAACTGATTGAATCTTAGCTTTCCCAGTACTCATCCTAAAGATATAATCAGGCAATTTATATAGCCAAGTAATGTATATGAATATATATATATATATATATATATATATATATATATATATATATATAGCATCTCCAAGTCTTCCAGCCTAGCCTCCTCAAAAGAATTTTAGGAAGCACCATATCCTCTTGACTAGTCTCCTCTGCTTTAACTGAACAAGTCAAGACAGGGTTGGGGATGCAGGGGCAGGGATGCTACCATGACAAGAATGCATCACCTACCACCACATGTAACAAAAAACATAGATGAATCTCACAAAATAAAGTTGGGTGAAAGAAGCCAGACATAATAGGAAACACACCGTATTTAAGTCCATTTATATTAAGTACAGAAATAGATCTATGCTGGTACAAGTCAGCATAGTGATTACACTAAGTGGTGGTTAGTGTTGGCGCTAGTGCTGATTTATTACTGGATCCGGGTGGTGGTTACCTAGTGTGCTCAGTTTCCTGTGTGTATTATACTTCGACTTAAAGGTATAGGAAGAAAAAAGGGCAAGGCACTGACTAGGCCCTAGTCTACCCAGTACGTACAGTCAGAGGGCCAAAATAGATCAGAGTTCAGAAGAGGTCAAATCAGACGGGAGAGCCAAAATTTAAATGGCTTCCAGTGACTATTTGCTCACACCTGCTTGCAACCTAGTTCTGAAAGAATTTCACATTTTTTGCATTATTCCTTTGCCAGTGTTTTGCCACAAATATTTGATGAGGAAACCAAGGCTTGGAGAAGCTTCCCCAAACCACAGGCCAAGGCCCTGGCAGGACACTCAAATTCAGAGGCCAATTGCATGCCCTAACCTGGGGCACAGGTGTGCCCATCCCAAGAAAGCCGAGTAACTGCTGTCAGTGACTTCATTAATATGAATGCCTTCACAGACTCCTCAAAGGACTGAGGCTGTACAAAGAGCAACAAAAATATGTTGGGGGCGGGGGGAAACACAGCAGATCCTGGATTCTTTAAGGCTCTTGTCTTCTGAAACACAGATAACCAAAAGTAACAGATCTGCCACAACACTTTCTTCAGATGGGACAAGGTGGACCGTGACTGGAGACTAGGGCCTGCCATGCCACCTCAAGGAGATTTCAGCTCTGAAGCACTGTGTGCTAACAAGCCTGCGGTGGCAGGGTAAGTGTGGAGCCGACAGGCACTCCTCCAGGATCCTGTTGCACCGTTGTGACTCACAGGGTTTCCTGTTCTTCCAGTTCTTGCTCTCTGCTGCATCAAATTACAAACAGACAGACCTCAGGCAGCAGCACCTGTCAGCCGTCGAGGAGAGGAGCATTTGGAACACTCATCCCAGGACCCACCGAGCCTCAGAAATTTTGTTCTGAGTGTGGGGCAGCAGTGCAAAGAAATAATATATAGATATGCAGGATGCTGGCACAGGTCATTTACCCACACATATTGGATGAAAACTAAACTGAATGTGCCAGGGCAGGCACTGAGGATACCTGCATCAAGAGACCCCAGTCTTTGCCTGGAAGGGGCTCCGTCTATTGGTGGGAGGCAAATATGTCAGCAAATAATTCCAAGCTGAAGGTAAGGACAGAAAGTATGCAGTTTCTTTCACTGTAATAAAATAATGATTTATAATAACTAAAAACACACACATCACTACAATTCTGAGGGATGTTTGTCTTGCAAAGGTTAGAGACATGTGTATGTGCTGACTCATGCCTAGAATGTTCTCCTCTGGCTTAACAAAACCCCGCTTGCCTTTTCAGGGCCCAGCACAACTGGTCTCTCCCAAATGCCCTCCCAAATTCCCCAGCCATGACATCAGTGCACTTTTGACGCTTTGTGTCTCTCCCCCCACTGGTACCAGAGAACTGGAGTCACTGACTGCATGTTCCCAACTTCATATGTGTGATGCCAGCAACTATCTCAGTATTGAGACATAGTAGGTGCTCAAGACATATTTATTATGGTTACATACAAGGGGCCACAAGTGCCAAAGAAAGGAGGAGAGTAGCTTGGGTGAAGCGGAACTGGCTACTCAAGACTGTCCAGGGGCTCTGAGCCTGACCTTGTTCTTCAGGCCTGGGCCCTGTTGCCCATGATCCTGACAACCGCACAATTTGCTCGCCATCTACCTGCCTGTCCTGGCCAGTACCCCAGGTCCCCTAAGGGTCAGATTCTGCATCCCCTGGACAGCCCCGACTCCTGCCTGGTGCCCACTGTCCACCTGCTGGACCAAATCCCTTTGAATCTGTGCTTCTGCATCGCAATGAGCCCCAGACCTTCCAGTCTGCCCCACCAGCCCCACAGTTATGCCCACCACAGGCAGGGCAACCACGGGTACCGCCTGCCCAAGACAATCTCAGTTTACACTGTTGTCGCAGCATGACAATTAACATTGCCCCTCTCAAAAGTGGCTGAGTTTGGACAATAAATTATAGGGTCGCCCTAGGTACAGGCCACAAAGCAAACCCTACCTCTGTTCTCTGGGAGCCCACCTGAATGATGGGTGAGAGGAGCTCATGCTGCACAGATGTTGCTGAAATGAAATGGGATGGGATTCAAGCGACTGATTTCTTGCACTGGAGCTTGTCCTATGTAAGCTTGGGCTGGTCCCCAAATACACAGCGCTAAGGGACACTTTTCCTGATCTGTAAAATGAAGGATTTGGACTAGCTAATCCCGAAGATCTTCCTTCTCAACTAGCCATTGCCAGCTGTCCCGGGAAGCCCAGAGCAGGGGTTCAGGGCCTGGGCTCTGGAGTCAGGCTGTCTGGGTGTGAATTCTGACTTGGTCTTGAGCAAGGTACTGTCACTTTCTGTGCCTTGGTGTCCTCATCTGAATAAGAGGTTATGATAATGTCCCGGAGGGCTGCCTGAGGAAGGCCTGAGTTATAGTAAAGCACACAGACAAGGCCCAGCTCTTAGTAAGCAGTTTTAAGACCTTTGGGAATTGAGGGGTGGGGGTGGGGGGGGAGGAACTGACCAGATATGGCTGGAAGGCTTCATTGGGAAGGGTTGATTCAGGAAAATTGGGGAGGAAGCAGGTAGCCAGAGGGGAAAGTCCCTTGAATGGGAAAAAGAATAAGTGGCAGCTTCCGATGCCCTCATTTAACCCTAATTAAAGCTGCCAGATGACTTATCTGGCTTCATTCCCTCATCAGACAATATGCAGATGCCAGAAGGAAGAGGTTGGGAATGCCTTTCAAGAACAGGGACTGCCTCCAGGGAGCAGCTACGGAGCTGAGGTTGGGGAGAGGCGGGAAGGCTGGGTGGGTGGGTGGGTGCCCTGGGCTCTCAAGACCAAGTTCTCAGTCCTCATTCAAAGTCCCTTCCAGGAAGCAAGGTCAAGGAAACACTTAGAGACCCACAGATGAAAGTGCAAAAAGCATGGCCACCACTGAAAGAGCAGCACTCCAGGGGAACTGGGTCTCTCTGGCTCCCATTCCCAAGGGAACGAAGCCCAGACTGCCCACTGGGTTTAGACAAGACGAAGGCTGCACAGGGATGAGGGAAGTAGAGTGCGGGTTCCACACAAAGGGTCCCCTTGGCTTTGTCAAGAACCCCAGGGATCCCTGTCAGGAGAGGCCACAATGGACAGCCCAGAGTCTATATATGAAGGGCAAAAATCTCTCTGCTGAGGCCCAGAATGGCGAGGGACCCTCCACCTAATGGGCCAAAAGAATGTGAGAATGACTGTTCCTTCCAGTGAAACGCCAGGGGGTCAGGATGACCAAAACCTCCCATGACCTGGACCTATGACAGCACAGGGCTGCTCAAGCAGCTTCTCCCACGGGAAGCCAAAGTCTGGGGCAGATGTGAAGAAGAATGAGCCAAGTGCCTCGTTGGCCAACTCCAGCAAAAGTGGCCTCCGCAACTGCCCTGGGAGCAGGTCCTTCACCCTCTGGGGCAGGTACTGAGGAAGGGACTAGTTTTCTCCAGTGAGAAGGGGTTGAACTAATGCTGTGGTTCTTCAGTGCAGCTGTGTCTCTCATGGCTTCCCAAGGAGGATGCTTCAACCTGAGGCGCACCAATAACCAAGGCTTCCCAGAGACCCCCTGTAGGGGTGCTGGCTCCCCAGAGGACCAGAAGGAAAGCGGTTAGAGGAACAGCTCAAAGATGGATCTCTTCCACCCAGAATAAAGACGTTTTGGAAGTTGAAGGGACAATGAGGGTGCTTCCTTAGACCTTGGCCTTAGGAACTTTCCTCTCTCTGCCCTCCCTGTCCTCTGCTTTAATTTGACATCAGACAGAGAGTGTAAATGGGTCAGAACCTCACTCCAATTTGACATCAAACAGAGACCGTAGAATGAGCCACAACCTCTGTGCCCTAACAGCCCCTGGGGAAAGAAGATGCAGGGTCTCTTTAGCTCCCCACCCAGATGGGTAGCGCAGTAGGGTATCTCGGGGTGTTCTTCATGTACTAATACTGAACACACAAAGTGTTGATCATGTGTTAGGCACAGTCTAAGAACTTCACATATATTAACTCTCTCTTTAATCTTTACAAAAACCCTAGTAAGGCGATATCCAAACACTATTTTAAAAGAGGAAGAAACATGCCTAGAGAGGTTAAATTAACCAGCCCAAGTGCACATAGCTGATTCCAGAGTGAGCCAGAATTCCATCCCAGGGAACCTGGCCTTATACCTCACCACAAAGCCTCTCCCAGCGACTGCTGGGCTGCCCCTCACTGGGTGTCAGTGGCCCCTCTCCTCTGCTCCCAGCTACGGAAGCTCCCAAGCTCATGTTCATCCAGCGCACGTGCCTGCCTGTTCAGAAGCCTGATGGATGCCTCGCCTCCATGGAAACCCTAGCAACACCAGGGTGAGGCTCTCCTGGGGACAACTGAGAAGACTTTTCTCCCACTGGCTTCTTGGAGTGCTTATAGTACTCACATTCTCCGGGTTGAGGACAGAAAAATAGTAACCCAGGTAACCCACCCTTCAGCCAGGGGTAATGGACATCCACTGACTGCGGTGGGTCTGCAGACCTCACCTTAAATTCATCTTTTGTAAAAAGTCACTCCTACCATGACTGTCCCATGATATGGCACACTGCACACTGAGAGCTATGGTCCTAACTGGCTGTATGACAACTGTAAAACTGAGGGGGATTGGGTCATATTCTTCTAATGCAGTTTCTCAACCTATACCTACTTTGGGCCAGAAAAGTCTGTTGTGGAGGGGCTGTCCTGTGCACTGCAGGGTGTTAAGCTGCATCCCTTGCCTCCACTCACTAGATGAAATAACATATCACCATCCCCCTCTGCCCTGTGATAACCAAAAATGTCTCCAAATCTTATGAATGTCCACTGAGAGGGGGAGGAAGGGGGGGATCACTAACAGTTGAAAACTAATGCTCTAAAGGAAGAGTAAAAACAAAAACAAAACAGGTTTTGCCTCTGTAAATTTGGGTAGAGTGGAATTCTTGCTCTTTAAGATAGGCTGAGATAGGCCCTCACACGGGATAATGCATCCCAAAATGTCAGTAGCACTGAGGTAGAGAGACTTGCTTTGGAAGTTAACAGAAACAGCCACTTGAATACAAGGAAGCATGCCCCGTGATCCTTGGAGTGTGCTATTAAGACATAGCCAATGAACTCTGGGATTTGATTTGCTACCACCCTCCACCCCCACTGCTCTGGAAAGGCAAAGACAGACAACACACAGTGTTGGAAAACAAACCAAACTTGCTGACTTCAAAACTCAACAATGATAATGAGAAACCCGTTATCAAGAGTTGTCTTTTAAACCAGAAGTATGTGAACAAAGGAAGCCAGTTTTCTGGGGTTCTTTAGTTCTTAGTACATTATACCTCCTTATTCTGACTGCCAGATTTTTCGAGAAAACCATTGTGGTTTGTGTTGTTTTGATTCCCCCTGGAAAAGGGCCCCTAACTGCCCTCAACCTCCTTGGAGCGCTGAAAAAGTTTAACTTTGAAAAGCAAAAATGTTTTTTTTTAAAATGTTGGCTTTGTCTGAGGAGCCTCTGAGGGAATTTTATTCATTCAGGGTAAAGAAAAAAAGTGCTTCCTAGAGCTCTCTGAAATAGAAGTTTGACAATACAAAACAAATGAATGGTTAGCAAAAGCTACCAAATATTCCTTCTACCATCAGTTATCTTCTGAGCAGGGAAGAGACAGCATTAGGATACTAAGTATTAGGTTACACGTTGAACAAATGAGACAAATTGTACCTCTAACTATATAATACATCATTTAACTTAAAGTCATAGAGCCTATCATTAAGTGAGGACTTACTATAATTGTATCTACTTCATGAAATTGTTGGCAATGTTATGAGTTAACATGGGTAAAGGGCTTAAAACAGTTTCAGGTACACAGTAGCTATAATGTGTTTGAGTTTCAAAGTGTCAGTTGGCAAAAATGAACAAATAACCCTCACTCCCCTTTTAATAGCAGGAAACACTGGGCTTTTCTATCAAGAGTGACTCTGATGGGGCTAGTTCTGGGCAGGTAAGCCTTCGCTTTCCATGCCTCAGACTACAACCCAGAAGATAATGGGGGATTTCTGAAGAAACCAAATCAAGGCCTTTTCAAAAGACTCTAAAATTAAACAAGTGTCTTCCTTCTCTCCTAAATCCTCCTTCTAGCAGCAACGTGAAAAGATGCTTCCAAAATATTCTCTCATTCTCTTTCTACTTCCTATGTAATTGCTCCAGGAATCAGCTGGGCTCATCTAAGTCAGGAGACAAAGTTCCAGGTTCTGACACCTGAAGCGCTAAAGGGACTGACTCAACTCTGCCCCCATTGGTAATTTAGAGAAAATACACCCAAGCGTCCCCCAGACACTTGACAGAAAGAAAGGAAGCTCTATGGGTCAAGAAGTCTACAAGAAGGACGTTCTCATTGGTGCGCTTAATCATCACAACTCCATAATGTGGACAACAACGCTACTGTCATCCTTATTTTAAAAAATAAAACCTTGGCAGTCCAAAGACGCAAAGCGACACACTCAGGGTCTTGTGGTTAAAAAAAGAAGAACCACAAAACAGAGATTAGAATTCATTTCCAGATACCCTGGCTAATTCTCTTTCCAAAGAGATGGCCCCCTTCCATGCCAGGAAGGTGGCACAACTCCACAATTTTCGTCCTAACCTCCTTCCTCTGGATTGGGAAAGAGTGAATCTGTAAAATAATAAAACGACTTGGGCCAGTATTCACCCAACAGAGAAGACCCTCAGTTTAGATTCAAGATACTAAGGCTTAGTATTTTAGGACTTGCCAAGGGATGACAGCCTTCCAAGTGTTAACTCACTTCTTGGGTGGAGAAGCCCAAAGAAGTTGCCAAGATGCTGCCAGCTCACAGACATGTTCTTAAATAAATTGAACTAAAGTGCAGAGCAGGGCTACATCCCAAGAATGAGACCATAACAGCCGTCGATCAGCTGAGTAAAACTCAGCTCAGCCAGCCACCCTCTGTTCCCTCCTCTGAGGCTGGGTGATGAAATGTCACGCTTTTATTTGGGAGTTCATCTGCCACAGCTCTAAAAAACACCAAGACGGTAACCCCACCGTTCTATCCTTTGCTCTCAGAATCCGCAAAATGGGAGTAAGAGCAGGTTGTCCCACCAAACGATGTCAGACATTTTCCCCAAAAAGTAAAGTTTCCCAGAAACTTCAATATGTAACTGAGCAATGCTCCGTCATTGCCTCGCAGCACTGGACATCCCCCACCTCCGCCCCAGCCCATCCTCAAATCCTGGCTGAACCCCGTGGCAGGGGCCAATCCTGAAATCCCGAATATTTTAGAAATTTCTACCCTGAGAGAGAGCGCCTCGGGCCCAGCCAGGCCCCACCCCCACCCCACACCCGGAGGCACGGAGAGCTAGGCTCCGGGCCCAGCCAGAGCCTTTCTTATGTAAATGACCCGACCGAAGATAGAGCTGGGGGTGGGGGGAAGTAGCTGCTGAGAGCGAGGTGGGCACGGACAGGTCAGGGCCAAGGGCAGAAAAATCTCCTTTTCGGAACGATAAAAATCTCAAGGGAGACGGGAGGAGCGGGCGTGGGAGTAACTGGTCCCCTACGAGAAACTCACAGGAGTGCCAGAACTAACATCCCACGTCCGCCCCGCACTTGGAGGCGGGCCCTGGGGGCCCCAGGCGGGGGCGGTGCCGAGGCACCGAGGTAGGGGGAGACGTACGCCCCTCGCGGAGCCTCAGTTCCGGGCACCTCAGTTCCGGGGAGGGGGCGCGGCGGGCGGAGTTTCTCTGCCTCTTTCCCAGCTCCCTCCCGGTAGGTCTCTCCGCAAGCCCACCTCCGAAAGGCCTGTGGAACTGCAAGGGAACCGCACTTCCCCAAAACGCTGTCCTTTAGCGCGGGAACCTCCTCTCCCCACCCCCCGCCCCCACGCGGCAGCAGAACCTCTTCCCCCAGCCACGATTCTCCCCACGTGCTCTCGCCGGAACTCTGACTGCTAAAGAGGGGCTACTCCCACGTGGGCTCATCAGTCTAAGACTACTAACCAGGTGACCCGCCCCTCCAGGAAAAAAAGGAAAAAAGCGCGAGCGCGCGCCGGGTGGCAGTCTCGGGGAGAGAGCGGTGCGGAGCTGGAACCCCGGCGGCTCGCACGCGCGCACAAGCCTGCCCGCGCCTAGCGGACGTGGCTCCCCAGACCCAGGAGTTTCCCGGCCGCCCAGACTTTTTCCACGCCCTCCGCCCTGAATGGGGAAAAAGAGTGGCCCTGCAGGGTGAAAGGGAGTTTTCGGCTGAGACACAGAAAGAGGGCTGGGGACCACGCAAGTTTGTCAGAGGCAAGCCAACCACCTCTGCCCGCGCTTACTTACCTTCTGCACTTGGTCATGGTTGAGCTCCGTGAAGAAGTAGGCAAGCAGATGAGAGGCGATCATTTTGCCACAGCCCGACGGCACGGATTTGGGGGACTAAGGCTGGAGCGCGTGTGGGGAAGGGGGGTGGAGCGGTCAGGCAGCTTTTTACTCGGGTTTGGAGGCGCGACCGGGATCAATGAGTCCGAGCGGCCCAGAAAGAAGTCTAACAGCGATGGCGTGCCCGGCTGAAGGGTCTCTGGTGTCTAGAAACAGGTTTTGGGAGTCACAACTGCTAGAAGGCTCCCAAAAACACTCCCGGCGATTTGTCGGGTTGCCCCCTGTCAAGGCGCTAACTTCAGCCACAGAATCACTAAGGCTCCACTTGGGTACAATCGCAGCCCTGCTCCACTTCGGTGATCGGACCTCTCCAGCTCACACGCGCACGGCTCTCGCCCGCGGATCTTCTGGACTTGGTGACTCGTCGTTGCCAGCGGCGCCCGGGGACTCCTGCGCTAGAGTTTCGTGCAACAATGTGGCTTATTGAGGGGCTGCCGGCTTGAGGGCCGCCCAATCAATGACGCGCGCACGCCCATTGGCTGCACGAAGAGGGTGTGTGCGTCCCCGGACCGCCCACCGCCGAAGTTCCGCAAATCAGTGTGCACGGCCCGTGGGCGCGGCCGCTTCGACACCCTAACCCGCGAGCCAGAGGGGCGCGCCCGGGGCTAGGGGCGGGGCGGGGAAGCAAGGATGCGACGTGTGGTCCGTGGCGAAAGGCTAGGGAGGAAAGGCGCCCGAGCCGCCGCCGCGTCAGGCTCAGCTATGGGTGGGGGGTGGGGGGAGGGCGCGTGATTACAGACCGGGTGTGTGGGGCGACTGGAAAGACGGGTCACCGGACCAGCACACACCCTGTGCGGGAGAGAGATACTGTCTGACGTCTCGCCGTCATGTGAGGGGCCCCACTGGCGGGTCACATTTCTGAAGCATCTTAGTTCTACCTATTATGGCTCAACTATCTTTGCAACGTTGATGCAAAGGGAGCCACCGCAGCGGCTGCTCACTTAATGCCAGGCTTCGCGAAACTGAAGGAATGTGGCTTTTATTAACCTCGTTTATAGGTGAGGAAACTGAGGCACAGGGACGTTGAGAGATAGACTTCCCCAAGGTCACACTGATAATAAGCGGCAGATGGAGGAAGGAACCTGTGTGCGTCTGTCTTTGACTTTGAGCCCCTAATCTTTTCCCGGTTACCCCATCCTGCCGCTCTACCGGCCGGGAAAGTGGAAGGCAGGAGGAAATGAGCTTTGTCTGCAGCTGTGAGACTGATGGAGATGAAGCTGGGTGGGTGGTAAGTGGGTAACTGAATGATCTTGGGCATGTGTTGGGAAGGGTGGAGTAGCTTACAAATGCTGAGAGTAGTGGTAGCTCCAGCTACAACTAGTGCCTGGCAACAGGCCCCAAATTTTTATATATGGTGAAAGCTGTTAAGAATGAAATAATGAGTGCAGCAGACAAAACATTGGTGCTTATGAAGAATGGCAAGCCTGGAATTGGAGAGGTTGCAGTGGATGGAAGATGAAGGTCTGCCATGTTCTACTAGGAATTTCTCCTTTTCTCATAAGTGGAGTGCTATCTGCAATGTACATATTATAGAAGTAATAAATAGCCATTGTTGGAAAATAAGAATATACAAACAGGAAAAGCAAATGTATCCATGATACAGCCTCAGCAAAACTGCTTGAAAGCTCTGTACCTTAGCCAGCTATATTTTCTCACCCCTCCTTCTCTGTAGTCCAGTACAGTTTGGGTCCCAACCTGCTTTTGTCATAGTCATCATAATGACTTACATGCTCCCAAATCCTGTGTTCTCATCACTTTTCTGCCATTGTCTTCCTCCACCTCTCAGGGATGCAGCTGACTGCTCTCTCCATCCAGACACACCTTCCTCTGTCCGAGCCTGGAAGCTCCACCCTTCTGCTTTCGCTCTAACCTCACGCTCCAGGAAACTCAGCCCATTTTTTTTCCTGCTGGTATGGAGGGCTGTGCTCCACCCTCTTCTCTGATCTAGTTATACTCTCTCCCTAGTAATCCCTTTCAGCCCCTTAACTGTTATATCATCTACATGCTAATGACTCACACTTGTAAATCTACAGTGAGGACTTCCCCCAGAGCTCCAAACAAATTTCTCCAGCTGCCATTTGCCATCTCCACTGAAGTGTCTACCACCTCACACTTAACATGTCCAAAGTTGAATGCAACCTTTCTTCCCAAATCTATCTATTCTTTTCCCAGTTTTCTCAGCAACGGGCATCACCATCCACCCTAAGTCATCCTTGATTCCTTCCTGCTGCTCACCCTCATATGTAGTCATTCCATCAGCAGGCAGTCAGTTTGACCCACAAAATAGATCCTACAATTGACCACTTTTCTCCATATCCTTGGACACCTCCTAGGAAAGCCAGCAACAACTCAGCCAGAAGCAGTACCACACTGCCCTACCTTGCCCCTTGCATCCATTCATGCCTACCTCTACTCTCACACCAACAGTCCCTCCTTCACTCAGGAGCCAAAGTGACCCATTTAATATATAAACCATTCTATGTCTCTCCCTGGCTCAAAGCCTCTTAATGGCTTCTAATCTTAGAAGAAAATTTAAACCACTGACAAGGACCACTAAGTCTTTACATAGAAATTGCTCCTGCCTCCCTCTTCACCACACCCTGTACTACTTTTCTAACACTCTGCTTGGCATTCCCACTGTCATGTTTTCCTCAAAAAATGCCAAACTCTTTCTCACCCGCAGGCCTTTACTCTTCCTTTTTCCTCCTGTCTGAAATATTATTCTCCAGTTCTGTGTCCAGCTCACTCTTCCTCCTCACTGAGGTTCAGCTTAAGTATCACCTCCTCAGAGGACTTTCCCTGGACCAGTTTATCTCAAGTAGTCCCCCAAGTCACTATCACATGGCCCTGAGTGACTGCCTATTGATTTTCTGTCTATTCTTTCTCTTCCAACTAGACTATGAGCTACAAGAAGGCAGGATCTGTTTCTATGTTGTCTCCTAATATCTGCAGTGCCTAGGATGGTGTCTGTCACAGGGTAGGCTTGCAATATATACTTGTTTGATTAATGAATAGAGGAAATCTTAGAGATGACCATGTTTTACAGTCTGTTTTATAATACAGAGAGAGTTTATCATTTTACATATTATTTCTCAAATATTTTCCTCCTCCATCTACCCTCTTAACTGGACTTCCCCCTTTAGATACAGAAACACCATTGATATATAGATCTAGATATGCAACAGAACTTCGAGGAATGAGGTGATCAGCTTTGCTTTAATGGAGCAAGAAATGCCTCCACTTGGATGGGAAGAAAAGGTCAGAGACCAGAGGCAGGAAGCAGCCAAAGATGTAGGAGAGGACTTGGACCTGAACCCAGAGGAGGGTGAGACTGGGCATTGGGCTATGGGTTTAGATATTTTAAAGTATGAGGTAGAATTGATGGCTTTGGTTAGGAGTGGTTGATAAAGAGGAGGATTCCTGCTCCTTAATATACTTGGAAAACCAATAGTCCAGTCCTACAAAACCTGTTGGACCCAGGAAGGTAGGACCAAACTCAACAGGTTATATCAGCTCTGATCCCTTCTCCACACAGTAATTTTTAGAGTCTCCTCCACTTTCTTCTCTGGTCCCATTTCATGTGGACCAGGTAATAATCACAAGATACTTTAAGTGCACATTGTCTTTTACAAAGTTCCCAATCTTGTGAGGTGGTTAGAGTCAGTATGGTTTTAGCCCCCAATGTATACATGACAAACTAAAGTGGGTTACTCACACAAGGCCAAGACCTGTATCTTCATTTTTTCTGGCTCCAAAATTCATGCCTGGAGTTTATTATTTATTGATTCTAAGATCTCTTTCTCTCTTTCTCTCGTTGAAGACTGATGAGACATCCATTTAATTTAGACTCCACAGCCCCAGGAGAGAAATAAATCAGCTAATATTTATTAAACAAACCCTTACAATGTTTTGACAGTCTGCTCAGTGCTGTGAGAAATGCAAAAGAAACACAATATGTGGTTCTTGCCCATCTGGGATTAACTCTTTAATCAGAGGTATAAAATCCATACATAAAACAATGATTACAGAATGGAGAAGTCTATCATTGAGAGCCAAACATCTGTGTTTATCTGGAGATGATGGAGTTTTGCAGGAGGAAAAGACAGAGCCACAGGCCAAAGTGAGCCAAGGATGGTCTGATGGATAAAAATTTTAGCCTTTATGCAAGGCTGGGTCTGGCCTCACATAGGACTGACCTGAGCCTCACAACCAGATTTTAGGGAGCTGTCCTGGGAAGATGCCTCTTTACTAAAAGACCTCCACCTGCCAAATATTCATTTTTCTAGTTAGGATTTATCAAGTTTGCAGCCTCTTATTATTGTGTAATTATGTAAAGAATTTGAAGACTGAGGGTGAGCCTACCCTAAATGTAAATACTTAGGATTCCTTACATTATGTTGTCTTTAATATTGGGCCCTAATGATCTGCATAATCTCTTGTGTTTCATGGTTTCATTATAATGTATGAATTGGGAAGACTGGGAAAGAAGGGCATTGAAAAGCAGTTAAAATGGAAAAAAATGGAAGCCACGAGATAGAGAACAACCTCATTTTATTAGTCAGATTTGCAAATAGAACCCATTCGAGCTAGTTTAAGCAGAAAGGGAGTTTATTGAAGAATATTTAGTCTTTTTCAGGGTCTTCAGGAGAGCCAGAGAATCAGGTTCAGAGGATACCTATCAAAGAGTCATGTCTAAGTTATACCATTAAACTCCACTAGTGGAAATGCTAGTGGTATGGTCACTGGGCTTAGGCATCTCTGCCCACACACATGGTGCTAGGCACAGGATTTTATAGCCAGGACATGCCAAAGCTACCTTTGACAGATGGATTCTGTCAGCATCCTTGCTAGAAGGAATTCTTCACAGCACCTCCTTCTTTGTGGTATTTGCTCCCAAACTGACATCCTGCAGCTGCTTGCTAGAGCCTGAGCCACATGCTCGTACCCTAGCTGCAAGGGATGCGGGGACAGCAAGCCCAGGAAATCAAGAGTCATAACTTAGAGAAGTCCTCAAATGTAAGAAGGGTGTTGAAAAGGCCTGGGCAGGCTCAGAGCTTGACAAACATCTACCATACCCAGTAGTCACTGAATATGCTGTATCAGAAAATTTTGAGTGATCTTAGACAAATTGGTTTCCTAAAATTCCCAAATATATCAAAAAGATTTAAAAATAGGTCATCTGCTCCCATTGGGAGATATACTAAGGAGAAAGTAGTCAGTAGGCTTCAGGAAAACATACTATCAATGACTTGACATGGGCTGGATGATTAACCCTCTCCATACACATTCTGTAGCCCAGTGCCTGTCCACTGATGTAGTTAGTGTCATAGTAAATGAGAAAAAGGGTCATTGTGAAATATTGCTGGGAGGCCTCCCTCCAATGCCATTCCACACACTGAGGGCTATTCTTTCTGATTCTGTCATTCTGAGAGCCACAGGGCCATGTATCCCCCAAAAGGTTTGCTTGAGAAGAGCATGGTGGCATGCTGAGTTTGGCATGGGAACACTATGTGACCTTGGGCCTTTCTGAGCCCCAGTTTCCTCTTCTGCAAGGTGGAGATCATGAGATAGAATATGCAAAACCTTTAGTTCAGAGCCTGGTATGTAATAGACCCTGAATACCAGTTTCCTAAACACATTATTCATTATCTCAAGTCTTCTATGCAATAAGAACTCAGTGGTTAAAGAAAATTCCAGACATCAGAAACAGCAAATGCAGAGAGTCCCAGGGACATGGAAGAGATTGGTTCATTCCCAATAGCCTGCAGTGCTCTGGTCTAGAGAGATGATTTCAAGGGAATGTCAGGAGGGAGGATGGGCAGGTGGGCAGGGAAGGCTCAAAAAAAGGAAAATGACAGAATCCCATTAGCACTCAAAGGCACAGCACCTGGGCTGGATGCAATGTGGAGGACAGGTTGGTGGGGACTGAGATCAGGTCCTAGAGAAGGATGCTGAAGGTCTCTAATAAGCTTATGGCAGAAGGGGAAAGAAGTGAAAGAAGTGATAAAAGTAAGAGGTACCCCAAACAGGACTTAATAAATGATTGCATGTGAGGGGTGGGGACAGAAAAGACTCCATAGCAGTGGTTCTCACCATTGGCTGTTCTTTGAAAATGTGGTGTACTAAAAAGGGGGGCAGTTGGCCCTGGGTACAAGCTATAAGGAGTGTCTGGCTGTAGAGAAGTTAGAAACAATAGCAAAACCTTCCGTTGGTCTGGTTTTTAATTATTACCATGGGCTGACAATTCTAAACAATGCCAGTGACAAAACAGGCCTTCCTGGACTACAGGCAGTGGCTGTCCCTGCATCCCCACTTCCTTCCCTTATATAGCCACTATATAAGAATCAGCTGGAGAGCTTTTACAAATCCTAATGCCATATAAACAATCAAGAAATGTTAATGGTATCTTTTCTTCTACCATAATAATGAACAAAAAGACAAAATGGCTAGGAACTTAAATGTACAAGGAACTCGGATGACTAGAGCAAGTAAGGAGGCTTAACAGTGCTTCACTGAATTTCATTTCTTCTTAGGTAAACCTGTAAGTTTTAAGTGCACTCCAAATAAAAATAATGGATTGAAAAAGTCTGATTCTAACATTCATATGAAAAAGTAGACTATCTCCCCGAATTCTGCAAACCACAGAAAGAACCTTGTTCATTTGCTAAGAAAGACTAAAAACATAAATGTCATAAAAGATCTATAAAGGAGACTATTAAACAAAGTCAAAAGTCTACCTAAAGAAAAACATCTACCAGATAGAGAAGGCTCATTTTTCTATTGGATAAAGAGCTTCTTCAAATTAATAAGAAAAAGATATCAGCCCTCACTTGTGCAGCTCAGTGGATTGAGTGCCAGCCCGTGAACCAAAGGGTCACTGGTTCTACTCCCAGTCCGGACCCATGCCTGGTTGCAGCCCAGGTCCCCAGGAGCAGGGCGTGAGAGGCAACTACACATTGATGTTTCTCTCCCTCTCTTTCTCCTTCCCTTCCCCTCTCTCTAAAAATAAATTTTAAAAAAATCTTTTTAAAAAATCAAGAACTCTTCAGTAAAAGATACAGAGAGTTCACAGGAAAAGGACAAATGGCTATTTCATGTATGAAAAGGTTATTAACATCACTCATAACAGTGGAAATGGAAATTAAAATATACTGATCTACCATTTTTCACTCATTGGCTTGGCAAAATCAAATAATGATAATACCCCTTACCTTACCAGAGGGAAAGAGGCACTCTTTCTCCCAACACATTGTTGATGGGAGAACCCAGCCTTCATGAGGTCAGTGTGACTCTCCACATCAACTATAAGAACATCTGCCTATTGCCCCTGAGATCCCATTTTTCTCACAGGTATACCTACATATGCTATGTAAGGTTATCCACTAGGAAATTATTTGCCATGGCAAGACCGGGGCCAACCTGAATCCTATCATTTGGGGACTGCTTAAGTAAGATAAAGCACATCCATACAATGAAAAAACTTGGCTACATTTAAAGACAAAAAAAGCTCTCTAAGTATTAATAGGAATGATCTGCAACATACAGTTAAGTCAAAAACTCAATATATTGAACAGCGTACATACAAATCATTATTAGTATTTAAAAAGAAATTGAAAATAAAACATATACCTGTGTATAGTCATAACATTTCCTCCAGGGTGATGGGAGATAGGCATAGGAAAGAGATTTTATCTTGTAGTCTTTTTTTTTTTTTTAACCAGGTGCAAGTATTATCTATTCACACAGAAAAAAATTAAGAAAAGAATTTACTGATGTAAAGACAACACAGCAGAGTGGAAAGGACATAGGGTTGGACACCTAAACCACCAAAAATTAAAATTTTAAAGTTAAAAAAACTGATGTCCAGGCCACGCCCAAGTCCAATTACATCAGTGTGTGTGGGGGAGGGACCCCCGGCATCGGTTTTTTTAAAGCTCCCCCAGTGAGTCCAATGTGCATCCAATGGTAGAAATCACTGCTATAGCGTGACTCTGGCTGTTTTGGCTTCAGTCTTGAGGATTAACCTGTGTTTGTCTTAACATCTAATTCTGACTTCCTCCTGCTAAGACCAGCTTTCCCCTTGCACTTCTCTGATTTTTGTATCTGTTCCTGGCTCAGCAGCATCTGGTCCTTATCTTTGTAGTGGCCTCCTCCCTCCCCTCTTGAGAGCAGGAGCTCAGTTTTCTTTTTATGAACTCGCCAAAAACCCATCTAACCTTCCTAACCTCCTGTCATTTTAGTACTTTCAGTGATGGGAAATGTACTACAGTACTTACAATAAAGAGGACACTTGTCCTAGCAGGAATAAGTGAGGGCCCTGCCTCTCTGTGCCACCCTCTCCTGATGACTTCAGTTCAGATGGTTTCAGGTGCAAGGAACAGAACACTCTGGCTCCAACAATAAAGATAATTGTTGTCTCAAATAAAAAGCTGCCTGGTGGTGGGCCAGGCTCCAGGTTAGGTGCGTCAGGGCTCTGGCCCTACTTTCCTAAGAATCTCCTGGCCCTGCCTTGCTCCTGAGTTGGCTTCATCTTCATGCTGATAGTGAGATGGCAGCAACATGTCTAGATTTTGTCCACAAACTACAAGATCCGGAGACAGGAAAAGGAACTACCTCCTCCTGAGCCTCTTCCATTTAAGGAAAAAACATTTTCTAAAACCCTCCAGCAGACTTTTTTCCCCTTAGGTCTCATTAGCGAAATTATCACTTATCCATTGTAACAGTTATCTAGAAAGAAGAATGGGATTATCATGATTGGCTTCCCCTGAGATTTTTCAACTGGGAGCAATTTTGCCTCCTGGGAGACATTTGACAACATCTACAGACATTTTTGGTTGTTTTAACTGGAGTCAGGGGTGCTACGGGCAGAGATGTGACGCAGCATCCTGTGGTACACCAGACACCTCCACAACAAAGAATTATCCCTCCCAAAATATCAAGTAGCAGGATGGAGGCACCCTGGCTTAGACTAATCAGGGCTCACCCCTAGATCTGAGGGTCACCTTCCTCCAGCCATTTGGTGGATCCCAAACAGTATCAGGTTTTTTTAGGGAGAAGAAGGGATGTGGTAGGCAGCCACCAACGTCCCCTACATTACTACTTCATGCTGGGGTCTAGCATCTGCCTCCTGATGAGTAATCCAGATGGGGCAATTACAAACTGGTGATCCAATCACAATAGATCACATGTATCTATAGTCTCAGAGCCCAGTGTGGCTAACATGCTTGATTTAATAGTTATATTTTTTCAGGACTAGAAGGCTGGCACTCAAAATGACCATAGTTCATTGATCAGCTCGAGAACATTACAAATATGACTCTCTAAATCTTAACAGAGAGAGAAGTGTGACATTACTATTGGTAGGATTTTAGCCACTGGGGAAAATGGGAGTTTGGCTGCTCCCACTTGCAACATTGGTGGGTATCTCAAGGATTCATGGGAGTTCAGGGAGTCAAGATTAAAGTATCAGCTAAAACATGCAGAAGAACAATATATCCCTGTTCTTTGGGTTTTGCTGAGATAGTTATTTGTACAATATCTCTTTGGCCTAAAAACAAAACCATTAATTACAAAGACCAACTTTTTATGGCAAAAGAAAGGTTGACTTGCCATCCTAGGAATTGCATATCTGTGTAGGTTTCTGGTTACTGGGTCCCTGGAAATATCTTGAAAACTGTCTGGAACAGGCATAAACTTTGGTATCATCAGGGCTCAATACCCCATCTCCCTTCGATGGCAGCTGGTTTCCATGCCAACACATCCTTGTCCCAGAGTTCTGTTCTAAAACTTAAAGTAGGGTTAAGTCACCCTGTGGCTCACATCCTTATGTTATAATTCCTACCTGTGGTAATCATTAGTTCTAGCCACCAAATATTTCTAGTTTTCCCTCTAAGTTCATGGTATGATTGCATAACCCTGTCCCTTTGAATTTAGATGTGGTCATGTGGCTTGCTTTGGTCAATGAAAATTCCAGCACATGCACACAAACACTGAGCTTTGGCTGCATGGAAGCACAGATACAGAGCCTCTGTCAACCTGGATACCTAAGGAAGGTGACATGGAGCAGAGTCTCTATCAACCTATAATAGACAAGTAGTATAAGCAAGAAATAACCTTTGTAGTATTTTAAGTCACTAAGATTTGGGGTCATTTATTACAGCAGTATAACCTATTTCTTCCTGACTGATACAATTCTCAAGCTGTTGGCTTCCCTCCAGTCTTTTGTTTCTTCCTATATCTCCTCCCTCTGTTGCTCCAAGTTTGCTCTTCTCCATCTAATTTCCAACTTCTCTTTTCACACCCCAATAGCTACAATGTGCCTTCTGGAGCCCCAGTTTTGAGCCCAAGAAATTCCCATGCATCCTCAGCTTCTCCACAGACCATGTCCCTCATTCCTGGGCCTTACCTGTGTCCTGGTTCTCTGCTAGAGGCTTCTCCTCCCACAAACCTCCACCCTGATGGCTGGGAGGTAAGACTAGTATTCGCAGGTCAACACTGCTTCTGCCCTTGCATAAGAGTCCTTTAAGACTCATGACCTCCTGCCCGACCACCCCAGGTCCTTTCTCATTTTACTGATATCTGGTCACCCCTTCTCTTTCACTGTCGCCCTGGGTACCTGGATCATAGTTTTCCTCTCTTCTCCAGGTCCTGAAGAATCCTGGATGACTTCAATGGCATTATGGATAACTACCAAACACCCTGGCCTCACAGCATCTGGACCATTCCAAATCCAGTGATCTTCTCCCTCTTTGTACTCTGGCCACTCTCTGTGAGGCTACGTCCTAAAGCTTGCTACCACTCAGAACTGCTTCCCTTATGCCATCAAAGCTGTGATAACCGCTATGGAGGGACAGTGAGATGGCTGAGTAGGCCAAGCTACACTGGATCCTCAGCAACATTCCACTTCCCAGATTACAGATGTCCTAGAGCATAGCTTCTCAAATTTTAATGATTTATTCTGATCACCTGGGGATCTTGTTAAAAGGCAGATTCTGGTTATGCAGGTCTGGAGTGAGACCTGAGGTTCTGCATTTCTCATGAGCTCCCAGGCAATGGTCATGCCTCTAATCTATGGACCTTACTTTGAATCACAGGAGCTAAGTGTCCATGAGACCCGTATAAGGTCTCCCTATAAGAAGAGCCCACCAGTACCTCTTTGAGTGCTAATCAATCCCCAAGGAAACTGCCCCACAACCAGAGACCTGTCTCAAGAAGTCCAGTGAACTGTGGGTTCTGCCTGTCCTCTTACATTTTGACTTTTAATTTTTTAAAGGATCTTAGATATAAATGGTTTGCTATTCTTTAATGCATAACACATACTCATCCACCCATGAAAGGTCCCTCTACTTGTAGTTTATTTCTTTTCATTTTCTCTTCTTTAAAACATTCAACCCTGATACCTGTACCTTTTTCCTCCCCAAGTGCTGTCATATGCCAGCACTCTAATATGTTTGATAAAGGTCCTTAACTATGCAGGTATTCACCCTTGTAAAATGAGGTTTGTATGCTTATGTTTTTAAAGTACGTAAACGATGTGCAATTTAAAAAGAAAAAACCCACAAGGCCTCCCTATGAGGACTTGTGTGGCTTCTCCTGACAAGGGGGCTGTGATTCATGTCTCGTTAAGTCTATAGAGAACAATGCCCTCCTTATTATTTGAACCAGCCCCAGTGAACCTCTGTTTTTTGCAACCAAAATAACCCAAGGAACTACTACCTCATGGGCTGGTTGTGAGGCTTAACTGAGAGCAGGATGTGGTGTCTATACTTCCCTGGCTCATTGCTCCTTAAGGGTTAGAGCTGCTTTTGTTGTGGTTAATAAAGGGCTGAATAAAGACTGATTTGGGCCTGGATTAAAGATTTAGTCTTTATATGGCCCAGTTCATTTTGCCAGATACTAAGAGCATCCCTAACACTAGCTTAAAATCTTATTGTAAACCCTTTGACATAATGATAGAAGTTAAAGAGTTTAAAACATGCAGCCAGATTTTATTAGACAGCAGACCAGTGGACAGAGTAAAAGGCCCAGAAATATACCTAGAGACACATAAGGGTTTAGTATATGCTGAAGGTAGTTTTTCAAATCAGCAAGGAAAACATGGGTTAACTGAGAAATGGTGTTGGAACATCAGGGTGGCCATCTGGGAAGAAATATTAATTTGGATTCTTATCTTAGAGCTTATAAAAAATAAACTCCAAATATGGCAAAAAATTATATGCAGTAATGTTAAATTATTTGAAGAAGTCATGAGATAATTTTTTTTAATAACCTCCAATTAAACCTTTTCTAAGCATCACAGAAAAACCCAGATCGCTCCAAAGAAAGATGAATTTAGCTACATTAAAATTTTTTTAATTCCTCAAGATAAACCCACCATAAACAAACTTCCTTAAAATATAACTTTTACAAATCACTAATGAAAAGACCATTGTCCCATTTGGGGAAAAAAATGGGCAAGAATATGCGGAGTTCATAGAGAAGAAAATATAAACACTCTATAAAATATACTCAGGACACTTTATAATAAGAAAAATTAAAATTACAATGGCCACACATTGTTTAGCTCACAGATGGACAGTATTAAAAGATTTTAGAAACTATACTAATAAAAATGTATGGAAATAGGCACTCTCATAAATTTCTCCAGTGGGAAATTGAAAATCTTTATCAAATTTAAAATGAGCATACCTTTTGATTTCTAAGAATGTACTCACAAATATATTTAAATATGTGTGAAATTACATATATCATTTCATTAATGTGAACTGTGATTTGTCCAAATAACGCAATGCTATGCAGCTGCAAAAAGCTGTAAAGCTTTTGGATTATTGATGCAGAACATATTCAGAGAAAAAAGCTAGATGTAGAACAATGTAAGGTGGGAGGCAAAAGAGTGAAAAATGTATGCATGTGTGTAATAAGTGCCTAGAAGATTTCAGGAAGGTTACACAAGAAACTTACAGAGGGGAAGTGGGGACAGTGTGGGCCTGGGAGGGAGAACTAATGTTTCCTGTTTACCTTTTTATATCCATTGAAGATTTTAGCATGTGCATCATTATAAAATAAAATAAAATAAAATAAAATTTTAAATAACAATAATAAATATTTTCAAATGCTACCAGTTTTTCCAGCAAAAACTTTGGTGTTCACTGAGTCATGGTTTAAATTCTGCTGACTGTATATACAAACAAACAAAACAGAGAAGTTTAAAAAGGAAGTCGAAAGGGACTATAGAGAGAAGGTGTGTTTTTATTCTGGGGCTTGGTTTTTCTAGGCACTTAGTGATGAAGTAATGCCTGCTTTCTCAAACCACAGGAGCATGAGAAGTAACCCTCCCTCCTGAGAGAGAGCTACATGTAGTGTCTGAGAGTGGGCATCCGGTCTCAGAGATGACATACTGATTGGCGAGATCCAGTGCCAGTCGGGGCAGACTGGCAGTTGGGGGTCTCTAGCCAAGACAGTCAGCAAGGCCAGGGGGAAAGACATGAGCACAGGGGTTGTTGATTCTGCAGTCACACCCCAAGTCCAGGGCCAGAATGCCTGGGACCCCTCAGGGACACAGGGACCAAAAAGAAACAGCAGCCTCCTGGCATGGAGAAGAGAGCACCCCAAAATAAATAAGTAACAAAGGCAGAACACATCAGATTGAAAGAGCAAAAACTATCAAGGCATGGAGTGGGAAAATAAAAGAGAGAAAGGCGGTGTTTCAGCATGGCTGAGGTAGAGACTATTTTGCATGTCCGGTAATGACATCAAGAGATAAGGTCTTCAACTAGTACAGCGCAGGTTGAGTTCACATTCAGGGTAACAGTAGTGTGTTAATATTTATCCCCAGTTGTAGAATGCTCAGCACACAGATCTAAGAGCTTTGACAGATGGAGCTTTCAGAGAAACACCCAGCATGTCAAGCTTCGAGTTTCTCAATATTGATGCTATGCTACTGTTTAATTCTTCTTTACCCAGCCCTGTATGGTCCTGTCCCCTTTAGACATCTGTTATTCATTCATTCCTTCATTCTTTCAATGATAATTCATTGCCCACCTATTATGCCAAGCACCACATCAAGCCCAGAAAGACTGTGGTTAACATGACAGATGTGCTATCTTACCTCCATGGAGCTTATGGTTTAGAGAGGTGACAGACAGTTAAAAAGTATTAACTCAAATAAATATATAATACAATGTATGTTTCATGCTATGAAGGAAAAAAAAATGTGCCCTAAGAGTGAGAAGCCAGCAGCTAGTTTTAGATGGTGAGGCTGGTAGTGAGGGGTGCCTCAAGGCACAGCCCCCATGCAGGCATGGCACCCACAGACGCTGGCCAGGCAGACTGGGGCCACAAAGACTTTCAGAAGAGGGAAAGTCATGCTCAAAGGCACCGAAGTACAAAACATTTTTGCAAAGAGAAGCCACTGCTGGAAGTACAAAATAGAGGCAGCACAGAAGAAGGTGTGGGGTGTGAGACGAGGCTCAGATTCCCCGAGAATGTGGAAGGCCATGAGAAGAAGGATAGATTTTTATCCTAAATTCAATGGGAAGATGCAAGTGTACTAAGCAGGTGAGTGGCATGGTTCAATGTATATGTGTATTTAAGACACTGTTTGGAGGATGGATTGGAGAAAGCAGAATAAGAAGTGGTAACCAGTTAGAAGGCCACTGAGCCAACCAGGCAAAAAATGAAGGTGACTTGGCAAATGATGGTGGCTGCAGAAAGAGAGAAAAATGGATGGAATCAAGATATGTTTGCAGGTCAGACCAACAGTAACTGCTGGTAGATTGGGCGTGAGGAGTGAAGAATGACTCCAGGTTTCTGGCTTAAGCCGACGGGTAGTACCATTTATTGGTACAGGGGAATATGGGGGAGAACAGATTTAGCGGTTAGACCCAGAGTTACATTTTCAACATGCTAAATTGAATGCTTGTGATAATTTAAGTGGAGATGACAGGTAAACAGCTGGTTCTATGAATTTTTATTGGTATTAGAGATCTGGCTGGAGATAAAATATGGGAGTTGTCAGCATAAGGTTGCATTTAAAGTCCTGGGAAAAGGTGAGATCCCCAAGTTGGGGGTGGGGAGATGTGGACAAAGAAGCTTTATTTTCAAATGTGCTTGAAGTTTTTCAGCCTCCCACACATGTGTACCACACCACATAAAGTTTTTCCAGAGCAGCTGGGAGCAAGCCCTCACCTTCATTTTTAACAGAACAGACAGTGAAGATAACTTCGCTCTTTACCAGCAGACATTTGACTAACATGGTGTTTGTGGTGTCCTGGCCTGGAATAGAACGCCTCACTCTCAAGCTCTCATGCATTTGCAGATCCTCAATTAATTCTCAACCTCTGGTTCTGCATCTAGACACATGTTGATTCAAAGGCGCTTTATTTGTTTCAGGGCATAATAATCTTACACTCTAATATTTCAGGATGGGTTCAGAACAAGGAACATGAAGGCATGCAGTATCTGTTTATTCTTCTCAACTCTTCAGTTTGTCTGGGTTCTAACATATGCTGGGCTCAAGGAGAACTGAAACATCAACAGTTTTGCTTACTAGGTGTTAGGAAATGCCCCATCTGGTTTCAGGAACTGTAGCCTCACCGAGAGGCGAGGGGGCCCCAAGGCTGAAGCCTATAAAGGAGGCCTTGAAAAAATAGGCCACTGAGGAGACAAAAGCTGTTGCCCTGGCAGGGGCGCAGCCCCTGCCTCCCTCACATCACCCTGCTTGGCCCTGGAGGATGGCTGGTTAGTAAATGACAGGTAAGACCCCTTGATGGAAAGGGCAACCTAAGACAGCCACGGCCGCGCAGGCATCAGGGAAAAATTTGGGGGACACGGAGAAAGGACAAAAGACCCTCACCCCTTGGCTTTGATATGGCTGGGGTCTTCATTCTATCTGAAAGAAATCTTCTTATCTCTTGGCAGCTCCCTCCCCCCACCTGGCTCAGACTTGAAATAATACTGGAGGCAGCCCTAATCTGCATCTGGAGGTTTCCAGGGAAATCAGGCCTAAAAGTAAATTCCTTGAAGCATGCTTTATTTTTCCCTCAAAAGCTATGATAACCAGCTCAGGCTGGGAAAGAAATTTACATTATTCACAGACCCTGACCCTAAACCCTTTGGCGCTCTTAAGTTTATGCTCTCACGTTTACCAGTCTCTTCTCAGACCCATGAAAATCGGTATGTTCCTGCCATTTGTTTTCTTCAAAGCATCATATATTCTCTGTAAACATTAACATACTGATATAATGTGATCACATGTACATTCCTATTACCTAGCACCATTGATAACCCTTTCAATAAAAGCCTTTGGAAAAAGGGGCTCAGGGCGTTCTTCACTAGAGGGAAGAGACATTGCCCCTCTCCTGGCAGACAGGGAAGTGTCTGGTACGACTCATATTATTTCCCCCCACCCATGACAACCCTGGGTTGGGCTCTGAGGGATCAAAGCCCACGCTCCCTCCAGCAGCTGGCCCCCGGACAGGGACCCTCAGATCCACAGTCCAGTGCTCCCACATCAACTAGGGGTATGCCAACATCTCTCTGTGGATCTGACATTTATGCTCTTCAATAGAAAGGATTTGGTTGAGCTTCTTTGTCCCATCCTATATGGCTCCCCTGTAATGAGTTAAGTTTTTCTCCAACCTACCTCTCAATGGGTTGAGCTCCACGATGTCCTATCTATACCTACCGGCCTTTGATCTGGATAATGCTCCTGTTCAGTCAGTCACTATAATGGAAGCAAATTAAGTTTCACTCAATGCACAGGCCAGGGCTAATGGAACAGGATATGGCTTCCATTGAAACGCTCTTACCTCAAAAAAGGCTGAGGATACAACCACTCCCCTTTAGAGCATTGACTTTGCCTGGTCCCATTTTGGGGGCTGTTGCCACAACACATCTTCATGTGAAGGTGTTAGAGTGTGAATCTGCATTCTGGTGAGATTTTTAAAGTTACAAGTCTGGTGACTTAGAAGGACCTTCAAGATGTAGAAGCTTATTCTCTTTTATTGTTTCATAAAATCTTCCATCTGGGTATGTCAGCTGCTCTATTTTATAACTCTTATCTGCAAAGCTCTTATATGCATTTTATTTCTCTCAAAATTGAGAAAAAAGTTTAAGAGAGTTTCTGAACATTTCTCATATATCTCTTAATTATGACCTTGGCATTTGGGAACAAGTAAATAAGCCTGATCAAGTTTAATAAAATTTCAAGCTAGGAAGGGACTTGGGAACTTTGAGGTAAAACAAATCAAAGTACCTTGAAGACCCAATCAGTGAAGAATCATTAAACTAACTGTGTACACACAAGTCAAACTTCCCTTTAGCACTTCAGATAGCTAGCAACCAGGTTATTGAGATATTTAAAAGAATGTCAGTGTAATAGAAGGTTTGACCTTTTCTATTAACTGAAAAAGTCACCTGTGCATTAGGGATCCAATGGAGAAAAGAGAAAGTGAAGGAAACAGTCATCATCATCGAACCAAGTCATGTTTAGAGGCAATTCTCCACATTTCTCTGGCATTTCTGTATATCTTGGGGGCAGACACAATTGTGCCTTTATTCCAGACCATCTTTTCAAGAATGCCAGTAGAGCAAACAGCCTTGGAAGATAGAGATAGTGTATCCCTCCAAAGCACAGGCAATATTGCTTGTTATTTGGTATAATAAAGATAGTGTACCTTCAGGCCAAAGTTAAAGCAGGCTTAGTGTCTATTAGAAAAGACTCAAGGTCCCTAAAATTGAAGTTTCTTTCTTATAATGCAACTAACTACTTGTGTATGCATTACCTGGCTTTCTCCTGTCACTCTGTGGAAACTGAGGTTTTAGAAACCAATGCAAAAATTATGTCACTCAAAAAATGATTACTGCTATTGCTGTAATAAAGCTGTCCTTTTCCTCTGACACAGGAATCTCGTGTCTTCTGCCAGCATCCACAAGGCAGGGTTATTAGCTTGCAAGTCTGGTAAAATCTTAAACCTTCCACAAATTCTTGACAGTCAGAAACCTCTATAGATAATTTTAGCACAGGACTCACGAGCAGTGTTAGCAATATTAGAACTGTGTTGGATCTTTCAAACAAAATTAAATTCCCTGACATCCAGATGGAGTTCTTTTACTTCAGATTGTCATACTGTATGAATAAGTGCGTAACATTACAATTTTTATAAGAGTAAATTTGGGAACTTCTTACAGAAATTCTTCCCAAAAGTCCCAGCACCAGACAAACTTTAGGGGACAAGCAAAACTTTGACCATCTTTGACAATGGCCACAAAACTGGACCAGATATTTTCAAGTTCCTTTCCCTGATGGCAGCCAAGACTACTACCCACTACTACTTCCACCAAGAGCTCTCCTTCCTCCCTTCTGACTGAGGTTGAGCCCTTCTCTCCTGTTTCTGTTGCTTCTCCTTCCAAAATCCTTCAAATCCACCTGCTTTCTCATCTCTATTGTCTCCTCCATAATCCACACACTCCCACCAGCTCTTTCTAACTCTGCTCCCAGCTTTCATCTTCTACCTTGCCAGTCTAGGTCGTTCATGGCCATTGGAGTAGACAACTTTCCTGTATCCCCATCACCTTCAACAGGGGCTTTTTAAGCCAGGCAAACCTGATGGCTGCTTTTATCTATTTGATATATTGGACTTCTGCTAAGATTATTTTTAACAGAATTCCACTGTTGTAAAACCTTTTTTTAAATACTAGCCTACAAGATAAATGCCAAACCTTTAGTTTATCATTCAAAACCTGTCATAATATCGCCCCATTCCCTAATCTCCCCAAGACCCTCAGGAGCTCTGCATTTCAGACAGTCTCCCTACACCCATACTACCTAAAGTTTTTTCGTTCTTTTTGGTTTTTTTTTTTTTTTACCATATTACTTCTTTGATCAAGCCTCACTGCCACAAAGTCAGGTCCAAGTTATTTACCTTTATATTCATCACTCTCTCTGTTTCACCACGTCCCAGTGTTCTTCCTGATACAAACTCTCCCATCCAGCAAGTTCGGTTTCTTCCTAATGTAATGGAAACTGGGCTCCCATGAGCCTTCTTTGAACCTTTGTTTACATTATGTCTGCACCTTTTCTCTCTGTTGTCTTTCTCTTTCACTCTGGTCTTCCCCTCCCCCAGCACTGCAAATACATGACCCATATAACTACAAAGGACAATCCCCAGTGTTTTAGCATGTATGTGTGTGTGTGTCCCTAACCTGTTAACTCTGTGAAGGCAAAAACACCTCACTCCACCCAACACTGCACCCTCTCTCCCCTAACACTCATATGCAGGCTTGGAGCCTGGCAATAGCAGATTCCCAGTAAATGCATGTTGCTTTATGGAACTCAAGAATCATTCCTTCTGTTTTCCCTCTCTTCCATTCAATAATATAAACTTCTGATGTACCACATTATCTCTGATTCTTAATTAGTGCTATGTGCTACCCCATCAACCTGCTCTCCAACCTGAAATGCCCTGTCCTCTTCCTCCTTTATTACCTACCCAACCCTTACTCGTTCTTTAAGATGCAGTTCAAATGTCGCCTTCTTGTTCAACCCAAGTTCTGTGTCATCCTGTAAAACTTTAACTGTGTGATTGACTCATTCTGCGTCCAAACCCAAAATTCTTTCATCTTATGGTTGATTTAATAAATTCATACCAAATTTTGTATCTTATAGGCAGATAATACATTGCTCATCATCACTGCATTCAACCACTTGTATTATAAATGTCTGCTTTTGTTTTCACCTAACTATGGTGATGAGCTCCTTGGAGGAAAAAAGAGTGGACTGTATCCATCCTTGTGCTCTCATCACATATTCATTCTAGGTTTTTGCTAAATATTTTCTAAAAGAAAATTTGGGTTTCCCCAACTATTCGGCTGTGATATTTAATTTGGTGTGTCAAGTTGATTAAGCTATGGTGCAAAAATATTTGGTCAGATTATTTTTAGATGTAATATTACATTTAAGTCAATAGACTTTGAGTAAATAAATTCCCCATAATCAATTAATTGAAGTCCTAAGAGGAGAAAAAAATTATGTCCCCCTAAGGATGAAAAATTCTGCCTCTCTGGAGAACCCTGACAAGCATATCAGTCACAAGGAAATAGAAATGAAGACAGTAGTTGGCTAGGCCGATCCAGAGTTGGAGACTGGCAGGACAGTTGAAGCAAAAAAGAGAAGGGGAAGGGAGTAGAAATTCGGGGCACGACAGTGACTGAGATAATGGATTGTAGAAGCTTAATCTGGGTGAGGACAGAAGAGGTCTGATAGATGGCAAGAAAATGGAAGGATGACAGGGCTGGAGCCCTCAGTGAGACTGAAGACACAGATTTAGACGTAGATGTAAGAGTCAGAGAGTGGCATCTGAGGTTCTATGTGGGTATCAGATTTCAGAGGTGGTGAGGTTCTGATCATGACATGGCTCAGATGTGATCATAGAAATGGAAAAGCGAAGAATAGAGTAGGAGGGACCTTGTATTAGGGTTCTCCAGAGACACAGAATCAGTAGGATGTGTATATATAAAGTGAGGGATTTATTTTAAGAAATTGGCTCAGGCAATAGAGGGGCTGGCAAGTCAGTAATCTGCAGGGCAGGCCAGCAGGCTGAAGACCCAGGGGAAAGTTGATGTTGCATTCTATTATATTCTATACATATTATGTCAAGTTTTTGCCATTTTAAGAAGTATTGAAATAAATATCCTTGTCTGAAATAGAATCGTTTTTTCTGAGTATTTCATATATATATATATATATATAACTTTGTATCTTAAGATAATACATTCATTGTCTTTTCTAAAACATATATCTCTGTGGACCACTGTGGATCAATCAAATGAATGCTGAAATTGCAGTGCATGATACCAGGTATGAGGGAGGAGCAGAAGTCTGTGTGTCATGGGTGGAGAAAGTCTATAAAGCTTTTTTTCTTTCTTCTATGTTCTTTCTCTTGATTTGTCATGATGTTTTTAATTTGCTATTGAATGTTGTTCTCCATACAGAAAAATCAAAACTTTAAGTTACTATCATGAATTCTACTGTTTATGTTGCGCAGTGCCTGTTACAAATGCACATAGGAACATTTAACTCATATGCAAAAATCCCTGAAATCACAGAATCTGTATTTTGTGCATATGTGTTTCATTCTTACCAAAATAAAGCTAATTCACCTCCTAATCAGTTTCCCTGCTATTAGTCCCACTGCATACCCATCAACCAACTACTCTGTCACCAGTTACTATCTTTCTAAAATACAACTTCCAGTACCTTTGCAGGGCTCACAAGTCCTCTGTGTATACACATTTCTACCAACACTCTGTACTGTAGGCTTACTGATGAGTAAGGGAGAACTGAAAGGAAAAGGAACCATGGGTTGCCCAATCTTTCCCTTTCATCCATCTCATCATTTTCAGAGCAAGTGGTTGGCTGATACAGTTAGAAAGGATATGAGAGGCTTCTTTGATTGTTTTTATTTTTTAAAATGCCTTGATTCTGTACTTAATATATGTTGTTGATCAGAAAAGTGTGGCCAGTGGGGCTATAAATGCAGTCACTTATCCAGCCGTAGGCATACCACGTTTACCTTTTACCACTCTAAGTCTCACTGAACTTCCATACATCATGATTCACCGGATTTATGTGTTATGGAACCTTGTGAATGCAATACAAATGGGGCAGCAAGGAACAGTGGACACACACGACAAGTATCTCCTCTGTTCACGTGCCTGCTCCTTTTGCCCCATTGGATTTCTCTTATTAAACACAAATTCAAAGACAGAATTATTAAGAATCTAAAGATGACAACAGCAGAGCATTAAACCAAGTTCAGAGCCATTGTGTGACTACCTAGGTCACATGTCTTTGAACCATAGATGTCAGTGATGAGACAAAATGGCATCATCAGGTGGCATGGTCCTCAAAAGAGTCAGTTTCTGAAAAACAAAAGAGACAGTGGAGGAGTGATGTGTCAGCAGAGTATGGAGAATAGTAATAACTTCCGCTTCCTGGTAAATATCCCAGGAGTGCTGGAAAATATTGTGTATTCTCTGTTTGTAGGATACAAAATTTAATACAGATCAATTAAATTCAATTAAATCAATCATGGGAAAAGGAACCTTTGAATCCAGATAAATGGTAGATCAGGCTCGTGGTTGAAGTTGTCCAGGATAACACAGAACTTGGGCTGAGCCAAAACACAATGATCTGGGTCCTTAGGACATCAAAAATTAGGAAGAAGACCCACAGAGCTTATTGGTAAGACAAGCTGGTACTGCCATGAAGGAGAAAGGGTTTTAGAAGAGGGTGGAGGAAAATTTGGGGGGAAGAGCAACAAGATGCTAGAATTTTGACAACCTTCTCCCACTCCCTAGATGGGAGCTGGTAAATAAACAACCTAGTGCTCTCCAGAGAGAACCAAATTATCTTTGTTTGCTTGTTTGTTTGTTTTTATAAGGATTTGGGCTATAAGGAGGTTTGTTTACTATAACCAGGGTTCCAGAGATATGTTGAAATGGGACTTGAATTCTGAGTGTAAGAGACATTTAAAGTTTTAAATTATTAGCATGAATTGTACTGTTCATTTATGTGAAGTTTGGTGGGACTGGCTGGGCTCAGGTCCAGAAGAAATATTACTGTTAGAATTGCCTTGAGACCAGCACAAACTGAGACTTGGAGAAGCTCTGTTGAGACTCTCATGGTTGTCACCTGTATTCCTACGGGTGCCTCCTAATCAGTCTCCCTGCTATTAGTCCCACTGCATACCCATCTACCAACTACTCTGTCACCAGTTACTATCTTTCTAAAATACAACTTCCAGTACCTTTGCAGGGCTCACAAGTCCCCTCCAATGCAGCCTTCCATCCTTCACTCCAGCCTTAGCACCTACCACTCCCCTGTCAGCCCCTCTCGAACAGTTGACGATTGGCTTTCTCAAACAAGCCAGGCCCTTTGTGCCAACCTGCCTTGTGTCTTATATTCTCTGCCTAGAATGTTCTCTGCCAGGTTAGAATCCACTGACATGCTAGTAAACTGGCTCTTCTAAAAATAAGTAAATAAGCCCTGATTTGTAGCATGTGCCAATTTCTATAGTGTAAACACTCTCACCATAGCTGATTTCAAGCTACCTACATAAGGTCACTGAACAGGAAGTTGAGATGAGATGGACATAGTCCCTTCTTGGGAGCCAGGACAAACTGCTCCAATACACTGTATTTGAGCAGATTGCCTTCCTGGCTTAAAACTTTCTTTCAGAAAATTGTATGTATCAAATGATCATCATTGAGCAAAATAAACACCTAAGCTAAATCTCTGCATAAAAAACACTGGAAGGATACCCTAAAATATTAATCAATGTTTGCTCTACCAGAAGCATAGATGATTCTTCTTCCTTTTACTATCCTATAGTGAGTTGAATAATGCCCTCCCAAAATTCATATCCAGTCAGAACCTCAGAATGTGATCTTATGTGGAAAAAGGGTCTTTGCAGATGTAAAGACCTTCAGATGAAATTATCTCAGATTTAGGGTGGGTCCTAAATCCAATGACTAGTATCCTTATAAAAAGAGAAGACTGAAACAGAGTGGAAGGTGATGTGAAGACGTGCAGAAATTGGAATGATACATCTACAAGCCCAGAAATGCCTTGGATTGCCAGCAACTAGGGAGCTAGGAGAAGCTAGGAGGGAGGCATCATATGGTTTTTCCCTCAGAGACTCCAAAAAGAACCAAGCCTGCCAACACTTTGATTTTGAACTTATGGCCTCCTGAAATTTCTACTGCCTTAGGCCAATTTGTGAGTATGTGTTAAAGCAGCTCTAGAACTAATATGGTTGCATATTTCAAATCTTTCTATATAAATTCTGTTATCATATTTTAACATAAATAGAATCTTTCTGACTTTTCCTTTTGCCTATTGGTTATTTATTATATTCTTACCTGTCTTCCCAACCTCACTTCCTGCCCCTCCTCGCCTCCCTGCTTACTCTTACTCTTCTCTAGCAGTGGACCGTCTTTCGGTTCCACTAACATGCCACATCTTTACCTACTCTGTCCCACAGAACTGGCCTCATGAGTGTGTGACCAGTGCAGTCACGCAGGGCTTTATACTCAGAGGGCCCTGCACTTAGAGTTTAATATTCTGTGATTGCTGTGGTGAAATTCTTTTCTTTAAAAGATTTGATTTACATATTGTTAAAGAGAGGAGAAGTGAAGGAGAAAGAGAGGGAGAGAAACATTGATGTGAGAGAGATACATCAGTTGCTTATCTCTCACATGCACCTAACTGGGGACATTGCCCACAACCCAGGCATGTGCCCTGACTGGGAATCAAACCAGCACCCTTATGGTTTGCTGGCTGGCACTCAATCCACTGAGCCACAACATCCAGGGCTTGAAATTCTTAATTGTGTTTGCGAACCTGTGAGTGAAATCCAGTGGGACAATGGGACATGCACTGGAAGCTTGGAGCCTTGGTCCCACTCCCACCACCTTCCTGGGATGAATTCTTGGCCACCTGCTCCCTTGCATAGGAGTCCAGTATCCCCCTTCCCACTCTATGACAGGTGCTGCCCTCTGCCTGGGTCATTCCTCCATTGCCCCACAGCCCCAGCCAGGGTCTGCATGACTGGGGAGGGTCAGAGGTGGGCATGCTCCCTGTAAGACGTGGTGGCAGTCATCCCTGTCCTGGGCTGGCAGGGTCTTGATGATAGTATTTGGCAAGTGACTCAGTGGGGGCCTCTCACCCACCCCTGATTCATGTCCCTGCACAGAGGTTGCAATCTCTCAGCATCGCTCATCAAACATGGTTCGGGGCAGTGGGCCCATGGGAAGAAGAGATCGATTTCTTTGCTCTCTTAACCAGGCCTCACATGTTCACTTCACACAAGGCCCCACAAATTATGTAGCCAACCCTCCTGTTCCTTCAACCTAGAATGCCCTTTACCTCTTCTCCTCTGCTTAGCACAAAATAATAACAGTATAAAACTATCATTTACTGAGCTTTTTAGTATATGTTGAGCACTTTAAACTGTAAGGAAGACAAGGCATGCAGGGATGGCTGTAATTCCAGGTAGTCTGAGTGTAGAGTAAGTGCAGGTGAAGCAGAGACAGCTTCTAGGTGAAGGATCTGAGAGTTCGATTCAATGCACCCTGGGCCTCCTTGTTCTGTGGGATGCCCAGGTGGGAGGCTGTGTCCTTGGATAATGGGAACAAACAGGGACAGCCGCAGAGTCTGAAGAACCAGCAGGGAACACATTGTAACACCCCAGAACTAGATGACCCAGTGCCTTCTGAGAATCTCTTTTGGCTTATTTCCAGATCTTTTTAACCCAAAAAGAGAAGCAACTAGATTTGAGCAAACACTATGAAGTCTGTCCCTCATAGTCACTTCACTGCCTGCAAATAAAATTCCAACTAATCATTCAGAGGTGAGTCCTCTCCTCACCACCATTATGTCAGAGACGAGGACTTCTCTTGGGCTTGGGAGAACCAACCTGGGGAACCCCGCACAAGAGGGTAGGCTAATACATAACCAAGGCCATGTTTTTGCTAGCTCACTGGGGGCAGAGAGCATTGTCTCAACTTGACAATTTTTTATTTTTTAATTTTAATTTTTATTTTTAGAGAGGGGGAAGGGAAGGAGAAAGAAAGGGAGAGAAACATCAATTGCCTCTGGCATGCGCCCTGACTAGGAACCAAACCTGCAACCCAGGCATGTGCCCTGTGTGGAATAGAACCAGTGACCTTTCCCTTTGTGGGACAATGCCCAACCAGGGGAGCCGCACAGGTCAGGGCCCACTTGGGAACACTTTAAATCAGTTATTTCCAGGCTTCAGCATGCATCAGAGTCACCTGGTAGGCTTATTAAAATAGAGCTGGGCTTTCCCCTCAGATTTTCTAATGCAGTATGTCTGGGATAAAATTTTGCATTTCTAAGAAGTTCCTGGGCAAGGTAAATGTTTCTAGTCTGGGCACTACACTTGCAAGCTCAGGTTTTAAACCCACAGCAGAGTGGTTTAAGCCTTTGACAAAAGGACTCCACAAGCAACACTCCATTATGGCTGTCGTCGAGCTCCTGCCCCATCTACCGCTTTCCCAAATAGCCCTCCTTCCAGCCGCACCTGACCTCTTCTGGTTCCCCAAACCCTCCCCACTATGTCCATGTCTTTGACTTTGTTTTTTTTTTTTTGTTTGTTTTGTTTTTTTAATGCAGAACCCTATAAAAATAAAATAAGAATGAACTCTAATTCTGCTACCCAGAGATAACTGCCACCAACATTTGGGTGTGCCTGGTAAGAAAGAATCAACTAAGTTGCCTGCAAATGACTTTGGAGCGAAGCATGCAAATAAATCTCTCAACTGCCTGCTTTCAAATGTTCAAGTGTAAAGCTGCAGCATCCTTGCCTGGTGAAGACACTCTCTCGTGAACGAGGATTGCCCTCTTGATGAAAGTTTCCCAACTTTTGTAATAATATCTTGCTTTTGTGTAGCATTTCACAAAATGGTTTGGTATACATTGTCTTATTTGTGTTAAATGTTTGCTGAATGAGGGCTCAGGACTTGCTCAAGTTCTAATAAACAGAAATCAAGACTGGAATCCATCTTCTGGCTCCTGGCTCTGCTCTTCCCATGTGGTTTTCCTCATTGTTCTTACCACAGTACGACTGACTGCTTCCTGAGGTGGACTCTTGGCAATAGCAGTCACACTGTCTACCACTTCTAGCAGCTTTTGCCAAATACCCTCAAGGAGAAACTGCAGGGAGCTCAAATCCTAGCCCCCAAGTCACTCTCTCCTGGTCACCTCTGTGCCCTGTTACCAGTCCACCTCACCCCACTGTCCCATTTCTCTCCGACTTTGAGATGTGGTCACAGAAAATATTCAGAATGAGACTCTTGGATGGCAAAGGGTAGTGGGGTTTTTATGGGGGCCATCTTGCCCAGGGGAACATGGAGCTGGAGGCCTGGAAGCCATTCACTTACTCGCTGGGTGCTCTAGCAAAAGAAACCTGATTCTTTATCTGTAGAATGTAGATAATAATAAGGGTGTAACAGGGAGGAAGTGAACAATAGATTTAAGCAACTCTCAATCTTACAACAGCCAATGAAACAATGGCAGAGTCCCAAAAGTCCAAGAAGAGGTGAGCTTCTGAGGCAGAAGAAGTTTTAGAGTCATAGGGGGAAAAATGGCCAAGAAGGAAGTTGGAGCCAAAGAAAATGATTATCAACAATTTTGACAAATGTGACAACCACGACAATATAAAACAGTTCTATCACCACCCCTCCCCTCCAAAAAATTATCCAGGCTTCTTTGTAGTCAATCTCCTTAACTACTCCCAGCTTCTGGCAACCACCCATCCATTTACATCCCTTCAGTTTTGCCTTTCTAAAAATGTCATGTAAGTAAACAGAACGTGCAGTCTATAGCCTTTAGTTTCTAGTTTCTTTCACTCAGCATAATGCTTTTGAGACTCTTCCGTGATGGTGCATGGATTAATAGTTCACTCCTTTTTACTGCTGAGGACCACTCCATTGTATAAATATGTCAAAGTTTGTGCATCCATTCACCAGGTGAGAGACACTGGGTTGTCTCTACTTTTAAGATATTATTAATAAAGCTGCTATAAACATTCACATATTGGTCTTTCAGTAAATATTTTTATTTTTCTTATTTAATACTTAGGAGTGGAATTGCTGGGCCATATAATAAGAGTATGTTTAAACCTTAAAATAAACTGCCAAACTGTCTTCCAAAGTGGCTGTATCATTTTGCATTCTCACAAGCATGTATAAGATTTTCATTATTTTGCATTTCTGCCAACATGTGGTATTGTCAGTTTTTTTATGTAAGCTCTATGAAGGCAAGAGTTTTTGCCTATTTTGTTCACAGTTGTTTCCACACACTAAAATAATGTCTGATCAAATATTTGTTAAATAAATGAATAAATAATGCAGTCATTTTAGTTCTACAGCTCGTTCATTCCCCAACTATTTTTTTTCTTTTATTCAGCAATAGTAACTGGTAAAGAATCACACGGTTGAAGGTTGTCCCTACATTTCTGTATACCTCATGCTCTGTTTAAGAATCATTGGAGGGCGTATTGAAACAGATTCCTGAGTCCTATTCCCAGAGTTTCTGATTCTGCAGGACTGAGGTTCTGCATTGCTAACTAAGCTCCCAAGTGGTGCAGATGCTGCCAAACCCAAGACTTCACTGTAAGTAGCAAGCATCTAGATCAGGACCCTGGGTGATCTAAACACCAGGGTTCTAAATCTCACTGTACAGTGAGTACCTGCATTTAGTCTGTTTCCAGCTCAGGTCACCTTTCATCTTCCTACCTGCAGAACTGATTTCACCCTGATTCCCTTAAGGCCCCAACCTGAGCTTTTCCTGACATGACCTGGGCAGACGGGGAGAGCATCAGGTGGTAATGATCAGATCCTCAGGCCTGCTTAATTCTGGCCAGACTGGCTCCTGGACACTCCGAGCACTGCTCTTTGCCACTGTCACCAGCCTCTTTAACAGCCTCAGCTATACTCCTAATTCATCCTTCCTCTCTTCCTTCTTTTCTTCTTTCCTTCCCCAACCCACTGCTTTTTAGTCTCTGGAGTCCTGCCTTCATCACTTACCTGGATTTGTCCAACAAGCTCTTTGGGTCCATGGCTAGTTCAAGTCCAAGGAGCAAGTACAAGAGACACTGGTCTCAAACAGCAGCAGTGGGCTCCATCCCAGCCCCACTAAAGAACCAGGAGGCTGGAAGGAGGCTGATGGGCAGCATCTTCGCAGCACAGAGTGTGAGCAGAGTTCTGAAGGTTCTGCAGTAGAAGAAGCAGGGAGTGGGGAGAAGCACACCTAAGGAGAGAACTGGAATAGAGTCTCTGATGGGGACCAGTGGCCTAAAAATGTTATAGGGGCAAAGAGAGGGTCAGACAGGGCAGAGGATAAAATGCAAAAGATAAAGCTTGCCAATTATAAATGATCCTGTGAGCGACACCAAATTTTCATTGCCAAGACAAGTAGAATAGACAATATTGTCTCCTTCCTATCCATCCCTGACATCTTTCTTGTCTCGACCTCTTCCATTGCTTGGCTCAGATAGCTGGCTCTCTCTCTTGGATTCCTGCTTGGAAGATACACCCAGGATTGAAGTCCAATAACAGAATATGCACTGGATACTCTTTGTCATTTGTGGTTTGGAGAGTGTAACCTTCAATTCTGCACAGTCCTAGTTTCTATTAATGGTCTGTTTTTCCAGGTTCAGTGTAAACTTGTTGAAGGCAAGACCACCTATAACATGACCCAATTTTATAGCCTAATCTTTTGTTTTATCATACAGCATCAAATGAATTACTTAATGAGATTTAAGCTATGAAATCTTAATGTTAAAATAAAATAAAGTGTTTATGGATGAACTGTTAAATCTCTGTGATATGCTTAAACATACTACAAAGAAAGTCAAAAGAATATATAAACAAGAACAGCGACAACTGATGATTGTTTAAACTGGGTTCTGGATTCAAAGGGGATTCATTATTTGATTCTCTCTATTTTTTAAATGTGTTTTTCGATTTCCATAACAAAACGTTCAAAAAAAGAAAAGCCATAATAAAATCAATCCTGCAGTAACACTTTGGGATACTTCACCTCTGCTCCTCTTCGAGGTTCAAGGGGAATCATTTAAGGGTCCTACATCCACATACAGATTGGCCTTTTATGACATCTTTTAGTGCAACCCAGTGGTTCTTTTTCAGGGGAGGTGGTAAATTATACAAAACATAAAATTTCTTTTTTAACCATTTTTAAGTGTATAATTTAGGGACATTCATTACATTTGCAAGGTCATTCTACCATCATTAGTGGCTCTTTTTTTTTTTTTTTTTAAGTGGCTCTTAAATGTTAAATGTTAGTGTGCAAAAGAATTTCTAAATAGAGTGGCATACACACATCGTGAACTTTGGACTTCATGGCAAATGCAGGCCATTGAAGGGAATTTTGACAATAGGGACATTTTACTTTAAGAAGTGACACCATTTCTACCCTATCTGCCCACCCCACCGTGAGACTCCACTCCTCCCTGGAGCATCTAGCTCTGAGCTGAGGCCTTGAGCTCACCCTACACCCTTCACAATTTAGAAAAGAAGGTCCTGAAGTGGAAGTTGCACTAATCACTTTGCCTACAAGGCTCTGCCCTCCTGGGGCTTGTCCCCCTCACTCTCAGCAAGTCCAAGCTAAGCTCACACTGCTTCTAAAACACCAGCTTCCCCATCTGTGGACTGCAACTCTTGGCTTCGCAGAGCACCTGCTTTTTACCTCACTTGGCAACTGTTTGGATTTGGAGCCAGGTTAGGTCTGACTTGCAGAGCTTTTGGCCCATCAGAACCAGTGGGAAGAAGCACCCCTGCTTGGGCCTACCTCAGACCCAGTGAAGCCAAATTGCCAGAGGTGGAGGAACTTTAAAAAGCCGAGGTGGTAGAGTTTGGTGAGCCGCGGATAAAATAGGGCAAGGTCAGGTTAGATTTAGGCAGGGGGTGGATCACTCAATGTCTTGAAGGCCATGTTCAAGAGTTCTAGATTGTATTCCGTTCTACTTTCCTCCTTCATGAACTAGGAGGAATGGAGATATTCTACATTACCAGCTTGCTCACTTTCATCAAAGCCACTCTGTGATTGCCAGTTGCAACAGTAATAACAATAATTTCTCTTTCTCCCTCCCTCACCCTCTCCCTGAAAAATCAAATAAAATTTTTAAAAGAAAAAGAAACAAATCTTATTTTTTAAAAAAGCAAGAAAAGAAATAGATTCAGTTTTCAGCCTTTCTTTGATCATACTTTTGTCTCTGAGACCCAAACCAGAAAATATTAATGGTAGGGGCTCTGACAAGTATTTATTTATTGGGTTGTCCAAAGAGTCTCTATGGTTTTTTCCATAAAATAAGAGACACCTTTTTCATTTTCACCAAGAACTTCATTGATTTGAATATTTTGAGTATGTTGGCTATCTCCCATGTGGTATAATGTTGATTGTTCTCAATTAATGTCTCAATTTGATCACTATTAACTTTACCTGGTCTACCCAACTGTAGAGAATCATCTTCCAGCAAGAAATCTCCAGCATGAAACTGCAAGCCACTTTTGACACATTCGATCAATCACAGCACCTTCTCCATACACTGTACAAATCTTTTTTTTTTTTGCTTTTCAGTTGCATTTTTACCTTTCTTGAAATAATAAAGCATACTACACCAAAAATGTTGCATATTCTCTGCAATCCTCAGTATTAAAATGGCTACACAAAAACTCACCAATTTTGACAAGTTTTTTTTAAATGCACGCTGATATGACAGCTGTCACAATACGATCTAACAAAATTGTTTTTGAATGAAGTTAAAGACGGTTAAGCACTACTAGAGCCATCCTATGGAAAAAACCAAATGAAATTTTTGGCCAGCCCAATATTTAGAACCTGCGACTTACAGCCACCTCCAGGGGGAGGGTTGCTAGGTGGCTGTAAGTCACAGATTCTAAATATTGGGTTCGCCAAAAATTTCCAACAATCCAGTGGATGGGAGACTAGCTTCCAGCAAGTTAATTCTGGCATATTTTAGTCCCAATACCATAGATTTTATTTTATTTACTTTAAATGTATTGACATGAGACCACTTTGGTGTGTGTATTCATACCCCCTTGTACTGAGAACTGAAAGGAACATACTAAAGACAGGCATTCTTGTCTATGCTGCTGACCAAATGCTGTCATCTTTTACCAAGAGAGGTTTTAACAGATCAACCCAATTCCTACTTGTCAGAAAACATGACCCAAGACCAACCACTCTAGAATCAACATAGCCATTGATGGCTTTAAGTCCTGAAATATTTAGTTGGTTCATTTCAACAATTTTATTTGGTAAGTTTTATGATTTAGCTATTCAGTATTTCTCAACCTGGAGCAATTTTGTCTCCCAGGGGACACTTGACAATGTCCAGAAACATTTTTGGCTGTTCCAGCTGGAAGAGTGGGGGACGGGGGTGGGCAGAGCATACTACAGGCATCTAGTATGTAGCAGCCGGCTGGGGAAGCTACTAACATCATGAAATGCACAGAAAAGCCCCCATGACAAAAAGTTATGTGAGCCAACGTATGAAGAGTACCAAGGCTGAGACTTCCTGAGTCACCTAGACATACTTTTCTATGACGACTATATTTTTGAAAGATTCAAGAGGAGGTTATATTTCTTAATACTGTGAGTTCCTTGGGTTCTTTGTTGGTGGTTTTTATGGCCATATTAGGAAATTGGTCACAACTCTTTAAAGTTTTTCCACGTGAAATATTTTACAATCATGCTTTTGAATGAAGAACATTGACGCTCTTGCCTGCATGTTGGAGCTGGTAGTAGACACACCCAGAGTGGTTTTCAGGGCAGAGTCTTGGCCCTCTGTGTATATTGGTTAGTAGCTTTAACTTTCAAAGACAAATGTCCTCTCTACACTCAGTGTGATTCAAGAACCACCCTTTATTAGCATCACAATCTACACTCATTCTTGCCCAAGAACAGCACTGTAGCAGGGAGAGCTACCAAACCAAACACAGGCTAACACCTTTCACAGGGGAGCATCATTATCAGACAATAGCCAGCTCCTGTCTTTCTCAGCACACCCCTCATATACCCCTTTGCATCCAAATGTAGCTGATTGTGTTTGTCACTCCTGGGATGATATGGTTGAAAAACAGGTCCACCATCACCTTCTCTTTCCCTACCTGCTAACTGGAGGTGAAGGAACAAGGTGGCTTGAGCCCACGTCCTGAGTCACTCTCTGGAGGAGAGCTACCCACCCATTAAGGATACCTTCTTGGACATTACAGGAGCAGAAATGCACTCACAGTAAGCCACTGAGATTCTGAGGTTTGTTTGTTATAGTAGTAAATGTTACCCAGCCTAACCTCCAAATGCTTCACCTGCCACTTTCTCCAGTTATAAAAATCACTGTTTATAGAGGATCATTTGAAGCAAAGTTCAGCAAATCACAGCATGTGGGCCAAACCCAGCCTGCTCCCTGTTATTGTATGGCTACAGTCTACAATCTAAGAACCATTTTTATGCCTTTAAATGGCTGGAGAAAAACAGACTCTAAAGAACATCCCTGACTGCTGTGGCTCGGTGGGTTGGGCATTGTCCTGCTAAATGAAAGGTCACTGGTTCAATTCCTGGTCAGAGCACATGCCTGGGTTGGGGGTTTAGTCCTAGGTTGGGGGCATGTGAGAGGCAATGGGTAGATGTTTCTGATGTTTCTGTCTCCCTGTTTCTCCCTCTCTTCCCCTCTCTCTAAAAATAAATAAATAAATAAATAAATAAATAGAATCTTCTAAAAAAAGAATAACAGCATTTTGTGACATAAGAAAATTATAAAAAATTCAAATTTTAGTGTCCCTTAATAAAGTTTTATTGGACCTCAGCCACTCACTTGTTTACAGATCCTCCGTGCCTGCTTTTACCCTACAATGACAGCACTGGGTAGTTGTAACAGAAACCTGATGGCCCTAATGTCTAAAAAATTCACTATCTGGCCCTTGATGAAAAAAGTTTGTCAACCCCTGGCTTGAAAGAGAAGCAGATCATCTATTCATCCAGGTATAATGTTTAGAAATTGTCTCCTGCCCTTTTTCTGCCAAGAGAGAGTCTGGACAGGGCTGAGGAAGCCTGTGGCTCATGCTAGGTCTTCTTTGCTTTAACCCCCTGTAGGACAGCTTTCATTGAATAGTTCCAAGGCACTACTGCAGGGATATTTTTGAGGATCCCAGGAGATATTTCTCTTAGGTTTCAGGACCAGGATAATCTGTGTCAATCCACTCTGACAATCCTTATCACAAAATATTTGCTTGGATTCCAAGGGTGCACTAAGCCAAATCTATAGCCCTATCTTCAATGAACAGGCTCTTATATGAATTTCTTGAACATTGACAGTACCCTGGAATTATTTTGTTGCCCTACATTTTTCTCTTTGCCTTCATCATTTCCTTTAAAAGATCCACTCAAGCCCTGGCTGTTATGGCTCAGTGGATTGAGCACTGGCCTGTGAACCGGAAGGTTTTAGGTTTGATTCCCAGTCAGGGCACATGCCTGGGTTGCAGGCCAGGTCCCCAGTTGGGGGTGTGTGAGAGGCAACCAATCTATGTTTCTCGCCCACCCTTTCTCTTTCCCTCTCTCCCTCCCTTCCCCTCTCTTTAAAATCAAATAAATAAAATCTTTAAAATTAATTAATTTTTAAAATTTAAAAAATTAAAAATCCACTCAAGCCCTTGATTGGTGTGGCTCAGTGGATTGGGTGTTGTTCTGCAAACCCTGCAAGAGGCAACCAATCAATATTCCTCCTCTTCTCTTTCTCCCTTCTTTCACCACTTTCTAAAAATAAATAAATAAAATCTTTTTTAAAAAAATCAGGGGAAAGTAGTGGAAGGAAGGTGGAGACAAATGTATTTGAACAATAAAAAAAATTAAATTAAATTAAATTTTTTTAAAAATCCACTCAGTTGCAACTGTTTCTGCAGGCTGCTTCAGAAATCCTTTTTTGAAATGAAGCAAAATGGGAATTAATAAAAATATAAACCAAAAAACTATGAATTGTATTACCTCATAATAAATGTGTTCAACCCTTCTATCATCAACTTGTCTATGCTGGGAACTATGCCTCACAAAATCCTCTTGACTATACGACTGTGGGTCTCAGAGAGGAAATTGAATGAGATGTGGGGCAGAAGCATCAGCCATTAGGCTCTAAAGGCCACCGTAAGTTAGAGGAGGTGAGAGACCTGCAGAGGTACAGGCAGGTTCTCCTCACGATTAGTTCCTCTTCTTGGTCTTCCCAATTGCCAGCCCTGTGACCCTGTAGTGAGCCCTGGTCACACCGCCAGGCACTTGGCTTCAAACCTGCAGAGGCACTAGCCACCTTCCACAGACTTCTACACCAGCCCCTTTGCAGGGTAACTCCAGCTGCCTGCAGGACGTGCCCATTCTCCCCATTTCCCTGCAAGTTTCAGTTCCATTACCAGCTGTAGGGCTGGCTAGTGACTCTTCTGTGATCCTTCAAACCCCCTTCTTAGACCTGTGTTCTCCCAGATGCTCCCACAATTGTGTAAGGTATAATTCCTTTAAATTCCTTGTTCCACAACAGTCATAGCACTTTAACTTCCCTGACTGAACCTGGACCAATACAAATAATGTAACATTTAATACAAGTAGGATTAATAGTAAAGAACACCTCTCCCTCCTAACTCTTAACTTCTGTTATTAGACACATGTGATCTCATTAAATGAAAATGTCCTCATTTCTAGATTCCAACATGGAGAAGAAGCATTTATAATTCTGCAAGTTTCTGTCCAGTGCTTTGAAAATTTCTCAAGTCTCAAACCCACAGGAAATTGCAGGCTGTGTTAGGGGTGGATGGACTCAGCAGCACTTTGCGTCACCTCCTGCCTCCCACTCTCTTAGGAGAGTTGTCGTGGTCATCTCCCAAGTGTTTCCTTTTTAGCAAATAGAAGGTAGCATTTTTGCTGGCTGCTTGGAACCAAGAACCACCCTCCCTGCTCATGCAATTTTCCTAAATCTTCTCTCAGACCCAGCACAATGGCACCTGATCTGGGACATGGGTGACATTGATTGCCTTCTTGCTATATTTTGAAAGATACTGGAATTCAGTCACTAATGATTAATTCTTTGGGCTGTGCCCAGTCATAAATGCTGCTTCTGCATTTAGAGTCTCTTTTAAAAATACAAATGCTTCTCAAAGACACCGTTAAAATAGCAACCTGCTATGTAGCTCTTACTATGAGCCAGAGACTGTTCTGGACATATCACAGGTATCGACTCATCTAAACCTCCCAAAATTCCTTTGAGGGAGGTACTTTTACCATCATCCCCTTTTTCAGATGCAGAAACCAAGGCACAGAGTGTTCGAGTGGCTGGCCCAGGGTCTCCCGGCTAGTCATTATCAGCATATGAACTCCAATATCTGGTTTGGAGTCCGTGCTTTTAACCAGCCCATTTTATTTTATCTCTACAGAGATAAAGGGTTTTGACTTGATTTTCCTTATACATATATTTAGTGAATAAATATTTATTGAGCACTTACTATGTGCTAGATAGTTTGCTAGTCCCTGTGGAGATGGTGGTAAATGTATCCCCGCTGTCTCTGCCACCATGGGTATGGTCCCTGCTATCCTGGACCCATTTGCATTCTCATATCTACTAACATTTATATTGTCTGGGATTTTCAGTATAAAGAGTGCTTTGAAAAATAATAGTGTGCAAGTAGTAATACTAACTACGATTTATTAAGTGTATACTGTGTGCCAGACATTGAACTTATTTCTGCAAGGTCCCCACTGCCTAGTTCCCCATGCAGCAACACCAACCCGCCCCACCCTGCCATGCCTTGGCCAGCCCTCCACAGCTCAGCCATGGCGCCCTTCCACCACCTTTATGCCCGGGCCGAGCTCAGGCCCGCCCTAATTTCTGTGCTTGGCTTGGAGGGAGCAGAGGGATTGGGGGCAGGACTCCTATTGGTCCTAGAAGTCGGAAGCTGTCATTGTGCTAGAATTAAGTTAGGTGATCTTTTCCTTTATCTGAAAAAAGAATAGAATTTCTTTAAGCAGAATTTTTTAAAAGTATTTACTGAGGACTTTTATGAAGAGTTCTTTAAAACTTTATTGCTGTTATTATTAGTTACCTATACCACATCAAAAAATGTGTACAGAAATCGAAATAAAAGAATGGTTCTATCTCAAATTACCCTTTCACCAAAGAGTTCAGAACTGAGGTCATGATCTCCTTCTCCAAATGCATCATTTCTCCTATATCCTGTCTTGTTTAACAGCCTCTTCAATCAACAAAGTGGACCGCCTGGGAGCAGCCTCACCTCCTCCCTACTTTTGTCCACTCTTCTCTCCACACTCAGTTAATTCATGTCTTAGCCTGTCAGTTTGGGGCATCACAGTCAACGGCCAGAGCCTGCTGTGTCCACTACACAATGAGGTCCAAGCTGACCCCATCTGAGACCAGATCCAAAAGCTACTGCTGAGATTGTAAGAGGAAAAAATTGAAGAAACAAGTTCTTCCTTCTACTTTATCCTCAGCCAGTCTGGATCCTGCAAGAATCTTGTTCAAAATGCTTCGAGGAAGACAGACATGCAATTAAGTGTTATCTGTCATCTTAGCTAGATGTTTACAAAACCCACATTAAAATTCTGAGGTGGAACACATTTATCTTCCAAACAAGGGAAGGCCAGGCTGCTCACTTAGTGCGCTCATCCCTCTCTCCCCAGAGCCCAGGCCTCTTCTGGGTGGTTAATCCCCAGAGGGCTGAAACTGTCCAGTAAAAGCCACTTGGCAGCAGGTGAAACCACCAGTCTCTGGGAAGACCAGAGGCAACTAAGGGCATGACCTGGAATTGAAAGAATGGAAGATGAGGGATAAGAACATTTTTTTAAATAATTAAGTTTACTTCCTCTTTAACCTTCTGTGATGACTTCTGTTCTCACCACTCTCCAGAAATCACCCTCACCAAGTCATGGCTGACCACCTGCTTACCTCTGACGGTCTTTCCTTGCCTCCTCTCAACTTGGGCTCCTGAGCTTTCAGGCCCCCTTATATTCAAATTTCCCTTCTTAACAGGTTCTCCTAGGGATCCCCTTTCAACTCTCCTTTCCCTTCTCTAGATCTGCTAAAGGTTCCACTCTTTCCTCCCATCCTCTAAATGCCAGTATTTGTCAAGGATCAGTCCCTGGGTCTCCACTTGTCTCTTGCCACACCTTCTCCCCCCAAAAGACCACTACCTCTACCCTCACTGACCCCAACAATGTCTCCTCCAGGTGAACTATTCACAGATACTGTCATCACCTCTACCTCTAACACTCTTCTCAATTTCCACACCTTTCTCAAGAGCTGTGCTATTGTTTTACCATCTAAAGGTTAAAACTGAGGAGTCCTCTCTGTCTCTTCTCTCTTCCTTGTCCTCTTTATTCAGTCAGACCCCGTTACCCCTCTAAAATAAGATTTCAACACATACCTACATAAAGACTTCAGTCTCCTAACTGGTCTCCATCACCACAGTTCTGAGTGCTGATTCTGGTCTCTATGAAAGCACCATATTTGGCTCAGTTGAGTTCAAATGAGTCATTTAGAGTCATTCTTCTCGCTTCTACTTTGGATTCACAAAGTTTTAAGTCAGATGCAAAGAAAAAACTCACCTTTCATCCATTCCTATCCCAGTGAAACATTAGGATATTGGGTTAATCTTCCTGTTGATAATTTAAAACCCTAGACAGAATATTTTTTTAAAAAAAAATATTACTGCACCGGAGAACATTGATGAACAGGCAGAAACTATAGAGGATTTGACCTTTAAAAGAAGGAAAACATGCTGGATTAGACCCATATTTATCCTATTTATCCCCTAAGAATTGTGTGCTGTGGTGCCTTGGGAATTCAGCCCAAGCAGAGAGCATCAGCCTTTCTGGGCTAAGGGGTCAGAGGTCAGGTTTTGGGAAAGCAGCTGGACGTTGAAGTGGGAAATCCTGAAAAAAAAAGAGAGTCACAGAGGAGGAATCCCAAAATCTATGTGCAAATCCCCCTCAAATCCTTGTATGACTTTGAACTGAACGTGTTCAGGGAAACAATCCAAGAAAGCAATAACTGAGAGGTTAAGCATCTATGCAGATATTTTAAGAGTGGCCTGATACTGAGGAGACTGAGTTTTAAGTCAAGTAGAAACTTTAAACTAAAAGAGGCCTTTACTTTTCCAGTGAAATTCCATAAGCACCATATCTTAGGAGTAAGAAATAATATCCCAAGGCTAAAGGTTAACCCCTAGGATTAAGGGAAAAATAACCCTGCCACGCAGAACCAAAATGAAGCCTTCATAATAATTGAGTGGTCCACCAGTAATTTAACTACTATCTACAACAAAACTCAACCCCCTTTGGAGTAAGATAGTTAAACCCTGCACCGCTGCAATGTAACATCCAATACTGAATATATTGGATTGGCCAAAAAGTCCCATTTACTTTTTTCTGTAAAATAAAAGGCACATTTTTCATTTTCACCAATAATTTTATTGACTTGGATATTTTGAAGTATGTCAGCTATGTCCCACTATTGGCTTCAAATGGGAAGAGGCTAGGGGTGCTGATAAACACTTTCCAAAGCATTAAGACAGCCCCACAGCAAAGATTTGGCCAAAATGTCAATAGTACCAAGGAACTTCACAAACCACTTTTGACACGTTCAATCAGTCACAGCACCTTCTCCATACACTGCATACATCTTTTTTATTTTTTGCATTTCAGTTGCATTTTTACCTCCCTTGAAATAATAAAGCATACTACACCAAAAATGTTGCATATTCTCTGCAATCCTCAATATTAAAACAGCTGCACAAAAATTCACCAATTATTTTATTTTTATTTTTTGCATTTTTATTTTTTATTATATTTTATTGCTTATGCTATTACAGTTGTCCTGATTGTCCCCTTTTTGCCCCTCCACCCGGCACCCCCCACTCCCTCAGGCAGTCCCCCCACCATTGTCCATGTCCAAGGGTCATGTGAATAAAATTCACCATTTTGATAAGTTTTTTTTAAATGCACCCTGATATAACATCTGTCACAATACAATCTAACAAAATTGTTTTGAATGAAGCTAAAGACAACTAAGCGTTCCCAGGGCCATCACACAGGAAAAACTAAATGAAATTTTTGGCCAACCCAATATTATAAAAAATTATCAGAACTTATGAAGGAGCAGGAAATTGTGACCCATAGTCAAGAGAAAACAGTCAGTGGACACAAACATATTAACAACCCATAACTTGGAATTAAAAGACAGGATTCTAAAATAGCAATGATAAGTATCTTAAAGCATCTCTAGGTGGATATGATGAATGAAAAGATGAGAAGTTTAAGGAGATAAATGAAAATGATAAAAAAAATAACCAAATGGAGACTATAAAACTGAAAATTCTAATATCTGAAATTTTTTAAAAATTCATGGACAAGATTAAGACAGAGAGGACCCCTGTTCTCTGCAACGCCTTTGCATTTTGCTTCCTATTCTTGGAATAATCTCCTCCTCTCTTGTCTAGTTAATTTCTTATTTAGCCTTCAGATCTCAACTCAAACATCATTTTCTCGTGGAATCTCTCACCAACCTTCCCTCTACCCCCATCATGCCCCATGTCTGTGTCCACACCTCGATGTCATGTTCCGTCTCTGAGTTCCTCTGGACAAGGTACCACCATAGTCATTCCCCCAGAATCCGGAGGCTGAGCCCACATGACCACTGTTACATATAGGAAATACATACTTACCTGTCTAGTTTTTACCTGCCTACCAGGATATTCATCTCTTCCAAGCTATTTGGAACTTCTTGATGTTGATTGACCTCCAGTCCAAACTTTTCCTCATCAACTGTTAGATTCTTCTTGCCAGGGCCACCTTCTTTTCTTCAATCCATCCAGTTTGCTGGTCATGGCCAACCTTATTCTGCTCCAACCTTCTGCCAAAAAATGCCATGTTATGTCCATGTAAGACTGAGACTCAGGGAATGCCCATACTTAGAGGCAGGAGAAGGGCAAGAAGGTACTTTGCGCCAGCCTGGGCTGAGAACCCATCCTAGGTACTCCTATGGCACCTTCATTGCACTCATGACATTATATTATCATTGGCCTATAACCGTGTCCTTTATTGTCTCCCAGAGTCCGGCTGCATATGTGCATTCAATCAATATTTGCTGAGTAAATAAATAAAAATTGGAAGAGTCCGAAAAGATCCAGAGGAAATAGACTTACTAAAATGGAGGCAGAAAAGTTTCTTCCTTCAAATGGCACGACCAAAGTGAAGAGATAAAGTATTTTATTAGGAATCATATTCTTCCTCCCCCCAGCCCCCACCCCACCTGTTGTAGCAGTGGTGTGGTAGTTGTAGGTCACAGTCACTCATGCACCTGGATGAGTGCCTGTCCATCCCTAATGCCAAAGTACATCCTTGAAGTCATGCCTCCCTAAGAGGGTTTCGATCATGGTCATTTTTTTCTTGTACTAAAAGACATTACATAATGGCATTACTACCATAAGGCCTGGGATTAATCAGATAACATACTCTTAGTATATTCTCTGCAATTATCTGAGTGTACTTGACATTTACCTCGAAATCAGTGATTCACAGTCCTGGTGTGACTGCTCTCCAGGTGCCTCTAATATCTCAAGTATATCAACAGACCCTCCAAATGATTTAAATTTATATGCAGCTTAATACAAATTTCCAGGGCCCACTCCAGACATATTTAATAAGACTCCCTAGAGCTTGGCCTAGAAATCTGCATTTTTCATCAAGATTCTCAGATGATTCTGATGCAACACTCTGGAATCGTTGCCTATTTCAGTCCTCCTGTTTTCTGGATGAGCAAACTGAGCCAGGAGGATGAAAATGACTTGCCTGAGATCACACAGTGCCAGGATTCAGGCCAGAATCCAGGCTTCCTGACTCCAATTCCAGTGCCCTTTCAACTATAGCACACAGCCTCAAAGTCCCCAGACCTTTGCTCCTGGCTTCTGGGAAACTGAGCAAGCTTTAATTACAGAAATCCTGCTTCTTCTGTCCTTGTTCCTAAATGTCATGCAGCCTGAGGGGACAGGGAGGGGGTGGACAGTGGGTGCAGCGTAATGTGATCAGCTCAGAGGGGCTTTTCCACCCACAGTGACAGAGGCTGAGCTGGGACATGAGCCACTGTCCCACCAGTCTGCTGGGAGCCCCACCACAATCTACCAACTGTCTTCCTGCCCAGGATCTACTCAATCTTGTCCCACCCTATTTGCCAACAACTCTCAGAGATGAGAAAAAGGTGAGACAGATCTGCATGTTTCTCCTTGTAGCTAAAGGCACAAAGAAAGACACATAGAGGTTGTGACAGGAAAGGCTGTCTGGGCTGTTTCCATAGCAACGCCGTTATCCCTGCCCTAGCAGCTACGTGCTATGTGGCATGTGCACTTTCCCAGGTCCTTGGAGGACACTACTGACTCTCACCTACTCAGGGTTCAGGAGTGAGTAGTTAATCCTGGTACTGAGAAAATAATATCCAGGCATCTGTGGGATCATGAGCCAGCTGGAGCTGAGGGCACATATCTGCAGGCCATCCAGGGAGAAATCCAGAACTTGGGCACATTTACATTCCTTCTACCACAGGAGCTGGCAGGTGCTTAAATAATGTTGGATGAATAGCTGAACAAATGAGTCTCTCAGAGGCTACAGTAAGCCCCTTTGCTCATGGAAGTGAGACAAAACCTGAACAGAGCCTGCAGCAGAGTCTGGAGGGGAAAAGGGTAGGCCCTCCCCAATAATGGAGGACACATATTGTTCTCCAAATCGCTTCTAAGAGCCTCCTCTCTGCCCTCCTCAAACACGGAGTGCCTGCTGGCCTCTCTGAGCTGCAAACCACCAGTACAGAGTCAGTAACTAAGTGCTACTCCGCCCAGGGGCATGTTCCCCTCCCTGTGCAGAAACCTTCTCCCACAGTCCCCACCCCCTAAAGCACACTCGCGTTGGGAGAAGTATGCAGCAATGGATCACCAAGAGTGGAATTTCAAGCACCAATGAGGAAACTGCTCTTAGGAAAGGAGAGGGGACACTTGGAGTCCTGCAAATTATTTGCCATCATAATCATAGCCTGGAGCATACCTAAAAACATAGGTCTTCAATATCTTCTTCCTTTGAAAGTGGTTTTCACATAGTTAAGGGAACATTTTATTGCTGTGAGCAGATGGGTATTCTTGGATACGTTTCTTAGGAAAAGCATCTTCCTTGGAAGTCTCGCACTCTGCCCATAGCACTGCATTGCTTCCTGGCCACTGGGACTGAAAGGCTCAGTTCTTTGAGTATACATGCAGTTGATTAATTTCTTTGAAAGGGCGGTTTTCATATTTGGAAATGGCAAACAAGTCTGCTTAATAAGTTAGGTAAATAAGCTGGATAATGCCATTTGGGATAAAAGACTCCTTACAGCTTTACTCAAGTGATAAAGACTTTGGGTTTGTTTGCTTTTGTTTTGTTTGTGTGGTTTTTGTTTTTGCAGGATCAATGAGTAATTCCAGAAATATTCCAAGGTATGTCCCGTGATCAGGCACCATCTCTAGCCCTAGGGATGGTGAGAAGTGCGCCTGGGATAGGGTGGGGCTCCCTGCCCTGGAGGTGAAAGGGGCTCTAGTCCAGCGGGGAGACAAGAGGCAACCGCAGGGCATAACCACTTCCCCTCTGCCCACATGGCATCAGACCTCATTCCCTCTGAAACTCCAATCTGCCATTTCCGTCCCTTCTTTACTGTCTACTGAGTGTCCTCGGGCACTGAAAACTGCTAAAGAAATTCAACCACACAGGTTGCCATCACTAAAGATTCATAGGGCCCTCAAAGCTTCTAACTATTACCTTTGGAGCCTCCCCGGTGCTGGCTTTACTTTCACACAACAGCTGCTTTCCATTGTATCCACTGTCCTTTCCCACCCCACCCCCTTCCCCGCTGCCCTGGGGCCAACCACCTTTTCCCTCACTAACAGCAGATAACTTTTCTCATAATTTCCACAGAAAATAGAGGTCATGAGGCCTGAGCTTCGGTCTCCCAGTTCCTTTGGACAAGGCACAACCTCAGTCAAAACCTAACCAAGGCAGGCTCCAGGGCAGTTAGAACTTCCCCTTTCCAAGGTGAAGGGCCTGACCTTAGAGAGGCTTTGAAAGCACTGTACAACTCCTCCCAGCGCGCACCTCAGGACTCAGATCCAATCCAAATGCTTTTCTGAAGATCTGGTGCAGGCGTTGACCCCAGCCTGCTAGCAGACCCAGAAGGGCCTGGAAAGGCTCTGGATGGCAGCCTGCAACGGAAGTAAGAGCCCTGCTGGGAGGCTGCGGCACAAAGTAGACATGATAATCAACTACCCAGGAGCCAATGAACCAGCAGAGTCCACACGACCACTGTGGGGTTCAAGAAATACATACATACCTATCTAGTTTTTTACCTGCCTACCCAGATGTTCATCTCTTCTGAGCTCTTTGGGCCCTCTTGCTCCAGTTCCATCTTTCTAGGGACCAAAGAAATCTTATCTCAGGGAAGATGTGTCTGCTCCTGCCTCAAAGCTAACGCTTCCCTCATGATCCTGATTTCACTCCCCACATAACTGACTTCATCAGCCTCTTCCTTTCTTCTGATGTTACCCCTGCAACACATGAACATAATGGAGTCTTCCCCCAGCTGTTTAAAAACAAAGGCAGGCAAAACAAACCCTTAACCTTCTATTCCACCAGATTCCATTTTATAGTGCTCTTTTCATCCCCATGAAGCTTTATTTAAAAAAAAAAAAAAAAAGAATTGTTTTAAAGAGGTTAAACATTCACAACATTTTCTTTAAAAATCAATATTAAGAAAGCACTCAATGAAAAATGTCATTTTCATATCCCAGTCCTCTTCCCAGAGGCTACTTTCCTTATCATTTTCTTACATGCATAGAGTTATATCTATGTGATATCCTTTCTATGCTTTATACTTGTTGTTTTCACATAGTGAGAATCATTCCATACAGCATACATAGATCTGTCTTAGTTTTTTAACATCCTCCAGTGTACTCCAAAGTATAACAGACATATCAAATTTGTTTGACAGTTCTTCTATTGACAGACGACAGATGTTTGGGTCTATCTTATACTATTTCAAAAATACCTATCTTATACATATGTCATTTTGTATATAAATATTTCTGTAAAATAAATTCCTAGAATTGGAATTATGAGATCAAATTGTGTGCACATTGAGAATTTTAATTGATATTGCCCATTAGAGAAAATACTTCAATGTACATTATATCCCATTGCCACCAGCAATAAATAGGAGTGACTTTTTACTAAGGCACTTATCAACACATTGTTAGCCGCCTTTTTTTTTATCTTTCTCAATCTAAGTGAAAATGATATTTTAGTGTAGTTTTAATTTCATTTTCTCTTACAATTAGTGAAAATGTATTTTTTATATGTTTAAGAACATTTTGTATTTTATTTTCTATGAACTGTCTTTTTATATCTTTTACTCATTTTTATATGTAATTGCTCTTTTTCTTATTGATTTGTGGAAGCTCTTTATATACAAGTTCTTTCTATGATAAGTTGCTTATTTTTTCTAACCTGTTGCTTATGTTTTGATTGTCCTTATTATTGTTTTTGTAATGTAATTTTTATTGTGGTAAAATAGATATAACATGAAATTTACTATGTTAACAATTTGTAAGCCTACAGTTCAGTGGCTTTGTGGGTATTCACACTGTTGTGCAATGACCACCACCAAGTTTCTCCAGAACTTTGCATCTTCCCAAACTAGAACTCCATTAAACAGTAACTCCCCACTACCCAATGTATCCGCTTTTTCTTTAGAATTTTTTGAGTTTTACATAATACATAGAAAAGTTTTCTCTTTTCCCAGATTTTTTTTTTAATTCTACATATTTTTTCTTTTGGTCAGTGCTTCTCAGCACTAGCTGCATTTTAATCACCAGGGAAGGAGGCTTTTATAAAATACCAGCACCTCCATTATATCCAGAGATTCTGACTTAAGTAGGCAATTCTTAAATAAATTTCCCAGGTGATTCTAAAGCCTAGCCAGCATTGAGAACCACTGTTTTTGCATGTTTAATATTTCCTCTTTTATATTTAAGCTTTTGATTCATCTGGAATTTGTACTAAGGTAAAGTATGATATGAAAATCAACCCAATTTTTTCCCAGATGGCTATTTAATTATTTCAATACATTGTAATAAATGTAAACTACCAAAACTAACTTTAGAAGAGAGAAAAACTCCTGCTCCCACAACTTAATATCTGAGTGATTTGGAGCAAGTTATTTAAACTCCCTACGCCTGTTTTTCCGTCTGTAAAATAAGGAAAATAATAATACCTCATAAAGTTATTTTGAGGATTAAAAAGTTCATAAATGTAAAGTACCTAGAACAGTACCGGAGCCTTAGTAAAATACCATATTAATATTTGTTCCTATATTTGTGATTACCTGTTTTGGCCCAGCAAATGAACATGCACAGAGCCCACCCAGCTATGATAGAATGTTGTATAATCATTACTTTAAAAGAGTTTAGTTAAAGTGAAAAGAGATATACAATTAATTCATCTAGATATGAAAGTGTATACATTAAACAAATACTGTAAAAATACATTAAAATGTTAGCAATGGTAATATTTGAGTGAAGGGAATTCATGAATTCTTTTTCTTTTCACTCGCAACCTTTTCTATATTCCTCAAACTGCTTGCAATAAACAGGTATTGCTTATATTTAGGGGGGAACAAAGATGTTTAAAAATTGCTAAGTAACCCTGGCTGGTTTGACTCAGTGACTGAGCTCCAGCCTGCAAACCAAAGTGTTGCTGGTTCAATTCTCAGTCAGGGCACATGCCGGGGTTGCAGGCCAGGTCCCCAGCAGGTGAGGTGGGGCACGTGAAATGCAACCACACATCGATGTTTCTCTCCCTCTCTTCTCCTCTCTAAAAAATAAATAAATAAATAAATACCTTTTAATTGCTAAGTAAAGTCTGTTGATCTGGATCCCACCCCTCAGCACATATGTTGCCCTCCCCAGCACGGTCCCAAGAGCTGTTCTCTATGTGGCATCCCTGTCATGGAGAGCTTTCTGGGGCGTGCTGGCCCAGCATCAGGGCTCTGCCTCCAGGCTGGTGTGCAGGACATTTTCTGGGTCACTCTAATCCAGCTAATTGTCCTTGCAGCCAGCCTGCATTGTGCTATCACTGTATCAACCGGCTCATTAAAGACCTTATTAAAAGCCTTGCAAAAGTCTCTATTTGTTCAGTCAACAAATATGGGTTGAGTCTCTATTATGCTCCAGACTTTGTGTCTTTCATGTCTCCTTAATAGATGACTCAGAAACAACATTAAGAAAAGAAAAAAGTCAGGCTGACATACTTTGTTTTTAAACATCTGAGGCTAAATTCTAATGACTACTGCTTTCCCAAAAGTCTCCCAAACTTTACTATTATTATTTTTCCCCAAAAAAGCACTGTTTCTATTTATATAAAGTCTTAACCACTTCAGCAGCAGGAGGAGTGGGAGAGGTTCCTTTTTCAGTCCAGGAGCCTCCATAATGTCGGTCCATTGTTACCAAACAGGCAAGTAGGCAAGTGGCATCATGGATTTGGTGAACTAACAACAATGTTGAGTCTCTCTCTGCCAGAGCAGCAGGTAGGCGTCAATCTCTGCTTCTGTAAGAATCCTGAATTTAGGATTTTCAACCATAACTACTCCAACTTCTACTTCTGAAGGTTTGAAATCAGCTGATAGAACAGCAGATAGGCAGGTAATCCCAGTTTCCATTGTCCAAACGTCCCATTAAATTTCTCCTTCACTTTTTTTTTTTCATGGAAACTGATTCACTTGGTTTGTTTAACTCTCACTGCAGTGGCTTTAAACCCACAGTAGAAACCGGCAGGAACACACCTGTACACCTGAGGGCCTTGTTTTCCATCTATATCAATTAAAATCATACAGCCACCAAGAGGCCACATTTCAGCCTCATTCTGCATGTGGACCTGAGAAATATCAGCAATTTATTTTCACACAGTGTGTCCACAGGACTCTCATAGCCCTACTTCTATTTCCAATTAGCTCCCCTACAGCGGGTGCCCTCTGCCCCTGGGGTCTGCAGTCCGCTGTCATTCGTGTCACCACGCAGCCAATGTTCTCGGTTATCTTCAGTAAATGAGTCACTGCGCTGGAATCCAGTAATTCGTCAGGTGGTTTCTTCTGTGTGACAATTAGTGCACATTTTTTCCCTCTGACAGCTTATTAATGTAAGGCCACCCTGGCTAATAGCCTTACAAGTATATTCTACTTGGTAGAGCCAGCCCTTGGATGATAAAATGGTACTGTGGCCGTCCAATCCAGCACGAGAACCACGAGACATGCTGATGCACGTCTCTGGGCCTTATAGCTCTCGCACCAGACTTATTATTATTATTATTATTATTATTATTTTAAATAATCTAGTCTAGAACTTGTCTGGGACCAAAGCCAAACTCAGCCAGTGGTATTTGAATATGTTCTTCTCCCTCTGAGCATTCAAGTGACTTTTATTCAGCTCTCTTCTTCCAGTCCTTCTGTCGCTGCCCTAAAATGACACCATTGGGAGCAGTCCTCTATTCTGAAAACCCTCTAGGACCTGGGCTATAATTTCTTTGTACCTGGAATCTAGAACTCAATGAAAGCAGAAAAACAGTCTTCCTGTCTTGGCTCCAGACATTTTCCCGTCTTGGCTCCAGACATTTTTTTAAAAAAATCTCTCCAAATTCATTCAAATTCTTTACCCACATAAACTTCCAAATACCATCGAATATGTTTGTTTTTAATATAAAATCTGAGGATAAAAGCAGATCTGTTCTTTCCTCTTCCATAAAAGACTTCTATAAACTGGCAGGTGATAAATCAATAGTTCAAAGAGCTGAATTGTGATTACTTAAATGAATGAGTACTCTATAGTGACACAGAATAGGCCTACATAATACAAAATACATATGCTAGGTACCAACTATATGAAAATACTTTCCACTTTGGAATTTAGAAGGTAATTAAATATATGATCCAAAGTTCTTTGTAAAAGTGGTCCAGAGACATTTAAAATAATATTGTCTTTAGAATGGTATCTTAGCGTAGCAAGCAGAAGATTTTTCCAGAGGTCATGATTTGTGGCAGCATCTATTTTACATATATAACTCAGAACTTCTGCAAGTGTAGAGAGCAAGAGTTACCTAAACAATTGGTTTTAGGTGTTTGATCTCTGACAGCGCCTCCACCTGGAGTACACCTCAGAATGGTCTGGAAAACTTGTTCAAATGCTGATTGCAGGTCTCCATTCCAAGCTTTCTGACTCAGCAGGTCTGGGATGCAAAAAACCTAAAAGCTAAGAAAAAGAAAGAAAAGGGTGAGGGACACTCTTGTTGGAGTGCCTGACGCTTCCATCACTAGGTACAGGGAGAGAAAGCGGGGAAAGTATGGGAGTAACAGCTAGCCTTTGTGAGCGGCTCCATTGTGCTCTGTCCTCATGTGCATCGATTCATCTAAGCTTCCCTCAGCCTGAGGAAATGTGTATTCTCATCAGCATCACCACTATCATCATCTTCTTTCAACAGATGTGGAAACTGATGCACACACTAGTCATTGGAAAAGCCCAGATCTGGACCTGAAAGTTTCAACTTCATGTTAGCACGCTCAACCTCACATGAAGAATCTTCCTGATAAATGTGGGTCTTTACCATCTGTCATGAGGCTGGAGGCCCTGACCGCATGAGCAAAAACCCTCCTAGGCTTTTGGGACTTCTTGGCAAACTGAAGAAAAGACCATACAATCAAGAAACATTTATTATAGGCCATGTTGCCACTGGCATTTTACATACATCGTAGCTATTACCCATGCCCTTCAAAGTAGATTTTTATCATTTTCCCCATGTCACAGCCATTGCAAAAATTAAAAGAACATACCTAAAGTGAGCACTGAATAAATGTAAATTCATTTCAGTATTCCTCCTTCTATAGATGTCATTGCCGCCTCTGGCTATGTTCCCAACAAGATTGAGGCAGCAAACAGTGGTTTTATGTCTTTATTTCAGGTACTTGCTGGGTTCCTAGGTTGTACTAGGGACCAACACTCATTTATGGCTGTGGCTTCAAATCTGAGCTTCCGGGTGTTCCCCCAACACACACACCTGGGATCTGCTGATGATAGTGTGGGGTTAGGGGGTGTAGCAGGCAGAGAAGGAAGTGAGCTTCAAAGAGCAATTTCTTTTGAAGAGAGTTTCATGACTTTTTTGTTTGCTTTATTTTTAATTTGAAAACCACTGACTTGTAGCACTGTTTTTATGAGGGAAAATGTGGTTCAAGTTCCAGACCACACATCTAGGACACAATCTGTTCCTACTGCAGGTAACAGAATGACATAATCAATAAGCCAGTGTCAAAATGTTGCAAGAGGCAATGAACAAGAACCTGATCCCTCAACCCAGACATCAAAAGCATTCCAAGCTCAAGGTAGCTCATGTGATGGCTCCTTCTGTCCTCTTTCACCTAAACACATCTATTTATTCAACAATGATTCAATGACTTATCCAGCCCCTGCTATGAGCCAGCAGCAGAAACCAGCATTGGAAATACCGAGATGAATAAGTCCCACGCCCAACCCACCAGCAGCATTTAATCTGCTGGGAGGGATGAATGGCAAAGCTATTGAGCTCTCTTAAGTGGGGTAGGAGTGCAAGAAGAGAGAGGAAGGCTCTGAGGGGAACAGTCAAGCTTCATGAGAAAGGTAATGCTGGATTGAGACTGAAAAGGTGAGTGTTAGGAGTGGGGTGATTCTAAAGCATGGAGCACAGCATGGAAAGGCAGAGAAGGCACAGGTGCTGCACAGGTCCACTGGGCACCGGCCGCCCTAAGTTCTCCAGACTGAGAGGGCCAGGCCCACCGTCCCCTAAATTGACAAACTGTGATAGCAGGTCTTTAATAAGAGTGGCTACTGATTGGATGGGTATACACCTGACCCAAAGGCTCAGGCTAGCTAGAGTATCCAATGAAGCATGCAATACAGGTTATATTAAATAATTCAGCCAATCACCATGGTTCCCTCTAGAAGTTACACAGGAAAAGAGCAGAGTCAAGTTCAGAGAAGCAAGGATACCAGACTAGATTAAGCTCTATAAATTAAAGTTGCCTCTGGCCCAATCTAAACTTCAAGTTCTCTTTCAAGTCTGTTTTGCATAACAAATCATCCTCAAACCTAGTGACTTATCAAAATAATAACCATTTTATCTCTCACAGTTTTCATGAGTCAGGAATTTGAGAAAGGCTCAGCCAGGCAGCTGTGGCTCAGTCTCTCAGGCAGTTGTAGTCAGGTCAAGAAGAGCAGCAAGGAGCCACCTCTTTATGCCTCCTTAGAACTTCTCCAAGGTTTTTCTCCCCATGAGCTAGTTTGGGCTTCCTCACAGCATGGTGGCTCCAGGGCAGTGAGGATGCTTATATGGCAGCTGAAGGCATCAAGAGGAAGAGTTCTAGCAAGCACTGGGGATGCTGCATCTCCTTTCTTGACCTAAGCTGGGAAGTCATACAGCATCATTCCCACATACTCCCTTGTTTGAACTAGTCACAGAAACCCAACTAGTTTTCAAGCCCACCACCTAATGGAAGGAATGTAGAAAAAAGTTGTGGGCATATTTTAGAATTTCCACATAGTCTCAGCTCAGACTTACAATGACACTTAATTTTCCTAAGGATTTAGATTAAGGTTGAAGTTGCCTCTGGTCCTTGATGTTGGACAAGCTACAGTTTGCTCAGCAGGGCTAAACTGTAATGCAGGAGGTGAGCACAGGGAAAGATAAGTCTGAAGAAGTAGGGATGGTCTTTCATGTCACACTAGGGGGCTCGACTTTTTTTCTATAGTGTCTACTCTTCCTTTCAGGACAAGTGAGGACAGGTATAGGTGACTGCCAAAAGTAGATGGCCTCTAGGGCAGAGACTGGAATCTGGTGGTCCACAGAAGGAGGCACCCCATAAAATATTCCTTAGACTGAGAAGTTCCTTACAAAAAATCAGTGTTTCTGGCTTTTCTTGAAAAATTAGAAAGTCTGGTCACAGTGGACTCTCATTCTTGCACAGACACAAAGCAGAGAAGAGAATAACAGCTGTCTTCTTTAAATGAGGTGTGTGTTCTCCAATTCGCCAGAGTCTCCGCTATTCCCTATTGCATCACAATTGTCTTGGCTCATTATTTATGTTATCTTCCCAATAAATTTTTGAGTTTGTGACCACTAATCTCAGGCTTCTCATGGATAAGAGCTTGTGTGAACTAAGGCTGACAACCCCTCTCTCATTTCTTTTCTTTTTTTATGCTCATCCAAGGACATTTCTTCATTGCTTTTAGAGAGAGAGGGAGGAAGGGAGAGGGGGGAGAGAGAGGGAGAGAGACATTGAAGTGAGAGAGAAGCATCGGTTGGTTGGCTTCTTGTACACACCCCAGCTGAGGATCAAACCTGCAACTTGGGTATGTGCCCCAACCAGGACGTGGACCTGGGACCATTCAGTCTATGGAATGACACTTCAACCAACTGAGCCATACTGGACAGAGCCCCCCCCCCCTCATTTTAACAATTGGTCATTCAAAGTATAATTTGTCTCAACTTTATATAGTAAACACTATATGCAGGCATGTGTTTTAACTGTTTTTAAAGAGAAGCCTTGTTTCTCTTGTTGAAGACATCTCTGAGCTTATTTCCCTTGCTGATCTGGACTTGATCCACTTGTTCAGAGCACGTACAAACAATTGTGCACCCTGTGAAGTGTAAATCAGGTACAGTAAGTCTTCATTTAATGTTGTGGATAAGTTCTGCAACTTTAAGCAAAAGGACATATAACAAAACCCAAAATGATGTATAACAAAACCAATTTTACCATTTTTTATAATTGATATAAACAAGAGTTAAGTTCCTGTAGTATTTCATCAATGTTACAACAAAGTGATGCTAAATAAACAGTGTTACATAAGGGCCTGCTGTACAAGGGGACTTTCCTGGAGGAGAGTTTACCTCAGCTGCCCTTGGGAGTCGGCATCCTGGCCTGATGGTTGGGCTCTTAGTCCTCAGTTGATTTCAGCCAATCAGAACATGGAAAAGCCCAGTTTAGGTGCAAATCACTGAGTGATGTGTGTTCTCACCTCACAGGAAGTACAACAGCTTGTCATATTCTTTTTTCAACTCTACAAATTCCACCCTTTCTTCAAGCCCCAAGTCCAGTCCCAACTCCTTCAGAAAGCCTTCCCAGATTACTCTAGTTGTGCCAAGGCTTACTACCTAGGACAGCCTGTAGAGCCTGCTTTATGCCTGTGTTTCTAAGTCCCTCCATCTTAGCTCCTTTATCACTACATTCATCTTTTACCAGACTCCTTTTTGGCCCATAGCTAGCCTGGACTTGGCCCCAGTAGGGCTGCAACTCTCATTTACCTAGAAACCTGATGCCCTGCTAAAGCCTCTCTGGCTGGTCAGCTCTCCAAAGCCTGCTCCTCCCTATGAGGTATCTCCAGGGCTGGTGCTGCACCCCTCCCCACTCTTATTCCATAATGCCTATTCTTGTGTCGACCAAAGACACTGAAGCCAATGAGAGGGTGAGAAAATGAAAAGATCAAACAGAAAAGACTCTTGGGAAGCAGACAAAGAAATGACCAGAGGAAACTCCAGCTGGGAGCTAGCTGACATGGATCGCTGGTGGTGACTTCACTGAGAATTAAAAATAAACCACTGGAGACATGTGAACATAAGAGTGTCTACCACTGGTCCATATGTATTTTTCTGTTCATATTGTATCTTTGCATTTGAGAAGAACTTTCTAAAAAGAAGAGATCAACATGAGAAGGAAGGCAGTCTGAGGATACAAGTAGGGCCAGTACCACTGTGAAGAATAAAGACAAGAACAAGATATCGAGGTGTCTCAGAAATGTTCATAAAAGAAAATCAAAGCAATAGAGAAGGAGAGAGACTGGATTCTTTTTGTTGGATGGTAACTGTCAATAGCCAGTTGTGTGTGGTGTGGCATGACCCCCACCTTTAAAAATGAAACACAATTATAATTTTGGTTGTATAGAAGGTGCAGTAATAAGAGAGCATGAAACAGAAAATTTCATGCTTGAATAAAAGTACTTGGATGATCTAATTGCTGCAAGAAATGATCGATATTTGATTCGGCTATCTAGTATATAATAAGCATTCAATAATATCATAGGCATGTTGAGATTATACAGACCAGATGCTCATGAGATCAGATTAGATAATATCCAATGTGATGGTTAAATGCTGCCATCTGTTTATCATCACACATTTGTGCAGTAGGTGACTTCCTGATACTTACTAAAGGCCTACTCTGAGCCAGGCGCTGGGGATGCAGTGATGAGTAAAAAAGACACAGACTCAGACTTCATGGTAATCATAGTCTAGGATGAGTTATTCTCAACTGGAGGCAGTGACATCCATATCACCAGGGGACATTTAGACATAGGGGGCACTCTTGGTTGCACATTGACAGAAGACCCTACTGGCATTTAGCTGTCAGGGACCAGGGATGCTAAACATTCTACACTGTACAAAACCTGACTATTGGCCAATGGTACCCTTCTTGGTAAATGGTAGCAGTGCAAGATAAGACACCATGTTGAGAGACAGATTTTTTTTCATAATAACAAGACCAAGTATAATATTTATTTTAGAAGCATAAATGTTTCAAACTCCTTTACAGTGTTCTTATTTAATCTCATGGAATACTTTTCTTCTAACTTACACATTTTAGGAAACATTAGAATAGAGGTTAAGAGCAGACACTCCTGGGTTTGAATCCCAGCTCCTATCATTTACTGGTTTGGATTGTGAGAAAGTTACTTAAAGTCGCTGAGTTCCTACCATGAGGCAAATGGTAACTAGCTCATTGAGATATTGTTGGATTGTTGGGAGGACTACAGGCAGTGATGTCTATGACTTGTCTTGTATGGTGTCTGGAAATCTGGATGTTACAAACAGATGGTCAGTGTGGACATTGTGGCCAGGAAGTCTGAGTGTGGAAAAAGATGATGTGATGGATGGATAGAGAGGGAACTGGTGACAGGGGATGGCTTCTTGAAGAGTAAGGGCACCTGAAGTACTAAAAGGGACAGAGGAATGAGAAGGGGAGAAAAAGGCCTAGCAGATAAGGGTGAACAAGTGGGGAACTGATCCAGGCAAGAAGACCTACCTAGAAGGTGTTATTCCTATTCCATCCATGAATCACATCCAAAGAATGATTCATTTCCCACAAAGATTTCCCTGAGCAAACAGGTCCCTGATGCTACCTTACCCCATTTCTACCCTGAATCTTCTTTGTGCAGAAGAGGCATGCAAACTTATTTCTCGGTCTCATGTGGTCCTGCCTCAGATGATTCATCCACAGAAAGACCCACTAGAGGGAGAGGGCAGTGCCTAAGCAAGGTCTAACCACACTTTTGGTCTAGCCTCTCTTGGCAGGTCATCTCAGGGTCCCATCACTATACTGTTAGGTCAGGAGCAGGGACAACAACAGCGAGTCTAAGCAAATGGAGAGCTTGCTTCTACTCTCTATGGTCTTGCTTGTTTTTTTGTTTGCTTGACATGTTAACTATCTTGACAAGATTTCTGCAACTTTACATCACTTAAGTTGTATAGAAGTTGGCCAAAGTGGTCCCCCAACTCGTCATGAGCAGAGATCTCATGTTCCAGAGGCATGTGCCAGTTGAGTAATATAGAGCAGTGCTTTGGGCACGTGGTGTGGGGAAAAGATAGAACCATGGCATTTATTTCATGCAGGCCATTGTAGAATTTATAAATACTTGTTTACTCTTCTCACTTGTTGTAGGAAGCCCCAGCTCTCAACTGAAGTGTTGGTTCCACCCACGTATCAATGAAAGGCAACATCCCAGCTGCTGTCTCCACCCCCTTTGCCTCCTTCCCCACATAAAAGTATTCAGAAATCAGGTAAGGTTCCCCCATTCATAATGGCCTCCATTCTTTCCTTTCATTCTCAGTGTTCTATTTAGGTATTCCCCCAGAGCCAGCAGCTCTCTGAGAAGGGGAGTTACAGCTGCTAATCATGGCCAGTGGGGTTTACTTCTACCCAGTGCTTTTGGCTGCTTTCTCGGTTGAGTTTTGGCATCTGTCCTTGCCTAAATGCTGAGCTCTCCAACTGGTCCCCTTGATCAGTGCATGTGGGGTGATCAAACTGTGGTGTCATTTGGTTTGTTCAGGAAGGAAAAAAGTCAAATTATGCAACTATTCTTTCTTTTCCTTATTCATACTCCAGAGTTGATGGTCAGGAAGCATTATCTATGGAAGAACCTTGGCCTTCTAAATTGATAAGGTCTTCTCTTAAACCTGCCATTCTATGTAAAATTTCATCTTTCCATTTATAGTGTGGATTCAATATCAAAAATGGCAGAAAACACTCTCTGTAGGAAAAAGAGCTGTGATAGGTGAGTGATGTCTGTTTCGAAAGCAGAATGGGGAAGCGGCAACATGTGTGTCGGGTGTTTGCCATCCTTGGTCTATAACCAACTAGATTATGGACTGGCTTTTCCTATCATTCCTAGAGTCACAATTTAGTCCACTGTCTCTGTCCTGAGAACCTAGAATTACCTTTGAAAAAAATTATTTTTACCTTGGAAATTAGAAAAGTGTCTTCATGTCACTCAATTTATTGCATTCAATAAAGAGACATTTATTTGAGCCCCGGCTATTTGCCAAATACTATTCTAGGACCCTGAATAGCAGTGAACAAGAAAGACAAGATCCCTGCCCTCATGGAGCTAGAGTAGGGAAGCAAATAGTAAACAAATACATACATAAGAACATTTCAGGTGATAAGCGCTTTGAAGAAACAGAACATACAAATAATGATAAGGACTGACTGAAAGAGGAATTTGCTATTTTTTTTAAGCTGAGAGATACACGATGGAATGTTTGTATGAAATTGATAGAATTGCTGTATAGAAATAAAAATTAATGTTGCTGGAGAAAAAAAACAGTTACAGGAACTACCTGGATGCTCCTTTCTCTTTCCCACACACTTTCTTCACCAGAGCAAATCAGCTTTTCTCTCTCCAATTGATCTCTTTGCAGTCTGTGGTCATCAGCATCTCTGTGCTTCCAGGGTTGGGTTATTTCCCATCATATATGCCATGACCATCAGCTTCCCAAAGAAAATCATACATCAGAGCATGAGTTGCCATTTATATAGGCTTGGGTATTTTTCTACTGTCTGGATTTGCTTATGTATTCTTAAAGTCAATTTAACTGTCTGGTATGCTATCACCAAGGATTGGCTTCCTTCCCTCATATTTCTTTTCTTTTTTTAAAAAACAGTGTTGTCTCCAGAGTATTTAATTCTTTTTATTTTATTTTATTTTTTTATATCCTCACCCAAGGACATTTTTAATTGCTTTTAGAGAGAAGAAGGGAGAGAGAGAACCATCAATGTGAGAGAGAAACATCAGTCAGTTTCCTCCTATACACACCCCAACTGAGGATTGTTTGTGAGCAGATCAGAGACCAAAGCTTAAACCCAGGTATGTGTCTTGACTGGGAATCGAACCCATGACCTTTCAGTTATAGAATGACACTCTAACCAACTGAGCCACACTTGACAGAGCCCCTCCCTGATGTTTCTTCAAAAGGATTCATTTCATTAATGTTTTCTCTCAAATAACCCTCTTTAACTGTTGTGACAACAACAGCAAAGACATCTTTAAGCAAACATTTATGGTAAAGAAATAAGCAAACACAGTGTTTATCACCAGAAAACTTTGGCCCCAAATTCCTATATGGATTTCCTAAACTTTGTGAGCTCAGCCAGGTCATGCATGAGCCATAGCGAAGTTTTGGATCCATTAGTCCAAAATCCAGATAAACTCCAAACACAAACTTAATCCTGACTCATAGTCAGTCTTGACCCATGTCGTAGTATTTTCCTCTAACATCTAGAACAGAACCAGCCAGGCCCACCCCAGGGCAGAGTCCTTCATTAAGCCAACTGCTCTAGAGGAAGAGGGCCAAGTGCCAGTGGGCCTCTGAAGAAAAATCTAAATAAATATCGACAAGAAAAAGGAACAAATGCAGGTAAGCTTTTAATCCTTTACTGATTCTACTACTGTGGCCCAATCATTTTGTTGACTTTGACCCATATCAAAGCTTTCGTTTGGGCCTTCTTCTTCCTCTTTTTCCTGCTCTTCCTTTAACCCCTCCAAAGTGTGTGTGAAAAGGTTTGGCAGAGAGATCCATTGGCTCTTTCTAGAGATTCGAGATTGCAATTGAGAATAATCAAATTTCCAACTATTGCATGTTGCTTCTTTAGCAACTCCTCCCCAAAGAGATATATGTATATTCTTACATTCTAAATCTGAAATTATGATCTGGGTCCCTGAAACATGCACATCATCACAAGACACTTGTTTGTGATTCTTCAAAGGAGGAACAGCTCAGAAGAGTTCCTCAGGCAGCCAAGTAAAAATGTTATGGGAGTAACTCCCAGAAACTTGATTCTTCTTGCTGATGCAGTAAAGAATTACAGACCTGCCTGCAAGCCTATTAGTGTGCAAGCAAAGTTTACTAATGTTAAGTTCTAATGGGAGAGCAAAATCTATGTTCCCTAGAAACATAGTTTTAATTTTTTTTTAATTAGTTAGAATGCAATATAGTTATTTATCAAATGTTTCTTCTACACTTATTACTAATCATGAAACAAAACTGAATTATCAGATTTAATCTTTAGCTTAATAAATATTATTCTGACTTTGATGGGGGGAAAAACAAAGGAATGATAAACACACAGAGGTTCCCTCTTGGTGGTAGGACGTCAGGAGGATGGAAGCAGCATGCATAGATCTTCATGGATAATGTTCTAGGTTACAAATTGAGTGGTGGCCTCACAGACCTGTTATTACCATGCTTTATAAGGTACCCATATGTAATATACACATTCTTTTATATGTATTAAATGTTACATGAAAGAAAAAACTATTCAAGGCTCAGTTGTAAAGAGACCTATTGTAAAGTTGCATCCTGTTTTCTTGGACAGGACACCATTATTTTAAAAACAAAATTTAAAAATATTGTTCTGGTTTTCTGGCTTATTACCAGAGGATATTTTTTTTTAAGTTTTCCAGGAGTTAAATTTACATGTTAATTAACTTTGTCAGGTAAAATATATTTGGAGAGATTTTTTTGATCAGTTTAATCCTACTATCAGGTTCCAGTTGAATAAAAGTAAGTAGTCATATTTCTTAGTGTATTCATTCCAAATGTTTCAGGTAATTCCGTGTTCTGATGTTTCCAAGGTGTTAGAATGAATTTGAAGTCAATTATATTTTTTCTTTTGTAAAATGTTTATATTCATTTTAGTATTCAATTAGTGGCCCCTTTTCTTATTGATTTATAAAAGCTCTTTCTATGTTTAAAAATGTTTTTCCAGTTTTTTATTTGCTATTTGTTTATTAGTTGGTTTTTTAATGCGAGAAAGTTTTTAGCTCTTAAATAATACTATTATCAATCTTTTTCTTTGGGTTTTTGCCTTTGCATTACGATAGCCTCCTTCACCCTAAAATAATTGAGTCATTCAGCTAAATTTTCTTATAGTGTGTTTGATGGTTTTATTTATATTCATATATGGCACAGGTCAACAAACTACAGCCATCAGGCTTAATCCAGCCAGCTGCCTATTTTTTAAATAAAGTTTTATTGGGACACAACCACACTCATTTGTTTACGTATTTCCTTCTCTGCTTTCCTACTATGGTGGCAGTTAATTAGTTGTACGTAACAAAGATAGTATGGTTCATAATGCCTAAAATTTATTATCTGGGCCTTTACGGAAAAAGTTTTGTCAACTCCTGGTAAACGGCATTAATGCTTATTTTAGCTCTATGTATTAAATAGTCAATACTCTTCCCCCCTGATTAAGTGTCACAATTATTAGACATGAAAATACAGACACGTATATATACAGGCTGTCTACTTTCTTCTACTAATTTTCTATAACGGTGTCATATTTTTTAAAAAGTATAGTTTTAAAATGTATAAAATGCTTATAGTAAAAGTTCTTTCATTATCACTTACAAATTTTATTGACAATCTTTAAATCTATTCTGTTGAATGAAATTTTGTCAAATTTCTATTTCTGTTATGAAGCATCTATATATGCATTTATGTGGACATACGTATTAATTTACCCTGATATATACCTAGGAGTAGATAGAATTGCTGAGTCATGTGTTAAGTGAACATTTAACTTTGTAAGAAATTGCCTGTTTTTCTTCTATTATATATTAAATACTTTTTCTTTTAACTATTTTGATTTTCTCTTCTAGAAAAAAACAATTATGCTGCTGCTGAATCTCCTTTGACTGCTTTCTACATTTACTATTTTCTCTTAATCCTTTTAATCTTTATTTCTATTCCTTTATATTAAGTTTCCTCATTCTTATCTTATGCTCTGCCACTGTCCTCTCCTCTCCAATGTTCTCCAGTTCTTCTCTAGTTGTGCTCCCCTGATCTCAGGATTTCTAAGTTTGGCCTTTGCAATGTATGCCTGTTCATAGTACCTTTTGCTCTGGCTATTGCTCTTTACAGTACAATTTGATACCCATTTTGGAAAACCCTTTGTCATTATCTACCAAGTTGAAGATTCACATACCCTAAGATTCTATGAACGCTGGATCTTTCATGTACTCTTCGTATATTCCATATATATTCAGAGCAATATAAGCCCTTTGTCAGTCATATGTGTTGCATATAATCTCCCTCTATGACTTTTTTTACTTCCTTAATGTTATTTTTGATGAACATAAGTTTCTATTTTAATATATTCATAAATATCAATCTTTTCCTTTATGGTTACTGCTATTTATGTTCTATTTCAAAAGTCTTTTCTTATCCTGAGATGATGAAGATATTCTTTTATGCTATTTTCTAAGATCTTTACTGTTTTGACTTTCCTTTAAAAGAATAGTTTACCTGAATTTTATTTTTGCATATGTGTGAGTCAGAAATTAATTTTCATCTTTTTCCAATGGGTTTCCAAATATCTCAGCACACTCCCTGAAAAGTCTTTTCCCATTGCTCTACAGTGTCACCTTTGACATAATCAAGGGTCCATGTAATTGTTTTACTATTCTAACCCATTCAGTAATTTGTTCATCCTTGAGTCAATACCACAAAGTCTTAATTGCTGTAGTTTTGTAATAAAGCTTGACACAGCAAGCTAAAGTAATTTCTCCCATATTACTCTTGTTTATATATACATATATTTAAATATTATTTTATGTATTAAACTAATTAATTTTATATCAGTATGTGCATGGGTATGTAAATATATGCATTTACATAAATATAATACTAAAATATATTTACATATTTATGTATTATATATGTATTATAGATTTCCCTCTAAGCACAATTTTATCTGCATCCCACAAATAGATAATAGTACTTTTATTATTATCCAGCTAAAAGTATTTTATAATATTATCAGATGCATATATAGTTAGTATTGTTATATCTTACTGGTGAATTAAACCTTTAATTATGTCTTCTTTGAGAGTGAATTTATGTTGCTTCTGTTGCGTATCTGGAAACACTAGTAACCTGGGATCACCTTAATCCACTTTCAGAAACTTAATTAATGCTGAGTTGCAATCCCTCTGAAGGCCTATTTACTTCCGGTTCAGTCTTACCCCTGGGGTGCGGGCATCCCTGTAAGGTCTCAATCTGAAGAGAGAAGGGTTTATCAGGCTTCTCTCGTGGTGGACACTGGACTATAGGCCTTGTGACCTAGCCCCACGAGGCTATCAAAGGGGTCACTCATCCTCCTAGCTACGCCCTCCAGGATTGGCAAGCACCCCAATAAACTGTTTATTGTTAGGACATTAAAAATTGTTACATTGGCATATTAATTTTAAACTGGTCATGGTACCAAACTTGGTTATTAATTATGGAAAATTTTTTCTGCTGCTTCTGATACATTTTCCAGGTAGATAATAATATAATATGATTGGCAAATGGTCATGTTCTATGTCTTCTTAGCCTTTAGAGTTACAGAGGAAATGTATACAGCCAGTCTAACTTTTAAGCATGCCTCCTCCAGCCGGATGCTTTACACATTTTGCTTGTGTATGCCTAAATGTGAGTCTCTTTCATAGATTTGATATGGAAGGAGTAAATCATTTGCATCAACATAGAACACTCTCTCTGGCAGTCTGAAAATATTCTTTAATTGCATAGTGAAGTATTCTGTCCCATTTGTTCTGTCCTCTTCTTCAGGAACAGTTATTTCTAAGTCATGTCTCAATGTTCTGTTCTTTGTATCTATTATATTCTCTCATATGTTTTTTTTCCTTTTTCCTCTGCATTCTAGAATTTCTCAGGCTTGCTTTCTTCTTCTCTATTACCTGTCCTGGTCTTCATTGGCTCATTGTGCATTTTTAAATTTTGTTATCTCATTCTCTTATCTCTGTGTAGGTTTATGTCTTTTCTCATAAAGTCCATACCTCTTTTACTACCAAACAATTTCCTGAAATTTTCTTCTGGAACCTGCAGCACATTATTTCTCAAGATATAATTCAGGCTCTGAGTCTTCAGGCTGCTCTTTCCTTTCTCTTGTTTCTGTAATTTATTTACAGGTTCGATACTAAATTGTTTTTCTCTTTAATCATGATCTTCATCATCACGATATAGCTTACATTTATTGAGTGCTTACTATGTACTATCTTAAGCATTTCTCATCTGTTGGCTCATGTAATCCTCATAGCAGCAATGAAGAGAAGCATTACTAATCTCATTTTATAGATGTCAATGCTGAGATATCAAGGTTAGGCAACTACTCCCAAGGTCCTAGAGGTGTAAATGGTGGAGTCAGGATTTGAACCTAGGCAGTCTGGCTCCAGCTCGTTGATGCTACACTGCCTCTCAGTCATATTTAAATAACTTTTAAAAGTAAATGATATTTTAACTTGGAATTTGACAACAGGCACTGTTGTGTAGATTCCCCTTGGCTCCATTTCTGTGTGTGAAGTCAAACTCCACACACAGTTCCACAAACTCTCAGTTCCACAGCTGAAGGGCAAGTTGGAGTACATAACATCCAGGACAGTTCTGTTTCTCAGTGGGTGTTCACACATTGAACCCTGCACCTGATACTCTGAACCAATGGAATACTTGAAAAGCTACATTTCTGACTGGTTTCGACAGAGCTCTTCCTTTCAATGCCAACTCTAATAATGCTTTCCCTACAGGGATTATATCTCTCAGGATGCAGGTTCTGCTGCCAGTTCCCCACCCTGGTGTCTCTCAACACACACACACACACACACACACACACACACACACACACACACATCCCACTACTTACTGTCTAGTTAACTTCTGGGAAATTGTTGTCTTTAAAAAGATATGCAGATAGTTGATCTCAACTATAAGTGGAACCTATTCAACAAAATAAACTAACAAACAAAATAAACCACAGGCATGGAAACATGGAGCAGACTGAAAGTGACCAGAGGGGATGGGGAAAGAGGACAATGGCAGAAAGAAGGGGAAGGGACTAGACAAAGAACATGTATGAACGACACATGGACATGGACAACAGAGTGGGAATAGACTGTGGGAGGGGGGGGCGGGATGGGATGGGTGGAAGAGGGTGGAGAGGGAAAAATTGAGACAACTGTAATAGAATAAACAATTTAAAAATAAAAAAAATTTTTAAAAGGATTCCTCTGAAACTCTGGGTTTATGCTTTCCATTAAGCTTATTTCAGGGTGTGGTTATAAGCCATCCTCTCACCACTCCCTGCCATGACTTCGTAGATAGTTTATTGAAAAGGTGGGAGATACTGTGCAAAGGGCTATTAATGCAGAATTCCCCTCAGTTTACCAAGCAAATTAGATCAGATAACCGTCAAATGAGTTTGCAAAGGTATTGAAGAGCCACATCAATTTCTAAACCTGATTACAGCTTCAGCAGTGACCTTTGTATCTACAGATACTTTTCTCCTCACTTAGTATCCTCCAAATCCTCAACATATAAAAATAACCAATCAAGACAACCTAAAACCACAGTTCTTGTATTGCATACAACTAGCCAACAATTTATCTTTGCCTACCCAGCTAGGTCTACTCTCCTCTTCTTCCTGAGTAACACAACCCCAATTTTATTTGGAGTGACAATATTTTTGAGCCTCCTAATCCATATGGTCATGTGACATTATTTTAGTTAAGGAAACATGAATAGAACCTGCTGGGAATAGGAGGAGGGTACACAGTGCACAGACAATACTCCCTGAAAGGGGACAGGCAGCTAGAGATTGCTCTTTTCTTTTTGTCCTTCCTCACTTCCTCCTGCTTGCTGCCTGGAGCACATATGTGAGGGCTGGATTTTCAGCAGCTATATTAGACCATGAGCAACCTAGAGATGGAATCCATGCACTATCAATGGCAGGCAGATGGATAGAATGTGTGGTATGGGTCCCTCACACAAGTTTTCAATTTCGTACCTCTAGACTTCTTTCACAAAAAAGAAAAACAACAAAATAAAGCTCATATTTTGTTTAAAACACAGTTATTTACAGTCTTTTACTAGCAGTCTAATTCAATTTCTGAAATCCTTTTCTAAATAGTAGCAGTAATAAAAAGCTAATGGTTGTTAAGTGCCTACTATGTGCCAAGTACTCTTCTATCTGTTTTAATTCTCACAGCAACAGTATTATCTCATTGGACAGGTAAGGAAATTTAAATCGGAATGTTTAAGTAACTTGCCCAAGGTCACACAGCTAGCAAGCGGTAGGCCTAGAATTTGATTCAAGCAAAGCTCCAGAATCTTCAGTCTTGGCCACATGATAACTGCCTTTAACATCCCAGCCCAAACATCACAAATGGCTCAGAAAATACACTGGGCACTGCAGTTCGGCAACAGCAGTACCGACAGCGTACGTTGAGTGGTTTCCAGATTCCTATGTGACTTTCATTGAATTCTTTGACTTTTCTAAACATCAAATCACAAATGTCATGTCGACAAAAACCTAAAATGACAGCAGCTGCACAGGCTGAGCTGAAACCCTGGGTGGGGATTCACAGGCGCTGTGGCACCAGGCGCCGGGCAGCCCAGCTGTAGTTCCACGTTCACGTCTCATTCAGGAATCTCACGGTATAAGTCATCCTTTGGCAAAATCCCACCATTCCCCCAAGTGAAACAGAAGCAGAAAAGTTGTAAAAATGGCTTATTAGCAATCCTGTAACATTTCTATGCAGTCAGGTACATGTGCTCAGATCATTGGCATGTATCAACCATTTCAGAGCTGCAGTTCCAGTTTTTCTGTCTGCAGCTGCATGCAGCCAACCATGGAATAATAATCAAATTCAGTTAAAAGAATTTGTCCGGATTCTCTGGGACATTTGTATATGCATTCACATAAGGTGTGTTCTAGCCCTTGCTCAGTCGACCTCAAGTTAAAACATTATTCTCATGCTTGCAGAAAGTTGTTGCTTATTCTCTTCTTTTCTCTTTCTTGCCTATAACCTGTTAAACAATCAGACTGAGAGCATCTGACTGAGAAGGTAGAGTGGGAGATACACTGATTTCAAAAAACAGGGGACACACACTGAAAATTTTATCAGACCTCAAATTTACACATGAGCTAATATTGCAAAAAGACCGCTTTCGAAGACAAGCATTGCTGGCATCGGGGTTTTAGAAGCCTGGAGAGATGGGACCAAGTGAAGGGGTGAGTCAAGAGACCGCTCCTATGCGATCTGGGTAATTCCCTGGCCTGGGCTAATGTCTGAAATCCTACCTTTGTAGAGCTCTTCCGTTTTTCTTAGTTAGAGAATGTAGATGCTACTGGAAAGGTAGCAACGTACAACAGACCATTTTCTTCCCCAGGTAGGGAGACCTAGTTTGTCAGCGCCTTTCCAGCCTAACAGCTATGTGAGAGTAAATAAATCAGGACACCAAAAAAATGCATGCAGCAGCATAGGGGCAAGGGGAGAGGCGAGCCAAGTGGAGCGAGGGGGTGAATGCATAGAGAGGACAGATTGGAGGGTTTGGGGTGAGGAAGAGAGGAGGCACTAGAAGGTGAAGGGCTCTTTTAGGGTGGGGTTTCGCAGAGAGGGAGGGCACATGGGCAAGTGGGGTCCAGTTAGTGAGCCAAGGAGAGGAGAATTGGGCGTATAATCTTCCTCGCCCAGTGGGAAGACCTGGGTAGAAGCTCTGACATTTGGGGATTGGGGAGCAGAAGCAGATGGACCCTGGGTTCCAGAGGAAGTGGGGAGGGAGAGGAACAAATTAGGGAAATGAGAGGAACAGAAGAGCACAGCCTATTGTCTTCTATTTCCTGCAAACACCTGCATTGGTGAGACAAGCACCAATACGTGGTGTACGCTGCTCCCATTTAGCCCCAGCCTGCCTAATTGTTCCTCTTGCCAAGGTCAATCTCCAGATCCTGATTGCCCAATGATGTGGGCATGAGTCAGGGCCCTGCCAGGCTAGGTGGGTCGTGGGTGTGGGCTGGGGCCTGAGAGACTTGCACAACCCTGGACTGCTGATGCCACAAGAGGGAACCCAGCTGCTACCTCACTAAGACCTAGAGTGACCCCTCTAAAGACTGGACAGTGGGATTTCTGGCCTCCCCTCTGCATTGGCCCTCTGATGTGCCCTGTCACTTCTTGGACCAGAGTATTAACAGGGATAATGAGTCCCCTTCCTGTTTGCCTCTGTGGGTGAGGAGAGGGCTAGAGCCAACCTCCCTGATATCCTCAAGCTTGACTTTCTGTTCCAGTTATTGGCACCAACTGTTCCTGGGCTGAAGAGTGGGGTCATCATATCTCAGGGGGAATGAGGCACACTTCCAAGGACCACTGGCCTTGGGACCCCCAGCCAGCATAGGTCTAAAGAGAGGGGGAGAAGGGATGCTGAGTTGCCAACCCAGGTCAGCTTAATCTTAGGGACTTCAGAGACAGCTGAAGGTTGTGGCAAGATTCTTCTACAACCACCTTGGTCCCCCAAAACCACCTGCTGAGCAAAGTCGGGGAGCCACGCTGATGGGAATAAAAGCATATTATTGGAGATGATACAGAAAGCAGCAAGTTAGCAAAGAGGAATCTATCCCTTCTCATATCTAGAGCTTGTCACAACAGAACTAAAGTCAACAAAGAAACTCCTGTGCAATGATTCCAAGAGGATATGCCCCTAAGGGGATGGGGGGAGGGAAGATACGTGATTCTCAACAGGAGACTGATGGTTTTTAAATTCTCTCCATCCACCACCACACCCACCTACAAAAATTCTGAATCATCTTCCAAGTAAGAATAGCTATAGAATCAACAGTCAAAAAGGTTCAGTAACTATGGAGCACCTCCCGTATTCTGGCACCATGTGTAAATGCTCAGAGTACCAAGGCAGATGCAGATAAAAAAAAAAAAAAACCATTGCTCCATTGGGTCATCGCTCTGAATTTGTCTGAGCATGATGGTTTATTTACTCAGAAGAAAGTCCAGCAGGGAGGGTCTAAACCAGCCCAACTTCACCTTTGGGTGGGATCGATACCCTTTGAGGGAAGTGATTCTCTGGCCCAACCTGATCCCAGATGCTCACCTGGCAGGTGAGCCTGGATGTCACCATGATGGGCTGTCTCCAGCTCTGGTGGAAGCAGATAATGACGTGGGGGACGAAGCAGGGGTTAGGCTCAAAGGTAGGTGGAGTGCAGGCAATATCAACAGAGTAGCACCTGGAAGTCCGGCCAAGCAGATTGTCTATAGGTGGGAATGCGTAACTGAACACCAGAACTTTGGAGAATTCTCCAGTCTTGGGGCTGGGGAACTGGAGGGCAGGGAGGCAGGGGTTCTAGGAGATTACTAGGAATAGAACCAGGAACAGAGTTTGAAGGAGGAGCAAATGGGGGGTCTGGCCCTGGATCTTGGAAGTGGGCCCTGGATAACTGGCTTGGATCAGATGGGGAGGGAAAGGAGAAAGTCATAGGAGAATATGGATTGGGCACAGAACATGGATTGGGTCTGACTGAAGAAAATTGAGAGTTGGAGGTGGGGGGTTGAGTTCCTGGGCAGAAGAGGAATCTGTCATCTGTCTCTTTAAGGTACACAACCAGGACCCCCACTAGCCCACACAGAGCCTCATGGGAACTGAAAACGGTGCCCCTTCTGGGCAGACCAATTGAGTAGACCCACCAGAGGCACTCAGATGGCACTTTCGTATGAAAGACAAGCTCTGCTTCCTTCGGCAGGTGCAGCCCACACCAGGACACAATTCGCTGACAGAGCACAAGCTGGATTTCAGTGCTCACTTCCTCCCTTGGCAGGGATCTGTGCGCAGTCCACAAATACCATGCCTGTGTGTGGTTGCCCTGGGAACAGCCAGCGAGACGATGTGTGAACCCTCCTGCTCTCCCTGGCAGGGGGCAAGCCTGGATCTTCCAGGAAGGAGCAACTGTGGGTGGGCTTACCTCAGTGGTGGGAGGAAAGGATGTTGAAATAAACTAGTCTTTGTGTTTTTGAAAATGGGCCCCACACCTCAGCTACCACCCCACACTGTAGCATCTAATTGATTCCTTGTTCACACCATGTTGGAATTTCAAGGATCACTGCTAGTGAGACCCCCTCCCCATCTAGCAACCACAGACCATAGCTGGAGAGACACTGACAAGTAGGGTAGCCTCAGCCTGTGGCTTGAACCTGGCTTGAATTCTGGCTTGAATCCTGATCTGCACGTTACAGTAATTACTAGTAACAACTAACATTTATGGAGCACATTGCAATTTACCAAGTGCTTTCACGCACATGATCTCATTTGCTGCAGGTGAGGCAGGGATGACTGGCGGGCCTCTCACAAATGAGAAGACAGGCTCAGAGAAGGCTGACATGTCCACATAGTATAGCTTGTGGTTGGGGGTATGCTCTCTGGAGTCTGGCTGCCTGGCTTCCCATCCCAATCCTGCCATTTCCTGGCTATGAGACACAGAGGAAGTTGCTTCGTGTTTCAGTTTCCTAAAAATGGAGATACTAGTAGCTACCTCATCCGTGAGTTGGTTGTGGCAGCTAAAACACTTAGAACAGTGCCTGGCAGGGAACAGATGATCTGAGCATAGAACGGCCCACTGCTTTCATAGCCAACTCTGGAAAATAAGATTCACTGACATACACAAAATCTCACATATTTTGGCAGCCCATTTTGGGCACAATTTAGATTGGTCATATTATAGTGTCACATTTGGGAAATTTACTTACCTGCAAGTTTGTTGAACACAACTTTAGTCCCCACGCGGCTGGCCACAGCGCCCGTGAATGCAGAGGACAGGCGTGAGGGAAGCGGGCGGAGTGAGCCCTGGGCTGGACTGCAGAGCCTGTGCCCCCAGGAAGGGGCATCTGGCCAAAAGTGGCCAAGTGGTAATACAGTTCAATGTAACCCCTTCCTATCTTTCAACAAAAGCCCAAGATACTGACTTTTAATATAAGATATCCCAATATTCAATTTTAGCCACTATTTTGAATTTCTTTCAAAAACTGTGGCGGCCAAACCAGACCCAGCTGCAGGCAACCAGCTTAGGCTGCCTCTCCAGGCTGCCCTCTCTGACTGCAACCCTCTGGGGCCCTCAGTGCGCGCCTCCCGCCTCCTTGCAGGCCTGTCCTCGCCTGTCCCCTTAGCGGATACCACCCTGCTTTTTTCTCTCCTTGAGATCCATCGATAGTAAAATGTCTGCCATGAAAGCAATGAGAGTTCTGCCTGGAGAATATCAGAGGGAAGGCGTCATAAAAAATTAATGACTCAATTACCATGTCGTATAAAATTAATTACTCAATTACCATGTAGTATAAAAAATACTGTGTTGCATAAAATAAAATAAACTGAAATGCACTTCTGAACGTGAACCTGCAACGGAAAGTGTTAAGGAAACTCCAGACACATGTAAGACACTACGTGCTCACTCTAGTTATTTATTAATACTCATCTCAGGGGAGAGAGTTGACACCGCATGGAATCCTTTATTAAAGTCAGGAACCTCAAAGTCATCTCTCCCAACCTCTCATACTAAGATGGAGAAACTGAGAGAAACCTGCTCAAGATCCCAGAACCAACACCAGCCTCCTGACACCAAGACGGCACTGCCCAAGTCCTCCTTAAACCACTCTTTCAACTATAATGTGCAATTCCTGCTGTCCAGAGCCTGTGAGTACTCTCCTCGGGGTAAATCTTCATATGCATCATCCCAAGCACACTCATTGGAAGCCTTCTGCATGTGCAGGGCAGCACTGCAGCCTCAGGAAGGTGTTAAAACAGTAGCTTACATTTGCAGAGTGCCTTATATGGTTATCGAAGGCTTTCATGTGTTCCTTTACTTTTCTGGAAGATACACAAAGCGTGAAAAAAAGAACCCAGGCTCAGCGTCAGGCAGGCCTTGTATAAACACCACTTATGAGCCAAGCGATTTTGTGTGAGCACTTGGCCTCCTGGAGCCTCCTATTTTCTCTCTCTGGGTGTGTGTGGATACTAGCTACCACTTAGTATTGGTATAATTCTTATGAGATTTCCCAGCCCCAAGTTAAAGCATATTGCTGAGTAACTGTGACACTGGATCCCTGATTCTGGTCCAGAAATGTTACTTGACTAACAAATGACATCTTAAGAATTGGCACAAGGTCTTTGAACCTACCAAAGGGTGAATGACACACACAGACACACACAGGCAGGCACATACATGCTTGCACTGCTGAGTGCCCACGGGCAGGGGGTTGCTGAGGACATGGCCCTCGGTAACACACCCCAGCAACTAAAAGCCAGACTTCAGGTCACCTGGGTTCTCCTGGCACCAAGGGCCAGCAAATGCTTTAGCTGGAGCTGGTGGCCCCTGTACCTGGCTGGCCACTGGCACTGGGACACCGTCTCCCTGACTTCTAAATCTATTTGACAATCCAGTGCACACTGAGACCAGTCTGTTTTAGCAGCCAATTACAGAGACAACACAAGCCTAGTTAGTGCCTAAAGTTGAAGGGATCAACATTCAGGGTAGAAAGGATTTTGTGGAGAGGGACAGCCCTGACTGATGAGAGGCTATGAGGTCTGTCCAGGAGGTATCTAGCCATGTACTATGAAAAATAGAGACATTTACTGAAGAAGATACAAAGTTCAAGAAACACTGTACATAGGCCAATGACACATCAGTTCCCTTCAGAGTAGTCACCTTGGGACCTCACACAGTTCTCCCATTTGCCAACAGCTGCTCCATCATATTTTTTTGAATCTCATCGATGGTCTGAAATTTCTTCACTTTCAAAGCAGATTTTAGTTTTGGGAAAAGCCAGAAGTTGCAGGGTGCCAAATCTGGGCTGTAGGTAGGCTCGGTCACCTGCGTGATTTGACGTCTTGCCAAAAAACTCTGCACAAGGCATGATGCATGCGCAGACACGTTGTCATAATGAAGCTGCCAATCACCAGTTGCCCATAGTTGCAAACTTCTAAGTCATCCAAATAGTTTCCATGGCGTAATGTTCAAGCTTATTGCAAAATTTAATGCAGACTCGTTGCTCTGCTCGGTCATTTTGAATGCGACGGCCACACAGTACACATGCTCACACAACAGTGTCTACTGTCCCCACTGACTAGTACCTTGAAGTCGTCATTGTTCACACATGTGCATTCCAGTCCACTCTCTTTGGCTGCCATGTTACACTGATGCCACACAAAAAGTTCTTGTTATATTAATAATGGCTGGACTTTTTCCAGACAGACCTAGTATAACCTGTGGCCCAGATGAGAGGAATAAGAGGCTTAATCTAAGCTCCACCATTGGGATCTTAATTAACTTCAGAAAATAGCTTAGTCTTCCTGTCTATTGTCCTTTCCATTTATAAGGGGTAAAATAGATAGTTTTCAACATCCAATAAATGCTTATAATAATATGTCAGGCACTGTGTTAAGCACTGTGTCTCTCTGATCCTCACAATGAAGCAAATTCCATTATTATTCCCATTGTCCAGATGCAGAAGCTAAGACTTAAGGAGGGATAATTATCCCAGAAGGAGTTAGGGAGGGCTTCTCAGCAGAGGTGATGTTAAAACTGTCTTTAAAAATGAGCAGATGTGTGTTGAGTGGGCAATATGAGAAAGAGGAGTGAGCACAGAATACCGAAAGCAGAGGGATTAGCTTGCGTCAAGGCCCAGAGGCAGGAAATGAGCTGGAAGAGTAACTGAGATCTGACTGTGACAGGATAAGCTAGGGAGTTGGGCAATGATGTGTCATCCAGGACTTGTGGTGGGAGAGTCACATAACTGGATTTGTTGGGTGGAGTAATGATGTGACCGTGTCTTTTGGATAAACTTTTGTAATCTTCATGTATTATGCCCGCAATTTACTCTTAATTTCTGACCACTTCCACTCATTCTATTTCTTACTGTCCTATTGTACACATATTTCTGTCAGCTGTTTAAATACTTTTGGAAAGAGACAGGAAATCAATACCTGCTTACTTACAAATACTTCTGTGTATATATACACATATAAATGGTATACAGGCCATGGAAAATGACAGGGGAGATTGAGAAGGAAATGAGTATTTCTAAGAGGTAGATAGAGCAGTAAAGCAACGGGTCACAGAAGCCAAGGGGAGAGAGAGAGAAGAGGGAGCAGCTGGTCGGCATGTCACATGTTGCCAAGAGGTTAAATTGGATGTGGACTAAAAAAAGGCCATGTGATTGAATGATGAGAAGGTCACAGGGGACTGCAAGGACAGTTCATTGCTCTGTAGAGTCGGAAGACACAAACGAGAGATGAAGAAGCAGAGGCAGCAAGGACAGACTCACCCATTCAAGAAATTTGCAAAAGGAAAGACCTAGTGAGGGGTTAAGTGGAGGAGGAGGCTCATATGTGCTAGTTTTGTTTTGTACTTTGCGAGAATGGATAAGGAGCACAAATGGGAAGGTGGGCATCATGCAGGTGAAGGGACACAAGAGAAATAAACCTGGAAGTAAAACAAATCTTTGACAATGGAGATATCAGGCACCGGAGGTGGGGAGAAAGCTAATATATATAGCTTTCCTTTGGAATGACAACTGAGGTAAAGTGTGCAATTGGATTGGAGGAATCTGAGGAGCCCCAGCTGCAGAATCATGGCATTCCTGTTCCTGTGGCCCCCTCTTCCCAAAGCATACACACTTACGCAGCGCATGACACCAGGGACAGTCCCTTCCTCTCTTTTTCTGCCTGAGGCCACTGGTGGGAGTGGGGCTACTTTGGGGCATCTGGAGAGGGGAAGTGGACCACACAGGTAGAAGGGAGGAGAGAGGCAAAAAGAGGGGTCAGAACTTGGTGACACAGGTTCAAGGCTCAGGGATTCCACATCCGGATTCCAGCTTCCCAAGGACTGGTAAGACAACTATGACTGATAGACAACTCTTGATCTGCCTCTTTTCCAATAATGCTTCCATTTCCATTCCAAAGATGAAATCAAATGAAGCTTGTATCTAAAAGAAAGATTTAAAAAAGTGGTAGTGAACAAGTGCAAGAGGTCTGTGGCTGGCAGCATGTATGTAATGCCGCCTATTCCTGGGCACTTACATAATCACGGTTCAGCAGTGAGTCACAGCTGCCTGCAGAGCTGAGACATGATTAAGTCCTTACAGCTCCTCCGCCTGGAGCAGGGCAGGGTGTGCTCTTTAACCCCTCCGCTTCCATGGCCTGGCCCAGGAGAGGGCTGCCCTTGGGTAGACAGCTGCTCCAGATTATTGAGTTCAGGGCATTGCAGAGGACCTTCTGACCTACAAAATACCTCTCTAAGACAGCAGCAGAAGGCCTTTCATCCCCTCAGACAAATGTCCCTGGAAGAGATGAACATATGGACTCCAGCATTTTAAAAATGAGTGGAACTTGAGACTTGTCTAGTCGAATCTTCCCCCTTAACAGAAGAGGACAGTGTCCAGAAAGAGATTAGTGACCACTCAAGGTTACCCAGTGAGATAGCGACAGTGAGACAGGAATTTGAACTAGGGTCTCTTGACAGCAAGCGCATGACATGATAGACATAATGATCTGTTGAAAACATTGCCCCTCTATATTTCAGGCAGGGAGCCAAGTGGGCACCTGCTCTCCTCACACAGCTCCAGCAAGAATGAGTCCAAAAGAGTTTTCTCCTTACTCCTCAAGTTCTACTTAATATTCTCATAGCTGGAGTTCCTGAGGGAAGCATGTTTGGAGTCAGATGGAATCTCCAGCTCTGAAGCCCGTCTGTCTGCCTGTCTGATGTGGTTCTGTCTCAGACACTTCCTATCTCAGTGACTTTGGGTGTGTCATCTAACTTAATTTGATCCTCAGTAGCCTCATCTGTGAAATGGGGATAAAAACAATTGGATTCTTATGAAATCACTAAAATAATTTACAAAAAGTCATGAGCACGGTGCCTGGCACAGAATAAGTGTTCACAAAGTGGTCGCCACTATTAAAATGGCAGAAGCACCAGTGTCTTCAGGAAGAATGGGGAGTTTCTGCCCAGGAGCATCCAGGGAATGCTGACCCCCAGGCACTTAGAATCCTCATAATCTCTGCCCAGAGCCTTTCCATGGAAGCCTCAAAGCTCCACCGCCAATGTAGGCACCATGTAACCTGGATTCTTTTCAGGTCCCTGCACTGAAGTTACTGAACTTAAGTGTGAGAACATCTGAATTGCTACACCCTACCAGGTGTTGTCTCTGGCTGTGGCAGCAAGGGATTGTCTGATGGTGAATGGGTTGTCTTTTCAGCATCCTCCACAAAAGGTCAAAATGTCATCCACCTATGCCAAATGCCTGTCCTGGTCTTACTTAGTAACCAACTGATTCTGCCACCCAAGAATTGTCTAAATAAATAATTGCCAGAAAATCTTTTATTTATTGTTCTATTTGAGCATGTTTATTTAAAGCATGTGTTCTAGATGAAGGGAACCTATAAATATTCATAGAAGTAAGAGAGGCACCTGACTGGGGGACAGCAGTCAAAGCAGAAGTTGGCATGAGGAGATGAATTGAAAACAAGGGATTAAGTAAAAGTCTACATGCTGAATGGTGAGACCCCTCTGTGCTACCTCTGATTAGTTCCAAGAATGCTAACAGCCAGGTTCATATCCTCCAGGAGGGAGATTGAAGCATCTTGATCTGGAGAACTGAAACACGTTTGGAGAAAGACCTCAGATCCTACATATACCGATACTGCAAAGCACCTCAGCACAACAATCCCAACACTGCTCAACTGTCCATAGCAGTGGCCTCAACTCTGTCAGACTCAACACATTTTTTTTTAAAAACAGTTTTACTGGGGTAAAGTGACATACAGGAGATTGCTCAGATTTAAAGTGTACAATTTAGAAAGTTCTGACATAGGCATCCACTCATGAAACCATCACCACAACCAAGATAACACGCATTTCCATCCCCTCCAAAAGTTTCCTGTGTCCCTTTGTAATCTCCCCCTCCTGCCACTTCCTGTCCTATCCCCCATTCCCAGGCAGTCACTGATCTTTCTGTCACTATAGGTTAATTTGCATTTTCAAGAATTTTAAAGGTATGTACACTTTTGCCTGGTTTCTTTCATGAAGCATAATTATTCTGAGGTTTGACCATGCTGTAAGTAACAACACTTTTTTAAAATAAATATTTTGAGGTATCCCCTTTACTATATAAAGTGAAATTCATAGTTAAAATAATCAACCTACACATGATTGTTATAAAATACATTATAATGCCCTTACAAAGGAGAAATAAAAGGAAAGTAAGTATATTACAATAGCATGTGTTTCACTGTGCAAGCATGTGGGCAGAACACCTTGGAAGACATAATAAAGTAGTTAGATGCTTTCATCTTACAGTGAATAAGTGTGAATTTAAGAGAAGTTAGATGATATTCAACAGAATGTTGTTGACATTTTCTTCATTATATTTTGTTACATTTCTTATAGTTGTCATTTTAAAATAAGGTCTAAATTAGTATATTTGAATCACCATAAGACAACTGCAGTGGCAGACTAATATCAGTGTATTTGATCACAAGCCGGGCTGTTGTCAGTGATGTCTTTCTAAATGGTGAAAACCCTTGGTTAAATTCTAAACAAAGTCCACTCTCCCTTAGTTTATGTGATAGTTGCATTCTTAGAAATACAAATCTATAGAAATCTCAGGGTATATTAAATCCATGCAAAAATTATTTGTATGTATAGTACCAGAACCCCAAGGTATTTTCCTTGAGTCTACCTATCTGTATGCACAGAGAAATGCACGACCAAGAGTTTCCAGGAGAGAAAAAAACAGTTTAATATTGAATTGCCCAATATGGAGATAAGGACCTTATGCTCTAAAAACCTAATTCCTCAATGGCATGTAGGTTACAGATTATATAGGGCAAAATCACAAGACACCATGAGTTAGGAAGTACAGGGTCTTGCTGGGAGCTGACTGGTCAGAGGTGACGTGAGAATAATAAATCATTTCTTCAGGTCTTGAGGACAGTTCTGAGGTCTTTTCTGGTATCTTTTTGGCTGGTCTTATGGGACAATAGCCAGAGAGTCATTTTACCTTAGGGCTAAAGAGCCGAAACATAACCTTGGTCAAGATGTTATTTTTAGCCTGTCAGAGGTCCTGACCATGTGACCATTAGTCAGGTCCAGCTACTGCCTGTCTTCTGAGGCCTCAGGTGTTGCTACTTCTCCTTCCTGGGGGAACATCTAGGTTTCTGAGGGGTATGGGGGGTGAGGGAATGATTTTTAGAGCTAGGATTTAAAATTAAATTAGATGACACTCATAGGGACTCTCATTTTCACTTATATATAAGGCAGAATTGATAACCTGGGATTGATCAATAGAAATGATTTTTTACCAAGCAACTGTCCAGGAGGACTTTGAAAGTAGAGTAGAACAGAGTCGCCAGATCAAAATACAATATTTGAGACATACTGATGCAAAATAATTTGTTGTTTATCTGAAATTTGATTTTCACTAGATGTTCTACATTTTGCCCAGCAACTCTAGACACATGCCACTCTTTGCTGTATGGGACTGTCTTGCATGTCAACTGGTATCCTAGACCCTCACATAATAGGCCCCTAAAGGAAAACTTTGTCCCTCTACACTCACAGTACCTCTGAACCAAATGTGTGGGGTTCTTCCCCACACCAACCAATTCTCCAGCTATTTAAACCACCAATTGGATGTCCTGCAATTTAATTTTGACACTGTTCAGAGTAAGCTCAGACCCCACAGGTTAAGGACTTAGTCCAACAAGACTGCCCCCTACTTCAGGTGCCAATCACAGTAAGTCAGGCTGTCACCTGTACTTCTGGCTATAAAATAGGGTTCCCACTATCCTCTCCTCAGGTTTGATAATTTGCTATAAGAGCTCACAAAACTCAGGAAAACGTTGACTTATGTTTGCCAGTTTATTATAAAAGATACAATAAAGGATATAATTGGACAGCAAGATGAAGAGGTACATAAGGTAAGGTCTGAAAAATCTGGAGCACAGGAGCTTCTGCCCCCATGAAATTTGGTGTATTCCACCCTCCCAACACCTGGATGTGTTCATCAACCTAGAAGTGTTCTAAGCACTGTAGTTTAGGGATGTTTATGGAAACTTCAGCATGTAGTCATAATTGATTATTAACTGAATCTCCAGTACTTCTCCCCTCCCCAGGGGATAGGAGCTGGGGCTGAAAGTTCTAAGCTTCTAATCTTGGCTTGGCCTTTCTGGTGACAAATCCCTATTCTGAAGCTATCCAGGAGCCCATTAAGACATGTCTTATTAGAACAAAAACAAATCTCCTATCACCAGAAAATAAATCAATAGCACCCTAATTACTCAGAAAATTACAGGTATTTTAGAAACTCTTTGCCCAGGAACCAGGAGCAAAGACCAGATACATGTAATTATTATTATGTCACAGCCCCTCAATACCTGTGACAACTAAATATCTTCACAACTTTCCAAAATGCACCTAAGGACTATCCCTATTGAGAACCACTGGCCTACAGTGAAGATCACCAGAAGCATACCCTATCCATGAACACAGAGCTCCCATTAGATATTTAGTGATTGACTCAAACATTCATGAACAACTAAAGATCCACAGACATTTGAAAAAGACCCTCAAGGTGAAAAACGAAGACCAGAACAAAGAGATAGAAAAAGGGGACTTAGAGAAAAGATCAAGAAGAAAAAAACTTCAGGGGAAAATTTTTTTCAGGGAAAAAAATTGTTTGTAATCTTTGGAGAGATAATAGCAAGTAAAGGATGTTATAGAAGGAGGAGGAGAAGTGGAAAACCTGTAAGAGCACTTGAAATTAAATATGTAATAGCCAAAGTTGAAAAAATATTTTTAAGTTAAAAAATTCAATAGAAGGGGCTGAAGGTAAATTCAAGGGAGTCTCCAAGAAAGCAGAACAAAATAACAAAGAGACAATAGGGGAGAATAAGCTAGAAAATTAGAGGATAAATTCAGGCATTTTAGAATTCTAGAAGAGAAAATAAAAATTTGAAATGGTAAGAAATGTATAAAAAAATAATTTAAGAAAAGAATCTTAGTACTAAAAGACTTGAGTTTCTAGATTAAAAGAGCCTGTCAAGTGCCAGCACAAAGAATACGATCTATGTTATGATAACATTTCAGAACAACAAGTGTGAATAGAAGCTCCTAAAGAAGAAAAAAAAGTTACATCAAAATAACTAGGAATATCAATGGTCACTTCTCAGCTGTAATACAGGAAGCTAGAACACATGAAGCAATTCTTTCAAAATGTTAAGGTAAAAAACAATTTTCACAAGTAAATTCTATACCCAGCCAAATTATCGATCAAGTGTGAGGATAAAGAAAATTTCAGGCTTGAAAGTCTCAAAAGACTTTTCTCCTGTGTGCTCTTCTCAGGAAGCTATTTGAGAATGAGATCCATGGAAAATGAGGGAGTTAATAAACTGAAAAAGAGAAAGGCATGAAATCCAGGAAGTGGGGTCAAACACAGATGAAAGCCAAAAGGGATGTTTAGGATGAAAACAGCAAGTCCCAGAGCCATATCTGCATACCTGGCCCAGAGAGCAACAAGTCACCTTGGAGCAAGATGACGCATGCAAAAAAAGTTATCTGGTAAGTTATCTGATACATTCAACTTCGGGAACAATCATGTTAAGAAGTCATCTATCAGAACTGAGAAATTTAGGCAAATAGGGGAGGAAGTAACAATTACTAACCCTACAACTATCAAAAAGTTTACAAAAAATGAAGCATAGATACAATACAGTCTTTGGCTCTACAATGAACAGTATTCACATCACCATAGTAATAGAAATACTGAAATCAGATTTAACCAAAAATTGTAATATAACTATATTGGCAGAAAGAGGAGTGAGAAGCAGAGGTGAGGGACAGCGGGAAATCTCTATCCCATTTAACCTATGAGAAAGCCAGTAGTTAAGTCTAAAATTCATGACTCATACTGGCCAGGTTGCCCAGCTGGTTGGGAGTATCATTCCCATACACCAAAAGGCTGCAGGTTGGAACCCCAGTCAGAGCACATACCTAGGTTGTACTTTTGATCCCAGGTCAGAGCACATATGAGAGGCAATCAATTGATGTTTCTCTCTCACATCAATGTTTCTCTCCCATCAACACTTGACAGGCTCTTTTAATCTAGAAACTCAAGTCTTTAGTACTAAGATTCTTTTCTTAAATTATTTTTTATACATTTCTTACCATTTCAAATTTTTATTTTCTCTTCTAGAATTCTAAAATGCCTGAATTTATCCTCTAGTTTTCTAGCTTATTCTCCCCTATTGTCTCTTTGTTATTTTGTTCTGCTTTCTTGGAGACTCCCTTGAATTTACCTTCAGCCCCTTCTATTGAATTTTTTAACTTAAAAATATTTTTTTCAACTTTGGCTATTACATATTTAATTTCAAGGGTAAAAAATGAAATAAAACAAAATTCATGACTCAAACCAACAATATATACATATCATATAGAAAAAAGATATAATAAAGATAAAATAACTAAGAAATAGTTGAAGAGTAAATTAGATAGGAGACAGCTGTTTTTCTTTATGAGCCTTTTGACATTTTTAACTTTTAAACAATGTAAAAGTTAGCTAAGTAAATATCAACAGATAAAAGTAAATATCTTAAATGTGCTTCTTAGATAAAAGTAAAATTTAATTTCAAGAAATTATTATGGCTGTGGTAGAAGTGATCTGGGAGCTTTCTTGAGAACAAGAAGACCCGCATTCTGATCCAAAATTTAATCATTGAGCTATAATCTCTCTGCCATGTGGTAGGCAAAAGAGGCCAGCTCCTTTGAAAAGGGAAACCAATGACACCTCTGGTTAGAAAAGGACCACAGAGGAGGCTTGGGAAGGACCCTGCTGTGCACACCTGCTATATGGCTTGCTTGCTGTGGCGCGCGCGCTCTCTCTCTCTCTCTCTCCCCCCCCCCACCCCCCCACCCCCCCCCCCCCGCCTCCCCACCTTATTCAGTGTTTTGCCAAGTCACCAGGAGCAGGAAGCTGTTTTCTCTATGCACAGAGCAACAAAGGGGGAATGAATGGTTGGATAACTGTCTCACACACAGAAAGCCTGGGCCTCCCAAAAGTTTTAGATTACAAACTGGATGGCACTTAGCAGGGTTCCTGAATTTGCAACTGGGACATGGAGAAGTCACAGAAGATGCAGAGTGTTTTCCTCAAATGCAAAGAAAGAACTATAGACAGATTAAACAAAGATTCCCAGCTATGGAAAAAGATTGGTGAGGGAAAAAGAATAAGGGATGTGTCTATCTATTTAAATCTTGCTCTAAATTTCATGTTGCCTTGTATGTAGAGTGACGATTAGAAATCGTTTAATTGCTGTTGAGTTTCAATGGAGAGTTTTATTTTGGTAGGAAAAAAAGCACATGGATGGGGTGCTATAGTTTGTGACTCAGTTATCCATACTTAGGAAAAACCTGTCTGTCTGGATCAAGACCCCCCAAAATTCACATGGGTGGCAACTTTCCGTGGGTGGCAGCTTTACCTCGGCTACAGACCTAGAGCCCAGGAAGAGAAATCCCCTTTGGCCTCACCAGCCTGAGCCTGGGACTTGATAAGAAATATTTGGAGCCTTTATTTCCAAAGGAGGCCATCTCAAGCCAGATCTGATTATTTGTATGTGTTAGTTCATCATGAATTCTGATGGAGACATTGACATTTACTTGGCTCTGTAGAACAGAATGCATCCCAGGTGTGTTTTGATAACTATTTCATCAACAACTTTTGAATGTTTAGTACAAATAGTTGATCTACAACAAGAGATCAAGATAATCATTTCTGAAGAGGTTTTTACCAGACTTTTATTGGTTTTTCATTACATATTTTATTAACTAGACCCTAAATACCCTCCCAAAAAATTTGATTTGACTTCAAAAGACAAAAATATGGAATAGGATATAAACACGATGTCTAAGTGGATCTGTGCTAGAGCAGCCCTAAACTTTCAGAGGTGTCTCACACAATTTTCTGTGTCCCAGCAGGCCTGGAACCACCACCTCCAACCATGGAGCTAGCTCTCAGCTCCGCGGATAACCTGTGGCAAAACCTCTCTTCATCATTGATGGAGTTTGGAGTTCTCCTGGACTCTTGGCTGCTATTAGTCAAGAAATAGGGCACTGTGGGTGCTTCCTGGGGAGCTCACAGTGGAGGAGGAGGTCAGCAGCACACCAGCAATCCATGCAGTGGGTCACAGTGGACTTCTCAGAGGTGTACATGTGAGAATGAGGGTTCCTACTTCACTCTCCTTTGTTTCCTGCCTTCCACCTTCTTTTAGTAATAACATGCTAGCTGCACAATTTTCCCCACTCCAAAGGAGACCAGATACTACTCAATTCTTGCTGATACTAGCTACCATTTTTGGAGTGGGTACTATGTGACAGGCAGGTGCCTTATTTCTTTTAATCCCTGTAACAACCTCACAAGAAGATTGGTACCATTTTCCACACAGAAAACAGAAGCTTTAAAAAGTAGTTGCATGCTAAAGACCACACAAAGCTGGTATTCAAACTTATATAATCTGAGCAGACATCCTGTTTCTATTTATTTTTGTATAAATAAATGTGAGTTGGGTTTCTCTCACTTGCAACCAAAAGGATGCTATCCAATACAAAAGATTAGTGTGACTGTGACAATCAGCCATGGGGAAACATGAAACCACCAAGCCACAAGAAGGGCAGTCATTGAGTATCAGAAGCTTCTGGAGTTGAAGGTTCACAGGCTTCAGTGCTTCCTCTCCCATTTCTGTTTTTGCTTTCTTGCATTGAGTGGTTGGTGAAATGTTGGACTAGGGCAGCAATTTTCAGACAGTGAGCCACAAGAATTTTAAAACATGCAATACCCGTCTATTAAGTCAGAGGCACTAATCTCTTCTCCCTTAGATTGTCAAAGAAAAAAATGAAAACAACCAACACAACAATAGCCATCCAGTGTAAATGAATCAAAAGTATACCTAGTTTTTGTCAGATCAATGAAAAATGTATTTTTGGGGTGTGCCATAGAATTTTAGTAATTATGTGTCCCATGGGATGAAAAAGGTTGAAAGTCGCTGGACTAGGGTGATTATTTCTGAGGTTCCAAGTGATTTTAAATAAATTTTAACATTTTATTTATCTGTTCTTTTAAGTTTTTTTGCAATGAATTTGCAAAAACTTTATGCAAAAGTTTCTTACATAATTTTTTAAAAGCTAAGAAGAAAAAACTAAAATAAAATGAACTTCTGAGTGCTCATTGCTCATCACTGTCTAACTGCTCACAATCCCAGGAAACATACCATGCAGACTTCTGGATGCCCAAAAAATGAACTAATTTTTTTTTCTCTTCCTCTCATTTTCTCTTTCTCTTTTCCTTTCACTCCAGCTTAAGGGGTAGCCTGCTCTATCTCAGGAGAGGTATGTAGTGGGACAGAAAACAAAAATAGCATGAAAAATAAAGTTGACCTTTGAACAATGTAGGGTTAGAGACATCTCTGTGCAGTTGAAAATCTGAATATAAATTTGGACTCTCTCAAAATTTATTCATCCTTTGGTATCCACAGGGGATTGGTTTCAAGATTCCCATCAAATGCCAAAATCTGCATATGCTCAAGTTTCTTATATAAAATAGCATAGAACAATGCATACAGTCAGCCCTCTGCATCCACGGATTCTCAACCATGGATCGAAAATACTATCTTCAATCCGCTACTGGTTGAATCTGTGAATACGAAACCTGTGGAAAGAGAGGGCTAACTTAATATTTATCAAAAAAAATTCATGTATAAGTAGACTCATGTATTTCAGATCCATGTTGTTCAGTGATCAGTTGTACTTTCTTTCTTGGCTTTTATTTCCAAACATGTAAGTACCAGAGAGAAGAGAGAGATTATGGGTGGAAACAGAAGATGTGGAAAAAACCTGGACAGAAAAGGATTTCCTCAATTCTAGAAAAACTCTCCCCAGGGAGAAGAGTAAGAGGCTAATAGTCTCATATCATCGGCACCAAAAATTAAGCTTTTCTTTGCTAACATTAAATAATTGTCTTAAAAACTTTTAAAACAACTTTCTACTAACTTCCACAATGAAGAACATAAAAGTAGACGTGGAAAGCATTGACATAGGCACTACTCCAGCATCAACAGCAGAATCACTTAAACAGACACCCCCACCAAAAAGTTTTAAAAGCTTTAAAGTAAGGAACAAGCCACTGAATCAAGGGTCTGGAATTATGTCTACTTTGAAGCCACTCCTTAAGCTTTACAGCTCACTGGATACAGAGATTAAACAAGAAGTCCTATAAAGATTTTTTTTGTACTCTTTCTTAAAAAGTTAACAGAATTGCACATTTCATGGTTTTTCTGCATAAATGCCTCTGTCCTGCTCTGCTTCTCAGCTTCTGAATGTCATCCGTCATGGATCTGTGAGCTGGCCGCTTCATCGATGTGATCCACAAAAGCTTCCCTGCTGACCTTTTCTTTCATCTTGGGTTCCTCCTAGGTCTATGGGTAAATCGCATCCTTCTTCCAGGTAAATAACCAGCTGCTCATACCCAAGAAAGAGTGAATATTAGGGTAGAGGGAGAGGCCAACATCTTACCACCTGATTCAGTTTTCTGTTTATTTCAAAGACATTTTTTTAAAAAAATAAACTTTTCATTTTAGAATAATTTTAAATTTACGGAAAAGTTGCAAAGGTAATACAGAGAATTACTCTATATCTTTCACCTAGTTTCCCCTAATGTTAACATCTTACGTTACCTGGTGCATTTGTCAAAACTAAGAAAATAGTGTTAGTACAGTAGGATTAACTGCATTTTATTCAGATTTCACCAGTTTTTCCATGAACATCTTTTTTCTATTCCAGGGCCCAATTTGAGATACCACATTGCATTTTGTGTTTCATCAATTTAAAATTTAATTTTTACTTTTATAAAATTTATACGAGTTCATGGTTTGAGAAGTGAAATGATCATATATGACTTATGACAAAGAAAAGTAGTTTCTGCCCAAACCCTCCTCACCTCCAATTCCCTTATCCTAAAGGCAAAAAATTTCAGCTTTCTCATTCCTTTTACCCTCTCTTCCTTCAGTCTAGCCATACTGGCTTCTCCACTGTTCCTCAAATATAGCAGGCTTAATCTTCTTTTAAGGCCAAGGCTTTGCTCAAATATATTCTTCCCAAAGAAGTCAACTTTGACCACCCTATTTAAATTGTAATGCTCCTTATGTGTGCATTCCAAACCACTCTTACTCTGCTTTGGGTTTTTGTTTTTTTCCCCCTACAACACGATATAATTTCTTTGTTTACCATGTACATTGTTTATTATCGCTCTTTCTCTACTAGAAAGTAAGCTCTATAGAGGCAGAGATATTGTCATCGATGGATCCTAAACACCTAGAACAGTGATCAGCAAATAATACTCATTCAATAAACCTTTGTTGAATAATTGAATAAATGAATTAATGAACATTGAGAGATAAGCAAGCAGACAGGATGAGGTAAGTTCTTTCCTCTGCCAGCTCTACAATATCCTCCTAATTCCCCTACTGACAGAACCTGACATGGAGCCAGCTGGCAAGGGAGAGCTCCAGTTTGCAGAGTTTCAGCCCTACCATCACAGAGCAAAGGGAGGGGTGGGTTTGAAGCTAAGACACGATAGTGTAGTAATGGTGCATACACACAAATGCATGTGTGCATACATTTATCTTATCCTAATCTTTACAGTTATATTTCCATTTTTTGATAAATCTATATTTATTATGTTATTGTTAATATACAATATTATTTACAGCTCAGACAGGAAATGTGCCATAATAACATTTCCTTTCTTGTACAGCTTTCTGTTTTTCTGAGATTTAATAATTGCCTATCTTTCTCTGTCTCAATTTCATCCCCAAAATTTTCACATAGGACTATAAAACTACACTCATACAAACATATCAAGAGTCTATCAGCTAACGTCTTTTTTTTGGTCTACATCCTTTCCTACCCTGTGCTTTCATCTATTTATTTTCTTAATTCCTATAGTTAGGTCTTCCCACATTCTGTAACAACCTTTCAATACAATTTTCCACAGAGTCCAATGTTTCAGATGATCTATCAGTTCTTGTATTTTCTTTCCTGCTGGAGCCCTTGACTTTTCTGCTCCGGGCTTGTTGTTTCTCCTTGAGGCTTGTTGCTTAATGTTGTTCTGTAGCTTCTCTTCCCTGCCATCCTGGAAGCCTTCTTTCTTATGTTGAACCCTCTATTTCCTGAATCCCACACTTCTTATTTCTTCATTTAATCATTTTTGGTGCTCACATCCTGAAGTACCTTCCTGAGAAAATATGCATGGGAGATAAACATTTTGCATGTCTGACGTTGTTTACTCTCAGATTTGATTGATAGTTTATCCAGGTAAGAAAATCTAAGTTGAAAACTATTTTCCTCAAAATAATGAAGGTATTGTTCCATTGTCTTCTAATTTTCAAATAGACTTTTTTTTTTTTTTTTTTTTTGTATACTCCTCTCCGGACTTCAAGGCTTTCCTTTTTCCTGTGTTTTTTCATTGGTGTGCTTGTTTGTTTGTGTTTTGGTCTCTGGTGATCATGACTACTTATTCATATGTGTAAGTGAGAGACCGAAAGGCTGGTTGACAGTTCCGTGTGCATGGGTGGAGATGCTGAAAACCAGCCATTTATTTGATAAATCCTTTCTGTCCATATTTCCTCTTAGACTGGTCAGTTTCTCCAGATAGAAGTGATTTAGTTTTTGTTTTAGGTATTTCTGATGGCACTGTACTGGGAGAGGAGGTCTACTCAGTATGTGGACTTTAACTTAATCCCGCTCTTCAATGTGGTACTCTGCTCTGCCCTCCGCTGTACCCTAAGTCCTCAATTCCAAAGCTTCTTTGGATCAGTCTCTGAAAAGAATACATCTGTTCCAGTCCTCTGCCAGGGTGGACAATCAGTCTCCTGGGTTCATGTAGGAAATAGGATATGAAGTCTCAGGATTTTATTGAGTCTCCTTGTTTGGAGTCATACCCTGAACTGTTCCCGGGCTCCACCACTGTGTGTCCCCGAGCATATCATCTGGGGGCTCAGTTTCCTCCCTAAAGCAGGTGGGAGGAGTGGTGGGAAAGGAGCACCTCCCCAGGTAGTCCCTCTTGATGCTATATTGGGGCAGGATTGTCACAGCAATTTTGGGGCCTGGTAAGTAGACAGAGGATCCTAGAGGATGATGAAGTTGGAGAGTAAACTTGAGCCGGATTGTGAGGAATTTGAGTCTCTCCTCTAAATCAGCAGATCTGATGATAAAAATCATCTGGAAAGCTTTTTAAAATCCCAGACCTTGTAAATCAGAATATCATAGAGTAGAACCCAAGAACCTATATTTTTTCAAACTTGCCACAGGACTATAACAAATTGGAAAGTTTTGGAACCACTTCTTTTCTCAATGAACCAAGGATGGTTTGTAAACAAGAATCATGATAAAAGCAGGAATTTTAGAAAGATGAATTTGACAGCCAAATGCAAGGTGGACTGGAGGTTAATGGACAGGAGACAAAGATGCATGGCTATCCCATGTGGAGGCCCATGAGGTTCTACAGGAGGGAAATGACTAGGGAGAGATTATAAAGGGGCACTTTGTCTATTTATCTGTTATGATTTGAATTATATTCCCCCCCAACCAAATTCATATGTTGAAGTCCTAACCCCTAATATCTTAGAATATGACCTTATTTGGAAATAGGGTCATGGCAGATGTAATTAATTAACTTGCATCTTAACTAATTAGGTAAGCCCTAACCTAATATGACTACTGTCCTTATAAGAAGGGGAACTTTAGACACTGCCATGGACAAACAGAGAAAAGATGATGTGAAGAGAAACAGGGAGAAGATGACCATCTGGAAACCAAGGAGAGACCCCTGGAATAGATCCTTCCCTCACAGCTCTAAGAAGGACCCAACCCTGCTGACACCTTGATCTTGGGCTCCTGGTCTCCAGAACTGTAAGATAATAAATTGTTTAAGCCACCTAGACTGTGGTATTTGGTTACAGCAGCCCTAGCAAACTAATACACCATATTTTTGGAAATCCATTCCTGGATTCAAGTTACTGTTCTTCACTTTCTCATGAAGAATGGTTCCCCAAAGCTACCCTGCTGAGAGGGTGGAAGTACAGTGGTTACAGAGTGAGGTATGTGTTTCCATACCTCACTCCTGAGGCACTGGATGCTCTTCTACTTGAGGAATGAGTCGGGGTGGGGGAGCTACTCTGGCTTATTGATCAGTTTGTTCCAAGAACCCACCTGAAAATCAAAGAACCAACTCTAGTGATTGGAAATTTCTGGACAGAAATGTCCATTTTTCCCACCTAAGGAAGTAATCAGTGCCAAGAATCTCAGACTATGGGTAAAGCCAGAGAAGAAAGAGACTTATCTCTGTGAAGCTTTTAACATTCTGCCAGTAGCCCATCCAGAGAGGCAAGAACTGAAAGAGGTGGAACAACCAACAAAAAAGTTCAACCCTGTCTCTGTCATTTTATGACTTAGGCTTTCCTGAAATAATTATCCCCCTTGGCTAAACAAAGAATTTCCAAGAACTCTATATAGCAAGGTCAGTGGCATGATGACCAGAGACAGGCAGGTCTACCACAGAACTCTTGGCTTCCAGCCATTCAGTATTGCCCTTGCTAACATCCTTGGCCTCCTTAGTGCATTTACCTGCCAATGCTCCCAGCACCTCGTCATAGGCCACCTGCCATCTGCTCTCTCTGAGACTGCCAAGTTTTGCTAGAGAAAGTTTCACAACTGTACTTCAGGGCCTGCTAAGTATTCCCACTCCCCAACCACATGTAGGCCCTCCCTGCTCTCATGGTTATCCATCTGGAACTGGCCTCCTGTTGCTCCTCACCCAACCCTTGCAAACAACTTCCTAGGCTCCACAAGTCTCCAGCTCCATCCCCATGTCTCTCACTTTCATCTGAGAATGTTATTTTCATTTTCCTGTAAAGTAAAAAGCCTTCAGGTATGCCTCAACTCTGTTTCTCTCCATCTTAGAATTTCTCTTTGTCCATATCCATCCTCTTCTGGGTTCCTCCTATTTCAGAGGAAGAGGTAAGGTTTTATTTCTTTGTCCAGGCAAACCCATCCGTACTCTGAATCCTATTTCTCATTATAACATCAATTATCTCATTTGTTTACAAAAATTATTACAGAAAATTTTAAACACATACAAATAATCTCATTTACTTTCTGTATCTCCAAATTCCTCTGGCTTTCTTGCCTGCAAGAGCAGGCCTCCTCCAGCCTGAAAACAAAATCTTAAAAACTATCAAGATTTTGCTACTTCCTTGAGCAGGTTCTTAATTTCTTTACCTTTTTTTAATGATCAGATGTGTCCAACAAGTTTTTTTCTTTCTCTCCTTTACTTCTTAACTCCCTACAATCTGGCTTCAATCTCTAACACTCTACTGAAATTCCTCTTTTGACCTTTTCACTTTGTTATTTTGAATTAAATTCAGACTTATAAAAAAGTTGCAAAAATTGTGGGAAAACTCCCATATACCCTTTACCCAGTTTCCCCAATTGTTAACACCTTATCTAACTATAGTACATTTATCAAAACCAAGATATTTAACATTTACACAGTTCTATTAATAAACTACAGACTTCATTAGAATTTCACTAGTTTCATCAATGTCTAACTTCTAAATCCATCCTTTTAATGAAGCTTTTAAAGAACAGTGTTTTAACTTCTTAAATTTTGAATATAAAAGTAAGAAGTGATGAGTAGAAAACTTGGAAGATGTGGGAAGATATAAAAAAGAAAATACAAGAGACAGGAAGGACACATTAAATGACAACACCATGGGGATATCAGTAGAAAAATCCATACTGTGGATTTTTTCAGAAAAAAAGAATTCAAGGAACAATAGAGACAATGAAGGAGTAACCTGTTTTAAAAAGATTCATGAGCAAAGATAACCAGTTGCAATGTGTGGACTGTGGATCCCAATTTAAATAAACTGTAAAAACATTATAAGACAACTGGGAAACTGTGAACTCTGAATATTTGGTAATCTAAGAAATCATTGGTAGTTTCTAAATGTGATAATGGTGCTACGTTTATGTTTAAAGAACATTTACTTTAGAGCTACCTATTGAAATATTTATAGATGATATGACCACTTCAAAGTGATACCTTTCCTGCCTTCTTCCTGATCATCCCTGACCCTTCATGCAAGCAGCTCCAAGCCCTTTCTAATATGAAGCAATCCAGTCTTTCAAATCTCCTTCCAACTTTCAGCTCTGCCTATAACTCTGTTTAGCTCAACAAGAGCAGGAGAGCCTTGCAGAAAACACCCTGGTATATGTTAATATTCTATTCATGTAAAAAAGGTATACAGACTAAATAAAGTTGGGATCATCTGTTTGTATCCTGTCTCTCACTCTTATTCTATGTACTTACTCCTTAATTGCTTAACATTATAAGCAATTTGCCAAATCTTTAAATATTTTTAGAAAACCTAGGCCTGACTAGGAATCAAACCTTCAAACTTGGCATATTGAGATGATGTTCTAACCAGCTGAGCTACCTAGCCAGACAGAAAAACTAATTTTTAATATCTGCAGAATATTCCACTTATACATGCACCATAATGTATTTCTTTCATCTGCTAGTGTTAGATCCTGTGACCTTCAGTTGCCAAAGCAATTCGGTCTTCTTCTTCTTTGCCTTTCCACAGTACTTTAATGGTATTGACCATCCTTCTGCCTTGAAAAATTACATCATTGGCTTCTGTGATACCCTCTTCATCTCCTCCTTCACAGACAAGTAACAGTTCTGTGACTTATCTTCCTCCACTTCCTCCCCAAGGCTCTATCCAGGCCCCCTCTTAGCCTCCTCTTTTCCCTTCTTTCCTCTCTTTCCATGGGTGGGCTCCTTTTTCTCTTGCCTTCAACCTCAACCCTAACCTCATTCTAGTGTTCCAGACCAGCGACTCCCCTGTCTATTGTACATGATCACCAAAATATAATCCAGTGAAGTCCCACCAACACTACTGATCAAACAAATAGGGCCATCTTTAACCAGCTCTGCCTGCCCCCTTGTACCCACACATGTCACTGCCATCTCCTCAGGGTTCAGCTTGATGCCTTGAAGTCACTGTTCACTGTCTCCTTCACCCTTCTCCTCTCCCAGTCACCAAGCCCCATAAATCTAGTCCTGAAATGCTTGCCACAATAATTTCTCATGGTCCATTCTCACTGCTCCAGCCAGACTTTGAATTTTCATCCCCCCCTCCACCCCTTGCATTCATCTCCTTCTTGGTCTTTCCTCCTCTGTTTCTGTTCCCTCCAATCCATTTTACCTCCAACCATCATATTAACCTTCCTGAAGATTGACTTTAATTGGGTGACTTACCTGTTTAATCATCTTCAGAGATTCCCAATTACTCATCAAATTGAGTTCTGACATTTAAGGCCGAATTTAATATTACTTACCAAACACCTTCCCAATCTTATTTCTCACTTCCTCTCACCCACATTGTAGAGGAAGAATAGCACGGCTTCAGAGTCAGATCCCAACTTAGTAGTGCTCTCGCTTTGGGTAAGTTATCTGCACCTCCTTTGCTTCCCCACCCATAAAATGGGAGTAATAGCAATACCTACCTCATTTCTTGTTGTGAGGATAAGATGAAATAAAGTACATAAATCCTAACATTAATACATCTTATTAGCCTAGCATTAATGAATATGGCTCTTGTCCTCTTGATGCTTACAGCCTAGTTCAGAAGATTACACTTTCAGAAAGAAAATTGAGAATAAGTTGGAGCAATGTTTAACAATGTGCTTAATCAACTATAATCAAATTTCACAGTGTAATCCAGACAGTTTCCTGGGCGGTCAAGCTAAGGAGGAGTCTGGAGGTTCTAGAGGGTAAGGAAGGGAAGGGAAGAGAGAGAAATCTTCACTGAAATGTTGAGCTCACTGAAAAGCAGACAAATTAGGTAGGAAAAGTATAATGAGGAGTAATTTTACAGCAGAATAATTATATATGCTGCTGAGGTGGGGAGGTAAACTAAGAAGAGTGTGCCTCCTACTAAGTTCATGATTCTCTGTACAGGAATCCCAGTAGATGACAATGGATGCCAAGAACACTGCCCATATGCAGTAATAGTCTTCATTATAAACACCATGGATCAACATTTACCTCCCAGAAGTTCATGTGAGTAATGGGTGTCTCCCAAACCTGTAGCTGCAATAAGAGCACCTGCAATTCCTAGAGAACCAGCTTTGATTAAAGAAGTCCCTGCATTTTATTCTTTTTCTATTTTGAGGCTCTAAGTTGCTATCCTGATTAATAAGGTCACAACTCCACGCTAAAATCTAAGAGAAGGAAGCTGAACTTCCCTCTCAGCCGCATGTGGCCTTAAGTAAGGCATGAACCGATTGTGAGTTATAAAATGTAATTTAAGGAATCCTAGAAAGAAACTGCCCCAAGAGCCTGTCCACATCCCTGAAACGACATCATTATGTATCATGCAGTTGTATCCAGTTATCTTTTTACAAATATAAGTACTCTGAGGAAGGCCACATTGAATCTCTAATCTTCGGTTTGAATGTGATTAGCATTCATTTGAGGGAAGGAGAGAAGGCACAGGAATTGGAGGACGGGTTCCTGTAAGAAAAAGTTACCCCATCACCTTATACGCCGCGCCAGAGTGACTCTGCGGGTATCCCAATACCATGATTTTGAAAGTGAATGATTCTTTAAAAAATAGTTTTAGAAAAATTCCACCCTGTCTGGTCTAAAGGGAAAAGCCTCCTTCCTGTCCAGAGATAGGCTCGATTCCTCTGCTTCTTCTGCAGGAGCCTGCAGTGAGCGAGCAGTCAGCGAGGTGGAGGCTGCAGCAGCCCACCCGTAGGCGCGCAGGGCAGCAGGCCTCGCCTGGCCCCTGGAGGGACAGCACGTGTGAGGACAGTTGACCGTGCGTAATCCGCGGTGGCAGTTATGTAAGGGATTATGAAACGCGAAAAGGCCAGCCTGGCACTGCAGGATGGGCGCGAAGTGACTGGCAACCACATGAGTTACTGTTGAAGTCCCTGCCCGCTGCAGCAGTGGCAAATGCTTCAGCGAAGGCCAGGGAAGAGGATGTGCGCCCGCTCAACCCGGGCCTGCCCTGCGCTGCAGGGCCCAGGGCCCACACGGCCCGCTCATGGGGAGTTCAGGTAGACTGAAGGGGTTTCAGTGAATGACCTGTTTTATCCGAAGTCGAAATTTATGGGATCTTTCTTCTGTATGTAATTCGGTTCTCCTCTTCTATCTCCGAGTTACTCTTCGGGGACTCCTCCGGAGTGCCCAGATGGTACTCGTGCTGCCACCTGCAGGTTAAAGGGGAGATTGCGCCAACTCTAGTTGGGTGGCCGGCGGCTGGAAGGGGGGTTTCAGAACAAGATCGTATATTCCAGAGTATTGGAACTACTGGAATCACTCGCTTTTAAATATATTAATTCCAAACAGCACAGAAATTACAAAAAGACTTCACCTAGGCTCCACGTATCCTCTAGAGGTTTCCCTTTAGTTTGGTTTTTCATTTGTGGATTTGGAAGAGGAATGATATTACGCTTACATGTTTGCACAAATACAGTTCAGTGGTGTAAAGCAGAGGTTCACCACCAAAGCATGTAATTAACCCACATGGGTCAGGGCTGGTATGTGGACGGTGCCACCTCCATAATGTCACTGTGATTTCCATCACGATCAGCTCCTCCTTGCCCATGTTGCTCAGAGTGGTCCCTGTGACGTCGGTGGTTGTCACCTGGGTCACTTACAGCCCAGTGGGTTGCCCTATAAGCCTATACACTGACTCTTTCTGCAGGTATCCTAATACCATGATTTTGAAAGTGAATGATTAGGTTAAAAGAATTTTAGAATAATTTCCCTAGATTGATGATTAAAAGCACAGGCCCTGCGGTCAGGCTGCCTAGTTTTGAATCCTGACTCCAACTTTTTAATCTTGTGGCCTTGATAAAGTCACTTATTCTTTCTATGCCTTAGTTTCCCCACTTACTAAATGGAAATGATAGTATAGTCCTCACAGACTCTTGTGCATTTTAAATGAGATAATGCACTCAAACACCTGTAGCATAGGGTACTAAGAAAGAGGATGTGCCTGAGCACAGAATGCCCAGGTGTGTGTCCAGGCTTTGCCTCTCTTTAGTGTAGAAGATATGGGATAAGTTACTTCACCTCTCTATGCCTTGGGTTTCTCACTTATAAAATGAAGATGATTAGAGTATCTATCTCACAGGTAATTTTTGAGTATTCAATGAAATATGTCTGCTACCCTTAGACACAGTAAATACTCAAATGTTTGTCTTTTAAACCTGAATTAGATTAGTTTTTGTTATTTTCAGCATTCTGTTGTTTGGAAGATTCTGGTTTTTAGACTGCCAGAAAAACAATTTTCTCTGTTTGTTTACCATTTTACATTTGTCTTGAGTACAGCTGTATGTATCATCTTGGCAGGCAGATGTCCTCATCTCCAGTTTACAGATGAAAAAATAAAGTTCAGAGTGGGTCATTGGCTTGCCTGACGCAAGACAGCAGATGGAACAGGATGCACACCAGCTCTTCTCTCCCCTAGATGAAGGTTCTTTTTACTACATCGTGGCTGCCTTTATAATCTCTCTAAATGTAATGCGTACACATATTATTTTACAACCCTTTGCAGTGTCTGAAATTTTTTAAGTGATGGCAACTTCCTAAATCAGACCTCAAAGTGTGAAGGAAACTGAAAGAAATACACTTAGAGCCTTTTCTTCATAACAAACCTTTTCTTCATGACTTACTAATAGACTGACCTAGTAGGTGCTACATTTGGAGGGGAGGATGGAGAAGGGCAGCAGATCAGGCAACTGGGGTGCCAGCATCTTAAAGACCTCGGTTGTGTTAAGCTCAGTGCTCCTACCACAGTCCTAACACCTCGCTGTCCCCCCTCTTTGAATATCCCCCCACAGTAGCAAAATTATTTACTTCTTCCTCTTTCTTCCCTAACAAATTGTGAGTTCTGTGAAGCTCCGGATTATATCTAACATGTCAGTTGTTTTAAAAGTTCTTTCAATGTCTTTTTTTAAAATGATTTTATTTACTTATTTTCAGAGAGAGGGAATGGAAGGAGAAAAAAGGGGAGAGAAATATCAATGTGTGGTTGCTTCTTGCATGCCCCCTACTGGGAACCTGGCTCTCAACCCAGGCATGTGCCCTGACTGGGAATAGAACTGTCAACCCTTTGGTTTGCAGGCCAGTACTTAATCCACTGCCACACCAGCCAAGACTCAATGTCCTATCTGTAAGAAAAGAAATGAAGAGAAGAAACACTTTTGACTGAAAAGAGTCAGGAAACAATACGATATTTCTTCAGACACTTGAAAACAGATCTATCCCACCCTATGGAGAAAGAAATTTAGAATAAACTTTATCATTTTGGTCAAATATCCCATTGAAGATCTTCATTTCCTGATTAGTAATGGCAATAACAACTAACATATATCAAACACCAGCAATTAGCAGGCTCTAGACCATGTTACACATATAAGTTCATTCAAGCCTTGCAGTAACTCTCCAAACTCTACTTATCCTGTTTTACTGACAGAGGCAGGCTGAGAGCTGGGACTTGCCAGTATCACACAGCTAGTAAGTAAAGTAGCAGAACTGTGGCTTGAACCCAGGTCTGTCCAGCACTGACAGAGAAGGCTCTCACCTCTTGCTGGCTAGTCCGCCTCCCAGGAGTGGCAGGGCAGCTGCTGCTGGCTTGCTCAGGAGAGGTGCCTGATGTGGAATAATAGATGTGGTGAGTGTGTGCATCCTTCCTACCACAGCTGACTTAATTCCTTCTCTTTGATTTATTTTTTATTTCAAATGGCTGGGATTTATACCAGAGTCATCTTCTTTGGCTCCTTCCCTGCCTGTGTCTGGCTCTTCTGACCCAACTCTGGACGCAGAGTGCTCTCTCCCCTAGTTCCTGGCACCAGGGCAAGGGGAAATATCCAGTGTCAGAGATCAGCAAAGCCCTCCATGTGACAGATGAACACTTGCCTTCTCAGAAGAGTGTGCTCACGCCTCTGATGAGTAGTTTCAATGACCATCAGTCAGCCAAGACCTTGGCTCTCCCCCAGCAAGTCCTAAATGCCCAGTTCACAGGGAGCAGCTGTTCTTCACATGCTCCTGACCCCAAAGGCCAAACGTTCCCTATTGATTCATGCAGTCCTGAGTTTCCCTGTTCTCTTCCCATGGTCCTGTTTGTCCCTATGCATGGGACCTCCCAGGACCAGAGCAATTTATGACTAATGACACAGCCAATTTGTTTGGGGGATTTGATTTCCAAATACTCAACAGCTTCAATCATTTAAGCAATAACTGTACATGGGGCTCCAGACTACTCATAGCTTCTGTTCTCAAGAATTTTTACAAAGTCTTGCCCTAACTAGTGTGGCTCAGTTGGTTGGCTGTCATCCTACAAAGCAAAAGGTCACTGGTTCAATTCCCAGTCAGGGGTCATGCCTGGGTTGCAATCAATTGATGTTTCTCTCCTTTCCTTTCTCCCTCCTTTCCCCTCTTTCTAAAAATAAATATATAAAGTCAGTTTTTTAAAAATCTTTTTAAGGATTGTTTAGAATACTAAACTCATTTTCTTGTTATATGTGGTTCTAAATAATCATTAGGTCCTATGGCAGACCCTACAAACCAGCTCTCACATACTGAACACCTGCAGTGAAAGGCAGTGGGCAACCAAATATGTCTATGCCACTGGCATTTGAGGAAAAGTGACAATGACTCAAGAAGAAGGGAAAGTAGATGGAGGTGATGAAAGAAGGTTCTGAGTGACTTCAGAGGCCACAGAGTGAGAACTTCTCAACTCCAGATGCAGAGGAAGCAGCCAGAGAGCTTGTTAGAATGCCCATCTTTGGGCCCCTTCCCCAGGGATTCTGATCCTTCGGGTCTGAGGTGGGGCCCAGCGCTCTCAGGGTAAACAGATCTCTCGGATGCAGCAGGTTCACAGACAAACACCCAGAGAAAGCCTGCTTGAGACACCAAGAATACTAGGAGACAGACTGAGCCCACCAACGAGGAGGACTTAGAGAACAAGGAAAGGAAGAAGGGTTTCCTGAGGAAGGAGTTCAGAAAGAAGGACAAGCAGGAAGGAGGAGACTGAGGGAATGTCTTATGGGTCCTGACAGGAACGAATGTTAAGCTTTTTATACAACTCATAAACCCTGCATTTCCAGAGAACTATTAGGCAATCTCTCAACTTGCACAGTATGAGAAATGCAACAATGATTCATCCTACTTTTAATTCTTCTTCTTAGAATTATTTTTATTCTATTGAACTAAAATCTACCTCCTTTTATTTTTTCTGTCTGATCCTCAAAGAAAAAGAAAGCTTATTGACTCTCAGTCAGGATGGCAGCCTAGGTAAATACGGCTCACCTCCTCACACAAGCACATCAAAATTACAACTAATATATAGAACCATTACTCTGAACCATCAGAAATCAAGTCAAATGGAAGTCTAACAACTACAGAATTAAAGAAACCACACCTATCCAGACTGGTAGGAGGGGCAGAGACTTGGAACAGGCTGATCCCACATCCACGTGTGGTGAATAAAAATTTGGGAGAAATATCTCCAGGGTGAAGAGTCCCAGCCTCACACCAGGCCACCAAGCCCAGGATGCCAGTGCCAGAAAGATAAGTCCCCACAGCTTCTGCCAGCAAAAACCATCAGGGATTGAATTGGTGGAAGAAACTTCTGGAACACAAAGCAGTTCCTCTTAACTCACACATGGACTCACCTACTCAGACTCACTCCCTCTGAGCTCGAGTACCAGGGTAGCAGCTTGAAAAGCATCAGTGGTATACAGGGAGAGACTGAAGTATCTGGCAGCAAAGCAAGCAGAGGCTTGGTTTCTCCTGAGAATCTCCAAACCCAGCACAAGTAGCGGCCATCTCAGATTGCTTTATAGCTCATGCAGGGTGGCCCTGGGCAAAACACAGAAAGGGGATGACCTTGGCCTTCACCACCCAGGAAACCCCAGAACTTGCGCACCCAGTGGACAGCAAAAAATCATGTCAGAACACCACCACACTGCCACTGCACAGCTGATCCTCCACAGAGGGCAGAGGTTGGGGGTCAGTGGTCACAGCCAATCCTCGGAGCTGACTGGCCTGGGCGAACCCCTCCCATTGACTTGCCAACAGCAACCACGGCTCAACTACAAGAGTTGGGTGTACTCAAACCACACAAAGGGCACACTTGAATACTTAGCTTGGCTGATAAGAAAGGCTGTGCCACTGGACCCTACACGACACCTACTACATTAGGTCTTGCTACCAACACAGGGAGTCATAGCAGCTCTACCTAATACATAGAAACAAACACAAGGAAGCTGCCAAAATAAGGAGACAAAGAAACATGGCCCAAGTCAAAGGATGATCAAAACTCCAGAAAAAGATGCAGAGTTCAAAACACTGGTTATAAGGATGCTGAAGGAACTTAGTGAGGACCTCAACAGCAGCAAAAATATCCAGCAGCAAAGAAGGATGCACTAACTGAAATAAAGAACAATTTACAGGGAAACAACAGTGTAGTGGAGAAAGCTGAGAACAAAATCAATGATTTTAACATAAGGAAGCAAGAAATGACCAATCAGAACAACAAAAAGAAAAAAAGAATCCAAAATAATGAGGATAGTATAAGCAGCCTCTGGGACAACTTCAAGCATTCCAACTTTTGCATCATAGAGGTGCCAGAAGGAGAAGAGAAAAATCAAGAAATTGGAAACCTATTGGGGTAAAAAGTAAAAGAAAACTTCCCTGATTTGGTGAAAGAAATAGACATGCAAGTCCAGGAAGCAGAGAGAGTCCAAAACAAGATGGATGCAAAGAGGCCCACTTGAAAGACACATCATAATTAAAATGCCAATGATTAAAGATAAAGAGAGGACCTTAAAAGCAGCAAGAGAAAAGCAGTTAGTTACCTACAGAGGAGTTCCCATCAGACTGTCAGCTGATTTCTCAAAAGAAACTTTGCAAGCTAGAAGGAATTGGCAAGAAATACTCAAAGTCATGAAAAGCAGGGACTTACAGCCAAGATTGCTCTACCCAGCAAAGATATCATTTAGATCAAAGGGCAGATAAAGAGCTTCCCAGACAAGAAAAAACTAAAGGAGTTAATAATCACCAAATATTATTATATGAAATGTTAAAGCGACTTATTTAAGAAAAAAATCAAAACTATGAACAATAAAATGACAATAAATATGTATCTATCAGCAATTGAATCTAAAAAACAAAGTCAGCAAACAAGAACAGACAGAATCATAAATACGAAGAAGGTTTTGACATTTGCCAGATGGAAGGGGGGATGGTGAAGAAGTGAGGGGTTAATAAGTACAAACTGGTAGTTCTACAGAATAGCCATGGGGATCTACAGTACAGTATAAGAAATAGGGTAGTCAAAGAACTTATATGCATGACCCATGGACAAGAAAAATGGATTGCCTGAGGAAGTGGGGGGCTCTGGGTGGAGGAGGCAATGGGGGGAAAATTGGGACAACCACAATATCATAATCAATAAAATATTTTTTTTAATTTTTTTAAAAAGAAAACTAATTAATATGTGACTGACATAACCTGTAACCTTCTTAGAGATGGTTTTTAAGTTTTTAAAACAACTTTATTGAGATAAAATCGATATATAATTTAAAGTGTACAATTTGATAAGTCATCACATATGGATATACCTTTGACACCATTCCCACAATCAAGATAATGAACATATCTATCAGTCTCAAAAGTTTTCTTGTAATTCCTTTCTCCATGCCTAGGCAACCACTGATCTGATTTCTGTCACTGTAGATTACTTTGGATTTTACACAATTTATATATATAATGTTAACTTACATAGTACTCTCTTTTTGTCTGGCTTATCTATGCAGCATTTTGCCATTCATCCATGTTGCTGCATGTATGAATACTACAATCCTTTTCATTGCTTAGCAGTGTTCCATTGTGTAGATACCCCACAATTTGTTTACTCATTCACCTATTGATGGACATTCGGGTTGTTTCAAGTTTTTTACTATTACAAATAAAACTTCTATAAACATTCATCTAAACTCTTTGTATGGACATATTCCTTCACTCCTCTCAGATAAACATTTAGAATAGAATGATTAGATACATGATAGTGATATATGTTTAAGTTTTTTAAATATTGTCAAATTGTTTTCCAAATAGTTGTACCATTTTATATTCCCACCAGCACGTATGAGAGTTTCAAGTGGCCCATCTCCTTGCCGACACTTGGTATGGTCAGCGTTTTTCATTTTAGCCATTCTAATAGGTAAGCAGTAGTTTCTTATTGTGGTTTAATTTGCAATTCAATCCCCTACTGATCAATGATGTTGAGCATCTTTGGATATACTTATTTGCCATCCACATATCTTCTTTGATAAAGTGGCAGATCAAATATTTGGCCCATTTTGAGGTAGGGTGTTGTTTTCTTATTATAGATGTTTTAATCATGGTTAAATCAAGAGTACTGCATTTAATGTATTGTATTGTAAAAATGTTTCATTTATGTCCTTTATTTACTCAAAGATTCAAATGTATAAAGAAAGTATGAGCAAATGAAAGACTAAGAGTTCCCTACAGAATGGCATAAAATTTTCATAAAATTATTAAATAGCTCAAAGATATAAAAGAATTGTTTGGTTCTGCTCCTAAAAGCTTTGTAACCTAAAAAGGAATTCAATATAGGAAAAGAGAGAGCAAGTTCAAAGCTTCAAATGTATGAAATTAAAGTAAGCTCTTTTTTTAAAAAGCATACTAAATAGAAACAAACAAAACCCAATTTTCTCAAGAGCCAAATACTGAACCAAACTATTTAAAAACTATGATTACACAGTGGAATTGACTGTTGCAATGAAATGTTAAAGCATGCAATCTATGCATATAAAATATGCTCAGTTTACAAATTGGCATCTCCATTATTTTGTATTCAGTTTGCTTATAAAATAAATTTCCTCTTGAACATCAGAAAGCAGGAAAAACTGGCTTACAAATGCCTGGAAAATTACATATGGCTAAATTGTGATACTTTAATATGGCTACACAATGATGAAATCATCAACGAGGTCACAGAAAGCTGCAAAGCCCCAGAGAAGCCACTGACAATCTAGCATTTTCATATGATGTGAAATAGTCATTCTGTTTACCAAAAATAGCAGCAGAAATGGTATTCATGATGATTAAGACATGTAGCTATAAAAAGTTGAAACTTATAGCATCATAAAAATGGTTTGTATTAAAAGCTAATATATTAGATGGGTAAATCAACCTGGAGATCTCACCTGGGTTTCTGCCTGTGCTCATACCATTGAGCACGAGCTCTGGTCTTTTTTTTTCTTCCCAGGGAATTCTGCTTTCTTTTTTATTTTTAATTTAATCTTTATTGTATTTTCCCGATTACCATTTAGTCCCTTTATAACCCCCTCCCGCCAGCCATCACCGCACTGGTGTCCATGTCCGTGAGTCCTTTTCCCTTTTTGCTCAGTCCCTCCACCCCCTAACCCCACCCCACTAGCTGTCATCCTGCTCTCCCTCTATGAGGCTCTGGCCTTTTTAAAACTCAGTATGTTATTCTTAAATAGCTTCTTGGATTACCTTATGAGCATTGTGATGGTCTTTTCAATTGGTGAACAGCTGGGGTGTGTTTTTATTTTTTCCATTGTTCTTTCTTCTTTTCTGATGTTCCAAGATTCCTTTTATCCTTCTGTTCCAAGAACTTCTTCAGCCATTCTTTTAGGGTAAGGTAGGTCTGCTGGCCACAATTCTCTTTGTTTTCTTTCATCTAAGAATGTCTTGATGTCCTCCTTTATTCCTGAATAATGTTTTCACTTTAATATAGGATCCTAAGCTGACAGCTCTTTGCTTTTAGCACTTAAAGAATGTTTTGCCACTTCCTTCTAGCCTCAATAGTTTCTTATGAAAAATTGCTATCATTTGAATTGTTTTCCCCATGAGCATGTACCATTTTTCTCTTTCTGCTTTGTTTTAGTTTTCAGAAGGTTGATTACAATGTACCTGGCTGTGAATTAGTTTGGATTATACTGTTTGGGATTTACTGGTTTCTTGAATCGTTAGGTTTACATCTCTTGTCAAATTTGGTTAATTTTTAGGCATTTTTTCAAATTTCAGTCATTTTTCAGTTCTAATTTTTCATTTTGTTCTTTTTTATATCTTCGGTTTCTTTGCTGAGATGTTCTATTTTTCATTTGTTGTAAGCATGTTTATAACTTCTCACTGAAGAATTTCTGTAATAGATCCTTTAAATTTTTGTCTACCTCTGTATGATCTCAGTGTTGGCAGCTATTTTTTTTTTTATTTTCCTGGTTCTTGATATGATTAATGACTTTCTATTTATCCTGGACATCTTGGAATTTATGTTATAAGACTATAGGTTTTATTTAAGTTTTCTGTTTTAGCAAGCTACTTCTAATACCATGTCATCAGAAATAAGGAGTAGCTGACTCATTACTACCAGATGGAAGTGGAAGTCCATATTCCCCATTTATTCTCCACTGATAGACACTCCAGTACAGCAGAAGTATCTCACTATTGCTGGATGTAGGTAAGAGTTCCAGCTTCCCATATCGCCTTCACTGACATCATAGAGGGAGTCATTCTGGGGAACACCACCTCTACAGGGGAAGAGTGGGGTGCCTCCTTGCAACTTTCACTTCCTTTGCTGAAGCACAATTTTGAAACTTAATTTCTAAGGATTTAATGATAAATAAGCTCACTGCTTTTAGGATCACATGATCGGGACCAGGGACATGTTTCACACCCAGGTTGAACTTCACCACCTACAAAGCAAGAAGGTTTTCCATAGACAGATAGTGTCCCCAATAAGCCCAAATCCACAGCTTGCAAAACAGCATCAGCTAAAGCGGGTCCACATCTAAATGACAATCTGGTGTCTGAAGACAGGGATAGATCCCCAACAAAGGTCTTCATTCACTTTCCAGAGAAGGTACTTTTTAATGTATGTAATTAGAAGTAGGTACTTCTAATGAATATAATGAACTTCCTTCTGATGAAAGCCTGAATAAGCCAGGTAATAATGTCTAGAACACAAAAACGTGAAAATCCTCTGGCAAGTGAAAGGTAACTCCAAGTGGATTCTGGAAGGTATACAGAGTTCAAGCAATTTCAGGAAACATATGAAGCCGCTTATTATTTTAGAAGTGCCTTGGAGATTTACAAAATGCTGAGAAAGTAAGAAATTGTATAAGACTTCAAAAACAGTGTCAAAAGGAGTCAGAAACTGCTTTAAAATTTCTGGGTTTTGTGAACATGTATATTTAAAGATTTCTTTTATTACAACAACAAGAGTCCAGAAGTAGTATACTACTTTATCACTTTCAGAGTACCCAGAAAAATTTTTTTTTAAAGCAACCCGGAAATTACTTAATATTATACTTTCTTTCAGTTGGAAATACAGAAGTAATGCGAGGCACTTTGCAGACATGTGAGATAGCAATTTATCCAAGTTTTGGAACATGCAGGTTAATTTAGAATCAAAGAGGTTTTTTTTTTAATATTTTATTTATTTATTTTTTTTGAGAGAGAGGGAGAGGGAGAAAGAAAGGGAGGAAAATATCCATGTGCAAGAGAAATATGGATCAATTGCCTCTGTCACGCCCCCAGCTGGGGACTTGGCCCACAACCCAGGCATGTGCCTTGACTGGAAATTGAACTGTCAACCTTTCAGTCTGCAGGCCAGCGCTCAATCCACTGAGCCACACAAGCCAGAGGAAGTCAGATGATTTTAAAAGAATTTTAGTTACCTCTTTGTATTTCTCTTTTGCATGGAACTCAGTCTCAATAATTCTGGTGACCGTCACTTTCATCACTGTTAACTGGAGAAACGTTATTTCTCAGGCACTGCTCTTCAGACACACAGGAGCTACAGAAATGGTAGCCATATTGACCGGGGATAGCTAATGCTCGCCCTGGACACCAAGTCTAGGCTCCTCACTTGGCCTCTGCTGGCAGGGATGAGGCCACAGTTTTTTGCTGTCATTGTTGTTTGTTTGTTTTTAATCCTTACCTGTGGATATGTTTGTTGATTTTAGAGAGAGAGGAAGGGAGAAAGAGAGAGAGAAACAGCCATTTGAGGAACACCAATCGGCTGCCTCCCACACGCACCCCAACAGTGAACCAAACTGCAGCCTAGGCATATGCCCTGACCAGGAACTGAACCTGCAACCTTTCGATTTACAGGATGACACTCCAACCAAGTGAGCTGCCAGTCCAGGGTTCAGCTGAATTCTCGACAAGAACCCTCTGCTGACCCCCAGACTTTTCTCTGCACAGCTCTCTCCTCCCCAGGACTCTCCTACAAACCCTAGTTGCTTTGGTCTCCCTGAACATTCTTCTCTATTTTCTTAGAACCCAAAAGTTCTGCCAGGCTTCACCTGCGTGCAGTGGCCTGGAAACTCTTCCGAGGCAGTAAGCTGGAGTGATTGTAGGACTTACCTTGTTTGCTTCTCACCTCTCAGGAAATGCTGCTTCATTGTCTCATGTCCAAGTCTTCAAAACCACTGCTTTATATATTTAGGTGGTTATTTCTTGGGGGTTTTTTTTCCAGTGTTGTTGCTTCAGGCAGAAAGGTAAATCTAGAACTTTATTCTATTTTGCCAGATCAGAAGTCTCCTAGAGAAGTTTTTAATTTTTTATTTCAAAAAATATTCAAACTTTCATAAAAGTTATGAGAATAGTACAATGAATGCTTATATACCCTTTTACCTAGATTCAGCAATTACTAATATTTTGCCTCATTTATTTTATTTTTCTCTAGATAGGTAGATACGGATACACACACACATGCACAGATCATTATCTTTTTTGCTGAATCATTGAAGAGTAGGTTGCAGACATCATGCCCCTATCATTGTTATATCCATTTTTCAGGTGAGGAATCAGGCTCAGAGAGATGTAGAAACTTGCTCAAGGCCACAGAGCTAGTAATAGAGGGAGCCAGGATGAGAGCCCAGGCCTATCTTTCTTCAAACCTAACGTTTTAACGACATTTTACAAGGACCACTGTCTTTGCCCAGCACATGAGTTGTTCTAGATACTTGTTCAAATTGAAGACTAAACAACCATGAGAAAAGAAAGGTAAGACTCCAATAGCAATTCCGCTGGAGAACCGGAACAAGACCAAGAAATCTTCCTTCTTCCATCTTCAGTCCAGTCTGGTGGTTCATCTAAGGCCCCAATTATCTAAGCATTTCATTTGTTTTTTCTCCCACCTACTTTATTAGAGCAATTCATTGCCTGCCTCACCAAGCAGAAATGAATTTAATATGCTTGACTCCTTGGAGACTTGACACTCATTTAGGCCCAAAGAACCAGTCTGTTTACTGATTTTCATATCCTGACCTCTTTCTCTCCTTGCAATTCAACTTAAAATGGGTGCCAGGAATGCACCCTTCTCAGGCCCCAGTTTGCGCCTGGCTACCCTCCCTGGGGCTCCTCTCACACAGACCCTTAAGTGGGACCTGGCCACATCTACAGAGAAAAGGTGCAAACTCAAAGACTTAGGAAAGACACAGGAGGGCCCTGCTGGGTAACAGGGCCACCTGTGACCCACTCACATTGTCATGCTACAAAGATTTGGAAGCACATGTTATTGAGTCTCCAGGAGTTTGGTTTCTACTGAGTTCAAAGCCTGGCCTTGACCTGAAAGGTGTGTCCTCCCTTCAGCCCGCTGACAGGCCATGTTAGGGCCCACTAAAGCCACTGTGATGGTTTCCTGTTCCTGTTACAGGGTCTTCTCATCACAGCATCCTCCCGGAAAAAGCCATGATGAATGTTTCATTTCGGCCCATTGCAGCGCTGCCTCCCAGCAGCTAACAAGAGAGGAAGGAGTGCACAGGGAAACTTGCTTCACTATTTCCAGCTAAATTCTACTCCCTTCACAAGACTTTTCCAGGACACTCCTGCCAACAAATCCTTGGGCTGCAGCCCTCCCCTGCTCTCTAACTTCTCTGATCTTCAAGAACATTGCTTGTCTCCATCAGCCATCTACAGAATGCATTGTTTGTTTCATCACTGATTGGCATGTGAATGCCACATGTCTCCTTAACCAGGTTGTGTGTTACCGGAGGACAGGGACTGTATTTTAAGATACTGTTTTCAGTCTCCCTCAACTCAGAATATAGTGTTATGTGTCTTCCCTTATCACCCTTTTTAAAATTGCAAATGAATCATGTCCTCTCCTCCAATGTGAAATATAACTTATTTGCATATTTTTTTAATATCTGACCCCTGTTAGAAGGTTAGCTCCAGAAAGACAGGGATTTTTGTTTGTTTGTTTGCTGGGTTTTTTTCCAGCATTTAGGACAGTGTCTGGCATACCGAGTGTATTCAACGAATGTGTGTTGAATTAAGGGATGAATAATGTGAAATACTATAGAGGGAAGCACCATTTTACTTAATTTTTTCCATTTTAACTCTATAATATTTTATGTATGGTTATTTATAAATTTCAGGAGAATTTCTTTAGGCTTTCCAATCAATTTTATTTTATTTTATTTTTTCTGGCTCAGGAACAAGTAACCACCAGTCATTAACTGAGCATTCGCTATGTACCAGTACCTGTGTATATGCTCATTTAATGAACACTTCTCTCCCCCAGGTTGATACTATTAAAACAACCATTTTACTGAGGAGGGTATGAATGTTCTAGATGATAAATAACTTGCCTTGTCTCACAGTGAGTAAGTGGTGAAGCCAGAACTCGAACCCAGGCCATGGTGGTTGTTGCCACTCTGCTTTCCTGCCACCCAGGCTTCCAGGATGGCCTTTGAGCTTCCTTCCTTAAGATCTTCAGGTCTTGGCCAGCCCAGCTCAGCCTTCCCCAGGACAAGAGACCAGATCCTGGGAATGTCCAGGAAGAATTAAAAACAAGCTACTACCCAGAGAACTAAAATAGGGTAAGTTTATGGTAGGAAAAGCAACTGAAAAAAAAAGTTACTGATCACTGAGATGTCTTCACTCAATGCTGAAGAGCAATTTAAGCTATAGCATAAACATTAACTACGACGGGGGTGACTGTAGGTAAAGCACATTCCAGACAGAGAGAAGAGTTTTAAGCTTAGGTCCTCCTGAGTTTGATATACCAGTTCAACACTCAAGAACCAAAGGTGTATAAACATTTGAATACACAAGTTTGAAGTTCAAGCAAGAGGGCTAAAGATACAAATTTGGAGCTTGTCAAAGCAGATGCCCTCAGGGCTGCCAAACTTTCTTCTTAGCTGTCAGAGCCTCAGTCCCAAAGACTGTGACAAGTGTTTTTGAAAGGTTGGTGAATGCCGTGTTCAGGTTTTATTGTTCCTTGCATTGCTGCAGCTGCTGCATCACGAAGCTCAAATTTGCCATATTTACCTCCTCTTTGGGGTCCCACTGGGATCCAGCAAGTGTGTGTGGTCAATTGCAACTGATCAATGAATGAAATGATTAACCTTAAAGATTGCTTCTGGGACTTCATTTTCCTTGGGCTTTGATGACTGACCAAGGTACTCGTGAAATGATGCATTCTTTTCAGATATGTTAAAACAATAATCCAGGCCTGAGATCCAAATTGCCTCTTTTCAGTGATTTTGCATATCATAGATCTGAAGCACAGAAACCAATTTCATAGTGTGATTTTTAGGACCCTCTAATTCTTTCTTTTCATATTTTGAGCATACCATGTACCACCTTCACTAACTACTCAGCGAATATATATCCCATCCCTGCCCTTAGCTGTGAAGGTGGAGATTTCAGAGCATGAAGGGAGAGGGGGCTCAAGGAGCTAGCTAGAGCTCAGAGCTGCTGACATGGGGTCCCTAAAAAGTACTGACTGAGGGATGGGGGCAAAAGAGATTATTTTTAGCAGCATTGAGAACCCAGCTGAGGTCAGAAATCATACATTCATTCTGGAGCCAGTCATCCTGGCTGTAGAATTTTGTCTAGCTCACCTCCAGCAGAGAAAACAAGTAGTAGAGCCACTTCCCTTTCAGGAAATCACCTGGCAAGTGCATAATGAGAGGTGGGTCCTTGGTGAGCATGTAGCTGAAACAATCGCTAATAGGCCTCAGCCTGGAGAAGGGAAGCAGGTAAACCAGAAGGAAATGGTACTCAGAGCGTCCCAGCTCAGACAGGCTGTGGGTGAACACACAAGGACCTCAGGGGAAGAAGAATGGGGGAGACTCAGGAAAGGCAAGCCCAAGACAAAGGAGACTACTGCAGCTCACAGTCCCATCCTCAGTCTGCATCAGCAACTTCAATGACCCCATCCCCTCCCACAAGCAAGGCAGCAGGAATCCTACACAACCTCCTGTGGCCATGCCATACCCCCGCCATCAGAGATCCCCAGATATCAGAGCTCAGTGAAGCCTCAGTTTCCCAGGACCAACTCAGCCCCTCCAGCTGAATCTCTCCAATTTCACTTTTTATTAGAGTGGCACTGGGGTATCTCACAACATCAAAGGCAGAGCTGAAGAATTAAATCTCAAGAAAGCAGGAAGCAGAAAAGCTCAGATCTCAAAGACTAGAACCAGGGACTCAAACACTATTAGGACTCTCACTTTATTTAGCTTCTTTCTTTTTCTTTCTTTCTTTTTTCTTTCTTTCTTTCTTTCTTTCTTTCATTCTTTCTTCTTTGCAAGTTTCCTTCATTCTTTCTTACTGAAGAAACTTAGAGCTTGTGCTCTAGAACCAGCTACTTGAGATTCTAATCCTAATTCTGCTCTTTCATTTACCAGCTGAATGATCTTGAGCAAGTGACTTACCTTCTTTGTGCCTCAGTTTTCTCATGGAGATAATAATAGTGCCTACCTCCTAGAGTTACCAGAGGAGGAAATAATTTAATGCTTTTAGAGCACTTGGAAGAGTCCCCAGGCCCCCAGGCTCTGTCTCAGCCAAGAAAAGAGTTAGGACAGAAAGGATGCTAACCAGAATTTTGCCCTGAAGGTTGAAGGTAATAAACTGGGGTCCCATTCAGGTCAATAGTGGAATCCACAGGGATCCATTCTCGAGAACTGGGGGCGGGGTGGGGAGGGGCGGGGTCAGCCAGAGTTGCGATGCTACTCTGAGCCATGCAGGAGATATACTTTGTTAGGAGCAGGAAAATATAGTTCAAACCTTGTCAATGACTCTAAATGGAAAACTGGGCATCTTGCCCTCTACTCTTTACCCTTACCTTTAGATGGATCTGCTTTGAAACCCATCCACATTGCCTCTCCATCTCTCTGAAGGAAAAGCTTGCTCTATTCAAGGAGGATCCCTCCTACAGTCTTTGAATTTCCCCACACTCTGCCTCAGGATGATTGCTTCAGCAGCCATCTCCTTACTCCCCACTCCTCACATACCTTCCACCTCTCCTTCGCTCCTGGTCCCTTAGCAGTATTGAAACAAGCTTAGACAAATAGCATTGAAACAGCCCCAAAGACAAATAGCTCTCCCTTGACTCCCACTTCCTTAGGTCTCCACTTCTCTTCCCAGCCCAGCATCTCAAAAAGTCATCTCCACTCACTATCTCTACTTTCTCCTCTCCCATTCTCAAATCACTGTCTTCTAGCTTCCATTCTCATTTCTTGTAAGAAACTAACACATCCCCCAACAACCAAATGCCTAAACCTCTGCTACATTAGATATTATTGCTACCCTTACTTTAAACTTGCTCCTCCCTGGTTTCCCTCAGCAACACTCTCCCTGGTTGTTCCCCTGTCTCTCTGGTCACTCCTTCTCCATATCTTTCATGTGTTCCTCCCTGTTTATCCACCCATCCTTGAGTGACTCATCTTCCCCCAAGTTCCTTCCTCTCTCCACCTCACAGCCTCTCCTGGTGACCTTATCTCCCTCAAAGTTTCAATTACCCGCGGCACAAACTAATGATTCTCAAATCTATATCCACTAAGTTAAATCTTCCTCGTAAATATCAGATTATCCATCCAACTGCCCATGCAGCATCTTCACTTGGAGGACCCCTGAAACATTGCAGACTCAGCGTGTGGGTTTTGGGGTTAGTTCCTAACAGCACATCATATAGAGAAAAGTTGAAGGCACTAAAGGTGTCTGATCCACAGAGGCGATTCAAATGGATTATGTAGTAAACTGGGCCATAGTGGTCAACTGGGAAAGGAACTGGAGATATTCTATATGTAAATGAAGGAATCAAATGAAGACAATTGAAGACATTTCAGCTGAACATAATGAAGACCCTTTAGAAGTCAGAGTGGCTCAAAGGTAGACTCAGCTGACGTAGAAAGTTGTAAGACCTTGGTTACTGAGAGCATTCAAGAACCAAGCTTTAAATTCCTTCCAACTCCAGAAGGCTATGATTTTGTGAGAAAGCAAAACTGAGTTTGTGAAGATTTGACCAAATGTTGTAAAACCTCATAAATACTGGTGTTGGTGCTGATTGGGCTTTGGTTTGCAGTCTAGAGTCAGCATGGACATTTCAGGCTAGCTGAAAGGACCAAAGAAATTGAATACACTCCCATGACATAACTTTCTCTGTATTTGTACTTAGTTCTATTTTTATGGAACCACTCAGTTGGTGTGGATTCTGCATTACCCATATTGCAGAGGAACCTTTAGTTGAAATTCCGTTTCAACAAACCGAACCAGGTTTCATTTGAGGCAAGAGCCTCTGAAGCTGGATAGAATATAATGAATGGCCTGGTGACCAGACTGAGGAGGACTTTTGTGTCTGAACCTACAGTATCTCTGCCTTTTTTAGGTTTTAGGTAAAGACAGAAGACTTGAATTACTGTCTGAAAAAGGGTGATTCCCACTAAGAACCAGCTCCATACACCCTCATGTGACAAGATACCCCATGTCTAAGATAGCTCCCTCCCCGACCACCTCTGGGCCATCCCTTCCCTTCACATGTCTGGTACTATGCTTTCTGCTTACTGGGCTCCTCTAACCTCTGCCTCCCCTCTGCCTGTTTATTCTTTTTACTGTGGATAGATTTCCCTGACTTCTATCTGGCCTTTCCCTACCTGGATTTTTACAGCTCTACCAATGCCTTTAGACAGATAATTTGACTGGATTCTCTCCCATAGTATCACCCATAAGCCTTACGTTTTAGAAGGGACCCTGCTCTGGCAAGGAATCTATGGGCCCAAAGGAACGTGTCCACCTAGAATTCTAGCCTCCCTCTATGCAGCCTCCAATACCTGGGATGCCGGAATTCCCCATCCATACAGCCATGAGCCTACTTGTAGGGCCTGGACAAGTCCTTGCTTGGATCCAGAGGGTGGGCCTTACTGCCTGTTTGTGAACTCCTAGGCCTGAGGGTTGGCTGAGGCCAGTGTGTAGGGCTCCTGGAGATGTGGGATAGAACCAGGGCAAAGAAGAAAGAGGAGTGGCTGGAGGCTGACATCTTCATTTGTACTCTTGTTCTGGGCCCTGCAAATCCTAGAGGTACAGGAATGAAGTGAAAGAGGCCCAGTCCACGGCCTGAAGGAACATCAAGGACACAGCAAACCAGGTTGAACTAAAAACTGTTTCTGCCTTCTCCCTTCAGCCTAGACCTTAGAGCCAGGCTTCAATAGGCTACTCTCTCTACACGACCTGCATCTCCCCAGACAGAGGCCACCTGAGTTCAAAATTTTCCGCTCTCAAAACACTCTCCAGCTCAAGACCTCAATCTTACATCTGAGTTACACTCCAGAAGAGGAGGAGGCAGCAAGAGAGTGCTATGTCACCCTTCAGTGCCTCAGTTTCTTCATCTGTCAAGTGGAAATCATAGTAACTACTTCTCATCCCACAGAATCACTTTGAGAATAAAATTAGAACTCGACCACCTGTCTACACAACATCCAAGACTATTCCAAGCAATGGTGTCTCAAGGAGAAGTGTGGAAAGAGCTAATTTGGGGCAAGAGACACTGATACTCTGGACTGCGTATCATGCACTAGCTGTGCCAAATTTTTAAGTCCTCATGTTACCCAGTATGTAGCCTCAGGGCTAATGCCCCTCAATTGATGCCAAGTGGTATTTACTCAAATGGTGAAATAAAATTTAATATCAGTCAAAGCAGAATATAACCCAGCGAGACAGATCTGCAGCAAGAACTAATTCTGTGAGGAAACGGGCACATTTCTACTCCGCTCATGGGAAGGCAAAGTGGTACAGCACTGCAGAAGGCAATTTGTAATACCTAACAACTAGTGTGGCCATTTTTTGAGCACACAAACCCACTTCAGGGAATTTGCCCCACAGGTACACCTACATTCCTACAAGATGACATATGTATAAGGTTTTTTATGTCAATACAAATTGTAAACACAAAAAATTAGAAATAACCCAAGGATTCATAGAAAGAGACTAGTGAAATATACTATGGTACTTCCTTACAACTCAGTATCTTAAAACAGAACAAGGAAGCTCTCTGTGTGTTTATGTAGGAAGATCTCCTTAATACATTCTGTTAGAAAGAGTGGGAAATAATACTGTATTTTAATAGTTTTGATTTGCTTATATTTTCACAGAGTCACTAGAAGGCTACATAAGAAAATTAGTAAGAGAGGTGGAAGGGAGGCTTTGCGATTATACTTTTTTATATTTTTATGTTTTAATTATATGTATATTTTAACTTCGCCAACAGTAAATTAATAAAGGGGGAAACCCCTGTAGAACGAATTCCAGAGAGGCCGAGTGCTGACTGGGTGACTGCGGTCCCGGCCTCCCTGAACTTCCTCAATTGAAAGACAAGAAAGGGTGGCCCTATCAGCTCTCAGTTCCTCCCAGCCCTACTCTTCTATAAATAAGACTCTTTCCTGGATCACACCCTGTTTTACATCATTGCTGCCTTCTGTGCCTTTTGATTGTGCAAACAATTTCAAGTTTACTGAGCATGTTCAGCACAGTTTTCCAGAGAATTCCCAGAATCTTACAATCCATATCTGGTCACTTCTCATTCTTGGATTACATTTGGCAATTGTCAGTACTCCTGTGCTCTTAGGCTTTATTCAGATGCTTTTAAATTTGTACTTTAACCTGGATTACTCATTTTAGAAAGCAAATTGGTCATATAAAAAGTACATACAGCATCCTGTTTCTTGGGTAATCACTCTCTATATGACAAAGTCCAGTTCTGCCTAATTGATTCCTTTGACGTTACTTCTGCTAAAGGTAGTGGGAATGAGATAAAAACCCATGAGCATGGCGTAGGGAAGCTGAAATGAGCTGGGTTGCTTGAGAGACAAGGGCAAGGCTGAGGCTTAAAGAGGAGCCAAGAGGTCAGTGCACTGTGCCTGGGGCTTTGTGGTGCTGCTGTGTCCTGAGGGCTGAGCATTGTAGGAGAGGTTTAGAGAGAGGGGCTAAGCTAAAGGTTAGAGGAGGGGAGGAGCTCTATGAATGTAAGACACCAGCTCCAAGGTTGGGCCTGGGCACAGCCACAAGAGAAGGTGGCTCCATCGTCCCATCTGGCCAAGTGCCTGATGCTGGCGTAGACAATGTTGGTACAACCCTCTGAGACACCCAGAGATCCCAACAGCACAATTTTCTTTAAAAATCTTTTTTGTCCAAAAACTTAAAATTTTTAAGCTAAAAGAAAACCCAAAATCTAATTACCCTCATCCAAACACAACTATTTTCATTCCTCCACGTTTACTTCCAGGCCCTGATGATGAGAACTTACTTTTCCAGAAGCGAAATATTTGTGTAGGTAAATTTCTGCTGTTTTCATTTAACATTACTTTCTAAGCCTGCAGCCTCAAAGTCTTTTTAACAATTATTTTAACAATTGAATAATACTGCATTGCATAGATCCACTATGGTTTAGTTAACTATTTCCCTGTTGTGTTGGAGCTCCTTATACACTTAGCTTCCTTACCCCTAAGAAAATTTTCTTTAGAATTCTCAGGAGGGAGATAACTAAGTTAAAGGATATGAACATGATGAACATTTTCATTACTTTCTTACTATTTTCCCTATCTTGACCTTATCCTATCTCCAGCCATGCAATATATGACATCATTAGGCAGATATTATTTATTTTTAGTATTTAGGGTTAAGGTATTATTTTCTTATGGTTTGAATAAGGTTTTTTTAAATTTGGTTTTAAATTACTATAACCATTATTCTTATTTTTTAAAAAGTGCTTATTTTTTATCCTCACCCAAGGACATGCTTACTGATTTTAGAGAATAGGGAAGGAAGGGAGAGAAACATCAATGTGAGAGAGAAGCATTGATCAATTGCCTCTCACACACACCGAACCAGGGACTGAACTCACAACTTAGGCGTGTGCACCAACTGGAAATCGATCCCATGACCCTTAGATTTATGGGACGACATGCCAACCCACTGAACCACACTGGCCCAAGCATAAAAAAAATTAATGTTTGCTCATGGTAAAACTTTAAATGTCTCTTACAAATTTTTATATAATCGATCACATTGACACATATAATCTTACTGTATTCTTATTTATGTAAATTCTTTTTTGAAACTTTTTACTGTACCTGTCAACCTTTTTCTTTATCATTTTCCCTATAGCTTCAATCCTTATAAAGTTACTCCTCCACAACAGAAACAAATACTCTAATGTTGCTAGTCTTTCGAAGACTTGATTTAGATGTTTAACAAGCTTACAGATTTGCCATTTACTTTGGTGCATGGTGTAGGAGTGGCAGAAAGAAAAAGAAACCAGTCTTGATTGATTGTATTTATTTTATAAAGTACTTAGTCCCACTCCTGGGAAGTCAGTTTGGCAAAATTGTCTGGTGGAAGTAGTTATTTTTGGGTTAACCTGTCAACTTATACATTGCTTTGCAAGCTTAGGCTTCAGTTTGTCCAAGCATGAGGTTTGATTTACATTTCTACATTTCCTACAGCAACTAGCCTCATGCCTTCCATGTGGTAGACGTTCCATAAACATTTGTTAATTCAACATGATCTAACATCAAAATGGAACGCACAACTAAGAGCTGTTATTTAAAAGAATAATCCAAAAGCTGAGGGTACCATGTTTTAACCAACAGCGCATAACCAATGGGTCAGCCGTCCCCAGACCATTGTTAGCAGCAGAATGGGAATGCTGGCAAAGCTGGGCATGGGCACGGTTACTAGGTCATGGCTGTGCAGCAGGCGTGCTTGGCTTCAAATTCCGCATCTACCACTTTCTAGCTAGCGGTCTTGAGCAAACTGAGCTCTGTGTTTCTCATCCTCAAATAGAGCACAAAAGAGCTCCTGGTGTGGTTGAAATAAGTGTTAGAAATAATATACTCAAAGCACCCAGCACAGTGCCTGACTCTAAGAAGCTGCTCAGTACATGGTAACAGTTATCACCTTCCTTGCTTCCGTTACATTCTGGAGACTCTAAGTGTATAACCCTTGAGAGGCTGAAAGATGCGTGTAGCTATGGGAGAGTGTGGGTATCGAGAGGGAAGGAGAAAGGTATCCAACAACCACTTCCTCATGTGCACACACATGCAGAAGTTCCAGGCCACTTACTGGGGCCATTCTATCAAACATAGGAATAGATCATTGCCAACAAATCTAAACTCTGTTTATCAGAGTCAGAGTTTATCTGTCTAGTCATCTACATCTGAAAGGCTGAACAATCCCCGATTCATTCTAACAAACACAGAAGTCCCATTTCTAAGAATTACTATTACAACATACCCACACATCTGTTAAATAATGTATTTATGAGTTTACTTGCTGCAGAAAAAAAATGGAAATACCCCAAGTGTCTATCACTGGGGAACTAGTTGCATAAACTATGGTATAACCATGCAGTGGAACACTCTGTAGCTATGACGAAGAATGAGGAAATGCTCTATGAACTGATAGGGGACAATTTTCTGGATGTGCATTGTAGGGCAAAGTTAAGTTTATAGTTGTGAGTATGCAAAACACAGAGTTTACTCTTGTATTATTGTTCATTAATCATTGTATTATTTTCCATATGAACAACTGAAACCCCACTTTTTGCACCCCCTGTATTGCTCAGTGAAAAGAGCAGGTTTAGCACAGGGCATGAAACATGCTCCCTTTTCTATGAGACTTCCAAAAGCAGCCACTTCTGCTTCCCAGGTTCCAAACCACTGCCATAGGATTCATCCCGAGAAAACAAGGCAGGCTGAGCACCAGGACACCTGCAGACTAATGGGAAAAATCCCATGCCCTCTCCTTAATGGACACTAAATAGGTATGTGCCCTAATTAAAGATTCATTTTGACTCTCTCAAAAGAAAAATAGAAAGCCCTGTTGATGCTGGAGACACAGAAGGAGACTCTTCTTGATACTATAAACATGCTGGAAACCAACAGGAAGCATGAAAAGCAATGGTGAAATCCTAAAGACACAGCTACTAAAGTCAGGTTTCGTTCAAGAATGAGCTCTACCTGGGCTTGTTCTGGGAGTTCTAGTCAATGTGTTGAAATAAGAATGAGGAGGAAGAAACAAATTTATCACTATTTCCAGATGACATGAGGTTAAGCAATAGAGGACTCATTAAAATAAGAACTATCAGGCCATAGAATCCTGTACAGCTACCAAAGATGATGGTGTAGAACGATTTATTATTGTAGAAAAGTGTTCAAGATAGAGCACCAAACTGTAGTATACCATGATTTCATTTAAAAATATATATGTACATACTATGTTGAATATATACATAGGGAGAAATCCGGAAGGAAATTTACCAAAATTTATTTAGAGATTATATCTCTGGCCTACGGGGTTCCAAGTGAATCTTATTTTTCTATACTTTTAAGTATTATCTGAATGCTTTATATTAAGTATATTTATAAAGTTGAAAAGACAATAAACCTCTTTTACCCACAAACACACACACATGGATGTGCATGCAAAACTCAAGCTCACTAGGATGAGCTGTGTTTCTCCCTAAGTGGTTAGCATTTGTGACCTAAAGCCACTTCACTCCCCACCCCCACCTCCCTGAAAAAAGAGACTGGTCTGCTCTGCCTGGCCCCTTCACCTAAGAAGGGGAGCTCCAGATCGGTGGGTTCCAGAAAGACCTGGTTCAGGCCTGATTCCTCAGGTAACCATGGCCTCTGGCACCAGCATCTATACCCCGTTCTAGTGTTATCCTAGCTGTTTGTAAATTGCCAACCCTCTGAGGCTGCCCACCTACCCAAAGTTATGAGGTCTCTTCCCTGTAGTCATCCAGCAGAAGCTTTGGCCACCCCAGTGGGTAGATTTGGAAATCACTCTGGCAGCCTCAAGCCTCCATATGCCAGGCTTCTCTGCCCCACTGCTGGGCAGAAGGTCATACCAACTCCAGTAACCTCGCCCCAGGTCTCTTGGGTGCCTTAAATATCCTTCATCTGTGCCGCCTCATGGGGATCCAGCCCTGTACTTCAAGCAGCTGATTGAGCTCATTCTGCTACCTCATTCCTACTGGCCACAATTTTGTGTGGAACCCTGCATCTGCCATTGCTCATCTCATTCTAGGAACGTTACCTGGCATAGGTTGCTGCTATATGTGAGGTATCCAGGCCTCTTAATGATTGTCCATTCTGCACTCCGGAGTTTGTGAGAAGGCCCTTACTTGGTCTCAGTCCCTGCTGGAAAGAGGACTGGATCTTACATCTCCCTGTTTCAACTTGAGTCATAATCTAGGAGCCCCTCCCTGAGACTCTTCTTCTCGCCTCTCTTGGACCAGAAACCACCACTCTGTCAGAGGGTGGTCAGGCAAGCTCCATCAGCCTGGACATCCTTGTCCCAGCCTGGAGCATTCCCTCCAAATTCTTACAGCATTGGAGTGAGTACCCAAGTCCCAGGGTGACCCAGTCTGAGAACAAGACTGGCCTTGATTATCATGGGACTAAAAAAATCAGCATAGTCATTCCTTATCTCTCCAAAACCAGGTCACCATCAGTCTCACATTTGCATAATTCAGTTATGAACCAGGAAGTAACATACAAATAGAAATGCCTTGGAACAGATTTGCTTTGAGCTTGGTAAATTTTACTTTATACTCATCTAACTCCATAACATTTGAGGAAAAGCAAACTAAAGAGAAGGGGAGCAACAGCTACAAGGCAAGCGTCAGGAAGTGAGAGCCTGAGAAGGATCACACATAGGGATTGGAAAAGTGTGATATCTCAGAGAGGAGAAGCAAACAGCCCTGTGCATCTGATACTACCTCAGAGCACAGTAACTGACATTTCTAACGTAACCCCAAGTCACACATAAACATGGGTCTTTTCAGCATGCTCCCTAAGAATGTCAGGTGTTTGCAAAGGAGTCCCAGACCTCTGAAGGCTGCCAACCTGCCCAAAGTTGGGAGGGCTTCCTTTTGCTGTGCACCCACCAGAAGCTTTTGCACAACCACACTTGCATAAGCAGCATGGGTCGATTCTCATCATTCGGATGACATTTCTCAGAAACCAACCCAAATGTATTTTTACTGTTGATAGATTTACATGCCAGTATATTTAAAATACAAATAGTGATTTTGTTGCATTTATGATAGTTTCTAGAACTAGCCAATGAAGGGAAAAGAAAACTAGACCAACAAACTATAAATGACTTAAGTTTTCTGTTCAACTTCACTTTCCTCATCTGTAAAATGGAGTATATAATACCTGCCTGAAGTACTTCAAAAGATTACTTTGAAGATGGAATGGCTATGTGGAATAAGGAGTGTGTTTTACTGTGGTAATACCTCTTATCTAGATTAAGTTATGGATTAAAATTACAAGAGGAAGGAAAGTTACAAGTACCCAGTACTCAAAACTTAAGAGATTAGGTATATCTTGCAGACAGATAATTGATTAGAATTGGACAGAGCTCAGGGCTCCCAGCCAACGTTAGCAATATATCATTCTCAGGGAGCTGGCGACACCTATTGCTCCCTAACTGCACTGCAATTGACCTGGAAAATCAAACGACGTCGAACGCACCATGACTTACTTGTGTACCATTTTAGTCAGGCACAAGACACCGTTGCAAAAATAAAAATTAAAAACAGACATAGAGTACTTCCCTTGTAAAAAATCATTGTTTTCTCACAGTTAAAAATAACTTCTATTTTTTCATATTCAAATACAATGCATATTAATTGTAGAAAATAACGATCATCCAACATCATCACTATCAACACTTAATCAATACTTAGTTTGAGCCACTGCCACTACCATTATCATCATCGCTCTCTCTTCATTCTTCTTCTTTCTTTTCTCTTCTGTTCTCTATCTCTCCCCATATGCATAATGTTAAAAATAAATAAATAAAAATTCTTCAGCAGGGATAACCATTGCTAACAGCTTTGTGTGTCTTATTCCACACATTTTCCTGAAAATGGAAATATATATTACAGACACATGGGGAACTGTGGGACATTTCAGTAAGTGGCTGTTAGAAAGTACTTAGAGCACCTGGGCTTGTACAAGGTGGTTTGCAGGAGGCTTTAGGGAAGCAGGGCTTTGCTCTGGTTTGGGTGTTGCCGGGAAGTGGGGTAATTCTATGACCTGGTGCCTTACTCAATCTCATCCAGGAGGAGGGTCGACAAGCACGATGCTGGAGCTGCTGAAATATTAGTAAAGCAGCAGCAGCCACTCCTCTGAGCTGGAACAGGTGGATGCTTGGTCATCTTTGTGATTTGGACAATGTTCCCGTTTCATCTGAGTGCAGGATGATTATGGAGTGGTCTTGCTTTTCCTCAGACCATCATATCACAATACGGCCTTGGCAGATGTTGGCGTTCTGTAAAGCAGAAGTCCAAGGGCTCTCTGCGACGCCAGGCCAGCTCCTGGCTGTCAGGCTGCTCTTCTGCCTCACAGTTTCTTCTTTTTTTCACATAACAATGTTGTCCACATTATTTTTAGTCATTATTGGGGTTATTTAACCAAATTTCTCCTGTTGAATAATTATATTTTTCTAATATTTTAGGCTTATAATTAACACTAAAATGAAAACATTTAGAAACATCTCTTTGTACACTTACACTATTATTTCCTTAAAATAAATGTCCAGATCAAATGATATATACATCTTAAAGTTTTTAATAGATATTAAAATAGAATGCCTTCTGTAAAGATTGTAGTAATTTCACTTCCAACAATAGAATACCCAATTTCCTCCCAAACCCTTGTCAGCACAAAGACCTCTGTATTGTTTTTTAAATATGTTTATCGATCTTAGAGAAACAGGAAGAGGGAGAGAAATGGCAATTGGTTGCTTCCCATACATACTTCAACCAGGGATCGAACCAGTAACCCGGATATGTGCCCTGATGAGGGATGAAACCTGCGAACTTCTGGTGTAGAGGACGACACTCCAGCCAACTGAGCCACCCAACCAGGGATCCTTCACCTTTTTAAAAATCTTTGCCAGTTTCATAAGTAGAAGATTTTGTTTTTAAAAATTTTATTATGGAAAATTAGATACAGGGGAAAAAGAACAAATGAAGCATATATGTCCTACTAGAATGACTATATTGTCACTAGACCACATTAGACTGTCTCAGGGGACTCCAGTCAGGGAGTACAAAGCCCTTGGTTGGTGTTTCAAGTCTGTTTCTCAAGCAGCCAGGTCACAGGAGATGTCAGCAGAATGCAGTGTCTTTGGGTTCCTTGGGACTTGAGACATACCTTGACAATAATGTTTTTCAGAGTGTGTTACTATCAGCTCACTCGTCTGCCTCCCTGCTGAATTAGGAGCTTCAAATGGGCCAGGACAGTAATTTATTCACTGTTTTAATTTTTTTCAGTGGTAAAATATTATGTATATAACATCAAAATTACTATCTTTACCATTTTTAAGTACATGGTTCAGTAGTATTAAATATATTCATAATATTGTGCAACATCACTACCATCTGTTTCCAGCACTCTGTCCACTGTGTAAAACTAAAACGAAAACTCTATCCCCATTAAACAACAGCACCGTACTCCCCTCACTCCCAGTCCCTGGCCATCGCCTTTCTATAATAGCTCCTGTCGTTATCAATTTGGCTGCTCTAATTATGTCATATAAGTGGAATCATACTTTTTGTGTCTGGCTTATTTCATTTTCTGTATTGTTCTCAAGGTTCATCTGCATCACAGCATGTGTCAGGATTTCTTTCTTTTTTAAGTAGTGCTTGTAAGAAATGTTTTAAACCATGAAGAGTGTGGGATTGTTCATTACCATGTCATAACAAAGCCTGTCCTGACTAGTACAGCAATAAATACTCAAAAGAATAGAACATTTCTAGCAAAGCTCCTAATGGCAGCTCTGTCATAAGCCTTTGTAGCGGTAGCATGTGGACACTTTGGTTTGTCAACGAGGACACCAGAGGGTTTGCGTTCCCTTCTTTCTGAGAACATTTACCTGGGAGTTGCAAAATGATAACACAGTCTATGATAAGCTATGGTGTTATGCTGAAGTCACAGACAAATTGCATAAATTCAGTAAATCTGAGAGGTGATGGGTTTTGAGTCTGATAGATTAAAATGGGGGAGAGGCTATGTTAGGGGAAATGGCTCCTGCAAAGGGTTGGAAGAAGGCCCTCTTTCCTCATTTTGGGCACCTAGAGCTCATTCAGCTCTACCCTCCTACAGCCAGTTCTGCTCCCTCAGTCTGCAGGCCAGTTCATAATGCAGACATTCCAGACTCACCTGATTTTAGAAATCCTAGTATTAATTACAGTGGGCATGAATGTTTCTCCATAAACTCACAGGGACCAAAAAAAAAAAAAAAGGATTACTTTATTTTTGTGAATCAATTCCACCTGTTCTTGGGTTCCCAGTCACTTCAGAAGGAAAACATTTTATCTTGGGAATCTTTGGGAGTCGGGGGCATCTTTATCCCAAAACTTAAATATGAACTCACAAGACTCATGCGGCTCCCAGCAAAGAGCAGAAGAGTCTGGTTCCTATGACCGCTGCTGAGAAGCTCATTATCCAAGCCCACACAGCCGAAGGATAGGCAACTCCATCCTTTCACAGCAAAGTAGGGGACACCTCCCCCTCATCCTCAAGGCCATGACTGTCCCCAGCCTCCATACCTTCCATCCCACCAGAGCTAGTGGCACTTCTGGAGAAGCTGCATGGAAGTTGGGAACAGCTCTACATCACTTGAAGACCAAAACACCCATCCTCACTCTCACCTCAGGGAAGGGCCACTTCTGCCCCCTCACTTCTTATAGAGGAAGAAATAGGAGCTTACCTATCATACATGATTGTGTGTATCTTGAAAGGAGAGAATTGAAAACACATGCTGAGTCTTTGCATTTGGGGGCTTGTAGGGGATAACTAAAGCAACTCCATCTGAGGCTAACTGGAACCCCTTACTTGACAGATACACTGTATGCCTATGAAGGCCTGAGGCCTGCTCTTTCCCTGTGAGTTCTCTGCCTCAGCCTCTGACCAGCCTCCTCAACACTTAACCTTCAGAGAGTACCTAGAGTGAACCTCAGCCCTGGAAGGGTTTTATTGCCTACTCAAAGGACTTGCTTGAACCCGAGGGTGAGGAGCTGGTCTTTGGGTCCAGCATCAGTTGCTGCCTCCTCTGCCCCAACCATGGTTCCAGCTGCAGGCAGTGGAAACTTTTAGCTTGTGGTCCAGCACGGCCAAGTCTCAGAGTGCCAACTCCGACAAAAATGAGGAGTTGCCACACCCACCAGTGGGGAGGTCCAAGATTAATCTGTAACCCCAAACCCCAGGCCTATTGTGTCTAGGGCAAACCCCAGTCTCATGGGCTGGGAACAAAGGGAAAAACAGAGCTCTCGTTCTTGCTCTTAATTCTCCACAGGGCCTGGAGCAGCCCTCTGAACCTGACCCCTTATCTTGGCCCTTCCAACCACCCTGACTCCATCTAACGCCCTCAGGAAGCTAGATCCTTCTCTCTTGCTTGCCCTTCCCCACCCTAACCAGGACCTGGTGTTTTACACCAGTCCACATCTCTAGGACCACACCTGCTGTCTACTGCTCACACAAAATGCCATGTCCTGGGGCCCACCAGGGAGAACTTAAAAACTGCAGAAAGACTTCTTATGCTTTTATGACTAGTTTTTCCTCCAGTTGGTGAAAACAATCTTTAAAAATTCCAACTTCACCTCTGCTGCAACCAAAAAAGGCAAGTCCTATCCCCACACGCTTGGGACAGGCAGGACTTTTGTAGTCTGTTGTAGCCATGACTGCCCACCTCTGACAGGAACAGAGTAGCCAGGACAGTCCGAGCCCAGCATATATCAAAAGGACACCTTCCTGCCATCACTGAGGCCACCAGCAAACTCGCGGGCTGCTGGGAAAAGCAAGAGAGCTGGGCATCTCCAGAGAAAAGGATGTGAGTCGGCCTCCTGCTGGGTTAGAGCCAGTGCCACTCTAGAGCTCGCTTGGCTCATAAGAGCCAACAGGGAGCATCACTTTCGGGCTCTACGTTCAGTGAGGTCACATGGGTAGCGGCAGACCACTGGTTAGGAGTGACAAGCTGAGAATGACAGTTTGGGCACCAGGGACCAGCACGAAAAACAGAGAGGAATTTAAGAGTGAGGACCCCAAAGTGAACAATCTTTGGAGACGAAGGTAACACAAGTACAAAACCCCATCCCCACCCCTCTTCCTGGCTGCTTAATGTGTAGAGCCAGGCAGGGCTCTGGCTGCCAGAATCCTCACAATTGTCCCTGCAGGAACCCTGCGCTCTCCTTCAGCTCCTTTACCCACAGATCTCTCCTTTCCACACCCCTTCCCCAGCCCAAAGTTAATGCAATCAGTTACTCACACTATTTCTCTAAAAGTTGTTTTCGCATTCCTGAACTCTCGTTCTAGAGCTTGAACTTTCCAACTAAGAGGTTGGAAATGCCTATTTCCATCCCTCCTCATTTTCTCTACGCTCCTCACCCCATTTCCTCCAACCAGGCCCCATTCAAAAACCGAATGCCCAAATCCACCAGGATCTGATTTGATTCCTCCCCTCTTTGCAAAAGACTCCTCCCCTCCTCACAGAGACCTCAGCCCTCTCTGACATCTGTTCATCTCCTTTCCTCCCCACAAATGGAATTAGCCCATAACCTTGAGAAAGTAGAGTGAAGTGAGGATTAACCCAAGACCACCAGCCTTCCTTTGTTTCCATGCAGAATGACTAATTAGGTCACTAAGGTCAGACTTATCTGAGGAATATTTAAAAAAAAAAAAAAATAAGTCCCGCCTCCCATAGACCTTAGACACTGGCAGCTAAGATCTGGCCAAAGACAACCCAAGACAGGATGCCTGCATGAGGGAACGACCCTCCTTCCACCAAATGGGGCTTGAAGTGATTGCATGTGTCATGATTATCATTTGGTTAAACTATATGATTATGGCATAATAGTTTTTCCAATTTTTATACAACCACCACCTCTACTGGTATAGACAGTGCTTTATTGTTTACATGTTCTCTCATTTAATCCTGGCAGCAACCCTGAGGTAGGTATTATTATCCCCACTTTACAGATGAGTAAACCGATGTTCCTAGGTTAGATTACTTGCTGAAGATCATGCATTATTTGGGCACAGCCACTGATAATCCCAAACACAAGGGGACTTTTTTGGGTAGTTCACAGGCTGCTGCCAAGGAAAAGAGAGCTGAAAACTTCAACTGGGAGGGGATGGGTCATTCATTGGAGCTCAAGGTGAGGGAGGGGTTGGGCAGATCCCTCACCAGGGATGACTGAGGCACATTCAAAGGCCAAGACCAGAACTGAGCAAGGGAAGCCTAAAGCATCTGCAAGTTGTGAAGCTGGAAGAAGTCTTTAAGTTTGGTGAGAGTTGCTAGTGTCTTCAAATAGGCACAGAGCCCAACTTCCAGGGACTGGAGAAATGAGACACATCCAGCAGCTGCAAGTCCACGGGTGGCCACAGGGCAAGTGCAACGGGGCAGGGAGAGCTGTTGCCGAGTGGTGCCATCTCAGCTTGGCCAGCAGTGTGGCGATCCTGGGGCAGTGGTCCTTTACCTTTGTTAAGGCCTTGAGAATCTGATGAGAGCCATAAAACCTCCCCCCAGAAACACACAGACACGCACATACATTCTGCATACAATTTCTGGGAGTCGTTTGACCCCCACTGGAGAACTGCTTTACGGCAAGGGTGTCAACCTGAGTAAAGTCACTGATACAAACTTATCTTTAAACTGCTTGTATGCTTGTATTTCCTATGACTGTTCCCCTCTTGTTGTTCCCTAATATTTAGAAGGCTGTGAAACTTATTTTTAATGGGAGTTAAGGAAAGGGGGGTGCAGCCTATACTCCAGACAGAGAAAGAGCAGCTGTGCATGGCACTTCTGGCAGCCAGGAGGCAAAAAACAAACAGAAGGATGGGGTCACATGTACCGCTGCCCTTCCCACCTAGAAGGTCACTTTGGGAGTTTTTCTCAACTCAAGAGAAGGGTTGTGGGAAAGTCAAGAAACATATAGCAAGGACTCATGGACAAAACCAAAGGGGAAGAGTTGAGGGAGGGAGGGAGGGAGGGAGCAAGGGGCAAGGGAAAGTAGTAGGCGGTAGGCAGAGACAAATGTATTTGAAAAAATAAATTAATTTTTTAAAAAAAGGAAAGAAAAGCAAAAACTAACTGATCCACTACTAAAAAAAAAAAGAGAGAGAGAGAGAGAGAAGGGTTGTGAGAAGTGATAGAGGTTTGGGGTGGGGGGGGGGGCAGTGCTTTATTTTCTTTTAGAAGGAAAGCCATTCTGTCACTGGCTACAGGGTCTAAAGTTCTGCAGGTAATGCCTCCATCCCAGCCTTCCCCTCCATGAATATACCTGAGCATTGGCCTAGTCATTCATGCACATTTGGCCAGGTCTCCTATGAACACTCATATACACACATACTGTTTCATGAAAGAAGGAAAACTGGGGTGGAGGCAGATCCCAGGGCAGAGACTCCATGTTGTAACATGGGGATCATGCACTCCCCATGGAGAATTAGATTAACTGAGAGAATCAGCAAAACCACCCCAAGGCCTCAGTGCACATGAGCCCCCAACCACCTCCACAGCTCCTCCTTCCGGCCAGGGTCCAACCAGAAGGCAAAGTCATAGCTGTGTCCTATGCTCCTCTCCAAACTTACGGGCCCAAGTTAGTGGGCCAGGGCTGAAGTGGGTCACAGGGTTTCAGAGGGCATGGGTCGGAAATGTTCTGATTCACTGCAGAAAGAAGCTCTGATCTCTCGTGGGAATCAGGAATCAGGACTCAATGGCCTGGCCTCGAGCCCATCCAGGCCCAGCAAGGGCAGACACTGAAGTCAAGCGATCGCTCAAAGGCCAAAGAGAACTTGGGCCATGATCGTCTTCCAGGCCCAGTGACCCCAGCATCTCAACGGTCATTCCATGCCAGTGATCACTTGCCCAGCCCTAGATGGAGGTTTCATCACAAGTGGCCAGAGGAGCCCCGGTTAACCGAATGTGGGCTGGGCTCGGGCAAGGATCAAGCAGGAAGGGTGGATGGAAGCCACCAAAGCCACTGCCCCTCTTGCCTAGGGCCAGGGGCAGCCGCTCATCTTCAGGAGAGGGAGAGGGAGGATCCTGGCTGTAGCTTGTGGTCCCAGATGGCGGCGCCCCCAGGTCCAAGCCCACCTTGTCTCTAGCCAGAAGTTCTCTCTGTCGCCGTCGCTGCTGATGTCGACCAATCAGGAAGAGAGTCAGGGATGCTGCAAGAACCCCCAGGAAGAAGCCAGCCAGTCCAGCCCCCACTGTGTGGGCCCGGCTTGGGGGGGCCCGCTGGCTGCCCCATACCAAGCTATAAGCAGCTACCACACGGGCCGCCCCGCCCTCCTGACATTCACAAGCATAAGCACCCATGGCCCCTGGGGTTACCACCACCTCCAGCCCATCTCGCCGGGGGGTGAGAGCAGTCACTCCGCTGGGCCGGTGCCACACACAGGATGCCCAGGCTGAGCTTGGGGAACATGGCAAGACCACATGTGCAGCTGTAGCCACGGGAACTTCAAACACTACTGGGTGTTCTGCAGAGAAACAGCAAAGGCACAAAAGGTAGAGAGGCTATAGGCTGAGGGTATAATGGAGCGAAACACGGGGGGATATCAGACATGAGAAGGGGCCACTGGGGCAAATCTAAAAGGGGATTCCCAAAGAAGAAAAGACCCTGGGTCACTGGCTGCCGTATCTTCCAGGGTCCAAGTTTTCATGTCAGTCCAGAATAGATGACTTTCTAGCCCCTTTTCGCCCACTCCACCCACTCTACCCACATTTCCCTAAACCAGACAGACCTCCAGGCTCTTTAGGACACAAAGAAGAGACATCTGCTGACTCTATGTCTTGGACCAGCCTATAAAGAAGAAAATATTGGTAAATCCAGTGTCAACATTCCCTTCTACTCTCCTCAGTACCACTAAACATTCATTCACTCATTACATCTCTCGTCATCTCATAAATCCCTCCTGGAATTATCAGTCAACATGTTCATCATTAAAATTTCCCCCAATACCTATTATACTCATGATATTTGCCTAGTCAAATTCTACACATATTCTAGCAGCCCATAGAAAATTAAATTTGCACTAGGTCTGTTGGAAAGATGTTCCGTGGGAAACTTTCAAGAAATATACCATATTTTTCCATGTATAATGCGCACTGAATTTTTGAGGAAAAAATAGGATATGCATTATACATGGATAGTGCTAATTCTGTACCTATATAAATGTTTTTAATTCTTTTACCTGTGCTTATGCATTAAAAGTGTAACTCTAGAAAGCATTAATGATATCTGTATGCAAAATAATACCCTGGAATAAGATAAAATAATACCCTGGATATGGTTTTGTTTCTAAATATAATAAAAAATTAAAACAAAATATTTTTTTTCCTGAAAATTTAGGCCAAAAACCTGGGTGTGCGGTATGCACAGGAACACATTATACACAGCAAAATATGGTAGTTGCCTGTCCACAACCACAAGATTTCTCGGGGAAAAAAATATTTAAGCTACAGGGGTTTTTCTCCTGTTAAGAAAAAGGGAAAAATTCTGCTCTACAAAAGTTAATCAAAATTCTATGAGGGTCAGTGAGATGACTGTTATATAAAGCATCTCTCCTCTGTGTAGGAACTCTTTCTTCAACAACTGTTTTGGTAGCTATTGGCCTGTAACAGATCTGTTTCAAGTAATACAATTCTGGTACTTTCAGGATTTCAGTGGACTGTGTCTGACAGGACAGCAGGACAGACTGCTCATTTGGAACTTCCTGGCATCACTCCCAGAGGGAGGGAGGACAGTGAGACCCCTAACGGGCTGTCAGTGAAGACCGGGTGGATGTTCAGTCTGAACACACAAAAGTTTCAACCTAAGGTAGACTCCGTTTGAATGAGAACTCCTCCAATATGAACTGAGGCCCTGAAATGAGCTCTGAGACTGGTATGAATACATTCAAGTCTCCTGGGTAAAACCAAGTTTGCTTAGTTTAGCTGAAAGTGGGGAACAGGGGAAGGCCATATGTGCAGCTATAGCCACAGGAACTTCATGGTGTATGTCTTCTCCCTTATATGAATTGCGCTATGCAGTGTAGAGTGCAAAGAAATACCAACTTGGTAATTTCTTGTATTACAAAGTAGTACACTGGCATACACATACCCCACATCCCCTACACACATATATATGTTGAGGAAACCCTGAGGCTCAAGTACACAGAATACCCAAGACCAATGAAATTCTTACTTTAATGAATATTAAAACAATAAAGAAAAGAATAAACCACTTGCTTTGGCCTGAGATGTTTTAAATTTCTCCCAAGAGAAACTGAAATACAGGTCAAAGGTCTTAATCAAAAATTGATTCCTAAAGACAAGTACTTTAACATCTAAAATATTCTTAAGTTTGGGGTTCAGTAACATGGACAAATATAAAGTAAATTAACAGGGATTCTAAGTAGAAAGTCAGTCACGTGGTCCGGGCAGATCCAGTAAAGGGGCAAGGACATTGATTGAGGCAGCACAATAGATGAACAGATGAGTTAGTAGGGACAGACACTAAAACACACAAGGGACAAAAAGAAGAAACACACACACACAGAGGGCAGCACTAACAAATGAGAAATAAACAGCTACACAGATGGGCCAGAGCCCTGTGAGAGCAGACAAGGGGCCAGGGCAGCCACACTCACCCTCCACGCTCCCCAGCATGAGCCACACACGCATCCAGACGGAAGCTCCAGGCACAGACAGGGTCTTGGGCCAGGATACACTCTGAGCAGCTCTGGAGACGGCCACAGTTGGCTGTGTTCACTTGTGTCACCTCAGTACGGGAGCCAACCAGGAGCCAGCTCTACAGAAAGAAAGAAAGAGATATATGCTGCATCTCCCAGACTTCAGGGTCTCAGACTGGCTCAGAGGTCTCCCCACCAGGATCCCCAGATTTTACAACTCACTTGATACAATTTCATGCTCTCAACTGGCTGTGGCTCTGGAAATAAGGCCAGATCCTCAAGGACACTGAGCTTGGCTCCAATCCGCACAGCTCGGTGGAGGTGTCCATCCTCTAGGAAGTAGGCAAGGGGCAAGACATAATGACATAACTGTACTTGTGCCTGGGACTCTGGTACCTGTAAGTATGGGACTCTCTTTAATGAGAGCATGTGCACACAGGAAGGACAATGTACTTGGCTATTAGACATACCTGTCCCCAGGTGGAGCACATCATACTCTTTCCCTGAAAGGCTAGCCACCCTGTGAGCCACAACTCTGAGATAGACTGTATCTGTAGTGACCAGCAGGGGGTGACCATCAGCTGGAAACACTGGCCTATCCATGAGGGGGTGGTCCCGGATAAAGGTTAGCACACGGTCAGGCAGGGAGAGCGATGAGTCAAACTGCTGGAGCTTCATGTTATTGGTGACACACTAGAGGAAACACAGGATGGGTGACAAAGTTTCCCAGGGGCCAAGACGTATCTGTGATGCTTAGTGGGGCTCTTGTTCTAATGAGGCAATTCTGGAAGGGGGTGAAGAGCTGCGCCAGACCCCTTACCTCTCCCGGTCTGGGCTGGGGTACATCATTATCCATGACAGGCAGTCCCCTGTTGCAGTCATGTTTCAGCTCTCTGAAGGGACCATTCAGCACTGACCGAATGTCTTGTGGCCGGAAGGCACAGACAGCAGAGATGGCAGCCCCCTCCCTGGAAGATTCCCAGGTTGGAGCCAGATATTTGAAGGGAACTAGGGGACAACAACCCACTCCCTGTCAAATGAGATGACCCATGAAGTATGCACGGGAGCAGTGCAGCCTGCTCCTGGGAGAGGCCACCCCCTCTGGAGGAGGCAGCACTGACACTGTGCCAGCCCCACGTATCTCCCACCCCAGAACTCTCCTCCACACCAGGATCCCCTCACCACTGGGAGGAAAAGATGCCATAGAAGATGGGGGTTCCCACTCCAGTCTCAGGTCGAAGAATGGCCATGTCCTGCAGAACACTGGAGGCCCGGCCATGCTCAGGCCCTGGACACAGCAGGTCAGCCTTCAGAAATGTCGTCCACCTCTGCTGGAGGGTCTTCCGGCCACCAAGGTCCCCCTATGGGTGACAAAAGCATGGTACTTTTTAGAAGACCAACATTGTAAGGAAAATGTGGAGACCAACACAAGCTTCCCCCAATAAGGACAGATGGGGAGACAGATGCGTAGAAATGCAATGATGGAGATACAGGCAGAGTAACAGAGCAGCACGGGTAGAGAGGGTCACAATGACAGTAACTAAGTTCATTGTGCATTTGTGAAGTACCGTACTACATGCTTTACATAACTTACCTTATTTAGTCCTCAACACAACCCTATAGCTAGGCATCATTAATATCATCATCTGTAAGGAAGCTAAAAATCCTGCCCCAAATCACCAAGGCAGTAAGTATGGAGCAGGGCCTGGAGCCCAGGTCTGTCAACAGTTCCTGCCTTTAACCTCTACACTAACTAGTCCACCTCCTAGGGACAGTGTGTCACAGGGGTAATTATGGGGTTAAAGGGGCTAAAGCCCTTTCCCCATACTCCTCAGGCACCCAGAAAAGAAGACAGGAAAAATGGAGACAAAGGAGAGATGCAAAAACAGAGACCCAGAGAAGACAAGAAAGACAGAAGCCAGGCAGAGCAGGAGATGACAGACAGACAGCTGGGATCAGGGTCTCACCGCACACACACGGGCCACCCGAGGAACCTTAACGCGCTCATATGAGTCGAATGCTCGGGAAGTCTCCGTAAAGAAGAAGTAGATTTCATCATCTCCGTCTTCATCCCCCCACTCGGCTGGCCTCAAGGCCACGGCTGCGACAAAGGCTGGAGCTGGGGAGACATAGGCCTCAGATCCTGCAGGCACAGCCTGGGGCCCCCAGCCTCCACTCACCCTCTCTGTCCTCAGAGCACCCCTCCATCTCCCCACCGTTAAGCCAGGATGGCAAGGTCTCTGTCCGAATCCAATCCTCAGCACGACCCACAGCCCGGGAGATAATTGGTTCTGTCCCCAGGTAGTTTTTCACAGTGGCAGCGTAGAGGGCCCCCCCTGCAGAAAGATAGGGAGGAGATGAGCTGTAAGAGACCCACTGAGGGAAGCAGAAGGGGTCACAGGCAGCGCAGGGAATAAAGCAGGGGCAGGAACTCTCAGGGGCTGAGTGCCCATTAAGTGCTGGGCATCGCTAAGCACAAGAAAGGCATCCCCTCACTTAAAATCGTCATAGATACAAAATGCTCCAGGCCAGTGAGGGGAACCAGTGTTAAGGGAAAAGTGCCAGAATGTTAAGTGTGTATGAAGGGAAACTAAAAGCTGCCCTTTGGAAATCAGGCTGTTTGGCTGGTTTGCTTGTTGTTGCTGTTGCTATCTTACGGATTTCTCTATCCTGTAATATGTTAATTTACTGGGACTCTCCAGGAAGGGGGTTTGCTTTGCAGTACATCTTAATTTTACTTAAGTTTTCCCACTATGGTCAATGCCTGAAGGAAGTAGTGTTCTTTCTGAACATTAGTGGGCGTACACTGCTCTGGAACAAATCACAACTTCGGGGTACACCAGCATCACTGGGGGAAGTGATCAAAACACAGATTCCTGGGAGAGAAACAGAGGTGCAGCTCTGTGGGCTGAATGGGAGAGCACAATAGCCGCTCTCAGTACCGCTGCCGAGGGCTTGGACAGGAGCAAGAGAAAATGATTTAGGGGAGCAGCAGGTGACCACGCCCCTGGAGTTTTGTGTATCACACGGTTTCTAGAGAGAACAGAATTGCATTCCTTCATCACTGACTAAATACGAAGCACTGTGCTTCACATTTAAGCACATTGCTTCCCCCAAGAACCCTCATCTGAAACTGAAAGACAAACTTAATTAGGTACCAGGAGCTATGGATGCACAGATGTGTGCAGGAGCACAGAGGACGACCCAGCCAAATCTGACTGAGGGAGCAGCATTTCAGAGGTGACAGGTGAGCTGGGTCTGAAAAATGAACATTTGTCAACTAGAACCATTTCAGGGAGGGCAATGAGCAAGTGGGAAGAGGGGGGCCATGTTTAGGGATGGGGGGCACTCCCCGCGGCTGAAGTGCTGGTGGGCAAGCAAGCAGAGATGCAGCCGGAGATGCAGAGATGGGCACACAACCGTGAGGAATCTGCTCTGCCAAGATCAAGAACATGGACTTTATCCTACAGGTAAGAGCAAAACTGCAGAGATTTTCTTGAAGACAAGGTGACATAACCAGTTTTTGTTGTTAAGAAGATAATGCCAGTTAAGAGGCCATTCACACAGTGCAGGCAAGAGTGGAGGGCTTGAGCCGAGGCGGGGGCAGAAGGCATGAAGAGATTTGACTGGGGAGATATTTCTGAGGTAGAGTCCAATAACAAGACTTGAAAAATCAATTGAGTATGAGATGTGAAAGAATGGAATAAAATATAGCTCTAAGGTTTCCAGCTTAGAAGATGGATGATAGCAGATGGTGATATTTTGAGCCAAGTCAGGAAATGACAGGAGAAGGCCCATAAAGAAGATGGCTGGAGAAGAAATGAGCTTAGTTGTTGGACACGCTAAGATTGAAGTACCTTCGGGACATCTAGTCAGAGATATGGAAGGCAATCAAACAGAAGGGGTTGGGTAGCAGGGCCATGTTAAGCAACTTGGGTGTTGTGCTTAAGGGATGGCATGAACGTAATACACAGGGAGAATGGAAAAGCGAGAGAAGAGCCCTAGGACACTGCCATTTAATGGGAGAAGCTACAGAAGGCAACACAGGGGAACAAGTCAGAGAGGACAGAGAAGAAAGAGAGGCTGGTGTGCCTGGCAACAGAAAGCCTGGCAAGGGCCATGGGCCTCACACCCGGGAAGGAAGCTATAGAGAGTAGGGCCACTATAAGGGAAAAACAGTCATGCTGTAGTCACAGCTGTTCGAACAAAGCCGCATGCCTCAGGGACTGGAAAAATAACTCTATGTGTTATGCAGAGAAAAATAGGGCCAGGAGCCCTCAGAGGGCAAAATGGAGGGTTAAAAACCTCCTTGTGGGATGGGGAATGGAGACTATACTATTGTTTGGGATTGTGATAAGAATCCAAGTGTGCTGGAGCCAAGAAAGCTGGGGTTTGAACACTGAATACTTACTAGTAGTATGATCTTGGGCAAATGAACCTTCCTAAGCCTCAGGTTCCTCAGAGCAGTGCTGAGGCTTAAATGGGATAAACACGGAGCCCCAGGTGGGGCCTGGCCCCATGGCTGGTATTCTATACATGTTGGTTACAGCTCCGTATGAAATCTCAATGGGCCATATGCTTAAATTGTTTCCAAAGGTAGGGAACTATACATGGGTGTCCATTTCCTTGCAGAGGTTTCAGGAGAGAGAAAACCAGGTTCTGGGCACAGGTCCTGGCAGCAAATGAGCCTAACCTCTGTGTTACCAATGGAGGGAAAAAAGGTGATAAAGAAGCCAAAGTTGGAATGGAAATTTTCCTAAGAGTGTTGTACACAAAACACTCTAAAACCGAAACTCTGGTGGAAGCTGTGTCATGGATACCCTGAGAATGGAGAGAGATGTGGTGGAGACCGTTATAAATATTTTGGGAGCATGATTTGGTGTGTGTGTGTGTGTGAGTGGGGAGACAACTGTAAGTATTCTGCAAACAGTGAAGGGCCTCCAATAACCATGCAAGGATCCAGTAGGAGATGGTGGTTAAAGGCTCCTAAAATTTTCTAAGGGATCAAAGGAGCCTAGAATTGTTGAGGAGCACACTCAGGATGGAATAGCAGAGGGTGACCGACACTAAGGTGCAGTAGAAGGGATCAGGCACTTTGGGACGAAGTAGCAGGGTTCCAGGTGTTCCAGGAGTACCAAGGGACTTACACACACACACACACACACACACACACACACACACACACACACACACACACGGAACAGCAGCCATCTGTCAATGAGGGCAAGAATCCACAAGAGGGCACAGGATCATCCCATGTTCTAGATGCTCCAAGACAGTCTCACTTCAAAGTATTCTGTTGCACTGTCCACATAATAAAATATCCCTGCACATGAAATTTTTGCTGGATTATTACTGAATAGATTGAGTCAATAGACAACAAAATATACATCTGCTATTGGCAAAAGGTGATGTGCAAAAGGGAAAGATGCCCAGAGTGTTGAGTTCAGTGAACAAGCTAGTTAAAACAAAGCACTGGGTACAATTCAGCTTGATTTTTAAAGACAGGTATGCATGCCTGCAGACATAGGAAAAGCTGTCAAAGGAGCTACAACTCTACAGTGTTAATGATGTTTGCTTCTAATGAAATTGCAAGTGATTTTTATTTTCTCCTGTATACTTTTTTGTATTCACTGATTGGTTTTTGTAGTTAGTATCTTTTAATTTTATGACTCCCCAAAATAAGATATTTTCATTCTGGTAATACAAAAATAAACCTAAAAAATTGGAAGCCAAAAAAGAGGAAAAATCACAATTATTTGTGGAAGCCACTCTCTACCTGCTCAACATAAAACGGATGAGCACAGGCCTCAGAGCTGTGTTAGAGCCCAACACTGACAAGCTAGGGTAGTGTCATGGCAACAAATACTGCAATACTCTGGAGTTTAACATTTTCACTTTCTTATCAAAATGTACACCTTTAAAGGTTCACAATAGGAACTATCATTCATTGGCATTAAAAAGATAATTTTAAACATGCCCTGGCTTTCCTTTCTCCACTCCCTTTTCTCCATTTCCTTAATTAAGGATTGGACAGCTAGATACTTTCCTTTTAAAAAATAGCCCACTGTATGGACATAATTAGGTAGTTAGAGATGCAATGTTTAAACTCTGTTGGCCATGTAACCGTGCTGTTTCAGTGTGTGAGTATTAGTCTTTCGGGCAGACACACCTGAATTTAAAGAGGTAGGCGTGGACCCTACGTGCTGGCAGCACCCAGTGTATCTGGAACGTTTGCAGTGCTCATTGGCAGAGGCAGTAACCACGGGATGCAATGAGACCAAGAGGAGATGATAAAAAAACAGGACAGGCTCCCAAAAAGAAAGAACAAAAGCTCCCTCCCTTTGCTCTTCTTGATGAAAGCCTTGTTTTTTTCATAGGAAGTTATAGGAAGGACCACAGATGACTGACTGCTGTCTCTATCTTTGGTACCTGGGTGGGTATGATCTCAGAGGAGGGGACACTGGTGGAGGAGCAGCAGGTCTGGGGGAAGTGGGTGAAGATGATGAGCTCAGTCTGAGACATGCTGTTTTTGAAGTTCCTGTGGGACATCCAAGTAGAGAGTGGGAAGGCAGTTGGATGTGTGTGGTCTGTAGCTCCAGATAATGCCTAGGAGACACAATGCGCTGGAAACAGAATCCACAGAGCTGCTTTTGGAAGATTAGGAAGACATCAGATTTGGGAGACATCAGTATGCAGTGAAAACAGAATCCACAGGGCTGATTAAGATCATATCCACATAAATCAAAAGAAAAGAGGATGGTGAATGGAAGCCTAAGAGGCTCCGACATTTATAAAGATGAGCAGAAGACAAAGATCCTACAAAGGAGACTGGAAAGAAACTGCCAATGTTTTTAGGCTAATGTGAACACTATTGTCAAAATATTTGACAATATTTCTGAATATGAATAGTGCAAATAGAGACACTGCGATCATTTTGTTGATTTTATCTAAGTGCAGTACAAATAAATGTCATGTTTGAAGATAAGGTTTCGGAGGCTTTTCCCAAAATAAATACAAGTACCAATAAACACATGAAAAGTTGTTCAGTCTCACTAATAAAAATGCAAATAAGAAATACACAAATTGTACTTCAGAGGTGACTGTTTGTATGTTTATTACATATGTTACTTGGGACTGACAAGGATGTAATGAAACAGACCCCCTCATCACTGCAGGTGGGACTAACTGGAGGGAAATTTAGACGAATTCATCAAGCATCATAAAAATCTTTATACATGTTGGCCCAGCAAGTCTGCTTTTTAGATTGACTCACATGCAATTAATTACATTTATGTAAAGAATTTATGTAAAAATATTTCTTCTACAGCATTATTCATAAAAGCAATAATTTAAAAATCTGAATGTATAATGTTATGGGAATAATTAAATTGTGCTATATTCATATGATGGAATAGTATGTAATCATTAAAAATCATGTTTTGAATAATTAAACAATTTCTATGGTGAGAAAATGGTTAGTGAAATATGCATAGTAATTCCAATTTATTATACACAGACACAGGAAAAAAAATACTCTAAAATAATAATAGTAGTTACCTGGTAATGATTGAATTGCAAATAAACCTTTCACTTTCTTCTTTAACATATCTACATTTTCTAAATTTTCTACAATGCACATTGTAATTTTTATACTTTAAAATATATTATTTTATTATATTATATATTATTTTATCATACTCTAATAGTACTTTCATTACTAAAACCTCTCTTTATTTCAAAATACCTCTATTATCTTTAAGGACATTTTTGTATCTCCTAACGAAGAATTTTGGTTCTAGTTCTTCCCTAATGTTGGCACAATTTTCTATCCTGCTGTTTTCAAAACAGAGGGCATAATGGATCAACACTGAAAGCTCCAATTAAATACTGACACTTATGTCAGACCAAGAAAAATTTAAATTATAGCCCTATAAAGTAAGAACTTGAGAGAAAAATTTATAATATTGGTTTTGACTGTGACTTGGATCTGAAAATGGAGACAGGGAGATTCTATGTTAACTGTCTAAAGCTAGTCATTCTAAACTGTTAGGAAGTGATTTCTGATCACTTTCATCAATAAAAGCCAACACTCAATTTCATTAGCTGGAAAACAAAAAGACTTGAAATCTTTTTGAAAACGTTATTCCTTTTTGAAAATTTTCATACAATGACCTTATTCATGAAATTTGTGCCCTTAAATCACATGCTAAGGTAAATCCACTTGCTAACTGGAACACTGAGAAATTACAAGCACAAGGCTGAATGTGCTAAAGTTTACTGCTTAGGAAAAAAAGAAAAGAAAAAGTATGTTAAATGATTACCTTAGATTGCTGTAATTGAGAAGGTTTTTTGATAAACAATTATGTAGAATCAAGAGATATTCACAACTGCTATCTTTCCTAATGATCCCAATAACTGGCTCAGAGTTTTGCCAAACATGTTTGATAAAAAGCCAAGAAAAAGAAACCATTGATTAAACTATTTTATTCAAATATGTATGAGTATAAATAAGGTTTCATCAACTTCAACTATAGATGAATAATAAAAGTAACAACCCAAATATTCTATTTACTAGATATATAATTATGTTCACTTTCAAAACATTAATTATCTGACTAAAAGCTATTTAATTCATATAGGTTTTAAGACTTTTTCCTATAACGGCATGCACAAGAAAAAGGTTTCATTGTTAGATCTTATATCCCAATTTTTGGTTTTCATAAAATATTACCAAAAAAGTATAGGTAAAATTAATTTTATGACAAAGTTCACAGCAAAAGTCAGTGAAGAAAGAAAAAACAGTTTGATGAATGAACGATTTCCCAACTAGTCAATTGATTAGCTAGTTGGGAAAAATTTAGATCTCCATCTCTCATCAAAATAAGTTCAAAATAAATAGAAATGTTAAATGTTTGGGAAAAAAATTTTAAGAAAAAAATTTTATCAGCTTGCTACCTGAAGAAGGACTTAGCTTTAAAAATGTAATTAGAAAAGAAAAGATGCAGATGGAAACACTAATATCCTACCTAATAATTGGCCCAAGAATGTAAGCAGAGGACTTATCAGAAGAGAAATAAAAACAGTACTAAAATATGAAAAATGTTCAACTTCACTAATATTCAAATAAATACAGACTAAAACAAGGTACTATTTTTAGCATCAAAGATCTTTTAAAATGAGAATAATACATTCTAGAAAAATTTATGTGAGAAAAAAATACTCTCAGCTACTGCTGATTTAAGGTGTGAATTGGTACACTATTTGTAAAAACTCAATTAGCAACAGATAATGAGCCATAAAATGTTCACACCTTTTAATATAGTAATCTACTTCCAGAACTCTTAAGAAGACAATCTGAAATGAGGGCAACTTTGTTGACTCCTCTGAGCAACAAAGGACTGGCCAGCAAAATATGTGCATGAGTGTCTATGTATGTGCACACACACATATTACAAAAGGCTAGAAGGAAATATCCTAAAATATTAACAGTGGTTTTCTGAGTAGGGATACTGTAGACCTGTGCTAACACAATAGCCACTATACACATATGACTACTTACATTTTAATTGAAATTAAATACAATTTAAACTTATTTCCTTCAGTCACATTAGTCATATCTCAAGGGCTCAATAGCTACATGTAGTTGGTGGCTACCATATTGGATAGTCAAGGTTCTTCTGAACAGTGCAGTTCTAAATTTTATATGTTCCTTATACTTTTTCCAAATTATTACAATATGCATTGTAGCAAATTCCTCTTATAAATAGAAAAAAATGAGAACAGAAAATGAGGTTAACAGAGAAAACACACTAAAGGTGCAGAGAACACATTCTCTAGAGAGAATCCAGGGAGACAGTACTCTGGGAAGAACAGGAAAGGCTAGAAAGAGACATAGGAATAATAGACATTCCTAGGAAAGGAAGGAAAGGACACAGAAATTCCAACAACAGGGGTGGGGAAGGAAGCAATTATAGAAGAAGTTACAGGTTCTTATCTCTCCCACTCACCAGCCATTACAGCTGCTGACCGCTGAGCTGGCTCAAAAGGACATTTCCCCCGGCCACTCTCAATTCTTTCAACCTGCTGGAAACTGGACACAGCCTACAGACCAGAAGGGGGCAATTGGTTTAGGGGTCATGGGGAGGTTCATGATGAAAATTACAAAGATGGTCAGATGAAGGAAAAGCCCAATTCCCACTCCTCTGCTACCATCCCCATATTCCTAGTCTGCTACTCCTGATTCCCCTGCCCACTCCTGCATTTCCCACCTCTGCCATCCCTCTTGTCATCACTTTATTCCTCGTCTTTCAATTCCCCTAGTACCCAACTACCACAAGCTCTGATGAAGGAACACCTAGGATGGCCCTAGATGACACTGAGAGTCTGAAAGGCAGATTTTTCCTCTGAAATGCTGCTGAAATGTAGGGTTTGCAGCTGCCTAGAGAATGTGCTACATACAGGACAAGGAGGACCAGGGAAGACAACAGGCCTCCTGAGGCCTGATGCCCTTAGGAAGGGTAAACAAAAGTAGCATCTGATATAAGGCCATCTGAAGCCCAGGGGTCTAAAGAGAAGGGCCATCCTCTTCCTACTCCCACCCAAAAGACGAAAGACAGGACCAGAGTCAAGGATACAGAAAAGGAGGAAGAGAATCTGCAAAGTCAGTGAAGGCCTGAAACTCAGGTCAGAATTTGAGGATTTGCTAAGTAAATGCCTTCCTCATCCAGGGACTCTAGAAGGAGTGACCTGGGAGGGGATGAAAGGTGTGAGAGCCGGCCATAAGTTACCTAAGCTAAGCATCATGCACTAAGAGAGGCTTCAAGATAACATCTAAAAATAGAATCAGGAATGATTTCAACCTAGAACGGACAGGCAGCATTAGCTGTGGCCGGTCAGGAATCAAAGATACGGCATGGAAGTGCCAGACATATCTCTGGCTCACAAACTAGTGTGGACATAAGGTGTTTCCTGGGGGCCTAACCACTGGGATTGTAGTTGGAGTAGTAATGTAGATGTATGTCCCCTGAGCATAAGTACATTACTGGCCCGTTATGACTGGCCCATTCATGTCTATTTGCTGTACTGGCAAGCAAGGTTTTATTTTATGGAGGGAGTCTTGGAAGAAAGCTTGTTAAAACTAGATGTGACCTGAGGTCCCCCAAAAGGTAATACTGGGTCAAAGAGTTTTCTGGAATAGAAGACCAAGCACCTTACTTGTGTGGCAGTGGCAGCATCCTAGCCTGAGGAAAAAGTGACAATTCAGTGAGAGATTATCAAGATGCCTGGGCCTTTGGAAGCAGGGTTAAAACCTGCTGCTGTGGCCCTTCTCAACCTCTCACCTCCTTTTTGCGATGCTGCCTAGACTCGTCTCCAATTTACTCTATATATCCAACTCAGAATAATATTCATAGACTACCAATCACTGACTTAATAATTTTTGAGCAGGAGAATGACAAAATAGCTCACTATTGCCTGGAGTAGAAACTCTTTAGCCCAAGTTACTTATTCTCCAATACTTCTTAAAAGGAACTCTTTCTTCTAACCAAACCTGGATCACCTGTTATTCCTAGAAACACAAAATTATGTTTCCCCATCTCTATGCCTAAAACTACTCCCTTACATTTCACCAAGGACTGAACAGATGAGCCTTTTCTCAATTCTTATTCTCTTTAATCTTTAGTTACCTTTTGCTGCTTTTGACTTACTCCCCTCCTGGAAATGTTTTATTCCTTGACTTTCTTGAAACTTCACCCTGGACTCCTTCCTCCTAATTGTTTCTCCATCTCCTTTGGTTGTTTCTCTTCTTCTTTCTAGCCCCTAACTATGAATCCTAAAAATCTATCCTTAGTCTTTTTCACATACACGTTAAAGACCCCATTTACTTTTATACTGCCAGCCAGACCTTCTATGCAAATCATTCCCCAAACCCCACAAGTCCGAGGTCCATCTGAGGTCTTCCAACTCTAGTCCACCTTTGCACTTGACTACTGGACTTCCTCACAGAGATGGCTTAACAGCCTCTTAAAACTCATCATGCCAAAACTAGTCCTCTTCCAATTTCCCGAGATAGAATAACTGTTATCCAGGTTTACAGCCTTTGAACAAGTGAGCCTCCTATTAAGCAAACAGGTTATTATAACTGTATAGTCAAAGTATATGTATTAGGGTTTCAAAGGGGCAAGACCACTGTACTACATTCTCTCTCTGAATGTTGAGATTCTTCCTTGTGTCGTCATTATGTCAATCAGCACATCGTTTATGGTGAAGGCGTGTACCTCAAGCTGAATGCCAGAGCTAGATAGGAAGGCTCTCACTAAGGTGTGGGGTTGGAATCCATTCTTCCTTCTTGGCCAAGGACCTTTCCCAGGTGGTTGGGGAGACGAGTCAGGGGAGATGGCCCCTGTTACATGAAACAGGTCAAATATCACAAGAAATTCAAGCCAGGTAAGCTCTTCTGTGTTGCGGATTGGGCTAGGGGGTCAGGGCAGTGGAACAGGGCCAGCAAAGCTGGATTTGAATCTTGGCTCTTCCTCTGCTAGCTACATAACATTAGACATGGTACCTAACTTTTCTGAACTTTCATTTTATTGCCTGTAAAATGACCAGAAATAATACCTAAATATTATGATGAAGTGGTGAGAATTAAATTCAATCACGAATGTAAAGTACCCAGCACCAAGCCTGGGCCAGAGTACTCAATTGAATGTGTAGTCTTGTCATTTTAAGCCTAGCATTTTTCTCTTAACTGATGGAGTTCCCTCATAAAAAACAAATTAAAACATTCTCTTCCAATAACTGATGAGCTGTTGCTGAAGGGCAGCACTCCAAATCATTGGAACTAATAGGTCCAGTGCTTGAACTTCCTTTTGTAAGAACCTTCATTTCTCCAAGCAATCAACTCTGAGCAAGTTGTTGTGTCTGATGCAGCTTAGCTAGTCAAAACTCTCGGGTACTAGTTATGCACAGTCTCTAAGTCCTCAGTCTGGGACATGAGAGTTTCAGCACTAAGCATAAGGCAAGAATTTGCTCAAGCAGGTGGGCATTGCCAGATAGCAGGATAAGATGGGCAGGTAAAGGCAGAAGAGAGCATTCAGAAAGTCTAGAGGGCAATCTCAGTGTGTTACTTGAAGGTTTAACACAGCTGATGTTTCTGCTACAAATAAGACTTAACAGAAGGGCAGTCCTTCATTTCATGAGCCTGCTATATGGTTGAGAAAAAGAGCTGAAAGTTGTGGGAATGCACAACCAGACCCCTGGTTTCGCTCTTGGTGCTGATATTCCTTAAGAGTGGACAAGGGTCCAAGTCACACCAATCCCAGCAGGTGTGTCCAGAACATTTTCTGTCTGGTTACCTAACAACCATTAGGTTCCCACCTCAGAAAGCCAACGAAAAACAGAAGGCCCTAGGATACTAACTTGGAGTGACTCTAATGTCTACAAGCCATGGGCTTGTTCTGATATTCTGATATTCATACCCATGGGCTCCCCAGCCTGCACAGATTAAAACAGGACAAATGTAGCAATGACAGTTCTACAGCTACTTTGTGAGCCTTGAGAGAACTATAGGGAAACTTGATATTCAATATTACCTGATAGAATACAGAGATTTTCAATACCACCCTGACCTGGGAGACATTCCCAGGATGACAAGATGAGGTAGCTATCCACACTCTGAAGCCTGGAGTCTACATCCACATTATGAAAAGGGCACAGCACAAACCCAACCAAACCCAAGGGCAGACCAGAGGGACTGACTATATATCAAGCATCACAATTACAGTATTCTAAGCCAGAGATATGAGGATGGTCTTTAACAAAGAGAGGTTTGGAGGTACACACTGTCTAGATCCAGGTGGCAAGGATTACTGAAGACTGCAAGAGGGTCAAGATCTGCAGTTAAAGATCAGGGTCAGGAAAAAGAATCATTTCCCTCCCTCTTGTTGCTGTAAGGAGCAGGAAGGGAAGACCCTGGACAAAAAGGACGCATGAAGCTTTCAACTCATCACAGGGCCTTGATACTAACATTTGCTGCCAGGGGACCAGTGATGGACTACTAGATAACTGATGGGAAAAGATGAAGATTCAAAAACATAAAGACCTTTTCTGAAATATCACCAGTACCAAGCACTTTTGTGACCATGACTAGCCTAGATGTGATCAGGAGTATATATGTCCCAAGCCTGCCTGGGTGTGAGCAATGAACATGACCTAGAAGAAAACATGGTTCACAGAGTGGCCACCTTGAAGGCAAGACCCAGAGTATGGACCAGCAGGTGCTACATTAATGGGCACTGACCTGAGAAGCTCATGAGAGCAGCAGGGCACAGCCCACAAAGAATGAAGTTGGTAGTGGAGCTGGGAGAAGGTGGCGAGAGTCACATGCCATGGGATGAAGAAATAGGCATGGACTATGATGATTAAGAAATGGACCAAGAAAAAAAAAGAAAGAAAGAAAAGGACCCAGGCTGCCTGGACAATGCATACATAGGACAAGGATAACATGACTCCCTAGTCTCTGAAGTAGTCTCTCCTGGATTTCTCCTCTCCCCATCCCAGCTAGCATCCCTAACCTCCTTCACCACCCCACTACATCTCTCTTTACACTTAGTATAACTTACCTTCTACAGGCAACCTCCCTCCCCACCCTTTTGTACCCTCCTCCAGTGGCAAAAGCTCCACCCTGTGAGGACATCCCTCACCCCCAAAGCTTATCATGCACAAGCATTGCCCTGAGCATGCCCCCCACCATGGTCACTCACAGACGACCCTTCCCGTCCTCCCACCCCATCACTCACAATAACCCCGCACTTCGGATCAAAAGCGAAGGTGCCACAAGTGAGCAGGTGAGAGGCATTGGCAATGGCGAGAATCTGGACAAAATTGTGACATTCGTCCTGGGGGTCAGAGATGGTTAGAGAAAATCAGAAGCAGCAGGTACAAGGAAAGGTAGGGTAGTGTCAGGCCAGTTAGATGCAGCTCTGCGATCAGAAATGATGGGTGATGATATGGTGTTAGAGTCCCTGCCTGGGCCCATTAGGATGGCAGCACTGCAGGGGATTGACACAGAGTCAGGGCTAGGCCAAGGTCTTAATTGACACTCAGGACAGGGCCCAAATCTACACCTACCTCTTTCTTGCCTTTCTTCCTACAGTTCTGCCTGTGGGCCTCAGGCACTATCCAGTCGATCTGAAAAAGAAGGAATGATGATTTCCCCCAGATTCTCTCCCATCTTCTCCCAAGTCAGGGTAGGTAACACAGTTGCACAACCTCCATCAATTGAGGAAATTCAGAGACACCCCCCTCACCCCTAGGGTAGTGTTTTTAAAACTGCAGGTCTCTACCTATTGACTAATGAAATCAATTGTGAAGTCATAACCAACATTATTTTTAATGAAATATGTCAGAATGTATCATATATAGGAGAGTACATATTGGTTCAAGAAAATTTTTTTTCCATGCACACTTTGTGTACCAGCTCAAAATGTACCATATATTTCTCACTACAGGGTGGTCAAAAAAAAGTTGGAAAGCTACTAAACTAGAATAATGTGATTCTAATGATTCTTCTGCACACTGTTACCTAAGACTTGGTCACTGTGGCCTCCTCCCATAGCCTCCCTGGCTACCATAAGCCTCCAATCACCTTCAGCTGAGATAATGTAATTAATGACCTCCCCTTATTCATTTTCACCAACACTTCACCTCCTACCACAACATCCCCCGCTCCCCACTACATCCCATATAACCATGGACCTCATTACATGCTCTGGGGTCTTCCCCATTCTTATCTCTCACCCTGTGGGGTCTCTTCCCTGAGAAAGGTAGAGATAAAGCGAAGATGGTGTCCCGGGCGCCAACATAAAGTGTATGGGTAGCAGGATCCACAAGGAGAACAGAGTAATTGTATGTCTGAGGGACGGTGAATCGGGTGAGATAGGAGTCAGCCTCTGGCAGAAAGAGAGAGTGAGAGGGAAAAGTGATATCAGCCTTTGCTTCATGAGGGTTAGGTCCACAGGGTAAAGTCAAAGGGGTCAATTTTTGTTTCCTTCCAAGTACCATTTATTTAGCAGCCATCAGGGGGAAAAAACAGCCTGACAGGCCATCTAACTTTCCCAAAGATAGATAGCTGAATGGGCCAGAATATTTAGCACACAATCCAGTCATGTATGCTTTTTCTATAAAAAAAAAAATACTTTATTAAAATAACAGCATCAATATTAAGTCTGTAATTTCTGTTCATAGCAACATGACATACAATTTGAAAATACCTATACAAGGTACAAGTACTTTCCTCTCTGAATTTTCCTTTTTTAAAAAAATCACTACATAATAACTTTTTTCAACTTAGTAGGGAAATTCTTCACTCTTTTCACTAACATATTAGGAAACTATCTTCTCTCTCTCCCACAGCCCCTGACCTCCTCCCACCCCCATTCCACCCAAAGAGGTAGGAAGTATAGTGGGCAAGACCGTAGGCTTTGGAAACGAATCAGCCCGAGGTTAAATCTGGCTCTTTCACTTACCAGCTGTATGATCTGGAGTAAGTTATTTGCCCTCTCTGAGCATCACTTTCCTCATCTGTAAATACCACCATCCAGGGTTGTTGAGAGAATGAAATGAGATAGTATATATGGAAGCATCTGACTCACACTACATGTTTCACAAGTGGTTTCTTTCTTACTTTCTTAAGTATGAGGTTTGTTTTGGCCAAATCTAAATCTCACATTAGCATTCAAAATTTTATCTATTTAAAGATTATAACAAATAAGTTAGCATAATTTACCTTTTTAGCTCAATGTCTGGCTCTGGGGGTCCTATCCCTGCACCAATACAGCTCTGTTCTACCTGCTTCATCTGCTCGGCTACCCTCAAGGACAGATAGAATGGCCAACAGCCATTCATCCCTAGATTTGCTGATGTATGGAGCCCCACCCATCTTTCACATCCACATTCCTAACTGTGCAGTATCTCTCATGCTTAGAGTAAGCCCTGGATCCCCCAACCTCCCTTTGTATCCCCAGCTCTGCTTCATCTTGCCATCTAGACCTCTCTGGATTCCTGAATATCACCCCAACCTGGCAACCTCAACTCTATGTAGTGGCTATTCTCCAGCACAAACTGAAAGCCCAGGCTCTGACCACAATTTCGTCTTCTGGATTCAAAACATCCCTATATGTCACTGGTGTGAAGTTTAGACTCTAAATTTAGACTCTAAATCGCCCAGTTGTGAGTTTTTGCCAACAGGTTGTACTCTCAGCTTCACTTAATCTGTCTCCCCAAAGTGCTAACACTCAATGTCCACTGAGAAGAAAACAAGATCTACAGCCACAGTCGTGCCCACCTCAGCAGAGAGCCTTTAAAGCGGTCCAATAACCACTTTTAACCTTACGGCATCCCCTGGCTTCTTTGCCATCTTTTGAAAGGACCATGTCTCCTTCCTTCTTTTTTTCTTTCTGAAAACTTTAAAAATCATGTCAACAGAATTTTAAGTCAACTCACTGAATGGTTCCCCAACATTCAATATAGGGGATGGGTAGAGAGAGTAGGCAACGTTAGAAGTTAGGGTTATGATGGATCAGATAATGGGAGAATGTGAGTTGGTGTCAGATGTGATAGGACTGGGAAAGTGGGTTAGAGAAGATTAGGGCTGAGAGCAGGGTAAAGGGGGTAAGGCGATAGAACGGAAGACATGGGAATGAATCTGAGAAGTGGGCAGATGAAAATGCTGAGCTGGTAATCAGAAGAATGGGTGGTTGGAGTAGAATAAAAGATCTATGGGCTTCTGACTGGCATGACCCACACAGGCGCATGTCTGGTAGGAGGGTAACGAGGGAGAGCGAACTTCGAAATGGATGACCTCGGGCAACTCCCATCCCCTCCCTGGGCCTCGGTGCCCGAGTCTGCACTACGACGGGCTTAATGCTCCCGCGCGCGGTCCTGCGAATAAGCGGCCGCGGGAGCCGCCAGGGTGTGTCCAGGGGAGCCGAGATGCGAGGCCCCCGCCCAGGGACGCTGTGGAGCAGCCCCGCGTGGGCGTCCCGCCTGGAATCGGGCGGGGGTGGGCAGCGCGGTACGCCGCACACAGAGCCGAGGGGCCCCGGGTGCGGCTGCCCCAGTCAGGAGGGCAGGTGGGTACAGGCACCTGCGGGCGGGGCCTGGGCGTAGCGCGAAGGGCTGAGGGCGAGGACGCCCGCGCCTTACCGGAGATGGAAAGCGAGGTCCTGGGCACCGAGCGGGGGACGCGGGTGGACACCTGACCACTCAGCACCGCCAACAGCAACAGCGGGAAATGCGAGCCGGGAGGCGGCCCGGGGCCCGGGCGCGGCCGCACGGAAGAGGCCGGCATCTTTGGCTCCGCCTGGCTGCCGGGTGGGGCGCACCCTACCCCTTCAGCCCAGGGCCGCTGAACCGCTGGCCTTGTTCCCCCTCGTTTCTCCTCACCGAGGCAGGGCCTGCGGGTAGCAGACGAAACGCAACCCGGCTCCGCCCTTTCAAGAGGGGGCCAATGGCCGTGCTGATTTTCTCCTTCAGCCAATCGGGGTTGAGTGGAGCGTAGGGCTGAAGAGATGAGATGCCCAACTCAAGGAGAGGCGGAGCTAGACCCAGGTGTAGGTCGGAGTTCTTCTTCCGAATTGGGCTGCAGGTGTCACGCGAGGACTGCTAGTAAAATTTTCACAAAGTCACACCTATTATCTTTAATTCAAGAACTAAACCCTAATATTTTCTATTGTATTACATTTTATTCTATTTCATTTTTTTTAAATGCTGGTTACAGCCCACTAAATAGATCGTAATACCTATTAATGGATTGAGTTCCCCCCTTTGAAGAAAATCACAGCCCTAGGCAGTCTCATTTATACCAATTTAATTAATATCTCTTTCTAAATTTACAACCCTAGTCCATATTTCTCTCTTCAGTTTCTGACACATACATGCAACTGCTTATTGAATATCTCCACTGTGTCCCACAGGTACCTTGATTTCAACATGTCCAAAATTGAACTGTGATCCTCAACCCCCACACAAGCTCGGGTAACTGGGCACATGGTAGAAGCAACGTTTTCTGTCTCTATATATAGTACCACTATCTTCCCAGCTGTCCGAGCCAGAAACTTTGCATTCATTTATTTAATAAATATTCATTAAATTACTACTATGTCCAAGACTCTGTCATTCTGGAATCCTCTTAATCAATCCAATCGATAACCAAGCCCATTATTTTAACTCCTAAATATCTCCACCACATCTCTTCATCTTCCTACCAACACCCTAATTCAATCTATCATCTCTTGCCTAGGCTAATTCCTACTCCATTCTTGTCTCCATCTCCATCCATCACTCTAATTCCAGCCCCCAATCCATTCCCCTTAGGACAGATAAAATGTTTTCTCTAGTACATTAATTAGACCATATCATTCTTTTGCTTAAAACACTTCAGTCCACCTAAATCCAAAATATAGTCCACAAAACTTCACATGTTCTGGTCCTTTGCCCTACCTCTTCCACATACTAGTCTTCTGGACTGGTTGATTTTGTTCATCCCACCAGAATTCCCTCTGCATAGAATGCTCTCCATGCCCCTTGCTTGGCTAACTCCTATTCACTCTACTGATTCAGCTCAGAATGATGATACCTTTCTCTAGGAAACATGTCCCAACTCTGTGCTTTCCTAAGTGCCCCCATGACCTTGTACTTCCTGTAACACATACCGCGACCACATTGCTATTGCCTAAGTACTTGTCTACCCTTCACAGACTTTAAGCCCCAGTAAGACAGGGCTCATTATATTCTTAGAGCCTAGCACAGTGCCTGGCATATCATAGACAGTCAGTAAATATTTGGAGGATGTTTGTTTAATATCTTTATTAGTGCCTATTACATTGCCTGGAATTATTTGTTAAAATATTCATGTGTTAGTCTGGGTCCTCCAAGAAGCAGACACCAAGATGAGATTAAACATACAAAGATTTTATTAGGAGAATCACCCATGAGAGAAAACGTGGAAGGAGCAGGGAGAGGCTGTGAGAGCAGTCAGATGTGATGCAAGTCTGACCCTAAGTGGAGAAGAAAGGGAAGGAAGAATCCTAGACTGTAAGAATCCAGCAAGGCTGATGAAGAATCACCGAGCCAAAATTGCCATTAAAGGAATTCTGTGTCTCCCAGTATCAAGCCTGCCTTAGTACACCCACCACATTGTCGTTAGCTGGGAGAAGCTTGTGGAAAGTGAGGTCTCCATGCAAATATGGCAGTGCATTCTAAAGCACTAGCTCATGCCCTTGATCAATTATCCTTGTAGTTGAACGTCTGCAAGGTACTTTCTTAGCAATCAGTTTGTCACCCTCAGAGTTTAGTGGGGTCTCCAGGAAATCATGTCATAGTCCCCCAAATCTGACATAGTCCTTAGCACATTTTTCAATCAGTGCTACTCCAGATGGATTAAACAACATATACAGAGATTGTAGGTGAGAGCAGTGGGTGTTGTGGTTTGGAGCTGAATGAAGATATTGTTGGAGTTGAGCCTGGTAAGGTAGGTGGGGTCAGTTATAACAGGTCTTATAACCAAAAAGGAAACACAGTTTTTAAGCCAAAGAATGACATGACCATATGTTTTTACAAGGATAATCCTAACATCAGTGTAAAAGATAATCTGGAGATTAGAGACAGAGAGACTAGTTTGGACTATGTAGAAGACCTGTTGAGAAACTACCCTTTATACTGAAAAACAGGAAGTGTATTAGACATCAGATTCCTACTCCTAGGGCACATGGGTTAAATGTTTCTGGTTTCACTCCAAGGAGAAGTTGAGAGGAGCAAAAGCGAATTAAAGGGTGTAGAACATAGGCTGGTGATTTTATTCCTATTTATTCTACCCTGTCCTGAGCTACTCATTGGTAAATTGACTTCCCCTCCCTCAACCTGCATCTCAGGCAATGAACTGAGGCAGGTGGGGGTGGGGGGGCAGACAAAAATAAAAGGAAAATGGAAGTGCTTGTCCATTTCTGATTTGTACTAGCATTATCTTTGCCTCTCCTATATGTAGGCTAATGCGGAGAAAAATTCCCATTTAACCGGGTAGACTTGAAGAAGGGCCAGGACACTCCTATTCCAACTGGATTTTATCAAAGGCACTATAGAAATCCACAGCAAGTAAATGAAAATGAATATGAGAATACAGGGGCACCCCTCATGAAATTGTGGAGTTTGAAAAGACTTCAAAGAGCTTCCTGATGGAAGACAAACCTCCAGCTTCCCTGAGGGCAGGGACCATTGCTGTGTGTCTTCTGTACCCGAGTCCTAATACAGAGCCTGACACATAGTGTGCCCGTGACAAATATTTATTGAATGAAAGATAGGCTGACCATGAATGAATGAGTGAATGAGTGAGTGAGTGAGTGAGTGAGTGAGTGAGTGAGTGAATGACATAGAGGAGAAAGGTTAAAGCCAAGAACACGATAATGCTTCATGGGGGGTAGCTGAGAAGTGTGAAGTTTAGCATAATATTCTCCACAGAAGTCCAAAACTCTACCAACGGCCAAAGAAGAGCTGTGCTCCCGACAAGCCGGGGCTTGGAGACCGGGGTCCTGAAGTGCAGCCTGAGGCGAACCCTCACGCAGTTCGCGCCGTGAGCCGCTCCGGCGAGCCGCCGCCAGCCTGAGGGGGGCGCCTTCCGCTGCGCAGGCGCGGACGAGGAGCCGAAGGGCCAGGTAATTCGTTCTCTGCCTTCCTACACGCGAGCTTCTCCGCACCTCAGGGCAGGAGAACGGCTAAGGAGTGCCGCCAGGAGGAAACAGGAGGAAAACAGGAAAAGCCACCTCGAAGGTTGGGCTTCGGCCAGCTCGTGTCCGCCCTCAGGCAGGTGTTGGCAGCTTAGTCCCGGGATAGGACTGCCGCTCAGAGGCCCAAATCCACCGCGGATCCGGGGCAGCCCTGGCACTCGTTTCTGAGGGCAGGACAGGCAGATGCTTTGAATCCGGGGAGGGCTATCCCAAGCCTGGGGACCGGGACCCTCTTGCGTCAGTCACGGTGGACGCCGTGCCTATGACCCTCGACATTTTAAGGGGCCAGCGAAAATGTTCTAACTTCTTGTAAGATCAGAAGAAAACCATGAAGGGATCAAAAAAAAAAAATGTGTAGATTATTTTTCTTACGTCGGAAAAAAAGTGAAATTTTTAGGGCACGCAAAAATCTATTAATAGATTCCTCATATTTTTTTAATGAGGAAGGGGCCCACGAAGACAAAAGTGCTCAGTTTCCACGAAATTTTTAATTCATCGTTGCAGGAGAGAGAATCAGTGAATCATTTATCACACATAAATTGTCCTAAAGGCTATAAAAGCATGGTTTAAGTGCTTTTATTAGGGCATGTAAAGGAGTCCTAACCTATTAAGACCTTCTGTTGCCTAAAGAATGAGTAAGATTAAGGAGGAGAATGCTCAGAAAAGAACGACAGCAGAAACCACTGTAAGATCCACAGTTTGTGAACTTGAAAGGCGCCCCATGAACTGGGTAGGGTGGAAGGGGTTTAGGCAAGGGATGGCATGGCATGAGGATGGAGAGTTGAAAAGAAGACACAGTACAGAATTTCGGAGCCAGAGTAAGGATTTTGGATTTTGTCCCAAGTGCAAATGGACACCATTGAATGGTTTTTAGTAAGGGAGTAACTTGATGGCTTTTGGTGGTTCAAGGCCCAGTTCCAGGTTTAACCAGTTTGCAGGGGGATACCAGTAAGAGGATGTTCTTGGCAAAAGTGGAGAGTATGGTATAGAGTCAGAAATAGTCAGATGCTGCTTAATACTATGCTCAGGTGCCTCAGATGCATTAATTGATCATGTTTGAGGGTATAGGGAAGAGAGCTGCCTCTTACCTCATTTAAAGTACAGTCTTGGAATTGCACACAGTGTGGGATCTAAAAATGGCTGTGCAAGCTGAAACCATTCAAAGTGATTTTAATAATCAATGGGAAAAATTACATTTATTCCAGGACTTCTCAAAATTGTTGTCAAATGTTAAAAGCTCTCTTATTGTTGGTTATAGTGTACAGGGAAATAAAAAATAATAGAACTAGTATCTATTTTTAACACTATAATTTAAAACATTAGAAACATTGAGAATTAAAGTGTTTTATTTCTTGGTAAAAATTTTCAATAGTAGTTTGAATAGTGCTTGTGCTTGTCTTCTTCCCAAGGTATAACTTATGATAGAGCAAGCATCTTTTCCATGCCCTAGCAAATTCTTGTACTCTTAAGTTTGAATCAGCTTACAACATTTTATCCTTTTTGCTCTAAATTTTGTAAAATACCTCAAAGGGTCCCTCTTTGATAATATGAAGGTTTTTTGCCAGTGGCACTTTGTCTGGGGCATCTTTTTTTCATAACCACTGTTTTGGTTGGTAAGTTCACCTTCACTAACTTCCTCTGGCTGTTGATCTAGAGTCTATCAAATGATGTTGTCAACATTCTCACAATCAGCTCTTTCTTCTCCATTTATAACTCCATTTATGTTTGACTCAACATTCACTTTTACTCTTATATCACTTACCTTTTCTTTGCTACACTTTTATCTTTGCTGACTAATTCCCTCTTTCAATGATCTATTTTTGTAAAGTGTCCCATGGGCTTATTACTAAGAAACAAGGAGGTAAAACAACTATACACTTTGTTATCTGTGCTTAAACTAAGAGATCTACAATGACAAGTACCTGACAAACTTTGGAGAATTACATAATTGATCACTGATCATGATGTGTATCTATTATCTACATAATGATTTGTGGACTGAAGAGCTAGTTGTGATCTGTACTTTGTGTGAATACTCAGTATTCTACAGTAGCTGAAATTTTAAATGTGTTGATACGTACTCTTGTTATTTAAACTGTATTTTATTTGAGATTTGTATATATATTGGAACCATGAAAAATTAGAACTACCTATATGCTGAAATGGCAGAGTTTGAAATGTGAGGGAAAATGGGCAGGAGGATTAGAAGCTCATTCTGTATTAAATAAGGTCTCTGTCTTATGTGAAACTACCCGTCTGTGTGTCAGCCTCAAATTCAGCATTACGATGGTCCCATGCACTTAATTTTAAAAGTACAGTTAAAAGATATTTATGATACGTACTTTTTTAGTAAATACTTTAGCTATTGACTCGGACTTCTGGTTCAAGATTACTTTCAACAGATTAGCATATTCATTCATTTATTTGTTCATTTTGCCCAGCACATAACTGGAACTCAATAAAAAATTATTGAATGAACAAATGCTAACTTCCACTGCCCGTAAAGGAAAGTTTGAAAGAGAGTAACCTCACAGATTTATTTCGAGGAACACATTTATGCCCTCTTAGGTCCTTTTTAAAGATCCTAAATTCCAAAGAGTGTCTGAAAATTATCATAAACACCTTTCTCTTGGATCCAGGAGCAACTTTTTTAAAGTTTTATTTTCCCTGCATTCTTTAGATATAATTTATATAAAATCATTTTAGTTCCTAGAAGTGGAGACATTTTTTAATATTAAAAATTATTTTATGTTTGTCTTAATGTTCTTTTTGAAATATGTTTATTGTTAAGTATAATGTACATATAGGATATTTCATAAAACATGAACATAGTTTAATAATTATAAAGTGAGCACCCGTGTACCCACAATAAAGATCAAGAAATAGAACATGGCCAATACCCCATAACCTCCCCTTTTGTCCTTTCTAATCATAATACCCTCCTTCCTTTCCAGAGAAAATCATAATCCTAATTTTTGTGATAATAATTTCCTTGCTTTTTAAAAATAGTTTTACCATTATGTACATATCTCTAAACAATATAGTTACTTTGCTTATTTTATTTTTTGTTTTTTTCAGTTTCTCTTTTTATAGTTTTTCATATATTTTATTGATTATGCTATTACAGTTGTCTCATTTTTTTCTCCCCTTTATTCTATTCCCCTCCACTCTGCACCCCACCTCCTACCAACATTCCCCACCCTCTTAGTTCATGTCCATGGGTCATACATATAAGTTCTTTGGCTTCTCCATTTCCTATGCTATTCTTAACCTCCCCCCTGCTTATTTTGTACTTTCTACTTATGCTCCTTATTCCCTATACTTCTTTTCCCCATTCTTCCCCATCCCCCCTCCCCTCTGTTTTACTGTTCATAATTTTTTATCTTCTTTTTCTTTAATAAGTCCCTTTAATGTTTCATATAATAAGGGCTTGGTGATGATTAACTCCTTTCACTTAACCTTATCTGGGAAGCACTTTATCTGCCCATCCATTCTAATTGATAGTTTTTCTGGATAAAGTAATCTTGGATGTAGGTCCTTGCCTTTCATAACTTGGAAAACTTCTTGCCAGCCCCTTGTTGCCTGAAAAATCAGCTGATAGCCTAATGGGCACTCCTTGGTAGGTAACTGTCTCTTTTTCTCTTGCTACTTTTAAGATTCTCTCCTTATCTTTAATCTTGGGTAATGTAATTATGAAGTGCCTTGGTGTGTGCTTCCTTGCGTCCAACTTCTTTGGGACTCTCTGAACTTCCTGGATCCCCTGGAAGTCTATTTCCTCGGCCAGATTGGGGAAGTTCTCCTTCATTATTGTCTCAAATAAATTTTCAATTTCTTGCTCTTCCTCTTCTCCTTCTAGCACCCTATGATTTGGGTGTTGGAACATTTAAAGTTGTCCCAGAGGTTCCTAAGCCTCTCCTCATTTTTTTGAATTCTTGTTTCTTTGTTCTGTTCTAGTTGAATGTTTATCTCTTCCTTCTGTTCCCAGTTGTTGATTTGAGTCCCAGTCTCCTTCCCTTCACTGTTGGTTCCCTGTATGTTTTTCTTTATTTCATTTTTCATAGCCTTTGCTTTTTCCTCCATTTTGCGACCATAGTAAACCAGTTCAGTGAGCACCCTGATTACCAGTGTTTTGAACTCTGCATCTGATAGGTTGGCTATCTCTTCATTGCCTAGTTGTATTTTTTCTGGAGTTTTGATCTGTTCTCTCATTTGGGCCATATTTCTTTATCTCGGAGCACCTTGGAATTCGTTGGAAGGGGCAGAGCATTAGGTATTTGCCAGGGTGGGGCAACCCAGGTCACTGAGTTGTGACTCTGTCTGTGGGGGAGGGGTTCAAGAGGAAACAATGCTGCTCGCTCGGCTCTCAGCTGGCTTTCAGTCACTTCCCCTGCTACGCACAAGCAAATTGGGCCCTTACAGTGCTGATTCCTGGGTGGGTGGGTTTGTGTATGTTTTAGGACCCTGTGGGTCTCCAGTGGACTCTCCTGTGAGTTTTTCCTGCCATTGCAACCCCCATTTTTTTATAGCCAGAGGTTTTGAGGCTTTCTTTTCCCACACTAGAACCTTGGATTGCACAGTCTGTCTCCCTTCCCAGGTGTTCATCCAGTTTATCTGCATGCAAATGTGGGACTGCCTGGGCCTCCAGCAGCCACCTTGCCATGTGTCCTCTCCACCTCAGCTGCCCCTCTCCACTCCTCCTACTGATCTGGTTGAATGTTTCTTCTTTAGCACCTTGGTTGTTGGACTTCCATACAGTTCAATTTTCTGGCAGTTCTGGTTTTTTTTTTTTTTAATTTGTTGTTGTCCTTCCTTTGCTTGTGTGAGGAGGCAAAATGTATCTACCTATGCCTCCATCTTGGCCAGAAGTCCCAGTTACTTTGTTCATTTTAAAAATGTAAATGGAATCATACTATATATATTCTTTGTATCTTGCTCCTTTTATTCAATATTGTTTCTTAGAGTCGTCCATGTTGTTGCATGTAACTCTAGTTTACTCATGTTTATTGTTGTATGTGTAAATATACCATAATTTAGCCATTCTAATGTTGATTAGCATGTCTACTATTTTCAGTTTGAAGTAATTGTGAAAAAGGCTATTATGAATAGTCTTTTCACTGCCACAATCTGACTTTGTTCATGCACCTTATGCATGTCATTATTCACAGATTATATGATTGTGAACGAAAAATATCCAAAAGGATCTATGGGTAAATCATTATAATTAGTAAAAGTTGCAGCAAGGTTGTTAAATACAAAATCATTATACAGATATCAATTACATTTCTAGGCATTAGCAACAAACTAAAAACAAAATTTAAAAAGGTGTCATGTAATTAATATTAAAATTAGCAAATCACAAAGAATAAAATTTAATAAAATGGGAGAAGACCTTTTGAAGAAGATAAAACTAAATTATTTTATATTTTCTATGTATACAATCATATCATCTGCAAACAATGAGTTTTATTTCTTTCATAATTCTTTTCATATATCACTCTTTTCAATTTGCTTATATGTTGTTTAGGATTGTTACATCTAAATTCATGAATGAGATCATCCTATAATTTTTTTCTTATAATTCTCTTATTTGATTTTTATATCAAAGGCTATGCTAACCTAGTAAAATTAGTTGAGCAATGTTCCCTCTCCTGTTCTCTGAAAGAAGTTGATATTAAAATTCTTGGTCTTTGAGAGTTTCTTGGAACTCATCAGGGAAATCATCTGACCCTGTTGTTTACTTTGTGAAAAGATATTTGACTACCAATTGTTTCTTCAATGGTTATAGAGCATTTAAGTTTTTAAATATTCTTTTTATTTAGTATTTTATGTATTTTTCTAGGAATTTGACCAATAAAGCCAAAGGTCAAGTCAGGAAGGGTCTTGAACTGGTCTTGAAGGGGGGAATGTGGTCATATTTTCATTTTTAAGAATTACTATGTACAAAAAAAATGTGCTAAGCACTCATAAATAAAGTTGACAAAACAGGTGATCCACCCTTAGGAAACTCACAATATAGTGGAAGAGGTGCTCATAGAAACAAATTACTATACAGCACAATAAATGCTAATAAAGTTTATGAGGGGAGATAGCTTACTCTGGGACTGAAATTAAGTTTTGTGTAACTTTTTGGATAGTTCTGTTCAGCATCTCTAAGCATTCTCAGTCTTACATTACAGGCAAATGTCAGATCTCTTGAGAGCTATTAAGATGGGATAGACTTCCAAAACATTCATTATTTTCAGGTGTATAAATCAGTGGTTTTTACTGTATGCACGAGTGTGGGCATCCATTACATTCTATTATGCCAGGATGTGTTCATCCCCCTAAAAGAAATACTTCATCCATTAGCAGTCATTCTCAATTTCCCTCTTCCCTCAGCCTCTCACAACCATTAATTTACTCTGCCTCTGCGGATTTGTCTGTTCTGGATATTGACCATAAATGGAATCATACACTTAAAAAAATTATGGGATAGCCTGCATTGAGGACCTTGACTTAGTATTTGGTGACTCCTTTCTGGACTGTCTGTTTCAACAGAGCATATAACACAGTTTTACAAAAACCAGGAATTTCTCTTTCCTCCCTACAGGTGTAGAGAATAACCAGGTGGTGGCTACAGGTCCGCCTCTGGTCTGGCTGCCATGTATCATGGACAAACCACTGGCAAAGGGGCCCCCACTCCAGCACAGATTTACCAGCAACCTCCGAGGCTTCTCATTGTGCACATCTCTCTACCATCCTGGGCTGACATCTGCTCCAACCTCTGTGAGGCTCTGCAGAACTTTTTCTCTCTAGCCTGCAGCTTGATGGGCCCCAGCCGCATGTCCCTCTTCAGCTTATACATGGTACAAAATCAGCACGAGTGCATCCTCCCATTTGTGGTAAGTATATCTATATTTGTTCATTTTATTCTGCTCTAGAAACCTCGTATCACCGCTATTATTATTTACAGCAATAATTGTGCCTGTTCCCATACCCAGTACCCAAGAAACAACACAACGAGAGCCCGATTTCATCCTGAAAATAAGGGAAACCCCAAAATTATTTATATGGGAGTTTAAATAGACATGTTTCCCCCCTTCACTCCTGAGAGAAACCTTGGCATTTACATACCTCTGGGATATAAGCAACTGACTCCTTTTACACATACCCCTTTAAAATGCAAGAATAGGGAAATAAGTCTCTAAATTTCTTCAGAAGTCTCTTGCTATTCAAGTGAATAGTCAAGACTTGTGCTTTAAACCAGGTTCCAATTTTCTTTGCTCAGATAGCCCTAACTGTGTAGAGACACGAAAATGTATTCTTTACAGTTTTACACAGAGTTTCAGGAGGCAAAGGCTGAGTCAGGGGCAGCGCTTTTACCAAGCTCCCTCACACATTGACAACTTTCTCTTTTTCTCACATATTTCCAAACCATGACTTTATCCCGTATACAAAGTTCAGAATCACAGGTATCAGAAAGACTTCAGATTCTAGGGTATCTCCTTCCTGAGACAGCTTGCTGTTGAGATAATCAAAGAAGGCCTATCAAAGATCCAGGACAATCACCTCTACCTGGTGGAAACAAGACCTCCTTTCCCTATTATCCATGGCATTTATGTGAGAGCCTGAACTCCCACCTTCCTACATAACATTAACAAGTTATCTCTTCCGTTGCGGTGGTATAGGAGAAGGCAGAGTGAAGGTCATGTGGGGAACACTAGTGAGGCACCTTATTTCCAAGGCAGGGTGGTGTCAATGAAGGCCTACTGGAAAAGCAGGGCTTTTATGCCCACCTGACGGTTATGTAGCTTCCCCATTCCCAGAGTGTCAGTGGGCGCCATGTAGAGAGACTAAACTTTTACCCCTACCCAGAAATAACACAGCACCCTCTCTTCTGGGTTGTAAAGAGACACCAAATAGAGTCACACCCCACCTGGCAATAATTATCTGGAAACTTCACTTTCCCCATTTGGCACAGTGTCAGAGGAGCGCTGCTAAAGCTGAAGATTTAAAGAAGATCTGGGATTTTATAACATAATACCCCAAGTGTCCAGAAAACAACAAAAAAAATCACTCATCATATCAAAAACCCAATAAAATCTCAACTTGAATAAGAACACAACAGACACCAGTACTGAAATGACACAGATGTTAGAATTATCTAAAAAATATTTTTAAGCAGCTATCATAAAATGCTTTAACAAGTACTTATGAACATAAAAGGGGATAAAAGAGTCAATCCAACATGAAGACATAGCAACCCTATGCTATGCATATCCACCACCAAACAACAGAGCTGTGAAATATGTGAAACAAAAACTGATAAAACTGAAAGAAGACAAATCCAGAATTATAGTTGGAGATTTCAGTGCCCTTCTCTTGAAAGTTGACAGAACAACTAGAGAGAAAATCAACAAGGGTGCAGAAAAACATTAACCATTTACAGAATACTCCACCCAACAATAGGAGAGTACAGATTCTTTTCAAGCATCCATAGAACACATAGAAAAGTAGACCATATCCTGGGCCATAAAAGAAACTTCAGCAACTTTGAAAGAATTGAAGTTATACACAGTATATTCTCTAACCACAATGGAATCAAACTAGAAATCAATAACAAAGATAACAGGAAAATCTCCAAACACTTGGACACTAAACAACACTTTTCTAAATAATTCATGGGTCAAAGAAGAAATATCAAGGGATATTTTTTAAATGAATAAAAATTAAAATACAACATGTCAAAGTTTGTGGGATCCAGCTAAAGCCAACAAGGATATTTTATAACACTAAATTAGAATAGTAAGTGTTTCAAATTAGTAATATAAGCTCTTCCCCAAGAAACTAGAAAAAGAATAGCAAAATAAACCCAAAAACAAGCTGAAGATAGGAAATGATAAAGAGCATGAATCAATAAAATTGAAAACAGAAATATGTTGAAACAAAAAGCTAATTCTTTGAAATGATCTATAAAATTGACAAACCTCTAGTAAGATAGACCAAAAAATAGAGAAGATGTAACTCAATATCAGAAATAAAACAAGGAATGTCACTAGAGACCTCGTAGACATCTGAAGGATAATAAGAGAATACTATGAAAAAGTTTACATACATAAATCTGAATAATTAGAAGAAATGGACTAATTTCTTAAAAAGCACAACTACCACAATCTAATGTGAAGTAAACAATTTAAATGGCCCTGAAACTATGAAAGACATTTAAAGCTGAAAAAGTAATCACTAGGCCTGGATGGTTTTACTGGATAATTGTACCAAATATTTAAAGAAGAATTAATGTCAATTCTATATAATCTTTTCCAGAAAATATAAGGAAAGGAAACTCTTACCAACTCATTTTATGAGGCCAAAAAAAGGAAACTAAAGACCAACATCCCTCATGCATATAGATTTTTAAAAGAATCTTAATATAATATTAACAAATATAATTCAAAAAGAACTATAAACCATGATATAATACAGTGAGGTTTATTTTGAAGATGCGAGGTTGGTTCAAAACTTAATAATTATTAAAATAATTCCCCATATTAAAAAGCTGGAGAAAAAGTAACATAAACGTATCAACTAAAGCAGAATAAGCATTTTATTAAGCCCAACATCCGTTCATGATAAAACCTACAGCTAACATTACTTTTAAAGAGTAAAGGACTGAATGTTTCACCTTTAAGATTGGGAATGAGGCAAAGAGGTCTGTGTTTACCACTCTTATTTAACATAGTACTAGAAGTCTTAGGTAGCACTTAAGTAAAGGATAAGAAAATGAAATAAGCCCTGGCCTGTGTGAGTTAGTTGCCCTATACACTGAAAGGTTGTGGGTTCAGTTCCCAGCCAGGGCACACACCTAGGTTGCAGGTTTCATTTCCAGTAGGAGAGCCTATGAGAGGCAATCAATTGATGTTTCTCTCTTTCTCTCTCTCTCCTCTGACCCCTCCCTCTCCCTCCTGTCTCTGAAAAAAAAGAAAAAAAAAATATCCTCGGGTGAGGATTTAAAAGAGAGGAAAAAAAAAGAGAAAGGAACGAAGGAACGAAGGAAGGGAGGGAGGGAGGGAGGAAGAAGGATGACAGGCATACAGGTTGCAAGGGGACATGATGGTCTATGTAGAAAATCCCAGGGAATCTAAAAAGAAGAAGAAGAAGAAGAAGAAGAAGCACCTCACAGAACAAACAAGTGAATCGACAAGGTTGTATAATAGAGTGACATAAAAAATCAGTTGTATTTCTATACATTGGCAATGAATATGTGGAAACTGAAAAATAAATTTTCATTTACAATAGGCAATAGCTCAATAAAATAAAATACTTAGGAATAAATCTAATAAAACATCCTGAAAACTAGAAAATGCTGATAAAAGAAATCAAAGATCTAAAAAACTGAAGAGGAGCTATACCATGTTCATGTACTGGAAGATTCAACAGTAAAGATGTCAGTTCTTACCTACTTGATATATAGGTTTAATGCAATTTTTCTAAAAATCACAACATGATTTTGTTTTGTTTCATTTTTAATCGTCACCTGAAGATATGTTTATTAATTTGAGAGAGAAAGAGAGAAACATAGAAGTGAGAGAGAAACCTCAATCAGTTGCCTCCCGGACACACTCCAACTGGGGATAAAACCCAAAACCTAGGTATGTGTCCTAGCCAAAAATCTAACCCACAACTTTTTGGTATATGAGATGACACTCCAATCAACTGAGCCACCCAGCCAGGGCACAGCACAATTCTGTTTTGTTTTGTTTTTTAAATATACAAGCTTATTCTATAATCTATATGGAAATACAAAGGAAATGGAATAGCTAAAACAATTTTGAAAAAAAGAATAAATTAGGAATCACTCCTCTTATATAGATACAGTAATCAAGATTGTGTTGTACTGGTGGAAGAATAGACACACATATCAAAGGAACAGAATAGAGAATGCAAAAATAGATCCAAAGAAATATATCTGCCCCTACTAGTATAGTACATTTGGTTGGGCATCATCCTGCAAACCAAAAGGTCACCTGTTCGATTCTCGATCCGGTCATATGCCTGGGTTGCATCCCAGTCCTTAGCTGGGGTGCGTGCAGAAGGAAATTGATCGATGCTTCTCTCTCACATCAATGTTTCTTTTCCTCTCTTTCTCTCTCCCTTCCCCTCTCTCTAAGAATAAATAAATAAAACATTTTTAAAAGAAATCTATCCAACTGATTTTTTATGAAGATTCAAAAGCACTCCAATGTACAAAGGATAGCCTTTTCGATAAATGGTGCTGGAGCAGTGGGACGCCCATGGGAAAAATAAACCTCAACCTAAACCTCTTATCTTATTAAAGAAGTAGCTTAAAATAGATCATAGCTTTAAATGTAAAACTAAAACTTTTAGAAGAAAACATAGGAGAAAATTTTCAGGACCTAGAGCTTCATGAAGAATTCTTGGACATGACACCAAAGGCACAATACATAAAAGAAAAAAATGACAAACTAGACTTCATCAAAATTAAAAAATTTTGCTATGCAAAAGACCTTGTCAAGAGAATAAAAAGACAAGCTCCAGACTGGGAGAAAATATTTCCAAACCACCTATTTTACCGATTGTGTGTGTGTGTGTGTGTGTGTGTGTGTAATTCAAAAGTGGAAAAAATGCATGAAGAAAAATTTCACTGAAGAGGGTATATAGATGGCAAATGAGCACATGAAAAGATATCTAACATCACTAGCCATCAGGCAAATGCAAATTAAGACCATGATGAGATAGCACTACACACCTAATAGTACAGCTAAAGCAAAATAGTAACAATACCAAATACTGGCAAGGATGCAGAGAAACTGGATCTCTCGTACAGTGCTGCTGGAAATGTGAACTGACACAGCTATTCTGGAAAATAGTTTGTAATATTCTTAAAAGTCTAAATATACTTACTATATGACACAGCAATTGCACTTCAGAACATTTATCCCAGAGAAATTAAAATTTACATCTACACAAAAACATATAGTTAAATATTAACAATAGCTTTATTTGTAATTGCTAAAAACTTGAAACAACCTAAATGTCCCTTAATAGGTCAGTAATTAAGCAAATTAGTATATCCATACCACAGAATACTACTCAGCAATAAAAAGAAATGGACTATTGACACATACAACTTGGATGGATCTTAAGAGCATTATGCTGAGTCAGGAAAAAAGGCCAATCTCATATGGTCACGCACATCAATTCTATTTATGTAATACTCCCAAAATAACAAAATTATAAAGATGGAGAGCAGGTTAGTGGTTGACAAGGGTTGGGGATGGTAGGGAGTGAAGGTGACTATAAAAGCATAGCATGAGGAAGAGCTTTGTGGTGATGTAATAATATGATATAAAACTCTATGCACACATTGTACCAAGGTCAATTTCTTGGTTTTGAAATTGTGCTCTAGTTATACAAGATGTAACCACTGGAAGAAACTGGGTGAAGTTCTCTATGTATAATTTTTGCTGTTTTATGTAAATCTATAGTTATTTAAATATAAAAGGTTAAAGAAAAACAAAGATGACCTTACACACTCACTAGAATGGCTGCAATTAAAGACAGACAATACTGATAGGCAATACTAAGTGCTGGTGAAAATGAGGAAAAAATATAACCCTCATTCATTGCTGATGGGAAGGTTAAATGATACAACCACTTTGGAAAATACTTGTCAATTTCTTAAAAAGTTAAATATATACTTTCTACATAACCCAACAATTCCACCCCCAGGAATCTACCTGACAGAAATTAAAACATACATTTCACCCAAATAAATGTACATGAATATTCATGACAGTATTATCCATAATAGCCCCAAACTGGAAATTATCAGTATAGCTATTAACTGGTGAATGGGTAAACAAAATGTATAACTATCACTGTATATAATTCACAGATTATCTATTTTACAAGGTACTGAAGACAGAGTGAAAGTGATACTGATGCTTATAGCCATGCGGCAGATATATTCTTCTGTTGTGCCATTTTCCTTGCACATGTCTGTCCCATGACCACATTTGGTTGTGATGTCTGTCTTCTGTTAGGCAATAGGGGTAGGGAAAAGTAGAGAGTGATCTGGAAGTACAAATGGAAGATAGCCAACATAAGAGGCTCTTTGGAAAATGAGGTCATGTCCCAAACAAAGGTAAAATGATTTTTTCCCTCCTCAAGTGACTGTTTTATACATCTGGCACTCCTCAGTACACCTGGCCTTAAATGAATCCCTTGATCCTTTAATTACTCTATTAGGAGAGGCAGACCATTCTAAACTAAAAGTTTCTAACTAGTATCTCAGGAAAAATTGCAAGCCAAAATATTTTTTCCCAAAAGAACAAAGTTCAAGCCTGGTTAAAAGCTCAAGAAAATCACTGGAATAATGCCATTACTTTATGTATAATATAATCAAAATTTTGAGGAAAAATGTTACTTTAAATCCATTGTCTCTGGCCTATATAAGTGTCTGGTATTTCTGTCTGCAGATATAGCTCAAAATATAAATAGAGAAAAGATAGCAGGTAGGAAAATTGCCCAAAACAAACACCTCAATATAACTTATTTAATTTCTGAGTATAATCAAATAATCCTGAACTTTTAATAAGGAATCATGACAGCGGAATCATAATTAAAATATTAAAATTCCTTTTATATTCCTTGTGACCTTAATATAAATAAATCTGACCAAAGTGATTAATCTCCTCTCAAAGCAGTTTCAGAAGAATTCCCTTATTGTGAAGGTCTTACCAATTGTTTTTATTTTTTAATTTTTTTCAATTACAGTTTACATTCAATATTATTTTGTATTAGTGTCAGGTGTACAACATAGTGGTTAGATAATCATATACTTCACATAATGTTCCCCCAGATATCTCCAGTACCCCCCTGGCACCATACACAGTTACCTTACCAATTCTTTTATCTTTTGATGAGAATGGAGAAGTTACTTAAATCATAAATCACCTACAGTGGGATTTTAGGACTATCAGTGCTCTAATTTGGCTATCTTGTGGTCCAAGTTGGCCACTCATGCCTGTATTCCAGCAAGCAGAAAAGGAAAAGGGGCGCAGAAAAGGAAAAGGAGAAAAGAAAACCCCTGCACCCTTTTTAAAAACTTATCAAAATCTGCTCCCATCAGCCCTAGCAGGTGACTCTGTTGGATCATCCTTCCACACACCAAAAGGTTACAGGTTAGATTCCCCATCAGGGCACATACCTAGGTTGCAGATTTGACCCCCAACTCAGGGCACATATGGAAGACAACCAATCAATGAAACAATCAATGTTTCTCTCTCACATCAATGTTTCTCTCTTTCTCTTTTCCCTCTCTCTCTGCCCCCCTCCCTCTCTCTCTCTCTCTCTTTCTCTTCCTCTCTCTCTAAATATCAATGAATATATCCTCTTATGAAGATTAAAAAAAAGTTGCTCCCATCACTTTGCTTACCGTCATCCCACTGGCCAGAACTTAACCACACTGAAACTCCTAGGTGTATGAAAGGAGACAGACTGGGAAATATAGGATCCCAGCTAGTCATAGTGCCCACATAAAAAGTGACAGTTTTGGTATCTAGGTAAAAAGGGTAAATACTGAGGGACAACTGGAAATCTCTTCTGCCACAGTATAAACCCACAAGAAAAAAATTAACAAGGGAAGAAAAATCACAACAAAATTTTGAAAGATATATACAGGTGAACAATTGATAATGACTTAGCAGTCCAAGAATGCTAAATCTTAAGACAGTAATGGGAAAAGCCAAGGAATAAAGCAAATTATACCACCAAGTCCTCATAAGGCTTTGGAATTGGCAAAACCAAGTACTTCTGGAGGAAAGAATGAAGGTCAAACTAAAAGTCAAAAGATGTTGAACCTTATGTCCTCTCTTCTACTCCAAAAGCAACAAACTTATGCTTCCCTTTGTAAGGGGTATCTCAATATGCTCCACACCAATGGACCCCTAGAAAGTTCACCAAGGTAGAAGGCCCCTAAATTTTAGTCAAATTTATTTCCTACCATCTTTCACACTAATGTTTTGCCAGTAAGCCTAGAGTAGTTGCCACTTCTTGCTCACTAGGTCCAGTCAGCATAATGTCATTAATGCAATGGGCCAGAGTGATATCTTGTGGAAGAGAAAGGTGATGAAGATTCCTGTGAATTAAATTATGACATAGGGATAAAGAGGTGATATACCTCAGAGGTAGGACAGTGAAAGTGTGTTGTTGGCCTTGGCAGCTAAAAGCAAACTGCTTCTGTGGGACTTTATAAATAAGAATGGAGAAAAAGGTATTGCCAGATCAGTAACTGCATACCAAGAACCAGATGTGCTAATTTACTCAAGCAATGAAACCACATCTGGTACAGCAGCTTCGGTTGGAGTCACCACCTGGTTAGCTTATGATAATCCCTCATTGTCCAATATTCACCTGTCTTCTACACGGGCCAAATAGGCGAGTTGAATGAGGATGTGGTGAGAATTACCTCCCTCCATCTTTCAAGTACTTCATGGTGACACTGATTTCTGCAGTGCCTCCACAGAATGCAAAATTGCTTCTGTTTACTGTTTTCCTAAGTACAGACAAATCTAATGGCTTCTGCTTGGCCTTTCCCACCATAATAGCTCTCACTCTACAGGTCAAGAAAAGTGTTAGGGTTCTGTTAGCTGTTAAGTATGGCTGTTCCAATCATGCATTCTAAAACTGAGGAAAACAGCCACAGGGTGCATTCAGGGACCCAGTGGACCCACGGTGAGACAGACCTGAGCTAAAGCTCCATTGATCACCCAATATCCATAAGCCCCTACTCTGACCAGGCCACATTGATGTTTGAGATCTCCTGGAATTACTTTCAGTTCAGTGACAGTGTCCAGTCCACCCTAAAAGTTCTGATTATTTCTTTTACCTCAGTGAACAGTTACCCTGATAAAAGGCCTTTTGGGAAGGATTAGAGAAAGATTAATAGTATAAATTTTTGGAAATGTACCAGGGTACTTCCTCAAGGGGACCCCACATCCCCTTCATTCAAGGGTTTCTGGGTCTGTAAACTGGCTCAAGTGTGGGAATGATTGAGGGTCACTCAAATGGTTAGTTTTCTAGGTCCACAAAAATGTTCTAAAAAGGATAGCTTCATGGTAAAACAGCTTTGTTTTTTTTTTTTCTAGTTGTGTAGCAGGCAATGTGTTTATTCAAAATGAATGTCTCTGAAATGAATGACTTGGCAATCAAATGCTTAATGTCAGGCAGTTAATTACAATTAAAAAAAATTAATTGTCAGGCAAGTACACTACAGTCTCCCAGCTCCTTGCCTCTTGCAAGGGATTGCTTCTTATAAGTGGTTGATTAGGAGTAAAATATCCAGTGCAGATAGTTTATATATCTCTATTGCCACATCATGTCATGGACTATCAGTGCTCTCTTTACTATTTGAATAGACTTATTGGCATCTTTAAATCTAATCAGATTAAAGATCCAATTCCAGAACCAATTCAGAAAACTCATCCTTAACATTCTCTTCCTCTGAAAACCACTCTCAGTTCCAAAATCTGTCTTGGTCAGAGTTCTCCAGAGGAACAGAAGGAACAGAATGGAACATATATATAAATTCTAAAATTTCATGGATTTTTAAAAAATAAATATATTTATATCTATAAATATATGTGGAGATTTATAATTGGGAATTCATTCATATGATAATGGAGTCTAAATTTAATGATCTGTCATCTGCAAGTTGGAGACCCAAGAAAGCTGGTAGCGTGTAATTTCAGTCCAAGTCTGAAAGCCTGAGAACCAGAGGAGCCAATGGTGCAAATCCCAATCTTAGGGCAGGAGAATACCAAAGTCCCAGCTCAAAGAGGCAGACAGGAAGAAAAGAGGGGCAGTATTTCCTCCTTCCTCTGCCTTTTGTTCTATTCAGGTCCTCAACAGGGTGATGCCCACGCACACTGGGGACAGTAATCTACTTTATTCAGTCCACTGATTCAAATGCTAATCTCATCTGGAAACATCCTCACCAACACGTCCAGAAATAATGTTTAGTCTGGGCACACTGTGGCTCAAGCAAGTTGACACATAAAATTAAGTAACAGTAGTTTAACCATTCTAAATTGATAAGTTTTTTTTCCTTGACATTTAGAGGATATCATTCTACTGCCTTCTGAATAACAATGTTGCTGTTAAAAAGTCTTCTGTTAGTCCAATAATAGTCTCTTAATAAATAATATTTTTAATATCTGGCTGATTTTAAGAACTTTTTGAGCTATTTTGTGTTTAGTGTGTCTAAATATGGATTTCTTTTTATTGCTCCTGCTTGGTGTTTGTTGCACTTTATGAATCTAAGGGTTCATGTCTTTCCATTGATTTTGGAAAATTCCCAACCATTACCTCTTTGAATATTGCTTCTTCCTCATTATTTCTATTCTACCTACCCCTCTGAGACTCTAATTAAATAAATATTAGATCTTCTTACTTTTTATTCCATTTCTCTTAACATATTTTCCATATTTTCCTTCTCTGTCTTTCTGTGCTGTGTTCTGTAGTATTTTTTCAACATTATCTTCCAAGTTGATAATTCTTCAGTAGTGTTTAATCTGTCAATTAACTCATTCATTGAGTTTTTTATTTCAATTATTATAGTTTAATTTATAAAAATTCTATTTGGTAATTTTTTAAATATGTCTGGTCCTTTTTGATAGTTTTTTATCCTTTGTTCATGGTTTTGATTTCCTCTATTTCCTTAAACATCTTAAAAATATTTAAATGTATTTGATAATTCCAGTACCTGAAATGGTTGATGTTCTAATTCTGCCATTCATTTCTGCTCTCACTTGTGATGTTTATTTTATCACTGATTTTGTAATTTTGGATTATGAGCATATGTTTAGTTGATTTTAATATCTGAGAATTCTGTGAGGCCTGAGTTTAAGCTGTATATCTCTAGAGAGGATTTGTGTTTCTTGAGCCAGGTGGCCTGAGGTGCTATAAACCCAGGACTACTTTAAATAATGTTTTAAACTTAGAGTTTCTTAGACCTACAGGTAAAGTCAAATCCCAAACCCACATGAGAGGAAGCATGTGGTTTCTAGTTCTCAGCAGTAATTTCTTTTTCATTTCTACTCAGAGCTCACATTAGCCAACATGTGTTATTGTCATCTCCCTATATATCAGTGGGCAGATTCATTCTAGCCCCCCTTTTCACTGAGAAAACAACCTTTCGAACAGTCTTAACTTTGAGCCAAGTCACAGTTCCAACTCTCCTCCTTATATTGGCTAAGGCCTTGTCTCCTGCTCCCTTGAAACACAAAGCCCTAGATTCTCAAGATCAGCAAGTAAAGATAACATTTTTAACACTGTGGTTTCCTGTTTCCTGTAGTCCCCCACTTTGGTACCTGGGAATTTCCCTTAATTTCTTATTGATTCAACTATGCTTTTAAAAGGTATTTGTGTTTTATCTAATATGTATAGTGTTAGATGGTAGAAGAGTGCATTTCAGATACCAACTTTATTTATTTATTTGTAGGTGCTTTTTACATACTAACAATATCAATGTCATGCTAATCATATATGTTGAAAATATTTCCCCAGTTTGTTTTTTGTTCTTAACTTTATTCTCTTTTCCTTTACAGAAAAATTATTCTTTACGTGGTCAAATCTCTCCATTTTTTCCTTTATGGTTCTCTACCTTTATTATCATGTTTACAAAGGCCTTCTCCACTTTGAAATAATCTCCTTTTTTCCTATTATTTTTATAGGTTTCTATCAATAAACTTTATTTTTGAATAATTTTAGATTCATAAAAAATGTTGCAAAAACAGTACAGAGATTCCTGTATATGTCTTCATTTTCTAACTTACATTTTTCATTCCCCTGAAATTTATTATATATGCATTCATTTATTCAAAAATAATTTGTTTAGCCCAGGATGGTGTGGCTTAGTGGACTGAGCACCAGCCTATGGACCAAAAGGTTGGCAGTTCAATTCCCAGTCAGGGCACACCTAGGTTGCGGGCCAGGTCCCCAGCTGGCAGTGTGCAGGAAGCAACCAGTTGACATCTCTTGCACTGATGTTTCTCTCCCTCTCTTTCTCTCTCCCTTCTCCTCAAATAAATAAATAAAACCTTTAAAAATAGTAATTTGTTTAATATCAACTGTAGTGTTCTAGGCCCTGCAGACATGGCAATGAAGAAGCAGATAGGTTTCTCCTTTAATAGAGCCTATATTCTAATAAGATAGACAGACAATAACTGGTCAACATACTTTGGAAAATGTCATCTATTGTGGCTCTTATCCCTTTGTATTCTGAGGCTACTGATCTCACTTATTTCTAAAGTTATTAGTAAGCTGGAATTATGGGGGGTTTTTAGGTACCTAGTATATCATAAGCACCTAATAATAAAGTTTTTTTAATGGATAAGTGAATGGATTATGTCATTTACATGAATACTTTTTTTTTTAGTTATTTTGTCAGTTGTTGAACAGGAACATTAAACCAATACAAACCCCTTGTGCTTCATCAGCAATGTCTTAAATGCTTTTAGAAGGTAATAGTGATGAAAATAATAGCCACAGCTAACACTAGGCACAAACTGTGTGCCATGAATTAATTTACATAAGACTTACTCTTTAAGGTAAGTATTCTCATTGTCCATAATTTTTTTGTTGAAGAAATTTAGGCTTAAGAATTCACAGCCAGTAAGAGGGAGAGCCAGGTATGGAACTCAAGTATATTTGGATCTAAAGCCTGAGCTAAAACCTAGCTACTTGTTTAGCTAAAATAAACTGATTATTTCTTAACAAGCATTCTCTACTCTTGTCAAGCACATTGTCTCTTTCTCTCTGGCACATACTTACTCTCAACCTCCATACCATTGGTCATATTGAACTTTCTGTTTCTCTACCCACCACCCCCACCCACACACACATACACACATAAAATATTGTATTTTCACAAATGTTACCCTTTCAATTCTCAGTCCAATCTCACTTCCTTTTCAACAATGCTTACCTTTCTTTTTCTGAACTTCTAAAGCATCTATAGCCTATGACAGTCTCTTCAAACTGGGGTACATATAGTCCTAAGGCTACAAGAAGACTTCCCAGAGTACATAGGGATAGGTAATTTTAAAGAATTGATATACAGATTCTCAATTTCCATGAGTATTCTTTTCTAAAACTTCCTTGACTAATTATGCCTATGATGAGGTCATCAGGCTGCTTCTCCATTCCCACTAACCCTCTCACAATTACCCCCTTTCACTTCACAAAGAAAATCCAAAGTAAAAAAAAAGAAGAGAGCTACATATTTTCACCCATTATGATTCTTACTGTGATGAATTGCCATGTAGTTTTAAAACATTCAAGGGCATTAAACAAAGAAATAATTCAAAATGTTGGTATCAGTGTAATAAAGTAAATGACTTACAAATGGTTTTAGTCTTTTCATGCATGTGGTTCCCAATTTTAATAAACTTGAAGAAAAAACAAATTGAATAGCAACTGATAGATCATTAAAATAATTTTTTTACGGGTAGATCGCTATACCTTTTGGCATACAACTCAAGAGGGATTTGACAATTTGATTGACATATTTATGAGGACAACATTTTCAGAATTATAACAATAAGGAATAGGAATAGAATTCATATTAAATGTTGCATGATTTGAGCAGCAAGTAATTTATTTATTCACACATACCAAAACTAATTGAAGAAAGAACCCAGAATGTTCATGCCATTAAGAGATTCATTTTAAATTCAAGTTCATGCTTAATGCCAATTATTATATATCAGAATCGAGTAATATGTGTCCTAATTGGTTTATATATGAACAATAATTCTAAATATAACTCAGTCTAGATCACCCCTTAGAGCCTATGGTCATAAGAAATTTTAAAATCTTATAATATTTAGTTCTGATGTAGAGAAGTATGATAAGATGAAAAATAAAAGATTCATGGCCAAGATGAGGCATAGGTAGATACACATTGCTTACTTGCACACCAGAAGAAGGAAAACAACCAATTTAAAAAGCAAAAACAACCAGAACTACCAGAAAATTGAACTGTATAGAAGTCTGACAACAAAGGAGTTAAAGAAGAAACATTCATCCAGACTGGTTGGAGGGGCAGAGATGGGCCGCTGGGATAAAAAGGACGCTCATCAAGGTGACAGCTGGCAGACCAGGTGGTCCCACATTCGTGTGTGGGGTAAACTGGGAGGAACAACTGGGGAGCGAGACAAATCACACAACCCAGGATTCCAATGCAGGGAAATAAAGCCTCAAAACCTCTGGCTGTACCTAAGTGCCCATCAGTAAATGAGTGGATCAAAAAACTGGTACATTTACACAATGGAATTCTGAGCAGCAGAAAGAAAAAGGGAACTCCTGGATTGAGGGAGGGAGGGGGGATGGAGCAGGGGAAGGTGGTGGGGGGAAGACAGAGACAAATGTATTTGAAAAAATAAAGAAAATAAATTTTTAAAAAAAAGAAAGAAAAAGGGAACTCCTACCCTTCACAACGGTATGGATGGAACTGGAGAGTATTATGCTAAGTGAAATAAGCCAGGCAGTGAAAGACAAATACTGTACGCTCTCACCTATAAGTGGAACCTAATCAACAAAACAAACAAGCAAGCAAAATAGAACCAGAGGCATGGAAATAAAGAACAAACTGACAGTGACCAGAGGGGAAAGAGGAGGGGGTTAACAGGTGAGAAGAAGAAGGGGAAGGGTCAAGTCAAGGAACATGTATAAAAGACCCATGGACAAGGACAAATGGGTAGAGGGAGGATTGAATGTGGTGGGGGAAGGGCAGGGGAAAGTAATGGGGGGAAAGGGTGACAACTGTACTTAAACAACAATAAAAAAATTTTTTAAACCTCTGTAAAAATCTGTGGAGGTTGCAGCAGCAGGAGAAACTCCCAGTCTCCCAGGAGAATTCACTGGAGGGGCCCACTGGGCCCCAAAACAATTAACATTATAGTAACATTATATGAAATGTTAAAGGGACTTATCTAAGAAAAAGAAGAAGATCAAAACTATGAACAGCAAAATGACAACAAACTCACAACTATTAACAACTGAACCTAAAAAACAAAACCAAACTAAGCAAACATCTAGAACAAGAACAGAATCACAGAAATGGAGATCACATGGAGGGTTATCAGTAGGGAGAGGGAGGGGGGAAAGTGGGGAAAAAGGTACAGGGAATAAGAAGCATAATTGGTAGACACAAAATAGACAGGGAAAGGTTAAGAATAGTGTAGGAAATGAAGAAGCCAAAGAACTTATATGTATGACCCATGGACATGAACTAAACAGGGGAATGCTGAAGGGAAGGGTGATACAGGGTGGAGAAAAATATGGGACAACCGTAATAGCATAATCATAAAAATATACTTAAAAAATAAAAATAAAAGATTTCCAATTAAAAAATTGCTACATCATGATAAAACTGTAGGAAAAATGAAATGGAAATATGAGTTGAAGCAGAAAAAGCAATAATATAAATATCTGTTAAAAAGAAAAAAGTTTGCTCATATACTTTTAAATTGAATAATGGTGATTATCGAATTGCTATGGTATTTAGATAATATTAAATTATGACTTGAAGGGTGTTATAGTTTTATCTCTATTTATTTATTTTTTTAGAGAGAGGGGAGGAGAGGGAGAAAAAGAGGGAGAGAAACATCCATGGGAGAGAGAAACATGGATCTGTAGCCTCTTGTGTGCACCCCAACCAGGCACTGAGCCCCCAACCTAGGCATGCCTCCTGATAGGGAATCCAACCAGCAACCTTTTGCTTTGTGGGACAATGCCCAACTAAGCCACACCAATCAGGGCTATAGTTTTATTTTTAAATATTGATATTTAAAATATGCTGGAAGTTACATCCTTAGCAACTACTTACATTCTGAACTTTTAAATCTAGATGTCAACTTTTTTTTTTTTAAGATTTCAGTCTTATTTATTTTTAGACAGAGGGGAAGGGAGGGAGAAAGAGAGGGAAAGAAACATCAATATGTGGTGGCCACTCCACACATCTTACTGGGGGCCTGGCCCACAATGCAGGTATATGCCCTGACTGGGAATCAAACTAGCAACCCTCTGGTTCACAGGCCAGCGCTCAATCCACTGAGCCACACCAGCCAGAGCTAGATGTCAACTTAAAATGTATAAAGAAGTATATCATTCTTCAGATTCTTTTGGATGTACATGAAATGAAATGCTCAAAGGCTGCTAGTCTCTATCTTCTCATTTGTTCTCATTTTTAAGTAGGTTTCTCATCATTCGATCTCGATTGCAAGTTCTCTTTAAGTATTATGTCCTATTTCTTGTGTTTTTTCCAAAGACTCAAAGAGAGGAACTTGTCAGCAAAGTCAGTAGCTGTGGAACTGAGTGGGGCAGCATTGGCTTAAACAGTCTTTGTACCCTGGCAGTCTTTGGAACTCATGCTCATGAATTTTATGTGCATTTCACAAATATTTCTTAGTTTGCTCTTTTCTCAGGAAGGTTTCCTTATCCTAAAATATAATTCCTTCCTACTCACTTTAAATAGTGTCACAGATTTTCATTCCACATTTATTCAGAATGCATATGAATAAGTGCATTCTTAGGATATGTAACATTGATCTACAATTAGATTATATTAGATTACTTCCTGATAGCAAGTTTGGTTCTTTTTAAGATTTTATTTATTTATTTTTAGACAGCAGGGAAGGGAAGGAGAAAGAGAGGGAGAGAGACACCAACATGTGGTTGTCTCTCACATGCTCCCCAAGTGAGGACCTGGCCCGCAACCCAGGCATGTGCCCTGGGCTGGGACTCAAACCTTTGACCCTTTGGTTCTCAGACTGGCATTCAGTCCACTGAGCTACACCAGCCAGGGCCTGATAGCAAGCTTTTATAAAGGAGGGTGAGGAGAATCAAGAAGTTTACCTCTTGGCTCCTTGAGTAGACTGAAGACTAAACCAATATTTACTGAAGTGATTCTAAAGAAGTAGAATCCACTAAAGAGTAGATTGGTAAGACCTTATCAGTTATGAACAACCACATCAAAATCCCCATTTCTAGGAAAACATCACTCTTGAATAGAGAAGCACTCAGTGCTTAGACTGAGAAATAAAGATGATGTGTAGGTATAACTCTGCTAAGCCCACCCCAAAGTAAAACTAAGCAGTCACAATTGGACCTTCCATTGGGTGAATAAATAATTTAAAACACTTCCTTTTCTGTTTCTGGTAACTCGACATAATCAAAGCTTTTAGACTGCAAATTTTCTTTCTTCTGGTATAGGGAAGATTTGAGTGCAGTACCTAGAACATAGCAGGCATTTAGTTAATTTGGTCAAATAAACAGATTTTTAGGGACTCCTAAAGAGAAGGGACTCCTGAGGAGTAAATGGTAATGAAGTTAGACTCCCAACAATTTGAAACCTGGGTCACTAAACATTTTATCTTTGATTCGTTTTTTTCTGCAGCAAGTGAAAGGAAACTTTGCTAGGCTGCAGACCTGCATCTCAGAGCTCCGAATGTTACAGAGAGAAGGTTGTTTCAGACCGCAAGGTACTTCCCTGCAGCTGGCAGTAGAAGATGGGCTCCAGCAGTTCAAACAGTACTGCAGACATGTGACCACGGGTGCAGCGCTGGCCTACACTTCCCTGGAGGTAAGAGATGCTGGCCTTAGGAGCCTAAGCCATCTTCCGATTTCAGTCGATCCAGATGTTCACTATTAATCTTTCTTAATCATTCTTATGTTGTTCTATGTTTCATACACATTGAATGTAATTTTCTTTTTTAATTTAATCTTGATTGCATTTTTTCCATTATCGTTTAGTCCCTTGTACCCCTCCTTGAATGCAATTTTCAAGACTAGATTTTCAGCCCCTTGCAGGCAGGAGATATGGTCCCTTTTTCCTATCATCTCTGTAATTCTTCTTACACAGCTAGGCATAGAGAGACGCATTAAAAATGGGAACTAAAGTGAGTTACAGTAGAACTAAAATCAAAATAAAATATGAATATGCCATCTGCCTTTGGACCTTTGGAACTTGTAAGGCAATCATTAAACTGCCTGGATTGTTGTCTGTTTTTATATATTCTGAGTACCCTTAAGAATTTACAGTTGTTCTTGGATTGCTTTATAAAGTATGATTGGGTAACTACTCTGCTGTACACCTGAAACTAATGTAAAATAATATTGAATGTAAACTGTAACTGAAAAATAAATAAATGATAATAATAAAGAATCACCACATCTAATGAAGTCTGTCTCAATATCAGGTAAAATAAAAAAAGAACTTGCAATTGTTTTAAATCAAATCTTGGCATCAAAATGAGTAAATTTTTTGAGATTAGCAAATATGCGAGTGTAAAACTTTATAAAATTCTGGTGCCAGACTGAGGTAATCTTAAAAATGTAATAAGTCATGACTGTATACTCCATTGAGTGTGTGAATGTGAGTTAAAACACTCTCAGTCTCTGGTAACCTCAGGCATCAAACTGAGTTTTAAAAACAATTTAAAAAATAATTGTACTTTGATCTGCATCTCTCTTCATCAATCAAAATGTCCAAGAACAAAAAAGAATTGCCTCCCAGAATTTTAAATTCAAGGCAAAACTGCTAATAAAAAGAGTGTATTCATTCAAGTGGAATAAAATATTCAAATTTTTCACAAACACTTCAGTATTCCTTCATATCAGATATATTGATCAAGGGTGAGTACATTTTAGAATTAAGAGATCCAAAAAAAAAAAAAAAAAAAAAGAACTCAGCTGGATCTAGGTTGGGCAAGGAAAGAACTCTACATGGAAGGACCACTGTGGAAAAGGAACATATAGGCTCTGTGCCTTTTTCTTTTCTTTTCTTTTTGTTTTTTTGCTGCTTACTCTTTATTTTTTTCTCTTTTTTTATTTTTAAAGGTATATTTTATTGATTATGCTATTACAGCTGTCCCTTTTTATTTCTCCCCTTTATTCACCTCCACCCTGCATGCCCCCACCAGCATTTCCCCCCACTTAGTTCATGTCTATAGGTCATACATATAAGTTCTTTGGCTTCTCCATTTCCTATACTATTCTTAACCTCCTCCTGTCTATTTTGTGCCTACCAATTATGCTTCTTATTCTCTATACCTTTTCCCCATTTCCCCCTTCCCCACTGATAACCTTCCATCTGATCTCCATTTCTGTGATTCTGCTCCTGTTCTAGTTGTTTGCTTAGTTTGGTTTTTGTTTTTTAGGTTCGGTTGTTGATAGTTGTGAGTTTGTTGTCATTTTGCTGTTCATAGTTTTGATCTCCTTCTTTTTCTTAGATAAGTCCCTTTAACATTTCATATAATAAGGACTTGGTGATAATGAACTCCTTTAACTTGATCTTATCTGGAAAGGACTTTATCTGCCCTTCCACTCTAAATAATTGCTTTGCTGAATAAAGTAATCTTGGGTGTAAGTCCTTGCCTTTCATGACTTTGGATACTTCTTTCCAGCCCCTTCTTGCCTGTAAGGTTTTCTTTTGAGAAGTCAGCTACTAGTCTAACGAGGCTCCTTTGTAGGTAATTCTCTCCTTTCGTCTTGCTCCTTTTAAGATTCACTCCTTATCTTTAATCTTGGGTAATGTAATTATGATGTGCCTTGGTGTGTGCTTCCTTGGGCCCACCTTCTTGGGGACTCTCTAAGCTTCCTGGATCTCCTGCAAGTCTATTTCCTCTGCCAGATTGGGGAAGTTCTCCTACATTATTTTTTCAAATAAGTTTTCAACTTCTTGCTCTTCCATTTCTCCTTTTGGCACTCCTATGATTCAGACGTTGGAACATTTAAAGTTGTCCCAGAGGTTCCTAAGCCTCTCCTCATTTTTTTTGCATTCTTGTTTCTTCATTCTGTTCTGATTGAATGTTTATCTCTTCCTTCTGCTCCAAGTCATTAATTTGAGTCCCGGTTTTCTTCCCTTCACTGCTCGTTCCCTGTGTATTTTTCTTTATTTCACTTTGCATAGCCCTCACTTTTTCCTCTATTTTACAACCATACTCAACCATTTCTGTGAGCATCCTGATTACCAGTGTTTTGAACTCTGCATCTGATAGGTTGGCTATCTCTCCATTGCTTAGTTGTATTTTTTCTGGAGTTTTGATCTGTTCTTTCATTTGGGCCGTATTTCTTCCTCTCAGTGCTCCTGTTACGTTGTAAGGGGCAGAGCCTTAGGTATTTGCCGAGGCGGGGCAACCCACTTGGCTGCATTGTGGCACTGTATGTGGGGCAGGGGTCAGAAAGGGAACAATGTCACTTCCTTGGCTCTCAGCTGGCTTTCAATCACCTCCTCTGCTACCCACAAGAAAACTGGGCCCTTCTGGTGCTGATTCCCAGGTAGGTGGGTTTGTGTACATTCTAGGACCTTGTGGATCTCTCCAACAAATTTTCCTGTGGGGTTTGGAGTTTTTCCTGACACTACAATCCCACAGGTTTTTATCGCCAGTGGTTTCGAGGTTTTCTTTTCCCACACTGAAACCCTGGGTTCCATGGTCTGTCTCGCTCCCCAGTTGTTCCTCCCAGTTTATCCAAACACAAATGTGGGACTGCCCGGTCCACCAGCTGCCACCTTGCTACTCATCATTTCCATTCCAACTGCCTGTCTCGGCCCCTCCTACCTGTTTGGACGAATGTTTCTTTAACTCCTTGGTTGTCAGACTTCCATACAGTTCTATTTTCTGGCAGTTCTAGTTGTTGTTTGTTTTTAAATTTGTTGTCCTTCTTTTGGTTGTGTGAGGAGGCAAAGTGTATCTACTTACGCCTCCATCTTGGCCCGATGTCAGCTCTCTGCTATTCAGTACATAGTGAGTGGAATTTAAGGATCCAATTTTATTTCCTCATAAAATCAAAGCATTTCGAACAGAACAGATATTCCCAGTGCTTCACACAACCTTAAAAAACTAAAACATAAGGATGGCTTCTCAATGGCCACTTTCTGAGGTAGGCTTACCCTATTTGAAAGGGTCCTGTGATGACCCCAAAATAATCTGTCAAATGAAATTTGATTTGTAAGTTATTGTACAGTTGAACCCTCTTCTTTGCCCTTAAGACAATAGCCATTACCGCAGACTTCTCCTGTGTTTATCCTCTAGATCTAACCTATGTTCCTCATTCTGCATGCCAGGGAAGGCAGACACACTGATTCTTGGATTTATTTCTAGATTACTATTCTGACTTCCCAACCTGGAAAAGAATTGGTCAAACAATTGGAGCATGGATTGAAAGATACAGACCTATTCAAGGTCAGAAGGCTTCAGGTGGTTGAGATCATAAAGGAAGCCCTAGGGTGTATGGACTCAGCATCCCCTGTGGAAGAGTCCAACAATGATGGTAAGAATTAAATTAAAATGTAAAAAGAATGGTAAGAATTTTAATGAGTAGTGTTTTGCAGGTCAGGAAGATTATTTTCCATGGTATTTTTATGTTCTTAAATGAAATGAAGCCAACAGATTTTACTGTGGGTCAGAACGGTGTTTCTAGGTGTTAGAGTTGAATTTTTAATCATACTTTTTTATTTCAGAAACAATATGTAATGAAAAGTCTGAAATATTATAGGTGTAAAAAGTAAAAATTCCTTCCTCTTGTAATCACTTTTAAGAGATTCAAGTATACATCCCAATGTTACTTTAAATAGACATTCATACAAACACATATGTGTATGTGTGTGTATATATATGTGTATACACACACATGTATATATATACATACACACATTTGTCCCTCAATATCTGCAGGGTAGTGATTCCAGAAGCCCCACAGATACCAAAAGCTGTGGATGCACAAGACCCTCATGTAAAGTAGTATAGTATTTGCATGTAACCTGTCCACCAGCATAATTTACATCATCTCTAGGTTACTTATAATATCTAGTACAATGTAAATGCTATGTAAATTATTGTTATACTGTATTGTTTAGGGAAAAATGATCCAAAAAATTTTATACATGTTTAGTACAGATACACTATCATAAGTCTGACTACATAAAACATCAACATCAATGTAACTTTTTTTAATATTTTCAACCCAATTGGTTGAATCCACCAATGCAGAACCCACAGATATGGATGGCCAATGGTATTTAATATTTTAATGTGATTACATATATAATGTTCTATAACCTTCTCAGTGTTTTAGTCAGCTATCTATATGAGTATCTATGAGATGATCTATCTCATTTTTTTACTGGATACATGATTTGTTTTTTTTTGCTGTGTGGCTGGTTGGACTGTAATTTATTGGTTCCAATACTGTATGCTATTAACCAATGCTGTATGAACAGACTTTTATGCAAAGCTGGTTTCATGGGCTTATGACCAACACAGTCACACAGGGCCCGGTACTCATAAAAGCCCTGTGCTTAGTACTCAATGCTCTTAGTTTGCTGTTGTGACATTCTTAATTTTGATATTTGAATTTGTGTTTTGTAAGTGAAGTTTGGTGGAACAATGAGGTATGTGCCAGGGGATTTGAGTTCTGGTTCACATATACCCTGTCTCCTGCATCCCTCCCACCTTCTCAGAATGGGTGCTGAGTCACCACCAGCCCTGGTGTCTCTAACCTGTCCACCCACACCCAGAAACCACTGGAATGCAGGTCCCTGTCAATGAATCCTATATAAATTACTCATAATCCTAACTTCCTAGAAGAAAAATATCTTCAAACTGAGTCTTAAAGGACAAGCAGAATTAGCCAAACAGAGGAAGAGGAAAAGGGCACTCAAACAGGGGACCCAGAGGCATGAAAAAGCAAGATGAATCAAACTTTCAGATACAAGTCCATGGTTCCCTATGGCTGGAGGCTTATCAGGTAGAGGGGGGAGTGAAGTTGTAAAGATAGGCAAGGGATAGATCAAGAAGGGCCAAATATGCCCTAAGTCCATTCTAAGACATAGCATTTCATTCTAAGGCAATGGAAACTTATGAAAATATTTTAGTCAGGAGGTCAGGTAGAGATTCCCAAATTATAGAATTTAAGAGGTTTTTATCTGATTTTAACTTATCTAACAGTCAAGTTACAGTTCACCCTCCAGCAGTCCTTCCTGGCTATATTGACATTCTCCAAGATTATGCACATGGGAAGGTGCCCACTGTTCTTATAAGATTGATCTCTTCCAGCTCCCACATGGATAACCTCACTCTGCCCTTCACTCCCTAATTAGTCAAGGGGTTGGTAACTAGGGGTGGTTTTCCCATCAGATTCTGCCACATGTGGATCCTTCCAGCATGATAGGCTGCTGACATTGTTCTGGTCAGGGAGGGTGGGCAACCAGCCTTTGCTGTATGGTTTATGAGCTCTCCCCTACTGCACACATTCTGCTTTTCTCAAGTCAGTCTCCCCACTGACTGCCCTTCTTTCTCTGCATTCCTCCACTCACAGTAGGCTTTTCCTCTGAATTCCTTCTTCTTTCTTCTGAATTCCTTCCCCTCTCTTCTTCCAGCTGAATCTTCCCCATCCTTTAAGGCCTAATTCAGGTTTGTGACTACTAAATTGATTTTTCTTTCCTTAGAACAACCACATCACTTGTGGTCTGCACCACACAATTTAGCACTTAATTATATGCCATGTAGAATTGTTTACCACTGCTTTATAGTATGATAACTTTGCTTTCTCACCTAACATTGTAAAATATGTTACATTTTTTCTCTCTGCATTAAATATGATCTCACCTATAAGTGGAACCTAATGAACAAACGAGCAAACTAGAACCAAAGGCATGGAAACAAGGAACAGACTGAGGGGATGGGGGAGGGGGATAAGGGAGGAAAGAAGGGGAAGGGCCTAGTTAAAGAACAAGTATAAATGACCCATGGACATGGACAATAGGGTGGGGATTGTGGGAGTGGGGGTGGGCGGGGCAGGGGAGAGCAACAGGGGAAAATTGGGACAACTGTAATAGAACAACAATTAAAAACACTAAGTACCTTGAGATTAGAAATTTGTTTTACTCATTTTTGTGTCCCAATGTGTAGCATATACTAGATTATCAGTAAATACTTGTTGAATTAATGGATGACAGTATACCTGTGGAAGCACCTTCTTAGTCCGCCCAGCATCCCCTGCATCCCCTATCTCTTGTAATACCTCCACCTTCCTGGTCACAGAGTAGGCCATGACTCATCCTCCATTTATAGCCCTTCACAGTGAGTTCTCAAACTGAATCTGTGAGCGAGGAGTTCTTTTTTATTTCTTTTTGGCCATGAACAGATCAGGTATGGACTCTGCCCTTTTCTCCCTTCCACGACTATTCTCAGGAGGAACTTACTATACCTCTAATGCACAGAACTCCAAGTACTCTGAGGCTGCCCGATGTGTTTATTTAGAATTGTTAGTGGCTAGAGCTGTATGAAAGAGCTTTTATATGCAGGAAAGCAGCTTTCTACCTTTGTGTCACTGGTGATCATTCTTACAGTAACTTCCTATTTGCATATAAATAATACATCATCCCATAAATTGCTTGTAGTTCTCCTTTGTGGGTTAAGTGTACATATGATTTATGTTTTGAAATCTTCTACTTTGTCTGTACTTTCCTAATAATGAATTTCTTTAGGACCATTTCGGGGGGTGGTAGTGCACCCTGGCCTGGTGGCTCACTTGGTTGGAGTGCCATCCTATACACCAGAAGGTTGGGGGATCCATCTTTACTTAGGGCACACACCTAGGTTTAGGTTCAATCCCCAGTTCAAGCACATATGCAAGGCAACCAAGCAATATTTCTCTCTCACATCGATGTTTCTTTCCCTCTCCCTAAAATCTATTTTTTTATTTCTTTATTCTGTTATGTTTTGTTTCAGCTTGGTGTCCTTATCAAGAGACTAGCAGCATTAGCTTCTCTCATTCTCAGAAGGATGTGTGCTCCAGAATTAGGTTCCCTAAGCCTAAATTTCTGTTCTATCACATACTAGCTATGTGACTTTGAGCAAGATACTTAACCTGTCTAAGCCTTCATTTTTAATTCCTACCCCATGTAGTTGTTGTGGGGATTAAATGAAATCATGCGTGTTAACTGCTTAGTATATAATAAGTTCTCAGTAAAAGCTGGCTATTGTTATTGTTAACATCTTTTTAAAATTTTTTTTACCCTGATAGGTATGGCTCAGTTGGTTGTAGCATTGTCCCATACAGCAAAAGTTTGGGGACTCAATTCCTACTCAGGGCCCATACCTAGGTTGCAGGTTTAATCCCCAGTTAGGGAGACAACCAGTTGATGTTTCTCTCTCTCTCTCTCAAAACAATAAATATATTTTTTAAATTTTAAAAGATTAAAAAAAATTTTTAATGTTTTTGTATATAGATGGTTTAATATTTCTGAAAAAAATGTTAATGGTTAGGTCCCAAGTGGACTGTGAGTTACCTGAGGATATGTCTTAAATATCTTTTTATCACCAGCATATATCATTCTGTCTGGCACATAATAGGCTCTCAATAAATGTTTGTTGAATAAATAAGTGAATGACTAAAAAACCTCAAATTATTTGGGAGAGGTCATAGTCAACCTGTCTGACATCAACTATGATAGTTAGGGACATATCCTACTTACCCATAACTTCCCTTCATAATCAATGAATATCATGAATTGATTCAAACACTTCTTGAATCTATTTACATGTAATTTTTAAAACTCTGATAACCATGATCATCAATTAAATAAAAATTGTCTGTACTCCACTTTTTGAAGAAAGAATTGTGTTGCAAGGAAATGTTGATATTGCAGACTAGTTTAAAAAGCAACTCTGAGGCCCTGGCCAGGTTGTTCATTTGGTTAGAGCACCATCCCAGTATGCCAAGATTGCAGGTTCAATCCCTGGTCAGGGCACATACAGGAAGCAACCAATGAATGCATAAATAAGTGGAACAACAAAATCAATGTTTCCCTCTCTTTCTCTTCCTCTGTCTCACTCTCTAAAATCAATTTTTTTTAAAGTAACTATGAGACTATGTCCTATGTTCTTTTATTGGTCTAAACTCTGTCTTCTTTAGTACAGCCCTGTACAGTGCGAACTAATCATTACAAAGATGACTTGGAGACTCTAAAAGATCCAGAATCATAAAAGAAAAAGTGAACTTAGAAACTAAGAAAGTAGACTCACATTTTAGAAAGTTCTTTAATAAGATCTGAAATGAAAAGGTTAACTTTAAGTCACACTTACATCAGTTAGTACTTTTTATAAATTTTCAGCCTGTAGAGCCTATTATATATTTTCTTCTAACTGTATGGTAAATAGTACTTTCATCTGTTCTTGCTTGGTCTAAATTGTTCATTTTTTTTTTTTAAATTTAGCTGAAAGATCCTGCCTAGTGTTCTTTGTAGTAGCTTTTGTCTGGTAAAATTAATTTTATTTTTTACAATCTTAATCTTTTTTAATTTTAATTAACTTAAATTTAAATAGCCCCCATATGGCTAGTGGCTACCATAACTTACAGTTCTCTTTTTTTCTTTTTTCTTTTTATTGTTCAAGTACATTTGTCTCCATTTTCCCGCCACCACTTCCCCCTGCCCCACCCACCTCACCTCCCACCCTCAATCCTTCCCCACTTTGGCTTTGTCCATGGGTCCTTTATACATGTTCCTTGACTGGACCCTTCCCCTTCTTTTCCCCCTTACCTCCCTCCCTCCTCCCTTCTCATTACTGTCAGTTTGTTTTTTCTTTCAATGTTGCTGGTTATATTTTTCTTGCTTGTTTGTTTTGTTGATTAGGTTCCACTTATAGGTGAGATCATATGGTATTTGTCTTTTACCCCTTGGCTTATTTCACTTAGCATAATGCTCTCCAGTTCCATCCATGCTGTTGTGAAGGGAATAGCTCTTTCTTTCTTTCCTGCATGGTATTCCATTATGTAAATGTACCATAGTTTTTTGATCCACTCATTTACTGATGGGCACTTAGGTTGCTTTCAGCATTTGGCTATTGTAAATTGTGCTGTTATGAACATTGGGGTGCATAGGTTCTTTTGAATTGGTGTTTCAGGATTCTTAGGGTATAATCCCAGCAGTGGAATCGCTGGGTCAAAAGGCAGTTCCATTTTTAGCTTTTTGAGGAAATTCCATTCTGTTTTTCACAGTGGCTGCACCAGCCTGCATTCCCACCAACAGTGTACTAGGGTTCCCTTTTCTCCACAACCTCACCAGCACATTTTGTTTGTTGACTTGTTTATGATGGCCATTCTGACCAGTGTGAAGTGGTATCTCATTGTGGTTTTAATTTGCATCTCTGATGGCTAATGATGCTAAGCATCCTTTCATACGTCTCTGGGCCCTGTGTATGTCCTCCCTGGAGAAGTCTGTTCAGGTCCTTTGCCCATTTTTTAATTGGATTGTTTATCTTCCTGGAGTGGAGTTGTGTGAGTTCTTTATGTATTTTGGAGATCAAACCCTTGTCCGAGGTATCATGAGCATATACATTTTCCCATATGGTTGATTTCCTTTTCATTATGCTGATGTTTTCTTTAACCGTGCAGAAGCTTCTTACTTTGATGAAGTCCCATTTGTTTATTCTTTCCTTTATGTCCGTTGCTCTGAGGGACATATCAGTGAAAATATTGCTGCGTGGAATATCTGAGAGTTTCCTGCCTACATTCTCTTCTAGGACTTTTATGGTGTCGCGACTTATATTTAAGTCTTTTATCCATCTTGAGTTTATTTTTGTGTGTGGTGTAAGTTGGTGGTCAAGTTTCAGTTTTTTGCATGTAGCTGTCCAGATCTCCCAACACCATTTGTTAAAGAGGCTATTTTTAATCCATTTTATGCTTCTGTCCCCTTTGTCGAATATTAATCGAACATAGAGACATGGGTTTATTTCTGGGCTCCCAATTCTGTTCCATTGATCTATGTGTCTGTTCTTATGCCAGTACCAGACTCTTGATTTCACTGGCCTTGTAATATAGTTTCATGTCTGGTATTGTGATCCCTCCTACTTTATTCTTTCTTAAAATTGCTACAGCTATTCAGAGTCATTTATGGTTCCATATAAATTTTTTAAATGTTTGTTCTATATCTGTGAAATACATCATTGGTATTTTAATAGGGGTTGTGTTGAATCTATAAATTGCTTTGGGTAGTATGGACTTCATGACGTTAATTCTTCCAATCCATGAACATAGTATATGCTTCCATTTATTTGTGGCTTCCTTAATTTCTTTCTTCAGTGTTGTGTAGTTTTCTGAGTGCAGGTCTTTTACCTTCTTGGTCAAGTTTATTCCTAGGTATTTTATTTTTCTTGTTGCTATAGCAAATGGGATTTTTTTTTCCTGGTTTCTGATTCTGATATTTCATTGTTGGGGTGTAAAAATGCCTTCAATTTCTGAATATTGACTTTGTGTCCTGTTCTTTTACCAAACTCACTTGTCAGGTCGAGAAGTTTTTTGGTGGAGTCTATAGGGTTTACTATGTACACTATCATGTCATCTGAAAACAACGACAGTTTTACTTCTACTTTTCCAATTTAGATGCCTTTTATTTCTGTTTCTTGTCTGTTTGCTGTGGCTAGGACTTCCAATACTATGTTGAATAGAAGTGGTGAAAGCAAACAACCTTGCCTTGTTCCTGATCTTAGTGAGAAAGCTTTTAGTTTTTGCCTATTGAATATGATATTGGCTGTAGGTTTTTCATATATGGCCTTTATTATGTTGAGGTATGCCCTGTTTACTCCCACTTTGCTGAGTGTTTTTATCATAAATGGGTGCTGTACCTTATCAAATGCTTTTTCCACATCTATTGATATGATAATGTGGTTTTTGGCTTTCCTTTTGTTTATGTGATATGTTACATTTATTCATTTGTGATTATTGAACCATCCTTGCTTCCCTGGGATCAATCCCACTTGATCATGGTGGATGACCTTTTTAATGTATTGCTAGATGCAGTTTGCCAATATTTTGTTGAGGATTTTAGTGTCTATGTTCATCAGCAATATTGGCCTGATACTCCTTTCTTCGTTTTGTCTGTCTGGTTTTGGGATTAGGATGATGCTGGCCTCATAAAAAGTGTTTGGGAGTCTTCCCTCTTCTTGGATTTTTTGGAATAGTTTGAGAAGGATAGAGGTTAGCTCTTCCTTATATATTTTGTAGAATTCTCCTGTGAAACCGTCTGATCCAGGGATTTTGTGTGCCATGAGTTTTGTGATTTCTGCTTCAGTTTCACCAGCTGTTATCAGTCTGTTCAGATTTTTCTGCTTCTTCTTCATTCAGTGTTGGAAGGTTACATTTTTCTAGAAATTTGTCCATTTCACCCAGGTTTTTTAATATCTTGGCATGTAATTGTTCATAGTAATTTCTTACAATCCTTTGTATTTCTGTGGTATCAGTTGTAATTTTTCCTCTTTCATTTCTGATACTATTTATTTGGGTCCTCTCCCTTTTTTTTTCTTGATGAGTCTGCTTAAAGGCTTGTCAATTTTGTTTATCTTTTCAAAGATCCATCTCCTGGATTTATTGATCCTCTGAATTGTTCTTTTAGTCGCTATGTCATTCAATTCTGCTCTGATATTGATTATCTCCTTCCTTCTACTCGCTTTGGGCTTTGTTTGTTGTTGTTTCTCCAGTTCTTGAAGATGTAGGATTAGGTCATTTTTTTTTTAATGTTTCTATCTTTGTTAGGTAGGCCGGCCTGTATTGCTATGACCTTCTCTCTCAGGACTGCCTTTGCTATATCCCATAGGTTTTGGACTGTTGTGTGTTCCTTTCTGTTTGTTTCCAGGAACTTTTTTATTTCTTCTTTGATCTCATTATTGACCTATCCATTGTTTATTAGCATGCTATTCAGTCTCCATGAGTTTGAATGTTTGTGTGTTTTTTCCTTGAGTTTGGTTTCTTGTTTCAAGCCCTTGTGGTTCAAGAAAATGCTTGTTATGATTTCAGTTTTCTTGAATTTGTTGAGGCTTGTTTTGTGTCCTATCATGTGGTCTATTTTTAAAACTATTCCATGTGCATTTGAAAAGAATGTGTATTTTGCTTATTTGGGATGAAAGGTTCTGAATGTATCAGTCAAGTCCATTTGATCTAATGCATCATTCAGTTCCACAATATCTTTGTTGATATTTTGTTTGAAAGATATATCCATTATTGACAGTGGGGTGTTAAAATCCCCTACTATCAATGTGTTGCTGTCTATATCTTTCTTGAAGTCCTCCAAGATTTTCCTTATATATTTGGGTGCTCTTATATTGGGTGCATATAGGTTTACAATGTATATGTCTTCTTGATGGACTCTTCCTTTGAGTATTATGAAGTGTCCATCTGGGTCTCTTTTTGTGGCCTTTGTTTTGAAATCTATTTTGTCTGATATAAGTATTGCTACCCCTGCTTTTTTTCCCTGTCCATTTGCTTGGAGTGTTTTTTTCTATCCCTTTACTTTCAGTCTGTGTACGTCCTATGTTCTGAGGTGGGTCTCTTGTAGGAAGCATGTGTGCAGGTCATGTTTTCTTATCCATTCAGATACCCTATGTCTTTCAATTGGAGCATTTAATCCATTTACATTTAAAGTTATTATTGATAGGTACTTATTCATTTTCTTCCCTTTGTACCTGTGTTTCTCTCTTTCTCACTCTTTTTGTTCATCTTCTTAAAGCAGTCCCTTTAGCATATCTTGCAGTGCTGGTTGGGTGGAGGTGTATTCTTTTAGCCTTTTTTTGTCTGGGAAACTCCTTATTTTGCCTTCCATTTTAATTAAGAGTCTTCCAGGGTAGAGAAGTCTTGGTTGCAGGCTTTGATTTTCATGACTTGGAATATTTCTTCCCATTTCCTCTGGCTGATAGTGTTTCTGTTGAGAAGTCAGCTGCTAGCCTTATTCAGGCTCCCTTGTATGTTACTATCTCCTTCTCCCTTGCTGCCTTTAGGATTCTCTGTCTTTGATATTTGCCATTTTAATTATGATGTGTCTTGGAGTGGGCCTCATTGGGTTCCTCTTGAATGGGACCCTCTGTGCTTCCTGGGCTTGTGTGACTTTTTCTCTCTTCAGATTAGGGAACTTTTCCATCATTACTTTCTCAAACAGGTTCTCTATCCCTTGCTCCTCTTCTTCTCCTTTGGTATCCCTATTATACAGATGTTATTACTTTTCAGGTTGTCCTGCATTTCCCTAAATGCCTCTTCATTCTTTTTGAGTCTTTTTTCATTTTCTTGCTCTTTCTGGGAACTTTTTTCTACCTTGTCCTCTACCTCGCTGATTCGGTCCTTGGCTTCATCTAGCCTGCTTTTGATTCCTTCTACTGTGTTCTTCAATTCAGAAATTGTATTCTTCATTTCCTCTTGTCTCTTATTGACAGGTTCTATGTCCTTTTTCATGCTGATATAGTTTGCACTAAGTTCTTCATAGTTTCCCTGTAGTTTTTGGTAATTCTCTCTGAGCTCACTGAGCTAATTAAGCTTCCTTAGAACCGTTGTTTGGCACTCAATATCCGATAGTTTACTTGCCTCTATTTCATTTAGTTCTCCTTCTGGGGATTCCTCCTTTCCCTTCGAGTGGGGCATATTTCTTTGTCTTTCCATTATTTGTAAGACTCTTATTTTTTGCTTCTGATTCTTAAGTTGATCTGTCTTGATTTCCTGACTTTGTGGTGTGAACATCTATGGTTGGAGACTGCTATTTTTACTTTCTGGATCTGCCTCTGATGATGTCAGACGTTGACCCCATCTGACCTTGGGCAGTCTGTTCGAGACTTCCAGGAATCTGCTGTCTGTGGCTGTTTCATTCAGTTGCTGGTCTAGTCACTTTGCACTTAGCAGTCAGGCTTAGGCACCACACAGTGGGGAAGAGTCCCTCCTAGGGGCGGAACTATTGTTTCCTCTCACGCTGCTGCCACTCAGGTGTGTGGTCTGCCTGAACAAGATGGCTGCTACTCTATGGGGGATGGCTCCACACCTGGATCCTGCCAGCTACTCTCTCAGTTATCTCCCCAAAGCCTCCATCTCTAGTCTCTCCTCAAGTGTCTCTAGTCCACTCTACAACCCCTTTAGCCAAGGGTCTACTATCTGTGGCTGCTACTCTGTACTCAGCAGCAGTCAGGCTTAAGCACCACTGAGCCAGGGCATAGTCTCTCCTGGGGGCAGGGCTACTGTTTCCTCTCACGCTGCTGCTGCTCAGAAGTGTGGTCTGCCTGAGCAAGATGGCTGCTGCTGCATGGGGGATGGCCCCCCATCAGGATCCCACTGGCTATTCCTTCAGTTCTCTCCACAGAGCCTCCTTCCCCAATCTCTCCTCAGGCATCTCTAGCGCACTCTGCCCCCGACTTTGCCAGAGCCCAGGGTATGTGGCTGCAAATAAAAATTTATATGTTGGCCCTTTAAACAGTTCTTTGCATCTCCAGCTGCCCATCTCTGGTAGAGCACAATCCTGCCCCTTTTCACAGCTTGCTGTTATCTGTGTACTTTTTGGGCTCTGGTGCTGTAGGCTGGAGATCCCTGCTGATGGTTTAGATCCCACTCTTTTCTCGGGGATCCAACTGACCATTTAAATATCCCTCTGGCGCTGCTGCCCATGGGTGCCCAGCTAGCCCCCTCAAGTAGCCACTGCATTCCTTACCAGTCAGGTTGTGCTAAAGCTGATTCTTATGTCTGTCCGAGGTTATAAGGCTTCTCTCGCTTTTGTTTAGATGTTTGTTCCAGGTGATTTCTCCACAATTTAGTTGTAATTCCAGATTGGTTCTGGAAGGAGGTCAGTGTGACTTCCATTCACTCCTCTGCCATCTTGCCCCTCATAACTTACATTTTTGGACTGTAGGTCTTTGCATTTGCCATTGCCCTATATTAAATGTGGTTAGTTTAATTTGTTATTACAAGTTATACAATTTAAACATTACAGAAATACAATATAAACAGTTTGAAATGACCCAAAAGTCTACCCTCCAGAGATAAACACCTTCAGCAGTATAGCACACATTCCCCTGAATTGCTTTCCCTACACATGTATGGACATAGACATACATGTAACATTATTATTGTTACTGAAATTACCTACTTTTACAATAATGGAAATATACAGTATCCACTGCACTATATTTTTATGTTTTTCATTGAATTGTTTACCCAATTTTTTTTTTCTCATTGGCACATAGAGATCTAACCCATCCCTTCTAATAGTTGTGAGATATCCCAGTGTGTAAATTCATCACCATTTATTGAACCATTCAGTTGGGTTTTTACATTTTACTGAAGAAACTGAAAAACAGTGTGACATTGAACAAGTTGCTTAAACTTTTTATTCTACAATTTTCTCATTTATATAATAGGGCTAATAACAGTAGCTACTTCATAGGGTTTTTTATGAAGATTAAATACAACTTGCATGTAAAGCACCTAGAACAGTGCTTGGCACATGTGAGTAGTAAGTAATGTTATCTGTTGATATTAGTAATAGCAATACCTTTTTACATATGTCTTTTTTTAAAGATTTTATTTATTTATTTTTAGACAGAGGGGAAGGGAGAGAGAGAGAGGGAGAGAAACACCAATGTGTGGTTGCCTTTCATGCACCCCCTACTGGGGACTTGGCCCACAACCCAGGTATGTGCCCTGACTGGGAATCGAACCTGTGACCTTTTTGTTCACAGGCTGGCACTCAATCTACTGAGCTACACCAGCCAGGGCTACATATGTCTTTTTGCCAAGAAAATATCAGGCTCTAATCATTTTTTACTGAAAAAAAAATCTGACCATAAAATAATGTTTTACTTTAAAATCATTCATAATCCCACTACCCCTTTAAACTGATTTTATTTTTGCCATTCCCTCTCAGTTGTCCACAATCATGTTTGGGTTACATAATTATAATTCATGTATGTAGTTTTTTGTTTTTATGTAATATAATATACAATTTTTCTATAGTTGTTGTTATTTGCCTATTTTGTTTGTTTTTTACTCTTAAAGGAGGACTAGGAAGTGCTGGTCTTAGAAATAAAAATATGAACATAGATTCTCTCACAGGGGAAACTGGATGCCTTCTTTATCTTTCTATGCCCTCCTTACATATAAGCCAACCCTACACCTTTGGGCAAGCCCTTAATGCTGGATCTTGATTTTAAGTTTGGGATCTAGAGGATGCTGCGAATTCCAACACCCGAAGTTAACCCCATAGAAGAGCCATCAATCAAAGGAATAATGCTGCTAGGTTGTTCCATTTTTAAATAAGTTCTGAGCCTCAAGGAAAAGATATGTGAAATAAAGGCCACAGTCTCTTCACATACTCTAATATCTGCTTATAGATCATAATAATAGCAACATTTTATTGATAACTTACTGTTCAAACACTTTACATTCTAGATAGTTTCTACACATTATCTTATTTAATCCTCACATACCTAGATGAAGGAAGTAAGGCATAATGTCTTGTCCAAATTAAACTTGGACAGAGATAGAACAGGGCTTAAAATATAAGCCATCTGGCTCCAAAGCTCACACACTCTACACTGTCTCAGTTGAAAAGAGCAATAGAGATAACCAACAATTTAAAAGTTGGTTCTTTGAAAAAGCTGATAAGTAGAGAATCCTTTGGTGAAACCAATGAAGGAAAAAGAAGAAAGAAGGCACAAGAAACTATTTATAATTATAAATAACAATTATAACAATTATAAGTGGAGCAGGTTAATGGGTATAAATAAACTAAAAAAGTTTAAAAATTTGACTCAGAAATAAAAAAACCTGAATGTTTCCCATAATATACCAATCCTAGATGGTTTTACAATTAAGTTCTATTAAACTTCCAAGTAGTACATCACTCCAGTCTTATACAAACTCTTTTGTAAATTAAAAAATAAGAAGACAGAAAAAATGCACACTTGCCAAATAGAAAACCAGACAAGGAGAATGTTAGAAAAGAAAATTGCAGGCCAAAACACTCATAAAAATTGATAAAACAATCTTAAATAATCCAGTCATATGTAGAAAGAAAATACAATGCTAAGTAGGATTTATCCCAGGAATGCAAAGTGATTTAGCAATAGAAATGTGTAAATATAATTAATAACATCAACAGATTAAAAGGTGAAAAACATGTTGTCTTAATAGATTAAAAATATAATAAAATTAACATTCATTCACTATTTAAAAGAAGAAAACTCTTAGTAAACTAAGAATAGAAAATAACTTCCTTAACTTGGCAAAGTGTGTTTACCAAAAATCTACAATAAATACAATTCTTAATGGTGAAATATAAAAAATATTGCCTTCAAAAATCAGGACTAAGATATGGATGCCTCATCACCATTTTGATTCAACGTGGTTGTCCTAGTCTAGTAAGATTAAAAAAGTAATAAAGGTATAAAGATTGTAAAGGAAGGAACAAAACTAACATCATTTGAAATATATTTTATTTGACTACATTAATAACTACAAGATCCTACAGAAAAAATATTACAAAGAGTTTAACAAGGTAGCTGGATATAAGATCAACATTAAAAAATCAATAGCATATCTATAATTAGAAACAAACTCTTAGAAAATTTATTTTTTTAAAAATACCTTTTACAATAATAAAATAGTAAAAAATTAGAAATAAATCGTAACAAAAGATGCATAGAATATTCATTGGGAAATGTTTAAAACTTTATTGATTCACCTTAAGGAAGACACAATTATAAGTGGAGCAGGTTAATGGGTATAAATAATATATATGTGTGGCTAAAATATATATCAAGGCTAAAGGTTTGCATTACCAGACAGTAAGATGAGTAATTATGACTATTCTAATTAAGATAGTGTCATATTCAAACAAGAATAGACAAACTATCCAGTCTAGAACAGATTCAAGAGCCCAGAAACAGCCAGCCACATTATAAAAACTTGATATGTGGCTAAGCTGGCATGGCAGAAGAGTGGGAAAAGGATGATCTAGTCATTAAATCATATTAAAATTATGAGTATCCCATATGGGAAAAATGAAATTTGATCACATCACACACTATTCATAATAATATGTCTTAGATAGGTTAGACTTTTTATTTTATTTTATTTTATTCTATTATTGTTGTTCAAGACAATTGTCTCCATTTTCCCACCACTACTCTCTCCCTCCCCACCCACACCTACCTCCCAGCCTCAATCTTACCCCTGTTTGGTTGGTCCGTGGGTCTTTATACATGTTCCTTGATGACCCTTCCCCTTCTTTCTCTAGTTATCCCCCTCCCCTCCCCTCTGGTTACTGTCAGTTTGTTCTTTATTTCAGTTTCTGGTTATATTTTGCTTGCTTGTTTGTTTTGTTGATTAGGTTCTACTTTTAGGTGAGGTCATATAGTATTTGTCTTTCACTGCCTGGCTTATTTCACTTAGCATAATGCTCTCCAGTTCCTTAAATATAAGTCACAGCACCATAAAAGGGGAACCTAGTCCTAGAGGAGAACATAGGTAAGAAAATCTCAGATATTCCACGCAGCAATATTTTCACCAGTACGTCCACTAGAGCAAGGGACATAAACAAATGGGACTTCATCAAAATAAAAAGCTTCTGCATGGCTAAAGATAGATTAAAGACTTATACATGAAAGTAAACCTTTATAATTTTATAAGAAAATAAAGAATAAAAATTTTATGACCAGAGGTAGGAAGGAAGAGGAAGGATTTCCTAAATAAGACACAAAGTTTGCTAATCACAAAATAAAAGATTGATAAGTATGACTACTTTAAAATTAAGAATTTCTGTTCCTCAAAAGACACCATGAAGAAAGTGATAAAGCAAATCATAACTATATATCTAACTATATATATAACCAATAAAGAATTGGTACGCAGAATAAAGAATGCCTGAAATTCAATTTTTTAAGAAACGCTATCTAATTTTGAAATGATCAAAATATCTGAACAGGCATTTCACAGAAGAGGAAATCTAAGTGGCAAATAAACATAAAAAAAATTCTCACCCTCATTAGTAACCAGGGAAATACAAATTAAAACAATGATATACCATTTTATGTCCCCTAGGTTGCAAAAAATTAATGTCTCACAATAGTATTGACAACAGCAAAGCAATGGAAATTCTTATACACTGAAAGAAAGAATGTAAATTTATACACAACTTATCATTTCATTGTAATAACATTCACAATGCCCTATTCCTAGTAATTGCATTCCTAAGGGAATGTCTCCAGAAAGACTTTTACAATATGCACCTGGAGACAAGAATATGATTATTGACATTATTCAAAAAACCAAAAATTAGAAACCACTCAAATGTCCGTTAAATAAAGCATGAATAAATATTATAAGGTATATTTACAAAGTGGAATATTATACAGTTATGAAAATTAATGAACCACAACTACATACAACAGTGTGAATGAATCTTAATATTGAGAAAAAAGCAGATAACCAAGGATATACATTAATAATATAGTACCTCTTGATAATGCTCAAGCAAAACTAAAATAATAAAGGATTTGTTTAAAATAATAAAACTACTTTTTTTTTTGCAATCTGGTTGCTTTCATTTTTGTATTGTTGTTCAGTTAAGGTTGTCCTGCCTTTTTCCCCATTGCTCTCCCCTGCCCTATCCCTCCAACTCCCACAGTCAATCCCTGCCCCAATGTCCAGGCCCATGAGTCCTTTATTTGTTTTCTTTGGCTTGCCCCTTCTCCTTCTTTCTCCCTTTATCCCCCTCCCCACACCCCTCTGGTCACTGTCAGTTTGTTCTTTATTTCCAAAAAACTACTTTTGAAAGAAAAGGAATGATAAAAAAAAAATTGAGTGTAGCAAGGTTTCCCTTGGAGAAGATCAGGGAAAAGCATGCAGATATCTTAGTATGGATGATGCTCTACATCTTAAGTTGAATAAAGGATTCATGAGTGTTCACATGCTGCTGTGCTTCATAGCTTACATATATGTTACACATATTCATTTGCATATAATAAAATTTTATAATAGCCTTCTAAAGATATCTAGGCAATACATATGCCAAAACTAAAAAAGGCCACTGTGGCCAGTGCACTTTAGCATCCAGAGGGCATCTGTCCAGATTGGCAGCAGTCTGCACTCGTTGGGTACGTAAGTCTTTCAACCAGTTACAAATCAGCCTAATGACGCTGTCAACCAGCCTACATCTCTCAGCCTTGTACACAAGGATATCAGGTTCCCTTTCTGAGTGCTCACAAACCATCTGTTTAATATTTTCTCCTAAACTTTGCCAGGGATCGATGTCAAGCTCTTCTGGAAAGATATTTTATCCATATGTGTTCTCAGCAAACACCAAATGTTACCAACCCAAACAGAAGATAAAGATTCATTGCTTCCTAAAGGGTTCCAGGGGGAATAAGGGAGATAACCCTCTTCAATGCTTCATGCTTCAGTGCAGTTTTCAGATTCCACATTTTTTCTCCTTTTAGTATCTTAGAAAATAGACCGGAAAAATACAGCTGTATCTTGAGTTTGTCTTTGATAACTGTATTAAAGTCATTTCCCTGTGGCATTAGAACTAAATTACAACCACTGGTGTATTTATTACCTAAAGATTTTTAACACAGAGAGACATTTATTTCATTAAGAGAAGACTGGTCTCAGAAAAAAAAAAACTCTCCCCTTTTTAAAATTGAATTAAAGAATTCTTTAGAGCTCAATGGAAAATATAAAATTATCTGAAAATTGGAATTTTTAAAAAATTTTCCTCATCCACTTTATCAAGAAATAATTTACATACTGTAAGTTGCATTCATGCAAAGTGTACAATTTAATGAGTTTTGACAGTTGACTATGCCCATAAATCATCCCCACAACCAAGATATTCCCATCACCCCCAAAAGATTCCTTTTGCCCTTTACACTAACTCCATCCCTCCCTCGGTCCCTGGATTATACCACTGATCTGCTTTTTGTTTGTAGATTAGTTTGCATTTTATATAAATGGAATTATACAGTATATTCTTCTTTTGTGTCTGATATTTTCCGTTCAGATTTTGAGATCCATCCATGTTTTTTATATCAGTAGTTAGTGTCTTTTTATTGCTGAGTAGTATTATATTGTATGAATACGCCACATTTTGTTTAACCATTCACCTGTTAATAGACATTTCAGTTGTTTGTTTCCAATTTTTGCCTTTTGTGACTAAAGCTGCTACAACTATTTATGCACAAATCTTTGGAGATATATGTTTTTATTTCTTTTAGGCATTGCTATGTTTATGGTTCATCTTTTACCATTCATTTATTTTCAACCCATTTGATCTTTATACTTAAAATTTATCTCCTATAGATAACATGTAATTGAGTCTGCTTTTTATCTATTCTGTTAATCTCTTCCTTTTATTTGGAGTGTATAGTCCATTCACATTTATCATAACTATTGATATGGTTGAATTTAGGTCTACCATTTTATTTTTTGTTTGTCTTCTCTGGTTTTGGTTCACATTTTCCCTGCTTTCCTGCTTTCTTTCAGGTTATGAAATATTTTTGGAATTCTATTTTAATTTATCTATTATCATTTAGCTATATTTCCTGGCATTATTTTTAGTGGCTTCTCTAGGGATTATGTTACGTATTCTTAACTTGTCACAGTCTACTTAGAGTCAAAATAGCTTTACTTCACATAAAATGTTTAAGACTCAGGATTACAGTACTTCATATAAGTGGGGATTAAAATATATCATTTAACTTTTTTGCAGCCTACCTAGAATTAATATAGTACCATTTCATGTCAAATATAAAAACATTACAACTATATAGGTCCACTTATCCCCTACATGCATACATACACACACACCCCTTTATCCGCTTTATTTTTCTTCATAGTACCTATCATTACCTGCTATTGTTTTCTGTTTTATTTGTTTGTTTATTGCCTGTTCTCTCACTAGAATGTAAGCCACAAAAGCAGAGAATTTGCCATTTTCATTGTTGACACCAAAAAGTGCCTGGCTTATGGAAGACACTACATTAATAATTACTCGAATGACAAATTAAATGAAAGAATAAGTGAATGAACAAATGAAAACAGTATTCTTCCTGAGTTCCAGGAAATACATTTTCTCTCTTTCATGCAGTTCTAGTGCTATCTTAACCCCTCTTGTAGACGGGTCCAGGGAGATGGTCACCACTTGGAAGCCCTGCACTCACTTCTCAGCCGAGTCCACGCTGCCGTAACCAGCACTGCTCCTGCCTCCACCTTTCAAGGGGCTCCTCCTTCTCACCCAGGGAAGCAAATGAAAGGCGAGCTGGACTGCCCCCAAGGTTGTGAACTATTGGAGATGATCCTCATGCCATTGCCGATTTAAGGACTGTGGTTCAATGTCTCTGCATAGCTGTTCCTGAGCAAGTTGTCTGCTATGATTACCTAACCTGGTTGTTAACACCCTATAGCTACTCCTATATTCAGAGAGTAGACAGCACTGACTATAAACTGACGCAGGGAGGCTAAGATACCATAATTCCATAGTTTCTGAGGTTACAGAGCTCTTTGAGAATCTGATAAAAGCTAAGGACCTATCCCCTCCTACCACCCCACCAAAATATATGTATATACATAGAGATGAAATTGTATACCATTTTAGGAGGTTCTAAGAACCCCTGTAACCCATCCATGATGCCCAAGGATAAGCTATATGAGGATCATTTGGAAAGAAACAGGCTGGCCAGTAGGTCAAGACATTTGTGGGACTGTGAAGGACATGCAGGACTGGCCAGGAGCCCCATTTTCCTGGACCTCTACTTCAGACATTCTGTGTCATGAGAGAAATACAGCTATTATATATGAATATACATGTGCTAAAGTATTAAATTCTCCCATTAAAAATTTACCCGTTTCCATTTTGTAACCCTGGTTTTAGGATGACTTCTGAGAAGGACTACTTTAAGCATTACCCAATTTTCAGTGATTAGGCTTTCTTAGTTTTCCTCATTGTTGTGGTCCTTCCAGAAAAGCTCAAAAAGAGCTCATGCTATGCAAAGTAATTCAGACGGAAAAAGTCAAGAGCCATATGATTTCATTCATGTGTGGGATATAAAACTGAAAGCAACAAATGAACAAACATTGCAAACAAAAAACTCATAGACACAGGCAACAGTATGGTGGTTGCCAGGGGGAAGGGGGTTGGGGGGAGGTAGTAAAGGATAAAGGGAGTCAACTATATGGTGACAGGAGATATAGCCTTGGGTAGTAAACGCACAATGCAACATACGTTGATGTATTATAGAATTGTACACTTAAGACCTATATAACTTTATATTTTTAAGATTTTACTTATTTATTTTTAGAGAAAGGGGAAGGAGAGAGGGAGAGAAACATCAATGTGTGGTTGCCTCTTGCGCACTCTCTCCTGGGGACCTGGCCCACAACCCAGACATGTGCCCTGACTGGGAATTGAACCAGTGACCCTTTGGTCCTCAGGCTTACACTCAATCCACTGAGCCATACCAGCCAGGGCTAAAACCTATATAATTTTATTAACCAATGTCACCTCAATAAATTTAATTTTAAAAGATTTTTTTTTTTAAAAAAAAAAAAAAAAAAGGAAGCTATAGCCCTGACTGATATGGATCAGTTGGTTAGGCGTCATCCTGCAAACTGAGATGTCGATGGTTTGATTCTGGATCAGGGCACCTGCCTGGCATGTAGCCTAGTTCACGGTTGGGGTGTGGTAGGCAACCAATCTATGTTTCTCTCCCTCTCTCCCTCCTTTCTCCTCTCTCTAAAAATAAAGAATAAAAAAAAAAATATATAATAAACCAAGAACAAGAAATCTTGTTTCTTGATGGAAATTTAAAATAAGAGATTTTTAAAAAGGGGTGGAGTTTAAATGTTGAAAGGTAAGGTCATGGAAGTCTCCCAGAAAGTACAAAATTGGGGCAGTGGTTGGGGTCGACGGGAACTCAGTGAGGGATCTAACTGCTTGTGGCCACAGGGGGGCAGAGTAAGTCCAAAAACTGAATGCAAGTACTGGCCGCTGCGTCGCTGCAGTGAACCAGGCCTTCCTGGCCTGTCTTCACCACACACTGCCAGCTGCACCCTCACTCCGGTAACCTTTTTCCTTCATACCCTCAATGGGATCTGGCTCATTCAGTGTCCAGTGCCCTGTTCACCAGTCAATGTGGGAGCTGCTCTTCAACATCTGAGAAGTGAGAAGTCTCCTCCCTATTCCCCAGGTTTAGCACATTTAGTTGTAGTGTAGTTGTGAGGAACACAGTACTAAGTGTTGGTGTTCCTGTGTATGTTGGTGGTGGGGAGGAAGCAATCACCACGGGAAGTGACAGGGGAAAGTTTAAAAAAGGAAAACACATTCTTGTCCTATAAAAACAAATAATTTTGTTGATGAGAGTTAAGAAGAAATTGCCATTTGTTGAAACTACCTCATGTCATTCGTAGATAATCGTCTCACTTCTTACGCCTCACTGTAACTGAAATAGGTTGTACTATCCCCACTTTGCCCAAAGTAACATAGCTGAAAACTTCCAAGTCACAATTCAAACCCTGGTATTACCACTACAACCCACCATGTTTCAAAAATTCACAGAAAGAGAATAAAACCCTTCAGGAGAAACCTATTACCAAGTATAATTTACACTGACCAAATAAAGCCCACAGATACCCAGGGGGTGCTGATTAAAACTGAAAAAGGGAGGATATAATTAAACATAGCTTCCTGGACAAAGTCAGCTCTGAGTTGAATTCTGGGGGAGGTGCAGGCTAGAGATTGATAGAGTAATAAAAGCACTAAGGAAGGAAGGAAGTCATGTGGTAAGGAGACAAACTTAGTTGAAGCAGAAGAGTTACAGGAAAAAGTAATGAGAGCCAGGGAGGAGAGAGCAATTGTTTAATTTATTGTTTAACTCAGCAGTCATTTGCTAAGCTTCAGCTCCATGCAAACTACCGGTGGGGGATGGGAGGACTCCTATGAGCCATCACAGAAAAAGGGAAGACTGGGGTACTGGAGGAATAGTGAGTATTACCAGTTGTATAGGATGAGTGAGGGGAGGAAAGATGACAGCAGGAAGGCAAGATGTGCTCTTAAGCAAAGGTAGGATCTGATGAAACCATGTTTTAGAAAATGTAGTTGCAGTAGTACGTAAGTACTGGAGGAGAAGCAATGGAGTCTGAACGGACAGCTAAGAGGTTACTGTTATGATCCAGGCACGAAGGAAGGAATGCTTGAACCACTGACAGAGAAAATGGAAAAGTTGTCCCTTTCTCCTGTTCTGCTTTACACATTAGCTGTTAACGTAGACAATGTGACTGTCCCTAAGAAGCTGCTGAGTCCCTTCTGAGCCTGCAAAACTGCAGGCTTGAACCTGAAGCACAGTGTCTCAATGGAAATTACATGAGAACTTTTTCAGAGAAAGAAGCTCTGCTGTGTGGCTCTCCTAAGAACTTGTAAGTTGAGAACTTGGAAAGAACTTCAGGAATGTTGATGGAGTGCGTGTCTGCAGAGAAGACTGGCACTGTCCCTCATAGAAGCGCCATATTTCAGGCTTGGTTCTTTGCAGGACTGGGTTATTTTGTCAGCACCCTCTCAGAGATAGACTCACCTTATCAAACTCAACACCAAAGTAAAAGTCAGCATATTTTAGAGAGAGAACCGGTACCACCATCATCACCAATACCTGACAAACACATCCTGCCATTGGGGCACGTCATTGAGCCAGCATGCCCTCTCCACTGCACCACTCCAGGATGGGCACTGCCGACATGTGCCCTGTCACTCCCCATTTCTGTGCTCCATTACTGGCCAGCCCTCTCCCCTTCTAAGGGACACATTCATTTTTTTTAATACTCACCTGAGGATATGTTTTTATTGATTTTAAAGAAAAAGGAAAGGAGAGGGAGAGAGAGAGAAACATTGATGTCAGTGAGAAACATCAAACATTGATTGGTTGCCTCCAGTACACACTCGAACCCTCAACCTAGGTATGTTCTCTGACCAGGAATCAAACCAGCAGGCTTTTGTATAGGACAATGCTCCAACCAGAACTGAGCCACCCAGCCAGGGCAGGACATATTCATTCTTTGGATAAGCCAGTACCATCCATAGGCTCCAGCCCAATCTTTCTCTGGTCAGTAAACCATTCTCCTTTCTTAAGGTCACTGTTTTTAATGGACCTCACCACTCTGTGCTGATTTTAAGGTTTAACTACCCGAGGAAGCCCATATTTTTATATCCAAATTTTTGCTGGAAGATAACTTAGTGTTGTGTCCTTATACAGCCCACAGGAGTAGTTTCTACTCTTCTTTCCCTGGGGAGAAAAAATGAAACACGTATTTCTTTTCTCCAAAATCCTGTTGTTTGAACTTTAAGGAATATTATCCTTGCTGCTCAGTTCCATTTCTGTAGCTCTGTATCTGCCTTCTTATGCTTTAATAATTATTTTGCCTCCCTGAAGAGAATCTGTTTGGTCATTTCCATATGTCGTTCAAGGTGAAGCCCAGGCTCATAAAATTAAACTATTTCTTGTCTTGCCTATGGCAAAATAAGATTCACATTATTTAAAAGAAACTTTCCCTTTACTTATGAAGGATGTTTCTTTGACAATGACTTCATATTTATCACTGTAGTCCCCTAAAACCTAATGGGACAGTTGAGGTTTAAGGAAGCATGGTCAAGAACAATGTTCCTTTATAACTGTAATAAACATTTCTTTTTAAAATATATATATAATATTGCTTTATAAATGTCAAATGAGTGCAAAGCATCATATATCTCTGTACCCTATATGGTATTTAATTTTCTATGTAGTACATAATAAATATTACTGCTTAAAGAAATGAATAAAATAACTAATTAGCTAATGAATCCTCACAACACTTCGTGGAAGGTGGTAGAGTTTCTTTCACACATTTCATGAGAGAAATGCATTTGGTGCCTCTTTTCAGCCACAGAGTTAGTCATTAAATACGATGTGAAGTCATCTAAGTCTCCCCTGTGTGGGTACCAACATGCTGGACTGAAGCCCTTTGTTCCCGTGTGGAGAGTCTGCCACCTCTGCATACTTGTCCTCAGGAATGTCGTTCTAGAAATAAACCAGACTTCTCCCTGGGGCCCATGAGTCACACACAGAAGTTAATTCATTGGAGCAACTGGTTTTTCTTAGGCCCTTTGTAGAAGTATTTCAGAGAGCTCCTCATGGTCAGGCAAAAAAAAAAAAAAAAAAAAATGCAGGTTCCTCCTCAGGTTCTTTCCAGCTCTTGCCTCATTTCCTCTCTCTGCTTCCTTCACCACCTTACCCTTGGCTTTTACTGACAACCTTTACCTGCAGACCTAGGCCCCAATTCCTGAGCTAGTGTTGCCTAAATCAGGAAGTAGACCAGCAAAGCCTCCTCACCCACCCACCCAACTCCATTCATTCATATTTGAAATCAAATTATACTCCACCAGACAGAGATTAACATCTCTGTCTTCTTGGCTGCTAATCACACTTGTGAGACTCAGCATGCCAATGACAATCTTACATTATCTGTGTCAGAAGATAGAGCCTGGGAGTTCATCTTTATTTTTCTCTTCATCTTTTTAAATTTTATTTTTTATAACAGAGGTACTAATTTAAGACATTTTCACTGTGAAACAACATAAAGCAGAAGTCCTCCTTATTAACTATTTAACTTGCATTGCTATATTATTTTACTATTGTTTTGTATTCTAGAATGCTTTTTAAATGTAAGAAATAACAATAAAATTCAAATGGTATAGAAATACGAGTGGTAAAAATAGAGTGTATCTCAGAACAGCCCCATTTCCACTACTCTGCACTGTTAACGGTTTGATGGTAGCCTTCCAGACCTTTGTAAAATACACTTACATACATATGTACGTACTTAGGCCAATAGTTTTATTTTTATGTAAATGGGCTTATACTATACATCTGTTCTAAAAATTTATTTACTTCCTATCTTATAGCTTTCCATGTCAGTACATTTATCTTTATCTTGTTAATAGCAGCATAATACTCCATAGTTTGCTTGTGCCATAATTTATTTAAGCATTCCCATATTGTTGAGCAGTTGAATTGTTTCCTGTTTGGGGTTTTGATTATTTGTTATTACAATAATGCTGTACTGAACTTCTTTGCCTGTGCCTCTTTGTGTACTGTCCAAGAATGTCTGTAGGCCAAATATCTAGATGTAGTACTGATGGATCAAAATTTAAGATTTTATATTTTTCTAATTTTACAGCTAAAGAATTAAACACTTTACTCTTTCCCTTTCTTCTGCAGAGAGTCCTTTCCTGGGAACTGACATTGACCTACAGACTATAGACAATGATGTTGTCAGCATGGAGATTTTCTTCAAAGCTTGGCTGCATAACAGTGGAACAGACCAAGAACATGTTCATCTTCTTCTTCCTTCACAGTCTTTCAGCAAGATTTCCAGAACCACAGATAATCCAAGTACACTCTCCTAAAAAAACATATTATATAGGCTTTCATAATCCTAGTCTAGGATTAGGACTCTAGATTGGTGAGTCATCAGAATACAGAGAACTTGAGATTTAAGAATTAAAGGAGAATTGGATGAAGTTGTTCAGTGTAAGCAGAAGGAGTAAGAAAAGAATTTCTAAAGAGTGACCAGTTGGAAAACTGAACATAATTAATCCCAAACAGCAAGGGAGAGTTAGTTTAGAAGCAAAGACTTGGACACCTCTATAGTAGGACAGCAATTACACTACAGAAAATACAGTGAATCATATATTTTTCTCAAGTTGTTAATTTTTAATGCAATAGATATTACTGATATTATAATTTGAGGCATGCTGGCATCTCGACAATATCAACAGGGCCTGTGAGTAAAGGAAAAGAACCAAGACTAAACCAAGACTAAATAGAGGTCTTCTGGCTAGAGAGACATCAAATTGGTAGAAGGGGAGGAAGTAAGTAAAGCAACTACCAAGGCAGACCCCAGAGAGGACATTTAGAGACCCAAGATCATGTTCATAAGGCATGTTCTGGCGATTATGAAAACCAAGAGGTTGATCCAGTGTCTTGGACATAACAGCATGACCCTGGATATTGTTCTGTCTGATAGTGATACTTCATTCAGGTCCTACTAGATGGCAGGAGTTAGGCCATTTCTAGTCTCCATCCCCCTTGAAAATTGTCTCAGGACCCAGGGTGACAAGGGCCTGCATATGGCCCCATCAGTGCAGTCAGCCACACTGAGTTTGGAAAAGCTGACTCCTTAAGGCTCTGCTCCAAAGGGAAAGACTAAGGTGTGTCTTTGGGAGTTGGCATTCACTGAGAAAAATGGGTAGACTCCTGGCACCAAAGGGAAAGATACACCTTGGTCCTCTCTTTCTGGGGATAATCCTTGGGTCTTTACCCATCACCCTTATTCCAACCTAGGGCCTGGGATGCCTTTGACAACTTACCTGAATTTTTTTCTTTTTCTGTCCTTCCTTTGAGTGTAAAAATCTTCCCAGGACCTCCTTTCCAAAACTTTTATCTAAGAGTAGCAGTACCAATTGCTCCCTATCCCATGCTCTGGAATTCACTTCTTATCTACTTCCCCCTAGACACTATGTTAACTTCTTTCCTTGCATCATCCCATTTCATCTTCACACAACATCATGAGGCAGGTAATGTTACCATATGTCATTAAATCTAAGATGCAATCAATAGTAACATGCACTATTATTTTATGTACCACTGAGAAATAAAAACACTGTCAATTAAACATGACACATGCTTTCTTATCACTTAAAAATATTATCCTTACTTAAAGAGTTTGTTAGGTTAGAGTAGTATGTAAGGGTTAAGAGTGTGTGCCTGGCCGGTGGCAGTTGTAAGACACATATAGAGATCCTAGTATGTGGGGGGAAAAATGTATCTTAGCATCGATTAAATACCATGTCATCCCTGTTTTACAGATGAGAAAACCGAGACTTACAGAAATTAAACATTTCCCCAGGGCTGCACAGAAAACTAATAGCAGAGCCAGAATTTGAAACTGGGCAATTCCAGAGCCCACTCTTACCCTTAGGATTAGAAGTCTGTATTTTTCACATTTGACCACTCTTAGCCCAGAAGACATTCATCAAACCCAAGTCTATCTGCCCCCAGAGCTGGGGCCCATACCCACTGTGCAGCCCGCCTCATGGTGTATAATTCTAAACGAAGACTAGAGATTCGCTTTTCTCATTTGGAGAGCGGGGAGCCTCAAAAAATTAGGAAAGGCTGATTGCAAGAGTCAGCCCTTGGTAGTGTTGCACAGCATTTGCCCATTGTACTCTTGAGAATTTCCCTGCTTTGCCCGCTCTCTTTCTGTGGCTTTCAGCACCAGGATTAGATCCTAAACATTTACCTTTATCTGCAACCATTTTTCAGCAATTCATGGATCTTCATCGTGCGTGGTAGAACTTAAATCCACACTCATCAGCTCTTCTGCTGGGGAGGACTTCACTGGAATTCAGATGCTCAGACATACTTGGAATGAGGTCTGGGGAAAGTAGACCTCCTGTTGTAATCCTTTGTTTTAAAAAACTGATATATTTCCACACACATGGATTTCTAAAAATGTGGCTCATTACAAAAAAAAAGAAAGAAACCAAACAAAACCCCTGTGCTCTCTTACTCTAGAATTTTTTGAGCACTGCCCATCAGATATTCACTGTGACTTCTCCTTGTAAGGTTCTCCACCCTACACCAGCTGCTTCAGTAGCTGCCTAGGGCCCTTCACCTCATCTATAGATGCTTCCCTCAGAGGCCTCCTTGTGATGGATAGAGTGCACAGTCAGCTTCAGATGAGTGTCCTTTCTCATTTCTTGGGTTCGGGGTCTGCCACCTCTGCAGGTTCTGAACGGTAAGAAGCATACCTTGTCCTAGACCCAGGTCCTGCTAAAACAGCTTTCCCAGCCTTGGAAAACTGCTGAGATTACTGTTCCCATAGTTCTCAGCCCTGGCTGCAATAAAATCACATGAGGATCTTTTTTTTAAATACCAGCATCCTATGGCTTCATTTCCAGAGATCCCAATTTGATCAGTGTGAGGTAGGGTCCAGACATCGGTATCTTTTAAAAGTTTCCTAGGTGATTTTTAATTCAATCAGAGTTGGGAACCTCAGCCAGATGAATACAGCTGTACAGTCCTAAAACCCAGGGACCCAACAATGAAGTCAAGCACACAGGAATAAGGAGAAGCTGAAGCCTTAGGCAAAGTCCCTCCTACTGAGTTTCTGGGCTCTGGGACACACCAGAGGCACCTCACCCAACATTAATGTCTGATGGCTGAGCCCAGGAGGGCCAGCTGGACCTGGCATCTGCTCTAGCATCCTATTTTTTTTCTACATTATTTTTACTTTTGTTTCTACCTCATGTTGCAGTTAGTATAGTCATTTCATAAATCACTAACACCAACTACTAACCTTCTCACAAGGACTCAACATTTGTATATCCACAGGTTTGTTAACAGTAGTCGAACCTGGTATAAATTTTATTGAAAAACTTTGTAATAGCAAGGATTCAAGCTTAGTGCAAAAGAGCATGATACCTTGTGTCATGTGAATAGACCTGCTGGAGCAGAAGCTTCATACGAGAGAGTAATACCTTGATGAGTAACTTATACCTAGTTGAAATCCTCTCAAAAATGTGGTCTGGTATCACAGTGATGTTCCAAGGGTCAGAAGGTTCTATACTTTGGTTTCTTTGGGGAATTTAAAAGTAAACTATTTCAGGAACTTATTCCTCCCCCACCTCCAAATGTCCCTAGAAGAGCCCGCAGAGGAACAGTGGTTGTCAGCTGACTGCCTGACTTCTGCTTTCCTGCTCTTCTTTCATTAGACCTGCAGCCTTGCAAAGCTTAGCCACAGGGAAGCAGCAGAGGCAAGATTTCCTTCTCTGATTGCCAAAGGGCCTCTGCGTATTGTAGGGTTAGCTGCCTCCTCCACAGAGGACACATATTCCTCTCAGACTGGATCACAAGCCAGATCTTGCACTATCGGGCAACTGCTCAGTGAGCCCAGCAGTAAAACAAGTAAAAATCACGTCAGACCCAGAAAATGTTACCTGTCAATACTGAGCAATACTGTAGGTTTCAGAGCCTCCCTAAACCAATCATATTTCCCTCTTTCCACTCTCCTGTCTGCTCCCAGCTCTTACTTGCCTGGTGAGGGTGCAATGAGTGGCAGATGTTGTCTCTGAATTGCATAGCCTGAGGTAACTTGTGATGAAAATCCTTCCCTCAACGCTGTTTTTGATTGTAGTGTGCCTGAAATGTGATCTCCAAGAGAGACTTCTCAGCCCATCCCTGCTCCCCGGCACAGCTGATGGTTCCTTGAAAATAGATGACCCCAAAGGAGACTTCAGCACACTCTACCAGATGGCCTCCCAGTCATCATCCTCTTATTACAAGCTCCGGGTGATCAAGTAGGGCCCATGGGAAGCTCCCCAATCCATGCAAACACTGATTCTTACAGGTCTATGGTTAGAAAGTCTAGGGATAGAGTACCTCCCCAAGTGTCAGGCAGGCGGGAGTCAGGTCCAAAGCAGCACCTACAGATATGGGCAGGAAAGAGCACAGTCAGGCTCAGCACAGGGAGACAAATGAGCAGAGGGTGAAGACGTGCCTCAGTAGGACATTGAGGGCTGAATGAGGATTGGAAATCTACAAAGTCTCCGAATGCAGAGACCTACTATGTTTAGGCATCAGGACAGAGATCTCTGGCCTTCAGGGAGCAAGTGGTACATAGGATCTTCCCCGCCCTCCCATTTCTCCAAGTCAGTGACTTTCAACCTTTTTATCCCATTCAGTGGACAATAAACTAATTACTAAAATTCTGTGGCACACCAAAAATAGATTTTTGGCTGATCTGACTAAAAAATAGATATTATTCATTCACATTGGACAACTATTTTGTATTGGTTGTTGTCATTTTTTTATTTACAGCCTAAGGGAAAAAAATGTCAGTGCCTCTGACTAAATAGTCAGATATCGCATGTTTTAAGAATTCTTGCAATACACTGGTTGAAAATCACTGCTCTGAGAACTAGATTCCTGCTTCCAAGGGAACCAAGTCCAAGATAGAATTAGCAATTATGGCAAAGACCATTTTTTTTACTGCTTCCTAGTTCCTACCACAATGCCCATTGCACAGGTATTTGAGCAAGCGTGTCCAAGGGTTTGTGACCATGGATGCTGCTAGGAACCTTCTTAAATACGTCCTCTTCTTAGATGCATCCTCTGTCAACACATCACCACAAAAGGGCCAGGAATGGGATGCAGATGGTTAGCATACTATTATGTTATATGGTTACTATAGCAGGGGTATTATGGGAGTGTCCCCAAGTACATCGCTTGGCATGGAATGAGCTCAGAAGAAATACTCATCAGAGTCTTGAGCCTTCATGATGGCTGCTTCATTCATTGATTAACAGGCTTTGAGAATGTGCTATGTGGCCAATACCTTGCTAGGTACTGGCCATACAAAGATGAATAATTCACAGTCCCTAACCTAAAGGATTTCATAATGGGGTCTTATACTTAACTGAATTTTAGTGCATTTGTGTCGATGTTCTAGATATCATTGAGGAAGCTTTCCCTGCCATTGTCTCTTCCCAGGGCTCTGAAATCCAGTGGGATCTGCGAATCAGTTACATATGGACTTCCATTCATCCTCAGACCTACAAGCTGCTGGCAGCTGGACTGGGATGAGCTGGAGAAAAATCAGCAGCATTTCCATGCTTTGTGTCACAGCTTGCTGGTGAGTATCTGTTCCCAGGTGAGGAAGAGGAAGAATGTTAAAGTACCAACCACAGAAAAGTAGTTAGTTGAATCCTGCCCTGATTCCAAGCCTGTCGCAATCCTCAAGAGGACAGGAAAAAACAAGAAATACTCTGAAATGTGGATTAACTATGACTTGCCTTTGTTGGTTTCACGTTATAGAGAATAATTATTGAATTCAATTATATGATACTAAACTTTAAAATCCCCATTTTTTACATTTATTCAATAATTACAGCAGAGAATTTTCCATAAATAACTATATTTTAAAATTTATTTTCTTCCTAATACTGTGCTAGACATTACAGTTCATTTCAATGAAGAACACCTAGTCAGTGCCAAACATCATGTTAAGCCCTAGATATTTAACGGTCAACATAATACATGTTATCTTTGGCCTCAAGAAACTTACTCTCTAATAGAAGACACAGAATTAAGCATATATGTTCCTAATTGTGAGAAGTTTATGAAGGAAAAGAAATAGCTGCTATTAGAGAGCCTCTCTGTGCAAGTGACATTTAAACTGAGACCTGCCAGATAAGTGGAATTAGCCAGGTAAATGGTGTCAGGAAGAGCACTCCAGGTGCGGTGAAAAGGATGTGCAAAGACCCCAAGGCTAGAAAGAGCTGAGAGAATAATCAAGAATAAAAAAGCCAGCCCTGGCTGGGTAGCTCCATTGGTTAGAACACTGTCTCAATATACCAAAGTTGCTGGTTCTGTCCCTGGTCAGAGCACAAGCAGGAAGCAACCAATGAATAAATGAATAAATAAGTGGAACAACAAGTCAATGTTTCTCCCCTCCCACTTCTTCCTTCTCTCTCTAAAATCAATTTTTTTAATGTTTTTAAAAAGAAAAAATAAAAAGGTGATTGTGACTGAAACAAAGAGAGTGAGGTGAGAGAATCAATCACAAGATAGAAAGGACAACTGATTGGGGGTCAAATCATGCCAAGTTTTGTAGGCCACATTAAAGACTTTGGACTTTAAGTACCAAAAAAAAAGGTCATGATAAATGAATCATCTAGGTTTGTTTTTTTTTTAATTACTTGGGCCAAAATTTGGAAAAGAATGAGCAGAGGCAAGAATAGACAGAAGAAAATGAGGCAGAGGAGCATTTCAGTCATCTAGGCAAGAGATGATGGTGGTTTTGACCCCAATGCTGGAAGTCAAGATGAGAAAGGTAAAAGGATGAAAGAAATATTTTAAAGAAAGAGTCATAACTTGATAAAGGATTGGGTGTGGGGAGCAAGGAAGAAGAAAATATCAAGTAACTGTTTGGTTTCTGATTTGAAAAAGTAAGTGTATGCCATTTCCTAAAATGACAAAACCAAAAAGCACATACAGGAAACAGTAATGCAACACTTACAAAGCAAAATATATAAAAACAGCCGCCCGTATAATCCTAGAACTTACGTAACTGCTAAGTGGATATAGAATAAAGGTTTGACCTAGCAGGATATGCATGATCAGAACAGCACAGCAATGCATTTCTTTCACTATCAGAAGCACACTTCTTTTTTTCCTGTTTCAAAGCCCACACTCCCTTTTGGGTCCACCCACTGAGTTCCTGTTTCCTATCTGAAGAACATCCGTCTCCTGTCTTTGCTGAGCAAAGACAACAGATATGTTCTGACTGTTAGAGCCCAACAGCTCAGTTTACTATTTACTCCACCCAGTTCCTCAGGATTTTGGAGATGCTGCATCACTCGAGAGGAATTTCTCTCAAGTGACTTCAATACATTTTTACAGTACTTGATATTTTAAACAGACACTGGCAATTATTTTAAGACAACTCGTGAACAATCTGAATTATTTATTTTGAAATAATTTACTTTTGCTTTCTCTTTTATTAGCAATAAGTGATATAATTTTCAATTCTGTGTTGCCATGAATTGGAGTCTGGGTGTTTCACATAGGTTATTTTTATATCACTAACTGACTTCTGAAAAACTGGGAATATTTCCAAATAGAAACTCCTCAGTCTTGGTCCCTGGCAGCTCTCCCCTGAGGCCATCCAAAGTCCATTTTTTTATAGTTTGCCTCAAACCTCATCTTCTCCAGGAATCCTTTACCAATGTACTGTCCCCTACAACATCTTCTTTTTCATTTTTTTATTTTAAATAAGTTAAAAATACAGATAAGCATGAAGTACAAAGTTTTCTTACCCTCCAGAATTGAGAGTTGTTACATGTTGACATATTTGCTTTTAGTCTGCATGTGAATTTCTATGTATGTAATAAAATATTCCCCAATACCTTTGAAGTACCTTTGATCCCCAATGTCATCACACTCTAGCTCTGTCTTATTCCCTCCAATGATCAACCACAAATTAGCTGTGAATCCTTTGAGTTCACTTTTCATTTTCTGCTATTTCTTCATTTAGGTATCATGAATGCTTTTCTCTTTTTTGTATGGAGTTCTTGGTAGTGACTCTAACACAGTCAGTTTCCCCTGCTAGACGGGGATGAGCCAGGTGACATTGGTCTGTGAGTACCTCTAGCCCCCAGATTTGGTGAGGAGTAAGTATGTCTTCCTTCTCTCTTCAGTATGTCTTGTCTTCATCCTACTACAATTCTGCATCTTGGTCCTTAGTAACAGATTCCTAGAAGAGCTCAAACAAATATGTGATACTGCACCAAACAACATCTGGGCCCTGTTTGGGGGGAGCTCTGTGACTAAACTTTCAGCTTGGCTTTTGATTTTCTAACTGCTCTAGTTTGGCTGCTAGAAGCTCAAAACCAAATATAATGTCATTTTAATACACTGCTGGAGGGAATGTACATGTTCTGGAAAATGATCCCCTTCAACACTAATTACTTTGCTAGGCATGTAGCCCAAGAAAACAATCAGAAAGGGAGCAAAAGTATATGCACCAGCATGTTCATCTTTCTAAGTGCTAGTCACTTAACCGAGTGTTCTGCACACTTTACCTCATTTAATCTTCACAATAGCTCTATGAGAATAGGAACTGTTGATCCTGTTTTTACAAATTGGGAAGACTGACGTCTGAAGAGATCAAGTGACCTTGCCAAAGACCGCACAGCTACCGAAGTGGCTAAGTCAGAATTTGAATCTTCTTCTGTGGATTACAAAGCCAATGCTTTTAACTTCTTGCTAAATTCCCTTCCCCAGAGGTAGGCAGATGAATAGACTACAACACTGAGGCTAATTCTCCCTTTACTGAACACCCCATGCTTCCGTCCTCCACTGGACATGAATTAAAGTGACTGGGTGCTTGTCACAGCTTCCCTTCCATCGTATGCTACTGTTTTCCCCTCTATGTTTGTTCCACCTAATCCAGATTCAAGACCACTCTCCTTTTCTGGAAAAGAGAAAAGGAAAATAGTATTTGAATGGCTCTTCCTTCTTGTCTTTTACATGACATCTTCTCCAAGCAACAAAAAGCCTGAAAGGCAGTGTGTTATAGAGAGAAGAATTTCCCACAAGCCTCAGCTCATTCATTCAACAACATTTTTGAATGCCTACTATGTAACAAGACTTATTTAGAATTTTAACCTTCTTGATCCTGTTTGTACACGTTTTTAGCACTTCTTTAATTTCATCCTTGGTTTCGTATTTTTTTTCTTACAACTTTTTCCATATGTTCTTTTAAAATCTGATGCTGTCAGCTCCCCGATGTAACTCTCTTGCCTCTGTTTCTCATTGTGACGTTTCCCCTCCAGCTAACTTCTCATTCTAACTTCTGTCTTTCTGTTAATAGCAGCTGCACCATTGTCTACTCACTCAGGCATGAAACCTCAGTCCCTTTCAGCCCTCTCAGCCTTTACACCCACCTCATCACTAAGTCATATCAGTTTTCTTCTCATAACATGAATTGTAACTGTCCTTTCCTTCCCATTCCCACTGCTTGTTCTCACCAGGACTTCTTCAGTAAACTCCTAACTAGCTTCCCTACCTCCAGTTTTTTCTCCTAATTTTCCCTGCTCATTAAACCAGATTAGTCTTCTTAAAGCATTCCCCTGACTGTCCCGTGTTTTCCATGTTGCCAGTATGCAGGACTTTAGCCTTGTCTGTTCTATCCTCATAGCATCTACCAGTACTACACGCATCTTCACCTCTCCATTCTATACATCGCTATCCTAGTTTAGGCCTTTTTTATCTTTTTCCTTTAATATTGCAATACTATTTAGCTAGCCTAAATACCTTTCCTGTTTTCCCTTCCCAACCCATTTTACATACAGCCACCAGATTAATCTTGAAACACAGCACTTATCCTTCCCTCTTCAGCTTCAAGATGTTTTGTGGCTTAGCGTTCATTATATATAACCAAGTATTCAAACTCCAGCCTTGTCTCCCATTATTCTCCTTTATGTACCATACACACCAACCAAATTAATAAACAGACTTTAAACTGCCCCATCTTGGAACCTTGGTTCATGTTATCCCTTCTCCTGTCTCCAATGTGTTCACATCCTATCCCAATCTGAAAGACTCAGCTCAAATGGTCCTTCTGCACGGAAGCCTTTCTGAATTCCTATATTTATAATTAGACCTTTGTGTGCTCCATCTCTTTTTAGAGAAAAGCATATTTCATTTCATTTTATGTATATAATCATAAAAGACATGAGTTAATGTGTAGACTATAAATCTGATTACCCAGACTCCAGGATAATATGATTGCTTTTCCCTGATATTTCTCCCACTTCTTAATTTTACCAACTAATTCCTCAGCCTTAGTCAAATTTAAGTTCAGAGTATAAATAGTTAGCTCTCTTTTTTGGGAGCAAAGGCAAGGCAGTTTTCTAACCCGCAGTGGTAAAATGTAATTTGTACCGTCCATGAAAAGCATGGACTTTAGAATCAGATGGCCCGAATGACAGCTTCATTATTTCCCAACTGTATGAACTTAGGCAACATACTTAACCTCTCTAAGCATCAATGTATTCATCTGTTTGTAACCCTGACAAGTATACTGGCCCCATGTGGTTTAGTCTCTGCGTAAATGGTAAAGAAGCACTACCCAGAGGCCAAAAGGTATTTTTAAAATTAATTTATTTGTGCTTTCAAAGAACACCAAAGAGGAAATGGTTCATAACCTACAATGACATTTCTCAAATTTTCTTCCTCTGCTCTTCTATTATATCTAATCCGTATCTGTCCCAAGACCCTTTCACTCACACACACACACACACACACACACACACACACACCCCACCACCACCACCACCACCACCACCACACACACACACAGAGAATAAATTAAAAAACACTGTCTACATCCCCAATCCTTGTTCCTCTATCTTCTTCCTCTCTCTGTCTCAGCCATATAATTTTCCACAGATTGACAGCCTCTCTGACATCGTCCCCTCCCTCTCAGGTCCTGTCTTTCTCTGCCTATTTAAAATATCCAGGAAGAGAATTCATAATACTTCTTTTCTGAGTACAAGTGAAGTGGAAGGAAAGGAGAAAAGGGGGGAAGGTGCATGACAGACACACATTAGTAACTCTTGCCCCTGTCACATGTAAATAGAGACAATAAAAATATACTTCATATGGTTTTTAAGATGAGTAAGTAATAGTGTGTGTGTAAAACACCCAGCATATGTCTGGCATGCAATTTACATATAATGGTTGGTTAGTAGTTCTATGATTTCCATTTGTTCCTTTCCTATTGAAATTCTCCATATTTTCACCTATCTTCTTGAACATATTAATTGTAGTTATTTTAAGGTTCTTATCCACTAACCCCAATACCTGGATCACCTGTAGCTTTTTTTCCATTGTCTCTTTTTTCTTGTGGTTTTCAGACATGTGGTCTTGTTTTTTGGTGCATCTGATAATACCATAATGAAAGATGCTCACTGCATCTAAATAAATTGTAGAGGCTCCAGATGATGTTGGCTTCCTCTAGAGAGGGTTCATACTGCCCTGCACTAAGCAGATAGAGTGGTGACAGGTCATCCCATTCCACTCCGGAGTTCTGCCGAGTCAAGGCTGGGCTGCAGCCCCGCAAAGCCTCTATCTACTTCTGGTTTGCCCCTGGCCCTCCACGATTTTCCACTGAAAACCTGGTACACTGTGTATGTCCCTTCCCTTGGCCGCTACAATGCTCTACTTCTAGAGGCTTTCTCCTTAAGTGTTTTTTGTCTCTTGCTCTGCACAGCCCCAGTATCTGGCAAATGTGCTGAGTGCAAAATTGGCTTGAGCACCCACCCTACCCCTGCCAAGTTTCTACTAAAAGACCTGCTGGTTTCTCTGTTTCATTACAAGTGCCTCAGCATGTGCAAATCCTAGATTCTCAGCCCCCACCCTGACTCCAACTCAGAACAAACATATGCCCTCACGGTAAAAGCCCTTGTAATAATTCCCTCATTTCTCTGGAGTCTTTCCTTTCCAGACACTTAGCTGTCTCTCATTTTCTTTGTCACAGCACCTCCTCACTGCGTTCACACAAATGGTTTATGTCTATTATCCAGCTTTTCTAACTGTTCTAGGCTGGAGGACGAGCCTGCCTCTGGCCATTCCAACCCACTCAGATGCAGACGTGGATGCTTACTAAATATTCATTGATTCCTCCTTTGCACCTTTTATCTGGCTAGACAACCCATAATACATTTTCTGGTTTACCCTCATTAGTTGGCACTCCACCACGTTCTCATTTTCAGGTTCCCAGGTTTCCTTAAAATTATAAGCAGAGCTCAGTTCCTACAGTGGTGTCTGTTCCTCCAGCCCTTCTTTAAGAGCAGTTCTTCTGTACAAAGTCCACACTGCCTTAATCTAGTTCCATGATTAGTGCCAGCCCACCTGGTCTTATCAACTTATGAAAGTTGTATAACTTTTCAAATTACATTTTACGCATACTCTGAAACCTTAGTCAACTGCAGCTTTAAGTGTTACTCCATTCCCTAACTGCTTTTACTTGACAATTGAATGTTGTATCTTTCTGTCCTCGTAGAATACTTTGTTTTATTTGAGTATTTTACTTATTTTTCCTCAAAAGGATATTCCTTCATCAGATAACAAGGCTCTTGGAAAATCCATGTCCCAACCCTTTCTGAAAGATATGTGCCATCCACCGTTCCCATAAATTTCACTCTAGACCACAAGAGAACTATGTGTTTTGACTTCTTTCTTCAGAGTTTTAGAGATCCATATCTAAGAGTTACTAAATTATTTTTAAACTAACAAGTCAATAAACATAATCTAATCAGTATTAAACGTATTTTCAATTTAAAATTTTTAACACTTCATAGTGCTTACCATGAGCCTGAAACAGTTCTAAACATTTCACAAATATTAATTTATATTATCTCCGTAACCATCCTAGGAAATAGCAATGATTATCACTGTTCTACAGATGAGAAAGTGAGGCCCAGAGAGGTTAAGTGCTTTCCCAAGATGACAGAGCTAGTAAATGGTAGAGCAGGATTGAACCCAGAAAGGTTGACTCCAGGACCCAAATGCTTCACCATGTGGAATTCATTACCATATTGATTACAGGAGTTCTCTAAATACATTCACTACTCAGTAAGAATGCACAAAATAGCTTCTCCCAGGCTTTGTATCAGGAAAAGCTGTGAGGTTCCCTTCTAGCAAAAGTGGGTGGTTTGTATTTCTATGAAGCTTATCTAATCTTGGCTCTATTATTGCCCTACCCTTATTTTTTCTTTTCCCAGTCCCCTTATTTGTTTATTTTATCTTCATGTTGTTGCATTTTTCTAAACTGGCATAACTACTTTGTGGAATGTGAAAACTAAAATTAATTTTTTCCAAGTATTTATGAGATGAATCTATCCATCACCAGGAAAACATAATTTCAGTTACCAAATCCTACTGTGTAGTCCTAGTTATGCAGCTAGTGACTCATTTTCCACATCCTCATTTCTCTTACAAAGTCATGTCTGTGTGAACTAGAAAAAGAAATGAAAATACCACCTAGGTCTTTCAGTTTCCTATTTAAAATGTCAGAGTCTCTGGAGACGCATTCCAGAGTTTTACTGGCCATGTCTGCCCTAATTGGCCACAGAAGTGACAGAATTCAAGCCAGAGTGTGTCCAGCAGGAGTCTAAGTACACAGACGATGACCTGGTTGGGCTGTAAATGGGTGGGGAAGTGGAAAGTCCTTGGTTATACTAGGCATAGAGTCAAGAGCAAGAATCCGAGCTGAGAGTGGGGTAATGGCAGGTCAGGAACCATTTTTCGAAGAAAAAAAAAAAAAAACAATCAGAATGAGGTTAGAGTACAGCGCCTGCAGGGAAACAGGCAAGTGCTAGGACAGCAGTGAGCTTCTTGTGACCCAGCCTTGTCTATCTCTCCTGATTTATCTCTCACCATGCCCCATTGATCGTGCACTCCAGCCACACTAAGAAATTAATAAATGTTCCTCAAATATCCTGAACCGTTTTGGACCTCCACCTTTTTTCATGCCTTTCCCCTTACCCCTTACCTCTGTCCACCTAACAAATATCTACTCATTTCTTTCCAGATTTTGCTTAAATACCTTCACTATGAAGTTTTTCCTGTACTCCCACATCCAGCTATGGTCAGCCACCACTTATCCTTTTTGCCCCTTCCCCACCCACATACCTGTTGCCACATCTGTCTGGAGCTTCACAACACTGATAAGTGGTAAAAATTTGCGCCTTAGCATTCTGATGTGAGAGATGTAACACTACTATATTTTTCTAAACAAATTTAGAATCTATGAGTCCCCAAATGCTAGGATGTTGCCACACTCAATACCTTTATGAGTGCTTCTTCCCTTCCGTCAGAATCTCAGGGCTAACAGTCCAGAAAATATGGGAAATGGCCCTTTGGTTTTCAATACACTTCCAGTACATCACTGAATAAGAGTGGCAAGAGCAGACATCTTTGCCTTGTTTCTGATCTGAGGGGCAAAGCATCCACTTTCACCACTACCTATGATGTTAGTTGTGGGTTTTTGTAGAGACCTTGGTCAGGTTGAGGAAGTCTCGTTCTAATTCTAGTGTGTTGACTGTCTTTATCATGAAAGGATTTGGGATTTTATCAAATGCTTTCTCTGCATCTATTGAGATGATTATGTAGTTTTTTCCCTTTGTTCTATTAACCTGGTGTACTACATTGTTTGATTTTTGGATATTAAACCAACCGTACATTCCTAAAATAAATCCCACTTGGTTGTAGTATATAATCCTTTTATATGTTGCTGGATTTGTTTAGTTGATATATTGTTGAAGATTTTTGCATCTATATTTATAAGGGATATTGGTCTATAATTTTCTTGTGATGTCTTTGTCTGGTTTTAGTATCAGGGTTAATACTGGTCTCATAGAATAATTTGGAAACTGTTCTTTCATCTTCTATTTTTTGGAAAAATTTGTGAAGGATCAATATTATTTCTTTAAAGCTTTGATAGAATTCCCAGTGATGCTATCTGGGCCTTACCTTTTCTTTGTGAAAAATTTCCTAATTACTAGTTCTTTATCTTTTCTTGTATTAGGTTGTACCAAAAAAAGTTAATATAGCAGACCTCAGAATTCTATCCTCAAATAGTCCTACTTGCAAGATTGACCCTTGTGTGGAGCATGAGTGGGTGAGTGGAAGTGGAAGGGGGTCTAAGGGGGATAAATGGTAATGGAAAAAAATACAATAAAAAATAAACTTTTTTTTTTTTTTACAAAAAAGGTTGACCCATGGCTGACATCTGGGAATTTGGATTTGAAAAGTGTTTCCACTATTCCCTAAATAATAAGAGGGGTATAGTGTGCCTAAACAGTGCAAAAGTATATGGTTTATGCTAAACATCTGCTTTTCTTCTAGGACTCTAGAATTTTCATATCTGCTAGGTACAGGGCACCTAAGTGACCAGTCCCCAGTAGAAATGTGGAGCACAAATCTGTAACCTCTCCTGGTGGACATTTTACACATGTTGTCACAGTTCAATGCTGGAGGAAATAAGCACATTCCATGTGACTTCGTAGGTAGAGGACCCTTGACAGCTTGTACCTGGCTTCCTCTGGACTTCTCCCACGAGCCTTTTCTCTTTGCTGATTTTGCTTTGTATCTTTTTGCTGTAATAAATAAAAGTAAATAAAGTGTGACTATATACTGAATCCTATAAGTTCTCTTAGTGAATTGATGAACCTGGGAGCATCTTGGGACCCATGACACAGATTTATTCAGATTTTCTATTTCTTCTTGAGTCAGTCTCAGTAATTTGTGTCTTTCTAGGAATATGTCCATTTCTTCTGGGTTATCTATTTTTTGGCATACAATTGTTTATAATATCTCCTTATTATCCTTTCAGTTTCTGTAAGGTTAGTAGTGATGTCCCCCTTTTATTTTTTATTTTGGTAACTTGCATATTTTCTTTTCTCCATGAACAGTCTAGCTGAATGATTGTCACTTTTGTTGACTTCTTCAAAAAACAAACTTTTGTTTCCATTGATTTTCTCTACTATTTTTCTTTTCTCTAGGTTATTTCTTTCTACTCTAGTATTGTTTCATTTCCTTCCTTCTGCTTCCTTTAGTTTTGTTTCTTTTTTCTAGTGTCATAAAGTGGAAGGTTAGATTATTGATTTGAGTCTTTTCTTCTTAATTGAGGAGTTTTCAGCTATAAATTTCCCTCAAAACACTGCTTTAGCTGTTTTTCATAGATATTGGTATATTACGTTTTTATTTTAACTCATTTCAAGTTATTTTCTAATTTCCCCAGTGATTTCTTCTTTGAACCATTGATTATTTAGGAGTACATTGTTTAATTTTCACATATTCATGAATTTCCTAAATTTCTTTTTGTTATTGATTTCTAATTGCATTCCACTTGGTCAGAGAAGATACTTTGGATGATTTTAATCTTTTTAAGTATGTTGTACCCTGATTTATGGCCTATAATATGGTCTATCCTGGAGAATGTTCCATATTTACTTGAGAAGAATGTATAATCTGATGTTCAGGGCTTTGCAATGTCTTTAACCATCTTCCATGGCCTCCTTTTTGGAAGCGAGTGTGAGAGTAGCAGAATAATGAATATTGCAGCTTTATTTTCTCTCCCCTGCCCCCAGTCCTGCTTGGTGTGAGAAAATAAACAAATAATGTAAAATTAACCTAATTTCCTCCTGATGCCCTTCCACATACCAAAAACAAAAACAAAAACAAAAAAAAACCCAGACGTGCATGGCTTTTTCATAACTAGCTGTAATTTCTCTTCCTGGACGCATTAGGACAATGAAATGTGTCTCCATCCACAAGCAAAGCAAACTGAGTATTCTTGCTCCTCAGTGGCTGCCTCAGAAACACTCCTACTCAGAAACTGGTCAGTGGTCCTTTAAAAAAAAAGATTTTACTTATTTATTTTTCAAGAGAGGGGAATGGAGGGAGATATAGAGAGAGAGTAACATCAGTATGTGAGAGAAACATTGATTGGCTGCCTCCTTGCACACCCCCAACCAGGGACCTGGCCCAGGATCTAAGCATGTGCCCTGGCCAGGAATCAAAAAGGTGACCTTTCTTCAGTTTGCAGGTGATACCCAACCCACTGAGCCACACCAGTCAGGACAGTCAGTGCTTTTTTAATCACTGAATTTGGTCCCAGACCATCATACTGATGGCAGATCAAGGGAACTCTGGTTTGGTGAGAATAGAGCCTTTACCTGCTACATTAAATTCCTACCGGCCCTTTTGGCAAGGTCTACACCAATGCCATTAAAATTGTCACTTCTACTCCTGTTTTCCCAGATGCTGGAAATGAGTAACCACATCCTCTTCTTTCCCTTTGGTACCTGTAATAGATCCATTTAGCTGCAATTAACGGAAAACCAAAGTAACTCTAACTTGAGTAATTAAGAATTTATTTTTCTCATTAACAAAAAGTGTGCAGACAGACAATTACAAGCTGGTGCAGTTGATCAGTGATACCATCAAAGGCTCAAGCTCTTTCCATGTTTCCACTGCAGCAACCATAGCAGATGTACTTCATCCTTATGCTCATTGCCTCATGGTCACAAGATGCTGTTGCAACTTAAGACTAAGTCCTGTCCTAGGGAAAAAAGGGGGGTAGGGTGCAGAGGCAAAAAACTTGCCAGAATATTGCAAAAAAAATTTTAGAAGCCTCACCCAGAAACTTCTGCTTATGTCTCATCTTTTAAATCTAGGTTACAAATCACCCCTAGACCCATCACTGAAAGGCTGAAAAATGGGTAGAGAGAAGGGAAAATGAGAAAGGGAGGGGGAGCAGTGACCAGTCAACCAACGGTGGCTGCCACACCTTCCTTCATAACCTTAGTAATGCAAAGCTAGGGCAAGGGTAGGGGAGGGCGACTTCAGCATGGCATGCCGTTGAACTCTGCCTCTGTCCACACCTGCTCTAAACAAAATCAGTCCCCACCTTCTAAAAATCTGAGCTCCCTGGCCCCTTCTACAGCAACGTCTCTAATGACAACATAAATAGGCACCTTTTCACCTCTCTGTTAAATTAACATCTAACTCATGCTCCTTTCTTTAGAATTAGCAAAAGCATATTCTAAGTATTCAGCAGTCATCTGCAGTCATTAAATATTTTCAATTTGAGAACCCCAAAGGCTGGTCTGGGACATCCCAGAAGACATTCCCATGCCAGGGTTTTTTCTTAGCCTCAGAGACCTGCTATGGCAGAATAACCATATCCATCACAGCTACAGCTGCCTGTACCAACAGGCCAACCCATGACCTGGGTAACATGTTCAAGCTTGGGTCCTGGATTTCAAATCTCTGAAGGGGTTAGAAATTCAGATTCCAAAATAGGGGTCTTAAAGTTCAGCTTCCCTCCCTCTCACTTTCTCAGAATACTCCTGGAAATTACATTTTTTGTAATTACATTGATATTTTTATCAAACTCTAATAAGGATGCTTTTGTCTCTCTTCCTTCCAGAACCTTCTACCAGCCTCTCTGTAAAACATTTTAAAGCATTTTGTGAAATCCTTTCAAGTCAGTCTCTTCCCAGTCTTCTGACAGTCCTTGTATCAGGAGTTCCTTTGAAGAGACCTCATCCATTTCTGCATACCAATTCTCTCACAGAATCTTAGCTATAATTTCAAAATCAGTCCACTGAAACTCTTGGGGTCATAACTTTTTTGTACAGCATTTGAAGATTCTTAGCAATCCCATAATGTAGCAAATGTGAACTTTTTCCATAACACTGAGGTACAAGAAATGATATAATAGTAGAGTTAGCCCCCAGAGACTTGCCACAGTGGCAAGATACTCCATTCTCCATAGAGTCTTAGAAAAGTGACCAACTACCCAGTTTTCCCAGGAGTGAGGGGGTTTTTTGGGACCCAGGACTTTCAGTGCTAAAAATGGACTAACTGAATCAGTTGGCCATCTGAAATGTGAACAAACACTGGTTTACAACCCTTGGTATAGTGTAAGCTCTAAGAGAGCAATGAACATGTCTAATGAATTTCTATGTGCCCACCCCTAGTGCTCAGACATAATAGGCACTAAATAAATTCTCAATAAATAACCTAATTTGCAAACAAATGCATGAACCAGTATAAAAATCAAAAATAATAATATTAATAATAATCCAAAGCCTGAGTTGATCTCAAAAGCCACATCAGAAGTTACTTGAGCCAACTGAAATGGAATGCCCTGCCACTTCCTACTTATCCCTTCCAGAGAACATCCCTTTCAGGTTTAAAGAGGCCATGTCCTCAGAGGAGGAGCAAGTTCCTGCCATGTACACATACACCATAATTTCTATATCATCTTTTTTCAATTTGATGGACTTGAGAAGCATCAGGTAGACTTTCCATCATGAAGATCTATTCTTCAGGAAGACAACACATCTCCAGATATAAGCAAAATGTTAGGAAAGAATAAACTTCTGAAAGTACCTATCACCTGCCCAGCCTTACGGACCTCCCAGAGTTCTGTGCTGCACAGAATTATGGCAGTGATTTAAAGTGTCTGGCACCTCCCCCACGATCCCCACCCCAGCACAGTGCCTGGGGTGTAACTCTAATTACTGTGTCACTTTCCACCTGTCTTCCACAAGACACTGAACTTCCTCTATTCCCTTAATATCTTTTTTTCTACTTTTTGCCTTTTTCATTTCTTCCAACTTTCCTATAAGTTAGAGTGCTGTCTTTCATCTTACGTAGTAGAGAGACTATTATGTCTGTACCAACTGTAACTGATGATTACCTCAAGCAAAAGAACACAGTTCACAGAGTGTAACAGTTCTGACTACATATTTCCTGGAGTTTTGTAGTTTTCCTTGAAAAACGAACACAGGAAATTTATTCATTCCTGTGCCTGGTTTCAAAGGGTGCACCTAGAAAATTTCCTGGTATGTCTGTTGGTCCCCTCTCCCTGTCCATGTGCTAACCAACCTCTGATCTCCGTGGCGCATGGTGGAGAGTCATCACTCTGTTCTGCAGTACCCTTCACTCACAGAGTCACTGCTCCTGGAATTCTGACCCTTTTTTGTCCTGTGACTGGCTGAGAAGATCTCAAAAACCCTAGCCCCCACCACCACCCCTACCTTGTTGTACCAAAGGTTTTCTCTCCCTGTTGTTCCCTACTCCTCTTGATGCACAGGCAACTTTGACCACCTGCTTCTTACACCTTTGCTGAGCACTCCAGAAGTTCCCCTATCAGCCCACTCTACCGCCATCATGCAACACAGCCAAACTTTATCACCCTCAAAATAAGGCCTGAATTTGCAGAACACTCCACACAAGTCTTCGTTCCAAGACTCTGTTTTTAAGAATTATAATTCTTGCCCTGACTGGTGTGGCTCAGTGGTTTGGGTATCACCCAGTGGACTGAAAAGTCACCAGTTCAACTCCTAGTCAGGGCACATGCCTGGGTTGCAGGCCAGGTCCCTGGTTAGGGTTGTGTGGGAGGCAGCCAATCAATGTTTCTCTCACACAGCCACACATCGATGTTTCTTTCCCTCTCTTTCTCCCTCCCTTCCTCTCTCTCTAAAAATAAATCAATAAAATTAAGTATTGCTTCTATAGTAATAATTTGTTAAAAGAATTATAATTCTTAAAACTCTACATTTAGCCCTAGCTGGTGTGGCTCAATAGATTGAGTGCCAACCTGCAAACCAAAAGGTCACTGGTTCCGTTCCCAGTCAGGGCACATGCCTGAGTTGATGGCCAGGTCCCCAGTAGGGGGCACAGAAGAGGCAACCCCACATTGATGTTTCTCTCCCTCTCTTTCTCCCTCCCTTCCCTTCTCTCTAAAAATAAATAAAATCTTTTTTAAAAAAAAACATCTACATTTGCCATTGAGTAATACATTAGCCCTCTCTGGGGTAAACACCTACTTCAGGTTAAATGGCATCTCTTAACTTGTTTCTGTACTGTGAACCCTTTTGTGTACATCCCCAACCATAGAGGAAAAGCACTACTTGGGGGCACTGGCGATTCAGGCAGGAAGCCCCTCCCTCCCAGGGCCAGGGGAAATGGCCCAACCCTCCCTGATACCACCCTGCTCCAGGAACCCAGGAAAACCTCAGTTGGGATTGATCTTCAAAATGTTTCAAAGACTGAAGATGAACCAGAGTTTATGTATGTCCTTTCAGAAAAGAGAATGGCTGCTGTTGGCCAAAGGGGTGCCCCAGAGTCAAGGACCCAGCCCAAGAGAACCTGCCAGCACCTTCTATGTGATCATGCCATCACGATCCCCGACTCTGCTGGTGAAGGCAGTGGCCACGCGGGAACTGATGCTGCCCAGCCCCTTCCCTCTTCTCCCTGAGTACCCGCCTGATGACAGCCTTAAGGTTGTGGAGGTAAATGGACCCCAGATCTCAGGAGAGAGGTAGAGGAGAGGAAAGAGACGGGAATTCGAGAAAGGAGTGAGGGAAAAGAATGAGCCAGTGAGAGGAAGGACAGAGAGCTGAGGAAGTAGTCCCAAGGGTGCAGTGAAAGGGTCAGAGAAGAAACAAAGGTAGGAACTGAGGCCAGAGGCAGGAGGAAGTAAGCAGTAATGGTGTGTTCCCAGAGGCCTCTCTTTGCATTATGGGTGCACATGTGTGCATCTAATTCTGTCTGTTGAGGGAAAGAGAAAAAGGCAGACAATGTAGGCACCCAGAATAGAAAGGGCTTCAAAATCAGACTCCAATGCAAAGGAGAGAATAGATCCAAAGGCCATTTTCTCCTGCTCCTCTTCCTTGGAACGGGATTCTGAATTTCCTCTGCCTGTCTCCCCAGTCTGGGGGCAGGAGAGTGGCTCTGGGTAGGAAGGGCTGGAACCACCCCCCTGCTGGATCACTGGCTCAAGTGCAGAGAGTACAGAGCCTTGGATTGTGCTCTCGGCTTGGCGGCCCTGGGGATGCAGAGGGAGGTGGGCACAAGTGGCTGTGGCTTGCTCAGCGTCTCACGTCAGGGCCAATGGTTCCTGGCACAGGATGTTGTGGCCGGAAAACCTGACTGCTCAGGAATGCTGTGCTCGCGTGTCCTTTGGTTATGCTCACCTCACAGGCAGGCCGAGAGTCTGGTGTACCCGCCTTACAGGCTGTGAGCACCCCCAGGCCACGGACACACCCTCCCTCATTGCCTTGCACACTGGACTCCTTGTAATTCTCAAAATGCTCTTGAATCCCATGACACAGTTCTTGGGGCCAGAATGTTCAGTGTCCCTGACCATTCAGGGTTGCTCCGACTTTTTGTACCTGATCCTGATGCTTACCTCACGAACTCTCAGACCTGGGGCCAGTCCACTCCGTGGGATGCTTATCTATTCCACAGCCTGCCAAGACGCCCTAGGTCTTCACACCTCCTCCAGCCTCTTACACTCAAAGGTCTCTGCCTGACATCTTGTGTGCTGTGACCTCAAGTTCCCCAGGTGAGGCTCCCCCTCTCTTCCTCAGAACGTACTGGACAGCCTGGAGCTAGAGCCCACCTACAACCCCTTACAGGTTTGGAGTCACCTGTACTCACACCTGACTAGCATCTTTGCCAAGCCCCAAGGCCGACACCACCCAAGCTGGGAGAGCCGGGCCCTGAGAAAGGTATGGCCCTCTGCCTTCCTCCCCTCCCTTCCCTTTATGCCTAGAATCCTAGAGACCCGCTCTCCTGTCCCCAATTCCCACCCCACCCCCATCCCAGGGGGGAGCCCTCTTCCCTGGATTCCCGGGGCAGGGGAGAGAACCAGGCCTTTGGGGAGGAAAAAGAGCAGCCCTTTGTCCTAGACAAAGGAAATTACAACCCCTCCCCGGCGAGGGAGCTCTTCTGCTTGGGCATTGACACGTGATAATGTTCCGGTGTCTTAATTTAGTGTTTAGTCATAAAACAGACCATTGTCCCACTAAGGAAAACAGCTGCACTGGAACTACACCATAGCCCTTCATTGAAAGGAAAGGCTGAAGGGAAGGTGGGAAAAGAGATGCCCCAGGGAAGGGAATTTACTGAGCACCAGTCATTTGCCAGGTGCTGTGACAAGCCGTTTCACATATAATTTTCTCATTTACCCCTCACAGCATCCCTGCAAGGTAAGCATTATGCTCATTTTACAGATAAGCAAAGGGAGGGTGACCAAGGTTAGTAGGTTGCAGAGAGGGCTCTAGTGAAAGGGTTAAAGAGAAAAGTAATTGAATATGGAAAGTTACTTTCATGAAATGCATACTTTACAATATTTGAGCTTCCTTTTGCCCTTATTAACTTTTTCTAGTTTCACAGTAACAGAGCCTTTAGAAAAACTTCTTTCCCTTAGCTGAAGTTACAAGAGATGTTTCCAGACTAGGAGGAAAAGAACCCACCCTAAGTTAGCTGGTGGGCAAGCTAACAAAGGAGGGACACTCAGCCAGGGAATGGGCACTAGGGGACTCCGCTGCCCTGAGCCTCAATGCTGTCACTCTGGGGAAGGAGCAAGGGAAGGAGTTAGGACAGCAGACCCAGAAGGGAATGGGATAGGAGATAAGGAACTCTAATCTTCAGAGATGGCTCTGCTAACTTTCTTTTCAGGCTGCACAGTTGCAAACAAATCGAGTTCGAGCTACGGTGGCCCCTCTACCTATGACTCCAGCTCCTGGCAGAGCCCCCAGCAGAGCCCCAGCAACCAGCAAAGCCTCCTCAGAAGCCTTCTTCCAGCTTTCTGAGGAAGAGGAAGAGGAGGAGGAGTATCCCTCAGGGCCTTAAGTAACCAGCAACAGAGCCTGGCTGCCCTGCTTAACCACATCCATGACAAGGCTCACATGACAATGTTCTGAGGTCAGACTTGCCTCCCATCCACCTGAGCCTCTGTTAGCTCTAGGTGTCTGAGAAACAACCTTCCCCTCCTCTGTTCTCCGTGCTGCCGCCACCCCACTCCCCAGCCTGGGAAGAGACACAAGAACCAAACCTCTTGCTTCTCCAAGCAGGGACTTGTTTTCTTTGGGTCATTTGATACTGTTAACACAGGTGAAGATTAAACACCCAGTAAACCAACACCATTGTTAGGAGCATTTCCAACCCCGAATTTCTCCTTGTAGCTCTATGTAAGCAGGTGGATGTCACATAACCTTTGGGAAACTGGGCCTCAAGAAACAAGGATGAGGTTTTCAGAGCCCATGAAAATCAAGGAAGATTGAAATCCAAGCCTGATTCCAATGCCCGTGCCCCTCCCACTACATCTCCCACACAGTAGTAATTCCCTTTCGGCTCCAAACAGAAAAGTGGTTGGTGCTCAGTACCTAAAAGCAAAGTGTGTATAGGGGCTGGGGATGGGGGCAGGGGAGGGGGAATCACTTGGCTGAAAACGGGAGCAGATGGTATGAAAAAGACCTATTCCCTTCCTATTCTCCTCTCCTCACTTGCCTACTTTCCCATCGGCCCTCTCCATCTGGAGAATAGCAACTATAAAATGTACTCTGTGCTTCAAAATTGCACCAAGTACTTGAGAAATTTAACCCCTTCCATACAAACAATGCTGTAAGGTACAGCCTGTTATGAAGTGTTCCCAATGTACAAAGGGACAGCAAGGGTGACTGAGGGTTGCAGATGTTATAAAACTCACCCAGGAACACAGAGATAGGGTCAGGTCCCGGTGGGCTGGATGGATCCCCTAGACTTTGAATTCAGACAGTTGGCTCAGCGGCCCTCCCTGAGGCCCTTTCCTCCTTGCACGGCCCCCAGCACATTCCTGGTTCTCCTCCCGTGCACTCCACACCCACAGCACACCCTGCCTCTGTGTCCCCTCTGTGACTATTCACACACATAGACCTTTTAAACCCAAACTGACTTTAATGAGAATAAAACTTTTTAAAAAATAAATCTCTGGCAAAAAACAACACAGAAGAAAGGATCCAGGCAAGTCCAGCATCTCCCTACAGCCTCCATGAAGGCCCCTCCCACTGTACCTACTCTGGTCAAGCACCCTTTCTGCAGATCTGGTCCAGCAGCTTTCCGTTCCTTTTGTGGGGGGTGACTTAGGGATGCTGGCCTCCCCAGGCCTTGCCCCCAAGCCCCTGCCATCTGTCTCACTTCCAGGACTTCCAGGGATTAGTCATTCTTCCCTTGACTCCCCTGATCTGCCTGTTCCCCTAGTCTCAGACAGCCCCTCCAGCCCTCTGCTCCCCACTGGTTCTAACAGGTTTCTTTGATTCCCCAGTGCACTTTTTCATGGTTCTATAGCAACCCCAGCCTTGCCCCACTTCTCATGTGGAGCCCTCTGACTTGACCCCAGTCCTGTCAGCCCCTGCTCTCGAGAGCCCACAGTCCCAGCTCCCTGAGGCTCCGCCCTTCTGGATCTGGCTGTACAGGGCAGTGTCCGAGCTGTGGCCTTTGCCGCCACTGCCAGTTGCAGCACCAGGTTCAGGGAAGGCCAGGCCCTGGGGCTTGGGAGCTGGGAGGGGCTTTGTGATCCGAGAAGGGGGAGGCACTTCGTAGTCATCAGTGGCAGGGTTGTAGGGGAGCTCATAGCCCTCCTCCTTCACTCCTCCAGGTCGAGCCTGGCACCACCATGCATCCTTGGGCTCCTGAGGCAAATCATAAAGGCCCCGGAGAGCGGCTGGGGCCAGGCCTTCAGGTTCATCATAGATGGGGTCCTCTTTGGGGTCCTTCAGCTTGGCTTTCATCAACTCCTGCTGCACATGCTCATACAAGTTCCAATAGAGAGTTTTCTTTAACTGCACCCCCTCCCCTGCCAGTGCAGGGGTGCTGTCCAAAGGGTCTGAGTACAGAGAATCCTGGGAAGGACCTGGAGGAATGCGCAGAGAGTCTAAGGGTTCAGCATACAGGGCTGGAGGGCTGCCAGGTAGCTCCTGGGCACCAGGGTGGGAAGCCAGCTTCCGCTCTGCCAGTTCTTCATGGGAATCAGCTCTAACAACATCCTGTCCCTGACCAGCCTTGCCCTGGGCCTTCTGCCGTTGGATAGCAGTCTCAACAGCCTGGAAGATGTCATTTCCCTGTGCTGTCTGGAAGGTGAATGTTCCAGGGCCGGAGGGGCAGCGCCGGCCAGCCTCAAATGAAAACATTACCTGGAAAGAGTGTGAAGGGAAACCCACTACTAAGAGCCATCAGACATGGTGAGTCACAGGGCTGAACTAGGTAGGGGGTCTACAAGGCAAAGACTAGCTGGGGAGAGAGGTGGGCTCAAGGGCTACGCAAAACAGGGTTATCAGAAGGCAGAGCTTCCCACCTTCCTGCCCTGCCCCATCCCACCCCGCCCACAGCCCTGGCTCCAGAAAGCCAACCCAACTGGACAGCATACCCACCTTGTCTCGGCCATAGCGACGCAACAGAGTATAGGGCCAGGAAAGAAGTGGCTCCAGTATCTGACTCTGAGTTCCCACAGTGAGGAGGGTCAGCCTCTCAGCCTCCACCCTCAGCACGTAGGAACCATGCAGGCCACAGCGCTCAGCAGCTTCAGTCCTCTGCACGGTTACCCAGAACTGGGATCCTGAGGAAGGAATATACAATTAGACTGGCACCTGATGAGGTGGGGAGGTGACAGGATGCAGATCCTCCGGGCACTCACTGTAAACCAGCTCTCAGGAACTTCCTACTTTCCCATGGGTCCCTGGACCCTCTAATCAGCCCCTTCCCATGGGGCGCCTTTCCCTTCCACCCCATCCGTGCCCAGGTTTTCAGGCGGCTACCTTCCCAGGTGGGGCTATACAGCGAGTTCTCCAGCATCTCCAGGGCAGAAAGCTTGGGTGGGTTCTCGGCAGGCGCCAGAGCCCAGCTGCCTTTCTGGGGTAAAAAGAAAAAGAGTATCCAAGACCGGTCATAGGTTCAACAACGCGGTTCCAAGGGTCTGAGCCAGCCCAGTTCCTCTGCCGCTGTAACTACCCCCACCCCGGAACCGCCTCTAGGGCCCTGCTCGGCTAGCCCCAGCCCCTCGCGGGCAATCCTGGTCCCCTCACCGGAAAGGCGTTGAGGCACAGCGTTTGCACCCAGGCGGCACTGGACGGCGCGTCGGCTGCCAGCAGGTGGGAGCGTTGTGCGGTGTCCAGGCGGAAGGCGGCGACTCCAGGCTCGGGGGGACTCTCCAGAGCCACGGGCACCACGCTCACACACTCGGCTAGACGGATCACCTTGCAGTCCAGGCGGCGCGAGGCCACTCGGCCCCCTCCGGAGCTCGACCCCTTGTGGTCAAAGAACTCGAGGCGCGCGACGCCGTGGGGGCTGGCCGGGTAGAGCACGGCCCAGGTCTTCCTCCACCTCTGCGGGAAGAGAGCGAGAGACGCTGGGGAGGCAGCGGGCGAGGGCCGGCGGCCCGGACCCGACGGGGAAGGAGGGACTAGCGCAGGCCTTCCGACGGGGCCGAAGTTACCCGAAGAGGATGCCGCCGAGTCCCCCAGGACCAGAGAGGGCGTGCCCCAAGGCCGGCAGACGCTTCTCCGCGGGGTGCGGAGAGACTTCGCGGCAACTTCACAGAGCTCTGGGCGCCCGCGCCGCCCTCCTACCCCCGGCCTCCCTTCCTGGGCCCTATCACCCACCCCGAGCTCTAATGGGGTTCAGCGCCCCAGCCCGGGACTACCTTGGTACCGAAACGCTGACTCTGCAAGAAGAGCGGCCCTTCCATCACAGCCCCGTCCATGGCCCCCGGCGGTTCCTTCTTTGCTTCCTGGCCTCGCAGGCCGGGGCGGGCCGTGGGCGGGCCGGGGGCGGGGCGGGGCCCACCCGAGGCGTCCCCGCCCCCGCCCCGGACAGCGCGCGGACCGCGAAGAGGGCGGAGAGAGAGGGGCGAGAAGGAAAGTGCGGGGGTGGGGGGACTGAGGGTCCCCAGGTAAGCTGGACGACGCAGTCCCTGCCGGCTTGTACCCACCCCCCAGCCCTGGGGACGTCGTGCACAGGTCGCTCCACCAAGAGAAACCTGGTTTCCGCCGGAGGGCTCTGGTGCCTGGGCAAGGGAGTCGCGTGTGACGTCATATGCTCTGCCTGACGTAGTAGTGAAGGCCGTGACATCACCTGGAAAGTGCTGACGGGTGCCCTGAGGACCTGGAGGAACTACGTGGGTCCTCCTAGCCTCAGTTCCCCCGACCAGACCCGCCCCTGGCCTGGCTATTGACTCTCCACGGAGCAGGGAACCTGAAGGACGGGCTAGGGGCTCGGAACTGGGAGGCTTCCCAGAGCCCAAAGCTGAGCCGCGGCCGGCCGCCGCCACAGGGGCCGCCGCCCGGGGCCTGTCCACTGCCCTGTGGCCTCTTGCGTGTCCAGTTCCCTGACCGCAGCTGCCCGGCCTCCAACCCAAGGGAAAAGAAAGCTTCATTGAGCCGGGAGGGGAGGGGAGGGGCAGGGGGAGGTGGAGCAACCGCGGCCGGCGAGCTCCACGGGGGAGGGGAGGACCTTGAGGAGGGACCCGGCCTGGGAGGAATTCAGGGAGAAGGCGGAATGTAGGAGGGCTCTAGGGGACGTGGGAGGGACAAAAGGAGACGGGGGAGAGAGGGGAGGGGTCCAGTCTCCCCTGGCCGAATACTTTTTTTTGGAAGTCCTGGGACTGATCTCCAGGACCAGAACTCTTCTTCCAGCGTCAAGGGCCCCCGCTCAGCCAAAGGTAGGGGAGTCCCGCTGCCGAGGAAGGAGAGCTGCGGATGGAGAGGATGGTGGAGGAACCAGAGCGAAGGGGTGATGTGGGATGGAGTCGAGGGGAAGCCAACCAGCTAAAGGTTTTATTATTGTCAAAGGAGAGTGAGACAAGATTGGAAAGAGAAGGCAGATATGGGGCGATGGGTGGGGCGGGGCGGGACGGAGGGGGGGCGGTTGCTGCAGGGTTTTTCAAATAGGGCAGCTGGGAGGGCCGTAAGGCTGAGGACTGCTCTGTGAGGCCCTACCTCTGAGCCCCCCAAGCCAAAATGTCCCCAGAACAAAGCTGTCCTGTTGGGTTGTTTGTCTGAGTCTGGGGAAATATGTGGGGCGCCCCCCTCCCTCTGTAGAAGAGCTGTTCTCAGCCCCAGACAGAGGGAAGGCCTTGGCTGAGGAGCTGAATGGTGCCCCGGCCTCCCGTTGCTCGGTGACAGTGGTGGCGATGTTGGCAGGAGGCTTGGACAACCCCACCCCACCCCACCCCCCACCGAGCTTGAGGCCTGGCCCTCCTGGGCCCCTTGACTCTGCAGGGCATGTGAGAGCCTGTGTTCAGGGTAGGGCATGCAGTGGGCTCTCCATGCACTCTAGCCTCTGCTCTCTCTGCCCCAGAATCTGCCCAGATAGGATTCTGGGCTTGGCCTCCATTCATGGGACCCTAGATCCAGGGGTCTCCTAAGTCCCCTTTGCTTGCTTCTTTCCACAATCAGTAGCTGTCTGTCCTCTGTCTGACTGGCTGAATGGGTCCCTCTCACCTCTGCTTCTCGGCTCCTGTCAGTCCCTCTCCTCCTCATCTGCTACCTGCCTCTCTCAGCCATTCCCCAATTCTGTGTTCCTGATCACCTGGCTCTCTCCTGATCACCTTCTGTCCATCATCAACATTGTCTCTCTCTGTGTGTGTGTCTCTCTCTGGCCCCCTTTCATTCCCACAATTTCCCTTCCTCTCACATCCTGTCTGTCTGGGTCTTCCTCTTTGTGTCGCTTGCTCAGTCTCTATCTCGTTATCTCAGCCATTCTCTGACTCTTGGTGTCTAATCATTGTCTTTTGATCTCTGGGTCCCTCATGTTGTGAGTAGGGGTAATGAAGGTGATAACTGTAGAACAAGGGAGCATCATTGTGACACATTAACAACTAATAGTGAGAGTTTTACTCCACAAAAGGGAGGGAGAGTCTCTCTCTCTCTCTCTCTCTCTCTCCCCCCAACCCCTCCCTCTCTCCCCCTCCCTCTCTCTCCCCCTCCTCCTTTTCTCTCCCCCTCCTCAATCTGAGTCTCAGTCTATGACTCCTTGACTCTGTTTCAGCCCTTATTTAGTGTGTTCCTCTCTCACTTTCTTAGTCCCTGTCTTTCTCTCCCCCTTTCTCTCTCTGGTCTTACTGTCTCTTTTCCTCTCATGACCTCTGTCTCGAGCCCGGGCCTGGCTTAATCTCGGTTTCTCTCACATACTCTCTCTCTCTCACTCTGGGGTACCTAGGCCTTTTCTGCCATGCAACCTGTCAGTGTTTGGCGGTGGAGCCCTTGGGGGCTGCTGCTGTGCCTGCTGTGCAGCTCATGCCTGGGATCTCCATCCCCATCCATGGCCCCTGAGAAGAGGGCCGGGAGCCAAGGGCTGCGGTTCCGGCTGGCTGGCTTCCCCAGGAAGCCCTTCGAGGGCCGTGTGGAGATACAGCGAGCTGGTGAATGGGGCACCATCTGTGATGATGACTTCACACTCCAGGCAGCCCATGTCCTCTGCCGTGAGCTGGGCTTCACAGAGGCCACAGGCTGGACCCATAGCGCCAAATATGGCCCTGGAACAGGTGAGCACTGCTCCAGGAATAGCCTAGGTATGGCCTAAGTGTGACCTAAGTGCAGGGAGAGAGACCGTCAGGATGACAGAGCTGCAGGGGCACAGGACACTAAGAATAGCCAGTGTTAGCCAACGTAGTCACTTCTCAGAGCTGTGTGCTCTTAGTCTGATCAATACCTTCTCTGAGCCTCAGATGCCTCGTGTGCAAAGACGTTAGATGATATCTAAGTTTCTTTCTGTTGAACAAAGTATGATTCTCCAAATCCATGCACAAGCACAGCCCTGATTAAGTGAGTCCTGGTTAAAGTACAGGTACTTCCATGAGAAGTTGAAAGCAGGTAAGTAATGTCTGGGTGACCCAAAGCCAGACAGATCACAGATACTGCAGCTGACAAAGTCACATTATAGGCCAGAGCTGAAACCAACAAGCTGGAACTGACTAGGACAAGTAGAAGGTTAGGAACAATTCCACCTGAGGCCTGGGGGTGCTTGCACTATATGAGCCCACAATGGGATTGCTAGACATGCTGGTGCGGTCTGCAGCTGATTCCCCAATTTCAACTGGCTAGACCACTTCTGAACCACTTATAAATGCCACACTGTAAGAGACATGATAGAAAACAGATATATTTTCAGAGGAGAGCTGCCCAAGTGTGAAAGATTTTTTAATCTTTTTTTTTTTATTGTTTGATTTTACAGAGAGAGGGGATGGAAGAGACAGCAGAGATAGAGAAACATCAATTTGTTGTTCCATTTAGTTATGCATTCATTGGTTGATTCTTTACATGCCCTGACAGGGGACCAAGCAACCTTGGCATATCGGGATGATGCTCCAACCAACTGAGCTACCCAACCAGGGCCCAGATGTCAAAGATTTGAAACCAAGTTTCAAGGAGTAGTAGCTGAAGAAACCAGGGATTTTTTTTATATGAAAAGGAGAAAACCTTGGATAGCAATTACATGATGGTTATCTTCCACTATGAAATAGTCATGTGGCTGAGGGACTTTTCTTGGATGGTATCAAAGGACTAAATATAGACCTGGTAGGGGAAAGTCATAGTTACAAGGACTTTGTAATGGTTCCCATAGCCTTGTGGGGCAGGTGGTAGATGTTCCAGCAGAAGCTGGGGAAGTCCTGTCAGGATATGAATCAGGGGTCCCTGCACAGTGGCTGACAGATGACCTTTGAGGGTCCACCCAAGTCTGAGAGAAGGCCAGTGACAGTCATTTCAAAGGTCCAGGCAGAGAGAAGAATAAGGGCAATATGGAAGCACAGACAGGTGGGCATATGGGGAACTGTGAGGCTGAGGTGAAAGACCTTAGATTTCCAAGACTCACAGCTGGTTCAAACCCCTAAGCCACCATTGGCTGTGTGGTCTTAGGCAAGTACTTAACTTCTCTGAACCCCTGTTTCTATATGTGAAGTGGTGGTAATATCTTCTGGCAGCTCTGTACCAAGAATGATCATGTATGTATACACCATGGCCAAGTGCCTAACACACAATAGATTCTTGGTTAATTGTACTATCATTGAGTAGGTAAGAACTGAGCAGAATTCCAGTGTTGACTCTCCGTTTTTTATTCACCATACCAAATTCCTGACTACCCCAGATTACCAACAACCCTCCATCAAACCTGTGTCCCCTTTCCTATTCCCTCCAGGGTCCCCTCTCTCTTCCCCACCCATTATCTTACCAGAAAAATGAAATCATTGTTGCCAAGTGTGAGGCCTCCATTCTCACTCTCCAAGTCCCCCGTCACTACCCCTATCCTACCTCCCCAAGCCTCTTTGTCCCTTCATCTCTCCCTCCACAGGCCGCATCTGGCTGGACAACCTGAGCTGTAGTGGGACTGAGCACAGTGTGACCGAATGTGCCTCCAGGGGCTGGGGGAACAGTGACTGTACCCACGATGAGGACGCTGGGGTCATCTGCAAGGACCAGCGCCTCCCTGGCTTCTCTGACTCCAACGTCATCGAGGTCTGCAGTACACACACACACACACACACACACACACACACACACACACACGCGCGCGCGCGCCAGGATGGCCAGACAAAGAGGGCTGTGGGGCATTATGTGTGGTTAGAGGAGATACTAGAAGGTAGGGGACGCCATATTCCCCACTGGATAATTTGGGTTGGTGGGCTGGGGGGCTGGGTGGGTAGGGTAAAACGGCAGGGCTCCTAGAGGCTGAAAAATATAGATTTGTTTCAGCATTAACAAACCTGGCAGGGATCTGGGACCCGGGACACCCTGGGACATCTCCCTTCTTACTTTACCCCTCCTTCAGTGCCACTTCCTCTGTGAAGTGCTCCCTCCTGCTCCAGACAGATGCCCCTCCCTAGCACCCTTGATCATTCCTCAGGGCACAGCACAGCCGTCTTTCTCGTCCATGCACCACTGGGGGAGGCAGGCATCTGTCTCGGCCCTGTCTCAGCCCCTGCTCCCCATTGGGTTTGCAGGAAGCACATGCAATCTGGGTTCCTTAAGGGTGGCAGGACATGTGAAAGGTGCTACTGGGATTCCTTCCTCGGCTTGTGGTCCTATCCTCAGGTAGAGCATCACCTGCAAGTGGAGGAGGTGCGACTTCGACCAGCAGTTGGGCGGGGCAGGCGACCCCTGCCTGTGACTGAGGGACTGGTCGAAGTCAGGCTTCCCGATGGCTGGTCAAAAGTGTGTGACAAAGGCTGGAGTGCCCACAACAGCCACGTGGTCTGCGGGATGCTGGGCTTCCCCAGTGAAAAAAGGGTCAACACGGCTTTCTACAGGTGAAGGGATATGGGCGCTGGTGGAGCAGGCTTGGGTGGGGGACGCTCCATTAAGAATGGGATTGAGAGACCTCTGGGAGGATCCAGGCACGTGGGTGGTGAGGGGGGCTCTGGGATAATGGCCAAAGGGGAGACCGTGGCGAGGTTGGAGAGGTGAGAAGTATTGTGGGACCATGAGGGGCATCCTCCAGGCGGGTCAGCAAGGGGACCAGTGAGGCTCCTGCTGTCTGGTGTTGAAGCGGGGGCGGGGCGAGTGGCGGCGGGTTGGCAGAGTCCCCTGCCCCTGGCGCGGGCCCGGTCTCGAGGCTAAGCCCAGCGGCCGCGGTCCGCGGGCCGTTAAGGTCACTGCGCCGCCGCGGACGGGATCCCGGGTCCGAGTTTAGAGAGAGCGCGGACGAGCCCTGCCCAGGCGGGGCCATGGTCCGCGCAGAGCTAGGCGACAGGGGTCTGAGGACTGGAACTGGCCCGTGTCGCCCGCGGGACTGCGTGTCCCGCCCTAGGGCCTGTCCCTGAGGGCCAGACGGGGAGGGCGCCCCGCCGTGGGTTCAGGCCGCCAGCGGGGCGCGTCTGTGAGCCTGCGAGCTCTAAGGACTCCTAGGAATGTTTTCTAGAATACCCTTAAGTCCTCCGCCTACCGGAGAGCCCAGGTGTAGGGGCCAGCTTTCAGAACAACGAATCACCCTTGAGACCGGTGTGCTTGGCGTCTCCCTTCCCTGAAGCATCTAATTTGGTCATTTTGAGAAATTTGGAAATCTTTAGTCTCTTTATAATCTACTTTTGCAAGCTAAAGATGCTTATTTTCTTTTTTTTTCTTTGTTTTCTATTTTTTCTCTTGAAAATACTTATTTTCTTCAGCATTTCCTTAGATCGGTTTTGCAGAAAAACCTCTTGACATCTAGGTAACCTTCCACTGGGTACACTACTTCGGTCGTGATCTGACATGGTCCGAGCAGAAGGGTGCTCCACGTTGACTGAAGCATGCCTAGATTTTGCATTGCCTTTCTGTTGAGGCAGCACCCCACTGCTCATGCTGAACTTGTAATTACCTAAAACCAATTCAGGTCTTACCTTTGATACTGATAGAGCAGACTATTTGAATCTAAATCTATGTTGGGTTTACTCTATTAACGTGCTACATCATTTTAAAAGCTCTTTGAAAGCTATGGTGATCCCATGAGATTATCTTGAATCTTGACATTATTTTCCATGTGTCATCCTTCCCAGCCTCCTTTGGTAAGAAAGACCTAATAGCTGTGCCTTCTGGCTTCATCAGAATAACTGTTAATATTGTTGAAATGTTTGAAACCAAAACCTGCCTCTTCTTATGAAACTTTCCTTCAGGTTTACATAAAGCCTTAAATCATTAGTTGTGAAATGTTTTTTCAACCAATTGGGTACAAACTGAACACTACAATGATGTAGCTAAAATTTCACCATCTTATCTATAATGAATTCATAGGAGATTTTGTTAGTCTTTGCTAAAACCCAGATATACTATGTTCATAGCCTTTCTCCAGCCTTCTGATTAGTAATCATTCAAAAAAAAATCATGGTGGTTTGACTGAGTTCATTTTTACTGAGATCATTTCAGGCCTCTAAGGATCATAATTTTTCCTCAATGTTCATGAACTTTCTATTTCATAACTTACTCTAGAATATTACTTATCTATTGGTTGAGGATCCTTTTTCTTCATTTTGAAAGTATTTCTTCTTTCTGAATATATTACACAACCTCCAGTCTTTTCCATAATTGCTCAAAATTTCCTTGCATTGGCTCTGAGACACATCTGAGATTTCTTTTGGCCCCCAAAAAATACACTTTATCTGCTTAAAGAAACAACTCTTTTACAACATCTATGTGCTGTGCTCCTCTACTATTATTTTCCTGGAGCTCTATTTCTTTCTCTGTATTTTTTCTTTATCTTTCTTAATCCAAACACCAGGTTCTGAAAGATGAGTATGATTTAAATAGCAGGCATTTCAAGTGAAAAGGATAGCATAAACAAAAGGGTAGAGTATTTGTTCATTCAGCATTTATTTATTGAGTGCCTACTGTATGCCAGGGATTGTTGTAGACTATAGGGATTCAACAGTGAACAAAACAGACAAAAATCCCTGATCTCACAGACTAGGGAAGGATAGGAAAATAAAAATGTAAGAATGGCAAAGAGTGTAACCATTAAAAATAAAGCAGGGAAGGACTTAGGAAATGGTGTGGGATCACAGTTTTAAATAGAGTGTTCAGCAAGGCCTCTTTGAGAAGGCATCATTTGAGAAAAGATTTAAAGGAGGTGAGGGCACAAGCTATGCAGAAATCCAGACCAGCATTTTCAGGAACAGTGATCATAAATGAAAAAATCCAGGGGAGTGTGTGTTGGGGAGCATCGAGTCAGACAGGGGAGGCATTCTCATGGATAAGAGCAGACTACTGTACTTCTAGATTTCTAAATAATACTATATCTTTCTGAGCACTACTCTGGAGATCAAGATGATCTCTTTGGGTAACTGGCAAAAGGAAAGTGCCAAGTTTATTTTATTTTGGATATGTTTGAGAAAAAGACATTTGGGGGAAAGTTTTACATTATACTTAGATGATGAAAGATTCTAAACTCTTAGTTATGTCTCTGGAAAGGGATCTGGGAACTACTGTGGACTCTTGGCTAGCAATGGTGGACATATTGGCTGTTTTGGCAGAAAGACCAACTGAGTATATCCTCAGGAAATAGCCAGGGCAGGAGATACCCAACAGCTTCAGCCCTGTTTAGAATCTATATGTTAAAATTTTAGTGCCTCTTCATACCATAAACTGTATCCAACTATGACTCCTCAAGAGGAACTGCAGAGCAGGACACATTCAAAAAATGATAACAGGGAATTTATAAACTTATAAGAACAGACAAGCAGGGCCTGCATTCATTCATACATAGTTGGACAGGACAAAGATGAGGCAAAATTAAAGTCTTTGATATCAAAGGGAGAATGAGAGGAAAAACAGACCTGGTTTCCAGACATTGGACTTAAGGCAACCTCTTGAAGAATAAAACAGGTTAAGTATTTAGACTAATTAAAAAGAAATAAGGTTTTAGAATTTATTCCCCTGGAAGTAAGTTTGGGGGATGAGCTCAGCATGTGAATAACTAAAACATATGGGCTTTAACTTGGGCAGGAAAGGTGCTGTCATCCTAAGCAGCCTGGCTTCACATTCCCCCGTCAAACCAAGTTAACATCCGTAGATATTCCTACCTTGGCCCTTGGTCCTGATTCACTAGCCTCGGGCCTGGAAATGCCAGAAGCTAGAAAGCCTCCAAGAAAGAAAAAGACAGCCCACCTCCATCAATGTGAGCAGGCCAGTTCTCTCTCCTTACCTGGTCAGGTTGGCTAGCCTAACAATCCTAACACCTCTCTACTTACATCCTTTCCCTTAGCCCTTCCCTAAGGCTTAGATCAGCCTTAATATTGACCCAAGAGTTCTTACCCCCACTGGCCTTAACCTAACTCTGTGGTCCCTGGTATAGGGGTTCTATCAGCCCTGAGCCCATGCCCTTCACTGGTGCTCACACACCCAGTCATGTGCTTATGAGGCCAAACAGCTGTGAAGAGTAGAGCCTTGGGAGGGTCTGACAGTATAACACCTTCCACCATGAACCCTTTGACTCTAGGAAAAGAAACCTTGCCCCTGGTCCCAGCTGCACCACCCTTTTCCACTCGGTTCTAGAATGATCCTGACTCTGCTATTGTCTTATCCTCACAGAAAGTTGAGGAAGCGAGCGGCCAAAGCCTCGGCCCGACGCCCCAAGCCCCTTGGAAGGTAATGGGGCCAGAGCCCCGGGACCTCCTGCACACCCCTGTGGCCCCAGGAGGTGGATGGATGGAAGGCAGCCTATCCATGTCCATCCCAAAACCCAAGCTGACAGATTAAAGCTGTGACTGGAAAATGGCCATTCCAGGGTGGGGATGGGAGGGGAGGTAGGCATGGGAATAGGCGAGCTTTGATCTTAGGAAGCACAAGTGTAAATAATGAAGGAATGGCTGGGGAGAAGCCTCCTCATCTTTATATTCCCCCCCACATAGCTTGGACGGCAGCCTGAGCCACCTGCATGCTTCCTCCCCTTCCCCAGTCTTCTCCCGTAATTCTCCCACATTCCCGTTCTCTCTACTGCCTGCCCTAGCTTTCCTCTTATCTCCTCCCCGCACCCACCTGGACTGACGTAATTAGATTTCTCATCACTGTTGCTGAATCCAGAGAACAATACAAGATCCTTACGTACACTTTGGGGGTATGCAGTAGTCCGTGTTTGTGGCAAACTGGGCCACCTTCCCTATAGCCCTTCTCAAACTCTGCATAAGGAGTCCTTCCCAGAAACAAGGGGGGAGAAGAGAAATCACACTCTGCCTTTCCTGGGCCATGTACCTAACCACTGCTTCCACTGATTTCTTTCTCCTTTTTTCAGACCAATCACCAAGCGTAAAGTCAAACCCAAACCCCGAGTGGGCAGGGGTCCAATCAAGAGGTAAATAAAGTTCAGGCTTGGTGGACAGGAGAGGGAACACCTAGCTCTGTGTCCTGGGATTGGGCTGTGGTCAGGAAGGGGTACAAGAGAGCCCTCCACCAGCAGGTGGAGGAGCAGCAGCAGCTGTTACAGACCACCTTCCAGATGATTCGCTGAACCATAATGTAAGGCTTGCCCTTATGTCCCTGGGGAATTATACTTGTCATAGGATTTTTGAAAATCTCTATAGGAGTTCATCCACTGGCTACCCTTGTTCCACATGCTCATTTATCTTCCCCCAGCAAATACTAGTAGGAACTCTAGCACTTTTGTCCTTCAAGAGCCATGCTTGCCTCTCCCCTAAGAAGTTGTTGGTGTTTTCATCCTGCCTTTATTTGATTAATTTTTAAAAACAAGTGCTACTGGCCTAGAAGTAAGACTCAGCGTCCTCTCCGGAAACTTAAGTGGGGACAGGACCCTCTCTGGCCCCACTGACCCAGTTAGGCTCCCAGTTCCATAATTTTCCTCCTGGGCTGCTTCAAACACAAGGGAATGGAAAATTTCCAACCTGTGATTACATCTCCCTAGGCTTCCAAAGGTCATTTGCACATGCAAAGCCTCTCTGATAACTTCTTCAGCAGTGGCTGAGATACAGTGAATTCACCCCTTTCTATTGTCCCCTCCTCTCTGCAGTGTGTTCTGAGATCACTCACTGGTCTGGTACCCCTCACTCTCCAGCTCCTCCCTCTAGTGGCTTCAAAGGAGCTTGGAATTCGGGGTGTTCTTGTAGTACCTTTTTGCTTGCAGTCATCTTTGCCCAACATGGCCATATTCTAGCCTTCCCTGACCCCCACATGAAAGGGCACACTGCCGGTTTTACTTTGTTAGTTGTGGGGAAAGGGGAGGAGGGAATCCAGAAGAGGGATGTCTTTTTTTTTTTTCCTGTGATGGCCCCTTTGACTTTTATTTTCAGCCAAACAGGACTTTGGGAGAGTACCTGATCTCTTTGAGCTTCAGAATCCACTTATCCTGAGCTTCCAAAGGTATTCTTTCAAGTCTCTAGGTTTTCTCTGTCTGCTGTGTTTATAAACATGTCCTCCTCTCTGTCTTCCTAGCCGATGTCTTCAAGTTGTTGTGTTCCTTCCTTCCTTTGAGACACATTGTTGTAATAATTCACTTTCAAACCAGCCTCACAAGCCTACTCTACCAATACCGGGCCTCAGCTGGTTCCCTTCCCCTCTGCACTTGAACTAGCTGTCCCGGGAAGAATGTACTTCACATGCCTCACTGCAATCTCTCATTCCATTGATGTCAATAAATAAGTCCCCTCGTTCTCTCAAGCATCTCTCTCTAGTGATTCCAAATTTTAACATCCCTTGTTTAGTCCTATTTGCCTGCTCTGGTGGCTATGAAACATTCTTTCTGTTACGTTTAAATTCATTAAAGACTCACAGGTCTGGGGATGTCTTTGCCATTGTTGTTTATATTTGCTCTCCTTCTCTGGCCGTGTGGTCCCTCTGACTTTTGTCCGTCTTGCTTTTATATACCATCACCCCTACATATGCCAGCCCATCTTTCATGTGTCCCCAATCTGGTCTGTTCTTCCCATAACTGCCTGTCCTACTCTGGCCTAGAAGTCCCTCTGGCCTCTAAGGAGCCATTTAGACCCAAGATTTACTCGTTTGCATCCTGACTCAGTTATTCCATTCTCAGCATAACAGAAGAGTCTGCTTACTGTGGCTTTTCAGGCTTCCTGTTCATGTGGGCTCTCCCCTCCTGCCCGTCTCTTCCCACTGGATGGTCCTAGCTTCCCACTCTCTTTGCTCAGTGGCCTCAGCCTCAGCCTCCATTATTAGAGTCAGCAGCTCGAACCATCTGGAGCAAGGTTTCCGTCAGGCAAGTCAAGACTAGCTGCCTTCGCATAGGGTTTTTCTGCTGCAGAAGGTCCCCATAGACCCTGCTGTCTGGGTAACCGACGCTCTTTCTGCGTGGAAACTCACCATCCCCTTTGTCTCCCTGGAGGGCAGCAAAGCAGAAAAGAGGGGAAGAAGAGGGATAAAGAGGAAAAAGAGGGGCTGGTGGAGGCGTGGAGCGGGAGGAGGGTTGTGAGCAAAGAGGCAGGAGCATTGTTTTACCCTACTGCTCCCCACTCCTGTCCCCCCAGGCTGCTGGCCCAGCGGCAGCAACACTCCTTTGGTCTGCATGGGGTGGCATGCGTGGGTACAGAGGTCCACCTCTCCCTCTGCTCCTTGGACTTCTATCGTGCCAATGACACCACCAGGTGCCCTGGGGGTGCCCCTGCGGTGGTGAGTTGTGTGCCGGGTCCTCTCTACACAACATCCAGTGGCCAGAAGAAGCAACAACAGTCGAAATCTCAGGGAGAGGTGTGTGAGACAGCGACTATGACCTTCCCCGCCCCAGGTGGAGAGCCCCCCTAGCCCAGCTACCCCTAAGCACAGCCCTGACCTTTAAAGACGGAGAGGAACCTTCCAGCGGTTGGGCCACAGACCTGAGACGCCCACCCCCCATCCCTTCTACCATTCATCTCCAGGTCTGCTCAGCCCTCTCTGTGCTGATGTTCCCATTCACTGCCACTGGACTGTCTCTCTTCTCTATAGGCCCGAGTGCGTCTAAAGGGTGGGGCCCACCCTGGAGAGGGCCGGGTGGAAGTCCTGAAGGCTGGCACATGGGGCACAATCTGTGACCGCAAGTGGGACCTACAGGCAGCCAGCGTGGTGTGCCGGGAGCTGGGCTTCGGGAGTGCTCGAGAGGCTCTGAGTGGTGCCCGCATGGGGCAGGGTGAGGGAGATGAAGGCGGGAGGGTCAGGGAAGGAAGATGTACACGCCCTGAGGGGATATAACCCTTGGGATAAAGGAGACCCCTGGACAATGAAGGCCCAGTTACAACCGCCTGATCTTTGGCCTTTGACCTTAGGTATGGGTGCCATCCATTTGAGTGAAGTTCGATGCTCTGGACAGGAACCCTCCCTCTGGAAGTGCCCCCACAAGAACATCACAGCTGAGGACTGTTCCCATGGCCAGGATGCTGGAGTCCGATGCAACCTGCCCTACACTGGGGTAGAGACCAGGGTCAGTCATACTTTCCACCTTGGCTCAGGTATCTCAGATCTTGTCAAGTTCTGGTCATGCTCTGCAGCATGATGGCACCTAGACCACTGCCCTAGGCCCCTGCAGTCCTGCAGCCCCCACCTGACACCACCACTGCTTGCCCTTTGTGTGCCTCTGAGTCACCCCTCAGCCACATGCCTGCTACAGACTCCCACTGCCCTGCCCCAAAAGCTTTGCCAGCTCTTCCCTTCTGTCACTACAGATCCGACTCAGTGGGGGCCGCAGCCGATACGAAGGGCGAGTTGAGGTGCAAATAGGGGGACCTGGGCCCCTTCACTGGGGCCTCATCTGTGGGGATGACTGGGGGACACTGGAGGCCATGGTGGTCTGTAGGCAACTTGGACTGGGCTACGCCAACCATGGCCTGCAGGTGAGTGGGAAGGAGAGAAGAACCAAGGTTATTGCCTCCAAAGCTGTGTTTGGGGCAGAGGACTGTGGAACTGAGTCCTTTGGCCCTGGAGGCTGGATCGTGGGGCCTCACAAAAACACCTGCATATGTCCCCAGGAGACCTGGTACTGGGACTCAGGGAATATAACCGAAGTAGTAATGAGTGGAGTGCGCTGCACAGGGACTGAGCTGTCCCTGGACCAATGTGCTCATCATGGCACCCACATTGCCTGCAAGAGGACAGACACCCGTTTCACTGCTGGAGTCATCTGTTCTGAGAGTGAGTGGAGAGCCAGCCAGGGAAGGGAGATTCTGGGCCACTCCTTTCTGAGAAAGAGAAAGCTATAATATGGAGGGGTACTCCTTCCCTGTAAAAAAAACAACCAGCTCATACACTCTACCAAGGGGCAGAGGTAAAAGCACCCCCATCTGTCCCCACGCTTCGGCAGTGACTTCTAACACTCCCCTTCCTTCCTGGGTGCAGCTGCATCCGATCTGCTGCTGCACTCAGCACTGGTGCAGGAGACCGCCTACATCGAGGACCGGCCCCTGCACATGCTCTACTGCGCTGCGGAAGAGAACTGCCTGGCCCACTCAGCCCGCTCAGCCAACTGGCCTTACGGCCACCGCCGGCTACTCCGATTCTCCTCCCAGATTCACAACCTGGGACGAGCTGACTTCAGGCCCAAAGCTGGGCGCCACTCTTGGGTGTGGCACGAGTGTCACGGGTGAGTGGGTCTAGTAGAAGAGCAGGGCCACTGGGGACAGGGTGAGTCTGCTGGGGGCAGAAAATGAAACAGGTCTCCTCGTCTTGTCCCCACAGGCATTACCACAGTATGGACATCTTCACTCACTATGATATCCTGACCCCCAACGGCACCAAGGTGGCTGAGGGCCACAAAGCTAGTTTCTGTCTAGAAGACACCGAGTGTCAGGAGGGTAAGTTGGGGCCTGGGATGGACAACAGTACCTCCATCCAACAACCTTGCTTCACACTGATATATGCCATGCCAATCCCTTCAGATGTCTCCAAGAGGTATGAATGTGCCAACTTTGGAGAGCAGGGCATCACCGTAGGTTGCTGGGATCTCTACAGACATGACATTGACTGTCAGTGGATTGACATCACAGATGTGAAGCCAGGAAACTACATTCTGCAGGTGCCTGGGGTCTGAGATGTCCTGCTAGTAAGTGGGAGGAGTGTTTATTAAAGACACCTTTGAATTGTGTTGCCTTTCTCCTCCTCACAGGTGGTCATCAACCCCAACTTTGAAGTAGCAGAGAGTGACTTCACCAATAATGCAATGAAATGTAACTGCAAATATGATGGACATCGCATTTGGGTGCACAACTGCCACATTGGTATTTGGGGGGAAAGAGCAGCCCAGGAAGACTGGGCAATGGGAGGGAAAGGCCTTCATTCTCTTCCCCCTAAATTGTCTTCCCATCCACCTCTGGACCTCCTGGCCTCTCCACGTCTACCCACCCTCCCCCACAATGGCTGTTTTCCTGCCCAAACCGTCCATTCACTTTACAGGTGATGCCTTCAGTGAAGAGGCCAATAAGAGGTTCGAGCGCTACCCCGGCCAGACCAGCAACCAGGTCATTTAAGGTGCCAATACCCACCTCTTCAAACCTCCACTGGCCCCTAATGGCAGGGGTCTGAGGCTGCCATTACCTCAGGAGCTTACCAAGGAACCCCTGATGTCAGCAGGCCCACCGCACGCATGCACTGTGCATTACAGATGTGGAACCGTCAAGCAGAAGTTATCATCCTCTTTCCTAGTCCAGCTGTCCAGATCTGTGACCAAGCATGGGGAATCTTGGCTCCCAGGCCCAGCACTGAGCTGAGCTCACCATAAAGAGCAGCCCCTGATTAACTGGGCAGAACAACCAACAGCAGCAGCTCATTTTCTTGAATAGGGAGGACAGGATGGTCAGCTGCAGTATATCCCCAGTTTGGGGGGGGGAATACAGCTTTACCTCTAGCCTTTTTGTGGGAGAGAAGATCAGCAACCCCTCCCTCATTTTTGACTATAACATGTTGCTAGGTATAATTTTATTTTATATAAAAAGTGTTTTTGTGATTCCTCAAAGCCCAGGGATTGATGCTGGTGGTTGGAGGGACCTGCCCCCCACTGGTTCGTGTATCCCTCTGTCCAGGTGCCCTCAGAGCCTAGGCCAGGAAAGCAAGTGGAAATCAAAGCAGGAGCCCCATACTCTTGCTGATCCATTCATTCTGTAACTTCAGGGGTCACATATAAGGTCAGTGTTTCCGTTCCCCGCCGGATCCGCACTGCCAGCTGGGATTGGGTTCGAACAGCTTCATAAATATCTTCAGCATTCTTTACCAGCTGCTCCCCAATGGCCAAGATCACATCACCTGGCCGCAGACCAGCCCTATGGCAAAAGGTGAACAGAGAGAAAGGAGGGAGTAGATAGCCCGATTTAAGGGCACGTGCACACCTCACCCATCTCTACCTCACAGTGCAGTCTCTCCCTCACCGGTGTGCAGGGGAGTCCAGGATGACTTTATGGATGAGCACACCATGCTGAACATCAGGAAAGCTTGGTTCTCGAAGCTGTAGTTCAGCAAGGATGCTGAAAGGACACAGATCACCCTGTTAACCACACCAACGTGCTCTCCCCATTTTGGGTTCACCTTAAATATCTCATCAACTCACTGACAACTGCATGGTCAGGGAATGCACTAGGTACTCCAGATACGAAGACAATTTACTTTCTGCCTTCTAGTAGTTAGGAAGTTGGACATGCAGAGAAAAGGTACCTAATTCCACATAACACATAATGTTAAATCAATAGAACTAATCTCATTCTAGAATACAAAGAGAAGCTTTAAAGCGTAGAACTTAAGCTGAGCCTAGAAGGTGGGCCTGATATTAAACTATATAAATAAAGAATAATATAAATAAAAACCTGTAACAGGAAATCAGGTTGGCTGGAACAGGTTATAGTCATGAAGGAAGCCAGGTATGGAAAATGGAAAATGCCCCCTAAACACCAGGTTAATTGACTGAAGCTTTTAAATCAAAGCAGTAATGAAATGAAATCAATCTGGTGGCAGTTGTGCAAAGTGGAATGGAGTGAGAAAGTCAAGAGGATGAGGGAAGACAGCTCTTTTGATAGTTCCAAGTGTGAGGCAGTTCACCATAGATAAAGATAGAAGTTTCTGAGAACAAAGCTCAACAGAAATACCATTTGCCCACCAGTGGTGGCCCTACAGATCAATACCTCTAAAGCTCATACCTGGGAGTCAGGGTCAACATCATCACCCCAATGTAGCGGCGCTTGGACCCACTGGTTCCAAACCAAGAATCTGATAAAGAGACAAATGAGCCCCACCCAGTTACATCCTTCCTTCCCCTCTCTCCTCCCAATAGACCCTTCTCCAGCAAGGCCCAATAAATGTCCCTCCCCACCCATCCCCCACAAGACAGGCTCACTCTTCTTTTCTCCACGATGCAGAAACTCTCGAAGGCGATCAGAAGGGATAGCAAAGGAGATGCCAGATGTGACCTTCATGGTATTCACTCCAATCACCTCTCCATCCTGCAGGGACAGAGTGAACTATTCCCTAGCCTGAATAAATAGAAGATGGGGTACCTAAACAAGAACAGCAGGAAGCATTGGGGAATTGGGGAGATCTGGTTGGATTCTGGGAGACAGCTAACAAGGGACTGTTCAGAAACTTGACCAAACGTCACTGAATTAGGGAAAAGCCCACCTCTTCCCACACTGACCTGGGGCAGGGATTCTTGGAAAGAAGGATGTCCCACTCACCAGGTTAACCAGGGGACCTCCGGAATTTCCAAACTGCAGAACAAGGAGAAAATATGGGAGAGATCCAGGGACTCTATGCCTGAGAGCATACCAGGATGTAGACGTTTACTCCAAATTCTACATTTTTGTAGCCCAACCTCCATATAGCATAGGCTTATCCACCTTCTATCACACTTAGTGCCTACACCATATGGCCTCTGTCCCTCCCCCACCTAGACTGTCATTTTTCCTCTATCAGTACGCACATCAATAGCTGCATCAGTCTGGATATATTCCACATTGGTTTGCGGGAGGCCCAGATCTTTGGCTGGACGCTGAGCAGAGCTGACGATGCCAGATGTGATCGTGTTCTGCAGTGCAAAGGGACTTCCCATGGCAACAACAAACTCCCCTTGCCTAACATCCGCTGAGCGCCCCAGGGGCAGTGTGGGGAGGGGTTCCTAAAGGAGAATGGGTACAAAGGACCTGTTATCTGGAGACAAGAGCAAATTCAGAGCCCCAACCAGACCTGGTTTGCCCAGATCCCCACCTTGGTCTGAATCCTCAACGTGGCAATGTCTGCCACTGGATCCACAGCTGTGACCATAGCTTCATACGTGTCCCCGCTAGGCAGCCTCACACGGACTCGGCGCCTATCAGCCACCACATGGGCGTTGGTAACGATGAGCCCGTCCGCAGCCACCACGAATCCTGAGCCATTCGAGATAGGAACTTCGCGCCCCGAGAAAGGGTGCCTGGAATGGGGGAGAGCACGGATGTGAGGAAGTCGGCCTCCTCCTGCTCGCCTGCCCAGCCCGCGACTTCGGTGCCTCCTGGTCTACCCCACCGTTACCGGCCCAGAATCTCGATATAAACCACAGCAGGTGCAGTCTTCTCCACCACGTCTGCAATGAAGTTGTACTGGCTCCGGGGAGAGGTGGGCGGCGAGCCAAGGACAGAGGCAAGGACAGCCGGGGGACCCCGCCCCCCGCCCCACAAAAGCAGCAGCACTGCCCCCCCAGCGCCCAGTGCCACCGCCAGCCACACGCGCAGACAGGCTCCAGGGGTCCCTGAGTCCTCCTGGGTCTGATGCTCTGGGGTCTCCGCAGTCAGCCGTGCTCGGGAATCCGAAGTCCCCGACGTCGCGCATGTTCGTGGTCCAGGGACCCCCACAGAGAACTTGGCCCGGAGACTGGGAGTCCCATAAGTCACTCCGGCCCGAGGGTCGGCAGTTCCTGACGTCAGCAAGGCCCGGAGGTCAGGGGTCAACAGGGGTGCCTTCCCCCAAAGAACCCCCCCAAAAGCTCGCCATCTCCGAAGGCTCCAGCCTGCACCCCGCCCCGCCCTCAGTGCAGCCATCAGCTCCGCCTCGGCTGCCTCTTCGCCCGCCCTACACAGAGGCGGCGCCCTGGACGTGAGCTGGTGGACTGCGGGACGCAGGGCACGCCGGTACCTGAAGTCCTCCAGAAGTGCACGCTGGGACCAGGATTCCGGGAAGCCGACTCCGCCCCGCCGCCCAGCGAATGCCGGGAACTGTGGTCCCTGCGGGCCACGAGCTCTGAGGTGGCCTAAGGGCTCGCGAGGCATGATGGGGCTATAGCCCTTCCGGGGCGCCTAGGGATTTCGAGTGCCCGCACCCTGGGCCGACGCCCCGAGACTCCGCCTTCCCAGGAGCCCTTGCGGCGGGTCGCGAAGATGGCGGCGGCGGCAGTGGCGGGATACCCCTAAAGCAACCGCGATGGAGCCTCCGCCAGCGCCGGGGCCGGAGCGGCTCTTTGACTCCAACCGGTAAGGGCTCAGACGGGGAAAGGCCGGCTCTCGCGTCCACTTGGCCTTCGGCGCCTGATCACCTCGCCTCTCGCCCTCAGGCTCCCAGGTGACGGCTTCCTGCTCCTCGCGCTGCTGCTCTACGCGCCCGTCGGTTTCTGCCTCCTCGTCCTGCGTCTCTTTCTTGGGATCCACGTCTTCCTAGTGAGCTGCGCGCTTCCAGACAGCGTCCTTCGCAGGTTCCGACCCGGGCGCTCGGGGAGGGTCAGGGCTGTGTCCAGCCCGAGGCGGTGCAGTCACTACTGCCTGCGTCCCCAGGTTCGTGGTGCGGACCATGTGTGCGGTGCTGGGGCTCGTGGCCCGGCAGGAGGACTCCGGACTCCGGGATCACCGCGTCAGGGTCCTCATTTCCAACCACGTGACACCTTTCGACCACAACATAGTCAACTTGCTCACCAGTTGTAGCACCGTGAGTGGGGGTCGAAGACGAGTTGCGCCACTGGCGGTCCCCTGGGGCCCAGCTCAAGGCTACCCTCTGCCCACCCCGTTTTCCCATGGAGACCACGAGTTACTGAGCCTTCCCCCCTAACCCCGCTTCTATACCCCATATGTCAGTTTTATCACTTCCCAACATTCTTTTCTTCTTGCTTTCTATCTTCCCTGTTCCCAGCCTCTACTCAATAGTCCCCCCAGCTTTGTGTGCTGGTCTCGGGGCTTCATGGAGATGGATGGGCGGGGGGAGTTGGTGGAGTCACTCAAGAGATTCTGTGCTTCCACGAGGCTTCCCCCCACCCATCTGCTGCTATTCCCTGAGGAAGAGGCCACCAATGGCCGGGAGGGGCTCCTGCACTTCAGGTGGGTGAGCACAGGTACTAGTTTCCAAATGCATAGGTAGTCAGGCTTGGGAGCCCTTAGGTTTTCACAACCTTCTTCAGCCCGAACCCCTCCATTCCTAGTTCATTTCTTTTTGGTTCTTTCCCCTGAATCCCTTCATTCCCCATCTATCTACTTGGGCAGTTTGACAGTTTCCTGTTTTAAGTCGGGGGAAAAGCTGCTGACTAGTCTGGCTGGAATCCCATTCTACTCTCTTCCTTCTAGTTCCTGGCCATTTTCTATCCAGGATGTGGTACAGCCTCTTACCCTTCGAGTCCAGAGACCTCTAGTCTCTGTGGTGAGTGAACATTGGACAGGGAATCTTTGGGGCTTGGGAGAAAGTTTCCCATTCCTGGCCCTGACTTAGATCTCACTTCATGCCTTTTTCTCAGACGGTGTCAGATGCCTCCTGGGTCTCAGAACTGCTGTGGTCACTATTCGTCCCTTTCACGGTGTATCAAGTAAGGTATTAACTGTCCTTACTTTTTGATGGCTGGGAAAAGCTCACTTTAAGGTCAAGAAAGTAGTTGCCTCTGCACTGTCCATTTGTAGATCTTTTAACATCAAGGCTCCATCACAGACACAATACAAAGTATTTACACTCTCTCCATCCTTAATACCACTGTCCCATGAAAAGAGGTATCAAAGTAGGGAAACGGTGACAGCCTCTACCCCGGTGCCCTCAACACGGCCCTGACTTTTATTTTGCAGGTGGCTCCGTCCTGTTCATCGCCAGCTGGGGGAGGGGAATGAAGAGTTTGCTCTTCGTGTACAACAGGTGATTGGGTACACAGGCAGGGTGGAGGTGGGGTCTTTCTTAAACAGAAGAGGGGGAAGGCTTGAGAGTGATGCTCCCAACCTTCCAATTCTTCCTAGCTGGTGGCCAAAGAATTGGGCCAGAGAGGGACACGACTCACTCCAGCAGACAAAGCAGAGCACATGAAACGACAGAGACACCCCAGATTGCGCCCGCAGTCAGGTGTGTAGTCTCTGTACACACAGCTTCCCCCCACCCCCAACATGTTGTGATTTTCTCCTTATTCCTGTGCTAGTCAGCCTCTCCTTCCTCATTCTCTACTAACCACATTTTGGATTTCTTCTTTGCAGCCCAGTCATCTTTTCTTCCCTCCCCCAGCCCTTCTCCTGATGTGCAGCTGGCAACTCTGGCTCAGAGAGTCAAGGAGGTTTTACCGCATGTGCCACTGGGCGTCATCCAGAGAGACCTGGGTATGGGAAAGGGTAGACAGGCACAGAGAGGAAAGGTGGGTGGTATGGGGAGATGGTGAACAGGGAAACATCCCCTCTCCTCTTTTTCCTTCTCCCCAGCCAGGACTGGATGCGTAGACTTGACCATCACCAATCTACTTGAGGGAGCTGTAGCTTTCATACCTGAAGACACCACCGAGGGGACCCAGTCCCTCCCCACAGCCTCTGCCCCTAAGGTGGGACCCAGGAAGTGGTCAGATCAAAGACATGGGGGTGAGATAGGGCAATCTATGTACTCCTTATCCTGATGTCTCTTTTTTGATCCTGAGACCCTAGCACAGTGCCTCTCTTGCAAAGTAGGCATTCGATGCGTGTTTAATGATGATGACTTCGCAAGCCCTCTGACATTGTGATCACCTCAGTTCCCCAGCTCTGGCCCGATGCCTCAGCCCACAGCCATAACATTTGCCAAGTCCTCCTGGGCCCGGCAGGAAAGCCTGCAGGAGCGCAAGCAGGCACTGTATGAATACGCGAGAAGGTGAGGGGCTTAGAGGACAGTGGGTAGGAAGGGGCAAGTTGAAGGGAGCTAATAATGGAGCTAGTATGTAATGCGGCAAAGCCCACACAATGTCTTTTCCCTATGTCCCACAGGAGATTCACAGAGAGACAGGCCCAGGAGGCTGACTGAGTACAGGATGGCACCCAGAGCCGCAGGACGGAGACTAGGGACAGCCCTCACCCAACTCACAACAGACCGGATGGGTGGGTGGTAGAAAGGGAAAGATGGGGCTCCCCCCCAATATCACATTAAATTCAGGGTTTTCACTCAAGGTCTCTGTTGCCTCTCTGGGTCTAAAAAGCCCCTTACTCAGGATCCTTTTTGTTCAGTTGTGGGCAATGGGGATGAGGCCTCCTTGTAGTTCTGTAGCAGGCAATCAGAATGAAACTGTTGGAAATCACCTCTTCACATCAAGAGATGAGTGGCATTAACAAAGTGTAACTAAACTGAAGATCCAACAGCGACTGGACATAGCTGGGGTGTTGAGCCCAGGTTTGTGAAAGAAACAACTTGCAAAACCGCAAGTCCCAGGCCCTGACCACTAGTGTGGCTCGGTTGGGTGTCACCCCACAAAGTAAAGGGTCATCAGTTCGATTCCTAGTCCAAGCACATGCCTGGGTTGTGGGTTTTGTCCCCAGATGGGGTGCCTATGAGAGGAAATCAACATGTTCCTCCCCCTCCCTTCCTCCCTCCCTCCTGCTCTCTAAAAATAAATAAAATATTTTTTTTAAAAAAAACAAAAATACAAGTCCCAGGATGCCTTTCACAGCACATAGTGTCTATAGAGTTCACACATGCCCAGTGGGGTGGCTGGGGCCTGTTTTACGTAGGCTCCTGACTGGGTTAAATAAGGCGGAGCAAATGGCTCCACCCCAAAAGCAATCTTTAGAATTTCCTTTGAACCAACCCCCAGGGTGGAGCCGGAACTTACCTTTGTACTTCATGCTGCTCAAGGTTGGTGATAATTAGCCTGGTGGTTCTGGAACTGGCTGCCATTCTGACACGTCTCAGAGCTACAAGCAGGTTTGAATCCAGGATCCTTGTGGCCCTTCTCCCCAATTCGTGCTCCCTCTTATTCTCTATCTTTTTCCCTTGGGGTCCTTCCCACAGATCTAATTCCTGCTGCCTCTGAGAGCCCCTGTGTCAGTCACAGGATCTTTTCTACCTGACTACAGGGTAATCCACTTTTGGTAGTTCTTGGAGACTAAAGTCTCCACTTTTCCTAGCAGGCAAGAAGTGCTGGGAAGGATGGATCCTTGTGCATTATCAACTGGGTACAGGTGAGGGATCGGGGCTGAGATGGGAAGATGGTATTAAGCCTTAACTGCCCTGCCTTCTGTAGGTCCAACCAGTGAGGCACCATGGCCTCTCAGCTTCCTGGGCTGGCAGAAGAGTCTGGCCTGAGCCCTGGGGAGTCTGAACTGGCTGTGAACCCCTTTGACGGGCTCCCCTTCTCTTCTCGTTACTACGAACTGCTTGAGCAGCGCCGAGCCTTGCCCATCTGGGCTGCTCGCTTTATCTTCTTGGAGCAATTGGAGAGTAGCCCCAGTGGAGTTGTGCTGGTGTCTGGAGAGCCTGGCTCTGGCAAGAGCACCCAGGTGTGGGGGGTGGCTGTTCAATTCTGGGAGTGGACAAGGGGAGGGCCTAGGGAACTGGCCATTCCCTGTGCAAGGGGGGATTGGGCTGCCAGGGGCTATGGGAGAGGTAGGCAAAGGGAGTTGGGTTGGGCTGGCCCCAGGGAGCTGAAGGACCAGGGTACACCCCCAAATAAGGAGAGATTAAACCGGCCATAGCTCCCCAGCTCCCATTGCACTTCTGATGGAAGTTCTGTGTCTTGATGGCTGGTTGTCCTTCCCTACCCCTATCCCAGATCCCTCAGTGGTGTGCAGAATTTGCGCTGGCCAGGGGGTTCCAGAAGGGCCGGGTAACTGTTACTCAGCCCTACCCTCTGGCAGCCCTGAGCCTGGCCCTGCAGGTTGCTGATGAGATGGACCTGACCCTGGGTCATGAGGTTGGCTACAGCATCCCCCAGGAGGACTGCACCGGGCCCCATACCCTGCTCAGGTGAGGCCTTTTGCAGGCCTGATTAAAAGCTAAAACTCTTCATCCAGTAGAAATAAGCCTAGTCCTATGACATCTCACCATACGCTCTCAGTCTAGCTCACCATCCCCGCCTCCCCCCAACTTTTTTAAAAATATGAACACTTCACAAATTTGCATGTCATCCTTCCACAGGGGCCATGCTAATCTATGTATTGTTTCTATTTTAGTGTATGTACTGCCAAACTGAGCACCCACCTACCCTTTAAATCGTGTATTATGCATGATTTATACGATGCTGAATTAGGCTCTTTAACCCCAGCCTGAACCTCAGACATTCATCTTCACCCTCATCACAAAAGTCTTACTTTCCCAGCTGGAGTACAGCTTCCGAACAAAGGGTCGTCAGTGAGGTTGTGGGTCGCTGTTAAGGGTCCACAGGCTCAGGAGTTCAGTCATGGTCTCTTTCTCGGACCGTAACTATCAAAATCTAGGGTCCTTGGGGAGAAGCTCCCCTGGACATCTGGGACTGATCAGTGTCCACACTGACTCCCCTGCCCACTGCCAATGTCAACAGGTTTTGCTGGGACAGGCTGCTTCTTCAGGAGTTGGCCTCGACCCGGGGCACTGGAGCTTGGGATGTGCTGGTGCTGGATGAGGCTCAGGAGCGGTCAGTGGCTTCAGATTTGCTCCAGGGGTTGCTGCGAGATGCCAAGCTGGGAAACCTTCCACAGGACCCCAGAGTGGTTGTGGTTACTGACCCAGCCCTTGAACCTAAGCTCCAAGCCTTCTGGGACAATCCTCCTATTGTACATGTACCCAGAGGGCTTGGTAGGTGTCCTACTCCCATCTATATGGACACTGTCCCTGCTGATCGAGTGGAAGCTGCCTGCCAGGCTGTGCTTGAATTGTGTCGAAAGGAAGCTCCAGGAGATGTGCTAGTGTACCTGCCCAGTGAGGAGGTAAAAAAAACAGGCTGCAAAAAGAGGTGCTCCTTACACTACCTTCCTGTCCTGGGGGGGAATGGGAGCACTGCTTATTAGAAACACTGGAATTACAGTATTCATTCTGTTGGGATCCTGAGGAAAAACTCAAGGATTTCAGGTGAAGAGGTCTGTCTAATGCAGAGATTTGTGGTTCAGTGAATTCCTGAACTTATAACACCCCCAACTTTTATGAGCATATGCATTTTTTCAGAGTGAAGGCCATAGCTTTCCTAAGTTTTTCAAAGGATCTATTACTCAAAAAGGTGAGAATTTCCCTAATGCCCCATTCCTCTCCTCAGGAAATTTCCCTGTGCTGTGAATCCTTGTCCAGGGAGGTAGGGGCCTTGGCTACCCAAGGGCCTCCGCCACGGGTGCTGCCCCTTCACCCAGGCCATGGTCAAGCTGTTCAGGCTGTGTATGAGGACACAGACTCGGGTGCCCGCAAGGTTGTGGTCACTCACTGGCTGGCTGACTTCTCCTTCTCCCTCCCTTCCATTCGCCATGTCATTGACTCAGGACTGGAGCTTCGAAGTGTGAGTGACAGAGGTGAGGGGGTGTGGGAGCTAAAGGAATAAATGGCCGGGTCTGATCTGTCTTGGCCTTGGTTGGGGGCGGTGACAGGTGTACAGTCCTCAGATCCGAGCAGAATCCCAGGTGTTGAGGCCAATCAGCAAGTGTCAGGCAGAGGCAAGACAACTGCGGGCAAGAGGGACCCCCCCAGGTAAGAGCCTTTGCCCTCACTGAGATCAACCACGCAGCCCTGAGAAATCTACAGTGGTCTTTCCCAGGTCTTTCTCCCCTCAGGATCCTGCCTCTGTCTGTATCCTAAGTCCTTCCAAGAACTGGAAGCTCCCCCACTGCCCCAACCCAGAGTATGTGAGGAGAATCTGAGCCCCCTCGTGTTACTGCTGAAAAGGAGACAGATTGCAGAGCCAGGGGAGTGTCACTTCCTGGACCGGCCTGGTGAGCCCCACTCCTGCCCAGGCCCTGCTCTCAGACCACCAGGCTCTGAAACTCTGTGCTATGTAAGCCCTGTTTCCTCATCAGCTCCAGAAGCACTGATGCAGGCCCTGGAGGACTTGGACTATCTGGCAGCCCTGGATGATAACGGGGACCTGTCAGACCTGGGTGTCATCCTGTCAGAGTTCCCTCTGCCCCCTGAGTTGGCCAAAGCCCTGCTGGCCTCGTGCGAGTTTGGCTGTGTGGATGAGATGCTCACTCTCGCTGCCATGCTCACCGGTATAACTCCTCTCTCCCCGGCTCCTTCACCTCCTTCATTCCTTCCCCTTGTTTTGGTGCTCCAAAGGCTAGCGCTTTCCCCTGTGCTCCAGTGTCCACCTCTCACACACCTGCCTACAGAACCAGGTTTAATCCGTTAGCCCTCTCTTGTCTCTTTAGCCATTTCCTTCTCCTGGTTCTTCCTCTCAACATGCTTAAATCTCTATCTGTTATTGCTAAAATCCACACCCGTCTTTCTCAACCCTGCACTCCCCTTCAGCTAGACAGCATGATCTATCCTATTCCAGCCAGTCCTCATCCACTGCATTCCAGCTTGCAGTCCACCACAACACTGAGACAGCCTTCTGCTCATCAGTGACTTCCCAAAGACCTAGCCAATGAACACTTGTGAGCCTTATTCATGACCTTCTTTTGACACTTCAGATAGTCAACCTCTCCCACCTTGATACTGCCCCCACTAAGCTTCTGTGAATGCTCCCCATATTTTTCATCCTACCACACTGCCCATTCCCTTAATTTCTTTCGTGGGCTCTTCATCTTCCTTTCTTTCATCTTCATCATCTTTCTTGGGCTCATCCACTATAAACTGGACCTCAGAGTTTTCTATTCTTGCACCTTTTGTCTTATTCCCTGAACTCTCCTAAGCAAGTGATCCACACCTGTGGTCTGAAGGGCCACCTTCACACTTAAATTTTCTAAACCTTGTACCTCCCTGTCAATAGCATTCTTATAAACTTTAGATTTTTATATCCAATTCCTGATGAACATTTCTAGCAGAATAGTCCTCAGTACTTCAGCCTAGAACTAAACTTGACCACTTTCTTAAGTGACCTTCTCAGCATCACCACCACAAAATCACACCATCATTTCTGCTCCATTACCATCATTCTAGATTAATCTTTCTCCAGATTCTTTCATTTTTATCTTCTAAAGTTTTTTAATTAATCCTCTCTCCTCCATACTCACTGTCAGTGCTACTGTTAGGTCCTGTCACTGCACAGTTGGATCCCTTCAGTAGCCTCCTAATTAGTCATGTGAACTTATTCAAACACATGGACTCTCTTATTTAAAAACTCTTCTCCAACAGCTATTCTTTACCTTCCAGACAGAATGTAAAACTCATTTGCCCAGCACATCCAGCCTCTCATGATCTGACCCATACCTACCCCTTTCCCAGCATTATCTCCTATAAACCCACCATACAAGCTCTATCAGCCACCCAAACTAGGTGCTTGCAATTCATGCCATGCTACTAACTTGCTGTTCCCACTGTCTAGAATCCCCTCTCTACCCCTTCTCCACTGAGCTTATTCCTACTTAAACTTGTTAGTCTCTCACCAAACTCCTTGAGGACAGAGACTGCTTTTCATTTATCTTCAATGTCTAATAAAGTGCATAGCATGTAGAAGTTATCAATGTCTTTTTTTATGGCAGCATTTTTTGGAAAGATTTTATTTTTTTAAAAAAAGAGGGGAAGAGAGGAAGAGAGGGAGAGAAACATCAATGTGAGAGAGAAACATCAACTGGTTGCCTCTCACACACCCCAAACCACCCCCAACTGGGGACCTGGCCCACAACCCAGGCATGTGCCCCACCTGGGAACCAAACTGCAACCTTTTGGCTCACAGTCTGGCACTTAATCCACTGAGCCACACCATCAAGAGCCAATGTCTTTTGAATTAAGTTCCCAAAGTGACATTTCTATCTTTTCACCATTCCACCTGTACTATCCTTTCTCATTCCCCCAAACAACCTTCCTCTCTTCTGCCTCCAGCTGCTCCTGGGTTTACCCATCCTCCACTCTGTGCAGAAGAAGCTGCCTTACGCCGGGCCCTGGAACATGCAGATGGTGATCACAGTTCTCTGATCCAAGTGTATGAAGCCTTTATACAGAGTGAGTGGCCCACTCTACATACTCTTATAAAATCCCAGATTTTCCAAAGGGGACGTGGTTTGCAACCAGCTGACAGATCTCTATGCTCAGGAAGAGGCCAAGGGTTGGGTTCTTTGGGGGGACCCTAAGGACTTTAGCTGTTCCTGGTCCCTTTCTTCTCTTAGATGGAGAAGACAAGGCTTGGTGCGAGGCCCGGGGCCTAAACTGGGCAGCACTGTGCCAAGCCCAGAAACTTCGAGGAGAACTCCTAGAACTTATGCAACGAATTGAACTTCCTGTGTCCCAACCAGCCTTTGGCTCTGAGAAGAATCGCAGAGACCTTCAAAAAGCACTGGTGTCTGGATACTTCCTTAAGGTTAGGGGGAAGAATTGAGGTCATAAACGAAGCAGAAGGCAGAGAGACCAAAGATTGGTATGGGGTTCAGGTGGCCATTCAAAGGATTTTTTAGAACCAGGAGAAACTTTCTTTGAGGCTTTGTGGTACAAGAAACTATGGAAATGTCACATGGTATGGTAGGGACTATAACATCTAGATGTAATGCTTTATTTTAATACTCTCACCACCCTTACTAATTCTTTCTCAGCCTCTTTTCCTTTTTTCTACTATCTACCTCTTATCTCTAACTTATTCCTTCAATTTCTTTGCCTTTCAATGAGGTGGCCCAAGACACAGATGGGACTGGAAACTACCTGCTCCTAACCCATAAGCATGTGGCCCAGCTCTCCCCATACTGCTGCTACCGAAGCCGCCGGGCTCCAGCCAGGCCCCCACCATGGGTGCTTTACCACAATTTCTCCATTTCCAAAGACAACTGCCTTTCCATTGTTTCTGAGGTTCAGCCACAGATGTGAGTTTACTGACATTCCTCCTACGCTGCCCATTCCTCTTCCTGGGGCCAAAATTATGGCTGAGAAGTTAGAGTTTTTAAGAAGAGGGGATCATAATGGTTTGTAGTAACATGATTTGAGAAGACACGGTTTGTGGAAGGGACAGTGAGAAATTTTAAAATCTGCATTATGAGAATATACAGAAATTATCTAATTATGACTTTCTCTCTCAGGCTGGTGGAGTTGGCCCCTCCATACTTCCTGAGTAACCTGCCCCCCAGTGAAAGCAGAGACTTCCTGAACCAGCTGCGGGAAGAAATGGCCGATTCTTCAACAGAGAATGAATCCTCTTCCGCCCAAGAGTTTGGAGATGTCTGTGTCCTCCAGTGACCTGCCTAAGGGATGGAGCAGAACTTATCCCATTGCAGTCAGGCCTCCCTCTGTCTAGCACCAAGGCCACCAGCCAGATTTAGAAGCCAAAAGTTTAGGGTTGAATATAAATCTTAGAACCTGAGTCTCAAGAAATAGTGGACTGGGTGTGAAAGGAATTGGGTAAACCACATATACATAGGGTTGGATCCCTTCCTTAGCCTTGTTTTATTTATTGGAGAGGGACTAACATGCCTCTGTATCCCTAACTTAAGCCAAACCTATCCTTGTGCTCCCTTTTGAGTTATAAAAGTTCTTTTCCTATGGTGCCAAAATTGAGTTTGGTTCTGCACCAGCACACACAACACTCATGAGTTAGAGATGTCACAATATCAAAGACTCAGGGCCAACTCCTCCAGCAATATCCCCTTGCCAGGTTCCCACCTCTGATCAAGACTTTGTGCTTTGGTCCTGACTGGTGTGGCTCAGTGGGTTGAATGTCCTCCAGCAAACCAAGAGGTTGTAATTTGGATTCCTGGTCAGTGCATGTGCCTGAGTTTCAGGCCAGGTCCCTGGTTGGGGGTGTGAGAGAGGCAACAAAGTGATGTTTATTACACCCATGTTTCTCACATGGTTGGTGTTTCTCTCCCTCTTTCTCCCTCAATTACCCTCTCTCTAAAAATAAATAAATTAAGTCATTTTTTAAAAAAAGACTTTGTGCTATAGCAGATCTAGCTGTCACTAGCACAGAAGATGAGTTGTTTGCCTACAGTTGTCCTCTGACCCTGCCTATAGCTTACTTCCTTCTAACACACTGCTCCTACCTCCAGCAAAAGAATAGGGGCACTATAGGAAACAGACAAAATCTTCCCTTTAATTCTCATATAACTTAAATCCTGTTCCTTCTTAAACCTTAAGATTATTGCAATCATTCCCAAACTCTCAACTTTCCATCAAATGGCTTCCCAGCAGCCCCTGGCCCACTCACAAGCTAAAGTCTTTCTAAAAACTTCAAGAACTTCTGGTCAAGATGGTGGCATAGACATGGCTTGCCTCTTTGCACAACCACCTGAAAATTACAACTAAAATATAAAACAACCATCACTCGAAACTGTCAGGAATCAAGTTGAATGGAAGTCTAACAACTACAGAATTAAAGAAACCACATCCATCTAGACTGGTAGGAGGGGTACAAATGAGAAACAGGCTGGTCCCACACCCACATGTGGTGGATAAAAATTCGGGAGGGACATCTCAGAAGCAAGGAGTCCCAGACCCACACCAGGCCCCCCAGCCCAGGGCTCCAGTGCCAGGAAGGTAAGTCCCCATAACTTCTGGCTGCAAAAACCAGCAGGGATTGAGCCAGTGGAAGAAACTTCTGGAGCCTCAAGCAGGTCCTCTTAAAGAACCCACAAACAGACTCACCTACTCAGATTCTCTTCCTCTGAGCTCTAGCACTGGGGTAGCAGCTTGAAAGGTACCAGTGGCATCCTGGGAGAAACTCAAGTGTCTGGCATCAAGGCAAGGAGAGGCCATTGTCCCTTCTCTAAACCTTCCCCCCTCCAGAGCCACAGAGCCAGCAAGCTGGTGCCATATTTGAGACTCCATCGACCTGGCTAATGCTGTTTGATCTGCCATGGAAAGCCCCAGAGACTCTGCCCCACCCAACTTACAGGCTCATGCAAATTGCTTTTCCATATGAATAACCTGTCTTGGCTCATGCTTCACAACTTTCTAAATCCTCTCAAAAGAGTAACAGCTGGCCTCATTGAGCCCTAAACCCAGCACTACCAATAGCCAGCCCAGATTCACAGCTTGGCTTCACCTAGGAATCTCCAAGCCCAGCACAACTAGTAGCCATCTCAGATCGCTTTATAGTTCAGGCAGAATAGCCCCAGGCAAAACACAGGTGGGGGCTGACCTTGGCCTACACTACACAGAAAACCCCAGGGCCAGCACACCCAGTGGACAGCTACAGACCACAACACAGAGCACCACTACCCTGGCCCTGCACAGATGATCCTCCACTGAGGGTAGAGATTGGTGGTCAGTGGTCACAGCCAATGCTTGCAGCTGACTGGCCTGGGTAAATCCCTCCCATTGATCTGCCAACAGCAACCAAGGCTCAACTCTAAGAAGAGGGTGTAGTCAGCCCATATGAAGGATGCACCTCAAGTAACCAGCTTGGGTGATAGGAGAGGCTGTGCCACTGGACCCTACAGCACACCTACTGTATTAGGCCACACTACCAAGACAAAGAGAGTCAAAGCAGCTCTACCTAAAAGAAACAAACAGAGGAAGGCTGCCAAAATGAGGAGACAAAGAAGCATGCCTCAAATGAAAGAACAGATCAAAACTCCAGAAAAAGAGGTAAATGAAATGGAGATAAGCAATCAGATGCAGAATTCAAAACACTGGTTATAAGGTTGCTCAAGGAACTTAGTGAGGATATCAGCAGCATAAAAAAGATGCAGAAAGAAATGAAGGATAAACTAATTGAAATTACAAAAATATTTACAAGGAAACAACAATAGAGTGGATGAAGCCAAGAATCAAATCAATGATTTGCAATATAAGGAAGCAGAAAACAACCACACAGAACAACAAGAAGAAAAAAGAATCCAAAAAATGAAGACAGTGTAGGCAACTTCTGGGACAACTTCAAGCATTCCAACATTCACATCATAGGGGTGCAAGAAGAAGAAGAGAATGGGCAAGAAATTGGAAATCTATTTGAGAAAAATAATGAAAGAAAACTTCCCTGATTTGGTGAAGGAAATAGACATGCAAGTCCAGGAAGCACAGAGAGTCCCAAACATGATGGATGTAAAGAGGCCCACTCCAAGACACAACATAATTAAAATGCCAAAGGTTAAAGATAAAGATAGAATCTTAAAAGCAGCAAGGGAAAAGAAGTTAGTTACCTCTAGGGGTATTCCCATAAGACTGCCTGTTGATTTCTCAGAATAAACTTTGCAGGCTAGAAGGGATTGGCAAGAAATAGTCAGTCATGAAAAGCAGGGACCTACAGCCTGGATTGCTCTACCCAGCAAAGCTATCATTTAGAATCAAAGGGCAGATAAAGAGCTTTCCAGACAAGAAAAAACTCAAGGAGTCATCATCACCAAACCATTATTATATGAAATGTTAAAGGGACTTATTTAAGAAAAAGAAAATCAAAACTATGAACAATAAAATGGCAAAAATACATATCTATCCACAACTGAACCTAAAAAACAAACTAAGCAAATAAGAGACAGAATCTTGAATACGGAGAGCATTTTGATGGTTGCCAGGTGGGAGGACAGTGCGGAGGAATGGGTGAAGAGGTGAGGGGATTAAGAAGTACAAACAGGTAGTTACATAATACCCATTGGGATGTAAAGCATGGTTTGGGAAATGGAGCAGCGAAAGAACTTATGTGCATGACCCATGGACATGAACAATGGTGGAGGGATTGCCTGCAGGAGTGGGGGTTGCTGGGTGGAGGGGGGTAAAGGGGGGAAAAATCAGGACAACTGCAATAGCATAATCAATAAAATATAATTTAAAAAATCAATAAATAAAAACTTCAAGGACATCATGCTTTCCTTTCTTTGCAGCTGGGTACTCCTTTTCCTTTTCTTCCTTTGGAATACTAACTTTGGTATTCTCCATCATCCTGCACACTGTAAATGTGCTTCTTGTAGAATTTGGTGGGAAAAACATATTTAATCCTTAGAACTCTGCTTTTCTCTTCAGAGTTTTCTTTGGAGGTTCTGTCCCCATCATTCCATCTATCTCCACCTTCGTGTGAATGTCAGCCTACTTGCCCGAAAGGCACTTTGCCAGAATTTATTCTCTCTAGGTCTAGCATTTAATTTCGCCTGCAGGGTTCATCTTGCTCCTGTCTTCCCAGTTTCCCCTTCATGGTCCACAACACCATTGATTTCCTGATTCTCTACATTTCCAACCTTGAAATTATCTTTGATTCTTTTTAGGTCTGTCAAATTATTTTCCTAATTATTTCCTAAGTTCTGCTCACCTAGCTCCACTGGGCCCATTAACTTTATCCACTCCTTCCTCCTCTCTCCTCTCTGTCTCAGCGGCATTAGTGTTCCTAATTTTGTCTTTCATCAAGTGAACGATGAAAGAGACACATCTGTCTCCCCAGCCACCCAGGCGCGTTGTGAGGCTCCAGTGGGAAGCCGTAGTCAGGAGTTTCAATACGCACGGACAACATGAGGCTCAAAGTCAGGAAGGAATCCTTAGCGATTATTTTACAGAAGGATGAGATGCCCGACGTGGATAACACTCTGGTTCCCGTCACAGTCAGACTTGTCCTCCAGCACCTCTTACATTACTCCGCTGTCATTCGCGTCTTCCTTCCGTCATCACACCTTTGGTACCGACTCAGCCAGTGCGGGCTGCCCCCATGGCAGCACCACCATCTACCTGTTCTAGCTCCGCACCGTAGTTCCCACCCACCAGCCGAAGAATCGGAGTCCCTCAGGAAAGCATTGGCCAGCCCACCCCCTCCCCGCACCACATCCGCAGGTCCCGCCCTCTCGGCGCCTCAGGTTCCAACAGCCGTAAGACGGCACAAGTGGAAAACGCCTGCGGGACAGGCCGCGTCTCGGCCTGCGGGGCCACCGTGCCGTGCTGCCCTGGGTGGGAGCCCGCGGTGGCGAGGAGCCCTCGACGAGAGCCTCAAAGCCCGCTCCTCCTGCTGCGCGGCGCTGCTACGGGACCGCGGCGACGGTGGCCGCACGCCCCACAGCCCTGGGCACCGCGCTCCACGCAGCGCTTCGGGCCGAAAAAGCGCTCGGCCGGCCAGGCAGGCGTAACTCACACCACCGAAGCAAGCCCGGACACCGAAGCCACTTTGTTGTCCTCGGCCCAGGGCTGCAGGTTCTGCAGCGCGAAGAGTGACGAGTTGTGCAGGCACAGTGGGTCTGGGGGCAGCGGCGGCCGCAGCGGCCGCGGTAGCGCGTCCTGCTGCAGGTGCAGGAGCAGTCGGCCCGCGCGGTGCCGCTCCGCCTCGCGCTCCTCCGCCGTCTGACGCCTGGACGGGCGGGGATGTGGAGTCAGCGTGGCCGGCCGTGGCCCGCCCCACGCCCCACCGGCCCTTGGCGCGGCCCGCGCCCCTCCCCACTCCGCGCCTCACCGCCACTTGGTGCGCCGGTTCTGGAACCACGTCTTGACCTGAGCGTCGGTCATGCGCAGGGCCTTGGCCAGTGCCGCCCTCTCCGCCGAAGCCAGGTACTTCTGGCGCAGGAAGCGCCGCTCCAGCTCTAGCACCTGCGAACGGGAGAAGGATGTGCGCGGCTTCTTCCGCTTCGGGGGGGTCCGGTTTTGGTAAGGGTGGCCAATGCGGCGCGTCCCGGAGAAGGGGGAGAGCGCGGCTGCAGGGAAGAAGAAAGAGCAGAGTAGGGTTTGCTGGGCGGTTCGAGGTGACCCTGAGAAGAGAGCGCAGCTGCCCAGGCCGCAGGGCCCCCGAGCCCTGTCCTTACCGGTGCCCCTAGCTGGGCCTCGCATCAGTAGAGGCCACTAGACAAAAAAAAAAAAAAGAGGGGACCTCGGAAGAAATGGCTCTCCCCCTTGGATGAGGGAGAATTCTCCCCGTAACTTCACCCTGCTCTCCTCCCTGTGTGGACAGTAGGCTGCAGAGAAGAGAGCGAGCATCGACGGTAGCTCCCTTCCCGTCGCCTCTCAGCAGCGGGACCAAGAGATACAAGATGGGAGGGGATTCCCTGAAATGATCTGGGGGAGGAGTATGAAAGGGGACCTGGATTTGGATCCGAAGGATTAAAGATGAGGAAACCCAGACGATAGAGGGGTTCGGCAACCTCACCAGTGAGACGGTCCTTGGCAAAGCGGCGTCCGCTGTCCATCCAAGGGAAGGTGAGTCCCGCTAGGCCCCCGGCGCCGCCCAAGCCCGAGGGGCCCGGCACCGCGGGCGCGCCTCCCGCGGGCGGCGGCACTGGCAGCGGGCGGTGCGCGGGGACGCGGATCACGCCGCCTGGGCCCATGCCGGAGCTGCCGGGTAGAGGGCCCAGGGAGCCTGAGGAGCCGTAGCTTGAGGCTGCATGAAATCCACCTGAGAACGCCGCACTTTCCCCGTGGCCCTGGCCCGTGCGACCCTGGCCTAGGTTGCTCCCGGGGGGCTCCGGGAAGCTCAGGATCTGATCAATGCCGAAGCTGATTGGTTCATGGTGTGGGAGGTTGTGCGAGGCCAGCACCGCCGGTTCCATGGGTACAGGTCAGGGAAGACCGGAGGAGGTTCGGAGGTTTTGGAGGGCGCCCCAGGCAGCTCTGGGAGCCCAGCAGCGGAGCGACAGGGCGGCGGCCTCAGGGGCCAGCGGAGCTGGCCGCGGCGGGGCGCCGGGGCCCCCAGGACAGCTTCATCCCAGTGCACGGGGAGTAGCCGCGCCCATGCCGGCCTCTGCCGGGCGTCGGTGCAGGAACTCGCATCCCGGAGGAGCGCGACCGACCAGCGTCCCAGGAGCGCCCTTCTGTCTCTGAAGCGCAGATGGACGCTGGGCTGGCGGGGCCTCTGCCCGAGTCCGGGGTGGAGAGGGTTGGCCCGCTCTGGCTGGGGCAGTGACTGACAGATCTGCCTCGAGTGGGCAGTGGGGGCTGGGGGGAGTGTAGGGGCGGGGCCCGGCCCATTAAAGGGGAAGAGACGCCTGTTTGCGCCAAGAGAGGGGAAGCCTGGCCGGCAGGGATGGCGGGGGTGGGGTAAGGAGGTGGCAAGGGTGTTAGGAACCAGGCTTAGCCCGGGAGGGGGCAGAGCATGACAGGGTACGCGCTGAGTCAGCCGAGATGCTCCCGGCTACTCCATCCTCGCTGGCCTCCGCCGTAGGGCTTCCTGGCAGGTACCTCTTCCCACACCGCCCTCCTCCCCCTCTCTCTTTTGCCTCCCGATGGGTCCTGCCTGCGGACTCCCGGATTCGTTGTGACCCCCGCCTAAGTGCCCTTGAGGACCAAATCTCGTTGTGACTTCTTGGATGCGATGGGGAACGGCGCTGGCGACTTGAAGGCCAAGGAAGAGGACAGGTGTGGGAAGCGGTGGCAGTGCGCGTCTGGTGGGCTAGGGCGGGGAGCCAGTGGGCCAGTGTCTCGGGGCACCTCCTGGCCTCTTCCGTAGGACCCTTAGCTCCTTTCGGGAGCGCCAGGAATTGGTGCCCTGTTTCCTAGAATTTCGATTGTCTCAAATCGGTGTAAAACGAGCCTTTGGCTCAGCTCGGGCCAACTCAGGCCGGTGTGAGCTTGGGGCTGCCAGTTGTGCCCCCGACAGGAGATCGCCAACAAGGGACTCTGACCCACCACTCGGCTCCTAGAAAGTGTATTCTGACATACTCCCCTTCCCATCCCCACCACTACCACCACCAAAGGCGGAGGACAAAATCGCCACAGGAGACACGTGGGACCTCAGTGAAGCCGTCAGAGGATCCCAGCCGCCTCATTTCCCAAAGACGCTTCACCCTACCCAGGCGCAGGAAACTGTGCCTGGAGCGCGTCGGAGAAGGGAGGTGGGGAAAGGCCAAAGCGCTTTGGTGACCTTATGACCTCTGGCGGATGACCCAGGAGGTGGGAGTGTGTGAACTCTGCGTCCCTCCCCGGGATGGGACCCCTGGCCGGGCGGGCCCCTTCGCCTTAGACCCGCCCCTGCCGCCGCCCGGCCCGGTGCAGGCCGCCATAATCGGGTTAGCTGGGTCGGAATTACATTACCTTCCCCGGCCTGCCCCGGCCCCGGGGGGGCCCTGGCGCGGCCCTGGCGCCTCCGAGCCGGTGAGACTGGGCGCAGGGAGGGGGTGTTCCTATCATCCCGCAGCGGGTTGGCACCAATGAGCAACTTGGCCTGCCTCAGACGCAGACGCGTGGTGGCCAAAGGGCCCCACCCCGCTGTGCCAACCCTAGGCCTTTGACTCCAGCCCACTCCGTGCTCAGCTCCAGGCTGCTTGTTACCCCATGGGAGCCAACATGCCTTCTAAGTCTAGTAGATGGGTCTCCCTGGGAACACGAATCTTCCAGCTGATTCTCCAGGATCTTCTGGGAAAGGCTCTGCCTCTTCTTTCTCCCCGGCAGATGGGCTGGCAGCCTGGTGCCTGGGGCAGGGTGAGGGGTCCTTTCTCTCCAGGGAACAGAGGGATGATATTTGGGCATCTGGACAGGAAGATAAAGAAAAGAAAGTGGGCTTTCTCCCAACCCTAAGCCACTAGCCCGTCAGTTTTCTCAGAAGCCTCAGTCTGAAGTCTGGGGCAGGGAGGCAGTGGGCATTAACATGTGACATCCTTCCCCAACCTTGCCCACACCCATCATCTAATTTCTCCAGTTCTTCCCCCAACCTGCCAACATCCCTTCCTATTTTTCTCTCTCTCTTTTAAAGATTTTATTTATGTTTAGAGAGACAGGAAGGAAGAGAGAAGGGAGAGAGAGAAACATCCATGTGGGAGAAAAACATTGATCAGTTGTTTCTCCTATGGGCCCTGCGCTCCGTCTGGGGGCCAAACTTGAAACCCAGGCGTGAACCAGTGACCTTTCACTTTGCAGGTGACTTTCTACTTTCCAGGGTAACACCCAACCAACGGAGCTACACCAGCTAGGGCAACAGCCCCTTCTGAGAGTGGGGTGGGGAGCTTCTGCAAATTTGGCGGCTGTGTTTTTACCTTAGTGGAAAAGATAGACATTATCACCTCTCCTAGCCCTTCACAGAAGCCCAAGCACCCTTTCTCAGCAACAGAAGGATGGGGCTCCTAGAAGGGCATGAAGCCTGCTATTCGAGCAAAACCTTCAGAGATAGCAAAGCTGGATCCCTCCAGATGTAAACAGAGATGCTAGGGAGACAGCAAAGTAAATAAAGCCTCTGAAGGAGACTGGCCTGCAGGTTTGGAGTTTGTCAGTCCCTTTCCCTATTCTAGCGGGTGGACCTCTGAGGAGAGGGTGGGCAGTAGTGTGTCTGCAACCAAGCTGAATAAATATATCCTGGGATGAATCACTGAAGGAGAAAAAAGGCAACATGGTATAGACCTACATACCTGCTTACTGTACACACTGCCCGTTGAGGTCAGCACAGATTGCACTGCCACCGAAAGATTGCCTAACTGATCCTTTGAGGAGAACAGCCACAAACCAGTAGTACATACCAATCTTTTAGGGAATTTTAAAAAATATTTCAGCCCCCACTTCAAGAACAAAGGACTTTCATTTCTGTCAGCCACAGTCCTAGGAGTTTGTCTGCTTGCCTTCTTCACCTTGCTGGTTCCCTGGAGAGGATGGATCCTGCTAGTTTATGTTGAAGATGGAAGGTCTGGGGTCAGCACCGCCCACCTCCCATACACACTGCTTTGGATTCATCTCACTATCTCTACATGCACGTGGCCCCACAGCTCTTCAAGTTTTCAGGCTTTAAGCCTGCAGCTTCACAAGAAGAGGTCATATTCCTAGCCTGTGCTTCTGTGCCTCCCTTTCCTTTCTGCTATTGTCATAGTGTCCTTTCCCTTGAGATCGTCCCCACTCCTGTATCATCATTTCTCTCATGAACTTAATACTTCCTATACCCAACCATCTTAGATCGCTATTATCTAGGCAAAGTCTTTGCCTGACTCTTCATGAAAAAATGTTTTATTTTCCCCTTTAGTGCCCATACCCACTGCCTCCATTTTCTCATTGTTTATTCTTTTACCCCACAGCACGCCCGCTTCACTACATAGACTCTTGCTCAGAGAGCTACAGTGTCCAGTGCCCATTATCCAGGAATCTCTAACATGTTTTACTTTGTTGATCACCAACTATTTGTTGAAATGTCCCTTATTTTGGCTTTCATATATTGTCTCCTACATCTTTGGACTTCAGAGTGAATATTATGTTCTTTCCTCCACTGACTTGTCTTCTTCCATTGTAGACTGTGAGCATTCTTCAGAGCTCAGACTTCAGCTTTCTCTCTACATCTGCTCAGGTTTCATCCATTTCAGTAGTTCTATCTATTGCATCCACCCAGAAAACTCTGAGACCCATCCTTGTTCCTGGCACGTGTGTTGCAGCCCCACCATTATAGCCTTCTAACCAACGCCACCTGCCTTTGCTGCAGCCACCTGTAAGTCCAGTAGGCTGGAAGACAGGCTCCCCACCCAAGCTCCTTACTCGCTTCCTCCTATTGTGCTTTTCTTTGAAATATTTCATACACAGCTCTTTCTTACCATTTCTACTGATAAAAGCCTAATTCAGGCCATCATCACTACCACCTACTTTCATTCATCTGTTCATCCAGAAAATTTTGATTGAATATCTACCTACTCTGTACCTGGCACTGGAAATATAGCTGTATAAATACAACGGGGGGGGGGGGCGGAAAGTCCCTGCCACTGAGAGGCTTACATTTTAGTGGGGAATGCAGGTGTAAAATAAGAAAAATATACAATATATTAAATAATAAATGTTAAGAAGGAAAAACAAAGCAAGGGAAGGGGAGAAGAAATGAGGGGCTGGGGAACTGTCATTTATCTAGAATGATCACAAAAGGCCTTGTGGAGTAAAGACCTGAAGAAAGGAAGGAACCATTTGGACACCTAAGCATTTCAGGTTGGGGATAGACAGGGAGTACATCCTGGTGCATCCGTGGAACAAACAGTGAGGGGTACAGTGTGGCTATAGAAATTGGATGACCGAGAAACCATGCAAACCCTTGCAGACCATTTTAAGGATTTTGCCTTATTCTGATTAAAAAGGGAAGCTATTAGAATAGCATAAACGAAAAAGACACTCAATTTTTATTTTGTTTATTTATTTATTTATTCATTTTTAGAGAGGGGAAAGGAGAGAGGGAGAGAAACATCAATGTGCGGTTGCCTCTGGTGTGCCCTACTGGGGGCCTGGCCCGCAACCCAGACATGTGCCCTGACTAGGAATTGAACCCACAGCCCTTTGGGTTGCAGTCTGGCACTCAATCCACAGAGGCACACCAGCCAGGGCAAGACATCCAATTTTTAAATTTTATTTTTAACAGCTTTTTAAAGGTAAACCTGACATACAGTAAAACTGCACGTTTAAAGTGTACAATTTAATAAGTTTTGACATAGGTATACATCCATGAAACAGTCAACGCAATAAATAATAAACATATTTATCAACTCAAAAAACTTTCCTTGTATTCTTTTTTCCCCCTTTTTTCTGGGAGAGGGTGAACATGGTCTCCTACTACCACAAATTATGCAGTCAATTTTCCCACATTTGGAAAAATCACAGGGGTCGGCGCACCTGAAATGCAATGTATAAGCCTCACTCTAGGAAAAACCACCTTGGTGATCACGGTATGTCCCCCGCCAAGTAAGTATCCTTGTATCCTTTTTTGTTCATGTTTTATCAGAATTACTCTGAGCTGCTGTGTTGAGAATAGACTAAAGAGGGGGCAACGGTGGAAGCAAGAAAAGCAGGCAAAAAAAACCACTACTCATTCAGGGGATAGATGATGGCATCTTGGACCAGGGAGGTAAGCAGTGGCTGTAGTAAGTAGTTGATTAAAAAATCACCACTGCCATAACTTCTTGTCGCTTATCCACTTCAATTCATTCTGATGATAAATGAACAAAAATGTTTCTTTCATAGGGTAACGCCCTCTCTTCAATAGTCAGCGAGTTCTCTATGGCTCACGGGCTGAAAGTCCCAACTCTGTAAAGTCCCTGCTTCTCCTACCACTACTCTCAAACGCACAACTTAGCCTCCTTCCTAGCCCTCTCCAGTCACTCCCCTCAGCCTTCCTTTTCTATTTCCACCACATTTCTTCCCCCTCTCCCTCGTCGCCCCCAACTCTAAATTGTCCCCACACGAAGTCCCACTTCCTTCAGACAGCCTTTTGGGGTCTCCATTGGAATTCCTCCCTCCTTCAATCTCCAACTGCATTCGGTGTTAAAACATCACAGTAAACTTATCCTTGTTTTTTAATCCCGCCGTTAAGTACCTAAGGACAGCAGTGTGCCAGCTTTCGGGGCCCCTGCGTCGTATCCAAATACGGGGCTGCGCTTACGCTACTGCAGGGGCTCGCTGCCTCAGCTTGTCCGTGTCCGTGTCCTAGTCGTCCTCCCCTCCTCCTTGGGCATCTGCTCTGCATTAGTCTGTCCCAGGCCTCCGCAGGCGCCTATGATTGAATCATCATCATTAACGAGGGCCTGCCCCCACCCCGTCCCCGGCGGCAGGGGAAGGATGGGGGCGGGGGTGTGTAAGATCACTACCAAGTCCCTAGGGGTCCCTCCGCCCCGCCACCCTTTCCGAGGCTCTGCAAAGCCCCGAGAAACTCCCGCTCGGGAGCCAGGGGAAGGCCCTCCATCGTGATGAAGCTCCGTAATGTCAAGACGTCAGCCGATGAGGGCGACACTACCAAGAGAGGGCTCCAGAGGGGCTTTAACAGGGTGGTTGTCACAGGAGCTGGACGACCCTGCGCGGAGGCGGGTGGAGACCACCGGGCCTTTTGGTGTACGAGGGGGCAGTCTTTTGCAGGCTCCAAAAGTTAGTCCCGAGGTCCGGTAGGGTCTATTATGATGATTACTACAAAAGGTCAATGAAAAAGGACCCCTCCTCACGCCGCCCCCCTTCCTAATTACGGAGGGGAGAGGGGGAGGGGCCACTGGGGCTCAGGTGAGCACACGGGGAAAAAGGACATGGGCGGGGACTTACAGAGAGTCAGCGAATCCAGAAAGACCTAAGCCCTCGTTGCTGGGTGACAAGTCCCGCCCTGCAGGCGGCACCGGAAGTGGCAGGCCGGGATCAGCCTTTAAGATGGCGTCTCCTCAGGGGGGCCAGATTGCGATCGCGATGAGGCTTCGGAACCAGCTCCAGTCAGTGTACAAGATGGACCCGCTACGGAACGAGGTGCAGGGGCTGCAGGGTTACTTCTGTGGTCGGCTAGCGGTGCGAACTGGGGCCGACTAGAGGACAGGCCGTGGCTGGCCTGGCGCCCAGTGCGCCTGCGCAGAGACAGGGGTTTCAATGCGCCTGCGCGATTGCGGTCGCGTTGCCAAACTCCGGGCTACAACGCCTGCGTATTGTGCCGCCCACGTCTTGTACTCTCCCCTAGGAAAGGAAGGTCGGGCGAATCCACGTGAAGGGAGTTCCCGCTGTGCGCGGAGCCCTCTCCTGAGCAGAGGGGTAGTGTCAGCTCCGGGGAGTTAATTCCCTGCTGACCGCGCAAGGTGCGGGGCTTGGCCGCTGGGAAGGCGCAAGGGTTGGGGCTGGGAAGGGTGATCGGTGACGGAGGTTGTGCCTGCAGGAGGAGGTCCGAGTAAAGATCAAAGATTTGAATGAGCACATCGTCTGCTGCCTCTGCGCGGGCTACTTTGTGGATGCCACCACCATCACAGAGTGTCTTCATACTTGTGAGTTTTCTGGACCTCGACTGGTTTTTCCAGGCCCTAATTCCCACCAAGCTGGCTGTCAGCCTCTGTATTATCTGCCCCAACCACCCAGGCACCCTATCCAGTCCATGAACATGATTCCCAGAGGACCTGAGAGTCTGCTTTTCTTTTCCTGCAGTCTGCAAGAGTTGTATTGTGAAGTACCTCCAAACCAGCAAGTACTGCCCCATGTGCAACATTAAGATCCACGAGACACAGCCACTGCTCAACCTCAAACTGGACCGGGTCATGCAGGACATCGTGTACAAGCTAGTGCCTGGCTTGCAAGACAGTGAGTGACCAACCTGACTCTGAGGGGCTTCTAGAGGACTGATGCTGGGTAGCAGCTAAAGGTGATAATGGCTTTGGTAGGAACCATGTAGGTAAAGAGGTTTCTCTGTCCGGTGTAGCTCAATAGGTTGGGCATCAGCAGGGCAAAGGAAAATATTGCCACTTCGACCCTCAGGTCAGGGCACATGCTGGGGTTGCGGGCAGTCCCGGTAGTGGCACCTACAAGAAGCAACCAATTGATGTTTCTCTCCCTCTCTTTCTCCCTCCCCCCATCTCTAAAAATCAATAAATAAAATCTTTTAAAATAAAGAGGTTGACAGCCAGATGGATAGACTGAGGGAGAGTTAATACTTTACTCCCCATACTCCACTGCCTTCTAGGTGAAGAGAAACGAATTCGAGAATTCTACCAGTCTCGAGGCTTGGACCGAGTCACCCAGCCCAGTGGGGAAGGTATGTCTCTTGACTGCAGGAGGGTAAGGTAAAGCCCCCTGAGCATTCCTCCTGCCCAGTTTTGCTCTCTGGGGAAAAAGGAGTATGGAACCTGTGCTGCTACTCTGTATTTCTCAGAGCCAGCCCTGAGCAACCTCGGCCTCCCCTTCAGTAGCTTCGACCACTCTAAAGCCCACTACTATCGCTATGATGAGCAGCTGAGCCTATGCCTGGAGCGGCTGAGGTGAGGAGCAGGTCCTGGGCTGTCTGAAGTGATAGTATCAATGACCCAGAGCCAGGAAAGGGCTCAGGGAGAGGGCTCGCAGCAAGGGAGTGCCTATTCCCTTGAAGAGAGTATATCACAGCTCTGGATGGGCATAGAGGGAAGTTAGAGCTCCCTAACCTGTGTCTGTTTCCCCCCAGTTCTGGCAAAGACAAGAATAAAAGCATCCTGCAGGTGAGAGGGGCTGAGGGAGGGCGTCTCTAAGGAAACTCACCTCCCCAGGCCCCTTCCCTCACACACCTTGTGTTCTTCCTTACCTTCCCCACCCTCAGAACAAATATGTCCGATGTTCTGTTAGAGCTGAAGTTCGCCATCTCCGGAGGGTCCTATGCCATCAGTTGATGCTAAATCCCCAGCATGTGAGTATTCCCACAGTAGGTTCTTTTGGGAGGGAAAGGGGCTACAAAGGGAGGGAGGGAGTTTAAAGTGGACCAGGTTAATTCTTGACAGTGTGAGAGGACATTTTTAGAACTGTGCTCCCATCTCCCTGCTAGGTGCAGCTTCTTTTTGACAATGAAGTGCTCCCCGATCACATGACCATGAAGCAGATATGGCTCTCCCGCTGGTTCGGCAAGGTGAGCCAGGTCCAAGGCAGCACCAGGAGAGGGGTGGGCTGAGGGCGCCTTTTAGGTAAGGACTGTCCCACTGACTACTTCTTCCTCTTGCTCTCCCCTTAGCCGTCCCCCTTGCTTTTACAGTACAGTGTGAAAGAGAAGAGGAGGTAGGGGCCAAGCCCCTACCCCATCCCTCTCCCCTTCCCTCCCCAGATATTTATGTGAAATTAATTGTGGCTTTATTTTTTTGAAATAAAAACTTTATAAAAGCACCTCTCTTCCTTCTTTTCCTACTGTACACTCATGCTTTGTCCTATATCCTGCTTCCCTCAGAAATCCTCTGAGTGTCATCAAGAAGGATGTCCCTCAGTGAATGACCAGAGAAGGAGGGTAGAGGACCCTATACATGTAAAACTCAGAAAATGAGCTAAGTGAAGCCAGGCCACCCACACCGGCTATTTTTGGCGAAGGGAAGTTTTTCTGGAGGAGAGCTTTCATTGTCCTTAGGTGTTGCAACATTTGATGCAGGCCTGAGTAGAGGTACCCTAATTCAAGGGTGGTGAGAGTAGGGCTTGGATTGGACAGTGGCCACTGCAGAACTGAAGAAGAGTGATATTTTAAAGAAAAATCCAAAGATTTGGACTATGTGAGGAGTCTAAAAAATCCCAGGGGGCTCGGGGCACATACAAGGATAGAGTTGGAGACCTGGCTGTGTATACAAGATGCAGTGGGCCTTCGGGTACCTGGGCTGGGCGAAGCCAGGTTGTAGAGAGGGAGCTGGTGCCCAGGAGAGCAGAGGGAACGCCAAGGCACTCTACTGATAATTCAGCAAACATTCCTCGTCTGTATGAACCTGGCCATAAGCACTGAGCTCTGGAAATAAACCCAGCTAGCTTCCTGTTCTCCAGGCCTCTTACAGGAATAGCCAGAAACTTGCCTGTCTGGGATAGTAACAGAGGGAGGCTCAAGGCCTAATTAAGAAAAAAGATAAGCTGGGACAAGCGGGATGGAGCAGGCAGCATAAATGTTACCAGAACCCAAGTTTAAAACTTAAGTCACCTGGCTGAGATCTGATCTCCAAGATTCTGACAACTTCCCATATGTCAGGCCTCATGCCCTGGCATGCCTTCCCACGCTACCTGCCATACTCAGCTGTCCTTGAAGACCTGTGTCACCTCCTCCAGGAAACCCTCAGCCAGAATCAGGGCTGCTTCCACAGCCTTCGGGCCTGTCTCTACACCAGCATATGAGGTCTGTCCGGTAAAAGTCCAACCATTGTTAATACTATGAGAATGATTTGCATGACATCAATGTAACTGAGCAGCCAAGGAGAATTGCCTGAAAGGCACATGTGTGAACAAGGACAATGTCACTCTACTAGTCTGTGGGGGCGGTAGATGCCATTGAGTGAGCATTGCGTGGCTGGTACACTCAAAACAACTGAGTGAGCAGGGGTATCCAACCTGCGGCCCACGGGCAGCATGCTGCTCAGGTTGGCTATGGATTGTAACCCAAAATTGTAAATTAAAACATGGGATGTTTTTGTGATTTCGAGTCACAATGTATTTAACATGTGGCCCAAGACAACTCCTTCTTCCAGTGTGGCCCAGAGATGTCAAAAAGTTAAGACACCCCTGGAGGAGAGGAACAAATCTGCATCAAATTTTGTGTTACGCTTGAACATTCCTCCATGGAAACTATTCAGATGATTCAGAAGACCACAGCTATGGACAGCTGGTGATTGGCAGCTTCATCATGGCATTGCGCCCACTCATGCATCAGGTCTCTTGGAGAGTTTCTGGCAAAACATCAAATCACCCAGGTGATTCAGCCCCCCTTATACCCCAGATTTGACACCACGTGACGTCTGACTTTTCCCAAAACTAAAATCACTTGAAAAGGAAGAGATTTCAGACTGTTGATGAGATTTAGACTGTTAAATAAAACAGGGCAGTTGGAGATTTGGAGAACTGTGTGAGGCCTCAGAGTGCCTACTTTGAAGGGGACTGAGGCATCATTGTCCTGTGTACAATGTTTCTTGTATCTTTTTCAATAAATGTCTCTTTCATGGTATGTGGCTGGATACTTTTTGGACAGGCCTTGTATATCAATATTTTGGGTTAATTCTGTCTATTCCAGGGTTCCCCACTCTCTTCTGGAATTTAAGCTCCAGGAGAGCACTCTGCATTCAGGCTCTTCCCAAGGCAGTTCATGTGTGAAAGGGTATTTTTGAGGAGTGACTCTGGAGGGAGACGTGTGGGCTGAGGGAAAGAGAATAGAGACACCCCTGGGGACTTTCCTTGGCCCAAGCAGCTGCAGAAATTGGGGAGTAGTCTGGTTGGAGTTTGGCTTGGGTCAAGAATGCTGAGCTAGAAGATAAAGCCTGCCCAGGCCCCCATGCCTGAAGACCAAGCCTGGGGATGAGGCCTTTGACGACAGACACATGGCTTCTGGCCAAGGAGCAGCCAAAGGCACTCAGGCCTGGGTCTGAGGTGGGGTGAGGTGGAGCAGCTGTCCCACCTCACCCCACCTTAACGCAGCCTTATTTTTGTCTGTCAGCGACTGTGGTGGCAGCAGCTGCGGTGCATTTCCCCAGGCTGCTGATCCAGGCCATCTGCGGGCTGTGCGTCTCTCCCTCACCTATGCGCATTAACGCCCTTTCTGGTCGGTCTGCTCCACGCAGACCGTATCTCCTGGGGTCACTCGGTTCTCGGCCGGCGCCAGGGCGGGCGAATCAAGCCCACAGGTTCTCTTGGGCTCCGTGACACAGCACGCGGGCACTGACCCTCTCCCCGGGGCCCTTGGCCGCGCAGTACTTCCGGCTGTAGGCTTTAGTCCTCACCTGCAGGGCCCCTGCTCCTCTTCCACCCCCGCCGGGGCCTCTGCTCCCCTTTCCGCCTGGGGGAGAGGGCGCCGAGGTTTGCCCCGCCTTTGGCACCGAAGGGAACCCGTCCCCCTCAGCCTAGCCAGCCTCTCCCAGGACTCGAAGCAGGGGTGAGGACAATGGACTTCCCTGGGACAATATGTCTCAGGGTGTATGTAAGTTTGTGTAGGGGCGGGATGTGTCTTGAGTATCCCCCCCATTCCAGCCCGCACACCCTTGCACACCTTCGCGCACCCTCCGCCGGCAGCGGTTACGCAGAGCTTTTTGTGAATTGGTTTAAAAGGCCAGAAAGAACTCACAAACCCGAGTCCCTAGAAGTGTCCAAACTAAAATGTCGGTGTCTAAATCAGTTCGCTCTGCAGTAACATTTTCTAAACGAAAAAACCATCCCAGAAGTGTGTGAGACGGATGGATGCCCCACCCAAGCTCCTCCGCTTTGAGTTTCTTCCCTAAACTCCCACTTAGCTCACGTGCTAAGGATTGGGGGCTGGGGAAGTGGCAAGCACATCTCTGAGACTGTCCTCTGCACCGCCCCGGGGCCGAGGGTCGGGGGGGGGGGGGCGGTGGTTATTCTGAGGATCCCCGTATCCACCGCCCCCCCCCAACGCCCCGCCCTCCCCCACCCCCGCCACACACACACCCTGGTTTGAAAAATCCACAGACTAGAGGTGGTTTATTGAACAGATCTCTGTACCAATAAGAAGGGGCAATCTGGAGCAGGCCGGGTAGAGGAACTCGCTAGATGAGAGGCTGAGAAGGGCAGGGCCGGTGAGAGGTGTGGTGTCGGGATGAGAGATAAAATGGGGATGATGAAGAAAGGGAAATCTGAAAGGGGTGATGAGGGGGTGTGAGAAAGCTTCATTAAAAGGGAACTGAGCCCAGACTGGTGTGGCTCAGTTGGTTGGGCGTTTTACCAAAAAGCAGAAGGTCTCCTCCAGTCTGGGCACATGCCTAGGGTGTGGGTTCAATCCACAATCCTTGGACTGGGCGCATCCGAACAGGGGGTGTAGGAGGGGCAACCAATCAATGTTTCTCTCCCTCTCTTTGTCCCTTCCCCTGTCACTACAAATAAATAATTTACAAATTTTAAGGGAATTGAGACACCTTCCCAAGGGAGTGAAAATCCTAATGTGGAGACCTCTACAGGGGAGAGGGCCCAAGACCCCTGAAGTGTCTGAAAAGAACAATGAGGGGAAGCTGAGAGAGACTTGAGGAATTGCTTGAGAACACTGGGAGAGGAAAATCACTGGAGGGCAGTGGGGAATGATTATGTCTGTGGATCGCCCTGGGAAGGACCCAAGGCAGGGAGGGTTGGACCATGGTTGGGGGAGGAAGAGGCACACATCGGGGAACACTAGAGCCCTTCGGGCTGGGCTCCCAAACTGGGGTGGGGGAAGCCTATTAGACAACTGAGCTCCCCCCAAAACCAGAACCCAGGTTTAATCTCTTAATCTTCCTCATTAATCACTCACCCTCCTCCTACCCACTCCAAGGATCCGGTTTCTCCCCAGCTCAGATTCCAGATGCTTCGCTGGGAAAAGTCCCCTCCTGTGGCCCCACAATCGTCTGGACACATCACTAGCCGCTGGGAAGACTTTTAGTTGGGCTCTGCTGTCAGCAGCCTCCTCTCATTACTAGTCTCTCTTTCACTCTCCTCCCCCAAACTCACATCTGGGGATTGCCTAACCCCGTTGTCCAACCCTGTTACCTGAGCCCAGTTGCAGGGCAAAGAAGGTAGGCAGGAGAGATGGCAAAGGCCCTTCTGGAGAGCTCCACACTCCCCACAGACACACACTAGTAATTGAGAGCAGAAGGGATGACAAAGGCTACATAGAGGATGCATGAGTGGAAGTTGTAGTGTCTAGTGACAGGTCTGGGACATGAGCTAGCCAGTTCCTGCAACCTCGTGGGACCCTCTTTAATTTCAGATTAAGTGAAACCACCAGGACAGTTCAAAGGGTTAAGGCCTTCAGCTAGGAGGATCTCTCCTGGCCCTTCTCTGCTCCCCACCATTAATAACCTATTAACAAGGTCCTAAGGCATCTCAGCTTTCTGCTGTGGCCTAACTGTGCTCTCTGACCCATTGGGCTGAGCTGCTCAGGCTGCCACAAGGGCATTTTGTGAGTGTCTGTGTGTGTATGGGGGATGGGGTGGTCATTGGAAGGAGCTTTACTAATACCCTGTGTTTCTCCACCTTTGTTGGGTGGGCTAGGTCAGTGCCTCAATGTGAAGTTCCCTAACCACCGTGTCTTCCTGCCTCTGTCAAGGAATCTTTGGCCTGAGTGTCTCAGATCTCCCAAGCTCTGTTCGGGACATCCCAACTATAGCCTCTACTTGCTCCAGGGAATAAACAGATGGACTCAGAAGATCACTGCACAAATGGTGGGAGGTGCCGAGGTTTACGGAGACCAGGTGACAGGATGGACACTCCAGGACCAGCCTGCCTTCTTATGGCACTGTTTGAAAAAACCTAGAAGAAACCCATAGCAGAGAGTTCCTTCAGTGTGAGTTCTTCAGGAGTGGTGCAGCTTCTTTGTCTCTGGGCTGTGACTCCACTAGCTGTTTGAGGTGTGATTTACAAACAAAAGCCTTGCCTTGTTGGGCCTCCGCTGGTAGAGCAGCAATGTCCCAGAACTGTCTTATTCCTATAAAGGAAGGCTGTGGAGGTGCTTGCCCTGATGTGAGCCCCGCACTACATTAGCTGTGGGACAGAAGAGAGAATGACACACAGGACACTGGTAAAATAGAAATGACTCTCCCAGGCCTTAAGAGTTTGGCTTGGCAGGGGTTCCTGTCTCAGAATCTGGTTGGGTATATGAAGTCTGCTTCAAGTCACTCTTCTTTAGGGCAGCGGCCTCTCCCACCACTGCTCCTGCTTGGCTGTTTCTGGGTCTCCCCAGGCTAGGGAACCCTTACTGGGACAACAGGAGCTTAATTAAGGAGAAAAAGATATCCACCGATAGACTGATGTGTAACCAGAAGGCCCTCTGTGGAGACCCGTCTTCACTGGCCAAGACCCCTCCTGGCAGTAGCGCTAGCTCTGGGTTTGCTGTGTCTTCTCTCCTGAGGGCCAGGTCTCCGGCCCTTCTCCAGATGCTTTGACTTTCTCAAGGTATCTGATCTGTGCTGGTACAGGCTTGGGTCCAGTCGCAGAGCCGGCTGAAGTCCACTCACCTGCGGGTGCTTGCGCGTCGCATCGCTGTTATTTCCCATTGCAGTCGCCCTGCCTGGCTAAGTCCTTCCAAGTCTTGAGTCCCCCCAGCCACCCCCCAGCCACCCCCCCTTCCGCGCTAATAACTTCCAGCCGCTAGGACCTCTTTAAGAGTTTTCAGCAGAGGTGGGGCACGGACTGAGGGGGCCAGGTCAGAAGACTGAGGTCCTTCCTAGGTGAGATCGGGGATATTAGCACAGTCTCGGCTAGAGAAAGCAATTTTATTGCCGACGAGTTTATGAGCCGGAGCGGTGGCTAGGCAGGGGAACTGTGGCATGCAGCATCTGGGGGCAGCCCAGGAAAGGGTCCAGCCCGAGTGAGTACGGGGCCGCGCCCGGCAACGTGGAGCAGGAGCAGCTGTGGGCGGGTGGAGGGGGGGAGCGGATCTGGCGGGTTGTTCAACCGGCTTCTTCCACCGGCTTCTCTGCTGCGCCTCCATAGCCTGTAGAAATACCGCTGTCGGGACGTTTACCAGCTCCAGACCCACCGCAGCCCGGGGCTGGGGAGTGGGGGCGCAGGAGGAGGGGCACACGGGGCTCGGGCCCAGCGTGGGGGGCGGGTCCGAGGCGGGGGGCCCAGATTGGGAGCCGCCCGCTGGGGCCCAGGCAGCTGCAGAGCCAAGCGCAGCGGGAGGCAGGACCGCCACAGCCCGGCCAGCCATGAGCTCGGGACCCGAGCCCCAGACAGCGCGGACACCCTTCAGCATCGCAGACATCCTAGGCCCGCGCAGGGTTCCCCGAGGACCGTCTGCGTCGCAGCTTCCAGACTTGAGCCCAGGTCCTACGTCGCCGCTGTGCGCGCTGGAGGAGCTGACTAGTAAAGCTTTTCGTGGACTTGACGGGCACGCCCTGCAGCCCTCTGAAGGTACAGCGCCGGTCAGGTCGCGCCCTGCGACTTGGCCTTCTCCCCATCTCTCTCTTCCAAGTTCCCTGTCTCCACTTTCGTTTGCCCCGGCCACCACCCTCATCTGCCCCCTGCCCTCCGCCCACGTGCCGGGACTTGCATCTCCTGCTCCTCGCCTCCCCTCCGTTCGTTCCCAGGCTCGGCGGCTGCTCCCGGAGGCCGCCAGCGCTGAGAGGAAGGGCCGGGCTGTTGGGAACTCAGCGACCCGTGGGTCCTTTCGCTGTAGGCGGGGCAATCGCGACAGAGATAGGCCAGAGAGAAGGAGACAAAAGGCCTGAGCCGGAGGCTGTAAACAAGTGAGCCAGAGCAAGGGCGGCCCAGAAAGTGACGGGAGGCGAAGCTCGGGCCTCTTCGGGTAAACCCGCTCCGCTTCAAACCCCCTCTCTTCTCGAGAGGGCGCAAAGAGCAGAAGAACCTTGGAGCGGCAAGGGCCCCAGGACGCCGGACTCTGCCTTTCCTTGCCCTTTGTACCGCTACTACCTACCTTTTGCGCTTGGGGAGGGTGGGAGCGACACACTAAAAGAGAGTAAGCCGAGAGGGCCCGACACGACCCACAAATCTAAAGAAGGTCCGGGTTCCGATCCTATTACACTCACCGTGCCGGGTCAGCTGTCGCTACTCTGACCGTGGTTGGCCCTCTCCTCGGTGGCCGGCTCCGACCTGGGAGCTGGCTCTGTCAGGGGCTGCGGAAGGCCTCAAAGGCCCCGCCCCAGGAGGCCAGAACCTGCGCCAGGCCTCCTTTGGCCTGTCCCGCCCTCCTCCCCCGCCCCTCGTAAGATGCCCTCAGCCCGCTGCCTCCCGTTCCCCAGGGGCTGGTTCCACTTTGTGTCCCCACGCCCTTCTTTTGGCCTGACCTTCCCGCAGTTCGCAAAGGGACCACGATCTAGCTCCCGTCCCCTCACCCCCACCCCTGGCCTGACCTGATCCCCAGCTTTTTCTCCGCGCCGAAGCCCGATTCCCGCAGGCTGGAGACTGACCTCCGCCCTATCCCCGCAGGCCGAGCGGCCCCGGGTGCTCTGGGCCCGGGTCCGGCCAGCCGCAGACGGCGAAAGTCACGCACGGCGTTCACGGCACAGCAGGTGCTAGAGCTGGAGCGGCGCTTCGTATTCCAGAAGTACCTGGCGCCGTCCGAGCGCGACGGGCTGGCGGCGAGGCTCGGCCTGGCCAACGCGCAGGTAGTCACGTGGTTCCAGAACCGGCGCGCCAAACTCAAGCGCGACGTGGAGGAGATGCGCGCCGACGTGGCCTCGCTGCGCGCGCTGTCCCCCGAAGGCCAGGGTCGCTTCGCGCTGCGGGACGGCGCCCCCGACCTTGGCCTCCGTCCGAGCTCGGGGCGGCCTGACTCCGGGCTCCACCTGTCAGACGAAGAGATACAGGTGGACGATTGAAGGCAAAGCCACCTCCCTGGCTTTGGGGCCCTGGACCTTTTGGCTCTTCGCCTCCGCGTTCGGCGCCCTGTCTGGGTTCTGGGTGGAGGGCGGGTGCCGATCCCGGCCTCTTCCAGCGCACAGTCCAGACGCCCACCTTTCCTAGCTGTTGAGAATAAAGTCGAGACTCTACCGAACCACGACTCAATCCCGCTACCGGAGCAGTAAGAGCAAAATCTGCTGGTTATTTCGGATATCCCGTGCTTGACACTGTGCGGAGCGGTTTCCTTTAACCTCATAGCAACCCTACAAGGTAGGTGATATAATCATGGCCATTTCATAAAGGAAGAGTCCCTAAGTCAGGATTTGGGCCCAGGCATCCAGTCAGCATTCAGAGCTCCGGAGACTCGGGGCTGAGGGGAAGAGGGATGGAACTCTGGTAGCTGCGGCGGACCTCCCCTACGAGCTGCCTGGGTCGCAAGATTCTCCGCACCTTTGATCCGCCGCAGCCTCGGAGACCTTGTTCCTAACCTCTAGACCGGCCCCAAATTGACGACGGCCTGCCTGACTCTTTCCTCGTTCCCCAACCAGAGGTCATTGGTTAATAGAGTCGCGACACTTCTCCCCGCCCCCGCCGAAAGAACCCTAAACTGAGTTACAAAGTGACGGGAGCCTGGAGAGGGGGAAACACTCCTACTTGCGGGACCTCCACCCCACAACTGAGCCGAAAACGTTCCCTCTAGGACTGTGGCAGAGGCAGTGTCGGGAGGGCGGGGATGGCCCGGCCCGGGCCTGTGGAGGCGGAGCTTAGAGTAGCTGTCTTGCGGGGTGGAGAACCCAGTCTACCTGAGCTGCCCGATATTTCTGAGGTTAATTTATTCCACTGGAGATTAACCACCCACCTGCAGAGTGATGGGGAAGGGAGAAGAGCACTAGGTAGCTACAGACCTTCCCCTATGCCTGGCCTTCCCAACTGATCAGCAGGAGACTATGCATAGGCGTCTTTCCTGCTTCCTGTCTCTCCCTATCAGTCCCTCCACCCTCCTCAGATCTTCCCAAGCATCTGCCCACTTCCCAAGCAGATGCCACAGTCTCACTCTCAAGGGTTCACGGGTGCTCAGCTAGGGCTTCAGCTACAGGTGGAGGTCCTAGGAGAGGATATTTCAGGGAGGTTGAACAAGGCTGGAAGGCAGAAGGAACCAGGTATTTTCAGACAATAGCTACCACTTATTGAGAAGTTCCAGGTGTCTTGCATTGATTAATCTTCACAATAACCCCATAAGGCAATAAGGCTTTAACTGCATTTTAAGGATAAGAAGACAATCACAGGAGCCCAAGGAATCTTGGTTATGTCATGAAGCTTCTAAGTGGTGGGGCCAGGACTCATCTGCTTATCTGACTCGGGAGCTCATGCTTTTGGCCACTCCAGGTTCTGTCCCTATAACTGTGACTAGGACTAACCAAAAGAAAAGAAATTATGGAGAGAGGAGAGAAGGAGGACCAAGGGTAGAAATTCAGGCATTGTACTGTAGACAGAGCGCAGTCCTTGGAGGTTTTAGAGGAGAGGCATGAGAGCAATGTTTGGGGCAGGCTGATGTGCAGGGTTGGCCAGGGATTGAGGAAGTCATGTATTTCTGGCCACTGCAAGAGGTAAGAGCAGAGATGTTCAGGGCCAGACTTGGAGGGGGAAAAAGAGAGATTGTCAAAAAAGAGGAATCAGTGCCATTCCCCCAGTGACCAAAAATTGCATGAGTCAGTGACAACCTTGCAAACCTGAGCAACTGGAAGAAAAATGGCATCATGGACAGAAACAGACAATGACTGCTAGAGTAGAGCTAACGATCTGTCCATCATTATACACAAAAAGCATTCTTTGTATCTGTGCTGCCCCTTCAATACACATACAGAACACACACATACTTCCCCTGGTTCATGCCCAGGGCCCCTTGCCCATTCCCTTTTATCTGCCTCTAAAGGGCTCTCTGGAACCTTTAGGTTAGGGTGACCAACTTGCTCCTGCTTACCCAGGACTTTCCTTCCCAGTTTTAGCACTGAAAGTCCCACATCCCAGGAAATCCCAGTCGCAGGAAAATCAGGATGTTCACCCTGCCTTCCAGGCTTGGGGGCTCAGAACTCAGGCTACTGGGTGAACTCCGCCAGTTAGCAGTATGAGTGTGGAGACAAAGTATTGGGAGTCCTGTGGCTTTTGGAGAAGATTCAAGTCTAGGATAGGAAGGGGACATTTCTTTAAAGGGCTGGGAAGAGCAAGGAGCCAGCCTACCCCGAAAGCAAAGACACTACAGAGTTATGGTAGACAGCTATTGTTTGAGAGGCCAAGAGTCCTAGTGAAGTCCTTAAAGAAGGGAATTTCCCCAGAACAAAGTCAGATAGGCAGGCCTCTGGTGGAGTCACTAATATAATCACCCCTTAAACAAAAAGCCACTTCTCCCCAGCCTCCCTCCCCAACCAGGGGTAAGCAAAGAACTTCCAGGGCAAATACTTCTACTTGGGAAGGTAGGGGCCAGTCAAGATAACTGGTTCTGAGCCACAAACCCCCTTCATTTGAAGCTTCCTAAATTCTAGCCCAGTGCTGCCACCTCTTGTAATCTAATGTTGAACAAATAAAGACTCAAACCCATTCTATCAAAATGGCCTCAGGATGGGTTATCAGGACCACCTAGAGGACTAAGACACATTGCTGCCCCAGCCCCCACCTTGCAGATTCTTATTTAGAAGGTCAGGGTGGGGCCTGAGAATTTGCATTCTTAACAAGTTCCCAGGTGACATTGATGCTGCTGGTACAGGGACATTTTGAGAACTGTCATTCCAGAAATTCTTTCATGAAGTAAGCAGCAATTCACTCATACTCCACCACTCTCACTATGGGAATCATGGATATGGAGGCCAGTTGCAGATAAAATTTGGTTTATTTAACAGTCACTATCTATCAGGCACTTGGTATTTTCTCTTTAAGTCCTCACAACAGGCTTGTGAGGTAGGAATTGCACTCATTTTACAGATGAGGGAACTGAGGCACGGGTATTGACAGACCTGCCCAAGGTGACTCAACTAGTAATGGGAGACTTCATCCTAATATAGTTTCAATGCCTCCTATTTCCAGGTATGAATGGTGTTGAGCAAGATCCATAAGGCAGCAGAAATCATTTATCCTGATGAATGGTTCCCCTTGGAAGGGCATTTTGGGAGGCCTGAAAGTGCCCTACAGATCCACTTTTAAATAAGCTGAGTGTCCCAAGAGGGTCTAAGGAGGAACCAGCCAGAGGCAGCTGCCAGAATCCCAGAGAAACCAAAAGGAACTCATGATTCTTACACAGAAAATAGAGAATAACAGTCGTCTCTGGGGGCAGTGACCCTTGGTGGAAAAACTGAGTAAATGCAGAGGGAAAGACTGGTTACAGTGCCCAACGCTGACGTGGAGAAAGAGCATGGCCCAGGCGGCAGCAGCCTGGGTGCCTGCTGGAGCCCCCTCGGCAGGAGAGCCCGCAGCGGGAAGCGAAAAACGTACAGGCTCCGCCAACTCCAGGCAGGAGCTGGTGAAGGAATTCCCAAATGCAAACCCTGGTCCAATCTTCTAGCAGTCAGAGGAGGTAAGCATCAGGCCACTGGGAGGAGATCAGAATGTGCACAAAAATATGGAAAGAAGGCATGCGGGGCTGGGCTAGCGAAAACAGGGCAAGAACTGGGATTAGGAAGTGATGAGCAACCAACAAGGTGAAGGGTGGGACTCAGCCTTGCTCATCACCATGACCCAATTCCTGAGCACAGAGCTCTGGCTACTGAATGAGTCCCTCAGGACCAAGAGCAGAGCAAGCCCCATATGCCCCACCCCGCCACCCCGGGTCTATTATGGCCTCAAAATCTGAACTTTTGTACAGTTTCCTTTTTAAAAAAATCTCACCCAAGGATGTTTTATTGATTTTTAGACAGAGAGGGAGGGAGGGGGAGAGAGACATCGATCGGCTGCCTCTTGTATGTACCCCGACCAAGGATCGAACCTGCCCCCTAAGTATGTGCCCTGACCAAGGATTGAACCCGAAACCTTTCGGTGTATGGGATGATGCTCCAACTGAGCCACCCAGCCAGGGCTAGTTCCATTTTCGAGTCTTGGTGGATTTTATTTTTCCTTATTGTCCTCAGAGGAAGCCAAGGAAGCCATTTGATTGAGAACCAAAGAAAGGCTCTTTCAGCCCTGGCTGGTGTGGCTCAGTGAATTGAGTGCCTGCCTGTGAACCAAAGGGTCAGATTCCCAGTCAGGGCACATACCTGGGTTGGGGGCCAGGCTTCCAATAGGGGGCACATGAGAAGCAACCACACATTGATGTTTCTCTTCCTCTCTTCCCCTCCCTAAAAATAAATAAATAAAATCTAAAAAAAAACAAAACACAGTTTCAGTGGACATGGGGCTCCTTTCTCCCATCATGTCTCTGTGGCAAGAGGAATGACTACCAGGGGTGGTGTCTCTAACTATGGTTCTAGAGTACAAGGTCCCAAAATATGCAGGAAACAGCCACCACACAGTGTCCCTTATCTCTGTGGGATACAGACATGGCCTTGTCCTATGAGGGACAGGTCCTCCCTCATCTAGCCTGAGGTAGATGCTGGGCCCCAAGTCCGTGGATGCCCCAGCCCTTTGAGGGGTTCTGGAAATGGGGAGGAGGACTTCTACGCTGAGTCTGGGGTAGGAGCCCATTGGAGAGGTTCAGGTGACATGGCAGGTAATGCAAAGGTGGAGACAGAAGGCCAGGGGCTCTTGGAGCGGTGCTTCGAGGGTGACCGAGGGAGAGGAGGCCCGAGGCCCCTGGCTCAGTGTGGCGAACTGGCTTGGGGAATCCAGGTGGCAGAGGTGGTACCCGATATCCTCCTTGCTGATCCTGCTGAGAACGTAAAGGGAGAGGCACATGATATACTTCTTTCTCGCAGCATAGCCCCTGCCCCTCATCCTACCCACTCCTGCCCCCCGCCACCAGGCAGAAGGTAACACTGCTCGGTGTTGCAATCCAGTTCTCCCTGCTGCCCCCTTACCACAGCAAGCCGCAGAAGACAAGAGTGGAGCTCCCGAGCTGCATCAGGCTGGGACCCGCCTCTCAGAGTCTCCTGGAACACAGCAGCTGCCTCCTCAAAGCGCTTTGGTCCCAGAGTGATTAGGAAGAGGAAAGTTTAGGTACCAAGGAAGGGGAGGGGGGTCAAGGAACTTAAAAGCGCCCTCTTTCTTAAACTGGCCCCAGCGACTAATACCGCTGATGTTGTGACATTGTGGTACATTGAGCATACCTAGAAAATGCCAGTGTAGACCCAATCCCCACCCCATCCCACTCAAATTCCTCCTCTGCTTCCAGTGTCAGACCCATTACCTGCAGTCCCATCAAGGCCTTGCCCAGGCGGAAGAGGCCCCGGGGCCAGCCGGGCTGCAGGGTAAGGGCTACCTGGGCATCAACCAGGGCCCACACCGGCTGACCCAGCCGCTCATGGCAGAAAGAACGATTTCCAAATAACCTGATGAAGACAAAGTGACCAAAAGTCAAGTCCTCAACACCTTGCCTTGCCCTGACCTCCCAGCACAGTGGCCAAGCCCCAACCTACCGGTGGTCCCGGGGGTTGAGCTTCAAGGCCTGAGTGAAGAGGACCACGGCCTCATGGTAAAAACCATTTTGGGCAAAGTTGGTACCCAATTCTGGCGAGGAGAGAGGGTGGGAAGGGTCAGATGGGCTGCGCCAGGGAGGGTGGGGTGAGGACGGAGAGAGAGGCTCTTACTTGCCAGCTCCTGGCTCTGCTGTAAGGCAGCCGCCAGCAGTCCTGGAGATGCCTAGGGACCGGGAGAAAAGTCAGGCAGGGCCTGGGCCTCAGCCTCCCCAAATTCTTTTCTTTTGTTCAAACAAGTAACATTACAATTAGCATCAACCAACTCATACAATTCTCATGACAGCTCTGCAAGATGCTATCAGCCCTACCTTCCTGCAGAGGACAACTACCCAGGGTTAGAGAGTTGGTCTCTTGATCTTGGGGCCAAAGGACTCTTTCTATTGGTCACTGCCCTCAACCCTTAGATAATGTGACTTCCAGAGAACTCAGGCACCCCTTCCACTGGTTCCAACTGTGGTTCTGCCCATCTCACCTCTGCCTTAGGACTCTGTCTGGGGCTCTCTTCTTTTGGAGACCTCTCTTCCTCCTGGTTTATCTTCTCCAAAGGGCCTAGGCTCTTGCCTCGGGGCTCCTGGCTCAGTTCCTTCTCTCTGAGGGCACTGGGGGGCCAATCTCCAACCTTGCGCAAAGCCAGAGACACGAAAGTGCTAGATAGATCCAGTGCATCCTGTGAGTAGAAAGGAAAGGGTGGGGGGGATGATGAAGTATGTCCTGGAATGGGAGAGACCCCACTCTCCCACTCCAGGGATGGGCAGAGACCCAGAGAGGAAGAAAGGGGGCTCTCACTTCTTCCTCACCACACTGTCCCTGAGCTGGGTTCCCAGGGCTGGATGGGGGGCTCCCATTCCCATCTGGGATGGCCTCGACCTGCAAGGAAGGTAGACAGGTAGAGTTGGGATTTCCGGGAACCACATGCTTTCTGAGTCCCCACCTTCCTGGCACTTGGCGCGCTTAGTACCTGCCTGTAGACACTTACCTTGGGCTCCCCACTGTCCTGCTCCATGCGCTCCTGTCGTTTTCGGTCCTTTTGACGCTGTAATAATAATAATGAGGAGGATGTATTTTGAGCACTATATTTAAACACACATACACAATTTGTATCTTGAGACCAATTCTTCCTGTGTAAAATACATACTATACATCATGTACGTGCTGGGCTGAGTTTTGTATATACTCTCTCATTTAATCCTTGGAACTCTTGAAAGTAGGTGTTGTCCTCATTTTACAGGTGAAAAAGCAGACAAGAGAGTTACCAAGCAGACGTCTCCCAATAAACAGGAGGCAGATTTCGACCCAGGCAGCACAGTGTGACCGCAGGACTGCGGCACCACGCGGCCCCTGGGGGCCCTCCAGGCCCTGCGCCCCTCGGCCCCCGGCACAGGATCCAGGGCAGGCCGCCTTACGTTCTCTCCTGTTCTTCCGAAACTTCCCTCTTCCCCTCCCCCAAATCCCTGAGCTCCCCACTCCTTTCATCTTCCCGCTACCTTCTTCTTGAGTCGCTTCTTTTCTGCTTTCTGTTTCATGCGCTCCTCCTCAGCCACCAGCTCTTCAGCCAGGCGGTTGGCTTCCTGGAGGAGGAAGGGCAGGTGACAGGAGAAAAGAGAGAGGAGGAGAGAGAAAGCAAAAGGGAGGGATCTTGAAAGGTCCAGATTAGGGGAGGATACAGATATGGGACTGTGGGGCTGGAAGAACCCTGGGGGAAGGTGAGCCCCCTTCCAGACAGTCTCACCTCCTCAGTTGGCAGGAGCTTCTGGGGCATGGCCACCTGAAGCAGACTGTCCGAGCCGCTGGGGCAGGATGCCGAGGCAGAGGGTCTTTGAGGGTCGGGCTTAGACCCTTGGGGAGGGCACAGGAAGGACTTTTGGAGACCACAGTAGGTGCCCAGTCCCTCAGCACCCTTGCCCCGGTCACTCTGTTCTGTCATTTTCCCTTCATCATGGAAATGTTCCAGGAGATAATCTGTCAGGAGGGAGAAAGAGAAGGGAAAGAAAGAACATGAGAGAGGAGCATCTGAGGGCCAGGCCCCCCCAGGGTACCAGCCTTGATCCCTGGGCCCAACCCCTTCACTCCCCACCATGGTGCCACAGCTGCAGCCGCCCGCTGCTCCCATCCACACGGATCCGGTGCAGGCCCTGGGGGTCACTCTCCACCAGTCGTCGAAGAAAATCCACTACGTCCTGGGAGGGGGAGGGGAGGGGAGGGGAGGCTGGTGTTGGGGGAGAGCTCCGGGAGAGAGCAAGGGGCTTGGCTGGCTTGACCCCTCCACCATGGCAACCACAAAGCAGCCACCCAGCCTGGAGAACCTTACTGGCCAACCTGTCCCTGCTCAGCACCTCCAACACACTGCTCTCAGCTTTCACGGTACATCACCTTCCTCTTCTACCATTCCGCCTTCCCAAGGACTGAGTGTGCCTTTCAGCCCAGCCTTCTCTACCATCCAGTCAGTATCTCCTCCCCTGGACTTGCCACTAGGTCAGCCACTAAAATGAAGTCCTAAAATGGAGTCCTCTTAACCTCCTCTTCCAGTTATGCCCCCTGTCATATCCTTAAATAGAACAGCCCCCATAAAACCCACCTGGCGCTATCTCACATTTAACTGAGTACAATTCCTGGCTGGCCTCTTCCCCTGCATTTCATGTTTCTTCCCAAAACTAAGCTCTGAACAATTACTCTCTTACTCAGAAACTTCCAGTAATCCCCCACCGCCAGGGCCACATGCTGGCATCTAGCTCCTCCATCTGGGATTTGGAACCTTCCCAAAAGCTCCCTGGCCAACCTTTCTAACCTTCCGTTGCCATCCTCCTTCTGCCATCAGGCTCCTTCCAGCCTTGGGCTTTCCCCGCAGTGGTCCTCGAATCCCTCCTGGCTCTGAGCTGCTTTCTTACCACACCTTGTCTCACCTTCGAGGTCCAGTTCAAATTCTATCTCTCCTCAGAGACTTGCCAGACCCTATCTTCTCCAATTATCTCTACCAAGCTGTGCTCACACAGACTGTGCTATATAATTTAGAGCCTTACTATTCACTGCTTTTTATTGATCTCTTGATTGGCACCATGGAACTGGAAAGAGCACTGTGCTGGGGCAGAGCTGCTTGAATCCTAGTTCTTTCTGGCTTAGCCACTGCCTGGCTATTTGATTTTGGACAAGTTGTTTAATCTCTCTGGACCTCAACTTCCTCATTCACAAAATCAGGCAAGATCCTTCAAGGCCTGGCCCATACATTTTGTGGTTCTGATGAGAATCGTTTTCTCAGTATAAGCTAACAAGAACAGAAATCATCATGTCCCTGTGTGGCTAATCAGGCCTAACCAGAGCAGACCCTGACTAGGTGGTGGCCCACTGGCTGAGAAACTTAGAAGCCACATGAAACTCCAGAGTACTAAAGTAATGCATAGGCAGAACTCAGATCACTGAGGTATCGTCAACTCTAAGCAATATCAGATCCAAGGCTCCCCTCAGGAGACAGCACTGACTCAACAGCATCTTCATGTACATTGCTGGACACTTTCATCAAGTCTTAGTCTCAAACTCAGTTTCCTGGTGGGTTTATTTCAACTTCTAAAACTGGAACTTGGACATAAATAATGCATACTCTGGACCCATTTTAGCAGCCTCCCCAGGATGTGCCTGCCATTCAAATACATATCTTTCCCTAATCTTCAATCTCCCTCTTCCTCCTCATCCCAGCCCAGCAATCTTACAAAACAAAAACAAAAACAAAAAACCCTGACCTTTCATCTCTCCCCCAACCTCATTCAATGTTACCGTCTTAATTTACTACATGTCCACACAAGGTTGGGCACCGCCCCCAAAACGTTCATAAATCATCCCCTACCTCCTCGTCACTCCTCCTCCAGCTACAGCGATCTCCTTTTAAGTTCCTACAACACATCATGTACACTAAGAAGCTTCACTTCTAACATCTCAGGACTTTTGTACTTATTTCCTCTTCCTGGAATGCTCTTTCCATGGTAAAAGGCTCAATTTTTGTCCCCTTCAGATCTCTGCTTAAACCTTTGTCAAGAGGCCTTCTCTGACCACTCCTTTTAAAACAAGAAATCTCTCAACTCCACTCAGTGCTCCCTATCCTCTTTCTCCCTTTATTTTTCTTTGCACTTCTTATCTGTGACATGCTATATTGTTTGTTTATTGATTGGCTGTTCCTGCTAGATACTTCTAATTCATTTAATAGAGGGATTTTATCTGTTTGATCTACTGTTTTCCCAGCCTAAAACAGTGCCTGTTTTAGGTATATAGCTGGTGCTTAATGAGTGTGTGCTGAATGAGCAAAGGCAGAGAGGTTGATGAGATTATTCTCATTGAGAAGCAGTCAGGAGCTACATTTGAAGAACTCTGTGTGACCCAGGGAGTTTGAACTTTGTCCTATCAGTGATAGGAGTGGACCTGATACAGGAAGTGAAACACTCAAATAAAATAGTTTACGGGTGGAATGTTTAGTTAGAAAGGCATTACAACTATTCAGGCAAGAGAGGATGAGTTCTTGAACTAAGGCAGTGGAAGAAAGAGCAGGAGCAGGAGCAGGAGTGGATATGATGGGTTTGATTCAAGAGACATTTCAGAGGTAGATTTTAGTGACAAGACGAGTGAGGTAAAGGAAAGGGAGGAGTATATAGAATGATTTTCACATTTCTGGATTAAACAACTGGATGGAAGTTTGTGTTATCAACCAAAACTAAGATTAGAGGAGAAGCAACAAATTCACAAAGATAACGAATAAACTTCTGGACTTGTGAGTCTGAGGTTTTAGAGATAGCCAGGAAGCAGCTGGAAGTACCGCTTCTCAGTGTTCCGGAATCTGATCCTGTTCCCCGCTCAATAATCCTATCAACCTACGTGAAAACATCCAAATCCTATATTGGGCTAAGCCTTTCAAGTCACTTGCTGCCTTCTTTCCCACCTTATCTCCTTCAGTTCCAACCAAACTCTCTGCTCAGGTTTCATTTCAATAAAGTTCTTTTAATTTTTCCTTGCCTTAATGTCTTTGCTCACACTGTTTCCTCTTGTCATATCTTCCCCAAGGAACTCCTACCCACTCCCCAGTGCTCAACCCAGAGACCTTACTCGGCCCCACCCTGCCCACTTGAAGCATATATCCAGGCAGCATCCTCTCGGGGTTTCTACTGCTTCCTCCTCCGCACACTCGCCGCGAGCTCGAGAGCGGGGCCCGAGGCAACGCCTCTCCAGAGCCCCAGGAGCCCAGCGCCGCTCCCAGCCGGGCGGGGCTCAGCAAAGCAGGTTGAAAAGGGGCGTGGCAGACATAAACAGGGCGAGCCGCAGCTAGGAGTCCCCTTTACCTCTTCTCCGTAGTCTTCAGGACCGAATTCCCTGCAGAGTTTGGGGACAGCAGCGACCCCCAGCGGGCAGCCGGGCGACAGGGGACAGTCTACAGGAAAGGAAAGCCGCGGCGCGTCAAGGGGATGGTTTGGCTGGAGCCCTCCACCACCGCGTGAAGCTCAAAATCCTACTGAAAACAGACGGACCCAAGTGGGGCTGCCCCAGCCCTCCTGGATCCCCTCCCTTTCTGTCACACCTGCTTACCTAGCTTGATCGGCCCCACCGTCTTCGGAATCGGCGCCATCTCTCATCCACAGTGACCCGAAAGTGAAAGACAGTCACGTATTTGGTGGGCTGAAGGGAGGGGTAAGGCAAAGTGGATAGCCATTTTTGTTATGGGCAGAAGCCTCCGATTACGGAGCGCGAGAGAGTTCAGGGCGTCCCGGAAGCTTCTGGGCTAATAATGACGGCTCTTAGGATGGGGCGGAGTCCCGGCTGCCGCGAGCTTTGCTACCGCGAGCGTTGGGTGGTGCCGGCCGGTGGGAATCCTTAGGTAAGTTCTGGACACGGCGCTCCATGGACCAGGCGTCCCGCTCAAGTGGCCTCCTGCCTCCGCTCGCTCCCGTGCAGCAACTGTGGGCGCTAGCCGGGGACGCTGGGGAGGAGCAGTGGGAGAGAAGGCCGGCGGGCGCTCTCGGCGGGGACGTTCGTGGCTGGCCCCGGCCGTCGGTTGCCAGGCGCATCCCTTGCTTGGATCCACGGCCCGGCGGAGCTCCGGGAGGGCAGCGGTGGTGGGAGGCGTCTCCGGACACGGGAGAGCACCATGGGCTTGGCGCTGCGGATCTGAGGCAGAAGCCCGACGCCGGCGGACCGATCCCTCCCGCGCTGCAGCGTCTCCGTGCCGTGTTGCTGCGGCTGTACCGCGAGCGGGAGCAGCTCCTCCAAGCCCAGGACTGCGCCCGCCACTTACGCGCTGCCGTTCGCCTACTGAGGATGCTGAGTCCCGGTGCGCCCTCCCCCGGCCCCTTGCCTCATCTGTGCCGCGACCTGCTGCCGCAGCTTTCCCGAAAGGTAGTCCTGCGAACTGGCCTTCGGGAGACTCCCGAGCCGCTACTCCTGGCGCGCCCCGTCGGACTAGCTGCCCAGAGCCTGGATGCTGTCATCGAGATGCAGCTTCGTGCTCTGGGCCGAGCGCCCTCCAGCCCCAGCCTGTCATCCCAACTGGCCGACCTGCTGCTGGCGCTTCCCACCTACCATCAGCTGCAGGGAAAAGCCTTAGGCCACGTCCCAGGGGCAGCACGCCCTTTGTCCCCGGCCCGTGTGCTTTGCCTCCTGGCGGGGGAGCGGGGTTGCCAGGTGGCAGGTTGGCTGAATGAGGCGCTCAGAGGACTGGACTTGTGGGACCAGCTCCGCAGATGGTGGTGTGAGGAGCGGGAGCTGCTGCCAGGGCTCCTGAGCCTGATGGGGGACGTGGCAGATTCAGCCAGCAGTGGACTGGAAATTGAAGGAGCTGGAACCCTGTGGAGCCAGTACTGGACCCTGCTATGGGCAACCTGTGCTCAGAGTCTGGACCTAAACCTAGGACCCTGGAGGGACCCCAGGGCAGCGGCACAGCAGCTGAGTCAGGCAGTGGGTCAGGGTGAGTGGTGTGCTCGGGTGGACGTTTGGGAAGGCTGGAGTCCCTTCCTTCTCCCCAGTCACCTCACTCACCTGCCAGCCAGACTGCAAAAGCAGGCCCTTTAGAATGAACACCCTTGCCCCATACCCACCCCAGGGTTCAGGCTATAGCTTCTGAGCTTTCAAGACAAAGCCTTGCTTACCACCCGTCTTGAGTCTTGGGGGATGCCCCTCTCCTCTCCCATCACCGAGTGGGCAGTGGTTGTAGAAAACTGAGGCCTTGTCTGCAGGCTCCAGAGTCATTTCTTCCACTAGCATCCCTGCCTCAGGAGTGTGAGAAGGAGCTGGCTTCTTTGTGTCACAGCCTATTTCATCAGTCTCTTATCCGGAGCTGGGACCAAGGTGAGAAGGAACGGACACTGGAAGGGCCACTGGGAGTGACAAACCCCAGATGGCCCTTCCCCATCAAACCATTTTGTTTCATAACCTCCCATCCTCAGTCTTCTGCCAAGCCTTGGGATCTGCTGGTGATCAGAGCAGCCTTTCTTCATCCTGTCATACCACTGAACTTCTACAACAGCTCTTCCCTCCTCTCCTGGATGCCCTTCAAGAGCCCAGGTCAGGACTGATCCTCTGTCAGCCTCCAGGTGAGACAAGTGGTTGGAGTTGGGGAAACAGAATAGTTGAGGGTATCTCCTTTCTCCTTTGGTATGTTCTGAAACCTGCTTCTTCCCAAAGGTGCTCCATGAGCCCTCAGATACTTGTCCCTCCCCTCCCCAGGTCCTGTACCACTTGCCCTGGGGCTCTGCACCTTGCAGACAACCTTGCTCTGGTTTGGGGGCAGAGCTCAGCAGCATCTGGCAGCATGGGCCCCAGATTCCTTCCTGCTCCTGATCCAGAAGGACTTACCTGTAAGTAGTTAGGGACGGGGAGGGGAGCAGCCTAGGTTGGGCTCAGATCTCACTCCCTGTTTCTGCCAAAGCCTCTATTGCATGAGGCAGAAGCTCTGTCTAGCCTGGCCTCAAGGGAAAGCTTGGCCCTGGAGGTGGAGCAGCAGCTGGGCCTGGAAATCCAGAAGCTGACAATACAGATGCAGGTGAGCGGCACAGGGACTTTGACAGTGGCCAGTTTTGGATTTGGGGGGTAGGCACGGAACATTTCAGTGACTTGGAATCTTGGAATTTCTGCTAATTTTTTTTTTTTTTTACTTTGTTCATGTTTTGTTCTATTTAACTTTTTATTATGGAAAATTTCAAACATATACAAAAGTAGAGAGAAGAGTATAATGGATCCCCATATACCACAGAAGCTTTAACAATGATCAACTCCTGGTCAATTTTGTTTCATCTATGTATTCCACCCCTCCCCCATTTTAGGCTCTCATTTTGTCATATTAATAGCCAACGATGATCATTCTCTAGATCCATGATTTCATTAGGGGGTACAAAGTGGTGCTATTCCAATTTTATCATTCTTTTTTTTATTTATTATTTGAATTACTCCTATAAAGTGAAACGTGCTCTCATTAATTATTTGGTTACTCTGAGGTCTATTTTGCAGAGAAAAAGCAAAATAAATAATGGAATCCTTTTATTTACCAGTTTTTAATACAATGTTTTTCCTCTTTTTTAAACATGTAATTTGTATTTTTATTAAAGTAATACATGTCCATAGTTTAAAAGTAAAATAGAATATAGCCCTGGCTGGTGTGACCCAGTTGATTGGAGTGGTGTGTCCCATAGGTTACGGGTTCCATTCCGGGTTAGGGCACATAACCTAGATTGCAGGTTTGGTCCCCAGTTGGGGCACATATGAAAGGCAACCAAACGATGTGTCTCTCTCACATCAATGTTTCTCTCCTTCCCTTCCTTTCTCTTTAAAAGCCACAAAAAAATGTCTTCAGCAGAGGATTAAAAAAAATTTTTTTAATAATGTATTTCTAATAGTTTATTAACAAATTTCATTTTTTGTAAAAGGGGAAAAATTTATACGATCTGTAGAGAAACCAGAGTATATTTATTAACAAATTTTATTTTTTGTATAGTCAAATATATCAATATTTTGAGGTTTTTGGATTTTGTACATTTTTTCTTTCTTTAAAGATTTTATTTATTTATTTTTAGAGAGGGGAAGAGAGGGAGAAAGAGAGGGAGAGAAACATCAATGTGTGGTTGTATTTCACACGCCCACTGCTGGGGACCTGGCCTGCAACCCAGGCATGTGTCCTACACTGGGAATCAAACTGCTTCGCAGGCTGGTGCTCAATCCACTGAGCCACACCAGCTAGGGCTAAAAATTATTTTAAAAAGAAATATATTACAATTTTAGAAGACTTCTAATGAAAAAAAAATAGCACTTTAATTGTCCCCCACTCCCACCTCTGATTCCTGTTCCACAGTGGCAACTTTCATCCACTCTTGGCTGTTTCTTCTAACATTTCTTATTTTCTTGTAAATTTATGAATAAAACTATTATACTTCCATTTTAACTTTTCCCCATTTTGCACATTATCTATTCCTATTGTGGAAGATGCTTTTGTTCTCTCTTTCTACCCAAGTTTCTCCTCTTTGCCTTGAATAAGGCCACAGCTGTAGAGTCCAGTCCTTGCCCCTCCACTCCTTTTCTCTGCATCCCTACTACCTGCAGTGCCTTCGTGCTGTGGACCCCCTGACCCCTACCCCAGTTTAGCCCTAATCCACCCTCTGCATTTGTCTGTTGGGCATTTCTACCTCAATTTATTGTTGCCTTCAACTCAACATGCCCCACAGCAGGCTCCTCATGACTAGTGATGGTCATGGGAGCTCTAAGGAGGGAAGATCATAGTGGGCATGTGGTGACAGAAGCTCCATACAAGGGCCTATGGCTCAAGCTGGGGGCTTGGCAGCCTCAGAGGAATGGCAGAAGTTACTGGAGGTGGGAAGTTCATAATTTCTTGGAGGAGTCATGGGGAGATAGCCTGACCAAAGCAGAAGCTCCCTTTGTGTGTAGTGTGTGCATGTGTGTACACATGCACATGCGCACACATGTGTCTGCAATGGGGGTGGGGGACTATGGAGAAGTTAGCAGGTGGAGAGCACTGAACACTAGTCCACAGATTTGAGGCTTTATCTGATGAGTGATTAGGGGGGCCACTGTAAGAACAGGAGGGGAACAATGAAGGTGGTGATAGAGTTTGATTCAGCTATAGTGGTCAGGGTGGAAGGGAGGTGAGGAGATATAACATCAGAAGGATCTAGCTCTTGGTAGTTGTGGTGAGAACAGAGCAAAAGGAACAGGGACAGGGTGCCCACCATGTGAACCAAACACTGTGCAGAGCACTCTGATGCCTTGCTCCTCTGTCTGATGATTGCATCGTTAGGCGTCTGCCCTGGACATTCTACCACATACAGAATTGGGATTAAAAAGAGTCCAATGTTGTGAGCTTTTCCCCCAGCTGGACTGTAATATCCCAGAGAGAAAGACTGTCTCTTTGTATGGCCTTGCATTTCCTGAGTGTTGAGTGCAGAGGTTCCTTACCAGTATCAGTTGACAGCAGAAAGAAGAGGTTCTGATTTTCAGAAAAGAGAGAATGAGTTTGGATTTAGAGAGGCTACTGTCAGGATGTGTACCAGGAACCACATGGGCTCTACCCTCACTCCCATGTCTGGCCCCCCAGGCTCCTTCCTCTCTTTGGGTTTGCTGGCACCTAGGCACTTTTTCTTTACAGACCTGCCACTACATACCCCATTTCTTAGGGCTCTTCTCCTCCAAGATGGGCTATAGGGACATCCCCTGCCCCCCGCTTTTTTTTGGCTGTCTTCTCCAAAACCAAAACGTATGAAACCAAGGAAACTAAACTAGCACATGGGCCTTTTCTTGCTTTACGGGTTACACTGTTCTGGAGAAATGTAAATGGGCTGTCAGAATACTCAGTGTAAGGTGTAAGGACATCTCAAAGGTTCCTGAATCTCAAAGTTATAGTCCTTGCTCCTGATCAACACGCAGATCCTGCCTTCCTTTCATAGACAATAGCCAAAAGATTGTACAGTTCCCCTTTCTTCAACCTCTCCCTAGCATTTGCTTTTGAACATTGCTCATGGTGAGAGTGTCTCTTTCTTTCTATTAAGTTTCCTATAGAAGAAAATTAACTTGGAGAACTTTCACCCTCTGAATCGAGTTAGAGAGAGCAGGATAATCCTAGGGCAATTGTCCATAATCTTTCCTGGGTCCAGAAAAACCCAATAAAAGTGATGGCATCTCTCCTAGAAAATGCCTGAGCCTAAACAACTTTGCATACAATTCTCTTCCTGGGCTTTTTGGATGCCAGATTAAACACCTCAGATTTAGAAGAGCAACAGAACTTGACAAGTCCCTAACAGATAAGCCCCTTTTACTTTCTCCCTACCCCCACAGCTCCTACCTGAAGAGTCACTAAGTCTCTTTTTTCAAGAATGTCATAAACAAGCTACACAGGGCTTCGAACTTCACATGCCACGGGGTCGGTACTGGCGACATCATCTTCGTCTTGGTAACTCCTCATTCCGGCATCCTTAGGGTTCCCAGGCGGTAAGAGTATCCGGAGCCCTCCAATTCCTGGTTTCACTCTTCTCCATCCTTGTCCTTACTCCCAGTGCCTCCCCAACCCCACATACACATTGGAGATCCTATTCTCTCACCCCAATCACTCCATTAGGTGCTTAATGGATCTCAGTAGCCTTACAGCCTGATCTTTCTCTTCTGTCATTCCAGAACTCCCCAGCATTCCTAGTGAGTATGCTCATTTGGTGGTCCACACTGTACTGGAGCCGGTATTGCAAGGATTGCAGGGGTTGCCACCCCCAGCCCAGACCCCTGTCCTTGGCCAGGCATTGACAGCCATCCTGGGTGCCTGGCTTGACTACATCCTCACCCACAGGATTCGATTCAGGTGGGGAGAAAAGAAGGTAGTGGCAGGGGGAATGAAAGGAACTGGAAAAGGGGAGGGGATAGATGGGGCAGAGCAGTTTAGGGAGACCAGAGGGTGAGGTGGCCGCATTGTACCTGGGCCTTCAGCCTGCAGGGGGCACTGCAGCTCAGACAAGATTTTGGAGTGGTCCGGGAGTTGCTGGAGGAAGAGCGGTGGGGCCTGTCTCCTGAAATTCGCCAGACTCTGCTCATGCTCAACATCTTCCAACGGCTGGATGGGGCTCTGCTGTGTCTATTGCAGCAGCCCCTGCCCAAGACTCAAGTCCACAGAAGGCCTCTCTGTTGCTGTGAGTCACTCCCCCTTCTCAATTCCAGGCTCTTTCGGCCCTAGCTCACTACTTTAGGTAGCCCATCCCCCACGCTAATCATTGATCTGGCCTCAGCCATCCCCCAGCAGCCGCCTACTTGCCACTCCTGCCTTTCCAGGTGCATGTAATGACGTCCAGACCTCAGAATTGCCCAGCAGCAACCTCAACAGTCTGGAGAGCTTGGAGCCCCCGCTTCGGCCTGGAGCACCTCCAGCTGAGATAGCTCAGCTGCTAAGCACGCTGTGGGGTGGGGGACCTAGCCCCCAGGCTTACCTGGTGGGAAATCAACAGGCCTGGCTTGCCCTGAGGCAGCACCAGCGCCACCCTCGTTGGCACTTGCCTTTTCTTTCCTGCCTGGGGACCAGTTCTGAATCCTAAAGAGCCTAAGGAGCCTAATCAGCAGCCAGAAAGTCAGCGTTCTACATTTCTGGCTGGGAAAGCCCAGACATTTGTAACTGCATGTTAAAGAAACGTACAGTTGGAAGCTTGGAAGAATGCATACCTAAGAACCACAAACTACACAGAGCCTGGATTTACAAGCTAAGAATCCAAGATTACTCCAATACCTGGAATCCAGCATAAAGGCAAAACCATAGCCTGGAACCTGGAGGTCAGCCTCTCTGGAGGCTCAGGTCTAATTCCCCATTGATAAAGATCTCTCAGGGCTAGACGCTGGAAGGAGGGCTCTAGGGTTGCCTCCCAGAGGGAAAGAAAAAGGAAAAAGCACTAGAAAGCAAAGAGCCTAGATGCCACTTCCCCTAAGTCCCCAGAGCCAGGATAAACACAAAGTTAACTCATCAGAAACCAGAGGCGAAGTAGGCATTTCTGCAGCTGGGTCAGTTCCAAAGGTTGTATTACCCTGTACTTTCCTCCCCATTACTACTTTCAGCCATTGAAGCATAATGGGCTTTAGGACCTTGACGTTTAAGCTTTGGTCACTCAGAGTTCAGCATGTTTAATCTTAAATTACCTGAGTGGGGTTTATCCCCTCCCCTAGTAGGGGCATAATCCCTGTGCTGGTAATGGTATCTTTCTTGGAGGGGACCAGCATTGAAGATGGCATGTTAACCTAGATCGGGCATAGCAGGGAACGCGAGGGGATTTCGGCAGAAGACGGACCTGTTAGCGGAGCCAGGTGCAAGCAGCTTTTACACTTCATTTATTGCCTTTACTGTGATACAACAGGGCTACGAATGATAGGCATTATTTGCTGATCGCTTACTTTGGGCCACTCTCCACCCTGTGCCGAAAACACCTCTCCATTCTGACGGGCCTCCTTGTCTCGCGCTGGGTGCTAAGAGGTCCGCGGCCAGCAGTCCGTACTCAGCGGAAGCTGGGGGGCGAGGCCCGAGCGTCGCGGCCATTCACAGCCCCTTCCACTCACTACGCTCCTGTTGGGCGAGTGCTTCCGGAGCGGATGTTACCATGGCGGCGGCCTTAGCTCGGCTCGGGCTCCGGGCTGTCAAAGAGGTTAGGGTTCAATTCTGCCCTTTCGAGAAGAACGTGGAGTCGACGAGGTACTAGGGGAAGGGAGTGGGAATAGAAAGGGGCGGGCTTCTCTCCCGCCGTGGGGCCAACCATCCTCGGCCCGGCGCTCACGCCGCTTTCCCACCATAGGACCTTCCTCCAGGCTGTGAGCAGCGAGAAGGTCCGCTCCACCAACTTTAACTGCTTAGTGATTGCGGATGTGAGGCATGACGGCTCCGAGCCCTGCGTGGACGTGACTTTCGGTGGGCACGCCTGGGGAGTCAGGCGGGAGGGGCGGCAGACAGCCCGCACCCCCTCGGCACCGCTGTCTTCCTACCTGATTCGTTCTTTTCTTCCCCAGGAGACGGGCATCGCTTGGTTATGCGCGGCGCCCACCTCACCGCGCAAGAAATGCTCACTGCGTTCGCCTCCCACATCCAGGCCAGGGCCGCGGCGGAGAGCGGGGACAAGCCTGGAGCTGGTGCTGGGCGCTGACTGCGTGAAAGAGACCAACAGGCAGATTTTAGCCTAGGACTTACAAGGACGCTTATCCAAGAAAAGCTTGACTTAATCACTCAAATCACTGTCTTGAGGGCTACAGGGAGCCCTCCCCGCCCCTGTCACCAAAAAAAAAAAAAAAAAAAAGAGAGAGAGAGAGAGAGAGAAAGCCCTGTGACTACAAATCTAATCAATGCCTCTAGAGAGAGACAGGATGTGGGAGGAGTCTGGACAAACTTGAATTTATTTCAGTTTCTAACCATCACTCACTGCTTAACCGTTTTGAATTTGACTTTTCGCCCACTCACTCAAGGTACCTCTTACTCTTATTAGCTAAATCTAATTTCTGTTCTAGTTCTAATCTAGAACTAATCTAGTTCTGTTTTCTCAGTCCTTATCTTTCCATCTCATTAACACTTGCTACTTTTAATTCACTCCCTGTAGAACTTTTCTTCCTTTTTCAAAAAGAAGTCTTGACCATAAAGGTAGACTTCTTTTTTCCTCTCTGTTTTTGGGGCATCTCATCTTCTGACATAACTTGAACTACCCTCTGAGGTTAAATCCTGCATTTCTGTTTGTATCTAACCTCAACTTCTGTGCTATAGTCAGGTTACCTACTCCAGATTTTCTCCAAATCCCACCAACACTCTTTGACCAAAATAGAATTGATAATCTACATACACATATATTTGCCTCTCCTTCTGACTTCTCAGTTCCTTTAAAGGCACTTCATCTACTCAGCCACCTGGGTGGAAACCACAGCATTATCTCTGGTTCTGCCATCTCCTTTTCCCTCATACCCAGTCAGTAAGTTCAGAATATTCTGTCTTAAACTAAAGTTCCTAAAGTGTTCTCTTCATTCCCATTCACTCTTCTGTACTATTGCATTTTCCTACCCTGTCTCCTTTTTTCTCATCATTTTTGCTGCTGTTTAATTTTACCTTTCCAAACATATCACTGGTGAGGCCTCACTACTACTTGTTTCAGAAAACAGCACCTAAAGTACTTTTAATACTGAGTTACCACCCATTAGTGTAGATCATAAAATCAATTTAAGGGGTTAAGTCAGTCTTTCATAAACAAAGTAAAATAGAATAAAAAGTATCAATGCATGGCACATGGAATGGGAAGTATTATTTTAAGAAACTTGTTTTAAGTGTATATACACCCATATATAATCTATATACATGTATATGTAGATATATAAAGTACATGTACATGTGTTGTGTCTGCACGTACTTGGTTGCAATATAGATTTTTTTCATTTTTTTTAATGTGGGTTCTAGGAAAGGATGGTTGCTAGCTACTGGTTTAGAGAACTTCAGAATGCTCCGCTAGGCAATCAAGGATCTCTAGACACTACCAGCTGGGTACTTTGCCAAATACATTTTCCATGACTTTCCTACAGCATTACTACGCTGCTTCTATGCCTAAAAGGGTTCCATTTTAAAAGGTCTGTTTTTTTCCCTCTGTTTCCCTCTGTTTTTTAACTTCATGGTAGTTAAAAAAAGAAAACTACCATGAGGCAGTATAGTGTAGTAAAAATTAGAATGCCTGAGGTCATGTGATTTTGGAAAAATTATTTAGTCTCTCAGTGCCTCTTTTCTCCTTTGTAAAATGGGGATAATAGTATCTACCTTGTAAGACTGTTGAGAAGATTTAAGTGAATTGACATCTGTTAAATACCTAAAGCATCACTGGGAGTGAACTAAGTGTTATGTAAGAGGCCTTATTGTTTTACTTTGTGTACACCATGAGAAGGCAGGGTTCTTAGGAAAAGACATTAATGTTGGGAAAAATAGAAAGCAGCAGGAAAAGAGACCAAATACAAGGTGGATTGACTATAAAAAAAAGCGATAGGCATGCGTTTACAAGAGTTGAGCAGGGCTGTTGAGGATAGGACATAGGGGACAAAACTCACTCATGGCTCCCCAAGAGTCTAAGCCAACTCAATGGCATGTAATACACAAGAAGCTTTATGCTACAGTCAAAGTTACAACCTAGAATCTGAATTCTCCAGCACTGGTTAATTGGCCATTACCTGTGGCCAGACTTAACCACTCTTCATTTGTAAAATGGGGATAGTGCAAACATTGCTTCAGGTTGGGGCTATTTTCTCTGTCCCCAGCATCTCACATAGTGCCTGATACAGTGTGTGCAATAAACATTTGTTGAACTTTCAAATATTTAGCATCTATCTTGTGCCTATAACTTTTATTAGTACCAAGATACAAAGATGAATACTAAAACTCACGTATGTAATAAGTGCTACAATAGAGATGTGGACCAGATGCAATGGTAGCAAGAAAGACAGGAGTGACCATTGGGTTTGGTTAGAAGGTGATTGCTGAATGAGCAAAAAGTGTACCAGTGCAGGGTGGGGCCAGAAATCAGATTATAGAGAAATAGGAAGAGGACATGCAGCATAAAGTATTTTATATATAATTATTTGGATAGGAGGTGTGGTAATAGAATAGCATAAGGGTATGTGATGGGGTGCCCCATGTTGGGTGCCAGATGAGGGGTGTGCCACATCCTGAGCTGAGTCCCCTGGGTTGCCACAGAGGGAGGAAAATAAGTCACTCCAGACACTTATTGGTCAGGAAAAGGGGGTGGTAATCCCCTCTAGTGGAGAATGCCCCGAGCCCTTCTCTTGAAGTGGCTTTTATTGAGAAGATATGCACAGGGGTATACAACATGGATGCAAAGGTCATCAATCAGTGTCAAAAGGCTATTTACAGAAAATAGATAGAGATCATAGAGAACAATGGTAGGAACAGAGATTTGCCTCAGGTCAGGGTCTGTGAGACATGGCCCTGAAACCTGGAACACTGATCTCATCCTGTGCTCCAACCCCAAACATCAGTACTCATTAACTCAAGGGCATTGTTAGCAAAGTAAATTGCGTAGGATTTAATGCAAACAAAGGCCTAATTGTCCCTGAAAACTGCCTGTTCCAGTTCAGGGCTGTACCTGCCTTTTGTATTATTTCACTGACCCAGTCAGGTGGGTAGAACAGAGCAGCCAAGAGATAAGGAGACTTCTTTCAGATAGAATGAGGACTCTCGCCATGGCAGAGCCGAGAGGTGAGGGTCTTTTGCCCCCTCTTCATGTCCCCTAAGTCCTTCCCTGATGGCCCCTAAGCGACTGTGCCTGTCTTAGGTTGCCCCTGCCATCGAGGGGTCTTACCCATCATTGACTAACCAGGGCCAAGCAAGGTGATGCAAGGGAAGGCCTCTGCCAGGGGTACAGGTTTTGTCTCCTCAGTGGCCTATCTTCCCAAGGCCTCCTTGCCTAGCTCCGGCCTTGGGGCCCTCTCGCCTGTTGGTGAAACTACAATCCCTGAAACCAGGCAGGACGGTTTCCAACAGGTGTGGAATAGGGTTTTAAAAAGATGATAAGGATTTGCACTTTATAAAAATACCTTTTGTGGAGATGAGACTGTTCCACGAGTGACTACTGCCCCCTAGGACAGCTAGATCCTGGTCAAACCAGATTACTTCCCCAAAATCCCCCAGAGACTGATGGACCTGTTCACTATGCCCCACGCATGCCAGTTCCAGAAATGGAAAGCACTATTGCCCTGCTCCAGACAAGGCATTTTCCCCTTATCTGGGGTGGGTCACACCCCTTAGGGCCTGCCAAGTGGCATGGAGAATATTTCATGTCTTGCTGCAACCCAAGATGCAGCTTATATGTAAATTCCCTTAATAAACTCAATGTAACAATGGAGTTGTCAGCCTCTTTTTCCAGTCTCTCAGCCCCAGGAGATTTTAACACCTTTTATGCTGAGCTGTTTGTTACAAATAACTGAATCTAAGTTGCATTCTGAACTACCATCAAAAGTAATGTCAACTCTTCTAGGTCAAACTGAGGTGTTTCTTCTTAAAGACTTCCCTAATCTGGACATAAGTGACCCTTTCCTTAAATTCCTTTGTTTCCTGGGTTGTAGAAAAGAAAAAAACATTCTCTAAGTTCATGCACCGCTATTATGACAGGCTTCTTCTAGATAAGGAATCCTAGTCTGAGTGAAGAGATGTCTGAAGTCAAGGTTGCTAAAAGATATTGCTGCAACAGATCTCAGGCTTCCCATTGGGTCCACTCCAGCACCCTCCATTTCACTAGGAAAGTGGGCAAAATGGCCAGTTTGATTCAGATACACCTGGATTCCAAGCAGTCCCTTTCTGTCTTTGACCAGGGCCATATTACTTGAACATTCTAAGCCACAGTTTTCAGCCACCAGATTGGGCCATGGTGAAGCCAAGGGTCCTTATGAGTTTGATTAAACTGAGTTTTAAATCATGGCCCTAGAAATCAGTCTGTCTCCACATAGATACCCCTCAGAAACCTAACCGTTCCCCTATTATCAGCGACCACCACTTCCCCAGGCAATAAAAGACAGTAGCCCAAATGACTAATGGTCACATGGTCTTGACCTCTGGCAGGCTAGATAACATCTTGACCTAAGTTGTTTCAGTTCCTGGCCCAAAGGTGGAGGTCCCCCCACTACTGTCCCATGAAGCCAGACACTTGGAGACGAAAATACACATCAGAGCTATCCTCAAGACCTGAAGAAATGATTCATTCCCCTTAGCTCACTAACCAATAAGCTCCCAGCAGGATCGGGAACCCCTAACCCACGATGTCTTGTGATTTTGCTCTATATAATCTATAATCTACCCGGTATGCCGTTGGGGTGTTCCGACTTTTGAGTAATAACTTCCCAGTTCTCCTGGATGTCACCGTTAATCAATAAAATAGCCAATATTTCTCCACTGCAATTCTCAGTGTTTAGCGGTTAGCTCTGCTAGCGTCAGGTGAACGAACTCTCTGTTGCGCTACAATGGGGGCAGCGTTAATTGTAAATCACTCAGGATGGCATCTCTGGTATACATAATATATACTTTAAAACAGCCTAATGTGACATTATCTTTTCTCGACTAGCCCGTGGACTCCGCGAGGACACCAAATAAATAAACGCTAAACGCAGACCCACTGGATGCGCCCCAGGGAGCCTTACGCGGATCCTGCGCCATGCACCACGCCTCGAACCCGATTCCGGCCTATCTGACGTGGCCGGGCGGGACTTCCGGCAAGATGCGGAAGCGTAGCAGGAAGCGCACGCGGGCTGGTGCGACTGACAGGTCGGTGGCCGCCCCGGAGCTGCGCTGGAGCTGGGGAGCCAGGGCAGAATCCGGGCTCATTTGCCGCCTCTCGGAGCTCCCACGACGCCGACCTCCGTGCCAGGATGGCTCGGGGCGAGCGGCGGCGCCGCGGAGCGCCGACAGATGGAGGGAGAACGGTTGAGGGAGCGGCTCGGGGCTGCCCTACGCGACGGGAGAGGCGGATCGGCGTGGCCCGGGGCACGGTCGGGGGAGCAGTTCTGGCCATCGTGGTCTTGCCTCTGGCCCTGACCTTGTCGGGAAGCTGGCTGCTGGCCTGGCATCGTGCACGGCGGGCAGTCACGCTGCACTCCGCGCCCCCGGCACTGCCTCCCGACTCTTCTAGTCCAACCGTGGCTCCGGACCTCTTCTGGGGCACCTATCGCCCACACGTCTATTTCGGCATGAAGACCCGCAGCCCGCAGCCCCTCCTCACCGGTAATCGGGCCCCAGCGGGCAGGCAGGCGAAGTCTTAATCTGGGCGCCCCAGCTTCCCTCCAAAGTAGGGGTGGGGAGGAGTGGATCAGGAGAGTAATGAAGAGGGATGACCCTGAAGTTGCGAAGACCCAAAGGGACAGGATCCCTGCTCTGTCTTCGACTTACGTGGCCATTCTACCCCCCAGGACTAATGTGGGCACAGCAAGGCGCCGCCTCAGGGACCCCTAAGCTCAGGCACACGTGCGAACAGGGGGACGGCGTGGGTCCCTATGGCTGGGAGTTTCACGACGGTCTCTCCTTCGGGCGGCAACACATCCAGGATGGGGACTTAAGGCTCACCACTGAATTCGTCAAGAGACCTGGGGGTCTGCACGGAGGGGACTGGACCTGGAGAGTGACTGTAGAGCCTCAGGTCAGGGCTTCAGGATACCCTTCCCCCAGCCCAGACACACTCCACCTTTCCTTTGCTGCATACAAATGCAGTATACAGTAACAGCAGGAGCTCTGAGTTTGGCTGCCTGGTTTGAACCGGACTGCCTGACTTAAACACTTGCCTATATGACCACTTCTATTTACTATCTCTAAGCCTTGTATTCCTTTTCTGTAAAATGGAGATAAAAATAGCACCTAACTCTCAGGATATTAAGAATTAAAGAAAATATGTAGAGTTCTTAGCATAATATGTGGCACAGAAATACTATTATTTCCCAGAGAACCCTGTGCAAGGATCTTTCTCCCATACCACTAGGTGCTTACCCTCAGTGACCCACAACACTGGCAGATATATGTTGTTTCTCATGTTGTTCCTACCTGGTGCCCTCACTAAGTCTGATTCTCAAGAGAGAATGTCAATCTAATGCTATGTTTTTCTGTCCTTCTTCATCATCCAGGCCTTAGGTACCTCTTCCCTCCCTTTGGTGTCCCTGTTCTTCTATGTGGTGACAGATGGCAAGGAAGTCCTAGTGCCAGAGGTTGGGGCTAAGGGGCAGTTGAAGTTCATCAGTGGACACTCCAGTGAACTTGGTGACTTCCGTTTCACACTTCTGGCACCAACCAGTCCAGGGGATACTGCTCCCAAGTATGGCAGGTAATTGGGGAGAATGTGGGGTGTTGGTATGGGTGGTATGGATGCTGGCTTAGCCTGGTTTCTAGCTCCTCCACTCTACCCTCGTTCCACCAGGCTCCATGTCCTCTGCATTGCTGGGACCTTCTCATCCTGACTCTTGGTTACCTCATATTTCTCTTTATAATTCCTTCCACTTCCACCTGAATAATATTTCTTGTTTATCTTCTTCCCTTCAAGCTACAATGTCTTCTGGTCCTCCAACCCAGGACTTCCCTTGCTGACAGAGATGGTGAAGAGTCGCCTGAATAGCTGGTTTCAGCATCGGCCCCCAGGGGCCTCCTCTGATCGCTACCTTGGCCTGCCAGGATCTCTGAAGTGGGAGGACAGAGGCCCAAGTGGGCAAGAACATGGGCAAGGGCAATTCTTGATACAACAGGTGACACTGAGAGTCCCGTTTTCTGTGGAGCTGGTGTTTGAATCAGGCAGTGCCCAAGCAGGAGGAAACCAAGCCCTGGGGCAGCTGTCAGGCAGCCTGCTGACCCAGGCCCTGGAGACCCATGCTAAAGTCTTTAGAGAGCGCTTTGAGAAGACCTTCCAGTTGCAGGAGAAGGGCCTGAGCCCTGAGGAGCAATCTTTGGGTCAGGCTGCCCTCAGTGGCCTCCTCGGTGGGATCGGCTACTTCTATGGACAGGGTCTTGTGTTGCCAGACATAAGGGATGAGGGGTCTGAGCAGAAGGTGGACCCAGCCCTCTTTCCACCTGTCCCTCTTTTCACAGCAGTGCCCTCCCGGTCATTCTTCCCACGAGGCTTCCTTTGGGATGAGGGCTTTCACCAGCTAGTGATCCAGCGGTGGGATCCCCGCCTTACCCGGGAGGCCCTGGGCCACTGGCTGGGGCTACTCAATGCTGATGGCTGGATTGGGCGAGAGCAGGTGCTGGGGGATGAGGCCCGAGCCCGGGTACCCCCAGAATTCCTGGTGCAACGGGCAGCCCACGCCAACCCCCCAACCCTGCTTTTGCCTGTAGCCCACATGCTAGAGCATGGTGATCCTGCTGACTTAGCCTTCCTCCGCAGGGCTTTCCCCCGCCTGCATGCCTGGTTCTCCTGGCTCCATCAGAGCCAGGCAGGGCCAGAGCCACTATCTTACCGCTGGCGGGGTCGGGACCCAATCTTGCCAACCTTACTGAACCCCAAGACACTGCCTTCAGGGCTGGATGACTATCCCCGTTCTTCACACCCTTCAGCCGCTGAACGGCACCTGGACCTGCGATGCTGGGTGGCACTGGGTGCCCGTGTGCTTATGCAGCTAGCAGAGCAGCTGGGAGAAGCTGAGGCAGCTGAGGAGCTGCGTCCGCTGGCTGCCTCACTGGGGGCAGAGGAGATCCTGGATGAACTACACTGGGCCCCAGAGCTAGGAGTCTTTGCAGACTTTGGGAACCACACAAAAGCAGTGCAGCTGAAGCCTCAGCCCCCTCATGGGCTCGTGCGCGTGGTGGGCCGACCCCACCCTCGATTGCAATACGTGGATGCCTTGGGCTATGTCAGTCTGTTCCCCTTGTTGCTGCGGCTGCTTGACCCCCACTCATCGCGCCTTGGGCCGCTGCTGGATGTTCTAGCTGACAGCCGTCATCTCTGGAGTCCCTTTGGTTTGCGCTCCCTTGCAGCCTCCAGCCCCTTTTATGGCCAGCGCAATTCAGAGCACGATCCTCCCTACTGGCGGGGTGCTGTGTGGCTCAACATCAACTACCTGGCACTCGGGGCTCTCCACCACTATGGGCATCTGGAGGGTCCCCACCAAGCCCAGGCTGCCAAGCTCCACAGTGAGCTCCGTGCCAATGTGGTGGGTAATGTGTTGCGGCAGTACCGGGCCACAGGTTTCCTGTGGGAGCAGTACAGTGACCGGGATGGGCGGGGCATGGGCTGCCGCCCCTTCCAGGGTTGGACCAGCCTTGTCCTACTGGCCATGGCTGAAGACTACTAAAAGGAGGGCGTGGGAGGGGAGCCAGACCCCTTGTGCCACTCTAGACTAGAGGGACCAGGTCTCTAGCTTCTGCCCCCAGCCCTCAGATACCAGTGCTTCAAACCCTCATCTCAGGTGTCTCCTTACTATCATCCCACACAGCCCTGGGGTGAATGTGAATTCAGAGTCTATTTTTCTAAATAAATTGGAAAACCATGACAAACTTGTTTTTGCCAACTTTGCCTCACCAAGAGGTCTCAAACTCAATCCAGGCATTAGGGCTGCTGTCTTCAGAGAAGGTGGGAAAAATGGCCAGTCAGGTCAAGTGCAATGAAGTGAGTTGAGCACTAGTCCACCCAAATCCACAAGCAGCTGGTTCACATCTCTTTAATGAGATCAAAGGCTCCTGTGTATGTCATTGGGGGTAGAGCTAGCACAGTCCCCCACACATGGTCCCTTTCCTCAGGACTCAAGCCCTTTCAGGCACATTTCCAGGAGGGCAGGGAAGAGGCCAAGGAGAACTCAAGGAGCTGGGACCAGGGGTCTTTCTAGTGGGCAAGTAATCCACCCACCCTCTTAAAACTGCTTATGGGATGTCCCCTTCACTGGAAGCCAGCCCCGTGGAAGAAACTTGGGGTATGGGATCTAGGGGCAGTGCACAAGCGGAGTGGTCCCCCAGATCTGACCGGGTGGCACTAGCCCTAGCATCCTTGACTGGCTCGCCCTGAGTGGAGTCAGGACAAGGGCAGAGCTCGATGCCCGAGTCACCAGTCAGGCGGCGATAGCGGCAGGAGGGGGGTGTGGGGGCAGGGCTCACCCCTGCCCCAGGCTCACCCTCCTGATGAGGGGGGGCACGCTGGTGGGAGGAAACACCTTCCACGTTTGTTCCCTCACAGTGGGCAGGGCAGCTAGAAGTGGAGGAGCAGCAGGTACATTCCCTGGAAGCAGTCAGGGGGCAGCCTGGGACCGCAGTGTAAGGAGGTGGTGGTGTGCCTGGGCGGTGAACCACATCCTCATAGGCTGGGGGTTTGAAGGCGCTGAAGAGGCCTGCAGGAAAGAATGACATGGTTGGTTGAATGCAACCAGGGATGAGGTGGTAGTCTCTTTACTATCAGGGAAAAGTGCGCTTTGAAATGTCTGAAAACAGAATGTGGGGATGATTCAGGGTCCTCATTTGGGAGGGGTGACTGGCAGTGAGCCCAGAGCCTCGAGTCACTCACGAAGGTCAAGCAGTGAACTGGTAGGAACGGGGCCAGCCCCATGGCACGCCCCGTGGTAGGCCAACAAGTTGATCTCACGCTGCCGCTGCTGCTGCTGCAGCCGGAGTTTAGCTCGTCGATGACGGAAGGCGCAACAGCAGCTAAAGAGGATGAGGACAGTCCAGAGCAGCCAGAACCCTGCAGGGGGCAAAGAAGTAAAGTCTTAGATACCTCCCATGCAGAGAAGGTCCCTGAAGGCTAAAATTCTGTGGTCCAAGGGAGGCTAGACAGAAGGACCCGAGAACAGCCCCCTTGGAGACTCACACCACAGCTCATAGTAGTAGGTGCAGCAGCCAGTTTCTCCACAGCAGTGGCCACTCTCACAGAGGTAGGGCTGGTTGTTGACTCCTGGGCAAAGCTCTCGAAGCTGGGAGCAAGGAGGCACTTAGAACCCAGAGACATTATAGCCCAAGGCACTGTCCACTCCCACCCCTAGCCCCTGCATGCACATCCACAAACCCACCCTGTGAATCAAATTTAGCACAGATCTATGGGGAGGGGGAAGAGTGACACTAAGAGGAGTGTTCAAATGTCTGAAGGGCCGTCAACAAGGAAGAGGATTTGGAATAGCAAAAATCAGTCGGGAGAACAAGATAAGGATGTGGACAGAGAGGCAGATTTCATCTCTGCATATAGGCTGGCCCCCAGGGTATATTCTGTTAACAAGTGTTTTGGCAGAAAGCCAGAAGACAGATTGTGCTATCTCCAAGTCTCAGACAAAGGGTTAAGGGTTTAAAGTAATCTCTGAAGCTAAAATGCTTTCATCATCCCCATGATCTGCCACTCCCCATCCCCAAGGTGGATCTTTCCAACCCTGGGCTCAGACTTCCTAGGGTAGAGCAGGGGCAGTGTGAGACCCAGAACAATGCTCCCAACCAGATGGGATTGCTGTGGATGATAAAGGATGGCATCCAGGGCGCGAGTCTGGGTTCCAGCTCTTCTCCAAATTGCTCCCTCAAGAGAAGACGCTGCTGGACTCTGTTGTGACAATAGGCACACAGGAAAACATCACAAATAACTGTTGCAAGGCAGAGAGAGTCTCCCTGGGGCCTCACTAAGCCTCTGTTTATTGGAGAGCCACTGCAAGCTCCCACTGCAACCATGGGATAGGTCTGTGAGGCTGCAGGCAAAATCAGCTGCATCTACGTTATAAAGTTTAAACAAAGAGTGGAAGGGACGTATTTAGGTACTTCACAACACCTCTGGCACCATGAGTTCCTCCCCCACCCCCCAAAAGGAAGAGACAGGAAGGGGGAATGGTAAATAGATGGCTGTCGTGATACGCTTTTGGAGCTGTTGGGATACCTGCTGTTGCGGCACCCGAAGTGCCCCCCAGGCCTCCTCGCTGCCGTTCCCGCTGCTGTCCCGTGCCATGCCTCCACCTACAGCCCCCTGAAGACTACAGCCTCCTCTACCGCCAGCCGCCCCGCCCCTGCCACCTCTGCTGCCACCTCCATGGTCCCTGCCTGGCCCATCTTCGCTGCCGCCACCATCACTCGGTGGCCGGAGCTCCCATCCGGGGAGAGCTCTGCCAACTAGGACCCAGGTTGCTCCATCCTACCAATCAGCATCGCCCTCGGAGGACGGGCCAATAGGAAAGGATCGGGGGTTTCTCCAGGTGACCAATCCACAGCAACGCCTCTGTCACTCTCCCAGACAACAAGAACTCTCACAGACAAAAGAGTGGGGTAAGGTTCGACCCACGGCCCTGACTGGCAGCGACGATAGCCAACATGGACAACAGAACAGGCTTTGAGATGTCAACCAATGAACGGCCGCCCAGGAGAGTAAAATTCCCGTTGATTGGCTTGAGCCCTACTTCCGGGGATTACGCCAAATTCCCGACCACACCAGGTAATCCTGCTGGAAGAGGCGGGACCCCAAAAGTCTGCCAGAGTCCGGGCGCGAGTGGCCAGCCTTCCTACGGTCTGGTGGACATTTTCTAGGCATCAACGCAAGCTCCAATTGGGGCAAGATGTGTGTCCCGGAAATTGTCTTTCCAAACCCCGATCTCCCAATTTTGTATATTCTGTACAAGTCAAGGAACTGGATGAAATTTAATAGGATGAGGAAGACAATCCGGGCAGGGGAGAGGGCGCAGAGTCCGGGTTAAGGGCCTTAAGTAGCCAAAAGGGGGGACCCGGGTCCCTCAGGTCCCCCCAGCCGCATCTGCAGGTTAATGCGATAGCACTGAAGGCTGCAGAGCGCTTGGCCCGTGCGGGAACAGGCGTAGCGGCGCGGGTGTGGGCAGCCAGGTACTGAGCATCGAGGAGGGGGGCCAGATGGGGGTGGCTTCTGAGATACTGTTACAGGAGTGGGGACGCCAGGTGGGAAGGAAAGGGTGGAACCCTGTGCCCCACTGCAGTAGCGCACCATGGGGGTAGGGGCCGCAGCCCGCCCTCCCCGCCGCTCCCCCCTCGCAGCCCCTCGTCCTCCGCGCCCACTGGGCGCAGCAGTCTTGGTAAGGCGCTCGATAGTCTGGTTCTTGTGCTCCTCCGCCCGCCGCGCTGCCTGCAACCTTCTCTTACGCGCCCGCTCCTCGCGCTTCAGCAGCATCTCCTCAGTTAGGGCAGGGGCTGGGCAGCCCCCAGCCACAGGCAGTGGCAACATCGGAGAAGGCTGACTCTGCGCCTTCTGAAGCAGAGCTCGCTGGGGACAGAGAGAGAGGGCTGGTGTCAGACAATGGAGAGGTGAGGTCCGCGGGGAGGCAAAAGAGGGCACAAGGAAATCCAGGGTCTTAGGAGCAAAGGCCTTGGGAGAAGGGGTGGAATGAGCACCCTCTCCAGGAATCCTTAATATTGCCTCCTCCCAGGTCTTCAGACTTTCAGCTTTAGATCACTGACTGTCAAGGGGAAAAGTTACAGTAACGTTACCTGCCTGCCCTGTGTATCAAACTCTTTGCATCACATTTCAGGGGATTTTTATTTTTAAAAGCTCCTCTAGTATTGGAAATGTTTTCTCTCCAGAGAGGTCTTCCCTATATAATGTCTCTTTATCACCACCTTCTGTTTTATCACCCTATTTTTGTTATAAACATAAGAGCTTTTCAAAATTATTTACTTATTTACCGCTCCCCCCCGCCCCCACTCCACAAACAAATACCAGCTCCATGAGAACAGAAATATTGTCTTTTCTCCATCACGAATTGCCCACTGCCCAGCAAAGTTTTGGGAACATGGAGGTTCTTTAAATATTTGGTAACAATAAAAAATGAACCAACCTACCTGTCGAGCAGTGAGCAGCCGTTCATTGATCTCCTTCTTGAGATCTCCATTGTCATCCAGCTCCCCTTTCTCCAGTGCATCCAGCCATCTCTGTTCCTCTTCTTCCTCCTGACCCCCTAAGTCCCCCGACAGGTCACGAAGTGGGGAGGGGGACAAATTACTGTCTTCATCTGGAGAGGTGAAAGTAAAATTGTTCAGATGGGGCACCCAAATTTGGCCAAATACGGGGGCACTCAAAATTCCCTCCCTCCTCAGAAGCAACCTTCTCCCCTTAATCAGGTAAAATGAGAAGCCCAGTTTCCCCACTTCCAGATCCTTCTCACCCAGCCAGGCTCGGTACTGCTCAAGAGGGACACCTTCCATAGGTTCCTCTTCATTGTCCACAACCATAAGAGGAGAGGGTGACCGAGGTCCCTCAGGGATCACAGTGAAAGTGGGAACACTGCAGAGAAGCAACAGCACTCTGTAAGCTGAGCAGGTGTCTTCCTTCTGCTCAGTAGCCTACATCTAGCCTTTCCCACACCTTCCAGGGTTCTTGCTGCCTTAACCTGGACCCTTTAGGTCACAGTGCCCATTCTCTGTCTTCTGGAAAGCCAGTTATCTTTTCCTCTCTTTGCCTACTCCTAAAGTTCCCCAAGTAAAACCTTGGCTCTATTGCCCTCACCTCTTGGTGCCCAAGACCTGGCCGCCCAGCTTGATTTTGAGTTTGAGCTGGGGTTTGGCAGGAGACGGCTGCGTGGGCCCAGCCTCCTCTTCCTGATGGTGTTTTTTCTTGTGTTTCTTCTTGTGCTTCTTGTGCTTCTTCTTGTGCACTCCGTGGCCGTGGGCACCCGCCAGATTCAACTCCAGTGCTTCCCCTGCGGAGGGGAAAGGCTGTCAACAGTGTACGGCAGGAGTCCGGCAGCGGAGAGCCCTGAAGAACGGAATACCCCTAAGGGGTCCCACTCTTCCCCGGTACTCGTCGTTACCATAGCAACAGCCCCGCCTTTTTCTTCCCACCTGTGGCGAAATACCTTGGGAGCTCCGAAGACCAAGAAAGGAGCCTCTTTTCCGCAAACGCCGAAGTTGCCTTATCGACCTGAGCTTACCTGGCTCAGGGGCCTCCATAGCCCCAGAGGTGCTCCCGCGCCGCCACAGCTTACTCATGGGTTCCTACTAGGTAAGGTGGCTGGAAATGGTCCGGGAAAAGGCAGACATGCCTCTTCCGCCCCGCGGAAAAAGTAATTGCAGCAAAATAACCGGTTACTTCCGGTGCGTAGCAACCATGTCTGTGCGGGGCACACACTGAGGCTAAAACCCTCCCTGAGAAACAACTCTACTCCAACAAGAGTTCCGGACTGTCAACCTGGTTCAACTCAAAAGGGCAAGGCTTTCCACACTATAATCCAGAGCCCAGCGTGGGCAATTTAACTATTACACTCAAGCTTCGGGAGCGTATACTCCGGGCCAGATTTGGGGCTAGGCAATGAGGATACAAGGTTGAGTGTGAATGCTTTCCTCTGCCTGCGAGGAGCTCACAGTTCTGTGGAGGATTACATAAATTATATAGCCAGCAAAAGGCAGAAGTGCTTAACGGTACAAGTGCACTAGAAGCAGGGCAAATAGCAGTGTTTAAGCTTATATTCTTATTAGTAGAGAAATGGATAAATAAATGATGCTGCATCTGTCCAATATGGAACATCATGTTGCTAACAAAAGTTAAGAGTGATAAGTAATTTAAGAGTGAGACTGACTTGGAATGTAGATCCTAGTAGGTAATACGTAGCATTGGAAACAATCTAAGTGTTCTCTAATGAAACACAAAACTAATTTGGTATATGGATTTGGAACATCCATACAACAGGAAGCTGTGTTACTATTAAAAGAAATGAGGCCCCAGAAGGCCACCTAAAAAACTGGTGACATCAATTCTGATGGGTAGCTGGTGAACAAGGGTGAAGGGAGACTTGTTTTTCATAAAATACCCTCTTGTGCCTATTGATCTTTGTATAAAATGTGTATGTTTAATCTAATTTTAAGAAAAACAAAACAAAACAAAAAAACAGCCCTGGCTGGTGTGCCTCAGTGGGTTGGGCATCCAACCACAAACACAGAGGTGGAGAGGCCCCTGGTCGGATTCCAGCCAGGTCCCTGGTTGGGGCATGGGAGAGGCAACTGGTGGATCTTTCTCTCACACATTGATGTTTCTCTCCTTTCCCCTTACTCTAAAAACAAATAAATAAAATCTTAAAAACAAAAAATAAAAACAGTTCTGACTGGTGTGGCTCTGTGGATTGAGCTCCGGCCTGCGACCAAAAATGTCACAGGTTCAGTTCCCAGTTGGGGCACATGCCTGGGTTGAAGGCCAGGTTCCTGGTTGGGGTGGAGGGGAGGCGTGCGGGACAACCAATGGATGTATCTTTAGCACAGCGATGTCTCTCTCCCTTTTTCTCCCTCCTTTCCTATCTCTCTAAGTAAAATCTTAAAAAAAAAAAAAGAAAAACAGAACAACACAGCTCTGTATGAACTGATAGATGAAATAAGCAAGTTTCAAGATAATGTGATCCCATTTTAAAAGGCATAATATGCTACTATATGCATAGAAAAAAATTATGTGTCTGCTATACCACTAATGGTGGTTATCTTTAGAAGTTGAGTTTGGAGAACTTTCACTATCCAGATCTGTAATGAATTTTCTTACACCGGTATAAATTACATTTATAATTAGAAAAAAAAGCACCATCCGTATACAAATATTTAAATATGTATGAGATGTGTATCTGAACAAGGTAGCAGCAGTGAACAAAGAAAAAACTGATTCAAAAGATATTTCATTGATAAAATTAAAAGGAATCCGTGAGCAATTATATATGGGAATTCAGTCAGGAAGAAGTCAATGTAATATAGTGATTAATATTAAAAGAATGGACTTTGAGGTAAAACAAGCCTATCATCAAATCCCAGTTCTATCATTTATTAGCAATGTAATCTTGGGCTCAAAGTTATTTAATCTCTCTTGACCTCAGATTCCAGGTTTGTAAGATGGAATGAAGTAGGATCTTCCTTATAGGATCCTTTCAAGGGGTAAAGCAAATCGAGAATGCAAAGTACCTAGGGTAGTATCTGGCACATAGCAGGTGTTCAGTAAGCAAACAATAACAATAAAAGCAAATGACTTCTACATTTCTAGCCTAAATATTTAGAGGAAACAAGGTGGTTTATTAATTCATTTATTTACAAATCCATTTTATTTACTTTTCAATAAGTTTAAGTCCTTGAGGGATACAGCGTTACATGGATTCTTTGTCCAATGGCAAGAGATGTGCTTCTGTGTACAAAGCAAAGAACAACACAGTGACCCCTGGTGGAAAACCAAACAAAACCAGAGTGATCTGAGGAAGGGTAACTTGTGCTCATGGAAATACTGGCATGGTTCATGCTAAATTCTGAAATGAGTTGTTTTAAACCAAGAGAACATAAGGGGAGAAGCAAGTAAGAAGAGAATCATTGTGTTGCCTAAGGTGAATTTGAAATGCCTGTGAGAATGCCCAAATAAGAGAGAAGTCAGTGCAGAAAGTATGAGTGGTAAGTGTCCTCAGCATAATAATGGGGGTTCCTAAAGGGAAGAAAACATATGGCACATTCCAGAATGAGCAAGTAGATGAAGATGAAAGCACTGGGAACAGAGCTGAGTAGGTACCTGTCCTGGTCAGATAGGCAGAAAGGCAAGTTGAGAAGAAGAGGTCAAGAGAGACAAGAAAGGAATCTAAGGGCAGAGAGTATCAGCAAATGAAGGCTATGATCAGTTGTACACAGTTCTGCAAAGGACAGGCTCAGGGCCAAGAACAAGATGCCTTCTAGGAGGGTGTGAAGGCAATAGTCCTGTATTACCAGGAGTTAAAGTGATGGATCACCTGCAGTTAGAATTAGAGTTGATAACCTGCATTTATATCCTGTCTCTCTCTTGACCTCAATGGCAGCTCCCTAAGGGAGATGCTATTGTTCTCTCACGAGGAAACTGAGGCTCAGAGAAGTTAAATGATTTGGCCAGAGTCACATAGTTAAGGAGGGACAGAACCAACCTCAAACAGAGGCTTCCTGACACTGGGCCCAGTGGTATTTCCACAACATCCTGATACCCAGCAGGGAGGAAGTGGCAACAGCAAGTAGCCACTGGCTTCATTATTTTGTTTTTAATTTTGCTTTGTTTAAAGTGAGAGAGATTTTTGCATGTTTGTATGCTGAAAAGAAGAACTCCTTCTGAAAGAGTTCTTAGCCTTATTTTTTAAATATACTTTATTTTGGCCCTGGCTGGTGTGGTTCACTGGATTGAGTGCTGGCCTGTGAACCAAAGGGTCGCTGATTCGATTCCCAGTCAGGGCACATGCCTGGGTTGCAGACCAGGTCCCCATTTTGGGGCATACAAGAGGCAACCACACATTGATGTATATCTCCTTCTCTTTCTCCCTCCCTCCCCTGCTCTGTATAAATAAATAAATAAATAGATAGATAGATAAAATCTTTAAAAAAATGAAATATAGTTTATTTTGAAATAATTTCAAACTTACAAAAAAGTTTCAGAAGAATACAAAGAACTTTATCTCCTTAAGTAAATTCTTCAGTTAACATTTACCATTTTCTCCTCTACCCCATCATAATTCCTTTTCTGATTAATTTGAGAGCAAACTGCAGACATGATACCATTTCACCCTTAAATACTTAACTGTGTTTTCCCCCAAAACATGTACACTGTTCTATAACCTTTGGGCCATCTTCCCAATCAGGAAGGTTAACACTGATACAACAGTGCTGTCCAATCCACAGACCCCATTCCAATTTCACCAACTTCCCAATGTTGACTTTTCTTTTCTAGCCCAGGATCCAAATCCAGGATCATGCATCACTTTTACTTACCACATCTCTTTGGTCTGCTTTAGTCCAGAACATTTCATCACTCTTTTCCTATCTTTTGTGATCTTGAGAGTCTTTAAAGAGTACAGGCCTGTAATTCTGTAGAATGTCCCTCAACTTGGATCCATGTATAGACTCATAAATTCTTGATAGAAGGGCTAAACACAAAAAAGATTATGGTGTGTTCTTCTCAGAATATGACATCAGGAGGCACAGGATGTCAGCCTACCCCACCATAGATGATACTAAACTTGGTCGCTTGGTGTCTGCCAGTTTTCTTCTCTGTGAAGTCACCATTTTCACCTTTGTAATTAAGGAGTATTTTCTGGGAAGATACTTTGAAACTAATGTTCTGTTCCTCCCCACACCTCCACCTACCAGGCTTAGTATTCATTGATGAATAGAGTGTAAATCAACACTACTTTAACAATTGCCTAATGGTATAATCTTTTTACTTCCATTATTTTATCTGCAAGTACAGGGTCCAGCAGAAGTAACTCTTGCTTGAGTGTGGTTGATAAGGTAATAATATGAGTGTAATAATTTATAGCTTTAATTTGAACATTTCATCTAAAATGTCATGTGGTGTGCTTGAATGAGATATTGTTACACAATTACATGCTTATGATTTTGTAATAAAAGGTTTTGCAATAAAAAGGGGTGTTATTTGTGCTAGACCCTGTATTGGTTGACATTCTATTGTAAAGAAGAGCTTTCTCTTCTTTCTATGTTCATTTACATATGTATTTATTGATATCAGTATGAATTCCTGTTTCTGTCATTGGGTTGTAATCCATTACTACCATTATTTATTTTAATGCTCAAATTTGTCCCAGATTTTGTCAGTGGGCATTTCTTTAAGATGGCTTCTATGTCCTTTTAATATGTCTCCATCATTTTTGAGCACTTTTTTACTTCCTTACACTAGAAAATGATTCAGGCTTATCTTGTACTTCCCTAGATTAGGGGTGGGAACCGAGGGAGGTCAGGCAGTTGGAATACGTAGCTGAGGTTACACAAAGTCCACACCAAATTCACACCATACGAACCTGCTGATGAGGATTTCCCTGCTGGGATAGCCACCCACTCCTTATGGGGTCCAGGTACAGCGATTATAGCTGAACTATCCCTGGGTCTTGTTTTTACTCATTCAAGAATCAAAGTCCAGTTGGATGGCTTAGGCCAAGTGCCTATCCCAGACGGTGAAGAGTGGGAGAGGGGCATAGATGCCAGAAAGAGGGAGAGCTTCAACTTACTAATATTGTCCACAGCAGGGGACTGTGCAGAAAGAGGAAGGTTATTTGAACATGGGGTGACCAATAACCCCTTCCCCCAATATCTGCTTCACAGTTGGAGAGACAGAGATACAGACATAAGTAAAAGAAAAAATTGGAAAGATTATGCACCAAACCAGTGGCATACTAGTAAATATTTAACAAAAGCTCTGGCGCAGGTTCCAGGGGTGAGCCCTTATTTATAGCATTCACCTATTTCTATTGTATAAATACTTCCACCATGGCCAATTTGATATATGACATCAAGACAGAGTTGGGAAGAGATGTGTAGTAGGTCACCATTACATAGTATTTCCACCATACAGTTACTATAGATATAAACAACTTCAAGAGGTATGGGAAAATGCAGTAAAATATTTAGAAGGTGATGAGTTTTGACTATTTGTAACTTTGCTTTAATAAAATTTATTTGTGAGTTTGTATAATTTAATTTTTAACTAAAGTTGTCTTTAACAACTGGAATGCACAATTCTGGAAAATTCAGCAGCTGTCTCTTATGAGCTAATGTGAAGCCCCAAATTGTTTTAGTGTTTTTTTCCGATGGTGGGAAAAGCATATTTTTATTGATTTATTTTTTAAGTTTTTATTTTTAAAAGGCAGGATTAGGCATGTTTAAAAATTCTATGTGTGTTTTTAAATATGAATTTCATTTTATTGTGTGTTCACCACCCAAAGTCAAGTCTCCTTCCATGGATCACCATGTATCCTCCCTTACACTGAGAAGATATAAACCCAGGATTTTTTGTCAACAATCTTGTTATGTTGTGGAGAGTGAAGCCAACACAGAGGAAAGAAGAGCCAGGTGGTGGGAAGAGACAGGATCCTTTTGACACTGAATGAGTGCCTGGGTCAAGCCACATCCAAAGCCTGACTGATCTGTTACGCCATTTTAGTTCCTTAAGCCAATGAGTTTTCCCTGTTGCTCAAGGAATTTTAAGTCAGATTCTCTAAAAGAGTATTGATTAATTTGCTACAGTAGAGCAAGGCTAACCTGCGCTCTCTAAAGCTAAAGACTGGTATTTCTCTGAGAAGGAGCCCCTCTCTCTCAAGCTCTCCCCAGTAAGTTCTCAAGTCCCCAGGAGACTCCTCACGTCTGGTCAGCAAGCTAATTCTCTGCCACTTCCTTCTAACTAGGCTCTCTGGGGATGAAGAGTGGCCCCCTCATTCTGCAGAATCAAAGAGCGGTAACACTGTCTCAGCCATCCAGTAAAACAGTTGGGAGATAGCCATGGTGGGCGCCACCATATCCTCACCTTCTTAAGGCACTTGAGGTCTGGGTCCAGAAAGCTGAGGTCGCTGGTGCCCCATCCAAGCTGCACCTGCTTTTTCTTCTTAGTGCCACTTATGGGAGCACTCGTGCCAGGCGCTATGCTACGCATTTTACGTTCATTCTTATATGTAATTCTCATAGCAACCTGAAGAGTAGAGATAATTACTGTATCTCCATTGAACAGATAAGAAAACAGAAGCTCAGAAAGTTCAATGACTGAGTCAGGGCGTCACAATTAGTAAGTGACAGAACAGGTTTCCAAGACTTGCCCTTGAATTGTGGCCGCTAGGGATGGAACTATAGACAGCGGGGCGGGGGGGGGGGGGGCGGGGGAGGGGACCGGACGAGAGAAAGGGTCACAGAAGACATATTTGGGACTGTAGGAAGTTGAAAGGGTCGCTTCAGAAGCTGCTTAGGGGTGAGATAGGGCGGGGTCCCAGGGTCCGGCTAGAGATGCTGTGTGCCCCGCAGCGACCCAGGCGGCAGTGGGATTTTCCGCCCGCCAGCAGTCTGGCGTGCCAGGTGCAGGCGGCTGGTGGGGCGGGGCTTCTCTGGGCCCGCCCCTTGCCCAGGTGTGGAGCCCGCGACCCCGGCCGGAAGGGAAAGAGCTCCCCAGCTGTGCTGGCCCGGGTTAGGGTTCCCTGAGAGGCAGGCTGTTGAGCCAGGCGTGCTCGGGAGGGTCTGAGAGGGCGCCTCGAGACTAGCCCCACCGAACGGGCCTTTGGCGGGGGTGGACGAGGGGGGGCGCCGCGCCCAGCCTGGCCCAGGTGCCGTCTCCGGGGGCGGAGTTTGGGAACCCGGCCTCGGGAGCTTCCCGGCCGGACCGGCGGGCGGGCGTCGAGGCACAGAAGCCGAGGAAATAAGGCAGAGCTGGGTGGCGCGGGGAGAGCACAGGGCGGGCAAACGCGCCAAACCGCCAGCATGTTCTCTCGAAACCACCGGAGTCGGGTCACCGTGGCCAGGGGCTCCGCCCTGGAGATGGAGTTCAAACGCGGCCGCTTCCGACTCAGCCTCTTCAGCGACCCACCCGAGGTGAGAGCCCCGCGTTCCTTCCCTTCGTCTACCCGGCTCCCTCAGGCCCCGCCGCTGCGCCCCCACCCGCGCGCACGCCGCGGGGCGGAGACGCCGCGGGCCGCGTCTGAACCGGTGGTGGTTGACTTTAAAAGTCAGGCGCGGACCCACAGTCTGCGCGTTGGTCGGACCCCAGACACTCCCCGGCCAGATGGGACGATTTGCCTCTGCCTGGACAAACTTCGGTTGGTCTCAATTTAAGGGGCCCCGGGCTCGATTCCCAAAATGGGTCTGGCGCCTCGCGGGCATCCCTGGGCGCAGGGCGGCGGGCGGCAAGGTGGGCCCCAGCAGCTCGGACCCTTGGCTTGGACGCCCGCTCCTCCCTCCGGCCGCCAGCCCCGGGTCGCAACCTGTCTCGACCGTCTGGGACAGCCTCCACCGTCTGTCTCGACTTTCAGGCCAGGTCGGTTCATTTTGCACAAGCCCTCCGCAATCACTCCTCTGAGCCGCTGAAAGGCTGGGAGGGTGTGTCTGGGCGGGGGTGGGGGAGTCCCTTTTAGTGATCTGAGGTTCTCACACCCAGACTTTCAGCCTCCTTTCCTGGGTCCTGAGAGGAATTCGGCCCTTAGTCTGACAGTTTTCTCCCGGGCCCAGCGCTCCCCACGGTGCCAAGGTCTGAATCCCACCTGTAACTCACTAGCGAGGTTTGGGAGGGGCTAAGCGGACGCGTAGCGACAGCTAGGAAGCTGTCCGAGGTCAGATCTCCTTCCCTGCTGGGCCTGGAAGGGTTAAGTGAGGGGGCCTTCCTCCAGTCACCCTCTTCCTCCGGGCCGGGATTCCAGGCCTGGCTTCTGCCCTCCACCACCACCCCCGCCCCCCGTCCCCTAGCCTGCCCAGAACAAAGGCCCATTCACACGCGTCCCGGTGTGGTGTCCCGGACCTTCTCTGACTCAGAAGCTAGTGAACTTGGTGGAGAGGGCCCTTGTCGGGTCCCCCAAAAGCAACCCCGCCCCAGGCCGGCGTGGGAGAGTGAGGGGCGAGGCCAGGAGGAGGGGCCTGGGAGCTGGGGCCGCCCCGGGACGAACCCGGCCTGCTGGGGCCAGCGCTGAGGAGCCGGGGCGGAGCCGCAGGGCCCAGCCGGCCGCCCTGGGGTGTGTGACTCCGTAAGCTTGGGGGTGGGGGGGGGCGGGGGGAGGCAAAGCTGCAGCTGGCTGGGAATCGGTGCTGGTTTCCTGTCTGGAAGGGAAGGGGCCTGCAGAGGGGAGCGGGGGCAGCAGCAGACAGGCACACCCCTGACTTCTCCCTCCCTCTTCTCCCTTCTGGAAAAGCGAGGTAACTGTGAGCCCAGGGTGGGGCGGGCTGGACAGGGCCCCCACGCTGGAAAAGGTGGCCCTGGGGGTTAGGCTGCATTTACACCTTTGTCACACTCCCTGGGCTCACTCTCCCAAGTCCTGGCCTCCATTCCTCTTCTTCCTCAAACTAAGCCAGAAACCCTCTCAGAAAGCTCCAGCCTGTTGACAAACTCCAGGACTCTGTAGAACCTACGTGAGGCGTCCCTTCCCTGCCCCCTTCCAGCTGTGCCTGCCCCTCAGGCCCTACAGGCACACAGAATCTCTGTCCACCCTGCCAGGGATGTGGGCGGAGGCTGGGGAGGGGCCAGAGTCGGAATGAAAGGGCCTTTTTCTTCCACAGCTGGGAGAACAGCTGCCACCAAAGCAAGACTGGACACTCTGTGCCCAGAGCCCCCTCTGCAGCTAACGTCCCCTCCTGGAACCCCTTATCCTCACCTCACTTTCTTTTCCTCTCATGCCTGGCTCCACCTACCAGGGCCCTGGAACATCGGTAGGCAAGGAAAGTTTGTCACAGCTGCCAGAGGGGTCTAACAGAAGTGCAGAGGGACAGGGGCAGCCTCTGCCCTCTGTCCAAGAGCTGCCCACCTCTTTCAAGACCAGGGGAGCAGTGGGAGGAGGAATTGTGGAGCAGTGTGGTGCCTGCCCACCCCTTCCCCCTGGAGGGGTTGACAAGGGAAGGGGCACTAGGGGGCACAGAGATGCAGGACAGATTGCACATCCTGGAGGACCTGAATATGCTCTACATTCGGCAGATGGCGCTCAGCCTGGAGGTAATGACCCCTGTCCCCCCACCCCCACCCCCAGTGCACCTCTTTGGCATGTATCCCAGCCCCAGTCTCTGCCCAGCCCAGCCCTGCTGGGGCTGAGGGGGGAGGGCAGGCCTGCTCAAAGTGGGGAGAGGAACAGGTGGTTCTGTATCCCCTCCGTTGGGTGCTGCGTGTGGATCAGTCAGAGTATATGTTGACAACAGGGTCTTCACACCTGCATCTGGAAGCCCTATGGGTGGGCGTGGATGTGTGTTCTGTGGCTGAAGGTCCATTTAGATATGGGAAGAAAAGAGGAGTTCAATATGAGAGAAGCTTGCAGGAAGGATGTGGCTCTTCCTAGAGAAGGGGAAGGGGCTCTGGGGCAGGATGTAAAGATTTTGCTGGTCCTGGAGATGACAAGGAATTGTTTACTCATTTATTTACTCTTAAACACATTTATTGAGTAGCTACTATATGCCAAGCTCCTTTTTAGATCATGGGATACCTTAGTGAACCAGACAGGAAAGGTCCATTCTACCAGAGAACAGACAATAAACATGCAAACACATAAATAATCTCACATAGTGAAATTATGATGTAAACGAGGGGATAACCATCATGAGTAGTAGGGAGGGCAGCATTAGATGTGGAGGTCAGGGAAGGCTTCTATGAGGAGATCTTTGGGCTGAGACCAGAAGGATATGAAGATATGTGAAGACTGGAGGAAGAGCTTTCCAGATAGAGGGCATAGCAAGCACAAAAGCCCTTAAAGGGGGATGAGTTTCAGTTCACTGTGGCTGGAAATAGTTGGGGTCAAGCTCATGGGCAGGGACCAAATTATGCAGGGTCTTGAAGGCCATGACAAGATGCTTAGATTTTACTCTTGCTGTATGTTGGCCCATGGCAGGGTTTTACACAGGAGAATGACTCATCTAATGTTTTAAAATGATGGCTGCTGAGAATAGGCTAGGTCAGGGTGGGGGTGGGAGAGAGGAAGGTTGGAAGCCGGGTAGCAGGAGCCAACCAGAAAGAAGGTTGTTACAGCCCTGGGGGAGTGAACCTGGTGGTGTGGATGAAAGTGTTCACGGTGGAGATAAGAGGGGGTGGATTTCAAATGTTGGGGGTAGATCTGACAGGGCTTGCTGATGGATTGGATGTGAGGGGTGAGGCAAAGGGAGGACTCCGGGATGATTCCCAGGTGTGTGGCTAAGCAACTGGGCAGTGTGGCAATTGATTGAGATGGGGAAGATGGAGGAAGCTGTGGAAATGAGCGCCTGGACTTGGCAAGGGTTTTCTGCTGAGGGAAGTCAGAGGCAGGACTACAAAGAGTCTAGATCAAGAATAGCAATTTATTTCATTTGTCGCCTCTTGGCCCCCACCCCAACTCCCTGGATCAGAGAGACATTACTAGTCAATCATCACTTATTATCAGCAAGCTTAGACATGGCCTCCAAATCTTTCTCAGCACAACCATGGCATAAATTGCGCAGGTTGTTTCCTTCACAAGGGCGCCAGGCGGAGTCAGGAGTCAGGAGTCCTGACCTGCTTTTGGGCTGCATCAGGAGGGGGCACCTTTATCTAATTTGTTTGCCTAGAGAGGCTCACCTTTTTCTAGTGTGCAGAAAGGTGCCCAGTGAGCCTTTTGGGATTCTGACACTACTTAATGTCCTGTGTTGGCACGTAACAACCTATTTCCATCCCTTGTCCTCTGCACTATCCATGTTACCAGTTACATGTGGCTATTTAAATTTATGATTTAATTAAAATGAAATTAAATAAAAAATTTAGTTCCTTAATTGTTCTAGCCACATTTCAAGTACCAGATGACTATTGAATATTTCCATCATTGCAGGAAATTTTATTTCTCAGAGCTGGTCTAGGTATTAAAATGTTTAAATTCTGCATCCCCTCTCCCCCAACCATGTAATTTTTCTTCATGGCAGATCTGCCCATGTTCTGGACCGAGGAGGGGGCTTAGATCTCTCTTCTGTCACGTCTTCTTCAGTCATGGGCTGAGGGTGCTGTGTTGTTTCTCCATGAAGCTCAGCAGTCCCCTCTTCTGCCCATTGATATTTAGGAGTTGGCAAGGGAGGTAGTCATGGGAGAGTAAATCTAAGATTTTCTGGAGGAGGCAATTTAAGCTGCAAGTAAAAGGGAGGTGGGAGTAAGAAAAAGCTTGTCTTTAAATATGTCCTGGGTCCAGGTAGAGGTTAGACTTTTCCACTTAATCCCCAAACAATACTATGAAGGATGTGGAATACTCCCCCACTTTACAAACTGAGGGCATAGAGAGAGGTTAAGTTCTCATAGCTAGTCAAGTGCCTAAGTGAAGATTTGAGAACTTAGCCCTGGTGGATATTTTGAAGGGAAGAGAAAGTGAAGCAGAGCAGGAAGTCAGGGACAGAAGAGAGGGGGAGGGACAGGAAAGGATGTCCCTGGAGGGCCACATTTGTGTGTTTGGGTTTCTGCCCATTACTCATCCTTCTTCAGCCTGTTGGGTCCTGACCCAGGTCCAGCTGACATCCAACTCTGGGCTCTTTCTCTAGAGAGTCTGGTGAAAATGCTGCCTCTTTGGGGAGAGGGGGTGTGTGGGTGGGGAGGGGGTGACAAGACCCTGTCTCTGCAGTAGGTGGGGAGATGGGCAAAAAGCACAGGGATCTAGAAACTACACCAGGATTCCTGAGATGCTCTGCCTGAAGGACTGGGAGACAGGATTTCTAGGCCGTGGGAGAGAACGGTTTTAGAATCAGAGGGCGGCAGGAAGGGTGCCTGGTCCTTAAATCAGGCTCATCTAGGCTGGGCCCAGCGACTTCTGCAGGCTATTGCTCCAGTTTGTACACTATCCTCCTCCCCAATGCTCTGGGGAAAGGGGGTCACCTTGGAGGGCAACCGCACAGGGCAGGGACCTCCCTCCCAGCCTCCTGCAGCTCCAGCTCCTGCTATGTCCCTGAAGTCCTTTCCAGGACAACAGGGTGCTCCCAAAGGTGGTACCATAGCACTGGGACTGGTCTCCTCTGTGATCCCGCCAACGAGAGCCCAGGAGCTCAGAGCCTAGTGTGATCAGGCTCACAGTTGGACCGCCTGCGTCCTGGAACCCTTCGGCAGCTCTCGCGGCAGTTGGGAGCTGATGTCACCGGTGCCCTGAGCGCCGCGGGCTGGGCGAGGCAGCTGAGCGGGCACCCAGACAGTACATCTACCCGGACCAGCGCACTGGGGGCGCTGCGGCGAGGCACGCGCGCAATGGCCAGGGCTAGGGAAGGATCCGTGAGTGCTGGGGCCGGGATGGAGAGGCCAGTCAGGAGGGGCCTTGAGGATGCCTGTTTTCCCCCTTCCCCGCCCCAGCTTTGTGGAAGAAGCTGGATGCAGAATGGGATGGAGGTTGGCAAGCAGGGAAGATTAGTAGAGGTGGGACCCTGGTGCAGACAGACCCAGAGCAGCTGGGAGGAATCTGTGTAGTCTGGGAGGGCTTCCTGGTGGAGGAGACTTTGGGACCAGATTGTTTTTTGTCTGAACGGTCAGGGAGGGAAATAGATGGATAGTACTGAAGTAAGGAGTGATGAGACTCTCACCTTGCTCAGTGGACTAGGAAATAGTGAAGGGAGAATCTGCAGGGAGGCTCAACAAGCCTTTTGGAAGCAGGAATTTAGAAAATTCAGGTCTTACAGACTTGAAGACTGGAGCCACCAGGGACAGAAGCAAGGGCACAGGGTGTTGAAGAGACCTGGTATGGGAGAAGGCAGGTTTTGGGTGGTCATTTTCACACCCATCTCCAACCTGATGCCTCCTGAACTGATCTATACATTGTACTGGGGTTAGTCTTCTACCTTCTCTCTGAAGCCTTCCCCATCACTCAGCCAGAAGCAAACAGGGTATATTTTCTGAGAGCATGTTTATGCCATGACATAGCACTTATGGAGCAGCCATTAATGTCTGCATCTCTCACCTCCTAGCTGCATTTTAAATGGAGCCTTGGACCGTGCAGGGATGTTCCAGTGCTGGTTGGGCAAATGCTACTGCTGCCGAAGTAGCATGATTAAAATGGGCATCTTCACCGTTCATGGATACCATGTGCTGAGCACTATGCTAGTGCTTTACTTTCTGTCTCACTGAATTCTTACAACCCTATAATGTGGGGACTATTTCCATCCTTATTTTATAGATGGGGAAACTAAGTCTCAGAGAGGTTGAGTAAACTGCCCGGTGCTTTTCCCGTAAGTTTCTTCCCAGCTTCTCAAGATTGGCAGAACTGTGATTCAAACCCACATTTGTCTTATTGTCAAATTAGTGTTCTCCTCCTCTGTCCTGTGCCAAGACCTCCAGGGCTCCTTTCTGAGCATAGAAGGTTCCTGAGAATCCTGGTACTTCTCCCAGTACCCCCACTGTGGCCCTGTGCGGGGCCTGCTCAGATCCTCACTCCTGACCTCCTGCTTCACCTGCCTTCCCATCTCTATTCCTTGCCTCTGTCCTTGCAAGTGTGACATAGGGCCCAGTACCTTTTTTCTTTAACTGAGAGTATTAATTTTTTTAAAATTATTTTTAGAGAGAGGGGGAGAAACATCAATGCGTGGTTGCTTCTCATGCATCCCCCACCCCACTCCTGCCGGGACCTGGCCTGCAACCCAGGCATGTGCCCTGACTGGGAATCAAACCAGTGACCCTTTGGTTCGCAGGCCAGTGCTTAATCCAGTGAGCCACACCAGCCATGGCTGAGAGTATTAACTTTTAAAAAAGGCAACACAATTTCCAATAGTACCATAGTAAAAGCGGTACATATAAATAAGGTATCATATCTGTTTTCCATTCCTGGCTCACAGCCCTGCAACCACTACTATTTTAGGCATATCTATATCTATGGATGTGCATGTATATATGTGGTGCACAGATGGTAGCATGCTATAATACTGTTCTACTTTTCTCACTTCATATATTTTGAAGATGGTTTCATAGCTGCACACTCTTAATGTCCCATTTTTTGTCAATTACAGTTGACATTCAATGTTATTGTATTAGTTTCAGGTGTACAGCATAGAGACAAGACATTTATATAATTTATGAAGTTATTGCCCCCTGCCCCAATAAGTCCATTATGCTGTTACTTATTTAACAAGTACCCTGTTGAAGGACTTTTAATCTGGGTGTTTTAAAACAACGCTGCAATGAATATAGCTTTGCCTACATGTGTAACTATATCTGTAGGATAAACTCCTATATATTGGATAGCTGGATCAAAGGGTATGTGAATTTGTAGTTTTCATAGATTTTTTTTTCCAAATTGCTCTCAAAAGATGCTGAAGGAATGTATACTACCCCCATCAAATGCATGAGGGCATCTGTATTTTTACAAAGCTACTCTGATTATTCTCGGGCAGCTGAGGTTGAAACTCTACCCCTGCCCTTGAGGTACCTCAAACACAAGTTTCTTGTCAGTTTTTCTTGGGCCACACCCCACTCGGGAACTGGAGGGTGATTCTGCCTGTTCCCTGACTGACATGTCCTTCTCATCCTTCTCCCTACTCTGGCTAGGACACAGAGTTGCAGAGAAAACTAGACCATGAGATCCGGATGAGGGAAGGTGCCTGCAAGCTGCTGGCAGCCTGTTCCCAGCGGGAGCAGGCTCTGGAGGCCACCAAGAGCCTGCTGGTGTGCAACAGCCGCATCCTCAGCTACATGGGCGAGCTGCAGCGGCGCAAGGAGGCGCAGGTGTTGGGGAAGACAGGCCGGCGGTGAGCAAGGGGAGGCAAGGCCTTCTGGGGGTTAGTGGTACAGTGTGTGTGTATGCAGTGTGTGGATTATTACCCTAAAGCTGACCTTCTCACATTGGGCCTGGAAGACACCTTCATGTTTTGCCACCATAGTGTGCTACGCAGAGGTGCTCTAGTGAGGAGCTAGGGCTAGATTCAGGAAAGCCAGGATTTTGGGTGAAAGGCTGGCAGTTCGCGCGATAGTAACGCAGAAACACTAATTTGCTAATCCCTGACTGTGATCTGACAAAGTTGTCGGGCTGGCTTCTAGAAACCCAATTTTCTCAAAGTCAGTTCATCAAATGACCAATTTGCTGAATGGCCAATTTGCCAGAAACTGACAATACTTTATTGTACCTGGGGTTCACCATCAGAGGCAGATATTGGGAAAAGAAATAATAATAAATCATTTAAGGGAAAGCCTATCCCTTCATACAAATTAGATTATGCAATCCAAAAGGTTAAGCTTCTTTCTGAATATGAAACACAAGCTATACTAACATTAGACTCTGCTGATCTGACAAATCTGCAGTGAAATGGTTGAGGTGATGCTCTGGTAAAACTGAAATATGGAGAACATTCCTGGCAAATTGATCATTCTAAGAACTGGACATTTTTGGTAAATTGGTTATTTGTAGGATTGACTTGTGGCAAAGTAATTTACTTGACCCCACAGGCTGAGTGGGAGAAGGCCCCAGCTCAGCCATGAAGGCTGAGACAAGAAGAGGTTGCCAGGAGCCCTCCAGAGCTCACGCATGAAGCCACAGGGAAGGCAGAAAACCCATTCCATGCCTGTCCCATAGAGCTAAGGGAAGGGCAGGCAGGCAGGGGAACAGCTTCTACTGGGAGTTTGATGTCTCCTGAGAGGCAGCCATCAGCAGTCTCTGCCCTGTCCACAGGGCCTAGACAGCATGACCTGAGGTGCACGCCAAGTCTTTGACAGCTAACCACACTGACAGCGTCACATCATTTAGCTTAAGGCCCGACTAAGTTGCTGATTACATCACTGGCATTATGAATTAGTACAGGCAAACTGTCTGTTGTCACCTTAGGAAGTGACACACTAAATGAATCCTGATGGTGGGCGGGAAGGTGAGGCTGGGTGGGGAAGTGAGGAAGGCCAGCTGTCTGGGGCCTTGCAGTGGGGCCCTGGGGAACTTGCAGCACTGGGAAGGTACAGCCTATCTAACCAGGGCGGGTAAAGGAGAAATCAAAGCTGAGGAGGAGGAGAATGGTTTGTGAAAAATGAAACACAAATGTTCCCTACTTGGGTTTTTTCCTTTCACTAAAAACTGATCCACTTGATTTTCTGGCTGACCCAGTACCCTCCTATATCTAAGAAGTGGTAATATGGTGGAGATGACCAGCATCCCTTATTGTAAAGTAAAAAGAAAAGAAAAGAAAAGAAAAGAAAAGAAAAGAAAAGAAAAAACCTGTAAACTCCTTCGGGCCTGCGGTTTAGTGGAGGAGAGCCCTTGAAAGAGAATCTCTCTCTGCGGGCCCCTGTCCACTCAAGACCCACTGGTTCCTGGCAGGGGTCTGGGGTGGTGGTGAGGGAGGGTGCTTGGAGGGGGGGGGTGGAGTCCAGAGCTTGTATTGAGTGTGAGCTGCCATGCCTCTAGTGTCTCTAGCAACCCCCTGGGTTTAGTTGATGACTCAAACAGTCCCTCAACCCTGCAATGTCAGCCTGGCGGGGGTTGCCTGGGCTAGGGGTGGGGTGGGTGGTCCTAGAGCCCTTGGAAACCAGAACCAGGGGGAATAGTGTTTGGTGGCCATGCCACGACATTGTGATTTACCCACAGGCCTTCTGACAGTGGGCTGTCTGCTGAGCGCTCCCCCTGCCGAGGCCGGGTCTGCATCTCTGGTAAGAAGCACAGCCACCCCAGCCCCTGGGCTCCTTGCTCAACCACAGGATCTCCTGCCCCATCTCAACATTTATTCCTAACCCTCTGCCCCTTAGACCTCCGGATTCCACTCATGTGGAAGGACACAGAATATTTCAAGAACAAAGGCGGTGAGTCCCACACACACTGGAATATATTCAGGGGAGTGACCCTGATGTTGAAAGCTCCGGCGGGTAACTTTTTTCCTTAGCTGTTTTGCCCTCTTTGCCCCCAGACCTGCACCGCTGGGCTGTGTTCCTGCTGCTGCAGCTAGGGGAAGACATTCAGGACACAGAAATGATCCTGGTGGACAGGACCCTCACGGACATCTCCTTTCAGAGCAGCGTGCTCTTGTGAGTACCCCATCCGTGTGGCTCTCTCCTCTTTCTACTCTGCCCCAGTGTTCTGATGAGGTAGCTACAGGGAAGGGGAGGAGAGGGAGGAAGGCAGATGGGCCTTCCCTGGGGAGCTGTCCTGAACTTGTACCACCCCATCCTTCCCCCACCCCCATCCCTCATGCCTCCCTGGACTTCCCCTGGACCATCCTCCTCTCTTCTTCCCACACTCCTATAGCACTGAGGCAGGGCCAGACTTTGAACTTCGACTGGAGCTGTATGGGGCCTGCGTGGAAGAGGAGGGGGCCCTGGCTGGTGCCCCAAAGAGGCTTGCCACCAAACTCAGCAGCTCCCTGGGCCGGTCCTCTGGAAGGCGTGTCAGGGCATCACTGGAGAGTGCTGGGGGTTCAGGCAGCAGTCCCATCCTGCTCCCCACCCCGGCTGTAGGGTAAGGCCCTGCATTCATTCCCCCATTGCCCTCAAATGTCTATCCTGGCCAGGGGTGACCTCTGAGCAGTGGAGAGCTTGCAGAACCTACTTTGTACTGCTCCCAGGACGTACAGGCAGACATGTGTGAGCAGTGGCCACATGGCTGGGATGCACTCAGAGTTGGGCCCAAGCCAAATGAGATAACCAGTAGGAAGGCAGGAAGTCCTAGGCTCTGGGGTCTTCACTTTTTTGCAGCAGCAAATGCATCTTACATGGGTAGAACAGAGCACCCTGGTTGGAGGAGGGTAACCTGGGCTCTGTGGCGGTGCCTACAGGAGTCTGGAAGCACCCTGTGGAACCACTGGGACTCTGAGGACAGTTTGAGAACAACTAGGGTAATGAACAGAATGCTGATTTTGGAGACAGATATGGGTTCAAATTCTAGCTCCACCATCTACCTATCAAGATATAAATTACGGGCAAATTTCTTAACCTCTCTATGCCTCAAGCTACCTCATCTACTAACTAAAGAATGCCACTGACCTCCCAGGGCTGTGATGGGAATATAGTAAGATAACATATATAAAAAGCACAGAACCTGGCACATAGCAGGAGCTCACTAAATATTTGTCCCCATCTCCTATGGGGGAGGCAAGCTAGTTTCCCTTGTGGCTGCCTAATGATGGGGCAGACCTGCTCAGCACTATATATAGCTCCTGCCATCTAACACGGCCCTCACATGCTCCTCGCTTGCTGAGGCCCACTCCTTGGTATGTCCTGCAGTGGTCCTCGTTACCACCTCTTGGCTCATACCACGCTCACCCTGGCAGCAGTGCAAGATGGGTTCCGCACACATGACCTCACCCTCGCCAGCCATGGTGAGTATGTGTGCGTGGGTGACGCTGGATGGTGAAAAGAGGGGCTGTTGGATGGTCCCCTTCTCATTCTTCACCCTCACCCTGCACTTCCTCTCCCCCAGAGGAGAACCCTGCTTGGCTGCCCCTTTATGGTAGTGTGTGTTGCCGCCTGGTGGCCCAGCCTCTCTGCATGACTCAGCCTACTGCAAGTGGTTCCCTTAGGGTGCAGGTGAGCACCCCTGAGGAGTGGAAGGGAACAGGGAGAAGGCAAAGGAGAGCTGGGTCACCTGGGAATCTTAAGAACTACTAAAAAATCAAGACATGGGTGGGAGGAGAGGTATGGCAAGACAAGAGGAGGTTCAGAACGGGGGGTGGGGGCAGGAAGAAGCAGATTCTTGTTGGAGGGCTGGGAAAAAGCGTGTTGGGAGGTGTGACTCCCCCAGGAAACCTTGAGTCATCTATGCAGCAAGCTGGAGAGCGGCAGGACTGGGCACGAGTGCATGGGGTCCTGAAGGGCACAAGCCTCTTCTGCTACCGGCAATCTGAAGATGCAGATACTGGAGAAGAGCCGCTGTTTACTATCACATTCAACAAGGTGATGGGTCCGCTGGCGGGCAAGCCACCAGGTGCTAGGGCCTGGAGCCTCTCTGTCAGGCCCTAGGAGGGTGGGTACAGACTTTAGAGAGATCAAAGCCTCCTGCTCCTCATAGCACCACACCCAACTCCAGGTCTGGGAATGATGACCGTGTTCTCCGTGACCAGCATCCCTGGAAAAGAGTTGTCCCCTCCTCTTCCCAACCCCAGTCCCTGCCTATTTTCAGAGAGATTCTATAGCCAGCTTAGGATTTTTCATCCACCTTCCATCTTCCCTCTCAGATTCTAATTTGCATCTATTCTACTCTTTCTGGGTTTCCTCTCCCAACTCAAGTCCAATGACCCCTCTGTTCCCTAGCCCTTTTGCTGACTTTACTGCAGACTAATGGAAGTAGTGAGGGACATTAGGCCTCAGCATTCCTGCCAGCCTCTGTATCTTCCCCAGCCCACCCTCTTTCCCTGTCTCAATCTGCTGCTTTTTCCTGACTGAAGATCACCTGTCTCATCCTCAGTCCTTCCCTGCCATTCCTTCCCACTCTGTCTAGTAGGAGACAAATGAGGTTTGGTAAAAGCCCCAAAAGCTCCTCTTTCTAAGGCAGGGATGATCAAACCCACGTGAAGTCAATGCTGACTTCTGTACCCAACGTGAAGTTGGAAGCAGACCCTTTTTTCTCTTGCAGGAGACTCGGGTCCAGGCAGGGGAGCTGGACCAGGCCACAGGCCGGCCCTTCACCCTGATCATCAGTAACCAGTATGGGGAGGACAAGGTGACACACATCCTTCAGACAGAGAGTCGGGGAGCCCTGCAGAGCTGGATGGAGGCTTTGTGGCAGCTTTTCTTTGACATGAGTAAGAGGAGGGGCCTGGATTGAACCTTTGGGAGGAATTGGGGTTTGTTACTTTTTACTGTAGGCCTCTGTTTCAAGAATGTGTGGAAGGAAAAGTAGCAGTGGCAAGGGTAGCCTGGCCCTTTCAGTCCTCCCCCTCTCCATCCCCAATCACTGCTTACCCTTCAGGCCAGTGGAAGCAGTGCTGTGATGAAATCATGAAGATTGAAACCCCCGCTCCCCGGAAAGCGCCCCCGGTACTGGCCAAGCAGGGGTCCTTGTACCATGAGATGGGTGAGTGAGTACTCCGGGAACTTGATGGGAGGTGGGACTGGAGGCTTTAAGGGAACTCAGATAATGGAAACAGACCAAAGGTACACTTTGGACCTAAGGCACGCTCTGGGGACTCGAGTCCCACCCAATCCTGCTGAGTTCCTTTCTCTCCTCCAACTCTTCATAGAACCACTTCTACCAAAGTTCAAAACAAAACCCCAAAGAACAAGATTCATTTCATGGATTTCTTTCCTAATTTCTTCTTTTTTGTTTCCCTTTCTGCCTGTGGATTCCTGTCTTTTCCTCTGACCTTCACTTGCTTGGCACTGCTTTCATTTTCCTCCTCTTTCTTGATTTCTTCACCCACCTCTGCCTACCCCCCTCCTCCCCAATCCTGTCCACCCTGCACCCTGTATCCCATAGTCTTATCAGAGCCTGTGGCTCCAGGGGGCCCAGGTGAGGGGCTGCTACTACAGGATAACGAAATCTCAGCCGAGATCCGGGCTTTGCTTTCCTCCTATTACAGTGACAGGTGATGGTCAGGGCTGGATAGGCCTGGGGCCTCAGCTCTGACTAGCCGCCTCCCCTCAACCCCTTCCTGGTGCCACAGCTATTGAGCCTCTGGATGACATCGCAGCGGTGACAGACATTCTGGCCCAGCGAGAGGGCGTGAGGCTGGAGACGCCCCCACCCTGGCTAGCCATGTTTACAGACCAGCCTGCCCTGCCTAGTCCCTGCTTGCCTGCCTCAGTGGCCCCAGCCAGGACCCACCCCCTACCCTGGGGACGTCCCCGAACATTCTCCCTGGATGCTGCCCCCCCAGACCATTCCCCTGGGGCTTCCCGCTTGGTTGCTCCTCTTCCCCCGCATCGATCCCCACGATCCAGAGGCCTCTGCAGCAAAGGCCCACCCCGCACTTGGCTCCAGTCACCAGTGTGAGAAAGTTGCTGCAATGGGATCTGGCCAGAAGAGGATGACCTGTGCGCAGCTGGGCCCTCGATCCGGCGCTGTCCGTAGCAGGTTGGCCAGCTTGGCTTCCCCATCCTCAGCTGGACTGGGGGTAGGTTGGGAATGGGGAGCAGAAGCCCCTCTTAAACTATGGTTGCCATGGTGCTGAGGGACTCATTCCCAGGGCTGGCTGGGACCCCTAAACCCTTCCTGGGAGAAACTGGAACCAACCCTGCCCTACCTCCTGAACTAACCAGCTTTGAGGATGGCACTGAAGCACGCTGGGAGGGAACACAACTCCCTTGTGACTCCCACATCAACCATTAAAATTATTTAACAGCAGGCTTTACCTAGTTCTTGACGATGGATTACCTTGTCTGCTTGGTCTGGACCTGTCCTTTCCGCTCTTCCTGGAGCTTAGTTCACTGGTTGTGAAGGATGACTCTGATACTGAGTAATTAGACAAGGGCTAGGTACTGAAGGAGGTACTTTATAAATACCATAGGGAGAAAGGAGGGCTTCTCTGCTCTCACATACTGCTGAATCTCAGGATTTCAGCGAGGTCGTAGCCAGTCACAGCCAAAGAGCTGCCTGAGGGATCACAGAATCGGGCACCACACACCTGAGTGTCGGGCACACATTCGCCATGACAGTGTTCCACCTGGGGGAAAAGAGGGCTGCTCAGGGCCCGCTGCCCTTCGCTCGGGCCCCCCATTCCACTCTTCTCTCCACACACACCTGAATGCAGCCACTCTCTAGGCTTCTGCTCAGCTTCCAGATATGTACAAAGGTGTCCTCGGCTGCAGAGAGTAGCTGTTAAAAAAAGGCAGGGAGGACAAGTGGGAGTCAACGCGCTGACAGGACTGGTAGGGGCTGGAGTGCTACACCAAGTGGCAAAGACAAGCCTGTAGGGTTCCTTTCAACATCCGGCACCAGGGATAAGGGTATGCAGGGATGCAGGAGGAGACTGACCTTGCCCACCTCCGGAGCCAGGTCCAGGGCAGAGATGGCCCGGGCGTGGGCGTTGATCTGGATGTGCAGAGTTCCCGTCCTGGCCTCATACAGACGCACTTGCCCGTTCCCATAGCCTGCTGCTACGATCCCCTGCCACAGCTGCACAGAAGTGCATGGGGCCCTGCAAGGGCAATGCCCCACTTTGATTTCCCCAGACCCAAGCTCCCTCCCTGTCCTGAAGCTGCTTCAGGAAGGCTTCAGCCCCTTTGCCTCACCTACCCAAATCCTGGAATTCGGGTCAATAATTTGAATTCAGGACCTGATCGCCAGATGCACAGCAAGCCTGAGTCATCTGCTGTCACTATGTCAGCCATGCAGTCCTGTGGGGAAAGGCAGGGTCAGCCCTTCCCTTTCTCCCCTGTTGGGTCCTCTATACAGGGGAAGGGAGGCAGTACTTGCATCTTGACCTCTCTAGGGAAAGGGAAGAAATGGAGCCGTTACAAGCTGGACCCATGGTCCCCTCAGGAAGCATAAGATGCTTCCCTCACATTCCTGTAAGTCTCCTCACCCTCCCTCCCCATACACACCATGTGTTAGGAGGGGGTAATAATTGTACTCAATGGATGGAGGATGAAACTGATGCCATAGTGTTATGACCTTCTGGAGGTCTTAGAGTGAGCCAGTCACAGTCATAACTAAACTCAGCCCCTTGACACCCAACCCCATAGGCAGCCAACATAGTCATGGGCCCAGCTCTGGGCCAGATTCAGTAAAGGATATGAGTTAGAAAATACAAACCATGTTCTCAAGAGGTTTGCAATCCAGTTAGGGACAGAAGAGTTGTCTTTGAGGACAGTACAAACTCAGGGTCTAGCTAAGGGAGATCAGTGGGAGCTGGAACAGGGGGAAGGCTTTCTGGAGAGGGTGGCCCTGGAAGTATAGGACTTGCCAAGTTCAGAGAAGGAAGCTGCACATGTCAGAGCTAGAAGGCATCTTAGAAACCATCTTGTCACAACTCAATTCACTCCAGTATTGAGAAGTGTTAGTGAACTATCAAATGCCACGTAAATATAAAGTATCCTGGCTTCATCACTGGACCTGAGGTTGCTGAAGCCTAGGAATGTGCTGCAATTTGCCCAAAGTCATCCAGCTGCTTAGTGGTAGAGCCAAGACTGGCATCCAGGTCTTCTGCCTCCAAAGGCGGGGAAGGCTCCCAGGCTTACTGGAATTAGAAGGGGGAATCCACTCACCTGTCCCTGGGCAGGCTCGCTGGCAATGTCTGTGACTGATGTCAGGTGCCCAGCCAGCTCTTCACTCAGCACAATGTTGGGGCCCTTGGCTGGGATATCAAATACCAGTACCCGGCCTGACCACGTTCCTGCAGATGCAGTGAGTCCCTAGTCCTCCCGAGTCTTCAGCTGTCACACTCAGCACTCCCTCCATCCCAGAAACCTTGGTAACAAACCCACCTCTCACCACTCCAACAATCCTGTCGCTCCATGACTACTCTTATTCTCTCCCACCCTGCTCCTCTGAACCCATCCATCGCTCTTTGGAGTCTCTAACTCCCCCTTCACTTCCACCCTTCCCTCTAACTCTCCACAGTTTCCTCAGACCGTCAGCATCCTCCAGTCCGAAGCCCACACCTTTATACTCCAGCGCCCCCCAATGCCCTGCCCTTGGCCCCCTCACCCACGCAGATGAAGTGGCCACTGGAAGCAATTCCTCGGGCAAACACGCCCTGTACTGAGTATAAAAAGGGAAAATTATTAGAAATAGCACTTCCTCCAGCCCCAGGAAACACTCCCTACACACACCCAACTCAGTCCTGCAGGTACCTGGAGAGGCATCTCCAGAGTCCAGCGCGTGCCAATAAACCATGACGGAGCCATCAGATTCATACATCTGGAAGATGAGGGCAAGGGCAGGGGTACAACCCAGCTATCCTTTGCTGTGCTCTGTGCTGAGTGTTACACACTCATGTTAGCCTTAACCCACTGAATTCTCAAAAAAAAAAACCAAAAAACAAAAAAAAACTCTGGCAGGTAGGTACTACTTTTACTCCTATTTTACAGAGAAGGACACTGAGGCTCTAATAAGTTAACTAAATTGCAGCTAGCAAAGGGGCATATATTGGAGAGGGTACTTGGGAATTAAAAAAAGATAGAAGGAATGAAGATGGGAAAAAGGGAAGAATGGGCTAAGCATGTGTAAAACTTGGGAGTGTTTAAAGGCAAGTGCAGAACGGTTTAGGGGACTTGGAAAGGAGTTGAGAAGACTCTAGTCCAGGAGGACAGGACGGTCCTCCTCTTACCTGTATTCCTCGATGTGAGGTGAGTACCAGCAATACACGGAAGGGAAGGACACACCAGTGGACCTGGAAGGGAGGTGGATCACAACAGGAGGAAGTAGTCAGCAGGGAACATGAGGACTCGGAAGAATAGAAATTCAGAGGGCTCGGGAAGGCCTATTCCTTAAGGTTTAGGGAGGAAAGGCAGGGATTAGGACTGGGTTCAGCAACATCACTCTCAACTTCATGCCTCACCTGGGTGATGGGTGGGAGGTTCACTCCAGCTCCCTCCTTAGCGTGGAGCTGGCGCTGAGCCAAGGGCACACCCTCAGAAGCAGCGCTGAGAAGCTGGGCGCTGGGTCCATGGACTACCCCAAAACGTGTGAGGTTGCGGGCCGGCAGCTGCAGCACGCTGAGGTTGTTGCACAGGGCCGCAGCGGAGCCTCGAAGAGGGATGGAACGCTCCCGGCGTAACATCCTAGGGGAAAGACGTCTGAATCACCAAAACCTCAGGGATAAACAGACTACAGCAATGATTCGTGGCTGGGGTGCGGGTGCTGTCATGAGGTAACGGGGGTCCCCCGAGGACGGTGATGGGGGGGGGGTCTGGCATGGGGAGGGTCTCGTGGAGCAAGAGAGGAGAGTCCCAGGGCTGAGTCACGGGGCGATGGGGGATCCTAGAGAAGGTATGGTGACGGCACGGGAAACGGTGGCCCCAAGTGCCCGAGCCAAGGCAGACTGAAGTAGGGTAGTCCCCAAGCCCTTCCACCCTCGTTTCGGCTCTCGAAAGCCCCTGCCCGGGTCAGGGGCCACGCCAGGAGCCCCAGGGCCTCTTGCCTGCCTCCAAAATCTTTCGGTCCCTCCGAATCCGCCGCCACCATAGAGACGACGCACGTACGCAGGCCGTTGGGCGGGACGAACACCAAACGTGCGGAGCGCGGCTCGGTTGCCGAGGCAACTGCGGGCCCGACGAGCCACCACGCACTCGGCGTGGTTGCCGGGGCGACTGCTAGGCTGCGGTGGCGGCGGTTGCTGCGGGGGCGGGAGCTGCTGAAACCCCGAGGTTGGAGCGACTGCGGTGGTGATGGCGCATGAAAGCTCGGTAGGCTTCCTGAAGTTCAGCTGGGGGTTCTCCAGAGCGGGGATCGGCCGTTAAGGTTGATGTTGGGAACCGAGAGTAGCTCCGCGGTATCCGGTGCACGCCCAGCTCACCGACGTTCAAAATTACCGAGGAATCTACGACGTTACTTGGGCAAGAAAACCTACACTTGCATCTCGCCCACTTACACGCTTTATCACACAATGGGAAGCTGAGGGGAAAGGTCAAATGAGAATCCAAGAACAAGAGTTTGGAAACAGCTAATACATGTAATGAGTCTCCATTTAAGTGGATTAACCACAGTTGGTCAGGGTTTGGGGGGAGGCGTTGCCCATTTTAAGAGTTTCAGGAGGAAAAAATGGATTAAGTAACAGCAACCCTGAGGCTGCACTTGAAAATAACATTGTTTTAAAAACAAGAAAATTAAAAATAAAACATTTGAAGAACCTTTGTGTAACAGTGTCCTCTGGCCTCTCTGGTTAGTCCATGTATAGGCATGGCCACTATCACGGGTGATACAGGATGAGAAGCTTGGAGGAGAAGTCTAATGAACCGACTTTCCTGTGCAAGCTCTACCTGCCCTTCTCTGGCCAAGCTTGCTTTGGGTAATTCCCTAGGTATGCCTGTAGGGCTGTTCTCACTAGCAGAGAGGGGAAATGAGGCTTAAGGGATTCTGAATTCCGTGTGAAGTCCAGAAAACCAGATTTGAGGGAGAATGAATTTTGGGGAACATCAGGCATGAGTCAGTAAGCTTGGGGGTGAAGAGGCAAAGGTTTGGAAAGGTTACATTTGGAGGTAAATTTTGGAGGGAACCAGGTTTACATAGACTCTTGTGGGGAAGTGAGGAGGATCCCAAGAATCTGCTAGTGAATTCCTATGTCCTGAAATGAATTTTTGGGACTAGTTTTTTTTTTTCTTTTTAAGTAGAGATTTCTTAATTATAAAGAGATACAATCTCATTGTAAAGAACTTAAAAGGAGAGAAGAACATAGGAGAGAAACATGCCCACTGTTACAATTTTGGTGTTTTCTCTTCAACACATACAGGTTTACATTATTGGAGATCATACTTGATATGTAATTTAGTATCCTGCTCTTTCATTTAACATTAAATCTTAAGTATTTCTCTATGCTTTTGCAAATTCTTCCTAATGATTACCTTTAATCATTGCATAATATTCCATCATACAGATAGTGCACAATTAGCCATCTAATTCTTTTTACTAGACATATGTTTTCAGTATTCTACTGTTATAAGTCATACCACAGGAAATATGTTGGAGAATATATTTTTATTTTAAATGCTTTTGAGCACATAATACTAGAATTAATATTTTTGAAGGTTAGACATGTTTTCAAATGTTCATTAGTCATCTACAGTTCTACTTTTGTGAAACACATCCTTTGTTTATTATTATCCTGGGGTCTTATGATTTTTCTTATGTGAAATGGGTTTTTAATGTATTGGGAGATTATTTTATATTTGCGACAAATGCAAGGTGGGGCAAAGTAGTTTTACAGTTGTTTGTATGGGAAATAGCACAATGATTAACAAATAATAATACAGGAATAAACTGTTTTCTGCGTACTCACAACATCGATGTGTGACAGAAACAACCATAGGCTATCTGTCACATACCCCTAACCGGGGACCTGGCTGGCAACCCAGGGGCATGTCATGACTGGGAGTCAAACCAACGACCTTTTGGTTTGCAGGCTGGCACTCAAACCACTGAACCACACCAGACAGGGCTATTATTCTTTTTCTTAAAAAAAAAAAAAAGATTTTATTTATTAATTTTAGAGAGAGGGGAAGGGAGGGAGAAAGAGAGGGAGAGAAACATTGGTTGACTCTCACATGCCCCGACTGGGGACAGCTGGCAACCCAGGCATGAGCTCTGCCGGGGAATCAAACCAGTGATATTTTGCTTTTTGGGGCAATGCCTAACCACCTGAGCCATGCCAGTCAGAGCTCTTCATGATTCTTACAGTTTTTTCTTACCCAGAGATTATATGAGAAGTTAACTTGTTTTTCCTACATTTTATTTTGTGTTCATACCTTTGTTTTTATGTATGTGTTTATCCTTTAATCCATCTAGAATTTATTAAACTTTTAAATTTTTTAAAATTTATTGATTTTAGAGAGAGAGAGAAAAGGGGAGGAGTAGAAAGAGACACATAGACTTGTTCCACTCATTTGTGCATTCCGTGGTTGATTCTTGTACGTGCTCTTACCGTGACCGGGGATGGAACCCACGACCTTGGCTCATTGGGATAAGGTTCTAACCAACTGAGCTACCTTGCCAAGATCATCTGGAATTTATTTTGATATATGTTTGTGAAATAAGGATATAAGTTGATTTGAAGGAGGGAGAGGAGACTCTAAACAGCACCTATTTTTTTTAAAAAAGATTTTATTTATTTATTTTTAGAGGGGAGGAAAAAGAAATAGGAGAGAAACATCAATTGATTGCTTCTGGTACACTCCCAACCAGGGACCTGGCCCACAACCCAGGCATGTTTTCTGACGGAATCAAACCGGAGATCTTTTGGTTTGCAGGACAATGCCCAATCCACTGAGCCACACCAGTCAGGGCAAAACAGCACCTATTACTTAAGCACCCATATGTTGATTCATCTTTTTCAAGTTCTTTGACCTCTCAAGAACTTAGAACATTTTGTACTATTGCCAAAAAGGAAGGACTGTGGAGTCGGAGCTATATATAGTCTGGGTTTACTGTGTGATCCCAAGCAAGTGCTGGTTAATTTGTGAAATGGGCTTACTGAGCTGTTAAGAAAATTAAATTAGCTAGGTCAAAGACCTGAAAAGCACTTGTCACACAGTAGGCTCTTAGTAAATTGTCCCTTTCAAAAGGCTTTTCCTTCCTACTAGACAACTTGAGAAAGCGTCCTTCTTGCCTGTAGCTGCTTCTCTCTTCCATTCCTCAATTTCCTTCCCTGATTGTCCAATTCCTTTCTCACAGAGGCAGGCCCGAGACCGCGGGGTGACCAGATCCAAGGCGGAAAAGGCACGACCGCCTACTGTGCCGGTGCCGCAAGTTGACATTGTTCCTGGGCGGCTCAGTGGGGCTGAGTGGATGGCGCTCATGGCTCAGGAGGAGGGCGAGGACGTGGTGGGGGACATCTTGGCAGATCTGCTGGCACGAGTCATGGACTCTGCCTTCAAAGTCTACTTAACCCAGCAGGTGTGCCTGGATCTGGGTCCTCTAGCCCCATCTTCCCACTCTCCAACGTCTTTCTGTCCCATTGAGACCCTGTCTCATCCTCCCCCCGCCCCCCCTCCACAGTGCATTCCATTCACTATCAGCCAGGCTCGAGAGGCCATGCTGCAGATCATTGAGTGGCGCTTCCTGGCCCGGGACGAGGGAGAATCTGCAGTGGCCGAGGACCCCACGTGGGGCGAGGATGAGGAGCCCTCTGCATGTGCAACGGATGCCTGGGCTCAGGGATCTGTGCCCATGCTGCACACGCCAGCCTCGGTAGGCCTGGAGTGGACCTTCCAAAATGAAGTAAGCCCAGCCCCCAACTCTTCCAAATCCCACCCCTACCCCCAACGCATCTTCATTTACCTTAGGGCCCCTCTTGACTCCTCCACCCTTAGTTCCTTTGTCCCTTTCTGACCTCTCATTACCTACCTCCGGGGCATTTCTCCAGGACCAAGGTAGCGTGGACCAGATTCCTTTAGAAAGATCATGGATGGATAGAGGCTTTGATGAGCGGATGGAATCTTGGGAGCGTTCTTCGAAGCTGACAGACACCCCTGGCCCCCCAACCAAACCGGATTTGTTTCAGGAGGTAGGGCCCGGGGGTCCTTTAGAGGAACTAGAAGGCCAAGGAGAAGGCCACCTTTCCTCAGCTGGGTCCTTGAACACGAGTCTCCAACAGTCCTTGTCTGTGGAGACGGTTCCCGCTGGCAGTCCCAGCCCTTCTTTGGAGCTGTTCCAGGTAGTCAGCTCCCAGGAATCTGCAGAGAGGAGACAGCCCCTCAGCTCCCAGTTCTCGATAGAGGACTTCTACTGTTGCACGCTGCAGTCGCAAGCTGCTAGGGACCAGAAGACACTCGAGGAGGAGGCGCCCCGCACAGCCTTGGGCCCCACCATGCCCAGCCCCTCCCCATCCTTCCAGCCGGAGCAGCCCTGGCGCGTGGACTCGCAGCTGGGCATGTTTCCCTACAGGGCTGGCCGCAGGGCAGCCTTGGGGCCGCTGCCACACCGCTGGGTGTGCCCGCTAGTTGAAATTGTGGAACCAGACTCCGAGGTGCACCCCCTGGAAGTCTACCGCAGGCACCAGAGAGTCAAGAAGACGGAGACCTCGGCCAGACGCCCAGCCACGGGCCCCCGTTTCGGAGTCTCCCCAGCAGCTTTCTGCCCTCTCCCTCCGGCCGGTTTTTTTCCTGTCTTGGGCCCCAGCCTCCAGAATCCCTGTTTAAGCTTAGGCCTGGCATCACCAGGTTTCTGGTCAGAGGAGCCCTTGCCCAGCCCCGAGATCCGCTTTTTTGAAACGCACCTGGACCTCCCAGACATGGCCCACCACCCCAGCCCCAACGTGTGGCCAGGTGCAAGGTGGCCCAGGGGAAGGGAAGGGGAGGCCAAATTGCTGGAAGAGCTGTGGGCCACCCGCAGCCGTATACCTCCGCAGGGCTTGGATGCCGAGGACCCAGAGGGCCAGGATCCTCACAAGTTGCCTGATTCTGAGCCCCAAATCCTTGAGGCCACTTCCCAGGTTATGTGGAAGCCCGTGTTGCAGCCAGAAGCTTTGAAGCTGGTTCCTGGTGTAAGCATGTGGAACCCAACCACCCAGGTGCTGCTCCGCTCCCGCACATCCCAGGAGGAAGACAAAGAAGGCTGCGTCTTTCCTCCCATTGAGTAGCACCCCATCCAGATAGGTGCCCAGAAGCCCAGGTGACCATAGCACAGCTAATAAAGAAGTCAAACCCATAAATGTGATCACTCCCCTCCAAACTCCTGCCTCATTCTGAGCCCTGAGCCTCAGCCAGTGGTAATCCTGCTTTCCTGCTGTCTGCTTTTCAAAAATAAACACCTGAGTTGCTTTAAGAATTGGCCTGATACCTCTGTCGGTTTCTTCCAAAGATGGGTATTCTTGCAGAACTGGAGAGGAACAGTTCTCCTGGCAGGACTAGAAGAAGATAGAATACTGGTTCCAGGGAATAAACCCATTTCCACCTAAAGGAGACCCTGCTTCAGGGCCAAGGCTACTCCCCAGCAGGAGCATTCTGGAGAACCATCCCTCTCTTACAAAGGAGCAGATACAGCGCTGCAAGTGGCATCTACCTCAGTTGGGAGAACTTTGTCTCCTGGTTGGGGGAAGAGCGGGTAACTCTGCTTAGGCACAGAGTGATTCAAGATGCCAGGAATTTGATTTCTTGCTTCCCTACTCCCTGGGGCTCTGTTAACTCATGTTAGAGTGCAAATCCAAGTTCTGTTTGGAGACAGATTTGAGGCCTTGCAGGGTTCAGGGGACACCCTGAGGCTTTTATTGATTTTTAACTGAAAGTGAGGCAATAACGTGCCTAGGACACCCAGTTTATAATGAGGAACTCATTCCAGGATCCAGATGGGTTGTCTGAACAGACGTGAGAGTGCCTCCCTAAATTTTGTGTCTTGGTCTCCACCCCGGCCTCACTGCTAGTGCCCACTCAGCTTTGACCTTTCCACTCTCTTCCTACTCTGAGCGGCAGGCAAGTAATCTGCTATGTTGCTGTGGTCTCTAGTCAGCACCCATGCCTGGGGCCCTGTCACTTTCCTCCTCATTCTGGTCTTCCTGCTTAAACTGAGTGTGAGGCTCTGGCTTAAGTGTCATCTTTGGGACCTGCAGCATTGTTCGACAGACCTGACCGGGAAGACGGCTGTGGTGACTGGGGCCAACAGTGGTGAGTGCTCCTTCTACCCTGTTATCTCACTAGGGGCTTCCGCTCCTGATAACCTTAACAGGGAGGGCATGGGAAGAAGCAGGACCCACTGTCACCACCCCTGTCCCTCTCCTTGCTCCCCTGCCCTCTAGTCACTTCCCAGACTAGCCTACTCTGAAGCTGCCTTTCTATAGGCATAGGGAAAGCTGTGTCCCAGGAGCTGGCCCACCGTGGGGCTCGTGTGATCCTTGCCTGCCGTAGCCGTGAGCGTGGACAGCGGGCCCTGGCTGAGATCCAAGCAGCTTCAAAGGATGCCTGTCTTCTGCTTGGGGAGGTGGACCTGAGCTCCATGGCCTCTGTCCGGAGCTTTGCCCAGTGGCTCCTGCAGGAATGTCCTGAAATACATCTACTGGTCAACAATGCTGCAGTCTGTGGTATGTGCCTTGATCTGCTTCACCCAAACACATTTCAGGAGACTGCTTTCTAGGTCAGGGACCCCAAAATAGGCATCCCCGAAGCCTAGCCTATGCATCCTGTTGAAACACTCTAACTTATACACAACCCTAAAGAGCCTGCCTCAAGTTAAAGCCTCAAATTTCATTGCCCCACCTTTGCCCATACCTGCTCCTATAGCATTTCTGCTGAGCCCCAATATATCCCCCCAGACTTCTTCTCCCTCAGGGTAGTCCCTCCATCATCCACTTCTTGTGTCTTCATCTCCTCCCAGGACTCCCCAAGACACTAACCCCGGAGGGCCTTGAACTGACCTTTGCTACCAATTACATTGGGCCCTTTCTGCTCACAAACCTACTGCAAGGTAAGGAAGTATGCCTACACTCTGTGTTGGCCCTGCTTCTTCATTCCCTGGCATTTTTCTTGGCCACTTTCTTCCCCTTGGCACCCAGTTACTTGCTGCATGTAGCAGGGGAACCACCTGATACAGTCAGGATTAGGATTCTGGTAATGGAATCAGCCCAAAATATAAACAGCAAGGCGAGGTAAGATCCCACCTCTCCTTCTCTTAGCTCTGAGTTCCAGTCAGACCAGTAGAGTCAGTCATCTCAATGAAAGCTTCCTGGGGGTGACACTAGGCCACTAGGAACATGGACACCAAGAAACTGCCAGGACTCAGCACAGACATCGCCTGTGCTGTGGATCCTGCGCTGACAAGCAGCTCCAACTCCCCAGCAACTTCCAATTTACAGGGCTCCCTTAAGCCTCTTTATTTTTGAACTGACATTTCTCCATGATGATCAGTTTCCAACTAGGCCGTGATTTCCTTTGGTTTTTATATCACTATGTCTGCAAGTTTAGGGTCCATAGTCTTTTTTAAGATTAATTTTCTCAGTAGCAAATTTTGGCTAAATACCACCTGTTCAGATTGTCATTTGTGATTCTTCATTTCAATGTAGAGCTCCAAATAGTTTTAGCATTTGAAAACAATACTGTAAACTCGTGTGACAATGACTGTTTTTCATAATTTATATAATCCACTTTTTTGTATAGTTAGGTACTCATTTTTAAAAAAGATTTAACTTGTTTCATTGATTATAATTTTATTTTTCTTCCTTTGGGAGATAATTTTTTAAAAATACACTTTCCCAAGTATCTCTGCATATTTCTTTTTCCCAAACCTAGCACTCTTATGTCCTTAGCACCTATCTTGGTGTCTGCCACAATCCAGGGGCCTAATGAATATTTGTGAAATGAGTAAGTGAATTAATGTATGAATACATGAAAGACGGCTCTGACAGTGTTTCCGGCCTCTCCTCTCTCCTCTCTTAGTTGTCAGTGAGGTCAAACATAAATAGGATCAATTAAATTAGCTCCAGCTGGTAAGTGGGAGAAAATCAAGACAAAACTTCAAACACTAAAATAAAAGAGGGAGAAGAAAATTAGGAAGCAGCTAATGAAAATGAAGTCTCTGTTCACATTATGTTCTCCTGTGCCTAGCTTGGGTGCCTAGGTAGGGGTCCACTGACCCTCTCCTGAGAGCCCTGGATGGACCCTGCTCTCCTGGAGTCTCCTGGAGAAGCAGGCTGGGAGTGGGCATGGGAGTTTACTCCCAGACTTGGACTCAAGGAGTATGGCCCTCTCTCAACCCAGGGGCGCTACAACGGGCGGGATCAGCCCGAGTGATAAATGTGTCTTCCAGTATGCAAACAAATGGATACTTTGATGAGAAACATCTGACAGGGGCTGGTAGACCCTTGACCTTCAACCAGAACTATTTCTGCAGCAAACTTCTTTTGACATCAATCACTGGGGAATTTGCCCGGAGACTTCAAGGGACAGGTAACTGCCTCTGACACCCCCCCACTTCCTCCACTCCCAACGCTTCATACCTCTCAACGTGTCCTGGCCATAAAATCTCCCAACACCCCTCAAGCCAGCTGTTAATTTTTTCCATTTACCATCTGTGCCCCCAATAGTTCTCTCAATACTGTCTTCATGTCTCCTTTTCAACCTTTTCCAACTTTCTTGTCACCCACAACATCACTCTCCTCCCAGTATTTTCCAATATTAACACCATACATCATGTTCCTCCTAAAGTGAACTCAACACTTCCAAATACTTGTGTCTCCTTACTGGAGTGGCTACCACCATTCATGCAGGTTATGGAGCACTGATGTCCCTGGTACCACCGCCAAATCTCTGGTTACCTCTACCCAGCCGACTTGGTAGGATCCTTCCCTCACTGCACACTGCAGAATCACACTCAATCTTTTCTTCCCATCATCCTCTCACTTGACTTGGCATTTTGCTTGTCTTGCTTTTTCAGGTGTGACTGTGAACTCTGTGCACCCAGGTATTGTATACACGGAGATCATGAACAGCTTTTCTTGGTCATACCGTTTCCTCTTCTGGCTCTCCAGCTTCTTCATTAAGGTGGGTAGGGGAGGAGCTGTTTTGGCCTGAAGAGTGGGGGGCATGGCTCTACTTCTCAGCGTGTCCCCAGCCTGCCTGGCCTGACATTCCATCCTCCCCTCAAACCCCTACCCCCATGTTTCCACAGGATCCTCAACAAGGTGCAAACCCAATCCTCTACCTGAGCTTGGCAAAGGAACTGGATGGTGTTTCTGGAAAATATTTTAGCAGTTCCTGTGTGATAACTCTTCCCCCTAAAGCTGCTTATGATCCTCATGTGGCCCAAAGCCTCTGGAATGCCTCAGTCAAACTAACACACCTAGACAAGATGGACTGATCCTCAGTGATCCCGATCTTAGGGTTCTTATTTTTTTTAAATTTTGTTTGTTTCCATCACTATTTATCCCCTCATATTCTCTTCCACCTCCCCACCTCCCCCTCCCCCCACCGATCCCCACACTGCTGTCTCTGTCCATGAGTCCTTCATCATTTTTGCTTGGTCCCTCAGCTCCCATGCCCACCGTCCCAGGGCTGTCGCCTGCTCCCTCTCGGAGTCTGTCTCTGTTTTGCTGGCTAGTTCAGTTTATTTATTAGATTACACATATGAATAAAATAATATGGTACCTGTCTTTCTCTGACTGGCTTATTTCACTTATGATAATGTTCTGCTTTGAATCTATATGCTTTTGTAATCCAGTATTTTAATTATATTGTTATTTCATTAATCTAACAAATGAGATATATTGTTATTATTTTAAATAGTTAAGATTTGTGTAGCTTTACCCATATGTTTAATATTTTCTTCGTTCTTTCTTTTTTTAAAAAATTACAGCCTATTGATTATGGTATTAAAGTTGTCCCATTGTCCCCCTTTGTCCCCCCCCACCCAGCAGCCCCTACTCCCCCTGGTAATCTCCACACCATTGTTCATGTCCATGGGTCATGCGTGTAGGTTTTTTGGCTACTCCATTTCCTATTCTGTACTTTACATCCCCATGGCTATTCTGTAACTACCTATTTGTACTTCTTAATCCACTCACCTCTTCAACCATTCTCCCGCACCCCCCTTCCATCTGGCAACCATCAAAATGCTCTCTGTATCCAGGATTCTGTCTCTGTTGCTCTGGGTTGCTTAGTTTGTTTTTTAGATTGAATTTTTTTTCTATCCCTCACCCCTGAATTGTTGATAGATATGTATTTATTGATATTTTATTGTTCATAGTTTTGATCTTCTTTTCTTAAATAAGTCCCTTTAACATTTCATATAGTAATGGTTTTGTGATGGTGAACTCCTTTAGTTTTTTTCTTGTTCTGGGAAGCTCTTTATCTGCCCTTTGATTATAAATGATATTTTTTGCTGGGTAGAGCAATCTTGGCCATAGGTCCCTGCTTTTTGTGACTTTGAATAGTCCTTGCCAATCCCTTTTAGCTTGCAAAGTTTCTTTTGAGGAATCAGCTGACAGTCTTATGGGAATACCCCTGGAGGTAACTAACTTCTTTCCTCTTGTTGCTTTTAAGATTCTCTCTTTATCGTTAACCTTGGGCATTTTAATTATGTTGTGTCTTGGAGTGGGCCTCTCTGCATCCGTCATGTTTGGGACTCTCTGTGCTTCCTGGACTTGCATGTCTATCTCCTTCACCAAATGAGGGAAGTTTTCTTTCATTATTTTTTCAAGTAGATTTCCAGTTTCTTGCTCTTTCTCTTCTCCTTCTGGCACCCCTATGATAAGAATGTCGGGCCTCTTGAAGTTGTCTCAGAGGCTGCTTATACTATCCTCATTTTGGGGGGTTCTTTTTTCTTCTTGTTGTCCTGATTGGTTTTTAGCTTCCTTGATTTGATTCTTGGCTTCATCCACTCTGTTGTTGTTTCCCTGTAAATTATTCTTTATTTAAATTAGTGTATCCTTTGTTTCTGACTGGATCTTTTTTATGCTGCTGAGGTCCTAAGTTCCTTGAGCATCCTTATAACCAATGTTTTGAATGTTGCATCTGATAGTTACTTACCTCCATTTCATTTAGCTCTTTTTCTGGAGTCGTGATCTGTTCTTTCATTTGGGCCATGTTTCTTTGTCTCCTTGTTTTGGCAGCTTCCCTGTGTTTGTTTCTACATATTAGGTAGAGCTTCTATGACTCCCTGTCTTGGTAGCATGGCCTAATGTAATAGGTGTCCTGTAGGGTCCAGTGGTACAGCCTCCCCTGTCACCCAAGCTGGGTACTTGAGGTATGCCCTTCGAGGGGTCTGATTACACTCTTCTTTTGCAGTTGAGCCTTGATTGCTGTTGGCAGGTCAATTGGAGGGATTTACCCAGGCCGGTCAGCTGCAAGGACTGACTATGACCGCTGTCCACCAACCTCTGTCCTCTGTGGAGGATCAGCTGTTGGGTGGGCAGGGTAGTGGTGCTTTGATGTGGTCTATAGCTGTCCACTTGTGCAGGCTCTCGGGTTTCCTGGGTGGTGCAGGCCAAGGTCAGCCCTCACCTGTGTTCTGCCTGAGCTATTAGCAATCTGAGATGACTGCCGCTTGTGCTGGGCCTGGGGCCCCTTAGCAAGAGATATGGGGGCTGGGGGCTCACTGAGGCTGACTGTTGCTTGTTTGAGAGGATTTAGTAAGTTGTGAAGCATGAGCCAAGAGCAGCCATTCATATGGAAAAGCAGCTTCTGTGGGCCAATAAGTGGGTGGGACTGAGTCTCTGGGGATCTTCAGGGCAGACAGTGTTAGCCAGGTTGATGGAGTCTCATATATGGCAAAAGCCTGCTGGCTCTGTGGCTCTGTGGAGGGAGGGTTTAGAAAAGGAACAATGGCCTCTGCCCACCTTTTGTCTGGGACAAAGCTGTCCCCTGGCTCTCACCTTGATGCCAGACATTCCAGTTTCTCCCTGTATGTCAATGGTGCCCCTCAAGATGCTACCCCAGTGCTGGAGCTCAGAGGGAGTGAGTTTAAGTCTGTGTGAGAGTTCTTTAAGAGGAACTGCTTGGGGCTCCAGCATGTTCTTTCACTGACCAATCCCTGCTGTTTTTTGCAGCCAGAAGCTGTGGGGACTTATTTCCCTGGCACTGGAACCCTAGGTTGTGGGGTCTAGTGTGAGGCTGGGACTCCTTGCTCCTAAGATATCTCTTCCAAATTTTATCCTTCATGGGCGGATGTGGGACCGGCCCGTTCCATGTCTCCGCCCCTCCTACCAATCTAGATGGGTGTGTTTTCTTTAATTTGTAATTGTCAGACTTCCATTCAACTTTATTTCTGACAGTTCTGAGTGATGGTTGTTCTATATTTTAGTTGTAATTTTCTCATGTTTGTGCAAGGAGGCAAGCTGTGTTTACCTATGCTGCCATCTTGACGAGAGGTCCTTGTTCTTCTTTTTTGTGTCTCCGACCTTTCATCTGGGGTCAGTTTCCTTCTATCCAAAATAGATCCTTTAGAACAGGGGTGTCCAACCTCTTTGCATCTCTGGGCCACACTGGAAGAAGAAAAATTGTCTTGGGCCACACATTACATACACAAACAGTAATATCAAAACTGATGAGCAAATTAAAAGGTTTTAAGTAAATTTACAATTTTGTGTTGGGCTGCTTGTGGCCAGCAGGCCACAGGTTGGACACTTCTAAAGTTTAGAAGTTGCCTCAATGAAGATTTGTAGTAGAAAGAATTCTATGATACCCCCAATATTTCTACCCTCTTGTGTATACATTCTGTATAAACTTCTCCCTTGAATGTAAGTAGAAGTAGCAAATATGATGAATTTTCATGCCTATGATTATGTTATGTATCTGGAAAATGTGATTTTGCTGATGTGGTTAAAGTTTGTAATCAGTTGGTTTGTGTCATAGGGGAGATTATTTTGGGTGGGCCTGACATAATCAGGTGAGACTTTAAAGTGTATCAGACCTTCTCAGAAGTCAGAGAGATCCTTCTGTTTACCTTGAAAGAAGCAAGCTGCCACCTTTTGGAGGTGGTCCTAGCCTCTTAGGAGTTAAGACTTCAGTTCTACAGACCCAAGGAACTGAATTCTGCCAGTAATCCGTGTGCATGGAAGCAGAGCCCAGATGAGACTGCAGCCTTTGATGACATCTTGGTGGCAGCCTGATGAAACTCTGCGGTTCCAGAAGACCCAGCTAACCTGTACCCAGACTCCTGACCCAGAAACTGTGAGACAATAAACGTGTTCTTGTAAGCTACTGAGATGGACTATCAATATGTTACGCAGCAATAAAAACTAATACAGGATCTAATGATAGTAAACTTCCTCAGCTTTATTTGTTTATTTCTTCTATTTTACCTTCATTTTTGAGGGATCGTTTTGCTGGCTAAGAAATTATAGGTTGACAGTTATTTTCTCTTGTTTTGCTACATATTTCTTTGTCTTCTGGCTTTCATTGTTGCTATTAAGAAATCAGATGTTAATATAAAAGTTACTTTACAGGGAATCTGTCTTTATGCTCTTGCTCCTTTTTGAGATTTTGTCTCTGTCATTGTTTTTCTACAGATTCACTAGTATTAATCCAGATGTGCACTTCTTTTTGTTTATTCTGGTGGGAATCCCTTGGATTTCCTGAATCCTGTATTTTTAAATACAGCCTCTCTTTTATTACCTTTCTTCTTTTATATGGAATTGAAATTAGATAAAGATTGGACCTTCTCACTTTATCTTTCATGTCTCTTAACTTCTCTTCCACATTTTCCTTCTTCTTATATTTTAATGCTGCATTTTGGTTCATTTTTTAAAAATCTATTTTCCAATTTACTAATTCTTTCTCTAACTATGCAAAAATATAATACAAACAGAGCCCCTTTAAAACAGAGCCAGAGCTGGAACCCCAGAGGAACTGCCTTGCACATCTCGGGCCTCAGACCTTTGGAATGTTAAACAGGGCAAAATAATCTTTGGACTGGGCTTAAAGCAACATTGTGTACCAAAGAACTGTGGGCAAAGAGAGCAGATACTATGAACTGATGTTTGCCAGAATGAAAATCAAAAACACTGTTTAGAATTAATATCACTATGTTAGCTTATCTGAAGCCATAGAAATGCCTTCCTTTTATTTATTTAATTGTTCCCCTTCCCTTTCTCATAAATACTCCTTGCCTTTTCTCTTAATTGGAACACTATTTGGGCTTCTGCCTGAATCAGTGCTTCTCCAATAAATGCTTGTTTCCTCTCACTTTGAAAGGCTATTTATTCTAGCCCTGGTCAATAAGGCTCAGTTGGTTGGAGCATTCTCCCAAAACCAAAAGTGTGTGGGTACAATTTTTGGTCAAGGCACATACCTAGGTTGTGGGTTCCATCCCTGATCCCAGGTCAGGGTCTGGGTGCATACGATCCCTGGTCTGGGTGTGTATGGGAGGCAACGGATCAGTGCTTCTCTCTTGTATCAACGTTTCTTTCTCTGCCTCCCTCTCTAAAAGCAATGAAAAAATGTCTTGGGTGAAGATAAGGAAGAATTAGAAATGTTTTCATTTTAGGGTGTCATCTTTTGTGCCATCTACTAACTTTATAATTATATTTTTATTACCATGTTATAATTGGTTATTTTTCCAAACTGCGTAGTCAATTTTTATAATTGTTTGTCCCTTTGTTATATTAAAAGTGATTTAAAAAATTTTTTTTCTTTTATTGATTCCTTAGGAGAAGGGAGGGAGAAAGGGGGGGAGAGAAATATCGATGTGAGAGAGAAACATCCATCTGTTGCCTCTTTTACATACCCCGGCTGGTGACTAATTTGCAACCCACTCTTGCGCCCTTACCAGGAATCGAATCTGCAACCTTTCAGTCTGCTGGACGATGCCCAACCACACCGGCCATGGCAAAAATTTATGTTTTTTTAAAAAAAATATTAAACACATGTACTTTATATACAGTAACTGAAAATCCCAGCATCTGTAATATTTGCAGGCTTGAACGTTTATGATAGCTTGTTTCTCTGTGTGTTTAGTGACTGACTGTATGCTCATGGTTCTTGGAACTATAGCTATAGGGATGATTTAAGGCCTGGGGTTAGAATGCATTCCCCAGAGAGGGTTTTTATTGGGCTTCACCAGGTTCCCAGGAGTGCTTTACCAGTTTGGTTCCACTTTATACTACACTTGTGTCTTTGGATTTGGGGGGCCACTCATGTGGTATATACTTTGGCCCTAAACTTGTATGAGTACAAGCACATTATTTTGAATTATCAGAAAGAAATTTTCTCCTGCTATACCAAGAACAAAGGATGAGATAGACTTTTATCCTTACTGTTTCCCTCTGCAAGGCACTTTAAAAAAATTTTTTTATTATTATTTTTATAGCTAGGGGAAGGGAGGGAAGGAGAGAGGGAGAGCAACTGTGACCTGTGAGAGAAGCATTGATTGGTTGATTGGATGCCCCCAAATGGGCACTATGCCCTGACCCAGACCCGAACAGGCAAGCTTTTGGTTCACAGGCCGTTGCTCAATCCACTGAGCCACTCCAGCCAGAGCGAGGCACTTTTCTGAAGTTTACTCTTTGGGGGTGTTACTCTTTGACTATCCTCGCTTTAAGTGTGCAGGGGATAGTTTTCCAACCCAGCTGTCTCTGTTCAATCCCAGACTTTGTTTTCTGTCTCTATTTATGGCCCTTTAAACTCAGGTTTTAGGCCACCAGGGATTGGTTTAGCAAACGCAGGCTCCAGTGATCATCTGTGCCCTGAGATTCAAAATTTCATGTCATCTCTTATGTCTGAGGAATTCCCTCAATTTCCTGCCAGTTCAATCAAGCAACACAAATAGGTGTGTGCGTGTGTGCATGCGTGTGCGCGCGCGCGCACGTGTGTGTGTGTGTGTGTGTGTGTGTTCAATGTTGCCACCAGCATTTTTAGTTGCACTATATCAGGTGGATTTTCTGTGACATTAAGTTCTCTAAATTTCTGGAAATGAAAGCATCCAATGTTTTCTTCCTCCTTCCTTCTTTCCCTTCCTTTTTCTTTCCTCCTTTTGTATTTGGATAACCAATTGTCCCAGGGCCATTTGGTGAATAGCGTGCCTTTCCTGCAGGGATCAATAACATAAATTTTGTCATATATCAAATGTGTTTGTTTTAGGTCTAGGCTTTTTTCTGCTCTAGTGGTCTTTTTTCCTATTCTGACAACAATACCACATTGCCTTAATTACTAAAATAAGCTCTGCCACCCTCACAATTGTGTACCTTTACTTCAGGGGATTCTTGGCTACTTTGGCCCTTTGCTCCTCTCTACAAATACACTAATTTGTTGTTATGTTCCTAGGATATCCTGATAGGATATTGATGGGAATTATTTCAAATATATAGATTAATTTAGGATAACCACTGTATGATTTAAATCTTCCTGTTCATAAAAGTGCTGTCTCTCCCATTTATTTAGGCTATAGTTAGTGCCTTCAAATACGATTTTATAAGTTTAGATAGTGCACATGCTTTCTTAAGTTTATTACTAGGTGCATCAGCTTTATTTAAAAATTATATTATTTAACTTTTATTGTTGGTTATAGAAATGCAATAGATTTTTATATTGATTTTATATCTAGCCAGCTTGCTAAATTTTAAAGAAACAATCCTAATAACTTTCAGATTCTTTTGATATCTTATATATTTCATTATATAATCTGTGCAAAAGGACAGTTCAATTTTTTTCCTTTCTAATCTTTATGCCCTTTTATATTTTTCTCACTTTATTGTATTAGTTATGTCCTAAAATACAATGTTAATTAGAATCAGAGGTATTGGACATCTTTCTATTCCTGATTTTAGAGAATCTAATGAGGTCTTGTACTCTTTTCAAGGGTCTGTATTAGTTTTACCAAAAATGTCTCTATTTGTAAATATGGTTTTTCCCATGATTTTTACAACAAGACATAAGCGGTTCTAAGTCCTCAATGTAAGAATAACATTTCATGGTTATTCTGGTTTATCTCACATTGTGAATTCTTATTACACAGTCTTCAAAGTCCCCAAGGGATCATCCTCACACTGTCCCCACCTCTACCCCCGAAAGAAATGGGGAACAGCATGTCTGCTGCTCCCTGAGCCACCTTGTCTCCTCACACTCCCAGCGTGTGGTAACAAAGCCAGGCAATGAAGAATACACATTAGATTATTTCCTGAAGCCAGACCCTCTAATAAAAGTACGACAAAGCAGGGGGAAAAAGGGTTGAAGTTCTATCTCTAGACTGTCCAATACAAAAGCCACTGGCCAATGTGGCTATTGAGTACTTGAAATGTAGCTAATGTGACTGAGGAACTGAATTTTAAATTTTGCTTAATTTTAATTAAGGTTAGAAATATATAATCAATCCAGTTATTGGAAAAGTTCTAAATATATTTGAAACAAATTACATACTTGAATCTGTTTCTTCAACTGTTTTATGAAATCTAAACCAGATCAAGTATTCCTAGTGAAAATTTACCATCTGCATACAGATGTGTGGTAAGTGCAAAATACACACTGGATTTCAAAGACTTTGTACAAAAAAAGAATGTAAAACACCTCATTAATATTTTTATATTTATTACATGTTGAAACAATATTTTGGATATCTTGTTAAAATTACTATCACTTGTTCCTTTTTACTTTTTAAAACTATGGTTGCTAAAAAATTTAAAATTAAATGCATGGCTGGCTTATATGAAATTTAATTTTAATAGTTTTCTCCAAAAAAATCTTTTAAAAATGTATAATTCTACATCTCAATTACAGACAGTTTCAAAATTTACATTTTTATTCCTGTTGAAGAGTGCTGATATAGCTCAGCTAAATGCTTCTCTCCCCCACACCTGCTCTCTCTGATACCTGGCTTTGTCACCTTTGATTTGCTCTCTGACTTTATCCAATCCCGCCTTCAAGTCCCTCAGCGTGAACACTGCCTCTCTCCTTTGGGAAACAGCATTCCTTTCTTCAAGGGGAGGTTTTCCCTCTTGGTTCCTTCCCATGTTCTGGAACGCTGAGGATCCCACCCAGATGAACAGATGTTCTCTGTTCAGTGTCATAGTTTGGGAGGATGGGCTCCAGGCACGCAAACTGGAGTTTTGGAGTCCCAGGGGTCCTGTTTGGGCTCCCCTATCAGAGGGAACCTCATGTTGGCAATTATGAAAAGACACATAAGGCAAAGAAAATATTTATTTCCCTTGAAGACCACCAGCCTAATCCAATGTAAAAAGAACCAAACAAAACAAAACCCAAACAAACCATATTTTCTCTATTAGCACATCCTGTCCTTTAAACTCATTGAGACCCCCTTTCATGATGCTGAGAAGCATTTGGGTCTTTCCTGTTTTCTCACCCCCTTTCCACGTGAGGCCTGGCAGCTTCACATGAAAACTCAGTGCATCTGTTAAGGGTTGTTAAAGCCACTCCAAAGAATGCCTCCAGCTCAAATTTTTTAAAAATACACTTTTTAAAAAATTTCAAGGGAGGTCAAAATGTACTAATATGAATAACCTCCAAGATACATTGTCCAGTGGGCATAACAAAAGGTTCAGGAAGCTTATATAACAAGGAATGTTTGCATCTAAAGTGCTTAAGTTTTCAGAGACTGACTCTGGAACAGCAAACAAAAAATTGGCATCAAAAGTTACTTTAGGTAGGCGCTGGCTGGGTAGTTCAGTCAGCCAGAACATTGTCCCGATATGCCAAGGTTGCAGGTTCAATCTCTAGTCGAGGCACATACAAGAAGCAACCAATGGATGCATAAATAAGTGGAACAACAAACCAATGTTTTTCTCTCTCTCAAAAAAAAAAATCAATAAATTAAAAGAAAAAGTAAAAAGTTGCTTGGGGATGGGATAAGTGGGTTATGTATTTATGTTAAAAAATATGTGCATATCTACAATGGCCAAAAGGTAGAAACAATCCAAATGTACATCGATGGGTGAATAAAAACACCAAACTGTGGTATATATATTAAATGTAATATCATTCAGCCTTAAAAAGGAAGGAAATGCTGACACGCTACAACATGAATGACCCTTAAAGACATAAACTAGACACAAAAGGACAAATATTGTATGATTCTACTTATATGAGGCATTTAGAATAGTCAAATTCACAGAGACAGAAAGTAGAACGCTTATTACCAAGGGCTAGAGTAAGGGGAGAAAAGTGAGTTAGTGTTTAATGGGTACAGAGTTTCAGTATGGAAAGATAGTTTTGGAGATGGATAGTGGTTGGTGATTGCACAATAATGTTAATGTACTTAGTGCCACTGAACTGTACACTAAAAAAATGATTAACATGGTAAATTTTGTTATGTGTGATTTTCCACAATAAAAATACGTGTATGCAGTGCATTTAAAAGACTTTAAATTTATTTTTCACACTACTTCTCTTTAATCGTAGGGGATAGAGGCCATTTCTACTAAAATTATAGATGCATTTATTATCTGACCCAGTGTATCCTACAGATATACTTGCTCACATATGGAATGTCATATGTACAAGGTGATTCACTGCTGCATTGTCTGCAACAGCAAAAGACTGAAAATAAAGTATCCCACTAGAAGAGTCTGGTTAATAAAGTGTATTCATTCAATAGAGTACTATGTAGTTGATAAAAGGAATGAGGAAGAGCTCTATTTGCTGATTAAGAAAGATCTCCAGGATACATTGTTAAGTATAGAACTAAGGTGCAAGTGTATAGCGTATGCTACCTTTTGCATAAGGAATGGGAGGAATAAGATGATATTTTATTCATACTTGTTTACATTTGCATAAAACATTGAGAGGATAAGCAAGAAGTTAATAACAAGGGTCACCCACAGTGGGCAAGGGGGAAAGAGTGGATGGGAACAAGTGGTTGAAAGGAGGTTTCTCAGTGCATTCTTTTTACATATTTTTTTTGATTTATGCAAATGTATTAACTATTCAGAATAATTAGAAATATTTAGAAGATGAAATGGGGGAAAAAGCAGTAGTAATGGAAAGGTTGCCCAATTCATTCTTTTTGCCATTTGCCCCCACCTCCACCGGCCATCAACTTTATGGATTTTTCAGGTTGTTTTTAATCTGAGATTAACTGAGATAAATGTAACATGAGAATAGTTATACTTTAAGTTCTTTACATAGATTCGCTTAATCTTCCTACCAACCTAATAATATAGATATTATTATTAACATTCTCATTAAACAAATGAGGAAACAGAAGCACGGAGAGGTTAACCAACCAACCCACTTCAGATTTCACATAGCCAGGAAATTGCGGTTAGAATTTGAACCCATTGTCTGTCAAATCCTGGCTCTCCCAATATCGTTATACAAATATTTTTGAACATTTGCTCTATTATTGGAAGGTGCGTGCATTGGGTAAAAGGGTTTGTACTTTTTAATGTTTTCCCTTTTTAAATAAAAAAATTCCAAAATGCCATTATGTAAATTTGCATTATTTTACATTCGCATTATAAAGGCGTGAGAATATGATGGATAACACTGAGTAGTAACAAAATTTAATTTTTTCTTCAAGCTAACTGACGAGATACGGTTTATTACTACGATTTTTATTACTACTGAACTTTTAAGCAGTTTAGCAAGTTTAGCACTCAAAGGCTCAGCGGGGGAACTACTTGTCTGCTGTAAATGAGACCTCCAGCCCCACTCCCGCGCTGTTCCCTACCCGCCGACAGAGGGCGCTGGTCACGACGAGCCTCTCTCCTGTGGTCCTAATCGGCTTCCCAGGCACAGTGCGCAAGCGCTTGTTTCACTCCAGGTGTCCAGCTTTGTGCCTGATCGATGTCTTCTGGGCCGTGCTCAGCGCACAGTTTTGAAACCGGACCTGTTTTCAGGAAAACGTAGTGTGTCCTCTGGACCCAGAGCGCCTCTGGGACTCAGGGGCGAGAGGATCTGGGGTGGGCCTAGAGGGGTGGACGGCGCGTCGGGCAGCCCACACGGGCGGGGCGGGGTGGGGCGGGGCCGGCAAGGTCTTGGGCGTCGCTTGCCGGTGGGGCCAGAGCCGGGCGCGAAGCCCCTGACCATACAGGTATGGAGGCGGCGACCCTGGCAACTGTCTCATTTGCTGGCCCTCGCGTGTTCGTGAGGTTCCTGACGGGTGACTGGGGGCTCGGCGCTCGTCTGGGGGTAGCATGGAGCCCGGTGTTTGGGACAGAGGACAGCAGGGGTGGGCCGCGGCGGGGGTGGTCGTCAGTCTGGGTCTGGGCTCATCCCACCCGACAGAGCGCCCAGCCTGGCGGTGTTCTCCATGCGTCAGAGATTGAACCTCCGAATTTCTCCGGAACTGCAAAGGTCCCCCCTCCTTTCCTGGGCGCGTCCGAGGCACCCCTGAACCCATTCCGAGCCACAGGTTTCCTGTGGACACATGGTTGAGAAGTTTGTGTCAAACAAAAATAACAAAAAACGTAGAGGACTTAAGCCTGGGGGCATGGATATGGGTTTGATGTGTCTGTATTTCCCACTGCTGGGGCCCGCCTTACCTGGCTGGATGACCTTTGAAAAGTCATCTTGCGCATTTCTTGTCTTTAGGCAGAGCACCACAGCTGAATTACACAGATGAAGAACTTCACTGTATTTAAAGACGCAGTGATTTAGAAACTTAACTTTCATTTATTACAGTGAGAAGAGCATCAAGCCCATATTGACCACCTACTAATCTAGTGAGAGTCTAGCCTTGAGATTGACATTCTTTACCTGGCGTACTGCCGAAGGCTGAGCCATGGGAATGTTAATAATTTTTTTTAAAGACATTTTACACTCATATATGTTCAGAAACTTAATGGTTAAAGTTTTCTCTACTGCAGAATATTTCAGAGCCGTTAATATGGTAATGGCATTACCAGGAGACTCCCACTGGAAGTATAGCTTTGGAGAGTTTTCTAGATTTGAGCTGGAAATACTGTTTTTCTTAGGTGCTGCCCCTGTTTAACATCTGAAACAGTTTTGGGAAATGCAGTTCCAGAATTAGAAACATGAGGCTTGGGACGGGCAGTGTAGGTCAGTGTTTTTGAACTTCAGTGGTGCCTATGCAAAGGGGTCTTATTAAAGCGCCGATTCTGGTCGGTAGTACATTTATTTTAACAAGGTCACAGGTGATGCTGATGCTGCTGGTAAATGGACCGCACTTTGAGTAGCAAGGGTATAGATCACTGGATTGAAATTCAGAGATGTTCTGCTTCCTGGTTTCCAGAACAATTGAAAACATTGTGATTCTAGTTCTGTTACCCTTGTGATAGTTGAAGTCCATCTAAAATATTCTTGCCCAGTGGCCAGTTTGGGCATGAATATTCCTAATAATGGGAAATTTACTACATGTATGGAATTTATCTGTGGATAGTTCAGAAAGGAAGTTTTGTTGCTGAAATACATCTCTGCAACTTCCATCCTGTGGTCCTAGGTTATCTCTTAGAATCAAATATTAAAAAAGTGTAATCTCGCTTAAAAAGGTGACTCTTAAAGTATTAGATGACAGCTATTCCTACCAAGTTTTCTCCACACAGAAATTGCTCTTAATTCTCAATGACGTTGTTTCAGTGCCTTTCTTTCATATTTAGTCCTTCTGCACAAGTGTAGTGGGGTTTTAGCTGGATGTTGAAGGATGGATAGTGGTTTGAAAGTCCAGAGAAAGCATTCAAGCAGCTGACAATAGTGCGGAGATGACAGTGCATAAGTCAGATCCAGGACTGTTTGGCTCAAATACAAAATGGTATGTTAGTGAAAGATTTTGGGCAAGTGAGATAAATGGGCAAAGCAAATATTTTAGAGTATACAGTTTTCTTACTGTGGTGTAAAATGTGGTTGGAAATGGGGAAGGAGAGAGGCAGGGAATCAGACATGCTTCACATAGTAGTAATAGAGGACTAGCTTGTTGATAATAATAATGCCTTATGTTTATGTATAACATTTTGCATATTACAGGATCTTTCACAGGTATTATCTCATTTGATTTAATAATCCTGTGAGACGGGCAGAGCAGCTGTTACTCTGTGTTGAAGATGAGGCACCAAAGACAAAAAATGATTTGTCTTAATTCTTAAAGATATTAAATGGCAGGCCAAAGTGATGACAGTGGTAATGGAGGAGAAAGGAAGGCCACCGGAGGCAGTGCTAAGGAGGGTTTGATAAGTTGGGCCTGACCAGCATGAGGGTACAAGGGAGTTGTTAGGGAGAAGTCAAGATTACTTGGGAGAGTCATAATACCATTGACAGCTGCCTCTGTAGGTTTTATCCTGCCATTTTTACCATTGCTGGTGGCTTCCTGGAGGTATGGTTTGGGAGAGATTGTAGTAGAGGATTCCCAGGTTGTTTAGTCTCTCCAGATACTGGTGGTGCTGTGGGGACCTGGGTTATCTGTTGCATACCAAGAGAAATGCGAACTGGGTCCTTAGTGTCCCCTGAGAAGGTTTAAGTGCTGAGCAATTAATTGACTGATTAAAATGTATTTAGGGCTTGCCATCCTGCAGACACTGAATTTGACTTTATATCATTTTTTCTTTTTAAGTTTAGGCTAGTACCAGTTGCACTTGGCCAACGGACAAAATTGGTGTCCAGTCTGACCTCCCCAAGCTCCTACACATGCCCAGGGGGTTCACTGAAGCAGAGACTGGACCCTTATCACACCCAGAGCCTCACTAAAGCTCTTTTCCCAGCAGATCTGCACTTTCTTTAGAGCCTAGAGGTCTCACTGTGGTCCTTTTACCATGGAAGCATATGAGATTGAGATTTAGTGTCACAACCTGATTCCACAGGACCTGGGGCCGTCTCTGCATTTTTAGTTTTTGATGCTCCTGTCTGGAGAGGAAAGAGCTACCTCTGCCTGAGTATGTTTGTGTGACTCCAGCATATACTGATTGTGTGCCTGGTAATTTCCTCTGTGGTAGTGGTCTTTAAGGGCGGATCTACTCTCGGGGAAAGTTGTCAGAACCAACATATATACCTAGAGCCTGGTGGTGTTGGTACAGGCTTCTATTCGACATTGAGTGCCTTCTGTGTTCATTGCTTAGGATACTGAGGTGAATAAAACATCTCTGCCTTGGAGGAGTTTGTGATGGGATAAGGGAAACACTATTTTAAGTAAAACATGATATCATAAGAGATATGTCCAAAATGCTATATGAGGGCAGAGGAAGGACTAACTAGCTCTACATGGAGATGTCAAAGTGATCCTCAGGAAAGATGAGAATTGAGCTGAGCCTTGAAGATGAGGAGAGAAAATGTCCCTGTTGACATGGGCAACATGTGCAGAGGCATGAGGGGGAAGGTCAGTAAATCCAAGTGGCTGGAATATAAGGGAACTTTGGGATCAAAGGAGAAGTGATTGATGAGACTAGATTCATAACGAAGCCAGGTTTTTAATGGCTTGCAGTGCTGTACTAAGAAGATTCATTTTGGGGGGCAGGGAAACCAGTGGAGGGTTTTAGGCAGGGAGGCGATGAGATTGTATTTTGGAAGCTAATTGTGGAAGTAGACTGAAAGGGGAGAATCTTGGTCAGGGACACTAGGAGACTTGGAAATAACCTAGGCGTGGTCTATGGCCAAACTAAGGATAGCCCAGTGGGGATGGAAAGGAGCGGATGAATCTGAGAGACCGTAGAGACAGAATTAACCTGAGGTAATGACTAATTGGTTGTTGAGAAGGAGAGGGAGTTGCTGAGGATGGCTCAGTTTTCTGTTTTGGGTGGATGGTGGTGCCAGTAGTAAATAGGAAATACAGAGGCGAAAGCGGGGAAGATAGTGTCTTTTGGGTCAGGTTGATCTTGGGGGCCTCTGGGGCACTTAGCAGGCAGGTGGAAATGTGGATCTGAGTTTCAGAAGAGTTTGTGCACAGGGGTGGTAGGTGTTGAGTGGTAGTTGATGCTGTGGTAATAAATTAGTCCAGCCCTGCTTGTAGAAGGCTGAAGATGACTGAGGAGGTGAGAAGGATTGGTACACAAAGTGAGAGAGAATGTTGTCCAGGAAGTCAGGAGAGGAGAAACTTCCAAGAAAAGGATCGGCAGCCTCAGATGCTACAGGGAGATCGAGGAGGATGAATTTAGAAAATACACTGTGAGATTGGGCAGTTAGGAGGTTGTGGTCACCAGGACTCTTACTTTTTTAACGGGAGCAGCTTCAGTGGAGTGGTAGGAGCCAGGTAGACTGAGGAATGGAAGGGAGGTGAGGGTAGGGAGCGTGTACTCACTGAATAGTTTCTCAGGGAAGGAAGGAAAAGAGATGGCGGCAGCTTGCGGAGAAGGGTAACAGAGACTACAAGCAGTTTTCCAAGAGTAGAAGATTCTTGTGCATCGAGTCTGACATATCTGATGATGTGTAAGAGCCAGTTAGAGAGGGTGCAGTTGAAGGGCACAAGAGAAGTGAATTTTAAATCAGCCTCTCAGAGAAGGGCGGAGGGGTTGGCCCTGAAAAGAAGGGATCACCGTTTCCTTGCGAGAGGAATGACAGAAGACAGGAAGGAATGTAGGAAGAAAGGCAGTGACTACTGCAGATATATCTACATTTGCATAGGAATTCCTCTTATTAAATAGGCTCAATTTCTTTCTCTACGAGGTATGTGCAGTGAGGGGCGAGGGTGCAGGTACGGCCTCAGACTGGAACAGGGGCTTGAAAGTAATAAGGGAAACTTGAAACAGCTGTCCAGGGGAAAGGGCAAGACAGCAGATTTGAGGTGCCCTCTAGGAGTGTTGGGGATCCTCTGACCTACATTGTAGTCTCTCCTCCCTCTTCTTCATCATAATAATGGCTGACATTTATTGAGCGCTTCATACCAGACACTCTTTTAAGTGTTCTTCAGGCATTCTTAATGTGATTTTTACAACAGCCCTGTTAGAAAAGGTATTGCTGTCATCTCTGCTTTACAGAAGAGGAAACTGAGGCACATAGGATAACTTAGGCTTAGTTGTACTTTCATGTTTGATGAACCTCTTCAACAGAAATGGCATTGTTTCCCTTGAGGCATCAGAGAAGGCCGAAATTTAATTTGAACTCCTAATATCCGGACCTTGAGGGGCTCGAGTCCAGGGCTGCTCAGGAGGTGTGCTTACCCCCGGGGGTGTGGGCATGGTCGTGACATGGGGCGGCGAGGTCAGTGTCGCTGCTGGCTTCGTACAACTGTGTAGGGACTTCTGAAATCTTTGAGTGATATCTCAGCATCCTGACTAGACAGACCTGTGACTGACAGTGTACGGTACTGTAGGCTGAGACTGTGTCATCTGAGGTAGTGCATAAGATAAGAGATTTTGTCCCTGTCAGCCAGAAAGAGAATTTTTTTCTGCCATTCCGGGACTAAAAAGACCTATACACTTACATAATAGCATAGATTATTAACACTCACCTTGTGTTTTCGCCATTGGCATGATAGTTAGAATTTGCAGATAAGGCGCACACCTGACTTGAGTGAAAGGGGAAAATGGTGGGACGGCATGGAGAGAAGAGAAATGGACTTACCTTCCTCTGCTGCAGCCACTGGAACATCATTTCCGTGTCCTTCCTTTTGAGGTTGCCATGGATACGCCTTTGCGCGGTGACTTGAAATTGATTTCCATTATGATCAGATGATGACGTGCATTTAAAAAGAGAAAGGACAGAATGCTGTGTTTCTGGGGAGTGGCCAGGGAGCTGCCCAAAAGACAGAGCCCAGAACAGCCCAGGTGGCCATGGCTTTGTTGGCTGCTTTGGCTTTTGCTGAAGTTGTGAAATGGTGCATCTCTCTTTTTAGAGCGCAGGCTCAGGGTTCCCTGTCTGCAGGGTCCTAGTGCCAGGGACTGACTGACTGGTTGATTCATGGGGAGGAACCAGCAGGAACTTCAGACTGGCTGTTAAGTAGGACTCCTGCCAGTACTGGGAGGTTTGCAGTTCCTGAGTACAGCCCTGCACTCCAGTGCCTCTTGCCTGCAAAAGGTCCTTCATCGAGGATGAGGGAGGCAGGTTGTGTAGCTTTCCTTGCTGGCTCTTGGAGGTCCGGACCCTTTGGAGGTTGGCCTGGCAGGCACTGGGTATCCCTGGAGTATGGGGATACTTTGCCAGGAGGTAGACAGAGCTGCATGCGGATTGGGAGCCAGCTGCAAATGTGTCTGGGGATAATGAGGAGCCAGAGGTAAAAAAAGTCCATTTAGGGGCGAGGCCCTCTGTGTGAGATCTGTAAAGCAGAAACAGGAGTAGGACCTAGGAACAAAAGGCTCAGTATGCGTCTCCTTTCTGGGTTCCTGTGTGTATCTGGAATCCAGCCTTCCAAACTTCCAGCCCCCCACCCCCTCCGCCTCCACACTTACCCCTTCCCTACTAATGCTTTCAGAGATGTACATTTTTAGTCTTTGGAAGATCTCGTTCTAGCACTGGCTGGTAATATGGCTCAGTGGATTGAGCATGGGCCTGAGAACCAAAGGATCGCTGGTTTGGTTCCCAGTCAGGGCACATGCCTGGGTTGTGGGCCAGGTCCCCAGTGGAGGGCACTTGAGAAGCAACCACACATTGATGTTTTTCTCCCTGTCTTTCTCCTTTCCCTTCCCCTCTCTCTAAAAATAAATAAATAAAATCTTTTTTAAAAAAAGATCTGGTTCTTGCTAATTGCCATTGTATTTCATTATATCTCTATATCCAAACTAGTCATGCCCAGTGCCTAATGTATGTCAGTTCAAGTGTGTGGACCCCACTGTAGACTGCCTGGATTTCAGAACAGCTTTACGGTGGGATCAGGAAAAGCAAACAGTTGGGTTAGCCCACGGCAAGGTTAGGTGAGGGGAGAGAAAAAGAGGTCAAGGGCTCAAAGGATGCCAGGGTGCCAGTAAAAGCAAGGTAGAAATGGTACAGGCTAGGTGCCGAAGGCTTTTCCTCCTTACTTTTTTCCTCCTGAATTCCCAATAACCTACCTGTTTTCCTATCAGATTCTTAAATGTCCTCCAAGACCATTAGTAACCTGTTTATCAGAGACAGATTTTTTCTTCCTCTCTTCCCATTTTCCTAGACATTTTAGTAGTAGTTAATATTGTTGATGGGGAAAATGTATTAGAAATCCAGGGAGTATCTTTTTTTCCTAGTGAGGGAACATGTAACTTGGACCTGTCCTATGTGACATGAGGTGGGGCCCAGAGGTGCTGTGGAGGGACTGCATACCTGTCAAATGTGCCCCCTGACATTTTCTCGCCAGGAGACTAAGAGTGAGCGGTTTGACTTCTGAGGCTCAAGTCCATAACCTGTCAGTTGGTGATAATGGAATCTGTTTTGTCTGCATGACAGCCACATTTTGGAAGGAAATAGTGAAGTACTTGTGTTAGTGTGCATACGCAGGTAAATTTGCCCAGAGGAGGCCCATCACCCTACCCAATTCTTTTATTTTTAAATATTTTTAATTGAAAATTTCCACTCTCTACCCAATTCTGTTAATGTTTTCAGTCATCATTCTTCCATTGCTCGTGCTTGAAAACTTCCAAGTTTATTCATTGATTCACTTATTTGTGCATTCATTTATTTATGCAACATTTAAGTTCCTACTGTGTACAAGTCAGCATTGATGCACCCTCTCAATAGTAATGAAGGTGATGTCTATAATTCCTTGAGCACATATTCTGTGCCAGGCACTGTGCAAAATGCTTTCCTTCAATCTTACTAAGTACTCACTGCATCCCTGTGAGGTGGGCATTATTTCCCTCCTTTTTCAGCTGAGGTAACCAGGGCTCTGAGTTAATCTTGACCAGAGCCATACAGATGAGGAAGTAGGACCACCAAAGCTGAACCCAGGTCTGTCTGTCTCCGGAGCCCATGCAGGCCTGCTGCCTCTTTCCCCCTGTCTGCTTTGTCTGCATGCCTTCCCAGGGCTTCTTGGTACTGTCCATAATGGGCCCTTTCCCTTTTCTCTCTCAGGAGCCTGGTTCAGACCATCTTTACCTCTTGCTCATTATTGCAGCAGACCCCTTGCTGTTATCCCCATTTTTTAAAAAAAATATTTATTTTAGAAGGAAGAGGGAGGGAGGGAGAGAAACATTGATCGGTTGCCTCTTGTACATGCCCCTACTGGGGACTGAACCTGAAACCTAGGCATGTGCCCTGCAACCCAGGCACATGCCTTGACCGGGAATTGAACAGGCAACCTTCACTTGGTGAAACTATGCCCAGCCAATTGAGCCACACCAGTTGGCATGTTATCCCCATCCTTATGAAGTTGCTGCTGTCTCCACTCCATCCTGCTCTCTTTGATCTCCCTAAAATAGTTTTCATTATGCTAGTCTCCTGCTCAGGAAGAGACTGGCTTCCTGTTATTGGATCAAGTCCATCTATCTATGTGACGTTAAACTGCTTAACTAGCCATACTTATCTTCTAATATATCTCAATATTAATGTGTTCACTTAGTCAATAAATATTTGACTCCACGAGCTAAGGGTGAGGGGATCATGAAGAGGAAAAGTTGTGGGCTCTGCTTTACGAGTCTTGTAATTTAATAGAGCTCATCTCGAATTCTTCACTCCTGTCCAGCTAGTGTTCTTCGATATTCCCTAGTGAAGCAAAATTGTTTCTGTCTCTACTCATACTGTTTTCACAGCATGAAGTGTTTGTAAGTCTTTTCCTCTCCACATATAAAAAAAAACACCCCAAAGTACGAGGCACAGTTGGGTACCCTTCTTCTTTTTAGTTCACCTTTGTCCTGTCTGTAATTCTCATAATATCTATTGTCTAGATGTTTAATTTGAAGACTGACATACCATCTGTGGTCACGTCAGATAATTCTTTGCACTTCTACAACTTCTGTACTTTTTACAAAGCATTTTAATGTACTTTATCTAATTTAAGCCTTATAACATTAATGTAGATAATTGTTCCCATACTATAAAAGAAGAAACAGTCTCCAAGAAGTTAGGTGACTGCGTATGCCTGTGTGGCCAGTGAGTTGTGAGGTTGCTCTTAGATCTGAGCTCTTTGGACTCTCTGAAGGCACTGTTGTCTGTGAGGAACAGCGTGGCCTCGGAAGCCTAGAGATTTGTGTGATGACAGTGAGGATGTACAGAGGGTTTAGTTCAGGCTTTGGTTCCAGTTTTGGGTCCACTCCTTATTTTCTGTGTAACTATAGGGAAGTGGCCCAGTCCTCGAAGCCTCAGTTTCCTTGTCAGCATTGTCTCTGGCTTGCCTTTCTATGGTGTTATTATGGTGTTCAAATATAATGATGATAACATTGTTATTAGATAACTTTTGTTGAATGCTTACTGAATACCAGGCAATGCTTTTAAGTATTTTACATGGATTATCTCAGCTAGTCTTCACAACAGCTCTCTGAGATATGTTCTTTGATTGTTTCCAGTTGACAGATGAGGAAATTGAGGCACAGAGGTGTTAAGTAACTGGACCAAATATATGTAGCTACCAAGTGGTGAAGCCAGGAATTGGACATAAACAGCCTGAGTCTAAAACCAAGATGCTCTGTAGACTGTAAAGTGTTCTGAACATGTGGGGTCCATGCTGCAAGGACCTGCATGGCTCTTTCTACCTGTGTAATGGTGTTTAGGAAACAAAGGAGGCAACATGGAGGTTTTGCAGGGGTGGAGAGAAATGGTTTCCGGGGGGATCTGGCAAAGATTGAAGATGTGGAAAGGTGTTTTGGGACCTTAGATCTGGCTGTTGGCTACCATTCTACTATTAAAGGGCTATCTGGCTTGCCTTAGAAAGAGGGTGGAGTAGAGGAAGACCCAGTGAAGCCTAGTTTAGACCAGTCAGGTATCTCTAGGCCCAGTAGCTCTAGATCATACCACACCCCGTGGAGCCATAGGTCAGACCCTAGGCCAACCTTGTTGGCTGCTTAGTGGCAGGGACCCTGATCTTTTGGTTCCTAGCCCGCATTAGATGGGTAAACAAATGAAGTGGTATTGTTACATAGCCTCCAGAGACCTTTCCCTGGAATGCACAACCTTATTAAATTAAACATTTTTCATTATAAAAGTTATGCATGGTTAAAGAATTTTGTGAACTACAGAAATATAGAAAATAAACCATTTTGTGATTTCTGTTAAGGAGATGCCTAGGAGGCAAGGCCAAGAGTACAAGGAGCAGGTAGTCAAGGTAAACTGGGCCTTGTGCTACTGATCCTTATGAATTCAGTTGAACCTGATTATCCTAGGGTTCACATCCTAACAGCCAGAAGGGAGAAGAGTGACTGTCAGCCTTTGCCAGCATGGAGGGACTGGAGTGTGGACTTGCTTTGCTTTGTTGTTGCGTCTGGTTCCGCCTTTCCTTTGCTGGGTATTAGGCAGTGCCTGCCTCCTCTGGCCCTGTGTGAGATTGAAATCTAGACCCTATTATCATGGGTTTGGGCCCTGAATCCAGAGTTCAGAGAGAGGAGGGAGAGAGCACCAGAAAGGGGGGTGAAAGGCCCCTATTTTGGCTGTAGGGAGGCCGTGGGTAGCTGATGGTTTTGGAGTGTCAACTTGCTGCTTTTGGGCCTGCTGAGGCCTCATATCCTAGGGGAGGGCCAGTGTGGTGAGGGGGTGCCATCTAGGAGGAACGTTAGGGCTATACTCCTAGCCCTAGGACAGTGTACCGTAGAGATGAGTGTTGAAGGTCTGTAGCTGGGCCTAGCCTCTTAGTCCCTGCCCTTGTGGTCTGGCCCAGGTGAAGCATGGGGGCACTAGGACCCAGAGGCTAGCACGGTTCCTGACAAGTCTAGAGCAGCACTAGCGCAGAGTGAGACTCATCAGCTGGCAAGCAGGATTCAGTGTCTCTGGGTTCAGGAATCCTCGGGCAGCAGAGGGGACTTGCTCCTCAGTCCCCATCTCTGTCCCCACCCCATCCCAGCAGATCCATGGATTGGGGAGGGCCACGTCCGATAGCTTCTGTGTCTGTCCATGAGGGCCTGGAGCCCTGACCCTCCTGCCTAGGTTTCTGCCTTTTCTTTCTGTCTTTGGCCAGCTGGGGAGGGGGTAGAGGCCTTGAGCAACATGGCCCAGAGCAAGAGGCACGTGTATAGCCGGGTAAGTGGCCCTGATCTGGGATGGCCCTGGGAGGGCTGCTGAAAGGCCTGGGGGGCCTGTGGACATGGCTGTGGGGGCTGGGGAGACAGGCTGGAGCTGGGATGGGGCCACTTGCAGCCCTGATAGTCTTAGGCTGGACTGGCTTCCCTTCCCAGAGTCGAGTCCTCAGTGGAGACTGGTGAGGCCTGACCTTTGACTTTAACTGGACCTCAGGGTAGGAGTTTCTGAGAAGGGGGCTAGACTGTCTTTGGGACTCTGAATGGGGTCGGTCGATTGGAAGGGCTTTACAGTGAAGCCTTTCTTTAGAGCTGCTTTGTTGTTTGTCACTTGCTTTTCTCTCTCTTCTGGCTATGATTGAATCTGCACCCACTGTTGTGTCCACCTGGTACTGAGAGGCTTATTAGGGTTGGGAGGTTGGGGAGAGTCTCTTAAGTTTGGGGCCAGCTTTGATGTCACTGTCAGCTCCTTTTGTTGATAGGTCCACAAGAGACACCCTGCATATCCCAGGTATGATTTGGGGTCCTGGAGCCCCTGGGAGCTGCTAACCTTTCTCACCTTCCTGGATAAGCTCTTTGGGGAAAGGGCTTAGGGAGTGACAGGCTCTGGCAGGGCTCCCTTCTGAAGCCAAGTGGGGGCATCGGGAGGGAGCCTCGTGGAGTCTTTAGGACCAGGGCGTCACTTCCTCATGCCTCACTCATTTGTTTGCTGCAAGCCCCCTGGTTCACAGAGCTGCTGTTGCTGAAAATGGCTCAGGTGTGATTTTCTAAACCATGGGCCTATTTGAGACCTAATTTCATGCTGTGTCTTGTCATCACCAGTGTGTCAAGCCAGGAGCTTCCCAAGGACAGTGTTTCGTCTCTTTTTTTGCCTTGTCCATCCTCAGGATGATAAGCCATTCATTTGGACCACTGGGCAGAGTGTTGGGGGCAGAGTGTAGGACAGATCTGAGGTACCTGATATACCTGGCCTTTGTTTTACTTTTTGTAGCAGAATAACATGGGGGAAGGATCTCTAGAGCTTGAGTGGTAGAGAGTTGATAGACTAGTACTCAGGTCAGGAAAAAGGGAGTTAAACGGTTGAATGGGTGAAGCAGCCAGGAGTGTTGTGGTAGGTGTGTGGATGGGTGTCGGGGGAGTCGGGTCAGGAAGGAGTAGTGGTGACCTGAGGGCTGGAAGGAGACACAGTTGTGTGCTTCTGGGAAGGAGAGGCCTGAGAGCGCCGTTTGAACACAGGGAAGACAGGTGACAGTGGAGAGGGGAACAGGATTCACTGGGGTCACCTACTGAATCGCTTATCTTTCCAGCTCAGGTTCCCGAGTCAGAGCATTGAGTTGTTGGGAGCCTGGTCTAAACTGAGTTATTTGCTTGAGCTTCATTCCCTTATCGGGCGGGGGACAGTGCTCCTGAGAAAGCAGCCATGCGGTGACATTCACAGATCTATTGATGAATTCTGATTTGTTATAAAATTTAAATATAAACTCTTAAAAATTCTGGCAGATTCCCAAGGAGCTTAGAGAAGTCTTAGAAGAACACGTCACTGACATTTTTCATAAGGGAATTTGAGGGTCCACTTCACGCTGTGAATGAGGTTCAGGGAAGTGACTCCTGGTTCTCTTTCAGTCCGGGATCCGACTGGGGCCTTTTTATGCATTAGGGTGACACCCTTGGCCTGAGGCCTTTAACTGTGTATGTTTGCATGTGTCTTTCAGACACCCAGCAGCAGCAGGATGAGTGCAGAGGCCAGCGCCCGGCCTCTGCGAGTGGGCTCCCGAGTGGAGGTGATCGGGAAAGGGCACCGAGGCACTGTGGCCTATGTTGGAGCCACACTCTTCGCCACTGGCAAATGGGTAGGTGTGATCCTGGATGAAGCAAAGGGCAAGAATGATGGAACTGTCCAAGGCAGGAAGTACTTCACTTGTGATGAAGGGCACGGCATCTTTGTGCGCCAGTCTCAGGTACTCACACCCTACTTTTCTGTGTCTCTGTGTGTGCATCCACATGCATGCATGTGTACACACACGTGTGTTCACATGCTCTCTTGCATGTGCAGCTGGTGTGGTGGTGCTCCCTTTTTCTGGGCATGAGCATATGTCTCTGATTGGGAGAATGGGAGGTTGTAGGGGAGGGAAGATTGGAGATACATCCTTAGAGAAGCTGCCCCGTATACCAGGTTTGCTTGGGGCCTGGGAACAGGCCCATAGTACAGCATAACATTCTTGATCTGGCTATATTGAATCTATTCTGTGGCCTCAGATCCAAGTGTTTGAAGATGGAGCAGATACTACTTCCCCGGAGACCCCTGACTCTTCTGCCTCAAAGGCCCTCAAAAGAGGTAACAACCACCCACTTAAGTTGCCACTCTGCGTCTGAGAATCCCCAGGACCTCTCCCAGTACATGGGGCCACAGTGGATCCTGAGATTTTCCATCACTGCCATCTTCTCTTGTTATAACTTTCCTATCCACCATAACGTTTTCTTGCTTTCTACAGAGGGAACCGACTCAGCTACAAAGACCAGCAAACTGGTGAGTGGTTGGGGGTGGGAGCGGGAAGTAATAGAGAGGAGGGGAAGGATATAGAGAGGAGGGAGACCCAATGCCAGGCAGGTAGAAGCAGTAGGTAAGTAAACCGAGTTAGCCTTCTAGTCTCCATCCTTCTTGAGAGGGAAGTTTTCTGGGTATGAGTTACTGTTTTAGGGATGAATAAAGGTGGTATCAGGGAAGAACTGTTAGGGCCCAAAAGTTCAGGGTCAAATGGGATGATAGGAAGGACAGGTCTGACCCTAGTATATTATTGTCAACTTCCTGCCCTTTGGTACCCAAGGCTGCCAAGATCTAAAGGGTGTGAGAGAAAGGGTAAGGTAGGAGCTAGAGGAAGGAGCTTTCCTGTCCACAAGCGAATGGTAAGGAGCTGGGCCCTCTGTCACCTGTTTTAGGTGATATGCAGAGGGGCCATCCTGGCTCACTTTTGCTGCTCTGCACAGGGTGTGTGAGGTGGGGTTCAGACTCCAGCTTCTCTGGGCCAGCGTGTGGACATCCTAGAAGCTGATTGTTGAGGGACCCCCCCCACCATCTTACTTACCCCGAGCCTCACAGTGACCTGACTTCCTCTTTACCAGGTCATGCCTAAGTTGGTGTTAATACTTACACCCAGGATGTCTGGCCGGCTAGCACAGTGTGACATCTGTTCTCTAACTCTTCCCTTTCCTACCCCTCATGCAGCGGGGACTGAAGCCTAAGAAGGTGGTGTGTTTACTATTTGTGCCTGGGCGGGCGAGGGCCGTGAGCCCGCTCCCCAGCTGTCCTGCATGTCTTCAGCTGCTGCATGCCTGTGTGTGTGACCCTGGGCTGGGATGGCCAGAGGAAATGGCGGCCTTGGCTTTCAGAGTTCCTTTGAGGGGCTGCAGGGATATTAGGCTTAGTGTCCAGGCGCAGGTAGCATTCACTAGGACAATCCCTACACCTCCTCGCCTCAGAACTTCTAGTCAGAGACTGCCATCACTGACTGTAAATAGCAGCAGCATGGAATAGAGCCTTTACTGGATTATGATGGGTTTTCTTTTAGCCCGAGCTTGGGGCAGCGAGAGGAGAGACTGGAGAGCTAGGGATGCAGAAGTGCCAGTGACGTGGTTGGGGAAGGAGGCAGGAGGTCAGGATCACAGTAGGATCAGCCCCACATTGGAAGGCTTGAGAGTCGGTGTGCCTCCCTCTGGGTGGGCACTGCCATGAGTGCGCACCTTCACTCTCATCCCGTAGTCTTTCCCTCCTCTTCTGGTGTTGGACCTGAGGCCCACCGCCTACCTTTTGCAGCTTGCCATCACCCATTATTGGGAGTGCGGCTCAACTCTTCAGGCGCTGCCATGACCACTTCCTCACACCATCCCCTGCCTTGGGCCTGTGCCCAGGCTGCCTCTGACCTGCATGTGCCTGTCTGACCTCTGTGTACTGTGCTGTGTATGATTCTGTGGTTTCCTTGTCGCCAGCCTATCTTCGGCCCTTCTGACTTGCATGGAGAGCTATTGGATGGGGGCAGTGGGAGGGGAGAGGAAAACATCTTCCTTTCAACTCCTGGTTGGTGATGGGCCCCACCTTGAAGTCTTGCCATGGAACAGACCACGTGCTGGTACTTGCTTTGGGGTCCTGGCTTGGGTGGGAATGGAGATGTAAGAAGGAAAATAATGCTAGTCTAAATGATGTTGGGCCCATTCCAGGGTCGTAGAAACTTGGTTTCTTCCCTTGATTACTCTTCTGTCACATCAGGCCCCTAGAGAAGAGCATGGGCCTGCAGTGTGATGTCTGTGGAGGAGTTCTGGCGACAGCCGGACCTGATGTTGGCAGGGCCTGAGCCGTGCCCAAATTCTGGGGGTGTGGCCGCTGCCTGGAGAATTGTGGCAGAGCCCAGCCGGAGCTGCCTGAGCTGGGCTGTAGCACCTTTTTGCTCATGGTGCAGTGTCGGTCAAGTAAAGTCCCCCTCAGGTCTCCCCCTCCAGTGTTCTCTCACAGCAGATCTCTGAGCCACGGGCCCCTGCTCATACCCGCTGGGGAGCAGGGAGCTAACTCCAGAACAAAAGAATGTACTTTGAGAGGGAGGGCAAAAGAACCCAGATGTCTCTGCAAAGTGCCCAGTCCTTTCTAGAAGCCCTTTGGAGACAGACTTTAAATTGCCTAAAGCCAGGGGAGGGTTTGGGAGAGGATCCAAACACTGTCATTAGAGCTGTTGTTGAAGGTCCCTAAGGTTTCTCAGTCTCACTGTGTGCCCCTCAGAGCTGATGCTGATGCAAGAGGGCTGCTTTGGGTTTGTGTGACTCATGAGAAGAGACAGAAGTAGAATTGGTGGCGTTGAAGAGCGAGGCTGATGGAGCAGTGAGACCCTGCACCCCTGCGCAGTGATGCCTTGGCCCCAGAGGGTACCATTTCTGGAATGGCCCCTAGCCCAGTTTCTTGGAACAAACACTTAGGGGGGTCGGGGAGAGAGGAGAGGGAGGAGCCAGAACTTGTTCTTAGGAGGAAGAAGCAGGGCGGGCTCTGCGCAGGACTTTGTCCAGTCATGAGAAGGAGGAGGAGCCAGCAGAGTCAGGTGGTTGCTAGGTGACCGAGGAGCAGTGGCTCCACCCCCAAGGAGCAGAAGAGGGTTGGGTGCATGACGTCAGGTGGAGCTGGTGCTGCGGCCACTGAGGCTGCCATAAGCCTAAGCTGGAAAACTGGGCCGGGCGCCTGTCTGGTGCCTGCAGGAGCCTGGCTGTCCCTGTGTGAATCTGTGGGGCTTCTGCGTCTGTGCCGCAGCCATTTGCGGGCGGGGAAGCTGCTGGTCAGGAAGCTCAGGCTGCATTGTTGGGATTTGATGCACTAATCTCCTGTCTCCGCCGCCTTTCCCTCTGTTTGGTCTCTTTCCCTCCCTCCCTCCCTCCATCTGTCCTTCCTCTGTGTGTCCATCCTCTTCTATCCCTCCTCTTTCCTGGCTTTCTTTGGTTTTCTGCAATGATGAGACAGGCACCGACAGCCCGAAAGGTACTCTTGCTTGTTCTGGTCCTGCTGCTGGGTTGCCAGGGCGATGGTGGCAGCAGGCTGCTGGGGTGGGGGTGGAGGCTGATTGACTTCATCTGTCTACCTGGTTGGGGGAGGAGGGTAGAGATGATGGTGGGGGCAGCGAGAGTTGTATGTCACTCCCATGTCCCACGCCCTGGGCATTTCGCTCCTTGCCCTGCTGGCTTTTGGCTCAGACTGGGTCTGTGTTCTGGGCCTTGTACCCAGTGGTCTTACAAGCTTGGGGATCAGGCAGCTTCTGCTGCAAAGCAGCTCTGGGAGTTTCCTGTAAGAGAATCTGGGAAGCAGGTCCAGATGCCTCCAGGCCTCTAGCAGGCCTCCTTCCCTTGACCTTTGCTAGAATGACTGTTGGTTGTACTCCCAGCACCCTTCCCCCACCGGGATTTATATAAAGGGGTTTTTTTCCCAGGGTGAGATGAGGACCCTAGAATAGTTTTTGATATACAGCTGTGGAGGCTTAGCTCAGGGTGGGAGAGGTGGGGGTTGGTCTCCTTGGGCTCCGTGTCTCCTAGAAACTAGACCCAAGCCAAATCTTGTCTTTGCTGGAGCCATGAGATACTGGGTATCAAGAATGCTACTTGGGAGTTGGAGTTAATCATCCATTTACAACTTTGCAGTAACCTGAGGGGCTTCTGGATTTGATTTAGGGCAGTAGTTTATGGATGCTGCTGCCCGCTCCCACCTCCTTTCTTGCAGCAGGGTGGGGTTACTTTCCTAAGCTCTGAGCTTCTGGCTAATGCAGTATTGATGGTCCTGACACCTGAGCCCTCTGCCCTAGGGATGGAGACTGCCACAGGATCTGTTCCTGGGTGAGGGAGGAGGGTGTAGAGCGTGGGGGCAGGGAAGACAGCAGCGTTCTGTCTAGGGGGCCTCATCTCCCTCTGCTGAGTTTGTATCATCCAGTTTGGGGCTCATGTCATCATCAGTCTTGTCTACATGGTATTTCTAGGGGGTCCTCTGTGGGATCTGGCACTTGGAGGAAGGGGCCTGATCTGGGAAAGTCCTAGGGAGTGGTGGGGTGGGCAGGGCCTCTGGCTCTGGGCTGGAGTGTCAGAAGTTGTTTGCAGAAGGCCTGGTCTCTGGAGACCAATTCCACCAGCTGCTGCCTTTGGTCTCCTGTGGTTCAGCCTAGGAGACCAGGGTTCTGGGATTTCAGTGTTGGAAGGGGTGAGGTCTGCAAGGGTTGGGCATAAGTGGGAGAGGAACCAGTGGGGAACAGAGTTCTGAGTTCCTGGAGTAGGAACAAGGTGATTCACTGGAATGGGGAGGTCATGGGGGGGGCATGGCTAAACGTAGCCCCATTCCTGTTACTACTTCTGCTCTTATTGCTGTCCCTTTTGCTGTCTGTCTTTGTGCCATTATCCTTTCTTTCCTGACTACTTCTCCTCTGGCTCCTGTTGCCTGTCCAGACCACAACTCGGCGGCCCAAGGTGAGAAAAACCAGGCCTCTATGCAAGCCATTGTAGAGTGTACACACGTTTCAGGCATGTGCATGTATGTGGGCATGTGTATGGCCAAGTAAAAGTTGGTCACGGTGCATCCTGGGTGCTTTTTTCATGGGAGAGAAGGGACTGAAGGCAGTGACAGGTCACTCCTGGGAAAATGACTTCTGACTTTTGGGAGGATGCCTGAGCCAGTAGCTTAAGTGCGAAAGAGAAATGAGAGTAGTTGTGGTTAATTAAGGCAGACTTGCTTGAAGAAGGGCGTTTTGACTAGTTTTGATGAGGAAAGGGATTGAAAGAGTGGTGAAGAAGAACTTGGCCTTCCAGATGTCAGGGGATAAGGAGGCGAGTGTGTCTGTCAGTACCCGTGGTCTCTGAGTGTCTGCCGGCCCACCAGGAGAGCTTCAGCGCTCAGCACTGCGCGGAGAGCGCTGGGCCGGCCTCTCTGCTCCAGGGCCAGGGGCTTCAGGGCAGCTTCTCTACCCCAGCCCTCCACAGGCCCGGGTAGTGGGGCCTGATTAGAGCCTCTGTCTTTGGGCAGGGAGATGGCAGAAGGGCTGGCTGTGCTGACCTTGTTTCAAGGGGAGTCTATGAATGCAACTTTCGGCTTGGCCCCTTTACCTGCAGGGTCCCCTGAAGTAGACCAAGGGGAGGCAGAGCCAGCTTGACTCCTAAAGAGCATGGAGGGCCTAGCAGGGATATAGAGCCTGGTACCCCCGCGTTTAGCCCAGCCTTCTCTAGAAACATGAAAGGGAACAAATTGCAGTCTACATTGAGGCATTTATCTCGGGGGAAGGAGGGTGTAGGCCCAGAGCAGTGACAGGATTGGGAGTATTAAACGGCTATGGAAGTGGGTCACGGAGAAGAGTTCTGGCGAGTAAGGGATCCTGCTCTAAGGGGGTAGTGCCAGAGCTGGGAGGAATGTGGGGTCAGTGCCAAGGAAGGAGTCTTATAATCTTATGTCTTCCTCCACCCCTTCTTCTCCCTCCCCTCTATCTCCCTCCCTCCCTCCTCTGTCCTTTGTCACTATCTCTGACTCTGTGTCATTTTCCTCCTCCCCTTCACTCTGTTCTTCTTGTGCTCTGATACTCTGTCTTTTTCCCTTTCTGCCTCCTTCCCTCGCCATATTTTCATATTCTGTCTTTTGTTCTTTCACTGCGCCTGTCCTCTACTTACTTTCTGGTCTGCCCCTACCCTCTGTGAATAGCCCGCCCGCCCAGCCAGTAGTACTGGGGCAGCCGGAGCCAGTAGCTCCCTGGGCCCCTCTGGCTCGGCATCAGCAGGTGAGCTGAGTAGCAGTGAGCCCAGCACCCCGGCTCAGACTCCGCTGGCAGCACCCATCATCCCCACGCCGGCCCTCACCTCTCCTGGAGCAGCACCCCCACTTCCTTCCCCCTCCAAGGTAAGGACTGGGGCTGGAGTGAAGATGAACCAAGACACAAAGGGGCCTGCGACCCCTGGCAGGTCTTGGACATTTCCTCGGGCTGGGGGAATTCCAGAATTTGGATCAGAAGGGTGGGGACATAGCATTTGGGATCCTGCCATTGACTAAGCTACCCTTCCTGCTACACCTTCCACATATGTTTTGATCTCTTCTTAGATGTTTATATAGTCACTTGCTTTTGACCCTGGGGCTGGAATGAAGTTTGCACACATTCCTGTCCTTTCTGCTCCAGCTCGGTCTTGGCGAGGAGGAGGGGGAGACTATGCACAGAACAAGGGGTCTCTCCTTTGCAGGAGGAGGAGGGGCTGAGGGCCCAAGTGCGGGACCTGGAAGAGAAACTGGAGACCCTACGACTGAAACGGGCAGAAGACAAGGCAAAGCTAAAAGAGTTGGAGAAACACAAGATCCAGCTGGAGCAGGTGCAGGAATGGAAGAGCAAAATGCAGGAGCAGCAGGCCGACCTGCAGCGGCGCCTCAAAGAGGCGCGGAAGGTGCGACTCGGGAGGAAAGGGGTGGCTGGGGAGGCACGGGGTCCAAAACAGTGTATTGGAACTCAACTGGAGCTGGAGCCTCAGCATTCTGTGAGAGAGGGCACGGGAGGCATCTCTGTACTTGTGTCCCACCAACCTCCACCCCGCAGGAAGCCAAGGAGGCACTGGAGGCGAAGGAACGCTACATGGAGGAGATGGCTGACACTGCCGATGCCATTGAGATGGCCACTCTGGACAAGGAGATGGCTGAGGAACGGGCTGAGTCCCTGCAGCAGGAGGTGGAGGCACTGAAGGAGCGTGTGGACGAGCTCACCACTGACTTGGAGATACTCAAGGCTGAGATTGAAGAGAAGGGTAAGGGGCCAGGAGCTGCTGGGAAAGACATGGTGGGGTTAGAATCATGTCTGAAAGTGTTCATGGTTTTCCTCAGGCTCAGATGGGGCTGCGTCCAGCTATCAACTCAAGCAACTCGAGGAGCAGAACGCCCGCCTAAAGGACGCCCTGGTGAGGTAGGTCCCCTCACTGCCGGGCTCTGGAGCCCACTCTCCTATCCAAATGCATTCAGGCGCCCATTGCCCAGTGACTCTGACATGGGCTCCCCCTTCTCCTCACTTCCCCACAGGATGCGGGATCTTTCTTCCTCAGAGAAGCAGGAGCATGTGAAACTCCAGAAACTGATGGAAAAGAAGAACCAAGAACTGGAAGTTGTTAGGCAACAGCGGGAGCGGCTGCAGGAGGAGCTGACCCAGGCAGAGAGCACCATCGATGAGCTCAAGGAGCAGGTCGGGGAGCCCAGCCCCTCACCCAGAGATCCCTCCAGCCTCCCCCCGCAGACTCTCCTGTAGGTGCCTCCTCTCTCTAGACACCTTTTAGCAGCCCTTCTCCGCATTCCTTCCCTGTAACACAGGTGGATGCTGCTCTGGGTGCTGAGGAGATGGTGGAGATGCTGACAGACCGGAACCTGAATCTAGAAGAGAAAGTGCGGGAATTGAGAGAGACCGTGGGGGACTTGGTAAGAGGAGAGCAGACCTTGACTTCTGACCCAGACAGAGGGTGTTTAAAGGGACTTGCTGAGAGAAGGACTGACATGTGACCCCTGACTTTTGAGCACAGTGTATAGTGAGTGGACCCACCCTGGCCTGCTGCGCTGACCCTGCCTTTCCTTTGCCCCAACTCCCTCGTGGTCTCCCAGGAAGCAATGAATGAAATGAATGATGAGCTGCAGGAGAATGCACGCGAGACGGAACTGGAGCTGCGGGAGCAGCTGGACATGGCAGGCGCCCGGGTCCGGGAGGCCCAGAAGCGTGTGGAGGCAGCCCAGGAGACAGTTGCAGACTACCAGCAAACCATCAAGAAGTACCGCCAGCTGACTGCCCACCTGCAGGTGCCGGTTCACCCCTTGCTTTCCACCCATGATCACCCCAGGGCTTCCTCATGACCCAGCTGTGTCTTACTGTCCGTCTCTGCTCCTAGGATGTGAATCGGGAACTGACAAACCAGCAGGAAGCATCTGTGGAGCGGCAGCAGCAGCCACCCCCTGAGACTTTTGACTTCAAAATCAAATTTGCCGAGACGAAGGCCCATGCCAAGGTCAGAAAAGCAAGTGGGCTGGGGAGAGGAGAATGTTTGGGAGCCCAGCTTCAGTGTGGCTGTGGACTGACTGGGTGTGGGGTTCCTGGGGGAGGGGGTGCTTTGTGTGATGGTTTGGAAGAGTTCTGGCATGTGCCTGTCCTAGATGCGGGGGACCTGGTGGAGCAAGGCACGGTGGGTCTGGGACTCTCTCCAGCCTGGCTGAGAGCCTGCCTTTCTATCCACCACATAGGCAATTGAGATGGAACTGAGGCAGATGGAGGTGGCCCAGGCCAACCGGCACATGTCCTTGCTGACAACCTTCATGCCCGACAGTTTTCTTCGGCCGGGTGGGGACCATGACTGTGTACTCGTGCTGCTGCTCATGCCTCGTCTCATTTGCAAGGTATGGCCAGTCAGTCATACGTTCAGCAGGAATGTGTTGAACTTGCTGTGAACCAGGCAGGCATTGAGGAAGCCCAGTTAAGCCAGCAGTCAGCATCCCTGCTAACAAAAAGTTTATGATGTAGTGAAGGGATATAGTCAACACAGTTGCATATGGATGTGTATTACAGATGGCTTGTTACAAAGAGGAAGTAGCTTCTTTGAGAGAGCACAATTGGGGAGCTGATATAGATGGAGGGATGTTACTGAAGGAATAACATCTGGGCTGAGATCCCAAAGATGAGGAGGAATTAGTGAGGACATAATTGCCAAGGTAGCATTCTAGTGGAAGGGTGGCAGGGGCAGCAGCTTTAAGCTTGCAAGGAAAGAGCTTGGTCCCACAGGTCCCGCTGTCCTTTCATCCCCACATCTCAAATCCTCACAGCCACCAGATCACCGCATCATCGCCCTGTTCCCATTGGAGACTTCCTGCCCATCTAAGAGCTGTTTCTGTTTTATCTGCCCCCCCCCACCCCATAGTTGCTCAGCTCTGTGTTCTGTATTCCTGAGTCTGTGTTCTTCATCCTCTGCTCTGAGCCCCAGATCCCTGGCACTTCTTCCCACAGGCAGAGCTGATTCGAAAGCAGGCTCAGGAGAAATTTGAACTAAGTGAGAACTGTACAGAGCGGCCCGGTCTTCGAGGAGCTGCGGGGGAGCAGCTCAGCTTTGCCGCTGGGCTGGTGTACTCGCTGACTCTGCTGCAGGCCACACTCCACCGCTATGAGCAGTAAGTGAGCCCTAGCCTCCCTTCAAGGCCACGGTCCCAGGTTGGCTGGAACTGAGATTGCCTGGCAGACCCTGGCCTCACAGGCCCTTCTCTGGTCTCCAGTGCCCTGTCTCAGTGCAGCGTGGATGTGTATAAGAAAGTGGGCAGCCTGTACCCTGAGATGAGTGCCCATGAGCGCTCCTTGGACTTCCTCATTGAGCTGCTGCACAAGGACCAGCTGGATGAGACTGTCAATGTTGAACCTCTCACTAAAGCCATCAAGTACTACCAGGTCTGGGGCGAGGATCCCGGCTTTGTGCAGGAGGGAGGGAAGGTTTCTCTTTCTGGGGCCATGGCCAGCGTAGCCCAGGTTGTGTGTCTTGAGGCTCAGCTTGCTGTAGATGAACTCGCCTCAGGATGCAGCCTTGGGGGTTTTGGGTCCTCTCATACCTCTCGAGTCCTGTGATGATTGGGGCTCAAACTACAGTTGAGGAAGAGTTCTCCATCTCTCCAATACCTAAAGGCTATCTATTTCTTTGTCATCTCTCAGCATCTGTATAGCATCCACCTTGCCGAACAGCCTGAGGACAGTACCATGCAGTTGGCCGACCACATCAAGGTGAAATGTCTGGGCTGGTGGTTGAAACCCATGTAGAGATCAGAAACGGAGACCATCAGGTCAGGAGGTCTGGCCCTGATGTTGTCACATAAAACTGGAAAAGGGTCACTAAGGCCAGATTAGGGAAGACAGGGAACCTGCCTATGTATGGGGGTCAGCAGAAGGTGGGGACTTCTTAGAGATGATGAGAGGGCAGAAGGATTCCAATGGGTGCTGACAAGCACATACTTCTATCCTCGCAGTTCACCCAGAGTGCCCTGGACTGCATGGGCGTGGAGGTGGGACGGCTGCGTGCCTTCTTGCAGGTGAGAGCACAGGTGGACCTGTTCGAGCTCCTCTGCCTTCTTATTCCCCCATCCTCACCTCCAGTCCTAATGCTGAATTTGTTCCCCGTCCATTTCCTATTCCTTGAGTAGGGTGGGCAGGAGGCTTCAGATATTGCCCTCCTGCTCCGGGACTTGGAAACATCTTGCAGTGACATCCGCCAGTTTTGCAAGAAGATCCGAAGGCGAATGCCAGGGACAGATGCTCCTGGGATCCCAGCCGCACTGGCCTTTGGACCACAGGTTTAGGGCTGTGAGGGAGGAAGGAAAGGAAGCCGAGTAGATTCGGGAGGGGCCTAGTACATCTGGTCTGGGTCTGGATGAGACGAGAATGATTCTGAGGTAGCTGGGAGCTATGGTGCTGGACACAGGGTGGGCTCCTGACTCTGGCCTGTTGCACAGGTATCCGACACACTCCTTGACTGCAGGAAACACTTGACATGGGTGGTGGCTGTGCTGCAGGAGGTGGCAGCTGCTGCCGCCCAGCTCATCGCCCCCCTGGCAGAAAATGAGGGTCTGCCTGTGGCTGCCCTAGAGGAGCTGGCTTTCAAAGCAAGCGAGCAGGTGGGCCTGGATGCCTGGGAAGAAGGTGGTAGAGGGGTCAGGTGGCCAGTGTGAGGTTTTTACTACTGGCCTTGGCTTTTACAGATCTATGGGAGCCCCTCCAGCAGCCCCTATGAGTGTTTGCGTCAGTCATGCAATATCCTCATCAGTACCATGAACAAGTTGGCCACAGCCATGCAGGAGGGAGAGTACGATGCAGAGCGGCCCCCCAGCAAGGTGGGTGGGAGCTCCTTGGAGGGGCTCCTGAGGCCTGGAGGAATAGGACTTGCAGAGCTGCTGCTAGTTGTGGGAGGGCTGGGAGGTGGAGGAAGGAATCGAGAGCACCATCCTGCTTAGAAGTCAAGAACTGGATTTCTCTGGAAGCAGCACGTTGGTGATATCCTCTCCCCACCTTGGCCCTTAGCCTCCCCCTGTTGAGCTGCGGGCTGCAGCCCTTCGTGCAGAGATCACAGATGCTGAAGGCCTGGGCTTGAAGCTTGAAGATCGAGAGACAGTTATCAAGGAGTTGAAGAAATCACTCAAGATCAAGGTGAGGGTAGGGTAGGATCAGCAGTTGGGGTCCAGCAAATGCTGTGGGGCACAGGGCAGCTATGAGTGTTGGGGATCAGAACTGAAGATGGGTTGGGGGTAGGGGGAAAAGTGGCGCCTATGATCAATGGGAGCTCTTGCGGGCCCTTAAGGAGCCTTCTATGTCATGGTCTGTCCTGGGACCCTGAGGGGTTGTAGGAGGATGTAAAGCAATTAGAAGCTCTGTGTCCTTGTCCAGGGGGAGGAGCTCAGTGAGGCCAATGTCAGGCTGAGCCTCCTGGAGAAGAAGCTGGACAGCGCTGCCAAGGATGCAGACGAGCGCATCGAGAAAGTCCAGAATCGGCTGGAGGAGACCCAGGCGCTGCTGCGGAAGAAGGAGAAGTCAGGCACTTCCCCGGGCCCTGCTTATCTCAGGCCCCCCTCCTGCCAGCAGCTCTGCCTCCTAACCTACCCCTCCCCAGGCCCTCTCATCGTGAGACTCCCCAGGGGAACAGATGCCATTTCCTTTGCCCATTGCCAGCCTGTCATATCACCCCAGTCTGAGTCTGTATTTGCCCCCAGTCCTCACCAGCAGGGTTACTCCAAGGACCTGTCAGGACTGAGAGTTGGAGTGGGTGGCAGGGAAGGGACAACGCCCACGCCCAGATTCTCTTTCACAGAGAGTTTGAGGAGACGATGGATGCACTCCAGGCTGACATCGACCAGCTGGAGGCAGAGAAGGCAGAGCTGAAGCAGCGGCTGAACAGCCAGTCCAAGCGCACGATCGAGGGGCTCCGGGGTCCTCCCCCTTCGGGTATTGCTACCCTGGTCTCTGGCATTGCTGGTGGTGAGTGCAGTAGGACAGGCAGCACTGGTCCCCAGGAGATTGAATGGCCTCCCTCCTTCCTTGGCCTCAGTTTGACTTCTGCCCCCTTCTCAGCCCAGTTTCACCCTGGCAGCTCTCACCAGGATTTTATTTTTCTCACAGATACACGGAGAGTCCCTCTGACCAAGGCCAGGCGTTACCACATTGTCAGTGTAGCTCAGAATTACGATGGCAGTGGGACTCTACTAGATGTCCCTCTGGGTCTGCAGTCTGGCCTTTCTGCCCCAGCCTCCTATCCCAGAGGGTCATCAGTCCGCAGCAGGCTGGGCTGACTCTGCCGTGGTATCCAGCAGGGCCCGATGCCTGCTCTTGATTGCTCTTTTGTTTGGGCATGTTCTCCCTGCAGAGTTCATGTGTCTGGCTCCTTGTGGTGTGGCTGTCTCTTCCATGGCTGAATTCTCCCTCTGTCACTGGGGCTTGTGTTCTGACTTTTGCCTGGTCTCATAGTGTGGTCTGGGCTCCTTATGTCAAGTTTTTCTGGCTTCCAGGCTCAGCCTTCCCTGTTTTCTGATCAAGGACGTGGCCACTGCCATCTCGGGTCTCACCTGCTCTAGAGTTTGTTCACTGTTCTCTCTTCAGTTTCTCAATTACCCTTCTTACCTCCAGAAGACAAACTCTGTAATTAAGCCCTTAGGGTCTCTAGCTCTCCCCAGCTATACCTGTCTTGTCAGCGGACCTCACCTAGAGGCTTGTCCCCATCAAAGCTCCTGTCACTGATGCCTCTTGATCTTGGGAGGTGACCACATACCTTCTTCACTTTTGACTCCCATGGTGCAGGTGGCTCCTGTTCCTTGAGGGAGGGGTCTCCAGAATTACCATATAGTATCATTTCAATGTAGGCTCTTTAAACAAACACTGGTTCTGAATGTATGAACCTCCCCACTGAAAATGGGTGTCTTTTGCCTCAGAGCAGCAGGGAACCTGAGGAGCACAGCAGTGCATCTACATCCGCAATTTAAGCTGTGCTGCTGGGGAGAAGTAATGCCTCTGGCATATCAGGGTCTCGGGAGTGTCCCCGCTACCGTTCTTGGAGGTGGAGCATGAGGCAGAGAGGCAGGAACAGCCCTGTGCCCCACATGCTTCCTCCAGTGCACACTCCCACTGCCGCTCTTGCTCACGTATCACACCCTGTCTCGGGGCCTCGCTTGCTTTTCCTGTCTTCCGCATGTTTGCTCTTCCCTCAAAGGTGAATGGGCAGAAGTAGAGGCCGGTTAGGGAAGGCATGGTGTCCAGGAAGAGAGTTTTTGCGCAGCATTTGTGTTCAGGGTTCTTCTAGTGTGTTCCGCTAACCCCCCAATGACCTAATTCCTTTCTCCTTTTTTCCTGCTTCCCATGGGCTCTCCTGAGCACAGAAGAACAGCAGCGAGGTAGCGAGCCGCCCCGGAGGGGGGTTGCCAGGGCTGGTGGGAATTGGAGCTTGGGCAGCAGAGTGAGACTTTGTCCTCGGGAGCAGCCAGGCCTGGGGCTGGGAGGAGATAAGGAAAGGGGATGAGCATAGATGGAGCCCACATTCTACCCTCTCCTGAGATGGATGACCTTTGTTGTGGGACTACAGGAGGCGCCCCTGGGCAGGTGCTGGGGTCTCTGCCAGGCCCGGGGCTAGTGAAGGACTCGCCATTGCTGCTTCAGCAGATCTCTGCCATGAGGCTGCACATCTCCCAGCTCCAGCATGAGAACAGCATCCTCAAGGTGAGGGGGTCACAGGGAGGACTGGGGTGGAGGTAGAGCCTACCTGTCCCATTGATGATAGATGGCAGGATCTTCTCTCACTTCTTACCACCACCTTTCTCCCCCCTCCCTCCAACAGGGTGCCCAAATGAAGGCCTCTTTAGCAGCTCTGCCCCCTCTGCATGTGGCAAAGCTCTCCGTCCCGCCCCATGAGGGTCCTGGCAGGGAGTTAGCAACTGGAGCGCTGTATCGTAAGACCAACCAGCTGCTGGAAACATTGAATCAGCTGAGTACACACACCCACGTAGTAGACATCACTCGCACCAACCCTGGTATGGACCCGCCAACCCCCTGATGCATAACTCAGCCCCTCCCCTTGTCTCTGCCCAGGAAATTCCCACACTGCCCTTTGGTCTCAGTTTTCAGTGTGCTTGATTCATCCACTCTTATGTGCCTGTTCCATAAGAAGGTCCAGTACTTGCACGACTGACCCTTAATCCAGGACATCCACCTGCGCAGGCCTTGTTGGGTCTCACCAGCCTCTTCTCCCCACAGCTGCCAAGAGCCCGTCGGCCCAGCTCCTGGAGCAAGTGGCTCAGCTCAAGTCCCTAAGCGACACCATCGAGAAGCTCAAGGTCAGCTCTGACTCTGCCCTTCCTCACCCTACAGAGTTTGCCCTAGAGCATTTTCTGGTGGAGCCCTTGCACATTCATTTCCACAGGCATCTGGAGTTCCTCTGAGCCCAGCCTGTGCTGCATGGCATTTTGCAGGGGCAGTGGAAGGGAAGGTGGGGTTCCTGCCTTGGATGCTCACTGTCTCGGTGCAAACAGAAAGCAGATTCTCATCAACAAAATGGGTTGAGCAGAATTGTCTTTCTGTCAGAGCTGAGGTCACCACGGGGTAGAATAGTTGGGGGTGGCTCCCCTGAACCTATAGAATCTGTGTTTGACCTTAAAGGATAAGTATCTTTAAAATAAGGATGGGGTGGAGATGGGGTCGGAGGTGATAGCATAAGTTTGGTAGTAGAGAGGACTGGGTCCCTGCTGCTGGTATTAGTGGCCATGTGAAACTGAGGAGATAATGGGCTAGGCTTTGGGGGTCCCCTAAACGAACCCTTGTTCCCCTCCTCTGCCATCAGGATGAGGTCCTCAAGGAGACTGTATCGCAGCGCCCTGGAGCCACAGTCCCCACTGACTTCGCCACCTTCCCTTCCTCAGCCTTCCTCAGGGTAAGAGGGAGCAAGGGGAGTGGGATGGGCAGTATGGGGGCACAGGTGGTTCCTACCCCTCTCCCCCAGAATTTGAAGATGCTTCTGGGGTCTCAGGTCCAGCAACTGCACATCCTGAGTTATCTGGCCAAGTTTCAACTCAAGAGTTCTTACACTGTTTCCAGAAATTCCACTATATAGCAGTTTAACTTCTTATATGACTTTTGACACCAAGGAGGACTCAAAACTCCCTTGTCAGACGGTGTCCCCCAATTTTGATTGGGAAAATGTGATCAGCATGGCCCAGGAGCCCCAAAACCTATCTCCCAGGGACTGCCTTGGTCTCCGGGCTCAGGGACTCTGTCGGTGGCACACAGTTCAAGTGAGCCCCTGACTCGGGGGGGTCTCTTCTCCTCACCAACTCCCAGGCCAAGGAGGAGCAGCAGGACGACACTGTCTACATGGGCAAAGTGACCTTCTCATGTGCGGCTGGCCTTGGACAGCGACACCGGCTGGTGCTGACCCAGGAGCAGCTGCACCAGCTGCACGGTCGCCTCATCTCCTGAATGCGCCTTTCCCCGCTGTCTCCCTCTGCCCTCAGCCCTCCTGGTGCCGCTCTGCTCGATGCACAGCCACCTCAGCCAGCCCCCAGGTAGAAGCGTGTGTGTCAAGCTGTTCTGGCCCCCATTCAGCTTCACTCCACCTGTCAATGCCTTGCCCCTGCCTCTTGACCTGGGCTCCCTATTTCCAGTCCCTGGCCTTTGCCAGAATTCACTGTCTAGCTGCTCCCTCCTTCCTGAGGACCCTCAGGGCATGTGGGAAATAGGCTGAGAACCCCCTCCACCAAAGGTTGAGTGAGGTCCCCCAGATTGAGGACTTCACCCCTTGATTAAAGCAACATATGCTTCAGTGCTTTCTGTGTGGTGTTGGGAGTGGGTCCTGGGCCATTCAGCTCAGAGGAAGAGAGAAGGGATGCTGTGCCAAGTTTGAGGGCCTCTCTTTGTAGTGACCAGTGAAATGCTGTGTCCCTCAGATTCACCTGCAGTTCATCACTGTGAGCAAGGGGGGAAAGCACTGGCTAGACCCGGGGCTCAGCACCTGCCTTCATTTATGGAGATAGGAGGGCCGAGCATAGGTAGCCTCTGCTTCCTGGGTCTTCCACTGCTCTTCAGGCCAGTCATTGGAGCTGGGCTAGTGATGCGATCACCATCACAGCACATACGTTCCTCCCAAGGAAACTTCATAGCACAGAATACTTGGAGCCCTGCTAAATAGGCCCAGGACTCCCAGAGAACACAGGATCTGAGAATGAGCAGCCCCTCCTGCTTCCCTGTGGGTGTTATGCTCTCTATCGCTCGCTCCTCTGTGTATGTGGAGAAGCACGGTAATGCACCCAGCCTTCCTCCGTCTCTACCACATACGCCAGCTGAAACAGGCAGCGCTGCTCCCAGGGACTGACAGGTGCTCAGGTGCTCAGAGGGGTGGCCTGGGAGGTTGGCCTCTCTTTCTCTCCAGAAGACTGGGGAGCTTGGGGTGAGGCCTGGAGTCAGAGTAAATACGTCTGTCACTCTGTGTTCTGTTATTTATTATTATTGGAAACTGTACTGTACAAATGAAGAAAGAGTGTTAATGAGTCTCCATGTGCCCATATTTATCGATTCAAGACTGATCTTTTTTATCTATAACCCCCCTTCAAACTCCCCTCCAGATTATTTTGAAGCAAACCTAAGGTGTCATTTTGTCATTTTATCATTTTATCCTAAAGTATTTTAGTACTGAAAGATAGAATTCTTTAAAAAAGAAGAGTATAATATTACTATCACACCTAAAAAACGAATTCATCAAATACCCAGTGTTCAGATTTCCCTGATTGTCAAATAAATGTTTTGTTAGACATTTGGGTAAATGCCTATTTACCCAAATAGACATGTGTATTTGGGTAAAGTTCAAGAGAAAGACAATATGCTTTAGATGCATATATGTTAAACTTTATTTTCAATGTGTCAGCAATTCAAATGTATATTACTGTCCTGAGGATACAAAGAACACAGCATGGAGGAGGACTGAGAACACAGCATCCCGATATCTAGTCACTAGTGATAATAGAGGTTTTCCCTTTGGTGTTTTCTATTAGAAATATTAATTTAAAGATGCTCTGCCATGGCTTGGCAAGAATAGAGCTGCTGGAGGGGGAGTTTAATTAAAAAATAAAATGGACCCAAAGTTAGGAAGAGATAGAAGATGGAAGTCAAGGAGAGAGAATATACTTTGAAGCTATAAGGATATCCTTCATTCAGAGTGTAAGAATTTCTTAGTCTGGGCTGCTGTAACAAAATACCATAAACTGTGGCTAATCAACAACAAAAATTTAGTTCTCACAGTTCTGGAGGCTGGAATTCTGAGACCGGGGTTCAACATGGTCATTTCTGGAAAGGGTGCTTTTTTGGTTACAGACAGCTGACTTCTCACATCCTCACATGGCAGAGAGAGTAAGCTAGCTATCTGGCCTCGTAGAAGGGCACTAATCCCATTCATGAGGTCCCCACACTCAGACATAGTTACCTCCCACAGGTTCCACCTTCAAGTACCATCACATTGGGGATTAGATTTCAACATAGGAATTTTAAGGGACATAAAACATTTGGTCCATAAGCATCCAAATAGGTGCTATGGGGGAAAAAAAAAAAATCTTGTTTTATTTCTGCCTCAAATTGTCCATAAATGAACTAGATGGTGCCTATGCAGCTGAGGAGAATTGTATATGGAAAGACCGGACAGTGGGAAAGAAAAGTGATGCAGAGCAACTTGCTTTTGAGATGCTTTAGGTGATGGGTATCAAAGCCCTCATTTTGGAAAACGTGTCAGATAGCTGAAGCTATTGAGTTGGTCAAAAAGCTCAATGTCTCAGTTTGATTGCTGTCAACTGGTCTACCCAACCGTGGAGCATCGTCCAGTGAGAAATCTCCAGCACAAAACTTTGCAAACCACTTTTAACACACACACAGTCACCGCACCTTCTCCATATACTACACAAATCCTTTTTTGCGTTTCAGTTGCATTTTTAACTTTCTTGAAATAGCATAATATGCCAAAAATGTTGCATATTTTCTTCCATCTTCAATATTAAAATGGCTAAACAAAAACCCACCGATTTTGAGAAGTTTTTTAATGCACGTTGATATGACAGCTGTCACAATACAATCTAACAAAATTGTTTCAAATGAAATTAAAGACAACTAAGTGCTACTAGAGCCATCTTAACAGGAAAAACCAAACAATTTTTGACCAACCCAGTATAACTTTTCAACTCATCCAAAAATGTTTCACTTTTCAACCAACAGAAAATAGTGGAGGAGCCACTGACGCAACCTTCTTTTCTTAAGAAGAGATGTGAATGCACAAGAGGGTGATGGAGCTGCACTCGGCTCTGGATGTGTGGGAAAAGGGTATAGAACAGTGACCAGGAAAGACGTCTTTATCTGTCCCTATCCCTGTCAAAATTCTGGACTTAGACGTGCTGAGGGAAGGAGTTTACAACCTCTCAAAGATTTGTACCCCCAGGGTCATATTTTACATTTAATTTTCCATACTTAATTCCTGTTATTAGTAAAGTTTTAAGAAAGTGCCGATTTATAGGTAATGTTTATAAGTGGCACGCAAAATGTTCCGTTTCACAATTAGTAACATTCATTGATTCTTTTAAATACAATAGCAATCCTTATTTTAAGCTAAGTGCAACAGTAATTGAATACAATATAGCTACATACATAGAATTTGTATATCCTGAACTACAGGAAGTTGAGGGAGTAGTTTTTAAGAGCCATATTTGATTTCAGATCCTTTGGACATCTCACTTGAAATAATTTTGCAAAAGGATATTAAAATCAAAGACACTGTCTTGACCTTTGAAGGAAATGCCAGTGAAAACACTATGCCCAATGTCGTCCTGGAACCGGATTACAACACAAACTAGAATCTCACTGTCTCCTCAGCAGTGCCAGGATGTTGTTCTACTGGTGTCTGGGCAAAGAGCTTGCCTGATATTTTACACTCAAGTTGATACAGGGGATCTTCACTTTTAAAGTGACTTGGCCATGACCAGTGTAAGCGGAGTGGCCCAAATTCCAGCCCGTGGCCACTGTTTGAGGCCCATGGCAGGCTCTGGTAGACGTGGAAGTCCAGTTTCACATTCAGGACAATGCTTATACCCCGACTGCACTGCAATCTTGGCCGCTCTCTCTGCCTATTAAATCTTTAATCTCTAGGTTTTTCTTGCTTGCTTTCTTCCCTTATAATTTATTTGATAAATGATCTATTTCTTAGAGTCTGAATTTTTGTTTTAATGCATCCTCATCGTGTTACTAGGTCCCTCTGCCTTCTGCATTTCCTCTAAATTGTCAGGTTTAGAGCAGTGATTCTCAGAGTGTAGTCCCCTGACCAACAGCATTAGCATCACCTGGGAACGTGAGGGAGGTGCTAATTCCTACCCATCCCAGTGGGCTGGCTCTCAGGGTCACCATCCTGGCATCTGGCATCCCATTTTTACGGTCATCCATTGAAGTGGAAAGGTCAAAACAACTCTGGTGGGTAGGGGTGAAATAATTGGGTGAGATAGCAGTTGGTCTTGAGACTGGCCTGCAGGTATTTCAGAACTATTGGAGTTGTAGGCCTATGTTTAAACTGATTTAATGTACTTTGAAAATTCTATGATTACCAGTGGTCCAATGGTCCCTGCCTTTCTTGGGGGAGTGAAGGGACAAGACTTCACTCTCTCAATGTTTGGCCATCAAACCTTGACACTCTTTAAAGGACAAGGTAGCTCAGATATGGCTGACCCTCCTCTGGAATTTTAGGTTGCCCACATGCTTGGCAGCCAAGGGCACCTGATTTAGAAAGATCTTCAGGTGGGCTCTTCAGTGGGAATCCCGGCTTTTGAAGTGTTCATAGAGAGTGAAAGTCAGGCGTGTTTTGCAAGAAGAGATACTTCTATCTCTAGTGGAAAGGGTCAGCCCCAGACTAGGCATCCTGGCAGGCAATCAGTACCTCAAACAGTTGAGCAAGGACCAATAGGTGGAACTGAACTTGGGTCAGCTCCTGGAGTAAACACAGCTTGTTTATCAAGTTGTGAAATCAAACTTTGCTTTCCAGTACCCCACTGAACAAAATCTAAGATGAATCACTTTAAACCCATCTTGCTACTCTGTAAAAAACAAAAGAGCAAAGGATAGTCTCAGGCAAACCAGGATGAGTTGCTCACCCTAGTCTTGCCAGTCTTTAATTCCATGGATTATTGAGAGAAACTAGGATGCAGGGTTAATGTGATATCTCAACCATGGCCTCTGAAACACACCTTTCCACATGTCTTCTGTAGGTGGCCCTAGGTCCAAGGCTATGGCTTCTTCACTGAGGGTAAACTTCATGTCTTCCAGGAATAAAGTGAGGACTTTAAAACCAGAAGATAAGTTTCCTTTCTGAAAGGGAAAGTAATCCATGAACTATGGGTCTGAAGACACTCAGAGACTCCACAGAAGGGCTTGTGGAAGAAGGGGTTGGAGTTCATTTTTTAATGGAGCTTCTGACCCCTCTCTTCCTCTGTGTCTAAGAGTCCACGGCAAGTATTCTCTGAGCCTCAGTTTCCATATCTGCAAGGTTGCGAGTGAAAATCTTTTTCAAAGGACAGTTGAGAGAGTTAAATGAGGGAAGGTGTGTGTAGTACCGTGCCCAACGCCTGGTACCTGGCCTTGCCTCACTGCTGGAGACGTCCCAGCATGCTTCACCTCCCCCAGCTGGTGAGCTCACTCCCCCTGCCAATCTACACCTACTTTCACTGCCTCTTCTTGCCTCCCTCCAAATTTCCTATTTTTCACTGTTTACTCCCTCATCAAATGTTCCCTACTTACAGAGAAGGAAATAATAAAAATGAGGCCAAAATTAGCATAAAACTTAGAAAAACCACAAAGTATGTCACATTTTTCAGGATTTGGTTTGTTCAAATGACTTCTTTTTTGAAAATCATCACCCAAGGGTATGTTTATTGATTTTAGAGAGAGGGAAAGAGAGAGAGAAACATCAATTGGCTATCTCCTGTATGTGCCCCCACTGGGGACCGAACCCGCATCCTAGGTATGTGCCCTGACTGGGAATCGAACCCACAACATTTTGGTGTCTGGGATGATGTTCCAACCAACTGAGCCACTCAGCCAGAGCTCAAATGACTTCTTTGATCTCCTTGTCCATATCCTTTTCTAAAGAATCAGGATTTGGGGTTGGCTGAGCTGGAGAGGAGGTGGGACGTGGAAGGTTCAGGTCCTTGGAGGAAAGAGGCAAAAGTTCTGACATCTTTCTTGAGAATTGTCTATTTTAGAGTAGCTCATTCTGCTGAGGGAGTTGCCTCCACTGGCTCTGTTGTGTTTGGACAAGCTAAAGGGGCCGGTGATAAAGCTCCCGAGGACAAACTGATTAGATAAGCCAATGAGAATCGTGAAAGCCGCAGACATTAGATTAAAAAACATAAAACGAATGTTACTTTTATAGTGTCTATGAATAGACAAAGACTTTTTGGTTCTAACATGGTTGGTGAGGCAATAGAGGAGGGACTATGTTAATTGCAGGGGTAGAAAAAAAGAGAGGCGGGTGGGTTCCAACTGCAAGGCCCATACCAAAGAGATCGGATTCGAGGGCCCGGGAGAAGCAGGCCTCCGCAGCGGGGGTGAGTAGAGTGGCTTTTAGTTGCGGAGTTACAGCTTCGTCGTAGATGCTGGTTTGGAATGAGAGTGAATGAATAGCACAGGCAGGAATCCCCAGCCCACTGAGGCTCAGGTGAGAACTTGATCGCCTGTCACCAATGGCCTGTGCCAGACTTAGAGAGCAAAGATAAGGGACAATCTGTTTAAAGGAATCTGTAACTATTCCAGCATAGTAATGGACAAGTAAGACAATGACCGCTTGTCCTGTAGTGGTGGTGGTTACTATGTTCCCCTGTCCCCACCTGCAAAGAGGGGAGGGTGTAGGTCCCTGCACATCTGTGTAAAGTCAGACCTCCAGTGAGGGGCTGAGATCTATGCCTGGTTCCATTCTCCGCGCGGAGGTCTGACTACCCCTCTTCAATCCATGCTTTTCCCAGTGTTTGGTTCTGTGCCTACTTCACCCTTCTTTCAATTCAATAAGAGTTATTTAGGGCATCTTCCTAGAGGCTCCTAAGAGACCAGGAAGCATGGACTTGTATAAAAATCCCCTCTTCAGCTGAGATTTCTGACCCAAGGAAGTGTTCTTTTACTGCTTCTTGGGCTCTTTAGAGCATAAGGGTGGCAGGAGCATGAGAAGCCAGGGAGCTGGTCCACATCTCTCTCTCTAGATGTAACAGGCTGTGTAGTCGGCAGCCCTGGATGGAGGACAGTTAGCTTTCCAACAAAAGGGTCTTCCAGCCCTTAATGGGATTCCGGCTTAGAAATCCAGAGCCCTTCGTTCTGTGGGCTTCTATCCCTGAGGCAGGGTGCATTGCCCTCTAAGCAGGCATCACGGATGCCTTGAGCTGAGCCTTGGAACTGAGCCTTGAGCTCATGATCTGAAGGTTGTTCTCAGGAGCACCCTGGAGATCCACCAACTGTGCTCTTTCTTCCCCTAATCCCCCACTTATTCTGGGTGGACCAGTCCAAGGAGCGCCCCCTTTCCCCATCCATTGCTGGTTTTCTGTAAGTGGCCTGTGGCTTGACCGAATGCCTGTCCACTCTCCTTCCAGTCAAGTTCATCTTCCCAGAGAGGCAGTAGTGAAGTACTTAGACTTAGTAATGGAGACACTCAGACATCTTCTCTTTCACTTCCCTGCTCTTTGAACAGGGATGACAGTCATGCCAACAAAGGAGGTACGTCAGCACGAGTGATGCCAACACAAGAAACGGGTGGCAGAGTGTGTTCTCCGATGTTCCCACTACCCAAAACAGAATCTACAGGAAATCCAGGGATTTCCTCTTCTCAACTTTGTTGAGCTTCTGAGATCTATGTCCCTATCCAAAGAGTTGGACTCTGTGCTTCCGCTAATTTATCTCAGTACGTAACTGGGATGATTGTGTATAATCTTTGAGGACAGGAGCCCTTCAAGATTTTCTTACTCAAAGTTGGATTCAGCTTGGTTTGAGGCCTAATAAGGCACTGCAGTGCTCACTTCTGGTATCACAGATGGTAAACTCGGTCTGACGGCACCCTCCTCTCCTTAATCCAGAACAAGAGCAGCCCTAATGGAGGAGGAGAAAATTACCATCCACACTGATGTCATCTCTGCCCCTTGTATCCTAGTCTGGGCAACCTACAACATCATTTATGTGTGTGTGTGTGTGTGTGTGTGAGTGTGAGTGTGTGTGTGTGTGTGCGCGCGCGCGCACGTGCACATGCATATACACACACACATATTTTTTTGATTATGCTATTACCATTGTCCCATTTTTTTCTCCCTTTTATTCCCTTCCACCCTGCACCCCCCTCCCACCAGCATCCCCACTCCCCCCAACCCCCGATTAGTGCATGTCCATGGGTCGTACATATTTCTTTGGCTTCTCCATTTGTTATACTATTCTTAACCTCCCCATGCCTATTTTGTACCTACTATTTATGCTTCTTATTTCTTGTGCTTTTTCACTCATTCTCCCCTCCTCCCTCCCTTCTGATCTCCATTTCTGTGATTCTATTTCTGTTCTAGTTGTTTGCTTAGTTTTGTTTTTTTTTTAGGTTCAGTTGTTGATAGTTGTGTTTGTCGTCATTTTACTGTTCATAGTTTTTGCTCTTCTTCTTTTTCTTCGATAAGTCCCTTTAACATTTCATATAATAAGGGCTTGGTGATGATGAATTCCTTTAACTTTACCTTACCTGGGAAGCACTTTATCTGCCCTTCCATTATACATGATAGCTCTGCTGGGTAGAGTACTCTTGGATGTAGGCCCTTGCCTTTCAGGACTTCGAATACTTCTTTCTAGCCCCTTCTCATCTGCAATGTTTCTTTTGAGAAATCAGCTGATAGCTTCACGGGCACTACTTTCTAGTTAACTCTATCCTTTTCTCTTGCTGCTTTTAAGATTCTCTCCTTATCTTTCATCTTGGGTAATGTAATTATGATGTGCCTTGGTGTGTGCTTCCTTGGGTCCCACTTCTTTGGGACTCTCTGAGCTTCCTGGATCTCCTGTAAGTCTATTTCCTTGGCCAGATTAGGGAAGTTCTCTTTCATTATTGTCTCAAATAAGTTTTCAATTTCTTGCTCTTCCTCTTCTTCTGGCCCCCCTATGATCTGGATGTTGGAACATTTAAAGTGTCTCAGAAGTTCCTAAGCCTCTCCTCATTTTTTTTTTTTTTTTTTGAATCCTTGTTTCTTCATTCCATTCTGGTTGAATATTTATCTCTTCGTTCTGCTTCAAACCATTGATTTGAGTCCTGGTTTCCTTACCTTTACTGTTGGTTCCCTGTGTATTTTTATTTATTTCACTTTGAATAGCCTTCACCTTTTCCTCCGTTTTGCAACCATACTCAACCATTTCTGTGAGCATCCTGATTATGAGTGTTTTGAATTGTGCATCTGATATCTCTTCATTGCTTAGTTTTATTTTTGGAACTTTGTTCTTTCATTTGGGCCATATTACTTTGTCTTGATGTGCCTGTTACATTGAAAGGGGCAGAGCCTTAGGTATTCGTCAGGGTGGGGCAACCCAGGTCGCTGGGTTGTGACACTGTATGTTGGGGAGGTGTCAGAGAGGGAACAACACTGCTTGCTCGGCTCTCTGCTGGCTTCCGGTCACTTCCCCACTACCCACAAGCAAGTTGGGCTCTTCTGGTACTGATTCCCAGATGGGTGGGTTTGTGTGCACTCTAGGGTCCTGTGGGTCTCTCTGATGAACTCTCCTATGAAGCTGGGAGTTTCTCCTGCTGCCACATACCCTGGTTTTTTACAGCCAGAGGTTTTGAGGTTTTCTTTTCCTGCACTGGAACCCTGGGTTGCAGGGTCTCTCTCCCCAGGTGTTCCTCCCAGTTTATCCACACACAAATGTGGAACTGCCCAGTCTGCCAGCTGCTGCCTCACCCACCAGGTCCTCCAGACACTGCCTTTCCATGTGTCCTCTCCACCTCAGCTGCCCATCTCTGCCCCTCCTACTGATCTGGTTGAAATGTTTCTTCTTTAGCACCTTGGTTGTCAGACTTCCATACAGTTCCATTTTCAGGCAGTTCTGATTATTTTTTGTTTTTAAATTTGTTGCTGTCCCTCTTTTGGTTGTGGGAGGAGGCAAAGTGTATCCACCTACACCTCCATCTTGACCGGAAGTCCTCAACTCCATTTTTTAAAAAGGATTTTATTTATTTTTAGAGAAAGGTGAAGGGAGGGAGAAAGAGAGGGAGAGAAACATCAATGTGTAGTTGCCTCTCATGCGTCCCCAAGTGGGGACCTGGCCCACCACCCAGGCATGTGCCCTGAGGGGGAATCAACAGGTGACCCTTTGGTTCACAGGCTGGCGGTCAATCCACTGAGCCACACCACCTAGGGCTGCAACATCATTTTATATCAGATTCCTAGAACTCAAGCTCTTTCTTTTGGAAGAGTCAGTTCAGTTCAGCCAAGTCTTGTTACTTACCTGCTCTATGCCAGGCACAATATAAGTACAGTAATGGCCCAGTTCTGCCTTGTATGCAGTAATGCCTCTTGGTCAGCAATTCAGTCAGCTGCCATTTCAATGCCTACTGTGTACCTGTAAGGCACCTTGCTAGGCTCTGGGAGCCATATAAGCATAAATAGCACGTGGGCCTTGCCCTCAGAGAGCTTACAACCTAGTGAGAGATGCAAGACATATGCATGTTAATTAACAACTGAAGCTATTCCATTGAACAAGCATGACTCACAGAGCAAAATCAGAAAGCAACTTGATTTTTGCCTATTACTGTTCTTTAAAGTTTATTTTGTAGGCCTAGATCTTGCTCTGCCCCTGGATGAAATTTTGACAAGTTGCATGATTGTCCTGGTCACCCTTGGTCTCAGCCTCATTTCAGTAATTATAGTGTTCATCCAATAATAATCCAAACTTCAATCTCAGTGTACAGCCTCTTCCTATCCTAGTTTGGTGCTGCCGAAAAAGAGAAACCTGTGGAGGTTGGGGAGTCCTGGTTTCTACTCTTTCTCACTTATTTAGCTACAAAGGGTTGCTGCCTGGGGAGGGGGAAGAGGGAAGAGGACCAGGAAAACTCTGTACATTTGTGATCACTGGGCTCCTCAGTGGAACGTGGAGATTCTTATACACATTCCTAGTCTGACTTCACTGTTATTCTCCTCAAAGGCCAACCTTTCCACTCCCCTCAAAATACCACCACCTCATGTTCTCACCTCTCACCTCATCCCTCATGGAGAAAGTCTATGTGGTCAGGTGGGAATTTCCTCTGCTTTTGCCTCCACCCATTACCTCTTCCCTTCCTTTTCGTTCCCTGTCTTGGATGAAGCTGCCCTCCTCCCTGTTCCTGGCTCAGCCTTTCGCCTCTGCTGTGTACGATGAACCCCCTAAAAGCCAGTCAGCAAAGCAGGTTCACCTGGCATGGATTTGGAGACCTAGAGTCCTTTTGGGGACAGGGCCATTCTTTGTTGTGGCTCATACAGTACAGCTCCTTGTAATTAATCCCTACATTTAACATAACTCCAATGAAGGTAAGACAGGACTATTTAAAAAAAAATTATCAGCAATTAAATTATTTTTAAAAATTTAACTGTATTTTTTTCCATTACCATTTAGTCCCCTAGGACCATTTTTATTATTAAAATTATTTCATTGTTTTTTGTGATAAAATATGGGCAGCATAAAATTTACCATTTTAACTATTTTTGAGTGTACAGTTCAATGGCATTAAGTATGTTCACATCGTCATTATAACCATCACCCCATCCGTCTCCAGAACTTTTTCATCACCCCAGCTGGGACGCTGCTCTCGTTACAGCTGGGCCCCCGTCCTTCCCTCCCTCCAGCCCCTGATAATCCCTATCCCATTTTGTGGCTCTGTGAATTTGGCTTTTCTAGGTACCTCATATAAATGGGATCATACAGTGCCTTTTTGTGACTGGCTTATCTTACTGAGCATAATGTCCTTAAGTTTCATCCATGTTGTAGCACATGTCAGAATTTCCTTCCTGTTTAAGGCTGAATAATAATCCATTGGATGTATAAGTCATTTTTTTTAATCTCTTCATCTATCGAAGAACATTGGGGTTGTCTCTGCCTTTGGCTACTGTGAGTAATGCTGTGAGTAATGAACATCGGTGGACAAGTATCTGTTTGAGTCCTGGCTTTCAATTCTGTTGGATGTATATCCAGAAGTGGAATTTATTTGTTTTTGAATAGAGAATAAATCCCTATGGTGGACAATATAAAACTTACAAGAGGCTATACAGTGGACCCTGAGTCCTTGCCTCCCAGTTTCCATCGCAGGAATCACCACTGTTACCAATTTCTTGTGACTCTTTTCCTGAAGAGGCTGTGCTCCCAAAGGCACACCCCACATGCAAATGCTGGCAGATCATAAACATTCTTCTAAACTTTTTCCCCCCGTCTAACAATATTTCTAAGAGGTCATTTGATAGCCCTGTGTAAAGAGTATCCTCATTCTATTTAAAAGCTTCATAGTTTTCCAATGTACAACAAAACCTTTTTTTTTTAATCAGTCCCCTACTGATGGCCATTTGTTTGTTTCCAATGGTTTGCTGCCACGATGTTGTAATAATAACAGCCAGCACTCACTGAGCACTTAAGAGGTGCCAGGCCGTCTTTCACATCTTTTCCATGTTTTATATCATTTAATTTCCATGAGAACCCTCTGACATAATGCAGGGAGGTGAGGAACTGCTGCAAACCACATGCTTCTTTGCCCACAGGTGGGAGTCTCGCTGTAAGATAACTTCCTAGACAAGGATTTGCTGCTACTCAAAATATGTGTTACCTAAGTGGCCGCACAGAGTCTGTGCCCCTCTGCAGTCTCACCAGCCCGTGTGCGGAGGGCCTACTTCCTTCTATTGTTGCAGCTGTGAACTCTTTGATGTTTTGCCAATCTGAAAAGTGAAAAATGGCATTTCCCGGTGGCTCTAATTTTCTTCTTCTTCTCCTCCTCCCTCCTTCCCCTTCCCCCCTTCTTCTTCCTCTTCTCACTGTTGATGTAGAAGAATCTATGGGCAAGGTATCCTGGATTCCTTTACTTTTTAATTTTATTTACAGATTTTTTTATGAATAGGTAATACAGTCACAAAATTCAAAATCCAATGGGAGTAAAAGGGTACAGAGTAGCCAGGCCCCCTCCCAGTCTCTCACTAGCTGCCCAATTCCTGTCCCAAAATGCAATGAGAGCTCTTCCTCTCCCCCCTGCTCCCGTGCTCATAACAAGGGCCATGCTGCTGCCCCAAGCTGCTCCACGTCTGAAATATCAAGTCCAAACATCCCACTCTGATCCCGCTACTGTCTTCTCAACTCCACACAGCACCTGACCTTCAACATCACCACGAGTCCTCTCATGAGGCAACACCTGCCCTTCCTTTCCCACGCAGGTGAGATTCTCAGCTCGCCGGAGGCTTCATTTGGTTGACCCACTGGCCTCCAGCCACACCTGCCTGGAAACCCTTACTTTCTGTTTCATAGCCCTTAACTCAGAGTTGGCCCACCATGGGATAAGTCTCAGTTTTAAAAGATTTATTGATTTATTTATTTTTAGAGAGGAGTAGGGAAGGAGAAAGAGAAGGAGAGAAACATCGATGTGAGAAACGTCGATCAGTTGCCTTTCACAGATTCCCCATCCAGGGACTGAACCTGCAACCCAGGTATGTGCCCTAATGGGGAGTTGAACCAGTGACCTTTCACTTTGGGGTCACCCAATCAACACCCAACCAACTGAGCCGCATGGGTCAGGGTGGGATCAATCTCATTTTAAAATCTTAAGTAGGATAACCACATACCCTACTGTCTAAACCAGAACCTTTGGAGAATGAACAGTGCACTGCTAATAATGAGTCCAAGACAACAGAGCAGATGGTGACTCTCCAGGGCAAACCGGGATGCAAGTCGAACCCCAAGTCTTATGAAACAGTCACATTTAATTTTCAGGGCAAAGATAAATGCACTGAGGCCAACAAATTATTCAGTTATTACTATCGTCCACTGCCCAAACTTCTTCTCTAAAAGAAATCTTAAAAAATAGTACATCTTCTCAACACTATTTTCTTTTTAAAAATCTCTTATTTGGAATACCAGTTTCAGCCCCCAAACTCAGGGGCATAAGAAACTTTTTTTTTAATTCTTCATCTATATTTTAAGACCCCATTTTTTAAACGGTGCTTACACTTAAATCCCTGTTGGTTCTGAGTTCACATTTTAGGGTAGGAATGGGGTAGAGAGCAGGGTTCTAGACTCTACAGCCCTACAGAGGCACCTATGCTTGCCGTCAGCTGTCCTTTTGCCATCCAGCCCTTGCTGGTTGGTGCCTGCAGGTCGTTGTGGAGCTCAGTCTCTCCCCTTGTCCTCGTGCCACAGTGGCTGAAGGGTGGAGGCAGCCTTGGTCTTCCTCACAGCCATCTTTGTCCACACCTCAGCAGGGGTCTAGGCCAGGAGTCTTTTCTATCTCCCTAAAGGAAGAGGCTCCTTTTAACCTCTTCTTCCCTCTTTCCTGCACCCTGCCCTGAGGCACCTTCCCATGGAATGGTCTGGCTATTTTAGCAGGGGGTGGGGGTGGGGAGGGGAAGGAAAAGAGGTAAAGAGGCAGTAGGAGGCACTGGCTAATCTTTCAAAACATTATTTTGCAAGGTACACAAATGTCTTACATAAAGTGTGCTTCCTGCTTTATTATGATTTTATAGTTGTCTGTATCTTTTAGGAAAGCCTCACTACCCCACCCCACAAACCAGTTCAGCGACTTACCAGCTACATGAAGTTGGGCGGGTTACGTACCCTCTTAGAGCTTCAGTTTCCTCATCTGTAAATGAGGAAGACAGTGGTTCATATCAATTAAGAGCTTATACTTGCCAAGCACTGTTCTAAATGTTTTACGTGTATTAGTTCATTTAATCCTGACTGTAGAACTATGAGAAACATGACAAAAGCTCAATAAATTATGAGCTATTTATTAATCATGATTTTTTGTCATTTGCATCCAGTGTCATTGAAATTGTATTTAAAAATGTATATAAATTTCTGAATATTTAACATAATTTGCCCTAATCAGTTTTTCCATCCAGGAGTATGGTACCTTATTTTATGTTTCTCAGCAAAATTTTATCATACATCTTCATATAAGACATGCATTTCCAGATAAGTTTACTTTGAGATGTTCTAGGAGTTTTGTCACTATCAAAAATAAAATCTTTTTTCACATTATATCTTTTATTTTTTATTTAACTTTTTCCAACCACAGTTGACATGCAGTACTATATTAGTGTCAGGTATACAACACAGTGATTAGACAGTTATATAACTTACAAAGTGATCACCCTAATAATCTGTACCCATCTACCCATCTGACATACATAGTTATTACAATATTATATTCCCTAGCATCCCGTATCTATTTTTATAACTCTCCCCACATTATATCTTTTAATCGGCAGTGTTGGTGGTTCATTAATGAACTACCCCCAAAATGGTCCCATAGCCCTGTTATTTTAGGTGGACAGTATGGAGATCACATACACTCCGACAGAAAATGCGGCACAGGGTGAGGAGTGGCTTTTCAGGGTGGCTCAGGGTGGCTCAGGGTGGCGGAGATGGCCATATACTGTTTTCTGGCCTGGGAAGTACAGCCTGGGGTCAGGGAGAGGTGAGCTTGCTCTGGGTCCCTTCTAGGGACTGTCTGAGGGATGAGTTCCCAGGTACCTTCAGGTCCTCTGTGGCCTCAATGATTCCCAACCATACCTATGACTCCAGTGGCAGCTCTGTCAATGTCCAAGCCTGTGGCCTTGGGAGTCCTGCCGCTTAAGTAAAGAGACTGCCGCTCTCCAGTAGTAAAGCCTTCTTCTCTGGGAAATACAAGCACCTGATGAATACCTAAGAAATTCAGCTTTTGTTATTCTCCAGCCCAGGCCTCCAGAGGGCAGCAGAGAGCAGGCGCAGAGGTAGGAAAGGGGCCTGGTTCAGGGAGTGCCGCGGGGTCTTGGTTCCCAGAGAAGCTAGGACTGCTCCGCTCAGGAATGCCACCCGCTCCTCACAGTCAGCGCGCTGTGAGCTTCCTGGGAGCGCAGTAATTATAATAATATTGTTAGTTAATACTAATTATTTCCTATGGGACACACATTGACTTAAGATTTTATATACCTATATCTATAGCTATATCCTTACATAGATATAGATATTTATATAGATATATATTTATGCTATCTATATTTATATATAGATATAGATATATCAATTCAAATCAGTTCTCATAACAAATCAAGGTAGACATTAGTATTCCAATTTCTCGGTGATAGAAACTGAAGGGGGAGGGGAGAGAGAAAGAGAGGGGTGGGGTGGGGAGAGAGAAAGTAGCTTGCCCAAGATCCCACAGTTAGAGCCAGGATTTGAACCCAACTATTTCTGAGCCTCTATTCTAGGTATCAGGGAGACATCAGTGAACAAGACAAAGTCTCTGCTATATTGGAGGAACAGACAATAAATGAGTAAACAAATAAACATGGAATATGGTTTTGAGTGGAAATGGCATCTAGACAAAGAAGGCAAAGTTAAGCACCAGAGAGGGGCATTTTAGAAGGCTTGGTCAGGGAGGGCTTTTTAGGTAGATGGCATTTCATCAGAGAGTTCATTACATGCCAAAGGTTGGGGAAACAGTAACTGCAAAGGTCCTGTGGTGGGAATGAGCTCAAGGTGTTACAGGAGCAGCAGGATGCGCCATGTGGCTGGTGCAGGGTGAGCCAAGGTCCGCGCTGCGGCTGGCCGGCCACAGGCCAGGGCGGGCATCGGGCGTGGTGGAGATGGGGAAGGGAGAGGCCCCTTGCACTGCATCGCCTGAGCCTGGCCTCTTTGGGTTTCTCAACTTTCCTGTAACATACTTCTCATCTCTCTCTCTCTCTCTCTCTCTCTCTCTCTCTCTCCCACCCCCCCCGCCCCCTCCTGTATAGTGCTGACACCATCACAATATGTTCCCTCCTCAACCCTGGATACAGTTCAAAAGCAGCAAAAGTCAACAAGAATCTGGGACAGCCAGTCTTGTACCACCTGCTAAAGCTTGGCACAAACAATCTGAGAGCCAAAAATTACACACACTGGAATGAGTCTCGCTCAGCTCTTGGGGGCTCTCTTGTGGGTCAAGTTCTAGATAAGCCTGCTGGGGCCCCTGCCTGAATCTATACTCCCGCCAACATCAAAGCCTGAAACGTGCAGACCTCTCCAGTGTAGGAAGCTCGTTCTCTCTTCATGGAAACTCGCCCCCCACCACACGCATGGCCCTCTGTCAGTCCCACCTAAATCCTGCTATGGGTTAAACCCAGGGGCGTTCAGTGGCATTTGGCCAGGAGATGGGAGGGAATCTGTCCTTGTGAGTAGCCACCTCTGTCTGTCAATCTCTAAAGGAAATGGATGCACAGAGGTCAAAAGTTGCAAATTAGTAAGACTCTTTGCCTCTCCTCCCTCCTTGAAGGGCCCATGGTTGAGGTGGGCCCATGTGGAGCGCTCTTCCAGCCTGAGTTAGATGGAACCTAGGGCCTAGAACCAGAGGGGGCCGAACGGTCTCATTCAGGATTTCTCCACCTCAGCACTGTTGCCAGCTGGGGTCCAGCTAATTCTTTGTTGTGCAGGGTGTCTTGTGCATTGCAGGATGTTAGCGGTATCCCTGCCTCTGCCCACTAGAGGCAAGCAGTACTCTCCTCTCAGTCTGACAGCCAAAAATGTCTCCCCATACTGCCAAGTGTAAAAATGCCTCTGACTGGAAACCATTGGGTCCAATCATTTCCTCCTCTCAAGCCAATACATGGGTCTCAGCTGCACCACTTGGGTGGTGAGGAAGGACTGGAAGCCTCAGGCAGTTACCCTAGTGCTCAAAGCCCGCTGGTGAACCAGTCTCCTTGGCATAATGTGGAAAGAGGCCAGAGGGAGCGGGGAGGAGAGAAAGGGGATAGCTGGATCCTCTCTCAATAGTTTTTCACTCTTAAAACCAAACCATGGGGAAGGACAGGGATGGAGTTGATGGTAAGTCTCGTGGGACGAAGTCTGGCTCTCTTTCCCCATTCCATCTCTCAGTCACACACTCACGCACACACACCCTCTGCCACTCTGTGTATTGGCTCTGTTCTCTCCCTGTGAAGAGAGGCTTTCTCCAGAGATGAAAGGTAGCTTAGTGCTGGGCAAGAAGGTTAATGGTGGGCTGAGTTAAGAGCTTTGCAGGGCAGAGGCCCAAGTTTATGGGTATCAGTGAGGGGAGACCAAAGGGATTCATCGCGGGGTCCAGCCAGAGGGAGCAGTAGATGAAGCCATGAGGGATTAGTTGGGGTGGAGGAGAGGAAGACGTGTGAAGACTCAGGTCTTCATGGGGCTGAAAAGCAGGAAGGAAGAGAGTCAGAGATTAGGAAGTTGTCCACTGAGAGTCTGAACCTTCATCCCTGCTCCATGAATATTTGTTTGTTATGCTCCAGAGATACAGATTCAAACAATCACAGGATGTTAGAGCTTAAAGGAAACTTAGAGACCATTTAGCCCCATCAGCTCCAGGTAGGTTCTTTTATTAATTCATCAGCACTGGAATTTGAAGGTGTTACTTGTTCATGATTTTTCCTTTATGCTTGGGATCAAATGCAAAATAAAATAACAGAAGTCAGAGAGCTAGAAATCAAGATAGCTTTATAACAGATAAAGCTGACTGGAGAATTTGGTTTGGGGTGTATAACGACCAGGCTTCTTAATTTTCCCCTAGACTCAAACTTACCTACTCAGCCCTGAAGGACTCCCTACCTGGGCCAGAACCTGTGCTGGAAACTTTAGTGTGAAGAGAGCAGGAAAGGAGAGCAGTTCAGACCTTCTCTGGGCAGGAGGCTTTCAGAAGGGTGAGTCGTGGCACACGACCATTTTATTCTTTCAGAATTGTCAAACACACGAGCCGCTCATCCTCCACTAGGCAGGAGTGGGTGAGGAGCTGGAGGTGAGGAGAGGGTGTTTTTCTTAAGACTTCAGGAAGGACAGAAGCTTCTACTTGGTAAGGGAGGGTAAAGTGCTTCGCGAGAGATGTGTTCCCCATAACAAGCCACTATTTATTAAGTGCAAACACTGCTCCAAAGTCACACAACCCTGAGGACAGAATAAGGTTCTCTAGTCTTTTAATGCCAAGGCTTTATAATTTTATGCTTGTAATCACAGCAGGTCAAGTTCATGCAGGGTCATCAGCATCGCTGTCAGTAACACGAATCTCTTACTCGACCATTTAGGAGGCCTTCTCCTCCCTTCCTCCATCACCATCATTGTCTCCGCCGTTTCTAATTATCCCTCACCACCTCCATCTATGCTGCCACCACCTCCACCGCGTCCGTCTGCACCTCACCACCTCCATCTACCCTTCTACCACCTCCACCTTCTTCATCTACACCTTACCACATCCATTGATGCCCAGTTACCACATTGCTACACCTACAATTCCGCTGACCACTTCCACCCCTGCCATTTCTGCCATCACGGCTACCTGTGAGCAGGCAGCCAGCACAGACCGCTGGGTAGAGAGGCGGAAGTGAACTAGAAGGTCACTCGTATGGCTCTGGTCTCGAGACGTCTTCAAGGTCTTTGAGATCCAGGACCACTCCAGCTCTTGATGTCCCCCGATCCCTCCAAAAAGATCTCCTTGAAGCACTTAATGAAGATTGTGATTAGATAATAAACAGAAGTATGCATGTTTATACAAACTCACTGCACGTACACACTACCACAACGTCCAAGCCACGCCCTAACCTGATAGGTGCAGATTCAGATACCTGCAATGTGGAGGAGATCTACTATTGGCATCTCAGCAGTCTTCAAACTTAACAACTTATAGGTTAAAGATATTCAAGGAAGTTGTAATTTTGGGTGCCGGCCATCCAGGGTCACCTCAGTGTATAATATTAGACCCAGGCTTCTGCAGGCTCCTGGATGGGCCACCGCGTGCTATAAAATGGGTGACCCTGGGGTGTCTGGATCACCTCTAAGGGCTTTTAGACCTTCACCTCTAACATCCTTCCAAGACAGAATTTAGAAAGTACCTGGGATAGAAACTCTGCAGGGAGATAAACCAACATTTCAAAACCCGGCTGAAACATAACACTGCCATAAAAAGATCACTAAGTTAAAATCCCAGAAGAAATTTAGAGCAGAGACATCAGCCTATGATCACCGCCAGCTCGGTTAGGCCCTGCACCGCTGCCCTGGTCTGCTAGCCAACAGGCTCGCCCTGCAGGAGTGTCCCTTCCCCCACCCCGGTCACATGGCTGGCCGCCACTGAGCCCCACACGTCGATCAACAATGCCCCAAATACTGCTCAGCCTAGAAGTCACAGAGTGTCCTTCTTGCCATCCAACAGCAACAGAGTGACTCTGGCCTTCCTGGGGTCTGGCTCGCGGTTTCTGGTGCCAGGACTGTGAAGGTAAGTTTGTGCCTTGGAGCTTCAGGGACAGCAGACCATGCTGTGCAGACCAGGGAAGAGGTGCTTCTCAGTAAGAGCGCAGAACATTGAAGACTGAGCTTCGCACACCGAGAAGGAAAACACCATGAAAGCTGGATAAATCCTCCAAAAGAACTTCGGATATTTGCCTTTTCTTAAAAAAGATTATACTGTATTAGTCACCCCGGTGCCTCGAGTTCACTGGTTTGGGGCACAAACATCACGCTACAGGAAAGGGAGAACAGAAATGACAGGAGACGCGTTCTCTCGGACACCCTGGTGAGCGATATTTTTTGGTTCTCCTCAGATGGGACTGAGAATCTTTCCCACCTCAGCACGTACATTTCGTCATCTTTGCCACACTTAGGAGATTGGCTGACATATTTATAAAGTAAGAAAAAGTCCTGAGATTTGCCTCTTTCCCAGAAAACTGTGGGAAGATAAATGACATCTGTTAATGTAACGTTTTGGGATAGAAACTGAATAATGGCCCGTCTCCTTTCAGCACACATTTCTGTTGTGAGGTTTTGGATACAGTACCTGGTTTTGTTACTCGTTTGCTTGGGGATATTTTGTTGTTTGTTTTGCCTTTCCTTTGGGAGCATCCATGGTGGGGGCGGCGGGGGGGGGGGCGCAGGGCAATAGAAAAGCCATCTGTTGGGAGGGGGGCCTTTCTCTAGCTTCCAGTTTTGCTTTTTAAAGCTCAGCATGCCCCTGTGTCAGTCTTGTCAATTCAGTTCACAAAATAATCCCAGAGGAGCCCTTTTCTGAACTACTTTGGGCTCTCAGAGAGGTTCACTGGATACATTGTTGGGCTGTGTTCTTAGGTATAAGCTCAAGAGGCTTGAAAGATAGGGCGGGGGGTGGGGGGTAGGGGGGGAGTTCTCAAAAGGCTAAATGAAGAATGTGGCACAACTTTTTTTCTAGTTAATTTTCTTTCAGAGACATGATGTCTAATCTTGAGGACTTGTTATCTCAAGGACATATTTTCCCCCTTTTCCCTAGTAATTAAACTATTGTTCTGCTTCCAGTGTCTACTGCAAATGTCTGGAACACAGTGGGTTGGTTGGACTAAACTGATGTGCCCTGGTGGATGGGGTGGGGTGGAGAGCCAACTCACAGGTGATCCAGTCACCAGGGTTCCGATGGTCAGAATGCGCTGTCTGCCCCCAAGGCGGGCCCTGTCGCCAGTTACCTCCTTGCTTCGGTGGCTATGGAGGCCGTGCAGGTAGCAGCCCTCTGCGTTTGTTTGCCGGTGTGGCTCTCTGGTCCTTAGCCTTATAGGCTTAGGGCATTGATTTTGTCAGTAGAGTTTGGATTCTCAGGGATGCCAGATAGGATCCTAGACGGGTAGCCAGGGCACTGAAGTGGAATGGGGCCCTTAAGTGACTCAGAACAGAAGAGAATTTGGTCTGAGCCCTCACCGTAAAGCCATGTTTCCCACTGAGACCATCTATGCTCTAAAGATGGATGGAAAATGACCCGTGGCTAGTGGGGCAGTGGAGGGGCTGGCATAGGAGAAACTGTTACCAGGTCTTTCCTTTGCTACAGGGCAGGAGCTGGTGTGTTGCTAACACAATTCCTTTGGCAACATATTGTAGTGGATGTTTGTACCAGTTAATATCCTTTGGATACAAGTATCTCAAATCAACTGAAACTAGTAGAAGAGAAAAAGGGGGGCGGGTACTATAAGGCCATTGGGAGTGACAGGAATTCAGCTAAACCCCAGGAAGGGCCTGGAACCCCCTCCCCATCTCATGCCTTCATTTCTTTCTCTTCTCTTCTTCCTCCCTCCCTTCCTTGGGTCCAGGAATCAGAGAGATTCCAATGTGAATCGTGGCTCCATCATGCCTGGCTCTGTGGCACAGGAAAAAATTGCTTAATTCTCTGAAAAATGGGGGTGGAAATTAGGCACCCCATGAAATTTGGTCAGGATTAAAGGAGATTATGAAAGCAAGGTACCCGACATTCAATTAACATACATTATACGAAATGCTGGAGATGGAAATTTTGTGCCATGGGTCTGGTCATAATTGGGAATTTTTAGGACAAGCCCTGCAGCTGTCCATCAGAGCAATCGTTAATCTAAACACTTGCCTTACCGCCAACGTCTGGCTTCCAATGGACGCTTCCGTTGAAGATGGCCCGGGGCAGCGCCCAGTCTGCTGCTGCTCCTGCACATCCCTGGCGACGCGGAAGGCCGTGGGCTCACCAGTGCCGGCCCGCGGGGTGCGCCTCCCCCTGAGCGGGAGCCGCACTGCGTCTCCAGGCTTCTAGAGTCTGCAGCGTTTTCTTCTCTGCTTGCATCTGTGTTGTCATTCTGTATTCACTTTTGTTTGGTTTCCAATCTGAAAATCTATAGGATTTCAAACATGAAAGGACACATTTTAAAAACATGTTGGGAAACTCTTTGCTTTGTATTAGTCAGGAACTGTTGACTGCAAGTGTCAGAAACCCAGCTCAAAGGTGAGAAAAAGATAAAGGGAATTCATCTGCTCCACACAACTGAGGAGGCCGGTTCCGACCGCGCGGACTCCGGAGTTACCGTGTTATCAGTGCTCTGTTCCTTGGGTGCTGCCCTCCACGTGGCAGGCAAGGCAGCACTGCCCCAAGCTCCTTATCAGCCTCGCGAGGCCGGAGCAGAGGGAGGCCGCGATTCCGGAGGGATCAAGTGGGGGTGTCCTGGGAAGAGTTCCGGTTGGCCCCCCTTTGGGCACCGGTCACCGCAGCGTCTGTGGCTGGGGAATGAGCCGTGTTAGACTGGCCAGGCTGAGCCACTTGGCCTTTCCAGTTTGCGGCTGGGGAGAGGCAGCATCAACCCTAAGCAATTACGAGGTAGTTCTCTTTACTCCTCCTGCCAGGCCAGAAAGGAGAAAGATGTCAACTCTCAAAAAAGTCACTGATCTATAGGACGCTACCAGTCAGTGCCTCCTCACTAAACGTATCCGTAGCCAGTGCCCTGGTTTGAATGAAAAGATGTGATATTGTTATGTATGCGAAGCAAACTCAGTGCATGGAGATTCAATTTAATAGAAAATATAAATTAAAAGCTATTTCCTTAAACCACTGGTTCTCAAAGTATGGTGCCTGGACCACACCTTGGGCGGCTGCAGCCCTGGAAAGGGCGGGCCCGCTGCCTCTCAGGCCGCGCCTCCGACCGGCCGCCTCGGCGCTGTGGGCCCAATGGCTCTCACCGGCCCTCCGGGCGACGCAGACGCGCGCGGAAGTCTGAGAACCTCGGTCTGAAGGGGTTCTTTGTCTTATAGTTCTGAGTATTTTAAACATGATTCACTTTTAACGAGTAGATTTAAGCACACAGTGGGACTACATGGGTCATATTGGATTATTTGCCTTAAAATAAATATAATATATAACCATGGTGCAAAAAATCAATCAACACATGCGAGAATACACAATAAAAAAGCAACAGAACCCCATCCCAGCTTTCCACTCGTCCCCCAGTTCCACTTCCCAAAGACAACCAGCTGGAAAGCGCTTTCTATTGATTAGTGATACCCTTCTAATAAAACACAAATATATTCTGCTGTTTATCAAAGTTAGAAATTAGCCACCTCACAGGTGAATATGTAACTATCTTACACCACACTCATCTCCTCTTCTTTGTCCTCTCAATGCAGATATATCATCACTGTTTTTAGTTAATTCAAAAAGCAGTGTTCATGCTCATGATTCTGTACCATGATCACATTTTATTTCTTGTACTTTTAGTTTTTCCCTGGTGTTTCTGATTGCCTTTCTTTTTCTTTGCATTTTTTGATTTTTGTCACTCCCTTAAGTTCTTCCATTTTCTCAAGGAGTGAATCAAATCTCTTGCATTTTATTTGGGGGAGGGTGTGGCACCTTCTGAAACCTCACTTTGAGCTCTTTTGAATACTGACTGCTCTCGAGTGCTATAGCACAGCTGTCATTGAGGAACCTCTGCTGGACAATTGGCTGGCGCCCTCACCATGTGGTCAGATGTTCCCAAAACGTGAGAACCTGTAAGCCCCCCAGTCTCCCACCTGGAGCGTGGACGCTTGGTCAGTGTCCCAGGAGTCAATGAGGCGGGGCTGCATGTCTAGCTGCCTTGACTTAAACCTCCTCCCCCATCAGAGAAATGACTCCTTCTGCTCTCAGCTCTCCAGGGCCTGCCTGGTGTAAACCGCCCCCCCTTTTTTCTGCTTGGTGGCAGGGTGTCTAGAAGGCTAGGGCCTAGGAGAGAGATCTGAGGGCTCAACTGACATGAAGATTTTCAGCCAGCTCCCCTGTTTTCAGTCCCACCCTAAATTCTGGTCTTCAGATGTATCTACTGCTTCTAGTTCCTTCTTTTCCTACTTTCGAAAACCACTTTTGTGTAAGTTAGAGACTGTCTAAGCCTTGAAGGTTTAGATAAAATATTCTTTTAAAACTACTTCTGATGTTTATTTTTCTTTTAATTACATATAGAAAGAATTCAAACATAACAAAAATAACAAAATAATATGATGGGAGCCAAGGGAAAAAAAAGGACAGGGTAGGTCCTTCAGTACCTATAATCCAACTTCAATAATTATCAATATATGTGGCTAGTTGAGATGCCTCTCCAATAATCATTTCACTTAGTGGTTATTGGTTATTTTGGGTTTTCTAATTCTTCTCAAGTCAATTTTGATTACTTATGTTATTTTTCTAATAAAGCATTCATTCATTAGCTTTGTACTAAGAGCTATAGTTCAAGAAACAGAATTTTCTGGTTTTGAATCCCTGTTCCTCCATTTCAGCAGTCAAGTAAGCTCTTCCTGCTTCAGTTACTTCATCTGTAAGATGGAAATAATAATGATATTTATTTCATACGGTTGTGAGAAGATTCAATTAAGTCATACACGCAGAGCATTTATGATAGGGTTTGGCACATTACAAAGTAGCTATCATTTATTATCTAAGTTAAAATGTATTGGCATAGGAGGATGGAGGGATAGAGCAAAAAACAAAAGATATATATTGACATAACATGAAAAATGTATTTTCATGGCATTCATTTGTAAATTAAAATTTGTCTATTATATTTTAGGATGTCCTTTTTTTAAGATTTTATTTTTTTTGTTAGAGAAAGTGGAAGGGAGGGAGAAAGAGAAGGAAACATTGATACATGAGAGAAACATAGATTGGCTGCCTCTTACACACCCCCAACTGGGGACCTGGCCCACAACCCAGCCATGTGCCCTGACTAGGAATCAAACCGGTGACATTTCAGTTCACAGGCCGGCACTCAACCCACTGAGCCACACCAGCCAGGGTGGATGTCTCTTTTTTCTTAATGTTTACTTATCAAGGAGAATGTGCTCTTTTCTCCTTGATTAGTTTTGCATGGTTTGCCTATTTTAATAATCTTTTCAAAAATTGCCTTTGGATTTATTAACCACCTCTATGCTTGATTGTTTTCTATTTCATTATTTTTTCTTTTATCTTTTATATTTACATTCTTCTTTCTTTGGGTTTTCTCTCCTGTTCTTTTTCTAGGTTCTTTAGTTGAATGCTTATCACATTTATTTTCTTCCTTCTTTCCTTTCATCCATCCTTCCTTACTTCCTTCTTCCCTCTAAGTGTGTCGTACCCCACAAGTTTCAATATGTAGTAGTTGTAATTGTTGAGTTCTAAATATTTAATAATTTTCATTGTGATTTCCTATTAAACCCATAATTAGAAATTATTTTTAGTATCTAAACATGTGTATTTTCTATGGAAATATGGTACAAAATCTTCAAAATTTACTAAGGTTTTTCTGTGACCTAGTAAACATGCCCTCTTTGTAAATGTTCCATTTGTAATTGAAAAAAAAAAGTGTGTTTTCTATTTGCTGCAGATAGATAGTTGAATTTCTTCAATTTGTTTATACATCCTTTTGCCTTAATTTTTTTCATCTGTATTAAGGACTCCAACTCTGAGTGTGGATTTAAACCTTTCTACCTTTTTTGTGTTGTGCACATTTTGAAGCTGTGTTCCTCTTTACTTTATAGTTATGAAGGTGGCGGAGGAGAAGGCTGGGGTAGGGAGGCTGGACCCTGCTAACTACAGGAGGCGATGTCAGAATCAGGAAGGTAAGGTCGCTTTGAGAAAGGATGCAAATCCCAGGAGGGTCTGAGAATTCCTTGAATATCCTCATAACAACCTTTCCAGCTGGTGAAGCTAGAGAGCTGGTCCATTTTCCTGAACCACCCACAGTGTCTCCTCTAGGTCGAGTGGGACCAGCCTTCACTGTGTCTTAAAGGGACCACACGGTCAGGCTGCAGATAGGACACAAAGTGCTAGGACACTAGCACTTTGCTTGTATGGGTTAGGGCTCAAAATTAAACTCACCTAATTTTACAAGATCAACAAACTATACTAAATACCAAATATCAACATTTTATAGATTCTAAAAATGGCAGTTCAGTTAAAACCAGTGCGAGAGGGTGCTGAGTGGAGGTATTCCTTTTGCTCCAGAACTGCTGACTCAGAGGCCCTAAGGATCCTACACTCAAAGGAGCAGCCACAGGGCTTATGAAGAGGCAAGCAGACAGGCCGTGCCTCACCACTACCTCTGCACCACTTGGAGGGAAACACTGATCTCGCTGCCCCGCCGGATGCTTGCCGAGCTGCAGGATGTGCAGAGCCACTGTGTCGATGCCAAAGGAGAGAGGGGTTCCTGGGAGAACTTGGCATAGTCCTGAGCAAACTGCGAGATGTTCACAGTGGGAGAAGAGGTCCCAGAGAGCAAAGCAAGAGAGTCAGCCCTTCCCCACAGTTCACTGGCTAAATTAAATGGCCACACTGATGATGGGGAGTCGGGGGTGGGGGGGATAAAGTAGAACTGGGACGGAAAGTGAAATATTTCCCTGACAGCCATCTCTCCTGATTCCTTTCATAAGCATATACTTCATGTGTAAAGCTGCTTACAATTTTCATAATCACGCTCCCATATACCATCTCATGCTATCTTCTCAAAAACCTGTTCAACCAGTAGAGAAAAGATTTCTTATTCCTCATTGACAGATGAAGGCACTGAGTCCCAGATGACCAGAGAGATGTCCATGACCATAGACAAGTGAAGGAAAAGCCAGGGAGTGTGCAGGGCAGCTGGCTCTTCAAGGTTTAGCTAGATGTGATTTCTGTATGATATCTGCAGTCAGCAAACTCTGGGCACCCAGCATGTGCCTTTCAGGAGTTTGAACCAAGAGGCAGTCTTTCCTTCCAAGAAAAAAAATAAAAATCAAGTTAGTGTAGATCTTGAAAAGCTGAAAGCTCTTCCTCTACGATCAGTAACAGGATAAAGATGCCCACTATTACCACTTTTATTAACACAGCACTGCAAATCCTAGCCAGAGAAATTAGGCAAAATAAGTAAATAAATAAAAATAAAAACAGAAAAGCATCCAAATACATGAAACTGTCTCTCTTTGCAGATGATATGATCTCATATATAGAAAACCCTAAAGACTCCACCAAAAAAAAAAACTGTCAGAACTAATAAATAAACTCAGTGAAGTTGCAGGATACAAAATCAACATACCAAAAGTCAGTTGCATTTTTACACATTAATGACAACTATCAGAAAGAAAACAATCTTGTTTACAAATGCAATGAGAAGAATAAAGTACTTAGGAATAAATAAATTTAACCGAGGACGCAAAAGCCTTGTACACTGAAAATTCTAAGATATTGATGAAAGAAACTGAAGAAGACACAAATAAGTAGGAATCTCATTCTCATGATTTGGAAAAATTAATATTGTTAAAATGTCTGTACTATTTGAAGTAATCTACAGATTTAATACAATCTTTATAAAAATTCCAAGGGCATTTTTCACAGAAATAGAACAAATAACCCTAAAATTTGTATGGAACCAAAAAAAAATTTTTGTGTGGAACCACAAAAGACCCCAAATTGCCAAGTAATCTTGAAAAAGAACAAAACTGGAGGCACCATATGTCCTGATTTCAAACTATATTACCAAGCTATAGTTATCAAGACTGTATGGTCTTTGTATAAAAACAAACATATGCATCAATGGAACAGAACAGAGCCCAGAAATAAACCCACAAACATGCTCAATTTACAACAGAATAGCCAAGAATGTACAGTGTGGAAAGGATAGTCTCTTTAATAAATGGTGATGTGAAAACTGGACAACCACATGCAAATGAATAAACTGGACCACTATCTCACACAAAACACAAAATCAACTCAAAATGGATAAAGTACTTGAACATTAAGACCTGAAACTATGTAACTGCTAGAATAAAATATTGGGGGTAAGTTCCTTGACATGGTCTTGGCAATGATTGATTGATTGATTTGTGGATTTGACACCCAAAGCAAAGGCAACAGAAACAGAAGTAAACAATTGGGATTCCATCAAACCAAAAAACTTCTGTATAGCAAAGGAAACCATTCACAAAATGAAAAGGCAGCCTATAGAATGAGAGAAAATATTTGCAAATTACATAGCTGATAAGGAGTTAATATCCAAAATACATAAAGAACTCATACAACTTAATAGCAAAACAAAACAAAAAAACAATCCAATTAAAAAATGGTCAGAGGAACTAAATAGATATTTTTCCAAAGAAGATATCCAATGGCCAACAGATATCTGAAAGGTGCTAAACATCATTAATTATCAGGGAAATGCAAATCAAAATCACAATGAAATACCACCTCATACCTGTTAGGATGGGTATTATCAAAAAGACAAGAGATAAATGTTGGCAAGGGTGTGGAGAAAAGGGGACCCTGTACACTCTTGGTTGGAATGTGAGTTGGTACAGCCACTATGGAAAACAGTATGGAGGTCCCTCAAAAAATTAAAAATACAACTACCATGTGATCCAGCAATCCCACTTCTGGGTATATATCTGAAAGAAACAAAATCATTATCTTGAAGAGATGTCTGCATCCCCCTATTTATTGCAGCATTATTTACAGTAGCTAAGGTATGGAAGCAACCACAATGTCCAAAAGTGGGTGAATGGATAAAGAAAATGTGATATATTCAATATATATTAGTTGTGAGAAAGAAGGAAATCCTGCCATTTACAGCAGCATGGATGGACTTTGAAGGCATTATGCTAAGTGGAATAAGTCATACAGACAAAGACAAATACTGTATGATCTCATTTGTATGTGGAACCTAAAAAACACAAACTCATAGAAGCAGAGAACAGATTAGTGGTTGCCAAAGGCAGGTGGAAGGGAATGGACAAAACACATAACGGCTGTCAAAGGTACAAACTTCCAGTTATAAGGTAATTAAGTTGTAGTGATCTACTGTATAGCACGGTGACTATACTTAACAGTCTGAATGGTATATTTGAAAGTTGCTAAAAGTAGATCTTAAAAGTTCTCAGCATGCACCAAAAATGTGACTGTGTGGTGATGGATTTAACTAAATTTACTGTAGTAATCATTTTACAGTATATACATATATCAAATCATTTTGTTGTATACCTGAAACAAATACAATGTTATATGTCAATTATACCTCAATGAGAAAATAGAAGAAACTTTGTGGAGGTGGGGGTATGGTGTGATAGGTACCTGGGAATCTATGTAGTATCTGCTTGGTCATTCTGTACATTTAAAGCTGTACTAAGCAATCTATTAATTATTTACTTTAATTTTTTATATTTTATTGATTTTTTTAGAGAGAGGAAGGGGACGGGGGGAGAGACAGAGAAGAGATGCGTTGTTCCACTAATCAATGCATTCAGTGGTTGATTCTTGTATGTGCCCTGACTGGGGATTAAGCCCACAACCTTGCTGTATCTAGATGATGCTCTAACCAACTAAGCTATTTGGCCAGGGCCTATTAATTACTTTTAAAAATCGTTGACCAGTGCAAGACAACACTGATGAGAAGCTGATAGCAGAATGTCCTTCCTGAGGGCTTTGAGGATTTCAGGTGCTTCTGTGGCGCAGACCTCGTGGGGCTTTACATAGCAGCCAGGCTTCCTAGTGGGATCTAAATTGAAGGTTGTTGGTAACTGTAGTTCTTGAAAAGTCTAGTTTACATAAGCAGCTTTGAGAAATCCTTAATAACTCGCTTTCTTTTTCTTTTTTTAACTTTGTTATTATTATTTTGTTTGTTTCTTTTGATCTTTATTGTAGTTTTTCATTCCCATTTAGTCCCCTTATACCACCCCGCCCCAGCAATCCCCACACTGTTGTCCGTCTCCATGAGTCCTTCTTCCTTTTTGCTCAATCCCTCCACCCCTCACCCCGCCCCCAGCTGTCATCCTGCCCTCCATCCGTAAGTCTGGCCCCATTTTCCTTGTTAGTTCAGTTTCTTCATTAGATTCCACATACGAATGAAATTGTGTGGTACTTGTCTTTCTCTGACTGGCTTATGTCACTTAGCATAATGTCCTCCAGGTCCACCTACACTGTCTCAAAGGGTAAAATTTTCTTCTTTTTTAAGGCTGAGTAGTATTCCATTTTGTAAATGTCCCATAATTGTTTTATCCACTCATCCACTGATGGACACTTGGGCTGCTTCCATGTTTTGGCGATTGTAAATAATGCTGCAATGAATATAGAGGTGCTTATGTTCCTTTGAGTTAGTGTTTTGGGTTCCTTCGGATATAGTCCCAGAAGCAGGATAGCTGGATCGAAAGGCAGACCCATGTTTAATATTTTGGGGTATCTCCATACTGCTTTCCATAGTGGCCGCACTATTCTGCATTCCCACCAACAGTGCAAAAGGATTCCCTTTCTCCACATCCTCACCAGCCTTTGTAGTTTGTTGATTTATTGATGAGAGCCATTCTGACAGATGTGAGATGATATCTCATTGTGGTTTTAATTTAATAACTTGCTTTTCTGATAAGTAGTTCATGTAGCCCTTGGTTGTTAGTAAAAAATGACCCTCGATAGAGGTGCATACAGCTTTTCTATAACAATCAAAGAGGAGCCTGGCCTTTTGGACTAAATCTATGACCCACCGAGGGCCATGTGGTTGTCACTGCGCTGGATGAGTGAGCAACAGCGGGGGGTTGGGAATCCTGCTCCTGCTGACAGAGTCTAACTATAGCACCAAGCCTGTCTTTCCCCCACAACTGCTGGGGTGCTCAGAAATGGGATTTTACCAACTCCAAGTCTTGGGGCAGCAGCCCTGCCCAGGAATCCCAAGTCTTCCATTTTGCTTTTGGACTTAGCTTTTTGTAACTGGACGATGTGAGGAGAAATGCCAACTTTTATTAACTCTTGCTTCCCCCCTCTTTTGTGTGGTGCCCACAGATTCCCATTCCATCCACATTGGGCTTTCAGTCCCCAGTTACCCTCAAAGGAAAAGAGACCAGAGAGGACATCAGGCAGGCCAGCAAAAGGTCTGCTGGCGCCTGAGGCCAGACGCGCCAGCCCAGGAACTGACCGGCGTGGGGAGCAGGGGAAGCAGCGGGGACAGCAGCGTGGACCATGCCGGCAGGACCCGTGAGTGCTTCAGGGGCGCATCCTGGGGAGCCATCTGCTTGTGGGTGCAGACGGGGCATGGCAGGGCAGGAGGGACTCTCTGGAGACCGTGGCTCAGGCCTCTCCGTCCCCCTCAGCTCTGCTGCCGCCATTGCAGGTGGCCTCTCTGCCAGGGTCACCGTTAGGCAGGCCGAGCCTCATCTCTCTGCGGTGACCCGGAGCCCTCCGCTCTGAGCCACTCCATGTTGACTTCATGGTTTGATGCTCAGAAATTCTTTCCCTCGTTTCTAAATTCCTGGAGGCCACATGGCTGCTGCCCTAAGAACCAGTACGAGCATGACTGCTGGGCGCGGGGCACTGTGCTCGGAACACAGAATCCCTCCTTCCACGGCCCCCAGCCTGCCCCCTCGCCCCGGCTGGAGGGCGCACAGAGAGGTCTGGGACCCTGCCGGGGGCTGCAGACCCCTCGGAGGCGTTCTCCCAGGCCGGCGAAGCCCCGAGGGCTTCTCTTCTACTGCAGAAACTAGCCCTGAGCTGATTAAAAATCAGTCTTCTGTTCTTTCCCTGGAAAGAAAGAAATCAATCTTGAGAGGAGTGAAAAAACTAGAATTCTTAGAGCACAACTGTGACATTTTATTACTTTGAGACTTTACTGTTTCTAGGGACATAATTTTACCCCCATCATATCCCAAATCTGCCTAATAAATGGTATTTAATTGGTTTCTGTTACATATTTGTACTATCTTGAGCAAGGCAAAATTAGTGATTTTATCATCTAAACCTTCAAAAGAAGGTCAGAGGCAACAACAGGGTTTTAGGGTCCCAGTGGGAGAAGATCGGACACACGTGCTCCCAAAGGCCTTCAGAGCCACCGCAACCCCACAGCTGCCTGAACACCGCTCAGGCGCCGGGTCTCCTAGGGCCTGTGGTCTTTCCAGAGCACGTGTGTCCATGTTAGCAGACAGGGGCCCGGCCCTGGGCGGGTCTGCCTGGGGCCAGCTGTGGTGCGTGGGTTCCTGACTTCATGTAGGAAAGATCTCACAGCACGAGTCCAGGTGACTGTGAGGATCCATTTATTAAAGCTGGGGACAGTGCAACATGGAAGGGCTGAGCATAGAGGGGGCAACGGGGGCCCTTGGCCTGCCTTAGCTCACTGGGAAGTCAGAGGAGAGGAGGCTTTGGGGACAGGTTCAGGGGGTTAGCCTGGGACAAGCTGCTGGATGGCTACTGCCTGTTAAGAAAGAAATGGTGGGATAGGGGAGAGAAGAAAGGAAAGAAAATACGCCCCACCCCCAAAGGGGGAGCAGTGCATGCTGGGTCCTTTGTACTGAGGCTTTTGGTTCTTTCTTAACGGCGGGAGGCTTAGGAGAGGTCTCAGGGAAGGGTTTTAGTAGAATAGGCGTCAGTTCCCTAGGAGTGTCCTTTTAGGGTCATGCTCTCCACTGACCGGTCAGCGCCAGGGCAGGGGGTCTTTGGTCATTGCGGTTGTTCTGGGCATCACCCACCAGGTTTTGCTGCTTTTCCAGGCCTGGAGCTGAAATACAACTGAGGCCTAGGAGTTATCTCCAGAGGGGAAAGGCCAGGGGAGGAGAGGTTACCCTGGCGACGAGGTCCTTCTTTCCCGTTTTACACCTGCCTGGTCTTCCACCCTGGTGACCATCTGCACCTGGCGTGAATTGCCCGGCCGGTGTGTCCAGCTCTCTGTCTCAGTTTCCCTAATCCATTTGCCAGGGAACTTTCCTATCTTCTCACTATCCTGTCTCATCTGTGTGGGAGATGGGTTAATGGGGAGTCCTTCGGATGTGTCCAGGGTAAGAGATGGGGCTGATTAAAATATGCCTGTACACACACGCGCGCACACACACATGCATATGCATGTGCACACATGCTCAGGGGCAGGAACATCAGAGAGCCAGAGGAGACCAAGCCTGGTGGGAAACCTCCTGCCCGCCATGTTGGCAATGGATGCCTCAGGCTCAATTTTAAGGGGTATCCCCCTGTCACCCACTGCCGCCCCACATTCAGGGATGAAGTCGCCCTTGGCAAGTTGAGTCTGCTGGGTCCCTCCTGAGCCAGGGAAGAGGTAAGTGGTTTAGAGTTGGTGCTCTCTGCTCAGAAGGTTTGGAGGAGGCCTAACGGGTAGTACTTATTGATGTAATATAGTGCATCACATGGTGTCATGGATGGTGGATTGTTTTGGTGGTTTTTGGTATAGTTAAGGGGACATTGGTTTTACCTGGAACCAGAGGGGAGAGAATGTAGACTCCTTAGGGACATTTGTACATCTGGTTTATCCCTTTTACAGCCTGCTGTTCCCATACTATATGCACATGTTATTGGCTTATCTCTGGTGGCTGTGAAACTGGGGAGTGAGAATTGAACTGTGTAGGAAGACAGGCAATTTTGGGCTGTGTCTTTCAAACCAGAGCAAAGCAGAGACCCCTTTTAAGAAGAAAATAACTTCTTGTGGATGCATGAAAATGAATTTGTACATTTGTAGAGCCCCATGGGGATATCAAGTCTTAGTCTGAAAACAGTATCTTAATTAACTAAGGTTTTAGCTCATAAAAATGTATTCCAGTTTTAAATTATAACAATGGAAAAGTTTTCCCCCTATATCTGATAAAGGAAACACAAAATTTAAAAATTCTCATAGAATCCACTTACCCCTAAGAATGCAACCCAGACCCAGCTGTAGATGAGCTGACTGAAATGAGCCTCAAAGCCTGCTAGAAAGCCAACAGCTGCGGCAGTTTTTCTGCAGGGGGGCCGAGCCTGTTCCTGCCCTTCTCCATGGGGCGGTGGAGAGGGTAGAATGACCTCTCAGTCATTCACTTCTTCCAAGCCAATGGGGCACTGTACATGTGAGGCAGATACAAACCCTGCTCCATCACAGGGTCGGTGACAATGACCTGTGGAAGGGAGGACAGAACAGGACCAGGATCCTGTTTACCTGCATCATCTAGGTTCAATAATTGCCTGAATCTCCAGCTTCCCCTTGGCTCCTGACCACATGTGTTTTTCCTCTCTGAGTGTCCTGTCTATTCCATGAATCCATCCAGACGGTTCAAGCAGGAGGTCCTGCTGGCCTGGCCACATTGCCCCAGTGGGAACTCCCACTGCACTGGAAGGGTATCATGCAGAATGCAGGGGAGCTGGGCCAGGCAGGGGGGCTAAATCTGGTAGGGCCTGCACACGAAGCAGGCTATACCGATGAAATATTGACAGGAGACACTTTATTTCCTGCCTCACTGAATAATGGCCAGGATCCAGCAAACCCATGTGTGTGAGGGAGCTTTGTATCTATGAAATGGTAGTTCATTATCATTTTATTAACTAAATGTATAGTATTAATAAAAGGGAGATATTACTATTCCCACCTTCATATTGGGAAATCAAAGTTCAAAGAGATATAGTGTGATGCAGCTGGAATCAGTGAAGCTGGGATTTGGAAACAGGTCTGTGGACTTCAAAGCCTGTATGTGCTGTCCTTTGTAAGAGGCTATTATTGGTCAGTCGCCACATTCAATACATGCTGAGAATGACATCCTTCCAAGGAGCCAAGTTGCCTTATGGTGAAAGGAGTAAGTAGGTAGGGAATAATATGCCATAGCAGTTGGTTTGTTTATTCTCTCTCTCTCCTTATCACCCCTACCCCCAATGTGAATGTAATTTTAGGAAGTCAATACTCAGCAACCAATCAATTTCAACTCAAGCAGAGCATATATGAAGAGTAGAATTATCAGGCTGTGGTGAGGATCAGTAAGAGCCATACTTCCTACACTGCAAAGAATGCATTTCCTGGCTCTGAGAACCTCTTGAGAGGCCATTAGGAGTGAGTAGACAGAAGCATCTTTAGAAAGAAGGCCGTACTTTCACTTTTCTAGGCAGGTAATAAGAACTGGAGCCAAGATCCAAAAAAACAATGTCAGCCAAGTCCCTGGAGTCTTGATATCTTCATCTGTAGAGGGAAAAATGGTTATAGGATGATCAACTGCTTCAGTTTTCCTGGGACTAAGGGGTTTCCCAAGACAAGGGACATGGGACTTTCAGTGCCAAACCCAGGTCAGTCCCAAGCAAATGAAGACTGTCGATCACGCTAAGTTGTTGTAAGTTGCTAACCGTTATATAAGCAGATATAAAATACTTCACATGGTTGATGATGCATGGTAGGCACTTAAAATATACAGGGTATGGCACAAATAACACCCCTTTTTATTACAGAATCTTTTATTACAAAATCATAGGCATGTAATTCTATAACATAACAATATCACACTCAAACACACCATATGACATTTTAGGGGAAATGTTCAAAGTAAAACTAATATTTTATTACACCAGTATTATTACCCTAACAACCACATGCAAGCAGGCATTACTTCTGCCAGACCCTTTATTAATTCAGTTGATATACGAGGTCTGTCTGGAAAATATCCAGCCATTGTTAATATGTTGAGAACAATTTGTGAGGCATCGATAAAACCTGGCAGCTAAGGAGGGTAGACTGGAACGTGCAAGAGTGAACAATGATGACTTCACTGTACTAGTCAGTGGGGGCAGTAGATGCCCTTGAGTGAGCATGTGAACTGTGTGGCCATCGCATTCAAAGTGACTGAGCGAGTAGAGCAATGAATCTGCATCAAATTTTGCATTAAGCTTTAACTTTCCTCCACTGAAGCTATTCGGATGATTCGGAAGGCCACAGCTATGGGCAACTGGTGATTGAGAACTTCATCATAACAACACGCCCACTCATGCATTATATCTCATACAGACTTTTTTGGCAAAACATTAAATCACTCAGGTGACTCACCCCCACTACAGCCCAGATTTGGCACCCTGCGACTTCTGGCTTTGCCCAAAACTAAAATCACCTTTGAAAGGGAAGAGATGTCAGACCATCAATGAGATTCAGGAAAATATGATGGGGTAGCTGATGGCAACTGAGGGAACTGTGTGAGGTCCCAAGGTGCCTACTTTGAGGGGACTGAGGCAGCATTGTCCTATGTACAATGTTTCCGTATCTTGTATCTTCTTCAATAAATGTCTCTATTTTTCTTATGACACAGCTGCACACCTTCTAGACAGACTTCATATATTAACCTAATCTAAGAGCAAGGAACCCAAATCTTTTTCTTCTACAAGTGGATATTGGTTTGGCTAGGCTGATTGGTACCAAGGCCTTACGAGATCCTTCCAGTGGCAAGGGTGTGAAAATTAGTAAGTCCTTCTTCTATTTGCTAGATATTGAACAATCTTGGGATCACTAAAGATTGAAGCCACCCCAAGATGATCTGTAGAGGAGAGAAAGGTGGTTTTCTGGTCAGCTGTTCTCGAGTCCTCTCCCTGTCCCCAGTCACTCCCCTCACTTTTTAGTCACTTGCATTTCCCTTTGCCCCTCCCCTTGGCTCAGGGCTCATTTTTGCACAGCTAAAGACACACACAGTGTTGGCTAAGACCATCTCCCCTAAGTCTAGCCCTGCAGCCTAGAAGGCCCCCAAGAGGCCTTGACAGTTCCTTCCCCCCCACCCCCTCCCCACCAACGTCTGCAAGAGGGAGAAGGCAGTGCCACACTCAGTTGCAGGAGCCAGGCCCCCCAGGCCCCTTTTGACTTAGACAGGAAAAGCAGTAGCTTCTCTGTTTTGATTTTAAATAACAGTTTATTTACTTTACTGCATTTATATTCACTAAAACAAAACAATAAGGACCATATGCGGAGTGAATACAATCGGTGACACTTTATATGTCATAAATTAGAAATAATGGACACGCTACAAATAGTTGCCTTGCACTGTTTTGGTTCTCCGGGAACGCCAGAATCGCCTCCTGGGGGGGGCTCCAGCGAGAACAGTGTCAACGTGGGCTTTCCCCTGCGGCCTCCCTGACTTCACACTGAGGTGGATGCCCCTCCCACGGGGCTCCCGGAGAAACAGAGTGGGGGGGGGGCTTGGCGGGGGAGGGTTGTAGGGTCTCTTATTTGAGTTTCTCAACCAGCCTTGGCCAAGTCTCCCCTTGCCCAACAGAGACCTTCCAGCCTTGATTCTAGCCAAGAGCACTTCGGGAAGCCAGCGACGCACTTGCTGGGCTCTGCCACCCCTCTGACACAGCTGCCTCCCTGGGCCTGGGCCAGGGCGTATTCCCTCCCCGCTCCCTGCCCCCCCCTTCCTTCCTTCCTTTCTTCCTTCCTTCCTTCCTTCCCTCCTGCCTTTCTGCCTACTCTGCCTTTGCTCTGCCCTCTCTTTTATTATTCTAACTGTTCTTACTACAGTAACTCAACATTCTTTTAAGTCTTACCCCTCCAGTTTTGAAGAAGGTACACAGAAGAAAATATCATACACTAGAATTTCATATAAGGAGTACTTATGATTAAAAAGGTAATTTTATTATGAGTATCAGAATCCTATTTGAGCTGGCTTGGCAAGGAGGGAGTGTGCGTGTGCGTGTGTGCGCGTGTTTGCGTGAGAGAGAGAGAGAGAGAGAGAGAGAGAGAGAGATTATATTATAACAACAAAGGAGTTTCTCACAGTCCCAAAGCAGAACAACCAGCCAGGTTCAAGGGTGGGAGCTGCACCCTCTCAGTCACCTGTCAGGGACTGCATGGCTTCTTCCCCATACTTTTCCTGGAAATTTGCTTCATTCCCCCTTTTGCAGCCTTTCCTGGCCCTCTGTGTCCTCACCTTCCTGTTTATGTTCTCTCTCTTCCAGAAACCATTGGGAGAGGGCCGGCTGCCTCAGAGACTCAATTCAAAACTTCCGGGCTTGGGCCAGGTAGCCAGCAACTGTCCCTGGTCCCATGAACTGTGGCCAAGGGGCACAGGTCACGCATCGCACAAATACAGCTGCCAAAAGGCCATCCTTTTGCAGGGAGGGGCATGGTTTAGGCCAACATCCCCCAAACTACCTAGAACAGGAGGGGCTCCCATAAACAGTATGAGCAGGCAGATTCTTTCCTCTTCCTCTCTCAGGAAGCACATTTGGAGTTTATGGACAGCTTTCTAGAAACAGCTTTAGCCCTCTCTGGTGTGGCTCAGTCGATTGAATGTCAGCTTGCCAACAAAGTGGTCACTATTCGATTCCCAGTCAGGGCACAGGCCTGGGTTGCGGGCCAGGTCCCTGGTAAGGGGCATGTGAGAGGCAACCACACATTGATGTTTCTTTCCCTCTCTTTCTCCCTCCCTTCCCCTCTGCCTAAAAATAAATAAATAACATCTTTAAAAAAGAAATTAAAAAAAAAAGAACTTTACTGTCCATGAAACTAGAACTTGGGGCCTTCAAGTCCCCTCCCAAGAATAACTTCCCCAGTTCCAAGCATGACTTTGGAACCCTCAGGTTTGCCTCCCATTCCCCAATACTCTGGCCTTGAGCTACCAAAGTCCCCACCCAGCATCACCCCAGCTCCATTTCCTTGTTCTTGACACTTTCCTTGCTGAGCCTAATCCCTGCTGATACGCTTGCAAGTGTTAGTAAAATTCACGCACCCAGCCAATATTTACTGGGTGTCCATGCCATGTGAGCCCTGTGTTGGGGGCCAGCAGCATAATGTGAGCAAAACAGACTCTGACCTCATCAAGACAGACGCTGGCCGTCTGGCAGTTGGTGTGGAGGCTAAGAGAGAGGGAGACTCTGAAGGGACTGGTCCAGAGACAGGAACTCTAAGACCAAGTATCGTGCTGACTTCCTTAAAACCCTAAATACCTACAGGGTCTTTGTTTTAAATCTTCACCCAAGGATATGTATATAAATTTTAGAGAGGGGGGTGGGGTGGGGAGAGAGAGAGAGAGAAACATGGATGTGAGAGAGAAACATCTATTGGTTTTCTCTCATGTGTGCCCTGACAAGGAATTGATCTTGCAACGTTTGGGTGTATGGGAATTTGCTCCAACGAGCTGAACCACCTGGACAGGGTCCTCATGGGTCTCCATTGGGGGCTGAAGGCTTGCCTATTCACAATCTATAGGTCATTTTGTCCTTTGCTCATCCGATGACCGGACAGCTCCCACCTAGTAAAAGCCTGCTTCTGGTTGCTTCTTTTAGTGTGCTTCCTGAAGCTTGTTCCCACCGAGGTTGTTTTTCTTCCAGCAACTAACAGCTGATTGAGTTTATTCCTGCAGTTGGGTGTTGCTATATGACTCACTGTGAGATACAGACCAGAGGGGCTATTACCTGTGGCATGTCTCATTCCGTGGATTAACTTTTTTTTTTTTTTAAGATTATATTTATTTATTTTTAGACTGAGGGGAAGGGAGGGAGAAAGAGAGGGAGAGAAACATCAATGTGTGGTTGCCTCTCACATGCCCCCTACTGGGGACTGGCCCACAACCCAGGCATGTGCACTGACTGGGAATCAAACCAGTGACCTTTCGGTTCGCAGGCCAGCACTCAATCCACTGAGCCACACCAGCCAGGGCTCATCCCATGGATTAACTTCTAGCATGATGCATGCATGTGGGACCTGCGGTGCACTACAGCCACCTGATCCAGGAGCCCAGCATGTGGTGTGCTAACCCTTCCCTGGGCAGCCGGGCGGAGCAGGGAGAGGAGAGCAGCCTCAGCGTGGCAGGGCAGAGGAGCAGCTTGGGAGCAGCATGGACATTTAGAAGCTGAAAAGGATTGAGCCCTTGGAGTGTTAGAAGGGCCAGGCAGGTGACGGTCATAAGGAAGAAAGGTATCACTTGTTGGCAACAACAAAAATAGCGATATAATTTAGTGGGTGACAGGTGGATGACAAGCACTATGCCAACCACATCACATATATTATCTCAATGGCCACCACAATCCAGTGAGGTAAGTGTGAAAGTTCCCACTTTATAGATGGGAAAACCGAGTCTCAGAGAGCTTAGCGCCTTGCCAACACCCTAATGCTAGTAATTGGCAGAGTCAAGAGTTGGACCCAGTCAGGGCTGTGACAATACCACACAAAGAGGATTCTCTGGCACTCTTGGTGGCCTCTCTGGTATTTCTCTGGGGGTCAAGGTCGCACACAGCCCCTGCCTGACTCGGTGTGGTGTGTAGTGGCTGCCCAGTGGTGCACAGGACGCGCTGTGCGGTGGGAGCTGTAGAGCCTGCGGCCCTCGGAGGGACCCATCCCCCTCCTTGTTCTGCCTGCTGAGGAGCCCACCAAGCCAGGAACTCCTTGATGGTGGTGTTTGCTCCCCTCACCGGGGCCTGCTGGGGCCTCTGTGCTGTAAACTGGGTCTCAGTTTTCTCATCCGTGAAGTGAAGGGTCTGACTGGACGACTGCTGAGCCCCCTCCCAGCGGTAAGCCATAGAGAATTCAGGGTTCAGAGCTCCTTGGAGCAGCAGCCGCTCAGTGACCTCTAATCAACCTTGGCACATTCTAAGTACTCAGTAAGCACTTGTTGAACCGAACCCAGGAGATTAGGAGTTTCTCAGCAGAGAAAATAATTCCTTGGTGGGGTTCACCGCATACCCTGAAGTGGCCAGTTCCCACTGCCCACAGACTCTCAGAAAACACCTCCTGGGTGACGACATTTGGGACTCTGTCTTAGAAGTAGATGAAGAGGGAGAGAATCCGGAGTTTGGGTTCAAAGTTGGGGAAGAGAGAAACCAGCTGCTGGTGTGGTTGCTGTGAAACGTGAGGCCCCACAGCCACCTTCTCCCCAACAGCCCCACCGTCACACCAGGCTGTGTGGCCTGTGGCCGAGGGGCCTGCCCTGCCAGGCCACCCCAGCCAGCTCACCTGCGGGCCAAGGCTCTTAAGGAGGCCCCGGGGAGTCTCAAGGCAAATCCTACCTCTGCCTTTATAAAGAGGCCTGAAGAGAGGTGCCTGAGCATTCCCGGAGCTTGAGGGCACGATGGGAAGGGCCCACGGGGGCGGGGGCGGGCAGTTCTGCCAGTCCCCTCAATGGCCTGCAGCTGCGGGGACCTGGCTGCCTGTTTGAGGTTCCGCTGCAGCCGCAGAGCCCTCTTCTGCCAGTGCACCTGAGAATCTCTCTCTCTCTCTCACCGCCCCCCTCAAACACTCTCTCATACTCACAGTATCTTTACTTCAGTGCAGCTTTTCTCTCTTACATTTACTACATTTCTTTTCTCTCTCACATATAGTCCTCACTCTCTACCTTCCCAGTCATTCTAGGTTTCCTTCTCTATCTCTTTTCTCTTTCTCTCCCCCCACCACCTCCACCCCACCCACCTCTCCTTCTCCTTGCCCCACGCCTCCCCTGGTGCTTAACTGGAAACAAAAGTGAGTTTGTTGTGCCCGGCCAGGAAGCGGACAGTGTGGAAGCGGTGGCCGGTGGCTGGGGTGGCAGCAGCAGAAACAGGCTGGGGCCAGAGGCAGTGCCGACAGCTGGAGACCCCAGCCCTCAGCTGTTCCAGGGAGCAGGTAATGCCCCAGACCGGACTCGCTCAGGGATCCTGCTCTCTGCCCTGCCTCATCTCTCCATTTACTTGCCTTCTTATCTGGCCCTGGAGGGGGAAGGGGACTCAGTCTCAGGGAATGGTAGGCACAAAGGTCCAAGGAGTGATGTGACTTCCTTTTCAGAGAACTGTGTGTGGTCTGATGTGGCTGGGGTCCAGGGCATGTGGGGCCTAGGATATCTGGGTTCAAGTGTGACTGGGGTCGGGGGTATCTGGGGTCAAGAATGGCTGGAGTCAGGGGTGGCTAGAGTTGAGGGTAGCTGGGGTACATGCTGCTGGGGTCCGTGGTGGCTGGGGTCCAGGGCATTTGGCTGAGGGACATGACAGAACCTAGAAAGGCAAGTTAGGTCCAAGTCACAAGGGACGTCTTGAGCCATGTCATAGACCCTAGGCTCTAGGTAATCAAGAGCCATTGAAGGTCCATCACCTGGAGAGTAATATGATTAAATCTACATTTTAGAACAATAGTTCTTGAACTCTGATCACATGGAGAATTAGTGAGCCCTCTCAGAATCAAGCAGTTAGTCTGCTCCCAATATAAAGAAAAAGTAATGTTATTTGTTCAAGTGTTAGTTTTTCTGCTATAAAATTTCTTTAAACTTCTGGTGTATCCTAGCAAGTGTCAGCTATTAGTAAGCAGATGAAAAAGATGTAAGTTTAAAGTAATAAAAAATTAACAAATAAAATCTGTTTAAATAAATGAGATCCATTGAGCTATGTACAGATAAATTAATAATACTCTCTGCTAGTAAACTTATTTCTAACTTACGTGCACAATATTTTATGGGGATTCCCAGCCGTCTGCCACGCAAACATGTTTGACATGTTATAAAAGGCACCTCTGCTCTTACATAGGGAATGGGGATGGGTGGGGCAACCAGAAACTGTGGGAACAGTGGGTGCCTATTGCAGTGAGAGGAACAAGAGATCCTGAGAACCAAGAATGTGGCGATGGGTCGGGGAAAGAGAGAGAGAGAAGAAATGTTTAAGGAAGAAAATGAAGGAAGTCAGTGTTTGCTTGGACCTGGATGGCGAAGGAGAAGGAGGCTTCTATAGTAAGTCCAACATGTCTTGCCTGGATGGCTGGGTCGTTAGGGGTGCTAGTAATCGAAACAGAGGAGGGCAGCATCGGGGTGCGGGAAGGAGGGACGAAGAGCTGTTTTGAATATGTTGAGGTTGACTTACGTAGGCTGCAGGACTCCCAGATGGAGAGCTCCCAGCTGGCAGTCAGAGATGCTCGGTACAGGCGGGGCCTGGAGACAGGAGTGGCCTGGGGTAAAACCAAGATTTAAGTGAGATGGCAAGAAGGACTGGGGAAGGATATTGAGAAGGAGGCCTCAAAGCAATAGGGGAAAATACCAAGAAAGTGCTATGTTGTGAGAGCCAAGAGCAGCATTTCAGTTCAGAGGGAGCACTGATGTCCCAGAGAGAAGAGCCAGTCCCTAGCTTTGCAGCGCTGGTAGTTTGATTGATTTTATGAACATTCTGTTTCAAGGATGAGATAACAAGAGAGGTCTGAGGATGGTGTTGTAAACTCTGGTGCCTAACATAAATGAGATTAGGAGGGTGGTAGGGAGTAGTGGGAACTGTGGCAAACTAAAATACATATACCCAGCTAAGGAAGGCAGCCATTACTCAGCTCTAATTGATAATTGCCAAACAGGAATGCTGGCACGGTTATCAGAGCATCTGCATTTTCAGGAAAAGTCAGAAATATGGATTTTAAATGAGATCTCAGTGTTGTTTTTCTTTTTATGTTAGCCACAATGTCAAAAACTTTTATACTCTATGAGGCTGAATTATACAGGTCTTTGGGCTGCCATTTTGAAATTTCCGCTTTAGTCGATGTCTTTAGTGTGGCCGGGCTGGACCAGTTGCAGCAGCTCGGAAAGCGACTGAGTAGGGAGGAAGTGCAGGCAACAGATGCAGACAACGCCTTTAAGAACTTGGGGGGAAAAGGAGATGAAGAGAGTTTGGAAGGCAGGCAGGATCGGGGGAGGACATCCTAAGGTATAAGAGCTCTTTTATAGGCTAGAGAAAGAGGAGGAGAGAGGGAAGTTGAAGACCTAGGTAAGGAAAAGCTAGTTGATGAAATAAGGATCCAGCAGAATGGAATGGATGGGGCCAGAGATCAAGGTGGAGGTAGGAGTCCTTTGTTCAAAGGTGGAGCGCAACAGTGGCAGTGCATAGAAGGACCAGAGGGGAAGAAGTGGATGGATTTCATGCCTGGAGGCCTGTGTTTTCTTGGTGAAGTGGGGTAAGAGATGGTTCAAGAGGTTTGAAATGAGGAGCAAAGGTTAGGGATGGCACTGAGGGATACTGGAAAGGGTGCTGACAAGGATGAGTAGAAACCTGCTAGAGAGGGAGCCCCCCGTTTACATAGTTGGGTGGTTTTCTTCAGCTGGGCTTGCAAGGCTGGGTGCGGAGTTGGTGGTGAAGGGGATTAGCACCTGTTACATTCCAGGCCCCTTGTCACGTGTCTCACGCTCCCTATCTGATTTATTCCTCTCAACACCTTGGTTCACTCAGACTTCACTCTTGAAGAAGGGGCAACTCTGAGATTCATACCTGTGTCTAGTTGGATTGAAGGCATCCTGACTCCACTGTCCCACTGCACCCTGCTGCCTCTCCCTGCACCCCCAGGGCACAGCCGCAGAGAGGAAGCCTGGGCTAGTGAATTCTGGGCTGGGAATTGGCTGGCTGGTCTTACTGGGAATTTAAGGAGTAAGGGTGGAAGGCATAATGAAAGCATAGCTGAAATTATTGACCATTGGAAGTCCATGAAGAGATTAAGTGCAGGCCAAAGGGGAGGATGAACTGAGGGGATGGAGGAGGTTCAGAGGAAGGGAAGCCTTGGGGGAGCCCAGGGGAGTGTCAGTGAGAGACTGAACCAGGGCAGCGACGGCGGGATTGGTGAGGAGGGAATATATTCTTGAAAACTGGCAATGTGGGAGTGGAGGTGAGAGGAAGAGGTGGGGTGCAGGTGACTCCTGGGTGCCTGGCCTGTGCAGTTGGGTGGACAGTTGTGCCTTTAACCAAGACATTCAACGTGAGGTCACACTCTCTTGCACACCATGCCCTAGACACAGTGACAGCACATTCCCACCTCCAGGTCTTTGAAACGCTGGAGCATTCTTCTTCCAGATACACGCAGTAGCTTCGCCCATCCTTCCCATCACAACTCAAACACAGCCTCCTCAGAGAGGCCTTTCTTGACCATGCTCTCTAATGTAGCTCCCCAATCATTTTATTTATTTTTTTCAGAACACTTATCACTACCTGAAATAATCATTTATGGATTTATTTGTTTATTGCTTGTCTCTTCCACTAGAACAGAAGTTTAAGAAAGCAAGGACATATAGGCCTTCTTCACAGTTTTGTTTTTCAACACGTACAATGACTCCTGGAACATAGTAGGCATTTATTAAATATTAAGAGAAAGGAAGGAAGGGAGGGAGGAAGGCAAGATGAAAGGAAAGAAGAGAAGGAATAAGGAAGAGAGGAAAAGTATGTCTGGGGAAGGGCACATGTTCAGTGTCTGGATGCTAACTTTTGAGGTGCCAGAGACACATCTGGGAGGTGACATCCAGTGGGCAGTTAGAAAGCAGGCCAGGAGCTCAGGAACAGGCTGTCTTCTTACCCCTGTAGAAAGTCAGCCCACGTGGCTCCCTGGCGCAAGCCTGTCCCTTCACGTGGCTGACTGCCCCTTCAAGGCCAGTGCTGGGAGCTGACTGGTTTGGGGCCCACTGCGAAAGGGGGCCCTCTGGGTTTTTTATGCTGAAGTTGGGCCAGAATTTTTCTCACTTCACTTTTCTGTTCCCAGTCCTTGCTGCTGACCTGGCGTTGACCATTTTCTACCCCTCTTCATTGTCAGCTGCATGACCCTGGATTTTGAATGCAGAGTAAATCCTTTCATCTCTGTTATCCCAAAGAATATCTCATCCACATCCAACGCACAGAGACTTGAATCCAGCTTCACCCAGAAGCTGGACTTAGTTTTATTCAATCAGGAAATACTTTTCCCTTGCTCTTGGCTCCTGCTCCATTGCAGTTGACCCCGCAGCCGGCTGTCTCCCACAAGGCACTCAGCGGACTCTGCTGTCCTCTCTTTGCAGGGTCTCCAGCTGCTGAGCAGCTCCAGGACATCCTGGGGGAGGAAGATGAGGCTCCCAACCCCACCCTCTTCACAGAGATGGACACTCTGCAGCACGACGGTGACCAGATGGAGTGGAAGGAGTCAGCCAGGTGAGGCGGAGCCCCAGGTGGGAGGCAGACGGGGCTCCGTTGCGCTCCGCCCAGGGCCCAGACTGAGCTGGCCCTCCCGCGGGGAAGACCACCAACCAGGGGCACCTTGCAACTAGAGTTCCGCAGGGTGCTTCCTGGTCCCTAAAAACCTTTCCTTCTGCCTTCTTTGGTATCCAGAACTGGGTTGGACAGTAAGGAGCAAACAGAAACTTACAACTTTCTCTTTATCCTTTAAGAAATTAAAACCTGAGTCAGAAGATAGACCAGATACCCATGAGACCATGAGAGAATAACACAAGGGCATATATTCTTTTGTGTCAAATGGTCCAAACTAAATACCACAGGAGAAAGGGAAGCACGAAGCCGGCTGAGGTGGACAGGGAGGGAGAGAGTGTGTGCCGGAGGGAGTGCGGACGGCGTGCCGCAGCGGGGCCGCGGGAGTGCGGACGGACAAGCAGCGTGGAGCTGGGGAAGCAGGGGTGGGGAGCGGAGAGCTGTGTCTGTGGGACAGTGGAAGGAAGGGAAGAGCCAGAAGGCTGGAGGGAGGAACGGGGCGGTGCAGCCACGGGAGCCTAAGGAGGCTCGGGGCAAGGAGTAGGGTGGGCCATCGCCCAGAAGAGAGTGAACTCTGAACTGGCCTGGCGAGCAGCGCCGGATGCTGCCGAGAGCCCAAGGGGAAGAAGGATGTGGTAGGGGGTAGCAGGAGGGGCTGGTGAGAGGAGGGGGGACCCTGGGCAGAAAGCCGAGTGAGTCCACACCACAGGGAGATAGACCACACCAATGCCGCTCATCCGTTTTTGATTAGCATCCCCCACCCCAAGGAAATTTTAATTCAAGCTAACTTTATTAAATTAGAATTTACTTTATTTCTAATGAGAGAAATTAAATCCTACTGAGATGACTCTCACATCGATGTTTTTCTCTCTCCCTTCCTTTCTCTAAAATCAATACACATACCCTTGGGTGAGAATTTAAAAAAAAAAAGACATATTATAGAATTGTACCCCTGAAACCTATATAATTTTATTAACCAATGTTACCCCAATAAATTCAATAAAAAATAATATAAAATAGAAATAAATACTATTAAGAAATCAGGTGTTGTCAGGTAGGGTTGAGCTTTGGATGGCCACAAACCATTGTAATATCTAAAACTTTTTTGCTCCTCTAAGAACCAGTTTTTGCCCTGTTGGGGCTGATATTGCCCCGGCTGAGGATGCATGGGCCCCCTGTGCCCAGCACTGGCTCTGCCTGGGGGCCACCGTGATGCCCAGCCTGGCAGCTGCCCCCTGCCATGACCTGGGTCCTTCCCACCCCAACAACCGCATTCCCCTGGGTAGCTGCTCTGCAGAGCCAAGAGGAGCAGGCTGTGACATCCCCAAGCTTCGTCCTCTCCAGGAAGAAAGGCCATTAGGAGGACTAGCAAATCCTTGCAGGCCTCTGGGAAGGAATGACCTCCCAGGCTCACGGCTGGGCCCAGTCCCAATCCGGAAGCCACTGAATCTCTTCTCATCAGCCCATTCAGTGAGCCCTGACTATGTGCTAAACAACTCACAGGCTCGTCTAATTCAGGCTGCACAATGACACTGAGAAGGAGGGAACTACTATTTTACAGATGAAGATACTGAGGTTCAGAGTGGTAAATAGCTCTCAAGGGTCAGAGGGTGCAGGTAGCTGAGTCCAGATTCTAGCCCAGGCCTGTCTGACTCCCCAGCGTGAGGACGTAGGCACTTGGTCATGCTTTTCCTCACGTGGTCAGCTGCCTCTCTCTCCTTCCTCCAGCTTCCAGAGACTCTGTTTTGATTTCCACGGCAGGACATAAATCTGGAGGCAACGCCATGGGAGTGGGCGATAAACAGGGACAGCCACAGAGTCTGGGGCATCTGTCCCGGCTTGACAAGAGAAGGGAGGACATTTCAGATGACTAGGGCCCAGTCTGCGCTATTGTGGCTTAATGGCTGTGAGGGGCTAGTGCCTCCCTGAGCAAGTGCCTTTCTTGTCCAAGGGGACAAATAAAAGGAAAGTTGAGAATGGCCTTCTCTGTGGCCCCGTAGGGAGAGGGAGCCTTCTCACTGTGGCAAGGTCTGCATCCGGAACCCCTGGCGACAATTCCAGACCTGCCAGGACAGCCTGTCACATGCACCCAGAGCCCTTGCTGGGAAGGCCTCAGGGCTCTCGGGGACCTGGTCATCTGTCCCCATAGATAAAACAGCCCCTTTCTAGTGTCTCTCCGAGATCTGGTTGTCTGCCCTCATAGATAAAATATCCACTTTCTAGTCTCCCTGAGACCAGATTATCTGTCCCCATAGATAAAATACCCACTTTCTGGTCTCTCTGAGACCTGGTTTTCCATCCCCATAGATAAAATACCTACTTTCTAGAATCCACAGCGTTCACACTGCAAACCCCACAATGAAATGGACAAACTGTAGATGATGATGTTTCTGAAAGGAAGCTCCTCCTGAAATATAAAGGTGCCTGACCGTTGCCATCAGCAAGCCGGTGGGTTTTCCCACAAGGCAGGCTTTCTGAGGACAGCATCCGAGGTGACCTGGGCAGGACGCCACTATAACCTCAAACCAATATTGAGAGGAAAGTGGCGACTGTAAGTTAAAATTGCTGAATCCAGACAGATCTGAGAGGAGCAGCTTGAAGGACAGGCTGGGGGCAGGCAGCAGTGCGGGGAGAGGCGCTCAGGGCTTCCTTACCGCGAGCCCCCTTTCTCTACCCCAGCCTCCTTTAATCTTCTCCCCAGCTAACCTCATCCGGTTTCCGGCAATCTTTTGGAGGTATGGCCAACAAGCTTCTAGAGAGGTCAGAGGAAGGGTGGACTGCTGGCCAGCAAGTCCGCCTTGGCCTGGACAGTTGTGCTGAGGATCCCTTCAGGCAAACTGGATAGTAGAGGTGCTTGGGGCCAGGCCTGTTGGAGACCTGTTATCCCTCACAAAAGACTGGGAAGCATTTCCCTCAGCTGATGGGTTGTAGAATCTCCTCAGGGAAATCAGAGCTCTCAGAAGTTTCCAGAATCCAAAAATTAGCAAATTCTGGTGGGCTCTGGGCCTCCTTGGAATAACAGGAGAAAATGGTAGGGAGTGGGGCCGACCCCTCATGGAGACACTCAGGCCCTGGGAGGGTTACAGGTCTATACCCACATCAAAGAGAACGGGGGAGGGAACCCTTTGAGAAAAGTATTTAATTTGCTGCAGGAGTGTTTACTTTATTGCGTTAGGAGATTAACAGAGTGAAATTCTCAAATCCGCAAGGAATTTTCCCTGGCTGTGCTTTGCCAGGGGTTATTAGTTTGAGGGATGTTTCAGGCCCCTGGGGAAGCAGTCGCCCCTGGATGGAATTATATGGCTTTTTGAGCTCCTCTGAGCCTTGCCCCTCTGTGCATAATTGGGACTGTGGGCATCATGTCTAACGTGATCAATGCTGGTAGGTCAGGCTGTTCATGAAATAGATTTTTACTAGCTCTGTCTCTTTAGCTTTCCCTGAGAGGGAAATGCAGCTGGCTGCTGATACTGACCTTCCCTGAAGGGAGGTCTGGGTCAGGTCGGGTGGGGGCCACAACCCCCCTGCTGCCAGCAAACAGTTCACCCAGAATTCCATCTTCTCTGAAGGCCCAGTCTGCCTCGGTGCAAGGTCAGACAGGGAAGAACGACCTGAGCTGGAACCCGCCCAAACGTGGAGGGCCCTTCGGGGTTACTCAGAAATGCCCAGAGATTAGAGCCTTCCAAGAGCTCTGAAAGTACATTTCAAATCCAGGCTGCCTCTGATCTCAGAAAAGACCAAAAGTATGAACTTGCCAGAAAGTTCTTATGAGACACGTGTCCTGAGAACCTTCCTGCAACTACCAGGAAAGGACGGAAAGAGGGGCACGGGAAGTGGGTCAGCTTAGTTGGGTCAAACCAGATCAGGACATTTTCAAAAGCCCTGAGTGGTTCTCGGCACGCAGGTGGGGATGCTTTCTCACTCTGCCCATGGGCGGGGGTGGGGAGCCTGAACTTGTCTCAACCCTAAACTGCTCCTGCTCAAGCTCTTGTAGGGTGCCCTGCGAGCGCATTCCTCCGTCCGGGACACAACGCGCCCAAGCCCTCTGCTCTCACCACCCACCTGGGGTCACCCTTTGGAGACCAGAGCTGACCACCCCATGCATAGAACAGACTAGGAAGCTGAGAGCTCTAAGTCCGGGAGCCAAGAAACCTTATCCATTCATTCAGCTAATATTTACTAAGGGTTTACTACCTGTAAGCTTGAGCCAGTGCTGGAGATACAAAAATAAACACAGCAGATGCCACCCCTCCTCTCAGTCTAATGAGGCACAGAGGTGGATAACCGGGCACCTGGTGACAGGGGTGCTCTGAAAGCGGAGCACAGGGCACCTAACCAGCAAGAGGGGTCAAAGCTGTCCCGAAGGAAGAGGTGTTCACGCTGAGACCTGAAGTATGGGACAAGGATAGCCAGGAGAGGGTACGGGAGGGGGAAGAGGCCCTGGACCCGGGAAAGCAGACACACAGAGGAAGAAGCAGAAGTTCCCTGTGGCTGGACTCTAGAGCAGGCGGCTGGAAGTGGCAGTGGCAGGTCCTCTACAGGCCATGCTGTGGAGGTTGAACTGGATGCTGAGGCTTCAGAGGCCCGCTGGGGGGTATGGGGTGGGAAAGGGTCAGGGTTGTCTGTTTGAAAGAGATCGCTCAGGCAAGACCCAGCCAGTTATGGGGCTGCTCCAGGTGAGAGAAGACAAACCCCCGAACCATAGGTTGGCAGAGGGATTAAGGAATTGTAGACATATTTTTGAGCATTTAATTTAATATTATATATCCCTTTAAATATACTTTATTTTTAATAGCAGTGTTAGTAGTAAAAGTGTTTAGAGGTACAGAGTTCCCGTGTGCCCCCCACCCCTGCACATGCATAGCATCCCCCATTATCAACATCCTCCCTGAGAGGGGCACATTTGTTACTATTGATCAACCTACATCGACACATCGTTATCGTCCAAAGTCCACAGCTTACATAAGGGTTTCTCTGAGTGCTGTACCTCCTGAGGATTTGGACATACAATGACACGTATCTACCATAATAGTATCAGATAGAGTAGTTTCACTGCCCTAAAGATCATCTGTGTTCTGCCTGTTCATTCCTCTCTCCTCCCTAATCCCTGACCTTTTTTTTTACTGAATCTGAGAGGTGTCTTAAAGGTAGAGCTAACAGGATTTCAGGACTCATGGCACATCAGGGAGAAGGACAGTCAGGGAGATGCGCAGCTTTCCAGTCTGAGCAAGTTAAGGAAGCACAAGAGCAGTAGTAGGTTTTGTTGTGTTGGGAACGCTGCTTTGTTTTGTTTGGGGGAGGCTGATGACGGGTTCCATTTTGGACGTTATATCTGAGGACACTCCAAGTGGGGATGGTCACCATGTCGATAGACACAGAGATCTGGGGTCAGCATCTAAATGGAAATCAAACCCGAAGGAAAGGATACGGTTGCCTTTCTGTGAAGTGAGGAGAGTGCCCAGGACAGAGCCCCTGGGGACACTGACATTTAAGGGTTGGGTAGAGGAAGCGGAACCCACAGTGGAGACTGTGCAGGAGCAGCTGGAGAGAGAGGGGGACAAGCAGAGTGCTGTGTCCTAGAAACCAGGGCAGGGGAACATTAAGGTAGAGGGAGGGGCCACCAAGTGGAGGAAGAACTGCTGAGTATCCACAGGATGGAGAGACCTGAACAGTCTCCAGGGAGGGATGGAGGTAGAGGGTGAAGAGGAGAGTCAGAAGGATGAAGGTGGGTTCAGTTGAGCAGGTTTTCCAAGATACTTGTCTAGGAGGGCAGGAGTTTGGGGAGTCTTTCAAGGGGAACGTGGGGTCAAGGGAGGCTTTTGTTTCTTATTTTTGAGGATGAAAGAGATGTGAGCATATTGTAGGCAAGCAGGAAGGGGCCAGATGAAACAGAAGGGTTTAAAGATGCAAGAAGCAGAGAGGGCCTGCTGGATGGAGGGTTCAGGGCCCCGGGTACAGGTTGTGGGGCTCCTCCAGCCGAGAAGGCCCACACCTCTCCCCGGCGACGGGGCTGAAGAAGAAGAGGGCAGGGCACCTGCAGCGAGGTTTGGGGGCTCCTAGCAGAGTTGAGGGAGTTCTGGGCTGGTGGCTCCCAGACCGCTCCCTTGCTGAAGGAGGGAGGAGACTGGAGAGCTGCTGCAGGAGCTGCAGATGGCCGTGTGGTCCTGGGCGGGTGAGCAGCTGAGGGCCACTGGCTGTCCTGTTCCACGACAGTAGAGCCGCACATGGAGATCTTATTTAAATTATATTTTATGTATTTGTTTTTTAAATTATATTTTAGTGATTATGTTATTACAGTTGTCCTGATTTTCCCCCCTTTGCCCCGCCTCCACTCAGCACCCCTGGCTCTTTCTCTTCTGCTTCTCACGTACCTATGATGTGAATGTTGGGCCTCTTGAAGTTGTCCCAGGCGCTGCTTATTCTATCCTCATTTTTTTTTGGATTCTTTGTTTTTCTGATTGGTTGTTCCTTGCTTCCTTATATTCCATAGCATTGATTTAATTTTCAGCTTCATCCACTCTACTGTTGTTTCCCTATAAATTTTTCTTTATTTCAATTAGTGTATCCTTCATTTCTGACTGGATCTTTTTTATGCTGTTAATGTCCTCACTAAGTTCCTTGAGCATCCTTATAACCAGTGTTTTGAACTCTGCATCTGCTAGGTTGTTTAGTTCTTTTCCAGAGTTTTGACTTGTTCTTTAATTTGGGCCAGTCTCTTTGTCTCCTCAGTTTGTTTCTACATATTAGGTAGAGCTGCTATGACTTAATGGGTTGATAGTGTGGCCTAATGTAGTAGTTGTCCTGTAGGGTCCAGTGACACAGCCTCCCCTATCACCCAAGCTGGGCACACAAGGTGTGCGTTTCATGTAGGCCGAGTACACCCTTACCTTGTAGTTGAGACTTGATTGCTGTTGGCAGGTCAATGGGAGGGATTTACCCAGGCCAGGCAGCTGCAAGGACTGGCTGTGACCACTGACCCCCAACCTCTGCCCTCTGTGGAGGATCAGCTGTGCAGGGGCAGGGTGGTGGTGCTCCGATGTGGTCTGTAACCGGGTGCGCTGGCCCTGAGGTTTCCTGAGTAGTACTAGCTAAGGTCAGTACCCCCCACCTCTACCCCAGTGTTTTACCCAGGGCCACCCAGCATGAGCTATAGTGATCTGAGATGGCTGCTACTTGTGCTGGGCTTGGAAAGTCCCAGGTGAAGTCAAGCTGTGAATCTGGGCTGGTTACTGCTAGTGCCAGGCCTGGGGCTCACTGAGGCTGGCTATTGCTTGTTTGAGAGGATTTAGGAAGTTGTGCAGCACGAGCTAAGACCAGCCATTCATATGGAAAAGCAGTTTGGATGGGCCTGTAATTTGGGTGGGATGGAGTCTCTGGGGATCTCCAGGGTAGGGCAGTGTTAGCCAGGGTGATATGGCGCCAGCTTGCCAACTCTGTAGGGTAGAGTTTAGGAAAGGGACAATGACTCCTGCTTGCCTTGATGCCAGACACTTCGGCTCCTCCCTGTATACCCCTGGTGCCTTTCAAGCTTCTACTCGGTGCTAGAGCTCAGAGGGAGGGAGTCTGAGTAGGTGAGTCCATGTGTGGGTTTTTTAAGAAGAGCTGCTTGGGACTCCAGAAGTTTCTTCCACTGACTTAATCCTCACTGGTTTTTGCAGCCAGATGTTATGGGAACTTATCTTGCTGGCATTAGAACCCTGTGCTGGGGGGCCTGGGGTGGGTCTGGGACTCCTTGCTCCCGACATATCCCTCCCAAATTTTTATCCATCACTTATGGGTGTGGGACTGGCCCATTCCACATCTCTGTCCCTCCGACCAGTCTGGATGGTTTCTTTAATTCCATAGTTGTTAGATTTCCATTCATTTCAATTTCTGAGTGATGGTTATTCTATATTTTAGTTGTAATTTTGATGTGGTTGTGCAAAGAGGCGAGCCATGTCTACCTATACCGCCATCTTTACCGGACGAATGCATGGAGATTTATGGTCAGAAGAGAGTTCTTAAGGTTGATGAACTTGATGCTTATCTACCAGCCTGTCAATATCAAGCTACTTCCACATCCAATACCTAACATGGTCCTTCCCTCTCCCTCCACTAGCCAAACACTGATACCTACCTGATGCTTCTGTTGGGCTAGCAGGAAAAAGTCATTTTATATGAATCAGAACCTGGATCAAGTTTGAGGTAGATGTGGGCATGGTTTCCCCAGGTCTTGGAGGCCCTGGCTCCAGGCAGTGCCCTCATCTTCAAGCTGTGTGAGCACAGAATGGGCGCTGTGCTAGGGCATTCATCCCCCCAGAGACTTAGTGATCACTTACAGTTAGCACAGCTTGTGAAGGGACGGCATGAGGCCTAACCGTCCAGGGGGAGGGCACCTTCAAAGGGCCTGCCGTTAGGTTGGGGAAGCAGCAGTCCACAGCCATGGAGACAGTCATGCAGTGATGCAGGGCCATCAAACAGTGGATCCAGGATGGTAAGATCAGATTAGCTGGTCCGTGACTGTGACAGGTAGGAGAGATAAGTGAGGAGAGAGGACAGGGGCTCTCCCATGACTGGCTGGCAGCTCCTCGGAGCCCTGGAGGCTGGGCATCAGGAGAGGCCCCCTCCCTGTAAGAGAGGACATCCTTGGACAGGTCCCACAGTTGCAGGGGAGGAACCCCACCATCAGACCACCTTGCAAGCCAAGACCCCACTTGATTTATCCATATATATAATGCAGTATAAATTATGTATAATTATTTAAATATCTAAATATATATTTTTCAACTTTTTATTGTGGAAAATTTTAAACACAAAAGTAGGGAGAATAGTGTAATAAAGCCCTATGTATCCATTACCTACTTTCATCAATGATTAATACTTATGTATATCCACCACTAATTTTTGTTTGCTCTTAGCGATTTTATTTTGTTTTTGCTGGAATACTTTAAAGAAAATCTCAGTTGTTATAGACACTTTAGTACACATCTTTATGAAGTTAGACCTCTTTTGTAAACACAACCACAGTGCCATCATATCTCCTAACATGACTGAGAACAGTTCCTTAATTTGATGAGGCACCCAATCTAGATTCAAATTTCCCTTACTGTCTTAAAAACACCTTTTTACTGTTAGTGTGTACAGCTTAGAATCAAAACAAGATCTACGCATTGATTTTGGTTGTTGTGCCCCATCTTGTTAGGATCAGACCTGTCAGGCTCTAGAGGTACCAAGGGAATGGTCCCCCCCGAAAACCCTCCGGCAGGAGCCCTTCGTGCTAAGCCGAGAGCCCCATCTGATACGTCCGTCTTCAGCAGCCACAGCCTAAGCTCACGTGAGCCAACCGGCCCTCTGCATGGTGCCCAATAGAGTAAAATGCCACCGTCATTGTCAGGACATTTTAGGCTGCATGTTAACAGAAGGCCACGCAAGTTAACTTATGCAAAAGGAGGAAGCAGCAGCAGAACACAGGAGGACCTCCAGTCTCTCAAGGGCTGGACCCGGGAAACCAGGCAGGCTTGTTCTGCTTGTCTCCGCCCTTGGTCGTTTCTCAGCCCCCCGTGTTTATACCTACCCTCCTCGACGGGATCATCACAGAGTTCCTGGCTGCTCCTCAACCTCGTTCCTAATTCTTCACAGAGAATCTGATTTGCCTAGCTTTTGTTGTCTTGTCGCTGTGACCCAGATCAGAGTTACAGGGTGGGGGTGGGGTATGGGAAGGGCTGGCCATGGCCTGGGGCACACATCTCCATGGATGGCAACAGAGTGGACACCCCAAATATGTCTTTTACGTATATGTAGTAGTGAAGATATGCACTTTTACATAATCTATCCTTTGGCCTCAGTTATTACACCAACCAGAACTCACGGAATTCTTCAAGTCGTCCACGAGAGTATAAGCCATAGATAGAATTTTGCAAACCCATCCCTGTCTTAGACAAGCACCTTGGAGACCATACCCTGTCTCGGTACGTGGACATTCACTAATGTCACTGCAGTGCTACCTCAGTCCCTAGGGCTGTGGAAAAGTGGAAGCTCCAAGCTGCAGCTCTGTGAGAACTTTGGAAAATATCTTATCCACACCTTTCTTCTTTTATTTTAAAAACATTTCAGATAATGTCGTGTTTTAGGTCCTGTGGAAGAATTTAACAAGTAAGATATGAATCTGTTCCTAAAATGCTTATGACCTAGCACAAATGTCAACAACTATTTTCTAAGGGCCAGATTATAACTATTTTAAGCTTTTGGCTCATATATTTCTTGCTCTTTTTCTTCTCCTTTTTTACACCCCTTTAAAAATGTAAAAAACACTCATACAAAAACAGGCTATAGGGTGCTTTCAGCCCGAAGGGCATGGCTTTCCGGCTCCTGACCTAGTGTAAGAGCCAGTTATGTGCTCACATACACAGATAACTCCACCTCAGGGCAGGGTGTGTGAAGCGGAGAGAACACAGCTCTAGGGTCAAAAGGCTTGTCCTCAAACCCTGTCTCTTACAAGCTGCGTGATCTTGGGCAGGTGCCTTATCCTCAGAATCTTGGCCCCTTCTCCTGTACAATGAATCTTGTCACAGGCCTACCTGTGGGAGCAGCAATAATTTGAGGATTAGATGAGATACTACACTTAAAGTCTCAGTGTAGCACCTGGCACGCAGAAAGCGCTCAGTAAGCTTTAGCCTTTGTTAGTGTTACTGTGCTTTGTGATAAAGGACACAAAGTGCAATGGAGCCAAAGGAAGGAGCTGTTTCTTCAAGTCCCTGGGGAGGCTCTGTCACATGGCCTTTGAAGCAGGCTCTGAATAGCAGAGGTGGAAGAGAGGGCCTCCCCTGAGGGGCAGTGAGGAGAAGGTGCCAGCAGACTCTGGGTGAGGTGGACAAGTCTGTAAATGACAGTCCCATGGGGCTAATTACAAATACCTGCGGGGCACAGAGCAGCAGCCTTCAGAGCACTGTCTGCAGAAGCCTTTCCCTGAAGAAGCCAGCTCAGAATTTGCCAGTAGCTTTGTCCGGTGGCATTCATATAGCTGTGGGCTCCCCTTTCCCCCGAATGAAGACATGATGTGCAGCAGGACAGACCCCCGCCAAACGCGTGAGCTTGCAGGATGCGCACGCCCCCTTTCCATTCACCACGGCTCCTGGAACGCCACGCCTCTGCCGCGTACCTGCCGGCTGACTCCTAGGTGCACTTTTGGGAAGAAGTGGGTCTACAGCAGCACCCAAATTGCACTGCATAACCAAAGGCCCTTAGAGGAGACTCCGAGGCCAGCAAAAGGAAATACTTTCAATCACAGGTTGTTAGTCAGCCAGGGGAGCCTGTGGGGTTAATTCCAAATAGTCTAAGACAGAGTTCCCACCTGACTGGTCCCAGTCTTAGGCAAATCTCATTTGTAGAGTTGAAGGATTCCAGAGAGCTTATTCTGAATCCATTAAATATTTTAATCAGTTAGTCAATATGCCTCATTCTGAGTCTATATCTCTCTGATTATAATTTGACTTTCCCTGTAGGTCTGCTTGTAAAGAGAGAATGCAAAGGCTAGAAGATATGAATCATTAACTCCTATAACTGTAGTAAACCTCATTGTAAATTAAATAAATTGGCCTTTGTGTTTATAAATCAGCCCTTGTGAACCTGGTGTGCATTAGACAACAACTTTGGACCTAATCATCCCTGGGGCAATAAAAAGGCAGGTTTCTGGGTCTGGTCTGGGCCCCTATCAGGGCTTTCTGGGGCCCATCAGCCCCCCGGGGACCTACTAAACTTCTGTATGTGCACGTTGACCCTTGAACCATGCTTGCCCACTCAGTCTTTTTTACTTTACGATCTTTCAAATTCACTGTCACGTTTGATTTGTGCACATACACACCATATGTGTAGCTTTAATCAGTTGTGGAAACAACTTTTTCATTATTTCACATATTTTAATGCATGTGCTGGCATTATGCAGTAGTAATTTGCCAAATAAATTATAAGAATGATAAGGACCTCAGAATGTGACTGTATTTGAGATAGGGCCTTTAAAGAGAAGATTAAATTAAAATGAAGCCATTAGGGTGGGTCCTAATCTAATCTGACTGGTGTGTAAGGAGAGGGAATTTGGACAGAGACAGATACAGAGGGAAGACCATGTGTGGACACAGGTGGAAGACGGCTGCCTGCAAACCAAGGACAGGGGCCCCAGAGGAAACTGACTCTGCTGATACCTTGATACTGGGCTTCTAGCTTCTAGAACTGTGAGACAATAAATTTCTGTTGTTTAAGCCAAAAAAACAGGAATCATAGGAATGGGCAAGAATTTGCTTAGGAGGTTCCATTCTGAAAAACTTTCCTCCCATAAATTATCTTTTGGTGCTTCTGTCAAAGACAACCTGGGAGTATCTGATGGTTCCTCAGACATCTCTAGAAAAACTCTTCATTGGCCCATAAGAGAATTCACACTGACGTTTGGTTTCTGCTGAAAAATTCAGATCCCTGACATGACCCAATGTGGAGCTAACTAGCTTTGCTAGATAATAGGGGAAACTCACACTCCTATTACTTTTAATCAATACATCAGTTAGAGTCACAAAATTTATTACCAGTAGACAGAAAGCAAAAACACCATGTCTTGACCCTTTGTAACTAATACATGGATGTCAGCTCTTAAGAAGATGGGCAGTGGAGTGGGGACGGGAGAGCAACTGACTAAAGTCCATGAGGCCGCTCAGAGAGAGTTACCACAATGTGGGTGCATATTTTACAACTTTCAGGAGAGGGAACTTAACTTCACCTGAGAAACAAATTCACACAAATACAAGTCTCAAAGGTTTAGAGGCCATATAACCCTAAGATAAAAGGTTGTATTTTATAGGCAATTACATTTTTAAAAAACGTCTTTAAAATTAGGATGTTCTAAAGGGAATTTTTGAAAACAAATTCACCAGGACACAACTTAATGATAATAATATGCAAAATAAGTACAGAAAGAAAGGTCCTTCACTCCAATCACAATACTTTTCTATATTCTTCAGGTTTTACTCTTATCTAACCTAATGGCTCGTGCCTTGTTTTATCTTCTCAAAGACCTGTCTCTTCTTTTTAAAAAGCACTGAACTCTGATTCTCAAGCCCCTGAAATTCTGATGTCATTGGTGTGGGGTTCAGCCTGGGTATTGGAATGTGTTAAAAGCTCCCAGATGTTCCTAATGCAGCTAAGGCTGAAAGCTGCTGCTCTGTAAGCCAGCCGGGACAGGGTTACTGTGGGTTATCATTTAGTCTCCACCTGAGGAGGGACCTAGACCTCAGGCCTCTCAGTGCACAGCAGTTCCCAGATCCTCCTTTAAGCAGACCTGCCCTCTTGTTCCCACATCCCGTGGTCTGAGTGTTGGAAACCCGTGGTTCTACCTGGGATCTTGCCCCCTACACTTTCTACCTCTCTTGGCATTAACTGAACAGCAACTTCCTCTAATCGTTTCTGTGACTGCGTTACTAGTCACAGGAAAGGCCTCAGTTCTGGACCCCCTTTGTGTGTCAGAGAACTGCTTTCTGAAACATGTGACTCTTGGTTGGAGTTTCTGTTTAGCTCCATTTCAGGTGGGGGAGGAGCAGCTGACACCCGCCCGGGCCCAGACAAAATCCCTGAGAGTCCTCTTCCAGCTCAGGGGCTTTCTTTCCCCTTGACCTGGTTCTCCAACTCTAATTTCCCACTTTCTGAAGTCAACCGTGGCATAAAGGTCACTCTGCAGTGAGCTGCTTGGGATCACACATGAACCACGCATTCGGGCTTCTAAGAGTTTAAACCTGGCTTTGGTTAGAGGCTTCTTAAAGGGCCCATTCCTTTGTTCATTCTGAAAAGGGGTTAAACACTTTATAATGGAAAGCTCAGCTTTATACAAATTTGTATGCAGTAGAATGAGCCCCCCACGTACCCACCACCCAGCATGAAGGGTTCCTGGCGAACTCGCGAGCCATCTGTGTCTCTCTCCCCACCCCCACCCCAGACCCAGACAGCGATGTTGCTGATACACACCCTGGACACCGTTTCGTCCCAGCTGTGGCATTTCAGTATGTGTCTCTAAAAAATAAGGCCTCTCCCTTTTCCAGTTATTTTTATTGTAGTAAAATATACTTAACATAAAATTGACCGTCTTGACTATTTTTAAGTGTATATTTTAGTATTAAATTCATTTTAGTGACAGTAAATGTTGTGCAACCATCACCACCATCCATCTCCATGGCTCTCTTCACCTTATAGACTGAATCTCTACCCATTAGACAGTAACTCCCCCTCCTCCCTCCCTGGAAACCACCCTTCTACTTTCTGTCTCTATGATTTTGACGATTCTAAAAGTAGAATCATATGCTATTTGTCTTTCATCACTGATTTGTTTCACTTTACATAATGTCCCCAAGGTTCCTACCTGCTGTAGCGTGTATCAGGATTTTCCTTCTTTTACGACTCAATCAGATTCCACTGGCAGTATGCACCACATTTTGTTTTCTGTTCATCCATTAGTGGAGACTCGGGTTGCTCCACATTTTAGCTATTAGGAATAATGCTGCTTTGAACATGGATGTACAAAAGTACCTTCAAGACCCCGTTTTCAATTCTTTGGGGTAACGGCTTCTTTCTTTTTATCATAGTCACAATAGCACTTGTCCCATCTTTTTTTAAAAAAATGACAGGAATTTTTAACTTTTATTGAATTGTCCAGGCAGTATCCATATTTCCCAGATTAACTCATTTTTTTGAAAAAAATATGATTGGTCCACACATTGCTTTTGGGAGATACATCTCATAAATTACATCTAATCTACATATTCCCCCTCCTTTATTTCTCCTCTGCAGTTGTTATTGCTAAAGAAGCTGCATCATTTTTCCTGTGTGGTTTTGCATACTCTGGGTTTTGCTCACTGTGTCCCTGTGGTGGTGTCTAACAGATTCCCCTCCCCTGTTTGTCCTCTAAAGGTCTAGTTGGGTCCAGGCTTATCTGGTTCCTGTCTGATGCTTTCACAAGACTATTTCATAGGCGGTGGTGCCTGCCTCCCTCAGAAGGCAGCTCCTGCCCAGCTGATCTTTGTGTATATGCCTGCGACATTACTAGACTATGATGGTCACCGCTTAGATTGTATTGAGTATTTTAAAACACATGCAAACCCCATAATTGTGGAGCTTTCTTTTTCTCAGTCATTTCCTCATAGCCGGGCTTCCCCCAAAGAGATCAGTGAGGCCTTGTTACCCTCAGGCAGGAGGGCACACACATTTCATGAGGTCTGCTCTAGGCAAGGGACCCCAGAGAAGAAGCAGTCCCTGTTCTCAAGAAACCTGGTGTCTATTTGGGGAGGCAGGTACAGATGCTCCTCAACTTACCATGGGGTTAAGTCCCCATAAATCCATTGTAAGTTGAAAATGCTGTAAGTCGCAAATGCATTGAATGCACCTTACCCTACAGAATGTCGGGGCTCAGCCTAGCCTACCTTCAACATGCGCAGAACACACACCTAGAGCTGGGCAGTTATCCTGGATGTCATCTCAAGAGTAAGTGCCTTCCTCTTCTTCTCACCAAAAGCAGGCATTTTTATGGACATGATGAGATGCAAACACACAAAACATAATGTCCAAAAAATGCTGGCAACACAGTGCACAGTAAACTGGTTATTTACCCCGGTGATGGCGTGGCTCCCCGGGAGCCGAGGCTCGCGCTGCCACCCCGCAGCATGTGAGTAAATTACTGGGCAGTGTCACTGGTCTGGGAACAGAGCAAAGTTAAAAATCCAAAGTGTGGTTTCTAGTGAATGCCTGTCACCTTCACACCATCGTAAAGTCAAAAAAATCAAAAGTCAAACCATTGTACGGCGGGGACCATCTATATATACCAAACAACAGGGAAACACATTGACTACAATTAGTTTTATTTTAGCCTCTGAGCCCCAGAAGTCAGGCATTTTACCTACAACAGTCCCTAGCAGAGTTGCCTGGTTCCCATTCAGATATTCTGATGTAAAGTGCTCTATGAGACCTAACTTAGAGATTTTAAAAGCATTTAAGGTACTTTTATGTGCAAACGAATTTAAGAATCATTGTCCCAGGATAGTGTTGTTTTTTTCCCTTCACCCAAGGACACTTTTTCATTGCTTTTAGAGAGGGAGGAATGGAAAGAGAGTAACATTGATGTGGGAGAGAAGCATTGATTGGTTGCCTCTGGATCCACCCCGCAGCCTAGGCATGTGCCATGACAGGAAATCAAACCTGCAACCTTTTGGTTACAGGGCAACGCTCCAACCAACTGAGCCACACCGGCAGGGTCCCAGGATGGTGGTTCTTAAAGTGTGGTCCCTGGGGCAGTAACGTTAGCATCACCTGGGCACTTGTTAGAAATGTCCAAGTACTTGGCACTCCCTCCGATCCACACAGACCTATGAGATCAGAAACTCTGGGGTGGGGCCCAGTAATCAACCTTTCAGGTGATACTGACGCATGCTTAAGAGTGAAAACCCTGTCCCAAGTGTTTGTTATCAGAGAAATTAGTAGGATAACTGGGAGAGGCTTTTAGAGGAAGTGACACACTTGCTAGGCAATGGAGAAAGAAGGGATCAGATCTGAAAAACAAAGAAAGGACATTGTACTGTATAGCCCTATAATCCTTCACGGTGACTTGCCGACCAGCAGCATCAGCACGCCTGGGTGCTTGTCAGAGATGCAGATCTTGGACCCCATAATGGGCCTGCTCAACCAGAATATTCATTTTTAACAAGATCCACAGGTGATTTGTATGTGCATTAAGAAACAAAAGCATAGCATGGCCATGCTAGGAAAGAGGCTCAGGATTTTCCTTTTTTTTTTTTTTTTAAATACAAAAACAGGTTTAGTTTTTTAGATACAAAAACAAGTTTAAAAGGAACAATTAAAAGAACACATCATTGTCACAATCAGATTAATACATATTAAAAATATTGGTAATATCAAATATTGGCAACTGTGAAAGAAACTGGGTATTCATAGACTCTTTTTCTTCATCTTAAAGCAGTCCCTTTAGCATATTTTGCAGTGCTGGTTTGGTAGAGGTGTATTCTTTTAGCCTTCTTTTGTCTGAGAAATTCTTTATTTCGCCTTCCATTTTAATTGAGAGCCTTGATGGGTAGAGCAGTCTTGATTGTAAGCCTTTGCTTTTCATTACTTGGAATATTTCTTGTCACTCCCTCCTGGCTTGCAGTGTTTCTGTTGAGAAGTCAGCTGCTAGCCATATCGGGGCTCCCTTATATGTTACTACCTCTTTCTCCCTTGCTGCCTTTAGGAATCTCTGTTTGTCTTTGATATTTGCCATGTTAATGATGTATCTTGGAGTGGCCCTCATTGGTTTCCTCTTGAATGGGACCTGCTGTGCTTCCTCGACTTGTGTGACTCAAGTTAGGGAAGTTTTCCATCATTATTTTTTCAAACATCCTCTTCTCCTTTTGGTATTCCTATTATACAGATATTATTACATTTCAGGTTGTTCTGCATTTCCCTAAATGTCTCTTTATTCTTTTTGAGTCTTTTTTTAATTTTCTTGCTCTTTCTGGGAGCTTTTTTCTACCTTCTCTTCCAGCTTGCTGATTCGATCCTCAGCTTCATCTAGCCTGCTTTGAATTCCTTCTACTGTGTTCTTCAATTCAGAAATTGTATTCTTCATTTCCTCCTGTCTCTTACTGATAGTTTCTATGTCCTTTTTCATGCTGATATAGTTTGCAGTAAGTTCCTCGTAGTTTCTCTGTAGTTTTTGGTAATTCTCTTTGAGCTCATTGAGCTTCCTTATAACTGTTGCTTGGAACTCAGTATCTGATAGTTTGCTTGCCTCTATTTCATTTAGTTCTCTTTCTAGGGATTCCTCCTTTCCCTTTGAGTAGGGAGTATTTCTTTGTCTTCTCATTATTTGTGAGACTCTTCTTTTTTTGCTTCTGATTCTTAAATTGATCTGTCTTGATTTCCTGACTTTGTGGTGTGAACTTCTATGGTAGGAGACTGCTGTTTTTTCTTTCTGGATCTGCCTCTGATGATGTCAGATGTTGTTCTTATCTGACCTTCGGCAGTCTGTTCGAGACTTTCAGGAATCTACTGTCTCTGGCTGTCTCCTTCAGCTGTTAATCTAGTCACGCTGCACTCAGCAGGCAGCTTAGACAGCTCAGGGCGGGACAGAGTCCCTCCTGGGGATGGGGTTGTTTCTTCTCACAGTGCTGCCACTCAGGGGAGTGGTCTCTGCCTGAGCAAGATGGCTGCTTCCATATGGGGGAGGAGTCAGCACTGGGATCCCACTGGCTACTCTCTCTGTTCTCTCCCCAAAGCCTCTTTCCCCAGTCTCTCCTCAAGTGTCTCCAGATCACTCTGTGCCCCCTTTAGCCAGGGATCTACTATCTGTAGCTGCTACTCTGCACTCAGTGGGAGGCTTAGGCAGCACAGGGCAGGATGGAATTCCACCTGGGGGCAGGGCTATTGGGTCCCCTGATGCTGCTGCCGCTCAGGGAGAGTGGTCTGTGCCTGAGCAAGATGGCTGCTGCTGTACTGGGGTGGAGTCAGCACTGAGATCTTGCCGGCTACTCTCTCAGTTCTCTCCCCAAAGCCTCCTTCCTCAGTCTTTCCTCAGGTGTCTCCAGCCCACTCTGGCCCTGCCTTTGCTGGAGACCAGGGTAAGTGGCTGAAAATAAAAATTTATGTGTTGGCCCTTTAAACGGTTCTTTGCTTCTCCAGCTGCCTGTCTCTGGCAGAGAGCAGCCCTGCCACTTTTCACAGCTGGCTGTTTTCTGTGTACTTTTTGGGCCCTGGTGCTGTAGGCTGGAGATCCCTGCTAATGGTTTAGACCCCGCTCTTCTCAGGGGGATCCAACTGGCCCTTTCGATATCTTTCTGGTGCTGCCGCCCACGGGCTCCCCACCTGCCTTCTCTAGTCCTGACCACTCTCCTTACCAGTTAGATTGCACTAAAGCTGATTCTTCTGTCTCCGAGGTTACAAGGCCCCTCTCTTGCTATTGTTCAGTTGTTTGTTCCAGGTGATTTCTCCACCATTTAGTTGTAATTCTAGGTTGGTCCTGGGAGGAGGTCAGTGTGACCTCCACTCACTCCTCTGCCATCGTGATTCTCCGAGGCTCAGGATTTCTGGTTGCACTCTGGATTTCCAGTTCCACTCTTTCACCTGGTGTTCTCAGAGCCATTCTAAGGGAAAGAGGCCATGCGCCCTCTTGTGTAAGGAGAATGGGACATGTGCATAGAGCAGCTTGCCTGCACTGGGATCCCAGACAGGTCCAACTATCTCTAGTCCCACAGTTCTATATGGTTTCAGAGCAAGGGCTCTGACCCTCAGGGCACAGTCTAATAACCCAGGAGCTTCCACGGGCAGACCACCCTCCTGATGGGTTAGCCATTCAGGCAGCAGTATCTTTAAAATCTTTCCAGGAAATTCTAATAGGTCGCCACTGTTGCAGGTCTTGAGTCCTCCATGTTTCCAAGTCCCACTCAAAGTGAAAGTGAGCTCTGTTTCTAGCCGTAGCCATTAAAAACACAAAATTAAGTTCCAGGTCACAGGCTCGTGGTTTCATCTTGATTCCTGAAATAGCTGCAAGGAGGATGGGAGAGGTGTTCCTAGTGAAGTTGTCAAGTACTTTTGAAGTTGTCAAGTGAATTTTTGGAAATCCAGTTAGGGATGCGAGTAGCAGAAATCTAGTTCTGGCATTACCCTGAACCCAGGAATAGGTAGCTTTGTTTTTCTGCAGGCAGCCCAGGTGGGTTGGAGCCTTTGGCTATTTGTATACAGAGCTAATTTTTGCATGGGCCTAACACAGTGTAAATAGTTGAAGTCCTGGGAGGCTGAGAGGACCGACTGTCCTTGATACCTGGAATTAACAGAGGATATTTCAAAGAGGAGGCATGCTCTCCCACCTCCTTCTGGGTGGAGGTGCATTTGTGCAGGCAGAAAGCTAAGAATGGGATGTCATGGGGAGAGCTGCCCGAGGATGTTCCCCAGGATGTTTAGGAGACAGTGTAGAGAGAAATCAGTTCAAGTGGCCCCTGCACTCGGACACATCATCTTTGGGTGAGTGGGTGGGGAGGAGCAAGGCTGTGGAGTAGCAACAGGGTCTTCAGTGACAAGCTAACAGTATAATTTATTTTGTGTATTTTGGGGGTGGTGGTGGAAAGGACAAAGTGATTGCTGAATAGAAGAAAGACTCTCAGGGAAAAGGTGAGCATCCTCTTGACCAAAACATTTGGTCAAGGGATGACTTGTCCTGTCATCTCTTCCTTGCAAACCCTTATGTTAATACAACTTCTTAGAAAAATTTTGTATTGCTGACATCCATATTTGGATGTACCATAATTTAAGTGATGTTCCCCTAAATAGATCTTTCCACTTAAAAAAGTCAGTGACACTTGGATGAGTCTCCAAGGCAAGGATCTGTGGTGTCTGCTCCAGGCTGCATGTTTCAGGTCTTCACCTCCCAGGCTTCCTCTAACCAGACCTCCCATCCTGGCTCCATTCAAGCCCCCAAGGGCCTGCCAGGCACCTTGGTTAACTGATCTCAAATAAAGGTATTCAATTAGGATGTTAAACATTGATAATGCAAAGTACTCACACAATTGTGTAAAGAGGGAATCTGGCAAAGGAAAGGATGTTCAATCCCACTAGTAACCAAAAGAACACAAATATAATATGATTTTTCAATTACCAACTAAACAAAGGTGAAAAAGAATGATAGTATTAGACATTGGGAGACTTCAGGGAAGTGTGAGGTCTCCCAGACATTGGGAAGAGTATATTGGCAAGATTTCTGGAGAACAGTTTGAAAATGTATGTCATATACTTAGAAATGTGCAGACATAACAATTTCACCTCTTAAGAGTTTATCCTAAGGAAATTATTGGGCAGGGGCTAAGGATATTCAAACCATCTTTGTTTATAATAAAGAATAATTAGAAATAACCTAAATAAATATCGACCAAGTGAGGATTATTCATATCAATATGGTCCATTCCTGCAATAGAATACTAAAGGGCCTTTAAAATAATATGAATTTAATAAACATGAAAGGCTGTCCATTAGATTTTATTCCCTTGTGATGTCCATAATGTAAAATTGTGTGTGCATGGTGTGTTCTTGCACACAAAGATTTACAATGATAGTCATTGAAATACCAACTATGGTGTCTTCTGGTTGGGAGAGCTTTGAACTCCTTTACCTTCTTATTTTTTTATTGTTTCTAAAATTACAAAAGCAATAGTCTTTATTTTTATGTTCAACGCTAACAATAACAGAGTGCATTATGTGCCAGGCACTGCTCTAATTACTATCTGTTAAAGAGAACAAAGGTGATGAGAGATAAGTAACTTGCCCGTGGTCCACAGCTAGTAAATAATGGAGCTGGGATTTGAAACCTGGTCATCCAACTCCACAGGCTGTGCTCTAATTAACCCAAATAGAGTGAAAGTCTCTTAAATCCTCCCCCACCCACAACCCCAATCCTATCCTCAGAAGTAACCATTGTTAACCACTTGGCAAGTATCTTTCCAAAATTTCTGCTGAGCATTTTCAGACACATGTGCACAAACACGCAGGTGTGTGTATGTGTGTGTTTCATAAAATGGGATGGAATTGTCTCTCCTGTCAGTACGCATAGTTCGTCCTCAGGCTTTTTACCTCTGAGAGGTATTTTTGGTAGCATGGACAAAGGGCATGGATGTGACCATGACTCTACTGAAAACTGGTGGTAGTTCTTCACCTGAGGGTGAAGTGCCAGTAAACCTCCTGGTATGCATATTACTGTGTGCAGATGTGTGCTGATATGCCTGTGATAATCTCCCAGAAATGGAACTACTGGGTCAAAAAAACATGCATGCTGCCCTAACTGGTGTGGCTCAGTGGACTGAGTGCTGGCCTGTGAACCGAAGGGTCACCGGTTCGATTCCCCATGTAGGGCACATGCCTAGGTTGCAGGCCAGGTCCCCAGCAGGGGTGCATGAGGTGCAACTGGACACTGATGTTTCTCTCCCTCTCTTTCTCCTTCCCTTCCCTTCTCTAAAAATAAATAAATCTTTAAAAACTAAATAAATAAAATCTTTTTAAAAACTGTGCATGCTGATTTTGAGAGAGGCTGCCCAATTCCCCACACCAAGAAGGCTGTGCAGCTAGTATAGTGTAAACGTACTACATATAACGGCCCTGGTAGAGTAGCTCAGTGGATAAGAGCATCATCCTGATATACCAAGGTTGTGGGTTTGATCCACAGTCAGGGCACATACAAAAGTCAACCAATGAAAGCATAAATAAGTGAAACAACAAATCAATGTTCCTCTCTTTTTCTTTCTCTCTCTCTAAAATCAATAAAAATGTTAAAAATGCTACATATAATATATACATACATACTATATATATACTATATACAGATATCCAGTAATTGAGTGCTAATCCCCCCCATTTTCAGCAACACAGGAAGTTGTTAGTCTTACTAAGTTTTGCCAATATGAGAAGTAAACAATGTTAATTTACAGTAATTTCAATGTCCTTAATTACTAGTAAACTTGAGCATCTTTTCATGTCTATTGGCCATTTTTATTTCTTTTCAGAATTGTTCACTTTTCAGTTGCATAATTTAAATTTTTTTATTGCTGTGAAAGAGCTTTGTTATATTATAAATATCAGTCCTTTGATGCCCTGTTTTTTGCCAATATTTTCCAAGTATGTTGTCTTTCTTTGAAATTAATTTATCTTATTTTGTTATGTAGAAGTTTTAGTTTAGTTTATTTTCATGTAACAACATTTTTTCACTTTTTTCTTTATGGTTTTATATGTGGAGGAAGTCTTTCTCCACAACCAAGAATATAAGAATACACTCTTGTATTCTCTTCCAGTACCTTAATATTTTTGTTTGTAGATTTTGTTATTTATTTATTTACTTTTATTGTGGTACAATGTACACAACATGTACTTTAACCATTGTAACCACCTTTATGTGTACAGTTCAGTGGCAGTAAGTCCATTCACACTGTTGCGTAACCATTACCATCATCCTCCCGAGAACTCTTTTCCTCTCACAAAACTGAAACTCCGTACCCTTCACACAGTAACTGATACTCACTCCCCGCTTGCTTCAGCTCCGGCACCCACCATTCTACTTTCTGCCTCTATGAATTTGCCTACGCTAGGTCCCTCATGAAAGTGGAATCATCCAGTATTTGGCTCTTATGACTGGCTTATTTCAGCTAGCACAGTGTCTTCAAGTTTCATCCATGACCTGTGTCAGAATGTCCTTCCTTTTTAAAGCTCAGTAACATTCTATGATAGATTTATTTTTATGTTTAGGTTTTAATCCACATGGAATTTAATATTGTATTTGGTGAGAAGTAACTTTTTAATTTTTAGGTTGGTCATCTTTTAAACAACTCCTTCGTCAAAACCCATGTTTCTGTGGGGGTCCAGGTCTGTTTCTGACTGTTGTCCCATGATCCCTATGTCAATACCTGGACTAGAACCACACTGTTTTAATGATTGAAGCCTTTTAGCAAGTGTTTTGGGTTTTTTAAAATTTACTAGGAGCATGTCTCATCCCCATTCTTCTTTTTTTAGACTTTTCCTAACCATTCTCAGACATTATCTTTCTCAGAACTTTAGAATTAATAGTCATGGTCAAACAACAACAACAACAACAACAACAACAACAACAACAAACTCCCTTGGGATTTTTATTGAAATAGCTTGAAGCTTCCCAGTAATTTGGAGCTGACAACTTAGAAAGCCGAGCTAGCTGGCCCCGCTCTGGGCGGTCCGGTGCTGCCCTCTGCAGGGGAATACAGGACGGTGCAACCTCTACCCTGGGTGTTCCGATGGGGCCCCCTCCACCCAGCCTGCGAAGAAAGGACAAATTCCTACACACCGTTGGTTTAATTTCTTTCCTTCCTCAGAGGACATTTGCATTTTAACCCGAACTCTCAGGACCAAAATTCAGAGTGGCTGCTTAAAAACCTCAGGCCCTTCATTAGAGCCGGTGGGGAAATATTTTTGTCAGGAAATACTTTCTCTGCTCCCAGCAACCACACCCCGTCAAGCAGTCACTGAACACATGTGTGACCAGCTCCAGGTAGCCAGGTTCCAGCTAAAACTTTTTTTTAACAGCTTTGTTTTTATAAAATACCATAAAGTTCCCTCATTTTAAGTGTAGAGTTAAATGATTTTTAGGAAATGTGCAAAGTTGTGCAACCATCACCAAATCCAAATTTAGAACATTCCCACCACCCCTGAAAGAGTCCTCGTGCCCTTTTATGGTCATTCTCTGGGTGCCACTTTGCCCTGAGCATGACAGCATCAGGAGGAGTGGAGGACAGAGTGAGGGGGTCCCTAAGAGGTCCTCCGCCTGTGAGTCTAGAACCAACGCCGAGACATCGTGCAGAGAGTAACTTGCAGGCCAACACCATTCTCCTGAGGAGACCCAGCTAGGGGCTCCCCCTGAGGACACTGACCATGCTGAGCCCCGCCCTTACCCCTTCCAGGTGGATAAAGTTTGAAGAAAAGGTGGAGGAAGGAGGCGAACGCTGGAGCAAGCCCCACGTGGCCACACTGTCCCTGCACAGCCTCTTCGAGCTCCGGACCTGCCTGCAGACCGGAACGGTGCTGCTGGATTTGGACAGCGGCTCCTTACCACAGATCATAGGTGAGGCAGGGGCCGCTGAGGTCCCCCCAAAACAGGGCAGCTCTTCTCCTCCTGCCTCCTGCCCAACCTCTGTCTATGTGACATCTCACCTCTGACACCTACCTGATTCCCTGATTCTGCAGAGACCAGGCTTTGGGTCTGATGCTCCCAAGGCAAATCACAGTCGCTCTAAGTTTCAGCCCCACGTAGAGTTCCAACGGAGGAAAAGATCAGCCTCGGAAATAGCATCTAGCAAGGCAGCAAAAGGGAGTGGGGCTTCCTAGTGTGGGCGGAGATACCTGTTGCCATGGCAACCTGTTTCTGGTCCAGGTAAATGAATCATCATTCATCTTTAGGAAATTCGCTCTCATTTAGTGAAGTGGCAAAGGGAGTGGCTGTCTTGTCTTATCATTCCTAAAACTTTTTGTGAATTTTGCTGTAGCACGTTCAATTTTGCCAGAAGTGTTTTACCCAAAATACTTTCCTAAAGAGAATTCACGTTAGGACTAAAACCATTTAACACAGTATTTTATGTTTCTTGGGGCACTTTCATGTGTATGATTTCATTTACTTTTGACAATAGAATTGATAGAGCAGAGAATTCCACACACATAAACATGCACTCATGTAAGGGCGCGCACACGTGCACGCACATAGTGTTTTACATCGCAGGAGCCCGAGAGTTCGTGATTTGCCGGTTTCGATAGCTTGCGTCAAAGCCAGGACTATTTCCCCATCCCCTGCGTCCTTCGGCTCACTTTTAATCCCGCAAATAACAGAGGTAACTGAAACCTCCCACACCCCTGGTCACCTTATCCCCACGCAGAGAGATGGATGAGGCGTGTTTGATTCCCATTTAGATGATGTCATTGAGAAGCAAATTGAGGACGGCCTCCTGCGGCCAGAACTCCGGGAGAGGGTCAGCTACGTCCTCTTGAGGAAACACCGTCACCAAACCAAGAAGCCCATCCACCGCTCCTTGGTCGACATCGGAAAGTCCGTCTCCTCCACTGCCAGTGAGTCCAGCCACGGGCTGGTGGGCCTTGGGCCCGCGGGGGCTGGTGTCCGCCCCGGTGCTTCGGTGAGCCCATGTCTGTGACCAGAGAGTCCTGGCAATTTGGAAGCTTCCCAGACTTCACAGTCCTGGAGAAATTCTGAGGTTCTGGGGGTTCCTCAACTGCCTCCTCTAGCAGGCCTGCAGCAACCCCAGCCACACCCCAATGTCGTCCCCACCACCAGAGCAGAACCACTTCTAGGAAGAGCTGATTCTCTGCCTGGGCTGTGCGTTTCAGTCACCTGGGAATATGGAATGTGTCCTCAGGACTAGGCCCCACCCTGGAGACTTGTATTCACTTGGTCTGAGGTGTGGCCTGGGAACAGGTTGTTTAGAAAGCTCCTCAGGAGGTTCTTACTAGCAGTCAGGGTAGCCAAATGCTGTGGAAATGGGGTGCTTATGGGAAGGGCTTGGTTTTTCCCACTGAACCCCCTAAGAGGAGTCAGGAGCCTCAGCAGAAAGCGAAGCACATCAGGATGGTAGAAGGGGATGGGTCATCTCGAGGTGCCAGGGCTGAGAGACCTGGCAGCTGGTGTCACTCTGGCTACCAAGCTGGTGGCCACTAGGGAGAGTGGCTTGTTCCCTCCACACATCTCAGACTGGCAGCCCTCCACTCTCGACACCTGAGTCATGAAGCCCAGACACTAACCTTGCTGGACCTGTCGGATAAATGCAGTAAGCAGAACAGAGCTGATAAAGTTGCTCAATAAGGAGCTTTGAGGCATCTCATTAGATGAACTGTTTGAAATGGCGGCATACTTAGTATATCATAACAGCAGATTCATACTCAGCTCCTACCATGTTCCAGCACTGAAGTGCGTTAACTCACTTCCTCCTCACGTAACCCTGTGACTAAGTACTGTTCCTGTCATCCCTATTTTACAAATGAGGAGCCTGAGGCGCAGAGAAGTTAAGTTACTTGCTTAGGTCATGCAGCCCATAAGTGGTGCAATCAGGGATGAAGCCACTGTGCCTGCAACACCTGTTCCTCTTTAAGCACTTGGTTGTCTACCTCATTTTCAACAGTACAAATATTTTCTCTAATCTTGTTCAGACTATGAACTTGCTTCCAAAAAAAGCCCCCCAAACAAGAACAAAAACCAAAACAACCAAAAACAGCCTTGTTACTGGAAGGCGACAAGACAGGTCTTGTAGCCCAGCTTTATTTAGGTGAAATGATGATAAATTGTGGACCACATTAATGGGAGAGGCTGCGCCAGTCCAGCCGGGCTGCTGAGGCAAACTGCCTTTCTTCCTCCTCTCAGATCGAAGCCCGGCCCGGAGCCCCACAGCCGGCCCCAGCCTACGCCGCTCCACCGAGGACCTGAGGATGCAGCAAAGCACGAATTACGGCCGTCTGTGTGAGTGTGTCCTCCACCACCGTGCCACAGCTTCTTCGTGTCACCTTCGCCTGGGCTGTGGCAGCTGTGGGATGTCGTCTTTCCCATACCTGCGAAGGCAGAGGAGATACAGCCCAGGATCCGTCTAGCATTCTCAGGGCGACATCAGGAAAGCTCTAACGGTGCCCTGAAACTTGGCCTGCTCTCAGGGCCTAATTTACTACCACAATTTTCTATATAATTATTCTGAAAAATGCAGCTCTAAATCAAGTCTTCACATAATCAATACCCCATCCTACATGCTAGGCGGTTGTATCTTAGTCTCTCTACTTTTGCTTTTTTTGAAAAAGTATTTTATTTATTTATTTTTAGAGAGGAGGGAGGAAGACATAGGGAGAGAAACACTGACGTGTGAGAGAAACATCATCTGTTGCCTCTTGCACGCCCCCAACTGGGGACCTGGCCCACAAACCAGGCATGCGCCCTGAATGGAAATCCAACCAACAACCTTTCGATCCACAGTCAGGCCCTCAGTCTGCTCCTGAGCCACACCAGCCAGGGCCCTACCTTTGTTTTTGTAAAATCGATCATTAGCCCTGTTTTTGGTAAGAAGCTTTCCTAGAAACAGAATTAAGAACAGGTGAGTTACTTTCCCCCTGGACAGAGAATGTTCCACCACTGGGTAATAGTCTCGGGCCACCATGACAATAAAACGCTGGCAGCCACTGCCCCCTGAGTGCCAGGAATGGGGAGGGGGCTTGTGAGGTGTCTGGTTGCAGACAGGGTGCTTTCAAGCAGTTCATCAGGGATGAACAGGAGCAGTGAGCTGTGAGGCAAAGAGAAGAGGGAACTTAGAAAATAAAAAAGAAAGGCAGTGAAAAAATAACAATCCTGTCTTCCTTTAATACATTTACTGAAATGCCAATATATGAACAAGCACAGCCCAGGGCTGTGCCCCTACCTGGCCTGAGGGATGACTTGAGAGGAGACGTGGCCCATGCCAGAGCCTCAGCTGCAGTTTGCCTCAGGCTTTTTCCTCTGTTCTCAGTGACCCGGGATCCTCTTAGTTTCCCTTGGACTTGGTTATTCCACATAGGGAGGCCAGGGGGCAGCAGTGAGCAGGCAGCGAATGTCTTCAGGCGGGCCTCCAGCTCAGTTACTCGGTGTATGAGGTCACCCCGTGCTGCGCTGCAGTGGTGGGGACCCAGATAAAAGGCATGAGCAAGCGACTGCAGCATTGTGGGCAGCTGCCCCCTACCAAGGTGGTGCCCGGGAAAGCTCAGTGAGGAGGATCGCTAGCCTCAGTCTTGGAGAATAAATAGGCATTTTCCAGGAAGAAGAAACATGTTCTAAGCAAAGGACGCAAACAGCAGGCAAAAGGAAGGCACTGTGTGTTGGGGTGGGGTGGGCGGTGCTGTGTATTCAGGGAAACAGAGCAGCTCAGTTCACCAGGAATGTAGGGTCTGCAGGAAAGAGGGTCCCATTGAAGGGACCTCTGTGCCCTGCAAAAAAAGCCCAACCTTTATTCTGAGTGTAGTGGGGACCCCTAAGAAGTTTTAAGCAGGGGCAGACCTTGATCAGATTTTTATTTGAGAAGCGATAAACTAGAAGGGGAGATTGGAAGCAAGAGACTGGTCCTGCCTCAGGGTTGTGAGAACAAGAACAGAGGGGAGGCCAAGCGGGGAGATGATGCCTGGGAGGAAGGAGGTGAGGAAAAAAGGAGAGTCGATCTTGGCTCTGATTGCCCATGGGAGGGAGGGAGCGGCACTGGGTGGCGTAGGATCTGTGGGGGGAGTCATCTGGTGGAAGACAGTGAGTTTGGTTTCCCCGCTAAGGTGCTAGAGGAGTCTGGGGCTCAGGAGAGAAAGCTGCCCTAGAGACCCCCCGTGGGCATCCTCGGCCTAGGTGTGGATGTGGAAGAGACAGGAGTGGTCTGACTGACCACGGATGGAAGGGGTTAAAGCCTCTGCAGGGAGAGAGGGCAAAACAAGACCCTGGGGGGGAGCCTAGCAGGAGAGGATCCTGGATGGAAATAAGGCGAGGGAGCCACAGGAAACCAAGACATAACAGGCCTGAACACAACCCGTGGACCTGGCTGACTGGCTCCTGCCTTAACCAAAGGGAGGAACTACTGGGCAGCCCAAATAAGCCGCTGCCACTGCTCTCCCCGTGGGAAGCCCACTTTCCTCCTTCTGCCGCCCCAAATCCCTGGACATCTTTAAAGGCTGTCATGGGTCATGGGGGACGGAGGTGAAACTCATCTTCGCTCTCCAAAAATTCCAAGTTTAGTGACACCTGAGTCCTGGCCTGATAATGTATCAGTGTCCCTATCCACCCCCAGGGTCTGGCACAGAACAGACATCACATCTTGGTCTCTACCCAGGGCGGAGGGATGGGGGCGGAGGGATGGGGCACAGGGTTGGGGGTGGAGGGTAGAGACGAGAATGCAGCAGGCTGAGGAGTAAGAAGGCAGAAGTAGAACCTGGAGTCTGGCAGCTCTTTTAAGAAAGCTGCCATTGCCCTGGCCACGAGGGTCAATTGGTTGGAGCATCATCCTGTACACCAAAAGGTTGCAGGTTCGATCCCTGGTCAGGGCACATACCTAAGTGGTGGGTTTGATCCCCAGTTGGATGATGTACAGAGACAACCAATGGATGTGTCTCTCTGACATTGGTGTCTCTCTCTATCTCTGGAAAATCAATAATCAATAATCCTTGGGTAAGAATTTTTAAAAAAGAATTTTTTTAAAAGAAAGTACTTTTAAAAGACAAAGCTGCCATTGAAGAGAAGAAAAGAGAACAGAGGCTCGCTCACGGGGGCTGCGGGATGAGAGGAGAGGGGCTCTCCCTGTGGTTATGACGAGAGAGAGACACGTGTAAGGACCCAGGGGAAAAGACCTGTGAGAGCTTGGCTTCTCCTGATGGGCGTGTTTTCCCTTCTCTCCTAGGTCATGCCCAGAGCAGAAGCATGAATGATATTTCTCGCACCCCAAACACTGACCAGGTAGTAAAGCCCCTGCCCTGGGCTGCGGTGAAGGGCCAGGGCGTGATGAAGCCTTTGGTTTCATGGGCAGGGAGCCCCTTTGGGCAGGACTCCCTCTCCTGAAGGAACAGGAGTCTCCAGGAAGGACACGGGGGTGGGGGTGGGGTTGGTGGGAATCTCTGGGCTGCCTTGGGGATGCTGCCCAGTCCATCGCTTGGGTATTGACTGAGCCCCCAGTACTGGCTCTGTGCCGGCCTCTGGGAGGTGTGCGGGCCAGAGAAGCATGGTCTCGTAAAGTGCCAGCTGTCTCTGAGCTTGAGCTTTGTTAGAGAGAGAAGACCAGCACACAGAGTTTCGCCTCCTGTGTGACACACACGTACCTTTAAAGATGGACTGGGGGTCTGGGCTGGGAGAGACCAGCAATAGGGCCTCTTTGTGGGGACAGCAGTGATAGTGAATCAATGGGGCTGCCCAACAGTGTGTCTTCCCCTTGGCCGGGCCAGGATGAAGCCAGTTCTGATCTCCCACCAGCTTGGCTGCAATCCTCTGGGGGAGATCAGAATCCTACGAACAGGCTGAGCCCATGTTCTAAGGCCCACAGCCAGGGACCCTCTGACTGTACCCCGAGGGGAAGCCCAGAGGAGCTTCCCTCACAACCCCTGCAGAAGCCCTCTTGTCGTGGGCCCCTTTCTTGGGCCCCCAGGAGTAGGAAGAAAGGTGATGAAAGAAACCGGAAATTTGGTGAGGACTTCTCAGGACCTTGGGTGAGGGCCTGGCCTCCGAGGCACCCCAAGTTTGGTGGCAGGCAAAACAAAAGCAGTCCCTCATGTCAGGGTCCCAAGGGCCCTTTGGTGGCCAAAATAATGAACTGACAATGATAACAGCGTCAACTAACATTTAAAATGCACACACACTGCATGCACTACACCATACCAAGCGTTTCCTGTGAGTCATGAAGGTACTACTATCATCTCCAGTCTACCGAGGAGAACACGAGGCTTAAAGCAGTTAAATAACACACCCAAGTTCACGCGGCCGAAGCATGGCAGAACCATGATTTGACCCAGGCAGTCTGCCTCTGGAGCCCTTCACCTGGAAGTGACCGAGGAGCAAGTATTCTGGGATATTATTCAGAGAAGATCCCCACTTGAGTTCAGTCATGCGCACAAGCAGTGGAGCCATGATAAGGAAGCGCTGCCTAGTCAAGGTCATTCACAACCTATTTTAATTAATGTCTAAGTGGTAAGAAGAATACTAGCTGTCACTTTCCCAGGGAGTGCTGCCTTGATTTAGGGATAGGAGTGCAGTGCCCAAGGTCCAGCTTTTCTAACTGATCACGTCATGCTGCTTCTCAGTATGCAGCAGCAATGGCTTGTGGGAGCAGCAGTTTGTCCACCAGTGGGCGCTCTTTACGTTCAAGGCCAGAGGTGGTTGCTCTGCAGGCTCCATTGCTATGGCTCCACGACCACCCGGGGCAGTCCCGCAGGTTCCCTGGGAGCAGAGGGTAGGTTCAGAGAGCAGAGTTGTATGCAGTCACTCGGCAGAGCTGGACCAGACTCCTCATGGTTCAGGAAGAGGGGTCAGCAGGGCCCTGGTCCACACCGTGGCCAAGCCAGTGTGGCCAAGCCAGCGTGGCCAGAATAGCAGCATGGCCCATTTCTGGGATGTCACCATCCAGACCGGGCTCCTCACCAAATGTATCACTGCCGACAAGGGAGGACCACCACCCTGTCTCAAGTTCTCTCCTCTCCTGGATTATGGGTGCTTGTTGGGCTGCCCCAAAGCTGTGTTGTTTTCAAAGCCTCGTTCTCCAGGGCACTCCTGCCATCCCCCCCCTTGTCCCCTGGACCTGCTCCCCGCCTGATGCGGTGGGCGCAGAGCGGGCAGGCGGCCTCGGCCGCCCTGGCACACCAAGCCCTCCACCCTGAAGAACGCTGTTCATGACTCAGCTGACTGCAGCTGGGACAAAGGGACTTTTTGAGTTGTGGGGACTCTGGCCTACCCGTTAACTCCTGCCCTCGCTTGTTCTCACGGCATTAGTAGTCCTTGGGGCTGTTTCCTGGGTAGTTGTAGAGAGTTTTCATTTTTGATTGGATTTAAAAGATTACAAGGGTGCAGCCCTTGCTCCCCGCCTTTTCCCACGCTGGCAGTCCCCCGACCCTGGGCATCACACCCTCCGTGAGAGAGTCGGGCGGCTCTGGGCCTGCCGGCCAAGCCCGCGCCCTCAACTGACCCCTCCTTGCTATAGAAAGCGGCGCAAAGCACCTGCGTCTTCACTGAGCTTACGAGAAACGGACATTTCTGTGCCCACAGGAGAGACCCAGGAGAAATGGGTGGCGAACTTGTGGCATCCATAGGATCTCTCTGGAGTGCTCACCACCATCTTCTGGGCCGTTCCTACCTTTGTTGGCCACTATGGACTTCCACCTGCCCCGCCCTCCCGCATGCTTTCTCCCCACCTACGCGCTACTAAGCTATCCCTGTCCCTTGCCCATCCCCTTGGCTGCCCAAAGGGAAAGTGATCTGAAAAATGAGTGCATCCTGAGATGTAAGCTTGTATGTGACCTTCCTGGGGGCATTTCCATCATAAAAGAGGACTCAGGAGGAGCCAGTGTCTTAGCCTAGGAATGATGTCAAAAACGCAGACGGTGGAAATGAGTTTGGGAAGAGGGCTTGTCTCCAGCGCCCCTCCCCTCAAATGCCACTTGCTCTCTCTATTTGACCTTCCTGGCCTGAACAGACACTAGCTGGAGGGACAGGCAAGAGGGCACCTGGACAGTCAGAGTTGTCAAGTCTCAGAAGTTATGAGTTTCCTGGGAGGTCCCAAGCAGGCGACTCGGAGGTCTGGAAGTCTCCCACAAACTTGGAGGCGTGGTCCAGGGGTTCCTGTCAGCGAGGAAGCAGGTGGCAAAGTGAAAAAAAAAGTGCATCTGCCCTGCTATCGGAAGGGCCCAGCACATCCCTTCCGCAGCGGCCCAGGGGGAGGCAGAGAGGGAGGGGTGGGGAGCTGGAGTGTAAGAGCCGTGACCCCCTCCGTGTGAGCTGCAGAGGCTGGGGGATGCGACCGGGGCCCTCTTCTCTGACCCCTCAGCTGACATTTGAGTTGAGCACATTTTTTACCCGTCAAAGAACATCCTAGGGACCAAGTCATTGCCTGTTCCTTCCCATTTGCAAAGGTTTAGTTGGTCCCTGGGGTTAACACCCGTTGCGTGTCATCTGCAGAATGGGGGAGAGTGGTTATTTCTTTGAGTCTCTTGAGAAAGGCTGGGAGGACTTTTCAAAGTTGGGCCTCCACAGCAATCTGAAGGGGGTGGGGGAGAGGGAGCCGAACCCCTGCATGTGAGTATCCATGGGAGTCTCTTTTTCCCTCCTTGACCAGCGGAAAAACAAATTCATGAAGAAGATCCCCAAGGACTCAGAAGCCTCCAACGTGCTAGTGGGAGAGGTGGACTTCCTGGACCAGCCCTTCATCGCCTTCGTGCGTCTCATCCAGTCGGCCATGCTGGGAGGAGTGACCGAGGTGCCCGTCCCCACCAGGTGAGGGCCTTGAAATATGCCCACCCCACCTGTCCTCAGGCGACTAGCTGTCCCTGCAGTCAGCACACAGTGCTGCTGGAGACACCCCTAAAACCTAGGACAGTTAGGGAATTGGCTGGGGAGGGAAACCTTGACTAGGTGAGAGTTTTTAGAGAGTTCATTCACAATAATCATTCTAAAGCAGGAGCCAGCTGCTGGGAGAGGTGCCTTTGGGTGGGCTCTGGGACACCGGGGCACGGGGAGGGTGCTCAAGGGGCGGCTAGCGGGATGGAGAGGCGACGTCTCTCCAAAGTGAACATGGGAGTCAAAAGAAGGGAAGGGACAAGTTTACAGCCAGTTAATAAATTAAGTGGATATTGCTTGGAGACAGAGAATCCTTCTCTTCCCCTGCTTCTATTTCCTTTTCGCTTCCCTCCTCCTCTCCTTCATCTTTGCAGATTTCTGTTCATACTGCTGGGACCCTGTGGGAGAGCAAAGTCCTACAATGAAATTGGCCGAGCCATTGCAACCCTCATGGTAGACGATGTGAGTGGTAACAAACACGTATTCCCGAATGCCGTGGCTCCTGAATCAGGCACTGTACCTTCACTCATTCATTTATCCAACAGGCACATTTTAATACCTTCTGTGTGCCGGGCTGTGTGTAGGGCGCTGAGGATTATAAGAATGAGGGAATAGTCACTGCCCTTTAGGAGCATCAACTGAGTAGAGGAGACATACCTACAGGGTCCGGCAGAAGCAACGCCTGCTTGAGTGTGGTTGGTAGGGTACAGGAATGTCTTGCGTGAGATGGACAACAATTTGAACATTTCACCTAAAATGTCATATGGTGTGCTTGAGTGTGGTATTCTTATGTTACAAAATTACATGCTTATGATTTTGTAATAAAAGATTTTTATGTGATAAAAAGAGAGTGTTATTTGTGCCAGACCCTGTATAATCCAGGAAGTCAGGGGAGACTTCACGTATGTGGGGCTTTAAAGCTGTTGACAAGCAGGAGGTAGGTAGACCCAGCACAGGCCTAGGAGGCGGGCAGTCCAGACAAAGGGAACAGGGGCCAAGATTCAGAGACAGAGAAGCTGGATGGAAGCTGTTGAGTGTCAGCTCAGTGTTAGAGCTTCGAGAGCAGCAGGGAAAACAGAGAGGAGAGTGGGAGACCGTACAGAGGCTGTGGGTGGAGCGAGAGTTCACACTCTGTTCCCAGAGTGATGGGAGCTCAGCAGACTTTAAACATAGGCATGATCCAATCAGATGTGAAAGTCAGAAAAAACCCTCTGGAGACAATGTGGAATGAGGCAGCCTGACCCTCCAAGGATGAAGGGCTAGGAAGTTATCAACAGATTTAAAATAGCTGAGCTTCTCAGACTGGGCTCTGCACAGGTTTTCCAATGAGCTTGCTCTGTGCAAAACTGAAAGTAGAAAGGTTAGGTCACGCAACCAAAGTGTGAAAGCAGGAACATAAGAGACCTTGCTGTTTTCCACTGGGCCATGTTACACCTGCTGAGCTATTGTTCTCCTTTCAAAAACAGAGCAAATCGGCAGCAACAGCAATCGTTCAAAGTGATTTTCTTTGAAACTGTGTGCGGTGTGCTCCCAGGAGTTGGGTAACAAGGGGACTTAGGCCAGGGCTGACCTTTCTTTTTCTCTTCGCTGCCAGCTCTTCAGCGACGTGGCCTACAAAGCCCGCAATCGGGACGATCTGATCGCTGGGATTGATGAGTTTCTGGATGAGGTCATTGTCCTTCCCCCTGGAGAATGGGACCCAAATATCCGAATCGAGCCCCCCAAGAAGGTGCCCTCTGCGGACAAGAGGTGAGCGTGCGAACGGAGGGGTGGCAGCTGGGGGTGTGATACAAATGAAGCTTCAAGTCTGGCTGTTTTCTTTCTGGGCAGGGGGGATTTAAAAGGAAGATGTCAGTGTACATGGACTTAGACTTTTTTCCCTCCACTCTCATTTTATTTCTCTTTTTAAAAAAATCAGAAATAGATATGCTGAATTTGAACATCTATAAAAGCTGGGTGACTTATGTGTGGGTATCAGTCTATCATTTCCTGCATTTCCTCTGTATTTTAAGATATTTTATGATTTTTGTTGGAGAAGTAAGAGGTATTCTGGGGACAGTGCCGTAGGGGGTGAGACCTTCCTAGGATTGGGAGCCACACTGTCCCACGTCCCTCTTCTTCCAGGAAATCCGTATTCTCCCTGGCCGAGCTGGGTCAGATGAACGGCTCTGTGGCGGGAGGCGGCGCGACTGCAGGAGGTGGCCCTGGAGGTGGCAGCGGCGGTGGTGGGGTCGGCGGAGGGAGCAGCGGCGATGACAGAGAAATGCCAGCCGTGCATGAAATCGGGGAAGAGCTTATCTGGACAGGAAGGTGCCCACCCCAGGCCTGACAGTGATGCCAGCACCCTTTAGACGTGTCTCCCACCCACCCACCCATAGGAACCTCCCCCGCCTCTCCCAGCAGCACCCACACCGCTCTGTGGGGCCTGGCCACGAGGTCTGGTCAATGTACTCTTTTCCGTCCCTTACCCTCAAAACCCCTCCTGCACCCCCCAGAAAGCTCCCCGAGGAGAAGGGAAGTGGGACCTAGCACAGAAGTGGAAGAACTCATACTTTTCTCTAGACACCCTTTGTTACCTCTCTTAGTTTTCCAGGGCTGCCATAACCAGGTATCACATACTAGGTGGTTTAAACAACAGAAATTTATTTTCTCACAGTTCTGAAGCCTAGAAGTACTGAATCAAAACGTCAGCAGGGTTGCGCTCCCTCTGAGCCTCTCGGTAGAACCCTTCCTTGCGTCTCCGTCTCCGTAGCTCTGGTGCTGCGTCAGTCCTCGCCGTTCCCCTCCGGCAGCTGCTGCAATTCCTCCTCTGTCGTCACGTGCTGTTCTCTTTGTGCTTCTGTCTTCCTGTGGCACTTTTCTCTTCTTCTGAGAACACCAACCATACTGAATTCGGACCCACCCTAATAACACCATCTTAATTTCACTACGTCTACAAAGGCCCTATTTCCAAATAAGGTCACATTCACAGGTGAAGATTTCAATATATGTTTTGGGAGGACACAACAAATCTTTGTTATAATCTGGGATGCCTCTGTCTCCTAAATTTGGACACAGCTGTGTTTACCAAGCACAGGTGCCCTGTGCATGATCAAGGACCGAGGAGAACGGCTGCCGATGGACCCAGGATTTCCGTCTCCCAGGGCGTGTTCCGTTCCCCAGGGCACCTTCCCATCAGGCCTCCCCTCTCCCGTCCAGGCTGCCTATGCTCACCCTTCCCAGAGGAGATGGCGCCAACCACAGACTTTCAGTCCTGAGAGAGTTCTTCCCTGGTCTCAAATGTTCTGGTGGAAAGACCCCCACCCCCATGCACTCCTAGCCAAGCCCCCTTCCTCAGCCCAGACTCTGCAGACTCTGGTCAATAGCCCTGCACCTGCACTATTTGTGTGGTGAGAAAGCAGCGCTCGGTCCTGTCTTAAGCAGGTTCTTCGGTGGCCTGTGTCTGGATGTGAAGAGGAAGCTGCCCTGGTTCCTCAGTGACTTCTACGATGGCATCCACATTCAGTCCATCTCTGCCATCCTCTTCATCTACCTGGGCTGCATCACCAACGCCATCACCTTTGGCGGGCTTCTGGGGGATGCCACTGACAATTACCAGGTGTGTGCACGCTGTTGGCCAGAGCCTAGAGTGCAAACCTCAGTAAAATATTCTGCCACCAGGTGGCGGTAAGGAGCTTCGTCCCGTAATCCCCACGCCAAATCCTGGGTTTCATCTACCATCCAGATTCAGTCTACCACTTTGAAAAATCCTTTACCCTTCAAAAAATTAGTAACAAGCCCACTTTATTAAAAGATATAAGACTAAATCATGTTACTAACGACAAAATTTAAGGACGATGTAAGTGGAGCAAACTTTTAAGGGGAATCATCTGCTCTGTTTGATACTTTCCCCACTGATGGACTGAATGAACTTAATCAGCACAGTTAATAAGCTGCTAATTGTGGCCTTCTCCCCACACTATTTTTTTTTTTAAAGAAACTAACCTTAAATTCTTAGCTTGGAGTTAAGACACTTTTAGAAAGATGGTAAACTGTTACCACAACAATGACACAAGGCTCCCTGGGGGAAACTTCCACTCAGCAGACACTAGCCTGAGCTCCAAGCAAGGGTCTTCTCTGAAGGGGGCGCTCCAGAGAGAGCCATTAGAAAGCTCAGAACATTAAGGTGAAAATCCCCGTTCCCCGGTGAATTGCGATGAATGCCTGCCTGCAGCCCATACCACTTTCCTGAGCTGCAGCCCCCACACCCAGCCACCTCTGGGCATGTCTGTACAGCGGCCCCTCGGGATCCCCCAGCTCACAGGGCCTACTTTGCATTTCATTATCTTCCCTCCAGACCTGCTGTTCCACCGGCACAGCGAGTGAACCATGGTTCACCCAGCTGTTCATGTATCGACTCACAGCTCCAGCTTCCCCGAGCGGCCCTCCGGACATGGTCCTACAGGCCCCTCACACCTCATCCCCCAGGACTCCCTTTCCTAGATTCCTGACCTCCTCGCTCATTCTGCGTTCTGTTTTCCACCAATCCTGACCACCTTTCCGTTCTTCAAGGCATGCTCCCTGCGTGTCCAGCCTTTGTAAACGCTGTTCCCTCTTCCTGGGATGCTCTTCCTGATCACTGCACTTGCCCTCTTTTCCTAGTCAATACCCTGCTCAAGTTTCGGGTATCAGTTTCTGGATACTGATAGGGACCAATATGTCATATGGTTCCAGGCCCATGTATGTCTGGACGGGCCTTCCTGACTTCTGCTTCACTCCTACTGTGTGTGCCCTGGCCTTATCCCAGTTTATCACACTCATTAGCAGAGATTCTCAACAAAGAATGATTTTGAACATTGCCCCCCGCCCCCCACCGCCGCCAGGAGACATGGGACAATATCTAGAGATAGTTTGGGTTGTCACAACGGGGAGGGGTTGCTACTGGCATCTAGTGGGTAGAGGCCAGGGGTGCTGCTCACCGTGCTGCTCACCATCCTGCAATGCACAGCACAGCCCCTCACAACAAAGAGTTATCAAGCTCGAAATGTCAGTGTGCTGAGGCTAAGACACTCTGCTGTGTGGACATTGCTTGATTACTTGTCTATATCTCCCACTAGTCTGAAAATGCTTTGTCTCGTCTGCTGATGGGTCCCCAATATCTAGCACAATGCCTGATACATAGTAGGCACTTAATGAATTTTGAATGAATGGATGGTCGAACCTCCAAAAGCACCTAACAGATGCTTCAATGACTAAATGATTGGAGAGAGAAATGGGCTGTCCTCTGGGAGTAGAATGGGCATGGGGACCAGCAGAGCCATCCGCAGCCCTGTTTTCCAGGTCCTAGGGTGCCCGAAGGGAGTCACATGAGACCTTCTCCCAAATGGAATGAGAGAGAGTGGTGCTGGCGATTGTGGGCGTTGTGGCGCAGGATTTGGGAAGCAGAGGGCCTGGAATAAAGGATGAGCACCGTGGCCTGGGCCCCTGGGGAGGGGGCTGCGTTCCATTTTGTGCCCAGAGACCCCTTCTCCTGCTTCCACGGAGCCTCACATTCCTTGTGCCCCCAGGGGGTGATGGAGAGCTTCCTGGGCACTGCCATGGCCGGCTCCCTGTTCTGCCTCTTCTCGGGACAGCCTCTCATCATCCTGAGCAGCACAGGGCCCATCCTCATCTTCGAGAAGCTCCTCTTTGACTTTAGCAAGTAGGTGTTCCTGGTGGCCCCCGGTGCTTGCCCTCGCACTGGGGGCAGCCTGCTGAACCCCGGGCTGCGGAGTGGCCGCAAGGGGGCGGCAGGGGCGAGGGGCACCACCGCCGTCTGAACCTCTGCGGAAGGCTGCCGGGGGTCCCTCTGGCTCCCTCTGGCTGCCTGCCTTTAAGCCATCTTAGCGCGTAGTCACTCAGCTGATAGGGAGACCCCCAGGCAAGAGGAGAGGAGAGAATTCATACCACTCTGCTTGTGAGCAGTGATGACTTGGGAGCCAGGGCAGTGTATTGAAAGTCATGAGCTGGAGGTCAGAAGGCTACGTGCTGGCCGGGTAGCTCCTGTGCCCGCTCCAGGCTCAGCTGCCTCCTCTGTAACATGAGGCCATTTCCAAGGCCTGCCCCGGCTCTGTCTGAAATACCTTGTTTTTTTCATCCACTCTGGGTGTTTGTGACCAAATTGTGAGAAATGAGATGTCTTAACACCTTCCTGCCACCCTCATGAGATCCGTTTTCAGAGTTCTCAAAGACAACCCCACCCAGGGATTGTCCCTGTCTCCCGTCCTCTTGCAGTTGTGGGGCCGGGGGCCACCTGTGCCACAGCAGGGGCAGACGAGCCAGTCAGGGTGTGCCTGGGGAGCCAAGCACAGCCCAGAACGCTGGGCTGGAGGCCCCCCACTTTCCTCTGCCTTCCAGAGGCAATGGCTTGGACTACATGGAGTTCCGCCTCTGGATTGGCCTACACTCAGCTGTCCAGTGCCTTATCTTGGTGGCCGCAGACGCCAGCTTCATTATCAAGTATATCACCCGCTTCACTGAGGAGGGCTTCTCCACCCTCATCAGCTTCATCTTCATCTACGATGCCATCAAGAAGATGATCAGTGCCTTCAAGTACTACCCCATCAACGTGGACTTTAAGCCCGACTCCATCACCACCTACAAATGCGAGTGTGTTGCTCCAGACACAGGTGACCGGTAACCCCAGTGGTGCCCTGGGCCCCCACCCACCCACCTTCTCACTTCCCTCCGTCACATGTCTCTACTCAAATGCAGGAGGGTAAGCTTGCTTTGAAGGACACCTACTGCCCCAAGGGAGCAAATGCAGAGTTTTGAAACCAGTGTTTGGAAGAAAACCCAGGGGAAAGTATAATAGCTCTAATTAGGGCCAGGATACCAGGGCTCAGGGCTGTGATCGGGGGTGAACAAGGGTGCCCCGGGACGGGAAGGAGGCCTGCTTCGCCTCCATGTGGAGGGAGGGGAAGGCCACGCCTGTCAGGAATGCTTCCCAGCTTCCAAGAGCAGGATACTGTGAGCTCTCCATAGGACATCGGGTGAGGTCACAGCAGAGGAGGAACATGCCTACGGACAGGGATACTTCCAGGGGAGAGGGGCAGCCAGGGTGGAAGCGGGTCTGGCAACCATGTCATTTGAATAATTGTTGGCGGCCCTGGGGTTATTCGGCATGTTGGAGAGGTGTGAGAAAGGACTGTCATGTCACAGGGAGGCCAGATTCACCCTGTGTAACCACAGGATGCAGAACGAGGACCAGGGAGCCTCAGGGAACCAGATTCAGGGAATTCGGGGAAGAACTTACAGTGGTGGGAGCCTCCACTCTGAGAGGTGTGGGCCCCCTCAGGGTGTCTCAAGCTACTTGGGCTCTACCTAGATATCCATCTGCCAAAGGTATTATTAAAAATCCCTACACTGGACAGGAAGCTGAATCAACCAAATGGTCAACCTGGTAATGCTCAGCGCTGCTCTTACAGTTCTTCTCTGACCAAAAAAACTGTCACCTGTAAAGATAGGGCTTCCCATGGTCTGAACCCCTGGCCCCCCTCAGTCATGATCGTGTCCTGAAGAGCCTTCCATGGGATGTGCCCGGAGTGTCCAGAATGCTACAGAGCAGGGGCTGGAGATCCCGCTGTACACGCCTGAGCACCACCAGGCTGTAAACACAGAGAGCAAACGAAGGTCCAGAGACCACCCAAGGTCACGGTGAGCCTTAGTTTTCCCAGCTGTAAAAGAGACCTCAATGCTGGCCCTTGCCAGTCTCCTAGAACTCGTGAGGTGTTCCATGGGGTTGGAGGAAATAAGTAGATAGTGTGTTGTTCAGCCCCTTAATAATACTATCAATAAAAAAATTCATCATAAGTCAATTGAAAATATTTATTGCACTATTACTATGTTCCATACTTTAGGCCTGTGGAGATGAAGATGTCCTGACCTCAGGGAGTGTAGTTGTGGTTGTATCCTCTCTTCCTACATCACTGCACTGATTTCATAACAAAGTCTAGACTTATTTTTTCCAACATTAATTTTAACATTCCATCAATATCCAATGATAGGTAAAGCTGTCCTTTGTCCTGAGCGGGAGCGTGTTGCTGGCACAGGGAATCGAGGAGATCCCGCCTGCAGGCTCTCTCCCGTCCTGCCATCCAGACAGTGCTGCCTCCCAGCCTCAGCCCCAGCAGGGCACTCCCAGGGCTGCTGGTGCCCTCTGGGTGGAGGGTTCTGTGCACTGAATACAAAGCTTTTGGAAGTACATGTCCTTGCTCTCTTTGAGAAGCAATCTAAATTCTAGGGTCCAAAATGTGGATTTTTGGCCCTTCTAAGCATCATGTGTCCACAGAAAAAAACAAATCTAAGGGTGCCCTAGAAACAGGGGCATGCCAGGTAGGCTTAATGAAGTTCACCTGCCTTCAAATAGTGCCCCCCCCATCCCCTCGCCCCCCTCGCCCCCCGCCTCGGGCCTTGCCCGGGTGCCTCTGTGGCCTCATCCTTTTGGATCTTGCTGTTGTCATGGTTCTCAAAGTGTGTCCCCCCCAACCAGCAGCATCAGTACCATCTAAGAACTCGTTAGAAATGCAAATTCTTGGGCCCTACCTCCCAGGCTTGCTGAATCAGGAAGCCTAGGGTAGGGCCAGCTGCATATTAACAAGCCTTTTGGGTGATTCTGATTAATGTTTAAGTTTGAGAACAATTGCTCCATTAAATTATTCATTAATAATGGCGCATTATTAACCGCTAACCCCAGTAAAATTGGATTTTCAGTTTCTTTGCAGAGAATGAGGGAACTCGACCCAGGGCTAGTTGGTTTTGATTAGGAGAATATGAAAAAGAAAGTTCTAGACATTTTGGAGACTGTCTAGGGGAGGGGGGAGGTGGACTCTTTCCAAGTCCATGGATTACTTGCTTACTAATTGTTCCATATTCCTAGTTTTATCGCAAAACCCAGCCAGACTCTGGCACACTATCACTCATCGGCACTCTGGGGACACTCTTTTTAAATTTAATCTTGTTTCCATTGTAACTGATTTGTATTCTATTTATGTGCTGCACACACTGACTTGGCTGCTTTCAATCCCAAGTGAGTATCATTTACAAACACTGGACTTTTAAAATATCTGATACTTGGATACTCTCTGGAATTTTCCATGTTATATTTCTTCCTTCATCTCAAAATGGCTTTCAGATAAATCCTACAAAGTTCTTGGTATGAAAGAATGGCTAAGCCTAAGCAGAAGACATCAAGGAATGCCCGGCGTGGCAGCCTTGGCAGCGGGAAGGAATCGAGCCCGCCAGGCTCGGCGTGAGCTGGGAGCCCTCTAGCATTTGCGTGGGTCGCCCTGAGTCGGCCTTCCTGCCCACCTTTTCTTCTCTGTTGTTAATTGTGCATCATGTTCTCTTGGTCAATGGTGTGAAGAAAGGCAGCGAATGTCTCTGATTTCTATGAAATGAAGCTTCCTTCAGAATAATCGTTAACAATCCTCTGGGTTGTACAGCTTCTAGGAGTGCTGTGTCCTGGGTCAAAGCTTAATCCTTCAGCCACTTCCAGCCCCAATTTCCACAGAAGTGGGCAGCTTAGAGGGGCCCCGTGGTCACATCCACCACCTGACAGCTTGTTGGGGGCTGAAGGAACCTTCAAAAATAACCTCTTCTTCCCTCTGGGTTCCTAACCACAGACAGCAGGAGCCAAGTGGGGCTTGCAATGCATTTCAGATTTGTTACCAGCAAACTGCCTGGCAGCCTCCTCCATCCTCAAAACTGCCGCAGAGGTACTGCTCAGGCAGCCTGCACTGGGGGCTGGGGGGCTGGTGAGGAGGACTCGGCCCTTCTCCTCTCCCCATGCCGTGCAGGAGCGAGAGGGAAGGAAGCCCGTGGCCTGCTGTGGCCGCCTTTATAATGAATGGCCATATCCCCCAGGGAGGGGGTCACAGTTCCTCTCAGCTCTTCGCATGACTCCTGATGGGAACAGTCACATGCTCCGCTTAGAGTTAGGGATGCTGAGGCTGGGACCAGGGTTTAGTTTTCCTCAGCTTGCACTCGAGGGGCAGTTTAGAGAAGATAATATCAAAGCTGAAGGGTTCTTACAGGCCCCACTGACCTAAAAAAAGAAATATGTTTATATATATATATATATATATATATATATATACATACACACACACACACACACACATGCACACACCCACCCACCCCACACACCACACAGCACATATGGATGGGGCAGGAAAGAAAGGAAGCACATGCAGAGAGGAGCAGGAGAGGGAAGGATGCTGCTGTGTGGAGCTGGGGTGTAGGAGCTCTGGGCCAGCCTGCCTGGGATTGATCATGGCTCCTTCAAGTGCGAGTTGTGTGACCTTGGGCAATCGGCAAGTTCTTAACCTCTCTGGGCCTCAGTTGCCTCCTCTTTAAAATGGGGAGGCTTCTTTCAGATTTAGGAGCATAGCCAGGTGTTGTGTGTAAGGATTTGGCATGGTTCATGGCATAGGGCAAGTTCTTTGAAAATGTTTAAGTCTAAGAGCACAGACATGGTCCAGCGTCTGGTAGGGATTCACAGGGCCCGTCATGCGCTGATTTGTGTCTTGGCAGTGGATCCCTTACGTCAGGCTTTAAAGCCACTCCTTCAGCATCAGACAGGAGCTGTCTTAGTCTGGCCCAACTGGTCTGTCAGAGCTGCAGCCGGGCTCCCCCACCACCCCGTCTTCCCTGGACAAACTGAGGAGAGGGAAGTGGGGCGAGAGTTCAATGAGCTGCCCTCACCATGGAGCCATCCTTGGCCCTAAGGAACTGGAGGACGATGTGAAAGGGTGGGGGCCTGGAGCGAGTGGTCGCCGCCTTCCTGCCCGGCAGCTGCTGACTCCCTCTATGTCCTGTGCTCACCCACAGCAAACACCACCGGGTTCAATGCGTCAACCCTGCTGCCACCAAACACCAACACTTCTCTGGTAAGTCCTTTCCTCTTACATCAGATACTGGGTAGCTTTTGTTTGTGGGGAGAATGAGAAAAGTTGGGAAACTGAGGCTACCTTATGGCAACCCGGACTCGCAAGGGCAGCCCCGACTTGCAAGGGCAGCCCCAGGGGCCCGTCATGGTCACCTGTGGAGCCTTGTCAATGCACATTTTTATTTTATGTATCTACTGTCCAAATCCCATTGTAGAATCTGCCTCATTCCATTAGGTCTATGTGCATAAATATCACACACACATGCACACACACAAAGGAGAGGTAGATGTGAGGAATGATAAATAGGGCTGCGCAAACACCACCATGAACAAAGTTTCCCATTCACCTTTCTATCTTCTTCCTTGTCTTTCTACGCACCAGGATCCCCAGTTCCCGCCCAACAATGCCCCTCCTCAGCCCCCCAAAATTTATTCATGCTTCCTGGTTACTGAACCTGATCTGTCATTTGTGCTCACGTGTCCCCAGGCCCTCAGATCTGGCCTGCTTTTTCTAATAATAATGAACAGTGGCCCTCATTACTAGGAGGAATAAAAAGGGAGTAATTTATAATAAAATTTAATATATATTTAAAAAACTTAATGTATAAATGTTCAGGCTCCAATGGTGGGAAGTCCAAAAACTAGGTGAAAGGTAGCACCTTTTAGCCCTTAGGGAGATTCTTGACCCTCTTATGTCTGCAGGGTGGCTCCTTCGGTTACCCCCACACAGATAGCTGACTGCTCAGTTGGCAATTTAACCAAAGATTTTTTCCAGTGTCCGATTTGGAGAGAGGAAGAATGGAATCAGTTAGCACCTATGTCTGAACAGTCATTATGTGCAAGTGCTGGGTATGCTGTGAGGTATAAAACAACCTGTAAGAAAGAGACTTGGGGGACTTCTGGTCATATTGGAGGTGTAGGTAAACACGGCTTGCCTGCTTGCACAACCATAGCAAAAATTACAACTAAAATATGAAACAACTATTACCCAGAATCGTCAGAAAATTGAGCTGTATAGAAATCTGACAACCAAGGAATTTAAAAAGTCACATTCATCCAGGTAGGTAGGAGGGGCAGAGACGTGGAGACATCAAACAGGTGGAAAAAATTGGAGAAATACCTCAGGAGCGAGGTATTGCAGCCCCACACCAGACAAGCCCAGGGTTATATTGCCAGGAAGATCAGTCCCCCTAACTTATGGCTGTAAAGACCAGTGGGGGTTGGGGCAGCAGAAGAAATTGCAAGGTTCTTAGGCATCTCCTCTTAAAGGAACTGCAATGGGCTTAAGACTTACACAGACTCTCTCCTTCTGGGCTTCAGCACTGGGGCAGCAGCTGTAATGGCACCAGTGGCTACAGGGAGAAATTGAAGTGTCTGGCATCAGGGCGAGTACCAAGGGATAGCTTCCTTCTGGACACAACTCCAGAGGCCAGACAGCAGAGCCCTCCCCCACACAGAACCACAGTGTGGCAACACCATAGCAGAGATTCCGTCAGCCTGGTTCACGTGGTTGCCCCACCCTGGCAATGACCTAAGGCTCACCCTTATCCAACCTACCCATGTGCTTTTCTACAACAGGCACTGCTACTATGGCAGGGAGTCAAAGCAGCCTCACCTAATACATAGAAACTAACCCAGGGAGGCTGCCAAAATGAGGAGACAAAGAAACATAGCCAAAATGAAAGAACAGAAGAAAACTCCAGAAAAAGAACTAAACAAAATGGAGAGAAGCAATCTACCAGATGCAGAGTTCAAAACACTGGTTATTAGGATGCTCAAGGAACTCATTGGGTACTTCAATAGTATAAAAAAGACCCTGGCAGAAATGAAGCTTACACTAAGTGAAATAAAGAAAAATCAACAGGGAACCAACAGTGGAGTGAATGAGGCCAAGAATCAAATCAATGATTTGGAACACAAGGAAGAAAAAAACATTCAGTCAAAACAGCAAGAAAAAAAAAAAAAAAGAAGGATCCAAAAAACAAGGATAAGCTAAGGAGCCTCTGAGACAATGTCAAATGTGTCACCATTCAAATAACAGGGATTCTTGAAGGAGAAGAAAAAGAGCAAGAAATTGAAAACTTATTTGAAAAAATAATGAAAGAAAACTTCCCTAATGTGGTGAAGGAAATAGACATGCAAGTCCAGAAGGTCCCAAACAAGATAGACACAAAGAGGACCACACCAAGACACATCATAATTAAAATGCCAAAGGTTATAGATAAAGAGAGGATCTTAAAAGCAGCAAGAGAAAAGCAGATAGTTACCTACAAAGGAGTCCCCATGAGACTGTCAGCCGATTTCTCAAAAGAAACTTTGCAGGCTAGAAGGTACTGCAAGAAGTATCAAAGTGATGAAAAACAAGGACCTACAGCCTAGATTACTCTACCCAGCAAAATTATTATTTAGAATGGAAGGGCAGATGAAGTGATTCCCAGACAAGGTAAAACTGAAGGTGTTCATCCTCACCAAGCCATTATTTATATGAAATGATAAAGGTACTTATATAAGAAAAAGAAGAGACTCAAAACTATAAACATTAAAATGGCAATAAATTCACAACTATCAACAATTGAATCTAAAAAACAAACTAAGCAAACAAGCAGAACAGAAACAGAATCATAGATATGGAGATTATTTTTTAAATTTATTTATTTTTAGAGAGGAAGAAGGGTGGGAGAAAGAGGGAGAGAAAGATCAATGTGTGGTTGCCTCTTTGAGCGCCCCCTAGTCGGGACCTGTCCTGCAACCCAGACATGTGCTCTGACTGGGAATTGAACCAGCGACCCTTTGCTTTGCAGGCCAGTACTCAATCCACTGAGCCACAAAAGCCAGGGAAGATATGGAGATTATTTGGAGGGTATTCAGTTGGGAGGGGGAAGGGGGAGAATGGGGGAAAAGGTGGAGCGATTAGGAAGCACAAATAGGTAGGTTCAAAATAGACAGGGAGATGTTAAGAACAGTATAGGAAGTGGAGAAGCCAAATAACTTATATGCATGAGCCACAGACAGGAACTAAGGACGGGGGATGGCTGGAGGGAACAGGGGTACCAAGTGGAGGGGAGCAAAGGGGGGAAATTGGGACAAATGTAATAGCTCCGCCCTCAGACTTGATGGTATATTAATAAGCCTGTGGAGATGAACCTGGAAGGTAATGGGCAGCACAGGCCAAGAATGCCATGTGTCATACGGGCCAGATGCGTACTTCCAAGCCAGAGGGGAAAGCCTCAGGGAGAAACTGGAATGCAGTCTGGTCTTAAAGGCTTGAAAATTTGGTTCCATGGATAGAAATATAATCCAGATTGAGGGACCAGCATAGACAGAAAGGCACACAGGAAAAGCACAAAGCTGTTCCAGGGCAGTGAGTGGACCATCGGGCTGAGACGGTGCGAGGGTGTGGATTGCACAGGAAAACCACAAGAGATGAGCTGGCAGAGAGATGTTGGGCCAGACCAGTGGGGCAGTAGAGGCATGCTACCCTGCAGGGGGCATTTTTAATCCCTCCGGTGACTGAGGGATACCCTGACATTCAGCAGATGGCTGGGCGCCTCTCTCATGTGGTTTTCTCCAACCCGGAGCTTTCTCACAGCATGGTGGTCTCAGGGTTCTAGAGTGAGAGCGGGTGCTGCAAGGCTCCTTGAGGCCTCTGCTTAGAAACCACTTTCACCCCATTCTATTGGCCTAAGTCGGCCCAGGGGGGGCCCAGATTTAAAGGGGTGGAGAAACCTGTTGATGGGAGAACTGTCAATGTCACCTTGCAAAGGAGCCTGGACACAAGGAGGCATGATTCATTGGAGACTGTCATTATGTCAAACCACCACATTCCTCTTAATCTAAAACATCCTTTATTGCCCTGGCTGGTGTGGCTCACTGGATTGAATGCCAGCCTGTGAACCAAAAGGTCACTGGTTTGATTCCCAGTCAGGGCACACGCCGGGGTTGTGGACCAGGTCCCCAGCTGGGGACGTGCAAGAGGCAACCAACTGACTGATGTATCTCTTGCGCATCAATGTTTCTCTCCCTCTCTTTTTCCCTTCCTTCCCCTCCCTTTAAAAATAAATAAAATCTTTTAAAAATAAAAAAATAAAACATCCTTTATAGTTGCAAGTATTTTTTTCATTATGTAGTTTCCTGAACATTTACATATTAAATTTTATGATAAATTATTCTCCTTTTATTATACTCAGAAACATATGTATGCATATATATGTGGGTATATATATATGTGTATGTGTGCACACATATATACACTTAGGAACATATATATGTATATATGAATATATGTATAGGAATATACATAAGAATATATAATATACGAGTATATTCATATATGTGTGTATGTGTATGTGTGTGTGTATATATTTATATATATAAATTGTGTGTGCCCTGGATTTTAGGCATTCGGGACACCAAAAGGGGAAATGGCCAAAGCAACTGGCCCAAGAGGGTTCTGATGGGGTGGGGGGTGAGCCCGTATGTGGAAGCCCCTAGGGGTGGGGAGAGAGTAAGTGTGAGGCACTCCAGGAAGGAGGTGCTGACGGGACCAAGGTTGATTAACTGAGCGGGGGGCAAGGCCTTTTGAGGGGGAAGGCATCCCCCCTCTGCTCCTCCTCCGTGCTAGCACAGCAGTGCACCCTAGAACACAATGAAAAAACACGTCCCAGCTTCTAATCTTCCCAGGGAGCCTCCGTTGGTCATCCCTTAGAGCAGCCTGTCCCCAGGAGCATCATTGTGTTGCCGGGCTCCATGGTGCAGGAGGGCCACGGAGAGCGGGAGGGGCGTGTGGGCTGCCTGGGCACGGCAGGGGAGGCCACGTCTGACCCACCTGGACAGCCCTGACCCTTTCTCTCCTGTGCTTGGTCTTCAAGTACAACCCCCTTAACCTCACAGCGCTGGACTGGTCCCTGCTGAGCAAGAAGGAATGTCTGAACTATGGTGGGCACCTGCTCGGGAATTCCTGCCGGTTCATCCCAGACCTGGCACTCCTGTCCTTCATCCTTTTCTTCGGGACATACTCCATGACCCTGGCCCTGAAAAAGTTCAAATTCAGCCGCTATTTCCCTACCAAGGTAAGCTCACTTTACAGTTAGGAAGGGACCAATAGATTGTTTGCAAGATCTCCCTCAGAGGATTCCGGCTCACTCACAGGATGGACAGACACAGCAACGCTGGCTCGCTGAGGTTTTTCAAGTTAAGAGCACAGACTTGGAGTCAGAAGGAACTGGGTCCCTTTGTTGTCAGTGACAACACTTTGTGTTATTGCCATACTTTTATTTTTACCCTTTTTGTGTAGTAGTAACTAACTCCTTGTGTTTTTTAAATTTTTATTTTTCCAGTATGTTGCAAATATCTTCTCCCACTCTTTTTAACATTCTTAATGGTATCTTTCTATTAATAGAAATTCTTAGTTTTACTGTAACCTAATATATCAAAATTTTCCTCAAGGAAAATATTGCACAGAAGATATTTTCTTATGTTATCTTCTAAAAGTTTTATTGCTTCCCTTTCATGTTAGATCTACAATCTCTCAGAATTGCTTTTTACATACAGTATGAGATGGTATTTCTTTGTTTTTGTATAACAAAGTTGTTCCAGAAATTTTTTTTTAAAAGACCATTCTTTCTCCCACTGCACTAAGATACTTCCTTTGCCATATTAAATTTCACACACAATGGGGTCGATTTCTAGGTTCTTTATTCTGTTTCCTTGGTTTATTTGTATGTCAATATCACAATCTTCATGTGTATGGCTTATAATAAGTCTGTATATCTTACGGTCCAACCTCTCCCTCTTTTTCTTTCTTTTTCAATAATGCTTTGGCCTTTTGCATTCCAATGTAAGGTTGGTTTTTTTAAAGATTTTATTTACTTCTTTTTAGAGAAATGGGAAAGGAAGGAGAAAGAGGAAGAGAAACATTGATGTGTGAGAGATACATCAACCAGTTGCCTCTCACACGCCCCCAACTGGGGACCTGGCCCACAACCCAGGCATGTGCCCTGACTGGGAATCGAACCAGCAACCCTTTGGATTGTAGGCCGGTGCTCAAGGGCTCCACATAAGTTTTAGAATCATCTTGGCTTTCACCAAAATAAAAAGTTGTTGGAATTTTTAAGACTATATTGATTCTATGTGTCAATTTGGGGAAAACTGACACCCTTTAAATTTTGAGTCTTTTGATCTATGAAAATGATATACTTCATATTTATTAAGGTCTTCTTTCCTTCCATAATGTTCTACAAGTTTTGGCCTTGAGGTCTTGCACATTTTTTATTAGATTTATCCTTAGATACTTGATTTTTAATGCTTTTGTAAAGGCTAACTGCTAGTTTTAATTTTATTTTCTGTTCTGTGACTAGAATAAAACATTAATTAATCAAAACAGCACTTGCACATTTGAACAATGGCTGTGCCATGGGGAGGGGCACTCAGAAGAATTTTAGCAACTCTCTTCCACCATAAACCTCATGAGCTCTCTCCTAAAGCCACCCAAAAAAGATATTACTGCGACTACTCATAGTAACAATAATAAAAATTTTTGGTATGAATAATTGGACTTTTCCCGATATTTCATAAAGATTAAATGAAAGTTTCTTTAGGAAGATTTGCACTATATAAACTGAGTTAAAAAAAAAAACAGTGTGCTTGCCACACAAATGCATCTTCAAGACAAATTTTCTTCCTTCTTTCCTGCTTCCATTCAGATTATATCCCTGTCACCTCTTACATAAAAATTCTAGAGCAGTAGCTACATCTGAGAATGCCTTTTCCTGAAGGATGAACTATAATTCATGTGGCATGAAATTCTTTAACCACCACCTTTTTTCTTCCCTCAAATTACTCACAAATTGCACTGTTGCCTCCTGGAATTCAGTGTTGCAAAGAAGAATGAGACCATTTTACACCCATCAGATTGGAAAAAATGTAAAAGGCTTGGGATTCCAAGTGTTGGAGGTGAAAAGCAGTGTGTGGGAGAGCAAACAGGCACATCCAGTTTAGAAAACAACGGGCGCTCTCTGATAGAGCGGAGGGTGGGTATGATCTTCAACCTGCCCTTTGCCAGGTCTGCAGCCCAGAGAAACTCACACGGGTATAAGATTCTAAGAGGAAAACAATGAAAATAATCTAAATGTATCCATCCATGGCAGAATAAAGAAGTAAATGAAAAACAATCATACAAACATTAAGGTGCAATGCAGTCACATAAACTACCTCTACCCACAAGAATATCACAGACATAATGTTGAGCAAATAAAGTAAATTGCAGATTACAAACAATATGACACCATTTATGTAAAAGTTTAAAACGTGCAAAACAATGCCATATTTAGTTTAGGGTTATATACATATTTAGTAAATGTATAAAGACATTCATAGGAATAATAAACTCCAAATCCAGACCAGTGGTTCTCTCCAGAAAGGAGGGACAGGGATGCCCCTGGATGGGAGGAAAGGCACTGACTGAACAGGTACATTAATATTTCTTAAAGCAGGAGGGAGTTCATGGCTGTTGATTATATTCATCGTTATATTAGGTTGGACCATGTGAAATTTCCTACGGTAAGTTCTCAACGTCATTGATAGGTTCTTGGAAGCTGTGGCTTTAAGCAAAATAACATATGAGAAAACCAGTTTTACCATAGGCTAATTGTTATAAGCAAGAGTTAAGTTCCTACGCTTATTTCTGGTCACAAAAATATCACCAAACTTCTAAATAAAGACCCAAAGCCCATATAATATTAAACATTGAAATAAGTGTGCACTATATATACATTTAAGAAAGATTAATAAAAACAAGTAAGAAATTCTTTCCCAACTGGCTTATTCCACTTTAGGGTTGCGAGGGCTGGGGCTGATCCAGCAGCTCAGGGTGCCAGGCCAGACCCAGCCTGGACAGGACACCCTTCCATCTCAAGGTGCATCACACACACCCACACTCCGACTGGGCCAGTGTAGACACGCCAATTCACCTCATTTGCACATCTTTGGGATGTGGGAGAAAATTGGAGCAAAACCACGCAGACATGGGGAGACTGTGCCAACTCCACACAGACAGCGGCCCGGGCCAGGAACGGATTTTTTTTTCCTCATCAACATTGTAACAAAACAATGTTGAATGAAATGATGCTGTTTGAAGACCTGCTGTGTATTTGACTGTTTTGACGTACAAAAAAATGGCAAATTCATATGGTTTAACTTAACTTTTTGATCTGGATGCTAGAAATGTTGTAGGAAAACAAGTATAAACCTAGCATACCGCTTGGTTCTGTGTGACCAATGTTTTATAGGATCATCATAATATAAAGCTGTTATTGATTTTCAACTTTTAGAATCAACTTATAGATAAAACACAGAGGACATATGTTTACAGAAGAGAATATGAGCGTTCTCGGCTTTGACAATGTACAGGTGGAAGGGGAGCTGTCAGAGGCTGGGAGGGGTGGGGGGAGGGGCGGGGAGGGCAGGCAGCAAGCCTGGCCTCCCAAGGCCACGGAGGAGGAGGGAGACGCGCAAAAGTTAGTGGAAAGAGAGGTTTGATTATATATCTTGAAAGTGCAAAGGAAACCTTTGGAAGGAATTTAAAAACAAGTCTCAAATATTTGGGAACAAGGAAAGAGCAGAAGGCATAGTGCAAATAAGCTAAATCCTTATCTATAGATAATGTCTTAAATGAGTAAATCAAAATATAAAAGTATAACATACGTGTTAGTGACATGAAGGAAACCAGCAGAACAACTAAAATCAAACAGACATATGGGTGTATCCAGAAGGGGGGCTGGAGAGAGGAAAGGGGAAGGGAGGGCTTTGCTTTTATACTATGTGGGTTTTGAATTAATTGCATATGATATTTTAATACCAGTTTTAAAGGGCAGTAGGAGGTACAGGGAATGAACTCATTGTACCAAATGTAACCCACCCCTGCCTTCCTAACTGCCTTCCCCATTGTTCTCTAGAAACTGCTGTCTCTGAAGAGACACAGAAAAGGTGACAGCGCATCTGGTGGTGTGGAAGGGCGGCCGGGGGCAGTGGGGTGCGGTCCAGGGCCTGGCCTCGGACAGGCCTCCTGAATCAGAGGAGCAAGAGGCCAAGGACTCTTAGTGGACAGAAGGTCTGAGAGTAGCCAGGGGTCCCCAGCAGAGTTGGGGGCCTTTCCTCCCCGGCCTGGGTGGCGGTGCAACAATCTGTCACACATTTTTAGGAGCTAAAATTTTCTTCAGAATTCAGCCCTTGTCCTTACCACCCCTCCTGGGTGACCCAGTTCCATCTGTCATACCAAAAAAATGTCAGCAATGGCTGCTATGCCACGTGGACAATTCCCACTTGGACAAGTATATGCCAAGCTCCTTGAATGCATCATAGCTCACTTATGCCTATGAGGTAGATGCTATCTTATCCCCATTTAACAGATGGAAAAACTGAGGCTCCAAGAGATGACATGTGTCCCCAAAATTACATACCAGGCAAGGGCTGAGCCAGGCTTTGAGCCTGGGCTGAGCCCAAGCTCTTAATCATTCTCCTCTTTGCCGCATGAGGACAGGGTCCACCTGCAGATGAGCTGGTACTGTGCTCACTCGCTCATCTTTCCACAGGTCCGGGCCCTAGTAGCTGACTTCTCCATTGTCTTCTCCATCCTGTTCTTCTGTGGTGTCGATGCCTGTTTCGGTCTGGAAACCCCCAAGCTGCACGTGCCCAGTGTCATCAAGGTTTGCTCTGGGCATTAGCTCTGCTGCCCACCAGCTGCAGGTCCTTTCCCCTCTGTGGTGGTCAAACTGTCACATGCTCTATGGCCATGTTCACAATGAAACCCCACTGTGTAGCCAGAGGGTGGGCAAGGTGCTGGAATCTAGTTGAAGTCCCTTGATTTCCACTTGAGAGCCTACAGCTCCCTGACTCCTGGCAGTCTGCAAGCTGGGCCGCCTGGGTTCTGGTGAAAATGATCCCTTAGAACAGTGATTCTTGAACTGTGGGCCCAGACCAGCATCAAGGAGAATTTGCTTCACAAATTCCCTGCTAGCCCAGAGTTTACGCCATTTGCTTGCAGCTGAGCTTAAGGCCCTGCCTCATAAGGGGCACCAGGCTGGGAGGTACAGATCCTGGAACTGGCCCTTCCTAATTTTGAGGGCTTGACTTTCACAATATTACTTCAGGGTTCTCCTAAGGAGATGAAACACATCTCATACAACTGGTGTTGGCCTAGAAAATTAAAGTACCTCTTAAGTAAAACAAAAGATAAACTTCAGCCCAGCTCCTGCACAGGTAATCCCTTATATTTCAATATGTAAGTTTGAATTGATATTTGGTGTTTTACAGACAATTCTGTAAGGCTTCCCAGTCAGGCGAGTTCAAGGAGAGGCAGGAGCATCAGGCACTCAGCCCATCAAATTTTTTCTTCTTGCCTGTTAAGCCTTATTTCTGCTCCTTTTTAGTTTGCAATTATGCAGTGACTGCAAGCTCCTTCCCCACATCCTCTGAGTATCTCCTTGTTTCCTAACCAACCCCAGGCAGCCGCCACATATGATCCCCTTAGCTCTGCAGACACAGGGTCCTTCCCACATCTGTTTGCCTCGGGGTCTCTTTGTTCTAAAGCTGCAGGTGCCCATGTCGGTAAGGGAAAAGATTGCACTCAGAAAGTACTCCAGGTGGAAGACCGGCAGGAAGGCGGGGAGAGGGGGCCCTGGGTGGCAAGTGCACTGGGACGAGGGAGAGCAGAAAGGCCCTCTCTGTTTGCTCCACTCAGCCCACGCGGCCAGACCGAGGCTGGTTCGTGGCCCCCTTTGGGAAGAACCCGTGGTGGGTGTACCCAGCGAGCATCCTGCCTGCCCTGCTGGTGACCATCCTGATATTCATGGACCAGCAGATCACAGCTGTCATCGTCAACCGGAAGGAGAATAAGCTGAGGGTAAGGCTGGCTCTAGGAGCAGGGGCACGACCTCTCTCTTCCCACAAAGTCAGAAGGAATGAAGAAGGCCTATGGTGCATCCATCAAAGTCCTGGGCTCTTTGTGTAGTAAAATATGAAGACTGGAGTTCTGGTGTGTGGGGAGAAATGTGACCGCCAGATGCAACAAGGCCACCAGGCCCAGGGTGACTTGATCCAAAGACCAGGACCAAGTCCAGGGTGGGCCACTGGGTACCTTGCTTCTCCCAAAGAGACCCTCCAGCTCTGTGCCTCCTGACAGTGAATTTGGCAATCTGAGCAGATCCTAACACTGGCATTTTGACCCAGAACTATGAGACCGAGGAGCATTCCTAGCTCTCCTGGTCCTGCAACTCCCCACCCTACCTCTGGGTCTGAGGAGATTCGGGCTGCCCTCTCCCCCATCCCAACCTCGACCACCCCAGGTTTGGTTTAAGGCAGTGATTTTCAATGGGTGGGCCGCAAAAACTTTTAAAACATGCAATACCTGACTGTTTAGTCAGGGGCACTGACCTCTTTTCCCTTAGATGGCCAACTAATAAAATGACAATAGCCAACACAACAACAGCCATCCGGTATGAAGGAATCAAAATTATACCGATTTTTCATCAGAGCAGCAAAAAATGTATTTTTTTTGGTGTGCTGCAGAATTTAAGTAATTAATTTATGTGCCATGAGGTGAAAAAGGCTGAAAATCACTGGTCTAGGGCCTGTCCCAGCCTGGGCCCCTTTCAGGAACTGCAGAGATATTGTGGCCACTTGTTATGAGCCCTTCTTCCTAAGGACGCAAGCCCAGGGCCATTCCAAGTCCCTCCTCTCCTCACTCACCTGTGTCCCTTCCCTGGCTCACCAAACCCTGGGCTGGTAAGCCTTGAGCCCTTCAAGACAGCGGCCCCCTCAGAGTCCCCTCCAGAAAGTCAAGGGGAGCCCTTGAACCATGTTCCACCAAATGACTGCGCTGGGGAGATGTCTGTCTAACCCACCCCACCCCAAACGATGGTCAGCCGCGGGCTCCTAGACAGCTTCTCCTCTCCCGCTGTCCCTGCAGAAGGCAGCGGGCTACCATCTGGACCTGTTCTGGGTGGGCATCCTGATGGCCCTGTGCTCCTTCATGGGGCTCCCCTGGTACGTGGCGGCCACGGTCATCTCCATCGCCCACATCGACAGCCTCAAGATGGAAACGGAGACCAGTGCCCCAGGGGAGCAGCCCCAATTCCTGGGGGTCAGGTAGGTGGGGCTCCAGGCCTGGGGACCACCTGAGTGGGATGGTCAGTTTGGAGGAGGGGAAGCAGGTTTTTCTTAACGTCAAGGAGTTTGAGCAAAAGTGGCCCCTGCTGGGACAGCCCAGGAGCCACAGGGATAGGAGTGACGTTCCTGATGGAAGGGAGGAGGGAGACAACAATTCAATTGTAAGTGGTGCTTTTTTTCTTAATAGATTCCAAGCAACACACCTCCATGGCCCATACACACTCTCAGCTCTCACCTATCATGTAGAGGCCACTCAAGAGCCCCGCAGGCCACTTCTGACCTGTCCCTTTGTCTCCTTTTTAAGATGCCCTGCCCCCACCATCCCCCAATGCCCTCCTGTGGGTTTGGGTTCTGCTCAATCTTCATTCTTCCAGAAAGCCTTCTGGGACAGTTCCCACCCCTGGGCTGTGGCCCATGGCCTGTCGCCTGTGTTCCTCTCATGCCCCATGTCAAACCCTTGATCTGTTTCAGACAGAGAAGCACATCTTCCACCTCTTAGGGCCTCCACGGTGAGCCCATGGCAGTCGCTGGCATTCTCAGAAGTGGCTGTCCTATGGCCGTCTCCCCTCTGCCTCAGGAGACCTGACTTGCCCGGCCTGCCCCAAGCGAGACTTCTCTGGTCAGGGCAGGGTCCCGCCCAGACCCCTGAGCCCCAGGTAGCTGGGCCTGAGCCGTCTGCCCCAGCACCTCCGGCTCCCCCGCCTGCATTGTGTCTGGACCTGTGCACACAGGAAAACCCACCTGCTCTCCCACCCCCATACCTGCTCTGCCAGCAGCTGGGCACCCTTCCCCCGAGTCCTCATTAGTCATGGCCTGCAAACGTGGGATCTTATTACAGTCAAAGGGCAGAGATAATAAGCACTTTATATCCCGTTTCAACCTCACAACAACCCACCTCTCTTCTGCTTAGGTGGTACTACACAACTAGTAAGTGGCAAAGCCACTTAAGTCAGTCTGGGTCAAACAGCCCCCCGTATTAGTTACTATGCTGGACAACCTTCCAAACCCCCCTTCAAAATGCTGTCACCTCTGCCAGGGCTCCCTGTCTTCTCATGTGTCTGTCAGCTGGCCTTGGGCAGCGGGCTTACTCTCTGGAATGGGGAACAAGGCAGAGGCCCCAGCCTTGGGCATAACCCTGAGGCGCCCACAGAGGGCCTGAGGGTTGTAATGATCATTCAGCATATCCTAGTCTACTTCACTATGTGCTCTTCCCTGCCAGGGAACAGAGAGTGACCGGCACCATTGTCTTCATCCTGACCGGGATCTCTGTCTTCCTGGCTCCTATCCTGAAGGTAAGACTCTGCGTCCTCCTAAAAGGCTCTGTCTGCCTGGAAACCACTGGCCTGATGCCTCAGAGGTGGGAGAAAGGTTCCCACATCGTCCCTGAAAAGGCAGGATTCTATTAGGCCAAAGAGATACTTCATCATCATCGTTTTCTAGACTATTGTGTCATTTATTATGAGCAGCTGGCAGTCCTCGCTGCTCTATCCACCCCTCCCAGGGTCCACCCTCACTTTTCTGTGAAACACTCTTCCCTCACAAAGTTCTGCCGAGTTTCATCCTTGCTTAGATCAGGAGCTTTCCTGAGCCGGTGGTGTTTCCACGCTCCTTTGTTTATGGCTGGCTAGAGGCCTCCTTGCTCACCATTTTCGGAAGTTTAAGACATGAAGCAGGGAAGCTTCTCTAAGTGTTCTTGAGGCCTGTTTTCTGCTTTTCTGTCTTGCATGTCTGGGCACACAAGTGATTTTTTCCCACACAGTCTGAAGTTCCTCTTGCTCATGTCTCTCCAGACCAGTTGCAAGAGATGAAATCAAATTGGAGCATCTTCAGAGTGTGTGTCCTCATGCTGAGGTACTGAGGGTTAGGACTTCAACATATGAATCTGTGGGCACACAGTTTGGCCCATAGCACCTATCAATGGCCCTTCCACATAATCAATGCCTACAAAGACTTTCCTTTCTTGAGTTAATCTTAATTGTAGTTGCTCCAGTCTTTTGCAGATATTTTCCCCCTTTTGAATATCTCAGAACAACTCACTCAGGGGTGGCCTTGTAAAAAAAAACTGAAGAACCATGCCATTCATTGATTCATTTACAATGGAAAACATTTCTAGCTTGAGACCCAGTGCTGAGCAACCCAAACAGCAGGTTTGAGCCTGAATATTTTTTTTAAAGGATGTTTCCATTGTTCAGAAAACAGGTTGCATGCAGATGAGCAGGCATTTTGTTTATTTAAAAGAGTATTTTAAATGGCCAGAGAATATTTAATTTTAATTTCCAAATAACCATCGTGCTGGTTGGTCCTGAAACTGTTTAACAGACAAGGATTTGCATAAAAAGGCTCAAATCTACGAACAATCTGCTTTAGGGGTCAAAAGTTCCTGAAGCCTTTTGTGGATGACAGTGTCCCTATGAGAGGGAGCTCAGCAGTCCAAGGCATGCCACCCCGCCTGTGGGGAGTGTTCAGTGATTGAGTCTTTTATCACCAGCTCTTACTCACATTGGAATAAAACACAAAGCAGTTTGAAAATTCCGTTACAGTTTCCCTCCTTTGTTTCATTTACAAGGTGCTCAGTTATCTTGTAGATGTACTTATTATAAGTGTAAATTTTCTAGGCTTTTGCATTCATATGCTTGACATATCTAATTTAGTAAATTTTTGCTTTGGCACTAATGTCATCCATCTTCTGAATATAAATAGCATATCCACAAAGTAGATGAGGTCTGTCCAGGAAGTATCCAGCCAGTACTATGAAAAATGGAGACATCTATCGAAGAAAATACAAGATACAAGAAATATGGTACAGAGGACAATGATGCCTCAGTCCCCTTCAAAGTAGGCACCTTAGGACCTCACACAGTTCTCCCAGCATCCCTTCCACTGTTTAAAACACTCTACTAAATGCTTTGTTGGAATCTCCATCAGCTATCCCATTGTATTTTCCTGAATCTCATCAACGGTCTGATATCTCTTCCCTTTCAAAGGTGATCTTAGTTTGGGAAAATCCAGAAGTTGCGGGGCACCAAATATAAGCTGTAGGGGTGCTGAATCACCTGGGTGATTGGATGCTTCACCAAAAAAACTCTGCATGAGACATTATGCATGAGTTGGTGCATTGTCATGGTGAAGCTGCCAATCACCAGTTGCCAGTAGCTGCAGACGATTTCATCATATTGCATCTCTCAACTGATGAAGAACATTGAGGTAGTAATATTCATTGTACAAATACTCATTGTTTGTCCTGGAGGGGTGTAGTCCTGATGGACAACACTTTCCCAATCAAAAATCAATGTTAATATGGTCTTGATCTTGCTGTGACTTTGCCGTGCCTTCTTTGGGCATGGAGAACCAGGCGACTTCCATTGGGACATCTGGGCCTTCATTTCTGGATCGTAGCCATAGATCCGCAATTCACCTCCTGCATGACCTTGAGGAAATCTGGTTCATTGGTAGTGGTTTGAATCAAGTCATTAGCAGCTGCAGTACAATGTTCCTTCTGCTCTGGTAGCAGAGCCGCAGAACGAATTTTGCCATGACACATTTATTGCCAAGATCCTGTGTCTAAATCTCAGACACAGTAGTTTTTGGAATCCCCAGATCAGCTTACAGTTCTCACAATGTTCAGTCACCAATCTTTGTTGACTGCAGCCCATACACGTTCAACATTCTCAGGTGTTCTGCTTGTTGCAGGCTTTCCAGAACATGGGTCACTTTCAAGAGATTCTTGACCATCTTTGAAAGTATTTGTACCACACTTTTATTTGTGCTGCACTCATTGCATCATCCAAAAGCCTTCTGAATCATCTGAATAGTTTCCACGGAGGAATGTTCAAGGTTAATGCAGATTCCTTGCTCTACTCACTCAGTCATTTTGAATGTGATGGCCACACAGTACACATGCTCACTCAATGGCGTCTACCTGCCCCTGCTGACTAGTACAGTGATATCAGCATTGTTCACGCATTGTTCGTACATTCCAGTCCCTTCTCCTTGGCTGCCAAGTTATATCAATGTTACACAAACTGTTCTTATTATATTAACAATGGCTGGACTTTTTCTGGACAGACCTTGTACTTAAAATCATTGAAATGAAATTAATTCTGTGCAGAAGAGTTGACATTACTAAAGCCTTTCATGGTCATCCTTAATGATGCGTAGTCATAACGCTCATTTTTGGGTGATATGAAATAGTTTTCTAATTTAAGCTGTCACAGAACTCCTTTCTGCTGCAGTTCTTGGCTCAAATGCTGTAACTTTTCTAACCAGTGCACTGTATTTGTGTATTAATTTATGCACCTTATAAAATAAATGGGCTCTATTAAGAGAGTAAGATGCCAGATATGGGGCATCATAAGGGGGTGCCATTATTACCCTGACCATCTTGGAGAAGTTCCCATGGATCCCATAGCTCCAAATGCTCTGATATTGTCTGCATTTAATCACAAGAGAATTTGAAAAATCCTGCCCATGTTCTTTTACAATAAGAGTGGAAAATATAATGTTTTGTTTAACCATCAAATAATCTGTTGAACAAACTCAAAGAGAATCTGGAGGCCTTGCTAGAAATAAATGGTATTTATTCAAGGGTCTTGGTGCGATCAGAACACAGCTAGGCAAAAACCCAGAGGTGTTCCAAAGAAGAGAGGAAGGTTAAAATTTCTTACAGTAAACAGTACATTCTTAAGGATTACCAGTTCTGCACTTGTTTCCTAAAGTTTTTCGTTGTTGTTTTGTTTTAGAGAGAGGAGGAGGGAGAGAGAAAGAGAGGGAGAGAAATATGAATGTGCAAGGGAAACATCAATTGGTTGCCTCATGCATGTGCCCCAACTGGGGACCTGGCCCACAACCCAGGCATGTGCCCTGAGAATTGAACCAGAACCAGCGACCTTACAGTTTGCAGGATGGCACCTAACCTACTGAGCCACATCCGTCAGGGCCAGTCCCACATCCTCAGGCCTGGGATGGGTCCTGGGCGGCTATCAGGCAGATGTCAGGCAGTCAGGGTGATGCATGTCGAGTGGTCCAGAAGATGGGTGTCAGGTGGTCTGGTTCCGCCAATAATCTGGATAATCTATGCCAGGTGGATACATATACCTGTCGTTCAGGAGCTTATCAGCTGGCCTGGATATGTGGGTCCTTCAGGCATGTAATCAGAGGTTTACATGCAGGTTCAGATATGTATATATACAGGCATTGCCACAGAACTGGAAAATTAAAAAAAAAAATTAAGTCCCAAGGCTAGTTAGGACAAGAATGGAGTCTTTCCTCATGCCTCAACCTTCATAATGTTAAATTTAGCAGGTTGGTGTAAAGACTGTATTTTATATATTCCCTATCTTCACTCTTCCCTCAATCTATTTGATAAATTTTATAGCAAAGAAGGCCCATCTAGATTTTCCTTGGTCAGATTTAGGATTCTGATTCCATTATATGAAGGTATATACCTTTTCATAAAGACAGGTTTTCAGGGGAAGTGGACAACTTTACACATGCTTCTTCCAAGAATCATTTCACCCAAGGCTGCTCCTGGGAATGAAGTGTCAAGAGTCTCTTCAAGGAAAGACTTCCCCATCACAACCCAACAACTATCCTGCTCGAGTTTCTTTTATCTTAACAAAGGAAAATAAAAGAATGTCTAATAAAAAAAGATAAGCTTCAAAATCATTAGTTTAGTGATTAAAGCATTATCATCAGCTGACACCAATCTTGAATACTAGATTGATCTTCAGTCAGAGAAGACATAATTTATATAGCCAGTTTAAGAAAAGCATATCGTAACAATCCAGATATAACATCTTAGATTTAATCCCTGCACTTATTTCCAATCAAGAAATGTTTCTATAAAGCTTGTTTACCCCTAGCTGGTGTGGCTCAGTGGATTGAGCGCTGGCCTATGAATGATTCCCAGTCACGGCACATGCCTGGGTGGTGGGCCATGTCCCCAGTTGGGGATGTGTGAGAGGAAACCCATTGATGTTTCTTTTGCACATCGATGTTTCTCTCCCCCTCTTTCTCCCTCCTTTCTCTTCTTTCTGAAAATAAATAAATATTTTTAAGAAACTTTTTTTAGAAAAGCTTGTGTAACTTTTTGCAACTATAAGTTTGCCCGTGTCTTAGGCATAGCTGAGTTCTAGAATCATAGAGAACTTAGCCTGGAGAGCTATCTGCACAAAAGCATACTTTAGTTGAAATCTTTATTTCTTGCACATGTAGCCAACAGAGGGGAGGGGACCTGATGCTACAAATTTTAGAGAGTGTCAATTAGATTCAGTTACTAGTGTTTCTTTTAATGTTCTATATCAGTCATTAACTCTACTTGTCTTTGTACCAATTCCTCCAGTAGAGTTCTGTTCTAGGGTTTCTCAAAGTTTAATGTCTAAAAAATCACCTGGAATCTTGTTAACAGAAGACATTGATTCAGTAGTTCTGGGTGGGACCCAAAATTCTGCATTTTTAACAAGCTCACAGGTGATGCCAGTAATGCTGGACCAAAGACCACACTCTGAGCAGCAAGAGATGAAATCTCTCTCTCTCTCCCTCCCTCCCTCTCAGAGGATAGTTGTACTGATTTAGACACAGTGGGGTTTATTTTGAGAGGACCAGTAGTAATCTTCAGTCCTTCCATTGCCAACTTGCAAATCTTTGGTTACCTCACCAAATGAGGGCACTGGGAGATAAAGCATCCATGGGCAGCATAAATGACTTACAGTCAGCTTCCCAGTCCATCCCAAACCCTGAAGTTTTGTTTTGTTTGCTTTTAGCCTGCACTTTTCCACAGCCCTTCGGAACTGTGGATTTCTACATTCCGCCTCCGAGGATCTCCTGACCGGGTCTGAAGCTCCCCCTCTGAACCCCATGTTAGTCTCATGGTCTCAGCCTCCAATTCCACAGGAAGGCCGTGATGTCCTTATGTTTGTGGGACTGTGATCATTGTTGAGTGCTTTAACAGGTGGTATAAAGCTGGCACTTAGAAGCACTTTTTTTTTTTGCCACTTTACTGTGTCATTAGTATTGGAAAAGAGCTTTTCCCTGGGGATCCAAGGCAGATTTGTGCCAATTAATCTAGAATTCTAGATCACGGCCCCATCACTGGTGGGAATATGAGGTCCTGCGCCTTTGCGATTTGCTGGAAAGGCTGCTTGAGCCTGCGAATAACAGGACTGGAAATAATCTCCTACGCTTGATAATCAGTCAGAGGTTAACTACAAATGATCGAAGACTTAGCTCAGTGCTCCTGTTTGATGCAGTTTTCACACTCCCGAGAGCAAAGGGAAGATGTAAGCCATCTTAAATTTGTGCTATTATGGACTATAGCTGCCATTTACTTACAAATTTATTTGTCAATTCCTGCCACTTTGGGCATGATTAGGACAGTGTTGTTCATCTAGATTTTTCCCTGGGTTCACAATCAGGCAAAACTCTCAGAAGCCGTGTACAAACAGAATGATGCCCCGGCCCCACGTTTCCTTTCCTTCACCTCAAATGTCTTAGACTGAGGTTTACAGCAGGCGGGTTTAAACCCTACTTTACGTTTCAAAAATGGACATGGTTTAGTTTATTTTAAGAAAGATGATGTTTATTTGGTTAGATTTACTGACATTCTGCAATGGTGTCTAACGGGCACAGTTCTCTCACATGTTCCGACATGGCAACCCCGGGCCTGAGGCAGGGCAGCCTGGTTCGTCATGGCAAGCACGATGCAGAGAAAGAGAAAGAGAGAAGAAGAGCCACAGCTTAGAGAGATAGCGGTGAAATACCTCAAAAGGCCTCTAAAGAGTCATAATGATGATTGTAGACCAGTATCAATAATATGATCCTGTTTTTGAACAATCTACCTGTGAGCACGATCAGAAGGAGAGACACCCACCAAAGCACTAGTGGTTACTTGGAGATTAGTGGTGGCTTGTATATACATTCTATTTTGTTTCTTCTTTATTGTTATATGATCACATATGGTGCATGAGTTTTGTTAATCAGCAGGTACTCCCTGCTCATGTATAGGTCAGCTCACTAAAGGTGCCTTCTCTACAAGCTGAGTAGCACAGCTTTGGGGACCCTGAGGCTGGGACTGGAGGTGGGAAGGGACAGCCAGGAAAAGCAGGGGGCTGTCCATGGAGCTTTCTCGTGTTCCAGAAACTATGTCTTCAGACCACATGGCTTCTGCAGGGCCTGAAGTGGGGGACAAGGCTGGGCGAAGAGCCGCACACTGGCCTGGCCCCCCCAGGTAGAGCAGATGGCAGAAGAGCCCCAGAGACCATCTCCCTCCCCACTGGCTCCAGGTCTGCTCTCGGGCCCTCCCTTCCTCCAAACAGCCAGCCCCTTCACCGCCTTGGGAGAGCCTCTGCAACTTGGCAGACAGTCTCGTACAGAGCAGGGCAGCCGACAGCTTGCCACGGGCATAGGCTCAGTCCAAAGCTCCACTTCCACCTCTCATTTCAGTACATCCCCATGCCAGTGCTGTACGGAGTCTTCCTCTACATGGGCGTGGCTTCCCTGAATGGCATCCAGGTAAGGCCCTCCCCTTGGTGTCGGCAGTCCACGACCAGGTCCATGTCACCAAGGCCCCAAGGCCCCAAGGCCCCAAGGCCCCAAGTGCTCACTTTCCCAGTTCAATGAAACAATAACAAGACTACCATTTACCATTTGCCAAGTAAAATGACTTGGCACTTTATAGGTGTTATATAATTAAGTCTGTAAAAGCAGGTCCTCTGATAACCAATTTTATAGATGAAGAAACTGAGGCTCTGAATCCAAAACCCAGATCGGGCTGACTCCGGTGAGCATTTCACTCCATGTCTGACTTCTCTAAAGTACCTCTGGCAGAAGAAAACATTTTGTTTCCTTCTTTACTTACCATGCAACAGCAGGATGTTTTGAATTATTGGTGTTGCAATGAAGTTGCACTTTCTTTGACTGCAGACAGTGCTCGCCTGCAGCCAGCGGCAGGGCTGGAGCCCTCACTCGGGGCCCAAGCCCTGAAAGACCTCCTGCTGTGTGTCCTCCTAAACCTCCGGTTCTCTTTCCGTGTGTCCTTAACGCCTGACCAGGGACTCCTCTCTATGAGGCCCCACCAAACCAACACTTCCCCCACACCCCAAGCCCCCAGCAGGGCCACCCGGGTCCCATCTACTGGCTGAGCCCCATGCTGTCCTCACCAGTTCTGGGAGCGCTGCAAGCTCTTCCTGATGCCAGCCAAGCACCAGCCGGACCATGCCTTCCTGCGGCACGTGCCCCTGCGCCGGATCCACCTCTTCACCCTGGTGCAGATCCTCTGCCTGGCGGTGCTCTGGATCCTCAAATCCACCGTGGCTGCCATCATCTTCCCGGTCATGGTAAGATGGGGCCGGCATCCCCCTCCCGTTGCATGGATTCAGCCTGGGTGGGTGTCCACAGGGAGGTCCTCCCTCACCTTCTCCACCCAGATGGCCCGGCCCTCTTCTCTTCTCAGGCAAGCACAGAACAAGATTGGGGTTGTAAGTCCAGGCCAGATGGGATGGGGAAACCAGAGAGGAGGGCAGGGGAAGAAGGCCTGTGACCCTGCAGTGAGGGGGCGAGCCCCCACCTACCCCCGGCCCAGGGGGCGAGGCTCAGCAAGAATGCAAAGGCCACCCAGTCTCCCCTACTCTGGGGCAGAGTGGAGAAGCTAGGCAAATACAACAAGAAAACTAAGGTCCTCACTGCTGAAATTCAGTATAAATCCTTCCACCACTCAAACTAAGTGAATTCGGAAAGATAAGTGCGGTGTAGGGTAGGGTGGGGGCGGGGTGGAAGAACTAGGATCAGTCCAAAGTCCCATGTCATTAACATGACATTTGAGGAAAGTGCATGAGAGTCCTGTGACTTTTCTAGCAAATTTTATTATATAAGTTTGAAAATATTCCAAAATAAAAAGTGAGAAGAATAAAAAAGCCAAAAACAAATTGCCTCCAGCTCCTAAATAACCCCACCAGAGGGAAGGAGCCCTGGGCCCTGGCTGGGGGAACTGGGGCCAATGAACTAACACCCAGGGAAAGCCCTGAGGGGCCCCCAAACCTGCAGGGCTGGAGTTGAGGCCAAAGTGAGGACACAGAGGTAGGATATGAAATGTGCCCTCCTGGGGGGGCTCTACGTAAGCGATTTCTGACCCGGGCTTCTCATTAGGGTCCTCAGCACCCAGCAGTGTGTGTACATATTAACAGCCTGCCAGGTGGTTTGATGCGAGCTCGAGTTTGAGGAGCACTGATTTAAAGAATAGCTGTAGTTCTCTAGCCCATGGTCTCTACCTGGCTCCCCGCCTCCGTCATCACAGGCTCTGTCTCCGTGGGTCACTGGTGGGCGTTGTCACTCGACTGCGGAAAACCTGACAGGATCCAAGGTGGGCAGGAGGCGGTGAATGATGGGTTGTGGGAGCTTTGAGATGGTTCCAAAGGCACTGTCCAGAACAAGTCGTTGAACATGGCTGACTGAGGCAGAAAAAACTGCCCAAGTTTGGGAACTTGAGCCTATAATTTTCTCTGAACTCTCACTGCAGATCCTGGGCCTCATCATCGTCCGAAGGCTGCTGGACCTCATCTTCTCCCAGCACGAACTGGCCTGGATTGACAATATCCTCCCAGAGAAGGAGAAAAAGGAGATGGATAAGAAGAAAAAGAGAAGGAAAGGGGCTCACGAGGACAGTGACGAGGAGGTGGGGAGGATGTGAGGCCTGGGCCTAGGGGAGAGGTCAAGAGACCCTTCCTCCACTTCTGCCGGGGCCAGGGATAGGGCAGCTCCGCAGGTGGCCTGCGGCGACCCAGCCCAGGAGAGCTGAGGCTTCTGCTCACCTTGGTCTGGGGTGCTGAGAGCTTGTCTGTTTATGTGGCTGTGTCAGGGTGGGCCAGAGTGAAAGAGCACCCCACGCAGGGAAGTGTTGGTTGGCTAAGCCCGCCCTTTCCCATTCCTACGGGCTCCGTGGGGCCATTTTCAACAGCGGTGCAGCCCTTGAGGGAACAGGGCCGAGCCTGGCTCCACTTGGAGGTTGTAAGGACTGAATTCTAAAGAATGGAGCAGGCTCGGGGGAGGGGTTTGATGGGAACTTACTCATACCCTGAGCTCCTGGACAGACGGGAGGACTGGGGACAAGGCTTGCTTGGTCCTGCCCCTCAGGTTTCAGGGAGTGAGATGGGGGAAGAGGGATGTGTCCTCAGTGAAAGGAGGTTGACCACATTCTCCAAGTGCCCGAAACCACTCGGTGGCCCTGACTACCCCTCTCTTCTCCCATGTTTCCTTCCTGCCCAACCTCCCCAAACACTCAGGGAGTCAATAGACAAGAAGCCAGTCCAGAACTTACAGTAAATCACAAAATGTTAGGCAAAAAGATTGCCTAGTTCAACTACTCATTACAGATGATGAAACTGTCCCCCAAAAGGGAAGTGATTCACCCAAGACGGACATATGGCTAAATGTCCTAGAGGGAATTAAGAAAACCATTCCGGACTTGGACTCTGATCATTTCCGGTATATTAAGCTGCCCGTGACATCTCCTAATATCATGCCTGGCTCCCATTCTCCCAGTCTGACTTAAAACCACATCCCTGCATCATCCTTGAATTGTTCTCCTAGTGATGTTGCCTTTTGCAGATCGAAACTGTTCTTAGGTGAATCCTTGCTGACTGATTGGTGGCGATGAAGCCCATCTTCTGATGATAGTCAGAAACCCAAACTCCCCTGGTCCTAGTTACTTCCTCCTCCAGGAAGGGCCCTTCATTCCTTCACATTTTTCATTGACAGTTCAGATGATTTGCAGAGATAGATTCTGAGAACAAAGAAACTGAGAGTCTAAGTGCCTTTTAAAGAAAAATACTTATTCTTTCATTGATTCATTCAATAAATATTTGAGTGGCTACCATGTGCCCGAAACTATTCCAGGGTTGGGGAAAAATATCTCTGGATTGTTGATCTATTCAATGGAAAAACGGATTTAATTTACACAAATTCATTTTACACACGTCCTCACACAGCATCAATGTGAGGTTCACTCCCAAGTGACGAGTCATCACTACAGTTGAAACTGTTCTGGGTGATGTTCCCGGGAGAGGTCCGTCCCGTCCAGGACAGCACACTCACCGTGTGATGTGCCCTCGGTGGGCCCAAGAGCGTTTGCAGCCCCCCTAACTGTTTAGTCTGGATATAAAGATGGCAGTTCGCACACTGTGGGTGTATGTATTTTCTGTCTTGGAAAGAAAGCCAAAGCTATTTTATTGGTGGTGTTTATCAGCTTTTCCCACTGTTTCTCTCCAGCCCCAGTTCCCTCCTCCCTCAGTTATAAAGATCCCCATGGAAAGTGTCCAAAGTGACCCCCAAAATGGTATCCACTGCATTGCCAGTAAGTAAAACACATGGCGTCTTTCCCTTCCTTACTACTAACCCTCCACCTCTTCCTCAAGGAACTTCCATCTTTAATTCAGGGGATCTAATGGTCTTAGATGCTAGAGGACCACTGTGCTAGGCAGAGTTCAAACAGAACCACACCATGAGGATTGGGACTCCAACCAGAGGGAAAGCTCAGACCAACCCTGCCAATTCCAGTGACCAGTCTTCACTCTAGGCAAAATTTCTCATTCCTTCCTTTGCCCTGGTGCCCCCAGATGCCTGTGGCACCACCTGGTCCGCTCTTGCATTGTTTCAGACCACACTCATATGAACATGACCCACTAAGCCTCCCATGTTTCCCAGGGATTATTGAGATGAATGAGAGCTCAAATCCAAGCTGAGCTGTCCTTTAGAGAAACGGGTATATTGCACTTGGATTATAACTTAGAAGGTCCCAGTAGTTGGGCTGTTATTCTGTACAAGTCACAAGCATCTCGCACCTGCTGAAAGCATCTTGGGCCTCCTGGGATGGGTAAGGTGTTGCTTATGAAGACCTTGGGGGATTCTGTTGCTGCCTTTACCCCCTCACAGCCTCAGCTCCCTATGAGTAGAGAGTCCAGTCATTAAGACAGCACAGCTTGAGTTCCCAACCTGAGTCCAGACCCCGTTGCCCCAAAGACAGAGCTCGCCACTTTCCTCAAAGACCCAGACAGGGGATCCTGCGGGCCCCGTCAAGAGCCCTTGAACGGCTTCCCATCACTCTCCATCAGATGTGTCTTTGATCTTCTCATTCTTCTTCTCTCTTTCCTATTTGTGTAATTCTATCACCTTTTCTCACCCTTCCCTGGCCCTCCCCATCCCTCCCACCCACCTAACCTGGCTGAGCCTTCGAGGTGAAGGAATGACTAAATCACCCATCCCTGTGAGGGCCCGGTGTTCCTCTTATGCAGTGTTGGTTGGCCATGGGACTAGAGGATAGAAAGGAGAAGAAATGGGCGCCGGAAGTGCTGGAAAAAGAGGATATACTCCAATATAGTCCTCAAGCCTGCTCCACACCTGACATTTTAATTTTCCTGCCAGGAAAAAGATCTTCCAGTTGGAGTTACTCATTCTGACTCTTCCTTCAGTGACTCAGAACTTGATCGCAGGTAACAGCCATGAACCTGTTGGATAAAACACTAAATAAGGGCGGGAAGGTTGAGGGCCTAGGACCTCCCAGGCTGGCCAGTAGCTCAGGAAAAGACCTCTGTGGCCCACCATGGAGAGATAGGCTTACAGGCCTGATTATTTGGTGTCCAGTAACAAATTTTCCCTCTTATTGAAAAAACAACAACAACAACAACAACAACAAAAACTCCACATAATTACAATGCAAAAAGGTATTCAACCTTAGAAAAAGAAATTATTATAAGATATTAGGTAAAATGGAAAGTAAAAATAAATACTGAAAAATAGAAAGCAACATAGGGGAAAACTAGATATGACTTAAATATATATTGTTGAAAGCCAGAATAAAGGAACTCTAAGGGTCAAAATATCAGGTAATCTAGTGCTCTGTGGAATAAAATAACAGCATAGTTAATTAGCAAAAGTCAGAAAAGGTATCAAGGAAAGTTAACTAACTATCAAAGATTAGGTGGAGATGAGAACAGTCCAGAAAGGATTCGACACCTGGTCCCCAGGAGTCCCCTGCCAACAGTGTAATTCCCACCTGCTCTAAGGGGGAAGCCGCCCGTGAAGAAAATGGGACTACCTGATGGTTGAAAACACGGGGTGCTCAAAACTGGAAAAGCAATTCAGAGGCAAGAAAGTCGGCCTCAGTTCCTGCCATGGAAGAGGGTAGGGGCAGTCCTGCTTGTCCACTGTGCCCTGAACTGGGCAGAAATCACCCCGTGCTGGGCCAACAGGAAAAGCACAGGCTGTCCAAAGTCTAGAGGCAGACAAACCTTCGCTTACGTGCACTCTCTCAAGAGGCTTTAGGAAATGTGTACGGGATCTTCTGAGTTGTAAGTCAGAGCTGTTATCACACGCCGGGATGAGGAGATGCTCATCACCAGCACAGGCCGCCCAGGCAGCGAGCCCAAGGCTGCTGTAGCCCAGGAGCATCCTGTGTCCCGATGACGCCTCTGCCTGCCTTCTCTTCCCACCTCCCCAACCAAGGCTCTTACACCCTTAAAGTCACCCACCTTTATATGTAAATGTGTTAAGGGAAAAAGCAGTCTGTCTATCCTGACTTTTCATTTTAAAGTAGCCTACACTAAATTGAATCTCTAATTATGCCAATTTCAGTCAGTGGAGAGAGAATTTGGACCAAGACAGGGCATTTAAAAAACGCTGTTAAATGACGCAAAGCGTGGGACAAGGTCAGAACAGCAGCAGATTTAGTAACTGGCAGTGGCACCTCCCAGCTGCACCAGTGTTTTACCAAATCTGTGAAAGCAGATGGAAGCAGAGACCACTAAGCAGCAGGATTCCGTTTCTGTAAAGAAAAAGGCTTAGCGACATGATGTAGTTTAACAACGCTTAAGCATCATGATCTCCCAGGCAGAGGCTTAATCCCTGGGGTTACAGAAAGACGGGCACGTGAACGAGGACACCCAGCACCTTGTGCCAAGAACAATGGAGCACAAGTAAGAGAAACAACAGAGGTCTAAGGGATGATTTGCCTAGTCTGGACCACCTAGGAATGACAGACAGGAGTGGAGAGCGCGGAGGGAGAAATGGGCATTTCAGGCCACGAGAATAGGCTGGAAATACCATTTGAAAACAGACCACACACTCAGGGCAAAGAACACAAGGGTGGATGGAGCAGTCACACTATGAGTAAACAGGAGCGTGGGCACAGGAGCCTGCCGCGCTACGGAGCTGGGAGACTGTGTTTTGAACAGTGGGAAACCATAGGAAAACTTAGGCAGGGGAACCAGAGAGGTTTGTGATCCAGAAAGTTCACTTTGGCAGCAATATGAACAATAGGGTGAAACAGGACAAGAACAGTACTGATTACAGCCGAAGACCAAGCAGATAGGCTATTGCTAGTTCCTGTGATGTGTTAAGATTTCCTAGGCAAAGACAGACCTACTTGCATTTAGAGCCCTGCTCTGGGGGATAGCACAGAAGAGACCAAACACTAGATAAAACATGCTCCCCTCCTTTTTCTCGTCCAGCATCACCTTGCACTTCAAAATTTCCTGTCCAGCTTCACCTGCTTTCAACTACTCACAGAGCCCAGTGTTCATGGTGCCACAGGTGAAGATAGAGATGGAGCCAGAGTGTGACTTTACAGACACGGACATGTTTGGAAGAGAAGCTGACGGTGAGACCACCCTCTAGGACACAGCATCCGCAGATGGGGCACAGAGCGAGGGCACGGTTCAGTCTCCATTGTAGGGGTCTGGGCCACAACACTGGACTTTTCTGAGCCTGTTTCCTTATTTACCACACAGATCCATTATTCTGCTTGATAGAAAACTGGAGATCTGTCAGTGTAAAGTACTACTTAGGTGCAAAGCTCTTCCCCTTCCCTTTGTAGTTATGAAATAAAGCAAAATGTTATATCTTATTTTAAAATGCAGTCCAGCATAGAAATTATAACCTTTCTTTTGAAATGAAAAAAAAAAATGCTTACCTCCCAAAACCATAGTTAAGGTAAAGGGGCAATAGTCCATTTTTATTTAAAATAAATTATCAGTTGAGAATGTTTTTGAAGTGTCTAGATGATTTTGAAAGAACAATTAAAATACTCTTACTTCAATAGAGCAAGGTTGAAAGAATTTGTCTTGCAATTTTGCATATTAGGAAATGCTTAAAGGTCCTGTCTGTTCTCTCCATCTCATTCCATTTGCTAAGGATGTAGGAAGAGTTTGGCCTGTCAGCATTATGGGCCTTGCTCTGGCACAGAAGTGTGACTGGTGCTCTCCCAGACTGAAAAGCCAGTTTCAACGTCTGTTAAAGAACCAACAATTTGAGTAGATGTTTTTAAAATGATTATTAGTGTAAAATCTGAAACCACATTAAATCAATAAAGTGATCCTTTGCATTAATATCACGGTTTTCCATTCCCAGGATCCAATTTCTGGGCATGTAGGTAGTACTTCCTGCAAGTTTTCAATGGCCTGATTCCCAAAGTCAAACTCCCATTCACATGAACATTGCATGCCAGGCAAACCTGATGTCAAATTCTGGAAGATTATAACTTTGTAATATTAGACTAGTACTTTAAAGGAATGACTGAAAGCAAGTTGGATAGATTAAAACCTGTAATTAATGAAGCAAACCCTTTCCTCATAAAACAAGATCAATCTTTCATCTTCAATCCATGTTTAACAAACCTCAACCATGTTTATTTAGCAACTGCTATGTGCCTCACAGCCACAATGCATCTGACATAAAACAACTAAGGATTTGAATCTTGAGTTAATCACTTTGGTTAGAGTTACATTTACTCGAGATGACAAACGCAGGTGCTTTTTCTTTATTGCTTCCTATTTTTTAAAAGACCGATGACACTAGATTAACACCTTGAGTACCAGAAGAGTTAAATGTCTCTGTAATTCCCAAAGCTTAGTACTGGTCCATAGAAGTCTCTTAATTTTTAAATTAAATCTCCGAGCTTCCTTTCAAGGGATTCTGCCAAGAAGTAAAGCCCTATACCTCTGCCACTGCTGACAGCAGCAGAATTACTTAGCTGCTCACTAATCCAGAGCCATCGCCTGAGTTTAAGCATAAACTCTTCATCTTCATCTAGACCAGTCCTGGGAGAGCTAACAATCTACCCTTAACATTTCACTCTTAAATCTTGGCTAACTTTCAATAGCACTTTGTCCAAATTAAATTGTAGAAATGTTATGGATTCAGGAGTAAAAGTGCTTGATTAATCAAACAAGCTGAAAAACAATTTATTTTTGTTGTAAATTGATCACTGGAATTTTCATCTTATATGTCATTTATGTTTTGTATATACATGAACATTTTAATTTTGATAGCCTTTAACAGGTTGACATATTATTTCTCTGTGCAGTAGAGGTCAGTACTTTTTTCCACTTGTAACTACAATTCAATAAAATGTAATCCTGTCTGCTCATCTTGCTCCATGTTTAATAATTGAGGTAAGTCAGCAGGCTGGCTGATGGACACCAGCTCCATCTCACTTACAGAAACATCTCCAGCAAACTGTCATCTTCTTTCATGTCCAGAAAATTATCCGAATAAAGTCAGCTGGCAGAGGAACAGGAGGGAATAGGTCACCTCCTCATTGTTCTCCTTTCTCTGTCTGCCCCAAGTTGCCTGCAACTGGAGCAGCTTCTGCCTGTGTGAGAGCCAAACTACCCAGTCCTGGTGGGGAAGACACAGGGGCCTACCCCAGCCTCGAAATGCGCACAGCCAATTCCTTCCAATCTGTCACCTCAAACACACACACAAATTTAAAAAATGTTTACACACACACACACACACACACACACAGAGGGAAGGAGGGAAAGAGAGAGTCCATTATATCTTGTGATATAAGACTAAATGGACTAGGCTGGTTTCTCCACAGCTCTTTAAACCATCTTGTTTAAGACATAGGTGTGGGTATTACCAAATAAAGAAATAGCTAGATCAATTTTATCCAATGAGAAAAATTAACTATGGTTAGGTCACAACTAAGATGATACAACAGCAGGGAAGTATTTCAGAAACTCATATCATACCAGTCAGAAGTGTTTTATTAAAACAAACAAACAAAAATCTTTAATCAGAAAGTCAGATGAAATTCAATATTAACGCAAGGTCTCAAAAACTGATTGGGGAAAGCCAATAAATAGGTGCATCTGAGAAAAGCAGGCAGCTGCTGACAATTCTTTGGTGGAAAAGTAAGTTGCATACTTATACAAGCTGCCCTGATGATCATCAAGCCCAAGTTTTGCTTTTCAAAAACAGGTTTCGAGACCTACCAAAGAAACCACACAGGTAACCCCGACAGTACAAAAACTGAACAATGAGGTTTATAAGAAAAACCAAATAGGATAATATACATGAATAATTTATAAAGTAAGCCTTTTGATCCCAGAAAACTAAAATGGGGAGGCTTCATCAATGGTAACATATATAAAACAAGAGCTAACAGCACATGGAACAACCATAGCCATTTTCCCGAAGACTGACTAAGCTATAAAATGACAGGATACTATTAACATGTAGCTTTTATTCTGGTTATCAGTCAACACGTACAAAATTAGGGTAAATTCCTTTCCACTCATGTACAATCATTTCTTCCTTCTTACTTTTTCCCTAATTTTCTCTAGCAACATTTTTTCCTTTGGTTTGACCAGCTGAACTCAAAAGGTTTGGAACCTAAAGTGAGTATCAACTTTTATTGGAATAGCACTTGGGAAATGCAGTCCTAGAAAAGGCAGATCGTAACTGAAGCGGCCTGACCAAGTTAAGCAGCCATTCTCAATGACAATGTCCCCCATGGCAATCACTGAGTTAATGGCTTCTCTTATGGCTAGGTCACATGACCCAGCTTGACAATGGGTGCTCCCTGGTAAGGTACTGAAGACCTCTGTGTGCAAACACCCACCGTTTAATTTCAACTTTCAATAAATACAAAACATCGTATAAAACCATGTCAGTAGAATAAATAAAAAATACTGCATTTCTATTGGTCTGTTTTGTCTCTTGAACTGACTTCGAGTACTGTTCATGACACAGAAGACACAATAATTAATTAGTCGCCACTCCACGCTCTTTAGGCTTCAGTACTTCCTGCTCTTCAAGTCTCAGCACCTTTTTTGCAGCAATAATGGTATTTTTCATTAGCATCGCCACTGTCATGGGACCAACACCTCCAGGGACGGGAGTGATGTAACCAGCTTTCTTCCGGACTCCTGTACAGAAACAAGAGAGGCAGACTGCTTTAATTTTGACAAAGGAAATGTGTGTATTTTAACATATCATGGAAGAAGTACTCAAAGAAAAAGCAAAAATATTCAAAAGCACTTTCATAAGCCTCAAACTCATAAAAATATCACATCAAATAACTCAGGAATAAAGGCTTTTGGACATAATAACAGAATAACATGCACATAACAAGCAGAATCGTTTGATGAATATTTATACATCTAAATAACCTGTAATCTACCAGTCACGCTTTTTCCTCCATATCAAAAAAGAAACATCTCAATAGGTTAACTGTACGGGAGGTATACCTATAAAAATAATAACAAGCATTGCCTCAATTAATACCTACCTACAATATTTTCTTAATTTTACTCTATTTATCTACTATATTTATTTATACTGTTCGCCCAAAGTACCAAACAAACTAATTTTCAGGAAGTAAGAAGCAAGATTTTTTTTAACCCAATTTTAAAGAGAAAATACTTAGATATTTAGGCTTGGTTCTGACAGCTTTAATAGAGAGAGAAAGCTAGAAATAGGGATATCAGCATAAAACTCAGATAAACATAATTAAGAACTGAAAGGAGGTATCTACTAGCAAATTCCAAAGTTTCAATAATATGGCTTTTTCCTGGATTGTTTTAACATTCCAGGTCTGGGATCTCCCCTCTCAATGTGAAAATGAGAAATCTGTAGAACTCTCTAGGAGACTCAATGGTTTAGGAAAATCATTTCCTTCAATTTTCAGATGTTAAAAAGTCTTAACAATAAGTTGTTTTAATTATGAAATGACTCCACGGAAATACAATTCCCTGAGAAGTTTATACCCGTTCTCCATTATTTTATTATAGAAACACCTAAAATAATTCTAATGTCTACCTTTTTTAAAAAAAGATTTCTTTTAATTCTTATGGAAAGCATTTTTCCCCTTTTTCACAGAAAATTGATCTTTACAGCCAAAGGTTAGAATATCTTTTCAGGTACACGAATCTTATCCTTTTAAGCAATGATTCTTTTCAGTATTTTTTTTAATGTATTTACTTTTCTCTGTGCCATTGAGTGACAGCTGCCACTGGCACAGTCCCAGGGCAAGGACGCACTCAAGGGTTTTCTTTCAGCACCAGCTACCAAATCCCAGCCCCACTGCCAGGGGGAGGACCTGTGAAAGTGCTATATATTTTTTGTGATTTATTTTATTTTTTATTGAATTTACTGGAGTGACATTGGTTCATAAAATTACATAGGTTTCAGGTGTACAATTCTATAGTATATCACCTGTATACTGTATTGTGTGTTCACCACGCCAAGTCAATGAAAAGCATTTTTTAAAAATATATGTTTATCTTTTTTCCCATTACCTGATACCCCCCACCCTCTAGCAATCGAAACACTGTTGTCCACATCCATGAGTGCTTGGTCCTTTTTTCCTCAATTCCTCCACCCCTGAAAAAAGCATTTTAAACGGTATTACCAGGGTAATACAAGTTTGAAAGTTAAAGAAAAAGTAAATGATCAATTCTAAATGTCCATTAAAGGTAGTATTTGTTGATTTTATATTTTTTAAAAAATTATACTATTTACCTTCAAAATCTACATCTCCAACTAACTTGGGTTTCGCAGTAATAGGATCCAGAACTCTATTTATTCCCACATCAATGACAGCTGCCCCTTCCTTGATCATATCTGCTGTGATCAAATTTGGAATGCCTGGAAATGGAGACAGGGATGATCATTTTAGTACGGAAAAGAAGATTCCGCCTGTTAGATTCTTATGTAATTTCAATTGCAAGAGACCTGGAAGAAATAATTAGCTCGTTTTATAAAAAACCTACAAGAACAACCCTGGCTGGTGTGGCTCAGTGGATTGAGTGCTGGCCTGTGAACCAAAGGGTCGCTGGTTCAATTCCCAGTAAGAGCACATGCCTGGGTTGTGGGCCAAGTCTCCAGTAGGGGGCACGTGAGTGGCAACCACAAGGCAACTGCACATTGACATCTCTCTCCCTCTCTTTCTCACTCTTTCCCCCTCTCTAATAAATAAATAAAATCTTTAAAAAACCAAACCAAACCAACCCTACAAGAACCATTAACCAAGGAAACACTTAAACTTCATATAGTAAATAGAAATCTTTTGAGGCTATAGAAATAACATTCATCTATCTAGTCTACAATGAAATGACAGAAACCACTATGCCAACCACAACACTTTCCTCATATTGTAGGTCACTCACAGTGTCGTCCTAGGGCAGTGGTTTTCAACCTTGTTCATCTTCTGGCACACATAAACTAATGACTGAAATTCCATGGCACACCGAGAAATATATTTTTTGCTGATTTGATGAAAATGCAGGTATAATTTTGATTCATTCACTCTGGATGGCTATTGTTATGCTGGCTGTCGTCACTTTTTTATTTGACAAACTAAGGGAAAAGAGGTCAGTGCCCCTGACTAAATGGTCACGTGTTGCATGTTTTAAAACTTCCTGCAGCGCACCGGTGGGAAATCGCTGTCCCAGGGTAACAAGGAATGGGGTGGCGGTGAGGAGGCCAACTCTGAGGGGAGAGGTCTGTCTGCTGATGCCTGTCCGTCCCCTCCCTGGTGTCCTTACCTGCAGCAGAGACCACAATATCTGCAAGAATTGTATGTTTCTTCAGCTGCTCTTTGGGAGTGTATCGATGAGATATTGTGACAGTGGCATCACCTAGAAGTTAAAAATTAAGCCTCTTGATTTCTGAGTCAAACCTAGGATGGGACTAGGTATCAACGGGGCAAATCACTGTAGAAATTCAACATCTCTGAAGAAATAATTGACTAAATCCAATGCCATATTTTTCTGGACAACCAATTATCTTTTTTTTTTTTTTTTAATTAATACTCAATTTCTTGTAACTTTTACTTGTTAGTCTTAGCTCCACTCTTTGGAATCATATATAACTAGATTTATTCCTTACCCTATTTAACAATTTTTCAAGGATTTTTAACTTTCTAAATGAAATATCATTAGAATTACTCCAGGTTTGTTTGTTTTTGTTTTTTAAGTGTGCTAAGAGATATCTGGAAATATCTTAACATTATTTCTGATATAATCATGTAGAGTCATATTATGATAATCATATGATAAGTGATTTGAGGACTTTTCTCAAGCAAATTAACAAAATTTAACATAATGACACATTACAGTCACATTAATTTAATCCTTTGCAATGGTCTAAGATTTTTTTCCTACCAAATAACATAGAACAGGATACTAACTTTGAGTTAAGAATTGTTTTTTAGCTCCAACTATCAAAACATTAACTAAAAATGTCTAATTGCCTACAACCATGCTTATACTCAAAACTCAGATTCATTTCTGAGGTATATCCATTGTTGAACGAGTTCCATAATAAATGAATATAAATAAATTCCCAAGTGACACTGAGTACAGCTTCTCCTACAAAGATTACACCCTAAATATCTGTTAACAAAATTGCAACAAATGCAAACACAAATACAATGTCTCCTTGGAAGTTTAACAAAGTTGACACTTCCAAACACCCACAAGGGAGCCTGTGAAGGTTCTCACTTCAGGGAGAAGCAACTGAAAGCAACTTGCTTACCGCCAGGACGTTCGTGGGCTCCGTCAGTGTGTAGTAACATTGCAATGGGCATTCCGACATTTTTTGACCTTCCAGCTACAACCACATTCTTCCCAAGGGTTGGAATGCCTATTAAAATAATAAATAAATAAATAACACACACACATATATTTACACGCGCACGCGCACACACACACACACACACACACATTTGCTTTAAAAGCGATGCCATACTGTCTCAGGGCACCAAAGGAAAAGGAAGGGGACAGCCTAGGATGTGAACCTAATTGTGACAGCAAAAGAACTCTAAGCGTATTGCCTCATCAAACGATTGGCATTATCACTCCTACACATAGTGAAGTTTAAAGAAAATGTTTTGTACCCTACAAAATGTTACATGAATGTGCACTAGCACCACTGTTAAAATTTAAAGTTTCCTTCACTGAGGCTTCCGGATGAAATAACTAAAACAGTTGTAGGCAACCGCTAAAAGAGAAAAGCTCTGGGGAATGGCACGAGGTCATGGGTGGGAGTTTTCACTCTTTTACCATGTGCAAGTACTGCTTTTATAATACTACCACAGACATACAACTTGGGGTACGCTTACCAGTTCGCTTAATTATTTCCCACACACCCCACGGGGTAGCCGGTAACATGGAATACTGGTCCAAACACATTCGCCCCACATTAATTACATGAAAGCCATCCACATCCTTGTCTGGAGAAACAGCATTGCAGATCTTTCTCTCATCTATGTGGTCTGAAAAGAAAGCAGAGCAGTGGCCTTAAGTCATGGTTGCATAGTTAGTACTGCTTGACTCCAGGTTATCTGGTTTGGTGCACAAATCTGTTCTCCTTCTACAACTTGGTTCTGCTTGATTCCATGACTTATTTCTTCCATCTGCACAGAAGGAACACATCAAGCAAAGCCAAATGCCAATATCAAAGCCAATATCCTCTTGTACAACTGCTTGTCTGTACTGGTTTTTGTATCAAGATCTCAATGCCAAATCAAGGAGTTAACTAGTATTCTGACATGGGGGAGGTTAAAATTATTTTTCCTCCTAACTTTGTAAAGTGTTCTGGCTGAACTAATAATCAACTTAACATGAGACAGAGTAACAAGAGAAAATATCCAAATTTATTACATATGTATATATGCGGGATCCATACGAATATGAGACCCAGGACGGGTTGGGCAGTTAAGGCGTCTGTGCAACCTTGAGCTAAGGAGAGGCAGTGTGGTGGTTGGGGACTGCAAAGGGCGGGAGGGGACAGCAAAGGGCGCGAAGGTAATTCACATGGAGATGAATGGAAAAGCAAATATTTGGTAAATACACGTTTGCTGGGCCATCTTTACCAACAAGATACAGAGAAGACTTTGACCAAGGGGCTTGCTAGATTATATCACACCTAGAACACATTAAACCATAGTTACCGGTGATGCTATCTCCCTCTTTTTGGAGCAGGTCCTCTATCTAAATTCTTTTAGGCAGTTCAAGGGAAGGTTAAAGGTTCTGCGGGAGTCTTTTGTTTCTTGAAAATAACCAGCTTAAAATAATCAATATCCCCAATGGCATATTTTAGGGTGGCAAACTCTGCTCAGTGAGTAGGCCTGCCCCATATTTAATAAAACATTCACTCAAGTTTACCTCCCCTTTGAGTCAAATTTACACAAGCAGCCAGCTGTGTAAAGTAACCAAGCCTCTCCACTCCCCAGAAATCATTTTAAGTGGTGGAGCCCAAAACCCACCTGGAAGGGGCAGCTGAACAAGGAGGCCATCTACTTTATCATCGTTATTTAGTTTGTTGATTAAATTCAACAGTTCTTCCTCCGAAATTGAAACTGGTTTCACAATTGTCTCACTGTTAATTCCTGTAAGAAAATTTTGAAGTTAAAAAATATTGAGGCATTTGAAGAGCAATGCTATGTTGCCTGCCAGTCTTCTACCGCTGAAGTTTTTTACTATCGCACTCACCCTGGTAGCCGAAAAGCTTGAATGAGCTCAAAAGGAACATAAAACAGTAGCTTCACAAATACATACACTAGAGAAGGCTGGCTTGACATTTTCCATATATTATTCTATGTAATCCTCATTAACCTCATTCTATAGACAGGACACTGAGGCACAGTGAAATTGGAATAAGCCAGCCAGTGACAAAGCCAATCTTCCTGTTCCAAAGTCCCTCTTTTCCCACTGGAGCATGGTACCTCCCAATGTTTTAGAAAGCCACGGCTTGCTCTTTTCTAGAGGGATTTAAAGGTTTTCCAATGAGAAGGGAGGTCTCACTCTTCACTAGTAAAGAATAGAGTACACCAATTGAAAAAAAGAAAAACAGGTAAGAGCATACCAAGGGCTCACAGTCCAGTATCACTGCCCAGCCACACCGGTCCTTTCGGCAGCGCAGGGCACTTGCTCAGACTACTGACCCATGGGTGAGCCCACCCACTTCTGGTCTGCCCACACGCAAAGTCTGTGCCACAGTGAGACCTAGAACACAAGTCTCCCATCACCCAGACCCATGCCTTCCGCATTCAAAACTTCAACCACTTTTAAACTGCAGGATTTAATTGGCGTCGCCAACTGGTGAAGAAATCAAAAGCTATTTCCCAGAAGTCAGAGTCATTCATTTCCTCCAACTCTATACTATGTCCTAGGCTACATCACTGAGGTCTCCCCAGTCTTCCCCCTAACACTCTGTTGCCTTAATCTACAAGTGCTCAAACACCCCAATACTCTCATTGCTGCTCTAGGAAAGCAGACGTAAACTGCGTTCAAGGCCACCTGTCCAATGTTAAAACTAAGAAACAGGCAAAGATAAGAAAAACCATAGTTCTTCTGACCTAATTATAAGCCTCCCCAACAGATACACCCTGATCTCTTTTTGACACAGTTCTGGCTGTAGTTCAATCACATGAGCTTCCTCAGCTTGGGTTTCTACTCAGAAAAAAAGAAAAATAAATTACAGTGGAGTTTGCTTCAAAGAATCCTCAATTTAAAAGCAGTTGGGATCTGAGAGCGACACATACCCACATCTGCAGCGGCCCTAGTTTTGTTGAGGACATAGGAGTGACTTGCAGGATTCTCACCAACCAGAACCACACTCAGGTATGGCCGTTTGTTGCCCGATGCCACCCACTCTTCCACCTCCTGACGCACTTCCTGCTTGATCTGTTGAGCAAGTTTCTTTCCAGAAATGACAACAGCTTCATTTCTGCAGAAGAAAAGAGAGTCACAAAACCAAATACTGGCTTGAATTTTTATAAAAAAGGTCAGACTACAAAAAGAGTTATTAAATACCCAAAATTTTGAGGGGTGGGAGGAGGGGGAATTGGAGGAAAGTGATCAAAAGGTACAAATTTCCAGTTATAAGATAAATAAGTACCAGGAATGTAATGTACAACATGATGATTATAGTTAACACTGCTGTGTGATATACAGGAAAGTTGTTAAGAGAGTAGATCTTAAGAGTTTTCATCACAAGGAGAAAAATTTTTTTTATTGTACCTGTATGACATGATGGATATTAATGAAACCTATTGTGGTCATCATTTCACAATATAAGTAATCAAGCCATCATGCTGTACACCTTAAACTGACACTGTGGTGTATGTCAGTTATTTCTTAATAGCATTGGGAAAAAATACCCAAAAATTAAAGTTTAGATTAAAATACATGGTGCCTAATCTGAGGAACAAGTGAAATGGGAAGAACAAGTTCAAGGTGGGAAATCTGTATCCAACTATGTGTTTAGGACAATAAAGTTGATTGAAACAGCTACTATCATTAATCTGAAGCTCAAGAGTTTACGTATCTGGCAGCTAGTACTTGGTGAAGCTGGGCCTCATATCACCTCTGTCTGAATCCAGAGTCTAGGTCCTTCATGCCACAGAATCCTGCCTCCTGATGATTCACAAATTGATAGGCAATTTACACACACATAAACTGATAGTGTGTGTGTGTGTGTGTATTTGTTTTAATTTGCATTGTTTATTTGACCCTTTCACCACTATGAGGTTAAATAGTATTTCCCATATGCTAATATACCATTTGTAGTTTGTGTTTTGCCTGTGTTGTTAGCAGCCAGTCACATGACAAAGGGAAGAGCAGTCAGATGGAGGGAAAATTGCTGGGGTTGGGCAATGAGGAAACTCGGGATCTGGAGAAGCCTCCAGTTACCAAAACCACATGTACATCTTCGAAAGGCTTTAACCACAATAGGAACTAGTTATACAGCTCTTTCTGGGTTCCAATATGGAAGATTCCTGGTTTTCTTCTTTCCACACAAATCCTTATAAGTTCCCATTCCTTAAAGTAGGATAAGCATCTGTTCCTTGGGCAAAAAGATGCCACTGAAAACAAGTCTTTACGTTTGTGCTCCCAGTTTCATGAGGAATGCTCCAATCGCAAGGCCAATGAATTACAGTTGTTTGAAACATTAAAACAATCTATTTCTTCTTATGGCACATATTTAATTCTCAAGGATAACATCAAGGTACTCGATGTCTTGTATGGTCAGATAGGATGAATTCTGAAGGCCTGCTAATTAAAATAGAATTTTAAAGTTTTAACAGCCTTTAAGACTTCAACGCCTGCTTTTTATTTGCACTATTACTTTAAATCTTAATGTCTTAGATACACTGCAGTCATTTTATACCTAAACCTTATATTAATCTGTATTTGCATCTTGTGAGATGTTAAGAAAATATAATTTTATAGCTAACCAAATACTTTTACCCAGATTTCATGCAATAGTACTAGCATAGCACAAAATAATGATAGCATTTCATATATACCCATGGTACATTAAGGAACTGAAAACATGTTACTATTTACAAATCCATTTCAGAACTAGAGTTGAAGGGGACTTCATTGAAAGGGCTTTGCTGATACAAATACCCAGCAACATGCCTGATCTATATTAGTTCCAGGAATACCTGCCCTAGCCCAGAAATGCTTTCAAGACCTTAGGACACTATAGAGTGAAAGATTACTTACACAGGGCTTAGGATACTCATTTAGATTGAATGAAATAACATATATAAACTTCCAGGCACATATATTCAATAAAAATCAATTTCTCACTCTCTTCTATTGGTTAAATTTATATTCGCACATACATACGAAGGTACCCTTAATATATAATAGATACATAAATATGAATGCTTACTATGCAGTAGATGTATTTATATACAGAGATACATACATAAATATCCAGTGAGAAAGACTTAGCTTACACTTTGTTAAAAAGCTCCTTTTGAAAGCAATAAACTTAGAGAAAATGGTAACAGCACATTTGGGCTAAGAATGCTACACTGACATTAGGAACACATGGTTCTAGGAGAACCCAGTGTTCCAAGTCCTAAAGGCAGGTTCTGGATGTTATGCCAATTTGCTTTAAAAAAAATTGTCAAAAAGTACAACAATAAAAAAAGCCACAATGCACCGTGCCTGAATATTTCTCATAATGTAGCTGTTTCATCCCTCCTCTGCCAATCAGACTCTACAAAATGTGAAACACAGTCCTGCAAGTAAGTCATTACTTAACTTCCCATCATCTTTTTTTTTTGCCAAAGGGCATATGAAGTAACTGCTGCACCCAAATAAACAGAAATACAGACTCAGCTCAGTTCCACAGGAAATTCAAAATGTGTTTACTATGTTAGCTAATGTTACTTAGTTCGCAATCAAGCGCTTTCACAAATGTGTTTAGAAAAATTCCCATTAAAATTATGAACTAGAAAAAATTCATGAGGATTAGTCAAATAAAATTCAAAACTAAGATCCAAGCCAGTAGCATCTTCACTTTCCTCCTAATTCAACAGCTAACAGTACTGTAATTTTCCATGAAAAATGAACATTTAAGTGAATTTTACAATTCATGATCAGGTTACTTTAGAAAGAAACTTCATGGATACTAATTTAGAAACTAGTATCCACTAATTAATAGAACCAGAAATGAGTGAATACACAAAGCAGGATGGAACTAACATCTACTATACACTAGATACTTTGCTAAGAGTTTTGCATATATTATTCAGTTACCTTGGGGCTAGTATATTAACCCTGCTATGCAGAAGGGGAAACTGAGGCTAGAAGAAACAAATTCAAACTTCTGCCTCCAAAGTCCATTTTTCCCTATACCCCATTGTCTCCTAGACTACAGAAGTCTCCCTCTAACCATGAGTTTATGTTCCTGGAACCCTTACACCAACTTCCCAATCCCCAAAAAAAGGAAAATGTTTAGACTCATATTTTTTAAAAAAGTTTTACCAGCCAGCAGTAATCAAAGCAATACAATGGAACCATAAATAACAAGCAGAATATTGCTTTCAGAGGCTGGCAAGTCTACTTGCAAGTCATTCAGAAAGACAAGTGAAAGGAAGGCATTTGTTATTGTAGAGCAAGCAAACTGTTCCAGTTTTTCAGGCAATGAATTAGAGGACCTTTATAATAAATTTCTTTTCATTCTTAAAAGTCACAGACCCATGATGACCATAACTGATGAAGGAAGTGGGAGGAGAATAGACAGTAATGAGAGATGGGGCAGGAGACACAGGTCAGGGTCAGACCAAGGAAAGCCTTGAGTGTCTCCTCCCTAGTCTTTTTCTAAGAGAGCATTAAGCTGCATTCTGTACTTCTACAGCACCTTGGAAGTGTCTCTAATAACATTTTTACACCGAGAGGAAATTACACACGTGTTCTGCCCCTTGACAGGAGAGTTCCACTATAGAAAAAAGTTGTTATCACCTCTGAATTTGCAACAGCCTAGCACAGCACGGTGTCCGTATGAAAGAAAGGGCTGCTGTTACAAGGCTTAGGTCTCAGGCCAATGAAATGACTCTAAAGATGAAAGGAAGAGTGCACAGATTTGGGCAGAGAAATCACAGCACCTCCCCCTCCCTCCTCAAGACTCTTCAACAGAGATTTAAGAATGAGTTTGATGGCCAGAAAAATCAGGAAAAACCTATTACCTCCCTATGAAAACGCAAAGAGCTTCTCTTCTCCTCCCCGGTATTTACCACCTCTGGTTGACTCAGCCCGGCGCAGACCTGCTCTGGGTGGGCGGCAGTCCAAGCTAGTGACTACCGCACTTTTATTCTCTTGGAAGGGAAAGGGATGGCGCGAGCCACACCCACCTCCTGGAAGTGGGGGAAATGCGGGTACCCCGGGAGCAAGACAGCTAAAGGATTTCGTCAGACTGCACCAACCCCCTTCACCACTAGGGTGCCGAGAAAGGACGGTCGCTTAAGGCTGCTCATTCTGAATCCTTCCCCGCGCTCGCCAAAGCGTCTTCTCTGCTTTCCCCAAAGCGGATCTCGCATCACCGCCAAAGGCAGCCGGCAAGTTCTGACCGGTAGCTTCCATAAATTCGCGTAAATCGAGGCGCCCCAGAACCCGCCAGTGCCTTTGCTCCGCACCCGGGACCCCGTCCCACCGGTGGACGGGCGCCGTGAATGGGCGATGCCGCGAGCCTGCGAGAGACAGGCTCCCTCCGAAAGGTGGACAACTAGTAACAGCCCACCCCGCCGAGCTAGCACCCAGCACGCTGCATGCGGTCGCGTTCTGCTGCCACGTCGCCGCGCCACACCCCTCTCGGTGGCCACCACCGCTCCGGACCCAAATGCTCAGGAACTCCCTTGGAGTCCCTTGGAGCCCAGGCGGCCCCAGCGCTCGGTTCCCCTCGACTTTTGGCACTGCCCCAGCTCCCAGCTCTCTCACCGAACTGCCGAGAGATGGAGGGGACGTTGGCGGAAGCCGCAGTTCTGTGCGGGCCGGAGCAGCCGAGTGGCAAACGTAGACACGAGGGAAGAGGCAGCCATAGCCCGCACGGGTGACTGTGCTCAGAGAGAAGCGCGCGCGCGGGCAGCACAATTATACCGCTGGCGCGTGTCAGGCCCCACCTCCCGCTGGCACCCATTGGTCTGTGTCCAGCAAAGCTTTGCTTATAATTGGAGTAAGAAGAGCCGGGAGCTGGAAGGCTCGGAAGGCTCTGGTCCATGCGGTGATTGGCTGAGAAAGGCAAACCCCTGCCAGATGCAGCTGGTCACCAAAGCCCCGCCAACCCGAGCGTTTGTTCATTCCTTGCTTGAGCTATTATTTTAGCGCTTATGGTGCGCCAGTCACTGTAAAGAGAGGATAAAAAGGTAGGTAAAATGCCAACTAATAAATGTAGAATGATGGAGTTAGAATATAACTTTTGGCAAGCCATTGATTCAGAATCGTCAATGGATGTCAAAACAATTGGGTGAAGTTGAATTTGGAACAAGATACTCACATAAAGCGTTCCCAGATCCTGCAACTAAAAATACAAGATGAACTTGAAACTAATACAAAATGACATCAAATGTAAACTGTAATTGAAAAATAAAATTAAAAAAAAATAAACTATATCTTATATGCTTAAAAAATACGATATTGGGAAACTCCCTGTCTGGTTTCAGGGACTGTAGCCCAGCAGACAGGTGAGAGGGCCCCAAGGCTGGAAATAATCAAGGAGGCCTTGGGAAAACAGGCCACTGAGGAGATGAAACCTGTCCCCCTGGCAGGGGCGCAGCCCCTGCCTCCCTCACATCACCCTGCTTGGCCCTGTGATGGTTGGTAGTCAATAACAGGTAAGATATATCAAGAGCAGGGACAACCTAAGCCAGACACAGCTGATATGGGCAGCAGGTCAGGGACTTGGGAGACATGGAGAAAGGGCAAAAAGGCCTGCACCCCTCGGCTCGGCTTATGAGGGTCCTCCTTCTATCCGAAAGAAGTCTCCTTATCTCTTGGCAGCTCTGCCCCACCCACCTGGCTCAGGCTTGAAACAGTACTAAAGGCAGGTACAGCCCTAAACTGGATCGGGCGATTCCCTGGACAAATCAAGCCTAGAAGTTCAGTTCCTCGAAGCATGGTTTGTTGTTCCCTCAAAATCTATGATAACCAGCTTGTACTGGGAAGGAAATTTACAGTATTCACAGACCCTGACATGAGGACGATCTTCTGTGGTCCTTCGATTGTTATCTGTGACTTCTATTTGTTTTCTGTTAACATAGCCTTTTGACATTGATTGATGAGCTTTGCTGTATACCCCGTGCGCAAATGGTTCTCAGTAGAAGCCATTGAGCACAGGGGTTTGGGGCCTTCTCCACTTGAAGGAAGATACATGGCCCCTTTCCTGGCAAACAGAGAAGTGTTTGTGATGACTCGTGTTTATTCCCGCCCCCCCAATCTGTGACAACCCCGGGACAGGCTCTGCGGGATTCAGAGCCCCGCTCCTTCCTCAGCTGGCTCCAGACAGTAAACTTCAGATCCAGGAACGCCCCATGCGGCCCTCCCCATGACAATATGACACCCAATTAAATTTGAATTTTAGATAAGTAATTTGGGAGGAGGGTCATACATACACTAAAAAAAAATTTGTTATCTGAAATTTAAATTAAATTGGGATTCCTGTATTTTATCTGGCTGCCTTATTTGCATAGTCTCAAACTCTTCTTAATACATAATAAAGTACTTAATACTTTAAGTATTTAATAAAATACTTCTTAATAGGGTAAATTTGCAGTCGAGAAACCTACAGTTTTCACCTTAAACAAGTGATCAAAGTTAACACCACCAATAATGGGGACAGACATACTGTATGCCCCCAGGTATGATGCGCTGAGGAGGGCACATCACTTCATAATCCTTGAATGAAGTGATTTTCCTAGTTCATTCAGTTCCCTAAAAAAGGTTGCTGATTTTTCATTTATACCTTGAGAGGAGACATGATAGACCTGAAACATTAAAAGTCCAGGAAAAAGCCCTATTTCTGAAATTTTGGAATATACTAGTAGACCTTAATGTAATCATTAAGGAAATATCAGACAAGCCCAAACTGAGAGACATTCTACAAGACAAGTAGCCTGTGCTTTTTGAAAATGATAAAATGTCTTTTTTTATGAAATAACTTTTATTTTATTTTTTAAATATATATTTTATTGATTAGGCTATTACAGTTGTCCCATTTTTTCTCCCCTTTATCCCCCTCCACTGTGCACCCCCCTCCCACCAGCATCCCCTCCTCTTCCCCTTAGTTCATGTCCATGGGTCATACATCTGATTTCTTTGGCTTCTCCATTTGCTATACTATTCTTAACCTCCCCCTGTCTATTTTGTACCTACTATTTATGCTTCTTATTCCCTGTACCTTTTCGCCCATTCTCCTCCCTCCCCTGATAACCCTCCCTGTGATCTCCATTTCTGTGATTCTGTTCCTGTCCTAGTTGTTTGCTTAGTTTGTTTTTGTTTTTGTTTTTAGGTTCAGTTGTTTATAGTTGTGAGTTGTCGTCATTTTACTGTTCATAGTTTTTGATCTTCTTCTTTTTCTTAGATAAGTCCCTTTAACATTTCATATAGTAAGGGCTTGGTGATGTTGAACTCCTTCAACTTTACCTTATCTGGGAAGCACTTTATCTGCCCTTCCATTCTACATGATAGCTCTGCTGGATAGAGTAAATCTTGGATGTAGGTCCTTGCCTTTCATGACTGTGAAAACTTCTTTCCAGCCCTTCTTGCCTGCAATGTTTCTTTCGAGAAATCTGCTGATAGCTTTATGGGCACTACTTTCTAGTTAAGTCTATCCTTTCTCTTGCTGCTTTTAAGATTCTCTCCTTACCTTTAATCTTGGGTAATGTAACTATGATGTGCCTTGGTGTGTGCTTCCCTGGGTCCAACTACTTTGGGACTCTCTGAGCTTCCTGGATCTCCTGGAAGTCTATTTCCTTGGCCAGATTGGGGAGGTTCTCCTTCATTATTGTCTCAGATAAGTTTTCAGTATCTTGCTCTTTCTCTTCTCTTTCTGGCATCCCTATAATTTCAATGTTGGAACATTTAAAGTTGTTCCAGAGGTTCCTAAGCCTCTCCTCATTTTTTTTTACTCTTGTTTCTTTGTTCTGTTCTGGTCGAATATTTATCTCTTCCTTCTACTCCAAATTGTTGATTTGAGTCCTGGTTTCCTATCCTTCACTGTTGATTCCCTGTATATTTTTATTTTACTTTGCATAACCTTCACTTTTTCCTCCATTTTGCGACCATACTCAAATAATTCTGAGATGATCCTGATTACCAGTGTTTTGAACTATGCATCTGATATCTCTTCATTGCTTAGTTCTATTTTTGGATCTTTGATCTGTTCTTTCATTTGGGCCATATTCCTTTGTCTCAGACCACTTGTTACATTGTAAGGGGCAGAGGCTTAGGTATCCCCCAGGGTGGGGCAACCCAGGTTGCGGTGTTGTGGCGCTGTACGTGGGGGAGGGGTCTGAGAGGGAACAATGACGCTTCCTCGGCTCTCCGCAGGTTTTCAGACACTTACCCCACTACCCAGGAGCAAATTGGGCCTTTCTGGTGCTGATTCTTGGGTGGGTGGGTTTGTGTACGTTCTAGGATTCCATGGGTGTCTCCAACGAACTCTCCTGTGAGGCTGGGAGTTAATTCCACTGCCACATCCCCCACAGTTTTTTACAGCCAGAGTTTTGAGTCTTTCTTTTACTGCACTGGATCCCTGGATTGTGGGGTTCTTGCTCCCCAGCTGTTCCTCCGTGTGTATCTGCACACAAGTGTGAGACTGCCCCGTCGGCCAGCCACCACCTTGCTGCATATCCTCTCTGCCCTGGCTGCCCATCGCCGTCCCTCCTACTGGTCTGGATCAATGTTTCTTCTTTAACTCCTTGGTTGTCAGACTTCCGTACAGTTTGATATTCTGTCCGATCTGGTTATTTTTTGTTTTTAAATTTGTTGTTGTCCTTCTTTTGGTTGTGCAAGGAGGCAAAGTGTATCTACCTATGCCTCCATCTTGGCCGGCAGTTCAAAATGTCTTTTTGAAAGACATAATAAGAGGAACTGTTTTAGGTTAAAGGAGTCTGGATATGACAATTAAACATAATGTATGATTTCTGAACAAAATTCTTTTTCTGTCTTTCTTTCACTCTTCCCTCTCTTTTTCTTTTGCTATAAAGGACATTATAGAGCAATTAGCAAAATGTTAATAAGGTCTGTAGATCAGCTAATATCATGGTATCGGTGTTAATTTTCTGATTTAACTATTCAAAGTTTGGCTATAGAAGCAAATGTACTTGCTTTTAGCAATGAAGGGACATCATATCTGAAACTTACTTTCAAATGGTTCTGAAATTATATTACAATATAATATAATATAATATAATACTACTTTGTTAAGGCTGCCATAACAAAATAGCACATATTGACTGGTTTAAACAACAGAAATTTATTTTCTCCCAGTTCTGGAAGCTGGAAGCCAAATATCAAGGTATGGCAGGCTTGGTTTCTCTTGAGACCTCTCTCTTTGACGTACATATGGCTGCTCTCTTGCTGGCCTTTTCTCTGCAACAGGACACCTGTGTTGTCCTTCTTCGTATGTCTTAATCTTTTCTTTTATAAGGACACCACTCAGATTGGATTAGGACCCACTCTGAAGACCTCATTTTAACTTTATAGGCTCTATTTCCAAATACAGGCATATTCTAAGGTACTAGGGGTAGAGCTTCAACATATGAATTGGGGACACAATTTAATCCATAACAATATATATACATAAAAAGAAACTAATAAAGCATATTGCGAATGTAACACATTAACAACCGGGTAATTTAATAAAGAATGTACAAGCATTCTTTGAATTTTTCCTGCAATTTTTCTGTGTCTGAAATTGTTTCAAAAATAAAAAAAGAAAATCAGTAAGATTTCTGCCTTCATGGCACTTGGGGACAAGGTAGACAGACATATAGTGAACCAGAAAATAAACTAAGAAAAATAAACTCTCAAGACAGCATATATGAAAGGCTATATAGGGTCAGAGCATGTCCTACAGAGGGAAAGAAACCAAACATGCACAGATTTTAAGAGGCCTAACCCTCTCACCATTTCACAAAATTTTGGAAATTATGTTTTTGCAAAATGTGAACTCTCAAGAATGAAACCATGAGAACATTGTTATATATATTTTTAATATGCTTAACAAAAGGATTTGCTTCTGTGCTCTCACAGTATTATACTGAAAAATCATTTAACAAAAATACCTCATGGTGCAATTTTTAGTGCAAATTCTGTACAGTGAAGATGCTCAGGCCCTAACGAGCCTGCTGCCTACTCTCTCTTTGCTCTGCTCTCCACTGAGCACATCCTGCACTTCTGTCCACTGTTTGCTTCCCCACCTCTTTCTTTTCTCCAGAACCACGCACGGCTACCCACCCCTTAAGGCTGCACCCCCAGACATTCTGACTTAAAAGTTTTGCCTGTAGGCCTCCACATTAAGTGGCCCCAATGTTTTATTGGCACATAAAAGAGTATCAGGACCACACACTGGCAAAATAGTATTTTTGCTCCAACAAGTATGAATAGGCAGAATGAACTGCCCTCTCCTCTGGGTTATCATAGCATGTAGGAACACTCCTATTTCAGTGCACCTGTTTATCTGTCCCAGTATGATGTGGGCTTATTCAACCAACACAATTCATATCTCATAACTCATCTCAATCATGCAAGCACAAAGTGCCTGAGTGACCAAACTTCTATTAATTATCTTTTTTATAATAGTTAAGCTTTATTGAACACTTGCAATGTGTCAGACATTGTTTTAAGCACTTTGTGTATATAATCCTATTTAATTCTCACAATAACCCCATGAAGTAAATGTTATTATTATATGCATCTTACAAATGGGAAATGAGGCACAAGGGGTTTAAGAAATGTGTCCGAGGTCACAAAGCTAGTAAGGGGAGGGGCAGGGATTGAACCCAGACAGTCTGGCTTCAGAGTCTTTGCTTTTAATATTAGCTACCATTTATTGAGGACTTAATCTGTTCCAGGCACTGGATTCAAAACTATATTCTTTAATTCCACCAACCATGTAAGGTAGGTATCATCCTCCTGACTTGAGTTGAAAGAACTGAGACTCAACCCTGGCTGGTGTAGCTCAGTGGATTGGGTGCTGGCCTGCAAATTTGATTCCCAGCTAGGACACAAGCCTGGGTTGCGGGCCAGGTCCCCGGTGGGGTGTGCATGAGAAGCACCATACAGTGATATTTCTCTCCCTATCTTTCTTCCTCTTTTCCCTTCTCTTTAAAAATAATTAAATAAAATCTTTAAAAAAAGAACAGACTCAGAGAGACTTGGCCATGTACCTAAAGTCACTCACCCAACAGGATGAGGCAGGCTCCACCCCCAGGTGGGCGGGACATGAAAGCCTTGCCTCTGGCCCTCCACTTGATGTGGGCCTGCATGTCTTATAGACTGATTGGGAGGAATCCAGGCCACACACAGGCAAAATCACTTAAAACTATACGAATGGGCAAGAGATAACCGTTGGGTAGCAGAGGCAATGGTGGTGGAACGCACAGAGCTGGCATGTCTGGAAGGAACCACAGAGTTTATGGTCTCCAACCCATTCCGCCACAGGTCGAACTTCCATTTTAACTGACTAACCTGAAGAAATCAAGGAACATTTATCATTTCTGAGCACTTTCAAAGCAAGGATTATGCCTGGCACTGAAGTTTCACCCCTTATAACCTAGAGCTTATAAAAAGTCTGCATGCAACAGGATAGCCATTACGATTGTGAAAATATTAAAGTATTTCTTTTCCAATTGATAAAACCTGTCTTCCCACACCCCCATCATCATACCCTAGGATCCCTTGCCAGGGAAATTAATAATGACACCTGGACCATGACCCTGCTTTCACCCAAGGCCAGCCTGGGCCATGCCTATCCATTCCATATTCCCTGAATTTCTCTCATCTCAGAACATTCTAATTCTTGGCCAGTATGCCTTTTATTTCAATACCAGTAAAGCAGACAGAACTAGAGCAGGACAGCCCAGTCTCCAAAACATCCAGCCAGAGAGGGCCACGCCTTTTTTTCTTACTCTAAAAGCAATTCATATGCCTGTTACACACACGCGCGCATGCGCGCGCACACACGCACATCTACCAAAAAGGACTAAGAAGCAGAGACAAAATGACACACTATATCACCAATCAGAGACACCCAGGTTTAGATAAATGGCATTGTACTTGGGAGTAAGGATATAAAAAAGTTAAATAAGGTGCAAACTTGACCCAACCAGGTTTCTAGCCTAGCAGGATGAAAGACAAATCATGTTAGTGGCTCAGTGGGCAGGTGACAGAGGTATGCCCAGAGGGTCCTGGGAGCTTACAGGAAGGGCCACTGATTCATGGTAAAGTCCTCCTTGCCTTTAAACTAGGGTCACCTTTATGGCCATAGCGAAAGTATAGACTGGGAAAGAAGGCTGAGGAGTATGTTCAGCCTTTTTGGCAGTCTTAAGGCAGACTGGGAAAAGGGAACCTAAAGTTTCATAGACAGTGCACCCCAGCTCATTAAATACTAGAAACTTCATAGAGAAGACTGCACAAAACCCTTCAGTGATTTACAGGGACCCTTTGTATATCTCCTTTATGAACCATTGGTGGGGTGGAAGGGGCAACTGTTTAAGGATCCTGTGGTTGGAGAATATCAGCCTCAGAATTTTCAAGATTTAGGTTCTTTAATTTTTTTCTTTCTTGTTAGAGAAAACTGAAGGGACTCCTCTAGATCTTGGAGGGGGACAGTATTTGTGAAAGAGATACAAATTAGTCTGCTTCTAATTTCAAGAAGCAAGGGGACCTTATTTAACAAGATAGGAAAGGGGACAGGAAGTCAGAGGGTCAGGAAGAAGGGAACTAAATTGATAGACATTAGCCAAATGCCAGCAACTGTGCCAGACACTTCCCTACATTACTCATGTAATTGTATCATTCCTCTGAGGTCATTATATTATTATCTCTGTATTATAGAATAAGAGACAAATTTACAAAGGTAATTTGCCCATGGTCACCAGCTAATAATGGCGGTACCAGGATTAAACATGGGTTTTTCTTCATCCAAACTCATGTTCTCCCATGAAACATGCCTGTCACTATTGTGTTAGGTCAGACTGAAGACGGGACTTTGGCAGAATGCTTTGGCCAGAATGCAGGACAAGTAATCCTGACAAGGTTACAGAACATTTAAGGAAATGATTCTTCCTGAAAATTATACTCTAATAAGCCTTCCTTTCCTTACTTCGTCCTTTTTACCTTCCTTCTTTCCTCCCTTCCTCTCTTTTTCCTCTTCTTCCTTTTTCTTAATTTTGGCCTCCTAAAAAGAACTCATTAAATTTTAAAGATTTACAAAATTTTGTATGATTTTTAAAAAAGAATACAGCTGATGCTTTACTAGATGGTTAAAAAAAACAAACTAGGGAAAAAATAAAATCAGTCCAAAAAAAGATACATGATTCACATAGCACTGAAAACCATTATTGAAAATATTGTTTGTCTTCCAAACTTCAGAACTTAGATGTCAATTCATTGTGTTTTTTGCCTATTTCCTTACAAGTAATTACAAAAAATTATAACATGTATTTTATCATGAAAATGTTTCTATACACTATTTGTCCTGATTTTATTATAAATGTATTCAAGATTAAAGATGATAGCAATGTTGAGGGAAATGATTTCTTGCAGAGAATAACACAACTGACAGGTAGCACTTACTATGTGTCAGGCCTGTTCTAAATGTTTATGCATAATAACTCATTTCAACTTCACAGTAACCCTATAAAGTAGTGTACTATTATCCCCATTTTATAGATGAGGAAACTGAGGCATAGAGAGGTTAGTAACTTTCCTAAGATCATACAGCTGGTAAATGGCAGATCTAATTTTCAAACCCAGTTTTTTTCCTTTTTTTTTTTTTAAGACACACATACAATTGTTCTTGAACTTTAAAAGAAGTCAATAGCACAAACTTTAGTTTCTGAGTCTTATAATAATAGCCAAATATACTAGGCACTGTTTTGAGTACTTTACATGTATTATTCAATCCTCTGATGTTTTTACCAGTATCCTTATTTTAAAGATGAAGAGATTGAGGCACAAAGGGATTAAATAACTTGCCCTAGGCGCACAGTTAGGAAATTAGAGTTAGGATAGCAAAGGAAAAGATACAAAAAGAAGAAGAAAAGAAAGGTATTAAAAACTCCAGGGCTGTTGAGGTCACACCATGGCTGAAAGCCATGACCCAAATTTTTGTCACCATTTCTCACTCAAGAGTACATTTTCAAAGGAGGCCTCTTCAGTGAGTGCCGCAGGACATGCCTGGGTGACAAAGATTTTCATCAGTACATCTTGTTCCTGCCTGAATCCCTTCCCCCACACCCATGGCATTTACAAGGCTTCTCTCCGAATCACTGCAGCGGAGCCTGGAGATGAGGGTGCTGTCAGGAGATTCCCCACAGTCACCGCTTCCGTGGCTCTCCCTTCAGGCCTGTCGTACTGGAACTTTGAAGGCCCTTCCATAGAATTGACCCCTCTCTTATTCTTCAATACTCTGCTCTTGCTTTTATCACATCCCTCCTGCTTCTCTTACTGTTCTTCCTCAGTCTCCTTTGCCAGAATATTCTCCTGTATGCAGCCTTTAGATATCAGGGCTTATCAAGGTTCTCTGCTGGCACCCCTTACTCTTTTCCCTTGCTATTTCATCCGCTGCCATGCTTGTACATATCTATATGCTGACAACTTTAAAATTTATCTCCATCCTGGCCTCTTCTCTGAGCTCCAGATCTGTGTATATCTGTATTATCGACATTTCAGACCTAATATATTTAAAACAGAACTGATCTACCCCCAAAGCTGCTTTTCCATCTCAGTATAATTAGAAACAACCAGCTCCCAGTTAGTTGATTGCGCCAGAAACACAGGATTCAGCCTTGACTCACATCCAGCTCATTGTTGAGACCTGTATATTCTTTTTCCAGAAGAGATGTCAGTTCCACCTATTACTCTCCATCGATCTAGTCCAGGTCAACTCCATCTTCTGCCCAGACAATAGAATAGCTATAGTTGAATCTTAACTGATTCAGCTTTTTTTTTTTTTTTTAATTTTTAAAGATTTTATTTATTTATTTTTAGAAAGAGGGAAAGGGGGGGAGAGAGAGAGGGAGAGAAACATCACTGTGTGGTTGCCTCCCATGCACCCCCTACTGGGGACCTGGCCCCCAACCCAGGCATGTGCCCTGACTGGGAATCGAACCAGCGACCCTTTGCTTCTCAGTCCAGCCCTCAATCCACTGAGCCACAGCAGCCAGAGCTGACTCAGCGTTTTAAAGTGTAGATGGTATCATCTTTCTCCTGAAAACCTTTCAATGGCTGGCCACCTTCCTTCAAATAAGCTTGGTGGCTGGTTTCAGCCCCCTTTCCTTTCCCTCTGCCTACCACATTCTCATCACATTGGCTCTTTTAGTTTCTTGACCATAGTGAACTCTTACCTGCTTCAAAACCATTGCACATGGTGTTGACTCCAAGCAGAAGATCTTCCCTCTTTCTTCATTCAGTTAACTCATCTTCTGGGCTGTTGGCCTGAATAACATGTCCTAAGACTCTCCAGTCTCTTTGGTCTCTCCTGGCCTGTTACACTCTCTAAATATTCTTAATACATTCTGTGCTTTTCCTTTTAGTACTTACTGTGTAATTGATTAATATCTTCTCCAACTGAACGTAATCTCCAGAAGGGCCATGTATTTTATCCACCAATGTACATGACTAACAGAGGTCTGACCTTTGACTTTAGACCAAAGTGGAAATTTTCATGTCTGATAAATTGGGATTTCTCCTTCATAATCTTTGACCTGAATCTTAAGATGACAGAAAGCACAGTTTAGCAACTTTATTATCTTTTTTTCACCCACTTGTGATAGTGTCTAAAACACAGGCTACCCCAGAGAGCACCAACTAGTTGGGACGGGCAAAAATCTTACTGTGACCACAGTGGGAAGAGGCCCTGCATAGGCATGGCTGTTCGGGTAAAGTTGGAGTTTTGCAAATGATGAGATAGGTCACTTACACAGAATGAAAATGCAAGGTTGCAAATCCTGCTCAGGGAGCTGGAAAGAGGAACTGTGTGATGAATGGGCGTGGGGGAAATGGGGTTGAGGGGGTGGCGGTGGTTTAGGGAAGTCAGTCCTGGTGGCTTATAATTTGCTGCTTAGCTTCTGCTTTCAAGCATGTGCTATGACCAGATGGTATGCAGTGAGCTCACTGACCAGCTGATCCAAGGAAAGAGTAAAACCTTCCCAGTCTTTGTAAACTATAGGGGTGTCTGGGGAGATCAAATTGCAGCAATTAGCACGTGCTCTCTCTCTCATCCTATCTTTATTAATATCTAGTTCAAATATTGGCCAAGGATTTTTCCCAAATCCCTAAGGCTCCCAAATCTCACTATCCTGCTGAAAGCTTTTCCTAACACATAGCTGAACTTCCATATCCTCAGTGGTTCTCCAACTTGAAGAACGATGTCATTGAGAGGGGAAGGGGACTTTCATAAATTCCTTTCTCCGCATGCTCTCTGGAAATATTTTTATGGTAATTACATTATTTAAATAACATAATTATAAAAATACATATCTATAAGTATCCTTGTTTATAGCTTTTATATCTGTTGGGGAACGCCCTGCCTGGTTTCAGGAGCTGTAATGCTGCCAACAGGCTGGAGGGCCCCAAGGCTGGAAATAATCAGGAGGCCTTGGAGTAACAGGCTTCTGAGGAGACTTGGCCTGTCCCCACCCCCACCCCGGCAGGTGTGTAGCTCCTGCCTCTCTGCTTTGCCTTGTGATGGTCCCTGTCAATGACGGGTAAGACCTCGGGAGAGGGGCAACCTAAGCCATGCATCCCCCGATATAGGCAGCAGACAAGAAATTGGGTGACACAAAGAAGGGGCAAAAAGGCCCCCGCACTTCTCGGCTTGGCTTGGACACGGCCGGAGTCCTCATTGCAGCCGAGAAGCAGTCCCCTTATCTCTTGGTGGTTCCCTCCCCACACCTGGCTCAGGCCTGAAGCAGTGCAGGAGTCAGCTCCAAATCAGGTCTGGCGGTTGCCAGATAAAACAGGCCTAAAAGTTAATTCTTTAGAGTGTGCTCTGTTCCTCCCTGAGATCTCTGGCCAGGTGAAGGACCTTCACATAATTTACACCCCTTACCCTTTATCATTAAGGCACTTGCCCTTATCTTCTTTCTCTTTTGTTTATACTAGTCTCCTCTCAGACCCATGTAAATCAGTGTATTCCTGTCACTTGTTTTCTTAAAAGCATCTATTCTCTGTGAAACTTAACATACTAATGTAACGAGATTACGTATGCATTCCTGTTACTAGCCCCACTGATAAGATTTTCAATAAAAGCCTTGGAACAAAGGGCAACAGGGCCTTCTCCACCAGAGGGATGTGCCACGGCCTTCTCCGGTGAGAGGGAAGTGCCCCGTCTGCTCTCCCGGCAAACAGAGAAATGTTTGCAACGATTTGTGTTTATCCCCCTCATCTGTGACAACCCGGGGAGGGCTCTGCGGGATTCAGAGCCCTGCTCCCACCTCAGCTGGCCCCAGCCGGTTTCCCTCAGGTTCAGGGAGCTCCATGCTCTCTGTGCGGAGGTCCCCCGCGGCGACACCCCCATCTAGCTGCCGCGCAGTGCGGCTTACACCACTATCAAATCACACATGGTTATTAACTAAACACCAAAAAACTACAAAAGTTAAAATCAAAATAAGATCATTATTTAATATGACAGGTGATTTTTGGATGAAACAAAATCACTTGCAACATGATTTTCTCTTGCGCTGGGCATCCAGTATCACCACTTGCTGAGCTGTGACTGAATTCTCCTATAATTTTCCTTTTCCTTGTTTTTTTCATTCCTACAAGGTGTCATATGACTAACACATGGTGCTACTGCATTGTTTTCATATTGTATGCTTCTGTTAATGTTTCATTAGATAGCAACAACTTGGCATTTTGGTACCAACAAGAGCAAGCACAAGTGAACCCATGATACTGAAATTGTGTTTATAACAAGATCATACAGTTGACCTAGAATTGTGATGTCCAATATGGCAGCCACTAGCCACATGTGGCTACTGAGCACTTGAAATGTGCCTAGTTCAAATTGAGCTATAGATTTAAAATAACTTCACATCATATTTTGATGACTTAGAATGAAAAAAAGTAAAATATCTCATTTTAAAATTTTTAACTGATTCCTTGTTAAAAAATCACATTGTTTCAGATATACAGTATTAGGTTAAATAAAATATATTATCAAGATTAATTTCATCAGGGATTTTTGTTTATTTTTGCTTTAAAAAATACATGTACTAGAAAATTTAAATCATACATTATATTTCTATTAGACCACACAGTCTAAAATAATTGTGTGTGAGAGAAAGTATGTGTTACAAACTGAAAACACCATATAAAAAATTCTCATAGAAAACACTTTGGTATCCAACACACATAGATTTGGTTTCCAGTTTAAACCACTGCTTTAGCATTTAATGGCTATGTTCTTTCTTATAAGCCAAAGGTACCAAACCAACATAGGACTTTCCTTGTGGCTCTCAATCCAGTATCCTAGTGATATGTCTCTGTGGTTTTCCTACATGGCTTCCTTGTAAAAGTGTTTGGCGAAGTATCCAGGCACTTCCATTCCTTCCTGAAAATATATACTGCTGTATCTGGTTATTTCACTGCCATTTAATGAAAGTTTGTTCTCACCTGGGGAAACCCATCGGGCTGGGAGGGGTGGGGCAGGGAGAAAGAGAGAGAGAGAGAAAGTACTCTCTGGGCAAACAGATGCAACTACTTCCCAAGCCACACAAAACTTCTGAAGTTAAGGGACCTTGTCAGTTTAAAAATATTGGTCTAAAATAATATTTAGCCAAATATCCAATTGCATTCATTTAGCAAATATTTGCTGAATATCTATTCTGACAAGACCAGGCACATTCAGGATGGTATGGCCGTAGACTGAAGATCTGTTTTGATACAAGACCACATAGTAGACACAGGCAAAATATAAACATAAACAGGGATTTCTTTCAGGAAGCTGGTCATCGTTTAGAGGTGATAAGACATGTCAAAATTTCTTCCTTTTTAAATAGCAAATGTTGATTGAATGTATCTACATTCTAAGAACTAAGTGAGTTCTTTACCTTTCACTTAATCCTCACAACACTATGAGATTGCCCCCCTTCATTTTACAGATGAGAAAACTGAAGCAAAATGTTATGAAAATAATCAAGGTCATATAGTTATTAAGTAGCACTAGCAGGATTCAGTCCAGACCATCACCTCTAAAATATGAGCTTCTTAGTGACTATTCTATCTTGCTTCTCTTTTTTAAAAAAAGTTTGAAAATAATATGGATATTTGCTTATTAGAGAAAAATTGGAACAGTAAAAAAAGTAGAAGAGAACATATACCTTCAAATTCCTACCACCTAACACAACAGCTGTTTATATGTAAGTACCACTTTTTAAAAACTGGAACTATAATTATATATTGTAAGAAGGATATGGATAAAGGGCTACAGAGGAAGAAAAGAGGATTTCAGGCTTGATCTTAAAGGACAGAATATGATGTGGATGCTGAGGCATTCCAGGGAGAAAGAATTGCAAGGACGGGAGCAGGGACTCAGCGAGGTCCAGGGGAAAGAGCCCAAGTATTACTGCCTTGAGCAACAAAGCTAGAAAACCAGAAAACTAAAGGCCAAGTCATAAAAAGCCCAGAATTGTTCTGCCTTTTATCTTATCAGTACTGGTAATACTGTACTAATTACCACTTATTTCTGTATCAATCTCTTCTAATAGATTGGGATTTCCAGTATATATACCCCTTCGTTCATTCAATGAGCACTTATTGAGTCATTTCTGTGTGTTAGGCACTACGCTGAGCACTGGGCATGACAAATGAACAGTCTACATCTCTGTCCCACAAAAGAATTTACAGTCTAGTGGGAAAGAAAATGTAAGATAGTTCTGGTGGAAATATGAACAGTGTGGATTATTGTCACTTGCCACCAAAAATACCTAGCTGAAGTAGACTATTACCACAAATTCAGCCACGGCCTCCTCTTCTCTGTACCCCAACTCCTACCATATAGAAGCCAGAACACAGGAGTAACAAAGATATTCTTGAATAAATAAAATCACTGTGATCAATGAGGAATCTGGTAGGATGGACCAGAGAGAATTAAGATAAGTAAGTAAGTAAGATAATGACTAAAAAATGCCCATAGGATTTATAAACTAAGACACTAGAGAGCTTGGTGAGACAAGTTTTGTGGGAGGGTAGACAGGGTGCAGAATCTGGACTTAGGGGTATTGAAGAAAAAAGGCTTGGTGATGTTATGGAGACTGAATAAAGACTATTATTGGACCAGAGGCCCTTTTGAGTTGTTGGATGGTTCTTTTGCAGGCCTGAGCTAACTTGAAAGTATGATAAAATACATTTGTTTCAAATGGCCAATAAGCACAGAAAACGATTCTCAGCATCAGCCAACAAGGAAATACAAATCGAAATCACAGTGAGATACCACTTCATACCCACTAGGATGGCTGTAATAAAAAAGATAGACAATGGCAAATGTTATTGAGAATGAGAACACATTTAAACCCTTGACATTTGCCAGTGGGAATATAAAATGGTACAGCTTATTTGGAAAGGTCTGACAGTTCCTCAAAAAGTTACCATATAAGTGTGGCGAGGAAAAAATATTTTACTTCTACATTTCTAAATTCTTCTGACAGGACTAATAATCTAACGAGACAGAGTAACAGGAGACAATGATCAAAATTATTATGTATGCACATATAAGGATTCCCTATGAATATAGGACTGGTGGACAGATTGGCAGTTAAGGCTTATATGCCCTCTAGAGCTAAAAGAAGGGGATGGGTGAAGGTTGATGAAAAAACAAATGCCTGGTAAATAAACGTAACAATGGGACACAGAGAGGAATTTGATCAGAGGGTCTTACTAGGTTCCTCCCTGTCTGTCATACTTAATTCATATTAAGCTTTAGTTACATATGGGAATAACTCCCTTTCTTGAGCAGATCCTCTATCTAACTTATTTTAGGGGCAATTAGAGGTTCTTTCTGAGTCTTTTGTTTCTTGAAAATAAATAGCTAAAAAAAAAATCAATATCCCAAAAGGGATATTTTGGGATGGCAAACTCTGCTTCCCCTCATGAACTAGCCACTCTTAGATATACGAGTATACTCAAGAAAATTAATTTGTTAACATAAAACCGGGTAATGTTCCTAGTAACATATTGATAATAGCTAAAAAGTAGAAAAGGAAATGTCCAACAGTAGATGAATGGATAAACAAAGTAAGGTATATTCATACAATTAAATATTATTCATCTATAAAGAGGAATGAAGTACTGACATATGTTACAAAATAGATGAATCTTGGAAACATTATATATGGTTCCATTTATATCAAATGTCCAGTTTAGGCAAATGCATATAAAAAGAAGGTAGAGTAGTTGCTGCCAGGAGTTGAGAAGAAGGAGGACTACTAAAGGGTACCTCTTTCTTTTTGTGGTGAAACTCTTTTAGAATATGAAAATACTCTTAAATAGTCGTGAGGGTTGCACAGCTCTGTAAACATACGAGAAATCCCACTGGAGCATATATTTTAAAAGGGTGACTTTTGTGCTATGTGAATTACATCTCGACTTAAATATCAAATTAAATTTTTTTAAACTGCAGCGTTCATAGACGTCCCACGCTATTTAGGAAACGTAAACCAACACCAACACGCTGGGCCAAAAACTTCGCCAGACACTCCGCGGGGCCTAGGACCGCAATCCCACCCCGCCTCCCAGAGAAGGAAGTCCCGGCCTGTGGGATGGTGATTGGGTGAGTTGTAAAAGAGGGTGGGGCAAAAAGGGGCAAACTCAGTACTTTTCGGCTGGGGGGAGGGGCGGGGCTAAACGAAGCCTTTTCTCGCGAGATTATTCTGGTTCCGCATTTTGGCTCTGCTAGGTGGGGGAGGCGGGCAAGGTGGGCGCAGCCGTTTACGTTGGGTTATATCCGCTGGACCCCGGCTCGGAGCAACGGTGGCCAGTGCTTTCGCCTTCGGCGGTCTAAGGACTGTTCGCTACCTCTCAGTTCCCGTGCGGGCTCCGAAACCTGACCGCGGCAGGGGCCAGCGGCCCCTCCCCTCCCGTCTAAGGATAAAAGATGAGCTTCCTCTTGTGAGTGGGGTCCGACCGAGGGGTCCCGGGCTGCGCGTTGAGGGTGGAGGTCGGGGAGGGGCGAGCCGGCGGCTGAGGCGAGGGTCGGCTCCGGGGTGGAAGTGGCCGGCGCTTGCCTTGCCCCGGTTTGGGGTTGCAGGAGAGGCTAGGATGTGGGCCGAGGGTAGACAGAGATGAAAAGTCGACGCAAAGGAAACGGAGCGAGAAGGCCCCGAGGGCCGTTGCGCCTCCAAACTTTTCCGCCCCAACACCCCTGAGGGCGCGGGGACAACCTGGGGGGCGCAGCCACGGGCTCCCAGTTTCTCTCCAGTCTGGAGCCTTCTAGTAACGATTCCTGCTGACTTAGCCTTTTACTCCACCGTTTGTCCCGTTTTATTACCGTCAGTATTGTTACCCCCGCGGAAAAATGCCGCCCCAGGAAAACGTGGAGTGCTGCAGTTTGAGAAAGATTGCTTTAGCACCTTATTCATTCTTCTCAGGTAGCGCTCTCTACGTATTGCTTAAATATATGTTGTATGATTAAATAAATATCCATTTTCAGTTACGGACATTACCCTCATATTTGACATTTTTATTACATTTTAAAATTACATGTTTCATAACTAGAATTAGTATACCTAGTTCCTTATTGTGAGAAATCTGGGTTCTTTTGCTACTTATAAATTAGTACTACTGAAAATATCTTTGTCCAAATCGCTTTTTCCCTCCTTTTGATATTTTTTTTTTTTTTTAGGGTATAGGCTCCAAAATATGATTACCATGTCAAAAAGCCTGTATGATTTATATTTTAATTGCAAATGTCTATATTACTAGAATAATCTCTCCCGTCCCTCAAGTCTTTTTCTTATGAGTTAATGTTTATTTGGCGGTATGTTTGTGTATGCACGTTGCTTAGTTGCTCTTTGAACGTAAATGAGGCTGTATATTTCTTTTGAACTTTCTTTTGATAGATATTTGAGTTTCCACTTTTTGGGTTTTATGAATAATGCTGCTATGAACTTTTATGTACTACAGATTTTTTTGTATTGGTTATATTTGTTCATTTTTCTTGGGTATTACACCTAGGAGAGGAGTTGCTCAGTTACATGGTAACTGTTTAATCTTTTGAGGAACTGCCAAGCTTTTTCAAAGCACTGCACCATTTTGCATTCACACCAGCTTTGAATTTCATTTCCCCCACACTCTCACTAGCCCTTGTCTTTTGGATTCTAACCATCAGAAGTGGATGTAAAATGGCACAGTATCTCATTGTGATGCAAATTTGCATTTCCCTAATGACTAAGGAGGTGAAGTATCCTTTCACGTGCTTATTCGCCATTTGTATATATGTATTTTTTGGGGTAATGTTTATTCAGGTCTTCTGACCATTTAAAAAAATTTTGTTTTTAACTATGGTTGATAACCTTTGGCCATTTTTAATTTGGATTCTTTCTATTTCTGAGTTGCAAGAATTCTTTCTCTCTGATACAAGTCACTCTTACATCTATGATTTGCAAATATTTTCTCCCATTTTGTGGATTGTTTTCACTTGTCTTGATGGTGTCATTTGAATCACAAGTCAATTTAGACAAAGGTCATATTTAAATATTGAGCCGTTGGTTCGTGTTTTCCAGATTTAACTTCCTGTCATTCACAGCTTTCTATCTGTAAAAGGCCATTCCATCTCATTTAGTACTTCCCATTTAAATGTAGGCATTTACCATGTCAAAAACTGTCCATATTTGATTTTACTTTTATTTTATTTATTTATTTTTAGACAGAGGAGAAAGAGGGAGAGAGAGAGAAACATCAATGTTTGGTTGCCTCTCACGGGGTGTACTGAGGACCTGGCCTGCAACCCAGGCATTCACCCTGACTGGGAATTGAACCGACAACCCTTTGGTTTGCAGGCTGGCGCTCAATTTGCCACCACACAGGGCTGATTTTACTTTTTAATCAGTCTTATTTAAAATTTATATTACTCAGATGAAGTAAAGCCCACAGTCCTATTCTTTTCCCATTCTTTAAAGTAGTCACCAGTATCAATTTGACGTGTATCCTTTATGATACTTTCTGTGTATTTACAGAATGGACTCCTAAAGATGACAAGGTTAAGAAGTACAGTTGCAGTTACAGAATAATTGGGGATGTAAAGCATAGGGAGTAGAGTAGCCAAAGAACATATATGCATGATCCATAGACATGGACAAGGGGTGGGAGAGGGGCTAAGGGGGGAAAGTTAGGACAGCTGTAATAGCATAAACAATAAAATATAATTAAAAAGAAAAAACAAAGATGGGCTCCTGCTGTACATTTGGTTTTGTTTTAACCATGTCTTTGAGATCTTTTCATGTAAACACATGTAGCTCTATCTTGTCCTATCTTGTTTAACTACAATACTCCATGATGTGGATATATCATAGTTTATTTAGTCATTCTGATAAGTCTTAGGATTGTTTCCAAGGTTTTTCATTATTAAAAATAATCTTGGAAAACACATCCATACCCATATCTAAGGGAGATACTTAGAAGCGGAAGAGGTAAATGGAGGAGCATTTCATTTGTAACATATACTGCCATATTGTTCTCCCAGAAACACTTTACATTTTCACCACACTTCACGTTGATTGTTTTAACTTTTGACACTCAGTTAAGGAAGAATAAATCTTACTTTAATTAAACAGCTTTTCAGATTTCATTGATCATTGTATTTTTCCTTCTGTATTGCCTAGTCATTTCCTTAGCCCATTTGTCTTAACAGATTATAGAAGCCCATTATTATCCAGTTTATCCTTTGAAATACATGTTGCAAGTACTTTTTTTGTTATTTGTTTTTTGTTGTGTTTTTTCACTGAAGGTTGTATTTTTTTTAAGATTTTATTTTATTTTTAGAGGGGAAGGGAGGGAGAAAGAGAAAGAGAGAAACCTCACTGTACAAGAGATACATCAATTGGTTGCCTCTCACATGCCTCCAACTGGGGACCTGGCCAGCAGCCCAGGCTTGTACCCTGACTGGGAATTGAACCAGCGACCTTCTGGTTTGCAGGCTGGCGCTTAATCCACTAAGCCATACCAGCCAGGACTGTTACTGAAGTTTTAATTGTTAAGATTTGAAATCCATTCATATAAGGTTTCTGGGTTTCGTGACATGTTAAGAAGACCTTCTTTGTGGATGGTGTATACAGATAGGAATAAAGGTTTCTTTTTTTCCCCCCAATACCCAGTTGTCTCTGTCTCATTTTTCCTGCTAAAAACTTTTAAAAAAAAGTGTTACTTAGGCTGTGGTTTGCTTTGATGGCATCCTAGATATTTTGATATAAAAACTTTTTTTGAGCTATTGGAACCTTAGGGTTACTTCTGTCCCAGCACCATTTTGTGTAGGTAGAAATAGAAGCCAAAAGAAGGTTAGGTTTCTCAAGCAGTCACGGAGAGAGCTGCAGATCAAGGACTAAAATCCAGGTTTTTTCTTCTTTTGGTTCAAGTGCCCTTTTTATTATACCAATCTGCTTCATGAGGTGTAGTTAAATTGTCTTCTTTGTGAAATTGTGCTACTAATTCTGTTTCTACATGAGAAAAGAAATTTAAAGCATTCTTTTATTGTGATCAACTCTCCCTGCCCTCCAAATCCTGGCACTTTGCAGGGAGTATTTTTTTTAATTTTATTTTACAGAGAGTTTATATTATGCCATTAAAATTATGCCATTAAAATTATGCCATTCTGCTTCTAGTCCTAAAATTGATATACTTTTTCTTTTAACCTAACAGCAGCAGCCGCTCTTCTAAAACATTCAAACCAAAGAAGAATATCCCTGAAGGGTCTCATCAATATGAACTCTTAAAACATGCAGAAGCAACTCTAGGAAGTGGAAATCTGAGACAAGCTGTTATGTTGCCAGAGGGAGAGGATCTCAATGAATGGATTGCTGTTAACAGTAAGTTTTTAAAAACATTCAACTTTTCTGGCTTATAGGAAGGTTCTGCCAAAATCTTTTTGTAAATGAATTTTATTTTGTACATAAGAGTTGTAATATAATAGATTATCTGTAAGAAACATGTAAGTACATGGTTGTAGCTTTTGTGGTTGAATAGAGAGACTTAAAGAGAAATGATGAGTGTTTTGATGAGGTAATGATGAGGTAATTTCTGGGGAGCATGGAGCTGAGTAAGGGTAAATAAAAGATTGATAAGTGCAAAGATTCTACCTGTGGTGGAACATGACTTTGTAGGGAATCCATCTGTATAGTTGTGCTTCCACTCCCAGAAGCTCTCATCTGCCTACCACGTATACGGAAAAGTCGATCACAGTTCGTACCTTCAGTCACTTATTTGTTGGGATTTAAGAGCTGTCATAGGAATTTGAGAGATGGGAGACAATGGTGGGACCCACGACCTGAAAGTCACTCTTGAGTTCAAGAAAGTGAGGGCAAGGCATAGAAGAATATGCTGAGGCTAGAGATTTGAATGTTTACAGTGTATCATTTCTGGCCCTGGCCTAGTAGCTCAGTTGGTCATCATCATCAGATACACATCAAGGTTGTGGATTTAATCTCACGTCAGGGCACATACAAGAAGCAACCAGTGAATGCATAAATAAGTGGAACAACAAACAAATCTCTCTCTCCCTCTTTCTCTCATCTCCCTCCTTTTCTCCCCTTCTCTCTCTCTCTCTCTTCCTTTTCTCTCTCTCTAATACCAATAAATAAAAATATTTTTTAAAATCTTAAAAAAGAAGCCCTGGCTGGAATGGCTGAGTGGATTGAGCACCAGCCTGCATATCAAAAGGTCGCTGGTTCAATTACCAGTCAGGGCACAATCCAGGGTTGCGGTTCAGGTCTCCAGTTGGAGGCATGTAAGGGGTGACAGATCAATGCATCTCTTGCACACTGATATTTCTCTCTGTCTCCTTTTCCCTTCCCCTCTCTCTAAAAGTAAATAAATAAAGTCTTTCAAAATCTTTCAAAAAATAATGTAAGATACAAATGTAATTTAAATTTTCCTAGGAACCACATTAAGAAAAATTTTATTTTTCTCAACTCATTAAAATGCCATTATTCATATCACTAAAGAAAAAACGTGTAGAACTATGTAATATATTACTTTTTGTGTAAGTCAGGGCAAAGAAACTTACAGGGCACTTTTAAAGAAAAAAATTAATATAGTAGTTACGTGTGGGGGGATTTGTAGTAGTTAGAATTTAGATTATTTTCACTGTATATTTCTTTATTTCTTGATATGTGAGTCATGTGAAGTATTACATATTTAGAAAAGATGCCCCCTTTTTTAAACCTTATTCACATTATCATCTTTTATTCTGAAGGTTTTTGTTGGCCGTCTTCACGCCTAGATTTTTCTTTGTGACTTCGTGCTCCAGATGAGCTGTTTTCAATCCTTTTGGTCTCAGGATCCCTTTATTCTTTTAAAAATGATTGAGAACCCCAGCCCTGGCTGGTGTGGCTCAGTGTGTTGAGCACCAGCCTGTGAACCGAGGGGTCACTTGTTCTGTTCCAGGTCAGGGTGCATGCGTCAGTTGTCGCCAGGTTTCTGGTTGGGGGTGTGCAAGAGGCAGCCAGTTGGTGTTTCTCTCCCTCTCTTCCTCCCTTCTTGTCTCTCTAAAAATAAATAAAATTTTTATAAAACATTATTCAGAACTCCAAAGAGCTTTTAATTGTATAGGTTATATCTAGTGATACTTATTGTGTTAGAAATTTTAAATATTGCTCATTTTTAGATTCATCTAAAAATAATAATAAACCCATTGGATAGTGATATAATATTTTAATAAAAATGACTTTTTCAAAATAAATTTTAGTGAGAAATTTGGCATTGTTTTCATCTTTGCAAATCTTTTTAAATGTCTGGCTTAATAGGAGACAGCTGGATTCTCATGTCTCCTCCTGCCTTCAGTCTGTTGTGGTTATCACACATCTTGGAGCCACTGGATAACTCCCATGTGCCTCCTGAGGGAATGAGAGTGAAAAGAGCAAATGAAATCGTTCCAGCCTCACAGATCCCCCCGGACCCCCCAAAAACAGGGAATCCCTGGATCACATTTGGAGAGCACTTGCTTCAGACCAGTGATTTTTAACCTTCATCTCATGGCACATAAACTAGTTACTAAATTCTGCAGCACACCAAAAAATATATTTTTTGGCACTGTGACAAAAAAAAAAGAATTGGTATAATTTTGATTGGTTCACTCCAGATGGCTATTGTTGTGTCGGCTGTTACCATTTTTTAATTTGATAATCTGAGGGAAAAGAGGTCAGTGCCCCTGACTAAACAGTCATGTATTGCATGTTTTAAAAATTCTTTTGACACATCAGCTGAAAATTACTGCTTTAGACCAATAAACTAGCACACCATCTGAACATAATGGTTTTAAAAGAATATTGAATGCCTAAGTATCACTTTCTTAGAAACATGACTAAGAGAAAGGTTTGTCAGTAAGGGAGTTTTGTACAAAGTACCTTTAATATGTTTTTTAAGAAACTTGGAAAAGCCCTCATGGATTTTTAGGTACTCCTTTAGATAGGGAACTAAAACATTTTTAAAAACTTGTGTGGTTTTAAGGCTTACGGGGTTCTCTTTGTACAGAGTATGTTTTAGTCAATTAAGTTGTTTCACTCACCCCATTCCTTTCATTATTTTGCACATGTAGCTGAAGCTTCTTTAGAAAGTACTCCTGGACAACCTCAACTGTTAAAATGTTGCCTTTGTTCTGAACTATGGCACTTACATGTATAACTACCTTTTTACATGTTGTATTATTTACTTTTAATTTGTGCCTTCTGTTGGTGGAAAAATCCAGGTCAAGAGACATTATCCCATGTCTTTTTTATGTCCTCAATATGCATAGCCTCAATTTTTTTTAATGATGTATTAGATTTTTTAAATGCCTATTGATAACAGCCAATATGCCTTCTGACTCACAGTGTATTGCACAACTCTTTATTCACTCAAATATCATTTCTGTTCATGGTTCTGTTCATGTCTGGTCCACATGAATAGAAACTGTGGCTTTTTTTTATTCCCTTGGGTATAATCAAATTGTATATGCTAATGATGTAATAGTTACCATTAAGTTAGAAGTATGTCTGATTTTATTTTTTTTGCTATTATATGCTGTTTAAAAGCTTAGTATATTAAAAATGAATGTATATTAAAAGTTTACTTAGGTGTGACAGCTTAGAATTTACAGTATCCTAGATTGTTGAATTTCCCAAGAATTTGAGTACCTAATCTATTTTTCTTTCAACTGAGAGGTCTGATGTTTTGTTGTATTTACATATATATTTTAACACAATTCTATTATCTTTCCAGCTGTGGATTTCTTCAACCAGATTAACATGTTATATGGAACTATTACAGAATTCTGCACTGAAGCAAGCTGTCCAGTCATGTCTGCAGGTCCAAGGTACAGGTTACTCCTTTTTATATAGGTCTTTGGATTACTAAGTAAAGACAATCACTAGTTGATAGAAATTAAATAATATTTTTTTGTTTTTCTTGTCTGCCTGTGTAAAAGCAGTTCAATATTACAAATTTTTGAATGCTTACCTATAAGCTTTTAGTTATTACTAAATACTTTGCCATTTGGTCCTTAGTGTTTGATTTTGTAATTGCATTATAGTAAGGTCAATGTTGAATTGGAGGAATAAAAGAAAAAAAATTAGAATTTTATTAACATTATGGTTCTTTTTATGGTTTTTAAAATAATTTCTTGAAATCAGGTATGTAGTTGACTCTAATATTTGATTCTTTTTTGTATGTGCTTATTTGGTGTTAATTACTTCTAAATTTTGCTGCTTTAGCAATCTGGCTTAAAGATGCTAGATTTTAAAATTTTGCCTATAATAAATTTCAAGAAATATTGAGAAATAGATGGAACTCTTTGTCACCCATAATGTTTCAAGGTGTGATGATGTGTGATTTAGGTTTTTCCTTCCAGTCTTTTCACTATAGTGAATGATTGATTTTATGTGATGATAGATGGTATTAAGATATTTATTTACCTTGGGGGGAAAACTTATCTTTTCTAAATTTGCTACAGGTATAAAGGATACATAGATCCCCAGTGAGTTCATAGTCATATTTTTATTACAGTGTTTTAGGAGGGATGTTTTTATTTTGTGTTTTAAATTTTAGTTCTCAAATTTCTTTAAAAGAAATTTAAGTAAAATGAATAGGAAAACTAAACTTATCTATGGCTTAAATGCTTTATACAGTGAAGTTCTCTGGAAGTCTTGTTAATCACTCTAGCTCAGCAAAGGTGAGGGTGCAAAAGATGCATGCTTAAAGATGTTTCTTTAACACCCTTTCCAAGAAATGGGTTTTTATAATCTTGACCTGTTGGTGATAACTTGGTGGCCAAGGATCTCAGAATGTGGTGATCCATCAGTCCCTTCCCCAGTCCACAGCACCTTCTGCCTGACAGTCAGGAATGAAGTTCTTTTATCTTTCCCAGGGTTGTGTTATATTCTAGCACTGCCAACTGCCACATTATCTTCTCTTTTTCTTCCAGTCATAACCATCGCATTTCAAAATAATTCTATATAGGAAACTCAATAATCTTCAGTAGAAGTTTAGTTAATTTACTAAAGTTTTATATATATATATATATATATATATATATATATAAAATATATATAACTTTATATAACTTGTGTTGACAAAGTGTGAACCTACTTTGATTACAGTTTGCACATTTGTTAATGTGAAAACTTTATCCATAATACCTTTTCCTCTTCAGATACGAGTATCATTGGGCAGATGGTACTAATATTAAAAAGCCAATCAAATGTTCTGCACCAAAATACATTGACTATTTGATGACTTGGGTTCAAGATCAACTTGATGATGAAACTCTTTTTCCTTCTAAGATTGGTGAGTTAATGTTGTAGAACTGTTTTCTTTTTTGGTGATAAATGTGTACTTTTAAAAAAAAATTATTTTTAGAGAGCGGGGAAGGAAAGGAGAAAGAGACGGAGAGAAACATCAATGTGTGGTTGTCTCTCATGCAGTCCTACTGGGGACCTGGCCTACAACCTAGGCATGTGCCCTGACTGGGAATCAAACCAGCAACCCTTTGGCTCACAGGCCAGCACTCAGACCACTGAGCCACACCAGCCAGGGCTAAATGTGTGCTTTTTAACTCTCTATTCCTTTAAAAAAGAAAAAAAAGTAACAGGGACTGCCAAATTTCTTTCCAAAAAGATTATAAATGTGTACTTCTTCCAGACACGTTTGTGTCTGTGTTCCTTTACCAGGACTGGTTGTTACTCATTTTTAAATTTTTATAATTTGTGTAAATAAATTTGTTTTAAGGTACATTTTTAAGATATTGATGAGAGTGAGCATTTTACTGTTCTACCGATCATTGTGTGTTTTCTCTATATCCTTTGGATGTTAAGGATACTTGCTTTTTTATCAGAAATGCTTTATGTATTTTTACCCAGGTTGCCTTTTGTCTTAAATGTATTCATGAAGCGTTTTTGCTATTATATATAACTTTCTTATTTTGTCTTATTAATCTTCTTTTTAATGACATCTGGATTTTAATCAATGATTAGAAAGGTTTTCCCTGCTCCAGTATTAAAAGAATATTTGTCTTGTGTTTTCATTTAGTACTTTTGTGATTTGTTTTTACATTTTAGTCTTTGCTTGGTCAGGAATTTTTTTCTTACTCTGCCCTTCATTTTTTCCCCCCAATTATAAATACTAGTCAGGTTGTCCAGTTTGATAAGGCTACTTATCAAACACATGAGTCTTTTCTCCCCTGATTATGAAGTTGCCATATATTTTGGAGTCTTTTAATCTCTGTCTGTTCCTATAGAAATTCCACAGTTTTAATTAACCATGGCTGCATATCTTTGAGCATCTTGTAGGGCTAGTCTCTCTTCCTTGCTCTTTTCAGAATATTCATGACTATTTTAGGATATTTGTCCTTCCAAAGAACTTGCAATCATTTTTTTCAAGGTAAAAAAACAAAAAACAAAAAATTTTTATTATGATTTCATTCAATTTGTAGATTAATACAGGGATTCTTGTTTTCTTGACAATACTGAGTTTTCCTATCCAAGAACAAGGTATATTCTTCATTTTTTTAAGTCTCTTACTTATTATTTCCTCTTGTAAAATTCTATAGTTTACTTTATGCTAATACTTCAAGTTTCTTAGGTTTATTTGTAGGCATTTAATGTTTTTTATAGATACTTGGTTTCCATCTGGTTAATGTTTAGTATGTAGAAAAGCTGTTGATTTTTATATAAACTTTATAATTGATCGTCAGATTTTGAATGTTTCTGTTGTTTTGGGTTTGTTTTCTTGTGTTTTTAAAGCATACAGTTCCATTATATTAAGATAATAGTGATGTTGCTTCTTTCTCCTAATGTATACTTCTTGTGTAACTCTTTCCTAATTGTACTTACCAACTAGTACTTCCAGAGCATTGCTGACTAATGGCGATAATGGCAAACATCCTTTTCTCATTTCCTTTTATGAGTACGTCTAGTACTTAGCATTAAGCAGGAATCTTACTTTATACATTTTTTTAAGTGAGGTGTATGGTTGTAGAGTTTTATCAGCTACTTTTCCAGTATGTGTTGTTGATAGCCATAAGTTTTTCTCCATTATTTTTTTCTATGTTTGCCTGAAAGACTGTTTTTTATTTGCTGATATTTTGAATAAGATTTTGGAATTGGTATTTATTAATGAGTTTGAGACTTGTCATTTTTAGTGTAAGGGTGTCTTATGAACAACATATTGTTGTATCCTGTCTTATCTGTTTGGGCTGCTGTAACAAAAATGCCAGAGAGAGGCTGGCATATAAACAAGAGAAATTTATTTCTCAAAGTTTTAAAGGCTGCAAGTCTGCAATCGAGATGTCAGCATGTTTGGGTTCTGGGGGAGTTTCACTTCCAGGCTGCAGATTGCCAGCCTCTCACCTGTCCTCACATAGTGGAAGGGTAACTCTTTGGGGCCTCTTTTTATAAGGGCATTACTCCCATTCATGAGGGATCTGCCCTCGTGACCTAATCACCTCCCAAAAGCTCCATTTACTAGTGATACCACACAGGAGGTTAGGACTTCAACATACGGATTTTGCCAGGGGACGGAGGGGTGCACTGACACAAATATTCAGATCATAGCAGATTCCTTTTTTGAAGTCTAATTAAAGGTTTTTTTCAGGAGAAAAAGTTATATCATGTTACACTTGGTCTGTTTGCTACTAGTCAGTTTTTCCATTCTATTATTAAGCATTTTATTTCCTTTCTCATAGATTCATTGTTGTATATTGACTGTGATTGAATGTTTCTGTTAAATTCAGCATGGAAGGTGCTTAGCTTAAAACAAATTATATTTCTTTATTCATTAAAGTTTTCCTCTCATGGAAGATAAAGAATAGTTTTGCCTTAATTCTCTTTTCTCTGTGTCCCACTCATCAATAATTTATTCCGATGTTCTAGAATTCTTTCTCCTCTCATTAAGCTATTATCTACATCTTACTTAAGCCAATTATATACTCATGTTAGACAAAATTTATTGTTCATTTTTAAACTAGTATATCCAAGTTATCACTGTTCCTTTTATTAGCAAGACATCCATTTGTAAATTCTGAGAGAAAAGGAGTTTGACATAAAAATCCATCTTTCAGTACGTGAATAGAAGCCCTATTTCACAAAAACATACCCATATATACTCCAGAATAATGCTTGAAAGGGGGGGAATCCCCCACAAAAATAAGTTTACAAAGGCAAAATATACCAAATTTCAAGCTACTAAGGACTAATTGAGAAAATGCAGGGAAAGAGAAAGTGTTTTAGCTTTTGTCCTCGTAAGGATAAAAGAAAGAAAATGTTTCAGGAGTAATGTTCTGGAACAGACCTTTAAGGGCAGCTAATCTAGGTGATTCTGGAAGCAGATACATTCTTAGGTGTTCATTTACTGTATTCCGTGCCAGTTGTATTGTTTTTCTCCTATCCCTACCTTCTAAGAGACTTTGGTCTTGTCAGCCAAAATACTCAGGAAGTAACCAGTTGCATCCCTACCTGCACTGCTTGGAGAGACATGACCAAACCCTTCCCCATTTCTTTTCTAAGAAGGTGTTTATTTTCTTTGAAAAATAGAGATATGCCCTTCTTTGCTTTTTCAGGAAGTCTGTTCCTTCTTAGACTGTAGAAAAATGAAAATTTTAAAAATAAAAGTTTGTAACTTCTAGTTTAAGAAAACTGTCTTTTCAAGAATAATTCAGAAGATAAAATGCTTGTAAATGGTAGATTATGATCACTTGAAGTGAAATGTGCCTTTTTTTCCCTTTTGCTTAGAAGAGTTTCCAGTCTTAGTTGAGTGTAAAAAAAGTTTTTTAGAGTTACAGATTACAAAAAGTAAAAATTTTCTGTTTACAGTCAAAATGTTTATTCTTGTGGCATTTAATCTTACAAAGAAACTCTTCAATATTAAACTACTAAAATTAGTTTTATTTTAACTTTGATTCAGTAACTTCTTATATATAACTTCTGATACCTGTGACCTGCTATTCTAAGGCAGTCAGAAAAAGTGGTATGTGAATATATCTCATATACTTAGGTTTGGGATTCTTTTTTCCCTTGCCTTTTAAAAAAATATATGGCAGTAGACTTGAATTTGTGAATGTGTATGTTTATCAGAGTTGTTCATGGCCATATCTAAAGCTTCTGCTGTTCAATTGGATAAAGACTAATGATATGTATATTTTTTATAGGTGTCCCATTTCCCAAAAACTTTATGTCTGTGGCAAAGACCATTCTAAAGCGTCTATTCAGGGTGTATGCCCATATTTATCACCAGCACTTTGATTCTGTGATGCAGCTGCAAGAGGAGGCCCACCTCAACACCTCCTTTAAGCACTTTATTTTCTTTGTTCAGGTAAGTTGAACCATGTTGATTTCTGTCTCCTTTGACTTCGACATACTTAGCTTGGTAACTTTAATAAAGACCAATTTATAGAGTCTTATTTATAGATATAAAGCTAACTTTAAGCAGGGCTCTCTTTGCCACATTGTTTATTTCATTGATGTGTTTAGCAGCATAGAAAGCATCACCTCCATTTTGGCTTTTTGCCTCTGACTGCCCAGGTCTCTGGTTAGGATATGACAAAGAGCACCAAAAATTCAAGAAACTTGTCCATACCCTTCTGTTCCACCACTGCTGGGTGGGAGGACACTGAGAAATGTCTGAAGTAGGATTGTTTCATGAGATGTTTATGCCTGGAAGAGAAACTTGTGGAAGAACTTGTTACCTGCTGTCTTGGGTTCAGTTTCCAAAAGTCCCACCACCTAAGGCCAAAGCTTGTGCAGGCAGCAGCTAGAAACTTCAAAAAAGCCTACTGCCTTCAGAAATGTGACTCATTTCCTTATGAACCCTTAGTTGGAATTGAAACTGTGTAAAGATCAGTATAATTCACATTGTTTGAAAAAGATATTAAAGAATTGGTGCTCCTTTAGCCTCACTTTAGAGATAGTGGAATTCTGTTTGGGTTGGCCAAAAAGTCTATTAAGTTTTTTCCATAAAATAAAAGACATATTTTTCATTTTCACCAATAACTTTATTGATTTGGATATTTTGAGTATGTCAGCTATCTCCCACTATTGGCTTCTAGTGAGTGGAGATCAGGGGTGCTTCTAAACATCTTCCAATGCGTAAGACAGCCTTACAGCAAAGAATTATTTGGCCAAAATGTCAATAGTACCAAGAAACTTCACACACCACTCTTGACATGCTGGATCCAGTCACAGCACTTTCTCCATACACTGCACAAATCTTGTATTTCACGTGCATTTTTACTTTTCTTGAAATAATAAAGCATAATACACTAAAAATGTTGTGTATCTTCTACCATCTTCAGTATTAAAATGGCTGCACAAAAATTCACCAATTTTGCTAAGTTGTTTATTTAATGTACCTTGATAACGTCAGCTGTCACAATACAATCTAACAAAAACTGTTTTGAATGAAGTTAAAGACAGCTAAGGGTGTGAGAGCTGTTACACAGAAGAAATGTTAACGGATATTTTGGCCAACCCAATATATGCAAACTATAAATATGTCCAGATATTATTTTTTGGTGGAAAAACCAGCAGCTCCATAGTCGATATCGTGTATTAGACAGTTCTATGGATCATACAAAGGAGGTGGTACTGTGCTCTTCTCTATTTTCCTTCTGAGATTGTTGCTTGGCATAGACCTACAGTATAGCTGTAGGTAGATATATATATCTATAGAGATATATATAGATATAGATATGTAAATAAATAAATAAAGGTCTACTGCCCCAGAGGTGGCCACTACCAAAGGTTCAGTATACAGTTTTCAGATAATTTCTGTGTAAATGGAAACATACTCAGTTTTGATTTTAATGTTTTACACAGTGAACATCATGCTATTATGTACAGTTGCTTATTTAATAAGTCCCCTGTATTTTAAAAAGGAGTAAAAAATGATTTCATTTTAAAATATTCACAGAGCCCATTTCATCATTCTTTTGGATTTCAGAAAACTAGGATTGGGAATACCTTCTCTGAATGACATGTACATAATTTTATTTTTAACTCTATTTTAAAATTTTATTTTTCTTCTCTTTTTAGGAGTTTAATCTGATCGATAGGCGTGAGTTGGCACCTCTTCAGGAATTAATTGAAAAGCTTGGATCAAAAGACAGATAAATGTTTCTTCTAGAACACAGTTACTCTCTTGCTTCATCTTCTGCTAGAGCTATATCATTGCTATCTATTAGAGACTAGTGATACAGACTTTAAAAAAAAACAGGATATAAAGACCTGTTGGCTGCATCTACTGATAAAATTGTCCCAAAGGTAGGTTGACCTAATATCTTCAGAGTGAGAAATTCAGGACGCAGCCAAATCTGAGGCACTCTGTGACCACTCCTGTTACTGTCACTGAGTTACACTTGGTTTTAACATGTGGATTCTTTTACTAAAGAAAATGATTTAGTCTGTTTCAGGTTACAGCATAATGGATACTAAGAATTTCCACCAATAATTTATTAGCAAGTTTCCACAACAGATTTCCTCAAAACTCAGATCAGTTTTATTCCGCTTTTATTTTATAAATAGAAGAGGTATTTTCAAGTTTCCTAAAGATTTAGAACATTTGTGTCCCTTTGGATAACCTTTTAGTTTGAAGTTGTATACTAGTGTTTTTATAGATAATACATATATGTATATTTTTTCAAAATCCATGATTGCAATTTAAATTGTTATAACATGTATGGGAGTAACCAAAGTTATTTCTAAAGTGATTTTATTTTTTAATCTGTTTTTGGGACTTTATTCACATATGAACATATCTAAATGTTTCCTAGCTCCTAGTATGTATGTATCAGAAATAATTTTTTGAGAGCATCTAAAGGTGGTTTTGTAGATTTTTTTAGAATGCTTCATTCAGATTAATTTGAACATGTAACTTTTGGCTGACAAAAGGCAAACTTCCAAAAAATTATGACAAATTTAGGTCTCAAACCACTATTTTCATTCACGTTGTCTTTCAGAGGCCTTGAAAATCTGGCTAGGAGAATGGAAGAAAAGTACTCAGATTACTTGATTGTTTTGTTTTGAGTTTCCTTTTTTAAATAATTCTATATGTTTTTATTGTGGCTTGAGACTTAGTGAAGAGTGCTATAGAAATGCACCAACTTTATCCCAATAAGGATTAAACTTAAGGAAAACCACAATAAAAAACCTTGAAAGGTGTACACATTTTATAACACAGCCCAAAGTTTGGTGTGTCACCGGTTCTTGCCTGTGTATATTTGTGTGTGTGCGTGTGTTTAAATGAGAAAAAAAATAGGAGGAATAAGTGAAAAAAAAAACCTTCATTCTGTTAATAACAAAGAATGGATTGAGCCCTGATAGGGGTTTTATCCTGTTAATTGTTTTTGTATCAAAACTTGAAATTATTCTGTTTCTATTCAAGTAAAAATCTTCCCTGTTAGCGAGGAACAGATTTGATTTTCATTAGGTTTATAGGATTTAGTAAATGCTGTGTAAATGTATTGAGGCACAGGTGCACTAAAGACTTGCCAGACTGGCACCACTTTAAGTTTATCATCCTGTTTCAGAGTTGTGACTTTTGCAAAGTACTCACCAACCTCTTGAGGGTTTGGCAAAGGTTAGTTTTGATAGGGTTTTTGTTATTTTTTTATTATTCCACTGGAGTATAAAGGAAAGAGTTGCTTAGACACGCCATTTTTGTAACTCAATTTCAGTAAAGTAGCAAATATATACATAATTTTAAAGGAAACAAAACATTTCATCTTATTTAGGCAGAAATCATATCTCGTTTCAGAAATTAAAGATTGGGATAATCACATACAAAATAAAAGAAAAGCCTTCTGTAAGACATTTGCAAACTACATTTTAAGTTTATTCAGAGGTCCCTGTTAGGTGAGCTGTATGTTTATGTTGATCATTCACAACCAAGAAAGCAGGTTTCTAGGTGCCACTGAGAATGTTACTTCCTCTCTCAATGGCTTTAATTAAGCCTGCAAGGAATAAAATTAGATTTCTCAACCAGGGTTGTACTTTCATTATCATCTCTAATATTTCAAATATTCTCAAACAAGAGAGTTCTCACTTTTCTCCATTTATTTTCAGTGCTAGAAGTCCTCCCTCTCTTCTTGATTCAGCCTCAAAATGAACCAAAGATGGTCACATTACAATACTGTAAAGGCAGTTTATTAATGACTCAAATACAATTGTTGGTAATTTGAGAATCAGAATGTCCTTTTTAAAAAATAAAAACATCACCAGGTTCCCGTGCTAATCTGGCTTAACCAACAGTGCACCTGAACTTCAGTGTTAGTATTGTTTGTTTACATCCAAGGCCAGGGAGTTGAGGGCAGGAGAGCTGGAGGAATGGGGAGAGGGTGGCCCCTTCCTGACTTGACTAGAGGGCCAGCTTTTGAAGAGTTGGAAGAAATCAGCCTGTCTTTGACTCCTCTTACTTTTGATTTATCTCCCTGTGCCCAGGATCTGCCTGTTTGACAGCTCTCCCTACCCTGACCCCCTCCCAATCACTAGTCATCTCTGGGTGTCCGATCTACTCCTCCTGCCTGGTAACAATCATGGGGTGGAGAGTGCTTTGTAAATTATGCAGTTAATCCTTTGGTGCTTTTATTTCCAGGCCTTTACAAAAACTTTTGGACAATGATGTGCATACTGCAGTTTTTGTATTGACAGCCAAATGTATCCTTTATTCTCCAGACTGAATAAAGTGATTTTAGAGGGCCACACGCTAACCAAGTATTTCCTTTCAAAAATTTGTAGAGTCCTAGCTCACCTGGCTGCAAGCTCAAGATATGCAAATGAGTAGTCATCAGGACTCTGATAACAACTAAAGGAAAGTTGTCCTAGTAGTGTGAGGCAAGAGGAGGAATCCTGCTGGTGATTCTAACTTTTGCAAACATTGCTGAGGTTTCCTGGTTATACTGTTGGCCTTTGTCTGAATAGTGAGGTTATGCTAGAAGTGGAGCTTCGATACTTAACATTATTACCTCAGAAGCATAAAAAACCAGGCCCAAAGAATGTAAGTCCCAGAAATTTGTTTCCAGGCAGCCCCAGTTATGGCACTGGTGTTACCTCTGCCTGGTTAGAGGAGCCTGTCTCTTGGCTGTAGCCAAAAAATACGGCTGGGACACCAAACTGAGCACCTTCCACCAGGATATTATTTCCTCCTGATACCTGCTCAATACGTGGATTTACTATTGTAGAATTCTGGCACAATACTGAGGGAAAATAGTCCCCCAGTCTTTCTGTGTTTCTGCATCATTTTGATATTAAAGACTGTAAAAGCCTTTGGGGGGATATTATATGTGATAGCAGTTAATTTTATTGAAGCAACTGCATTGAAATTGACTTGGGTTTTTTCTCTCATCAGATTCTATTCCAAACAAGTATTCTGTAAATCCAAATGGATTGCCAGTGTGCTATAGGTTATAGAACATTCTATGTTTGGTCTATATAGAAAAATAGCTTGCATAAGTTAGTCTTGGTTACCATCTAAAATATTTTTAAATGTTCTTTACAAAAAAATTTATGTTGTATTTTTAAACCTTTCGGGGCTTTATCTATTTTTCTAAGTCAGTTAACTGTACTTTAAAAAGAAGTATTTTGTATCTACTTTTGTAACTTCATCAGAATAAAATATATTGAAAGAAAGAAATGACTAAAGTCTATGTCTCAACACGCTTATTTTTGAAACTTGATAACTTTGCAGCTTCTGTAGAAGGTTGTCTTTGTTATCATTTAGTAATTAAAATTTTTTCTTAACTCTTAGAAATAGGGGTGCAGTGGCTAAAACTCATCCTGGGGAAACAATTAGTCTCCAAGCTCTTGACCTCTTGTACTTTCCTGGTTCTGAGACAGGAAAGGGAAGAGGAGAGACTGGGTTCCTTAATTTTCTGGTGTTGAAACTGAGTACTCAGCATTATCTGAAAGACAACCCCCCTCCTCCCAGTGAGTGATTTTTCAATATTGGAGAACTATTAGAACTAACTTTTAGGTCTATTCAAAATAGCTTTGACCTATTGAAAAGGTCAAATAGTTTTGACCTTTTTTGAATAGAGTTAAAATTAAAAAATGAGTGTGACTAAATAATATGGGGTAACACTCATTGTCTAAGATACGGGTAAAAACTAGTCAGTTTTGGATTTTGGGAGACAGTTCTTTTTTATTAGGCTTAAAATTGACCACAAAAATATTGTTTGTATGGATGTCTAAGGGTTAAATTTGAAAGTTATTTCAACCTTTATAAATGAGTAGTATAAATAATGTTTGGAAAGGCAGGAGTCAGGCTTCAAAGCTGCACAGCAAAAACTATGTCCAAATCCATGCCTTGATCCTTTTCCAGCAAAGAAATACCCCATCGCTGTAGGGCTCAATGTGGGCACACAGCCTGCACCCTTATCGCTGACCACTAGATGTCAGTCTGTGGACTCCCAAAAGCTAGATACGTGTGTCTTGACCAGAATGAAGGATTTTACCTAAAAAACTTAACACAGATTCCTTTGATTGACAGTTCCTAGATCACATACCTCAGTCCTGGCTGCAAGAGAGACTGGGGGAAAGTTTCTGGTTTTACTTAAGGGTTCAGAGTTTATAGCAACATTATTTAAAAGATCTGGATGGTCCAAAAGCTTGGACTGGCTGCTGCTCTGTGAAAAGATAAAGGGTTTTCACCAGAATGTAAGTATCCGAGCACACTGTTTAGCTCACCTGACATTTTTTTGTAGCATATTTGCTAAATGAAGGAAGTAGATTACTGTTTCCAGTTCAGGCCAAGCTTATCTTGTGGCTGACCATCACTTTGATTACCAGTTCCTTAGAGGAACCTACCTGTTTTAGGGCAGTCCTTCAGCGGGCTATCACATTAACCCTTAGAGCAGCCTGGGGAAGGGGTTGGCAATTGAGATGTATGTTAGGACTTTTTCAGTGTCACAAAAGCTCAGACTTCAAATAGCTCTTTCATAGTGAGGTAAGTCTCTTTTCCTCTAAATTGCATTTTTTCAAAATTCTGTGTTCAAAATGCTAGGAGGCTCTATAAAATGGCTGCAGTTAATTTTTTACTGATAAGGTATAAAAGGTGTATTCAAAGATATCCTACCTAAGGAGTTTTCTGCAGTCAGCTCAGATGTAAATGTAGCTATGAAAGCTGGGAGTGGTCATGGACCGACATGAGTGAAGGTAAGAGAATCTCAAGTTCAGAACAAAAATTAAAGTGCAGAAGAGAGAGACCTGGGACTAAAGGCATTATACTTAGAATGAAACTAGCCTTTTATTTGCAGCTGTCATAAAAAAGAAAAATCACCCTTTAACTGTTAATTAATTTAACAGTTTAATTAATTTGGAAGCCCAAGATTGGTGAGGTGGTTCTATAAATCCTTTTCTGAAAATGTTCAGATTTGCTGTGGAACCAGAATTGTTAAACCACTGTCAGTTATGTTCAGTAATTACAATGCATACACTTTTTGTCTCATACCATCCTGGGCCATTGATTATACAATAAGTGAATAAAACAAGATCCTTTCATGGAGCTTATGGGCCAGTGGGAGAGAAACATACATAGTACTAAAGGCCTGTATGTGCAATAAAAGTTATATACAAGTTGTGGGCCCTTAAGTTTACTGAGGGGCAGTCAGAGGTGGCTCTCTGGAGAAGAAAGGCTTGAATTGGCGTAAAAGATGGGTAAGTGCATAATCAAACTTGTAGCATAGCTTGTACAAGGAGGTACAAGCAGTCATTAGCAAAGGGTAGATTTCAGGTAGGTAGGAGATAAGTCATATGGAAGAACTTGGGTTTTGCCTGTAGATGATGGGGAGTCAAGGATTTTAAGCAAATAATGGACAGATTTTCATCTCAGATGGTGCTGATAGCAGTGTGGAAAAGCAGGGGAGAATACTAGGGCAAAGTAGTCCAAAGTAACAGGTCATGCGAGCACTTGTTAAATTATGGGAAGAACTTTGGAGATAAGTAGTGATTTTCAATAAAGGAAAGAAGAAATTCTGCAAATACAAATCAGTGACTTTAACATGGGTCTCTTAGTTACAAGTGACAAACTACATGTACACAAAAATATAAACAGACATTTCAAAATGAAGCTGTATCTGCCATGCCAGGGGAACTGCCTTGCATGCCTTACAACTCAAACCTTGGAATAATGGATTGGGCCTAAGCAACCTTGTTTCCCAAAGAACTGTTTGCAAAGATAACAAAACAGCTGTTAGGACTACTGGACTGAAAATTAAAAACACTTAAAAATAAACATCACTAAGGTATCTGCACCAATAGAAATGCTTCCTTCTATTGATGTAATTGTTCCCTTTCCTTTCTCATAAATACTCATTGCCTTTGTTGCCTAATCAGAACATTATCTGTGGGCTTCTACCTGAATAATTTGCAAATACCTATTCTTACTGATCTCAGACAAACACTTGTTTGCTTCTCATTTTGAAAGTTCTTTTTATTTTTAAGTTAGCCAACTAAAAGAACTTTAGTACTCATCTGGCACTGCTGGTTTCCAGTTGCACAAGTAATGTCAAACTTGTCTCCTCTCCGCTCTGCTTGCTTCTGTATCTGCTTCATTTCCAAAGTGGCTCTGCCACAAGAGTTGCAAAGACTGCCGCCAGCAGTAGGCTTTCTACCAGGTTGGCAATCCAGTTGGAAATAATCTTTAGTTAATTAAAGATTAATAATATAGAAAATTCCCTCAGCCATTTCTCATTGTGACCAACCCTAAACCAATCCTTGTGTCTGACTGGACAGACCTGGGTCTAGTGATCACTCCTCACCTGAACTATGTGGCTTGAGTTGCAAAGGGGTGGTTCACCACTACACCAATAGATAAAATATTTTTGGCAGTTTTTATTATATTGTTGACATCAGTGAAAAAAAAAGTCCTTGATACTCGAAACATAATTTTTAAGCAGTCAACAAAAAAATGTTAGAGGCTATTGCAGTAATTCAAAGAAGAATTTAATGAGACCCAAGACATAGGAGTCACTCGATTAATACTGGAATGAATGAGCATAGCTGAGCACTTCAAACAGATATAGTCTGACTGGTGTGGCCCAATGGGTTGGGCCTCGTCCAGCAAACAGAAAGGTCACGGGTTGATCCCCGGTGAGGGCACAAGCCTGAGTTGTGTGCCAGGTCCCCATTTGGGGGAGGGCGAGAGGGAACCCATCCGTTGTTTCTCTCTCATGAAGATGTTTCTGTGTCCCTCTTTTTGACTCCCTCCCTTCCTCTCTCTAAAAATAAATAAATAAAATCTTTTTAAAAACAACCACCAAAAAACTGTAGGTCTGACCAACCCATTCATTTGAAACGCAGGTTATTGCTTGGATAGGCGGAATTAAATAGTAAAAAGAACTGGTAAAGGCTACAGTATATACGAGACTACGTGCTGCAAACAAATACAGCTAGAGAAAGGGCTTGGTAGAATTTTCGCCTTAACTTCTGTCTGATGTACTCCAGAGGCCGGGCAGTTTTTTGTTTTTGTTTTTGTTTTTTGTTTTTTTCCGACAATCATACCTCCTGCTGTCAGCTTCCACTACATTCTTGGGACTCCACGGCCGGTGGAGCCTACGCCTCTGGTGGGCTGTGTCGCGCAGGTACCTTAAACTCAGGCAAGTCCAAAGCTGAATTTGTCGCTCCCCCTCACGCCCAGCGTGTTCCTCCTCATTTCATTGTTCAAGCCGGACACTTGGGAATCATCCCAGACGCTTTCCTCATCCCTAATCCAGTCGCTGCATTCCATTCACCTCCCAAATATCTCGATCCACTCCTCCTTCCCCTGCTGCCGCTACTCTAGTTCGGTCTCAAGTTTCATCTCGATTGAGAGCTTCCCTCCTCAGTTCCAATCCAGCCCTTTACAGTCCTTCGCAGGAGCCAAGTTGACTTTCCTAAAACGCAAACCTGAAAACGACATCCCTGCTTAGAGTCCTCCCTCGGCTCCCCTTTTCTAGAGGAAGAAACCCAAACTCCTCAGTTGAAAAGCCAGGTTGCGGGGCGGGGGCTGGGGGTGGGGTGTAGTGAAGTTCCGCCGGGACACGAGGGGCACTGGGCTGAAGGTAAGGCAGAAAGGAAGGTCGCTGAGTAGTGTTTCTAGGCTGAGGGGGATGGACCCGCTGGTGGAACAATGCCGAAGGGAGGGTGTCGGAGCGCCGCGAAAGCGCGGGGCAAGGTGGGGCTCTGAGCGGGCGGTGCGACTTGTTCGAAGTGGCGTGCTTGGGACACTGACCTGCCCCTGCGGAAGGTGGGGCGGACGGCCCGCGGCCTCCGGGCGGCAGGGGGCGGCCTTGCCCACCGCGGCGGCTTTCGGTCCCGGGCTCCGCGCCTTTCGGAAGACGCGGCGGCCTCGGGCGGCGGGTCGCGTCGGCCGGGTATGGCGGCGTGGAGCCCGGCCGCGGCAGCGATTTTGCTCCGCCGGATCCGCGGGGTGAGCACGCCCCGGGGCGGGAGCTGCGGAGGGCCCGCGTGGCCGGGGCAGGGGGCTCCCCGTCCTTTCTGTCATTCATTCATTCCTTGGTTCGTTCATTCAGTGGGCTGGGGCAACCGGCATTGGAGAAGTGTCAGGGCCTGTAGCGCTGGGGGTCCTCCCGAGCTGGGTGGAGGTCGGCCGAGGGAAACAGACACCTTAACAGCCGTAATATAGCCGGCACGGGCAGGCAGCGTTGATCTATCGAGTCGAACACATAGGAGTCATAGCCAGCCCATAGTCACGGCGTGGGTGTCTGGCAGTGTGGCGGGGTCTGGACTGTGGGAACGTCCTCTGGCTTCGTTGACCTTGGCCCGCCGAAAATCCCACACACCCGGAGTCGAAGCCCAGCAGAGGGCACTCACCACGCGCTCTCCTAATTTTCTCTCCCCCTTTCTGATTCATCCTTTCCTCACTTCATCCACTTCTTTCTCTTTTCTCCCATATTCCTCCTTCTCCCCTGCTGGTCTTGAATCTGCCTCTCGAAAACAGTTCTACTGGTGACTTCTAGCGTGGGCCGGCAACATCTGGGGCTTTTGTCAGTAGATTGCCTGCTTAAAGGCCGTTGCCCCACAAAGCTGCTAAGATGAAGGGAAGGCTTCTCCCAAGCAATCTGCAGTGCTAACTACCCTCACTCCTTAGTGATTACCCTTCCGCCTGCCACATGATTATTCGCTGGCTTTGCCCCGCAAGGCGCCTTCCTCAGAAGAGGCTCCACCCCACCGCACACCCCGTTCTTAACCGGGTCTACAACATCGTTTGTCTCCCTCCACAGAGCCTAAGTCCAAATCAACGGCCTCCCAGACTTCTATGCGGCTGCCGAGTAGCCATGTGCTGAATTGTGTGGCTCTTCCCCATCTCATTCATTCATCCATCCATCCATCCATTTATCACCCAAGTCCTCCTGAGGGCCTACCCCAGGCTCAGCTCTGGAAGGTGGCAGTAGCAGGACAGACTCAGTCTTAGCATTTGAGAGCAGTTGGTGAAAGCGCCAGTGTCCAGGTCACTTCAAAGAAGGTGCCCTGAGATTCTGTAACACAGGACCCTGCTGTGGGCTGGGCCATCGCGAAAGGCTTGAGGATGGGCAGGACTGAGAGGTGGAGGGGAGGCACCTTCAGCACCGGCCCTTGATAAACAGTGCCGGTGCTTTCCTACCTGCCATCCTCCTCCAGTCAGGGACCCAAGCTGGTGCTGCTCCCGCCCGAGCATCTTTCCTGGCTAGCTTCAGAAGGCATTGCTTTGTGCAGGTCACTTTGGCACCAAGATGCCTAAGTCTAAAATCTTTAGCCTGACCTTCAAGGCCTGCCATACTCTTTTCAGTCTCCCTTGTCATTATCAACCCAGTCAAGGGGCTGCAGACCTGATTTTCTGCCCTTTCATCCCTAAGGGTTGAGATATGTTCCCCTCAGAAGCACTGGCTCACTGTGGTAGCCATTAGAGGAGGAGGGAGAGTGGTTGCCAATGGTAAAAAATTCAGGAATATTTCTCCTTCAGGTTGTTTAACAGGATTCTGCTGCTTTTCCTCAGTGCGAATTTGTTCACGTAGCGAAGGGTTGCTGGCTTACTGAGCAGCAGGTCACAAGGTCATATCCCACTGCGGAGACTGGAATGTTAACCAGGCCTAAAGGGTGGGGCTGTCTGGCCCCCTCAGCAAGTGCGTGGTCAGTTACACCGAGGGGTAGCAGGGCACCGCTGCCTGGCCTGTCCCAGCTCTGCTTTTTACTCGTGGATCCAGCCTCGGGCACATTACTTAATGCCTGTTTTCTCACTTATAAAACTGGCATCATGATAGTATCCCATGGCATTATCATTACAAGTTAAACATCTATTGAATGGGGTTTGGGGCCTTGTCTGTAGAGTGAAAGTGAGTTATTTACAACTACCCCTACCTCCACCACAAGACAGTTTATTCTGCATCCTGTGGAGCATAAATGGACACCTGACACCACACAGTCCCTCTGACTCAGCCCATGGCTGTGCTGGCCCTGCCCAGAAGGAAAATGGCAGACAGGTCCTGCACAGTGGCCCAGATGGGTGCAGAATGACACTGGGGGCAGCGTTGTCTTGCTCAGCCATGACTCTTCTCTCTTTTGTGGTAGCTTCCTCTTCTACACTATGTCCAGCGGATGTTTGCCTCGCAGACTGAGGGGGAGCTCAAAGTAACCCAAATTCTCAAAGAAAACTTTCCTCAAGCTACAACTATCAAAGTCACTGACATTTCAGGTAAGCTTTTCTTTCATCTTCTCACAGAGTTTGGTAGGATTTTGCCCTCTGGCGGGGCAGAGTGTGGGGTTGGGAGGTGTGGCTTAGCAGAGGGAATTTGATCACTTCTCAGTAGGTGTGGATTTGGGGCAGATGTGGATATATTTGTGGGGATACAGAAACATCGAGGGAAACTGTGGGGACAAGGTCTCTCTCAGTCACCCCTGGGCTCTGGTCCACCATCTTTAATTTGACTGCGAGGTGGGCTTTACAAAAATTTCCCCACATTCTTCTGATACCCTTGAATGTCAGAGTTGGAGTGGACCCCAAGTGGAACTGTCCCTTTGAGGAAAGTAACTGCCTCACTTTTTCCATGAGGAGATGAGCCCAGGGAGGCTGAGGAACCTACCCAGTCTCTCTTAGGGAGGAGGTGACAGAACCAGGACCAGGACCCAGGGCAGACTCTGGCCTGAGCCCAGTTTCCTGCCCCAGTCAGACCCTGCCTTTCTCATATGGCCACTGGCACCTCACAGCTCAGGCTGGCTTTGTGTTAAGGGCAGGCTGGGCAATCACCTTCTGCACCCACAGGATGGGGATGATAAGGCCTTTTTCTAGACACACCCATGGAGCAGCTTGGCAGTGGGTGTGCCCTTGACTCGGCACACCCACCCTCGGTCTTGGCCACTCTGCTCTGCCACTCTGCATTGCCACAATGGCTCACAGGTTTTTCTGAGGACATAATATTTACAAGGATTGGGAAAAGGTGTAGAAAGTGGTTTCTTCCCCTGGCTGGGTAGCTCAGTGGGTAGTAAAGTATCATCCTGACATGCCAAAGTTTCAAGTTCAACCCTTGGTCAAGGCACATAGCAAGAATCAACCAATGAATGCATAAATAAGTGGAACAAATCGACATTTCCCTCTTTCTCTCTCACTCTCTCTCTCCCCCTCTTCCCTACTTCCTCTCTTAAAAATAAATAATAAAAAGAAATGGTACCCTGGTTGGTGTAGCTCATTTGGTTGGAGCATCATCCCATATCCAAAAGGTTGCAGGTTCAATTCGTGGGCAGGACACAACTTTGGTTGCAGATTTGGTCCCCAGTTTGGGCGCATATGGGAGGCAGCTAATCAATGCTCCTCTGTCGAATCAATGTTTCTCTCTTTCCTTCTCTCTTTTCCTCTCTCTCTAAAAAGCAATGAAGGAGCACTGCTGTAGTGTGGTCCCCCAGCGCCTCTACCTTTTTATTCTTTGTACTCACTGTTTTAAAAAAGCATTCCAGAGCCAGTCAAGATGGAGGCATAGGTAAACACACCTTGCCTCCTCTTACAACTATAGCAAAAATTACAACTAGACTACAAAACAAATATCACCCAGAATTGTCAGAAAATTGAGCTGTATGGAAGTCCGACAACCAAGGATTTAAACAATCATATTCATCCAGGTGGGCAGGAGGGGTGGAGATGCAGAGATGTGCAGAAAGGTGCTGAGAGGTGGGGAGAGACGGAGAGGCACAGAGAGGCAAGGACAAACATGCAGATGTGGTCAAGTGGTCCCACATCCATGTGTGGTGGATAAAAATTGGGAGGGACACCTTGGGAGCAAGGGATCCCAGCTCCAGACCAGACCACTTAGCCCAGGGTTCCAGTGCCAGAAGATAAGTCCCCATAACTACTGGTTATAAAATCCAGTGGCGATTGGAGCAGTGGAAGACATTGTGGGGTTCTCAAGAGACACCTCTTAAAGGGCCTGCATGCCCTTTAAGACTCATGCAGACCCACCTTCTCAGGGATTCAGCACCAGGGCAACAGCTGGAAGAACACCAGTGGCATGAGAGAGTGAAGTGACTGGCAACAGGGCAAGTGCTGAGAGGCAGCTTCTTCCCAGAGAAAACTCCAGAGGCCAGGCAGCGGCATTGTCCCCTCTCTGAGCCCTCCCCTACTCAGAGCAACGGAGAGGTGACATGAGTTGCCCCACCCTGGCAATTACCTAAGGCTCCACCCCATACAACTTACAGGTACACTTTTCTACAATAGGCCACACTACTAAGACAGGGAGTCAAAGCAGCTCTACCTAATACACAGAAACAAACACAGGGAGGCTGCCAAAATGGGGAAGCAAAGAAATATGGCCCAAATGAAAGAACAGAACAAAACCCCAGAAAAAGAACTAAATGAAATGGAGATAAGCCACCTACCAGATGCGGAGTTGAAAACCCTGGTTATCAGGATACTCCAGGAACTCAACTGGGTACTTTAAAAGCATAAAAAAGACCCAGGCAGAAATAAAGTTTACATTAAGTGAAATAAAAATTTACAGGGAACCAACAGTGGAGTGGATGAAGCAAAGGATCAAATCAATGATTTGGAACACAAAGAAGAAAAAAGCATTCAGCCAGAACAAGAAGAAAAAAGGATTTTAAAAAAATGAGAATTGAATAAGGAGCCTCTGGGACATATTTACACTTACCAACATCCAAATCAGAGGGGTGCCAGAAGAAGAGGAAGAGCAAGAAATTGAAAACTTATTTGAAAATATAATGAAATAAAACTTCCTTAATTTGGTAAAGGAAATAGACATACAAGCCCAGGAAGCACAGAGAGTCCCAAACAAGATGGTCCCAAACAGGACCACACCAAGACACTTCATAACCAAAATGCCAAAGGTTAAAGATAAAGAGAGAATCTTAAAAGCAGCAAGAGAAAAGCAGATAGTTACCTACAAAAGAGGTCCCATAAGAATTTCAGCTGATTTCTCAAAAGAAACTTTGCAGGCTAGAAGGTACTGGCAAGAAGTATTCAAAGTGATGAAAAGCAAGGACTTACAACCTAGATTATTCTATCCAGAAAAGCTATCACTCTGGATTGAAGGGCGGATAAAGTGCTTCCCAGATAAGGTAAAACTAAAGGAGTTCATCACCACCAAGCCATTATTATATGAAATGCTAAGGGAAATTATAGAAGAAAAAGAAGATCAGAACGATGAACATTTAAATGGCAATAAATTCACAACTGTCAATAATTGAATCCAAATGACAAACTTTGGATAACAATCCAAATGCAAACAACCAGAACAGGTACAGAATCATAGATAAGGAGATCGGTTTGAGGGTTATCAGTTGGGAGGGGGAAGAGGGAGAATGGGGGAAAAGGTGCAGGGATTAAAAAGTACAAATTGGTAGGTACAAAATAGGCAGGGAACATTAAGAACAGTATAGAAAATGGAGTAGCCAAGGAACTTAAATGCACGACCCACAGACATGAACTAAGTGGGGGGTTGGGGGAGGGAATGGAGGGAATTGCAGGTGGAGGGGGGCAAAGGGGGAAAAATTGGGACAACTGTAAAAGCATAATCAATAAAATATATTTAAAAATAAAATAAAAAGCAATGAAAAAATGCCCTTGTATGAGGATTAAAGAGAAAGAAAAAAAAAAGAAAGTTTTTATTCTGAAAACTAGAGGAAATTAGTCTAAAGATCCTTTGAAATGGTAGGTCGGGTGAGCACTCAGAGCAACGCGGAGGCCTTGATGTCGTCAGTCCTGCACCTGCCCCCAGGCCCAAGCAGGGCTGAGCTGGAACTGACCTCCTGTCTGACTCTTCCCAGTTGTGGACTGAGTACAGAAAGGGAATTGAGGCTGAGAACTTTGGTTTAACCAAAGCTTGGCCTCCTAGAGCTCAGAAGAGGAGCATGGCAGAGCAGTGGCCTGGCGTTAGCAGCGCAGGGGATATTCTCTTTCTTGCCCAGGTTGTTTCATGCCAGAGCGGCATGTTTTCTCATCAGGCATCAGCACTAGCTCTCTAGCCGTGTGGAGACAAAGCTTGGTCGGGGGAGGATAAGTCCACCACATAAGAATTTGAATTCTTATGTGTCCCGGGAGAAGTCCCGTATGAAATACTCAGTGCTGCTTATAGAGCAGGAGGTGCTGGGAGACCCCAGCCGCTCCGGGGCCCACATGTCTGCCGTTTGTACTGCAATGCTATGTCTCTGTCTCTCTTGCAATTCCATGTTCCTTTCTTTTCTTTCGGATATTATCACACAACTTTCAGACCGAATTTTAGTGTAGTTTGGTACTTGAAAAGATTGCTGGTATTTTTTGAAGGCGGAACACTGAAATTCAATCCCTCCCACCCTCCTTCATGGCATTTGTTGGCTCAGTAAAAGGAAATACTAGGAAAACCTACATTTCTGACATTTTCCGTACCTTGTGCCTTATCTTTTCTGTTCCACAAATAATAATCCTGGGTGGCACAAGTGCCTGTACAGAGAGGAACACGTTCTAGATGGAGGCAGCCTGCCAGGAGGAGTGTGTGATCAGAGTGAAAGCCATGACCTTTTTTCTAACAGCCTTAGCAACTTTCTGCTGATTAGTAGTATTCAGAGCTCCTTGAGGTGAAACGGTACTTCGAGGACACGTGGGACTGTGGCTGCCTTAACTTAATAATTGAGGCGCTTTCAAATTGCATTTATTGCAGGAGGCTGTGGGGCAATGTATGAAATCCAAATTGAGTCAGAAGAATTTAAGGAGAAGAGGACTGTCCAGCAGCACCAGATGGTAAATCAGGTCAGTAGTGGCAAAAACGCTCCTCCACTACCAGCCTCCTCCATCTGGAAGGGCCTGCCGAGTGGCAATGGGATTTTACTTGCAGCCCTGGAAAGGAATAATGCAATATCGCAGCCATGCAAACAGGACTTAGGACCTGAGAAAAATATAGTCTGGAATCCGATTGCAGATATGCAGGTGGATACCTGGGCAAATATGATATGACTTTTATTCAAAATTGAAAACAAGTGTAGGAATACTAAAAGATGCATTTTCCCAGCTTTGAAGATTTTTTTAGCCTCTCTTTAGAACCTCCTTACAGATGGGTAAATTGAGGCACAGCATGGTCAAGAATTGTTTCAGCTCCTCCAGACCCAGTGACAGGCAATAAAGGCCGGAAACATCAGATTTAAGCACACAAGGCCAAGTTTATTTATCATCTACAGTTATTTTACTTGGAATTAATTTCAGTCTTCACATCATTTTTTTTAAGCTTTGAACATTGTGAAGTACTGTATTTTGCCTTGTATAATTTGTAGTTTTTGCCCAAATTTTTTAGGGGAAAATAAAGGTGCACATTAAACATGGGTAGTACTAATTCCATGTCTACATAAATGTTTTTAATTTTTTATTTATGCTTATGCTTTAAAATTGTAACTCTAGAAAGCAGTAACAATGTCTGTATACAAAATAATACACTGGAATACGATAATCAGTTTTGTTTCTAAGTATAAATAAATAAATAATTGAATTAAAATGAAAGATTTTTTTTCCTGAAAGTCTGGGCCAGAAAAGTAGGTGTGCGCTATACACAGAAGCACATTATACATGGCAAAATATGGTAGTTTGACGTTTGTAAAGCACAGTTTTGGTCATGAGAATCTCCTCTTTGGCCACTTACCCGTCCAGCTCAGGTGTGCCAGATTGCCGTTGAGGCCTTCCCTGCCTGTCTTGGCGCGCACCCTCCCTCCGCCCCTGCCCACTGGCCTCTGTACATCTGGATCTTTGCCCAGACCAGACCTCCTGCAGGCCTCCCTTCCTCCCTCCTCTGTCCAGCTCAAATGCTGCCTCCCTACCTGCCCAGCAGGGATGAATGCCTTCCCTCTGACTCCAGCATTTCCTGCCTCAAATCCTGGCTACTTAAGTCCCTGCCTTCTGTCCTTGGCCCTGTCAGCCCTGCGCGCACTGGTCCCTTCTGGATCTCTGTTTGGATCATCATGGAGCCCAACCCTTCACTTTGCACGTGGCTGCCTGCAGCCCAAAGGCGTGCGGGGGTCTGGACAGTCGGGTGGAACAGCAGCCACTGCGCTCCTCCAGACCAGTCTCTGCTTGATTCCCTGCGGATGGGGGCGGGGGGCAGGGGGCGGGGGGGCCCTGCCACCACAACTCACACCTGCTCCACCCTTAGGTGAGCTCACTGTCCCTCTGGGACCCTGCTGACTCGTGGCCCAGCCTCTCCCAGCTCCCACAGTTCGTCAGCCTTCTCTTCTGGAATAGTCACCGGCATTTGCTTTGGACCAGGCCCCAGGGATGCCGGGATGACAAGTGTTTCTAGCCCCTCCATCCTGTTTCCACGCTGGGGAGCAGCTGTAGGGGGAAGAGTGAGCCCCGACTCAGCCCTCTGCTTCACAGTGGGATCTGAGCCTCAGTTTCCCCTTTGGCAAAGATCGCATGAGGTATTGACCACACATGCCCGCCTCATGCTGGCATGTGGAAGGCACTTGGTAAATAGCAGTTGCCCTCTCCCCTTCTCTGGCCTCTTTCCTGTCTGCCCATCACCTCCCTCCCCCAAGGGTGCCTCTGTCTGTGTCTCCCCAGCTCAGAGCTCTTCGGTGTGTGCCCTGGTTGCCCACAGAGTCCAGCCCGGCTCTCCTGGCCTGGGATTCCCAATCCCCTGTGCGGCCTGCCTTAGTCTGCCCCCTCGTGTGCCTGTGGGCATAGCAGATGCTGAAATATGTTTACCCAAGCTCCATCTTATAAACTGTGGGACTTTGGCCAATTCACTTCCCCTCCAGGGCCTCAGTTTCCTCAACTGTAAACTGACCCAGGGGCCCGCTGTAGCTGTAAGACCTGTGACTTGTGTCGGGGAGCCGTCAGAAGGCTGGTGGAGAGCTGGGAGAAGGCATCGCTTAGGACACAGGGGGTCGAGGCCTTTCGTGTGAAGGTGTGATTGCGCCCTTGCCTGGCCATGCTGGCGTTAGGGACTGTGGCCTTGGTACAGATACAGGGACAGCCTCTAGGAAGCATTCTGTGCCTGCAGACAGCAGAGAGTCTGTGGCCCGGGGACCTGTGTGCCCTTCCCCCAGAGATGACGTGAGGTTCTTTCCGGGGGCATTTCTGCTTGTCTGTAGAGCTGAGGAGGCTTGTATGTGAACATGGAGATTGTGGGGCCGCTCCCTGGCTCCCAGCACAACAGCAGCTCCCAGCATCAGGGCTGGACAGGAACCAGCTGGACAGGCATGTCCAGGACAGCAGGATATCCAGGTTCGGGGCCTATCTGCTAGTCACTTGTGGACTTTGGATAAGGAGTAAACTCTCTATATCCTTTTTAGCTAAGAAGGGGATAGGACAAGATTATCTCTAAGACTCCTTACTTGATAAATCTGACCATGTATTTGGATTCTTTTACTTGGAAGTGACAGAGAACAAGTTGAAACTAACATAAGCAAACAAAGGGAATGAATTGGCCCCTTTGTTATCTGGTTTCTAGCATATCTAGATTCAGGGTCTTAAACAAGTTCATTTGCTTGCACTCTTTCCTGTCCTCTCTGAACTTTCACCTTCTGTGTGTTAGCCTCATTTTCTCCTACAGGAGATGGGCTTTTGCTTCTTGGTGGGCACCGTGGCCCCCAGCTGCCTCTGACTGACATTATTCCAGTATAGTGACCCAAGAGAGAAGGCGCCATACTAAAAAATCCCAGGGGAGATTCCAATTGGCCCACTTTGGATCATGCGTCACACCTGAGCCAAACAGGCTGGGCCAAGGGCGCGTAGATCCCTCAATACCAGGCCAGTTGGTGGTCCCACCAGCAGTACACAGTTAAAGGAACTGTTTCCCAGGGGAAGAGAGATTACTGGACAGAATGGAAAAAAAAAGTCCACCCCACTGCAATGATCAGATTTGGATCTACTATAAAGGACTTTGAGTCTTCCTCTGCACTGATTATAAACTCCAGCGGTCCATCCTTAAACAAGTCTCAATTATTTTACAGCTTTATTTAAAGCAAAGTGTAGAACACTGTGTTTGAAGTGCTACCATTTTTATTTTAAAAAGTTAGTGTGAGGTAGACTATGTATTCATATGAGCTTGAATATGCATTTTTAAATCCTTGCAAAGATGCACAGAAACTAGCAACAGTTCTCTGTTTGGGATGGAGGTAGAGCTGGGGGATAGAGGACGGGTGTGGGAGGGAGAGGTCACTGTGTCTTTATTTTTGAGCCAGGTTAGATGCTGACTCAAAAAAATGAAAAGTGTATTGTTTTCCAAAAAAGGAAAAACTGCCAAAACAAAATGTGTATGCAACGTCTCCTACAGACATAGAGCTATATAAAGATACTCTCAGAGGGACTTTTTGTAATCACTGTCAAATACAAAAAAAATGATGATAATCTCTTACTTATTTAGGCTCTAAAAGAAGAAATCAAAGGAATGCATGGATTGCGGATATTTACCTCTGTCCCCAAACACTGACCACGCCTCGGCTGCATAGATACTGCTGCTTACAACCTTGGATGAACTTGACCAATCTTTCCTAGGCATTTGCCAAAAAATGTATCTATTTTGTTCATAGACATTTCCATATTATAATTATAGAAGAATATGTTATCTATTTCGAGGTTAATTAAAGGCACCAGACAACTGAGTCTTTTGTAATGCTTCTAGTTCCTTTATTTCAGAAGTAATGTGCTTTTGTCCAGAATGGTCTCATCTTTGGACAGTTCCGTTCTGCTGCTGTAGAGGCAGAATGGAGCGCCAGCTACTTTTGTCATAAGACTTCCTTGTTTCTCATCTATGAAACTGCTCAAAAGAAAGCATCCTTTGGTTTTTCTGTTCCCATAGTTTACCACTCTCTTTCCTTTCCCCTCCAAACTTCTTACAAGAGTGACCTTGGACCCTTGGTTTCTTGCCCCCTGGAGTGGACTCCCAGGAGCTGCGGCTGCCCGGACCATGGTCTTTCTCCTGTGTTTGACGACCCCCCATCCTTTGCATGTTGGTGGAAGGTGGAGCCCACCTCCCCGCAACAGAAGCTGTAGAGTCCTGCTTTCCTAGCTCCCTTGAAAGTAAGGCACAGGCAGAGATGATCGAGTCTCAGCCAAACAGAGCTCTGCCCCGGACTTTGAATTGGGGGCAAGTGATGCCAGTTGAGGGGTGCGCAAATCGATGCCATGGTGCATCGACTCGGGCAGGGGTAGATGACTGGCACTGTGCATTACTGGGAGCGCTGGGGCATTTCACATATTGGAGTAAGGGCGGAAGAGCCAAGCTGCAGGAAGGATGGGCACAGCTAAATGTCAGGAACAACGATGCCACCAGGCCTGTGCATCCCCTGTCTGCTTCCCTCCACAGATCAGCATTATTACCTCTCACTCTGCACTGGCTTTCACCATATTAGCGGTAATTATATTGCCAGTAGCTCTTAATTTTTGTACATATTTTTATTTTATTTTTCAATTACAGTTTACATTCAGCATTTTGTGTTTGTGTCAGGTATACACCATAGTGGTTAGACAATCATATACTTTACAAAGTGTTCCCTCTGATATGCCCAGTACCCACCTGACACCATACTTTAATTTTTATTTCTTAATGTCCAAGCCATGAGAAGGGCATACGTTCCTTCCAAGTTCCAGGGAAGGCCTCTGATCTGCCCCTATTGAATCAGGAGCCACTCTGGACTAATCAGCTGGCATCCAGATGTGCACTAGAGCCCCTCTTGACTGGAGTGAAGAGGGGCAGTTGCCAAAAGAAGTAGGGCTTCTGTTCTCCAAAGAAGAGGCTGGAACAAAGCAACAGGTGTTCACAACTGGAGGAAAAGGTGATGTGGCCTAGCAAACCTCCTGGGAGTCTGGGGACACGCAAGAAACTTGCACTCTCCCCTCTGCTTCACCCCCACCCCCACCCCCGGGGGCTCTCAACCCAGCGAAATGTGTCAATCCGATCAGTTCTGCATGTCTGCACCCAAATCTGGCAACAAGAAAATTTTAAAGTAGCCCCCCCGCCGCCCAAGTTGTTCTTCCACCAAAATTAAAAGGAAAGTTGGAAGAGAAATCACAGGGTTTCTTTTTAGTCGATTAAAAAAGAAATTGTTCATCTTAGTGGCCAGAGTATAACATTGCATCTGATAGAGCCAACTCCTAGGTTTTTGATTAAGTGCTCTTGTGGAAACTGCTGAATTATGAAAGATGATACATTTTCTGAGCTAAGTGTCTTTAAAAACTGTAGTTTTCCAGTGGAAAATTCAGTCCTGAGGTAGGTGCTTGCTGACTAAGCAAGTCAACCTAAGGGGAAGGGCCCTGCCCACAGCACCCCCTCAGACCCGCTTGGTTCCATGGGTTCCCGCAGGGCCCCTCTCACCCCTGACTAGGCCACCCAGGTAGTGGTCATGGGACAGGCTGGCCTGCAAGCTGGGTCAGGACCTGTTGGCACACATCTGTTGGCAAGGGGTCGATAGTTCCAATTCCCTTTCTTAGGACTCCAAACTGGAAAGGGTGGCCCAGGGATACCCAGGCCATGGAGCTACTAAGAACTAGTGTAAAGCACAGGGCAAACAAAGCTGGGCATTCAAATCAGGAAAATGGAGAGAATGGGCAGGTAAAGAGAAGCAAAGGACTGCCTGGGAGATGTCATGAGGGGTACTCCAGTAAGGCCTGCCCAGCGCACCCCCTTGGCCCTCCAGGGAGCTGCCGCACGTGCGGCAGTTTGCCTGCTCACCTCCACCTTCCACCCGTCTGGGAGACCTCACCAAACGCCCTGAATTCCACAGGGTAAAGGGCGGGAGAGCGCCACTGCCAGCTGAGTCCCCTGACCTCACCTGGTGGGATCTGGCCTGCAGATCCGTGACACCCGCTTTGACTGGCTCCCTGGGAGCACCTGGAGCAGAGCAGGCCTGGCCCCACCGCGTTTCTCCCCAGCACTTTCTCCAGAAGACTCTATAATGCAGCACGTATCTGAACCCCGCGGCCTGAGGCGGCACAGCTGGCTTGCTTAGGCATCCTAAGGAACCCCAGGCCACACTGCTCACCTCCCACAACGCTTCCCCAGCACCCGCTGGAGGGCATCTCAGCTCCTTGTGCAATGAACCTGACTTTCGACACCTTTTACGTTTGCTCTTGCTCTAATAATGCTGGTAGGATTAATTATAGTCAGGAACTTCATTTCAGGATATTGATCTCAGAGATTGTGGTAAGGTACCATGTTACTGTGAATTTAAAATAACATTTATGCACTTTAATTTTTTTGAGACAAATATGTTTATTAGAGAAGCAGATAAAAAGGTACAACTAAAAGATGCCAGACTTTTTTGGGGAGGAGGGGGGGCGGGAGAAGGGAGGGAGAAAGAGAGGGAGAGAAACATCCAATGAGAGAGAGAGAGAGAGAGATTGAGAGAGAGAGAGATTGGTTGCCTTCCTTAAGCCCCCAGACCAGGGCTGAACCAGCAACCCAGGCATGTGCCCTGACCTGGAATCAAACTGGCGACCTTTCTGTTCACTGGACATTGCCCAAACAACTAAGCCAAACGGGCCAGGGCACCAGACATTTTCTTTTAGAATAATAATAAAAAGAAACAAACATGATGACCTTTACTCAAATGCAATTTATTCAGAACCCAAGTGTCTATGATCCTTTCCTGTGTAGCATCCAGCAAGCACCTCCCCAGCAGTTATGAAAACAAAAGGTCGTTAGGGAGCAGAATAAGCAGCTAAACGAATGGGTAAAAGAGTAAAAAGTTTAAACAAACAACTGAAGTTCAACTAATAACTTCAGTTTTTTATCTTATAAACTATTTTTAGAGCAGTTTATACAACTTTCTGTAACTTGTTGGAACAGTTTCAGATTGACAGAAAATTGAGAAGATGGTACAGAATTCCTCTACACCCCACCCAGTTTCCCCAGTTAAGGGCTTATTCTACTGCCCTGACCAGCATGGCTCATTGGTGGGGCACCATCTGGCAAAGCGAAAGGTCTCCAGTTTGATTCGCCATCAGGGAACATGGCCTGGGTTGCAGGTTTGGTCCCGGTGAGGGTGGGTAGGAGCCATGGATGGATGTTCCTCTTCTTCTCTTTCTCCCTCCCTTCCCCTCTCTCTTAGAAGGAAGGAAAGAAGGAAGGAAGGAAGGAAGGAAGGAAGGAAGGAAGGAAGGAAGGAAGGAAGGAAGGAAGGCAGGCTCAGCGCTACTGTGGTACTTTCGTTAACAATGAATCAGCACTGACACAGTATTGCAAATTAAAGCCCATTGTTTTGTTTATGCAGATTTCCTTAGTTTTTCCCTTATGTCTTTTACGAGGTCTCTCCTTACAATACCACATTACATTAGTTGTCATGGCTCCTCAGGCTCTTCTTGGCCATGACAGTTTGTCAGGCTGACCTTGTTTTGGATGACCCTTTAGTTTTTAAGTATCAGTACATACAAATATATTCTGTATGAATGTGTTTGACAGAAAGCAATTTTGAAAAAATCAAGACCACAGAAGAAATCACAATCCATTCGACCATTTGAAAGTTACGCTATTCTAAACATTTTGGCAAACTTTAAATAACCACATCTTAGACACCACACTAAAGAAGTGCATTGGTGTTATTAAAAATCAAACAACTGCCTGTGTTAGGAACATCAGGAAATAGCAGCTTCATCCCAACAGGGTGAGTATAAAGGAAGGCATTGGCTGGTGAGGTCTGATAGATTTATAAACAAGCTTAGGAAGGAAAAGCTTCTACACATGCATTTTTGACCTGTAGGTGTGTTACTATCAACCGGTAAAAAAAAGGAAAAAAACTTTATACACATGTTGGAAAATTCCATGTTGGGAATTTTCTTTCTTTTATTTAACGGAGAAATGTTGGAAGAAAACAAATACTTTGGGTAGAAATGGAAATTCCTGATGCTTTGGAAATTGTTTCAGTACTTTTTCTAGTACGTCAGACATTGACTAGAAGAACTAAAACTACAAAATATTTTAACCTGTTTAGTCAATGTCCCCCATTTTCATCTGTTCTCCATGCTGAGGCATAAAACTTAAAACAATGATTATATGTTTATGCATACAACCCTGCCCCATACACAATCCTTGCTCAATAACAAATCAACTGAGCTATTTTCTGAATCAAATTTGCACAAGTCTAAAGAAAAAAGGCTTCAAAGAACAGGATATTTTTCAAGGCAGGTTTTTAGAAGCTACTGTTGACTTGCTCTGTTTTAGGCTTTTGGGGGTTTAGTTTGTTTTCTCTAACAATTAATAGTTTGGAAATGAGTTCATCATCTGATATAAAAAGGTCAGATTTTATTCTATTTTTTAAAAAAGATTTTATTTATTTATTTTTAGAGAGGGGGAAGGGAGGGAGAAAGAGAGGGAGAGAAACATCGACATGAAACACCAATCAGTTGCCTCTAATACATGTTCCAATCAGGGGCCGAACCCACAACCCAGGCATGTGCACTGAACAGGGATGAAACCATTGACTTTTTGCTTTGCAGGACGATGCCCAACCAACTGAGCCATACCAGTTAGGGCTAGGAAGGTCAGATTTTAATATTTTCAGCCTCCCATTCGTTTGGTTAAATGCCTAAAGCAGGTAATTTACTAGTGCTGAGGTGGGGGAAAGGAAGCATTTATGGGTCTCTAAAAAAATCCCCTCGGTTTAAGGGTCAGCTGATTTTCTTGTTATAATGCTTAGAAAGGAGAACCGACCCCTCAGCCTGAAGAGGTCTGGGTCAAGATAGCAGCTTCATCAGTATCACATCAGTGAGGGCATAATAATTTTAATAAAAAGAAATTTTAATTTCAACATTTAAAAAATTACAGTTGTAAGTCAGGCTGCCGTTGAGTAAAGTCTGCTCCAGTGCACCTTAGTAACCCCAGTAAACGGGAGCTAACTCACTGCCGGAACCTTGATCCACCACCATCCAGAGCCATCCGTGAGCCTCTCCTGCCACTATGTGATTCTCTGACCTCAGCTTATGAAATGAGCCCACATGTAAAGGCAGGAACCTAATTTTCCTTTCTAAAAGTAGGAGAGATATGAATACATGTTTTTTCCAAAGTAACAGTTTTTTAAAAAAGGAAAATCTCAACCCGAAGCCCTCCTTCTGACCTATTTACGGCTGGTTTTATGTGATCTCTGGGTCGATCTCGTTAGTGGGCAAGATTAAGTACTGGGTTTGGTAGCTGTCTATTCATGTGACCAGATTTCTTCAAAGATGGTTTCATTTAAAGAACATTTCATTTTATTTTGGCCAAAGTTAATCATATTATTTTTTAAAGCGAGGCTTTACATTTACTGCTTTTAAAAAATTCCAGCAAGCTCAAAATTTAGGTGTTAAAGATGCCAATGATTTAAAAATCTACCCTTTGAAAGAATATGAGGAGCTTTGTGTCTCTGTGTTCCTACAGTCACTGCCTCACTGCATTCTGGTTATAGCTCAGCCTAGGAAAGTGTGAGCTGAACACAATTACTCTTGCCACAAAACCTCCAGCTGATATAGACCCAAAATGATTAAGAAGTAGGCATTCACTGCTTGCATTGTGAGTGTGTTTGTACAGCATTCGAACATTTGATCTACAATGTCTGTTTGGTGGACGGATCAATTGGTATCATAATTAAAAATGAACGGGTTAATTGACCAAACTTTTTCCAGCTTTCGGTTGGGATCAAATGACAGGATAATCATGATAAAGTATACATGACCTTAACCACATTTAAGGAAAAGTACAAATGTGTAGTTTAAGTTTTTTTTTTAATGCAGCTTGATTTTATTTATTTATTTTTTAAATGTCAAGGTCTATTATAAAATATCAAAAAATTTAAATCCATTATAAAGTCTCAGCAATTAAAACATGACGCCAGCACAGAAATAATCAAGTAAATCAATGAAATAAAAGGAGCATTCTAGAAACGAATGTATATATCTAACAATGTAATATATGATTCAATTGATATTTTAAATCAATGGGGAAAATAAGGCTTATTCAACAAATAAGGTGCATGGACCACTATTACTTGAAATAAAATAAATATAGAGCCCTATTTCACACATTATACAAAAAATATTCAGGTGAGTTAAAAATCAGTATGTAAAATCTAAGGAGTTTTAGGAGAAAATACAAAATATTTTTCTTACCCTCAAGTAACATATTCAAACCCAGAAGCTATAAAGTAAAATATTGACAATATGATTATATTAAACATTTAAGGTGTTAAACATGTATAAATAATATACATATAAAAAAAGGGCAAGTAATAGAATAGGAGAGTATTTGCAACACATCTAAAAAAGGGTTAATAGTTTTGTGGGGGAGGTTTAGGGAAAAAATTCTACAAACATTTAATAAAAAATGGATAAAGAATACCAATAAGTCATTTAAAGCTTTTTTAAAAATAATAGAAATAGGCAAGATATATATAAAAACAGTTTTAGTTTCAACAAATAATAAAGTAACAAAATAATACATCATTGTCACAATCAGATTAATAAGTATTACAAATATTGCTGATATCAAGTATTGGTGACTGTGAAAGGAATTGGGTAATCATAGACTCTTTTTCTTCATCTTCTTAAAGCAGTCCCTTTAGCATATTTTGCAATGCTGGTTTGGTGGAGGTGTATTGTTTTAGCCTGCTTTTGTCTGGGAAATCCCTTATTTTGTCTTCCATTTTAATTGAGAGCCTTGCTGGGTAGAGCAGTCTTGGTTGCAGGCCTTTGCTTTTCATTACTTGGAGTATTTATTGCCTTTCCTTTCTGGCTTGTAGTGTTTCTGTTGAGAAGTCAGCTGCTAGCCGTATCCAGGCTCCCTTGCATGTTACTACCTGTTTCTCCCTTGCTGCCTTTAGGATTCTCTGTTTGTCTTCGATATTTGCCATTTTAATGATGATGCGTCTTGGAGTGGGCCTCACTGGGTTTCTAGAATGGGACCCTCTGTGCTTCCTCAACTTGTGTGACTTTTTCTCTCCACAAATTAGGGAAGTTTTCCATTACTACTTTTTCAAACAGGTTCTCTATCCCTTCCTCCTCCTCTTCTCCTTCTGGTATCCCTATTATATGGATATTATTACATTTCAGGTTGTTCTGCCTTTCCATAAATGCCTCTTCATTCTTTCTGAGTCTTTTTTCATTTTCTTGCTCCTTCTGGGAGCTTTCTTCTATCTTGTCTTCCAGCTTGCTGATTCAATCCTCTGCTTCATCTAGACTGCTTTTGATGCCTTCTACTGTGTTCCTCAATTCAGAAATTGTAATCTTCATTTCTTCCTGTCTCATTGATAATTTCTGTGTCCTTTTTCATGCTGATATAGTTTGCGGTAAGTTCCTCATAGTTTCCCTGTAGTTTTTGGTAATCCTCTCTGAGCTCACTGAGCTATTGAGCTTCCTTAGAGCTGTTGTTTTGAACTCAGTATCTGATAGTTTACTTGCCTCTATTTCATTTAGTTCTCTTTCTGGAGTTTCCTCCTTTCCCTTTGATTGGGGGGTGTTTCTTTGCCTTCCCATTATTTGTGAAACTCTTCTTTTTTGCTTCTGCTTTTTAAACTAATCTGTCTTGATTTCCTGACTTTGTGGTGTGAACTTCTATGGTAGGAGACCGCTGTTTTTTCTTTCTGGATCTGCCTCTGTTGATGTCAGATGTTGACCCTGTCTGTACTTAGGCAGTCTGTTTGAGACTTCCAGGAATCTACTGTCTGTGGCTGACTCCTTCAGCTGTTAATTTAGTCACTCTGCATTCAGTAGGCTGGCTTAGAGACACTAAAGAGTCACTGCATTCAGTAGGCTGGCTTAGAGTCACTCTGCATTCAGTAGGCTGGCTTGGAGACATCTGAAGAGGACATTCAGCCAGTCTGATAACCGTCCTTCAAATTCCAGAGAAGGCAAATCAGAGGACAAAACTGGTAGCAAATCCAAAGGAAAGTTACCTTTTATAAAAATAAATGTCTCCCTTGCCCTGGCTGGTGTGGCTCAGCAGATTGAATGCCAGCTGAGCCACACCAGCCAGGGTTATTGGGCCCTCTCACACTGCTGCTGCTCAAGGGAGTGGTCTGCCTGAGCCAGGTGGCTGCTGCCATATTGGGGAGGAGTCAGCACCAGGATCCAGCTGGCTGCTCTCTCTGTTCTCTCTCCAAAGCCTCAGTCTCCAGTCTTTCCTTGAGTGTCTCTAGACCACTTTGCGCCCCCTTTAGCCACGGATCTACTATCTGTGGTTGCCACTCTATACTCAGCAGGGTCAAGTCCCTCCTGGGGGCGGGGCTATTGTGTCCTTTCAGGCTGTTGCCGCTCAGGGGGAGTGGTCTCTGCCTGAGCAAGATGGCTGCTGCCATACGGGGGATGAGTCAGCACCGGGATCTCACCAGCTACTTTCTCAGTTCTCTCCCCAGAGCCTCCTTCCTCAGTCTCTCCTCAGGCATTTGTAGCCCACTCTGCCCTGCCTTTCCCAGAGACGAGGGTAAGTGACTGCAAATAAAAATTTATGCGTCGGCCCTTTAAATGGCTCTTTGCATCTCCAGCCGCCTGTCTCTGGCAGAGACTAACCCTGCTTCTTTTCTCAGCTGGCTGTTATCTGTACTTTTTGGGCTCTGGTGCTGTAGGCTGGAGATCTCTGCTTATGGTTTAGACCCCACTCTTCTCAGAGGGATCCAACTGACCGTTTCAATATCCTTCTGCTGCTGCTGCCCGTGGGGGCCCCGCATGCCTTCTCGAGTCTCTACCATACTCCTTACCAGTTAGATTGTGCTAAAACTGATTCTTCTGTTTGTCTGAGGTTATAAGGCTCCTCCTTCACTATTATTCAGTTGTTTTCCAGGTGATTTCTTCACAACTTTGTTGTAATTCTAGCTTGGTCCTGGGAGGAGGTCAGTGTGACTTCCACTCACTCCTCCACCATCTAGAGTCTCCTAGTTTAAGTATTTTCTGATACACTTCTTCACTCAAGAGGTGTGAGATTTTATTTTCACAGTTTCCTCTAAATAAATGACGGTAAAATTTAACAAACTGGTATAGACAATTTATTAAGTTACATATGTAGCATTCTAATGTATTTCAAATTATGGCAGCCAATATATATACATAAGAGAGCTTCAGTCTTCTGTACCTCCATTATGCTATATTTTTGATTCAGATATAATGCTTAGAAGGTAGAACCCAACACTTTTTGGTTATTTATAAATGCTGCCAAAAGAATTGTTTGTCAGAAGTCAAATGACACAGTTATAAACTAGCAGTTGTCAGCTTTCAATGTAAAACTCCATCTTAGCAAGAGAAACTTGATTAGAGTCAAACCAGCTGAGGAAAACTATTTAATTCATTGACTTTCTTTTATAGCTTCTTCTTTCTTTGTTGAGGTGGAAGACTGCTGCAATCCTCTGGTGTGGAATCCCTACATTTCAGTCTTTTGAAGCAGTGAATTTGGGGTTTGGAGATCATGACCTCACTGAAACAAAGGATTACCTTTTCTGTTTGGGAGACATTTATTTTTTTATTTTTAAAGATTTTATTTATTTTTAGAGAAATGGAGGGAGAGAAACATTAATATGTGGTTGTCTTTTGTGTAACCCCCACTGGGGACCTGGTCCGCAACCCAGGCGTGTGCCCTGACTGGGAATCAAACCAGTGACCCTTTGGTTCACAGGCTGGCATTCAATCCGCTGAGCCACACCAGCCAGGGCAAGGGAGACATTTATTTTTATAAAAGTTAACTTTCCTTTGGATTTGCTACCAGTTTTGTCCTCTGATTTGCCTTCTCTGGAATTTGAAGGACGGTTATCAGACTGGCTGAATGTCCTCTTCAGATGTCTCCAAGGAGGCTCAAATTCTGACTCCAAAGTTTCTATTATCAGCTGTGACATTTTCCTGATTATTGATTCAGCTGCCAACCATTTCCCGTTGATTGTTATTGCCTGTTGATCACCCCACTATGTGTCTCCAGTGATTTCTCCAGTGCTGACTATCCTCCTTCCCTCCATATCTTGCATTTTCTGAAGGATGTTGGAAATATGAAGACGGTAATATTTATGCAGCTCATGGTCGAATTTCTTGAAGAATTGAGGACTGATCCCCTTTGCTGTCCTCTGTCAATGGGGACGCTTTCGAGCTTGCTGGTGTGCTGTTTGGACATCTACTTTTAAAATTCATGTCAGCATCGTTTTCTGAAAATACTACTGTGCTTTCTTGGTCTTTTTGCAATCCCTCTCAAGTCTTCTTTTACTTGATTTTAGGTGCTTCCCGCAAGTATCTATGGGTGGTTCCTTTTTCCTTATGAAAGGGCGATTTCCACTCCTGCTCAGGTCTTGAACGTAGCCCGTTAAATCCAGAGTGATCTGGGAGGTCATGTTCTTGAAGATAAGATAGTGCTGCACAGTGTGGTCGCTCATTTTGCTCCCAGGGTGTTAAGAAAGCTTTACATGATGTATTCCTGTATTCTTCCTCCGAGTTCCTTCTAGGTTGGTGCTTCCGCAAAAGATTCCGGAGTTGCCTTGCATAGCAGAGTTCAATCTCTGTGCTTTCCTTGACTAACGAATGCGATGTATTTCTCAAGAATACCAATTTCCCAATGTGTGTGTTTTCCTAAATCAAACTGACCCCGGAGCACAGTGGCCCAGTACCAGTGCAGGCGGCCGCGGCCGCGGCTCGGCGGTCTGCTCCCTCACCATCTGTCTGCCTCCACACTCCTCTCGGCCTCCAAGTGAGTCTCATCAGCGGGCCCTCCTGCCTGTCGCTCTTCAGCAAAAAACGACCTGAGCAACTGGCCCCGCCCACCCAACCCCAGCACCTGCCCTGGGTACTTTAATTTGTAAATGACCAGGATATTTGCCCAACTCCAGAAGCGACCACACGCGTTCCTCCAGGCCACATGCGCGCAGACCTGGGAGAGGGACAAACGGAGGAATGTGGACGTCCGCTGCCAACGCCCTGGAAGCTTGTGACCCTGCACCGGGCCCTGGCACAAAGCTGTCACCGAGAGGCCGCCCTCTGCTGCCGCGGAGGCTGCCTGCCAGGCTCAGGAATAGACTGCTCCGGGAGGGAGCTCGGATCCTGGCCCCAGGGATGGAGCAGCCCGGGGAAAGAAGCCCAATCAGCCCTGCGATGCAGTGCGCAGGGCTTGGAGCGCCCTGAGGAGGAACCTGCAAATCCTAGAGGCCCTCTCGTATGAGATGGGAGGCGGCCCATGAACTGTTCCAGAGCGCTAGTGGTAACATGACTCTGGGGCCACTGATGGGTCTTCTCCTGGCACTTCAAGCCTGACTTCCCTCTGCCTCCTCATTCCTTTCTCTCATGGCCACCCCTAAACTAGACTGTACCCGTCCAACTTCCTTCCCCTCTTCCCAGTACAAGTGGACCATATGGCATAATATGTTAAGCCAAAGCTAAACATGAAATGGAATACCATCACTGGATAATTAACCTAAATAATCTAAAATTTTAGCCAAAGTTTTAGAGTTATAAAGTATGGTGTAGACAATGTCATTATCCAACCATCATTGGATAATTAACCTCAATAATCTAAAACTTCAACCAAAATTTCAGAGTTACAAAGTATGGTGTAGACAATGTCTCAGAAGTGACAGGTGTAGCTTGCTCCTGTGGTAAACATTTGCCATGTGGAACAAGGGCTCATGTTCACAGGTATATGTATTGATAATAACCTTAATTCAGGAAAAAGGTTTTTTCTAGAAGGAACTTTGTTCCTAGATTCACAGGCTGACTAGAACAACAACAACAAAAATAACAAATGCGCAAACAAACAAAATCCTTTGTGCCCTGGGTGGTGTGGGTCAATTGGTTGGAGCAACGTCCTGTAGCCCAAAAGGCTGGCTCTTTGATTCTGGTCAGGGCACTTGCCTGGGTGTGGTTTGGTCCTGCTCCCTCCATGCGGGTGCATATGAGAGGCAACCCATTGATGTTTCCCTCTCTTTCTCCCTCTCTTCCCCTGTCTCAAAACAAAACAAAACAAAACAAAAAAAACTTAAAAATATGCATAAAAGTATAAATTAATTAGGTAAGAAACAAAAGATAGTAGAAATAATAAATCAAAATGCTGTTTCCTTGGGAAAATTAACAAGATCAACAAGCCAATAACTAAACTAATAAAAAAGGGAAGAAAGCACAAAAATACAAAATAAGGAGTAGCGTGGGGAAATAACCACTGGAACAAAGGAAGTTTAAAAATGAGATTATTTTATACAACTTTACATAAATTTCAAAACACAGATTAAAATGAATAATTTCAGGAAAATACAGTTTACCAAAATTGATCCCTGTAGAGATTGAAAGCATCAACAGGCCAATCTCCATAAAATAATAAACTTACTACCTATGGATAGGGGAATTCTAGCAAACTTTTAAATACCATATAATTTCAATGTGGCATAAATTTCTCCAGAGACTAAAAAATGAAGGAAAACTGCCAAACCCTTTTGTAAAGCAAGTACAAGATTAATATGTAAATCTGATGTAACTAGCATTAAAATGAAAACTATAAATCAATCTCACAAGTTAAATAAAATATTACATTTCTAACCTAATAGCCCAAGTGTGTTGTGGAAAAAAGCAGAAATAGTATATATTTGGAAATCCATTAGTATAATTTACTATATATTCTCCAGGTTTGTGCCTTTTGACAAAATTTAACTTTTATTCCTGATCAAAACAGCCAATAAAATAGTGGGTTTTTAAAAGAAGGAGGAGGGACTAAACAAAGAACATGTATGAATGGCCCATGGACATGGACAGCAGAGTGGGAACTGACTGTGGGAGCGGGGGGTGGGGTGGGATGGGTGGAGGGGAGTAAAGGGGGAAAAACTGAGACAACTGTAATAGGATACACATGATTTAAAAATTAAAAAATTAATATAAAATTTAACTATTAAAAAAATAAAAGCATGATTATATCTCTATATGGCAGTTCTAGAATTAGCATCATACTTAGCGGGCATCATAAACAAGGCAAGAATACCCATAATCTCTACTATTATTTAGCATCATACTGGAATTACTAGCCAATGCAATTAGATGAAAAGAGAATTAGAGCATAAGAATTGGAAAAGGTAAAACTATCTCTATATGCAGATGGCATAGCATAGCTAGAAATCCCAAAACCATTTATTTTAAAGCTAACTCAAATAATAAAAGAATTCAATAAAAGAGCAACATACAAAATTAACATACAAAATCAATAGCCTTCACATATAAAAACAATAACCAGTTAGAAGATAAAATGAAAGTGAAAGAAAGCCTCATTTACAGTGTAACATGAAAAGATAATATATGTAGGAATAAACTTAACAAGAAACCTATATGAGGAAAACTTTAAAGCATCCTAAAAGATACAGAAGCAGACTTGGACAAATGGAAAATATAATCTTATTTTGGAATAGAGGAACACAATATAAAAATGTCAGTTCCAAGAAACTATACATTTAATGCAAGTCGAATGAAAGTATCAACAAGTATTTTTTTTCTGGCACTAGGCAAGTTTATTTTAAAGTTCATATTGATCCCAAAGGCAAGGGAAGTAAAGGCAAGAATAAATGAATGGGACTATATAGCAAACTGAAAAGCTTTTGCGCAGCAAAAGAAACCAACAACAAAACAAAAAGGCAACCAACCAATGGAAGATGATATTTGCAAACAACATCTCCAAAAAGAGGCTAATATCCAAAATCATAAAGAAGTCATACAACTCAACACCAACCAACCAACCAACCAAACAAACAATCCAATTAAAAAATGGGCAAAGGAGCCCTGTCTGGGTGGCTCAGTTGGTTGGAGTGTCATCCCGTGCACCAAACAAAGGCTGCAGGTTCATCTCTGCTGAAGACACATACCTAGATTGTGCATTCGATTCCCAGTTGAGGCATGTAAGGGAAGCAATGGATTGGTGTTTCTCTCTCACATCAATATTTCTCTCTCTCTCTCTCCCTTCCTCTCTCTCTAAAATCAGTAAACATATCCTCGGGTGAGGATTTTAAAAAATTGGGCAGAGGACCTAAACAGACACTTCTCCCAAGAAGACATACAAATAGCCAACAGATATATGAAATGAGGCTCAACTTCACTAGCTATTAGGGAAATGCAAATCAAAACTACAATGAGATACCACCTCATAGCTTTTAGACCGGTTATTATCAACAAGACAGGTAATAATAAATGTTGGAGAGGCTGTGGAGAAGACGAAACTCTCATTCTTTGTTGGTGGAAATGTAAACTGGTATAGCCACTATAGAAAACAGTATGGCAGTCCTTGAAAAAATGAACAACAGAGTTATCATATGGCCCAGCAATCCCTCTTCTGGGCATCTACTGGAAAAACAAAAACATCTATTCTCAAAGGCATAGTCACCCCTATGTCTATTGCAGCATCATTCACAATGGTGAAGACATGGAGACAACCAAAGTGTTCTTCAAAAGAGGATTAGACAAAGAAAATGTGGTACATACATACTATGGAATACTACTCAGCTATAGGAAAAGATGAAATACTACCATTCGCCTCAACCCTGAGGGACTTGATAATATTATGCTAAGCGCAGTAAGTCGGTCAGAAAAAGCTAAGAACCATATGATTTCACTCATATATTAGCTATAAAACTGAAATTCATAGACACAGACAACAGTATAGTGGTTATCAGAGGGAAGGGGGTGGGGAGGTAGTAAAGGGTAAAGGGGGCAAAATATATGGTGACAGAAGATGATTTGAGTTTGGGTGGTGGGCACACAGTGCAATACGCAGAATGTACATCATAGAGATGTACACTTGAAACCTATAATACTTTATTAACAAATGTTACCCCAATAAACTTAATTAAAATGAAGTTCATATAGAAAAAGAAACATAAAAGAATCGCCAGGAACCTCCCAAAAATGAAGAGCAATGAGGGCACACTAGCCCTACCAGATGTTAAAATACACTATAAATATTAGTATTAAAATATACTATAAATACAAATATAATATACTATTAAAATAGTGAGGTACTGGCACATGCATAGACTGACTAGAGGAAGAGGCTAGAGAGACCAGAGTACAGAAATTTAATATATAACAAGATGGCATCTCAACTTACTGGGAAAGAGATAGATATTCGTAATTAATGGTGTTGAGACAACTAAAGAACAACTTGGAAAAATAAAATTGGATCCATTTTTACACCATAAACAGGAAAAAAAGGCAGATGTATCAGAGATCTAAATGTTAGAAAGGCAATCACACAAATATTAGAGGAAAGCATATATAAAGAATTCAGCTCTGGCTAGTGTCACTCAGCGGACTGAGTGTCAGCCTGCAGACCAAAAAGTCATTGGTTCAACTCCTGGTCAGGATACATGCCTGGGTTGCAGGCCAGGTCCCCAGTTGGGGGCATGCAAGAGACAACCCATCAATGTTTCTCTCCTTCTCTTTCTCCCTCCCTTAAAAATAAATAAAATCTTTAAAAAAAATAGAGAGGAAAAAAAGAGTTGACACAACTCAACAATAAAGACAAATAACCCAACTTAAAAATAGGCAAAAGATTTTTTTCCCTGGGGACAAACAACTTTACTGTAGATACTATCAAAATTTTGGCAAACATTTCAAAACAGATTTGTAAGCATAATTCCTCTCTTTTTGACTGGCAGCACTTTGAAAAGACAATACGATAAGACAACACAACTTGAAGCAACATTAGTTGAAAATCCTTACATTTTTGACATAACTTATGTTCCCACATGGTAAGACAAGTGATAGTTTAAATGAATGTCAACAGAAAAACCCCATGAAATGAAAGTTTGTGCTGTTTGATGAATCACAGTGTGTTATGGTTAAATATATCTGCTCTTTTTTATATTCCTGGCATCCAGGATGAAGAAAAAAAATCTTTGAATACATATTTCATGTAGGTAATAACTTCATGGCAATTGGGATGAAACTGCTTGATCTTCGGATATTTTTTTAAGACTTCTTCGTGAACATTCTGATACTCTTTTGAGCCTGGAGGAAGTCACTTCATTGTGCATCTGGTTTGATGAATCTCCTAGCTACAGTGTCTGTTCTGGTGTGCAAAGCCCTGTACCCATTCAACTCCACATCGAAGTCATCCTTGTAATCCTGACGTTGCTCATTGGGGATGATAGCATATGTTTTATCAAATAATCTGTGAGTGCAATAGAAGAAGGCTCTGTGGAGGCAGTGCAACCCTCTCGAACTCCTTCACTGAAATCTGGACTGGAGTTACTCAGCTTGGCAACCCCCTCATCTCTTAAGATCCTTGTCCTCGTGCTTTTCAGATTTCTTTTTGGTGAGACATTGAATGGCTTTCTCCCATAGGCTTAGGACTGAATCAGAGGCTAAGGTTTCCAGAGAAGTCCTAGAGGTGTATTTGTCTAGCTGGTCCTCACAGATACTACTGTTTTGACTGAAACAGGTAGGTCTGGAGTCCCCTGGCCCTCCTGAATGAAGTGCTAGGGGAACTGGAGTTAGCTGCGCAGGTGGTTTGAAGGCAGTGGTGGAGCAGTGGGGAGAACAAGGGCAGCGGGAGGCGCAGGGCAGATTTTTCACTAGTGGAATTGATGTAACCCTTTAATGTTGGCAGTGCTCTATCTGTCAGGTAAAATGTTGAAGGGTTTGGGTTTTTTTTTTACCCAAACCTGAGGACATGCTGATTTGAGAGAGAGAGAGAGAGAGAGAGAGAGAGAGAGAGAGAGAGAGAGAGAGAGAAACAGTGATGTGCGAGAGAAACATGGACGAGTTGTCTCCCGTTCATCACCCCACCCCCCCAACCCAGGAATTGAACCCGCAACCTTTTGGTGTATTTGCTGACACTCCAACAAACTGAGCCACTTAGCCAGGGCTCAGGCTTTTTTATTCATTAAAGGATCAATGAAATCTGAATCTAAAAGCTGTTTCTGAGGAGAAGATGCAGCGTCTCAACTAGAACATACAGAATGGCTGGTGCCAACAGCATCAAGATGGATTTCGTTTTCCTGAGAGCACTTGCTCTAATGACCCTCTATTGGTTTGTATCCAGGCCACTCTCTCTGAAACTCTTTAAAAACATAATCCTTTATGGTTTATGAGACGTCCTTAGGATTCAGATTGGCTACCTGTTGCAGAATTGCTCTGGGGAAGTCCTTGTCTTTGTGATTGACACCATCTTTCTGCAGTTGCGCCAGAAGCTCAGGTTTCCTATAGGACTTCAGTGCCAGTATACGAACCACCCTGTCTCTGTGTGGCCTCTGAGGAACACTGCTGCTTCCATAGTTCTTGGGAGCTTGCGGGGGTTGACCTTTCCCTCTCAGGCTCTGCATCTAAAACAGCCTGAGGTGTTCTCTGAATCTGTGTCTGTTTCCCACCTATGGTCCCCCAGGTTTGATAACTTTTGTGCTTCGGTTGTGGGATTCCTCCACTGCCCGGGTCATTCTTTCTCATGTTATCTGATACCAGCAGCATGTTGCACACACTGTAATTTTATCTTGTCTAAATCCCAGGCAGCTGAGCTGGGAGGCTCCAGAGCTGGAGAACGTCTTAGTTGGATGCAGTCAAAGCTGCCCTGAGGGCTGTCTTTACCTACGTTTGAAAAATCGAAGTTAAAAGTATGCACTTTATTGACAGGATTATTTGGGGGAATTTTGACAAGGCCTTGGAGCCCTTGAGACTGAATTAAAGTGGGGGAAGGAATTAAGTTCTTGTGGCTCTGGTAGATCACGATCATGGTCTTGAGCTTCACCTGCCGTTCGGGGGTGGTGTCCTGCCCCCGCCGCCCCCAGGACAGCCCATAGCGTTGCTCTTCCTGTGGGCCCTCGGCCCCTGCTTCCGCTGCCAGCTTGGACTCGGCGGCGCTGCTGCTCAGGCTTCTAGGTGAAGATCTGAATAGATATTTCACCAAAGAAATATGCATAGGACCAAAACGCACATGAAACGCTTCTCAATAAGATTAGCCGTTAGGAAAATAAGTATTAAAGCTACAGTGAGCTAGCACTTCACAACCACTAGCCTTGCTAGAAGCAAAGCAAAGCATGAACAGTAACAAATATGGAGAAGACATGGAGAAATTGGAACTCTCATATATGCTGGTGGGGCAGCTGCTTTGGAAAACAGTCTGACAGTTTCTCAAAAGGTTAAACAGAGTTACCACAGGACCCAGCAATTTCACTCCTAGGTATCTACCCAAGAGAAGGACAAACATATGTCCACACAAAAACTTGTGCATGAATATTCATAGCTTTGTTCATAATAGCCAAAAGTGGAAATGATCCAAAAGTCTATCAGTTGCTGAATGGGTAAACAAAATGTGGCATATTCATACAATAAATATTATAAGGCTGTAAACGGGAATGAAGTACCGATACATGCTACAATGTGGATGAACCTTGGAAATGTTATGCCCAGTGAAAGAAGCCAGACACAAAAGGCAACATATTGTTCCATTTGCATGAAATGCCAAAAATATGCAAATCCTTAGGGTTAGGGATAGGGTGTGACTGCTAATAGGTTTGGAGTTTCTTTTTGGGGTGAGGAAAATATTTTGGAATTATAAAGTGTCGATTCATGCACAATTTTATGAACATACTAAAAATGATGGAATTGTACACTTTAACAGGGTGAATTTTATGCTTTATGCCCCCCAAAAAGCTGTTATTTGAAAAAGCTAATAAAAGTGGTGGGAAAAAAGGAAAAAGGACGCATGGACACGGACAGCAGTGTGGTGATTGCAGGGGGGCGCAGTGTAAGGAGGATAAATGGTAATGGAAAAACTAAAATAAAAAATAAAATCCACAGTGAAAAAAAACTGGAGGGAAGAGAGTAAGAAAGAACTCTATAAACTGATACAGAATTATTTCTGGTTTATATTAAGATATACAAATAAAGTGCAGTTAACTGGAAGCAATCCAGATGCCCACGAACTGGGCGAGGAATAAACAAATCATTCTGACCACAGGACATGATAGGATACAGCAATAAAAAGAAAGGAACTGTCACTACTTTGAACAACAACGGATGCATTATGGTCTCCACTGATTGGTGGGCACCAGGGCAGGGAGTCATTAGTCCATACATCTGGTCCTGATGTCGGCCATGGCATTGCTTGTCTGGTTTTGCTGCTTTTCTGGGCCTGGAGCTGACACACAGCTGAGGCCTTGATGTTGTCCCTAAGGGAGGAAAGGTCAGGGGGTCCAAACCACATGACCGGTGATATGCTAGGGGAGGGAAGGTTACCCTAGGGGTGAGGTCCTGTTTCCCAGCTTTGCCCATTGCTAGGCACCTGGGGCTCTCCACCCTGGTGCCTTCTGTCTGCCCACTGTCCTCGCTCTGTTCATGTCTCTCTAACAGCCTGTCGCAGTATGATTTCCCTTATGTGAAGTACAGAAGTAATCAAATGCATAGAGACAGAGAGCAGGAAGGTGGTTGTGCGGGGCTGGAAGAGGGGCGAGTGGGGAGGTGGCGCCCAGTGGTACGGGATTTTTGCTGGGGATGATAAAACCGTCTGGAGACGGATGGTGATGATTGCACCTTGTGAATGTATTCGGTGCCACTGAATTGTCAACTAGTAAATAATTAAAATAGTAAGTTTTATGTGATGTCCATTTTCCAACAAAAAATAAATTGAAAAAATTGCGAAGTAAACGAAGCCAGGGAAAACCCCACTTTAAACCAAATGACAGTAATCATTTTTTTTTTAAAAAAGCACGTGGCTGAGTCCACGTGGCAGGGACTGACTTGGAATTAATTTGCCTATAGACTATAATGTTTATTAAAGAGTAAGTCATTTAAAAATGTGCTCCTCTGCAGGACACATATATTGTTAAAATGGTAACCGAAGCAATAGTAAGAATGTCAACAGAAACAAGTTTGCTTTCCCAAGGAGGCAGTCTTTCTATGAGCACCCTGCGAAAACAGAGACCCCAGCTTTAGGGCTCCTCACCGCCCGTCTGACTTCATGTTTCCTGTTTCTGGGCAGCACTTCTCACCGCTGACCCAGCAGCCAGAATGATGCCGTCAAAACACAGACCCCGTCAGTCCCCTCCTCTTCTCCTTCCATTCCCCTCCCTGCCGCATCTTATCCGCACCCCCAACCCCTTTCTCCCCGCCTCACCTGGGCCAGGGCCGGCTTGGTGCTGACAGCTCTGTCCACAGGACACACCGCACCCTGGCAGCCCACAGAAACCCCTCCTAAATAATCTTAAAATCTTGAAAATAGATTGCAATCACGGTCTAACTTTTTATTTCTTGCAAAGGGCTCATTGCTGGTCTTTGGAGTCCTAATGTCTGTTGTTCGTTATGCAGTAAGATTCTCTTTGGTGTCAGATAACTTGGTTTCCTGTTTATTCATGCTGCTTTAAGTAAACTCTTGTTGATCTTTTTGTTCTCATTGATAATTTATTTGGAGTTGCTTTGTAGTTTATGTCAATATTTTAATGGATTTTAAAAGGAATAAATTCTTGCCCTGATCAGTGTGGCTCAGTGGGTTGGATGTGGCAAAGTGAAAGGCTGCTGGTTCAATTCCTGGTCAGAGCACATGCCTAGGTTGTGGGCCAGGTCCCAGGTTGGGAGCATGCAAGAGGCAACCAATTTGAAATTTCTCTTGCACACCGATGTTTCTCTCCCTCTTGATCTCCCTCTGTTCCCCCCTCTCTAAAAATAACTAAATCGTAAAAAAATAAATAAATAAAGGGAGTGAGTTCTTGGTGGTATTACTTGCAGTGCCATTAGCTGAAAAGCCACTTCATATTTGAGAAGCCACTGGGGGTGGGGGGGTGAGATATTAAGATAACCAGAGAAAGACACCAAGCGGTCTGCAGTGGTACCAGAGGTCCAAGCTGGGGCCAGGTCCTGCAGGGCCCTATGACAAAGTTAAAATGTTGTACCTTAGCCTGAGAGCTGTACCCAAAGGGGAGCGATTGAGGAGTGGTACAGGGACAGAGTATCACCCCATCTGGTTGGTAGGAAGACTAGCTGGATAAGGAGAGATTGGCTTTAGTGTGAAGGGCAGGGAGATCAAATGGGCACTACAATGCAGACTTCAAATATCAATGGCCTTTGAAAAAGCTCCAAACGGCACACATCTCCCTGCCCACCCACCTTGTTGTAACCAGGGCCTCTTGTGTCTGTAGACGGCTAGGGTGCTGGCCATGCCCTAAGCTCTGCTTGTGGGTAGATTCCTGCGAGTGAGGACCATGTGTGTCCCTCAGGGACATGCGCTAAGATGCAGGAGAAAGGGGTACGTTTGGACAGGGCATCGGCTTTGATGTTAGGCACACCCAGGTTTGAGTGTGGGTCTGCCGCTTCTTAGCTGGGTAGTCTTGGGCAATCACTTAATTTTTCTGAAAGGTCTCGTTTTAGGTCAGTATGAGAAGCCTCTGCCTTGGGCCCCCACTTTAGTGGGTCTTCTTCCAGCTTGCCCCTGCTCATGGCTGAGGAGTCAATGCCAAGGACCAAAGCCCACACAGTGGTCTGTATGGGTGGCGCCCGTCCAGACTTCTGCAATGCACCCAGCCTGTGGAAATGCACAGTGTGGGTTGCTAATATTGGTGGCAAGGAAGGCAGGATTGAAGACATTGAGGGGATAGAATCCAGACTTGGTAGGTGTCAGATGTGACCAAGAGAATGAGGAGGCCATTAGTAGCCAGAGGGAAATTTGGCAGAGAGTTAAGGAGCCAGTTTTAGGTGTGTTAAGACTTTGGCCCTGTCAAATAGCCCCTCAGAGCTATCCAGCAGCCAGAACACACACGGGAGGTCAGGGCAAGACACAGTTTTGGAAATCATCAGCATTGGGGTCAGAGTTGAAGGCTCGTGGCTGAACGAGGCCTCTGAGGGGAAGCCTATAGGCCATGGCAAATACTGAGCTCATTCTTTTGGGGGCATCTGTATTTAAAGGACATAAATGCACAAAGGGGCCACGAGAGCTTTAGGGCCCTGAGACAATGCAGTTACTGGTGGTACAGCCCAGGAGTGGAAGGTTTCAGTGGTCCACAGAGTCTTCTGGGGGAGGCCGGGTGAGTGAGAACAGGATCCTTGGCCTAGAAGACAGCTCTTTCTGGAGAGACAAGAGCACAGGTGAGTGAGTGGTGTGGGAGTTGAAGCCAGGAGGTTGTCCACACCTGCAGAAATGTGGTAGCAAAAGGAAGGAGCACGAAAGGTAGTGAATATGAGGGTCTCAGGGCAGGATTAGGCTGAGGGACCTGAGAGTACAGGGAGGGGAGGGGCCGCAGAAAGCGGAGAGTGGATGAAGCCCCTTGCAAAGGGAAAGCAAAGGATACAAACCAAGGGAAAACATGGGGGGCAGTTAGCCCAGAGGAGTAAGGATCAGTGTGTGGGAAGGAAAGTGATGAAAATGTTTGACGGGAAAGGAAACAGGGAAGCTTCCTGGGCCTGGAATCGGGCTTCTTGGTAGAGTACAGTAGGTATCTGCCAAGGCTTCCAGAGGTAGGAGTGGGCATGGAGTTGGAAGGACCTAGATTTTGATGAGCTTTGACGGTGTTCTCTGTGTGGTCCTCGTGTGTCTTCAATGGTGCTTGTGGCTCTGACAAATGTGCCCTGGGTTGTATGTGTTGAACATATTTTCACTAGAACCACCATGCCTCGGGGGTATGAAAGGACTCATTTCCTCTTACAGGATGATGAGTGTCTATTATTTTCAGAGTTCATGGGAGACATAAAGATGACTAACAGCTCTCTGAGGTTAAGCCTACAAGAGCATCAGCAGCAGAACCTGGGATAAGGCTGATGAGCTCGGTAGGGAAAACCAATGCTGACAGAATTAAGATCCAAAACAGAAGAGGGGATGAGTTAAACAGTCCACTTAAGAAGGCTAAATTTCAAGTGCTGTGTGTAGAATTAAAAACAAGATGAATTGCATAAAGGTGGGGGTTGGGGGAACTGACTTGGCAGTAGTTCACCTAAGAGGTCACTATGTGAGTTACGACTAGTCTTGGACACTTTAGTGCCCTATAGTTTTATCTGTCATGAGCGATAATGATGGCATCTATCACCTGCCATGCCTGAATACCTGGTACTTTCACTGCAGGTTTTTTTTTTTCTTAATCGCTGTTTCAATCTTTAGTAGTTTCATTAGCCTGCTTTATAGACAAATAAAATGATGTGAGATGCAATGGCTCATCTCACATCACACACTTGGGAAGTGAGGGAGCCATGTCCTTTTCACCGAGCCTCGGTGTGTGTTTATTAAAATGGCATGTCCAGGTTGTGGGGTTCCTTAGTGTCTCTGTGCTTGGCTTAAACCAGTCAGATCCCATCTGGAACAAAGTGTTCATTTCTAGAAATCCCAATATAAGGTACTCCAGGTGTTAAAGATGGGGAACAGGGGTGGGTTTGGAGAGAATCTAGAGCTATGTCACAAGAAGGCTCAGGGAATTAAGGATGTGGTTGTGTGACCGAGGGATTAGCTGGTATGCTTTTTAGAGTAGGAAGAAATTCAGTGGGTGGGACTTAGATGGAGGCAGGTTTAGATTGGTTCAATTTATAATTGCAACAAGTTGGGATTTCAGAGTTCAGTCATAGTATGAATGATTCAATGCTTCCATAGCCATACGACGAAATACAGGAAATTCTTTAAAAAGATGTAGTTCTGTATGACTGGTATTTAAAGATATATTAAATGAAAAAAAGATTACAGCAAAGTATTATTCCATTTTAAAATGTATGTATACATATGGTTATATTTACACACTTAGAAAATGTTTGTAACCAAGATGTGGTTCTCTTGTAATGGGATTTCAGAAACATTTAAAAAAACTCCAGTCCTCTAACTTTTCTATGTTTAACATGGAATTTGTGTAAGAAGAGAAGCAAGCATATTTATAGTTATCCAGCAGTGAGTCAGCACCTGCAGAGGCAGGAATCTCCTGGTCCTCACCTCAGGCCCTGGAACAGGGGACAGGACTAGGGCTCTTTCAACTCAAAGGTGTCAAGTGGAAAGAAGCAGTTTACCGAGCAGTGTGATTCCACTTCTGTAAAACACGCAGACGTGTATGACGATCCTGCATAGCCACGCCTGCCCAGCATTCCCTGGGGTCCACTGCGAGGGAAATGAAATGCAGAGGAAAGCCTCAGAGCCTGTCCTCTGGAGCCCCATTAGGAGTGTGGGGCTTTCACTCCGATGCCCTCGGAGAGGCGCTCTCCCGTCTAGTGACCTAGCAGGATGTTGGCATCAACTAGAAAGAGTGCTGAGGGCTCATGGACAGCTGGGTTGCTTGTCTCTGAGATGCTGAATCCGTTTCAGTCCCATGTTTCAAGCAGGAGAGGATGGTTTCCCCTCCCAAGTACCCTTCTCTCTTTTGCTTTCCTTGATTTATAGTTCCTTTTCAAGACCAGCAACCCAAACTGGCAATCTGAACTAAGAGCATCTTTTACCTGCCATTTTCCTGATACTTTTGACAGCCCCAAGATGGGACCTTGTGGGAAAGCTCCTTGCCCCAAGGACAGCAGAAACTAGTCCCCGTATTTGGCCCTCCCTACTAGACATGGATTCAGGCCATCGGACTGGAACAGGATTAGGGATCCTTTAGCAAACATAACAACAGAAGTGAACGACTTTAATGGGGCGAGGGGAAAGCGTTGGTCTCCAAATTGAATGAAAAAAGGGAACAAAGATAAAAAGGAAAGAAAGCAAAAGGAGAAACACATGAGAAAATGGCCACTTCTGTTGCCCCTTTCTGGCCAGTTTTAACAGCTGGTAACTTTTCAACATTACTTTTTGCAGGTGGCAGAATGGGAGGACAGACTCAATCATTGCTACTATCAGCGAGAGCTTTGTCTGTGCATCTGCAATGCACAGAGAGAGAGAGGACTTAGTGAGCCTTAAATACCCCGACTGGGGCTTGCTTCAAGGGGGAGGGGACGCAGAAAGAAGGACCCACACTGAATTTGAGTGCAAAAAATAAATATAAAATTTATTAAAACACCCACAATATTTTAAAGATACCAGGAGTAATACAGTTCACAAACCCAGTTGTTTGTGTAAATTATAATAAAATACAAATCAAAAAAGGATACATACTTGCAATTTCTAGGCACCCTAAATTAAATTTACTGAAACACTGGGGGAGAAGGGAGGGTAAGGAGGGGTAGCTCAGGAGGCAAACCAATAAAGTGGGAGGGAAAATATTAACAAAAAGGTAAAAATTATACAAAATAAAATTATCAGCATAAATTTACTGTACTAAGAATATCTACAGTTTAATAATACACATCCTATTGCCTTGAGACATTGCAAAAATCTACCATTCATCCATCAACCCCAGATAAACTTCATTTCAAGTAGCCACAGTTACAAAGTCAAGACGGAATATTCAAGTATGGTTGTTAAGTTCACCTCCATTGGAAGCCAAGTAACCAAACAGGAATTCAAAGAGAGAAGAAATAAAACACATCAAAAAGCTACAGGGGTCTGAAATTAAATCTAATGGATTTATATGCCACAAAATGGCCTGCCCTTGTTTCTTTTTAAATTGGAGTACATGAAAAAGAAACATCACTCCTGTTTTTCTCCTCCTTTTTCCCCTCGAAAGAAAAAAAAGTTCTGGAACCAAGAAAATTTGGATGTTCAAATGAGTCAAATGGTATTTTTTTAAATCCCCACGCGAATAGTGACAAGTTATCCCTGAATGACGGGTAGTCAAAGTGAGAAGAGAGCGCAAATAATACCACTACAAAAAGCATCCCTGATATCAGAATAGAAGCAAACGAGGAAGTAGGCCAAATCACTCACTGATTCTGAGGCAAAAAGCAACGTTAGACCTTGCATTTCTGTGCTGCAGTCTCTGTTCAGGGGAGAAGCCTATTGCTTTGCTCTTGCAGGCAGCTCTGCAGGAAGAAGGGCTGGGAGTGCCAAGCCGGGCCTCACACGTAGGAAGAAACTTTGCAGGTGTGAGTGTGGGGCTGTATAACCTATGCTGGGAGTACGCACCTCAAAAAGTGTTCATTTTGGTCCAGGGTATGTTGAAATAGCCATGTACGATCGTAGATGCAGCTGGCTAATAAAACTAGGTTTTGAGGGAGTCATTTCAAATGACAGCAACAATGACTGAAAAAGCTCAATGAGATGGGCACAGGAAATTCACATTTTCTTGAAGAGCAAAACTTAAGAAGAAAATGAAATAAAGTCAACCATGCTCCTTCCTTAAGGTGGTCTGCCATTTGCTGAAGAATAAAAAATGAAGTGACCTCAGATACTTCAAGGTCAAGTACATCATCAAATGGACAAGCTGCAGGTATCAGACCCTCACAGAATCTAGGTTACTGAAGTTGTCGTGATGTCCTGTTTTTGAGGTATTTAAAAAAAATTGTCGTGACAGTGGATGACACAAAATGGAGCTTCCTGTTGAGTTTTTAAAACATCAACTTTTGTGGACCCAAGAAGAAATTTAGAATAGCACCAACTAAAAAGCAGCCTCAGTGGCATTGAGGGAGCAAAGAAAGCTCCTTCCTTTAGTTTGACCATGAGGGGGTTACCAATGAGGGGCAGAAGCAACACTGGGGCAAAGGCTGTGAGGAGCCAAGGAAGGAGCCCAGGCCCTCGCCCACCACGGCCCTGGCCAGCGCCGGGGGAGGAGGGAGATCCTGTGGTCCGCCTTGGCATGCAGAGCACCTTTGGGACTCTCAGAGAGGTCTACTTGGCACCCTGGGCTGCAGAACGTGTGTCCTTGGCTATGAGAATGCCTGCCATGTTAGAAGAGGCAGGAGAACCTGACTCCCCTTCCTAAAAAAAAAAAGAAGAAGAAGAAAAAGAAGCCCTTCACCCTTCCTTTCTCACTAGGCCTGAGAAGACAGATATGAAACTAGAGCACCAGCCAAGCCAGGCAGCCCCTCGCCCCTTCGCAGCAGGGAGCCAGCTGCCTTTGCGACTTGCCTTTCTGCGTTTGGCCACCAAGGCAGGAACAATAAAACAAAACAGAAATACTGCTCAGACCAGGTGACAGCACAGTAAACAGGGGTCTAAGGAGACAGCACCAAAATAGGGAGGGGGAAAAAAAGCCGAGAGAGACTGGAGCCCACCTTGTTTTTGGTTGGTTGTGGTTTCAGAACCTCAATAGCACCTCAGCAGGAACAGGATCAAGGACAGTCACATTAAAACACCATAGCACCATTTGATTTAGACTATTTCAATTCATAAAAATGCTTCCTAGTCCATAAAACACACTTCAGTAACAAAAGGAAAGAGATTGGTAGAGGCACGTCAGGGATGTCATTTAAATGGTCCACCAGCTTTGCCTTGGTCTGTGACTGTCACAAAGTCTGGCTGGATTTCTCTCAATGAAATCAGGTTACCAACTCATCGTCAACCGCCCTCACACACCTACTGCTGCTAAGTACAAAACAGTTAAGCGCTGCTACTTCTTTCCTTGCTTTAGCACTTTGAAAATCCCTTGCTCTGCACGGTACGGTACCCAAGAGAGGCTGGTGGAAGGACCAAGCAGGGGCAGGGTGGGACCTCTTTCCACGCACCAGTGTCATCTCAGGGAGAAGGCAAAGCAGTGCCCACGAAGCCAGTGGGTGGGAAACTGAGGCCCCGCCAAAAAAAACAAAGAAAACAAAACATCTCAAAATCCATGAAATACACACCTTTAGTCAAGATTTCTGATGGTTAGATAATGGTTTCCTAAGCTAGCACCAGTTATTTTGTGAGAACCTGCCGAGAAGCAATTTTTATTTTAAAAATCTCTTAGCACAGAACTTTGCAAGCACTTTCCTTGCACACAAAAGGCATGGGAAACAAAACAAAACAAGAGGAACCAATCGTCAGCGCTGCATGTGGATGGTGTCTGTGGATGGGCACACTGGGGAGATGACTGTAAGACTCCACTGTTTTCTGTTGCTATAATACTACTCTTAAAACTTGGTCATGCTGTTAGGTTCTTTAGTTGCAATGGCTTTATTTTTCTTCTCATGATAAAAATGTCTGTTAATCATCTTTAGGACTTAAAAAATGATAGTGCCAGTAAAAAATAAAAATTTGATTTTTCTCTTTAAGAAACCTTCAGCAGCAAGGGGGGGATAAAGAGCTGTGCATAGTTACTTTTTAAATATACGTCTAAAGCATGCTAATTTTAATGACTGAGATTTGAGGTAGGTTATACATGTAGTGTGTACAAATCAGCATGGGCTTGAGCATGGCAACAGCACCACCTAACTTCCGGGACACCGTTCGGAGGGGATGGGGACGTCCGGCGGAGACTGCCTCTCGACTCACCTCTCAGCAGCCTGTTTGCTAATCTAGAAATTTATGCACCAAAGGCTGTTTGAGCTTGCGGGGGGGCGGGGGCAGGGAGGACAGATACCACATGCTTTGAGCTTGTATTGGATTCTCTTTTCATCTAATGGCTTTGCTACCAAAGGGCGATGAGGGAAAGAGTGTATTTAACATACATCAGGAAGACTCACACATGCCAAGTATCAGAATCACCTGGGTTACACTCGGGACCTTCCAAACCAACAGCCAACCTGGGGCTTTCCCGCGCCATACAGACGGTCACATTCTCCAAATGTTTCGTAAAATATTGTATTTCTTGCTTAAGATCATTTAAAATGAAGTTTTCAAGGCACCCCCGTATCTACCTAAGCACGGAGTCAAATGAGACCTGCATAAAAGTACTGATGCGATAAGCAAAATAGCATTTAAAGGACCCAACTTTTCCTCAAAACTAGAAAATCAGCATGCTCATTAAAGACTCTGCTTCCTTTAGCTTGTCAAACTGAAGGTCAGAGGTTTTCCTATAATTCTGAGTTCTGAATAATTCTAAATCCTGATAAGCTCTTGGGTATTTATTTCAAAAGCAATAATATTTCATTTTTGTCCTGTAAAATAAATGCAACTTTACAGAATATGGTAAAAGTGAAGGATAGACAAAGCACGTTAAATATTCAGCTACTATTTACAATTTCTCCCACAATTACATGTTAAAACATACTTTATTTTTTCAAGTTGCTGTTTAAATCTAGGCAAAAGTGCTTAAAAAAATCTTTCACTATTTACAGTTAAAACCAGACCACACAAATGCTCAGGACATCTCACAGCGACCCTCCGCCAGTGCTTCTGGACCGTTACAGTAAACACCCAGCGGGCAGCTCTCAGCTCCTACTAAACAAGGCACCTGGAAGCTCAGGGACTTGCCTTCAGCATCGTCATCTGATTGTTAAACTCGTTTTAGGAAGACCCACATCTGAATAAAACTGCTCAATAAATATCTGACGTTTCTCTCCGGGCTCGGTGGTCACTCACTGTGTGGCCACGTTCCCCTCCGTGTGTCCTAACGAAGCCTCCCGTTCACCACGCGTCCACACTGACATCACTGCTGCTCGTGCCACAGGGAAAACCAACCTGCCAAGAGGTGCGACCTGCTGTCCACAAATGCGGCTTCCACCTGTCAGGCCCAACCTCTCTCAACAATGTCGTGAAAATTAAGCACCACATTCTTATTTCAAAGAACTGAACGAATGCACCAGAATTTTTGAACGAGTGTGTTGAAGTGGGTGAGGAGGGGAGGAAGGAAAGGAGAAAATGACTGAATAGAGAAATGGCACCAATTAGGGAGGAAAATCATAGCTACCAGCTGAAAACGTTTGACTCTTGTATTTTAAAATTGTTACATGTAGGCCCACCCCCAAGTGATAGCATAGAGGGGGCGGGCTCGGGTGTGAGGCATGCACCATTACCCAATGGGAAAATCCAGGAATAAGGAGAGATGTGTTAACTGCTGTTACACTGGTGTGCTGAGCTCCTGCAGGATGAGACCTGCCTGAAAGCCAAGGAAGTCCCAGCACAATACTACAGCACCAGGCTCTGCACAGCACTGCACGGACGGCAAGGCTGGCTTTTCACAGCTTGGGTTCAGCTTCTTGTTTTTAAAGATACAGTAGCCCTTTTTCAATATCAGCATGGACTTTGGGGCGTTGTTTAAATATTGCCAATAAGACAAATTCCTTCAGCCCAGTATTATTCATTGGCTTGTTGACTTGGTGGAAAAAGGCTCCTAAGAGCCTCTCAACTCCAGCTCCATCACAAGGTGCTGCCTAGGGAACCATGACATCATGTGACTTGATAAATAACGGACAGAGAGGATTCAGTGTGGAGACTAGCAAGCTTGAAGCTGTCTACTTCCAACCTGGTTTCTGGGGAAATCTACATCAGCCTCTCAGGTGCCTGGCCTGGGGTGCACCTGCCCCCTCCCCCCAACACCAAGCCGGTGCCTGGAAAAGGGGCCCCAGATGTTTTTCTACAGATTCTTCCATCCTCCCGGAGAGGACAGAAGCCATCCTGAGGGCTCCCTCCCATGAAAGGAAGGCGGATCTGTCCAGAGGGACGGACTGGGTAGCTACAGTCTGCACTTGGCTCATGAGGGGCAGGTGGCTGAGAGAACCTCGTCAGCTCCCTAGAGGGCCAGGCTCGCCGGGCCCAGCCAGACTGGGCAGGAACGAGCACTTCTGGCCTATCCTGACCATCCTTTACCATTACTATTGTCGCTTTTAAAAAATCCAATAAATACACATTTTTAAATGGAATTTAAAACTACTCCTTTGTGAAAGGACACTATAAACTTTCTTTCCATTATTGTGATATACAAGGATAGAGTTTTAAAAACAAGAGAAAATAAAAGTCCCCCCTAACAAGGGGGGAAAAAGCCAATGTGGAGATATAAATATTAAATTCCCGAAAAAAATCACCCGACAGCCGTAGCTTCTTCTTCAAAGTGCTGGGGAGGTGGGGGGAAGGGAGGGGCGGGTCAGTTCTGAGGTTTGGACCATAAATACATATATATGCGTATCTATATATGTATATATAGATAAAAAGACTTCTGCACCCCCAACCCGCCCCCAGGTGTTGAGGGCAAAAGCACCACAGAGGCAGCTCGGGCCGGGCCCGATGCTGAGGTACGCTGGCACCCTGGCACCCTGGCACCTAGATCCAGCGGCTGTAGGGACCAGTGACCTTCGTGTAGGCGTAGGAGGACACGGTGACCGCGGAGTCTGTGGGCACAGCCAGCGCCTGCCGGGTAGGGACAATCCCCTTCTCCTTATGCTGGGGCTCGGTGACCACGGCACCCCCCCACTTGCGCTTCTTCCCATAGAGCTTGGCCTCCTGCTGGCCCAGGCCCAGCCGGGCGGCCTCCTCCTGCCGCGCCCGCGCCCTCTCTGCCAGCTGCTTCATCTTGGCCTCCCAGAGGGCCAGCCCGTGATTGGGCTGGTTGAGGTTCTTGTGCTGGTAGAAGACCAGCGAGATGCGGGTGGGGTGGCAGCGGTTGGGTTTCTTGAGGGGCGTGGTGGCGTGCAGCTCCCGCCGGGCACACTCGATGAGGATGGAGCCGTGGGCGGGGGCCACAGCCACGCCGCCGATGTTCTCATCCAGAAAGTTGTGTTCGCTGTCGGACCACAGCTCCTCCTCTTCCTCCTCCACACCGCCCTTCTCCTCCTTCACCACCCCCTTGTTGGGAGGCTCCTCGGCTGTCCCCTCGTCCAGGCTGAAGGGATCCCACAGCTTCTCCTCGGACTTCAGGGCCCCAAACAGCTTCTCGCCGGAGCCCAAGGGCACGCCAAAGGACTGCCAGGCTTTGTCCAGCTGGCCTGCCCCCGGGGTTGCAATCCGTCCCTCCTCCCCTTTCAGGGGGCTCCACAACTTGTCCTGGAACCCAGGACCACCTTTCAGGGCAGAGTTGAAATCCCCTGCCCCTATCCCCCATGGCTTCTCAGTCAGGCTGGGCCCGGCCAAGGCCGACGTGTTGTTCCCAAACTTGCAGGGGCTCCACGGTTTGCCTCGCAGCCGTCCTCCAGGCTGGGAAGCCGGCTGCGGCCCCTCGCCAGGGAACAGCCCCCACTGGCCATCTGGGAAGGGGGAAGGAGTCAGGCAGCCAGCTCCAAAAGAACCGATCTTATCGGGCATGATGGCAGGGCTCTCCCCTGGAGGGAACATGCCCCAGCTGCCACCCACACTGTTAGTCCTCTTGGGGGACATGCTTGGGCCTCCTGAGTACTGTCCCCATAGGTGACTGTGTCCTCCATTCTGAGATGCCTCGGGCAAAGGTGTTTTGCCCATCTTACCAGGGTCTCTGGGTACAGATTCAGCCTGGACCAGTGGGTCTACTGGCTCTTGTTTGATGGATCTGTTGTAGCAGTTGGAGCTCTGTGCAAAGGGAGAGGGGTCCCTGGACACTGGGTGGATCTGGGGAGCCTTGGGAAGCAGGTACTCCTTGGGGCCTGGATAAGCAGGCTGCTGGTGGTGAGGAGTGGGATGGTGGGTGTCTGTGGGAACAGCCTGGCCAGGCAGCTCGGCAAACTCAGCACCACCGTAGGCCGGGCTCAGGCTGTTGTGCAGAGCGTGGAGGTCTGGCTTCTTCTCGAAACTGCAGTTGCTGCCACTGTGCCCCCAGGTGCCAGGCCCCAGGAACTGAGAGGGGAAGACGGGGTTGCTGGATGGAAAGCTGTAGTAGCTGAATGACGGAAGAGCGTACTTGGAGTGGAAGCCATTGACGGAGGTCAGGCTGGGCTGTGCATAGTAGGAGTGGTAGGAGTAGACGCTGTTCATGCTGTACGGGTCCGAAGGCCGGCAGTTGCCCAGCACCGAGTAGCTCTCCACCACCGTGTTGCTGCTGTACTTGAAGGAGCTGAAGTGGTTCTGTGGCTCCACCTTGAGCGAGGGCTTCAGGCTCTGCTGGGACAATCCACCCTTCAGAGACAGACCTGGGGAGAACAGGAGGTAAGGCAGAGAAGAAGCAGGCAGAGCCACAGCAGGCCAAGGCCCTGGGCAGGAGGACTGGGGAGAGAAGCCCCCGCTCCTCTCCCTCAGACGTTCCCTCCGCAAGCAAGGCCGGACTTGCTCTGGGTGCTGACCATCACGCCCCCGCCCCCCCGCGAGACCTGCCGAAGCCTGGGGAGAAGTGGCTCACAGAGCGCACAGCGCCGTCCGCATCACTCCTCCTTCTCCCAGCCCCTGCGAATGCACAAGTCCTCACTGAAGCACCTCCCCTCCTGCTGGCCACTGCAGGGGCAAGGGCCAGGAGAAGGGAGAGCCGGCCGCCCTGCTGCCCCACTGCGGCCCATGTGCCTAAAGCCACGGGGCCCTCCGCAGACTCTCAGGGAGGCAGCAGGCAAGCTGGAGTGCAAACCCAGCTCCTCTTTGGGAAGATAAGACAATCTCCTTACACTGGCTCCCCAGGTATGGCCTGCCAGGTTTGGTGTCCTGGGACTGTTGGGGCGCTCACCCTGGCTGACGAAATTAAGAAAATGGGATAGTCCAGGTGGCTGAGAGGCGCCCCAGGACTCTCCTGTGATCTTGAGGGAGGGCGGGGGCAGCGAGGGAGCTGTCCAGATCCACCACCCAACAGCACCCACACCCCGCCCCCGGTGGATGCCTGCTCCCCACACACCTGGGTCAGTGGAGATGCCAGCCAGCTCCAGGGCCTCCTGTTTGATCTTCTCTGGGGTGCTTAGTTTCTCCTTCTGAATCTTCTTCTTCTCAGCTGCCGCCCTTCTGGCTTCCAGCTGCCGCTGGCGGCAGGACTTGGCTGGTTCTGGCAGGCGCCGGACCTCGCGGGGGAAGGCGGTAAGCACCTGGATGGCCCCACTGCCCACCTTGGCGTTCTGGTTCTCCTCGCTGCCAAACTCATCCGTGGTGGCCATCTTGTACAGGGGTAGCACGTGCAACTGCTCGTCCTCGGGAATCTTGCCCACGCAGCGATTGTCTTCCTTGGTCAGGGTGCAGACCTGCCCCAGCGGAGAGAGGAGGGGCACAGAGTTGGAGGAGCCCAGTGCTGGGAGGAGGAGCTGAGCATCCACCACTGATGACACCCCTTCCCCACGCAGCCCCAGCACCAGCCATCCACTTGGCCCTAGTGCTCCCTCTTGCCCCTTGGAGGGTCTAAAAAGCATCTCTTTCTTGGTCCACAGAGGAACAGTATCACCAACATTCAGTCTGCTCTATAGCTTTCAAAGCATGTCCATTCACACTGTCTCCTGCGGTGTTAATAAGGCTGAGAGGGGTGAGATGACTGGCCCAGGGTCACATGGCGGGCAGGGGGTCAGCTCAGGGCTGGGAGATGTGCTCCGCCCTCCCGACCAGCATAATTGCCACAGCTGCCAAATCTCCTAGCCTCAGACCTCCCACCGTTACCCTCTGTGCCCCAACACTCGGCCTCCTTTTGCTCTTAAAATAACTTTTTTTTTTATTGAAAACTGCATGTGTTGGTTATAGAAAACTTAGACCAGCAAAAAGGAAGTAAAAATTATCTCCCTAATCCCATCGCCCAGATACAATCCCTGTAAACACTTTCATATTACGCATGTGGTTCTATAACTTCATTTTAAAAACTACAGTAAATATTCTCCTTCAGTATGATTTAAGAGCTGGTTCTACTGTATCAACACATTAATTTACCTAAGCCTTCATTACCATTTAAACTTGTTTTGAATTTTTACCTATCATAAATAATACATTATCCTTTGGCTAACATTTTTAGGATACTTAATTCCTTAGACTAAAAACTATGAAGTTGAACTGCCACATATTGCTAAGCTACCCACAATAATTATCACCAGTGTTTAACCCATATTGGCAGAATGTACGTTTCAATATTCCTATACTTTTGCCGATAATTTTGCCGTCAATTTCTTAAAAACTTTTTGCTCATTATCAAAATGTATCTCACTGGTTTGCATTTCTCCGATTACTAACAAGGTTTGAGTTTTTCCCTCAAGTTTACTCTCTACTTTTTTTTTTCTTTCTTAATTAAGATTTTATTGGTTGTTCTGAGGATAAGTACACAGACATTTCAATTTGTACAAAGTTCTTTTCAGCATCTATCGGTTACCTCTCACATGTGCCCTGACTGGCAATCAAACCTGCAGCCTTTCGGTTTGCTCCAACCAACTGAGCCTCACTGACCAGGGCTCAATTTATACACAATTCTTTTTTAATTTTTAAGCTTGCTTCCTTCCTTCCTTCCTCCCTTCTTCCCTCCCTCCCACCCTTCATATTTAGAGAGAGAAGAGAGGGAGAAAGCAAGGGATCCCATTTATGTGAAATTTATACAGCTGTATGTGAACACACACACACACATTCAGGTGTCTGAATGAATGGTCATCAAAATGCTAACACTAGTTATTTCTATGGAATTTCAGGCAATTTTTACTTTACTTATACTTTCTTATGTTATTTAAATGTTTTTACAATGAATAGTTGTTCAATTAGTAAAATACATTATTCATTTTGGAAAAACTTCACATTTTTTCACTCCAAACTCTAGAGGCTGAGATCCAAATAACCACCTTGTGCTCCTTTCTCCTGCTGCCCTGTCCTCCTCCCCACACCTCTCCTAATCCTGGACAGCCCACCTCCCTTTCCCTATTTCAGCTAGAAACCCCCACAACAGAGTGGAGACAGAAGCCTGCCCCATCTTGCTTCTCAGCCTTGGACATGGAGAAGGAAGACAAGGCCGAGAAATGGAATCCTAGGGCTGGGTCATCCATCTCCATGGGGACACAAGCTACACCAGACCTGGGGCCCCTTTCAGTTGAACGTGCCGGTGCCCTTGCCTCCTCCCCAGTCCTCGGGAGCCCTGCCTGCCCACATCCAGGTTAGAACAAAGAGGAGAGCAGGCCTCACCCCCTCGGGGGGTCCCACTCCAGCCCGGACCCCCACGCGCGCTCCCCCTGCTGACGGCATCAGCCTCGCGGCTCTCACCATGGCCTGCATGCCCTCCAGCCCCACGTCCATCTCTCCAGATCCTTCCTCCCCGCTGCCTATCCCGCATCTCCCCCTGGACATCTAGCAAGCACCCAAAACAGAATTCTTAATTTTTTTCACCCCCAAATTGGTCTTCCTCCATTATTCTGTATCTCGATAAATAACACCAACACTTGTCCAACTGCCTTTGCTAAAAACCTTAGAGTGGTCCTCCAGTCTTCGCTCTCTGATCCTATATCCAGTCCATCAGTAAATCCTCTCAGCCGTATCTTCAAAATCACCCAAAATCTGTCTACTTGCCCCCCTCTCCTCACTGTCATTCCCGCCCAAGCCTTGTCACACCTGGCCGAGACAACGGTCCCTGCCTCCTACATGACTGACCTCCTTCTTCTGATTCTTTCCCACCCTCCTCTCCCCCAGCCCCACATACTTTATTTTCCATCTGCTGGAGCAAGAGAGCTTGTCTAACTTTATAAGTGAGATCTTACTACTCGCAGCTCAAGAGCCCTCCACGGACTTCCCATCACACTTAGTGCACAACCCGCAGCCCCGCCGGGCCTCTGGGGCTCCCTGCGCCCTGGCCTGCGCCTGCGCCCTGGCCCTCATCCCCCCGGGACTGGGCCTGGGCCTGGGCCTGGGCCGGTCCTTCTGCCCGGAGCACTCCACCCCCACATTCAGCTCCTTACTCCCTCACTTATTCACGTCTTAGCTCAGGTGCCCCTCCTCACAGCGGCCTCTCTGTCTCTGAAATATCTCCCATCATTTCATCCCTTGCCTGCTTTGATCTTTTCCTCAGAGCCTTCACCTCTATCGAACAGCAGATCAGATCACATACTTGGGAAGGACATGGTGTGTTTTATTCCCTGGCATCTAAAGCTATATCTGGACACAGTAAACATTCGTTGAGTGAATGAATCGAGAGGGTGTTTGGATTTTTTAAGCCACATGTTCACAGAGACCTGGAACCACACTTCAGATAACTGGGGGGCTCTGTGCCCAAGGAGCTGCAGTCTGTGGCACTCACCTAATCACAGAACACAAGGCCAGGCCAGGGCCCGGATCTGGCGAGGGTTTCCTCAGAAAGGTGGGCAGGGGCGGGCGGTCTGGCCGGGTAGTGCCAGCATCTAAGAGTTTGTGTCTAGGTCCCTCCCTCCTCGAGCCCACCTGTCCACTTCATCCCTTGCCTGCTTGGATTGTGTTCACACAGACTAGTCAGCCCACCCCGGGGTGGTCCCGTGGAGCTGTGGGGTCCCGTGGGCCTGTGACAGCACACAGGCTCCCTTACCACTGTGCAGCCGTTGTAGAGGTTATGCTGGTCCTTGTGGGCGTGGGCACAGAAGTCCATGCAGGCCGTGACCCCCGAGAAGGGCCGCCCTTCCTTTAGCCCCAGGCGGCAGTCGATCGCTATTTCCTCATTGGTCACCTGCAAGGATGACCAGGGAGAGCTGCTCACGTGACCTGAGGTAAGTGGCCCTGATTATGCACCTGGGTAGGCCGGGCCTTGGGGAAGGGAAGTTCAGGATCACAGCTGCCCTGCCTTTGGGCTGCAGGGTGGAGGTTTTCTGGCTGAGGCCCCGGCAGGAATCACTTCCTCACGGGTTATCTCAAATGCCCCTCGCCTTGTCTGGAGGGGAATTTAATGTGCTACTCAGACGCATAAAAATGGTTCTCGCTCTGGAGTGCTCCACACCCTAGGATAGAGGTGCGGTCCAAGTGACAGAGGAGAGCAACTCAAGCCTCACCAGTAGCAACCAGACCAGAGGCGGCAGAGGGGGTTGAAGACCAAGGATGGAGGAGGGTCGGACTGGGATGCAGTCAGTGTGGTGTGAAAAAGGGGTCTTGTCAAAGAGCCACATCACTGACCCATCTCTGGCTGGGCCTTTCCTGTGCGGAGCCCCACCTCAGGACACCTGGGCAGGGATGGTGATGGTGTGTGGGCAGAGAAAGGCCCAGGACTCAGTACCTGGTTCTGGTAGGCCTGGGGGGCCAGCCGCTTGTACAGGGGAGCGACTTCGGTGGCCAGGTCCTGGAAACTCTTCCGGAGCACTTCCTCCTGTGGGGAGAAGAGCGGTCACACGTCCAGAGCAGCCCGACCAGCCAGCTCTGCACACTGGGAATCGGCCACCACCCCAGAACCGCCACTGGGCTTCCAGCAGGGAGATCGGAGACAAGGCGCCACCAGACTGTTTCACAGCGTTCCTTCTGTGAGGGGGATGGTATGCCATGTCTGCTTTAAAGCTGGAGACACAAGTGCACCAGAAAAAGCCACCGGTAGCCATCCTGACTGCTAAGCTACTGTTCTTCCAGCCCAGTGCTTGCAAGCGCTCCACACCCTAGGTTCGAGGGTGGTATGGCAGCACGAGAAGGCAGGAGCAATGAGTGCGGATCCTCCTTCCCATGTTACACACAGACAAACACTGGCTGAGAGGTGTGGTCAAGGTCTGTGCTAGAAGTTCACAGCTGGCCAGGCCCAGAGTCCGTCCTGAGCCAGGAATACGGACAGATTGCAAAGCTCCATCCTCTATACCTGGCACCATCACATGTGTTACTCACAAGCCATGTGTGGCTACTGAAATATAAATGAATTTTAATTAAAATTACAATTCAGTCCCTCTGTTGTACCAGCCACGTTTCAAATGCCCAATAGCTACATGTAGCACCTGTGGCTCCTGTACTAGAAAGCAGAGAACATTCCCATCATCACTGAAGGTTCCAAAGCACAGCTCCGCCCTAAGCGAAGCAGCAGCCCCCCAGCTACACGTGGTGAAAGTTTCAGGTGTCCACAGCCAATCTCGGGCCCTCTGAGGATAGCAAGTAGGGTGGCAGAAGCTCTTCGTGGGCCTCGAAGAGATTCCAAAGAAGGCATGAAGAGTTTTCATGGAAGAAAGCAGGAGGAGGAAGGAAGAAAAAAAGAACCAAATTCATAGGATTAAAAATGAAAGAGACCAATGGCTGCCATCCACAACTGCCCCTCCCTGGCTGCCGCCCCGATGCGGCCACCAGCACCATAGACCCAAAGCCAGGATAGCAAAGGTGAAGCTCACAAGCTCCAGAAAGACAGAGACCTGAGCTTAAAGCGTGGCTTCCCCGTTACTACCCTATTGCCTTGGGCAAGCCACGTGCTTCACCTAGAAAGTAAGGAGTAATGTGCCTAGGTCATAAGGGCATTGTGAAATTCACTGAGATACCTGTGAGGTGCTGGGCAGAGTACCCAGCACTTAGTAAGTACACAGAAACAGTAGCTGATGGAATAAGGGAAGTATTTGTGAGAAATTAAACTAATGCATTTTCATTCCTGGTATCTCCTAGCTCTTGGTGGCCCTGAGGCTCCTGCATCCATTGAGGCAACGGCTTTCAGGGACCTTCAGGGAGAGCAGATGCTGTCCTAAATAAGATTCCAGGGTCAAGCCAGGCTATCAGACTCGCTCACACAATAGTCTAACAGGCAGGCTTTAAGGGGAAAAAAAAGGCTCTAAATTTGAAAATGCTTCCTTTTGTTTCTGAAAAGCAAAGCTGGAAGTCTGAGCATAGGAGTTCATTTCTGGTGTAGAAAAATGTGCGCCAGGGGAGTCCCTGCATGTGGAAAAGGGGGAAGTGCCTCTGGTTTGAGGAGCTTAAGAGAGATTTGAGTCCTAGTCACTGGGGTCAAGATGCTGCGTGGAACCTAGCAAAGGGACCCGGAATGCCACCCTTGCGGGAGCTCAGGCAGGAGAGAGGCAGGGAGGCTGGAGGAGAAATGGAGGGAGAGAGCCAAGACACGCATGCACCTTCTTTGCACTTGGAACTCCAAGTGCAGACCACCTCTCCGGTAGCCTTCATCCCATGGTCAAGAGAGGGGAAGTGGCAGAGTGGGCGGTGGCCTGACCTGGTGCTCCTGGTTGCCACAGCCTGAGCATGGCCATCAGCGTAGACCCAGAGGCCTCCAGTCCCACTGTCGCTGGGTTGGGAAGAAGGCCTGGCCTCCAATGAGGAAACTGCAGAGAGGAGGCCTCAGACCTCGAGGCCATACCTTACAGATGCCAGCCCAGTGCCCAGGGAGCGGGCCGGGCCCCTGGTAAGGAGAAAACTGGACAACCGCACACAGGTGTCCTGCCAGCTACCAGGCAGGATGAGGGACGCCTCGGGAAGTTCGGCACTGGCCCAGAGAATGGGCCAAGGGCCAGGGTCCCTCTTCCTGACACCTCCGAGGCCCAGAAAGAGGTCTTGGGAAGAAAAAGGAAAGAAATTACCCTTTAAAAGGGTCAGATTCTAATGAGAAATATGAATATTTACTTTAAAGAAATGGTTTTAAACTGGAAGAGTCTAAAGCACTTGTAACTGGGAAACCTAATTTTTCCCTCATTGCACCTTCCCATGTAACCTTATTTCACAGCGAGATAAGGTCAGTTAACAAAAATAAAGCAAGCTCCATTTTCTGTACATCTGAGTTGTGTGTGTTAATCCCACCAGAAAATTAAAGACATGCGGTGTGACAGGGTGAGCGGGGGGTCCTGCTGCTCCCTAGAGCTCCTCACCTCTTTGGGGTTGTCCCCTGCGAGGCGGAACTTGCGAGGTGTCTTGCTCCGAGCGTATTTGCAGCCGTTGAAGTACATGCTCCAGGAACAACCAAAGGAGAAGGAGGCACCGCAGGTGTTGGGGTCTTTGCCTTGGCAAGCGCAGGTCCGGCTGCAACACACATCACGTGTTGGGCATAGATAGGTTTCTTTGTTGTGGAGTCTTCCTCCTCCCTCAGAGGGAGGCCCGGCTGGGGTCTGGCATCCACTGGACTCCCAGTGGCTGGGACCACATCCTTCCCACCCTCACTCCCTTTCTCAAGTTTCACTGGATAGAGAGGCCCCTCTCTGCAGCCTCTTCTGTTCCCACTCCTGAGCCTGGAGGTCTGAGAGTCTGCTGCTGGGAGGAGCACGTGGGTTGTTTGAGACACGGGGGGAAGAATCTAGTGAAAAACCAGTAAGGTTTATACTTTGCCTTAACTTTAAGACCTTGACCAGCTCTAAAGCAGACCACACAGACAGGAACGATATGCACCACAAGGTTTAAACACACCTGCTTCTGCAGGCCCAGGTGCTTACAGGCCTTTAAACAAATACTTGATGTAACAATTCAAACCTTAATCAAATCCAGAAACCACCCACATGCTCCTCAACTGGGGGGACGGACAGACTGCGGTACATCCCTGCAGTGGACTACTCCTCAGCAGTGAAAAGGAGCGGGCCCCTGCTGCACACCCACAGATGTGTGGGAACGCTGTGTTCAGGGGAAGGAGACAGACTCAAAAGGCTACACACCATATGGATCCCCTTATATAATGTTCTCGAAAAGGCGAACATGTAGGGATGGGAAACAAGATCGGTGGTTGCTGGGGCAGGGGGAGGGTCTGTCCCTAAAGGGGCATGAGGGAATTTTTTTGGATGATGGAGCTGTTCTGTATCTTGATTATGATGGTCGTTGCGACATCACTGTAAACATTCGTCAAAACTCTTCAAACTGTATACCCCAAAGGATAAATTTTATGGTAAGTAAAAACACCTTAATTTAAAAAATGGAAAAAACCCCCCTCATCTCAGGGGGGGTTTTGTGACTATCACTGATGCCCTGTATTAGTGGGGCACTTACACACTTTTCCACACTTGTTCCCATCATTACAGTCTCAGGTTTGATCAGGTACAACAGCAACGCTGAGCCACGTCGACAGACCGTCCCCGGCCAGGACCCAGAACCCAGGTTGGGACTGTGGGGAAGTATTCCTTCCACCGCAGGCAAACAGCGTCTTGAATGGGACAAGTGTTTTCCCCAGAGCCGCCCAGAGTCCCTGCTGCCGCCGCCCAGGGCCCTGCCCACGTACTCGTCATTGAGGCCACATCTCCGGCTGGTGGGGTTCCCATACTTCCGGAGGGTGTCGGTGAGCTCCTGGTACAGGGTGTCTCCCAGGCTGCGGGGGATGCCCTCCCAGGCCAGGATGAGGATGACGATCACGGCGTTCTGACAGTGGTGGCCCGCCCGGTGCCGCACCAGGCAGAGCAGCTTCTCCTCCAGTGTGTGCCTGCGGATCACCTGCAGGGACAGGGGCGGGGCAGGGGCCGTTAACAGCAGGGAGCCAGGCCCCTCGCTCCTCTGCACAGGACGCCTCACGCCTCACCTCTGCGGACCGCACCAGGGGGGCAGGGCCCTGCGGGGGGTCACAACCACGGAGGCTGAGACCATTATAATTAGGAAACGAAAAACACGAAAGTTATCTTTTTAAGATGATGATTATTACAAAAGCTAAGTTATTAATGACATATGTAGACTTAGGAATACAGATACAAAGGTAAAACTGTAAGCCAAAATATATTAGGAGAATTTTATGTCATCCTAAAACATTTTCAGAGAAAATGCTGCACATCTGTATGTATTTGGTTAAAAAGCAAGGACCTTGGTGCCATGGAAAACAGCTTTCGGCAGTTCCTCAAAAAGCTAGACATAAAATTACCATATAACTAGTCAATTCCACTCCTAGGGATATAACCAAGGGAACTGAGAGCGGAGACTCCAGCAGATACTTGTAGCCCCATGTTCCGAGCAGCGTTATTTGCAACAGCCAACGACAGACATAGCCTGGGGTCCATCAGTTGATGAACAGAAAAACACAATGTGGTCTATCCATACAATGCAGTGTTAGTCTATCTTAAGAAGGAACAAAATTCTGACACATGCCACAGCGTGTGGATGAACCTGGAGAACGTTAGGCTAAGTGAAAGAGGCCAGACACAGGAGCACAGATATCATACGGTTCCCCTTTCATGAGGCACCTAGAATAGGCAAATCCACAGAGAGAGTAGAATGGTAGCTGCCAGGTGCTGGGGAAAGGAGGATGGAGAGAGCTTGTTTACTGGACAGAGGGTTTCAGTGTGGTAGGACGACAAAGTTTTGGAATAGGTTGCGGTGATGGTTGCATCACTACATGCATGTAGTTGATGCCACTGAACTGTATACTTAAAAATGGTTAAAATGGCAAATTTTATGTCCTTTTCAATACAATTTTTAAAAATCAATAATGTAATATACCAAAACCCACTGAATTATATACTTTACATGGGTCACTAGTAGGGGAGTTATATCTCAATCAGGCAGCTGCCTCAGAAGCAAAGGCCTGGGGCCCACGCTGCTCTGCTCCTCAGGATCTGGCCGTTCCCTCCCGGGCCCCCCCGCCCAGTCCCCACTCATTCCCACAGCTCTGTCCTGGCTCACCAGACAGTAGGTCAGGGCACAGAGTCCCGGGAGCTGGAGAGGAGGGAGGGGGCTGAATCTCCCCAAAGATCCCACGTAACTCTGTAACCAGGTAAGATGTAGGTGTGGATGAAGTGGGGATTTGGGACGGGCTCTGAGTGGCAGACTGAGGGACAAGGACTAAGGAAGGGGCTCCAAGGTCCATAAGCAGGGACTTGCTTATGTAAACAGCTCCATGCTACAGAATGGGGGGACAGACGGTTGGGAGGGGGAGACTGGGAGACCAGGTATAACATAAGCATGAAGGCCTGAACTAGGGCAGCGGGGAATAAAATAGGAAAAGGAATGAATTCCAGAGACATTTAGGAGAAAGGTGATTTTGGGACCACCTGAATACAGGAAGGGAGGGACAGGGAAAAGTCTTAAGTGACTTCCACACTCTGTGCTGTGGGAGCGCGAGCAGGTGGTGTTTCCTGGTGGTGGCACTGGTCGGCGCTGTTGATGGGAACGAGCAGGGCGGAGGCCCTTCGCAGCACCTGAGTGCCTATCTCCAGCGGGCCCAACGGCGGGGTCCGGAGGACAGGACACTCTGAGCTGGAGACAGACTCAGTCACGGGTATGTCAGTGTCGAAGGCGCCTCCAGGCAGGCGACAAAAATGAGGAAAACGGACAAGATGTAAGACGAGGGAGTGGTGTGGACCATGACAAAGCAAAAAGCACTTGCAACTTCAAAAGGAGGAAGCAAGGCCTCGCCTTCATCAACCACTGCTTAAAGGGAATTCCAGCCTAATGCGGCTGTCTCTAGCAACTCTGTAAGAAGAAAATAGGAATCCAGATTATTACGTGCAGTCTCTCCTTAAAAAAGACGTGAGCACCAAATCTAACTTTTTTTTATTGTGGTAAAACATACATCACATAAAATTTACTATTTTAGCTATTTTTAAGTGCACAGTTCAGAGGCATTAAGTACATTCACACTGTTGTGCAATCAGCACCAGAAGTTTTCCATCTCCAGAACTTTTCCATCTTCCAAAACAGAAACTCTGTCCTCATTAAACGCTAACTCTCCATTCCCTTGGTAACTACCCTTCTACCTTCTTGCCCCATGAGTTTGACTATTCTGGGTACCTCACGTAAGTGGAATCATGTAGTATTTGTCTTTCTGTGACTGGCTTATTTCATTTAGCAAAATGTGTTCAAGGTTCATCTGGGTTGTAAGATGTGTCAGAATTTCCTTCGAAATTTTAAAGGAAGCCTTACCTGCTAACCAAAACACACCTCTGGGCCACAAGTTCCTGCTTTGAGCCTTCATGAAACACAAAGGTGCAAAGGCATGGGGTAGATACCAGGTAAGAACAGGCATGTGCACAGATAGACACAGGCTGACAAAGGTCACTGACCACCGTCCCTCACTCCAGGCTGTCCGTGTGCACGTTCCCTCTGCCCTTCTGCCTCAGCCCACACAGCTCTCCTCACCAGGGAACGCTCTGCTCTCCCCTCGGCCTGTCGGCGAGGCCTTGCATTCACGGCCCCAAGCACACCCACCTTCTCTGGGGAACCTGGCCTGACGCCCCTCCCTTCACTGGTGTCCCTGCCCGAGCACTATGGCACCAAGCCTGCCTCTCAAACGTCAACCTCGGTTATTCATGCTCTGTGATTTTATTTTGTGTCTCTCGGCATCATAAGCAGCTGGAACACAGGGACAGGGCTTTCCACTTTCCCTGCATGTCCCCCTCCCATGCACCCAGCACAACGTGGGGCTCACAGCCACGCGGTGACCTTGCTGCTGTTCCTCATGCTGCAGTGACTCTAGAAATCTCTTTGTGGACTGGAAGTGTAAGGTCAGAAAACTCTGGGTGAAATCGGGGTCTGAGTTGCGGACATCTCCCTGCTGAGACACCCAGGTTGCCTTCCAAGAGACAGTGGCTCAGAAGCAAGGCTGTCCCTGACCCTGCCGGACCTACTAGCCCATTCCAGACAGGATGGAACCACCAGAAACTGCGGGCACACGGAGGGGGCTGAGGAGTCTGCAGTGGCTTCAGCTGGACGCCATCTCCAGCCTCAAATGTAGGGACGGTGTGAGCCAAGTCTAGTGACTAGAGCAGTTCCGAGGCCAGCCCGGGGTGCCCAGGACCGGCATCAAAGCCAAAGGAGATCAATAGCTGAGACTGGGGGAAAAGGACCCTGACCAAGCACCAGAGGCCAGCTCCAAGGTTCCCTGGACAGCAGACAGGCCTGCCTCCTCCCCACACCCCGGTGCTGGAGAGTGAGGCACAGCCTGGGCGGCGGGGTCACAATACTCACCCACTTTGCGATGGGGCAGCCACGTGAGCTCTTCCCCTCCTTCCCCGTGTAGATGACCTTCTCGATCCGGATGGCTTTCCCCTTCTCTCCATACCTGGAGAGGGAGACAGAAGCACCCTTCGCTCAGAGGAACCCAAAGGAGAGCAACTTACAGTAAGAAGGCAAGCCTCAGTGGGTTTCTAGTTACTGTGGGGGCAACAGAAAAGAAAGAGAAAGGTGTAAATGTTTATTCTGCGCTAAAAGCCTCTGGGGACACAGTGGCCACTTCCAGGTTCCCAAGGCCTCTGGTCTACCTGGCCCAGTTCTGTCCCAGGGAGAAGTCCAGCAAACTGTGCCTGATTATTGGCTCTGAGCTGCTAGGAAGATAGGCAAACCAAGGGCCAAACACAAGCGTTTCTGTCTAGCCCCATTAGCCCGGCCGCCCTGAGAGCTAGCTACTTATAAATTCAACTAAACAAAGAAATCAAATGGGGAAATCCTTATTGTTCTCTTTCAACAATCTCCAGCTGACTTGAACATGATGAGGACAGCTGCGGCCCGGGAGGATCGATCCTTCAAAGCACAAACTGGCTCCGAGATTCCCTCGGACAGTAAACACACCGGTTCCCGCACACGCTCTGCCCTGGCCCACAGACACGTGCACTCGCCCAGGGATCCTGAGAGCCCTAATTAACCAAAGCACCTACAGAGCGGATGGAACTATGGCCCCCAGAGCGGAACTGGCTGCTCAAGGCCACACAACTAGCTGGGGGTAATGGCGCTTAAAGTGCAGCCTTGGAGGTCAGACAGGCCGGGCTGCACTGCCAGCCCAGCAACTTTCTTGCTGTAAGTGCGGCGGCCAAATGACTGAACTTTTCTAAGCCTCAGTTTCCTCAACTGTAAAATGGAGATAAAAATGATTTCTTCCTCCTAGGCTTGGGAAAAAGATCAAACAAGGTATAATCCACATGGAGTGCATTATTTAAAGTGCTTTGAAGTTCTTGGCATGAAGGAACTTCATCCAACAAACATCAATTATTCTTAATAATGTAAACAGTCATCTTACTGAATTATTTTTAATAGCTTTTTATTTTCAGGTATAGTATCATATCACCTGTAAATAGTGGTCATTTGCCACCTCCTCCTTTTCAACTCTTTAAGCCTCTATTTCAAGTCTCTTATCTCGGTACTGACCAGCACTACCGAAGCGCTAGCAGGCATCTTGGCATATTTCCTGACTTTACCGGCAATGCTCCCGGCTATTCATCACGGAGCAGGAGGCTCACTGATTATGGAACAGAGACAGAGGCTTCCTTACTTTAAAAGGGTCTCCTGCTCTAAGGGCTTTTAACCAAGAATTGATTACCTTTATTAACCAGTGTCACCCCAATAAATTTAATACATTTTTTAAATGTTAAAAAATTGATTACTTTCATCAAATACATTTTTAGCTTCTATGGAGCGAGATAACTGAATGGTTTTTCCCATTTGGTCAATTAACATGGAATGCTATTTTAACCTATTTTCCAAATCAAACTATCCTTGGATTTCTATAGTGAATCCAATTTTGGTCACAGCATATCATTTTAATAGACTATTTAATAGGGGGTAATGTTATAATAGCTATTACAGTTATATATGTTGTTAACATACATACACAATTATACATGTGCTCTATCTCACTCCACTTCTAGAAATCTCTACCCGAAATAATTGTGCAAATACGCCAAGATTTAGAACAAGATATTCATTGTTGTACCAATAACGGAAAAATTAGGAACAGCTTAAGTGTCCAGCATAGGACTGGCTAAATAAAATATAATAAATTTTCATACAATGAAAACCATGTAGCCATCTAAAAGGATGCGACAGAATTACATGTATTGACATGGACGAAGTTAAGGAAGAGGGAAGCAGCTGCAAACAGTGGGTACAGTGTGACTGATCCCACTTAGTTAAAAATTTCTTTATATCCATTTGTAGATCTTTGTAAATGCTTACAAAAAATTTAAAGGTAAGCATTTTTTTTTTTTTTTTTTTTTTTAGTTTCTTCTAGGAAGCCGAATTGCTAAAGAGCTTTATTTACACTAAACTTTTTTGAAAAGGATTCTTACAGACATGTTTTATTTCTGTAATTGGAAAGAGAACTAATATTTTAAAAATGCTGATCTAAGGTTTCTCTGAGTTCTCCATTTCACCCAAGGTCTCCGTGAAGAGGCGAAAACTGTTTCTGATAATTACCACATTAAAATTCTAAGGCTATGTGAGTCCCGTATAGAATGTGCTTGCAGACAGCACTCTGGGGAGTTTACACAGCGTGGTCTGGCTCAAGAAGACAAGACCAGATAGTGCCACTTTTGTCTGGGTCCCGGAAAACCTTCAATTCAGAAAGATTTATCAGGAAGCGGCCCATGAGGGCAGAGGCTGGGCGCTCGTTGAGTGCTGGGGTCGCTGTGGGAAGAACAGCCGGAGGCGACCACACTGCTCTCACCAGAACGGACAGGATATCGTGTTCCCCACAGGAGGGTGAGCTGAGGACACTGACTCGGGCTTCCTGGCTAGGACCTGCCCCACCATCCCACCCTTGCGAGAAAAGCTTCCTGCCGTGAACTTCATATTCCAGAGCAAATAAAAGGGCCAAGCACTGAATGATCAGCTAGATTTCTTTCTTTCTTTTTTTTTTTTTACACCAGAACTGTCTCAGTGTTTAAAGACAACCAACTGACTCTAGATTTTTTTTTCTTCTTAAATGTCTTACATTCTTGCCTATCATCAAGAGGCCCTTTTAGAATCCAGATGAATTCCCAGACCCTAAACGAAGCCTGCAAGAATGGGCTGAAACCTTATCCCCAAGGGTAACTTGATCATCCTAGCCAGTGGTTCTTCAAGGGTGGGGGCAGGACCAGCATCCCCTAGCAACCCGGGAGGAGAGCATGCTCCGGGGTCACCCCCAGACCGGCTAGGTCACAGACTTGGGGCTGGGAATCCATAACCTGTGCCTTCCCAAGCCCTCCAAAGGACTGAAGCACCTCAAGTATGAGAACCACTGATCTAAAGTGGTGCTTCCTCGGGGTTACCTCTGCCACACAGTAATGAGAGCAGCTCCTCACTACTCAGAGGAATAGTGCTGGTTCTTCATTTCTAGAATGAACCTTTAATGAACTCCTTGTCTGCAGAGAATCCTCTTCCAGCTAGAGGCTATATGCTCTAAGCAGCACACTGTTCTCAGACACACGATTGAACAAGCAACTTCGACCATCAGTGACAATGAGAAGCTGCGTCACCAGGAGGGAGAGAGCACCTAATAACCTGGGATAATATTGTAGGGCTCCCTTTTGACTCCCTTGCCTTCCCCCACATCTCTACAAGGTAAGCTAAAAGCACCAGTGTCTCCTTGGTTTCCCTTTGCTTCCCCTCCCGCCTTTGGCCACCTCCTGAGAGCGGAGTGGTCCTTGCGGAGGAAGCAGGAAGCGGGAAGGTCTAGGGAAAGAGACAGCCTGAATCATTCATAAACTAGACTCCGACCAAGCGCTTTTCATCAATCGTTCATTCCCCTTCTTGTTCCATAAGAACTTAAAGACATGTCTATATGATAAAAACAGCAAGCGACAGCATCAGAGGAAAGGTGGAAACAGACAGAAACAATGCTGGTACACAAAATGCAAAGAGTGGGGTCTTGTGTGTAATTTTGAGATGAACTGGGAACATTTCATCCCATGAGAAATCAAGGAAGCTAACGGAGACTCCTCAGGGTCGGAAGGACTCAGGAGTGAACTTGAATAGGCTCCCACAGGCCAAAGATGAGAAATTACATTCCTCCTAATGGGGGTACACAAATCTGGCTCTAAGCTTACGAGCAGCCAACATAAAGATGCAAACACAAGCTGTTACATGATTTACAAGGTCCTCAAGATAAAAATAAACCAGTTACTGAGGAAAAACACAAATATTCCTGGTCTTGAAGAAACTCCTCCCTTGGATCAGTTTCTGAAGAATCTATACTTGGCTGTTATTTTTAAAGCAACGAGGAAAAGAATGAAGAAATCTCAACTTTATCACTATCTCTTAACCCGTTTGAAAACATAAGTCTTCTATAACTAAAAGTTATTTAGACAGCTATCCAGAAATCTCGTAAAATTGTGACCAAGAAACACACACACATGGTATCCCAGAACAAACTTGCACATCTGGCTCTCCGGCAGCCCTCCACCTGCAAATATTAGTGTGAGAATTCCTTACAAAAAATCAACGGCCAAGACAATGCCCCTCCCAATGAAACTGCACCACGCAGGCGTGCACATACAGCACACACCCTGTTTTAAGTGTGTGGCTTTCTCATTGACTCAGGGGTGCACCAGGCCTGAATCTGCAGACTGGGTCTCTGACCAACTGCTTTTCTAATGGGCCACTTCGAATATAAATGTTTCCAGATGGTACAGGGCAATCAAGAGTGATTACAGCAGTTCACTGTCCTCCATGCACCTTACCTTTTATTCACTCAGGGATGCTCTGAGTTATCTAATTAAAAATCATGTTCCCTGCTATATTAATGAAAGGATTAATCTGGCTCCCCTAGTCAGACAAACTCTGGTTCCCAAATTTGTGGAAACTTGGAGCCACTCAGCCTGCCACACATGTATGTATATGTATGAACAAACATGTTTATGTCTACATAATCTTTGCCTTTACTAATGAAATACTAATGTTTGTTACAAAATAATGCAGTCGGCCCATGGGCATATGAGGTAGACACTCTACGTAGTACTTGTAAACACTAAGTGCTTTATGTACAATCAACTCAGTTTGTCCTCACAACTCTCCTGCAGTTTGTGCACTTCTATCACTCCATCTTGCAGATAAGAAAGCTGAGTCACAGAGAATTTGAGTGACTCAGAACCAAAAAAGAGATATTAAGTAAAAACCCTACAGTCTTCAGTTTGAGTTAGAAGTGTCAATATAAACTCACAATGTGTTTAATCTCTAAACAATAACAAAAATAAAAAACCCACACACACATCTTCGTTCTTTCAAGGAGCACCCCAGTGGCAATGAGCATGCCCAGCGCCCAGAGTCTGTTTTCTAAATACTTTTTCCCACAATGAAAGGAACCGGGACTTCTTGGATAAATGTACGGTGTGAGCCCAGGACATCTTGTCATGCGAAAAATCAAGAAAGCTATGCTACACTCCTAGGATCACGTCAAAAGGACTCAGGAGGCAACCACTGGCCAACGATGAGACAATACATGCCTCCTAACTGAGGTACAAAATATCACCTATTAAGTATTTTTGGGAAAAAAAGAAAGAAAAACAATCGGATTCTGATCAAGCCTTTAGATCTAACTACCAATTTATAGGACATAGGGCAGAAGACCTATTAAACACACTACAGGAAAGCTAGCAGCAAAATTCAGACCATGGGAAATTCTGTAAGACATATAACCATTTACCACATTTCTTCCATAAAGAAATGTTTCAAGAGAGAGAAAGAGGGAGAGAGGAAAGGGGGAGAGGGAGAGGGATGGAGGGCAGACCCATCGACAGAAAGAAACCCAGAAGCAACAGCAGTGAGAACCCCACGTTCACCCTTCCACAGTCGGAATACCAACATTCCTTTCTGTATGTTGTCTAGCACAAGACAGTGAAAGTGAGAGGTGTTTAAAATCCATGTTCTCTTAACAACTTGTCCACTTCTTCTTGGACATCTGTGCAGCACTCACCGCTCCTCCATGAGTTCCCGGATAGAGGCTACCGTGGGGCCAGATCCCAGGTGGGTGTAATACGGACCTTCATCTTTCTCCACTATTTGTTCTGCAGAAACACAGAGTAAACATTAATTGGAGACAACATTCATCAACATTCATTTGGAAAGGCAAACCAATAGGAAAATTAATGGGCACAGTACAAAACAGGAAATTCAAATGGCTTATACACATGAGACAGTGTGTTCAACCGCATTAGAGATCAGGAAATACAAATTAAATGAAATACCACCACACACAGGCCAAATTGGCAATAATTTTAAAATATAATAAAACCAGGTGCTGTCAACACTGTGGTCCAACCACACTGGAATTTAGCTTATCATCATACATATTCTAGACCAGGGGTCGGCCAGCAACTCCACTCAGGTATCCACACAAATGGCCTGAAAGCAAGGACCCAGCGGTACCTGTATCCCATGTTCACAGCAGCATTATTCACAAGAGCCGAAGGTGAAAACAGCACAAGTGGCCACCAACAGAAGAACAAAATGTGGTCTGGCCATGCAATATTAGTCTACCACAAAAAAGAATCAAGTCTGGCACCTGCTACAACACAGATGAGCCTTGAAAATATTAGGCTAAGAGAAACAGGCCAGGCACAAGAAGGACAAATATTGCATGATTCCACTCATACGAATTTTCTAGAATAGGCAAATTTATTGACATAAAAGTTGGAGATTATCGAGGCCTGGGGGGGACAGGGGGAAGCTGGAGTTACTACTATTACTTACTGGGGGCAGCGTTTCTGTTTAGGGTGAGGAAAAGGTTTTAGAAATGGAAAGTCGTGATGGTTGCACAATATTGTGAATGACAGTAATGCTACTACAGGATATACTTAAAAATGGTGAAAATGGCAAATTTTATGTTATGTGTATTTTACAATTCTAAGAAGAAATGAATGAAGTCCTGATTCATGCCACAATGTGGCTAAACCTCAAAAACATTAGGCTAAATGAAAGAATCCAGACATGAAAGATCACATATTGCATGATTCCATTCATATAAAATATCCAGAATGAGTAAATTCATAGAAACAGAAAGCAGACTGGTGGTTGCCAGAGGCGGGGAAGAGAGAGAAACACAAAGTAACCACTTATTGGGTTTTATTTTGGAGTGATGAAAATATTTTGGAAGGAGGCAGGTGGTGGTTGCACAACACTTGAATGTACTAAATGCCACTAACTTATGCACTTTAAAATTATTAATTTTATGTTATGTAAAGTTCACTTATTTTTTTAAAAGATTTTTATTTATTTACTTTTTTAGAGACGGGGAAGGGAGGGAGAAAGAGAGGGAGAAAAACATCAATGTGTGGCTGCTTCTCACATGCCCCCAACTGGGGACCTGGCCCACAACCCAGGCACGTGCCCTGGCTGGGAATCGAACCAGTGACCCTTTGGTTCAGAGGCTGGCACTCAATCCACTGAGCCACACCAACCAGGGCATGTAAAGTTCACGAAAAAATTTTTTTTAAAGGGAAGCAACCATTGATTCACACAACATGGATGTGTTATAGAGAACTTTATATAAATAGTACACTACAGTTAAAAAGTTTGTTTCATATCTAAGGAGGCAAGACAACTAAATGCAGCGTGGTGCCCTACACTGGGTCCTAGAACAGAAAAGATACCTTAGTGGAAGAACGCATTTTAAATACACCATAATTGTGTAAGACATGTTAGGGGAAGCTAGGTAGAGAGAGTACAGGAACTCTCTGTACCAACTTTATAACTCTACTATAAATGTAAAATTATTTCAAAATCAAAAGTTAAAAAATAAAAAGACAAAAACAAAAAACTAAGCAAGGGGCCCTAACTTGCTGATCCTGTCTATCTCAGAGGAAATCTTGGCCACATGCATCGAAATATATACAAGGATTTTCAGAGCAACATTATTTGCAGTAGTCAAAAGTGGAAACAACCCATAACCCAGCAACAGTGGCACAGATAAATGAAATGTAGCTGAGTCATACAATGGCATCCATCCATCACGAGAACGGACAACCTGCAGCGGCAAGACTGAATACTACTCCACAGTGAGTGGAAGAAGAACAGCACAGGACAAATACAGCAAGATTACTTTGAAATAATATTCAAAACCAGGCTCAACTAAACTATACTGTTTAGAGATCCACAGGTGGTAAAGAGGCTAAAATATAAAATTGCAGATATTCAACAGTTTTTTACCTACAGAAAAAAGGTAATTTCATATGGTTCAACCTTGAGTTAAAGAAAAATGAGGAGATCATTGTCACAATTGAAGAGAACGGTTACCTGTGCGCGACAGGGGAGGAGTGTGTTTGGAAGGGTATTTACAGGGGACGCCTGGGAAACTGGGAAAGGTCTATTTCCTGGTCTAGGTGGTGTTTACACAAGTGTTTATCTTATAAATTTTCATTAAATAGTATATGAATGTTTTGTGTACTTTTCTATACAATATATGGAATATACAATTTTTAAAATGTAAAAATATTAATGTACTTGTTCTATGCAAAACATGTTGCTCAGCTTTATGGGGAAACACGACAGAATAGTAACTGACTGGGCCCTTACGAAGCTCGTCATCTGGCTCGGTGGGTAAGACCCACACGTAAGAAGGTAACTCGCAGCATTTCAAGTCAACAGGCAAGATTAATTTTTTCAGGCGTGGTGTTGGGACGACGGGGAGAAAAGTTTGATCCATACTTAACATCCTATCCCAAAACACATTCTAAATGATTGAAAGCTTTAAATACAAGCAAATACACTATACAAGTATCTGGAAGAAAAAGAAAGAAAGATTTTTAAAAATAATCATGAAGTGGTAAGATCTCTACATATATGACATGAAGTTTAGAAGCCCTGTATATTCGACAAAAAAATCCTGATAGATTTAACTAAAGAAAAACTTGTAGTAATTACTATCAAAAGATAAATACTACACTGGGAAGAAATAGCTGAACCTCACACCAGACAAAAGGCTAATTTCCTTACTATATCAAGAGCTCCCATGGCTAAATAAGGTCAATAACGCAACAGAAAAATGAAAAAAGGACAAAAATGGTTCTTTTAAAGGGAGATGAAAATGGCTCAAATATATGTAAAGGTACCAGTTTTACCTTTCAGATGAGTCACCATCAAAGTCTGATAACTTCTTGTGTTGGTGCAGGTATAGGAAAACAGGCAGTATGGGAAGTAATTTAGCAATACCGTAAAAGCACAACTGCCCCATCCATTTGACTCAGCAATTTCAAAGAAATGTCAAATCCTTGCAGGAATTTATTTCTAGGAATTTGGATATACATTCACATGTGCAAAATATGTACATACTAGAAGAGTCACCATGTCATCTGTAATGGCACAGTATCCAAAATCTCAATGTCCATCATAATACATTATGTGTTATAAATACATTACGTTACATTCATATAATAAAATACTAACCACTTATCAAAAGGCATCAGGTAGCTCAAGATTTACTGATAAAAAAATGACCTCCAAGTATTTTAAGTGGGAAAACAAGCAAGTTTCAGTATAGCATGTATAATATTTCAGTTAGTATACACACAATCACAGATAGATCAGTATATACGCACACATATGCAAGCATGAAGGTGTATAGGCCAACATGCACACTAACGATGAGTGTAAGAGCAAGTCTGGCCCTGTGTGCAGCCCCGTAAATTGATGCAAGTTGCCTACCACTTAGGGCTTCTGCTCATGGAGGCTCTTCACCCCCCACTAATGACCTGGGTCAGGCTCTTGCCTGAATTACTGCCATGGTCCTTGGCTGGCCTCAGTCCTCCTAGGTCATCCTACCCAACAGCACCATGTATACTGCCAAAGCAGAAATCTGACCGTATCACTTGCCACTGATGACTCCACGCTCCACAGAAGACGGAACCCAAATTCCAGAGCACGGTCCCCAGGGCCCCCGCGGAGGCCTCTGCACCCCTCCCCGCCTTGCATCCTGCAACGGCCTCCACAGCTCCTTCCCCACATTCAGGCAACATCCCAGTCTTTAACATTTTCTCATTGACAACGAAGTGTCTTCCTTTATTTCCCTCTTTGGAAAACTCATCTTTTCAGGCCTCGTTTCAAATGCCTCCTTTCCTGTGACACCCTACTGCACCTCTCAGGTTCATTTTTCCTATCGATTCCCAGAGCACCCTGCATGCAACAGAAATGTCAAAGCACATATCATAGTTCATTTTAACTGTTACCATGGAAAAGCAGAATGAACATGGATTTTGCAGAGCCCTGGGCAACTGTGAGGGGTGACCTTCCCATCCTCTAACCCTCATGCCTTCCACAGGTCTAAGTGCAGTGTTTGGTGCATTACATGAACTCAGCAGGTGGCCGCTGTCCGAACTCCGCCAATCCAATTTATGACCTCAGTCAGGTTACTACAACCCTTATGATCCTTAAAGCAGTGAAACTAAAGTCTCCACACTTTATTTAGAATTGTTGATTACTATATGAGATATAAGGTGCCTAGTACAGTTCAACCTATCGATGCTTAAATATTTCATGAATATTTTCAACTAGAGGATTAAAAATGACCTGCTCCAAATACACACTATTTTGAATGGCGAGACAGAGGGAATTACAGAAGGGAGCACATGATGTGGGGGAGGGAGGAGATCGAGGCGGATGAGGAAGGAGAACACAAGAATGTGTATGCTGGAGGTAGTGGTCTGAAAGCTTTTTATAGGCACTAGGATATTACACAGCATACAGAAAATGAAACATAAGGACATGCCAGAACTTCTGGGCTCTATTCCAGTGTCTATTATCTGGAGAAAAGTCAAAGTAATGGATTGACTGCAGGGTCTTACATTGGAACGAGAACGTAATGTAGCTCTTGGGAACTACCTTGTGCCCCGAATCAGAAAAACTCAAAACTTACATTGTTAAGGGCAGAGAAAGGAGATTTTCAAGGAGACGATGCAGGCCAAATCTTCGCAACTCTATCCCAGCAGCTAGGAAAAAGGTATGAAACTCCAAAACCAAGCCAACGTGGAAGCCAAACGGCCAGGTTTCTCTGGGGAAAGCCATGAAAGCACAAAGGGCAGACACAGGCGCAGGAGCCAACAAAACCAAAGGCACTCGCTCCCGTTCAGCAGTTTGCACGGCAGCCCGAGGAGCCTTACGGAAGTACTGCTTCCTTTCATTGCATCCCTTTCCCTAAGTATGTGTCTGTATCAGAGGGAAGGCATTCTATGGGAAGAAACTGGACTTATAACCAAGTATGCTTAGTTATAAAACTAATAGACACTTACAAATTTAATTACCAGTATCCTAATTTTTATACATACCCTCATTTTATATATGCATACAACATACAGTACATATATTATATATGATGCTCTGAATCAGTGACCAATACGTTTCTGTTTTCTATAGTGAAATAAGGTTTATTAACCTTCTTGGTGCTGCTTAATACCTTTAATATTAAAATCAATAGGTGAGTTTACCCTACTTAACATTTATTGTTGTGACATATGCATAGTGTTTTGTCACTTTATTTTCCATGTTTCTATTTCCTTGTTTTCTTTCTTTCCTCTCTCTTGTTATAATTTTGTATTTTCTTTTTACCCACCATCCCCCCGCCCCCGTATACTGAAAAGTCTACAGTATGTTTTTAGTGATGGTAATGGTACTTCAGGAGAGAAAGAGGTCAGTACCTTCATAATTTCTCCTGCCTCTTCTCTCACTTTACCTCCTGCTTTTTGTTGGTGTCCTTGTGAACATGTTTGTTTCCTCTCTATTATAAAAGGGATCTTTAATACAAAAATAAGTTTACTTCAAGTATAAAGTAAACATATTACCTGTGGTCTTGGAAAAAAATAATTATCGCAATTATTTAAATTCAGACTTAATATTTGAACCCATTTAGTGTTCCCTGCCGGCCCCTTCATACCACAGCTTCCCCAGTCTGCCACTTATTTGATTCATCTCCAGAAAATGAGTTATCCCCTATTTGGAAATATTTTTATGGAGGCTTTACATGTGAATATCAACTTTATTGGATAGAAAATTCTTAGGTCAGACTTTTTATCTCAGTATTCTGAGAACTGCAATACGTATATCCAACAAAGAACTCCTATCTAGAATAAATATAAGACACTTCCCAAGCAATAAGACAAAGACAGGAATACAAAAGAGAGATGGGCGAACGGCTTGAACAGGCACTCCACAAAAGGGGACCTACGAAAAGCTGCTGAACCACATTAGTCATCAGGGAAATGCAAATTAAAGCCACAAGGAGATGGGATTATACACCTACCACAATGGCAGAAAGACTGTTCACATCCCCTTCCCCTGCTGGTGAGGATGTGGGGCACTGCTGACAGGAGCTCCAACCGTTACAACCGCTTTGGAAAATGGAGAATCCCTTCTAGAGCTGAACACACAATTCCCATCCTAGGTGCACACCCTACAGAAACATGTGAGTGTATATGTACATGTACCAAGAGACATGTATAAGAAACTCTTATATCAGCATGATTTAGAACTCCAAATTGGAACCAGTCCAAAGGACTATAAACCATCTAATGGATAAATGATGGTATATTCATAAAATAAATTACAACACTGAGAATGAGCAAACTACAGGTACTACTACCCACGCACAGCTGAATCTCACAAATACAACACTGAACAAAAGACGACAGAATATGAAAAAGTATGCATATATACATGATTCCATGCATATGAAGTTCAAGGACAGGCAAAACTGATCAATGTTAGAAGTTAGAATAGTGGTTACCTCAGGACAGGGGTCAGCAAGCTTTTTATGTTAAGGGACACATGGCAATAGCAACCATTTCAGGCTTCGCAGGGCATGCAGTTTCTGTGACAACTACTCATCCTCGCTGATGCAGTGCAAAAGCAGCCACGGATAAGGCATAAATAAATGAGCATGGCTGTGTTTCATGAAAACTCACGCACACTGAAATTGGGACTTCATGTAATTTTCATGACTATTGAGGTATTTTTCTTTTGATTTTTTAAAACCATTTGAAAACGTAGTAATTGTCTTCAGCTCACAGCTGTGGGCCAGATTTGGTCTGCAGGCCAGAGTTTGCTTGAGAGGGTCAGGCGCCATAACTGGGGAGGGGCCTGAGGGGACCCCTGAGGGGCTGGTAAAGTTGTTTCATGATCTAGTTGTGGTTACACAAGTATAAGCCTTTTGTAAAACCATATTGAGCTGTGTGCTTAAGATTTACATACTTTCCTACACGTGTGTTTCAATTAAAAGAATGTTTTTAAGACAGTATTTTTTAAGGTAAAAAAAAAATGTTTGAAAAACTAAGTATGTGTGACCAACTTAATTTTTTGATTAATTTATGTGTAGGCACTTCATTCTTGAAATTCAACAACTTCTTCAGGATCATTGTCGATTTTTCACTCTAGAAAAGTTTTTTTATTCTTTGACCCTTGCCTTTGTTTGGTTTGTTCTGTGCTCTTCAGGAGACCCAATGAATGACTCCGCATTCCCACACACTGAATCCGTGTGCAGTATCCCCGCCCCCGCCCCCACCCCCACCCTCCCTTTATCTCCACTCTAACGATGCTCGTTGCTGCTTTCTTTTCCTCTTCTGGAGCACTCTTTCAAGTCCATTTCTCCTCCTCACTGATTTGCTGTTTCGGTAACTCTGACTCTGCCTTTTGCAGTTCCTGTACAGTTGCAAACGCCTGTACGAGGACAGGCTTCTTGCGGAATTCAATCCGTACCTCTTGTGACTTCTCTGTAACTTTATTCTAGCACCTCATCGCTCATTTCTGGCTTCACTGTGAACATTCTATTCAACTTCCTTGAAGGTATAACTAAATTGTTCAAACTCTTATTTTCTAATATAAACCTTCATTTTAAGTATTACATTAATCCCTCTACTTCCCCCTCAGAATTTGAATGGGGTGTATGTTGGATTTAGTGTTTATTTGCTTATTCATTAATCTTTCAATGGAGGAAATTGATCACCAGGATTTCTCCTCCTCGGCACTCCTGACACTCTGGGCTGGATAATTACCGTGGGGGCTGACCTGTGCCTGGTTGAAGGTTTAACCGCACGCCTAGCTCTACCCACTAGATGCCAGTAGCACCACACTGGTTGTGACAGTGAAAAATGCTCTCAAGACACTGTCCAATGTCCTCTGGGGAAAAGAGGGATAAAAACAGCCCCCAGTGGAAAGCCACCAGTCTGGACTTATTTGCTCAAAAATAAAATGAGTAGAATCTCCTCATTGCACTCTACCTGGACCTGCTCAAATTCTTCTCTTAGAAATTAGGCTAGAGAACTGATGTCACAAATGTTTCAATTATTAGTTTAAAAGTTCAGCAGCCTGAGGGGGGATGGGAGGACTTGGGGCTGGCTAGGGACAGTTGGAACTAGGAAATTCCATCTCACGCTCTCTGTTTGTTGAGGCCAACACCTCTGTATTTGTGCATTGTGGGTTGGGTTGTACTCTGTCCTAATGTTAAGATTCTGGTTTATTTCCTCCTACGGGAGTGAGCTGGTCATTCTGATAAGACATCAAGTTAAAATAAAGCCCCACGGTTTGCAGGACTTTTGTTGGGTGGTTCGGCAAGTATTTCTCTCTGCACAATGGCCTTTGTTTGGTGCTGCTGGCCCTTGGTTACAAAGCTAGCTCCTAGGATATGGTTTCCCATGTCTCCAGCCAACCGTCCTTGCCCCGCACCTTATCCCCATCAGAAGCTGCAGCAAAGAGGAAGAGGGGGCCTGTTTACAATCCTGATTTTTCCAAAGAGCATGCCATCTAGATGGGTGGTCTCCAGCCTATCTCTCCCAGCTGTCGGGTCCCTCTGAGCCTCCACTATTGTGTTTCTCAATAGTGGGAGTTGTATACCAGTACTGAGTATGTGTCATGCTTTATTTTAATTCAAATTGACCTTAGACTGGCAGACAGCCCTTGAAATTTGGGGCTATTTCCAAACTTCAGTTAATGAAATTTCCCTTCTATTTTTGTTTCTTTTGGTTTCTTTCACTACATTTCAGGAAAGGAATATTTTACTGTCTTGCTGTTAAGTCACCGTTTTCCCTTTTAGTCCCCAGTATAATAGTTCTTCCTTCTCCAAAGAGGTAAAAGTGTCAGAGCAAGAAAACGGCTCAACCCTCCTTAAAGAAAAATCTGTCTCATGTCTCACCTTGAGCAGTGAGAGCAGAAGTTTCTTCCCCCCACCCCCTAAAATACATAGTAGAAAGTTCTAGGGCAGAGCTCAGGAGAAAAAAGTCCAGTTTTTGACAAACACTGGTTATGTGGCTCTAGGTGCTTTTCTTTGCCCTGTGCACTTAATTTTAAACTCATTAATATAGAAAATATGCTCTGTTCCACTTCTGCACTAGGAAGGGGAGAAAGTGAAATGTATCCTCTCTGCTATCAGCAAGAGATACAGAATACAAGAAACTCCTCCTTACTGCCTAACAGGAAAAGGGGCACCCACACTTCCCCAGTGAGGGCCCTCCTGCCGGGTACAGATCTAGGCTAAGGAACTTCTCTCTGACACTGATACAGAGAGGCAGTTGATAACTGGCGCACAATTAATACATAGGTGTCAAGATCACACAAAGGTTTTATTGCAGCTTATCCTCTTTTTCCAAACAATCCAATATAATGCCTCAGTTTCCTGCTGTAATGTTAGTGGGTTTAGAGCCAAACAGCCTAAGCTTACATAGCTGATTAGGTTCCACTTCGAGGACCGTCAATGGCTGCCAGCCCAACACCTCCTGCAAGTCGCAAACCCACACAGAGGGGAGGTAAGGGGTTGGGGCCTACCCTGGTTCGGGTGTACCAGATGAACTTTTTTTTTTTTTAATTAAAATCTCACATCGGCTGCCTATAAGTTCATGGGTAGCATGGAGGGTCTGCCGGCAGGAGGCAGAAATACCTTTGTAACAATGGGCATGTTCACTGAAGACAAAGATTAGAGGCTTTGTCACTGATTGGGGCATATTCACTGATAACTCTGTAAACTCTACAAAGATAGGCCTAAACCAATCTGATGTCTTTGTAGAGTTTAAATATATAGGTAAAATAAGGTTGACCGGTTGACAAAAAAATACAGGGTGGGGCAAAAGTAGGTTTACAGTTGTTCACATGGAAAGTAATTAATAAGTAATAATGCAAGACTAAACTATGTGTTTCGTGCACTCACAACTTTAAACCTACTTTTGCCCCACTCTGTATGGGAAGAACTTACCATATGCTCAGCACCAGTCTAGATGCTTTAGAAATGTAATAGTCTGTCCCTATTTTTAATGAACCTGGGATTTAACTCGAAACACTAGAGCACATACACATATAATAAATAAGAGAGGACAAAGAAGAACCAGCCCTAAATCCTGACTCCTCTTCAGCACTGGCGCTGTCAGCCCCCTCCGCCCCCCACACTGTCCGCGCGCTCTTTACCCTACTCCCTCCTCAATTTCTTCCCCCATCTCTCCCACACCTCCCCCGGAGCCTCCTGTTCGACCTTCTCTCCCCAGAATGTCGGTGTCCTGTGTTTTCAGCTCTCTTCTCCATCTGCATATTCAGCCTGGTGAAATGACTCTAACGGAAACTTCAGCTACCATCAGGTTGCTGAAGAACCTCCAACTCACAGATCCAACCAGACACACCCCCCCAGACAGCTCAAAGGCTGCGCGTCCAAACTTGCTTCCCTCCCAGTATTTCACATCTTGGCGAAGAGCACCACCATCCCGCCCCGTCAGTCACCCAACCTGGCAACTCAGAATTCACCGGTGACTGCTTCTTCCCCCTTACTCCCAAATCCAACTGGTCACTGAGCCGATTCATTCCTTTCCTTATTCTTTCTCTTATCAACCCCCTCCTCTCCTCCCTCCTGCTCAATGTCCTTTTCAGTTCAGGCACCTATTATTTCTTGCCTGAACTTTGCCTGAGCTTGCAAACTGGTTTCTCTGCCTTTGGTAGCATCCCCACTCACCCTGAAACTTTCCTCTCTGGCCACTCCCAATCTTTCATCTAACACACTGGTCACACCGGAATGACTTGTAATTCTCTGTGTTTTCTCATCTCCATAGCTCTATGTCCCTTTGCCTGGAACACTCTACCTTTTCCTTCTTGATCTATTAAACTTCTCTTATCCTTTAAAACTCAGATCAGCCGTCACCTCCTCCAGGAAGGTCTCTGTGATACCCTCTTACCCAGAGTCAGATTCCCCACCTTTATACTGGTGTCCAAATATCCCACTACTTAAAAAATAAATAAATAAATAAATAAATGATGAAGTTCCTCTTTATCTCAAACTGAATGCAACGGTGGAAATACATTCTCATAAAAAACTGCAGAAAGTAGACTTTACATGATTGTAAACAGAGATGAGTCTCTGTGTCCCCTACTCAGACTGTGGTCCACACTGAGGTGACCCAGTGGATCCTGCGGTCAGCCACATTTGCAGGATGACATCCCTTTCTCAGCCAAAATGTCATCACACTTCAGGCAAAGGAGATATTTTTCTTGTGTTGGTCTTTGACTACTCTTTAAGGGCAGGATGATCAACTGGGTAAAAATACAGCATCTCTATAAAGGCAACTCCTAATATCCCTGTCTCCTCATGTGCTTACAGCTACCTGTGAAGGGTGCCTCAGAGACATCAGGACTAAACTTAAAAGTAAACACAGACCTATTTCTTTATCTATAAAATGATAAGCAGATGATCTCAAAGGATGCTTTTCCTACTAAAACATCCTCTCGATCCATTCCTCCTAAACTGGCTCTCTTTGTGAATTTCCCTACTTCTGAGAATAGATAAAATACAAAAGGGCCTAGCCCCCAGGCCTGCAGCTGGCTGCCCTATCCCTGACAGTGCTTACAGGATGGTTAAGGGGTGGCTGGCAGGATCTCCAATGTGTGCCTCAGAATATTAGAACTATATCAATACTCTCTTCCCCTAATGATTCAATGTGGAACTTCAACATGTGTTAAGTTTTCTCAAACCTGTATGTGTTATACTACCTTCTGAAGTGAGGCGTTTCCTTTCAGGACTTTTAAATTTATTTCTTTAAAGCTTCCAAGAGTGTCTTTAATTCTAGTATTTCCAGATTCACAGAACGAGGCCATATGAATCCCGTCCATTCCTTCAGAAGCCCCATGGTCTTAAAACAAGGATAAAACAATGCTCTTGGTGCCTGGGTCTTTGGTTACCTGGTGATGCCCACATTGGCCAAAGTTGTGTATTTGGCAAAAATCACCAGAGACCTTGAATACTGTTTCTTTTGCTATACAACATTTTCATGCATTTATAAAGTTGTTTTTATAGTAAGTATCAATCATTTATTGTAAGCTCTTAAGGGCATCTCCAAATTTCACTGCCACTTCTATGGAAATTCTTCCTCACACTGGCATACAATCTGCACCCCTCTACCTATCACTGCTGAGGGGTGAGTTTCTGGAAGAGAAGATGGTTCCCATCTGACATGAATCCCAGAGTGAGCAGCTTTATTCCTAACCTTTGTCCTGAGCCCAAGTTCACAAACGCCATGCAGCCACAGCAGTTGATGGAAGCACCTGTCCAGATGCGGGGTCCAGACATTTCTGCAAAATAGGATGGCTTTCCCCAACACAAACCCCAGCACCTCTAGAAACTGTTTCCAACTGCATCCCTTTTTCTTTGGCCCTCATGATTCCTAATACCACTGTTGGGGTTAGGACTCATTTCTCAACTAAACAATCTCAGTCACTGTATAAAATGCGTAAGAGTCCCATTGCCTAGGTTCAAATATCACTTCCACCATCTGCTAGCTTTATGGCCTGGGTAAATTACTTAATCTAACTTTACTTTCTTCATAATGAAGATGGAACTATAGTACTGACAGTATCCTCCTCATATGGATGTTATGAGACTTGAATGAGGTGGTGACTGTAAAGTACTTGGAACCATGCCTGAAATTGGACAAGGTTTTATTATGTTGTTATCATCATCATCATCATCATCATCATCATCATCATCTGCTTCTTCTTCTTAACTGATGTCTTGCAACAAGATTATCACCCTTCTTCCAGCCAAGATGAAGGTGTAGGTATATATGCTTCACTTCCTCACACAACCAAAAGAACAACAACCGATTTAAAAACAAAAAACAATCAGAACTGCCAGAAAATAGAACTGTATGGAAGTCAACAACCAAGGACTTAAAGAAGAAACATTTAGCCAGGCTACACCACAGTGCAGCGAAGTGACCCAGCCCTGGAGATACCGAAGGCTCCTTAACAATGTAACAGGTGTGCTGAAACAAAGAAATATGGCCATAATGAGAGAATAGATCAAAACTCCAGAAAAGTAACTAAGTGATGAGGAGATTGCCAACCTATCAGATGCAGAGTTCAAAACACTGGTAATCAAGATGCTCACAAGAATAATTGCATACAGGCACAAAATAGAGCAAGAAATGAAGGCTATGCAAAGTGAAATAAAGAAAAGCACACAGGGAACCAACAGTGAAGGAAGAAAACCAGGACTGAAATCAACAATTTGGAACAGAAGGAAGAAATAAACATTCAACTGGAACAGAGTGGAGAAACAAGAATTCAAAAAAAAAAAAAAAAAAAAAAAAAGATAAGAGGCTTCGAAACTTCTGGGACCACTTTAAATGTTCTAACATCCAAATCATAGGGGTGCCAGAGGAAGAGGAAGAGCAAGAAATTGAAAACTTATTTGAAAAAATAACAAAGGAGAACTCCCCCAATCTGGTGAAAAAAATAGACATGCTAGTCCAGGAAGTTCAGCGAGTCCCAAAGACGTTGGACCCAAGGAAGCACACACCAAGACATATCATAATTAAATTGCCCAAGATTAAAGATAAGGAGAGAATCTGAAAAGCAGCAAGAGAAAAGGAGATAGTTAACTACAAAGGAGTTCCCATAAGACTATCAACTGGTTTCTCAAAAGAAACCTTACAGGCAAGAAGGGGCTGGAAAGAAGTACTTGAAGTTGTGAAATACTTCTGTAGGCAAGGACCTACAACCAAGATTACTCTATCCAGCAAAGCTATCATGTAGAATGGAAGGGCAGATAAAGAGTTTCCCAGATAAGGTCAAGTTAAAGGAGTTCATTACCACCAAGTCCTTATTATACGGAATGTTAAAGGGACTTATCTAAGAAAAAGATCAAAACTATGAACAGTAAAATGACAACACACTTACAACTGTCAACAACTGAACCTAAAAAACAAAACCAAACTAAGCAAACAACCAGAACAGGAACAGAACCACAGAAATGGAGCTCACATGGGGGGTTATCAGCAGGGAAGGGGAGGGGGAGAATGGGGGAAAAGGTACAGGGAATAAGAAGCATAATTGGTAGGTACAAAACAGACAAGGGGAGGTTAAGAATAGTATAGGAAGTGGAGAAGTCAAAGAACTTATATGTACGACCCATGGACATGAACTAAGGAGCGGGGGATGCTGGAGGGAGGGAAGGAGGGTGCAGGGCGGAAGGGGACAAAAGGCAGAAAGAAAATGAGACAACTGTAATAGCATAATCAATAAAATATACTTAAAAAAATATTATCACCCTTCACCAATCCATCTTCCGTGCTATTTCTAGGATGTACTTTCAAAAATATTTCCTGATTATAAAGTACATATATTTCACTACAGAAAATTCAGAATACCAATCAGGGAAAAGTCACCCATAGTCTGACCACTGTTGATGTACTTCCTTCTAGTCTTTTCTCTGTATTTTTTCACAGGGCAGGTTTGGTTCTAATTCTTTGTTTAGCACTAGACATGACCGGAGCTGTAAGTGACTGGCAGCGGGGGATCTCCGCTCCCCTCATCTCCTTCCCCGTCTGCCAAGGCAACAGCTGCCAGCGCGGCCACTGCCGGGTTTCTCTCATGCTGACAGTCTACTGCCTGCACTTTTGCCCACTAGCTGCAAAGCCAAGACCTGTCATCTCAGGGTGGGGTGGGGTGAGGTGAGGGGCCTCTGGGGCAAGGAACACAGGAGAATGCAGAGGGTTCAGGTCTACCCCTGCACTACTGGTCTTACCTCCTGCTAGCTTGCTCCTTGCTACCCCGAAGACTGTGCTCATGCATTCCTCGGTCTGGAGGGTCCCCCTTCTTGTCTCTCCCCATCTGTGTTCACTGCATTTTTCAAGACTCTGAACAAGAATTTGTTAAATAAAACATTACCCTCCATAATGACAACCAAGCCTGGTGTTTCAGAGTGCTCTTACAGCTCAGGGCATTTCCATATGGCAGCACAGGTACCTGGCAGACACCTGTTGAATGGGCGACTGAATATTTTACCGTTTATATTGTCTCTTCAAACAAACCACGAAGTCCTTCAGAGATGGACTATTTCCCTAGCACAGAGCAAGGTAATCAATCAATGACTGATGAATAAAGCAACAGCCAACACTTTTCTTCTTTATAATATTGGGTTGGTCAAAAAGTTTGTTTGTTTTTTTCCATACGATGGCTCTGGTAGTCTTAGTTGTCTTTAACTTCATTAGAAACAATTTTGCTAGATTGTGTTGTGACAGCTGTCATACCAGTGTGCATTTTAAAAAAACTTATCAGAATTGGTGAATTTTTCTGCAGCCATTTTAATAGTGAAAATGGAAGAAAATGAGCAACATTTTTGGCATACTATGCTTCATTATTTGAAGAAAGGTAAAAACACAACTGAAACCAGAAAAAGATTTCTGCAGTGTGTGGAGAAGGTGCTGTGACTGACTGAATGTGTCAGAAGTGGTTTGCAAAGTTTCTTGGTATTACTGGCATTTTGGCCAAATAATTCTTTGCGGTGGGGCCATCTCATGCATTGGAAGATGTTTAGTAGCACCCCTGGCCTCTACCCACTAGAGTCTACAGCGGGAGATAGCCGACATACTCAAAATATCCAAATCAATAAAGTTATTGGTGAAAATGAAAAATGTCTTCTCTTTTACAGAAAAAACTACACAGACTTTTTGGCCAACCCAGTATATATATTTTTACTTCTTTTTCTTGCCTCATTGCATTCAACAAGCTTGATAACGGTGAACACTTCTAGAGAGCATACTATGTTCTCTAAGGTTCTAAGAGCTTCACACATATTAACTAATTTTCTCCTCACAACAGCCCTGGAAAGCGGGTACTATTATTATTTTTATTTTATGCATGAGGAAATGATGGAATTAGAATTCAAATTTAAAAAAAAAAAACCTAGTTTGATCAAACATAATGCCCATATAATTGAATCCCACAATTGAAACATTTAGTAAGGATCAGTATGTCCAAAGCACTAGGTAAGGATACTTCCTACCCTGGAGGAGCAGAAACACCTAACAATGCACTAAACACAAGTCCGAGGGGACAGACATACAAACACACAAAGGGAGAAGAGGGCAAAGGGAGCCCAACTCCTATGATCAGAACAAGCCTCTCCCAAATGCTGGGAAATAAGGGGCCCTCAAAGTCATACCATTGTTAGTCAGGTCCAGGGCTGGTCCTCAGTGGAACCACAACACTGCAGCATGTCTGTGGGCGTCCAGCAGGACCCCGCACGTTTTTGTCCACCCCTAGAAAGAAGCCCTGGAGCCAATTCTGCCCTGCTCCCCAAGTGATTCCTTGTCATGCTCCCCTGCCCTGCGCCCAGGCGTCTGGGGTAGCTGGGCTGGGCAGTACAGCCCAGCTCCTCCCCATTTGACAGGGACACAATGTCTCAACAAATCACACAGTGGACCTGATCCTAATCTATTTTACAAGCAAAGAAGACAGCCTGTTTTGGAGAACCTATATATCATAAAATCTCAAAAATTCAACGTGCTCATCATCACCACCATCAACCTGTTTTTTGGTCAACATCAGGGACACACATCTCTTTTAGGGAACTCTCTATAAATACCAGAGAGCTGGAGTCTAAGGTGCCCCTGGAGCCAACGCATCAAGTGCAACCCCCGCCTGCATGCCCCCCGCCGCCACCTGCCCCAGACAGCGAAGTCCATGGGGACAGCCCTCCCAGGCTCAGGACTGCGTCTAGAAGCCTGGAAGGCTTCTGGGAGGCAAAAAATGGACCCAATTCCTCAGTGCTCTCATCACACCACAGCTTCAACCGCCACCAGCAGCTCACTACATCCCAACCCCTAACCCAGATTCCAGTCTCTCGGCCCCTCCAAACTCAGGTTGTCCAAACAGAAATCACCACCTCTCCTCCAAGCCCGTGTTCTCAGCGACCAGTGCCACCAAGGCGGAGACCCAAGCTGCCCTCATCCTACCTTCCCTCCTCCTCGGAGGCGCTCACACCCGCTCACTCACTCGGCGCCCCTCACCCACCCACTCTTTCAATCCAGACCCTTGTGATTTCTTGCTGGACTCAAGACACCTTTCTTACAGGTCCCCCACCAATCCTTCCTCTCCACCACAGGCCACAAGAGTCTTTCAGAAGCAAACAGTCATTACTTGCTTTAACATCCTCAGGGGCTCACTATTACCAATGAGAGCAAGTCAAACTCTCAACCTTGGCTCGCTGGGCCCTGCAAGATCTGGCCCCTGCCTGCTTCTCAAGCCACCTTCTGTTCATTCCCATACCCCTCCTCCCTTTCTGCTCCCCCCAGACCAAGAAGTCTCACAGCCCTCTCACAGCCACCAAGCTCAGGCTTCAGCACAAGCATCACCTCCCACAGGAAGGCCTCCAGGATGCCTTTACCTCAATCTGTGCGACAGAGCACCTGTGCCCACCTCTACTGTCATGCCACGCACCACAAAACACCATCATTAGTTCCCTTCAATGTCTTTTCCATCGGCCTGTGAGCTGATTTCTGTGTCCCCAGACCCCCCGAGTGCTGGCTGACACATCGTAACTATTTGCCGGATGAAAGACAGAGCCCTAGGACCCAGAGCCCACCGGGCCACATCCCTTTGCCCTTCCCTGACACCCAGGGGCAATTACCGACACAGTCGCAGGTGGGGAACTCGGCCTGGGCTCTCTTGGCAGGTGTGTCCAGCAGACTCTTGGTGGGTGTGTCCAGGTACTTAAGAGGTGACTCCAGAAAACCACTGAGGGTGGGTGTGAGTGGGTTCTCGGCCTTGGTGGGCGTGGCCTCCTGGCCTCCCTCCTCTGAATGGAAGCAGGTGGTTGAGAGCACAGTCACGGCTCCTGAAGACTCGATTTTGATTTGTTTGGGGGAGCGGGTAGCGAAAGGGCTCTCGGGGGCTGGGAGACACGTTGGCTGGTTCTCAGGGTCCTGAATGGGCACCGACGGGGGGCCAGGAAGCCCAAAGCTATCCCCAAATTCCGCTTCAAACTGCCGGATGAGCTCTTCCAGCTTGTCATCGGTGGGGGGAAGAGGGCCAGCAGAGCCTGGCTGCAGGGTTGCCATGGGGCTGGGGGACCTCATTTCCTGAGTAGGGGGCAGCAGGCTGTCCCCGGAGGGACTAGGTGCAAATAGCGCAAGAGAAGGTTCTGGGGGCAGGGGGACAGCAGAGCCCTGTGAGGCAGGGACAGGGGCAGGTGGATGTGCCTGCGCATCCTCGGTGGCTGGGGGCCTCAGCCCTTCTAGGACGATTTGCCGCAGAGGCGGGAAGAGAGGCTGTGCTTCCCGTGGCCTGGACTTCTTGATCTGAATGGGCTTCCGGACAGTGGGCTTGATCCCAGGAGTGGCTTTCTCGGCTCCCAGGGGACCTCCAGCTGGTGTCAGGGGCTTCTTTTTCTTCTCCTTGGGCGGTCTATCCAGAGGCCGCGGGACAGGTGAGCTTGACGGTACCCACCAGCCCGGAGCAGGAGGCTCCGTGGAAGCAGGAAAGGAGGCATCGTGGGCCTGGTCCAGGAAGAGACTGCGCTTATGGTGGAGGTGCTGCTGCAGGGCAGCCTGGGCCTTCTGGTGGGTGCTGGGCTCCAAGGATGGCGTGGGGGCCTCCCTCTGGAGAATGGGGGATGGGGCTGGGGCTGGGGCTGGGGCTGGGGAGGAAGAGGGTGCCTCAACCTTGACTTTGGGCTTGGTGGGCAGGGCCTCGGGCCGCTTGAATACTGACTGGATGTAATCACTGGCAGTGCCCAACAACTGCTCCAGTTCAGCCATGGGGTCAGGGCTTGGGCGGGGCATGGGCCAAGAGCTCCGGGGAGTTGCTGGTGGGGTGTCAGTGCCCCAGGCTTCAGGAAACTCTGTTCTAGGAGTGGCGGGGGGGAAGGCAGGGCTCTCGGGAACAAAGGATGGGGGCTCTTCAGGGGGGACCACAGGCCACGAGGGGGCCCGGAGGTAGGACTGGGGAGATCTGAAAGGAGCAGGAGGGGACAAGGCCTCAGGAAGGGGGCAAGAAGCCTGGGAGGTGGAGTGAGAAGGCTGGGGCAGGGCAGAGGAGAGCTGTGTGAGGGCTTCGATGGCGATGGCGGTCTGCAGGCTGATGTTTTTTTCCTTGGCGATGCTCAGGGCATTCTGGGACAGAGGCAGGCCCTCTGGGGGAGGGGGAGGCGGAGGGGGAGGGATCTGGGGGACCTCAGAGCTGAGGAGCGGCCTGGTGCCTGGTGCTGGGAGGCTAGCCTCACCAGGAGGCAGAGTCCCTGGGAGCCTGGGCCGCTCCTCCCCTCCCTCCACGACCACAGACTTGATCTTCCCCTCCAGCCACTCGAGGTAGTCAGGGCATTCTGGGCCATCGCAGTTGCAGTTGGGTGGTTTCATGCCATGCCGAGCAAGGGCCAGTGCCGTCTGCAGCGTGTCAAGGTCTTCGCTGCCAGCAGGGCAGCTCTCAGGCCCTGACCGGGGTCCCCTGCTGTTGTTCCCAGCCTCGCGACTCATCTCACGGTTGAAGGTTTCATAGAGCCGGGTACTAAGGGCCCCATAAGAGGACACAGCTTCGGCCACAGCCGAAAAGGCCACCAGATCGTGGGCATCTTCCAGGCGAGCAGTGTGAGCTGGGCCTGGGGCAGCGTCCCAGTCGGGCTTCTGGTCTACTCGCCAAGGACCCCCAGCCCCCAGCAGGCTGGGTCCAGCGGGTTCTCTAGCACCATTGACCGGCGCCCCTGAGGTGCTTAGCTGCCTTGAGTCCCCATGGTACACTGGCCCTGAGTCCATCTGACCTGGAACAGGTCCATCAACTGGGCTGAGCTCTGAGCCTGTCTGGAGAGAGAGAGAGAAAGAGAGAGAGAGAGAGAGAGAGAAAAGGAAAAAGATGAGCCATAATATTTGAAAAGCTTGTCCTGCTTCACACCACGAAGATGCACACCTAAACCCTGTTTTTTCCGGCAAACCCTCTGTCTCTGACAGAGCCTGAACCTCAGCTCATCTTCCCATGTCCCGTTTCCCAGCTATGGCTGCATCGGCAGAAGTGGAAGGCTGAGCTTTAAGAGCTCCTAGGGCAGAGTTCTGATTGCTGCTCAGACGTTTTGGAGCCTCAGACCGATGACACTGACGAGGGTCCCTGGAAACTAAGCATTTATTAAGGACACACAGAAAGGCCTTGAATTCGCAATGACCAAGGTGACGCAAGGACCACGTTGATTGTGTGTATGTGTGTGTGTGTGAGAGAGAGAGAAAGAGAGAGAGAGAGAGAAAAGAAAGAAAGCTACCCAAGCACACCAAGTAATAATGTACCATAAGTGTAAAATGTGTGACAAATTTGGTTTGATTAACAAATTTAGCCAGGAATGGGGTCAGCCACAGCTTCTCTGTGGGAAGGGACCCACAGTTCTTTCCTTTGCCCATTACTGTCCTCACTTAAGCCCATGGTGAGCTCAGGGTGTGGGACAGGACTAGTCCCAGTCCCAGGCCTGCGGGAACACTGATGGTCTGACACAGCATGTGTTTTGCCTCATGCTGAGCTGGTCTTGTTGATGACAAGCCCATTACTGCTTGGAAGGCAATCCAGGCCCCTCCCCAAGCCCAGGAAGCCAATGTCCACCAAAGCACACAGCGTGGGGAGGATGCAAGAGGACGCGGGCCAAGGAGTTGGTCCAGCAAGCTAAAAGCTAATACAAAGATGCAGAGTTGAATTTGCAAGATTCATCCCTCCAGAAAGGAAAGCTCCTGCTTACAGTAGAATACCAATTTAAAAAATATATAGAAGGAATGATGGATTTAGAAAGTCGTCAGTGGATATACAACCAGCAGGTGAAAAGAAAGCTTGACAAGGCACAGGATGCACACCTGGTCTCAAAACATGTCCTCAAAAGTTACTTAATTACAACAGTTACTTCATCGTGGAGAAACGTGGGAGACACATCACCTTTACTAAATGATCCCAGTGACCGGCATCACAAATATCAGGACAAACCAACATCATGTGCCTCTTGATATGATACACGGCGAAGGGTGTTAACACTAGTCTCACAGGACTCCAGCCAAAAACTATAACCTGAATCTAATCATGAGAAAACATCAGATAAACTCAAACTGAGGGCATATTAGAAAGCACCTGGAATGTCCCCTTCACCAATTTCAAAGACAAGAAAGACAAACATCTCTCCCAGCTTACATGGGACTAAGGAGACAGGCTAGCAAGAGGCATGTTCATGGGTTAGACCTGGGACTGGGGAAAAATAGCTATAAAGTACATCATTGGGACAACTGATGAAATTTGAATGTGGCTATGGATAAGATCATACTGTGTCCATCTCAGTCTTCTTGACTTGGATCTTCGCACCACCGTTATGGAAAGGAATGCCCTTGTCCTCGGGGCACACACACACACTGAAATGTTCAGGGGTGAAGGTTCACAGTTATCTCCAACTTAATCTCAAATGGTTCAGAAAAAATTATAGTCATGTGTCATTTAATGACAGGGATACGGTCTGAGAATTGTGTTGTTAGGTGATTTTGTCATTGTGCAGACATCATAGAGTGCACTTATACAAACCTAGATGGTATAGCCTACTACACACCTAGGCTCTATAGTACACTATCATCGCATACGCGGTCTGTTGTTAACTGAAATGTCATTATGCAGCAAGTGACTGTATATCCATATAAATATAGCTATATATCTATAGATCAATTAAAGAAACATGTAAAAAAAATGGGTATGTGGGAATCCTAGGTGCTCTTCTTGCAACTTTTTTGTAAGTTTTAAAGTTCTATTGAAATAAAAAGTTAAAAAAAAAATTAGTCCCTCAGGTGGAGCCTAAGTGTATCAAACAGATAACCAAAAGGATATGAGTCCCCAGCCTGGCACCCATGGCCAGCATGGGCCCCAGAGTGGTGCTGGGAACCTGGGGGGTGGGGTCAGCCCCATGGGAGGTGAGCAGAGGCCCCAGCCTGTGGCTCCACACCATCCGCATCACTGCCCCAACTGTGAACACAAAGGACCTTCATGTTTTCCTGAGCCTTGCCAATGCAATTCTCACGGTCTGGAATGCCTTTCCCAGCCTCTGTGAAGTTACTCTGGCTTATCCTACAACGTCACCTCCTCCCCAACCTGGCTGGCAGAATTGCCTGTGGCTCTTCCCCCTGGGTTCCCATGGCACCTGAGCGATGTCTCTATAAGCACCTATCACATGCCACTATTATTATTCAAGCAGCTGCCTCCGCCACTAGTCGGTGGTTCCTCCAAGGCAATGTACAAATCTTCCTAACTTCTGTGCTTCTTGCCTGTAGCTGTGGCAGCAACACATTCTGAGCCCAGTGAAAGGCCGCCCACCTCCTACGGCCCACAGAATAAGCCGGCCTCTCCCTGCCCCTGGTGGAAGACTAGGAACAGATACCTTTCCTCTAGGAAATGTGGCTGATGACCCAGTACTCCCTTCCTTCCGTCTTAGAAACCTAAACTAACGTGGCTGCCACGGCTACAAAATCCGAGGTGGTCAAAGCTTACCTGCTCATGTATAAAAGCCGAAATGAGCATTCATAACCAAGAAGAAACATGAGAGAGAAGCACAAATGCACAAAAACAGTGCCAAGGAAGAACAATGCTACATGAGCTGAGGCTTCCCCAAAATGGTCAAGACAACAAAAAGGATTGAAAAAGTTATTTTTGGTGTGTGAATAAGAATAAGGAAGGGCAAAGCCCGCTCTTGTGCTTCTGAATTCCCTGGGAAGGAAAATGCTCTTTGGACCAAAAAAAGAAGAAAGGGAAGGGCAGACACAGGTATGTGGGGACTGAAGCCAGGGTAGGTGGGAGACTTGAAGAAATTCTAAATTCCAGTTTTCTGGCCAGGGAAGCCCACTCATACATTCCTCACACTTGCTGGGGATCCTTAGGAAACCTACGCTCAGGGGAAGGTGCCAGTAGGTGGGTAAAAGACAAGTGTTGTCTCACCTATGAGGACAGTGAGTGAGAACAGCCTCAGGTAAGATTCCTGAGTGGATAACAAAAGGAACTACAGGGGGCAGGTTCAACGAAGGCCATCGACCCATTAATGTCCAACTAATCTTACAGCTTTGTGTCCTGTGGTTATTGGAGCAGGAGATGAGGAGACATCCTGTCTGATAGGTCACAAATTAAAGGGCTGTGGGCCAAATTAGCCACAGATCTGTTTTGTTTGGCCTATACAGGAGTCCCCTGTTTTTTGAAAGTTCGCATTACGCTGCTTTGTTTTTATGAAACATCGACATTAGTACTTGTTTTCGCTTAACTGAAAGAAAACCACAGAGGATTTTAACTTTTACAAAAAAAAGGCAAAAAGTGAAAACAGTGTTCAGCATTTGTTTTGCAGCGAGCCATTGCAGAGGCAGCGAGCACCCTGAGCAGCAGGCGTGGCACCTCCAAGCTGCCCCGTGTACTACACTCAGAATCTCAGCATCAAGCCACCATAACTCTGAACTGTGTCGTGTCTGTGGTTTATCTAGATCTCGTGCATCCCTCAGCAAGGTGTGTCCTAAGGTATCAGAAAAGCTAAAAAGAGCTTGTAAGGGTGTTGTGCTTGGTACAAAACTGGACTTAGCTCTGGCTGGTGCAGTTCAGTGGATTGAGTGCCAGTCTGCAAATGGAAAGGTTGCCAGTTCGATTCCCAGTCAAGGCACGTGCCTGAGCTGCAGGCCGGGTCGCCAGGTGGGGGTGTGCAAGAGGCAACTGATTGATGTTTCTCTCCCTCTTTTTCTCCCTCTCTGCCCCCTCTCTAAAAATAAATAAATAAAATATTTTTTAAAAATTGGACATAATTCAGTGTATTTAGTATGATTTGATAGTTTATTTAGGAACTGGGAATGCTCAAAATTTTTTCCATATAAATTAATGGTTATTCTATACTTTATGCCACTTTACCTTACAACAGGTTTCACAGAAACACTCTACTTTCAGAGAGTGGGGGAAACTTGTACAGTGTTGCATTTTTATTTGCCTGTTTTGCCAACATTAAAAAAAAAAACAAATTTCAAATGAAACTCAGATTATCTTGAGAGTCCACACTTCTGCCTGGCAACTCTGTCTACCACTCCTGCTCATACCTAGCTTCACCATTCCGCACTGATTTCTTGAAACCAAGGCCAGGGGTCAGGGATTACTTACCAGCTGCCTAAATTATTACTTTGTTCATTTGTGTTACTTGCCAAGCCCTTGCAGGTACTGGCATTTGTGACCTGGGCTGCAGACATTCAAGTTTCACAAGGTCGGCCGGGACCCCTTTGAGGGCCAGCTCAAGAGAGCAATCACAGGCCGGGCTGGCCGGCTCACCGCTGGCTGAACGACCTGGCTGAACGACCCTGCTCAGAGCGCGCGTGGCATGTCCCCCAGGGGAAAGTCTGCCACAGCGCTCTGTCCTCAGAACTGCCCTGTTCAACACAGTTACTAACAACGACAGCAAAGGCACATTTACCAAATGGACAGACGCTCAACATGAGAGGAATAAACCTATGTTAAGTGACAGGACCAAGTTCAAAAGGTCAACAAGCTGGAGAGAAAAAACATCCAACAGGGTAAACAGGGCCCCCGACTTAGGCTCCAAACCACAGCTGTGTGAATTAAAGATGGAAGAAGCACACAACAATGACTAGGAGATAAAGATGGCTTTATGACTAGTGCACACAAGGTATCTTAGGATTCAGGGGGGGCAGAAGGCTCTGACGGTGCGCCCAACATGATGCGACTTGGAAGCTTTAAAGGGTCTTGTAACCCAGGGTTTTTTCAAGTTTTTTTACTACAACCTGCAGTGAGAAATACATTTGATACCATGACCTATTACATACTTATATATGTAACAAGTTTGCAAAATAGTATTTCTCCTTAGTAGATTAATGACCCCCTCCTTCCCTCCCTTTTTCTTGTAGGTTGCATTTCATAGTCCACTAACGGGTCCCAACCCATAGTTGGACACACAGGCCTGACCAGAACAGGACCTGAAGCACAGGCTGCAATGGCCCTGCTCTGCCCACACAGCCCCTTCCTGAAACATGGGCTTCTCTTTGGGGCTGCACCCCTGAGGGGGGTGCAGAGGAGAGCAAGCCGGACAGCTCAAAACCATAAAAAAAAACCAAACAGGTCCCTTTGATTCTAAAGAACATAAAACTCAATGTCTTTTAAACACCTGCAGGTCTGTCATTTGGAGAAAGAATTTGACTTGTTTCATAGTGGTGCTAAAAAGTGGAATTAGAAAATGGATAAAGCCTTAGAGAGAAGAACTTTGGCTCAGTTTGGGGAAGAGTTTTAATACGTGGGGATACTAAAAATTCCACCAACCCCTGTCCCTCTAACAACCAGGAGGTAGCAAGCTCTAATCAATGGAGATGCTGAAAAGAAAACCAAGCAGTTACTTGGTGACTGCTGACAGGCGGGCAGGACAATGCTGGGCAAAGAGAGCAGGGGCTGTTTATGCCCAATGCTGGGCAAAGAGAGCAGGGGCTGTTTATGCCCTTTCAAATTCCCAGCTCAGATATGCCCCAGCACTAAAGCCCTCCACAGTTTCTCCCTCAATCGCCACTCCCCTCTGGGCTCCGGCAACCGCCACACTGAGGATGCAACTCAGTGTCTGCCCTTTGTCTGAACCTCTCAGCTGACCTCCCGCTAACTCTGGCCACGTGAGTCAGCTCATCTAGAATGGAACTGAATTCCCCTCCTCACCTCCAATGGCTCCCTCTCCAACTCTCCTTTTTTTTGCCAGGGTTCTTATACGCACCCATGTCTCCAGCTCAAACATCATCCACACTCTTTCAACACAGCCAGTCCTCAGATCCAAACAACTCCAAACATGCATGCTCTATCCCATCTCCTCTCTTTCTGTTCCTGCTCTCCTAAATTGGGCTTTAGTGTGTGCACATCTTAAAATTCTCCAACCTGACAGTGGTTTTTTTAAGCAACTCTACACACCCCTAAGTCCCTTTCCCCATCATACATGTGCACACGCGCACACACAGAATCTTTTCTCCACCCTACCATCTCTGTTGTTGATCATATCTCATCCTGCCTCAAGACTCCCAGCTACCAGCTTCGTAACTCTTCCTTGCTCAACCTTCCTATTTTAAGAACACCATGTGCATGCGCCCAGTTCTTAGCATGTGTGACTGACTTCATTTTCCAAAGGTGGTCGCTACAATCCCTCTACCCACATGCACTCCTTTTATCCTAGGTGGGGGTCTTCGTTCCCTCCCCTTGAACCCAGATGGGCTTGTGATAGTGGTGGAAGTGACACCACGTGGATTTAAAAGCTAGATTACGCAAGGCAGTACAGCTTCTGCACAGTTCTCTTGGGACACTTACTCTTGGAGCCCGGCCACCACGCTGTGAGGAAACCCAGGTCACATGGAGAGGCCGTGTGTAGGTGCCCAGCTGAGGCCCCAGCCAACAGCTGGCGTCACCTGCCAAATGTGTGAGTGAAGAAGGGCTTTGAGGATTCCAGTCCAGTCAATGAGTTACTTCCAGCTTTTGAGCCTTCCCAGCTGATGCCTTAACCATCAAGGAACAGAGACAAGCTACGCGCGCTGTGTCCTTCCTGACTTCCAGATCGGTAGTCTCTGTGAGCATAATTAAATGACTGTTGTTTTATGCCCCTAAATTCTGGGGGTGGCTTCTTACCAAAGAATATGCCAGACTCTTTATTTTAGCAACATCAAGAAGTTTATAAAGTAAAAGGCAAGAACTAGACCTATAAACAAAGAAATGCCCCTAAAGCATATCAGTGCAGTACAAACAGTCTATACAGGGTAGGAGGGGGTCGCTTCTCTCTGGGCAGGTGAACATGTGTGTCAAGAAAGGTTTCACCTTCAGAACGAGGCTGGAAAGATGGGCAGGTGTTTTGGAGGAGGGGGAAGGAGGAGGAACTGCAGACGGAGGGGCTAGCACTGCAAAGGCGCGGACTCGTAAGGAGGCCTGGTGGGCTGGGGAAGTGCAAACTGTTGGCAGAAGGGTGAGCTGTCAGCACGTGTGTCTTGAGCATCAAGTGTGGGGAGGCCAGGTGTGCGACTCACAGCATGAACACAATAGAGCAGATCTGCATCTCAGGAGGGGCGCTCAAGCGTTCTGGCAGGGCGAGGACCGCAGAGTTGAATTCTGGTGGCCTAAAGACCCTTTGGGAGACTAATGCCACTGTCCAGATCAGTGATAACGAGCACCTGAACTAAGGCAGTAGCAGAGAGTCAGGGATAAAGCGTGGTTCTGGAGGCAAATGATTAAATGTAGAGGGGGAGACGAGGAACGGAATCAACGCCTCCTGCTACAGTCCCCCATGACGAGTCCTGCCCGCCAGGGTCTGGCCCAGACCCCACAGTCAGCATGCCTTCTGCTGGGGATCTTTCCCTCAGAGCGCACTACCGACTACACTGCGGGCTCCCAGGGCACTAGGCTTCCCCCGCACCTTCAGGACCTCGCAGGGAGAGCTCAGCATGTGTTCCATAAGAACTGCTGCTGCTTCCTCCCCAGACCCGGCTGGTTTAAGCCTCTTCACCCCAGGACTCTGAGCGGGTGGCCCGCAGCAGCTCTGGACAGTTAGTGGTCTCCTCCGTGACGACACCCGTCACCGTGCACACACAGGAGAAGTCTGAAAACGGCCAGTGCCGTCAGGAATGCCTTTGTCACAAGGAACTCAGGAACCTGACAACTGATCCTGAAACAGGCGCGCCGCCCACCCACAGAGAGGCCCCTCACAGGTGTCAGCTCTGGCCCTCCTTACAGCCACCTTTCCAGGTACAAAACCCTGCCCTGCCCTCCTCACTGAAACCTGCGCGCCCAGCCTGAACGAGGTCTCTTCCCTGTCCCACAACGTCTCCGGAGGCCTCTGGCCCATCCAGGCTTGGTCTTGGCCAGGCTGGGGGTGTGCTCCCCTCCTCTGGGGCAGCAGGGGTTTGTTACTGGAAGACGAGCAGGGTAAATGCCCTTTTCAGATCCCAGAAGAGACCTGGCTCTCATGCTACTTCTTGAAGAGTTGATGTGTGCGTACAGCATCGCCACCCCCAGTCACAAGTTTCGCCTTCAGAGGACTCTGGAAACCTCTGTTGGAATCTGTCCCTGTGTCCTGCCTGGTCAGGACTCAAAGGTCCTACCTGCTCTACAGCCAACTCCTTTCTTATGCTTCCAAATTCCCACAGCTGCCCCCCGCCCCGACTTCCGCAGGTATTCAACCACGGCCTGCCTCCCCACCAGAGGGGCCCCAAAGCCCCTCCAGATACCTCATTTGGTCCATTACACAATGAGAGATGCAGAAACACCACCAGGGTTTCCAAGGCTTTCCCATCTCTCAGAGGGTCAACCCATCAAAACCAGCTCAACGATCCTCTATGAAAGGGATGTGCAAAGATAAAAACTGTTTATCTTGAGGCAGCAAAGTCCTCACTGACCAGATCTTCGTAGGGCCTTCAGGAAAGGGGAAGTGAGAAGAGCACCGAGGCCCGCAGGCGGCTCCACTAACCCTCGGCAGGTAGGTGCCATTTTAGAAGAAACAGGTCCAAGGAGATATTTTCATCCAGGATGGAAAGTCTGCAGTCAACCTCCCAGTGGCCAGGAAGCAGCCAATGTGGGGCACATCCTCCCCAGTGGAATCTACGAGAATGGATTCTCAGGGGACTTGAAGATAGCGTGGCTGCTCCCCGCGCCCCGGGGCCCCACCTGGCCGATAAATCCCACCCAATGCTTTCCGGGCCACCAGCACCACCAGCTCAGCTGCTCTATTTCTCCAGTCGCTGGCCAAGGAATTGGGCTTTCCAGCTCCACCCTTCCCCCCAGTGCCAGAGCTGAGTGTCCACCTCCACGCGAATTCCACCCCTTCCTCCTCTCCCTCAAGTGGGCAGCCCCACTCCTCTAACAGCACATGGGTTGTATTCATGGCACATTCTGTCTAGATTTGATCCATTATTCATCTCCTAAGAGGATCTCCTTTCTTGGGACTTATTAATGAAAAAACTGAGTGAAGAAAGAGACTTTTAGGGAAACCTTTGAGAAAATGTGCACATTGGCCAGTTTTTTTACCTGTGTGTGTGTGTGTGTGTGTGTGTGTATACACTGTCTAGCCCGGTCCTGTGACTGTACTCTCCACAGCTACTCTCTCTGCAGACAGCAAATCCTGGAAGGTTATGCCTAACTTATCGAGATTATCACGTGTTGGCAGAGGGTATTCTTGCGTAAGGTGAGAAGAGGCACTTGTTCTTGTGGTTACGACGTACGTATCTGTAAGACATTTTCCTACTACAAAATGGAGAGAGCACATCTCTCAACAGCTGGGGTGATGCTTAGGAAAAAGCTGAACCGAGGCCAAATTCCCTGAGGTCATGACATCTGGCAGAAGCGCAGGGACTGTGACTGTTCATGCCCTCTGACCCAAGAGTAATCAATGTGGCTTCAGGGAGGAAAGGAAAAGAAGAGGAGGAACTAAGAAAAGTCTCTACATAATTCTGATGGGACACTCTTGTAATGTACTGAATATCATGCTAATCACTGCATACTCATCTATCTCCTCCAATCATCACACACTCCTATCAGGTAGAGACTTACGTCCACGGATGAGGACACAACACAGAAAGATGGAGTAACTCTCCCAAGATCACACAGCAATTCAGAAGGGCACAGCCATTTTTAACCACTAAATACTACTCTTAATCTTATTTCAGGAAATGGAAACAAAATATGTAAGACAGCAGAAGAAATAAAATTTACATGTGCTGAAGATTTTCCCAGAAGTATTAATAGTAAAGAATTACAACTAACCTGAGCACCCTACAATAGGGAAATGGTTTTAAAACGTTATGATAGTTCATGAAAGGAGAATGGGAAATAAATGTATGAAAAAAATACTGAACTTCACTAGTAATCAGAGAAATACAAAATAAAACCACTGTGAGTTTCATTTTATATCCAGTATACAGAATTTAAGACCAAGAATGCTGACTTCAAATCTTGCCCCCACTGCTTACTAGCTCCGTGACCTTGGGCAAGTTACTTAACCTCTCTGTGCCTCTCTGTGTGTACTACTTCATCTAAATGTGTGGTTAATAGTTAACCTCTCTGTGTCTTATTTCCTCATCTATAAATGGGGGGTTAATAAAAGTACCTAAACTCTCTGGGTTGATATGACGATTAAACAAGTTAATAAATGAAGAATACTTAACAACACCACGAGGTACATAGTCTGGTAAAAAGCACCATAAACAGGCTTTCTAATTTAACACTAAGCGCTGGTGGCATTTAGCAGAAACGTTTTCTGATACACCACTGGCAGAGGGTATAACAGAGCAAGCAATCCAGAAAGGTCTTGCAGTGCTACCATGTATCCAATGGTTCTGCAATTCCAATGGTGGAGAAATGAACCTTCGTACTCATGCATCAGATGTGTACACTATGCTCACAGCAGCATGACGCATAAAAACCAAATTGCAGAAATATTCTAAGTGCCCACCAACCACAGAATGGACAACGGAATATTTTACAGCAGTGCCAAAGAATGAACCACAGGAACATGAATGAATCTCGGAAAACTACACTCAGTAAAAAATAAATAAATAAATAAAATAAGTAGCAAGCTCCAGAAGTTTGTAGTCTACCAATTCAATTCTAAAAATCTCAAACAAAAAAACTAAATGTACCATGTAGGAATAAACATGTAATTAAAACTTTTAAAACTTGTTGACTTGAGATTCTCCTCATTTCTTAGAGGAAGGGACTGACAAAAGTCAAGGTAGTGGTTATACCTGGAGGTGACAAGAGCTACAGGGTTGGGGAAAACACCCGGGTAGCTTCAGTTAGGTTGGGAACTTTCTAGTTCTTGACTTGGGTAGGGAATTCACATGTGTTTATTATTATGCTTCATCTGTTTAACATATAAGCATATGTCGGAGATATTGCGGGTTTGGTTCCAGACTCGCAACAAAGTGAGTCATAATCTTTTTAATGGTGGAGAATCTTGCCTTCGATTTGTATAAAAAACAAACAAACAACACACACGCGCAACATCTGTGAAACTCAGTGAAGCAAAGCGCAATAAAATGAGGTGTGCCTGTATATAAAATACTAAGTGTATGTTTCAAATTATATATAAGAAAAATTACAATACATTGTATTTCATCACTAGATGTATAACTCCTTAAAATTATACAGAATGAGAACATAAAAACAGGGAACTGTCTTAAATATAAAAATGAAACTTAAGAATATACTTGTACTTATAGATGCTGAGGGTTTTTATGACAAGGGAAGTGTTTATACTATCTGAAGTGGAGAAAAAGAAACAGGATTCAAAATGTTGCCCAATGTAAGAATTCAATTCCATTAACAATGCGCACACACACACACACACACACACTGAGGGGAAATTTTCAGAAATGTCGACAGGACTCACCTCTGATGGTAGAGAATGAGTACATTTTGTTGTTCACAGTCTCCAGAATTTATTGTAGGTATTACATTTTGTGGGGGGAGGGGGCAATTAAGTAAAGAGCACCTACCACACACCTGAAACTTTCACAAACTAAGCTCGCCTCCGAACAAAGACTGGAAGGGAGCCTCCGGGAAAGGCATTTTGGGTGAACTTACTTTCTTGCTATTTCTGTTGCTAGAGAGTTGTTAACAACACACACACACACACACACACACACACAATCACACATGCGGAAAGCAAGAAAAATTCGACAAGACGAGCAGCACAGGGGGAGGGAAGACAGGGTCTGGCCGAGGTGCGGTACTGAGTCTTCGGAAGCTCCCACCCCGCTGCCCCCCTTAAAAGTTCTCTGTAACTTGCTGGGCTCCAAAGTAAAGCCCTCCACCTCCAACCCACGCAGAACCGCCACCCACCCCCAGCTTGGTCCTCCCCTAAGGCAGCCGTGGCAGGAAGGGTGGGGGTGGGGGAAACCGAGCAGCAGGCTGCTCTACCAGCTCCCCCTCCAGCCTCTAGAGCTGCGCCCGGAGCGGGAGCCAGCGCTCTGACGGAAGCCCCTGCCTCAAGCCGCTGGTGCTGGCGGCCGGAGGCCAGCGGGAGGAAATTGAGCCGACCACATCTGAGGCCTGGCGCAAGGAGCAGCAGCTGCCTCCAAAGCCGCCAGCACACGAGAAGCAGGTCAGGACGCTGACACGGCTCCTTAGCCAGACAGCGAGAGCCCCGACTCCCTAACACATGCACGCGTACACACGCGCGCTCGTACACACACGTGCAAACACACACCGCCCCACTCCAGCAGCACTCGCTTGGTACTGGGCCCAGGCCACGCAGCGCACGTCTCAGGCCAGAAAAGCCCCGTCGGTTCCCAGAAAGGGCGGGGTTTCCCACAGCTCCACCCACCCGGGCTCCTACCCAGTTCTCACCACTCACCTCCTACCCCAAAGTCTAAAAAGCTAAGGGCACGATTAAGGAAACACTGCCTACGTCAAGTCCACTGATCTTGACTAATAGTCCCACGCACCCTCCCTAAAGGTGCTCCAAGATCCCACATAACCCACTGGCCATTCGGGTGTGTGCAAAGGGCAGGGGCTAGAGAACCACCATGATGACAACGGCTAACAGTTTTGAGTGCTGGGTGATAAAATTCTGGAACTATGGATTAAGTAGGCCTTTTTGTTTATATGTAAACTTGCAATTCTTCCAACAAGCCAGTATCTATTTTAGTGGGTCAATGAATGAGGCAGAGAGTGGTTAACCAAGGCTCATGATTAGCAAGTGGCAAAAAGTTGAGTCTAACATCAGAGTTGACGGTGAATACCCTTGGCCTCCCAGCTGCCACAGTTCTCATCTTTTGGAGAATAAGCCCCCACATTCGTGGGGGACTCAGTAACTATGGACTTCGGCCTCTCACTTGGACCCCTGGCTAGTGAGTTTTCGCCATGCATTCCCTTCCCAAGGACTCAAGAAGACTTAAATTCCTTTCATGCGAAGAAATTAATTTCTTCCCAAATTATCCACCCAAAAATCTGAAGAAAAAATAATTATTTGGCAGAACAGCCTTCACCCATCAGCCATAAAACCAATTTCACTCAGTAGGCTGGGAAATGGAAAAGGGGGAAACTGCCATCGAGGGAAGCCTGGTGCTGTCCAGAAGGCAGCGAATCAGGGAGTGTGGATAATTCTATTTATCCTAAACCCCTGGAAAAACATCACACAACACATCTCTGTGTAGAGTCTCATTATCCACAGTCCCTACTGGTCTGTTAGCCCAGAAAATGGAAAGATGCCAGTAACTTGGGTTCTTGTACACGTTTGTCTCAAAGTCTTGTCTACAATGTTGGAGAACAGGGGAACAGACCTCCTGGCCCCTCCTCATCCATTATCTCCTCCCTGAGGGTCAGGGTTGATAAGAAAGACCGTGGGAGTCATCTTCCCTCCAGCCTCTCTGAGGCACACCCCCCCTCTCCTGCCCACCCCACACGTCCCCCCAAAGGATCCTGGACCTCCACCATTCTCTTGTCCCCCCATCCACCCCCTCACCAGAGCTGCTCTCCACCCTTCCCGCCTCGCCCTCCCAGCTCTCCTGGAAACCTCACTTCCACCCAACACTCCACCGCTCAGCCCGCACCAGGAGCCCCACAGCTTCCTTCCCCTGGACTGCTTCTCAGGCTCTCCAGCTACGAGACATCTTCCTACTTGGGTGCCACTAAACCCAACACACTTAAAACCTAACTTAGCACCTGTCCGCCTTTCCTGGGCATCTTGAGATGCTCTGCCATATTCTTTGATGTCTTCCTCTTTATGCTTCCGTACGGTAGCAGAGCCTAGCCCTGCCAACTGCTCCTCTTGAGAAGATTTCAGATCTGCCTTCTTTCCATTTTCTCCTCACTCATTTCTCATGGGGACAATCACAGTAGTTGGCTCACTGGCAGGCTATCCCCTCTGCTTTCACCACAGCACAACACTGTTGGACACACATTCATTCCACTGAGCCTCAAACCCATGTTCCCCAGCACCCCAGTGAGGGTGCCTGCTAATTCACAATTCCAATCTTCTCTTTTGGTTCAAAGAGTAAAAATAAGTAAACAAATAAATAGGTAAGCAAATAGACAAACAAATGTATCAAGGGCAATAAAGACCCTTCCATCTCATAGTGAGGCTCCTAGAAACTTAGGTTTGTAAATTTGCACTTCAAAAATTTTTTCTACACATTAGTGAAAGCTGAAAACTCACGATGAGGGCAACAGTTTAGTAAATGATGATACAACTCAGTAGAACATTATACAGTCATCAAAACTCAAACTATAAACACTGAGGGAAAATGTTGGATAAAATGGGAATTAAAAATAGCAGAATATCACACTGTACATGAAGATTATTACAACTATGTAAAATTGTGCATGTAAATGTCGTAAGAGGGAAGGTACTTCTTAAAAAATGGAAATAGCTACAGAAGCCCCACGGAATCATGAAATTTCACCTACTGATGTTATCAGCACATTATGGCAACCACACTTTTCACGTATGGTACATGTAATTATGCATTCATTCATTTCTTCAGTGAATAGGTACTGAGCATTTACTACGTGAGGTTCACTTTTAGGCACTGGGGCTACACCAGTGAGCAAGCTGTCCCTGCCTCATGGACAGAGACTTTCCAGATATTTAGATCTGTCTTGGGTCCCATTCAAAAACAGGTTCCTTTAGGATAGACACTGTACCATTATCTCTAAACGTGTGTGGCAGCATCAATCTGTTATGTACTCCGCGGCTTTGAGCATGTGACGAATTCAATGAAACTCATATTAACTGTGAGTTGATCTCTGAGTGAAGCTGCCCTTTGTGTAGTTACTGATAGAATATCAAAGGCAGACAAGAACTCATTACAGCCAGGGAAAGCCCTGATGGATGACCCAAAATGATAAAGAAAGGTCATGAAAACAAAATAATGAGGAAGGTAAAAAATAGTTTCAATTGAAGATGCTGAGAGAGATGGGAGAACAGGAAGTTTTGTCACTGCCAAGTGGAAAATGAAGTAAAAACAAGAGTCTGGCTTCCCTGAGATGACCAGAGTTTACATTTGGTGCCTTTTCTTTCCTATGCAACATAGACTTCATTTACAAAATGGAAGTCACTGAGTATATTTGGGGTTTTTTCGGTATAAATTATTGTATTTATTACTGAAATTAGATTTTCAGAAGCAAAGTTGTTTTGAGATTAAAAAAAATTTTTTTTTAAGATTTTATTTATTTACTTTTAGAGACAGGGGAAAGGAGTGAGAGAGAGAAACATGCAAGAGATACATGGATCGGCTGCCTCTCACATGCCCCAACTGTGGACTTGGACAGCAACCCAAGCATGTGCCCAGACTGGGAATCGAACCAGCAACCTTTCAATTCGCAGACTGGCGCTCAATCCACTGAGCCACACCAGCCAGGGCTTATTTGGGATTTTCAAAAATGCTATACTTCTTTCCTTTCTGTAGTGTATTTTCCATAGTCTCAACTATTCTTCAAGAGTTTCATTTTTAATAGCTGCAATGCTTTTTCTAGTATATATAGCATATGTATAGCCCCTGAGGTTGAAAGTCTATTTTCTATCATGGCACATAGTGATTACTGAGATGGTTTTTTTCCTCTTTCCCCACATCTCTTTGGGCATTTGATTCCTCTGAGGACAGAGATAGAAAACCTGGCACAAAGTCAGTGCTCTGGTTGGCTGAATAGATAGGCTCTACCAGCCCCAAAGACTGCAGGTAACAAACCTGGATAACAACAGGTAGGACTTTAATCACATTAGCACAAGGGTTTCATCTCATTTGGGTGACAGCTTAGGTATTTCGAGTCTTCTGTCCTTGGAGAGGAATATTATGCAACCATAGAAAGGAATGAAGTATTGATACACGCTACAACATAGATGAACCTTGAACACATTATGTTAAGTGAAAGAAATCAGACACTAAAGGCTGCATATTGTGTGATTCCATTTATATGAAATGGCCATATAAGACAAATCCATAGGGACAAAAAGATGAGTGGCTGCTGAGGCGAGGGGACTGGGGGGAACAAGGAGGGGTGGCTGCTGTTGGTTTCTTTTCTGGAGCAATGGAAATGTTCTGAAAATGACTGTGGTGATGGTTGCACAATTCTGTGAATACACTAAAAACCACTGAATTGTACATTTTAAATGGGTAAATTGTATGTTCTGTGAATTATATCTCAATTTTAAAAATCTTTAGAGTAAACCATAGTCTCCCTCTCCATCTTGGTAAGAAGCTTTAAGACAAAAGCAGAAACTAAACACTCGTTCAAGGAGGGTCGGGTCGAGCCAGCAGGATGCTGCCCCCACCTGCCGCCCCCGGAGGTAGAGTGAGAAGGACAAAAGGAGTGACAGGAACTTCAGTGAAAGATTCTTCTCCACAACTCCGTCACCAGCATTTATCCCTCCCTCTATGTCCCGTTGGGTGACCAGTGAAAGTGAAAAAAGCAAGAGAGACCTTATCCCAGGGCAGGTGGCGGTGGTCCAGAGGGGAGGCCACGCCCCCCGCCACCGCTGAGCTTTAACAGGAGACCGTCTCAGGACCGCAGGGCGTGGGTGCGGCTGGGAGCTCTGGGGCAAGGAAGAAAAGGGTGAGCTCTGAAAACACACAGGCGGGGGTCCCTAAATCCAAGAACCAATGGCATAAAACCTGCTGGTCAGCTAAGCAGAGTTGCAGGTAGAGTGAGACAGGAATTATAGGTTGGTTCAAAAGGTCCTTGTTATTAAAAAAAAAAGAGTTGAAAAGGGGAGTTCACAAAAGATTCGGTAAAATAAAAACAACAAAAACAAGAATATGTATTAAGCAACTGGCATACCCTTAAAAAGACATACGCAAATCATTTTGTTGGAAAAAAAAATGAACGTTTCTCATACCCACAATACAAGAGTGTGCTGATACTGCAAGATAACCTGACAGGCAGTTCTCTCTTCAATGTCCCCCTTGTAATGCGCATGACCACCCCAGAACCTATTGTACAGGAGGACCAGGGGCAGGTGAACAGGTGACCTGCTTACTCCGGCCCAGCCTAGGGACATATCGCAGGCTCCCACTTTGGCTTGAGATGAACAGGGCCCAGCCACTAATCCCAAAACTGCCAAGGGGGGTTAAATACCCACACCGCCAACCCGCGGCTGCCACTCCTCAGGGAGCAGCAGCCCTGCCCTACCCAAGGCAATGATCCTTCCTCCTCAGCCCGGTTCTCAAGGGAGAGGCAGTGGCTAGACCAGTTTTAAAGTCCCTCTCTCCTGAGCTATGGCCTTGATCCCCTGCCAACACCTCACCAGCAAGGGAAGGGGTGGAGGGGGGGGTGCTGGGGCCTGGCATTGCACACAGAGGGGCAAAAGGGAAGGGCAAGGGAGAGCAGTTCCCTGGGGAACTGGGTCTGCCCCACCTCTCGGCCTGAGGACTAGGCTGATGATAAAGGCCCAGGAGCCAGGTGTTCCCCAGGAGCAGGGAGAAGGGGGAAGAGGAGTGTAAGGAGGAGAGGGCCGCGGCGGAGACCAGGTTCACAGCCCCCGCTCTCCCAAGGCTGCCTTGCCATAAGCCCTGGACAAGTCATTTTTTTTACTTAGCTGGGCTTCACACTCCTCATCTGCTTTTTAAAAAAAAAAAAAAAAATCCCCACTTGAGGATATTTTTATTGATTTTACAGAGAAAGGAATGGGGGAAGGGAAAAGGGAGGGAGAGAGAGAGAGGGGAAAAAAACATTGATGAGAGAGAGAAAAACATCGATATGAGAGAGAAACGTTGACAGGTTCCTTCGCGTATGTGTCCTAACTGGGGATCAAACCCACAACCCACAAACGTTTTCTCGTGTACAGGACAACACTCCAACCGACTGAGCCAACGGAGCCACCTGGCCAAGGCCCTCATGCGCTTTTTAAAATTATTTTAAAATGTCAGGAAAAACTGAAGCTCTGCCCCAGAATAAAGGAGACAAAAAGCCTGACCACTGAATATGTGTGAACACAGAAGAGGCTGTGACAGGGGACAGAATTTGAGTAAGGTCTGTAAGCAGTGACATTCGGGTTCAGAAGGGCCATAGGTTAGGTCTGCAGTGGTGCTGTACCCGTGTTAATGTCCAGATTTTCATCTCTGCACTGGGGTTATTTATGTGATTTTAGAAAATCCACACTCAGCTCCAACCAGTGTGGCTCAGCTGGCTGAGCGTCATCCTGCAAAGCGAGAGGCTGCCGGTGTGACTTCTGGTCAGGGCACACGCCTGGGCTGCAGGCTGGGCCCCCGGCTGGGGTGTGTGCGAGAGGCAGCCGATCGATGTTTCTCTCCCTCCCTTTCTCCTTCCCTTCCCCTCTCCTTAAAAATAAATTTAAAAAAAAATTTTTTTTTAAAGGAAGAAAGAAAATCCACCCTTAAGTATTCAGATGTAAAGGGTATCACGTAGGTATTCCTACCTACTTTCAAATGGTTCAAATAAAAATTATAGAGAGACAGAAAAGAATAAAGCAAATGTAGTAAAATGTTACTATTTGGGAATCTGAGTGAAGAGAATTCTTTGTCCTATTCCTGCAACTTTTCTGAAACTCTGAAATTATGCCAAAATGGAAAAAAAAAAATTTAAGAGTTATGTTACTAGATGATCTGTAAGACTCTTCTCGTCTCTGTGAGACAGTGATGTCATCCGCATTCACGGACGGGAACGGGAACAGCAGCAGCAGGAGGGCTCTGGGACTCAGGGTCTCCGACTCAAGTCCCCTCTCCCCCAAGCTCCAGCTCTTCCAATCACCCTGTGACAGTGAGTCCCAGGTGCCACCGCAGGCCCTGGACAAGAACAGACCAGCAAAAGGCAAGTAGGATGGGGCCATCTGGACAGTGTCCGGGCTGGCTGTTGTCAGGAGAAGCCGAGAGCCTCAGAACAGGGACCACCCCGCTCTTCTCTCAAGACCCATTCCCTCCACCCACAGGGGACACAGGCGGCTCTTCCTGCGCACCCCAGAAGGCTAGCCCGAAGCTGCGGTGACACACATGCACAAGCTCTGCCAGAGCACGCAGGCCCACGTGGAGCACAGGATCACAGCCCGGAATGACCCGGGAGAGCCCTCTCTAACCAAAGAAATACAACATCTGGGAATCCTAAGTAAGTCTCCTAAACCATTCCAGGGTCAAGGGGGAAAACAATCACAATTACATTTATTTTCAATCTGTTTATGCTAGCTGTACTTATTAGGGTTAGTACATACTTTAAATATCATTAATACATAAACTGATATGAGTATAAAAATAGAGTTGTTTCTGTGGGAAAAAAGTCACACTTACAGATCTGAAGATTAATATCAACGAAAACAATAAGTATTAACAGAGAAAAAAATCATGCTTCTAAAATACGTTTGTTAAATAAGAAGGAAAAATATGAAGGTGTCCATCTAAGAAGCGAGAAAATAAAAACTAAGAAAGGTAAGAAAATGAAATCTGTAGAGATAAAGACAGAAATATTTGATTTAAAACAAAATGTACTGGCATTTATAAATGAATCTGAGAAGTGACTCTCCAAAAGACCAATAAAATAAACTTCTGGCAAGGATGATCATCTTAAAAATATAAATAAGCAGTATTAGAAAAGTGAAAAGGAAGATACCATTGTCAGTAAATAAGATGAAGTTCATTACTAAAACTTTAAAAATATGGATGAAAGAACAATTTTCTAGAAACATTTACTCATGAAGTAGAAATACTGAAAATATCAATCACCAGAGAAGTAGAAATTTGTCAGAGAACTAACCCCGCGAAGGGCACCAGGCCCAGTGATTTTATGTTACATTATTTTTCTAGCTCATAAAAAACGCTGATCTTCTTTATTCTTTCATTTAGTTCTCCGAGATCCCTCTGAGGTAAGCACCGTCTCTCCATTTTATAGATAAGGAACCCCAGGGTCAGAGTTGAAGGCACTGTCTCTAAGTCACCCAGCCAGATGTGGCCCAGCTGGGATTCAGCCGCACTGCCAGACATCTCCAGGGGATGACCCAGAAAACTGTGTTCCAAATGCTCAAGTACCTCTGTGATCATTCATGTGTAGAAACTCTGGCCACCTTACTAAAGTGTGGTCCGAATGACCAGCCGCATCAGCATTACCTAAGAGGTCGTTAGAAATGCAGAATCTCAGCCCCCACCCAGACCTGCTGAATTGCAAGAGATTTCTAGGTGTTCTAAATGAACATTAAAATGTGAAACACAATGGTCTGGCCTATAACTGTCCAATCTCTTCAATTCCTCTTAAATTTACAAAAGCAGTGCCTGTTTTGTTTGGCCAACGGGCAAACACAATCAACTCGATAAACTATTAGAAATAGATTTGAGTCCTGACCAGAGCGGCTCAGTTGGTTGGAGCATCATCCCACAAACCAAAAGGACTCGGGATGGACTTCTGGTCAGGCGCACGCCTGGGCTGCAGGTTCAGTCCTCTGTCGGGGTGCATGTGAGAGGCAACCAATTGATGTTTTTCTCCCTCCCTTCCTATCTAAGCGTGTCCTTAGGTGAGGATTAAAATAAATAAATAGACAAAAAATTTTTTTAAAAACCTAGATCGTATAAACATGTAAAAAAAATGTTTGCCAAAGAAAACTCAAAACAAACATTAAAAAATTAAAAGACATTTGCAGTGTTTGCCAAGGTACGATAAAGAGTTAATATCACTAACATATGAGGCTCTCTTATGAATTCATAAGAAAAACCTCACAAAAGTAAAATAGGTAAAGCCAATAAAAATATACTCACAAAGAGATGCAGATCACAACTAAACACAGCAATGAAAGGTTTGCAAATCGAAACATTTTACATCAATTTCATACCAATTAAAAATAAATCATTTTTATAATAAACACGTATTGTTTTGATAATCAGTAGAAAAATGAATAGACATTTAAAATTTTAGAATACATATGATTATTCTACCAAAATATTAACAGGAGTTCTCTCAGTGGTAAAATTATGGGTGCTTTATTTTCTCTATTTGCTTACATGAACTTCCTGATTTCCTGCAATGAATCTGCATTCTTTATAATACAAAATTAACAAAGAAATTTAACTATTTCCTAGAGTTTGAGCTTATCTGAAATTTAACAGCTTTTACACTTAAGTCTCTCTTGGTTTTTCACAAATGTTTGCGTAAGGCCTGGCCTTTTCACAAATCATGGCAGCCCTTAAAGGCATGTCTTTTCAGTCCTCATCAAATATTGGGAACCCAAGTAAACAGAGCCCTTTCACATTATTCCACAGACTGGCAGTTCTCAAACTCCAGCTGCCAGAGGAATCACCTGTAGGGAGCTGGCTACAGACGCAGGTTCCCAGGTCCCACCCCTAGAGATCAACCCCGTGTGTCTGTGGTCGTCCCTGCCCTCCTCCCACAACCCTATGGGGCTGAGGGTGAACGCAGGAAAGGGGAAAACCAACTGGTTCAGACACTGGGTGACATGAGGGTCCTCTGGAGGAGCAGCGGGCAGCAGTCCTTCCACCCACCCACGCGGCCCTGCGCTCCTGGGCTCGGCCAGCTGGTGGTCAGCTCGTCTGCTCTCTGAAAGAGGGCAACAAGTGGGCAGGGGGCGGGGGTGGGGAAGGCCTCCCGCAACAGGTGGGCTGAAGCCCTGAGCAGTCCAGCATCGCAGCTTCACCGCCAGAGCTCGCTCTGCTCCGGGAGGAGTCATTTGGAACAACTCCATGGGCTCGCAGAGGCCCATCTGTCAGAGTTTCTGCTGGGTGCCCTGAGAAGGCGGCTCCTCCAGAGCTGGCAGAGATCCAGCCGTGGCTGCCATGAGGGGCCCGAGGACTTGGCACTTCACCGGCAGGGCCCATGGCGGCTGTCCCCAGCCCTCCTCCCCGACCCCACATAGGCACTAGGAGAGGGAGTAAGACACGGATGGGGTGGGGGCCCAACGTCCCGGGTGTACCCCTGGCTCCACTATTTCCCTGGTGGGTTTAAGTAAACTAGAAGAGGAGCCAGAGAAAATGTTTCTATCTCCTCTGCTGCCCTAAGCGTCGAAGGGAAGGGGAAGCACAGACCGCAGGCTAACTGGAACCGTTCACGGCCACAGTCAAACACAACCTGGTGACATGCTGAACCAGATGCATGAGGACCATTACAGACTGACTGGGAAGCAGCTCACGGCTCCCCTCTAACTGGGGTTCCTTTTGTGTGCCGAGTTGATCCCCTCTCCCGGGCAGGACTCCTGCCCTCTGCTTAAGCGCAGCAGGGTCCTCACGTCTCCAGGTCTGAAGCCCCTGTGCCCCAGAGGGGCCCCGTTTTCACAGGCCCTGGCAGACCCGCCTTTCCAGGCAGGCAAGAGAGCTCCATCTCCACCCTAGCTCTTGTGGCCGCAGGGACAGGGACCTGCAGGATAGCAGGGCGCAAGGCACAGAGGCTTGCACTGGACAGCTCCTTCAAGAAATAGGGTCTTTCATTCCCCAGTTACAAGTACAAGCTTAAAGTGCAAACACAATGAGGAGGACTGATACACTGATAGGAATGAACTTCACCTAGAAATCACTTGGGGGGCAGGTAGGCCACAGACTCCAGAAAACAGCAGGGAGAAGGAGAAAGCTACTACCTTTAAGGAAACCAGGCACACGGACGTGGAGCCAATGTCACCAGGGGTCTTTACAAGCTCTGCTTCAGGCTTGATGACTCCTCGTCCCCAGAGAGCAGCTGCAGGTAAGTCTGTGCTGCCTTCAGGTGTCTGGGAACCAAGAAGGCAGCGCTCCCTACTAGTTAGTACTAATGTGGGTTAATGACTAGTGGGCTGTCAGTCCGGGGTAATTACAAGGTATCAGATCCGAGGGCCCCTCCCTGATGTCCGCCTGCGGGAAAATGGCCCAGGACCTTCCCTTTACTGTGGGAGTAGGGCAGGTGCCCCATCTCTGTTGTCCGGTTCTCAGCCCCCAGGCTTGGAGCCAGGGCTGCTTTAGATTCTATCCTCGTACCGGCCCAGGATGTCACACTGGGGAGGTGAAGCTCATTGTCTCTCTCATCAATCTGATTCCACAGCATTTATTAAAAGGATTTACTGCTTGCTAGGCTTTGTGCCAGGTACTGGGGAATCAGCTTGAGTAAGATGAGCACCTCACCAACTAGGAACTCATACCAAGCCCTAAAGTATTGCTATGGAGGTACAGACAACATAGATGGGGACTGAGGGAACAAGGGGCTGCTTGGGCCCAGAGATGGCATCACAGAGCAGCTGACAAAAACCAGAGCATTTCTTATATACCTGCAGCAACGGGGTAAAAAGTTTAACAGCAAAGATCCCAGTCACTGCAGCAACAACAAAATCTACAACATCCTCGGGTCAAACGTAATGAGCAATGTGTAAGAGCCACGTGAGGAAAACTCTAGGACTCTGATGGACACACAGAAAAGACTAAAACACACAGAAAGATATACTTCCGATTTCCTGGATGGCAAGATTTATTATAAAGCTGTCCATTCTCCTCCAAATAATCTATAAAATTTCATGTGATTTCAACTGAAAAATCCAAACATTTTTCATAAAACTTGACAAGTTGTTTATAAGCTTATTTGGAAAAGGAAATGCAAAAGAAAAGCCAAACAAATGTTGTGGAAAAAATGAGTTTTTGAGGATTTTAAAAAAAAAAACCCCAAACTGTTATATAAAAACTGCAGTAATTAAAACAATGAAATACTGACACAGCATCAGACAAATAATTCAACAGAACTAAAGAAAGGCCCTAAAAAAACCCAGGAATACATGGGTATTTATAAAATGTGTAAGGTAGAATTATAAACCTTTTGGGAAACAATAAATATTTGATAAAAGACTGGACATAATAGCTCTTCTATCTGGGAAAAATTCAATCCCTATCTTACACCATATACAAAATAAGTCTCAGCTTAGAGATCTAAGTATCTAAAATAAAACTATAAAGGAAAAAGTTGGGTGCCAAAATACTGATGAATTCCAACTGTATAAAAATGAAATGTCCAAATGACAGACACGATGAAATCAGAGGCCACAATTTTTTCAAAATATAACAGAGGTTAATACTGATAATATATGAGAACTTTATGGCTCAATAAAGACAGTCTAATTAAAAGTGGGTAATGGATATAATATGTGATACACAGAATAAATGCAAAATGGTTAACACTTAGAACATTCTCAAGTTCATTAATAAAATAAAGTAAAATAAGAGATATCTTTTTTACCTACCAAATTGGCAAAAATTAACAACTGGTAGTTCCAGATAAGAGGGGGCGTTTGGGGGAATGAGTGAAGAGGTGAGGGGAACAGCCAGGGGGAGGTGAAGGACAGTAGAGGAAGCGGAGCAGCCGAAGAACTGAGCCACATGCCCATGGACACGAACAACGGAGTGGGGACTGTCTGAGCGAGTGGGCGGTGCTGGGGGGAGGGGGCAACAGGGGAAAAAACCTGGACAATCGTAGTAACGTAGTCAAAATATAATTTTAAGAAACTGGCAATTCCTCATTCAGTGTAGGTGGGACAGTAAATTTGATAGATATTACCAAGTTACCTTTCGGGAGGGTAATTTGGTAGTGTCAATTAAAACTCCATTTGTATGATTCTGTCCTATACAAATACTTTTGTTGTTAGACAAATAACAAAAAATACATTTATAAATATGTAAATTACATCATTTATAGTTGGAAAATATTGAAATTAAAATGTCCTTCAATAAGAAACAAATTACAACAAACTTATAAAATGACAGACTCCATGGCCATTTAAAAGGCTAAGATAGATATACTGACGTGGGAAGATGTCCCCAACATATCAATGAGTAAATATAAGAATTCTAAAATAAAAAAGTATGGTACAAACACATTTCTGCGGGAAACAGAGGAAGTTCAGTACTCATTTTAAAGTCTGGAAATATATGTATAAATTGTTCATAGAGATTACGCTGGGATGGAAAAGAAATAAGGATTTTCAGTTTCCAATGATATATTTTTATATTATTTTATTTCTTTAAATGGGTATGTACTACTTTTACTTAATGTCCAAAAGTTTCTCTTCCATTTTGGGGGAGAAGAAAAAAGATGAGTGTTACTGCTTTTTAGTTGACCTCAAAACCCACCCCTTCTCTGTCTCTACCCACCCCCCATACCCCACCTCACCCCCACCGGCCTTCACTGCTCTTTATGGAGCCAAGATGAAGAGTTTAAAAAAAAAAAAACACTTGTCCCGCAAGGTGCTGCACCTTCTCCCTTGAGCGGGACACCGGGGCCAAGCCACTTCTTGCTGACTCAAACAAGCTCAGGATGGGTTCGGAGGACGCGCCCCCGACCACGCAAGGGAGGCCGAGCCTTCCCAGCTGGGGTCACTGTTGCCCTACCCCCTGCGCTGGAGGCTGTGCCCAAGAGATGCCCACCCTGTCTTCCGGGCACTATGATCCGTCTCTTCTCCTACCGTCTGCTCCAGCCTAGGACACTGTTCCCGCCTTCTGGGACACCAACTGGGTCGTATCTTCTAGAGGACATGAAAGATACAGGGAAGAAGACCCAAACCTGGGGCCTATGCCAGCTCAGCTGAGCCATCTAAGTCAAATGTTTTTTCCCCCTCTCTCACTCTCTTTAGCTTCTAGCTTCATTTCCTCTGCTGCTAATGTGTGAGGCTTTTCTAAATACTATTAAAACTTCTACTTGGGCTTGGGAGATGCTCTGGGCCTAGGCAATATATTCAAAAGATTTTGCTTTATTTAGGTTAAAAAAGGTTTCCGTAGGCCCTGGGTGCTAAGCAGGTCAGCTATCACTACGTGCCTACCCAGGAGTGTGGAGACAAAGCCCCCAAAAGCAACCAAGAACTATACTCTCTGGTTTTGTGTTGTCCAAAGTGCAGGGTCTCTCCATGGGGCTCCAGCTGGGGGGATGGGGGATCAGGCTGAGTCAGAACCTGGCATTCATTTGCACGGTAGGGAGGCCCTCAGCACCTCCCCGCAAGCTCTAGCAGACATAACATCGTCAACCCTGGACAATGAGGCCGCGGTAAAACTTAGAGAAAAAGTCATAGCTTTAAACGTGTCTATGATCAAAGAAGGAAAAAGGACAAAAAACCGTGTTCTAAGGATCCACCTGAGATTCTAGAAAAAGCGCATACCAAAAGGACCTAAGGAAAAGACAATAAACACTAAAGCAGAAATTAAAGCTTTAAAAAACAGAAAACACAGCTGACAAATCTATGCGCTTTCAGGTAACAGAAAACTCTAGCGAAGCTAATTAAGGAAAAGAGAAAAAAATAATACACAACATTAGAAATTAAGAAAGTGAAAAAATCAGATACTAAGGGAACTGAAAAGCAGTAACTATATACACATTATGCTAATACATTTGAAAGTAGTTCACCTTCACATGAAACACCAAGTAAACATTTTATACCAACTGCCACAGGAAAAAACAAATCAGAAAGCTACAAAAACCCCTCCCTCAGAAAAGCTACCAGGCTCAGTTTCACAAGCAGATTTTTTCCAAATCCTTACGGAATAAAATTATTTAAACTGTGTTATTTAAATTGTTCCACAGTATAAAGAAGGAATCAAAGCTTCACTATCCAGTATGTGAACTCACTATTACTCTACTACCAACATCTGACAATGAAAACACAGAAGGAAAATTATAGGTCAATTTCATTAACAAATACAGATGCAAAACTCCCACATTAATAATTCAAATTAAACAGCATGTTTAAAAAAATACCCCATTATCAAGTACGGTATAGTCAAAGAATGCAAAGATAGTACAATATTAAGAAATGTTCTTACTATTTCTTAATAATTCATCTTAATAATAGGCAAAGAAAAATATATAATTTCATCTTCAAATCATGCTGTCATGAGAATTCGGGGAGCGAACAAGGGAAACTCTGCCACCCCCGTGCCCCACACAGAGTAGGCGCTGCACACGGAGCATTCCAGCCAGTCATCACGTCAGGAAAAGTGGGCTCTGGTGCGGCGTGACTCCATTTTTATAAACAGCACAAAACAAGTGTATGCACGCAGCCAATCAAGTCTGGAGGGGGCTCCCGTTAACAGCGGTTAACAGGGTTGCGAAACTGTGGGCGAATTCCTCCCCTTCTATTTCTACTTCCTAATTTTTCTTTTCTCTTTTTAGATTTTTTTTTCTACTTCCCAATTTTTCCAAAGAACTTGTACTATCTGCATAATCAAGAGAGAGAATAAAAAGCCAAAAACATGAAACAGATGTTTGGATTTAGCCAAGGTGACTGGCAAGCCTAAAGGCAAAGGTGGAAGAGGAACTAAAGGTAACAGGGAATTGGGTGACACCGGGGAAGGCTTGCGGGATTCCTCTGCCCTGCACCCTACGGCTGCAAAACCCACTCAGCTTCAGGAATGCCCACACACGTGGGGAACGATGTTCCTGGCGGAGGACAGGCTGAAGTCCTCTGGGCTCAAAGCCAGCACACATTGCTGTATTACACACAGCCTGACCTGACTTTGCCCACAGGCCACAGAAACTCTGGACAATGGCAATGGGGTGACGGTTCTCATTTCTTGATCCAGCTGCTGGTTACACAGGTGGGTTTACTTTGGGGAAACTCACCACGCTGTACACAGTGGGTGCTTTTTTGTGTGTATGCTGTAGTTCAATGAAAAGTTTTTGAATAATTAAAAACTGAGAGGAGAATACTGGGTTTCTGTCATCTGCTACAGAGTTTCCCCTCAAACTCTGGTTTTAATAAATCTGAACTCATGGATCCGTCTCATGGAACAGAACATTCAACCCAGTATTTTGTTGGACATATCTCACCGCCTTGATTTTTCCAGGCTCTGTATTAATTATCACTGAAATTATCAATGGATGAGGAAAAGAATTCTGGGGCAACCCAGGGGCATGGGAGACACAGGGAAAGCCTAGCTGGACAAAGGCAGTGACTTCCCAACCCTGGAGGCACATCCAAATCACCTGGGGAGCTGTGAGAAATGCTGGGGCCCGGGCTCCACTCCAGACCAATGACATCAGACTCTCTGGGGCGTGGGCCCAGGCATTGATATTTTCTTTTTTAAAAACTCCCAGATGATTCTAATATGCAATGGGACTGAAAACTACTAAACTAGTTGAACCAGAGGGACTGGCCACTGTAAATTCTAGGCAAGCTGAGGCGTGTGCGCAGCTCCTGCCCATCCTGGTGGAGGCTGCGGGGGCGGGAGCTAGTGTTCAGGGCAGAAGTGCCCTGGCACCCACCCAGGTCCTCCTCCACGTCTCTCTTCCCCCAGACCTCAGGCAGGGACCCAATGCGGACGATGCCCATCGCAGGGAGGAGGCGGCCTTCGGTGAGGGGAGGGGCTCCCCAGGGGGTGGGCACAGAACCCTGGGCCCCGGCCCCCATCAGCGGGTGTTCAGGCTGCTCTGGACAACTTGCCAGGACAACCCCAAGACATACACCACTCCAACCACACGGCCCCAGAGCTAAGCCCTAAATACTACCCAGGGTCCAAATGACAGCACTGGGAACCCACAGCTAGAAAACAGGAAACCGAGGAGAAATAATAGTGGGAAGAAAGGCCACAGGGCAGAGGTCAGCATATAGCTCAATCATCAGATAGGACCTGGCTCAGGGACAAGTGGCAGGGCCGGTGAGGAGGGGGATGCCACATGGCCCACCTGCCCAGAGCTTCCATCACTAATCCCTGGGGACCCCACGCCACCCTCGCCCCGCATCCACTCTGCCCGGCTGTGTGATGGGAACCCATGCGTCTGACCCCAGCAGATGGCCCAGCCGCCCTGCAGCATTTCACAGGCTCCGAGGCAATTCTGACACAGGGGCCCTTGGACCACGCTCCACAAAGCAGTGCCCTCAGAGACCCTCTCTGCTCAGTTCAGAACTTAGAGCTGGGCTCAAAGCAAGAGGGACAAGAGTGAGGATGGGCTAAGGCCATGAAGAGTGTCCTAGGATGGAGCGCACAGAGAGAGGAGAGAGAGGGGTCATGGCGCCAGGAAAGAGGGGAAGGAGGGGGCATTTCTCAGGCACAGCCTCCAGCGTTCCACTGAAAATCCATCTCTGTGTCCCCCCAGAGCACAGGGTGCAGGACAACAATGATCCCAACTCGGAAGGCACAGCCTCCCCTCTCCCCGTCCAGCAGAGCCTGGGGTAGTCCGGGGGTGGCCTCTGAACCCATCCTGAACATTTAAGCCAGCAGAGAAGTGTCTTGGCTCAGGGGGCCCACTCAAGGGAGAAGGTGCAGCACAGAGTCTGTCTGGGGATCCTGCCTGGGCTCTCAGCCTGAACCCTCCAGGGTGTTTGCCTCGGCCAGAAGTTGCTGGCCCCCCGGTTCTTCTCCCTTCTGCAGAGTGGCCAGCAGGAATCAGAGATGGACCTTCCTAAGGTACAGGAAGGTGGGCTGGCAGGAATTGGCTCCTTCTGTAAACACCATCTGCTTAGCAGGGCTGGGACCCAAGGCCCACAGGCTGAGAGCAGGCTCCTGGGGAGGGGAGTGTCGATGCTTCAGAGAAAGCAAAGCAGGAAAACCCAGTCACCAGGGCAGGGAGTGGAGGAGCTCCCTGTCAGGGACAAGTTGCAAACCCTTTCAATGTCTTTGTTTCCTTCGCAAAGCCCAGGAGGTTAGGATTACACTGAAAAATGCTTGGAGGCGGGGTTGAGAAATCCAATTACTTAAGCACCAAGGGCACAGAGCTCCAGGCCACAGAGGTAACCAGGATTTGCCCGGACTCTAATCTCACTGTCCTTGGGAGTTTGCCTCTTCAGGAATATGTTTGTGGCAAGACTGTGTTACCTGGCCCCAGCCCCCTCCCCATTCTCCTCTACACTGGGCAGCCAGGGTAGAAGGAAATTAGTATTTTTATCTTTTTGTCTAATCTTTAGCAGATCCTCAGCAGGAAAGAAAGCTTTGTGGAGGGAATTGGGATGAAATAGGAAGAAGATGCCCAAACTCACGCCATCAAAAATATTGGGATGTCTGTCCTTACAGACACCAGGGCAGAATTTGTGATCAGAGGAAACGGGCTCTACTTCTATATGACTGACAGCCACTGAATGAATGGGAAAAGCTCAGAATTCAAGGGGCCCTACCTGAGACAACAGAGCTTCACTGTCTTGCAGGGCCCAGGTCTACTCCAGCATCGACCAGAGACCTGGCCTCGCCCTTCACTGTCCCTTCCCTCTATGTCGCGCCGTTTACTCACACTCACACACAGAGTCCTGCCCCCGAAGGGGCTCTGCAGGTTCTGACACTTCTCCATCAGAATAATCTGAAACTCACAGAGATGACTGGGCAAACAGAAGGCATCCTTACCTAGAGAGGCTGAGACGCAAGCAATCTTGTGAGGGACTCTGAGAGAAACTCTGGGATAGCAAGATCTTTACTCTTCCAACTGGTGCCCTGTCCCCAGGAGGGACAGTACAGAAGAGAGAGCAAATCACGCCCAAAAAGGGGTGGAGTATCAGTCAAAACAGAGACCCTCTGCTCTCCTAGAAGGAGTGCTGTTCAAAAGCAGTGCCGTCCGGGGCATGGCCCGTAAATTGTTCATCCCCAGTCCCCCACGGCATAAGCGCCGGAACGGGCAGCAGGCCTCTAGGAGCCAGCACCGCGATTTGAACCTGCATCGACATGCAAGGGCAAGCTCACCAGACTCGCCTCCTTCGATGGCTCACAGACCATTCTGGACAGTGCTAACGTTCAAGCCATGCGTAGTGTAAGCTGCGAACTACTTGTACAAAGTAGGACTGTGTACCGGTCTGCAACATTTTGGAAATTAAGTATTTAAAAAAAAAACAAAACCTGGCCCTTTGCCACATTTAGTTTGTGAAAAATTAACTTTGGAAAGTAACCCCTCTATTTTACAGAGGAAACTGAAGACCAGGGACATTAAGTGATCTATCTCCATATGGCCAGTGACAGAACCCGGCCAGTGACAGAACCCGAGAAGGAAAGTTGGGGGTTGGGAGGAAAAGGAGTGGGACAACCGCACTTTCTCACCCTTCTTGTGTCAGCCAGGGGTCTCCGCGGGAGCCCCCCAAAGCAGTCAAAGCTGCAGGGCCCATACACGTGCAATGCGTAGAAGGCAATTTTGGGTTCCAGGTAAAATGTCCAGCACAGTATTTCTATCCAGCCTTACCTGAATCTCAAACCCAACACATCTAAAGCTAACATTTTTCTTTCAAAACTAAGCTCTCTTCCCAGCTGTTCCACTCCTGACCCCGCTACCCTAATCTGTAATTGCCAGATCCCAGAAACGCTAACTTACTGAACACATGCCTGGCATGCTGATTCTTCCTTCAAAGTCCCGTGAGGTCCATTGAGCCAGTGCTGAAAGCAAAGGTAAAGAGCGAGGCTCAGCTGGGGGCGAGGGTTTGGTCTGCCTCATACAAGTTCAGAGTCCCAGACACAAAGATCAAAAGCTTTCACTATATAAAAACAAAAACTGCCAATACTGGTTCACCCACACAGACCTATGATTTTAGGTAATTTAGTCACTGTCTCTTGCCTCTAGTGGTATTGTGAAGATAAAATAATGATTTCTCTTATTTTCCAGGACCCACTACTGTGTCTGGAACATGGTAAATGCTCAGTAAATGTTCAAAGACAAAGGAAGGAGAAAAGGGAACGGGAAGGGGATGGGGTCACAGTCCCGGACAGCATGACAATCCATAGAGTCTAATTGCCTGAGCCATCCCTGTCCTCTATCTGCATGAAGGCTTCCTAAACTAACCCACAAGGAAGCCATCTCCTCCTCAGACACTGCAGACATGCTGGGAACAAAGGGGGAGTCCTCGGCTGGCTGCCAGACTCTCAAGTGTGAGAGGAAACAAGGCCTAGAGGTCATGGTGGGAAAGAGAGCTGCAGAGGACTGGGAGACCCAAAAACTGAGCCAAACCAAGCCCCTCCCACACTCTCTGCACCCACTCTCAGCCAGCCAAACCATTTGCTACAGCCTCGGGGCTTTGGGAGGGGAGCTGGCAAGACCACAAAGACCATTTCTAGCAGAAACGTCCATCTGCAGCTGGAGGGGGCCCAGGGCCAGGCCCCTCCGCAGCCAGCCGGCAAGAGGGCTGCGGGAGCCCTGCTGCGATCCCTGTGGGCGCTGCAGTGTGCCGGAAGGCTCCCCTGGGCCCGCTCACCTGTCTACCTTGCAAAGTCCTTTCTCTCTCCCAGGACATTCAAAAATGAGTTGGGAGTCACCAAGGAGGTGGAAATGAGCCCTGAGACTCTAACTGCCATTCTTGCTGTGACTGGGGAAGCCCTCTCCCTGTCCTCAAACTCAACTCGAAATCCTCCTGGTTGGCTCACTTCTCACTCTAGCCTGACATGCTCACCTGCTGCCCTATCCCCCCAAGTTCATGACTGCTTGTAAGTGCACCTCTGAGATAAAAGAGTTCCTGCTGGACCCTCACAAAGGGCTGGAGAATGGGAAGAGCAAGCAAAGCAGGCAAGAAACTCGCAGGAGTCACCCACAGTGTACGGAAAATTGAGGACCACAGATCCTCAACAAAGGGGCATTTCTGCAGTGGTCAAAAGCAGAGACGGAAGGTAAAGATCCTGGGCAGAGTCCCAAAATAGTTTCCAGCCATCTTCAGCCAATTGAGGATTCCCATGGGGCGGCGCGTGGGAGCAGCGTGGGAGCCTGAAAGTCGGGTGGCATGATGCTCTCAGCACTGGGCACTCACTCCTGTCCAGGCTGCCAAGTAGGAGGCAATAGCAACAGTGTGTGCTCTGGCTTGGTCTTTCACATACTGTGGGTAGTAGACACATAACACACTAAACAGCAAAGTGATAACCTGTGTTTATCAAGCTCAATTCCACACACCCTACATCATGGATGCTCTTGAAACCCTGGCAGGACTTGGCACACAGTCAGTGGGCATATTCCCACAGGCCACTAGTACCATTCACCCCGGAACTCCCCCAGCCTGCACCCATCCCATGGGAACAGATGATGAGACCCCCTTGTTGTGTGCCAGAGTCTTGGCCTGATCTCAGAATGAGCTCATGCACCCGATGTCTTCCTACACCATGACCTGCTGATGGAAGAGCACCTGGCCAAACTGCCCCATCCAGGCCATGTGGGACATTGCACCAAACTGGTCACCCAAGGAAACTTGGTGCGGCACCAGGAACAGGCAACTCAGTTCCCAGTGCTTGCTGGCAGTACCCAAGGCGTGCCAGAAGGACGCAGTGATTCTTCAACAGAGAACTTGATAAAAGCAAGCACAGACACAACCTCAGAGCTTTAAAAACACAGCCAGCTCAGGCTCCACTCTGAGCAGGAAGGAGGAAGATGAAGGGCTTCCTCTGGTTTTCAAGTAGCCCTGACACATGCCTACAAGATCAAGCGTCAAGGTACTAGGCTGGAAGCTTCCAACAGGACTGCGGGGCCAGGAGAATATTTGCAGGCAGGGCATAATGGAGAACACACTTGGAAAGAGCTGAAGAGAAACCACCGCACGGGAGGGGGTGTTTTCGGGAGTAAACAAACCTGCCAGCAGTCCTTCCTCCCAGCAGAGAGGGAAGCTCTGGCCCAGGAGCCTCCGGAGACACAGAGGAGGGAGGGAGCTGTACCCTCCCTGAGCCCATCTGTCCTCATCGCCTCGTCCTGCTTTGGGTGGGGGGGGACAGAACAGGTGCACTCCATGATCTCCATGCCCGCAGACCTCAGCAGCGCACTCGGTGACTACACTTCCCCATCTGCAGTGGGAGGCCAGGGGAGGAAGTGGAGGTGGAACTTGGGGGTTCTGCTCCGAGAAGAGCATGTGGAGTGAGCTCACAGCTTTCTCCTCCCCACCCACAGCATCGCCAGTGTCAACCACCCTCTGCGTGCCTCAGGGGCCTCTCACGGTCTGGTCCCAGGTGACCGCCCACTTCTCCCAGCCTCAGCAAGGCATGCCTAGCTCCCCAGGGAAGCCAATGCCGCCTGGCTCTTCTCTTTACCCCAGAAGCTGCTCCAGAAGCAACATTTTTGCCCTCCCCCAACTACTTCCTTGCCTCAAGTTCCTTGGAAGGAGGCCAAGGAACCACCCTAGCTTCTGATCTACCCTGCTGCCTCGCCCAGGAGCCCCCATCCCACGTAGGGAAGCAGAGCCCCTCCTTGCCAGTGTCCCCACCCAGGCAGTGAGGTGGCAAAGTGCGACTTCCAGCACCTCACAGAGCCTCCCACAGCTTTCCCAGGAAGCAGGCGGAGGAGCGTCTGGGGACAGGAGCAGCTCATCCACCTGCTCCCGAAGCAACCAGATTCCCCCAGCTCCCTACAGGCTCCAGGGGCCCAAGGGGAGGGTGGGGCCGAGATGGGCTAGAATGGGCTCCCTCCCTCCTAAGATAAGTCCCATCTGGTCCTGCCCCTGCCCACCTGTCCCCAGCCTTCCCCAGCCTCTCTGCTTGGAACTAGACAGCCCAGCCCCATGGAGCTGTCTCCTGCTTTGTTTTCTCTGCCCTGGACCAGCAGAGGATACTGCTGAGTAATCCCAAAATCACAGAGGGTCCCCAGCCCTGAAAACAGGGGCCAAGCCCAAGGAAACCTACTGATCCTGGTCCTTGTCAACCTGGGAGGAAAACCTGCGTTTCCTAGTAGGGGCTGATACCCCCCCAGACCCTGCCCTATCCCAAATACCCCAGCCCTGACCTTCAGACAACCGCATGGAGAAGCAGCTCAGTGCCCCTTCTCCGCTTCCCACTCACCTGGTAACATTCCCTTCCTGCTTCCCCAGACACCAAGCCACAGAGTAACAGCAGCTGCCTGCCAGATTCTCAGTCATGATGTTGCATCAGCCCCCACCCTACCCAAAATATCCTCACCCCCACCACCTCCTCTCCCCTCCAGCCATCTCCATGGTGACAGCAGCATGACTAATGACACCCTATCAGCTTCAGACTCAGGAGCGCAATTTACCCTCCCCTCTACCCCCACCCCTCCCCACCCAGGGATTTCTGCAGATTGGAAGCAAACCAACAGTGCCAGGGACATTCTCGAGAGATTTCCAGGGGCAAGGGTGGGGAGTGGGTTGCATGTCTTAAAAAACACACAGACACACAGTTCAACAAATCCAGTCCCAACTGCACCCAAACCATCCAGCTGAGAAAGCAAAAAGAATCCAAACAAAACCCACACAGGCCTGAGAATTCATTGGCCGCCCACACCCCCGCCACCCCTCCCCCTCAGCTGCTGCTACACACAGTGGGAGATTAAGGGATCACCCGAGGAGACCCTTTATTTTTATCCAATCCAGTCAGACATTTCACCCCCACCTCTCTCTCTCTCTCTCTCTCTCTCCCCCCCTCCCTCTTTTTTTCCTTCTGTCTGTCTCTCTCTCTCTCTCTTTCTCTGTCTCTCTCTCTCTCACACACACACACACACAAGCACGCACAAGGTACCTTGACAGCAGCCCCTTGTCCCCACGGCCCGGCTCCTTCACCAGCCTTTATTTCCACCTGCAAAAGAGGCCAGAGAAACTGATGAGCCAGGCTGACAGCAGGAGAGAACCGAAGTCCTTCTGCTGCACCCTCCAGCACCGCTGCAGGGGAAGAGGGAGGATGGGAGGGAGGGGGCCTCTTCGGAAAGAAAGGACAACGGGGACCATCTTCCTGCCTCCAGCTGCCGCCCAGACGCGCGGTGAAGGGGCTCATTCGCCTTCCAGTGTGTTTTTGTTTTCATTTCTCCCTTTTTCCACCCTCCCAAGATCCAGAAGGCCATTGCCCCTCCTCCTGCGTCCGGGCTAGCCTGTCCCTCCCTGCCCTACGCGCGCTCTACCTCGGCCGGCCTCCTCTGGTGCATGGGCCGGCGGGCCTCCCATTATCCCCGCCGGAGCGCACGGAGGGAGGCACTGCAGAGGAGGCGGCGGCCAGCTGCCGGCTTGGCTCCCCTCCCTGCCGCCGGCGAGGCTGGTGTGCAGGGGGCGGCGCGCTCACCAGCCAATCCCCGAGGCCGGCCGGGCGGGGGCAGGGCGGCCGGAGGCTGGACCTGCCCAGCCGGGAGGCGGGGGCGCAGCTGAGGGTGCCTCGGGCCGCGTCGGCTGCGCGCGGCTGCGGCCCAGGCCCACTGCCGGCCCCAGGCAGGCGGGGGATCCCCGGGCACCCCGTCTCCTCCGACTAGGGGACCCAGAAGGTAATGCCAGAGGCGTCCTCTGCAACTCCAGAGTCAAGTGACAGACCACGCCTGGGGTCCAGCAGCCGCTGGTGGGATTTCCCTGCCCACCACTGTCTAACCACTCCAGGACACCAACCTCACCATGTGCCAGCGGTCTCAGGGCGTGAGGAGCAACAGCCCCGGCAATCTTCAAAGAAAAAAATAAAGCCTTGGCTATAGGACCCTTTCTTTACCCCATTTTGCAGATGAGGAAACAAGGCAAGCCAAGCAAAGTAACTTACCCAAGGTGACACAGCCAGAAAACAGCAGATCTGGGACTCCAAGCCAGGTCTGTCTGGCTCTGAAGACTAGGGTTTTAACCATATGCAGCCCTACTCCTCCCTCCCTCCAGCTCCCACCTCAGAAAATAGACTTCCTGAAAGCCCACACTGCCTATGGCTCAAAGCCTCACCAAGCCAGCCTCGCCCCACCCCCACACGAACTCACCCACGCCTCACCCAGGGATAACTCATCCCTGCCTGAGCATACCCCACCCCGAGATAGCCTCACCACCCCCCCCAACACCCCCTTCCTGATGCTCTCTCTTCTCTGACCAGGGCCATAGGAGCCCCCACCCCAACAAGCATCAGGGCTTCCCATCCCTGGGAAAAGCTAAGGATGGAAGGTGGGTCCAGACCCCAAGAGCTCCAGCCTCCAGTTTCCTGGCTCTGAGCCTTTGAAAGAGGCAACGCCCAGGACACTGGAGGGCAGAACAGAGTGGGGTGAGGAAGGCCCGGTATTCCCCTCCTGGATTTAATTCCTGGCATCCCTGGCACATCCTGCTCTACCCCATGCCCTCCTTGTGGCCAAACACCCCGAGCCTCCACCTCCCAGGAAGGGGATGTCACAGACTCTGGTCCTCACATGTCTGGTTGTGCTCCTGGCTCCTCCCCAACTTAGATGCAGGGCCCTGGTGCTGGCACCTGAGCCTCACTCTGCTCATCTGTAAAACGAAACTACAAAGAGCAGTGACCTCATACACAGATGTGAAGGTTCTGTGGAGAAATGCAGCGCACCGCCTGCACGGGGTTAAGTGCTGCTTGCGACCATCGCTCTTAGTTTGTGGGAGAACTCATTCGGGGCTACTTCTCGTTTCACAGATGAAGAAGCTGACACGAGAGAGAAGTGAGTCAGAGCAAGTCAGGATGTGTGACAGCCTGTGTCAGTGATGTGCTCTGCTACCAGCTCCACTGCAGATGCCCAATAGCTGCCCCACCCTGGGGCCCCAAAGGGCAACTCAGCCGGGATAAGATGCCCGAGGAGAGGCAGTGAAGCTCACCTCTGGTGAGGGGATTCCAGGAGGTGCTGGGCCCACACCTTCACCACCCCTGGGACAAAGGGCAGCACTGCTAGGCTCCCCTCTAGGACAGGTGACATGCAGGGCAAGGAGCGGTGTCCTGAGGAATGGCTCAAGATAGGAAAAAAATGGGCTTCTGCGCCCCTTGGCCCTTACCTCTGCCAGGCCAAACAAAGTCCCTCCTTTATCCTGGTCCCAAAAACCCTGGCCCCACCCACCCACCGCAGGGTCGGCTGCTGGATCAGAGCAACTACCACCACTTGGACAGTACAATTAATACTGTTGCTGCTGCGGCTGCCACAGTTTATCAAGCCCCTGCTATGTACCAGGCTCTGTGCCAACCATGTCAGTAGGAGCATCTCATTTGAATTACTCCACACACAACCTTGTCTCTTCTGGGGAAAAGGACTTAGAGATAGATGTTGATCATATGCCCACATAACACACAGCTGTTGAGCAGTAGGCAAGAATTCCAATCCAGGCCTTTCTCCTCCCAGCTCTCGAAGCCCAGGGAAACGCAAAGAGGGATGGGGTCACTTGAACTCACCCACTTACCTTTAAGCTATGGGTCTGAGAATAGTATCGGAAACTTGGAGATACTGTTCCTTGCCTGGGTCCCCCAACCCCTCCCCTAAGGTAGTGCAAGGAGCAACGCTTCCTCCGAAGGTTACCTCCCTCTGCCGCTCGACAGCGCATCCAGCCCCTGTGAGCATCACCTACTTCTCCCAGGGCCTGAGCGGAGCAGTGCAGGGCCTCTTCCAGAGCACCAATCACAACCAAGTTCAGTTATTTATTTACACGGCAGTCTTCCCCACGTGGGCGGGGGCCCTGTCTTCCCCACGTTACTAGGCTCTGCACAGAGCTGGAATGTGCTGAGCCGAGTTTCTACGCAAGGAGGGAGGAGAGGCAGGGGGTTGGGCAATACAGCGGCCACTTTCCTGGTCAGCTTTCCCTCAGGTCCCCAGGAATCAGAGAGACACCTCTTCTCCTGGGAGGTGAGGACCTGGCACAACTGAACTAGAGCTGAGTCGCAGCTTGTTCACCTCAGCCCACATCTTCCTTACCAACCTACGGGAGCCACCCTGACGTGCCGCTTCACCAACCCCCACCCCGATAGCTCAGCCCTACCTCAACCACAGTCCCTGGCCTACCCCCCTGCAGATACCCTACGGGGAGCCCATGGTCCCTGAGGAGTCCCACCTGCACTGTCACTGTCCCACCCCTGGCACCCTGCCTTTTCGGGGGCATCTGGAATGCCAGGGCTCCAAGGAGTCACCGAGGTGCATGCTGGGGCCACTCTCCACACCCAACCCTGTCCCGTCTCTATCTGCTCCTCTTTCTACTTTTAAGCCTTCACAGTGACTGACCCAGAGGTGTGTGGGACCCTTCTGTGTGGGGGCCGAGGGTGCCTACACACCTTCCATCCGGACCCCTGGTCCCCACTGCACTATCCACAGGAGGAATGGGGCCACAGCCCTCACCACCGGGAGAGGCGAATAAATTCACTCCCTCTCAAACACACAAAATACCCCAACACTGAGGACCTCAAGGACACAGATACCCACAGGCCTGAACCTATGCAGATATATAAAGACGAGGGAATGGAACACATTCAGACACAGACCAAGCAACAACCCCATGCCAGACCCTGTATTTGGAGTAAAATGTACCCCATCTCATTTAACCCTCAAAACAAACCAATGAGATAGGAATTATTCAAGCCCATTTTACAGATGGAGAAATCAAGATACAGAGAGGCTAAGCATCTTGCTCAAGGTCACACAGCTAGAAAATGAGTGGGGTTCTCGCTGTCCCCTCACTCGTAGCTATTCAGTCCGTGCTGCTCTGTGTGGCCCTATGACGTTCATGGCAACCTACCTCTTCCGGAGTTGGCAGCGGGTAGATGGACTTCTCTTCCCTGGCCATGGCTGTGTCCTGAACGAGGTCACTCCCCACAAAGCTTTACTTCAAAGCTCAGTTCAAGCCCACTTCCTCCAGGAAGCCTTCTCGAGTTACTGCAGTCCTCTGCCAGCCGACAGCACTTCTAATGTTTCTTATTTGACACTTGGAATTGCTATTTGTCTCTCTGGTGTCCTGCCTCTGCAACCAGAATGGCCAGAGACGTGCCTTTCCAAAGCCCCTACGGGGTTTTGCCCAACATTCCCACACTGAAGGCACTTGGAATCGACTGTGGGGGAAGCCTGTGACCTCTTTCCCTTCCTTCTTCATCACACAAAGGATCCTGCCAAAGAAACCCAACACCCCCTCCACCTTCAGATCCTATGTTTGAAGTCCCTGGTGTCCACGCATCAATTTCCACCCAAGTAATTGCAGCCCATCACACACATCATCCCTTATATTTGAAACTCTCTGCGGTTGTCATGGGAACTGCCTTTGCCTTCATTCACTGATCAGGCCTCACAATTAGCTTTGGCAGCGGAAGTCTGTGTCAACAGCAATCTCAGGGAGGAAGATGAGGAGGAGGAAGCAGAGGAGTGGCAGCAGCGGTAAAAGAAAAGGTGTTCCTCCCTGGAGATACCGCGGAGCCCGTCTGAACGCAGGCACCCAGGAATGTCCGCGGAAACAGAGTCGGAGCCAGCCAGCAGCCTCGCCTGTGCGCCTCAGCGCCAACAGGCAGGACGCACCCGGCCCCGCAGGCTCACAGGCGGCAGCTGTGGCCCTGTCGGTACTGCCATACCCTCCTAGACGCTTGTGAGGTCTTACGGTTTTTGAACCTCATTAGGGCCTCCCCACCCCACATTCAACAGCCCAGGACCACCAAATGTTCCACCAAATGTTCCAAAAGGCATCAAGTAAGTGACACGGGACCTTGAGAGGCAGGATGGGAAGGCTGAATGGTTTAGAAACCTGGGAGCAGCCTCTTCACAACTTCTGAGAGGAATTAACAGAGAGAGTCTTCTTACCTTCCACCTGAAGGATCCAGGGATACCTGCAGGCAGCCCCCTGTAACCTGCGTTCTTCCATACCCCTGCCACCAGTGACCGAGCATTCAAGCATTTGGGTAGCATTTCTACACACCTCAGGCTCAGAGGACATGCCTTCCTCCTCCTGGAAGTCCCTCCCTTCCCACCCTCCTACCCCCCACCACGTCCTTCACGTATCGCTATACCGAAATTCTTAAAACATGTCCCTTCGCTTTCCCACCGGGCTCTCTGGGCCCGAAGATGACTAAAGCCTGGTCTCTGCCCTCAAGGCATCCCTCCCTTGTAGCCCTACCAGACTGCACTGTAATTATTTGTTTCCACGCTCATCTCCCTCCACAGACTGAAAGCTCATTAGGGACAGAATACATGCTGCCTCCTCTTTACCCATAGCTCAGGCTCCGCCACAGCCTTGCACACAGCCAGTCCCAGGCGAGACTTGCTGAATGAGGCTGGGAAAGCAACTCACGGGTCTACAAGTTAAAGCAGATGACGTCCTGCCTTGGGAAACTGGAGCAACGCCAGAGAGAGGAGCTGCCCTCCCCAGCACATTCCGGGGATACTGTAGGTCCTGGGACGGAGAAAACATTCCAGGAAGATGTGTCTCCTCCCTGTCCTCCTAGCACCAGCTCTCCTCCTCCCGATGGCACCCTGTTCTGAACGGGAACACAGTGCAGACAGGACCCAGCCCTCACAGGGAGAGCCTGCCATCCCTCTCTCTTCTAGGGCTCCAGGGTCATTCTCAGCATCCACGAGGGAGCTGGGGCACCCAGAGCTTGCTCGTGAAGGGCACAACAATCAATAAAAAGTAAGACGGAAAAAAAAAAATGAGACGAGAGGGTCACCTGATGTCCTCCCCACAAGGACTGGCTTAGAAGTAGAACAGACTCTAGTCCAGTACCTTGTTACTTGGTTTGGACCCAGCATTTCCGCACCCTTTCCTGAGGCTTCCTGGTGGTATTTGGGAGAAGTGAGAAACTACCAGGCACATGCAGCCTGGCAAATGCCTGCAAATGACTCTACCCAATGTAACTTCCCCTCCGTTTGGAGAATCTAGAAATTACTGCTTTGCCAGTAGTGGGAGGAGCATTAGTCTGCCCACAAAAGCTCTGGGCTGGGTGCGGGAACATGGGGCACGATGGGGTTGGCGCTTGTATGGGTGAGAGCAAGCAGCGCAGGAACAGAGCTCGTGCAACCTGAAGCATGCGGACAACCCCCAAACCTGCAGGCACCTGGTCTCCAGCCAGTCACCCCCCCACTGGGTTGTGGCTTTCTTTTTTCCCCTCCCTCAGTGACTAATAAAAACTTAGGTTATCAGATTTCTTATGCAAATAACAGGAGATGAGGCTACACAGGGGCGTGTGCCCTCCAGGTGTTCCTGCAGACACTCCGGCAGCAGCCACTGCAACCTTCAAGGACTCTCCCCAGAACAGCAGCTGGACTGCAGCAGGGCTCCAGGTAGGTGAGAAGGTCCCTCCCTGAGTGTCCTGCCCTCAATGCACAAAAGAGCTGAAAGAAGCGATGGAGAGCTAAGTGGGGAGTTAGTGACAATTCCTGAGACCCCAGATCTGGTCTTCCAACTCCCCCGGACATCTCACTACCTTCTAGAATAAGAGGCCCAAGGCACAGAGGTGATGCCCAAGGGTCTGTGCAGAGGTTAAGTTTGGGGCCAAAAGTAAACTTGGTCTAGCTTCACCAGGGCTTCTGGTCAAGCCTGTGGGTGGGAGAGGCCACTTTCCGCCAGGGAGCTTTGGAGAGAGCCGTTGGGTGGAGAGCCACGCCTCACTTCTCTTGCTATTCTTTCCCCACAGCAGATAATTAAAACATAGCCATGCCCAAGGAGAAGCAATGAACTTCACTGTGGGTTAGAACCAAGGAAACCACTGTCCCCTCCCAACCCCTCACCACTTACCTTGGGGTGGGGACAGGGATAGCAACCCAAAATATCCTGAGAGCAGGCAACCAGGACAGTTATTTCCCCAACCCAGAAATGTTATCTGCACACTCAACTCACAAGCCACTTCGAGCACCTGAAAGGCAGCTAATGCGACGCAGTTACTGACTTTAATTTTACTTAATTTGAATTAATTTGAATGTATTTACTTATTTTTTTTAGAGAGGGGAAAGGAAGGAGAAAGAAGGGAGAAAGAAAGGGAGAGAAACATGAGAGAGAGAGAAACACTGACCGGTTGCTTCTCGTGCGCACCCCAACTCAGGACCGAACCTGCAACCTAGGCATGTGCCCCGAATGGGAACAGACCTGGTGATTTTTCACTGTGCAGGACAATGCCCCACCAACAGTTAGGGATTAATTATTTTGAACTTATATAGCCACATGTGGCTAATGGCTACCATACCGGGCAGCTCAGGTAGAACATGCTTGTTATATTTGGAAAGGTCATGAATACTCTTGAGAATCTACTGAAAATCATGGGCCCTTTTCCCTGAGAAAAGATTCCCCTGCACACTCACACCATTTGGCTGAGGTTTTCAGAAAGTTTACAGATTCTCTTCCCACGTAGGTCTGAGATCAGGTATGTGTATAAGATTGTCTAGAACCTGACAAAAACTTTATGGTCTAAAGGACATGTTTCTCCTGCAATGTAGTTATCTGAGGACTGTGAAAATAGCCTTGATATTATACTTTACATAGTTTTAGCAAGAGGCACCAAGTGTGGAAGCCTCCACCCAACAGAGGATGTCCTCATGACATCCCTGCCAGTCAGCACCCAGCCTCTACCGAGAAACAGGAAACACAGCACCGCTGACGGCTTGCTCTTCAGTTTTGGAACAGCTACGAATGTTAGACAATTCTATTTTCTAGCATGAGGTTCAGTGTGCCTGGTTATAACGTCCACCCACTAAAAATTGTTCTGCACACTCCTCTACATAACGGAATTGACTCTTTCTTCCACTCAAGGGGTGCCTTTGCCTACAGTCCTCTACCCATTTCCAAGCTGAACAGGCTGGTTTCCTTCAACTGTCTCTCATGTGACCACTTTGACAGATCTCCTCAATACAGGCCATCAACATTCTTTTTAGAGTTTCAGCTCTTCCCACCTGCTAGAAAGGCAGCATTCGCATTTATTTCTTCTCTTTTTTAAAGCAAGTACTCAACTTTGGATTTATCCTAATTAAAGTCCATCAAGTTTCGTTGGGGCCCACTATCCCAGATGGCCCCAGTCTCCTTCACCCCTTGATCTATTATTCAGCTTCACACCTGCACCCCCGCCACCCTACCTACCCACAGACCTAACACACCTATTCCCTACCTACGTTTTAGGAGGAAGGCACACGTGCCTTCAGCGGCATAAGTCCCCAGGTCCTTCCTTGAGTCCCAAGAATCTGTGAACACTCCCTTCCTCTTCCCAACCACCATCAGCTACTACCTTCTCAGGGGCCTCCAATGTCCTGAGTCAGGCTACTGAGCAGCAGGCGTCTGAGAGCCCTTTCCTGACTATTTTCAGAACACACACAGGTTCCTAAAGAGTTTAATTGGTAACTCACTAAACTAGCAGAAAATGGACTCCTGAAGAGCAAAAAACCTGCTATAAATCTCAAGAGGTTCTGGTCTCCCTGGCCTGCAGAGTGAAGAAATGGGCTGGGTCATCCTCCTTAACCCTCTGGGCAAGTGGAGGTCTTTCACTTGTTCGTTAAGACTTATTTCTGTCCTCTTCTCCAGGCCCCCTCCCTGCCTCCAGTCTCTAGCTCCTCAAGCGCTCGTGGACATACAGACCACCTAGGAGTCTGGTGAAAGTGGAGAGTCTGGCTCACAAGGCCTAAGCCGAGGCCAAGTGATGTCACTGCTGCTACTCCACTGACTAACAAGGTGGGAGTATGGGTGTGAACCATTCAGGAGCCCCAAGACTCAGGTAAGCAGTGTGCAGAAGAGTCCAGGCAGGTGCCTGTCACCTCAACTCTCATCTGCATCAGAGGACTTCCACTCTCACTACGCAGTAGGTACCCCTGGGAGCCCCAGCCCACTTGGGTGCACCCCAGACCAATTAAATCAGATGGGGAGGGGTGGATCCCAGGTGATTCCTATGTGGAATCCCTGGTCCACGTGGTCGATAAGAAGATTGAAACAAATAAATAAATTTGAAAAAATAAATAAAATAAATACATGTGGGAAAAAAGAAATAGAACCAAGGTGCCCTGACCGGGTAGCTCAGTTGGTTAGAGCATCATCCTGAAACACCAAGGAAACATACAAGTATCAACCAATGAATGCAGAAATAAGAGGAACAATAAATCGATGTTTCTCTCTCTCCCCCTCCCTTCCTCTCTCCAAGAAGGGAAGGGAAGGGGAGGGGGGAGGGGGGGAGGGGAGGGGAGGGAAGGGGAAAGGAGGAAAGGAAAGATTGAACCAGGGCAGTTACACCAGTGCCATCTCTTCAAGATGACTTTAAATAAAAAACTGGCCCTCTGATCTGTCCAAGAAGCTAGCAGGAGATACCCCCATTTATCTGCAGAAATGCAGATGTTATGCTGACTGGGCTGCTTTGCAAAAAAAACACAGGGACTCCCAAAGCACACCACCTGCCTTTTTAAAGCTTCACAGATCACCTTTTTTACACTCTGGTCTAGAGCTATCAAAAATTGACATCAAACTTGTAATTTATAGCTTTCAAAATCTCTTCAAAAAAACCGAACTTTTAGCCTGGCTCTGGTATTTTAGCCCCTTTCAATCATCAAAATTCATAAAGACGTCACCCCACAGACACTCAGACTCAGGCAGACAGCTGGCTCTGCTTTCCTAACCACACACGCTTCATTCAGCTCTTTCCCGTTATACCTGTAACACGACAGGGACCCAATGGCTACTCTCTCTGTATCATTCATTGGTTCTGCTCCCTGAAGTTGTAAGCCTACCCCTTCCTTCTCGTTCTTGCTGGGAGTAATAAAAGGCTTTTATTGTCTTGAGTATTTTCCACCAGCCTCAGCACATCTGGTCACTGGAGTTCCTGACACTCCTCGTAAGCGGTCAGGCCACTCTTGAATCTGCCTTCGGTGTCACGCACCCCTTTCCGCACGAGGAGCATGCAGCAGCCATGCGGCACACAGCCAGTTCGGCTCTCCCCCCCTCCCACCACCTTCCTCCTCAGGACACCATTCAGGACTGTTCCTTCAGCATTTCCCTTTTAAAGAGCAATCTTAGCCCTCCAGCTAACTTCCCTTTTAGAGTCTGTGGCCATGGGGTTACAAACTTTTTTGAAAAACAATATGAAGAACAATTGTGTAAAGTCTATGGTAAACACCTCTCCTTGCTCAGCCTTCTCGCTCGCCTCACCACCGCGAAGATGGGGTCCCTTTCCCTAAAGTCTCAGCACTTCGACTTCACCCATCAATTCTCCCCTTGTTGACTGAAAGAATCCCTCCTCACAGCCTCTATCTTCAGGAAGACAGATCTAACGTCAGACGAGGCAAGAATCCACCAGCTGCTCTGATATTGTTGAGAGATCCCTAGTTCCAAGGTATCTTGTCTCAAAACTGGCACACAGTGCTGTTTCAGCCACTTGGCTGAGGGTCAGGCAGTGTCTCACACCATATATATTCCGATTTCTTTCCATTGTCACTGATAACATTCTCAGTCATGCTTCCACTCTTGTGCATACATCTTCCAGTACAGTTCCCCCCACCCTCCACAAAGGGCTTTTCTCCCACTCTATCAGGGCGTTCACTTTCCTTGCCCATGAGCAACTTTTCAGTCAGGCCCAGGACTAGAGTGCTCCTTGTTCCTGGTGTGCAGCCTCCTCCCCAGCAGAGAGGCTGGCAAACTCCTCCCTCCTTCTACCTGGCCCCACAATTCTTATATGACCATGTTAGGAAATGTCTTGAGATAAACATTTAATTGGAATTGCATCTTTACAATTACAACCCAGAGGCTCACTAATGAACAACTGTTTATGCATAAAGATTCATTCTTTTCTAGATGCTCTATGAATGTTCTGTCACCATGCACTGATTACCTACTATGTGTCAGACATTATGCATACTTGATCTCAATTCTCACAGCAACCCTGCAAAAAAAAAGGGTTACCGCATCTGACAAATGAGAAACCTGACACTCAGGAGCGTGAGCAGCACACAGCTGGCTTCAGGTCCTGAGACCACTGTGTCTCCACCCCCACCTAATTGGACTTTTCAGATCAGCTGTCCTGTGTCACAAGCCACCACTCAGGTAAAAAGAATGTGGCGGTCAAACAGCCTCAGGCATCAACCCAGGATCTAAGTACTTCCTGGAACTAAGAAGGAAGACTATGGTATAGGCATGAACCCCTTCAGGTGTTACTGCACTTTAGGACCCAGAGAAGTAGGCACCTGCCTCTGGTGGGAGGGCCCACTCTGGGAGCTGTCTCCAGCCTTAAAATGCTGAAATTCCCTCCTGAGTAGAGGGGCTCCACAGCACCGCCACACCTCCCCTCCCCCACAGGGAAAAGAGCGAGGAGCAGAGAAGGAAGCCGGGAAACCCAAGATAATACTGAGCTGCGTACAGGATGATACAGAGCAGCTGTCAACAGATAGCTCGAAGGAAGCCGGGGGAGGTGGAGACAGGCTGGAAGGAAGGAAAGGGTGCCCAGAAGGGAAATACCAGGGAGCAAGGATGCAGGGACATGGTCTGATTCCTAAGAGACTCCTGTGTCTTGTTCCATTTGAAGAGTCAGGGCCAAGTTCTAAAGTTCTATTCCTAAGCCAAAACCAAAGAAAACTCAGGTGCCAGGAATGCATCTCCTCCTTCCCCAACTTCCCCAAACCCGAGACTTGTTCCCTGCTCCAAGGCTGCTGAGATCTAATGGGGGCCGGCACACACTGATTATGGAGCTCCTTCGCCGTGGCAGAGCCTCCAGGCACGTCAGCACTGCTAGAGGGGCATCGTTCAACGCAACTAGCCTGGACAGTGGTTCCCATGTTTTCAGCCTTCTCGGACTGATAAAAAAAAATTAGGGAGTCAGATACTAGGTATCCTTTTGTACTTTGCTAAGGTGTCTTTTAACAAAAAAAGATCAACTTTCTATCAACACCTTCATTTCATAAAAGAAACCAATGTCACGCCAATAAGGCCAATTTTTTAAAAAGAGCACATTTTAAACATTAAGGAATAGAAAGGAGCTAGTATTAAAACAAAGCAATCCTCTTTTAGTCATAGAAAATTAGCTTTAAGAAAAAGCTCACTCCATTGTCTCCTTTCCATTATTTCTCCAGAAACTGATAGGCACTGTCATGGGCCATCATGTGGACCTTCTGTCCCGGGATCCTGCAAGCCGCCGGCCGCACTTTCCCTGACCCTGGGGGCCGGGGGAGCAGCCGACCATGGCAAGGTCCGCAGCCATGCAGACTTCGCTCAGCAGGGTTGTCTCTAAGCCCCAGCCAACACAGATCCCAGGTATCTTAACCACGACCACCCAGCGGCCCAAGCCGGCAGCTCACACACAGGATGACAGGACCCTGGCCTCGCTCCAGCCCCTTTCACTCAGGTCTGCCTCATCGCTGTCGAAAGAGGCGCTTAAACCTGGTTCACAGGGGCCAGTGGTTCCAGGGACATCCAGGCTTAGAAAGCTCAGCCCTCTACCCTTCAGGTTTGATTACGGGAGGAATGGAATGAGACAACGGGTGGAGAAGGGGGTGAATGCTGGAAGGAAGGAAGCAAAGGAACGCAGCTTTACAAACTAGACCGGGCAGGTTCTCTTCACCCCAAAACACCAGAATTCCATGCCCAGGAGCAAAACTCACCGCTGACACCATCCCCCTGTCAGCAACAACCCACGAGGCACTGGTCCAGCGGGATGACAACCACCCCTCCCCCAAACACGAGCAACAGAAAGGGTCTGTACGCTTCTCCCAAGTTGGGGTGGGAGCTGCAAATGTGATCCAGATGTCTGCTTTAACCAGAGGCTGGGAAATAGGGCACCGAGTCTGTGATCCCCAGACCATGATGTGCTACTTCCACTTGGAGTGGACATGAGAAGGTGAGACGGGGCAGAAACATCCTGGCAACACCCACTTGCCTCCCCCCAACACTTGGATCATTCTGTCTAGCCACAGGACCACAGCCACACCAAGCCCATGGCACAGCTCTGCACCCAGCGGTCAAGAAAACCTGAGCACCAGCCACCAAGTCCATCAAAGCCACAGGTGCCCTAGCCCTCAGAGGCACAGGGGCTCACAGCTGAAAAGGGCTTCAAAAACCATCAAACACAACCCCTCCATTTCCCCAGAGAGAAGACAGGCGCAGAGAGAGGGCCCCGTCTTCTAATCCCCTGGACAAATCAGTGGCAGAGCCAAGGAGCCCCACAGACAGCGCAGGCCTCCGTCTCTGTCCAGCAGCAATTCCACTGCCTGGAGCGACCTCAGCCGCTACACCGTGCCTCCAGAGCTGCTGAACTTCGCTCGTCCCTGCTTCTGCCAACTCTCCGCTGTCGCGGCTGCCACCAACCTCGCGGAAGGGAAAGATGGCCAGTGCAGGGTCAGCGCCTCTTCACGTCCCTCCTTTGATCTCATCCCAACTCCTCCTTCCCTCCTTCTACCCCACTACTCTAAATAAAGGGAGTACTCCTCCCTGAGGTTGACAGTCTCTCAAAAGCACATCATTCATTCATTCAATTAGTATCTGAGTGCTTCTGACACACCAAGGAACTGAGCCAGGTCCTGAAACACAGAGATAAACAGTCTTTGACTTCAGAAAGTACTTAGTAGGAGAACCCAAATCTTGGGTTTCTCATTTAATTCCCAAGCAGTTTCAACTGGCTCTCCTGCTGTTTTTCTGAGAAAAACGATGGTACCCAGGAAAAGGGTTCTGCAAAGAAATATCCCACCCCCTCAGGGCAGCATAAAACCACTGCAAATTTTTCTTTCCAAACGCCATCAACCTCCATCCCTTACCTGACACCATCGCTTCCCACATCGCCCAAGCATTGGTATGACACTGAAATACATCTAAGGCTTCCAGCAGGACAAGAAATTTCTAGAGATAAAACTCGACATCACCGTCCAGGGACAAATGCCGACATCAGAGATGAGGGTGCTAGCTCAGAGTCCTCTGCGACCCAGTTACTCTATTATAAGTCATCAGCCTGGCAAAGGAGCCCAAGGCAGCTTCCAATGACACTAACACTCGAAGTTGGACCAAGAGGCTCAGAATGAGTGAGCGGGCTTAGCCGTCTTTAACAAGACCCCTGGGACTACAGCACCCTCAAGAAAGAGGTGGGGCAGCCAAGCACGGGCCAGCTTACCTCCTTGAGAAGCCCCACTTTCTTCTTCAGCACCTCACACTTGCGCAGTTTGCAGATTTGGTGTGTGCGGCGGTTGGTACAACTGGTGCAAGCCCCACAGTTCTCCAGCCGCCGGCAGGGCTCACAAGTACCACACCGTTTTCGTTTCTTTCGCCCATCTCCACCCCCTCGGAGTTGAGGTTCGCTCCCAGCCACTGGGAGCCCAGACTCCTGGAAGCCCCCTACCATTACCTGGCCCTGAGGGAAGTCATAAAGGCCTGGCAGGTCCGGCTGGACTGCCAGGGGCACCTGAAACTGGCTCATGACGCGGCCAGAAGTGGGGGCATAGGTGCCAGGGCTGAGCCACAGTCTAGCTTCCTGCCTGCTACAAAGGCCACCGACAGGTCCTTCTTTCCTAAAACAGTCAAGAGTCTACAAGGTGAAGGCAAGTAGTTCCAGTCTCTGGGGTGGGCACTTCTTCTCAACCCCTCTTCACCTCCTCTGCAGCAGTCTGATAGGGCTCAGTTGGGGGCCACTCTCCCACTTGCTGGGGCCCAGGGTCTGGGGGAGGACAGCAGCAGCAGTACCCAGAGGAGGGGTCATCTTGACTGGGTGGGCTCTTCACCCTCACCCACCCTGTACCCAGGCATGAGGTGAGCAGGTGTGTGATGGGGACAGAGCAGGGTGAGGAGTTTCTCCTGATATTTCTCCTCCCAGGTCAGGATGATGAAGGCAATGCTGCCTGAAAGAGACAGAAAGGGGAAGCGCATCACTCAGGGCTCAGGGACAACCTTCACGTGTTAACCTCTTCCTGCTTCTGGGAAAAGAGAAAAATGGGGGAAGAGAGAGGGCTTGTTCAATGAAGTTCTGTCCAGAACCCCTGGCAGTGCCCCGTAGCACCCACTCCCTGCCTGAGGGAGGAGGCTGAAGGCCTAATGGGTTGTTAAGTGGACTTAAACGATGAAGTGAAGGTGGTCAAGGGGACTTATGAGAAAGTTGCCCTCTGTCCCACCCCCACGGGCCTGGAAGAGTTTCACCCAAATTCCCACACACGCCCCCTCACTGGAGGTCGCTGGGGCCTCCCCAACGGAGCAGAGCTTTCAAAATAAAGTTTGATGAGAGCTGCGCTCGGCGGGGCTGCCCGGGCGCCCCAGGCGCCCCCGGCACGGAAACGGCCAGGAGGGGGGTCGCGCCTAGGGTAGCCCTCGCTGGCCGCCCGACCGCGCCCCCCACCCCCGCCCGCGGGCCAGACTGGGGAGGACGGCCCGCTCAACCAAGGGGGCGCGGGGAGGGGGACGCAAGGAGGGGGGCGCGCTCCAGCTCGGCCCGGGCCGCGCGCGCGCCGCCGCTCTGGCTCCTTTGTTCTGGGGCCTCGGCCGCTCGGCTCCGGCGGCTCCGCAGCCCCCGCCCCGCCGCCCCCGCCCGGCTCCGCCACTCTGTGACCCGTGGCACTCCCGCCCCGTCCCCCGCAACAAAGTAGCGGCCCCCCCCAATGGCCGGCCCCCGGGCCGTCCCCTCCCCCGGGGCTGGGCCCCTCACGCCTCCCCGCCGCCCCTCCCCCACCCCGGAGCCGGAAAGGCACCGACTACACCGACCTGCCCGCCGCCTCCGGGGCGGAGCGCACAAAGGGGCAAAGTTTCCCGGCCCGCGCTGCTGCCACCACCGTCGCGGCCGCCGCCGCCGCCTGGGGCGCCCGCCTCCTAGAGCGCCTGGCCCAGCCGAGCTCAGCGCGCGGAGCCCCCCGCCCAGGCCGAGGAGGGGACGGTTCAGGAGGAAGGAAGAGGCAGCGGCGGCCGCGGCGGCAGCAGCAGCAGCAATGAAGGCGTCCGCGGGACTCCCCGCCCCCCGCGCGCCGCGGCACGTGCTCGCCCGGGGACTCCCCCGCCCGGGAGGGCGCGCACGTGCGGCCCCGCAGAGCCCCGCCGGCCTCGCCGCAGCCCCCTCAGCCGGGCCTGGGGCTGCGCGAAGGGGGCAGTTCCCGTGGAGGGGGAGGGGATGGAGCGGGTTACCCACCAGCGGGTGGGGGCAGGGTCCCCTGCTGCCGCGCCTCTGCACCTGCAGAATCTCCCCACCCCCGCGGTCGACCCTTCCTAGACCCGGCCACCCCCGTTGGGTGGCCGCCCCCGCTCTCCGGTGCTTCTGCAGCCCCGGCAGGCGAAATGGGCCGTACGGGGTGGGGCAAGCAGACCTCCCAGCCTAGGCCCTCTCCGAGCCGGCCCGAGGTCCCCACTTCCTGCCACTCCCTGCGGGCCCGAGCGGTCTGGGATGACCCTGGCACCTTCGGGAGCCCTGAGCTCCCGACCCGACTGACCCCCCGCCCCCGACTGCTGCTCGCTCATTTCGACGCAGGACAATGGGGGACATCGCGCGTTTGCGTACCGAGTCAGCCTGGCCGGCAAAGAGAGGGTACCCGGGGACAGGGGCCGCGCGGGCCGGCTGTGGGGCACCTTCGCGGGGGTCACGGCCGAGCGCCTTGCCCAGGCGGACCCCAGAACCCTGCCATCGCGAGCCTCCCCCGCGCGGCGCTCGGCTCTTTCGCGTCGAAAACAAAGACTAATCCGATACCCCCGCCCTGCCTCTCAGAGGAGGGGGAACGGGCGCGTCGCGGAGGGTAACCGAGGAGGACAGCGTTCAGGAGGGGCTAGGACAGCTCGGAGGGGACCATGGCGCAACCGAGCCCTGTAACCAGGAGCAGACACTTTGAAAAGTCACCCCGGGATATTTTTCAGGCAGGGGACAAGGGGCAAGGCACAAGAATATTTCCAAGTTGCCAAACAGCCCCTTCTCTCTGTTGCTTTTTTCCCTCACCTGTTGTTCAGGCCAAGTTGGAAATTCCAGGTTAGATTAATTCAACTCCACCCCTCTGGCCTGACTGCCAGGCTGGTGCCTGCAGCTGCTTTCCACCTACCTGGGTTGCTGGGGAGAAGGGTGGGTCTGTAACACACACACACGCGCGCGCGCGCGCGCGCCCGCGCTCTCGCGCGCGGGCAAGTCCTGGCAGAAACAACCACGGGCGGACTGGCCTGACCAGTTTGGGCGGTGCTCACGGAGGCAGGTACCTGGCAGGCGTCCCCTCCAGGCTGAAGCTAACAAGTCAGCTAGAACTGGAAAAAGAGCATTCGGTCGGCTGTTTAGAAAAAGAAAAAAAAAAAGTTACTAATCTGTAGTAGCGCTGTCCAAGACAGCCCTAGGGGGTCGGAGAAGCCCGGGTGCTGTCTGGAGCTTCCCTTGTAGCATGCTTAATTTTGACAGCCTGCTCCTGTGGCAAGGTTGTCAGCTGTGGGGTGCGTGGTGAACATGGCTGCAATACCTACTTCCTACCCTGGCCTTTGAGAGAACTGAAGTGTCTATTCAGGGAAGTAAGTCTAGAACTGAGAAGAGAAACCAATAGAGTGTAATTTTCAATCAAACATGAGAACAGGTTATGGACTCGTGATTGTTTGTAATGTTATAATTGTTTAATGTTTTAAATAATTTTATTTTTAATAAAAATTATATTAAATAAAATGTAGAAAATTCAGAGACTAAGAAGACAAACTTCACCCCAATACAATATTGAACCATTTGCTACATTTCCCTCTAGCCTTTTCTGTGTGTAGTTTCCTTTTTTAATAAAATGGTTGTACTCACACTGATTATACAATTTGCTGTCCTCTTTTCATTTAACATTATATCATAAGCATTTCCCTATTTGTTACACAATCTCAAAAGAGACAGTGTGACAACGAGGTGAAGGCATTGACTTAGGAGCCAGAGAGCTTGGGTTCCAGACCTGGCTTTGCCACTTGCTAGCAGAGTGACCTTGGACCAGATATTCACCATCTTCCAAGAGAATGCAAGTAAAGTACTTAACATAGGGCTTAATAAACAACAACGATTATTGCTTAATCTATAGAACAACCTTGTGAGGTAGATACTATTATTAAGTCCATTTTATAGATAAGGAAACAGATTAAGTAACTTACACAAGGTCACTCAGCTAGTAAACTGTAGATTCAGAACCTGAGCCTGGGATCTTTCCTCCTGTATTCTTTCTTGGTGAGTGGTACCAGCAATTTCCTATGCCAATTTACTCTTCACCAACTGTCTGTGAAAGGGTCATTTCACATAACCCCCTGGCTTAGGTAACTAGGAGGCTGCTGGTGCCATTCACCAAGACAGAGTACTGGAGGAAAGATGCGTGGGGACACCGGTGCAGAGATGAGTGTGGAGTTGAGGAGGCATGGTCTGAGCTGCAGCACACGCGTGGACCCCTGTCAGCGAGGCCTCAGGTATGGAGGAGCTCACCAGGAGTGTCCATGGAGAGTGAGAGGAAAAGGCAGCCAGAACAGCTCCCCAGGGAATACCAGCTCCTGAGGGACAGCGTCTGACAAGGAGTCAGCACTTAGAAGGAAGGGGCTGCCTGCCACTGAGGCAGGAGGGAAAGCAGGCCCAGGCAGGAGACCTGCCTGTCAAGTCTTCCCTACTGCTTCTCCCCTGGAACCTTGCACCTTGGCAGCCTTGCTGCTCTTGCCTTCTGTCTGAGGAAACCTCTTCCCATGTCACCCTCTCCCAGCTACCTCTTCTACCTGCCAAATTCCCACTCATCCTCCAAGTCTCCACAAAAAACGCCAGCTCTTCCACGAAACTGTGCTGCTGCTCCCATTCCAGAGCCCCGCCCACTCCCCTTCCACAGAAGTGTAACTGCTCCCTCCCTAGGAACAGTTATCATACAGGCAATGTCATTGTTTGCACATTCCCCTCCCAGTTACTATGAACTCCTGGAGGGCTGGGACGCTGTTTTTTCACCTTTGTAACCCTAGGAGGTCAATAAAATATTCCAGTAACGCGCAGGAGCCAAAGGTTTCCAAGTTTTTTTCTTCCTGCCTTCCTACCGCACAAGCCCATCAGAGCACCCCAAATTAAATCCTAACTTCTCGGGCCCTGCCTCGTGGGGTCTGCCCCCTCCTGTGCATGAGTATAACGCTCAGGGCAGGAGAGCAGCTGGAGCGGGTGCGGGGGTACCCAGGAAGCCTCTCTCTGTGACCAGCATTAAGCTAGAGATGGTGTGGTTCCCTAAGTGCGGTCCCAGATCCGCAGCATCACCAACACCTGGGAGCTTGTTAGAAAGGCAAGTTCTCAGGCCCCACACTAAACTTACTCAAGCAGGAACTCCGAGGGTGTAGCTCAACGATCTGTTTTAACAAGCCCTTCAGGTGTTGCACGCTCAAGTTTGAGAAACACTGGGCTACCCGAAGCGGGCCAGGAGCAAGTTCAGCACCTAGGCGGCGGCCAGGATCAGGCCCCAGGCGCTTAGAGGACGTAGACAGAGGAAGCCTCCTTTGATCGCAGCCGCAGCCGGCCAACCGGGTGGCCGAGAGTTTTAGGCCGTTGCTTCGGTGAGGTCAGGATCTGGCGGCGCAGGTGCCCCAAGGGCTAGAAAGGGAAATCCCGTCGCTAGGGAAAGCCCGGACTGCTGGCGAGAGGGTGTTGACAGAGAGCGCAGTCTCCGAGTGGAGATGGAGGTGGGGCTGGGGAAAAAGGAGGGATTCCCGCTCCACTGATGAACTGCAGTTGATTCAGCACTGGGCCGAGGACATAAACTGTACGAGCGCCTGTGGTTCCTGGGAAGTCACTGCGTGCAACCGACACTGCTGGGTGTTTGCTGAACCTCCAAATGATTGAATGTGACTAACCACCTTTGAGGTGTTTAACCTCACTCCTTCTCTTCAGCTAATAAGCAATTTGTCCTATTTGAAGAATGAGCTTTGTACTATGGGACCTTTTGCCGAATGTAAATAGACACCAATGTTCACACTTGGGCTTGGCTGTGCCATTGGGAAGTTGATTTGATTTGAGATTGCTTCTTCTTCAGTCATATATTGGTTAAAATAGTATCAGCTAATATTTTCACAGCGCTTTCCCTCTTCAAAGGACTTCCACACACAATATCATTCTGTCTATACAGAGAGGCTAGTACACCAAATGTTACTCTCCTTTTCTTTCTATGATGTAGTGTTTACCGTTATTACTATTATCACCAATTTGCAGATAAGGGGACTGGGACTCAGAGAGGTAATATGTCCAGGGTTCTTCACTACTATGTGGCAGAATCAGGACCTCTGAAATTAATCCACTACTTCCAGAGCTGATAGGGGGCATAAGATGGCATTTTGCTCATGTGGAAAGAGATTCAATAGTGGACTGCTTTTAGATGTGGGTTGGTTAGTTTCACATGTGTGGGGTATCTAGATTATGTTTGTGAATAGCTAGTTCAGCACATGCTTTCATGTGTTACCATTTCTATGACTTCATTTTGAATCCAGTTTGAATCAAATAGACTATATAACTTACAAGGAGAATGCCAGGGTCCCCACTGTAATGCAAAAGAAATGGAACTTCCTGGAAATCTTTCAATCTAGGCAGCCTGAGCAGGATGGGACCTTTGATTGACTCAGAAACTCAGGTTGCTGAAAATTCAACAGGGCTAAAGACCTGCATGCCCCCAAACCTTGATTTGGCTAGTAGTATCAGTCAGGATCAGTTAGCTCATGCTGTAGTAACAAAGAATCCCCAGATCTAAGCGTTTTGACGTAACAGAATTTTATTTCTCAATCACGAAATATGTCTATTGTGGGTCAATGGGAGCTCTGTCTCCCACCGCCACTCAGGGACTCGGGCTGCCAAGTGGACATGTCGCCTGCTTAACCCTGAAGGCAGGAAACAAGGATGAGGCAAACGGAGCACTGACTCTGAGAATCTTTACCTGGAAGTAACACACATCTCTTCTGCTCTCATTTCACGGGTCAAAGCAAGTGGGGGTGGGGGGCAAGGAAATGCAATAGATGCAATGCTCCCATGTGCCTGGAGACAGAAGCAAAAACATTTGGCTAACAGTACTAATAACTAACACTCAGGGAATGTGTATACGGGAGGTGGGTGAGAGTGTGCATTTGAAGTATGTGTAAGTGCAATCTGTTCTGCCCATCTCCAGGATGCTTCTCCCTCCTGGGAACATGTACTTGAAATTCCTACTCTAATGGGTTGTCATTCCTGACTCAAGAGCAGCTTCAGAGATTTAGACTAGGGTGAAAAATCTAAGTTGAGGTGAGCATGGTAAAAGGGGTAAGTAGCCGTGGGGCACACTTAGTAGAAATTAATTCGTAAATAGAGAAAGACTAGCAAAGGAAAGGAGTCAGGGTATATGTGTTACTAGGGGCCTGCCTGCTAAAGGAAACTCCTAAAACAGCACATCTTTAGTAGAAGCACTTCTGGCCTTGCTGTCATTCACTGCCACTCATCCTTCCTGGCCAAGCTCAGGTGATACTCCAGGAAGCCTTTGATGACTGGGCCTGCCATTCACATGGGAAGAGTGCCTAGGTCTGTCCTTTCCACTGTGCTGTGGACAGGGACTCCCTCTTGCCCCACACTGGCTGTGGTACAGGGGGATGTATTAGAACAGGGTCTGCAAATGGAGGCAGAGACGCCAGGCGGAAAATGGAAGGCTGCTATAGAAACCCAGGTGAGAAAAAATGATGGTTTCCGCTAGGCCGTGGAAGTGGGGTTGGAGAGAGATTTAGGGAGTCATATAAATGGAATGGCAGTTGATTGAATGACAGGAAGGGAGGAGGTTTCTGGAAGAGCAACAGGATGGATGGGAGCCCCATGAGGCCGAGAGGAGGAGCAGGCTGCTGAGTAAGGTCAGCAAGGGCATGTCCCTTTGAGGCACCTATGGGACATGCCCACTGAGAGTCCCAGGAAGCAGCACGTAAAGGGTCCTGAGGTTCAGGTAGGGAAAACTGGCTGGGCCGAGATCCTATGATCTGCCCCTTGAGTAAACTTCAGTATCAAATCCTCAAACAAGGTCAGCATTTAGAATTGTTTTTTAATTTAGAACTTTAGAGAAAGAGGAAAGGGGGGAAGGAGGGAGAGAGAGAGAGAGACATCGATTTTTTGCTCCACTTATTTATGCCTTCATTGGTTGATTCCTGTATGTGCCCTGACCAGGATTAAACCCACACACTTGGCTGAACCAGCCAACTTGACTTATTGAAATGGCTCTCTAACCCACTGAGCTACCCAGCCAGGGCAAGGTCAGCATTTTTTAAAGAAAGTTGTGAGGGGAAAAGGTTGGGAGGAGGAGGAAGAGAATGAAGAGAAAATATGTATAGTATAAAAATGATGAGCACTGGCCGGGTGGCTCAGTTGCTTGGAGCGTACTCCCATACACCAAAAGGTTGTGGGTTCAATCCTTGATCAGGGCACATACCAAGATTGCAGGTTAAATCCCTGGTTGTGGTGCATAGCAGAAGCAACTCATCGATGTTTCTTTCTCGCATTGATCTCTCTCTCTCTCTCTCTCTTTCTCTCTCTCTGTAAAATCAATAAGCATATCCTTGTATGAGTATTTAAAAAAATCCTTGAACTACGCAAGCCCTAAGAATCCATCCCAAGCACTGCCAAGGCTTTATGGAAAGAGCCGAGTATCCCTCAAAGGCTGCTTCAACTTCAGTTCTTTGGTACCATTATCGTGTTTCCATGCGTTGCTCCTATCCTGTGTCCTGCTGAGCAGGAGCCTGCTTGTCCCATCTGAGATCTGAACCTGATGTCAACCCCTTTCACCCTGGAGGCTCCCCCTTCCTCGCATCCTTTTCTGGGTGGTGGTCAAGCCCCGTTTGCAGATGCCGTACTGTGCAAGGGACCAATCCTCAAGACCCTACCAGAGACTTCATTCTTCTGGCTTGGCCATTATGCACCCTCATCCTCGTTACCCCCCTTTCCCGCACACTGGGATGCTCCCTCTAGATTTCCTGACTCCATTTCCAGCTTCTCCATGGTTTGTGACTGTGGGTGAGGTAATTCCTTTGCCTCCTTCCCATCTGTAAAAGTGGGGCTCATTTGAAGCTCCGCAAAGGGGATCAAATGAGCTCCACTATAGTTAAGTCCTATCTCAGACCTTGGTATACAGTAGGCACTCAAACTACCCCATTCTTCCATCCCCACCCCATCCCTGATTCCTCTTCCTACTTCACAGAGAAAGTATCTACAGTATTTTAGCCATATGTATCCATGACAACCAGTTAAAATGCATACAGGTAATCAGTGGGGGTACATGTGCCACCTAAGGAATTGGAGATCATGTTGTTCGGATGCCCAGGGTGAGGCTTGCCACTGAGACGGAGCCCCTACTCAGCCTCCCCAAGCAGAGTCGGCCCATGTCTAGTCAGCCCAAGGTCCTGTCCGCCCCCCTCAAAACTGTCCTAACCGTGCCCCTGCTCTCGGGCTTCCTGTGCCTGCCCGGCCCGCCCCCCTCCAGCCGACCTCCCTTGCCCTCACTCTGTGCCTCCTTCCTCACCGACATGGATCGCACTGCCTTTGCCTCGGACCTCCTGGGCTCCAGGCAGTCCCAGCCAAAGTCGCGGAATTAAAAAGTCTGGGCTCCTGGGCCATTCTGCCACCAATCATGAAAAAAAGTTTCAGCTTCTTGCCTCAACGTGTGATCACTACACTTGCAGCAGTGGTACCATTCCGAGTTTGTAGACACGCAGAAACTCAGCAGGTCCCAGAGCTATTGAATCAGAATCTGCACTTTAACAAGAGCTCCAGGTGACTCTGAGGCACCCTAAAGACGGAGAAGCTCTGCTTTAGAAGCCTTCAGGGACCAGGGGTAAGTAGGCTAGAGGTAAAAAGGACACAGGAACCCCCCTACTAAGCCAGGAGGGGTGTTTTTAGAAACACCTGCACAAAGAGATCGAGTCATTTGCGGTCACCGTGGCATCACTCCTAGGCAGGTATACCATACTCCCAGCATTGTTCTAGTCACCTCCGAAACCAGGGAGGGGGTTAGCAGCTGATGTCTCGGGCTTCTTGCCATTCTTTAGGACTGTCCTAATGTTTGCGTGACTAGGCCATGACCCACATGCACATGACATTCAGCATCTTAAACCACAATAAAACTTGAATTTGAACATCCAGCCTTTAGAAAACAATCTAATTATTCATAGTCAATCAAAAAACTGTAAGACTAGAAATAGGGTGTTGAAGGCAGAAAGGGGCCAGAGGAAACAAACAGATTGGTCACTCAAACAGGGACACACAGTGGGCTAAGGGCACCTGAGGGAGGCAGTGGCCCATGGGCCCAAAAGGAGCCTCACAGCTGTTTAAAAAATAATAATAATAAAATAAAAAAGGCAGACGAAGAACAATGAAGTACAGGAAGACTGGACGCACCCACGAGGCCTAGCAAAGAGTTTAGATTTATAAGCACGTGCTGATCTGTGTAGAAAAGTCAACAGAGTGCGGTTTTTTGACAATATCTCCATGGCCCCGGGAGGAGGCTGCTGCTTGGCCTTGAGCGCACGCGCATGTGGTGCGCCGGAGGGGCCTGTCTCTTCCTGCGTGTACCAGCGGGACAAAGCCCCAACATGAGCACTGAGCAGAAAACTCAGGATTAGGGTGACCAGATTTAGCAAAGAAAAATACAGGACACCCAGTTAAATATGAATGCCTGAGAAACAACAAATAATTTTTTAGGATGTATATATGCCAAATATTACACTGTCGGAGCCGCCCTGCTCAGGATTTAAGTCTATCCCCAGTGCATGGGACCAGGGCAGGTTTGAGCGGAAGGACAATCTCCACCTGGGGCCCAATGGTACCCATTAGTTTTGAATACAGAGCAGAAATTGGCTTTGTTCGTTGTGGGGTGGGCAGTCTTTTGTGAAAAGCTATGCTATATTGTTTGCTTTGAAAATGTTTTGCCCTACAAAGTAGGTGGGGAGTACAATATGGTTTTTTGTTTTGTTTTGTTCTGTTTTGTTTTTATGTTATCAGTATCAGGTGGGATAGTTCAAGGGATATATTCTGTAACAGTATTTCAGAACCAAGTCAGGTTCCTGAAGGAGGAGATGGACTGTTTCCTAGTGCAGACTAATAAAACTCGGCTTGCCACATAAACTGCTCTTATGTAAACAAGTATTTACTCACTGAGACTTGTGAGGAAAATGTTGGTAACCATTTACCTGACCAAGTAATCTAATCTAAAGGTATTTATTTCTAAGCATAAAATCAAGAAACCCTTCTGGATGTCAAAAACCAAAGTAAATGATAAACCAAGGTAAAACGTTAACAAAACAAATGAGCAGGAAAAGTGTCATACCCATACTTAATATGTAATAAAAAGAGATAAATACCCAAAAGAGGGGGGGAAAAGGCAAGGGGTATGAACATTCACAAAAGAAGAAATATAAGTGACCGATAAAGATATAAAAAGTCCAACCTCATTAATAACCATAGTAAATCAATAGATCACAAGTGAAAGTGCTCAATTTTGCAGACTGTAACAATTTTCTTTCCCAAGATATGCCAGTGATGGGACCATATATTCATGTACTCTTCTGGGAAGCAATTTAGTAACCTTTATTTATCAATATCGTTCAAGATGTTTATACCCTCTGACTCAATAATTTCTCTTCTGGGAAAGTGATGTCCAGAAATCTGGTACAAGGATCTTCATGAAGACGACAAAAAACTGAAAACAACCTAAATATGTAACATTAAAGAATGATTAATTTATGGGCTATGAGCACATTGGAATATGATACAGTTATTATTGTAATGATTTTATTAAGCATTAAATACAGGTTGATTACAGAAAAATAAAAATATACAAATGAGCAAAAAGAAAAATCTAAAAAGAATCTGTAGTCCATTGAAGACCACTGTTACTGTCATGAACCATATCTTTCAAAGTTTTTTCTACCTTAGTATTAAAATAGTGTTTCTGAAAAAGATTTGATAACATTGGAAAATAAACAAAGTCAAAAGAAAATAATCAGTATATATTGTATCATCAAAAATTTGTACATAGCTCTGGCTGCTGTGACTCAGTGGATTGAGCTCCAGCCTGCAAAGCAAAGGGTCACCAGTTCGATTCCTAGTCAGGGCACATGCCTGGGTTGCAGGCCAGGTCCCCGGTGGGGGACATGAGAGAAGCAACCACACATGGATGTTCCTCTCCCTCTTTTTCTCCCTACCTTCCCCTCTGTCTAAAAATACATAAATAAAATATTTTTAAAAATTTGTATGTAAATATACATAAAGATTGGAAGAGAATATATTAAAAGATTAACAATGAATCTCTTGATGGTTTTTGTTTTCTTCTTTATACCTTCTTTCTAAAGTTTCCACAATGAATAGGTATTATTAGACCTATAATTAAGAAATAGAAAATTACTTTTGAAAAGAGACAAGTAGAACATCCAGGCCTTAAAGCAGGTCCTTAAGAGAGAAGCAAACCCTGACTACTAACCACGGCCCGGGCCCCACTCTCAGAGGTTCCAACCGATGGGCCTGGGTGGGTTCTTGGCAACACCCCGTCAGGCCCAGGCTGGGGGTCTAATGTGAAACCAGGCTGGGAAACACCGCTTGCATGAGTTTCTGAAGGGGTTGAGGTGACTGCGCTCTGGTGAGGGAGAAATGGAAAGATCTGGTTTCAAGCCCCATAAGTGACCCTCTCTAATTGCATGCTCTATGCAAGTTGTTTAACAGAGCCTTAGTCTGTCTATGTGCAAAATGGGAATATTTAACGCCTACTGCAAGACTTGTGGTGTGGCTTCAAGGAGAGGATGAATGAGAAAGTGCTGTATGAAATAGACAGCATATTGAACATGTTGTTAGACTCTGGAAACTCAGATGATAACAATTATTTTTGATCAATGAAATATCCTTGGCAACACGGAACCCATGCAAATACATGAGTGTGTTTCTCAGCTGTGTCAGTCTTGTAATTTGACTTGATTTGGAGATCGTGTGGGCAGGTGCTGTCAAATGTGGACGCCTGGGGCTGTGCTAGCCAGAGGGCTCAGGAACCCTGGACAGCAGCCAACAGATCTGGATTTGCTTAGACCGTTTGGTCATCTTGCTTTCTGAGTGGTGGCTGGCCCCCAGAAGCCAAAACCTTGTTCTCATGAAAACGTGCCTTTGCTTTAAACCAATGTCACAAAATAAACGTTCTCATCTAAATTGTCTCCTTGGGAGGTTATGTGACCATTGCTTAAAATATCTTGGGAATTCCTCTCTTTGAGATTGTCTTTGTCTAAGCCTCGTGGTTTTCTGAGTATTTTCAATCACTGAATTCATTTTCTATCCTTTGAAGAGGGGCTTAATTTTAGAAAGCAGCCAAAATATCTTTCAGAACCAAACCTGATGATTAAGATTGTATTCAAACCTAGATAGAACTTTTTTTTTTTTTTAATGTAAAGAGGTCACTGGTAAGGTATGTGTGTGTCTGTCTTGCTACCCAGTGTGTTCCCCATGCTCTGTATAGCCCTTGGGACCCAAATGTTGAATGTATTCTTGCTGAATGGTGAACACAGCCTGGCTCTTACTGAGACCCATAAACTGTCTCCAAAGGTAAGCCTGAAAAGGTTTTTGAGCAACAGCAGCCTATTTGGGATTAATAAAATCCTAGCTTGCATGCTGAGTAGAAATCAGCCCCTTTTTCTGATAAGTATGCTGCGTACACTTCATGTATTTAGGAGAAAGTGATGCAGATCCTTCCCTTTACCGGGGCTAATACTAGATACAGTCTCCTAAGGCAACACGAATCAACGACACTGGGCAAATCCAGGCATTTGCGGAATTATTTTTCATGCCAGCTCAATCCACAAAACATCCAAGCATGGTATTGTTAACAAGGACAATGCCTGAAACAGCTCACTCTTTCACACAAGGACTTCAAGACACTGACATTAATCTGGACTTGCGAAATAGCCGAGGTCCACACCTCCACACTGAGTAAGTTTGGGGAGTACGGAGTTAGGCAGGTGGCAGCCAGGATAGAGCGCATGGGCCTGATACTGGGAACTCCTGGGCTGCTCAAGCTGTGCCCCCGGGGAAAACATTTCACAGCTCCCTGCTTAGTCTTTTGTCCTTATCTATACCATGATCTTGCACTTTTAAAGCCATCAATTCTAAACGGAGAACAATGAAGGCTGACAAGAGGCAGGGAGAGTAGGTTGCTAATAGGAGATGCCCCGCTAGCACGCAACTGAGAAAGCGAGGTCCTGCTCGAGTAATGGGGAGACTTTTGGAGTAGCAGAAGCCAGACTCAGCTGAGACAAAGTCCCTGCTTTGAAGAAGGAAGAAAGCCAACGACGAAGCCCAACTGCTCCTGGCAATGGAACTGTTTCCAGGAAGGGAACACACCAGGTCATCTGAGGTCAAGTTCAGGGCACGAAGCCAGCCGCCAGGCGGGAAGGAAGCTGCAGTGAATGCCTGCCTGCCTGCCTGCTTTCCCAGCCCTCCACCTTCTGAACACAAGTCCCGCACCAGCCCCTTTGCTCTGGCCCCAGGGGGACCTCAAAGATTCCTTTCAGACCCAGGCATTCTGGCTCTAGCCTCAGGGACAGAGCCCTCTCGGAGTTGCTGAAGGCACCCAGGTATGAGACGGCCTGAGCAATGGAGGCTGGGCCGGCCTCTGTTGTCTCTGCCTTGCAGAGAAGGGGGGCCCAAACGCTGTATTTAAAACATCTGAGCATTCCTTCTCCACTATGGCCCTCTCCTCCAGCCTTATGACCTCCCTTCCCCCAGATACACGGCACAGTTTTGTAGCTCCCTGCTTTTGTCCGTGGTGTTTACTCCAAAACCACTTTCACACCAACTTTTGCTCTGAAAATCTTACGATCATTTAATGCCCAGCTCAAATGCCATGTGATCCATGGTGCTCCCTTCACGAGAAGAAGCACCTGTTACAATACATTCGTATCACACTGAGAGACATGCTGTCTCTCCCCCATTTGGGACTACACCGTGCCCACTCTTCTCCATCGCGTCACATGTATTTCTTCCTTTGCCCATGCTGCTCGCCTGCCTGGTGTGTCCTGCCATTCTAACATATTCCTCACCTCATCCTTCAAGTCTCAGCTCAGCTAGACTCTGCTAAGGATTTACCAACTCTCTCCAATCTTTTCACCCACACAGACCTACCGGCTCCATTTATCGAGTGGCTACTTTGTGTCCATAAGTTTGTCTGCAGTATTTCTAACCCCTGCAAAGTAGGTGCAAAGTTAATTTCCCCTTCAGGTTTAAAGAAAACAGAAGCTCAAGGAAGTTAAGTAGCTTGTCCAAGTTGCACTAGTGGTGAGTGGCCCAATCTGAACTGGAACCCAGGTTTGTCTGGTGCCTAAACCCAAGCCCTCTGTCTATTCCACGACATTTTTTCATTCATAAGGCGAATATTTTGAACATGAGACTGTAAGGACCTTGAAGATCATCTTTCTTGTTTCCAAAGCAAGGAACCTAAAGAGGCCTGATGACTTGCTCAAAGTGACACAGCTTCTCCCTACCCCGTTTCCTTGTTCCTGCCATGCGCCAGCACTGGGAGCCCAGGAACCGTCTATCACCTGCGGGCGGTCCCAGGTGCTAGGTAACATTCCCTGGGGTTCCCAGTTACAAATCTGACCCACAGTTGTCCTGCAAAGCAGGACCTCAAACTAGACAAGAGAATGCTGCAAAAACCTCAGAGTCACAGCTATATAAAATGAGAAAATCCGAAACAGTGACAGAGTTTATGCTTCCTCTGGAAAGAAGTCAGAGGCGGGCAGTCCGGGGCTGACGTTGCAGTTTTACCTGAGGCTTCTTCTGACTTGGGCGAGTCCTTCCTCATGAGGCACTTAATGGTCCCCAGTGGTCCCCAGGGTTACCTGGGGGTGTGCTGAGGGCAGAGTCAAGGGGCTCACTGCCCATCTCCTATTTCTACCATTGACTCTAAGGCTCTTGCAATCATATAATCTAGTCCAGAGGTGAAGAGGCTGCTCAGAGCCCAGCTGGGGGCAGATCTGCAACTTGGCAAATTTGTAGCAAGTACGTAGCTGGCAACACAAAGGGGTAAGGGTAGGGGAGACATTTCATTTCTTACTAAGGGGGGCTTCTCAAGCTCAGCCTACTTCTTTTCTCTGTTACTTCTTTCTTTCCATTTGTCTAATATTTCTTGAGCCACTCCCTCCTATGTGCCAGACACTGGAGAGTCAAGGAGGGCTAGAACACATTCTGAGCTCTGACAAGAAATAGGTAATTTTAATGTTATGGGGTGAGGGCAACAATAAGTAGATGCAAAAGGCAGTCCACAGGAGCACAAAGGCAGGGCACTGACCCCAGCTGGGGAGGGGCCAGCTAAGGCTTCCCGAAGAGGCTGCTTGCTGATGAGACGTCTGAGAAATATGAGGGGGAAGTGGCTAGCCCCAGATGGTTGCCTGGGTGTTGGGGATGAGGGAGGAGCCAGATGCTCCCAGGGGTCAGAGGGGTGATGGGGCCCCTGCTGAGAGAACACAGGGTCTTCTCCTAGAGATCGAGTGCTTCCTTGCCACGGGAAGACCTCCAGCCTCAGAATTGACTATAGCTTCCCCAGTGTTGCCATTTTCCATTGCCTCCAGAAGGTGTACCCATGGGCTCGTTTCGCTTTAAGGGTTTTAATTCAAGAGCCCTCGCGAGATGAAGTCCCCATGACCCTGGTCTAGAGAATCAAATATAGGAGCATAGTCTGTACTGTGCAACCTCCAAACGATGGTCCCTAGAGGAAGCCTTGGTTGTAGAAAACCCACCTGTAGTGAATATCTGCCACTCTGTGGCGAGCCTGCAAATGAGTTCCCCTCCCTGTGTTTGGGTACTTACCCACCTCCTCCCACAGTGAAGATGAAAAATTAGGTACTCTATTTCCCTCACAGCTACTTGGCAAATTAGGGCCACGTGGGCCAGACTGCAAGTCAGACATTCCTGCCTGAATCTTGGGTCCATGAGGAACCTTTTGTGACAGTGGCCACGGTGGGTCCCCCAGGGCCTTGAAAATAATGGGCCCTGAAGCTTAAGCTTCATCAGGTTCCTGGTAACTCACTTCTGGTTTCCAACTGAGGCCCAGGGCTGAGTCTTTGGCAGTGTGTCAGTTCAGCTGGGCACACGGCTGAGGCGGAGGCGGGCACGAGGAGAGCACAGCTTTGTTCAGAGGACAGTGAGTGAAGCCATTTAGCTAGCACAGAGGGTCCTTTCACAGGGGCAGGGGAAGGGGAGGTTGCAGGACCCCGAAAGCTCAGTTAAGGAGCCCAGTCATCATCTCATAAGAGGCACCAACATTTTTTTTAATGAACTTTTGGGGGAATAATTTTAGGTTTACAGAAAAGTTACAAAGATGGTACAGTTTCCGGATACCCCTCATTCAGCTTCCCTTAGTGCTAACACCTTACATTATCTGGTATATTTGTCAAAACGAAGATGCTGTTACTGGTACATTATACTATTAACTAGATTCCAGACTTGAACTAGTTTTTGCACGAATGTCCTTTTTCTATTCCAGAAACCAATCCAGGATACCACTTTGCATTTAGATACCAAAGTTAACGTGATCAAAGGTGTTTTAGGAGAATCGTTTGATCACGACAGGCAGGTTGGACCCAGAGGTGGGGTGGGAAGCCATACGTAAAGGCATTCCAGGGCCTTTGTACCAAACTTACAAATGCACCCCAATGCCCAGTCCCTGAAGGGGCTCTCCACGTTGAAGGTGCAGCTGCCAGGAAGAGGAAATCCGGGCCCCTGGAAGCACCTGTGGGCCTGCTTCGGGCCCCAGTGGGACAAAGGCATAGTTAGGGGGCCAGCGGGTCCCACGCAGCGGTGCTGGCCAGCTAGATGGTTGTCCTGCCCAGGCAACCACAGCAGGCTGGTAAGTCTGGAGAGGCAGCCAGAGAAATGCAGGCTTGCCTTTTTCTGAAAGGCTAGTCTCATCTCCCTTACAAGGCGGTTTGATGCTGTGGAAAGAGAACAGGCTCTGGAGTAAGGACCGATCTGGGGTCGAGTCCCAGTTCCACCGCTTATCAAGGGACCCTCAGGTTACTGAGTTGAACTCCTCTGAGCTTCAGTTTGGGATCTTCAGCCCCTTTCATAGGGTTCTCGTGAGGACTGATTGACGTTTTAAAAGTGTTCCGTAGGGAAGGCGGCACACAGGAGGCATTCAATAATCATCAATTTCCTTGGCAACTTGAAGGTGGGGTCTGGGCCATTTTCTTGCACGTCCATATAGAGCTTAATATATACAAAGTACTTCATAAATTGATGATTGTAATGTGGAGCTCACAAACCCAATGACCTCGAAGAAGAGAGATCATGTCTCCAATTACATTGTCCATTTATTTAACAAGTCTATATTAGGCACTCACTAAATAGCAATAAATAGCGAATGCCAGGCACTGTGCTAGGTGACGAAGACATGGTCTGTGCCAAGGATGGCAAAGCCCAGGAGGGGAGAGATGCCTCCAGACAACTTTCATTCTGGCCTGACACATAGTTTGTCATAGTTTAACGAAAAGGAGTGCCCAGGGGCACAAAGACTGGCTACTTGTGTGAGGTGAGGGAAGAGCCTCTCAGGGACAGGGATGGTTGACTTGGGACTGACAGAAGGATTCTCCCAGTGTAAAAGGGTGAAGGCAAGGGGGAGAGAGGGAAGCATTCTGTCACGTGAGAGACACAAGCTGTATTCTGGAACCATAGGTAGTCTTGTGGATTTTATGCAATGAGTGTTGGGAGATGGCGTTATAAAAACGTGGCAGCTCTACCACCTCCCCCTAGGAAGGACAGAGGGGCAGCTATCTGGTGGCAGGGATGTGGCGGGAGACCTCGACACTCTGCTTTTGCATAGTAACCTCAGTGCTTTTCTGCTTGGTTTAGTCGGGACGCCTTGGGAAAGAGAGGATGACAGGCGGTAGTCACAGCGGCTGTGGGGAAGCGGGGAATTGGGCCCCATTTCTAGAGAACCAGAAATGAGGCACAGAGAAGATCTGAGAGATTTCAGTGATGAACAGACAGAACTTGGTGAGAAAGAGAGTTGGAGGGGCAACGATGACTCCAAGTCTTCTAATGTGGCCAACTGGGTAGGGAGAGAAGCAGGAGAAACAGGCTTTGCTGGCTGAGGTGGGGGTGGGGTACGAACCCTGTTCTGTGCACACTGAGCATAAGGGCCATCCAGATGACGAGAACCGCAGGTCCAGATGGCTCTAGCTTTCAAAGTCATTCTCTGTCTGGGACTTGCTTCAAAATTATCTGAGAACAGTGGGTAGGATATAGGTGAAACAAAATTGGCTATGAGTAGATAACTGAAGTGGGTGAGAAAGTAAAAATTAGCTCAGATTAAGAAAAAACACTCACATTTGTCAGGCTGGGAGGACAGACATAGGTACAAAGTTACCATGAAACAATACTCGTCCCAAGGGCATGCTGCAGCTCAAGTGTCATAACCACCCCCTTCTTTGCGTGACTACTGCCTTCTGACTCACTGGGAAGCCTTGTTCTCTAAAATGATAGACCATCAGAAACTTTGCTGTTTGAAATTTTATCACGAAAAATGAAGCACCCTTCTGTTGCCAGGAGGATCTAAGTCACTTTGACACAGGGAAGGAGTCTCAATTTGCAACTCAGGTTCAGAGCTTCAGATAAGGGGCTTCTGAACACAGTATTCCATATTTATCTTAAGTTTGCACTTTTGAAGGAAATGAACCTGGGTCTGCTGCCCCAGTTCAGACCGGATGTTGACTCCTGCTTTGCTTTGAGCCCATCAAAACATTGCTGCATTTCAGTCTTACCTAAACTCTATCCGCCCCCCAAATCCTACTTTTCCTTTGCCTGTTTGGTGAGACGCCATAGTGTCTCTTGGTGTGTGGTCTCCTTTATTGCAATGAGCTAATAATTCTGATTTTGTCAGACTGCAGGTTTGTTCCTAGTGGTCTCAGGCTGTTTGGGTCAGGGCATGGGTAATGGAGATACACAAGATCTTTGTACTATTCCCTCAGCTACTGCAAATGATTCATTTCCCATAACATTTCCAAGTTTTAAAAAAAATCCTCACCCCATCCTAATAGAACCAGCCATGGCAGTGTTTGAGATCAGTGGAAGCCCGAACAGCCTCCTAGAGATGCCCACGTCCTAATCCTGGCACCCATGGTGCTATCTTAATAGCAGAAGGGACTTTACACATAGATGTAGTTGTACACATAGATGTAAGGCTAAAGGCTTTGATGAGTATTCTGGATTATCCAGGTGAGTTCAGAGTAATCATGCAGACCCTTAAAAGCAGAGAACCTTTGCTGGCTGTGGCCAGACATGGGACGATGGAAAAAGAGTCAGAGATGCAATGTTGCTGGCTCTGAAAATGGAGGAAGGGGTCACGAGCCAAGGACTGTGGGCAGCCTCTACAAGGAGATGCTAAGGGAACAGATTCTCCTTTAGAACCTCCAGAAAGAAACAGAGCCCTATTGCTAATTTGATTTTAGCCCAACGAGAACGTCAGAGTTCTTACCCACAGAACGGTGAGGTAATTCTGTTCTCCTTTAAGCCACATGTGTGTTCATTTGCTACGGCATCAGTAAAAAAATGAATTCAAGATCACCCAGAGGAGTGAGGAATGAAAAGGGCCAAGGGGGCCCGGGGGCCACCAGTGTGTCAGAGGGTGAGCCAACCAAGGACAGAGGAAGGGAGACACTGAGCAGTGGGACAGGAGAAGAGACCAACAAAGGAACACGTTCTGAGGAGAAAGCGGTGCAGAGATTTAAACTGCCTGCTCTTCAACGGGAGAGCTGAGGGAGGTTAAACAGTCTTTGGAATTTAAAGTGCATGTTATTTCCTTGCTTCATTTTCCTTGTGAATCTGGCATTTGCACATAACAGCTTCTTTCACCTGAAACTATCACCTTCTCCCTTCATGTTGAAAGACTAAGAGTTGAAGAACTTTCACAACTTCAATCCATGTTAGAAACCCATTGAGGCAATATTCTGGTTCCAGAACAGCAGGTTTTAACACATCGCAAGTGGGAAAGATGTGTAGCTATTTTTACATGTTAATTCAAATTTCTGGGCTCTGGGGACAGCCTGAAGCAAGAGCGAGGACAGCGGCCCAGGCCGACCTGGCGGTGCAACCCTCCCCTCCGAGTTTCCGCACGCGTCTCAGACCCATCCTCCCCAAGACCTGACGTCCAAAACTACTGCTCCTCATTAAAATATTTGCTTTCTCTATCTGCAGACCCTCTCAGCTACCAATTCGGAAAATGGCAAGTTATTTCACCCAGGTGAGACTGTTGATGGCTTTGACTATCTTAGAAACGGTTTACATTCTAAAACGTTCACAAATGCAAAGAAATGCTGGGTTTGTAGATCTTCAGGCTTTGAGACTAAATGAAGGATGTGGAGAGGACTATGTTCTTAAGTTCTGTTAAACTCACTGACCTCACTGGGTTTTGACAGTCTGGACTGAATCTCCCATTGCCACACGGAGACCTAGGCACATGACTGTTTTCTCTGCCTGAACACTCCAGCCCATTCGCTCTTCAGAATTCAGCACCTTCCCTGGGAGAGCTGTCCCCTTCCGGTGTAGGCCCCCACAGCACAGCTGGACTTCTCCTTTTGAAACGCTCCCGACACCTGCAATTATTTGTTCATCATCTATCACCTTCTCCACTAGATGACAAGTTCTGTGTGGCGAAGACAAGGTCTGCCTTCTGTTGGGTCCACTGCTACCTCCTTGGTCTCTAGCATATGGCAGATAGTCCCACTTGTTGATGACTGAGTAAATGAATGAAGGGTGAGGGCTGAGTGCTCTTACTATGGATTTACCGGTCATTTCTACATTAGTGGTTTGTGGAAACACAGACGGGGATTAAAGATAAGGATCCTTAAAGCTAAAGGACCAAAACCAATGAGTTTCCAAAACATACCCAACACCTTATACTGTTCATTCCTGGTCTTGTCCAAAGCCTGAAGCAGCAAACTAACACAAGAACAAGTCGGACAAATTTTTAACATGGTGCCAAAACAAGTCAATGGGAGAAAAGATTAATCTTTCTAAAAATGGTGTTGGGACTAGATATGCAAAAAAGTGAAGTTGGACCCATTTCTTACATCATACACAAAAATTAAAGTGGATCACAGACCTAATGTAAGAGCTAAAATTGTACAACTCTTAGAAGAAAACATAGATGTTTGTGACCTTGGGTTTTCAAAACTTTCTTAGATATGCTGCCAAAAGGTCAAGTGACAAAAAATAAATTTGACTCCATCTAAATTAAAAACTTTTGTGCTTCAAAGGACACTAGAAAATGAAAATACAACCCACAGAATGGGAGAAAACATTTGTAAATCATGTATCTAAAACGGACTTGTATTCACAATATATAAAGTGGTTGTACAACTCCACAACAAAAGCCACATAACCCAAATTAAAAATAGACAAAGGATTTCAATAGACATTTTCCAAGTAAGATGTACAAATAAGCAATAAGCACATAAAAAGATGCTCAACATCATTAACCATAAGGGTAATGTAAATCAAAACCACAATGACATACAACTTTACACCTATGAGGATGGCTATAATGAAAATGACAGATAGCAAGGGTGGACAGGGATGCGGAGAAATTGAACCCTCACACATTGCCAGAAGGAATGTAAAATAGTACAGCCATCTTGGAAATGGTTAGCAGTTCCTGAAAAAGTTTAACATGGAGTTACCTTTAACTCAATAATTCAATTTTTCAGGAAAAATTGAAACATACAGCCACACAAAAACTTGTACGTGAGTTGTCAGGGCAGCATTATTTGTAATAGCCGAAAAGTGGAATCTGCATGTCCATCAATGGATGAATAAACAAAATGTGGTATATCTATAAAATGAAATACTTAGCTATAAAAAAGAATAAAGTATTGATACATCACAACATGGATGAACCTTGAAAATGAAAGAAGCCCATCACAAAAGGCCACATACTGTGTGGTTCTGCCTATACAAAACGTCAATAATAGGTCCATCTGTTGAGACAAACAGTAGGTAGGTGGTTGCGCAGGGCAGGACTGGGGTGACTGGGGGCTGTTGTGGCGGGGGTCGGGGGAGGCGGAGTGATTCCCTGGCAGGGTATTTCTGCTCGGGCTGATGAAACATTTTGGAACTGATGGTGGTCGTGGTTGCACAACCCTGTGACTACACTAAAAACCACTGAATATTCACTTTAAACATATATATGTGAATTATATCTCGATAAAGCTGTTAAAATTTTTTAAGTAAAAAAGAAATGATGTGCTGCTATTTCAAAACATCCCGTTTGTACGAAGCCAATCGCACACTCATGTTCCCAAGCATAAAGGAAAGCAGGCGTGCGTCCGGGGACACTGAGTCCCGAGCTCCCTCGTTTTCCTGTGCGCCCGCACAGCTGCCAGGGGCTCGCCGGGGTTCGGCTCTCAGCAGCTCATAAGCCTGCAAGTGTCTTGCAGTGGAGCAATTTGATTTTATCAAGACATGTTTTTTCCTTCCCTAACAATAAATTGTTTTGGAAGCTGGACGTGCAGCATAGAAATTTTCTTTCTTTCCAGTATAGACAGATTTGCTCCATGAAGGTCACCTGAAACTTCCTGGGTAAGGTGTTTGGAGCAGGCCATAGTGCCAGGATGACCAAATCCTAAATGTTAGGTGCTAAGCTTTATGCTCCTGATTTGTTCTCTCCCTCCCTCTCCATTTCTTTCTTTTGTCTGGGTTCTTCAGATCTAGGACTAAGGTCTAAATCTCGACCCCATCCTCCATACCAAGAGCGCTGGACGAGAAAAGAGAAAGGAGCTTCCTGGAGTTTGGGCTCCATTTCTGAACTCTAGGGCTCACACTTGAGCACCCACCCATTCCTGAGCCACTTACTTCCCTTCTTCACACCCAGGGCAGGGCCCGGGTAGGGTCCTGGGAGCGATTCCTGCCCTGGCATGTCTGGCTGGTGAAGGATTCGAGAAGAAGAAAAGTTAACATTTTTCCCAGGTGAAAATGGCTAGTTCAGAGGGGAGTTCAGAGCAGGCATCAATCAATACACGCTGAAATAAATGAATAACTAGATTAGCAAAATAAGCAAAACTAAAGTAAGCTTTATTTTAGAAAACTTTGAGATACAAAAGAATACCATGGCAAAGTCTAAGAGTAACAGAAACCACATCGTGAAGTGCCAGCATTCTGGGGCAAAAGGAGATGGCGGTGAGCACGGGACAGGCGGCTGACTCCGTCTTTCTCTAGCTTCAGAGCGTCAGAGAGCCTGTATCCCAGCCAGAACATCCTGGTGTTGGTTACAAACTATTTACAAAGGCGTTTACCTATGGGAAAGAGAAAACCCAAAAGTTAAATTTCACATTTGCAGCAGACTATACAACAGTCCATCCACAATGCGTAAGCAGCCCATGAGTTTTTTGAGAAGGAGGGAAAACAGGCATGGAGAGGAAATGCGACCTGCCCAGGGCCATCCAGTATCAAGTGGCAGGGCTGGGAATAGAATCCAGAAGTCTCCATTCCCTAGTTCTAGAATGCCTTAGAGGAGGAAGTGAGTTGCGAAGCATGTATTGTAAGTCAATTATTGAACAATTATTGGCCCCAAGTACTTTAGAAAACTGGGATTATATTTGTAACTTGTACAAGGGATGTATAACCACATTATGTAAATGAAATGTATAATTACATTTCACATTATAGGTATTATATTTAGGCTTGAAGCAAAGATAAAAGTGAAATAAAGGAAAACCATTAGAAAGCAGGAGTTCAGGTCCTCCCCACCTTTCTCATGAGTTCTTCTTGTTTGGTTACTTCTGTAGAAAAATCATCATTGACATCCAACACCAACACTGGAATGTCCACCAGAGCCTCAAAGTGGAGCCTACAAGGAGCAGGACCATTCAGGGAACAGGAAAAAGCAATCCGAGTCAAGCTTCACATACTCACCAAGTCTTAGTAATTTGGAGAACAGGTCTACGGTCACATGGCTTGGCAATGAGATGGCACATAAACAGCAGTTTTAAAAAAGAATTCATGCAGGGCTCGGTGAAAAAGTTGAAGGAATTAAGCAAAAGAAGAAAAAAAACCTCATGGACTTAGACAGCAGTATGGTGATTACCACAGGGAAAGGCGGGGCATGAATGGCGATGGAGGGAAACTTGTCTGAGGGTGGGGGACACACCAAGCAACTATAGATGATGTATTATAGAATTGTACACCCGAAACCTGTATAATTTTATTAACCCCAATTTAATGTTACCCCAATAAATTAAATAAAATAAGCCAATTCATATGTTTTAAATTGTGACCCAGGAGGCAACAAAATTCTATTACCTGAAGAAAAACAAAAAAGAAAAGAAAAGGAATCCAATAAAGTTATCCAGAAAGACGAAGGCTAAAATTTCTCTTTAATCTTGAGACTAACCCTGAAGGCGAGAGCCCCAAACATTTCAGGCGGACAGCATACCGCGCCTAGTGAGGAAAGGCCAAAAACGGGAATGTCAACTTAATTTCTCTAAAATTTTCCAGCCTTTCACCCTGAGCCAATTTATATCATTATCATCAATCACGATGATCAACCCAGTGGAATGTTATAAATCAGAAAACTGAAGAAATACAATCTAACAAAGTCTCTTGGAATATACAGATTATACCCAGTATTGAACTTGAGTTGGAAAATGCTTGACATTTCCAACCACTTCCAGTACAATCTGAACCTTCTTATGGGGCTGCATGTTGAACAAACATGCAGTGTTTAAAACATCCTGTGTTTTAAGGGCTGGCTGCAGAGAGGCAGGCCTCTGTCTGCTGCTGTTTTCTCCTCTGCTTACTTGGTGGTCTTGTGAACAAGCCAGTCTTCGTGTTGACCATGAAGCTGCTCGAGATACGCCAGCTCAATTCCTCTCTCTTCCTTCCTGTTCCTCTGGTGTAGTCTCTTCAAACAGACCTGAAAGACAATCCCTGCTGAGCTCATCCATCTCCTTGGCTGTTACAATGCAGTCTGGGGGCTCTCAGACCCCCTCATAATGTCTATCCTGGGAACTATATGCCAAGACTTTGCTTCGATGGTCTTGTTTTCTTATTCAATTACAGGTTAAGGGCAAACATCGCCCACCCAGGAATCTGGAATTATCTTTCTTTCTCCTTTTTTTCCAGGATGTCACTGAATCTTTCCTTCCCGTCTCAAGTTCATTCTCTCCTTGCTCCATTCTTACCTCTGGCCTGGTCAGGTCCTTATCAACTCTCACCTGAACTACAGCAAGAGCCTTTTGGCTCTCTGCTTCCTGGAGATGGTGAAGGGTATGGTAAGGGCCCAAGTCTTAACGCCAAAAAGTCCAGGATTAAATTCCTGTCTCCACCATGCACTAGCGGTGCAATCTCTGTGGGGCCTCCACTCCCTCACAGGTCACTGTGAGGATCTGCCAGGCAAGGCATGTTAAGTTCCTGGTAAAAGATGTTCTTTCCTCCCAGTCTGTCTGCTCAGTCCATCCTTCCATAGGACTCCAATATAATGGCCTTACTCTCCCTGCCTAAAATACTTGATGGGCCCATTACTGCCTACAGCCATTGCCTCTGGGTTCAAGGAAGTATGAGTAGCATCATATTTATGAAAGGCTAAGTAACTGCAAACATCTCTTTCAAATCACAGGAAATAATCACTGCAGCAGAATGCAAAATCTGCCTTGGGTAAAGATAAAGAAATTAAAAAAAAGTGAGGTTTGGGACTAACTCTCCTCCCCTCCCTCCTTCCAGAGTGTGCATTAATCCATTCTGCTTTCACCTGGTAAAAAGTCTGAAGCACAATGGCTCAGAGAATGTCATCTTCTTTACCTGTCACAAGGCCATTCCCAGAGTCTGCCCACCCCTCCCATATCTCCACTCTCAACTTCCTTAGCCCCTCTCCGGGATTCACTGCTTTAGACATATTTGACCACCTGCCTTCAGGGCAGACCAAGCTCTTCACGCCTCCAAACTTGTTCCAAATGTTTGCATTCTCACAATTGCCTTTCTTCTCTCTTTGCCTAGCAAACATTTCATCATTCAATGTCATCTGTTTTGGAAGATCAGGTGGACTAACCCACTGGTATAGGACTTCTTTCTTCCAAACACTGAAGAAAACTTATTCCCAAATGTAAACTTTATCCCCAAACATAACGCACAATATTCCAGAAGCACAGAATCTTTTTGCTGTTTCCCTCTTGTTCATAGTTCCTCTCAGGAGATAAAGTCATATACAAAGATTTTATTTATAATCTACCTTATGTCCAACTTTTCAAACTGATTAACAGATGATCTAACATGTTAATACTTTTAGAACTTATCCCTTCTGGTCTCTCCCTCTTCCCTCAATCAATAATTATCCAAAACTCAGATGAAGTCCCTGTCCTAGGAATTCTACAATGTAATTAGATAGTAAGTAAAACAAAATACACAAAACAGCGAATCAAGTTCAAGCTGTGAGGGTTGGATTTAAGTGCAGCAGTCAAATGAGGGAGGGAGAAGTTTGGCATCAACAGTCTGAGAGGTGTTTCCTGGAAGGAGCAGAAGTTCCCCCTTTATCCCTGGTACCAGCTCACTGAGCACCACTGAGAGCTGGCTGCTGTGCTAAGGCCCTGGGCAAACACAGACCACCAGTGGCATTTTAGCTGTATCAGGTGACAAAGGGCGGCCTGCACAAGGTGCTCTGAGGAGCGCAGTGACTGGGGGGAACCCAGGAGGCGGGCCAGCTGACTTAGTCTCGCTCCATCCATTTCTCTTTTTCTCCTACTTTTAAAAAATCTTTTTCAGCCCTGGCTGGTGTGGTTCAGTGGACTGAGTGCTGGCCTGTGGACCAAAGGGTCGCCAGTTGGATTCCCAGCCAGGGCACGTGCCTGGGTTGCGGGCCAGGTCCCCATATGGGTGCATGCGAGAGGTACAAAAGGCAACTGATCCATTCTTCTGTTTCAACTGATCCATGTTTCTCTCTCATACTGACATCTCCCTCTCTCTCTCCCTTCCCCTCTCTAAAACTAAGTAAAATCTTTAAAAAAACTTTCTCATTTCTACTTTCCTTCACTCTGAACCCACCTATTTTCTCTCCTCCCTTCTTTCTGCCCCTACCTCCACTCTACAGCTGATGGCTTCATGACATTCCCCCTTATTCCCTTCCCTCTCCAGTCACACAGCTTTACACTCCTGACTTCCAGCTACCCAGTTCTCCATCCCACTAACAACCAACCAATATTATTAACTTTTTTGTATATTTTCAGAAATACTTTATACACATATACATTCTTATCCATTTTTAAAAAAAAATATATGCATACATATAAAAGGTATCATACTATATACTCTGCTCTTAATGTTTGTTCACTTAACAATGTATCTTGGAGACTGGTACAGTAAAGTACCTTCTTATTCTTTTTCAGGACTTTCGAATTCCCAGTGCATGGACAGAGCACAATGTATTCAACTGGTCCTTACTGATGACCACTTGGGTTGTTTCCATTAATTTGCTCTCATAGACAATGCTGCCTTGCACAGGAGACATTTTGCCCATGTGGGAACGTATTTATGGAGTAATTTCCAAGGAGCATAATTAATAGGTAAAAAGGTATGTGTGCTTGCTAGTACATACTGCCAGACCGCCTCCTCAGAGGCCAGCCAATTTACATTCCTGCCAGCAAGGTAAGCTTCAGGATTTCTAAACATAGAAAAGCTACCTAATTTTCCTCTCAGAGAAAAATATTATCAGAATTAATAAAAATGCATATTTAAAAAATGTGACTTCATGTTTTCAATTATATCAAGGGCAGAGCAATTCCTTTCATAAAAGCTGTATTCATTCATTCATTGCTGGCAGGCAAACATTGATGCTAAGGTCTTTTCTATTAAAAAGGCTAACATTTCCCTTTTTACTACTAATTTGCTTAACTGAGCAAACTTCTTCCCTGCAGAAGTTTGAGCATTTGGCATAATTCTTGCTTTACTGATATGGTTACAAAAATTTTTTTAAAAAAGCCTGTGTAAACAGTACTTTAGTCTGGTCCCTGTTCCTCACTGGGAGGACATGTCCAATTGTAAATAGGGGACACAGTGTATATGCAAATAGCAAGGGACAGACCCTCCGGCCCATCTGCCTCGCTCCCCCTCACACACACTCCTCAGGAAAAGCTGCTGCTCAGACTGCTTGGAGGCAGAGATGGCAACTGCACGGTGGCTGCTTGTGGGCCTGGCCCCTGTATTTTCCAAACCCAGGTGCCATTTGTTCCCAGGCCTTTCCACACGCTGTCTCCATGCTGCACACTGTGACAGGCCGGGCCTGGCTCTTTGAGGCACACTGACCGACTGCACTCTTTCTTCCCGAGTCCACGGGTTTGGGCGGCGACGCTGAGGTCCAGCCGCTTCTCTTCAAATGTTTGTTACTGTTGGCTTGCTTGCTTTTTGGCATTTCGGGGAGAGAAGGTGGAAAGGAGTAGAAGGCCCTACTTCGGCCCATCTCACTGCTCTGAGCTCAGTATTCACCACAGCTCTGCACTGGAGTGCTGTTCACTTGCACAGCTTTTCACACAGGTGTTTTAACATCCGTTCCACACTCCTCTCGGATACCGTTACCTCTCAGTCTCACAGAAGAGGTCGGGCTGACTTCAGGGAAAGGATAGCAGGATTCCTGGGTCCCTGGCTCTAATGCCATCAAACCAGCACCAAAATCTCCAAACAAAAAGATTTTTCTTTTTCTATCATTAGGTTGCAATAATCCCTCAGCTTCCCTCATCCTTCCCAAGCTGGAATACCTGTTAGTCTCTCCAAAAAGACTCATCAGCCCCACCAGCATCGTAGTAGTGTGGGGTCCAGGGTGAGAGGGTGATGGTAGTAGTAATTGCCATCACCGTCATCGTCACTGCCCCCTCGTCACAAAGTCATCAAATGCACAAAGAAGTGAGCGAGCCTTTCCTGCTTTCCTTGCTGGGTCCCACTTCAAACTCGACTCTCCAGAAACAAAGCTTCTGCAGCTAGCCAAATGCTCTGTTTTACTTTCAGGAACAAGTCCACCCACTTCCTTGTCACCATTACTGTCTTCATGGCACTGAATTAATTATGTTGAAGTTGTTTCCCTTGGAAAAGGTTAGGTCAGCACTCCCGCTTCCTCTAATGCTCAGCCCTCCAACCCACCATGTCTGGCAGCCAGCCACCTCAGGCCTCCTACTAGAAACCCATCACCTCCTCCAACTCCAACTCCAATCTTCAGCCAGGCCCAAGGCCACAGCCTCTCACTCCTCCTTGGCCCAGGCCATGAGCCCTTTTGGGACCAGGACTTTCCTCTCACCCTGGACCCCACACTCGGCTACCTTAAGTCATCTTCTTTGGCAGGGGTCTTCTTTCCCCCTCTGCCCCTGGTATAATCACCTTCATAATATGCCGCTTCTAATAATGCTCCGAGGCAATGAAGGCTACTGAAAAAAGTCATATAAATGTGACCCAGCTAGTCAACTTGCAATTAACACATCTAATTTCAGGTTCCTTTTTTCCCTGCAAGTTCTCAGCCCTGTGGCCTCACTGAATCTTTAGTTCAGTTTCACTTTAAACCTTAGGTCCTATTTAGTTCTGTGGAATCCTTTTCTTATTTCCTTCAATTATCTAGTTCCTGTCTCACGATCTGAAACTCCTGACACAAAGACCCTAATATCTAGTCCCAGTCACACTCCTGGCCTCTCTCCTGGCTGCCACCTGCCTGGGGCGAGGCCCTTCTTTCTGGTCCTCTCCTCTCTGGCTCATGCGAGCCTATGTGACAGGGCTCTCCACCTGCTTTTGGACACAACTCAGTCTGCCTGCAGGCTTCCTCTTGTCTACAAGGCTCAGTTCTCTCTCTAAAAAAGGCAAGGCCTCCAGCCTGGAGACAGCTCTCCCTCCTAAGATCATGTGGTCTATCTGGAATTTCACTATACATTACATATACATCTCAAGGCTGAGAGCAACACTTCTCTTGAAAACTGCCTTGACCCAGAATCCCCCTCCAGAAGAGCCCTTAGACAGCACTAGTCTGAGCAACTGTAAGATTTAATAAGTAAGAACCCCTCCAGGGAAAGGTTTCCAGAGACTGCCCAAGGGTCACTGCCAGTGAGCAGAGGCCAAGGACCACTGCTGACTCTGGAGACTTTGGTGCTCCCTCTATGACATCACCCTATCAGAATCTGTGCTAGGTTGGTTCCCTGGTCCATGAGAGAGAGTCACGGAAAGCAACTTCTGTAGCCCATGATGCATTACCAGGGTGTCCTCAAGGCATGAAAGGGGGCTATAAAGCAGGGCAGTGCCAGGATGAGATGAGGCAACCCTTCTCTTCTTCCTCCCCACGTCCCATTCAAGCAACCATCAAGACAATCACAGAGGGAAGGAAACGCTGAGGCAATTGGCTATAGGTTACCTGGTCAGGGGGTCCAACCTGTAAGCCCTGGGTGATAGAAAGAATGACTAATTTGCTCTACATTATTGCTACATCAAGAGGGACCCTTTCTATGCACAGTCAATTGTTCTACCCGTCTGCTGCAGAAAGCCTGGGGAAGTGGTGCTCGGTGCTAGATGGGAGGGTGTTTACCTACTGTTCTCTGTGCTCCAGATAATGCCCACAGTCTAGTGTCTCCAACCAGGACATCAGAGGCTTGGGAAACATCTCCTCTTAAGGTTTATATGGCCCTAAAGTCAGAGGTTTTAGGTTTGGCATTACCTGGGGAGTAGCCTGAAGGTAGATGAAGCCGTGTAACTGGAGCCGGCTGGCAAACTCCTGCAGGAGAAAAGAATGCCATTCCTGATAGATATGCCACTCCAAACCACTGATGGAACCATTTTCAAAAAGATTCTTTGCAAATATATACCTGGTTGGAAAGGTAAGTGGGGTGGGGTGGGGGGCAGGGGGAAGAAGAATGGGAAATGGAATGGGCAAATGAGAGAAAGAAGCAGAAAAATCAATAACCAACTTGTTCCACAGCTATTCAAACCACTTAACCCTTTTGATGCCTTATCAATTTTGAAGAAATCTGAATTTTAAACCTATATCCTCCTCCTCGCTCAACACTAAGATGGAAAATAGCACCTAGACTTTAGAGGTCAAAATCACAGCTCCCCAGATGGATTAACCCACTGGGAGAAAAGGGGCACCAGAAGGGTGCATTTATCATCGGTTGTTAAGAATTTTTCCTGCTGGAAACCAGTCAGACATACAGCAAATGGTGATGTAAAAATCAAACTTTTGAGATTTCTTTATTATAATTGTAGCAAGCCCCTCCACAAAACCCAATCGAGTATAAAGCACCCACCGCATTTCACTCAAGGACTGAGGGCTTCCGAATCTCCAGGCTGCTGAGCCATACTTCTGTTTACTTGGGAAGTGGAGAAGAAACTGTATTTCAGCAGCATCGCCTGTGGAGCAGGAAACCCTTTCCTACGACTGCAGGGTTACCAAGAAAGCAGACTTTCCTCCAAAGCACACCGGAGCTCTTATTTACTTGCTTCATCTGTTAAGCCTCTAATCTAGACATAAGAAAGCCAAATCCAAAAATCGACTAGCTTTGTCCCTAGGTTACTTCCACTACTAAAGGAATAGCTGGTATATAGGAAATCAGAGGTAATCAGAACCATGGCTTCAGAAGGGTCAATTCTGCTTTCAAAACTCAGACATCTTGATTCAAAACACAATTTACATCCTAAACAATGAATCCCAGTTTCTAAGGCAACGCTCAGCAACTGGCCACTTCTGAGAAAATGAAATTCAAAATCCTTGTGTATGAATGGCTCAGGGAAGTATACACTGCATATACACTGCATAGTTGTGTGCTATAAAAGAACCGGTTGCAGAATCACAAGCCTGAGTCTGATCTTGGCTCCAAAAATTCACCAGCTCTGTCACCATGGGCACATCAGTAAACTCAGCCCGTTTCTTCCTCTGTTTAAAGAGAGAACAGCAGAACCTAACTCACAGAGTTGTGAGGATTGTACATAATACAAGTGCTCAGAGGAGGGAGTGGCACATAGTATTCAAGGTGTCTTAATCTTGTAACTCCTTTGCGAGGCTATGGAGAAACCAATGTGAGAGCTCCAGAGGTCAACTCTTCCAGGCTGGAATGGTTTAGCTAGAGCCTAGCTAAAGGCAAAAAGAAAAGGAGGTGACTTCTATAACTCAATTTCTAAAAATATGGTTTCCGCTTCGTCCCAGGTAACATGGAAATTAAGATCTTATAAAGAGAACTTAGGTATCTGTTAATAAGCCCTACAAAAAGCCCGCACATTCCTGAGCACTTCTTTATTTCTCCAAAGCCTGGTGGTGACTGTGGGGAGAGTGGGAGCAGCGGGGCGCGGTGCTGAACGCTAAGGGGGCGGCGCTGCTGCAGCCCCACTGCAGGGGCTGCAAAGAATCAGCTGGAGGACCCAGGCAGCAGGGTCCTTGCTCTAAAACCACATGCTATTGGTTAACTTGAACAGAAGATTCAGGCTTCTTCCTCTCTGCCATCCACTCTACCAAACAACCGGGTCCTCCTTTGGAACACGTATAACACAGGAGCGCACGTGCAGTCTCAGAGTTCCCTGTCAGACCACGTTGCTATGAAGGCAGGGACTGCGTCTATTTTGTTTCCTGTTGCAGCCCCTGGCCCAGGCCTGGTGTCTGAACACAGGTGCCACTCAAGGTACCTGTGCTGAGTGAATGCACACACGAATGCATTTTTAAGAGTGGAAAGGTTCTAAACTACCATCAGGATAAAAATGTGTAATTAGTTATCCTTTCTGCCTTACAAATGCCCCCTCTGAGGAAAACATATAGGATGTTGTAGCTGCTTATCGTGCAATCAATTCTCATCTCTTTCAAGAAAATGGTAAGATCTTGTAGCCTCTAAAGTAGTATTTTGATTTCTGAGGGGCCTCTCACATGCCTACCTCACTAATGGACTAGAAATGAAAAGACTGATAGTGAGTACATTTCCAAGTAACCTCAGTGGTTCTATGTAGCTCATCTTCCTAGTCAGAAGGCATGGCTTCGGAAAGAGGAGAGGAATATAGGAAGCATTATACCCAACAGGTGAATAAGAACCAAAATCTAGAGCCCAAGCATTGGTAATTCACAAATTTAGCTTTTATAAAGAGTAGACTCTGTCTTGGAGTACACAGAGAAGGAATGTGTAGCCCACATGGTTTGTTTTACCTATCTCGCATGATTTTAGGTAACATTAAAACAAATAACATGACATTTACAAATGTACTCTTATTTTTCCCTCCAGAAGGCTTTATGGGAGCACTAAGAAGCAGAAGCAGAACTAGATTGTTAGTTAATTCCAAGAACTTGGAATTAAATGGGTAACCAACTTAGTGTCTTCAGAAGTAAATGGACAATCAAATACAGCATTTTCCATTTTGATACTTAAGACAGACTATCATGCTTTAAACCATCATTTCACACTGACGGTCATTCACAGCCTTCAGACAAAAACAAAGCAGCAGTATCCACATCAAAGCACCCCACTTGTTTTCAAATGGCTAAGTCACAGCCTGCTCTCATGGCACAGCCAGGAATTCTGGAGCCTGGATGGACTAGCTGCTCTGGAAAAGACGAGCTGAATTCCCAAGCTGGCTGCTAGCCTTTATTAAAAGTGATTCCAGCCCTGGCTGGGTGGCCTAGTTGTTTAGGGTGTCGTCCTGCATATCAGAACTGTCTGCTTGTTTGATCCCTGGCGTGCTCGCATGCATTTGGGAAACAACCTATCAGTGTTTCTCTCTCTCTCACACTTCCTTTCTCTCTAACCTTAGTGAACATATCCTCAGGTGAGGATTAAAAAAATAAAATTAAAAAATATGGATAAATCCAAAACGGAAGCCAATTTCATAGATGTGCTATTTCTTCTTAGAAAACCTTCTTGAAGAATAACAATAATAAAAAAAGATGACTATATCTCTCGTATCATTTTAAAAACACAAATTTTTAATTCTGTCTGCTTTCTTCTTCAAGGTGATAACCAAGCACTGATTGATTCACTTGGTTTTCTTGAACATACTCTGCTTCTTAGCATCTATTCTGTGCCTTTTAGCATGTACTGTTTCTATTAGGCATCTACCGGCTTACCTCTGTGCCAGAAAGAAACAGGAAAACATAATCAGTGGCAATGTAGGAAATTAAGTGCATCTACTTTATGAAAAGTAAAATTTTCTTTCTTGACATATATGACAGCCCTGTGGAATTATAAGTTTGAACAAATCTGTATAATGCTGTCTTAAAAGAGAAGACAATTTTAAAAACTGCAATGTTCAATGACCAGAGTGGCACTGGGTCTAAGCAAGAGGAGAAAACCCACAGCGCTGAACACGGGGCTTCTGACTGGCGGCGGGTTCAGGGTCTTACCTGTCACTGTACACAGACCTCTCAAAGATCTGTACCACTTTCTTGGCCTGTAAGAGTTTCTCAGGGAAGGGCTCCAGCTCTATTTTCAGGCGGCTCATAAAAGAAAATGTCTGGAATGTGTAGGACCATCGTGCTGGCTCCTGGTACATCAAATCCAGTAAGTTCCCAGAATTTAGGGTAGTGGAGGCCTAGAGGAAAATTACAAAAGGAGAGAATTTCCTAGAAGGTGTATTTACTTCACGGTGTTGACCTTCTCCCCACCCCCGCAGCAGGTTTAATAATCAATGAGAAAAGCAATTACAAACGTTTCCTTTAGTCACTGCTACATTATCAAGGAAGAGACCACCCTACTTTGTTAGACAAGAATCTGACAGGAGATGACATGCCGCCTTCAACACACCAGAGAAGAGCAAAGGAAGGGTCACAAATAGAATCAGAGTATTACTGACTGACTGATGGATTTGTAGAATCTGTCTGAGAGGGAGTTAACAATCAACAACCACCTAAAACTCTACTTGGAAACAATTATTTCCATTGTAACACTATGTTGCTTCCCTTTTGGGCTTCCATTTGTGGCTATTTCTTTATCAAACCTCAAGCCAGACAGGAACAGCAACTGTTTATTTGAAAATCTGACCAACCAAATAGAACCCTCTCTCTCAAAGAAGGGCTACAATTTTTTAATAAACAAAACACTTCTCCATTCTATAGACTTTATGCAAGGCATCTGAAGACCCACTTACTCAGCATGTGCAGGTGGGAGCATGTGTGGGACAGTCAGGAGCCCTGGATTCTTTCCTGGGCTCTGCCACGGACTCAGTGCAAAAGTGAGTGTAACACAAAGCACTTAGGGTCTGCACTCACTCAGTCACCATTACCTGAAGGCCTCTGTGAAAGAGGCACTGTATGAGCTAGCTAGGTGCTGCAAGGGATACAGAAAACAAAAGAAAAATAAGATTTATTTCCATTTATTTCACTATGCTGTGTTATCTCATTTAATCTTCTGAACAACTTCATGAGGTAGGTACAATTGTTATGCCCATTTTCCTGCAGAGAAAATCCACTCAGAAAGGTTAAGTAACTTACTTGTCCAAAGTCTCCTGGTGAGCAGGTACTAAATGGGGACTCAAACCTGGCTTCCTCTTACTTCTTCATGCTACCATTTCTCTATATAAAGGCGAGTAAGACAGGTTCCAAAACTCAAGGAGCCAACAATGCAAAAGGAAAGGGAATGAGACAAGGATATAGCTAGAATATAAGGCAGAACATGTAATGAAGGGTTGATCATTTATAGTGGAAGGAATCTGAGGAAATTTCTGGAAAAAAAAAAGTGGCATTAAGCTATGAGGAATGATATGCAAAACTTTCACAGATGGAAATTTCAGGAAGAGACAAAGATACAGGAGGGAAAAAAGGTGAGACAACCACAAGTGGTCCTGTTTGGCTGAACACCACCACTACATTCCAAAGAAGGGTCCCGCCCTTTGGAAGGCTTCAGCAGGGGCAATACAGATAGAGCAGAGCAGGTCACAAAATGATTTCCCTCCTTCCAATACCCCAAACCACAAACACACACCAGCCTCATAAACGGTCCCTGGCTAGGAGCTGGAGGCAGAGGCTGTGGGGCAAATCTGGGTAACTGGAGCCTCTGCTGTCACTAGAGGCTGTTGTGTGGCACAGCACTGAGATGCATGGACGCCCACTGACTGTGTGGGGCTCTGTGCTGACAGATGTACTAGGTTGACTGGGTGGGGGCCATTCCACCAGCAGGCTTTGGGCTACCAAAGGGAGACTGTTCCAGAACAAAAAAAACTGCACAGGGGCCTACACAATCTCTGAAAGAACCATCTCAGCTATAGAACAAACGCAAACATCACTTCCAACATATAAACAAATGGAGGAATAATCATTGGATATAAAAATATTCAGCAATTCAAAAGGATAGGACCGATCTGCGTGCTCAAGACAAGCAGCCTCTTAGGAGACAGCTGTTGCCAGGAACAGGAGAAAACAGAAGAATCTCATTGAGATTCAAAAGAGTGCCACATTGATAAAAGCAGGCAGTCAAAAAAAAAAAAAAAAAGGAGCAATATGAAAAGAACATTCTTAGAGGAGAAAAAATACATTTGCTAAAACAAAACATCCAATGAAGACAGTAACTAGCAGATTGTATACTATAGTAAACCTAATGACTGAATACCACACAGAGTGCCAGTTTAAGAAATTCTCCCTAAATAAAAAGGGGGAGAAAAGCAGAAAATTATGAAAGAAATGAAAAGACATGTAGGTCAAAAGATCCAGTATATATTGTAATAAAGTGGTAGGCTTGGTTCTTTTACTTCCTTTACTGACTGGTATGGCTCAGTGGGCTGGGCGCTGCCCTGTGAACTGAAAGGTAGCTGATTTGATTCAGTGCGTTGCATGTTTGATGCTAGGTTGGGATGCACATGAAGGCAACTGATCTGTTTCTATCTCACAGCGATGCCCACCCTGCCCACCCCCGTGCGCTTGCTTGCTCTCTCGTAACGATTAAAAACAAAACAGCAAATTTGCCATATAAATGAAGGAGAGAGAAATGAAAGAAAACTTCAAATATAGTAAAAATTTAAAAAATGGAGATGGAAGCACAAAATAGGATGACACGAATAAATTAAACATAATCATAATAAAAGAGAAAAATTCCCAGGAAAGGCAAACTCTAAGATTGGATAAAAACTAAAAATCCTGTTCATAAAAGAAACACCTAAAATAAGAAAAACCTAAAACAAGATGACAAATTGGTTGAAGACAAAGGGACAGAAAAATCCAAGTATTGGGCTGGCCAAAAAGTTGGTTTAGTTTTTTTCCATACAATGGCTCTAGCAGCATTTAGTTGTCTTTAACGTCATTGGAAACAATTTTGTTATTGTGTTGTGACAGCTGTCATATCAGCATGCATTCTTTTTTATGTTTTTTATTTTAATTTTTTATTGCTGTTTAATTACAGTTGTCCCCATTTTCCCATTACTCTCCCCTGCCCTACTCGCCCCGCACCTCCTACATTCAACTCCCCTGCCCCCAGCTGTCTTTGTCCATGTGTCCTTTATACATGTTCCTTGATCCTTCTCCTTCTTTCACTCTCAGTGTGCGTTTTTTAAAAACTTAACAAAATTGGTGAATTTTTGTGCAGCCATTTTAATACTGAAGATGGAAGAAAATACACATTTTCAGTGTTTTATGTTTTATTATTTCAAGAAAGGTAAAAAATGCAACTGAAACGCAAAAAAAGACTTGTGCAGTATATGGAGAAGGTGCTGTTACTGATCGAATGTGTCAAAAGTGGTTTGCGAAGTTGCCTTAGTACAAGAAATTTCTTGTACTATTGACATTTTAGCCAAATAATTCTTTGCTGTGGGGCTGTCTTATGCATTGGAAGATGTTTAGCAGCATCCCTGGCCTCTACCCACTAGAAGCCAACAGTGTGAGATAGCTGACATATTCTAAATATGCAAATCAATAAAGTTATTGGTGAAAATGAAAAAATGTGTCATTTATTTTATGGGAAAAACTAAATGGATTTTTTTGGCCAACGCAATAGATGCAAGTAAAAAGAAGGCAGATGTGGCAAAACTGTATGAAGAAAAAAGCATTAACTGCTAGAAGAGTTTTTTAAAATACTAATAAACCAATAAAGACGCCACAAAGAAGTTAGAAATCTTTTTACATGGAATATTAAAGCACTGAAATATACTGATTTAGAGCAAAGACAATTAAAAATATAAGGAGAAATGGACAAAACTCAATAAGAACACAAAACTTTAAATAACATATTTCATATTTTAAAATAGAAAGTTGATCCCAGAAGTGAGAACTTGGAAAACTCTAAATCATTTTTTTTTCATGTATCTGAAATTGGGATATATCTTACAATGTTCACTAAGTTAAACTTAACAGATATTTTAATTATTCCATAGAAGGGTTATTAAATTCACTGTGTCTTATGATCAAGGTATCTTAGAATTTACAAAATATGTCATATCAAACTTCATACCTTACAAATAATAATCTACATAATATGTGGCGCATTTACTAAAATTGACCATACATAAAAACTGATCATACATAATCCATGAAGAAAATGTCAGTAAGTTCTCTCAATTAAAAACTATATAAACTGCACTGTCTATTATAACAAAATTAGGATAGCAAACCAATGCTCACACAAAATCTACTCATAAAATGTAAAATACTTTCAAAATAACTCTTGGGTAAAGAATAAATTAAAACTACAATTATAGACTCTTTGGAAATTTCAGTTAAAATCTTTTATGTCAAAATGTAGAAGATAGGGCCAAAGCTTATCCCATGAAAAAAATTTCCAGTTGCAACTGATTTTATTATTAAGGCAGGAAAAAAGAGAAAAGTACACAAACTAATCATTCAAACCAAGAGCTCTAATAATGCAAAGAAATTTAGAGAAAGAAATGAATAAAGGCAGAAATATGGCAAACCCCCATAGAATTAAAAAATAAAATCCATTAATTAGGTATTTTTTAGAAAGGGCAAATAGACAATCTATCAAATCTATCTCTCCCAAACATATTCAAATAAGCAACATCAGACAAAAATAATTCTGGATACAGAAGAGTTCAAAGTATAAAAGAAATCATATACTAATTTTATTCAATTAAATGTGAAAATATCAATGCAAGGCCAGTTTTCTAAGAAAACAAAATTGACTAAAGAAGGTTAAAAAAAGACCCTGAATAATAACTGAGAAATAAACAGTTGTCCAATAACTATTTCCTCCAAATAGCACTGAATTAATGTCATTTAAAAAGTGATTTCTATCATACCTTCAAGGAATAGACAATTCCCATGGTAAAAACGATTCAAACTTCTCAATTCACTTTCATACCCCTGATGGTGAAACCTATCAAAAACTACACACAAATGGTAATACCAATTAAACTTACAAATATACATGCAAAATCCCAAACATGTTAGTAAGTTAATAAAACTGTACACCAAGACCAAAAGAGTTCATTCTAGAAATGTGAAAAATGGCACCATTATCAAATCTATGACTAAGAGAGTTAAAAGGAAAAACCTCATGGTTATCTTGCCAGATGCCAAAAAGGTTTTTGACAAAAATTCAACACCTGATTCTGATAAAAAAAAGTTAATATCCTAGTAACAGAAAAATCCTCCTCCATGTGGTCTATTGAAATGAATAACAATCCCGGAACTTAACACTGATACAGTATAGGTAATTGGACTAAAGATAGAACAAGATGAGTGTGACTACCATCACTGTTATTATTTAACATTGTTATAGAGCTTCTACCCAATAAAAGAAAAAAAGAAAATGGAAATGAAATAAATATTGGAAAACTTTTACAAATGACTAGAAATTAGAGAAGGGGTAAGCAAATAGAGCAAAATAAAACAAACAAAAGGCCAACCAATTAACATGAGAGTTGTGACACAAATACAACTGACCACATTCCTTTAAAATAGCAGTAATCCTGTTTTATTGGTCTGTATGTATTTTTCCGCCAATACCATGCTCTTTTGATTATTGTTTCTCTGTAGTATAATTTGAAGTCAGGTAGTGTGATGCCTCCAGCTTTGTTCTTTTTTCTGAGGATTGATTTGGCAAGCTGGGATCTTTTGTGATTCCATACGCATCTGATGCTTTTTTGCTTTATTTTTTTAAAATGTCACTGGGTACTCAGTAGACTGAGTACCAGCCTGTGAAATGAAGGGGTGCCGGTTTGATTCCTAGTCAGGGCTGTGTTGTGGGTCAGGTTCCCAGCTAGGGGTGTGTAAGAGGCAACTGATTGATGTTTCTCTCCCTCTCTTTCTCCCTCCCTTTCCCTCTCTCTAAATAAATATATAATATAAATAAAATAAATATAAAAAAATAATATAAATAAAATAAAAATCTTTAAAATAAAAAAAAAGTCATTGAGATTTTGATGGATATTGCATTAAATCTGTATATTGCTTTGGGTAATATGGACATTTTAGCTATGCTCATTCTTCCAATCCATGAACACAGAATATCTTTCCATTTCACTGTGACTTTTTCAAGCTCTTTCAATAAAAATGATTTATAGTTTTCATTATATGGGTCCTTCACATCTGTTCTTAAGTTTATTCCTAGGTATTTTATTCTTTTTGTTGCAACTGCAAAAGGAATTGTTTTTCATTCTTTTTCTGAAATTTCATTGTTAGCAAATAGGAATGCAGGAGGAAAAAACCCGTATGTATATGGGCAGATAATTTTTGACAAAGGAGCCAAAAACATACAATGAAGAAAATAAAGCCTCTTCAATAAATGGTGTTGGGTAAATTGGAAAGCCCCATACAAAAGAATGAAACTAGACTACAGCCTGTCCTCATGTACAAAAATTTATTCAAAATGGATCCAATACCTAAATATAAAATTTGAAATAATAAATTACTTAGAAGAAAACATAGGCACTAAATTTATGGACCTTGGTCTTAAGAGAGAATTTTATGAATTTGACCACAAAAGCAAGGGAAGTAAAGACAAAAATAAATGGATGGGACTATAACAAACTAAAAAGCTCTGCACAGCAAAAGAAACCTGTAACAAAACCAAAAGGTAACCAACATAATGGGAACAAACAACTGCTCTGACAAAGAGGTTAATATTCAAAATACATAAAGAACTCACACCACTCCAAACCTAGCAAACAAACAATCCAATTAAAAAATGGGCAGAGGATCTGAACAGGCACTTTTCCCAAGAAGACATACAAATGGCCAGATGTCTTATGATCAAGGCATCTTGATACACAGATATAGGAACAGATATATGAAAAGATGCCTAACTTCACTGGCTTTTAAGGAAATGCAAATCAAAACTACAATGAGGTACCACCTCACACCTGTTAGAATGGCTGTTGTCAACGAGAAATGTAGTAACAAGCGTCGAAGAGGTTGTGGAGAAAAAGGAAACTTTGTACACTGCTTGTAGGAATGTACACTGGTACAGCCACTATGGAAAACAGTATGGAGGGTCCTCAAAAGATTAAGAATAGAGTTACCATGTGATCCAGCAATCACTGTCCTGGGTATCTACCCGAAAATGTTGAAAACATTTATTGGCAAAGATATATGCACCCCTATGTTCACTGCAGCATTACAGTAGCCAACACATAGAAACCACCGAAGTGTCCTTCAACAGATGACTGGGTAAAGAAGACGTGGTGCATATATACTATGGAATACTACTCAGCCGTAAGAAAAGATGAAATACTGCCATTTGCAACATGGATGGACCTTGAGAATACTGTAAGTGACATAAGTCAGGAGGGGAAAGCTAAGAACCGTATGATTTCACTCACATGTAGGACATAAAACTGGAATTCGTAAGACACACAACAGCATGGTGGTTAACAGAGGGAAGTGAGGCGGGAGCAGTAAACGTAAAGGGGGCCAAGTACATGGTGACAGAAGATGGCTGACTCTGGGTGGTGGACACACAACGTAATGTACGGATTATGTATCATGGAAATGTACATCTAAAACCTATATAGTCTAATTAACCAATGTCACCCCAATAAATTTAACTAATTAAAAAAAAACAGCAATAACAAGATTGAAAAAGATGATGGGAAAACAGATCCCAGTCACAGTAACAACAAAATGTATAATCACTAAGGCATAAACTAAACGAGAACAGTACTAGGACAAGTAAATAACTATTTGGGGTAAATTAGACTCCTAAACGTTTGTTTTTTGAAGACCTAACTGGCTTTATTAGCAACCATGAATCAGGCAGCACTCCATGAAGCAAGTAGAAGGGCACTCCCAAAACTCATGTAACTTTTAAAATAAACATAAAGAGTAAAACCATAAAACCATAAAAGCAAGAGAAAGAAATGAATGTGCATGTTTTTATAATCTTGGTATGTGAGAGGTCTTTTCAAACTTTAACATCAAAGGCAGCAACTCTGAAGAGAAAGACAGATATGAGTACATAAAAACTTGTAGGTATTATACTGAGAAAAAAATCATTTATAAAGATTTAAAAAATGACAAACTAGGGAAAGTATCAGCAGTGTAGGACAAAGAAGATGATACTTAATCTATAGAATACTAATAAATGGCTGATAGAGATAAAAAGATATTCAGTTCATGGGTAATCAAAGAAATGTAAAGTAAAACAACACACTATTTTCTTGCCACCCCATTAGCAAAGATGGAGAAGAGTACCTAGGGTTGCTGAAAGTATGAAAAGAAAAAATTTTTCTGAAAAACAAATTGGAAATTATAACAAATGTGTCAACAAGATGCGTAATTTCTGTACATCAAAATTCCTAATAAAAAGGGGCACAAAATTTAGCTATTAAAAAGAATAAAAATGTAGCTACAAGGATATTCATCACTGTAACATTATGAAAGACCTGAAATGAAAGACCTTGTATATAAAGTGATGTGCAGTGACAATTGCAAGTTTTGTTTAAAAAAAGTAAAGTTTTATACATTTATGTAAGTGTATTATAAATATATATACATATATATATATTTTCCCCTCTGTAGAAAAAAATATAAAAGGATAAAATGTTAATTTTATCACTGCATAATGGGATTATGGGAGTACTAGTTACCTGTTGCTGCACAGCACGTTGTGCCAAAATCTAGTGGCTTAAACAAAAATATTCATTATCTCAGTTCCTGAAGGCAAGGAATTTGGGACCCAGCTTATTTGGATAGCTCTGCCTCTGGGTTTCTTATGAGGTTTCAGTCAGGATGCTGGCTGGCCACAGTCATCTGAAGACTTGACTGGGGTGAAGGGTCCATTTCCAAGAAGACTCACTCACATAGCTGTTGTCAGAACCCAGTTTCTTGCTGTGTGGGCCTCTTCACTGGAGGGGACACTTCATGCCATAGTAGCTGGTATCCCCAGAGCCAAAAGTGATCAAGAGAGAACAAGACTAAAGATACAATGTCTCTTATGGTCTACGTAGAAAGTCACACTCTGTTATTCATGCCACATTCTAGTCATTAGAAGCAAGTTACTAAATCCAGCCCACACTAAAGGAAAGAATTAAGGTTCATCTCTTAAAGGAAAGAGTATCAAACAATGTGTGGACATATTTTTAAATCCCCATAATAGGTGACCTGTGGCATACTCAGAAAAAGATACATAATTTATTTTCTGAAAGGAAAAGTTAATTTCACAAATACACACACACAATATAGAAAGACAATTTAAAAAGCAAATATTCTCAATAAGCATGATGTGCCTGCCAAGAAAAGGTAATCTTGAGTTGGGATAATGGAAAAATGGCACCCAGAACAAGTTCTGTGATATCATGGACCATTTAGACTACATTCAGAATGTCCTGTTCAGGACTGAGTACCACTCTTAGTAATTCTAAGTGGAAAACTAACAAACTGGAGCTCATCACCTAGACAAAAGGACTTCAGAATAAGGAGTAGTCTGGAGGACAATGGTGTTCAGCTTGAAAGAGGGAAGACTTGAGGGGCAGAAAGAGCAGGCAAATCACTGCCTTCAATTATATGAAGGCTTGCCACACGGGAAAGTTAGAAAAGGCTTAAGAAACAGAACTTGAACCAGTAATTCAGATTCAGTCACAGGTATGCAAAGTGGTTCATACAAGAACTTTCTAACAATTAGTTTTTAAAAAGCAGAATGAGCCAATCAGTGAATACTCCCACTGGCTGCAGGAGGAGTCTGTGGCAACTGAGGCACGGTGCCGCCACTCCCACAGCGGCCTCTAAGGTTCACGTCCAGACTGGTGTTTCCTTACTCAGACTCATATGGCTGGTGTTGAAATCAACCCTACAACCTTTCCAAAGTGGCAGACCTGCAACTAAGGTCTAAGCCATGAGGCATAAATGAAATGTACAGTGCTTGGCACAGTACAGTGCCTGGGACATAGTATGTGCTTTATAAATGTTAGTTAGATCTGCATTGACTCAAAGTATGACAAGGTGCTCTCTAACGTCCTTTCCAATTTTTAAGACTTCATAAATATTAAAATAATTTTAATTAACTATTAATCATGATGGTGAGCTTCAGTAATATACTTAAGGGTAGAAATGGAAAAATTAATCTTCAAAGCCAGAATGGCTGGACATGCTTTGGGTAACCACACAGAATGGAAGCAGTTACTTATGTAGATATTTTATTTTTGTGACTTTGAAGACTAAATAATAAACCAAAAACTAAACATATTCAAACACAAAAATACTCAAACAAGTCACATTCTTTCTTGTATACACAGTCTGCTTTCTGGAATGAAGGTATTTTAAAAAGGAGACTTGAACTGGGCTACTTCACCCCCTCAAAGTAAATCCGATTATTACAATTAGTTAACTCACCCATGCCTGCCAACTACCCACCACAACTGAAAACTTACTTTTTGCGTGCCAGCAGCCTGGATATTCTGCCATGTTGCCACAGGTTCTGTAGCTGTGTGCCACTCTGGGTGAGTTTTTGTGAGTAACTTCACAAAGGTAGACTTTCCCACAGCTGTAATGCAAACAGCATGTATTGGGACATTTCCCAAACCAAAGCTGAAGGAAAAGGCAGCTATTCTGCCCACTCAAGGGAAAAATTACCAGTTTTTCCAATTTCAAAACTCAGCAGCAGCTATACCCACTCTCACACTGACAATGGGTCAGGCCATGTTAACTGGAGTCACCACAATGAATGCGGGCAACAGGAAGGAAAAATACCCCCAACACTTGATTTGAAATTTTAATGTCCCAACCTCCCAGGAGCAAAGAGTATTTAACAGTTAAAAATGTAACTGACTAGCCCTGGCTGGTGTGGTTCAGTTGGCTGGAGCGTCATCTCATAGACCGAAAGGTGGCAGGTTTGATTCAGGTCAGAGCACATACCCAGGTTGCAGGTTGGGGCACACACAACAAGGCAGCCAATCAATGTTTCTCTCACACATTGATGTTTCTCCCTTCCCCCTTTCCTCTCTCTCTAAAAGCAATGACAAAAAATTATCATATCCTTGGATAAGAAAAATACTGTTAAAAAATTTAATAGTGTGTCAAAAGTAGATGGAATCAGCTACATAAATTGTAAAGCTTGAATCACAGTCCTATTTATTCTGTGACGTGAAAAAATTACAAGTTTTTCAAGACAGATTATGACCCTCATTCATTTAACAACCTGACCAATGCTCAGAACAGACTGACCCTATGGGTATAATGATAAACAAACACAGGATGGACTTTGCCCTCACAGCTTGTATTGAGAAAGATACTAAACAAACACAGAAAGAACTTATAACAAATTGTGTTAAGTGCTAGAAAAGAAAAATACAGGATGGCTCTAATACAGCTCAGGAAAGGGAAGGCTCCTATGAAAAATATCAGAGGTAAAACCTGAAAGATGAATTAGCCAGGCCAAGGGCAGGGAGAGGGTAATCCAGGCAGAGAGAGCAGCACGAACAAAGGTTGGGAAAAGAGAAAGAACTAGGCACATAATAAGACAGAAAAAGTCTACGTGTGGCCTTGAAGAAACCAGTGCAGCTAGTGTGGGCAAGTGAGGGAGAACTGTGACTTAAGATATACACGAGAGGCAGGTAGGCAGGCCAGGGCAAGGTCACGGAGGTCCTTGAAGCCACAGTTAAGTCTGAATCTACTCTAAGGACAATGGGAAGTCAGTGGTGAAGGGTTTTAAGCAAGGAAATGACAAAATTTCCATCTTATTTTTAAAAGATCACTGTCAGCTGTGTAAGAATGGACTGCTAGGGAAGTAGGCAGACCAGTTAGAAGACAATAGGAGCTTGAAGGTGATGGGAGAGGTATAGAAAATAGCAGATGTTTTGAGAAATACTTTGGAGGTTAAATCAACCTAGTACCACAACGTTCAAGTTTTCTTTTCCCATTTACACCAATGTCTAGCCCATACCTCACTGTGCTCCAGACTTCACTCTCCAAGAATTCTCCACACATTTCACTTGGATGTCCCACAAACACCTCAAAGTCAATATATTCCCTAAATGAACTCATCATCTTCCCCACCAAACTGTTTTCTTCCTATACCCCACACCTCAAGGTATGGCAGCACCATCCACTCACTGTCAGAACTTCTTCTTCTGCCAAACCTCAAGTGGCCATCAAGTGCTTTAGTACCTGCCTTTTAAATGTCCCCCCTGTCCTTTTCTCTCTATTCCTACCTCCTGCTCAAGACCAGCCTTTCATCATTTCTTGCCTCTCCAACTCTGTCCTTGCTCTCTTCAATCCATTGTTCATACTGTAGCCACAGTGAACACAAAACAATATTGCTTAAAACTCTCTGATTGCTCCGCATTGCCTTCATGACTAAATCCAACCCTTCAGCATGGTCTACGAGACATTATGATCTAGCGCCTGCACATACCTCTCTGGCCTCAGCTTCACTGCAGGCATCCTAAGCTCCTTCTGGACCAAACTCCTTGCAATTCCAATCACGCCATGTTTTCTGCTGCAAATGTGACTGCACATACACTTTACCATTTCCTGGTACGCTTCCTCTCCTCAGCTGGCCAACTGCAACTCAATCTTCAAGAATCTGCTTAGGCCCTGACTGGTATGGCTCAGTTTGTTGGAGCGTCATCCCATAACCAAAAAGTTGTGGGTTTGATTCCCAGTCAGGGCACCTACCTAGGTTGAGGGTTCACTCACTGGCCCGTGCACGTGAGATCCCTGGTCCAGGCACTTAGGATTCCCAGGCCCCGGCCTGCATGCACATAAGATCCTAGTCCAGGTGGGTATACATAAGGGAGGCAACCAATTGATGTTTTTCTCTGGCATTGATATTTCTCACTCCTTTCCTCTCTCTCTAAAAAATAATGAGGAAAAAAAAGTCCTTGGGTGAGGATTAAAAAAGAAAAAAAAAAGAATCTGCTTAGACGCACCTCCTGTGTGAAGCCTTTCCAGACTCTGATAACGCTATTCAATTAGCTAATCCTCCTTTATGCTCAGCCTGGCATTCTGGGTAAGACTCCATCACTGCCATTGTAATTGTATTTCTCCAGGTACAAAATGGGGGTCCTCCAGGGCAGGAATCAAAGCCCAGCCCAATGACCTGACTGAATGAATAAAACATTTAATACATTATTAATTTTAGTTCCCTCTGAAACCTATCTTTGTTAAATATAAAAAATAAACCTTAAGAGTGCCCTGACCAATGTAGCTCAGTTGGTTGGGAATCATGCAAAGTGAAAGGCCGCCAGTTCAATTTCCAGTCTGGACACATGCCTAGGTTGCAGATGTGGTCACCCCCCCCTACCCCGCCTACCACAGTTGGGGTGTGTATGAGGCAACTGATCGGTTTCTCTTTCACTTTGATGTTTCTCTCTCTTTCCTTCCCCTCTCTCTAAAAAAACTGCTTTAAAAAATTTTTAAATAATAAAATAAACCTTAAGAGTGCTTTTGGAACTCAATATCCTCAAGTGGAATTGACTTCTCTCAAGTGCGTTCTACCCTTAGGAGAAATCCAAATATTGGGTTGGTCAAAAAGTTCATTGGTTTTTTTCCATAAGATGGATCCAGGGGCGCTTAGTCGTCTGTAACTTCATTTGAAACAATTTTGTTAGATTGTATTGTGATGCCTGTCATATCCGTGTGCATATTTTTTAAAAAAACTTAACAAAATCGGTGAATTTTTTGTGTAACCATTTTAATATTGAAGATGGAAGAAAATAAGCAGCATTTTTGGTATATTATGTTTTATTATTTAAAGAAAGGTAAAAACACAACTGAAATGCAAAAAAAGATGTGTGTAGTGTATGGAGAAGGTGCTATGACATTGAACATGTCAAAAGTGGTTTGTGAAGTTTCATGCTGGAGATTTCTCACTGGATGACGCTCCACAGTCAGGTAGACCAATTGAAGCTGATAGCGATCAAACTGAGACATTAATTGAGAACAACCAATGTTCTACCATGCAGAAGACAGCCGACATACTCAAAATATCCAAATCAATAAAGTTATTGGTGAAAATAAAAAATGTGTCTTTTATTTTATGGAAAAAACCATATGGACTTTTTGGCCAACCCAAGAGAACCAAGCAAAGAAAAGAAGGCACTCTTCAGTCAATTTTATCAGCCACTCATGGTTACTGATCAGGAGATGTCTCAGCAGAAGGGCCCACACATCCAATATGTGACATTTATCACACACCACTCCAACTCCTCTCTGAACTCAAAGGCTAAGAACAAACAACATGAATCTATGCATTTTGTACAGTCACGCTCCTCTCTCGCAGCCACCCCCACCAAACTTTTGAGTGCCTTTGCACATTTGCTCAGCCTCTGCTCTTCCCACACCTCAATGACTAAATGCCTTTCCCTGCTCCTCTCGGCCTGTGTCTAAATCCTCTCCCCTACCAAGCCTAAGGTCTCACCTTCTCCTCACTCACTTCTCTACTTCTCTAACTCACACCAAATTTCTACCATACTGGGCAGTTGAATCAAACAAGATATATTTGTTAACTACCCATAATATGTTTAGCATTTAATTGTTTTGACTGTTTTATTCATCTCAGTTTTGGTTTCCTAATAGGATCTCAACCTCTGGGGCTGAGCCCCAGGAATGCACATTTTTAAAGTATGCCCCAAGTGCTCCCAATACATACTTATTTTTATTATTTTTAAAATTTAATCCTCACCTGAGAATATGTTTATTGATTTTAGAAAGAGGGGAGGAAAGAGACGGGGGCTTGGGCAGGGAGAGAGAAACATCTGTGTGAGAGAAAAATAACAAATGGCTGCCTCCTGTACGTGTCCCAACCGGGGATTGAAACCGCAAACTTTTAGTGTACAGGCCAATGCTCCAACCAGCTGAGCCATCTGGCCAGTGCCATACTTATTTTTGAGAATGCTATCCAGAACTATCTGATCAAAATCAACAGAAGTAGTTTATTAAAAATATACATTCTGAAATTACATACTAAACTACTAAATAAAACCCTCTGTGCTTGTCCATGGAGGATCTAATAGAGTGGCACGAATTACAAATTGGTTGAGTCTGTATGTTATCAGATACTTACCTGCCCTAAGTAGCCCCGAATTTAAAATATCTGGCAAAGATGGTAAATATTTAGATTGCATATTGTTGATTAAGTCTAAAATATGCACCCTGCTATCACCTGAAAAGCTATTTTAATTAATATGAAAAGATGAAGGTAATTGTTAGCTGAGTGATGCTGAATAACTGTTAAGATTACTTAAAATTTTTAAAAATTAAAAAGTGTTACGGCCCTGACCAGGCAGCACAGTTGGTTGTAGTGTCATCAGCCAAGGGCGCATGTTTGGTCCCCTGTCAGGGCACAAGAAGCAACCAATAAATGCATAAATAAGTGGAACAACAAATCAGTAGTTCTCTTTCTCTCTCTAAAATCAACTTGAAAAAAAAAGGACATGCACACAACCATTAAAAAAAAATTATGTCAGAAAATACTGCATCTGGAAAGGGCCCTGCAGGTTAGGTTGTGCCAACTTTACCTCTGAGATCAGACACTATTAGTTCATTTAAGAGCAGTCAGGACTCTTAGAAACTGACTCATGCCATTTAAACACACAAAACCCGGAATGCCAACAATTAGATGTAATGGGAAATACACAATTCCAATTACTGGAACAATCACACTAGAGCAACGCCTCTACCCTGCACCCCCGCCCCATTCCAAAGTTTCTGGAAGCCAGTTCAGTATCAGAAGATGGCTTCAGCAAAGGGTGACAGTAAGTGGGGGTGGAAGGTCCCGAGGTGTGCCATCCACGTCACTGTAGGGCCGGGAGAACCTGGGTCATTTACCAAAGGGCAGTATTTCTTAAACTGCATTATAATGGAACTCAGCTGTGCCAGGCACCACCCAGATATGAAATAATTACTTTAAAAATGTGAAGTTATGTGTTTATATTAAAACCAGACACAGCATAACTTTTTTTAGTGCTGTGGTACCTGATCATAGTTTTTCCTTCCTGCTTGGGTTTTGATTTTTTTTAAGATAAATGTTTTACAGTGTTCCCAGGCGCTGCCCAGTGGTGTTTTCAGTGGTGTTGGCTGGCTCTCCACCGCTACATTGCTTTCCTCCTAGTGACCAAACACTCGTGTCCACTGAAAGCCACTCCTCTTCATGTAACACTGGGCAAACTGACAAATTCGTCCATTTGTTTGGTCTCTATACAGAGCACCATCTTCTTATGACATTATCATCACAATTTACTTATATCCCAGCTCAACTGTTATCTTTCAATATACTTTTTAATATCATAAAATTTGGGAGTATCAGGTCTCAGCAGCAAACCCTCCCTTAGGGCCTTGGCTCTCCATGTACTTTATCATATGTGCCATGACTTGAAAAGGGGTGGGAGCTACTTTTTTTGAGAGTACATTACTTCAACATGTTGATTTTTATTAGTACCACAATTGTCATTCCATCTGCTGGACCAGAGTTCTGTTGTTAATGTTCATCTTATTCCTAAGTCATGGTTTTTTCCTCCCACAAATTTTTCTATAAACTACAATGCCTGCTATGACAAAATTATGCTAAAATCTAGTAGTAAGACAGTATCTGATGTAATACCCCAAATAATATATTATTTTAAATGTAATACAGTTGTATTTCATGGGAGCCTCTTAAATATATCATCACTTCCAAGCATTTTCTTCTCTAAAACAAAATGAAAAACATGGGAAAAACCCATTTCTGAAATCTACCAAAGAACAACCAATGGAAGTAAATATAAAACCATCTTTAAACAAAAAATTCTTCAAAGAAAATAAAAGACTTTATTTCAGCAACTTCCCTTCATGCTGCATTCATTCACTCAGTCATTTAATCAATAAATGTAGCTACTAAGTGGTAGGTACTACAACTAAAATGATGAACTAGGCTGAGATCCTGCCCTTTAGGAACTTATACTTCAACCCTGAATCTAAGTACCCAGGATTATATAGGCTCTGAGCCTTCAGGCATTCTGGGAAAACTTTCAAAAATCACTCAGCAGCTGAAAAGAAGTTTGGCACATTTTTGCACTGATTCCTTTTATTTTCTTTTCATTGGAAACTATGTTTACCACACACACACACACAGTTTCTCACCGCTTCCAAGTATGACCCAAACTCAGCGACTGTTCCTGAGACCCTTGCTGATCTGGAACACCCTCCCTGCCCACTTTGCCGAATAGCTGATTCATCCTTTCACTGTCGCTTTTTCAAACTGTCTCCAGCTCCTTCATCTCTAGGCAGAGCTAATTACTGCCTGCTCTAGTTTACCAAGGTTTTACACTGTAATTACTGTTGACTCATCACTTTCTCCAGCTAGACTGGAAGCTCACTTTTTGAAGACACAGACTGACCTTATTCTCTTTATACCCTGAGTACCTAGCCAGGTACAAAGAATGGAGAGGGATGGGTGGAATGAGTTGAATCACAGAAATAGACTCTACTTCACAATGTTTGGAATAAATAGGTCTTTTCCCCCCTAGGATTCTTTGCCCAATTGTTTATACTCAATAAAAGTTAAAGATGCATATTAATGATCCTAAATCACTAATCTTGAATGCCAGAGGCAACATGTTAGGGAAACTCTCCATTGCTTTATGTCCGAGCCTCCAGACTGCAAAAGTATAAAACAGTTTCCTCTTTTCTGGTGGGGTCTTAAAATCAAAGTAAGGATAGTCTGAGATGACTCACTGACAAGTATTTCAAGTAACATTCCTTCAATTTAGGTTTGTAATCATACAGTAACTGGTTTTGGAAGGTGATACTACACGTTAGTGATGAATACACTTTAAAAACATAGGCTAGGTATTTTATTTTATAGATCTTAAGGAATTCTAGGTATAAAGCTTTTCACTTTCACCCACACAGGGTGTATGGTTTCACAACTCATGCTAGATGCCATTAGTTGTTACTTCACTGATCCATTTCCCTTACACATACTGCTATCTACACCTGCAGGGTCAAAATAACAAGACTTAAAAGAAGTACAACTACAATACAAGAAAAGCCACTGTAGCCCTGGCTGGTGTGGCTCAATGGACTGAGTGCCGGCCTGCAAACAAAGGGCCACCAGTTCAATTTCCCAGTCAGGGCACAGGCCTGAATTTCTGGCCAGGTCCCCAATTGGGGGTGTGGGAGAGGCAAACGATGGATGTATCTCTTGCACATTGATGTTTCTCTCCCTCTTTCTCCCTCCTTTCTCCTCTCTCTAAAAATAAATAAGTAAAATCTTTTGTTTGGTTGGTTTTTTTTTTTTTAAAAAGCCACTCTAAAGATATCTAACTTCAGTCATGAGAGGGGCTCACCTTGCCCTGTTCAGGTTTCCTGAATGGGTATCCTTCTTTTGATTTGTTTAATGATGCCACCTGTGATTAGAGAACCAAGTAACTCTTGATTTGATTACATCATCAGTTTAAATTATTTCCTTTGTGGGTACCAATGACTAACTCTCCTATGGATATCACAGCACAGGATTCAAGCATCTGGTAAACACCGACTGAGTACAATGGGTCAGGAGGGGGTTAGGTCCTGGTGACACAAAGATGAACAAGACATTAAGTGGCCAACCCAGGGAAGATGTTGAATGTTGCAAACAATCTCAACAGAACTCAAGTGCTACAGCAGTTCTGGGTACAAAATGTTATGAGAGCATACAGAGGAGGCAGTGACTAATTTTGTCTGGGGAGAGTCATCAGTGTGTGGGGTGATGCAGAGTAATAGGAAATACAGAGAGCCAGATTCAAGAATTCCAGTCCACTTCTCATTAGTTACTTTTCTTAGGCAACTGCATTCACTTCCAAGGCCTCAACAATTATCCCAAGTTAACAACTTCCATATATGAAATCTCGGCTTCCAACTTTCTTGCCGCCAGACATATATTCTAACCTACCTCAGAACACCTATCTCTGTATGTCTCAGAGGCATCTCATATCAAATACGGGGTCCGGCAGAAGTAACACCTAAGTGTGGTTGGCAGGGTACATGAATGTCTTGAATGAGATGGACAGTAATTTGGGCATTTCACCTAAAATGTCATATGGTGTGCTTGAGTGTAATACTGTTATGTTACAGAATTACATGCTTATTATTTTATAACAAAAGTTTGCAATTAAACAAGAGGCGTTATTTGTGCCAGACACTGTATATCTCTTACCTCCCCAGATTTCATCTTCTATTCCCACCCTCAGTTTTCAGAGTCAGTGTCCAAAGTATAAACCTCATTGTCATCTTCTATGTCTCCTTATCCCTCACCTTCAAGAGACTATCAAGGCCTATCAATCCTACTTCAAAATCGCTCTCAAACTAGCACTTCTTAGTCTCTTCATTCCTCTGTGCAGGCCTGCATCTTTCCTCCGTCCAACTACTTTAAGAGACACAAAATTAGTCTATTTACTCCAAACTGTTTCTATTTATTCATTCAACCAACTTCATGCAAGGTATTATGTGCACTACAGCAAACAAGACATGCAAAAAAAAAATGCCAGCTTTTGGGTCTTTCTTCCTATTTGCTCATTCTAGCCAATTTTCTTTTTTAAAATTAATCTGGTTATGGCACATACTGGCTTCAAGTCTTCAGGAGCCTCTCACTGCTTACAGGAGAAACTCCTGGCATGGCCCACAACATCTGGCAAATCCTATCCTTCCAACCTCTTGTTCTGCCATCCTCTTACAGGCCTTTAAACTCCAGGCACATCCAGCTACTTCTCTGTTATTAAAACTACATGTTTCTTCTGTTTTGTCAAATGTTACTTCCTGTGCCTGGAACACCCTTCCTCTTCTCCCTCTTGGGAATTCCTACCCCTGAGATTCCAAGTTTCCATGCCCAAACATGGCACTCATCACATGGTATATATAAATCATGTTTAGAAGTTGGCTTCTTTCACTTGGCTGTGAGCTCCTTAAAGGACAAGAGCTTTATCACAAATGAGTTCCCCTTCAGAGAACATACTCAGTGAGCCTTGGTTGCATGAGAAAGCAAGAAGAAACATACAAATCTGGAAAGGTTAAGAAGAAAAGGTCAGGAAAATTGGGACAGGAAGCTCACACCTCACATGATGAGCTGCCCAAAATACTTATTTTGTAAAGTACTTTGTACCTTTCTAGGTTCTAAGGGTAGAGCTTCCTTTGAGGGCGTATTTCTCAAAGTACACTAGAGAATATCTTTGAATAACACCATCAGGCAGGTAGCAGGACCCTCCCATCTCATTTCTCTCAATGTCTCTGATCTGGCTGGAGAAACACACACAGCCATGGTGACTGGTTCCACTTTAAATTCATGACCACTAAGTCCAAATGGGTCCTTATTGCTGCCCAGCAACTCTACATTTCTCCCTTTCACTCACTAGATACTTCATGTCTTTCTGCTCTCCTCATACTCACTCTTAGCTGATTTTTCTCTTTCGCTGAGAAGACACACACAACCAAAAGACCTTCCACAAGTTTCCACCATATCTACTCAAGTTAGTACTCACTTATTTGTCATGCTCTTCTTTATTAGAAATAAACTATGCTTCCAGCCAAAACCAAACTTGCTCCGCCTGGTCTGTTCCTTCTTGCTTGCTAACATCACTCCAGCGATTCTATCTTCTCTCCTGTTTCACCATTTTTTCCCTCTCTACCAGACCATTTCTACCAGCTTACAAATATGATGTAATTTCTCTTACAAGAAAAAAGTCTGAAATCCTTTTCCCATTTCAGTTACCACTCATGTCTTTCCTTTCTAAGAAAACTTCCGAACAGTTGCTTAACCCACTGTCTACAGTTCCTTACTTCCCATTCTCCTTGAACCTATGCCAATCACTTTCACCTTTACTGCTCCTAAAAACCATTCAAGTTCACCAGAGAGCTCCATTAAGAGAGTATTACATAGTTGATGATTCCCTCCCTCAAACAGGTTCTTCACTTGGCTTCCAGGATACCACTCTCTTTTAGTTTTTCAGTGGTCGGATTCCTCCTCAGTCTCTTTTGCTGGTTCCTTCCCATCTCCCCAGTCTCTTTAGTACTCAGGGCTTGGTCCTTTCCATCAACACACAGTCTCCTGGATGTAAATACATACTATATTTATAACTCCAGTCCGGGAAGACTCTGAACTCTGGGCTCCTATATCCAACTGCCTATTTAACAACTACACTTAGATATATCTAACAACCCTATAAAAACCCAACATGCCTAAAAACAAAATCTTGAAACCATTCCCTCCCTCAAACCTGTTTTTCCCTATTCTCCTCCTCTTAAGGAAATGCATCTTTCAAGTTGCTCAGGCCAAAATGATTGGAGTCATCACCGAACCCTCCTTTCATCTCATTCCACATCTACCTGTTAACAAGTCTAGTTAGCCCTACCTTAAAATGTAACTAGAATCCAATCCTTTCTCACCACCTCCTCTATTACCACCCTGAACCAACTCACTGGAACTCACCATTGCGAACACCTCCTGACACTTTTTACCTTCAATATATCTGCCAGAGCAACCTTTTTATAATTTAAATCAAATTGTATCACTTGACTATCCAAACCTTCCAATGGCTTCCCATCTTACTCAGAGTAAGGCATCAAGGACTACAAAGCCTATACACAGTCCAGCCACCCCTTACCTTCTGACCTTACCTCTTCCACTCTCCCTCTTGCTCACTCCACTCCAGACACAATGGCTTCTCTCTTGTTCCCTGAACACACTTTCCATCTCAGAGCCTTTGCAGTTGGTTCTCTCTCTGCCTGAAAGATTCTTCTCCCAGTCATTCACATGGTTCACTCCCTCAGCTTCTTCAAGGTTTTGCTCAAATGTCACCTTGGAAGTCCTGACTGGCTTGATTACCCTACTTAAAACTGCAGCTTCCCTTAATCCCTGAATTTTCTTCATCACACTCACTACTACTCACCACATGGTTTACTTTCATTAATGTACGTTGTTCATTGTCTATCTCTCCCTACCTAAGTTCCATGAGAACATTTATTTATTTGTTCTGCACACTACTGTATCTTCAGGGCCAACAACAGTGCTGGCATGTAGACATGGCTCAGAAGGTTATTTGATAAATGAATGAGAAATTCTCAGATTACTGTTAGTATGCCTTCGACACTTAACACTGCTAGTCCTTTTAGGTCTCAGTAAGTCAGCAGGTAAAAGTATCAAGTCAGAATTTAGTAACATTAAATCAAAGTGTTTTGCTTTCAATTTTTAATTACTTTTTATTTAGATACTGAGTTTCTGTTTGCTCTTGTAAGTTTTTAACTTAATACACGTTTTTAAGGTTGAAAAGTGAGTTTCTTTTAAGAAAAACATTATAGTGGGACTAACAAAGAAACGTGGCAAAAATAGTGAAAGTGGTATCTGAATGACTGAAGTTTAAGAACTCTCTTAGGGTAGAGTTGCCAGATAAAATACACGACACACAGTTATAGATAATGAATATTGTGTGTGCGTGTGCGCGCGCCCCATCTATTGACACACAACTGCACTAAGAAACTATTCCGTATCTGAAGTCCTATTTTAAATAGGCATCCTTTTGTTTTTTATTTTTTCCTAAATCTGGCAACCCAAGAACAAAGAAATTACATCGAACTTCTTGTCGCTTTCATTTAGATCTATTCATACAAGCTAGTTGAACTCTTGTTCTGTCTACAAAGTTCGTGGCTTTTATGTCCCTGTGGAATGGTACTAAGGAATGACGTTCTAAATATCAAAGAGGCAGAGGTCCACAGTGCATTTTGGGAGGGGAATGGCCCTGGCAGCTCAAAGCAGCCCCGCCGCCTTAGACCGAGGGAGGAGGTTGGGAGAAGAGGGGAGGGGAGGGGTTCCGGGCCCAGCTCCCTTTCCCGGCCTCTCAGGCACCTGCTCAGCGGAGGCCAAGGCTTGGCAACCCCTTTCCGGCCCTTACCAATGTTGCCTTCGACGGAGAGCCTTCGGGGCCCGCGCCCAGCGTGCAGGCCCCTGGAGGGGGGCACGCTCTCGAGGGGAGCCTGAGACATGGAACTGGAGAGTGCACGCAGCAGCCTTACAAACACCCTCCCCGAAACCATCCTACCCAGTAACCGCGCGACAAGCACTTCCGCCGAGAGCACTTCCGCTCCTGGTGCAGCCGCCCACGCGCTTCGGCGCCCCTCTGACGTCAAAACATCCCCACGCAGGAAGTGGGTGGGGTTGAGCTGACCGAGAGGGTGGGGCCAAAGGGACCTCTTTGTTCTCGCGATGTTGGTAGAGAAGCGTAGTGAGAAAGTCAAGTTTGGGATGCGGGAAAAGTTTGTTGATAACTGGATTTGCAAGAGCGTGATTGGCCTTTCTACATTTGCTCATTGGAAAATAACATTTCAAAAGAGACACAATTCCATCACCTTTTCAGTTTTTATAAATTTAAAATGATTTTTATAACTAAAGACAAATCAAAATTACTGTAATTTTAAACAAGGTGTTTTTTCTCCCCCAGGTGTTTGTTGTTGGTGTTTATTAAATTAGACTGTTTTAAGTAGGAAAACGATGCAAACTTGTAATTTACACAAATTAACTTTTTTCCATTTCCTGCAACCCAGCAGCACAATGTTGGCACATTACTGAACAAAGCAACGAAAGAATTCAATTACACCCCACTTCCTACTTTGTCTTTTGAATGAATAAATAAACGTTCGCTCAACCGATTTGCATAGTAGCCAACATCCTATTAGAATAAAGTGGGCGGAGGCTCGGATGTGACTAGAACTGGTTTAAACATGGAAGATTGGATTCTGTGGGCGTGAACAACAGCGGGGGTGAGGTGCGGGGCGGGGTGTGGAGTGATGGGGACTGTGAATGGGATTTGTAAAAGGAAGATGCCGGGTAGAGAGAAACTAACAAGCTGACAAATAAAACTGCTGTCCTATTGTCTGTGGACAACTGCTCTGCAGAGGAGCAGGGACAGTTCTGAGCTGCTGCCATTGGGTGAGGCCCTGACTGGCTTTGTCCTGCCACACCCAAATGTTTCACCGACCTCAGATTTATGACATATTGTCAGGGGTGCTTCCAACTTTTTACACTTAAAACACTAGAGTCAACAGGCAAACCCGCATTCAGGCAGCACTCTTAGAATTGGGAGCTTTTAGGAAACAGCGACCTGGGTGCAAAGGGGCGTGGAGGGGTCGGTAGCTGGGACTCCTGTCTTGAAGCTGTTTGCATAGCAAGCATGGGTCCTTTTTCCTACATTGATGTTTATAGAGATGGTTGAACTGACATTTATATATTAAACACGTTTTAAAATTAGATTGTAAATTTATTTAGGATAACCTGGGTGGAGCGCTAAAGTCTGTCCCATCCCCACATCTCCTTCCACAGCCACCTCTGTGTAAAATTATTACTTACATTTCTTTATCTATGTAAACTCAGACTTGAAAAATATTCATCCAAAAAAGTTTGAGAGGCTCTCTGGGCCCCCATGTTTTTGCTGCTTCATTGCCCTCAGGGTCTCTGTGAAGGTTAAATGAGGAAGTTGTCAGCAGATTTATTTGTAGACAGGCAACTAAACTGCTCCTCAAAGTTACTATTTTAAAAACAACTTCAGTGTAGTATGTAGTGAAGAAAAGAGCATGTGTCATAAGTGTTCAGTTTAATTAAAATTTTCACAAACTGAACACACCTTTGTCACCTGGATTCAGATCAAGAAATAGAGCACTACAAGCATCCCCGAATCCATTTTTCTAGCCAGTAACTACCCTTCCCCTACCCCAAAGGTAACCTATAGCCTGAGTTCTAACAGCAGACATTAGTTTTGCCTATTCTTTATATAAATGAAATTATATAGTGAGTACTAATTTCATTCAACCTAATATCTGTGAGATTTCTATATATTATACATGTAGTTGTAGCTTATTAATTATCACCATTGGGTAGTATTTCACTATGTCACTCTACCACAATGTTTTTTATCCATTCTACTATTGATGGACACTTGAGAGTTTCTAGATTTAGGTTATTGTGAATACCATTGCTATGAATATCCTGGAATATGTGTTTTGGTGAAGTTAAATAGGCAGTTCCCTTGGATAGATACTTATAATTACTATGTGATAGGATATTTGTATGCTCAACGTTAGTAAATATTCCTGATAAGAAACAACTCCACAGTGATTGTACCAGTCGATACTTCTACCAGCAGTGACTGAATGCATGCTCTGATCCACATTTTTACTAACATTTGGTATTGTCAGTTTTTTCATTTTATTCATTCTGCTGTTTAGAATGGTGTTTTCTTATAGTTTTATTTTGCATTTTCCTGTTGATTAATGAAGTAAAACACCTTTTCATATGTTTATTGACCATTTTAGTAACCTCTGTTGTGAGGAACCTGTTCAAATCCTGTGCCTATTTTTCTACTGTCTTTTACTCACTGTTATTATTTATTATATATTTTGCATATGAGTCCTTTATGAAATTTCCTCTCTGTTCCTTCTAAAAGCTTTTAAATTTTTTGATGTATGGTGTAAAGTAAAAAACTAAAATGCTTTTTGCCTACATTGCCTGTCAGGTAATACTAGCAACAATGCTTTTATTCTACTTCATGTCTCTATGCTTGTTTTATTATGTTATATCATGTATAAAAATTTAATATCTTTCTTTGTCTTAATTTCAAATTCCCAGAAGAGAGAAACTGATTGGCACAGCTGTGCCCAAAAGATAGAATTTCTCAGAGCAAACAGGGGTGTTAGGTCCCCACCCACATGCATGAGGAAGAAGGGCGATTAAAAGGATCATTGTTCCCTGACCTGTGTGGCTCAGACGGCTAAGTGTCATCCTGCAAAGCAAAAGGCCACCCAGTTGATTCCTGGTTGGGGCACATGCCTGGGCTGAGGTTTGGTCCCCAGTTGGGGCGCATACAAGAGTCAACCAATCGATGTTTCTCTCTCACGTTGATATTTCTCTCCTTCTCTACCTTCCCCTCTCTCTAAAAATCAATAAAGAAAATCTTTAAAAAAAAAAATACAGGGATCATCGTGAGCAAGGAAGACACCTAAAAAGGATAGTGATCACTTCCTCCTAGAAGTAGCAAGCATGGTGTTTTCATCCCATTTCAGGTGTTGGCCAGAGGACAGAAAGTGGCAAGGTGGTGAGCAGAACTATGTCCCACTCGCCTGGAGGAATAAGTCCAGTTCCTGCTCCTGGGGGATTGTCAGATATCTTCTGGAGTTTATGAGTAAGAGCTGATTGTCCTACATGAACTCTAGCCATCCGATATCCATCCCATCATCCAATATTTACTGAGTATGTACTATGTACCATGCATTCTGTTTAGTCGTTGGAGTGCAGTTCTGAAGAAATTAATATTTTCAAATGTTTGTAAGTACTATTGTGACAAACACTGACTCATTACAAAAATGCTTATGCAGCCGTTAAAAATGAGACTCTGACTTTCTTCTGCTGCTTGAATGTCTGGTCAGTTATATTCTCATTTACATCAAAGAAATTCTCATGTGCTGGATGAAAGTGTAAAGCCAGAGCCACTTGCTATTGTGGCACCATTTGCTGAGGAGGCCTGTGACTTTGTTAAACATGACTGCCATTTTACTCTTCAGAGCTTTTGTCCCCAGGGCTGGGAATTCCTGGAAGCAAGAACAGAACTAATCGCTCCCCATGGCCACAGGCAGAGGAGAACATTGGAACAAACCGCAGCCCCTGTTACAATGTGCCAACAGCCCAGGGGCCACACAACAACCCCGCCCCCCACTTTTTTAATCCAACTACAATCCAATAAAAGCTCAAAACCCCCACCCCTCAAAGCTGGTGTATCCTCACCATGCCCCTCTTCTTTCTTGGAGAGTGAATAAAAACAATTCTCTGCACTTTCTTCTCTTTGTGAATTCTTTCATAGCTTCCAACACCTTAACACTGGACTGGATTATGCTAACTCAGGTTGGTGAAGCTGGAAAGCACACTCACAGAATCCCCTCCTGCTGGGGCTGGCTGTGAGTTGCAGTAGGCCAAGAGAGGGCCGAGTGTGATATTTGGAAGACAGATGGGAGCCTCAGCAAATCCTCTGGGGAGATCTCTGTTGTCAGATACTGTGACAGATGTGCCCACAGATCCCAGTTAGTCTTCAAGGCCTTAGTGACTCCTCTCTAATCATCCCACAATTCCCTCTTGGCCTTTACTTCTCTAGCTCCTCTTACCTTTAAGTAGTCTCATTTCTTATTTTTAAATTATTTATTTTAAATTGTTTTAAATTTAAATATATTTTAAATTATTTATTTATTTTTAGAGAGAGAAGAAGGGAGAGAAAGAGGGAAACATTGATACAAGAGAGAAACATGAATCAGTTGTTTCTTGCACCTCTAACATTTACCCCAACTGGGGACCTGGCCTGCATCCCAGGCATAGGACCCGACTGGGAATTGAACCAGCAACCTTTTGCTTTGCAGGCTGGCACTCAATACACTGAGCCACACCAGCCAAGGCTGAGTAGTTGTATTTCTAATAACTCCCTCATTTCTGCAATGCGCATGGTGTCTCTACTCCCCTGAATGAACTCTGACTGATACACCACATCATAAAAAGGCATATATGGGGAGGTGGTTAAGAGTGTGGTGGGCTCTGGATTCAGACAGCCAAGGGTGAGGATGAAGAAAGATAATTCACAGGCAGCTTTTTAACACAATACATGTCACACAACTACCACCCCAATAAACATTATATAAGAAGTAATGGCTCCTTCAGCTTGGCCCTCAGTGCCTGGGACATAACTTCTATTTATTTTTAGTTGACTTCCTGTTAGATTTTCACTCTTCTTAAGTCATTGTAGACAATCCACTAAAGAATTCTACGACAACACTTCTTGAAGTGGGGCAAGGCCAGATGGGGGAGGGAAGGGCGTGACCAGTCAGCCTCTCCTGCTTTCCCCATATGGAGAGGGCAGTGTGCCCCTCTGTAGCAGGGAGGGCCAGCGCTCCACATCTCCATGGGTCGCTGTGCACGTGCACGTGCCCCCGCAACCAGCCCCTGTGCTGTCTCTCCCGATAGCCAGTGCCTGCAGCTCTTCTTTGCAGGACTGCTCTCAGCCCACTGGGGCCCTCTCCCTTCGTAAGAGGAAAGCCTGGGACTTTTTGGCCACGGTGCACCTTCACTGACAGGGGACTGTGAAAGCCCAGCTCATTGCCTGCAGTCAGGCTTATCCTCCAGAGCTCCCTGGGGACAGCTGAAGCTGTGCCTGAGAGATCCCCTGCTGAGCTTCCTCCTCTTTCCAGTCCTGCCTCTTCCACTCTGCTCACGGGTTTCCCCTTCGAGCACTTCCTCAATAAATCACTTGCTTGTGCATCCTTATTTTAGAGCCTGCTCCTGGGAAGCCTTTCTTGCGACATGCAAATAAATCCTCTAAGAGGGTTTTGAGAACAAACTTCTCCACCTCTTCTCCAGAGGGAAAGTGCAGAGATATTGGAGGAGGAATGTCTAATGTTGAGGTACCTGCATTTCCACCGGGTTCCACTGTCTCCAAACAGGTATTCCTGAAAAGGATCACAGACCAGGTGGGATCTGCTCAGAAGCATAGAGGTTGGGACTTGGAGAGGTAGAGAGAGGGAAAAGTTTGCCAGGCAGAAGTGAGAACCTAGTTCTGCCATTAACTAGCTGGGTGATAGAGTTAACTAGGAAACTAGCTATAAAATGGGAATGACACTATACCTGCCTCATAGGGCTGTGGTAAGGGTTAAATGAGGAAATTCATGTAAAGCTCTTAACCTAGTGCCTTGCATATTGCAAACACTCAATCTATGTTAGCTGTTATTATAATCCTTCATTTTCTCATAGTACTTTGTGGGTGCTTCTGTTCCACCTCAAATCATTGTCTAATGTGTTGTGTCTGTCTCCTACTTTATGCAGTGAGAGCATGATGGGTAGAAATCATCTTTATGGGATACATAAACTTCATGTGGCCTTACCCAGTAATTGTGGATTTATTTACCAAAAATTTAGTAAATACTTGTGAATTTGGTTTAACAGAATTAACCAAGGACTGGGAAAAGAGGGGAGAGGGGAGGAGAGAGAGAAGAGAAAGAGGAAGAGGAGGAGGAGGAGAAGGAGAGAAGGGGAGGGAGAAGAGAAGGGGAGGATAGAAGAAAGAAAGAAGGAAGGAAGAAAAGAGGAGGAGAAGGAGGAAGAAAAAGGAAGAGGAAGATGACGGGTAGAAAAAAATATTCTTCCAAAATGTGCTACTGCTTTCTTGATTAGTTTGGGAGCAAAATACAATCTAATCCTCTATGACATAGAACCTCATAGAGATTTTTAAACCCAGTATAAACTTCCTTCACCTAAGTTCAAATAACATTGTGTTTTTTGTCAAATTACATCACATCCTATAAGCCTGTGTTTCCCTTTCTGTTTGTATTCTCTGTGCATCACCCTTGAGTACAAGCACTTACATCTCTGAAAGCCCTTGTTTCTTACCCACCCCACCCCCATCATTTAGCCTTGAACTGGTGATCAAGGAAAAGGAATCAAAGTGGCATAACAGGAGTACTAACTTTAGAGTCAGCTACATTTGGATTTTAATCTTCGTTCTGGGTGATCTTCAACAAGTCCTTAACTTCTCTGAGCCTCAATTTCCTCATCTGTAATATGGGAGTAATAATATAATAGTACCTATCTCACAGGGTCGTGTGTGGATTAGAAATGAGATGTGAAAAGCTGTTCACACTGTGTGTGAGACACAGCCCAGGGTGGGGAAAGGAGAAGAGCTCCACACAGAGAAGTAAGACTTGCAAGTTTTAATGTTTCACGACTGGTAACAGCAGTCTCAAGGAGATCGTCAGAGAATCTGTTCTGACTTTAGAAGCACTTCCTGTGAACAATGGAAGGCCCTGCCTCATCATACTCTGGCTTGCTGATCCACATCTGCTGGAAGGTGGAGAGAGAGGCCAGGATGGAGCCTCCAATCCAGACTGAGTACTTCCGCTCCGGGGGAGCAATAATCTGCAAAGAGCAAAGGTGGTGAATCACGATCAGTCCCCAAGGGAATAGGAAGATGATTCAGGAATCATCTCATCACACTACTGGGCTGCCCCAGAAAAGGACAGCCTCCATGGTCAGTCAGAAAGTAACAGGGTGAAGCTTGGCTTATTGCTCAAATAACCCGTGCCCCCATAGGAAGAGTGTACTGTTCCACCATGTGACTTGGGGTTCAGTCCTGTATTTCCTTTGGCTAATGAAGTGTTAGTGGACATGGCCCAAACAGGAGCTTGAAACGTGCTTTAGGCATGCAGTTGGGCATACTCTCTTGTGCCTCTGCCAACTTTATGAGAAGAACTTCCTTTGAGGAGCTGCTGGCCCTTTAGCTTGGGTCCCTTCATGAGAGATGTGGACCTGACCTGAGCTGTCTGGACCTGCAGAGCTGCCTAACCAAGCCTGACCTACATCAGCTGACTCCCAACTGACCTGCAGGGACACGAACAATACATGCTAATTGTTGTGTGCCCTGTGATCTCATAGTTGACTCTTACTCAGCAATAGCTGACCAATACAAACACCTACATCTAGGAGGAAGTGCTGTTCTTGCCTGGAGTTGGATGTGTGAGCAGGTAAGGCTGGGCTCCCTCTATTCCTGAGTGTGAGCCAGTCAGTCTAGTCAGATCCTTTCTTGAGTTTTATCTGTCAACAGCCACTTGAATCTGAGGAGTTCTTAAATTCATACATACATTATCTATTCTTGTCCCTGAACTTAGCATTTAGAAATTGGTTGTCCTGTCAAATACCTTTGAATTCCATCTAAAAGTAGATCTAGAAGGACTGTGATTCTTCCACTAATTTATCAGATTCTGAAGGGTCTAAGAATTCAATGCTAGAACAATCCAGAAATTAAATTGATTATTTTGTCTTCTTAAAAATCTCTCTACATATTTCTTAACTTACAGAGACAATGGAATTACAGAATAAGAAGGGTCTTTAGAAGTTATCTTATTAAGGCAGACAAAAGTCACCCCATCACTCCTTGAATAGATACCTCAAGGACTGGCACAACCACTAAGAACGTAACAGATTTTATCGCTGAGTACTTCTAGTTGTGAGAAAACTCTGGACTAACTTGGGCTAGAGATCTCAATCTCAGCCCCACCCCCAACCCATATCTCTTCTTCCATATCCTCAAGGCTTGCTTCATTTCCCCCAATTCCTCTAGGCAAATCCTGCTGTCCAATTTTCCTGGGATGCTCATATATGCACACGCCACCTTGAGCAACTTTGCTCACTCTATTTCCCCTGCGTGGAGCGCCCTTTTCCCTCCTCTCATCTCATTTAAGTTTCCCTTTCTTTGATCATGTCTACTAGTTAGTTCCTAGACTCCTTGAAGACTGGCAAGTATTGTTAAACTCAGGGCAGTGGCTCACAAGTTGGGTTATGCATCAGATCACTGATGTTCGTTTATCATTGTAGGTGGTGGGGCTACCTCGGACATGATGAACTAGAATCTGGGGGTGAGGCTAGGTATGATATCCTGACACATAGTCCTGGTCAAAAGCCCCATGTGGCAGGCTTCAGTATCTCCAGGTGAGGAGAAGAGCCCATAGGTTCTTATTTGTTTTCTGATGGCTTGCTTTGCTTGCCTGTGCTGAGCACCACCTGCTAGGCAGGAAGAAGGTCTGGGGAAGCCTTTCTTAGCACAGAAGGTTCTTAGAATATTGACATAGGGAATACTATTCCTCAGGTCAGGTCTACTTCCCAGAGACCAACTTTATTGTGAGGCTTTGTAACTTTCAACCTGTTTGTCATCTCTATTCTATTCCCTACTCCTTCTAAACCCATTAGCAGCAAAGTTCCTAGAAGCTCTTAAAAAGGACTATATTATTGATTGCTTGGGAACCAGAGGCTCGGTAGAAGCAGTAAGACAAGGGGGCTCCCATTTTGCCAAGGCTTTTGGGGTAAGAAGCACCGGTAAGAATCAAGGTGGGGAGGGCTATGGCCAACCTGGGACAACAGGGAGTCCAGGAATCAAGGAATGTCCTCACAGATGGAACCAGCAGCCTGCCCCATGGCCAAACTTGATCTCTTTGAAACTTTCACCCTCATTTGAGGTAACACCTAACTCCTTTTTAAAGTTTAGGGATGCTGTAGTGTCTCTTCCTTCTTTTCTTCCCCTCTGTTTCCCTTCTCTTGATTTCCTCCTCAACCAGCTCCATGTTCTCTTCATCCCAAATTCTTTCATCCCCTTCTCATATGACATCACGTGATTACGTTTCAGAGCCCATGCTAAGAGTGTCTCCAACTCATCAGCGCCTAAGGAATATAACTCCCCACGATGAAATTTGTCCCAGATCAGAATGATCCTGAACCCAGGAGACCACTGAGCTACAGGCCTGTCAGCTAAACTCTGAGCATCTCCCAGGTAGACAGATCATTGTACAAAGAACAGGATAGAGGGAGCTGAGTGAAGACACACCTTGATCTTCATGGTACTGGGGGCCAGGGCTGTAATCTCCTTCTGCATTCTGTCCGCAATGCCAGGGTACATGGTTGTGCCCCCGGAGAGGACATTGTTGGCATATAAGTCCTTGCGGATGTCAATGTCACACTTCATTATGGAATTGTAGGTTGTTTCATGAATCCCAGCAGACTCCATGCCTAGGAGAGATCACAGTATCTAGTCAACATCCATCATTCATAAACACCGGCACCTTCAGCTCCTCAGGTGACTCTTCTGTTGTTGCAACTAGCCTTCTTTCAGACCCTTCATTACCTCCCAAATGGATTACAAGATCAGACCCTTTACCTAATCAACATCCTGGCTTTAGTTTCCCTCTGTTCTGATTGATCTTTCACATTGTTTCCTGACGTACATTTCCAAAGGACCATTTTCATTGTATCATCTCTCTCCACAGCATTTTTGAGATATAACTCCCATGCCATAATATTTACCCTTCTAAAGTATACAGTTTAGAAGTTTTTAGAATAATCACAAAGTTGTGCAACTATTGTCATAATGTAATTTTAGAACATTCTTAACATCCCTAAAAGAAACCCCATACTTATTAGCAGACACTCCCTATTTCCCTCTTTACCCCTTCCTCAGCTCTAGGCAACCATTAATCTACTTCCTGTCTCTATAGCTTTGCCTATTCTGGGCATTTCATGTAAATGGACTCACACTCTGAGGCCTTTTGTGTCTGGCTTGTTTCACTGAGCATGTTTTCACGGTTCATCCATGCTATAGCATGTATCAGTACTTCTTTCTCTTTTATTGCCACATAATATTCCACTGCATGGATATACCCATTACATCATCTTTGATAGACCTCCATTGCCTACAGGTTGACATTTAACTATCTTAGTCTGGCACTTAGATCTTCCGACCTGCCAAACCAACTCATGTTCACCTACCTGGGCTCCCCTATCTCTAGTCTTTTGTCCATGTGATATAATACCACACAGTAGACAGAAGAATCTTCCTGAAGTGCAAACCTGACCTTGCTACGCTGCTGCTTGAAAGCTTTCAGTGGATATTCATAGCTCATATGATTAACCTCTACATTCTTTGTGTGGTCCAGCCATTTGCTCCAGTTTCTTGTGTGCACAAACACATAACACATGCACACATGTGCACATATGTGCACACATAAAATTCTTTCATCGTGTCCCAAATTATTTCACACCTATATGCCTTTGCATATACCATTCCATTGGCCTTGTATGCTATTCCCTACTCTGCACTCCTTCCGTCCCCAGATACTATAAAATAAAATGATACTCATTCTTCAAGGTTCTGTTCGAATATTCACCTTCTCTAAAAAGCCCTCCCTGGTTTCTTAGGTCTATAGCATTCTGTCCTGTTGGCTATTTACCACTACACTGTCTTTCAACATTTGCTTACAGGCCCATCTCTTCTTATACACCTCTCAAGGAAGAGTTGTCCTCATTTCATCCTCTTATTTAATCCTTGTTGCAACATTATTTATTAGGTACTATTATTATTTCCACTTTACAAATCAGGTAACTTGAAGGTCGAAGAAGGTAACATGTCCAAGGTGACAGGGCTTGAAGAGGCAGAGTCAGGACTTAAAACCAAGTCTGACACCCAAGGCCGTTCTGTTTCCTACTATAAATTTCAATTGTCATGACCTAAATGCTGAGCGGTCCAAGAAGTGTTTTGTTTATTAACCTCATTCTTAGTTTCATATTATACTCCTCTCTTGCTTTATCTTGATTTCCTTACTCTTTTATTTAAAATTAGATTTTATCTAGTTGTATTGTTTGTATATTTTTGGCTCTTCCTGGAAAAATATGGGCTATGTATAAACAATACACAAAGCGTGCATGACTCCTGCTGTTTCTCTTTCCATTCCTTGCCCGCCCACCCTGACCCTGCCCTCCCGATTGGCAGGACAGCACGCGGCACCTCACCAATGAAGGAAGGCTGGAAGAGGGTCTCAGGGCAGCGGAAGCGCTCATTGCCAATGGTGATGACCTGCCCATCTGGCAGCTCATAGCTCTTCTCCAGGGAGGAAGAGGAAGCTGCTGTAGCCATCTCATTCTCAAAATCTAGGGCCACATAGCACAGCTTCTCCTTGATGTCTCTCACGATTTCTCGCTCGGCTGGAAGGAGTGGAAATGACAGAGAGCAGATACTCAGTTCTGTTAGTTTGGTTGTCCCATTATGAGCTCTGTGAAAACCTCCTTCTTACTTCTTTGGGTTCAGCCTTAGGATGAATGTTAATTTTTTTCATTCCTCTTCCTAAAGTGGAAGTTCAAAGACTTGATTCCCAAGCAAAAGTTTGCACAGGCTTTTCTCCTTGCTGTCTTCACTCTGCCCTGACCACGCCGCAGGCCTTCCTGAGGGCCTGGCAGGACACATTTACAGTCTAGATGTAGGCTTGTATGTTGTGATCTCACAGAATCTAGTAAAGTCCTTATCTAAATACTCTCTTTCCCAGGGTGCCCATTGAGGCACGATACCTTCCCCTTAGATATTTGGACCTTACATATTACACATGTCCTCAAACTGTAAATGCCCCTAATTAATGAAATGCTTTGCCAGATCTTACTAGCATTCAGCACTGTGAAAAACTAGCTCTGATCTGGTGTGGACATGGACAGAGGTAGTAGGTCCCTGGGAGAAGGAGGGGATGCTGTGAAAAGGCACAAGAGGAGGGCTCAGCTGAGTGCTGCTTAGGATAAGTAGGCCTCAGCCTTGTCCCCCTCCTCAGGTGTATTGGTTGGGAAACTTCCTCCTTAAATAAGGGTGCTTAAAAAATTATTTATTTATTTATTTATTTATTTATAGAGGGGAGGGGGGAGAAAGGGAGGGAGAGAAACAACAATGTGTGATTGCCTCTCACACATCCCCTGCTGGGGACCTAGCCTGCAACCCAGGCAGGTACTCTGACTGGGAATCAAACTGACAACCTTCTGGTTCTCAGGCCAGCACACAACCCACTGAGCCACACCAGCCAGGGCTAACATTGCTTTGACGATTTGGTTTTGTCCAGAGGCCCAGCCCTAGGCCGGGGCCTCCCCATCTATCCCAAGATAGTTTGAGGACACAGAACCAGTCTTCTCATCAGTCCTGGGAATTTCTGGTCCTAGACCAGATTTGGTGTTTTTGGCCTGAGCTCAGAGTCAGGCAAGGGGCTGGATACCTGTGGTCACAAAGGAGTAGCCTCTTTCTGTGAGGATCTTCATGAGGTAGTCCGTGAGGTCGCGGCCTGCCAAGTCAAGGCGCATGATGGCATGAGGCAATGCATAGCCCTCATAAATGGGGACGTTGTGGGTGACACCATCCCCTGAATCCAGGACAATGCCTATGGACAGAGAGATAGGAACTATGAAAACCTTTCTTGTCTTTCATCTGTCTCTTTATGGGACCATTTACCAATGATCTTTAACTACCTTATTTTTCTTTAGTAGCTGAGAAAATTCACCCACCATAAGAATAATCAATCATATGTGTGTACACATCAATTTATTCTCCCAAATGAGACTATAGCTTACTGGAAAGCAAGTAAAATGACTTCTTGTCTTGTACTCCTTGAAACACTCTCATGATGATTCACACTTGTCAATTTGCATCTAGAGTGCACATTCTTTAAGTTAGACTGGATAATTTGTACATCTTTCAGGCATCAAACTGACACATATGTACATGCACTTAGAATGTTAGATCTGAAAGAGACTATAAAAACCAGCCAATTTGAAAAAAATTAACATTCTCTACTAATAAAACTTTTAGTAAACCATAAAGGGAAATAAACTTTCTCAGCATGATAAGAAATCTCTCTTGATCCTACAGCTACATCATAAATGATGGGGAAACATAATACTGTTACTTTATTATTATTATTATTTACTATTGTCCTGGGTGTTAGCCAATGCCATAAGACACCCAATGGAAATAAAAAGTATTATTACCAAAAGGAACAGAATTGCCATTATTTGTACATGATGCGGTTCTTACCTAGAAGACCCAAGAGAGTCAACTGAAAAATGATTAGAGCTAATAAGATGGTTTAGTAAGGGCTGGATGTAAAATAAGTATCTAGGGACAAGTAGTTTACTCTTGTACAAAGATGTTGATCATAGCATATTTTATAATAAAAAAGAAAAATTGAAGACAATGTACAGGCCCAGCAATTGACGAATTGTAAAATAAATAAATAAATTATGGAACCATCACACAATGACCACCATGTGGCCATTCAACATGATGTTTATAACAAAATCAAGTGCAAAGCACAGGACACAAAACTGTCTATGCCCTGTACTTCTTTATTACTGTCTTTATCATCTGAAGTGAAATTATCTTTTACTTTTGTCTCTCCCCCACCAGATTGTTAGCTCCACAATGGCAGGGTCTGTCTGCTTTGTCAGTGTTGCAGTGTTTGGTACATGGTAGGCAGGATTGGAAAATATTTGATGCATGCATGAATGAATGAATGAAGAAATCAACGAATACATGAATTAATATTAGTAAGAAAAAAAAGACAAAAAAGAATACATGTTTGAATGATATTCACAGAAGCTGTCAAGTCACAATTAAAAACTGTTTTATTTTGAAGCTCCCCCTGTTTTCCTGAGCACCTTTCCCTACCAAGGTCACATACTTGTATATTCACCATCACAGATTTGCTGTTGGTGCGTCATGAACAGAAACATTCCGCTATTGATGGAAAGTGTATATAAACTCTAGGACTGAGTACTGTGAGGGAAATGGCTCTTGCTGGATGTACTGGTCATGGTTTGTTCATGCAAACTCTTTCCATCTATCCTGGGCACACTTTTATCCACATGGCTTCCTTTCTGTTATCCCAGTGCAAGGTTCTCCCTGGCCTTTGGCTGTCCCTTTAGTTCTTCTGAGCAGGAACCTCTTTCCTTTTCTACCTTTGAAGTCAGAAAGGGAATGGATCACAACAACAGGGCCACCCACCTGTTGTGCGGCCAGAAGCATAGAGGGAGAGCACAGCCTGAATGGCGACGTACATGGCAGGGACATTGAAGGTTTCAAACATGATCTGAAAGGACAATGCAGAATTAAAGACTGTCTGGCAGAAATCACAGCACCTTTTGGTCCAAAGAATGGTCTGGAATCTTATTAACGGCAGGAAGTATGCCTATTTACACTACTTCCACCTCCCATAGGGCCTGGCATGGACTATGCACAAAGCACATTCTCAAAAACAATTCTGCTGCATTGATGTGCAAATGAGAGAAAGGATCTGACCGAGCATCCTCGTTGCATTCTTGTGCCAGTGCTCAAGTCTGGCTGGCCTCTTACCTGGGTCATCTTCTCCCTGTTGGCCTTGGGATTTAGGGGGGCCTCTGTGAGCAGGGTGGGGTGCTCCTCTGGTGCTACCCGCAGCTCATTGTAGAAGGAGTGGTGCCAGATCTGTTTGGGATAAAAGTCAGATGAATCTAGCAGACTCCCAGTGGGCTGGAAAATTCCAGTTGACATGCCAGTGCTAGGGGAGTATGGCATAGGAGAGAACGCTAAGCTCTGGGAATTTCTGACTAAAGGTCAGAGGTTATATTCCTTCTCAATAGGGCCCTAGACAGGACTCAGATCTGGGGCTAATACTTAGTGTGTTGTTTCCGTTTGAACTTCCCTTCTCTCTTCTGTTTTGTGCCCTGGGAGGCCAGGTCTATTACATCTGCTTCCTTGCTTTCTGGCTTCTGGCTATGTTCAGCTAATAGAAGATACCAGCAAGAGGTTGGAGAATGGGAGGAGCAAGAGAGGTCAGCGCATTTCTCCTGGGGAGTCTGGCTTTCTTGAGCGCACCTCCCATTGGGTGGCCCCTCTTTCAGGACTCCAGCTCTTACAAAGTTTTACTGACATTGACTACCCCCCAACTTTAGGGGTGCAAGAGCTTCTCTCTCTCGCTAGTAGTTGGGTGTCTCAGCATCCCTTTCTGGTTCCCTAACTCTGCTCACACCTCTCAAGCCCCAGCTAAGTACATGCTGTCTCCTGTTGGGAAGTCTACAGATACACCCGAACCTTCCCTGTATATGTGTATTATTGATCTGGCTGGTACTTTAGAGCAGGGTTTCTCAACCTCAGCACTTCGTTTTAGATTGGATAATTCCTTGTTGCAGGGGGCTGACCTGTGCATTACAGGTTGTTTAACAGCATCCCTGGCCTCCACCCACTAGATGCCAGTAGCACCTCTCCAGCTTGTGACAAGCAAAACACATCCCCAGACATCACCAAATGCTTACAGGGAGGCAAAATCACCCCAATGGGGAACCACCATTTTAAAGGAAGCTATTTTTTCCCTCTGTGTCAGGTCCCTCTTCAGTGATCCAGGACCACAAAACAGGAGTTCTTTTGATTTTTTATTTTAGAGGCATTCAGCAAAGAGTGCCAGAATCCTAGGGCTTTGATCTCCTCAGAGGCGGGGCACAGGGTCATTTGATTCCATTGTCCACACGTACTTATGGACCCCTGGCTTTGTGCTAGGATGGTGCTAAATGTGAGAACGGTAGACATGAAACAGGCATGACCCCTGGATCTTAGTTCCAAAGTCTGGAGGGGAGAAAGGCAGGCAAAAAGACAAGATACAAAGACATCTGCATCTGCACTTTACGCCAAGGACAAGGCAGAAGCAGTTCCTTTGCTGGTGGATTTAGGTGAGCCCTGAAGGCAAGGGATTTCTGCGGAGGCTGAGAAGGTCCCCCAAGGCAGAGCAAATGGGCAAGCAGGGGCCCTGGACTGTGGAAGTTTCACAAGTGACATGAAGGAGACAATAGTCAGTCTGAATAAGGTGATGTCAGCATTTCTTCCAATGTGGTCCCCAGGGGCCTTCTATCAGCATCGCCTGCGACAACTGTTACAGGTGCAGGTCCCTAGGCATATCCCATCCCCACCACTCAGAATCTTTGAATGTTGGACCCAAACAGTGACACTTCATTTTATTTCATGTTTGGAGTTTTTATAAAGTACTTTAAAAAAGGATATCGATAAAGTTAAAATTTAAAAAAATATTTCTAAGGGGAATAAAAACCTCCCACATTTCAATTACCAAATAATAAACAGCTGACATTTTGGCTCTTTTTTTCTTCTTAATCTTTCACTTTTAAGTATTTTCAAATTTATAACTATTACTATTTATTTATTTCATATACTTTTATTTATTAATTATATTATTATTAGCCCTGGCTGGGTGGCTCAGTTGGTTGCAGCCTTGTCCCATATACCAAAAGGTTGTGCGTTCGAGCCCCAGTCAGGGTGCATATGGGAGGCAACTGATTAATGTTTCTCTCTCTCTCTCTCCCCCTTCCTCTCTCTGTAAAATCAATAAACATATCCTAGGGTAAGGATTAAAAAATAGTATTATTATACTTTTATATTCAATTTTGTTTCCTGCCACTTTTCAGTTAATATAACATAATAATTTTTTCATAGTAAATATTTATTTTTAATACATTGAATATTTATTTTTAATGCTGATACAATATTCCATCATATATCATCATATACTTAATCACATTACTATTTGTGTGGTCTCTTCCATTTTTATTTATAAATCACCTTGTGATAGCTATCTTTGTGCATATTACATTTTTTTTTCTATTCAGATTGTTTTCCAAAGAAAAGAATTCTAACAGTGGGTTACTGGGCTAAAGAGTACGGCAGTTGTAAGACATTTTGATTTTTATTACCAAAAAAGAGGTTAAATTACTCTTTACTCTAGAATAAGAAAGTACCCATCTTATTCTAACCTGCATTCCGTGTTCTCACTATTAAAATATGAAATAATTTTATAGATAAAACTAATATCTAGTTTCACTTTGACTTTTTTGTTTCAAATGAGTTTAAATTTTTTCATATTTGCAACTTTTTATAATTTTTATTTGGGAAATTATCTGTTTATATTCTTTCTCTGGTGGAGACTTTGTATCTTTATTCATCAATTTGCACTAGCCGTTAATCCTTCACTGCATTCATGAATATTTTGTGTAATTTGTTGTTTGCCTTTTAAATTTGGTTTTATTTTTTACATGCTAGAAGTTATAATTTTTTAAAAATCACATTTGTCATTCTTTTTCTCTATGACTTCTTTCACTAGAAATTTGAGAAATACACTTATTATATTGTATTTTTTAATATTTGAATTTTTATATTTAACTTTTATATTCAATTGCTATGTGTTTAGTAAAATAGTATGAGTCAAAGGCAATAAACAAATATTCCTTAGCCCCCAGATAAGTAATCAGTTATCCCAGAGTAACTCGTTGAGTAATCCTTTTCTGGTATTAGAAGTTTCATTTATCATGTATTTTCTCTTTACCTATGTGCTGGTACCAAATTGTTTTAATTTTTATAACCCTATATTTTAATATTTGGATATGGCAACCCTCCTCATAGTTTTTCTTATTTATTTTGTTCTCACAAAGTTTGGCTTATTTCTTTCTTCAAACATGCCTTATAATTATCTTGCAAAATTAAAAATTGTGACTTTTTTAAGTTAAATTTATAGAATTTATAGAACCAGAGAATAAAATGGTACAATAGTTACCAAGAGTTGCGGGGTGGGGTGGGCAGGGAAATGAAGAGACGTTAGTCAAGGGGAGCAGAATCTCAGTTATGTAGGATAAAATAAATTCCGGAGACTTACTCTGCAGCACGATGATTATAGGTGGCAGTCATGTATTGTATACTTAAAATTTGCTAAGAAAGTAAAATCAATTGTTCTTACTATAAGAAAAAAAAATTCTGTGAGGTGACAAGAATGTTAATTAGCTTGAATGTGGTAACTGTTACACAATGTAAATATTTATCTAATCATCAAATTGTACACCTTAAATATATACAATTTTAAAATTGTGAGATTTTTATTGGAATGGCAATGAGCCCATAAATTAATTCTAGAAGACTTGACAGCTTTACCTTATTACATTTTCCTTTTAAGGCACATAATATATTTTCAGGGGTTTCTTTAAAGAGTTCATATAGTTACTACTATGAATAAAATGTTTTTGTTTGTTATGTCTTTGAATTATACATTGTTAGATATAGACAGATAGTATGTGCCATTTATTGAACATTAAGTATGTTCCATGCCTTGGGAGTATACTAAATATTTACCCAATTCAATCTCCAGAGGAACCCAATGAAGAAAGTATTTTTATCTCTATAAATGAGGAAACTGAGACTCAGAGGGAAGAATTTGCTCCCAGATCTCCCTGTCATTGACTTGTGTCTGTGTTCTTAATGGTTCCGCTGTGTGAAGCAAATGTGATTCTATTTTACCTATTTATCTCCCATCCAGAGTGACTGAATCTAAGATTTAGAGAAAAGTATATTGAATCAGATTTCAAATCAACATTCTTTATTCCCAGTGGCAGTCTGCTCAATAAGCCTCTATTACATTTCAAAAGGCAATCATTGCAAAGCAAGAACTCTCAGACAACTGTCAGCAGAATTTGTCAAAAGACTATTAAAAAGGCTCTATTAGCATTTTGCATAGATGATTTTGTTGATCACAAACTACCATTTAAAAATTGCCCCTTCCCCACATTTTCTTATGCACATAAAAAAAAGCTTCTAGAAACCTCGATAGGTTTTTACTTAGAATTTTCATTAGAGAATCATCATCATCATCATAATGTAGCATCAATGCACTTTCTGGAGGTCATGACAGAGAAAATAAAAAGAAGAGAAGCTATTTGCCTCTGTAGGGGCAGCAGCAGCATTCGAAAGAAGGCATGAGCACTGGTTTGAGAGAAGGCTGTGTGAAAGGATGAAGCTGGAACTAGGCAGGACTAGGTCCTCAGATGCCAGGCAGGAAGTTAGGAACTTGCTGTTGCTTAGTGAGGAGCTACTGAAGATTCTTGAAGAGGTGAACAACAGGATGTGATTTGTTTTTAGAAAGATAAGCTGCGCAGCAATGTAGAGAATTGATTGGGTGAGTGAGACAGGAGGCAAAGAAATCAGTCAGGGAGCCAGTGTAATAGTCCTGTGAGATGCCAGCATCTTGATTGAGTATGGCCATGGGGACTTTTCCTAGAAAAGAAGGATGTGAAAAACATTTTAAAGAAGGATTGACAGGGCACAGAAGACTGTGGGATAAGAGGGTGATGATGATGTATTGCCATTACAATGAGCATGTGAAAGGGGTAAATTCACCAATACCTTCTCCATGTCATCCCAGTTGGTGATGATGCCGTGTTCAATGGGGTATTTGAGAGTCAGGATCCCTCGCTTGCTCTGAGCCTCATCCCCCACGTAGCTGTCTTTCTGGCCCATTCCCACCATTACACCCTGTAACGCACAAGAGGAGCGATGTGAATTGGCTGAGGGCTCCCCTCAGCAGAACTCAGGCATCAGAGGGTTTCTGAAGAAAGAGGGAGACAGGAAAACTGTCCTTCTCCAGGAAACAGAACAGCAGGGGACAAGGGTGAGGCAGACACCAGTGAATAAGGACGTGATAAGGAGAAAAAATGGAGGCTATCTTGTGGGCTTATTGCTCTTCTTTCTCCTCAGACAAAGTCACCTTCTGAGAGAGCAGGGTCCCTCCATGCACTTCCTCTCATTACTTCACACACACACACACACACACACGCACGCACGCACGCACGCACGCACGACTTATAATTGCTCTCCTCAAATACTCTATGCTAACACTTTAAACGCCTAAATCTTCGCTCCCACTGTTTTTTCCATGTGCTGAGTTCTCCGTAGCCTTAGTTGCTTTTTTTATATGAAGTCTTCCCCTTCCTTTGTCCCTCCACTCAGATTCAATCTTTCCCTTTCCTGGTGAAATATTTTGCCTCCATTTCAGCCTGTAATCTCAAATTAGTTTTGGGTGTATCGTCAGAGTAAAAATTGCTTAAAGTCAAGGGATTTGTTTAGTTGCATATATATTTTTTAAAGGTTTCTTCCAAACCTAGCAACCCCAAAGACTTAAGCCAGACATAACATCATTGCATGCCTGATGGATGTTTTTGGTTCTGTGTATTTTTATTTAAAGGATCTTGTTCTGTTATCATTTTTTGCCATGTATAATGTGCATCCACATTTTTGGCCCAAACTTTCAGGAAAAAACCCTTCATTTTAATTTTTTAATTCAATTCTTTATTTATTTATATTTAGATATTTTTAAAAATTTTATTTATTTATTTTTTCAAATACATTTGTCTCTGCCTTCCCCCCACCACTTTTCCTTGCTGTATTTAGATATTTTTTTAAAAAAATTATTATAAAGGAATTTTAGAATTTATTTTTCTAAATTTTATGTAACAAGTAATCACAAAGCACAAGAACAGATACAGGTATTTCAGGTACTACCCATATATAATGAGCATCCTTATTTTTCCCTCAAAAATTTGGGCCAAAAAATGCACATTAAATGCCGCAAAATACAGTATTTAGTCAGAAGTGAGGACCCCGCCCTCAACACACACACACACACACACACGCACACACACACTTATACTCACACACACACTCATACACTCATACCCTCTCACACACACACACATTCATTCTCTCTCTCAGTCACACATACACACAAATAAACACAGCTCAGCAGAGTCTCCGCAATGCAGTGCTTACTCCTAGTGGCTAAAAGCCTTGTGTCCAGATGAACACATACCTGGTGGCGAGGGCGGCCCACGATGGAAGGGAAAACAGCTCGGGGGGCGTCATCTCCTGCGAAGCCAGCCTTGCACAGGCCAGAGCCATTGTCACACACAAGCGCAGTGGTCTCCTCTTCACACATGGTGAGTGTGGCCAAATGAACCTGGGGCTGGAGCACCTTTGGTGTTGGGGGAGAGGAGAACTAGTCAACCAATTGTCAAAAACATGCTGGAGACAGTCTTCTTGACCTAGGGGCCTGACCCCACCTGCAGCCAGGGCCCAGTTCCAGGAGACACAAGGGTGGACCCAGCCTCCAGCCCTTGGCAATTGGGCGTCTTCTCTCTGCTGAGCTGATATGTGCTGAATTGTATCCCCTGTCTCCCCACATTCATATGTTGAAGTCCTAACCTCTAGTACCTCAGAGTGTGCCTGTTTGGGGACAGGACCTTTAAAGAGGTGATTTAAATAAAATGAGGTCATTAATCCAAACTGGTGTCCAATAGGATGGATGTGTTTATAAGAAGAGGAAATTGGGAGAGAGACATGCAGAGAGAAGACCATGTGAAGAGGGAGCAAGAAGGCAGCCCTCAACAAGCCAAGGAGAGAGGCCTTAGAAGAAACCAGCCCTGCCAACACCTTGATCTGGGACTTTCAGCCTCCAGAACTGTGAAAAAACAAATTTCTGTTGTTTAAGCCACCCAGTTTGTTATGGCACTTTAAGCAAACTCATCCACCTGACTCTTCAAGACCTGAAATGTCTACAAAACTTTAATCCAATGGAGAGAATCTTGAAAGACATGAAAGTTAGGAAAGGAGTTGAAAAAAATGGGCAGAATATATAACAAAGGACTTATATAAAGAACTCTTACAAATCCATAAGAATGAGGTAAAACACTCAAAAGAAAAACAAAGATGATGAATATATAACTGTCAGAAAAGGAAATGGAAATACTCAACAATTATATGAAAAGATATACATCCTCACTAGTTATCAGGGAAGAGCAAATGAAATAAGACCATTTTTCCCCATTATATTGTTAAGATTCGAAGTTATATAATAGGTGTTGGCAAAAGTGTGGAAAAACTGGCACTCTTTAACTAGAGAAAAACACAATTTAAATTACCCAAAAGTCCGAAGTATGGAATACTGCCCTAAAGTTAAAAGAAGAGCCAGGTCTATGTTTATGGACTCATGTGGCCAGATTTCTAAGCCATTCTAGAATGTATAGCATAAAACCATTTATGTATGTTCTTTTTAAAACAAAAAAACCCAAGATCAGGTATTTTCCATAGTTTTCTATTTGTGGACATAAACAAGGCAAAAAGTTCTGGAAAAAAGTCTAAGACTGATCACAGTGATTACCTCCAGAGGTGGGAAGGGGCTGGAAGAGGAGGTGCTGGGTTATAACCATAATGTTTTCAGTTTTTACAAAGAGACTGTATTCATGAATAGTTTGTAATTAAAATCAACATAACGTATCATTAAGGAAAAAAGATGTAGTAGTTATAGGGGAGACATACAATCCTAAGTGTGGAAGCCCCTGGGGAGGAAGGGGCAGCCCGAGACAAGAGGAAACAAGTTAACCAGGATGAACCTCACCGCCCCCTGCTGCTTCAGATGGAGAAAACACAGAAGTCCCTCCGCCAGCACTGGTGCCTGACCCGGACGGCTGCTGAGTGAGGAGGGAATTCATTTTTCCAACATCTGCTGCAGGTTTCCTTTTGCGGGGGAGGTTGAAAGACAACATCTGACAAATTTTTGGCACTTGGTGATCAAAGAGAAGCAACAGACACTCAGGAGACAGGAGCAGATGGCCTTCTAGCCGGGGAAGTGCTGGGTGGGAGAGCGTGGACGGAAATGGGAAGGGTCCTAGCTGAGGCGATGGGAAGGCCAGCTTTCAGGAGCCCAGGGAGAAGAGGCCCAAGGTGTGGAAGGAGAAGGTGGTAGGGGGGCAGAGGAAGGCCCCGTGAAGCTTTATTCAGGATGTGAGGCCACAGGAGGGGAAGCAGATGGGTGCTATGGGAGCCTGTGACCCTGGCCTGTCAATGGCCTTATGCCAAAGATGGGCAGTGAAGGCGATGGCCAAAGGAAAGAGGAGCCAGAGCCACAGGCCTGGTAACATCATTTTGGAAGGACTAAGTAGAGACTGGGCAGAAGCTTACTAACAAAAAGGAAGCCCTTTCCTGTTGTGTTTGAAGCACGGTGCACACACCAGGGGAGAGGCACGCTGTGACTACTGAGTCCAGCTCTGCTTCTGTCTCTGTTCATCCTCATGGCCTCCCCTGGCCATGCAGATCAAGTGCCAGCTCTCTAGCTTGGCCCACAGGGTCCATCAGGGTCTGGCCCCGGCCTGCGTCTCCAGGCTCATCTTCCCTCCCACCCCGTCTCAGCCTTCTCATGTGTGGAGTTTTTTTTCCATTCTCTGAACTGTATCACTTCCTCTTCCTGCCAAATTTTAGACACAGGGCCTGGAAGATCATTCTCCCTCCTGTTTGCTACTCCTGTCACCTCTCAGACCTTTGTGTTGAAACTGCATTTTCATGAAGCCTCCCTGGCCAGGGGTCTTTGTTAGTGGCCCCTCTTCTTTGCCCTGCAGCATCTTGAACTTGCACCAGGAATGATCAGCTCTGTATATCCCAGCTCACATGTAGCTCCTAAAGACAGAGACTGGGTCTGCCTTATTCCCCAGTGATTCTTCAGTGTGCCTAACATAATGTCTGGCACAGAGAGGACTCTTAAATGTTTGTTATCAAAATGAATGAATGAATGAATGAATCAAAGGCTGTCAAGGAGAAAGGTTTTCAGAACAACTAAGGTAGGACAATCATTGGTAAGAGGAATCCAGTTCTAAGGTGAAGTGGTGATTGAAGGAAAGCACTCAGCTACTCAAAACGATCCTGTCTCTGGGTCTGAACAACTTCTGGATTGCAGAGAAGATCCCCCAACCTGCTACCATCTTGGAAAAATGGAGAAGTGAAGAGATGTTAGAAGGCAGGAGATGGGCAAATGTTCAATGTTCAAAAGGGAAGGAAGGCAGGTCTCTAAAATCTCAGGTAATCTTGATATGCGAGTTAGTTAGGTTTCCAGAGGCACTGTTAAAGAAAGTATTTTAAAAGAAGCAGTGATTTCTTATTTTTGCTAATTGTTTACCAAGAGAAAATGTTGTCCGAGTAACAGCCCTCTGTTTTCTCTTGAGGACCACGGGGCAGGAGAGAGTGGAAGACATTGACCTTAACTTTGTCTTGGCATCTGACAAGGTCTCCTGTGATATCTCTATTGATAAAAGCAAGTGGGCTGAACAATAAATCAATTAAGCATATTTGTAGCTGTCACTGAAAAGTGTTAATTGATGGATCAATGTCAACCTGGAGACAGTGATATGCCTTTGGCTCTATTCTTGGTTTTTTTCTCATGTGACATTTTAATAAATGAGTTGGATGAAAGTATAGAGCACATGCTGATAATTCCAGATAAAACAGATCGGGGAGAGAGTAATATTAAATATGTTGGAAGGAAGAACCAAAATCCAAAGCAGATTTCAAAAAAACAGAAAATAAGTTAAATCCAATAAGATTAAAGTTAATAGGATAAACATGAGGTTCTGCATGTGAGTCTAAATAAGCAAACTGAAAGCTCTCGTTCAGCATCTGTGAGCAGGACCTGGGAGCCTCGCTGACAGGCAGGAACGCACTGCGGCAGGATGGAGGCGAACCCCGCCTCCGGCTGGGGTCCTGTGTCCAGTGCCTGGGGACACCCTTAATGGAAAAAGTGTGGCGGAGTGGGTTGCATTCACTGCTGATGTGTCAAATTGTACAACTTTTTGGAAGGGGAATTTGAAAATACTACTCAAAGCCTTAAAATGAACATGTATCTTCTGTATATAGTGTACGGGGTAGGCAAAAGTAGGTTACAGTCATGAGTATGTGAAACACAGAGTTTATTCTTGTGTTATTATTTATTAATTATTGTATTATTTTCCATACCAACAACTGTATATATCTTTTGATATTAAAATGTATATGTCTTTTGACTCTACAAAGACACTTCTAGGGATTTATCCACAGTCCTTACTCATGAGTAAGTGGGACGATTTGACCAAGAAGCCAGTTTACCACAGCTTTGTTGAAAATAACCAAAATGAGAAACAACTTTCATGTAGAAAAAGTTATTGAATAAATTGCTTTGTAAATTGATTGCCTGAAACGTCCATACAGTGGAGAAAGCAGAATATTTAATGCAGTGGAAAAGGTACAGCTGCTTTGTTAAGTGAAACATAGCAGTATATTCCTGTTTCCATTTTTGGTAAATAAATGTTTTTTCCCCTTTTAAAAAAATAAGTGTATTTTTAATTTTAAAAAAATGGGGGCTCTTCACATATATTATCTATTTAAGTCTCACAAAAACCCTGAAGGAAGATATCTTTTTTTCCATTTTACAGATTTAGAAACTAAGTCTCTGAGAAGGGAAAGAACTTAGCCTAATGTCTCCTAGCCAGGGAGAGGCAGGGCTGGCAGGCTCCACAGCCTGGACTTGCACCTTCCTCACCACCTCAGTGAGACTCTCATAACTTCTCCATGTTTGGTGTTTTTACTTCTGCTTCTCTGTGTCTCTAGGGCGGTTGGCAGCAAAAGCCCTAAAACAAAAGGGCCTGTGTTCTTGTCTCTTTCTAAGTCTCTGGGCCTCCCCGTTGCCAGGATTATGTCCACATGAACGTTTATAGCCCCTGCATCTATGTCACTGTTTTGCACATAATATGTGCTCAATTAGTGTTGGATGAAAACCCCACCACCTGAGAGTCCCCCTCCCAGACCTGGTCTGCGCTACCCCTGGTATCCTCAGGTTCCCACAGTCCAGTATCATGACAGCTTGGTCACATGGGCCTGATTTAGAACCACGTGGGGACAGTTTTCTCTATACAAGCTGTTCAGCAAACAGTTGTGTAGCCATGTTCTAGCAGGAGTCCGCCTTGGGGGGAAAGCAACCTTAAAAACTAGTAGGTGGCCAAGAGGCAAAGCCACACCTCTGTGACTGTCTTGCTCTAGGCTCGCCTCAGCATTTCTCTCTCTCATGCGTGATTTATAGTTCAAGCCTGCCTGGCTTTTAGTGAACCCTTTTGTCTTCCACTAAGTTCCCCCCACACAGAAAGAGAGTGTTGGACTTTGTTTCCCAGCTGCTGAGACAAGCCACAAAGCAACTTAAAGCTGTCAACAACGCCATTCTGCAGCACTTTGGGTGGATTTAAATCTACTTTCCCCAAGGCGGACCCAGATGAAAAGTGAGGGAGGCGAAGGCGGAGTCATCGCTGCTGGCCTGGAGGCGGAGTTTCCGAGGGGCCCCACGCTGCCCTGGGAACAAGGGTTTCCCCGTGGAGCCAGACTCTCCTGGGCTGTGTCTGTCGGGAAAAACTCTACACCCTCCTCAGCTGCTTGCCCGGTAACTTGTGGCTAGACTGGAGCATGTCAGCTGAACCAGAGCCAAAGGCACTGTGGTTTCCCGGGGTCACGACCGCTTTGCACTGGCAGAAAGCGGAGCGAAATGTTCTGGCTCTGTCAGCACGTACTACATCTGGGCTTCACTGAGGATTTCACGAAGTTAGCAACATAGCTCCCCCCTCCTCCCCAGGGATAGCCAAAACCAAACACATAATGAGTATGAAGAATTGGCTAGGCCCTGGCCAGGTAGCTCATTTGGTTAGAGTGTCATCCTGATACGCCAAGTTGCAGGTTTGATCCCCGTTCAGGACACATACAGAAAGCAACCAATGAATGCGTATCTAAGTGCAACAACAAATCGATGTTTTTCTCGCTCTAAGATCAATAAATAAAAAAATTAAAAAAGAAAAGAACTTGCTCACTCATTCATCTCCTGTCCCCCCTCCCCCAGGCAAATATGAAGATGGATGTTAAATCACCTCCCTGCCGCTCTGAAGGTTTGGCCTTGGAGTCCCCTCCACTTTTACTTTCTGTGACCTTCTCCTCCCTCTGGGTACCCCCTCCCCATGGCCCAGTCCCATGCCTCCTTCTCTGGCCTTCAGTTTCCTCAGCTATGAAATGGAAACCTTCACATCTATCTTTCTCAAGGAGACGGATCAAATAAAATAATGGAAATGGAAGTAATTTATAAATTGTAAATCAGTGTCAGCAAACTAAGGCTTGTTTGTGTGTGACCCATGAGCTAAGAATGGTTTTGACATTTTAAAATGGTTGCCAAAAAGCCAAAGTAGACTGTTCCATGACCCAGGAAAATTACAGACAATTCAAATTTCGATGTCTATAAATAAAGTTTTATTAGATCTGAGCCACACCCATGATTGACTTGCATACTGTCTAAGGCTGCTATTGCTACAGAGGTAGAATTGAATAGTTGTTACAAAGGCCTTCCAGCTGCTCACAAAGTCTAACGTATTGACTATCAGGCCCTCTACAGGAAAAGTTGGCCTATCTCTGCTGTAAAAGGCTGCAAAGACTATTCTTATTATCTTTCCTACTCTTCTCCATCAGAACTTGCTCCCAGGATGTTGTCTGTTGAATATTGGACAGAGTTGAATGAGCCACTTTGCAGATCAACGATGATCAAAAGTTGAATTTATGCCAGTTTCCAAAGACATTTTGGTAATTAGCAGAAAGGTTAAACCCTAAAAGGAAGGCCTCTCAGATGGTGAGACTTCAAACAATAGTTGGGGAAATATTTGGGGATGAGGGCTTTAAATGACATGTAAGCAGCTGCCTGTTGTAATTTGCACACACACACATATACGATCAAAGAGCCTGGTGGAGAGAAATCACTTGACAACATTCCTCTAGTGAAAAACTCTAGCAGGGCCTCTAACTTCGGAATATCTGATCTTGGTTGATATATATTGACTGGTTAGTGGTATTTCTGATCCTCAGAATTCTGCTGTTTGGACCTGCTCTGCAGACTTTTACCGAGGCCTCTCATTCACTCTCCTGGCTCAGTCCCGACCCTCTCCTGGGCTCCAGACACGCAGAGCCAGCCTCCTGCTGGGCGTCTACAACCCCTGCCCCTGGGCCCTCATCTCCACCTCCACGAATGCTTTCCGGGTCACCTCCCTCTAAACCAGAATTGCCCCTCAGTGAAGTGCACAACCTTCCCTGGAGCCCACACCCTGATGCCTCCCTCCTCCCCCCGCCCCAATTCCCAGGATATCTTATTTCTACCTCCACACCACCCTGCACGGCCACCCCCAGACCACTGTGTACGGTGGTAGCACTCTTGCCCCGCTTCAGTTCACTCTCCTCACAGCTGCCGGAGCAGCCCCTTCAAAAGGCAAATCTCGTGCTGTCACCTTCCTGTGGTTCCCCATGCCCAACGCTTTAGTGTAATATATGAAGCCCTGATAATCCAGCCCTGTCCTCCCCTCTGACTTAGTTCTCCCTGCTTCCTGCCTGGAAGTCTAAGTTCAGTAGAGTTGAGCTACTTAAAGAATCCCAAAGACCGTGCTCCCTCTCTACCTGGACTACACCAACTCCAGGACCCAGCTCAGACACCCCTTCCCTCAGGAACCTTCCCTGATAACTGCTGGGTTGGGTGGAAGGCTCCTCCTAGAGACCATTGCACATTTATTTATTCCATGGTTCTCACCTGTTTTTCTGCCTCTCCCAATGATTGCAGAAGTCCCTATATTCTTCCTAAGGAGTTGGGACGGTGTCTGGCACATAGTGAGTACTCAGTAAATGTTGATGGAATGAACAAGGGGAAGGAGGAGAGAAATCGCGCTTCGAGGTCAAGATGTCATGCTGCCCATCTTGGTTTCCCAGGTCTGGCACGTAGAATCTCTGTGCTTGTTACAGTTTCTCTGGCACCCATTCTTCTCTGTCACAAGCTGGGAAGCTCTCTTTTCAGCCCAAGGGATAACCTTGAAGTCTAAACCCATTTAAAAAATAAAAGCAAGCACTCAGGGCCTCCCTAAGCAAAGTGTGGTCTCAGACCTGCAGCCTCAGCATCACTTGGGAGCTTATTAGGAATGCAAATTAGTGGACCCTGCCCCCACCTCTCAGTTTCCTGAATCGGAATCTGGGGTAGGGTGTAGGGCAGTCTGTGTTTTAACAAGCCCTCCAGGTGTTTTTTTGGTTTTGGGTTTTGTTGTTGTTGTTGTTGTTTTGTTTTGTTTTTAGAGAGAGAGGGAGGAAGGGAGAGGGAGGGAGAGAAACATTGATGTGAGAGAGAAACATCGACCCATTGCCTTTTGTATGCGTCCTGAATCCACAACCCAGGCATGTGTCCTGACTGGGAATCGAACCGGCAACCTTTCCCTTCACAGGACAATGCTCAACCAACTGAACCATACCAGTCAGGGCTCCAGGTGATTCTTAAAGTTTGAGCAATTAGCATCAGGCCCTAATAGGGCTGAGCTGAGCATTTTATACATGTATCATCTCATTTAATCCTCACAACAGCACTGCCAAATAGGTAGTATTACTACTGCTCCCATTTTACAGGAGAGCAAATTGAAATAACTCAGTAAATTTGGTGGCCCGCAGCCTGCTCTCAAGGCCTGCACCACTAAACCACCTGCCTCGGCCATGAAGAGATGTTAGCAACTTTGATCACAAAGTGGAAATTACCAGGCTAAAATTACCGCTTGCCCATTAGACATCCCTATGCAGAGGATAATCCAAAACTGAACCCTCCCCTACCATCAGCGCGGGTGAGCCTCCTGGGTTTGCTGCCCTTCCCCTCGGCCCGGCCCTCGGTCTCATTTCCCTCTTAGTTATTTGTGTGCGCGCGCGCGCGCATGGGAGGGGTGGGAGTAGTGGATTGGCAGGTGGTTTCACAGCTGGGTGTGTATCTTGGGCAAGTTGCTTTACTTCTCCAGGCCTCAATGTCCTCATCAGAGAGCGAAGGAGATGGCCCTAAATCTGCTTGATGCCACAGAGCACTTGTTCCTACCCCACCCCTGACCTTCGATGCCCCACCCCGGCCCCATGACCCCAGAGCCTTCAAGGACTAAGGAAAGTTTCTGGTTACCTCAGCCAAGCACAAATCAGAAGATAGCGAGGCCCACAGAGGACTGAAGAAAATGCATTCTTATTCCCAACCCAGACATCTCACAGACACTGGGACCATCATTAGCTTTGATTCAAAGACCCTCAAAAGAAGCGGGTTTTTTGGAAAGCATCTGCTCACCTAAAACAGTCCCGCAGACATTCAGAGCTGTGACAAAGGACATGAGAGTGTAGATCTGCACTGTCCCTGGTCCGCAGGATGAGTGGACAGCACAGGTGTAATATCCCACCCATCACCCAGTTACAAGGGCAGGGAGCACCCATCCAGCCTGGAAAAGCCCATGCCCCAGAATGTCCCCTGGCCAGAAAGGCCTTTTCCTGGCAGGCATCACTGTCCACTGAGGGCCTTGACGTGTGTGACCTGGGCCAGCCTCACGTCCCAGGAACCAGGCCAATGGAAGCGCCTCCTGCAGCCCAGGGGGCCAGGCAGCCCCAGGAAGGAAGAGCCCGCAGAAGCTGCACTGTACTCACCGACTGTATGAGAGGTCCTTCTCTCAGTGACTGAGGGCTGGTGTGTCTTTGGCAAAAATACCAGAGCAATATAAAACCCCAGAGGCGGATCTTCTTTAAACAGAGTCCCTAAAAAGGCCAGCTGACGGTGTGTTAGCAATATTACCATATAAGGCGGTTTTTTCAATAAATCGGCCTTGGGGGGAGGGGAAGGGGGGCTGGGTAGAGTGAATTATCATTAGAAAAATGTATGCAAAAGGACTTGAGTGGCAACGTCCCTGGTGCTGGTGGATTTGTTCCTTTTATGTTGTACTCACATAAACACATCTTACACCAGGCCTTATAAGCTGCCCAGAGTGAGGCCAGATGCAGCTCAGCTCCTGGAGAAAGAACCATACCAAGAATGGCAGTGGGCCTCCTCCCTCCACGCCTCCCTTCCCCAGGCCCTGATGCCTGCCATTCTGGGTCAGCCGGGGACACCTGCGCAGTGACACCACAGCGCATGCAGTTGCGCCTGGCACTCTGCAAGTCCGGGGCAGCTCAACGCTAAAGGGAAACGCCATCCACGCCTGGGAAAGAAATCCCTGTGTCCTGCTCACCTGCTGCCCCTCACACAAGCTTCTGAGCCCTGGGCTGAGTCACTTGGGGGCCCAGGACACCTTACGCTGCTTCTGGAACTTCACTGCCTCCTACCTTTCCTTTCTGGATTCCCTCTACCAGCCCCTAAGTACAGGAAATTACAGACTAAGGGAGCTACCTTAAGGTTGAGGCATACCTAGCAAGACTCAGAAGCCTGCAGAATTTTCCACAGCCCTGTGGTTCTTGCCTTTTTTTTTTTTTTTTTTTGTAATTCATCTATCCTCCCTGGGTAACTGTTGCATTTCCCACTTTATCAGCTACCTGCTCTGTGGCAACTGCCTTTGATTTCGTATCCCCAGTCCCAATACCTCGTGCCTGACCCAGACTAAAATCACCGACTGCCCAATGGACATCCCCATTCAGAGGATGCTCCAAAACTGAATGCTGCCCTCCCATCAGTGCAGGTGAGCCTCCTGGGTTCTCTACCTCAGAGCCTTTCCCCTCGGCCTGTATGCTAGAAGCCCCTGAGTCAGTCTGACTCCTTGCTCCCCTTCATGTTCCACAACCTCCTGGACAGCTGCCCTGGTGGCCGCCCCTCGGAAATGCCCCTCAGCTCTGCGTCCTCCCTTCTGCCTCTCTGGTCCATCCTTGCTGGCCCTGTCCTGCTTCCTGCTCTGGTCCTGTCTGTCTTGGAGCCACCATAGCTCCCTGACTGGCCTTCCTGACTCTGCCCCTTCTTGAAACCCAGTAGTTCCCCAAGTGCGGTCTCCAGGCCCAGTGGAAGGCAGCAGCAAGGCCTGGGACAGTTTTAGGAACAGGCTCTCAGACCTCACCAGGATGGACTGAATCAGAAATCCTGGGGGTAGGTAGGGCTCAGCTATCTGTGTTTTATAAAACTGCCCCACCCCGGTGTCCAGAATATCTACCCTTCACTAAAAGAAACAGGCACTGGGACCATCGGACGCTAGGGGACTCAGTCAGGGCTTAGGAGCTTGTGTGAAGGGCAGCAGCTGAGTAGGACACAGGAGATTTCTTCTCCAGGTATGGATGGCATTTCCTTTTGGCTTTTAGCTGTCCGGGGCTTGCACCAGACAGGACACGGTTGCACCCACTTTGGGGACACTGCATGGGAGTTCTGGCTGGTTTGGGGTGTCCTGGAGCAAAGGCTTGGTGCAGGTCTGTTTTTCGCATTAACTGAGGACCGAGTGGTGCGGAGGTGTGGTTAAGGGGTGCCCGCTGCAGAGAAAGCCCAGGGGAAAGATTCGGGAAGGCTTTGCATGAGGGCTTGTGCTTGTCCCCTTAAAGAAGGGACACTGCAGTTATCCGGACAGGTGCTCCCTCATCTTCTGACCACTGCTCTGAGTGCTTAGAGTTAAGCCTAAACTCCAGGCTGCTTGGGAAGCTGTTCCGAGCCTCTCAGGTCTTTGGACAAGCCCTCCTGTGGTTGATGGGGGCATCCCAAGCAGCCGCTGGGGTGGGAGCTGTCCAGCAGGGACAGAGTGCTGTCAGTCCTGACTGGCAGAGGTAGCTAAGAGCTAGAGCCCAGATCGTGAGTTCCCCGTCACGATGCCTGACAGGGTGCCAGTCTCCCTTGCCCTCATCAGGGACCTAGAGGGGTGTCTTTCTCATCGTTGTGTCAGGGTTGGCTCCACTCCCTTCTAATCATTCAGCTCTGTGGCCAGGAGGACTTTCACACCTTGGTCAGTACAATCAGCTGAAAAACAATAAAGAACCTGTAATCGAAGGGGGATGGTTGTAGTTCAGGGTCACAGAGCTCAGAGATCAGAATGGAAGTCTGTCTGAGTAAAATGAAACCCTCAGGGAATGCTTGGGGAGTACGACTCTGCCTTGGCTTTGAGAGGGAGAAGGAGGTGGGGGAGGAGGCAGGCTAAGCCAGGTGCCAGAGTACTCCTTTTTTTTTTCTAGTATGAGCAAAACCACCTTTGATGTTTCTTTCTCTTTTCCCTCTGGTTTAAAAAATCAATGCAAACATTCAAAGAACACAAACAAGTTAATTTCAGAGAGCAAATGTCCCTTGCAACCCCACATGGACCTGAGTCAGAGATGGCCACCGTTAACAGTGTGATGCATATTCTTTCAGATTTTTTCTTTTCTATCACTTTTATGTTACTTTATATGTAATATGTGTATTACTTTATACAAATGAGATTATGTTATAAAATATGTTTTACAACTGTTCTGAAACTTGCCATGTTCTCTTAATAAGACTCTTGGATGTTTTTCCAAATCAGTTTATATAATTTATAAAACCTTACCATAGTTTTTCACAATAGGGATATCCCATTAATTATTTAACCAATATCCTATTGATGGGTTCTTGGGTCATTTCCAGTTTTTTACTCATGCAAACTTTGCTGCAATTAATAAAACTTTACATGCGCCTTTGTGCATGTGTGAGTATATCTATGTGTTAAATTAGAGTGAAATAGTTTGTTTAAGCAAGAACATTTGAAACATCGATAGAAACTGCCAAATTGCCCTCCGTGAGTGTCCGCTCCTGCCAGCAGTGTCTGAGACAACCTTCTCCTTCACGCTCTTCAGACCCCGAGTGTCACTGTTTTTGTCCAACTTGTTGATTACATTTGGAAACCTGTTAATTCTCATGACTAAGAATTGTTTAGCTTTTTCCCCCTGATTATAAAAGTAATACACTCACTGGCTTAAAAAAATAAAAACATGAAAATAGGTGACAGGTGAACCACTGTGCTTAGCTGGCTCTCTTTGTGTCTGGAAGAACCATGTGAAACATTGCCAATTATCCATCTTTTAATTTTTTTTCTAATCCAAAAGGAGACACTTAGAATTTTCTTATTTTAAAGTTAAAAATTTAAATTATCTGGTAACTAATTAGGATGAACACGTTTGGCTTTTATTAACCTCTTTTTTTTTTTGTCTTTCTCTGAGAGTGGCTCATTCATTTTTCTCTTAGATTGTTCACCCTTTCCTTCTAGACTTATAAGCATCCTCCGTATGTTACATTAGTGATACCCTTAGCCTTTTGCTTGTGACAAGGGTTGTAAATATTCCTCCCTTTCCCTACTCCCCCAACGATTTAACTATTGCTTTTTCTATTTTGTCTAGTAGCATTTGTTTTACTGATGTTTAATCAAATGTCTTCCCATTTTGTTATCTGTGTTTCATACCATCCTTAGAAAGGCTGAGCACTTCTTTTTTAACTGTGGTAAAATATACATAACATAAAATCTACTACCTTAACCATTCAAGTGTATAGTTTAGTAGTGTTAAGTATATTCACTTTGTTGTGTAATATCCAGAACTTTTTCATCTTAAAAAATTGATGCTCTGGTGGGTATACAATGTAATATACAGATGATGCATTATAGAATTGTACACTTGAAATCTATATAATCTTATTAATCAATATCAGCCCAATACATTTAATTGAAAATTCCAATACCCGATGCATGAAAAAATCAATACTCTATACCCATTGAACAACATTACCACTTCCCCTTCTCTAGAGTTTCTTTTCTTTTTAAGGGTGAATAATACTCCACTGTATATATATCCCACATTTTTTAAATCCATTCATCCATTTAGGAACACGGATTATATACACCTCTTGGCTATTGTGAATAATACTGCAATAAACATGGGTGTACAAAAATGTCTTTGAGACCCTGCTTTCAGTCCTTTAAGGTATATACCCCGAAGTGGAATTGCTAGATCCTGTGGCAATTCTATTTCTAATTTTTTGAGGAACACCCATACTATTCTCCACAGTGATTGAACCATTTTACATTGCAACCAGTTAGTGCAAGCGCCCCAATTTCTCCACACCCTTACCAACACTTATTACTTTCCATTTGCTTTTTTTTTGATAGTAGACATCCTAATGGTGTGAGGTGGTTTTAAAAAATTAGATAGATTTTATTTTTTAAGGTAGTTTTAGGTTTCCAGCAAAACTGAGAAAAAAGTACAGATACCCTGTATACCTCCTACTCCCTACCACCAGGCTCAGAGCCTCCCCACTATCAACGTCCCCAACAGGAGTGGTACATTTTTTACAATCAATAAATCTACGTTGATACCTCATTATCTCCCAAAGCCTATAGGTCACATTAGGGCTCACTGTTGGTGGTGTACATTCCACTGGTTTTGACAAATGTGCAATGACCTGTATCCATCATCATAGTATCATACAGGGTAGCTCCACTGCCCTGAAAGTCCTCTCTCCCGCCTCTTCATCCCTCTCTGCTCACAGCAGCCCCAGGCAATCGCTGATTTTTATTGTCTCCATAGTTTTTATTTTTCCAGAACGTCATGTAGTTGGAATTGTACAGGATGTAGACTTTGCAGATTCACTTTTCACTTAGTAATATGCATCTAAGTTTTCTCCATTTTTTTATGGTTTGATAACTCACTTATTTTTAGTGCTGAATACTCTATTATCTGAATGTAGTACAATTTATCCATATTTTCACCTATTGAAGGGCATATTAGTTGTGTCCATGGAGTGCAATTCCTGGATCATATGTTGAGAGTGTGTTTGGTTTTATAAGAAATTTCCAGACTGTTTTCCAAAGTGCCTGTACCGTTTGCATGCCCTTAGCAATGTATGAGAGCTTCTGTTATTCCACCTTGTGGTTTTGAGTTGCATATGAGCACTTCTTTTTAACATCAAAAAATTTATCTCACTTGACAGTTGCTGATCTTTTAATTTCTTTGAGAGGGCAGAATAGCAAATATCAATTATTCAAATATTTTAAGAAATACTTTTTGTAATTTTATTTTTGTCAAAATAGAAATTCATTTATTTTCTTCTGATTTAATTAAAAATATTTCAGGAAAAGAAATATAGAGAATAAATATCCTCATCATCCAGACAACCACCATGAACTAAAATCTTTGCAGACATTTTTCAATACATATACGCATTTAAAAAATGGTATCTTAGTGTACACACTACTTTATATACTACATAATTTATTTCACTTTTTATTACTTTTCCTTTGTGACTCGAATGTTAGCTCCAGGAGAGTGGTAATTTCTTTTCTTTTTGCTCGCTGCTTTACCCCGGGCCTGGGGAGGGCCTGACCCAGACAGGTATTCAATAAATGTCTGCTAAACAAAGAAATAAATCGATTCCAATTTTGTCACTTAAGAATGTCTTAGAATTTCTTTTTTTCTGTGCCTATGAATGTAGGTGTGCAACTTGGTTTATTTTATTGGCTGCATATATTTTATTGGCTGCATATATTTTATTGGCTGCATGTATTGAACCGCTCCCATACTGACTGGCTCTATAAGTGGTTTCCAATTTATCACTGTTATAAGCAATACTGTAATGAGTATGCTTTTACTTATCTTTGTGTATCTGGGATTATCTCCTTAGATGGCTTCAAAAAGAGAAATTTCTTAGTTAAGTAGAATGCACATTTTAATTATAAATCATTTTGCTAAGCCAAACATCCAGAAAGTAACTACAATTTATTCTCCCACTCAGGTATAGGACTGTTCACTTCCTTACAATCCAGCTAGAGAGTATTGAACCTTTTTAATCTTTGTAATCCAATACATAAAAAATAGTGCTGCACTAGATTCTAATTTGCATTTATTTTTTTATTAGTGAGTGATGCATCTTTTCTTACTTATTGTCCATTTGTATTTCTCTTTATGAACTGCCTGTTTGTGCTTTTTGCATTTCTATTAGTAGAGTGCTTAATATTTTCTTATTTACAATAGTTCTTTCTATAGTAGGATATTAATTAACCTTTTGTATGTCATGAATGTTGCAAATATTTATTCTTAGTTTGTCATTTCTTTTTATTTTATTTTCATAGTAGCCTTTTCCAAACATGAGTTGTATTTATTTTTTTTAAGTTGTGGGAGAAAAGTGCACAGATTTTAAGTGGGTAATGAGTCTTCCTGTCTCCACAGCTGCGACCTAACCCGCATGTTCAGGTTCCTCTCCCAGTCCGTTGTCCTGCCCAGGTAAACGCTGCTCTGATGAAGTTTCACCTTCTACCATAACAACATCTGTCTATCCTTCATGGAAGTTATCTTGAGAAAAACATCAACTCATAATTATGTAAATACCCACTATATGCTATTCTGGCACTTTGATTACTTAATATATTATATTGAAATCCAGCTGAAATGTATTCTAATGTATTTTAAATGTATTTTAAACACTGAGATAGAGATCAAACTCCCCTGGCTTCTCTCTTCCCTCAGGGGCTGTTTCCTAATACCGTTTATTAATTAGCCAATATCATTTGTAAGTTAGTCAACATCATATCTATGATTTGAAATATTCCCTCCTTCTATACTCTGCTGTCTTTCTTTATTTCTCTTTTTTTACTTTTTCTGCAGCAGTATCTCACCATTTTAAATATAACTCTAGGTTTTAATATCTCTGAAGTAAATATTGCATCATCATTCTCTTTCAAACATTTCTTGGTTATTATTGCTCATTTATTCTTCCAGGAAAACTTTATAATCCTTATGTGAAATTCTGTCACCATATACTCTGAAAAAATTTAGATCCTAATTGGATTTACACTGAGTTTATATACTAAATTAGAAAATGTTCATATCTTTCCATTGTTCAACTTTCCATTTGTGTCTTTTTATTTATTTAAGACTTTATGTTCCTCAGTAACATCTCAAAGTTTTCATCATATAGATCCTGCACAGTTCTGGTTTTTTAATTAGGTTTTTATATTTTTTTTGTTGCTGCTATGTTAACATTTTTGTTATATTTTCTAACTGACTACTGACATATAGAAAATATATATATTATATATATGATGCATAATATAGTATTATACACACATCTTGCTAAACTCATTAGTTTGATGTCTTTCTTTTTAGGTAGATAACATCATCTGAAAATAATATTTATCTTACACAACATTTCTACCTTTCATTTATCATCTTATTTTTATGTCATTATTGAGAACTTTTAGAATAATGTTTGATGTTTAACCCTTACAGTTGGCATCCTTGTCTCTAATGAGAATGTCTCTAATTCATTATTCTTAACCCACCCCCTACGACCCCCGCAGTTTCTAATTCATTGTATCTGAGATGAGACCCAGGCAACACTGTTCTGTTAGTTACACAGATAATACTGAGGCATGTTCTCTCCTATTCCACCACTGAGGACCCTACTCTAGTATGTCCCCATTAAATATTATTCAATATAATATGCATTATCTTTACATTAAGGAAGTATTATTTTATTCTAGATTTATTGAGTTATTAATTTGGAGCTGAACTTAATGAGATATCTTTTCAGCATCTCAGTGACCTCTCCTCTGGGACAAAATAGGAAAACACAAGTGTTTGAGGCACCAGAGAAAACCGCCCGTGCAGACAGGATGTGAGAGGCCAGGTTTCTAGAGGGAGAAGAGTATTTTGGGTAACCTGACATTCTAAGCCATTTTCCTCTTGAAACATCTTTCAATATTAATGCTGCACAGGGCAGAGGCCAAGAAGTTGAGCAAGAAGCAGTAAGTAAGAGACTGAGAAGCTCACGGCACTTTGGCAGGCCTATGGGGCTGGGGAGAAAAACACTGGAGTTCAGAGTCGCTGTGGAGGAGGAGCACTGGCAAACATTCCAGGCTTTCCACCAGGGCCTGTGGTGGTTAATTGTATTGTCAACCAGCTAGGCCACAGTATCCAAACATTTGGTCCAATATTAATGTTTTTGTGATTAACATTTAAATCAGTGAACTTCGAGTAACAGATTATCTTCTATATTGTGGGTGGGCCTCATACAATGAGTAGATGGCCTTAATAGAAAAGGATGGATCTTCCTGGAGAAGAGGGAATTCTGCCAACAGACTGCCTTTGGGCTCAAAATGCAACTGTTCCCTGTGTCTCTAGCCTGCTGGCTGTACACACACACATGCACACACACACTCTATTGGTTTTGTTTCTCTGGACAACCCAGACCAACAGAAGTGCCTTAAAAAAATACGCTCTAGGAGCAAGGGCAAGCCAGAAATAGAACAGGTTTTAGAAGGAAATGAACACAGCTTTGAATAAGTTCAGTTCCAGATTGGAAGAAGGTGATCCGTAACTACCCGCCAAAATCAGAGTAAATCCTCTCTAGAGGAAGATAATACTATTAAGAACCTTTACAAATTTTTGCCCACACCACCTGGCATTTAATTTAAAAATCATCAGGAATACCAGGAAATAAGACTGAAAGAGAAAAAAAAGAAAACAGTGGAAATAGACCACAGATAATCTGTATTTTGGAAAAATATATAAAAAAACAAAAGATAAATGTGGATTATGGTGAAAAGATCTAAAATGTTTGCAACTGCAATCCCAAAAGGAGAAGAGAGAAAGAATGGGACAGAAAGAATATTTGAAAAATAATGGCCAGGAGATCTCCAAAACTGATGAAAGACATTAAGCTACAGGTTTAAGAAGTACTCTGTATCCTAAATAGGATAAATACAAAGAAAATCATTCTTAGGCACATCATACAGTAACTATGGTATGTGGTGTGGGGGTGGGGAGGTGACTAAAATGAAAGAAAAATTTTGAAGCAACAGGGCAAAAATATTACCTTCAAAAAATAGCAATAAGACTTATAGCCAACTTTTCACAATAGAATAACATTTTTAAAATGCTGAGTGAAAATAGATACAATTGATAATTATATACCCTGTGAAAATATCCTGAAAAAGGAAATAAAGACATTTCCAGAGAACCTAACACTGAGATAATTCATCATCAGCAACTTGCCTTAAGGAGAATGCTTCAGGAAGAAGAAAAATTATCCTAGCAGGAAGCACAGAAATTCAAGAAAGAATAAAGAACAATGAAAAGGATTCTTATGTACATAAACTGCATAAATATTAACTATACAGAACAAAAGTAATAATGTCTTGTGGGGGTTAAAATATATGTAGAATTATAATGCACAATAACAGTAACACTAAAGTTAGGAGGGGGGATAAACGGAGTTAAAATATTCTAAGATCCTTGTATTTTCTTGGAAGGAGAAAGTTGCTATTTTACATGAAATGTTAATGAGGCAAAGATGAATGTTATAGTAGCTAGGGTAATCTTTAAAAGAAAAAGAATGTGTAACTAATAAGATAATAGAGGAGAAAACAATTAGAATAATAAAAAACACTTGATTAATCCAAAGGAAATCAACAAAGGAGAGAAAAAAAGGATAAAACAGGCAGGAACAATAGAAAGCAAATTGTGAGGTGAAAGATAAAGATCGTTGGACTGTATATTTAATAATATTGAATTGACCAAGAGATGCACTTAAAAAGCAAGATTGAAAGTAAAGCATGAATCAAAATGAAGTTATAGCAACATCAGACAAAGTAGATTTTAAGGCAAGGAGCTATCTTAAAGATAGAGACATTTGAGGGGGGGGAAACAAAAATTTTCTAAACAAAGAGGAGAAACAGAAATTTGTGATCATATTGGGAAATTTTAACACAATATTTTCAGTAACCAGTTGAACAAGGAGACACAAAATAATCAGGAAGAAGTTAGAGGATTTGAAAAACAAGATTAAATTTTATCTGTGTTGAAAATGTTGAGTGAACATTCCTCTGTTCCCCTGAAATTGTCTCCATGGCCCCAACTGCAAACAACAGGGTCTAGGAGATGGCCCAAAATGGAGCCCCACATCTCCCCCAGGGTTTCCTGAGAGGCAGCTTTACTGGCGGGACCCATCCCAGAGGCGTCCGTGCGAAAAAGCTAGAGAGAATAGGCCTAGTCTTAACCAAGTCTTCGCTTCTTATCCTCAGACTGTGCCCTGTGGTGGGGAGAGGGGTATCTTTCCTTTCTCTGTGGAGGAGGGAGAGGGCTGCACCTCCCACCAAGTAAGGGGGGATTCCCAGAGGACAGTTGGAAGATCCAGGCACCTACAATACTTCTGTGCTTGGGTGTCTGTTCTTGCCGCACTGTACTGACCTTCCTGGAGCCCACCTGAGAACGCACGGGGGAACGTGAGGAGAGACAAGGCAGGCAGTGGGGATGGAGCAGACCGACCACCCCCCAATGTGGGGCAGCCTCACAAGTCTAATGGGCACAGGGAAGATGGCTGGGCTGGAACCTTCTTGTCAATACGCCACCCAAGAAAGGGGCTATGAGCGTCCCACTGGAGGCGGTGCAAATAAGGGAGGATGAAAGTGTTTGAACTATTGTACACCAGCGGTTTGCACTTACAGGAAAGCCAGAATTTGGATAGGAAGTGCCCAACAGAGAAGTAACAGCCCCAGGGGAAAACTTAGAAACCTACTTGCCAGCTAAGGAGAAAGACACCGCCTTTTCCCGCCAGCCCTCTGGGATGGCCCCAGCTCTGGAGGAGCTAGAAACAGACTACACTCCACTTTCCAAGTGTCCTGAGCCTTGGGCTGGCCTGGGAGGTGCCCCAGGATCCCAGCGCCTTTCCTTTTTATCAGGCATTTCTCTCGCCAAACTCCCCCCCTCCTCCTTCCTGGCAAGCCCTTGAGTGGTGGTACCCCAGGTCCCTATTCTCATCCCTGCAGACAGGAGTAGCTGTATGTATGTATGTATGTGTTTATTTATTTATAATTTTTTAATCCTGGCCTGAGGACATGCTCATTGATTTTAGAGCGAGGGAAATGGGGCGGGGAGAGAGAAATATTGATGTGAGAGAGAAACATCTTTTGGACACATCCCAACCAGGGACCAAATCTTCCCCCACTCCCCCGCCCCCCGCAACCTAGGCACATATACTGACCACTGACATTTTGGTTTACAGGAAAATGCTCCTACCAATTAAGCCACATCAGCCAGGGGAGGACTGCTGGGCTGCAAAAGCTGGGTCAGTAACTCCCCGGCTGGATGGTTCTTTTAAAAGTCAAGCTCTACTTAACACTCAGGCTTCTACACCCAGAAGGGTGACTTTCAAGGGAAAGCCTTTTGAGATTAGGGGCTGTGGTTTCTCTGGGAAAGGCCACAGCATATAGGGACTCAGCAGAGCCTGGGCTGTTAGGAACCTCTGTCCATCTCTGGGCAAGAACAAGAGTCCCCAAAGAGTGATTTGCAGTAGACTACTGGCCTTAGGCCTCGCTATTGTTACCTTTACTGTTACTATCGATAGCTGTCATTGATTGAGTTGTGTGTTTGTGCTACATATTGTACTAAGCCCATAAGTGTATGCATTTTCTTATTTAATCCTGATGTTATTCACATTTTTTAGAGTTGAGGACTTTGAAGCTGGGTAGGATAAGACACTTATTGAAGTGACATAGCCAGGAGTCCATCTCCCATCAGTCTGGCTCCAGTGCTTGTTTTTACAACCTCAGCATCACACTCTCTTCTGATGCTGAGGGAAAAAACATACTTGAAATTTGGTATGAGCTGAGGACTATTAGAAGCAGCACTGTGTTCTGAAGGTAAGGTTCTCCCATAACAACATAATGCAAATATTTTAGAACCAGTGTGAATTTCAAAATGTTACCACAAATGCCGATCCTGCTTTTCCTACTTGGTGTAAGAATTCCCAGGTAGCCAAAATACCCTTCAACAAGTCCGGTGAAGGTGAAAAACCAAAATAGGAAGAGGCGACTCAGGACCACATAAAAGTGAGTTTAGACAACATTTTTCACTGTCTTAAAAGTACTTTACTTTGATAACATTTGGTGGCGAGAAAGGAGTCCAGCAAGGAGGGCAGACTTGGAAGCAGCGTCGGAGCAGTTACCCTGGAAGGTGAGTTTGTGTGAGACCAAACGCTGGGTGACACCTAGGCAGTGCCCTTCCTCCAGCGCGACACAAGCCGACTGCCCCATTTTCTATAAATGTAAGGCCAGTCTTTGACTAGAGCCCTGTTATGGCTCTTCAATGCCCGGACAATTTTTAGAACTTGAGCTAAATGAGCACTCATGAGGGAATTTTTGCCTCTAGAGTTATGAATGAGGGGTGAGGGAAATTCTAGACACAGATGCTTAAGTATGGTGGGCCTGGGGACTTGAGGGCTGTTCAATGTGGCAAAGGGGCCAGCCCTGGAGACGGCTGGGCCATATTTTGATGGAATTGTGCTTAGGTATGAAGCAGTTGGCTTTTTCAAAGGTGAAGTGAGGTGAAGAGACAAGACTGCCAGGGATGAAGAAGCTTATTACAGAGAATGATTTAGGATTATCTAAGAATAGTCTCCTCCTCTTTTCATGATGTTTCCACTTCTTTCACCCACCAATAACCCATTACCATTTGTCCAACAACAGCAGCATCTTATGTTCTCACTCAGGCCTGGGGAAAAAAAAATTACTCTGGGCCATTGTGGGAGTTCCTTTTTGGAGGACATTACGGTGGGGAAAAGTAATCCTTCCCTAGCAACTCATCACAGAGGAGAGTAAGGCCAGATGGATACACTGGTCTTCCTCAGGTGATAAGCCCAGCAGTCCTTTCCTTGGGGCGGTTCTTTCTCAGCTCTTCACCCTCCCGGTCTTGTCCAAAGCTCTCCACTAGTTCTTGCAGCAAGGTTTATGTTGAATGGGTTCCAGTGGTGAGGTCACCGTCATGGAAGGTTTCCATATATGACATGTCTCTGTGGCCGTGCCCAAGAGCATTCCCAAGGCCCCTTTGCTGATGCTGTTCATGAATAAGGTCTTGGCTGGATTCCCACACTGATGGGGCAGTGGAGCTTTGGTTTTTGAAAATATTAGAAAAGTCCTTTCTGTCCAATTATAAAAGCAATATGTGTTCTCTGTACAATATTTGGCAAAATCAAAAGAGAGGGCAAAAAAGATAATTCCGTCACCTACAGATAACTAATATTAACATTTTGGCATACTTATTTCTCAGAGTTTTGACTAATGGATGTATATGTGTATATTTTAGGAGGGCAGTATTGCATTGTGGTTAAGAATGTAGTTTGGTAGTGACCAGAGGGGCGAGGGGAGGAGGATAATGGGGGAAAGAAGGGAAAGGGTCAAGGAACATGTACAAAGGACCCATGGACAAAGCCACAGGGGCAGATGATTGAATGTGGGAGGTGGGGGTGGGTAGGGCAGGAGAGAATAATGGGGAAAAATGGAGACAACTGTAACTGAACAACAATTAAAAAAAGAATGTGGCTTGGAAATCTGACACCACTCATTTAGAGTTCTGAGAACTTCTGCAACTTAAGTCTTATCTCCTTCAGCAATAAAGGTTGCAAAATCTTAATCTAGTCCTCCACCAGTACAATATTATTCTAATTTATAGGTTTATAGTAAGAGTTTCATGGTAATAAAATTTCCCCCAACATTCTTCTTCTTCCAATTTTGAAAAATGGTTATTTCACTTACTCCAGATTTTTAAAATATTCAAGTTGATAAAATATTTTTTGTAGACTTACACTTAAATTTATAGATTAAAGAAGGGTTAACATCTATTAAGCATTAAGTTTTCCCCCATGGGGATACAGCTGACCTATTTACTTTCATGTCCCTCTGTAAACCTTAGTAGTTAGTTTTCTTCATGTAAGTCCTGCATGTTTCCTGTTAGTTTTGTTTCAAGGTAGTTCATAGTTTTGGTTGCTAGAGTTAATGAATTTTTCCCCCCTCCCAATCATAACTACTACCTGTACTAGAAGGCTATTTTAGTTTTATGTATACATTTTACTGGACATCCTTGTTGTTCTCTCGTTCACTCTGTTTTTTATGATTATCTTCAGATTTCTAGGTGGACACTTAGTTCGCAGCCAAAAACCGTGTCTTCTTTCCAGGAGTAACCCCTTTATCCTGCTTCATGACATTGTCTAGCTTATCCTTTCAGGACACTATTGAATGATAGTAGTCAGGATGGGTCTGTCTTGCCCTGACATTATCTATTAAAAATGACGCTAGGTGTTTTTTTTGGAAGACATTTTGTCAGGTCAATGAAACCTCTTTCTTTCCTAATTGACTAGGGGAGTCTTAAAAAGAAATAATAAACGTTGACTTTCATCTTCAAATACTTTGTTATCTATGGGAGACTCTTGGGTCTGGGTTTGTTTTTTTTTTTCCCTTTGACCTACTTCTGTGATGTATTATGTCAGTGGATTTCTTTTATGGGGCCATCATTACCTTCTCAACAAACTCACCAAATGCATCCTGGGCTCTGGAGTCAGGCAGACCTGGGCTGCCTTTCTAGTCCACCACTTACTAGCTGAGAGGTCATGGGCAAATTCTAAACAGAGCTGCACAATACATGCTGGCAGTTATGAAATATTATTCTTTTACTATATTGATGAATTTGTTAGTGCTTTATTTAGGATTTTTGCATCTGTATTATTGAAAATGGTGTGAAGTGTGTGTACACAGTTTATTAGGTATGTTCACAAAAATCAATTATGTTGGTTTTCTTATTTTCCTATGCTCTACAACAGTTAAAACAGTAAGAGACATTTACACATTCACATCCACGGCAACATTATTCACAGTAGCCAGGAAGGGGAGGTAACCCAAGTGTCAACTATTGGATAACTGGATAAACAAAATGTGTTGTATACACACAATGGAATATTATTCAGCCCTAAGAAGGAAATTCTGACGTGTTACAACATAGATGAACCTTGAGTACATTATCTAAGTAAAACAAGCAAATCACAAAAAGAAAAATACTGCATGACCTAAAGAAGTCAAATTCATTGAGACAGAAAATGGTGGTTGCCAGAGTCTGGGCAAGGAGCAAAAGCAGAAATGTTGTTCAATGGGTACAGAGTTTCAATTTTACAAGATGAAAAAGTTTCATAGATTGGTTTTACAATAATGTGAGTATACTTACCACTACTGAACTGTACACTTAAAAGGGTTTATATGACAAATTTTGGGTTATGTCATTTCTTTTTTACAACAATAAAAAATGGCGTAAGAATGATCTGTTCTTTGCAGGTTTGAAAGAACTCATTCATAGAAGCGTCTGGAGATAATACTTGCATACTTTTTTCCACTTCTTCATTGAATTTGATTTTTCAAGTCCTTTACTTATCTTAAGATAATTGTGGTTTCATTCCCATGTATATTTTTTTTTTACCAGAAAATCATATACTTCATTGAGTAGCAAATTCATTAGCCTAGTTATATATAGGACTGTAAAAATTTTTTATTGATTATGCTATTACAGTTGTCCCAATTTTTTCCTCTTTGCCCCCCTCCCCTCAGTACTTTCATTCCCTCCCGCAATCCCCTCCCTTAGTTCATGTCCATGGGTCATGCATAAAGTTCTTTGGCTACTCCATTTCCTATACTGTTCTTAACTTTCCCCTGTCTATTTTGTACCTAACAATTTGCACTTCTTAATTCCTGCACCTTTTCCCCTTTCCCCCTCCCAGCTGATAATTCTCCAAATGATCTCCGTAACTATGACTGTTTCTGTTCTGCTTGTTTGCTTAGTTTTTTTTTTATTCAATTGTTGGTAGTTGTCAATTTATTGCCTTTTCACGTTCATCGTTTTCATCTTTTTTCTTATATGATTCCCTTTAACATTTCATATAATAATGGCTTGGTGATGATTAGTTCCTTTAGTTTTATCTTGTCTGGGAAGCACTTCATCTGCCCTTTGATTCTAAATGATAGCTCTGCTGGATAAAATAATCTAGGTTGTAGGTCCTTGCTTTTCATCACTTTTATTATTTCTTGCCAGTACCTTCTAGCCTGCAAAGTTTCTTTTGAGAAATCAGCTGACAGTCTTATGGGAACTCCTTTGTGGGTAATTCTCTGCTTTTCTTTCACTGCTTTTAAGATTCTCTCTTTATCTTTAACCTTTGGTTTAATTATGATGTGATTTGGTGTGGTCCTGTTTGGGTCCATCTTGTTTGGGACTCTCTTTGCTTCCTGGACTTGTATGTCTATCTCTTTCACCAAATTAGGGAAGTTTCCTTTCATTATTTTTTCAAATAAGTTTTCAATTTCTTGCTCTTCCTCTTCTCCCTCTGGCACCCCTATGACTGGGATGTTGGTACATCTGGAGATGTCTCAGGGGGTCCTTAGCCTATCCTCATTTTTTTTAGAATTCTTTTTTCTTCTTGCTGTCCTGATTGAATGTTTTTTTTCTCCCTTATGTTCCAAATGATTCATTTGATTCTTGGCTTCATCCCCTCCACTGTTGGTTCCCTGTAGATTTTTTATTTCACCTAATGTAACCTTCATTTCTGCCTGGGTCTTTTTTATGCTGTTGAAGTACTAATGAGTTCCTGGAGCATCCTGATAACCAGTGTTTTGAACCCTGCATCTGATAGGTTGCTTATCTCCATTTCATTTAGTTCTCTTCCTGGAGTTTTGTTTTGTCCTTTAATCTGGGCCATGTTTCTTTGTCTCCTCATTTCGGCAGCCTCCTTGTGTTTGTTTCTGTGTATTAGGTAGAGCTGCTTTGACTCCCTGTCTTAGTAGTGTGGCCTATTGTAGAAAAGAACACCTGTAAGTAGTACAAGGTGGAGCCTTAGGTAATCACCAGGACAGAGAAACCCACGTAACCACTCTTGAGGCTCTGAGTAGGGGAGGGCTCGGAGAGGGGACAATGCCGCTGCCTGGCCTCTGGAGTTTTCCCCGGGAAGAAGCTGCCTCCCGGCACTCAACCTGAAGCCAATCATTTCAGTCTCCCTGTATGCCACTGGTTTTCTTCCAGCTGATGCCCTGGTGCTGAAACCCAGAGGGAAAGAGTGCAGAAGTCCTCAATCCACTGTGGATCCTTTAAGAGGAGTCTCTTGAGAATCCCGCAGTTTCTTCCACCACTCCAACTCCCACTGGTTTTTACAGCCAGCAGTTATGGGAACTTATCTTCCTGGCGCTGGAACCCTGGGCTGGGCGGTCTGGTCTGGGGTCCCTTGCTCCCAAGGTGTCCCTCCTGATTTTTATCCACTACACATGGATTTGGGACTGCCTGTTACATGTCTCCATGCTTTCTGCATATCTCCTCCTTTCCTACCCATCTGGATGAATGTGGCTTATTTAAATCCTTGATTGTCAGACTTCCATACAACTCAATTTTCCGAAGTTTCTGGGTGATATTTGTTTTGTAGTCTAGTTGTGATTTTTGCTGTAGTTGTGCCAGGAGGCAAGGAGTGTTTACCAATGCCTCCATCTTGACTGAAGTCCTATATAGGGCTGCTTATAATGTGTGTTTGTTCTATCTAATTTTTTTCTGTATTTGGCTATTTTATTGTTTGTTTCGAAGAATGACTATCAATATATCTACCAATTCTCTTATTTTAAAATCAGTAACATTTGCTTTCGTATTTCTTTCTTTTTGGCTTTCCTAGTATATTTCATTATCCTCTAATTTGAGTCAAATCCTTAATTCATATCTTTTGATTCTTTTTTATTAAATAATTAAAGCACCTAAAGTTCTAAATTTCCTTCTCTGTATAATTTATGGAAATTTCAGAAGTTTTGATTTGTGATATTGCATTATCATTTCTAAATAGACAAATGACTATATGTAATATTTATTTTTTCATGCTTTCCTTTTATCTTTTAAAAGTTAACCTTCTATTGTATGATTAACTTGTAAATTTTTTAAATTGTACAATCTTTAAAATCATTATTCAAAATGTGTGCATATTTACTGCTCTGTCCTTCATCCCCAGCCAAAGCTTTCCTACTTACTAATTGGGTCACTTTGGACAAGTCTGTGCATTTATTCTACCTTACTGAGTGTCAGGCACTATCATGGGAGCTGAGAATACAAGGGGGAACAAGACAAAGTTGCTGTTTTCAAGGAGTTACTTAAGGAGATACATAAGCTAGAAATAAACCAGCCAGATGACTTCAGCTAATGACAGTGCTGTACAGACAGACAGGAAAGAACCTGTCGCAGAGTGATGCAGTAGAAGTGTTTCAGGTGGGGTTGTCTGGGAAGATGTCTGCTAAGAGCCAGATCTCATCTTGGACTCATCTTTGTCCTTAGCCCAGAACATTTCTCCTGGGCCATTTGACACTCCCTTCCCCCCTCCTTTAAACTGCTGCCTTCCATGTTTTCTGTAACAATATAGTGGTGGCACTATCTCCTGGTCTCCTTTCGCCTCTATGAGCTCCCCCGTTCAGGCTTCACTGCAGGTGTGCCTTCCTTTGACCACCCTTTACGTGAGCCTGCTGGGCAAGAAAATCATCTATCCTGGCAGCTCGAAGTAGAGCTCAACCACTGGCTCTCTCTGCTGAGAGCTCATGCTCTCATTCAGACCTTCGGCATAGGTGACCCTGGGGTGGCAGCACAGGCCCAAGATACCATGTGTGAGTCATGGCATTTAGATCCTTCCTACAAGGTAAAGGTAGAGTTCCTCAAGGTTAGGGTATAGGTCCAGCTGGCTTCCTAACACAAGTCAACACCAAGGAGACTATTTCAAGGGGGGACTGAGCAAAAAACAGTAAGGAAGTGCTCGGCTGACTGAAAGGCACTCAACACAGTGCTGAACAGCAACACAGTCCCTACCTGTACAGAGTTTACATGACAGTTCAGAGACGTGACCCATGTAAGAAGACAATGAGAAAACACTGCAAACCAGCAAAAAACAAAAACAAAAAAAAACAAAACCACACACACAAAATTGTGAGTAACACACTGTAAATGCCACCAGAGTTCAAAGGAGAAGCCCTTGGAGTGAACTGACCACTAGACCCTGGAGGAGGTCGAACTTGAACCAAGCCCTGAAGAAAGCAGGTTTATCACCAAAGGACACAAGAACCCTGGTTATGCAGTACAATGGGGCTGGATCTGGATCTAACTGGCATAATGAATGATAACGGGCACATCCTGTAAGTGTAAGGCCCCACTTCTAACACCAAGTAAGAGAAGGTTAACAAAAAATTCAACCCTGGATGAAGGAGTGAAGTCTTCTGTAAAGAGGGTCAAAGTTCTCTTCCTCTTCTTTCATCTCAAGAAGTAGGTGGAACAAAAGTGAGAGGTTCAAACCAGAGTGGGGTGGAGCCAAAGGATAAAAGACGTGGTGCAACCTCTAGGTCTCGGCTCTGCTCTAGGTCTTTGAGAAAATGAGCAGACGTTCAGAAAGTTTCTTCTGGTTCTTGAGATTCTGTTTTTCAGCTCAGAATATCAGGGCAGACCAGACAAGGTATTTGGAGCTGAGGGCTAGCTAATGATGAAGAATAGACTCCTCTAGCTGGAACTTGGGTGGGATAGAGGTCTAGTATGTGGAAGCAACTGTACCTCTACTCTAACATTCTGGGAGATACAAGTAACAAGTATCTTAGGTCTTTGTAGTGTCATTTTATAAATCTCATAGTTGCATATAGATTCACTCTGCCCTTATTTTAGGTAGGCATATTAGACTGATCTCCTATTACAGATTATAAAATAGTCTGGGAAGTTAAGTAACTTTCTGGTGAATGAATAGCTGGGCCTAGAAACAAAATCTTAAGTGTTTCAATGGTCCTGATCTAAACAGGCCTTCTCAATGCCTGAAGCAAAGCCCCTCACAAAGAGAAATGAGCCTTGACTCAGAAGTACCACTCTGGGCTCATGGGACTGAAAGATCTTTGGACAAACTGGTCTCCAAATCCAGGTGGGGTTAAAGCACTGAGATACTTGGTGGAGGGGGAGGGAGGCACAATACCTACTGACAAACTGTGTCCTGGAGAACAACATCTGGTCTGGTCCTAAAACTCTTCTCAAAATCCATTTGAAACAGACCAAAGCTGCAGGATTTACCGGGCCTTCATGCCATTAAAGCTCCTAGCACACTCCGCTTCTCTCAACCCTCACATGAACAATTCTTCCTTTCACTGGGGTAAATGAAACCTAGAAGGAGCAATCAACAGTCAAAAGGGGATAGATAGTATGATTTTAAATCCCGGGGTACCAAAATGACAGTTAAAACCCTTGTCCCTGTAGCTTCAAATACCCACCATGACACCAACCCCACTGGGGAACACTTCTCCCCTGCTGCCTTTTAAGATGTCCGGTATGTGTGGCAGCGTGATGAACACTAGAGTGCTTTCTCCTTCCTTTTGGTCTCATTTAACTAGGAGTACTGGAAAGTGATCATCAAAAACAAACAAAATGCAGCCCTGCCCCAACTCCCACCAAAGCAGTTTCCTCAGAGTCTCTCTGCACCTGGTCCATGGCACTTCTGAGGGTCAGTGCCTCTGCGGCCAGACACAGCCTTCCTTTTCCCCTCAGCCCGGGGCCAGCAACCATGGATGGCCCTTGTGCGGCTTGAGATAACAGGAAGCCTTTCAGGGGCCCAAGAGTCAGTTTCTTTACTAAGCAGCTGCTACTTTTACTCTAAACTTTCCTCAGGTTTCCTGGTCTAATTCCCTTTTACTTGCAACATTCGTTTTTTCCTCTCCCTACAACTCTGGCTTTTCTCTCACCAGCTTGAGCAGCCTCCCTCCCTCCTTGTGGGCTGGCCTGACACCACGAGAGTCTCTCCCACAGAGGTGGGGTGCAGAGAGAAGCACATGCTGTTCTGTGCAAAGTGCCTCTGCCGTGGTGAGACTGCAGCAGGTGCAAAAGCGGCACCTGCAGCTGATTTCCGGAGCCCGTCCAGCCGCTGAGTGTTCTTGTGCACAGGTGCAGACGTAAGTAAATATGGCAGTCTGGGAAACAGTAAGTGATCGATGTGCTTGCAACACAGGATACATTCAGTTCACTTAGGTACAAACATTTGCTGAGTGCCTCTGACTTGCAGAGATTTTAAAGAGAGCACACAATTCTTAGGTATAAATGACTGGTGCACTGGTTTTCCGCCCTGACCCTGGCTGTGCTTGAGAATCCTAACAGCTTGAGAAGAAGATGCAAACAAAACACAATCTCAGGAGACCCCGGACTCCACTGGTGGGGGGCGGAGCGCACGTATTTAAAAATTCCTCAGGTATCTGAATGTGTAGCCATGGGCTAGAACTTAAATGTGACGGTAGGTAGACATTTCTGAATAAAGGCTACATTTAGGTTTTAGGCAATGGAAAGCTATTGCAGGTTTTTGAGCAAGAGAGGGAAGATGAGAATGGCTATAATGTGGGAAGCTTCTCCTGAATGTATTGGACAGAATAGACTAGAGTCAAGAAACACTGAGGACAAAGGGAACTGGAAAAAGCCTATTGCAATAGTTCAAGTGGAAGGTAGCACTGAGAACGGACCGAAGGGATGGTCTTAGTGGAAAGTGCAGGCCTGTGAGAACAAGCTGGAAGTGTCCGGGCTGCCGTGGGGTCTGGGGTCGCAGCAGACAAAGGGGCACAGTGACAGGTGAGGCACTCTCCCCTACTTGGCCCCACATTCCTACCTACACTAAAATTGCATTAGAAAGAATTCCCAATGCCTTGGGGGTTAAGAACTCAGAGGAGAACAAGACTATAGAGACTCGGCTTTCAGGGGAAAAATTCAAGGACTACTAAGTGATAAAGACTGAGCATAGTTAGGACATATCATTTTAAAATGAAGCAAAACTTCATACATTTTTCCCACAGAATTTTGATGTAAAAAAAAAAATCTCTGCTTTCCTACCGAAGCTATTTACTATTGTGTCCCCACCCGAGGGGTCACAAACAGTAACACTATTTCTAGGCCACCTTAGAACACAAGGCTCAGCTCATAGAAAAAAGCCACAGGTTCAACTGCAGCTTTAAACACCTTTCTAAATGTTGCCTGAATCAGAAAAGAACAGCTAACACAAAAAATTGGTCGGGTGGGGTGGCACGGGAATGGAATCATTTATTTGGAGTGTAGCCTGGCGCTCTAAATAAAGGCTCCATTATCTTCATCTGAAAGCTTTTAGGGCATAAGGAGGAAGTGAATGGATGACCCACTTGAGACAGCACCAAAATGAACAGATGACTTCATAGCCTGGGATGATGGCACTAGGTGGACAACAAACACTGGACAATTAAAAGTGAACTGGGACACACCTTCACGGCAGTTCATCTCAAATTCCGTATTACCAAACAAATAGACTTTTCAGTTAGTCTGTTTAGACAAAGCCTCATCAAACAGATCTCTTTAGAGCACACATACACAAATAAGTTAACTGTTATTTTATTGTAAAGGAAAAAAATATCCTGAAATATTTGTTAAATAAGAATAATTCCTGACAAAATCATTTTCAGGGTTTTCAAACCTCACCATCTGGTCAGACATAGTGAGCTGTCCCTGGCCCTTGTAATAAACTTCATTAATATTGCCATAAACCACAGGAAAACACAGAGATTTTCTGAATGGCTTCCAAATTTCTGCATAGATGCCCTTAATTAGTCCAGAGGTAAATAATAAATAAATTGGCAGAGAAATTAGGAGAGCTGAAAGAAAAAAGTTAGCAATTGGTGAATCTAGAACAAAGAACATATGAATGTTCATTATATCATTTTCTCCTTTTTTTATCCTCATCCAAGGATAAGTTTTTTATTGATTTTTAGAGAGAGAGGGAGGGAGAGAGAAAAGGTGGGGGGGGGAGAGAGAGAGAGAGAGAGATTGATTGGTTGCCTCCTGTATGCGCCCCACCTGGAGATAGCACCCACAACCTAGGTATGTGCCCTGACCAGGGACCAAACCCCCAACCTTTTGGTGTATGGGATGATGTTCCAACCTACTGAGCCACCCAGCCAGGACTTTATACCATTCTTTCAATTTAATTTTTTAGTTACAGGCAGACTGAAAAGTTGTTTTAGCATGATTGTGCTATTTTCCAGACTTGCCTAAAAAATATATTCAATTATTTCTTTTCGAGCCAGAAATAGAAAATCAGTTCTCCCCCGGGTGATACTCACTTTCTATTCTGTCTAATTAATCTTCCAAAGCTTTCTGGAAAGTTTAAATTAAGGGGCTACAGTACACTGATGTGGTTTTATAGTTCTTGACAGGGACTTGAGTTAAACTCTCAGCGAAGGTCTGTGATGGTCACTGCTCTGTCCACAACAGTCACGTGGCTGCAGCTCTGTAACAGGGAAAAAGAAAGAGGAAGTTCTGAAAAATTCTGAAGTCATATTTTAAAATTTCTAACTTAAAATGCTCATTCTGGCTAGTGGTTCCCAGTCTGGCAGCCACACTGCCACTTAACTGGCAGTTATGGTAAGGGGTGTGGGAATCATTACTTCTGCCAGTCCCTGCCTGTACCCTGAGTCAACGTGGGCCCAAATATCCTCATTTATTTTTCAAACGTATCTATACTCGAGTCATTCAAAAGGTATACATTCATCTAAAAGAATTGTTGAACTCATTGCAGTTTTTGGGTCACTATGTCAACCGGATGATTAAGCACACCTACTGGCACGTGGGGAATGCTCTCTTTTGACATGCAAGGCGGGTGTTTATAGCTGAAAACCTGGGCATTTTGGGGGGGATTGTGTAGCCTCTGTTTCAACATCATGGCACCTAGACATTGATTACTTTCCAAGGAAGATGAACCCAAACTTTCTAGTCTAATGCTTTTCTCTAAGAGTTTTTAGCCTAATATATTTTTTCCTTTTTATTGAATTTATTGGGGAGACACTGGCTAACAAAATTATACTGATTTCATTCAGGCGCACCATTTCACAAACTAATCTATTTTTGAGTGGATCTGTCAAAAAGTTCTTTCTCATTCTCAGCTGAAAACTATCATTCCACGAGATTTTAGTTTTAGTTCTACAAAGAAATGCACCCAGTATCTTCTTATGCAACAATTCTTCCAACATTAAAGTCAGTTCTCAGATTCTCCCTGGAGTGTCTCTTCTACACAACCCCAGTTTCTTTTACGTGACAAGGTTCTGAGTCTCTTTTCTATGTTGGTCACTTTTCAGTGAACCCAAAAGAAATAACACTCCATGGGCAGCATGGAGTGGAGCGACACTATCACATTAGATTTGAGAGGCAAACTGAAACATACTGATCTTACCAGCCACTGAAACCTTTTATTCACACAATATGACTTAGGGGAAAAAACTTCTTAAAAAGACCATAAAAGTCTCTATTACCTAAATAAAATTCCACAGCCAAATATACTTTACTTGTCCTAAATGGCTTTTTTCCTTTGATTTCAAATCTCTTACTGAAGTAGAGGCTTAGCAACTGATATTGAAAAAGAAAAAAACCTGAGTTAATAAGCCAGCTTATGGCACTAGGTACTTTCTGCATATTATTTCATTTAATCCTCTTGAAAACCCTATAAAGTAGGTATTATTGTCATCATCATCCCCATTTACAGGTGAGAAAGCTGAGGCCCAGAAAGGTTAAGTAACCCGATCAAAGGCACACAGTCCAAAAGTGGCAGAGCTGATTCCAGTCTGTCCCTATCCCGCACTTGCTTCCCTGTATGTCCTTATTAGGATGATTTGGAAAGACAGGTGCTAAGGCTGATCTTCTATGTGGGTCGGAAAGTACGGTGCACCTCGTCAGCTCTGACTGTCCTCCCTGCTTGAGGCACAGCCCCAATTTCTTCTACATAGACACATACACAGAAGAGTGGTGGGTCCTTGCTGTGTGGATGAAATCCTTTCTGGCGACAGGAAGAAATCTCCTCTAGTCCATGGTCAGTTAGTTTAAAGAATCCAGTTCTAAAAAAAAAAGAAAGAAAAAGCAGGCCCAGAATCAAGCAAATGTGGCCCCCCAATCTCTCTCTCTCTCTCTCTCTCTCTCTCTCTCTCTCTCTCTCTCACACACACACACACACACACACACACACACACACACACACCCCCCCGCCTCCCGCTGCCCCCAATTATGGGTCAGCTTCAAAAGTATGCGGGCTCCTAGGCCACTTCTCTGGTGAATGAATCAGTTAGAGAGTGACTCATCACTGCCACCACACTAGTTCTGCTGGAGGAGTTCACAGTAAATAACAGGATTTAGAATGAAAAAGAAGTTAACATTGAGAAATCTGTTTGATTTTGAAATTTCTAATCTGACATCCATCTCTTAAAATGCCTACTGCTTCAAGTCAAACACTTCAAATTTTTTATGTCTTTTTCTTAGAAAGGCACCTAAGTTGTTGCTTGGATATCTTCAGACAAGCATAACAGGTTTATCAGGAGAAGGGGCTTAAAAGGAAACCTTCCAGAATAGCCAGTTAATATCACAATCTATTTTATAGAGAACAAGGTCTTAAGAATACAGACCTTTTCCTCTGTGGCTTTCCCCGCACTGTTTCCCTGTAACGCCCCCCGAAACTGTGTCCTATGTACTTACTCCTGGAACTTAGGGGAGCAAACGATGGCTATGGACTCGGGCAACATCATCTGATAGGAGCAGTGAGTGTGCAGGTCAACACTGGAGAGGAAGGCAGTTTGTGTGGGATGAGTCTGAGAAGAGAAAAAAAAAGTCAGAGACCCCCTCAGTCGGAGTACGCAGCTAACCCCAGCCCATGCAGGAAGGTAGAGTCAAACAGTTCTCAGTGGCTGGCCACAATCTCCTCAAGTACAAAGCCATTTGCAGCCATGAGAGGTATTCATGATACTCACAATAAGTAATGAACTTCCTTTCCAGCAGTGTAAACAAGTGTTGTTTAACATGAGTGTGTGAAGAGGCTCATAATTTCTCATTGTTTAACTCCTCCTAAGTTCTCTCTACACAATGAGAGTCATCGATTCTAGAATAGATGGTATAGCTGCCCAATAATACTTCAACATGGGAGAAGTCAAGGACATAATAAGCCATAGTTAGATAAATGATTCTTCTTCCTGACAGAGGCGTTATAAGGTCAAGCATGAGTCTGGGACTTTAAAGGCAAAAGCAGCAAAAGTGTTCCCAGCCAGGGACATAAGAGGCTGGGGTTTCAGTGGGTAGTTAAATCTCACAAAGGATGCTATCTTGTTTGGGAAAAGGACCAAGATATTGAAATTTGAGGATAATCGGTTAAAATACCATTTAAATGTGCATTTGGTTTATCTCATTTGTTTTCAATTATTTAATGTTTTATTAAGCACATTCTTCATATACAAATGAACAAATATATAATCATGCATGTTCATCTTAGAGGGGGTGTGAGTTTAGATAACAAGAACGGAAAAAGAAAGACCCAGTGTGACTCAAAAAGACCACCAACCTTCACTGACAGACAAGCTCAGAAAATAAGTAAGAATATTTGACAACCATTTTCAGACCTGCTGTGCAAAAACTGAAGCTCCCAAGGAGCTGAAGCTCGTCAAAATCACAGGCTCCCGTGCTCCACCTCCAGAAATATCCATCCTGAGAAGGAACTTTTCTTTTTAAAAAAAGCTCATTAAATGGTTCTTTATGTGCCATCTTGTCTGAGAAGCACCAGCCCACAGCGCACTGTGACCAGCTCACTGTGGGAGAGGTCTGCGGGGCAGGGACACGTTAGCTGAGTGCAGAGGGGTCCTCACAGGGCAGGTGAGAATTTTGGTGAGCACAAGGGAAAACAGTTTTTACCTGATAATAATATGATCCTATGGACTGATAAGGACAAATGGCCAGTACAACACATTTATCCCATGGTTACAACCAGGTATTCTAACTGGGAAGAAATGAGGCCTATGCAAGCTGATGTAGGCCTCCGATCTAAAGTTGGATTAGCTAGAAAGACAATATAGAGACACAGAGCAGGGACTCAATAAATAATTGCTAAACTAAATAAAAAACCTTGCCTTGAGCCTCTGGTTCCCTCTAACTGCTATGCCTTCTCTCTCTCCTTCCCTTCGCAGTTTCTTGAAAAAACAGTTATGTCTACTGTGCCTACCATGCTGGAGACAGAGGAAGGCATTTTTATGAAGAGAAAACAATGTACCACAGGAATAGAAATGAGCAAGGGGAGTGGATGCTGAGGCCAAGCCTGGGCACCTGGATGGGAGCAGAGTGGCCACCGGAGAGCATGGGTAGCAAAGTCAGGCTGAGGGCAGGCGAAGCAGTGCCTTGAATACTGGCTTGGGGTTACAGAACAGCTGGGGATCAGTGCGTGACCATACAAAGCATTGGACCGCAGAACCTGGTTTGTGGCTGGCAAGGTGCAGGAGGAAGAACTGATCTTTTGCATTTTCCTCTTGCCAATTTTAAGACTGGAGCACACATATGATCTGCTTTTGTTTATTTTTAATCTCAAGTTAGCAAAGAATGGGAAAGAAATATCGTGGGGGAAAAAAGCTGAAATGCTATCAATTTAGGCTCTAAATTTGTTCCTACTTGGGTCCTCACTGATATTAGAAATCCTTGTATTCATTTGTGGTTAAATTTGCTCTGAAGTCTAACCAGTAATTCTTCCAAACCTTCCCCCATCTCCTCCAGTTCCTAAACCCCCATCTCCCTCCCACTGGGCAGTGGATCTAGACTCCAACCTCGCTGAAATCAAGATCACCTAAAATGAGTTTCCTCCAAATATAACCTCAAAAATCTCTATATATTTCACTCTGCCTTCACTTCTGTCTGGGAATAATGAGTGTTTTCTCTCCCATATGTGAATGTCCTTTTTTTAGTATTGATTTGATACTTTCCTACCTACCTATTACCTGTCGCTCCTGCCTTTTAAAATGTCCTCCACTGGCTCACTGGTGTTAAACATACATTCGGAAAACTACACATGAGAATGGAGATAAACCTTAAAAATGTTGAGCAAAAGAAACCAGACACAAAAGAACACATATTACATAATTCTATTTGTATAATGTTTAAAACCAGGCAAAACTACACACCCCGTTTAGGAATACACATTTAGGTATTCCTATAGAAAAAGAAAAGGATTTCCAGAGAAGTCAGGATAGGGAGGAAGCATGAGTGGGCAGGATACTGGGGATGGGAATGTGCCTCTGGCAATGTTCTATTTCTTGTAGTTTGTGTACACAGATGTTTGCTAAATGATTCACAATTTAGTTTATGTACTTTCATATATAGAGAGTTATACTTCAAATGTAAAGGTTTAAAAAACAACAAAATCAAAACACATTTAGGCTTTTCATACTAAACCATAAATCAAGCAAATCTTCCCTCAACCTGGCTATTCCTTCAGCTACCTATCATCCCATCTCTTCCCTTTCCTTTCAAATTGAGCTCTTAAAAAAATTAGTGTGTATTTCACTATCACCACAACCTCAGTTTCCATCACTCCTTAAACCCTTACAATCTATTCCCACCCCTGCCTAAAACTCACTAAATTGAGGTCACTAGTGACCTCCCCAAATCCAACAGGCTCATCCAAGTCTTCATTGTTCTGGAGCTCTCTGCAGCATGTGTCGTAGTTAACATCTTGAAGTTTCTTCTTAAAACATTCCTCCTCCTTTGACTTCTGTGCCTTAACACTACCCTCACCTTTCTTTTACATCTTTGCTTCCCCACAGCTGACTTCCTGTGTCCCCCCAGGTGGCTTCTCCCCTAGGCTGCCAGTGAATCTCCTCTTGCTCTCCACTCCCCTCCAGGGTCAAGGCTTCCAAGGTCAGCACTATGCAAAGGTCCCCAGATCTCGTTACTGCCTTGCTTTGCTCCCGACTTCCAGCCACATTTCCAACTGCCTGACAGCTGTCTCCACCGATTAAATGTCTCAGCCATACCATCAGCACGCTCAGAAGTGAACACTGTCTACCCCACTCCCAAAGTCGGCCCTCCTCCGGGGGCCGTTGTTTCCGCCTACCAGATGATCGCAGCCACTCCTGTGAGTCAGGTCCCAAATCTCTTAAGTCATCACTGACTTACTCATCATCCTCTCTTACTCATTCCCCACATCCTCTGAAATCCTCCATTCATCTCCTCCTACCTAAACACAACGCCATCACCCTAGCTTTCATTATAAGATTTTATCACGGCTCTAATCTCCTATATGATCTCATTGTCTCAACTTATGTTTAAACTGCCTTTGTTTTAAATTTTCTAAAGTATGGCTCTGATTTTGTCATTGCTCTACTCCAGATGTCAGATCACTATGTTGTACGCCTGCAACTAATATAATATTGTATGTCAACTATGCTAATAAGGAAATAATCACAAATACAGAAAAAAAAACACTCCCAAACTTTAAGAGTTCTGCACTTACTAAAAGGACAACCATCCTGCCTGTCTATCCAATGTATCACATTAGAGCTTATCTACTACCATTTTCTGATATGAACCACATACCCCCGCAAATTGGACACTCAATGCCCCAGGAGCACAGTGTGCCTATGCGGAACTCACCCTTGGCCCATCTTGTCAAAATTCTAGTAAATGGTACCAAGTGTGGTCCTTCCTTCCTCTGAATTCCACAGGGCCCTCTTTGCTTCTCTTGAGGCCCTTGGCACATTCTACCTCATCTGAAGAGTTATAACTTCTTTATGTGTCTAACCTCCTTTGTGGGACTAAAATCGTATCTTACTCAAATCTGTGTCCCCGTGCAGATAAGGAACAAGTTTTCTATCCAATGAGGATATACAATGAAAGACAAATATTTATGTAATTAAACCGAATAAAGGACAGAGGCACATGGGACGGTCTCACAGGTATTTTCCAAATTCTAACATACAAGTGTGAGTAATCTTCCCAAATCCAGAAATGAGCTGACTTGTTTGTATGTAACCCTGGCATACAACATGAAAAGTTTGTATGTAACCCTGGCAAACAACAGTGCCTGAGTGAGGAATTGAACAGGAACAGGAAGGAAAATTAAGAAATAATCTTTAGAGATAGAATTATATCTTACCTGAATATGACAAAAAAAAAAAACAAAACCTATATAACATGTTCAGACACTTGAAAATCACCTATATTGGTAGCCCTTCTGGTTTACATAAAGGTATGTGCTGCTTTAAGAAAAACCAAATGCAGCCCTGGCTGGTGTGGCCACATTTGGATCGAGTGCCGGCCCGTGAACCAAAGGGCCGCTGGTTTGATTCCCAGGCAGGGCACAAGCCTGGTTTGTGGGCTGGGTTCCCAGTAGAGGATGTGTGAAAGGCAATCACACACTGATGTTTCTCTCCCTCTCTTTCTCTTTTCCTTCCCCTCTGTCTAAAAGTAAATAAATAAAGTCTTTTTTTAAAAAAGTAAAAAAGAAAACCAAATGCAAACATCTGAATTAACTTCCTTGGCTCATTTAAATACTTCGATTTATATATACTTGTAGGAACATACATAGGATGTATGAAGTAGGCATAGTCCTACATAGTATGTATGAAGTAGGCATAGTCCGTGTCCACTCATATTCTAGGCCAGCAACCCAGCACCATTCACATTCCCGAGGAAACTGGGCTTTAGGAAAACCAGTTCATTTTTATTTAAAAAGTCTTTTTCTTTTAAATAAAAAAAATTTAAAAGCCCTAAGTAGTTCCCAGAAATCAATACTGGAATACAAGCAGTCATGTATGCTAGGGAAGTCAAACCTGCATCCAAGGGAGGAAACACAATCATCGAAATAATCTGAATACAATTCACTTTTCTCAAAGAAAAAAACTAGCAGTGTGTTTATAACATCGTGAGAGAAAAGACTAACCCTGAGAACTCAGAATTGCTTACATGAATCCAGCCCAGTGTGATGAGGCCCTGCTGATCCTGTATGAGGAAAAGCTCTTCTTCGTTCTCCGTGTTGCAATAATCAGACCCAGCACTTTGCTTGGGGATGAGAACGTGGGTGATGGTAAATTCATTCCTCATCTGTCAAAGGACAAAACAGCTCATCACAATTCCCTGGCACTCATGCAACCTCACTCAGGCACAGCAATAGAAAGTTAAACATTTATATAAGTAAAGGCCCTTCCCACCTCAGTCTACATTTCGCTTGAGTCCCTCACCTTGTGGTTCACAACCTTAGCTACTTATGTGCATTGCCCTGGGGTGCTCTGCAAAGTTACAGATGACCACAGCGTTGGGGGAATTTCCTGCTGCAGTGAAATGGGTCTACTTGTGGTTCTTGAGAAGCTCTGCAAATAGTTCCATTTCTCTTCCTCTGCTCATGTTTAGTTTCCCTTTCCCTGTTTCTCTGAGTCTTTCTCATCCTCTAAGGCACAGTCTAAGTCTATTCAACATCATTCATTTATTCATTCAGCAGTTAGTAGTGGGTTCTGTAAGTGCCTCCATGTAATGATCTTTCCTTCTTCAAAGTTCTTAGTGCTCATATTATATATACTATTCTGAATGCTATTTGTCTTTTGGTGTGTTATCTCCCACCTTTCCAAAGTGCCTCGGTACTTTCTGTGGATACATGCTATGTGCCTTACATATTTCATATCCCCAGGTCCTACCCTAAAGTAGGCACTTGAAAAAATGATATATAGATAATGACTGGATCTTCCCACCAAGTGTAGAAGTATTTCTTACTACTAGCATTCAAATAATCGGTTCAATTCAAGGGACTCTGAAAATCAATCAAATACAGAGTTACTAAATTCAAAGTGACATCTGCATTATGCTGTCCTTGGTCCCTTCAGCAGAGGGGTCAGTGCAAAGAGTAATTGACCCTGTTTGTCTTCTCCAAGTCAGAGGAGGTCAAGGGGGAAGAAACCGTTTCAGCCCAGGAGCATTTGTTTTTACCAGTTTTCCACAGAGGATGCCACATGTCTCTACTCCCCGTGCAGTGTTGGCACTGGCTAGTTGGAGAAACTGTGGGCACAGCCTCCCGGGCACCACCATGTGGCGCAGTCCGTCGATTGTGGGAACTGTAATAGAGAAAGGGGAAAAGACTGAGACCAGGGGCAGAGCCTTCCCAAGCCAACTCGGAGTCGGCAGCCCTGGGAAAGCAATGCCAGATCACGGCATCCCCCGCTCTCCCCACCCCTCGTCCCCGCCAACTTCAGGCCGTGAGTGCGAATCTCATCCTAAATGGCATAAGAAAGAGGGTTGTAAAGTCTTTTCTCCAACATCTTGCCACACACAGCTGTTGGGGTACATTATTTCAAGAAAGGAAAAGAGGCTTTAATCATTCAAGTTAAGACAAGGGTAAATTACTACCTAAAAAATGTTTCTGAGCAATCCAGGAATGCTCTATTACCATCTAATACAGAAGATGAAAAAAAATAATCCCCTCATTCAATTAAACTTTTATTTTTTAAAAACTTATTTATTTATTTTTATAGAGAGGGGAAGGGAGGGAAAAAGAGAGGGAGAGAAATGTCAATGTGTGGTTGCCTATCGCGTGCCTCCTACTGGGGACCTGGCCCGCAACCCAGGCGTGTGCCTGACTAGCAATCAAATCGGCAACCCTTTGGTTCACAGACCGGCACTCAATCCACTGAGGCACAACAGCCAGGATTAAATTTTTACTTTTGTTTTAAATCTTTTATCTAAAATAAGAATATCAAAGAGTATGCCTTTCAGAGAAATACACCGGGATATATTCTACATAATGGAAAACAATTTGGGTAACTACTTACTTCCGAATTTATTAATTTAGAAGAAAGTTATAATGATAAAACAACAAAAAAATGTGGTCCTAAAAAAAGGTAGGCACAAATAAAGCAGCTTATAAGCCTGGTTGAGAATGCCAAGAATGAACCCAGGCCCTGACCAGTGTGGCTCAGTTGGTTGGGCATCATCCTGCAAAGCAAGGAGTTGCCGGTTTGATCCCCGGTCAGGGCACATGTCTGGGCTGCGGGTTTGGTTTCCTGCTTGGGGCACGTACAAGAAGCAACCAACTAATGTTTCTCTCTCACATCAATGTTTCTCACCCTCTTTCTCCCTCTCTTCCCCTCTCTCTAAAAATAAATAAAATCTTAAAAAAATGATCCCAGTCCCTGAACACCAGGGAGAAACTTAGGAGGGGGCCAGCAAACTAAAATTAGGAGGTATCTTTCACAGTCAAATTATCATTAAAAAAAGAAAAGTAAAAAAGGATGTTTGGCCTTTGTACATTCAACAGCAAGATCTGAACTGCTGGAGAGGTAAGAACGTCAGACCAAGAGCCAAGGAGTCACAAGGCAATCTGATGACGGTATCTGAGGATTCTAAACTAAGGTTTGCCACAGTCCTTCCCTTTCAATTCAGTAATCACTTACCAACTAGACACTGTGCTCAGCCGACAGGGAACACAAAAGAGAGTAACACTCAAGCCCTAACCCAACAAGAAGTTAAAATCTAGTTATTGACAAATGACTCTATTAGGTAATAACCTCAACTGCATTACAGATAGTAAGAACTCTGGGAGTTTTAAGAACAGAATCAATCTGATTGAAGGGAAAGGGATCTGGAAAAACTTTTAAGACAATTAGGAAGACAGAGATAGAGAAGGAAGATTTTAGGTTCAGGGCAAATGTTAACAAATCTCTTTGGATAAGGTAGTCCAGGAACTGTTCGGGAAGGTGAGAATTCAATTTGACCAAAGTATAGAATATGTATGAAGGAAGAGTAGTGAGAGACAAGTCTGCCAAGTATGTGGGGAAAAAAAACCCCTAAAGAACAGGCTTCAGAGTCTATCACCCGTTGCCCACTCTTACATTGTCCTTTTAAGTGTATCTTCTGCAAAGCAGACTTCTTCAAGTGACTACTTCAAAGTATATTCCTAGCCAGAAAGATCTATTCTAATAATTAAGGTACACTCTTTATTTTGCAGCTATTGTTATTTTCTCAGATGGTCAATCATTGGTGAGAGGAGGAAAGACTGTCAACAGCTTTCTGTCTAGGCTGCATTGTCACCAACTATATACAACATTTACCTGACTAAGCTCCTTAAGGATTAGGAATGTTTTCGGGGCAGGCCCAATTTAGTAATGCCGCCCTGCCCTTAAAATCAGCTGTTACGTTACAAAGTGGTATACTAAATGTCAAATGTCTTTTACAAAAGGCCAGTAGTGGTCTCTAGTTTACTGAACATTTCAAATCTGTGTACAGCCCTTTAAAAGTTGAAGGTGGGACTTTCAAGGATATTATTAATTCTTCAGAAAATTAATCTGGGCCCAGGTAAATTACATGGCTCAAGCAAAGGCACTTTCCCAATCCAGTCAGTGTGACAGGATGCATATGGCAGTACAGCCTACTGACTGGGATCATGGAGGTAATCTTAGGTTAAATCCCCTAGAATGACACACTGTTTAGCTGTAACTGAGATGGAAGAGGACATGAGCAAAAGGACTCACTACTTTCTGAGTTGCTCAATGCTCCAGGTTTTAAGGACCTGTCCACCACAGGTGGCTTGGCAGGCCTTACAGTTGTATTACAGTCTGAGGGCTGTGTGGGTGCCACAGGTGCCGTGGGGGACACGTCTAGGGAGGGCTTCTCCAAGTCAGGCACCAATGGGCCGCCTAGGCCAGGGTCCACCTTCCCAAACTCCTGCACAATTTTCAGCCGCTCTTTTTCTAGCTCCTGGTTCCGGATCATCTCCTCAAAGGCACGGAACTGTTCCTGCTCCAGCTGTTGCTGCTTCTGTTGTGCTACCCTCTGTCTTTCCTTTTCCATCTCCTGCTGGATGGCCATGTTCCGGGCAAATTCTTCCGCTTTCTTCTTCTACAAAGAAAGACTAGGAGTTAGGCCAACACTACACTTAGGTGACCACACCTCAGGAGGACAAGGCTGTGCAAGCAGGGGAATTTCCCAAAACGTACCTCTGCTCTGCCCTGATTTCCCAACACAGGATTCATGCTTCCCTTGTTACCTCTACCTCTGCACACATGGAAGAGGCACCACTCCGTTCTATCTAGACACTACATACCTATTCTTCAAGGACTCCTCTTAGTACCCTTCCCAATGACTAATGTGTTTTCTTCTTGACCAAAACCTCGATGCAACTTATTGTTTGCACCTCAAGACTAGAATCATAGACAGTTTTACACCCTGTTTCATGAATACATTCTATATCCCAAATAAGGCTATAAGATAGAACCAAATCCAAACTTATACCTGCTGTGCTGGGGGTCTCATTGAATTTTTAACCCAAAATAGAAGCCTCTGTATGTAATTTTCTGGTGATCAGTTCAGCAAAGAGTGACATTTTTAATGAACAAGAAATATTAAGTAATAGTCTCCTTCATTAAGGTTTTCACTCACTTCATATCTTAGAAATACACACCTCATAGCTGTTCAGCTCTCTGCTGATGTTCACCAACAGGGTCCAAAACAGAGCTGAGCAGACTACTACAAAATAATGTGAAGTGCCTGCAGCGTGCACTCACATCTGTCACAGGCCACTGACAGTGCCTAGAAGTTTCTCCACATGCTTGAACTGACTCTTCCTAACAAGAATTATGTGAAAATGGCTTAAAAAGAAATCAATTATTTCAAACAGGTACAGCCTGTTTCAGATATAACAAAATGTAAATCAAACCTGCCAAATTATCTGACCTAAAAACCTATGCTTTAGTGAGAATTTTCATTGTTTTTAGGTTCTTGCTCTAGGTAAAACAGACAAGCGATAGATTTTCTGTCCCTCAAGTCACCCTCTCGGACAGACAGGCTAAATCTGTGTTAGAATACTCAGCCTAAACACTTGCATTCTATTTTTCTGAGTTCTAGCCTTTGCCAAAAAAAAAAAAAAGTACCACATTAAAATCACAGGATCTGCTGAAATACTGTATTATAATCCCAGGGCAGCCTAAGAAAACAAATTCATTTCCCATTTTTGTTGTTACATACTCACTTTTGCTTCATTATGTTCTGTATATTCTTTGGTATATCGTTTTAACAGCTCTGCCTTCAGCTCTTCTGCTTTGGGAAATGCAATCTCCTTTAATTTCTGAGACATACACAAAAATACTAAGAATTAGAATAATTCCCAGCTAATTAAGTAGAGAAGTTAAATTGGCTTTGGCAACAATGTTCCCCAAAACAATTTAAAATACCCCCTGCGACTTCATACTGATCCGGTGAACTGGCCTCACCTCCTACTGCAGGGTCCCATGCTCAGATGCAGACACTACTACTTTCACCCAGAAGTCAGGGTGTGCCACTCTGAAGCTTTTAGATGGGCACAAATGAAAGTGAAGACCCACCTTTACTGTGTCTTTCTTTTCGGGAATGACAGCCGATTTGTAATCTCGATGTTTTGGTAGTTTCTCTATAAAGAGCCTAAAGAAATAGATCGGAGTGATTATGATACAAAGAAAATGTCCACATGTCCAAAAGATTCTGAAGCAATGCAACTCCCTTATCCGGCAGCCCCTGCAAGACGGGGTTCCACATGTGCAGGGCAGGAGTAACAGGCACACCCAGACAGGCCATGTTCCCCCTATCCATCTCCAGCCCTGTAAAGAGCAACAGAGTGTTTCTCTCTTCTCCTAAATCCGGCCTGCAGCAGCAAGGACCAGACTTCTACAACAAAAAATATGGGGGGGGAAAAGCCTATTCCGTGCCCTAAAATATTCCTCTGAAGACATTCTTTTCTTGTTGTGACAGTGGCAGGTTTCCAAAGGAAAGGGTCTCTGTCACAAATAATTCTTCAGAGAACAGTGGGGCAGCCCATGGCAGGAAGTGAAAGGAAAACCCATGTTCTATTTCTACCCCTAGCCCTGTGTGACCTTCCACTTTGGGACTTCACTTTGGGCTTCTTTTCCTTTGTGATTCATGTTCCTTCGAAGAATACTCCTTGCATCATGCTAAGCACTGAGAAGCTTTGACAGTACATGTGTGTAATATGTTCATGTTAAATGTATAGCATGCATTATGGTCTCTGATGAAAAGTATTTAGAGAAATATAAGTGCTAGGTTTTCTCTTTTGGCTCTTGTCCTTGGCTGTAAAGCTCAGTGGGAAAAATAAACTGACTCAATTCACAGACCTCTAACATTTAGGATATCTACTTAGGGACACTGAAAGAAAATGTAAGTTGAGTATCTTATCAGAGCCCAAAGTGGCGAATTCAGAATTTCAGTGCCAGCTCCAGAATCTACTAACTACTACACCACACTGCCTCCACATGGTTCCTGGAATGTCCACAACTGTTGGAGGGGTTCTGAACAAAGCTGTCTTGTAACAGAATTAAGTTGTAATAAATACCAGCCAAGACTCAAAACAAATAAATTGGAGGTAGCTTGCTCACAACCCTAAGATACTCTGCTATAGCTGGGATTAACTGAGTCTTTTCCATTGCCTGCCCAGGGGCAGGAGAAAAACAGAGAAGAAAGCCCCAGTGGGGGGAGAAAAAGAAGACCTCCCAAGGCCCCCATCAAAACAAACCCTCAACAGAGGAGTCCTCCTCCTTCGGTTCTATATTTGGCACATGAAAATTTCCTTTCAATCCAAGACCCCTCAGGCCAGCATAAATTCTAAAGTCAAAAGGATACTAAAAATCTTCCCTTTGGGTTTATGAAAAAGATACAAAACAGTTTCCTCGAAATCTAAAACAAGTACAAATTTATTTGTTCAGTCATAAAGTTCTAACAGGATATTAATATAAATAAGGCATAGTTCTCGTGTTCAATAGACTTACAATTCAGTAAGTCTCTCACTCTTGCCGTAAAGACATAGGTTCACGTTCACTACCTTCGGTGGGCCGAATGTGCTTCATATTATTGAAGCCTAAATCAGCCAAGAAAGTACCATGCCACAGGAACACCTCACTTTGCATTCACTTATGTGCTCAACCTCAAGAAAGAGACTGTAAAGTCCCCGAGGCCAGAGATTTCTGTCTCATGCTCCTTTGTACATTCCTCTAAAGCCAATACAGTGCCTTGTATTTACTGTACTCAATAAATATCTGATGAATAGAATGGACTTAAAACCTCTGGATGAGCTGAGTGAAAAAAACCAAAGTTTAAATAAAAAAGTGTATGCTACTTTGTAAGAAAGGGGAAAAATTACATATACATGTATTTATTTATTCTGCTTATAGATATCTAAAGAAACATAGGAAGTATGTACAGTAACTAACAAAAGTAGAGGGCAGGGGAAATAGGGTGGATGAGACAAGAGTGGGAATAAAACTTTTCACCATAAACCTTTTTGTATTATTTAGACTTTGAACCATGTAATAGAAGCTATTTTATAAGTAAGGATAAAACTTTCAGACCTACTCATGAATACCTTTCCCTTGTTTTAACTGTTGACCATTTTCTGAATGGGGAATATGGGCAGAAAAGTCTCTCAAAAGCAGAGACTGGGCCACATAATCCCCTTCCCGTACTGGACGTGTCAGAGCTTAGTGGTTAGGAGGACAGGCTCCAGAGCCACCCTGCCGGGGCTCAGATCCTGGCCTGGCCATTTACTGTGACCTAGGGCAAATTACTGAATCTCACCATCCCTCAGTGTGTGTGTGTGTGTGTGTGTGTACATACACAAAATAGTACCATCTGATAGGATTGCTGTTATGCTTAAAGAGATAAAAAAAAATAAATAAATAAAGGTCTGAGGACAGTGCCTAATATATAACTAACATCTATGTGCTTAAATAATTGTTTTTACTAATAGGTAAACAAAAAAAAAAAAAAATGTGATCAAGAAGAGATGAAGACGTTAACACCAGGACTAGAAATGTTCCAGGCATAGAATAGCTGTGGCCCAGATGTATACTGTTCTCTGGGGTTAGATCTGGTTGCAGCCTAGACAGAGGATATGTACCAAAACAAAGAAAGATGCACTAGCAAAAATACAAGCCAAACCCTCTAACAGAACAATGGGGGATAAAGAGATAAGGAGAAAAGTAAATACAAAAGGTGAATAAGTATATGGAATGGAACTGAACTTTGTCTTGAAAGAAATTGAAATTAAGATATCATTTTCATCTATCAGATTGGCAAAGGCTTAAAGGTTGATTATAACCAATGTAGGCAAGGGTTTAGGGAAATGAGTGTCCTTATACACTCTCTGCGGTACGATAATTTGGTATTTTTTTCTTAGGTAAGGGAGGGGGTAGGAGACACCTATTAAAATTTAAAATGTGCATACTCTTTGAACTCACAATTCCACTTCTATAAACTTATCCTACACAATAGTACAAAGGTATATGTATAAAACTATTCAACATGGCATTGTTCATAAAAGCAGGGAAAACTGAAAACCTAAATGTGCATCAAAAGGGGATTATTTAATAAATTATGGTGTATCCGAATCTTTAAACAACATAATCATCCATCCATTTGTTCAACAAATGGTTATTGAGCATCTACTATGGGGTCAGGTATTATGGTAAAGGCTGGGGGTTTGGCAGTGAACAACACAGTCACAAATTCCTCCCTAAAGAGCATACATGACAGTGCGGGAACAGACAGCAAACAAAACAAAAAGTATGCAGATAATCAGTGCAAGAAAAAGACATTACAGAGAAGAGAAATAGGAAGTGAGGGGGGCTAGGAATAGAGATTTTTAGATAGGGCAGCTAAGGGCATCGCTGGCAAGGTGGCATTTACGTAAGAACAGGAAGAGAGTGAGTCAGGCAAAGATCTGGGATAAGGTGGTTCCAGGCAGAAAAAATAGCCCTGAGACTGTGAGGTGAATCAATATATTCTGACACGGACAGGCAGATAGGACTGTTAAGAAAGCAAGTTGTAGAACAAAATATATTACATGCTTTCATTCATGCTTTAAGAAAAAAATAAACAGGTGAGTCCACGTGCTTGCAGGGCATAAACATTTTCTTGTAGTATATATACAAGAAACATGACAGTGGTTACCTCTGGTAAATGATATTTTTCACTTTAGTATTTCCCTTGCTCTATGTTTTGAAAAAAAATAGTTTTAGTCAATGAACTATTAATTTTGTATTAAAAATAATTAATTCAAAAAGTCCAGCAGAAATTACATAACATGAGAGTATTAAGGACTCTGATTTCACTTCTTCCAATCTCAAAAAGTTAATCAGCAAAATGAACAGAATCAGAGATGAAGACCTCTGCAGTCCATGAGGCTCAGTCCCAGTTGTAACCATTTTCAGTGCTGGTGACAGACCATTTTCAGAAACTGGGTTTGTGTTTTAGGAGACTCACAGAGCAGACAGGAATTGCTTAAGCCTCCTGTAACTACCTTCTGTGTAGCCTAGTCAATGACCATAAAAAGCTGTGAAAGAATCCAGTGCCTGCATTATTGCCTGTGCTCATCATGAAACTATGTGCTGCTTTAACATGCTGAAAATCCTTCTCCTACACCGGGGTCTGCAAAGGGCAAAGCATTCCTAGAACAGGGAAATGTCTGAGGGGGGAATGTGCTTGAGATCACTCAGATGCCTGAACTGCTCCAGGGAAGAGAACAAACATGCCTTTTAAACTCCTGAATTAAGGAATCCACAAAAGGTCTAGAACAATGACTCTCAACAGTGGGGGAGGCAGAGGAGTGGTGACGTGGATGCCCTCCTCCTTCCTTAGTTGTAATAATTGCCAAAGTGAGCCATTGTTACTGACAGAAATAGACCAAGTAAAACGCAGTAGAAAAACAGAATAAGAATACGGAGCTAGAGCTTTTTTCCTACTCTCAGGGCTTGTTGGTTCATAGAATCAGAATTAGGGTCTTAATGATATCCACAAGAAAAATGAAGGTAGCTATATTTATTGATCCAGCTCAAACCAATCCAAAAAAATTCCAAATTAAACCCCAAATCTAACGAATTAGGTAAATGAGCTGTTACATCCCACCTCTTTCTCTTTCAACTCTACCTCCAGGCCTAGTTCATCATATTAAATAGTCCTATAATGGGAACCACATAGAGGGACAGACTGCCCATTAGTCTGGCTGTTAACGCTAATACTCATGTCACTCAAAGTAACACCAAGTCACAGAAACATACCAATTCCTTAAAAATCATGTACTCTTAATCCTACCCTCTCTTGCCTATTTAGGAGTTTACTGCTACAGCTAAATACTCTCTTTTCTGTAACAGCAGCCTCTCTTCCTCCACAGGATCTTTTCCATCAGCAAAAAATATGCTCTAGAGTCTCCCACCTTAAAATACATACCGCATTTTCACGCACTCCTTGTCTCCCTTCAGTTACTTCCTCATTTTTCCACTTTACTTCATCCAAACTTCTACACAGTGTTGTCTATGTCAGGTCTTGGCAAACTAGGCTAGTGGGTCAAATCCAGCTCACCATCTGGTTTTGTAAATAAGATTTCATTGGAACACAGCCATACTCTCTCACTCATGTATTGTCTATGGCTGCTTTTAGACTACAAAGCAAAGGTCGTGACAGAGATCAAATGGCCTGCAAAGCCAAAAATATTTACTATGTGGCCCTTTACAAAAAAATGTCAGCTGGCAGTATAGTCACTGTCTCCACTTTCATACTGTCCATTCACCTTTCAACCCTTTTAATCCTTCTAGTGAAATCATGTACCAAAATCACCAATGACATCGTGTTACCAAACCCAAACCCTCACCCATCTGACCCATTTGACCCATCTGACCCAGCTGGCTCCTCTCTGCAAACACTGACCTCTACTGGCTCTCACAACACCACCCTCTCCTGGACCTCTTCCTGTCTCTCGAACTTTCCTCAAAGTCTTCTTTGCTGGTCCTCCCTTCACTAACCAAACTCGAGGTTCAGCCTCAGTCTCCTTTTCTCATTCTACATTCTCATTATCAAGGATTCTTGATCCTTTTATGTGCCGTGGATCCTTCCAGCATCTGATGAAGCCTATAGATTCCTCCTTGGAATAACTTTTTTAAGGTATAATATTAAGATACAAAAAATTACAAAAGAAACCAATTCCACTGAAATACAGTTTTCAAAATAAAAAATATTGTGATATGGGCTTCTTTACTAATGTGCTTTTTATTAATGCATATATTAATGCATTGTTAATACATTTATTAATGTGTTAATACATTAAAAAACAGGATCTAGTCATGGGTTTAGTAACTGTGTACTATAATTATGAGGTAGCGATAAGTGTAAATGCTACCTTGAGATATCAGTAAAAATTGTAATGCGACATGACAATATCTTGATTTCTATTGGTGACAAAATTACAAATACAGGCATACCTCATTATATTGTGCGTTGCAGATGTTTTCATCAACATAAAGGCAAGACCCTCCACCAGCAAAAAGATTACAACTTGCCAAAGGCTCAGATGGTGGTTCCCATTATTAGCAATAAAGTATTTTTAAATTAAGGTATGTATTGTATATTGTGTTTTTTAAACATAAGGCTATTGCATATGTAATAGACCACAGTATAGTGTAAACATAATTTTTATATGCACTAGGAAACCAAAAAATTCATGAGACTCACTTTATTGCACAGTTCGCTTTATTGCAGTGGTCTGGGACTGAACCCACAATATCTCCAAGGTGTGCCCATATTATTAATACTACTGTCATTTGAGGCCTATATTCGATATTGAAGGAAGTGGTAAAGTTCAGTAAGAGGTTAGTAAAAGTAAGAAAAGTTTTTCCCAACGAAGCACATAGATGGACTCCAAGTTCCATCTATGAATCCCCGTGCGGTTCCTAGATCCCTGATTAAGAACCTCTGCGCGAGAAGGTCTCAGTGGTTCTCACGGCTCTACAACCATTGTATGCTGAGGACTCCTGCATCTGTATTTCCAACTCAGACTTCTCTGAGGTCACACTGACTGGTACACCCAACCTCCTACTGGACATCTCTACTTGGATATCTCCCAGGCATCCCAAACTTAACACCTTAATGTGTCAAACCGCTCCCCCTGCCCCACAAAAAAAAAAACACCCAGACCTGAACTCTTGAATCTCCCCCTTTCAATACCATTCTCTCCATCTCAGTAAATAGACCACCACATCCTAAATGACTCCAGGGAGAAAGCTGAGGTCGATCTTGATATAATCTTTCGTAAACTGTAACTAAGTCTCATGGACTCTACCTCCGGAACACCACACCCATCCGCGTCTTTCCACGTCACCACACTACTGCAAGCCACCAGCCCCCCTCCTGAATGGTTTTGTTCTCTAACTAATCTCCCTGCCTTCTCTTAACACTCCCTCAACTATTCACCACACAGCAAACAAGATTTGTATTTTTATAATATAAGTAAGGTAAGATTTAACGTCACAACCTCACTTAAAATTTTTCAATGGCTTTCTATTGCTCTCAATATGAAATGCAAACTCCTTACTGTGGCCTGTTGGTTCTGCAAGTTTCAGCCCTGCCTGCCTCTCTGATCTCATCTGGAGTGATCCCTCTCCCTCACTAGCTACACTCCAAACACATTGACCAACTCTACTGTATCCTTCAAGTCTCAGTTTAAATTTTATTTTCTCAGACAGACCTTACCCTGATTACTCTATTTAATTAGATACTGGTTATTCATTCTCTCATAGCATTCTCTCTGCTGCTCTCATAGCATTTTCTTCATTTGTGACTACATAGTTTTGTTTATCTGTTTATTGTCTTCTCCTATAACTAAAAAGGTACACAAGTAAAGGTAGGGGCCATTTTATCTACTATATATCCAGGTCCTAGTGCAATGCCAAGTATATGGTAGGTATACACAATATATATTGAATCACTAAGGTCCTTGATCTCAACGCACTTTCCATGTGGGGCAACAGGACCTAGAAGGCCCTTCACAAAATACCTGGTAGAATAATTTCACAATTCTCCTGAATTCTCCCAAAGAAATTATGCCCTTGGGTTTCATTCTGGGAGAACTATCTGTAAGATCTGAAAATATACAAGAAGGCTATTTCTACCAGCAGCAGAGTATATGAAGATAGGGCTAGTAGCCAAAGAAACTTTTCAGGAAAATAAATTTTGTGCCCACTGTGCCTAGGAATGAAAAACTTGTAACAGTAAAGAGAGGCCAAAATATAATTATAATTCTATGAAACTTTATCAGCATTGAGGCCACATGATGAGGCATGATGGCATGGAGGGAATACAAGATCTTTGAGAAAATAAGCACTTTTTAAGTCTACTTCTAAACTTAAAAAGAAAGGACCACAGCAGTTCCTTTTCTCCATTCTAAAATTACAATGTGAATCCTAGGCACTCTACTCTTAACTCTCATTTTTCTTTAGAGCACTGGTTGTCAACCAAGGCAATTTTGCCCCTCAGGTAACATTAGGTAATATCTGGGGACATTTTTGGCTGTCACAGCTGGAGGGGAGGAGGTGCTATTGGCATTTGGTGGGTAGAGACTAGGGATGCTGAGAGATACCCAACAATGAACAGGACAATCTCCACAACAAGGAATTATTCAGCCCAAGATGTAAACGATGCCAATGTTGATATACCCTGCTTTAGAGTAGTATGTGATCAAAAACTTATTGTGATATAATTGATAAGCATATATCATCTCTGGGATGACATATAGGAAACTAATACAAGTGAATGTCTCTGAAGAGGAGTGGTACGAGACTTAGTTTTTAAATATTTAAGTTTTTAAATACTTATACCATTTTGTGCCTTCTGAATTCTGCACCATATGTGTGTGTTACCTATTCAAAAACAATAATAAAAAATAATTTAAAAAATAGTCAGTGTAGCTCAAGACTATGACCTCAAAAAACAGAACATTATCAAAAAAAAAGAGAAAAGAACACAATCTATGTTGGGTTTTGTCACTCCGAAAAAGTGGAACAAAGCATACTGCTAAACCCTGAGCTTGTTTCCTCATTTGTTGAATGGGAGAATCATGGGCACTACTAAAGACACACAGAACTGTGAAGATAAAATGAAATAATGCAGGCAAAATGCTCTATGAACTATTACAAGCCATAAAAATACACTATAATTATTATTATTTTTTTAAAAGGTCCTGGTATTACCAAAGACAACCACTAGGGATTATAAATGAGACCCTGTAACATTATTCCCTTCCTAAATTACACATCATTCTGTTACCATTGGGGCTTTAGGAGCTGTTCCCAGTTAATTGTACAGAACTCTCCTATTTATGCTGCTAACCCTAAGGTGTTAAGCAAGCAAAGGGAGCCAAACAAACTGTAGATTGTTAATACTTATTTGATGATTTGCATGACAAAAGTTAAGAAAAGAGTTAAAAACTTTTTCCTGAATCACTCAATTTGCTACAAAATAAGTAGAGGTGAGGAATTTTTGTTCTGCAAAGACTTAACATTAATCCTATGATTAATAGAGAGAAGAGGGGAAAAACATTCATCAACACAAAACATGTGCAGTTTAACCACCAACTCTCTTGCCTAACAGCTGGCACAGGCCAAAGAGCTAGGTTTCTTACTCATGAAATTACTGAGTCATGAAAATAACACTCCCAGTACTCATGTCTTTGAATATCAAGGACAGCCAATATGTAGGAGCTGCCAACAGAAATGATTAATGGTAATGATGTAAAGTTCTCTAGCTTTAGTAATTCTAAACAAATAAATGAGCACAAAAGCAGAGTGAGTGAGGCACCAGTCACCGGAAAAGAAAAAAGGAACTGGAGGTGTCTTACGTGATATACTTGTTATAGAGAATGAAGGCATGCTCAATGTTGCCTTCCTCACAGTAAATGGATGCCATTCGGATAATCTCAACTCCAGAGCGGAAGTACCGTCGGGGCGGAATGTCTTCATTTATCTCCACTGCGCTGCCTATCTGGGAGAGAGCCCTCACCCGCTCTTCGGGAGGGAGGCTCACATCTCCATGATCAGACATCAGGACCAAGAAGTTCTGAGACAGGGAACAGAAAAAAGAGGGCATCAACATGTTGGCCCACATCATCCCAGCACAACCTAACACACCGTGAGAAAAATACCGTACACTGTGGCTCATATCAAATAATGTCTCTTTCCCACAAGAAGACTGAGACCCTCAAGGAAGCCCACATCACAATGACGATTGGTTAGCTCAAAAACTCACAGTCCCTGTGCCATCATTAGGTGGTACAAGGAATACAACTATAATGGGCGACAGGGAGTTTAGGTCTATGCTTCATGCTAATTATTCCTTGTCAGTAGGTGCCCTGCCCTCAGCACCATAAAAGGAGGGACAGCACCTTATATTTCTGGCATTATTTCTCCTCCCAGTTACCCATTCCACCTACCCTAGTCCCTGGCAGAGTATACTCAATGAATTTTCATGATGATTGTTAACTGACTTCAAGTTTGATTATTTTTACTTAGTCTGAGAGTAACTGACATTTTCCTGTGATGTACTTTTCCCATATCTGAGCACAAGGTTAGTTAGGGGAACTGGTATGGGAATGAATGCTCATACTCCTAACTTTGCTCACTAAACCACTATTACAGACAATCTACATCATTCATCATATCAGCGCAAGGAATTTAGATCTTGAAAACAATTTACTCAAATCTATCTTCAAAGACTAAGCATTCTTTTAGTAACAAAAGGGCACAAAGGTAATATGGCAGCAAAACACCTGGGCACTTTCCCTCCCTAGGTCTCAAACTGCAGTAATTCTACAATCTTTCTAGATATTGTTGCTGTGACAATCAGATTCCAGCTTCCAATCAGATATCACTCTACATCATTTCCAAAAAGAATCTGGGTATTTGATACATATTGAATTACAGCACATCCTAAACAACATGCTCTAGAATATATAAGCTATAGTAGATTTCATTTGGGAACTCAAGGCCGTGTTACCTCGCCCCATTTTTTCTTTTTCATCTTAAACCTTACCCCTTCCCAGAGGAGATCATTTGCTTCAGTCAGGATTCTGATCTGCCCAGATATCCTCACATTTCATTTGTTTATCCTCTGTTGTTGTTTCCCACTCCCATCCCTCCCTCAGAGAGTTCTCTCCCGGCCAATTCTATCTTCAGGTCACATTTCCTCCACTAAGCTTCCTTTCTAAAACACCCTCACTAATAGTACAAAAGCTGTGGGTGCAGTCAGGAATGCAAGGCATTCCATCTCCCACAAAGCCTTTTTAGGGCCTCAGAAAGTCGCTAGCAAATCTAATTCTTCCCAAGTTGCCTCATTAGTACACTCCGTCCGGGGCCCATTTAAAGCTAACTGAAGCAGAGGATGCTTGTTGTACCTCAAGAGTACCTCCCGGGAGAGGACGTTTTGGGTCGCGAATGCAACCCCCTCCTGAGGGCATCAAGTGGTGCCCGGTACTACAGGGCCAAGCAACTGTCCAGAAAGGAAATCAGCATCCGTAAACAAGCGGGAAGGTGTCGTAAAGGGCTGAGGTGGAAAGACGAAGAGGAGAAAAGCAGCCGCAGAAATCACCGGAGGGGGCGTATGAGGTGGACAGGGGCCTCCTGACAACCGCCTGAGGTCCCCTCTTTGAAGGCACTCAAGCCCAAGTTGCCAACCGGGACAAAAATCATCGAAGGTCTTCGGGTTTTTCTCGTGCGATAGGCGGGGACGCACTGGGCCTGGCAGGGGACGGAAACCGGGAGACGACAGGGCCCTCACGCGCGGCAGGCCAGGCAAGGGCCCCGGGGGAGGCGAAGGCTCTACGCCCCACACTCACGGCGGCTGCTCCCCTTGAGTCCGATCACGCTCACAGCCCCGGGCCCACCACATTACCGGGACCCTTCCCCACCTGTCCCTGCGGACGACACTCGGAGCTTCCGCAAACGTCACATCCTGCGACCGCCCTGCCCATTCCCGCTGGCCTGCATAAATTGCATTCCCCAAAACTCAGGACCCGTGAGGGCAGGGAGAGGGGGCCGCGCCGATGGGCGGGGCTACTGAACACCCGACCAATGAGGAGAGAGCTTGAGGGCGGCCATCTTGGTAAAGGAAATCAACATGGAAGAAGGGGAATCAAGTAATTAAAGGAAATAATGACTAAGCTTACTTTTGTTATTAGAATTATTTTGATTTTGGGTAGGGATTTCTTGTGAGATAGCCCCTCTGTCACACTCACGCAAACCCAGCATTTAAAGAGGGATTGCTGATCCAAAGTACCTGGCTAAACTAACCAAGGTTACTAAATCGGGGAAAGAAAACTGAAATGCTTTTATTGACTAGAAAAGAACATAAGGCTAATTTCTAATGTGAGCACCATATCACTTATTGAGAAATGACTGTTTAATTTCTAAAGGTCATTGTACAAAACAATGGGGACACAAAGATCCTTATGACACAGTTTTTTGCCTCTGTGCCCAGGACAAGATGACTATTACGCCAATACAGAGTGGCACATTCTGTGTGTGGTTGTATGTAAGTAGGAGTATATGCACAGTCTCTTTCCAGAAGGTCCTGCAAGTCACTGCAAGCCAGTCTGTCTCAGGAGACCTTATATGTATCAGTGCCTTGAAACTTTATGCCTTGGTTTAAAATTTCAGCTTTTTTGGCAATACTTGACTTGCTTCCAGTTAGCCTACCTCCAATTTTGAGAACCTCCTTATGAGAGGACAAAGTGCCATTTGCTTTTGTGGTACCATTTGCCGAGCAGGCCTATGACCTTGTTAAACATGATTGCCATTTTACTCTTCTGAATTTATGTCCCCAGGACTGAAAACTACTGGAAAGCAAACAAACATGACAAACTGCTCCCTACAGCTACAGAGAGAAGATAACACTGGAATGAACTGCAGCCCCAAGTTGTGATGCCCCAACAGCCCAGGGGCCACAGAACAACAACCCCCCAATCCTTTTTTAATCCAATTATAATCCAGCAAAAGCTCAAATCCCCTACCCTTCAATGCTGGTGCATATCTGTGCATTTAGTCCTTTCCCTCTCTCAGGAAAGGAAAATAAAAACTTTGCTTTCTGCAATTTCTTCTTTTTGTGAATTCTTTGACAGCCCAATGTCACCACACTAACACCCTGCAAGCTTTTTAGTGATGTTAGTGATTAAATGACCTATCTTTCAAAGTCTAGCTTAAAGCTCCTGCACAGGTGTTACCTCTTCCTCTAGGCCAGTGTCCAGATCTCTAATTTTTTCACTCCCTTTTCTGAATATTTCTCTTGGATTTCCCTGAAGTGATTCTGTGCGGTCATTGGCTTTTCAGACTTGTGGTTGAAAGCACCTAGCAGATTCTTTCTGCTCTACAAGCATAAATATGCATGTCTGTGCTAGGATCCTCTGTCGATTCTCCTGGATCCCTTGCAGGTAACTCTGGGAAGACAGCTGTAAAGGGCATTCTCCTGTGTCTTCAACACTTATTTCTATACTGCCTCTTTCCCTTCATCATGTAAACATAGTGAGTTGAGCCTAAAGACATTGATGCAGTAGGTGTGCTGGTCATAGGGAGAGCATACAGTGCAGGTGGGGTCCTAGCAGGAGATAAAACACAGAACAAAAACCAACCCATTCAACCTCTCAGTAAATATTTCTTTAACATCTATTATGTGCCAGTTTCTGTTCTATGTGTTAGGGATACAGCAGTGAACAAATCCAGGTGGATGCTGTTACTGTGGTAGTATAGAGAGAAACAGAGCTGATGGGGTATGGGGCAGGGGCATCTGCTCCCATTGAGCACAGTCCATTCACAGAAAAATAGCTCTTTTTTTATGTTTAACTTAACAGAGTTTACAAACCTCTTAGATGTTAAGACTACGATGAGAAGGCTTTAAGAAGTTACGACTGGGAAGCACACAAAAGGTGTGTGCATAGTCACAAACATAACAAGCACCCTGCACATACTGTCGGCAAATGGCTTCAGCATTACACTTGGTGGGCCAAGGCCAGGCTCAAAAATGAGGTGCTACTTCCTTACGGTGCCCATACCTAGCATGAACACTTTCCCTGAACAGCCTCCATATGACCTCTTGCATACTTTGATGTCACAGACTCTTGCACTCTAGCATGCATATTCCTACCTGCTCATTCCTTGGAAGTATCAAGGGACTCCTAGAAGACAAAATTTTTGATATATAACATCATGGTATAGAAAACAGGTCCAGGTTAGCTTTTTGAGGAGCAAAAACAAGGATTCCAGGAAGATGTCATTTGCCTACTTGTTATTCCTGTGATAAATGCCATACCTAGAGGGGCAATCTCCTTAGTACAGGAATGACATTCATTCTTACCTGCTACAATATGTTCTCATAATAGCAGTTAATATTATTTTAAAAACAGAAATTAGCCCTGGATGGTGTTGCTCAGTGGATTGAGCACTGGACTGTGAACCAAAGGCCACTGGTTTGATTCCTGGTCAGGGCACATGCCTGGGTTGCAGGCTGGGTCCCCTATAGGGGGCAACTGGTCTATCTATCTTTCACACATTGATGTTTCTTTCCCTCTCTTTCTCCCTTCCTTCCCATCTTTCTAAAAATAAATAAAATCTAAAAAAAGAAAGGACCCCACAAACCCCAAATTAGATTCTATTGTTCCTGGGTTTAATACCCTCAAATTATGTCCATAGTACTTCAAATTAAAAAATCCAAAGTCCTTATGCTGCTTATGAGTGAGTCTGTTACCTTTATTTCTCTGAATTCCTCTCCCACTCTTCTCCTTGCTTACTACTCTCTACTCACACTGTCTAAACAACTGTTCTTCCAGTCAAAACCTTTGCATAGCTGTTTTCTCTTCCTAGGTGTTCTTACCCTGATCTTTACTTGGCTGGCTCCATCTTGTTATTTACATCCCAGTTTATATGTCACCTCCTCAAAGAGAACTTTTCTGACTACACACTCTAAGTAGCTACTCAGTCACCTTCTATCAGTCAGTCCTATTTTCATTCTTTTTTAATAGTCCTTACCACTATCTGCTATGGTCTGGATTGTATGTTGTCTTTCATTCTTCCCTAGAATATAATCTACAGGAAGACAGGAGCTTTTTCTGACTTGCTTCCAGCTCCATTTCTAGTTCCTACAACAGCATTAACCCCAGAAAACACTCAGTAAAGATTGTTGATGTTCAAACATTGTTGAACTGAATGTCATTTCACTTGTCCAAAATGAATCCCAGGGATGGGAGGTCAATTATGGTGATAACTGAGATAAACAATGAAAAACAGTGGTCATGATGCTCTTGGCACCAAGTCTTCTCCATAACGTAGTTAGTATTAGGAGCAGAAAACTTCCAAGGCTAGATGCCTTCACTTATTGAGTGAATATTTATTGAGTATCTATCATGTTCATGGATCTATGTCAAGTGATGGGTCTACAATAAATAAAAGCCAGTTCCTGTTTTTTTAAGGACCTCATGGATGAGTACTTAGAGCCACTGCAAGGGAAAAGCTCTTTAAATGGTGATTAAGCTTTTCAAGGTGACGCTAAGTGAGCTTCATATATTGAGACACTAATACAGCCTACCTTGGACATTCCTAGAAAATCGAGATGCTCTGAAAGCAGAAATGGAATGTGTACTAAAAACAAATTGTTTATATTGTTAAAATTTTTGCTGTGAATCCATTGGTAATATAAAATGAAACATACGTTTTCAAAAGTAAATACTTGAGAAGAAAAAAATGTGGGATGAGCTTTTAAAAAAGAAAAAGGAAATGTGGCAAGTGTACTAGAATCTTTTATGATTGTGTTTTTATGAATACATGCAAATTATGTTCCTTTTTAGTTAGAGTTGGAATTACCTGATGAAGAAATTGTTCCTTGAGAAGAGGTTTACAGTAAAGCCAATAACATGAAGATAAAGCTGAGGTTTGGAACTTCACCTATAGTTTATTTGAAGACCGATGTCTCCCATTGCCAAGGAAAAAAAGGGCTAGATGGGAAAATGAATCTTATGCATGCTTGGAAAAGTTTTCAACGTGTGTGTATTGTTACAATTAATGTTTAAATGTGTATATAAAGGGTGGATTTTATTTTAGGTATATTTTCTTCCTAGTTACCTGTTAGAAAGCTATGAGTTATATAATTTATTTCCTAATGACTTAAAGCCTTTTGTGTGAAGTAAGAATGCCATTCTCAAAATTGCAAATTTCAACAAGAATTAAATGAGATGAGGAACTTTAGGGCTATTGAAATGGACACTCCCAGTGGAAGGGCTTTATCATTTTATATTTGGTTTCTATATCTACTTTGAAAAATTACTGGCATACAACCAAGTACTAAAACTTCAAATGTGGGATAGAATTACATGCCACTATATTTCTATTCTTATAATAACATTCATTCAGTCAATCAACTAGTATTTATTGAGCACCTACTATGTGTCAGACACTGTTCAAAGCATTGAACATATAGCTGTGAACAAAGCAGATAAAGGAAATCTGTGCCCTCAAGAATCTTACATTCTAGGCATTTGACTTCCAGCGAAGACGGAGGCACAAGTAAACATGCTTCACCTCCACACACAACTGCAGCAAAAATTACAACTAGACAAACAAATTTCACCCAGGTTCATCAGATAATTGAGCTGTATGGAAGTCTGAAAACCCAGGATTTAAAGAAGCCACATTCATCCAGATGGGTAGGAAAGGCAGATATGCGGGGGCACAGAGAGGCACAGAGAGGCATGGGGAGATGTGGAGAGGTGGCAGAACGGACTGTCCCACATTCACATGTGGTGGATAAAAATCAGGAGGGATACCTCAAGAGCGAGCAATCCCAGCCCCAGACCAGACCACACAGCTCATGTTTCTAGTGCCAGGAAGATAAGTCCCTATAACTTCTGGCTCCAAAAGCCAGTGGGGGTCGTGGTGGTAAAAGAAACTACAGGATTCTCAGGAGTCTACTCTCAAAGGGTCTGCAATGGACTTAAGACTCATGCAGACCCACCCACTCTGGGATTCAGCACCAGGGCAACAGCTGGAAGGACACAAGTAATATATGGGAAGAAGGGGAGAAAGTGAACTGAATGGCAAGGGGGGCGGGCTCAAGGACACAGCTTCCTCTCGGGCAATCTCCAGGACCAGGGAGCGGCATTATCCCCTCTCTGAGCCCTCCCTCACAAAGAACTACAAAGAAGTGAAATGAGTTGCCCCACCCTGGCAACTAAAGAAAAATCCACAGGGAACCAACTGTGGATGGGATGAACCTGAGATTCAAATCAATGATTTGGAACATAAGGAAGAAAAAAAAGGCATTCGATCAAAACAGCAAGAAAAAAGAGAATTCAAAAAAATGAGAATAGAATAAGGAGCCTCTGAGACATCTCCAAACATACCAACATCTAAATCATAGGGGTGCCAGAAGGAGAAGAGGAAGAGCAAGAAATTGAAAACTTATTTGAAAAAATAATGAAAGGAAACTTCCCTAATTTGGTGAAGGAAATAGACATACAATTCCAGGAAGCAAAGAGAGTCTCCAACAAGATGGACCCAAACAGGACCACAGCAAGTCACATCATAACTAAAATGCCAAAGATTAAAGATAAAAATAGAATCTTAAAAGAAGCAAGAGAAAAACAGAGTTACCTACAAAGGAGTTCCCATAAGACTGTCAACTGACTTCTTAAAAGAAAATTTGCAGGCAAGAAGGGACTGGCAAGAAGTATTGAAAGTGATGAAAAGCAAGGGCCTACAACCTAGATTATTTTATCCAGCAGAGCTATCATTTAGAATTAAAGGGCAGATAAAGTGCTTCCCAGGCAAGGTAAAACTGAAGGAGTTCATCATCACCAAGTCATTATTACATGAAGTGTTAAAGGGAACTATTTAAGAAAAAGAAAACCAAAACTATGAACATTAAAATGGCAACAAATGCACAACTATCAAGAAACGAATAAAAAAACAAACTAAGCAAACAAGCAGAACAGGAACAGAATCATAGATATGGAGATCATTTGGAGGGTTATCAGTTGGGAGGGGGAAGAGAGAAAAGGGGGAAAAGGTGCAGGGATTAAGAAGTACAAATTTGGCCCTGGCTGGTGTCACTCAGTGGATTGAGTGCCAGCCTGCAAACAAAAGGGTCGCCAGTTCAATTCCCAGTCAGGGCACAGGCCTGGATTGTGGGCCAGGTCCCCAGTAGGGGATGCTTGAGAGGCAACCCACATTGATGTTTCTCTTCCTCTCTTTCTCTCTCCCTCCCCCTCTCTAAATAAAATACTTTTTAAAATTTGGAAAAAAAGTACAAATTGTTAGGTACAAAATAGATAGGGGGAAGTTAAGAACAGTATAGGCAATGGAGTACCCGAAGAACTTATATGCCTGACCCATGGACATGAACCAAGGGATGGAATTGCTGGATGGAATTGGGGTACCAGGCAGATGGGGGCAATGGGGGAAAATTGGCACAACTGTAATAGCATAATCAATAAAGATATAAAAATATTTTTACATATTTATATACAAAAATATAAATATATTTTGTTTATATTTATAAAAATATAATTTTGTAAATAAATAAAATATATTTATATTTTCAAAAAAGAATCTTACATTGTAGTGATGGGTGATAGAGTGTGTATTATAAACAATTATTATGATAAAAGTAAGTTACATAGTATATTAGAAGATCTTAAGTATTGTAAGAGAAGTGGGTCTCAGTGAAGGGAATCAGATTGAATGAAAGAAAAAGTACAGGAGGGTGGTTGAAATTTCAAATAGTGTGATCAGGTAAACCCTCATTGAAAAGACTGAGTAGACTTTAAGGTAAGAACAGCATTCCAGGCAGGGAACAGCAAGGGTAAAGACCTGGAGCAAAGAGCTTGCTGACAGGTTTAAGGAACAGCAAGGGGTCCGTGTAATTGCAGCAGAGTGAAAGGGAGCATACAGTAGATAATGTAGGTCAGGAGTCAGCAAACTACAGTGTGGCCTGTCTTTGTAAATAAAGTTTTACTGAAACACAGCCAGGCCCATTTGTTTACATAATTTCTGTGGTTTTCCTGCTATATTTGTGGAGTTGAGTATTTGAGACAGAGACAACCTGGCCCACCAAGACTAACATATTTACTGTCTGGCTCTTTATAGAAAGTAATTTCTGACCATTGATGTTGGTAGGGCCTTACAGGCTATTGTCACAATGTTGGCTTTGACTCTTGAGAAAAATGCGGAGCCCTTGGATGGTTCGGGCAGAAGAAAGACAGGATCTGACTTACGTTTTGAAAGGATTGTCATGGCAGCTGTGTTGGTACATTTTAGAGAGGCAATGGAGGCAGCAGGTAAGCTCATTAGGACTGTGGTTCATAGGGTACACTGGGGTGCCCCCTAGACAGCACTGCAAACTCGCCAGGGTGTAGCAGGGTATTTTACATTTTTGAAGGATTTATAGCGATAGTTGACATCTGTTAGATATCATGTGTGCTTCTACCTAATGGGTAGTCCACAGTTTCAACATTAGGTCGTGCTGTGTTCTTTTCAATGTTGTAATATCTTTGTAAAGCTGAGTTTTTGGCAGTAGCTATATATATATATTTTTTAAAAGCACTATTTGAAATTCAGTGTGGAGCAGGAAATGAGGCTGGAGGTATCCAATTTAATTTCAAGGTTTGAGATATTGTACAGTGCCCAAGAGTTACATGTAAGCAAGTAATTGTGATTGTTTAAGAGTAGAGTAAAAGAAAACCCTGGCCAGGTGGCTCAGTTGGTTGAGCATCGCCCCGTACACCAAAAGGTTGCAGGGAGGAACCTGGTCAGGGCACATCTCTAGGACACTGGTTTCTTCCCCCATCAGGGCGTGTTTGAGAGGCAAGAGATCAATGTTCTCTATCACAACGATATTTCTTGCTCTCTCCCTCCCTTCTCTCTCGGAAAGCAATAAGAATGTCCTTGGGTGAGGATTAAAAAAAAGTAAAATAAAAAAATATTTTTATTTAATTTATATGTATTATTGTATTTTTCAAATATCTACTTAGTAGTTGGAGAATTGTATCATTGTACAATGGATAGCTTTATTGGAAGATTCGTCCTGAAGCTGTTCTAACAAATGATCACAACTGGGTGGCTTTCAAAAAAAGCAGGAATTTATTTTTCACGGTTCCGGAGGTCAGATCTGCAGTGGGTATCCCTGGGCCCAACTCAGGTGTCGGCAGGGCTGCACCCCGTGGGGGCTGTTGGGGGCGATTTCGTTCCTTGCCCCTTGCGGCTTCGGCCGGCTGCTGGCCTCGCTCAGCTGGTGGCAGCCCCACTTCAGTCTTTGCCTCCATGGTCACATCACCTTCTCTTCTGTCTGCATGAAATCTCCTTCTTCCTGCACTTTATAAGGACACAGGGATTGCATTTATGGCTCAGCTCACCCTGATAATGCAGGGTAACCTTCCCATCTAAAGATCCTTAATTTATTTTATTTTTTCAAGGATTTTTAAATTTACTTTTAGAGATAGGGGAAGGGAGGGAGAAAGAGAGGGAAAGAAAAGCAATGTGCGAGAGATACATCAATCAGTTGTCTTTCGCACACCCCCAGCTGGGGACCTGGCCCACAACCCAGGCATGAGTCCTGACCGGGAATCGAACCAGCAAACCTTCAGCTCACAGGCCAGCACTCAGTCCACCAAGCCACACCAGCCAGGGCAAAAGATCCTTAATTTAATCATTGATGCAAAAACCCTTTTCTAGAATAAAATTGTATTATTTACAGGTTTCAGGGATTAGCACCTGACCTCTTTCAGTGACTGTTACCCAGCCTACTAGAGACATAAATACTTATTAAGTTTTTGGGAACTAACTACTTAATAAATGGGACTGGAAAACTTTTTTTTTAAGCCAACAAGATAAGACAACAAGTGCTCTGTGAATCTAGAAACTTTGGGAAATTCTGATATAGAAGACTTTCCAACTAATTCAGGCAGGAAATGATAGAGACTTGGACTAGGGTGGATATGGAGGAAAGTGGTCAAAAGCAGACTGTTGTAGATACAATTTGAGACCTAGGCAGGTGGAATTTGCTGATGTCCTGGATGTGATGTTGGACTGAGCAGCTGGAAAAGCTGCTTTATCATGAACTGAGATGAAGAAAATTATGCAGGTGCAGGGACCAGGTATTTTCTTCCCTCCCTCTCTCCCTCTCCTCCCTCCCTCCCATCCCTCCCTCCTTTTCTTTTTCTTTCTTTCTCTTTCTTTCTCTTTCTTTCTTTCTTTCTTTCTTTCTTTCTTTCTTTCTTTCTTTCTTTCTTTCTTTCTTTCTTTCTTTCTCTCTCTCTTTCTCTCTCTCCCTTTCTTTCTTTCTTTCTTTCTTTCTTTCTTTCTTTCTTTCTTTCTTTCTTTCTTTCTTTCTTTCTTTCTTTCTTTCTTTCTTTCTTTCTTTCTTTCTTTCTTTCTTTCTTTCTTTCTTCTTTCCTTTTGAAAAAGATACACATTCCTGACTACAGACTACCTATAGACTCTCCACTTGCCCACAGGCTTATTCCACATCTTTGGTGGCTAATGTAACTCTACCCATGAGTCCTTTAGGCTGTTGTGTTTTGCCTTCTTATTCAAAACATGGTGTGGACCAATTTAGACCAATTTAGAGTTGCTATGGAAGACAGAGGAGAGCCAGAGAGCCTTGTCTGACCCAGAGTCCTACAAAGGTAGGAAAAAATGGGACTCTGCTTTGGGGAACTGAAAATTATAGGGACTCCAAATTAAAACTAATTATGTCAAAGGATGGAGCAGAATTTAAGAAAAATAGATGCTGCAACAGAGTGTTTGAATTTCCTCAAACCCTCTCCTGGAAATAGATCAACCCAGCCAGGGTACCCATGGGCTGCTTTTACTAGATACTAGAAACCCCAGAGTCAGAGGGTGGAGGAGACCCCCATGACAAGACACAGCTGCCTGGTCTCAGAATCCACCCCAGAAGTAGCGGCAGAAAATAGGAATCGTCTGATGGACTGACAGCAGGAGTCTTTTAAAACACCAGCAGCACTCACTGGAAAGCACTGAAGGCCTATTTGAGGAAAGCAGCTGAGACTGGGAGGAGCTTTGCCCAAGCCCAAAGTGAGTAAGGACAAGCGGCCAGGGAAACAGTGTGAGGGCCTGGAGCAGCCTGGACACCCTCTACCTTGACACTGAGCACCAGAACGCCTTTCCAGGCTATGGCCCAAACAGAGGAGACAGTGCAGGGAGGAACTGCAGACTCAAAGGGAAAAGGTCCTGATAAAAGTCGAGGAGGGGGAACAGAGCAAGGAAACCTCACATAGCAAGTCCCATGTTCCTGAATACTACATTAAAATAAATACAGAAAAGTTCCGCGAAAGTTAAGAAAGGGATCTTCCACCTGTCCTCCTTTTCTGAATACATTAAAACTAATTTTACCTAAAAAATAAGTAACAGAAAGGGATTGAGATCAAATCCCATACAAGGGTGATATGGGAAAAGGAGAATAAAGAGCAGAATAGGATAAAGAGCAGAATTTTCATCTTATCTACAAATGAAACAAGTCAGAATAGACAGGCCCACAAAACAGGTCAAAATAGTAACCTGCTATTTCAAAATGAGCTAAAAGACATTCAATAAAACAATGCAGAAGAAAAAAGAGCATGGTGGAGGAGAGAATGAGAAGTTATTATTTAAAGGGGACAGAATTTCTGTTTGGAATGATGAAGTTCTAGAACTAGTAAATGCTGGTAAAAGCTACCCATGGGTGTTGGGTGTGGGCTCATCTGTTTTCATGACAGAGTTTGGGGATTTTCAAAATATGTCCTGCACCATCCATCTTTCCAAAGTGCTGCTCAATCTTTTGACATAATTATTTTAAATTTGGATGGCAATGATAGCTGCACAATATCATGAATGTACTTATTGTGACCAAATTGTATAATTAAAAACAGTTAAAATGGAAAATTGTGTTATGTGTATATTTTACCATAATAAAAAAGGAATGAAATAACAACATAAATCAGAATGAGGTAAGATAATAGAACTCAGGACAGATTTAAAAATCTATTTAAAAATTTCAGAAATGAAGACTAAATTAAATATAAAATGAGTAAATGAACAAAATAGATTATACTTAAGGGGAACAAATAAAAGAATGAAATTTTTAGAAATCAAAAAGAAGATAAAAGCATCTAGGAAATGTCAAATAAAAAAGATAGGAAAAAAAGCTTGGGTGACTTTAAAAGAGTAATACAAAAATACATACAAAGATTTAGTATATCATAAAATGACATTTCAAACTGGTGGGATAGATCCATCTGTAAATTGTGGTACAGATGAGTTGGAGTGTAAGTACTTTCTCTGGAAGCATCCACAGCATGGAAAACTAGTGTCTCTAAGAGAAGAGGGAAATTAGTGTCTGGGGAACTTTGGGGGAAAGGTGAATTTTCACTGAAACCCTTTTGTACCTTTCTAAAGTTCTACCATGTGAATCTATTACCTCTGCAGTCTGACTTCTTGAGTTCAAACCCCAGCTCCCCTAATTGCTGACTCTTAATCTTGGGCAAATACTGGACACACTCCAAGCCTATCTCCTTATCTGTTAAATGGGGTGATTAAGGTAGCCTGGTGCTGGAACAGAATGAACTCTCAATAAATGTAAATTGCTAGTGGAAACAATTCAGATGTCCATCATCTGACGAATAAACAAAGTGGTAGAGCCATACAACAGAACATTATACAGCCATAAAAAGGATTAGACTGACACATGCTACAACATGGATGAACTTCGACAACATGCTCAGTGAGAGAAGCCAGACACAAAGGTCACATATTGTATTATTCCACATATATGAAATCTCTGGAAAAGGTACATCCATCTAGACAAAAAGCAGACTAATGGTTGCAAGTATCTGGAAGGAGAAGGAAACAAAGAATAGCTGGTAATGGTTAAAGGGGTTTCCCTTTGGGCTGGTGAAAATGTTATGGGATAGATAATGGCGATGGTTGCACGAACTGTGATTGCACTAAATGTCTTTGAATTTACCATTTAAAATGGTGAATTTGATAGTATGTAAATTATAAATCAGTAAAAATAATTATTACAATGTACATTACCCATTTTCAAATGATGATGATTCCCATCGCTCCCCTTCCCCTATTCCATCCCCTTTCCTGCTCCCCACTCTGCCCCGCCCCCCGCTTCCCCCAGTGGCCTCACAAGGCCTCCCTCTGGACTGACGCCTGCGCCTGCGTAGTACAGCTGTTCAAGCCGGGGCCCAGTGCGCAGGTGCACTTGTCGCTCCGGCCCCGTGGCAATGGACGGTACCGTCGTTTTTCTCGTGAGCTTCGGTTGATGGCGGTGTTTAGACAAGGCGGCACGTGTGGCCTGGGTCATGAAGGAGGCCCTGGATGGCCCCTCAGTTAAATCTTAGGCTCCTCCTGAATTTGATCTCATCCACCGGTAACGTGGGGATGCTGTGCTTCGAGGGCCACGCTTCCCCCCAGGGGCCCTTGCAAATACTGAGGGCTCGGGAACAGGCCTCAAGTTGAGGCTTTGCGCCACTGCATGCAATGTGACCTCAGCCCTTTGCTGAACTTCATGAGTAGAGTGACACAGTGACACTGGCTTTGCGTGTTGTTGGGAAGGTTGCCTGAAGTAGTGTGTTAGTGGGCCTGGTGCACGGGGGTTGAGTAAATGGTGATTTATGCCCCCTCGCCTGTTCTGGGTAGGCCTCCTACCACACCAGTTCACTTGGCTGGGCCCCAGGAAAATGCTAAGCCCTTGCCAGTCATCTGATAGATTCCTCTGTTTTGTACTCATCTTCCTCAGCTACAGTCATGCATGGATATACAACCCAAACCTTTTAGAAATATGTCCTGAATTTGTTTTCTAATATATATATACTTACTTGGCGATCATGAGACATAAGGCCAGCCTCCATGGGAGACATTTTACATTTCTTTTGGCCAACCAAGAGTCATCTTCAGCTATGTTCAACTCTATTCAAATTTTATTCTTTTAATCCTAACTTCAGACCCTTTTCCCTCCTCCTGCCTCTTTTTATAAACCCCTCTCATCTCCCCTTTTTCCCTTTATGGTCATAGGCTAAGTTCCTTCCTTTTTCCTCAGTTCTTACCCCTTGCGCCTCATTCTCCCATCCAACTTTCAGTATTTCATTTTCATGCAGCCTTTGATCCCCACCCTCACCAAAGAAAAACCACAGTGAACAGCATCTCAAAACTCAGAAGCCTTTTTATTACTCATCTACTAAGTCAATTACATTTTTATTCAATTTTATTAAGTTTTAAAATATATCAGAATAGAGACATTTATATGTATCTATGGAAAAGTGTTGGTATGCAAAGTGGCACCAAAATGCCAGCATCTCTTATATCGCATATCCATAGTATCGAGAAATTTCCATTTCTTTTTCCCTTTCAATGAAATATTGCACTTTACCCAGAGCAGTGTATTTGGCAGCATTCTCACGCTCTAGCTGAGCCATCCTCTTCATGGCCTCCCGCTCTGGCCTCTGCTCCTCCGTGATGGGCTTCGACATGGCTGGCTCAGGGACAGTGGGTTTCTTCCATGGAGTTGGTTGGAAGGCGAAATCCTGGAGTAGATATTTGTTCTGAGGCTTGAGTGGGGACTGGGGCTTGGTCACAGCTGTGCGAATGGGCTCCCGTTGGAAAGAAGTGCAAGCTGATGTTTTGTAGGTCGCAGGCCTAGGAGCAGCAGACTGAGGCACACTAGGGCAGGTAGTGCTGCTCAAATCTGGTCTAGATGGGTTGGTAGAAAGTGACCAAGCTGGTCTGGCAGGACCTGTCGAAGAAGCAGGAATTGGCTGGGATGAATTGAGTGCAGCAGGTTGAGCTGAGTTAGAACCAGGCCGGGCAGGGCTGGTCAAAGCTGGTCGGGACGGGTTGCTCGACGTTGGCTGAGCTGGTCTGGCAGGACCTGTCAAAGGCGCAGGAGTTGGTCTGGATGAGTTCACTGCAGTAGGCTGACCTGAATTAGAGGCAGGCCGGGCAGGGTTAGCCACAGCAGGCCGACGCTGTGCCAGGGATGGTGGCCTGCGAGGAACTGGTCGAGCTTGAGGCTTGTCCAAGTTAAGAAAAGGCAAAGGTACCAGCTTGACCTTGCCAGGTGGTGGCAGCTCATACTGAGATGGAGATGAACACTCTTTTTCAGCGCTGTCATCTGGTTTCTGGCATTTGACTTGAGATTTCTCAGGACCTTTGCCTTCACCCAAGGTATCCAACCATCGTTTGGTAGGTGGGGGTGACTGGTGGCCTTTAGGGTTGCTTGAGATTCCCAGGGCCCGGGAGGAAAACAGTTCAGTTTTCTTATCAGGCTTCTTCCCTAGTGCATGAAACACCTGCACAGATTCCAGCATATGCATACCTAGGCAGGTCCGAGGCTTTTTGAAGGTCTCCTGGGTCAGCTCAGGTTGATTTCTCTTCCTCTTCATCTTGGGAAATGTTGACTTCTCTTCTGCCTTAGGTTTGCTCCCTGACTGCTTACTCTCTTCAGCTTTCTTGGAGTTGTTGTCTTTGTTTCTTTTGTTCTTTTCCTGCCCATGGCTCTTAGTTGCTCGGTTCCTGCTGGACGCAGCTTTCTGAGGTTTGCTGTTAGAATGCCTGGCTGTGCTCGCAGGAGCCCTGTCACTGGCTGCCGCATTGCAAATACCCACTTCTCCCAAGCACACGCAGTCTGGGCTCTCGGGCTTGATTTTGGCCTTGGGAGCACCACTGATGGGCTCCGAGGCTCTATGTTTGTTCTTCCTGGCTTGATCAGAAGGAGCCTTAATGACACTTGCGTTTTCCTGTACCTCGTTCAACTTGATGTCTCTGTTATTTTGGGCTTTGATCTCCCCAGGCCCTTTGGATTGATCAAGGTCATCCAAGGGATGTAAGATCTGTGGAAGGTGAATATCCTCCACCAGTGTAGCAATGTCTGCAAAATCATCATTAGATTCAGTCCCATATTCAAGTATCTCTTGGTTTTTAAGACTGTAGTCAAGACTTAGGCTATTATCTCTGAGACCAGCATTTTCACAACCAGGCTGCTTTTCTGGGACTAGAGGATCAATGCAGGCCAGGAGCTGGTGAATATCAGGGGCTTCTAAAGGGAGCAGTGGAGAACCCTGGTTTTCTATTGGAAAATGGTAGGCATCGAGAGATTTTGAAAGGTTGTCTTTAATATCATCCAAATTATTATTCTCTTTCTGTTCTTGGCTTGGAGATGGAGCCAGTGCCAGGAGATTACTAGAACTCTGGACTGGAGCTACCATTGAAATGTCCCCAAGCGCAGCTGGTGGATTACTCTCGAGTGTCTGGATATTTCTGCTACTGCAGGCCTTGGGGAATTCTGGCATTTGTGGGAGACACAGTGTTTGGCTTGGAGGTTGCAATCCCAGGGATGACTCCATCCTCAGGGAACTCTCCATCGCTACAAAGGAATCAGGCATAGAAGTCAGTCCCTGGTAAGCAAGATGCTCCCAGTATCCCCAGTCACACCTCTTCCTACAATAGGGAAGGCATTTCTAGTAGCTCTTCTTAGGGATCATGGGCAGCGCCCTACACTGTGAGCTAGAGGGCAGCAGTTCTACTTCTTACTGGTGGTCATTTGATGTCGTCATTCCATGGTTTTCTTTGTATTTCACAGGGTTGTTGTGAATCAACTAAAAAGTAAAAGTGATTTTTAAAGTGTCTTAAAGCCCAGCATTCTCATAGAGAATCCTTTTTAACTCTCTCCACTGTCCTGAAAGAATAAGAACACTTCACACCACCAACTAGGAAAGGGAACGGAGCTCGTCCTGATGACATGTATCAGCACGGACCTTCTTAGCCGGCTTGCTTTGGATGTGATCTTGGACACAAGGTCTCAAATCCTGGCATAAACCAAGCGAGTGAGGGAAAGTGAAACCGGCATCGTCACAATAAGAGTTCTGAAATACCTTTACAAATAGACTAAAGCAATGAATCAGGGAAGGGAGTTCATTTCAGTGTGGTAGTGCAGGGGGGACTAATCAGGCAGGGCAGTGGGAAGGGTGGTATCCGTTGGTCCGCTCTTGGGGTTCTCACACATGGAGCATACATGGCTGTTATAGTGCCCCCCTTCCCATCTCTATCAGGTGTTCTCATAAAGACCCTGAAGTTGGAGACCACTCACTGAGGGTAGTAGTCCTTAAAGTCACAGCACTTAAATTCTACCTATCTGTGGACTCACCTCTTCCCAGCTTCAGATTGACCCTATTTTTGAAAGTTGACCTTATTCCTCTCCCTTCTTGCTGTGGGTACTCACCTTGAAAACTTGTGTGTGTGATGGGTTGAGCAGACACAGAGGAGTAGATTCCCGAGGTGGAGGCTGGTGGTATCACATTTGTGGGCTGGATCTCCTTTAGTACCATGACCAACTCTGGCTGATGGACAGAGGCTCTGCTCTCCGTGTAAGAAACAACGGAGCCATAGGATTGGAGGTAGGAGCCGAGTTCTCCTGATGGCAGAGGACCCAGTGGAACTTGATTATAGTAATATCCTTGACTTACTCCCTGGTAGGGAAGTGACAGGCTATGTCCCTGATTTGGAATATGAGAAGGTGCCACCTGAACAAGGCGAGCAGAAAGTGATGGACACAGAGAGGCCATGTTATTGGCATCTGAAGTGGTATCATACTGGGATGCCATAGACATGGAAGAAACACCTGTGTCCTGGCCAATGACAGTCACAGTGAAGTCTCTGAGTGATGATAACTCCTTTTTAGAGTCTCCTGTGATAGCCCACTCAAAAACACCAGGATTGCAAGCAGCTGAGGTAGAGATCTGGCTCCCGCCAGCACCTCCAGACAACACAGTTGCACTAGCATGTTGGTAAAGATAGGCGTTACTCATGAGTGGTTGGAAAGAGGTCCCAGAGGCTGATGGTAGTAGCCATGCGGAACTGACGGCTGAAGCAGGGACTCTGGAGAAATTGCAGACACTTCCTGTTAGGGAGGCTGCATTGTTCACTACAGGAAGAGAGAGGTGTGGAGAATCTGAATTTCCAGGGAAAGGTGGAATTTGGAAATTCTCTGTAGGGAACAAGACAGTGATGAAAAAAAAATTAATGAGATTGATGAACTCTCACTATGTTTGAAGAATACCCTTATCTTAAAATTGTTGCTATCAGTAAGCTTCTAATACTCATTGCAATATCACAAATCAAACAGTTTATGATGGTTGAAAATACTGAGCATTTGCAACTCTCTGTATTAAGTGCCTTTGCTCCCAACTTGGCAAAAATGTGCCAACGACCCAAGTTGTGTGGTTCACATATTGTTCTTCAGACTAGAAGCAACCTCTCCCTGCCCTACCATTCTCTTGAGCCTGCCCTAGTGTTGATTTGTATGCTATTTCCTAGAATTGAAGCATTTAAGAACCAGGAGTCTTTAGAGAACCTGTGTTCCAGCATTCTCATATTATTAGTGAGGAAACTGAGGCTCAGAGAGGTTAGATAGACTTGTGATGTCATTATGTTAGTGTCATCCCAGGTTACATAGCATCCTGACTGCCTTGCCAGGACTGTGCTCGGAGCATTACACAGCCACAAACTGGGAGCAACACAGCTTCTAACAGCGGTGGGTTTTTTTGTCCAAGGGTAAAAAGTATGGCTATTACCATTATAATCTTCAGTGTCTCATGTTGCCTGCCCATGTTATACTTAAAATTCACATGTAGCTCAGTCCAGCTGGTAAATATAAAGGGTTATTCTCACCCTCTTGAAACCTCATTTCTCATCCGTTCTCAAAGTGACTATGTGAGAGTATGTTTCTCAAGAAGTGTTTTTTGAAAGAAAAATATTATTTAAACTCTCTGAGCTTTAGGCTATTCATCTATAAAGTGCTTATAATAATAACAACAGCAATAATTCATACATGAACAAGTGATATATTACATAGGATGCTTAAGTTCTTGAAAGTCAAAGAGAAAAACTGTGAAAAACATATCACAGAACTAAAAAGATATGTATATTAATCAAAATTGAGGTGCGCAGTAAGGATCAAAGAATAATAAATTTACTAATAAATAAAGTTCTGTTTTACATATTCAATACTATAAAAGTGAATGTTGTATTTTATTTCAGTGACTACTATAATCAAAATACAGCCCGGGATGAAAGGTGATTTTGAAGGAATTCCCAGCTAGTACATAGGGACAGAGAAGACAGTAAAAATTGCTTAACAAGTAGAAAAATGCAGTAAATGTGGATGTAGAGGTAACCCCAATATAGACAAATATTTCAGTAAATTCAGCTAGCTATGAAGTGGAGAGCCAAGTAAGTGTAAACGAATTCCATTATTGTGCTCATTCATGTTTATCTGAATATTACCCAGCAAGTAACAGATAGTGAGTCCAGTAGAAATATATATTCCAATTAACAAAACCACATAACAAACACAGAAGAACACTTAAAAGTATCATGAAGTTTCTTATATTTATCTTAAAACCTAGAATAGAATGGCCTTCAACATGTAAGAATGTGTTGTACCCAAAGCCTTCAAAACCATCATTGCTAGATTCCAATTAAAAAAAAAAATCTTAATGTAGGAATCCTCAACAGACTCCACAAAACTGTTTATAGATAAATGTGAAATTGAAGATGTGGGGCTTGACTTTTCTTTTTCAGCTTAGGGAACTAAGATTTAAAAAGAGATGATGGCTGTTTATCAGTGTGTTTTCTGTGTTAGGAAGAAAATAACTGCAAAGGCAAAAACCAGCTTTGTCTCAGAACATACTTATCACACAAAAGAATTAGTCTTTCTGATTCAAGTTAGGATATATCATTTAAAAATATCTATTTTTATTAGACTAAACATCTACAAAGTTTCAAAATTAAAATAAAGTGCAACACTGAAAATGCTTTTTCCTCCAGGGCCCTAGATTACTAATTTTATAGTTTTATGTTTATAGGAAACATAATGTCTAAAATATAGTTTTTAAATGTTTACATCCAACTGTCAAATGCCATCTGTTTTCAGAGAGGTGACAGAAAAACACACACAATGGAATACAACATTTTTATAACCTCCTTTGCCCAGTGATAATCTACTCTGGCCTTACTTCCCTTCCTAGTCTATTAACATAAGCATTTGCTAAAAATCACATTTATTTTGCCCTACTCTGTGCAGATTTTACCCTATGCTATTTCTGCTTTAATTTAAAATCTTTGGTTTCCTTTAACATTCCATTACAAATTACCATTTTTGCTTGAGAGCTCCTCACGCTCTCCTCCTTCATTCTTAAGAGTTTCCCCTCCCTCTCGGTTTCTCCTGCTGGCCTCTGCTGATAAATATAGTCGTAAACTTTCTTACATTTTAATATTTTCCTTCCTATTCCCTAGTCCTCTTCATCCTCTCTACCTTCTTTCTCTTTTCACCTAGTTTAGGCAGAAAACTCCAAAAACCAGTATATATTACTTCTTCAACGGCACTAAATTTAAAATACCAAAGTAGGAATATTAGTGGTGGGAGAACATTACACATAACACACCCTATATATGTATATATTGCTAGTTTTCTCTATCACCTATGTTTTCTCTCTGTATCTGTTGAATCTCTCACAGGAAGTCTTGATTTCACTTTTTATAGGGGTGTCCTTTAAGATTCAGTATTAGAAAAAAAGGGATTAGAAAGAACAAGAAAGCTAACATTAATTATTACAATAAACATTAATGTAATAGATGAGGAAAAACAGATTTTGTGAGACATTCAGTTACTTGTCCAAAGACACATAGCTAGTAAATGTTGAAATCAAAACTAAAATTAACTCTCCAGATTTTTAGATCAATACTTTTCCCCCTTATCCATGCTATTTTGACTTAACTCCTAAATTTAGAGACAAAAAATATCTAATGAAAAGCTTTAAAAATGTTTCTTTCCCTACCTGGCATGCTGAGAGAAGAGGAAGTATCAACTGTAGACGCAAGGGATGTGGAGACAATACCAGATGGCTGATCGGCTGGAGCCAAAGAGCGCATGTGTCCAGTACGAAGGCCACTGGTCACACTGGTCACTGGTCACTGGTTACTGGTCATTGGTCAGTTGCGATGATCCAAATGTATTTACAAACAACTCCATGGAAACCCCAAGATTCCACCAGGTGGAGGTAGGTTTGGTGGGAGAATGATGTCACAAAGCAGGCAGTTTGAAGAGATGAGAGAGCCAATAGGGAGTCAGATTCCCAACAAGAAGACAGGATTGGGTGGAGGGAGTGTGAGGGGAGCGAAAGCAACACCTAAATGGCTGAGCTCTGGGGACCGATGGGGAAGTCCACAAGGCACAGGTCAAAGTCTCGCTGTCCCCAGGCTCTCACGTTAGGGAAAGAATCACGTCCATGTTTCTCATAGCCGTTCGTTAATGCCATCGACTAGTAGTGAAACTTATATTCTCTATAGTATATGGTATAACATCCATTTATCTTTATATATATTATTAACATCCTCAGGAAGAAAGAAACGGACATCTAGGTTGCACAGTTATGGTTGTTCTGAATGGGAAGTTTTATCAGACCATCTGATTAGTGAATTTACTACAGCTTTGGAGGAGCAGAGAGAAGGGCTTAGGAGCTCTTTCCTGTAACTTGGTTGAGGGTAAAATGAAGTTTGTTGAGTGCATAGGGTGGAGCATGACGTGGTCCAAGGCTCCCCGCTTTCAGCCCCTTCTCCTTGGACCTTCCCTTCCCTTCCCTGGGCTGGGCTGGGCAGGGCCTGTTTGGACTCGCATCTCTCTTCTGCTCTCCTTTCCTTTTCCTTCTCCATTCTCGACACCGTTTCTGAGGGGGGCTTTGATCCTGCATTCTCACTCTCGTGGGTGATGCTTCTGCCAACTTCGAGCAGCTGGTTCTTCCCTTCGGTGTCTGAGGCGTCCCCAAATGGTGTCTGCCCATGAGAAGCAAACACCAAAGAGCTAGGAGTCAGCTCGTTGCCAACCTTTCCTCTCCCAGCCATGGGTTGCAGTCCTCTCGACCAGAATTTGCCACCTGTGGCTCCTTGGCCCATGAAGCAATGCTGCCATCCTGTTCTTTTACACGGGCGAGGCATTCACGTATCTCCCCTTCTCTTCTCACGTAAAGTGTATCCGGTGTGGCAGTTACGGTAGTCTCCTCCCCCCTTGCAAACAGCCGCTGTAGAATTTTAGGCCTCTAGGATTCTCTGTCCGCCATGTTGGGGTGCAAGGCCAGGCGGAAATGAACAGGAGAATAGTTAGAGCAAGTCAAGGACATTCACAGGGAATAGGGAAGGGACAAGGGGAAAGTGTACGGAAAAAGGAGATTCGTGTGGATTTTTCGGTTTCTGTGAGGAACACGTTGACACACTGTGGCATCAGTGTGTATTAACAGAACAGACGGTTTACGTATTTACAATATCAGCTAGGCAGTGCAGCCACTGCCAGAAGTTCCATCCGTTAAAGAGAATAATCTTGAATGTATTTTCACTTTCCTTTATGTCATATTACCTCATTTGTCTCATTCAATGGTATGTTTGTAGAGTACAGGTTGCCTCTATGCCCTGTATCAATGCTTTGCTTTTCTCCAAATGTTTTTTCCCAGTCAAATTTTTAAAGATTCCGTCACTGTAAGACCTATCGCATGTTTTCCCTTTCATGACTCTATTTAGTAGCATGATGACCTTACTTGACCTCAAGGGTATTGAGGAGAAACTTAAAAAGAGGTGTGTGAAAAAGGCACTGCAGTGAGTTGCGCTGTGCGCCCAGCCTAAGGGAGAGATGTGAGCAATCAGCCGCCTTGGCCTGGGTTGCCTCTGTTTCTCTTCCCCTGGCTAGTGCTGCTCACGCTAACCACTCTTGTGGCTGAGTGAGGCCGAGTTGCTCATGATCTGTCCAGCGTGTGGCAAAAGAAGCTGTACTGTTGCTCGTGTGGAAAATAATACAATAATAACTAACACAGGAATTAACTCTGTTTCATACACTCACAGCTGGAAACCTGCATTTGTCCCCCCCGCTCATGGGTTAAGCTGCTTTTGGGGAGGAAACATAGGGATCTCGTCATTTTTTTTAAATGGTAAGCTTTAGGACATGCCTAGATCAATCTACCTCAGGGCTCTTTAGTGCCAACGTGTAGAAAGTTTGTGATGCAAGAGCCCACAGGAGGATGGCCCATAGGTGGAGTCTGCAAATAGACATATGTCCTTTATAAGCCTACTTTTGCTATTATGACGTAAGAGTTTTTTGAAAACGAGGTATGATGCTTCTCTGAGAGAAAATGGTGAAGGGTGTTGCAGTGTAAGGACGTGGCTTGAATTTAAAAATTGTTTGAAGGTCTTCCCCATAAGTTTCCTATCTCGCAGACTGCCAACTTCCATGTGAGTAGGATGTAATGTGAAGCTAAAATATATGCCAGACCAGTCTCTCATTTTTCTGTGTTCCCATGGGATCAAGGGAATCCATGGCTACTGCAGTTTAGGAAGCATCGTGTAAGATGGGAGCGTGCGGTAAGATAAATCCTGGCAACAGTAAAATGTTTCCATGTTAAAATACTCCGTTCCCACATCCAGTTCTGTCTAAACAAATTCTTAATTTGACCTTCACTCTGTGCCCAGCCTGTATACCAATTTGGTCTCCATAGTTCGGGGCCCTTAACTTTCGCTTGAGCACTCAGCATCATCTTATCTTGTAAGAGCATGTTCGGTGTAGGAGGAGGAACGTAGAGAAGTTTAGTCCAGCACTCTGAAACTCAGTGTCAGGCTCTACCTTGACCTCAAGGCTTCCTTTTAAGGTTAGGGTACTGTCTTGTCCCACAGACCCACTTCCTGCCTTTTGAGCCCATCGGGATAGTTAGGTCTTGTCGTGATGAGACATACTCAGTCCATCTACCAATGGGCCCTTTGTTCCTTTCCCTTTCTTAAGTCCTCACCTAAGGACCTGCTGATTGATTTCAGAGAGAGGAGAGGGAGGGAGAGAAACACGGATCTGTTGACCTTTGTGACACCCCCACTGGGGTCCACACCTGCAACTTGGGCATGTGCCCTGCCCAGGAGTCAAACCCATGGCCTAGTGGAACGATGCTCCAACCAGTGGGTTCACACCATGCAAGGCTTTCACATTTCATTGCCTTAAAGACTGGAATCCCTAAAGTCGCTACCTGGTAACTGGGGCCCTACCAGATACTGGTAGATTATAGTGTCCACCACCACTTACCTGTTTGGTGCTCCAAATACCCTTTTCATCTATATTTTCCATTCTTTGTTGGATTGACTCCAATCCAAAGGCCTACTCTTTACTAGCTCCCATACTTTCTGAAAACCTTAATGTGCCTATGTCCAGATTTTCTTGTTTCAGCTCGAACCGAGTTTGCTCCGACGTCAAGCTGTGTCTTTTAGCGAATTGGGAATATATGACCGATATTGCTCTTCCAGTTTCTGATAGATTTTGGCACATTTCATATATTGCCAAGTATGTAGGTATTTGTACCAATAATATGTTTAGTCCACTACACTCCAACTGTGTATTTTTTCAAAATTCCAAACGAGTATTTCATGTTTTAGCACCAAATTGGAAAGTGCCTAATTGTAAGTTTGCGAACTGTGCTGTGCTAGCCCACATATTCTTGCAAATAGCAATTTCCTAATATTAACCCATTTTTCATGGTGTGGACGTTTCCAGAATTTTAAGTGCTCGTGGATATAAACTTGGTTAGAACATGATTGTCCCCAAAACGTTAAAACTAGTGATCTTTTTACCTTTCGATGCAATCATGTCTTCAATCATTGACCTTTGTGACACTCATTAGACCCAGATCTCAAACGGTTGTGACGATTAGTAGGAGTGTATATAAGGTACTTTCAGAAATCAGAAACTAAAAAGTAAAGAATGAAAAACCTTTGCTAGTATAGTGATCTGCAGTTTAATCTGGAATGTGGGTGTCTGTTCTGCCTTCAGACCTACAGCAGGACATGCTGTCCTTTGCCGTTTCGCCGGTGGTGGAATTGAGAGGTTTTCTAACAGATACAGGTCTCCATGCCTGACGCTGTGTGGAAAACTGAGATCTGAGCTTCACTCTCATGTCTCTCAGGTATTGTTATTTTCTAAAGCGTAAGCACATAAAACCTGACACATGATAGGAACCATTAAAAGCTTCATTGTGAGTGGGAATATAGGTTAAGGCTTTATTTTGGGGGGATAATTAAGCAGTATCTTTCACAGTTTTAAGTTTGCATATCCTCCATTCCAGAAATTCTATTTTTAGGAATTTAGATATAGGTGTATAGAAGTTTAAGGATGTTCACATTGCAGCCTGTGTGAAGTGGAGGAGGGAAAAACTGAAAATGAAACTGAAAGTGCATCGGTATTGGACTGGCTCTATAAGTTATGGTACTTATTACAACCAGTGGATTACTATGTGACCCATTACAAACAATAGAATATACATTTAAGTGGACTGAATTGCCAAATTTTTTGTCGATACATCGTAAGGTATGTAGACAGTGTGCTGCTTTCTTATCAAATAGGCGATATCCATATGTGTAGAAATAAATGTTTACATACACTATTCAGAGAGTGTGAACGTAAACACTTGGAAGGTATCTGGCATGACCACTCAAGGAGCCGGAGGCGGGGAACTTGGCTGTTCTTTCCACGTGCTGCAGTATTTGAATTCGGAAGGGTACCTGCAGGAACTGAAGGACCTGTACTACCGGCCTCCGGCTGAGGAGGGCACCCTAACCCCCAGAGTCCTGTTTGCTGCTCAAGTTTTCAACCGGCCGGCCTGGTGATATCATCACCAAGGGCCGCGGCGCTTGCGCACCAGCAAGGAGGTGGGGTAAGGGGTGGAGCTGGGTAGGTTGCTGAGTAGAAGCTTCCGGTGGAGGGTTCTGTTTTGACTTGGACTGAGTAGAAGTCGGGGCTCTGGCGCTCTTGGCACTGGCTCAGCGTTATCTTGGGTCCTACTTTAGCCAATGGCATCGTGGCCGCGGCGGCGGGCCGAGGGACGCGTGTTTTCTGGACGTTCCAAGGCCAAGAAGGAAACTGCATCCCTGAAAGGTAATGTGCCTTGGCAACAGGGGCGTGGCCCAACGTAGTAGTAGCTCTGAAGTCTGAGCTTCACCTCTTGCGGTCCCTGGCTGTGCCCGTGGTCGCCGTGCGCTTGGCCCGTCCGTCCAGCGCTAGGAGACTCTGACCCTCTCACTGCCCCGGGCACGGTAGCTGAAAGAGACCGCCTTGTGCTTTCCCGATTTCTCCCAGCCTTTTAAAAGCGAGGCTCTGGCCATTGCTTCTCGGGTAAATGGGAGGGACGGCTTTCTTAGATGGGACTGTCTGTTGGGGATAGCCATTAATTACCAAAATAGAGTCCCCCTTAATTCTAGACGCTGTGTTCTTGTGGCATGGAAACTGTGAGTAACGAACACGCAGTTTGAGTGACAAAGCGCACCAGTGGCGCTGAACTTCCCACCGAAAACGTGGGTTTGTCGTGTTAACAGAGATCACAGCGGGCATACTGTGGGGCTTCCTAAGAGGTCTCATTGGAGAGATCTTTTTCAGTGGGTTCGAATGATTCATGTTGAGGCTTTGCTCATATGTTCAGTGAACTCTTCTTTGTCCTTGAGACCTTCCTTTTCTCCTACTCATACCCCATTAAGTCCCCTTGATTTTGTCTCCTGAACATAGTTTGACAGCATCCGATGACAGAACCTGCCGGATCTGTCGCAGTTAGGTCCTAACTGGTGTCCAAGTGTCGGTCTATCTACTCTAGTTTCCTTCGAATCCATTCTTCACAGAGGAATCTTTTTAATAGGGAAATGGGAACATTGCTCATAAACATCTCTCAGAAATGTTGCTTCAAGAGTAAACGCGAAGTCTTTACCGTTTAAGATTCTGTGCTGTGTCGAATGCAGCCTGCTTCTTCAGCCCCAACTTGTGCCCCTTTTACCCTCGTTTTCAGCGCCTCGGATATACTGAATGACGCTTCGTCAGTTCCGATCATCTGACAGGAGTCAGCTCAAGTGTTCCTTTTCAGGGTGGCTGCTAGCATTGGGTGGAGTTCAGAGTCCCTTTTCTGTCCGGCTTCCTTTTAAAATAGGAACTCAGAATTCCCTCCTGCTCTAATTTGCTGGCATGAGTTGTATGAGGACTCAAAATAAAGTGTGAAGGGAAAGAATTGAGTTTAAACTATTTCCGTCAACAGGTATGTATTAAAGGCGCTTCAGTGTTCAGGCCCGGGCTAGGTTTTATCAGGGATATAGACGTTCTGGCCCCTCTGGTTTCAGATCTGCCTTATTTGTTGAGACGTGTGTAGTGTTCCGTTGCCTTGTATCTGTTTTCTAGAGGGGGTGGCAGGAAGAGGGAAGCACTGTAGTTTGGTAGGTGGGGGCGAAATGGTGGAGCATCCAAATGCGGAGCAGCGGGAAGGGACCAAGGTGTCTTCAGTCTGTGCCAGGGAGACAGGCTAAGAACATTTGGCTAACAGAATACGTGTTAACAGGTGGAAAGACTATCTCCCAGTTGGACAGAGGATGCCTGGGACTCGTTTTATTGCTTTCAAAGTTCCTTTGAAAAAGGTAAGCAAAAAGTAACCCAGTATCCTTTCAGAAATCTGAATTTACCGTGGAGATCACTGATTCTCCATCCTGTCATACTCCACGTTCTCTTTAGCCCATACCTTGGGTTTCGCCCTTTAGTTCCATGAATGAAATTCATTGATAAACTCAACCTACTTGCATACTTAGTTTTAAGGAAAAAAATCAGTGCATCGCTCTAATTATGAGAGGACCCCCCTGAAATCCGATATTTACTTCAAAAAGTGTACATTTAATCTCATATGTTTAACTTTAGTCACCTTCAAAGTACTCCATGTGGCACAACACACATTTCGAGACTTTTTTCCACCTCTCAAAACAGTGTTTGAGCTCGTCGATTTTGATACCTCTTAGTGCTTCTGCCATTTTTTGTTCTACCTCTTCCAAATCGGCACAATGTTTCCCTCTGAGGACTTGTTTCTGCAGGGGAAACAAACAAACAAACAAACAAAAAACCATGTCACTCCTGGTGCGATCGGGAAATGGGGAGGGTGACACAGGGGTCCTGCCGTTAGTGGTCAGCACGGTGGGGGCAGGTACGGCCGTAAACCTCCCATGATGAAACGGCAAAGGTCTGAAAGATCCTTCAGAAAAAATTCAGTGGAGCCAAACACAGTCTCTCACAACGACGCCAGCTGGTGCACTGATACAGATGTGTTCCTAGAACAGTCACCTAGCGGGGGAAGCTTGTATAATTCAAGGGATAAAGAAAATAATTTATCAGAAAGTATTGTGTATTTCCATTTCACTATGCGAATTATTTATGCATGAGTATAGTAGAAATAAAGTAGCTGGTGACTTGCACCAGGAATGCAAAAACTGCAAACTCCGGCTGATTTAGGTGGGTCCCATTGCCTTAATGATAGGCGTTTCCGTGACAGTGACCAGCTCTGAGTAGATTTCCGAATAAAACCCAGTTCGTTCTTCACTTGGTTATTAATATGGTGATTACTATTTTGGAGAATTCACTATACATTAAAACTGCAAAATAATTCAAAAACAAAAACTCTTTGTTTATTTGTGAAGTGGAGTTAGTTTCTAAGGCTTAGATAATTACCAACAGCTGTTTCACCAATGTGACAGTTGAGGAGGATACTCAGTAGTCATTCAAGTATGAGACACATTTGCAGGAGCGTTCTGATTTTGACAAAATGTCTAGCATCCATGACCGTACCTACTAGATGGCAGTAGGGCTCTTTGGGCCCAGCATCACAACGGAAAAAATGCCGTGGATCAGCATGGCAGTTCTAGGATTTCAGCATGGAAATTCTGAAAATTGTGGGGGCTTTTTTTTTCTTTTCTTCTGTTTTGAACTAAGAAGGGAATACGTGGGGAAAGCATTGGACTGATGTAAAAAAAGGTGAGAAGCAGTTCCATGTCTCATTCAACTTCCCAGCATAGCACGGATTAGCATCAGAAAAGGCCAACCTTAAATGTATTGGGAATTTATTTAAATTGTGACCCATAGGTACGGGTTCCTTATTCTCCTACTGTGTCACTTGTTCCACTTCTCTGGACTCTAAAATTTGTTACTGCACAAAGATAAACATGTGGTTCTTATGCACATTCGTGAAGACCAAGCTAGGATCTGACATACAGGAAGTATAAACAAATGTGTATGAATGAATAAATGGACTCCCTACGCACATTTGCAGTGCCTGTGAGTTTTCTGCTCTCTTCCTCCTCCTCTCTCCCCAGTTTTTCTGACTGCCCACGTCCCTACTCCATGACCGCTAACAGTGTTCTCCTGAGGTCCTGCAAGGGTCTGTCCTTAGCCCCTCTCCTGGCAGTACATGAGGAAGGGAGAAAACAGGAAGGCTCTTTCGTTTCCTTTCCTCCACACCGCCGCGGATCTTTCCTGCATGGCGTCATTATAAAGAGCCTCTTTTAGCTTTGTGTACGTAAGAGATTTTATTCCGTTGGGATGCTGAAGATACCATATGCCACCACCAGGCCGTATAACCACTCCCAGTGTAGTACCTATTCATGCAGTAGATTAGGGAGATGAGTTACCCCTTGCCGAAGTGAAATGGGACAGGGGTTTTCTGTGCGTTTTATGGAAGTCACCCAGGGAGAAGTCACCTCAATACTCGACAGTTACTTCTTAAGCACAGTGGAGTAGAAAATAGACTACGTTAAGTGTCAAATATATGCCGTGCCAAGAAATACCTAGGAATTCACAAGAGGGGAAATGATAACAAGGTTAATGAAGGAAGGCTTCCTAAAAGGTTGTGACTTAATTTAGTGATAAAAGATTAGTCATTGTGGCTCTGGCCAGTGTGGCTCAGTTAGTTGGAGCGTTCTCCCTGAAACTGAAAGGTTGTGGGTTCGATCCCCGATCGGTGCATGTACAATCCATGTTTTCCTCTCAAGTCCATGGGTTACTCTTCCTCCTTCCTTTCTCTCTCTCTCCCCTCCCCCCTTAACCTTTGTTCTAAAAGCAATGAAAAAGAAAAGTGTCCTCAGGTGCGGATAAATAAATTAGTGTTCAGATAGCTGGGGATGATCATTGATGCATCAGCTCCAAGTCTTCAAGGAACTGACTGGAGAGATCGTATCCCTTGCCATTAATTTACTCAGTTTCTTCAAACTTTTACAGTATTATGTGGAAGGCAACATCGTAAATCTGTTGAATCTCCCAAAGTTAATTCTTACACTTGACTCTTTTCAGATAGTCTGGTTCTAAAACTCATATAGAAAAACAAACACAAAAAGCTAGGAGAATTTTGTAAAAGCAGAACAATGGTGGAAGGGGTTCATGAAGCGCTCCTGGAATTTAAGCCCCATAAAAAGTGTACTGGAGGACAGGAGAGCTTTGGGGCAGTGGAACTCTTCTGTGTGATGCTATAAGGGTGAATACATGTCACTATAAATTGGTCAAAACCCATAGAGTTACAAGGCAAAGAGTCACTCATAATGTAAACTGTGGACTTTAACAAACGGTCAGTGTGGGTCCAGTGACTCTACTGAATGTGCCACACTAGTATGGAACGTGGATGTTTGGGAAGGCTGTGTGGGGCGAAGGGAAGATGGTGTAAGTGGACACTCTGTACTTTTCTGTTCAGCTTTCCTGGGAACCTAAGTGTCCTCTAAAAACTGGTAATAGCCATTAAAAAAAAAGAAACACTGTATTGTTGGCACATGAATTACCAATTAGAACAGTGGAACAGGGTATGCAGATAAGCCAAATACAGAAAAAATAATTTAGCGATAAAATCCATGCTTCATTTACAGGGTCTGGCACAAATAACACCCCTTTTTTATTACAAGATCTTCTATTACAAACCATAAGCATGTTATTCTGGAACATAACAATTTCACACTCATGCACACCATATGACATTTTAGGTGAAGTGTTCAAATGAAAACTATAAATTATTACACCCATTTTATTCCCCTACCAGCCACACTCAGGCAGGCGTTAACTTCCGCCAGACCCTGTGTGTTCACACCTGGAAGTATTTTTAAGGGCTGGTTCACAGGCATTGGCGTAGAGCCGGAGACACAGTGGTGGACAAAATGGACGTGTTCCCTATTTTCTTCCCTCCAGTCTCTCTGGAAGGGAGAATTGTAATATTGCTTGTAAACCCAGAGAAGTGAAGGCTTTCCTTTGAATCTTAGTGTGTGTCAGCATCACAGGGCTTGAATAAGTGGATCGTATAACAAAGGATTCTCAACACACATTGGCTGTTTTGTATTTCATTCTCTGTGACAGAGTTTTGAAGAGAGACTTGCTCCGGAAGAACGCTTTTCTCCCTTGGATCTTTTCACCAAAATCCAAGAACAGAATGAAGAACTTGGACTGATTATTGATTTAACATATACTCACCGCTATTATAAACCAGAGGTAAATGGAAATGTTAACCGAAGAGAACCTTCTTTCTGATAGTCTAATAATTCATAGTAATTAGTAGTTATCGCTTCAGGCTAATATGAATCCAGGCCTTCTTTCATGGGTTAACAGTTGACAAAGGGAAACCAAGTGGTTTCCTGAGTTAAACATTTTGAAATGCTGTCTCAAAGGGAGATCGAAGACATGAATTAAACTCTAGTGTTTGGCAGTAGGCTCTGTGTGTCCTTAAGAAAGTCTACAAGCTTCCGTGTTCTATATTTTGGAAAAGAAGTAAACGTTCAGTAATAATGGTAGTAGGCTAATAGGAAAGAAAGGACTATTCATTATGTCTTTTATTTATTTAGTTCGTTATTTTTAAATCATGTTTAGTCTATTAGAGTTGTCTTAGTTTTTTCCCCCTTCGCCCTCCTCCACCCATCCCACCCCCACCCCTGCTCCCACAGTCCGTTCCCACTCTGCTGCCCATGTCCATGGGTCGTTCATCCATGTTCTTTGTCTAGTCCCTTCCCCTTCTTTCCCCCATTGTCCTCCATCCCCATCCCCTCTGGTCACTCTCAGTCTGTTCCATGTTTCCATGCCTATGGATTAATTTATTCGTTAGTTTTTTGTCGAATGGATTCCACTTGTAGGTGTGATCATATGGGATTTTACTTTCACTTGACTGGCTTATTTCACTTAGCATAATATTCTCCAATATCACCCATTTTGTTGCAAAATGTGGCAGTTCCGTCTTTCTTTTTTTTCCTAAATGCAGATTGATTTTATTTACTCATTTTTTAAAATGTCAAAATCCATTATATAGTATTGAAAAATTTAAATTTATTATAAAGTCCCAGCAGTTAAAACAGCATGACACCGGCACAAAAATAATCAAGTAGATCAATGAAATAAAATAAACATTGTAGAAACAAATGTATACATCAATGGGGAAAGGAAGCCTATTCAAGAAATAAGGTGCATGGACTACTGTTACTTGAAATAAAACAAATATGGAGCCTTATTTCACACATTACACCAAAAATATTCAGGAGAGTTTAAAATCAATATGTAAAATATAAGGAGTTTTAGGAGAAAATACAAAATAATATTTTTCTTACTGTGAAGTAAAATATTCAAATCCAGAAGCTATAAAGTAAAATACTGACAATATGACTATATTAAACATTTAAGACTATACAGTAATACACATAGAAAAATAGTTAAAGAACAAGTGATGGAATAGGAAAGTATTTGCGACACATCTATAAAAGGGTTTATAGTTTTTTGGGTTTTTCTGGACAAGATTCTACAAACATTTACTCAAGAATGGATAAAGAATACCAAAAAGTCATTTAAAGTTAAGAATAATAGAAATAGGCAAGAAATACACAAAAGCAGGCTTAGTTTCAACAAATAGTAAAGGAACAATTAAAATAACACATCATTGTCACAACCCGATTAATAAGTATTAAAAATTTTGGCAATATCAAGTATTGGTGACTACGAAAGAAACTGAGTATTCAAAGACTCTTTCCTCATCTTATAGGAGTCCCTTTAGCATATTTTGCAGTGCTGGTTTGGTGGAGGTGTATTCTTTTAGCCTTCTTTTGTCTGGGAAACTCCTTATTTCACCTTCCATTTTAATTGAGAGCCTTGCTGGGTAGAGCAGTCTTGGTTGCAGGTCTTTGCTTTTCATGACTTGGAATATTTCTTGACATTCCCTTCCGTCTTGTAATGTTTCTGTTGAGAAGTCAGCTGCCAGCCGTATCGGGGCTCCCTTGTCTGTTACTACCTATTTCTCCCTTGCTGCCTTTAGGATTCTCTGTTTGTCTTTGATATTTGCCATTTTAGGGATGATGTGTCTTGGGGTGGGCCTCGTTGGGTTCCCCTTGAATGGGACTCTCTGTGCTTCCTGTACTTGTGTGACTTTTACTCTCTTTGAATTAGGGAAGTTTTCCATCATTACTGTTTCAGATGGGTTCTCTGTCCCTTCCTCCTTTTCTTCTCCTTCTGGTATCCCTATGATATGGATACGATTACGTTTCAGGTTATCCTGCATTTCCGTCAACGTCTCTTCCTTCTTTTTGAGTCTTTTTTCATTTTCTTGTTCTTTTAGGGAGCTTTTTTCTACCTTATCCTTCAGCTGGCCGATTCATTCCTCTGCTTCACCTAGCCTGCTTTTGATTGCTTCTGTGTTCTTCAGTTCAAAAATTGTATTCTTCACTTCCTCCTGTCTCTTATTGATTGTTTCTATGTCCTTTTTTGTGCTGATACAGTTTGCAGTAAGTTACTGATACTTTTCTGTTATATTCAGAACTACAGGATTTTTATTTAATTTGTTCTGGCTTTTATCAATACATACTTTCTCCCGCCCCAAGAATACCGGTTCTTAACAGTGCCTGAAATTTGCTCTATACCAGTTCTTCTGATTCTGTCGCCCTTTAAATGTAAAATATTGGGTAGAATTATTTCCGCAATTTCTAGTTACATATGCATTCATTCACATGAATTTTGCTTCCCATTTTATTGGCTCCATTCTATGGTTTTAATGAAAATGTAGTGATAATTGTTGGTTGAAGCAGCTTTGGAGAAAAATGGCTCTTTTATCTGAATGATCGACAGACTGAGTTCATTATAATCTCTTGTTTTATATTCCGGCTCTTCTAATTAACTTTTAATTGTTTCCCTGCAAATGAAATAATATACGTTTTCATGGTTTTGCCTTATAGGACTTACCAGAAACTATTCCTTACTTAAAAATTTATACGATCGGGCATCAGGTGCCTGACGATGACACTATTTTTAAATTTAAATGTGCTGTTAATGGATTTTTGAAAGAAAATGAAGATAACGGTGAGTTGTTCTTTTTCTTACGTGAACTTTGGAATGCATTTTGAACGGGGTTGGGGATTTTTAATATTCTTAAGTGCTCCTAATGAAACTGTGGTATTTCATAGTGTGGACATATCCGATGGTGGTAATTGAGTTAGGTGTTTGTCCTTTTGTGGTTACAAAGAAGCAGTTTTGTTTGGAAAGTGAGTTTAGTGGGAAAAATCAGCCAAACTAGCCGATTTCTTTTCTAAATATTTGCATGGGAAATATATAACGAAAGAAAAGGGTCCTTTTGTCTTACTTACTGGTTAAGAGGTGATTAGCGGGTGGAAGGAGAGGTCGAGATCTCAGCGTGTCGGAGGGTGTTTAAAAAACCCAAGCAGAAGGCAGCGGTGGGAGCGAGGCAGAGCCCCGGAGGCAGAGGCGAACGGGGTGGGCCGGAGTGTTGCTGCTCTTTTCGCACTTGGGGTGCAAGTAAGGAAGGTCATGGCCGCCTCGTGTTCTTAGTGCTCAGTCGGGAAGAACTAAAATAGGCCGGTGTTTTCTTGTTCCTGCTTGAAGATCTCCCTTCAAGCAGCTCTTAATAGCTTCTGAATTTCAAAGAATCGGTTGTCTTTTTCTGGCATCTGACTATGAGAGGGAACATGACGTTTGCCACATTTTAAGTCGGAGGAAACTTTCTTCTTTGGAAAGCCACACACACTCAGGACTAAGTGTTCACTTTGTCCTCTTTCTAAACTTAGCCTAAGGAGCATACACTTAATTAAGTAAATCTGACATAGAACTGTAAATATAAATGTAAATAGGAATATAAGTATGAATATAACTAAGCAGGGAGTAGAGGAGAAAGAGTAGAGGTAGATATGGGAAGATAGGGGATGGAAGGAAAGAGAGATGGAATCAGTGGGTTTTAAGATATATTTTCGAATTGTTACCTGTTCGGTTAATGTCGGCACTGGTTCTTCGGTATCTTAAGCCCTGATCACAGCTCTCCCCGGTACTTCTCATCTTGAGAGGTTGGACTTTGCCTGTGATAGCCAGAACGTACAGGCTCCTTTGTGTGGAGCAATAGTACGGTGTTCTTCAGTTTCCATGAGGGCTGGAGATCCATGTGAGTGAACGAGAACGTGTTTGTAAGCGTTGGTTGTTCACACGTTACACCAAGTGCAGTCGGTTGCATAGGGCGGCTCCACGTTGGTCTCCTGCTTGCATTGCGCTGACTCCTGTGTCCTGCAGCGCTTCTTGCCATTGCGGTCTCAGGACCTGCCCTGTGATCCTTTGGCTACTGTGCTGCAAGCCCCTCCCAACAGATATGAGGCTCACTGATGAGGAGGACCCTACACAATCCATTCCCTAGAAGTGGTAGACTCAGAAAAACGAATCGATCGGTAAGCACTTGAGAGGCTTTTGGGTGTATTGTTAGGGTGCAGGGATTTAGTGGTGAATAGCAGTCTTTGCTCATTAGAAATTTGAGTTATCTCAGGAGATGAACCTGCAGTAACTATAAGTCACTGCATAATTATAATAAGAGAATAAATTGTGTGCACTGTGGATACAGAGAGATTGAGGAAGCCCTTTCCGAGGAGCCAGCGTTTGAGCCGGGCTGGGGGAAGGGGGTTTGGGCAGAAAGAGGGAAGGACAGCTCAAGTGTTGGAATCGGCACAGAGCGCACAGGGCTTGGATTTGCGTCACAGAGATGCAGGCTCCTGTGCCACTAGAGGGTAGAAGGGCATAGAACTCTTATGGTCACATTCCACAAATATTTATATGTAACACCTTTGACGGTGAAGACACTGATCTAGGAAGTGGGAACAGAAGACAGTTCTTGCCTTTCTGTACTTCGCATTGTGGGGGTGGGGAAGGAGATAAATAAAAAACGAATATAGGACATGTCAGATGGTGGTAAGTGCTTTGTAGAACAACAAAACAATGAGGAGGTGAGGGAATTTGGTGTGCGATCAGGAAAGGCCACTCTATTAAGATACCATTTAGCAGTGGCTTAATGGAAGGGAGGAACCAACCATTGGCTATCTGGGAAGACAGGGCGGTGGGTAGTATTCCATAGCAGAGAGAATGAACAGTAGGTGGAAAGTCCCTGTGGCACGACTGTCACGACGTGAGCACGTTTGAGGAGTCGTGAGGAGGCCAGCGCAGCTGGAGTGGGGAGAGCGAGGTCAGAGCCATAGAAATCGGGGTCAGAGAGGCTGGCATGGGGCAGGTCCTTGTAAGTCATAGTTCAGATCATTGTGGACTTAGGGTTATTTAGACAGATTCAGAGTAAAAGGTAAGAGTTAAAAGTTAACTCTTACCCTTTAATTAAGAGTCCTAAATGCTATCCTAAATGCTTGGGGTTTATTTTGTGCCAACTGAAGATTTGTAAGCAAGGGAAACACCCTGGCAAGTGTATATTTTAGAAGGAGCATCTTCCAGCTGGAGGATGAATTGCAGTCGAAGAGAAGTAGGGAGGTAGTAATCCGGGCAGGAGATGATGAGCACCTTGTTACCCGACAGCGCCCAGTCACGGGCATACATTGTGCAGAGATCAATTACACGTTGTTTATTTAATTTCTCACAGAACTTTTTTCAAACAAAGGACCGAGGAATCCTATGGCAGAGTGAAAGAAAAATCTTAGACACAGTTCTCTTTTATGTTCTCTTTGCCCACTGTGTAGCCCAGGCTCACCTCTCCAAGCCTTGCTTTTTTGTTGCAGTCAGAACAAAATTAACGTACTTCACAGGGCACGTAGGTTCATGATGGGTGAGGAGCAACAAACGAGGGAGTGGACGTGCCTTGGGAACGCAAGGGTAGTGCAGCAACTGTCCTTCCTAATAATCGGTATTAAAAGTGAAGGCATTCCATTTGTTTCACTCTTCTCGCAGCCTATTTTTCTTTAACTCCCTTTTTCCGTCGTTGAATCAGTTGCTGATGAGCATTCCACAGGGTCCAGCAGCAGGCACGTCTGCTTGAGTGTGGTTGCAGGGAACGTGAACGTCTTGCAGGAGATGGACAGCTCTTTGAACATTTCACCTAAGATGTCGTATGGTGTGCTTGAGTGTGATATCGTTATGTTACAGAGTTACATGCTTCTGATTTTGTGATAAAACATTTTGTAATAAAAGCGGGGGGTAATCTGTGTCGGCCCCTTGATATTAAGATGGATGAGTTTGTCTCAGTGGAGTTTTACTCTAAGTACCTGACCAGGCCTTCCTCATTTCACACCATTGCACCGAATTGGGGACTATGCAGAATTTCCCAGAAACAATGAGTTTTGACTTTGTATTAGATCATTCTTTACAGTGTGTTACTGAAGGACTACATTTCTCCTCAAGTGTTATTTCTTTTCAGGGAGTGGTAGTGTCGTGGTAACTAGTAAATGTTAACTCTTCAGAAAAGTGTGTAAGTTGCTTTTAGGGCATTTAGTTCGTTTATTTAACTCTACATTCCCTGTTTTATAGACCGACTTATTGGTGTCCACTGTACCCATGGCTTAAACAGGACTGGCTACCTCATCTGCAGGTGAGTTGCCAAGCCCAAGAGGCAGACCTGCCTAAGTTGTTGTAATCTAATATAAACATGTTTGCTATATTGTTAGTAAATCTAAGTTGTTACGAACCAATTGCAAAAATGCAATCCATATAGAAATGTATGAGGCAGATAGCAGGCCTGCCCCCGCCCAGAGATTCCCACCAGTAGTAATTGACTACATGGTTTTTCAGACTTTGAAAATGCCCATAGAAACATATACATGCAATTTGATGGTATGATATTTAGACGTTTTGTTTTATAGGTTAACATATTGCGGGTCTCTTCCTCTAAAAGAATTTGGAGACCTCATTCTTTTTAAAGGCTGAATTGTTCTTTGCTTACTGATGAACATAAAAATCAGAAGATATAAAGATGTTGAAGTAATAAACATTCCTTTGTATCTGTCTTTGACTATATATGCTATTCATTTCAGTGAGAACGGAATTTCTGAATCAAAAAGTTTATGCCATTATGCCATGTTGGGGACGTTGCTGCAAGTGTAGTGACTTGTGTTTGTTTATTCAGAAAATACTTGTTTAGCATCTGTCACGTGTGAGCGCTGTGCTGGATGCTGGCAAAAAGACTTGTGAGACTTTGTGAGCAGAGAGCCCTCACCTGCCCTTTGTGGATCCTAACAGTCTAGAGAGGGAAGAGCTCACACACATGCATCTAAAATGACAACTTTGACAAGTGCCAAGAAGGAGAGGGACACGGTGTTTAGAGAGCATCTTAATGGGGAGGATTTGACTTCATCATGGGGATTAGAGAAGGTTTTCGTGGGGAGATTTGATCTGACATCCAAAAGAATAGTAGGTATTAACCAGATAGGGAGATGGGGGAGAGGATTGTGGGCATAAGGAAGAGGACTGTGGGCCCTATAAGGGGAGAGCATATGCTGTGTCGGAAGACCGGGCTCGGGAGGCGGGGCCGTGTGGGAAGGATGGCAGTAAAATAAAAGTAGGTCATGCAGGCCTGTGCTTAAGGTTTTAGGCGTTCTCTGAAGAGTAATAGGAAACCATCGAACTCTTTTCATTGAGGGTAAGTTAGTGTAGAACATAATCAGTTTGCAGTGCAGGGGCACAGAGTGGAAGCAGGTAGACAGGTGAGGCTTCCGTAGGAGTGGAGGCACAATGGCGGCTTGGTCCGGGATGCGTGGGTCATTTTGGTGGGAAGCTGTGGACGTATTGTAGAGATTGGGAGGTGATATCACTGTTAGGGATCGTGGTAAAAATGATGGTAAGGAGGAATGGCTGGCAGTGATGGCGACTCCTAAGTTTCTGTGCATACAGTCAGTAATATCTTTTAGATATGATATTAATATTTTCCCCAACTTGTCTTTTGCTCTTTGTTGATTTCTGGTAAACACTCTCTCATATTTTGATAAAATCGTACTTGTATTTTATCAGCTATCTTTTTAACATCTGCCGAGTTGGTTCTGTGTTTTCTATGCTTTTATTAATTAAAATATTGTGTTAATATAAGTAATTTTTTTAATAGATTTTCTAAAATTGGCTCATCCTTGCATCCTTAGAATAAAAGCTCTTTGTGATCGTGGTATGTCTTTCTGTAATAATTATTGGATTAGACGTGCTGATATTTCCTTAGGATTTTTATATTTACTTTTGTAAGTGAAATTGGACCTTCTCTGCAAAAACTTGATTTTTATGTTGTTTTGTTAGATATTTGATTGATGTAGAAGGCATGAGGCCAGATGATGCAATTGAATGTAAGTATGAGGAGTATCTCTGTTTTTCCCTTTTTATGTAAGTGGAAGGTAGAAGTGTAGATGAAGTTTTCAAATTTGGAAAAAAAGGAAAGTTTGAAGTTCATTTCTTGTGACCTAAGATTATCTTTTATCAAAAGTTTGTAGAAGGATGTATCTAGAAATATTGAGCTAAGACAGCCTGAATAATTAGTCAGTGGATTTTAGCTCTGATCTGCTTTCTCTGTAAAAGGTTTGCTTTTTGTACAGTTATTTCTAACAGTTCCTCCACTCCTTAGTATTCAATAGATGCCGGGGACATTGCTTGAAAGAGAAAACTACATTGAAGACCTTCAGAATGGTCCCATCAGGAAGTAAGTAGCAAAATGAAATTCGTGGTTCGGGAGATCTTTTTTTATGTCATTTAAGTGACACGTAGTCATTCTTCTTGTGCTTGTTTCCTTGCTTTGGACAGCCAAAACAAATGGGAATGGAGGGAGGGTGGGATCATTATTTTCATTGGTCAAAATATAGACAGTAAATTGGCTAGTGAATTTGGGAACCAGTAATATTGTGTATAAAAATCATTCTCTTTAAGGGACCGGGTTCCAATGTATCCAGATCAAGTGGTTTTGACTACTCAGCATATAGTCCACACCACCAATAATGCTGTTAACCAAGGATTTAGGAGTAACAGATATTGCACCCAAGGTTACTCAACACCTTCTTGGTATTTCCACACCCAGACCCAAGATTTGCAGCCATCAGTAAGGTATCTGCTTTCCCTTTTTTCTAGAATTGAAACAGTAGCAAATAGTATAATAAATTGGTGCAAACACATTAAGATAATGGTGAGGAACTGACATTTTCTTGATGGGCATTGCCAAGGAGGAGGTATCATTTCTTCCTATGTTGTGTTTAGGGCTGAAAAATCAAGTGTAGGATGGGAAATATGTGACTTTTCAGAGGCAATTAGGAAAGGGACTTAGAAATTTTCATTGTCTCTAAACTTTGTTTAAGTCCATGACTTGATATGACTACCAAAAATGATCTTGCATTCCTTGGCTATGTTCAAAGTGGTATAGTTTTCAGAATAAGGAAGGTTGTTATTTAAAGAGTAAGTATAAGTTATAGGGGAAATGGTAAACATTCCAGAAGAGAAATGTTCAAAGGATTTGAACAAATAAATCACAAAAGTATTTTCACTTGGGAAATAGGTAAGCCCTTAGTACAGGTAAAATAGCAAGGTTCTATTTTTTTGCCTGTTAATTTAGCAACAGTTTTTGGTAAAGCAGTCCAGCCTAAGTGGTTGTCAGGCTGGACCTGGATTTGCATTCTGGCTTTGCCCTTCACTTGCTATGTGATCATAGGTAAGATTTCTAAATTTCTATTCTTTACATCAATCAGATGAGAATTTTAATAGTACCTACCTCATAGGGGTTGTTGTTTACTCTTACATGAACTAAAAAGGTACTTTAGCCCATTTTAAACCCTTTCAGAAAGACATTAGCATTTTTAGAAAATAAAAATCTATTTTTAAAATGTTGCTTGTGCCCCAAAAGTCCATCAGTATTGAGAGGAGAAAATAACTGTGGGAAATTTACACGTGGAATTCTACTCAGCCATAAAAAGGAAGAAAATTCTGCCCCTTGTAACACTATGGATGGACCTAGAGAACATTATGCTAAGTGAAACAAACCAGTCAGAGAAAGACAAATACCATATGATTTCAGTAACAGAGCCAGCAAAACAGAAACAGACTCGTGGATGGAGAACAGATGACAGCTAGTGGAGGGGGGAGGTTAGCAAGTGGAGGGACTGAGCAAAAAGGCAAAAGGACTCGTGGACATGGACAACAGTGTGGTGATTTCGGGGTGGGGGTGGTATAAGGGGACTAAATGGTAATGGAAAAAATATAATAAAGATTATATATTTAAATAAAATGTTGCTTGTGTTGGTAATGGCACTGAAAATTGGTATAGTCCTTTTGAAACATAACTTTAATTCCATGGAAAATACTCATACTTGTTATTTCCACATAGAGTCTAAGGAAGTACTTTAAAATATGGAAAAAGTTATATTCATTAAATCATTCAGCACATTTCTCACTGCATACCATATCAGAAACTTGACTAGGTGCTTGGAATACTGTAGTATATGTTCTGAGATGTTAGGCCCAGCATTATTTATTGCCGTGAAAAAGTAGATAGAGGCTTACATTTCTAACAGTGAAGAATAGCTAGGTAAATTATGTCCATACTATGACATTTTATAAATCCATGGAAAGTGATAGCTCACTTATGATAAGTAAAATATTTGGTTATGATTTAAAAAGAGGTCTTTGAAAAAGGCACTGCGGTGAGTTGCGCTGTGCGCCCAGCCTAAGGGAGAGATGTGAGCAATCAGCCGCCTTGGCCTGGGTTGCCTCTGTTTCTCTTCCCCAGGTTAGTATTGCTCACACTAACCACTCATGTGACGGAGTGAGGCTGAGTTGCTAATGACCTGTACAGGGTGGGGCAAAAGCTGGTTTACACTTGCTCTTGTGAAAAATTAATACAGTAATTAATAAATAGTAATATAGGAATTAACACTGTTTCGTGCACTCACAACTGTAAACATAGTTTTGCCCCACCCTGTGTATGGACCAGGCCACTACAATTGAGAGTAGAGTAATCGAGACAGAGACAGCCTTGCCCACAAAGAGTAACAATTACCATCTGGCTGTTAATAGAAAATGTTACTTGACCCTTGATGTTGGAAGGGTTTTGTAGGCTATGCAGTGTTGGCTTTGACTCAGAAAAAGGAGGAGCCCTGGGAGGGTTTGAGCAGGAGGAGGACAGGATCTGACTTAACGTTTTGAAAGGCTCGTCATGGCGGCTGTGTTGGCACATTTTAGAGAGGCAAGGGTGGGAGCAGGTAAGCTGATTGGGACTGCGGTTCACAGGGTACACTGGGGTGCCCCCTGGACAGCACCACAAACTCACCAGGGTGTAGCAGGGTATTTTAAATTTTTAAAGGATTTACAGCAATACTTGACATCTGTCAGATAGCATGTGTGCTCTACCTAGTGGGTAGTCCACAGTTTTAACATTGAGTTCTGCTATATTCTTTTCACTGTTGTCATATCTAGTGAAGCTGAGTTGTCGGCAATAGCTGTAATAAGAAGCAGGCACTATTTGAAAATTAACCTGAAATAGGAAATGAGGCTGGCAGGGTCCTATTCGATTTTAAGGTGTGACATATTGTACAGTGCCCAGTGGTCACATATCTGCAGGTTACTGTGGTGGTTAAAGAGTAAAATGAAAACATTTTTAAATTTACACCTATTATATTTTGAAATATCTACTTAGTAGTTGGAGAATTGTATCATTGTACAATGGATAGCTTTATTGGAAGATTCGTCCTGAAGCTGTTCTAACAAATGATCACAACTGGGTGGCTTTCAAAAAAAGCAGGAATTTATTTTTCACGGTTCCGGAGGTCAGATCTGCAGTGGGTATCCCTGGGCCCAACTCAGGTGTCGGCAGGGCTGCACCCCGTGGGGGCTGTTGGGGGCGATTTCGTTCCTTGCCCCTCGCGGCGTCGGCCGGCTGCTGGCCTCGCTCAGCTGGTGGCAGCCCCACTTCAGTCTTTGCCTCCATGGTCACATCACCTTCTCTTCTGTCTGCATGAAATCTCCTTCTTCCTGCACTTTATAAGGACACAGGGATTGCATTTATGGCTCAGCTCACCCTGATAATGCAGGGTAACCTTCCCATCCTAAGATCCCTAATTTAATCATGCATGCAAAGACCCTTTACCTGAATAAAATAATAATATTTACAGGTTTCAGGGATCTGCGCCTGATCTCTTTTGGTGGCCATTATCCAGTCTACTACAGACATGCTTTTTAAATTGTTGACACCCAACTACTTCGTAAATGGGATGGTTAGGTATTATTATTTTTATTTTTTAAGCCTATAGGAAAGACCGGGGGCTCTGTGAACCTAGAAACTTTGGGAACCTAGGAGTGAGGCGGCTGTCCCAGTAATCCAGAAAGAACGTGATGGACAGTTAAACTAGAGAGGAAATGGCTGAATTTCCCCTCCAGAAGTGGATAGTGGTGGGCACAATTTGAGAGCAATGCCGATGGAATTCACGGATGTTCTGGTTGTACAGTTGGGAGGGAAAAGGAGGAGTCAGGTGATTGCAAAGGTTTCTGGACTGAGCAACTGGAGAAGTGGCTTTATCATGAATGGAGATGAAGAAAACTGCATGGACCAGGTATTTTTTTGGGAGGGGACGAGGGTTTGGTCTGGATGAAGGGGAATACGGGGCATTTTGTTTGGTACATATTTAGAAAAGATGGAAAGGAGGATGGAAAAGATACACATTCCTGTCCAGAGCCTGCCTAGACTCTCCACCTGCCCACACAGGTTTACTCCACGTCTCCTGGTGGCCAGCTGTCTTTCCACCTGTGAGTCCTTCAGGTTTCGCCTTCTCATTCAAAACGTGGTATGAACAAATGCAGACATGAGGAGCCATGGGAGGCAGAGAACACCCCGAAAACTTGCTGTCCCAGAGTCCTATGAGTCCTAGGGCAAGTGGGGCCCTGTTTTGGAGAATTGAAAATTACAGGGCCCCCAGATTTAAAATAATTATGTCAAAGGATGGAGCAGAATTTAAGAAAGATAGAGGCTGGGACAGAGTGTTTGCATTTCCCCACACCCTCTCCTGGAAACAGGTCAATGCAAACTGAATGCCCATGGGTAGCTTTAACCACAATCCTAGAAACCCCAAAGTCAGAGAGTGGAGGAGACAACTACCACAAGGTACACACCTGCCTGATCTCAGCATCTGCACCAGAAGGAATGGCAGACCAGAGGAAGCATCTGATGAACATGAAAGCAGGAGGCCCTCAAAAGGCAGCAGTAGTCACCAGAGAACGCTGAGGGTCTATTTGAGAAGAGGAGCTGGGACTGGAAGGGGTTTGGCTCAAACCTGAATTGAGTAAGTACAAGGGCCAAGGACAGAGCTGAAGGATTGCAGAAGTGTAGACCCACTATACCTTGACCCTGAGCACCAGAGTGCCTTTCCAGGATGTGGACCACATAGAGGAGACAGTACAGGGAGGAACTGCAGATTCCAAGGGGAAATGTCTTGAGCATGTTAAGGAAGGGGAACAAAACCAGGCATCCTCAGATAGCAAGCCCCCAATGTTTCTGAATACTACAGCAAGATAATTACGGAAAATTTCTGCGAAGTGAGGAAAGGGGTCATTAACTCCATTTTTCTTTAAATGGCATCAAACCTAATTTCACCTAAAAATGAATAATGGAAAAGGCTTGAGATCAAATCCCATACAAACGTAGTGTAAGAAAAAGGAATCCACTGCCCTGACTGTATTGGTTCAGTTGGTTGGATGTTATCCTACAAAGCAAACAGTGGCCACTTTGATTTCTGATCAGGGCACATGCGTGGGTTGTGGATTCAGTCCCCGATCAGGGTGCATATAAGAGTCAACCTGTTGAAATTTCTCTTTCGCATTGGTGTTTCTATCCCTGTTTGTCATCTTCAATTCCCTTCTCTCAAAGAAAACAAATAAATTTTTTTTTAAAAAGTAAAAGAATAAAGAGCAGAATAGCGCCCTGGCTGTTATGGTTCATGGATGATCTGTGGTCTTTGAACCAAAGGGTCACCAGTTGGATTCCAAATCAGGGCACATGCCTGGGTTGAAGGTCAGGTCCCCAGTAGGGGGTGAGCGAGAAGCAACCAACATTAATGTTTCTCTCCCTCTTTCTCCTTCCTTTCCCTTTTCTCTAAAAATAAATAAAACACTTAAAAAAATCCTTTTAGAAAAGCAGAATAGCATCTCCTTTGCCAATGAAACAAGTCAGGAAAGACAGGCCCACAAAACAAATCAAAACTGAAGCTGTTATTTCAAAATGGGCTAAAGACATTCAATAAAACACTGCAGAAGATGAAAGAATGTGGTGGAGGAGGGAATGGGAACTCATTATTTAAAGGGGACAATATCATTTTGGAATGATGGAAAAATTCTGGAAAATTTTAAATGCCAGTAAAAGATCCCCTAGGGTGTTTGGTTTGGGTTGATCTATTTTCATGGCAGTGTTTAGGGAGATTCAAACATGTCCTGCTCCATCCATCTTTCTGAAGTGCTGCTCAATCTTTTGACATAATTTAAGTTTGCATGGTAGTGATGGTTGCACGATATCATGAATGTACTTCTTGTGACCTATTGTATACTAAAAAAAGGATTAAAATGGTAAATTTTGTGTTTTTTATATTTTACCATAAAAATAAAGGATGAACGGACAACATAAATCAAATGAGGTGAGATGATAGAACTCAGGACAGAATTAACAAGAAAAGAAAAACTTCAGAAATGAAGACTGAATGTAATAGAAGAGTGAATGAACAAAATGGAAAATGCCTGAAGGAAAACAAATAAGGAAAGTGAAATTTTAGAAATCAAAAAGAAGATAAAAGGAATCTAGAGAAGCAGCAAATATGAAACTTAGGAGGGGGAAGCTAGGACGAATCTGAAGAGAGTAATACCAATGCATATAAGGATTTAGTATATCATAAAAGTGACATTTCAAACTAGTGGGATAGATCCATCCATAAATTGTGAACATATGTGTTGGAATGTAAATACTTTCTCTGGAAGCATCCACAGCATGGAAAACTAGTGTCTCTAAGAGAAGAGGGAAATTAGTGTCTGGGGAACTTGGGGAAAAGGGTGAAATTTCACTGAAACCCTTTTGTACCTTTCTAAAGTTCTACCATGTGAATCTGTTACCTCTGCAGGCTGACTGCTTGAGTTCAAACCCCAGCTCCCCCAATTGCTAACTCTTAATCTTGAGCAAATACTTGACACACTCCAAGCCTATCTCCTTACCTGTTAAATGGGGTGATTAAGGTAGCCTGGTGCTGGAACAGAATGAACTCTCAATAAATCTAAGTTTCTAGTGGAAACAACTCAGATATCCATCAGCTGATGAAAGGATGAAAAAGTGGTAGATCCATTCAGTAGAATATTACACAGTCATAGAATGGAATGAGGGACTGACACACGCTACAGCGTGGATGAACTTTGACAACGTGCTTAGTGAGAGAAGCAAGACACAAAGGTCACATATTGTATTACTCTACATACATGAAATCTCTGGGAGAGTCACATTCATCCAGACAGAAAGCAGACTAGTGGTTGCCAGGGGTTGGACGGAGGAGGAAACAAGGAGTGACTGCTACTGGCTAAAGGAGTTTCTTTTTGAGCTGATGAAAATGCTATGGGTGAGAGAATTGTGATGGTTGCATGAGCTTATGAATGTACTGTCACTGAATTTACAGTTTACAATGGTGAATTTGATAGTGTGCAAATGTCTCAATAAAAATTATTAAAATGCACGTTACCGACTTTCAATGATGATGTCCATCTCTCCCACTCCCCTATTCCATTCCCTTTCCTGCTACCCAGTCTCCCCCCCCCACTTCCTCTAGTGGCCCCACCAGGCCTCCCACGGAGCCCCCTGAACTGAAGCCCACTGCCCATGTGCGCCTGTCGCTCTGGCCCCGTGGCAGTGGACGCTACCATCAAGTTTTTCCCATGGGCTTCGGTTGATGGCGGTGTTTAGTCGAGGTGGCACGTGTGGTCTGGGTCATGAAGGAGGCCCCTCAGTCAATGCTTAGGCTCCTCCTGAATTTGATCTCATCCACCGGTAACGTGGGGATGCTGTGCTTCGAGGGCCACGCTTCCCCCCAGGGGCCCTTGCAAATACTGAGGGCTCGGGAGACAGGCCTCAAGTTGAGGCTTTGCGCCACCGCATGCAATGTGACCTCAGCCCTTTGCTGAACTTCATGAGTAGAGTGACACAGTGACACTGGCTTTGCGTGTTGTTGGGAAGGTTGCATGAAGTGTGTTAGTGGGCCTGGTGCACAGGGGTTGAGTAAATGGTGAGTTATGCCCTTTGGCCTGTTCTGGGTGGGCCTCCTACCACACCAGTTCACTTGGCTAGGCTCCTGTTATCAGCTGCCCCCAGGAAAATGCTAGGCCTTTGCCAGTCATCTAGTAGATTCCTCTGTTTTGTACTCACCTCCCCGAAGTACAGTCATACACAGGTAAGACAACCCAAACCATTTGGAAATGTGTCCAGAATTTGTTTTCTAAAATACCGGGGTGTCATGGGACATAAAGCCAGCCTCCAGGGGAGACATTTCACATTTCTCCTGGCCAACCTAGAGTCATCTACCAATTTCAACACTACAAGAGTTACATATATATTTTTAACCCTAACCTCAGACTCTGCATCTTCTGACCTTTGCTCACCAGTTGCTGCTTTTTTTTTTTTTTTTATAAACCCCTAACATCTCTCACCTTTTGGCCTTTATGGCCTTCCTTTTTCCTCAGTTCTTGCCCCTTGTCCCTCATTCTTCCACTCCACCTGCAGTTATTTCATTCTCATGCCGCCTTTGATCCCCACCATCAACAAAAAAAAACACAGCTAACAGCATCTCAAACTCAGAAATCTTTATTACTCATCTACTAATTCTATTACATTTATTGGGCAGTTTTATTAAGTTTTAAAACATCAGAATAGAAAAGTTTATCTTGTCCTTTTTATGGACAAAAGCTGCTATCCAATGTGGCACAACAGTGCTAGAATCTCCTATATTGCATAACTGTAGTATTGAGAAGTTTCCATTTCCTTTTCCCTCTTGAGGAAATCCTGCACTTTCTCCAAAGAGTATTTGGCAGCCTTGTCACGCTCTAGCTGAGCCATCCTCTTCATGGCCTCCCGCTCTGGCCTCTGCTCCTCCGTGATGGGCTTTGACATGGCTGGCCCAGAGACATTGGGTTTCTTCCATGGAATTGGCTGGAGGGCAAAATCCTGGAGTAGATACTGGTTTTGAGGCTTGGGCGGGGACTGGGGCTTGGTCACAGCAGTGAGAATGGGCTGCTGGAAAGAAGTGCAAGCTGATGTTTTATAGGTCACAGGGCTAGGAGCAGCAGACTGAGTGACGTTAGGCCGGGTAGGGTTGGTCAAACGTGGTCGGCATGGGTTGGTAGCAGTTGTACAGGCTGGTCTGACAGGACCTGTCGAAGAAGCAGGAATTGGTTGGGATGAATTGAGTGCAGCAGGTTGAGCTGAGTTAGAACCAGGCCGGGCAGGGCTGGTCAAAGCTGGTCGGGATCGTTTGCTTGAAGTTGGCCGAGCTGATCTGGCAGGACCTGTCGAAGAAGCAGGAATTGGTTGGGATGAATTGAGTGCAGTAGGCTGACCTGAGTTAGAGGCAGGCCGGGCAGGACTGATCAAAGCTGGTCGGGACGGGTTGCTCGACGTTGGCTGAGCTGGTCTAGTAGGGCCTGTCAAAGGCGCAGGAGTTGGTCTGGATGAGTTCACTGCAGTAGGCTGACCTGAGTTAGAGGCAGGCCGGGCAGGGTTAGCCACAGCAGGCCGACGCTGTGCCAGGGATGGTGGCCTGCGAGGAACTGGTCGAGCTTGAGGCTTGTCCAAGTTAAGAAAAGGCAAAGGTACCAGCTTGACCTTGCCAGGTGGTGGCAACTCATACTCAGATGGAGATGAACACTCTTTTTCAGCACTGCCATTTGTTTTCTGGTGTTTGACTTGAATTTTCTCAGGACCTTTGCCCTTATGAGTAGCATCCAACCATCTTGTGACAGCTGGACCTGGCTGGGGGCCTTTCAGATTACTTGAGTTTCCTAGGGCCCGGGAGGAAGACAATTCAATTTTCTTATCACTCTTCTTCCCTAGTGCATGGATAACCTGTGCAGACTCATACATGTACATACCTAGGCAGGTCCGAGGCTTTTTGAAGGTCTCTTGGGTCAGCTCAGGTTGATTTTTCTTCCGCTTCACTTTGGGAATCGATGGCTTCTCTTCATCCTTGTTGTTGTTTCCTGACTGCTTACTCTCTTCAGCTTTCTTGGAGTTGTCTTTGTTTCTTTTGTTCTTTTCCTGCCCATGGCTCTTAGTTGCTCTGTTCCTGCTGGACGCAGCTTTCTGAGGTTTGCTGTTAGAATGCCTGGCTGTGCTCGCAGGAGCCCTGTCACTGGCTGCCGCATTGCAAATACCCACTTCTCCCAAGCACACGCAGTCTGGGCTCTCGGGCTTGATTTTGGGCTTGATTCGGGGCTTGATTTTGGCCTTGGGAGCATCACTAATTGGCTCCGAGGCCCTATGTTTGTTCTTCCTGGCTTGATCAGAAGGAGCCTTCATGATGCTTGACTCTTTCTGCACCTGTTTCAACTTGATGGCTCTGGTATCTTTGTTTTTGATCACCTTGGGACCTTTGGATTGATCAAGGTCATCCAAGGGATGTAAGATCTGTGGAAGGTGAATATCCTCCACCAGTGTAGCGATGTCTGCAGAACCATCATTAGATTCAGTCCCACTTTCCTGTGTCCTTTGGTTCTTAAGACTCAGGCTGTTCTCTCTGAGACCAGCATTTTCACAACCAGGCTGCTTTTCTGGGCCAAGGGGATCAATGCAGGCCTGGAGCTGACGAATATCAGGGGCTTCTAAAGGGAGCAGTGGAGAATCTTGGTTTTCTGTTGGCTTCTGGTTGGTATCCAGAAGCTTTGGAAGGCTGGCTTTAATATCATCCATATCATTATTCTCTTTCTGTTCTTGGCTTGGAGATGGAGCCAGTGCCAGGAGATTACTAGAACTCTGGACTGGAGCTACCATTGAAATGTCCCCAAGCGCAGCTGGTGGATTACTCTCGAGTGTCTGGATATTTCTGCTACTGCAGGCCTTGGGGAATTCTGGCGTTTGTGGGAGACACAGTGTTTGGCTTGGAGGTTGCAATCCCAGGGATGACTCCATCCTCAGGGAACTCTCCATCGCTACAAAGGAATCAGGCATAGAAGTCAGTCCCTGGTAAGCAAGATGCTCCCAGTATCCCCAGTCACACCTCTTCCTACAATAGGGAAGGCATTTCTAGTAGCTCTTCTTAGGGATCATGGGCAGCGCCCTACACTGTGAGCTAGAGGGCAGCAGTTCTACTTCTTACTGGTGGTCATTTGATGTCGTCATTCCATGGTTTTCTTTGTATTTCACAGGGTTGTTGTGAATCAACTAAAAAGTAAAAGTGATTTTTAAAGTGTCTTAAAGCCCAGCATTCTCATAGAGAATCCTTTTAACTCTCTCCACTGTCCTGAAAGAATAAGAACACTTCACACCACCAACTAGGAAAGGGAACGGAGCTCGTCCTGATGACATGTATCAGCACGGACCTTCTTAGCCGGCTTGCTTTGGATGTGATCTTGGACACAAGGTCTCAAATCCTGGCATAAACCAAGCGAGTGAGGGAAAGTGAAACCGGCATCGTCACAATAAGAGTTCTGAAATACCTTTACAAATAGACTAAAGCAATGAATCAGGGAAGGGAGTTCATTTCAGTGTGGTAGTGCAGGGGGACTAATCAGGCAGGGCAGTGGGAAGGGTGGTATCCGTTGGTCCGCTCTTGGGGTTCTCACACATGGAGCATACATGGCTGTTATAGTGCCCCCCTTCCCATCTCTATCAGGTGTTCTCATAAAGACCCTGAAGTTGGAGACCACTCACTGAGGGTAGTAGTCCTTAAAGTCACAGCACTTAAATTCTACCTATCTGTGGACTCACCTCTTCCCAGCTTCAGATTGACCCTATTTTTGAAAGTTGACCTTATTCCTCTCCCTTCTTGCTGTGGGTACTCACCTTGAAAACTTGTGTGTGTGATGGGTTGAGCAGACACAGAGGAGTAGATTCCTGAGGTGGAGGCTGGTGGTATCACATTTGTGGGCTGAACCTCCTTTAATACCATGACAAATTCGGTTGAGGGACGGAGGCCCTGCTCTCTGTGTAAGAAACAATGGAGTTTTAGGATTAGAGCTTGGAGCCAAATTCTCCAGATTGCAGATACCCCAATGGGCCTTGATTATAGTAGCATCCCTGACTCCCTTTCTGATAGGCGAGAGACAGGCTACATCCCTGATTTGGAATCTGAGAAGGTACCAGCTGAACAATGCAGGCAGAGAGTGATGAACACAGAGGTACCATGTTAGCATATGAAGTGGTATCACACTGGGATGCCACAGACATGGGAGAGAAACACCTATGTCCTGGTCAATGACAGTGACAGCGAAGCTCTGAGTGATGATGACTTCTTTTTAGACCCACTCAAAAACACCAGGTTTGCAAGCAGCTGAGGTGGAGGTCTGGCTCCAGCCAGCACCTCCAGACAACTTAGTTGCGCTAGCATGTTGGTAGTGATAGGCACTACCCATGAGCAGTTGGCAAGAAGTGCCAGAAGAGGCTGGTGGCAGTAGCCATGGAGAACTGACGGCTGAAGCAGGGACTCTGGAGAAGTTGCAGACACTTTCTGTTAGGGAGGCTGCATTGCTTTACTACTGAAACAGAAAGCTGCAGAGAATTTGAAGTTTCAGGGAAAAGTGGATTTTGGAAATTCTCTGGGGGGAACAAGAGCGCGATGGAAAAAAATCAATGAGACTGATGAACAGATTTGAAGAATACCCTTATCTTTAAATTGTTGCTCTCAGAAATCCTCTTATACCCATACTCACTGAAACATCTGAAATCAAAAGTTTGTGATGGTCGTAAGTGCTGGAGCAGTTTTCAGTCCTTCCATTTCAGTGCCCTTGCTCCCAACTGTGGCAAAAATGTGCAGATGACCCAACTGCTTCATGTATTGTTCTCCAGGCTAATAGCAACCTCTCCCTGCCCTATCTTTCCCTTGAGCCTGCCCTAGTGTTGATTTGTATGCTGTTTCCTAGAATTGAAGCATTAAAAAAACCAGGAGCCGTTAGAGGACTGCTGTTCTAACATTCTAATTATATGAGTGAGGAAACTGAGGCACAAAGAGGTCAGAAAGACTTGTTCAAGATCTCCCATCGTTTTAGTAGTATCCCAGGTTACATAACCTCAGCATCCTGACTGCCTTATGAGGATTGTGCTCAGAGCATTACACAGCAATAAACTGGGAGCAGTACCACTTCTAGTATCACTGGTTTTTTGCCCCTGAGAAAACAGTGCAGCTATTACCATTGTTATCTTTAGGGTCTCATGTTGCCCGAACAGTTCACATGCCCTCCCCTGGAATTCACATGTATCTCAGTCCAGTTGGTAAATTAAAAGGTCATTCTTACTCTCTGGCAGCCTGCTTTCTAGTTCTACATCAATATAGTCATGTCTGACAGTGAGATTCTCAAGAATTGTTATTTTTCTTAAAGAACATCATTTAAACTCAGAGGTTTGGGGTATTCAACTATAAAGTGGCTATGATAATAACAGCAATAATTCATGCACAAGTGTTAATTTAAATACAATTTATAAGTTCTGAAAAAAGAGAAAAAAATCCCCCAAAACGTATCAGAATAAAAAAGACATACATAGACAGTAATAAACATTGGGGCATATAGACATTCAGAAGATGGCAGCCAAGTGTGTGGGAGCTGAGTCCACTTGCTCTTGCACCCACCTTGGGCACTTAACTGATGTTCCAAAAAGCAAAGTGAACAGTCAACGGAACCTTAGCTGATACAAAGTTTGGAAGCCAAAGACGACAGAGGACACTTCAAAACAGGCACATACAGATGCAGCGGGAGTTGAGATACCAGTCAGCCAGCTGGAGGGGAGAACCCACCAATGAATGAGCCACCCACAAGCAAAGCCCAAATACAACAAGAGAGCCCACACAAACTGAATAAAGGGCATCCAGCGCAGGAGACAAAAGCAACCGTCCCACTGAGTCCCACAGAACTACCTCAGAAGTCCACCCCATGAAAACAGGCAGGCAAAGCAGAGCATCCTGATTTGCAGAAACAAACAAAAAGTGTCACCTAAAATGGGGAGACAAAGAAAGAACCCCCAACAGAAAGGAATGGAGGAATCCCCAGAGAAAGAGCTAAATGAAATCGAGGCAAGCCATCTATCAGACACAGAGTTCCAAAAAATGGTCATGAGGTTGCTCAAGAAACTCAGTGACAACTGCAAGGAACTGAGTAGGAACTACAGCAGCATGAAAAATGAAATAGAAACTATGAACATGAAAAGGGAAGAAATGAAGCATACATTATCTGAAGTGAAAAATACACCAGAAAGAATTCAAAGCAGACTGGAGGAAGCAGAACACTGAATCAGTGAGCTGGAAGACAAGGTAGAAAGAAATATCCAGGCAAAGCAACAAAACTAAAAAAGACTAAAAAATCGCAGGTATAGTTCAAGGGAACTTCAGGACAACATGAAACGGAACAACATTCACATCATAGGACTATCAGAAGGAGGAGAAAAGCAGCAAGAGGTAAAAACCTATTTGAAAAAATAATGATGGAAACTTCCCTAACTTGGTGAGGGGATAAGTCATGCAAGTTCAGGAAGCTCTGAGAGTCCTTAGCAAGATGAACCCAAAGAAGCCTACTCCAAGACACATCATAATTAAAATGCTAAATCTTAAAGATGAGAGAATCTTAAAGGCAACAAGGAGAAACAGTATCATACAAGGGAGCTCCGATAAGGTTAGCAGCTGATTTTTCAACAGAAACACTATTTTATACATGCAATATAATAACAGAGAATATTGTTTATTCTATTTTAGTGAATAGTATTAACAAAAACAAAAAACAAAAACAAAACCCAGCCCACATAGAGATCACTTTCAATGAATTACTATCCAGGGCATACACAGAGAGAAAATATTTGGTAAAAATCGCATAACAAGCAGCAAAATGCAATAAAAGGCGATGTATCAGCAGTCCCAATATGTGAAGACAGTGAAAACTGGTAGAAAGCAGAAAGCAAATTAAGTGTACAGGAATTCCATTATTGTGCTCATTCATGTTCACCTGAATATTACCCAGCAAGTAATAGTGAGTCCAGTAGAAATATATATCCCAATAAATATAACCATGTGGCAAACACAGGAGAACACTTGTTTAAAAGTATGAAGGTTTTTTATATTAATCTTCAAACATAGGTGATAATCGTTCTCAACACCCAGGAATGCGTCGCGCCCAAAGACTTAAAAACCATCATCATTACACTCCAATAAAAACAATTTAATGCAGGAATCCCCAGAGGACTCCAAAAAATTGTTTTTAGGTAAATTTGAAATTGGACATGTGGGACTTGACTTTGTTTTCTTAGGCAGCTGAGATGTAAAAGAGATGATAGCTGTTTATCAGTGTCCTCTCTAGGTTTGGAAGAACATAGCTGTAAAAATGAAAACCAGCTTTCACTCAAGACATACTTATAACACAAAAGAATTACTCTTTCTGATTCAAGGTAGGATATATCACTTAAGAATTTAAAATTGTTTTAACAGGCAGAACCTCTACATAGTTTAAAAATGAGAAAGACGTGAAATACTGAAAATGCTGTTTCCTCCGGCCCCCTAGAAAACCACTTTGTTAATTTCTTATTTATGGGAAATATCATTCCTAAAATATAGTTGGTAAATGTTTACATTCAAAACTGTCAAGTGTCATCTGTGTTCAGAGAGGTGATTAAAAAAAACACAACTGAATGAGTTTTTTAATAAGGTGCTTTGCCTTCTGATACCCTCTTCTGGCCTTACTTTCCTTCTTTCCTAGTCTATAAATGTAAGGATTTGCTCAAATCAGCGTTGTTTTTTGTTTGTTTGTTTTTTGTCCTACTCTGAGCAGATACCCTATGCTCTTTCAAGCTTTAAAATACTTAGTTCCCTTCAATATTCCATTACAAACTGCCCTTTTTGCATTTGAGAACTTCTTCATGCTGTCCCTCTTCATTCTTAGAATTTACCCTCCTTCATTCTTGTATATAGCACCCCCCTTGCTTCCCCTGTTAGTCTGTGCTATTAAAACAATCCTAAACTATTTTAAATATAAACACTGGCCCCTCATAGTCCAGTACTCTGCACCCTCTCTTCCTATTTTCTCTTTTCACCTAGTTTGGACAGAAAACCTGCCAAAACAGGTGAATATTACTTTTTGAAGGATATTAAAAAAACAAAACAAAACAGGTGAGTATTACTTTCTGGAGGGTACTAAATAAAATACTACAGTTAAACCATTATTGGAAGGAGGCCATTACACATGAGGCATCCTGTGTATATATATTGCTAGTATTCTACATCACTTAGGTTTCTCTCTGTTTCTGTTGAAATACTATCAAGAAGTCTAGATTTCATTTTCTATAGGGGTGTCCTTTAGGACTCAATATTGTAAAAAAAAAAAAAGATTAGAGAACAATCAATAAATCAATGTAATATCCTATAATAACAAGTGAGGAAAACACAGACTTTGAGAGAGACTCAATGACTTGTCCAACATCACATAGCTAGTAAATGTCAAAATCAAAACTGAAATTAGGTCTCCAGATAACTGCATCAACACTTGTCCCCTTTGTTTTGTGCTGTTTTGACTCTACTGCTAAATTGAAGGTCAAAAAGTACCTAATGAAAACCTGTAAAAAGTTTCTTTCCTTACCTGATATTCTCAAAGAAGAGGAAATATCAACTTTTGACGCAAGGGATGTGGAGACAATACCAGATGGCTGATCGGCTGGAGCCAAAGAGCGCATGTGTCCAGTACGAAGGCCACTGGTCACACTGGTCACTGGTCACTGGTTACTGGTCATTGGTCAGTTGCGATGATCCAAATGTATTTACAAACAACTCCATGGAAACCCCAAGATTCCACCAGGTGGAGGTAGGTTTGGTGGGAGAATGATGTCACAAAGCAGGCAGTTTGAAGAGATGAGAGAGCCAATAGGGAGTCAGATTCCCAACAAGAAGACAGGATTGGGTGGAGGGAGTGTGAGGGGAGCGAAAGCAACACCTAAATGGCTGAGCTCTGGGGACCGATGGGGAAGTCCACAAGGCACAGGTCAAAGTCTCGCTGTCCCCAGGCTCTCACGTTAGGGAAAGAATCACGTCCATGTTTCTCATAGCCGTTCGTTAATGCCATCGACTAGTAGTGAAACTTATATTCTCTATAGTATATGGTATAACATCCATTTATCTTTATATATATTATTAACATCCTCAGGAAGAAAGAAACGGACATCTAGGTTGCACAATTATAGTTGATCTGAATGGGAAGTTTTATCAGACCATCTGATTAGTGAATTTACTACAGCTTTGGAGGAGCAGAGAGAAGGGCTTAGGAGCTCTTTCCTGTAACTTGGTTGAGGGTAAAATGAAGTTTGTTGAGTGCATAGGGTGGAGCATGACGTGGTCCAAGGCTCCCCGCTTTCAGCCCCTTCTCCTTGGACCTTCCCTTCCCTTCCCTGGGCTGGGCTGGGCAGGGCCGGTTTGGACTCGCATCTCTCTTCTGCTCTCCTTTCTTTTTCTTTCTCCATTCTCGACACCGTTTCTGAGGGGGGCTTTGATCCTGCATTCTCACTCTCGTGGGTGATGCTTCTGCCAACTTCGAGCAGCTGGTTCTTCCCTTCGTTGTCTGAGGCGTCCCCAAATGGTGTCTGCCCATTAGAAGCAAACACCAAAGAGCTAGGAGTCAGCTCGTTGCCAACCTTTCCTCTCCCAGCCATGGGTTGCAGTCCTCTCGACCAGAATTTGCCACCTGTGGCTCCTTGGCCCATGAAGCAATGCTGCCATCCTGTTCTTTTACACGGGCGAGGCATTCACGTATCTCCCCTTCTCTTCTCACGTAAAGTGTATCCGGTGTGGCAGTTACGGTAGTCTCCTCCCCCTTGCAAACAGCCGCTGTAGAATTTTAGGCCTCTAGGATTCTCTGTCCGCCATGTTGGGGTGCAAGGCCAGGCGGAAATGAACAGGAGAATAGTTAGAGCAAGTCAAGGACATTCACAGGGAATAGGGAAGGGACAAGGGGAAAGTGTACGGAAAAAGGAGATTCGTGTGGATTTTTCGGTTTCTGTGAGGAACACGTTGACACACTGTGGCATCAGTGTGTATTAACAGAACAGACGGTTTACGTATTTACAATATCAGCTAGGCAGTGCAGCCACTGCCAGAAGTTCCATCCGTTAAAGAGAATAATCTTGAATGTATTTTCACTTTCCTTTATGTCATATTACCTCATTTGTCTCATTCAATGGTATGTTTGTAGAGTACAGGTTGCCTCTATGCCCTGTATCAATGCTTTGCTTTTGTCCAAATGTTTTTTCCCAGTCAAATTGTTAAAGATTCCGTCACTGTAAGACCTATCGCATGTTTTCCCTTTCATGACTCTATTTAGTAGCATGATGACCTTACTTGACCTCATGGGTATTGAGGAGAAACTTAAAAAGAGGTGTGTGAAAAAGGCACTGCGGTGAGTTGCGCTGTGCGCCCAGCCTAAGGGAGAGATGTGAGCAATCAGCCGCCTTGGCCTGGGTTGCCTCTGTTTCTCTTCCCCTGGCTAGTGCTGCTCACGCTAACCACTCTTGTGGCTGAGTGAGGCCGAGTTGCTCATGATCTGTCCAGCGTGTGGCAAAAGAAGCTGTACTGTTGCTCGTGTGGAAAATAATACAATAATAACTAACACAGGAATTAACTCTGTTTCATACACTCACAGCTGGAAACCTGCATTTGTCCCCCCCGCTCATGGGTTAAGCTGCTTTTGGGGAGGAAACATAGGGATCTCGTCATTTTTTTTAAATGGTAAGCTTTAGGACATGCCTAGATCAATCTACCTCAGGGCTCTTTAGTGCCAACGTGTAGAAAGTTTGTGATGCAAGAGCCCACAGGAGGATGGCCCATAGGTGGAGTCTGCAAATAGACATGTCCTTTATAAGCCTACTTTTGCTATTATGACGTAAGAGTTTTTTGAAAGCGAGGTATGATGCTTCTCCGAGAGAAAATCGTGAAGGGTGTTGCAGTGTAAGGACGTGGCTTGAATTTAAAAATTGTTTGAAGGTCTTCCCCATAAGTTTCCTATCTCGCAGACTGCCAACTTCCATGTGAGTAGGATGTAATGTGAAGCTAAAATATATGCCAGACCAGTCTCTCATTTTTCTGTGTTCCCATGGGATCAAGGGAATCCATGGCTACTGCAGTTTAGGAAGCATCGTGTAAGATGGGAGCGTGCGGTAAGATAAATCCTGGCAGCAGTAAAATGTTTCCATGTTAAAATACTCCATTCCCACATCCAGTTCTGTCTAAACAAATTCTTAATTTGACCTTCACTCTGTGCCCAGCCTGTATACCAATTTGGTCTCCATAGTTCGGTGCCCTTAACTTTCGCTTGAGCACTCAGCATCATCTTATCTTGTAAGAGCATGTTCAGTGTAGGAGGAGGAACGTAGAGAAGTTTAGTCCAGCACTCTGAAACTCAGTGTCAGGCTCTACCTTGACCTCAAGGCTTCCTTTTAAGGTTAGGGTACTGTCTTGTCCCACAGACCCACTTCCTGCCTTTCGAGCCCATCGGGATAGTTAGGTCTTGTCGTGATGAGACATACTCAGTCCATCTACCAATGGGCCCTTTGTTCCTTTCCCTTTCTTAAGTCCTCACCTAAGGACCTGCTGATTGATTTCAGAGAGAGGAGAGGGAGGGAGAGAAACACGGATCTGTTGACCTTTGTGACACCCCCACTGGGGTCCACACCTGCAACTTGGGCATGTGCCCTGCCCAGGAGTCAAACCCACGGCCTGGTGGAACGATGCTCCAACCAGTGGGTTCACACCGTGCAAGGCTTTCACATTTCATTGCCTTAAAGACTGGAATCCCTAAAGTCGCTACCTGGTAACTGAGGCCCTACCAGATACTGGTAGATTTTGTAGTGTCCACCACCACTTACCTGTTTGGTGCTCCAAATACCCTTTTCATCTATATTTTCCATTCTTTGTTGGATTGACTCCAATCCAAAGGCCTACTCTTTACTAGCTCCCATACTTTCTGAAAACCTTAATGTGCCTATGTCCAGATTTTCTTGTTTCAGCTCGAACCGAGTTTGCTCCGACGTCAAGCTGTGTCTTTTAGAGAATTGGTAGTATACGACCAATGCTGTTTTTTCAGTTTTTGATAGATTTATGATACATTCCATATATTTCCATGTATGTAGGTATTTGTACCAATAACATGTTTGGTATGCACATATGTTTGGTATCCCAATGGGTTCAAAAGGCAGGAAGTGTGTCAGTGGGACAACACAGTACCCTAAGTATAAAAAGAAGCCTTGAGGTCAAAGTAGAGCCTGACACTGAGTTTCAGAGTGCTGGACTAAACTTCTCTAGGTTCCTCCTCCTACTCCGACTGTATATTCTTTGAAAAATCCACAGGAATATTTCATGTTTTAGCACCAAATTGGAAAGTGCCTAATTGTAAGTTTGCAAACTGTGCTGTGCTAGCCCACATATTCTTGCAAATAGCAATTTCCTAATATTAACCCATTTTTCATGGTGTGGACGTTTCCAGAATTTTAAGTGCTCGTGGATATAAACTTGGTTAGAACATGATTGTGCCCAAAACGTTAAAACTAGTGATCTTTTTACCTTTCGATGCAATCATGTCTTCAATCATTGACCTTTGTGACACTCATTAGACCCAGATCTCAAACGGTTGTGACGATTAGTAGGAGTGTATATAAGGTACTTTCAGAAATCAGAAACTAAAAAGTAAAGAATGAAAAACCTTTGCTAGTATAGTGATCTGCAGTTTAATCTGGAATGTGGGTGTCTGTTCTGCCTTCAGACCTACAGCAGGACATGCTGTCCTTTGCCGTTTCGCCGGTGGTGGAATTGAGAGGTTTTCTAACAGATACAGGTCTCCATGCCTGACGCTGTGTGGAAAACTGAGATCTGAGCTTCACTCTCATGTCTCTCAGGTATTGTTATTTTCTAAAGCGTAAGCACATAAAACCTGACACATGATAGGAACCATTAAAAGCTTCATTGTGAGTGGGAATATAGGTTAAGGCTTTATTTTGGGGGGATAATTAAGCAGTATCTTTCACAGTTTTAAGTTTGCATATCCTCCATTCCAGAAATTCTATTTTTAGGAATTTAGATATAGGTGTATAGAAGTTTAAGGATGTTCACATTGCAGCCTGTGTGAAGTGGAGGAGGGAAAAACTGAAAATGAAACTGAAAGTGCATCAGTATTGGACTGGCTCTATAAGTTATGGTACTTATTACAACCAGTGGACTAGGATGTGACCATTGCAAACAATAGAATATACATTTAAGTGGACTGAATTGCCAAATTTTTTGTCGATACATCGTAAGGTATGTAGACAGTGTGCTGCTTTCTTATCAAATAGGCGATATCCATATGTGTAGAAATAAATGTTTACATACACTATTCAGAGAGTGTGAACGTAAACACTTGGAAGGTATCTGGCATGACCACTCAAGGAGCCGGAGGCGGGGAACTTGGCTGTTCTTTCCACGTGCTGCAGTATTTGAATTCGGAAGGGTACCTGCAGGAACTGAAGGACCTGTACTACCGGCCTCCGGCTGAGGAGGGCACCCTAACCCCCAGAGTCCTGTTTGCTGCTCAAGTTTTCAACCAGCCGGCCTGGTGACATCATCACCAAGGGCCACAGCGTTGCCAGTGGCAGTGGACATTGGTATAGTCCTTTTGAAATATAACTTTAATTCCATAGAAAATGCTCCACATTGAGTCTAAGGAAATACTTTAAAATATTGAAAAAGTTATATTCATTTAATCATTCAGCACATTTCTCAAACCTCCCTCCTACATATGAGATGCTTGACTAGGTGCTCAGGTTACAGTAAGCGTATGTTCTGAGATGTTAGTCCCAGCATTATTTACAGTAGTGAAAAAATGGATAATGACTTACATTTCTAACAGTGATGAATAGCTAGGTAAACTATGTCCATACTATGACATTGTATAAAGCCATGGAAAGTGGTGGCTCACTTATAATAAGTAAAAATAATCTGTTATAACAGTTTAAAAGAAAGATGCTAGATTGAAAAGATCAAAAAGGAAATATTAACTGGTCTAATTATATTAGGTAGGATTGAGAGTGAGAAGAATAAGGTTATTTTTTTTCTCAGATTTCAAATTTTCTTTTCAATGATTTTATTAGATTTACTGATCTTGCTTTAAATCTTAATTTTCCAAATTAGTTGCATATACCATGGTTATAATTTGTGTACTTTATAATTAATTTGTATTATATATTTATTTATAAAGTGAAAGCAGCATTATGTTTTTCAGAATAAAGAGCTTGTTCTGTCTCATGATAGTCTGCCAGACTTAAAAAGAAAGCATCTGATTAGAAAAGTATGGGCATTTATCTCTATAGGAAAAAGGGGGGAAAGCTCCTGGGAATCTACTGGGTGCTGAGACATTATGGTAGGTGATTTAACTGTATTATCTTACTTTACCTTCAGAACAATTCATGAAGATGGAAGGTGTTATTAGCTCCATTTTATAAAGAACTAAGAAATCCAAAGATTAAGTAATTTATGCGCTAAGGTCATACAGGTAGAGAACATTAGAACCAGTGTGTGTATGCATTATTTACAAAGCTTATTATATATCTTATTAAAACTAATAATAGTTTATTACTTTTTGTTTTGTTTAAGAAACTTTTCACAGAATCAAAACTTTTATCAGAGACGGTATAACCCTCCTCCTGGCCCCCCTGGAGAGGACTATTCACAAAGGAGGTACTCTTGGAACGTCCAGCCAGATGCTAGTCACGTAGTCCAGAGTAAAAGGCGGTGTTCTGGCAGTTACTATGGACTATCCTACCCAACCTACTATGGATGGACAAAGTGACACAAACCCACCCTGGAAATCTGTCTGGAGACAGCAGGACTGAAGACAACTGGAGTGACTTTTTATAAGATCAGGTCAAATGAGGTTTATAATATATTTTTTTCTCCCTTAAGTTCAAACTTAAGGAAAAATTATATTAACACTTAGCTCTTTGCTGATAAATTTGCAGTATTTGCAATAGCGAATGAAATAATGTTGTTCCAGTCTTAAATTTTTTTTAAAGGAAGGTGTTATTTTAGAAGTGATAAAGTAATAAAGAGCATCCTGTATACATAATTTTTAAAAATGCTGTCTTTTCTATGTATTTTCTTTTTACTAGACTTGCGATATGAATGTGCATGTACAAAAGTTTTTAGTCATGTTCTCAGCCAAGGTGGAGGCGTAGGTAGATATGCTTTGTTCCTCACACAACCAAAAGAGGGACAACAAATTTAAAAACAAAACAGAACTGCCAGAAAATCAAACTGTATGGGTGTCCAACAACCAAGGAGTTAAAGAAGAAACATTCATTCAGAAGGGTATGGCGGGTGGAGACAGGCAGCCAGGGTGGAGAGGCACATCAAGGCGGCAGCTGGTAGACCAGGTGGTCCCACATTTGCATGAGGATAAGCCGGGAACAACTGGGGAATGAGACAAACCATGCAACCCAGGGTTCCAGCATTGGAAAAGGGAAGCCTCAAAACCTCTGGCTATAAAAATCCATGGGGTTGCGGCAGCAGGAGAAACTCCCAGCCTCACAGGAGAGTTTGTGAGACCTGCGATGTCCTAGAACGTACACAAACCCATCCACCTGGCAGTTAGCACCAGAAGGGCCGGATATGCTTGTGGGTAGCAGGGGAAGTGACTAAAAGCCAGCCGAAAGCCAAGCAAGCGACATTGTTCCCTCTCGGACCCCTCCCCCACATACAGCGCCACAGCTCAGTGACCTGGGTTGCCCCATCATGGTAAGTATATAAGGTTCTGCCCCTTACCATGTAACAGATGCACCAAGACAAAGAAATGTGGCCAAAATGAAAGAACAGGTCAAAACTCCAGAAAAAGAACTAAATGATGAGGAGATAGCCAGTCTATCAGATGCAGAGTTCAAAATACTGGCAATCAGGATGCTCACAGAAATGATTGATGTAGTTGTAAAATAGAGGAAGAAGTGAAGGCTATGCAAAGTGAAATAAAAATAGAGGGAACCAACAGTGAAAGGTAGGAAATTGGGACTCAAATCAACAGTTTGGGACAGAAGGAAGAAATAAACATTCAACCAGAACAGAATGAAGAAACAAAATTTAAAAAATGAGGCGAGGCTTAGGAACATCCGGGATAACTTTAAGCATTCAAACACCCAAATCATAGGGATGCCAGAAGGAGAAGAGGAAGAACAAGAAATTGAAAACTTACTTGAAAAAGTAACGAAGGAGAACTTCCCCAATCTGGTGAAGGAAATAGACTTCCAGGAAGTCCAGGAAGCTCACAGAGTCCCAAAGAAGTTGGACCCAAGGAAGCATACATCAAAGCACATCATAATTAAATTATCCAAGATTAATGATAAGGAGAGGAACTTAAAAGCAGCAAGAGAAAAGGAGACAGTTACCTACAAAGGAGTTCCCCTAAGACTATCAGCTGATTTCTCCAAAGAAACCTTGCAGGCAAGAAGGGGCTGGAAAGAAGTATTCAAAGTTTGTGAAAGGCAAGGACCTACATCCAAGATTACTCTATCCAGCAAAGCTATCATTTAGAATGGAAAGGCAGATAAAGAGCTTCCATGATAAGGTAAAGGAGTTCATCATCACCAACCCATTATGTATTAAATGTTAAAGGGACTTATCTAAGAAAAAGAGCAACAAAACTATGAACAGTAAAATGACAACACACACTAAGCAAACATCTAGAACAGGAAGAGAATCACAGAAATGGAGATCACATGGAGAGTTATCAGTGGGCAGAGGAAGGGAGGAGAATGGGCAAAAATGTACATGGAATAAGAAGCATAAGTGGTGGGTGTAAAATAGACACGGGGAGGTTAAAAATAGTACAGGGAATGGAGGAACCAAAGAACTTACATATATGACCCATGGACATGAACTAAGGGGCAGGGGAATGCTGATGGGAGGGGTGGTGTGGAGCCGGAGAGGGATAAAGGGGAGGAAAAAAATGAGATAACTGTTAATAGCATAGTCAATAGAATACTAAAAAAAAAAATTTTATAAATCAATTAAAAAGCTTATTTTTTTGAAAAGCAATAAATTGACATCTCTAAAAAAAACTTTTAGTCATGTTCTATTTTGTCGTTTTCTGTTATTGACCCAGTTATTAGGTTTCTTTTTTCCCCCTAACTGTTCAAGATTTCTCTTGAAATTTACCTAGGAGACAATCTCTTTGGAACCTAATTACTATTTGCAATTAGTTGTGGTATTTTATGATTAGACATTTCTTTCTTTGTCAGTCTGTCATGGGGTTTTGCCAGCTTCCTTCCACTGAGTTGTCATATATGCCATCCAGCACAGGAGTGGATAAACTTTTAAGGATTGATTGTCAATGGGGCAAGAGATGATGAACCAGAGTGCTGGGTAATAGACCTGACAGGGTGATTGTTATCATCTGTAAAGAATTATTCAGAAAATTTGAAAACTTTTATAGACTGGAAAGGTTGCTTAATAGGACTTTTAAAACCTGGGACATCTGGGAAGATTTGCATGGCTCCTTATGGTTTTTGCTTTTCCACTGAATGTAACATTGGGATCTTTCTCCACTTGCCTCTCATACTGGAGTAGTGCTTTGACCTTGACTTTTCTTGAGTTGTCTATTTTGCTGCTATACCTCTAGAACACACAGATGGATCACTTGGGAAGTGGTGATTATTTTTAGTTGCAGAGGAAGCCAAAAAGCCTTTGTTTGCTTAAGAAAATGTCTCACCATCATGACATCAAAAGCCTTGGTAGATATTTGATGAATACTTGGCTTCATTTTTTAAAACCTCTCATTTTGAACATTTGTATCAGAATGTCTTTTTTTTAAGGTTTTATTTATTTGTCTTTAGAAAGGAAAAGAGGAGAAAGAGAAACATCAATGTGTGGTTGCCCCTCGTGCGCCCCCTACTGGGGACCTGACCCACAACCCAGGCATGTGCTCTGACTGGGAATCGAACCAGCGACGCTTTTGTTCACAGGCCAGCACTCAATCCACTGTGCGACACCAGCCAGGGCCAAAATGTCTTACACTACATGGGATAGTTATTTTATCCCTTCCCTTTAATATATGAACATGTTGTTCCTGACCTTAAGGAAATGCTCCAGCTCAGCTACTCCCTTGTGTCTAATTAGCTCAGTCAAGTTGCTAAACCTTTATCTTCATGATGGCTCATAAGGTTTTTCTTTGCCTGCCATATTTAACAGACAAGAGTTGTCGCAAAGAGCCTGGTCCAGGGGAGTTGTTCCCCTGACCATCAAGAAGGCTCACTGGGAAAGAAATTGGAGGAAGATAAGTGGAGCGACAAAAAAAGAACAAGCAGGGGCAGGTAGGGGAATCCAGCTAGTCTAATAGTTCTGAGGAGTTTCTTGGCAAGCACTTTCGAAGGAGGGCATTGCCAGCAGAAGGGCCATTATATAAACACTACCACCCTCAGGAAAACCTTTCTTTACCCCACCATTCCCTCTGTCCCCTTCTGCTTCTCTTTCAGTTATCAGCATGGCTTGTTAAAAACTAGGCTCCATTTGCTATCTTGTGTCTCATTTATTCTTCAACACTAGTTCTGGCTTCTGCTTGCACCACACCATGGAACGTTTTCTGGCTAAAGGGACCAGGAACTCCCTTTAGTGTCCTATTTAAACTTTTAAAATTTATTTTTACTTAAAAAAAAAAATATGAGTAGTTTAAAAGTCAAATAGTTCTACCAAGATGAGCGTGGAAAAGAAGAGTCCCCAGCCACCACCCCTACGAAACCCAGTTAGCACTCCCCCAAGGCAGTCACTAAGTATTTTTGCACTGTCTTCTAGTATTTGATTCTCTAAGTACTGTGCCTATATTGCCACTTCTTGATTTTTCAGTTTGTGGTACTATCTACTGACTTCTTACTGTGGAAGGATTTAGCTTTTTCACATCATCTACCCACACACACACTTCTGTTACCTCAACTTTTCAGTATAGTTGCCCAACTCTTCATTAAATCAATATTCAAGTTATTTACTAGGTAAGTACCATTGACTCTGAGCCATAGTGTTCCATGATTATGTTTCCTTTCTTAGACCATTTTGCCCCCCCCCCCCATTGCCTTATTTGTTTGCCTCTTTTCCTATGGACCTATCACTAATTCATCCCCTAGATGTCTACCACCACTGTAACAGTTCTCTCAATGTGGATTGGATAAACACATTAGATTCTTTTTTGTTTGAAATCTTTCCTAGAATCCTCTTGACCTATTTCAGGGTTGGGTGTTAACATTAGTTTGCTACAGGTGCCATAACAAAGTTCCACAGACTGGGGTGGCTTAAACGGAAATGTATTCTCACACTTCTGGAGGCTGGAAGCCTGAGAACAATGTGTCAGCAGGGTTGTTTTTTTTCTGAGGCCCTTGTTTATAAATGGCCATCTTCTCCCTTTATCCTCATGTGGTCTTCCCCTGTGTCTGCCTGTGTCCATATTTCCCCTTATAAGGATGCCAGTCACATTGGATTAGTGTCCACCCTGATGACCTCATTTAAACTTACTTCCTCTTTAAAGACCCCATCTCCATGTATAGTCACATTCTGAGGTCCTGGGAGCTGGGATGACTATGACCTGAGTTTTGGGAGGCACTACTCACACCGTAACAGAAGCATCTCTACACCTGGGGCATAGCTCTTGTCCCAGGATTTCTACTCGTCTTCAGCCTGGTCATTTTTTATGCCCACTTCTATTTCGTGGGCCGCATAGCTATCGCTTTCAGGTTTACTACCCTATTTGGTAAACTATATCCTGTAGCTTCCCATGGAGGGTTAATGGGCTGTAAATTTTTTGAGACTCTTGCATGTCTGAAATGGGATTATTTTATTCTTTCACTGGATTGATAAATTGATAGGCTATATAATTGTATGTAGACACTTCTTAATGCATTTACTCATTGTTTTCCACATTCATTGTTGCTGTTGAAATCCTGTGTTATTCTGATTCCAAAGTTTTTATCTGGGACCTTTAATTTTTCTCTCTGAAAACTTTAGGATCTTCTTTATCTCAAATGTCCTGAAATTTGGTGATATGTCTTAGTGTAGGTTTTTTTTAAATTTGTGATATTAGATACTTGTGAAGCCTCTCAGTCTAGCACCTTATAGGCATCTCAGAAATTTTCTTTTCATTTGACCCTATTTTCTTTTTCAGGAACTTCTAGTTGAATGCTGGATTTTCTGAAAGATATCTCTATGTTAATATTGTTTTTGTTTTAAATGTTCCATTTTAACTTTGCTTTTTTAAAAAACCAGAATTTCCTTGCTTTGTACCCTTCTATTGATTGTTCAGGTTTTCTGCTATATATATGTTTTTCTACTATACATTTTTAATTTCTGAGAGCTAGCTCTCATTTTTCAAATGGCATTTTTTCAGGTATTTCACTTTTAAAAATATTAGATAATTTTATTTTTCATATTCTGAAAATTCTTTTGAAGTTCAACAGACTAACTCTTTTTTCTTGAGGAACAATATACAGGGCCAATGGTGTACATGCTGTAGGAACACATATTTGTGAACTGATTCTCTTTTTTTAAATGGATGTACTATTTTTTTCTCTCTAAAGTTATCCATTCTTAGGTTTCCTCTGTTCCCTGTACCAGCTGTTCTCCCTTTTTCTTTTCTTCTTCTTGTTGACGCCTCTCTCTTGTGTTGGAGATATTCTTGAAATATCCAGTCGTCCATACTGTGTCTTTCTCCTGGATCGAGGTGCTCACAGCTGATGGAAGCCCTGGTCATGTCATGGTGGATTTGTAAGAAGGTGATTGATTAGCTTGCTTTTTGTTTACTTTCCCCTTGCTGTACACATTTAGGTTTTATTTTTCTCCATTCTGGCTGTTACCCACCTTTGATATTTTTATTGTTCTCTCTCATCTGTCATTTGTCATTTCTGTCATTCTCTTGAGTTTTTAAACTGTAAAAATTCCTTTACTATCATTTTGGGTAGGCAGTAGAGATGTAGGCATGAGATCAATCCAGCCAGTGAAATGAGACTAAATGAGCAAATAAAGTTGAGTTTTTGGTTTATCCTCAGTCTGGTAAGCTTTGTTTTTATGCATCATTTCCTGGGAGGGTAGGCCATCGTGTTCCCTAAGTCACGATTTGGTCCTGCAGTGTCCACCACAGACACACCTACAGTGAGGGCAGACCCCATCCAGGATCCTGTCTGAACCATCTTTCTAATATACTTCTGATTGACTGCCCCAGAATTAGGTCCTAAAAACAAGCTCATTCATGTTATTTCTCTCTTGTAAGTCTTGAATGGCTAAGGGCCTTCAGAATCCACTTCTAACTCCTTGTCCAGTCTGCCTTAAATGATCTGATTCCCAGCTGATTTTTTCTTTACTCAAAATATATTTAATTTTAAAACAGCTAGCATTCAATACCAACTCAAATCTTGATGCATTTTAATCTCCCTGCCTGCTGCCCTCAGAGTGCTCACAAACGGTCAAGGACAGGACCTCCGTGAGGGGGACATGGAGGTGGGAAGCCAGGAGGAAGGAGGGGCTGACCAGAGACTTGGACCCAGGTCCCATGCGTGGAGAGCCAGCTCAGAGCTCTGGGGTCAGGTGGGCAGGCAAGAACCTGGCACTGTCTTGGTCACTGGCCCATTTGCCTTCCCTCAGCATCCTGTTCCCTCCTGAGGCTCCATTGGGCACAATCCCAGGTGAGGCCCGGTGTCCAGGTGAGGCCACGAGGGCCCTTAGCCCAGGAAAGGCAAATGTGCAGCCTGCCTTGGGTCCAGAGGGGCAGTGGGCTAGTTTCTGGGGTTTAGGAGTTTATCGCAGGGCAGGCCGCCAAGCACTCCCAACTGCCCGCATGGGATGGTCGTAGTCCCTTTGTCTCCTGGGGGCTGTTGGGCAGTAGGGTGGCTGCTGTGCCAGCCGGTAGGTGATGTACCTGCCTGTGGTTTTGCTGGTCCAAAGATCTTCACCACCTGCATCAAGGTGAGAGCAGGGATGGGCAGGACCCCCCCAGGGACCCAGGTGTGGGGGGTGGGGTGCAGAAGGGTAAGGTGACCCCAGGATCCTGACTCTAGGCGAGAGGAGATGTGGGGGCAGCTGACTCTTCAGATGGTTTTCCAAAGCTTCTGCCATGTTCCACTCCATTCTTCAGTACGCCAGCCATTTCCTGAGTACATTTGTTGTACACAATTATGCCACTTTGTCTTTATCCTTCAGGTTGTCTGTCTGGCTGTGATGGCTCTCCTGTGGTCTCTGAGCAAATCCTTCTCACTTTTGAAGCCCCATCTCCTCAGTAAAGCCTTCTCTCCCAACTCTGCTCCTCTACTGATTTATTTTTCTACAAAGTACCTTGGTATAACTGTGCAGCATTTATCTCGTTTACATCTCCTGTTATATGAAACACAGGTTCTAAGCATGGTCTCACATTCCTTCAACCCCTTCTTGCTTCCTGAAGGCGTCTTCTGCCACCTGGACCGCTGTCTTCTTGGCCTTGCCAGCAAACCTTACTGCGCTCCCCAGACTGACTAGCACCCAGGTTAAATGGGACCTGTGTGTCCCTAATGGCCCCCACATCAAGTCCTCTGTCTTCTCAGTCACCCCTCCACTTTAGAGATAGAGGAAATGTCACACTCCAGGCCACAGGATCTGGCTTTCTGAGTTGCTACTGAAGGGTGAGATGATGATCAGAAGTGAAGGAGTCAATTCCCAAGGTGGAACACAAAAGGCAGGAAGAGTCTGGCAAGCTAATGCCCCTCCTTCCGCCCTTCTGTGGACTACTCGGGCATGGTTTCCCTTTCAAGCCTTCCAGAGACAGTCAGGCTGCTGAGCGAACACACGGGCCGAATGAGCAGCATGTCCTGGCTCTGGTTCGTTGTGAAATCTGCCAGTCAGGTAATCTACTGTGTCATAATGCTTTACATCTGTCCTTGCTTCACTTCCCCTTTATCCTCGCCCTCACCACCCAAATAAAACATCAGCCCTTTAATACTTGCTTCAGGCTCTCCTTTCTAGGGTATTTGTTAATAAATCGGGCACAGTCGTGGTTCTAATTGTTCAGCCATGCATATGAGAGTGGGAAAAACCAGAGCTCTTCCACTGATTTGACGTTGAGATCCTACAAATATCTGTACTTTTTAAGAATACAGAAATGTCAGTTACATCCAAGGTACCAGTTTTTCAAAAGTACAAGTTATTTTCACATGACATGGGAGTAGTTTTTGGTGTCTGGGTGTCTTCCATGACCCATTTGTTCAGATGGGACTTCCAGGGTTAGATTCACTTTAACAGATTATAACAGGCATATTTATGCAGGTCTATGTATTGTAGAGGAGAACAAGGTGGATATTAGGAAAGTTCTCATAACCCTGCATCAGATCAGTTTTTGAATTAATTTTATGGTGCATAATGATTTCCATTCTGCAGCTATAGGTAAAAGGATCATCTTTACCTCTGAGGTGACTTTTTGAAAAACGGTAAAATTCAACAAACACATTCAGTTTTATAACTACAATTAAGAACGATTTCATCACCCTGGAAAATTTCCTCATGTCACTTTGTAACCAACTGCTCCCACCAACACCAATCCCAGACCCTGGCAACGACTAACCTGTTTTATGTCCCTCTAGTTTTGCCTTTTCCAGAATGCCATGTAAGTAGAACCAGACAGTGTATGTAGCCTTTTGAAAGTGGCTTCTTTCATTTAGCATAATGCTTTTGAGATTCAGTCATGTCACCGAGTTCATTCCCTTTAATGCTGAGTTAGTGTTCTATTGTGTAGATATACCACAATTTGTTTATCCATCTACCAGTTGAAAGATTGGATTATTTCCAGTTTTTGACTTTGAACAAAGATGATATAAACATTTGTGTACAGATTTTTATAAACATTTTTCTAATTTATTTAGAAACTCTTTTCTAATTTATTTCCCTCGGAGTTGGATTGTTGCTGTGGGGTAAACTTGTGTTTAATTTTTTAAGAAACTGCCAAACTTTTCCAGAATTGCTGTACTATTTTATGTCCCCATCAACAAGGTATAAGAATTCCAGTTACATCCTCACTAGCACCATGTTGTCATTTTTTTCCTTTTATTCTAGCTAATCTAATACAGATATGTTGTCCTGTGATTTTTTAAAACAGCTTTAGAAATATAATTGGCATATAATACAATGTACATTTTAAAATTGTACAGTTTGATACATTTGATATGTATACACCCATGAAATCACTACCACAATTAAGGTAGAACATACCTACTACACCAAAATTTCCTTATGCCTCTTTGTATTCCCCGTTCTACCCCTATCCCTTACCCAAGCTACCACTGATGTTTCTGTTACTAGAGATTAACTTTTTTATAACTGTAACCATACAGCATGTACTATTTTTATATCTGGCTTTTTTAAATTCAGGATAATTATTTTGGGATTCATCCATGTTATTGTATGTAGCAACAGTTGGTCCTTTTTGCTGCCAAGTTGTGGCCCATTGTACGGATATACAATGGTTTATCCATTCATTTGATGAATATTTGGGTTGTTTCCAGTTTTTGGCACTTATAAATGAGCTGCTATGAACTAAGACAACTTTTTTTAACGTCTATTTTCAACCCACTTCATTTTATTTTAATTTATGGTCTATACAATACACTCTTTTGAAGTGCATAATTTGATAAATTTTGACAAATTCATACTCCCTGATGACTAACACCACATCAAGACATGGAACATTGGCTTCATTGCTGAGGCCGCCTTGGGGTTCTTTCCAATGCCTTTCACTCCCTCATCCCTAGCAACCACCAATTTGCTTTTAGTGACTCTAGAATAAATTTGTAATTTCAAGAGTTTTGCAGAAATGGGATCATACAGTAACAATTTTAGATTTTTGCCTTTTTTTTGCTGAACATGTTTTTCTGATTCATCCATGTTGCAAGTATTGGTAGTTCATCCTATTATGTTACTGAATAAGATTTCATTGTATGATTTTACCACTGGGCATTGGGTTGTTTTGTTTTTGGCTATCATGAGTAAATTTGTTATAAATGTTTATGTATAAGCCTTTGTGTAAACACATTTTCACTTCTTCTGGATAAATAACAGGAGTGAAACTTCTGGGTATGGTAAGGATATTTTATAAATAATTTTTAGTTATTAAATTAAATATAATTTTTAAAGAAAGTACCAAACTCTTTTCTAATGTAGTTATATTTAGACCAGCAATATATGAAGGTTCCAGTTCCGCATGTAGCACACTCGATGTTATCAGTCTAATTTTACTCATCATATGGATATATAGTAGTATGTCATTGTGGTTTTAATTTGCATATCCCTGATGGCTAATGAAGCTGAGCATCTTTTTATGTGTTTATTGACCTTTCATACATTCTTTGTGAAGTGTCTGTTCAAATGTCATCCATTCTTAATTAGGTTGTTTCTCCTACTATTTTGGAGTTGTAGTAGTTCTTTATATAATCTGCATACCACACTTTTGTCAGAATAACTTTTTCCAATTAAATATATTCCCATTGTGTTCAAGCCACAGAGTTCTCTCTGCTATTCCTTAAATAGGCTAAGGCCTTATGTGACTTAAAGCCTTTGAATTGTCCTTGTTACCTGGAATGCTGCTCTCCCAGATACACAGCTTGCTTCCAGACCTCCTCCAGTCACTGTTCAAATGGCCCTTTTTTGGTGAGATATTTCTTAAACATCCTATTTAAAACAGAGCCACTTCTCCTTTTTCTCTATAGCATATATCCGTAAGACAGCTATACTTGTTAACAAGATGAGCCCCAACCATAGAGAATGTGGGAAATACAGCCTGTTTAGAGGATTACCTCTTCTCTTGCGGGCTGTTACATTCAGGGATGACAAACCAAATTTCTGCGCCTGGTAGATGAAGAGGTTGATTTCATTAATGTAGTTATGGATCTCTCTCTACCCAAAACAACTCTCCGAGCGCAATCCTCTCCAGGAGATCCTCCCTAAATGACCACACTGAGAGCAAAAAGGATAATGAGTCCCTCCTGTCCCCCCAAAACTGTTGAATCTTGACCATCTGAGACAAATGTAGAGTTAATCTTGGCTGATTCTTTGCATAGGAAGTGAGGGCGTTTCGTTCAAGGCCCTGCAAGAGTTAGGGACAAGGATAAGGCTCATATCCAGACCTCAGCTTCCGACCCACGTGTCCTTTCAGCCCCGCTCGCCGGAATTGACGGACGCTACCTCGGTTCTCCTTCGCGTCTGCTGACAGGCATCAAGCTGGGGAATAAAGGATCTGTGAAAGGACGGGCGAGTGGGTGGAACTGAAGCCCGGAACCTTCCTTCGCAAGCATCCGGAAAACTGAGGACTGGAGGCTGGAGGGTATAGAGCGCAGCTGCCGCCCAGCTTCCGGAAGTTGAGGGCTTTGTTTCTGAGGGGAAGATCTTCCGAAACGGACGGGGAGGCGGTGGTGAATCCTTCCGGCGCAGGAGCGGTCGGGGCTAGCCTGGAAGGAAGAGGGCCGGAGGTGGGTGAGCGGGTCGATCACTGCCTGGCATCTGTAACTGGGTTTTTTTGAGATGACGCCTGTAGTCCCTTCAGCCCTTGTTCACCAGGCGCCTCCCAAGACCATGCTCTGGGAATGCAGCACGGAAGTGATAAGCTCAGTCTCCCTTCAAGGAACATGTAACTTAGGATCCTTAAAATTTAGATAAGCTCGCGATTCATTAAAGCTGTGACAAGGGCAAAGAAAGATAATAGGGACCCAACCGCAGGGCTCTGGGCGCTCTGGTAAATGGACTTACAACAGCGAGTTGAAAGGAGGGAGGAATTGGTTCAGGGGAACTACCAGTCCGAGAGGGCAGAGTGGGTAACTTGAAGCTGAGAGTGCGGTGGCCGGCGTGGCTCAGTGGGTTGGAGCATCCTCCACTTCCATCCCGGGTCGGGGCACGTGGGAGAGGCAGCCCGTCGATGGATGTCTCTCACATCAGTGTTTCCCTCCCTCCGTCCCCCTCTGTAATCATGTCCTCGGGTGAGGATTGAGGAGAAATTAAAGTTTTTTTAAAAGTGGGGTGCGGAGGTGCGGAGAGTCCAGGTCTTAGAATCTAGTACGCCTTGCCATGAGTTAGAGCCTATCACAAGAGCAGCGGAAGGACAAAATTTGATTTACATTTTGAAAGGATCACATTGCTCGGTAGAGGTTGGATGATAGGAGGGCAGGAATTGTGAGGTGACCACAGCTAGTAAGGAGGCCACAGCTGTAGATGAGAGACAGCGGTCTAGGTTGGTGGCTTTGGGTATGAGAGAGTCTTGGACTGACCGTACTGATATTTAAAGAGATAAAATTGACAAGACTTTACGGATTAGATATGCTATTTAAGTGAGATGATTCTAAGTTTCTGGCCCAAGTGAGTGAATTATGTAAAGCAAAACCAAACTATTTTGATGTGTGCTGAGTCCCTTTTACCCTAGCGTAAAAACTAAAGCCACAAAGTTTTTTGTCTCCACCATTCCATATACTCAGTATATTTTGTGTTCCCTATAGACAACACAGAACATACACAGATTTTTTTTTTTTTATAGAGGACAGTAAAAGAATTGTCTATAATCTGACTACCCAAGATGGCCATATTGTGGTGTGTTTCCTTCATGTTTTTGTTTTCTGCCTGCATCTTTTTGTATAATTGGGAATACATTCATTATAGCTTTCTCTGTCTATATTTTTCCCACTGGACATTATCATGACAATAAAGATTGAACTGGTGTGTGTCAGAACATTAGTTACAGATTTTTTTTTCCCCTAATTGTAACAGAAAACGTTAGATGTAATTCCACCAAGTCAGAGATAACTTTTTGGTGTATTTTACTTTCAGTGTGTGTGTATGTGTGTGTGTGCACCATTTATTTAATTTTACTTGTTTTTTAGAGAGAGGGGAATGGAGGGAGAAGGAGAGGGAGAAAAACATCAGTGTGCAAGAGAAACATCGATTGGTTGCCTCTTGCACATCGCTAACTGTGGACCTGGTCCACAACCCAGGCATGTGCCTTGCCCAGGAATCAAACCGGCGACCTTTCAGTTTGCAGAACAATGCCCAATCCACTGAGTTACATCAGTCAGCATCTGTGTACCTTTTTAAAAGTCCCATTATTTATGCCAAATTTTATTATTTGCTTTCCAGATATGTGTATTTAATGTTATTCATTGCTATTTTCACACATCTACTCTTCTACTTTTTAAAAATATTTTGTTTATGCTATTACAGTTGTCCCAATTTTTCCCTCTTTGCTGCCCTCCACACAGCCCCCTCCCCACTTCCCTAGTCAATCCCCACATCGTTGTCCATGTCCATGGGTCCTTATATATGTTCTTTGACTAATCCCTTCACCTTCTTCCAATCAATCTCCACCGCCACCCTTCCCTCTTACAGTTGTCAGTCTGTTCCATGATTCTATGGCTCTGATTCTATTTTGCTCATTAGTTTATTTTGTTCATTAGATTCTACTTATAAGTGAGATCATACTGCATTTGCCTTTCACTGACTGGCTTATTCTACTTAACATAATAGTCTCCAGTTCCATCCATGCTATTGCAAAAGGTAGGATTTCTTTCTTTTTTTACTACTGTATAGTATTCATTGTGTAAATGTACCACAGCTTTTTTTTATCCACTCATCTACTGATGGGCACTTAGGCTATTTCCCAATCTTGGCTATTGTAAATAACACTGCAGTGAACATGGGGGTGCATAGGTTCTTTTGAATTGGTGATTCGGGATTCTTTGGGTATATTCCTAGCAGTGGAATCGCTATGTCAAAAGGCTGTTCCATTTTTAATTTTTTGAGGAAATTCCATACTGTTTTCCACAATGGCTGCCCCAGTCTGCATCCCACCAACAGCGCACTAAGAGCTCCCTATTCCACATCCTCACCAGCACTTGTTTGTTGATTTATCAGTGGTGGCCATTCTGACAGGTGTGAAATGATGTCTCATTATGGTTTTGATTTGCATCTCTCTGATGGCTAGTGATGTTGAACATCGGTTCATATGTCTCTGGGCCCTCTGTATGTCCTCAGTGGAGACGTATCTGTTCAGGTCCTTTGCCCATCTTTTGATTGGATTGTTTGTCTTTCTGATGTTGAGTCATATAAGTTTTTTATATATTTCATAGATTAACCCCCTGTCCAGTGTATTGTTGGCCAGTATGTTCTCCCGTACAGTCAGTTCCCTTTTCATTTTGATGATGGTTTTTTTTTTTTTTTAGCTGTGTGGAAGCTTTTTAATTTGATATAGTCCTATTTGTTTATTTTTTTCCTTTGTTTCCTTGCCCCAGGAGATATAACAGCAAGAATACTGCTATGCAAAATACCTGAAATTTTACTGCCAGTGTTTTCCTCTAAGGTATTTATGGTATCATTACATAATACTTATGTCTTTTATTCACTTTGAGCTTATTCTGGTGTATGGTGTAAGATGTGGTCTAGTTTCATTTTTTTTGCATGTACCAGTCCAGTTCTTCCAACACCATTTATTGAAGAGACTGTCTTTACTTCATTGTGTGCTCTTGCCTCCTTTGTCAAATATTAATTGACCACAAAGACATTGGTTTATTTCTGGGCTCTCTGTGCTGTTCCATTGATCTGTGTATCTGTTCTTACACCAGTACCAGACTGTTTTGATTACAGCGGCCTTGTGGTATAGTTTGATATCAAGTATTGTGATACCTCCAACTCTTCTTTTTCAAGATTGCTGAAGCTATTCATGGTCTTTTATGTTCCATGTAAATGTTTGGAATACTTGTGCTAGATCTGTGAAATATGCCACTGGTATTTTAATAGGAATTGCATTGAATCTATAGGTTGCTTTGGGTGGTATGGACATTTTAATGATGTCAATTTTTTATATACATCAAGATTGCATATGCTTCCATTTATTTGTGTCTTTTTCAGTTACTTTCTTTGATGTCCTATAGTTTTCTGAGTACACATCTTTTACCTCCTTGGTTAAAATTTATTCCTAGGTGCTTTTTGTTGTTTGTTGTTGTTGCTGTAGTAAATGGGATTTTTTCTTAGTTTATCTTTCTGATAGTTCATTATTGGAGTATAAAAATGCCATTGATTTCTGAATATTGACTTTGTGTCCTGCTACTTTGCCAAATGCATTTATTAGGTTGAGTAGTTTTTTGGTGGAGCCCATAGAGTTTTCTGTGTACACTGTCATGTCATCTGCAAATAATGACAGTTTTAATTCCTCATTTCCAATTTGAATGCCTTTTATTTCTTCTTATTGTCTGATCGCTGTAACTAGAACTTCCAGTACTATGTTGAATAAGAGAGGTGAAAGCAGGCATCCCTATCTTGTTCCTGATCTTAAGGGAAATGCTTTTAATTTTTGCCCATTGAGTATGATGTTGCAGTAGGTTTTTCATATATGGCCTTTATTACGTTGAGTATGCTCCCACTATTCCCACTATGCTGATAGTTTTTATCATAAATGGGTGCTGTATTTTATCAAATGCTTTTTCTGCATCTATTGATATGATCATGTGATTTTTTGTTTTTAATTTTGCTGATGTGATATGTCACATTTAATGATTTGCGAATATTGTACCACCCTTGCAACCCTAGAATAAATCCCACTTGGTCATGGTGTATGATGTTTAATGTATTGCAAGACTACAGTTTTTAATGGTTGTTTAGTCACACCCAATCCTGTTATTCGGTAATAGGTTTTCAACTTTTTACTGTTAGTATGAGAACGACATCTTTTTACATAGAGTCTCAGATTTCCAACTTACTCCCTGAGAAAAAGTTCTAGAAATAGAACCTACCAGGTACAAAGATAAATGAACCTACCAAATTGCCTCACCCAAAAATCTCATTAAGACTTTGATTGCAATTATTTAAAAGATCACATTTTTGCAATGCTTTGTTTTTCTATCCAAGGTTATAGTTATGTCTTTCTAGCTATTCAGGTTGTCTCTTATGATTCTTTTATGTCTGTGTATAAAGCCTGTCCATTCCTTATTAAACTCACATTTAAGAAAAGGCCAATATTATTATTTAATAATGTGCCCTCTCTGCTTAAATTCCATGTGTGAAGTGGCTATCTTTGAATTGTGTTGTGCTTTTTTTCTATAAAATTATTTTCTTCTTTAATATGTGTGTCTAGGTTCTGCTAAAATACAAATAAAATGATGAGATCAGAAAATTTAAAAGCTGAGTAGAAGTGAAAACTTGTGGTCTAAAGAATCCATGGTATTCTGCTCCTAGTTGTCTGTTGAGGAAACTGCCCCTCAACCATGTATCTGAGGCCTCATCTGTACAACCAGGGGGGTAGGCAGCAACCTTGATCCTTTTAGAAGTAAAGAAAGCTACAAAAAGCTCCTCAGGGTTAGGAAGATAACATCTCATGAGGGTGTGCCTTTTTTTTTTTTTTTTTTTTTTGTAATTTTTAGAGAAGGGAAGGGAGGGAGAAAGAGAGGGAGAGAAATATCAATATGTGGTTGTCTCTCGAGTGCCCTCTACCAGGCACCTGGCCTGCACCCCAGGCATGTGCCCTGAATGGGAATTGAACTGTGACCCTGTGGTTCACAGTCTGGTGCTCAATCCACTGAGTCACACCAGCCAGGGCAGGATGTGCTTTTGGTATGGATTTTTCTAGGTAACAGTTCTGACATCTTATTATTAAAGTTATTTTTATTTGTTAGCAAGGATGTTTGTTATGAATTATAATGTTAACTTTTAAACAAATGAAGTCTTTTGGTCTTTTTGGTTTTATGCAGTAAAATCCTGCTTATCTGTGAAATGCAGTTAACACATCAGCTGGACCTATTTCCTGAATGCAAGGTGACCCTTCTGTTATTTAAAGATGTAAGAAATGCTGGAGACTTGAGGAAAAAGGCAATGGAAGGTGCCATTGATGGTTCATTAATAAACCCTACGGTGGTAAGTGCACTTGAGAATGAGTGAGATATACGGGGCATTTAAGAATATATTAACTTTTTATGATGTTATAAGTTAGCCTAAAATTGTCACCTTTAGGTAAAAAGTTCTTGTCCAAGCTGTGGAGTGGAGTCAGGTGTGGGCACTCTTGAATCCAACAGAGAGCAGAAGCTGAAGTGTCAGGCCCTGCCCTGACGGATAGGAAAGGTCTGGCTTCATACTGGCAGGCGCCTGACTTTCCATTTCTTACCTGAATTAGAAGTCTCTGCAGAGGAGGCGCTGCGCAGTGCTGAAGAGCACACCTGTGCAGTCGCATTGCTGGGACTTAATCCCAGCTCCTCCAATTATTATGACTTCGCACGAATGGTAGCCAACCTTTAAATAGCGTTTTTACTCTGTCCCTGGCATTATTCTAAGTGCTTTACATATACTAACTCGCTGCACAACAACTGTGTGAAGTGCTGTGATTACCTGCAGCTGACAGATAAAACACTAAGGAATTTGCCTGAGTTCCCTCATTGGTAAGCGACAGAGGTGGCATTCAAACCCGGAGATGCATTGCCTTCATTTCCTCATCTAGTGCAGGTGAATAAGAACACCGATTTCATAGGCTAGTTTTAAGATTTAAAGAAAGTAATACAAGTATAAAATATTTAGAATATGACCTTTTCCATATTAGTCCTTGATAAATGTTATTTTCAAATTTTTTACTATGTAAGTTTTTGCAGCTTTAAAATTCTATGATTTTTTTTTTTTTTTTGAACACTCAGGTCCTTGAGAGAGCAATTTTGAAAATATAGTCCATAGGAATTGTGATGAAGTAAAACAGCCTGACCTTGCAGTGGTCATAAGATAGGGCCTGCATCTTCAGAGCACTCACATTCTCTGTGTGTAATTCTTTTTGTTCTCTTTGGTAGATCGTCGATCCATTTCAGATACTTGTGGCAGCAAACAAAGCAATTCATCTCTACAAACTAGGAAAGATGAAGACGAGAACTCTAGCTGCTGAAATTATTTTCAACCTGTCCCCAAATAACAATGTAATTAATACAGATTTTACTTACTTTACTTCTGTTGACCTTCCCATGGTAACATATGTGTTCTCCAGTGTTGAGTTGAAGGCTAAATTCCTGTAAGCCTGTTGTTAGTTACAAACCAAAATAATAGTGATAAGAGGTCTGGACAGAGAGTTGAGGCTTAGCACTGCCTCTTATTAGAAAAATAAGCTTTGGAGTACAGGTCTTTTATCTCCTGGGTTAAATTTATTCCTAAGTGCTTTATCTTTTTTGTTGTTGCTATCATAAATGGGATTGTTTTCTTAGTTTCCCTTTCTGTTAGTTCATATTGGTATATAAAAATGCCATCAACTTCTGAATATCGATTTTGTATCCTACTACTTTGCCAAATTCATTTATTAGTTCAAGTAGTTTCATTACATTAAGTGAGGACAGTTTTATCTGTATTGGGCCAGGAAGATGCCCCTAAATGGTATCTAAATCTAAACAATAAAGCAATAGGCATGGATATTTATGTGTTATCATAAGCATCTTTTGTTTTCCCTATAAACTCCTTGAATATATAATTCATGCCTTTTCCATACACCAAAAGCCTGCCTGGTGCCCAGAACGGCCCTTCACATATGCTCATCCACATAGTCAGTGCAGAGGAAGAGTTTGCGGTTTGAGATACTGATAGTAATCAAGGTTATTGAGTTAAAGACATTGCACGCTGGCACATAAAAATAAAAAATAAACTGAAATTTTGCTGATTAAGTTTTAGTATTACTACTACTATTAATAACACAAGCACGTATATCATCCAAAAAATTAAGAAACCTGTGGTATGGTTTAAAATGCAGATGTTTGAAATATTTATAAAATGCATGGTCATGGTCATAGAATTCCCCAGTACTTGGAGGAAAAAATTACCAGATAATTATTGTTTCTTTGAGATCGTTCAAAATAATTCAAGAAACTCTTCAATTCAATAAACATCTGTTGAGTTTGTCCCTATTCCACTTACAGTTCTAGAAACAGAAGAAACAAGTACGTTCCTCAGGAAACCAGACGAAGAAAACAGAAGTTCAAGTGCCCTGAGATAACTCACATAATGGGAATAATAATTCGCTGTATGGGAACAGTAAAGAATAATTTATTCTGTAGGGAGGACGGCGTAGTGGGGAGTGATACTTGGACAGGACCTTGAAGGATGAGAGCACTCCAGGCACAGAACAAAGTGTGAGCACAGGCCAAGAAGTATGAAGTGATGGCATCTTCCAATAGTCCATGCTGGCTAGAAGGCAGGAGTGCGTGGTTGAGGTCACCTGGGGGCAGAGGAAGGGGTTGTTGGTGTGCTGTGCCAGGAAGTCCTAGGAATGAGGTGCACCTTTGAGCAGAGTCCTCTAAAAGCAGGACTGGTAGATGTTGGCACTGTTGACAATAGAAACTGTAGGCACAGAGAATCCTTAGGATATGAAAATGAGAGCCTGGGCAGGGAAGAAAGCAGATGGGAGACCCTTCATATATGGGAACTACTGGTTTATTGTCTTCTTTTTTTTCCCCCCTTAGATTTCAGAGGCTTTGAAAAAATTTGGTATCTCAGCAAATGACTCTTCAATTCTAATTGTTTACATTGAAGATGGAGAAAAACAAATAGATCAAGAAAACCTAATATCTCAGGTAGAAGGTCATCAAGTTTCTCTGGAAAATCTCCCTGAAATAACAAATATTACAGAAGTTAAAAAGGTTTGTAAATCCACATTTGTAGAGTGTGACAGATGAGGAATAGTACCAATGCTGTTTGCCGTTGCTCACCAATGCTGTTTTTTGAACTTCTAAGAAAGGTTAATATAATTTAAAATTAATTGAATAATAATAGATACAAAGAATTGGAAGATGCAGATTTATGTAAAATATAATTAAAAAGTTAGTTATAAAAGCATTCTCTAAGAGCCCTGGCTGATGTGGCTCAGTGGATTGAGGGTCAGCCTATGAACCAAAAGGTTGCTGGTTTGATTCCTGGTCAGGGCACATGTCTGGGTTGCGGGCCAAGTCCCTAACTGGGGAAAACTGAGAGGCAACTGATCACTTACCTCTCACACAGTGGTGTTTCTCTCCTCTCTTTCTCCCTCCCTTCCCTCTCTAAAAATGAATAAATAAAATCTTTTTTTTTTAAATTTTCTAAGAAAGGATAACTTTAAATATCAAGCTGACATAATACATTTGTAATACAAGAAATGTAACTTTAGTGTGAAGTTAATGTCTAGATGTATGCTTTTAAAACTGGTACAAATTTGGTTTCTATGTTTTGAGAGTTACCACTTGAGTTTAAGGAGGACTTTTGACATAAGTGATGAATTGCCATCTACTTTTGCATATTTTAAGCACATTTGTAATTTCATACCATTATCCCAATAATTATATGATAATTTCATTTATACATGTTTGTATATTAAAAGTTAGTAGTGCATAGATAATTAGCAAGTCATAATTTGTCTTTTATTTTTACAGATATATAAACTGTCTTCACAAGAAGAAAGTATCGGGACATTATTGGATAGTGTTACTTGTAGAATGTCAACAAAAGATGTTTTGTGAAATGACAGAAATATTAAAAATTTTCAGCATTTGTAAAAACATTGATTTTTCTATTCTTATTATAAAATTTATATATGTTCATCATAATTTTAAAACACAGAATGGTATAACAAAAGGGAAAAAAGTGTAATCCTACCTGTAATATTTTAAAAGATAATCACTATTAATATTATTTGTTATTCTAGTCTTCCATTTCCATTGAAATGTATTTTATTTTTTTATAATTGGAAGAGTAATTGCAAACATTTATTGGATATCTACAAGACACTAGGACTTTGCCTTAGTGATTTTATATGTGCCAGGTCGTATCCCTGCCCTTACTTCTCTGGCTGCTCTAGCATCCCCCTTCCAAGCTTCCTTGTCCAGTTTTACATACAAGAATTAATTTCATCCTCATACTTTGTGGGACAGATGCTGTCATTACCCCTATTTTACACATGGTCACTAAACTGCAGAGTAACTTGCCCAAGGTCCTACTGTGAGTGTAAAATCACATTTTATAAGTAGTTGGGGTTTTTTTCTCATTTTATATTTTGATTGTATCAGTCAAGGTAAACTAGTTCAGGGCTCAGCAGACCTCTCTGTGAAGGGCCAGATAGAAACTATTTATGGTTTTGCGGGCCGTGTGGTCTCTGCTGCATCTACTAAACTCTTGCCATTGTAGTGCAGGAGCATCCGCAGATAATACATAAATGACGAATGTGACTGCTATGTACAGAAATAAGTGATGAGCAGGATTTGCCCCCAGGGCCATGGTTTGTGGAGTTCTGAGGGACATTAGGCTGCAATTCTGGTCCCTGTCCCTCATTGGCTTCACACGACAGAAGTTCCTTGCTTACTCTGCAAAGCCAGTGTGAGTCGTAGGAAGACTTGTTGGAGTGACTCAGGAAACCAGTCTGCAGAAGGCTTCGTCTCAACGTGTGCTCCCTGGAGCACCGCACAGCTAAAAGCAGCAACGAAGTATAGGGTGGCCCCTAAAGCTTCCATGCGGAAGCGACGTACCGCTTATCTCATGTTTCGCTGTCCAAAGCCAGTCATGGCCGTGCCAACATCTACAGGGGTGGAGAGTTGTGACTCTGCCATGTGCTAGAAAGTGGAGAGGTAGGAATAACTAGGGAACAAACTGATGATCTCCCTCATGGTCATGAATAATAAAGTACAGAAGCACATAGCTAATGTTTCTTGCCTGCACTGTGCTAAGCACTCCCTCAGTTAGTCCTCATTACAACCCCAAGAGATTTACCAGGGATGAACCAGACTTGGTCTCTCAACTCTACAAAAATTTCAAGCACACAGAACTATTGCAAATAGTACAATGAATGTCCATATATCTTTCATGTGAATTCACTGTTAGTGTTTGCTGTATTTGATGTGTGTCAAACACCTGTCTGTGTGTCACACAAACACACCTGTTTTTCTTCTGAACTATTTGAAAGGAGGTTGCAGACCTCTTGGTACTCACCCTACATTGTATTCGATTGTTATGGCTCTTAGTCTCTCAATCTAGAATGGTCAGTTTTTAAAAAAATATTGACATTTTTTAAAAGAGTACTGTAGATATCTTTCAGAAATCCACAGTCTGAGATTGTTCATAATTTGAGTCAATTCAACTGTTTTTTTGAATAACATCGATTTTGTGTCCTCCTTGCTACATGTCATCAAAAAACACATAATGTCAGTTGTCCCCCACATTAGGGATACGGAGTTTGATCACTTGGTTCAGATGATACCCCCAGACCTCTCCATTTTAAAGGCAACTGTCCCCTAACGCTTAGAGAGCTGAAGCTCCCCCCAAGCTCCCCATGCTGTGGTCAAGGTTAAAGTCCAGATGTGCGAGGCCTCACGTGCTGAGCTCCCAACGACTCCCTTGCACCACTCCATCCCATGCCATCGCTCTCAAGCACGTCCATTTTGTTTGTTTTTTTAAAGGGGGAAGGAGACCAACTTATTATTTAAAAATTTGATTACAACCAATTTTGTTGGCATTAAACTTTGAGGTATTTTAAGTTCGAATAGGATATAAACCAAAAATCCAGAAATTAAGTTTGGTAAACATGAGGAGTTTTCCAGTAATTACAGATCTGAATGCAGAAATCAATTTAGAGAAACAGACAAACCCCATCTTTGCACTTATTGTGCCACACATTGAAATTTCAGTAGTGCATTAGTGAACGGTCCACATTTAAGGATCTTCACCTTGAGATATGAGAGCTGTTTCTTGAAAAATTCCTCAGTACCTTGTGCAGATAAATTGTCTCTTCCATGTACTTTAGTACACACTTAAAATTTCTCCATTATGTATATACAAAGCACCTACCATTTGGGCAGGGCCAAATATCTACTTTCATAACAAAACTATAATGTACCTCTCAAGTATGAACAATATAAACACAATACATGGCATACAGTATTTACATATATACTGTATATTGTATACATATATACAATATATGTCTTATATATACTGTATTACAAATATATAGTACGAGCAGTTTGTAATTTTTTAAACTAATCTTTTGCACTTTTGGTTTGCAACAAGGCAAATTTCCACTTCTGTACTAATATTTGAGAGTCCAGAAATTTTGGAAAAAATATACTTTACATACATACTGAAATCCAAGATCTAAGTTTGAACTTTTAGGCAAGTTTTTAAGTGTATTGCCATCAATTACCTATTTTAGTGGAATTTTCAATACTGCTTCCCGTCTAGTGACTAGGCGGCTTTGGAAGAACACTAGAAGGTGGATCGCTAAACTTTGCCCCAGCATGATTCTCCTTTTGGCTCGCTTCAGTTAGAAATGCTGATTTCTTCCCACTCTTTTTTTTTTTTTTTGGTTAATGTTCTCAGTATTTTTAAAAGGCTTCCCCCCCCCCCCACCCTGAATTATATCAGAAAAAACAGAATCCTGAGGTAAGTTATTTTCATTTCTTTTTTGCAGAGGCATTCTTGGTTAGTAGTGAGTTTTATTTGCTATCTTTGGTTGTTTACACAAGCGCATGCCAGGAACATTCTGTCCTTGGGGAATGGTAGTTTTGTCCGCTTTTCCTCTTCCCTAAATAAGGGCTGGCTAGGCGCCGCGGGAGGCAGCATGCCAGGGGAAAGGCTCGCTTCCTCCGCTGGGTTGTGTTGGCAGGACCTGAGCGGATGCTGGTCCGGGTCCCGCACTTCCGGCACCGCGCTCCGTCGCCACCCGTCGGGCCCGCTGGGCTCCGCCCCCTGTCCGGCTCTGACAGGGCTGCTCGTCCTGGCGGAAGCGGCTGGGCGACTGCCCTGCCGGGCTGGCCCGCACCTTGTTTTTTCGCCGCTGTTTTGGAGAGGCCCGAGGGGTGCCCTGCACCGGCGGCGCTGCTGTTGGGCCGAGGTGCTGGGGCGCCCGTCTGAGGGGTAAGACAAGGCCCGTCCCCGCTGCCACTTGGAAATGAGGGAGGAAGAGGGTGGAGGCAGTGCCCGGGATCCAAAATCCGGGGTGAAGGCGGAGGAGCCGAGGGCACCAGCGGGAGGGCCCCGAAGTAACCGCGCGTGGAAAAGCCTAGGGGCGCAAGGCGACCGTGCGGGACAAGCGGCTCCCGCTGCGGAACGGAGACGACGATCCCAGCGACAGGCGGAAACGGGCCCCAACGGAGGAGAAGGAGCGAGCGAAGCCGAAAATGAAAGGGGGCGCTGCTGCTCAGAGAGCCTGAGACGAGTGCGGCCGGTGCGCTTTCGTTTTGTTGCTGTGCAACCTGCCGCATACACAATTCTGTTACACATTTGTGTTGGTTTTATTTTTGTCCCCCTTTAAGAAGTAAATCTTGGTATATGTTTCTCTTTCTTTAGGATAGCTTCCCCAAAGCGGAATTATTAGGGAAGAGGATATGCACCCCTTAAGGGCTTTTAATACGAGAAAAATGCCATTTTTGCACCCCCAGTAGCAGAGAACAAGCCTGCCAATCTCTGCCATACATTTTAACTTTTAAGCATTTTGCCATTGTGAGATGTCGGGCTACTGGTGAAGTTGAACCCCTATGTTTATTAGTTTGCATGTTACGAAGAGCGGTTTTACAGGTTTTGTTCCTGTAACTATAGATAGTATTTTCAGCTCTTTCTAACAAGAAGAAAACAATAAAAAGCAATGCCATTTCCTGGGGAAGAAGAAGTTAACATAAGCTCCACAAGTCTTTTAGAGAAAGTAGTTTTCAGCCAAGTTAGGAACAGTGTCATTTATAGTAACCAGGTAACTCCAGAGCCCAAATGCTCCACCAGCAAAAGCAAACTTACTAGAGAGCCTTTGGTGCTGGAAGGGAAGGGATGCAATTTGGTAGACCATGTGGATTTGGCTCCTTAGCAGAAGACTACATATCAAAGCAGGAAGCTGGCTGTCTTCCCCTGTGTCTGGAATAAGGTGGGGGCAATAGGCTCTGTGACCCAGGTGAACACTGTTTCTCCACATCCCTCCAGTCTTGAACTGAGTCTCTGTAGGTGAAGGGTCTTTAATCCCCTGTCAACTACTCCCCAAGACACACACTCAAAACTACAGGGACTGCTCATACACCTTCTTTTCCAGAATCTTCTAACAGCCCACTCTCCACCCCAACTAATTACTAGTAATCACAGAGGTGAATGGACAACAGGCTCCCCCCACCCCTGTTATAGCCCAGCTCTCTGATACTGGGGTTTATGATTAACAAATGTCTAGGAGACAGTTAATGAGGTGGCCTCCAGGGCCTGGTCCCCAGAGGTAGAGCAGGCCCTGCACGGTCTTCCTGGATGCCAGTCAGAGGCTGAGGGAGGAGGCCAGGCAGAGCCCGCTCTGGACATGAGAGGCTTTGAGGGTAGCAGGTAAGAGGACACAGATGGAAAGACAGCGCTCTGGGTGGAGCCTGGAGCTCCCAACCCTTGTCTGGCTCTCTGGGCGGGGCCAGTTTTGGTGTTTGGTTCTTATACTACCTCAGCCTAAAAGCTTGCAATCAAGCGGGAAGGAGCCTTCGCTGAAACTTAGGCCCAGGAACACAGGATTCGGGTAATGTACGGACCCTGGCAGAGGGACCTAAGGTAGGGGACACACGCCCTGGCTGCTGTACAGTGTCACCCCAATGCAGCAAGAAGCTGAGAAGAGACAAGAAAAAAGGGAGAGAGGGTGGGGGTGGAGGGTACATTTTATACCAGAACTTTGTATGCATTGTTTTAATCAAATTCTCAGAACAATCTCAGAAGGCAGGTTTTGATTTTACCCTGCTGTGCAGATGAAGAAACAGAGGCTTAGGGAAGTTAAGTGGCATGCTTGAGGTCACACAGCTAGAAAGGAATGGAGCCAGACCAAATGCAGGTCTTTCTGTCCCTGGCCCCTCTCCAGGGGCTGTGGCCTACCTCCTCCCAGGCAGAAGCAGAAGGACAAGTCCTTGACTTGAGCCAGCTCTGCTGGTCCCTAAGAGATGGGAGGGCTGGCGATTCTCACACGGCTTCTTCTCTCCTCCTCAGGGCTGCCTGGAAGGGGTGCAAAGACGCCTAGCTCTCTCTGGTGGGTTCAGACACGTGTCTCCATGGCTCCTTACCACATCCGCAAATATCAGGAGGGCGACCGGCAGCGTGTCCTGGATTTATTCTCCCGGGGCATGACTGAGCATGTCCCCGCCACCTACCGCCACATCCTGAAGCTGCCGCAAACACTTGTGCTCTTACTTGGGTTGCCCCTGACCCTATTCCTGGCCTCTGGGTCCTGGCTCCTGGCTGTCGTGGCTGGCCTCATGCTTCTCGCTTCCTTGATTTTGCCTGCCAGACACCATTGGAATGAGTATGTGGTCAGCTGTTTGCATGCAGACCTGGCTGACATCACCAAAACCTACTTCAGTGGGCGTGGCTCCTGCTTCTGGGTGGCTGAGTCTGAGGGGCAGGTGGTGGGCATGGTGGGAGCTCTGCCCATCAAGGAGCCCACCATGCGGAAGAAGCAGTTGCAGCTACTTCACTTAAGTGTGTCTGTGGAGCGCCGGGGCCAGGGGATAGCAAGAGCCCTGGTCAGGACCCTCCTCCAGTTTGCGCGGGACCAGAGCTATCATGAAGTTGTCCTCGGCACCTGCATGCTGCAGTTCTCGGCCATAGCCCTCTACCAGAGTATGGGCTTCCAGAAGACCCACCAGTACTTCCATTCCATGGCTGGCAGGCTGATTGCTTTACCCATATTTCAATTTACCCACCGGCTTCCTTCTGCTCAGGTCTCTGAGGCATCATAGCAGAAAGGGGACCTGTCCTCAGCTTCCTCATGCATCAGTCAGCACAGGCTGGGCTCTGCGGCAGTAACAAGCTAACCCTGAGTTCTCACTGTAACACTAGAAGCTTTTGTTCGTGAACATGGAAGTGCCCCCAGGGATGGTGGCGGTCCTGCTTGTTTCCGTCTTTTTGCATTGTCACTGTTGCATCTTATCTAGTGATTCAAGAGTGTTACATAAAAAACAATCAGAAAAGAATAATAAACATTTACTCCGTTTATGAGTGTGTTAGTCAGCCATGTAGACTGGGCTTGGCTGGGCAGCTCTATTGGTCTTGGCCTTGTTCCCATGTTGTGGGGTGGCTGGTTCATATGTCATGGGGTTGGCTGAAGTGACAGGGTGACCCGGCTTTCTTATGTTCCAGTAGGGTCGTTCAGGCACGGGTTTCAGGGTAATTGCGGATGAGCCAAAGTAAAGCAGAAACAAGCAAATGCTTTTTGAAGCCATTGCAGGCCTCACATCTGCTAACATTCTAGGCTCAGCAAGAAGAAAGGGACCTGCGTGTTCAGTGAGAGGGGCCGCGGAGTCCCAGGCCAGTGGGACTTGGAGAGGAAGTATGGGGTGAACCCAGGTGAGAAGGACTGGGGCCAGGGATGCCGTCGGTCTGCCTGACCCCCGGTTGCTCTGCTGAAGGGGAAGAAGGCAGCCAGCGCCGGAGTGTGGGATGTTGACTTCCAGGCTGGACCTAGAAGTCATGCCGACCACATCCCACTGGCCGGGACCCAGGCACATGGCCCCAACAGGTCTGCAGGGAGGCAGGAAATGTGTGTCCTGGAAGAGAAATGGCAGGTTTCCCAGCTCTGCCACACCTGGGACCCCATCTCTGTCTCCAAATGCTCAGAGATTTTCCCAGGTACCTCAGGCTTTACTGCCTCATCCCGTTAAGCCTCTGTCTGGTCAACTGTGAGTCGGAACTGGGGCCCAGGGCTGGTGCGTGCAGCCCCATGCACCCTTCCCAGCTAGCCCATCACCAGATGGGTGTCCCACAAGTGTTCTCGAGCCTCTCACCAGGTCCCTCCATCCTGTGGCTAACATCAGGACTGGAAATCCAGGTGCCCTTTCAGGTGGACCTTGTGACACAGCAGTATCTGTGCCCTCTTTCTTCTGTACTGCTGTAGTCTCCGCTCAGAGCTTAGGTCTTCCGAAGTGCCATCCAGGGCACAAATCTGGCCTCATCCTGCCACCTAGCGTTGTAACCAGCACATTACATCTGGTGGAGACTTCCAACCGAGCATACAGGGTGGCTCCAACATTCATATTTCTCTTACCCGAAACCACAAGACTCAACTTTATCCCTCCATTTCCGTCTCTTTTGTCCCTGGTCTTGGAGTTCCCCCACAGTCCCCTCTGCCAGCCCATCGTCCTTCTCCAGGCCTACGCCTTGTACCTCCTTCGTGATTCTCAGAGAACTTGACCATCCAAACCACTTATTTAACTGTGCCCCTATTTCTAGGTTTTAAATCAAACTTTTCGGCCCTTAGTTGTGTTCCAGCCTCGATATGTAATGGCAAGGCCTGGGGTCCATCCTCCCTGAGGGGCAGGAAGAGGCAGGGACCTGCCCCCGTCAGCTCTCCGGAGTCCCTGGAGGTGGACCCATAGAAGGGGTCCCACACGGGCACCACTGGTGCTGGAGACAAGGGAGCCCGCCGTGAACGTGATGCTTTGAAAGGTTTTTAAAGTAACAGCTAAATGGCCTTACTGATCCCAGGCAGACGCGGTCCATGCCGCCCAGAGGCTTCCAGGCCAGAGGGGCTGAGGGAACAAGTAGGGGGCAAGGGCAGATGTGTTGTCATAAGTGGGGGATGAGGAAATTGCCAACAGCATGGTAGGACATCAAAAGGGCACCTAACCCCCTCTCTGGGGAGGGCTTCCCAGAGGGGCCAGGGCTTCTGCCCCTGAAAACCAAAACCCGGAGTGCGCATGTCCATCCCCTGCTCCAGTCCCCTGCACTCGCTGCCCAGCCCCAGTGAGCTGCTTTCAGTGAACGGAAGCTGTTTTTCTGCTTGCGGCCTTTGCGCATGCTGTTCCCTCTGTCTGGAACAGTCTCCTTCCACCTGTCCTCCACCCATCCTCTGTGTCTGTTCAATTCCTACGCTTTTCAGCTGAGTGGCAGGGATAGTTGGATTGGGAAGGCAAGTTTTGAAGAAGGGGGAAGCGGTTCATCCTGCTTTTATTCTGGCTGCTATAGCCATGCGGTTCCCGCTTCTCAAAGGGTGGTCCCCAGAGCAGCGGCCGAACAGAGCCTGGATGCTTGTTAAAGACAGGGTGAGCGGGGGCTCACTGTGCCCACAAGGGGTGTTAGCGCACTAGTATTAATCAGGGACAGTTTTCTTCTAAATGCAACATGGCACTAGCCTCCCATGAGCCCGTGGCTCTGCCTTAGGTAGAGGAATCAGGGGACCCTTGTTGGTCCCAGCTCGCTACCGCCTGGTTGTCCCACAGAGGGGCGGATGTGGTGTAACAGTGAGGACAGAGGCCAGACCCGCCCACTCTGTTTACACCTTGGCCATGTTCCCGAGAACAAATCCACACTCACTGCCAATGGAGTCTTTTTAAAATTTTATTTTCCAATTACAGTTTATACTCAATATTTTTTGAAGTAGTTTCAGGTGTGCAGCATATTGATTAGACAATCATATATTTTACAAATATTTACAAATGTTACAAAATGTTTGTTTACAAATATTTTACCTGATATTTCAAGTACCCACCTGGCCCTACATGGTTATTATGATATTATTGACTATTCGCCATGCTGTACTTTACATCGTTGTGACTCTTGTAAATACCAATTTGTGCTTCTTAATTCTTTCACTTTTTTCACCCAGCCCCCAATACCCCTCCCCTCTGACAACCATTGGGCTGTTCTCTGTGTCTATGAGTCTGTTTCTGTTTTGTTTGTTTATATTGTTCTTTCGATGCCAGTATAAGTGAAATCACATGGCATTTGTCTTTTTCTGACTTATTTCACTTAATATAATACCGTCTAGGCCCATCCATGCTGTTGCAAATGGTAAGAGTTCATTCTTTTTTATGGCCAAGTAATAGTCCATTGTATATGCGTACCACAACTCCTTTGAACAGTTTTCTTCCTGAAGGATTCATTAAGGGGCCCAAAGCTGTCCGGTGAATGTATCTGTCTGTGAACTGGAGGAGGATGCCAGGGTCAAGACAGTGTGCTGAGGGTGACCGGCATTAAACTGGAGCTTCAGATTGAAGCACCAGATGTGATAGATAGGAAATTTTACAATGAGATCAAAGACCAAAATGTGGAAACATCAAAGGAGATTGTCAAGACAGTTTAGGCGGTTGCCAAATTTTGCCAAAGGGGAACAGGAACAGGAACAGGGACTGATGGCTTAATGAGGGCACGTTTTCTTTTGGGATGATTAGCATGTTCTGAGACTTAATATAGATGGTTGTGCAGCATAATGAATATACTAAATGCCACTGAACATTTTAAAATAGTTTTATGCCATTTTTTTAAAAATCAGGAAAGAAAAAGGCCCTGGCTGGTGTGGCCCAGTGGACTGAGCACTGGTCTGTGAACAGAAGTGTCTCCAGTTTGATTCCCAGTCAGGGCGCATGCCAGGGTTGTGGACCAGGTCCCCGGTGGGGGCATGCGACAGGCAACCACACATTGATGTTTGTCTCCCTGTCTTTCTTCCTCCCTCCCCTTCTCTGTAAAAATAAATAAATAAAACATTTTTAAAAACCTTTAAAAAAATCAGGGAAAAAGGAATGAGTTAGATGACTCCTTAATCCAAAAAGAGGATAGAAATGTTTGGAGAGACAAGGATGTGGGGAGGTTTTGACTGGGAGAGGTGCCGCTGTGCTGAGTCTGCCCTTACCAGGCAAAGGGCTGAGGGAGGCGCCATGTTTAACCCCACGCCCGCCCATAGCAGAGGCCTGGAGGGCACCTGTGTCTCTCTGTGCTGTGGAGCAAAAGCACCGACCCTGAGGAATCTGAAAGTAGTAGTGCCTGTGGGCCTGGAACTTTGGCAGAGGTAGGAGGTTTTTCTTGGGGTCCGGGGTGTGCCTGTGTGTGTGTGTGTGTCCTGGCGGGGCTGCTTCTTCTGAACTGGGGCTGTGGGCAGTGGGTCCTGCAGGCCCGTGGGATGTGGACAGAGGTGAGCGGGGCATCCAGGGAACCGCATCGCACAGATCTCTGATTTGTGCAGGGACTGCTTAGGGCAGGTGTAGGAGACGGAGTTTTCCAGAAAGTAGAAATGGAGGAGGGCATCGTCCATGATAATTTTAGAGGCCAGTGACTTGAACCCAGCAGGCAGAAAACCTAGAATGCTGACTCCAAACTTCTTTTCACTTTCTTTAGTGAATAATTTGTTTCACTTGATGGGTGAGGTTTTATGTAATAGCAAGAGCCTCCCTTCACTTGGCATTTGCTTGGGTTTGGTCACATGTTATAGGGGGCACGCTAGCAGGAGATTGGAGGGGGGGAAGAGTAAGGCTGGAGTATTTACTCTCCTGTCCCCTCCCTGCGAGGTCCCCAAGGCTAGTTTTGTCCCTGGACCTCTCAAGGCAGCTTGCTCTACTTGAGTCTTGGATTGGGTTCTTGTCACTTCTCCTGCTCTCTGGCCTCAGGCCTCTGAGCAGTAACGCCGGGTTCCTGTCCCACCCTTCATTCTCTTCGACCACTCACACCTTCATAACTGGTCCCTTTGATTAGCTATATACAATCTGCTTGCATTACCTAGTTGAGTGTCAGGACCTGATACCATCTCTCTTTGTCAGATAATTTGTTTTCCCTGGAGCTGGAATTATTGTCCTAGGATTTCTGAACATCTTACCAAGATTCAATACCCCTTGAAATGATTTGCCATCATTTTCCCTTACTCATCTTCTTTAAGTTAGGAGTTCTCAGTGGAAGTGCAAGGCACTGACCTGCGATTGGGTTATTGGGACCCTAATGCTCGGTCAGGGGAGATGGTGTTCTTTCCAGGAACCTAAGGTAAATGAACCCAAACTGATTTTTGTCTTCTTCACATGAATTCCATTACGTAATGCCAATTGGTGGTCTGCCTTCCATCTCATTGACCCATTTCTGGGCTGTGCTGGCGCACTACGGCGGGGGTCCCCAATCCTCGGGCCACAGACCGGGGTCCATAGCCTGTCAGGAACCATGCTGCACAGCAGATGAGTGGAGGGCCAGTGAGCAAAGCTTCATCGCACATCCCATTGTTCACATTACCACCTGAGCTCCATTCCCATCCCTCCCGCCCTCCATCCCGTCGTCCATAGAAAAATTGTCTTCCATGAAACCAATATTCACCTATGAGAAATCCAAACAGGTCCATGTAAACACTGTGCATGAATGATTATTGCAGCCTTTCTGGCAGTAGCCTCAAACTGGAAGCAACCTCAATGTCCATCAGCAGGTGAATAAATACACAAGTTATATATCTGTGCAATGGAATGCTACCAGGCAACAAAAAGGAATGAACAAACTACAGATATGTTTGATGAGATGAATGACTCTCAAAATTACACACACACATATACCCTCTATTTACTCAGATGCCTGTGGGCAGTAGGAAGATGAAGAAAACAGTTTAACAGGTTACTTATGACTGTTAATGGTGAGCCAAATTAACTGGAATAAGTTAACAGTTGCTTGTTAAGCAAGTCACAATTTGATAGTAATAAAACTACTTGATAAGAAGTGCAAAGGCTTCAAAGCAGGGAGGGGATACAAGATCCATCTGGTTGGGAGAGGTCAGGAGTCTTTCTTCTAATCTTGAAGAAAGAAGAGAGTCTTAGCCACATATGGAATTTGGCCACGTATGGCTTGACCACTGGTGATAGGATGGGCTTGACGGGGCTTGAGGGATTAATCGTACAGCCCACCAGACAGAGCTGGTTTTCCTCACAAAGAGGCCTTCACACTCTTTCATAATTCATCAAGCAGTTGTCAGACACACCTGCCTGTGGGGTCAGCATGAGGTAGTGAGGAAGCAAACAAGCAGATCGTGGTGTCAGAGCTGCCTCAGCTTGAGTTCCCACCCTGCCATGTGCTGTGGGTCCTTGGGTAGGTTATCTCAGCTTCCCAGGCCTCAGTTTGCCATTTGTAAAATGGGGACATTAATACCAACCCTTAGCACTTAAGCTGTTGTGAATGTCAAATAACACAGCATAGGAAAATAGCTTTCTCACAGTGCCAGGCACCTAACTTCTGGGTGAAGACCAGCTCTCTCTTTCTCGTATATACCAGCCGGTAGTGCTGAGGCAGACAAGAAAGTAAAATAAGACTAATTGGTGGAAAAGTAAAATAGTGCAGCCATTTTGGACAACAGTTTGGTAGTTCCTCAAAATGTTAAACCTATGACCCTCCAATTCCACTCCTAAGTATATGCCAAAAGAATTGGAAACAGGTGTTCACGCAAATACTTGTACATGAATGTGTTCATTGCGGCGTTATTCACAACAGCCAAAAGGTGAAAACAACCCAAGTGTTCATAAGTGGATGAATGGAAAAACAAAAGTGCTGTGTCCATCCAATGGAATATCCAGCCATAAAAAGCAATGAAGTACTGCTGTGTGCTACAACATGGGTGAACCTTGAAAACGAATAGAAAGGAACTGAACATCAAATTTCACACATTGATGATTCCATTGATATGAAACATCCAGAATAGTTAAATCCTTAGAAACAGAAAGCAGACAAGTGGTTGCCAGGTGCTGGGGAGAAGGGAGAAGGGAGTAACTGCTTACTGGGTAAGAGGTTCCTTTTGGGGCAATGTAAATGCTTTGGAACTAGATAGAGATGGTGGTTGCATAACACTGTGAATGTACTAAATGCCACTGAATTGTGTATAACTGAGATAGTTGACTTTAAAAAAACAATAGAATAAAATAACACACCTGCCTTACCCTTAGGGGTTCTCCATGTTAACTGGGTCCCTGCTTGACGCCCAGAGGTGGCTGAGGCAGAGCCGAGCCTCAGTTTCAATGTCTGAGAGCAGAGCAGAGAGCCTGGAGTGTGGTAAGTCGTCTGGACCTTGCCTCTTACAGAGGACCTGTAAGTCCTCTAGCCAGAGGTAACCGCTGTCAACATGTGGTATAACCACTCAGACTTTCTCTTTGCAGGTTTGTGTGTATATGTTTTTCTTAAGTTATATTATTCCAAAAAATGAATGGAAATATACTGTTTTATAACCTTTTATTGCTTGGCAATATATTTTGACAACCTTTTCATGTCATTCCATCCTTAATGTTCAGGGCTGTGAGGACGGATAAAAAGCCTGAATGTCAGCCAAGGTCACAGGGCTTAGGGGAAGCCATGGAAGCCTGGTGTAAATGGAGATTTTAAAGGTGAGAGGGCAGGGGCAGTGCAGATGTCTGGCCCTTCAACTGACTGCTAGGTTTAATATTAAACAGACTCATGAGGAATACTCAACTGTACTTTGGAATCCTCTGTTCTCTTTTGATTTCTAGTTCAAATTTTGCTTAACATTGAAAGGTTTAAAAAAATATTACAGTGTACAGGAAGCCCTGGCCAGGGAGCTCAGTTGGTTAGACTGTTGTCTGGATATGCCAACGTTGCAGGTTCAATGTCCAGTCATGGCACATACAAGAAGAAACCAGTGAATGCATAAAGAAGTGGAACAACAAGTCGATCTCAATCTCCATCATCTCTCCCCCGCCCCCACCATGAATAAATAAAATAAATAAATAAAAGTACAGAAAACAATGTGACAAATACCCATGACTCACCGACCAGACTTCATGTTACGGTAACTCCAGCCTTGTGCCGTTTTGCACTCCAAGACCCGCCATCTTGGCCGTCTCCACCCACCAGCCCAGATTCCGGCTGCCAGCACCTGGTTTCCGAATCAGAAGGCTGCAAGGGGCGCCTTTAGGGGCAGCCACGACCTTTCTCTACAGTCTGGACTCTCTACCACGTCCTTCTGGAAGTTCTTGCCAGAGAGCTGGCTGTCATCTCTGGCCCCATGCTCGTCCTCACTCCCGTTTGGATCGTCACGATTTCCTGCCATTTTTCCCCCTCAAAATGCACCTCCAGGCGTCCCACCAGCTCTATTACCCCACTCTTGTCTAAGCCACCGTTTTCTGTCGAAGAGCCGCTCCTAGCCCAGATGGCTTTGTGGGCATAGAACAAGCACCGCCCTCCCCTCCCCCATCCCGCACCACCATGCAAACACGGCCCACTGGATGCATGGTTCTTTGGCAGTAATGCCTTTGAGCAAATAAGGAAAGGGTGCCTTTCCCTTTGACCAGAGCCAGCTCTGTGCCAGGGTTCATGGCTCATGGCTCAATAAATACAGTAAGGCTGGACTTAGGTTCCACCCGTCCTCCTGGCCCAGGAGCTCTTGTGCAGTTTGCAACCTGCATATCCGAACCTGGGGCACCACTGCACTAGGTGTGGGGGTGCTGATGTTGGGGAGTATCTGCTTCCATTCCCATGGTAACCTAAAAAGGAAAGGCCAAAGTGAGAGGTAACAAGCCTTTGTTTGATATCTTAAGAAAACAGCAGTTCTGGAAATGCTGATTCAGGCAGAAGCCCAAACAGCGTTCCATGAGGAGATGAAGGAAAAGGCTACTTAGGACAAAGGGAAGGGTAACGATTACATTGAGAGGAGGAGGGCGTTTCTCTCGGTGCAGATAAGCTAACAGCCATGCTAAGTCTAAACCATGTTTTCAGGAGGGAGCATCAGCCCAGTAGCCATTGTATCTGCTTGCTTGTTATCTCTGCAAACAGTTCTTTGGGACACAGTGCTGCCTTAGGTCCAGTGAAAAGTTGTTTTGCCCTGTTTAACGTTCCAAAAGTCTCAGGCATGAGGCACACAAGGCAGTGACAGCTGCGACTGCTATCATGTTGCTCCATTTATATATATATATGTATGTATGTACACACACACACACACACACACTCCTTACATTTCCCCCTTTTGATCAAGATCTTGCCTTGAAAGCATTGTCAGTGAACTGTTGGAAAACAACACTGATCAGTTACTAAAAAGTCACCGGTCCTCCATTGTCAGGATGGCTCCTCTTGGGTATGTCATGTTGTTGTGGGTCCCTGATCACCAGGATGGCTCATTCACGACATGTCCTGTCCCACATAGGAGAGAAAGTTGTTTTCTTTCTTTCTTCAGACTTAGGTCACATTTGAGCAACAAGTGGGACAGAACAGAGGAAGGCTTTACTGTCCTGTTTCTTTAAAAGCAACCATCTGTAGTTTCTTGAGGTTTCTCATATGAAGCCTCATAGGCCTTAGCGATCATCTCAAAACAAAGAGCAACCATTATCAGAGTGGTGTTTTAATGACATGGAGATTTGCAAAACAAAGTTTTATAACAGCAAATTTTTCTATAATAGCAAATTAAATGTTAAGCTCAATTTGAAGAATAGATCTAAACCTCCAGCAGGCAATACCCGAGAACCATGAGGTATTAGTGGGTATTGTATTGAATCATTTGGTTTGAGTCTGGATTTTATCCAGCTTCATCTTCATTTTATCAGAGGTGTTTTATCCAAGTGCAACCAGAGGTATTAACAACAGAGTAAACCTCATCTTGCTTAGCTAAGGGCAGGAGCAATTTTATTGTCTAATACAATTTATATAAGGGAATTCAAAGATTTTTCCTGGTTGGCTATTGTTGTGGTGTGCATTGTAATACCTTCCCAAGGAAAAAATATTCCTCCAAGTCTGTATTTCATTTTCAAGTATTAAACATTCTTGACTATGTGTGTATCTAGTTGTACACTTTGATCTGTGAAGTAGGTTTAAAGATTATACCCAATGTGGAGCTTTCTTTCCAGTCAAAAACTAAGGGGAAGAAAAATATAACTATTCTAGTGAGTGCTTGGCCTTATATTATTTGTGAGAAAAGAAGGAACTAAGGTATGGGGAGGGGAGGGAAAAATGAAGGTATAGATCAGGGGTGTCCAACCTGCAGCCTCTGGGCCACATGCTGCTCAGTATGGCTATGAATGCAGCTGAACACAAAACTGTAAATTTACTTAAAACATTAGATTTTTTTTTTTTGTGATCACGTATTGCAATATATTTAATGTGTGGGCCAAGACAACTCTTGTTCTTCCAGTGTGGCCCAGAGATGCCAAAAGGTTGGTTCCAGCAAAGCTCTTGACACAGGGCATTCTGACCTATTAGTGTAATACCCTCTGGGTCCACCCATGCTGTTGCAAATGGTAAGAATTCATTCTTTTTTATGACTGAGCAATATTCTTTGTGTGTGTATGTGTGTGTGAGTGTGTGTGTGTGTGTATATCTTGGCTATCGTAAATAATGCTGCAAAGGACATAGGGGTGCATATATCTTCTCAAATTAATGTTTTGGGTTTCTATGAGTGGCTATATACTCAGAAGTGAAATTTCTTGGTCATAAGGCAGCTCCATTAATTCTTTGAGGAACCTCCATACTGTTTTCCACAGTGGTTGCACCAGTCTACATTCCCACCAACAGTGCACAGAAGTTCACTTTTCTCCACATCACCAACATTTGTTGTTTGTTGATTTAGTGATGGTAGCCATTCTGACCACTGCAAGGTGATGATATATCATTGTGGTTTTAGTTTTCATTTCTCTGATGATCTGTGACCTTGAGCATCTTTTCATATGTCTATGGGCCATCTGTATGTCTTTGGAGAAGTGTCTATTCAGGTCTTCTGCCCATTTTTAAATTGGATTGTTTGAATTTTTTGTGTTGAGTTATATGAATTCTTTATACATTTTGGATATTAACTCTTTATGGGAATATCTTATTCAGTAGGCTGTCATTTCATTTTGTTGATGGTTTGGTTGTCTTTTAATTTTGTTAATGATTTCCTTTGCTATACAAAACCTGTTTAGTTTGATGCAGTCTCATTTGTTAATTTTTTGGTTCCCTTGCCCAAGGAGTTATAGCAGAAAAAATATTGCTAAGAGAAATGTCAGAGATTTTACTATGTTTTCATCTAGGAATTTTATGGTTTTGATTCTACTATTTAAGTCTTTAATTCATGGTGAGCTTATTCTTGTGTATGATGTAAGAAGGTGCTATAGTTTCATTTTCTTGCATGTATCTGTCCAATTTTTTCCATGTCATTTATTGAAAGGCAGTGTTTACCTCATTGTATATTCTTCCCCCTTTTATTAATTGACCAGCTAGGCATGGGTGTATTTCTAGGCTTCTATTCTGTTCCATTGACCTGTATGTCTGTTCTTATGCTACTACTAGGTTGTTTTGATTTACTCTGGACTTGTAGTATAGATTGATATCAGGTAGCATTATTTCTTCAACTTTGTTTTTCTTTCTCAAGATTGCTGTGGCTATTCGAGGTCTAATTAGTTTCATATAAATTTTTGGATTATTCAGTCTAGTTCTGTGAAGAATGTCATTGGTATTTTGATAGGAATTGCATTGAATCTATAGATTGCTTTTGTTAGTATGGACATTTTAACGATGTTAATTCTTCCTACCCATGAGCATGGTATATGCATCATTTATTTATATCTTCTTCAATGTCTTATAATTTTCTGAGTACAGGTCTTTTGCTTCGCTGGTTAAATTTATTCCTGGGTATTTTATATTTTTTGATGCAATTGTAAGTGGGATTATTTTCTCACTTTCTCTTTCTGATAGTTCATTATTAGTGTATAAAAATGCTACTGATTTCTGAATATTTACTAAAATCATTAATCAGTTCCAGTGGTGTTTTGTTGACTCTTTAGGGTTCTCTCTCTATATAGTATCATGTCATCTGCAAATAATGACAGTGTTACTTCTTCCTTTCCAATCTAAACGCCTTTACTTCTTTCCTGATTGCTGTGGCTAGGATTTCCATACCTTTTAAATTTACAACCTCTGTTGACATTTTAAAGTAGGTTTTTAAATTCTGAGAGAGATATACTTTTTTATTTTTAATTTTTTGTTGTTCTGAGAGATATTCTACAAATTCTTGATGTTTGTGATTTATCTTTAAGTCATAATCCTTTTCATCATATTTTATTTATATTTTTACTGTGGAAAATATACATAACATTTGGCATTTTAACCATTTAAAAATAGTTTATTTATTTATTTTTAGAGAGAGGGGAAGGGAGAGAGAGAGGAAAACATAAATGTGACAGAGAAACAACAGGAGAATCAAGATGGCAGGGGAGTGAGTGGAAGTCACACTGACCTCCTCCCAGGGCCAATCTGGAATTACAAGTAAATTGTGGAGAAATCACCTGGAACAAACAACTGAACAATAACGAGAGAGGAGCCTTATAACCTCAGACAGACAGAAGAATCAGCTTTAGTGCAATCTAACTGGTAAGGAGTGCGGTAGAGACTGAAGAAGGTGGGCGGGACGTCCATGGGTGACAGCACCAGAAGGATATTGAAAGGGTCAGTTGGACCCCCCCTGAGAAGAGTGGGGTCCAAACCAAAACTGAGGATCTCCAGCATACAGTACCAGAGCCCAAAAAATACAGAGAACACAGCCAGCTGTGAAAAGCGTCAGGGTTGCTCTCTGCCAGAGACAGGCAGCTGGAGACGCAAAGAGTCATTTAAAGGGCCAATGCATAAATTTTTATTTGCAGCCACTTACCCTGGTCTCCAGCAAAGGTGAGGGCACAGTGGGCTAGAGACACCTGAAGAGAGACTGAGGAAGGAGGCTTTGGGGAGGGAACTGAAAGAGTAGCTGGCGGGATCCCGGTGCTGACTCATTCCCCATATGGCAGCAGCCATCTTGCTCAGGCAGAGACCACTCCCCTGAGTGGCAGCACCGTGAGAGGAAACAATAACCCCACTCCTAGGAGGGACTCTGTCCCACCCTGAGCTGTCTAAGCTGGCTTGCTGAGTGCAGAGTGACTAGATTAACAGCTGAAGGAGACAGCCACAGATGGTAGATTCCTGAAAGTTGAACAGACTACCTAAGGTCAGACAGGGTCAACATCTGACATCATCAGAGGCAGATCCAGAAAGAAAAAACAGAAGTCACCTACCATAGAAATTCACACCGCAAAGTCAGGAAATTGAAACAGATCAATTTAAGAATCAGAAGCAAAAAAGAAGAGTCTCACAAATAACGGGAAGACAAAGAAATAACCCCAATAGAAGGGAAAGGAAGAATCCCCAGAAAGAGAACTAAATGAAATAGAGGCAAGCAAACGATAGATATTGAGTTCCAAACAACAGTTATAAGGAAGCTCAATGAGCTCAGTGAGCTCAGAGAGAATTACAAAAAACTACAGAGAAACTACGAGGAACTTACTGTAAACTATATCAGCATGAAAAAGGACATAGAAACTATCGATAAAAGACAGGAGGAAATGAAGAATACAATTTCTGAATTGAAGAACACAGTAGAAAGAATCAAAAGCAGGCTAGATGATGAAGAGGATCGAATCAGCGAGCTGGAGGATAAGGTAGAAAAAAGCTCTCAGAAAGAGCAAGAAAATGAAAAAAGACTCAGAAAGAATGAAGAGGCATTTAGGGAAATGCAGCACAACTTAAAATGTAACAATATCTGCATAATAGGGATACCAGAAGGAGAACAGGATGCAGAAGGGATAGAGAACCTGTTTGAAAAAGTAATGATGGAAAACTTCCCTAATTTGAGGAGAGAAAAAGTCACACAAGTCCAGGAAGCACAGAGGGTCCCATTCAAGAGGAATCCCATGAGGCTCACTCCAAGACACATCATCATTAAAATGGCAAATATCAAAGACGAACAGAGAATCCTAAAGGCAGCAAGGGAGAAAGAGATAAGTAACATATAAGGGAGCACCAATATGGCTAGCAGCTGACTTCTGAACAGAAACACTGCAAGCCAGAAGGGAGTGGCAAGAAATATTCCAAGTAATGAAAAGCAAAGGCCTGCAACCAAGACTGCTCTACCCAGCAAGGCTCTCAATTAAAATGGAAGGTGAAATAAGGAGTTTCCCCAGACAAAAGAAGGCTAAAAGAATACCCCTCCACCAAACCAGCATTGCAAAATATGCTAAAGGGACTGCTCTAAGATGAAGAAAAAGAGTCTACAAATGCCTAGTTCCTTTCACAGTTGCCAATATTGGTATTACCAATATTTTTAATACTTATTAATCTGATTGTGACAATGATATGTTAATTGTTTATCATTTGTTGAAACTAAACCTGGTTTTGTATATTTCTTGCCTATTTCTGTAATTTTAAAAAAGCTTTAAATGACTTTTTGGTATTCTTTATCCATTTATTGATTAAAGGTTTGTATTATTTTTTTCCTTAAAAACAACAATGAAAAAACTATTAACACTTTTTTAGATGTGTGGCAAATACTTTCCCATTCTATTCCTTGTCCTTTAACTTTTTAAATATGTATATTACTATATAGTCTTAAATGTTTAATATAGTCATATTGTCATTATTTTACTTTATAGCTTCTGGATTTGAATATTTTACTTCAGGGTAAGAAAAACATTAGTTTGTATTTTCTCCTAAAACCCCTTAGATTCTACAAATTGATTTTTAACTCACCTGAATATTTCTTGTACAATGTGTGAAACAGGGCTCTATATTTGTTTTATTTCAAGTAATAGTGGTCCATGCACCTTATTTGTTGAATAAGTCTTATTTTCCCCATTGATTTGAAATATCAATTCAATCATATATTACATTGTTAGATATATACATTTGTTTCTAGAATGCTCATTATAGTTCATTGATCTACTTGATTATTTCTGTGCTGGTGTCATTTTGTTTTAATTGCTGAGGTTTTATAATGGTTTTAATTTTTTAAAAATATTTTATAATTGACTTTGACATTTAAAAAATAAATAAAATCAACCTTCATTGATTTTATTTAGTGAAATAAGCCAGTTGGTGAAAGACAAATACCATATGGTCTCACCTATAAGTGGAATCTATTCAATGAAATAAATTAACGGATAAAATTAACCACAGGCATGGAAACATGGAGCAGACTGAAAGTGATCAGAGGGGATGGGGAAGGAGGGCAATGGGAGAAAGAAGGGGAAGGGACTAGACAAAGAACATGTATGAATGACCCATGGACATGGAGAACAGAGTGGGAATGGACTGTGGGAGCGGGGGGTGGGATGGGTGGAGGGGAGCAAATGGGGAAAAACTGAGACAACTGTAATAGAATAAACATGATTTAAAATTAAAAAAAAAAATAAAAATTAAAGAAAAAAAAGAAATATCAATTGGTTGCTTTTCATACCTACCTCCACTGGGGACTGAAGTGACACCCAGGCATGTGCCTTGACTGGAAATCAAACTGGCTACCCTTTGCTTTGCGGGACAACACCCAACCGAGCCACACTGGTCAGGGCAGCATTTTAACCATTTTTAATTGTGCAATTTGGTGGCATTAGCGCATTCACAGTATTGTATAACCATCCTCAACATCCATCTCCAGACCGTTTTCTTCATTCCAAACAGAAACTGTGTACCCACTAAATAATAACCCTTTTCCTTCCTCCCTGAGCCCCTAATAACTGCTATTCTACTTTCTGTCTCTATGAATTTGTTTACTTTAGGCACCTCATATAAATGGAATCATACAATATTTGTTTTTCTGTGTTTCGTTTTTGCCTTTCACTCTAAATGACTGTTCCTAAACTTTTATCTCATTGGATTTTTATCTATTTTATTTACATCTTTAATGAGAAATTGGTTTTGTGATGGTGATTTTTGTTGTGTCATGTTCATAGGGTCAGTCCATATATAAGACTGACCTTCTCCTGCCCTCCAGTTCTCTTTGGACATTAGGGAAGCCACTGCCCTAATGCCCTTCAACAGATCTTCTGTGTTCTTTAAGGTTGGCTTTCCAAGGAAGTCTCCTGTATGGCTGGAGACAGATTCAAAACCCTTCTCCCATTTCATGAGCAGTATTTCTCTAACCCATACAGCAACTGGAAGGTTTCCTCCTGCTGTTACACCTCCATGTGTCCTGTTGCTGCTGGCTTCTACTTACAGACTGCCCTGTAATATCTGTGGACCAGGGTTACCAGATAAAATACAAGATAAACAACGGGAATAATTTGGTATATCTCAACTATAGCATGGGACAAACTACACTAAAAAAAATTTGTTCATCTAAAATTCAAATTAAACTGAGATTCCTGTATTCTATTTGCTGTATTTGGGAGCCCTACTGTGGATGCTACCCAGAATACCAAACTTGAATCCAGTCTATAGGCTGCCGCCACCTTTCTCCTAGAAAGTCTAGAAAGAGTATGGACTGTACTCTTTCGCCTTTGGTTTCCTTAGTCTCTACAGAAAAATACAAGATTGGGTTAATCTATGATAATAGGGCCAGGGCCAGTTCAGAAAAGAATTACAATGCAGGTGCGTGATTTCCAGACCTTGGCAGAAATTCGCCACTTGGATAGGTGGATACGCACCCCCTACAGTTGGAGAGGCTCAGTGGATGTAGAGGACGAGCACGGGCCTTGTTCGGGTATGGCCTTGGGGTTGGCCTGCATTCCTAAGTTTGCTGGGAGAGGATGCGTTTTCTGAGGACCAGATTTAGGACAGGCCAGCATGGAGCTATTTTCAGTGCTGCCAAGAAGACTGAGTCTCCCTAGAGTGACTTCCAGAAACCAGGTTTGGGGTGGAGTGGCCAGAGGTAAACCAGTCGCCTGCATCACAGGAGCTATGGTCCGATGTTTCAGATGAGGGCCTCAGAAGAACCCATGCAAGCACTCAAGATAGAAAGTAACCCTGAGACAATGGATTGTCAGGGTCAGAGAACATGAAGCCATTGTTGAGTGGCCACCCTGACCACACAGACACGCACACAGAGGAGGGACGGAAACCTCCATGGCCTGCTGTGTCAGCACCCCTAGCTGATGCATAGTGGGGCTCAGCTGCCGAAGAGAGATTTTAACTCTGAATCAAGTTGGAAGGTTTCATTAGTAGTTGGGACCGGACACTTCTTATTGAGTAGAGAGTGGGTTTGCAATAAAAAGTGAGCATTGTAGAATGCATAATCATCTAAAGGTGATCAGGACAGTCAAGGGATCCCCGAGTTCTCATCTTTAGCATAAAGAAAGGAATCCTCTATAGATGAAGCTTACAAAGGGCCCTTAGACACAAAGTTGGGTCCTGATATTTATGGCAGCACTGCTCTAAGAGCTAGAAATTATGTTTAACTACTTATGGATGTTCAACAAAATGCTTAATGGAAGATTAGAAAATATTTGATATATAAAACAATCTTACATAAATTATGATGCATAATAGATTGAATACCCATGAATCCAACTAAAGCACTAGAAAGATGTCACTATTTTTGATAACTATGTCTCTTCCCCAAAAACATCATCCTTAAGAGATAACCATTATTGAGTTTTTTTTTAACCCCATCTTTCTACCCTCTTTATCATCTTAAAACCACTTGTGTCCATTCTTGTCCTTACACAATATGCTCACCTTGGCCTGTTTTTGAACTTTGTAATGGAGGTGCCATACAACTTTCTTCTGTAATTTGTTTCTTTCTACTAATCATTTTACAATTCATCAAGGTTGATGTGTGTGACTTATCATTTATTTTTTCCTTTGTCTAGAATTTCATTGTATGTTAATATACTTTTCATTTATCCATCCTCTTGTCAAAGGACATCTGGGTTGTTTCCAGTACTTTGCTGTGGTGAACAATGTTGTTGTGAATCTTCCTGGAGCTGGTAACAGGTGCGTCCTTTGTTTCCAGTGCATACTTAGAATTGCTTGTTGCAGAGTGAATGTGAACTCCCTCGTGTGGCACATAAATTTCATTTGAGCCACATCCTTGCCAGCACAGAGTCAGACTTAAGTTTCTTCCAACCCAGTGAGTGTAAAAAATTAATGTGCATTTCTCAAATAATTTATCAAATTTGTATTTTTACAAGCCAGCTGCGTTCTTCTGTGAAACTGCCTGCTAATTTTTTTCCTGCCCATCTTCCTATAGATTGTGCCTTTTTAAAAACATGGACTCGTAGTTCTTTATATATTTTGGCTACAAATTCTTGATTACACGTGGTACAATTATTTCTCCCATTCGTGCCTTTATTTCCAGTCTTTATGGTATCCTTTGATAAACAAAGCTTTTTATTTTTTAAGATTTTATTTATTTATTTTTAGAGAGGGGAAGGGAGAAAGGGAGAGAAACATCAATGTATGGTTGCCTCTCGTGCGCCCCCTACTGGGGACCAGGCCTGTATCCCAGGCATGTGCCCTGTACTGGGAAATGAACCGGCAACTCTTTGGTTCGCAGGCTGGCTCTCAATCCACTGAGCCACACCAGCCAGGGCATAAACAAAGCTTTTACATTTGATCAATTTATCAATATTTTTCTTCATGGCTTGTAATTTTCTGTGTGCCTTAAGACATTTTTCTTTAAGTTCTTAGAGATATTTTCCTATACTTATTTCTAATGTTTTGCCTTTCACATCTTTTTTTGTTTTTTATTTTGATCAAAATTACATGCATACCTATTTTAAGGAGTCAGAGTTCCATAAATTTGTGGTGAGGAAGAGCAGCCCTTCCACTTCCCCCATGTGCACTGACTTCCACCTCTTTAGTGGGCTTGTGTGGCTCCTTCTTGATTGTTCAAGTTTTGCCACCAGGAGGTTGATGCCTTGTCTCCACAATGCATATGCATCCTTCTTGTTCCCCAGCTTCCCAAAGTGATTAGGTCACCGTCAGGGTACATCAATATTCTGTGGTTAAGCTAGGCTACATATTAAAACCAGGTTTACTTATCCTCTCTTGCAGGTTTTGTTTCTTTCCCTTGGAATTTTAAATTATCTTTTATTCACTGTTTAGTTTTCTATGTATTTATCACATAGCCAACCTCAAACTATCAGATTTTATACATATATCCTCATGACATTCAGGTGCCTTATATAACTTCTCAGTTAGATCTCCCTGAAGTCTTTCCCCAAGGCTTTTTGGTCTCCAGTCTCCACTGATAACATTTCGTGTGCCATTCAACAAATCCTTATTAAATTAATCACGTGCCCACACAGTATGCTAGGCTCTGGCAAAAAAAAGTGAGCAAGACAATTGTGATTCTTGCCTTCATTGAGTTTACTATCTAATGGTAGATTCAGGAAACAATGTTTTCTTTATTCCTTTTCTTTCCTTCCTTCCTTCCTAAAAACATTTTATTATTTTAGAGAGAGAGGATGGGAGGAAGGAGAGAAGCATCAATGTGAGAAAGAAGCATCCATCAGTTGCCTCTCGCAAGCTCCTGACTGGGGACCTGGCTTAAACCCAGGCATGTACCCTGACTGGGAATCAAATCAGCAGCCTTTTTGGTTTGTGGGATGATGCCTAAGCCACTGAGCCACACCAGTGAGGGTGAATGGGTTTTCTTTCCTAGTTATTTTCTAGGGTCTGGAACTGATGCCTGCCTGTCATTAGATGGCACCTGGTGTGTATCCCCTGAGGATGGGAGGGCTGCTTCCCAGTTTCCTCCCTGGCCAAAGCTCTCAGCACTCTAAGCTAGGGGCCGACAGTGGGAACCATATGAACATTTTCCGACTTTCCCTCAGCTGGGCCCTGCCTCATGATATGAAGTTATAGTAGGCAGTTTTGTTTTTAGTCCCGCCCCATTTGCCCCATGATTAGTTGAGGTTCTGGACTTAGATTCTGATGCGGGGAGCATTGGTGAGGCTGGGCAAACGCTGTGATGAGAATGGGTCAGGGATCCTAGAAACTCATGAATCTGGCCACACCTCCCTGGGAACATACTGGACCCAAACCACAGGCAGAAATCTAGAAAGTTGGGCTGACGTCTGAAGAGGCTCTATTTTCTCTAAGTCCAGAGCAGAGAGTCAGATTTTACCTGTGCCACAAGACCACCTAGAGTAATGGTACCTGAGTCAAAGGGGCGGTGGGGAGGGGGAGAGAAGAAAAAGATTTAATATCTAAGGATTGGCGGCTAGGGCTACTGGGTGTTTTGGGGCCAATTACTGCTGTCTCAAAGACAGGTAAGAGAGGAGCAGATAGGACTAGGGTTGTAGACCAAGAAAGTGAAGCGCCCACCTCTATTTACTTCATTACTGTAATCCCCTTAAAATGTGGCCCAATCAAATTTGGAAAATGATCCAGCATTGGGGGAAGTGGAGTTTTCTTAGATTGGGATCTTCATCTTGGGGAGCTGTGGGGGTGGGAAAGCTGTGAGATGACCCGAGTGCTCCCTGCAGGCCTAGGAAGGTCGTTTTGCTATGATTCAGCCCTGCCCCACCCCACCAGAATTCATGAGTACTTAGTGGGAAATTGGTAAAGGGCTATAAGCAAGGGTTCACAGCCAGTCAAATAAAACCAACTCTGTAGTTTAAAATCACCCAAGCTCACAAACAGGTAAAGATGAAGACCATGTCAACAGTTCAGCTTGGCCTAACTATTGGCCAATACAGCATCAGGACATAAAATGCATTGTGATGTGCAGATAAAACACTGCCTTCTCCATACACTTCCTCAGCCCACACTGCAGGTGCCCATGGTCACTGGAGGCCTTTGTAGGTACAGAACAGAAGCTGCCCTCAGGGCAGAGAAGTGGCTGAGGAGGCTGGAGCATGACCGCCAGGAGAAAAGAGGGCAGGCCTCTGGTTAGGTGTGAACTAGATGTAGGAAGAAGCAATTCAAGAGTCCCCAAGATCAGAACCTGTAGCAGTGGTTCCAGCCTGGGCCTGGGCTTGCATCTGTGCAAGAACAAAAAACCAAACAAGAGGCTCAAGATCCCCACAGGCATAGAAAAAGGCCCTTTCAGAGCAAGATCCTGGCTTGGCTGTTGGCGCGTGGTGGGGCTGGTAGAGTGTGGGGGCAGAGCAGCCTCACAGCCACAGGAGTGACAGCACAAGGCGCCGCCACTGTAGTTTTTGCCAAGTGCTCAGTCTGAACCACTGCAGCAGGCACAGCGGAGAAACCACCCTGAGCTCTTGGGGCAGAACAGATTCTGGGAGAGAAACTGGGATGGATTACCTGGGAGAGAAGCGAGGCCAGTGTTTAGATTCTGCAACAAGCACTCAGTCAAGGAAAACCGTATTGTGAGAACTCTCAGCACCCTTTCCCCATTCTGTGCTTTGACTTTGCACCCTGTGTGCCTGGGGCTGGTGGCCTGGGGAAATACTGTTATAACGTGAAAGCAAGTCTGTGTATTTCCTTTTTAAGTAAATCTTCCCCAGGGCAACTGTGGTAGCATTCCCAAGGCAAGTTCTAGCTGGGGTATGAAGGGAGCAGGCAGCCAGCTTCCCACACCCTGAACCTAAAAGCTCTAGGAAGGTGCCTGGATGACAGCACAGGCGTAGAGAATCACACTCTTCATTCCTAAGAGGACTCCATCCTGCTTGTTTCCTTGCAGACCCAGGTTTCCAAACAATGACCACTTTCTGTCTGTATTCTGGTAATAACTTCCCACAACATGTGCAAATAGTCACAGCATTTGGGAGCTAAAAGGGGGCATACACATATTAATGCTCTCATTTTACAGGTAAAGTGGCCTGAAGTAGTTAATTTCCCTGCCTTCTTCACATCCTCCTTTTAGGTTAGGGAGGGAGCCCAGGTGGCACCATTTGAAAGCTTCTGAGCTGTACTTAGTGGCAGGGCCTTTTCTTTGATAGAGCCTCTCAAGAAGCCTTCTGGGGAGGCAACTGGCCCCTATTGTCCTGCTGGAGCTTCCCTGAATTTTGAATAAGGCTTCTTAGCGCCTTCCCTGGCTTAACATTGGACCCTTGGTTGTAATTCCAGGTCACAAGATTAAGAGCTTTATGTGCATTATTACATGTATTAACTTCTGCTTTTCAGAAGAGGTTTTCCAGATTATAAACACTAGCTTTTTTTTTCTTTTCAAGCATTTATTTATTTATTTATTAAATACATTCGTCTCTGCCTCCCCTAAACACTAGTTCTATGTGAGAAGATAAATGGGTTGAGGTTTCAATCCTGCAAACAAGACAGTGAGTGGAGGAAAATTCACCGATGGCTGTCTTTCTTCCAAGCCTATAAAATCAGCTTCTGGGGGCAGTTCGGATGAGACCAAGGGGAGGCTCTAGAAGTAGATGACTATGTCTGCTGGGAGTCTCTGGTTATGCCCAGTGGGTACCCTAACCAGACACTCTCTCCGCAAAGCCCATGAGAGGGCTCTTGCCATGACACACTGTGGGTTCTAAAGAAAGGCCACATTTCATCCTCACAGCCCATTTCCCTTGACTGATCCTTTTATTTATTTTTTAAAATGGACTCGAGAGAGAGATTTACTGATCCGCTTATTGATGCATTCATTGGTTGATTCTTGTATGTGCCCTGACTGGAGACTAAACCCACAACCCTGGCATATCAGGATGACGCGCTAACAACTGACCAGGCTGGCAGCGCCGGGACTGACCTTTCAGGTTTTACAGACTGGCGTGCTTCGGGGGAGACATTGCCTAGCCCTCTGCACATCTGTATATGGGAAAGAAATGACCCTCTGTGACTTGTTTTATGATGAGTCAGTAAGAAGTTATTTATTTTCTAAAAGTATAAAAACACATACAAAAAGGGACTATCTCTTGGCTAAAATGAAGAGAATATCATTATAACAAACATCCCTGTGGACAAGGCCACTGTAGACAAAGTATTGCTCCCAAACCATTAATAATTACAACTCTGTCACAGACTCTTTAAAAGGTTACTACTTCTAAATTACACATGGAATAAGGAGTTAGTTTTATTAAACCAGTCTCATAAAAGTAAAGAATGTGCTTCTTCAGGTTTATAAAATAAAATTCCAAGGCTCTGAAGAAAATAATTTTATCTCAGTCCCAGGGAACTTTTCTCCCCAAGAGTTGGTTGGTCACTTTCTGTGGAAGAAAAGACAGGCAAGAGGGAAGTTAGCAACTCTTGCAGTCAGAGGCAGACAGACACTCCTCACCTCAGGTATATTGGTGAAGAGACCAGTGTGGTTCTACCCAAATCTTGTTTGTCTTCCCCACCTATAGAAACTACGGTTATTATACAACAAAAATACTTTCTAGAGTATTTAGGAAAAATGATCTATAATCAATATCTATTATTTCTATATAGATACAGATACTCTATAATCCTGATAGACTGACCCCATCCATCATTTCACAAACACACAGGTACAATGAGAGGCCTGACACAATGCCTGTGGCCTCTGCACTCGAGGAGCCCCAGCCCGAGCTTTGCGTTGTGCTTCACAAGCAGTTTTCCAATCCCACACTGGTCTCGAATGAACTCATCTTTTGGTTTCTGACTTTCAGAGTCCTTTTTGGGTGAAGTGAAGGGGCTGGGAAGAAACCAGGACAGTGAAGGATATGGGCCTCCAGGCATAGTAGCTGATTTTGTTTCTCAAACAATAAATTGCTACCAAGTCCCCCGGCCTGTGCAGTTCCGGGATCTGCAGCACTACTGACTCCACTGGGGCTTTGGACAGGACATGGTGTGGTTTCAAGGCTCTGGCTCCCCAAGCTGCCAACTCTTAAGCTGCACTGGGACTTTTTCCACTTTATTTAAAAATCCTAGAGCTATAAAACTACCATCTGGGAATTTGGAATAAAAACCCAAGTTTCTACCATGACATACATCTAAACTGACTCCTAAGGATGAAACTGGTTTCATTCCAAATGTATGCCTAGAGGGTTTTTTTTTTGGGTGGGGGGGGGGGGGGGGGCGGGATTTGCTTTTTTATTTTTAGATTTGAAATCTAGTCATAGGTGTCTTTATCTTCCAAATTTCAGCAGTGGTATATGATGCATTATGAGCTTACGTTCACTCCCCAAAGGTAGTCAATTCAAACGAGTCATATGTGTTTCTCTCAATTTCTCTTCCTTCTGATAAACCTGATCAATCCTGCTCTAGGACTTACTGACCTTTTTATACAGCTGGGCTCGCAACCGGTATGATTTATATTCCAATCTCCTCTTTTCCTCTTCTTTCTTTTTCTGTACTTCTGGAAGCTGTTCATAAATCCTTAGAAATGACACCAGTGGAAAGACAAAAAGCATGAGGTTACCAGACCACAAAGGCACATGGTGTCTTCTCACCTAAGCTCTACTGCTCTCAAGGCAGTCAGTCCCTCACAGACAGGCCCTGGGCCATTGTGTGCCCAGTGTCCTGTCAGACACTTGGACACAAAATATCCTGGCCTGGGGTGCTTATAATCTGGAAGGGAAGACAAATAAATAAAAACAAACAATTAAATCCTGCTGATAGTGGTTACTTCTGGAAAAGAAGTGGGATAATGGGATGGAGATAAATTGCTTTTCACTCTATATGCGAAAAATGTGTACCTTCACTATGAGATAATGAACATGTATTACTATTATATTTTTAAACATAAGGGAAATAATGGGGGAAAAGTTCAATAATGGTCATATCTCCAAAATGCTACAAAATATTACAGGAAATGCAGAAACTTATTCTGAGTGAAGTAAGTCGGGGAAGGCCAGAGAGGAGATTAAGTTTGAGGCGGGTCTTGAAACAGGAGCATAATGGGGATGCGAGTTACGGCAGGTCAAAGCTTCACAGAGACAAGTGTAGGGGGGCAGGCGGGAAGCAGATGGGGTGAAGGTGAGGTGAGCTGTGGAGGGTCTCCGAGCAAGGTGAAGGCTCGGGCTCTCTATCCTATTAGCAATTGGTGTCACTGATTTTAAGTAGGGAGGAGCATGATCAAACATGCATATGATAAATATACTCTAATTGGAAATAATCTAAATTTCCAACAAAAATAATTAAACAGATTATAGAATAGAATAAAATTATTATAAAGCATAAAAATACGTTTCAAAAATTTTTTAATGTTATGGAAAAATAGTCACAATTTAATGTTGAGCACAGTAAAGCAGGTTACAAACCTGTATATATTAATTAATTGGATCAATTTGGGGAAAAAAGTATGTGTTAAAACAAGTGCCTGCAGAACTCCCTCTCCTGCCAGATACAGGAATAGTGTGTTCTATTTAGATGAAAGGATTATGAATGATACGTATTTTCTTATTTCAACTTTTCTGACATTATATATATATATATAGTTCTGACATCAACTATATTTTCTGACATTTTCTCTATCTGAAAAAAATCATTGAAAATGATAGAGAGGCTCTGTGGAAAAGAGATCAGAGAAGGTAGATAGCAGAAGCTGGAGAAGAGCAGTCCTCTGCGAGTGGAGGCCAGCCCACGTCCGTCAGGAGTTAGCAGCGGGGTTCCAGGGCAACCGGGAAGACTGTCTCGAGCATGTGCTAGCTGGGTGCATGTGCAGTGATGGGTCAAGTGACTGCTCCTCAGCTTTCTAGCTGTGTGAGTTGGGGTCCCGAGCAAGTATGGGAGAGAATGGGGAGTTCCACATAATGAATATAATCACTAACTGAAAAAGCAAAAGTAGAGGTCAGGAAAGAGACCTAAAAGGAATAAGTGTACACTTTTAAAAGTCACTGTTCATGGAGAAGGATCCAAATGGTGGAGGAGTAAGCTGAAGCTACATGAACGTCCTCCTATGACCAATCTGGAATTATAGCTAAATTGTAGAGAAATCATCCTGAATAACCAACTGAACACTAGCTAGAGAGAAGGACAATGAAAGACAGAAGAAACCACTTTACCACAACACTGGCAGGGAGTGCAGAGGAGTCACAAAAGGGCTGGCTGGACTCCCATGGGCAGCAGCTGAAATTCCGGAGGAATATATAAGTGGCTGAGGGTTAAGGATTCCCCAAGAAGTGTTGGGTCTAAACCCAAAGCTTGGCTCCCCAGCCTGTAGCACCAGAGCTGGAAAGGAACCCAGAAAACATCCAGCTGTGAAAACATCCAGCAGGGTTTCTGTCTGCCAGGGAGAGATGGCTGGAGATGCAGAGAGCCTCTTAAAGGGCCAACACATGAAATTTTGTTTATAGTCACTTATGCTGGGCTCTAGCGTAAGGGGAAGGGAAGAATGGACTAGAGATGTTTGAGGAGAGTCTGGGGTTGGTGGCTCAATGGAGAGAACTGAAGGAGCAGCCACCAGGATACCTGTGCTGATTCCTCCCCCATACTGCAGACGCCATCTTTCTCAGGCAGAGCACCCAAGTGATATCAGCCTGAGGGGAAGCAATAGCCAACCCCCACCCCCACAGGAATTATCTCCTTCCCCTCCGCCCGTGGTGCTTAGGCCACTGATTACAGCTTAAACCATATCACTGATGGTTTAGCAACTAAGGTGGGATATACAAAGAGGCCCCCAAAATGGGAAGACAAAGAAAGAGACCCCAAGTGAAAGAACAAGAGAGTTCTCCAGAAGAACTAAATGAAATGGAGGCAAGCAATTTATCAGATAGAGAATTTAGAGTAATGATTATAAGGATACTCAACAGCATGAAAAAAGACACAGAAACCATTAAAAAGGGCTAGTCAGAAAAAAAAGAATGTAATATCTGAAATAAATAAAACACTGGAAGGAATAAACAGTAGATTAGATGAGGCAGAGGATCAAATCAGTGATTTGGGAGACAAGATACTCAGGCAGAGCAGCAGAAAGAAAAACAATTAAAAAAAAAAGAAAAGAGCTTGTGAAATATTTTGGATAACATGAAGTATAACAACATCTACATCATGGGAATAGCAGAAGAAGAGGGTGAACAAGGGATCGAGAACCTGTTTGAAGAAATAGTGACTAAACACTTCTCCAATCTGGTGAAAGAAAAAAAGACATACAATTACAGGGAGCTCAAAGAATCTCAAACAAGCTGGACTCAAAGAATCTGTTCCAAGACATATCATCAATAAAATGACAAGGCTTAAAGACAAGGAGAGAATCCTAAAAGCTGCAAGAGAAAAGCAGATTGTTACATACAAGGGAGTACAATGAGACTGTCATCTGATTTCTCAACAGAAACAATCTAGGCCAGAAGGGAGTGGCGTGAAACATTCAAGGTGATGAAAGCAAGGACCTACAACCAAGGATACTTTACCCAGCAAAGCTATTATTTAAAATCAAAGGAGAAACAAGGAGCTTCCCAGACAAAAAAAGCTAAAGGACTTTGTTAACACCAAACCAGTACTGCAACAAATGTTAAAGAGCTTTCTTTAAGAAGAAGAAAAAGAGAAAGAAAGAAAAGAGGAAAATAGCCTAACAATAAAATGGCACTAAATACGTATCTATCAATAATCTTATATTGATAGATGACAGTTGTATTGATACACAGGTACTGATAGATAGATATAAGATATGTATATCTAAATGGCTTAAATGCTCCAACCAAGAGACACAGGGTAGCTGAATGGATAAGAAAACAAGACTCATATATATACTGCTGCTAAGAGACACATCTCAGATTGAAAGATGCACACAGACTAAAAGTAAAGGTATGGAAAAAGATATTTCATGCAAATGGAAAGGAAAAAAAGCTGGGGTGGCAATACTCATATCCAACAAAACAGGATTTAAAACCAAGGCTATAGTAAGAGACAAAGAAGGACACTATATCCTGATAAAGGGAACAATCCAACAAGAGGATACAACCCTCATAAACATTTATGCACCCAACATAGGAGCATCAAAATAAGTGAAGCAAGTCCTGAAGGACATAAAGGAAGAGATTGACAGAAATACAGTCATAATTGGGGATTTAAAACCCCATTGACTTCAATGCATACATTTTCTAAGCAGAAAATCAACATGGAGACAGTGGCCTTAAATGACACACCAGATCAAATGGATTTAATTGATATCTTCAGAGCATTTCACCCCAAAGCAGCAGAATACACATACTTTTCAAGTGCACATGAATGTTTTCTAGGATAGTTCACATGTTAGGATTCAAGTCTCAATAAATTTAAGAAGACTGAAATCATATCAAGCATCTTCTCTGACCACAATGCTATGAAACTAAAAAATAATCACAAGAAGAATACTGAAAAACACCCAAAGATATGGAAGGTAAATAATATGTTATAAAGCCTGACTGGATCAACAATGAGATCAAGGAAAAATTAAAAATATTTTGATGCAAGTGAAAATGAGGACACAACAATTCAAAATGTGTGGGACACTGGGAACCCTTTTGCACTGTTGGTGGGAATGCAGGTTGGTGCAGCCACTGTGGAGAGCAGTATAGAGATACCTCAAAAAATTAAAAATGGATCTGCCTTTTAACCCAGAGATCCTACTTCTGGAAATATATCTGAAAGAACTTAAAACACTAATTCAGAAAAACATAAGCACCCCTATGTTCATTTCAGTGTTATTTACAATAGCCAAGATAAGGAAGCAGCCCAAGTGTCCATTAGTAGATGAGTGAATAAGACAACTATGGGACATTTACATAATAGAATACTATTCAGCTGTGAAAAAGAAGAAAATTTCACCCTGTGCAACAGTATGGATGGACCCGGAGAACATTATGCTGAGTGAAATAAGCCAGCCAGAGAAAGACAAATACCATATGATTTTACTCATATATGGAATCTAATGAACAAACTGCAATAAGAAGGAAAATGGGGACATACTCATAAATGGAGAGCAGATGACAGCTGAGTGAGTAGTGGGGGTGAGGGGCTGGAGGGGTTGAGCAAAAAGGTAAAAGGACTCATGGTCACGGACAACACTGTGGTGATTGCTGGGAAGAGGGGGATATAAGGGGACTAAATGGCAATGGAAAAAAATACAATAAAGATTAAATAAAAAAATAAAAATCTTAAAAATAATAATAAAAAAAGTCACTGTTCATGAAAAACACAATGAGATATCACCTCACATCTGTTAGAATGGCTATTAAAAAAAGAGAGAGAACAAATGCTGGAGTGGATACAGAGAAAAGGGAACCCTTGAGCACTGCTAGTGGGAATATAAATTGGTAAAGCTACTATGGAAAGCAGTTTTTCCCCTCAAAAAACTAAACATAGAACTACCGTATGATCCAGCAATCCCATTTCTGGGTATTTATCCAAAGGAGATGAAATTACAATCTCAATGAGATATCCGCACCTCCATATTCATTGCAACAAGTCATTTGTACCATGATCTGCTACCTATTTTTCTTTTCTTTTTCAGTGCCATAAGTGAGGAAGTACTTTCACAACTAATTTCCTTATGATGTTCTGACTTGAGCAGAATGCCTTTACTCTCCCGACAAGCCAGAGCTCTTGACCACATGCTGGCCTGATCTGTACTTTTCTAATTACTCTTATTTTTTGGGCCTTACCGTTTAGACCTCTGAATCATTTCCTTCTTTCCAACAGGCCTGCCCTTCTGGGCAGTCAGGAAACCTAAGCAAGAGAAGAAAGGGTTTTCAGTGAATAGTGACTTAACAAGGAAGGCTGTGGTGTGCAAGAGCTTTGTGTGAGAGTTGCTAGGACTCTGTGGTCCTAGTGTGAGCTGACAGTGCCAGGTGGTCACCAATGGCCAAGGCCAAGGTTAGGCTATGAGGACTGTGAGGGCAGCGCAGGTCTCCTGAAGACACAACACTCTGTGGCACAGACCAGACTGTGAATTGAAACACTGCCCAGTTTACAGGTAATGTGATGAAAGCATTAGGTAGTACTTTACAGTTTTCACAGCTTTCATATATTATTTTATTGATCTTATACCTAGCATAACTGCAAAGAGCACAGACTCTGGAGCCAGCCCACCTGGGTTCAAATCCAAGCTTATTAGGTGTGTAATCTTGGGCACAGCACTGAATCTCTCTTTGCCTTAGTTTTCTCACCTCTAAAATAGGGATATTAATACTATCTGCCTCAAGAGGTCCTGTAGCATTAACACGAACAATGTCAGTAAAATATAAGGGCTTAATATTATTATTATTACTACTATTGTTACTACTATCATAACTATTATTATTATTAATATTATTACCACCCTATGAAGTAGCCAAGCCTGGAAACTGCCCCATCTTTAATGAAAAAGACATTATACTACTTTTGGAACTAACCTGCTCACAGACACAGAGCTTGTTTATATAAACACCATTCTTACTGCACATTCTCGTTTTGAAGATCCAGTGACAGGGCAAGAGTAACTGGGCTTATTTGGATCATGCCAGTACTGACAGCTAAACTGGGCAGGCAGGTTCTGCTACCTAAGGACATGTGAGTCTCAGCAAGCAAAAAGTCACTTCCTGTCCATGTCACTGGCCTGGCATTGAGCAGTGGTCCCTAGCAAGAAGCAGATCTTGACTTCTTTACCCAGTATCAGCAAAATGAACGGAGTGTACCTCTCTTAGGGAGCGGGCACATGGGGTCCGGGCGGCCCTGCCATTCTGTCACAGTGTTGAACAGCGTCTCCCGCTCTCTCTGTAATATGTTCTGCAGCTTCCTCTCCTGGACTATTAACTTCAGACGTTTTATTCGCTCCCCAGAGCGGGAGATGAAGTCAGGTCTGTGAAGCTGAAGTGATTCCTGAGGAAGAGAAAAAGCCCCCGTATTAGTGATATAGTCTGCTCTCAGGGGCCTAGAAAAACAGTACCTGACCAACAGATTTAAAGAGCCTGTTTCTAAAGATATTTTCTATTCTTTAGAAACTATCTCAAGTTGAAAAATAACCTAACAACTCTGTGAGGAAGAGCTCCAATAGGGAAATCAGAGTGGTAAAAGAAATGCCTTTGGAATAGGCCAAGAACCAAGATTGTGGCAATTACAACTCTTCTGAATGGGATAGAACTTGGCCCACTGTGCTATCTTAAATTTCCCTTCAAACAAATACAGGGTGGGGCAAAAGTAGGTTTAAAGTTGTTCATATGAAAAATAATACAGTTAATAAATAATACAAGAACTTACATGTACTCACAACTATAAACCTACTTTTGCCTCACCCTGTACATATTTAAATAACATTTCCTTTAGCTCCCAAGGGACCTATAAAGAAGAGACTTGGCACCTTTTAACCCTGCATTAAACAGGAATAGGAGTTACTGAGGGACAAATAAAGGCTGATGCAAACGTGACCCCTCCCAGAGCACTGCAGGCGTCTACAAACCCAATGAACAGCGTCGCAACATCTTCCTTTCTATTTTCTCCCCAGATACTGAGGGTGATGTATGATTTAAAATAGTTAACAGAGTAAGGCAGCCTTTGATTAATGATGAGGATGAGAACAGGTGAACTACAGAGGCGCTAGAAACTAGGGTCACATGACTGTACTTCTGAAGGCCAAGTCACAGACTGAACTTGTGTCTCACCCATTTTTTCCCCCCTTAAACGTAGGGCTAAAATTAACTCAATGTTATTGTACCTGTAAAGTGGCTCTCACGAATGGCTTCAGTGGACCTCTGCCTGGGCCAGCTAGTGACCCGTGGCTCTCTGTGTGCTGACTCTGCCAGTTCTGTTCCCGCAGTGGTTCCCTCCAAGGTTTGATGTTGGTTATTGGTGCAAACCAGGAGATACCAGGGCCACGATGCTTGGGCAGGTTTTCCTTCTTAGGACTAGACTTCACCTTTTCCATAGGAACAAACCATGAAACTCCTATAGGAAATATTTTTAAGAAAGAAAAAAGATTTTTCATTTTTCTCACCAGAGCCAGCTGTTAGAGCCCATCACGATGCCCAGGAGTCTAATTGCAGGTATGAGTCTGTAATTGTACTACTAGATACTTAAAGTTTGTTTTTCTTGTCATGGTGGTGTTGAGGGTAGAGATGGGGTCAAAATACGGTCATTGAGAAAAAGGAATCTGAGCACTTTAATAAACTTAAAATTCAGTAGTTTTTCTGCTACAAAACTGGGAATTAGAAACTGACCTTCATAGCACCTCTGCTTGCTCTTCCTTAACTTTTTGTCTCCAAGATAACTGGTAACGAGCCTTTTTTCTTCCATTTTTTCTTCCGACCAAGAAGTCACATCACTGTCCTCTTCCACTCTAACTTCGCTAGAACTGGGAGTTGGGAAAATTACCCCAACATCTCGAGTGTGTTTTCTGACACCATTCACAATCTCCAAGTTACCTGAGGGGAAAGATCACAGATGTCTCTGGGAGCAGCCTTGAGATTTGGTTGGCAGGTATATTCAAAGTTTTTAAGGCTTGAAAAACCCAGTCTACTGCCTTTGCTGGGCGTTGAGGGGGTGTGAGGGAGAGAAGGTGGTGGGGGAGGAAAGAAGGGGTTGACAGAGAGAAGAGGAGGAGGAGAGAGAAGAGAGGAGGGAGGGGGAAAAGAAAGAGGGTTTTTTATTTCTAAGCCCATTTAGATTTTAGAAAGAACTACTAATATAGATTCAATGGGTAAAGGATTTCAATTCTGATCCCAAGTAAGACAAACAGTGAATGCTTGTAGTCCTACTGGCAGTCACCCAAGTTAGGAAGAGGTTGACAGATGTAAAGACAAGACCTGGGGTGGGTGGGGAATCAACGTGGAAGTTTATTTTTGTTTTATAAAATCAAAAGATATAGAAAGGCATAAAATAAAAAGCCTCCTTTCTACTCCTGTTTTCCACTCAGTCAGTTTATGACTGCATGATTCCAGAGAATTTATTCTGTGCAGTCAAGCAATTCTTTTTTTTTTAAATACATGTAGTAGCATGCTATACACTGTTCTGTACCTTGCCTTTTCTTTTTAATTATGCACCTTGGAGATCTTTACATATTGGTAGAGAGAAAGACCTTTGTTGGCCATTGTAGGATTTCATTATATACATGTACAATAATTCAACCACTTGGCTATATTGATGGACATTGAGTTAAATTTCCTGTTAAATACTTAGATTAACTTTGTGGTTAATTCTACACATTTTTCATTTTGCACATATGCAATATGTATCTATAGGCTAAATTCTGAAAGTAAAAGTGCTGGGTGAAAGCAGTTTTGATAGAAACTGCTCAATTGCCTGTCATAGGGGTTGTACTTGCAACTCAGGCCCACTAGAATGTATGAGTGTATTTCCTTACATTCTTGCCCGCAAACTTACTATCAAGCTGAGATTTTTGCCAATCTGATAGATGAATAATGGCATTTAAGTATAGTGTTAATTTTCATTTTGTATGAGGTTGAGTATCTTATGTTTAACAGCTACTTGTAATTTGATGGAAAGAAATGTTTACATTCAAGTCATTTACCTGTTTGCACGCCCTTATTTAACAGAGGTACATTTTGCTTGTTGCAAAGCGTGGAGCTTGAGGTCCAGAAACTACTGGTAGAAGATGAAATAGAGTCAGGAGATATCATATCGTTTGCCACCTAGAAAAAGCAAGAGACTCTGTTATCATTACATGCAGTCAATGGCACAATAACCCCCAGGATAAGAAAACATACAAAATCAAATCAAAAAGAGCCCTTCCTAGTATCATTCAAATTGTTGAGATAAAGTTGCCAGGAAGCTTGTGAAAATGTCAACATGCTACCGCATAATTTATGATAGGGTGGAGAATCCTCCTACAGTTGAATAAGGGCCTGAGCTCTTTCCCGAAGGTAAGACCCGCCCCCCCCGCCCCCCTGCCCCCCAAAAAGGTATATTCCTATGACTTGAAAAATTCTGAGGAGGATGTTAGCCGAAAATTAGTCTGGTTGGTCTTTAGAATGAATCCTGACCTGACACCTGCTTAAATTTTGATGAGCGGTAGAAGGCTGGGATAATTTAAGAGACGAAGAGCTGCAGAGCGCTTAGAAGATCATATTCAGACACCTACACAAGGATGAATGCCTAAGAGCTGAAAAAGGCCCCCAGAGAGGTCCTAAATCAGAACTGCAAAAGGAACTAAAGAACCAAAAAAAGGCCTTTTTAGTTACATTCAGAACAAGGTTCAGAAAGTTCATGGATTTAAGTTGATGGTGGAATATTAGTGGGTGACAAAAAAAATTTATCAAAATATAGTTGAACAAATATAGTATAAAACAGAATTTCTTAAACTTGTGTATCATGACAATCCCCTGGGGGAGGAATCCTGACCCAGAAAAGAGTTGAAATCCTGTGGGGATAGATATGGGCACTGTATTTTGAATAAATGCCAGCTGCTTATCTTCTTAAGCAAGTTTTGTAGAGGTATACATTGAAGCTTAAGTCAGAAAGGAAACTGAGGGTATTTGCTCCCCTGAACTAAGACTATATTCCAGGAACTTCAGGAAACTTAGCAACAGAATCCTGGAAGAGAGGAGCTATGTTAGATGTCTGGGGACAAGAAATGTTTTAATTTTCAAAAAGATAAGCATTGTAAACTGGTGGGTTTAACACTAATGACCTGAGAGGTTTGAGAATGGATCACCAATCTGATAATTAAAAGATTAGCAAATTTCATCTAGGGCTCAGTAAGGCTAGCAGAACATGCCTTGCCAAGTGAGCCCTGTTTTCTCTAGTAGACATGGTCACTAACTGGGAATGAAAAAGAATGTGTAGTAGGGTACTTCATTTGAATACAGTGATAAAACTTCTCATGACATCCTTTAGGGCAAGATGGGCTTATCTGGGCTGAATGATAACATAAGTTGGTAGAACCATAATTGGTTGAAATATGCTTACTGAAATATTATTGTCAACACAGTGAGAAACCTTTACTGAACGATGTATCTTGCATTGAACAACAAACACTAAGCACTTACTGTGTGACAGTCACTTGGTTTGCTCTGGCTATTCCATCTTAACATTTTATATATCAATGTCTTAGAGATATGGAAAGACCTCCCTTACAATGTGCATCTGGGAGGGCCTAAATGGCTGCCACAATCTAAAACGGTAACAGGAATGATGGGCAAAGTCAAACAAGGGATAACTGTAAAGCTCCATACATTACTCAGGAGGAATGGCAGAAACTTGGATGCAGTAGAAAAAGCTCTGGGTCTGGAGTTCAATACCTAAGCCAGCCTCAGGCTTTCCATTTGCTAGTAGTTTCTATTTGAGTAAGCCATAATCTTTTTATGCTAGTCTCCCCATCTAGAAAGGGAACAGCTACATTTCTGAAAATATGGAAGTGTTAGAACAAATGATCTAGATCATAAACAGTGAAAAACTAATATAAAATAATGAGATCTTTATTATGTTAAAAAAAATGTACAAGTACAGAGAGTGTGGTGAGGAAGATGTGACTGACCAAACAATACACTACACCTTCTCTGCAGCTATAAAAGAAAAAAAAAAAAAAAAAAAAAAAAAAAAAAGAAAGGAAAAAAGACACTTTAGGTACTGAAATAGATGGATTTTTCAGATTGTAAGTACAAAAAAACAAAGTATGCTGCCATTTTTATGAGAAAGGGTATAAAACATATGCAGTATTTGCTTTTTAATGTATAAATTACCCGTGAAAGAAAACCCAGATTAGAAAGGGAGAGGTAATGCTGTTTTTATTTGCAGATGGCATGATCCTATCTGTAGAATATACAAAGGATTCCAAAAAGAGGTACTGGAAGACTAAAATAAGTTCGGCCAGATTGCAGACTATAAGATCAATAAGATAAACAATCAATTATGTGTCTATAGTTTAGCAATGAGCAATTTGAAATAAAATTAAACAATTTCATTCATAATGTCATCAAAAAGAATAAAATATTTAGGAATAAATTTAATAGAAGTGCGAGTTTTGCACTCTGAAAACTACAAACCACTGATGTGAGAAATTAAAGATCTAAATAAATAGCGATACAGTCCATGTAATTTAAAACTGGGTAAAACATTGAACAGACATTTCATCAAAGAGATATGAGTGGCCAATAGGCATATGAAAAGATGTTCAACATTATCAGTCATTAGGAAAAGGCAAATTTAGATCACGAGATCACTTTATACCTACTAGGATAGCTATAATAAAAAAGATGGACAGTACTAAGTGCTGACAAGGAAGCAGAGAAACTGGAACCTTCACATACTGCCGGTGGGAATGTAAAAATGGTACAGCCGCTTTGGAAGACACTTTGGCATTTTCTTAAAAACTAAACATAAACTTAACATATTACCCAGTAATTCCACTTGTAGGTATATACCCAGAATGAAACATATGTGCACACAAAAATGTTTACATAAATGGTCATAGCATATTATTATCCAAAAAAAATGAACAATCCAAATGTCTAGAAACAGGTAATTAGACAAAATGTGGCATATCCGTGTAATGGAATACTTATCAGCAATAAAAAGGAACTACTGCCCTGACCAAATGAAAAGTTGCTGGCTTGATTCCCCATCATGCCACATGCCTGGATTGTGGGTCTGGTCCCTGATCAGAGCACATACAAGAGCCAACGGATTAATGTTTCTTTCTCCCTCCTTTCCTTCCTCTCTAAAAATAACATCTTAAACAAAAAAAGGAAATACTGATACATACCACATCATGAATGAATCTTGAAAACATGCTAAGCAAAAGAACTATGTATTTTATAATTGTATTTATATGAAATGTCCAGAAAAGGCAGAGGAAGGTTAGAAATTGTCCAGGGCTGTAATGCAGATTGGTTGCACCCCTTTTTTGGGGTGACAGAAATGTTCTAAAACTGAATTGTGGTAATAAATGCACAACTCTGTAAATTTACTAAAAAATTGAAATAGATTACTTTTATGTTATGTAAATTACACTTCCATAAAACTGTTTAAAGACCTCTGTAATGATATGCAACAAGTAACACTGAGTGATTCTGGAAAGGAGAGCTGAGTGCCTAAGGGTTAGGAGTTGGAAGGACACTCTATCCAATACTTTTACACATTTTAAATTTGGTACCATGTCATTGTATTACCAGTTTAAGAAGTGAGATTAAACAAAACAAAAGCTTACATAGAAGAGTGTGGCAATATAGGTCTAATAGCTCTAGTGAGTTTAACAGGAGTAAAATATATGTTAGGCCACAGAAATGCCCTAGTCATAGAGAAACAAAATTTGCTGTCAACATGCTCTCCCTATCAGAAACTCAGCATGCTTAGTTCAAGGAGACATGCTTAAAAATAGAATATTGACAAACTTACTAGACTCAGGAAAGCTGCCAACTTAGGGAAGGGGAGTAGAAAGCATGACCTGAGCAGAGTGGTTCAAAGAGTAAAGACCAGAAAGAAGAAAAACACTTCAGTGAATGAAGTGGGGACCCAAAAGGTAGAAGGTTAGACCTATATCCCATGGCTTCAGAGTGAAAAACTGCAAACAGAGCCAGGGAATCAATGCAGGCAGATTTTGGATCTTTGTTAAGTTACATCCTTTGATAGCTGAAGCCTTACACAAATGGAATGAGCTGCCCATGAACAGTGAGTGATGCTCTTGGAAGTAGAAGCAGGAGCACCTTGCTGTACATTTGAAGCCTGAGTCTGTGAACCTCCTACATTTCCAAAGTACAAACCCAGCTGTGGTATGCAGCACCACTGGTGTGAAAGAACACACGTTTACATCACATAAAATGAGGAGCCTTCATGTGTGTCTTTTTCCATTTCTAGGTCAAGTCTCTCTGATTAATTCCTGTCTAGAAAGAGGTTAATATTTAAAAATAGAAAATAATCGAAAAAAATTACCTCAGTAAAATATATTTAGTCTTCTAGAATGATGAAAATAAAAACCTTAAAAAAACAAGTGTTTTCAAGGATGTGGAGAAATTGGAAACCTCATATTTGCTATAGGAATGCAAAAGGTGACAATATTTTGGGTAACAGTCTAGTAGTTTCTCAAACAGTTAAACATTGGGTTATATATGACCTAGTATATATTCACTTCTAGGCGTATGCACAAAAGAAAACATATGTCCACACAAAAATTTGTATATGAACATTCATGGCAGCTTTGTTAAACGAAACCAAAAAGTGGAAGAAATCCAAATGTCCACTAACTGATGGCTAGATAAATAAAATGTGGTATATTCAAACAATGGAATGATGTTATTTGGTAATAAAAAGGAATAATACATGCTACACAAATGAACCTTGAGAACATGAAGTGAAAGAGCCTTTTGTACAATTCCATTCATATGAAATGTCCAGAACAACAACAAAAAAAAATCTATAGAGAAAACAGATTAAGTAACCACAGCCAGAGGCTGGAGCAGAGGTGGGAGGTTGGGGGAAATGAGGAATGACTGCTAACATGTACAAGGTGTTTTTTGAGGTGTTGAAAATGTTTTAAAATTAGATTTGGGTGATGGTGCACAGCTGTGCATACACTAAAACCCACTACACTGTATACTTTAAAAATGTATTTATTCATGTATACCAACTGAAATACATGTAGATTATGAAGACTTATCTGGAGGAAAAAGCTTCTCATACTTTATAGTTCTACATCTCCTGTGTTACTGAATCACAGATATGAGATCAATGGAAGGTGACCAACTGTGTCATTTTCACAAAATAAAGGACAGTCCTAACAAAAATGTGGGGGACATTGTAGGTATGGTGAAACACTATACACACTCTACGGTTAGAGCCAAGTGCAAACTATCAGAATCATGCAATCATGCCACGATGACTTTCATGGATTCATAACAATCATCACAAAGCACAGGCCTGCATACTGTTGGACAATTTGTGCTGAGAACTCACCATAGGATGGAACATCATTTTTTGCTGTCTGTAAATCACAACAGTCCACTTTCTTTGTTCCATGGGAAAGGCTCAGGCATCTCCTCTAATGATTTTATCATCCCCCAGGGCCTGGGATTAGCCAGGTTCAGGTCAGCCCACTCAGTTCTCTGCAGTGGGGCTTACACACGAAGATTTAAGGACCACAAGTCAACTGACATTATCAGCTACCATGGTTTAAGCTTTCTGTTGTAGAGTCTTAGAAGGAGATACATGCTGGCTGGCTGCTTCTGTTTACTTTCTGCTATTACGAGAGCAAACTCACCTGCTAATGTCTTATCCCACACTGGGAAAAGAAAGTAACTGCCATCATCTCAACATATGTTTCAGGCTTTTATGTACTACTTTTTTAGTTTAACTAAAATCTAGGCGATACTCATTCCCATAGTTGTTGAACAGACACCATCAGAAATATCCAGGAAAAAAAAGCTTTTTAATTAAAAAAGTTATTTTAAGTGGAAATAGAAAAACATACCTAACATAGGGAAAAAGGCCAAGTTTTCTTACATGGAAACATGGATCAGGTATCTCTCATATGTGCCCCGACCAGGAATTGAACCCACAACCTTCCAGTTTACAGACAATGCTCTGACCAACTGAGCCACAGTGGCCAGGGTGGGAGATGTTTTGTTTTGTTTTTCTCCCAGATGAATGGGTTTATGTTAATTCATTTATAACCACTCAAGTTTAGGACCAGAGATACACAATGGTAAGAGTCAAAATTAGAAATGTAAGTCGATGGCTATCATTTAAGAGTTTTTTTTCCCCTTTGAAAAGTTTTTAGTATGTGCAGACCAAACTGGCAATGGTAGTTTCCATAATAAAACTAACCAGTAAAGGGTGACACAATCACAAAGCATTTGTCCAAAAAATAACATTTTAAGTTTCAATTTCTAGAGACAAGAGTAAAGCTTAAAAAAAGTAGTAACTCAGCTGATAGCTATTATTCACCTTTATAAAACCAGAACTGATCATTTATTTCTGCAAGTATGATAGATAGCAACGATGAAAAATTATCCCCAGAAAATTAAAAATGCAGTGTGCCTGCATAATAGTTCCTCAGAAAATTTCTTTTGTTACATATATGAATGAATAAAGATTATGGAGTTGGAATGATTCTGAATGATGCCAAAATTCAAAGTAAGGTCAAAGACTGGCTGGTTAAAATGAGAACTGAGTTCAAGAAACTCTAACAGGATAGTAAAGTTTCCCAGATAATGACAGGGCTTGGGGCAGAAAAGCAGAAAATGAAGCAAGTCTTCAACTAAAATATGGGAAAAACCAGGTTAACAAATGATTATGAAAATCTTGTAGAGGGTGGTAGAGCTAAATAACATGGGTCCCAAAAGATTTTCTATCAGGTTTGAAATTATGGTCTGGAAGTGCCCCCTCCCCCTTCCTTCCCTGCATTCTCTCAAATCTTTTCTCTTGGCTTTAATACTTACGAAGATGATGATCATCTTTACATGATGACTCTAAAATCTTTATTTCACTCATGATATACTCATGAAGTCAGATAATCTGTGTTAGATATTTTCATTGGGATGTTCTGATCTAACTTCAAGATTAATAAGTGAAATGCCTTCACATTTTGGTCCAAATTAGTTTTCTCTTTAGATCTCTCCATTCTGCTAAGGTATTCACATATTACATCAGTTATTTTGAGTAGAAATTTCAAAAGAACCACGGCTATTAATTATCAAGTTCAACTGATTATAGAGTCCATCTTAACAAAACAATGTTGGATTTTTCCAATAAATTCAGGAGTATCACTTTATTTAAAAACCTTTATTGACAATTAGCTCAACATGAAAGATAAAATCATACCTATACACACAAAAATAAATTTCATGGGTTAAGGGTTTAAGTGTATTGCCCCCTACCCTAAAAAAAGTATTGAGAGAAAAATAGAATTAAAAAAAGGTAATCTTGAGGTTGAGAAGATCTTTCGTAGCATGGAACAAAGAAATGAAGGTAAGTATGTAACAGTACTAGAGGCATACCTCATTTTATTGTGCTTTGTTTTATTGAACTTTAGAGATACTGTGTTTTTTACAATTTGAAGATTTGTGGCAAGCCTGCATCGAGCAAGTCTGTAAGTGCCACTTTCTGAGTAGCATTTATTTGCTTTATGTCTCTATAATATTTTGGTTATTCTTGCAATACTTTAAGCTTTTTTATTATTACTAATCTTTGTTACAATGATCTGTGATCAGTAATGTGACGTTACTATTGTAATTGAGATGACATGAGCCACACCCATATTAGGTGACAAACAAATCACAGATGTTGTGTGTATTCTGACTGCTCCACTGACTATGATGAGCAGTTCCCCCATCTTCTCCTTGTGCCTCCCTATTCCCTGAAATACAATAATAATGAAATTAGGCCAATTATTAAACCTAATTAGGCCAATTAATAAGCCTCTAGTGTTCAAGTGAAAGAGCTGCAGGCCTTTCACTTTAAACCAGAAGCTAGAAATGATTAAGCTTAACGAGGAAGGCATGCCAAAAGTTGAGAAAGGCAGAAAGGTAGGTTTCTCGCACCAGTCAAGTTGTGAATGCAAAGGAAAAATTCTTGCAGAAAATTAAAAGTGCTACCCCAAATGAACACAGGGATGCTAAGAAAGCAAAATAGCCTTATTGCTGATACGGAGCAAGTTTTTCTGGATAGATCATACTAGTTACAACATCGCTTTAAGCCAAAAACTAATCCAGATGAAGGCCCTAACTCTCTTCAATTCTATGAAGGTAGAGAGAGGTAGGAAAGTTGCAGAAGGGAAGTTTGAAGCGAGCAGAGTTCGGTTCACAGGAATTAATGAAAAAAACCCACCTGCATAACATAAAAGTGCACGGTGAAACAGCAAGTGCTGATTTAGAAGCAGAGGCAAGTTATCCCGATCTACTTTAATGAAGGTGGCTATGCAAAACACCAGATTTGCAAGCTAGACCAGAGAGCATTATATTGGAAGAAGATATCACCTAAGCCTTTCGCAGCTAGAGAGAAGTCAATTCTTGGCTCTCTTTTTAGGAGCTAATGCAGCTGCTGACTTTAAGTTGAAGACAATACTTGTTTACCAGTCCAAAAACCCTTTGAGAATTATGCTAAATTGACTCTGCCTGTTCTCTATAAATGGAACAAAGCCTAGATGACAGCACATCTGTTTACTACATGGGTTACTACATATTTTTTAGACTCAGAAAAAGACTCCTTTTTGAAAGAATACTGCTCATTGACAACACACCTATTCACACAAGAGCTCTGATAGAGATGTGCAATGAGGCTGATGTTGTTTTCATGACTGCTAACAACATCCATTCTGCAGCCCAAAGGCCAATGAGTAATTTTGATTTTAATAATGTCTAATTATTTAAGAAATGCATTTCATGCCATGGCTGGGTAGCTCAGTTGGTTAGAGCATCATTCCAATACACCAAGGTTGCAGGTTCAATAGCCAGTGAGGGCACATAACCAGAATCAACCAATGAATGCATAAATAAGTGGAACAAATTGATGTTTCTCTCTTCCTTCCTCCCTCTAAAATCAGTAAATTAAAAACAAAAAAAGAAATACATTTTGTGAAGCTACAGATTCCATTGACAGTGATTCCTCTAATGGATTGGGCAAAGTAAGCTGAAAACCCTCTGGAAATGATTTATCATTCTAGATGCCACTGAGATCATTTGTGATTCCCACAAAGATCAAAATACAACATTAACAGGAGTTTGGAAAAAGCAGATTCCAAAATTCATGAATGACTTAGGGGTTCAATAATTCAGTGGAGAAAGTAAGTACAAATATGGTAGAAAAAGTAGAGGACGAGAAGTGGAATCTGAAGATGTGACTGAACTGCTGCAATCTCATGAGAAAACTTTAATGATGAGAAATTGCTTCTTATGGATGAACATAAAAAGAGATTTCTTGATGTAATTTCTACTCTTGGTGAAGATATTGTGAAGATTGTTGCAATGACAAAGGATTTAAAATATTACATAAACTTCATTGAAGAAAGCAGCAGCAGGGTTTGAAGGAATGACTCTAATTCTGAAAGAAGTTTTACTGTAGGTAAAATGCCATCACATGCTACAGAGAAATCATTCATGAAAGGAAGACTCAATTGATGTGGCAAACTTCACTGTTGTCTTATTTTAAGAAATTGCCACAGTCACACCAACCTTCAGCAACCACCACCCTAAGAGTCAGCAGCCATCAACATTGAGGCAAGATCCCACACCAGCAAAACGATTGGGACCAGTTAAAGGCTCCAATGATAGTTAGCATTTTTAAACAATAAAGTATTTTTCTTTCTCTTTCTTTTTCTTTTCTTTTTCTTTTTTAAGAGAGTGGGAAAGGGAGGGAGAGAGGGAGAGAACATCAATGTGAGAAACATTGACCGGTTGCACTGGGGATGGAATCCACAACATAGGCACATGCCCTGACTGGGAATCGAACTGGTAACCTTTTGCTCTGTGGGATGATGCCCAATCAACTGAGCCAAACTGATCAGGGCAGCAATAAAGTATTTTTAAATTAAGGTATGCACACTGTCTTTTTAAACATAATGCTTTCGCACATTTAGTAGACTACAGTATAGACATAACCTTTACATGCACTGGGAAACTGAAAAATTCGTATTACTTTATTGTGATATTTACTTTATCATGGTGGTATGGAACCAAATTTACAATACCTCTGAGGTATGCTTATAATATAAGCAATGCTTAAGAATAGGAAAAAATATTCAGAAAAAATGGACAAAAAGTGAAAAAGGTAATTCTTAAAGTAAGCAATGTAAATGACAATTCTTGAAATTTATTATTAAAAAACTGCAATTTGAAGCAATGAGGTTTTTCACATATCAGATTAGCAAGTATTAAAAGACTGATACTACCCATAGTTGGCAAGGGAATGAAAAACACATACTCATAATTTTTGGTATGAACATATATTTGTACAACATTTCTGGAGGGCAGTTAGAGGCGGGGGAGCTAAAGATTACTGACTGGCTTTCAATTTCTATTGTTAGTGATCTACTTAGGCTTTAAAACTTTTTGGTCAATTTTCTTAATTCCTATTTTCCTGAAAAATCATCCATCTAATTTAGATTTTAAAATATATCAGCCTACAGTTGCACACAGTAATCTTTTTAAAAGGGACTTCTGACCAAGATGCAGGCATATGTAGATAAGCTTTGCTTCCTCGCACAACCAAAAGGACAACAAATTTAAAAACAAAAACCAACCAGAACTGCCAGAAAATTGAACCATATGTATGTCTGACAACAAAGGAGTTAAAGAAGAAATATTCATCCAGGCTGATAAGAGGGGCGCAGATGGGCAGGTTGGGCAGAGAGGACAAGCAGCAAGGCAGCAGATCGGCAGGTGAGGCTGTGGCTAGAGGAACAAGTGGTCCCACATTCATGTGCAGATGAGCCAGGAGGAACAACTGGGAAGCAAGACAGACTGCACAATCCAGGTTTCCAGCACAGGGTTCCAGAAGGAGAAGAGGAAAAGCAAGAAATTCCAAACATATTTGAACAATGAAGAACTTCCCCAATCTGGTGAAGGAAACAGACATGCAAGTCCAGAAAGCTCAGAGTCCCAAAGAAGTTGGACCCAAGGAGAAACACACCAAGAAACATCATAATTACATTACTCAGGATTAAAGAAGAGAATCTTAAAAGCATCAAGAGAAAAGGAGACTGCTACCTACAAAGGAGTTCCCATAAGACTATCAGCTGATTTCTCAAAAGAAACCTTATAAACAAAAAGGGGCTGGAAAGAAGTATTCAAAGTTATGAAAGGCAAGGACCTACATCCAAGATTACTCTATCCAGCAAAGCTATCATGTAGAATGGAAGGGCAGATAAAGTGCTTCCCAGATAAGGTAAGTTAAAGGAGTTCATCATCACCAAGTCCTTATGATAGGAAATGTTAAAGGGACTTATCTAAGAAAAAGAAGATCAAAAACTATGAATAGTAAAATGACAACAAACTCACAACTACCAACAACTGAACCTAAAAAACAAAAGCAAAAACACACTAAGCAAACAACTAGAACAGGAAGAGAATCACAGAAATGGAGATCACATGGAGGGTTATCAGTGCGGGGGAGAATGGGGGAAAAGGCACAGGGAATAAGAAGCATAATTGGTACGTACAAAATAGACAGGGGAAGGTTAAAGTAGTACAGGAAATGGAGGAGCCAAAGAACTTGTATGTACGACCCACGGACATGAACTAAGGGGGGTGGGGAATGCTGGCGGGGAGGGTGGAGGGGGGCGAAGGGGAGAAAAAAGATGGGACAACTGTAATAGCAAAATCAATAAAATATACTTAAAAAAGTAATCTTTTTAAAGAAAACCACCTTTGTTTGTGGTTATACCCTTCCATATTACTAGAGCTGGTATCTTTTTCTCTCATGGTCAGAATAACCAGAGATTTGTTCTAATTTTTTTTAAAGAATCAGATCTTGTTTATATTGATCAATTTTGGGGACTGATTTATCCATTTAATGAATTACTTCTTGCTTTATTTTATTAGTCTTTTCCCAGACTAGAATGTTTGTTTCAATTATTTTCTGATTGAACTTGTTCAACTAAAATATCCCTTAAGGTTATATACTTTCCTTAGATATAGATTTAGATATACACCATAAATTTTGTACATGTGCTTTTACTGTCCTTAATGAAAAAGTCTATAATTTCAATTTTTAGTTCTATAACCCAAGAGTTTATAATGATGCTTTTAAATGTTTATCTTTTCAGTGAAAAATTAATAGTCAAGTTCTAACATTATTGTATTCTGGTTAGAGAATAACAGCTTAATTATAAATCTTTTGCTTTTTGGGATTTATCAACACTGCCTAAATGTACAATTAACTTTTGTAAATATGTCATGAGCATTTAGAACAGCTATGGATGCTGCGTTTTGGTAATGAAGTTTTATATAGATATTTCAAGTTTGTTAATACCGCTATTAAAATCTTCCATAGGTTTTATCTGTTATATGCCAAAATCTGAGAATAGCAATTAAAGTACCCCACACTTCTACTGTTACCACGCTCTACATTCTAATTATGTCTGGATGAATGAACAAATGAAGGTATCTTGGTTAAAAGCACAGCAGTAATTTCGGAAGTCTCTAAAAGATTCTTTCCTCCCTTGAAAATAATAAAGTGGGGTTAGGGTAGATTCTCAAGACAAGTAACATTTAATTAAAACAGCAGCAACAACAAAGTATGTTTTCCCATAGTATAAAAACTTGTATTTCTAATCTTCTAGCAAATCTAGGTATTATTGGCAGAATAATGGAAATGTAGAATTTTTCATGCATTGTAGGTAGGAATATAGACTAGAAAATTAAGTACATACATAGTTTATGATCCAGGAGTTCCACCTCTGGATGTATATGCCAAAGACAGTCTCACACAGGTCCATTAGAAGATATGGACAAGGGTGTGCACTGTGGTGTTTTGCGGTGCTGGGAGCTGAGAAAATGGGAGCTGGGTGCTGGTGTCCATTACAGGGGAAGTGCATAGATAAACTGGTAGATACACACAATAGAGTAATAGAGTTAAGAAAATGATCAGAAACCTGGATTAGATGTACTTAGAGCAATGTAGAGGGATCTTAAAAATATGATGCTTAGTGAGAAATAATAATGGTATTATATCATTTTGTATGAATTGAAAATACATACACACATACAAAAGACACATACTCTAAGAGCTCCTGAAAACTAAAAGATATTTACAAAACAAGACTAGTTGCCAATGGGAGGTTAGGAATGAGTATGGGGTATGGGGATAAAATTTTGAAGAGAGGTCATGAACCTAGGAGCACATTTATCTCAACCCTTGGCACCTGGAATTAAAAGAAAATTTTATTTTAGCATAGAAACTGGGCTTAATATCTTCTTAATCCTATTATCTCACCCTGCTTCTGGAAAGATTATGAGATTTGAATAGGTATTTTAGGCAGAAACTAGAGTGCAATGAAAAACTTGCCAATTCTCTTTACCTGCTCATAAATAACATTTTGTGTTTCTTTGATCAGTCTGGCTGACCTCACTTTTTTTATTAATGTCAAACAAAAACAATGTATATGGTTTCTTATTAGAAAAAACATGCTCCTTGTAAAAAAATATAAAGAACATAGAATATTATAACAAAAATTAGAGGTCTATGATTTCAAGATGTTAATATTTTGCCTCAGTCGTGTGTGTGTGTGTATGCATGTTATATAATAATATAAATATAGCTTTAAAACTTGCTTTTTATCTCTTACAATATCATGAAATTTATACTTTGGGTTCCAAGATAGTGCTTTTGACTGTCGTTTCTCTCCATGTATTATCATAATTGTGAACACTGATGAAATCAGCCTGTTTTATAAAAAAATGTAAGAATACTGGTAAACATTTGATTTGAACATTACTAAAGCTCTCATTTTATTCTCTCTCATGGAGCTCTTCTTTGTTTGGTAGTGAGTCTGTGTGTTCATTTGCCCACCTGCTAAAAACATGGATAATTGAAATGAAGTAAAAATTAGAGAGAAATAATTTATTTTCAGCTTTTTCCCTTAAAAACAGAAAAACTTGACTTTTTTTTTTTGTACTGATGGTAGTAAACTGTCTTCCTTCTTCAACCCCAATATACAACCAGAAACAGAAACAGAGATGAGGGAGGAAAGGAGAGAGTATAAGAGAGAAAACAGAGAGAGAGCACAGAGGCAAACACAGCAAGCATGTGGGAGAAAGGGAGGAGAGGAGCAGCAACCAGAAAAACGAGAGATACACAGCAGAGACAGTGAGACAAGAGACAGCATGGGGATGGGAGGGGGGAGAACAGTTCACAAAGAGTTGGGTGTACACTAGCAGAGAGGCATAGAGAAGCAAACAGTGAAAAGACACAGCAGTGAGAGAAAAGCATATTGTGGAGACTGAGGAAAGAGTGCAGAGATACGGTGGAGAGAGGAAGAGAAAGAGTGAGTCAAAGACAGAGTAGGTGTCATCAAAGGAAAGAGGGAGGGATGATCAGATGCCTGCAGCTATTCTCTTAAACTGATTCTTACATCCTCACGTGTATAAAGAGGTAAAAAAATGTGCTGTACACACATGTTCAGCAACCACAAACATTAGCATATCTAAGGATATCTAGGTTAAAGACAAGATAGTTAAAAAAATAGAAATGGTCAATAAACACAAGATAAAATTTTAAAAATCAGTGGATGTGATTTTTACTAGACAGGTGCTTTAACCGGCTAAGCTACAGTGGATGTGATTTTTAAAGTGTGAATCAGAATGCATTCCATATTTCTGGCCTATCTGACTGGCCAATGCTAACAAGGATGCTATTGCCAGGTATTATTAACAAAGGTATTATTATACATTACTGGTGAAAAAAATAATCGATTCAACACTTAAGGACAAATTAGCAGTGTCGATTAAACATTAAAAGAAATCCTTAGAAAGGTGTTCTCAACTTCTGGTCAAATTGGAGGCATAGGTAACCATGGCTTGCCTCCTAGCAGAATCACATCAAAATCACAATTAAACTATAGAACCACCATCACTCAGAACTGTCAGAAATCAAGTTGAATGGAAGTCCAACAACTACGAATTAAGAAAACCACAACCATCAAGACTGCTAGGAGGGGTGGAGATGCAGAGATGCTGAACAAGTGGTCTCACAACCACATGTGGTGGATAAAAATTTGGAAGAGATGGCTCAGGAGCAAGGAGTCCCAGCCCCACACTAGGCCCCCAGCCCAGGAAGTTAAGTCCCCGTAATGTCTGACTGCAAAAACCAGTTGGGGGATTGAGTCACTGGAAGAAACATCCAGAGTCCCAAGCAGTTCCTCTTAAAGAACCAGCACATGGAATTACTCAGACTCACTCCCTCTGAGCTCCAGAACCTGGGTGGCAGCTTGAAAGGCACTAGCAGCATACAGGAAAAAACTGATGTGTCTGGCATCTAGACAACAGCTGGGGGACAGCTTTCTCCCAGAAAGAAAGGTGGGCAGAGGCCACTGTCCCTTTTGTGAACCCTCCCCCTACCAGGTGGTTGCCATATCTGAGTCTCCATCAACTTGGCCAACACTGTTCGTCCTGCCCTGGAGATACCCTAAATCTCTACCCCACCCAACTTACACGCCCATCCAAGTTATTAACAGTGGTTTTTCCACATGAATGGCTGGTGTTGGCTCATGCTTCACAACTTCCTAAATTCTCTCAGACAAGCAATGGCCAGCCTCGATGAGCCCCCAGGCCCCATACCTCTTGCTAAGTGGCCCCAGGCCTGGCACTAGCAATGGGAAGCCTAGGTTCACAGTTTGGCTTTGCCTGGGAACCTCCAAGCCCAGTACAAGTACTAGCCACCTGCAGATTGCTTTTAAGCTCATGCAGTGCAGCCCCAGACAAAACACAGGTACGGGTTGAACTTGGTCTGTACCACTCGGGAAACCCCAGAGCCTGTACACCAGCTAGACAGCTACAGACCACAACAGAGCACCACCACCCGCCTTTGCACAGCTGATCCTCCAGAGGGAGACTGGTGGTCAGTGGTCACAGATGGTCCTTGCAGCTGACTAGCCTGGATAAGTCCCTCCCATTTACCTGTCAACAACAATCAAGCGTCAACTACAAGACAAGGGTATACTCAGCCCACACGAAGGGCACACCTTGAGTACCCAGCTTGGGTGATAGGGGAGGCTGTGTCACTGGGCCTTACAGGATACCTACTACATTAGGTCATGCTACCAAGAGAGGGAGTCACAGCAGCTCTACCTAAATATGCGCACACACACACAGAAGCTGCCAAAATGAAGACACAAAGAAACACGGCCCAAATAAAAGAACAGATCAAAACTCCAGAAAAAGAACTAAACAAAATGGAGATAAGCAATCTATCAGATACAAAGTTCAAAACACTGGTTATCAGGATACTCAAGGAACTTAGTGAGGACCTAAACAACATAAAAAAAGATCCAGTCAGAAACAAAGGATACACTAATTGAAATAAAGACAGATATACAGGGAAACAACAGTAGCATGGATGAAACCAAGAATCAAATCAATGGCTTGAAACATAAGGAAGCAAAAAACCAACCTATCAGAACAAGAAGAAGATAAGAATACAAAAAAATGAGGATAGTGTAAGCAGCCTCTGGGACAACTTCAAGCACCCCAACATTCACATAATAGGGGTGCCAGAAGGAGAAAAGAAAGAGCAAGAAATGGGAAATCTATTTGAAAAAATTATAAAAGAAAAATTTTCTAATGTGGTGAAAGAAATAGACATGCAAGTCCAAGAAGCACAGAGTCCCACACAAGATGGATGCAAAAACACCCACTCCAAGACACATCATAATTAAAATGCTAAAGGTTAAACATAAAGAGAGAATCTTAAAAGCAGCCAGAGAAAAGCACTTACTTACCTCCAGGGGAATTCCCATAAGACTGTCAGATGGTTTCTCAAAAGAAACTTTGCAGGCTAGAAGGGACCGGCAAGAAATAGCCAAAGTCATAAAAAGCAGGGACCTATGGCCAAGACTGCTCTACCCAGCAAAGTTATCATTTAGAATCAAAGGGAAAATAAAGAGCTTCCCAGATAAGAAAAAACTAAGAGTTCATCATCACCAAACCATTATTACCTGAAATGTTAAAGGGATTAATTTAAGGAAAAAGAGATGATTAAAACTATGAACAATAAAATGGCAATATATACATACCTATCAACAATTATATCTATGAAAGAAACTAAGCCAACAAGAACAGAGGGAGAATCATGGACATGGAGAGTGTTTTGATGTTTGCCAGATGGGAGAGTGGTTTGTGGGGACTGGTGAAGAGGTGAGGGGATTAAGAAGTACATATAGGTAGTTACAGAATAGCCATGGGGGTATAAAGTACAGTATAGGAAATGGAGTAGACAAAGAACTTATACATATGATCAATGGACATGAACAAAAGTGTGGGCATTGCCTGAGGGAGTGTGGGGTGCTGAGTGGATTGGGGTAAAGGGGAATAAATTGGCATATTGTAATAGCATAATCAATAAAATATAATAAAAAAACAAACAAAAATCCTCACCCAAGGATATGTTCTAGTGATAACTGAGAGAGAGGGGAAGTGGGAAAGAGAGAGGGAGGGAAACATCAATGTGAGCGAAACATCTATTAGATGCCTCCCGTACATACTCTGGAGATTGAACCCACAACCTAGGTATTGTGCCCTGACAGGGTTTGAACCTGTAAACTTTTGGTGTACGGTACGACATTCCAACCAACTGAGCCACATGGCCAGTGCTGATTAAGCCTTTTTAATGTGCATACTTAGTAACCCAGTTATTCCATGTTTAGAAGTGTATCCCAAGAAAACAAAAGAAATTCATAAAGATCTAATAACACTATTCATCAAAGCACAGATTATGATAAAAAATTCAAAACAATATAAGTTCTATCATTAGGGACCTAATTAGATAAATACTATATTCATACAATGAAACCCATAAAGCCATTAAAAATGACCACATAAGTCTGCATTTGACATAAAAAGATGTGTATAATATATTAAGTACAGCTTTAACACAGTATATGTAATATGATTTCATTTTTTACTGTTGTTTCTTTCTATACATGAGAATGGTTGTAAAAACTGGTAACAAATCAGTATGTTGTTATTGGGTATTTAACTATATTGGAACATGGACATAAAGAAATAGATCCAACATAAGCAGTAGGTGTATGAATCATAAAATACAAACCTCGAAGCTTATTTATGAAAATGTTAATCATGACTATTTTAGGACGGCAAGAACTATGGGTAATTTCCAAAGTCTTCATATTTTCTATAGTATCTGAACTCTTTTTATTCAGTTACCTTTATACACAAAAGAAATAAAAGAGGTATCTTTTTTAGTAATAAGAGAAAGATATGAAGTGATAGAAGGACCAACAGAAGCTGTCCTGACAGGTAAGTCATCCACAGTCTATGATGAGTATGGCTCTAGCTGAAAGGAAGAAGCCTATAGAAAAGGAAGAAATTCAATATAAAAGATAGAGAAACAGAGAAAATAAATGATTGAATTTTAGAAAATATGATAGTATAAAGACAGGCTTAATGAACCATTTCTTCAATAACTGAAAGACACAAACAAAAAGTAAAAAGAATACTCAGAATTTAGGGAAAGGCCTCAACTCATACCATAAAATTCCCAAATAATGTCTAGAGAAACAACTGGGACCAAATTTAAGGAGCCGTCACAAAGCTCTTCCTACCCAAAGGATCATACAGAAAGGTGAAAAGTGAGTGAATTAAATTAAAAAATACTCCTTTGTATCTCAGAAAAGAAATTGAGGTAATCAGTGTCCCAGGAAAAATATAAATGTTCCAACTGGAGACATGTTCCCTATAAAAAAATAGTACCTTATTCCCTAGCCAGAATACATTCTCCACTCTGGCCAGAAAGAAGTCAGAATAATCTCTTAAGTCTACATATTTTAGCTGGATTACTAAAATTTGCTAGGAAAAAAAATAAGGCTTCAGCCATATCATTGCTCACACGACTATGCCATCAAAGCTGCCTCCAGTAAAATAAACAAAATCCGAAGGGAATGTCCGACAGAACTAGTTACTTTCCTTACCTCCACAATTAGTAAGGGGGCCATCAGTTTAAGAGTTTTAAAAACAATGGCAGATAAAACTGTCACCTACAGTAGCTGTCCAGAGTCTAGAATCACCTACTATCTCCCTGCCTTTCCCAACCCTGAGGGAAAAAAAAATAGAAGCCATACACAATTTGTCTTTAAGTTCAATTCCTAGAAAGGGGATTCAAACAGTATCTTGAAAACAGGTAGTAAGAGTCACAGAGAATTCTTCTACATTACTTGTGGGCAAATAAATGGTTTCCAGAGAACTGTTCAGAGGCAAAGACAGTAATCTGAAAACAAAAGAGAAGAAATATGTAAATATTTTATTGCATTAAAGTGGAAGGGGAAAAAAAGGAAAAAGAATTTATTTTACAAGAAGTTTTACCATTTTAGTCAATAATTTATAATTTCACTTTAGAAAAAAATTAAAAAACAAACGAACATGGACTGATGATACAGATCCACAATAAACTAAGACAACAGAGGGAGATTAAAAGGCAATTGACAAAATTAACATAATTCATTAAAAAGACCAGAGACAGGCACTAAAGAAAACTAAGGGCAAAAATAACAGCATTATAACTGCAGAACTTATTTATGCAATAAAAATAGAAATTTTATTTAAAAAAAAGAAAAAAATGAGCCAGTGGAGTAGATTACAGATTGAAAAGTCTCATGAAATGCAGAAAAAGATACAGGAAATAAAAATAATTAGAATGCTAAGAAAGGAAGATGTACAACAGAGAGTTACTACTTGGATAAGTGGCCTTGCCTCATCCCTCATTCCTAAAATAAAAAACAGCTTGAGAGTAAAGGAAAAAATATTCAGGGATAAAGTTAAAGAAAATTTTTGTTGAAATGAAAGCAAATGTGAAACATATGAGAGATACAGTTACTTGGTACTAGAAAAAAATTAATACCCCAAATATGGGAAGCAAAATTGACAGAAATGAAAGAGAAAATACACAATTCAACAGTAGTAAATGGAGAGTGCAATATAACACTTGCGAAATTGATAAATCAACTACATAGACCACTAGAAAGAGAAGGTTTCAACAACACTATAAACCAACATACATACACATATATAGAATACTTTGACAAAAACAGAACACACATTCATCTCAAGGGCATGCAGAATATCTAGAAGACCATATGCTAGACCATAAAACAAGTCACATTACATTTATGAGGACTGAAATCCTACAAAGTATGTTCTCTAATTACAATGGAATGAAGCTGGCAATAGTAATATACAGAAATTTGGAAAAATCAAAAATATGTGGAAATTAAAATTCATACTATTAAAAACCAATGGTCAAAGAAAAAAACTGCAAGGGAAATTAGGAAATACTTTGAGATGAATGAAATGAACCAAAATTTTTGGAATGCAGTGAAGGTAGCTTAGATGGAAATTTATATGTAAATGTCTATATTAAAAGATTTCAAATCTATAACCTCATCTTCTACCTTGTAAAACTAAAAAATGAAGAGCAAACAAAACCCAAAGCAAGCAGACAGAGGGAAATTAAAAAGAGTGGAGAGAAAATAAATAAAATATACAATACAAACAGAGAAAAATCAGAGAAACCAAAAGTCGGTTCTTTGAAAAGAGCAACAAACATTTACAAATCTTCAGTTTGATCCACATCAAGAAAAAGAAGAGGTAAAAATCAAATCATTGAAATTAGAAATGAATGAGGGGGGACTTACTATCAGTTATACAGAAATTAAAAGGATTTTAAGGAAATAATATATACAATCAAATGTAAAAAATTAGATACACAGATAAAATAGACAAATTTCTAAGAAAAGCAAACTATCAAAATTGACATAAATGGAAACAGAATATCCACAAACCTATAACATGGAAAGAGATTAAGCTAATAATCATAAGATTTCCAAAAAAGAAAAGCCCAGGACCAGGCTTTACTGATGAATTCTACAAAACATTTATATTAGAATTAACACCAATCATTCATAATCTCTTAAAAAACAAGAAAGAGGATCACTTCCCAATCAATTATATGAGGTGAGTATTATGCTGATACCAAAGGCAGACAAAGGCACAAGAAAACTGTAGTTCTAGACCCCTTATGAATATAGATTCAAAAATCCTCAAATACTAGCTAACTGAATCCAGCAGCACAGAAAGAGGATTATACATGAAAACCAAGTGGAATTTATCCCAGGAAGGCAAGACTGGTTCAACATATGAATATTAATCAATGTACTATACCATATTAATAAATAAAGAAAACATATGATCATTTCAATATACACAGAAAAAACATATGCCAAAATTCAAAACTGTACCATGATAAAAACCAAGAATATACGGGAACTTCCTCAACTTGATAGAGGATATATATAAAAAACTCAAGTTAAGAGGAAAGATGTCGGAGGAGTGAATGGGAGTCACGCTGACCTCCTCCCCCCAAGACCAAACTGGAACTGCGACTAAATAGTGGAGTAATCACCTGGAAAACAATGGAACGGTAGTGGGAGAGGAGCCTTGGAGCCACGGACAGACAGTGGATTCAACTCTCACACATCCCAATGGGTGAGAAGTGTGGTGGAGGCTCGAGAGGGTGGGCTGGGTGCCCATGGGCACTAGCACCAGAGGGACATTGACAGGGCCAGTTAGCTCCCCCCGAGAAGAACGGGGTCTGAGTCATAAACCGGGACCTCTAAACTACAGCAGCTAAAACCAGGAAAATACAGACAAAACGCAACCCTGAAAAGCTTAGGGGCGCTTTCTGCCAGAGACAGGTGGCTGGGGATGCAAAAAGACATTTAAAGGGCCAATGCAAAAATTGCAGTGGCAGCCACCCTCCATCATCTCCGGGTAGAGGCGGCAGCAGAGTGGGCTGTGCCTGGGAAAAGATTGGGGAGGAAAACTTTGTGAAGAGAACTGAGATGGTGGCCGGTGGAGCCCTGGTGACAACGCACCTCCCACTCTGCAGCTACCATCTTGCTCAGGCATAAGGGAATCAATTAACCTGCCTTTTGTGCGCTCCGCACACAGCTTGTGCACGTGTGAGCTGGGGGGCTAAGTGCAGACTGGATGGAAGAAAAAGAGGATCCCTGGCCAAAAGGGTCACACAGCTGCATTGAGAGCCTTGAGAAGAGACTGGAGACGGAGGTGTTGCGGAAAGAACGGGAGGAGGAACTGGGGAGTCCCTACTCCCTCCCATTCTGTAGTCTACATTTTGGGCAGGCAAGGCGCACCCCCAAAGAGGCAGAAGTGGGGCACCCACGAACCAGACTGCCGGCGATTGAAACGCAGTTCACACAAATAGTGGATCCTTGCCGAAGGGGTAACAGAACTGCACAGAGACCCCTGAGGAAAGACTGGAGACAGAGGTGTTGGGGAAAGAACGGGAGGAGGAACCTGAGAGTCCTGACTCCTTCTCCTTTCCGTAGTCTCGATTGTGCGGGAAGAGGCCACACCCCCAAAGAGCCAAAAGCCAAAAAGCACACAATAGAGAGCCCAAAACCACCCAGTGCAGTTGTGCACACTTGCACCGAGTGCTGGTGAGGGTTAGCGAGCATGTGTGTGAACCCGTACAGGCTGGCGAGGGCTCGCACGGTCTGGCGAGGCCTCCCACAGGTTGGCACTGATGGGGCCTGAGAGGGAGTGCGCAGATCAGCGAGGGAAGGTGTAAATCAACTTGCGCGGGCCCGCGAGTACAGAGCGGTTCGCAGAAATAGTGGATCCCAGGTGAAGGGGAAACAGAGCTGCCCAGAGTCCCTGGAGGAGAGACTGGAGACAGGAGTAACCAGAGAATCCTGGAGCTGACTTCCTCCCATTTCCTTAGTCTCCATTTGGCAAGGGCAGGCAACGCATCCAAAGGGCCAAAAGCGGGGAAAGCACACAATAGAAGACCCTAAACTGACCAGTGGTGGGGTGCCCGCTGGCCTCGGGGGGCCAGATGAGTACGCGAGGTCGCGAATAAGCCCCCTGGTCTGGGGCAAGCACGCGCGAGCCCAGGCGGGCGGGGGATCCAGCCAGGCCGGGGAGTGCGCTAAAGGAGCCTGCGTTAAGAGTGCAGAGCAATCCACAGAAATAGTGGATCCCTGGCCGAAGGGGTCACAGAGCTGCCCAAAGCAGGAGTCAGACACAGACAGTAGACTTCTGGAAGGCTCAAACAAACCACCCAAGGTCATATAGGGTCAACAACTGACATCATCAGAGGCAGGCCCAGAAAGAAAAGTAAAGGAAGGAAGGAAGGAAGGAAGGAAGGAAGGAAGGAAGGAAGGAAGGAAGGAAGGAAGGAAGGAATAAGTAAGTAAATAAATAAAAAGACCCGCCTACTACCACAGAAGTTTAATCCACAAAGTCAGGAAATCAAGATGGCACAATTGAAGCAGAAGCAAAAACAAACAAACAAACAAACAAACAAACAAATTACTTAACAGACTCTCACAAAAATGGGAAGAAAAAGAAGTTCCCCTCAAATGAGTGGAAAAGGGGACTCCCCACAGAGAGAGCTAAATGAAATAGAGGCAAGGGAACTATCAGATATGGAATTCAAAACAATGGCTCTAAGGAAGCTCAATGAGCTCAGCCAGCTCAAAGATAACTATGAGAAACTGCAGAGAAACTATCAGGATCTTACAACAAACTATATCAACCTGGAAAAGGACATAGAAACTATCAAGAAGACACAAGAGGATATGAAGAATACCATTTCTGAATTGAAGAACACAGTAGAAGGAATCCAAAGCAGGCTGGATGAAGCCGAGGATCGAATCAGTGAGATGGAGGATAAGGTAGAAAAAATCTCCCAGAAAGAACAAGAAATGGAAAAACGGCTCAAAAAGAATGAAGAGGCATTTAGGGAAATGCAGGACAACCTGAAACGCAGTAATATCCGTATAATAGGGATACCAGAAGGAGAAGAGGAGCAAGGGATAGAGAACCTCCTTGAAAAAGTAATGATGGAAAATTTCCCTAATGTGAGGAGAGAAAGGGTCTCATGGACCCAGGAGGCACAGAGGACCCGACTCAAGAGGGACTCAAAGAGGTCCACTCCAAGACACATCATCATTAAAATGGCAATTATCAAAGACAAAGAGAATCCTCAAGGCAGCAAGGGAGAAGGAGAAAGTAACATACAAGGGAGCCCCGATACGCCTAGGAGCTGACTTCTCAACAGAAACACTACAAGCCAGAAGGGAATGGCAACAAATATTCCAAGTAATGAAAAGCAAAGGTCGGCAACCAGGACTGCTCTACCCAGCAAGGCTCTCAATTACAATAGAAGGGGAAATAAGGAGTTTCCCAGACAAAAGAAGGTTAAAAGAATACATCTCTACCAAATCAGCACTGCAAAATATTCTAAAGGACTGGTTTAAGAAGATGAAGAAAAGAGTGAGAAAGAGAAAAACACAGGTACAAAGGGAAAAAATGAATAAGTTTCTATCACTAATAACTCTCAATTTAAATGAACTAAATGCCTCAATCAAAAGACACAAGATAGCTGAATGGATAAGAAAACATGACCCACACATATGCTGCCTACAAGAGACCCACCTCAGAGCAAAAGACCTACACAGATTGAAAGTAAAGGGATGGAAAAAAATATTCCAAGCAAACGGGCAAGAGAAAAAGGCCGGGGTTGCCATACTTGTATCAGACAAAGTAGATTTCAAAACAAAGGTCATAAAAAGAGACCCAGAGGGGCACTTTATAATACTTAAAGGAAGAATTTATCAAGAAGATATCAACATTGTAAACTTATATGCTCCCAATATAGGATCCCCTAAGTATATAAGGAAATTGTTGGTCGACTTCAAAAAAGATATAGACAGCAACACACTGATATAGGGGATTTCAACACCCCACTGTCAAAAATGGACAGGTCTTCCAAACAAAACATTGATAAAGATATATGGAGCTGAATGACGCACTGAATCAAATAGACTTAACTGACATACATAGAACCTTACATCCCAAAGAAGAAAAATACACATTCTTTTCAAATGCTCATGGCAGTTTTTCAAAGATAGACCACATGATAGGACACAAAACAAACCTCAGCAAATTCAGGAAAATTGAAATAATACCAAACTTTTTCTCGGACCACAAGGGCTTGAAACTGGAAATCAACCTCCAAGAGAAACTTCAAAAACTTGCAAACTCATGGAGACTGAACAGTAGAGTATTAAACAATGAATGGGCCAATAATGAGATAAGAGAAGAAATCAAAAAATTTCTGGAAACAAATGAAAATGAACAGACAACAGTCCAAAACCTATGGCACACAGCAAAGGCTGTCCTGAGAGGGAAATTCATAGCAATACAGACTTACCTAAAAAAGATAGAAACATTTCAAATAAAAGACCTAACACTGCAACTTCAAGAACCGGAGAAACAACAACAAATAAATCCCAGAGCAAGTAGAAGGAAGGAAATAGTCAAGATTAGAGCAGAACTGAATGACATAGAGACGAAAAGAACAATTCAAAGGATCAACCAATCCAGAGGCTGGTTCTTTGAAAAGATAAATAAAATTGACAAGCCTTTAAGCAGACTCATCAAAAATAAAAGGGAGAGGACCCAAATTAATAATATCAGAAATGAAAGAGGAGAAATAACAACTGATACCACAGAAATACAAAGGATTGTCAGAAACTACTATGAAAAATTATATGCCAAGAAATTTGAAAACCTTGATGAAATGGACAAATTTTTAGAAAAGTATAATCGCCCAACACTGAAGGAGGAAGAAACAGAAAGCTTGAGCAGACCGATAACAGCTGGGGAAATTGAAGCAGTAATCAAGAAACTCCCGGCACAGGGCCGGACGGTTTCACAGGAGAATTTTACAAAATATTTAAGGAAGGGCTAACCCCTGTCCTTCTCAGACTATTCCAAAAAATCCAAGAGGAGGGAAGACTCCCAAACTCTTTTTATGAGGCCAGCATCACCCTAATCCCAAAACCAGATAAAGACCCTACAAAGAAAGAAAACTACAGGCCAATTTTGCTGATGAACATAGATGCTAAAATTTTCAACAAAATATTGGCAAACTGCATCCAGGTGTACATTAAAAAGATTATCCACCATGATCAAGTGGGATTCATCCCAGGGATGCAGGGATGGTTCAATATACGCAAGTCAATAAACATAATACATCACATAAATAAAAGACAAAAACCACATGATCATCTCGATAGACGCAGAAAAGGAATTCAATAAGGTACAGCACCCATTTATGATCAAAACACTCAGCAAAATGGGAATAAATGGGACATTCCTCAATGTAATAAAGGCCATATATGAAAAACCTACAGCCAACATCATACTCGACGGGCAAACTCTAAAAGCTTTCCCACTAAGATCGGGAACACGACAAGGATGTCTTCTTTCACCGCTTCTTTTCAACACCGTATTGGAAGTCCTAGCCATATCAGTCAGACAAGAGAAAGAGATAAAAGGCATCCAAATAGGAAAGGAGGAAGTAAAGCTATCATTGTTTGCAGATGACATGATAGTGTACATAGAGAACCCTGTAGACTCTACCAAAAAACTCAACCTAATAAGTGAATTTGGCAAAACAGCAGGATACGAAGTCAATATTCAGAAATCAAAGGCATTTTTGTACACCAGCAATGAAACAGAAGAAATCAGAAAAAAAAATACCATTCGATATAGCAAGAAGAAAAATAAAGAACCTAGGCATAAATTTAACCAAAGACGTAAAAGACCTGTACGCAGAAAACTATACAACATTGAAGAAAGAAATTAAGGAAGACACAAATAAATGGAAGCCTATACTGTGCTCATGGATTGGAAGAATTAATATCATCAAAATGTCCATACTACCCAAAGCAATTTATAGATTCAACACAATCCCTATTAAGATACCAATGACATATTTCACAGAAATAGAACAGACATTTCAAAAATTTATATGGAACCACAAACGACCCCGAATAGCCGCAGCAATTTTGAGAAAGAAAAAGAAAGTAGGAGGGATCACAATACCGGACGTCAAACTGTACTACAAAGCCACTATACTCAAAACAATCTGGTACTGGCACAAGAACAGATCCATAGACCAGTGGAACAGAATAGAAAGCCCAGAAATAATCCCAGGTCTCTATGGGCATCTAATATTTGACAAAGGGGGCAGAAGCATAAAATGGAGCAAAAATAGCCTCTTCAACAAATGGTGTTGGGAGAGCTGGATGGCTACATGCAAAAAATTGAAATTGGATCATCAGCTGACACCATACACAAAAATAAACTCAAGATGGATAAAAGACTTAAATATAAGTCACAACATCATAAAAGTCCTAGAGGAAAATACTGGCAGGAAACTCTCAGATATCCCACACAGCAATTTTTTCACTGATATGTCTCCTAAAGCAAGGGACACAAAGGAAAGAATAAAGAAGTGGGACCTCATCAAAATAAGAAGCTTCTGCAGGGCTATAGAAAACAGCAGCAAAATGAAAAGGGAGCCAACCATATGGGAAAATATATTCACTAATGATACATCAGATAGAGGTTTGATCTCCAAGAATATAAAGAACTCACTCGACTCCACTCCAAGAAGACAAACGATCCAATCAAAAAATGGGCGAAGGACCCGGGCAGACGCTTTTCCAAGGAGGAGATACAGAGGGCCCAGACACATTTGAAAGGATGCTCTGCATCACTAGCCATCAGAGAAATGCAGATCAAAACCACCATGAGGTACCACCTCACACCGGTCAGAATGGCCATCATAAACAGATCCACAAACAACAGGTGCTGGCGAGGCTGTGGAGAAAAGGGAACCCTAGTCCACTGTTGGTGGGAATGCAGACTAGTGCAGCCATTGTGGAAAGCAGTGTGGAATTTCCTCAAAAAAAGCTGAAAATGGAACTGCCTTTTGATCCAGTGATTCCCCTGCTGGGACTATACCCTAAGAATCCCAAAACACCAATTCAAAAGAACCTATGCACCCCAATGGTCATAGCAGCACAATAGACAATAGCCAAGTGTTGGAAGCAGCCTAAATGCCCATCAGTAGACGATTGATCAAAAAATTATGGTACATTTACACAATGGAATACTACGCAGCAGAAAGAAAAAATGTACTACTAAACTTCGTGACAGTGTGGATGGAACTCGAAAGCATCATACTAACCGAAATAAGCCGGGGGCAAAAGACAAATACCATATGATCTCACCTATAAGTGGAACCTAACCAACAATACAAAGATGCACGGAAAATAAGACCAGCAACACTGAAAGGAAAAGAAACCAACAGAGACAAGAGGGAAGGAGGGAGTTGGGGTGGGGGAAAAGGAAGGGAAGGGGAAAGTCAAGGAACATATAGCAAGGACTTATGGACAAAACCAAAGGGGAAGAGTTGAGGGAAGGAGGGAGGGAGCAAGGGAAAGTGGTGGGGGGTAGGCAGAGACAAATGTATCTGAAAAAAAAAAACAAAAAACTCAGTTAACATATTTAATGACCTAAAAGCTTTCTTCCTAAAATCAAGAAAAGTGACAAATACATTCATTATTGTCACTTTTAATATACCACTGTTAAGAAATGATCACAGTACCACAATAGCTAAAATTATAAAACTCTTAGAAGAAAAAAAATATTTTATAGCCTTTGATTAGCCAACAGTTTAATGGCATGAAAAACACAAATGACAAAAGGAAATATAAACAAACTATACTTTGGCAAAAATGAAAATTTTGTACCACAAATGGTATCATCAAGAAAGTGAAAGGCAACCCATAGAATGGAAGAACATATTTTTTAAAGTTTTTAAGAAATTTTTATTTATTCTGAGAGGGGTGAAGAAAGTGAGAAAGACAGGAAACAGCAATGTGCAATGGAAATATCTGTTGGTTGCCCATTGTATGCCCCCAATTGGGAACCTGGCCCACAACTCAGGCATCTGTTCTCACTAGGAATTAAAGAGGTGATCTTTCACTTTGTGGGATGATGCCCAACCAACTGAGCTACACTAGTCAAGGTGGAAGAACATACTTGCAAATCATATTCCTAATAAGGGACTTGTATTCAGAATATTTAAAAAAACATAACTCAATAGTAATATAACCACCTAATTTTTAAGTGGGCAAAGGATCCGAATAGACATTTCTCTAAATAAGATATACAAACAGCCAATAGGCATATGAAAAGATGCTCAAAATCATTAGTCATTAGAAAAATGCAGATTAAAACCACAGTGAGATACCGTTTCATCCATTTGGATGGCTAATAATCAAAAGATGGACAATAGCTCTGTTGACAAGGATATGGAGAAATTGTAATATAATCATAGTGGGAGTGTAAAATGGTGCAACCACTCTGGAAAACATTTTGGCAGTTACTCAAAAGGTTAAACAGAGGGTTACCATATGATCCAGATATTCTATTCCTAGGTATGTACATATGAAAACAGTAAATATGTCCACACAAAAAAGGTATACATTAATGTTATAGCAACATTTTTTATAATGGTCAAACCCAAAAGGAGAAACAATTCAAATGTCTATAAACATGTGAATTAAAGAAATGTTTATGTATATGGAATCTTACTCAGCCATGAAAAGCAATGAATACTGATACATGTTATTAAGTGGAAGAACCTTGAAAATATTATGCTAAGCAAAATAAACCAGACACAAAAAGCCACATATCACATGATTCACTTATAAGGTATGTCCTATCCTGGCCGGCGTTGTTCAGTTGGTTGGAGCACTGTCCTGTGAATCGAAAGGTTGTGGGTTCAATTCCCAGTCAGGGCACATGCCTAGATTGTGGGCTCAAGTCTCCCACTGAGGCACGTATGAGAGGAAACCAGCTGATGTTTCTTTCTCCACCCCCTTTCAGCTCTCTCTCTAAAATATAAAAGTCCCAAGTAGGTAAATCCATAGAGACAGAAAGTAGAAGAATGATTGTAGGAAAGTAGGGGTGAGGAGGGAGGAGGCTATGAAATAATGGGCAGAGTTTTTTTTCATGTGACAAAAATGTTCTGGAATTAGTGGCGATTTGTGAAGGACTGACACAAGAGGCCTGCCTACATTTTACACTCTCTGAATATACTAAAACCTATCAAATTATATATTTAAAGGAGTGAACTGTGTCACATGTGAATTTTATTCCAAGAATAAAAAGATCAATAGAGATTGATCAACACTGAGACATATCTTGGGAAATAACTAAAGTTTTAAAAAACAGACAAGGACTTGGGAATAAAATAAAAAGAAACAGGCCCCCATAGGGGGAAAAAGAATCACAATTGCCTTTGACAAAGAAACATTAAATGTCCGTGCTGAGAAAAGGGGAGCAAAATTGACAGTTTTGAGTTAAGGATTATTATCCAAAAGTTTTATACCCAACCAAGTTATTGTTCTTACATAAAGATAATAGATAGACTCAAAATTTTAAGAACTGAAGAGATACTTACTCTGATGTATCTAGCTAGCTAAATGAGAGAATTATTTAAATTAACAAACTCATGAAGAGTTATATGAAAAGACTCACGGTACATATGGCCCCTATATTTAAAAACATCAACTAATATAAAGTTGGGATTTTGCTTATAATATCTAAGTAAAATAAAGCTAGTCAATGCAATCGTAATACTACCATAACAAACCAAGACAAAATTCACAAACTATAATGAATATTGGTAGGTTAAGGGAAGTATGTGTGTGGGTAGGGTTGGGAAGAAGTAGGACTAGTGTGCAACTAGTTTCTTAATTCTTCATGTGATACTATACAGAGTTAAAAGACACTGTTTCATATGTGAGGATGATAGAGAAGAGTGGTGTAAGGACATTAGTTGGCCAAAAAGTTTGTTTAATGTCTCCGTACAATGGCTCTAGTAGTGCTTAGTTATCTTTAACTTCATTCAAAATAATTTTGTTAGACTGTATTGCGAAAGCTGTCATAGCAGCATGCATAAAAAAAAAAAAACACATCAAAATTGGTGTATTTTTGTGCAGCCATTTTAATACTGAAGATGAACAGAAATACACAACATTTTTGGCATATCATGCTTTATTATATCAAGGTAAAAATGAAACTGAAAGGCAAAAAAAGATTTGTGCAGTGTATGATGGTGCTGTGACTTGATCAACAACGTGTCAAGAATGGTTTGTGAAGTTTCTTGGTACTACTGACATTTTGGCTCAATAATTCTTTGCTATGAGGCTGCCTAATGTATTGGAAGATGTTTAGCAGCACCTCCAGCTTCTACCCATTAGAAGCCAATAGCAGAAAATGGCCAACATACTCAAAATATCCTAATCACTAAAGTTATTGGTGAAAGCAAAATAAGTGGTCTTTTATTTTATGGGGAAAAACCCAGACTTTTTGGCCAACCCATTAGAGTACAGGGATACTAAGTTAACAGAAAAAACAAGTCAACTTAAAGAAAATCATATATAGTCCAACACATGTGAGTAGATCATGGAATGCATTGGATCCCTCTATATCTCCAGAGTGGACTCACAAACTTGTTAAAAGAGTAGTAGTACTTTGTAGGAGCCACTTCAACTCTTTTCCTAAAATTCAGTGTGATCATCCTGGTAATGGCCACACTAGCTCTGCAAAATTACTTTTGAAATCTCTGGAGTAGTTCTAATCCACTCAGAGTTATAATTTTAAACAAACAGCCCTGGCTGGTGTGGCTCAGTGGGTTGAGCGCCGGCCTGTGAACTAAAGGGTTGCTAGTTCGATTCCCGGTCAGGGTACATGCCTGGGTTGCAGGCCAGGTCCCCAATGGGGGGGTGCGTGTGAGAGGAAACCGCACATTGATGTTTCTCTCCCTTTCTTTCTCCCTTTCTTCCCCTCTGTCTAAAAAGAAATAAATAAAATCTTAAAAAAAAAAAAAACAACAAGCATTAATATGAGCCACTCTCAACTCCTTTAATTTAAATCTCAACATGTTAACATTTGTAAATAAAGAGACATCTTCCACCTCTTTGTGTAGGTTGTCTCCTGTGCTGATAGGACTCCTAATGGCAATTCAGCCTCTGCTAAGGCCACCATATTTTAATATCAAGGTAGAAAAGAGATTATTCCTAGTTAATTGTATTTTTGAGTATTAGCTTAGTTACTGAGTCTTCTATTTAAATCTACTTCTGTAAATTATGCTGAAAAGTTTGCCTTGAAAACTCTATTTTGAAAATTAGTTATATTTGAAGCTTTTCATGAGAAAAGGAAATATGAATAGTAAGGAATTTTATTCCATTAGTTGACCCATGCTGTTAATTCATTAGTACATTCTAAGTCATTGAGAAAATTAGGAGAATGCATTTCTAACCATTACTTACTGTACTATGGGTAGTAAATATATACCAATACCAAACTGTAAATGCACTGTAAAAGTACACTACCAGCAAAGTTAACCATATACATGCAAAGGGTATATCATATCTTATACATAAAGCAGGAATCAAGCCCATTCACCAAATTTCAAATTGATGTTTAACAGTATTTTTGACAGAATATAAAGTGGGTAAACTAGATACCATTAGCATAATATTGTTTAATGTACTTACCCTTGGATTGTTTGCATGCTTCAATCTGGTTATTTAAATCTGATTTTTTCCCTCTTTCTGAAGGCTCTGTTTATATATTTTATGATATTATTGTAAAGTTCAACTACATTGATAAAAAGTTTAGACAGGAAGGAAGGAAGGAAGGAAATCATATAGCAATGAACAAAAAAGATTGGAAACAGTAAGGAATAATTTAAAAAATGCTAAGAAATCCCAAAGAACTAAAACAATTTTGAAAGGAAGAACAAAGTTGGACTCACACTTCCTGATTTCAAAACATATGACAGTAGGCTCTGGGTGGGTAGCTCAGTTGGTTAGAGCATTGTCCCAATATGCCTAGGTTGTGGGTTCGATCTTGTTTGCGGGGTCAGGGCACAAACAAGAATCAAACAATAAATACATAAATAAGTGGAACAAAAAAAATCGATGTTTCTCTCTACCCCCACTTCCTCTCTAAAATAAATAAAAGAATTAAAGAAAAACGTATTACAGTGGGATAGTAATATAACAGTGTGGTTCTGGCATTAAGACAAATAGATCAATGGACTAGATGGAGAACCCAGAAATAAACCCTTCTGCATATGTTAAGATAATATATGGTCAAAGGATTTTTGACCCTTGACAAGATGCAAGACCGCTCAATAAGGGAAGGGTAGTCTCTTCAACAAATGGTGCTGGGGACACTGGATGTCCACATGCAAAAGTATAAAGTTGGAGCCTTACATCATATATAAAAATCAACTTGAAATGGAGTAAAGACCTAACCATAAAACCTAAAACCATAAAACTCTTAGAAAAACACAAGAGAAAGTTTCGTGGCATGGAACTTGGTAATGATTTCTTGGATATGAAACCAAAGTATGGCAACAAAAGCAAAAGCAGACAATTAGGACTACATCAGTATCAATTTTAAAAATTTAAAAATTAAAAAAACATTAAAACTATCTGTGCACCAAAGGCCACGATCGACATAATATAGTGAAGAGGCAACCCACTGACTGGAGGAAAACAATTCCAAATCATATATATGACACAGGGTTAAGATCCAGAATATATAAAAAACTCCTACAACTCAGTGACCAAAAAATAAATAACCTGTTCTGGCTGGTGTGGCTCAGTGGACTGAGTGCCAGCCTGCACTCAAAAGGCTGCCAGTTGATTCACAGCCAGGTACATGCCTGGGTTGCAAGTCAGGTCCCCAGTTGGGAGCATGTGAGAGGCAACCGATCAATGTACCTCCTGCATATCGATGTTTCTCTTCTCCTTTTCTCCCTTCCTTCCCCTCTAAGAATAAATAAAATCTTAAAAACAAACAAGCAAAAAAAACCCTAGTTCAAGAATGGGAAAAGAATTTGAATAGACATTTCTCCAAAGATGATAAATAAATGGCCAACAAGCATATGAAAAAATGCTCAACATCAGTAATAAACAGGGAAATATGAATCAAAATCACAATGGAATATTACTTCACACTTATTAGGGTGGCTAGAAAAACTCCTTAGAAAACAACAAGTGTTAGTAAGGATATGAAGAAATTGGAACTCTTGTGCACTGTTGGACACTGCTGGTGGGTTGTAAAATGGTTCAGCCACTGTGGAAAAGTATGGCAGTTCCTCAAAAAATTCAAAACAGAATTAGGATATGATCTGCTCTTTCTACTTCTCAATATATATACAAATAAAGTGAAGGCAAGGTATCAAAAAGGTATTTGCATAGCCACGTTCACAGCAGTGCTAGATCCACTAGCCACTAGGTGAAAGCAATCCAAATGTCCATTGACAGTTGAGTGAATAAACAAAATACAGTATATACATACAATGGAGTATTATTTAGCCTTAAAAAGGAAAAAAAACTTGGTTACATGGTGTTGTACAACATGAACGAACCTTGAGGGCACTATGCTAAGGGAAATAAGTCAGTTCCTAAAAAACAAATATTGTATGATTCCACTTGTATGACATTATCTAAGGTATTCAAATTCATAGAAATAAATAGAACGTTGGTTACCAGGGGTTCAAGACAGAGAGAAATGGGGAGTTGTTTAATTGGTACAGAGTTTCAGTGTTGCAAGATAAAAAAGTTCTGGAGATTTGTTTCACAACACTGTGAATATACTTAACATTATTAAATTGTACACTTTAAAATGGTTAAGATGATAAATTTTAGGCATTGTGTTTTTTTAACCACCATAAAAAGGTCATTTTCCCAGTTCAGAGCAGGAAAAAAAGATAAAATTTACACCAAATGTATTTGTTACAACTTTGAACTTAAAATGAAATAAATTCGCCTCAAAAAAACCCCTCACATTGCGGCGGGGGGGGACTTTAATTCAACCAGATATTACTTATACTTGAGTAAAGTGACTTAGGAAAGCTGACGATAAAAGGATGAGCAAAAATCAACTGTGCAAATGGATATTTAAAAATCACATTGGATGAAGCAGAACCAAAGACAAAACATGTTAAAAATAGAAAATGAAACTTACTTTGCATGATTTATGGTGTAATTCACAGTGAATAAAAAACTATCATCTCTGTTTATGTGCCAGACATAAACATATACATTAACCTTCAATTACCACAAAGATAAGTCAACTTTCAAATACGCTCTTTAAAGTTCTTAAGAGATCAAGGAAACTAATATTTGGGAAGAATATAATAAATATAATTAACAAAGATGATTTACTACATATAATCACAGTTAGAAGGTCATATTCTGTATCGAGACTCTGCCTCTTTTATAACAGCCTTGGAGTACTTCTTCATACATTAAGCCACAAAGGAAATCTCTACATATCCTACAACAGAAACAGACTGAGCACAATCTCTAATCACCATAGAGTGAAATTATAAATTAATATGCAGTGACAATAAATCCACGCTAATGGAATTAAAAAAAATTTCCCCTAAATTCTCTTGGGTCAAACAGGAAATTCAAAGCTACAATTAAAAAACATCTAAAAAGTACTACTAATAAAAATACCACAGGTCAAAATCTACTAGACATATACACCTGTTTTCCACTTAAAAGTCTAAAGAGCTGAATAAAGTGGTGCTCCCATCCTTGTAACTACTATCGATAATAACAATAAAAACCTAACAGCTTTAATTGCATACTTTTTCTCGATGCCATCAGAAAGTCAAGGTCAGACGTCCACCCTTGCCCAAAATGTAAGAAAAGATCGATGTTGCCTGCATAAAAACCCCTCACAGTGAATCGGCGAATTTGAGACATGAGTACCAGATTCCCCGGAGGACATACAACTGGACACAATTAAGAAGGCTGGAGACTAGATTAAGTGCTGGAGAACTAGTGTGCACTCATGAGCATTTGAAGCCCCTGGGTGCTACAGAAACTGCGGGAGTCTGCATCCCTTTGTTGGCTATTTCTCTGGAAACTCCACCAGGAAAAAGAATGGAGAGTTTTAGGAAAAGTGTCCATTATGCAGACCTGGGGAAGTGGGACAGCAGCTGCAGTGGGAAGGGCACAAAACTACCTGTAAGGGATGTCAGGAAAACTGGAACGACAGGGAGAGCTCCAGGGACTTGTCCCTCTTCTAGGACCAAAAACCTGACAAAAACTGCCAAAACAAAAAAATGTCAAAATCAACCTTATCAGAACTCTGAAATACAGCCAAAGGTTCCTGGCAAATAAACAGAAACTTAAGCAGGAGCAAGGCCAACTAAGCAAAGTAGAAGAGTCCCCGTTCCCTGGCAAGGTAGAAGACAGTCACCTGTATTCTCAGTGTGGGTATTTGCTTCCAAAGGAAGCACGGAGTATCTTGTTCCCAAAGAATTGTTTCTTTCAACCTGCCTGAGTGTTCTCCAAGGGACTGACACAAGGGGCCTGCATAGGTTCCTTTAAACTTGGAATTCTCTTAGGGCATTTTAGAAGTTTAGATTTCCTTGAAAAACTGAAAGCCAATTTAAAAAGGTGTTACTGCATGAAGGAAGAAAGGAAGGAAGGGAGGAAATTAAATACATACATACATATATACCAGTTGGGGACAAACAATAGGCACATTGAAAGTGTAGGAGAAAAGCGGTGAGAATTTTGGAGAAATAGGATTTTGAAAATCTCCCATGTACCATGGGGACACTAGAAAGTGCAGGCACAGGGCAGGGTGCATGTATAGGACCTTAAGGTTTCACTACCAGCTGATGTTTAAGCTCAATGCAAGGGATAAACTGCCTGAGGTAAAGTTGTAAATGGCCTAGATAACCACGAGAGTCTCTAATATACAGACGATCTACAAAGACCTGGGGAACTTTTTTTCCTTTCTCTTCCTTTTCTTCTTTCTTTCCTTTGCCTGTCCACCCCTTAACCCAGGCATTTCAGGAAATCTGAACAGAGACATTAGAGACCAACAAACATCACAGTCTGTAGAAAAAATGGTTTAGAAAAGCCCCTAACCATACCAAGGTCTTTAACCCGTAACAAGCAGTAGCAACAAAGCCAAAGGAGGGAGGAAAATCTGATTTCCACATTTATTACATTATGATATCCCAAATGTTTAGTTCTCAAGAAAAAAAATGAGGCAGCCAAAGAAACAATGTATGGGACATTCACAGGGAAAAAAAACCAAAAAAAACTGTCCCTCAGGAAACAGACATTTGACTTACTATGCAAAGACTTGAAACCAACTATCGTAAATATGCTTAAAGAGCTAAAGAAATCCATGAACAAAGAAACAAGGAGAATGATGTCTTACCAAAGAGAGAATATCAAAAAGTATAAAGATATAATCTGTGACTATAAAAATATAAAGGGTGAGGGTGTAGACTTATACAGAAGCAGAGTTTTTCTATACTATTGAAATTAAGTTGGAATCATTTCATATTAGGCTAACTGTATTTTGCTATGTATAATGAACTCCTGTGTATAACGCACACCCAAGTTTCTGGCCCAAACTTTCAGGAAAAAAAAAATCTTTTGTTTTAATTTTTTGATTCAATTAATTTTGATATTTAGGAAAAACACTGATTATTGTATTCCAGGTTATTATTTTGCATATGGATATCGTTATTGCTTTCTAGAGTTATACTTTTAACACATAAGCATAAATGAAAGAATTAAAAATATTTACATACATATGGAAACAGTACTACCCCATGTATAATGCGTACCCTTACTATCCCCTAAAAAATTTGGGCAAAAAAGTTTTCATTATACATGGCAAATTTTGGTATATGCTGAAGGTGTTTATTGTAATCCACAGGTAACCACTAAGAAAATAACTAAGAAGTATAAAGGAAAGAAAACGAGAAGGGAATCAAAACTGTACATTACAAAAATCAATTAAGTACAAAAGAAGACAGTAATGGAAGAACTGAAAAAGAAAAAAGGATGTAAGACAAACAAATAGGAAAATGGAAAAAAGTCCTTTTCTATCAGTACATAGTTACTTTAAATGTAAACAGATTAAACTCTCCAATTAAGAGGCAGCAATGGCAGAATGGATTTAAAAAAAAAACCACAATACACCTATATGTTATCTAAAAAAGACTCACTTTAGATCCAGAGACACGGTGTTTGAAAGTAAAAGGATGAAAAAGATATTCCATGTAAACAGTAATAAAAAGAGAGCTGCAGTGGCTATACCATATTCAAACAAAAGATCATTTAAACTAAAATTTGTTAAAGAGATAAAGGGAATTATTAATTGATTAAAGGGTCAACCTATGAAGAAGTTATAGTTATGAACATACACATGCCTGACAACATAGCTTCAAAATATATGAAGCAAAAACAGACAGAAATGAATGGAGAAATAGTTTCACAGTAATAGCCAGAGACCCCAATATACCACTTCCAATATGACAGGAAAACTAGACAAAAGACCAGTTAAAAAATAAAATAAAGGAACTGAACTACACTACAAACCATATGAACCTAACAGACATATATACAGAACACTCCAACCAACAACAGCAGAATACACAATCTTCTCAAGTGCACATGGAAATTCTCCTGGAGAGAAGATAGCTAGGCCATAAAACAGTTACAATAAATTTAAAAGGAATGAAATAATACAATGTATATTCTTTGACCACAATGTAATGAAACTAGAAATAAACAACATAGGAGAAATTTGGAAAATAAACAAATATGTTGTAATTAGACAACCTTAAACTATTAGTGGTCAAAGATGGAATTACAAGAAAAATTAGAAAATACTTTGGAATGAATGAAAATAAAAACAAAACATATCAAAATTTACAGAATGAAGTGGGTAGAGTTTAAAAGGAGATTTGTATCTGCAAAAGCAGTGCTCAGAGGAAAATTTATAGCAGTAAACACCTATATTAAAAAAGATTAGTAATTTCAAACCAACAATATAAATAAACTCTAAGTAACTAGAAAAAGAGCAAACTAAACCCAAAGCAAACTTTAATTAAGATTAAAATAGAGATAAACAAAATATAGGCCAGAAAAACAACAGAGATGGGCAAATTCTTAGAAACATGCAAACTATAAATACTGACTCAAGAAGAAATAGAAAACCTGAATAGATTCATTAAAATAAAGAGACTCAATCAGTAATAAAATTTCCCTGAAAGAAAAACCCATGACCAGATGGCTTCACTAGTGAATTCCACCAAGCAAAAAGAATTAACATCAACCATTCACACAGTTCTTCTCAAACTCATCCAAAAAATAGAAGATGAGGGAAAACATTTTAACTCATTCGATAATGCCAGTATCACCCTGACACCAAAGGCGGACAAAGATACCATAGGAACCATAGAACAATATCCTTTATAAACAGAGATGCAGAAGTCCTCTCAAAATTCTAGCAAATCAAATCCAGCAGCATATGAAAAGGATAACTTACCACGACCAAGGACTTATCCCTGGACTGCAAGGATGGTTCAACACATGATCATCAACATTCATATTACTATTTAGAATAATAAAAAACTGGATGATCATCTCAATAGATGCTGGTGTTTGACAAAAGCCAAAATGTTTTCATGGTAAAAACATTCAGTAAAACAGGGAAAAAAGAATTTCTTCAGCATTATAAAGGTAATAAATGAAAATACACAGCTAAAATAATTCTCCGTGGCAAAAGACTGAATGCTTTCCTCCTTAGATCATAAACAAAACAATGGTGCCCGCTTTTGTCACTTCTGTTTGACACTTTACTGGAAGTTCTAGCTGGACTAATTTAGGCAAGAAAAATAAAGGGCACACAAATTAAAAAAGAGAAAGTAAGACCATCTCTATTCACTCTGATTGATTGACTCAATCAGGTCAGATTAAATGACCTTATTTGTAGAAAATCCTTAAAATTCTGCAAGAAAATTGTTAGAATAAATTTAGTAAAGTTGCACAACACAAGACCAACAAGCAAAAACCAGTGGCATGTCTATATGCTAACAATGAACAATACAAAATTGAATAAAACAGTCACAGTTAAAATAGCATCAAAATAACAAATAGCAAATAGCATCAAAAAGAAAAAATACTAAACAGCGTGGAATCCTAATGGACCTCGAAATAGCCACAACTGTCATGAAAAATAACAAGGGTGGAGCCCTGGCTGGTGTTGCTCAGTGGACTGAACACTGGACTGCAAAGCAAAGGGTCGCTGGTTCGATTCCCAGTCAGGACACATGCCTGGGTTGCGGGCTAGGCTCCCAGTAGAGAGTGCATGAGAGGCAACTACACTCTGATGTTTCTCTTCCTCTTTCTCTCTCCCTTCCCGTCTCTCAAAAATAAATAAATAAAATCCTAAAAAAAATTAAAAAGAAAAAGGTTGGAGGTCTTACACTTCATGACTTCAAGTATTTCAAAAAATACAAATAAAGCATAACAGTGTGGTACCGGCATAACAACAGACATATAGACTGGGAATAAACCCTTATATTACATATACGGTCAAATAATTTTTATGCAAAGACCATTCAATAGGGGAAAGACTGTCTTTTTTTCAACAACTGGTGCTGGGACAACTAGATACCCATAACGAAAGAGTAAAGTTAAAGCCTTATCTTACAGAGTATAAGAAAAATACATCCAGTGTTCAAAGACTGGAAGACTTAATATTGTTAAGATGGCAATAAATCCCAGAGCAAATACACTTAATACGATTAATATCAAAATCCCAATGACCTTTACAGGAGAAATGGAGAAGCTGATCCTCATAGTAACATGGAGATACAAGGGATTGAACAGCCAAAACAGTGTTGAGACTTTTGGCCAAAATGGAGACGTAGGTAGGTACATGTTGCCTCCTTGCACAACCTACAGGAGCACAATAACAAACTTAAAAATGAAAATTAACCTGACCTGCCAGGAAATTGAACTGTATGTAAGTCTGACAACCAAGGAGTTAAAGAAGAAACATTCATTCAGATAGGTAGGAGGGGCAGAAACAGGCAGCCTGTGTGGATAGGATATACGGCAGGGCGGTGGTTGGTAGACCAGGTGGTTCCACATTATTGTGCAGATAAATTGGGAGGAACAACTGGGGAACAAGACAGACCACGCAACCCAGGGTTCCAGTGTGGAGAAAAGAAAGCCTCAAAACCTCTGGCTTTAAAAATCTGTGGGGGTTGTGGTGGCAGGAAAAACTCCCATCCTTACAGGAGAGTTCACTGGAGAGATCCACAGGGCCCTAGAATGTACACAAACTCCCCTACCCGGGAATCAGCACCAGAAGGGTCAATTTGCATGTCGGTAGCAGGGGAAGTGACTGAAAGCGGGGCGAGAGCTGAGCTAATGGCATCGTTCCCTTTCTGACACCTCCCCACCCTGAAACAGCGCCACAATGCAGCTACCTGAGTTGCCCTGCCCTGATGAATACTTAAGGCTCCACCTCTTACAATGTAATAGGTGCACCGAGAAAAACGATATGGCTCAGACGAAAACATATATCAAAACTCCAGAAAAAGAACTTAGTGACGAGAAGATAGCCAATTTATCAGATGCAGAGTTCAAATTGGTAGTCAGAATGCTCACAGACATGATTGAGTACGGGTGCAAAACAGAAGAAGTGAAGGCTTTGCAATGTGAAATAAAGTATACAGGGAACCAACAGTAAAGGGAAGGAAACTGGGACTCAGATCAACAACTGGGAGCAGAAGGAAGAGATAAACATTCAATCAAAACAGAATGAAGAAACAAGAACTCAAAAAAAATGAGAGGCTTAGGAACCTCTGGAACAACTTTAAACGTTCCAACATCCAAAGCATAGGGGTGCCAGAAGGAGAAGAGGAAGAGCAAGAAATTCCAAACTTATTTGAAAAAATAATGAAGCAGAACTTCCCCAAATTGGCCAAGGAAGTAGACTTCCAGGAGATCCAGGAAGCTCAGAGTCCCAAAGACGCTGGACCCAAGGAAGCACACACCAAGGCACATCATAATTACATTACCCAAGATGAAAGATAAGGAGAGAATCTTAAAAGCAGCAAGAGAAAAAGAGACAGTTACCTACAAAGGAGTGCCCATAAGGCTATCGGCTGATTTTTCAGGCAACAAGGGGCTGGCAAGAAGTTTTCCAAGTTATGAAAGGCAAGGACCTACATCCAAGATTACTTTATCCAGAAAAACTATCAATTATAATGGAAGGTCAGATAAAGTGCTTCCCAGGTAAGGTAAAGTTAAAGGAGTTCATCATCACCAAGCCCTTATAATAGGAAATGTTAAAGGGACTTACCTAAGACAAAGAAGATTTAAAACTATGAATAGTAAAATGTCAACAAACTCACAACTATCAACAACAGAACCTTATAAAAACAAAAACAAATTAAGCGAACAATTAGAATAGGGACAGAATCACAGAAACGGAGATTACACGGAGGCTTATCAGAGGGGAGGGGAAAAGTACAGGGAATAAGAAACATAAATGGTAGGTACAAAATAGACAGGGGGAGGTTAAGAATAGTGTAAGAAATGGAGAAGCCAAAGAATTTACTGTATGAATTACTGCAAAAAAAAAAAAAAATTGCAGTAATGACATGCAAGTAGGAATGTAGGTAAAAGTAACAGAATTGCAAGCCTATAAATAAAACTCTCAAGTTTATGGTCAATTAAGTTTAGACAATGGAGCCAAGAGCACTCAAGGGAGAAAGAGTACTCTACAATATCTCATTTTGGGAGAACTAAATATCTATGTGGAAAAGAATGAAGTTTTGACCCTTATTTCATACTATATATAAAAATTAGCATATATCAAAGATACAAATGAAAGAGCTAAAAGTTCAAACATTTTAAAACAAAATATAGGGACAAATCTTCATGACTTTGGATTTGTCAATGGTTTCTTAGATGACATGAAAAGCACAAGCAACAAAAAATAGGTACACCAGACTCTTCATCAAGAGTAAACTGTTGTGCATCAAAGGACAGGAAGAGTAAGTAAAAAGACAACCTACAGAGTGGAGCAAATATTTGCAAACTATGCATCTGATAAAGGCCTACATTCCAGACTACATGAAGAAGTCTTACAATTCCAAAACAAACAAACAAACAAACAAACAAAGAACAATTAAAAATAGGTAAAGACCTGAACAGACAGTTCTCCAAAGAAGATATACAAAAGGCTAACAAGCACATGAAAAGGTGCTTGATTTCACTATAAGGGAAAAGGTGTATCAAAATGACAATGAGCATGAGATACCATTTCACTCACAGTAGGATGACCCCTACAAGGTAAGTAAAAAGGGTGGGTGAATATGGAGACACTGGAACCCTCAGGATGGAATGTAAAATAGTGTAGTCACTGTAGAAAAGTCTGGCAGTTCCTCAATAAGTTAAACAGAGGATTACCATAAGACAGTATTTCCACTCCTTGGTATATTCTCAGAACTGTTTATGGTGTTCAAATAAAAACTTGCCCACCTCACATCAGCTCTAGTCACAATAGCCAAATGGCAGAGACAACCCCAATGTCCATGAATGGATAAAAAATTATAGTATATATTGAAAACATGCTATGAAGTACTGCTAAGTACTAAGACATGGATGAGCCTCCAAAACATTAAGCTAAAGTGAAATAAGCCTGACATAAAGGTCATATGTGATATGATTTCATTTATATGAAGTAACCAGAACAGGCAAGCTCATAGCAACAAGAAAATGAGGTAAGAGGCGGTTAGGGGCTATTGGGAAGAGGGACTAGAGACTGCTTAATGGGTATGAGGTTTCCACTGGGGTGATGAAGAAGTTATTGAGCTAGATAGTGGTGATGGTTGTAAAACACTGTGAATGTACTCAATGCCACTAAATTGTACACTTTAAAATGGTTAAAATGATAAACTTTGTTATGTGCATGTATTTTATTACACACACAAAAATGCCTCTACCTGGATCCTTTCCCCCTATCTCCATGGAACAAAAAGCCTTAATCAGTACTATTCCTAACTCTTTTTTTATTTAAACAAAACTTTTTTATTGTATTATTTATATATGCAATCACTGTCACCGAATACCTCCCAACCTCAATTATGAGATATAATATTTATGGTAAATTGTCTGAATGTCTTGTTCCTTCTTTCTTTCAGACTAGCGGTCTCTAAGCTATTTGATCATGGGTCCTACTGATAAAATATTTTTGAGCATCAATTACCAAAGTAGATATTTACATGGTGGGGCAAAAGTAGGTTTACAGTTGTTCACATAAAAATACAAGAATAAACTGTTTTGCATTACTCACAACTATAAACCTACCTTTACCCCACTCTGTATTTATATTACTATTGTACTCATATATTATAAACATATAAAATATAAATTTTAAATTTGAGAAAAAAATAAGTTTTCTTTCTATACTCCAAAGAACCTTTTTGCAAAGATCACTCTTTGTAAAGCAGTTCTTTAGATACCCTTTTATTCTTGGGTTAAAGTAATTTGTTGACCCTTTGAGATATGTCTTTACTGAACTCCCTCATAAGGTCACATGAGCTTCATAGGCATTGTTACTGAACCTTACCATAAGGATGCTGCTGAGGACTCTGTTACACTGTGGTGCTTCCTATATGAGGATAGATAGGTAAATCTCTCTTAGGTTTTAGTACCAGAAATATGTAATGCTTTTGAAATTTTAATTTGTTTTTATATTATAGATTAATGTGATTGGTCACAAAATTCTAGGAACTGGCGGAAAAGAAAGCAAAATTAGTGGCTCACAAACATATCTACAAGGTATATTTTCTCTCTCCTCCAGCATCAATTTGTCTTCCCATTACTTACAATTCTTTATTTATTTTTAAAAATCATGTTGTAGCTCACTCCACTCTGGCTTCCATAATTTTCTTTCATTCAAAATCTTCATTTATGTTTAAAAAACCATATTGTATTATATGTGTTTGTGTATGTGTGTTTAAAAGCAACTCAAAATTTCTGGAAAGACAGGGAAGAATGAATTAACAACTGTCCCCCCAAAACCCTCCACCAGTATTGTTCAGAATGGAGGTCTTTCTAAACGCAAAGCCTCCCCTTGCCAGGGATGTACTTTGCTGATTCTGAAGCAGTTAGCAGCAAAGCCCTTCACCCAAAGGGTAATTTGTAAATAAATGTTGATGAAAAGAAAGACAACTCACAATAGCACTGTACTACACTTTCTCACTCTTTTCCAGTTGGTAAGAAATATAGTGAGGAAAGGGCATGGCTTTTTTTTTTTTTCCACCTGTGTGCAAAGCTTAACTACAAAGTCCATGAAAAAGGAAGTCACATTGCCAGATGCAATTTGTAGCCATGTACCTGGATGCGTTTCCTTCTGGTGTGTTCAGAAGTCATTTGGGGATAGCTTGTACTCAATGCTTTCTTTTTGTTCTTGCTCCGCTTCTCAATGTATCTCCTCTGATGGTCAGTGGTGCTGCTGTATAATTTAATTCGCCTGGGTGACAAACAAACTCTTTCATGGCCGAAAGCCTGGATCAATCGGGCAGTGTCAATGGTGGAAATAGAGCTGCTCCTCTCATGCAAAGTTACTTCTTTATCTGTTTGGGTCAATATGTCGGATTCCACAGGAGAGGCAGTGGTAGAAAGGATGTTGGTGGCAGTATCTGTGAGCAGCTCACTGTCCTCTGAGGGTCTAGAATCTGAAGAAGTACTATTTATATAATGAAAATCTGGCTGTTTTCTCAGAATATATTTATCAAATTTAACCTGTTCAATTTTAATCCGATTGGAACTTCCAGCTTGATGAGTAGAGAGCACCTTGCTTTTTTTAAGATCTCCTATGTTTTTATGGCATTTCTCTAAGCTTTTATATCGCTTCTTTTTCTGAAGCTTGTTTTTTTGTTGTTGCTGTCTACCTCTCCATTCCTTAGCGTCTCGTTGCCCTCTGCTTTCATCCTGTGTACTTTCTAAGGGCCGCAGAGAATGTGTGATGGGATTCTGAAGAAGTTTAGCCAAACGATCAAGTCGTTCCACCAAGGATACTTCTTTCCTGTCACCGAACCCTGGAAGTTTCTGCTGCTTCTGCCGCTCCTGATACTTGTTCCAGAGTTCATTTAAACTTGTAATGTGCTGAGTTGTGGGCTCTGGGTTGACTTTTAGATCCTTTTTTTGGTCATTAATCTGTTTGTCACACTTTGCATAATCTCTAGCCTGACTTTTAGTAGGATGTATCACTTCTTTGTTTTCCAAATTTACATTGATGCTGACACTCTCTATTCTGGTATAATCTGTCTTTGCCTTTTCCTCATTTTGATAAGGGGGAGGTAGACAAGTATGTTGTTTCTCTGGATGATGCTGAAAGAAATCTTTCCAAGAATGCCTCATGAAAACACTTCTCCCTAAGGACTCATGGCAAAAATCTTGATCACTTGGTAGGTGCACTGGATGATGAAAGTAAAACTTGGCTGACCTGAACACAGAATGGGTAGTATTTTCAAATTCTGAATGACATCTGGACTCTGGAAAGGAGAAAAGAAAAATTTTAAAGGACTTTCAAAAAATTTTCATTCCCTTTAGAAATAGTATTCACACTTACAGAAAAAAGGAAAGAGCAGTTTATATAAAGTTTCAGAAAACTTGCTGACTGAACGAGGAATTTATGCCTAGTGATCAGAATGGCATGGTAAGCGTTTAAGAGACTCAGGGTCAGAAGACCTGGATTCTGGGTGGGACTCTGCCACAGACTGGCTGTGTGACTTCAAGAAAGGCACGTTATAACAGCAGTTGCTTTGTATTAACTATTTGCTATGTGTGGGGGATATAATGATATGTGCTCTGTATCTTTTTCCTCTCCCTTTTATTCAATTGTGTTGATAAAACTGAGTGATAGGTATTTCTACCTCTTTTAGCTAAGAAATCTGAGAATTCATTTTCATCATCAGTAATTAAAGGTGTGGGATTAAAAAAAGAAAAACTGTTTACATGTTTGAGAGCCTCTTGAAATTCCCTTCTGTCAACCATCCTTACATTCCCCCCTAATTTTGTTTTTTGTGGTAATATATACCTAACAAAATTTACCATCCTCCAAATTAACTTTTTGACAGTTATTATTCTATGTTAAAATAGGCATTCTTGGACATAACAACATCATACAATAAACAACTCTAACTGTAAATAGTGAGATAGGGTCCATATATATATTTTTGGAGTTCCAAGTTATGGGTAGAAACAAAGACATATGCATGCAACAAAGTAACACTTGTAACTATGGGATTCTTTTCACCTGCACTATAGATTACTGGCAACTAGGGTTTTCATTAAATATTCTGGGAATCCTTAAAGCAATTTCCTTAGAATATAGTAAGACACATGAAATCTGCTTTTATGTCCTAAGTATAAAAAGATAATCAAACTTCCCGATGAGCAAAAGCCAAGGACCAGATGACTTTTCTGGTGAATTCAACCAAATATTTAAAGAAGAATTAATATATAACCTTACCAAACTCTTCCAAAAAACAGGAAATAAGGGAATACTTCCAAACTCATTTTACAAGGCCAGCAATACCCTGATACTCAGAAAACCGCATTACAAAAAATTACTAGCCAATATCCCTGATGAACAGAGATGCAAACCAATTTCAACAACTTATTAAAAGGGTCATAATCAAGTGGAATTTATTTCAGGGATGCAAGGATGGTTCAATGTTTGTAAATCAATTATTGTGACATACTACATTAGCAAAATGAAGAAAACCATACGATCATCTCAACAGATGCAGAGAAAGCATTTGATAGAATTGAACAACTATTCACAATAAAATTCTCAACAAAGTAGGTCTAAAGGAAATGTATCTCTACTAACAAAGGCCATATATGACAATACCACTCTCTGTGGTAACATTATACTCAATGGTAAAAAATTAAAACTTTTTTGGTAAGGTCAGGAACAAGATAAGGACACGTTTATTCAACATAGTACTGGAAGTCTTGCCAGAGCAATTAGGCAAGAAAAATAAAAATAAAAGGCATCCAAATAAAAAGAGAAACCAGGACTTCTGGCCAAGATGGAAGTATAGGTAGAAACAGTTTCCCTCTTTGCACAATCCAAAGAAAGACAACAACAGATTAAAAACAAAAAAACAAAACAACCCAGACCTGCCAGAAAAATCGAACTGTATGGAAGTCAACAAACAAGGAGTTAAAGAAGAAACATTCATCCAGACTGGTAGGAGGGGAGGAGATGGGCAGCCAGCGCGGAGAAGACATGCAGCAAGGTGGCGGCTGGAGGATCAGGCAGGCAAGGCAGCAGCTGGCAGACTGAGCAGTCCCACATTTGGTTGTGGGTAAACTAGAAGCAACAGCTGGGGAGTAAGACAAGACTGCACAATCCAGGGTTCCAGTGCATGAAAAGAAAGCCTCAAAGCCTCTGGCTGTAAAAACCTGTGGGGGATGTGGCAGCAGGAGAAACTCCCAGCCTCACTGGAGAGTTCACTGGAGAGACCCATGGGGTCCTAGAACGTACACAAAACCACTCACCTAGGAATCAGCACCAGAAGGGCCCAATTTGCATGTGGGTAGCAGGGGAAGTGACCGAAAGCCAACCAAAAGCGGAGTAACTGACATTGTTCCCTCTTGGACCTCTCCCCCAAAGACGGCGTCACAACAGAGACCTGGTTTGCTTGCCCTGGTGAATACCTAAGGCTCTGCCCCTTCCAACATGACAGGCTTGCCGAGACGAAGAAATATGGCCCAAATGAAAGAATAGGTCAAAGCTCCAAAAACAGAACTAAGTGACAGAGAGCCAATCTATCAGATGCATGGTTCAAAACACTGGTAAACAGCATGCTCACAGAAATGGTTGAGTATGGGTGCAAAGTGGAGGAAAAAATGAAGGCTATACAAAGTGAAATAAAGAAAAAGAGTACAGGGAACCAATAGTAAAGGGAAGGAAACTGGGACTCAGATCAACAACTGGGAGCAGAAGGAAGAGATAAACATTCAACCAAAACAGAATGAAGAAACAAGAACTCAAAAAAATGAGGAGAGGCTTAGGAACCTCTGGGACAACTTTAAACGTTCCAACATCTGAATCATAGGGGTGCCAGAAGGAGAAGAGGAAGAGCAAGAAATTACAAACTTATCTGAAAAAATAATGAAGCAGAACTTCCCCAAATTGGCCAAGGAAGTAGACTTCCAGGAGATCCAGGAAGCTCAGAGAGTCCCAAAGATGCTGGACCCAAGGAAGCACACACCAAGGCACATCATAATTACATTACCCAAGATAAAAGATAAGGAGAGAATCTTAAAAGCAGCAAGAGAAAAAGAGATAGTTACCTACAAAGGAGTGCCCATAAGACTATCAGCTGATTCCCCAAAACAAACCTTGCAGGCAAGAAGTGGCTGGAAAGAAGTATTCAAAGTCATGAAAGGCAAGGACCTACACCCAAGATTACTTTATCCAGAAAAACTATCAATTATAATGGAAGGTCAGATAAAGTGCTTCCCAGGTAAGGTAAAGTTAAAGGAGTTCATCATCACCAAGCCCTTATAATAGGAAATGTTAAAGGGACTTATCTAAGACAAAGAAGATTTAAATCTATGAGTAGTAAAATGTCAACAAACTCACAACTATCAACAACAGAACCTTATAACAACAAAAACAAATTAAGCGAACAATTAGAATAGGGACAGAATCACAGAAATGGAGATTACATGGAGGCTTATCAGAGGGGAGGGGAAAAGTACAGGGAATAAGAAACATAAATGGTAGGTACAAAATAGACAGGGGGAGGTTAAGAATAGTGTAAGAAATGGAGAAGCCAAAGAATTTGTATGTATGACACATGGACATGAACTATGGGGCAGGGAGAATGGTGGTGGGGGGAGGTGGTGAAAGGCATAGAGGAATAAAATGAAGGGAAAAGAATGGGACAACTGTAATAGTATAATAAAATATTTATATAAAATATTCTTACATATCATGGTATAGTTATCAAGTATATTTAATGTTGATATTAGTGTGTGATCTATGGTCAAATTTCAGAAATTTTTTCAAAATTGTCCTTTACAATTTTTCTCCCCAGACTAGAGTCCGATCTAGGATCATGGCTGCATTTAGCTGCCCTGTCTCTTTAGTCTCCTTTATTCTATAAATAGTTCCTCAGCTTTTGTCCTTCATGACACTAACATATTTTGAAGGGAACAGAAAATTATTTGTAGAATGTCCTTCCATTTTGAGGTTGTCTGAATTTCAATGTGGTTAGGCTCAATTTATGACAAAAATTCTGTATGAGTAATGTGTCCTCCTAAGTGCATCAAATCTGAAACTACTTAATTTCAATTTGCCCCCTATTGGTAATGTTAACTTTGATTACTTGGTTAAAATGATGTCTACAGATCTCCACTGTAAAGGTTAATTTTCCTCCACTTTGTAATGAGTAATGTGGGAAGATACTTGGGGGCTACATAAATATCCTGTTCTGTAATAAATTTTCACTCAATGGCTTTATCATCCACTGAAAATTCTTGCTTAAATCTATTGTTACTATGATGGTTATAATATGTAAATTTCCTAACTCTACTTGTCTACATTTAGTTGGCACTATAAAGTTTCACCTTTTCTTATGTGATCAATCTACATAATTTATCAATCTGTTTTAATATATGTATGAATACATGAATTTTAAAAAAACTTTTTAGAATAGTATAAATTTACAGAAAATTATGAAGACAGGGTAGTTTCCCTATGCATCATACTGTTTCCCCAATTAACACCTTATAATAATATATTACACGTAAAAAAACTTAGAGTTAATTATTAACCAAAGTCCATACTGTATCAGATTTCCTTAGTTTATACCTAATATCCTTTTTCAGTTCTAGGATCCCATTAGGTTGTCATGTCTCCTTCTCTGACAGATCCTCTCCTTGATTTCCATGGCCCTGACAGGTTTGGGAAGTACTGTTCATGCATTTTGTGGAATGCTGTTCATTGGGGCTTGCCTGATGTTTTTCTTATTAGACTGGGGTTACAGATTTTGAAAAGGAAAACTTTAAAGTGCATTCTCATTATATATTAAGGGTACATAATATCAGCATGATTTATCACTATTGGTGTTGTCCATGTCTACCTTTCTGAGATGATGTTTATCAGGGTCACAGTTCTTTACTATATTCTTTTATGCCTTCCTCTACTAGTTGGAAGGCTGTTACTATGCGCAACCCGTTATTAAACAGTAGAGAGCTATAATCCACCTTCCTAAGGGCAGAGTATCTACATATTTAAAATTCTGCAAAGATGAATTGTCTATTTATTCATTTATGTATTTAGTGATTTACTTATACTAGTATGGACTCATGAGTATTTATACTTTGGTTATAAATGGTACTATTGGGTTGCCACTTAAAAGCTCGTTTGGTTTTTTCCCCATAAGATGACTCTAGTAACACTGAATTGTTTTTAACTTCATTTGAAACAGTTCTGTTAGACTCTGACAGCTATCTTATCAGTGTGCATTAAAAAAAAACAAACCAATATTCATAAATTTTTGTGCAGTCATTTTAATACTGATGGAGAAAATATGCAACATTTTTGGCATATTATGCTGTATTATTTCAAGAAAGGTAAAAACGCAATGGAAACACAAAAAAGACTTGTGTAGTTAGTTTATGGAGAAGGTGCTGTGACTGATCGAACATGTCAAAAGTGGTTGGCAAAATTTTGTGCTGGAGATCTTGCTGGATGATGCTCTGCAGTTGGGCAGACCAGTTGAAGCTGATACTGATCAAATTGAGACATTAATTAAGATCAACATTATACTACATGATAGCTGACATACTCAAAATATCCGTATCAAACAAGTTACTCGTAAAAAATGAAAAATGTATCTTTTTGTGGAAAAAAATTAACTTTTTGGCCAACCCAGTACACTGCTTGATTTGAAGCCATTTTGGCTCCTGGGAGATCTTTGACTGGCAGCTTCTGTGGCCCTTTAACATAGTATTACCCATCATAGTGAGCTTTTTGTTTAGTTTCCAGCATTATAAGATATTCCAGGTGCATCTTCCATATTTCCTGCTCGAATCCTAGAATCAGCCCCTTTTCCAAGGAGCCCTGGAAATTTGTTTCTGTTGGTCTCATTTCTGCCTTTTTAAACATGTTTTTTTCACTCATGGTGCCTTAACTATGAGCTTAGCATTTGGGGGAATATTTAGAGGTCTGGGTTTCTTTAGAGAGATATGCATTTACTTCAGCCAGGTATGTAAGCTAGGCCATTTTAAATATAATTCTGGGCTGGAAGTTTTACTGAATGCACATGCATTACTGTACCAACAAAACGTACTAGTCAAAATTCATGACTATGAACATATGTGAGAGCTGGTTTGTGGTTACAAACTCTCAGGATAAATTTGTGGCTCTCTTACCTTCCCACACTCATTATCAAGGTTGAGACAGGTATGTTTCCTTGATTTCTTCTTTTGCATGCATGTGTTTCTTTTATTATTATACTTTGACTTGAGCCTTCTGGAGGCCCAGCTTTAAGCAGGAGCATCCCTTAACATTTTTCAGTATTGGTGTGCCTTAAATTTTATATTTTGTCTCCAACTTCATGAAGGCATCAAATATAAAGCCCAGATCTACAGAACTCAGCTGAAGCCCTTACAGTGACAGTCTGCTCTAGGCTTAATTACATTTCAGGTTCCTGCTTTCACTCTGCTTTTGGGATCTGAAGATGCTTTATGGTCATGTCAACTCTGTGATGTGTTTAAAAAGAGCTTTGATATTTTTATCCAGCATTCTAGATATTTTCTTCAAGGGTACTTTTCAGGATATCTAATTCACCATGCTGCCAGAAGTAGATGTATAGAAAACAAAACAGCAAATGTAATTCTAACTAATATCCATAATAACATTAAATGCGAATGGATTAAAAAACTCAACCAAAAGGTAGAGGCTGTCAGATTGGTTTTAAAAATCATGATCCAACTATAAGCTGTCTACAAGAGACATACTTTAGAATCAAAGATACACACTGAAAATAAAGGGATGGAAAACCATTGTGCAAACAGCAACCATGAGAAAGCTTGAGGATATTATGAATAGAAAAAAACACATTCTAAAATAAGAAATCTATGGTAAAGGGGTATGTCACAATGAGTTCTTCATGAGGAAAACATTAAGAATTATAAATAAATATCTATCTACCTGATAATAGAGAATCAAAACACATGAAGCAGAAACTGACAGTGAAGGGAGAGATCGCAAATAAAAGTTGAAGATTTCCATACTCCCATTTTTAATAACAGATAGAACGACAAGACAGAAGGAAATTGAAGTCTTGATTCACTGTAAACCAAATAGACCTAATAGACATCTATATAGAACATTCTACCCAATACTGCAAAATATACATACTTCTCTTTAACTTTTCTTCGTTCTTTCTTTTAGAGAAAGTGAGGAAGGGAGGGAGGGGCATAGAGAGATAAACATTGATTTGTTGTTCCATTTATTTATGCATTCACCGGTTGATTCTTGTATGTGCCCTGACCGAGGATCAAACCTGAACCTTGGCATGACAGGATGACGATGTTCTAACCCACTGAACTACCTAGCCAGGACTACATTCCTCTAAAATGCATATGAAATATGTGCCAGGAAAGACCATCTGCTAGGTCATATAACAAACTTCAATAAACTTTTTTTTCCCCCTTTTTAAAAATTAAAATTTTTAGGGTGACATTGGTTGATAAGGTCATATAGATTTCAAGTGCACATTTCTATGATGCATGATCTGTCTTCTGCATTGTGTGTCCACCAGATAGAGTCAAATCATCTCTCATCACCATATATTTGGCCTCCTTTACCTTTACTACCTCCTCACCCCCTTCCCTATGGAAACCATCATTACTGTTGTCTGAGTCTATGAGTTTCAGTTCTATATCCCACACGAGTGAGATCATAGGATTCTTAGCTTTTTCTGACTTTAGTTTAGCATAACATTCACACAGTCTATCCGTGTTGTTACAAATGGCAGTATTTAATCTTTTCTTATGGCTGCATAGTATTCCATAGCATTCATGTACCACATCTTCTTTACCCAATCCTCTGTCAAAGAACACTTTGGTTGCCTCCATGTCTTGGCCACTGTGAATGCTGCAATGAACATAGGGGTACATGTATCTGTGAGAATAAATGTTTTTTAGTTTTTTGAGTAAATACCCAGAATAGGGATTGCTGGGTCATATAGTAACTCTATTCTTAATTTTTTTGAAAACTGCCAGAGTGTTTTCCACTCAGTTTACATTCCAACCAGCAGTGAATGAAGGTACCTTTTTCTTCAAAGTCTCTGCAACACTTGTTATTACCTGTGTTATTGATAACAGCCATTCTAATAGGTGTGAGGTGGTATCTCACTGTAGTTTTGATTTGCATTTCCTTAATAGCTAGTGAAGTTGAGTATCTTTTCATATGCTGTTCTTTGCTATGTATAATGTGCACCCATGTTTTTGGTACAAACCTTCAGGAAAAAAATCTTAATTTTTAAGTCAATTATTTATTTATATTTAGATACTTATTTTTTGTATTATAAAGGAATTTTAGCATTTATTTTTGAACATCTTTTGATACAAGAAATTCTATGTAACAAAGAATTACAAAACACGAGAAAAGATACAAGGTACGAGACATTTTATGTACTGGTACTACCGATGTATAATGCGTATCCTTATTTTTCTCTCAAAAACTTGGGCAAAAAGGTGCGCATTATAGACAGCAAAATACGGTATCTGTTGGCAATGTGCACATCTTCTTGGGAGATGTCTTGTTCAAGTCCTCTGCCCATTTTTTAATTGGACTGCTTGTTTGTTGTTGAGTAGTATGATTTATATAGTCCAGTCACTGTTAATATAATGAGAATGGTTTGCACAACAATGATGGAACCTGGCAGCCAAGGAGAATGGACTAGAATGTGCCTGCATCACAATTAAGCGGGATTCATTCCAGGCGCACAAAGATGATTCACCATACATAAATCGATCAGTGTAATACAGCACTTTAACAAAACAAAGGATAAAAACCATATGATCTTATCAATGGTTACAGAAAAAGCATTTGATGAGCTACGATATCCATTTATGATTAAAATACTCAATAAAATGGATATAGAAGGAAAGTACTTAAACATAATAAAGTCCTTATATGACAAACCCTTAGCTAATAACACATTCAGTGGTGAAAAACGGAAAGCTTTTCCTCTGAAATCAGAAACAAGACAAGGATGTCTACTCTCACCATTCTCATTCAACATAGTTCTGCAGGTCCTAGCCAGAGCCATCAGGCAAGAGAACAAACTTAAAAAGGACAGAAATAATACCAAGTATACTCTCCAATCACAACAGGACGCAATTAGAAATTAACAGGATAAAATTTGTGAAGCTCAAGTAAGTGGAAATTAAACAAAACATTCCTAAGTAACTGATGAATTATGAATAAATCAAAAGAGAAACCAGAAAATACTTTTTAATAAATGCCAATAAAGTTATGGGATGTATCTAAAGCTAAAAGGGAAATTTATAGTTGTGAATGCCCGTATCACGAAAGAAGAAAGATAAAGTAAAAACGCCTAAACTTCCACATTAAGACTTTGGAAAAGATCATATTAAACCTAAAGCAAGCAGAACGAAGGAAATCTTAAAATTAAGGTGGAAATTAATGAAATAGAAAATTTAAAAGCAAGAATAATAATTGAAAACAAAGGCTAGTTCTCTGAAAGATTAAAAAAAAAAAATCAACAAACTTTTAGTTAGATAGACCAAGAAAAAAATGAGAAGACTCGCATCCAAAATGAAAGAGGGCACATTATTACCAATAAATGTTTTATTTATTAATTGAAACAAAAATTTATAAAGGGATACTATAAACTAATCTAGATGAAATGAACACATTCCATTCCTAGAAAGCCACAAACTACTGAAACTGACTCAAGAAGTAAGACTATCTGAACAGACCTAAAGCAAGTGAAGAGTTTCAATTAGTAATAAAAAAAATTACCTACAAAGTCAGTCCAGGCCCAGATGGTTTCACCTCTGAATTGTACCAAACATCTGAAGAATAATTTTTCCAATTCATTTTACATGTCTAGTACTACCCTGATAATGAAACCCAATAAAGACATAACAAGAAAACTACAGATGAACATTTTTACAAATACAGACACAAAAATCATCACCAAAGTACTAGCAAATGAAATCCAGCAACATATAAAAAGAATAATACAGCACGACCAAATGTGATTTACCCCATGAATGCAAGTTTGGTTCAACACAATACAATATACAGATGATGTATTATGGAATTGTATCCCTGAAACCTATATAATTTTATTAACCAATGTTACCCCAATAAATTCCATTAAAAATTAAATAAAAAACAACAAAAGAAAACTTACTTGATAATCTGAGAGACAAAGAAAAAGCATTTGACAAAACTCAACCACCTTCTTGATAAAAACACTAAAAAAACTAGGAGTAAAGGCAACTTCCTCAATCTAATAAAGGACATCCATGAAGAACACATAGCTAAAATCATACTCAGTTATGAAAGACAGAATGTATGACCCCTAGACAGGAACATACCAGGATGCCTTCTCTTGCTACTTCTATTTAACATTTTACTTGAGGTGTTAGCCAGGGTAGTTGGGATTGGGGGAGGTATTTGGATTTCAAAGAAAAAAATAAAACTGTATTCACAGTATCACTATTTTGTATCCAGAAAATTCTAAGAATACTTTAAAAAATCTATTAGAAATAATAAACAGGTTCAGCATGTTGCAGAATTAAAGATAAATATTTAAAATCAATTGTATTGTTATATACTTGCATTTAAACTGAAAAAATTAAGAAAACTGTATTACTCACACCATCAAAAAATATTTAGATGTAAATATAACAAAAGTGTAACACTACTACTCTGAAAACTACAAAACATTGTGAAAAGAAATTAAAGATCTAAATAAATGGAAAACACTCCATATTCATGAATTAGAAGACAGCATTGATAAAAAGGCAGTATCTCCAAACTGATCATATATTCAACACAATCCCTATCTGCTTTCTTTATAGAAATTGCCAAGCTGATACCAAAATTCTTATGGAATTGTAAGGGATCCACAATAGCCAACATAATCCAAAAAAATAAGACAAAGTTGGAGGATTCGCACTTCCCAATTTCAAAATTTACCACAAGAAAGCAATAGTAAGCAAGACAGTGTAGCAGTGACACAAGGATAGATACATAGATCAACAGAATAGAACCGAGAGTCCAGAACTAAAGCTAGATATCTGTGGTCAACTATATTTTCAAGGGTGCCAGGCTCATTCAATGAGAAAGGAATAGTCCTTTTTAACAAATGATGCTGGGGCAACTGGATACCCACATGGAAAATAATAAACATGCACCCTTATTTCACACTATATACAAAAAATTAACTCAAAATGGATCAGAGAGCTAAAATGAGAAAACTCTAAGAGGAAAATATAGGGCTGAATCTTCATTACCTTGGATTTGGCAAAGGATTGTTACATACGACACCAACAGCACAAGCAAGTGAAAAAGTAAACTGGACTTCATCAAAGTTAAAAAGCTTTGCTCTTTAAAGGACACCTTTTTATAAGGATACTTTTACACGTGTCTATTAAATCAACCTCATTACTTGCACTATTGCCAGGCGAATTTTTAACTGCTTTTAAAAAATTTTCATTTCTGTGATCTAGTATGAACTAAGTATGTGTGTTCACGCTCCTTACTAATGGTCTATATTGTCCATTTCTTCATGAAGATCCTCTTGGGTTTTGGACAGTTCATGGGCAGCTTTGGATTCTTCCCCCCATGAGCAAATTTTCCTCTCCCTCTAAGCATCTTTTGTATAACAATATGTCATAAGTTGTTTTCATTTAACTCTATTATCTTCATTCTTTTATAGGGCAACATAAACTTCCTTACTGATGATGCTCCCATTTTTGTTTTATATATTTTTATGCTATTTCATGTTTAAATATTTGTGTATAACCTCATTGTGGATTGCAAATCAGTATAACAGCATTACTCCTTAATTCCCATAACACTTTTGGTATTGAATTTAATCTCACCTATATTAATATGTCTCCATATTTTTTCATGTCTCCAGTTTTCCTTTTATTTTCAATCTTTGAGTTTTTTTTAAATATTCTAATGGTTTTATTAACAAGTATATAATACATATATTGCATACTATAGTATATGAGGGCTGTACAGTACAAATTTATGTCCACAGTTTGACATGACAAACTGTCATTACTGAATTTCCATTGTGGACCATGGAGTAGAAACAGAGGAGGTACAGCAAACATTCACATCTTTAGTAAGAAAGATTACCAAAAATGTTTCAGTATTTGCAAGTATTCTAATGCATGCTAAAAACCTTTACCCATTCAGTCTTATTAGCTTATAAAATATATTATACTTTATTAAAAATTTCTGCCTAGTTTATACAAGTATTAAAGTACAGTAAATGTAATAATCCTGCTATACTTGCAGGTATGGTTTAAGAGATGCTAAGAAAAAACATTATTTTTACCCTCTAACATTAAGTACATAAAAGCAAAAAAAAATTGTTATTATTTGTCAAACAATACAGAAGCCTTCGTTTAATGCATGGAAAATGGCTTTGTAAATGTATTATTTAAGTAAATTTACAATCATTATCAATGTTGACCAAGAAGAGAGTAAATACCACTCTGAGCAACTTGATGTATGACAGCAATTCCTTCAAGATGACTATATTTTCAAACCAACTGATTTTAAAACTTTTTTATCTTTGAGACTGTCTTTAAAACAATCTAACCAGAAATGATGTGCAGACATACAATATCAGCAATATAGTCTTTTAAATTCCACATTAGTGCAACACTGATAGTGCAGGTGGGTGTAATAAAATATACATGTATAGTTCCCCTGTAAATCTGTTCCAAGGCTCTTGAAATTTCTGCATATTTAGAATTTCCTCAGCTGAACATAACTATGCTGCTAACTCACTCTCCAAACCAGGCAATTCAGAATGTTAATGCCCACTTATGATGTAGATTCACATTTTAAAACTCTAAAATATGATGGATTCAGATTTAATTTTTCTGACTTCTTCAAGATGATACTTAGATAATTACTGGAAAAATTCTATAACAATTTATACAACACTAACTCCATGTTTAGAAATCATTCTCACCAACTAAAGATCACAATTAAAATCACAATTGATAGTAATGCGGCACATCATTAAAACCACACATTCAAGGGCATCTTATCTTGAGGTCTTCCACAGTAACAGCTAAAAATGACTGAGACTAAATTTCTCAACTATCATAGTAAAATACAAATATATATAAAAAAGAAAAATTTGGAAAGAGCCATTTGGTAAAGTATATATTCTAGCATGGGAACAGAGAATGGCTTCTCTGGGTTGTTCACCGCACCCCCCCCCCCCCCCCCCGCAAGTTAAAAGGAACTTTGTTAATGAACTGTTAACCTAATCGAAGCAAGCTAAATAATAATGTAATAGTCTCTGCAGGGTCTTGCTTGCACTTCTGAACAGAATTTTTATATGCCATAGCACACATTAAATTTCATTAGAACCCATGAAACTTTCTATTGGACTCAGACTCAAAACTAATTATATAAAGATCAATCCTACCCTTTCTTGTCCCTCTTTTCATCTTTTGTGGGTTGGAATGCACATAAATTGGTTGGCTCCATCAAAACAAAAAAGTTCCTTGGATTCAAACTTAATTCTTTGGTGTGTTGTGGAAGAATTATTTCAAGAAACACTTTGGCATGAATGTGACTAAGCATTTACAATACAGACAACACCTACTCTTCCAAGAGCCATTTTTATCCCTCAATTCATATCTTAGTGGCAAACATACAAAAAATAAAAAAAAGGAAAGAAAGAGCCCAATTAGGATGTTTTAACATTCTAAGCAAATTCTGCAGTGCTTAAAAAACAAAACAAAAAACCCAAGTGCCAGATAACACATTGCTTTTCCAATTCTCAACCACATTTCCTTTTGGTCAGTTCAGAGAGCTGCTGAGTGGGATCTCTTAGGTGCACAGTCCTTACAACTAACTTTTATTAACATAGCGCCAATGTAAGCTTCCCATACAATCTGCAGGCCTCCAGGATCACTTATTCATTGATGCTTTAAAAACAGTGTATTCCTCCCAGGTAAGGCTGTGTTGGATCCCGAGTTGTGGTTGGGGTGAATCTTCAGGATTTCATTCTTCACCTTTTATGAAGGGCCATTTGATTATATGCATCCACATTTGACCACTGCCACCAATGCCTTCAATTTTAGGACCAACAGCATTTCTACACATGAATTATTTTTATTGGCATATAGACTATGGTGCTCAAAAGCCTGCTTTGGAAAAAATTCCCCCAAATAATAGTGCTATTTCTCTTCAACATAAACACAAGACATTTTCAGTCTCTTCTTCTGACAGGATACTTGATAGTAAAAGGAGATTGCCAGCTCTAACGTTACATGTTTGCAAGTTCTTGAGCTATATATATGAATCCCTGAACTGTGATTTTCTGTGTTTTTCAGAAATCTGTCTCCCAAATAAAGGTCTGTGTGCTTCACAACTATTTACAAATAGCGTCACTCAGGTTTTAACGAATCTAATAAAGCACCAGCAGATGCTCATTTATGATATGTGTCATGAACACAAATGACAGTCAATTTGGCACCTTACAGCTCACACACAGTTTCTGTATGACAACTATGTGAGCAATTTGATATGGGGATATAATTACCACTCAATGTTTTCCTTGTTTGCAAACAAAGCTCTAAGTAGACTGGGTAAAAGAAGGCCATTCAGACCTTATCCAAAATATATTTTTTTTACCATTACTAGGCAATTATTTTTGTGGCGTCCCTACTATCAATGCTTGATGATCTACATTAAGGACACTGTAGAAATGGAGATCAGTGCATGGATAACCCTATCAGTAGTTGTCTTTGCCAGATAGTTCTAAGAGGCTGAATATTCATAGAGACTGAAGCTCTAGGAATCCACTGCACAGCTAACCAAATGATAAAATCTCACTGAGAACCCCTGGCTGGCTTCCTCGTTTGCTCCCTACTCAATGCCCCTTTACTCCAACTCCACGCAATGCAAATAGAGCATCCATCCCTTGAACTGACAAACATCACCTATAAACAGCTCCAGCTCATCTTCGGGGGCAAAGACCTCCCTATTAGCTGCAGGCACCAAGGAGGGTAAAGGACTTACTTTAGATGATGTGATAAATACAAGCTGACACAGGACTGGTGAGGGACAATGAAAAAGCTGACTACTAGCCTGGATTCTTGCTGCTCTTCTAGCTAACTGTGAAGGGATCCACCCATTTTCTGCTGCGCAACACAAAATGCAATCACAGGATTCAAAGATATGTATGTTGCAGGCAAGGGCTACCAGGCTGGATACTGTATTTCTAATACATTTACTTCTTTTAAGGAATACATGGACAAACTGACAATTGGTTGTTAGTTTACGTGTTCCCTTGTTCTCATTACATTAAACATATCTGTAAGAAGGGTTGCTTAGCATCCTCAGGAAAAAAAAAGTGTTCACATTCTTTAGGTCTGACTCGTGGTAACGACAGGGAGGATTAGAGTATTTTCTACTGACCACATGGAAGTCTGAGTGATATAAATTCAGATTCAGACCAGCTGAATCAAAATTAAAAAGTACATGTAAAAAATGAGTTAGACAATGGGAGGGAGGACAGAGAGAGATGGGCGAGTGGGGAGCTGCGCAAGCCTAGGCAGGAGATGGAGACATGGAAACTAGCATGTGGCGTTTTCTTTGGAAGGCAAGGTGGTCAGAACTGAAAAAGCTGCGACCACAGTCTGGCCACTGGAAAGGTTTCATTCCAATATGTTTTCAAAAATGTCTTGTTAGTTCATCAGACTGAGCAAACTTCTATGTGCATCCTTCCCATGAACATGTATAGGGTTTTTCTCCTGTATGTGTTCTTCTGTGTGCTTTCAAATGAGAGCTTTTAGTGTACACTTTGTTGCATCCATCATAGTCACATCTGTGTATCTTCCACTTTCTTTGGGTGCCTGGAGATTTCACAAGTATAGGTCTCTTCCCAGGCTGCACGATGACTGAAAGGTGATTCTCTTGCAACAATGCTGTTGGGGGGGGGGGGGGGTGGGGAGGTGGGGAGTGGCGTACTGAGTTCATTAAAGGGGGTGACATGTCTTCAGGATAATAATCTGTTCTCTGTGGTTTGACCCCAGGTTCTCCTTTAATTTTTTTTCGGTGATACAGGCTTCTCATATCATTCAATTACAGGTACTTGCATGCTACTATTTGAATTTTCCATCTCCTCAGACAAGAACACCATGAGCGACTGCTGTAGGTGGCCGGTGTACATAAAGGGGATGGGCTGCACCATGACTGGCGGTATGACCGGCAGTATCCCCGGGCCCCAGATGCCGTGCTGGGACAGGGCAGTGACCATCACCAGCAGCATGGACACCGCCATGCTCAGCCTGGGTGAGGCTCTCCGGTGTGAGGACTGGAACTTTAGCAAGGAAGAATTCCCAGCTGAGGGCAGAGAACTCCACTTGTTCATGGTGAGGTTCCACTGGCACCATTTGCATCCCATGCGACAGGACTTCGGGGCCTATAAGAGTTTACCGCATAATGGTGGGGAGTAGATGACTCCATAGTTGCTGGGCTTTATGGACTCCATGTAATTAGATGGGCGTAACACTGAGACAGGGTCCATGGTCTCTTGCTTGACAGGGATGAGGTTAAAACATGAGCCTTCTTTTAGTTAAACTTCCTAGGGTGCTCTGGTGTTTGGCTTTTCAAGGAGCAGTGCTGAGCACGGCAGACAAGAAATAAAGGCCTGGCCCCGGGATGCCTTGAACCTGCGAATGCAATAATGCCAGCACTCTAGTCCAGGCGCCAGTGGTGGCGACTATTGTTTGCACTGCGCTCTAGCTCGGCTCTGCTGGTTTCTGGCAGTCACATGACACTGGTGCCCCTTACTCTGCCCTGAATTATTTTATTTTCAATGTGTCTGCTCTCTACAGTGGGACTAGGTTGTTTTTTTAACCTAGTAAGAGTTTTTTAAAATAGGTAAATTTATCCATATTTATTTATATAGGCTCATATACTCTCCATTCTCTCATTCTATTTTTTTCATTTGTTACAAATTTACTTTGTTTTCTTTTCTTCCTCCCTCTATACCCCTGCTGTTCCTACCATTTTTCTAAATATTTTTAATGTTTTATAATTTAACTTAAAAAAAAAAGATTTTATTTTTAGACAGCGGGGAAGGCAGGGAGAAAGAGAGGCAGAGAAATATTAATGTGTGGTTGCCTCTTGTGTGCCCCTAACTGGGGAACTGGACCACAACCCAGACATGTGCCCTGATTGGGAATCAAACCGATGACCCTTGGCTTCACAGGCCGGCACTCAGTCCACTGAGCCACACCAGTCAGGGCTAATTTAACTCTCTTAGTACTATAATAATAAATAACTGATAAATAATTTTAAGTACTATACTTACATATGTATTTCTTGATTCATCAACACTAAAAATGAAATTAGCTCACTTATATTTCCTTTGGCTTCCCTTTACTCTGACTGTTCCTTTGCTGATTTTTATTTTTGCTTTTTCTGCATGGATGCCTGTACAATTTGTTCTTTTTCTTTGAAGTTCAGTACTATTACCAACATACATCAGGGTGTTGATTATTACATAGAAATTTTTCCTAGGACTTGGTATGTCCATTTAAATTGCATGTTCAGCTTTATACATTTTTTCTTTTTTTGTTATCTTCTTTAGAGACACCAATGGACATCATTGTGTTGAATTTTCACTCAGTCCTTAAATTATTATTTTTTTGAATTGTTTTATCTTCTTTTTCTCTTAATTGGTATTGTTTTCTTCAATTTGTTATTTGATCTGCTAAATCTCTCCTTATATCCCATTATTATCTCAACTTTATTTAATATATTTCATTTCTCCTATAATTATTCACAGTACAAAACATTTATGAATTTTTTTCCAGTCTTCTAGAGCATGCTTTTACAGAGTAGGTTTCCATCTTTCTTTTCCAAACTATGTCTCCTACGTGAGCCATTGCAGAGTTGCAATGTTCTGTTTTTACATCTTACACATTTTTTATTGTAGTAAAATACACACATTAAGTTTATCATCTTACTTATTTTAAGTGTACAGTTCAGTAGTACCTAATATATTCACATTGTTACGCAACTGATCTCTAGAGCATCTTTATTTAAAGATTTTATTTATTTATTTTTAGAGAGAAGGGAAGTGAAGGAGATGGAGAAGGAGAGAAACATCATTGTGCAAGAAACAGTTGCCTCTCATGCCCCTAAGCAGGCACCTGGCCTGCAACCGGGGCATGTGCCCTGCCTCTGGGAATAGAACCAGTGACCTTTCAGTTTACTGGCTGGCGCTCAATCCACTAAGCCACATCAACCAGGACTAGAACATCTTTACATTGCAACACTGAAAATCTCTATCCCCTAAACAAGAATTCTTCCCCTCCCCCCCCCGCAATCACTTTTCTACTTTATATTTCTATAATTTTGATTGCTTTCTATGTTTTATGTAAGTGGAAAATATGGTATTTTTTCTTTTGGAACTAGCTTATTTCACTTAATACAATGTTGTTGAGCTTCATCTACACTGTAGCATATAACAGGATTTCCTTCTTTTCTAAGGCTGCATAATATTTAATTGGATGTTTTTACGACATTTTCTTTATTCATCTGTTGGGTTGTTTTCATATCTTGATTAATTTGAATAATGCTGACATGAACATGGATGTGTAGGTATCTCTGAGATATGCTTCGATTTTTGTTTTAGATAAATACCCAGAAATGGGATTGCTGGATTATATATTAATTGTTTTTAATTTTTTTGAGGACCCTCCATATTATTTTCCACAATGGCTGTTCCCTTTTACATTACCACCAACAGCACACAATCGTTCCAGTCTCTTTGCATCCTTGCCAACAGTTGTTAATTTTGCAAGATAGTTCTGATCGTGGCCATTCTAATGGGTGTGAAGTGGTATCTCATTGTGGCTTTAATTGGCATTTCTCTGATTAGTGAAATTGAGCATCTTTTCAAATGCTTATTAGCCATTCATATATCTTTAGAGAACTGTCTATTCATATCCTTTGCCCGTTTTTTAAGTTGGATTTCTCTTATTGAATCATAGAAATTCCATTATATAATCTATATACTATATACTCAACACAATTTATAAATACCTTCTCCCATTTCACAGGTTGCCTTTCCACTCTATTACATCTTTTGTTGTAGTTTTTAAGTTGGTATAACATTTTTTTTTATTTTTTTGCTTCTGTGGCCTGTCCTTTTGGTGTCATATCCAAGAAATCACTGTCAAATCCAAAGCCATGGAACTTTCTCCCTATGTTTTCTGCTAAGTTTTATAATTTTAGCTCTTATGTTTAGACCTTCGATTCATTTTGAGTTAATTTTTATATGTGATAAAAGGTAAGCATTCAACTTCATTCTTTTGAACATAGACATCCATTTTCCCAACACCATTTGTTGAAGACAATGTTTTTGCCCCAATATGTAGTTTAGGCACCTTTGTGGAAAATGACTTATCTTATACATTCTTGATGTGATCAGCTGCCCCTGTACTATTTTCAAAATACAATATGGATAGATTACAGCTCCTTGAATCCTTTCGTTCCTTAGCTGGGTACTGTTCTATCTTTCTCGAAGAGGTAAAATTTGACAGCAGGGTAGTAATGGCTTGTGTCCTCTGAGCCTTTCTTTTGTCTGAGAAGAATGGGACCATAAATAAACATAAATAGATACGGTCTTGGTTCTTTTTTACTGTAACTTTTAAAAAATTTGTACTGAGGTTCTTTTGGTCTTTATTACAGTCTTGTGGAATACCTTTAGGTGTTTCCCTGAGTCAATACTGAGACATGATACTTCATTTGTAATACTATCAAGTATTTATTTCTAATCTTGTTTCTAAGTTGCTAATATTTTTTCCTAGATGTAACAATTATATGAGCGCCCAAAGAGACAAAGTAGCAATGAGGTAATTTATGTAAGAAAGCAAAAAAGGAAACATCTTTGTTTCAATCAAGAGGCTATATTATCATCAAAATAAAAACCCCCCTAAAAAGCAAACAAAAAAGCCCCCCAAAACCAGACATAGCACCACCCAATACACACATACAAGCCAATCCCGTTACCTTCAATATTTATCTGCAAGGATTCTTTATCTTCTGTCCAGGCTTCCTTAGGAAATGATCTCTTACTATGGATCTCCTCTTTCTGTTTAATGGCTTTAGTGTCTGGTGGCCTTTCAATCTTTGTGTCTTTTAGTTGAGCTGAGAGCTCTGCAGCAACAGCATCACTGGAACCTACGAAAGAGGAATTAACACCCTCTCCAAATAGGAAGTTGGCAAAAGATGTTTTAAAATACCCCTCCAGCATCCACTATATGAAAGCAATTACTACTGGTGTTAGAAAAGAAAATTTAAAAGACCAATCAGGAGTATTTTTAGAAACTGCTGCTCTAAAGTGGAGTTTAAAAAATGTACAAAAATAATTATCATACAAAGTAAAAGAATTTCACCATAAGAGAAAGATATATAAAGAAATGTAAGTACTTAAAGGAAGAAAAACTAATTCCAGCTGGGAGGATCATGCAAGAGCTCTGGAGTAAAGTTAGTGAAATTTGCTGTCAGAAGACAGCTAAAGGATTTCTGGTAAAGACGAGAGTGTAGGTGCACATGGATGACCTCCTCGCACAACCACATCAAAATTACAACTAAATTATAGAACAACCATCACTCAGAACTCTTAGAAATCGAGTTGAATGTAAGTCTGACAACTATGGAATTAAAGAAACCATATTCACCCAGACTGGTAGAAGGGGTGGAGATGCGGTACAGGATGGTCCCACAGTGGATAAAAATTCAGGAGCGGTATCTCGGGAGTGAGGAGTCTCAGCCCCATGCCAGACCCTCAGCCCAGGGTTCCAGTGCCAGGAAGATAAGTCCCCATAACTTATGGCCAAAAAAACCAGTAGGGATTGAGTTGGGGGAAGACACTGCTAAAGTCTCAAGCAGTCCCACTGTTAAAGGACATAGACTTACAGAGACTTATTCCCTCTGAGCTCTAGCACCAGGATAGCAGCTTGAAAAACACCAGGGGCATAAGGGAGGAACTGAGGTGTCTGGCATCCAGGTGAAACCTGGGAGACAGTTTTCTCATGGATAGAATGGCGGGCAGAGGCTATTGTTCCTTTTCTGAACTCTCCCTCCACAGAGCCACAGAGTTGGTAGGCAGAAACCTTATCTGAGACTCCATCCCCACCCTGAAAATTCCCTTAGGCTGTGCCCCACACAAGTTATGGCCCACCCAAGCTATTAAGTGACTTTTTCATAATGGCTGGTGTTGGGTCATGCTTTACAACTTCCTAAATCCTTTCAAACAAGCCACAGCAGGCCTCAGTGAGCCCACAGACCTGCATCTCTTGCTAAGTAGTCCCAGGTGTGGCACTAGGAACAGACAGCTTAAAGTCACAGCTTAGCTTCACCTGGGACTCTCCAAGCTCAGCACAAGTTGCAGCCATTTTAGACTGCTTTATAGCTCATGCAGGGTGTTCCTAGGCAGAACACAGGTAGGGGCTAATCTTGGACTGTACCACCCGGGAAATCCTAGGGTCTGCACACCCAGTGGAGAGCTACAGACCATGATGGCATACCACCACCCTGCCTGTGCGCAGCTGATGCTCCATGAAGGGCGGAGGCTGGTGGTTAGTGGCCACAGCCAATCCTTGCAGCCAACTAGCCTGGGTAGATCCCTCCTGTTGACCTGCTGACAACAACAAAGGCTCAACTACAAGAGGAAGGTATACTCAGCCTATGTGGAGGGCATACCTTGAGCACCCAGCTTAGGTGATATGGTAGGCTGTACCACTGGACCCTACAGGACAACTACTACATTAGACCACGATACCAAGACAGGGAGTCATAGCTGCTCTAAGTAATACATAGAAACAAACACAGGGAGGCTACCAAAATGAGGAGACAAAGAAACATGGCCAAAATGAAAGAACAAATCAAAACACTGGTTATATGAATACTCAAGGAACTTAGTGAGGACCCAAACAACATAAAAAAGATCCAGTCAGAAACAAAGGATACATTAATTGAAATAAAGAACAATTTACAGAGAAACAATAGTAGAGTGGATGAACCTGAGAATCAAATCAATGGTTTGGAATCTAAGGAAACAAAAACAAAAACAAAAACAACAACCGCGCAAAACAAGAACAAGAAGAAAAAAGAATACAAAAACAATGAGGATAGTAGAAGCAGCCTCTGGGATAATTTCAAGAGGTCCAACATTCATATCACAGGAGTGCCAGAAGGAGAAGAGCAAGAGCAAGAAATTGGAAATTTATTTGAAAGAATGATGAAAGAAAACTTCCCTAATTTGGTGAAGGAAATAGACATGCAAGTCCAGGAAGCACAGAGAGTCCCAAACAAGATGGACACAAAGAGGCCCACTCTAAGACACATCATAATTAAAATGCCAAAGGTTAAAGATAAAGAGAGAATCTTAAAAGCAGCAAGAGAAAAGCACTTAGTTACCTACAGGGGAGTTCCCACAAGACTGTCAGCTGATTTCTCAAAAGAAACTTTGCAGGCTTGAAGGAACTGGCAAGAAATTATCAAAGTCATAAAAAGCAGGGACCTATAGCCAAGACTGCTCTACCTAGCAAAGCTATCATTTAGAATCAAAGGGCAGATAAAGAAGTCCCCAGACTAGAAAATATTAAAGCTATTTCCAACATCAAACCATTATTATATGAAATGTTAAAGGGACTTATTTAAGAAAAAGATCAAAACTATGAACAATAAAATGGCAATAAATACAAATCTACTGACAATTGAATTTAAAAAAGAAACTAAGAACAGAGACAGAATCATGGATATGGAAAGTGTTCTGATGATTGTCTGTAGGGAGGGAGGTGTAGTGGAATGGGTGCAGAGGTGAGGGGATTAAGAAGTACCAATAGGTAGTTACAGAATAGCCATGTGGATGTAAAGTACAGTATAGGATATGGAGTAGCCAAAAACTTATACACATGACCCATGGGCATGAACAATGGTCGGGGGGATTGTCTGAGGAAGTAGGAGGTGCTGTATGGAGGCAGGAAAAGAGGGAAAAATTGGGACAACTGTAATAGCATAATCAATGAAATATAATAATAATAATAATAAAAGATAGCTGAGCTGGGATATACATGAGATGAAAACAGAAACGCATTTTAGGCAGAGTCGACTACATAAGAATAGAATCAGGAAAGCAAATGAACATTTAAGAAACAGAGCAAGTATATGGTTTAATTATAGAATTTATAAGAAAAAGAGGTAAAAATTAGCATTTGAAAATCTGGGAGCTGATTTTACTGTTTTGAAAGACTGTGCTAGAAAATAAGATTTTATTCTTAGGGGCAATGAACACTTTTTGATTAGGAGATTAACATGATCAAGAGTGTTTCTGGAACATTCAAAAGGGGGATAAAATTTTGAAGTGTTGACCAGAATATGACTTTTGAAAAGAAAAGTAATACACAAATAAAGAGAGGTGGCTAAGTATGCTCTAAAATATGTTTACATTGTGGCAGACTCCCAGCTGTCCTCTGAAACCCATTTTCCTTTTCCTTTAAAATAGAACCCTGCCTTAGCTGTGCTTATAGTTACTGGAATAAAGACATTTCCCAGCCTCTGTGGCAGCACAGCTTGGTGAGACCATGTAACAAAATCTGTCCAATAGCATGGAAGGGGAACAGTACATGTACTCTTGAGGAGTACTATAAAGAAGGGCTGTAATTTTTTCTTTCCCTTTCTTCCTTTCTGCTGGCTGGGATATGAACCAGATGGCTACAGCATGAGAATGGAGGCTAAAAATGTTAAGAGAAACAGAAGACCAAGAATTTTGTTTCCTGATAATCTAGAGTACCATGTCATCCCTGGATGTCTACCTCTGGATTTTTACAGGAAAGAGAAATAATTTCCTGCCTTCTTTAAGCCAATGCTATTTTGTTTTTGTTTTCATCTGTCAGAGTCAAGACTAATCCTAACCTAAATACGCTATATTATAGGCACTTTTAATTAGTATAGTCCCACTGAAGTAAATTTAATGGATAGCTAGTTAAAAAAGTAAGCAAGCCAAATTCCCAAAGCACAAAATCTTCTATACAACGGTGTTAGAAAGTCAGCATCTCATAGCACAGAATTTTTTAACAAATGTCTATTGTGTGAATTTGTCAATGCAATTGTGTACCATATTTACAAAATTCTCCAGGAATGTCTCAAAAAGCTTTAAAATGTTTTTATAAAAACATCTGGTTTTATACCTGTCAATGTATAACAAAAATTACAGCTAATATCTTATTTTACATATGAGCAAGATAGAGGACTATTGAAGAGAGCAAGAAGAGACTAGATAATACTGTTCTGTTTATTCTCACTTCAGAAGGCCAGATAATCCAGTTCAGCTACCTGCAGTGTCTTTCTGCAAGAATTTTATTTCTTCAGATTGGGCAGGCTTAGTCACTGCCTTTTTATTGTAGATCTCCTTTTTCTTGTTTTTGCCTGAGAGGTTCTCATCTCCAGTGATAAAAACTTGAACTTGGGCATCTGAAATAACATCATCATTTGACACCGCAGAGAAAGAAAAGATAGTAAATACAAAGGGCAAATAACCCTACTCCCCCCAACCCCAGAATCCCAAATTGCTTTATATATATCAGGAAAAAAGGATTTCTTAGGCCCCACGATGTAAAAACTGTGATAGTTATGGTGTATTTATGACATGAATTGGAAAGCTTTCTGTATTTTTTTGTGTAAAACAATGGTTTAAATAAAGTATTTAAATAAAATCTGTCCTTGTAGTTTGATACAACAGTAAATAAAAGTCTAGATAGGTATCTTTTTCAGAGTAGAAAAGTATACTTGAACAACCCTTTCAAGTTCTTTGGCCCGCTCAAAGTTTTTGTTACTTATGGAGCCAATTTTGATATTCCATATAATCCTATAAAGCATTTATGTACATTTTATATATAGTACTCATGAAATTTTTAAAATCTTAAGTTATATCCTTTTAAACTTGTCTAATACTTTCAATATTTTTTTTAGCCCTTGATCATACTTTCTAGAGATTTGTCTATCTTACTGGTTTTTTAAATCAGTTCTTTACATTTTTATCATATGAGAAAATATAAGCACAAACTAATATGTTAGTAAATATATTAAAAATTCACCAATATAACTAAGGTAACAGTCATCAGTTAATAATAGTTCAGTTTTTATAATAGGTTGATGAGAAATTCATTTACTATCTTTTTGTTGTATGAATATTTTCAACAAAGGCCAATGAACACCAATATGTACACCAGAGCTTAGGAAATAAAACATTACAGATATAATGATTATAATGATTCCATGTATTAAACTACACTGACTCCATTCTTTCTTTTCAGTAGCAAACTTTATGTAGAGTTCATCAATCTCAAGGATTTATTTATTTTTTTTTACTATTTTGCATTAATTATTCAACATGTACAGGATTGTTTTACATGTCTATAAACTTTATATAAATGGTATAATACTCTATGTACCTTTAGGCAACATGCCTTTTTCACTCACTATTATGATACAGGGATTTACTCATGCTAAAATGAGTATATATGGTTCTAATAAATAGATTTTCTGTTGTCTCTTGGAAACATCCGTTTTTTGAGATTGAACCTTTTGGGCCAATCTAAATTTTCATTTTTTCCCTTTCTTTTCTCTTCTTTTTATGTTCTATTTTCTAAGCAATTTCTCATTTTTCTATTTCAATCCTTCCACTGATATTTTTATTTCTCATACACCAAATGCTGCCTAGGGGTGAGTTACAGCTGGTGAATTCTTTGAGCAGGTTTCTGATAGAGTTCCACTTTGTTCCTTGTCAAATTTTCCATATTCTCTCCATCCCTCAATTGTCAGTGGTATCACAGGGTTCTCTATGTCTACCAAATTTCCACTAGTTTGTACTATCTGACAGATAAACTCATCAGACAATTTAATCAAGATTTTCTATGGGTTCTAGTCTCTAAAAATACTCTACTGGATATTATTTCATTTTAAAAGTTGCAAAATATTTTATTTTCCATAGTAAGAATAAAGTAAGACACATTCTAAAAGATTTTATAAATATTCTACATTTTCTATATACCCATAAAATGGCTAAGAAAAAAGCTGGTTTAACAAAGCAGTGAAAGATAAAGACGGGTTAATATTCTTATTTAAAATGAATGGTAGGGGGAGGCACAAAACATACAAAAGCAATCCAGTTACCTGCATTATCTTTCTGAAAGGGTTTTTTCTCCACTGACAAGGATGCCTTAGCCATTGCCCTCTTACTGTAGATCCCTTCTTTATGTTTAATATTAACAGTAAACGCTAGGTCATCATCTCTGGTGCCTAGCACCTGAGCTGGGAAGTCTGGAGCAATGGCATCATTGGATCCTGAAAAAAATGGGAAAGTAGTACAATTAACACAAATTTGGACATGAAGTTGAAGAAAGGAAAAAAATATACCTCTTAACCCACCTAAAAAAGAAGGCACTACAATGGGAGCATTAGGATAATCAGAAGGAGATATCAAATTGAAGGTGTCAGACATGTACAATAAATTACAACAATACATAGCAGAGAAACAAATGAGAACACATATAAAGTAGACTAATATTTCAGAAGGGAGACAATTTCCAGCTCAGGATGGTTTTCAGAGGAAGGAGAAAATAGACTGTACCTTGGAAAATAAGTAGGCTTTTTTTAAAAACACAGAAGGAATAAAGATATTTTAGGCAGAGGCTATAGCATTAGTAGACAAGGAGGCAGGAAAGCAGAGTATATAAGAACAGCAGACACATTTGTGGTCAGGCTAGATTACAGAATATGAGAGTACATCAAAGAGTGGTAGGAAATATTAAAAATAATTGTCTGGGACAAATTTAGCAGGGCATGGAATCCCAAACTAAAGAGTGTACATTTTATTGTACATGAAATGCAGTATCATTGAGATTTTTTAAATAAAAGGAAATGTAATCAGCTATGTTTTAGGAAGATTTACTCTGACAATAAAAGAGACAAAACAGTGAAAGGAAGTTCATTTAATAAAGATATACAAGATTTGAAACTATTTTTAAAAGAATTTCAATGCTCCTATATCCACTGACAAGTTTATTTGTCATATGTAAGTGGCAAAAGAACATCTCTGGACATATAAGAATTTGCAGTAACTTTAGAATTATCTTCTACAAATTTTTTTTTCTTTCTAGTCTGGGATTCTGTACTTCATGCATTTTTTGAGCACCTAAAATGTATGTACAATAAAAGCTGGGTTCAATATCATCAGTACAATGTAAGTACTTAATACACCATGAAGAATTTTTCAAGACAGAGTGCAAGGATACTACTAAGCCTTATTAGTTACAGTAGTGATTTTATTTGGATTTTTCTCAGTTTCCATGGCATTACTTTCTCTTATTTGCACCCCACCTCTCTGGCAAATCCCTAGTATGTTTTTCTTCTACCAAATCTCATTGTCGGAGTTCCTTAAGGGGTGAGTACTGGGCTTCCTTCAAATCCTGGGTGAAATCAGATTACCAATGTATGAAACACTATCTATATGCTGATGACCAACAAATATGTATCACTAACTGGGACCTTCTTCTGAGATTCAGATTCTAGCATTCAGGACACAACTAGCCCTTATGGCATTTTATGATGAAATTAGAAAAGCAGTCCCTTCCTCAATTATAAAAAATCTAAGTTATTACATATTATGGTACAATACAAGCAACTATACATGGGGGGGGGGGTCCCTCTTCTCACAACTGCTTCCACACTGCCAGGAGAATACACATGCACACTCATCATTACCTTTACCACCACCATTCATTTTCCAAGAGAGGTGACTATGTCAGCTTCAGTCAGATGAGGAACAATAATTAAGTTCCTGAGAGTAGTGGATGGATGAGCAAGTGAATCAATCTCAGCAGTGCTGAGAGGCAGTTGAAAGAACAGAGCCATATACATGTGTGTATGTCAATCAGTGTGTGTGTACTTGTTGTCCTGCATCTATGCACAGCTGCTGGATGTGTAGGTGTAAATTTACGTTTGGGGCAGGAAGAGAGTTAACACTACTATTCCACATCTCTGACAGGAGTTCTTGAAACTTCATGCCCACTTGTTTCATAACACCATACATTTATGATGTGAATAGTATCACCTTATTTGTGTTGCCCTTGCATAAACCCTTAACACTTGTAAACTGACTCTGCCTACATTCAATTACAGATTTAATATCTCTATGTGGATGTGGAATAGGAATCTCATGTTAACATGAACAAAGCATATATTTTTTATTATCTTCCTTAAATCTGCTTTTCCCTTAGACTTCTCCATCTCAGTAAATGGTATATCTATTCACCCAGTTGCTTGCTTACTCTATAACACTAAAAATCATTTTTTTCACCTCCTTATGCCTCACCATATTCTATCACCAAGTCCAGGAGGAATTACTTCCTAAAAATAAATGGACTCTCCATGGTGATTCTCTCCATGTGTATCACTATTACTCTCTAACCCTAAATACTACCATCTCTAGCACTGACTACATCAATAGCCTTCTAACTAAGTAGTATCCTCACTTCACTTCTTGACCCTCTCCAATACCTTCCCCAGTATGGCTCCCCTGCTTTCCCATCTACATGTCATTCTCCAGAATAAATTTTACAAGTGTAAGTCAAACCACAATTGCCTACTAGAATAAAATTTAAATGGTTTAATATGGTTTGCTCTAAACCCTGCATGATCTTGGACGTATTTACATTTATCCATTTCTAGCTACCACTCTGTTCTACCTACACTGCCTTTTTCTCAACTGTCAAATGTATCAAACTTCCCTGCTTCAGTGACTTTAGCCATACTGCTCCCTCAGGTCAAAACACTCTCACTCTCTACCCTGCCTTCCTCACTGACATTTATCCTTTAGATCTCAGCTCAAATATTGCTTCTTCCTTGGAAAATCCTTCATAAGCTCCTAAAATTAAACTGGGTACTCTTATTATGCTCTTAGGATTTTGTTGTTTCTTAACACTCATTATTTGTAATCATGTACTTATTTGTGGTCTATTTAATTTGCTTAATCTGTTCCTCCACCTTAACATGCACTGCCTGATCATAGGGGCCATTTTTATTTTCCACATCCCTGAAACACAGTAAGAGCTTTATTATCTTTGGATTGAAAAAAAATAAATAAACGGAAACTGAAAGGTTTCTGCCACCTTAAAAAAAAAATTGACCTGTTATCTTAGAAAATTCTTAGAAAAGTATGCAGAAAACAAAACAAAAAACACCGAAGTTTGATTATATATCCTTCTAAATGAATACATACTGAGATCACAATGTAGTTTCATACCTTTTTATTCACTTAAGTAGAGACATTTTAAATGGAATGTAGAGTTCAAAGTTGGCATATAAGTTGAAAAACCATGTGGGGTCAAAATCCGTTGAAGTTTCCTAAGGAAGGCACCATGTGGAAACTGACATTCTGTCTGCTCAATAAATCCACCAGAGTCCACTCTTTTCTCCCAGCTTGCAATGAATCACTGTATCTACAACTAAGCATCTCAAAAATTACCTGGCTTGGGTTTAGAGGCCACGGTGCACCAAAAAGACACTTTTAAACTCTACAGTCACACTCGGGGAAGCAGAATAAAGGTAAGATGCTTCAACTATAAAAGGCAAATGAGGACAATGAATTTTGAAAATGGGAGGTTTCATACCTCCCATTTCAAACTCCCTCATGAGAATATGTTCATAGAGTACATAGAGCACAAAACACTTGCACTTTTAAAATTCTTTCTTAAAAATCTTTTGTTCTGTTTTTATTTACGGAGTATTTCTGTTAAGAAGACAGAGTCCTAAGAGAGTAAGAGGACCTAATTTAGTTTTAGGAATTCATGAAGGATTTTCCAAGGAGAAACTTTCCTTCTCTTTTGTTAAATAGAAGTAATTGAACTTGTTTAAGTTAAATGCATATATGAGACAGTGCCATTGTACGCTAATATTATTTTATCTATCACAGTTAAAAACATTTCAGTGTAGTCCATTCATTTAACTTGTTTATGCTATCTTCAAGTTTTTGCTTCTTGTTCTTCTATGTTATTTTGCTACTTTTGTATACTCAACAGTAGTTTGGAAGATAGATACCTAGTTTTAAAATTCAGTTGTATTTTATTTGGTAGCTTCTTTCTAGTATTTTTATGGTGGTAAAATATACATAAAATCTACCATTTTAACCATTTTTGAATATATAGTACAGAGCACAAAGTACTTTATACACACTGCTGTGTAACCATCACACCATCCATCTCTAGAATTCTAAATTGAAACTGTATCTATTAAATAATAACTCCCTTTTCTTCCTCTCAACCCTTGGTGACCACCATTCCTACTTTGTCTCTACAAACTTCTAAGTACCTTATACAAGTGAAATCTTATATTTGTCCTTTTGTGACTGGCTTATTTTACTTAGTGCAACGTGTTCACGGTTCATGCACAGTGCAGCATGTGTCAGAATTTCACTTCTTTTTACAAAAATTTTATTTTTTTAATCTTTATTATTGTATATATAGGTCACATTTTATTTATCTCTTCATCAGTTGATAGACATTTGGGTTGTTTCCACCTTTTGCCTATTGTAAATAATGCTGCTATGAACAAGGGTATACAAGTATCTGTTCAAATTCCTAATTTCAACTCTTTTGGGTATATACTCAGAAGCAGAAATGCTAGATCATATAGTAATTTTGGGTTTTCCATAGCAACTATGTCATTTTAAATTCCTACCAGAAATACACAAAGATTCCAATTTCTCTATATCCCTACCACTGCTTGTTATTTTCTGTTTAATAATAGCCATCCTAGTGGATATAAAATGGTATTGATTGTGGTTGTGATTCATGTTTCTTTCATGACAAGATGTAGAGCATCTTTTCAACTTCTTTTTGACCTTATATATTTTTCTTGGAGAAATGTTCCGGCATCCATTTTAAACTTATATGGTGTTTTACTATTGTTATAAAGTTGTCAGAGTTCTTCATATATTTTGGACATTAATTCCTTACCAAATATCTGATTTGCAAATGTTTTTTCCAATTCTGTATTACCTTTTTCCGCGGTGGATAGTGTTTTTTTTTTGTTTTGATTTTATTTCTGTGGATAGTGTTTCTTGATGCATGTTCTGAAATCTGATGAAGTCTAATTTATTTTTTCTTTTCTTGCCTTGCTTTAGAATTTCATAAAAAATTCTTAACCAGTCAAATCACTGAGTCATGAATAAAACAAAACCGTTAGTTTTTTCTATTAAGAACAAAAGATACAATTAAATTGTTCTTTCTTTCCATAATATTCCAGAATTAACTTTTGGCATTCTTTTCCCATCTTGTAGCTAAATTATCATTTTAGATGAGTGTTACATTAAACTGCCTTCAAAGTTCACTACTAGACTTTTAGCACTACTTCGTTTCTTTCTTGAACTCTTCATTTTGACCCATCTCTTCAGCTGGGTGAGTCTTCAAGTGAATTCTTCAAGATGGCACAGAGGTAGAATATGTTTTGTAGTTCTTGCATTTTTGTGAAAATGTCTCCTCACTGTCATAATAATCAACATGCACTTCTGTTAATATTATCTTTGAATATGAATTAAAGATTTTGCTCCATTCATGTTACATTTTAGTGTTTTAAATAAATCTGATATCAGACTAAATTTTGCTCCCCTAAGTATATAACCTTTTTTAGAAATACAACTAAAAGTTTATATAATTTTCTTTCATTCTAACTTAAAATCTTTTTCTAGTATGTATATCAGTCTCTTTCTACTGATTTTTGCCTGGACTGTATAACTTTTAATCTGCATATTGTGTTCCCTTTTACAGGAAAGATGTTTTCCTACATTGTCTTTGATATTACTTCTGCTCACATTGTGTTCTTCAGCTACAGATACACTTCTTGGTTTGTTTTACTTAGCTGTGACTCTTATGCCCTCATCTTCTTTTTCTCATTTTCATTTTTAAAAAATTTTTCCTTTGTATATTTGGAGAAATTTTCAACTTTATCCTCCTCACCAATTCAATTTCCTTCATGTTATTTTTACTCTTTATTGTCTGAAAAATATATTCTAAATATACCTATTTTTTAATCCTCACCTGAGAATATGTTCATTGATTTTAGAGAGAGGAAGAGAGAGAGAGAGAGAGAGAGAGAGAGAGAGATCAATTGACTGCCTCCCTCATGCACCCCAACAAAGGGATGGATCTAACATGCAACCTTTTGGGTGTAAGGGATGATGTTCCAACCAACTGCACCACCTGGCCAGGGATGCAAATGTATTTTAAATCGGCTACCAAATCTTTAAATGTTCTGACAGTCTTTCCTTCATTTGTTCATTCCTGTTCCTTTTTTTAAATTGAGATATAATTCACATAAACACTTAAATAAGGGTACAATAGTTTTTAGTATAATCCCAACCAACACTGCTATGTAATTATGGAACTTCTTTTGTCACCCCAAAGAAGAACCCTGTGCACATTAGCAGATGTTTTCCATTTCCCCTTCATCCACAATTCCTGGCAACCAGTAATCTACTTTCTGTCTATACGGATTTGCTTATTCTGCACTTTTCATGAGGGAATTATAAAATATGAGCACATGACTTTTTGCTTTTGCCTTGAATAATTTCTCTTTTTTCTTTTTAATTGTTTTTCTTTTCATATTTAGGACTCTGTGGATAGATGCATATACATTTAAAACTGTTAAACTTCTTGATGATGGATTGACTCCTTAATCACTAAAAAATGACCTTGTCTTTAGTAATAGTTTTTGTTATAAAGTCTTTTTATGAATGTTACTGAGTCTAGTAAGTAAATTTCTTTTTTAAAATATATTTTGATTATGCTATTACAGTTGTCTAAGTTTTCCCCCGCTTTGGCCTCCTCGACCTGATACCCCCATTCCCTCCAGAAATCCCCTTAGTTCACATCCATGGCTCATGCATGTAAGTTCTTTGTCTACTCCATTTTCTACACTATTCTTTTTTTAAAGTGATTTTTATTTATGTGGAGAGAAGGGACTGGAAGGAGAAAGAGAAGGATAGAAATATCCACGTGTGGCTGTCTCTCACGTGCTGCCCACCAGGGACCTCGCCTACAACCCAGGCACGTGTCCTGATTGGGAATCAAACTGGTGACCCTTTCGTTTACAGGGCTGCACTCAACCCACTGAACCACACCAGCCAGTGCCCTACTGTTCTTAACATTCCCCTGTCTATTCTGTACCTACCAATTTGCACTTCTTAATCCCTGCAACTTCTCTCCCATTCTCCTCCTTCCCCCTCCTAACTGATAACTCTCCAAATGATTTCCATCTCTGTGATTCTATTTGTTCTACTTGTTTGTTCAGCTTGTTTTTTAGATTCAATTGTTGATAGCTGTGAATTTATTACCATTTTAATGTTCATAGTTTTGATCTTTTTTCTTAAGTAAGTCCCTGTAACATTTCATGTAATGGTTTGATGATGATGAACTCCTTTAGCTTTACCTTGTCTGGGAAGCACTTTAACTGTCCTTCCATTCTAAATGATAGCTTTGCTGTAAAGAGTAATCTAGGTTGTAGGTCCTTGCTCTTCATCACTTTGAATACTTCTTGCCAATTCCCTTCTAGCCTGCAAAGTTTCTTTTGAGAAATCAGCTGACAGTCTTATGGGAACTCCTTTGTAGGTAACTCACTGCTTTTCTCTCGCTGCTTTTAAGTTTCTCTATCTTTTACCTTTGGCATTTTTATTATGATGTGTCTTGGTGTGGTCCTCTTTGAGTCGAACATGTTTGGGACCCTCTGTGCTTCCTGGACTTCTATGTCTATTTCCTTCACCAGATTAGGTTAAGTTTTCTTTCATTATTTTTTCAAGTTTTCAATTTGTTTCTCTTTCTCTTCTTCTTCTGGCACCTCTATGATCCAAATGTTGGTACATTTGAAGTTGTCCCAGAAGCTCCTTAGCCTACCCTCGTTTTTTTGGATTCATTTTTCTTCTTGCTATCTTAGCTTAATTTGCTCCACCGTTGGTTCCCTGTAAACTTTTCTTTATTTCACTTAGTGTAACCTTCATTTCTGCCTGGGTCTTTTTTATGCTGCTGAGGTACACAATGAGTTCCTTGAGTATTCTAGTAACCAGTGTTCTGAACTCTGTATCTGGATGGATTGCTTCTCTCCATGTTGTTTAGTTCTTTTTCTGGAGTTTTGTTCTGCTCTTTCATTTGGGCCATATTTCTTTGTCTCCTCATTTTGGCAGTCTCCCTGTGTTTGCATTAGGTAGAGCTGCTTTGACTCCCTGTCTTAGTAGTGTGGCCTATTATAGAAGAGCACACTGGTAAACTGGTAAACTGATGAAGCCTTAGGCAATCATCAGGTCAGGGCAAGCTATGTGAACCACGCTGATGGAGTCTCAGATATGGTGTTTCCACTCTGTGGCTCTGTGTGGGGGAGAACTCAGAAAGGGCACAATGCTACTGCCTGGCCTCTGGAGTTTCGTCTAGGAAGAAGCTGTCCCCCAGAACTCACCCTGATGCCAGACAATTCAATTTCTCCCCGTATGCCGCTGGTGTACTTCCAACTGCTGCCCCGGTGCTGATGCCCAAAGGCAGTGAATCTGTGTACGTCTTTTGAGGGCCTTTTAAGACTCCTGAAAATTCTACAGTTTATTCCACCACCCCAGGCCCACTGGTTTTTTAATAGAAGTTATGGGGGCTCATCTTCCTGGCAGTGGAACCCTAGGTTTGGTGGTTTGGTGTGGGGCTGGGATCCCTTGCTCCTCAGGTATCCCTCCTGATTTTTATCGACCACATGTGGGCGTGGGACCACCTGTTCCACATCTCTGGGACTCCGTGCCTCTCTTCCCCTCCTACCTGTCTGGATGAATGTGACTAATTTCTTGGTTGTCTGACTTCCATAAAGCTTGATCTTCTGATGTTTCTGGGTGGTATTTGTTTTGCAGTCTAGATGTAATTTTTGCTGTGGCTGTGAGAGGAGGTGAGCCACGTTAACCTATGCCTACATCTTGGGGGAGAGAGAATTTGCTACTGTAACAACTACATTTCTAACATCTATCTCTTTTTTTGGGATGTTGTTACCTTTGCCTTGCCTGTGTTTTTTTTTAAAGGTCCTTGATTTTATGAGTTCAATTGCTTACCCATTCTCAATTATGGAGAAATCTATTTGGCCCAAATATTTGCTAACAATAATGTATGACTTGCCCTTGGCCCCAAACTCTAACTGGATCCTTCTCATATCTGTGGATTTACAATATATTAATAGACAATGGCTATTAGAACAATTCTGAGGCTTTCATCTAGAGTAACTTTACTGGTCTAAGGACTGTTTTCTCAGAATAGATGGCGAACATGAAAAACTACAATCTCAAGTATGTATAGTTATGAGACCTCTTATCTTATTGAGGCATTTAGTACTTTATTTACAAGAAAAATTTTTTTAGGAAAAAATGCACCACCTCACCCGAGTCAATTTCTCTTCCCACCACTGTCAAATTTTGTTTAAAGTTAATGCCTCCAAATAGATGAAATAGTTATGGATGTGAATGGACAGCAGGACACTACAGGCCTCAAAAAATATTGGGACACCTGATCAGATGTCTGTTGATAAAGACATCTGTCTTCTGAAACAGGGGGCTGAAAGAGGTAGAAAAACCAAAGATTTTCCTACTTACCCTCAATTGAGTGGGCTGGGCTTGTTTTAGTTCATTAAGTGTGTTTTTAAAATCATTGCCTTGCAAGTAATAAAAATTTCTTCCAGCTTCTGGTTAAAGACTTAATAATCAATCCTAACATTTGGTAATATGAGCACTTTTATGGTTCTTTTTTCCAGTGGCACGATTGTGGGGAATTAGGAACAGTTATACCAGGGGCTTTAACTCAATGATCATCAGATACTAGTTTTGTCCTCTCAAAATTACCTACCCCACAAAGAAAAAATCTGCCTAAGACCAGCACAACTTCTTTCTGTGTAATTTCTGTACATATAAATATGCCTATTGACAAATCATGTAGAAAATAATTTCTATATAAACTGAACCAAGTCATCTCTTGTGGACCACTCAAAATAGTATTCCATTAATCAAAACTCCACACCACATTAATTCAGTATCCTTATATTAAAATCCCCATAGGAAATATTTACTGAGAACTCCAGGGGTTATACTTCATTTTCTAAATTTGCAGTTGCTCTGGGGTAATCTAACAGGGGTGCTTATGGAATATTTTAAAATTCTAGGGAAACAACGATATCTGTTATTTGGTGTATACTACACAAACTACTAGCTTAAGGTAAAGTTTTAACATTAGATAGTGCTACATTCCTCTTAATACTATTGTATCTTTACAAAACTGATTTTTGACAGTTTCTGTAATAAAGCAAGAAATATGGTGATTGTGTCCAATTTTATATCAAGGTTTGAGAAGGCATACTGTGCCTTAGCTGCTTCACATATTTCATTAGTAAATAACTGGCTATTTATGAACAGAGTAAAGTATTTTCTTTAAAAAAGCAAAACCAAAAAGAAACACATAATATTTTTATTATGTTGTTAGATCAAAACAAGTATTTGTGTACTAATAATGTACTAGCTAATTGAAAAAACACTTGTAATTAAATGTGTTCCACATAATGAGGAAAAATAATCAGTGAAATACTAAGCACTCCATGAACAGAGAAAACTTTGAAAATTTTGACCTAGACAGAGTCCACTAACCCAAACAAAAAACTGTCCATACAATTTTCTTTGTCAAATATTTAATATTTGTTTAAGTGTACATAATATATCTGACCAAATAACTCACCTATCTGAACCACAGATTAAGGCATGAAAAGCTCTGTATTTCACTGAAAAATTAAATAGCATGAACTTTCATATGTCATTCCAGAATTAACTAGCCAATCCACAAACAAAATGTCAAAATATAAAATTTTAAATAATTCTGTATAATACCTGAGTGTGAGCTCTCAATGGTGGTGTCTGATTTGGAATCCAAAGATGAAGGAATTTGACTTAATTGTGGAACATAGTACATCTTCGTACTGCCAGAAGGTTTATATGGCAATAGCGACGGTTGGGCTAAGGAGATAAAGATCAGAACAATAACAAAGAAAACATTTATTAATATCTCAAAGAACAAACACTGAGTGCCTTCAGTGTGCCAGATTTTTTGGGATCAGGGAACTACACAGAAAAGTACCTCTGCCTTAAGAGGAGGATAATATACAGTAAACAATACACTAAATAGGTAAATTATCTAGTATTTTAATAAATTATAAGTGATTTAAAGAAAATGACTTAGAAAACGGTGAGGGCAATTAGGAGTACCAAGGTAACTGGGGCAGGATGCAGGGCTAGCCAAGTCTCAGGCTATTTAGGAATATTTATATTACTCCACCAGGCCAAAACAAATAAAAACAACAAAACAAAACCCCCCAAAACAAAACAAAACTAAAACCTACAGCACACACACACCCCCACACACACACGCATGCACGCATTCAAAAAAGTCCCTCAGAAACCTAGCCAATGAGAACTTGACGGAATTTAAGGGGAACAAAAAAGTCTGTAGAGGAGGGAAGAATTTAAACAACATAAACATTAGCTGTAGCCTACACTTTTATTTGGTCACTGCTGCAATCATTATTATTAGAATATTGTTTTATTAGTTTTCTTTTACCAGTGTACATAAAGCTTGATAGTGATGGTTAAATTTACCATTTATTTCAAAGGTTGCAGAAAATGAGCAACAACAATTGGGCAGAATTAAAATGGACCCAGGGCAAGAATGGTTATGGTATGGAGATAGAGAATTCTGAGAAAGATAAGTGGCTTTTTAAAATTCTTATCAAGTTTCTGTTTGGATGCAGTAATCTTAGGGATAGTTTAGACTGTCTGTCTTTGGGAGGGAAGAAGTGACTACAAAGCAAATAATGATTGCTTTTGGGAAAGAAAGAATTGAAAAGGGTTACAGAAAGTTCAACTATAAATTTCTTAAGAAATACTTAAAAATAAAACCAAATATAAACATATAGTAAATTATTCTGAATTTGTTAATTCTGATTAGAGGGCAGACAGTCATGTGTTTAAAATATCATTCTTTGTACTTTAAAATGGTTCCACACCAAACCAAAAAAAAAATCAAAATTTTACTTTTAATCCAAGGTATTAAAAATATTTTATTAGTAAACCAAATAATATTAATATAAAGAGGTCCTTCTCCCAGGTATCTGTACATAAAAGTAAAACCATAAATTGGGGCCTCTATATAGATTAATCCATTTTGATGTGAGTAAAGGTTTAAAATACACTTTCACAGTTGGGTTTCCCCCTTCTGCTTCTAACCGCACCAGGAGAACAATGTACATACCCCAGGGAAGCAACTACCTCATTAGCTTGTGTTTCAGAACAATCAAGTGGAACAGAACCATGCTCCTGCCTGGAGCCAAATTCCAATTGACACACAAGCCAGTGAGTGAGAAAAGCAAATGTTTGTTGTTATAAAGGACTGAGATTTTTTAGATTGTTATATGGTATCACTGTGGCTAACTGACGCATATAAGTGTTCTTTGTGATATTTATTAAAGTGTGTAGTTTGGCAGTTTTATTTCACAATAAAGATGCACAAGTAGTAACATATAAATATACTTACTTAAATTAAATTCAACGCAATTTAAATGCTGAACCAAGCAATCTTCTTTATACATTTAGGCACAGCTTATCTGTATCCACAGATCGATAAACTTTTTGCAGAAGTAGGAAAATTTTAAATGGATTTAAATAGATTTGTGCAAACTATTAAAAAGTTTAAAATTAGTAATCTATAGTTTCCATTCTCACTTGGGGGGAGAATGGGAACTTAACTGTTAATTTTCCTGCTTCTGGTCTGAAAGAGAAAACAACTTACTCTAATTTTTGATATATAGTGTAAGTACTATCGAAATATTGCTGTCACAATAATAGCATAGCACTCTAATTGTAGACTTCATGTTAGAAATGACTAGCTGCTCACCAAAATCCATCTCTTCACCACGGAAAACACAGCTAAACTCTTCCTACACTGTGGAAAGTAATCTGAGCCACTTTCAGGCCTATCCCATAAACTTCCTACACATGCTCTTCCATAGTTTTTGTCCCTTCTAGTTGACTGTGATAGTGAATTCAAAGTAATCATCAATTCCATGTTTCAAAGACAGCAGGGCCACAGTCAACCTGGGTATCTGATCATTGTTTTTGCACTATTACATATATTTGTATCTATTTATTATAGTCATTTACTATAAGACAAAATGCCAATAATTCACCTACCTTCTTAAAATCGAACCACTACAGTTTTTTTGTGTTTTTAAAGGTTTTATTTATTTATTTTTAGAAATAGGTGAAGGGAGGGAGAAAGAGAGAGAGAAAGATCAATGTGTGGTTGCCTCTTGTGCACCCCCCATTTGGGATCTGGCCTGCAACCCAGGCATGTGCCCTAACTGGGAATTGAACCTGCGACCCTTTGGTTTGTAGTCCGGTACTCAAGCCACTGAGCCACACCAGCCAGGGCAGTGTTTTCTTTTCTTTTTTTTAAATCTTCGCCCAAGGATGTTCTTATTGATTTGAGAGAGAGAGAGAGAGAGAGAGCGCGTGCGCGTGCAAGAGAGAGAAGGAGGCAGAGAGGGATGGATGGAGGGAAAGAGAAACACTGATTTGAGAGAGAAACAATGATTAGTTGCTTGCCCTACGTGCCCTGACCAGGGATCAAATCTGCATCCTAGGTGTGTGCCCTGACTGGGGGTCAAATCTGCAACCCTTTGGTATATGGGACAATGTTCCAACCAACTAAACCCACCCAGTCGGGGCAGGGTCCCTGTAGTTTTTAAGTTTTTATGCAATATCTGCATTCTTATTACAAGTATCATGAGATAAAAAATATGTCAAATACAGGCATCATGAGTTCCACATATGTTAACTCCACTAGAAATTAAGGTAAAAATATAATAAATCATATTATCTTCATGCTATGCAATTAAAAGATGGGTATAATCATGTGGCTCTTAATGCTTACAACTAAAATTAGGTTTTCTAACTATAAAGCCACAATCTAAAATTTCTAAGATAATTACACATAAAAGTTGGTACTGTGATCTAAAATGCAATCCCATTCTCTTACCTCCACTTGTGCCATGAGGAATAGTATTCTGTTGGACTGAAGATGATAAAGCAAACTTGACAGGATCTTTGCCCAGTTTCTGGGAACTGGGCTCTGAAATTTCACTTCCATGATCTTCACTATTAATAAAAATCTCAGATGAAAACATAGTTTTTCCTGGACTTTCTGTTGTAATCTGAGTGACTGCATCAGATGAAAATTTTCCAGGGAAGGAAGAAAATGGGGGTTTAATCTCCTCCAGTGACCTGAACAAGTAAGAGAAAGGAACAGCATGTCATATCCTTGGCTTATAAAACACCATAGTATCTTTCCAAAAGTGGCTTCAAGGAACACAAATATTTTCAAGGAATGTTTTGTGCAGACATATCACCCTTAAATCGTTATTTCTGCAGTGACTTATTTTCATAGATACTTATTACAATACAATCATGTATGAGTTTACTTTTGTTTTAAAATCTACTTTTAATTTTAATCTAGAATGCTACTGTGTAATTTAGGTAAGGAAAGAATACTTTTCAGTTCAAGTGGAAATACATTCATTCGTTCATTCATTTTTATAAAAATTACTAGAGGTCCAGTATAAATTAGTGGGCTGTGTTAAATGTATAGAATACATGAAGATAAACAAAAAAAAAAGTCTTCCCTCAAGGAATTTATATGTCAATGGGGGAACAGAAGTTTTCAAAGTTGTATTTATGTATTAAGATTATAGAGAATTCATATTAAAACAGAATGGAGCAAATAAATGATTGAATAAATAAATAACAGGAGAGAAAAGACAATTCTTGCTTACAGAAAAATTCCAAATAATATATGTAGAATACCGTCCCCCATCCTAGCCCAAGGAGGTGAAGCTTCATCTCTCCTTCCTTGATTATGGACTGAACTTAGTTGCTGGATTCCAAAGAACAGAACATAGTAAGGGAGAAACCGGTCCTGGTTGGTGTGGCTCAGCAGACTGGGTGTCGTCCCACAAAGTAAAACGTCACCAGTTCAATTCCCAATCAGTACACATACCTGGGTTGTGGGTTTGGTTCCAGGTCAGTGCATGCAGGGAAAGGTATCTGACTGATCAATGTTCCTCTCTCACATGGATGTTTCTTTCCCTGTCTTTCTCCCCCCCTTCCCCTCTCTCTAAAAATAAATAAACAACAGAGGGGAGGGAGAAGAATGGGGAAAAGGTACAGGGAATAAGCAGCATAAATAGCAGGTACAAAATAGGCAGGGGAAGGTTAAGAATAGTATAGGAAATGGGAGAAGCCAAAGAACTTACATGTACAACCTATGGACATGAACTAAGTGGGGGGTGCGGGGGAATGCTCAGGGGTGGAGGTGTATAGAGTGGCAGAGAATGAAGGGAAAGAAAAAAAAATATGGGACAACTGTTAATAGCATAATCAATGAAATATATATTTAAAAAATAAAGAAACTTAAAAAAAACTTGAGAGCAACTATCCTAATTATTTTGAAATGTAGAGAACATGCATTGTGAGATTAGCAACAAAGTAAAGATGCCAACTTTTACCATTTCTACTCAACATTTTACTAAATGTCTAAAATGGTATCAGCAGTTAAAATAGGAAAAAGAATGATAAGGAAGAAATAACACTGTCCTTTTTATATTTGATATAATTTTGATAGAAAGTCCAAAAGAATCTATAGATAACTTATTAGGATATGTTTTTAGAAAAACTGCCCAATAGAAAATTCCATTTTAAAAACTACACATTTTTCAGTATCAGAAGTTATAAAATTGAAAGCTAAAAAATACACCATATACAATATTATCAAAAACATAAAATACCTAATAATAATTAGAAGATATAAACACTCGAAGTAAAATACCATTAATATATGATAGAAATTAAAGATAATCTAAAGCCATAGGCCATCAATCCTCCTGTAATAAGCAAACCAAGTTGAATAAATTATAAAAATCATACTAAAAAATTCAGAGAGCTATGGGAGCAAACTGGAAAACAATGTCAATATGCTAGAAGGGCATCTTAGAAATTATGGGCACAGGCTTAGTATAGGTAGACACACTCCATGGGAAAAGGAGAAACCATGAGAGTTTTTGCTGAACCCATGATCAGCATGATAGAGTGAAATCTAGCAGAATGCCAAGCTGATTTCCCCCACAGGACATTTCGTCAGTATTAGGGTGGTATGGGAAGATGGGGAACTGAGTGAAATCTCCTGCATAATCATGGCACCAATAACAATCCAATTCTTATTAGGTAGTGGGGCTTATGATAAATATCAGGTCTCCTCACATTTGCCAGACTTTGAACCTGCATACGGCAGGAAGCTAAATAACATAATGCCTGATGGTGAGAACGTTCAAGGTGAAAAATTAGAGACCTACCAGACTTGCAATAACCACTCCCCTCCCGAAGTGCCGCCCCCAAGAAGGGGGCTGAGAAAACAGTGAAATGTAATCTTTTGAGTGCTTATGAGACAAATTTCCATTGACAAAATATAACCACAAAAGTACATAACTGGTTTCCCCTTATATTCTAAAGCTGGGAGAGCTGCAGGTCCAAAGAGCTGAATTCAAACATCTGAAAGAGACTGAACTGAGTATCTCACTATATTTAATTACTGAAGAATAAAAACCTTGCCAGCTGAAAGCAAAAATCCAAACCAATCATTAACAGTCATAGGTATAACTAAAGCTCCAACCCAGCTCTGACCTAGTACAATTCCTGAAATTTTGATCAGGCACTCTATCTGGTTAACAGAGAAAAGAGCAAATCCTTTCTGCTGCAAAGTAACAGCATTTTCAGTCTCTATAATTTTTTTATTCGCAATGTCCAGCATACAAGCAAAAATTATAAAATTTGTGAAGCAGAAAAAAGTAAAAATTGAGAGGAAAGGACAGAAATTGATTTACAGGGGATTAAGATACTGAAGTTAGCATAGAAAGACTTTAAAATGATTATTATTAAGAGAGCAGATGGAGGATAATAAAACACAAAGAATCTCAACAGAAAATTACAATCTATTTTTTAAAATAAAATACAAATAAATAAAAGTGAACTAATCCCCAGCAGACCTCAGGATATACCAAAAGAAAATTTTTTAGGCTGAAGTAAAATGATCCAACAAAGTAAATAACTGCAGAGAATAATAAAGAGCACTTAATAATGTATAGTATACATATGCACACATACATACAAACCTTTTTATATATACATATAGTTATGGTCACATATATAATGAAATAAACAAGCAACAGTAATAATGTCTTGTGGGAATTTATAAATAAGCAGAACAGTGGAGAATTCTAGTAGACACCACTTTAGCCAAAGATCATAGTTAACATCGCCTATAATGCATATCAATATAATGTGCTCCCTGATAAGATGCATTAAAATGTCTAACCCTGGCCCTGGATGGGTAACTCAGTCTGGAACAATAAATCGGATGTTTGTCTTTCTTACTCTCTCCAAGTTCAATAAAAAAAAAAAAAAAGCCTAACCTCAACCAAATCTTGAGACATCAAACAACCAAATCAAAAAACTTGCTCCAAAGTAACTGATCAATTCTATTCAAAGTGGCAAGGTCATGAAAAACAAGGAAAGACTGAGAAACTGCCACAGATTGGAGGAGACTAAGAAGATATGCCAGCTAAAATGCAAGGTGGGTTCTTAGATTGTATCTGAAACAGAGAAGGTTCATTTGTGGACAAACCAGGTAAAATCCAAATCAATCTATACTTTAGCTATAATTTTATATGAAGGATAATTTCTTAGTTTTGGTAAATGTTTTATGGTTATGCTATTGTAAGATGTTAACATAAGCAGAAATTTTGTAAAGGGAATACTGGCACCCTAAGATACCCCCCAATGGTCACTGCCTTCTGGTATTCAGACCCTTGTGTAATCCCTAACCCTTCGGGGCTGGAAATAGTGGTTAATTTCTGTCAAACAGAATGTGGCAGAAGTGGTGCAATTCACTTCCGAGATTAGGTTATAAAAAGACTGTGGCTTTTGCCTCAGCACCCTCTCTTACACTCTTAACTTGCTTTGCTCATTTGAGGGAAACTTAGCTTTTGTGTTGGAGCTGCCTTATAGAAGGAACTGATGTATCTTGCCAACAGTCACATAAGCAAGGTTGGAAGCATATCCTCTCAGTCAAGCCTTGGGAGATGATCACAGCTGCAGCCAAAACCTTGTTTGCAACCTTGGAAGACACTGTGAGCCAGAAGCACCCAGCTAAGCCATGCCTGGATTTCAGATCCACAGAAACTTTGGGATAATACTTGTTGTCCTAAGCTGCTATATTTCAGGGTAATATATTACATTTAAATAGATAGAACAGGAACTCATCTATTTTTCGTAACTTCTCTTTAAGTTGAAAATTATCTCAAAAAAGTTTAAAATATTTAATACTTGCACGTTTTATGTATACAAACACACAAAATATACCTTGCATAGTAATAGGGGTACATTATACAAAATGCATCCTTACACTATTTTGTTGTGTGACTATTGGAGTGCACTTACACAAACCTAGGCGGTATAGCCTACTACACACTTACGCTATATGGTATAGCCTATTCTTCCTGGCCTATAAGTCTACACAGTCTGTTACCGTATTATACTGTGGGCAACTGTAGCACAATGCTAAGTATTTCTGTGTCTAAACATATCTACAGATAGAAAAGGTACAGTAGAAATATGGTATAAAAGATTTAAAATGGTATGCCTGTAGAGAGCAATTACCATGAATGCCCCAGAATATTACTGTACACTGCTGTACACTTTACACACACTGTATACCTAAACTACACTAAACTTATTTTTAAAACTTTTCTTTGTTCAGTAATAAATTAACCTTGGCTTACTGTAACACTTAACTTTTTAAGTTTTAAAATTTTGGCTCTTTTGTAATAGCATAGCTTAAAAAACACAAACACTGTATAGCAGTACAAAAGTATTTTTCTTCATATCCTTTATTCTATAACTTTTTCTATTTATATATTTTAAATTATTTTTTATTTTAAAATTTTGTTAAAAACTAAAACACAAACATACACATCTGCCTAGGCCTACACAGGGTCAGAACAATCAGTGTAACTGTCTTTCAATTCTATATTGGGTTCCACTGGCAGGTCTTCGGGGGCAGTAACAGGCATCTCCTACGATGATAATGCTTTTTGGATTACCTCCTGAAGGACCTGCCTGAGACTCTTCTGAGGAGGTGGCACTCTTCTTAGAAACATGTCCACAGTGGTTTGCTTCGTTGTTTTTTTTTTCCCCCATCATAGATTTGCTTATAAGCAGATAATGCACCATGAATATTCCTCTCCACGAAAGAAAACCTTTCAGTGTTGAGGTCTATGTTTTCAAAAATTTTTAAGGAGCTTGTTGAGATCTGCAAAAGCTTCTAAATCCTTCACTGTAAATTTTCTAGAGATTCCTTTCCTGCAGTTTTATTTTCTCTTGCCTCTTCTTCAGCTATGTATTCCTTTTCCAGTTCTAACAACTCCACTAATTCCTGAAGAATTAGTCAATTTTTCAGGAACTACCTCTATGAATGCCTCAATGTCATCCTCACCCACACCCAGTTTGGGTACGGTTTGTCATCTCAACTATAACACTGTTGATTTTTGCAACCTCCTCATCTTTGGCAAATCCTTTGGAGTCACATGTGTCATTAGGCAGTAAGAATTTTTCAGCTCCATCATAATCTTATGGGACCACTGTCAAATATGCCATCCATCTCTGACCTACCTAAACATATGTGGTATATGACTGTATATAGTTTGAATTATTTATGGACTCCGGAGTCAGACACGCTTCGGTTCTAATACCACCTCCAACTCTTAATGGCCATGCGATGTTGGGTAAAACAGTTAATTTCTTTAAGTATTAGGCTTTTTAAATCTATAAATTGACATAATACTATCTATCTCTGATTATACTGAGTAAAACAAAAATGACATAGGCAGCCACTACAATGCCTGGGATTTAGTACATGCTGAACAAAGGGCATTAATAATAGTTCATATTTATAATTACTCTAATTTTCTTCTCATTAAAGGAACTCAGCTCCAATAAGTAAGCATTTTATCACTTTGATGAATTTAAGTATTGTATATAAACTTGTCAATATTTTAATTTCTAAACAATTTTCAAAAAAAGTATCAGTACTGGTTTCTACAGCACCTTACTATTTACAATATTGAAACTACAGATTTGTCCTGTTTGTTTTGTCCCAATTCAATTCTCGATCATTAACTTTTAGAGGTGAAGGGACTTTCTGGTTACAAATTCTTCCCCTTCCACCGTCAAACACATATGAGTGCCAAAGATATTAAATGACTTGTCCAAGAACATAGTTGGTAGAAGGGCTGGAAGTAGGGTTTAAGATCTGGAGAGACAGTATCATGTGGTGAACAAACTCTTGCTTTGATTAAACATACTACATCTGAACACGCCATCTGCTGCTTACAAACGGCATTATCTGAGACAATGCTGTTTGCTGACAAAGTAGCAATTTCTATGTCTCAGTTTCCCAGAGGGTAAATACGGATACCACCATCTACCCTATAGGGTTATCATCAGTACTAAACATGATATAACATGTGTAAGTCCCTCACTGCCAAGACTAACACATGTGGATGTTGAAAAAATTTTTTTCCCCCTTTCTCCTTTCCAAGGCCAGTGCTCTCCACTATGACATGCTGGCTTTCCAACTATAAGATGGAAACATTAAATGCATAGGGTAGTTAGCCATAACAGGAAGTTATGAGTGTCCTGTAAGAGACTAATGTAAAACTGAATTAATGAATCTTAAAATTAGGCTAAATACTATAAATCTAATGCATTTTTCCCTGAACTGGGTTTCCTTTACTACAATACACTGTGAAGTAGGGCATTACAAGAGGGAGCACATTATTTATTACTGGTAATGTTAACCTTGATTACTTGGCTAAAGTGACGTCTGCCAGAATTCTCCATTAGAAAGTTACCTTTCGACATTGTTACTACTAAGTACTTCAGGGAAATGTGAAATGGAAACGAAGAGAGAGGGAGAAGGAAACAGAGAATATGCAGGAAAGCAGACATGTGCATACATCTCCCAAAGCCTGGTATTCAACATGTCTCCGACAAAATATATAAGGAACTGGTAACTTGTACCACTGAATGATCAAAGGTTTTTCTCAAAGTAATTCAATGTTTTAAATACTTGAAGCCAAGTCTTGTCAAAAGCCCTTTGAAAGTATAAGCATATTACTTTCAGGTATTCTTCCTTTGGTATTTATCCCTTGAAAAGACTTCTGGCAGATTTGTCAGATACAATCTCCCCTAAGAGAATCATATTGCTTTTCCCCCAGAAACTTACATTTGCTTAAGTATTTAAAACCCTTTATGACAAATTCCATCAGCTTGCTTGTCATCACAATGAGACTCACCGATCTGCAGATATTGGAGTCCCTTCTGGATTGGAGTCCAAATCTGAAAAGTTCACTTGTGTTTGCCTTGATGTTACTATCTGGCTATTCTGAGAAGGTATGGTTTTCAAGTCCTTAGTAACAGTATTACTATTTGGAAGAGACTGTTTGACTTGAAAGTCCGGTGAAGATTTAGGTCCTAGAAAACCTAAAGATTCTTGATCATGTGCTACAGGTTTACTGGTCAGTAATTTGGAGGTTGGTTCCAATGATCTTGAAGATACAGTTTGTAGGTCAGAGTTAAACTCACTATTCATCCTTGTTTTAGAAGCAGAATCCAATGAAAGAAATCTCTTATCTAAGCTTCCACTATCCAACTTGGAAGGAGTCTTGGGAGAAATGGTTATACGGACACAAGAAAGTGCTTTTCTATTTGAAGGTGGAGTAGATGGAGATGTTACTAATGTATGCAGATTTGGGGCTGATTGGGAAACCACATTATTGACCTTAGTTTCAACATTTATGTTAGAAATGTGTGACTTAGGCTTATGTTGATCACTGTTCTCTACTACAAAATCCTGGCCTTGAGGAAGAGAGGAATATTGTTTTTTAATGTGGTGATCTATATCTGGAGCTGTGCTCTGTTCAAAGAGCTGACGTTGTTCAAGAAAAATGGAAGAAGGTAGGTCTGAAGCTATATAATTCTGACCTTGAGGAAAGGGAGAGGGGTTTTCTCTCATCTGATGATCTACATGTGGGGTTTTGCTTTGTTCCAAGTGTCCTCGTTTTTCAAGGAAAATGTGACAAGGAAGGTTTGGAACTACATAATGCTGATGTTGAAGAGGAGGAGAATGGTGTTTTGTAACATAGTGATCTGCATGTGGGGCTTTGCTTTGTTCGAAGGGCTCTTGTTCAAAAAGCATGTGCAAAGGAGGATTTGGAGTTAAAGTTACATTCTTCTCTTTTACTCCTAGTGTAGAACTTGGTCTGCCCATGCTAATGAGGGTATGGTTATCAGAAAAATTAACTTCTTTGAATTTATTACGATCTGTACTGGTACTGGGCTCAGAATTACTGCCTTTAAAGTCTGATCTTTCTAATAAAAGTTTCTCTTCTTGGTAAGAATGTTCAACAGATAATTTCTGGCCTTGCCTATTACTTTCTGCTAAAATAGTCACAGCTTTATCTGGTGAATGACTAATGATTTTAAACAATGATGGGGAAGAAGTTTTCTGTTTTTGATCTCTAGGAGGACTTTGCTCTTCAGTAAAATGAGAATTAAATACCCCTACAGATGCTCCAGTACACTGGCTATCTTCAGTAACACCAACCTTAAGAACAGAGGAATCTGAAAAGCATTTAGAATGTCGGTGAGATGAAAAAGTGATGGAGGTAAACTTTTTCATGGATTCTGGGGGCAGCATTTGTGATGAAGAATGACAATCCATTTCTTCGGGTGGCACACAATTAGGTTCTACTAATTCTGACAGCCAAGGGTCCATCTTTTCACGGAAGGGCATTCGAAAATCCTTGCCAATTTTGAAGTCATCGCCTGTAAAGTTTTGAAATGGGGAATGACTTTGTAACTGCAAGGAATCCCAAACTTTGAAGTGAGGGTTGCTCTGGTCTAGTGATTTAGAAAGATTGATGTGTCTGGTACTCCATGATAATGGGCTCCGTTGTCCTCTGATAATATCTAAAGGTTCAGCTGATCTGAAGACACAGGGATGACTGTCCAGCTGTGGTTGTTTAGCAGTGAGAGTCCTGAAACATCCTTTTTCATGGCTCTCAATAATAACATGACTACATACAGCTTCTGGCTTGCATCCTATTCCCCGTGGACTCCGTAAACCCTAGAAAATATAAATAAGATTTTATCTGAAGTAGTACCAATAGTTATACAAAAATCATTTTGTTAATGTTTTACAACAAAACAGGTTAAGAACACAAAAATAGACAGTTAACTATAGAATAAAATGGACCATGATAACCAAGACCATGCAGCTAATTTCTTCTCAAAATTTTTCACTTAAGTAACAAAAGCAAAGGCTACTGCTGTCCCCAGTACTCTCACCTCTTCTCTTTTACTAACCACAATCCCTACACCCTAACGTTTTCTGGTCCTATGGCTACCACACTGCAGGCACCAGCTTCTTTAGAAGGCTGGCATGACCATATGACTAGGTTTAGGTCAATGGGATTTGAGCAAAAGCGGTTAAACACAAATTTTGTTTCTTCTCCCTAAAAAAATTAAGTTCTAGACCTCCACGTTCCACCTATTACCACCATCACTACTATCATCATTACTAATGCCAACTGAAATAGGTGATGTTTAGAACCACCTTGAAAACCATGTAAAAGGATGACTCAGCTACCTACCCAGCTTGGGTTCTTGGATTAGCCTCAAGGAGCTTACTTCTGTTCCTACCCTAAACTATCATGTTAAAAAAAAAAATCACATAAATGAAAAATAAAATTCTACCACATTCGAGACATTGTATTTTTGGGTTTCTTTGTTACAGAAACTTAGCCTACGCCCTAATATTTTACCACTTAAATAGGGAAAAGAACTAGTACCTCTGTCTCCTGGGGTTTAAGATCAGTGCCCCATGCTACCATAAATATAAGTTTTCTTTGAGATTTCTGTGTTTTACCTATAAAGTTGTAACTTGGCATTCTATGTGATGATATAGCCATATTTGATATTATATAAAAATATTTTAAAATATGCTGTCACTTCCGACATAATGGAGTAGATGTCTTTTCCCTATTCCACCTCCCAAGTTCAACTAAAAATCCTGAACATTATACATGAAACAAACTTAAGAAGAATCTGAAAGATGTAAAGAAAAAGGCAGACTGGATAGGGACCTTGGGACCTGAAGAAGGACATGGCAGTGAGATCTCCGGGCTCTCTCTTTTTGACCTCATATATCCCAGATTTGGGTCTGAAAAAGCCAGCAACCCAAAAACAAAGGGCACAAACAAAAGCTCTAATGAAAACTTACTCTCATTAGCTAAAAAGCCAGTAATGGTGAAGTCTAGCTAAACAGAAAACTTTTAGACAAAAACTGATCTATTCTGGCCACACAATATAGGAAAAAAAAAGTGGTCCCACCCACACCCATACCAGTAAAGGCTAAGTGCGAAGCACAGACCATGAAGGAGCCTAGGAGTTACTTTCCTCCCTGTGGTGTCAGTGGAGACCACACAGAAGACTGGACTTTCATTCTTATTCAGCAATAATGAGGTGGCTCTCCACACAACTACCAACTGGAAGAAAATATTTGCAAATCTCATATCCAATTAAAAGACTTGTATCTAACATATACAAAGAACTCTCAAAACCCAAGGAGAATTCCATCAGAAAAATGGGCAAAAAACCCACGTACACTTCACTAACAAGGATAGAGATGGGCAATAACGCCATGAAAAGATGATTAAATCATTAAGAAAATGAAGGCCTTACTGGATAGCTCAGTTGGTTAGAGTATTGTCCTGATACACCAAGGTTGTGGGTTCAATCTGCAGTCAGGTCACATAAAAGAATCAACCAAATGCATACCTAAATAAGTGCAACAACAATCTCTCTCTCTCAGGTCAATAAATTAAAAAAGAAAGAAAGAAAATGCAAAATAAAAGCATAATGAAATATCACTACAAATCTATCAGAATGGCTAAAATAAAAAATAGTGGCAGTATAAAATGTAGGTGAGGCTGTGGAGTAATGGAATCACTTACACATCCCTGGTGGGAATGTAAAATGGTACAATCAGCCTAAAAAACTGCATGGCAGTTTTTCAAAAAACTAAACATTACAACTGCCATACAACCAAGCAATAGCACTACTGGGCATTTACCCCACAGAAATAAAGGCTTATGTTCACCAAAAACCTGCACATGTTTATAGCAGCTTTATTTGTAATAGGCAAAAATTCCAATAGAAAACAACCAAGATATCATTCAATAGGTGAATAGTTAAACAAACTGGTACGACTATACCGTGGAACATTACACAATAATAAAAAGAAACAAACTATCAATACATTCAACAACCTAAATATTCTCCAGAGAATTATGCTCAGTGAAAAATACCAATACCAAAAGATTACATAATGTATGATTTCATTTATATGACATTCTTGAAATGACAAAGTTATAAAAGTAGAGATGAGACTAATGATTGTCAGGTTAAGAAAGGGATAGGAGCTGGAGATAAGTAGACATATTATTAGAGGGCCACATAAAGGACACTTGTGCTGATGTAAATGTTAAGCATCCTAACTGTATCAGTGCCAATGTTCTGGTTGCAATATGTTATTGCAGATTTGCAAGATATTACCATTGGTAGAAACTGGGTAAAGGGTAAAAGTGACCTATTCATGTTATTTCTTACTACTGACTGTGAATCTACATTTACTTCAAAATAAAATGTTAAGAGACAACTGTACTTGAATTAAAAAAAACCCAAAATAAAATGCTGAATTTCTTTAAAATACAATAAATTAATTTAATACTACAGGAAAAAACCAATACTTTAAAGAAGATGTAAGATTGTGGTAGAGTAGGTAGAAGTTACACTCACCTCCTCCCAGAATGAAACCAGAATTACAACTCAATTATAAAACAACCAACATGAATAACCAGCTGAAGACTAGACTAACAGAAGTCTTATAGCCAAGGCTTCTTTTTACAGAAAAGCCACTGCACCTTGACACTGGTAGGAAGGGGGAGACTAGAATATGGCTAGTCCTGCACCCCCGTGTGGTGGCTGAGGATCCAGAGGGATAATCTCAGGTTCAAAGATCCTCTTTCCAGGAGCGAGGGGTCTCAAACATGCGCCAGGCTCCTCAGCCTGGAAGATCAAAGCACAAAGGAAGAGCCCATACAACATCAGGCTGTGAAAATCAGCTAGGATTACTCTGTCAGCAGAGGGAAAGTCGCTCAGAGCAGACCGGAGTCATAGTGAGAAACCGGGTTGTGTGGCTTCAGAGAGAGGGCTGAATAAACAGCTGCCAAGGTTCCTGTACTGAGTCCCTCTCCTACAGCACCCACAGAAGCCATCTTTCCTGGCTCGAGAACTAGACCTACCATCCCAATTCCCTGTGGCCCTGCCTGCCCTGCCCTGTGGAAGAGTCAGTTGGAGGCAATCAGACTGGGCCCACAATGCAGTCTTTCTTGGAAGGCTCTCCAGGAGGTCTGGGCAGATTCAGGGGAGGGCAGAGATGCACAGGGAGAGCCCTGAGTTGCATGGTTCTAGGGTGAGGGCCTTTTTCCCCTTGACAACCAACTGGCACCACTGCTCTATGCAGAAACCTCCTTCTTTTTTTTTTTTTTAAATTAATTTATTTACTTTTTAAATACATTTGTCTCTGCCTTCCCCCCACCTCTTTCCCTTGCCCCCTCCCACCTTCCCTCCCTCAGCTCTTCCCCTTTGGTTTTGTCCATGAGTCCTTGCTATATGTAACCAAATCCTTGTCCTGTTTTACCCTAATAAACTCAGCTGGTCTCATGCTGACGAATGCCTGAGGCCCCATCCCACCAAAAAGATCTGTAGGTGACAGCTGGCCTTGATGTACACTGACTGGCCTGGTGACTCTCTGGGAACCTACCTCATGGAACTTGCACACTGCCAGAGGCTCTTTCGGTGCCTTGGTATGCAGCTCGGCATCTCCCATGCACATCCAGGCCCAGCAGAGGCAGCCAAAGACTGTGGATGGCTTTGTAGCTCCAAACAGGTAATCCAGTGCTGATCACAGGCCTCTTCTGATATCGACCTGCACTGGACTCCCTCCCATAAGGCCTGAAAACCCAACGCACCCTGGTGGCAGGCTACAGGCCAGATCAGGGAATGACCAAATTAGCTCCACAAGTGGTATACCCAAAGGGAGATCTCAGCAGGAACCAAACCCTGCAGGGGTAAATTCTGCCTCATTGGGTCAGCCTCTGCACAGCCACTTGCACACTGTGATTGGGGATGGGTGAGGGGTGTCAAACCTCACAAGGCAGCCAATCAGAGGATCTTCTACCTATGGATGGGCCAACAACAACCAAGACTCAGCTACAAGAGGGCTCACATAATCCACAAAAGAAACATTCTTGGAGCACCTAGCTCAGGTGATCAGAGATTCTGCAGCAATGAACCCAGAGGACACCTATTACATAGGGCCACCATACCAAGAGTGGGAGACAAAGTGGATCTACCTAACACACAAAAACAAATACAGAGAAGCAGCCAAAATGGGGAGACAAAATAACATGCCTCAAATAAAAGGAGAAAGCTATAAAAAAACTAAATGAAATGGAGGCAGACAATCTACTAGATACAGAGTTAAAAAAAAAAACTGTTATAAGGATGCTCAAAACACTTAGGGGAAGAATGGATAAGCTAAGTGAGAACCTCAACAAAGAGAGAGTAACATAAATAAAAGGACAGAGAAACCATAAAACATAACCAGTCAAAAATGAAGAACACAATGTCTTGCTTACTACAATGCTTGCTGCTCAAGTGTGAGATGGTACTGTGACTGCCAGGCTGCTCTCCACTTAGAAGACCAAGATACATGTCCGAGTCTCATAACCTTATGGGGCCCCTCTTTAAAGAGTTTGCTCAGTTGCTTGCCCTGATGACACCCATTAGATTGGTCCACATTTTGCATCCTACTGGGTTAGTGGATTTAATTTCTGTTGGGAGGACCCCTATGAGGCTACAGATGCTACCATCACCACAGCACCCTCCCCCACACACACCCTCCAGGGTTATAGCCACAGGGTAACCTGCCTACACTACCCTAGAGACCCTTTCCCACTGTCACCACTCAGGGCTCTACAATCTTCACATTCAAGCCCTCCAATAGTCCAGAATTATTAACAGTTCTTTTCTTTCTCTCTTCAAACCCTGTGTCAAGGGCTGAATTTCAGTAGATCGCACTGAGTCTAATATTCTTATACAGTAACAGAAACCAGAGCTCATTTTGGGTGGCTGCTATAATTACTAGGTACATTATAGCAGGGTCAACAAAAACTTTTTCTCAAGTTACTGCCCTACCTGGCTGATTTGTTTAAAAAGATTTATTTTTAGAGTGAGGAGAAGGAAGGAGTGGGGGAGAGTGAAGGAGAGAAAAATATAGATGTGAGAGAATCATTGATCGGTTGTCCCTCACATGTGCCCCAACCAGGACCAAACCCACAACCCAGGCATGCACTCCAACCAGGAATTGAACAACCAGCCTTGGACCTTGCAGGACGACGCCCAACCAACTGAGCCACACTGTTCAGGGACCTGGCTGATTTCTTAACACTGTCCCTATTTGCCTAACAGAAGGCACCCCATTCAACCCTGCACCTTGCCCAGATACTCTCTATGGTGCTTAATAGCTTCCATGCAGTACACTTGCCATACAGTATGTGGCACTTGGCAGGAGCCCCACATGCCCTTTTTAATCCTATCTGCCCAGGCACCCACCACAAGGAAGAACATGACCTATGCTGTGTCCCAAGGAGCACAATCCCCAAAGCATTGAGCCTCGCAGCCCAGTCACTCAGGGGAACCCAAAATTACATCAGCTTCCCCAATCAGTAAGTGACCACTGTGCATCTAGGGCCCTGGGTCCATTACACATTCATGGTTCTTTATATGTAAACTTCTCTTCTGCTCAACCTCTTTGGTGGCCCAGAGAAGTCCTCTATGTTCATACCAATGTGCTTTAGTCTACCTAGGACTACTCTTACACAAATTGCTTAACAGGACACTCAATCCTTCTCTTTTTCTGTCCACCACATGAAGAGGATGTGGTATATGTCCCCATTATGTTGGAAGTAGGTCTGCTACTATTGCTCACAGGAACTGGGTTACAAACCACCACAAGCCACATAAGAACAAATTATTAAAGCAAACACCAACTTGTCAGTTACATTGGCTGAACATATTAGGCTGTTACTCCAAAGCATAGCCTTATGCAACAAAAACATGATTCTTTAGCACAGATGATTTTGGATAACCATTTAGGTTTAAATTACTAGTTGACCAAGGAAAGAGATACATGCACTGTAAGTATACCACTTGCCACATGTATATTAATAATTCCGGACAAAATAAATTTATAAAAGATGGCCGAACAGGTACTAGTATTCCAAAATCTCACCCAAGTTTTTAATAAAATACCTACCTTGACCTTATCCATGGGCCTTGATTTATTTTCTTGGCTGCACCCCAACAAATAGGCGGATGGTTATAAACAGGACTTCAAACTACCATTTATCTATTGATGTTCTTGACTGGCATTTTTGCTTTACTCAAATGTTTCATATGCTAGGTGACCAAAACCCTGCCAGTAGCTGTTAATATCTCTTCACCATCCAGACAGTGCCCATGATTTTCCCTAAAGACTAATGCCCAGGCATCACAGGGTCAATTGTGATGAGAAAAAAGCTATATTGAGTTGCTGCCTAGGTGTTTTACAGTATGACAACTCTGCTCACACTGCCCACAGTATGGACAGTTAGATAAGGACCTGAGTTTAGGATTCCTGGCAGAAGATCCCTCTTTGTTTTTTCCAGGGCACCTTTTAAAACAACCGCTTAGAGTTGAACCTATGAAAAGTTAGTGACCTCTGCCTCAATAACTTTGTAAGTAATAAGTACTTACTACCCTGCCTTCTAGCTCCTGCTTGTGACCTGGACAGAGAACTGCCCTTCCATCAACTCAAGGCACCTCAACCCCCAGGCTTCTGGAATTTGTAAGTAATAAATCTTGTGACTTTACTTCCTTTGTGTGGCTATTAAAACCGAGCTTCAGAGACCATATACGAGAAACTGAAAGCCAACATCCTACTCAACAGGCAAGATCTAAAAGCTTTCCCACTAAGATCAGGAACAAGACAACAGTGTCTGCTTTCACCACTTCTATTCAGCATAGTACTGGATATTCTAGTCAAAAAAATCAGACAAGAAAAAGAAATAAAAGGCATCCAAATTGGAAAGGAGGAAGTAAGGCTGTCAACATTCAGAAATAGAAGGCATTTTTGTACATAAACAACAAAATATCAGAAACAGAAATTAGGGAAAAAAACCCCATTTACTATAGCAACAAGAAAAATAAAGTACCTAGGAATAAACCTAACCAAGGAGGTAAAAGACCTGTGCTCAGAAAACTACACAACGATGAAGAAAGTAATTAAGGAAGACACAAATAAATGGAAGCATATATTGTGTTCATGGACTGGAAGAATTAACATTATCAAAATGTCCATACTACCCAAAGTAATTTACATATTCAACGCAATCCCTATTAAAATACCAATGATGTATTTCACAGATATAGAATGTATCAAAAATTTATATAGAACCATAAACGACCCCAAATAGCTGCAGTAATTTTGAGAAAGAAGAACAAAGTAGGAGAGATCTCAATACCTGATATCAAACTATATTACAAGGCCTCTGTAATCAAAACAGTTTGGTACTGCTGTAAGAACAGACACATAGATTAATGGAACATAATAGAGAGGTCAGAAATAAACCCATGTCTATATGGTCAATTAACATTTGACAAAGGGGGCAGAAACATATAATGGAGTAAAAATAGCCTCTTTAACAAATAGTGTTGGGAGATCTGGACAGATACATTAAAAAAAATGAAACTTGACCACTAACTTACACCATACAAAAAAATAAACTCAAGATGGATAAAAGACTTAAATGTAAGTTGCGACACCATAAAAGCCCTAGAGGAGAACATAGGTAATAAAAATCTCAGATATTCCATGCAGTAATGTTTTCACCAGAATGTTCCCTAGAGCAAGGGACATAAAGGAAAGAATAAACAAATGGGACTTCAAATAAAAAGTTTCTGCATGGCTAAAGAAAACAGAAAAATGAAAAGGGAACCAACTGTATGGGAAAATATATTTGCCAATGATACCTGAAACAGGGGTTTGAGCTCCAAAATATATAAAGAACTCACATAACTCTACTCTAGGAAGACAGACAATCCAATTCAAAAATGGGCAAAGGACCTGAACAGACATCTCTCTAAGGAGGACATACAGGGGGCCTAGAAACATAAGAAAGGATGCTTAGCATCACTAGCCATCAGAGAGATGCAAATTAAAGCCACAATGAGATACGACTTCACACCGTAAGAACAGTCAGCATAAACAAATCAACAAACAAGCGCTGGTGAGGCTGTACAGAAAAGGGAACCCAAGTATACTGTTGGCGGGAATGCAGACTGGTGCAGTCACTGTGGAAAACAGTATGGAATTCCCTTGAAAAACTAAAAATGGAGCTGCCTTTTGACCCAGCAATGGAATTATACCTTAAGAATCCTGAAATACCAATTCAAAGGAAACTATGCTTTCATAGCAGCACAATTTACAACAGCCAAGTGCTGGTAGCAACTGAAGTACCCATCAGTAAATGAGTGGATCAAAAAACTATGGTACATTTACACAATGGGATAATATGCAGCAGAAAGAAAGAAAAGGAGCTCCTACCCTTGGTGACAGCATGGATAGAACTGGAGAGCATTATGCTAAGTGAAATCAGGCAGGCAGAGAAAGACATATATGATCTCACCTATTACTGGAACCTAACCAAAACAAAACAAGCAAGCAAGCAAAATATAACTAGAGACCCTGAAATAAAGGAACAAACTGACAAGTAACCAGAGGGAGGGGAGAGGGAGATAAAGGGGGAAAGAAGGGGAAGGGTTGTCAAAGAACATGTATAAAGGTCCCATAGACAAGGTCATGGCGGGGGGTGGGGATTGAGGGTGGGAGGTGGGGGTGGGTGAGGTGGGGCAGAGTGGTGGGAGGAAAATGGAGACAACTGTACTTGAAAAACAAAACAAAAAAAAAATAGAAAAGTAGAGAAAATATTTAAAAAAAAAATAAATAAAACTACCTTCAAGCAAAATGACCCTGGGGGGGTTTCACTTCCCCTAAGTGGGAGCTCAGATGCTGAGAAAGTTACCTGCCTAACTCCAATGGCTTGTTCCCGCACACTCAAGAGGTCTAATCTGCATATTAATTTAATACACCAGCTACAGCGTCCGAAACATAGCATATTACAAAGCAAAAAGACTGTTTGAAGAGACAGAGAAAGCATAAAACCATACAAGGGCAGGAATGTTGGAATTACCAAAGAATTTAAAATAACTATGATTAACATGCTAAGGACTCTAATGGATAAAGTGAAGGAACAGCAGGCAAGAACACAAACACAATGTTAGCAGAGAGATAAAAATCCTAAGAAAGAATGGAAAAGAAATGCTAGAGATCAAGAACGCTGGAATGGAAATGAAGAATGCCTTTGACAGATTCATTAGTAGACTGGACATGGCCAAGGCAAGAGTCGTGGGCTTCAGGATATCTCAATAGAAACATCCCAAACTGAAAAGCAAAGAGAAGAAAATTTTAAAAGCCAGATCAGAACATCAAAGGACAACAGGACAACTACAGAAGATATTAATATATGAGCAACAGAAACACCAAAGAGAACAGAAGAACTGTTTTAAAAAACAGTAACTAAGAATTTCCCTCAAATTAATGTCAGATACTAAAATAAAGATTCAGGTACTTCAAAGAATACCAAGTAGGATAAATGCCCTTCCCACTCCCCATAAATACCAAAAAAACTACGCCTAGGTATAATATTTTCAAAGTAAAGAAAATCAATGATAAAGAAAAAAATCCTGAAAGCTGGAGGAACAAAATGTCTTATCTACAGATAAGCAAAGAATTACATCCAACTTATCTGCAGAAACCATGCAAGCCAGAACACAAAAGAGTGAAATATTTAAAGTGTTAAGAGAATAAAAACCCCTGCAATTTAAAATTCTATACCTTATAAAATTATCCTTCAACCTGAAAAAGACATTCACAGACAAACTAAAACTGACGAAATTTGTGCCAAAAGACCTGCCATGTAAGAAATGTAAACAGAAGAACTTTACAGAGAAAAATATAGGTCAAAAACTCAGATCTACATAAGAAATAAAGAGAACTGAAGAAGTGAAGGTTAAAAAAGAAAAAACAAAAAAAACTTTTCCCTTATCCTGAATTGATCTAACAAAAAATAGTTTGAAATATTGCCATGTACTATATTTTGCCACGTATAATGTGCACTTTTTTGCGCAAATTTTCTTGGGGAAAATAAGAATGTGCATTATGCATGGGTAGTACTAATTTGTTACCAGTACATAAAATTTCTTGTACCTTGTAGCCATTCTTGTGTTTTGTAATTATTTGTTCCATAAAATATCTTGTACTATATGTTAAGAAATGCTAAAATTCCTTTCTAGTACAAAAAACAAGTATCTAAATATAAATAAATAAAAAATATAATTAAAAAATTAAAACAGAATATTTTTCTTTTTTTAACTGAAAGTTTGGGCCAAAAACATGGGCATGCGTTATACACGGGAACGAATTATACATGGCAAAACACAGTGTGCGCAAAATGAATGACAGGAATGACACAAGGGATGGGAGGGATGAACTAGGATTATTTTACTGATAGGTACTCATATTACCTGTGAAGCGGTATACTGTTATTTGAAAGTGATTTAGTTGTTATAAACTCTAGGGCAACCACTAACACAAATAAAATTAAATTTAAAAGAAAAAAATATATAAAACTGACATACTAAGAAATGAGAGAAAATGTAAACAAAAGATGCTCAATTAAAACAACAAAAGGGAGGCCCTGGTCAAGTACCTCAGTTGGTTAGAGCATCATCCTGATATGCCAAGGTTGGGGGTTCAACCACCAGTCATTACACATATAAGAAGCAACCAATGAAATGCATAAAACAGTGGAACAACAAATTGATGTGTCTCCCTTTCTAAAAAAAAATAAAAAACATTTAAAAATAAAAAATAAAACCACCAAAGGCAGAAAGAATGGAAGACAAAACCAGAAACAAAGAACAAGGGTAACAAGTAGGAAACGGTAATGTCAGAGGATTCCAGGTTTGACTCCTGGCTGGCTTGAGAAAAGAAAAAGAAAGAAAACAGTAACAGATGTGGTAGATATAAACTGAACTGTATCAATAATTGCTTTAACAGTCAATGGTCTAAGAGCACTAATTAAAAGATAGAAATTGTCAGAGCAGATCAAAACACAAGGTCCAACAATATGGTATCTGCAAGAAAGCCACTTCAAATATGAAGACACATGTAATTTAAAACTAAATGAATAAAAATATACCATGCTCACATTAATCAAAAGGAAGTAGGAACACTATTACTCACTTCTGACAGAACAGACATCAAAACAGGAAGAGTTATCAGGAATGAAGGACATTACATAATGATAAAGGGGTCATTCTCTAAGACATGTGTATATGACTAACACTGTCAAACTACATGGAGAAACAGGTGAGCCTACTTATAGTTGGGGACTTCAACACCCCTTTATCAGCTGAACAGATCCATGAGGCAGCAAATCAGTAAGGATATAGTTGAGCTCATCACCTCCATCAAGCAACTAAATATAATGAGCATCTACAAATACTTTAGACAAAAACAACAAAATATGCATTCTTCTCAAGTTTACACAGAACAGTCACCATAAAACACACCAAATTATAGGTATTGTTTTGAAAAGGCAAAAAAGTGTGAAGACAGTATTTAACACAAAAAAGTATCTTTTTTTAAATCAGTGCCTTGATTCTCTAAAATAGTTTGGATGACCTGAATAAAGAGTCAATACAACTCTATGAAAATACCAATGGCATTTTTCAGAGAACTAGAAGAAAGAATCCAAAAATTTACATGGAACCATAAAAGAACCCACAAAGCAACAACCATTTTGAGAAAGAACAACAAAATTGAAGGTATCAAGCTACCTGATATCAAATCAATTCATTATGCTAAGTGAAATGAACCATTCAGAGAAAGACAAATACCATAATTTCACTCATTTGTGGAATCTAATGAACAAACTGAACAAACAGGAAAATGAGGACTCATAGATGGGGATCAGGATGATTGCTCAGGGGTGGGGGGAGGTTAGGACATGGAAGGACTGAGCAAAAAGGAAAAAAGACTCGTGGACACGGACAACAGTGTGGTGATTGCTAGAGGGAGAAGGATATAAGGTGACAAAATGTTAATGGAAAAAAAATACAGTGAAGATTAAATTTAAAAAATTATACTACAAAGACACAGTAATCAAAACAACATGGTGCTGGCATTAAAACATACATATAGATCAATGAAACAAAATAAAGAACCCAGAAATAAACCCATGCCTATGTCAACAATTAAAATTTGACTAAGAAGGCAAGAACATACGATGGGATAGAGTGTCTAGTCAATAAATAGCATTGGGAAAGTTGGGCAGACACATGCAAAAAACAAACAAACAAACAAACAAAAACACAAAAACAGCCACCCTGGCCAGGTAGTTCAGATGCTTAGAGCACTGACCTTATATGCCAAGGTAGTGGGTTCAACCTCTGGTCAGGGCACATACAAGAATCTTTCTCTCTCTCTCTCTCTCTCTAAAAAAAAAAAAAAAAAAAAAAAAAAGAAGTAAATAAATGACCACCACCACCACAATAACTGTACGGTGAGAATGAATCATAATTATACAAAAAAAAAAAAAAAAGAAAGAAATTAGACTACCTTCTCACACCATATTCAAGAATAAACTCAACATGAATTAAAGACTTGAATATAAGACATGAAACCATAAAACTCCTAGAAGAAACCAGAGCCAATAAAAATCTCTGATATTTCTCTTAGCAATATTTTTTCTGATATATTTCCTAGGGCAAGGGAAACAGAAAAAACAAACAAACAAATGGGACTACATCAAATTAGAAAGTTTTTGCACAGTAAAGGAACCATCAAAAAAGTGAAAAGACAACCTGCTGAATGGAAGAAGATATTTGCCAATGATGTATCTCATAGAGTTAATATCCAAAATTTATAAAGAACTCATATAACTCAACATAAAAAACAAACAAACAAAAAAAACAATTAAAAAATGGGCATAAGACCTGAATAGATACTTTTCAAAACAGGAAATGGCCAGTAGAACTCACACCTGTCAAAATGGCTATCATCAATAAATCAACAAAAAACAAGTGTTGGTGAGGATGGGGAGAAAAAGAGAATCTTTGTGTCCTGTTGGTGGGAATGCAGTTTGGTGCAGCCACTATGAAAAACAGTATGGAGGGTCCTCTACAAATTAAAAATGGAACTATCTTATGACTCAACAGTTCCACTTCTGGGTATGTATTCCAAGAAACCCAAAACACTAACTCAAAAAGACATATGCAGCCTTATGTTCACCACAGTGTTGTAATAGCCAAGATATGGAAGCAACCAAGTGCCCAACAACAGACAAGTGAATTAAAAAAAAAATGTGCTGGTACATATATACAGTGGAATATTACTCGGCCATAAAAAAGAATGAAATCTTAACCATCTGTGACAGTATGGATAGGCCTAAAGGGTATTATGGTTAAGAAAAGGCAGACATAGAAATACAAATATTATGACTTCACTTATATGTGGAATCTAAAAAACACAATGAAGAAACAAAAAAGAAACAGACTCAGATACAGAGAACAGACTAGCATTTGCCACAGGGGAGTGGGGGGGCTGGCATACTGGGTGAAAAAAGTGAAGTGATTAAGATGTAGAAATTGGTAGTTACAAAACAGTCACGGGGAAGTAAAGTTCAGCATAGGGAATATCGTCCATGATATTGTAATAACTATGTATAGTGCCCAATGGGTACCTGAATTATCAAAGGATCACTGTAAATCATATAACTGTCTAACCACTGTGCTATACATCTGAAACATAAATATTGAATGTCAAATGTAACTGAAAAAAATTTTAAACTTGCTATTAATAAACACAATGTCTTTCTATTTAATTAGGTCTCTTTTAATATCTTTTAGGAGAAATTCTAATATTATCCAATATAGATCTTATGTACCTTTTGTTAGACTTATCCCTTGATACTTTAGTTTTTTCTGCTTTTAAAAATGGTTATCTTAAAGATTTTTTTCCTGTGATTTCAACATCTCTCTTGTTCTATCTCTTTTTCATTAATGTACAACATATATGCAGTAAACATTTAAATATGAAGTGACAGCTTGATAATTTTTTGTATGTATGTACCTGCCACCCAGATAATTTTTATGTGTTTCAATGCCACCCAGATCTAAATACACAATTCCTCCTATACCTGAGAAGACCTCTTCTGTCCCTTCCCACTCAATACCACCACGTGGACCCACTAGAGGTAACCACTACTCTTATTTCACCATTAGATTAGTTTGCCTGTTTTTGAAATGGTTATAAATGAAATTATTTGGTGTGACTCTCTTGGGTGACATGATACACGTTAACGAAGTGAAGGATAAAAATCATACGACCATCTCAATATATATAGCAAAAGCATCTGGCCCTGACCAGCATGGCTCAGTTGGGTGGGCACTGTCCTGAAAAGGGAAAGGTCGCTGGTTCAAATCCTGGTCAGGGCACATGCCTGTGTTCTAGGTTTGGTCCCTAGTCGGGGAGCATATGAGAAGAAACCTATTGATGTTTCTCTCCCTTTTTCTCTCCCCCTTTTCCCTCTCTCTAAAAAATACAAATAAAATCCTTTTTTAAAAAGATATGGTAAGATATAACACCCATTTATGCTTTAAAAAACTCTCAATAAAATGGGCACAGAAGGAAAGCACCTCAACATAGTAAAGGCTATATATGACAAACCCACAGCTAAAGTTTTACTAAACAGTGAAAAACTGAAAGCTTTTCCTCCAAGATCAGGAACAAAACAAAAATGAACACAACGCTGTTACTCAATAGAATACTAGAAATCCTAGCCAGAGAAGTCAAGCAAGAAAAAGAACTAAAAGGCACTCCAAGTTATAAACGAAATAAAAGTATCACTATTTGCAGATCATAAATTTTATATATAGAAAACCCTAAAAACTCCTCCCCAAAACTATTAGAATAAACAAATATAGTCAAGTTGCAGGACACAAAATCAATACACAAAATCTGTTGTTTCTATATACAAACAATGACTATCAGAAAGAGAAATGAAGAAAACAATCCCATTTATAATCACAACAAAAAATCTAACATCTAGAAATATATTTAACAATGGAGGTGAAAAACCTATACGGTGAAAACTACAAGATACTGCTGAAATACAGTGAAGACAGAAATGGAAAAATACTCCATGTTCATGGCTTGGAAGAATTAACACTGGTAAAACGGTCCTTACTATTCAAAGCAATTTACAGATTCAATGCAATATTTATCAAAATTCCAATGGCATTTTCCACAGAAAGGGAACAACAACAAAAAACCTCCTCAAATGTGTATGGAACCACAAAAGACCCTGAACAGCCAAATCCTAAGAAAGAAGAACAAAGCTGGAGATATCATACTCCCTGTTTTTAAACTACACTACAAAGGTACAGCAATCAAAACAATGTGATAATGGCAGAAAAACACACACAATGAAAACAGAACTGAGAATCCAGAAATAAATCCACACATATATGGACAAATAATTTATGACAAAGGATCCAGGAATATACAATTGATAAAGAAAAGCCTCTTCAATAAACAGCGTTGGGAAAACTGGATAGCCACATGCAAAAGAATGAAATTAGGCCACTATCTTACATTATATACAAAAATTAACTCAGAATGGATTAAATACTTAAATATAAGACCTGAAACAATAAAATACATAGAAGAAAAGCACAGGCATTAAGTTTCTGGACAATGGTCTTAGTGGAATTTTTGTCAATTTGACCTCAAAGGCAAGAGAAACAAAAACAAAAACAAACAAATGGGACCACACCAAACTAAAAAGGTTCTGCACAGAAAAAACATCAACAAAATGAAAAGGTAACCAACCAAATGGTAAGATATTTGCAAATGATATTTCCAATAATGAGTTAATATTCGAAATACGTAAAGAACCCATTAAACTCAACAAAAAAAAAACAACCTGATTTAAAAATGGGCAGAGGACATGAACAATTTTTCCAAGGAAAACAAACACAGGGCCAACATACACAAGAAAAAAATGCTCAACAGCACTAATTGTTAGGTAAATGCAAATCGAAACCACAATAATATTGCTTCACAACTATTAGAACGGTTATTATCAGAAAGGCAAGAAATAACAAGTATTGAAGAGGATGTGGAGAAAGGAGAACCCTCATACACTGCTGGTGGGATTGTAAACTGGTATAGCTACTATGAAAAACATTATAAAGGTTCCTCAAAGAATTCAAAGTACAACTACCATATGATCCAGCAATTCCGCTTCTGGGTATCTATCCAAAGAACATGAAAACACTAAATCAAAAAGATCTGTGTACTCGTATCTTCACTGCAGCTTTATTTTTAACAGCCAAAATATAGAAACAAACTAAGTGTCCATCAATGAATGAATGGATAAAGATGTGGTACACATATACACAAACACAAATGAAATACTTGGCTATAAAAAAGATACCATATTGTCATTTGCAATAACATGGATGAGTCTTGAGGGTATTATGCTAAGTGACATAAGTCAGACAGGAAAGGACAAAAACTATAGATTTCACTCATATATAAAACAAAAAAGAAACAAATGAACAAATAAAACAAAAACAAACTCAGAAACAGACAATAGAGTGGCCCTTATTAAGGGAAAGGAGGTTGAGGGGAGGGTGAAATAAAGGGGGTTGAATATATGGTGACAGATGAAAACCAGGTTTTGGTGGTAAGCATGCTATTGTGTATACAGAGATTGAATTATAATGATGTATACCTGAAACTTACATGTTATTACCCAATGCTGCTATAATAAAGGAAATTAAATTTCATTAAAAAATAGTAATACTGTACCAATTTTCCCTATCAAAATTATATAAGTATTTCATTTGCTTTACAATTTCACTAATATTCAGTACTGTTCTTTTCATTTTAGTCACTGTGGTATGAAGTGGAATCTCATTACAGTGTTAATTTGCATTATTCTAATAGGTAATTACATTGAGAATCTTTTCCAATGCTTACTGGTCACTTGGATAATTCTCACTTGTGAGGTAATCATGGAAGTCTTTGGGGAAAAAAGTGATTTGTAGGAGTTTTAACAATATATTCTGGATTTTAGTCTTTTGTCAAATTTATGTATTGCAAATACTCTCTTCCACTCTATGGTTTGACCTTCCACTCTTCATTGTACCTTTGATTGACCAAATGTTTTTAATTGTCATGAAGACAAAATTATTAATTTTTTATGGTTAATGCTTTCTTGTATCCTATTTAACAAGATCATTAAGAGATTTTCTTCAAGAAGCTTTGTTATTTTACCTTTCACATTAAGGTCTTCGATCCATCTCAAATTAATTTTGAGAATGATAGAGGGGACATAGTACCCTAGGAATTACAACACATTACTAACCAATCTAAAGTAATATATTACCTTTCTATTGAAGTTAAGAAACTGAGAATTTAAATCTGTTTACATAGCTTCCAATCTAAAAAGATACTTTCATATAATTTTACGTCTTAGCTTAGCCCTGAAAACCCTATTGTATTTGTTTTATACAATTAGTTTTGTTCCATTTATCTGCATATTTATAAAATAACTCCTTTGCTTCTTAATCTTCCTTATATCATAAGTTTCCATCTGGGATCATTTTCCTACAGTTTAACTGAGGTACACCACTTAGAATTTCTTTAATAAGTATTAAATGATGAAAAATGTTTTTGCCTAAAATCATTTTTGTTTCATTCGTGAAAGGAATTTTCATGGGGCATAGAATTCTAGGTAAACAGTTACCTTCTTTCAGCATATTGAAAATGTTTTAATACATGTCCTTCATTGTTGGAAGAAATCATAATGGAAATTTAAAAATACTTGATATAGTTGATAATAATGTAATTACATATAAAACCTATGTGTCGGGAGTGGGACTTGTAACTGTGACAGAAACTAATCATTGCAGCCACTATGATCACTGAGGCCTAGGAAGAAATATACAGGGGGGTTAAGCAAATAAGTAAATATATTAAGGATAATGGGAGCCAGGTTTCTTAATATCAGGGAAGTGAGTTACAAATATAAAAAGGGGAAAGGCTAGAATAATCCTATGGTACTGGAATGAAATTGGATGTACCAGTGTAAAATCATACAGTTCTTACACTTCTTGATATTGATAAATAAGAAAAATGGCATATAGAAAGGGAGAAGTTGTATGTGTAATTACATATATATACAAATTATTTGCTGAGAGGGTCTAAAAGCACTGGTGTCTCAGTATCAATAAGCATACCTAGCATACAGATTTTGGTTCCTAAATACCAGTCTTTGCCAAAAGGAATCAGCTCTTGGAGAAATGGTGACTCCAGGGTTGGTGAAGAGAAAATACAAGATCTGCCTGGAATACCTTCTTCCACCACAAAGTGAATAAGTGCTTCAAGAATAATGGAGACACATCAAAAACACACAGAAGCTAGCTTAAAAGGGCTCTCCCTGGCAGTGTGGGATAATTTGGGTATCAAAATAAACCATAACAGCAATAGATTATAGTCTTTGACTAAAAGAAATAGCCAAGAGTCCACACTAATTTAAATAAATATATGGAGAGAGTGGAAACCTCTAACTTACAGAATTCCAAGTACTGTTAAAGGACTAGTAAAATTTTTTTTAAATCTTCTAATTACACCTATCTTATTAATAAATGATTCAGTTCAAATAATCAATAGATGCTAAATTAGATAGGTAAAAGTTTAATAACAAGATACTTACATTGTCTCAAAGTATCTCTCCCTCATTACTTATTGATATGTGTGACACAATTACAAAATAACTTTGAAGTGGAGAACACTTACCATCTTATCAAGATACCATCTTAAGTATAACAAGTCAACATTATCAGTAATGGGACAAATCAACAAAATATATCTCCTAATATGATATACCAGGAAAAGCACATCATCACTTCTGTGGTGTTCCTACAGTAAAACTAAACTTGAATCTAACCATGACAGAACATCAGACAAATTTAATTTGAGGGACATGCTACAAAGTAATTGGGCTCTAAAAGCAATAAAAATTTTTATATTGAAAGAACCTAAAGAATATGACAACAAAATGAAACACTGAAATAATTATAACAGGTTTTCACATACATGAATATTTAGAGGATGTTCAAAAGCTGGATGTGACAAGGGACAATTCTTCATCGTGTAAGACTATCCCATGTATTGCAGAACTTCTAGTATCTCTGACACTTACCTACTACATGCCAGGAGCAACCCTCCATTACCATGATGACCAAAACAACCCACATACATTTCCAAAATATGCCTTTGGGAGACATTTACTGCCCCTAAAAAGAAGTACAGCCCTCCTCAATCTTGTCTTCCCTCTTTCAGTATCTCCTTAACTATGCTGGTCTCCTTACTATCCTTTAACACATCAGGCACACTCTAACCTCAGGGACTTTGTACATGCTATTTCTGTCTGGAATGCTCTTGCTAATGATATGCAAATGACTTATTTTTCTCACCTTCTTTAGAAATTTGATCCAATATTTCCTTCTCAGGTCTTTCCTTGACTCTTCTGCTTTGTTTCCCTGGCATCCTACTAACTGACATATATTTTACTTATTTATTTGGTGGCTATCTGTACCCTCTCACTTGAATGTAAGCCTCAAAAGGAAACACTTTCTGTCTATTTTGTTCAGTGATATGTCCTCAGCAAATAGACTGGCACATTAAGCATCCAATAAGCATTTTTAGAATGGATTAATAAATTTCCAATATTAGGGGAATGACTGAAGTGTTATATTTATACTATGAAATATTATATGCCTACATAAAATTATACTTCTAGAGTAGTTTTAAGGGGAAATAGTAATATATTTAAGTTTAAAGAGAAGCATCCAAAAATATACACAGTTGTGGTCAATGTGAGTTCACTAAGAACAAGTCATACTAGACAAACTGTAGTTCATAATCACTCAAATGACAAATTGGAGGAAGTCAAATATAAAATACTGAATAGTGAAGTATTTACTGTAGTTGTCAGAAAATCTTATTAAAAAGTTTTAGACTTTCCCCCAATGATCATGTCTTAGTGAACATTTTTAGCAAATATATGGACAAAAACAGTTACTAAACACATAAATGGCATTAAGTTGGAGGGATATTTAATATAACAGAAGACCTAATTGAAATTCAAAATCATTCCAACAGTCTTGAACATTAATATGAAACCAATAAGAAGAAATACGGCACAATTTAAAAGAATTATATGCACATGATATGGGAGTAGAAATTTGGTCATTTCATGTTTTTTAAAAAACACCACAGTATGACCAGTAGAAATTATAGAATACAGTAGCGAAAAAAAGATTTATTAAATATACTTTATGCTCGTCAGGACATGTGAAATTTTGTACTTAATGTAATTTAAGACAACGTATTAAGAAGAATAGTTTTAAAAACCAGAGTCTAGCATTACGCTAAGTGAAATAAGCCAGGCGGCAAAAGATGAATACCGTATGATCTCACCTATGAGTGGAACCTAATCAACAAAACAACCAAATGAGCAAAACAGAACGAGGGACTTGGGAATAAAGAAGGAACTGACAATGACAAGGGGAGTGGGGAGGGGGATAACATGGGAAAGAAGAGGAAGGGGCAAGCAAAGGAACACGAACAGAGGACTCATGGGCATGGACAATGGGAGGGGACTGACTGTCAGAGGGATGGGACAGGGTAGGGGAGAACAATGGGAAAAAGGCAGGACAAATGTAACTGTATAACAATAAAAACAAAACAAAACTAGAGTCTACACAAAGAAAGGTAATTTGATTGCTGAGGGGTCTGAAAACATCAGCATATGATCATTAATGAAACAAGGAAATGCAGATCACTGGGAGAAATACGTACTTTTAAACAACAACAAATTATCCATTTTATTACTGGTTAATTTTTTCATAAGCATGTATGTAAACTTAAAATCCAATCTAATTTATACTTCTAAAAACTTTTCCAAAATTGCTAAGCCAAATAATTATGCCATATCTCTGATGAACTATTTTCTAAGAAACTATGAATTAGACAATAAAATCTATGCACATTACATCAATTTTTATAGGATTAATAATAATAACAGCTGCCAATTACTGAGCACTAATTAGCATATTCTATTACGCACTTTACAGACATTATTTCATGTAAGCCATACCAAAACCCTATAAAAGACAGGTATTATTACACCCTATTACTACTCATAATAGTGGACCAAATGCCCTATCAACAAGAGAATGAATAAACTATTGATATATCCATACACTGAATACAGAAATAAAAAATAAACCAGAACTATGTACATATACATAGAAAAATCTCAAAAACCTAGGACTATATGAAAAACACAATTCTCAGAATGATCTATACTATATTAATTCCACCTATTATGGAGTTCGAAACCATGGTGAACAGCAAGAAAATCAATACATGTCAAAATAAGGAGTAAAACAGTTATGACTGGGGAAGGGACACACAGGACTTCAGTGTCATTTGATAACATTCTATTTCTCAAGCTGAATGGCTTGTATGCAGGGATTAACTTTATTCCTTATATATCTTTTATATCTTCTTTTCTATGCACAAAACAGTTCACAATGGAAGGAGAACAAATACTATTAAAAAGAAAATGAGCCCTGACCAGCGTTGCCCAGTTGGTTGGGCACTGTCACTCAAAGGGAAAGGTCACCTGTTCAATTCAGGGCACATGCCTGGGTTGCAGGCCCAGTCCCTGATTGGGGTGTGCCTGAGAGGCAACCAATTGATGTTTCTCTTCCTCTCTTTCTTCCTCCCTTCCCCTCTCTCTAAGTAGTAAATAAATCTTTTTTTTTTAAGTGATTTATACATAAACTATTATAGTTCTGTGATCCTAAGCAGAAAATACATATCTGAGAATAGCTGGATTTTATCTGCATTTCCAGATATCACCCTCAAGAGAAAATACAATCGACAACAATATATTGATAAAAAAAAAAAAATGTATCTTATTTTGCAAAGGAGGTAATTTTTTTTTCAATAGATGCATTTGGAATTGATCAAAACTTACAGAATCTAATCCTTAATATTAACTTTTGCAGAATTAAGACTCCTAACACTTTAAGCCAAACACTATCAGTGACTCAGCTGGAGGCATCAAAGCCAAGGTAAGAGATCCAAATTCTACTATGCTTTCTTTAACATTTTTTCTTTTCATTTCTAAATTTTTTTTATACCTTGGACAAATCATTTTGACCAAACAACTTTGCTTTGATCTCTTCAACTTTTCTCCTGTCATCTTCATTTAATTCTGAAATGGAGTAGCCACACTCATGAGCCATATTAAACTTCAGATTCCAGGCTGTAGAGAAAGCATAAATCACCTGAGATAATACAATGCAAAAGTGATAATTTGTCAGTCATTTTAAGAGTGCAGATCGTCACTATATCTAATTTAATGCCTACCTTTTGCTTATCAAAAGTGCATGCTCTAAATTATACAACAAATTAATAGGTATTGAGAAATTGTTTCATTGAAAAGTCTGATTTTTTTAAAACCACATTCTACAGATTTTCCTCCAAAGAGGTTCCCTTAAATATGGTATTCAATCATTTTTATCATCGTCTTCTTTCAAACCAGGACAGTCCCTTTGTCTTCCCCATTAACTCCTGTTGCAGTTACTGTCACTTCCAAAAGAGCTGATATTTTAAAATAAAACTTGGGAGTTTGAAAATCAAAATATGCATAAGTAACAAAAGGAATAGTTTAGGAAGTTAATCTCAAGGAATATTCCCAGGTAGGCCTGGATTGCTTGTAAGCTGTACTTTATAATATATTCCCCACATTGTCTTACATATTTTTAATGGAATTCCACTATCAGAGATTAAAAGGATTAATATGCATTTTAAAACTTTAACTCGTTTTAGTGTAAAGTACCTTGACTAGTTTTTTCCAATGTCCACCTAAGATCTGCTCCAAGAATTTTATTTGCAAAGGAGGTGAGAAAGTATATATAGTTTTATGATGCAAAGTAATTTAGGGCAGAGCAATCTTTTTTCCTGTCTCCAAAATTAAGGGTACTATAATGGGAAGATCAGAGAAACATGAGAGCTTTAGGAACACTGTAGCTCTTTACCCTCCTCCTTCAGACATCAAAACTTACTTTTCCTAAGAGCCTAAACTCAGACTAGCATTAATAATATAATTAATACTGTGATTTAGCTACATTATTGTGGTTAAATGGGCTTACTCTGGATTGCCAGTAGAAGATGTAATCATCCTAACAATTCTACAAGAAAATAACTTTAGAATGTCAGACACTTAACTTTAAATAATTAAACTATAATGTTTGTAAGATTCACCTGCCTTTATAACAAATTATCAGTTCCTACCTCGTGCGCGTACCCGACATTCCTCTTCCTCTGCATTTCTGAGTATTTGTTTAGCATGATTCAATGAGGATTCACATTTCAGAAGGTTTTTCACATGTGCAGCCAGTGAATCTACACTACCACCACCCCCATCATCACTCTCTGATACACCCTCTTCCTCTCTGCTATCTGTCATGCTTGTCTTCGGTGAAGCATATGGAAATAAGTTTAGAAGAACATCAGAAACTGACTCGAAGGAATTACTGTCCCATGAACAGGAACTTGCATCACTACTTGAATCACTTTTTATGATAGTCATCATAGGGATAAGAATTTTATTTCCAAGGGTTCCACTACACCCTTCAGGATCAGATCTCACTACAGATCTGGCTGCTTTATATTGCCTAAGGGTTTCGTCTAATGCCACTCCAGCTTTACTTTCCACTCCCTGTATAGGACTTCTAACTGTAGTTGAACTAATAAACTCCCAATTTTCAATGCCTCTCTGGCATTTCAGATTCGTCTGTGTGCTAATATCCTTCTGTATATACTTGTTGCTTGGATTCTCCTCTGTGAATGGTTTTCTTGGAGGAAAATCCACATTGGATTCATTAGTTGTAGGCGGTTCTTTGAAGCAAACAACCTTCTTAGATTGAATAAATGAAATATCACTAACATCTCTGAAAGGTACAAGGGGAGCAGGGAAATTGCATCGTTTCAGTGCTATATTTTCTGCCTCCATTAAAAGTGTCTGAATCTGTTTAAGAGTTTTAGAACTATTATCTGTGTACTGGAATTCCTCAGAGCCAACATCTTCAAAACCTGAAGGTTCTGGCTTATTTACAACAACTCTACCATCAGCTTGAGAATTTAAAGGCATATTGTTTGAGATTATACTAGAGTTAGAAGAATCCATATTATCTATTAGTCTCTGGACATGGTCTGAAACAAGTTTGGGCTTCTCACTATGTGAGTAAGTACCAGGATGAACTGTTGATAACCCAGTAATCTGATTGACTTGCCCAAGACCACTTGAGAACTTCACAGAATCTTCAGTTAGATGTCTGTCTGGCAAATCCTGTTGATAGACTGTATTTGGTTTTTCTCTGTGTGAAAAGAAACTAGGAGGAGCTGTTGGTAATATGGTTTTCTGGTCATCTGGTTCAGGAATTGTTGATACCTTCAGTACATCTTCAGTTAGATGTTTCTCTGGCAATTCCTGTGGAGATAAAATATTAGATTTCTCTCTGTTTGAATAGGAACTAGAAATAGGTACTGGTATCCCAGAATTCATGTCAGTTGGTTCAGATGAAGCCTTCAGAATATCTTCTCTATGATGTCCACCTGCCGAATGCTGTTTCAAGAAAATACCGGGTTTTACTCTCTGAGAATAAGAGTTACGAAAAACTGTCAGTAACGGAGTCTTCTGGTTGTCTGGTCCAACCACAGTTAAATTCTTGGGCTTCTCTCTATGTGGGTGGGAAGTAGAGGGAGCTGTTGGTAACTCAGGCTTCTGGTCATCTGGTAAAACTGTAGTTGAAATCTTGGGTTTCTCTTTAAGGGAGTAAGAACTAGAAGGTCCTACTGGTATCTCTGTCTTCTGGCCAGCTGGTCCAGGAAGGGCAAAAACTTTTAAAGCTTCTTCATTAGTATCTGGCAACGCATACTGGTAAAAGACACCACCCTTCTCTCTATATGAGTAGGAACCTGAGGGGACTACTCGTATTCCAGTCTTCTGGTCAGCTGGTCCAGCAACAGCTGAAATTTCCAAAGTTTTTTCAGTAATATCTGGAAACTCTTTCTGGTAAGAAGAGATGGAGCTCTCTCTATGTGAATAAGAAGAAGAGGGCACAATTCGTTTATCGGTCTTCTGGTCAACTGGTCCAGGAACTGCTAAAAGTTTTAAAGAGTCTTCATTATGATCTGGCAACTCTTGCTGATAAGAAATGGGTTTCTCTTCATGAGAGTACGAAGTAGAGGTTACAAATGCTATCCCCGTTTTCTGGTCAGGTGGTCTGGAAACCCCTAAAGCTTTTAAAGCCTCTTGAGTAAGATCCTGCTGGTAAGGAATGATGGGCTTCTCTCTATATGAATAGGAACTAGATGGTACTGTAGGTATCCCAGTCTTCTGGTCAGCTGTTCCAGGAACACCTGAAGCTTTCAGAGCCTCTTCAGTTAGATGACTACCTGGCAACTCCTGTTGGTAAGAAATAATAGGCTTTTCTCTATGTAAGTAAGAAGTAGAGGTTGCTGTTGTTTTTCTGGTATTCTGGTCACCTGGTAGAGGGATAGCTGAAACTTTCAAAGCCTCTTCAGTTAGCTGACTATCTGGCAAGGCCTGTGGGTAGAAAATAAAGGGCTTCTCTCTTTGAGAGTAGGAAGTAGAGGATACTGTAGGTATCCCAGTCTTCTGCTCAGGTGGTCCAGGAGAAGCTGAAACATTCAGAGCCTCTTCTGTGACATGTCTACCTGGTAAGGCCTGTTGGTAAAAAATAACAGACTTCCCTCCAATTGAGTAGGCACTTGTAGGTACTGTTGGTATTCCAGTCTTCTGATCACCTGTTCCAGGAGTGGGTGAAACTTTTGGAGCCTCTTCAGTTAGGTGACTATCTGGCAACTCTTGATAGTAGAAAATACTGGAATTTTCTTTATGTGAGTAGGAACCAGAAGGTTCTGATGATAAACCAATCTTCCGGTCAGCTGGTCCAGGAACAGCTGAAACTTTCAGATCCCCTTCAGGTAAATGACTCTCTGTCAAGCCCTGTGTGTAGAAAATAACAGGCTTTTCTCTATGTGAGTAGGAACCAGAAGGTTCTGATGGCAACCCAATCTTCTGGTCAGCTGGTCCAGAAACAGCTGAAGCTTTTAGAGCCTCTTCAAGTAGGTGACTGTGTGGTAATGCCTGTGGTGAGATAAAAATATGCTTCTCTCTCTGTGGGTAGGAAGCAGAGGGTACTGTTGGTATCCCAGTCTTCTGGTCACCTGGTCCAGAAGTGATGGAAACTTTCAGGGCCTCTTCAGTGAGGTGAGTGTCTGGTAAGGCCTGTGGATAAAAAATAATGGGCTTCTCTGTATGTGAGTAGGAACCAGCAAGTTCTGATGGCAATCCAGCCTTCCGGTCAGCTGGTCCAGGAACAGCTATAACTTTCCGATCCTCTTCAGGTAAATGACTCTCTGTCAAGCCCTGTGGGTAGAAAATAACGGGTTTTTCTCTATGTGAGTAGGAACCAGAAGGTTCTGATGGCAACCCAATCTTCTGGTCAGCTGGTCCAGAAACAGCTGAAGCTTTTAGAGCCTCTTCAAGTAGGTGACTGTGTGGTAATGCCTGTGGTGAGATAAAAATATGCTTCTCTCTCTGTGGGTAGGAAGCAGAGGGTACTGTTGGTATCCCAGTCTTCTGGTCACCTGGTCCAGAAGTGATGGAAACTTTCAGGGCCTCTTCAGTGAGATGAGTGTCTGGTAAGGCCTGTGGATAAAAAATAATGGGCTTCTCTGTATGTGAGTAGGAACCAGCAAGTTCTGATGGCAATCCAGCCTTCTGGTCAGCTGGTCCAGGAACCGCTATAACTTTCCGATCCTCTTCAGGTAAATGACTCTCTGTCAAGCCCTGTGGGTAGAAAATAAAGGGCTTCTCTCTATGAGAGTGAGAAGTAGAGGTTATTGCTGAAATCCCAGACTTCTGTTCAGTTGGTCCAGGAACAGCTGAAACTTTCTGAGCCTGCTCAGTTAAATGACTGTCTGGCAACTCCTGTTGGTAGAAAATACTGGGCTTCTCTCTATGTGAGTTGGAACTAGAGGGTACTGTTAGTGTACCAGTCTTCTGGTCACCTGGTCCAGGAACAGATGAAACTTCCAGAGACTCTTCAGTCAGATGACTATCTGGTAACGCCTGCTGATAAAAAATACCTAGCTTCTCTTCAAATGAATAGGACCCAGAGGATCCTGAGGGTATCTCACTGTTCTTCTCAGCTGGTTCCAGAACAGACTGAACTTTTAGAGCCTCTCCTGTTAGATGACTATCTGGAAACTCCTGCTGGTAAAAAATAATGGGTTTCTCTCTATGTGAGTAGGCACTATAGGGTACTGTTTGTAGTCCAGTGTTCTGATCAGCTGGTTCAGGAATAGGTGAAATTCTCTGAGCCTGTTCAGTTAGATGACCGTCTGGCAACTCCTGCTGATAGAAAACACTGGTCTTCCCTCTATGTGAGTAGGAAGTAGGGGGTAACACTGGTATCCCAGTCTTCTGTTGAGCTGGTCCAGGGACACCTGGAACTTTCTGAGCCTCTTTAGTTAAGTGGCTAACTGGTAACTCCTGTTGGTAGATAATATTGGGCTTCTCCCTATGTGAGTAAGTAGAGGTTACTGTTGGTATTCCACTCCTCTGGTCAGCAAGTCCAGGAGGTGGTGAAACTTTCAGAGCCTGTTCAGTTAGATGACCTTCTGGCAATGTCTGTTGATAGAAAATATGGGGTTTCTCTCCATGGGAGTAAGAAGCAGAGGTTCCTGTTGGTATCCCAGTCTTCTGATCAGTGAATACAGAAAAAGGTGGAGCTTGCTGAGACTGTTCAGAGAGATGACTATCCCTTGGCTCTTGCTGGTAGAAAATAGTGGCCGCCTCTCTATGTGAGTAAGACGTAGAGGTTACTGTTGGTATTCCACTCCTCTGGTCAGCAAGTCCAGGAGGAGGTGAAACTTTCAGAGCCTGTTCAGTTAGATGACCTTCTGGCAATGTCTGTTGATAGAAAATATGGGGTTTCTCTCCATGGGAGTAAGAAGCAGAGGTTCCTGTTGGTATCCCAGTCTTCTGATCAGTGAATACAGAAAAAGGTGGAGCTTGCTGAGACTGTTCAGAGAGATGACTATCCCTTGGCTCTTGCTGGTAGAAAATAGTGGCTGCCTCTCTATGTGAGTAAGAAGTAGAGGTTACTGTTGGTATTCCACTCCTCTGGTCAGCAAGTCCAGGAGGAGGTGAAACTTTCAGAGCCTGTTCAGTTAGATGACCTTCTGGCAATGTCTGTTGATAGAAAATATGGGGTTTCTCTCCATGGGAGTAAGAAGCAGAGGTTCCTGTTGGTATCCCAGTCTTCTGATCAGCAAATACAGAAACAGCTGCAGCTTTCTGAGACTGGTCAGAGAGATGACTATCTCTCAGCTCTTGCTGGTAGAAAATAGTGGCCTTCTCTCCATGTGAGTAAGATGTAGAGGTTCCTGTTGGTATCTCAGTCTTCTGATCAGCAAATCCAGAAACAGCTACAGCTTGCTGAGACTGGTCAGGTAGCTGAGACTCTGGCAACTCTTGCTGGTAGAAAAGACTGGGCTTCTCTCTATGTGAGTAAGAAGCAGAGGACACTGTTGGTATCCCTGTTTTCTGCTCAGTGGATCCAGGAGCAGCTGAAACTTTCAGAGCCTGTTCAGTTAGATGACTTCCTGGCAATGCCTGTCGATAGAAAATATGGGGTTTCTCTCCATGAGAGTAAGATGTAGAGGTTCCTGTTAGTATCCCAGTCTTCTGGTCAGTGAATACAGAAACAGCTGCAGCTTGCGGAGACTGGTCAGGTAGATGACTCTCTGGCAGCTCTCGCTGGTAGAAGAGACTGGGCTTCTCTCTGTATGAGTAAGAAGTAGAGGACACTGTTGGTATCCCTGTTTTCTGCTCAGTGAATCCAGGAACAGCTGAAACTTTCAGAGCCTGTTCAGTTAGATGACTTTCTGGTAATGTCTGTCGATAGAAAATATGGGTTTTCTCTGCACGTGGGTAAGAAGTAGAGGATACTGTTGGTATCACAGTAACTTGATCAGCTGGTCCAGGAGTGGCTGAAACTTTTAGAACCTGTTCAGTTAGATGGCTGTCTGGCAGTTGTTGCTGAGAGAACACAACGTGCTTCTGTCTGTGTGAAAAGGAACTAGAAGTTTCTGTTGTTTTCTCACTCTTCTGGTCAGCACGACCAAGAACAGCTGAAACTTTTGGAGGCTCTTCAGTTTGATCACTATCTGGCAATACCTGTTGGTAGAAGATACTATGTTTCTCTCCAAGTAGGTAGGAACCTGGGGAAACTGTAGGTAAGCTGGTCTTTTGGTCTATAGGTCCAGGAACAGCTGAAACTCTTAAAGCTCCTTCAGATAGATGATTGTTTCTCAAGGGCTGTGGGTAGAAAATACCAGGCTTCTCTCTTAATGAATAGGAACTAGAGGGTAGTGTTGATATCCCAGTCCTTTGGTCAGCTAGTTCAGGAACAGCTAAAACTTTTAGTGCCTCTTCAGTTACATGACCATCTGCCAATAACTGTTTGTTGAGACTGTCGGTATGTAGACCAAGAGTATTCTCCACAGAAGATCTTACAGCCAACTGAGGAAAGTCCTCTGGGGTCAAGGGTAAATAAGATCCAATATCTGAATCTCCAGAAGTGGTAGTGAAGCCTGCTTTCAAATTGGATTGAGTAATTTCAGTTATGCCTCCTTCAGAAATGTCTCCTAAAAGAAAAGAATTTTTTTAATACTTATGATAGTATATACTTTTTGAATTAAAAAATATTTCTTTTATTCATTAAAGGAAACCAAGCATTCCCTCCTTGATACTTTACACTCTAGAAAGGAATCCTACAGAAATAGTCATCAAAGGACACAAATATTTACACTGAAAGATATTTATTACAAAGCGGTTTAAAGCAGCAATCTAATATGTAAATAATTTAAATAGTCAACTACAGAACAAAAAATTAAAAATAGCAGTATAGGCCCTGGCCAGGCATATAATTTGGTTACTGCATTGTCCCAATACACCAAGGTGGTGGTTCAATCCACAGTCAGGGCACATATAAAGATTCTCACCCCCCACCCCCGTCCCCCTCTCTCTCTCAACTCAGGAAATAAAAAATTAAAATTAAAGAATAGCAGTATAACCATTTCATAAAACATTATGCAAAACTTTAGGTTATTTTTAAAGAATTTTCAGCATGGTACGAAAATGTTGTCTACTCTGGGATTTGATTTCATACTACTTATAAGCTAACAAGGTAACCTGTTACTGTGTCACATATGTTGGCATAAAATATGACACTCCTCCCTCAATCAAGACAAAATATTTTACTCCATGGCATAGCAAAGGATCATCAACTTATTTTCATGGGTTGCCTTTCTCCCAAGTAATATAACGGAAGTGAGATATGGTCCAGGTGGATGCCATTTTAAAAAGTGTGCCCATAGGACTTCCAGCCAAGATGGAGGTGTAGATAGTTACACTTTGCCTCCTTGCACAACCAAAGGACTACAAAAAATTTAAAAACAAAAAATTATCAGAACTGCCAGAAAATTGAACTGTATAGAAGTCTGACAACTAAGGAATTAAAGAAGAAACATTCATCCAGACAGATAGGAGGAATGGAGACTGGCAGCTGGGGTGGAGAGGGCACACGGCAAGGCAGCAGTTGAAGGAGCGGGTGGGTGAAGTGGCAGCTGGCAGAACTGGTGGTCCCAAGTTTGCATATGGATAAATCAGAGGAACAGCTAGGGGGTGAGACAGACTGTGCAATGCAGGGTTCCAGTGCAGGAAAAGAAAGCCTCAAAATCTCTGGAGGTAAAAACCTGCAGGCGCTGCAGCAGCAGGAGAAACTCCCAGCCCACAGGAGAGTCTGTTGGAGAGGCATACACAAACCCACCCACTTGTGAGTCAGCACCAGAAGGGCCCAATTTGCTTGTGGGTAGTGGGGGAAGTGACTGACCCAGCTGAGAGCCAAGAAAGCAGCATTGTTCCCTCTGGGACCCCTCTCCCACAAACAGGGTCACAATTCAGTGACCTGGGTTGCCCGCCCTGGCTAATACCTAAGGCTCCACCTCTTCCAACATAACAGGCATGCTAAGACAAAGAAATCTGGCCCAAATGAAAAAACAGATCAAAGCTCCAAAAATACAACTAAGCTGAACATATAGCCAACCTATCAGATGCACAGTTCAAAACACTGGTAATCTGGATGCTCACTGAATTGGTTGAGTAAGGTCACAAAATGGAGGAAAAAATGAAGGCTATGCAAAGTGAAATAAAGAAAAATATACAGGGAACCAATAGTAAAGAGAAGGAAACCAGGACTCAAATCAATGACTGGGAGCAGAAGGAAGATACAAACATTCAACCAGAGCAGAATGAAGAAACAAGAATTCAAAAAAATGAGGAGAAGCTTAGGAACCTCTGGGACAACTTTAAACAATCCAACACCCAAACCATAGAGTTGCCAGAAGGAAAAGAGGAAGAGCAAGAAATTGAAAACTTATTTGAAAAAATAATGAAGAACTTCCCCAAACTGGCCAAGGAAACAAACTTCCAGGAGATCCAGGAAGCTCAGGGAGTCCCACAAAAGTTGAACCCAAGGAAGCAAACACCAAGACACATCATAATTAAGTTACTCAGGATTAAAGATAAGGAATCTTAAAAGTAGCAAGAGAAAAGGAGACAGTTACCTACAAAGGAGTTCCCACAAGACTATCTATCAACTGATTCCTCAAAAGAAACCTTGCAGGCAAGAAGGGCTAGAAACAAGTATTCAAAGTGATGAAAGGGAAGGACCTACATCCAAGATTACTGTACCTAGCGAAGCTATCATTTAGAATAGAGGACAGATAAAGTGCTTCCCAGATAAGGTAAAGCTGAAGGAGTTCACCATCACCAAGCCCTTATTATATGAAATCTTAAAGGGACTTATCTAAGAAAAAGATAAAAAACTATGAACAGTAAAACAGATGGGAGAGGTGGGGGAAGAGTGGGGGAAACGGTAGAGGGACTAAGCAGCATAAACTGTAGATACAAAATAGGCAGGGGGAGGTTAAGAATTGCATAGGAAGTGGAGAAGCCAAAGAACTTCCATGTACAACCCATGGATGTGAGCTAAGGCGGGGCCGTGGCAGGGGAATGCTAGGGGGTGGGGTGGTGTAGGGTGGAGGGAAATGAAGGGGAAAAAATGGGACAACTGTAATAGCATGATCAATAAAATATATATAGATTAAAAAAGAATAAAAGTTGCTTTCACAATACAAAGATTTTTAGTGAAAATCACGTAGTCTAATATGCCATACTCTTATATTTTTCAATGCATTTAACTATTGTTCTTAAAATTCTTTGTACTATTTCAGCATGAAATAACCAATTCGCATGGAAAAATGTTGAAATTTAGTAACTATTGTGCTGAAGTAAATTTGTGTCCATCATTCCAAAGTATTTATTCTTCTGTAAAGCAAATAATATGTATTCATTTTTTTTTTTTAGACTGACCACTAAGTATTATGTGTTGGACATTCCTGGACGTATTCATTATTCCTGTAATTTATTCTTACAGAATGCCATGCTAGGTGTGTGGGGTTTTGTGCCTTGATTTATGGAAGACTGATAAGGGTGCTCTTGGCTATATGACTACTTTACGTAATTCTTTTTCACCAAGTTTACATCTTTTTGTTCTAATTTTAACTAATGTGTATATTTTAATTATTTGTTTGGGTTCTTCATTTGTATGCTGCTGTTTGTTTTCCCTCAGTTTCTAAGCTGATTTTATTATTTTTCAGCATTTTACAGACTACTGCTCCAAGGACAAGCAGATAAGGTACTCTTCTAGGTTTTGTCAATACAGCAGTCAATGATATAGAAGAAAAAAAAAATCCTGTCCTCATGGAGCTTACAGTCTAACAAGGGAAGACAGAAAATAAGTAGAATAAATTCAAAATACATTTATTTTAAGTGAAATGATAATATGTGCTAAGAATAAGGAGAGACCAAGGTAAAAGGATATAACTATAGCAGAAAGTTTGCTTTGTCCCTAAATACAGTGGCAGAAACCATGACTAATGGGAATGGTTCAGTCAGAAGAAAAAAATAAGTGTGCCCACAATGAGATATGTATTTTTAACTATATGAAACTGTAAATCCTCTAAAAGTTACACAAGGAATGCTGAACTTAATTCTATATGGCATGTATAGTCAGTATTGTATTGCAGAAACATAGGTTCTGGGTGGGAAGGGAAATGCAAAACTGTAAGCAGAACTAACTGAACTTTCTGCAACAGAAATGTTCTGTTGCACTGTTAAACACAGTAATTCTAAATAAAAAATAGTTCTCTTAGTGGCAGTGGAAAGTAAATGACTACAATAGCAATGACAAGATTTGATAAATACTGCATTCATTCATTTGTTCATTCAAAAAAACAACTGTGTACTATGGGCCAGTCACTGTTATAGATGTAGAAAATAGGAGCAATAAATAAACACAAAGCTTACTATCTAATTATGCCTCACAAAGCTTTTATTCTTATAGGAAGAAACACAAAAAGTAAATTGGTAAAACATATGGTATATACAGCAAATATCATCTATACTTTGCAGATAGAAAAACTGACTTTCAAAGGTAATGATAAAATAGTGTCGCTCAATGTAAAGATCTTGTTAGATTCTGACTCAGTAGGTGTGGGGTGGGATCTCAAAACCTGCATTGCTAATAAGCTCTTGGGTAACACCCAATACTACTGGCCCACAGACCACATTTTGAGTAATATATATTTTCCTAGAGTTGTACTGTGAGTAAATGACAAAAACTGTCTCCTTAGCCTTCTGATTCTAACTGAAAATTCTGAACTCTTTTCACTACAACAGACTGCCGTTCTAAATCCCCTGGTGAGCTTCAAAAAGGTAGCTGAAAAAGAGAATAAAATGAGATCTGAATCATAAAGTAAAAAGGTAAAAATATCAAGAATTAACTCTTGAAGAAAACTAAAAAAAAATATGTGTACTGCACAGTAACTTTGGAAGGATATGGGTTAAGGAAATTTTTGTGAGAAAAGGCTCAAGAAATTAATAAATCAAAACAGATAAACAAACTGAACAACCAATGGGTCAAAGAAGAAATCAACAGAGAAATAAAAATACCTCAAGACAAGTGAAAATGGCAAATACAACATACTATAACTTATGGGAAGCGATCAAAGCAGTTCAAAGAGGAAAGTTTATAGAACAAATGCCTACATTGAGAAACAAAAAGAAAATCTCAAATTACCTAACTTTATACATCAAAGAACTAGAAAAAGAATAAAAAAAAGCCCAAAAGTACCAGAAGGAAGGAAATAACCACAATAAGAGCAGAAGAAATAAATGCTTACCAAAGACTGAGAAGGTCAATGAAACTAAGATATGATTCTTTCAAAAGACAAATAAATTGGACAAACCTTTGGCTAGGCTCACTTAAAAAAAAAAAAAAGACAGACTCAATTAAAATCAGAAATAAAAGAGAGGAGATCTAAGATGGTGGCAAAGTAAGTGGAAGGTACACTCACCTCCTCCCAGTATCAAACTAAAATTACAACTAAAATATGGAACAATCACCCTGAATAACCAAATGAAGACTGGCTGAAGTGAAGTCTTATAACCAAGGGTTTAAAGAAGGCACACTGAGATTTGTAGGAAGGGGAGAGATGCAAAAAGGGCTGGCCATATTCTCACGTGAAGCAGCTGAGATTCCAGAGGGATAACTCAGCTGCAAAGGTTCCCTCTTGAGGAGTGTGGATTTGAGATCCCAAGCCAAGCTCACCAGCCCAGAGCACCAGAGTCAGGAAGAAGCACCCACAGAACATCTGGCTGTGAAAATACACCATGGAGAGAAAGGAGTCTGCTAGAGACACAGAAGTCCTATTAAAGACCCAGTGCACAAAATCTCGTTCACATTCACTCACCGTAGGCTCTGGCAGAGGAAGGGCTGAAAAGATTAGAGTGGCATGATAAGACACTCGGGTTTGTGGCTCTGTGGAGAGAGCTGAAGGGACAGGGGCCAACATCCCAATGCTGAGATCCTCTCCCACATCACAGACAACTTTCTTGGATGGAGCACACCCTCTACAGTGCATCAGCCTAGGGGGATGCAACAGCCCTACCCTCTGGACTCCCTGTCCCTCCATCCTGCCTCTCCCCAGGCTGTCAGTTGTCTGGGCCTGAGCCAAAAGTCTTGGCAGTCTCAGGAGATGTCAGTGACTGAGTTATATTGCTTTGGGACGGAGGCCATTTCTCCAGCATTTCTGTGAATGACATTGGTGCCTTTCTCCTCACAGGGGATTTGCTAGACCTACCCTCTGGGCTCCCAGTGGCCCTATCCTGTGGAATGCCTGCTCCTCAGGAGGCCTGGGCAGAATTCAAGACTGACTTAGTTGTCTGGCTCTGGAGCAGAGTCCCTTCCCCTCATTCCTCCAAGATTGACCATGGCCTCCTTCATGGAAGATCCTTTAGTTCCATCCTCCTGAATCCTGGTAGCCCTGTCTTGCTAATCTCTGGCTCCTGAAAAAATCTGGGACAGACTGAGTCATGTGGCTCTAGCATAGGGGACATTTTTCCCTCGCCTGTCACACTGGTGCAGAGCCTTCCATTCACACGGCCAAATTTGGGTTTGGGCCTGGTAAACTCTGCCAGACTCACGCCGATGATTCCCTGAGACCCCAACTGACCAAATAGGTTTGCAGGCACCAGGGATAGGGCATGCGACTAGATTTGGTATACCTGGGACTTTTACTGAGTGGCCTCAGACCCACTACTAGCACTAAGGTTGAAATGGTATCGATCTGGTGAACACCACTCGCCCCTACCTGGTGACTCACTGAGAACCAACTTGAAGCCACTTGAGTACCACCAGTAGCTTTTTCAGTGATTGAGCCAAAAGGGCAGCCAGCAGGCAAAGGCATGACAAGGCGGATCACAGAGTGCCTTGGGGCTCTTGGTGACCTGATCCCAGGCTTGGTACTGATGGAAGGCTGGCCTTGATACATAGCTTGGCCCTTCCCATGCACACAAAGGCCTAACGGACATAGTCACAAACTTTGGATAGCTTTGTAGCTTGAAACAGGTTGACCAGGGCCAGTCACATGCAGTGTCTAAGAATGACCTAAAGCAGGATCCCTCCCAAGAGGCCTGGGAACAGACACACCCAGTGGCCAGCTTCAGAAAACATCAGAGCAAAATCCAATCAGCATAACAGGTGGCATATCCAAAAGGAGATCTTGGCAAGTACCAGACTCTGCAGAGATGGATTCCACTTCGCGTAGTCAGCACCTGTGCAGTAGCTCCTACACTGTGGTCTGGGTCAACCCACACAGTCAGCCACGGTGAGGATCGACCTCACACATCAGGAGGTCAATAGCAATCAAGACTCAACTACAACAGGAGGGCTCACATAACCCACACAAGAGACATTCTTGGAGCATTTGACTCAGGTGATCAAGCAGACTGTTATTACTGGGTCCCATAAGACATCTGTTACATATAACCACCCTACCAAGACTGGTAGACATAAAAGATCTACCTAATACATAGAAACAAACACCAAGAAGAGCAAGCCATATAAAGGGAAAAAGGAAATATACCCCAAATGAAAGAAAAGCAGGAATCTCCAGAAAAGGAGCTAAATGAAATAAAGGCAAGCAATTTACCAAATATTCAGTTCAAATAAATGGTTACAAGGATGCTCAAAGAATGAAGTAAGAACTTCAAGGAACTTAGAACTTCAACAGCATGAAAAAGGACACAGAAACCATAAAACCACCACCACCACCCTCCCCACCAGTCAGAAAAGAAGAATACACTAAAAAGAGTAAACAGAGAGCGGATGAAGCAGAATATCAAACCAGAGATTTGGAAAACAGGCAGCAGAAAACACCAAATTAGAGCAGCAAACAAAAATAAAAATAGAAATAAAAATAAAATAAAATGAGGTTAGTTTAAGGGATCTTTGGGACAACATGAAGTATAACAACATCTGCAACACAGGGGTACCAAAAGAAGAAGACAGAGAGCAAAGCATTGAAACTCTAGTTGAAAAAATAATGGCTGAAAACTTGCCTAACCTGCCGAAGGAAAATGACACAGAAGTCTAGTAAGCACACAGAATCCAAACAACATGAATTGAAAGAGACAAGCACCAAGATACAGCATACTAATAACAGCAAAGGTTAAAGACAAAGAGGCCATCTTAAAAGCAGTAAAAGAAAGTCAGCCAGTTACCTACACGGGAGCTCCAATAAGACTACCAGTTGTTTTCTCAAGATATATTTCGGGCCAGAAGATACTGGCATGAAATAGTCAAAGGGATGAAAAACAAGGACCTACAACCAAGGCTATTTACCCACCAAGACTATCATTTAAAATTGAGGGAAAAATACAGAGCTTTCTAGACAAGAAAAAGCTAAAGGAGTACATTACCACCAAACCAGTATTACAAGAAATGTTAAAAGGTTTTCTATAAAAACAACAAAGGAACATTATTATAAAAAATAAAATGCCAATAAATATGAACATATCAACATCTTTAAATGTACTATATTTTGCCATACATAATGTGCTTCTGTGTATAATGTGCAGCCATGTTTTTGTGTGGTTTGTACACAGGATTATTATACCCATGGAATGTAATCATTATACCCATGTATAATATGCATCCTCATTTTTCCCTCAAAAATTTGGGCAAAAAAGTGCACTCTACACACAGTAAAATATGGTAAATGACTTAAATGCTCCAACCAAAGACACAGAGTAGCTGAATAAATAAGAAACAAGACCCATTACATGCTGTCTACAAGAGGCCTACCTCAGAATGAAAGATACACACAGACTAAAAGTAAAGGAATGAAAAAAGAAAAAGCTGGGGTAGCAATACTTAAATTTTAAAAAGAAGAAAAAAAAACAGACTTGAAATAAAAAAACTATAGTTCTGGCTGGTATGGCTCAGTTGGCTGGGGAGTCATCCCATATCCCAAACAAAAGGTCACAAGTTCAATAGTCAGTCAAGGCATGTATGAGAAGACAACCTGTGGATGTGCCTGTCTCCCATTCTCTCTCTCCTCTATTCCACTAAAAGCAACATAAAAAAATGTCCTCGGGGGAGGATTAAAAAAAGGGGTTATAGTAAGAGACAAAGAAGGACATAATGATAAAAGGGTCAAGCCAACAAGAGGATATAACCCTTGTAAACACTTATGCATCCAACATAGGAGCACCTCAATATATAAATCTTGACGGACATAAAGGGGGAGACAAATAGTAATACAGTCATGTCAGGGAATTATAACACCCCATTGACATCAATGCATAGATCTTCCAAACAGAAAATCAACAAGGAAACAGCACCCTTAAATGAAATACCAGATCTCGTGAATTTAATAGATATTTTCAGAACATTTCACCTCAAACTAGCAGAATATACAATTTTTTCAAGTACATATAGAACATTTTCTAGGATAGACCACGTGTTAGGGCACAAAACAAGCCTCAATAACACTGACAGGACTGAAATCATATCAAGCATCTTCTCTGACCATAATGGAATGAAATTAGAATTCAGTTTTAAGAAAAAACTAAAAAATACACAAAGACATGGAGGCTAAATAACATGTTACCAAACAATGAATGTGCTGACAGTAAGATTAAAAAAGTAAATCAAATACCTGGTAAAGAATGAAAATCACAACACAACAACTCAACAACCTATGGGACGCTGAAAAAGCAGTCCGAAGAGAGGAATTCATAGCATTACAGGCCAAAATTAAGAAGTAAAAAAAAACTCAACCTAAATTTACATAAATGGACTAGAAAAAGCACAACAAACAAAGTCCAAGGTGGGGAGAAAGGAAATAATAAACATCAGAGCAGAAATAAAATAGACTCTTAAAAAAACAAAACAATTGATCACTAGATCAATAAAACCAAGAGCTGGTCCTTTGAAAAGATAAACAAGACTGACGAAACATTTGCCCTTGCTGATGTGGTTCAGTGGACTGAGTGCCAGTCTGCAAACCAAAGGGTCGCCAGTTCGATTCCCAGTCAGGGCACACGTCTCCACTGCAGGCCGGATCCCCAGTAGGGGGCACACGAGAGGCAACCACACAATGATGTTTTTCTCCCTCTCTTTCTTCCTTCCCCTCTCTCTAAAAATAAACAACAAAAAATCTTTAAAAAAAACCAACTTTAATTAGTCATTAAAAAGAGAGATAAGACCAAAATAATTAAAATCAGAAATGAAAGAGGAGAAATAACAACTGACACTGAAGAAATAAATATACAAGATTGTAAGAAAATATTACAAACAACTATATGCCCACAAATTGGACATTGTAGACAAAATGGATAAATTCCTAGAAACATACAATCTTCCAAAAATGAATCAGGAAGAAACAGAAAAGCTGAATAGACAGATTACAACTAATGAAATTGAAGCAGTAATCAAAAAACTCCAAAGAAACAAAAGTCCTGGACTGGATGGCTTCACAGGTGAACTTTACCAAGCATTCAAAGAAGAACTAACACCTGTTCTTCTCAAACTATTCAATTTATTCTGCGGATGGAAGGATGGTACAGTATCTGGAAACCAGTAAATGTGACACAGCATGTAAACAAAATGAAAGCTAAAAATCACATGGTTATATCAGTAAAAACAGAAAAAGTATTTATTAAAAATCCAGCACCCATTTATCATAAAAGCTCTCAGCAAAGTGGGAATAGAAAGAACATATCTCAACATAATAAATGTCATATGTGACAAACCCACAGTCAACATTATGTGGGCAAAAAATTAAAAACTTTTCCGCTAAGATCAAAAACAAGGCAAGAATTCCCACTTTCACTACTCTAGTATTGGAAGTCCTAGCCACAGCACTCAAACAAGAAGAAATAAAAAGCATCCAATTTGGAAAGGAAGAAGTAAAACTGTCATTATTTGCAAATGACATGATAATATATAAAGATTCCATCAACAGTCAACCAATTAATGGTTCTCTCTTATATCAATGTTTCTCTCCCTCCCTCTCTCCCTTCTTTTGCCTCTCTCTTAAAAAAATCAATAAGCCTATCCCCTGGTGAAAAGAAAAAGAAACCAGACCACCTTCTTAAACCATACACAAGAATAAATTCAATAGAATAAAGACTTAAATGTAAAACTTGAAATTATAAAAATCCTAGAAGAAAACATAGGCAGTAAAATCTCAAACACTGATTGTAGCAGTATTTTTTTTGATATACCTCCACTGGCAAGAAAAACAAAAGAAAAAATAAACAAGTAGAACTACATCAAACTAAAGTTTTTACACAGCAAAGGAAACCATCAGCAAAATAACAAGACAACACACTGAATGGGAGAACATATCTGTCAATGATACATCTGATAAAGGGTTATTACCCAAAATTTATAAAGAACAAACATCAAAAAAACAAATAACCCAATTAAAAAATGGGCAAAGGACCTAATAGACACTTCTCCAAAGAGGGCACATAGATGGACAATAGACGTATGAAAACATGCTCAACATCACTAATCATCACAGCAATGCAAATTAAAACCAAAATGAGCCCTGACTGGTGTGGCTCGGTGGGTTGAGAGCCAGCCTGTGAACTGAAAGGTCATTGGTTCAATTCCCAGTCAGGGCACATGCCTGGGTTGTGGGCCAATTCCTAGTTGGGAGTGTATGAGAAGCAACCAATCTATGTATCTCTCACACATTATATTTCTCTCACACACTGATGTTTCTCCCTCTCTTTTTCCCTCCCTTCCCCTCTCTCTAAAAGTAAATAAATAAAATGTTTAAAAAAACCCAAAACAACCCACAATGAAATATCACATCACACTGGTCAGAGTGGCGATCATCAATAAATCAACAAACAAGTGCTGGGAACCCTTTTGCACTGTTGGTGGGAATGCAGATTGGCACGGCCACAGTGGAAAGCAGTATGGAGATACCTCAAAAGATTAAAAATTGAACTGCCTCATGACCCAGTGATTCACTTCTGGAAATATATCCGTAAAATCCAGAACACCAATTTGAAGAAATCTATGAACTCATGTTCACCGGCATTGTTTAAATAAGCCCAGATTTGGAAGCTGCCTAAGCGCTCATCAGTCAGTGAATGGAGGAAGAAAAAACTGTAATATATTTACACAATGAAATACTACTTGGCCATAAAAAACAAACAAATTAAAAAGGAAATGTTACCTTTATTGATAGCATGAATGAACCTGGAAAGAATTGGCTAAGTGAAATAAGCCAGTCAGAGAAAGACAAATATCACGATTTCACTTACATGTGTAATTTAATGAACAAGATAAACTAACAGACAAAACAGAAACAGACTTACAGAGAACTGACTGACAGTTGTCAGAGGAAGAGCAGCTGAGTGGCTAGGTGAAAAAGGTGAAGGGATTGAGCAAAAAATAAAATTCACAGACATTGGTAACAGTATGGTGATTATGAGTGGGAAAGGGGAGTCAGGTGAGACAGAACACAGTAAAGGGGAGCCCTGACTGGTGTGGCTCAGTGGGTTTGGGCTTTGTCCCACAGGCCAAAACATTGCCAGTTCAATTTCCAGCGAGCGCGCATGCCTGGGTTGTGCACCCAGTCCCTGGCTGGGGGCATGTGACAATTAACCATCGATGTTGCCCTTGTACAACCATGTTTCTCTCCCTCCCTTTCCTTCTCTCTACAAATAAATAAATAAAAATTTAATAAATGTTTATAATTTATAAAAGAGAATAAAGAGGGGATAAATGGTGACAAAAGGATACTTAACTTTGGGTGGTGAACACACAATACAATATATAGATGATGTATCACAGCACTGTACACTTGAAACCGATATAATTTTATTAACCAATGTCACCCCAGTAAATTCAGTAAAAATTGTTTCAAAAGAAATAAAAGAGGAGACTACATATGGTACCACAGAAATATAAAAAAATCATAAGAGACTGCTATAAACAATTATATACCAACAAATTGGACAACATGGAAGAAATTAACAAAGTCCTAGAAACATACAACCTACCAAGACTGAATCATGAAGAAATAGAAAAGCTCTCAACAAACCAATTACTAGTAAGGAGATTGAATCAGTAACCTAACACCTCCTAACAAACAAATGTTGAGGACCAAATGACTTCATTGGTGAATTCTAATGAACAGTCAAAGAATTAATACCAATCTTCTTCAAAGTCTTCCAAAAAACAGAAGTGAACAATTCTGCACTCATTTTACAAGGCCAGCATAACCCTGATACCAAAATCAGACAAAGATGTCACAAGAAAAGAAAATTAAAAGGTCAATATCCCTCATGAACAAAGATGCAAAAGTCCTAAACAAAAGTATCACCAAACCAAAATCAACAATACAGCAAAGGATCCTACACCATGACCAAGTGGGATTTATCCTAGGGATGCAAGGATGGTTCAACATCTGCAAATCAATAAATCTAATACAACATATTAACAAAATGAAGGTTAGAAATCACATGATTTCAGCAGATGTAGAAAAAGCATTTAACAAAATACACCCATTTATAATAAAAACTTTCAACAAAGGGGCATAGAGGGAATAATCTCAACATAATGAATGCCATATAAGACAAACCAACAGCTAACATCATATCCAATGGTGGAAACTAAAAACTTTTCTTCTAATATCAGGAACAAAACAAGGACACCCACTCTCATACATTTTTTCCAATTCTTAAAAATCTGATTCAACATAATACTAGACATCCTAACCAGAGGAATTAGGCAAGGGGAGGAAAAAGTATCCAAATTGGAAAGGAAGAATAAATGCGTTTTATTTGCAGATGACGTGCTATAGAAAGCCCTAAAGTCTCTGCCAAAAAACTATTAAAATAAATGAATTCAGTAAAGTTGCAGGATATAAAATCAATACACAAAAATCGGTTGCATTTCTATACACTAATAATGTGTTATCAAAAAAAAAAAAATTAAGAAACAAATTCAGCCCTGACTAGTGTAACTCAGTTGGTTGAGCATTATCCCATAAAACAAAAGGTCACTGGTTCAATATCCAGTCAAGGCACAAGCCTGGGTTGCAGATTTGGCCCCCAATCAGGACACGTTAGAGAGGCAACCCATCACTGTTTCTCACATTGATGTCTCTCTCCCTTTCGTTATCCCACTCTCTAAAATCAAATAAATAAAATTATTAAAAAAAAAGAAATTCATTTGCAATTAAAAATAAAACATCTAGGAATAAATTTAAACAAAAAAGGTGAAAGATCTGTAAACTGAAAACTACAAGACATTAATAAAAGAGGTTGAACATACCCATAAATGAAAAGATACTCTGTGTTCATGGATTGTAAGAATATTGTTAAAATGTTCATACTACTGAAAGCAATCTAAAGATTTTCTGCAATCCCTATCAAAATTCCAATGACATTTTTCACAGAAATAGAACAAAAAATTCCTAAATTTGTATGGAACTGCAAAAGACCCCAAATAGCCAAAGCAATAATGAGAAAGAACAAAGGTGGAGCCATCGTGCTCCCTAATTTCAAACTGTACTATAAAACTATAGTAATCAAACCACTGTGGAATTGACATAAAAAGAGACTCATAGATTAATAGAACAAAACAGAACCCAGAAATAAACTCATGCATATATGGTCAAAAATTTACAACAAAAATACCCAAGCATATACAGTAGGGAAAGGACAGTCTCATCAAGAAATGGTGTTGGGAAAATGTGAAAAACCAGCCCCAACTGGTATGGCTCAGTTAGCGAAAGGTCGTTGGTTTGATTCTTGCTCAGGGCCCATGCCTGGGTTGCAGGTTTGGTTCCTGGTCAGGACACATGAGAGAGGCAACCCATCGATGTTTCTTTCTCATATCAATGTTTCTCTTCCTCTATTTCTCCTTCCCTTCCCTTCTCTCTACAAACAAAATCTTAAAAAAAAACAAAACCTGAAGCAATGTTGAAAGGAAGGAAGGGGGGGGGCGGGGCGGGAGAGAGAGAAAGGAAGGAAGAAAAGAGAATGCACGACAATTACATGCAAGAGAATGAAAATGGATCACTATCTTACACTATACATAAAAATTAATTCAAAATGGATTAAAGACTTGAATGTAAAACCTAAAAGCATAAACTCCCAGAATAAAACAGATGGTAAGCTCCTTGACATTGTTCTTTGCTATGACTTTTTGGGGTTTGACACCAAAAGAAAAGGCAAAATCACCTGGAAAACAACTAAACAATAGTGAGAGAGGAGACTTAAAACCTTGGACAGACAGAAGAATTGGCTTTACCACAACCTAACTGGTAAGAAGTGTGGTAGAGGCCTGAGAAGGCGGGTTAGGCACCCATGGATGGAATGACAGAGGGATATTAAAATGGCCAGTTGGATCCCTCTGAGAAGAGCAGGGTCTAAACAATAAGTGGGGATCTCCAGCCTACAGCACCAGAGCCCCAAAAGCACAAAGACAACAGCTAGCTGTGAAAAGCGGCAGTGTACTCTCTGCCAGGGACAGGTGGCTGAAGACGCAAAGAGTCATTTAAAAGATCAACACATAAATTTGTACTGGCAGCCACTTGTCCTGGGCTCCAGCGGAGGTGGAGGCAGAGTGGGCTGGAGCTGTCTGAGGAGAGAGGAGAGGGAGGCTTTGGGGAAAGAGCTGAGAAAGTGGATGGCGGGGTCCCAGTGCTGACTCACCTCCCATTCCGCAGCTGCCATCTTGCTCAGGCAGACCACTCCTCCAAGCAGCAGCAGTGTGTAATGACACAGTAGCCACGGCCCTAGGAGGCCTGGCCCCAGCCAGGTGGTACAGAGAGCAGCAGTCACAGATAGCAGATCCCTGGCTAAAGGGGGCACAGAGTGGTCTAGAGACGCTTGAGTTAAGTCTGGCGACAAAGGCGTTGGGGAGAGAACCGAGGGAGTAGCTGAGGGAATCCCAGTGCTGACTCCTCCCCCATACGGCAGCAGCCATCATGCTCAGGCAGACTACTCCCCTGAGTGGCATCAGTCTGAAAGGACGCAATAGCCCCACTCACAGGAAGGACTCTGCCCTACCCTGAATGCTTAGGGCAGAGTGACTAGATTAACAACTGGAGGAGACAGACACACAGTAGATTCCTGGGAGTCTCTTCAAGACTGCCTAAGGTCAGATGGGGTCAACAGCTGACATCATCAGAGGCAGATCCAGAAAGAAAGAAGGAAGGAAAGAAAGAGAAGGAAGAAAGGGAGGGAGGGAGGGAGGAAGGAAGGAAGAAAAGGAAGGAAAGGGAAGGGAAGGGAAGGGAAGGGAAAGGAAAGGAAAGGAAAGGAAGAAAGAAGCAGTCTCCTACCAGAGCAGTTCACATCACAAAGTCAGGAAATCAAGACAGATCAATTTAAGAAGCAGAAGCAAAAAAGAAGAGTCTCATAAATGACTGGAAGAAAAAGAAGCACCCCGCCAATAGAAGGGAAAGAGGAATCCCCACAAAGAGAACTAAATGAAATAGAAGCAAGTAAATTATCAGATATTGAGTTCAAAACAACGGTTCTAAGGAAGCTCAGTGGGATCAGAGAGAATTACCAAAAACTACAGGGAAACTATGAGGAACTTACTGTAAACTATATAAGCATGAAAAAAGACATGGAAACTATCAATAAGAGGCAAGGGGAAATGAAGAATACAATTTCTGAATTGAAGAACGCAGCAGAAGGAATCAAAAGCAGGCTCAATGAAGCAGAGGATCAAATCAGTGAGCTGGAGATTAGGGTAGGAAAAAAGCTCCTAGAAAACTACACAGCAGAAAGAAAGAGCTACTAACTTGGCTATAGCATGGATGGAACTGGAGAGCATTATGCTAAGTGAAATAAGCCAGGTGGTGAAAGACAAATACCGTATGATCTCACCTGTAAGTGGAACCCAATCAGCAAAGCAAGCAGGCTAGGAAAATATGTCTAGCATCACTGAAAGAAAGAATAAACTGATGGGGATGGGAGGGAGGCAGGTGGGGGTAGCAGAGAGGGGAAAAGGAAGGGTCAGATCAAGGAACAGGTGTGAAGGACACAGGGATGAAGCCAAGGTGCGGAACGACTGAGGGGGAGAGGTGAGGGTGGGTGGGGCAGGGAAAGTGGTGGCGGGTAAATGGAGACAAGTGTATTTGAAAAATTAAAAAATAAATAATTTTTTTTAAAAAGCACCTTTTCTGCACAGATTATTTTATAATCTTCCAAAGGTTTTAAATGTTTTGATCATTACAAATTACTAGAGAACCTAGAAAGGAACAAATGAAATAAGTAGCCAAGGGGTTAAGATTTATGGCCCAAACACTTGACTTAGAGGTTTACACAAGATACAAGAGGCTTACAAAGGCCTTAGGAGGTAGGAAAAGATTAAAGAAACTACAGAGCAACTACAAGTTATGCTCCTGAAAGTGTAGGAGACTTGTGGTATTATGGAATAAATCTCTGACTTTTCCATAGAAGCCTATAAGACATATATTGCACTTCAAACTGTTAGAAGCAATGGTAATCATAAATGCATTATCATTTTGAAATATGTTTGTATAGGTAAGGAATACATGATGATAGATGACATAGAATGCTTACTTCAGCCCTGGAAAAGAGGAATAAATATACTAACAATGAGTGCTACAATATTACTTTATATCTATTGAATCCTTGAGATTCTTTTTCAGTACTAGAGGGTGGACTGAAGAGGAAAGTTTTCACTGTGAAGAGGAAGAGAGTTGCCCAGAAAAAGACTATAATATACCAACATTTTATATTGATGTCTCTTGGAGAGGAGACTGACAACGTGGTTAGGATCTTAAGGATACTTTACCCACTGAGACCAAATGCTTATTAACAGAAAGCTTCCTTAGGAGACAAAAACAGTATGCTTTTATTTCCCAAAGTATAATCTGAAATCCTCTATGACCTGATTTAATAAGAACAACAAGCAAGTTCTTTATTTCTCATGGACAAAATGAAGTGCAATTCCAGTTTCATTTTACATATGACTAAGGGATTCTTACTAATGGTCATTCCAAGTGAGCTATAGATTATTAATATTAACACACCAAAAAGTAGCATATTTCTGGATTTCAAGACCTCTAATTCAGTCATTACTAAGAGGTCTGGCTGTCCTAAAAAGTACCTACCTATCCTGTGTGCAAAGCAAGAAGAAATTCCGGCAGTTAAAAAAGGACATTGGTAATATTTTAAGTTGGTCTTTGTTTTCATTACTGCTAGCTTGTTTTCTAATTAAAAATTGCTGTAACTTTATCATTTTTCCAATTTTCTAATCATGAATTATTGATAAATGTATCATTAGTCACAATTTTATTGTGGGTTATTTGGTTAATCCTTGAGAAAATTGATAGAGTTTAGATCAACATTATTTTAAACTTAAATTCTCAACACAAGATTATAACTTCTATATATTATGGTTGAAATGGGAATTCCTGATACTTTATTGACAAAGCAGATGTAAATATAACCACTCCAAAGTGCCTATATAATGATACTTCATTAATGTTGTCTTGTTGACAAATGTATGCCATTTGAATAGCTTGCAACACTATTAAATTAAATGTAATAAAACTGAGTTTTAAAAGTTTATAGAGATTGTTAAATCACACATACAAGGCCATGCTACGTCCTAATTTTTTTATTGCTATCATTAAGTTCTTTTTCTATGTAAAAGTGGAAATTGGTAAGGTAAGTAGACTATAAACTCTCCATACCCTAATAGGTCAGTGGTTTCAAAAAGCTAAAGAACTGGTGGTGTTGAGGAAAGTTCATGAATTCTGCACTCAAAAGTTCAAATCCAAAATACCACATTACCTAACAGAATAACCCTGAGAAAGTTATTTCACTCATCATACCATGTTCACAGGACTGTAAAGAAGATTAAATTAGGCCTAAAGTATCTGCCAAGTATTAAGTACACCCTTACAGAAAAGAGGAAGAGGAGGAAGATGGAATTTCAGGTCTTGTTTCCAGGCCTCATCTGTAAGAGAATCCCCCGCAAAGTCTTGCCCCAAACAAAAGTCCTCACTCTGAGCCACATCCAGATTGAGAGAGAGAGAGAGAGAGAGAGAGAGAGAGAGAGAGAGGGAGGAGAGGGAGGAGAGAGGGATGGAGGAGAGGGAGGAGAGAGGGATAGAGGGAGGGGAGGGAGAGAGAACGAACACAAGTAAACCTGCAGTGTTTAGGCTTTAACTGTAAGTCATGGAAAGAATACTAATGGATAATTAAATCAATTAAGTTTATAGGCAGGGATCACAAACCCCAATAACCACCAAACAACATAAAGAAAAGAATATATGCCATACAAATAATAGGGATGACCCCCATATTAATGAGAACAATAAAAGCTTTGAAATAGTGCAAGAAACAAATCCACAGGCCTTCATAATAACAACTCAAAATAATTTAATTAGGTAAAATTTTTATTTTCATTTGATCTACTTTCTTGAAAACTGATCTCCCCAAAAGAGTACAAACCTACTTCCTTATTTCATCCATATTCACTGAGTCTACCATGACATTTCATTCATTTAATATTTAATAATTCATTAATCATTTCAGATATTGAGCACCTTTCACGGCCAGACGCAAATAAAATGTTAACGAAGCCCAGCTCTGCTCTCAAAGAGCTTAAAGTCTTGTGAGAGATCAAACAAGTACACAAGCAATTACTATACTATGTGTTAAGTGCAGTGATTAGTGGGGATACTATGAGAATACATATCAGGAGTACCTGGCTCTTTCTTAAGAAGGCATAATGAATGGTGGAAACTAGAAAATATTTCCTAGAAGCTCTAATCAGCGTGGCTTGGTTTAGCTTTGTGCTGCAAAGCAAAAAGTTGTCGGTTTGATTCCTGGTCAGGAGTCATGCCTGGGTTGCAAGTTCATTCCCCTGGTTGGGAGTGTATGAGAGGCAACCAATCTATGTTTCTCACATCAATGTCTTTCTGCCTCTCCTCCCCTCTCTCTAAAAATATATAAATTAAAAAAATACATTTCCTAGAAAACATCTAAGTTGAGAATGAAAGGATGAAGAATAGGAATTAGGCACAAGAAGTGAAGGAAGAAAGTGTTCCAAGCAGAGAAAACAGCATCCGTGATGTCAAGGAGACAAAAGGGCCTAGCATAATGAAGAAATTGTAGTAGTTCAATGTGATCAAAAAGAACTGTGAGACTATGGAGGTGAACAGGGACTTTCTATGACATACCAGGAGTTTGGTATTTATCATGAAGGTAATGGAAAGCAAGAGTTTCAAATTAGAAATGATATTATCAGGTCTGCCTTGGAAAAAAAGACTATTCTGGCTTAATACAGATGATGGATAGGAAGGCAGAAGATTACCAGTTTCCCTTTAATAAGGCAGTAATATAAAAAAAAAGAAAATATGACACTGAGAATCTGAACCAACACAATTAGGTTAGTGGATGGAGGTGAGAGTAAAGAAAAATGTACAAGTTTCTGGCTTGGTGAAAGTAGATGCCTATGCACTGAGAGGAAATATGGAAGAGTAGGTTTGAGAAGATGATGGGTTCTTCAAAGTTCTGAGGTTAAGATGCCATAGGACATCCAAATAAATATTTTGTACAGGTAGATGGATATAAACATCTGGAGTATGAGACACATTTAGATAGAGTTCTACATTTAGAAGTCAACAGCAGATACCACCTCAGAAGAAGTTAAAATCAAAACCTCATAATACCACACTCACAGGATTATAGAGATTAAATTAGACATAAAGTATCTGAGTATTTTATATTTTCTACTGTGTTTCTACCTGCTACTATAAAAAAGCTGAAGACAGCCAGTACTATACCACTGATATCCTTAAGATAGAAAACAATTCTTCCATGCCTAAGGTCAGACAGGGTCAACACCTGACATCATCAGGGGCAGATCCAGAAAGAAAAAAAAATCGGTCTCCTACCACAGAAGTTCATACCACAGAGTCAGTAAATCAAGACAGATCAATTTAAGGAGCAGAAACAAGAGAAGAGTCTCACAAATAATGGGAAGACAAAGAAATACCCCCCAGTTGAAGGAAAAGGAGGAATCCCCACAAAGAGAACTAAATGAAATAGAGGCAAGTCAACTATCAGATATTGAGTTCAAAACAATGGAGAAATAACAACTCATACCACAGAAATACAAAGGATCATCAGAAACTACTATGAAAAACTATATGCCAAGAAATTTGAAAATCTTGATGAAATGGACAAATTTTGAGAAAAGTATAATCTTCCAACACTGAAGGAGGAAGAAAAAGAAAGCTTGAACAGACCGATAACAGCTGGGGAAATTGAAGCAGTAATCAAGAAACTCCCGGCACACAAAAGCCCAGGGCCAGACGGTTTCACAGGAGAATTTTACAAAATATTTAAGGAAGAGATAACCCCTGTCCTTCTCAGACTATTCCAAAAAATCCGAGAGGAGGGAAGACTCCCAGACTCTTTCTATGAGGCCAGCATCACCCTGTTCCCAAAACCAGATAAAGACCCTACAAAGAAAGAAAACTACAGGCCAATTTCGCTGATGAACATAGATACTAAAATCCTCAACAAAATATTGGGTAACTGCGTCCAGCAATACATTAAAAAGATTATCCACCATGATCAAGTGGGATTCATCCCAGGCATGCAGGGATGGTTCAATATACGCAAATCAGTAAACGTGATACATCACATAAATAAAAGACAAGACAAAAACCACATGATCATCTCGATAGATGCAGAAAAAGCATTCGATAAGGTACAGCACCCATTTATGATCAAAACACTCAGCAAAATGGGAATAAATGGGGCATTCCTCAACATAATAAAGACCATATATGAAAAACCTACAGCCAATATCATACTCAACGGGCAAAAACTAAAAGCTTTGCCACTAAGATCGGGAACACGCCAAAGATGCCCGCTCTCACCGCTTCTTTTCAACATCTTATTGGAAGTCCTAGCCACAGCGGGCAGACAAGAGAAAGAGATAAAAGGCATCCAAATAGGAAAGGAGGAAGTAAAGCTATCATTGTTTGCAGATGACATGAGAGTGTACATAGAGAACCCTGTGAACTCTACCAAAAAACTCCTCAACCTATTAAGTGAATTTGGCAAAACAGCAGGATACAAAGTCCACATTCAGAAATCAAAGGCATTTCTGTACACCAGCAATGAAATAGAAGAAATCAGAAAAAGAATACCATTCGATATAGCAAGAAGAAAAATAAAGTACCTAGGCATAAATTTAACCAAAGACGTAAAAGACCTGTACGCAGAAAACTATACAACATTGAAGAAAGAAATTAAGGAAGACACAAATAAATGGAAGCATATACCGTGCTCATGGTTTGGAAGAATTAATATCATCAAAATGTCCATACTACCCAAAGCAATTTATAGATTCAACGCAATCCCTATTAAGATACCAATGACATATTTCACAGAAATAGAACAGACATTTCAAAAATTTATATGGAACCACAAACGACCCCGAAAAGCCACAGCAATTTTGAGAAAGAAAAACAAAGTAGGAGGGATCACAATACCGGACATCAAACTCTACTACAAAGCCACTATACTCAAAACAATCTGGTACTGGCACAAGAACAGATCCACAGACCAGTGGAACAGAATGGAAAGCCCAGAAATAAGCCCAGGTCTCTATGGGCATCTAATATTTGACAAAGGGGGCAGAAGCATAAAATGGAGCAAGAATAGCCTCTTCAACAAATGGTGCTGGGAGAGCTGGATGGCTACATGCAAAAAATTGAAATTGGATCAGCAGCTGACACCATACACAAAAATAAACTCAAGATGGATAAAAGACTTAAATATAAGTCGCAACACCATAAAAGTCCTAGAGGAGAACATTGGCAGGAAACTCTCAGATATCCCACACAGCAATTTTTTCACTGATATGTCTCCTAAGGCAAGGGACGTAAAGGAAAGAATAAACAAGTGGGACCTCCTCAAAATAAGAAGCTACATCGGCAAAATGAAAAGGGAGCCAATCGTATGGGAAAATATATTTGCTAATGATACATCAGATAGAGGTTTGATCTCCAAGATATATAAAGAACTCACTCGACTCCACTCCAAGAAGATAAACGATCCAATCAAAAAATGGGCAAAGGACCTGGGCAGATGCTTTTCCAAGGAGGAGATACAGAGGGTCCAGAGATATTTGAAAGGATGCTCAGCATCACTAGCCATCAGAGAAGTGCAGATCAAAACCACCATGAGGTACCACCTCACACCGGTCAGAATGGCCATCATAAACAGATCCACAAACAACAGGTGCTGGCGAGGCTGTGGAGAAAAGGGAACCCTAGTCCACTGTTGGTGGGAATAGACCAGTGGTGCAGCCACTGTGGAAAGCAGTGTGGAATTTCCTCAGAAAGCTGAAAATGGAACTGCCTTTTGATCCAGTGATTCCCCTGCTGGGACTATACCCTAAGAACACCAAAATGCCAATACAAAAGAACCTATGCACCCCAATGTTCATTGCAGCACAATTTACAATAGCCAAGTGTTGGAAGCAGCCTAAATGTCCATCAGTAGATGATTGGATCAAAAAATTATGGTACATATACACAATGGAACACTACGCAGCAGAAAGAAAAAAATAACTACTAAACTTTGCAACAGCATGGATGGAACTGGAGAGCATTATACTAAGCGAAATAAGCCAGGGGGCGAAAGACAAATACCATATGATCTCACCTATAAGTGGAACCTAACCAACAATACAAAGTTGCACGGAAAATAAGACCAGCAACACTGAAAGGAAAAGAAACCAACAGAGACAAGAGGGAAGGGGGAGGGGCGGGGAAAAGGAAGGGAAGGGGAAAGTCAAGGAACATATAGTAAGGACTTATGGACAAAACCAAAGGGGAAGAGCTGGGGGAGGGAAGGAAGGAGGGGGCAAGGGAAAGTGGTGGGGGGTAGGCAGAGACAAATGTATTTGAAAAAATAAATTAAAATTAAAAAAAAAACAACAATGGTTCTAAGGAAGCTCAATGAGCTCAGTGGGCTCAGAGAGAATTACAAAAAAACTATAGGGAAACTACGAGGAACTTACTACAAGCTATATCAGCATGAAAAAGGACATAGAAACGATCAGTAAGAGACAAGAGGAAATACAGAATACAATTTCTGAACTGAAGAACACAGTAGAAGGAATCCAAAGCAGGCTCGATGAAGCAGATAATTGAATCAGTGACTGGAGATTAGGGTAGAAAAAAGCTCCCAGAAAGAGCAAGAAAATGAAAAAAGACTCAAAAAGAATGAAGAGGCACTTAGGGAAGTGCAGGACAACCTGAAACATATTAACATCCCTATAATAGGGATACCGGAAGGAGATGAGCAGCAAAATATAGAGAACCTGTTTGAAAAAGTAATGATGGAAAACTTCCCTAATTTGAGGAGAGAAAAAGTCACACAAGTCCAGGATGCACAGAGGGTCCCATTCAAAATGAACCCAAGGAGGCCCACTCTAAGACACATCATCATCAAAATGGCAAATATCAAAGACAATCCAAGAAGCTTAAGGCAGCAAAGAAGAAAGAGGTAGTAACATATAAGGGAGCCCCAATACGGCTGGCAGCTGACTTCTCAACAGAAATACTACAAGTCAGAAGGGAATGGCAAGAAATAATCCAAGTAATGAAAAGCAAGGACCTGCAACCAAGACTGCTCTATCCAACAAGGCTCTCAATTAAAATGGAAGGCAACGTAAAGGGTTTCCCAAACAAAAGAAGGCTAAAGGAATACACCTCCACCAAACCAGCACTGCAAGATATGCTAATGGGACTGCTTTAAGAAGATGAAGAAAAAGAGTCTATGAATACCCAGTTCCTTTCACAGTCAACAATACTTGATATTATCAATATTTTTAATACTTAGATTGTGACAACGACGTGTTATTTTAATTGTTACTTTATTATTTGATGAAACCAAACCTGTTTTTGTATATTTCTTGCCTATTTTTATAATTTTAAAAAATGTTTAAGTGACTTTTTGGTATTCTTTATCCATTGTTAGATTAAATGTTTGTAGAATTTTTTTCCCTAAAAAAACCCCCCAAAACTATTAACCGTTTTTTAGATGTGTTGCAAATACTTTCCTATTCTACTACTTTTTCTTCTACTTTTTTTATATACATATTACTGTATAGTCTTAAAGTTTAATATAGTTATATTTTCAGTATTTTACTTTATAGTTTCTGGGTTTGAATATTTTACTTCAGGGTAAGAAAAATACTAGTTTGTATTTTCTCCTAAAACTCCTTAGATTTTACATACTGATTTTTAACTCACCTGAATATTCTTTGTATAATGTGTGAAACAAAGCTCTATATTTGTTTTATTTCAAGTAATAGCGGTCCATGAACCTTATTTGTTGAATAAGCCTTATTTTCCCCATTGATATGAAATATCGATTTAATCATATATTACATTGTTATACAGATATATACATTTGTTTCTAGAATGCTCATTTTACTTCACTGATCAACTTGATTATTTCTGTGCTGGTGTTATGTTGTTTTAATTGCTGAGACTTTATAATGGATTTAAATTTTTTAATATTTTATAATGGATTTTGACATTAAAAAAATAAAATCAATGTGCATTTAAAAAATAAAGAAAGAAAGAAGGAACTCCTACCTTTTGCGACATTATAGATGGAACTGAAGAATATTATGCTAAGTGAAATAAGCCAGTCAGTGAAAGACAAATACCATAGGATCTCACCTGTAAGTGGAATCTATTCAACAAAATAAAGTAACAAACTAAGTAAGCCACAGGCAAGGAAACATGCAGCAGACTGAAAGTGACCAGAGGGGATGGGGAACGAGGACAATGGTGGAAAGAAAGGGAAGGGACTAGAGAAAGAACATGTATGAATGATCCATGGACATGGACAACAGAGTGGGAACTGACTGTGGGAGAGGGGAGTGGAGTGGGTAGAGGAGGGCAAAGGGGGAAAAATTGAGACAACTGTAATAGAATAAACGTGATTAAAAAAAACTATGGACTTTAGTTAATAATAATAATCAACAGTGGGGAAAACGGGAATCAGGTATTGGAAATGAAAGAAATATAAGGGAGCTCTTTGTACTTTGTATCAATATGTAATTTTTCAATAAACCTATACATTCTCTACAAATGGTCTACTAAAAATTGATTGACCATATAAGTGTAGGTCAATTTCTAGACTCTCTATTCTATTCTATTGGTTTTTATATCTATCCTTATGCTAATACCATACATACTACCTTGATTACTGTAGCTTTATAGTAAATCTTTAAGTATCACAATTCCTCTAATGTTTTTTCCCAAGATTTGAATTTCCATGTATTTAGAATCAGCTGTCAAAGCCTGATGGGATTTTGATTGGGATTGTGTTGATTCTATAGATCAATTTTGGGAGAGCTGATATTTTCACAACATTGAGTTTTCTAATTCATTAATATTACGTGTCTATGTAGGTTTTCTTTAATTTCTCTCAGCAATATTTTGATGTTTTCATTTTACATGTATTGCAAATATTTTGTTAAATTTATCACTATTTCATGTTTTTGAATGCTACTGGAAATTTCTTTTAAATTTTAATTTTCAGTTGTTCATAGCTAATATGAAGAAATATAACTAATTTTTAAATATTGATCTTGTATCCTGTGATATAGCTAAACTTAATTATTCTTGTAGTTTTTTTTATAGATTCCTTAGGTTTTTCCCTGGACATAATTACATCATCTGTGAATAAGGACAGTTTTACTCCCTGCCCCTCCCCCAAAAAATTTAAACTAAAATATATTCAACAAAATGAAGTAATAGTGAAGATAGGAAATAACATTCAGGGAAGGGAAAAAGCATTAGTAAACCAGGAAAAGGACCCGTCATGACTTTAAAATTAGAGAAGTAAACAAAATAACAAACAAAATGGATTGCCCAGAATGACCAAGATGTACAAGAAAATGAAAATTTGTCCTGACCAGGTGGCTTAGTTGGTTGGAGCATCGTCCCACTCACCAAAAAATGGTGGGCTGGATTCCCAGTCAGGGTACACGTGAGAGGCAAGTGATCAATGTTTCCCCCTCACACTGATGTTTCTCCCTCACACTGATGTTTCTATATATCACTTCCCCTCTCTCTAAAATCAGTAAACGTATCCTTGGGTGAGAATTTTTTAAAAAAGAGAAAATTAGAGTCAGATAAACAGAATTTAGTAGGTCTTGGTAATCAGTCAGAAGACTTTAGAGTTAACAGAGGAAACAAAGATATTATAATCAATGTTCAATGAGAATATAGCAGTTGAGGTTTTTTAAAAATTTAATCTTTATTTAATTTTTTTTCCCTTTACCATTTAGTCCCTTTTTCCTCCTACCCCAACAATTACCACACTGTTGTTCATGGACAGTTGGTTTTAAGAAAGATAAAACGTGTCATAATATAGTGATTAAGAATGCAGGCTCTGGCCCTGACTGGTGTGGCTCAGTGGACTGAGTGCCAGCCTGCGAACCAGAAGGTCACTGGTTCAATTCCCAGGCAGGGCGCATACCTAGGTTGGGGGCCATGTCCCCAGCAGAGGGCATGCAACGACACACTGATGTTTCTCTTTTTCTCCCTCTCTTTCTCCTTCCCTTCCCCTCTCTCTAAAAGTAAATAAATAAAATTTAAAAAAGAAAAGATTGCAGGCTATAGAGGAATACTGCTTGGGTTCACAACTGGCACTCCACCAACTTACAATCTATGCGGCAAGTTGTTTAACCTCTCTAAAATTCATTTTCATCAGCTATTATATATGATAATAGCAGAATCTACAATCATAAGTCAGATATAGCTATACCAATCTATGAAAATGCTTAGCAAAATAAGCAATCAATAAATGTTGGCTATTATTATGATGGGGCAGATTTTAGAAAAGATAAGAAAGTTTCATAGCATAGGTACCCTCAACTTCTGTGACTTGAGATCCCTGGGTTTATTGCTTGAGAAAGATACTTCACTCTTACCACTCAGGCTCCCCCATTTGATTATTTCTACCTACAGACCAACGACAAAATGCTTCCAAATTCTCATACATTCAAAATTCAAGTTGTCTTCTGGTCCCCAGTCAAAATAGCATAAATTAACTTTTCCCTGCTCCTGTCTGGAAATAATTCAACAGACAACCATCAAAAGACCATGATATGCTGGAAAGGAGAAGGCTGACTGGCTAGGAACCAGAGATTTGAACAAGAAAACAGCAATTTCCCAAAAAAACAGCAATAACAACAGTTTCCCTGGGTTTTCTTTCTAATTCTGTATATCTCAAACACACCTGGGAGAGGCATGTAACTGACTCCTAGCCTCTTGATTCCCAACCCAGTGGCAGAACAAAACCAATATAGGTGTTTTCCTCTCACATCACACTGGCAGAAACTGAGTGAGAAGCTCAACAGCACTAAGAGGCCCAGGGAGCAGGCCTGGGAAAAGTCTCCTTCCTAGGGGCCCAACATCCTATGTACTCCACCTTGATCAACCGGAAAAGCCTAGAGAAGCACCTTCCATGCCCATAGATACCAGGAAGAATCAAGTGGAAGATCCACTGGCACCAACTGCTCAAGGGGCAGGCCCAGGGAAGCATCTCCAACCTATGGGCCAGTATCTCCCACTTCCAACCCAAGAGCGGCAGGCCTGGGTAAAAGCATTCTACCCCCATAAGCATCACCAGCAGGAACTGATCATGAACCTCAGTGGCACCACTGAATAAAACAGACCAGAATGCAAGTCCTCTTAAAACTAAACTGTTTCTGAAACCATAGCCCACACAAGTAGGTCAGGACCTATATGCTACACGTATATAGGGCAACTGCCTGCTAAAACAGAAGATTAATAGGACCCAAAGACTCCTAACATAACATCCAAAATGCACAGAATACACTGAAGATCACTAGTAATACCCAGAACCAGGAAAATCACAGGTTGGATAAAAAAGATAATATGATGCCAACACCAACATGAATCAGAAGATGGAATTAACTGATAAAAATGTTTAAAGCAGCTATCTTAAATATTCTAGACCAAGCAGTTAAGAATTCTCTTGAAACAAATGAAATAAGGTAAAAGCTAAGCAAAGAAACAGAAGTTATAAAAAAAGAACCAAATGGAAATTCAAGTACTAGAAAATGCAATAGCAGAAATTAAAATACTCACTGGAGATACTCAACACTAGAATGGAGATGACAGAAGACAGACTCAGTGAACTGAGGACAGATCAATACCATTAATAAATCTAAAAAGAAGAGAAAAGGGACTTTAAAAAAAAAAGGTCAGCAGGGTACAACTCTTGGACTATAACAAAACATCTAACCATCATATAAACAGAGTGCCAAAAGTAGAGAAGAAAGGTGGGAGGCTAAAAATATTCACAGAAATAATGGCTGAAAACTCCCCAAAATTTGGTGAGACATACACTTACAGACTCAAGAAGCTGAGTGAATTCCAAATATGATAAAAGCAAAGAAATCTACACCAAGACGCAACGTAATTAAATTTATGAAAACTAAAGAAAATTTTTATCTTTAAAGCAGCCACAAGCAAAGATTCATTACTTTTAGGGAAATATCAATTTGATTGATAGATTTCCCATCTGAAAATCTGAAGGCCAGTAGGAAGTGAAACACCATTTTGCAAGTGCTAAAAGAAAAAAACTATTAAACATTAATTCTATATCCTCTTCAAGTATCCTTCACAAATAAATGGGAAATAAAGACATTTTCAGATAAAGAAAACTAATAGTATTTTCCATTAATACACCAGTCCTGAAAGAAATAATGAGAAGTTCTCCAAACAGAAAGGAAATAAATAGCAGGAGACACTTGAATGTATACACAGGAAAGAAAAACAGAATAGATAAAAATGGAGGTAAATATAATGACTACCATTTTCTTCACTGGTTAAAATGGTAACTCCATGTGCTGTGGTGGTGCTCAATATATGTAACAGAAATATTAAACAACTGTATTTAAAAAGTGGAAAGGGTAAAGTGAACTAAATATACATCACTCCCAGAGATAAAAGTGGATACCAGGTGACAGTCATAAATTATGCATGTATACTATAACTAGAGCAACCACTAAGGAAACTATGAAGCAAAATACCCAAAATACTATAGATACATCAAAATGGTCATGTAACACACAGTAAAGCAAGAAAGAAGAAACAAAGCAACTAAGAGAAAACAAATAAAATGGCAGACTTTAAGTCTTAGTACATCACTAATTAAGTGTAAATAGTCTAAGTATACCAACTAAAATACAGATATTAGGACAGTGTTTTCTTAAAAAAATGCAACAATATGCTGTCTCCAAGAAATTTACTTCAGACACAATGACATTAAAAAAGGTGCAGTAAAAAGATGAAAAAGAGATACTGTACAAACCTTAATTTTTTAAAAAGGAGTGGTTATAATATCACATGAAGTAAACTTCAGAACAAAAAAAATTACTCAGGAAAAAGAGCATTATTACATAAAAGGATCAATCAACCAAGAAGACATAGCAATCCTACACAGGTATACAACAAAATCCAGTGTGATATATGTGATGGCAGTAAAAAACAGGAATGGAAACTGAAAGCGTAGGAACTAAATCTGAATAATAGCTTAAACAAAATAGGTTTCTTTTCTGTATTCTCTATTGGCTCCCCTTTCTCCTTCTATATTCTGTAAGATTCTGTCCTTGGCATTTTGCTTTACTCTATACTCATGCTCTCTCAGGAAGTTCACTAAGGAACTCAGAGTCTTACTGGGAGAAATGAGATGTAACCGAATAATTAAAATACTATAACTGGATACATCAACAGAAATAACCTGAGGATGTCTTAGGAGAGGGGCTGTAAAAGAAGGAGCACAAGAAGTGGCCTACCTCCACCCAGTCACCACTTAAAGAGTAGATTTACCCTGGACATGGCAGACTGAGAATACTGAGCTGCAATCAACCCCACTCCAGTTCATAGGGTGAAAGCTGAACTCCAGAAGAGGCCATCCAAGACGACTAGGAAATACCATCCCTGTTCACCGTCTATCACATAAAAGGGGTATGTTACTCCAAGAAAAGTGGGCCATTGTTTCACTCGAAAGCAGTGTCACACAGCTTCTGTCCAAGAGAGGCAAGCTAATGGGGACAGGCAGCTCCACATATCTGCATGAGGAGACTGACTTTGTCTGGAGGAGAGCCTGGAGATCAAGCCTAAAAACACTGGCAAAAATCATGGCAATCCTGGTGATGAACAATTAAGAGGAAGCTGGTAGCTACATGATACCAATAGGCCATATGGTAGATAAGCTAGCTAGAACTTTAAAAGCATCTGACATTAATTGCATCAGACAGTGGAGCAATAAATGCCTCCAGGCATTGTTGAAAATGGTACAGCAATCAGCTAGCTACCATTAATTGAGGTTAACAGTTGATACCAATAGTGGAATAAAAACAAGAAGCTTAGTAAGATGATGAAAAAAGAGACAGTAAAAGAAAACTAAGCTAAAAGCACAGGCATAGGAGCTAGGAGGAGAGGGAAAGCAAAGGTTGGGGAGGCAATACACATGCCAAAAGCTACGCTTTCTGGTGAGGAAATTCAGAAACTGCATACTGCAGGGAAATTAGACTTCACTGAACTAATCCAACTCAAGTCACTAAATAACCAGATAAGCAAAACAACAACATTCTCAGCTGCAACAATATATTCTATCTCAAATGTTGAGTTTATAACAAAAAATTGTGAGATGTGCAAAGAAAATTTAAAGTGTGACCCACTTACATGGTGGGAGTATGGGTGGGTAATAGAAATTGCTATTAAGGACTTAGCCAGTAAAGACTTCAAAGCAGGAAATATGTTCCAGGAAGGAAATCATGCTTTAAAAATTAAAAGGAGGTAATGGCAATGTCTCATAAAATAGAGAATAAGCTAAACAGAACTTATAAAACAATGAAATGGAAATTCTGGGGTTGAAGAGTACAACTGAAATGAAAAATTTCCTAGAAGCTCAACATGAAATATGGGCATGCAGGAGGTAAAAAAAAAAAATAAAAAGAAATAAAAAAAAAAACAGTGAACAGCATGACAAATCAATAGATTATACAATCCGAAGAACAAAGATTTTTAAAAAGAACAGAGGCTTAGAGCTGTGAAACAAGACTATGTTCACCAATACACATATAATGGGGGATACCTGAGACAGAGAAGAAAAAGGAGCAGGAAAAATATTAAAGAAATAATGGCTGAAAACTCCCCAAATTTGATGTAAAACTAATTTACACAATCTATACATCTGACTAGTTCAATTACCTTAAGGTAGAATAAACACAGATCTACAATACATCATAATCAAAATGTTGAAAGACAAAGAGAGTATCTTGAAAGCAGCAAGAAAGAAAACAAATTGTATAATAAGGGAAGGCCACTAAGATTCCACCCCCTAAGATTAATGGCTGATCTCTCATCAGAAACAATTAACAGCAGAAAACAGTGGGAATATATTATTCAAAGGCCTGAAAGAAAAAGGCTGACAGAGATATCTAAACCCAGCAAAACTATCTTTGAAAAAGATGAAATAAAAACATTCCCAGGTATACAAAACCAGAATTTGTTGGTAACATATCCATCTTATAGGAAATACTAAAGGAAGTTCTTCAGGCTGAAAGCAAGTGACACCAAACAGTAATTGAAGTTGCATAACAAAACAAGTAACGATAGTAAAAATAATTATGTAGGTAACTACAAAAAGATAGCATACTTTCATATTTCTTTTCCTATCTTCTCTTCACTGATTTTTAAAGCACTTTTACATAAAGCAATATACACACAATTGTATATTAGGCCTATAACATATAGCAAAGTTAACATAGTTGATGATAACATCAAAAGGAGGCAGGTGAGAGCAAAGCTAGAGTGGAGTAAAAAAGTGATACTATATAGTAACAAATCCACAGAAACAAAGAGAATAAGAAATGGTAAATTGGAAGATTACTATAACAAACTATAAATAAATACTTGTTTTCCTTCTCTCAATTCCCTTAAAATAATTAAAATTATATAAATAATGTATTATTGTTTATAACACATATAGGTGGAATATGTATAACAATAATTATACCAAAAAACAAAGAGGGAATAGAGCTATACAGAAATAACCTCTTGTATCACATTAGAATAAATTTAGAACAAATCAGGAGTACATTCTGATGAATTCTGTAAACCCTAACAGGGGTCTTAACCCTTGACCCTCGGGCTACATGCAGCCCAGGATGGCTATGAATGCGGCCCAACACATAATCATAAGTTTACTTAAAACCTTTTTTTTCCTCATCAGGTACCATTAATGTTTGTACCTGATGAGGAAAAAAAAGTTGTATTTGATGTGTGGCCCAAGACACATCTTCCCCTTTCAATGTGACCCAGAGATGCCAAAAGGTTGGACACCACTGCTAGAGCAACCACTAAGAAAATGACTTTAATAAATAACTGGAATATCATTAAAGAACTTAAAATGTCACACTAGAAAATATTCACGTAATGTAATAAAAGGCATTAAAGTATGAACAGAAGAACAAAAAAGACATGAAGAATATGGAAAACAAAAAGGAAACCAGAAAATGTAAACCCAATCTTATCAATGAGATTAAATATGAACGGATTAAACAATCACATCAAAAGGCAGAGATTATCAGTCTGCATTAGAAAAAGATTCAACTAGAAGCTATTTACAAAAGATTACTTTAGACTCAAAAATATAAATAGGTTGAAAGTAAAGGGATTTTTAAAAAAGATATGTCATACAAACAGCAACCATAAGAGCTAGAGCAAGCAAAATAAAACTTTTAAGATAAAGGAAGTTACTAGAATTAAAGGTCAATTCATAATCACAAAAAAGTTAACTCATCAGGAATATAACATTGTAAGTTATAATATATAAATGTAAGTGTGCTTAATATTATATTTCAAAATGTGTGATGCAACTCTGGCAGAAAATAACGGCAAAAAAGGCAAACAACAATAGTTGGAGACTTCAATACCTTACTTTCAAAAATGGAGAAAACAACTAGGCAGAAGACCAACAAGTATACAGAATACGGGAACACTATAAATTGATTAGAACTACCATGTATGTTTAGAACACACCACCTAACAACGGCAGAATGCACATTCTTCTCAAGTGCAAACTGTACATTCTACAGGATGAACTATGTGCTAAGACATAAAACAAGCCTCAATAAAATTTAAAACCTGAAATCATACAAAGCATGTATTCTCCCCAAAAACAGTATCATATGAGATTACAATAAAAGGAAATTCGTAATTATGTGAAATTAAGCAATACACTCTCAGATAACTAAGGGTTCAACGACAACAAAATATTACAGTGGAAATCATGCAATATTTCAGATGAATTAAAACAAAAGCATAACAAAACAAAACATGGCATGCAGGTAAAGCAGTGCTTAGAAATTTATCGATGTATAAACACCTACATTAAAAAGAAAAATCAGTAACTTAACACTGTACCTTAAGAAACAGTAAAAAGCAAACTGAAACTGAAGCAAATGACAGCATGAAAATAATAAAAGCTAAAATGGAAATAAATGAAATAGAGACTTAAAACTCACACAAAATAAGGGAGAACTCTCCAATTACTAAAATCTATAATGAAGAGGAGGCATCACTATCAAACTCACAAAATAAAAAGGATTGTATGATAATACCATGAGCAGCTATATGCCAACAAATTAACCCATCTGGAATAAACAAATTCCATGGAAGATACAAATTGTGAAAGATAATTCATGAAAAATAAAAACTTTCAATAGACTTATAGCAGATAAACAGATGAAATTAGTAAAACTTATACCAATCCTTTACAAACTCTTCCAAAAACTAGAAGAGGAGAGTATTTCCCAACTCAACTTAAGACACTAGTATTACCCTGGGCCCAAAACCCTGCAACAACAACAAATCACAAGAAATCTAAACACCAGTATCTATTACAACTATAAACTAAAAATTCCTCAAAAACTATTACTAGCAAAAAGAACCCAGAGACATAAAATAAGGATTATACACCATAACCAAGCGGCATATATAACCAACAAGGCAAGGTTAGTTAGCTCAACATATGAAAATTAATAATTCAACATATGATTAGAATAAAGGACAAAAACTATCAGGTAATCATAAAAAACTCAGAAAAACACTCGACAAAATCTAACACTCTTACATAATAAATATACTCTAAAAACTACAAATAAAACTTCTCAATCTGGTAAAGAGCATCTATAAAAATATCATAGCTAACATACTTAATGTTAAAGGACTTGATACATTCCCACAAAAACCAGGACAAGACAAAAGATGTCTGTTTTGGTACTTCTTTGCAACACTGTATTGGAAGTTCTAATTATGGCAATTGGGGAAATGAAATATATGAAAGGCATCCATATTGGAAAGGAAAAAGACTATTTCTGTATGCAGATTACATGGTCTTGTATAGAAAAACTGTAAGAAATCCACAGAAAAATTATTAGGCAGTAATAAACAAATAGTTAAGCAAGGTTGTAGGCTACAAGATTAACACATAAAAGCCAGCTGTATTCTACACACTGGCAAAAAAATCTTCCAAAAGTGAAATTTTAAAAAATTTCATTTTACATTAACACCAAAAGATTAAAATCCTGAAACACTAATTCAAAAGAACCTATGCACCCTATGTTCATAGCAGTGCAATTTATAACAGCCAAGTGCTGGAAACAGCCTAAGTGCACATCCATAAATGAGTGGACCTTCGAAGAACTGTGGTACAGTTACACAACGGAGTACTACGCAGCAAAAGAAAGTACTCCAGAACTCCTACCTTTAATGACAGCATGGATGGAACTGGAGAGTATTATGCTAAGTAAAACAAGCCTGGAAGCGAAAGACAAATAACATATGGTCTCACCTATAAGAGGAATCTAATGAACAAAACAAACAAATGAGCAAAATAGAACCAGAGGCATGAAAACAGGAACAGACTGACAGTGACCAGAGGGGAGGGGGAAGGGGGATAAGGGGGAAAAGGAGAAGGGTTTAGTCAAAGAACAGGTATAAATGATGCATTGACATGGCAACAGGGTGGGGACTGGCTATGGGAGTGGGAGAATGGGAGGGGCAGGGAAGATTGGGACAACTGTAACAGAACAATAAAAATAATAAAATAAAATATTTAGAATTAACAAAGAGCAAGACTTGTACACTAAAAAGTACACAATGTTGTTAAAAGAAAAAAAAGAACTATTAAATAAATGGAAAGTCATCCCATGTTTATAGATCAAAATATTTCAATTTATTAAGATGGCAATACTCCCAAAACTACTATACAGTTTCCATGCAATCTGACACCTGCTACAATATGGACAAATATTGAAGACATTTCTTTAAGTCAAATAAGCCAGTCACAAAAGACAAATACTGTATTCAAATTCATTGAAACAAAAAGTAGAATAGACTGGGGTAGGGAAGAATGGGAGTTACTATTTACTAGGTACAGAGTTTCAGTTTTAGAAGACAAAAGATGGATGTCGGCAGTATTTGCACAACAATGTGAACATATTTGATACTGAACTGTATAATTAAAAATGGTTAAGACAGTAAATTTTATGTGTTTTTTACCACTAAAAATATTAAATTTCTATAAAAGAAAACAGATAAAGTGACTTCATCAAAATAAAAACTTTGTGCTGTAATCAATACCACCAAGTAAATAAATAGACAACCCACAGAGTAGAAGAAAATTTTTGCAAATAATATATATGATGGAGTTGTAACGACAGTAAAGAACCTTTACAACTCAATAATAAAATGAAAAATAACCCAATTATAAAGTGACAGGATATGAGTTGACATTTCTACAAAGAAGATACACAAATGGCCAGTAAACATAAAAAGATGCTCAATGTCATTAGCTATTAGGAAAATATAAATCAAAACCACAAAGTACTACATCACACACACCAGAATGGCTATAATCAAAAAGACAGACAATAACAAGTGTTGTTGAGGATGTGATGAAATTGGAACTCTTGTACTGCAGGTGGGAATGTAATATGGTACACACTCTTCGGAAAAGAGTTTAGAAGTTCTTCAAAATGTTAGATTGTTACCATAAACCAGCAATTCCACTCCTAAATATGCAGCAAAGAGAAAAGAAAATATACATATACACAAACCATGTCATGGATGTTCATAGCAGCATTATTCATAACAGCCAAAAAGTGGAAACGACCCAAATAACCATCAACTGATGAATGTATGAACAAAATGTGACTTATCAACAAAATGGACTATAATTTGGCAATAAAAAATAATGGTCACTGAGGCACACTAGTAACATGGATAACTCTTAGAAACATGCTCAGTGAAAGGAGCCAGTCACAAAAAAATCACATATTATATGATTTCCTTTATACAAAAATGCCCAGAATAAGCAAATTTACAGAGTGGATTAGTACTGCCTAGGACTGGGAGTCCTCAGGGAGGTGTAGAATAGGGAGCAATTGCTAACAGGTACAGAGTTTCCCTAGGTGTATAAAATGTTCTAAAATTAGAGTGTAGTGATGTTTCTATAACTCAGTGAATTGTGCAATTTAAATGAGTGAATTGTATGGTATGTGAATTATATCTCAGTTAAGATTTTTTAAAAAGCTAATGGTTTAAATTTTCATTCTAAATATAATTATTGCCTTCCAAAGCTCTAGCTTAGTTGTCTGTATCATCTATCTGAATACATTTTTAAAAAGAGATTTTTCTTATCCAACGTGTAAAAGAGCTTAGAAGTCATTCTCTTCTCACAAGAGTTGACCAAACCGAAAATCAACAACTCTTTCTGGGCCCATCAGAAAACTAAGTTTACAAGGTAAACCACCACCCTGAAAACTGTAGAGACAGGCAAACACAGAGATTCAGAAACTATGTGGAACAGAAGCCTGTGGAACCAGGAATTGGTAGGAAAAAACTGGAACTGGCAAACTGCTGAAGGCTAAACATGAATTCATGTTAGAGATTAAAAACTCCTGGGGCCCAGCCTTAAAGAGGAACCCCATTTTCATGAGTTTTATTTGCCAGAGACCCACAAGGCTGTCAGGATTGTGATGGGACAAAAATACCCTTATGGTTATGGGGCGGGACTGGGCGGGTGTTGGGAAGTAACCACTTTAAAAATCCCAAAGCTCTGGTCTCTGTAACAATAGCCTGACCTCAAGAAAAACTAAATTACCAGAGCCTAACTGACTTGCTTTTATCAGGGCCTAACCAATCTGGGAGAAGGGAAACATCAAACTCTAGGCCTTCCTGTTTCACTTAAGAAGGGGAAAATGCTGAGAAGCACTTGCAAAAGTAAGAGCCTAAGAAAAGTGACTCACCAAAAGACTGAGACCTAATCACTGGGTTGTTATAATGCAATCTCTCCCCTTCACATAGGAACTCTACATCAATAGGGCTCCTGTATAAATAGGAGATTACAGATGAAAGAATGCAAGCAAGCCTCAGACTCTGTTTAAGAAGGGTTCTCAAGGGAAACCAAAAGACAACATGGGAGATAAAACAAGGGCACCAGAGGAAATTTTAGTTTCTGACACCACAGTTATAGCTAATAATAATACAGACTAACTCCTGGCCAAATAAACTTAAAATCTCACACCAAAAGCCTATTTGCCTCAGTATTTTTACTTAATTCATCATGTCCAATGTTCAACAAAAAAATTACAAGGCATGTTAAAAGTCAAAAAACATTCTTAGGAGACAAAGCAAGCAACAGAACCTGACAGTTTGGAATTATCAGACCAGCTGTTTAAAGTTAACTATGATTAGCCCTGGCTGGTGTGGCTCAGTTGGTTGGAGTGTCATCCCAGAAACAGAAAAGACATGGGTTCAATTCCTGATTGGGACACATGCCTAGCCTGTGGGTTTAGTCCCCAGTTAGGGCATTTTTGAGAGGCAACTGATTGATGTTACTCTCTCACATCAGTGTTTCTTGCCCTCTCCTTCCCCCCTCCCTCATTCCCTTCTCTGTAAAGTCAATAAGCATATCCTTTAGTGAGGATTTAAAAAAAAAAAAAAAAAAAGAAAGAAAGCAACTACGATTAAATATGCTGACAGCTCTAATGGAAAAAGTGGACAATGTGCAAGAAAAGATGAGAAATATAAACAGAAAGATAAAAACTGTAAGAAAGAATCAAAAGGAAATGACAGAAATCAAAAACACTGTAACAAATGAGAGGCGACTTTGATGGGCTCATCAGTAGGCTGCACATGCTGAGGAATGAATCAGTGAGCTTTAAGTTAGGTCAACAGAAGCTTCCCAAACTGAATTGCAAAGAGAAAACAAACAAACAAACAAACAAAAAACAAAAAAATACACGAGAACTTGAGGACAATTTCAAAGGAAATAAGGTGGAGAGGGGAAGGTGAACTGCAATCTGAGAATTCTTTACCAAGGTGTGCTATAATTTGTAAAAGAAAACCATAAAAAGAGTTTTAGATATGATGCCCTTCTCAAATCCTATGGAAGTCTTCATTTCATTTCTACGACTAGACCAGGTATGAGCCGCGACTCTCAGTTCTGACATCAAAATTACCTCTGATAAAGTTAGCATATTTGAGGCCACATATTTCAACTATGCTTATCACTGAAATTACTGGCCCAGACAAAATGTAAACATTACCAGTCTCTTGTCCCCATAGTCTATTCCTGCTGTTCTTCTTACCTTGACTCCTCCCACTATTTACTCCTTCCTCCCCTGTGCTCTTGGAAACCATTCTGTTATTTCTTATTTCAACCTTTCTCATTTTTTTCAGGGAATACTCTCCAATTTTTTGTCTTTAAAAAACACTTGAATTCCCTCTTGATAATATTATTGTCTATGCAGTCCTCTTCCCTATACCATGACTCTAGAAACAAGGAGAGATGGAAGTTGACATTTAACTACCGCTCACAATGATTTTTTTGCCAATATTTTCTATCTTCCTCAAAAAACCAAAAAATGTAAAAATAAAGCCACCTTTCTTTGGCTTAGGCCACACAAAGCTTCAATACCATCCTCAATCTATCATGTTCTTGCAACTCCCAGTTGCTCCCACTCACTTTTAAGACTTCAAGGTCTGGTACACAGGCTTTCCCTAAACCCTAAATCTCCCCCAAAATTGTAAAATATTTAAACATAATCAATCCAATAACCTAGCCTCAAAACTCTCAATTTACTTTACCCCAGTGATCTTTATTCAACTTCTACTATCCAATCCCCTCAGGGCCAAGCAATGAATCTTCAAACTGATTCACATTTAAATGTACTAACTCACTCCGATCAAAATTACACGTTCTTCTGGCTCTCTCAGTAACTTATGCCCACCTCATGTATTCAACTTCATAAATAATCGCTGTTCCTTTATTTTCTCCCAGACTAACAACTCCTGACTTGTTTTCTTTTCCTATGCTAGCTGATCAACTCTTCTCTCACTGATTCCCTTCCACTGTTACCTTTCCACCACACCTGAATTTCCCAACCAAGGATCATTCCTGTAATTCATCTTCTCCATTCTTGAGTTTTAGTAGAGGCAAATTAGAGATACTATATAGGCTGACAACATTATAAAATCATTTCTAGTCTCAGCTGACTTCTCAGAACTACCTGCCAACCCTTTTGCTCATCCTTAGTCAGCTCCATCTCCTACTCACTTCAACATAAATTCTGAGCCTTCACCAAGCCACTCTCCTCCAAGCCCCTAGCACCTCCACCAGTCCCCACCTCCACAGCAGATAATCTTGCTTTTTGCTTCAAAACTGAGCTCTCAATTTCCTCTCTACAAACTTATTTTGTATCTACTCTTATCCTCTCTTGTGCTCTATTAATTTTTTCCCTTCAAATCACAGAAAGGAATACAGAAACAAACTGAATCTAACTTAGAATTCTCCATGTAATTCAGTTCTAAACACTGTCATCAAGAATGTGATGAAAAATCAAATGGTTCATCTAATAAAAGGGACCTGGGCATTTATAAATACACTTAATCAAAAGTTAACATTATTGCAGGAGTTCAAAAAAAAAAAAAAATCAGCCACAGCAAGATATTTTTAACAAGCTAGCCATAAGGACACAGTATCTCCTTGTCTACGTACCTGATAAATGTTTGAGAGTCTTTGGCACAATCTCAGGAGACACCCTCAACATTCTGAGATCTGAAGAGTGATACTCCAACTCTCTATTTGGCTCATGAGGAACAAATGGAGGCAACACAGATGAAAAAGATTGATTAACATCCGTATTAGAATGACCTACCTATGAAAAGAGATTTAAAAAAAGATTAATTTTAGATTTCATCTGTTAAATTACAAGTACAAACCTTACTTTTATGAAAATAAGTACTAATCAGTTATACCAGTTCCTTAAGATTATATTCTCAATCCTCCTAAATTTATATCCAGGTCTTATTTTGTTTGGTCAATTCCGAGAAGACTCTATTAATTGTTGTACGGGTCTGGAAATCTATCTGTATACAAAATTATGGACAGGAGGTCTAGAAGCGCTTTATTACTCAGAGGTTTGTCCTTATTAATAGTATGATCACCGCAGAATTTAAGCTATGGTGCAAGAATTTTTTAACAGGAAGAGGTGTGTTGTGGAAAGAAAAGAGGAAAGGAGGGAAGAGAAAACAGGAACATTTTCAAGAAATCCACAAATGTTTAAAAGAACAATAAAAGCATCAAAAAACTGTATCTGTGATTGGTTACCAAAAAACAAAAATATTCGTATTTCTTGAAACAAAAGTAGTGGGAAATATAAATTGATAGTGAAGTAAAGGCTAAATGCTGAAAAAGAGTTCCTAAAGTTTTATCAGATCCCAACAAGTCCTTCTTAAGAAAGGAATTAGTGCCCTGGTTGGTGCAACTCAGTGGATTGAGTGCTGGCCTATGAATTGAAAGGTCACTGGTTCAATTCCCAGTCAGGGCACATGCCTGGGGTGCAGGCCAGGTCCCCAGCTGGGGGTGTGCAAGAGGCATCTGATCAATGTCTATCTCATATACTGATGTTTCTTTACCTCTTTTTCACTCTCTCATCCCCTCTCTCTAAAATCAATACAAAAATAAAAAATAAAAAAAGGAATTAGTAACCATTTTGGATTATGTTAGTACATAAACATATATGACTTTTCACCATAGGGCAAATAAAATTTGGACTGTGGTCAGAGTTAATCTCAATGCATCACTATTAACTGAATATATTTTCACTTTTTAAAAATATATTTTATCTATATGAAAAAGTTGATACAAGTTGTAAAAGTGGTATTATCAAAAATACAGAAACACTAAGTTTAAAATTGATCAGATTTTGTTCCTCACCCTTAGAGAAACTAACTTCAAAACCTATACTCTTGCCAAAATAATGCAAAATCTTGGTCTTGGTTTCACTGAGAAATAGCCAAACAGGGAGGCAGTTTATGGCATACTGATTAAGTGTACAAATAAGGTTAGTTTTAAGTTAGAGTATCCTACCTACTAAATGATCATGAGCAAGTTCCTTAACTCTGTCAATTGTAAAAATGGGGATGATAATAATTCCCAACAGTCCTACCTAACAGGATTGACAAAAGGACTAAACAAATTGATGTTTATAAGTAAGACTTAGCATAGTATTTGAGCACAAAATTACCACTTTCATCCCCAAAGTTATTAGACTGAAAATTAGAATTAAACAATGCCTACTTTAGAATGAAGAAAATAAAACTAACCTAACAGTTCTCCATATTAAAATCCTTTTTAAACACAACAAATTAAAAATAAAGAGGAAAAGTTCACAATATCTTTGTTATTTCCTCCTATCAACTGTCTGAACCTAAAGGTCTAATAGTTGCAACTGTAACTAGAAGTTTTCTAATACCATACTAATCATATACCTGGAAACAGGGAAGGGAAAGTAAAGTAACATTAACTAGAGCACATATATTATCTACAGATAATATACAAAAATATATAGGATATTAGTATATATTATAAGGAAGTGGGACCCAGGTGAGAGCTGACAGTATCAGACAAAAGAAGATGAGCAATGGGACCAGAGGGACATTAAAGCCAAAGAATCCAAAGACCCAGGAAAATGAAGCCTTGTATAAAAGAAACACTAAAACAGAATTGTTATTACCCTCAAAGTTATAATCTTCTAGTACACACACAATGATGATGATATAGAGGATAAGGGAATGTAATTACACAAAAGTATGTTGCTCATGTGGAAAGGGGTTAGTTAGTTCCCTTTGGGGACACTGACTAGTTTGGATAGTAAGCACCTCAGTATCCCTTCCTGGGGAAATACAGGTTCTTATAAATTTCAAGCTACCTCTGAAGTCAAATCCTTCAGGAGTGTCTAAAAAGAAATGCTTGAATACTTCCAGGGCTTATTCCAAAGCTTGTACATTGAAGGGTGGGGGTGGGGAGGAGGCGGCGGAGAAGCAAGTATCAATGTCTCTGTGAACAAGTCTACTCTTTTTAACTTTGCCTTAAAGGATCTTTATTTTTTAATTTTTTTTTACTGATTTCAGAAAGAAAGAGGAAGAGAGAGAAAGAGAAACGCTGATTTGTTGTTCCACTTATTTGTGCATTCATTAGTTGATTCTTGCACACGCCCTGGTCAGGGATCAAACCTGAAACCTTGGTGTATCATGCTGATGCTCTAACCAACTGAGCTTCCTGGCCAGGGCCTGTCCCAAAGGTTCTTGCTGGCACAACTTGGAAGAGTTAGGATGCCTCAAGATGAAAGGCTGAGGCATGCCAAAGGATGGCTTTGTCTAAGACATCACAGAGCTCACTAAGTCTTACAGTCTACAAAATACAAACATTTCCTTTATGCCAATCTCTAACAAATTGATAAAGCATACCCCTACATATCAGATAAAGACCAGATTACAAGTCATAAGTTGGTATGAGAGGACATAAATGGGCACCTTTATCCCCATTTTTCAACTAAAATATTTCTTTCACTGCCCCATAAGAAATGTCAAATGGATAAACTTACAGGCTCTTCAAAACTGCTCTCTTCCTTGGATGGTTCTTGTAAAGCAGACTGCCAGGGCAAGGAGCTGTCACAAATCTCTAGATCATCAAGCAAATTTTCTAAACATGCTAGCTCAATGCACTCACCAGTCAAGACACCTTGGTCACACATCTGAGAAATAGGAAAAAAATAAAAACAAATAACAATGCCATTTCCTGAAACGATACTGGAAAAGAACATGCTTTCCCCAACTATCATCTTACTGTATCTCACCTCTCTTTGTAGTTCAGTAGATCTTTTATTGCATACGACAGCATTTTCATCTAGGCTACAGCATTCAGTATCATCACCCAGAGTACCGATGTCAGATTCAGACTTCCCCTGCAGATCTTCTACAAGATAGGAGTCATTTTGCATAATTGTATGTATCGTAAAACTGGACTTGGCTCCCATAGGCTGAGGAATTTCACCTAGGCCTATATCAGCTTTCAGCAATGTCTCCTGGCCAATGGCAATTAATGATGCATCACTGATCATTGGTAAAGCACCTTGTGACTTTGCATCATATGCCACCAAGTTTGCTAAAAACCTGCTTCCTATAGCTGCTAATGGAGCTTCAATGACATGATTAGAATTTGCATTCTTACCCAAAATATAGTTTGAAGAATCTGCAACTTCTTCAAAGGCTTGCTGCTTTAAATCTTGCAAAAACAAAGAATCTGAAGTCGATACTTTCAGTGGGTAAATAATGTTTGAAGATCCTGACTTCTCTGCAATGGGAAGAAATGGTTCATTGTGTACATCACACTGAAATATAGGGCTTTGTGTTTTGCAAAGACCAAAAACCTGGCTGTGAGATTTTTCACTTAAAGAAGCAGAAGAAAGTGGCCTAATGAACATTTCCTGAGGAGCACTGGGGAGTGATTTTATGTTAGTATGCCAGTACAGGAAGCTAACATCATCATTCGTTTTATGCAACAATGGTTTTGAAGCTGCTGGTTCAAGCACCCCAGAAGTAGACTGACAGTGTGGATGACAAAATTTATCAAAGAGCGAGCTTGCATCATTGTAATTTAACAAGAAAAGATCTGAATTTTTTGGTTCACTATCTTGGCTATAATTTGTTAAAGATTTATCGATGTCAGGGTGGATTTCATTTACTGTATTCTCTTTCTTGGAAGGCTCAACAGAGGCAATAACTGCCTCAAAGGCTACATTCTCAGTAGCATTAACATTTTTCCCACCAAAAGCAGCACTTGCCTTTTGGTTTCTTTCCTCTTGAATATACAGTTGCTCTGATGTCTCATCCAAGGTGAATGTAATAGTCTGAAGAGGATCACCAGAAGTCTCTACCTTAGAGATGTCATGTTCCCTGGAGAGTATTTGTGTTTCTGAAACTTTTACAGAATTATCAGGAACTACAACATTCCCAATATACTGTATTTCTGAAGATCTGGGACATACCTCTGAAAATACTACAGTATTACTATTTTCCTTCAGTTCAAAACATTGAGATAATTCTTTCCCCAGACCTTCTTCATTTCTTTCATAACTCTCCAAAGAAACTCGTTTTTTTTTTACCTCATTCTCAGCTGGAGCCCTTAAATAAATACTCTCAAAATAATGACTATCAGACATCAAGGCAACACTTTTTCCTCTCCTTTCCAACAAGCAATGCAAGAAAGAATATGACATATTATTATTAAAATGAGGAGCTACTTCATGTGGAAAAGAAACATGATCCTTACTGACTGCACATGTTTCTTGACGGTATGAAGCTCCCTGTTTGCTCCATGGCATACATGAAAAGGGGGCACTAAAATTGCCACTTCCCTCAGAAGTTTTATTTTCATCAACTGTGTCAGATGAATCCAAGCAAGAGTCATGGTCTTTACAGATTAAATATTTTTCTGACTGTTGTAAAGCTTCCTGTTTCCAATACTGCACATATAAACAAGCATCAAAACTGCCACTTTCTTTAGGGGTTACATATTCATCACTTGTATCAGATGAAGTTGAAAAAGAAAGTTGATCTTTATTAGCTAAAGTGGTTTCTGGCTCCTGTGTAACTTCCTGTATCTTCCATGGCATATATGAACAAAGAGCATCATAACTATCAGAGTCTTTGGGGGTTTTCGGTTCATCAACTCTATCAGATGAAATAGTCTCTTCTTTGTTTCCTTGCTCAGAATGTAAAAAAGAGCTCTGAGAGTCAACAACTGTACTCCCTGTGAGTGTGTGCTGGGATACACTAAAGTGACTGTTAACTAAGTCTGAAGCTACTTCTGAGGCTGCCTGGAATAAAGCCTCACTCACTTTTGACGGTCGAGAAAACCATTCTGTGTCTTCAGACTTACCAGGAATTCCCCTGAAAATATACAGTTAAAAATAAAAAAGTTACACATTTAAAACAGTTTTTAAAATACCAACATAAAAAATACAAAATTATGTCATTGATATCAAGATTATTTGAAAAGTGTGTTGAAAAACAAAGTTCTAATTTCAAATTCCTTTAAAGTGGTTAATGACTGAAGAAAGCAAATATTTTATAAACAGAAGGTGAACTACCATCCTGTTGACCCTGATATTTTCTCAGGCTACTCTGCACCATTATTGCCAAAAAACGAGTGATTTCATATTGGCAAAAAAATGATTCTTTAAATGAAAAATTCAAACTTTACTATTTAAAATGTTTAATTTATCGCCTAACATAATTTAAAATTCATTTAACCTGCATTAGTTCTTTTACTAGTTACTTATTATGCTCTTGAAAACCACTTACGTGGTTTAAGAGTACCTCCCATGCTCCCTCCCCCAAAATACAATGTAATGTAATCACTGGTGGGTTGTTGTTATAAAACACTTTTCATAAAAGTAATTTTAAAGTAATACATAGCAGAAGAGCAGATGTTTTTACTCAGTAAACACCTACAGTTTTTAATTTAAGGTTTGGGTTTTTTTTTTTGTTCTAAAAGAGAAAAACTTATATTCTTGGATAATTCCAGACTTGTCTCCCATTATGACTATTCTAAAGGGTATTAATTTAGAATAATTATTAATCTAGACATATCAGTTAGAAAAATCTTGTTACTTCATATTCACACCTATCAAATGAAGCTCATTCAATATCAGCTGACCAAAATGAAGAGTGCCAAACAAGTTAGTGACCATGAAATAAATGCTTTTTACAAAATGAGGTTGGGTGATGGGGAAGCAAAGCAGGAGATTTACTAAAAGAAAAACTCAGTGTGCCTTCTAATTAAAATATGCCTGAAATGCTAGAATATATTAGAAGTTGTTTTTAAATACACTACAGTAACCTGGCTCATCTTTACACATACATATGTTACTATGCCAAATTGATATGCATCATGTCTTACTTAACTCAGGGCCACGTTACCTTCAGAGTATAAGCTGAGGCTATCTAACCCCTACCCCAAAGTCTCGCCTTAGGCTGAAGTCATTAATATTAGTAACAACTAAGAACACAAAAGAGTACAAAGGTTACATGTAAATAAAAAAATAAATCATCCTACCTCAGAGCCGCAAAATCTAATTCACTTTGGTGAAATAAGGAATCAGGCCCAAACTCTTGGTCTTGTGTCAAACATGTCAGCAAAGGCAAATCAGGAGAAGCAAAGCTGTCTTGTATGACTGCAAAGTTTCAAATATGAAAATGTTGGAAATACTAAAAATTAACTGTTTACCTTACTCGCATAATGCTTTAAAGAATCTAAACATGCTGCCATCTGGAAGTTTCTACAACCTTTAGTATGGTAACATTAACAGCAGCAACAGCTACCTGTCAAGGGCTAAGCACTAAACCTACCATACAGCACTTAATCCACATGACAACTCTGAAGGATGAGTATTATTATATTTGCCTTATAGGTGAGAAAACATGATTATAAAACTTAAGGAATATAAAGTAATCTGTCCACATTCAAAGAGTATAAGAGCCAAAGTAGGATCTGAACCTAAACACTAATTTTTAGGAAGTGCTCTTAACCATTGAGTGTTTCTTTCCATCCTATATCAAAGTGTGGTCCATGGGCTCCTTGGCATCCCTAAGACATTCTCAGGAGGTGCCTAGGGTCAAAATTATACTCAAAATAATATTAAGATATCTTCTGCCTTATTCACTCTCATTCTCTCACAAGGGTATAGTGGAATTTTCCAGAAGTGGTATGTATGATATGGAATGCAGAAGCAGATATCACAAACTACCTGTTTTCTATTAAGTCAGACAATGCAAATTTTTTTAGGTAAAGCAATGATAGTCTTCTAAATGTTTTGGTTTTGAAGTATAGCTATTATTCTAAAAAACTATGTAATTTATGTTAAATGCAATATAGTTATTTCAATGAGTTAATCTTGTTTTAAATTGCTGAGTCTTAATTTCTAATATGGAAAAATAGCAATAACCTACATTAAACAAAAGGTCTTTAGAGTCCTCAGTAACTTTAAAGTGTGTAAAGTAGTCCTGTGACCAAAGCGTTTGAGAACTATTAAAGAGAAAAAAAAATCTTTGCGAATTTCTGAATGCCAGCTTAAATAATTCTTATGAGAATGCACTTGAATATGTATAAAATAGGTATAAGCTCCTTATTCCTTATAGCAATTACACAACTACAATGCAAATAATATTAATAGAAAAAATCTCCACAACCAACTGTTATTTAATATTAATTTAACTGGATGGGTGGTATTTTGCTAAAACTAAATGGTTCTTTCAATTTGCATGTAATAATACTGTTGCTACAGTTTATTTTCTTGATGTCAGAATTTCTGTAACAACTGTACACCTTCCTTTATCACAATGATAATATTCTTGTTTTAATTTTTGGTCTGTCCACTTCCCACCTAGATTGAAAACTCCATGTGAGCTTTATTCACAGCTCTATCTTTGGTGCCTAGCAAAATACCTGCTACACTTAGTAGGCATTCAAAATAAATGTATTACTTATTTACTGAACCAATTAATTAAAAATAAGAAACCTTTACCACCAAGGACTAACTTGTATTTCCTCTTTGGCCCTGGCTTTGAGACTCAGGCATAAACCTTCATAACCTTGATTTCATAACTTTCCAAAGTTCTTCATCCCTCTAAGAATCATTAAGGTTTTTTTAACAAAGGCCCCCATGTTTCCTCACATTTGGACACTGTTGATAGTTTGGATCACTCTTTTTTAAGACAACCAACTATTTTGGCACCAGTTTTCATTATGACATTTGTCATTAGTAAGACTAATATACCCTACAATGACTAATACTCATGCATAACAAAATAGCAATGATGAAATTTCCTTGGCCATCAGATTTAGGGATCTGCTCTAATAATCAAAAATATTCTGCTTTATCTATAGTAAAAGAAAAGACAGTTATAAAACTTCGTTACAAAAGATTTTAGAAGCCAGACACACAATCTACCAAATGCTGAAATTCTTTTATTAGAGGGTTTTACTTGACATTTTGCCATGACATAAGGTCACTTTTTTTGTTAGATGGCCTTTCTACTAATAAATGGCTCTTGTAGTAAGTCCTTTATTTTTTAAAAGATTTATTTATTTTTAGAGAGAGTGGAAGGGAGGGAGAAAGGGTTTTGAGAAAGATCAGTGTGAGAGAGAATCATCGATCAGATGCCTGCTGCACATGCCCCAACCCGGGATGAACCCGCAACCCAGGCATATGTCCTGACTGGGAAATGAAGGGTGGCAACCTTTCACCTTGCGGGACAATGTCCACCTACCTCAGCCACACTGGTCAGGGCAAGTTCTTTCTCATATCAAGTCTAAAACAACTTTTTTATAAGATATATATTCTCATTTTAACCTCTAGACTAGGAATTCACAAATATTTTTATAAAAGGCCAAGTAGTAAATATTGTAGGTTTTGTTACCCATATGTGATCTCTGTCACATACACTTTTTTTGTTTTTATAATCCTTTAAAAATGCAAAAGAAACCCCATTCTTAGCTTGTAAAAACATCAGGTCTTGGCCTGTGGCCTGTAGTTTGCACACTCCTGCTATAGACCATTAAAGTACTCATACATGGTACTGTTATTTTTTGTTGACCGGATTGTCTTCCCAAAAGGGGATAGCTTTCATTTATATATCCCTAGCATCAAACATACAAAAAGCATTTAGATATTTGTTAAATAAATGATGAATGAAAATAAATTGCTTCCTCTTTGGCACGACAGCTCTTTGAATACCTGATCATAGCAAAGTCTTCTCTTATATCTACTATCATAGTCGTCTCCTCCCACAGAGGAACACTAATGTCAACATCTTTCTTAAAATGTGAAACTAAAATTAAAATTGACTTTGATGATCTACATCATAAAATACATTGGCACTAATATTTTGATTACAATAGCATTAACTTATATTTTAAAAGAACTTATCTCCTATTCATGCGCCTCTAAAAAACTCCTACAAGACAACTTCATGGTTGAAGCCATTTCTCTCACAAAAGCTAATTCCAAAACATCTGGTGGTTGTATTTTTTCAGTTTTTGGAAAAAAAACAACTGAATAACAAAATAATATTTGTCTGAACTATGATTTAGGCATGAAAAAATTTAAATCACTATATTGGTTTAGCTCTCATATATATCCAACAAAACACTCATATGATCCAAAGTAGTACAGTACAATTTATTCTATTCTCCTACTTTGATGATTTGAAAGGAACTTAAAGATTACCTTTTGTAAAGAGCTAATAAATCAGTTCCATATACAGAAAAGGAAAGCAGTTAAGATCTACCTCAGACAAGTCATTTAACCTCTTTAATTTCAATTTTTAGGTCTGAAAACTGCAAATGACATTTGCTGTAATCAATTCTAAGAATCTAGTAAGGTAAGTGTGAACATTTGTTTTTTTGTTTGTATTTACTGAGTAGTCAATGGATAATACATGGTTTAGCCCAAGAAAAAATTCCACAAATTCAGGACTGAGGAGGCATACCCACCAGAGAGGAAGTTATCAATTTTCTGCCTTCTGTGAGCAAGAGTATTGTAAAATGAGAGTCAACTGCACATTTAACATTAACTACACCAGTCGGCCTATGTGGAAATCCAAAAATAAGCCTAATATCTTTGAGTAGTGTGCTACAGAGCTCCTCAAATCAAGAAAGGATTTCATGGACACAGACAACAGTGTGTTGATTGCGGGGAAAGGGTGGGGGTGTGGTATAAGGGGGATAAATGATAATGGAAAAAATACATTAAAGAATAAATTAAAAAAAAAAAAGAAAGGATTTAAATGCAGGACTTGAAGTCCTCCAAAAATAAGGATTTTATAGAGGTATTATTACTAGTTTTTTAAAAAAAGAGGCATTACCTAGCAATGGAGAACAAAAGAGATCTCTGTTGGGTTCCTTTACTTGATTTTCTGATTGGGTCAATATACCTTCCTCCACAGAGGGGAAGTCTGTCATTTCTGTCCCTTCCTCTCTCACTTTAAACCTGGTTTGGGTTGTATCCGAAGTGTGGGAAGAGTCGATTTCTTGAGGAAGAAAATGCCAAGATTCTGTTCTCTAAAACAATAATTTTGAAAGAAAATAGTCTAAGTTATTAACTGAATTAACATACATATTAACATTCAGATTAAAATATCCACTCACACAGTTTCCTATTTGATAACATTCTCATCAAAGTTTATAAAAAGTAAAGTTATTCTTTCTGTTTTTCACAATATTAACTATATTTTATACCTCCTACCAATCTCTGCACAATTTGAATCTGCCAGTGATCCTTGAACAGTTAGTTCTCATCAATGAAACAGTAAATACGGTTCTACACAATGAAATCTTACAATTTTATTATAATAATACTGAAAAAGAATTCCAAACCTAAACTACAATATTCTCTAAATGCAACCACTTTACTGAACTTTTCTTAGTTATACAAGTTTCTAGTGGACTTTTCACTCCTCTCAATAATAGTATCATATCATCCATGGAGAGTGATAGTTGTTTCTTTTAAATGTTTATACTCGTACATTAGTGGCATGATTCACAGTAATGCTTCTAAAAATAACTATGAGAAGGATCAGTTTTTCCTACTTCTAATTCATCACAGGAAGACATCTTATTAAAATACTAATAAAAATAAGCACTAAGTAAATAAAAGCAATACATAAACTACTTTAAAAACTAGGAAAAAATAACTAGAAAAATGAAATTTAAGCCCAAAATACAAAACACAAGCCCAAGTGTTTCATTTCTAGTTCTAAAAAAACGTAAGATTACTCTGTCAAAATGCTCTTAAAGTTTCTAAACATTTCATCTCAATTCTTGTACTAATCTCTTGAAAAGTAACAATAAATTCATGCACTGGCACCAATCCACAGGCCATGCTACGTAGCAATGTTAAACTGAAGTTGAATTACATACTAATGATAACCAGTTTTATAAGGTTATTTTTCTTATTAATTTGGTATTGGTTAATTAAGATTATTCTTTATATGAGGCTATGAAAGCAATCTTATTTTCATATTGAATTAATTTGATTAGGAGTGAGCAGTGAATTTGATCAAACTACATTACAGCTTCCTTTTTTCCAATTAAATCTGATAAAGTATAAGCAATAACTCTTGTTATATAAATACCTTTGCATTTCTTATTTGGCAGTGACAGACTTTCAACCATATTTGCCAGCAGTCTTTAACATGTTCTGTCATGCAACAGTCATACTAGGATTCATTAATCAGCATTTAAAAATTTAACTTACACTAATAATTAAAAAAAAAAAAACACCAAAATGAAAACGGTTCATTTTTCCCACCCTGTAATCATCAATCTGTTCTGTATCGAAGGCTTAGCTTTTTGTTTTGTTTTAGATTTCACATATAAGTGAGATTATGCATTATTTGTCTTTCCCTCTCCCACTTATTTCACTTGGCATAATACCCGTAATGTCCATCCATGTTGTCCCTAATGGCAAGATTTCATTTTTTTATGGTGGAATAACATTCCATTGTTTGTATATACCACATTTTCTTTATTCATTCATCCACTGATGGACACTTAGAATGTTTCCATATCTTAGCTATTATAAACAATACTGCAGTGAACGTGGGGGTTCATAATTCTTTTTTGAGTTAGTGCTTTAATTTTCTACGGGTAAATACCCAGAAGAGGAATTGCTGCATAGTTGTATTTTTAATTTTTTGAAGAACCTCCATATTGTTTTCCATAGTAACTGTATAAATTTATATTCCCACCAACAGTGCAATTCCTTTTCTCCACATCCTTACCAACACTTATTTCTTTTCTTTTTGATAACAGTCATTCTAACAGCTGTGAAATCCTATCTTATTATGGTTTTAATTTGCATTTCCCTGATAATTAATGAAGGATATTGTGCATCTTCTCATTTACCTGTTGGCCATTTGTATCTCTTCTTTGGAAAAAAGTCTATTCAGATCTTCTGCCCATTTTTTAATTGCTTGGTTTTTGCTATTGAGTTGTGTAAGTTACTTATATATTTTGGATATTAACCCGTTTTCAGATATATGATTTGCAAATATTTTCTCCAATTCAGTAGGTTGCCTGTTCACTTTGCTGATGATTTCCATTGCTGTATAGAAGCCTTTTCATTTAATGTAGTCCCATTTGTTTTTGGTTTTGCTGCTTTTGCTTTTGACATCAGATTAAAAAATTCATAACCACTGTCTATGTCAGAAAGCTTACTGCCTATGTTTTCTTCTAGGAGTTTCAGGTATTATGTTTAAGCCTTTAATCCTTTCTGAGTTAATTTTTGTGTATGGTGTAAGATAATGGTCCAGTTTCATTCTTTGGACTGTGGCAGTCCAGTTTTCCCAACAACATGTATTAAAGAGACTATCATTTCCCCATTGCATATTCTTAGTTCCTTTGTTGTAAAATAACTGACCATATACAAATGGGTTTACTTCTGAGCTCTTTATTCTGTCCCATTAATCCATAAGGCTGTTTTTATGCCAGTACCATACCAGTTAGATTACTATAACTTTGTAATATATGGGTTGGCCAGAAATTCTTTTTTTTTTTTTTTTTTTTTGGTAAGGTGCTTCTATCAGCACTTCCTTGTCTTTAACTTCATTTGAAACAATTTTGTTAGAATGTATTGTGACAGCTGTCATATCAGCTTGCATTAAAAAAAAAAACTTATGAAAACGGGTGAATTTTTGTATAGCCATTTTGATATTGAAGATAGAAGAAAATAAGCAACATTTTCTTACGCTTTATTATTTCAAGAAAGGTAAAAACACAACTGAACACACAAAAACAAATAAATAAAAAAGATTTGTTCAGTGAATGCAGAAGGTGCTGTAACTGATCTAAGGTGTCAAAAGTGGATTGCGAAGTTTTGTGCTAAAGGTTTCTCGCTGGATGATGCTCCAGTTGGGTAGACCAGTTGAAGCTGGTAGCCATCAAATTGAGACATTAATTGAGAACAATCAACGTTATACCACGCAGGAAAGAGCCTACAAATTCAAAATATCCAAATCGATAAAGTTATTGGTGAAAATGAAAAATGTGTATTTTATTTTACAGAAAAAAAACACGAACTTTTTGGCCAACCCAATAGTTTAAAATTAAAGAGTGTGATGCCTCCACTTTTGTTCTTTTTCAAGATTGCTTTTGCTATACTAGGTCTTTTGTGGTTCCATACAAATTTGGGGACTTTTTGGTTCAATTCTGAGGGGAAAAAAAGTCGTTGGAATTTTGATAGAGATTACCATAAATCTGTAGATTGCTTTTGGTATTAGGAACATTTTAACAGTATAAATTCTTCCAACTGATGAACATAGAGTATCTTTCCTTTGTGTCTTCTTCAACTTCTTTCATCAATGTCTTAAGAGTTTTCAGTGTACATATCTTTTACCTCCTTGGTTAAATTTATTCCTAGATATTTTATTCTTTTTGATAAAGTTATAATTGGGATTCTCCTCTTAATTCTTTTTCTGATAGTACATTAGCATATAGAAATATAACTGATTTTTGTGTACTAATTTTTATACCTGCAACTTTACTGAATACATTTATTAGTTATAATGGTTCTTTCTGGTAGACATTTTAGAGCGTTCTATATATAATATATCATCTGCAAACAGAGATGGCTTTATTTCTTCCTTTTTGACCTGGTTGCCTCTTATTTCTTCTGCTTGCCGAATTTTCTGGTAGGACTTCCAACTATGTTGAAAAAGTGGCAAGACTGGGCACCTTGTCAGTGGGCATCCCTGATCTTGGTGGAAAAGCTTTCATCTTTTCACCACTGAGTATGAAGTTAGCTGTGGGCCTGTCATATATTTCAGATATATGATTTGGGCCTTTATTCTGTTGAGGTACATTCTCTCTACACCCACTTTGTTCAATATTTATCATAAATAAATGATGAATACTGTCAAATGCTTTTTTCTGCATATATTGAAATGATCATATGATTTTTACCCTTCATCTTATTAATGTGGTATGTCACAATGACTAATCTGTGAATGCTGAAATATCCTTGCATTCATGGAATAAATCCCACTTGATCATGTATCTCACTTGATCATGTTGTCTGATCCTTTTGGTATATTGTTTAATTCAGTTTGTTAACATTTTGTTGAGGATTTTTGCAACTCTGTTCATCAGAGATATTGCCTATAATTTTCTCTTCTTGTGGCATCCTTGCCTGGTTTTGGTATCAGGGTACTGCTGGCCTCATAAAATGAGTTTGGAGGAGTTCCCTCCTCTTCTGTTTTTTTGGAAGAGTTTGAGAAGAACTAGTATTAAGAAGGTTTGGTAGAATTCACTGGGAAGCCATCTGGTCCTTGACTTCTGTTTGTTGGAAGGTTTTGATTACTGATTCAATCTCTTTTCTAGTGTTCAGCCTGTTCAGGTTTTCTATATCACATTGACCCAGTCTTGGCTGATTATGTTTTTAGAAAAACACCTGTTTCTTCTAGGTTATCACAATTTATTAGCTTTAACTGTGTTTAGCAGTCTTTTACGATCCTTCGTATTCCTATGCTATCAGTGGTAACATCTCTTTCATTTCTTCTTTTCAATTAAATCTGGTAAAGTATAACAATAAATTTCTTTATATTGCAACATCTTCACATTTCTTACTTGGTAACAGTGCTGTATTAGACTCTTAATTATATTTTCTAGCACAGTTTTTAACATTTTCCATCAAATATAGTCATAATAAGGTTATAGCTAATCAGTGTTTTAGAATGCCTGCTTTGTAGTCTAACCTTGTTCCATAACTTCGTTCCATATTTATTTTATACATGGAAATTCAATTTTCCTTAAAAATATAAAGATTTCACCAGTTAATCTATTCAGTCCAGAAACTTTTTTGATGGCTGGTACTATAACTTTCTCCATTTCCTCCCTAGTAGTACTAGTCCATCTCTATTAGCTTTATCAGGTTTGTATTAAGTCAATCTCACTAAGCCTTTTTGTCCTCCTAACTGGATTTACTAGAAATATATCAATTTTTTCTATCTTTGATTTAACAATTTTATTTTATTATATTTTCTAACTTAGTTATTTGTTCTTCTCTTTACCATGTTTCCTCTATTTGTAGTTTTTCTTTATCTAAAATTTTTGGTTAAATAATGAATTCATTTGATTTTACATTTATTTATTTAAATAAAAAGATGGGAAGATGGCACTATATTTATGATAACCTATATACATAACGTACTGATTTTCATTATTTTGTATTCTGTTACTGGAGTCTTCTTTCTTGACTAACATAAATGTGTTGTAAGGGAATAAAGATTTTTTTCATTTCCAAATGACCCAGAACCCATAAAAATAAGATGTACCACAACTAGAAAAATTTTTACAGACATTTTCAAACAAGATTCATCTTTGAAGAGCTATTTTCAGTACTTAAAATATACTAACCAAATGCTTTTTCAGTAAGTTTTTTTTTAAATAAGTACCCACTACCTAATACCAGTTATACAAATATATACAGAGGAAAAAAATGGAGAGAAATACTCTAAAATACTAATATTACTCATGGTTTGTGGGATTCTGAAAGTGTAAACTTGACAGTCCAAAATATCTCAATTCTTTCTATACTGGATAAATTAGTAAAATCTATAGCATCAAATAATTATTAAGAACATGTTTTTTAAACTTGTAATACTTGAAAATAAAAGAAATGATACTCATTATTTTAATTTTTTTCTTTTGAGAACACTCCATTCTATAAGGAATAGTAGGTCAAAAAGGGTTTTAAAGCAGGGGAGTTCTACTAATTTTTTGATTCTCACTACAACAAAATCTCAGTCCCTGACTGAACTCTTAGCCCCTTTGACCAGGGTTTGAGCCTGGTCCCAGTTTATTATTCACCACTAATAAGAGATGTTTCTATTTGTTCTCCTGCCCATCCTGTGTGGTCCACAGATGACTTACTTTACTCCAGGTCCTTAACTGCAATAATTCTTTAATCTCAAGAAGACAACCACCCTACCACATTTACATTTTTCATAATACCTTTCTTACTTATATTTCCTTTTTTACCATCCTGAGAGTTTATAGTCATCCTTATAATTATCTCCTTGCAAACATTTTTAACTTTCTTGCCCTTTTCACCCACCATCCCACTTGCCTGACAAAAGCTTAGTTCTGGTTGAATCTTCTCCTTACCTGAATTCAAGCAGCAGCACATTGCTGATGAAAACACATACCCAGATAGGTTCTTCCTTTAAATTGATGACATTAAACCACAGGGCACTCAGCATTGCCTAAAAAATCCTACTGTATTTACCTGGGAGTTGACTTACTGAAATGACTATGTATTTCTTCTCAGAATTATTGAACTTTCTCTCATTTTCTTTTGAAATTTTTTAGAAGTCTATATATGTTAGGGAGCAAGAGAAACATTGATTGTGGTTCCACTTATTTATGCATTCATTGGTTGATTATTGTATGTGCCTTGACTGCGGATAGAATCCACAACCTTGGGGTATCGGGATGACACTCAAACCAACTGAACTATCCAGCCATGGCCCATCTTCCCTTAAATTCAACTGATGACTGCATTTCATACTGCATTAAGTAAACAGCAGAAGATCAAACTTCCTAATCTTCCTACCATCATATCTACAAACCCATTATGTATCCAGATTTTCATCTTGTGGTTTAAAAAAATGTCTCTCTACCTATTAAAGACATTCTCTTCTCACTCTGATTTTTTTTTTTTTTTTTTTTTGGTGATTTCCTTCCTATATGTTATTCTCCCACTTTCCCTCTCTACAAATCATTCCTCTTGCCAGACAAGCATACTTCATAATTTTCCATCAAAAAATAATTATTTAAATCTCTGTTCAACATTCCTTTTCTGCATATTTTGTTGCTATGTTTCTATCACACAATCATTCCTTGTATAATACCTTTTAAATCAATATAGAAAGGCCCTCAAATCTCTAAATATTCTGACATATGTGAGCAGGGAGGGCATAAAAGCAGTTGATAAATACAAATTCTGAAGGAGAAGCATAGGCTGGAGATATAAATTTAAGATTTTTAAGTGTAAAGCACTAGATCCAGATGAGAACCACTGGATTCTAACATTTCAAGAAGTCAAAAAAATGTATTCTGGGAGAGAGAGGTAAATAGAAATGAGTAAATCTGCCTGGAATTAGAGAGTGATGGGATTTATGGCCAGCTAAGCACTGCATTCATACTTTAAAGTGTTCTACTTCAAAAACTTGACAACATTGTGCTAAGAAAAAATTGTTTCTGCAGGACTTCTGGCCAAGATGGAGGCATAGGTAGATACACTTTGCCTCCTCGCACAACCAAAAGAAGGACAACAAATTTAAAAACAAAAAATAACCAGAACTGCCAGATAATTGAACTGTTTGGAAATCCAACAACCAAGAAGAAACATTCATCCAGACTGGTAGGAGGGGCAGAGACGGGCAGCTGGAGCTGAGAGGACACGGCACGGTGGTAGCTGGCAGACTGGGAGGCCCCACGTATGCATGCAGATAAACCAGGAAGAACAACTAGGGAGTGGGACAGACCATGCAACCCAAGGTTTCAGCACAGGGAAATAAAGCCTCAAAACCTCTGGCTGTAAAAACTGTGGGGGTTGCAGCAGCAGGAGAAACTCCCAGCTGTGTGGGAGAGTTCACTGGAGAGACCCACAGGGTCCTAGAATGTACAAAATCCCACCTGCCCTGGAATCAGCACCAGAGGGACTGAATTTGCTTGTGGGTAGTGGGGGAAGTGACTGAAAGCCAGACAAGAGCTGAGCAAGAAGCACTGTCCCTCTCTGACCCCTCCTCGACATACAGGGCCACGATGCAGTAGTGGTTTGCCCCATCCTGGTGAATACCGAAGCCTCCACCCCTTACAACATAACAGGTGCACTGAGACAAAGAAATCCGGCCCAAATGAAACAACAGATCAAAACTCCAAAAACAGAACTAAGCTGAACAGATATCCAACCTATCAGATACATAGTTCAAAACACTGGTAACCTGGATGCTCACTGAATTGGTTGAGTATTGTCGCAAAATAGAGGGAAAATGTGAACACTACGTAAAGTGAAATAAAGAAAAATGTACAGAAAACCAATAGTGAAGGGAAGGAAGCCGGGACTCAAATCAATGAATTGGAGCAGAAGGAAGAAATAAACATTCAACCAGAACGGAATGAAGAAACAAGAAATCAAAAAAATGAGGAGAGGCTTAAGAACCTCTGGGACTACTTTAAAATGTTCCAACATCCAAATCTCAAGGGTGCCAGAAGGAGAAGAGGAAGAGCAAAATTGAAAACTTATTTGAAAAAAAAAATGAAGAACTTCCCTAATCTGGCAAAGGAAAGAGATTTCCAAGAAGTCCAGGAAACTCAGAGAGTCCCAAAGAAGTTGGACCCAAGGAAGCACAGGTCAAGGTACATCATAATTACATTACCCAAATTAAAGAAATGGAGAGAATCTGAAAAGCAGCAAGAGAAAAGGAGACAATTCCTACAAAGGAGTTCCCATAAGACTCTCAGCTGATTTCTCCAAAGAAACCTTGCAGGCAAGAAGGGGCTGGCAAGAAGTATTCGAAGTCATGAAAAGCAAGGACCTACATCCAAGATTACTCTATCCGGCGAGGCTATCATTTAGAATGGAAGGGCAGATAAAGTACTTCCCATATAAGGTAAAGTTCAAGAGTTCATCATCACCAAGCCCTTATTATACGAAATGTTAAAGAGACTTATCTAAGAAAAAGAACAACAAAACTATGAACAGTAAAATAACAACACCTATCAACAACTAAACCTAAAAACAAAAACTAAGCAAACAACTAGAGCAGGAACAAAATCACAGAAATGGAGATCACATGGAAGGTTACCAGCGGAGAGGGAGAGAGGAGAGAATGGGGGAAAAGAGGGAATAAGAAGCATAAATGATAGGTACAAAATTGACAGGGGGACGTTAAGAATATTGTAGGAAATGGAGAAACCAAAGAACTTATATGTACGACCCACGGATACGAACTAAAGGGGTGGGAATGCTGGTGGGAAGGAGGGTACAGGGCAGAGGGGAATGAAGGGGAGAAAAAACATGGGACAACTGTAATCACATAATCAATAAAATACACTTAAAAAAATTGTTCCTGCAAATTATATTTGGGCCATATTCAGGTCCACAGCTTGCAACCTTTGATTTCAAGGTTTAACAGGAAACATGAAGCAGCAAAGAAAACTAAAACAGAATAAATAGCCAGAGGAGTAGGAAGGAAACCAGGAGAGGCAAGAAATGATTTTTAAGAAGTTATGCAATGGTTAACAGTGTCAAATGCTACTCATTGCATGCACCTAAGATGAAGATAGAAAAGTGTTCACTGTATTCAGCTACATAAACATTGTTGGTAACACTTGCGTTCAGAGTTGAGGTCAGATAACAAAAGTATCAATAGATCAAGTAGAAGAACAAGTAGATAGTAGCCAGTGATATAGGGCATATACAATTGACCCTTGGACAACACTGGGGTTAGGGGTGCCAACCCCTCTGTGCAATTGAAAATCTTCTGACTTTTGACTCCCCCAGAATTTAACTGTCCTCAGTATCCACAGGGGATTGGTCCCATAACTCCCGTAGATACCAAAATCCACCAATGCTCCAGTCCTTACATATATGGCATAGATGAATGCATACAGTCAGCCCTTCCCATCCAGACTCCCAACCACAGACTGAAAACACTGCAGGTACTTAGGAAAAAACTCTGTGTATAATAAGATCCACACAGTTCAAACCCATGTTGTTCAACAGTAGTCTGTATGTTAAAAAGGAAAAAAATATAGTTGTTATGATTGTCTACATAGAAAGTCCTAAAGAATCTATAGAAAGGCTAGTACTAGAACTAATAAATAAGATTAGCAAGGTCATAGGATACAAGGTCAACATAAAAAGTCAATTAAATTTGTATATACTTGTGATGAACAATAGGAAATTGAAATTTTTTAAAACACCAGTATGTCTAACAAAATGTGTGTTAAGTCTGGTACACTGAAGACAACAAAATACTGATGAAGAAATTAAAGACCTGAAAGAACTGAAGATAAAACTGAAAGAACTGCTGTGTTTGTGGATTAGAGAACTCAGTATTAAGATGTCAATTCTCTGCAAATATACAGACTCCATGTTAATCAAAATTCCAGCAGACCTTTGAAATAGTAATTGATAATCTGACTCTGAAATGTATATAGAAATTCAAAGAATCTAGCATAAACAAAACTATTTTTAAAAAGAAGAAAGAAGTGGGAGAACTCATACTATCTGATTTCAAGATGGTCCAATAATTAAGAGTGTAGTATTGAGATGAGGAGGGACAAATAAATCAGCAAAATAGAGAGTCCAGAAACAGACCCACACATATACGGTCAAACATGGGGAGTATTACTGGTATCTAGTGGGAAAAGACTAAAGATGCTGTTGGGGACCACTTTTTGTGGTATCGGGAACAGTAGCCCCTGCACAACCTAGGCCCTGCCTGTAAGCCTCAATAGGAAAGCCAGGAATGCTGGGAGGCAGACATGACCTGATACTAGCACCAAGGGTCCCAGGGGGAGATCTGGACTAAAGAATGCATTATATTTACTGAAGCTTGCTCTGCTTAGTACTGCCCTGATAACGAAAAACCAGGTACCTGACATCAAGGCTGGAGGAAATAATTCCTGAGTCCTTGGACCACGCCTTACTGAACATCTGGTGTGTCTGTATGTCTCACAGACCCTAACCCAAGGCTGATCTATGTGTTCCTTTTGTTGTTATCTATAGCCCTCTGAAGTAGGTTGATAAGCTTTGCATGCATGTATACTGTATACCCCTATGCACATCTTTCTCAATAAAAGCTATTTCAGAGAAGGGCTCGGGGCATTCTCTACTAGAGGTAAGTACCACCCCCTTCTCTTGACAGGTAAATCATGTCTGGTACAATTTATTTCATCAGTGGTGATTGGGAAGACAGTGCAGGACAGAGCATCCCTCAGGATTCTGTTAAACATCTTACAATACACAGGGCAGCTCATACAAGAAAAAATTATGTGGCCTAAAATGTCAAATGGGGCAAGGTTGAGAAACCCTGTTCTAACCAAAAAAAAAAAAAAAAAAAAAAAAAAAAAGACAATCTGTGTGACCTAGAATTAGGCCAAAAATTTCTCAGATAGGACATAAGAAGTATAAACCATAAAAAACGAAAATCAATAAACCAACTCCAACAAAATTAAAACTTCTGCTCTTTCAAAGATAGGAAAATGTAAAGAAAAACCACACACTGGGAAGAAATATTTGCAAAACACATATTTAATAAAGGGCTTACATTTAGAATATATAAAGAACTCTCAAAACTCAACAAATGGAACTGGCCAAAAGAATATGGGGAAGAGACTTAGATACTTCACTAAAGAAACATGTATGGCAAATAAGCACAGAAAAGATGTACAATATTATTAGTCATTAGGAAAATGTATATTAAAACCTCAACAAGCCCTGGCAGGGTGGTTCAGGTGGTTGAAGAAGCATCTGTACATCAAAAGGTTCTGGGTTTGATTCCTGGTCAGGGCACATGCCTAGGTTGCAGGTTTTACCCCAGGTTGGGGTGTGTACAGGAAGCAACCAATTGATGGTTCTCTCTCACATGGAGGTTTCTTTCTTTCTCTCTCTACCCTCCCCGCCCCTTCCTCTCTCTCGAAAATCAACAGACATATTCTCAGGTAAGACTTAAAGCACACACACACGGGCGTACACACACACACAGACACACACACAGACACCATAATGCACCAGAATGGCTAAAATGTAAAACACTGACAATATCAAGAGCTCACAAGAATGCAAAGCAACTAGAATTCTCATACATTGTGGAGTATGTAAAATGGTAATCACTCTAGAAAACAGTTTATGACACTTTCTTATAACATTGTTAAATAATCAACTTTAAATATTTAACCATTATGAGTAAGGCTTTATTTTTTCTCTAAAAATATAAATATGAGCTTTTTCCTGTCTGCTCATAATTTTTCCATTTCTTCTAAGTTTATGACTATGTTCTAAATCAATGGTTCCCAAAGTATGGCCTGAGGCTTTGTGGGGGTCACCAACATCCTTTTAGAGAATCTATGTGAGCCTGCCTTTTCTAAGTACATCTCTTTGCAAGGCCAGATTTTCTTTACATATTTCAATGGAAACAATATATCCCAAAGGACCACATGTAGAGGCATACATGAGAATCTAGTTATGATGGTTAATTTTATTTGTCAACTTTACTGGGCCACAGGGTGTCCAGATATTTGGCTAAACATTTTAGGGAGTGTGTCTGTGAGGGTGTGTCTGGATAAGATGAACATCAGAGGGATCTATAGACTGAGTAAGGCAGATTACCATTCCCAATGTGGGCAAGACTCATCTGATCCATTAAAGGCCTGAACAGAACAAAAAACTGAGAAAGAGAATTCGTTCTCTCTGCCTAATGGACTTTGAGTTGGGACACTGGTCTTCCCCTGCCTTTGGACTTGGGACTCAGAAAGAAAAAACCATCAACTGGCCTAGTCCTCAGGCCTTCAGCCTCAGACTGTAATTACACTCACAGCTCTCCTGACTCACCAGATCACAGATATTGGGAATTCTCAGCCTCCATAATCATGATTTTGAGAGAGAGAGAGAGAGAGAGAGAGAGGGGGAGAGAATGAGAGAATATATATGTCTCCTACTGGTTCTATTTTTCTAATAGACCAACTGTCTTCTATTAAGCCAAACACTAAAGAGATACGCAAAAATGTAAAACAATGTCACTCTTCAAAATAATTTTGTTTTGCTTTGGAAAATCGTCATTTTTCACTTTAAAATACATTATGTAACATATAATGGGTTTGGTATTTTTAAACAAACATTTTTTAAATGTTTTAATTTCTAGTAAGCTGAATATCAATATAGATAGCCCATATAAACAAAGCCTTTAAAAAAACTGTTGAAGAAAGTAAAGGAGTCCTCAGACAGACAGACAGACACATACATGCGCATGCATGTGCGCACACAGATACACACACACAAAGTGAACTGCTGTTTTATAGTTAAGATTTCCAAAGATCTATTAGAGAAATGGAATATTAAAGTAATTCATCTTTTTCCATTATTCATAGCTATGTAATAATTTTTCATGCTGCTTACTAAAGGAAAGGTGGTTTGCCAGTTACATAAGACATACCAGATCATCGCCAGAACCCCACTGAGCTGTTTCTTCCAAAGAAACCACATTAGATTCAGAAATAGGTGTTCTATTCTTGTCTTGATATAATGACTGTTGCCATACATGACTGGTCAGTGGAACAACCTGAAAATTAAAAACAGATTTAAATAGAGTACTAACAAAATTTAACATTTAGACTGTATTTCTCAGTTTACAAAACACTTTCTCATATATATAAAATGACATTTCAACATCACCACCACAGTTCAAATTATTACCTTCACTTAAAAATAAGGAAACACATAGGACTTCCGGCCAAGACTGAGGCATAGGTAGATGCACTTTACCTCCTCGCACAACCAAAAGGAGGACAACAAATAATTAAAAAATGAAAAAAACCCAGAACTGCTGGAAAATCAAACTGTATGGAAGTCCAACAACCAAGGAGCTAAATAAGAATCATTCATTCAGACTGATAGGGGGGACGGAGGTAGGCTGCCAGTGTGGAGAGGGCAGGTGGAAAGGAGGCAGCTGGCAGACCATGTGGTCCCACATTTACGCACAGATAGATTGTGAGGAATAAATAGCTGGGGAGCGAGAGAGACCGCGCAATCCAGGGTTCCAGAGCGGTAAAAGAAAGCCTCAAAATCTCTGGCTGTAAAAACCTGGTGGGCTTGCAGCAGCAGGAGAAACTTCCAGCCTCACAGGAGAGCACACTGGAGAGACCCACAGGGCCCCAGAACGTACACAAACCCACCCACCCAGGAAGCAACACCAGAAGGGCCCAAATTTGCTTGTGGGTAGCAGGGAAAGTGACTGAAAGTTGGCTGAGAGCCCATTATAGCTTTCTTGACATTGGGAATATGGAAATTTGAATCTCATTGATTGGACTTCAACTAAATGATACAGTTATGTATGGTTCATGGATTTTTAAAGTATATGACTGAAAAGATATTTTTATCAAAAATTTATCACATCTGCAATAAGCTTTCAGAAATATTTCCTTTAAGTTAAAGATTTTTGTAAATGAATCTGATAACCTGATAACCTCACAATAGTTTTACTGATTTTATGTATTGTTGAATACTTTGCTTCACTCTATAGATAACATACAAATAGTGGCAATCTTTCAGTTACTCTATACACCAGCAGTAAAGAAATAAGTAAGACTTTTCTGTCAAATAAGAATTAAAAAACATTTTAAAATTAAAAAAAAAATAAGGAAACACGGGAACTTAACAGTTACCCTGTTAGGACGCAACATACTTTCCAATAAACCACAGCAGTTCCTTAACAGCCTATGCCCACCCCCCGCCAGAGGTAAAAGAAGCAAGCAGAGACAAGCAAATCAGGTGTTTTAAAATCTTAATGTTTGAGACACCTAAGAAATTAATAATAAGGACTAAAATAAAAGTCAGGCTCATTTTGTGAAACTGGGTTGATACAGAGCTCATCCACTTGCAGAAGGTAGCATTAAAGCTGTGGTGCTGCCCAATGCTAAAACAAAGCAAATGAAAAAGAGCAGAGGCAATTAAACAAAAATGAACTAGGTCAAGTCATTCACTGGCACAGGACTGGTTTTTGAAATTTTCCCATTATCCCTGGAAAATAAAAACCCAAAGCTTCCAATATTAGACTTCCTCCTACACAAGCAGATAGATGCAAGGGGCAAGGCAAAGACAACCACTGAATACCAAGCAGAGAACAGTGCACCAAAAAACAAAAATGAAATTACAAACTATGCTTTCAAAACATATTTTTAAAATAAGAATATCTCATATGCTCAAAGAAATAAAGAAAAAAAGACACGATGTCCATAGAAAAGGAAGCTGTTATAAAAACAGGCAGGTATGAGTAAAAAAAAAAGAATACTGACAAAATATTAATGACAACAAATGTGAAAGAGCCTCTGAAGGAATCTTTTTTTCCAGAATTAAAACGGTTACTACACTAACAAAACATTTGTACAGGGCACTTACAACAAGGTGTTTTTGGTCATAAAAAGGCCTGCTTAACTGAAGATTTATTCAATAACTAAAGAGATGTCTAAGATATCAACTCTTCCAAGAGGTTTTTCTCAAAAGATACAGCACCATGCAGCACACCCACATTACTTCAATGACAATTTTTTTCCGTTTTATTGAATTATTGGGGTGACACTGGTTAACATTCAATGGCAGTTCATAAGAGAGCATAAAAAACAAAGAAAGCTGTTTGTGAACTCATTACGGCAATCTGAAATCCATACATATGTAACAATACAGCCAATGCTGTGGCACAGCCAGTCTTCTTTAGGCCCTCCAGGAAAGACGAATGCTCAAATGAAAGTTCAAAATGGCTATTTTCTGCAGCCAAATACTGGAGGTGAAGCATGAGAGTACCTGTCTTTGAAAATGGCTGATTCACAATAGCTTACAAAGACAGGGTTCAGTTCGAGAACAGCTGAAGAAAACTGATGATGCAGTATGAAAAAACTAGCACTTTTGACAAGTAACCCAATGTGCGAAAATAAGAACATTCCCCCTCACTGTATTGGCTAAAAAGAAACCCCAAAGTAAAAATTAAATCTTAAAAGTTCTTACTAAAAAAATCCATTGTCCAGAACACCTGATTTTTATTACTTACCTGGCTGTTTTGACTTCCTCAAAGAAATAATTTCTAATACATGTTTGACTGGCTTTCCCACAGTCACCTCTGGTCATAGTGTAACCCAAATACTTGATGGAGGATTCTTAAAATAAATGCTTCAGAACTAAGGTCTCATCAGCAGTTCCCTGATGTCAGGTTAAATACCTTTTGATATAAATTAAGTTTATTTTATTTATTTTTTTGTTAATCTTCACTGGAGAATATTCTTTCAATCCTTTTTAGAGAGAGGAAAAGGGAGAGAAAAACATGGATGAAAGAGAGAGAAAAACACTGATGTGAGAGAAAAACATCGATTGGTTGCCTCCCAGGGATCATACGCACCCAGCACCCAGAGATCCAACCACAACTTAGGTATCTGCCCTGGCCAGGAATCAAACTATCAACCTTTTAGTTACATCATGACACTCCAACCAACTGGGCCACACTGGCCAGGGTGATGTAAATTAAGTTTTAAAGAATCCTTCACTGAGCCAGTTTTTAATATTAAAAGTTAATGGACTTCCAACTATATGCTGTCTAGAAGAGAAGCGGTTTAGAACTAGGGACACATACAGGCTGAAAGTGAAAGGGTGGAAAAAGATATTTCATGTAAATGGTAACCAAAAGAAGACAGGAGTATCTATGCCAGTATTGGACAAAAAGACTTTAAATCAGTAGCTGTTACAAGAGACAGAGAAGGACATTTTACAATGACAAAAGGGTCAACTCACCAGGAAGATATAACAAGTATTTATGCACCAAACCTCAGAGCTTTTAAATTAATGTGGCAAAGTTTCAAAGAATTAATGGGAGGGATGCACACCAACAAAATAATATTATAAGACTTCAATACCTTACTTTCAATAATGAATAGAACAATCAGAAGAACCCTAAGGAGAACAGAGTAACTGAACAAACACTACACACCACTGGACCTAACAGAAACACACAGAACACCAGATCCAAAAACAGAAGAACATACATTTCTCAAGTACACATGCAACATCCTTCAGGATAGAACACATTAGGTCACAAAACAAGTCTTAACAAAATCAAGAAAATTGAAATCATACACACTATCTTTTCCAATCACAATAAAATGAAACTAGACGTCAACAACACAAGAAAAACTGGAAATTCCACAAATGTGAAAATTAAACAATATACTCTTAGAAAAACAATGAGTCAGATAAGTCACAAGTGAAATTAGAAAATACTCTGACATGATAATAAAAACACTAATTATCAGAACTTACAGGATGAAAAAAAAGCAGAGATATGACGAAGTTTTTATGACTAGCTAAAAGGGTGTCATTTTCTTTTCCTTTTTTTATTTAAAGCAAGATCACAAATTCACAACCTATAATACATATCAAGGAACTGGAAGAAGAACAAACTAAACCAAAAGCAGGCAGAAGGAAGAAAATAATAAAGATTAGAACACAGATAAGCAAAATAGTGAATAAGAAAAAAATAATTAGACTAAACGTTGTCTTTTAAAACATTAACAAAACTGATAACCCCTTTGCTAGACTAAAAAAAATTCAAATAAAATCAGAAAGGAAAGAGAGGATATTACAACCAATACCACAGAAATAAGGATAGGAGAATACAATGAACAATGGTACACTAACAAAACTGGAGAGTCAAGAAGAAATGCATAAATTCCTAGAAACACACAACTGCCAACACCAAATCATGAAGAAACAGAAAACCTGAATAAACCTATAGCTAAAAAATTAAATGAGTAACGAAAGAACCTCCCAATAGTGAAAATCTAAGGACCAGATAGATGGCTTTACTCCTGAATTTGACCAAACATTTAAAGAATTAACACCAACTCTCCTGACATTCAAAAACCAAAACAAAACTAAACAAAAACAAAACTGAAGAGGAAGGAACACTTCCTAAATCATTCTATGAGGCCAGATTACCCTGATACAAAGAGCCAGATACAGATACTACAAGGAAAAAAAACACTACAGAGCAATTTCCCTCTTAATGGATGCTGATGTAAAAGTCTTCAACAAAATACTAGCACACAGAATTCACAGCACATTAAAAAGATTATACATGATTAAGTGGGATTTAACTCTGGAATGCAAAGATGGTTCAACATATAAAAATCAATATGGAAGAATTAATACTTTCAAAATGTCAATACTATCCAAAGTCATCTATAGATTCAATGCAATTCCTATCAAGATTCCAATGGGTTTTTTTACCAAAAAAAAAAAAAATATATAAATAAATATATATATATGTAAAAGAAATCTAGTCATTTTTATTGAAACACAGAACCCAAATAGCCCCCCACACACACGCGCACACACATGCACACACACAAAATCCTAAGAAAAAAGAACAAAGCAGAAAGCATCGCACTCCTCAATTTCAAACAATATTAAAAAACTAAAGTAATTAAAACAGTATGGTAGTAACATAAAAACAGACAATTAGACCAATGGAGCAGAACTGAAAGCCTCAAAATAAACTTGTTATATGATCAATCAATATTTGACAAGAGAACCAAGAATACTAAAAGAAGATCTAAATGACAGTTACTTCAATAAATGGTGCTGGGGAAACTGAATATTCACATGTAAAAGAATGAAACTGGACCCTATGTTACACCATTCACAAAAATTAACTCAAAATGTATTAAATACTTAAATTTAAGACCTGACACCATAAAACTAGAAAAAAACAGAAAAAAACCTTTTTGACATGGGTCTTGGTAGTAATTATTTGGAAATCATACCTAAAGCACAAGCAACAAAGTTAAAAATAAATAAATGGCACACATAAAACTAAAAAGCTCTACACAGTGAAAAAACTTACAGAATGGAAATAATATTTGCAAATTACATATCTAATAAAAACTTAATATCCAAAAGATATAAGGAACTCCTACAAATCATTAGCAAAATAAATAATCCTATTTAAAAATGGGCAAAGGACCTGGATATTTTTCCAAAGAAGATATATGACTGTCCAAGGTACATGAAAAGATGTTCAACATCATCAGTCATTAGGAAAATTCTAATTACAACCACACTGAGATATCGCCTTATGCCTGTGAGAATGGCCATAATCAAAATGACAAGAGATAAATGCTGGGGAGGACATGGAGAAAAAGGAACCCTTGTGCACTGTTGCTGGGACTGTCAAAAGGTACAGCCACTATGGAAAATACAATAGCATGGAAGTTTCTCAACAAGTTAAAATGGAAATACTATATGATCCAGCAATTCCACTCCTGGGAATACATCTGAAGGAAACAAATACACTGACTCAAAAAGATATCTGCACCCCCATATTCATAGCAGCATTATTTATAACAGCCCAAATATGGAAACAACTTAAGTGCCCATTAATGGATAAAGTTGTGGTATACCATGGAATATAATTCATTAAAAAAAAAAAGGCAATCTTACTTTTTGCAACAATATGGATAGACCTTGATACCATTTATGCTAAGTAAAATAAACCAGATAAAGACAAATGCTGTGTGATCTTATTTGTAAGTAGAATCTAAAACACTCATAGAAAAAGAAATCAAAATTGTGGTTATCAGAGACACATGGGGGGATGGCGAACTGGAAAAAAGTGGTGAAAAGGTACAAACTTCCAATTATAAGATAGGTAAGTACCAAGGATGTAAAGTATAACATGATGACTATAGTTAAGACTGCTGTATGACTACCTTTTGATTTCAAAATATCTTTATGAAACTGGGTTTTAGGAGATCCTTCTGATAAAAAAAATAAGAATTTATGAAAATCAGCACAAAACAGAAAATGGAGGTAGCAGCGTTGAATTCCAAAGTTTGAGAAGCTGTGCAGTATCCAACAGGTACATAAATTCTATTAGTTGCTATTTGTGGCTAAAAAGATTTTTTTTCTTCAAACAAAACAAAACAAAACAAAACAAAAAATGCTATATGATATATAGGAAAGTTGTTAGAGTAAATCCTAATAATTCTCATCACAAGGCGAATTTTTTTCTTTTTATTGTATCTACAGGAGATGACAGATGTTAACCAAATGATAGTATTTATCATTTCACAATATTCAATACCCTTTCATGATAAAAACACTCAACAAATTCGGAATGGAAAAAGCTACATTAACATAATAAAGACCATTTATGAATAACCACAACTAACATCAAACTCGATGAAAAACTGAAAGCTTTTCCCGTATGGTAAGAAACAAGGCAAGGATGCCTGCTCCTGACACTTCTATTCAACGCAGCACTGGAAGTCCTAGCCAGAGCAATTAGGCAATCAATCAATCAACAGCAGCCAAACTGGAATGGGAATAAAATTATCTTTGTTCACAGAAAACATAATTTTATATGGGAAAAAACCAATATTCTACATATAAACTGTATTAGAACTTAAAAAGAATTCAGTAAAGTTGGAGAGTACAAAATCAACATTCAAAAATCATCTGCATTTCTGACAATAAATCATACAAAAAAGTAAATTATGAAAACAGTCCCATTTACAACAGCATCACGAAACATAAAATACTTAGGAATAAACTTGACTAAGATGGCAAAAAATGTGTACATTGTACTACAAAACAATGCTGCAAGAAATTTTTTTAAATGCATATAAATGGAAAGGCATCCCTGTTTATAGATCAGATGACTTAATGTTGTTAAGATATCCATACTATCCAATATACTCCATATCAGATTCCAGTGGCATTTATTTATTGTAGAAATTTTTTAAAAATCCCAAAATCCATATGCAATCTAAGGGACCAAACACAGTCAAGAGAATTCTGAAAAAGAATAAGGTCAAAGGACTCACACATCCTGATTTTTTAAATACATTAAATAGCTACAGCAACCGTAAGTGTGGCACTAATAACAAAGACAGACAAATAGACCAGCAATTTTCAACCTTTTTTACCTCATGGCATACATAAATTACTAAAATTCTATGGCACACCAAATGTGTGTGTGTGTGTATTTTTTTTTTGCTGACAAAAGAAATCGGTATAATTTTGATTCATTCACACTGGACAGCTATTATTGTGTTGGTTGTCATTTTTTTTAAATTTGACAATTTAAGAGAAAAAGTCATTGCCCCTGACTAAATAGTCAGGTACCACACGTTTTAAACATTCTTGCAGCACACTGGTTGAAAATCCCTGAAATAGACCAATGAAACCAAATATAGAGCCCAGTAATAAACCCTCACGTATATAGTCAAATGAATTTTGTCAAGGGTGCCAAGACCATTCAATGGGGAAAGATAGTCTTTTCAACAGATAGTGCTGGAAAAACTGGATATTCACATACAAAAGAATGAAGTTAGACCATTTTCTAACATCATATACAAATATTAACTCAAAATGGATCAAACACTTAAATGTAAGGTCCAAAACTATAACTCTTAGAAGAAAACCAAGGGCAAAATCTACATGACAAAAGATTTGGCAATGATTTCTTGGACATGATACCAAAGACATGGAAACCGCAAAAAAAGAAACAACAGACAAATTGCACCTCATGAAAATTTTAAAATTTTGTGTATCAAAAGGCACTATCAATACAGAGTAAAATAGAATGAGAAAAAAATATTTGTAAATCATATACCTGATGAGAAATAATATCCAAAATATATAAATAACTCCTAAAATTCAGCAACAAAAAACAAAACAAACAGATTAACAAATGGGCAAAGAACTTAGACATTTCTCCAAAGATATACGAGTGGCCAATAAGCACATGAAAAAATGCTCAACATCATTAATCATCAGAGAAATGCAAATCGAAACTACAATGAGATATCTCACACTAATCAGGATGGCTACTATTAAAAATAACAATAACAACAATAATAATAGTAGTAATAATAATTATTGTTGGCCAGGATATTGAAAACTTGGCACCCTTGTTGGTAGGATATAAAATGGCTCAACTACCATGAAAAACAGTGTGGAGGATCCTCAGGAAATTAAAAATTGAACTGCCATATGACTTCACAATCCCACTTCTGAGTATATATCCAAAAGAACTGAAAGCAAGTCACTTTTTAAGAAAGTATAGCAGTTTCTCACAAAATTAAACATATCTTTACTATACAATCCAGCAATCACGCTCCTTGGTATTGATGCCAATGGACTGAAAACTTTTTTGGGGGGAGGAGGTTATAAGGGGACTAAACGGTAATGGAAAAAACACAGTAACAATTTTAAAAAATTTTAAAAACATATGTGTACACAAAAACCTGCACATGAATATTTATAACAGTTTTTCTTTTCCTAACTACCAAATCTGAAAATAACTGAGATATCCTTAGTAGCTGAATGATAAACTGTGGTATATATCCAGACAATGGAATGTTATCCGGCACTAAAACAAAATGAGCTACCAAGCCATCAAAAGACATGGAGAAACCTTATGTAATATTTTAATGGTGGATACACATCATAATACATTTGTCAAAATTCATAGAATTTACAACACTTACAGTGAACCCTAATGTAAACTATGGACTCTGGATGTCAATGTAGGTTCATCTGCTATAACAAATGTACAATAGTGGGATGTTAAGAGTTGGAGGAGGGTGAGGGCAGTAGGCAGATGGGAAATTTCTGTATTGTCCAGTCAATTTTTCAGTGAACCTGAAACTGCTCTTAAAAACAAAGTCTGTTAAAACACAACAGAAATAAAACAGAACTCTGGTCCAGCATGCAAGCAGTTAGGAAGTTATCACTCCCATCTCTACCAAAAGAAAAACAAGCTAAACAAATTGGAAATAAGTATCTCTTATATCCATCAAAGAACTGAAATCAAGGGCAAACTGCAGCCCCCAAAACTGTAGAGATAGACAAGCAAACACAGAGAATCACAACTTACTGGAGCAGCATTCCAGAAGGAGACAACATCACGGAAACCAGCACTAGGATAGGAAAACCTAAATTGTAACTAACAATTTGTTAGAGGCTCAGGATGGACAACCTTGAAATTTAAAAACTCCAGGGGAACTCTTAGAGGGCACCACTACACTTTTATGAGTTCTACCTACAAGAACTATACAGGGTTCCCACAGTTAAAATCAGAGAAAATTCTGGTCCTGCTTCTGGCAGCAGCAGGAGAAATGTAGCCATCGTGAAACATGCCCAGGGCATTCTGTTCTTAATAGTATCTGCCCTACAAAGAAGCTGCTTTAACCAGAGCCTAGCGACTGGAGTTATACCAGAGACTAAGTGGCCTAAAAGAAGGGATAAATACCCAACGTAGCCCCCTTCTAGCCTTTCTGTCTTGCCTAAGAAGAAAACTGAGGAACCCTAGTGAAGATTACAGCACAAGGGGTAGACTGAGACCCAATAATGAAATTACAGGACACTTCCCCTCCATCCACACTTTACCACTGTATCAACTGGGCTCCTCACACTAATCAGGGACTGTAACTGAAAGAACAGCACATAACAGACCTTATTTAAGAAGTCCTTGGAGAAACCCATAGAAAATAAGGGAGACACAAACAAGGCCACCAGGGCAAATTTTAGTGTCTGACAACTACAGCTATAGTAAACAGTAAACAACCTCACCTCTAGCCAGGTAAAAATAAAACTTCACACTAAAGGCCCATTACTTCAGTACTTTCATATTCATTCAGTACATGCCTGGCTTTCAAAAAAGAATTACAAGACACACTAAAAGACAAAAACAAACAAATGAAAACGGTTTGACAAGACAGCAAGAATCAGACTCAGATATGACAGATGTTGGGAGTTTCACTTTGGGAATATGAAAACATTCTGAAGATGAATGGTAGTAATGGTTAAACAATAATGTGAATGTACTTAATGCCCCTTAAAAATGGTTAAAATAGTAAATTTTATGTTATGTATATTTCACCACAATTCAAAAAAAAAAATCAAAGAGGGAAAAAAAGAAATGAGATATCAAATCATAAAAAGACATGGAGAAACCTTAAATGCATATTGTTAAGTGAAAGAAGCCACTCTGGAATGGTTACACACTATATGATTCTAACTATATGACATTCTAGAAAAGGCAAAACTACAGAGACAGTAAAATTATCAGTGGTTTCCACGTTTCAAGAAGAAGGGAGAGAGATAAATAGGTGGAACAAAGTGGAATTTTAGGATAGTAAAATTATTCTGTATGATACTGTCAGATTTATGTCATTATACATTTGTCAAAACCCACAGAATGTACAGAGCAAACTCAAATATAAGCTATGAGCTTTAATTAATAAAAATGTATCAGTATTAGCTTACAAATTATAATAAATGTACCACACTAAAAAGGAAAATAGGGGAGGGAGGGGGGGTATATCGGAATTCTGAACTTTCTGCTCCATGTTTCTGTAAACATAAAATTGTTCTGAAGCCCTGACCTGAGTGGTGCACTGGGTTGAGCATCATCCTGCAAAGGAAAAGGTTGCTGTTTGATTCCAGGTCGGGGTACCTGCCTGGATTGCAGGTCTGAACTTGGCTGAGGTGCATGCAAGAGGCGATCTATTGATGTTTCTCTCAGATTTCTCTATTTCTCCCTCCCTTCCCTCTCACTAAAAATAAAATCTTTTTTAAAAAACTGCTCCAAAAAGAGTCTATTAATTTTTCTTAATAGGCACTATGACAGAACACCAACAGGGAAATATAAAGAAATATCCATATATTACTTAAACTATTCCAGGGCATAGAAAAACAAAATGGTTTCCAATACCTGGTATGCAAACAGCATAATACTGATGCCAAATTTGACAAAGACAGGTCAAGGAAACATTTTTTAAAAAAAACAAAACAAAACCATTATCATTTTTAAAACACTTCCAAATAAAATCCAGCAGTTCTTAAGAGAAAAAAAAACACACTATGATGAATAGTTTTTATTCTAGGAGCACATGAAAAGATTAAGAATAAAGTATGTGTTAATAGGTCAAAAAAGATTAGAACTGTGCAATGTAAATAAATTTGGAGATGCGTAACAGAAGGGGTTCAAGTCCTTTTTTTCTCTCCTTCTATGAAATTATAACCTGCTGATGGGAGGAGGATCTGAACATTGGGTGAGGGCTAGAGGATCACAGTGAAGATAGGAAAGCTAAGTGAGGAAACGAAAAAGATCTCTCAACACTGTTGATGACCCACCCAATTAAAAGTTGGAGACCATCCTGACCCATGGGGTTCAGTTGGTTGGGCCTCATCCTGCAAAGTAAAGGCTCATTCCAGGCAAGGCACATGCCTGGTTTGCCAGTTGGGTCTCGGTTTGGGGCATGTGCAAGAGACAGCAGGATCGACATCTCTCTCCTTCTCTTTAAATTAAAATCTTAAAGGAAAAAAAAAAAGAGTTGGAGACCTACCAATCCACAGAACTTAATTATTTTCCCTCTGATAGAGCTCAGAAACTTAGGTTTGAAATGATTCATGTTGAATGGCCTGCAGGACCAGTGTAAGACCAACACAGCAGCAAAGGCTCTAAATTACTCACTTCCCTGAACTCTTAAAAAGACTTGGCTGTAAGTCTGGTAACATTTCATTTTGAATTTCAACAGTTCCCTGCCTTAGCTCAGTTTCACTGCCAGGACTACAAACTTAATCACTACCTTATACATCATCACTACAACATCCTTGTTATGTAGTAAGAAAGACATGAGAGAGTGAATTAAATATTACAATTTTGTCATTTAACTGGAACTCAACTGGAAGAAGTTAACGTTTCCTATTATTTGGTCTCATCCTTTGAACACACTGCATTCAATACTATACAACAAACTCATCTTCAAAAAATTTTATACTTCAAAAATTTCTAGCAAGAAACATTGAAGTTTCTCCTTTAAACATTTTCCAACTTATTCTAGTAAGTTTTAATGTTATCAGTGAACTAAACAAAAAAAGCATCATAATACTCTTTATATTATTTTAAAACTACCTTTAATACAGCACACTATCTACACCTTCATATTCTCTGAGGTAAATAAGAGAATATCTGATTTTTCTTTAAAAAAAAAAAAACTCTGGGAAGAAGCACTCTGGGCTCAAAGAAGCAAGATTTATTAACTACATTTGGATAAATCACTGTTAAACAGGATCATTTTTTCATGTTTGATGTAAAAGTGTTAAAGTGATTTAACTGAAACATTCCCCCTTAGGCTGAAAGATATAAATTAAATTAAATTAAATTAAGTCTTAAAACAAAAAAGTTTGAAGAACTTGTCCACGGGGATGTCTTTAATTACGGTCTGTATGTGTGTAGACAACTCACAGCTTTAAATCTCCAGCTCAGACCTCTCCTCTGCTTTCCAAACCCAGACTACTAACCTTCACTCCCGTCCCATCCCGTCTCGTCCCATCCCATCAACCCTCATGGCCAGAACGCACACCATAAACCTGGCCATATCTCAATATGTGGCACAACCATTCATCCAGTAATCTAACACCTGGACACCTTCTGGCCCGATGTTCCACATCTAATTGATTATTACTGTAATAACAATGTAAAATTGGTGTATTACATGTGATGATTTTACCTCTTCAATGTCTCTTAAATCAGTCAATTTTCTATATCCACCAATTCCCTATTCCAAAATAGCGTCATCTTTTTTTCCTGGCAATACTGTATTCCCTCCTAATTAGCATCCCAGATCTATTATTGCTACCCCTCCCAACCCCACCCTGCCATTAAAGCTGTTTTCCACTCTGCTACAAAGTGATCTATCTAAAATACAAACATTATCATACAGCACCCTCCTTATTTAAAACATTTTCAATGACTTCCCAAAGCTCCAGGGATAAGCCTCCAAATCCTGCACACAGCACACAAGCCTCACCTGAAATCTGTGCTCAACCCACATTGTCCTTTGATTCCTTGAAAATACTCTGTCCAGTCTAACCACCAGTACCTTTCCACATGCCTTTCCCTCAACTAGAAGTTTCCTTCTCTTACCTTTCCTAGCTAACCTTATTCTGACACCAGATCTCAGCTCTATCATAACTTCCTAGGGAAACTTTCACCAGCTTCACTGACAAAGTCAAAAATCCTTACTGTATGCTTTCAAAACATCTTAACACATACAGTTTTATTTTTATTTGTGGCACCATCTATATTTTTATCTGCCCCTCTTTCTACACTGAACACGCAAAAAGCAGGCAAAAAAAAAAAAAGTTTGGGTTGGTGCTCTCCCTCCCAAGAGCACGCCCACGCATTCCTTCCCTCTCACTGGGCATCTCTTAAACTCTAAGGGTCCCCACAATTCTTGCAACCAAAGCAGCAATGGGCAGCAGTGTGGGGGGGGGGGGGGCTCCTGTCTCCAAGGGCCCCTTTTCAGTGAGTCAAAGCAGCCCCGCTTAGGCTCTCTTCTGTTGCTTCTATCCTAAATCCTTTCTTGTTTCACCGATCTCAGATTTAATAAACGTACTCTTAAAAAACAAGAAAAAAAAAGGCTGTCTCGGTTCACCAAGGCTCCTTTAAATCCGGCACAAATGCACAGATGGTGGTGAATGCTCAACAATACATGCTCGATGAATTAAAGACCCGTTGGAATATATACCAGGCAAAACAACTATTAATATTCTTTAATGATCAACAGTCTATAGCATCACTGACCAGCAGAACTTTTTGTAATGAAACAATTCTGTATCTGTATTGTCCAATTCGGCAGCTACTAGTCAAGTGTGGCTACTGAGCACCTGGAAAGTCATTAGTACAACAGAGACACTGAATTTTGAAATTTATTTACTTAACTAAATAAGATGTAAAGAGTCACAAGTGGCTAGTGACTACTGGATTGAACAGCACAGGTCTATATAGTTTTTTCTGTCTTTTCAATTGCACTTTTGTTGTTTCACTCTTCACAGTTGGTATGTTGTCTATGGACAGCCCTAGACAATAAACCCTAGCCTTCTTTTTGTCCCCGCAATGAACGCTGCACAGAACAGAAACTTAATAAATGATGACTTGCTATCTGAATTGCTTTTTTCTCGCTGAAAAGCAATTAATTAGATGCAATTATTTTCAAAATGATCTTCAGGAGCCAAGCACAAAAACAGCTCTTTCTCTGCTGTGTATTACCTGGATCTTTATAGTTTTCCCGACTAGAGCTGCGGCAAGCCTCGAGCATTTCTAAGCTCCTCCTACCGGCTGGGGACCCATTTATTGCTACAAAAAAGGTCCAAAGAAGCACCATTCGCCAGGAGCCTCTAGAGACTAACTACTCCACCTCTGTGTACAGAACTCACACTACTCCCGCTGGGCAGTCCTGCTCTCAGGCAAATTAATCTCCTAATTGTCTTCCCAACAAGACAGTCCCTTGGGTAACCACCCTCACCACTCCGACACCGCCCTTTTCGCCTCCCTGGAAACGCGATAGGACCCAACTCCTCCCAAAAGCTTTCCTTAACTACACAAGCTGGTGGTAATACTGGCTCCTCTGAACATCTGGTGTAATTCAAAAGGCCCGGGACACACCAAAGGGGAGAAACGAGCGGCTTTTGCCAGAAAGACCGGGAGGTTGTAGTCGCCGGAACCTGACTAAGAGTCGAGAATGTCCCTACAAGCCTTTTAAAAGCGCGCTTATTCTATGTCAAAACGGTGACAGGCAGCAAGCAGGAGGCAGCGCAGCCAGAATGCCAGCGGAGCGCCCAGGGATTACCCGTCACCCCGCCCCTCCGGCAGCCCACACCCCCTCCCGGCCAGGCCCACCTTCTCCGGGCCGGTGCTCACGCTCTCGCTCTCGGAGTAGCGGTGCTTGGGCAGCGACGGCGAAGGCAAGGTCCCGCCGGGGTGCGCCTGCAGCCAGGCCTTGGCCTCCTCATCGTCCTCGTCGTCCGTACTTTCCCGAGGCTGGTTCTCGTAGTTAAAGTCCGCGTCCAGTTCCCGCCTTTCCTCTTCCTCCACGTCCTCCACCATTACCACCTCAGCCTCATCCAAGTTCTCCGGCTTCCCCACCTCTTTCTTTTCCTCCTCCTCCTCTACCACCTCCTCCTCCTCCTCCTCCTCCTCCTCCTCCTCGAGCTCGCCGGGCCAAGGCAAGTCCTCAGGCTCCATATTGGAGTCACGCTCTAGGTCTCAGAGGTTGAGGAGGAGGAGAGGAAGGGGGGAGGGAGGGGAGGGGAAGAGAGCTGACTGGCGGTTGCGGCCTCACGCAGGCGCAAAGGCCGCCACCGCCTTGCCCCCCGCGCCGCGCCGCGCGGACGGGGCGGGGCAAAGAGAGAGCGCGCGCGTTGCTAAGGACGCCCCGCCGGGGCGGGCGGGAAGGTCTGAGAAGGGAGCCGGGCTGGGGACTGGTGACGCCACCGCCTCGTCCCCGTCACCGGCTGGTATCTTGCTCACAGTACTGTAAGCTCACAATAAACCCGAACTGGGCTCCTCTCGCGGGATGGGAGAACTTAGTCCTCGACTGGGTAGGGCTAAAACTGGATTTTGCCTGTGCACCGAGGGGACAGCATACCCTAGGACAAAATTATGACGAGCTTGCAAATGATAAATTTTTTAAAGGTTGAGTGCCTAACGTGTGGACAGGCTGTAAGATGGGCACTTGAACCTTAGGGTAGTAGAGAGTTTAAGTAAGGAACAGGTGCTGGTATCAGAGAAATGGGAGTTTGAATCCTGACGTCACCACTTACAAGTGGTGTGACTGAGCCTCTATCAAATGAGGATAATGGCCCGTTGAATAGGATGGTTGTGATAATCAAAGGAATTAACCAATGTGAAGAACTTAGTGGTAGCTATAATTTGTTGACTATTAGGCGGTAACTCATTAAATGCTTGCAGTTCTGTGAGACTTGTTATTATCATTTTATATTTGAAGAATCTAAGGCTCAGAAAATAACTTGCCCAAAGCCTCTTACCTAGAAGGTGGCTGGCTGAGTCAGTGCCATCCCAGGTCTTCTGTAAGTCCAGCAATTGCCCTGACCCAGACCTATCTGCTAATAAAGGGGAAAAGGGCAAATATTCTGATAGTATATATGTTTTGGGGTTAGTCAATGACTTTGAAATGCTTTAGAAATAAATATTTCCTGATCACTACAGGAATCCCTATAAAACAAATGGCAAATTAAAGAATGTTTAGAAGCTTTGCTATTACTAAGGATATGGTCGTAAATAAAGTGGAATCAGCAAATATTCTTCATGGTATTACCCACAATAACAAACATAATTTGGCAATGATACTGAACCAACAATGATGGAGTAATTTTAGGGGTACTGGCAAAAATGTATGTCCTATCTGCCAATGACTCAATCCTGGCAAAACTATAGAAGTAGAACATGGACTGGAGCCCAAGGTCTCAGGGCTCTTTTGAATACCTCTCAGTGGACTATGAGTACAGTTGATCCTTGAATAACATGTGTTTGAACTGTGCAGGTCCACTTACATGCTAATTTTTTTCATTAAATATTGTAAATATATTTTCCTTAAAATTTTCTTAACAGTTTCTTTTCTGTAGCTTACTTTAGTGTAAGTATACTGCATATGTTATAATACATATAACATACAAAATATATGTTAATCCTGTTTATATTATTGGTCAATAAGGCTTTTGGTCAACAGTAGGTTGTATTAGTAGTTAAGTTTTGGGGAACTCAGAAGTTATACACAGATTTTCAACTGTGCAGGGGGGAGGTAGGGGTTTCTGCTCTTTGCCATATGGTTGAACTTCAAAAACCTAATTAAGATTTCCTTATTCTAAAAAAAGGCAGCTTTTTGCTCTCTTTACCACATGTCTAATGTGCCACAGACGTGAGAGGCTACTCAGTCTGGACCTGCACACTCACGGGGCAGAGAAAATTAACTGAAAGGAAGGAAAGACATTAAAGCTAGAAAACAAAACCAAAAGAGAACTGATGAAATCAGGGAGGATGACGGCGATTCAGGGGAAGGGCTTACCTTCAGGCAGGGTCGGTATGGGGGTTTCCCACAGAGCAGAGGAAAGACAGGTGCCGAAAAAGATCCTGTTACTCAGGCAAGTGAGTTAACAAGTTGATTGAATTCATTTCCTGGTTTTTATTCATGTTAATCAAAGTGTGGTCCATACACCACCTTCATCAGAATTACTTGAAATATATGTTTTACAAAGAATCCCACTCTCGTTGCCCAGAGAATAAGATTTATGAAGTCTGAGTTGACACCCAGGAACTGATGTTTAATGCCATGCCACCTTCAAGTAATGCTGATGCATACTAATGGTTGAGAACCACTGCTTTCTTTGTCAAATATCAAGGACAATACATTTCTTCCTTACCTACTATAGAAAATCATCCCTTTCCCTGCCACCTAGCAGCCAGAGCATGTAATCTAGATTCACACGTTTGGATGCTGCCATCTGTGAGTTTGACACTTAGAAGGTAAAGCAGGAAAAGTTCAGAACTTTGCTACTCAAAGCATATTCTGGGTGCCAGTAGCATCACCCCAGAGCCTGTTAGAAATGCAGACTCTTAGGCTCCACTCAGACCTACTTAATATGCATTTTACCAAGATCCCCAAGTGACTCAGGCACACTGAAGTTTGAAAAGTACTGGCTTAGAACCCACTTGCAGTAATGGAGTTTAGAGTTCAGCAGTAGGAACGGCCAATGGAACAAGCAGAAATATCCTCATCAACTGGTTCTTACGGCATGACCTTAGTCATGGGTCCTGCTCCCCAGCTTTCCTTGGTTTATGCCTTTCTTGATCAGCTGTTCACAATTAATACATTGTAACAAGCAATCACAAAATCTCAGTGACCTATTTTTAAACAAGTACTATTCCTTGCTTTTGCACCAGCTCGTTGTCTCAGGTATCTGTTTCAGGCTAAAGAGTATGAGTTGGCTGGGGAGACTTGACTCTGCTCTTTCATTACTCTGGGGCCAGCAGGTTACCCAAAGAATGCTCCTTCCATATACAGAGGTGGGAAGCTCCAGAGAAGAGTGGAAACACAAATGCACTTCTTCCCACAATTCATTGGCCAAAGCAAATTACATGGGCCACTTAGCCATAAAAAAAGAAAGAAATTTTACCATTTGCATGGATTTCTAGAGGGTATATGCTAAGTGAAATAAGTCAGTCAGAGAAAGACAAATGCCATATGATTTCACTTATATGTAGAATCTCAAGGACAAAATAAATGAACAAACAACACTGAAACAGACTCATAGATATAGGAAGTGTGGAATAGTTGCCAGAGGGAAGGGGGGTTGGGGAGACTAGGTGAAAAAGGTAAAGGGATTAAGAGGTACAAATTGGTAGTTACAAATTAGTAACAGGGATATAAAATACAACATCGAGAATACAGTCAATAATATTGTAATAACTGTGTTTGGTGGTAGATGGGTACTAGAAATACCAGGGTGAACACTTTGTAAAATATATGACTGTCTAATCACTATGTTGTACACCTGAAACTACCATAATACAAAATAATATTGAATGTAAACTATAATTGAAAACAAAAAAGTTAAAAAAAGAAGACATGATTTAATCCTTTTCTGATTGAGAAGGTTAAAAAGAAAAATTCATACGAGCCAATCCAACATCGTATTTCTCCCATGGAGTTTAATAGAGGAGAGGGAATAAATTTGCTGAATGATAAGGCCAACATAATATACCAGCCCTTTTCCAAGCCTGGTTTCCAGCTTTCCTGCTGGTTCTAGAAGCCCTATAATATCCCTCTAGTATGATGTTATTGAAGCTAGCCAGAGTCAGCTTCTGTTGACTAAAACCCCAAACCCTCACTGATCCACAGGAGGAAGTCTAAGCCAGAAGGGAGGAAAGGCATATTCCTGGGATGCAGCTGCCAGACTCAGAGAAAACACACTCAGAGACTAAATGCACAAAATAGTTAGATGGCATAAATGGGTGAATAGAGAAACAGGAGGTTTTGACTACAGACCAAAATATTGAAGTTTAAAGGTCCCACGTGTCGCTTATAAGAGTGAGTTCCTAAAACAGGTTTCCCCATGTGGTTATCAAAAACCCCTAGGATGAAGGGAGCATTTGAGATCTTGTTCCCCTGCATACGTCATCAGTTTGGCTCAAATAAACTCATAAAAACTGGGGGGAAACTAGGATGGAGACAGGAGCCGAATTAGCGAGAAGGTGGGTCAGATGCCACTTTCTCCCTGCCCACCATGCAGGTAAGTAGCAGGAGCGCCATATGGACTTCAAAGGGACAGGAGGGAAGGAAAGACTAAGGGTTTTTTTTTAGTGTAAGACAGCACGATGGGTACTTTACAATACTTGCCTCCTCTCATCTTCACAACAATTTGGCAAAGCATTTTACAGATGCAGAAACCCATGCCCAGATAAGTTAAATAATTTGTCCAATATAACCCAGCCAATAGGAAGGGGTGCAACAGGGCTTCACACCTCTCTGTCTGGAAATACAGTCTATGCTACTTCCCACCAAACCACACAGTGTAGAAGCTTCCAGCAGGACAGTAGGAGCAGGCACGGCCCAAGTCCTAGCCCTGTTCTAAATGGAACATGAAAAACTGTCAACCTCCATGCTGCAAGGATAGCTGTGTCCTCAGGAGCAAACTGGGTGTCAGTTAAGGGTGCGATGAGGTAAGAGGTATGAGGGCAGGGAAGGTGGTCTACAGCTGTAGACAGGCTTGGAGGAAGGAGGTCAGCAGTGGAGGACAAGCCAAAGAAGACTTGCAAAAATATGTCAATGAAAGCCCTGCAGTGAGAGGAAATGGAAAGAGCTTGCTTTTTTTTTTTTTTTTTTTTTTTTTGATGTGGCTGAAAATGAAGAAACTTAGAGGTATGGAATGAGTTTCCATCATAGACCATTCTCTACAGGGGAACAACAATGTCAGTTAAACCATTAATTTGAGTATATTGTATATCTGTTCAAAACCCTGCAAGGGCTTTCAGCTTCACTCAGAATGAAATCCAAAGTCCTAACCCAAGTCTATAGGAGCCTACATGTGGTCTGGCTCCTACCCAATGCCTCCAGTTCTAAACTCCTGCCCATCGCTCAAGCCACCCAGACCGCCTCACGGTTCCACAAGACACAAAGCCTCCCCCACAGCAGGGCCCTTTGCACGTGCTGCTGCCTGGAGCATATTTCCACAGACTCTCTGCTCACATTATCAAAGAGGCCCTCTCTGATTACCTGATACACCCACACTCTTACCCATGCTCTATTTTTTTTCTTAGTACTTATCACTACCCAACATTTATTTGTTTATTGTCTGTCTCCCCTGCCCCCAGGATGCAAGCTTCAGGAGAGAAAGGATTTGGACTTTTGTGCATACCACTGCATGCCTAATGCCTGTAACTGTGTTGGGCATATAAGGAGATGCTTGGTAAACATGCTGGAATGATATTGGCTGGAAAAAGATTCTGAATAGAGTTTCAGAATAAATTTGATTTCAGTGGGGCTGGTAAAGATGTCTGCCTACTGGGGAACCTTTAATTTCCTCTCCCAGCTGGCTGCTGGGGGCATTAGTTGGGCTGAAACTGAAGTGTACTCCAGGTGCTTAAATCTGAACCTGCAACTGAATCCTGGTGGCAAACTTTCCCTTAGGAGGAGTCATTTACACTTATGGCTAAGTTAATAGTTTCATTTTTATAATGCTTTTATAATCAGAAAAAAATTGTAAAAGTTAACATGCAGCATATGTAAAGAAAAATTTTGTTTTATATATGTATATGTGTGTCTCTGTTATATATAAATATATATATATACATATATAAAATAAACTTAGTATGTGATAAACCAGTAAGGGCAACAATGAAATGTGCAATAAATTTCTATTCCTGTGAGTAAAAAATTACTATCTCAACTCACTGATTCCCTTAAGGGTTTCTACCATACTGCTGGTTCATAGCCGGATGCTGCTATCAGCAACTGAGTACTTAAAAGTGGTGGTAGTTGAGTCGCCTTTAGTGATGAGAAGTTCATATGGTTGACTTCACACATAGAACTCATAGCAGTCCCCTCGGACTGCTTTGTTCAGGCACTGCTTTTTTTCAAGTACCCAGCATGCTTCTGGAGTGTATTCTAGGCACCTGTTACCCAATTCCATAGAACTTTACTGTTTCTCCGCTGGGTTCTATGAGCTATTAGCTTCCTCTCCCCCATTATGAATTGAGGTCTCACTGCCTAATCTTGACCTTATGACTAATTCCAAATACCTCATAATTCTATAAGGGCCTTTTGCTTGGGACACACTCTCAGGTACCAATTTCTGTTCCAAATGGTGTTCTTTGGTAATAAGCAATAGAAATGACTGGTCAACTTAATTTTAAAAAGAAATGTATTGGTAAACAAAAGATAAATGGTGACAGAAGGAGATTAGACTTTAGATGGCAAGTGCACAATGCAATGTGCAGGTGTAGAATTGTACACTTGAAACCTGTACAATTTTATTGACCAATATAACCCCAATAAATTCAATTAAAAATAAATTTATTGGAGCCCAGCTCAGTGGGTTAGGCATCCTCCTGCAAAGCGAAAATTTGCCAGTTTGATTCCCTGTCAAGGCACATGCCTGGGTTTGGGCCAGATCCCTGGTTGGGGGGATGGGAGAGGCAGCTGATCAATATTTCTCTTGCACATCAATGCTTCTCTCACTTTCTTTCTCTCTCCCTTTCTCTCTAAAAAAATTTTTAAAAAATAAAATCTTTTTAAAAAATAAATAAATTTATTGGAAAAATAGAGTCTAACTCCATATTATGTGAATCAAAACTATCCAGTCAACTCATAGAATTGTGAAAGGTAATAAATTGTTGGTGTTGTTGTTTTAAGCCATTAAATTGTTTTAAATATATATATATATTTATTTATGGAGAGAAGAGAAGGGAGGGGGAAAGAGGAGAAACATTGATGTGAGAGAGGAACTTTAGTTGGTTGTCTATGATAGACACCCCAATCGGGATGAAACCCGCAACCTAGGAATTATGCCCTGACCAGAAATCAAACCAGTGACCTTTCATTTTCTGGGATGACACCCACACAACTGAGCCCCAACAGTCAGGGCTTAAGCCATTAAATTTTGTGGCATATGGTTACATAGCATCAGCTAACCAAAACATCCAACCAAAACATCCACCTTATATAGAATAATAGAAGAACCCTGACTTGTGTGACTCAGTGGATTGAGTGCAGGCCTGCGAACCAAAAGGTTGCTGGTTTGATTCCCAGTCAGGGCACATGCCTGTGTTGCGGGCCAGGTCACCAGCTGGGGGCATGCAAAAGGCAGCTGATCCATGTATCTCTTACACATTGATGTTTCTCTCCCTCTCTTTCTCCCTCCCTTCCCTTCTCTCTAAAGGTAAATAAATAAAATCTTTTAAAAAATTACTCTAGGCATTTAAAAAAAAGTATAGTAGAAGAAAACTACAAGGGAAATTAAAGTATATAGTTCTAAACATATTTAATTACATATATGCATAAACATAATGTGAGGAAAAATTAGGTGGCTCCTAGAGTTCTCATTTCTGCAACTGGGCACAAGTTACACAACACTACTGTATCACTGTATAATGTCTAGTTCACGTTCCCTTTCAGCCTGCATCTCAGCCAGCATCTCAGCATCTCTCCTATTGACTTTTATTACCAGATATATCACTCTTAATAAGTGTTCCAGAGGATCGCTTGTGTTCCAAACATATTCTTTTCTCACTCTGTTTTTTAGCAGTGTTCCTATTTCTCTTTGATAATAATATTTCCCTTTGATAATCCCCAGCCAAACAATAATCTTTTTACACTGTTAATCGAGGTGCATAAGGAGGACAAAATGGCTAGGTGACAATTTCAGCTTTCAGGTTAGTGGAATGCCTGTTTTGTCCAATAGTGAAAACATCAATTCCTTGTGTACTAAGACCTTTAAACCAATAGAATTAAAAATGGAAGGAACGAAAAGCAAACATTTTACAAGCAGATCATTAGATGTAATATTGAAAAGTAACACTACCACTTTCAACCCTTTGATTCTCAGAACAAGGTATTCCGACTGTAGGAGAAAGGAAAGGAAAGAAGGTTCATTAGTTTTTAGTTCAGAGCATGTATAGCACTGAACCCCCTTCTTTGGCTTCCCCCATCGTCTCCCAATTGGTTCACTAACTTAGTCTTAATTGGCCACTTAGCCTTTCTATAAGCTCAGCTGTTGCAGGGTGATGAGCACATGTTAAGACCACTAATTTCTGTAGGTACCTGCCCATTGCCTTGCTTCTTCCTCAGCCAGAAACAACATTGTGCAGAATACCATGACCAGGAATAAGAGAGCCAGTAATTTCAAGAATGGTGCTTATAGCAGAAACATGATGAGTAAGAAAGACAAATCCATATTTAGAATAAATGTCTATTGTAGTATGGGCACTACACTCGCAGGGATCCAAGAAAAGCAACCTGCCGCCCGGTGGCTGGCGGGTCTGCTCAGGTTTTGTTACCATATTAGGTGCTCACCATAGTTTGTTTGTTTTTCCCCAGCTTTACTGAGATATAATTGGCATATAATATTATATAAGTTTAAGGTGTATGTGATGATTTGATGCACATATATATGTTATAAAATGATTACCACAGTAAGGTCAGTTATATATAACCTCACATAATAACATATATATCACATTTTCTTTATCCACTGATCCATCAGTGGACACTTAGGTTATATCCATGTCTTGGCCAGTGTTAATAATGTTGCAATGAACGTGGGGATTGACTGAAGAGATATCTCTTCAAGACAGTGGTTTCATCTCTTTCAGATATATACCCAGAAATGAGATTACTGGGTTATATGGTAGTTCTCTTTTTAATTTTTTGAGGAACCTCTATACTGTTATAGCATCTTCCATTCCCATGAACAATGTCCAAGCTTTCTCTTTTCTCCACACGCTCACCAGCACGTGTTATCTGACCATTGGTTTTGCTGCTGGAATATTGGGCGCTCAGCACTGGTGAAGCTAGGTTGGCCTTGATGAGAGGGCCCACAGCACTGAGCCCATGCAGAGCCTTCATTCCTGTTGCCGTGCCACTTAGTTTTATAAACTCATTGCTCAAGTTGGGTATAGAGAGTGACCGAAAGAGTTGATTATCTTGCCTGACCAATTATCAAGAGCCTCATCTTCTGGTGAGTATTCATATGGCACACAACTATCCTCTGAGACATAGCTCTTTCCCAGACCTCCTTGACCCCAGCCTTCCAGTCCTACTCCTCTCAAGTTCTCTTGTCTGTGTCTGGCAAGACAATCACTGCTTATTAAGTGATATGCATTCATAATTCTCCTTCTATGAAAAGAGAAAATGCAGTTTCCAATATAAGTTCTCTTCACTGGTCATTAAGGACCACTCTGAGTGGGCTGTAATGCTGCTGTGTTCATTTCTAGCTACCAAAAGTATATTGTCTGGTGCTAGCTGTAAACTAGGTTCAGGATTTTCCTCTTCTGCCAAGTGGTTACAAGTTATTCCCCAAGAGACCAAAGGTGTGGGTTGAGGGATAACTTGATGTGCAATGGAAGTAGAGAACTAGGTAAACTACTTTGAAATACATTTTTTAAAAAAGATGAATTGGTGAATACATAGAGGAATGGACAAATGATGTGCAATAAAGTAAATACAGCAAAAATGTTAATTGTAGAATCTAGGTAGTGGATATATGGACGTTCTTTGCACAAATCTTTCAACTTTTCTGTGAAAATTTTTTAAACATTAAAAAAATAGGTTCACGGGGAATATTAACCCCTATTCATTCAACTGAGTTGTGCTTCCCAGAGCTGTTAGAGCTCAATTTTGGACATATCACTACCGCTTGATGGTGAAGTGTTTGTTGTCAGGCATACCCTACGTCAGAGTATGTTGGACCAGGTGACACCCAGTTTGTGGTGATAATCCAGCTCTCATGGTCATTTTCTGTATACAGTTAGGTATTTAATTTCTATGAACCTTGAACAAGCTACAATCTCAAGAGGAAAATACTAGTGATTTTCCCAGTAGGATTTTGTTTTGCTCCAAAATCCTAAGGGGCTACATTTTGATTCCTCAATCGAGACTTTTCACAAGATTTATGCAGAATCTCAATCTGCCAAAGTACTTCAACACCATTGGATTTTTTGGGTCATAAGGGCTAGATGCCAGAGCAGCTTAGACATACTAAAGTTTTCTTATTCTGGACTTAAGTCAAGTAACCCTCCCAGGTTACTTAGTCATTGGGTTGGAATACTCAGTAGATGTGGTATATGTTGCCTTAAAAATCCAGAATGATCTGCTACATATTGTACCTTTTCATAAAAACAGAAGTGCAAGGTGTTTTTTTTTCAAGTTATTTTTCATTTTGAAGGTGACATCTCAACATTACCCTTGCAACTGGATTCTCAGACATACTTCCTTGAGGTGACACGAATTTTGGGGGGCTTTCTCAGCCACTCTCTAGTGTGCCTATATCTTATCAGGGAATTGAGGATACCTGCTACTCCTTGCTCAATATTTTTATCAGAATGAATGCCATCAATGGATTGAAGCAACATCCAGTAGGATGGTGACGTAGTTAAGACCATAAAGACCAAATTATGACCCAAGGCTTAACTGAAGTAGCCCTGAGCCAAGAGAATAACAAGGAATTGCCTATCCTGTTCTCTTATTGCGAGACAGAAAAAGGGCAATTTCAGGATTGATAGTGAAACTCAAGAGTTTAGCCTTAGTTGATAGGCTTATGTTGTTAAATGCATGTGGAAATCTGTTATTCTGGGAGAGAAGAGATGCTAAGAGGAAAAGGTAGGTGGAGAGAAGGGGGGTATCTCTGCACCTGGGCTAATAAAAATTTGCAACATATATGGGAAAAAGTGGTGCCCATCAGATGACTGACAAGTGTTAATTTTTCTGTATGTCTGTATAAATTTTTGAATTTAATGAAAAAGAATTTAAAGGTTTTCAAATTCAGTTCTTAAATCTTAGTGACATAAAATAATATCCATTCTCCTACATCTTCTTTTTAATGACCTAAAAAAAATCAGGTGTGAGAACTTGAGATCTTGTGCTCTAATACAGTATATACATCCTGAAGTTAATACTCTGTGTGTATCTTATTTTCCACTTTGAACATTACACACAAAAATAAACATATTCTTGTAAAAATGTTTTTACATTATCCCTTGTTTCCCTAAATCACTTCCAACAAATTATTTCATGGTTATATTAATGATCTTTTCTGTTTTTGACATTGGACACATGTTCCCCCATCGTCTCCCCACTCCCTCAGATAAAGACCTGTAAATGTCAATTAATGTAATTAAAATGAGACAATTCCAATTGCATCATGAAGATTTGAAGCTGCTTTGCATTTTTCTAAATTCCTTTGAGGAAAAGCACTTTTGTTAACAAAAATAGATTTTCAGTATGGAAATTGCAACTGGAGTCGCAACCTTTTATGTGAATTCAGACATATCAGGTTAATTGGAGGACAGACCTGACAGGTGACTAACTTGCACTTGAAGCTAACAGGTCTTCTAACTAGTGTTGTACCTGGTTGTGGGATTCATGCTGCATTTACTGCTGGGGTTAGGAAATAAGTGGGTGAATTGGTGGGTGGTCTGAAAGATGTAGGCTGTGGGAGGTTGTATCCCGAGGGAGGAAGAAGCCCAGCATGAAGATTTTGAACCAATAAAAAGATACACTTCCCAGAGGGGTTAGAAATAGGAGGACATAGTTGTGATGAATTGAATCTGCTATTAGCCTAGACACCCACACTGAAGGAAAAACTGGACATTCTGTAATATGACAGACTCAAGCAATGCTGCTTTGGGATCTCTCCTGCAGTACATGACACAAACAGGAGAGAATCATTCTCTCTCATTCCCCTCTAGGACATAGCACAGCTCTGCTGCCCTTTGCTTCACTGTTTACAACAGGGTAGGCCAGGGGGATGGCAGTGATGCTCATCCCTGCCAGAGCTGCACTGGAGCAAGTGCAGGGTCTTCTTGATGGAGTATTGGTGGCTACAAAGCAGGAAACTGCTATGCCCAGGTGGAGATTTGAAGAGATATAGTGCAGACACTATGGTATATGCCTATTGAATCATGCAGATGTTATGGGAGTGAGATTTTCCTATGTACACAGCCCATGAGGACTAGCAGAAATACTTGAGCTGGAGTAATTGCATGGGCAATTGATCTTCCAGCCACTTTGTGAATACCATTCTCTCTGCTGGGAACATTCTCTTGGCTACTGTGACTGCTTCCTCACTAATATCATCTTCCATGTAAATGTAAGCTCTTTCAAGAAGCATTCCCTGACCATTTTAAGTTAGTTTCATTCCCACTGTCACCAGCTTCAGAGGGAACTCACTTGCATTGGCAAAACCCTTAAGGAGAAGAGGAGAAAAACAAAGATGAGAAAGTAGTAAACCTTCAGAATCTTGGATACAGTGCTGAATTGCTCTTACTGGTTCCTGAGAAACTTTCAGGATGATAGGGACTGTGAAGAAAGGAAAATGGAATTGGGGATTTTAGCCTGAGGAAGCAAGGCCATAGATACCACTAAAAGAAGCCCAAGCATATTGGGTCAGGTTAATTAGCCATTCCTCCCTCATCCCCCCAACGCAGAAACACAGAGCCTGCAAAATACACACAAATTTGAACGGTAGCAACTGGAATATACATTAAAGATAAGACAGAACTTAGGGCCTGTGGTTCTCAATCAGGAGGTGCTGCAGAATCACCCGGGATTCTTTTTCAGAATAAACTTGCCCTGGCCACATGTCGGGGTTATTTCTTTGCCAGGAGGGCTGGAGAATGTGCATTCTGGTTTGGACTCGCCATTAGGAAGGCCCCTCTTTCATTTTCACTTTCTGCAGCATTGGGTTCTTTGAAAAGTTTTTCCCAGTTGGAGGACCCATTTTCCTTATCAACTTAGTTCCTCAGGAAGATGGACCTCTGCAGACAAAGCAAGGGCTCTGATCGGTAAGGGACAAATTGTTTTCTAAGAGGCCAGCAGGGGGTGCTATAGAACAACAGTTTTCCTCCTGCCAAATAATTCCCATGGCCGCAGGTATAGAAAAACAGTCAACATTTCTCTACTGGGTTATATTGTAATTTGGAACAGATTAAACCTGCCGCAGATGTAGAAAAACAGTCAAGTTTTCTTTATGACGTTTTAATTTGGTACAGATTACACCAAGATCCTAATATCCCAGAATTTGGCAACTAAATGTGCCTGGGATTTCTGTCCCACTTTGCCTACCAGAGCCAGACATGTGATGTGGTAGGAGGATACATGTAGCACGTGCCAGCCAACGAGGACGTCTGCGTTGCCTTATGATCCTCTTCCAGGTGGAGCAAAAGACAGATACATCATATTGGACTTATAATTATAAGAAAAAATGGCCAATATATTCCTCTTCAAAAATTTTTTTCTAATAAGGAGTGGCTTTTTTCAGAAGGTCATAGTGTTATTCTTTTAGAGGGAGAGAGAGAGAGAGAGAGAGAGAGAGAGAGAGAGAGAGAGAGATGCATTAATGAAGATTCTGATGACAAGCCCTTCCGTCTGATCCACACAGGGAAGAGCTAATTATTCAGAATATATATAGTGAGGTTGATTTATGCTAGTTCTGCAAATGGGCCTATTGGGTAATTTATAAATGAAAAGGAGAACTGACCATAGAAAGGGAGGGAAAAAAATAAAAATTCAACGTAGCCTTGCAATTGCAAACAGAAATGGAAATGGTGAAGAAAAAAGGATACAAATTTAAATTATGAAAGAAATGTATTGATGACTAGAATCCTTTAAGTTCCTGAGAAATGGAGTAATAACATTAATTTTGTACTAATTGGAGAACTTCAAATTATGTCTTGGGTATTAGTGAGGAATGATGACCAGAACCAAATGGAATGTAAGTATTATTTTACTCAGAGTACCTATTCTTCAGATGGAGAATGGAGTAATGTATCAGATTAAAAACAGCTATAGGGCTATTATTTATTTACAGGAGTGGGCAAAAGTGGGTTTATAGTTGTGAGTACCTGAAACACGGAGGTTATTCTTGTGTTATTATTTATTAATTATTGTGTTATTTTACATATGAAGAAATGTAAACTGACTTTTGCTCATCCTGTATTTACTTATTTATTTACATAGAGAGGCCCCTGAAATGGGTCCAACTTGGCTTTTCTGGTTTCTGTGTAGATGAAATCTTGCCCAGGAGCTCTGAAGGTGTCCCATTTGAAGGACACACCCAGTTTACGGTCTCCAGCTCCCAACCCAGGTGACTCCAGACACTGATGAACCATCCCCTCTTTCAAAGAGATGTCTCCTTATCAGATAAGGGTCAGTACCTTCTTCGGAGCTCAGAGTTCTCAGTCATCTGTGATTTCAAAAGGTTGAAATCTTTGCATCCTGACATGAAACTTGATGGCCTGTTCTAGTTTTTACATAACTGGTATCAACTGGGGTACTTGCTCCTTAAGACATAAGTGAAGTTATCTTCATCTCTCTAATAACTGGGTCTATGGAAAGTGAAAAGCCAAGGTTTCTGCTAGGGCAAACCAACCTGTAGTTGTTTTCCAAGTCTCCTCTGAATCCTTGTCCTTCTACTTCCTCCTGGGTTGTCTGGGTCATCTATGTCAAATGTAAAACAGGGCTCCCTTAGTTTCCACCACAAAAACCCAGTCACACAAGGTGTAAGACTCTTCACTGAAGAAGGTCCTGGGGAAGTGATGGAAGGTGTCCACATGGGAGTTACAGCTCAAAATGCACCCATCAGTGGCACCCATTTCTCCCCTTCTCTTCCCTTCCCTTCCTTTCCTCTCCCCTCCCCTCCCCTCCCCTCCCCTCCCCTCCCCTCCCCTTCCCTTCCCTTCCCTTCCTTTCCCTTCTCCTCTATAGATATCCCAAAAAGGTTCAAAGGCTTCTCCCTTTATTTGCAGAACATTTCAGCCCTTTTCTCCTGAGCCTTGGTGCTTGCCTTCATGGAGGTCCATGGTGGTGGTAGTAGCAGCGTGAGGATGAGTGGAAGTGGACTTTTTCCTAGGCTCTTCTCAAATTATCTTTCCAAAAGAGAAAAGTGCCCTTCAGAAGACAAATTTTGGTGCAAGCCATAGGTTAATATTTGTCAACTTCATTATGATGATTTTAACTCAATTTCTATTATCCTCGAAAGAATACCTACTCCCACCTACATTAAGCTCCATCAGCAACCTTCCTCTTGACGCATAGAAACTGCTGGTTGGAGAAAGGAAGAAAGTTGCAAATATTCTTTAGTAGGAAAAACAGGTACTCCAAAAGCGTTGTTATTAAAGCACAAATATAAATAAAAGATTCAATCAATTCAGATGATCACATGATTATAATAAAATATTTCATTAGTTTCTTTCTTCTTCTCTCACTCTTGCTCCCCATGGGTAGCCACTTTTGACCATTTCTGCTTTTAGTTCTCTGATAGTTACAACCATAACTTCCTTGAATGAGATGGATGACTAAGCGCTGAGCACGAGGGCGGTTCATGGGCACTGGAAAGCTTAACTTGAAACATGTGGGCAGGAAGTTAGGTTAGAACCTTTGCAGAAAGAGGAGGGGCCCTTTCACTGTTGGTTGCCTCCTCAGATCCAGTGATTCTTAAACCAACACCACCCGTATCACCTGCAAACTCGGCAGAAATGCAAATTTTCCAGCACCACTCCAGGACTTACTGAATCAGAACCTAGGGGGGTGGGACCCAGCAACTGGTGTTTTAATAAGTTCTCCAGGCCATTCTGATATGCACCTATTTCGAGACACATTGCTGTAAGTGAAAAGGAATCCTGTTCCTCTTGCAGTGATGGGTTTAGGGGTGGACATGTGACCCTGTTCTGGCTAATGAGCTATGATGGAAGGTTTGTTTTGGAGGCTTCTGGCAAGAATTCTTGTTCTTAAATGAGATGCATGGAAGAGGGGGAGCCATCCACAGTCCTTCCACCAGATGTTGTTGCATCCAGGTGAGATGGAGGAAAACTGCTGCTGTCTACGTGTGGTGGTGGGATGAGTTGGCACCCTGAGCAAGGTGGAGCTGATACGTGGACGGATCTAGATGTGTGATGATATCCTCGAGCCCTGACATTAACCACCTTGGAGTCATCCTACTGTGGGCACCTTGTGGGAATGGGTGAGGAGAGGAGACAGAGAATGAAGCTACTCCACTGTCTTTTCCGGTTATTTGTTCAGTCATTTTCATACCAGCCATCCCAGATCCAGAGCCCTTCCAGACCCCTGTCCTGTTGTAGCCTCACTTGGGCATGTTCTGAGCTGATGTCCTTTCTGCCAATATCTATCCCTCAGTGTAATTTCACCCGTCCCCTGGCTTCTAGAGAGTCATGAAAATCCTTGGCCTGCTGATTATCCCTTATGCCCTCCATTCCTCCTTGCCTTCTTTACTGTCATTTAGAAGGGACTTGGGGAGGGCAGAGAGAAAAAAGAGTATGCTTAGTTTGCCAATGTGAATCAGAAGGCCCAATTTGTTTGTTTGCTTTTTTATTGAGACTTGATACCCATTGTCCCCTGTAACCCATTTCTAAAAGAAAAGGTTCAGGACATCAACGAGGAGAGCTGCTCAGTGAGGTTTACCTGGGACACCCATGTAATCTTGTAGGACATACTTTGGTTCTATGGAAATTATTCTTCACTTTTGCATCCTGCGGCTTCTCGCAAAATACAGACCCTTCAAGTTAGACAGGTATAGTGAAGTGAGCCAGTGTGGCAGTGGAGGTCAGCAGGGCTCCCAGATGGGCCTTAGGGGGCTTCTGCTCTCCCCTTGAGGGCGGGCCAACATGCTTCTCTCCCAGAAAACAGCTCGGAAGATGTGGGATACGGGTTCTTTTACCTTCATAATTTTATGAAACTGAAGTTTCAGTTGCTGAGCATAAACAGATTGAGAATGTATATATAGTTTTATTCAAGCCCTCAACCACATGGTGCAGTCTTGAGATAGCACTTTCATTGGTGAGAAACCACTGTGGGGTCCCTAGGGCCATCTCAGATAAGCATTTGTATTCTACTTTATCAAGTTTTCTGACCTAAACTTTCTTCATCATGGTGTGGTTTTGCCACAGCTGATATTTCTCTTTACTCTTTAATCCTAGTTGAACAATACATAGGGATTCGGAAGGATTTGTTTTATGTGTATTCCTAATATTTCTCTTATAGTTAACTACATATTAAAGTATCAGTCCTATATGCCTCTTTTAAAGGGCAACACATACCCTGGCTGGTGTGGCTCAGTTGGTTGGAGCATTGTCTGGTAACTGAAAGATTGTGGGTTAGATCAATTCTTGGTCAGGGCACGTCCCTGCACTGCAGGTTTGATTCCTGGCCCAGGCGTGTGTGCAGGCTCGCGTGTGTGCGCGCTCCGGTCTAATCACGAATGACCCCTGGTCCTGGTGCGGATCCACAGCCTGGGTGGGTATGGAGGCAAGACAACCAATCGATGCTCCTCTCTAAACAAGCAAGTGACAATACATACATATGTACGTGCGTACGTACGCACGTACATACATACATACATAAATGGCAACACATCACAGAGGCATCGCGCCCTGACTCTTGGTGAGGATGGTGAGGCTTTTACAGGCTCTAAAACTGAGTTAACTCACTCTTATCTTTGTGAGTTTCAGATTCTTTCTCTGCAAAGATGGAGCTTAAAGACAGTCTGACAGGTTTGTGGTGCTGAGGCTTGACAGGCTTGAGGTATGTAACAACAGCAATGCATAAAAGAAAACACAGAGGTCTGAAATGTAAGCAAGTCTACCACCACCACCTTTGAGAGTGGCAACAACTGCTCGACCTTTACCTTTTTACTTGAGAAGTAGATGTGTATCACTATAGCTTTTCTTGTCTAAATCTTATTTGGAATGCACTGCAGGAAAGTTTCTGTCTCTTTAAAGTGGGAGTAAAAACCTAAACGCATGTTTTAAAGCATTCTAAGTGTTGAGATTTCTATGTCACCCCCTCCACTTACCCACATGTGATATGACATATTTTATAGTGCTATACATTTACTCTCTCTTTCCTAAGCCATTGACTTCATTTTCATAAAAGAGCTCTATGTTTTTCTTTGCCCATATATTTCACTGGTTTAAGTAATTGACTTCATTATATAATTAGAATAGTAAGTGCAGCTTGCATTCCCTTGGGGTGTACCATTATTTTGGGAACAGATCCAGCTGAGTTAATTCGCTTGGTGAGACTAGAAGTGAATGACCTATTACCAGGCATGAGTACTCCGCGGACCCTGGGCACCTGGGACCCTGGGTCAAGAAGGTTTACAAAGGACTGCACAGAATAAAGAAGTTAGTTAACAGCAGGTCCATTCGAGGAAACTCTTGTGTGCCAATCAAATACATTCCCTTCAAAGTGTACCTCCAGAGCCTGGCTACTCAAAGTGTGGTCTCGGGACCAGCAGCACCACATCATCTGGAACTCGTTAGTGTCTCAGGCCTCACCCCAGACCTTCTGAATCAGGATTTTCATTTTAACAAGACCTCAGATGATTCAAAATCACAGGAAAGTCTGCAAATCAGTGCCCTAAGTGTACTTGAAGGCTTCCCATTCTTCCCATTGCACACACTCTCCTTTAGGGGGCTCATCTACTTTTGAACGTGGTGCAAAATAGGTGCGTCATAAATAGGTGATAATCATGCTCTGAAAAAAGTGAGAAATATTGTTTTGTTGGAAATTGCATTCTGAGGCAGCTCATGGGCCACCCAAGCAATCAGTTTCATAATCTCTGCATGTATTTCCGCTTGCTGCTACAATAAATCACCGCAAGCTCCGTGGCTTAAAAAAACACAGATCGAATCTCTGATAATTCTGAAGGTCAAGACTCCAAACTGGCCTCATTAGGTTAAAGTTAAGGTGTCAGCAGGGCTTGTTCCCTCTGAAGTCTCTGAGGGAGGATGTTTCCCAACTCTTCCAGCTTCTAGAGGACACCTGCATTATGTGGCTCAAAGACCCCTTTCTCATATCCCTCTAACCTGTGCTCTGCCCTTACAGCGGTCTCCCCCTGCCCCCCTCTTACAAGGCCCTGTGTGATTACACTGGGCCCAGCTAGGTAATCCAGCGTAGTGCTTCCATCTCAAGACCCTTGACTTAATCACATCTGCAAAGTCCATCTACCATGTAAAGTAACACATTCTCAGGTTCCAGGAATTAGAATGTGGACACCTTTGGGGAGCCATTATTCTCACAACAACCTTGTCAGATATTGTTTTAAGGAAAGTTAGCATTATTATCATTACTACTTAACAATGTCTGCAATGTCCCAGGCACTTTACATCCATGAAACATAATGCTCACAAGAAAAGCCCACAGTAGATAATATCATCCTGTCCTTGTGGATGAGAAGCCTGAGGTTCAAAAATCACAGGCGTTGGCACCCCGACCCTCACGAATCCAGGCTTACAGAGTACCTTTGGGTACCTGCCTCATGTCATCAACATAATTGCCTGATTAATTCCCAAACTCAGCACAAGTGATGTCAGAGGGTCCAGGGTTGTCCAGTTACCTGTAACGACCACTGACTTAAAGCTCAAGCTTATTTTGAGAAAGAACTTTTAAATGTTATGCAAAGACCAAAGTGATGGTTTTGCTAGACCAAAGCCCTAGAAACTTCCTGTGCACTATCAGCTGACTGATCAGGACTCATTTCTAGAAATCACACACCCAGACAGGGATGGTTCCCATCTTTAAAAATCACAGAAGTCAGGCAGAAGTGCCTTGGCAAGGGGCAGCTTCAGACAGATCACTCTGACAAGGTGCCATAATAAATAGTGGCTCCAACTTTTCGTGGGGCAGAGGCATGAAGCTGGGACAGTACAGAGGTTGCAGGCATGAAAACATTTCAAACAAGATTTTTATAAAATTAGCTCCTATACTTTCTCTGGAAGCTTTGCTATGGGCAGAGATCAAATTCCCCTCAATTATGTAGCTATAATCACTTTGGTGCCGAAATCAACCAAAAAGGCAAGTCCTTTGTGCATGGGAACGCAATCTGCTCTCAGCATTTTCATTCCTCCCAGATTCTAACATCCCTTAGCAAGGTAGGCAAAATCTGTGTGATTAAAAACCTTGTAGGCTATTTTTTGATATACTCCCCACCCCCAGGTGTTTCAGAATATTTGAAGGTGACCCTAACAGACTCCTCTGCTTGACCAATATTATCTTTCAAAACTGAAATAAACTCTATAGAAATCCAACTATGCTCATAGATGTGATTGGATGCAGGGACACTTAAGACACCCCAGACTCCAAGGCCCTATTACAACCTCATTTTTTTTTTCCAGCCCCATGAATCTGGAGCCACACATAAAACTACTTGGGGACAACTGTAATACCAACTCTACATTAACATTGGAAATAGTTACATTTCAAGTGAAAAATGGGTACAATTTTTAATTGCCCTGGCTATTTAAAATTTCACAAAGTTTTTTTTGAATAACATAAAACAGACTCTGTTTATGAAACTGGCCCAACCTCATCTCTCCTTTATGCCATCAGAACTAACAATCAGAAATTAATTCCTTGTTTTATTTTGAATTTTATACTTTATTTTCTGACTAAGGTTTGCAACAACTTATGGAAAAAATATAGATTTCTGACCTGACCTTTAAGCATATTGCCTCTCCAGTCCTTGCCTCCAGTTGCTTATCTGTAAAATGGAATAAATAACATCTGCCCTATTTACATACAGGATTATGATGAAAATCATGAGGGGAAAATGGATTTGGAATGGGTATGAAAGTCGAGTGTTCTCTTTGCCAATTGTGGAATTAGGTTAAGGTGAAGTTACACACATGCACTAACTCTCCCCCTAACAGTTTGGCTGTGCTGTGTGTAATTACTCAATGTGAACCTTGGGTTTCTTATCACTGGCCAAATCCTCTGCCTTTGTCACTTCCTGTTCTGGCAGTGGCCTCGTGATCTCGGGAGGGTAGAAGCCGGCTGGCGGAGCAGTCCAGGTTTGGCTTAAAAATACATTTCTTGGACAGTTGGATTGGATTTCCTCTCAACAAAATCCCAGGTAGACAGAAGATTTCAATTTTGCCTTTTTGTTACTTGGATCCCTTTCCTTTCTCTGGGTGTCTCTACTACCACCAACAACATGATTTCCTTGCCCCAAATATGTCCAAGCCCATAAAATTGGGTGTGTCATTGTTTGCACATGTGCCGGGCGGCTGTGCAGCCCAGGACAGGCTCTTGAAACCACACCACTGGTTTGTGGTCCAGAATTAGTCACCACCCCCAGCATCTCAGCGCTGCAGTGCTTTGCGGACAGACAGCTCCCTTTCTCACTCCTCTCTGTGTCCCTCCCCATCGGGCTCCAGTCGGCTCTGCAGCTTGATAGACCTTAGAAACAAGAATGGCAGGGCCCTCCTGTTCCCCAAGTTGGAGCCAATACAGCATATTTTAACTTGTTAGCTATTAGCTTACTTCCTTATTAAGTCACATGAAATGGAGCTTGGAGGGCTCCTCAGGACACATTACTTCACCCAAAGGAAATTATTTTCTTCTCTAACATTTTTTAAGGGATTGCTACATGCCAGACACCAACTTGAGTATTTTTGATGTATTATCTCATCTGATCTCATCAGCATTATGACATAGATATAATAATTAGCCTCATTTTGCATATAGAAGAGATTAAGCTTAGAGATGTTAATCAACATGCCCACGGTCAGCCTAGGAACCAGGATTCAAACCCAGGGAGCTGGCTCGAAGGCCTCTGATCCCTGTAGTGCTTCTTCCCCCAGCTCGGGCTCCTGAACTCCTAGACCCTTCCACGTCACTATTGGGACACGAGTGCTCAAGGACAGCTGTGTACAGCACTGTGCAAAGGACTTGGGGCACACAAGGGCAAGTGTCACCTGAGGTAGACACCCCTAGGCCGGTAGTCAGCTGGTGCCGTGTTTCTTCGCACTGTAGCCTGGGACGGGTTGGGCTTGGCCTGGGGCTCAGCAGGATGCACACTGAGTGGCCTGCGTGCCAACAGAGAGGCTCTACCACCTCCTTGCTCCCTCTTTTTATGGGCCCAGTGTGACAGTGGCTGTGTTTTACACTTGAGCTGGCTATCCCAGTGCTCACTTAGCTGCATTGGCTATGGTTGCTAAGGAATGTGGAAGAGCCAGCAAATTCCATGATGCAGAGCCCATTGGGAGGCAGTGGTCATAAATGGATTTCCTATAGTCAGAGATAGTTTACAATCTAATAGTCTTGGTCACACTCTGGAGAGGTGGACTTCATGCCCTGAGAATGTATTGAAGAAAATGAAGCTCCCCATTCAGGATCAGGGAGCCTGTAAAATTCGTTCTATAGTTGTGGGCCAGGCTAGACACTCAGTGTGAACTTGGGGGGTTGACTTCTGCCCTCTTAGATGTTACACAGTGCAGCTCTATGTCCAAGATTCCTTGTTGGCCTTCCCAGTCCTTGGGGACGGTTGCATTCCTGAGCTGGGTCTGAGCAGGGATCCCTTGGCCTCTGTTGTCTGCCATGGATGTACTGTAATGGCTGTTACATCCAAAGGCTCCTTGGGGTTTTTCATTCCAGAAGGTTTTTACAGAACTGGTCCCTTCTGTGGAGCACACTGCATGCATGTGACTGAGAGAGGGGGACCACAGGTACCCATTCTGCCTGTGTCCCCGGCCTGCACAAGGGATGGCACTAGTGTTTTTTCTGGCAGAGTATGCGGATACGGAATAAATGTTACCCAACTGGACATGCAGAAGAGGTTGATGGGGTCCTTCCAGACAGAAGATATTTTCCCAACCCAGGGGTGAGAGCGAGTCAGAGGGGAGTCGTAACCAGGGTGACCACAATGTCTGTGTGCCAACAAAAGCCCTAAGAGAGTGCGTCAATGGACCTAAGAAGGGCTGGCGGTCTGGTGGCTGTGTGGGCAGCCCTCAGAAACCCTGTGTATGGATTACCCATATAGGGGTATTGGGGCAATGAAACTGCTGCCTTTAATTCTTTGATACCTCTCATGATCATGAAAAACTAAGGGAAGAAAGGGACCAAAGACACTTCCTCAGGGGAAGTTACTGTGTAGATATACTTGGGGCCTTCTGGGGTAAGAAAATTAGGCTTCCTAATTAAGCTCTGGAGGACTTGGAGGAGAAAGGAAAGGGCACTGAATTTTGGCATTTTGATAATTTTAATCCACCCTTGGGGTCTGGTGTGAACTGAGGGCTTGGGAAATTCTGAGATGGAGGGACTCTCTGAGGGGACAATCATGAGGCGGAGGCTCCTGGATCCTTGAGAGCGGAGGCATGAGGGATGGGGGATAGGGAATGCTCTTCAGCTACCCCTTTGCCTACCTGGCCTGCTGGCCTGTTTTTCCTGTAAGTTGCTCTGATCTGTCCTAGAGGTTAGTGCTCACAGCTGCAGGACACTTTTAAAAGGGCTTAAGGGAGGGGAAGAGGGAGGAGACAGTCCCTCTCACTGCCTATAGGCAGTCAGTCTGGGATGGACACAAACTGGACATAGAGATGTGTCTTGGTGATTTTACTAACACACTTTCTGGTCCTGAAGGTCACCTGCAATGGTAAGATAGAGGCTCTCAGAGCATATTGCTCTGAAGAGATGAATAAATAATGTGGCTCATTTTGGAAGAAGAGAAAGAGCCCAGTTGGTTGAACATGGACACGTCTGACGCTGGGAAGTTGGAAGGGTGGGGAGAATAATCTCCCTCTTCTTACTCCAGATAGAGCAGAGCTGTGCTCCTGATTGATGAGCCTCTGGGGTCAGCAAACAGAACTTGAGCTAAGAAAGACCATCCAATGAGTAACCCGAGGAGTTTTCTGCATGACCAAGAAGCCTGGCTTCCCTTCTTCCAGTGAGAAAGGTTGAGAGCCTCCTGGACTCAACTCCTCAGTGGACTGGGACCCCAACTCTCCAGATGTTAGAGAGCTGCTATTTCCCCCAACTCCCATAAACGCCTGTTCTGTAATTCAGACCTCTTAACATCTGAGCCTATAATATTCATTTCTCCTGGGCAAAACCTCTTTCATACTAGCCCCACAAAAAGGAGAACAACCGTGGGCAGCCACTCCAGCTGGAGGAAGCCTCACAGTGCACAATCTCTACAAGATGCTGAGAGAATGGGCGCCCCGGGCACTGGGATGCACTGGCTCATGTTCTTCCTGAGCCACTTTGGGGAACCAAAAAAGTGTAAGGTCAAAGAAATGTCTTTTTAAATGATATAAAAATGTCCATCCAATAGACTTCAGCCCGGAACACCTGACGCACATCAAAGTGCCCTCCGGACCATCTCCACTCCGATGTTTATGGGGCATCTTTAGCCCACTGCTTGCTGACCTCCATCCCCTGTGCCCAGCCCATTCCTTCCCAGTCTCTCCCATCTCAGTGAGTGGCAGGCCATCGTTCCGGTTTCTCAGGCCTTGGTTTCTCTCACACCTCTCCAATCTGTTAACAGAGTTGAAAGGATTTATCCAGAATCTCAGCACTTCTCACCAACTCGCTGACTACCATCAAAGCCTGTGCTGGTCTATATGGCACTGTTTTTGTAAAGTTTAGAAAAACACCATCCCCATGATTAGTGGGCACTCTGGAGGAACGTGGCTCCCCATTAGGCTCTGGGCCCTGGCTGGACCCCAGCCTCTCCGCCCCCAGCCCCGACCTTGGGGCCTGTGCCTGTGCAGTGGTCAAAGGCACAACCGTGGGTGGTGGCGGTGTGCTGGCTGGTCCGCCTGGCGCAGAACCACTATCCTCTCTCATGTGCCCCGTCACACACGAGGCCTCTGAAGTCTCTGCTCCTGCCCTTGCCCTTCCCCAATCTTTCAGATCGCTCACCCTCTTTTGCTTCCTCCCTGCCTGCTTTAGCTGGGATCTCTCATCTCATCAGCTCTGGTGTTTGACAGGGTTGCCATAGTGATCTTTTAAAAGTACAAGTTAAGTGAAGTCGCTCCACTGCTCAAAACCTCACTCCAAGTAAAAGCTAAGTCCTGGCCAGGTCCTAGAAAGCCCTGTCTGTACACTGTGCCCTGTAACATCATCAACTCTGTTCCCAACAACCTCCTTCTTCCCTTTGCTCCAGGCACACAACCTCCCTGCTGTCTTTGGTCATACTCGGCTTGCTCCCACTTCTCCTGAGGTTCCTGGGGTCCCTCTCCCTTCTTCTGGAAGGTTCTTTGCAGATATTTACCTGGCTCATTGCTCATTTTCTCTAGGTCTTTTCTCAAATGTTGCGCCATCCGACTGTTTAGAGCTGTAGCCACCCCTCCTGAATCTCAGAACTTCTTTCCCTTCCCACAGCACTTTCACTTTTCTCCACAGCATTCACCACCATTGAACATGTTTATTTATTGTGTTTATGTCTGTCTCTTCTGACCAAAATAATCCTCAGAAAAGCAGGAATTTTTGTCTGTCTTGCTTTGGCCTATATTCCCAGCTCCTAGAACAATGTGTTGTACATAATAGGTGAGTCATTCATTCAATATTTTTTGAGTAAATGAGTGTCAGAAAGCAGAGTAGGCATCTTACATTGAACCATATGAAATTATTATTTTTATAGGTCAAAAGCAGTCAAGTATCAGCAACTTCATGTGATTCAACCTAATATAATGTAATCCATAACAGTGGCCCAAAGGAGGTGTTATATGGGGGACATTTTCCTCTGATTTGCTCTGGTTCTCTTTTGGCTACAAATTTCCCTTGGTAACAAATTTCTCATTGAAATAGACATTTCTTTCCCTAATCCCATGATCTGTGGAACAGGCTTCCTCCAGGTAGAGCCTAGGCAGCAACTATACCAGTCCTGACCAGCAGGAATCTGGATACCTTTGAGCAGGGCTATGGGACAGGCGGAAAATGTAGAGGCTATTAGACTATCCAATGGTGATCAGTCATCAGGGGCCTTGGCAGGGGTGAGATCAGTAATGAGGTGGGGGTGGGACAGACCACCTCACTGTGCAGGCCCTGGAGGAAGGTGGCTCTGAACTAAGACTCCTGACAGAGTCCCCTGAACTCAAGCAGAGTGTTCAGAAGGCAGAAGTCTCTTCCTCTGCCAGGGCTTTTGGTAGGTTGGTTTGTTCCTGTTTTCTCCATATAGCCAAGGGAAAGGGAACAAAACCTTGAACTTATGTTTCCTAAATTCAATTTTCTTAAAGACATGGACTATTGAAATCTATATGAAAAAGATCTTTCTTTTTTTGGTGTCTCCAACTACCACACTCCAGGAAACACATATGGGAGAATCTGGAAATTTAGGGTTTCTTTTAGGGATGAAAAAAGTGTTCTAAAATTGATCACGTTGTTGGTTGTACAGCTCTGAATAAACTCAACATCATTCAGTTGAACACTTTAGAAGGGTGGATTATATGGCATGTAAGTTATAGCTCAATCAAGCAAAGCCAATGAGATGAATAACAAACACGAGAAATTGTCTGAAAAGGCAGAGAACAGGAACACAGGTGATGAAATGAAAGACAAGGAGGCAGCAAAGCGAAGAGCTCGCACGCAGATAGCTGGCGCTTCTGAGCGGGGTCCTGGAGTGAGCGGAATGAAAGTCACAAATAAAGACAAGAACGCCTGCTGTGCAGATTCCCTACAAAATCACTGACACATAGATACATAGACATATCTGACCCCTACAAATGACCAGGAAGCACATTAAAAAATAACTTTGGTTTCACGCTTTGATAAAGAATTGTTTGCTTGAATAACTGGCAATGATTTTTTTAAAAAAACAATGCCCACTGTTAATGAGGCCATGTGGGAATCAAGATGCTTAAATATCATTGATGGGGCATAAACTGGTAGAACCTTCCAGAGGACAGCTTGGAAATACAAGTCTTAACATTTTCTTGATCCACTTTCCCACATTTCCACCTCTAAGAATTTATCTGGGGGTGCGGAGGGGAAGAATGAATGGACCTACATATGTACAAGAATGTTGTGAAAATTTGTAGACATCTCAAATGCTCAATGATACAGGAATTTGTTGAATATATTTGGCTCTCACCATAAAATTAAAAACTATGAGGTTATTAATTATGATATTTCAGAAAATGCTTCATGACAGATCTGTTTTTTTTCCAAGAAAACATAACAACTTAAAACATAACATACACTATATTTTATTTTAAAATACATACCCATGGGATATAATGCATAGCATGGTGACTATAGTACTGTGTACTTAAATAGTTGCCAAGAGTAGAGTAGATTTGAAGCATTTTCTCACACGCAAGAAAAGAGTAACTTAACTATGTGAGGTGATGAGTATGTTAATTATCTTGGTATTTGTAATCATTCTACAATGTATATGTATATCAAATCATTACATTGTATACTTTAAACATATACAATTACACTTGCCAATGATCTATTAGTAAAGTTAAAAAATAAGTATGTACATACAAGGTCTGTCCAGAATGTATCCAGCCATGTGCTATGAAAAATAGACATTTATTGAAGAAGATACAAGATACAAGAAACATTGTACACAGGACAATGAGCCCCAGTCCCATTCAAAGTAAGCACCTTGGGACCTCACACAGTTCTCCCAACTGCCATCAGCTGCCTTGTCATATTTTCCTGAATCTCATTGATGGTCTAAAATTTCTTCCCTTTCAAAGGTGATTTTAGTTTTGGGAAAAGCCAGTGAAGTCGCAGGGTACCAAACCTGGACTGCAGTGGGGGCTGAGTCACCAGGGTGATTTGACAATTTGTAAAAAACTTTTCACAAGACTTGACACATGAGCAGGTGCATTGTTGTGATGAAGCTGCTAATCACCAGTTGCCCATAGCTGTGGCCTTCTGAATTGACCGAATAATTTCCATGGAGAAATGTTCAAACTTAATGCAAAATGTGATGCAGATTCATTGTTCTATTCGCTCAGTCATTTTGAATGCAACGGCCACACAGTACGCATGCTCACTCAATGGCACCTACCACCCCCCTCCCGCTACTGACTAGTACAGTGAATTCATCATTGTTCACACATGTACATTCCAGTCCACTCTCCTTGGCTGCCAGGTTACATTGATGTTGTGCAAATGGTTCTTGTTATAGTAACAATGGCTGGACTTTTTCCAGACAGATCTCATATACTATATATACACATAAACAGAAAGAGTAGGAGAGATGGAGAATGGGAATGGGAAAAAAATTTCATTACGCATTAAATGGCAGCAGTAATTTTTATTTTCCTTATGCTCATTTAAAGTTTCATAGACATCTCAAATGATAAAAATAACAATAAAGGGGACGTTTAAAAAGTTTTCCAATGACCATCACCTCAAGGTAGAGTCCAATCTCTCAGCCAGAGGCCCTGGCCCAGCGGCCCCCGCCACCTCTGCCACCCCCTCCTCCAGGCTTACCCTGTAGCCACGCATCATTCCTGGTACTTCCCTACCTGGACCCACCAGCAGCTCTCTGCTATTCCATCTGCCCAGAACACCCTCCGCCAGCACCCCCACATCGTTTCTTGCCTGATTGCTCTCTCCTGGGTCACCTCCCTCAGGAAGCCATCCCCAGCCACCCAAGCAGAACTCACTGTTTCCTGCTCTCACCCTGCTTATGTGTGCACTATTTTTGTACCTCAAATACCACTGCACTTATGTTTACACTTCTCTGTTATGAGTCATTTGAGGATTAGGTTCTTAATCATCCTTGTTTACTCAGCACTTGGTAAAGTCCTGGATGAATGTTTATGGAGTGAATGAGTGAATGAATAAATGAATCCCTCTACTGAGCTCTAGGCTCATATACCTGTGGGACATCTGTAGTCAAGCACCCCTTAGGTCTCTAAACGTAGCGTCCCCCCCCCCGCTGAGCCCAGCATCTCCTTTCTGGGGGACCTCGACAACCCTCCCCCCTTCCCATTAGCAACCCACCCTCTTGTGCACTCCTCTTCTCTGTGACTGGAGCCTCCAGCCCTCCGGGAACTGGTGCCAGACTGTGGGCATCTCTCTTTTCTCCCATAAAAACTTGCCGGGCTTCTCAATCCCATCGTATGAATGGCTCTTGAGTTGTTTTGCCTTCTTTCCCTACACATGCTGCTGACTCCTCTCCATCGTGCTCACTCTCACCTGGAAATCCGCTGCAGCCTCATCATCCCGACCCCAGTAAAAACTCCTTGATGGCTTCTATTTTCTTCAGGGTAAATTCAAACTCCTTACCAAGGCTTGCCAGAGAGCCTGCCCCTGAGCCCAGCACTGCCTGTCTCTCCAGCTTTGTCTCTCCTCCATCCCACCCCTTTGTTCTTTTCAGGAGCAACCCGGTGAGTCCTTTTCTGCATCTGTGCCTGTTGCGTGCCGTGTGCCTTGTCTGGAAACCCTTTTCTGACCCTGCTGCCCCCCATAACTCATTCATCAAGTCTTAATTTAAAAGGCACTTCCTCTCGGGAGCCTTCCCCTCATTCCTCAAGTCCCAATTAAGCCCCTCTGGTATAAACTTCCATAGCTCCCTGCGCTTCCACTGCTGTATTTAATTATTTTCTCTCTCAACAGACTGTAAGTTGAATGGGGACAGAAACCAAGACCATTTGTTTATGAACATTCCTCCCATGCCCAGCAAATTCAATGGTTAGCATTTGATAAGCAAATAGATGAATGAATGTTTGCATTTGCTAGTGCAGATGCTGATTCTAACTTTGAGACCAGACAAGACATATAGTTCTTCGTTTTCTGAAGGTCAGGAAGAGGGGAGCAGCACTGCAGTGGAGAGTCACCCTCTGCCCGTAACCAGTCAGCGGGCTGACCCACAGTGGGCTTGGAGGGAAGGCAGCTGGGTTAGGCCTTTCCAGGGGTGCTTTTCCTCTGATTGCCTTTCCAAGTATTCACGACCAACTTCCCCATCAGTCATGAGTTTTTCCAAGCCTTACAGGAATGTACCCCAGAGAGTAAAGGAAGTTCTCTGTATTTTTCTAAATGCTGCCTTCAAAATAATTTCAGAGTTCCTGAGTGAAAGATCCCAGGACTAAAACTTTGAATGGTGAAGATGCCGCTGGCTGAGGCTCAGGATAGCTGTCTACTGCCCCCAACCCAAGTCCGGGCAGAAGAAAGAACAGTGGCATTTGTGTCTGGCATGTACTAATGCCGAGTTGGGGTTTCAAAGCCTCCAGATGGCTGAGTCAAGTTCAGAGGAATCTAGGACTCCCAAGGGGGTTGGAGGGTACCTCAGTAAACTGGGTTGGTGTGATGCATTGGAGGCTTGATCAGCAAATATTTACTGCCTTCTCCTTTCTTCCGCCCCCTCAGGACTGCGTGTACTTCTTGACTCACTGATTTCGGACTTGACCACATGCTGTGTGTTAGTCCCTGGAATGTGAGCGGACGTGTTATGACCAGACGCTTTACATGGTGCTTCTCTCTTATGCTCCGTTCATCCACAATGAGAAGAATATGCTTCAGGTCACCACTGTTTCTTCAGACTGGTCCCCTGAATACAAGTTGTGGATATGTTTAGTTTGAGATGACTATTAGATATCTAAGCAGAGATGTGTATGATTTGGGGGCCGGGGGATTCTGGGCTGGAAAAGTCATCAGCTATGTGACATTTAATGCTTTGAGACAGACGGACTCACCATGGTGTGGGTATGGATGGAAAAGAAGTCCACTGAGGGAGTCTTGGTTTCCTTCAATATTTAGAGGTCAGAGAGATGAGATGGAAGCAGCAAAGAATTAGCGGTGGAGCAGCTAGAAAGGCAGGCAGACAACCAGGCCAGGGAAGGGTCCTGGGAGCCAAGAGGAGGGCGGGCTTGGAGCTGGAGACAGTGATCAGATGTGTCCAAAGCTGATAAACAGTGAGATGACATGGAGAGTTGACCAGTGGAGTTTAGTGACAGGGATGTCATCGGTGTCCTTGATAAAAATATATTCTGTGGAGTCAGGAGGGCAAAAACATCAACAGAAGAGATTCAGGAGAAAATAATAGCAGAGACATTTGCAAGTATAGGCAATTGTTACCAAAGCTTTGCTCAAGAATGTAGGTGAGAAATGGTCCTGTCACCCATGAGGAAAGTGGCATCAAGAGAGGTTTTTAATTTTAGTTTAGTTTTTAAAAAGTAATGTGATAAAAACAATTAGTTTGAACGCTGATTGGGATGATCCACGAGAAAGGAGAAACTGATGATGAGGGGCGATGACAGCCGGCTCACCCATCGTGACGAGGAGGAAGCTGGGCATACAGCTCACATGCAGGGAGGCAGGCAGACAAAGTGGTGCAAGCCTGCAGACATTCTCTCCCAGTTGCAATGACTTTCTCAATGAAACCGGAAGCCAGGTCATCAACAAAAGGTCAGCACATGGGAGGTGAAGAAGAGAGTATGACAGAGCCGTCCAGGAGAGTCCGAGATTGAATGGACTAAGGATGTGTAGCTTGAATGCTAGCCAGCAGTGACTCTTTTACCTACTATCTAATAAAGCCTCACACCCACCCTATGAAGTAAGCCCCATTATTTGCCTCATTTACAGATGAGGAAATTAAAGCACAGAGTAATCAAGAAACTTATCCAAAATCACACAGTTAGAAAGTGGGGGAGTCAAGATATGAACACAGGCACTCTGGCTCTGGGCCCAAATACTTAATCACTAAGTTAGGGAGAGTTGGTTAAACATATGAAAGCCTGTCATGGAACTGAACTAAATAGAATAAAGGCTGATTTAACATTTGTGGTGCAACCGCTGTCTGTTGAGCCCTGTACTAGATGCCTTCACAACGCTGTGCAGTCATGGTTCTTGTCAAACCCATTTTACTGCTGAGGACATTGAAGCCCAGAGAGATCCAGTTGTTTGTTAAAAGCTGCAGAGCTAGGAAGTGGAAGAACTGAGTTTTGACCCCATGTGGTCTGATTTTCAAACCCACACTCTGTACATAATGTCAAAGAACCATTATAACATGTGAGGGGGCTCCCTACATAAAGCTAACTTATTAACTAAATTCATCAGAACCTTCCCTGCATCAGGCTGGGGTCACAAGGAACTTTTATCCTGAACAAGTAGAGAACTTACCACGTGGCCCTTAGAGCAGGAAGCATTTAAAGACAGGTAACTTTGGGAGAAAGCTGATTGTCTGACTGACCTTTTTTGGAAGCCTGATCCATTTGGTGAGGAAGAGGGCTTAGAAGTATATGGCATGAGTCTCAGAATTTCCTTTTTCTTTTAATCAAAGCTATAACCTTATATTATAAGAGCACTTGTTCTACTTATGCAAGCATTTCCGAAAACATTTTCTTAAGAAAGAGTGTTCATAATGTATCATCTACCCTGAACAGCCACCACTTCCTCAAATGCAAGGAAGCAGACAGTTAAAAAAAAAAAAAAAAAAAAAAAAGCCAAGAAGCCAAGAGGCAGCCGTTGTTTATCATGACCTCTCCTCAGTGAGGCCTGAGATTCTTTCAAACGGGAGCTTTGCTTCCCATGACGCAGAGCGAAGTGTCAACTGGGATATTTCTAGTAAAACTGAAAGCAAGAGGAGCAGGGTGCATAATTCACGAGGGACCAGCCCCTAGGAACTGTGGGTGGGGTTTGGTGGGGGTTTGGATGCCATCCTCAAGTCACAGATGATTGGACCTTTCATCTGAGAGAAAGGAAGACACACGCTGGCGAATCAACCTCAAAGTCAAGATTGTCTGTGAAGCCATCATAGAGGGAAAACCTGCACACACCAGCCAGAGGGAAAGACCTAAAAGGCAAGAAGGGCGCGAACTGAGACAGACTCGTCACTGCGGCAACTACTCATCAGAACCAGAAGCAAAATGTCGCTGAAGTTGCCAAGAAACTGGGACTTCAACCTGAAAGGAGAGGCTGGGAAAATAGGTACAGTCGATGTCTCTTTGCTGACTTTGTGGTTCTTCTACTTGAGCACCCACCATTTGCATGCTGGTCTTCAGGGCGCATAGTTTACCTAAAAAAGGACCTTGGCAAATCTGGGTTTGGGGGAAAATTTGCATTCAAGTTGATAAGTAGGCTTAAAGTTCCCAAATGCTGGGAGCGGGTTCTTTTTTGTTTGGAGGTGGTGGTGGAATGGAGCTCCCCGGACTGTGGGATCTGAGTTACTTCGGATGGCTTAAGGCTACAGATTACACACAAAACTGTGAGTTTTTCTCCATCATGGAAGGATCATTTCCCTCCTGTATGGACACTCATCTATATTTTGAGTGGATTTTGATAGGAGCACAGAGAGTGGTCCTTTGAAGTGTTTGATCTGTGATTAAACTCAAGGTATCCTGCTTTGCGAGCCCGTCGGGCCTCCAGGCCCTCTCTGAGGACTTGGGTGTGAGGTGGGGTTGTTATTTGCAACAAAAGTAAGCAATACAGACAAGATAGGAATATGGAGACATTTGAAGGCATAATAAAGACAATTTTAGTTAAAGAGATAGAATGGAAGGGAATTCTTAGAGGATTTGTAAAAGAAATGCATTTTAGGTCATTATTTTAAGGGATGCTGGCATGTTTTCTGAATTCTCTGGCCTTTAATCCATACTTCTTCTTATTAATAATGATAGTGACATGTTGATTTTAATCTGTTATATAGTCATTATGAGTTTCTTTATATGGGTTTCTTTTGGTATTAAACTGTTCACAGTAACTTATGGTAGAGCAATTGGGCCAAAAGTGATTGCCTGTGTTTTATGCTTCTACCCATACGGTGAGATAACTTCCTTGGTATTAGACAAGTGTTAGGTGTTTTGAATGGCTTGGAAAAGTTTTCCTTGGAGCAAGGTTTAGACTTGGGTTTCTAATGGTGGTTAATGTGTTGCTAAAATAAATGATCTATTGTAAAGTCACATAAATGGGAAGTTAATATGTCGGTCTGAGAAAGGATTTAAAAGAAAATTGAGAGTAGTCAGAGAAACCATTTATCTTGATAACCAGGGAAGATTAGCAGTGCTATTCAAGCTAGGAATCATGGCGTACTGAGGTCAGTTCAGAGAGCGGACAGTGCGCATTTCTTTTACACAAGCAAGAGATTCTTCTCCCATCCACCGCTGACATCAATGTATCTGGCTAGTTTACATTCTATTGTATGTTGTAAAAATTTGTTTTTAGAAGTAAAACTTCTATGGTTCTATTCCTTTGAAAGTGTCCTGCTTCTATTTGCATGGGATCACTCTACTTTCTCACCATCTGTGTTTGAAAGGCCTTGCTTGCCTTCTACTTAAAAATGGGAAATGTGAGAACATTAATGATTAAATGATTAATTGATTAAAAGGTTAAATGATTTTTTTCCAGGGATATAGGAAATTACCACATTAGTGCTCAGGTCTGCATATTCTCAGACCTGGGATTAGGTTGGGCAGATTTCATGCATTCTACCAGAGATTCCTAAATCATGGTCCCATGGATAGTCTGTATCACAGTCACCTAAAATGCTGCTCAAAATGCAGACTCCTGGGCACCATCCTGACTTGTGAAATCAGAATCTCTGGAGGGAGGCCCAAGCATCTGCAGTTTAACAAGCACTCACCCCTCCATCCCACTGGATGCAGATGTCCTGCTGCAGAATCTATGGGCTAAGTTAGTGGGATCGGAGAGTTACCACTTATCTAGAATAGAGCATGGTACCTGGTTTTCATGGGCCCACAATAAATGTTTGTTGACTGAATCAATGACTGATTACCAGCAGATGATATCATTTAGTACTTTTTAGTAAAATATAATTATAGCCCTGACCAGTGTAGCTCAGTTGGTTGGGTATAGTCCCACAAAGATCACCAGTTTGACTCCTGGTCAGGGCACAGGTTTGGGTTGTGGGTTCTGTTCTTGTTGGTACGTGTAAGAGAGGCAACTGATAAATGTTTCTCCCTCTCTTTAGCTCTCCCTTCCCTTCTTTCTAAAAAAATAAATAAATATAATCTTAAAAAAGTAATTACATCATGAAATGTAGAGGAGGAGTTGTCATTTTCCTTGCCATTTATAAGTTTGTCATCCAGAGAGATTGGACGGTAGTTAGAATACCTTTCGTGAGCATCACATCAATGAGAATTCAGATTATAAACTGAGTCTCCCAAGGGGAGAGTCACTGATTCAGCCATAGGACATCTGGTCCCCTCTCCAGAACCCTGTGTCCATATGTGAACTGGCCTAACAATACATATGTCAGAGAAGCTCACATCTATTAAGAAAATGTGTGGAACTGGGAGTCATGTCAGAGAAGTCAGTGACCTATGGTTTTTCCAGCCTGGGCTAGTGAGGAGTAAATCAGGGTTTCTCAGCCTGGGCACTATGGATATTTTGGGCTGGGATAATTCTTTGTGATGGGAGCTAACCTGTGTATTATAGCACATTAGCAGCATTGTTTGCCTCTACACGCTAAATGATAATACCACCCCCCTAACACCTCCAGTTGTGGCAAATAAAAATGTCTCCAGACATTGCCAGACATCTGGGAAGAGACATTTTCCCTACTTGAGAACCACTGGAGTAGATGATCACCAAAAGGATGTGACTTTAAGGTCACTTGGGACTGGGACCCAAACACTACCTCATGATTCACTGTCTAGGTCAATTTTCAAGAGGCTTTTAGTAAGTTAGAACTTCAGAGGGATGGGTAGTAGCATAAGGAAGAAGCAGATTCAGCACTTACTTAGGAAAATAGCAAGAAACTGACCCATTATGTGGCCCAGATGGGGCCCCAGCATTTTTTTTTTTTCGTGACAGCCTGAGCTTCTAGTTTCCCCTAAATCTTGTGAGTGCTGAACCAGGGCTGACATGAAAGTGAAAGTCTCTGAGAGTGGCAGAGGGACTCTCCACTGGACTTCCACCTCAGAGAGCTGGAGAGGGCCCTGTGAAATGGCAGCGCTCCCGGGAGACTGCCACCATGGGCCTGGCCAGGTGGGAGCGGCGAGGGGGAGAAACTGACCCTGGCCACCCTGCATGTGACTTATTGATCCTGGTGGCGTTGGAAGAAAGGGAAATGCAGAGCCAACAGACTGGACTTGAGGTGGCATGAAGAGTACACTTTTCTTCTTTTGATGCTTTATCATCCATCTTAGTCCAATGACTAAAATAGTGACAGCCTTCCACTGCTTTCCCACGCTGGTACTCATATCTTTGACACTTTCATATATTTGTCTTTCTAACTCCATTGGAAGCCCTGGAGGGCAGGTTCCAGGATGTAGCATCCTTTCTCACACTGTCTGGGGTTCTGACACTCAGCGCTTTGCATGTAGACGCTCTATTGAGAGGACATTGACCATGCAGGAAAAGCCCCCTTCTGCCCTGTGGTTTGGGAGTGTTTAATTGGAAGATTGCTGGGTGAATTTCAGGACCACACACGTTGTATCCAGTCACATGCACATTTCTTTTTTTCTCAGTCCCCCCAAGCCAAAGGACAGGAAAACAGTCTTTAGGGAGCATATGACTCTGAGATACTTAATGAAGGTGATATGGAAGGGTGGGTGTTTCAACTTTTTTTTCCTCTGAAGTTTAATGTTGAAAAAAATATTCAGAAACAAAAAAATCATAACTCTAGTCTTTCAAATGGTAAAGTGTATAATGACAGTAGTAGAGGGTTTTTTTTTTCCACTTTATTTTTTTTTTCATTTGATAAATCATGATTTGTCCCATACGGGGTCTAGTTCTTTCCCTTAGAAAATCAGAGTAAAGAGAATGAAAACATTTGTACTTAAGACCTTCATAACTAGACCAATGTATTAAAACCATAAAACTTTATGCAACATAGTTTATTATCTTGTTAAAAAGAAGCTGTATTTGAATGTGTGGTTTTAGGTAGATAAATGACATAGATACAAAGAGATAGAATTAAATATATAAAGAAGTTCTATAAATCAATACAAATGATAAAAAATTAACAGACAACATGAATGGATATTTTGCAGAATAGGAATAATATTGTTATTAAATATGGAAATATTTGTAATTACAATAACCAGGAAATGAAATTAAAAGCACAATATACTGGTTGTTTCCCACAAATTGGCTAAAATGAAAAAGTCTGACAACACCAGGGTTATTCAAAATGTGGAGCAAAAGGAACTCTCATACAACTGAAGATACGGCCACTTTCGAAACAATTGGGCATTGCTTAGTGAAATTGATGCACAAACCTTATGAAGTTAGCATATCACTCCGGAACCTGTCCCCTGGAGAAACTTGTACATATGAACCAAAACAGGTATATGAAGTTCCACAGTAGTGTTGCTGTAATAACAGAAGACAGAAAACAACCTAGATGTCCATCAATAGTAGAAAGGAAAAATAAACTCTAGTATTTTCATAACATGGAATACTACATGAGAGCAAAAAGTAATCAGTTATTAATTATACATTCAAGTGAGATTGAATTGCAAAAACTTAATATTGGGGAGAAAAGGGAGGTCACAAAAGAGCAGAATGAGATTCAGTTATATTAAAGTTAAAAGTCACATGTGTATGGGAAAACTATAAAGAAAAATGAGTTGACTAATATATAATTCAGGATGGTTGTTTCTTCTGGAGTGGAAAGGAAGGGAAATGCATTTGGGAAGCTTTGAAGGTGCCTAACCTCAGTAATAGGTACGTGATAATTTCTTTTATTATTGCATGTGAAATGGAAAAAGATATGAACATGTAAATAAACCCTCAGAAATCTGCAGGGATGCACACAGTGTGTTATTAGTACTTAATTATGAGAGAAGGATTTATATCTCACACAGTGTGGTGAGATATATCCACACACATAGGTATTATTATTTTGTAAGTATTTTGCATGTTTTCTATAATGAACAAGTATTGTGTTGTTAAAAATACTCAAAGCTAAAACAAATTCCAAAGTGCTTGGCCAGGCATGGTGCAGGTCTCATAGGCGGCACATGCTCTCAGCAGCCAGCTGCAGAGCCCGCGTTGGCCTGCAGAGGTTGAAACAAGCCAGGACCCACACCCGGTCACCTATAGACTTTCTGGGCCACTAGACTCAGGATACAGGATTTTTTTTTTTTTTTTTTAGAAGAGTGACATAGCCCGCCAGTGACCAGGTCAGCCTACATGAGCATATTTCTCACTTTCTCTGAACACGGAAAGGGTGGTTCCCCAGGATGGCAATCCCAAGACCATGCAGCCCATGCTGAGCTTGTCTATGTTTTGTGTTCAGCTTTGTGAAACATACAATGAGCTAATCTGGACTGGATTCTGGACCAAATGTAGTCTGTTTTCTATGGCTCAAGCTTTTGCACTCCCTGAGAAGCTCCTTGTCCCTAATGGATAAAGGTCTCCACACATGTAAGCAGAGTCAAGGACAAGAGCATACCTTCCCCAGACAGTCAACATGGACATGAGTGTTGCTCCTCTTGAGGGCCTTACCTGTCTTTATTCCTTGTTCAAGTAAAAATGCCTGTCCCTATGTTGTCATCAGCTTACCTTTAGGCATAAATTAAATTCTTTCCAAAAGACCCATGCCTCTTACTGCCCCCCCCAAAAATTTGTCGTTAATCAGTAATACCCAACACCAGTGCTCTAGGCTCTCCCTGGAGGTCGAGAACCTCCTGGCCACTTGAGAAACAAGGACTGATGTTATCCTAACCTTCAGGAGAAGCAAGAGACAACTTGCGTAATGATGGGAGGTCAGAATTCTAGTTTTTGATCCCTTATGGATATTTTGTGTTAGGTTGGGAGACAAACTGCACTTTGATCGACAGAGGTGAGCTCAGTGACTCTTGGTGCATGGATCTGTGATAATGGGTCTAGTGTGAGATGCCCCCCGATCCTGGCCTGGTATACGTAACAATAAATACCTTTCAGACGTGCTCGTCTACTGTCTCTGGCTTACAGTGTATAAAGTATGTGTATAGAATATCTAATGGGAGAACTAGGGAGACAACACCTGTTCCCTCCAGAGCTGGGACATGGTCCTTTGAATAACGAATGCCCACTGTGGGGGTGTTGAAAGACCCTAGGACTAACTGAGAAGAACAAGTTGGTGATGATGGTTTCTTCACACACAATATTGCTTGAAAGAAAAGTGTAACTCTTATGAGGCAGCACTGTGGTTGGCTAATTGGATACAAGAGAAGGGAGTATGTGAAGAGCTGAAGTGAAGCCCCAGCTGTGGCCACAACAACTGAGACCAAAGGGCACCATGGGGAGCCAGGAAAATACCATGGGAGATTCATGGGAATCCCAGGACACCTGGAGTGACTCCATCCAGGGCATGGTGCATGAATTTTGTAGACTCCCCAGACGGGAACTGACATGTGGAAGTTACAAAGAGAGGAAATAATTTACATTTTTTTGGTCTTATGTTTTACTCATCACCATTTTTCTCCTTATGTAAGCTTCCCCCGCTACTTTGAATATTTTTTTAAAAAACAAACATCACCTTACAAAAAAAAAGTTATAGCCATACCTTTTCATATAAAGGTATTCCTGCTTTCAGAGTTTATGGGCTAGTAGGGGCACAGGCAAGGGAAACACTTCCATGACATCTAGACAAGCACTGGGCTAAGCCCAGCCATGGGAGCCACCGCAGGGAGACTTTGAATAGGAGCTGGTCCTGTCCTCGTTCTTCCATTGCTGCCATGGTATTTTCTTTAAGACATAAACATGCATGGTCTTCAGTGAGTCCGGGACTTGCCATTTTTCTCACACTGCTTTTCCTGTACACAGTCTCTGTTTCTCTGGAGAAGAAAAACCTTTCTAAGTTTTTATAGCTCTTCCTTGTGAAGGGGTTAACACTGCAAGTCCATATGAGCTGGCCTGATCCCCTGCCCACTTGTCTCTTCCCACACCCACATCCCCATGCGCACACATACTCACGTGCCAGACCTCAGTCACATCTTATCTTTTTCAGTTCCCTGCTCTTTCTCATCTGCCTGGGGCCCTCTCTACTTGGGGTTCCCTTACTATCACTTAATTCTTACCCATGCTTTAGTCACAAGTGTAGACGTCTTTTCCTCTGGGAGTCCCTAAGTCTGCAAATCACTTGAAGGAGAGTATAATAATCCTTCCTTAAGCCATTTAAACAGAGAGGCTCATAATTCTAGAGACTGTGGGCTTCCTTTGAGGTGTGCTCAGTGAATGCTCCTGAACTTTCATGATAGAGTCAACCTTATGGACAGATGGCTTGGTTTTGAACAAAGAAATTTGTCATTAATCAGTAATACCCAACACCAGTGCTCTAGGCCCTCCCTGGAGAGAATAAACTCAAATTTCCTGTGAAGAGCAGCATTGACAAAAGATTGTCTAAAGGATGAATTGCCCATTGACTTTTCTTGGCAAGAGTATGGGAGGGAAGGAAGGTGTATGGTACAGAAAAGAGTCCGTGCGCTTGGGACCCTTCTGCTAATTTACAGTGAATCCCAGAGCAAGTTGCTTAACTTAATTATTAAATAGGATTAATAATACATATGTTGAAAGGAAGAAAATATTTCATGCCCATAACACACATTAAATGTTCAGCAAACATGTGTTTCCTCCCTGATAGATAATCTCATTTCCAACCTCAGATCAAATTACATTACCTCAACAGCCTCACAGTATGGGTTCATTGAATTATGCTTTAATGTCACGCCTACATTTTTTTTTTTATCATTACCGCAAGGAATTATTTCATGAAATTTGTTCTTCAGTGTATTGTAAAAATGAGAACAAGGAATGGGCAATGCCAGCGACTCTCCTATGTGTGGCTTTATGTGAGAAAATTTGTTGAGAATTCAGTGCTCAGGAACACTATGTTTCTTTGAAGGATGCCATGCTTCCTCCTTTCTGGTAAGACCGTTGTGCAACTTACTGTGTTTCCCATTTTGTCTTGGCTATCAGGAAGCTCAGAGTTGAACTAACTCTCAACCACAACATTATTTTCCTCTGTGTTTGATATAAATTTATATCTTGATTGCAAATAAGTTTCCTATTTAAATAAGAAAATCCTATTAAATATTTTCTTTTAAAAAGAGGATGTAAGGACATGCATTATATCAGTACACACAACTCAGATACCCTGTGGGTAGATTTCATACTTATTAGTAGCAACTGGGCATTACAATTTTTAGTTCCTAAATGAAAACACAGCTCTACAAGCACACATATTCATTCCCTGGAGTTGCATAAAATGATGGTATCTTTAGTACACTGAGGCTGATCATTTTATTCCTCTTATTTCATACATTCATTCATAAAATATCTACTTACTCACCTCTAGGTAATAGGCCCATTTCAAGGAGCATTCTTGATATTGTACTTCTCATGCTGAGAGCACTCCCTCATCCATACCTCCATCTTTCTTTAAAAAAAGAAGTGTTTTTCAACTTTGGTGCCACCACATATTCTCCATAAGCACTGAGGTGTCCGTCACCAGGAGTGCAATGGACTCAGGTGACAAGTGCTTTACTTCCGTGCTTCCTCCCTGTGCTACCCACAACCCTCCCCAAATGTGCACACACAGATCTTCATTACAAATGGGGCAGGTGATCCTCTACTGCTGGACCCCCGGTCTGTGGCTTCTAAACTATTCATATGCTTCCTCATTGGTTTGGGAGTTTCAAAGTGGAAGAAGAAGTGTTACAGTATAAACATTTTGAGAGAAATGTAGAATATTTTTAAAAATATTTTAAAATAATTTTAAACTTAACAAAAAGGATTTTCAGACAAAGTCTGAACTAGCTACAATAAAATAAGCTGGCTATATATAATAGGGTAGTTAGGAAGCTAGCTTTGGAGTCAGAGTACCTAAATCTGAATTCTACCATCACTAATTACTGGCTATGTGATCTTCATTTCCTTCATCTGTAAAATGGGCACATAGTGCTGACCTATATGGTTACTGTAAGGATTAAAAGAGATGTTTTTTATGAAATCCTTCACATAATAGCACCCTTGGTACGTGCTTCATAAATATTGGTTGTCATCATATCACCACTATGAGCATTGCCACAATGTGGGTATGATATCAACTCCTACGAACCAAGTCATTGGTAAAAGCCACAGCCAGCAGTGATAGGGTTTGGCTTGTCTTAGTCCAGTTTAGTTCTTCTTTCTTTTCTTTAGAGAAATAGTCTTTGCAACATCTGTGAATCCGCTCTCCTGGCCCACAACCACCTGCTGGTCTATAGTGGACTGGCAATATCTTGTTTCTACTCCTCTTATCTCCAGTGTATGAATGTGCTGTCTCTAATGCATATGAATTTTTATCAATCATGTTTATGTAGCTGTGTCAGTTTTCTTTTTCTTTCTTACTGTTTTTCTTTTTTCACTCCCTCCCTTCCTCCTTTCTTCCTTCCTTGACCCTCCAGTAAGAACAATGAGGAGCTCTGGTAAGTCTCCTGAAGGATGCCTGCGGTAGACATGTCCCTGCCTCTGTGCTACTGTGGTGAGAGCAGTTCCTCAAACTTCCCTTCCTCTGGGTAGGAAAAGAGCGACTTTGGGTTGGGCACCCTCCCTCATTACTGAGTAGCCACTTCCTCCAGAGCTGCTAATTAATGTCTCCCAATGTCACATGTACCTCTGGCCATTGGAGTGAAGTTGACTGTTGTGTGTTTGGGCCTCACCGGGGCCAGTGCTTAATGTCTGTGATCACTGGCATAGGGGTTATAGCAGCAGCCAACTAGTTTTTCTGATTTACTGTAAGACTCCTGTGCATGGCCTATTATTCATTTCCAGGTCTTTATATTTAGATACAATTGTGAGGAAACAACAGGACCTTCAAAAGGGGACTCCCGTCTTCCTTGGCCTCAATTTCCGCTGTTGCTACAAAAGGGTTTGTGCAAGTGCATCCTCTCCCTATCACTTGGGTGTGTGCATCCTTCTGTAGTTTATTCTGTGCACCTCGTCATTTAGAACCCAGAAACCCATAGCTGGGGGAGGGGGGGACTCTAACCATGCACACACCCAAGTTATGATAATAATAGGTACAGGGTACGGTTGTGACCCCAGGTCGATTATCAGCCAAGGTCCTTTATGCTGTGTTCTAAGGCCCTCCTGCCTTCTCTCTGCTCTGCACTGATCCTGTTCTGAGCCATTTCCAGTTCTCTGGCTCAGCTAGGATGACCAGCCATGTCAACTTGTCTCAGGCTCAGAAGGTTGCTGAGATATGAGTCAGTTGGTAAGAAAACCAGGAAAGTCACCGTGACCCAGTTCTCTATACCTGAAAAAACCAGATATTCTGAGAAAACAATGCCATCATTGTGATAGATCCTCGGTACATCTACTGAATCAAATTTCTGGTGGGGCTACACAGTTGAAGGTAAAAAACAAATGCAATTACAGGAAACCTTTTTAAAACCTTATATTGTTGTGGGTTTTTTTTTTTCAATACTCAAGTCAGAAGTCTTTTCAAATTCTTTCTTTAGCCTACCTGAATAAGCTATGTTAGTTCCCTCCATCTGTGTTTATGACATTTTTTATTCTTTCTTATACTTTCTTTGGAAGGATTGGGAGCCACAGCTGCCAGTCATATGGCATGTACTTCTTTTCAGAATCACGCAAAAGTCCCCGCCCTGTGGAATCTATATCTGGCCTCTAGGTTTGACATTCCACTCTGTGGATTTTTTTTTTCAACTCTACTGTTCCTTTCCCATCACCATGGCCACCCCGACCTTTCTCCTCCTGGAAGCCTTCCTGAATTGCCCAAGTAGGAAGTAGGATTAACCCTTCCTTTTTCTGTGGAATTATACCATTTTGCTTATTTTCTTTCTATTCTGGTTGACATACCTTTATAGAACACCTACTATGTATACACTTGGCACTGTACTAGGTTCAGGATGTAAGAAGATAAAAAAGATTAAGTTCTTGGCCTCAAGTAGCTCACAGTCTCATTGGAGAGACACTCACAGGGGAGCAAGGCTCTCCCGCTAACGAGTATCAGTTCATAAGTGATGTCATTGCAACTGACATTTAAAAAGATGGCGCAGGGTTTGTTCAATAGCTGAAGTTTCCTTGCTGACCTGAGCTATATATGGGCCCTAACTATCCACAAAGGGCAAGTTTTAACTTGTTAATTCAAGTCTATGCTCTCCAAAAAAAAAAACAAAACAAAACCAAAACACCATGTTTCCAATCCCAGGTTGCTAGTCTGATAAATGGCCAATAGAGGGCACACGCAGACAATGTACAGCAGTTAGCATTTCCACTGATCAACTTGGTCTGTTTTCCATCGTTTCTCTCCAGAAAGCCCTGGATTTAACCAGCCTTGGGCCAAAATAAAGTTATTCTTGTAGCCTATCCTTCTGTGGCCTGAAGCCCCCAACGTTAAAATAAAAGTGAGTGATGACTTAGTCATCTTTGTGTCTTTACACATAAATAGTAAGTTCAAGATAAAAGGTGTTTTCTCGAATGATGCAGCATCCCCCTCTACCCCTCAACTCAACTAAGAAGCCAGACCTGAGGGCATGTGTGGTGCCAGGGGCAAGCAGGAGGCCTATTCTTAAGAACACCACCCTAAGAGTCAGTTAAACCTGTATTTGATTTCCAGTGCAGACTTTAATCATCTCTTTGAATTTGGGCAAGTAGCTTTAATCCCTCTGTGCCTCAGTTTTCCCATCTGAAAAATGGGGACAGTAGTCCTGCCCCATTTACAGCATTATTATAAGACATAATGTGTGTACAGGCCACTTAGCATAGTGCCTGGCCACAAATTGTCCTTTTACTATTGGTTGTATTTCTCCTTTGTTGACCTCATCTCCAATAATACTTCCTCCAACCAACTCTGCCACTAATACTCATGAGTAAACCATGTCATCTCTATAACTGGACCATTGCTGAAATCTTGTTTTCTTCCCACACTGTGCCCACCACACCCTATGTGCCCAGCTCATCCACTCCAGCAATTCTCTGATCTTACTGGTTCTATGACTTTTTCACTATCAGTCATCCACTACGTATTCTTTAGCATAGATTCCTACTTCTGTCATTGTAGAACTGCAAAACAAATACCCTTAAGTCCCCAGCCTCTCTGCCACTGACATAACCACCTGAAAGAATCCCTAACCCTGTTTAAACCATTGGTCCACCTTGTTGGTGCCTGTACCTGGGCAGCTGAGCATGGGTGGGAAAATCAGATCACTGAGCTTCCTGCATCCACTTGAAATCTGTGACCAATCATGTTAGATAGGCATTCAACAGAACCAGACAAGCCTGCTACACCTACCTAGTAAATTTACTTTCCTTTCCCCTCAAAATTATTTTTCGGTCCTCAAGACCTTACCATCTCTTCCCACCATCACTCTCACTTTTATATGCCATAAGGAAAAATAGGTTCAACTGAATGAGAGAGAAGCTTCTCATTTTGTTTCCTTCAAATACTTCTGTCTATTCACATTGTCACCTCCAGTACTACCCTTAGCCCTGGGCAATGAGGGCCTCTACCCAGAGGCCCGGATCTTAGAGGCTCCCTCTCCAGCTGTATCTCCTCACAGGGTGAAGTGTCTGGCCAGTGGGATGGGCCCACCTGTAGCCTGTGCTGTGTTTGCCTTCTAGACCACTTGGGACTGTGAAATTCTGTATAGGCCAGAACTGTTTACAGGGCCCACAGAAATGTTTTCCTGGGTCCCTCCAATGATTTTTCTGCAGATGGTTGGTTGCAGGGAGGCCCAGAGCAGAGCTTGGATGCCTGGGCTGATGTGTCCATGGACGTGAGTGTGAGGTCCCTCACTATGAGACACGGAGCTGGAGGTGGGAAGGGGTGTGGGCTGCAGGATGTGGCTTCCATTTCTATTCTTGCCACAGGGTCTCAAATGTCAGTTGTGAACCTAGTCAGTTCTCATACTGTAGTCAACCTAATTAAGTGTTGGTGTACACCATCCTACCAAGGTTTTCACCATAGTCACTAATAATCTGTACCTTGGCAAGCCAAGGGTAAATCCTGTGTCCTCTTCTCGTTCCACCATTCTGCAGCATTTGACACACTCAGCCATTTCCTCCTTGAAATAATTTCAAGGTTTCCTTGATACCATGCTTCCTGGTTTCCCCCTGCCTCACCGGCCACTGTTTCTGAGTCCTCTTTGAAGGAGTCTCCTCCTCCACCAGACCTCTTAATTTTGAAGTGTCCCAGGCAGAACTGACTACATCATTTGTAGGGCCTGGTGCAAAATGAAAATTTGGAGCTCCTTGTTCCAGATCATTAAGCATTTTGAGATGGGGACAGCAGAGCATTAAGCCAAGCACAGAGCTTGTCTAAGTGTCGACCCAAGATGACTGCACAGGTTGCATGTCTGTGAAGCCAGCTCTGGCCCCAGGATGCAGTTCCCTTGTCCTCTTCTTCTAACCCTTGCTCACTGGGTGATCTTCTCCCTTCTCATGGTTTTAAATTCCACGTGCACTTTTATACATTAACCTCCCTGCTGGCTTCCAGACTGCTCAACATCTCTGCAAGGATGTCTCATGGGCTTCTCTCGTCCTGCGTGTCCAACACAAAATTTGGAATGACCTTTCTTCCCAGACCTTCCTGCCCAGTTTACTTGACCTTAATAAAAGGCACTAATATTCAGCAAGTTGCTCAAGCTAAAAGCCTACAGTCATCTTTCATTCACTTTATTTTCTCTCCCACCACACATTGAATCCACCAGAAAAAAACTTTTATACCCATTGCTGATTAATGTGTTCAATCTGATGATTTCCATTATCCCTGATACTATAAACACTATCACTCCTTGCCTAGTCTACTGCAATTATTCACTAACTGATCTTCCTGCCTCAACTCTTGTTCTGTACCATATATTTTCTCTACCATGGCCAGACTCAATGTCTTCTAAAAGTAGAAATCAAATTACGTCACGTCTTCTTTAAATCCTTCATGATACATGGGATCAAATTCAAACCAATGGTCCCTGCCAGTGGGACCTGACTCCTGCCCTTCACTTCCAACCCATCTGCCACTCTTCTGTTCCTCTCACTCTGCCCTTCAGCTTCACTCACCCTCTAGTTCCTTAAACACTAGGTGCTCAAGGCTACCTCAATACCTGTCTGCTGCTCTTTCTGAAATGCTCTTCCACAATTCTTACCATGGCTTTTTGTCCACTCCATTCAGTTTCAGTTAAAATATTATCTCTTCAAAGAGTTCTTTCTTGATGACAGTATCTAATATGGCCTCCACTACTCCCAATCTCTCTTTTCCCATTATTTTATTTTATTTATAACACTTTTTGTACCTGAACCAATATTCATTTGTTTGCATGTCTTTGGTTTCCAGCCTGAACTAGACTTGAAGGCAGAGTTTTGTCCATTTCCTTCACTTCTAGGTCATTGCACCAAGAATAGTCTGACATATAGTAGGTGACCAAAAAAAGTCTGCTCACTTTCTTCCACCCCCAAGAACTGAAGTAAGTTAAAATAAGACCAACACATGATTTTTCAAATGCCCTTGTTAGTGTTGAGCAATGGTTTGACCCAGAGAGGAAATTCTGACTTTCTCGTGGAGAAGGAAGTAGGGCTTTTTATTTCTGAAACTAATTTGGAACAGTTTATGGGTGACTGAGCATTCAGCTGTTCTGGAAAGAGGTCAGGAACTAAGTTACAGGGCTTAGATTTCTGGATAGGGTCACAAGGGATACTTTTAGCTCTTATACTCAAAGTCTTCTTAATGACAGAGATTCAAGTGTAGCCCCAAAATTTCCACACTTCAGACCGAGGGGCTTGTGGGAGCCATGCTTTCTAGCCCTGCTCCCTCCCCAAATTCTTCTTTTTAACATCTTTAGCATCCAGGGAGCTCCAAACTCAGGCACAAGACAGCTTTACTCAGGATGTACAAATACTAAAGGCCTATAACAGTGTTATTATATGATCATGTAGTATAAATGCATAGCTGAGACAAGGTGTGAGGAGCAAATAAAGAGAGGAGGAAAGGAAGAGAGACAAAGGGAGTAAGACATAGGCACCCAGATGGAGGGGTCTGGAAAAAGGAGGAGGGGGAAAGTGGAGAATATGAGAGGTGAGTGAAAGAGAAAAACCTCTGTATGGTGTGCAATCTGGGAAGACATTATTCAAAGGCTCACAGGTTGACTCACCAGCCACCCCCCAGCAGCCAGACTGAGCTTATCAACCACATGTTCACATGTTCGGAAGATAATTTCACTATTAGGCAATTACTGATGACAAAACAGGCTATGATTGTTACTCTGAACTATGTCACACAAATGTCATCCTTTCTATTCCATTTTTGGAGATTAAAAAGCTAAAACCAAGATTCTTCAGACTCCCTTGCAGCTAGGATTCTAGAAATAGATTACATGCTGCTAATTAAATTTACTCATATGAGATGTAGAAGGTGGAAGAAAGTGCAGGCATCTTCCTGTGACTCCTTCCCTGGGTGTTGCTGCTGGCATGCAAGATTGGAGCATGCAAGCCTCCTGGGAAGCAAAGCTCTAGAGTCCATACTCCAGCATCCCAGCCACAAGGGGCAGTGGCAGCGGCCACTGTGCTGAGGCCTTACCTGTGAAATTTCCCCAGTAGTGGCCTCCAAGGTGGTAACTCCTTGAGGGTATCAGTTCTGTATTTCTCTGGGAGGTGTTCCAGGCACCTAGTGCTTACGCTTTCCGCTCCTCCAAATATTTCATAAACTTAACCACATATAGTAAAAATAATCCTTGTAATAATAATTCTAATAAGACCATAATCTTTCTCTTTTTTAATAAAGATTTTTATTTATTTATTTTTAGAGAGAGGGGAAGGGAGGGAGAAAAGAAGGGAGAGAAACATCAATGTGTGGTTGCTTCTTGTGTACCCCCTACTGGGGACCTTGCCCATAACCCAGGCATGTGCCCTGACTGGGAATCAAACTGGAGACCTTTTACTTCGCAGGCCAGCATTCAATCCACTGAGCCACACCAGCCAGGGCTGATCATAATCCTTCTAAGGTATGTCCTACTTCTTATACTAAACTTCAATTGCTATATTGGCTTATGTCACCACTGCAAAGTTGGCACACAACTCTATCATCTGCACCTGGAACTGCCCATTCCATACACTCTTTCACCAGACACATCTCCAGAATCTCTGGTACCATGGACACTCCAGGAGCCAGTTAGTGCCTAGGGTTAGTGCCTCAGGGACACTTCTGCAGGTCAAATATCCCAAGAAATTCACCCACCAGGAGGAAAATCTCTACAATAATTCTAGCTATTTATTCACACAAAATTATTTTGTGTTTTCTTCATATAGACAGAATCATCAGTCCAGTGACCTTCCATTTCTAGTTGTCTGTCCCCACGTACCTCCTCTATTGTCCACTCATCTCTACTCTATCAAGTGGCCAAGCCTTCCTTCTCAGAGCTGACTGCATGGATGTGCTACCTGTATAGTGAATCACGCAGGGCCCCAAGCTCAGAAAGGGCTCAAGTTTAGTTTACTGCTTTGCTACTGCCATCTTGAAAGCCAATAATTTTTGAACAGGGAGATTCATATCATTTTGCAGTGGGCCTTACAACTTATATAGCTGACTCTGACATTCTTTCACCTTCTATCCCAGGAACTGGGACATTGTTGAGCCAGCCTCCAACCTCAGGACCTCTTCCTACCCCAAATAGTGCATGCCAGTCCTATTAATATTACCTCTTACCTGCATGTCAAATCTGCCCACTTGTTTTATCTCAGTTTCAGGTCCCAATTACACTGCAAGCTTCCTAACCATGGTCTGGCTTCTAGTTTTAACGGTCTTTAACTTATTCTCTTCAAGCTCCCCAGTGCTTCCATGTGTAGACAGTTTCAATGATCAGAATAATCTTTCCAGGACTCAGGGGAATTAAGGGAAGGTGGCATCAGTCTCTTGAGCTGAATCTTCCCCAGCCCTCCTCTAAATCACTGGTTTTTCAATGTGGCTGCCCATGGGAATTGCCTAGGGAGGTTTTAAAAAGTTCCGCTGCCTTGGTTCCCATTGCAAAGGTTAAGTGGCAAGGGATGCAGTCTAAGTATCCAGATTTCCTAAAACCCCAAGTGATATGCAGCAGCATTGGATACCTGCTTCTCTGAGAGCCACCTAAAGGCACAGCCACTGCACAATGGCCACACCCTGTCAAGTTGGAAAGGAGACCAGGGCAGTGATTCCTGAAATGTTTCGTGTAGTGTAATTTTATTTTTGTAGTTTGAGTTTTGAAACTTTTTTCTTCTCTAGTAATGTACATTAAAGCATTACTTACATTCCAGAATATAGCTTTTAATAATGTACAACAGTCCAAAGGTAAAAAAGATGTTTTAGGGTGTTACTGAAACCAAAGGTGAAAGTTTTTGTTTATGATGTGTGCGTGTGCAGAGGGAGGGGAGGCTAGTATTATTGATGCTGTTTGCCAACAGACTCATGGGAAAAAAGGAAGTTACATCCTTTCTCTCCCAAATAGTCTAGCTGACACTTACTTCACCTGTTCTAAGCATGAATTGCCTGTGGAGTATTATTCAAGGATTTGTTTTAGGAATAATATTGCAGACTCCAAAAACTGTAGCCCACTTCTTTTTTTTAAAAGTTTTTTTATTGTATTTTTTTCCCATTACCATTTAGTCCCCTTATTCCCTTCCCTCACCACAATCACCACATGGTAGGCCACTTCTGACTCTTTCGATAATTTTCACCTGTACAGTGTCTCATTCCATCCCAAAAGGGACTAGGATGCTTGTCTTCATTCAGAGCCCAGAGAAGGTTCTAGACTTGCTCATCTTCACTCAATGAGTCAGGGGTGCTGCTCTAATCCTCACTAGTGTCTGCCAGGGACTCTGGAAGGGAACCAGAGGGGAGTGGGAATGCGAAGGGGCAGGAGAACCTCAGGTGTGGAAAACAAGGACCCAATGTTTAGGGTTAAGAGAGAAGGCGGAAGATGTGTAGCATGAATATATATGGCATTTGGAACATTCTTCAGGACAGCAAGGGCCTTATTATCCTCCAATTAGCATAGCTTTCCTCTTTCATGTCTACTCCTGCTGTTTTTCCTTTCTGTTCCAAATAACTTCAGAGTGGCTTATGATTATACATCTTACACCCAACTACCAGCTGCACCAGGCCTATATTCAGTGTCCTCTTTGTGTCCTGGATTGGCTTCAGTAAGCCCATAGTCCCTCTTGAAATTGTATGAAAAATTATACGTATTCAAAGGGGTCTGTAATCTTACGAAGGTGAAACCACTGCTTTATGTGTGCAAGCAGGGAAGACCCCTCAGTAAGGAGCCCTGTAATAATTAGCCCAGATAGAAGGGGCAAACAGCCCTCATTCTCTGTCCTGCCTCTCCTGCCCAAAGGATTTTTCTGGGTCTTATGTGTAGAGATGTAGAGGAAGAGATAAGGCTGAGCGGGAAACTATCACATGGGTTTCCTAGTCCATAGTCTTTTTCTAGCCCAGTCTTCCTGGCTGGGGCCAAAGCGATGCTGACAACTAACTGGGAAATTCCTAGAACTGCTTCTTGTTGCTGAGCTGCAGGTCCTAGCCAGCCACAGGACCACATCCTGGTCCTTGATGTGGAAACTGAAGCTGACTATGACCACCAGATGGCAGCACAAGAGCCAAGGCTGGGACGGTCCGGTTGGTGCAGCCGTCTGGCAGGTCTCGGGAGCTGCCGCTTGCGAGCTGAGTAGGTTCACGGCTTCCATTTCATTAGCTTCAAAATAACATGACTGCATGTGTATAGCACATGATTGAGTTTTGGACTTTGCTTATTGTGTTGGGGCAGGGATATATTGCCCTTTCTGTTATCTCACTTGCTCCTTGTATCATAACGGACAGACAGAAAAATTATCTTCCATGTTCTGACAACTAAGGGGGGAAAACTTGGGACCGCCAGAAAGAAGCAAAACTTATTAACGTTTTTGAAATTGGCCATGCAAATTGTGGAGGATAAGTTATAGTTTCATTTGTTCTGAAGGAGTGTAAAGATTGGAAACTGTTTCCATGATAAAAAGGGGGGAAAAAAAGACAGATTAAGAAATCCATTTCAAGGAGAGACCTGTTATTTTTCCTTCCAAGTGATCGGAGGCCCAAAGTCATTTGTCTAATGATAGGCTTCTAGAAAATATGTGGCATTATTATTACTTTACAGATGAATGTAATAGGCCTCTTTGGGGCTGTTTCACCAGCTCTTGCTCTCAGAGGGCTCCCAGTCTCCATGGGTGGCCGTAGACCTGGCCTTTGTAACCTTCACTTTGGACAGTGTTGACTGGAGCTCCAAATCAAGAAGACAGCTGGCTCAAGCTGTTTCTGTCTTATTTTCTCTTGGCCTGAGGTTCACAGAGAATGGGCATTTGGAATTAAGCCCTGCAAATCGTAGGGCTTTTGAACTCTGTTAATAACTCGACACTAGTGAAATCAGCCTCGATTTTTACTCATCTGAAGCCATGATATTATTTTCAATGTTATCTTAGATCTTTTTGAAATAATGTTATCCTTAAAAAATTATACACGCAAGCACACACATCATCTCTATATATGTATGTGTATCTGTCTATATTTATATCAAGGTTTATCAACCTCAGCACTATTGCCACTTAGGGCCAGAGAATGCTTTGCTGTCAGGGTCTTCCCTGTGCATTGCAGAGCATCTCTGGAGTCCACCCACCTAATGTCAGTAGCAGGTTTCCCACTTGTGACACCAAAGATATCTCCAGACGTTGCCAAATATCCCTTGGGGGATAAAGCCATTCCCAGATGAGAACCACTTATCTATTTTTGTATGTATGTATGTATGTATGTATGTATGTATGTATGTATATATCACCAGCTTGATTCAGAATCTGTTTCTTGCAGCCAAAAAATTGTTGACTAAGACAATGAGAAAACATGGAGAAATTATTTGACCTGCCCAAGTATGAACACAGCAAGTTGGCAGCAGAACCAAGACTGGATAGTAGGTCTCCTGAACACTATCCAGTGGGTTTTCTACTATTTTTCATAAGATAATTCCTTTGCAGGGTCTTTAACCCCACTAACTTGGCAATATTGTGCTACGCTTTATGCTAAAACCTAGTACACTGGAATTAAGAGATTGTGTTTATGGAATAAAACACCCCTATCTATATGCTCTTATTTATTTGGGACACCAAAATGAATAATCTGGGTGAGAAGTACAGTTGAACTTTTTTCACAAGAGCTTGGGCTTGTTGCTGGGGATGACATGCCTTGGCCTTTTCTAATGTCCCTGGAAAGGATAAGCTAAATGAGAGGGTACCAGCTGCCAACTCCAGGGCCCTACTCTCTTATCATCTGGGGAGATTTAGCTCCATATGTTAATCTCCTCCACATTTCTATGTTTTTTTGAGGCCACACACCTTACCCAAATCACTGTGAAATGGTAGATGTCACTTTTTTTTTTTTTTTTTCCATTTAGAGCTTGTATTAGCTATGGAAACTTTTGAAGGTCAGAACAAAGTGAGAATGTCAGCTGATTCTGTGTAAGAAATGTGAGCAAATGAAAAAGTATTTTGAAATTGACGTCTAAGAAAATGTACTCATTTTTATCTGCAGTTATGTGAGTTTGGCAAATTCTTACAGTCATGTGATAACCACCACATCAAGATACAGAACAGTTTCATCACTGTAAGGAATTTTCTCCTACTGTCTCTTTCTGTCAACCTCTCTTCACCAACCATAACCCTGGTTAATGATTCATCTGCTCTCCATCCCTACAATTTTGCCTTTTCCAAAATGTCACATAAATGGGATCATACAGTATGTAGCTCTTGGAGTCTGGTTGTTTTTACTCAGCAGAATGTATTTGGGATTCATTCCTCTTATTGCTTGTATACATATTTTTGTTATTTTTGTTGCTAAGTAGTGTTCCATTGTGTGGATGTAGCCATTCATCAGTTAAAAGACATTGGGATGATTCTAGTTTTTGGAGATTATGAATAAGCTTCTATAAGCAGGTGCTCACAGGTGTGAATATAACGTTTCATTTCTCATGGGTAGTGGGACTGCTGGGTTATATGTTTAACTTTGTAAGAAACTCCCAAATTGTTTTCCAAAGTAGCTGTACTATTTTGTGTTTCCACCAGCCATGTATGAAAGTTCCAGCAGTGTTTCGTCATCACCAGTCCTTGATGTTATTTGTTTGTTTTTAAATTTTATTTTAGTTATTCTGAAATGTTTGCAGCGATATCTCATTATGATTTTACTTATTGTTTTCGTGATGACTAATGATGTTTAGCATCTTTTCAGTTGATGAAGTATATGTTTAAATATTTTGTCCATCTTTAAAATTGGTCTGTTTTCTTATTGTTGAGTTTTGAGAATTTTTATATATCTGGATACATTCCTCTTCTCACATATGTGATTCGAAAATATTTTCTTCCTACTTGTGGCTTGCTTTTCATTCTCTTAGTGCCTTTTATAGAGCAGAAACTTTTTATTTTGATGAAGTCCAATATCAAATTTTTCTTTTATAGATTGCACTTTTGATGTCAAGAGTTGTGTTCGATCATCCCAACCCAAGATAGTTTGTAGATATCAAATATGTTTCATAAATGCTATAGGCTCTTTGATGCTGCCATTCAGCCTCTGCCTGCAATGGTTTGCAAACACTTTCTTTCATTTCCCCCCTGAAGCACTGCCCATGTGAACACACCCACACACTTCAACATTACAAACACAGATTTCCTGTGTCACTGTGACCCCTCCCCTTCCAGGTCTCCTCCCAAAGATCACAAAAGTCACATTTTCCAAAGTATTTTTTATGATGCAAGGGAAAGTGCTGGAAGTTTGGAATAGCCAGTGCTACTTTTGTAGCTGAACACTCCGGGAGGCCATTCTGAATCCTCTTTTGCAAAATGATGCAAGTAGAAAGGCATTCTGGATGCCCACCTCCTAAAAAATACACTCATTCAGCAAAAACTCATGCTATATGTCAATGGAATTTAATCTTCAGGTCAATTAATTATGCTTTTCTACTTGTGTTTTGAAATACCTTCCCATATATTAAAGGAAAGATATGATTTCAGGGCCTCCTCCCACTTTTCTTAGGTCTGATTTGAAGTCAGCCATATCATAGCTGGCACAATAAAAAATGGTAGGAAAGAGGAAAGAAGGAAAGGGTGGAGTTGAGGGAGAAAAAACATGATTCATTCTGAGCACATGAAATTAATTCTTTTTCCCATTTTTAAAATTTCACATTAAAATACAGGGTCCAGCACAAATAACACAACTTTTTTTATTATAAAATCTTTTATTACAAAATCATAAGCATGTAATTCTGTAATATAACAATATCATGCTCAAGCACACCATATGACATTGTAGGTGAAATGTTCAAATAAAAACTATTAGTTATCACACCCATATTATTACCCTACCAACCACACTCAAGCAGGTATTACTTCTGCTGGACCCTGTATCACCAATTCTTTTCTGTGGCCCATGACAATTTATTATAGGGCATGCCAGTTATTTGTTTGATGAATCTCTATTTAGAGCATCTACGGAGGTTAGTGAAATTATTCCCTTAAAATAAAACCCAATCCAAACATTGCAATTACATTTCACCCTGTAAAGTTCTCTTAAGCTATAGGATGTGTCAGGTCAGAGATACTCAAAAATGGGAGTGAATCTTCTGTGTTGCAGTGTTAGTCACAAAGTTACCCATTTGTGGTTCCCCTTCTTCCACTTCCTGTTTGTCCATCTAGCTTCCTGCTTCTTCAGCCTCTGCACCCAAGACTTCAATGTTGAGTGTGTCCTTCAGTGACCATTGGCTGAAAGCAAACACGTGGAGAAACAAACAAACAGAAAGAATGATGCTCTTCTAGTTCTTCCCTGGGTAACAAGAAGTTGGTGTAGAGGCTGTGAGAACTGTCAAGGAGTGGTCAGCCACAAAAAGGCATATTAGGGCCAGGTCTGTGTCTGCTCACCAAGCAGTCAGGGTTAGATAGAGGCACTTTTGTTGCTCGCAGATGCATGCAAACTAAATCCCAATATTTTTGTGAGAACTGCAGGTGATAAAAGGGAAAACCCCAAACCATTTTTTTTTTCAGACAGCTGATAAAGTTTGAGAGTTTAAAAGAGGATGCAGGATGTCAGTGGCAACGTTGCAGGAGAAATTCTGCATTCTGCAAAGCCTCAGTCAAGTACTGTGAAATACAGCCTGAAATGCACAGAAATGCTGGTAAACGACATGATTTGATGACCAAGTAAATTCTCAATAATTTCCCACGAGTCAGTAGTCCTAAGCAAGAAGACATTGACATTGATTTTTTTAAATTTATGTTTCATAAATCTTAGGATGATTTCTTTTGTTAAATCATAAAAATTTTTAACAGCATTGCAAAATATCACAGCGATGAAAATTTTCACACATTCTATAACCCTCAATGATGTGATGTGTTAGAAATGTCAGAAACTTTTTGCTGTGTCACCTTTTTTCTTTGAAGTGTTTCACCCTTATGTAATTCCTCCTTGCACTGCTAGAATACCAAACACTCGGCCTGATTCCTAAAAACTTATGATTCTTCTCATTTTTAGTAGTTGAATTTTCAGGAACATAGAGTATTCTCTCAATTCCTTCCTCCTGGTTAGAGATAGATATCCTTTACCACCTAAGAAAGTAGTCTTCTATTCTTGATAATTAACTTTCTAATATAAATCAATATTGAACTTTGTCAAATGTAAGTTCACAATCTTTTGAAAACATATGGCTTTTTAGTTCTTTTACCTATTGATGTAATAAATCATCTAATAGTTTTCTTAATGTTAAATTACCCTTGTATTCCTGGAGTATTTTAGACACTTGGGATACATAAGTGACAAAATAGGGATAACTCTTAAATTTTGTGTAGTATATGGTCTATTTAAAGTAGTGTTTATAAAACGACTGAAGAATCATTTTTTATTTTTCTATGCCAACTGTTCAGCTCCTCACTACTTCCATGTGGGTTTCTTTTGTATGTGTGGCAAGTAAATATTTATAGTTATTGATCTTTCTTATTATAGCTTTATTGAGGTACAATTTATAGGCCATAAATTATTCTATTATTTGTGTAGAACTCAATGATTTTTACTGAATCTATAACATTATATAGCAATCAGTACAATGTGGTTTTAAAACACTTTTATCATCCCAGAAAGTTCCCTCCTGCCCATTTCCAGTCAATCCCTGCTCTCCGCTTCAGCCCCAGACAACCAACCACTGATCTGCTTTCTGTCCCTAGAGGATTACATTTCTGGGTATTTTTTATATATCGACTCCTAATATGCTTGTCTTTTGCATTCAGCTGCTTTCTCCGAGCATAATACTTTTGAGGTTCATCGTGTTGTAGCCTGTATCAGTATTGCACCCCTTTTCATTTCTGAGCAGTGTTGCGTGGCATGGAGATCCAGTGTCCCGTTTACCCATCGCCAGTTGATGGAGTCTGGATTGTTTCTGGTTTGACCATTATAAATAATGCTGCTGGGAACATTTGCATAGAAGTTTTGTGGACATGCATTTCACTTCTCATGAAGAGATTCCTAGCAGTGGAATTGCTCAGTGGAAAGGTAAGCTTACGTATAACATTGTAAGAAGCATCCAATTTAGAGAGAGTAGCTTTCCCTCTGTTGAGAGAGCTTCTTCATTGCTTTTTCTTTTGGGGGTAGCCCCACGTTAATTGGAAAAGTACTCCCTGTCCTCACTGGTACAGTGACTTTGTTTAGGGGCCAGCAAGACAGGACCACCATTTAGTTCTCTGGCCAGACTCTCAGGGCATGGGCTAAGCTGACAGTAACATGCCCCAGCCAGGCCTCTCTTCTGCGAGCACTTCCAGAAGTGACTCTTGGGGTCTCCATCTGTCCCCCACCCCAGCATTACTGCTCCTTTCGAGGAGTTGCTGCAGATTCTTTCTGGAGCATGTTCTCCCTTTCTGGGGCAGCTGTTGCCTCTATAGACTGAACTGCGGGTTGGTCAGTTCTTCTCTCAGGTCAGTGCCACCATCCGACACTGGAGAGAAATTCTCCCAACAAACACCGTACAGATAGCATTTCCCATTTTCTTTCATTATCACTGAAGTAATTCTTTGGTCATTTCAATGGAAATTTGGAAATGGAATTTTATTGCACTATGAGGTCAAACCGCATGGAATTCCAGGTGGCGGTCCCTTCCTGTGCACCCTCAGAGCAACCCCGTCACGCTCCCTGCCGCATTCCCACTGTCCTTTGCTCTCCCCAAAGACCGTGGTCAGGTTCTACGGTTTCTGTGGTGTCTTGCCTGACAGCCCCAAGCTATACTGGTCCTTTCCTTCCCTGAGCAAGTACTTTTTTTTCTTTTCCCAAATAATGAAACTCTCATTTCTGCTGCCCTTTCTCTACTTGTACACTCTGCATACACTGTGGTAGTAGTAGAAACTGTTATATGCAGAAAATAGAAGAAATTGGGGGCTGAGAAGAACCTTAGCAAGCGTCTTCTTCAAAAGCCTCATTTTCTATATGAAGAAACTAAGCTTTGCACAAGTCATTCTTATTAATGACAATAATAATCATGATAAGCAAATCTATACCTATTTTACATTTCATAAAGGACACCTATATGTTGTATCCTGCTGGTGCAATACCCCATCAGGCACAGAGGGGTGATTTGCCCAAGATGACAGCGCTAGCTCTTGAAATGTAATATTTCAAAATTTTGGGAATTCACTTTGGTTTAGATTCTGTAAATTCTTCCTGACATTGGGACAGATTCCCCTCAGTGATTTCTTCTTTCTTGGCTTCATTTGAGTCTTAAAATGTTTAGATTGGGAGACTCAACCTTCAGGTAACTGAAGAGAAAACTGACATAAAGCTTTCACAAATAACGTTTTTTTAAAATAAAAAATTACAGCAAATAAAAGACGTAAAAATTAGTCATAATTCCACATCTCTGGAAAATAACGAGCCTTGTGTGAATCTTGCCATTACATTTTTCTGTGCTGCACTCCATATGTATTTATACTTTTCCTATGCTACAATATGTGCATATATGTGTATTTTTTTAAAGCAAAATGTAGTCCCCCTGTATATACTATTCTGGAAGAAACAGTTTTTAAGCTTACTGCATGATTCAATGTATTCCCATGTCATTGTAAGCCAATAAAACATCATCGTTAAGGCTGTAAAGTATTTTACTTTATGGCCATTGCACTTCATTTAACTGATTCCATGTTATTGGACATTTAGTGTTTTACATTTATTATGCAATAGTACTGAAGTGAATACCCTTGTAAAGAAACTTAATATATCTATATTATTGCCTTAACTAAATGACTATAAGACTTTCTTGGTTAAAAGGGCATGGGTGTGTTTGCAGTTTTGATACATAAAGTCTGGTTTAGAGTTGGAGAGATACACCCGGAAGATGGAGGGTCTGTAATATTTGGGAACTAAGTAAGGTATTGCCTCAGAATAAATTGGGCACACACCTGTTAAACTGTCAACCCTTGAGTAATAGTTACAGCAGCTTTTGTCTCTCTACCTCCCACCCTGTGTTATTACTGGGACCGCTCAGGAGACCGTCTTTACCCTAATATTAAAATTTACACTCTAACCAGGAACTTATGAAATTACTTGATTGAAAATTACCCAGAGTATGTCTTTTGCCAAATTCATTTTTCTTAATTCAATAAATGCATCCGTAGAGGAATATGTTCTAGGTATAGAACTGGAGTCCTATGTGAGTTGGCAAATTAAGTTTGACATGTCATACCTAAAATAGGATTACTGTTACCAAAGTGGGGTTTGGCTTCTCACTGCCAAACACAGGCATAAGACAAAGGTTGGTGGGGAAGGAAAAAGGTCTTTATTAAAACGTTGCACAATTTGGGAGAGTGGGTGATTCTTTGGCTCCAGGCCAATCTCACACAGATAAAACCCAGCTCCCCCAGGACTAGAAACAGTGTCCAGAAATCCTGCTGCATCCTTATCTGTAGCCTGAAGTTGCTAAGTGGACAGCTCTCTGGCTTCACTCCCCCCTCCCCGGAGCCTGTGTGTGTGGGGCCGGTGCCCCCATTGCCATACCACCTCTTCCCACTCTGGACGCAGGGCTGCTGTCAGACTGGGAGGTTTCTAGGGCCCATTGGTCCGTGTATCCTTTGGCACCAGATAGGGTGAGCAAGAGGAAGGAGTAGGGCTCAGTCTCTGTTCTCCCTCTGTTTAAATCTCTGGGCCCAAAATTCCATGTGCTCTGGAAGGGTCCAGCTTCCTAAGCAAATCCCATCTTTTCCCCCAAGCTACGCACTGGCAGATCTGTACCTCCTCCTGCTGCCATGTTAACCTTCAGGTACATGTGCCTCTGTGATCTCTGGTTTCCTCTTCAATCAGGAACTGGAAGTGGGTAGAAAGCCTTTCCCTTTGTCCATCATGCTCTAGCTTTGAGCAGACTCTGCAAGGCTTCCTCCTGGTGTGTCTCTGCCCTGAGCAGGGAATCTGTCCTCATGCACCTCACTAGCTCGGTTATGGGGGGCCGGGGGCAACACCACTCCGCTTGGAGCATTTCCTGCAACCCCTCCCGCACTCCAGGGAATGCAACCTCTCTTGAGCTGCCTCAGGGCCTCTTCCTCACTTGGGCATTCCATTGCCCACCATCTGGCCAAGTCTTCCTGTATCATTACTACACAAAGTAGTTGGCTGAAAGGTGTTTTATAGGTCAATCAAAAAATTTGGAGTTGAAAATTCATTCAATTTTTTTTTCCATTCTTTTATTTTATAAATGAGGAAATGAAAGCTCACAAAGGCCAAGAGAATTCCACAGCTGGCTTGTATCTGAGCTAGAACTTTAAGCTGAGTCTTTTGATGCCCAATCAAATACACCTTTCACGGCACCATACTGCCTGCCTCTCTACCTCAAGGCCAGTGGAATTATCATTAAGTGCTGACAATCTGTCCTGTTCCAGTGGTAGACTATGGGCTAGCACTTCCTCTAACTTTTGTCATTGCACATATTGATAATCAGTCCCTCCATTCTTTCAAGTGAACCTGTAGTAGGCCTCAGATGACCCAGACTGTTACTCCCATTCACAAGGAATTGTTATGCAAGACAAAGCCTTCTTGCTTTCCTTGCAACTGCTGTTTTTCAAGGTGGGATTGTTCACTCCTCCTTTTCCTACCCTGAGGAATTACACACACACAGAGTCAACACCACTGACTGTTTGAATAAAAGTTGACTTTACAGGAAATACTATCCATAGCTGGAAACATCAGGAGTCCCTCGGTTCTTCCCCTTCATTAACTGATAAAATGACAGTGCAGGGGAAATGGAGGGGCAGAATCTGTCCCGGAGGGAATGTGTACGTGTGTGGTATAACATCTGCATAGTATCACTTTGCTGTGCTCAGAGGAATAGCTAACAGGTCTGGAAAAACAGGCCTGGGAAAAAAAGCAAGTTGAAATTCAGGGTGATAGCTGATGTGTGGAAAAAAAAAAAAACCGCCTAATAGAATCTATTTTGTGAAGCCTAAGAGAATCTTGAAAAAGAGCATATTTCTACACATTTCAAACCTCAACATGGAGAATAAATATAATGGACCCCCATGTATATCTATAACTAAAATTCAACAACAATCAAAATTTTGTCACATTTGCTTTATTTATCCATTTCTTTTTCTTTTCTTTGCTGGGATATTTTAAAGCAAATCTCAGAAACTATGTAATTTTATTCCTCATGCTTAAGTATATACCTTTGAAAATAAGAACACTTGATTTTTTAGCCACCTTTCCTGATCGACCACACTTACCAAAACTAATTAATAATTTATTGGTATCATCTACCTTTTCTCCACAATCTAACTGCCCCAATATTTGATAGAATTTTTTTTATCAGGTTGTAGAATAAGAGAAACTTATTATGACTTGCATGCCGGGCCCATCCCTCTGCAAGAATTGTTCATGGTTCACGCTCTTAGTAGAATTTCAAGGTTAAGGATCACTATTTCTGAAAAACAGTGAAGGCCCCAAGAGTGACATCTGTAAGGCAGGTGCTGGCTAGTAGCCTTGTCAAGGTCTAGTGCTCGATCATTGGTGCCAGCCCTTGAGGATTGCCCTGGCTTGATTGCTGCTGTGAAATACTGGGGCCACAGAATTCATTTTGGTTTATAAAATATAAATATTTTAGGTGTTCTAAAATTCTATTTATTTATGAATGTTAGTGATGAAGCAAAACCTCTGGCCTAGAATAAATGACTAGCTTTGACGATGGAAAGGTCAATACTCCTAATGCCCTCTTGGTTCAGCACACCACTTTACTTCAGAGCGTGTCCCCCAGTCCTGCGCGATGCCAAGTCCTTCCTTAGATGGGTGTCTGGGAAGGCAGTTAGCTTGATGCACAGTTTAACAGCCACAGTGTCTACTTCCAGTTGCCAAATTTTCACTTCACCTTGTGCTGAGGAACAGGCAGCCCCAAGCAGTGTTTAGGAGGAAGCATTCACAATTCTCTAAGTTTCTTGTTATTATGCTTGGCTTCCTGTTATGCAAAGATAGGCAGAGGGGGCCCAGTGAAGTGTTGCAACTGATAGAGACACAGAGCCACAAGAAGCAACTGCTCTGGAAATTCAAACACACAAGCTCCAAACCAACTGTGCACCCAGAGGGGTGGCCCTGGAAGGCAACCTAGGCAGAAGGAATTTGCCAGAGTGCAGAAGATCTTACAAGTCGAAGAAGAAACAGAAAACCATTTCTCTCACTTCTGTCCTTCCTGTCTCCACCCTCACCTCCTCCCTCCCTCTCTCTCTCTCTCTTTCTTTCTCTCCTCTTCACATTGCTATCAAGACCACATTTTTACCTCTTCCTGCAAACGACATAGCTATGTGTGCTTAGTCCCTTTCCAAAGCAGAATATGCTCTTTTAGGCTGTAATGCTCACTTGTCAAACAATGAAGATGATTTCTATAAGCTATAGAACACGGGAAAATTCAACCTGCTCAATTGCTGCAAATGGAAGCAAACAGCAAAGGAACAACACTTAGATATTTCTTTTATTGAAGTTACATAAATTTTTCTTACCCATGAGAGCCTGTGTGGTTGAATTTCAGGTGCACAGAGCAAGCCCCATTGCTGTCCTCAGTCATAGCTTGTTGCCTTTGGCAGGGGGACAAGTTTTTTATACCAGAGTTAAAAACAAAACTTACAATTAAAAAAAAAGAATCCAGGAGAGTAATCACAGGATAACTTTATCCTAAAGTCTAAATTTCCAGTTTTGGAAGAAGAAAATGTTAAAATTTTCCCCACCCTCCTGAATGGTGGGTGATTTTAAATGGAGGGCAGTTTGCCTTGGAGAGGGGATAAAGAAAGAAATACTGGATGTTCTGAAGTTAAAAACCTAATTTTCTCCTATGTGGACCATCTTCCCATAGTGCTATAACTGGACAGACTGAGCATTGGCATGTGTATGGTGTGTGGAAGACACACGCAGGGGTTGTGTGTGTGTGCAGGGTGTACAAATCCCTGTTTATCAGGGAGGCAGTGACGATGGGCCTGCTGTTTCACGCGTTCCCCAGCAGCTGCCTTCTCAGCTGGGGTGGGGCGCAGGCTGTGAACCGGGCTATGACTTGAGCACTGGGTCCATTTTGGGTTAGTTCAGTGTTCCTCCCTCCCACGCCTCAGCCACACTGGGCTTTGGTCAGAATCCTTAGGTCTCTTCAAATGAGCTTGGGCAGAGAGCTAGTAAGACATAGCAGGACCACCTAATATGTCCATTTTCCTGTTAGGGTATCAGTACAGCCTGGGTGATGGACTTGAGGTTTCAGGGCCATTGCGTTGTCACTGCTTTTTCAAGGTCTGCTAAGCCTTGCTGAGCATATGTTAGACGGGGTAAAAAAAACCCACAAAATTGTTTATACATAATATTAAGGCAAAATGGGTGGAAGCTGAGGCAAGTGTCTTGTGGGATGGGTTGGGAGTAACCCAAAGATGGCTTTGTTCCCTTCCCAGAGGAGGAGAGGTGCTGTCTCTCCTTCACTTGACTCTGTCCAACCCTGTGAATTATTACACATTGATTTTGAATTTAGGTGCCTCTTTCATCACTAGAACACATGCTTCTCTGGGGACTGCATGACCTGGATATGCATATTGAGCTTTGAAATCAGATTTCTAGGCATGTAACTGGGGCAGACCAATTCACTTCTCTGAGCTTTAGTTCCTTCTCTGTAACGCAAGGATGACAATATGGTTCTTCCCTTAAAGCATTAGTGTGATCACTAAATGGAACTAGGCTTATAAATTGTTTGCATTGTGGCACATGGTATATACTCAATAAACATATCACTCTTGATGTGGATTATTATTACATCAGTAATGACAACTTCTACTGGCCAGTCTACTCGAGTGGGCCGTAGGGAGCCTATCTAAAAACCTCACATGTAGGTAAATTGGTCAATGTTTGTTGCAAATATAAAATACATGATAGTGATTCACATTTCATTCTAAAATGTTTATTTTATTCACTCAGCTATTATTTATTGGGTAACTTCAATTGGCCAGATGTTTTTCTAGGAGGTATGGTTAGATTGATGAAGAAAATCTGTAAAACCCCCTGCCCATGAGAACCTACTTTCTGATGGTTGAGCTTCCTTTCCACATTCTTCTTTTTTTTTTTTCATGTTTATTGATTTGAGAGAGAGAGGGAGAGAGAAACATTGATTGGTTGCCTCCCATATGTGCCCTGTACTCTGACCACAGATTAAACCCACAACCTAGGTACATGCCATGACAGGGAAGCAAATCCCCAACCATTCGGTATATGGGGACAACACTCCAACCAACTGAGTCACCTTGTCAGGGCCCATTTTATATTCTTCATCGGTGGTACTCTTCCCTTTCTGATTTTATCAGAAAAAAAAGGTCTCAATGAGATGCTTATCTCTCCTTAACACTGTGGTTCAAGATCGATTGCTAATCCCCTCTTTTTCATGCAAGGAGACTATCATCAAATAGGCTGCAATTGAAGCAGCCATTGGACACATTTTTTGTCTGTTAGGGTACACAGTAAATATTTGAAATCCCACACGTCTTGAGTTTACTAATTTAGAGGGTTTATTCTATTTTTTAAACCATGCCTTGTGCATAAGAAATACCTGATAAATTTTTTGATTGATTAATTAAAGGGATAAGAAAGACAAGTTTCTTTGTTGAAGAGAACCCATCCTCTGAATCTTTTATTTGAACATTATTTTTTCTCCATATAATGTATGCACACATGTGCGCATACACACACAGGCATACACTCCCTTTCTTCATTCCTCCCAATGAACTTTTCTGAGACAGACACCGGATTGTCCTCAGGATACTTTAGTGAACAATACATGGTCCTTGTCCTCAATAACCTTTTTATAACTCCAGCTCCTTATACCCTGCAGACATGCAGTAGAAGCATAATGATGTTTATTCCTGAGGTCACAGAGTGAGCCTTCAGCTTACCTTTGTAGTCCAGTACACCTTTCTGAGAGAGACAGAAAAGATCACAAACTCAAATACTTCTTTAAAAAGGACTTCTTGCTTTTGAGTGATGCTGTATATCCTTAAATAGCCTCTAGCAGAGCATGTAAGGTTGTGTAAGTGTGCACTGTACAAGGGTCTTAGCAAAAAGGCTGAGTAGGGATGAAACCCAGCTGGTGCTCCTCTCATCAAGCTGTTACCCTAGTGCATGGCTGCATCCATCCACTCGAAGGCAGAGGAAACTATTTCTCAACCCAAAAGCACCATCTGTTCCCCAAGGGTGTGAAATGGGGAGAACTGGCCCTAGATCTTTACTTGGCACAGGATGATAGCCTCTTTCCTTCCATTTCCCTTCCAGGTTGCAACCCCCTGTACCATCGCCAAGCTCTTGCGGATAATGGATTTTCTCGATGCACTTTGTTTCTTTCATACTTAGTGCAAGCTCTCTTTAAAGTCCCAAAGGAAATACAGGAAAAGTATCCTTTTCTGTCTTGTATCTAAGTTCATCTCTATAGCTTCAAGTTAAACATGCTTCCCTTGATGCTAGTGTCTTTTATGCTCATTCTTCTCTTCGGTTTCTAAACACCTATTTTGTTTCTTTTCAGATCTGAGATTTTCATGTTGCTCAAAACTCCTGGTTTTCCATTGTACTTCTTTTTTCTCCCTAACTTCTTTCTTAATCCACAGGCTTTACTTGTCAAAACCAGAACTCTAGGGAAGTCTAAGCTCTTAGTCCACCCTCACATTTCATCATGCCCAGAGCTTGATGCCCTACCTGTTCTCACCTACCCTATTCTCTGACTTCCTTCCCTACTTCCATGAGCAGGTCTCCCAGGTCTATGAGCTACTTCGGGCCAGAGTTGTGTCTGGTTGATCTTGTATCCCAGAACCCAACAGTGTCCCTGATCCATGCCAGTGCTTAGCCAATGTGTGTCGAATGAGTGGCTAGAGAAGACTGCCTTACCTGGGCCTCTTAAACCCCAAATCTCACAAAGGTATTTGCCTCCCCATCCTCCTTGTTCAGCCAGCTGCTGAGGTCTGGTGGTTTGCTTCACAGAGGCCTCTCTTATTATTTCCTTTTCCACTGCCACCATCCTAATTCACACTCTGGATTTGCACTTGGAATATTATATAATGTTCAGCTAGCCTTCCCTTTTTTTCTCTCTCTCTCTCTCTTGTTCATCCCTTCTTTCTTTTCTTTCCTTTAATATAAAAATGAGTTCATACTATACTAATAATGCTAATAATAATAGCTTCCATTTATAATGGCTATGTTTTAAGAAGCAGATATTGGCTGGAGTCTTTCTACTTATCATTATTGATTCTTACAGATTAGCCACCCCACAAGGTACATATTATTATCACAATTTCACAGAGGAGGAAACAAACCCTCAGAGATAGAACATGACTCACCCAAGGCTGTATATGTAGAAGCCTGTGCCCTATTTCACCTTGCTTGTGGGGTATACAAGGGTGAGCAAGCCCAAAACATCAAAGCAGAGTCCCTGTCTTCTTAGAGGTAGTGGAGAGGGAAGACAGTAAGAAAAAGGGCAAGGCAGGAATGCTTTGATGGACATATGAACCCAGTTAAGAAGTAACAGAGCCCAGGGAGTAATTGAGTCTGGGTGGGCTGAGAAGGTAGGGCCTGAAGGAAATCTTGAAAGATGAACAATAGCTTTTCAAGAGGTCAAATTAGAGGCAGATGGGCATGGGTGGGAGGATATTCCTGCAAAAGGAATAGCTTATTGTAATGGATGATGTTCATGATGGGTATGGAGGAAGAGTAGGGAATGCAGTAGGAAAACCACAAGGGACTCTAAACCCCATGGTAGGGAGTTCAGCCTTCATATTTTAAGACAAAATGTTAGAGGGTCATCAGAGGCTTTTAGGCAGGAGAATAACATTATCAGATTTGTGTTTTAAAAGGACCATGTCAGAGACAATGTCTGGCAATGGACTAGAGGTGGGTCTGATAGGAAGGAGATAGGTCAGAGAACTGTTGTAGAAATCCAGGAAAAAGATAGAAAGGGGGGAACCCAGGTCAGGGTAATGAGGAAAAGAAAACTGGATCAGGAAAAAAAGGAGTTTTTGATTGTGATGACTCTAGGAATGGGCTATCTTTCTGGTTTGGTTGGTTGGCTGGAAGAGGTCACTCACATCACATCACATAGACCAGTGGAGGCAAAGCAGGCTTGGGTGTATTTATTGGTGCAACACAGGGGAACAGTGGGAGGAGAGGAGGGGAAGGTGGTAAGTTCAACTAACATCATGATGACCTTGAGATTCTCATGAAGGCTCCCGCAGACAATTGGATAGATGGGTCTGCAGCTCAGGAGAGGGTTCTTGGGTGACAGCATATAAATTCTATTCTCTTTTGAAACATGGTTCCTAGACTAACGCACTTCTCTTGTCAGCATATTGAGAAAATACCTTTAGTAGTTTCTCCAGCTTTCAATGAACTATTTCCATCTCACCCACAAATTTGGAATCATCGTTAAAATAGAATCTAAACTGAGACAGAGTTAAGAACAGAAAGAAGGACTAGCTCAAAAGTAGACCCTAGAAGATTTTGTGATTGATTATTTTGCAGCGGGCGGGGATCAGAGGATGGGAAGATAAAGAAAGGAAGTGATAATGCTTCTCAAGCTGACCTTTTGACCTTTCTATCTATACTTCCTTAATTTTCTCTTGATCCAACTTGAAGCAAAAAAACCATCCAACTTCTGCAGAAACAGCATTCCTGGGAATGTACACTTCTCTCATTTCTCTTCTTTCCTTTCTGGTGCCCTCACTCTCCTGCACACTAAAGTTCAGAATACGCAGTACAATTATTGAACTTGTCTGTATTTTATCATGGGCCTCCCTTGCTAAAGTATGTGAAATGACTCTCTATTATCTTTTAGATCAAGGTTGGACTTCTCACTCTGCCACCTGAAGCTACTTTTTCTCCAGCTTGATTTCTCTATTTGATGAGATGCTGCCCAATATTTATGACCTATTTTGTCCCATGTTTAGTAACGATAACACCCATGTTCTGGGAAGTGCTGACCAATAAAACTTTCTGACATGATGGATATGTTCTTTATCTGTGTTGTCCACCCTATGGGGTTACTGAGCACTTGAAATGTGGCTGTTATGACTGAATAACTGAATTTCATTTATTTTAACTCATTTTCATGTACATAGTCACTCATGGCAATTGTCTACTGTACTGAACAGCACAATGCTAGGGGCTGTTCTTTTTCTTTCTATTAGAATAAAGGGGGGTTTCTGACTTAATGGGCCTTCATTTCCCCCTTCCCCAGAGTGTTCTGCATCTGACTTCCCATCTTGCCTCCTTGGTCTGTCTGCAGCCCCCTCTCCAGCCCACAACCTGGTTCAGAAACCCTTCCCAAAGGGCTGGGAGCATGCATTCAGTGTGCAACCTCTGGATCACAAGCAAAGCTTATCATAGTTATTATTTTCATTATGAGAAATAGTTCCATTAATAGTAACGGATTTCTTTGTTTACTTTATCCGGGAACAAGTCACACCCACAAAGAGAGACTGTTCAAAAGAACTAATAAGGAAAGTTAGTCAAAACTAATCAAACTCAAGGCCCAGCAGGCTTTCTTCCTTGATATTTCAGTCATCTCATGATATGCCTGGCTGATGAGCAATGCCGAGGGCTGGGGTGAAACATGGCCTTGAATAGGACAGAAAGTTCCCCTGCTTAGTCACTGGCTCATTGAAGCCCCAGACATCCTCTCCCCCTTGTTTGGGACTGATGTTAGCAGTGTGGAGCGCTAGGTACTGAGCCATCCACACTCTAACCTTTAACGCATGACCCAGTGACCACATACCACCTACACGGGGGATGATGACAGGCACTCAAGAAATGCTGGGTGGATGTATTGGTGAACAGCAAGCACCATATCTGGAATATAAAAGTTAGTCAAGGCCTTGACAATATGTGGGCCGACAAGGTGGCATCCAAGCCCCTCTTGGCCAAATCTAAGAACATTAGATCCTCATACCTACCTTTGCTAGGCCATTCTGCAATGCACAGATGCTTCTAGAGGGGGGTTTTGTTTTTATGTGTGTTTGTTTTTGCCACAACAGAACAGAAAATATTTTCTCAAAACTAACAATAAAATAATATCGCAGCAATGAGTTCTTCTGTGCTGAGTTAATTCTCTTCAATCTACAGTGTCTTTTTGGCTCCTGCTCCCCCCAACCCACTTCTTTAATGCTGCTGGAGACCTTTAGTTTCTCCTATCTCCTCTAGTGGTTTTAACGATTTCCCTGGGTCTCTCGGTGTAGCCCATGAAGTCCAAGTCTTTGTATTCATCAGGTGGCATCTGTCTGTTTTCCTTCTCTCCTGTGCTGGCTTCATGTGGTAACATAATCCCCCAGAAACCAAATGAAGAATCTGCATTATGCCCCTGCTAGAAAAGGTCCTCCCTCCCGAGTCTAATGTTACTTTTGTAACCATGAAACTAAAGCAATAGGAAAAGTGCTCCAGCACTGTTCCAGGGCAATAGTTTCATGGTTACAAAAGTCACACTGGGCTGGGCCACACAGAGGCTATATGAAGGTGGGGAGAATCCCCCAGCATTTGCCACAATGTCTCTTCCACTGTGTGTGTGTGTGTGTGTGTGTGTGTGTGTGTGTGTGTGTGTGTGAACCATTCTTTTCAGCTCTCCCTACTACTTACTCTCTTTCTAGGACAGATATGACTCTTTGCAGGTTACAGTCTCAGACCTAGAGAAACACAGAGCTGTATACAGTTCTTTGGATTCTTTCCTCTCCATTGTATTTCTGCTGAAACCCTCCTATGTTTCCTTCAGATCATTTGTGCAGCCTTAGAATAAGTGATTAGCCCATGTCTGTTCTATGTGTTACAGATGGAAGATTTGGAAGACGGCAGTTAACTAAAAAAATTTAGCTGGGATTCCAGGACCCGCAGATGTAAAGCAAACTTTTTGTAATCATGCTGACAAATTGTCATCAAAATGTCAAATTACTTTTTACTACAGTTGAGTATATGCACTCTTATGATGATGTCTGTCCAATAGGAGGCTGTTGAATCAAATGTGTCTTGTCCCTTATGTACAACATAGTTTGACCTCTGCAGTCCCTGGTGGGAGGTAAGGGGTGACTGCAAGCTGGCATCTGAGAATAAAGGTATGTGACAAGAACTCAAACCCCTTGTGAGGGTCCAAGGAGCCCAGTTAAGGCAGAGTCCTCATCAGATGGCTATTCAGGATTGAAAGTTGACACATGTAAACAGGGTGGTAACTGTGGATGCAATTAGAACTGATGGAAGAAAGATTCTGTAAAGCCACATAAGATTTTGGTAATTGAAAGTATGCCGTGAACATAAATAGAGGTTGAAAACCACAGGCCTAGAATGGGATAGAAAGAAAGGAACACAAAGCAATGGGAAAAGTTGACAGTTCAATGCATTAGAGATAGGGATGAAAGAAGAGAGAAAGCTTGATGATGGAGTGACATTATGAAATGAAGAGAGAAGTTTAAGGAGCTTCCAAAGCTGATCTCCATCCTCGCAGTAAGAAGTAAAGTTAGCTGTTGATAAAAATGAGTAACATGTGCTACATTGGCCCAGAGGTTGTGCTAAGGGGCTTATATATGTAAGCTTGTTTAATCTTCACAACAATTCCACAGAGAAGGGGTTATTATTATCCTAGTTTAACCAGTGAGGAAACTGAGACACAGAGAAGTTGCACAATGGACTCAGGGTGAAATTGCCAGGAAGCGAAGAACTGGTCTCTAACAAGGTGAAATGCAATGTGGGGAGAGCTGAGCTGGCTAAGTTCAGTTGTGGATGTTCTGGGAACTGGCAAAAGCTGAACAAAGGCATTGGAAGATGGAGACTTCCTCCAGCAGAGAGGAATGTAGACACTGGGGCCTGGCAAGTGTGGAGCACCACGCAAGGTCAAGGAGATAAGGAGCTCCAGCATAGTTTCGAGGGCACTGTTGAATGTCTGGGAAAGAAGGAAGGGGAGGCTCAGAAGACATTTTGAAATGGGACGACAGGCAAGGTGATTCATAAATGTGTAGGAAAGAAAAGGAGAGCGTTGTACTGGATGGAAAGGACTGTGGAGGCAAACGGGACATCTGGCCCTGATCCAATGACAGGCAGAGTTCTTATGTAAAAACAAAAGGCAACAACACGATGCAGTGGGCTAAGGGGCCTGGATTCAAATTCTGCATCTGCCTTCTGTTAGCTGATTCATTTTCCTTTCTAATGCCTCTGTGCTGCAGCCGCATGGGAGGGGCACTCTAATTGAAAAGGGAGCAGCTACCGGGAGGCTCTTGGTCCAGCAGAAAAGGCTGTAAACACTCTCAGTGGACAGGGGACAGAATGGCCCTCAATGACACTCGTCAGGAAAATTCAGGAGGTGCCAGTTTCCTGCATGCTGGCTGCGTGGACAGCGCCTGGGTTTTGCGGTCCGCCAGGGAAGGACTCTATTTGACAGTGAGGCCAGAGCGACGCACAGGAGCTCCTCCTCGGAGAAGAATGCCCGGCAGTTTCCGGCGCCTGTGCAGCTGTGTGGGGCTCACCCTGCACCCTCAGAGCGAGGCATTATTTTCTCCCCTTTCTTGTCAGATACTGACTCCCACGCAGGAAAAAGGAAGCACCTTTTGTCAGATGCTGCGGCCACTTCCTCTTCAGAAGTCTCCAGCCAATGTTTCGCTTTGCAGAATGAGGGGGCCGACCCCAGCTGCCGGACTGCGTGTGCACTGGCCGCTGGCTCTCACCTCCTACTAGGTCGCAGTTCGGCCTCGTCGGGAGCAGTTGGCTCTCTGGGTCGCCGGGGATTTTCTCTGATACAGACCTGGACCTTTGAGCTGGACCTGGCTGGGGATCCACCCACCTCTCGGCCCCCTCGGGGGTTCCTCTCTCATCTCTCCACCCACTCTTTGCACACTGCTTCATGTCCCTCAGTCAGACTGCCTGTGTGTTCCTCCCCACAGCTCGGTCCAAGAGTGTGATGACCGGTGAGCCGATGGCGGCCTTCCACGCGTCATCCACTCCCAACCCGCTGGAAAGGCCTATCAAGATGGGCTGGCTGAAGAAACAGAGGTCCATCGTGAAAAACTGGCAGCAGAGGTACTTCGTGCTGAGGGCACAGCAGCTCTACTACTACAAGGACGAAGAGGACACGAAGCCACAGGTACCAGCCAGGCTGTCTCTACCGATTCCCAGGGCTCTCTGTCCAGGCACGCAGGAGGCGGGTGTGGAGCGCACTTAAATTGCTGTCAACTCTCTGGGGCCTTCTTCCTAGGACTAGACACACATTTATCTGAGAGGAGGTTACTCTCTCCTTTTCAGCATTTTCTAGTCACATATCCTGAGCTGAAAAGATGGCAGGGTGATCCTCCTCCAGGAAGCCCTGAGATGAACACTGTGGGACTTCCTAAATGCAGCTCTAAGGCACAGCTGGCAACATGGTCTTGATGGTAATGCTGAGTATGAGGGCTTAGAGAGAGTGGATTTGGGTTCAGGAAAATTGATTTGGGGATTTTCATTTATTTGTTCGTTCACTCAATATTTATTGAGCACCTATTATGTGCCAGACCATGTTCTGGGTACTTGAAATAAACCAGTGAGTAAAATAAATAAAAAGCTTTGCCATGTCAAATGTAGAAGATGAGGGGAAAGGCAGAGCAAAAACAGAAGGAATAATAAAATTTATGTAGTATGTTAGAAAATCACTAGTTCTATGAGGAAAAAATAGAATCGGTTAACAGTGGGTCAAGCGTTTGCGAGAGGTGTTACAAGTTTGAAAAGGATGGTCAAAATGATCCTATGAAAAGGGTGACATCTGAGCAAAGACTAAGGAGGAAAGACAGGAAGTCAGGCAGATCTTGGGGAAAGAGCACATTAGGCAGAAGGAATAGCCAGTGCAAAGGCCCTGAGTTGGAGCATGTCTGACATGTGTGGGGAAAAGCAAAGGGGTCAGTGTGTGGTCAGCAGAGCTAAGGACCGAGAGAATCAGAGGTGCTGAGGTCAGACAGGTGGGGGGATGGATGAAGGGCTGGGACACATTGCAAAGGACGTTGTATGTCATGTTAAGGACTTGAGTGTTTACACTGAAGGTGATGGGCAGAAAGGGGGAAATTCTTTGTCTTATGTTGTAAAAAGATGGCCCTGGACACAGTGTTCAAAAATAGATTCAACACCAGAGGGAGGAGGCACAAGGTGAGAGGTTATGATGTTTAGAATCTCAGTGGGAGCTGTGGGCTAGAGGAAAACGATCAGATTCCCGATACACTTTGAAAGTACAGCTAACAGGATTTCCTGGTGTACTGAATGGGGCTAGAGAGGGCTTTGATCGTGAACTTTGGGCCTAGATCTTTTATTTTTTGATCCTTGCTGAGGATATGTTTATTGATTTAAGAGAGAGAGAGGGAGAGAAACATTGATGTGAGAAGACACACAGCGATCAGTTGTCTCCTGTATGTTCCCCAACCTAAGAATGAACCCATGACCTAGGTTTGTACCTTGACCGGGAATTCAACCTGCAACGTTTTTGTATAGGGGACGACACTCCAACCAACTGAGCCACGCAGCCAGAGCTTGGGCCTAGATCTTTGGTTGCTGCATCACGATTCTTTATGGCTGTCATAGTGCATGAGAGTGAAAGGGGGTGTTATTAACAATTATCCTGAGACCCCAGGTATAAACTTCATGTCTTGGTGCAACCAGGACAACTGGTCACCCTATCTAGAGCTCATGTCTCTCTGGAGGTAGAAGAATGGGCTTGGCCAGAAAGAACTTATTAGGAAAGATAGACTCTACATCCTTCTGGACGCCCCCCCCCAAAAAGCCCCAAGAAGGGTGAAGATATTGGGGGTACATGGCAGGGTATGTAAAGAAAGGAGACAGTCATTTCGGTAGAGGACAGTTCTCTTTAAGGACAGACTTGAGGATGCATGAGGTATCAGCAGTACCTGGTTAACAAGGCCCTCCACTGAGGGCTGTGAGTGTCTGTCACTGCAGAGGCTACAGAAGGCCCAGAGACCCCACTGCAGACTTGGTTCTTGCTCAGCGTCCTTGCATTGTGACCAGACTTTCTTTACTTTGTGAACAACCGAGTTCTATCAGAGCTGGGTAATTACAGGCTCAGATGATGGTGACTGGCGCATTTATAGCTGATGCCAGAAGTCTTCCATCAGCAGAGAGTGAGGGAGATGGCGACAATGTGTGGGCTTTCCAGAATCAGTGGAAAGGACAGCTCAGTGGGGTTTACTTCCATGTGGTGTAGAGGATGAGAGGTATGTCCTCTATGAGCTTGTTATTTTTCTGGCTCTACTACCATCTGACCATGTGATTATTTATCTTTTTGGACCCCGGTTTTTTTTTTTTTTTTTTTTTGGTAAAATGAGGCAATCATAGCTGGCCTACATTTGTCACAGAATCAAATGATATAAAGCATGTTTTTAAAAAATACAGTTATAGCTCTGGCTGGTATGGCTCAGTGGATTGAGTGCCAGCCTGTGAACCAAAGGGTCGCTGGTTTGATTCCCAGTCAGGGCACATGCGCGGGTTGCTGGCCAGGGCCCTAGTATGGGGTGCATGAGAGGCAACTGTACATTGATGTTTCTCTCCCTCTCTTTCTTGCTCCCTTTCCCTCCCTTTAAAAATAAATTTAAAAATCTTAAAAAAAAAGAAAATGCAGTTTTATAAAAGCATAAACTGATGTCAAAGGGTAAAATAATTTATTGAAGTTCCTAGGTTTTCTCCCTTACTTCTGGAGAAGGAAACCCAAAGTCCTCTCAAGATTACATTATCTTGAGATAATTAGATAAAGCTGCTTCTAGGATGACAAGTATGGGTTATTTTGTAGGAAATCTCTTAATATAATGCATCGGATCAATAGGTCAAAATCAATAAGTCAAATAAAGAAAACCACACAACCCCTAAATCAATGGCTGTAAAAAGCTTTGGGTAAAATCAAATACTCATTTCATATATAAAAAGTTTTTTAAAAAGTTTTTACAAATGAAATGAATTTCTTAGAAAGAATATTTTACTTTATGTAGATGTGTATATTGTGATTACAAAAGCTATATGCGTACAAAAGCTCCATGAAAGGAAATTTGTAAGATGTCAAAAAGCACAAAGTAGGAAATAAAAATTATCCCATCAGCAAAAATAACTGCCCAAATCCTTACTTTTTCCAGTTTCTTCTACATATATACACATTTAGAAACTTGTCTATTCTAAATGCAGAATTATAATAATATTCTTTAATGAAAAATTAACAATATTCTAAATGCAAAAGTATAATAATATTCTTTAATAAAAAATGAACAGTTTGTCATGAATATTGTTCATTATAATTAAATATTCTACAATGTAATTCTTCATGGTAGTAAAATAATCTATTGCATGGATATTTTATAATTCATTTTATAATTCATGATAATATAGGAATGTCATTGGGCTGATGTTCCTATATTATCATTATGAACAAGAATTAAAAGGATATCTTTGTAGACTTTTTATATATCCATGCTTAAATTATTAAGATAAAGAAAAATCTATTCAAAATATAATGCTTTCATTATATTAGCATTTAATATTGTTTTGGGATTCATAGACGCTGCAAATATCTAAAATGAAATGAAAGTAACAGACGTGAGCTAAATTCTTCAGAAAAAGTAAAGGCATAATTGCACACTATGTTTCATATCATTCATGATTCTGGACGAATTAAAAAATGACTTAACTGTAAAAAAATGAGTTAATAAAAATTAGCTAAAAGAAAATGTAGTTATTCCCATACTCTCCTGGACGCAGAAGTTTTTAAGCATAGCAACAAAACAGCACAAAGGAAAGCAGATTTAAATGAAAATATCTGTACCTTAAAAACCAACATAATAAAGTGAGAAAACAAATAATAAACAGAAAATTATTTATATACATATAGTTAACAAATATTCTTAATATTTAAAGTATTCTTTCGAGTCTCTAAGAAACAGCTCAATAGAAAAATGAGCAAATGACACAAATGGTCAATTTCCCTAAAAATGCAATGCACAAAAAGCCTATAAAAATTTCAATCTCAGTAATAATTAAAAACATGCAGTGTAAGCCAATGAGATACCACTGTCATTTTATCAAATTGGCAAAGATTTTTTAATCAAATTGGCAAAGATTTTCTAAACATTTCATTGTGGTAGGGAATGGGACTTCTCAGGTGCAGCTGGTGGAAATGGAAATTCATACAGCTTTCCGGGCGAGTAATACACCTTTTAAAAATGCAAACCCTTTCACCCTGCATTTCTAGTTTTAGTGATTTAACCTAAATGTGTGATTAACATTGATGAAGATAATTAAATTTAGCTATGCACGTTTTCACCACTGTGTTGTTTGTAACAGTAATATGGAAATAATGCTCAGTGGTAGGGGTGAAATTATATAATTATATCAGGGAACTTCTTTCTCTCTCTCTCTCTCTCCACACACATACACACACACGCACTAGAATACTCCATTGACACCCTAATTAGTACTTGTTGAAATTGGAAGATATCCATAATATTATTGTTTTGAAAAAAATAGTTTACAACAAAGGATGAAGTGTACAAAAGTTTGGAAGGAAATACATAGACCTGTTAACTGGTTATCTCTGAGTACTGGCATTACACATAATTTTACATTTTCCTCTTTTTTGTTTACTTTCTAATTTTTCTATGACAAAAATACAAACTCATTGTAAATTTAAAAAGAATACACACTGATTCCAGAAAACCTCAAAGATGAAGACACCCTAAAAATCTAAGAGCAGTCAAATAGGTGAAAAGGCCCTCAAGTGTACTGATGATATGTGTATAAGTTGGTGCAACCTTTCTAGAGAACAATTTGACCAGGTTTCCAAGAGCCAAAAAAAATATCATACCCAATCATTCTGGTTTTAAGAACCTATCCAAAAGTAATGACATATGGAGTGCTATTTATAGTGAGAAATATTGGACCTAATGTCCAACAAAGGAGAATGATTACAGTAGCTATGGAATGCTAATGATGGACTTCTGTGTATATGCTTTTGAGAACCTCAAGGCTTGATGGAAGGCAGTCTGTGCATTTTTTTTCCTCTGAATTCTCAAAAAGATCTGCAGCTCTCACAGCATAATGCTCTGTAACTCTATGACCTAGCCTTTATATAACTCATCCCAAAAGGTTCCTTGTCAGGGAAGTTGTTTAAAACAGAATCTCAGCAGTTTGCCCTCAAGTCTCTGCTACAATGATGATATACATAATCCTGACCGAACTGCCCCATAGTCTCATCTCCTGCTTTCTGTGAAGTTACCCAGGTGGTTGTCTATGGTGGTTTGCTGGGAAATACTGTGGCGGGGGAGCTGATTTAGATGCAGCATTTGCTAATTTCTGTGGTGTAAATAGTCCCACTATGGTTGATTCAAGCTACTAGCATGATGTCACTGAATGCAGAGTTGAGAAGAAATGTACAGTAGTAGCGCAATGTTATATAGAATTTCTACCACACAGATAGATTAGACGTGAACACACACATGAAGAAAAGTCACGGTTAAATATAGTAAATAATTAGGAAGTGATGAATTCTTCGTATTATTACCTGTATTTTTTTTTAAATCATGTTTATTCTATTGCAGCTGTCTCAATTTTTTCCCCATTTGTCCTCCTCTACCCATCCCACCCCTACCCCGCTCCCACAGTCAATTCCCACTCTGTGTCCATGTCCATGGGTCATTTATACATGTTCTTTGTCTAGTCCCTTCCCCTTCTTTCCACCATTGTCCTCCTTCCCTACCCCCTCTGGTCACTTTCAGTCTGCTCCATGTTTCCACGCCTGTGGTTTATTTTTTTCATTAGTTTATTTTGTTGAATAGATTCCAATTATAGGTGAGATCATATGGTATTTGACTTTCACTATCGGGCTTATTTCACTTAGCAAAACATTCTCCAGTTCCATCATTCCTTCTTTCTTTTTTTTTTTTTAAAATGCAGATTGATTTTATTTATTTTTTTAAATGTCAAAATCCATTATAAAATATTAAAAAATGTAAATCCATTATAAAGTCTCAGCAATTAAAACAACATGACACCAGTACAGAAATAATCAAGTAGATCAATGAAATAAAATGAGCATTCTAGAAACAAATGTATATATCTGTATAACAATGTAATATATGATTAAATTGATATTTTAAATCAATGGGGGAAAATAAAATGTATTCAACAAATGAAGTGCAGAGACTAACTATTACATCAAATAAAACAAATATAGAGCCCTATATTTCACCCATTGTACAAAAAATTTCCGGTGAGCTAAAAATCAATATGTAAAATCTAAAGAGTTTTAAGAGAAAATATAAAATAATATTTTTCTTACCCTGAAGTAAAATATTCAAACCCAGAAACTATAAAGTAAAATATTGAGAATATGACTATATTAAACATTTAAGACTGTACAGTAATATACATATGAAAAAGTTAAAGGACAAGTAATAGAATAGTATTTCCTAATAGTAAATAAGAAAGTATTTGCAACAGATCTAAAAAAGAGTTAATAGTTTTGTTTTGTTTTTTTAGGGAAAAAAATTCAACAAACCTTTAGTCAAAAAACAGATAAAGAATACCAAAAAGTCATTTAAAGCTTTTAAAAACAATAGAAATAGGCAAGAAATATACAAAAATAGGTTTAGTTTCAACAAACAATAAAGTAACAGTTAAAATAACACATCATTGTCACAATCAGATTAATAAGTATTAAAAATATTGGTAATATCAAGTATTGGTGACTGCAAAAGGAACTGGGTATTCAAACACTCTTTTTCTTCATCTTCTTAAAGCAGTCCCTTTAGCATATCTTGCAATGCTGGTTTGGTGGAGGTGTATTCTTTTAGCTTTTTTTTAAAATCTGGGAAACTCCCTATTTCGCCTTTTGTTTTGAGAGCCTTGCTGGGTAGAGCAGTCTTGGTTGCAGGCCTTTGCTTTTCATTACTTGGGATATTTCTTGCCATTCCCTTCTTACCTGTAGTGCTTCTGTTGAGAAGCTAGCCGCTAGCCATGTCGGGGCTCCCTTGTATGCTACTACCTGTTTCTCCCTTGCTGCCTTTAGGGTTCTCTGTTTATCTTTGATATTTGCCATTTTAATGATGATGTGTCTTAGAGTAGTCCTCATTGGGTTCCTCTTGAATGGGACCTTCTGTGCATCCTGGACTTCTGTGACTTTTTCTCTCCTCCAATTAAGGAAGTTTTCCATAATTAGTTTTTCACACAGATTCTCTATCCCTTGCTCCTCTTCGCTTTTTGATATCCCTGTTACATGGATACGATTACGTTTCAGGTTGTCCTGCATTTCCCTCAATGCCTCTTCATTCTTTTTGAGTCTTTTTTCTTTTTCTTGCTCTTTCTGGGAGCTTTTTACTACCTTGTCCTCCAGCTCACTGATTTGGTCCTCAGCTTCATCTAGCCTGCTTTTGATTCCTTCTACTGTGTTCTTCAATTCATAAATTGTATTCTGCATTTCCTCCTGTCTCTAATTGATAGTTTCTATGTCCTTTTTCATGCTGATCCAGTTTGTAGTAGGTTCCTCATAGTTTCCCTGTAGTTTTTGATAATTCTCTCTGAGCTCACTGAGCTCATTGAGCTTCCTTAGAATCATTGTTTGAACTCAATATCTGATAGTTTACTTGCCTCTATTTCATTTAGTTCTCTTTCTGGAGATTCCTCCTTTCCCTTTGATTGGAGGGTGGTATTTTTTTGTCTTCCCATGATTTGTGAGACTTCTTTTTTGCTTCTGCTTCTTAAATTGATCTGTCTTGATTTCCTGACTTTGTGGTGTGACCTTCTATGGAAGGAGACCACTGTTTTTTCTCTCTGGATCTGCCTCTGATGATGTCAGGTGTTGACCCTGTCTGACCTTAGGCAGTCTGTTTGAGACTTCCAGGAATCTACTGTTGTTGGCTGTCTCCTTCAGCTGTTAATCTAGTCACTCTGCACTCAGCAGTCAGGCTTAGGCACCACAGGGTGAGGCAGAGTCCCTCCTGAGGGCAGGGTTATTGCGTCCTTTCACGCTGCTGCCACTCAAGAGATTTGTCTGCCTGAGCCAGATGGCTGCTGCCATGTGGAGGAGGAGTCAGCATTGGGATCCTGCCAGATACTCCTTTTGTTCTCTCCCCAAAGCCTTCATCCCCAATCTCTCCTCAAGTGTCCCTAGACCACTCTGTGCCCCTTTAGCCAGCAATCTACTATCTGTGGCTGCCACTCTGTACTCAGCAGTCCTGCTTGTGCACCACCAGACCAGGGCAGAGTCTTGTAGGGGTGGGACTATTGTGTCCTCTCACATTGCTGGCGCTCAGGGGAGTGGTCTGCCTGAGCAAGGTGGCTGATGCCGTATGGGGGATGAGTCAGCACTAGGATCTCACAAGCTACTCTCTCAGTTCTCTTTCCAAAGCCTCTTTCCCCAGTCTCTCCTCAGGTCTCTACCCACCTCTGTCCCCACCTTTGCCGGAGACCAGGGTAAGTGGCAGTTAGGTTGTGCTAATGCTGATTCTTCTGTCTGTCCAAGGTTATAAGACTCCTCTCTTGCTATTGTTCAGTTGTTTGTTCCAGGTGATTTCTCCACAATTTAGTTGTAATTCCAGATTGGTCCCGAGGGGTCAGTGTGACCTTCCATTCACTCCTCCACCATCTTGATTTTGTATTACCTTTATTTTTAATATAAAATATTTCATTGTAAGTTTATATAATTTAACTTTTAGTAATGGCTGTGTTTAACATTTGGTTCACAGAGTTCCTGAAAATGTAACAGTTCTAAGCCAATATAAGCGAGTTCTGGCATACCACCCACACACTTCTCTCTTCGGCATCATTACTGTAGGGATTGTGGCCTCCAGGATACACCTCTCCCTCCTTCCATCTTTATACAAAGTCTACCCTGATCAACTTGCTAAGTAGGCGAAAGTGGCCATGAGCAACTTAGGTCCTTCCTTTTCCCAGATAATACTTCTTCCTTATAACTGTCCCCACCCCACCTGCCCCCACCCCTACTAATGTTTTTTACTATTTCCTGCTCTTCCTCTCTCTTGTTCAAGGCCATGGTGCTCAATATGGGGAAATGTCTTGTAATTTGTCACTTATGCCTTGGTGTGATTTAGTTTAACTCTGATCAGTACTTCCTTCAGCAAAAAAGTGGGATCTGTAAATAAAGCCTTGTAATTCTGAAATCCCACTGATCAAGATTTAAATTATAGTTTTCTTATTAATTAGCTTTGTGATCTTTGTGATTACTAACTAACCTCTCAGAGCCTTACCTTTTCATCTCTTCAATGAGGAAAATATCAGTCATCCCTCAAAGAGTTCTTCTGAAGATAGAAGTGATAATATATTCAGGGCATTTAACACAGAGCATAGTAATTGCTCAATAAATGGTATTTATATATTTGATATTTTATTTTTATTATTTTTGGATGAAATGGTTTGGGGTATCAAGTAATAGTTTAGAGAGGCACTTAGGAGAGGCAGGTACATCTTTTTTCCCCCTTCCTCTCAGGCAGTGCTCCTTTCTATCTAAAGATAACACAGCCTTTTATTTTGGTGCCATAACTCATGAAAAGTAGCCCCACAGCACAACCTCAGGGTAATTTTTTTCTGAGGTCATTGATATTTAAAGATTGTGAGGACCATGGAAGTGGAGGTTATTTCTGAGTAACAAAATTAGAGAAGTGTAAAAAAAAAAATGCAGAATTCCCTTTTACAGACTATTTTTTTCCTTTTTCTTCGCCTCCTTCCCCCTCCCTCTCCACCTCTTCCTTCCCTTTTATTCTTCCTCACTTTTCTTCTCCTCTTCCCTCTTCCCCTCCTTCTTTTTTTTCTTCTACTTTCTCACTCTGTCTCAGGCATTTTTATTTCTAGACGCTCAAGAAACATTTATTCTTTCAAGCTCCTGAGCTGATCTGAGAGTTTCTTAACACTCTTGCCTTCATAGCTTCTTCATGGCCAGTCCTCTACACCCACACTTTTTTCTACAATAGAGATATGCATGTCTACTTAGCTCAGAATCAGACATGCTAGTGTGACATAAATTATGAGTCAGTAACTCTAGTACATATGAACTATGTCCATTTGTGCCGTCACTTAGACTTTCAAAGTGTTGGTTTCTCATCTGTAAAGTAAAAGTGGCAAATCTTGCTGATACTGAGCCGTTGTGGGGATCTGATGAGACAGGCATGTGACAGTGCACCGTGAAGGGTAAAGCACTGGGCATGCACGTGGTGGAAGTGACTTGTTTTTCTAATAACACATTCATGTATAAGAGGCTTTGAATTCACTCTTGAGATGATTTACTATTCTGCCACTTACTGGCTCGATGACATTGGAAAAATTACAGAATCTTTCTGATCCCCTGTTTTCTGACTTGCAAGTGGGCATAATAATACCTCGCTTGGAGGATTGCTGGAAGGACTAAAGGAATAATATATTCAAGGTGCTTAGCAAGGGGGGAGACTCCACCCCTTTGAATGGCTAACTGTAGTTCAGTTCTCAAGGCAGTATATATGGTCCACCCAGTCTCAGCATTGCCTTCACACAGACCTGGTGTCTGATTTGGCCAGAAAGTTGGGTCCTGGGAAAAATGGGAAGAGACAAGTGTTGGTAATGATTCCCCCTCAGCTCATTCTCTTGTCAGGACCTTGTTCTTTTCTCTCTAGACACCTTGCTTGCTCTCAGAGATCTACCACTTAATTAGACCAAGGCCTAAATAGCAGAAGGGCCCCAGTCAAAGTTAGTTTTCCATATTCTTCTCTATCCCTCTACCTGTCTTTCAACTTAATGTTATCTAATAGATGATAAAGTTGCTGCTCATCTTAAAGTCCTGACTTTTGATCTTTCAGGGTTGTATGTATCTACCAGGGAGTACGATCAGGGAGATTGCCACCAACCCAGAAGAAGCAGGGAAGTTTGTCTTTGAAATCATTCCAGGTAAGCAAGGAAAGGTGGGACAGAGGTGTACTACATTTCACTACATTCCCATTTTCTTCTGGATCCTGGAAGTGAGATATATTCAGTGAGTCTGTCAACAACTCACCTACCAACCTAATAAGAATGCATAGTAGTTCTGTATATAGTCAACAGACCCATACTTGTTCATTAACTAGCAAGCGAACTATGTGGGTGTGTGTTCGGTTCAACTCTGTATGCATTTCATGAGTGTGGACTTGGAGCCAGGTGTTCCACTAGGCAGTGGGACACTGATGTGAAAAGTACATCCCTCCTGTTCACTAAAACAAGTTAAGTCTAGGAGGTGAATAGGACATTACAATTAATAGTTAAACTATAAATTGAACCATGTGAAATTGCCATTTTGGTAGGTGGAACAGTGGTCCACAGTCAACAGTGTCCTATAGTTCAATGTGACCTAATAAGAAGCGACAGAGCCGACTTACAGGGGCACTTAGCACGTGGCAGGTGCTGTAATTCACATGTTAGCAGCACCCTGGAGGGTGCTTCCACCAATCAAGAGTTACTTTACTTCCTGGAATGCGTAGGGGGCAAGGGGAATTTGTCTCAAGGGAGTTTGTATTTGTGTGACTGTCACACTGAGGCTGCTTTTCCCTGTCTCTCGCTCAGTTGCCATCCCAGCCCCACCAGGAACCTCAGAACTGTGGCTCCAGCTGTGCAGCCAGACTGCTGCCACCCTGCTGACACGACAGGGGAGGCCACCCCCAACGCCCCTCCCCTTAACTTCCTCCCTACCACTCACGCACGGCAGCTATGTGCACATGAAATATGATGGAGAGGGCCGAATAGCGGAGAGGTTAGCCATGCCCAGTCTGGAGCCATCCTGCCCATGTTCAAAACCTGGCCCTGCCACTTACTAATTGTGTAACTCTAACTGAGTTACGTAATTTCTCCCTGCTTCTGTGTCTTATTCTGTAAAATGGAGACAATGATGACAATAGTAAGGATTAAATAAAGAAATATATATGAAACACTTAGTATAGTGTCTGGTATACAGTTAGTGCCATATAAGCATTTATTATTTTGGGAAGAACTAGAGGAAATTATAATGTAGAAGCCAATCCTAAAATTGGCTATGACTCTTTGTTGAAAACAGAGAAAAACATTTGTTTTTAAAGTGCAACTCTTCCCTGGAAGCTCCCTCATAGGCACACTCATTTTCTTATCTGAAGGTCTATCCATCTCTCCTCCTCCTCAGAGGATGTGCTTACTTTTTCAGTCTCTCCTCTCCAGGAAAACTCACCCTATGGTGTCTTCCATTCCTAGCATCACTTCCCCGGCACAGTTCATGCGGTGCAACCATCCATGGTTAACACATATCCCAAAGCCTAAACTTTCAATCTGTGGTAGCCCTACTGAAAGCCCCAGCTGCAAATTCACCACAGTCTGTGCACCACAAGTCCAGCACCCTCATAAACTGCCGTGCTAGGGTAAAATGAAGATTTGTTCTCTCGTTATCACTCACACCTGCAAATGTCTTCTGGGCTGCTGGGGAAATTCTTAGATGAATCACACATGCACACACACATACACAGCGTCTCATAAGGACGAACAACAATTCTAAAGCAATAGTAAGGCAAGGAAGAATTTGCCTAAAGGTGCCATCTTTTCCAAGGCTCTTCCCATCTAAAGTGAGACAACCCTTTATGTCATGATGCAGAGAACTTTCAGTTTTGTTTTTTGTCATCCTCTTGTGCAAGATGATTCTCAGGGGCCATTGCTGGCATAAGAAATGACCTTCTGAAACAGGGCCCTCTCTCTGTGATCATCAGTGTTAGTTGCGTAAGGTCACAGAGAAAACTTTTCTTGTAGTTATGTTTTTCTTTATTTGGGACGGGCAAAAATGTAGGGCAAGCTTTCCTTTCCCTGTTACCTCTAGCAGAAAAACTGTCTGTTCTCCCATTCACAGGGAGTCACCAGGGATGGGGGGTTATTTCTTCTGCATACGTTGCCTTTAATTCTCATGCTGCCTTATTAGATGTCATTTATTTATTCAAAAAATATATTGAGTACCTGCTATGAGCCAGGCACTGTTGTAGGAACTGGGAATCCAGCAAAGAATAAAATAGGCTGCGTGCAGCCTACATGGGAGGAGACTGACAAAAAACCAAATAAATGAGTAAATTATATAGTTTTTATGATGGAATAGTACTATAGAAAAAAATTAAGTGAAGAAAGAGAAAGTACCAGTCAAGGTGAAGGTGGCAGTTGTTGATTTGCCATTTTAAATAGAGCAGGCAGAGTAGGTGTCATTGAGAAGGTGACCTTTGAGGAGAGATCAGGAGCTGAAGAAGTGAGCCAAGTGCATATCTGGAAGAAGAGCATTACAAGAAGGGGAACAGTCAGTACAAAGTCTCTGAGCCTATTTCACGTGTTCAGGTAACATCAAGGAGCCCAGTGTGGTTAGGATGGAATAATGACAGAAAAGAAGAGTAGGAGATTGAGTCAGGGGTGAGCAGATTTCACAGGCACTTGCGGGCAATTGTAAAATGTTTAGTTTTTATTCTATAAAGATGAGAAGCCATTAGGAAGTTTTAAGCAAAGAAGTGACATGATCTGACTTATGTTTTAAAACTTTTTTTGAGTTGGGAATAAAAAGGGACAAATATGGAGAAGAGAGACCAGTGAAGAGGCTATTGCAATTATCCAACTCAGGGATGGGAACAGTGAAGGTGTGAAAAATAATCATTTTATGGATACATTTTGAAGGTAGAGGGGACTTCATTTGCTCATGGATTGGATGTAGGGAATAGAAGTCAAGGCAGACTGCAAGGTTTTTACCTAAACAACGGAAAGGATGCATTTGCTGAGATTTGTGCATGTAGCAAGTTTTTTGGGGAAGAACAGTGTTTTAGTTTGAGACATACTAAGTAATTACCTTAATATTAATGATAAGGAAACATGTTCAGGATAATTTAGCTACTGCTGTGAGAAAGGTAGGCATGAAATGTTAAGAAACTTATAGAATAAGGATTCTCCACTTAATTTGGAGAGGAGAAGATATTAATAAAGGGTCTCTAGAGAAGACAACATTTGAGCTAGGTTTCAAAAATGGATGAGTTCCTTAGGCAGGGACAGAAAAGAAGGGAGGCTCCTTTCTGACAAGGAAAACAGCTCAATATGTGACACATGTTGAACAAAATAAGTTAGAGAAAGTATGTCCCTGAGGGAAGAGTTGCTATTCATGGGCTTTGTATTAGTGTTAGGCAATTTCCCCCAAGAGAGCTCTTCCTGGCACCTCAATGTGCCAAACATTATTTTTTATAGGGCAACAAAAGATTTCAAATTCCCTTTAGTCCTGGTTTCTAGAACCTGTATTAACATCCCTGTGCATCACCCTTTGGGATGACCTGATTTTAAATTTATCTTGTTATTGGGTTATCAGATTTTCTGACCAGAAAGGTGAGTCCATGGAAGCCCTGGCTACTCAGACACATCTGGAGAGCTGGATATTTCTCAGTGGGGTTGCCATGATAACACTGAAGGATCCCCCAAGAAACAGGGTAAACTGAAAAGTCATGTTCTGAACAATGGACGAGATTGAAGTGCACCCGTGGTGGGGAAGGATGCCATATGAATTTTGACCAAGGTCAAATGGGTTAGTGGAAACTCTTTTGGAAGAAAGGAGACTAGTAGCCTTGCCCTGAGTTTGGCAGTAACTTGCTGAGTACCAGTGAGCAGGTGCCTTGGCATTTCTGGGCTTCAGTTACATTATCTGTAGAGTGGAAATGATACTAGAGCAAAGGGTTATTGTGATTTCTATGGAAAGTTTTAGTTCTGGCCTGAGAATGTTTTACTTCCCGTTCTACTTTCGGAAACACCCAGATCTCAAGGTATTCCTGATTATCCAGGGCTTCCGTGGACTGACACTTCTGCTCAGAAGAGCTGATGTCTCCAAGATAAAGTAGATTCAAAATTAGGTCATTACAAAGGGTAAAAGAAGGTGAGGCTTGGTGACATTAAGAGAAGTTCAAGGGACAGAACCAATGGGAAGTTGAAAGTCTTTCGTTTTCCTGCAAGTAAATACAGGTTTGAGCACAAATGTGGTGCTACCACAGGCTCTCTTTGAGGGAAATGTCTGACACTGAGAGAAGAATGGATTGATGTCTACAAAGGCACTTTGAAATGATAAAAGTGCCTTGTAATTGAAAGGGATTGCTATTATTTTCTTGTCTTTCCTAAGACCTACATTTGATGCTCTCCTTCTTCCTCTCTTCTCTTCTCCCTCCCTATTTTTCCCTTTTGTCACTTTCTCTCATCCTTTCTGTTGGTCTTCTCCCCTACCACCCCCGACCCCCTGTCATTTTCTCTATGATTTTGTCAATTTGAGAACACCAGTTCAGGAAACACTACATATATCTGTTTATAATCTTGTGTTTAAAGTAAAAATGGTAAAAAAAAGTCTTAACAATCTTTTTTTAAAAAATATTTTATTTATTTATTTTTAGAGAGGGGAAAGGAGGGAGGAAGAGGGGGAGAGAAACATCAATGTGTGGTTGTATCACATGTGCCCCCTACCGGGGACGTGGCCTGCAACCCAAGCATGTGCCCTGCACTGGGAATTGAACCATTGACCCTTTGGTTCGCAAGCTGGTGCTCAATCCACTGAGCCACACCAGCCAGGGCAAGTCTTAACAATCTTCATTTGTCCATTAGATATGTATTGAGAACTTACCATCTGCAATGTCTTGCAGGAGAGCAATGTACAGGTAGGAGAGCAGCCAGTAATCCTGAACAGGAAGCACCAATTTTGTGAAAGGCAAACATATATCTATTGTCCCTTCCTCCTGAGTTGCTGTTCCCTTCCCCACCCCTACAACTGACTTTAAGGTTAGCTTAGGAAAGTAGCCATGATTGGCATGATGAACAGAAGTCTTCAAATCTGTAAGGGCTGATCTTGTCTTCTCTAATACTGAAACTACCCCATGCCTTTCCCCTTCCTTTTTGGCAGCAAATAGTGTCTGTCCCCCATGGGAGCAGCTCTCTGCCCAAGTCATCCTGATTGCAAACTATTATGGTCAATGGTTTGTCTATAGAATTAGAGCTTCCCCCCGAAAACAATAAGAGTGCACAGATACTCAGTGCCACTGAGGATTAGATAATGCTTTGGCATTGTTTGGCATTGCTTGTTTAGTTGAACCAAGGAAGCGATTTAGATTCAGCTTCTCTTTGCTTTGCCATGCTCTAGCTCCTTACCACTCTGAGACCTTCATTATTGTTACTTCTTCCTCCAGGTTCATTGGACCAGAGTCGCATAGGACAGGACTCCCATGTCCTCATGGCCAGCTCCCAGGCAGAGATGGAGGAGTGGGTTAAATTCCTTAGGAGAGTTGCTGGCACACCGTCTGGAGGTAAGGACCTGGCAGGTTTTTCTGGACAGGTGTCTGTAACATCTCAGGGATGGGGAGGAAGTATCTCCAGACATGATCTTTCCTTGAACAATGTTCAGAGAAGACCAGAGGACAACTCTGAGGCCATGCTCACTGTCAAGCCTCTAGCTTCCCTCCCCAGGTGATCTCAGCTGGTGTCTGGAGTCCACCTGTGAACCCAGGATCTGGGGCAGGGAGGCAATTCTGTGGTTTGTAACCTGCCCAGTGGGGGCTACAAGAAAAGCAGTGACTTGGATGAGACAGCCAAACTCAAGAGTGCGTGCCTTTGTCTTCCTGAACAGTGGCAACCTTTTACAAAAAACAGTAGCATAGTTTTGTTAACCATTTCCCAGTTCCTAAACACTATACTTTTATGGTGCTAATCAGGCTGAGATGAGTCTTTCTTTTATTTACTAAAGTTCTATTATATGCTATCCAACCTACATAAGCTTAGCTGACCTTCCTTATTGCTCTGCATTGTGAAATTGTTGACATTTTCTGTTTTCCCTAGCCCAGTGCTTTAGGCTGTCTGTATTGACGATGGTAGTAGATGTTGTCTAATCATTCACCCACTCCTCGAGTCAAAACGCTGCCTCTGAATTGTAATCAGCATCTGTGTCCTTGATGGTCAGCTCAGCCTTGCCATGGTGAACGCTCCACTGTCATAATACACACAGGGGTTTCTCCTTCCCCTCAACCTAGGGCCACCGCCCTGAGAAGCAAGTCAAGCATAAGTCCTGTGGGCAGGGGAAAGTCCAAGGGAGGAGAAAGAAGAGTACAGCGTTATTTATTTATTCAAGGAACAAGGTTTGGCTCTGATGTGGTATTTCAGATGTTCTTTAAGCCTCCCATTGAACCCAAAATAATAGATCTCAGGATGAGAAGACATTTGCAAGCAGCAGAGTCCAGTCTGAGGTCCTGGAGCAAGTCAGACGTATATTCTTCCTGTTTGTAAGTCAGGAAACTCCAGTCCTTCAGAAGTAAATGATTTTTCCAAGGGACACAGCTGTAGAGGAGGGGGCCCGGGCTTCTGTCTCTATAGGTGGCTCTTTTCCCCACAGCAGGATGCCACTTGTAAAGGGTCTGCTAGATGAGCAGGATATGTACCCTGAACCATTGGAAAGTCTCTGAGAATGTTGCTGCTGCCTTATTGCAATGCTTTGTGAACCTATCTATGGCTTTTTCCACTGAGAACCTGCCCATTGCTCACGACCTTCCCTCCTACCTCCTGGTTGAGATGCCATACTGTCTTGTCTGAATTACAATCTATTTTCAGCAGAGCAGCCAGAGTGAACCAGTTAAACCTGTCTGTCATATCAAGGTCTTTCTCCACTTAGTACTGTCCAATAGCTTCTTTTCTATCTCGAGGAAAAATCAAAAGCCTTTTAATGACTCATAGTGCACGATGCCCCCTCCCTTATCTTTGACCTTGTTTTCCAGAACCTTCTCCCTTCTCCCATACTCATTCCATTAAATTCACCAGCTTCCTTGCTTTTCTCTAAAGAAGAGAAATGTTTTCTGGCTCAGGGTCCTTGCGTTGCTGTTTCCTCTATCTGAAATTCTTTCCCCAGGTAGCTGTATGGTTTGGTTGATTGCTTTCTTCAGGTCTTTGTCCAGACATCACCTCAATGAGCCTACCCTTGATCAAGGGGTTAACATTAAACCCCTTCCCCACCCTACTCCCAGCCCTCCCTGTCCCCCTTTCCTGCCTCACTTTACTCCTTGGCATTTACCTTCTAACATTTTTACCCATTTGTTTTGTTCACAGTTGCTCTCCCCTCACTAGAATGAAAGCTTCAATTTACTTTGCAGGAATTTTTTCCTCTATTTTGGGCAGTACTGTATCTCAGAATCTAATCAGTGCCTGACAGAATAGATGCTCAATGAATATTTATTAAATGAATGGGCAAAGGAATGGTCTCCTCTTCCCATAGCAGCGCTGTGTTCTACTCCCCCAGGCTCTCCACTTCATTAAGTGACTACCAGCTTATCTGCAAGATTATTCAGTAAATGGGTTTTTGCTCCCTCTAGAATTATCTCCCTCCATGCACATTGATGGTGAGCTTTAGTGAAGTCCTTTGGGTTCATAGACCCCTTAAGGAATTCAATAAAAGCTTTGGATACTCTCCCTAAAAAAATGTTCAGACAAAACAATTTTGAGTTCAACTACAGGATAATTTCAGACTCCTGTAGTCCATCTATATGCCCCATGTAATGAATCCCAACTTTAAGTTTTAAAAGTCACTCTAGTGATAGTTGTGCAGTGCTAAGGCCTCTTCCTGCCCCAGCCTCCTTTCTGGCTCCCTTTCTCTGTTGATGGGAGAAAGGGCCCACATGGTCTCCAAAGCACACCCAACTTCTTCCCTGGGGCTCCTCCTGCCTCTTCACCGGCCAGGAGCATTCCTCTCACCTTATCTGATTCCGGAACCAGTTCCAATGTAGTTGCGTAGATGATTCCTACACGTCTTAGACACCAGCTCTGTGTCCTATGTTTAACTCAGTTCTGACACTGTTTATTCAGAGAGAGCAACAGGTCCACAGGTTAAGGGCTCAGTCCAACAGGACCGACCCCAATCACATACATGCTTCAGATGCAAGCACAGATTATCACCTGTGCTTCTGACAGACTGGCAACAGATTGGAGGTTTCAATGACCCTTCTCTTGGATTTCATTAATTTGCTACAGTGGCTCATAGAATTGAGGAAACCAGTTTACTTACTAGATGACAGTTACTATAAAAGGATGTAACTCAGAAATGGCCAGATGTAAGAGAGGCATAGGGCAAAATGTGGAGAAAAGGATGTGGAGCCTCTTCTGCCTTTCCAGGAGCTCTGCTCTGCTTGCGCCTCCACGTGTTCACTGCCACAGAAGCTCTCTGGACCCCGTCCTCTGGGGTCTTTATGGAGATCTCATAACACAGGTATAATTGATTAAATCATTGGCCATTGGCAATTGAGTGAAGCTCCAGGCCTTCTCTTCTCCCTGAGTTCTGAGTTCGGAGGGTGGGACTGAAAGGTCCAAACCTCTAATCACATGGTTTGTTCTGATGGCCAGAAGCCCCCTGTCCTTAGGTACTTTCCAAATGATAAAAGACACTTTTATAACTCTCATACAGGAAATTCCAAGAGTTTTAGGAGCCCTGTGCCAGAAAGATGTCAAAGACCAAATACATATTTCTTACTATCCATCACACCTAAGAGAGCAAGTGCCGGATGCAATTCCAGCTATTCCTGATTTAAGTAGGAGAAAAGGAAGAGAGGAGATCTCATCTCCACTTCTGTTCCCAGGCTCACAGCTGCCCATTTTCTCCAAAACACCTCCTTCTTTAGTAAGAAGGCTCTGCCTTCCCTGGATTCCCACATTGAAACCTGGTCTCTGTCCCGTCCCCAGGGAGGAGGCAGTTCACGTGGCAAATTGTTACTCAGCTGGGACCTGCTCTGTCTTCTTCCTCTGGAGCCTGGCCATCTGAGGTTTTTTTCCAGCCGTTGCTGGGTGCATAAGCACTGCACTAAAATTGTGCATGGCTCTGCTCAGCCCTACTAGATTATTAGACCCTGGGGTAGGTCCCATGTGTTAAGCGCCTTTGTGTGTTTGCCAACACCGGGCATACAGTATATAAATATTGAACTGTTAAATATCTAGGTTCCTTTACTTCCTCCCATTTTTAAGTTCTGTGTTCTTCAGAGCATGATTTCACAATCTATAGCAGAGTTCAGCCTGTGAGAGTATGCTGTTGCTGTGATTCATTGTTATTCCATGTGTTCTGGTTCATTCTCTCTAGCTAAACTGGACATTAAGAAAAATGATTTTTACTTATTGTTGTTAATTCCTTCATTTCCCTCCCCCCATATCCTACCACCAGACAGATACAAATTTATTCTTTTACTCAATAAGTGTTTCCTGATCACGTGTCCTATGCTAAGCCCTGCACTAGCACCGGGAGTGCAGCAGAGAGAGAGAGGGATAGAGAGAGAGAGAAGAGGAGAGAGAGGAAAAGAAAAGGAAAGTCCATTCTCCCAAGGAGCTGACAGTATAGTAGAAAACACAGAAATTAATTTTTAAAAATCTGAAGAAAACCATAAAATTATAACTCTGGAGTACCACAAAGGAAGAACATATGATAACATGTGGGGGAAAAATTGTTTGTCAAGAAATTCAGGGAAGCCCCAAACTAGCTTAAATCTGAAGGGACAATAGACGCTAAGTAGGCAGAGAAAGGGAAAGAGGAAGTGTCTCAGTGAGAAAAATGGCATGTACAAAAGTCCTGTGACAGAAAAAGCAGGCTCTGGATTGAGAGGAAGGTGATAACAGTGGAGGCAGCCTCGTTAAAGATGTTGGTCTTCATTCAAGGTGGCTTGGAAGAGGGTAGGGGTGGTGGAGACGGAGAGAAGTAAATAGGTTTGTGAAACATTTCAGAGGTAATGTTGTCAGGGCATGGGAGTGAATTCGCTCTGAATGAGAACGTGGTATCTAAGGTGAGTCCTCTATTTCTGGCCTGTGAGTGAATGGAGGGATGAACACTCGGTTGGCAACATCATGCTGCCCAGGACCTTTCCTGGCTGTCCGCCCTCCTCTGGCCTATCGGCACCCCCACCCCCATCTGTTAGCCCCAACCCCCATCTCCCACCCCAGTAATGCCAAGAGTCCATTTCAAGTCTCCTGGGCCTGTCTGGTAGGGTTGTTGCTCTATTTGCTAAATTACCTCAATGGGAGGAGGAGAATCATCTCAGTTTATCCAACAACCCATGTCTAAGACCATTCTTTCTGAAGGCTTGACTGAACCACCTGCAGCGGTGAAAGCATTTCCAGGGAGGGTGGGCTGGCTTCATCAATGCTAAGTGAAATCCTGTGTTCCTGCCAGAAGCTTTGATATATGGAGCAATGCTGGTAAGGGCTTGTGGGAGGGATTTTTTTTTTAACCCACCTCCGTAGTATCCCGTGAATGGCAGTTGACAATTAGCTGCTAAGTAAAAGGAGGCACTTATTTTTATTGTGGGCCCTGACAGCTTTATGTTCACTCTTTAAAAGCCAAGAGTCATGTGTGTAAAGGTGAGTGGGGAGGGGAAGTGGTGTGGGAAGGAGGAAGGGAGGGCCCGGGGCAGGTGCCTGCAGATCCCAGAGTTTCTGTGCTGGAGTCAGAATCCGAGCAGTATTTACAAGCATGTGCTGGTCTGAAAGCGAGAGAGGGTGGTTCTTCCAGCCCCGAGGAGGAGGAAAGGCTTGAGGCTGGCCCAGCAGAGGCTGCGATTCCTCGTCCTTGCCTGCCTCATATTCCCAGGATGCCGCAGTGGGAAATGGGCTGTGGCTTTCCCTCCCTGGTCCTGCTCTTTGGCTGGAATTTCAGGAAGAAAATCCGCAAGCTTCGAAAGCAAGGTATTTCTTCCCTATTTTATGATTCAATTCTTTCACTAAAAGACATTTTGCCCAGCCTCCCCTTCTTCCCTCTGCTGGCAGGGATGGAGAGGCTCCTGGAATTGAGCCCATGGGAAGCAGGCACCAGCTCTTGGCCCACAGGCCAGTGGGGAAGGGGGAAGCAGGGAGCAGGAGGGGAGCAGGGCGGGCTCTCCTGGTGACCTGGGGTGGGAAGGGGCTCTTCTCCTGAACCCAGGAGTGTTTGAGTGATGATGAAGGAGGGGCCAGGTTAGAAAGGAGGTGAGAGCTAGTCCTTCTATTTTTTCACTTCCCCAAACCAACCTCATGTCCTGGGGTTTTTGATCAAAACTGGGGAAGGGTCTTGGGAAATAAGGGCTGGAGGATGGCCTGTGAGCAGAGACTGGGCAGCTCTCCACCTCTGTCTCCCTCCCCTTGAGGCTTGGCTAATGTCTCAAATTTCTCCTAGATAATTTTATTCCACTGACTTTTAACAGAGTGATTTATAGCAGATTATAAATCATTGAATTTATAATCATGGAGCAAATATGACCTTGGATATATGATCTTGGAAATTCCTATTCTGAGCCTCAGTTTTGTCATCTGTAAAATGGAACAATAATATCTACTTCCGAGGGTTCTTATGAGGACCAAGTGAGAGCACATGTGAAAGCTTCTAGGGCAGTTTGTCATAGAAGTAGCTTAATTAAATTTATTAAGAATTATTATATGACATATTATAATTAGCTAATCAACTACAGTATGTATCTGTTAAGATGGACATGCCTCTCTCATTGTCTCAACATGACAGGTGGTCCCGAGTGAATGAGTGGCTGGCAGAGGGTAGAAAGAGCTATGAGCAGCAGTTCAATGAAGGGGCAGGTGCAACCTAGGAGGGCATGGCACAGAATGGGAGGCCGGGTTTGGTCTCTTCGCATCCTTGGAGAACGGTCTTTGAGTATCTCCCACCCCTGTCTTCTGTCTTCCTCCTTCACCGGAACCTTCCTGAGTTTCATCGGGATGTCTCATTCATCTATGTCCCCTTATCAAGGCTGTTTCATGTCTGCCCAGGATTAGAGGGTGGTAGTTAGGATTCAGAAGTCAGAGGTGGGTAGAACACAAGATTGGGTCTCTGGAGTTCTGGGGATGTTTTATACTCCAAACTCCTTATATATGACCTGAGATGAAGAATGACGAAGCCTGACGTAGACAAACTAAAAACAATAATAATAAAAAATCAGTTAAAAAACACCCCCCCTCAAAAAAAAAACAAGGATGCTCTTTCTCTCACATAAGAAGGGACCCTGGCCCTGGCTGGTGTGGCTCAGTGGATTGAGTGCTGGCCTGCAAACCAAAGGATTACAGGTTCGATTCCCAGTCAGGGCACATGCCTGGATTGTGGGCCAGGTCCCCAGTAGGGGACGCATGAGAGGCAACCACACATTGATGATTCTCTCCTTCTCTCCTTCACTTCCCCTCTCTCTGAAAAATAAAATAAATCTTAAAAAAAAAAAAAGAAAAAGAGAAGGGACCCTGTTGGTTCTGATATCTGTAGAGCATGCAGCAGTTATGTGTTGCTGGGGAGAATAGCTTTGGCTGATTTGCAGGCTGGAGATGTAAACTTTGAAGTCTTTATCATATGGGTGATATTTAATAAAGCATTGAGATGTACAGATGAGGAAAGGAAAGCCTGGGACACTCCAACATTTAGAGGACAGGGAGAAAAGGAAGAATCATCAGAGAAGGCTGAGAAGGAGCTAATGAGAGAAAAGGAGAGCTGAGAGATGAGAGAAAAGGAGAGCTGAGAGAGTGGTGGACCAGAAGCCATGTGAAAATGTGTCTCAGGAAGAAGGGGCGGTTTGCTGTGTCTCATGTTGCTGATAGAGAAATTAATATGAAGGCAGAGACTGTGTCCCGAGGATTAAAACATGTAAATTAGGCCATTGATCTTGACAAGTGCAAGTACAAAGAAATGCTGATCAGAGTGCATTCAGGAGAGACAAGGCTAAGAACAGGAGGGATGGGAGACAGCAGGTAATAACAGCTCACTGAGGACTGGTCCATCATGTGCCATGCCAGGCTCTGTGCCAGGAGATAAAAATAGATGGTGAGCCAGACAGGCTGTCGGCCTTTGAGGAGCCCACAGTCCAGTGGAAAAGAGAGATGTTTAAATAAATTATTGTAAAACTCTAGGAGAGGTGATAGAATAGAGGTATATACATGGAGCTCTATGAGCACAGAGGAGAGTGAGCAAGCCCCTCTGAGATGAAGACATCTGAACTCAGCCTGCAGTTAGATCAGGTTTCTAATCCTGGGGAGAAGGAGGAATCGCATTTGATCTAGAGTCTACAAGAGCAAAGACCATTTTTCATTGTTTCTGTCATAATCTCCAGCTACCAAAGAGGCTTGTCTATAGCAGATGCTCAGTCTATATTTGCTGAATGATTTGTAAATTCCAGTGAGAGTAATATGCAAAAAACAGAATTTGCAAAAGAAACTATTATAGTAATTTTGAAAGTAGCAGCAAGGGTAGAGAAGAGAGACAGCTTAAAGTGTATTTTAGAATGTATTGATCTATCTCAAGGGAAAGAGGGATGTTGCAGGTAATTTGAACACTCACACATTTGCTCCTTGGGTTAGTCGAGTGCAAGTACCTTGTGTTAATGGCTTTGTATTCTTAGTGCCTAAGAAAGTGCCTGATACTTGATTGCTGGATTGACTGAATGCTGTTGCCTGCAAGGAAGGCTACAGGAGAATGGGTGATTTATGAGTGCAGGATGAGAGTGAAATTGGAGGACACTGGGAGAACTGCCATTAGATGTTGGACTTATAGAATAGAGGAGAGAAGGGGAGAGAGAGAGGAAGAGAAAGAAATGATAGAGAGAGAGAGAGAGAGAGAGAGAGAGAGAGAGAGAGAGAGAATGGAGATGGAGAGATCTGGACCAGACATGTGGACTTTAAGTTACCGGTCTGTAGGTAATATCCAGATGTATGGATTATATGATGTTTCCCAAAGAGAATGTCTAGAGTGGGAGAACAACTGAGTTGGAGTGAGCAGGTGGAGGAAGGGGCACCGTAAAGGGGACTGCAAAGGAGCCCACAGGGATGTGGGAATAAAATGAGAGTGGACGGTTGTGTAGTAATGTAAGGATAAAGTCTTGAGGAGGAAGGAGAATCAACACCATCAGAGTCTTCAGTGAAGACCAGTAGAGTGTGGAATAAACACAGGTTAGATTTGCCCATTAAGAGGACAGTAGAAATTTTATTGAGCAGATTGGGTGAAAAGATGCAGGCTGATTAAACCATATGGGGAAGGTTTGAGAGGATGGGTTGAGGGGTGGAGAAGTGAAAGCTAAGGGAAGAAGTGAAGGCTGTGAGAAGTAGACATATTTTTTAAAAGATTTATTTATTTATTTATAGAGAGGGGAAGGAGGGAGAAAGAAAAGGAGAGAAACAATGTGTGGTTGCCTCTCATGCACCCCCTACTGGGGATCTGACCCACAACCCAGGCAGGGGCCCTGACTGGGAATTGAACCAGCGATCCTTTGATTCACAGGCCAGCACTCAATTCACTGAGCTACACGAGCCAGGGCATGAAGTAGGCACATTTTTTTTTTTTGACCAGAATACTGGCAAACAGAAGCAAGGCAAGTATTGGCTGTTTGAGACCTGGGGTAGGAAATTAGTCTTTAATAAATTGGCAAAGACTTAAACTCATGGGGGCTCTCTTAATTGAAAGAGAAAATTTTTAAATACAAAAGAGAAGAAGTGAAATCTCAAAAGAGAAAAAAAGGGATGAAACCCTCAGTTCAAGGAAACACCACCTTAGAGAAAAGCACAGGGTCCTTTTCTTCCCCTGAGAGAGACAGGCAGACAGACTGGAGGAAGGATGAGAGAAGCAGAAGCTGGAAATGAGGAAGTTCAGTCATGATATCCTCAATTTGGGAACTTAAGGGAAAGAAGAGACAACTTCACCTGCTGAGATAAGAGAAGAGTGGTGGTGAGCTCAAGGCAGGTGGTGAAGGTTTGGAACCAAGATCTTACAGAGATTGGAAAGAAAATTTCCATGATCCGTTATGCTATGCTCCCTCGTAGCTCTCAGTGGCCTGATGAAGGCATGAGGGGAGTGGTGGAAATTGGGAGAGTGGAGATGATGGAGAGAAAAGGGGATTTGGGAAATGAGTGTATTGATGAGAGTGACATTGAAATGACTGACTGTGGAGTAGGGGAGGAAAAGAGAATGAACACAGAGCAAGGCTGAGAGACTCAGAGGAGGAGAAAGGTTAGAGGGCTGACTGTGCAGAGGGATGTGAAAAGGAGCTTGGTTCCAGGTCACCTGTAAAGTGGAGCTCCTGCCTGGGGATCTCAGAAATGCAGTTCACATTTGCCAGCTCTGGCATCTCCGTGCACACTCTCATATTATGTTAGGGAGGTCTTTCTTTATGGGTCCAGTGGGCACTTGGGCTCCAATTTCAATTGCTCTGAATCACATCGACCTCTCCTTTGAAGTGCTCCTCCCTGGACTCCTCAAAGGGAATTTTACAAATGCCATGCAGTTTATATTTTCAGTCATATATATTCAGTCATATCACTTCAATTATTTCCCTACAATTTGGTGAAAATATCTATCTAGCTCCTTTCACAGACAAATAGGAATCTTATTCTATATTGTATTGACGTTCTTTAATTGTTTTTCATTATTTTGTACGGGGTCCTTTTATTTACACAATTTGGTGGGAAGCTAATTGAATATAACATTCCTTTGTCTGAATAGTCCATTACATGTGGCCAACTCTTGGCACATGTCAGGGCACTCAAAAAATGTTAGCATGAAGCTGAATTTACCTACGGAGGTGATCTCTACTACTGTTTAAACTAAATAAATGGCAAAATTATTATTAATCATGGAAATCATTTGCTTGAAGGTGAAATAATTCATTAAGTAATTTAGCAAAATTTGTTGACTCTCTACCTTGTGCCAGGCTGTATGCTAAACACTGGGAATAAAAAGAGACCATCCCATATTTCTAGCATCAGGGAGCCTACAGTCAGTCATACAGAGGGCACAGGGACCTACCAATAATAATAGCACAGTGTGGAAAGGGATTGGGATATTTGAGAAGGATATGGGCACACACAGTAGAGAGAGAATCTCTCAGGCCAGGGTCAGGGAAAGCTTAGCAGAGGTGACAATATTTGAATTGGACCAAGGAAGACAAACAGAATTCCTGCAGACAGCAGGGGGAGAGATGAAAAGACTGGACAGTGAGAAAAGACCATCCAAAGGCATGAACACTGGAGAGCACTGTGGGCTTTGGGAACACCAGGGTGAGGTGCCTTTGGGGGAGAGGCAGGAAGTCAGGCCAGAAAGGTAGGTGGGGGCCAGGCTGAATGCCAACACCAGCTCTCAAACTTTAGCCAAGAAAAAATTTTAATCACTCTCACTGAAACACAAGTAAAACATACAACAGCCCAGAAAGTCTGGTTGGGAGTAGACTCAGGGGTGTCCAACCTTTTGGCATCTCTGGCCACACTGGAAGAAGAAGAGCTGTTTTGGACCATATATTAAATACACTGTGACACATAATCACAAAAATATCTCATAATGTTCTAAGTAAATTTATGATTTTGTGTTGGGCCACATCCATAGCCATCCTGAGCAGCATGCGCCCATGGGCCGCAGGTTGGACACCCCTGGCAGTAGGGAGAATAGAGACCCACTGGTTCAGCTGCTCCTAGACCCCATGCCCTCGCCTCTCAAGCACTTGATGTGATGAAGGAAGGGCTTCAGAGGAACCCCTAGGACTTTGAGGGGTAATTTGAAAAACACTGGTGTGGCAATTTGGGAAGAAGTGGATGTCTATTAAAAAGAGGGGGAACATGCTCAGGTAGACCAGAGATTTAGAAAGGTAAGTAGCAGGGGGGCTTTGAACATATTGGAAGAGAAGAAGTCATTGGTGAGAGAGGAGTCCAGCCTGGCCTGGCCTAGGGCAGTGGGTGCGGATGGAAAGAACATGGGAGACTCAAGAACCCATTAAAGCTCTTTACAGGTGGAATCTACATTAATCAGAGACTGGGTCTAGGAGACCCACCAAAGAAAGAATCATGGGGACAACCAAAGAGCTTTGGGAACCTGTGTCCATGGGTTGAAGTGGTCAGTGCCAGAGTCCTAATTATAACAGAGGAACACTCAGGCAGGACAGAGCCGAAGCTTTGTATCCTGAACCTCCAGGATACAAAGGGCATGGGGGCCTGGAGCGAAAAAAAATGAGTAGCCAATGATTCTCCTGGCTTATAAACTAAACTTGTCATACCACTGGGGTGGGGGAAGGCCAGAGCCAAGTGCTGGCAGGGCCAGGGTGGAGCTGGTCCGCACACGCTTTGCTGGAGGCAGTGTAATTTGGAACAATATTTTTGGAAAGCAATTTGCATACCATCCAGTGATAAAAATGTTCAAACCATGTGACCTAGTAATTCTACATGTGGGACTTTGCCCTAAGGAAATAGTTCAAAAGAATAAAAAGCCTATGTTCATTCATCCAAATGTCAAATAATTAAACAATGAATTAGAAATAATACATTGTACTATGTACATTCCAGGAACCCTGCTAGGCGAATGAATTTGTTCTCTGTGTGGCAATGTTCATAATGGTAAAACATAGTAAACAACCTAGATTATTAAAAATGCCACAATTGTTTAATACACTCTGAGACATCCATATGATAGACTGTTTTGCTTTAATGCTATATGACAGCAGCTGGTGGCTGCTGTGGTTAGGAGCACATTCTCTTGCGTTCACTGCCTGGGCTTGCATTTTGACTGCGCCACGCTCTGGCACCTGACCTGGGTAAGTTCATCAGTGCCCTAAGGCTCGGTGACTTTAACAATAAGGTGGGTATAACAATAATAACGCTTTATGGGATTGCTGTGAAGGTTAAAAGAGAAAAGATGTGTAAAGTGCAGAGCACACTTCCTAGCACACAGTACCCAGTAAAAGTGGATTGTTATTCTAAATACACAAACATCTGTGTCAATAGAAAAAGACGGACAGAGACTGCCCCAATTTCTAGCCCCAAATTAATAGTCCCAGGAAATATTTTGGGTTATTCGCTTCCTTTATTTTGTTTAGTATCATTCCTGAAAAATCCTTGAGGTCATAGACAGCATGGGAAATCCAGAACTAGGCAAAGAGCTTGGCCTGTCACTTCATCCTAGGGAAGTCAGAGTGATGTGCAGGTCCTGTTTTTCTCTTCCCAGCGGTGTTTGGCCAGCGCTTGGATGAGACGGTGGCCTACGAGCAGAAATTTGGCCCCCACCTTGTGCCCATCCTTGTGGAGAAGTGTGCGGAGTTCATCCTCGAGCACGGCCTGAATGAAGAGGGCATCTTCCGACTGCCTGGGCAGGACAACCAGGTGAAGCAGCTCAGAGATGCTTTTGATGCAGGGGAGAGGCCCTCCTTTGACAGGTATGCTGTCTCCACCTGGCCCTCCCCTCTGCCTTGCTTGGGTAAGAGGACCTCTCTCTTCCATTTGAGCTCTGGGACTCACACAGACACTTCCAAGAGCCCTGGCTTGAAACAGAAAGAGCCTTTTGTATTGCTCATTATTCAGAATGTGGGAGCCTGGAGCATAGTTAGAAGAGCCTGGTGATCAATTACCTGAGAGACAGGAGCCTGCTGGGCAGTCAGGAGGTGTTTAGGGTATAGAGGGAGGGAGAGTGTGGGGAAGGGGAGAAAGACAGGTCCTAGCTTCAGTCCCAGCCTTTGGGGCAGGTAAGAACCCTGGAGCTGTTTTGGCTGTACAGCAGACCATGTGGCAGAGAATGCACCATGTCTAGATCTAAGGTCTCCGATGGTCTTCCTCAGCTTTCCTGGAGTGGCAAGAACCAGGACTTGTTAGTTTGGGAAAGCACAGTATTATCCAACTCTGAATTTAGATCTGAGCCCTTATGGAGGAAGGACATACTAACAGGCTGGCAGCCTGGTGTTCTCCCAAGTCTCCTACGTGGAGTTGACCAGCCCTGATTGGGGCATGTCCTGTGCAGGGGCATTTCTCCCCCAAGGTCTCCCTCCTCTCCTTGTCTGTCTCAGCCTCCCGAGGCTTTCTTGCCTGCCATGCTCAGCTCAGACACTGCCACCTCGACATAGCACACGCTCTGCCTGTTGTGCAATATTTGCCTTGGTTGCCTGCGTGCACTTGTCCTGCGGACAAGAAAGAGCCATTGTTCTTTCCAAATCAGCAGCCCATAAACCAAGATTTAGCAAGACAGGCCTGAACACTATCCAGTTTCCAAAGGTTGAAATTCCTCACACGCTTATTTAGGACTGAGGAGCAGGGCTGACCCTGGGGAAAGAGTGAATAGCTGGGAGCCATGCTATGTGAACAGGCTCACTGCTTACCTCTCCCTCACCTCTCACTTCAGTCCGCAACCTGGTCTATTCTCCCTCCAAAGCTTCTCTAAGACCCATCTCTTTCCATTCTCACAGCCACTGACTTGGGACCACCATAGGTCTGTCTTTGCTGTCCTTGGCATGTAATAGGTTAATTTAGCAAGAGTGCTATATTTTAATATGAAAGCAATGGGCGGAGTTGTTACTGGAACTATAGGGGGTTATGGGCATGAAAGTTAAGGACCTTTCAGCAGCACCATAAATTGCTTTTAATTATCAGGCACCTATTCAATTAAGCTCAACATATTTATATTCAGTTTTCTTATGTTTTTAATGAGCTCAAAAGATACAGGTGGGTTGTTGATCAAAAGATACAGGTGGGTTGTTGCAAAAGCAATGTGAAGTCAGCCAGGACGAACAGAGGTAATTTTAGGGGTTTGCCAGATACCTGCCCTAGGCTTGGGCTTATGCATCTATAAAATCAGCCTGGGTGTTAGAGTCAGAGTCTTTGATTCCTCTGAAATATTTGGGACTGGAAGGAGCAAAGTTATCACACATCTCCACCACCAGAGCTGAGGGGTTCACACATCTAGAAATAGGAAGGGCTCCTCAGGGTCCACCCAGGGCGGACTCTTGGGCCCACATGACTCTTGCGGGTACTCATCGAGATCTTCTTCACTGACCATATGTGCAGTTCCACCACGAAAGCCCCCAAATTACCTCACTAGAACAAAGAAAAGCAAGGGAGCTCTAATTTAGGATTCTAGCGCAGGTGTGTCTGGCTCTCATTAAAGATATAAATATGAATTTAATAATCTCTTTGTCCAGTCTCTACTAGGCTCGATACTGCCCGGTTACAAAGCTGATATACTTCTGATGCCCATTATTTCAGTGAGAAACACACATAGACATTCTGCATTGTAAGGTCAGAGCCTCAAAGAAGGCTGGGCAGAGCCATCTGAGGAGGCTTGGCTAATCTCTGGTGGACCAGGGGTCCAACTCAGAAGCCATCTTGTTCCTGCCTTGCTCTTAGTCCTTGATTAAAAAAATATTTAAGGGTGTTTCATGGGGTTGGAGGAAGAGCAAGTTCAAGAAATATCATGCTACACACTTAGACTATAATAACGACGCCTGAGTCAGCCCTGTTCCAATGGGGCACAGACATTAAACCAAAAATTTACAGAAATAACTGTATAATCTTCATGTATTAAATGCTATAAATGAAAAATATATGGTACTATGAGAATTTAGAACAGGGGCTTTTGATATGCTCTGGGAGAGTTAGGAAGGTCCCCAAGAAAATAACATTTAAGTTGAAATACAATAAACAAACATGAGGAGTTAGCCAGGGGAAGCAGCCTTATCTTCCCCTGGTAAAATGAATGGGCAGCTCTCTGTGGATCTCAGTGCTCTAAGATGCTTTGTATATAGCTAACTGTGTTCTTTCATTATAACTTTGAAGATATATACTGTATCTGTGGTTATAACCCCCTTCTCTTCTAGTGCTGGATATTTTTACTGCCTTAGTTTCTCCTGATTAAACTGTCTAGTGTTTGTCTCTTTTGTTTTTGTTGTTTCTCTTCAAAAGATTCTGCTTTGTTGACGTGTCATCTATCCTGTTTTCTCATTTCAAATTCTTTGTTTTCTACATTCTTTCCATGGGTGTGTTTTGAGTGCTGGAGCCTGGGGGCAGGAGGCTAGATAGAAGGCTGAGCCTAATCCTGGCAACAAACAAACAACCAAACAACAGATACAACAAACAACAATGTCCTGAAAATGTGGAATGGAAGGAGGAGAGGGACTTAGAGGTTTTCATGTGACCTTTGGATAGCAGAATTGAGGGGATTTGGGAGTCTCATTGGATATGGGGTGAGGTAGAGGCCCCAATCAAACTGAAGACCCTGGATTCTGATTAAGACCTGGGTGGGCCGTCGTGTAGGGACACTAGGAGGAAGGATGCCACTCCTGCAAGGAGCCAGCTGGTTGTATCTCTGACACTTTCTTGGGAACTGCCTGTGTATTTCAACAAGAGGACTTTGCCCAGGATATTTTCAGGCAGTGACTCAGCAAGGAAGTCTTTTCCAGAATCCCCACCCCTGGTTTCCGGAGGGCAGCCATGGAGCACCGACAGGGCCTCGCCAGCGGAGGAACACAGTCCTCAAGCTGCAAAGGGGAGCCTTTAAGAAGGCAGCTCCAACCATGGGCTGTCAAAAACAAATTTTTTAAATATTTGCACGCAATGCCAAGACAGAGCTTTATTGTCAAGTCTTGGTGTTCTTGTTTCTGCTGCCGCAAATGCCTCCCTTCTCCTCCTGTGCAATCCACCCCTCCTGTCTCTCATCCAGGAGCTGTTTCCACCCAGCAGATTCTATATTCCTAACTGCTGAGAAAAGGGAACACTCAGATTATCTGAACCTCTTACCACATCGCAGCTTTCAAAACACTGCTGGGACTGTCTCTTAAGAACACCAGTTTTTCTTGATATGAAATAAATGAATATTTCTTCACTAATGACCTCCAAGTATGTGGTAGACTCAGACTTATTTTCTCTATGCAAAAAATGCAATAGCTCTATCAACCAGGGGTCAGCAGATGTTTTTTAAAAGGCCACATCTGAAATATTTATGTTTTGTGGGCTAGACAGATGGTCCCTGCTTCAACTACTGAACTCTGCTCTTAGCTCAACTCAGCCTAAGACTATCCAAAAATGAATGAGAATAGTTGGGTTCCTGTAGCACTTTATGGATGCTGAAATTCACATTTTACATAATTTGCACATTCCATGAAATAGTCTTGTTTTGAGTTATTTCTCCAACCATTTAAAAATGTACAATCCATTCTTAGCTGACTGTACAAATTACAGGCAGTGGGCCAGATTTGGCTCCTGGGTCAAGGTGTGTTGGCCCTTAGTATAAACCAGGCAAACCGAGCTGAAGAGCCCGCCTCTCTTTCTGCTAATCAGGCAATCAAATGAATGTTGTCTCAGCTCCTGCAGCAGGGTCTCCTCCGCTCACCCTCCAGGCCTGTTTCATGCTGTAACTGTTCATCACTCTACAGATCTGGTCTGAAGAGTCTCCTAGGGCTCTCAATTCTGCATTCAGTGTCTCTTCGCACATTTCCATAGGATCCTAGGTCCTGGACTTCCTTTATCATGGCACTAACCACACAGTACTGTAATGACTTGGTAAGATTTGAGTTTGCACAGCCCTGTGGTTCAATGAGGCGACGGGTCCTGTGTGTCCTTTGGGTTTGCTGCTGAAGTCCTAGTGCCTGACAAAGTATTTTGCATCTAGTGAGTTCTTTCAATGCTTGTTGATCGAATGAGTGATTGCATAAATATATGAATGAATCCCAGAACTACTTTAAAGCTCTAAGGGGCCAAATAGGTCGATGGACCATGGATGTAAAGCAGTTATCACATGAAAAATGAGGCACTAAGTACAGAATGCTAAATTGTGAAGTGCTAAGTGATTTGGAGAAAGAAGAAAGTGATGAAGATTAAACTGTTGAAGATTTAATGAAAAAGTAAACCTTCAACTTTCCTTTGAGGCAGTTGGGTAGAATAGATAAAGGGAAAGTTGTTGAGGGTTATTATTCCATAAAGGGACTTAGCAAAAATGTTTTTGTTGGATACACCTTTATCAGACTCTACTCCTCTGCAAAGCTCCTCTTTGGAACATGGGATTCTATTCAGTGGATCATCAAGGGGGAGGTGAGGAGACTCCTGGAGTTTTGCTTTTAAAGAGCTTTGCTTATTTTCTTCCAGAGATACAGACGTGCACACAGTGGCCTCCCTGTTAAAGCTCTACCTCCGAGACCTCCCAGAGCCGGTGGTTCCCTGGAGCCAGTACGAGGGGTTCCTGCTCTGCGGGCGTCTCATGAATGCCGATGAGGCAAAGGTTGGTGTCTCATAGAGTTAGGTGTCCTGCTTGGAAAGAGGTGATGGATACTGAACAGTATTCCAGTAGGCAAGCAATAGTGGGCTGGGGGCCGGTACCTTTTTGTGAGATACTTTGTCTAGCTGGAACTTCCTTGGCAACAAAAGGCAAATGAAGCCAATCCTGGTGACAGCCTTCAATGGATGGAAGAGTCCAATAAAGAATTGGACTATAATCAAATACCCCCAAGCCACTTTAAAATCAGTAAGAGAAGGAGGATGCATCTGAGAAGGGTTTCCAGCAATACGGCCTTGTTGAGAACCACTGGGACAAAAGGTCAGGCTGAACAACTTGGAAAGCAGATGAAAGGTCAGAATGTACAGTTCCATGATGACTGTGAGTATCCGACATGGGCATACAAAGAATCCATGTGTCAGAGAGAGGAAGGACAGGGAGCTTTCCTTTGTTCCTTTCAGCAGCAGCTGCCTGTAGCAGCTGTGGCTCCCTGTGATAACGCCTCTTCTCAGTTTTGTGTGTGTTTTTCAATAACTTTTTATTTTTAAATAACTATAAATTCACAAATGTTGCAAGGTGTCAGCTGGTTGTATGGAGAGGCTCATTGTTTTTGTACAGGGTTACTTTTTTATTTGTTTGTTACTATTCTCTCTTCCTGGTGCTACCCCGAGGCAAGGGCTGTTCAACAACTCATACTCACAATAATTGTTTGCTTAATGAATGCTTGAAATGTAACACTCCAATAACACTGCCAAAGTGTAGCTTCTACGCAGACACACCAATTACGTTCCAGGGCCTCATTGCTGGCAAGTGAGCAGCCTCATTTACTGGTGTTAAAAATCTCTTTCCAGGCTCAGCAGGAGTTGATGAAGCAGCTTTCCGTCCTTCCTCGGGACAACTACAGCCTCCTGAGCTACATCTGCAGGTAAGAGTCCCCTGCTATCGGTTCCACAGTTTTCAGTCACAGCAGAAAGAAACCCCTGGGTAGAGAAGGAAAGAGGGTCTCTGTGAACTCAGGGATTCTGGTTCAGATCTTTACAAGGGCATCTCTATACATATCTCTGAGGTAGGTTCCTGTGTCCACAAGATACTTTAAATGATCCCCTGAAAATCTGATCAGCACACAAAATGTACCTGCTTCCTCCTTAGGCCCTCCCAGCACTGCCCAGAGCCCTGGGACACGCAGTAGAACTCAGAATCTTTATAAAGTCTCTAGGATAATTTCCCATCTTCCTGACTCTGGGCCGTAAATTACTGTCCCAGAGACACACATTCCAGGCCACGCTTTCAATTCCTCTTTCTGTGGCAGCATGTAGCATGTGGATTGATCCAGCTCTGGCTGAGTCGGGAGCCTGGATATCCATGCCAGACAGAGCTGAAATTTATCTTAATTTAAAAATAAAATAATTTGTTGTAGTTTCCAGATGAAAAAAAGTGATGCATGCTTGTTTTGGAAACCAGGATAATGCAACATACTCTAAATGAGAAATAAAAATTACCCACAATCTTCTCACCCAGCAAAAATTACCACTAACATTTGGATGTTTTTCCTTCTTGATGTTTTTCTCTCTATAATGTATTTTTTACATATATCAATATAAATGTACTGGAACAATTTTTTTTAATACCAAATTAGAATGATATATCTTTAATATACACGTGTGTGTGTGTGTGTGTGTGTGTGTGTAAAAATGATTGTATCCTGCTGTCTTTTTTGGCTTAATGTTTCATTGTGAGCATTCCCCTATGTCATAAAACAGGGTTATAAATACCTTCATAATATTTCATAAGGTTTCCTCGCTCAGACACACCAACATTTATTTGATGATTTTTCTGTATTTGGAATTTTATTGTGCTTTAGCTTACCTACTTAAAAATAGTTTTTAGAAAAAGTATTTAGAAATTCCTTTGTTGATTTTTTTTAAATTGTGAATTTGAGAACTGCATGCCTCACATGAATAGAACCATAGTACAAACTGATGGTTACTTATTGAGCAACTGCTGAGAATCTGAGATGCGTGGTGCTGTGATTGGAGGCTGTGAACAAGGAGGCACTGTGGATTCCCATCTCTGAGATTTTTCTGTCTGGAGACCTGGGTGGAATGGGTGCTAAGAGCCTGGGAAATAAGCTTATAGAGGCAGAACAAGGGCAGTCAAATACCCATTTTAGTCCTTTTAGTCTCCTCTTAGCTCCCTGGACCAGATGCTGCTTTCCACCAATGGGACTCCCTTCCCTGCTCCCAGCCCAGGTCCACCACCACAGCTGGGTAGGCCCCTCCTGGTTTCTATTGTTCCTTGATCTTCAGTCTTTTGGGGTGAAGCTAAACTCTTGGGGGAAGAGCAGGCTGATCCCATTCCTGAGATCAGGAGGAGAGTTTGGATCCAGTGCTAAGATCTCGTTGGTATCTGGAAGTGCTTCCTTCTGGCAACTTCCTATTTCCTACTCTGGGATCTCCTGGCTATCCACAGGTTCCTACACGAAATCCAGCTGAACTGTGCTGTTAACAAGATGAGTGTGGATAATCTGGCTACTGTGATTGGTGTGAATCTCATCAGGTCAAAGATAGAAGACCCTGCTGTGATTATGAGAGGTACGGCTGATCCTGTGGTAAGGCAGATACAGAGGAATGAACAGTTACAACGCTAGCCCTTCTGTTTGTGCGCTGATCTGCAGTTTGCCATGAATTGAACTGATTATCTTGTCTGAATTGTAAAATAGCCTCGTGAAGTAAGCAGGGCAGGAATTATAGCCATTTTCCAGATCAAAGCAGAGGTTAAAGATTTGCCTAATACAGTACAATAGGCTAGCACAAAAACAGCTAGTGTTTCTTTTATTATGTTTAAATTCCCTTAGAGAGAAAGACAAGTTTTATTTTTCAAATCAGCTCACAAAAAAGGGCTACACTTGTAAAGCTGTGTTGAAGAGGCTTCTGAGGCTGTGAATTGGATCAGTGGGCAAAAGTCCAGCCATAGAGTCCTGACGTTTGCCATGGAATTGGGGAGGCAGTATGCCCGGCCTGTGTTCACTGTGTGTGCAATAGGAAACCAGATGTCATATTGAAGACCACTTGAGGAGAGACAGATGTCTTACTTTTCTCTGCTGTTAGATTGCTAATTTCCTGATTAAAAACTGATCAAGTGGATTGTTGGCTGAAAATAACCCTCTTTCATCCCAACCCACATCCTTCTTCATTTCTATCCCTTTTGCTGTAATTTCCCACCCCAAGCAATTAAGAAGAGTCCTATGAGAAGAAAAGTGAGGTCCTTTGGGGCTGTGTGGTTTTAGTCACTTTTGGAGACATCCCATGGGTAGACCTTTGAGGACTGACTGCCTTCCTCCTGCCCCATGGCCCAGCACTACAATCTCTCCCTTCTTTCAGGAACTCCTCAGATCCAAAGAGTGATGACCATGATGATCCGAGACCATGAAGTCCTCTTCCCCAAGTCCAAGGATGCACCCCTGTCACCCCCAGCCCCCCAAAATGACCCCAAGAAGCCTCCAGTGGCTCGAAGCTCTGTGGGCTGGGATGCCTCTGAAGACGCTCCAATTTCTAGGACAAACAGCTTCAGTAACACGGTACGGTGTAGAGAGACTTCTCCCTTCCATGTGATTCCTTGAATCCAGCTCATCCCATGTGAGAGCTGCTCTGGGTGTCAATTTGGGGAGTTTGGGATGATGCCGTGGCAGTGGGCACAGTTGGTACAGGCTCATTTGAGTGCATCTTGGAAGCTTGGCCTCTTTCAAAATCTCATCTGTTTGCAACCTGGAGGTGGAGTTAGTGACATGCGTGCCAATCACCAGATCACTGAGTAATGGGACTCTTCACTGAAGCCCACCCCAAAGGGGAACACTTTGAAGCACAGTCAAGGGAAGTTCAATGGAGAAAAAGATATATCACCTTGTAAATGTTTCAGTGAGGGTTGTTGAAAATTCTGGGTCAAAGTCCAGAGAGAACTGGTTTCCTGCTAACCCATGAAACGTGATTTCTTCCTCAAAGCATGTGATGTGTTCGTGTCATATTTCTCATTCCCTGATAAGCTGTCTCAGCAATGCCAACCCCCTCTTCACACTGAGGGGCTGGCGCTCACGTTCCCAATGTCAGAAAACTCTGCAGACTCTGAAATTTAGACTCTTTGAGGGCAAAAAGTCACAAAGGTCAAATATTTTCACATATTTATAGAAACAATTTTTTTTTAAAAAAAATAAAAGAACATGTGAACTTTATATAGCAGCCTGATTCTTTATGTGTGACCAAGAAATGAATTAAAATTTTGGGGTTGACCAAGTAATATAAGTTACCTATTGTACTTTTAATCCTGAGGGTGCTTAAGAAAGGATTGGGGGGAAAAAGTAGGTAAGGGTAGTGGTGGTGGAAATGTTTCTTGGGTGGCCTTGGCACAATGCATCTTACTAACACTCAAAAATTAAATTAATATTTAGAAGTGCTCATACCTCATACAATGGAATCATCCTAATAGTCCTCGAGACTAGACATTCTTATGCTCACTTGACAGGTTTCTGTGTAAGTACGGGCCGCTATGCACAGGTACTGTGCTGGGAGATATAAACAGATCACCTCTAGAGTCCTTCCCAAACTCTGTAGGGCAGAATCTATCATGCACATTTTATGTTTGAGGATCTGAGTCTCAGGGTGGCTGAGCAGCTGGCCCAAGACGGCATGCTAGAATGTTACGGAACGAGATTCAGATCGAGTTCTCGCCTCAAGGCCTAGGTCCTTCTGACCCCTGGTGAGGCTGTTGAAGCAGTTGATTAGCTAGAAGGGTTGGAAAGAGAACTTCAGCCCTGATTTTCTGATTTTACATTTAGGGTTCATTTCTTCTTTCTTTTTCCTTTTAATTTAACTTAAAGTATAATGTGTGTGAGAGTGTGTGTGTGTGTGTGTGTGTGTGTGTGTGTGTAGTTGAGAAAAATAAAAAAGAAGAAAAAGAGCGACACTGAGAAGTCCTGCTCCTTTCTCTATGTCCACCCACTCCATCCTTCCCTGCCCTTATTACTTTCTTATATATCTTTCCAGTGTTCCTTTATGCAAATATAAACAGATATTAATGTAAATTTTTATATACCTCTTTTTACAAAATGTAACATAATCTCACATACTCTCTATACACGCACACACTCACATACACTCACACACACTTTACTCTGTATCTTGAATTTTTCCACTTAAAGGTAGATACTAGAGAGCTTTTTATGTCAATACATAGACAACTACCTTATATGACCTCATGTTTTTAGCCAGTGTATAGGGTTCCATTCTGCACTTGTACCATAATCTACCTAACCAGCCCCTACAGATAAACAGGTTGTTTTTATTCCTTTACAGTACAAATAAGGTTGCAATGAATAATCTTGACCATGCTTCATTTTGTATGCAGAAAGATGTATTTCTGGGCTAAATTCCCAGAACAGGGATTGCTGAGTCAGAAGGTAAATAGATTTGTGATGTGTAATTTTGATTAATATTATCAAATGAAATTTGTGCCATTTTATAGTTCCATCAGCAATGCATAAAACAACCTGCTTCCTGCTTCAGCAGCAGAAGTGTGTCGTCAGATTTTGGTTTTTTGGGGAGGGTATCCTTTTAATAGGTGAGTACTGATATTTCAGTCATTTTAATTTGAGTTTCTCCTATTATTAGAGGGTCCAAACATCTATTCTTATGTGTAAAGGCCAGCCGCATTTTCCTCTGTGAACCATCTTATCTTGTCCTTTGCCCATTGGTTATTGGTCTTTTTCTTCTCAGTTGGTTATTGGTCTTTTTGTTTTCAATTTTTATGAATTTTATACATTAGGGCAATTAGCCTGTGGTCAGTGATATGCATTGCAAATATTCTTTCCAGTTTGTCATTTTTCACTTGATTTAGTGTGTAGTGACTTCTTTGTTTTAATTTTGTTCATTTTAGTTTGGGGGTCATGCCATGTAGGTTGAATTTATCAAGCTTTTCTTTCATGGCTTCTAGATTTTGAGTTATAGTTAGAAAAACTTTCCCATTCTAAAGTTATAAAAGAATCCTGGCTTATGACTCTTTTACGACAAACATACAATGCTTGTAGTTAGTTCTTCACTTCTAGAATATGAGTTCCTTTAACAACAGTGTTCTCTTAGGAAAAACAAATGCCAGTCAAATAATCAACTAACGTAACAAATGAAGAGAGTGTCTTCTAATTAAGAGTTTCACAGGTATACAGCCCGGAGATACTTTCCTTCAAGTCTCTAATTCTTTTCCTGGTAACATGACATGTGTGGGAAACAACCTATGCAACATTCATGGTCATTTTTTTCTAGACCAGCGACTCGGAAGCAACCAGCCCCACTGGACAACAGCCGAGTGACGTGTGTCTGGAAGACAGTAGCAAAGCTCCCAGGGGAAAACCAGGAGACTGGAAGCTGCAATCACGAAAAAGGACTCAGACACTCCCTAATCGGAAATGTTTCTTGACAGCATCTTTTCAAGGTGCCAACAGCAGCAAAATGGAGATCTTTAAAACTGAGTTCTGGTCTTCTTCAGAAGTGAAGGCAGGGGACGGGCATAGGAGAACAATGTCTCAAGGTGTGTCCAACCTTTCTGACTCCCAGAGGACTTCCACCTATGATAACATCCCTACGCTGCCAGGGTCCCCTGGGAATGAAGCAGGCACACTCTCCTCCCATGCCTGTGACTCCAAGAGAGATACTCTTTCCAGCCCAAACTCTGAAACCAGGCCTGGGACAAAGAACTCTGGAGAAGAGGAACTTGAATCTTTGCAAAAGATGGTTCAGGAGCTGCAAAAGGCAATAGAAACACAGAAACAAATGTATGAAGAACAGATTAAAAAGTAAGTCACTTACAGAGGGGAACCACTCAGCTTCTGTCTTTAGAAGCAGTAAGGATTGTTCTCATCTGCCAAAAAAGTGACATTATAAACCTTTAGTTTGGAGAATACAGTAATCTAGTGCAGTGAAAGGAAGGATGAGATGACTAATTAGTGAGAACTCTAAGCTTTAAATTAAACTCATGGAAAATTATGTAGCTTGAGTAGCTTAGTCAACTATTTCCAAATGGTGATTCTTTAAGGATCAACATGCCTTAATGAATTAAGAGGAGCTTAAATTTTTTTCATATTAGTATGCTTTATCCATTCTGACGATATTTATTGAGCATGTATTGTGTGCTAGGTACCATCCAGCTACTGGGGAGTAGCACTGAACACAATAGATGAAAGTCCCTGTGTTACTAGAGCTTTCTTTCCAGCAGGAACAGATGGACAACACAAATAAGTGATGAAAGTATGTTCTATTCCAGGTAGTGGAAAATGCCGTGGGGAGAAATGAAGCAGGGCTGGAGGTTGGGGGGATTCAAGACGGGGATCCCAGTGGTAAATAGCGTGGTCAGGAAGGCCCCCTGAGAAAATGGCATTAAAGCAAAGGCCTGAAGGAGAAGAGGGAAGAAGTCAGGTCTTCCTGCGGGGGAAGAGCAGGCCAGGCAGAGGGAAGCAAAGGTGCAGAGGGCAGGGGAAGGGAGCAGGTCTGGGATGTTCCTGCACCGCAGAGCAGGGATAAGCTAGAATAGGAGGAAGTAACCTAGAGGAGAGAGGGCAGAGAAGTTCAGGAAACCAGGGCACAAGTCAATCGTTTGTAGAACTGCAAGACATGTGACACCTTGGCAGTGATCAAAACAGTCCTGGAGAGACTCCCACTGTGCTCTCACATGAGTGTCATTGACAGGGTGTGGAAAGAACTGGCTGCCATGGAGGCAGCCACTGCTTCTGAATGGAATGGTCTTCTGAATCCACTGTCAGGGGCCTCCCACCCTTGGTGGAGGGAGAAGTAACAGTCTACAGTGTCTAAGTTTCATGTTTCAGGCACACTTTTTCATGTAACCTCCACAGCAATTGTTTGAAATAGGTAATATCTCCATTTTACAGAAGAAATGGGGGATCAGGAAGGACAAAAAGATTCCCAAAGGTCACACACCTACTCACTGGTGGGGTTGGGATTTGAACTTGGGTCGACTAGCTCCCAAGCCCACTCAGATCTCACCTCTCCACCAAAATCACTGGTCAAGATCTAACATAGTGTCTCATTTGAGATGTCCCCTAAAGCAAGAGGTATGTGGAGAATTTGGAAAAGAAAACTAGATTTGTAATGGGAAGACCACAGCGAATGAAACTAATTTAGTTTTAGGAAGCAGTAGGCAGTGGTAGACAAGACTCTGAAGAGGGGATGTTACATGCAGAATGGGGCAAAGCTCTTGAAGACAGGAGTCAGGCCTGGGCTCCAATGGGAGGTCTGGTCTCCATATAAAATGGTCAGGCTCTCAGGCGATAAGAGACAGCACCTTTCAGAATGAAATTCCGAAGCAAATTTCCAACCACACAATCTCCTCACAGGCCTGAAATTTCCTCTTTTGGCTTAAAAAAAAAAATGGCATGTGTACTCTTATTCCTAAGAGTTAATTCAGCACAGCCTGGCAGAGGACCCCGGGGGTAGACTAAGATTTCGGCCAGTAACAGTGAAAATCCTCTGAATTCAGAAATCCAACAGCTGCCTCCCCGGGAGCAGGATTCTGAAGTGAGGGCGGGATGCCAGGACTGCTGCTCTCAAAGGGAAGTTCCCTGGACCCCGCCAAATCTTGGTCCCTGGGGGCCTTAGTAAGGGAAGGCACTGGTCCATACTCACCACCGAAGCAGGTTGAGAAGGCACCCATGTGTACAAAGGTGTTGGGAATCTGGAATATGAATGGGGCTTCAGCAGTCAATCAACATTTCTTTTTTTTTAAATTGATTTTTAATTACAGCTGTCCCAATTTCCCCCCCGTTGCTCTCCCCTCCCTCAGTCAGCCCCCGCCCTGTTGTCCATTACCAGGGGTCCTTTATACATGCTCCTTGACTAGACCCTTCCCCTTATTTCTCCTGTTATCCCTTTCCCCCTCTGGTCCCTGTCAGTCTGCTCCTGGTTTCTTATGTCTTTGGTCCTGTTTTGCTTGTTTGTTTGTTTTATTCATTAGATTCCACTTACAGGTGAGTCCACATGGTATTTGTCTTTCACGGCCTGGGCAGGACTGATGTAAGGTGCTTGGGGTGGGGGAATTGAAATATACATAAGTAAACATGGTCCCTTCTTTCAAAGACTATTAACTGGTAGAAGATACAAAATGTAAAATGACATAAAAAACAATACAAGAGATGTCACAAGACGGTGTTAAATGACAAAATGGGGGCTCAGATATGCTCTGGGAATTCAGGTTTCCTAGGAAGTGCTCACGTGGGGGTTGGAACATAAATAAGTGGTAAGGTTGGCTATGGGTCTTACGATGGGGAAAGGAAAATAGAAGAGTGAAGCAAGAGTGAAGATCAAATCCAGAGGTACTACCCAATTCTTTCATTCTTTTCTTTCCTTCCTTGTAGCCTTGAGAAGGAAAACTATGATGTCTGGGCTAAGGTGGTGAGGCTCAATGAAGAACTAGAGAAGGAGAAGAAGAGGTCTGCAGCCTTGGAAATCAGCCTCCGCAACGTGGAGCGCTCCCGGGAGGATGTTGAGAGGAGGAACAAAACCTTAGAAGCAGAGGTCAAGGAATTTGTCAAATTGATGAAGGAGCCCAAGGTTGATGCATGAAGGTCCCAGGGGCCCACAGAGGCCCAACACTGCTCCCTTTCTCCTTGCTACCTGATGTCTGGGAAGCCAAAGTACTCCCTAGGAGGAGAGGACATCTGGGGGTGGGAGGTGGGGAACATCACATTTCCCAGTAAATAAATCAGTGGAATTTGCAGGAAGATAAGCGTGAGCAGGATGTCTGCAGACATCTATGACTGCCTGTGGCTGTATTGAAAAGGATTGCATTATTCCACTGTGGTCTCAGGCTGAAATGGAACCTTCCGTGGCTGGATGGCTATGTCCAATGGAGGCATTTGAGGCGGGCCTCATCCCAGGACCCAGGGAGCAGGCCTCCCCCAAACAAGGCTGGGCTGAGGCTCAGTTCTTTGTTTTCTGTGTGGAACAATTCACTTAGTCAAATGGCCTCAGGGCATCTCTGAGACACAAGGGCTGAAAATGATTTCCCCGTTTAAGTGCTCACCATGGTTTTGAGCGGATGGCCCTGCTGAAGCCAGAGCCCCATGCTACCGCTCCCATAGTGATGCACAATCTCCAGGACTTGGAAACTCAAAATTATTAGCTTAAGAAAAAATGGACAATAAACTGTATTTATGAAAGCAAATCAATGAAAAAAGTATACTCAAATAAACAAACAAAAAGAAGCAGGGTTGTTGATTCAGTTGCCTTTGTGAGAGTCAGTAAAAGCCCCCGCCCCTCGCCTGGGGCAGATGCGCCCCCCTGCAGACACACAGCTTGGTGAGCAGGACAGGGACTGGATTCCGGTCCTTTCTTGCCTTTCAGTGGCCACAGCTGCATAGTTAGACCCACTCTGATGTGACTCCCTTAGAGGCTGGTTGGGGGTTTAGACAGCGACAATCATAATAATATTTTTTCTATTTCACCAAAATACAGGTGATTTCACCCTTTAAGGGGACAAGAGACACTAGGCTTTTCTAGACAGCAGACTTTTCCTTCTGCAGTCGGCCAACTGGCAGAGGCCCCAGGCCTTGGCAGGTAGGATGGTGGAGTCTTTAATGGTTTTCTAGTTACGTGGTCTCCAATCTGGTTTGACCATGTACCCCTTTAGTACAAAATATTTTTGCATATACCCCCTAGTATAGGAATATTTATTTATTTATAAATTATATATGTGTCTTATTACTGTACTGCTATGTTGTATATATTATAAAACATACGCAGAACAGAAATCAGATAATCCGATAACAACAAAAATAAACAGATGGTCTCAAATATGCTTTCAGCTGTGGAGGCTACTGGCCCAATTTCCCAGCAGGTATTAGCTGCACGGGTTTTGGGTGAGTCATCCCACTGCTCCCATAGATTCACTTGAACTCTTGAAGCCACGTGGCTTAGTCGGTGGTTTGAAATCTATGGTTACCACAGTGAAAGTTCAGCCTTCCCCAGTGTCTGTATCTCCTCCATTTTTCCGTTTCTCTCTTTGTTTTCTCATTTTTTTCCTCCTCCTCTCTTTGTGTCCTTCGCTCTGGTTAGTTTCCCCTGGCCTGTGGCCATGACCTATTACTCACAGAGTGAAAGGTACAGATGTGGGCGGGGGGGGGGGGGGAAGGCCTTCTCAGTCCTGCTACTCAGGCCCTGCTCCCCCCACCCCAGCCCCGAGGACCGGTCGAGGACGAGAAAACACCTGGGGCGCTCTCTCAGAGGCCTGCTTGCAGAAGATTGGGAGGCTAGGGAATGATTTGGAACATGTTAAGTAAAGTAATAAAATATATGATTTCCTGGGGCTTACTTTTTTTTAAATTACAGAGTAACAACCTTAGAAACACTTATCAAACACCTAATTTACATTGACAAGTATGTACAGTTCTGTCAGGCATCTGTTCCCGCCCGTGTTCTCCCGTGAGTTCCTCACGCTGATTGTTTGGGTGCTAAAACCTTGCATAACAAGGTTTTATTGTTGGCATCACAATTCCAATGTGGACAAACATTTGTTTGAAGGTGCAAGCAGGAAGCCTATAGGGTGCGTCATGTTTGGAGGTCTGTGTTAACAGGAATTTGCTGGGTCTTGGAGCAGGAGCTCAGGCTGAGTGGAACGGCCACGTTTGAATCCCAACTTGCATCTGGTCTCACGATGCCTCTGGTCCTATTCCTTCCACCACTACAATGAGATAGCAGCGCTGCTGTTCCAGCGTCAGAAGCTGGAGTGTCACTTCCTCTTAAAGTTCAAGAGGGAACCGTGTTTGCTTATTCTGCTTCTACCTGCTCCTGGGCTACCTCCCGTAAAAAGGGACCATAAGAAAGAGTGTTTTCAGGATTCTGAGAACTCCTGAGACCAAGGAAGGGCCAGGAAAGGAGATCTGGGGTCTGGTATTACCATCTTCAATGCCCCAAAAGGATGCACGTGAGATGCCTGACAAGGTAGCTTCACCTGGACCAAGGTGCTGGTTTCTGGAAAGCAGAACCCAGAAGCTGACCTATGTCATTGCTTCTGGGTTGGGCCCTGGGGCTCCCACCTTTACTTTCAGAGCCCTTCCATGGGCAATATCTACTAAATCTGCCTTTTCCCAGCCTCCTGCCCCCTTTACCCTATTCCACCTGCACAGAGACTGAGAGCCTAAAAAGATCTGTATTATGCACTTTAAAACCCCTTGCCCTCTTCCTACTAAAATTCTTCCTTTCCCTCACAACGTCAAGAGAGAACATTAGGCACATTAGGTCCTTTTCTCTTGCATTTGGGGATAGTTTTCTAGTATATTTGTGCACCAGAGAGGACACTTTGCATTAGGGGATTGGCTGGGATGATTTATGTCTTGGTTCATTCAGGTTGCTATAACAAAATATTCCAGACTGGGCGGTATTTATTTGTTAAAGTTCTGGAGCTGGAAGTCTAAAATCAAAGCCTGGTGAGGGCTCTCTTCCAAGTCTCAGACTTCTTGCATCTTCACAAGGTGGAAGGGGCTGGGAGCTTTGTGCGGTTTCTTTTATAAATCACTAATCCCATTCACAAGAGCACCAGCTCCACTTCAAGGCCCCACTTTTCCATGGCCCCACTTCTTAATACCATCATCCTTGGGGGTTAGGAATTCTACATTTGAATTTGGGGGGTGGGAACAAACACTCAGACACAGCAATTGCCTTCCAATGGAGTGTGGTCCGAGTCTGAGGCCCAGAGATCTAGTGTGACATCCCCGGTACAGAGCCTCAGCGGACGATGTAAGTAATGAATGGTTCTGTTGTTGTTTTGACTGATACCTTAAGCCCTGCTCAGAGGCCCACCCCTCAGAAAAGCATGAAGCAGGAGACTCTGAGGCAGCCCAAGGCTGCTAAGCAAGAGGACAAGCAAGGAGAATCAGGGCATGGCAGCCGTTGGCTCAAGACAGGAGGATGTGCGTGCACTGTCGTCCTGTTAACTTCTACATTCCACCACTTCCTCTGCAGATACCATCCGTGGTCAGGCCACGTGCTTGCTGGGGAGCAGAGAGATCACTCGGAGCCTGCTCCTGCAATTCAAATGAGCTGCCTTTACAGGAATCTCACAAAAGCCTTTATCCTGCCAGAAAAGGCTGGGAAGAGGGAAGTTCAAGGATGGAGCTCCAGCTGCCTCTCACCTGAGGAGCTCAGGCTGGTGTTCAGCCAGCGTCAGAGAGAGCTGCTGAGTGACTTCAGACAAGGAATGCTCAGAGAATACCAATACAAGCGTGCAAGGTCAACATCTCTTTTCTCTGATGCTTGAAAACTATCTTAGGATCGTAGAATAACAGCACGGGGAGACACCCTTGAGCTTATCCAGTCTAACCTATTCATTTAATGGCTAGGGAAGCTGAGGCCCAAAGATCTAAGCTGAACTGCCAGTGTTCACACAGCAATCAGGTAGAAAATTAAGTCTGGATGATTTCTGAGGCCTCCTTTTAACCTACTTTTCGGTGATTCTTGTGATTCTTGGCCTTTATGCAAATGTCCTTTTCCCCAGATCATGACTGGAAACTCCCTGAGCGTCAGCTGCCGAGCGCTTCCAGAATGCGGGGCTGGGCTCAGCCCGTGGTCACAGCCAAGACCCACCTTATATCATGTCATTTTCACTTACTTTATATTACTGATTTATATTACTAATTACTGGTTTTCAGTCGTGGCTACACAATGGAATCACCTTCAGGAACTTTTTAAAAACTTCTGTTGCCTAGATCCCACCTCATATCAATTGAGTAAGAATATTGGAGGCAGTGGGTGGAGCCCAAGAATTTTTGTGCTTAAAAAACCTCCTCTGTTCATTTTAATTTGCAGACAGTGTTATAAGCACGGTTTTAAAACCACTAAGTTTGGCTCAAGTCATGACTAATGATAATATTAAATCTACCTGCTCCCCTCTCACATGGCCAATAAACAAAGCGAAACTCCTGTCTACCCTACTTGCTGGCTTCCTGTATATTCACTCATTTAGGATAAGACGTGCCTAAGAGATACAAAATGGATCTATGTTATATACCCACTTTACAAATGGGGAAAACTGAGCCTGACAATCAATGTTACCTAAAAAAAATCTCAATATAACAGTAACTTAGTCATGAACAAATCCGTGGGATTGGAGAGCTCCTGGAGCAGGGCACAGAAGTCAGGAAGTCCCTTTACTCACTAAATGACCATTTATTATAAAAGACGATAACCCAGAAAAGCCAGATGGAAGAGATGTATAGGGCAAGATATGGGGAAAGGGGTGCAGGGCTTCTGTGCTCTCCCACATCTCCAACCTCAAAGCTCTCTGAGTCCCAACTTTTGGGGGATTTATGGAGCCTTCATTACATAAGTATGATTGATTACATCACTGGCCATTGGTCATTGAACTCAATCTCCAACCCCCTCACCTCGCCAGGAAACAACAAGGCCAAGTGTATGGACCACTGAATTGGCCCTACAGATTGCTTTTCTTTGCATTCCCATTTAAATTGTTATTTTTATTTTTCACTTTAATATTGTTTTATATTTTATATGTATAGTTTAATTCATGTAATTTAAATGAACATGTGAAATTAAAATTATAATTGTTTTAATAGTACTAATCACTAACATTTATTGGGTACTGAATATTGCCTGCCAGACTGCTCCCAGTGCTTTATTTGTATTAACCAACTTAATCCTAACAAACCCCAGAGCTCAAGAGCAGTATCCCTCTTTCGCAGCAAAGTAACTTGCTCTGCTCTTGCTCCTCCTGCCTCTAACTCTGACTCTGCAAACTGTCTCACGTCCTGAGGAAAACGTTCTCCTGACAGCTTCTGGGGTCAGAGATGGACTTGGGGCACATTAGGGCAATGCTAACGCTTCATACAATCTCCAGTAATTGGGTGAATTGCTCATCTGACAAATTGGCTTTTGGCAAATTAACCTGCTTCCATGTATTAACAACCAAGTGTGGCCAACTGGAAACACTTACTGGAAACCATAGTGAAGTGAAAAAGGAGGCAACAGCATAAGTGAAGTTTGCACCTGGCAGGAAAAGAGTTGCACAGAAAGTACAATGCAAAGCTGAGGCCTCTTCCTGGACCACTGAACTGAAGATCTTAGCCGAGGCGGGGTGCGGTGGTGCAGTGGTTAGAAACCCTGTAGACAGGATGAGAAGGCAGAAGGAGCTCGCCATTTGGAACTCTGGGGGCAGGGGTTGCCTGGGGGTGGTGAGAGCCCCTTGCCTCTGCGCTGCCCTGTGCAGTTGTACAGCTGAGGGGGCGAGTGCCGATCCAAGTCCACAGCCTGCCCTCCGAGCCTTGAACCCTGACAGCTCCCCCAGGGGAAGAGGCCTTTTCCTCCTCACAGAGATAAAGGGCCTGCCATGCTGGCTGTGCCAGCCCACAGTGAGCACAATTTTCAACTCACACCAAGGAGCCACGCAGGCTGCGCCGGGCCCTCCAGCAGGGGGTCCCGGGGGCAGGAATGGCAGCGCAGCCCCTTGAGAACCGGCCGGTTCAGGCGTACCTCCCTTGTAACAGGGACCTCCAGAAAAACTCAGAGACAGAGGGATAAGAGGATTCTTAGATCACAGAAGATTTTCCAAGAGGTCCATCTTAAAGTAGACTTTTATTAGTAAGTAAATCTACCTCTATTATTATTAGCTATCATTACTACTTACGACAGATGAGAAGCTCATTTTGTAGATAAGGAAGTCGGTATCAAAAGTTTAGTGATGGAGGAGACCAGTAAGCTGCAAATTTAGAAGCACAGACTCCCCATTCTAAAATTACCTCCTTACTCCTGTCTAGGTGTTGGGTGGTCCTGGTTACGTTTAAACAGGGGTATAACCTTGGGGCAGTTGTTGCAAGTTTGTAATTATTTAGTTTCCTTCCAGACATACTATACATCTAATAGCTTCCTCAGGAGACTCAGCCTCATAAACCTTTTTTTACCAACAGAATGAGCTCAAATACCTTCACTTGGTGTAGTGGGCACCTAGAGAAAGGTCAGGCCAGAGCCCCTTTTGTAGTGTCTGCCCCCTCCCTGCCTTTGTGCGCGCACACACTGTTGGTGCCTGTATTCCTCCCATTGCTGCCTTGTCAGCCGAACACACTCCTCAGCCCAGCTTGGCTGTGTTTCCTTGGGACCCAGGGCAATGGCCAGGACAAGGATGCCTCAGAAACCTGCACTTAGCTGCTTTAAAGGTGTCTTCTCTGTACACGTTGTCAAGCCATTCACTTCACTGGCAGTGTAAGAGTCCCCCATAGTCACCTGTGAGCCATCACTTTCTTTACCTGTAAACTGGGGTAATGGTGTGAGCCACCCCCTTTCCCCCCACTGCACAAGGGTGATACATGTAGCCATACAAATGTGAGCTATTAGCCTGAGGATTGGGGTGTTCTGCACTTCAAGACCCCCAGAATGAAGAATTCTCCTTAAAACAGGCTCTGCGGCCCAGTGCCTTGTTAGCGTACTGGCTCTCACAGTAAGACCTGCCACCACGCTACAGAGCTTCCCCCCTTTTTCCTGGGGAACATTCCAAACCCCCAATAGATGCCTGAAACCAAGGACACTACCCAATGTATACTCTGTATTTTTCTATACATAAGTACCTATGATATAGTTTAATTTATAAATTAGGCATAGTATGAGATTAACAACAGCTAACAATAAAATAGAACAATTATAATAGTACACTATAATAAAAGTTATGTGAATGTGGCCTCTCTCTTTCCCCAACATCTTACTGTGTGCACTGACCCCTCCTGGGATGATGAGAGGCCACAGACTGCCTGTCATCTCGCTTCACCTGTGCGGTGAGATGAAGTGAGCTGAGTGACGTGGGCTTTCTGATGTAGCGATAGGCTGCCATTGACCTTCGGACGTACATCAGAGGAGAATCATCTGCTTTGGATGATCCCGGATTATAGAGATGTGACAATGTCCACAGTTGGATGTCAGGAGCACATGGTATTGATGGTTGGGGAAATATAGGACTGAAGTTGACCAAGGGTAACCGAAACCACGAACCGTGAAACCATGGATAAGAGGCAACTGCTGTACTCTCCCAGAAGAGAGTCGTCCCATCTCCTTTGAGTTCCTGGGCTGGAGGATGAGGATCTTTGTCCACAGTGAGGGCATCTGGGCCTCCTGATGTAGCCTGAGAAAATGGGCTGTTATTGTACACAAAGTCACTATGGGAAGGTTTAAGTCCTTGACCCAATGTGTAAGAATGTGTTTACACAGGGATCTGGCTCCTCAGATTTGTCTTCCAGGAACCACGCTCACAGAAGAGCATTAAGAGTGGAGGAAACACCTGAGAGAGATCAGAAGCCAGAGGTGTGCCTTCAGCTGGAAGCGTCATGTGCTGGACAGAAAAATGAAGTGACCCTGATGTACCTGCCCTTCCACGCCCCTTAGAAGGCAACCTTTCTACTAAAAAAAAAAAAAAAAAAATTCTCCAAAACACTCTTTAATAGCTGTTTGAAAGCCATTGTTTCAAAACAGCCCAAGGTTGTAAACATTTAATACCATTTTCCATTTACCTCAAGGCTCCAAAGTGAGAATTACCTGAATTTGAACCCCAGTTCTACTCTATTAAATAACATTATTTAAAATTCTGTATCACCATTAAAATTATCAGAAAAAAGCCCAGACTTATTGTCTTAGTTTTCTAGGGCTGCCAGAAACAATAGAAGTTTATTTTCTCATAGTTCTGGAGGCTAGAAGGCTAAGATAAGGCGTCGACAGGATTGGTTTCTTCTGAGGCCCATCTTCTTGGCCACCTTCTCCCTGTGTCCTCATGTGGTCTTCCCTCTGTGTTCCTCTGTGTCCTAATCTCCTCTTTATAGGGACACCAGTTACATTGGATTGCCTCATTTCACCTTAACCACCTTAAAGGCCGTATCTCCAACTACAGTCATATCCTGAGCTACTGGGGGTTAGGGCTTCAACATGGGAGTTTTGGAGGAGGACGCAATTCAGCCCATAACACTTGGTAACCTTTGTGGTACTGTCACTGAGATCTCTCGTGAAGTGGTATCCCATAATTCAGAAATTCTTCTGCACACCAGTAAAAATTTTAATATCTTCATAACTACACACCATGGGTAATTATTTCATTTTGTTTAAAATTTCCTGTGGAGGAGATGAATAACATCATAAATCTAAGATTTTGCTGACTCATAAAAAGGGTAATGGGTAGGGGTCAGAAAATCTAGCTTTCATGTGTAATGTACAGCATTTTAATTAGATTACTTATTAAACTATTATTTGAATATTTTTTTAGTTATGTGTAATGAAACAGTATTTAATTTGACCCAAGAACCCTGCATGGCCAAACCTACACTCACCCAGCTATTATTGTGGTAGATTTATAGGAAAATTCCGAACAGTGACACATTCTTTATTACTATAAATATTTTCCTCAAAACTACATTTTAATCCTTCAGGGACCTGAGCAGGACCTCGTGGTAGTACAGGGACCCTCTGTACCTGGGCAGTGAACTTGAGCCCTTTGCACTGGGCGCCCCTAATCTCACTACGCTGATGCCGAGAAAAGGCAGACAGGGGAGAAGCATCATCAAGGAAAGGAGGGGGAAGAGTATATTTCTTACTCTCTGTGTAGAGCTTTCCCAAACCACTCATTCCAGACTCGGCAGCAGCCCAACCTATCTCCCAGCTGGTACAAGGCAGGGATAACCTGATTGTGTGGGTGTGTGTAAAATTCACACCTCCTGATTCTGAACAGTCCTCAGGAAAAGAAAGAAGTAAGGTGTGGGGGGAGGTGGTGGTAGGAATGAGGTGATTTACACTTCCCTCCTGGTAACTGAAGCTTTGGGGGTCAATAAGGACAAGAGATTCATAAAGGCCTAGAGGCATCATTGTTCTGTTGGTCCATAGAGAATGACCAGTGTGTGTAGAAATGTCCCCATAAAGGTGAAGATAACATTTTTGAATGCTTCTTGTAGACCATAGGCTTGGCTGTTAAACCCAATGAGAACAGGGAAGAAACAAAAGGAAAGATGAGAAATGGTGGCAGTCCACTCCTGCCACTAGTGGGAGCTCTAGATTCATACCTCTCCATCAACCCCAGGATGGGCTAGAACATAGTGTGAGGGTATTTGTTTTTTTTGGTGGCGGGGGGGGGGGGGGGGGGCAGGGAGGGTCAGGGTGGGGGGAGCCTTGGACTGGGTCAGTGATTTTCAAACCATGTGCTGCAAGAATTTTTAAAACATGCAATACCTGACTATTGAGTCAGAGGCACTGACCTCTTTTCGCTCAGATTGTCAAATAAAAAAACAACAGCCAACACAACAATAGCCATCTTGTGTGAATGCCCTGTCTGGAACCGTAAGTAGATAGGTCATATAACAGAGTTTCATCTCATTAGTCATGTTACATAATGTTTGCTTCTGCTTGGCTAATCCTTGGTACCAGAAATCCTTATATTTAAGTATAGGCACGTGATTTTTTTAAAAGTTACTTTGGAGCAAGAAGGGTAGGTGATTACTACTGGTTTTTTTTTTTTTTTTTGTTTTTTTTTTTTTGTAAATCAATCCAAATTATACCAATTTTTTTTTGTCAGATTGGCATATACATATTTTATGGTGTGCCATAGAATTTTAGTAATTAGTTTATGTGTGCCACGAGATAAAAAAATGTTGAAAATGGCTGGACTAGGGTCATGGATGAGAGACTCAGATCAAAAGTCTCCACCACAATGTTATCTTCTAAGGGCCTCATTACTCCACACAGCAAGTGGCGAGAGAGGCCAGAGGCTTTGCCCACCTCTTCAATTCTTTACACATTGTGAGTTTTTTTGAAAGATGCGATCTACAGATGAGGAGGAAGGCCCAGAGCACAGAGGCCCAGGAGACCAGACAACCTTCCTCCAGGCTGTAAGTTCCAGCTTTCCTGGGACCTGGACAAAAGGCCCAGACATTCACTCTGATCCAACCTCTATTATTTGTAGCAAAAGCCTTGCTGAAGGAAAGCGTTCTTCCTTCGAGAGCTCCCTGAATATCGTCACTGAGAACCAGGGGTAACAAGATGACACTGAGTTAGGTATGAGCATGTTTGACCCCATCCAGATGCATCTCATTATGACTAACATTGTTATTTTTAATCCCTCCATTTTTAATGTACTAGTTTTCTTCTCTGTCCAAATCATTGTTTTAGGAAGGATGGTGCTGAGTACAACTGAAGGTTTGTGGCTGCCAAAGGAAACACCTGCTGAGACCGAATGCGGATAGAGTGTTCCCTCCGGCCTAAGAATGAGATTCCTCTGGAAACATGCTAATTTTACTTCATTGTGCTTATAGCAGTTTGTAATAATGCATGTTTTGGTAAGATGATTTGATTAATGTTGGTCTCATCCACTAACTTGTAAGGCTCATGGGACACAGACTGCGCTCATTCATTAGAGCCCGTGTGTGTAGCAGAGTTCCTGGCACACAGTAACTGAGCACCCTGGTTCTTCCCAAACTGTGGGTTGAGGCACCCCGCTCTGGGAACTATAGCAAACTCACAAGGGCACCACAATATTTTACATTTTTAAGGGAAACACAGCAATTCTTGACATTTATGGGATCCAGAGCAGACAACCAGCTTGAGGGAATTCACAGCTTCAATATTTGATCAACTGCCTTCCTTTCAGTGATATCAAATCTACTGAAGCTGGGCTTTTTGGTTGTTGCTATGATAAAATGTGTTGCACAAAGATCAATGCGGAGCAGTGTCCAATCTGATTCCAAGCTTTGAGAAATCGTGCAGTGCCTAACAAAAACACATATCCTATTAGTAATTGTAATTATTAATAATTTTTAATAAAGTGCATACTTTATCATGTACAAAATTAGAAAGGGAGGCCACTCTGGCACTATTACTCTCCTTCTATGCCGTTTAAATATGAAATAAAAACTAGTATTGTTTTTATTTTGATGTATACATATTTTTTAAAATAGCTACTAAATTACTAAGACATAAAAGCTTATTAAATTGTTTAGACTTAACTATTTAGTAAACAGTGTCACTTGGTGTTTCTTTTGGCACAAGGATACCATGAACCATTTCCTGACAAACTAAGAGCACTGTGAACCAAGAAGGTTTGGGAACCTCTGGCTTAATTAAAATTTGTTGATTGAGGAACTCAGGATTGCACTTCTGTGCCTAATCACTTTGCCTACAAAGTAATTCAAAATGAACAAAAAACCCCCTTGGAGAAAAAGCATCGCTGAACTTCTGTTTTCCCTCACAGAGTGCAGTTCTGTCACTGAGCTCTCTTTTTGAGCAACATGCTGTTCATTGAGTGCTTAACCACTAGCCAGGCCCTAAGTTTTTATTTATTAACATTTTACTGGACCCTCACTTAATTCTTCCAGCAATCTTTCGGGGGAGACTGTTCTATAGAAGAAAAACAGCGCAAAAAGGAAAAGTGGTATCTACAACATTCAAAAGCACATGGGCTTTATACTCTCACCCATTCTCTTCATAATCATCATAATGATAAAGATGATGATAAATTTTGATAAGTTGTCATGATTAGCTACAATTTTAAGTAATTATACTTTGATTGCTATTGCTAAAATTTAACAATAGGCCAGACATCGTGCAATCCGTTTCCATGGATTATTCTATTTAATTTGATAATAAAGTCTTAAGAAGTAGGTATTATTAGGGTGACTCCTATTCACTAACTAAAAACATAAGCAAACAGATAAATAAAGGAGATTTGGGGAGATCAGTCTCTATCTCAATGTCTCACCGCTGTTGCTGACGGAGCCAGGTTTTGAATTCAGGTTGTGTTCCATGCTAAAAATGCTGGCAAGATACAAGGAGTTCTTGGGAAAAACCTGGTTACTAGACAGAAAAATTACTTACAGGCAAGGGATAGTTACTGTTGTCAAAAGCAAGGGGTAGAGAAGCAGGCTCATTAAATTCCATTGTGTTTTTGTGTAACTGTGTGCTGTGGTCCTGAGAGAGCTGGAAGTTTTAAGAAATGTGATGGCGGAGGAAGCTTCTTCCTATGAGTCAGTGGCTCTTTTTAGAGCTGTGTGGCCTTCTGGGGACACATGGGCCTCTCATAAACAGGGCACTTAATCTAATTAGAGACTTAATTGCTTTTGGGGAGTGATGTGTGTTGAAGTGATGGGGTGAGAGCAGTGGACAGGGCACCCTCGGGGTCCTTCCTCATCCCACTCCTTTTACAATCATCTGTGTAGTGCGCTCAAGGACAGACGTCAAGAAAAAAAATGAAAAAAAATAAAAGATTGTTTCTTCTTTCTTTCACGGTGGCAGCCATTATTACCTTTTGCTGGAGGAACTCCTGAAAAAACAGTATTTTCTGAATTCATCATTTCCACCTGAACAGGTGAGTTGGGACATGAATTCATAGGGAGTGGAGTGCCAGGCTGGAGCTTACATCTCAAGTATCTCAACACTGGCTATGGGCAGGTCCCTCAGGTCCAGCCCTGCTCTGCTCTGTTAAAACCTAGATGGAATGCCCTAGGGTATATCCAATAGTTTCGAAGAAGCGATTTTAAGACAGAGTATGCTCTGGCTCAGAGCTGAAGAGTCAGGACTTCCAGAGGAGTTTGTAGTCCTTTTCACTGTGAGACACCATCCCACTGAAATAGTTTTTTGTGTGATTTCTGCCTAAACATTTTTTGTGCCTGTTTTTCATAACAAAAAATACAGATAACTAACTTTTGGAAAGACAGGCAATAAAGCAGCCCTGGGTTGAATTTAGGCATCTTTGACTACTGTGTGCCAGGCATGCTATTATTTTTTTTCTACCTAATAGTTTGGAGCACCCAGTGAATGCCAGCCTCTGTGACAGAGGCAAGAAAGCAAGGTCTTTGCCCTTATACAGGGTCCTTCTGTATAAGAGGGAGAGAGAGACAGATACAAGAAAGTAATTAAATTTAAAAAAACCTGCAAGTTGTGATTAATCGGATCCTGAATAGAGCGACAGGTGGTTGCCTGTGAATAGGAGTCATCTGGTGGTGAAGTGTTGGGCCATCTTCTAGCTCCACCTCCCTTGTGTGCCTCAGCCTTTTGGCTTGTCTCACGCTGGTCACCTGAGGTCTCCGAAATGGCCACCTCAACTCCAGGCCACTTGATCACATTCAAAGTCAAGGAGCATAATACAAATGCCTTTCTCTTTTTGAGAAATACCTTTCCTTTCATCTGGACTAAGAATCATCCCCAGAAGACTTTCCTGACTTCTCATTACTCAGAATAGAGTCACATGACCACTTGTCTCTAATAAAGGCAGCTGGGGAACTGTGTGTCTGGCAAAATGGGTCAGGACACCTTGTTTTGTTCGGACCAAAGGTGAGTCATGCCATGGGTATGAACAAAATTGGGGTTCTTTTAGCAAAGAAGCAGGAGTAAGCAAGGGATCTGTTTCATCTGCTACTTCATGAGAATTAAATAAGGTGATGCTCTTGGAACACTGCCTGGCACTTAGTAAGAGCTTAGTAAATGTTACCTATTATTATTTTTTATTTTTATCTTACTTTTGATCCTGTTTCATCACCCCTGGACAGTCTTATCATCTGTAGACTATGTGATGATGGGGCGTCTGAATCCATCTCCTGGCTGTATAGTTTTTCTCCCAAGCAGCCCCAGAGCAGGAGTGAAGAAAGCAAAAGTAATATAAATCCAGGCTAAGAGCTTTGCCTTGTGGAAGAGTTTAAAGGACAGGAGACAAAGTAACATGAGAATATAAGCCAGATAGTGGATGGACTGATGGATAGTGGATCCATGACACATAGATAGGAGATGAAACTTGGAGAAGCTAGTAAATTAGGATAAAATGGAAGGGTGGGGGGCAAGGAATCTGGAGCCTTTTTAAGTCCAAGAATAGGCAGAGTCAATGATAGTGCAGAGCAGAAAGCCAGAAGAGTGAACATTTGGCTAAGAGTCTAGAGGGGGCAGGCGACAGAGCATGTTTTACAAAATGAGGACCTGCAATCTTTTCCTGTCTTCCTGTGCCACACATCACAGTTTTACCTTGTTTGGCATGTGTTTCTATAAAATTGTTTACAAGTTTCCATTTTTCTATCAAGGTTTATAAATTCCCATGTATTTCTATTATATTTTCACTGCTGTGTTCCATGTCCCAATGCATCATCATTAACGTGAAGACTGATGGTGCTGAAACCACTGCCTATTCTTGGTCATGCTTAGGGATGAGTCTTTAACTGGGGTTGGTCTAAGTCCAGGATCTTGACCCGTGTGTCTCCTACTGAGGCCACCACAGCCACTCCCCTGCCGCTGTCATGCTGACCCAAAGGCCACAGGCAGAGTGGTCACTTATTGAAAAAGAGGATGTGTCCAGTAGGGGTCTCTACCCTGGGATCTTGAATAGAGAGACAGGTAGTTGACTGTGAATGGGCGTCATCTGGTGGCAGTGTGTTGGGCCATCTTCCAGTTTCTCACTATGGGTCTTCAATCTTGACCTTTCTCTCATTTCCACATTCATATTTCTAACTCCTGGGCACATCCACTGTAGCGGTGAGCATCTCACACTCAATATTTTCAAACTGGAGCTCTTTGTTTTCCCTTTCAGACATCCCCCTCTCTTTCACCATTCTTGGTGTCACCATTCAATGAGTCATCCAAGCTCCAAAATACTGAATCACCTGGAATTTTCAACACATTGCTCTCTGTTCCCATCACATCCAAACTCAGTTCATTCTGTTTCTGAAAATACCTCTTGAATTCATCCTTTTCCCTTCTGAAACACTTAGGCTGCTTCCAGCCATGTCTTTTATCAACTTCCTTGCTTGACTCCTTACCTCCCATAGCTCTCAACTAGGAAAGAGAGAAACCCTGGCAACCAGGGACCCTAGTGGAGAGAGACAGATAAATACCTTGAGTCACTGTGAGTGGCCATGGGATTTGAAATATCAGCGACCTGCAGCTGTTTCAGCTTCTTACAGTAAAACAGCAGGAGACACTGTCTAGACCCTGACAGAAGCTGCTGATATCCTGAAAGGCATTGTTTCTGGATTGGAGCAGCATAAACTAGGCACCTCCAGTCCCTGCTATGGAGTCCTTACCATGCGCTAGGTCCTGGTCAAGGCGTTAGAGATCTCAGACAATGAGGAAGATCAGCACAAGACATGCTTCATGAAGGAAACTTACAGTCTATCTGGGGAGACAAACATTAATTAAATGTGTTGAATGTTACAAAGGAGAAGGGCAGGGTCCAGGGGAGCACAAAACTGGAGGATTCAGCCTAGTCCAAGGGGTCTGGGAAATCCTTCCCTGCAAAAGGTAGGGAAGGCAGGTGGAAAGGGGAGAAATTGTGTCCCAGAGAGATGACCAAAGGAGGCAATTTCCTTAGTCACTGATTTTAAAATACTTTGGAGGTTGGTAATATATAGAAAGATTTTCAAATGAGGCACATGGCCACAATATAGCTGCCTCTTTGAGACACCTGGTTTTAGCTTCAGTACAGTTTTCTCAAACATTTCCACTGACATCCCTCAGGCCACTGCAAGTTAAAAATTTTGGTGAAATATATTTTATTTTTGACATTTATTTATTCATTCATCCTACAACTATTTATTGATTACCTACTATGTCAGGCACTTTTCTGAGAGCTGGTGGACGTATGATACATGTGATATAAACAGAGTACATGTGATATGAAAATTGTTTTAGTATTGACCTCAGGGTAAAATTGAAACTCTCAGAATATGTGTCAGGTTGAATCCTGTCACTCTTGTGTACCTTGTAAACATAGTTACACAACTTCAGGGAAGCACACGCACCTCAATTTCAAGAATCCTGAAATAACTAGAGAGTCATTCTTGCTATGAAAGGAATTTCAGATCTAGGAAGTTCATTTTAGCCTTTCTGGCCTCAACTTCCCTGTCAAAAATAAGAGGGTTGAACTGGATGAATTCAAAGCCCTTGCCAGCTCTACAAATATGTAAATTTATATGCTACAGAGTTGAAGAGACCTTAAAAACATCTTGCCAATTCCCCATCAAGTACTTAAACTAGTCATTGGTAGAAGCTTCAGGGAAGAGTGATCAAGTTTTTAGGCCACTTCAGAATGGAAATAAAAAACACAGATCCAGAAGCTCCACTTCAGAGTGTTTATTCAGAGACACACAGACATGCAGAAGCTTTACCAGGATGTCACCTCCCCCTTATCTCTGCAAGGATGATGAAATATACACACCTGTCAGAATTCTTCTCTCAGAATTCCATGAGTCAGCTGGAAGCCAAGTTGAAAATAGTTGCACAATTAACCTTATTGGTAGGTAACTTTGCATTCTTATCTCCCCAGAACCTCATTTTTCTGGTGATGTGAAAGTGAAAATTCTCTGGAGCCTAGGGAGAGGTTCTGCAAAGAGCAGAACGCACAATCTAAATCAGTATATTTTTTTCTGGAGGAGAAGAGATACAACCTTTTCATGAGCTGCCAGATTTATTTATTTTATTTTTTTAAAGACTATTTTTTTTTAAGATTTTATTTATTTATTTTTAGAGAGAGGGGAATGGAAGGAGAAAGAGAGGGAGAGAAACATCAATGGGTGGTTGCTTCTCATGTGCCCCCTACTGGGGACCTGGCCTACAACCCAGGCATGTGCCCTACCTGGGAATCAAACTTGCAACCCTTTGGGTTGCAGGCTGACACTCAGTCCACTGAGCCACACCAGCCAGGGTGTGAACTGCCAAATTTAGAAGGGGAAACACTCCTCCAAGATTCACTTCCGAACTTTTTCAGATGCTTACTATGGAAAAGACTCAGCAAGGGTCATCTTTTTTTCAAAATCTGGAATTTTCTTCTCAGTGTCCATTGCAATTTTGGCTTGTATCTGTGGGACTTTCATTGCCAACAGAGACAGTTCCAGATCGACCTCATTTATTTTTATTTTTTAAATTATATTTTATTGGTTATGCCATTACAGTTGTCCTGATTTGTCTCCCTATGCCTCCCTCCACCCAGCACTCCCTCCTCCCTGAGGCAATCCTCCCACCATTGTTCATGTCCATGGGTCATACATGTAATTTCTTTGGCTTGTCCATTTCCTATACTGTACATCCCCATGACTATTCTCTGACTATCTATTTGTACTTCTTAATCCCCTCACTTCTTCACCCATTCTCCCATACCCCTCTGCCATCTGGCAATCATCAAAATGCTCTTGGCATCTGAGAATCTGTCTCTGTTCTTCCTGTTTACTTAGTTTGTTTTTTAAATTCAATTTTTGATAGATATGTATGTATTGCTATTTTATTGTTCATAGTTTTGACCTTCTTTTTCTTAAATCAGTCCCTTTAACATTTCATACAATAATAGTTTGGTGATGATAAACTCCTTTAGTTTTTTCTTGTCTGGGAAGATCTTTATCTGCCCTTCGATTCTAAATGATAGCTTTGCTGGGTTGAGCAATCTTGGCTGTGGGTCCCTGCTTTTCATGACTTTGAATATTTCTTGCCAGTCCCTTCTAGCCTGCAAAGTTTCTTTTGAGACATCAGCTGGCAGTCTTATGGGTACGCCCCTGTAGGTAACTAAGTGCTTTTCTTGTGCTGCTTTTAAGATTGTCTCTTTATCTTTAACCTTTGGCATTTTAATTATGATGTGTCTTGGAGTGGGCCTTCTTGAGTTCATCTTGTTTGGGACTCGCTGTGCTTCCTGGTCTTGCATATCTATTTCCTTCACCAAATTAGAGAAATTTTCTTTTGTTATTCTTTAAAATAGATTTCCAGTTTCTTGCTCTTTCTCTTCTCCTTCTGGAGCCCCTATGATGTGAATGTTGGAATACTTGAAATTGTCCCAGAGGCTGCTTATGCTATCCTCATTTGTTTGGATTCTTTTTTCTTCTTGTTGCTCTAGTTGGTTGTTTTTTGTTTCTTTATCTCCCAAGTCATTGATTTGATTATCGCCTTCATCCACTCTACTTTTGTTTCCCTGTAAATTATTCTTTATTTCAGTTAGTGTATGCTTTGTTTCTGACTAGATCTTTTTTATGCTGTTGAGGTCTTCACTAAGTTCCTTGAGCATCCTTATAACCAGTGTTTTTAATGCTGCATCTGATAGATCTTTTATCTCCATTTCATTTAGCTCTTTTTCTGGAGTTTTGATCTGTCCTCTGATTTGGGCCATGTTTCTTTGTCTCCTCATTTTGGCAGCCTCCTTGTGTTTGTTTCTATATATTTCATAGAGATGCTATAACTCTCTGTTTTGGTAGTGTGGCCTAATGTAGTAGCAGTCCAGCCTAGATTCGCAGCTTGGCTTTGCTGGGGAACCTAAACACAGTACAAGTAGCAGCCATCTCAGATTGCTTTATAGCTCAGGCAGGGTGGCCCAGGGCAAACCACAGGTGCCACTGACCTTGCCCTGCACCGCCCAGGAAACCCCAGAGCCAGCACACACAGTGGGCAGCTACAGACCATGTCGGAGCACCACCACTCTATCCCTGAACAGCTGATCCTTTATGGAGGGCAGACGGTGGTGGTCAGTGGTCACATCCAGTCCTTGCAGCTGACTGGCCTGGGTAAATCCCTCCCCTTGATCTACCAACAACAATCAAGGCTCAGCTACAAAAGGAATGTGTACTTGGCCCTAACTAAGGGTCTACCTTGAGGACCCAGCTTGGGTGATAGGGGAGACTGTGCCACTGGAACCTAAAGAGTGTGCAATGAGGTTTTCTGGTGTCTACATGATATGTGATGATGCTGTATAATGCAATGTTTAGAAGACCTGTGAACAGATATTTTTCAAATAACAAATGCATAATGTTATAGAATCACTCTTAGATAAAAGATCCCTTAAGAGTACATGAAGATAAATGGATTTTAGAGTAACTGAGTACCAAGAGTTCATTTATTTGATTTATAAGATTTCAACTTGCATTTAAGAAAATGTCATTCATTGACACTTAGTGTAGTATTAGAGAATAATATCTACAATTATCTATACAAGCTATTAAAATTTGTCCCCCTTTTTCAACTCAAAATTCAAAGGTCATATTTTCTTCATCTGCTTCAACCAAACAAGCATGTGGCAATGGACTGAATACAGAAGCAGATAGGAGAATCCAGTTGCTCTCTGTTAAGCAAGATGATTGAAAAAATTTTAAAAATTGTAAAGTAATGCCAATCTTTTTATGGCATATATTTTGTTTTGGGAAATATATATATTATTCACAAGAATTTGTTATTTATATTAAAGCACAATGAGTTTAATTTTTAAATAAAGTGGTAAAATATACATTTTGTAATTTTTCAGTTTAAATTTCTAATATAATATAGTAAATATAAACAGATATAACCCATATTAACACAAGCTTCTTGGGGTTCTTAGTAATTTTTAAGGATGCCAAGAAGTCTTGAGAATAAAACATTTGAGAGCTGCTGCCTCACATTCTACCTTTTGGCTAAATCTCATTGTCCTGGGTAAGACCAGGGACTCTGTTTTAAAAATTATTCCTTAAATGATTCTGATGCTCAAACTAGCTTGAGAACCATTGACATAGGGTGCCTCTTTGTTGAAGAAAGTTTCACTCTAATGTTGAACTGTAGGAACACTGCCAGGGCTGTTGGGGACTTTAAGGATGATGTTGGCTCTACATCACCAAGCAGCAGAGACAGACTCCCCTGAACTGGAAGGTGAGCCCAAATCCTGATCCATCTTGACCAAGTGAAACTGCTGGGAATCAAGCAGAGAGAATGACCCTTGAGAAGAACAGTTTTCCAGTTCTGAGCATAATGGCTACAACTATGGGCGTGGAGAGTCCTAGTCGGGAGGAATGTGGTTCTCCCAGCATTCCAACGAACCTCAAGGCCAGAAAAGGCAAAGAAGTAGCTTATGGGCCAAATTTGATTATGGGCTGCATCACAGACAGGCATTATTTGTACTTTCCAAAATGTAGGCACTTTCTGGGATCAGATGGAAAAATTCAAAATTTTTAAATTCCAGATTTCTCGTTTATTTTAAACATTCAAGATCTGGCACACATGGGCCTAAACTCTACTGTGGCAACAAACTGTCTGGCACTGCACAGCTGCTGTTGCCAACAGTTGGAGGCTAAGCCCGAGCCCTCTAGTGGTCCCTAGTCATCAGGCCACCTTACTTGTTTATGTTACTTGTCTGGCCTCTGGGCTGGTTGCCACCCTCTTCTAGACTACTCACAGAGACTGGTGGGGTCCTTTCATGGTCTAAGAAGACAGACAGGGACTAGGGATGTATCGGAGGATGCAATGACAATACAGTCTCAGAGTGGCATGCCAGAGTCTCCAATCCAGCATTGGGACTTCAGGTTGGTACAATTTGCCTGAGCACAAGGGCTAGAGGCTAACAGATTGATCTTTCTATTAGTGATTTTAAATTATTGTCCTAGTGATAGCACTGGTTTTAGCTCTAAAAGGCTCAAATTAGCTTTAGGTGATGATTAACTTAGTGGTGGATATCAGAGCTCAGAGTAACAAGTATTTTCCATGTGGTATCTTTTTTGTTGTTGTTAAAGAAGTAGGGAGTGCTTCATGAATTTGTGTGTCATCCTGTGCAAGGGTCATGCTAATCTTCTCTGTATTGTTCCAATTTTACTATATGTGCTGCTCAAGTATCTTTTTGACATCACTTATGTGATCATAAAAAGATCAGTTATAATAAATTCCCTAGTATCCTCCATATGGAAATCTCTTGCTGTGTTGCTGAATGTTCATATTCAGTCTTTGTTTGTCAAGCCAGTTAGGAAAAGCCGCTTCCTCAAGTGTCAGCTGTGGATCCAAAAGCATCCAACAAAGATAAGCAGTTGTCATAGCAAAGACAACAAACCTGCAGGTGATGGATCATGGGACTTGGTTACTGTACTTGCCTTGTGAATCCACACTGTCTTCAACCTTTGCTTAACTCCACAAGTAGCTTTTCAACACCATGACCTGGGTTGTTTCAAAAGCACTTTGCTTCTCACTTTGCAGCTCCTCAAGCCAACGGCATTCAATCATGTTAGGTAGGTCCAGATGCACTAAATAAAATTTCTCAGTAGTGTTTGTTTGTTTAATATTGGCTTTTGTTAAAGATATATTCATGAAGGCCTAGAAAATGAAAAGGATAGTCTAGTAGGATCTGGAATTCTTTGTTTTCTGACCATTAAAATAAACAAGTATTGAGACAAATCTTATGATATAACTTCACTAAAAACATTTTGGTTGCATGAGTTTGAATCCTGATACAAGTTGTGATATCTAGGTCTCATGATTAATTTTTTCACTGACTGATTAGATAACTTTAGATAACTAGATAATTGTTCTCTGACTCCTTTGTCCAAAGAACAAGAATTCTAAATGGAGCTCTAAAATCTAATAAACAAAATGACTAAAAGAAGCTTATAGTTCTAGCTTAAACATATTTCTTAACCATCTTGAGTTTTTAAAATCTGTCATGATTTGACTTAATTTAAGAAAAAAATATTTTCCTGTTGAAAAAATATTTTTCATACCTACAAGTGTTCTTGAACACTTGATTTCAGTGACAGTTAATTCGTCTTAACTGTATCTCATTTACTTAGACTAGTTCTTATTGCTGGAATTAAGGGGAGGAGGAGGAAAGCCTGCTCCCTCTTCAAGTGTAAGAGTTGCTTCAAATTGTACCCCTCAGAAGACTTGATACATGTTTCCTATTTTTGCAGAGAGGGTTGTCTAGAACTCAAGTCTGACCTCCACCCAGGAAAAAGAAAAGTTTAAGAAACGGTCAGGCTGGTGGAAGAGTGAAGAAGAAAGGTTCCTGTTGAGCAGGGATGGGCACACTGTCTCAGCGTTAGGCAAGGCAAGGGACACTTGTGTGTTCCCCATGGACCTGGTATGGGCTTTGCCCAGAAGAGAGAATTGGCTTAGAGATTTCTTAGATACTATCTATGGCAGTTTTAAATGATGTCTGAAAATTCATCAGCACATCCCTCCTTTGGAAGATGGAGCCTAATTCCCATCCTGTTGATTATGGGTTGGTCTTAGCGACTCACTCTTACCAAATAGAATGTGGCAGAAGTGATGTTGCATGTCTTTCAAGGCTAGATGATAAAAGACAATACAGCTGTTGCCTCACTACTGCTCCTGGGACACACACTCTGGCAATCTTTTGCCACCATATAAAAATCCAGTTACCCTGAGGAAATGATGTGGAAACACAGCATGGAGAGGAAGGGCAGAGAGGGGGAGAGAGAGAGAGAGAGAGAGAGAGAGAGAGAGAGAAAGGGACTCAAGGAACCACCGGTCAGGCGTCACATGTGTAAATGAGAAAGGCTTCAAGATGACGAAGCCCCAGCTACCATTTTATTATTGCTGTTGCAAGCTGTTTGTGTACATTGAGTCACACAGTGATAAATAGTAGTAGGAACACTGTCCAAGAAGACTGCTTAAAGGCATGAAGGGCCATTATTGCAAAAGAACCTGGGGTTGGACCCCCAGATCCCTAGGCATTACAGGAGTAAGCAACTGGCTCTCAGGTCACAGTAACTAAAGATTGAGAGGTAATTGCAAAATTGGAGGTTTTTGAAGAATTTAAAACAAAGTGAAGCTTTAAACTTTTTACAGGCTCAATGAAAATTTGGCTTATAATGGCCCTATCCAGGGACAACTGTCCTGTTCCCTCTTAAGTCAGGACAAACAGTGCTGACAAAACATTGAATAATTTTGACATGAAGAAGTCATTTTTAAGCATGATGCACAAAACCAGAAAACCACTAAGGAAAAGACTGACAGATTTGAGTAAATAAAAATGTAAAACTTTTGAACAGCAAAATGCATTATTTTTGAAAATTTAAAAGATAAGGAACAAACAGGAAAACTATTCGTAGACTATAACAAAGCATTAATTGTACATATTATAGAATTTCAACAAATCAGTTAGAAGAAAATCAGTAATATAAACCATAAGTTAAAGACAGGAGAAGACTATTGATGGAATAAAGAGAATTAGTAAAGAAATATATGAAAATATAATCAAACTCACCAATCATTGCAGAAATAAATTTAAATTTATTTAATTAAATTTATTGTACTTAGCAACTGCATTAGTTTCCTAGCGTTGCTGTAACAAAGTACCACAAAGTGCATGGCTTGAAGAACAGAAATGTATTGTCTCACAGTCCTGGAGGCTGGAGTCTGAGATCAAGGTGTCGGCAGGGTAGGTCCCCTCTAAAGGCTGCGAGGCAGAATCTGTCCCATGTCTCTCTTCTAGCTTTTGGTGGTTTGCTGGCAATCTTTGGGGTTCCTTGGTTTAGAGGTGCATCACCCTGATCTCTGCCTTCGTCTTCACACGGTGTTCTCATAGTGTGCATGTCTGTCTGTGTCCAAATTTGCCCTTTTTATAAGGACATCATTCTTATTGGCTTAGAGCCCACCCTAATGACTTCTTTTTAATCTGATTACCTCTTTTAAGACCTTATTTCCAAATAAGATCATATTGAGGCACTGGGGATTGGGACTTCAACATACCTTTTCTAGGGAACCTAAGTCAATCATATCAGCCTTCACTTAGAAAAGCAATAGTATTGCATATTGGAAACTGTACAGATCCAGCATCCCTGTACCAGCTGATGGAGTGTAATTAAGTAAACATTTTGAAGCATAACTTACTAATATCTTTCAGAATGATATATTCTAGCAGCTGCCATGGTGAAGTAACCTCTTGAGCTAAAGCCGGCCCTGTTTCAGAATGACATATTCTAAATGTGCATATCTTCTTTCCAGTAATTTCACTTTTATGAATATAACAAAATCTAAAATAAGCAAAGTCAACATGAACAATAGAATTTTTGAAAGTAAGATGTCCAGGGAAATGCGAGGATGATGTATTAGGTATTGCTACTGTTTTAGTGTTAGTGGGTATTATGGTCAAGTGGATTTCAATGTCACATCTCAAAGCTGTTCTTTAACAATGAATCAAGATAGGCTTGATTTATGATCCTCTGCATAGCTCATTTGGGAAGGGAGGTGATAGATATTTCATTTTTCTCTTACTCTTTCCTCTCATGCAAACTTCTGAGCAATATCTGACTAAGGCTGCCAGATTTAGCAAAAAAAACAAAAACAGCAACAACAAAAAAGAAAACAAAAAAATGCAGGACACCCAATTAAATTTGAATTTCAGATAAAGAACAAACTTTTTAATTTCAGTAGAAGTACATCTCATGCAATATTTGAGACTCACTTATACTAAGCATATTATTTGTTGTTTGTCTTAAATTCAAGTTTGTCTGGACATCCTGTATTTTACCTGGCAACCTGATTGATACCTGACCCCAAACTGCACAAAGCAGGTGGGCTTGGCCCTTTGGAAGGTAGGATGCTATGGTGTGATTTCACTGTACATACCTCATTCAGGCATATTCTCAACTGTGTTTTGCAGGAACTTTTTTATAAAAGCAAGAACAACAACAGAGAACAAAACATGTGACAGCTGCAGCAAAAGATGTAACAGGAGCTGGTCTCGTGTAAATATTATGTTAATTAAAGCAGAAGGGTCTGGAGCATAAACAAAATAACTGCCGGGGGCTGGTTTCTGTCCTGGCTGGGCTTCTTAATATAGTAACTCCGTTCCCATCCTGTTAGCACTCTTTTCTTATCAAACATTGAACTGGGGTATAAGGAAGTTTAAATTACCAGTGATTGGAGATCCGTTTTCTAAACACTTGAAACAGATGGTTCGTTGCCTGAAAAGCACGCTTCTTTTCAGGGAATGCAGTGTCGAGCTTTGTTATTTCAGGAAAATGTTTTGCTGGAGCTGGTGTATTGACCTCAGGTTTGCCACACTGATCAACAGCTTCCTCTGATGGCTGTTGCATCTGTTTCTTCCGTTGAGTTCTCCTGCTCTGCTAAGGTCTTATTTTTAACGCTGCCCGCTTGTTGCTTAGACATGGTAGTAGGCAAAGCCCAGTTACTCCTCCCACACAATTTCTCAGAGCTTTAGAAAAATAGCAGTAATCATGCAGAAGATTTTTAAAAATGAATATCACTTGAGAGTATACAATTGATGGAGTTGGACACTACCAGCTGAGCAGCGGTGAACTTAACAAAAAGAAAAAGTCCTTTCTGCCCTTTTTTGAGGGGATCTGGGATCCAATCCAGGATCACAGGCTGCATTTAGTGGTCATGTCCCTTTCATCTTTTTAAATCTATTACAGTTCCTCAATCTTCCTTTGCCTTCCACTGACATTTTTAAAGGGTACAGTCTTGTTATTTTGCAGAATGTTCTTCAAATGGGTTTATTTGATATTTTCTGATGACTGGTCAGGTCACATGATGCATTTTAAGTAGAAATAGTAATAAGGCATAGAACTGGATTTTCTAACATCATTCCCATATTGTGCAAAAATGTCGGCCCTTTTTCCTATGAGTGAAAATTTTCTGCTGAAGCCAATTTGACAGTGTTGTTTCGTGCCTTCCACCAAAGAACCTCACTTTGAATTGAGTGGCCTAAATTTTTGATAAGATTCTTAGAACCACATTTAAGAGTAAAACTGGTCGGTGGTGTCCATGTATTTCTGGACTTTCTTCTCAGGACAAGATGAGCACTTTGGATCTGTGCTAATGGTCTAAGGAAGGTTAAGAGAGGGCAGGAACTGGTTCTTGTAAACTGACAGTTCGGGAGAGTGAGTCGGAGATAATCACATAATCCATTTATAACCACCCAAGTTAACAAGCTCTCACCTTCTCCAAATAGGCCCCTTCTTTACAAATAGTCACTTCTGCGCAAAAGTGGGCTCTCAGCCATGTGACTGGAGTCACATGCAGCCAGTCTTATGGGATCATTTTCCTGCAACACCACAAAGATCAATTCACATCATGAGCAGTATTAGAAACCTTAACATATTATTAAATGCATAACCTGAGCTTTAAAAATAATTTTTTCTCCCCCAGAATAACTTGCAGCCGTGCCTACCCAATGCAATCCCAGGCTGTACCAGTAAACAAGAAACTCCTAGAACAAAGGTGGCTCGTTCTGAGCTGCCAAACTCTGGTCAGACCACTTGTGAATGGGCCCAGGCACCACATTGTGAGAGACATCCATAAATGGAATTATTTACAGAAAGGAATGAATAGTTTGGTAAAGAATTCAACATTAAGACTAAGAATGGCTTTTTGGGCTTTTTTCATCCAGCCCTGGCTTAAGCCCCATCTTGGGTTCTCAGCTTTCTTTCCTCCATGATTAGAATGCTTGTCTCGCCCTTATCAGTTGTCCTGATAGTGAGGAACAAGGGCTTTGCTCCCTGTTGACGCACTTGCCAGACATAGCCTGTCAGCCAGAACTTCAGAGGATTCCCCCCAAAAGAAGTGGAGGATGATTATCTGATTGCAGGAATTTTATCTACATGGGACTCAATGTCCTTCAATACTCACATTCTGCCATAAGAATGAACTTCCAGAGCAAGCAGCAGGGTCTGTCTGTCCACCAGGCCTATTACACACTCGGGGCAGATCTACGCCCATTGCAGGCTTCCATGTTTTTCCGTCTGGCTGAGGGAGCTCACTGTGTCTGGCCACGTGGTCAGACACACACTGTCACAGGAAATGGGGATCAGTGCATCCAGAAGGGCAGGAGAGCTATTTGCAAACTGTGGGGCTGTCACAAAGATGGATTAGATAGAGTTATGAACTGGGAATTTATTAGGGACACTGGGAGAAACTTTAGTTCCGGGTAAGGGAGAACTCCGCTTATCTTTGTCTCTTGTGCCATGACTTGCGTGCATAAAGAGCTGAACTATTTGCTAAACTGAGTACAATTGAGTCAGAATCCTCTGAAAAGGTAATAGGTACCTTTAAGAAGGCAGCACACTCCCTTCTCTTTACTTACATTTGCAGAAAAGAAGAGAACTATTTTTACCGGGCTGCTGGATGGAGTGGAGCACGACAGGTAACTTTTAAAAGTCTCTTGCAAACCTGAGGTTCTATGAGGTTCAGTAATCAAATTTCAGTGAAATTTAGCCTGGATATTTCCCCGAAAGTAATTCCTCCTTAGTCTGCCTCAGAGAACTCAGAGAAGAAATACTCTAAACTCAGAGGAGAAATATTTCTCAGTCATTGACAAAGAAGAGAATATACTTATTCTCCTCTAAAAAAAGCCACTAGCACATTTGCTACTTATATCTCTGGAATCCATGGGCTTGAAAGACAGAAAGTTGTGTGAAGTGGGAGGCCCATATAACAACAGAATTTCCCTCTCTGGTGAGAGACCACTTGGAATCTAAAACCTACTTGTTGTTTCTTCAGGCCATCTTTTTCTAACATAGAAAGAAGTTTGATTCCCAATGTAATCCTGTGAAATAGAGACAGAAAAAAAAATGGGAGAAGAAGAACAAAACAGATTTCATCTCAAGAAAAAACAAGTTTCAAATAATTATCAAAATAATTTTTCCATTTTATTTAACAAGATAACTCTGAATGTACACATTTAATTTATGAACATGGTTACAATATTTCTTTCCATCTTCCTTTTAGTCTCGTAATTTCTACAAACATTTGGACATAGATAACAAATAGGATTTGAACAAAAGAAGATGAACGTGCCTCAGCTGATTCAGGGTGACTGTGGTATCAGCTGATTTCCCATATGTGTGGAAGTTGGTTAGCTGGGCACGAGCCTGTCCGCGTCCTCGCTATGATCAGGCCAGGCACTCACAAAACAAGTGCTCATGTGCAACACACGCATGCTGATCACAACAGCCATTCCCTGATGAGGTTATTACTTTATGGATACGTTTCCACACCCAGAAACACCCTTTTATGTGGTTATTGCACAGCATTAGGTACTTTCCTTCCATCTAATGTGTGAATTAAATGTGCTTGTTGGGGGACAAGAAAATGCAGTTACAGTAGTGTTCCTTTTTCACCAGATGGCCAAGGGCCAAGTGTAACCCATTGCGACTCTTTGAAAAGATCAACAATTCTTAAATAGGGCAATGTCCCTTCTGGGCTACAGACATATTATACATTGTTTTGCCACAACACTGCTGGGCTTCATGGGGTGTTAATGAGTTCAGTAAGAAGTAATATGTAAAATTTCTTTCTATGAAAATATCTTTTACTTAAAGAATATAGATTCTAACTAATACCAAAACAATTGCTAATAGTGCTGGGAAAAGTATTTACTGTTAAATTTCCAGGTCAAAAATTATACACAGGCAAAGAATTAGACACTTTGAGGCTGACTTTTTTGAGAATCACTAAATGAACATTTTTTACATTTATAGAGTAGTTGGTCCAATTACAAAGGGATTTATCCAACCAAGTCCTTGAATTGGTGGGCCAAGGAAAGCAACGGATACAGCTGAGGTCGGGGGATGGAGAAGGAAGCACTTAGTTTGGAAATGAAAAAAGCCAGTTAAATACTGAGCAGCAGTCATAGTCCCTCACAGCCTGACAACATTTGTCTCTGATGGAAAAATGACAATGTCAACTCATGGAAGGACATGACAATTTATTGGGTAAATATTTTCTGGAATGCCTACGCTTCAATTAAAGCCAGCATTCAGTTAAAACTGTACTATTTACACATCAGTAAATATGCCAAGGGGCTCACAGCATGCCGGCAAGACACAAATATACAAGATGATGGCAAGCTTATTGCAAGACTCCCTAAAATAATAGGAAATTATGATGCAAAAAGAGAGAATAAAAATACAGGCCAGATATTGTAAAAGAGCTGTAATCTGGGAAAGGCACTACTTGAAAAGCACAGAAGGCTATTTTATCCAAGAGGAAATTACAAACATAAAAATAAAATATTTGGTATTCTACACTATAGTACAAAAATAAATATATCCATCAATAAATAGGAGGACACCTAGAAACTTTTACATGACTATTGTGGTTGTTGGCTGCCCAAGTCTCCCTGTTACAATTCTCCTAGAGAGTTGTTTGGGTTTACCAACTTAAGTGATGATAATTTGGCTATTAACCTGTAAGGAAAAAATACTAGCATGGGATGTAGACAAGGTCTACGATCAGAGAAAACATTAGTGAGCTCTACTTTCCTACAGTTCTGACAACTTTATGGCTTCATATTAACACAGCAACAAACGAGACACGCAGGCATGCTTCAAGAGGCCTGATGAGAGCTGGGAGGGCTCCTCTATTTATGGTTTATGTCCTTTCATTCTCTGATGAGAAGAAAGCAAAAAATAAAAAAGCCACTCGCACATTTGAATAACCAATATGTGGCTTTCTGCACCCACTTTCTATAGGGAAGAAGGAAAAAAGGAAAATGCATGTTTGCACCTGGACTGTAGGAAAAGAAGGAGCATCTGGGATGTGCAGCCTAATTGCAGACAGCCTGGACTTTCCCATGTCTGTCATAGCAGAGTGATTAAAACTGCTTGCAACAAGATTGCTCCAGGAAACTAGTGAACTGGCAGAGGGCACAAGCAGAGTGCTAATAGCAGTGGTGCGCCAGAGCCAGCAAGCGTGGCTCTTGAGAACGACTGTGAAGTTCAGGAATTTTTGCAAGCCGGTTGACATCACTTTGGTACCTTGAAATAGGCCATGGTGGGAGATTTACAAATCAGGGCATATTCACCCTATGACTGCTGGCTGTGAAGCATTTACCAGCTGTCTTATATATTTTAGACAAAATTTTGTTTGATTTTTATCAAACTAGAACTATCTTGTTCAACTGAGGTTTTCCTGTATGTCTATTACAGTGTCCTTTAGGATAAAGACTAGAAGTACCGTAGAGTATATAAGTATACAGTGTGTACCGTGGATGTAAAAGATGCACCACATCCCACTGAGGGCTCTAAGTGTGGCTATCCAAAGCCAGTTACACACACACACACACACACACATGCACACACACGCACGCACGTGCGCGCACACACACGTATACACACCATTGTATATGGAGACTATTCCATAAATGAATGATTCTGAATTGCATGATTGTCTCAAATGTCACTCACTATATGTCCCTGGTGGTCAGAATATCACTTTCTCAGGACAATGAATTCTCCAGGATCTTCCCTCTGTTTGCTCTCAGAATCTGTATACATCTAGATATGCACAGCCGAGGTCCAAATTGGGTAAAATGTCTTTCAAAATGACTTCCCTTGACTCTGCTTTCAGTGTAATATGAGTTTATAATGCCAGGAGTTATGTGAAAGGGAGGCTGATGGTTTCTCAGGGTAAAAATCCTGCCAGACTTCTCCAGGAAGCATTCAATAGGGTGAGTGGGGACAATGTACTAGAAATCACATTCCTGATTCTAACGTGAACCATCTGTGTCTTCTGTCTGGAGGTGTCATAAGTTTGAGAACTGCACTGCTCTGGTTCTTCCTGCACAAAACCCATGATCCCTCACAGCGGGTAGGAAGGGGCTAAGACCACAGCCAGAGTCTCATTGTCCTTCCCACTGGCCAACTGCTGGCTGACCCAGTGAATCATTCCTGTCAATACTTCCCAGTCCCTTAGTCCTGGCCAGTTCCAAAGTGGGAAGACTGCAGAATGGAGAGGCTATAGGGTTTCTACCATGGAGCAAGCCTGATTTCAAAATTCAGGCTTAGCTTAAGTCATTTGCTCGTGTGTCTATTTATTCATTAGTTAAGTGGATCCATTTGGACTTTCATTTTCTTTTCCTTATACTTAAGAATACTTCACGAACAAACCATTTCATAAAGGATATTGTTAAAAGCCAATCAAATTAAATGTCAGGAGGAAACTAGATATTAGAGTGCTAACTTCATTCATCTTAAAAGAAATGCTTTTAGGTGTCCCTCCAGGTCACAGCAGAAACAATGAAGTCAAGGGACATAGGAATGGGAAAAGGACATGAGGTTCTGAGGCAAAGAAGGAAAAGGGAAGGAAAAAGGTGGGCAGAACAAATGTAGAGTTCAGAGGCAAGAGAGAAATGTTAAGAATAGAAGAAAAATATTAAGTGAAGAGTCCAACAGACAGATCCCTTCTGATTTTTCTCCTCTTGTTCTTTGAAAATTTTATTTCATCCAAAAGATTTAATTCTCCAATTAGAACTGCTTATAATGTCACAGGCACATCCTAGGGTAACATCTAGATTTTCTTCCCCTCCTCCCCTAGGTGCCCCCACCCACCATCTCTACCCTCTGCAGCAGTGAAGTCCAACATTGGCCTTGCTTTCCTCTTATCTCAGAAACAGATGTCACCCTGATGCCACACTGTTTTCCTTCATTGACCAGGCACTGTCCTCTAGAGCATGTTGATACCCCCATGAGTTTACTCCTTGCTATTGTGCTTTAAGGCCATCACCTCTTGAACCCATTTGGTTTCTGCATCAAATAACCCTCTCCTCTAACATACAACATCCTTTACCAGACCCTGCTGCTCTGAGCAATGGCAGAAATTCAACTGATGAAAGCTTCATCTACATTCTCAATGGCATTTAGGAAATGTAGTACTTCCTAGGATGGTTAAATTCCTGGTGCAAATTATCTTGACATAAATCCTACTCAGAGAAGAGGTGACCGAGGACGTACCATTGGCTTTTGATATATACACATTTGATTGAGTTGTGCACATGTGTGAGTCTAATCTACCTCTATAGAACCAAAAGAATTTTATGTTTATCTATGTACACATATACATACACAAATATCTATCTTCTGATACTATATTTCTGTTTAGGGGTTCCTGTTTTCAAATTGACATAGAAGACAAGTAGTAGGGGCTTGCCACTTGCCGTTAAAGGTGGCTTTGCCAGGAAATGGCAAGTCCAGAGAAAACCAGACTGGAAGAAACAAGACTGTATAACATAATAAGCATTTCCTACAACAAATTCACCTGTTCATTTCCCTAGGGCAGTAAGCCTCTATGATCTGTACACCCTTATTAAATAATCTTATTAAATAGGGACACAAAATATACACATATACGGTTATTAAATAAGCAACAAACTCCTTTTCTATCTGCAGCCACACTCAGCGACAGCCATGCCTTCATATTTAAACTTGTAGGTGACAACACCTTTGTCTAAATAGAGGATGGAGATGGGCTCTAGCTTGGTGGGCACACAGCAGGCTTTGGAAGCCTTTTGGGAATTCTTGAGGTGGACCAAGGCCTGGATAATTGCATGTTTTGTAGGTGTGAGATGCTCTGCCAGGGGATAGTTGCAAACACCACGGCATTCATAGGCTTCATATCCAGGCGGGGCGATGATCCAAGAGTCCCAACCAATCTCCTTGAAGTCGATGTAGAGCGGGGTCCTCTTGCAGTAGTTTCCTTTGGCATTCCTTCTGATGCGGGCAGTGGAGTCATAGATGATGTTTGATCTCATCTGCAGCAAAGCCTCCTCGCCCGGTCCACTGGAATAACCATCAAGGCCCAGATTGTCCAGCTCCAGAAGTTGCTCATGGGTGATCATTTCACTCAGTTCCTCTTTCCGTTCCTTCTCACTGCTTTGGTCGTCAGAAAACACGACAAGCAAAGGGACATGCTTATTCCGGGCACTGGTGTCTATTTCCAGTTGCCCCCTGCCAGTGCCCTCAGTTTCGTCATGTCTGCTCTCGATGTGGACTTCCAGCTGGTGGGTGGATGAGCCTGACTGTTGCCAACGTCTGATGGCACTGGTGACATCAAAAGTCTCCCATTCACTGTTGGTTCCATAGATCTTCTCTGACACCAAGATCATCATGTTTCTTTCACCCTCATTGTCCTCTTTGCCTTCAAGTATTTCAAAAATGGTAATTTTCCGGTCCACTCCATCATATATCATGCGATCTCTTTGCACCAGTGTGTACAACCGGAGTTCCGCCATGATGACCTCTTCATGGTGAGGGATGGACACATTGAAGAGAAGAGGGTATTTTCTGAGCCCATTAAAATTGGCTGGTTGGGAAAACACATCTAAAAAAAAAAATGAAATTTGCAGTATGTTACAGAGAAAAACAGACACTTATTTATGTCATTAAAGGGCCTGTCCATGAAGGAAGTTTGATACAGAGAAAATGAGGGGTTGTAAAAGAAAATAAACACAATATTAGCATTCTTTGACACAGAGAATACTGAGTCAATGGTAGAATGTTAAACTGAGTTCGGCTGCCAAGACTAACAAGGAAAATGGCAACTTAATGAATGGTGGAAACCTCACCCAGCCTTGCTCGTGTAGTTTGTCAGCCACAGAATTAAAGAACTGGGAGGACCTTGGAGATTGTGTGGGCAAGCCCCCAATTTTTCTAACCAGTAAAGAGCTAGCAAATGAAACATGTGGTGGTGGTTCCCTTGAAGCTTTTTGGGGATAAGGGTCTCATCATTGGTTATATATACATTTGTAATGGATGGATATCTCCACATAGTTAGTGGGGCACTGGTCTTCCTGAAGACCCCCATCTAGACCAGGGGTTGATAAATGATAGCCCATGGGCCACCAGTTTTTGGAAGCAAAGTTTTTGGAACACAGCTTCACCCATCTGTTTCTGTATTATCTGTGATGACTTGTACTACAATGGCATAAGTACTCATAAGACAGAAATGGGGTTCATAAAACCTAGAATATGTACTATATGTCTGGCCCTTTACCAAAAAGTTTGCTAACCCCTGCCTGAAAAGGTCAAGAAGATAGCCAGAAACCGGTGGGAGTGGGGGTGGGGGTCACAGCAGTTGATTTTGGATATGTTGTCTTTGACAAGGAGAAATGAGGGAAATGAACGCTGGGGATAGATTGGTTGCCTTAGTCTTATAACCCTAGGACCTGGCATGGGGTTTAGCACACACAAATCACTCAAGAATACTTACTGAAATAAATTTTTAAAGGTCCTTTAGTCTTAGAAGCACATCTCCAAATATTGTCAGGTTGACTCTCTAAGAATTTTATAGGAATCCAAAACTCCTGTATTCTTGCCCCAGGTAATACACTTCTAAAAGGAATCCCTGAGGGCCTTTGTCATCAAAGGGTTCCATGACACCAAAGAGGTTAAGGACCACCCATTGAGGGGTTCTCTACCGTCTTTAGCAACATTTTCCCAACTGTATACCCAATTCATGAATTTAATATTTTTATTTAACTTGGTCTGTTTATTTTATACTTCCTACCTCTTTTAGACTTGTCCTAAGCAATGGCATTTATATAATGACAGGTTTGAGGTGATACGGGGATTTTTTTTCTAATTCACAATAATAAAAATGTGTAATGATTTCACATGATTTATAGCTTCCTCTAGATATGGCCTAAGGTCATTGTATTCTCTGCCAGTGGGAAATGTTGGTTGATGGCAAGAATTTAAACTCTCCAGTATGGCTCTCAAAACCAGCTATAACCAGGTCTAAACCTCTTAATCCAGTCATTACTTTTATTTATCCTCTCCAGTGATGAAACATTGTAACTGTTCCACTGATCTTTGTTGAAAGATGAAATAAAGTATAAGCCCTCCTATTTAAAGTAGACCGATATCTTCATCATTTGCCAAAACAACCCTTTACTGTACACTGCACCTTTGGAGAGGCTCTTCTGACCCTGGGGAAGCCCCACCCCCTCATCTGCACCCATGCAGTCTGTGACTCCCCCTGGTGGGACCTTCCCTTCCTCACCTCCTATCTGGACATTCACGCCCCTCGGAATCACTTGAGCGCTCACTCTCTATGTCTCCTTTGACTTTTGCCATTTACATCCTTGTATTTTTTTTTTTTTTATGAAAAGATCTTTTATGAAAGGATCTTCCCAACTAGGCTGTCACCATGCTGGCAGGTACCACATGTTAAACCCTACTTTATACCTACAATCGGCTATGACGCCTTAGAGGCTACTCTTTAAACACATTGAGTAATTGGTGATTCTGGGCATCAGATCAAGCTGTTTTATAACATATGCCCTTATTTCATCAAGTAGATTGGGAGTTCTCCCCCATTTATAAGAATGGAGGAGATGATTCCCCTTGGACAGGGAACATGTGAAGACCAAAAATAGGGGAGTAGACTGGTTGTTTGACCCACGAGGAAAGTGCAGAATGAAGGCTTGTATAGTGAGAGGGAAGCGCTAGAAAGGAGCACTGGAAAACTTTTGGTGGTGATGAATATGTTCACTGTCTTGATTGTAATGACGGTTTCAATGGCTGTTTACACATGTCAAAACCTATCAAATTGCCCTGACCGGTGTGGCTTAGTTGGTTGGAGCATCATCCCACAACCTAAAAGTTTCAGGTTTGACTCCTAGTCAGGGTACATACATAGGTTGCAGGTTCAGTCCGCAGTCTGGGCGCATCCGATCCCTGCTCGGGTTACCTATGGGAGGCAACTAATCAATGCTTCTCTCTCGCATGGATGTTTCTCTCTCTCCCTTCCTCTCTCTCTTCCTCTCTAAAAAAGCAACCAAAACATGTCCTCGAGTGCGGATAAAAAAAAATCTATCAAATTATATATACTGTAAATATGTGCAGTTTATTGTATATCAATTATATTTCAATAAAGCTGTTTAAAAATAAGTTCACTGTGCATTTGCAAACATAGTAATAGGGGGAGTAGTTACGTTTCTGAGCAAATTTCTTATTCCAGGTGCTCTGCAAGCATGGTTTTATTTAGCAGTGCAGGCATTGCTACTCTGTTCATTTTACACCAGAAGAAATGGAATCTCAAGGCAGAGAAGTGACTTCCCCCAGATGACAAGGTTAGGTCACAGCAGTGGCAGGAATACACGTAGTGCTTTTTCCACCTTGGAGGTGGCAATTGTTTCCCTCTGATTAGTTAGTTAGGGAGGGACTGGGGGATTTGTTTTGTTTTGTGTTGTTTTGTTTTGTTGGACTTTGTCTCCTCCTAGGAAGCTGCACTGAGCAGACCCAAAGGGTCACCAGAGAGACAACAGCAGCTGACAGGACAAACCCAGTGCAAAATTCGTGTCCTGGGGGCTGCACATTTCCTCCTGCAGACTGGCAGAGGTACCTGAGTTGTCCAAGGAGAGATGCTCCTGCCCTCAATGACCTCCAGTAATGAGAAAGAAGCTCTGCAAACTCCACTTCTGGACCTGGGTTATCCAAATCCACTACGGGAGAAGCGAGAACTGGAAAACTCCAGTTTCCTCGGAGGATGCGAGCATTTTTCCACTCATACCCCGAGCCGGGCACCTAGGGCTCAGGGCTCAGAAACATTAGGAAGGAAAGTCTCCCACGGGGGGAGACTGTTCATTTTCAATTCAGACTCCCCTTCAAAGAAATCTTCACTTTCATCTTGCCTTTTCCATAATGTTATTAAATGTTGCTAAATAATATATCTGTTACTAAATATTAGAATTTTTGGTCTGTCAACTAAATTTTTAAGGCAAATGGTATCTTCAGGACTGAGTAACACCTATTCAACATTTTCTGTAATGCCTAGAATCTAAGGAACTAGTCAGAAATAACTCATATTTGTTCAGCACTTCATAGCAAACCAAACATTTCTTTCTTAGAACCTCTTTTGAATTACTCGATTGTATTATATAGCTATATTATCCCCAATTTACAGATGAGGAAATTGAGGTTCAGAGAAACTAAACTCATTATTCACAATTACGAAGTCAACCTGCTCTCAGAATTCCAAATTCTGAGCTATTTCTTTGACACCACCTTTCTTCTTTTAAGAATGTCTGGCCAACATTGATCTAAAACCCTTTTGTGTACCTGATTAATGACTATAAAAGTATAATTAATGAATTAGTTTCTTTGGACTTACAGTTTTTAACCATAGATACTGGTTTTTTCTTTTCCTTTTTTTTTTTTTTTTTTTTTTGCCTACTAACACCATAATAAACAAAGGATTAACTTTCTAGTTCATTAGATTTAGTTACTGAATAATGATCTGGGAAGAAAAAACACTTTCTCATTGATATTTAAAGATTGTGCATTACTCTCCATAAAGACATAGCTATAAGCTGCATCATTACCTGGGCCATGCTTACTTCCTGAACTATAAACAGTGCTTCAAGGATATACATGTCACATCAAATGCAACAAAATTTTAGGAAGACCCTCTAATATAAGTTTCCATCTTGTTTGAATAAGGTCACAAAAGGGAAACTCATCCAAAGTTTTAGCAAAACACAAATCACAACTTTCTGGTTTGTGTCTATTTTCGTAATTTTCATTCTAAGCAGAAGTTGAAAAGTTTTGCAATCAATCAAAAACCAACTAAGGCCTCTCTGGAAAACCAACAATAAAGGTGTAATACTAAGCCAACATTAATTTTTTTGTATTACTTGCTGTCAAAATTTAAAAAATTTTAAAGACCCAATTATAATGTCGAAATGGTAGACAGTTTATGACTTCAAATTAAAAGATATTCTTTAGTACCTTATAAAACCCTTTGGAAAATAAGCATTAAAATGGTATAGGCCATAACGTGTGTTGCTTTGTGTATCTGTGTACACACCCCTTTTACCTATATTATTCCCATGTCTTATAAATTTACTTGTCACTTCTTGAGAAAACACCCAAGCCAAATTTCATCAATAAAATGTAAACTTACCTTCATTTTTGAAACTCCTAATGATATTGGCAGATGGCATGGAGGTGCGGTCCGTTGCAAATTTGTTGTAGAGTTCCAACATGTACTCTGGAGGGTCAACCTTGGCTGAATCCTGCATAGGGATGTCAGACAGGTTCAACGTCTTGAGAAACTCATTCTTCATGCTCTGCAGCAGTGTGTCGAAGTCAACACCATCTTGCTCTGAGAAGACATCATCGAAGAGGGGCATATCTTCTTCCAGAGGCGACTGCTCCAGGCTCATGATGGGGCTGCCAGAAACAGAGTGAGCCACCAGGCAGAGGAGAGCGCACAGCTGCAGGGCCAGAGGACCCATGACTCTGCTCGAGCCCCCAGACCAACCCAGGAAGGTTTAGCTCTCCTGGGCTCTAAGTGGCAGTTTTATCTTGCGGAGCTGAGAGTAAATGTCTCCTGTCACTGGAGACAAGTTTGGAAACTCTTCCTCTCTCTCCCTCCCCCTACCATTCTTCCTCTTCCCCCAAAAGTCAGGTTGCAGTAATTGGATAACAAAATCCCCTATAGGGGCCTAGCCTTTCTTATCTCTCTAGTGTAAACTTGCGCACCAGATTTTGTTGCTATCTCGCAATCCTTTTTTCTTTTAATGAGCATTTTGTAAACATTTTCACATTCTAACACTGGCTGAGAGGACACTTTTCTCCTTGCAAAAGCTCTGCTTCTCTTCCTTTCAATTCACTTCCTTTTGGCAAGAATGCCTAAAGTTTGCTTTCACGCAGTTCAGTTTCACACATGAATGTAATAAATACTAAGAATCAACACAGTGCACATCAATGGCAATATGTATTAATTTGAGTAATGGGGCTTTCATCCTCACATAAACATTTTTAAGAAAGACTAAATATCCAAAATCTCCAAGTTAAGGTAATAGATATAAATGAATTTATATAAATTTTTAGAATCTTATGCATTAGCAATAGGAAAATATAAGCTTCACAATCAATAGCCATTTTTTTTCTTTTGGTACAGATTTGACCTGACTAAAATGGCTTTTGAGAAACAGAAACAGTGCTATATTATAAAAGTAACCAAAATTTATTAGATGCTTTTCTACAGGCGTTGTGCTAAGTGTATCACCTAATGTGTTCCTGTAATAACCTTATTATCCACATTGTATATATGGGTCACTACGGTTCAATAGCTTTCCAGAGGTCACAAAGCTGCAAAGTGACATAGACAGGAATTGAACCCAGGGAGTCTGACTCTTATTTAAAAAATGAAACAGTCGGACTTTTGAACCAGCGTTCCCTCTGACTGGGGCATGAGCAGCGATACAGAAAGACTAACTAAGCCCTGGCCCAGCTCTTCCCAGAAAGTCCACAGTCAGCAGGCAGGCAACAATTTGTAAGTCCTTCACCCATGCAGTGACTTATTAACGTGACCCAATCCCTGCCAAATCTATCTTTATGGCTCAATCAAATTGATTATTAAGTGGCTCCAGTAAAAGCTTGGCACATAACATTATTAGGCAAATGAAAAATGACAAATGCCATGGTCTGAAACACTTTGTTTATCCGGTTTAGAAAAGACAAATCAAGTTCTTCTCACTTTCCAGCCCCAAACAGTGGTGGCAGCAGCATAGCCTGGTCAGGATGGTCCTGTGGACGACTTTGGCAGTGAGGGGGGTCTTGCCACTGAGCAGGTGGGGCTGATGGTGTCTCCCTGACTTGCCAAGTGCACCCTCTGTGTGCTTACTCAGGTGCCCTGGCACTATGTCCAGAGGGCTGTGTCTAGATAGTGGATACACTGGCATAGCCTAAATTTCTGAGTTAAATTTTCCTGTATTTACCCCAATAAGTTAGTTATAATAACTTCACCTTCCCCCCCACCCCGGGCTCCTAAGTTTAATGCTCATCTTTTGATTCTTTCTTCTCTTAAAATGTAAAATTTTGCAGCCATTTTTTTTTTGAATTGCCATAGAAAGAACAGAATTTGGAGGAGAAACCTCTCTTCAAAATTGTCCATTTGTTTAGTAGTTGTTAATTTTGCTTCATTGCTCCATTTCAGTGGAAACTTCTGCTCTTACATTAAAAAGACAACTATATACTGAAAATATATTATACCCCAAACAGGTCCAGTAGTGGGTGAGTCCAAGCGCCGGACCACATCCTGCGGGTGGTGCGTTTTAGCATGAGTTTTCTGACAGCATGCCAGGAAGGCTCCTATATCATGCCCTGCATCAAAACAAGCCCCGTTTATCTTCACACACACCGATGTCAACGCACACTCCAAATGTCTAAATGGCAGGCATCTGCGTGTAACTGCCCCAGGACAGCAAAGTAAGTGGCGGTACTTATAACCTGGGTGCGCTGGTTTCAAAGGCCAGGAGGAGAGATGGGCATCCCACTTGCAGAGTTCTAGTTCTTTACTTTCTCAGGGGTAAGACGTGCAACTGACGTATCACTCGCTGCCTTGTTCTTTGTGCCAGAGTAACTATGGGGTTAAATGGTAAAGGTTTCCGAATGGTGAATGTTTATATTTAAGGCTGATTGAAAGATAGAACAGGAAAATGTCCATAACCACATCTCAAAGCCTGTGACTTCCTGAACTGCAAGGTCCTTAAGCCTCTCATCCCTGCTGGGGAAGATGAGGAAGGAGATTGGGCTTCGTGCATGGAGGAAGGGGACGTGAGCTTCTTCCCTCTTCTAGGCCGGGGAGAGCTTATCATTTAGCTACACAATCTCATTATCCCTATAATTTTCAGTGAAGCTGTCCCTGATGACTCTTATTTGACTCTAAAAGGTCCAAATATCTCTGCATGCCTTCACTACTTTGATTTTTCTGAACGCCATCTTTTATTTGCAGTGATCTCCTTATTTTGGATCCCACTGCTTTCCGATCCCACTGCAAAATGTTCCAGAGTCTCTGCTTTATGGAGTTTTGGGCCAAGTTTTAAGGCTAGTTTCAAAAACTGTACAAATTTGAGGGATCACTGAATTTCACTGGTCTCCCAAAGGGATCTATGGTCCAGACAAGGTGAGACCCCTCAGACAATAGCCGTATGAATTGTGCTGTTTCCTGTGAGTAGTGCGCAGACCCTGGATCCATGTAATCAGTAAAGCTCCGACTGACAAGAGGTCAGTGAAGGTAGGAGGTTTCTCAACATGACTCCAGGTTCTTGAAACACCCTTCACCTTGGACTCCACTTCAGAATCTGCCTACTCAGAAATTTTCAGGACTTTGGGGTATACCAGCTACAAAACAGGTCCCAGCCAGTCAGAATAGATCCAAGCTGTAGTGCCAGAGCCAGATCCCACAGGCCCCAAACTTAACCTGTGAAGGTTTGGACCCTGAGGAAGCGGGATTCTGAGAGACGGGCTCGGGCAGTAGCCAGTTACAGACTTGCATGGTAATATTTTGATATTTTAGCACTACACAGTGCTGTTGTACTATGTATTACAGGTGACTATAAGGTCAGACTAAAATTCCTAAGCTAGAGCTTTGCAAGCTACATTCATTGGAACTTACAAATTCAATATGAGGACAAATAGTGTGCACTGGTTATTCCCTTGACTGCTGCCAGAATCTACTCTCTGTCTGTCCCCTTGTTCTTCACTGTACTCAGACCTAGGAAACCATTGGGGTGGGGCGAGATTTGCCCCTAGGATGAGTCAGGGATCCCTGCTGTTCTCTGATACCATCTACCCCAGCACTTGCATCTAGGATTAGAATTTTCCTTGGCAGTGGCATTTCTCATCAACTCCATACTCTAGAGTCCACGTTTTCACTGGGGGAAATGTTTCCTTGCCTCCAGTGACCCTGCAGCCTTTAGGTTGCTGCTTACCCAAGGCTCATCGGTCTGCCTAGTGGCTCCCACACACCAACACACAGAGGCCATCTCCTCGACTCAGTTCAGCTCCTCCAGTAAAGTGATTTAAAGAGTCCCTAAGCTCACTCCTTCGGTAACCTTTCACATGAGCTCTTCATAGTCTAATAAGGCCTATACTGTGAATAATCATCCATAATTAGGCTGGCAACCAAAAAATGTGATGTCTTTGAAGGGTATTATGTTCAACAAGATTTCTTGTGTGTACCTACTTTGTGTCAAGTACTGTCCAAAACAGACCAAATCCCTGGTCTTGTGGAGTTTACTTTCCAGTTGGATGGAGAGAGAATAAACAAATATACAAATAAAATGAGGTGCCTGTTGGGTGGTGATAAATACAGTGAAAAAAAAGAAGCCAAAGTAAGCAGATAGGAAACGTCATGGGAAGTGGTTGCTATTTCATTGTCAAGGCCAGAAAAGTCCTCCCTGGTGGAGGTTAAGGAGGTCCCTGGGCCCATGCTGGAAGGGCATTGCAGCAGAGGGAACAGCCTATGTGAAGGCTCGGAAGTGACAGCATACTTGGGAGGCTTAAGCATCAGCCAGGTCAGGATAGGTGTAGAAAATCAAGAAAAGGGGAGAGTCACAGGAAATGAGGTCCAAGAGTAAGTGCAGCCTGGACCAATTAGGAGGTAATGAACATTTTTTTTTTAGTCATACTATGCAAATGCACAACTTTGCTGCTTGTTTTTTTTTTTTTTTTCTCTGAACATTCCAGCTTAAGGGTTTTTAATGTTGTCCCATAATCTTCACAACCATTAATTATAGTAATTGCCTAATTCCACTGGATGGCTGTCCCATAACCTCGTAAGAGGATTTTTAAAGTAGTAAAGAAATACTAACAATTCTGTTGAAATGTAAAGACATTGGATTTTTAGATTTGAAATACAAGTGCCAACATTTGCTAACAAAACGTGTATTTGCTTACTTAAAATGTGGGTCAGAGAAAGAAAAAAAGCAGAATGGTCAAATACCATTTATTCTCTGTAAAATAACAGTGGTCTCAGAAATAAATGGACATAGTCTGTACCACATAGCCTCTTGCCTGGATTGAGGAAACAGGTTTCTAACTGGGTCCCTGCCTCTGCAACCACCTCCTAACAGTCTATCTCAGCATGACAGTCAGATCCTAGAGGAAAAGACAAAGTCCTGCAAAAGTCCTGGGATCCCTCCGTTACCTCTCTGATATCATGGACACTTGTTAACCCCACTCCAGCCCTACGGCCTCCTTCCTATTTCTTAAACATCCCACCTTGGGACTTTACTTCAGCTGTTCTCTCCACCTGAAACAATCTTCCCCTGATAGTCCACATGGTCACTGGTCACTCTCAACCGCTTCTAGTCATTGCTCAGAATTAACCTCCTCAATGGAACCTGCCCCGACCCCTCTATTCAAAATGGTGGTCCATCAGGCAACTCTGAACCTACCTGCTCTGCTCTAGCATTTACCTATCACCTCCCAACTTAAGATACAATTTATTAATACAGCATGCTCCTTGTTTTCTGCCTGTCTCTTTCTGCCATCTCTCTCACTCCCTAACTAGAGTATGCGTTGCCCAATGGCAGGGACCTTAGTTTTGCTTACTGATATATCCTAAATGCCAAGGGCTTGGCACATAGTAGTTAATAAACAACCATTGAAGGAATAGATGATAGCAAACAACTAAATGTTTTCATCTTGAGATTACTTATAGTAATATCATAAAGGCCTAAATGCCATTTAAAATGACTATCCATTATGAAAGTATGCATGCATTTCTTCCGAGACGCACTATATATCTAGATTGGTTTATATACCATCATATGCACTATTCATCTAAAAATTTGCAAAGAATTAATTTATCATTCTTCTACAATTTTATTATGTAATGTACCACATACACAAAATATTTATATAAAGTATATACAAACTTTTGAAGACAATAATAAAACAGACACAACCAGGTACCAAAGACCAGTACCTTTAAAACCTCCAGGTCAACCATTCCCAATTTATCTCCTTCTCACCAACAGAGGTAGCTAGTAGACAATTTTCTGATAATCAATCTGTTACATATTTATGATTTTACTACATACAAACACATCCCTAAAGGTATATAGTTTAGTTGTGCCTATTTTTATATATAAATGAAATCATGCTATATGTTTTCTAGCTTTTTTGCACTTAACAGAATGTTTTTGGATGCACACGTGTTGATGCATGTAGCTGTAGTTCATTGATTTTCACTGTTTTAAAAATATATAATATATATATATATTTGTTACACTGCTGATAGACACTTGCATTATTTCTTTTTCCCCATTATATAGAGTGTGTTGTGAATACTCTTATAGCCAAATTGTTTTCCCAGATGATTTTCCCAATTCTGTCCTTCCCAGCAGGAGTTCTTATTGTTTCACATCCTTGCCGACACCTGTGTTGGTTGCCTTTGGGGACTCTGATGGAGGCTTGGAGGCTCTTTCTTCGCTGCTCTCCCCATTCATTCCTGGGATCTGCAACACAGCGTGAGATGGACTTCAGGACAAAAGGATAAAGAAGAGCTGAATTTGTAAAAACAATTTGGAACCTTTATCTAAGTCATATAAAGGCCCTTGGGAGAAGGCCTGGGAGCAAGGCTCCTTTCATCCTAAGAACTAGCACCTCATATGAGAACAAGAAGATAAATTATTATCCTCTCCCTCTTAGCTCAAAAAGTGGGGTGGTGGGGGAGACAGTCCACATTTAGAAAAAGTATGTAAATTAATATTATCTGTCAAATTCCAAAGTAACGAAGTATTGTTATTGTTATTAATTATTATTATTAGCTTCACAAAAAGCTTCACCTAGAGTTCCTTGGGATAGTGAGTTCCCAAGTTACATTTTAAATGAAGTTTGTTATACTTAACCTCCTGTTAGAAATACATTTGTTCATAGAGTGAGGCAAGCTTCACAGGTTGCAGGAGATTACATTATTTCTATTTTTAAAAACATTTTCATAGTTCTTTAAATCTAACAAAAAAATTTTTGGCATGTGTTTCTTAAGTAGTAAATGCTAAAAATGACAATGCCCGCTGATTTAGGATATCCTTGGAGTGGAATGGACTGTCCCTCAACGTGCTCTTAGAATCACTAGAGGTGTTTGACAGCTGTGCTAAGCAACCGTGCAGAGTGCAAAGACAAAGATGTAAACCCAGCCAGGGCGTTCTGCCACCACACTGAGATAAGTCAAGCCCTTTAACACCAGAGGCTGCTAAGGGTTTATTCCACACTCTCAGCAAGATAAGCTGCCATTCATGCCTCACAAGACACTCAGATCTGGAAAGCAGCTCAGAGGAAAAACTAAGAGACATGAATAAGTACAATTATTTTTCAGTCAATGAAATGAGTAGTTTTCAAGTTGTTTTGACTCTTGTTCCATGAGGAGCCATGGAGAGCATGTATTCCTGGGCTTCCTGAGAAGGACTATGTGGAAAAGCAATAACCCCAGCCCTGACCGGTGTGACTCCGTCGGTTGAGCATTGCCTGGCAAAGCGAAAGTCGCCTGTTTGATTCCGGTCAGGGGTGCAGGCCGGCCCCTGGCTGGGGCATGTGGGAGAGTCAACTGATCGATGTTTCTTTTTATATCTTTTTTCCCTCTTTCCTTTCCCTCACTCTAAAAATAAATAAATAAAATTTTAAGAAAAGAAAAATGAATAGCATCAGGGTCTTACACTGAGTCCCTCGCAGAGCCAGCCATCTTGCATGTGTTATCTGAGCCCTGCTATCTAAGGTGGCATTTTGAGTCCTCATTTTACAGATGAAATTGAGGTTCAAAAGGTTAAATGAATCTCCCCAATGTCACATGCCGGGGAACTTGGATTCATACTCACCTTCTTGTCACCGCTACCTCCGATTTGTCCGAACAACTTTTGATACGTTACTTACTAGTCCATAGAGTTGGACTTTGAGAAGGTGGAGAGGGCGTGATGGAAGACTTTGCTTGATTATACACTTCTCTGCACTGGTGTTAGTGTGGTTTTCCCAAAAGCCGAATGAATCCTCTAATATTTTTTAATTTCCTGGGACAGTTCCAATTTCAACTGCTCTGTCCTGTTTCTCCAGAAGTATAGGCAAAACATGAATCTCTTTTCTTTTTTTATTTTAAAAAAAATATGGTCACCTCTCTGTAGAATTCATTGTACACACACTTTAAAAGAACAACACACATCCCCTCTTCGAGTCATTACCACCAAGACCTTATTTAGAGCTACAAGGTCAAGACAAGCCACCCCCATGATATTATTGAACTTGGAAAGTGACTATGACAAGATGATGAATAACTAGAAGAAAAATACACATGGTTTTATTTAAAAAAAAAAGATTTATTTCAGCCATATCAGTCTGTGAAAGTCAGTGTCATGGTCTGAGAATGTATAACCATACAGAATGTTACAAAAGTAACCCCTTGCTCCCCAGTTTCATGACCCACTGAGGCATATCCTAACACTTAGAATCGTTGACTCTCAAAGTTGGAAAGGACACTGGCAGTCAACCCAGTTGACCTCAGACAGTCTGCAGGAAGAGAGAAGGATGGAGAGAGAAATAACTGAGACCGGCCTTATCAGTGGGCAGCCACTTTCTCTGACTACTTTCACTTGACAAGTTCAGAAGGTTGCATGCCAGAAGGGCTTCTTGGAGAAGGTCTTCCGTATCAGAGCGATAGCCTGAGTGTGTTGTGACAGAACTGCTGGTGAACGTCATACATTTCTTTGTGAAATCAGAGTCTGCATGTAACCCGTCTTCATTAATGCTGTGCATAGAACAAAGAGAAGAGGAAACCTGAAGCCAGGGATAATCTTTGGTTTTAGGTAATGTGGAAATGGCAGATCTAATTACTGAGTCGAGCTTCTGGCTTCTAAACAGAAAGGGGTGGGGAGTTCTGCCTTAAAAGGCTTGGTTGAGTCCCCCCCTCCCCCCAAAACAACCTTTTTTTCTTTCTTCTCTTTAGTGGAAAAAGGTCAGGTGACAGAGTCAAGTTTCAATTTAATCATATGAGGACATAAGACAACAATTCTCTTTAAGCAATCCTTATAAAGCAATGTGAATATATAACTGAAAAATGACAGCGTGAATTTTAGATACACGTCTTCAATTAAGCTTGTTCTGATGCAATTCGCATTGTGTGGAAGTCCAGGAGAATAAAGCCATTTATGTGGTCTTCCACACGCCCACCAAAATTATTATCGGTGAATTATCTATCAAGGTTTTGCGTTTAGGATTATTGGTTAATTACCTCTGCAGATTTTGTGCATTTAGGATTGATAACAGAACATAAAAGAATTCTAGTTGAGGATAACATTAGAATTCTTTAAATAGCCCAACAGACAACCAAATGGAGTTTGGATAGCTGATTAATAAGAAAATGTTAAGACTTGTTTTAAGGTGATTTCTTCAGTCCCCTGATTTTGCCACTCTTGCAACACAAGTCATTGGCTCAGCTAAGGTGTGAGACCCAAATGAACTCTGTAATAAAGCCAAATGCCCAAATTTGTGATCAAAAGAACTCCAAAATGTTCATCCCCACGCTGTCATTCCAGGCACAGGAATGGCCACTCTCTGTTGCATGGTTGACATACTTGTGAGTTGTGTCAGCTTCGTTGAGATAAGGTTAGAATGCCTGTCTTCTTGAACACCACAGACATTTGAGAGGGGAGGCTGTGTTTTATTCATTTACCCCTACAACCTAGTATGAAACTTGACACACAGTACATGCCCAATGAATCAATAAACAAAGGAGCACATTTGTGATCAATGTTATTGCATATTTCTCTGCTTTGAGTTTTATATATTATTATACAGAGAATTAAGCATGGAAATGTTCAAAGGAATCTACACTTAAATTAAGGATACTAAGCTTCATAAATGTCCCAGCGTTCTTCCAAACTTCTGGTGCATTTTAATTCCTAAGTGCACTTACATCTCTTGCCTCTTGCCATGCACCTGCTGTCCCACATCACAGCCACCTACTCTCCTTCCTCAGGAATCTCTTTGAAAATATTAAAATTCCCAGTGACTATTTCTCTGTAGAATACAGGCCAGGGAATACTGGCCAGGGTTTAACTCATGAGAATCCTGGTTCTCCCAGTGTCTGATGAGACAAGAAGGGTCTGGGCATCATTCCATTAGGAGGGCATATCCTTCCCAACCCACCTTCTGGATGAAGGTCTCTAGACCCCTTCTTTTTTTTGACTGTTTTCTCTAGGGTTGTTTTTTCTTCTAAACTGGGTTGAAGTGTGGTCCTCAAGGAAAGAGAAGAGGAGACTGTTGTTGCCCTTGGGTTTTAAACTTTGAACTTGCTTATGGCAAAAAAAAGAAGTGTTCCTCTGCCTGGTCCAGTCCAGCTCATCAGGAGACTATATTGGATTTGGGGAAAAAATCTTCATAGAAATAACATTATTCTGTCTGCAGCATCCTCCTGCTATGTAAGTGTCGCTTTCTGGAACTTGTGGTGGTGATATCAGGCAGCTCTTTGAGGAATCAGGAATCTTGAGCCCCAGCCAGAGGCAACTTATCACGGCTAATAATTCATCATTCACCACCACCACTAGAACAAATGTTTATTAAGCACCTGCACTCTGTAGTGCACAGTGGCACTACGCTGGCAAAGAAAGGCCCGCTCTGGCAACACTAACAGACATAATAATAACAATAAAAAGCTACCATATATTCAGTCCTTACTCTGTGCCAAGTACTGAGCCCCATGATTTCTGCTTATTACCTCACCTAATTCTCTGCCAAACCCCATGACGTAGGTGCTGTCATCATCTCCATTCTACAGGTGAAGATGCAAGACAGAGAGCCAGGGAGAAGATCCAAGACTGACAATCCCAGAGTCCAGTCATTCACTTCAACACTTTCCCACATTCCCAAGAGGAGTTGATTCGATGAAGTAACAGGGTGGCAGAGGGACCACAGCTGGGAAGAGGAAGATAAGCCATAAAAAATGTAACTCTTTTGTCTGTAACGGACAGAGAGAGGAAAAGATGTGTGGAAATACAGCCATGTTTGTGGATGTAGAAGAAGTTGAGGAACTTCATACCTAATAGCCTGGGAAGTAGGAGAAGTCATCAGATGGGTAAAATGAGTGCAAGAATGAGGTAAAAGTAAGAATGATGATGATGATGATGATGATGATGATGATGATGATAACAGCAAATATTGAGTTCCCTCTGTGTTTGACAATGCAGTACTTTATTTACATGCGTGATCTCTTTTAGTTCTCACAATTCCATGAGGAAGGCACTATTTTGCACTCCAGGAAACTGAGGCTCAAAGAAGTGAACTAATATGCCCATTGCAGATCATGTACTAAGAAGTAGAACTAAAATTTTAATCCAGAAATCCTGACTTCAGAGCCCAAGCAGCTTAGGGAAAAGTGAGAAGACTGCTGAGGAACATATGAAAAATGACCTTTAATTTACTTTCATTTAAAATATAAAAAATTAGAAAATTGGTGGTCTTAGAGGTGGTTTGTAGGGGAAGTTTTTAGTTTAGCACATGTGAACTGAAAATGGACCAGCAAAATCAACACATTGAGGAGGTAGCTGGATATACTAAAACTGAAGTTCAATAGAGGAAATATATGTAGTGTTTTAATAGTAACAATATGTCATGCAGGTATTATAGTTTCCAAAATTTTCACTTCGTGAGCAATACAACTCAACCCAAATATAAATTCCAGTACCTGTAAATGTCACTAAAACATATCATTTCCCTCCATAAAGTTCAATAAAATATAACAAATTTTAAGCAATCCCTAAAGAATCTTAATTAGTCAACACAAGTAGGACTAGAGCCATTTCCAGAATTATTAAAGTCAATTCTACTTTGAATTTCAGCAGTATTGAAGTGACACTGTAAACTTCAGTAGTAAAGTAACCTGGGTCCTCAGAACCACTGGGATGATGACAAATACTGAGGGCTGCCCTGGGACAGTACATAAGCCAAGCCTCCAGGTAAACAGGATGAATACAAATGATCTGCAGCACCAGAAGCAGTCACGTTACAGCAGGACGAGGTCCTCAATGGAAACAGTCAGTGAGTTGAACAGTGAAAAGAGGAGGAAGAAGCTGCAAAGGAAACTGCCAAGGACCAGAGGGAGAGGGCCTTGGAGAAATAGGGGGTTTTCCAGGGAGAAGATAAAGATTAGCTTCTGCTTTATTTCCTTTGCTACTTTGCTATTCTTGTCTTGGTACAGAGCCACGAGAGATTAATTTCTCCATTGAGAGAAGTTCCTCCTTTCATTGCTAAATTTCTTCAATTAAAGGTGTCAGTTTCCAGTGTCACTCACTCAAGTGTTTTACTAAATTAATGAATGTCCCAAGTAACTTGTTGAAAGTCTATAACATGATCTTTACCTTTTTTTTTTTTTTTTACCATTATCACCAACGTTTCTCAGGCCTTTTCCATCTGTTCCTTCCCATGACCCTCAATCTGCTCTTTCCCATCACCGTTAGCTGAGCCCACAAACTCCCTTGCTCTGTGCACACACGGCACACCTGTTTCCATGCTCCGCAGATGGAAACCTGTAGAGACTTCATCTGCAGGGCTTTCAGCAAGTAGTCAATCCTTTGGGGTTCTCTTTTATAGCATCCTCAATGTTCATTACCCTTCAGCAAAGGAGTAGTCCCACTTTGGCTGTGAATTAAGTCAGTAGATAAATTTCTATTCTTTTTATTTCTAGGAAATTTTTAAAAAGTTGCATATTTTATTTTCACTTTCACAGCTTGACAATATAAATCAAAATGTATTGCCCAGAATCAGACACAGTCTAGCCAAGGGTTTGCTGCTGTTTAGAGTGTGACCTGTGTCCAGAGAACCTTGGTACCTGCTTTGATTAGGCAGTTTTCTTAACCCCTCAAAGCTTTACTTTTATCAGACTTCTGGCCAAGACGGAAGCATAGGAAGATATTTTTTGCCTCCTTGCACAACCAAAAGAAGATAAACAACAACAAATTTTAAAAAAAGAAACAACCAGGACTGCCATAAAATTGAACTCATGGCAAGGCACTGGACTGGGCAGGTGATGCGGTGGCTGGCAGACCAGGTGGTCCTACATTTCCATGCGGATAAAGCAGAGGAACAGCTCGGGAGCAAGAGAGACCATGCACCCCAGGGTTTCAGTGCGAGAAAAGTAAGCCTCAAAACCTCTGGCTATAAAAGTCTATGAGGGTTGTGGCAGCGGGAAAAACTCCGAGCTCCACAGAGGAGTTCGCTGAAGGGACCCACAGCATCTTAGAACCTACGCAAACCCACCCTCCCAGGAATCAGCACCAGAAGGGCCCAATTTGCTTGTGGGTAGCAGGGAAGTGACTGTAGCTGGGTGAGAGCCAAGCAAGTGGCCTTGTTCCCTCTCTGACCCTTCCCGCACATACAACACCACAACACATTGATGTGGGTTGCCCCACCCTGTTGAATACCTAAGACTCCGCCCCTTACAATAAAACAGGTGTGCTGAGACAAACAAATATGGCCCAAATAAAAGAACAGATCAAAACTCCAGAAAAAATACAAATAAGTGATGAAGAGAGAGCCAACCTATCAGCAGAGTTCAAAACACTGGGAATCGAGATGTTCACAGAAATAGTTGAGCATGGTCACAAAATAGAGGAAAAAGTGAAGGCTATGCAAAGTGAAATAAAGAAAAATACACAGGAAACCAACAATGAAGGGAAGAAAACCAGGACTCAAATCAATGATTTGGAGCAGAAGGAAGAAATAAACATTCAACCAGAACAGAATGAAGAAACAAGAATTCAAAACAATAAGGAGAGGCTTAGGAACCTCTGGGACAACTATAAATGTTCCAACATCCAAATCATACGGGTGCCAGAAGGAGAAGAGGAAGAGTGAGAAACTGAAAACTTATTTGTAAAAATACCAAAGGAGAACTTCTCCAATCTGGCAAAAGAAATAGACTTGCAGGAGATCCAGGAAGCCCAGAGAGTCCCAAAGAAGTTAGACCCAAGGAAGCACACACCAAGGCACATCATAATTATATTACCCAAGATTAAAGATAAAGATAAAGATAAGAGCAGCAAGAGAAAAGGAGACAGTTACCTATAAAGGAGTTCCCATTAGACTATCAGCTGACTTCTCAAAAGAAACCTTCTAGGCAAGAAGAAGCTGGAAAGAAGTTTTCAAAATCACGAAAGCCAAGGACCTACATTCAAGATTACTCTATCCAGCAAAGCTATCATGTAGAATGGAAGGGCAGATAAAGTGCTTTCCAGATAAGGTAAAGTTAAAGGAGTTCATCTTCACCAAGTCCTTATTATATGATGTCATTAAAGGGACTTATCTAAGAAAAAGAAGGAGCTCAAAACTATGAAAAGTAAAATGACAACAAACTCACAACTATCAACAAATGAACCTAAAAAAACAAAAACAAACCAAGTAAACAACTTGAACAGGAACAGAATTACAGAAATGGAGATCACATGGAGGGTTGTCAGCGGGGAAGCAGTGGGGGAGAATGGGGTAAAAGGTACAGGGACTAAGAAGCATAAATGGTAGGTACAAAATAGACAAAGGGAGGTTAACAATAGTATAGGAAATGTAGAAGCTAAAGAACTTATATGTATGACCCATGGACATGAACTAAGGGGGTGGGGAATGCTGGGCGGAGGGGGGTACCTGGGGAAGGGGAATAAAAGGGAGGAAAAAAATGGGACAACAGTAATAGCATAATCAATAAAATATACTAAAAAAAAAAAGAGTGAGAGAGAGAGATGGGGATTACTATGTATCCAAAAAAGAAAACAAGACTTTTAGGGTTCTTGAAAATTCTGTGACTTCATGATCACAGAAAATCATTCAGACTTATAACAAATTCATTGATTTGAGTGTTCTAAAAAAATTAAATTGAGAATAAAGGGCTTTGGAGTTTGACAAACATGAATTTGTCTATGAACTCCACCACTTCCTACTTATGTGACTCCAGGCAAGTTGTTTAGCTTTCTTGAGCCTCAGTTTCCACATTATTAATAGAGGTATGATGGTACTTCTTCACACACTTGGTGTAAAAATTATAGAAGAGGGTAAAGTGCTTAGGACAGTGTGTGGGGCATTCTAAGCATTACATACACATTAATTAACATTGTTTTTGTTGTTAGTCTAGAGAAGTAAAACTAAAAGGCAGTATTGCAGTGTTAAAAGCTTGGTTAAATGCTTTGCCAAGTTCATGGGAAATTTATTTCCTTTTTATAGGCCAGATTTTCACAATCAAATACCAGCAAATTGTTTCTTTCTCTTTTTTTCACTGTAGCCTTGGGCCCCTGGGCTCTTTTATACTACAAGACCTCTGAGTTTATTTTAGGTTGATCTTCTTGCTCCTAAAGTGGAAACTGCTGCTCTCCTTTTGAGGAGCCAAAAGACAAAAACAAGACAAAACAAAAAAGCTTTACTTTTATCATCTACAAAGAAAGGATAATGGTGCTTGGTATAAGAAGGATTTATTCTAATAATTGTTACCATGAATGTAGAGCTCTATTCAGCTCGAGACATTGAAACTATTTATATTCCTTTTTATGTAAACTCTTTACTTGAATCTTCAACATCAGTGACATCTCTTGAGCCATTTTTTGAGTCATTCAGCATGACTCATAGATCTTATCATCTTCACTTCTATTCACTAGAAAATTGACCCTAAGCACAAACATGAATTTGGAGAGCATTAGCTGTTAATCTTTTGATTGTCCTGAGGTGTATATTTATGACCTGTCCAAGGTAACAATTTATTTTAGTGCTTTTTAAAGCTGATCTTTAAAAGGGTTTTTTTGTTGTCTCGTCACAGTCAGTGGTTGCTATTGGGAAGCGTAACTCCAGGAAAAATTACAAAATGTGGGTTACATTTTTTTTGCTTCTTTTTTTAAATTTTGCCAATTCAAACAGACAGACCTCAGTAAATATTCAAATAAGGTTGTTAGGTTGATGCTTTCCCCAAGCAGTACCTTATCAGAAGAAAGTAACTGAGATGGTCATTGTAGGAGGAGATGTCGTAAGGCCCTCAAATATAAAGTGACCTCTTCTCTGAAGGAGAACTTTGGGGGAAATCATTGCCTATACAACAGGGAGTCTCTCAGGGGCTCTATGCTTTGACTCTGGGAGAAGGTTTTTCCATTTGCCTACTCACAGTCCAACCTCTGACCTCACTGGGGGATGGGGCTGCCTTCAGGCAACACTGGGAAGGCTGGAGAACTGCATGTAGTCAAGATGGAGATCTGTTACTGGGATGAGGTAACAACCTGCAATTATGTGCCTGTATATAGGAGACATTGCTTTACAAGGCCATAAACGAGGCCTTTCATCAATATATGACAATGGTTCTCTCCCTGGCTGCTTTTCTGGCACTGATAAGATTGCACAGAGTATCTGTTTGAAATGTTATACATCATCAGCAACAATTTCAGTAGCTTTTTCAGAGCAGTTGACATTTAGACCTCTGAATGGCAATTATTTCAGAATGGACCATGTATGGGGAAAAGTGTGGATAATGACAGCCATTCCAGAGAAGGCAGAAAGGAGGATCTCAGATTGGAAACTAATTTTAGTTATCCTGCACATGCTCACCCCGGTCACACTCCTCTATATCTCTCCTCTCACTGAATGGTTTGCTCATGTGGCAGGCAGTGCCTGATAGCATTTATGGCCACCTTCATGATGCTCTTCCCAGAATGCTTTGGAAGAATTTAGCATTGCCCTTTGGGACCAATGATTTATAAGAACGACTTGTATCATTCCATGGCCGAAAAAACATCGATAGATGTCAAGGATTCTGAAATAGCTGTGCGAGCAGTTGCTAGCACACAATTTCCAAACAAAACTTATAGAGTGGTGGATTACAAGGACAGAATTTTGGGAAAGTGAATTCATCACAAGATGGAGTCAAGTGGCTCACACATTGGTGTTTTATCAGTTGTTGATTGTTGTTAGTAAACTCAGAGGTATCCTACCAGACAGACGACTTCTGCCCAAAGACTGCTTGAATCACAGATGCAGAAGAATTTTGCTGCAATGTATTAGTCAGGACAGAACCCATTTAGAGTTTGTATATCTCTTCTATGGATGTTTTCTATCAGTATTAATTTTCATGACTATATATTTTATCTTCAGCTAGTTTGTGGGTAGATACCAGAGGTATTTGAGGCCCTGTTGGAAAAGGAAGAGCTTAGTGTGAAAGTGAGATTTTTGTTCAACAGGTTGAAAATCTTTGGTAGTGATCAGATTTCTGACTATAGGAGAATTGAGTAAATCCTCTATTTTTCAGAATCGCTGGAAACAAAATCAGGTGAAGATGGAACTCAATGGGGCATATGTTACAGCTGGAAGGGAGTTGTTTTTTTCTGGACCTTTCAGATACAGAAAGGATTTCATATTTTAGCTTTTTTAAAGGCATTAATCATTCCCTTCTCTGACTTCTAAATGTAGTAAGCAAACACTATATGCTAGACACATGGATAAAAGCATCCCCAAAGGTATTACTTTCTCTCCAATTCCTTTAATGTTTTCTTTAATACAATACTTAAGAGCATAGTCTTTTGTGTCATGCAGACCTTTTTGTGTATCTGACAGTAAGACTACTTATTGGGCATATGAACTTGAGCTGATTACTGAATCCTTCTGATACTCTGTTTTCTCACCTATAAAATGGAGATCAAAGTAACTACCTTTATCATGGTGTTGTTGTGAGACTAAAATGAGATAATGCCTATAAAAGTCCAATGTAGGTAAATTTTAAGCATTCACTGTCGCTAGTTAGTGCAAGTTTTTCTTTTTCTATTAGATGGAGCCATTTGAAATCATCATTTTTGCATATTAAAAATGGTAGAATATTAGTAACTTCCTATGGTTCAACTTTATGCTGTGTTTTCTAGATGGGCTTATGTTGGCTGCCATCAGATCTAAGTAGACTGACCTCCTTAACAGTGTAAATAAGAAAAGAAACATGGTATGCAAAGACTGGAGGTGCAGGTATACAAATTATAAGTTTATTTAAGTCAGAATTATTCCTTCTTGTATAATTGAGTACTTAACTAGGGGCTATCTACATAGGGGATGCTTAATAAATTAGAGTAATGAATTCATATATACATGAAATTTAGGAAATAGGCAACTACTTTTTTAAAAGTCACCTTATTTATCTTGATTATAAAATCCCATTTCTTATACTAAGATCAGGTTGACACAATCATTTAAAAAAAAAACATGAATAGCAAATATGTATGACTTGATCTGGCTGAGTTTGGGAACTAGATCTATCACATAGAAACCACTTCACTTTAAATCAGTGATTCTTGAAAAACAAAACTGTGCAAACCATTGCATGGAAATGGGTATTAAAGGTGAGAGTTTCAGTCATATCTCTGCTCCTGTCCAAACAATAAAAAAAGATCCCAGATGAAAGAGGCTAGAAGTAACAAAGCTCTCCCTCCGGGAAGAGAGCACCATGAGAAGTCAAAGGAAGCTTGGGATCTTGAGATCTCACTCCACGTGCTAAGCAACATTACTACCGGGTCTAAACCATCTATAATAATAGATGCAACTTTGGTCCCTGGTTTTGATCCAGGGGATACATTTAAGTGATGGTTGTTTTGATGCATGATCATTGGATCTACTCTCAGGCGAATTCCACTGAAATGTAAATTTAATACATAAATCAGGGAGTGTTTGCAAAGCTACGGAGACAAAGATGATTAGTAGTTGCAAGGGGATGGGACTCAGGAGTGATGGCTAAGGAATAAGAGTTTTCTTTTTGTGGTGTTGAAAAAGTTCTAAAATTGACTATAGTAATGATTATACAATTCTGTGAATGTACTAAAATTCATTGAATTACACACTTTAAGTCAGTGAGTTACATGATATGTGAATTACATATATCTCACTTAAGTTTGTATAAAGAACAAAATAAAAAATGAAGAAATTTATTTCACAAATCTTTAATCCTACTATGAAGATACATAGCCTCTGTAAGTATTTTGGGGTGTAAGTATTCTGGAATTTTCCCATAATATGAGAGCTGTAATCTACCTTTCTGAACTTAACAATGCAACTTGAATATCTTTTCATGCCAATGCACATTTATATAAGTATACATTTATATAATCTTTATTAAATGGCTAGGTAAAACTCCATTTGCATAAAGCTACATTTGGTTAGCCAATTTCTTATATATTTAGATTGTTCCTTTTTTTAGAAAACTATGTAAATACTTCTTTGTACCAAAAGAAAGATTAACAGGGGAATATTTGATAAGCAGACGCAGACCGGATGAACTCATAACTTGGTCAGTGGTACAAGCAGAGGAGTTGACTTCTTCCTTGCATTAAAATGAAAGCTTGCATTGTATAAACATGTTTCTATAATACATAAGCAAATACTGTGTGCCAGGCACTGTGCTTTATGCTAGGGATTCTGCAAATGTCATTAATTACCTGTCCTTAGTTTAAGCCTGAATTACCACGTCATAGGAAATAGTCCTAATTCTTTTTAGGTAAAAATTCACAATAATAACATATCATATACCAGACACTAGTTCATTTTCTGAGGTGAATTATACTATCACAACCCAAACCATAGAGTCCAAGCATGTTAGTACCTGCAGATCATCTATTGAAGCCTTCCATCATTGAATTGTCGATGTGAAAACTTAGGCCTAAGGATGTTTAATGACTTTTCCCAGGTGACTTAGTTTGTTGCTAAAGGAACTGGGATTTGAACCCAGTTCTCGTTGAGTCCAGAGCATTTCCACCATTTTACATTAGCATCCCACAGCTAATCCCTTCTCGACCTTCCCTGCAAGGGCTTGATTCAAAGTCTTTGCCCTATCATGTGCCCTATCTGAGAATTGAACCGGCAGCCCTTTGGTCCACAGGCGGGCACTCAATCCACTGAGCCATACCAGTCAGTGTATATACCGGCCTTGTGGGCCAGGCCCTCAGTCGTGTGTGTGAGAGAGGCAACCAAACAATGATATTTCTTTCCCTCTCTTTCTCCCTCCTTCCCCTTTCTCTAAATATAAAATAAAATCTTTAAAAAAAAAAAAAAAAAAGTCTTTACCCTCCCAACCAGGGCTGTGAGAGTAGAAGTTTGATCTGAAACAAAATTATCTTTTTCTCCACTGCTAATTATTGCTAGGGATTGGAAGAATGCTATCTGTTAATACAATTAACACTAAGAAGTGAATGACAATAGGTTTAATCCTCCAGGGAATGTTTGTGTTTTAAAAGGAAAGTCACCAATAATACTAATACTCTTTGCCTACTTGTAGCCGTTGACCTTCTACACAGCACTTTCCTGTTGGAGCTGCCTAAGAGTAGGATATTTATTGTACAGACGGAGAATGTGAGGTTCAGGGGTACACCTTCCTTTCTCCTGAAAGAAATAATAGGCGGCAATGCTGTGTGGGGGGTGGGGTGCGGGGTGGGGGGAAACACCCAGATCTTGCTCACTGAATCCCGAGCTTTTCCACCAACAGCTAATCCTAATGAATGAGTGGGATACCTGCAGGGGGTTAAACAGTGTAAGCTTTACCTTCTTTCTCCAGGAATTCCTGTCAATCACCTGGCTCTTTATTTTGAAAATTTGCGTCCTCCATCCCACCTTAAACCTAAAAACCTGGGGTCCTTAGACTACAAACTAAGAGGTTCGACTATTTCCTCATTTCCAGAGGGTGGGTGCTGTTTATACAGTTCATGGAGGAGCCCAAGAGGCACTAACTTTTAAGTTCATTTAACACTGCTTTAGAAGAGGCCAGGTCGTAAGATCAAAGGGCAGCAGCTATGAAATGTTAAAAGGATAGATTTTCTATTTCTTTAAAAAATGAGGCCCAGGGAAGCAAGACCTCCTAACCTTCTCTGCATTCTTCCCCATGACCCAGGCCCCGCTTGCTGGCCACACCCCGCCCTTTTCATCAGGACTCCTCCGCCCTGACACGTCCCGGGCTCTGCTTCTTCCAGCTTTTCAGCAGCAAGTGTGGAACACGCATTCCTTTTAGAGGCTGCAGCTGCGCCTCGTGCGACAGGCGACAGGCGGGCGCACAGTGCAGGCGCACACCACAGTGCACCGAGTGGTGCAACGGGTTATCACAGTTCAAATTCCTGCGGCAGTCACTTCCTCTCCTTATCGGGGAATCGGGGCTTTTTATGAGGGTCTGGTGGGGTGGATGTAAGTTCCTGCAGGGCACCAGCTGTCCTAGTGAGCATGACTTCTGGGCAATGCAATCTGGAAGTGAGCTCTCAGCTGAGCTACCGGAGGATGCCTCTAGAGAGGGGCTCTTGGCCCGCCTGGGCGATACAGTCATGCACTCACTCACCCACAGGCCTGGGCACAGTGGAAGTAATGAGTCAGGCCTGGTGCTTGCCCCCGGGGACGGTGGGAGACAATACCGTAAATGTGCAGAGAGCTGTACGGACCCTTTGTTACCTGACTATGAGAAGACCTAGGGAGAGATCAGGTTTTAGTAACAAGACTGACACTGGGGGGGCTTAAGAATCTGTCTCCCGATCCTCCGTGAATGGGTTGTGGAGCCAAAATTAGAACCTAAAGCTGCCTCCTGGTTCAGCGCACTCCCTGCCACCAACCTCCCACCCATCCCATCCTCTGTCTGAAGGACAAGCCACAAGGAGGGTTTCACAGGGTCTTTATGTACAAATTGCTTTTGTCGTTTCTGGGTTAGGTCATCACAGCTTGCTGAGGCTGTCGTTGGACAAAGATTATCTACTTGGGAACATGTTTTGGTGTAAAATTTTCAGGATATTATTTCCAGGTTTATTCCCTTCAAATCTAAGTCAGTTCAAATACTCACCGTTAAGAATATTCAAGTAATACAGTGCTATGGTGGAAGAGTTTTCCCTCTTTTATCTTGCAAAAAAAAAATTATGCTCTTTTAGTTTTTCCCCTTCCCTTCCTGTACAGTTTAATAGCAATTTCTTCCTAAATCCATTAGGTGGGCAAGACAAAGTACCCATCCATGCTGGGGAGGTAGGGCCAGAGTGGGAAGCGGAGGCCCAGAGCAGGAAGCCAGGGTCTGAGTGGGGAAGGAGGGCGTCTGCACTGGGCGGGGAGGGGCGGGGGGGGGGGGTATGTGTGCTGGTGGCCATGGGCCATTGGCCACTTGCAGGATGATTGATTATGTAAGTAAATATATTAAGGATAATGGAAGCCAGGTTTCTCACTGCCAAAGAAGGGAGTTTTAAATATGAAAAGTGAGAAACTATTGATACAATGAGCCCTGTGGTGTTAAATTTAAATTGTAGGTATCACTGTGAACTATAGTTTTTTATAGATATGAATGATAATTACAGATGTGAAAGATACATTGATAAATGACCTATATGTAGATATAAAATGTGACACATACACATCTATATCTGTGTCTCAATCCATTTCTAAATATGTATGATATACTCCCTGCCTCTGACCAGCAGGCCTGAGAGTGCAGACACTGCAACAGCAACAAGCATATCGAGAGACCAGATCCTGGTTTCTGAGCACCACTCTCCAGTAAAAGGAGCCATTGGTCCTTGAAGAAATGGCTGATTCCAAGACTGGAGCAGCGAAATTACAAGATAGCCTGGCACACCTGTTCTGCTCAATAAAACACGAAGGAAACGCTCAAGGGATGATGGGGGCCTGTACAAGAGAACAAGCCAGTATGAAGCACTCCCTCTGACCAAACTGGGGACAATTTGCTCATCAAATAAATAATGACATTAATGGATATCAACTTAATGGCATTAATAGATTTCACCTTAATGTATGCTGTGTTTTCCAGATGGGCTTACATTGGTCTAGAAAACCCATCTAGACCATCTAGAAAACACAGCATACATTAAGTTGGACCATATCGAATAAAATAGCAAACCAGAAGTCCAAATGAAATAAATAAATAAATAGAAAAGAATACTCAATGAAAAATGAAATATTTACATATTCCTAAAGTGTCTCTCAACCAAAGCCTTATTAATTATTAAAGGCTGAAAGAGTAACCTACAAGTGAAAAGCTTGGCAGAAGCCGCCTCAATCAAGTGCTTAAAATGAGCATCATCAGGAACAGAACAAAGCAAAATCATGCATAATCTGATGTGATATAATGGGAAGGCCACAGCATCATATCAGTGATACTCCTGTCAACGATGTATAACCTGAGTCTAACCATAAGAAACATCAAATCAACATACATTGAGGGGCATTCTACAAAATAACTGACCTGTAATCTTTAAACCTGTCAAGGTCATTAAAGTGAAGGAAAAGCCCTGGATGGTGCAGCTCGATTGGTTGGAGTGTTGTACCATGACCAAAGGGTTGCGAGTTCTATTCCCCATCCTGACATATACCTAGGATGTTTGTTTGGTTTGGTCTCCTGTCTAGGAGCCTACAATTTCCAGCCCAAGCAGGAATGGGAGGCAACCAATTGATGATTATCTCCCACATCAATGTTACTCTCTCTTCCTCTTTCTCTAAAAAAGCAATTAAAAAATGTCCTCAGGTGATGATTAAAAAATGAATGAATGAATGAAGAAATATAAATAAAGTGAATGAAAGATGGAGGAATGTTCCAAACTGCAGAGAACTAAAGAGGCATGACAACTAAATGCAACACATGATTCCAAACTGGGTCTTTTTTCCATAAAGAACCTTAATGAGACAGTTGGTAAAACATGATTGGAGCCTTAAGGATTAGATGGTAACAATGTTCATGTCCTGATTTTATTGGTTGTATTGTGGTTATGTAGAAGAATTTTCTGGTTTGTAGGAAATACAATTAAGAATTTGGGGGCAATGTGCATCAGAATGGCAATTAACACTCACACGGGTCAGAAAAATAAAGTTCTTTGCCCTCTAATTGCAACTTTTATATAATTTTTTAATTGTGTCAAAGTAAAAATAAATAATCAATAAATAACATGGAACTCTGCTCACCTAGTTGACAAAAACTAGGAAGCATTCTGCTCTGCCTGTTCTTTCTTACTTACATTAGCATGTGATATTCTGTTCCCACCAAATGAGACCATCAAGATGGGATGTTCATTTATTTCATTTATCTTGTGGTGATACTTTGAACAATAAAAGCCCTTAAGTGGTGAGCATTCTCCCAGCATTTACCTTCTTAACAAAGGCATGTGAGGTGAGGACATTCATTCGACCAATACACTACTTAATTTTTAAAATTAGGTATCTCAGCGGAAGCTAACTAGATTGTCTCAATGCAGTGAGCACACTGGATCTCTTCCGTGGAGATCGCTTAGTCTATATCTTGGTCTAGAAAACATGGTCAGAATGGCTGCAAGGTTTACCTGTAGCTGGCCCTCTGAGAATATTTTTCTCTGTGGCAGCTGACATTGAATATCTGTGCTGTGTGTGCGTGTACGCGTGCACACTTAGGGTCGTGAAAGTGGGTAGGGGTGGAGGAAGCCCCGGGAACAGTAGGCACTTGGTAAAGCCTTCCAACTCTAACATTCTCAAATCTCCTTTTGGACCTGTAGGGACTGAATCCCCGCATGCAAGGTACTGAGTGGCCCTCAGACTCAATTTTCCAGTTTTATGATACAGTATTATAATTTCATAATATTAACTTTTATAAATGACAACATAGAATGTATATGGAATCAAATTTCAAGCAAGTTATAAAAATTAATAAATAATAAGACTCACTTTACATGGCTGGTGTGAGAATTTAATTAAATGCAAGAGGTTAGTGGGGGGTTGGACCCACAGGAAATATTGAATGATTTGTCACTGTTGGGACTATTATTTGGTTTGAAAGGAGGCACAGAAAAAAATAGCTCTGTGTCCTTCAACAAGTCACATAACCTCTCCAATTCTCACTTTTCAATGTAAAACACATAGTTACTGTTCCTTTGGACACCACTGTCCTCTCCTGAGGAAGCAGGCTAAACCAAAAGCTTTAGTACTTGGGGCTGACGGTGCGATGGATTGGTCTAGACCCATATCACTCCTCCTGGGTTAGTTCCTGAGAGGGAGGCAAGCGTTAGAGCTGAGTGAGGCAGGTGACTCAAGTGTAATTTCTAAGTGAACGAACCTGGTCAAAGAGCTGTGGAGCACAGGTGCAGCCCATGACCTCCTCAATTGAATAGTAAGTCCTTGTTTTGGATCACTGAAGCTGTTTGCCAAGAAATGGTGTGGAAAGTCGGACAAAGGATGACTTCTGAGTTTTAACACATCACAAAGAGCAGTCCTCTGATGCTGGATCGGGCAGGTTCTTTTCTCCTGCTGACAGAGCAATAACACCTTCCTTATACCATCTTTGCCTTGCCAGGTTGTGCCAGATAGTCTTTCTGGATGGCTCACAGATCTCCCAGGAATGTTTGGGGATGTCACTGATGCTATGTGATAAGCTGGGGAAATGGAGTTGAACCACATAGATGCTGTGCTTTGGAGTCTCAAGGGCAAATTAATAACACCCTTGTTTCCAAGCTCAGGCATGAGAGTTAGACACAAGAGCAGTTACGTGGAGGTCAAGAAATCATCTTTATCACTAATAAAAGCTTGATTGGTTTAGGTGTTTTCCCACATGGACTCTTAATATTTGGCCAGCCATTTAACTCACTGACACCACCTCCTTCACAAGGCCTGCCACCGAGAGCTGACCCCACAGCCACTTGCAGAAGATGCCAACTCTCTAGGGACACATAGATCCTGATGCGAGACTAGTAGAAGTGAGCTCCCTGTGCCACCTCCTTCTCCCATATCACCGATCAGACAAGGCACATATCTTCTAAGAAGAAGGGAGGAGAATGCAGAAAAGCTGGAAATATTTCTACCATATTGTTTTCCTCCTGAAGAATAGAAGGCATGCCCTCCCCTCCACGGAAACACAAAGAGCAAAGGTGTGGTGCTTCCCCCGCACGTCATGTTGTAAGAACAAGCCCCAAAACCTTCAATAACAAAAATGTGTTTCTTGCTCATAACATGTCCGTTACATGTTGGCTACAGATTTACTCCTTGGAGTTTTCACTCAGGGATCCAGGGACACAGGGCAGCTTCTATCTGAAGCATCACTGTTGCTTTTGGCGGAAGGAAAGGGAATATGGTGGATCAAATGCTCATTCCTTAAACTTCTACCCAGAAGTGACACATCCCACTTTTGTTCACATTTATTAACCAAAATAATTCACACAGGCAAGTCTGCCATCAAGGGGCAGAGAAGTGCTTCCCTCCCTCCCAGGGAGGGGCAGTCAATATTTGGAACAATAATACAATTTCCTCTATTTCCCTGCACTGAGAAAAGGGGAGAGATGGCTGGCAAGCACAAGGAGATGACATAAATAAATTCCGCTGTGATAAATCAACAGTTATATAGAATCAAGGAAACAGCTGGTGGTCTACTGTGAATGTACATCTGCCATCGTATGAACTGCTCCGCTTGGCAATTGGTCTGTAGGTCCCAAGCAGTAAATAAGTAATAGTGAAGGGCTTTGAACAGCTCTTTCCAAAACGAGGACACTAACTAGAGACAAAGATCAGCTATCAGTTAATTTCAGAATTCTGGGGAGTGAAGGAGAGGGGCAGAGGAATATCACACTACTGTGAGAGAGGAAAAAATAATTTTTCTTCTACCCTCCTAAGTTCTTCAGGCTAGTCCAAAAGCCAAATTGACATGAGACTGATTAACAGGAGAAAGTAACCTAATTTATCCCATGTGTATACATTGGGGTGCTGTAAGAATATGGGATCTGAGACCGAATCTGGCAGTTTAAACTTCTGTGCCATCTTGAGCTATGGAGAAAGGGGGATAATGGTTTGGACTTCAAAGGGGAGGAAGATAGTTCACATGGAGGTGGAGAAGCAAAGGTTTGGTAAATGAATGTTTGCTGGGTCATCCTTAACAATAGGTTACAGAGAGGACTTTGATCGAACAGGCCTTGCTAGATTCTTCCCCGTCTATCACATCTAGTTCATATTAAACTACAGTTATCTGTGATGATAGCGCCCTTCATGGAGCTGGTCCTTTATCTAAATTCTTTTAGGTTAGGGGGGGAGGTCAAAGGTTTTTCCTCAGTCTTTTGTTTCTCAAAAATAACAGCTTAAAATAATCAATATCCCCAAAGGCATATTTTGGGATGGGAAATTCTGCTTCCCCTCACTAACTAGAAGGTGTTACAGTGAGGGATTTAGGCAAGGAGATAAAGTGGGCCTTTTGATAAGGAGATAATTGAATGTTGGGTGGGTAGGTTGGATACACAATATGTGTGTAAAGACCTATCAGGGCAAGGCCTGCGCCTGATGTCCGAGGGGCCTAAGGTGGTCCTTGACTTTTGAGTAGAAACACCAGTGAAGGTATTCTGGCTACAGCCACCAAAGATATCCATGGGTCACCCCCAGTGGTGTGAGTGGGCAACAGTGTGTGTCCAGGGAAATGACTTGATCAAGGAGGGACATTTGGCTTTGGTCTTCCCCAACCTGTCCCAATAGCTCCAACTTGTCCTTCTCAGGGGGCCAGACCATCCCCCAGTTCACTTGGCAAATTACTCAGCACCTACTGCTGCCAGGCCACAGGGTAAATTAGAGCCCCAAAGAGAGCAGATAAAGGTCTTTTCAATTCTCTTTATTTTATTCTGCTTGCTTAGGGTTCTACTTGCATTCATTTAGAATGTGGGGCTGGATTGCAGATAAGAGAGGAATCAAGTGAGGATGTTTTGGCTTTTTTAGACTGTCTCTTAAACAAGGTGGGTTTTGTTTTTTGTTTTTTGGTTTTTTTTAAGGACATGGTCTTACAAGGCTAGCTTAAGAAATGTTTACCATGTGGTTAAATCTTTTTAAAATCTAACACAGTTGCTGATTTCTGTTCACCAGACTGGCTAAGGTTTCCATGTTTTTCCTGCTCCTGCTCCTTGTTGGGCTCTTAGACACAACATTCCTTTTAGAGGCACAGGTAATGGAGACCTGCTTCCTAGGAGGTGAGAATGAACACCCCCAACATCCATGCTTGCAGTATGAATCCAGGTTCTGCGAGTTTATTTTTTTTATTCTTGTTCATTCTATTACTGCTGTCCCAATTTTTCCCCCTTTGCCCTCCTCCGCCCAGCCCCCCGGCCCCGCCCCCCCCCCGCTCCCACAGTCCCTCTTCACACCGTTGTCCATGTCTGTGAGTCTTTCAAACATGTTCTTTGACTAACCCCTTCCCCTTCATCCTACCATTCCCCCTCACCTCCCTTTCCTGTGGTAGCTGTCAGTCTTTTCCATGTTTCCATATCTCGGGTACTGTATTGCTTGTTAGTTTATTTTGTTCATTAGATTCCTCTTATAGGTGAGATCATATGGTATTTGTCTTTTACTGACTGGCTTATTTCACTTCACGTAACACTCTACAGTTCCACCCATGCTGTTGCAAAGGGTAGGAATTCTTTCTTTCTGCTGCATAGCATTCCATTGTGTAAATGTACCACAGTTTTTTAATCCATTCATCTACTGATGGACACTTAGGCTGTTTCTAACCATTGGCTATTATATATAACACTGCTATGAACATACCCTTTTGGCTAGGATCAGATGTAGTGTGTGCTTTAAATCAGGTTCTGTGAGTTTATAGGAAAAGAATTCACAGAGGACAAAGAGGAGCTGGGGTGGGGGTGTGTGTGCGTGCGTGCGTGTGTGCGCGCGCACGCACGCATTACATCTGATCGGCGCTTACAAGGAAAGCTTCTCTCATGAGTCCCCGCAGGCCTCCTTGAGTCACAGCCCCACCTCCCCAGAGAACTGCTCCAAATTACCTTACAAGGCAAAACGGAGGCTTTTAATTTCTCTTGTTAAGGTTATAGGAAGTAGAAACAGCAGGTGCTGAGAGGCCTGGCCCAGGGTCACATTTCCATGGTGACTCAGCAAGTCTTCCTGGAAAACAGGCTCCCTGGGAGGGGCTCCTGTTTCAGCAGCCTGCCAGTGATTGGCAGTGGAGGTGTTGCCTGTTGCTCCTGGTGCTTGTTCAGCGTCTTTGTCTGCTCTCCCCATTCTCTGGGGTCGAGAGACAACATGCTCAGGTCCTTGGAGACACTTCAAGAGACTCCCGTGGGTGATTCATGAGAAACAAAGAGAGGTGTTCTGGGCAGAGCCACAGCAGGTGCAGGGAGGATGTGAGTTAGGCAGGCAGAGCCCAGGGTCAGAGCAGATGTTCAGCAGCAGGAAGGTCCAGTTAGGACTTGTAGGCAGAGCAGAATGAGGTAGCAGGGAGGACTGGGTAAGAAAACAACCGGAGATCCAGGGAAACGAATGTCTAAGCCAGCGAGACCTGCAAGGCTGAGTTAAGACCAAGCCTGCAGGCCCTGAAAGAACCATGAAGTAAGGTCCAAGGGAGCTGGAAGAACTGAGGGGCTGGGCTCAGGTACAAGACCATTAGTGGGCCTGGATGGAAAAGAAAGCCCCATTCATGAGGGATGTGAGAAGAGCTCAGTAACAAGAACCAGGAAACAGAGTCAGAGCAGCACAGACCCTGAACTACCAGGTCCCTGGCTCATGGGCCCTGGAATTAGCATGGGCCAAAGCATCACTGATTCCAAAGCCAGGGCCACAGGTGAGTATGGCTGTGGTCCTGTTGCCCCACAAGATGCGAACTGATTTCCTGACAAAACCATAAGATCCATGCCTGCCTAACTTTGGAGAGCCCCTCGCTTGCCTCCTGTTGCTTCTTCCCTCCCCAAACCCCATCAGATGATCAGATAGAGACAATTACCTGACCATTTCTCTGCACCCCATACCTCAGCATCTTGTGCATCAATACACCCAATTGCTCTTGGAAGGTCCTTCCTGCTTTGGAAGCCCCACAGACTTCCCCATTCAACCCCAGTCACCTCATCCTGGAAAAAAAAAAATAATAACCTTGTTTGTCATCAGTTTCCTTGTCTCTAACAAAAATTATTAGCTTGGTGAAGGGGATGAATTGGAAGGGAAACTTAAGGTCGTGCATGCCAGCTAGAGTGAGATGAAGATGGTGATGCTAGGAGGAGAGAGAAGAGAGATGTGAAATATGCCAAAAAGGAAAAATTCAGAGGTTTGGGGACCGCCCAAATTAGTAAGTGGAGATGAGAGACCATGGGAGGTGGTGCCAAGATTTGGAATTTAGGGATGCTCTTCCTGCACACATTGGCCTGCTGCTCCTTTGGATTTTAGTTGCTACTTATTTTTTTTATTCCTCTCGGATTGGGGGAAGAAGGGAAATCTGCAGCCTGCAGGGGGATGTGGTGGGAAAATCATCTGACCTGACGCAGGCTCTCCTCCCGTGGAGGCTGCAGAGCCCGGAGTGGGCGCTTCACCTCGCGGGTCTATTTTTTTCCTATAAAATAGTGAAAGGTCACTTTCTCTGTCAATTTTGAGGGAAATAATGTAAATAAAATGTTTGTAAACTGTGCAGAATAACTGCAAGTTATTATGTGCAGATAATTACAACCGGATCTTTCTGTCTGGCTCATTGATTCTTGTTGAGCCTAGGTCACCTTCTTTGCTCCTACACCCACCTGGTGGCTGCTTTGTGAATGCCAGGCCACAGTTGGAGTAAAGAAAAAGTGACAAGTTTACAAATAAAAAATTATTTGTAGTTCTCCCTAAATTAGTTAATACATTCAACACATTGCCAATCATAAGCTCTTGACAGGCTGATTCTAAATTCATATGGAAGACTGAATGGGCAAAAATGGCCTAAATAAATTTGAAAAATAAAAATTGTGGAGGGGGGGAGTGAGAGCTGTTATTATGACCTAGTAAAATGCCTGTCACAAACCAATATCCAACAAATATTTGTAAATGAAGAAAAAAATAGAGGTAAAGATAAATATATTACAAACATATGGTTATAAAAACTGGTATTTTCACAATAGTAAGCAAATGGATCAATGTAACATAATGGAAAATCTAGAAGCATATCTGTATATATAGAAATTTAGCGCATGATAAAAATACTATTTTAAGTTAATGGGAAAGTAATGTAATAAATGGGATTGGAACAACTTGCTATCCATTAAAACATAGGTCACACATTCATAAAACTAAATCCGAAATGAACTGTTGATCTAAACTTAGAAAATGAAACCACACAGCGTTAAAAATATTTTGGTGGTAGAAAATGCTTTCAAACAAAATTTTTTAAAAAACACAAAACTAAGCCTTATATGTGTGATAAAACTGATTATATCAAAATAAAAAAATTCTGTTCAGTAAAAAACCATAAATTTAAAAAGATAACTGCCAGTCAAAGAAAGAGAAACACCACATGATTTCACTTATATGTGGAATCTAATGGACAAACTGAACTAAAAAGCAAAGTAGAGACAGACCCATAGACGGAGAGCAGGATGCCAGCTACGGTGGGCAGAGGAGTTTAGTGGGTGGAGGGACTGAGCAAAAAGGGAAACGGACTCACGGACACGTGCGACAGTGTGGTGACTGCAGAGAGGAGGGGGTGCCAAGGGGCTAAATGGCAATGGAAAAAACACAATAAAAATTGAAAAAGATAACTGAAAGTCTGAAAGAAGAGTATAGCAATGAAAGAATAGTATATGAAGAAGCTCATAAATTATTTTTTAAAGGGAGCAAAGTATAAAAATACTCAATTCACAGAAGAAAATCAGGTGGTCCATAAATGTATGAAAAGACATACCTAGTCAATTATTAAAGACATTCAAAGTAAAACAATTATGTAATTTTAACCAATCTGATTGACAAAATTGAAAAAGTTTTATATACTTGGCAGTCTGGGAAAAAGACGCATTCTCTGTTGGTAAATAGGGGGATTACTCAATAAACTGTGATATCTATACCATGCACAAACGCAAAGGGATAAAAGTAGATATCAGTGCATGACATAGTTCTGGTTCTGTACAAATTGAGTGAAAAACACATTGAAGTAAAATACACGCAGGATGATACTGCTTATGTGAACATAGATTTACTGTGGGCTTTCTGTGGAAGTGTGGGGGCATGTGCGTATATGCATGTATATCAGCACCTACTAAAGGTCCCATTAGATGTCCACCAAACAGAATATGGTGGTCACCTTTGGAGAGGAATTGGGATTGAGGTGCCGATCCAAAGAGTCTTCAGCTATACCTTTTGTGTTTTAATATGGTGCATTATTTGTAATTACAGACTTATTTAACGTGACAGATGTATTTTCCAAAGTTGGCTACAACAGTATCTTCAATCTCTCCTGCTCTTGACAGTGTGACTTTGCCATCCCCCTTCAGCTTCCAAATGTGAGAGTCAGCATCCAAAGATGGGTAGTCAGATGACGTCTGAGCGAAGGCTGCAACCACCTAACACTGCTCTGATTATTTAAGCCTCACAGCAATCCTATGAGGTAATACTGCTGATACCTCTGTTTTATAGAAGAGGAAGCTGAGGGTCATATAGGAATTACAAATATCAAGCAACTAGTTAAAAAAAAGGAAAAGAAAAAAATCTTGTGGGAAAATATTCAGTCTTCTCATCAAAAATCAATGAAATAAAATTAAAATAAAGGTACGATATGACATATTATTAAATCATAAAACTAAAAAAGGATAATATTTATTGCTATAAAATGTGTATGCTCATACATTTTGAGTGGAAGTGCAAATTAACACAATACTTTGGAAAATAATTTCGCAGTGAGGATCATGTATTATGATGTGTTTCAAATGCTTTGATTTTGATCTACTTCTGTGAGTTAACCTTATAGAAATAATAGAGAGGAATAAAAGTGTTTTTGCACAAAGAGGTTCATTGCAACATTAAGCATAAAACTATAAAACAACTCCTTGTTTATCCTGGATTTGTATAATCACCCCCTGCCCCCACACAGACTTAATTAACCTCTTGGAATGATTAATTAAAATATATGATTATAAAAATCTCAAGATGCACATTTATTTATAAAAATCATGTTAAGAGATAAATTTCCATGTGAAAAATATCAGGGTAGGTTACGCAAGGATAATCACAGCTTTTGTGAGAGTGTTAGGATCAACTTTATTTTCAAGATGCTTAGTAATGTTCTCATCCTGTTTCGAATGTATTTTTATTGTAAAAGGACAAAACTGTTTTGATGACGCTTGTCTGTCTGCCAATCTCTTTTGCTAAATTTGTAGTTTCTGCCTTAAAGAGTCTGGGCCAGAGATCTTCCTCTACAGTCTGGCCCAGAATAGGTTTCTACCAGCCCCCCGGAGTATGATGATGACCAGCCGTAACGCACCCCGGGCTGCCCAGGGGTTCTTGGGCGCCGTCCCTGTGCCTGTGGCACAGGGATCGGGGCTGGAACGTCCACGGTCCCTGCCATGCGAGTCTGGCATTCTTCATCATCCAGGCCTGTCAGCTGGCGGCTGAGGCCCTTGACAGTTGGTTAATCTCCAGTGGGGTTTAAAGTCAAAATCTGCAATTGAATTATTCTGTTATCTGGATTGAGGATTAGCACCTCTATTGATTTGATGTAGAAAATGGCTCAGAAATCCCCCTTGACAAGCTCTCTCTTTATCAAGAAACCACTCCGATCTCACCCACTTAGCAATTTGCAGTGAGTGCCTATATTAACTGAAATTAGGTAGGCCCCCATCTGCCCGCTCTGTCCAACCCCAAGAGACAAGGCAGCAATAACTCGAGCCTGCCCCCGACCCCCACTCCCAGGGCCTGGAGTGACTCTGACTCAAAGCTCATAAATCCCAGACCCCCTTTCATAACACTTACTACCTGGAGATAACAAGTATCCACAGTACAGCCTTATAGGCCTCCAATCATTCTCCACCCATAGCTAGAAAGGGCTTTTAAAGGGCCGTCTGGTGGCCTCCCATTGCACAGAGGACAGAAAACAACCCCTGGCCCAGCTTACAAGGTCCTGCCCAGCCTGACCCAATGACTTCTCCAGTGGAGCATTTGCATTTGTCCCAGCCTTTGCTAGAGACACCTTCTTCCTATCTCTTCTAGAGTGACCAACCAGTCCCCAGCAATCCAAGGCAGTTGATATGGCTCCTTCCCCACCCAACCCACACTCCTAACCTGGTCATGTTTCTGGAAGGTCTTAGCCCAAAAACTACATCTGAGGGAAACCTGACTCCTCCCCTTCTGCTTTCCCAGCATCTGAATGGGGTCCTCATCGCTATTCTCTCTCATGGTACCCTTTTCTTTTGCTGAGGACACTGGTATGAACGATTTACTGTCATATCCACAGTCATTTACTGAGTCCCTCCTGGGTGCTATGCATTGATTGTGTGAGGGCTGAGGATAAAGCAGTAAACAAAGCATACCACAGTTCCTAACTTCGTGGAGCTCACACCCTAGTGGAAGAAGTAGGTCTGATTATATAGGTAAACTACAAAGTATGTTAGGGCATCCTCAGTGTGAGTGAGAAAGTTAAAGCAGGAAGGTAGAGAGTCCAGGGGCCTAATGCAGTGTGCAGTGTTAGATGGAGTGCCCAGGGAAAGCCTGACTGAGGTTATATCTGGAGCCTAAAAGAAGAAGATGCAGAACAAGGATTCCTGGGAGCAAAGTTCCAGAGGGATGGAATGAACCGTGCAAATGTCCTGAGGCAAAGAAGCTAGAGTGGCCAGAGCGGAGGGATGAGAGCAGCAACAGGGGGCAGTGAAGACACAAGACATAATGGAGGTCCGACCCTGGAGGTCCCTGTGACCCACATGGCTTTTACACTGAACGAAATGGGAAGCCATAGCCAGGTTTTGATTAAGAAATAACATGATCTGCCTTAGGATTTAACAGAAGAGCTCTGGCAAACACCTGGTAGGGGCCTTCAAAGTATTCCGGTGACAGATATGGGGAAAAGCTTAAACAAGGTAATAGTGGCAGGAGAGTTGATGAGAAGTTACCTAACCCTGTATATATTTTGGAGGCAGAGCTGAAAATATTCCCAGATAGATTGCCTATGGATGGGAGAAAAGAGTTGAGATGACTCCGATGCCATTGGCCTGAGTGCGAGGGAGGATGGCGCTTCCCTTCACTGACATGGACAGGAAAGACCAGGCAGCAGGACGGTGGGCGGTGAGACAGCTCAGGTTCAGTTTTGAACATGCTGATTTGTAGATAATTAAATATCAAGTAAATAATGAGATATATGAATCTGGAGGTCCAGAGAGAGCCTTGAGTTGTAAGAATATAGAGTACATTTCAAGCCATAGCACAGTGGATGAAATCACAAAGTAAACTAAATGTGAACAGACAAGAGGAAAGTTCCAAGGAAAAAAGAAACAAAGCAGGAATGGCCGGAACAGTGGGAACAAATCCAGGCAAATGTGGTGCCCTGGAGTCCACTGAGGGGAGAGGGGGTGCTCAACTTGTCAAATGCTGCTGGTTTGTCAAATGAGAGGAGCACTGAGAATTGACCTTTGCACTCAGTGTTGCAGAGGTCATCAGGTTTGTTAAAGGCTATTTCAGTGGCATGTTCAAGGTTAAGCCTGATGGGAGTGGGTTCAAGCGAGGCAGTCAGGAGACCGCACGGACCTCTCTTTCAAGGAGCCTTGCTCTAGATGGGAGGAAAGGACAGGAGTGGTACACAGAGAGGGAAATGCTGCCGAGAGGAATTTCTTTTTGGTTTATTTTTGTCACTACTATTGTTTCATTTTGTTTGAATGTAGTTGAAATAATAGCATGTTTGGGTTTTTCTTTGCTATTGGAATAATTCAGAAGAGAAGGAAACATGGAAGACACAGGGAAGAGAAGCTGATAAGAGATAAAGAAGTGCATGAATGGGAGGGAAGGAATGGGATCTAGAGCCTAAGCAGAGGTGAACTTTAGCTGGGAATACAGAAAACCGATCCTCAGAAACAGGAGAGAAATTGGAGGTCACACATACAGGTGCTGTAAGGGGGCAGACGTGGTGGTGGGAACATGCAAGCTCTTTTGAGATTGTTTCCATATTCTCAACGAAATAAGGAACAAGGTTTACTAGTCAGTGTTTAATTTGGAAAATAAAACACACTCTGAAGCAGAGAGAAATTTAATATAAGGAATTGGAAGGGCTGAAGAAGTCGATGGGAAATGGGATGTTTTCTGTAAAGGAACCACTGATTTTGTGGTGAAGTCACTGCTTATACAGAACAAGAGCTATCCCCTTAGTAACAGCTGCCAGTTTCGGCAGCTGCCATTGCAGGAGCCAAACTTAGAATGTCTTCTTCCTCTCTCCTGCCTTCTAATCTTGTGTCAGCACCTTCTAAAACAGCAGGTAGTGGGGCTCTGGAAGTTGTAGTTTTTAGACTTCCAGCCCTCTGCAATACAGGAAAGATCTTGGAAGGCCAGGAATGGAGCTAAGAACCACAAACCACATCATCATCTAGATTAAGGATAGGGAAGAGATGTTGAACATTTAGGGAGAGAGAAAAAGGCATGCAATTCTGTCTAGGAGAGTGGAAATATGATTGGACTTGAGGAATATGGTACTATTTTTGTCAGTTTTAAGGCACACAAGAGTAAGTGAATGTGATTTTATCGTTAGACCACTCAGCGTGACTGCACGTTCTTTTCCAGCCTCTGAATAGGCAAAGATGTGGTTTCATTGAGAGAGTTCTTTGAAGCAAGAGTGGGGCAAGGTTGCAAGGTTGTATTTAAGGTAGTGATTAAAATAATTAGCCATAGAATTTAAGCTGAGTAAGGAAGGAAGTGAAAACATAGGGGAGGGATAGATGACAAACATGTTTATGTGATAAGTTTCTATCTCCTCTGTAACTGAGAGCTTTTTGCCATCAAAAACCAGCTCTGTCTAGCTCACCACTATATTTGCAACACCTAGAATGCTGCCTAACACCCATTAGGAACTCAGTATAAATATTTGTTGGATAAAGGATAAATTGAATGAATGGATGAAAGTGTCTAATGCCATATCCCTATAAGGCTGTCAGCTCCATGAGGTGAGGGACCATGTCTAACTTGTTCATTTCTGTCTCCTCAGTATATCAGAGTGTCTGGCACATTGCAGGTACTCCAAAAAAAAAAAAAAAAAATCTATCTATCTATCTAATATCTATCTATCTATCTATCTATAACTATATCAATTATATGTTAATTGAATCAACTTCAAAGGCAAGGAAAGAAAACCCAGTAAACAGAAGCAGGCTTTGTTTACTATCTATTATGTCATAAAAGATACAAGGCAGGCTGTGTAGGACCTGCAGACTCCAGCCAGAAAGAAGAGAGAGCAAATTAAGGCCGGGTGGTAAGGTAAATACGTAGGCCAATGCTGAGTTCAAGTTCAGCGTAAGCAGATATTACAATTTCCAACCTGTCTAAGCCAAAGGAATGAACAGAAATATGGCAGCACCAAAACAGGCATGGGCCATTCTTGGTGCAGATGAAGTCTGCGTTAATGCCGTAGACAAGAGGAATAAGCCTCACCTAAAGCCTATGTTTAGGGTTTTGAATTGGGAGACAATGAGCAAAAAAGCCAACCTTCTCTCCCATTGACTCCCCCAACTCTAAACCCCAAGCCAAAAAGGCATATTGTCAATTGTACGGTCCTCCAGGAGGGGAAAGCCAGATCCCGCCCAGATGAGCTTAACTGTGCTGAGAGGCGGGGGAGACCTGGGGTGGGCGGGTATCACAAGCAAGTGCTCATCCATTCAGGCTGGAGGATATAGCCTCAGACAAAATCGTTAATTTGGCAATGTTGTCCCATGAACCCTCAGAATCTTAGCTTCTGGTTCCCACCCAAATCTTATACCTGGCTCCCTTAATGTGAAGGTAAATCTCCTAACATTTCCCTATGTCTCCTTCAAAACTGCTTACAGTCAGGCTATGTTACGAATTCATACTAAGCTAAACAACTCATTTCTCCCAGTTGACCGAAAGCTTTACAGGGGAAAAGACTTTCTTCTTCATCTTGGAGGCCACTGCAGAACCAGGGCTCGTTCTATAGAAGATACTCAAGGAATGTTTGTTCAAGAAGTGAGTGAACAAATGAGTTCCTGACATATTAAGTGCATACATTTTAACAGTGTCAGCAAATTAACTCCTCTTACCTGCTCCAACCCAAAATAAAATACATGTATTTCCAAAAGGGTTCTTCCACCATTCATTGCTTGATGAAGAGGAAGTAAATACCAATGGAATTGGTTCCAACTTCTTATCGACAGAGCTTCCTGCAGCCATCCAAGATGTGAGCCAAACTTGCAAACTTTCATCTTTTGGAGGACAGAGGGCAGCCTGTGGGTATGGAATGTAGCAGACAAAGCTGAGACTAAAACCCTGGGTTCCAGAGCTTGGGTTTGGTGCTTTTTCCAATACTCCGTATTATCTTCCGAAACATTTAAGATAAAAATGCAAAACAAGGTATACCATAACCAGAGAAATTTTTAGAGAATAAAGAGATAGAGATTGCTTTGAATACAGTTGATCTTACTTTTCTCTAACAGTTTTTTATTTTTTTTCAAGGAAAGGCACATGGAAATAGTGCAAGTTTACAGTTATAGTATGTGTATCATGAAGGCATACAGGTCCTTACTTTACTCTCTCTCTCTCTCTCTCCCCCGCCCTTCTCTTGAGAAGGAAGATCAAGGTACATAAAATCCAAAGAAGAAAAATGCCATATTTTCAGAGAAATGCATTTTCAGAGAAGTGGTCTTCCCCTCCCCCTCCAAGAGATTATCAGTGAAAGGATAGTCCATTAATGAAAAAAGAATAAAAATAGTGTAGAAATCCATTTTCTACCCCTCCCTTGTTGGAACTGAGTCTTGGGGCATAAGCTGAGTGATCTAGTGCTGGGGGGTGGGGATGGCTTACTCCTGGGATGCCCAACACAGGAAAACTAAGAGAAACCACAGGGAGGCCCAGAAGAGAAGCCACAGGTTGCTGGTTCAAGGCCATTGGTTCAAGGCTACTGCTCCAGGGAGAGCTGGCCCTCTGCATTCTTTGGTTTGTTTCTCTATAAAGTCCAGCTCAAGGCCCCCATTGGAGAGCCTTGGGAGACTACCTTTCAGGAATGATTGACTTTTGCCCAGGAATCTAGAGGAAGATGAGCTACTGTTGGTCTGGTAGAGGCCCTGGGTTAAGGAGAAGGGAAATCCCTAGGAGGGGCAATGCAGAGCCTGGAAGAATGTAAGTCTAGTGGAAAGGGCCTGGGGCCAGCAGCCAATGCATATAGGTCCCAAATCTGTCACTATCTTGCTACATGACTGTTGGCCAGACATTTACTTTACTTCTCTGGTTCTCAGTTTCTTTCTTTCTTTTTTAAAAAATTGTATTTATTTTCAGAGAGAGGAGCAGGGACGAAGAAAGAGAGCGAGAGAAATATTGACAAGCCAGAGAAACAGCAATTGGTTGCCTCTCATACGCCCCCAACTGGGAACCTAGCCCCAACCCAGGCATGTGCCCTGACAGGGAATTGAACTGGAGACTTTTTGGCTCGCAGGCCAGTGCTCAATCCACTGAGCCAAAACAGCCTAGGCTGGTTCTCAGGTTCTACATTTATAGTAAGATGGGTAAAACTCTGCTATCTCCACCTCCAAAATGGTTTTATTACCTACAAGCAAACTTCCTTACTATTCTTCCCTTCTGAAGTTTTCCCAAGTGAACTAAAAAAATCAAAGAAAAAAGATAAATATATATTTTCAATGGGAAAAAGAGAATCTTTGAGGAAGTAGTTCTTAAACTCTTTAAGATAAAGCTCCTTAGAAAAATTCGATAATGGATACATGGCCCTTCTCCTTGGGGAGAACAAACGCTGTATATTTCCACAAGTAAAGTTTTACATGGAATTTCAGGAGGCTTAGTTTAGAACCAGCCACAAGTTATGGGTGTAGATAAGATCCCTTGTTTTAAGAAAAGCTCTATTGTAAAAGTTAACTTTGAAAAAGATAATGTCAGCTGCCTATCAAGATAGGGCACACTGGATCCTGGCTGCCATTTCACCTGGAATGAACTTCAGGAAGAAGTGGGAGCCATCAAGCAATTGCAAGCTGGGTAGACATAGCGATAAGTAGCTCAGGGTAGATACGAGATGCAACAAGATAAAGTTTGCTAGACAATCGTACCTGCTCAGGAAATACAAACCCAGGGGTGCCTGTTTTGGAGCATATATTTGGATCTGGGACCAGGGACGACAAAAAGAAAGGCAGAGAGAATATCGAGGAAAACAGCCGAAAAGGGAAGAGATAACAGGAGATGGGTGGATCTGGGCAGTCAGTTTCCTAGAAGCCAGACCCCGGTGTCAGGATGGATGGAGAGATGTAAGAGGAAAAGGGGGCTGAGAAGAGAAATTCCAAAGGGCAGAGAAAGAGGGGAGTGAATGCAGACCTGGAAAACAGCCTTAGGAAACTAACAGAATCCTAACTAACTGTAGGCGTGTAAAATGAACGGCACCTGGGTGAAGTCCACCTTCACTAGGTATCAGGCCCTGGAAAGGACACTAATTAAGTAAAACCAAACCAAACCAAACAGGAATATCAGAAGGAGAGTTTGTTTCTGGCAAAAATTACATGACTGATTATTGATTTATATTTTTCATTTTTCTTAGAGATTAGGGAAGAAATACAAGAATAGAGGAGCATGAGCAAAGCTTTGTGAATTAAAAAAGGAATACCTCAGTTGTGATGCCCACTGAGTTCTGTAAAGTTGGAGAGATTAGTTTAATATCAACACCATTACAGGGATAAATATAAAAGTCTGAATTCCAAGACAAAACTAGAAAATCTGAAATAAGGATGAGGAAGTTTCTGGTTTACATCAGGTAGTAGGTACATGACAGAGAAAATCAAAGTGTGTTTAGCAAACACCTAGCAGGACAAGGGATCCGGGCAAAGGAGTCTTGCTCTTGCCAGAGGTTCCAGGATGTAAGATAAAAGGCAAACAACTTTGCAAACTCCTTTTTCTTCACCCCCTACCCTCAAATCCAGGGACAAAAATGTTAATGTCTCTCTGCTAACCTTATAATTGCATTATAATTGGAGCTTATAAAGAGGGCCATTTTTCCTTGTTGTGCATGCTATTTTGTTTACATTTTAATTGTCTTCATCTTCATGTTATTATTAAATACTTGATTCCATGACTTGCTATTAAATATAACAATAATTTACGGTGCACTCATCACGTACCAGACACTACAAGGTACCTCAGGAGAAAGATGGATAATATATCATTAATGCAATCCATTCAGTCATTCACTTAAAATATATACTTTTTGAATACCTACTCTGTGTCAGGTACTGTCTTAAGTATTAGATATTAGATTGACAGCAGACAATAAAGCAGTCCGCAGTCTTAGGGAGTTTATAGTTTAGGGACATAAATGTGCCATTGAGTGGCCTGATCAGACAACTATACACGTAAATACAATACAATGAAGAATATAAGTAGCAAACAAAGGTACAAGCAGGAAGCTATGATATTTTGAAAGAAGAGATCACAATTGGCTGGGAGTGAAGAAAGGCTGTGGAGTGGGAGACTGTGTAAATTGGCTTTGAAAAATGCACAGGAGAAAGAAGTAGGGTAAGGAGTCTGCAGGCATGAATCAAAGACTGGAGTTATGAAAACATGGGCTACAAATGGAAAACACTGGAGAGCCAGATTTTGTTAGCATCTTGGCATAGCCTGGAAAGAACTGGAAGACGGAGCGGTGAAGGTTAGTGGGAGCTAAATCATGGAAGTCCTTGAATGGCTTTTGAAGAGTGAAGTAGCAAGACTGTAAGAGTTTGTGAAATAGATTGAAAAATAGAAGAGAGAATTTAGGGCAAGAAGGAGGTGTTCTTCAAACTTTGTTTTGGCCAACATTCCTTAGCTCATTCCTTAATGAGACTCCAGGGTTGGAATATATTGATTATTCCTTTGTACGCATGGCTGTTGGCCTTTGAAGAACTAAATGCAGAATTGATTATGTGGCTGAATTGTTCATTTAACTTACATATCAATATTTTAACAAGCATTAAACATCCTTACAATCATCATTTCTTTTAATAATAGAGTCATTTACAAGAGTAAGGTAATCTAAACATTTGTTACTGCTCACCAGGGACCCCAACAAATTGAGTGTAACTCCAAAGCCTGGAATATTTGTGGGGAAAGGAGTTGGATGACAGTCCTCCAGATGTTCACACCCCCCTCACACCAGATACTCACGAGTGGGGAGCTCAGAAGTGACTAAGTTTGTCCACCTCGTGGCGTTCTGATTTCTTGGGGCCTGATCTTCACATCTCTTTCTGACTCCTGTCTCCGTTTTGTTTGCATTCCTATGTAAGTGCTCCTTCTTTTTTGGATAGATCTATGATTAGAAGCACATTTGGGATCACCTCTTGTTCTGCTTGTATGACAGAGCCGCCTTTATTTTTGGTCCCCAGGCTCCACAAACCTGGACTCAGGGTCAGGAGGAGTGAGCTTTGGCCGTTTGTAACTTGACTGATTCCTGGCCCCTGTTTGGCTAGGGAGAGACTACAAGAAAATTAGCTGTTGCGCCTGATTATCTGAAAAGCAAATGCCTATAAACTGGGATATGAAAGGAGAACATTTGTTCTTCAGGGCCCTTGCACTGTTCATCTACAGCTTAGTTAATGAACCCCAAAAGGCAGCACATTGTTGGGAAAAATGCGTGTAGTTGGAGCCTTTGAAGTCCATAGACCAGGGTTCAAATTTTAACTCTGCACTGATAGAAGTGGTTGCTGCCGAGCTAGGATTTGTCCTTGGTTGGTGAGCGTCACTCTACAGTCTGCATGTCCTCATCTATAAAATCAGTTAGCAATTGCTGTTTTTCCTAACTCACGGTTAGTAATAAGAAGCAAATGAAGTCATGACAATGAAGGTAATCAAGTGTCTTATTAATACATACAATTATATTTCCCTTTAATATTCTGCAACTCATAACCCTTTCTGTTTTCTCTCCTGGTGATTTCTGCAACATTTTCATTAGAGAATCCACACTGGATTTTAAGATCCCTTCTGCATGCTAATTCAGTTGCTCTGTAAAGCTTCTCACAAACTCCCTGGGCCTCAAAACAAAAGGTTTGACTTTTAGTTCTTCCCCACTCCCACCACCTACTTAGAAACAAAGCTTGCTGTTTTGTTAGACCCTGAAAGTTAATATTTTATTTTTAACTTTATTGAGAAATAATTGACAAATATAACTGTATATATTAAAATATAAAATGTTATGATTTGATATCCATATACATTGTAGAACGATTACCAAGAGCAAAACAATGACCACCCCTGTCACCCCACATGGTTAATGTAGGTAACTCTTTTGTGTATGTGGTAAGAATACTTATCTACTCTCGAGAACATTCAAATATACAATATTTTATTATTAATTATAGTCATCATGCTGTACATTACATCCTCCAAACTTACTCTTACAATTGAAAATTGACCTACATTGCCCTATTTTCCCTTCCTCCAGCTTCTAGAAACCACCATTCTATGAAATTGGCTTTCTTTTTATTTTTTCTTCTTTTTTTAAGATTCCACATTTAAGTGATACTAAACAGTATTTGTCTTTGTCTGGCTTATTTCACTTAATATAATGCCCTCCAGATTTATCCATGTTGTTGCAAATGTCAGGATTTATTTTTCTTCTTTATTGCTGAATGATAGTTCTGTGTGTGCGTGTGTATACATGCATGTGCACAGTCACATTTTCTTATTGATTTATAAGTCAAATGACACTTAGTTTTTTTTCCATATGTTGTCTATTGTGAGTAATGCTTCAATGAGCACAGGTATGCAGATATCTCTTCAAGCTGGTGATTTCAGTTCACTCAACTATATCCCCAGGTATAGGATTGCTGGATCGTATGGTAGTTCAATTTTTAATTATCTAAGTAATCACCAGGCTATTTTCTATAGTGGATCTACCAATTTACATTCCCATCAACAGTGCATGTTTCCTTTTCTCCATATCCTAACCAGTATTTGTTGTCTCTTGTGTTTTTGACAATAGTTATCCTAATAGGTATGAAATGATATCTTATTGTAGTTTTAATTTGCATTTCCCTGATGATTAATGATGTTGAGTACATTTTCATATACCTATTGGCCATTTATATGTCTTTTTTTGGAAAAAAGGTCTATTCAGGCCCTTTGCCCAGTGTTTAACTGGGTCATTTGCCTTTTTTTTTATTGAGTTGTATGAGTTATTTACATATTAGCGAATATTTTCTGCCGTTCTGTGGGTCACCTTTTTAATTATTGATTGTTTCCTTTGCTATGCAGAAGCTCTTTAGCTTGATGTAGTGCCACTTGCTTATTTTGGCTTTTCTGCCTATGTTTTGGTGTCTCAGTCAAGAAATCATTGCCAAGATCAATGTTAAAGATCTCTTCCCCTATACTTTCTTTTAGGACTTTTGTAGTTTCAGGTCTTACTTTTAAGTCTTTGATCTGAATAGCCAAAGCAATCCTGAGAAATAAGAACAAAGCTGAAGGCATTATACAACTTGACTTCAAACTATATTACAAAGCTATGGTAACCAAAACAGTATGGTACTAGACACATAGACATGTGAAACAGAATACAGAGCTCAGATAACACACACACACACACACACACACACACACACACATTCAACTAATTTTTGACAAGGGTTCCAAGAGCACTCAATGGGAAAAGGATAATCTCTTCAATAGATGGTGTTGGGAAAACTGGATATTCATATGCAAAATAAAGAAAGACATTCTTTTAATATATTTTACTTATTCAGTCAGTAACTATTGAATGCAGGCTCTGTGCATTTTTTTTTTTCAAAGTACTGACAGTAATGGAGATATTAGCTGAATCTTGGGTGACCTGATAGTTGCCAAAGCCCATCTACTTCAGTCTTCCATTGCCAATTTACATTAAGCTCTGTAAGGACTGAGATATCTGTCTTTCCTCTTTGATCATTTCAGTACCTAAGCTCATCCATATATTTCATCTTCTCTCAGAAAAAAAAATTATCTATTTGGTTCTGGACTTTTGGACTTTGACCCAGATAGTTGGGTCACTACAAGTCAGGGTTTTGGAGGGGGAAAGATAATGTAGAAAAAGGCTTGAGTTAGTGCTTGACTCATCATAGAAAGGTTTTCTCATTGTCTCAGGAGCTCCAGGGCTGGTCAAATGGTCCTTTATGGAGAAAATCACCATGAAATGAAAGTTGGTGGAAGAAAACAAAACATAGAGTGAAAGCAAAACACTAGAATATTAGATAAGTTAACCAGAGGTGAATGTTTGAAGAGGTAAAATGAGGCCAGCTTGGTGGGTGGCCAGAAGACATTGAAAGACCTACCACATGATTTCGGGTATGGATGAAGAGCTAACCAGATTGCTTTTCAATCTAATCTTGTAATTCCAATCTGTTTCTTTTGGCTTCATGAAGTTTTTCTCAACCCTCCACTGTTAGTATAGAACTTCTCCGGAACTGAGAAGTTGAAAGGGTGAACTCACTGATTTTGTACCAGGACCATTTTGCGGGATCTAATTTTTGCAATTCTTACCTTAATCGTTAAGGTCATGGACATGCCAGCCCACAAAGACTTGTTCATTTGCCATGTTTGCTTTGGAACCAGTAGAGATACCGCAGTAAAGGGAAAATATTTAGAAGTAGTTAAAGAAAAGTGATAACTGTGATTACATAAATTTGCCTTTCCCCGGCCCCGCCACGCAAAGTATCTGGATTTTGGTTAACTACCAAGAGTCCTTTATTATGGCAATAATTGAAAGACCCAGGACTATATAAACCAGACTTAAAAAAATAAAGGGGACATTGCAAATTCTATTATGCATGCAGTTGCATGGGATCTGGGAGAGAGGCAGTATGAAACACCTTGTAAGTATATTTTCTTGTTTTGAATGCAGGTGATTATGTTTTCGGAGCCAAAATTGCCAGGGAGCAATTATTTTCCCCCACTATGGACTCTTCAAATTAAACCCAAGTAGAATTTCCAAATATTAATTTGACACATAACTTCTCTGGTGGCAAGGGTCTGTTCGGGAATATCTATATGAACTAATAACTAATTTAAAAGGTCAAGAATATTTGGGGGTTGAGTAGATATTCATATTTTAGGGTCCTCTCTTCATAGGCTTATCTTATTTAAAAATTGCAAATAAAAGAGAGTTTCAGATGCATTTGATATATGGCCCTAATTCTCAGAATAGTTTAATAAAATGCTATCAGCATCTCATGTATCTCCTTGCTTAATCTCATTTCATTATCATTATTGTTTATAGTGTAGTTGTTTTCTTCTCCTTTGAAGATGAACCTCACTTCTATGGTGTCATGGCATGTGGAATATTGCATAGGGTGTTGTGGGGATGGGGGAGAGGGAGGTTGCCTGTCAATTTTTGCTAATGTTTTAAGTGCGCTTGAGCTGAGTGATCCTCAAGTGGGGAAAGGCTCACTGTCATACTCTCTTATTCTAGCCTGTTCTTTCCCTACTAATTCTCTTTCACGTACTCCCTGATGCCTGAAATCCCCTCAACAGGCAAGGCAGGCCATTCCAAGAGAAAATGATTCACTGAAAATATCTGAAGAACTAATAATATTTGCATAAAATCTATTTCCAAATGAGGTGTAAATAGTGGTGCCTGGTCATTTATTCTCAGGCAAGGTGGAGAAGAGAAGGATAGCAGGTGCCAGAGGGGGCAGAGAGGGGTTCCCGATGGTTGGAAGAGAGAAAGGTACAGAAAAGGAAGGCTGAGAACCTGAATTATCACTTATTTTACAACTTGTCTTAAGATTGTCCTGCCCTGTGTGCAGAAAAAGTGGTTAGTAAGTTGCCTAATATTTGGCCCAGTGACTTAACAGTAGCTATAAAGAAAAAAAAAGTTCTTGAGTGAACAATAAAGCTTTACCTTCTGGGGGGCCAGCTCAATCCATAACAACCACACTGAACAGTTCTCCAATGCACACTGGGGCTCCAGAGGTACAAGAATCTACGAAGTCATTTTAAGAAGGCTCCAAATTTGGGGCCCTTTGAGTTCCAGGCTCTGGACTCATCTGGGACTAAGGTAGCGAGGGTGCATTGATATCTGTTTCCATTTCAGATTGTGTCTTCCATCCTTGTGGTCTTCCTTCTAACTCCACCTCTGGCCCTGACGGTGAGTGAGGGTGGAGTCATCCAACCTGTGTAGTCTTTTAGCAGAAATATTTCATAAGTGATAATCCAGGGTGACTTTTCTGAAGTTCCTGAGTGTCCTTTTAAACCTGCAAGATATGGGCAAAGCAGAAACTGGACTTTCAATTCTTCTCCTTGTTGCTTGGTTTTCTCCAGAACATCAGTGATAGCCATCCTCTGGATGGATCTGTTGGGACCCAGAGCATCCATGTCAATGCCTTCCGAGGTATGGTCAACATCCGAGACAACAATGTTTTGAGTGAATGGGATGGAATCTTGGACTACAAGAATGTAAGCTGTGGAACACATTCATTACAATGCCAAAGACAGCCTTGTCTCCTCCAAAAGTTAGCCTTATGCTTTGCCAGAGAGAAGAGGACATGGTCTATATTCGCCTTCTCTAGGTTTAGGCTTTCGATGGAAATACCTATTTCTGGGTAAGGGACTAGCTTTCCTCTAGTTATGTGACAGTTTTTTGAGCCAGCACCTGTAGGAGGGACTTCTATAGTATGTAGGGATCCCACATCCATTTGTGTTCCTGTGAGGTGTTAACTTCACATGGCTCCTGTAGGTCTCTGGAATAAGAGAACCATTTAAAGAACCCTACTTCTTATAACTGGTATGTACTATAAAACTTCTCTTGTCTTGAGCTCAGATTTTTATCAGTTTAATTACCAAGAAGAACGATTTACTTTCACTTTTAGGAATCTTGCCTTAACCTGCCTGCCTGTGTTAGACCTAGCAGGGAGATGCAGGATTGGAGAGCGAATGCCTATGTCCTTGGCCTGGTTCTCTGATGGAAAAACTCTATAATAAGAGACATCACTCAGCCTTGCTGTGCCTTGGCTTTCTCATCTGCAAAAGAGCATAAATAGCTGCCTTTTCTACCTGAAAGGACTCTGTGAGGATTAAATGAAGTAGGAGCCCACACTCTTCACTTTGACCCAGAGGACCCTCTGACATCCAGCCACTGCTGGGTAGAAGCCCCTCCATCTGCCTCCACACTGGGCATCTCTGGACAGACATCTCATATTCAGGCTTTGCCTCTGTTCCCACTTGTATCTCCTACTGTGCTCTCTTCCCCCAACACATTCTCCTTTGCTCTTCACCTAACATGCTCCTGACCTCCTCAAGGAGACATGTCCTGAATCCTCCTAAATGGCATGCAGTTTAGTGATTTCCAACTCTGTTTCATGCCATAGAAACATTTTTTTCAAACAATATATTCTGCAGAATTCTATTATATAGAACAAAAGAAGTCAGAACTGCTCTGGCGAGAGGAGGGAGATTCAGGTAAAGCAACCTTGGGCTCAGCTGAACAGAACTGGAGGACCACTTTTCTGATCCAAAGCTGAAAGAGGCTAAATGACAAGCTCAGGGCAATGTGGAGGAACAGTTGGTGGCAGGCACAGGCCTAGAATCCGGGTCTAGAGGGTATGACCCAAAGATCCTGATCAGCCCGGACATTTGGAGAACATTGTGTAACGTAGAAGCTGTGTTCGCGAGCAGTAGTGTCTCAGCTCCTCCTCTCATCGTCAGGACAACCCTGTCGGGGGAGGCCTATGGTTTCTTCTTTACAGATAGGGAGGCTGAGGGCCATGAAGAGAGCTGCTAAGTGCGAGAATAGGACCTTAAAGTCAGCTTTGCTACCAGGCCTGGCTCCAGTGCCACCCGTCTGTGGGTGACGTATAGAGGGCCCTGGGGGCTTCCTTCCCGGGCCTGCAGCCGTGACAGGGCCGCAAGCCCCCGGAAGCCGCAGGATCTCTGTGCGGTGCTAGTCCCGCTGCTGCCCCCACTCCAGCACTAGGGCTGCACACCCCTGGGGCGCTCCACATCACCCTTTAAAGGACAGCTATGTGCCAGCGCTGATGGCGAGTAGGAGCCCGCAGATACTGTGACTAAATGAATGACATGGCTCTGCTGTGTTGCTTTAAGGCCCTCTTGGTGGCTAAGCTGTATGGCAAGATGGCTTGTGTCTTGGCCAAGATGGACCAAGCTGCCTTTCCAACTTTGGATGACATTAGGAAGGCCCTGGACCACCAGGTAAGTGAGACTAGGAGGGGACTGTGGTCTGGTGTTTTCCACCTCTGCATCCCAGCCTCCTAGGGCTATTGTACACACACGGGGGAACTCAGTTCATGCTTGTGCTTAATGCCCATGAAATCCTACTGTTGTGCAAAGGGCCCCAAGTCCAGTTCATGGCCCATTTAAGTCCAATCATAATTGGATCAATAAAAATTCCATGTGATGACAAAATTTTGACGTATTCCAAAAGGGTGTGAGCTACATGTTAGTGAATAGAAATTGTTGACTATAGGTATTAGAGTGAACTAATAGAGTGTTCATATCCCCATGCCTTCTCTCCTCCCCTGCACACTCCTCCCTAACCACATACATACATACCATCTTTAGATGAAAGTAAGCCCTGGCCTGCTGAAACTCTCTTCGTTCAGCCTCTTAAATGACAAGGGTAGTCAAATAAATTAAAAACCAGCGTGAAATCCTTGCCAAGTCATTGAAACATGCTGTCATTTCCTTTAGTAACCTGCCCAGATCACCTGAACAGCACTAATGTCCATGGCAGGAGAGGCACTGAAAGTGAGGGGGAAATGCACTTTGGGTCACATTAAAAAAGTGGTGGAAAGTATTCGGCTAATCTGATTTATAAAAAGTAACAAATAATTTTTAAGCTATTCTATATTATCATCACAGATGAGAAAAGCATTGGCAGTTGTCAAATTGAGAAATTAAGAGTTAAAGGAACACGAACTCAGTCACAGACTCCCTCATAGATTTTTCTGGAGTAATGTTGCCACCTTGTGGCCAAATAGAATATTACAGCTAGAGGCAAAGCATATGGGCAAGTTTGGGTTATAGCTATTTTGGTAAAATGAATCGACTGCGTGCTTAAATACATTTCTTGTCTCTTTTTCCTTGCTCCTCCACCTCTGTATGCTGTCTCACTATTTCCAAATGCCACCTCTCCCAGGATTTAAAGCATTACCCACCCACTCACGGCCTCACCTACACTGTCCTACCCAGCCGGGTCAAGAACTTAGCGCAGTATGGAATGGTCATCAAAGACCTGTGTCGAGAGGTCCCTACCTACTTTGCCCAGCAGCAAAAAGAGGGTATGTTAATAACTAGGCCCCCAAGACCATTGGTGAGACAAAAGGTGCAATACAATTTTTAGGTCATGGCAATTTCTAATGACAGTTTTCAGGTCTATTCCTTGTCTTTGCTACTGGGTATAAAAAATAATGTGGCCTGAAATATATTTCCCCTAGTGGCAGAGGTGGTCTCCTGACATTAGGGCTCGTTGAGAACAGGGAGCAGAGGTAACTTAGCTTTACCAGATGGCTGAGGATAGTCACATCATCGGTGGGATTTGGCAGTTGGTGGATACTGTCACCTGACCCAAAGCTTCTTCACCTCCTGCCCGAACGATGCAGTGCCTGGTGTCCCACCGTTACAGGTCCATTGCTTTGGGGTTCTCAGTCCTTCCATTTCTCAGGCTTCCCAGAGTTTGGAAAGCAGGGCCCTAATAGTTACAGACTGCGCTGGGGAAGGAATACCCCAGCAGCTGGCACCCCTGCTGGCGGGGGGGATATAGTGAGGACCAGTGGTGGCCAGCTTGGAAAGCTACCAGATGAGATTTCAAAAGGACCTTCTATTCCGGATATAGTCAGTAATCTCTTCCCATTAGGCTATTGCCAGTCATTTACATCTTAGGGTAAATTAACCCAATGAACATGACTTCTTAACAAGAGGATCCAGCAGGAAAATGAGGAGAACTTGAGGGGCTGGGGGTTAAGGACGATGATTAAAGGTCAGTAAAAGAAACGGAAAGAGGGGGTATGGGGCCAGCTGTTGCAGCTGAGGGGAGCGCTCCCTTTTTAGTCCCACAGCCTCTTGCTAGTAAAGCTCTTCTGAGCACCATACCTGACTTAGGTGCGAGTCATAATATGAGGCCTGTTCAGAAAGTGTCCAGCCATGTACTATGAAAAATAGACATGTATTGAAGAAGATAATGAAATTCAAGAAACATTGTACATAGGACAATGACACTTCAGTCCTCTTCAAAGTAGGCACCTTGGGACCTCACACAGTTCTCCGAATCACCATCAGCTGCCCCATCATATTTTCCAGAATCTCATTGATGGTCTGAAATTTATTCCCTTTCATAGGTAGTTTTAGTTTTGGGAAAAGCCAGAATTCACAGGGCACCAAATCTGGGATGTAGGGGAACTGAGTCACCTGGGTGACTATGTTTTGCCAAAAACCTCGGCACAAGACTTGATACATCAACAGGTGTGTTGTCTGATGAAGCTGCCAATCACCCGTAGCCCATAGATGTGGCCTTCTGAATCATCTGAATAGTTTCCACAGAGGGATGTTCAAACTAATGCAAAATTTGATGCACATCCATTACTTTACTTGCTCAATCATCTTGCATGCGATGCTCACACAGTACACATGATCCCTCAATGGCATCTACCGCCCCCACTGACTAGTACAGTGATCATTATTCACACATGTGCATTCTAGTCCACTTTCCTTGGCTGCCAGGTTACATCAGTGTTGTGCAAAACATTCTTGTTATATTAACAGTGGCTGGGCTTCTTCTGGACAGACCTTGTATATCCACTCTACCTCTGAGTCTTAAAGTGATTAAGTAATTATTTTGTAAAATGCTTCTCTTTCTTCTTAAAGGTGCTGCACTGGCAATTGACCCCGATTCATGTTTTGAAGTCCAACTCCTGTCCTTTATGGGGCTCTCCATTTGTGGCGAGGTTCCTGGGCTCTGAGCCTCCATGTCGGCCATGTGGAGAATGGACCGGCCTGGTGGGGCGACCGGCCTGAACCCAGCACGTAGGGCCTCAGCACTCTCCCTCTGCCAACGAAAAGCACTTTGTTCCCACCTTCTTCCTTTCAACCAAAGATCCAGCCTTGCAATCTGGAAAATTGGGTACAATTTCTCCTTCTGGGTTAGAACAATAAAGTTTCTTGCCTTACCGGTTTAGCAGATGATAACCTAGCCCTCCCTGCCTTCACTGGCCTCCCTGGAGTTACTGAGTTACGGGCATTTCTATCCACGTGCAGTCCACAAAACTGCACACCTGCACCGTGGGAAAGAGGAGGTGCCTCTCCTAGAACGTGCCTCTCTAAGAGCCGCTCTTTGGGGTGTCCCTTAAAGAGTCCCTTGAGAATTTTGGCAATAAATAACAAAAAGACACTAGCCACAGACAAACTGTCAGGTATGAGGCCACATCACTGTCTCCTGCAAATTGATGCTGAGATTCTATGAAAGCCTATTCACCATGGGGACCCAGCTTGTACCATGAAAACCCCTGAGGGAGATCCAGGTGAAATTAGGTCCCCCAGACCTCCCTTTGGAATTGCTCCAAACCCCCTAGTGGTGACTCACAGGCATTTCTCTCTGTTACAAATGAATAAGGGGCCTGGTCTCTTAGCACTGGTTCTTTAACTGTCTATTACTGTAGCTGAGAGGAACAGAGACAGCTCCACCCACACCCCACAGAACATCCTTGGCTCCCTTTACCTTAGAAATGGGAATAAATAGAGGAAGGAATATTGGAGATACAAATACAGATGTCCACAGAGGTTATGTTGGAGTTTGGAGCACTTTAAACAGGGTGGGACTGGGATGGGGCTGGGAGGAGGGAGTGCTAAAGAGTGCGTTGGCTGGAGCAGGAGAACTCTGGCTGATCTCAGCACCAATGTGCAGGGGACAGAGCTGAGCGCCAGCTCTGTGAAGTCACGACATGGTGTGCCTACCTGTAGTCATGAATGAAAAGGCAATTGCAGGGGAAGGTCCAAGATAAACCTCTAGGCTTCACTAGAGGTTAAGAGGTTCAGAACTTATGGATTTGGTTCCATGTGGCTTGTTGAGGTTAAGGAAGGTGGAGACATGTGAGAGGCCAAGCTTTAGTCAATTGGAGACACTGAGAGGACCTCAAAGTAGGGTCTAGCCTCAAGGCCTGGCCCAGTGAGTCCCCAGAGTTAAGTCACCATGGCGGTCAGTCCACCCAAACCTGTAGACACCTTGTCCCTGACAGCCAGCCTCCGCCTTCATTCCACCTCCAGGAACCTGTCCCTGTCTTATCCCATGTGCCTGAGTCCCTGTTATACCTGCCTGGACCCCTGCTCCCGAGCCCTCTGCAACACTGTGAGGACTAGCCTACTGACTGCTCTTATGCCAAATGCCAACCCCTCCAACACCATCCCAGACGTCGGATCTTACGCTCTTCCTGAATTTCCCATTACCTTCAGGTTCCACTTGACTATTGTAATGTACCTGTTACTTCCGGAAGGTTTCAAGGCCCCGAATGCGCCCATCACATTTGTCTCCATGTTACCATCCTTGCAGATACTCAGCTAGCGAGGCTACATTTCTCCCAGAAACTCGGGGTTCAAGGCCTGTTGCCCTCCTGTGCAGCATCACTCTTGGCTGTCACTAACGTGGCTACAATAGCTCTGTCCTGAGAAACAGCAAGCCCTCTAGACCTTATAGGGCTTATCAAGGTAGATTTTAGTCCTTCAGGTTACAAGTTCAATTATTATTTTATTAAGACTCTCCCATGCACACACTAAGATTTATGTCTTTTACAAGTTGGAATTGGGAGGGCAAAATTCAAAAATTCCATAGATTGGGTGGCTTATAAATAATAAACATTTATTTCTCATAGTTCTGGAGGCTGGAAAGTCCAGATCAAGGTACTAGCAGGTTCTGTGTCTGTGAGAGTTCTCTGTCTGGTTCAAAGATGGCCATCTGCTCTTTTCGTCCTTCTCTCTGTCCCCACCCATGGTAGAAGTCACAGGGGAACTCTCTGGGGACTTTAAAGGGAGACACAAACATTGAGTCTATAGAACCACCCTACTGATGACCACTGTTAATGTTTATCTAATCCAGCACTCAGTCAAGTTACCATATTTGAGTATCAGTCCAGGGGCCCTGATCCTGACCCAGACATAGTCCATGTGTCTCAAGGCTACCAACCTTCTGTTTAAAATACGGTCACACTAACATTAATGACTAACTGTGCCCTCCACCTGTGACTGAAGAACCCAGCTTCTTGCTAAAGTCCATTGGACTAATCTTTAAGTTGCCCTGGGAGTGCCTAGAGGTGGCGAAGAATTTGACCATTGATATTTCAAGAAGGACATTTTTTCCTTTTCTTTTCTTTTTTTCCTCTCCTGGGGCAGCTGCTGTCATTGAACCTCTGCCAAAACTGCCAATGCTGCCTCTTCCGATGGGGAGAAGGGGGCTGGGAACCCAGAGCTGAGCCATCTCTACTGCCCACTGCCCCGCAGGCGCTGCCATTGTGGCCACTGATTAGGGAGCCTCCGGGGTCATAGGAGCACCGCCTTCTGGACTCAGTGCAGAAATAGGGAGTGTGTTGTTCCCCATGCTTTTGTGTCAGTTGTTCACATTGCAGCCACACATGCTCCGGTTTCTTAGAGAAGCTGTGGCGAAAAAAGGCTTTTCTCTTTTGTACCTTCTGTTTCTCTTCACAGTCCCAACCTGCCACCCTGAGGCCTCAAGCATGTGCCCACTGGGACGTGAACTGGGCGCTGCCCTTTCCAGCCAGGATTTGGTGCTGTGATAAATTAGTTTCTCAAATTTCCTGAGGTTTGTCCTTATTCTCCTGCAAACATGCACCCCGAGGGATCACCAGAGGCCTTTGTCATGTCTACATCCCAGCTGGGAAGCACATAAAACCCTCCCTCCAAGAAATCTTTGAGATTCTTGCAAAACTTCCACCCTACCTCAAGAGACCCTTTGCAGAGAGAGGAGATCCAAGGCAGAGGTCAAGTTCCATGGCCTCTGAGCTCAAAGAATGGCATTCCACTGACAGACTTCCCTTCAGGGGGAAATTCGTGTTCCCTTCCCTACTCCCTTCCACCCCAGATGTTCACACTCCTTACTCTTCCTTATCGCTCCTGCTTCTCTGCAGCCTCAGAGAAGAACCACTGGCCCTGAGCCTCAGGTTTGTGGGGGTTGGTGAGCTTGATCACAGCTCAGGGCAGTAGCTGCCCATTGTCTTTTCTCTAGCTCCCTGCACACCTGTCCTACGTTTCCCAAGGATCAGGAGCTCCGTTCTATATCCTGCCTGGAATGCCCTGCCTTCTGCCTGGGCAGAAAAACTGTGGGGGAGGAGAAACCACCCCCACAGTTTACATCTATCTTGGTAATTATTTCTATAGAGCCTTTTCATTGGCCTGTCGGTTTTGGTGGTGCTTTTATTCAGGCTACCCCCCCACCCACGCCCCCGCAGCCCTCTCCCTCACCCAGGCTGTCCCCCCAGCCGTGTTCCTTCAGCAGAGCTGCCACTGTCTGTGAGCCTATATTCCCCACAGCACTGGGCCCTCTGGCCTGCCTCCAAGCCCTATGCAAGTGGAGCATGAGCCTTTCAGAACTGCTGTGGACTGCCTACAGCAAAGGCCAACTTGTGATGTTTCCTGAGACTACCACATGCGCCTGGTCCCCTCTCCCAGCTGCTCCTAACAGGTATTCAGTATGATACCAGCACTGAGCAGGGTTAACTGACTTAAAGAAAGGAGAAAGGAGAACTCTAAGTTTTGTTTTTAAAATGAGGCTCTCATTATAAAAATCAATGAGGATAACACATCTCTGAACTGTAGCTTCAAAAAGGGAGTTGCCAACTCATACCCCTTCTTCCCACCCCCGGCCCCCATCCCCTCCATTCCTGGCCACGGGAGTAAGAATATGCTCCCAAGTGATTCTATGAGGGTCCTTTCCAAGTTTTTAAACTTGAAATTCAAACAGGAGGAGTCCCTCTCTGTCTGAGGATGATGCTGGGGAGATGGGGACTTTGGGGCTGACAGCGGTGTTGGACTCTGCCCTCATGGAGAAAGCCAGCATAAGATACCGAGGCTGACACGGAAAGAGAAAGAGAGTGGAGACAGAGGGAAAAAGAGTCTGGCCACCTCACAATACCTAGTTCTAGACAGCCAAGGCCAGAATATCCCTCCTTCTATGGTAAGCTCAAACATCACATTCCACTCCAATTAGACCTGGATTCCATCACTTGCAAACACCCAGATCCCAGGTAGTACATGCTACTATTCATTTGGCAGTTTATTCTACACTCTTTTACTATTATTACAAATGCTTTTATACAAATGTATCCCTTCCCAAACAAGAAAATAACTTTCTTGACCATGGCAGTTTTGCCTTGGGCCTCTTCCTCTAGCAAACTTATCCCAGTCCTGAGCCATGGTGAGTGCTTTAAATATATTCAGTAATGGTTATTAAACAGTACAGTGTTAGGAATAGGAGCAGTCAATGACAGATAGTTCTTGTTAAATACTTCTTTCTTTTTCCCCTGAACTTGTACCCAGTTGATTCATCAACATGAGAACCAGCTATATGATCTGGAAATTTGTTCATATTATGCAATTTCTTTGAAATAGTGGAAATTGCTTCCCTTCTATATATGGAGTTGGCATTTCTAATTAGGTTCTCACTTCTGCTAAGATTTTCAATAAGGTTCATCTTTTTTTGAGTGATGGGTATTCCAACCTCCTCCTCTCGCTCTGGGACAAAGTACTTCATGATAGTGTTTGTTAAGGTTGAGTTTACTGCTTTGATGAGCTAAAAGTCATGCAAATGGGCCTCAAAACTTGATGCTTTGTCAGAGGGGTAGTTTCCTTCTCCTGAGCAGTCAAATTGTTTTCTAAGGGCACCCAAATCCGCACCCCTCGCTAGGTAGAGGCCAGTGCTGCCCGAGCCCATGCTCCACCCTGGCCACCCAGGGTGTTGGACAAACAAATGGGCCACTGGTCAGTGAGCAACAGTCACTGGGTACAAGTCTGATGGAGACTTGTACTCACTGACTGGCCTGCCTGTGACCCAACCATATTATCCGGAAATTTTCACACTTTAGGTACTTCACTTGAAATCCTGGCAATTTCTTTTCTTCTATATATTGACATAAACATCTCTTGACATCCCTTTGCCATTTACAAGAATTCAAACACTCAGATATCTGTAAAAGTAGCATTTATGTTTTACTACTGAGTCTCAAAATTAGTTGGGGCATTAGGAAAGAATTTAATTTTACTGCTGAGTAGAAACCAAAGGATGTGTTTCTTTGAAAAGATGCAACCAGTGGGCTAATGCTTAAACATGAACGTCTGCGCAGATGGAAATCCCAAAGATGCCCAGGAGCCCAGCCTTTGCACAGCCTTGAGCACCGATGTTATCTGGAGAGGGGAACATTTTTGAAGAAAAATCATTAAGAAATACATTATTAGAATGCAGCAAACCAATCCCTTTTTGTAAAAATGTCTTGACTAGAAGTTGTCCATGTAATTTCATGTTACCCAAGATTTTAGCTATACTTGCATTGCAAAGGATAGTAATATACTAACTTAAATAGACTGACAATTCCAAGAAGTGCTGTCTGGCTCAATTCAATTGATGTTATACATTAATGTCATTCCTATGAGTCTTTACTTATAAATACTAATGACCTTTCAAAAAGAAAAATGTCTTAACTAGTTGTTTTTTCTGGGCAGTGCAAATGTATTGAATGTTATTTGTTTCTTCTTTATCCACGTTCCACTACCCCGGGGAACTTCTGTTGTTGTTACGATCAACATCCGTGGCCCAGCCTCCCTTTCACTCTGGCCTTTATTCTGTATTTGGAAACCTTGTGTAAAAATACAGTAATGACTGCAGTGACCCATGGTACCTGGATGACTCAGGGCTTTTGTTCCCCATCAGTGCACTTTACCTGCTTTTTCTTGGACCAGCTTGATCCTAGATTCTGAGAATATTACTTTTTTGAGAAATAATTGGCAAATATATCTGTATATATTTTAAGTGTACATTGTGATGATTTTATATACATACACATTGTAGAATGATCACCAAGATCAAGACAACACAGCTATCATGTCACATAGTTAAAATAGGTAACTCTGTTATGCATGTGTGGTAAGAATGCTTAAGATTACTCTCAGCAACTTGCAAGTATACAATACCATGTTATTAACTACAGTCACCTTGTACGCCATGTATAGTACATTAGAGAATCCAATAGATTTTCCTTTACACCCAGGAATCTATTTTTATTCCATCGTCTGTGTTAATGGATCAGCTTTTCCACCAGACCATGTGTTCCTTGTGGGCAGTTTTCTTCATTTCTGTATCTCTCCTAACATTTAGCACAATTTCCACATGTGGTTGGGATTTAATTCCCAAAGTAGGCCAAATTGAGTCATGTTTTATACTTATTTGTATTTCACCCAACACCTAGCAGAGTGTTAAGCACATTAGAGTTTTCAGAAAATATTTGGTGAAGGAATAATTCATTGGTACTCACGTGTCTTTTCAATTACTTCTCCCTTATACAAAGGGATATGTTTGCAGAGCTGCTCAATGGGTGACCCAAACAGAAACCATTTCACGTCTGTGATCAGAGACTGCAGTGGGTTGTACTTGACCCAGGTATATTTGTTGGAGAACATGGTTTTCAGAGCCTAGATCAGTATAATAGAGTGGGATTGGGTAAAAATAAGTTGATGTAATCTGGTATACCTTATTCTAACTGGTGAGTTTTTCTCTTTCAGATTACTAAGTAGAAGGTAGTCAGGGATCTCTAGATATCACCTCTTCTCTGACCACTTGGTCTTCAGAGAAGCCTCATTATTACCAATATTATTCTGCCGGTGACAATGAAACATGAAGAGGGTGATTCCTGTGCCAAAGGTGGCACAAATGGGAAGCTGCAGAGGGAGAACTGCACCCCAGGTTTCTAGCTTCATGTAGTGTTTGTTTTTTCTTGCTAGACTATATTGTTTCTCTGCACCTTGTATCATTGAATATCATAACTCCACTTCTTTTTTTGCCATCCACTACTTCTTAGAGCCCTGCTCTGAGAAAAGAACTTGGGCAGCCTTTTCTACAGAAACACTGGAATTTATTATAAGGTCTTGTATTTGGGGTTGTATGGTGGAAATCAAGGTAAGAGATATACTCTGGCAACAAAAACAATAAACATGAAAACACCCTAATAAGTGGGGAGCAATAAGGTATGATATTATGATCCCTTTACCCTCTTCATCTCTCCATAGTCACCAGTATTCCTTGGCTCAATAACAGGAAATACTTACCTGCCTTTCGTAGATGTACCGTTTGAGTTGGTCCAGGGCAGGGATAGCTTCATGGTTCATCTTCAGGATGTAGCAGGCTCTTCGGGAGAGCATCCTGGATGCAATGTAGCCCTGAGGCAGCAAGAGTACAGTTACTGCCCCTCCCAACCACCTGGGTTCTGAAGTTGGTGAGAATGACATATGAACCTTGGGAAAGCCTTGGGCATGCACAGTGAGTGCATGTCACTCTTTTTCAATATGCAATCAATCCTGCCCACTTGGCTTCTTTGACATAGTATTTCTACTTCTTCACTTGTCATCGCTATCTCTGAAGTTGTGAAAACCCAGGATTTGTGCCCTACTTTTCGTGTCATGGAAGTAGGACCTGCAGTTTATGATTTGAAAGATTGAGAAGCAGAGCTCCCTATCTCTTTCTATTTATTTTGGCCAGCCTCTTCCTGGATTTGGAGTATACATAAGATTCTTTAGAGCTGTGCTTTCCAATGTGTTAGTTACTAGCCACATATAGCTCTTTAAATTTAAAATCAAAACCAATATGATTGAAAATGTACTTCCTCTGTCACATTTTTCAAGGGCTCAATGGCCACAAGTGGATAGCTGCTTCCCCATTGGAAAATGCAGATGTTGATCATTTCCATCACTGCAGAAAGTTCCATTGGACACTGCTGCTTTAGAAACTCTCCTTATCTTACCTACACCTATCCTCCTTACCGCCCCCCCGGCCCGGCACATGCTTCATATATTCTTCCCTCTTCTACCATCTTCTCTCCATCTTTTTCCCCAACTCTAACATAAGCTAGGTGGGTAGGGATGGGTTGGAGAAAGTTAGAATTGGAAGAGCAAGGGAGGATGAGGACCATGGAGCTAGAAGGAACCTTAGGCCACCTAATCCTCAGCTAGGGTGGAACTCTTCTGGGTTCCAAATAATTATACATCCTGTAAGACTGTGGAATGTAAACCCTTCCACTTCCTATTTTTCACTTCTCACAAATTGCCAGTTCCCAAAATTCAAAAATAGACAGAGACCAAGCATGACGATAGTGGAAGAGGCTTAAACCAAATCGTCACCACTCCATTTTTTAAAACACTTTTAGGATTTCCTTGGCATCTGCTTAAAAACAATTTCAGTACAACTTCTTTTTAAACTGTATATTTTTTTTGAAGACCCTACACTCTCAAATGTGTCCCAGAATTATCAATACCAATGGGAGGAAGTGTGTGAGGATGTTTCTACAAGAATAGAAGGAGAAAAGCATGTTCAGACATCCAGTGAGATGAATGACAACCCACCTCTATCCACTGGGCACAGCTAGAAACAAACCCACAGTGTTGGTGCAACAAATGGAAAATAGACAAAGGAAGACATGGATAATGGACAGAATAAGTTTTCTGAGTAGGTTTCTGAGACTTCCTGTTAATAACAACAACTAAAACTTGGAAATGGTTTGGTGTTTTTAATTAACATACTTTCCCTCTTACAGAAAAAGCATGATTTACTGCGTAACCTACATACATAGTTAAAAATATGTATAGTTATTCTGGATTTCTGACTATTTGTGACTGTTTTCATGATTGTTCTTTTCCTGCATAATATTTTGTGTTAGAAACCCTAATTCATTCTTATTTGTTTGACAAACATTTTTGAGAATCTGTGAGCCAGGCATTGTTTTGGGCTTTGGTCACTCTTTCTGAGCCTGTAGTGAGACAATATCATCACAGTCACAATTTCCACCTGAAAATGTCAAGTAAACATGTGTTCCTATCATGTCTTTTTCTTAGAAATGATTTTGTTTTTGTTAATCAATAGGTTGATTATTTGAAAGGAAAGGCAGATGTAAGGAAATTCTGATGGAATTGCAGGATACATTTTAGAATTCAAATGTGTCCAAAATGCTTGCCCCTCCACCCTTTAGAAACCCAGTCTTGAAGAATATAAAAATACCCTCACTGCTTACATGTTTATAGTCAAAAACCGTGGTAGAGGAGCACGATCCTGCATGGACGTTAACAATGGCAACATTTTTTTCATTGTCAATTGTTACTGTCTCCTGAGTATTGCCACCGTTGTTGTTTGGGCTGATGATATTATAAACCTAGATTGACAACAAAGACATAATGGTTTTTCCATAAACCCTATGCATTTGAAAGGATCCCTCCCAGCAAAATAAAGCCTTCCACCTTCTATGAACAAGAAACTGAAGCCTAAAACCTCTCCACTGCAATCCCAGACCAAAACTGCATGTTAAAATAAGAATGAAAAACTCTTTCCCATAGTTGACTATATATTATATGGGAGAAACAATGACATCACAGGAAAAATGAGATTTGTCACATTTTAAAGTAATTGTTTACATTTTTTAAGGTATTGCATTTGGAAAGAAATAATCTCATTGTTTCTATTATTGGTTATTTCTGGGATTTTATCCCCAAAACATGGACTCTCAACTGTCCTTCAAATTATCTTGTGTCTTCATTTTCCTCTCCCAACATCTCCAAGCTATAAAGTTCATGATAAATCAACTCACCTCAAATCCATAAGATTGTGTTCCAAAGGTGGCTAGCACCACCAGACATAACACCTGAAAAACAGACCAGCCACCTCAATTCCCTATACAGTAATCATTGAAGATAGAGGCATGAGGGGACACTGCACAAGACAAGCATAAATATCTCAGAAAATGTACACCTAGAGACACTGGTGTGTGGTCATGGACGGTCAACAGTCCATTTCCAAAGTATAAAACACACACACATTCACTCATTTGGCAGGTATTTATTGAGTTCATGCTGTTACCAGACACAAGGTTCTACCTCTGTCACCCAATTCTGAGACCTTTCCAACATCAAAAACTTATATGTAGCATGTGTTCTTATGCCAGGAAGAATTGAGGCAGGTAAGAAGTAAGAAATGACTGATTTTGCTATGGGGCATACCCGGGTGTGATTCATTCTGGTTTTGGATTACAAGAAGTCAATTTGTGCCTTCTGGTTTAAAAAAAGGCGGGGTGGCGGGGGGTAAAGCAGATTAAAGGTAGATTCATGGACAATGGATACAATGGATTTCTAAGGGAAACTATGAAAATAAGATGTTTGGGGACATGATTAACTTTTGAGGCTGACATTAAGGAAAAACCTCCTTACTCTCCTAAAACTTGTGCGTTAATGTTACCATCAGACAAATGTTAGGCCACAAAACTGGCACCGAGGCAGTTCCGATATTTTGCTGTAGTTGTATAAAAGTCAAATGAAATACCTGATCCTGGCTTTGCACAGTCTCTTCGGACATCACAGTGTACTGCCCTATTATTGAAAATTGCAGCTGGAGGGAGTCTGCTGGAAGGCAGGTATTTTTAAGAACTGTCAGTGGGACTTTACGATTGCCCTTTTTATATTGCCAAACACATTGCTCTCTTGATGACTGGCGGTGGGGCGGGGGGCGTCTAGCAAAGACCTGTATGCAGATATCCCACCTGCTTCCTTGTGTGGGGTCACATCTCTGGCTCTAGGTGGTTCCAGTAACCTCTGACACTCCCAAGCTATTCTATTAATGGGTTTAATACAGGGGCATGAACAGGTAGCTGGAGGTCTGACCACCTTAGTGGTATGATTGGAGAGAGTTCAGGAAATAGCTCCTGCCTCCAAATAACCACCTACCCAACACTGTGATTAATATACCACAGTTATAAGTTTGTGCTTCAGGTTAGGTCTCTTCTTAGAAAATCAAGAGACTCCTGGAAGAGGAAACCCTTTAATCTGACAGTCTTTAGCACCTTAAGGGGAGGTACTAATCATTCTGCTTCCTCCCTCAGCTTCTGAATGAGAATAAGGGATAGAGACTAGGGGAAGGAGTTCTGATATAGATCAGAACACAGTCCAGTCACCCGTGGAGCACAGCAGTGAGGAGCTATGGGAGAAAGTGGAGCTGCGGCTGGGGTCAGTTGGAGGAGTAGGAGTGGGCATGACAGAGAAGGTTTGTCATGATTTCTCCTGTAAGTGGGGCGTATGGTGGGTAAATTTCAAGGCTAAATTCCAAATTCATTGTCTTGGGAAAATCACATTCTTCCATACCTCAGTCTTTTCATCTGTAAAACGGGGTAATACTACTCAACTCCTAGAGTTGTTGAAGTGAATCGATGAAATTATTCATGTGAAATGTTTAGCATAAGGCCTAGTATACATTTAGGAAATGATTGCTGCTATTATTACTATTGTTAATATTACTGATATTATTATTTTTAAGTTGCCACTTCTCTTTTAGATAGTAAATGCAGCTATCCTAAAATATCTATATTCCCTCTAAAGCTCCTAATAAGAATTATTATTAAATATCTTCCAAATGAAAATTCTCTAGATATTTCCAGCATTTTTTCTCTGTTTTTTAGTAAACATCTCAAAAATAGACAATAGACAAATAAACATTCCACTTAATATTCAACACTACTCCTGACGAAGACATCATTAATTCAATCACAGAAGCTTGGAAGCATGCACAGTGTTTGTCTAAGAACCCTGAAATCCAAGACACATTGGCTATGAACACTCTGCAGGCCACCACCACAAGAGTATAAAGAAGCATAAGCAAATACTTACAAGGATTTTCATTTTGTCTGAAGAGAAAAGGTGCTGGAGCAAGTAAGGCTGCCTGGAGCAGCTTCTACCCTTTATATTGGCTTTAAGGTGTGGAAATCTCTTTCCAAACCGATCACTTTGAAAAAAGCTGTCATATCTGGCACACCCTAGGAAATTCCTTTATCGGGACTGAGACCCAACCACATAATCTGATATCAATGAAGTTCATTAGTCAGTAATGAAAATTCACTACTTGGTCACTCTGTAAATATTCCCTGCTTATCTGCTCTACATTGCACTTGAGAGTTCAATTTCCACCCTTTAAAAACATTGCAAGATGCTTGTTTTACACAAACATGTCACAGACACATAAGGGCATATTCTTAATATTGCCTCCAATGGTAAAGTCCTCCCTTAAGACCTAAGTTGGGCCCTACTCAGGGTCTTTTTGTCCCTACTCTGCTTGTTGAATTCCTCCACCTAAGGAATGGACATGAGGCTAGAAGCGAAGATAGTGGTTGGGGGGAGCCTGTTTTGAGAACAACCAACCTTGTGACTTTATTTCTCCTTCCCTTTAGAGTTGGTTCCAATTTCCAGAGATTTGTGAGGAATAAGGCTCAGAGAGTTCTCTACCCAATTACCAGAGTTAACCATATTTTTACATTAAGCTTTGTCCCAAACACTGTGAAAACTGTGATTTATAGATCTCTAGTTATCTTGAGGGGCATTGAGAAGTTCTCAGATTTTAAAAAAAGGCAATAAAGTTTAATTTGTGTAACTTTTATAATGTCACAATCAGAAAAGTCTAGTTAGTGTTAGGGTGGGATCATGAACTCAGATGGTGGGGAAATACAAAAACAAACAAGAAATTGCAAAAGTGTTAAATACTGTGAATCACTACAGTAGACAAAGAAATAACATATGTGACATCTTTGATCTACAACTACAGTGACATCTGGGCAATTTGGGCGCTACCTAGTTCGTTGGAATTTTGCAATGCAGACTGTTCAGCTGGGGTGGACATAAAATATGCTTTTTTTTCTTCCTTTTATTTTAAGCTTTATGAGATAGCAGCAGCAAGGATTGCAGTTTTGTGGTATGTCTGCCACTTTTCTCCCATATCTGACTCCAAAACCCCCCAAAAGCAAGTCGGCTCCCACACCTATAGGCATGAGGGCAGACAGAGGTATTACCCCTGCCCTCTACTTTGTCTCCGGCCTGCTTGCCTGTAGGAGTTTTGAGTCTATAGGCTTCCTAATGATAATAGTTAGCATTTATGAAACACTTGATATGTTCTAGCACTTTCTAAGCACTTTAAATATATTGATTCATTTGATCCTCGTAACAACCCTCTAAGTTACTATCTATCCATGTTCCATTTTTTGATAGGAAAACTAAGGAACAGGTAAGTTAAAAGTAACTCCTCAGCATTACACAGCTCTAGGGGCAGGAGGAGATTTCAGCTCAATCTGACTCCACAGTTTACACTTGTAACTACTAGTCTTATATGGTCTCTCTGCTAGTTACTGGATAAGTGTAACTTCTTGCCTTCCTGAGATGGGAGCATTAGTAAGGAGGTTGCTGCTTCCGGAATGTTTCTTCTTCTTTTTTTAATGTAAATCACTTTTAATTTTTTAATTACATTTGACATACAATGTTATATTAGTTTCAGGTGTACACCCCAGTGCCTAGATATTATATAACATACTAAGTGATCATGCCAATAAATCTCATACCCATCTGACACCATACATAGTTATTAGAATATTATTGACTATATCTCCAATGCTGCACCTTACATCTCCATGACTGGTCTAAAACAACCAGTTTGTACTCCTTAACCCCTTCACCTTTTTCACCTATTCTCCAACTCCCCCCTCCCAGAAACAGAATATGTCTTGACCAAAAGATTGACTTGGAAAAATCAGACCTATCCACAAACTCAGTGATGAAAACTTTTAAATAGGGAGAATGAGACATTGTGTAAAAGTTCTTATAACTGAAATTCATGACTAAGCTTCCCAGCTCCCCACTAAGGGGATGAAATTGCTGTCCTGGAAGAGCCTCGTGCTGGCTGCACCCACATCTTGGATATTCTGATGTAGTAGGTCTGCGAAGGGGCACAGGCATGTGGACTTTTAAACCTCCATGGGTGGTTCTGATTGAAAGCTGTTTTCAAATCTTGTTCAAACCTCTCATGGGGAAACTAAGACTCAAACAGGTTAAAAAAAAAAATGGCCAAAGTCATATATATAGTTAGTGGCAAAGATAAGACTTTTTCTTGCTATTCTATTATTCAAACTAAATAAAAAATTTACTGGGTTCATTGCCTTTCTTTACATAAGTTTAAACCCATTTTAACTGTTACCTTTTTATTATGAGAACTAAATCCTCTATTTTTGCAATAATTTTTCATTTTTTCTCCTCACCCTTACTCTCTCCTTTTCCTTTCTCTCACGCAATTTACTTTTGCAACTCCTTTTTTTATTTTGCAGGCATTTACATTATATCTGGATGAGCCATAATATATAAGATCAACCTGTCTAAAATAAAGGACGTTGCATTGTTTTTCCCCAAAGTTGCTCTTTTTCTGGACATTTTTATTTCTGTTGACAATTTTTCCAGGTCTACAGGCTTACCTTGAAGTTGTCCTTCACTCTTGTGCCATTTTCCCTTTCTCTCCAATCCACTGGCCTATACTCCACTCTTTGTCATTACCACCACACATGGTCCCTGTCACAATCATGTTAATTAGTCAGAATAATTGGCACTACCTGTTTTAACAAGTCACATCTAAATCTCAGTGATTTGAATAAATAAACTTTTATTTCTTACTCGCATAAAGTCTAATACAAATGACTTCTTGGTGGGTGGCTCTCCTCCAAGTGATGACTGATGGATTCCATCTTCTTCCTTAGGCAACTTCCCTGTCTTTGCTATGTAGCTCCATGGTAGTCTGACCTCGTCAAACTGGCAGATGGGAGTGTAGATGAACAGCTTGAGAAGACGTATCTGCTTTTAACTTCTTCAGACCAAAAATGACCATATCTGTTAATCATCCATTGGTAAACACCAGTCACATTGCCATATCTAGACGTGAGGGAAATAAAGCTTAGCTTTGCCAAGAAGAGAAAGACTCTCTATGCCAAAAGACCAAAATTGTACTTCCTGCTTCCCGGCTGTCCATTGTTTTCATCTTTACAATCACTTTTAAGTCATGGTTTAAAAGCACCACTGTGCCAACATTGCTCTTGTGTTCAAGACTTTTTAAAATTCTCTATCAACTTTAAGACAAAGTTGAAGACTCGTAGGTGGGCTTTTAACTAACTCTATAGTCTTCTTCCAAACTAATCACCCCAATGGGCATGAGTGAGGAAGTATTCTAAATAAAGGAAAGAAAATGGGATTCTAGACATAGAAAGAGCTTCATGTACTCAGTTGCCACAAAAGACACTCAAATCATTTAACTATATGTTCTTTCCCTCTATATCCTAGACTCCCCCACTTTTTATCATGTTATTTTTCTTTCATACTACCTTTATGCATTTTGTCTGTCTTCTTCCTCTCCTACTCCCCTTCCTTCCTTTATCTCCTTTCTTCCTACTACTCTTAGTGACTTCCTACCTTATGAAAATCATGGGGAGAATATTGTGAAAGGGACAGAAGGATGAACTAGACCCAATGAATCTTGGCTCTCAGAGAATTTGCTATCATGAAACACAAATAACTATTAAAATATAGTAAATGTTAAGTACCAGAGGAAAAGCATGAATAGAATGATATGATAATCCAAAGTAAAAATTGTACTGGTCATATCAATTGATGACAAGCAAAATCATATTTATATTCTTCATTGTTTGCTATGTTATATAAACAATCATTCCTTTTCTTTAGTGACCCTAAATTCACATACTAAGACCATAACATAACCCTTCCTCTGCTCCCCAACTCTTCCACAGTTCTTCTTTGATATGGTGCAGCTTATGAATTCATTACCATGTTGGGTTTTTTTCTTTTCTTGCTATAACCAAGAAAAGGCCCAAAACTTCTGTTAGGGAGAAAAAAGATTCAATCTAAATAGTCCTGGGATGAGGGTATAATCATTTGGGCAACCTAATGTAGACCCTATCATAAGAAACATAATTCCCAGTTTAAAAAAAACATGTAAACAATATATGGGGGGATAAATGGTGATGGAAATAAATAAAATAAAATTTAAAAAAGGAAGCAGATAAGGAAAACACTCAGAGAAAATATAAGTAAGTTTTGGTATAATTTTGGCAATACAAAAGATTTTTTTCCAAGCCTAAAAGTATTAGAATAGATCACAAGAATAAAGATATATAAGACTAACTGCATAAAATATAAAAAGATAATTATTTTTTAAAAGCAAAAATTAAAGACAAATTTAAAACTCAGGAAAATACTTTTAACACCTATGAGAGACAAAAGCTAATATTCTCTTGTTTCCTTAGGAGTAAATAGCATTCCTTAGTTTTATTATTAAGAAACTATGAGGGGCTTATTAGAACCCTCCAAAAGGTAATATTTTCAATTTACAAAATTTTTTTACAAATCCACAGGAAAATAATAAACAAAAACAATTTTTTTAATGGGCAAAGATTCTAATTAGACGACAAGGAAGAGGATGAGGATGAGGACTAACAAGAGGCGGTGAAGAGCTGAAGTTCCAGAAAGATCCCATTTGAATTCCAACTTCTCCAATTTCTCATGTGGAAAGAAAGGATAGCAAAGTGCCCTGTCAAAGCATCCTTGTGAACACTGATGACTCACATATATAAAATACTTACAACTGCCATAGAAAAACCTCTCAAAATTTACCTAATATTATTATCATTTGTATTACAAATAAAACATTTGAAACTCATAAATTATTAGAGAGTTGCAATTTCAAAGACTACTATTTAATTAAATTTAAGTGAATTTAATAAATGAAACTATTATATCTGGAAAGTCCCTAATTATTTGAACATTTTTTATAAAAGCACTGCTAAATAAGCCATTGGTTAGAGAGAAAGCAACAAGCAATTGAAAATATTTGTAATGAAATAGAATTAAAAATACATGTCAAAATTTGCAGAATGAAGCTAAAGCAGTGCTTAAAGAGAAATTTGTAGCATTAAGTTCTCATATTAGAAAGATGAAAGGTCACAAATATATATATAAATATTCTTCTTAAAAAACCTGAAACCAAAGAGGAAATTAAATCCAAAGCAAACACAAAGCAACAAATAATAAAGAGCAGAAATCAATGAAATTGGATATAAAAAATAAGGGGAAAATCAATGAAAAACACGGATGGTTTACTTTAAATAATCAAATTGACAAACTCTCTAGCCAAACTGTTCAATAAAAAGAAGATATGAAGCTAGAATCAAGATGGCAAAGGAGTGAGCAGAAGTCACACTGACCTCCTCCTAGGACCAACCTGGAATTACAACTAAATTGTGGAGAAACCTGGAATGAATAACTGAACAATAGTGAGAGAGGAGCCATAAAGCCTTGGACAGACAGAAGAATCAGCTTTAGCACAACCTAACTGGTAAGGAGTGTGGTAGAGACTCGAGAAGGTAGGCAGGGTGCCCACAGGTGGTAGCACCAGAAGGATATTGAAATGGCCAGTTGGATCCCCCTGAGAAGAGTGGGGTCTAAACTCATAAGCGGGGATCTCCAGCCTACAGCACCAGAGCCCAAAAAGTACACAGATAACAGCCAGCTGCAAAAAGTGGCAGGGTTGCTCTCTGATAGATGGGCAGCTAGAGGTGCAAAAAGCCATTTAAAGGAACAATACATAAATTTTTGTTTGCAACCACTTAACCTGCACCCAGCAGAAGTGGGTGCAGAGTGGGCTGGAGGTGCCTGGGGGGAGACTGGGGAGGGAGGCTTTGTGGGGAGAGCAGAGAGAGTGGCCACCAGGATCCCGGTGCGGACTCATCACCCATGTACCAGCCGCCATCTTGCTCAGGTAGACCACTCTCCTGAGTGGGAACAGCATGAGAGGACACAATAGCCCCACCCCTAGGAGGCTCTACTTAGGCCCAGTAGTGCTAAAACCTGATGGCTGAGTACAGAGTGTCAGCCACAGATAGTAGATTCCTGGCTAAAGGGGGTGCAGAATTGTCTAGAGACACTTGAGGAGAGACTGGAGATGGAGGCTTTGGGGAGAGAACTGAGAGAGAAGCGAGTGGGATCCTGTTGCTGACTCCTCCCCTATACGGCAGCAGTCATCTGGCTCAGGTGGACCACTCCCTTGAGTGATGGCAGTGTGAGAGGACCCAATAACCCCACCCCCAAGAGGACTCTGCCCCACCCTGTGGTATCTCTAGGCTGGCCTGCTGAATGCAGAGTGACTAGATTAACAGCTGAAGGAGACAGCCACAGACAGTAGATTCCTGAAAGTCTTGAACAGACTGCCTAAGGTCAGACAGGGTTATCATCTGACACCATCAGAGGCAGATCCAGAAAGGAAAAACAGAGGTCTCCTACCACAGAAGTTCACACCACAAAGTCAGCAAATCAAGACCAATTTAAGAAGCAGAAGCAAAAAAGAAGTCTCACAAATAATGGGAAGACCAAGAAATACACACACCCAATTGAAGGGAAAGGAGGAATCCCGAGAAAGAAACTAAATAAAATAGAGGTAAGTAAACTATCAGATATTGAGTTCAAAACAATGGTTCTAAGGAAGTTCAATGAGTTCAGTGAGGTCAGAGAGAATTACCAAAAACTACAGGGAAACTACGAGGAACTTACTGCAAACTGTATCAGCATGAAAAAGGACATAGAAACTATCAATAAGAGACAAGAGGAAATGAAGAATACAATTTCTGAATTGAAGAACACAGTAGAAGGAATCAAAAGCAGGCTTGATGAATCAGAGAGCTGGAGGACAAAGTAGAAAAAACCTCCCAGAAAGAGCAAGAAAAAGAAAAAAGACTCAAAAAGAATAAAGAGGCATTGAGGGAAATGCAGGACAACCTGAAACGTAATCATATCCATATAACAGGGATATCAGAAGGTGAAGAGGAGGAGCAAGGGATAGAAAATCTGTTTGAAAAAGTAATGATGGAAAATTCCCTGATTTGAGGAAAGAAAAAATCACACAAGTCCAGGACACACAGAGGGTCCCATTCAAGAGGAACCCAATGAGGACCATTCAAAGACACATCATAATTAAAATGGAAAGTATCAAAGATAAATAGAGAATCCTAAAGGCAGCAAGGGAGAAGGAGAAAGTAACATACAAGGGGGCCCTGGTACGGCTAGTAGCTGACTTATCAACAGAAACACTACAGGCCAGAAGGGAATGGCAAGAAATATTCCAAGTAATGAAATGCAAAGGCCTGCAACCAAGACTGCTCTACCCAGCAAGGCTCTCAATTAAAATGAAAGGTGAAATAAGGAGCTTCTCAGACAAAAGAAGGCTAAAAGAATAGACCTCCACTAAACCAGCACTGCAAAATATGCTAAAGGGACTGCTTTAAGATGATGAAGAAAACGATTCTATGAATACTCCGTTCCTTTCACAGTCACTAATACTTGATATTACCAATCTTTTTAACATTTATTAATCTGTTTGTGACAATGATGTGTTATTTTAATTGTTACTTTATTATTTGTTGAAACTAAACCTGTTTTTGTATATTTCTTGCCCATTTCTATTATTTTTTAAAAAAGCTTTAATTGACTTTTTGGTATTCTTTTTCCATTTTTTGATTAAATGTTTGTAGAATTTTTTCCCTAAAATAACCCCCAAAACTAAAAATTATTAACTCTTTTATAGATGTGTTGCAAATACTTTCCTATTCTATTACTTGTCCTTTTTTTACATGAATATTACTGTATAGTCTTAAATGTTTAATGTAATCATATTATCAATATTTTACTTTGCAGCTTCTGGGTTTGAATATGTTACTTCAGGGTAAGAAAGATATAATTTTGTATTTTCTTCTAAAACTCCTTAGATTTTACACATTGATTTTTAACTCACCTGAATATTTTTTGTATACTGTGTGAAATAGGGTTCTATATATGTTTTATTTCAAGTAATAGTGGTCCATGCTAGTTATATGTTGAATAAACCTTATTTTCCCCATTGATTTGAAATACCAATTTAATCATATATTACACTGTTAGACAGATACATATGTTTGTTTCTAGAATGCTCATTTTATTTCATTGATCTGCTCGATTATTTCTGTGCTGGTGTCATGATTGCTGAGACTTTATAATGGATTTAAATTTTTAAATATTTTATCATGGATCTTGACATTTAAAGAATAAATAAAATCCATCTGCATTTTTTTAAAAAAGGAGAAAGAAAGAAGGAACTCCTACCTTTTGAGACAACATGGATGGAACTGGAGAATACTATGCTAAGTGAAATAAGCCAGTTGGTGAAAGACAAATACCATAGGATCTCACCTATAAGTGGACTCTATTCAACAAAATAAACTAACAAGCAAAATGAACCACAGGCAAGGAAACATGGAGCAGACTGAAAGTGACCAGAGGGGATGGGGAAGGAGGACAATGGTGGAAAGAAGGAGAAGGAACTAAACAAAGAACATGTATGAATGACGAACGGACATGGACAACAGAGCAGGAACTGACTGTGGCGGGGGGTGCGGAGTGGGGTGGGTCGAGGAGGGCAAAGGGGGAAAAACTGAGACAACTATAATAGAATAAACATGATTTAAAATTTAAAAAATAAAAATTAAATTAAAAAATAAAATTTAAAAAAAGAATATGAATTATTAATATCACTAATAAAAAGGAGACATCACTACATAACTACTGATCTTACACTCATTAAAAGAATAATAAGGAAATATTACAAACAACTTTATGTCCAAAAATTCAACAGCCTAAATTAAATGGACAAAATTCTTGAAAAAGACAAACTACCTAAATTCACTTAAGAAGAAATGAATACTTTGAAAGGTCCTATATGAATGAAAAAAACTGAATTTATAGTTTATTACTTTTCCCACCAAGCCAATTCCAGGCCCAGATGGCTTCACAGGCAAATTCTACCCAACATTTAAGGAAGAAATAATATCAATTCCACACAAATTCTACCAGAAAATAGGAGATAATCTAATACTTTCCAGTTCATTTTATGAAGCCACTATTACTCTAATAGCAAAAATAGACAAAGATATTATGAGAAAATAAACCAGACTAATATCCCTCATAAATATAGATGAAAAAGCCTTAAAAATATGAGCATATTGAATATAGCAATATATAAAAATAATAAAGTAATACACCAAGTTTTCCCTGGGAACTCAAGATTCATTTAACATTTTAAAATCAATCAATATAATTCAACATATTTAATATAAAAATAAAAAAACCATACGATCACCTTGATAGAAAAACATTTGGGAATTCTGGTCAAGATGGAGGTGTAGGTAGACATGCTTTGCCTCCTCAGTGCAACCATAGGAAGAATTACAACCATATCTCAAAACTAATAACACTCACAACTGTCAGAAAACCAAGCTGTGTGGAAGTCTAACAACCAAGAATTTAAAGAAGACACATCTGTCCAGATGGATAGGAGAAGAGGAGTCACAGAGTTGGGCAGATGAGGTGTGGTGCAGAAAGAATGCAGAGGAACCAGGCTAGAGACATACCTTGGGAGTGAGTGATCCCAGCCCCAGGCCAGATCACACAGCTCGGGGTTCCAGCACTAGGGAAGATAGACCCCCGGCTGTAAAAACCAGTGGGGGCTGGGAAGCAAAAGAAACTGCCAGATTTTCGCCACTTAAAAGGTCAGCATCTTCTAGAACATATGCAAACCTACCCACTCCAGGATTCACCATCGGGGCAGCAGCTGAAAGGGTGCCAGTCGCATATAGGAAGGGATGAAGTGACTGGAAACAGGATAAGTGTCCCCAGGCAATCCGCCAGAAGCCAGATGGTGGCACTGTCCCCTGTCCGAGCCCTCCCCACACAGCCACAAAGCAGTGAAGCAAGTTGCCCTGCCCTGGCAATTGCCTAAGGCTCCACCCCACACAATTTACAGGTTCCTTTGCTACACAGGCCATGCTACTAAGACAGGGAATAAAAGCAGCTCTACCTAATACACAGAAACAAACAGAGAGAGGCTACTAAATGGAGGAGACAAAGAATTTGGGCCAAATGAAAAAACAGAACAAAACCCTACAAAAAAGAACTAAGCAAAATGGAGATAGCCAACCTTTCAGATGCAGGGTTCAAAACACTGGTTATTGGGATGCTCAGAGAACTACTTGAGTACAGAAAAAAAAATAAAGGAAGAAATGAAGGTTACAATAAGTGAAATAAAGAATAGTCCACAAGAAACCAACAAAGGAGGGAAGGAGCCTGGATTCAAACCAATGATTTGGAACATAAAGAAGAGATAAACATTCAACCAAAACAAAAAGAAGAAACAAGAATTCATAAAGAAAATGAGAATAGGCTTAGGAACCCCTGGGACTTCTCCAACCATACCAAATCCAAATCATGGAGATGCCAGAAGGAGAAGATGAAGAGAAAGAAATTGAAAACTTATTTGAAAAAATAATAAAGAAAACTTCCCTAATTTGGTGAAGGAAATAGACATACAAGTCCAGGAAGCGCAAACAAGTTGGACCCAAAGAGGACCACATAAAGACACATCACAATTAAAATGTCCAAAGTTAAAGATAAAGAATCTTAAAAGCAGCAAGAGAATAACAGAGAGTTACCTCCAAAGAAGTTCTCATAAGACTGTCTGCTGATTTCTCAGAAGAAACTTTGCAGGCTTGAAGGGACTGGCAAGAAGTATTCAAAGTGATGAAAAGCAAGGACCTACAATCTAGATGACTCTACGCAGCAAAGCTATCATTTAGAATGGAAGGGCAGATAAAGTGCTTCCCAGACTAGGCAAAGCTAAAGGAGTTCATCATCACCAAGCCATTATTACAATAAATGTTAAAGGGACTTATTTAAGAAAATAAGAAGATCAAAATCATGAACATTAAAAAGGCAACAAATTCACAACTATCAACAACTGAATGTTAAAAAAAAAAAAACAAACAAATTAAGCAAACAACCAGAACAGCAGAACAGGAACGGAATCATAGCTACGGAGATCATTTGGAGGGTTATCAACTGGGAGGGGGAAGGACGAGAATGGGGAAAAGGTGTAAGAATTAAGAGGCATAATTTGTAGGGACAAAATAGACAGGGGGAAGTTAAGAATAGCATAGGAAATGGAGAAGCCAAAGAACTTATACACACAACCCATGGACATGAACTAAGGTGGGCTATTGCTGGAGGGAAGGGGGTACTGGGTAGAAGGTGGCAAAGGGGGAAAAATTGGGACAACTATAATAGCATAATCAATAAAATATACTTAAAAATAGAAATTAAAATTAAAAATTTTTAAAAAGCTTTTGTTAAAATTCAACCTATACTCATGATAATACCTTTTAGCAAACTAGGAATAGAAAAGAATGTCTCCCTCCTGATAAAGATCATCTATAAAAAACTTGCTACTAACAATATAATTAAAAATTCATAAAAGAAAAATTAATAAATTGGACTGTAACAAAGTTAAAAAAAATCAGCTCCTTCAAAGACACTCTTAAGAACATGTAAATAAAAGGCGGAGACTAGGAGAAAATATTTGCAAAAAATTTGACAAAAAACTTATATCTAAAATACATCAAGAACTTTCAAATTAATAATGAGAAAACATTCATTTCAATTTTTAAAACAGGCAAAATATTTGAAAAAAATAGTTATACACAGATGGAAAGAAGGTACATAAAAACTCTCATTGGTCATTAGGAAAATGCAAATTAAAACAACTACACACATATTAGAATGGCTAAAAATAACAAGTACGCAGATAAAACTGAAAATCCTAAGAGCTGTCAAAGATCTGAAGCAACTGGAAGAATCAGACATTGCTGGTAGGAATTCAAGGTGCTACATGTACTTTGTAAAACAGTTTGGCAGTATCTCATTAAGTTAATTGTAATTATCATCTGACCCAGATATTCCACTCTTAGGGAAATAAAAACATATGTATACATTAGAACCTGTACATGAATATTTATAGTGGCTTTATTTGAAATCACCAAAAACAGGAAACAGACCCAAATGCCTTTGGACTGGTGATTAACTAGATAAACTGTGGTACATTTATGTAATGAAATACCACTTAGCAAGAAGAAACTACCCACCCACTGATACAGTGGAGAAATGGAATCAGAAAATCTATGTGATTCTTCTAAGCGATATAAAGGGAAGAGGAGATATAAGCTCTCTGTGTTAAGAAAGTAGAGTTAAGGGAAGGTTTTTACACTTTTTTGTTCTGTTTTGTTTTGCTTTGTTTTGTTTTGTTTTAGCACTGGGAAGATTTGCCCATACAAACCAGAAAGAAGTAGCAAAGCAACAGGAAGGTATTGAAATCTGAGAAAAGGACAGCCATCTGATGGAGGAAGGTGAGCCTCAGAGGCGGAGACATTGGTCCTGGACTCTGTTCATCAGCACATTCCTCCAGGATGTGTTCATGGAGCACATTCCTCCAGGAGGAGAGGTGAGGAAGAAAAGATGAAGATAGAGACTAGGAGATGAAGGATACTGATACCTTCTGTTTTTCCATTGCAGTAGCAACTAAGTTAAGGGTAGGGCTGACATTAAGAACTTGGCTGGACTGGCAAACATTTTGAACAGTGGCTAAAAGGAAGAGGGGAAAACCTCACTACAGACAAGGAAAACTGAATTCCACTGGTACTATTACTGGTCCAATGGAGATTATTTTTTAGTTTAAATTGTTTTCTTTCATAATTCCCATTCAAGAATAGAAAGGAAATTGTATATCTTCTTCTAGATTTTTGGAAAGTGGCCAAAATTAGTAACATCTATTTTGTACTTGAATTTCAGTTGAGACCATCCTTGACTGAACACCAATCATGTGGCAGTAACTGTGCTAGACTAGACACAAGGAACATGAGTTCTGTTGCAGAAGACTTATAGCCTAATAGATATACGAGATGTCCACCACATGTTGTCTTTATACTTTCAACCTATTTTAAGGTGAGTCATGAAATTTTAAACAATAAATGGTATCTACATTTCTTAAATATACAGACCTGTTTAGATATCTCTTTTAATACGTGCCTTATATTCCTTTATGAAGAGACCAAATCAAATTTAAAGGTGTGTTAATTACAAAAGCAAATTGAGTGATTGCTCTTTTAGAGAAACTCCCATGGCCACCAACTAAAATATTAATTTACTGGGAGGAGCTCAAAGGTGTTGGAATACACCACACAGGTGTGAGAAAAAGGGCCTCAGGCATGCAAGGGTACACTGGAGCTCAAAGGCCAGGGAGAAAGGCAAGTTTCAAATGACTGTTGGTGAGGATTAAATCCATATAATAGCTCAAGCTCAGTGTGTAGCAAATTGTAGGTTCCTGAATAAGTGAAATAATTCTGACTCAATTTGTCTCTATCTAATTCTGATTAAATGGGATATTTCAGAAACATAAAGGTGAATCTGAGGGTGTTAAGAAAGTTCTAAGCTGGTCTTCTCACAGCTACTGAACTCCCAGTTCATACCACCTGGCTCTGCTGCTCCCCTAGGTGGGAGTGGCCTAGTCCTTCACACCTATGCATATATGTCCAGGTTGCTCCATAGGGTTCAACCAAATGTCCATTTTCTGCATGAAGCCTTCGTAACTACTACAGCTTAAAGAGCTCAAATTCCTCTGAGTATTTTGTCTCTATTACTCATTTGGAGAAACCACAAGGCATAAAGGAAGGAGTATAGGCTTCAAATTACATAAAACCATTCTATTCTCACCTGCCATGTGACCTTGGACAGCAAAGCCACTCAGAACCTTTTCTTCTTCTTACTTTACTGTGGTATAATCCATACTATGTGTGTGTCTTGCAAAGCCCAGTGCAAAATGAAAATAGGAGGCCCTTTGCTCAAAAAGCAGAAAAAAGCTTTCTCCTTTCTTCCAGAGTTTCTCTCTTTCTTTCGACTTATGATGGTGTATTTGATTTGCTGTTTAATGTCAAACCCCATTGGACATGGGAATATTGGCAAGGTAAGTGCAAATTGTCAAAGGCACCAGGGCCTCACCCTGTGGCTCAGCATGCAGATGTACGGGTTAAGGCTTGACCCTTCCTGCACCTGCACACAGGCCCCACCAGTGGAGGTAGAAGGTCTATCTAGGGAGGTGGGGGGAGGCAGGAGGTGGGATCACACATGAACCACAGCCCCAAGCCCCAGTGTGTGCTCCATCGTCTCATTAGACTTCACTTAAAAAACACATTCAAAAATAAAATTAAGAATTTCAAAATGGCACCTGCAAAGCATTAAACTCAAGTATAGGCCTCTCTTTTGAGCGTGAGCCCTGTGTAGCTACATTGGTCACATGTCCACGAAGCCAGCCCTGTCTCTCATATAGATTTCAGGATCCTGGAGTATGAGCACTGCTTGTTTTACATCTTTGAATCTTCTTTAGCCCTTGTGCTTAACTGGGGCATTGAGTTTGCCGGAGCATGATGACTTAATTGAAAAATAAACCTGGAATCTCAAAATTCCTCGAGGCCCCTCTGAGAATCCAATATCTTCATCAGAGTATTCTGTCCTTGCCAGGCCTGATTGCCGTGGTTGCAGACACATTCTATAAATGTGAGTGTTTTTACACCATTTTTTCTAACCTGCTTCAAATAAACACTGAACAAGGAATAAGTGATCTTAATTCTGCATTAGCTATGAGATAATTATAAAGCAACTTCATGATTTCTGTTATTATATGGACATATTTTCTCCAAATCCTTTTCAGAAGGAAGTACTTACCCAAGTTCGATTGTTCAACATTCTGTTTATCTCTACTTTCATATATTTTATATAAATGAAGTCATTACTCAAGAGACCTTCTTTTAACAAGATTTTTGCAGTTTGGTTGCCTCTGGGGAGGATGCAAAAGGTTTGGCAAATGCAATTGGACAGACATACAAGCAGCAACAGAAAGGCAGCCTTGTATATATTTTGGAAGGCAATGGTCCCAGAGGAAACAACAAAGGAGACTCTGAGGCTCCGTGATGCCGCAGGAAGGAGTGTCCTCCACTTTGCTGTTATTTGAGAAGAATTTCTCTCCTATACAAAAACAACTATGTAATAAGCATGGATTTTCTGGGATTAGGAGCTTTTTAGCAATAGTTATTAAAATGTTAATTTACATGTTCCTATTGCTATGTTTTTGGACGTGTTTCTCCCGGCCACAGAGGCACATGGAAGATTTGATACAAGCATCCCACTGCCACAGGCCCTGGGAGCCGTAGCCACAGGATCCATAACTGAGTCTTAGCTGCAGGCTGGTAAGCAAGGCCCTACACGGGGACAAAACTTTCCCCTGAGGTGACGGTATGTTCAGATCTCACAGTGAACCACCTGATTTGAGACCATCCCAAGGATCTTCAGACTGATGCGTAGAATGCTCAGTGAAACAAGAATCAAGGCAAAGAAACTGAGACAGAATTTCTGCGTGAAGGAGCTTCTACACTCAAGCAAATAAATTAGAATGTGAGGTCAAATAGGCTAAAGGCCAGCTGAGTCCTGAGTATCAGAAACAGCAGGAATTAAAGGGAAGACAGAATCACTAAGGGCTTCATAGGCGACTGTAAAGTCAGCCCATGGACATATCTATACAGGAGGGGGGATCTTGAATAAGGGTATTTAATGATGAAAACAAGCCCTGCAAATAAACATTTCCTTCCACTCAGAGAAAAGTCTGATTTCCGTGGAAAGCACTAAAGACCCTCCCTCTCTACAGTGTGAGCATATAATATGTTGACTGTATCCCCTGTTTGTTCCACACAAAGGGAGTTCTCACCCAATTCAACAGGACAGGGTGTGAGATAAAGCGAGGCCTTGGGTGTGTGTGCAGTGAGATAGATAAAATGACGATAGGGGCTTGGTTCTTGGCGTTGCCCCACATCAAGCTCTGTGGGAAGGGCAGGCCTTATTTACTCATGAGCTGGTTTGCCCCACACTGACCCTAGGGCACCGGGGCCACACCATCTCCTGGGACTCCCTTGATGTGTCCTTATAGCCAACATAGGTCAGTACCTCTCCCAGGGCTCCAAACTCAGAAATAAAGAAATACATTTTTTATTCTCTAGCTTAAGCATCTCCTTTACGCAATTACTATACTAAAAACAGGCCTATGGAGCTCTGGCTGGGTGGCTCAGTTGGTTGGAGCATCATTCCCTACACCAAAAGGTTGTGGGTTCAACTCCTGGACAGGGAACCTGCCTGAGTTGTTGAGGGTTTGGTTCCCAGTCAGGGTGCAGATGGGAGGCAGCCGATCGATGTTTATCTCTCACATTGATATTCCTCTCTCTCTCTCTCTCCTCCCACCCCCTTCATCTCTCTCTAAAATCAATAAACATATCCTCAGGTGAGGATTAATTTTTAAAAATTAAAAAAAATTTTAAATGAGCCTGTGGAGCATCATATATGTGCCAGTATATTCTAGGTTCTATAGAGGTGACAAAAAATAAACATGGATATGTTCTGTCTTTCTCCTGCAGGACAGAATCATGTAAGCATAGCTCTCAGTATGAGAGGGAGCCAGAGGCTTGCTCACGCTTCCTTAAGACTTTTGGCCTTGGGTGAGAGACAAGGGTTAAGGTAAGAGCTGACCATCCACCTTACCCCCACTCCCTCCACACACACACACACACACACACACACACACACACACACACATTCATACATATGCCACACAAAGTAACAATATTGTACACAGAAGGGATTTTTTTCTCTTTGATCCATAAGAAACCTAAAGCTTAGGAGGCAAAAAAGACTCATTGAAAGAAGAAAGCAGAACAGTCTCCTGGCTTCTAGTTCCAATCAGTAGCTCCCCAAAAGGATTTTCAAATCCAGGGTGCATCCTCAGAAGTAGCACATGTCCCCCAGGGATGTTAATAATATGTGTTAGAGAAACAAATAAATATAAGAAAAAGGAAAAGCAACTAAGATCTAAGGCCACTTAAATTTAGGAGGATCTGAATGAAACAACATGGCATTGATTGCCCCCCTACAGATTTCTGAGTATATTTGACATGCAAATGTGAATTGTCAACCTCTAAGAGAAGGATTATTGGATCCTGTGCTCTATCTCTCTATCCATTTGTTTGTCATGGAACATTTCATAGGCCCGCTGTAGAAAGTGTCCACCTCAAGTCCTTGGTAAGGTATGATACGCACGAAGGGCACAGGCATGTACTAAAATGACTACCTAGGGCTGACTGGGAAGTCGCCATGATGTACACTCTTTGACTTTGCAGTAAAGTGATAGTTCCTGAAGCAGGTGAAGACGTCTTTTCATATTTCTGCCTTCTACCGCGGGCTTATCAATCTTTTGCAACTAATGTATGCATTTGAAAGAAATTTGTGGACACATTAAACACATAAAATCTTACCACCCCACCAACATTTTGAGAGAGATGTTGGCAGTGAATCAAGCTTTAGAACCCTGTAATCACGCACTATGATTCCGATTCATTCCTAAAAGCGTAATCGTGGGCTCAAGAAGGTTTCCAAAGGGGAACTTTATAGTGATTAATGAAATAAAGTATTACTCTTCAGCAATTTGCTTTACTAGTTTAAATTTTAGGGAAGAACAGGAGAAAAAACTGAAATTCATCTCCTGAGCATATATGTGTTTGCCTGCAACAGTTGCTACTCTGCTTCTGATGAAAACATTTTTTTATTATTGTAACATAATTTCTGAAAATTATCTAGAAGTAAATCAAGGGACAGAGATTTCTTTTATAGCTCCTGGAAAAAAAGAAGTTCCCCCTAGAATATGGAGAAGATGTGATAGGAAGCAGAGGTAGTGAGCTGGGCTTTGAAAAGTAAATAGCAGTTTACCAATTAAAGAAAGGCAAGGTCTTGGTGCTCCAGGGTGAGAGAACAGGCATGGAACATCCTGAACATTCCTCGAATGATGGGAACTCTGACACAATGTAAGTACATGGCAGAGAGTGACAGATACAGCTTGGGAGGCTTTGGGAGCCTTATTATAGAGGACTCTGACACCATTCCAGTGAGTTTGAACTTTATCTCATGGGCTGCCAGTGGGAGATGCTAAGCATTGTAGACTCACGTGTTGAAATATAAAAGACGGTGACCAGAGTGATCAATTACCTAATCGTTGTAAAAGTCTAGGAGAGAGGAGTGATGGGCAAAGACAGACTCCACAGGCATTTCTTTCTTTTTTCTTTTTCTTTCTTTCTTTCTTTCTTTCTTTCTTTCTTTCTTTCTTTCTTTCTTTCTTTCTTTCTCTCTCTCTCTCACTCTCTCTCCCTCTCTCCCTCCGTCCTTCCCTCCCTCCCTCCCTCCCTTCCTTCCTTCCTTCTTTCCTTCCTCTCTCTCTCTCCTTTGTCTCTTTCTTTCTTTCTTTCTTTCTTTCTTTCTTTCTTTCTTTCTTTCTTTCTTTCTTTCTTTCTTTTTTTCTTTCTTTTTCTTTCTTTCCTTCTTTCCTTCTTTCTTTCTTTCTTTCTTTCTTTCTTTCTTTCTTTCTTTCTTTCTTTCTTCTTTCTTTCCTTCTTTCTTTCTTTCCCCTCCCTCCTTCCCTTCCCTCCCCCCTTCTCGTTACTTATTTGTTACTCTTAGATAAATCTCATTTTTGACAGGACTCAGACTTACAGGTAGAAGCTCTCAGAAAAGCAAGCCCTCATCTCTTGGCAATCTGTTCCTGGCTTTTTCTTTGGCCTCCTTCATTCTTTTGGCCAGAAGTTTAGCATATTCTGTGGCCTCTTTCCTATTTATTCATTCATTTATTTTTTAGTATGCTGTTTCTTCACAAAATACATTGACATTTGTGTCACAGAACACGTGGAGTAAGAAAATACTGAATCTTGGGTGCTTGGTCCTAGGTTTCTTACCTTCTTTTTTTAGAGGCTTTCTCACAATATATTGGTGGACATCATTTTCTTTAGAGAGGCTAAAAAGTTTGCAGATTCTGCTAACTTTTTGGGACCTCAGGTGAGGTACAATAGTATCAACAAGACCAGGAATATCTTCCTTCCTTCCTTCCTTCCTTTCTTTCTTTCTTTTTTTACAATGACCGATTTGAGAACACTGAGATTGGCATCCACAAGGCAACCTCAAACAGATTTATGCTTTCTCTTGCCAGTCTTCCTTAGTCTATAACAAGAGTGCCCCTTCCTTGGCAGCAGGCAGACATGGCTGTGGATTAAGACACACTGTTTTCTTGGGGAAACCTTGTTTGTTTTTCCCACCACTGATCCTAACCACATAACCCTTCCATTCTTCACCTACAGCATCAGCACCAACTTCTTGTCCATATGCTTCTCATAAAAGGTTCAAACTTTGTGTTCATTGTCTATTTCAATGAGTTTCAGGGACCCAGTGGCTTGGAAACTGATGTTCAACTTCATTCTGAAGAAGTCTGCCACCTCAGAGGCACCACAAAAAAAGAGCAAGGGGAATTCCTTAGATGAAATGTCAAGGCTGAGTAACTAACTGGATGTGGTTTTCAGAAGAATGGGCTGAAGACAGCCCCCAAGGTGTCTAACCAGAAGTATGGTACTATCATGGAGAGAGTCAGGGCTGCAGAAAATAGGATAGATTGGTGGGGGGTAGCTAACAGAACATGGTTAGCCTAAGCAAAACCATTACAGTGGGCTCCGGTAAAGGTAAGAAGATGAGCTCATTCCCACATTCTTACAGGAGCTGCTACCTGGAAGGCCCAGTGTGCTCATAGTTTCTCATCTGTGGCCTTGTTTGATTTTAGGGACTATTCCTTTTCTGAATCTGAATAATATCAATATATAAAATATCCACACCCACACTTCAGTTGGACTAAAAGTTATCATAAATCATATTGAGTTCATTGTGATATTTTCAACTTCAACAAATGATGAGTCAGGTTAATTCCGTGTTGAAGTACCTAACTAAACAGGCAGTTATTCCACAGGCTTCCTGGTACACTGGATTGTGGCAGAGATATGGGAAATGAAGGAAGATAAGTCTTTGACTCCACCTGGTCACACCTAGTTTGAGTAAAGCAAGTCAAGTACAAATATGAGAAGGCTTCTTGTCCGAGTCCATGCCTGACTGCCTTCTCCACTCTTTTGCTTTGGTGAAGCCAAGATGAGGTTCACAGTGAGTAGAATTTTCCTTTTGAATTTACTACCTTATAATAGGAGACTGTCAACATTCTGAGCTAAGGGCACCTGCTTCTTGTAACAATATTACCATAGCAGAAAATTTTGGTTTAAAAAAAGTCTCTTTTATTTTTATGAAATTGTGACCTTTATCAGCATCTCTGTATGCTGACACATCTCTGTAAGGATAGTAATATTGGGATCAGAGAGCTGTCTGAGCACCTTATACCATGCTGTCTTTAATAAAATTACTTTCCAGATCTCCTGATTTAAGTCCGCACAGAGAGTAGGCAGTCCCTAATCTCTAGAAAAGGTCTGATTTTCCCCCACATTCTTAAATATCTCTTTTTACCAGATTCCTAAGCATGTTCAGGTAAGATAAAACGCATATTATCAAAACAAATGAGTGAGGGACTTACTGTCACACTCTCTGTTGTCAAATGAATCTCCACGTGGGAACAGTTTGCCTTGGACCCTGTCCATAGTGATTTATTTGTGAAAACACCTGAAGCATGAAGCTAGTACAGCATCTCACCTGTGGTTCCAGATCAAAGACTAAGAAAGTAGCAAGCGGACCACAAAATTCTGCCAAAGTAACTGGTACCTTGTGTCTCTTTTGATGGCATACACGGGGCTTGAATCAGATGAGTATTTTTGTGTTTCAACATACTAAATACTACAATTTATGACAGCAGACTCTGCTTCATAATTGAGTGTAAAATTATTATCTAGAAATAAGTTACAAAAACAACAAAGTTAAAAAATAAAGGAGGTCAGATCTGGATCTCCCCTAGTTCTGCCATGAACAAGAGTTACACATTGGCCAATACAAACTGGGTCAAGTCACTTAAGTGACTTTTGAGGCTCAATTTCCTCATTTGTGAAAGGACTGCATTGTACTAGCCATCTCTAAACTTTCACCTCTTGACTTTTTTTTTTCCTTTGGAGACAAATTTTTACTTCCTTCTTAAGTTATCAGGAGGAAAAAAATAAGCAAATTTTAAAAATTACCTTAAATTACAAGGGCATTTCTCAAACCATTTTGTCCCAGTTGAGGGAAATGAGAATCGGTACTCAGAACCAGGCACCCTGCATAAAGCTCTGTGTTGTGGTAAGTAATATAGTGTACCAGTGGTAATGACTAAACCAGGTTCCCTGGGACATTATTGACTTCCCTTCTGCTAACCACACTTGACAGCCAGGCACTCCATGCTTTGCCTCTAAGCACCAGTATTCAACTTGCTTACTAATATATTCTTTTAAAAAATAAAAATTAAAGAGACCTCTTCTGTTATTAGGAGGTCTATGAAAAGAGGAAAGCATTCATATCAAATAGGAAAATTAAGTTAAATCATTTTCAGATGTGATTCTCAGAACTTATAACCATTTTCATATCATGTATGCTATTCACTTTCAAATTTATTTTTCAATATACTAATGCTTTATTATATTTTTCACAAGGCCTACATTAAAAATTCTAAAACTATATATCACAATAACATAATTACTATTAACCTACAATTCTACATTATCATTAAAACTTTCTATGGTTAAAAATATACAAGGTCAAAGAACAGAGACACCACTCAGCAGAATGGTGAATTTAGTAAATATTTTCTACAAGCTTGGACAGAGAAAGATGAAAGCGGACACTATTTTGCCACGTGACTGGAAACCAATGTTACCATATTTGTGATTTCAGATTGTCTTTGCTGGACTTCTCGGTGTCCTCCTGATTCCTGCCTTTGCTGACTATGTAAGTCTCACTTTTTAAAGTGTGTTACCAAAACATATTTGCAAAGAAATGTGGAATTAAATTATTATCAATTTCTTATACATTTCAGAATATCAACATCAGCGATAACAACAACAGCGGTGGAAGTGGGCAGCAGTCAGTGAGTGTCAACAATGAACATAATGTGGCCAATATTGACAACAATAATGGATGGGACTCCTGGAATATGCTCTGGGATTACAGAACTGTAGGTAGCCAACATGCAATTTCCATTCCTATTAACTATATATAAAAATAAATTCTAACTGCACATAGTGTAGTTATATGTCAAAGTACCTATTTTGCTCCCCCAGTTTCACCTCCTAGACATAAGTGCTCTTAGTAAGTTTTCCACAATCAGTTAAAAATCAAATCCATGAATAGTAATGAGGATCTACTATGTTCAAGGGATTGTTGGTGCCATAAGACAAGTATGAACATCCTCTTGCTTTGCCTGCAAGATACCCTAGTAAGGTTCAAAGACCATCACAACAGTGTTGCTGCCATAACATAGCCTATCTCACTATCTTCAATTTCATTTTAGAAAGACAGAAATTGACACTTCAACTGTAATTCAAATGACCAAAGGAAATGCAAATGACAATATTAATTGGTAAGGGAAGCAAAAAAACAATTGGCTCTGGTGAGAAGACCAAACTGTGTAATTTCCAGCTCTGTAGTTAACAAACTTAATACTTTTAAAAGGCCAACTCTTTACTGGTTTAGTTTTATCATCTAATCAATTAGAAAACTAATTCCTGTCTTATCTGCCTCCTTGAAATGTAAAGATCAAAGGAGATTAAAATGTGACAGTATTTTAGTTTATTTTAGCAAAACAGACATGTAAATGACTCATACCATGCTAGTACCTGAAGATAAAGCAACAAGTTAGATACTGAGTCTCTGCCCTCAAAGAGTTAATGGTTTATCCTTAGAAATATTAGCAAAAAATACAATTGTAAAACAGGGCAAGATCCTGCACTCTTATCCCAGCTCACCATGGTCTCAGATTTCCATTCCCTCTGCTGGCGAAGCTGATTTCTAATGAGAAAAGCTCTGTGAGGAACATGATCCTCACTATCTACCACCTTCCTAACAGGGCTTTGCTGCAACCAGAGTCTTTCACAAGAAGGCATGCATTGTGCACAGAATGAACAGGGACGCCTTGCCTTCTCTTCAAGCCCTTGATGCCATGGTCAAGGAAAAGAAGGTAAAAATAAAAGTCTTTTTATTTTTGTTCAGGGCAGTTCTTATGATCTCCAGTAAATAATGAGGTCACAATCATCCCCTCTTACCACAGCAGTATGCAACACAAAAGAGGAAGTGGAATTGGTAAGTGTCTGAGAGAAGTGGCTGGGACCACACTCTAATGCTGCGGCTCACACTTGCCCCTAACTGATAAATGTCTACCTTTAATTGACCAGGTAGAGAAAATAAACTAACTACATTCCCAGAAGCTGGTTATCATATAGCTCAATCCAATAAATATAAGATGACCAAGCAAGGCCCAAACTTCAGAATAAATTTAGCCTCAGACTTCTGCTTTTATGAGAAGCTGAGGTTTCAAATCCAGCTAAGTCCCTTGGGACACTTAGAAATTCTCAGATATACACAATTGCAATTGGTTTTTCTTCATTTTGATTATGGAAAAATTATAGCCAAGCAATACTGCCTGTGTGTCTTGCACACAATCCTCAATTCATTCAACAAACCACTGGGCTTAGCATTCATTCTCCCTCTTTCTTTTTCCCTGTCTTCTCCATATTCAGCTTCAGGGTGAAGGACCAGGGGGACCACCTCCCAAAGGCCTGATGTACTCCATCAACCCCAACAAAGTCAACAACCTGGAACAGTTTGGAAAATCCATCGTTGGCATGTGCAAAGGGATTCCAACATACATGGCAGAAGAAATTCAAGGTGAGTTGCCTCCCTACTGGGTACTCCAAATCAGTGCTGGTGAAATTGTCAGACTATTCTTAGGTGTGTCCACATAGCATACCAACTACTCAGAGATGATAATCAAGGCCAATACTTACATAGTACTTGATCTCTGCCATGCACTATTCTATATGATTTAAGTGTGTTAATTCATTTGCTCCTGGGTGAGGAAACTGAGTTACAGAGAGAGGTCACAAAACCCTTGCTGGCGTCAATTCTAAGCATTTTGGCTCTAGATTCTGCAGTCGTAAGCATTCTGAAACATGCCTTTCAAGGCAGAACTAGAGAATATTCAAGACATATTCAAAGGAACATATGAGTGACTAATGAAAAGACAATACCAATAGAACCTATTGACTTTTTATTACTCAATTAATCATTTAATTCTGGGCATCCAAAGAATAACTTACACAAAATCAAAGTATCCATCTAGGAACAACCCAAAAGCAACTTCCTAGATCTTTGAATCAGTTGATTTAATTTTGATAGCTAGCGAGCTAGATCTTGAAATTGTTTCAGAACTAGTTTGGAAACTGTGTGACATCCACTTCTCCCCATCCGCTACCCACAACCTCACATTCCCCATTAAGTCCTTGAAAAGACATTAATATTGGTTTCTTTCTTTTTTTTTTAGGGGCAAGCCTATTTTTTTCCTCAGAAAAGTGCATCAATGCTTATATACTCTGGATTTTGAACGTTTCTTTCTGTGGAAGTACAGTAGAAAACTAAAAAAAAAAAAATGTTGCCCTGAATTTAGTCATCAAAATATTCTATGCAGAAAAATGTGGGTTCTAGTGTTTTTTATCATGTCGTTCTGAAATATTTTCTCCTAGTTATGTTTGGTTTCTTTAAGTTTCAATAAAACTATTTAGCACTGAATTTAGTTTAACCTAAAATTCCTTGTAATTTCTATTTGATCAAAAGTGCAACGCGGTGGCAGCAAGTTGTCAAAGTGCATTAGACCCAACTGTTAGACTATATTCAGGAACTGATCCTTATAAAGAACTCCTTCAGATGCTTCAGATACTACTAACCACAGCTCTGGGAATGGTTCCAGCACCATCCGACACTCTGAAGACTGCTGTATAGTTGATGTGCACAGTAGTGTTTCAGATCAGCAAGGGTAGAAATTCACTCAAAGTAGCTTAAGCCAGAAAGGGGGGTTTATGGCAAGCATATTGGTGTATCTGAAATAATCCGAGGTAAGAAAAGCAGCTGGTATCTAAGAGATGGGGTACAAGAACTATATAGACACCAAGACTTAAGTTTCCTTCTCTCTCCCTGAAGCTGTGTGTTAGCTTGCTCTGCTCCCCTCTAAATTCTGCTTTCTCCTTCTTTCCGTCTTGTATTTAGTTTTTTCTGTACTCATGGCAGAAGATGGCTGAACCAAAATGTTAGCCTCATCTCCATGTTGATGTGTCTTTCCAGCACAAGAGGTAGTGTCTAATACTTTTGAATCCCAATTCTAATTTCCTTGACCCTGTTTGGTTCAAGAGTTCATGACCTTCACACTTTTATGGCCAGGAAAGTAAAGTCACACAGTTCACATACAGCAATGGGCTCTCCAGTGAAAGAGAAAGATCTCAGAGAAAACAGAGACTCCAAATGTTATGTATGACAATAAGAAATTACAGTTAATTTTTAAAAATTGCTCCAATATATTTTCTTTCCTGGATGCCATAAAGGATATCTAATCCATTCCCATGTCTTCAGATGGGATAGTTCTACATACCCCTGTCAAACAAAGACATTGATTTCCACTATTTGAAATGTCAATATTTACTACCTTAATTGGGAGGAAATTATAATAATTTTCATTAGCCTGAGGCAATTTCATTACTGTTCACATGAAGTATACTAGCAGTATAGGAGAACTTTCAAAATACCCTGAAGCCATGAGATGTGGAACCCTGCCAAAGACCCATCAAAGATCAAGGTCTTAGATAGTGCCCTACTGTGAGTGAATAAGAACTAGAACTGTGACTCACAAACTGCATACAATGTAACATGGCTGACTTTGGGAACTGGAGAATCCCATGTTTCATAGAAGAAATATCTAGTCAGTATTTCAGGATAAGATATTAAATTCACTAAGAAGACATAAAAATTCTAGATTATATATACCTATCAAAATACATGAAGAAAATTGTAAGAATTTCAAGAGAATTTAACAATCTCACTATACTAAAGATATACTAACACACATCTTTCAACAAGTTGTAGAAGCAGTTCAGGATATAAAAAATTTTAACACAATTAACGAGGTTATTTTAATGAAGTATATATAGAATACTATAGAATACTGTAGAATACATATTCTTCTTAAGCATATATGGGATATTTACAAATATTATCACATGCTGAAGGATAAATCAGATCTCAAAAAATTGCAAATGATTGGTGTCATAAAGAACACATTTTTCTGACTTCAGTTAAAGACAGAATGAATATTTCCTTCCAAATAAATCAAGATACTTCCATTTGTTTTGAAGCTGGGCAACATACTTTTAAATAACATGAGTCAAAGAAAATTCATGATGAAAAGTAGAATATTGTTTGAACAGAGCATTAATGAAAGCACTTCATATCAAAATTTGTGAGTAGCAGCTATAGCAGTTTATGGTCTTAATGTTCATTCTATAAAAGAAGGAAGTGTAAAAATTGAATCAAGCATTGAATTTCAAAAGTAAGGGAAGAAGTATAAAATATTCAAAATTAAGAGGAGGAAAGAAATAATATGGACAATATCAGAAATTAATAATATAGAAAACAAATACACAATAGTCATGCTCAGCAAGGTCAAAAATTGATTCTTTGGAAAAGCAGAAAATTTACAAAGTTTAGGTAAAATTGACCATAAATAAAAATAAAGATAAATCACAAGCAATTCTAGGAATAAGAAAAGAGTAGTAAGCTACATATGCTATATTAAATTGTTAATAAAATGAAATTGTAAACAACTTTATATCAATAAATTTGAAAGCTTAGATAAATTGAATTGCTAAAAAAGTAACTTCCTAGATTGCACTCAAGAAGAAATATAAAGACTTAATGATTCTATAAGCAGTAATTAGTTCAGAAGTTTAAAAACTTAATGCAAGAAATCCTCTACCAAGACAATTTTTATACTGAAATTCAATAAACACTAAAATTATAGATTATTCTAATCTTACAAAGCCATCGAGTGTATAGGGGAGAAAAAAGGATTTCCCTCTAAGTCATTTCATAAGAATAGTATTAACCTGATTTCAAAGCTTGACAGGGATTGTATGACGAAGGGAAAGTAGAAGACAATCTCTGTCATGAAGGTAGATACAGGGAAATCCAAGATGGCAGCAGAGTAGGTGCAAGCTACACAAACCACCTCCCAGGACCAAACTGGAATTACAACTAAACTAAAGAAAATTCACACTGAATAACCAACTTAACAGTAGCTGGAAAGAAGTCTTATAACCAAGAACTTAGGGAAGAAACCATACCACCACAATGAGACTGGAAGGAAGTGCAAAAGCACAAGAGGGCTGGCTGGGCTCACACAGGCAGCAGCTGAAGTTCTGGAGGGATATTTCCACAGCCAGGTGGGAGTTCCCCCTGAGAAGTGCAGGGTCAAAACCCCAAGTTAGGTCCCCAGCTTAAAGCACCACAACCAGGAAAGGAACCTAAATAATATCTGGCTGTGAAAAACAATGTGGTTTCTGTCCACCAGGGTAGATGGCTAGAGATGCAAAGAGCCTCTTAAAGGGCCAACACACAAAATTTCTTACCCTGGGGTCCAGCAAAGGGAGGGCAGAGCTGACTAGAGCCACGTGAAGAGAGTCTGGAGTTGGGAGCTCCAGAGAAAGAGCTGAGGCATCAGCCTCCAGGGTCCCTGTGCTGAGTCATTCCCCATTCTTCCAGAAGCCATCTTTCTCAGGCAAAGCACTCCTTTCCATGCAGCATCAGCCCTGGGGAAAGCAATAGCCCCACCCACAGGAATCCTTCTCACCCCACCCTGTGGATTGTAAACTCAGCTGCTGAGGAGGACAGCTGGAGGCACTTTCAGTGATTAAGCCTAGTAGAAAGTCTGCAGGCAGAAGCAGACCTCTGGGACATGTGCACATGCTGTCCCAGTGGTCCTCAGTGGATTGAGTGCTGGCCTGTGAACCAAAGGGTCCCTGGTTTGATTCTCAGTCAGGGCACATGCCTGGGTTGTGGGCTGGGTCTCCAGTCGGGGGTATGTGAGAGACAACCACACATTGATGGTTCTCTCCCTCTCTTTCTCCCTCCCTTCCCCGCTCTCTAAAAATAAATTTTAAAAGTCTTTAAAAAAATTTTGTCTATTTTTTCTTTTTTTATTGTATTTTTCCCATTACCATTTATTACTCTTATACCCTCTTCCACCTCCACCCACTCCCCAGACCCCTTTAATCACCACACTGTTGTCCATGTCAATGAATCCTTTTTCTTTTTTGCTCGATCCCCCAGTACTCTCGCCCTATTCCATGCCCCAGAGCTGTCAGCTGCTCTCTATCTATGAGTCTGCCTCTATTTTCTTGCTAGTTCAGTTTGTTCATTAGATTCTACATATGAGTGAAATCATATGGTATTTGTCTTTCTCTGGCTGGCTCACTTCACTTAACACAATGTTCTCCAGGTCCATCCATGCTGTCACAAAGGGTAAAATTTTCTTCTTTTTTACAGCTGCTTAGTATTCCATTGTATAAATGCACCATAGTTGTTTTATTCACTCATCTACTGATGGACACTTGGGTTTTTTCCAAATCTTGGCTATTGTAAACAATGCTGCAATGAACACAAGGGTGCTTATATTCTTTAAAATTAGTGTTTTGGGTTTCTTCGGGATAAATTTCCAGAAGTGGAATTGCTGGGTCATAAGGTAGTCCCATTTTTAATTTTTGTGGTAACTCCATACTGCTTTCCACAGTTGCTACATCAATCTGTATTCACACCAACAGTGCAAAAGGATTCTTCTTTCTCTACATCATCAGCAGCACTTGTTTATTGATTTATTAATGACCGTAGTTTTTGCCCATTGAGTATGATGATGGGAGCAGGCTTGTCATATATGGCCTTATTTATCTTTCGGTATGTCCCCTTTGCTCCCACTGTGCTGAGAGTTTTGATCATAAATGGGTGCTGTATTTTATCAAGTGTGTTTCTGCATCTATTGATATAATCATGTGGTTTTATCCTTCATTTTTTAATGTAGTGTATCACATTTATTGATTTGTGAATGTTGTACCAACCTTGCATACCTAGAATAAATCCCACTTGATCATGGTTTATGATCTTTTTGATATATTGCTGTATTCAGTTTGCTAATATTTTACTGAGGTTTTTAGCATCTAGGTTCATCAGGGATATTGCATATAATCTTCTTTATTTGTAGTGTCTTTATCTGGTTTTGAAAATGGAATAATGCTGGTGTTACAAAATAAGCTTGGGAGTTTTTTCTCTTCTTGAATTTTTTTGGAATAGTTTGAGAAGGAGAGGGGTTAGTTCTTTTCGTAATGTTTGGTAAAATTCACCTCTGAAGCCATCCAGTCTAAGGGCTTTTGCTTCTTGGAAGTTTTTTGATTACTGTTTCAATTTTACTTGGTGTAATGTGTTTATTCAGATTCTCTGATTCTTCCTGATTTAGTTTTGGAAGATTGGATGTTTCTAGGAATTTATCCATTTTATCCAATTTTATGGCATACAGTTTTTCATATTATTTTCTTACACTCCTTTGTATTTCTTTGCTGTCGGTTGTTATTTCTCCTCTTTTACTTCTGATTTTATTTATTTGGGTCTTCTCTCTTTTTTTCTTAATGGGTCTTTTTAAAGGTTTGTCAAACTTGTTTATCTTTTCAAAGAGCCAGCTCTTGGATTCCTTGATCTTTTGTATTGGGGTTTGTTTTTTTTCAGACTGTATTTCATTTATTTCTTCTCTGATCTTTATTATTTTCTTCCCTCTACTCACTTTGGGCTTTGTTGTTCTTTTTCAAGTTCCTTTTAGCGTAAAGTTAGGCTGTTTATTTGAGCTTTTTCTTGTTTCTTAAAATAGGCCTGTGACGCTATGAATTTCCCTCTTAGGATTGCTTTTCCTGTGTCCCACAGACTTTGGATTGTTGTGTTCTCATTTTTATTTGTTTCAAGGTATGTTTTGATTTCATCCTTGATCCTATTGTTGACCCATTCATTGTTTAATAACATTTTTCAGCTTCCATGTCTTTGTATATTTTATAGTTTTCTTCTTGTGATTGATTTCTAGTTTCATAGCATTATAGTCATAGAAGATGCTTGATATGATCTCAGTCCTCTTAAATTTATTGAGATGTGTTTTGTGCCCTAACACTTGGTCTATCCTAGAAAATGTTTCATGTGCACTTTAAAAGAATATATATTCTGCTGCTCTGGGATGAAATGCTTTGAAGATATCGATTAAATCCATTTGATCCAGTGTGTTATTTAAGTCCTCTGTCTCCTTGCTGATTTTCTGCCTGAAAGTTCTATCCATTGAAGTCAATGGGGTGTTAAAATCCCCTAGTATGATTGTATTTCTGTCAATTTCTCCCTTTATGTCCATCAAGGTTTGCTTTACATATTTTTAGGTGCTCCTATTTTGGGTGTGTAAATATTTGCTAGGATTATATCCTCTTATTGGATTATTCCCATTATCATTATTTAGTGTCCTTCTTGTCCCTTACTGTAGCCTTACTTTTAAAGTCTATTTTGTCAGATATGAGTATTGCTACTCGAGCTTTTTTTCTTTCCATTTGCATGAAATTCCTATTTCCATCATTTTCTTTTAGTCTGTGTGTATATTTCATTCTGATGTGGGTCTCTTGGAGGCAGCAAATATATGGGTTCTGTTTTCTTATCCATTAAGCTACCCTATATCTTTTGATTGGAATATTTAATCCATTTAAATTTAAAGTGTTTATTGATAGATATGTATTCATTGCTATTTTATTGTTTAATGAATTTCCTCTGTTGTTGTTCTTTTTATCCTCTTCCTCCTCCTTCTCCTCCTCCTTCAAGGAAGTCCTTCAACATTTATGGCAATACTGGTTTGGTGGTAACAAACCGCTTTAGCTTTTTCTTGTCTTGGAAGCTCTTTATTTCTTTTTTGATTTTAAATGATACACTTGCTGGGTAAAGTAGCCTTGATTGTAGGTCCTTGTTTTTCATCATCTTGAACATGTCATGCCTATCCCTTCTGGCCTAGAATGTTTCTGTTGAGAAATCAGATGGAAGTCTAAGGGGAGCTCCCTTGTAAGTAACTAACTGCTTTTCTCTCTTGTGGCTTTTAAAATTCTTTTCTTCTCTTTAAACTTTGCCATTTTAATTATAATGTGTCTTGATGTGGGTCTCTTTGGGTCCATCTTATTTAGGACTCTCTTTGCTTCCTGGACGTGTGTGTCTTTTTCCTTCACTGGGTTAGGGAAGTATTTGGTCATTATTTCTTCAAATTGTTTCTTGAGCCTTTGTTCATGCTCTTCTCCTTCTGGTATCCCCATGATGTGGCCATTGTGCACATGCTGTCCCAGAGGTTTTGTGGCCAAAATGTTTTAATAAAATGACAGCAAATCAACTGAGCAAAGTCTAGAAAAGACAATACAGCATAACTGTGCTGGATATTTTCCTAGCAAGTTTCCTAGCCAGTTGTTTTTGACATGAGGAAATTAAAAATGTATTTGCCACATTAAAAGATCCAAAGACAGCAACCCTATGATGTATCTCAATAGTAGCAACATTTTATAATAAAATTGAATATTAATTCATAATAAACAAGTAATCCTTAGAAAATTTGGAATTAAACTACATTAAGGTAAGATTATATTTTTTAAAATCTACTGTAAGCATTATGTAAAACAATGAAAGCATCTTGTTAAAACAAGAGACAAGACAAAATACCTGCATCCTAACATCTAGAAACATTGTGTTGAAAGTTAGTAAGCAAGAAAAATAAATATTAAATATAAAGACAAGAAAGAAAGAAAGAAGCTATAATAATGCCCAGATAACATGGTATTTTGTCTAAAAAAGGCACACATTTATAGATAAGTTATGGAAGTCAGAGCATTAAGAAAAGTTCATGCATACAAAAATAACTATCAATTTGGGATGTGAATTGCATTTGAGTAGCAAACATAAAAACTTTAAATTTTTATTTATGTCTTCATTTTATAAAATTTGTATTGCATTTATTGTGATGACATTGTTAATAAAACTGTAAAGGTTTTAAATGTACAATACAATTCTATAATACATAATCTATATATTTTATTGTGTTCACCACCCAAAGTTAAGTCTCATGTCATCATCATTTATCCCCCCTTTACCCTTTTTTACCTCTCCACACCCCTCTTCTAATCACCATATTGTTGTCTGTGCCTGTGAGTTTTTTTTATTTTGCTTAATTCCTTCACCTTTTTTACCTACCCTCTCTCCCTTCTTCCCTCTGACAGCTGTCAGTCTGTTCTCTGTATCTATGAGTCCATTTCTATTTTTTGTTAGTTTATTTTGTTCATTAGGTTCTGTATATATGTGAAACCATATGGTATTTTTCTTTCTCTGACAGCATATATATGGGTCTTCTTATCCATTAGCTACCCTATGTCTTTTGATTGGCGCAGTTAAGACATGTACATTTAAAGTGATTATTGATAGGTACATATTTATTGCCATTTTATTCTTTATAACTACTTCCCCCTCCCCCTCCTTCCCTTTCCCCCTCCCTCCTCTTCTTCTTCTCTTTTCCTCCTCCTCCTTCTTTTTCTTCTCCTCTTCCTCCTTCCAGAAGACCCTATAATATCCTTGGAATAGTGATTTGGTGATACTGAACTCCTTTAGCTTTTGCTTATCTGGAAAGCTCTTTATTTCTTCCTCAATTTTAAATGGTAGCTTTGCTGTGTGATACTCTTGCTGGGTAAAGTAGCCTTGGTTGTAGGTCCTTGCTTTTCATTACTTTAAATATTTCATGCCAATCCCTTCTGGTTTGAAATGTTTCTGTTGCTAAATCAGCTGACATTCTTATGGGAACTCCCTTGATCACTAACTTTCTCTTGTTTCTTTTGAAATTCTCTTTTTGTCTTTAATCTTTGCCATTTTAATCATGATGTGCCTTGGTGTGGGCCTCTTTGGGTTTTTGATTGGAGCTCTCTGAACTTCTTGGGCTTGTGTGTCTTTTTCCTTCTCCAAGTTAGGGGAGTTCTCAGCCATTATTTCTTCAAATAATTTCTCAATACCTTTATCTCTCTCTATTCTCCTTCTGGTGCCCCACGATGCGGGTGTTGTTATGCTTCACATTGCTCCAAAGGTCACTTAAACTATCCTTATTTTTTTTAATTCTTTTTTCTTTTTGCTGCTCTGATTGGGTTTTTTTGCTACCTTGTCTTCCAAATCGCTGATTCAGTCCTCTGTTTCATCTAACCTACTGCTTATTCCTTCTAGTGTATTCTTCATTTCAGATATTGTATTCTCCATTTATGACTGGTTCTTTATCATGATTTCTATGTCCCTTTCCATGCTGTTGAAGTTCTCACTAAGTTCCTTGAACATTCTTATAGCCAGTTTTTAACTCTGTATCAATGGTAAATTGCTTTCCTCTTTTTCATTTAATTTTTTCTGAAGATTTTTCCTATTCTTTCATTTGGGGCATATTTCTATGTTTCTCTATTTTGGCTGCTTCTTTGTGTTTGTTTCTATGTATTAGATAGACCTGTTATGTCTTCCGGCTTGGTAGAATGGACTTCTGTAGTAAATGTACTATGAGACTCAGTGGCACAGTCTCCTTAATCACATGAGCTGGGTGCTTCAAGAGTGTCCCTTGTGTGGGTTATATGAGTCTTCATTGTTATTGGCCCATTTGTGTGTGGGGTCAACCCTCCAGATGTCTATGAAAATCAACCCCAACCACAGTGTACGAGTTGTGCGGGTGCTGACCACATAAAGTGAATTTGCCTCACAGAATTCGCTTCACAGATTCTAGTGCCTGCTGAGATCTGCCTTTGAATGTGCTGCTTGCAAAGCTTATTGGATTATGCTCTGATGTTGTCTAAAGTTGGCCACTGGTTGTTCTAAGTCCTCTTGGGAGGGTCTCTGGTGCAGATGTTACCTGTAGCTGGCCCTGGGGAGCCTGTTTGGAGCTACAAAGTGATTCACAGTTTGTGGCTGCCTCTACTAGGCCTTGATGTGCATGAGAAGGACCAAGCTATACACCAAGGCCAGCTTCCACCAGCACCAAGTCCAGGGACAGGTCAGCAAAAGGCCCAAGGCACCTCAAGATCTGCTTCCACCTGCCTCTACCTGCTGGCTGCCTGTTAGCCTCAGTCACTGAGAGAGCCTCAGACAGTAGTCAAGTTGCATCAGGCAGCTTCTTAATGAGTCACCAGGCAGGGGTGAGTGGTGTTCACCAGATTGATACAGGTTCACACTCATTGTCAGTGGTGGGTCTGAGTCCACTCAGCAAAAACCTGAAGGTATAGTAAGTAAACTTCCACCCATTGGGTGTCTGCAGAACTTTGTGTAGGGCAGAGTCTCAAGGAGTCATCAGAGAGAGGCCAGAAGAGTTTATCAGGCCCAAACAGACCAAGAATTGACCTTTTACAGAGAAGGCTTTGCACCAGTTAGGTGTGCATGGGAAAAATGACCTCCATCTTAGAACCACACAACTAGGTCTGTCCTAAATTCTGCCAGGAGCACAAACTTGGGGCCACTGGGAGTCAAGAAGGTGGGGCTAGATGATCTTCCATGATGGAGAAGCATTGATCAGGTTCGTGTTAAAGTGGGAGGATGACCCCCACCCAAAGCCATACAATTCAGTCACTGACACCCACAAAATCTGCCCTGACCTCTCCACCCCAGCCCAGACTGCTGACTCCTCAGTAGAGCATCAGCTCCACAGGGTGAGGTGACAGAGAGTCCAGAAGATGTGGCTATTGCACTTCTTCAGGCTGATGCCATAAGTAGGGGAGTTCTCCATCCCAGAAAGATGGCTTCTGCAGTGTGGAAGAGGAACTCAGCACAGAGATCCTGGCAGCTGTCTCTTTAGCGCTCTCCCCAGAACCACAAACCCCAGTCTGTTCTCACACAACTCTATTCTGTTTCACCCTCTCTCCACCAGAGACAAGGGTAAGTGGCTACAAATGAGATTTTATGCATTGGCCCTTTAAGAGGGTGTCTGTCTCCAGCAGACTACCGTCTCTCCCTGGCAGACAGAATCCCACTGATTTTCACAGCCAGATATTATGTGGAGACCGCTTCCAGGCCCTGGGGTTCTGGCATGGAGACCCCCACATGATGTGGAAACCCCACGCTCCTCAGGGGGAATCTTTGCAGCTGAGATATCCCTCCAGTATCTTAGCCCCTGCCTTTGGGAGCAGGGCCAGCCCTTTTCTTGTCTCCACCCTTCCTACCAGTCTTGATGTGGCTCCTTCTATAAGCCTTGGTTATAAGACTTATGTTCAGCTAATCTTAAGTTGGTTATTCAGGTTGACTGTTCTATATTTTAGTTATAATTCCAGTTTGGTCCTGGGGGAAGGTAAATGTACCTTCCATCTACTCTGCCACCATCTTGGATTCTAATTTTCTAAATAGTACTTATAATAGCAGCAAAATATATCACATTTTAACCTATTTAACAATATTTCTTAAGCATTTGCTGCATATGTAGCACTAGTGCCCACATTTGAAATCCATTAGCAAATAAAAATGCAAAGCTAGCTGGAGGAGGCAGAAATATATGATAACTATAATAAACACAAAACAAACAAATACATAAATAGTAGGATAATTGGTAAGACAGTAGTATAATGTACATTAAATAGTAGGATAGGAAATGATAAATCTTAAGGGAAAAATTAAGAACGTGGTAAGGGGAATCAAGAAATCCAGGGAAGAAGAGGCAGTTTGCAATTTTTAACAGGTATTTAAGATAGACATCATTGGGAAGGTGACATTTGAATAAAGACTGAAGGAGATAAATTGGATAACCATGTACATATTTCTGGGAGAACAACATTATGGACAAAGGAAATAGCCAGAGCTATCGCCTAAGACAGAAGTGTGTCTGGAATATTAAAATTACAGCAAGGAGGTCAGTGTCGCTGAAACAGAATGTCAAAATGTAGCACAGAAAGAGTTGAGGGAAAAGAGTTGAAGGGGAACCAGATCATGAGGAGCCTTCCAGTCCATTGTTGTAACACTTGGTATGATATGGTTATGAATAAACTAGGGAGACATTGCAGGAATTTGAGCCAAGATAGGATATGATCTTACTAAATAATAAATTAAACAAAACATTGCTGGACTTCTATGGAAACTTTATTGAGAGGCATTAAAGTAGACTAAATAAATATAGATAAACTGTGGCCATGAATTAAAAGATTCAATATTATAAGAATTTCAGGTCTTCCTCAATCTTTAGATTTAATGCAGTTCAAAACAAATTTTGCACAGGTCATATGTATGTATATGCATGTGGGCTACATGACAAACTAAATTTAGGATATACATGGAAGATCAAGGGACTAGTTGGGAGACAATTCTCCATGGGCTCTTGATATTTCTTCTCAACTATTTTTGCAGAGATTTTTTTTTATAGCAAACAGCCTTGCAAGATAGAGATATTGCTCCTCTTTGAACAAAAAGCAGACACATTCCTTGTCTATTATAAAAGATTTGAATTCTTTAATCTCAGGATCTTTTTTGTAATGCAACCCTGTGTATTACAAAAAAGTAATGTGCAAGCAACCATCTGGATCCATACATATTACCCTTGGGGCTTGTGGGCAGGAGACACAAACAGAAATAAGTATATGCTTTCACTACTTGCCATGAGTAATGAAGTCATTTATCTCTTCTTCAGGAGTCTTATGTATTCTGTCACCATCTATGAACTATGACAGGGTAAATTTTACATTTCAAGTAAGGTGAAATCTCAAACCACTCTTGCAAGAGCCAAAAATAGCCAAGTTACTGATGTAGAACAACAAGATGAGTGAATTTGACCCATCAAATGATTAAGAAGACAAATAATGAAGACAACATGATGTTAGTACTGGGATATACATATACATCAATCGAACAAAATAGAAAACCTATGAATGGATCCACACATATATAGACAACTGAAATAGAATGTAGGTTGCATTTCAGGTATATGGGGAAAAGATTAGTTTTTTTTCAAAAAGTGGTGTTAAAACAATTAGGTAGCCATATGGACTAAAAAGAAAAAGAAAATAAAGCCAGACCCCTACTTTATACCATATTAAAAAATAAACCCCCAAGAATATTAAAGGCTTAAAAATGAAAATAAAAAATAAAAAGCCTTAGAAGAAAATATAGAATAATAACTTTATGACTACTAAGAGAAAGATTTGTAAACTTTTTTGAAAAAGCCCTAGATACAAAGGAAAACATTGATACATTTCTCTACATTAAAAATAAGAATGTCTGTTTATCCAAAAACATCAAAAATAGAGTGATAAGAGAAGCCATAAACTTGTAGAGAGATTTACAGTAAATATGCTGGGTAAAGAATTAGTGTAAAAATTATATAAGGAACTCCTATTTATCAACATGAAAAAGATGAATAACTAAAAAAACAGACCTAGCAGAAAAAAAATCCTGAATAGTGAATCTAGATGTGAAGAGATCTTAACTTCCTTAACATAAGGAAAATGCAAATTAAACCAGAATGAGAGGTCATTTCATACCTATCTCTTTGGCAATGAAAAAGTCGAATATCATATGTTGGAGAAGATGAAGAATGACAAGAATACGGTTAAGGCAAGCCTGAACTGATAGAAATGCTTTGGAAAAAAAATTCAGCATTGTCTAATAAGCTAAACATGTGACTATCTTATGATCCAACATTTCCAGTTTTAAGTGTGTATTCTAGAGAAATTCTTGCACATAGACATCAGAAACAAGTACAAGAATGTTCATAGCAGCAATGTTTTGGAACAGCAAAAAACTAGAAACAATACAAATGTTTGCCAACAGTAGAACAGACAAATAAACCATAATGTGTTTATTTTGTAGAATACTAAATATTACCAAAAAAAAAAAAAACCCACCCAAATTAATCACAGCCACACACAGCAACATAGATGACTCTTGAAAAAATAATCTTGCATCCAGAAAGCAAATTGCAGTAGAAAATATGTTGTTTTTATATGAAGACCCAAAGCCAGCAAAACTAAACAACATATATTTTGCAGAAATACTTGCACATGTGGTAAAACTTGACTAAAAGCAATAACACAAAAAAAAAATTGTATAATTGTGTATCCCTTAAAAGGAAAAATAAAAAGGTTCATGGAGGGACAAATGGAAGACTTCCAAGGTAGTGGTAATGTTTACTCTCTTTCTTTCTAAAACTAGGATATGAGTTGTACCATTAGTCTTTATAATTTACATCTATTTTTGAACAGTCTTTTGCATGTAATACTTAGTCGTAATTTTAAAAAGTTAAAAGCACAATAAGATAACATGGAGACAATAAGAGGTTAAACCTGTGTGGATGGAAAGAAACTGCTCCTTCATTCCAACATAAGGCAGAGGCCTCTCATCTCTTGCTCAACTCTGAGGCTGGTGGTTCCAAACTTTCAGTCTTTGACCCATGTCCCTAGAAGAGTGGTGAAAGTGAAAATGAGTTCATTCAGCACCAGGATGCCGAGGTCTGAAGGGAGAAGCTGCTGCTGGTCCTGGCTGTGCCAGGGCCAAGTCTTGTTCTCCACAAGACTCTAAATCACTGTTTGGAAGCCTGCTGTGCAGCTTCCCATTGGCAGTTTTGATTGGCTCTGTGGATAACCTGAGTAACCCATGCCAAACCAGGGCTCGCCCTAGCACCTCAGCCCCCCAAGGTCAAGTGGAGATGAGGGGAACACACAGAGCTGACTGGCAGGATCATCAGAAATTTTAGTGACTTCATACCCCTGGAGGCACCAGAGAGAAGCAGATAATATCCTGTTACAAGACTGATCTAAGAGAGAAACATTAACAGAAAATATTTTAGATAAGCCCTTGCCCATTATTAGAGTATCTTTCTGGTCTCCTCCCAATTGCACTTCTGACATAACTAAATAGTTTAAACCAAACCTCCAGTAGTTGAATCCTTCCAGAACATTCACTAACAAATTTTAACCTACTGTAAATTTTTCCAAGGTACTTTCATATCAGTAGATGTATATATCAGTTTGTTGAATTTTAAATTTCCCAAATAAGTTAGAAATAATCAATTAAGAATATCAGGAAGTGCAAAACTACCAAATTTAAACATAAGTGGAAGTATGTCACTGCTACTTCCACCTCTGTTTGTCTTACCTTTAAATCACTGCTACTTAGATATTCAAATTAGGCTGAGTCTGTTTTGACCATTTTTCCCCCTAATATTGTTTTGATCTACAAGATTCAAATCAGACAGCAAATTTATAGCTCAGTTCTCTTAACTAAGGGCATCATCAATAACACATCTATTTGCAACTCTCTATTTATGATATTCATTCATTTGTTCATTCATTCATTTAACAAGTCTTATTGAACATCTCCTATGTGTCAGATTTTCTATGAATTAGAGATAAAGCAGGAAAAAAAGCAATTAAAGTGTCTGTCTTCATGACATTTACAATAAACAAATGAATACACAATATGAATAATAATGGCAACTTTAAAGTAGGGAATAAAGTAACATGAGGGAAGAAAGAGATCCATCAATGAAAGTTTGAGGTGAGAGAGGAGTTGTTTTTTATATTAGATAGACAGGTGTGTGATGAAGAATGTTGCTGGCCTCTGTCCCATGTTGTTGGGAAGTAGTCTCTAAACCTTTGTAGTTTCCCAAGTGATATGAAAATCTTTGTTATTCACAGTGGTCTTCTCAGACCTCACTTGATAGTTTATGCTAATAAGATGACTCGTGGTGGGCTCTTAGATTATGTGAAGGAGATCCCTCAAGATGGGAGCTAGTCATGCCAGAAAGACCAACTATCTGACTAGAAGGTTTGAGCTTTGAGCCGCATGATATCAGCCTGACCTCAGAGACAGGAAGGAGGCTGGTGATTTAGTCACACTGAAACTGCAAAAGTTGGTATGAGTGCTGCTTGTCACTACTAAGTAGAAGAAAAGATTGAATCTTTATGGGCATTTTATTCAGATGCAAGCGATCTGAGAAGATGGCAGTTTATGTACCTAAAAAACCATCTTAACATCTCATCTCAAGCCAACATTTTTATAAGGAGAAGAAAGGGTAAGTAAGGGGTTTGGATAAAAGGTTAATAAGATAAGAGTTTCAGTCTGTGGTGATTTTCCTAGTACTTCTTTATCCGTTGATCAACAATTCTTTATCTGATGTTCCCTCCCTGGAATTTGATGCTCCCACCCTGGAACACAATGGCTCAAATACTGTCTCCATCCTTGCAGACTCCCTGGAGCACAAAGGTTGACTTGTTTATTGACCTCCTGGAGTCACATGGTCATGCTATCCCTGGAATTACAGCTTTTCACATGCATTAATTACTTAAGCCTATGACTGATACCAGAGAGCTAAATCTCACCTTTAAAACAGAAAGTCAATGGATAATGTCTGAGACTGGTGAACCAAGCATGGCAATGTGGTAATGCCCGAAGAATTAGCTAAAATAGTGAAAAGAGGTGGGGACTGGGAGCTGTGGAGAATGGTGGACAACTATAGCACCAGCTAAAATCTTTAACTCTTGTGCTCCCCGATCAACATGACCAATGATTCAATCAATCATGCCTATCCAAGGAAACCCTGATAAAAACTAGGGTGAGTTTCCCTCGCTAGCAATACCTCATCACTTCGAATGTGCCAGGAAGATCACAATCGTGACTCTGCAGAGAAAGCACAAAGGAGACTTTATAACTGAGGTCACATCAGACCTCACCCTATGCATCTCTCTTTGGCTGGTTCTGATTTGTATCCCATTTCTATAATAAAACTATAATTATAAGTATCGTGCATTCTTGAGTTCTGAGTCATTCTAATAACTTATCGAACCTGAGGGGTAGTAAGAACCCCTGAATTTGTAGCCAGCTGGTCAGAAGGGAAGGTAGCCTGGAGACTTCTGGATTTCCAGCTAGTATCGGAAGTAAAAATGGTCTTATGAAGATAATAATGATCATAATATAATAATGTCTACAAATTTATACCCCAGGCTATAATCAATTTATTTAAAAAAAAAAAAACATTCCAGGGGTATTTAAAACACATGCATGTCAGCTCCAAAATTTAAAGTAGAATATAAAGTTATAGAGGTGAAATTTAATCCTTGTTCTCAGTGTCGATTGACTCAGTGACTTGCTTCTCATAGAGTATGGAAAGGGAAAAATAGTAACTTTATAGTGGAGAAAACTGAAAGATACCACCCTAAGTGAGTGATCAAGATGAACATCATCAGTATTAAGATCATACAGATATCAGGTACCCTCTTATATGACAAGCCCGTCATCTCTCTGGTATTCTTCCCCAAAATCTTTAACCCCAGTAAAATCATGAGAAAACATCAGATAAACTAAAGGAAATTTTACAAAATATCTATCTGCTAGCACTTGTCAAAAGTGTCAAGGTCCTTGTATTAATTTCTCAGGGCTGCTTCAACAATTTGCCACAAATTCAGTGGCTTAGAACAGCAAACATTTATTCTCGCAGTATTTTGGAAGCCAGGAGTCCAAATTTAAAGTGTCAGCAGGGGTGTGCTCTTTCCCGAGGCTGTGGGAAGAATACTTCTTTGCTTCTTCTAGCAGCTGGCGGCTCCTCGTGTTCCCCTGCTTGTGGCAGCATTGTGACTCCACTCCCTGCCTCTGTCTTCATATAACCTTCTTCCTTGTATGTCTCCCTGTCTTGAATCTTCCCCTTCTTCCTCTTCTCAGGACACCAGTCAGATGACCTTCTCCTGAGATTCTTAACTTAATGACAGCTGCAAAGGCCCTATTTCCAAAATAAGGCCTCAGGTACCAGCACTTAGGGCTTGGGCATATCTTTTTGGAACACTCAATTCAACTTTCTATGAGGGGACTGAGGAACTGTCGCAGACTGGCAGAGACTAAAGAGACATGATGACTAGATGCAATATGGTCTCCTGGACTGGGTCCTGGAGGAGAAAGGGGGAAAGTAAAGAAACAAATGGTAAAAGTTAGTTAATAATATTGTGACAATGTTTGTTTCTTAACATTATTTAATATTATTTCTCAATATTGTCTTAACATTAATTTCACGTTTTGATCATTGTGTCTTGGTTAAGATGGTCTTTCAAGTTATGTTAGAGGAACCTAATTGAAGGGTATGTAGGAACTCTTTGTACTATCTTCACAACTTCTCTATGAATCTAAAATTATTTCAAAACAAACATATGAGTCCAGTGCTTTTTCTTTCACACATTTATTCACATAATATCATTCACTGAGAGAGCAAGCATAGAATATAAAAGAGTTTTAATTTGTATAAATATCAAAAGCTAAGTCTTAAATAAATACCCTCTGTTCATTCTCATTGTGAAGAGTATCAATAGTTAGAGCTTTAGGGCACAGATTTCCAGTTCCTCCATTGTTACACACGCGCACACACGCACACAGGTGTATATGCAGAGTTAATCTCTGAGAACACCCTCCCAGGGCCTTTTGAGTGTTTGAGCTAACCACACAAGTCAGTTATATCAACAATTCTGTCTTTTATGTTCGAGCTCTGTAAATGGGCCTTGTCTCTTCAGCTGTTTATCTCTTCAGTGGAAATTGCTCAAGAAACAATGAAACTCAGCATAGCAACCCCCCTCCAAACACACACATCCCAAGATCAAAACTGTCAGCAATCTCTAAGAAATTCCTAGGAACGCAATACAGGCAGGAGCCTTCCCACTTAGGCTGCCAGGAACTAGTCTCCTTCAACTCCCAGCCCCTGCTCATTAGGGTGGTGCGGGAGCTTGGTTGCACCTGCCCACAGTAGCAGTGCAGCAGACCATGTGAGGTGCTCACTTAGCCAAGCTCAAATCAAAAATCGGTCTTAGGTAAGTTAATTAACTGCTCAGTTCCCAGGAAAAGAACATAAAGCTATTAATGCCTCCTGCATTAGTCAACTATTACAACCAACCAACAAATCTTAGTAACATTCAATAACAGGCATTTCTTTTTCATCATCTATGGTCATCTAGCTGGGAATTGACTGACCTATGCTGGGCTTATGTTAACATCTCTGCATTAAGTTAAAAATCCAGATGGCTCTAGTCTGTTGCAGATTCCAGGTGGAAGACACAGCACCTGCCTGGAAGAACTTTTTCTCATGGCTAGGGCAAAAATGCCACAGAGCATAGCCAACCAAGCAAGTAAATTGCAAACCCTGTTTGTATCACATCTACAATCATCCCATGGACCAAAGGAAGTCATATAGCTGAGCTAAAAGTCAAGGTACAGGAAAGCAATCCCCCTGTGCACTTCTCATGTGAGAGGCACTGAACAGTTATGTGCAAAAAGCATGGACCCAGGGAAGGGTGAAGAATTGGAGCCAAAAAGTCAATCCTCCATCCTATGTTATAGGGTTGCTAAAAAGATTAAATATAATAATGTATGCAAAGGTGTTGATGCATAGTAAGCTCTCAGAACCATTTATTGTATTCCCTTAACATATATTCCAGGCCATGCTCTGGCTGAAGTGTACTCAGGCTGCAGTAAACTCTTGAAATACGGCTTCCATCAGTTCTTTACCTCACCATATAGACATGCCTTTCCTGGCATCAAAAAGTGGAGTCTAGTTCTCTCCCTTCAGATTTAAGCAGGCCTCAGTGATTTTCCTTGACCAATAGAGAGAAGCAGAAGTGACATTTAGAGACTTCCAAGGGGTCAGACATAAGTAGACTTGCCACCTCTGCTTGAGTCCCTTGAAACACTCCATCTTGGACCACTCTTTTTGTAAACTGAACCTCCAAGCTGTAAGAAGCCCAAGCCACATGAGGAGGACACACACACACACACACACACACACACACACACACACACACACACACTATGATTAAAAGCTCCATCTGAGCTCCTAGCTGACAGCCAGCATCAACTGCCAGCCATGTGAGCAGGCCATCTTGAATATCCAACCCAAGTGATTCTTTGGATAACCAAAGCCCAGCTCATACCTTGCTGCAACCTTGTGCGAGACCCCAAATGAGAAATGCCCACCTGAACTCCTGTCAACCACAGAGCCATGAGCAATAATAATAACTTATTTAACTCATTACATTTTAGGGTGGTTTATCTTATAGTAGTAGATGACCAGAATGCTAACCAATGCTAATATCTCCAGTGGCCACTGAGGCCATGCAGGACCTTGGTGGACAATCTGCCACTCGACAATTTTCCCTCTCACCCCAAACTCATCCCAGCTCATTCTTAGTGCCTGTCCTCTCTCCCTTTTCCAGCACTCTCAAAGCCTTTTGTCAAAGGCTCTAGTATCTGCACAGTTTCCTCTCCAGATCATTTTACTTCAGAGATGGGGCAGGTGTCCACGGTGAGAGAAGTAAAGGGGATTAATTTGGCAGCAACTTGGAGAGACCTGAGCACGCAGGGAGTAAGCTCTCCCAGGGGCTGTCCCCAGTTTTGCACCAGATACATAATCCCCTCCGCCAGGAAGACTTAGTTACAAAGGGACTGAATTGTTCCTAGTCTTCCAACTAGGAAACAATCTTCTCCTTTGATATCAAACATACTTAAGGCCATATTCAAGAGGCACTCAGGGAACCCGATTCCCCAGAATTCCGCACTGACCCCTGGTGCTCCACAAGTTCCGAGGAACACAGGCCTGTGGGTTGGCCTATGCAGCTGGACAGAGCACCTGATGGTGCTGGTCAGGCCCGGGGGCATCTGGCAGCATCTCGGCTCCCCTTCCCCATGAGGTCTCACCCTTCAAAGTAGAAGGGGGTGAAGTGTCCACAGGAACCCACCAACATTCCTGGAAACAAAATGCAATTACAACACTTTTATTCAAGTGACTCTTCCTTGTTCCCTGGTTTTGTATATCTGCTCTGCGAAGTAATTTTACAGTAAAAAAAGAGCACCCCTGTGTTTGAATTCAAGGATCTTTGGCCCTTACATGTGTCAAAGTGTAATGGGGCACAGCCAGGGCACCCCCACAAAGGGTATTTTGTAACGGGATCCAGAGATTGGGGTGTCCAAGAAAAATATATTCTCCCCACCCCAGGGCAGGAAGCCATGGGGGATGGGAGCCTTGAGCATGGCCGTTGAGAAGTCATTTTGCATGTCAATAACAGGATAGCTTCGTTCCTCATTTGCAAAGAGGGTTATTTTGCATATCACCCAAGTTAAACAGGAATGTTTAAAAGACGATATAGAATGTAGCTAGGAGAGAAAGAGGAGAGACGGGGGCCTGCAGGAGAGACAAAGGGACACAGACTCTGGGGAATGGTGTGAAGACCACGTGGGAAGAAAGAGGGGAGAAAGGACTCTTGCTAGTGGGCCAGGAGAAGGTGCCACCTGGTTATGGATTAAGAGCTGGAGATCACGGTGACGCAGTGGATGGTGCTGAGACCCGCGAGAGGCCTCCCTAGCCGAGCCCCAGACTTCTGTTCTTTTTCTTCTGAAGGACGGTACCCCGACTGGCCTGACTGGCCTAACTGGGCAAAGCGGGGAGGGCAGGACGGTGCGTGTGCTGGTGATTGTTTTGAAGGGATTTTGAGGTTTAAGGGTGACATTCAGCCAGTAATCAAACCTGTGTAAAACTTTTGAATAAATAGTTCCTTTCCTTTCACCAAACTCTGCCATTCAGAGCCGTAATTCCAAGAGCGGCGGGCAATGGACCCACAACCGAGGGGTCCTGGGGAAGGAGGGTGTCGTTGTGTCGGTAATAGCATCTGGGCACCCCCCACCACAGGTCCTGTTGTTCGGTAACAAAAGGAAGAAATCTCATTGTCCATTTGCCTAAACATAATACTGTCATTATTTAAAACATCTAGGTGGTTTGCAAATTGATGATACAAAAACCAGTATGCTGGTAATAGAATAAAGAAATATCAACTGTTAAGCACTGTGTTATGCCAAGCACTGTGTCTTGAATGGAATCTGGGAAATCCAGTTTCCAGGAAGTCTTGTAATGGAAGAAAATTGCACAAAAAGAATTATCATATTTACACTTAGTCTTTCCAAACTTCTTCATCCCCTTATCTCCCCATTTACAGACTTGTCAACATCTCTCTGTCTCAAAGGGTCACATGGTGGAAAGAGCATAGTCAAATACTGTAAGGGCAGGCCTGCATTCCGGCTCTGTTGCTTACAGGCTACACAGATGTTTAAAGAAAGGTATTTGACCTCTCCGAGCCTCAGGCCTTCATTCATGGAATGAGGGACATGATACCGAAAGCACAGTTACTGTGAGTATTGAAATGAAATCCAGCACTCTTGTCCTCTTAAGAGCGTTCTTGGGCCAGGTTAACCTTTCCCTCTCTTTTCTAATCCCACCTTCCTGCCTCCTCATGACAACACCATCACCTCCTTCCTTCCCTCCTTCTACCTCTATTCTCCCAGCTTAAAAAAAAAAATCTCCCAGGAACAAACACAAAAACCTCCTTTGATTCAGCGTTGCCTGTTTCTTTGGCACCTGGGAGTCCCAGCTGGTGCTTCCTTTGTAGCTTCACATTAACTTGTTACACTGTGTCCACTGTCTCCTTTAATCTACTCCCCCCCCCCCATTACCGTACATCCCCACTATACCCTCTTCTATCTCCACTCCCCTCCCCACCCTCACCCCCACAGTTACCACACTGTTGTTCGGGTTCGTGAGTTCTTTTTTCTTTTTTGCTGAATCCTTCCCCCTGTCCCCCGCCCAGTACCCGACCTGCCCAGTACCCGACCTGCCCCACCGACGGCTGTCAGCTTGCTCTCTAGGAGTCCCTCTGTTTTCCTTGTTAGTTCCATGTATTAATCTACTCTTTTTGTTTCTAACATTTGATTTGTAAAATTTACTTTCAAGCTCCTATCCACATGAACATTTTTCATATTTGCCATCATAATTAATATATAGTCTAAAGTTTTCATGTAATAACATGAAACACTACTCATGTTTTACAGTTTTCATGTGTCTCAAATTTTAAGGGCCATTCATGCCCTTTATTAATGATCCAAACCTTTTAAAATAATTCTTTATTAATGATTATTAATGATCCAAACTTTAAAAAATCATTCTCTTAGTGTTAGGCATTATTTTATGTTTTAATTATAACTGTGGGTATGTTTGTGTGTGTGTGTGTGTATTTCTACATATGCATTAAAATAAACAGCACAGAGTAATTTATCAACATTGATGATAACACTAAAAATCATATATAGTTATACATATTGTGTATGCATATGACGTATATATGACTTTTGGTGTTTTTTTCAATGTTTATAAATTACTCTGTGCTGTGTTTATTTTTCAACCTTTTCTATTTTTCCACATTATTTTATAAATCTCTCCATGTATTGATATCTAGTTCACATAATTGTTCCTTTTAAAGGCAACATGACATTCCTTCATGCTCATATCCCAATATAATGAAACAAACTTTGCAGAACTTGGCAGAATTTTTAGCAAAATCTGAAGCTTCTCATTTTATTATTGTAAGTTTATAGTCAAAATAATAAAAGTACATAGTTTAAAAGTTAAACTCTAAAAGGCTTATAACAAAATGTCCCCGTTCTTGCCCCACCATTCTCCACAGCTCCCAGTCCCCACCCCTTTTCACTATTTTAGCTAATTCTTCTGGCATTTCCACGTTGCCATGCTTGGTTCATCAGTCTCAGACATTATCCATTGACTTTCTATTTTAAAGGTGAGATTTAGCTCTCCTGAGTCACACTGAGGTAGCTATCATTTCTCTCTCCTGAATGGCAGAATCTGTTTAGGAGACCTTTGTTCTCTTACTCTCTGGATTGGCTGCATTCTAAGCCATCTGCATGCCTGTTGCCTTAGAACATCACTTTGCTGTCCTCCTAAGAATTCTCTTTGTCTCTATCCTGAGCTGGTGCATTAGTCAGAATTCTCCAGAGAAAATAAAACCAATTGGATATAGAGAGAACAAGAGAGAGGGATTTAGTTTAAGGACATGGCCCATACACTTGTAGAGGTGGTAAGTCCAAAGTCTGTAGAGCAGGACAGCAGGGAGACCCAGGGAAGAGCGGATTTTGCAGTCTTGAGTCCCAGGGTAGTCTGGAGGCAGAATACTGTCTTCTGGGCACTTCAGTCTTTTCTCTTAAGACCTTTAACTAATTGGATGAGGTGTACGCACATTATGGGAAGGTAACCTGCTTTGCTCAAAGTCTACTGATCTAAAATGTTGATCACATTTTAAAAATACCTTCTCAGCAACATCCCGAATGACGTTTAACCAAAGGATTAACCACTAAAATCTAGCCAAGTGGGCACATAATATCAACCATCACAGTTGGGTATTAAGCCTTTTTGTTTGTTTGTTTATTTAGTTCCTCATTTTGGTGGAGTTCCTCCAGCACCACCTTCTTGAGAAAATATTTAGAGCAGGTAAGTTTCTTGAGATCATGCATGTCTGAACATGTTTTATTCTATCCTAGCATTTCATTGATAGTTGGCCTGTGTATAGAATTCAAGGTTTATGATTTTTTTTTCTTGAGAAGTTTGAAGGTTCAATTGCTTACTGGATTCAAATGTTGCTCTTGAGGAGTCTAAGGCCATTCTGTTCCTCTGTGCGTGATCTCATTTTTCCCTGTAAAGTCTCATGAAATTTGCTCTGTGTCCCAAAAGTTTTGAAATTTAACAGTGCGCTTGGGGAGATCTTTTTTCAGACCTTAATTAGGACAATCAGAGTTCTTTTCAAACTAGAAATTCTTGTCCTTCCTTCTAGGGAATTTTCTTAGTGTTTTATTCTCTCTATGGTCTCCGTTCTCACATTCTGTAATTCAGATGTTGGACCTCCTGCACTTGTCCATTTTTTAGCCCATTATATTTTTTTTCCTTATCTTTTTCTTCTCACCTTTCTACTCCCTGAAACAGTGTTTTCAATCTTATTTTTCATTTCTTCTGTGGAATTTTTACAATTTTACTATCATGCTTCAATTTTTTAAACTTATTTATTTATTTTTAAATTATTAAAACATTTTTCAATTATTGACATATTTTTATACTATAAAGTTATATTATTTCAAGTGTTCAACATAAATAATACATATTTATATAATTTATGAAGTGATCACCCTGGTAAGTCTCGTACCCTTCTGGCACCAGACATGGTTATTACAATATTATTGACTATATTCCCTGTGCTATGCTTACATCCTTGTGACTGTTTTAATAACTGGCAGTTTGTACATCTTAATCCATTCCCCCTTTTTCACCCATCCCCCAAGCCGTGTGCTTTAATTTCTAAGAGTTTTTTAGTTCTGTGAATGTTCCTTTTTCTCCTGGAGTCATTTCAATTAAGCTTCTTTCATAAAGATAACCAAAGAACATCTAGTTGGTAAATCTAATTAATAGTTTTCAGTTCTTTTCTTCTTACCCTACAAACCCCAACTGATACTAGTGACTAATCCCTCCTAGAAATGTCTTTTTTCCCTTCTTGGTTTCTCTTTCCCTGTCAAACTGTATAAAACTGATGATGTGCCCATGGACTCCATCCTTGACCCTCATTTCTTATCAGTGTCATCACTAACCCCAGGGTGTGTGCAAGCACACTTATACCTTGACCTTATACAATCATGACTTCCAAAGGTCTTTAGCTGAGTCATTGTTCCTGAGTGTAAGATTCACATACATAAATGTCTTTGGGATTCTAATTTTCCAGGTGAATCTGAAACACCAGTATCAATTAAGAGTAAAGAAGGGTATATTGGAAATTTTGAAGAAAAGAAATAGAGACATTTCAGAGAGTGAGAAAGTAATCCAACTGTAGATACATAGTAGGACCACCAGTATATATCTGAACTGTAACAGCAGTGAAGACTAGAAAATGTGCTTCTTGTTTTTTAATCTCATGTTAAGAGAACATGATTAATGAGGAACTATATATATGTAAAAAAAGTATTTGAAAAATGCTACTATTTATGCATATAGCTTGCTGAATTTGGATTTTTTCCCCCTTTTTCTCTCTTTCTCACAGTTCCTGAATTGACCACATGATTAAGAGTTGTATTGTAAGCTGGTCCCATTACTAAGCTGGTGATGAACTCCCTCCATACTTAAGTTTTTACAGTCTCTGTTTACAGACATGAAATTCCAAAGCTTTCTTACCTATCATCTGAGGTTTTTCCTCGGTCTCTGAGCAAATCTGATTTATAAAGGACAGTGTGCTGGGCACGTGTCTTTATTCCTTCCTTGTTGGCTCTTCGATTGTTGATAATCTCATTTGGCTTATTTTTCCCCTCAGTTTCCACTCAAGATGAAAATTCTCCTATGCTGTAGGGGGCCCTTGGTGTTCTTTATGGGTTCATTGATTGGCTCCACTGTTTTTCTATGTATTAAACTCACACTTTAAGTGCCTAAATTTATGACAATGATGAAGATTTCATACCAATCAGTCCTCAACCCTTGATGGAAACCTGTGGAGAGGAAGACAAAGCCTGAGTGGCAGCGCCATCCTTGCCTTGAGCTCTGCTTATTTTGAGAGGTATCTGCTCTAGCTTTAAGAATCAGTTCTGTCCCAGGAGACATAGAGGCCCCTTCATAATGAGTGACACATGACTTCCCCAGTGTTATTTTGGCCACAGTAAGGGAAAATGCTTTCGTATGTGAGGTTCCAGGATGAGTCTGCTTCTTAGACATCTGTTTTGGACACATGTTCAATAGAGTCTGAAAACTTAAGCCAGAAAACTAACCCAGCTCTGACTGCTGCCCAAGAAATTCTCTAAGGAGTCAGTGCTCAGAGGCAAACCTGTTAAGTAAATGCATACCTTCTTACTAACAATAGCTCTGCCCCCAATTTCTTCTATGCCCTGATGAACCATGGTGGTTCAAGGATCTTGGGGATTCCTTTCACCCAGACTGGATGCAGATTAGCCCAGGTTTTCTTCTCTTTGCTATATGGTTTCTTCTGATCACTTTTGAATCTTCTTAGATAAGATGTATCTCATTATTGGAAGGAAGAGGCATTTGTCTTATCTCAACTCATTCATATTCTGGGACAAGGCATCCCAAAGAGTTGTAGTCCAATAGCATACCACTGAGGATTCCATTATGTCAGATCTACTTCTCCTTGGAATTAGCAGGGCCAGGTGGAGGGGACATGCTAAGTTTCCTCTAGGAGATAAGTTAACCACACTGTTGTCCCAATACCTGCTTATGCATTTGTTTTTCCCAGTTAAACTCTGCTAGCTCTGTGTTTGTGTCTTTAGTGTAAGCACAGGGCCTATTCCATAGTAGATATCCAAAAACTATTTTCAATTAGTTAAGCTAAAACATAATATTCTTTTTTATAGATTATTAGATCTCAAAAATTGTTAGATTATAACATTAGATTTCAAAAAACCAGTCTCAGAAAGAAGCATCACTGAATATAACCATTTTCTCAGACATTTCGTTACAGTTTAGCTATCTAGCATTCTTGGCTAGCAAAAAAAGCATTGTTGCCAATAGATTATTGACAGTCCCAAAGCATGTTTTTTGTTTGTTTTCTGCATGCATCCTAGGAAACCATCAACTCCCAGTAGTTTTAAGATGAGCTAGAATCTTTGTATTTCTCTAAGTTAATACTGTGGATGCCTCTGGTACAGAAACGGCTTTGCCTCATTGGTATTAGAAAAATCAAACACTGTGAAAGTGGCTCCTTTGAATTTATTCTTCTCATTTTTAGGAGAAATTCACATGTAATTTCCCAGAATCCCCCAGTAACAATAAGAGCCAACATCCACTGTGTGTTTCCTGAGGGTCACACAAGATATACATTATCTCACTGAAACCACCCAGCAACACAATGAGGTAGGGAATATTATTACCCCCATGCTCTAGATAGGAAGCTGTGTTACAGAGAGGTCATGTCATTTGCACGGTCACCCAGTTGGTGAGGACAAAGCTGTGTTTTTCCTCAAATGGCCTGATGTGTGATTACCCTATTAACTAGTGTGTTGTCGTGCCTGGTGATCAAAGTAGTTATGGGAATTACCATTAATTCTGCCTACTTAGATAGATATGCTCAGAGAATGAGAGAATATGAGGCCTGAGGGAAAGAAACTGTCCACTGTAAGACTGCGTTAAACCACACATGTCTCTGAAAGCTCCACACTCACTCCTGATATGCTACAAATATATCTATCTTGAAAATTCTGTAGGTTATCCCAGAGCAGGTAAACCTTTTGCCATCACCTTCTCAGCGCCCCTTGCACACATTCCCATTACACACTTTGAGAAAAACTGTTAGCCTTTCTGGTTTGGGACTTGGATATATTAGCCAAAGTGTTGGAGGAATTATGGGTTTGATGGGTCTAGGTAGATTTCTTCTCGTATCTTAACTGGTCTGGGATCTCTGAGTAAAATCTCTGGGATCTCTGAGTATCTAAACTGGTCTGGGACCTCTGAGTAAGATCCTGCTCTTAAATATGCTTAAATATGTCAGGATTGAGCAGAACTGGACAGAAAAGGGCTGAATTAATCTTATATTTAGCTTTGTGCTAGTCTTGAGTTGTCTGATACAGTCTTTCATTAGGTTGTTTGTAAACTCTGGTTTTCTTGGTTCCCTGGACCATACTGGTCAATTTTATCCCGTGTCTGGGTTCGGTGTGGGTTGGCTTGGTCTCTGTTTTAGATGAAACGAATGTTTTGTTCTCAAGGCTTTTCCTTGTGAGGAGGATTATTTTAGGTTATGCTGGTATGAATTATAGATTATTCTCTTGTCTGAGCCTTTATAGGAGTGTGTTCTTCACAAGGCTTGCAATGCTAGGCTTTCAGCTTTGGCTAGTCTCTAGCTGGACCAGGGTAAAAGGGGGTTTGTGATTAAACTTCATGCTACGATGGACTGAGATAGTCTGTGGATTTAGCTGAGCTGAGTTGTGAGCCACATTAAACAGAACCTGTCTTTGGGCTGACATTGACTTGTGTATGAAACTGGCTCATTTTGTTCAGGGCTCTGAATTGATCAGATTTGGGCTGGGGCTGTGTTAAATGCGCTTTATCTCTGCATTTGGGTGGCTGTTAACAGGGTTTTAGGGTAGGTTTTTAGAATACCTTAAAATGAAGCAAGGAATGGGCTGGGCTCTGGATAGAGTTATTAATAAGGCTTTGATTGCTTCTGGGCTAAAATTGTGAATGACCTGGCCTATTGAATGCCATCAAAGTATATTGTTCTAAACTATGGTTCTGCCTCTGGACTTAAAGTTATTACTAGTACCTCTGCTTTTCCTCTGACCAAAAGACATTGGTGAGCTGATTCACATTCTTTAGAAACCCTGTTGTTCCAGATGATAAGTTGTTTCTGGGAATACTCTCTTGACTTCTTGCAAATGGAGGTTTTATGGAGGACAAGCATGAAGGAAATCTTTTAACAATAAAAATAGACTCTTTTTTTACTAAATGATGGTTTGCCTTTGAAGGGACTATGGAGCGCCATCATGGTCCAAGGATCAGTGGGACCTCCAAGAACTTGGCAAACACTGGACCAGTTAGATTGACACAAAATTTGGTGGAAAATGTCAGATATATTCATATTATGGACAAGTATTTCTACATAAAAAATTTCCCAAGTTTCCTTGGATATCTGTGTCATCTGAATCATTTTCCTGAAACTTTGCCAAGAACTGAAATGGTGCTTTAGTGCCCAATGAGATTCTTGGAAGAACAGATGGTTAATGTTATCAGGACAGCAAACTTTTTTTTGACAACTTGACAAAAGATGCTCAGTCGCATGTGTTGGCAGAGGGCAAGTAAGGGAGAGTGAGTCACTGGCAGTTGGTAGACAGGTAGGTGATATTTAACAATTTCTATCTCAGAAAAGGAAGCTTGGCAAATTCAGGTAGAACAGTAATTAGGGTGCAGGACCAAAGTTTTAAGATTGTCAGTCTAGTAAGACAAACTCTCCAATCTTTTGGAAGTCAGGGAACTTGAAATTCCTAGCATCTTTAGGTGTCTTGGGGTCCCTCTTTGTGGCAAATAAGACATTTACAAGATATCCCTTTATCCCTCTCTCTTCTTAAAAGAAAAATTCCCCTTCCCAGTAACCTAATGCAGTCTAATACCCCCTTGTACTAGTCCACTGCAGTGCTTCTTGGTAACACAATGACACTTGTATCATAACAATGGGATGCTCTCAGGGTTTATCTTCTGCACTTCCATGGCATGTGGCAACGTTGACTGCTTCTTCCTTGCCTTGACTTCCAGGTTACCATTCAGACACTTCCACATATGCATTTAATTTGCCTTTGTGTTTCTCCAGTCCTGGAAATATCTAGCCATAGCCTCAACATCACCATTATATTGTTCTTCCCCTGACTTGAGTTTGAGAGGCAGAGAAGTTTCTTCCCAAACTCAGGTATCTATGTCTATGGACCTTGGGGAGTCCAAATAATCTCCCCTAGATCACTGGGGTCCTTGGAAAGGATTAGGAGCCCAGACACTCTCAGTCCAATCAGAGCATTGAGGGATCCCTTGAGAAGATGGTAACATTTAAATAAGGAAATTTTGATACACGGATATCTCTGAGCTGTAAAATTTATCTGGGAATTTAGCTGGGAACAAGCAGAAACCCATTGAAGACTCTTCTTCGGTCCTTTTGTACTCTCAAGTGACTTTTCCCTACATGCACTAATTAATTATAAGGCTGCTATATCCCAACAACCTAAGAACAATGTTTCCAGTTCAAAGAACCTGATATCTCCTCTTGCAGACCTGCTGAACCACCACATTAAGATCACACCAGGGGCTTCATAAACTCCTGTTACAAGCTCTGGATCTCCCCCCCCCCTTTTTTTTTTTACTTCAAACTTCCTTCAGAATAACCATATCTCCGTAGCCCAATGTCAAGTTCATGAACATGTTTGGAGGATACCTCCCCATAGTGAGTGAGGCTAGCACAAAACCCTCTAATCAGAAGTGCCTGGAGTGGATTTCTCTGGGCTACAGGGAGAGGGAGGTAGAGCCAATTTAAGGTCTACAGAATGGTCATCTTGTATTAATAGATCTCTTTCTAGAAGTTGGAGGCAGCTGGGATATTCAAGGGTCTGAAACCCTCCAATTACCCCTTTGTCCTCTGATGCATCATCTTTGTCCCAGGGGTGCCTCTTCCACTCTCTCCGTTTCCCCCAGAACTTTGTTTCATATTGGATTCCCTCCCCTCTCTGGGAGCTGTGCTCTGTCCTCTCTTTAATAATGGCATCTCTATGGGGATGTAAAGTTCAGCTTGGGAAATATAATCAATAATATTGTAATAATTATGTATGATGCCAAGTGGGTAGTTGAATTATCCAGGGGACCACTTTGTAAATTATGTAATTGTCTAATCACTGTGCTGTAATTAATATAAAATAATATTGAATGGTAACTGTAATTTAAAAATAAAATTTAAAAAATAAAAAAATAATGATGTCTCTAACTTTGAAGAGCTCTATCAGGACACTTCTGATTTCCTTCCACAAGAACTTCCTAAGTGATTTTGTCTGCAAAGCTCTGACATTTCTCTGTCACTAAAACTCAGAAAGACCTAAGAAGTCTCTAGAGCATGAGGATGAGAGAAGGCATTCTCCATACTTCCCTGGCTCCTCCTGTCCCTCCAATCCCTTCCCACAGTCAAGCCCATTCCTATTTCTTGCCAATCCTGCCACTCACAAATGTTCTATCTACTATGTTTTCCTATATCACATTCCTCTCTTTTTCTAATCAATCCCCCCCTGGTTTTTCTGTTTTCATTTGCCCACTTAATTTCTATAGGTTTTACCAACTTCTTTCTCATCATATAACTTCAATGGGACCCAGGTGGATTTTCAATATTTTGAGGAGGGAGAAGATAAGGAAAAGGAAGATTTGGGCAGGTTAGAGTATTTTAATCTCTCCCTAATTATTATTATTATTATTATTTTTGAGAGCAGGAATTCCCAAAGTAGGATTGTCATTAGGCATTATTTGAAAAGAACAGTTTCATGGTCAGGGAGGTCTGACAAATATAGCTAGGCAATTTTCTTTCCCTAAAAAAATTCTCAAAGCTTTAACATAGTAATAGGTATTTACTCGCTAGTTGTTATTATTACATAATAAATTACCCCCCAAATTAGAGGGTTAAAACACTAATAAACATTTGTTATAATTTCTGTGGGTCAGGAAGTGGAGAGTGGCTCTGGCTCGACGTTTCCCCTGAGGAGGCCTGGGCTGCAGTCTGAAGGCTTGACTGGGGCCGGAGAATGCGCTTCAGAGAAGAATCTTTCACAGGCTGGCAAACTAAAGCTGGCTATCAGCAGGGGACCTCAGTTTCCTGCCCCATTAACTTTCTCCGTGGGGCTACTTTGGTGACCTCACAACATGGCTGTGGACCTCCCAGAGCAAGTGATCCAAGAAAGCAGGAAACCTCAATTTATTTTATGACCTAACCTCAGAAGTCACACACCTTCATTTTTGCCATATTTTATAAATAACACACAGATCAGTTTTATTCAGTGTGTGTGAATATCAAGCAATAAGGAACATTAAGGATCGCTTTGGAGGAAGGCAATGCAATATGAATCTCCAAAACTTACCTGACAACAAAATTATTGTTTAATGGATTAGTCCAAGACAGTAGGATTTCATGATACACAAGGTGGGGAAAAACTACCATGAATGGTCACATTAAGGAATGAGGATCTTAGAGGGTCACAGTGGAGGGGAAGATGTGCGTCGGGAGAAATAATCCTGGAAAATGGAGCACGAGTATACCTTGAGGACTCGGGGAGTGAAAAACATATGAAGCTAAAACGGGGTTCCTGCTTGGAAATGGGGCTCAGGGGCCACGCTAAAGAGGATCCCTCACTGTAGAAAGGCGAGCAAAAGACTTCGCTGCTTGTCCCAAACTGTTTGAAAGATCCACGCTCTCATAAGCTGCTTATTTCCTTTGTCCTACATCAAAGATAGGGTGAAAAAGTCGAAGTTCACAGGCTGGAAAGAACTATCACTGAATCTCTAAAATCTAGAGAGGACGATAATGCAGAATGCTCAGTCTTTCCACGAAGGGAGGGAGCAGGCTTCTCTGTGGAACTGTTCATGCTGTTCTCAGCCACATGGCTGGACCCCAGCAGTCTCTTTTACGATCTGTGCTAAAAGTACAGTAAAGTCACTTGGATGATTCAGATCACAAAGGCCCCGTTCTTCTCTGCTTAATTTGCACAATGGCTTGTTTGCGGAGGTCCCAGTCTGGGGTGGGTGCCACCGTGGTTGGAGGAAATAAGTTCTCATCAAATGTTCACAGTGAACTTATCAGCAGACATAAGAGAGGATAGGGCAGGGATAAAGAGGCTAGAGAATGAGAGAGAATTAAAAATGAGTTAGAAGTAATTAGGGGATGGAGGGGAGGTGCGTGAGAAAAAGAAAACCTGCACCATCCTTCTCCCGCGAACGCCGAAGAGTGCTTTGGGCCACAAGGTGGCACCCTTTGGACTTTCTTCCCCTATCAAAATAAGAAAGGGGGTAGAGAGGAGGGAGTAAAGGCTAAGCACTCCCCCAAGCAAGAACAATTTAAAAACCCACCCCATAATATTTAAAACCTGGGACAAAGAACAGTCTGGGCGGAACTGCTTCAATTGCAAAACGTCAGCGCAGCCTCGGGAGCGGCAGGCGGGCCCGAGTCAGAGCAGCTCCTTTTTAAAAAGCGGAGTACAGTATTGGGATTCTTGAAACCTGAAACCTAGAAACAGAATCGAAGCGGAAACTAGAAGGAAAACCTTGAACTCCTCCAGACAATTGCTTCCGGGGAGTTTCAGGAGAGCGAGGGGGAATAAAGGGCCCGGGAGGAGGGCCCCACGGATGGCGCGTCCCTGAGGGTCCTGGTGACTTCGAGGAGCGTGGGAAGGAGAGGACCCGACCCTCTCCCTGGGCTGCAGGTCATGGCCACCGTGGAGCCGAAAGCCCTCGGCATTGGCTTCAAGTGTCTCTCCTTGGCCACTTTCGTGCTCATCTGTGCCGGGCATGGGGGACGCAGGGAGGAAGGGGATCCAGCCTGCTACGGGGGATTTGACCTGTACTTCATTTTGGACAAGTAAGTGCCTTAAGCTGTTCCGCACTAGGCTGAATTGATGATTCTTTCTCCCGCGGCTGGGCTTGCTGGCAGGGTGGCTTTGGGACAGACCCGCCTGTCCTCAGATCCAGCCGCGGCCCCAGCGCTGCGCCTTTGTCAGGGGAGCGCGCCTCCCGTCCTCCGCTGCCGGAGTCCGCAGGGGAGGCGTCCCTCCTTGTTCCGGAGACAATCTGTTTTTCTGACTTGCTTTCTGTGACCGAGGAGCGTGCAAGGGAGTGTGAGGATGCTATTGACCTACTAGGTTTCTGTGAATGCTTCTCTTTTGCTGTAGAAACCTTAGTGCGAAAAGCTTGCTTAGGAAAGGCAGGCAGAACTTTCGGGCTCGTCTAAAGTAAGAGGCGTGGGCTGTTTAAAGTCTGTCGGCTCCTTTTAAATAACTTTGTCCAACCTAATGCATTACCTTTGTTCCTAATAATATAATGCATGCTGACTGGGCAGTTGTTGGAAATCTAGGTGAATTTCTCAGTCTCTGCCTTACGGAGTTTAAGGCTGGGAAATTCTTTGTTGTGGAGCCGACCTGTGCATTGTAGGGTGTTTAGCAGCATCCCTAGTCTCTAACCCGCTGCCGCCAAGTGGAGATGCCAGGGCAACCCCTCCTCCATCCTCCCTCGCCCCCCTCCTCCCCCTATTCCCAGTCCCAAAGTGGGAAACAACCAAAAATGTCTCCGGACATTGCCAAAAGTCCCCCGCGTGTAAAAAGCAGCCTCTGGGCTTGCGAACTCGTGATGCAAGCGAATTCAAGGTCTTGGCGATTTGACTGGTAGGCTACCAGGGAGGTGCAGGAGCCCTGGTTTCCGTACGAAAATGGATAGTGTTTAGGCTTCGGGACTGTGCTCCAGGGAGAGCTGAATCTGACCCCTTAAACTTCCCAAATCCCCTTAGATTTGCCAAGCCGCAGCCATTCAAGGAATCTCCATGCTATCTACTAAAAAACAGCTTCAACAATAAAAAGCCCCTCCGACAAGATGCATGCTCCTTGAAACTGTGTGAGCTCCCCAGCGCCAGGAGAGGCGCTTGCTGGTACAGTGGAGGGGAGATGAATTTCACAGACTGGAAAGTATTTGGGAATTGGAAAAAGGAGTCCTGCAAAATAAGCTGGCCAGCTAGAAACCAAATGTGCTTTGCAGTTGCCCCTAGAGTTTGATTTTTTCCGTAAAGGCTGTTTTGAACTCCAGATTCTTTGGATGAAAAGTGAGATCTTTCTTGCAGATTTATGAGAAGGTGGATATTGAAAATATACTCCAATGCTAAGAAATGGAATTTCTTTTGTTGCTTCTAGTGGCTGGGAGCAGAAGCTCACAGATGAAGCGACTGTATCTGAAAATAATCAGAGATGTCTATCATTGTGCTTAAAAAAAAATTTTTTTTAAAGCCAGTTCGGAAGGATATACAAGAAACCTTGAAATAATGGACAGACTCACAATGTCCCTGAATGGAATGACTCCACTCCATACTGTACAGATAATTGATTCTCCCCAAATCAGTTTATAAATTGAATTCAACTTTTCAATCCAAGTTCTGAAATAATTTATTTTGGTGGTGAATTTAACAAGATGGTTCCAGGTTTATCTTAGAGGGGGAAATACAGGCAAAAAGAGTTAAAACATTTTTGGAAAAAAATAATAAATACTTATACCTCTAAACATTAAAATGTATTATGAAGGAAATCAATAAAAACAAGATGGTAAAAGCCAAAGAATAGAGTAGAAAATCTAGAAATTGATCCAAGGATATGGAAACATCTAGTGGAAGTTCAAATCAGTGGGGAATTAATTTGTTGTTTTAAAAGAAATGATTCTTGGACAAATCGTTGATAACATGGGAAAAGAAAAGGTTTTATTTATACTTTATACTACATACCAAAATGAATTCCAGGACTGAAAATCTAAATGTTTAAAATGAAATGAAAGAACTACAAGAAATTTTAGATGAGTATTACTGTAATCTTAGATTTAGAGATTTAAATAGAGCAGAAACAATGAGAAAACTACAGAAAGATTTAAATGTATTACAATTTTTAACTTGTATAAGTGAAAAATGCCATAAATAAAAGATAACAAGTTACAGAAACTTTTGCAATGCAAATTACTCTTTAAATATACATAAAAAGTAGTTTTTAAAATATCATCCTAATAAGAAATAGGCTTATTATATAAATAATTTACAAAAAAAGGATCAAAGTCAATAAATAAACTTAAAAGCTCAACTTTACTAGTAAAGAAATGAAAAATCAAGATGTAGTTTGTAATGAGCTGGCAAAGATTTTTAACCAATAGCAATATTTAGTATTGGCCGACTTGTAAGAGGTAGGCACTGTCATATTTTATTTACTAAGGAAAATATAAATTTGTACAGTCTTTCTGGTCTTGTGTTGCGCAATAGAGGTTTCTCTAATGCCAAATGTTCTTTATCTGTGCTGTCCGGTATGGTAGCTACTAACCATAGGAGGCTATTGAGAACTTGAAATGTAATTAGTGTGATTGAGGCAGTAGACTTTTTATTTTAAGTTTAATTAATTTAAATTTAAATGGCCACATGTGGTTACCATACTGGATAGCAAAGACAATAAGATAATTTAGCAACATGTATCAAATGCTTTTTAAAAATGGGTTCCTACTTTTCCATCTTACAATTCTCTGTCCTAAAGAAAAAATTCCAAAATAGTCACATAGAAGTGCCTATATGTATGTTCATGGCAGTGTTGTTTATAAATAAAGCTGAAAATTAACTAAAGGTCCAACAACAGGGGATTTATTAGGTAAGGAATGATAAATGCCTAGTATTAAATATGCATACTATGTATGTTTGTGAGATATTTTAGGAAAAATATTTAATGCTCATAATATACTCTCAGGTGAAAATACGATTACCAAGCATGATATACATTATGATTCTACCTTTGAAAAAAGCTAAAAAACACATATGTCATTTACCCAATATGTAATAGTTTTCTCTCTAGATTTTTGAATTCTGTTATGTTTTTCTGAATTTTCAAAATTCTCTACAATGAACATGTTACTTTTATATTCAGCAAAAATAAGTTACTTTGAGTTTTTAAAAAATCATTTCAAATGTGAGGAGGGTTCTAACTGGCATGCTGAGCTCTGATCCTTTCGCCATTATAGAGGATGCTGCTTCCTTTATATTTAATCATGGAGTAAGTTTCTAAATGCACCATAGGATCTTTTGCAGCATCTCATGGACCCAACAGTGCTTCAGGAAACAAATGGTAGGGAGATATTGACAGGCACCTACGTTCATTTATGTGGAGTCTTCTGACTTCCTTTAGTTGTCCCATTGCTTGAAGAGAGAAATACTTTTGTGCTGAATGAAAAACTTGCTAGAACTTGCTAGGACAGCATGCATAACTCTAACTTGCCATCTCAGATGTGATTGTGGAGCCCAGAGCTGGGGAATGGGGAATAGGTAGTGATAGCTAACAGGCCACTGGATGGGCCCTAAAGAACACAGTCTTCTGTCATAGGAAGAACCAGTGCTGTCCAGCACCTGACCACAGCTGAGTGGAAAGACAAAGAATACTGACTCATTTTCCCCTTGGTCTTCTAAGATCCTTTGGCCAGCATGACACCGTCTACAAGTTGAAACCAGTGGGTCACAGGGCACTGAAGTCACCGTTCTTCCCACCCCTCAATGCCCTTTTTCCCAGTGGATGGTTCTCTTTGTTTCCATGACATTGAATCTCAGCCCATTTCAGCTTTCTGCAGGGTGCATCTCTGGCCTGGAGGGAACCCAGATTATACATTTAATGGAACATCATGTTTTCTCTACCGGGAGCAAAAGACTTCATAATGACAACCCAGACTGCCACAGTAACGCAATAGGGCATTATTAGCGGCTTTGGTGATGGAGTTGGTGGACTGAGCTTCATAAGGTTTTATACTGATGGAATTTCATGTTCATTTAAACATGCTTTTCTGGTTACAGTCAGGAAAAGTAGATTGCTGGAAATTCAAGCAGGGATTTGAAAAGTTGGATTTCAAAGGCCTTTTTTTCAGAGAAAAACAGTCAAGGAGCCTCCTTTAAGTCTTCCAGGGGATCCCCTAAGATTAACGCACTCAGTTGACCAGCCCACAGCCATGGATGTACCTTTCCTGTCTTTCACAGGGCTCTCCTGCTACTACACTGTGTGTTTATGTATCATATATTGGTGTATTTTATAGAGAGTCACTAGTCATTTAAGTGGAGAAAGGGGATCCTTTCTGAGTGTCAGGGAAGTGCTGTCTGTATTCTTGTGTGCCTTCAAGACTTCAGAAACAGAATAGGGGCAGAGAGAGCAGAAGGAATGGAGGAGACATGAGCTGGGAGGTGACAGTAAGCAATTAGTAGATAAGACTTGCCAAAGCCAGAGCTTATCACCCAACAAATCCCTACATTCGTAAAGGCCCCTCGCAGGTTTACCCTGGGCTCCTTCTTCCCCGTTAGAGCCTCTGTACCCTTCCTTCTGCCGCTTTTTTGTCCAGCCCCCATTTTCTGTTTCTCTTTACCCTGGTACAAGGGCCCCTTGTCTTGCCACTCAGAGTGCACACCTGTCCGATCCTGTGGTGGTAATGGTGGTTACTATGTGTCATACTTCAGAAACATGGTCTTTAAACAGATTTGTATCACATTAGGCTGGGACCCTCACTACCAGGTATAATACTGTTTTTCTGGGAAAATGTCTCTGGATTCCTAGCTACTAACTTACAAAAGAAATCTTTAGAGTCAGAACTAAAGTCTCTGAACACTTAGGCCATCTCACATGTGCGCCAAAGACAACCTTGTTTGGTAGCTGGGACAAGCACTGCTGTCCCCAATTTACAGATGGTCAACCTTTATCAACCCACTGGATGAAGTGACTTACCCAAGGACCTAGGATTGGATCATGGCAGAGCTCAGACAATGTCTGCTCTTGACTCCCAGCTCTGCTCTTTCCACTCATTGCTGCCCTGTGAGGAATGAGAAGCACATGTCAATACGACTAGAGGTACTGGGTAGATTCCAAAAAACATAAATCCCCGCATCAGAGTTTTAGTAAACGATGGTGCATAAAGCAATAAAGATACTCAAATGAAGGGCTACTGCTCTGCCCTTCAGTTATCTATCTTTGAAAGCTTCAAGGACTCCAACCACTTACAACCTAGAGATGCTTCTGAGATCTGGGGGGACAGATAGGACTCTAAGGGCATCTGACTATGATGCACGTAAAGGTCAAATAAATTAGTAATTTGTTCAGATTGAACCTGATGGAGAAGGGAAATTCAACTCTGTAGATGCGTCAAAACATACAGATGTAGCTTGTTTTCAGATACGCTGTGGAAGAGGGTTTTGAGTAATGAAAAGGTGACATTGGTTCTGAAACAGAGTTCATTAGAAGGTACCTTGAAAATGCTACAATTTGAAGCATCAGAAAAAAGTTTTTTCCAGGGGCCAAGAATGTCTTGGTGTATATGTGTGTGTGTGTGTGTATTAAGATGGATTCTATGGTTGGTTTTAAATGTTCCTCAAATTAGCTTCCAGGTTTGGAGAGAGTTTCTCAGGCCAGGTAATAGTTGGTAGAACTGCCTACAAATGGGAAGGCATGGTGTTTGGGTCAAAAGTAAAAATAAACAAGGCGAACGTGTTTTTGTTTTGTTTCATGTTTCTGTCTGGATCAGCCAAGTAATTACCTCCAGTTTCCTTAGCTGTGGAGACCTGGTAACACTCAGTGTCAAGCTGAGAATAGAATCCAGGAGTGTTGGAGGAAGGCACCCATCCTAAGATAACCTGCAATTACCTCCAAATGCTAAAGAGCTCTCAGCGGTCCAGGAACAAACTCTGGCACCCCATAGTGCGACTTGGCTGTCACCTAAGTGCAAATGGGATTCGTTTTATGCTAATTTAGAATGTGTGCCTTTTTGATGTGTGGCCAAATGACTGGGTTTCACCCTTCGGCAACAAAAGTCTGCGGGTATTTGAACATTTCTGACACGTTTCTCAGACATGCCAGGTTTGTACTGAAAAAAGTAATTAGATTTCTTCATTTCAGCTGAACTGATTCTTTCATTCATTTGGCATAAATATCCTCTTACTTCCAGTAACAAATATGTAATCCATTAGAGGCACAGATAATACAATGCCTTTTGCAAACAATGTCCTGTTCTGGGAGCTGCACTGGATGTAAAAGAAGCAAGGGAGCAGTTTCAGACTTGTTGCTTTTTATGCAGAAGGACATTAGGAGGACTTCAGGCAGCCAAAGCTAAAGGCTACAATGAAGCTTTGTGGCAGGTGGGATAGGAAGATAAAATTTTAGGTCAGTTTCAAGAAGGGGTAATAAGTAGCATTTACTGATCTCTCATTCCCTCTCAGGCACTGTGGTAATAAGCTCTTTGACTGTATGACCCCATTTTGTCTTTACAACTACATAAGATCAGTACAGTCATGAAGACACTGAGGTTTAGAAAGGTTAGCCAAGGTCACTCTTAAGTGATCACGGTCAAGCTCACACCCAAGCCTCTCTGACTCATGATCTACGCACAAAGATAAAAAGAATCTTAACATGCAAAAGCATATTGGATCAATCAGGGTAGGGTAGGTTATACTGTGGTAACAGACAATCCCCAAAATCTCAGTGACACCAAACAATAAAGTTACCAGCCTTTGTTCATAATCTCCGCCTCACTTCATGCTTGATGAGGCTCAGCAGGGGTCTGCTCATTAGCTGTTCTGGGAGCCAGCCTGGTGGGGACTCCTTCTTAATGCTTGTTTCCACCATCTCAGCTGCAAGGGAAGAAAATGCTGGAGGGTCTCTGACTGGCAATGAAATGCTCCATCTGGAAGTGACAGGCATCCTTCCACTCACAACCTATTGGTCAGAACTAGTCACATCGAAAGAGGGTGAAAAAAAGTTACCCTCCCATGTATCTAAATGCAGAGGAAAGCCAGGGTGGGCATTAAAAGCCTCTGCTGAAAGCATATAATTATGCACTGCTTTGGCCTGAGTATGCAAGAAAGAAATAGTCATAAGAGAGGATAGTCCAGAGATAAGACTCTTCTGGAAAAGAGTCAATTTGGAGCTATAAATCCTCAATATATTCATCAACGTGGAATTACTATCAGGCAGGACAGCTCAGATCTGCCATGAGTCAGTGATGGCTCCTGTTCTTTTCCTCCCTTCCCCATTCTTCCCACACTTCAGATGAAACATTCGATGCAGTGGGCAAAGCTTTAATTAGATTAAATGGAAGGTGGAAATGGAGATCAGACATGCTTTTCTGCTCCCTATGTGTTGCATGAATGTACTGGACTTGTAGGAATCTCTTTGCCCATAATTCGTGGGATACGAGGGTATATGAAAGGCTGCAAAGAGAGAGCAGCTTCTGGAACACCGTAACAGCTGAGCTGCGAGGATGTCTGAATATTGCAAGGCTGATTTAGAGTTTGAATCAAGAGTATCGGAGCTCCAACTAAACGTGTTTCTCAGTGACGTTGCTGTTGGCACTTTCCCTCGGACAGTTTTTCACTGTGAGGTTCTGCAGGATGCTTAGTTATCCTTTCTGATCCTTATTTTGTAAATGCCATTAGCCTTCTTGGCTAATGTGATAATAAATAATACCTCTGCATATGTATCTAAGTGCTGTCCTATGAGATGGTACCCCCCCCCCCCCATTGAGAATTCCTAACTGAAAGAAGGCAGGGTAAGTCCAGGCAAGCCAATGATGCTGATTTCTAGTATCCTAGGACTATATCAGAGTAGAGGAGCATTCATCTAGAGGAAGAAGGAGGAAAGCTTTAGTGATAATTAGGCTGGTGGACATTGTAGACCTTGGAAAGGAATATTCTAAGCCAGGAATATTCACCTTAAATTCAGACACTCAAGCCAAAGGTCTGGGAGTAACCCTCTCTCTCACACCGTCTGACCGCACCTGCTCCCACGTTTCTCCTGTAAACTCTTCATTAGTATAAAATTAACATTTTTAGAACACAAATCTAATCTTGGCATTATCTTCCCTAACCCTTTAATCTTTAAACATCTCCAAAGCTCTTTTAGGATAAAATGCAAATTCCTTAGCAAGGTACTCTAGAGCCTTATTGCACAAGCCACTGTGTATTTCCCTAATTTTATCTCTTCCCACACTCTGACCCTTGTAATTTCCAGCAAAACCAAACTATGCAGTTAGCTGAACGAACGCATGCCCTCTCTTGCCTTTAGCTGTAACGCCCTAAGTTACCACCCCTGTCTTTACATAGATAGGTGAGGCCCTCTTACCCTTTAAGATGCTAATACTTGGTCCCTTCTCTTCACTAGTTGTGGGCTCCCTAAGGTAACAGAAATTAAGAATAATCACCTCTCTACATCACATCATTCAAAATCCCCCCCCTTTTTTTTCCAGGATCCCTCATCCTCACAATTTACATCCCCTGATGAGCCGCAGAATGTCCATTATCAAGAGATGGAGAGGAATAACCTTCAGTGTTTTTCTCCTGGGGCTGTATTTAGTAGCCTTGTCATCTTCAAACTCTGATGCTCACCCCTATACAGTTTCAATTAATAAGTACCTGTAGGAACCCCCCAGAACAGGGTTTTCCCGTATCTTGGCCGCCAAGGGATTATGATCAGAATCATAGTCATCCTGTCATCATTCCCTGCATAAAAGGTAATGCAAACAGATTTATGGAAATTACATAGCAAATAAAAGTGAAGTAGTTTAACTGTAACTATACACCAGTCACAATAATAAACAATATGAGGTCAAGGGATTACAAATTCCATTGGACAGCCATAATCTACCCATAGATAAACAAATGTCTGCCCTAGGACATTCCTGGCTTATGCCTTTTCTCCCTTTTTAATTATTCATTGCTTTCTATCTTATTCTTGAAAGTATCTCAGTTTAGATTTTAAATTATATGGTCATCCTGATTATTAATTGTCATAAAAAGACAATATCAAATGAACAAAAAGTGAGAGGACTGAAGGCCAGACAGGTGCAGCCCCTCCTGAAGGTTATCCATTAAAATAAGCAATGAGTTCAGCACTTCTGATTACGTTCGCGTGCCTCAGTTTTAAGCTTTTCCTGGTATCCGCATTCCCGAATTCCCATAACAATTTGTGGGAATTCTCTAGGACTTCTCACTATTTTAGCACCTCACACTATGAATTGCAATTGCACATTTCCTAACCCCTCTATGGGCCATGGGGAGGCAGTGTTGCATAGGTGTTAAGAGCACAGGTTTGAACATCGGAAAGGAGACTGTATTAGCTTAGTGTGTGCTAAGAACATGGACATTAGGACCAGACCACCAGAGTTCAAGTCCCACCCCTACTTACTATGTGTGTGTCCTTGAGCAAGTTACTTAATCTCTTCATGAACTCATTATCCTCATCTGTAAAAGGGGAGCTAATAGTAGTATATAGTGGTGGTGGTGTGCTCAGAACAGTCTTATTCATATATAGGAAGTGCTCATTAAGGGCCAGCAATTCTTTAAAACTCTTTTTATTGTATTTTTTTCCATTACCATTTAGTCCCCTTATACACCCCCACCCTGCAATCACCACACTGTTGTCCACGTCCATGAGTCCTTTTACCTTTTCGCTCAATCCCATCACCCCCTTCATGCCCCTCTCCCTTAGTCATTGTCCTTCTATCTATGAGTCTGTCTTTATTTTGCTTGTTAGTTCAGTTTGCTAATTAGATTCCACCTATAAGTGAAATCATATGGTGTTTGTCTTTCTCTGACTGGCTTATTTCACTAGCACAATGTTCTCCAGTTCTATTCATATTGTCTCAAAGGGTAAAAACTTTCTTCTCTTTTATGGCCAAGTAGTATTCCTTTGTATAAATGTCCCATAGTTGTTTTATCCACTCATCTACTGATGGACACTTGTGCTGCTTCCATATCTTGGTGATTATAAATGATACTTCAGTGAACATAGAGGTGCTTATGTTCTGAATTAGTGTTTTGAGTTCTTTCAGATATATTTCCAGAAGTGGGATCTCTGGGTCAAAAGGCAGATCCATTTTTAATTTTTTGAAGTATCTCCATAGTGCTTTCCACAATGGATGCACCAGTCTGCATTCCCACCAACAGTGCAGAAGCGTTCTGCTTTCTCCACATCCCTGCCAGCATTTGTTTGTTGATTTATTGATGGTAGCCATTCTGACAGGTGTGAAATGATATCTCATGGTGGTTTTAATTTGCATTTATCTGATGATTAGTGACATCAAGCACCTTTTCCTATGTCTATTGGCCATCTGTATGTCCCTTTCGGAGAAGCATCTATTAGCTCATTTGCCCATATTTTAATACGGTCATTTGTTTTTGTGGTGTTGAGCTTCGTAAGTTTTTAAAAAATTTTGGATACTAACCCCTTATCAGATATAGCAACAAGTATGTTCTCCCATTCTGCAGGTTGTCTTTTTATTTTGCTGATGCTTTCATTTGCTGTACAAAAACTTTTTAGTTTGCCATAGTCCCATTTGTTTATTTCTTCTTTTGTTTCCTTTGCTTGGGGAGATATATCTGATAAAATGTTGCTACGAACAATGTCCAAGACTTTGCTGCTTATGTTTTCATCTAGAATTTTTATGATTTCAGGTCTAACATTTAAGTCTTTAATACATTTTGGATTTATTCTTGTGTGTGGTGTAAGAAGGTGGTCTAGTTTCATTTTTCCAGTTTCATCTCTTGATAATTGCACCTATCTGTCCAATTTCCCCAACATCATTTATTGAATAAACTATCCTTAGCCCATTGTATATGCTTGCATCCTCTGTTGAATATTAATTGACGGTAAAAGTGTGGGTTTATTTGTGGGCTCTCTATCCTGTTCCATTGATCTAGTGTCTGTTTTTATGCCAGTACCATGTTGTTTTGATTACTATGGCCTTATAGTATAGTTTGATATTAGACAGCATGATTCCTCCAACTTTGTTCTTCTTTCTTAGGATCACTGTTGCTGCGAGGGGTCTTTTGTAGTTCCATATAAATTTATTAAATATTTGTTCCAGTTCTGTGAAATATGTCATTGGATTCCTGATAGGAATTGCATTGAATCTATAGATTGCTTTGGGTAGTATGGACATTTAAATGATGTTAATTTTTCCTATCCATGAACATGATATGTGCTTCCACTTATTTGCATCTTCCTTTATTTCTTTTTTCACTGTCTTATAATTTTCAAAATACAGGTCTTTTACATCCTTGACTAGGCTTATTCCTAGGTTTTTTCCTTCTTGAAGCAATTGTGAATGGGATTGTTTTCTTAATTTTCCTTTCTATAAGTTTATTATTGGCATATGAAAATGCAACAGATTTCTGGGTATTAATTTTGTATCTTGCTACTTTGCTGAATTCATTGATCAGATCTAGTAGTTTCTTTGTGGAATCTTTGGAGTTCTCTATGTACAGTATCATGTCATTTGTGAATAAAGACAGTTTTACTTCTTCCTTTCCAGTTTGGATGCTTTTTATTTCTTCTTCTTGCCTGATTGCTGTGGCTAGGACTTCCATTACTATATTGAATAAAAGAAGTAAAAGTGGATATCTTTGTCTTGTTCCTGATCTTAAGGGGAACACTTGTAGTTTTTGCCCATTGAATATGATGCTGGCAGTGGGTTTGTCATATATGACCTTATTTATGTTTAGGTGTGTTTCCTCTATTCCCACTTTGCTGAGAGTCTTGATCATAAATGGATACTGGATTTTATTAAATGCTTTTTCTGCACCTATTGATATGATCATGTGGTTATTATCCTTCATTTTGTTTATGTGGTGAATCACATTTACTGATTTGTGAATGTTGTACCAACTTTGCATTCCCAGAATAAATCCCACTGAACCATGGCGTATGATCTTTTTAATTCATTGCTGTATTCAGTTAGCTAATATTTTGCTGAGGATTTTAGCATCTCTGTTCGTCAGGGATATTGGCATATAATTTTATTTTTTTTGTAGTGTCTTTATTTGCTTTTGAAATTAGGATATTACTGGCCTCGTAAAATGAGCTTGGGAGCCTTCCCTCCTCTTGCATTTTTTGAAATAGTTTGAGGAGAGGTGTTAGTTCTTCCCAGAATATTTGGTAAAATTCACCTTTGAAGCCTTCTGGTCCAGGGCTCTTGTTGTTTTTTGATTACTGCTTCAATTTCACCAGATGTAATCTGTCTATTCAGGTTCTCTGATTCTTCTTGATTTAGTTTTGGGAGATTGTGTGTTTCTAGGAATTTATCCATTTCATCAGATTGTTCAGGTTGTTGACATATAGTTGTTCATAATATTTTATTATAATTCTTTGTATTACTTTGGTGTTGGTTGTTATTTCTCCTCTTTTATTTCTGATTTTATTTATTTGGGTCCTCTCTCTTTTTTTTCTTGATGAGTTTGGTTAAAAGTTTGTCAGTCTTGTGTATCTTTTCAAAGAGCCAGCTCTTGGATTCCTTGATATTTTGTGTCATTTTTTAGACTCTATTTCATTTATTTCTGCTCTGGTCTTTATTATTTCCTTCCTTCTCACTTTGGGCTTTGTCAAGTTGTCAAGTTTGTTGTTTTTTTTCAAGTTCCTTTAAGTGTAAAATTAGATTGTTTATTTGAGCTTTTCCTTGTTTTTTGAGATAGGCCTGTAATGCTATGAATTTGCCTCTTAGGTTTTCTTTCCCAATATCCCACAGATTTATGATTGTTGTGTTCTCATTTTCATTTGTTTCAAGGTATCTTTTGATTTCTCCCTTGATGTTGTTGTTGACCCATTCATTGTTCAATAACAGGTTATTTAGCTTCCATGTCTTTGCATGTTTTTCAGTTTCCTTCTTGTGACTGGTTTCTAGTTTCATAGCATTATGGCCAGAGAATATGCTTGATATGATTTCAGTCTTCTTAAATTTATTGACACTTGTTTTGTGTCCTAACATGCAGTCTATCTTAGAAAACATTCCACATACACTTGAAAAGTATGTATATTCTGTTGCTTTAGCCTAAAATACTCTGAAAATATCAATTAAATCCATTTGATTTACCAACCCAAATGTTGTTTAATGCTACTGTCTCCTTGATGATTTCCTCTCTGGAAGATCTATCCATTGAAGTCAAAGGGGTGTTAAAATCCCCAACTATGACTGTATTTCTGTCATTCTCTCCCTTTATGTCCATCAAGATTTGCTTTCCATACTTAGGTGCTTTTATGTTGGGTGCATATATGTTTACTAAGGTTATACCTTCTTGTTGGATTGTCCCCTTTATCATTATGTAGTGTTCTTTGTCTCTTACTCTAGCTTTGCTTTTAAAGTCTATTTTGCTGGCTATAAGTATTGCTACCCCAGCTTTTTTCTTCTTTTCCATTTGCATGAAATATCTTTTTCTATCTCCTTTAATTTTAGTCTGTGTGTATCTTTCGATCTGATGTGGGTCTCTCGGAGGCAGAATATATATGGTCTTGTTTTCTTATCCATTCAGCTACGTTATGTCTTTTGGATGGAGCACTTAAGCCATTTACATTTAAAGTGATTATTGATAGACATGTATTTAGTGCCATTTTATTTCCCCCCATTGTTTTCCTTTCTCTTTTTATTCTTCTTCTTAAAAGAAGAATAAACCCTTTAGCATTTGGGTTAAACATAACCCTTTAACATTTGTTGCAGTACTGGTTTGGTGTTAACAAACTCCTTTATCTTTTTCTTGTCTGAAAGCTCCTTTTTTCTCCTATTTTAAATGATAGCTTTGCTGGGTAAAGTATCTTTGGCTGTAGGTCCTTGGTTTTTATCGCTTTGCATATTTCTGGCCTGAAATGATTCTGTTGAGAAATCAGATGTCATTCTAATTGATGCTACCTTGTATGTAACTACTTGATTTTCTCTTAAAGATTTAGGATTTGCTCCTTGTCTTTAAGCTTTGCTGTTTTAATTATGATATGTCTCAGTATAGGCCTCTTTGGGTGCAACTTGTTTGGGACTCTCTGACCTTCCTGGACTCGTGTGTCTTTTTCTTTCACCAGATTAGGGAAGTGTTTGGTCATTATTTCTTCAAACACATTCTTGACCCCTTGCTCATTCTCTTCTCCTTCTGGTATTCTCATGGTGTGGATGTTGTTATGCTTCATGTTGTCCCAAAGGTTTCTTAAGATTTCCTCATTAAAAAAATTTTTTTTTTATTTGCTGCTCTGCTCAGGTAGTTTTTTTCTACCTTGTCTTCCAAATCACTGATTCGATTCTCTGCTTCATCTAACCTGCTGATTATTCCTTCCAGTGTATTATTTATTTCAGATATGCATTCTTTATTTCTGACTGGTCTTTTTTTATGGTTTCAATGTCTTTTTTCATACTGTTGAGTATCCTTATAATCATTAGTATAAACTCTCTTTCTCATAGATTGCTTGCCTCCATTTCATCAGGTTCTTCTTCTGGAGAATTCTGTTGTTCTTTCACTTGGGGTCTCTTTCTTTGTCTTCTCATTTTGGCTGCCTGTTTCTGTATGTTTCTAAGTATTAAGTAGGCCTGCAAAGACTGGTTAATCTATGTCAAACCCTGCCAGTGACTGGCCCTGGGCAACTTATTTGGGGCTATTTGCAGTCCACAGCATGTGGTTCCCCCTGCTAGGCCTGTTTGTGTGCAGAAAGAACCAGCCTGTATACCAAGTTGGGCTTTAAACAGCACCAGCCTGGGGGAGGGTCAGAAGCTGGGGAGCTTCTTAGAGCTCCCAGATATATGCCTTTGTCTTCAGACTTTCCCTTAGACTTAAAGGGTGAAAGTGTTCCTGGTGTACCCCTCAGCAGCAGGGCTTAAGCACCACAGGGTGGGGCAGAGAAATTCCTGCCAGAGGGTCTATTGATTCCTCTCAGGCTGTTGCTACTTGGAGGGGAGTACTCTGCCTGAGAAAGACGGCTCCTGTAGTATAGGGAGTGACTAAACACAGGGATACTGGAGGCTGACCATTCAGTTCTCTCCCCAGAGCTACCCACCCCAGACTCTCCTCATGCGTCTCTAGTCCACTCTGCCCTCCATCTGCCAGAGTCCAGGGTAAGTGGCTGCAAATGGAATTTTGTGTTTTGGTCCTTTAAGAGGCTCTCTGCATTTCTAGCCATCTCTCCCTAGTGGGCAGAGACCATGCTGCTTTTCACAGCTATATGTTATTTGGATTCCTTTCCTGGGTCTGGTGCTGTCAGCTGGGAATCCCACCTTAGGATTTAGACCCCATACCTCTCAGGGGGAACTCCCTGGTCACTGAAATATCCCTCTAGAACTTCAGCTGCTGCCTATGGGAGCCCAGCAAGCGCCCTCAGGCCTCCTCCTCACTCCCTACCTATAATGTTGTGGTAATGTAGCTTCTTCCGTCTGTCTGTGGTTATAAGGCTTCTTTCCAGCAAGTGTTAAGTTGGTTATTCACGATGATTTTTCTGTAATTTCATTGTAGTTCCTGTTTGATCCTGGAAGGAGGTTAGTGTAGCTCCCACTTAAGCCTTCATCATCTTGGGTCCTTAGCAATTATTATTAAGGAAATAAATGTAAAATGCTCAGCACAATGCCTGATGTTTAATAAATACTCAATAAAATAAATGTCATGTAATTTTTAATCTTTATAGATTCTAAGGGACTTACCGGGCATTCAAAAATCAGTTTGCTGAATCATTAAACAGAATCTATTATAATTATGCATACTATGAATACATCCAGCAAGAAAAAACTGAGAGGCCATATGCTTTAGCAAAAAGGGAGGCATTGGTGACTTTTGGAAGTGCTGGTTTGGGGCATGATAAATGCAGAAACTGAAATGTAATGATTTGAGGGGCTTTCTGGGAGATGAGAAAGAAAGTTTGTTTCTGACTTCTGAAAAAGAAGCTGAAGAAAGACAATAGCTTCTCTCTTACTTCCTCCCTCACTACCATCTAAAACTGCTCCCTAGCCCCCATAAAGAAAGTCTTAAGGAGGCATCTGGGGGAAGCCTGCATCAGGTTTAGAGACTAAGGACGGGGACACTGACATGCAACACACTTGTGAGAAATACCACTAGAAACAAAGCAGGTGGATTGAATTTGAAGGAGTTCAGCCAGGGTCTACTTTCAATTCTGCTGCCAAGTTGTAAAACAACATGTAGAGGAAGATTCTAGAGGAGCCTCAAGAATAATCCCAAATCTGAAAGTGAGTTAAAGTTATGAGTGGGATATAAGAAGGATGAGAAGCTTCCTCTTGTGCACAGCTGCCACTGTGCATCAGGATCACGCAGAGACAGCTGTTGCACTGGAGAGTTCAAGGGACGATTCTGCCACAAAAGAGAGACCCTATGATCAGCAGGCATCCTTGTGACAGTGGTTCTGTTAAGCATTGCTGAGTCCTTCCCTCGATCCTGGGCCTCCAGGGAAATGACAGCCTTCGGTCTTTGATTACGTGGATGCAGTAAGGATCAGGAATGAGGTCTGTGAACATGGAGTAGACCCCAGGCCAAAAAACCCTGCATATGGCAAGTTGGACTTAATGTAACTGTGTCCAAAACAAACACACAAAACTTGCAAGGATGGAGCTCCTTTGTGGGAAATGATGAGGAGGTACTCTACTCTCTATACTCCTGTAATTGGTAGAACAATAAAATAAGCTTACTTTAACAATTCCTTTGCCCCAGATTTTCTTACAGAAATTTACAATGGTAAAACAATGTCATATATATGTTTAAGTGTTATGATATATATTATATATAATTTGAATACAGTTAATATTTGGGAAGCAAATACCAGACCCAATTACACTTTCTCATTTTTAAAGATGAAAATAGGTCCTATGAAATTTTAGCAACTTAAAATAAGTGATTAGACAAAAATTCCCGAGGTAGAAGAACATATTTATGGAAAGAAGTTTCAACAGCAAAAGAGGTCAGTTTTAGCATCACATGTTTTATGATTTCAATTAAATAAAATAAGGAATTTGTAAAACAGGAATGAACTATGAAATGAAAAGGGACGTAACAGTTGAGAAAATGTAAAATGAAATGGAAAACAGTAAAGTCACCTGAGAAGCAATAAAGAGCAGAACTGGCAGTACAGGAAATGAAATAAATGTAAAGGCATGTTTGACAAATTCTCATAATTTGAATAGAAATTCAGTTAGATGAAAGAGAATTTGATATATAATAAAGGGCAGAAATAGATATCTAATATAACAGATAATTGGGGTTGCTGAAGAATAGTCTAAAAGAAACATGTAATGATTTAATAAGAGAGAACTTTTCTGATTTAAGGAAAACCAAGAAAACGCAGATTGATTAAGCTCATCAAATAACAATCAAAATTAATTAATAATTAAAAAATACTAATACTTGGGCACTTCCTGCTGAAAATTTTTAAATCCAAGGACAAAAGAAGAATTTCATGAGTGAGAAAAAACAGTTTACCTACAAAAGCTCTGCAGCATTCAACAATGGAGAACTTTGATGGATAACTTTGTGATCTAAAATGTTATACCCAACCAAGATGTCACTTTCATGGGAAAAAAATAGAAAGCCACTTTTAAATAGATATGGATTCTTATAGAAAGCATTGATTTTTTTTCAAGAAATTAACCACAAAGTATGTCAAGTTTTAAAAACTTGAACATGTAATGACATAATCATTATTATATCAAAGAAGCGGCATTAACTATTGAAACCATTCAAGCAAATATATCTCTAATTAGTATTTTCAGTAAATTTTGAGATAATACTGTGTCAACAAACGAGGATACTCTGTCATAAGAAAAGAACAAGCTGAAAATAAGTTTTGGGGAGAAAATATGCTGTTTCTGAATATCCATTGGAAGCAATGACTGCCACTGTTAATACTGCAGAAAAACTCAGTTTATAGGAAGGCAGTTTCAGAAACTTTCCTCACGACTCCAAGGGAAAGAATACAGAATATATATAAAATAAAATTCTTAGACAAGGACATTTATAAGAGCTGCAATAATAAAAGATCATTTTCCAGAACTGAAGAAATACTAGTCTTCAGATCTAGAAGATTTACCAAATATTCAGTTTAATTAATTTTTAAAAAAGATCCACAACTTACACAGTCTTAGATAAATTATTACAATAGAAGATTAGAAATGCCTACATACTTCCAAAAAAGGAAAAAAAATAAGCTTCTCCTTTCACATAACAAAAGCAAAACTCAAATTGGCATTAGATTTTTATTTTTTAGTCTACAACATTAAACGCTCAAAAAACCTCAATAATTATAGTCTTTAGTGAAATGTGCTATTTAAATTTTGCAACTGGGCTTCCTCAAACATACAAAAATTAATAAACGTATACTATCCATGTACCCTTACTGGAAAAAAAAATCACTTGACAATATTGACATCAAAATGAAAAGTGTATTGGAAATAAAGTATAGGAAAAAGACATGGTGCAAAAGAAACAGAAAAAAATGGCCCCAGAAAAGTTAATAAGTCACAACAATATTATCAGTGAGTTTACACAGCAAAATATAAAACTAAAACAAAAAAAAAGATTCTTTAAAGAGAAAGTGAAAAATACTTTTTAATGCAGGATAGAAAAAAATTATTCATACCATATTCTCACATACAAAAAAAAAATTAGTTTACTTTTAGCTCCCAAACTCTTCTTCTTCCCATGTCTACCTACTGGGTAGCAGAAGGGATGAAAATCCATAATTTTGAACCCAACTGATAATAACAGTCTGATGTGATTTTTTGAAATCCCTTTGAGCGACATGCTCAGGCTTTCTGACTTTGCCCTTCCCCAATAAAACCTGGACATATGAGAAGGACTAATTTGCCCTTATGACTAGGTCCTTTGGTTTTACACCAGTTGGTTTCATGGAAAGCTGTATCACATCTTCAAGGAACAGAAAATTTCAGTATTAGTTAAACTGTTCCAGAAAATAGAAAAAGATGAATTTTCCCAATTTGTTTTTGGAAGCTAGCATATACCTGGTATCGATATCTACCAAAGATAACACATTCATATACAAAACTTCTGACCAAATTTAATGAAAACATTATATCTGAACCAAATATAATTAAAACTAACACTATAGTAAAGGAATAATATATGAAGACCAAGTAAAATTTACCCTAGGAATGCAAGAGTGCTTCACTATTTAGGAACTAATTTCAATAACTCATATTTATTTTAAGCACCAAAGATGAAAACCAAATTAATTCCTCAGCAGAATCTGAAAAGACATCTCTCTGAATACTTAAGTTCAAAGGACATAGAGGATATGAATAATAATTAATGAGGTTGATTTAATAAATATATTTTGAGCCCTATATTCCACAGAGAATAAACTTTCCTTTAAAATGCCCATGAAATATTTATTAGGTCACAAAGAATGCGCCCATATATATCCCAAGGCACAATTTCTCCACTCCACATTCTCAGTAATAAATAACAGGAAATGAATAGTGAAAGTAAACTAAAACTTCAGCTACCAGGAGAAAAAGTATAGATTTTTATATTGTCACGAGGAAGACTGAAAGAAAGTGGCTCTCTTAGGCCGAGGATGGCCAACTATGGCCTGCAGACTGTTTTAGCAAATAAAATTTTATTGTAGCACTGCCACACCCCTTGTGTTCAATTACTATCAATGGCTACTTTTGTGCTACAACAGCAGAGTTGAGTAGTTGCCACGGCAACCATATAGCCCTCAGAGCCTAAACTATTTACTGTCTGGCCCTCTACAGAAAGAGGTTGCTGACTCCTGGACTAAGAAAACATTTGCCTCCCATGGAAAATGGACAAAGAGTATTGATACCAAGGTCAGCAGTTGCCCAGGGCCCTGCACTTAGTTTAATGCTCTGCTGTGCTAATGATTTGTGTACAAGCGGCCCTGCGTTTTCATTTTGCACGGTCTTCTACCAATCATATAGCTGGGCTGAATTAATACTCAATGTTTTCGAAATGAAGAAAATCAAACGAACCATAAATATCAAAAAGAATCTTGGCTTATAATAAAATGCTTCCACATAAAAACTACAGTGGAGATCTATATTTATTTTTAAAACTTACAGGTATTTCAGAAGAAGCTAATTCAGAGTGTGAGGGAAGGGTGGGAAGTGAGTTGCAGTGGCTGCCATGTCCTGCACTGAGGCCACTGTGTTCCAAGCAGGGTGCCTGGCACCCTACAAACATTAGATTTAATCCTCAAAGCGATCTTTAGGAGATAGATCCTATTTTCTCCAATGCAGAAAGGAGGAAAGGAGGGAGGGGGGGCAGGGACAAGGAAGGGAAGGGGAAAGTCAAGGAACATATAGCAAGGACTCATGGACAAAACCAAAGGGGAAGAGCTGAGGGAGGGAAGGAGGGAGGGGGCAAGGGAAAGTGGTGGGGGGTTGGCAGAGACATGTATTTGAAAAAATAAATTAAAATAAAATTTTTTAAAAAAAGGAGGAAGCTGAAGTTGAAAAAAGTGAAATTTTGTTCAAATGTCACACTAGAAGTGGAAGAATAGGAGTTTGAACTCACATCAGCCAGTGAGTCAGTCCTCATAATTGCTGGTCTGAACAGCCTGAAGAGCCTATTCTTAGGAATTTTTAAAAATCCAATATGAAGAAATACAGTAATCACAAATATATGTGTTTCAGGGTAGAAAAACTTATTCTCACTGTACTCAGAGATATAGAAAATAATGTAAAGCTGCTTTGCTTATCATCAAAAGACCCTCCTGCGGGGGGCAAGTATGGTGAGGAGGTGGGAGGAGAGACAGCTCTCTTCCAAACTGGAAGTCTTAGCCCAAAGCAAGAATTTAAACACTCAGGAAGTTTGTCTCTTCAAGTTTTGCTCCCCACCTGCTTCTCTCTCTTCTATGGCTGTGTGTTTGAAGGAGTCTTACTGTGTCCTGTGGCATGCGCGTGAATGGGGCCTCCGACTTCCCTTGTCTGGTCTTGGTTGCCTGGTGGTCATCCACAGATCACATTGGTGGCTTTGGCTGGGGGCCTGGGAGTCTCATCTATCACATCTTGGTGTGCATTGCAATTATGGGAAATACCTTTGGGCAGCTAACCAATTTTCTGTGTTCTTAACAACAATAATCATTTTGTGTTGAACTTGCACCAAAGTACTGCTAGTTGATAGGAGAAAATATTTTTAGACTGTTCCGGTATGTGTATAAGTGTGTGTGTGTGTGTGTGTGTGTGTGAGAGAGAGAGAGAGAGAGAGAGAGACAGAGAGACAGAGACACAAGGGAAATTAGTAGAGGTGAAAGGAGAACATAATTTTGCTGTAATATTCCCTTGATCTTGATCCACAAGAAAAAGTACAGTTTACATCTTGACACAGTATATATGCATTACTTACACATAATTGGCCAAAAATCTGACATAGCATTACTTTCCTCTATGCACTTCATCCTGATATTTCTATCCTATTCTATTTTTCCCCCCAAAATGTTGGCAACGTCCCACCAAACTGATTTCCCAAGTCACTAACAGGTAGCATTCTGTAGGTTAAAAGTCATTGTTTTCATAGCCATCTGTTGGATTGACTAAAAGGGAAATTCCTCACAAGTCAGTAGGGTGGGGCTGGGCATCCTGGGCTGGAGTCTCCATGACAAGGACAGGCTCAGGGTGAGGAGCGTCAAACTCAAAGTACAGTGCTTAGCAGCTTGGTTTGGATCTCGACTGGTCTCTGAAAAAGTTGGAGTGGAAGCAAGAGTTGAGGTCAAGCTTTTTGAGCAGGAGGGAGTGTTGGCCATGTCCCCAGTCAGTAATAGGAGGGTAAGGGTTGAAGGCCTGGGCTGGGTTTAGGGCTCCAGCCAGTTAGGGTGCAGTGTGAGGTTAGGAGGAAGGAAGAAAGGCCAAGAAAGAAGCTGGGGAATGCAGGGAGGGGGCAAATGAACTTGGAGCCTTTGATGGCAGAACTAATTGCTGGGCCTGCTTAGTGGTGTCTGAGGCTGCTATACCCTTCAGGATTAGCTAGGACCTGGGTGGGTCGCTGAGGATCTCACTGACTTCAGCTGGGTGGGGCTAAGTAAGGAAAAGCGGGAACCGACAGTTTTATAATTTCCATCTCAGAGCAACCCTTTTCTTCCAGATTCAAGAGACTCCTGGGTGATGGTTCCAACCATGAGCTCTCTTTTTTCCCCCTCATTTTATTCTTACCAATGTGCAAAAGAAGGAGAGATAATTTAAACTCAATTTGGCCCACTTAATTCTGACTCTGGTTGTGTGTGTGGCTAATGGAAAGAGCCTGTGTTTCTAAGGAGCTTAACCACAGAGAACTTTGGAAACTCACATAAACACAAAAGAATGTATTTCAGAAAACAAATCAGAAAGAGACTCAGCGTTCTTATTTTTCTCCTACTCTTTGCATATTAGACCCTTGGAAGTAAGTGAGCGGTAATCTGAAGGCAGTGCAAAAATCCCTCGCTGGGAACACACAGTGAACACAATGCGCAAAAATTTGTTGAGTTTTTACCACGTTCCACTGGAGAGGGCATAGAAAAGCAAAAAGAAATAAGAAACGCTAGAGCTTCCCCCAGCAGTGCCCTTCTTGTGGGACTAGCAACGAGGCTTTGGCTCCCTCTGGGCTGGGCAGCCCTTCTTAAAGCCAAGTCAGAAGGTGGTGGGGGAAGGTGTCGACTCTGATTTTGAGTGGACCCAGGTATAATGAATGACTCTTCTAGCACAGAACTCTGTACTCTCACTCTGTTGCAGCAGAATTCCTAGGAGGCTACTGAAATTCCAAATTTTGTTGAGATTTATATTTGTGGAATATAAATGCCAAGAAGGGACTCGAATCCTCCAGACCATCCTGATACCCAGCTGGTCCATGGACATCTTCAGAGGATAGACTTGCATTTGAATTAGGATTTAATTGAGTCAAATATCAGGGAGCTTTCACATCCACTGATTTCCAAAACATGGGGCATTTCAACTCTCTGTGACTATCATTTGCCTAGCAATTGTGCTTTAAAAGCAATTCTAAAAACAACAATCCGCAACACAGTCCAATGGAGTACATAGCCCAATACTACTTACATTTGGGCTGTGAAGGAGTTTTGTATTTTTCCCTTGGAGCTCCAGTCACTGTGGCAGGAAGAGCCATTGCTGCCTGAAGAGAACATCAGGATTCCACAGATAGAGTTTTAAAATCATTAAGTCTTAAACTGGTTAGCGTGATAATTTAGATATTTTACACAATATAGTGTAGAGAGATGCGGGAATTGGATCCCCCAACCGGCACTCTACTTCCGGCTGTGACCAGGAGTCCATTTAGGTCCTCAGGGTTGAGAGGAAGCCAAAGGTCTGAACGTGGGCTCACCTACCTGGGTCGATGATTCTGGGAGTAGCTACTAGGCCAGATTTCAAACCAGAAAATCAGTTTATAAGGCAATGTGCCGGCAAAGCATGCATATTTTCACAGGAAGTCCAGAGTGAGTCAAAGGCTCAGCCTAGCTATCCATGTGGGAGAAGGGGTGGAGCCTGACTGAGGTGCCAGTGGATGGGTGCCAGGGGCCCCGTGGATGAAGTCCTCAGACTTCAGAGTGAAAAGGTCCAGCTCTGGCCACTGGGTGGTGGTGAAGCAGTGGAGAGGACTGTGGCATCAAGCAGGCAAGCCTTTTACTCCAGGGGATTTGGGTTAAAGAGATATAAGCAGGACTCCTGTGAGAGCTCTTTTCCATGGGGTGATTGGATCTTGGGGTAGGACAGAACATGCATGTATGGGTTAAGGAGGCTCAGTAATAATGACTAGAAGGATTCCAAAGTGCAGATCTAGATAACCCTATATTCTGCCCCTTCTGTATCTGAGGCCCCTTGGGATGTCATGGTAACCCAGAGAAGAGAAAGCCAGTTTGCTTCCCAGGATCTTAGGAGATTATATTTACCCTCAATGCTTGAGGGAACAGGCTATGTACATCTCAAGTGTGTCCCACAGGGGGTATATTTTGGCCGAGGCTTACATAATTGTGCAAAGAGTGATCATGTGTAAATATGAAACAGCAATCTTAACAGTAACAGGGCAATTATTTTGAGAGTTGGCATGGGAGAAATAAGCCAGCCAACACCTCCTCACTTCCAGTTTTATCTGGGAGACCTCATTTTATTTTCTTATTGGGCAATGACTGCACCTGCCTATTAACAAGAACGTTTTCTAGATAGACCTGAACTTTTCTCAACACCGTATGATATTTCTCGGATATTTCTGTATAGCTAGCATAACAGATTAGATGAATACCAAAACTGTGTAAATTTTACATTAGTAACAAGAATAGTGAAAGTGAAATTTTTTAAGACAAAAAAATGTGAATTATCATCAGGTGATCTTATTCAATAAATAAAGGAATGCAAATTGATTTGTGGCTGTGAAATTGAGCCAATCCTTGAGAACAAAGAAGTTAACCAAAGATTTACTTCAAACCCCTGCTCCTTGAGCAGAGAGCCAAGAATAGTCCCTAAATTCTAATTCAAGTCCCTATTTCACAAACACTTTGCCTCCCCTGCCAGTATAATTCCCTCACTGCACAACTTCTTTGCTGATGAAGAAATCAAACTCAAGATGGGGTCAGTGTGAGGATTCTTTTCGAATCACTAGGCATCTTACAGTCCCTCTTAGTAACCAAACTTTCAGATAGTACTTTTCCTGGATATATGGACCAAAGCACAACATAGCATTTCAGGAGTGGGCAGAGGCACAGATGACCAGTGTCCAAGGAACTCTTGATTCCAGCGGAAAAGAATAACAGAATTCTGGATGGGACCATGACTTACAGTCCGTCGGTCATGTGGTGCCTCCCCTGAGGCACTCACACAGCATTGGGCCGTCATCGCTGGACCCCAGGACCAGGGTACCGACCCCACTCCTGAAGGAGAGCAGCCAGGACCAGCCTTTGAGATTCAAAGGATACAACTAAATCCTGTCCAGGATGATGACTGGGATTGTAATGAATGAGGGTTTCCAAAGCATTAAAAGCCCAGGGGTAAGATATACAGTTCTAGTAACCCCTTGGGAGTCTTCCGGCTGAGCACTGGAGCAGTGCTCTAGAATCATGGACCCAGTTGCGAAGGCTCTTCGGGTTCACATAGGGTCACAGGAATTGGCTGGAGCCATCTGAGCCTAACCCCAGAGTATTTAACCAAATTAGGAAGGAAGAGGTGATGTCCAGCTGGCAAAAAATCAGGCGCTTCCATGAGTAATAGAGGCTTCTCCTCTCAGTGCTCTTCTTTCTTAAAAAATGATATTTTATTCATTATGCTATTAGAGTTGTCCCAATTTTTCCCCCTGTGCCTCTGTCCACCCGGCACCCCCAAAACCCTCAGGCAATCTCCACACCATTGTTCATGTACATGGGACATGTGTGTAAGTTCTTTGGCTACTCTAGTTCCTATACTATAATTTACATCCCCATGGCTATTTTGTAGCTACCAATTTGTACCTCTTAATCCTCTCACCTCTTCACCTATTCCCCAACATCTACCTTCCATTTGGCAACCTTTTTCTTAAAGAAGTCCCTTTAACATTTCATATAATAACAGTTTGGTGATGATGAACTCCTTTAGTTTTTTTCTTGTCTGAGAAGCTCTTTATCTGCCCTTCAATTCTAAATGATTGCTTTGCTGAGTATAACAACCTTGGTTGTAGGTCCCTGCTTTTCTTGAATTTGAATATGTTTTGCCAATGCTTTCTAGCCTGCAAAATTTCCTTTGGGAAGTCAGTTGACAGTCCTATGGCAGCTTCTGGTAACTAACTGGTTTTCTCTTGCTGCTCTTAAGATTCTCTCTTTATCTTTAAACTTTGGTATTTTAATTATGAGGTGTCTTGGAGCGGGCCTCTTTGCATCCATCTTGTGGGCTCTCTGTGCTTCCTGGGCTTGCATGTCTCTTTCCTTCACCAAATTAGTAAAGTTTTCTTTCATTATTCTTTCGAATAGATTTCCAATTTCTTGCTCTTTCTAAAATTCAGAATTTTAGATACTTTGGGAAGTGAAAGTTATCCTTTTTCTAAAAAAACAATTCCTACTTTCTGTATCTGATTGAAGAAATGCTTCAGTAACCTAACAACATAAAAATCTTATATAGTTCATCCAGTGGATTTTAAGTCATTCCCATTAGGCGTTAGTAACCCAGGGTTACATATGGTATGAGTCTGTGATTGAATGAGCTTTTTCCAATTAGAAATCCATTGTCAGAGCATCATTCATTGAAGCATTTGTTCTTTCTCCTCAGTTTGAATCACCTATTTCACTATATAGCATGAGCTCACATAGTTTCAGATCTAGGGTCTCTATTTTACCCCATTGGTTTTGCTGTTATGTCATGTATCACACATGTGGGGTCATTATGTCCGCTAGGGAAAGCCTTCCAATTTTGCTCAATCATAATTGCCCTGATGACTTTTAAATATTTAATCTTCTCCTTATTTTTAAAGTCGGTTTTTGAGCTTTGTAAAACATCCATCCAATCAGAATTTTTCCTGGAATTGAAGTTATAAATTAACTTGGGTAAAGTGATATATCCTTATATGAAGTCTTTCACTGTAGGATCATAACATACTGTGTCATTTGTGTTCAAATTGAACCAACATATCTGTTTAGGTAGGGGGCAGAGAACAATACATTCCCCTCAGAGGGCAAGAATGCACTCAGTGAGAATTCTTAAGGATGTCATACCATGAAAAGGAAGACGTAAAGTCTACTTTGCACAGATTTGTCTTAAATGTCTATAAAATAGTCTGCAACAAAGAAAAATAGCCACAAATAACTCTCTAGAAGTTAAAATGAAGGTAAATGAGTGTATGAAAAAATAAAAGTAAATCTGAAACCAGTGGAAAATGTTTGCAGTAGAAAATGTCAGACTAAAAGGAGCAAACTCTAACCTCAATAATGATTAGAATGACAGGCAGAAACGGAGAGCTCAGATGAAACAGATCTGTAAGGAAAGGAAAGAGGCATCATAGCTACAGAAAAGAGCAGGTTAGAATAGAAAAGCTTCCTATAAAGTCACTGCAACAAACTGAGTATGAACATTATGGAAATATTTATAAGCTAAATTAAAGCCATAATAAATAGTACCAGGAAAACAGAAGTCAACTTTGGGAAATAAAGAAGCCCCTTTCAAATCTAAAATTATGTAATTCCATGTGACCTAGAGAATATTTCCCTCTTTTTCCACTAAGGGATTTCCTTTTTAATAAACAAAAACCTGTGTAGTTTTTCCTCTCTTATTTATTAGAATGACTAGTTACATTAGATTTCCTTACATGTTGAACTATCAATATAGTCTTGAAATAACCTTTGCCGATTAATTCATTATTTTTTTGTTCCTATCGGATTCATTTTGCTAATATTTTCTTTAGAGATTTTGTCTCTATATTTACAAATGAAATTGGACTTTTTTTTTGAGGAGGAGGATTTGTTTATTTTTGTCTGTTTGGGCGTCCAGTTTGTGCTCATTTCATTTAAATGAGTTGGAGTTGTTCTTCTTCACTTATCAAAGGAATAATTTAAATAGCACAAAAAATAACAGTTTCTTAAAGGTTAAAAATTAACCTGTGAGTCTGGTTGAGCCCAGGGTTTTTTTGTATGTTTGTTTATTTGTTTTTTTAATGTGTGAGTGTATGGCATTCAAGTAGGAAGGCATGGGAAGTGGAGTAAAGACAGTTCTTTAACAAAAATTTTAAGAACACTAACATTAATTCTAAACATCATTTCAGATAATTTCCAGATTTATAGAAGTTTCAGATAATGAATGAGTCCATTTAATGAATAGGTCAAATGTCAATTAATGGAATATGACGAGAAATGATAAAAGGTAAAGACAAATGAATACCTGATTAAGTGAAGCCTGCTTTTGTTTTCCTAGGTCAGGAAGCGTGCTGCACCACTGGAATGAGATCTATTACTTTGTGGAACAGTTGGCTCATAAATTCATCAGGTGAGAAACATATGCACAGTTCTGTGCCATGAGCAAAACCAGCCTGTATTTGCTATTCTACAAACTAGTAACTACTTTGGGGATGCTTTTTCACAAAGATAGACGCAGACACTCAGATCTTGGACAAGACTTTGTTTTAATGTTTGCCACATATTAGAACAACTGTTGGCTTCGTGTTTTCAAGAGGACTTCAGTTTGGTTTAAGACCAAAATTTTAACTTTGTCTTCTCTTTTTGAATAATATATTCTTCTAGAAAAATAATTAACATTATTCTTTAACATTATTCTTTCACAGTGTATCAGGCTGGAGCAATTGACTCATTTTGGGGCACTCTTGTGTAGGGAGTATAAGGGGTATGTAAAGTGACCAATTCACCCCCATTTTGCCCAGAACTTTTCCACTTTTAGCACCAAAAAGTCTCACATCCTAGCAACTCCCCTCAGTTCTGGGCAAACCAGCTATATGCCCTATTAGGTAGAATTTTCTGAGCATTCTCAACACCCCTTTCCAAGAGAGGACAATGTAGTTTTGAACATTGTCCCTATAAACATGGCAGGGACTTTGGAGGTCCTACTTTCCCATAAGTATAGACACCCACTAGTAAAGGAAAGGAGGTCCTTTCGCCATCCTTGGGTGCAGCCTCCAAGGAATAAACAACTGTGATAACTTTCATGAAGGTGCTTGAAGCCAGCTGTCAAGGTCTTTGGTAAAATTGTTTCCAATTGTAAATTCTAAAGCCTCTCCTTTCTTGCTGATGGCCTCTGTTGAGGCTTCTAACCAATATGAGTAACCATATACTTTTTTAAATAAAGTTCCTTGTCTCAGAAGACAGATTCTGCTCTGAGACCAGAGCAATGACCAACATGTTCCCTCCAAATTCACTGCTCTCAACATGTACCCACCTGTCTGATTGGAGGTACATGTCCTCTCTGTAATAGCAAACCTAGAAGCTGCAGCAGGAAGCATCTAAACCCAGATGAATGAGAAAAACAGATGCTGAGAGGAGAAAGGAAAATGGGGGAAAGTAGAGAGGAAGGAAGGAAGCAGATACTTGGATGCTATTAAGAGCAAAATATTTAAGGGAATCATAGTAGCTTAGAATTGAAAGAACCGACCTCCCAAGCTATCTATCCAAGGAAGCATTCACTTTTACTTGAATAGCTTTCATGAGAAACTGCTGCCTTTTGAGGCAAATAGTTAACAGTGGGACAGTTCCAGTTTCCAGAAAAGTCTTGCTGTCATTGAGCCAAAATATCCTGTCCTGCACTTTTATTCATTGATTCTTTGGAGTTATATAAAACAAATCTGCCTTTAGGCACTTCACAGTATCTGCTATGTTCTCTGCTCTCCTAGTCTTCTGTTCCCCTGAAGCATAAGCATCTCCTGGGAAAAGCTTTGAAGTCTGGCAGATGTGGATTTGAATCTAAGCTCCATTGTGCAACCACAGTAATTAACTTACCTTAGCTGAACCCCCGTTTGCATGTAAAAATTATGAGAGAAAACATGTGCAAACAACTAGCCCAGCACCTGATTTAGAGAGAGCACTCGACGACGCTTGTCTTTCCCAGTTCCTTCCGCAATTTCAGACACGTTGATATCTTAGAATCAAAGAAAGTTAAAGGTAGGGATTTGAGGACCTAGGAGACTACTTAATCCACCTCTCGTTTTACGAAGAGACTGAGGATAGGTGTAAGTTGAGATGGCTTAACCCAGACCACAGGGCGTTTTTCTCTGATTATCTACTCTGTCCTCTTTGGACCCCCTCAGAGTGTGGCACCAAGACATGACAGTCATGCAAACTCCAAGAATGAGGGACTGTATTTTATGGATAGTTGTAGCCAAGTGCCTGTAACAGTGCCTGACACATAGTATATAATCAGCCAATAATTTTGAATAAGTGAATAAATTTTTTAAAAGAATGAATAGTTTTTACTTATTCATTTTAATAAATAGGCAGCTGATACAGCAGAGGGAAGTTTATTCAATAACAATGACTGCAATGATTAGTGCAGATACAGAATTTCTAATTTCAGTGGGATTCTTGGAATTTCAAGTCCCATTATTTGCCTTTATTCTGACCCCTTCCCATTTTCCTGATGGTGAGTCTAACTCTTCACCATTTTCTTTCAGCTTCCAACCTACACCTCATACCCATCACTCTCAGCGAGGAACCTCACCTCCTCTTTCATCAAGAACCTAGAGAATAGCAGACAAGTGATTATCTCTAGTTCCAATCCTGCTCTTAAAAGATGCATGTGTATCCTTCCCATAGTTTCTGAGATTCCAGTGTCCTCCCTGTTTCAGACCAATCTCTGCATTTTAGTCCATTTTATCCCGTTGCTTCCAATCTTCTCCAGGTCTTCATTTCTTTCTTGTATTTTCTCCACCATTTTTTTCTGTCTCCAGTTCCACTATTGATATACAAAAACTAATCTCTCCTGCCCCTTGTCTAAAAAAGAGAAACGACAAAGTTGTTGATCATGTCTTCCTGTAGATATAAGCTATTTCTTTACTGGTTTCTTACTCAAATATCCTTAGACACTTGCTGTCTCTACATTCGTACTTCTTATTCCCACTTAACCCACTGCCACCTGACTGCCTCTACCTGCTTGCTCTCACGCAAGTCACTAAGTGACGTCCTAGAGGACAAAGCCAGTGGGCACCTTTCAGCGCTTCTTTTGCTGGACAGAGGAGCTCCATTTGATCAGACTTACCTTTCCTTGAAATTCTCTCCTCCTCAGGCTTCTGGCTCTCCTTTCATCTCACTGACCAGAGCCAGGCCTTTAAATGCTGGTGCTGGTTTTAAATGTGTTGGCTCTCACCCCTTCTTGCTGCTGATGTGTTCTTTGAACACTTTTACTCACAACTCCCAAATTATGTCTCTAGCCCAGACTCATATACCAAATGCCTCTTAAGAGACCTACATGTCTCACATTTAAAATGTATTTTCTTTTTCCTCTTTTTTTTTTTTTAAGAGAGAGAGAGAGGGAGCAGGAAGGGAGGGAGAAAGAGAGGGAGAGAGAAACATTGATTGGTTGCCTTCCGTATGTGTATGGCCCAAGGACCAAACCACAACCTAGGGATGTGCCCTGACTGGGAATCAAACTGGTGACCTTTCACTTTGCAGAATGATGCTCAACCAACTGAGCCACACTGGCCAGGGCTAAAATGTATTCTTTCTAGAGCTGAACTCTATAGAAGGGAGGGAGTATACTGTGGTGGTTAAGTGCCCAAGTTCTAGGATCAGAATGTGTGGTTTTAAGCCCCAGATCCACCACTCTTCCTCTGTGTGACCTTTATCCTTCAGGGTCTCAATTTTCTTTTGTGGAAAATAAGAATAATAATAGTATTGATCTCATAAAATTGTTTTAAGTTTAGTGAGATAATACAGGCAAATCACAATAGTGCCTGGCACATAGTAAGCACTTGATAAGTGTGGCTGTAGTTGGTATGATTGTTATTGTTGTTATTTAGGATATGATATCCTGCTGGGCCAGCACTGGTGAGGTAGTAAGAGGCAGTGTGATGTCATGTACAGAGAACTCAAGTCTGTTTCAAGAGATCAATATTCAGCGCATCAGGTATTGCTTGGGCTCTTACCAAGCATTAAGTACCATTGTTAAGGGTTTCCAAAGATGTTTCAAGCATACAAGTATGGCGATGAATGTAGACTTTATCCTGCAGGCAGTAAGAGCCATTAGAGATTTTATTGCAAATGATTGACATGATCTAATTTAGATTTTAGGAAAATAATTCTAGAAGCAGTGGAACAAGGAATGATGATAGACAAGGTCAACCCTAGGCAATAATTGGTCAGATAATTGAGGGCCAGTTCCTAAGCTAGGAAATGGAAAAGAGGGACAGGTTTGAGAAATGTTTAGGAAGTAGGAACTACAAGAGTTGGGGCCAGATCAGGTTTGGGAGTTTATTGCATTGTGAAGGAATGGGTCCGTGCTCTGGTGGGTGAGCCACATACCCACCCAGAGAGAGGCCCACAGGATGGTGTTCTACCGGTGAATCCACTGCAATCTCACAGTTCGTCCTGCAGACAGAGAAGCATGTTTGGTCCCTAGCTGAGAGTTGTCATGACACCCAGAGCATGGATTCTACATTGACAAAGCTCCTAAGTACAGCCACATACAAACCATGTCAATCTATTCATTAATAATGAGAAGTATAACTACCAAGTGGAATAGATACTCTTATGACCCATCAGCACATTCTCTTTATAGGATAACCTCCTTGGGAAGCCAAGTAGAAATTAAAAGCCAATGGTGATCCTACTTTCAGAGCAAAAGGACTTCATGTATGATCTTAATGGCTGATGGCATCAAGCTACAACAGTCCGAGACACTCTCTTCTTTATAGGGCATACCAGCTGACTATGGAGACACTATCAAATTTTGTCTGTCAGCATCCCCTTTTTAGAGACACCATGTAGGCCCCTCCTCTTCTAGGGACACACTTCTTCAGAGCACAGGCAATGAAGAATTTTATCTTCCTTATAATTGCGCTCACTGAGTGGTGGTGTCAAATCAGAAGCAGCCTCCCAGCAGACGACAAGGGTCTTCTTCCTGGTCCATAGCTTCAAGATTGCTGCTGGCTAAATACTTACAACACTAACTGTGGAAGCCTCTTGGGTTGTAGTTCCTCAGTTTTGGCGGCAGTGATGTAAAGGGAAGGGCAGGGAGGAAGCCTGGAAGAGAAGGGCATTCCACAGCCTTCCTGTCTGCCCTAATGGAATTTCTTTTCCTTTCCAGCCCACAGCTAAGAATGTCCTTTATTGTCTTCTCTACTCGAGGAACAACCCTAATGAAGCTAACAGAAGACAGGTAAGGGTGCTCCCTGTTCCAGTCATAAAAATGCCCATCTTTTTTTGAATAGTTCTCATATTTCCACCTTGCTGCCAACCTTGACCTGTCAGTCATTTTAATCTAATAGTTTTCTATTTTCACTTAAGCCTGGAACCTTGCACATTGACCCATCTGTTAATTTACTCTGCAATGGTTTTGATAGAATTTCCTGATGTTGGTGAAATTTTATAAATGGCTAAATCACATTAAGGTAAATCTTACACTTGATTGGTGACTTGGTCTGCTAACTTGGAGCAAAACGTTAGCAAACCAAATTCTTGGGGGACTGTATTTTCTTTTATTTAAATTAGATTTATTTTGTGGGTTAAGGGTTTAGACGTATAATAAGCACACTGTGAGAGAAGTAAAAACTTGAAATATTGTCATACATAATTACTAAGCAGGGAATAGAAAGGGAGGGTTTATGATACCACAAAATAAAGGGAAATTTGAATCAGGTGTGGAAAAATGTTGTTGACATAAAAGGATTAGATAAACCTAGCTTAACAAAAATACTGTTTTGGGTTTTACCACCTGCAGATGAAAACTAGCAATAACAGAGACATTGTCATTTATTCATAGTTAGGGTGATATGTTGAGAGTGGAGATGACAGTTTTGAGTTAAGGACACTTTGTCTACTTTTCATGAGGTGATATGGTCCCCATGAGAGAAGCACCATGGGGGACAGATGTGGGACTTATGTATGGACATGTTGGTAAAAGGAAAGGAGGAGGGTAAGTGTAGGAAGGGCAGGAAGACTTTATTCTATAACATTCTTCTAAAACTAAAATGGGACTAACAGGATGGATTTGCACCGATGCAGCAAACTGGAGCTACTCCCCATTTCTCTCCATGTCTGCGTTTTCCACCTGTAATGAAAAGAGTAACCCATACCACTTAGATGTCTTCAAACCCTGTTTCTCATTCAGCAGCATTCTATGCATGCATGCCATATGAGAGGCGCGGAGATGCTACTCTAAAACCAGGAATTTCCTATTCCTTGTTAACTGAAGGAGAAACTGAGGCCATATCATGTTCCTAAGGATGCCAAACAGAACCCACACTAGACATGGGCCCCACTCTATTTTGCTGCCTTATGTTAATAAACAGGATCATAGGGCCCAAGAAAACTGTGTGACCTTTTTTAAAAAAATAATGGCCAAGGAGTTTAAGAAGGTCTGACAAAGTGTTTCTAGCCTGTGTGCTATATTCAAGACTCCTAATCTTTCTCAGCCTTTGAATGATGGCATCCTTTATGTCGGGATGTCTTTCATTCAGAGAAAACTTCCCTCTTACCTATTCTTCACATTTTCCTACAACTCAAGGCTGCCTCATGATGATTCCACTCACTCCATGCCTAAGAGTTTGGCCAAGAGACCAAGTTCACACATCACATCCCTGGTGGGTATTCTGTGTGCTACTGCTCACAGCCTCTGGGAAGTTAGGGAGGGCAGATGGAGTGGCACAGATTTGTAAACACTAATGGAACACTTAGATTTTCTGACCCATCTGGGTTATGCTAGTTCAAATTACTCACCTGAATCCTACATTCAATATAATTTTTTGTGCCTTAACTTCATTAGAATCTCCTGTTTGCTATAAGCAGCATTTAATATTTAAGGGCTGATAATGTAGCAAACAATAGCCAGAAATGCTTTCTTAAAGGCTATAAAGCTTTCATGTGGCAACTGCTTGGCCTAAACTGTAGGTCAGCTAACAAAGTATGACTTGGTTTACTGATGCTCCCCCAACCTTATCAGCCTGTGTGGAGATGTGGGCAAGCCATCTCCCCCCAAAATACTTTCTCATGAGATTGGCAAAGAGAATGAGGTTTTCAGAACTTTAAAGCTGGTGCTGTTCCTGAAATATATGGCTTTCAGTGTTTTAGTTGGTCACAGGAATTTGTATATTTTCCTCTATATCTCTTTTGATCTTTACAATCTCCCTATATGACCATAAAAGATGCGATATTATATGTAATAATTGAGGAAACATATAAGAGTTTTTAAAACTTGTTTAAGAAGAAGACATGAATTAGCAGAGACTCATTTCAACAAGAGCAAAAGATTTGGGGTAAATCACAGGAAATAACATCAAAGGTATATTTGCATCCAATTCTTGGGATCAAATCACATAGGGGAAACCATGGGAAGGGTGAAGAAATAAAAAGGAATATAAATATGATGTGCCAAAATGTAGATTTACTATTAGAATCATAACTATTATTTGTGCCTTTTATCTACTAAACTTTATTATTTTTTATCTATTCCTATGTAACCATTATTCAATTTCCAATGTGGTTTCTGTGGTCATTTGATTCATTGTCTTATATGTAATATGCCATTTTTCACTCACAGCTTTCAAGATTTATTTTTACCTTTAACTGTCAGCAATCTGATTATTATGTATCTGGGTATAGTTTTGTTTGAGTTTATCCTATTTTGGCTCTGTTGAGCTTCTTGAATCTATAGATTTATGTCTTTCATCAAATTTGGGGAATTTGTGGGCATATTTTTTCTGCACTAGTCATTTTCTCTCTTTCTGGGACTCCAATGACCCAATTGTTAGACCTTCTGATATTATTCTACATGTCCCTATTCAGTCCTTCTGCAATCTTTCTTCTTTCTGCTCTTCCTTTGTGTCTTCATGTCCACTGACTCTCTCTTCTGTCATCCTCAGTCTACCATTGTGCTCATGCATTTTTTTTTTTTTCATTGCAGATACCATGTTTTCTAGTCCTAAAATGTTTATTTGGTTCTGTTTAAATTCTGTTTTAATATATTTTTTATTTTTTTAATTGTTTAAATACATTTGTCTCCACCTTCCCACCACGACTTTCCCCTGCCCCCTTCCCCTGTTCCGTTTAAATTTTTTATTTCTCTGCTGAGAACTTTAAATTTCTGTTTATTTCAAGTGTGTTTATATTTACCTCATACAACATGGTTAGTATAACTGCTTAAGTTGTTAGTTTGTTAATTCCAACAGCTCAGAATTGCCATCTTAATTGTCTTCTCTCTTAAGAATTAGTCACATATTCTAGGTGCTTTGTATGTTGAGTAATTTTAGATTATATCCTAGAAATTTGTAATATTATGTTGTTTAGACTCTGAATAATATTCAAATCCTCTGGAGAATGTTGATTTTTTTTTCTGTTTGCATTAGTAAGAAATCACCCTGGCTAGGTCCAGAGCACAAGTTCTATGCCTTCTTCTGTGGATGGTGGGTTATTTTGTTTGTCTGTTTCATGTTCAAAGGCTTTGTCAAACTCCATTGGGACTGCCCTCCCAATGTGCAGTTCAGAAATGAACCTGAGACTTACACAGCTTCATACACAGAATTAAAAGGTTTCTCCACCTGTCTCCTCTCCAGGACTCCCCGGCACTATCTTACCCACTGAAGCCCCACTCCCCAAGTCCTCTAACAAGAAAAATGGGGTTTCTCCTGGAGTTCTGGCATCGCATTGCTGCATGTAGTTCTCTACTAGGGCCACCCTTGGGACAAAACCAGGAGTCATAAAAGAGCAATAAAAATGGAGATTCCCTCCACATTCTTTGCACCACAGGGTCCCTCTCTTATCAGAGGCCAGAAATATAGGGGCATTCTGAGCTTTTTAGGTAACATCCCAGGCCACTGCCATGTACAGAGACCCACACTTGGGTTAATGACATGAGAGAAAAGCGGAAAACAAATTTTGAATTTATCTCTGTGAGGGTTGTTTCTCCAGCTTTTAACTGCCTTCCTCAATCCACCCTCTTTGTTTACTTTTCAGAGTCCTCATGTGTTTGCTTTTTTATTTTGTTCAGTTTTGTTACAATCAGTAGGAGAGATAACCAGTGGCAGGTTTACTCCATCTTACCTGCAGTTACCTTAACCTTACAGGTAATGACACTGAGATTTAGAGAATTTAGATAACTTGCTATGGTCAAATAATAAAAATGGCAGAACTAGTATTCGGATTCTGGATTCTAGATTTGGCCCTACTCACATGCTTTGCATTACATCATGTCCTTACAAGATTTCTTAGTTTCATCAGTTTGCAAAGCAACTGACAAATTGTAACAAAATTTTTAGGTTTCTTCACTAGCATAATAAAGGATAAAAATGTTAACTTAAGTACTATTAGAATTAATTATTTTACTGTTAATTACTGCATACAATTCCCTAAAAACTCCTTGGATGCCTTTTCTTGATCTTAATTGAAATACTTTAAATGTATCATCATTGGAAATGAGATCATGTCAAGGAAGTCCAACTCTTACTTTAAAATAAATCAGGAATATATATTAAATTTAATCAAGTGCATTATTGGCATCTATTGAGATGATCGTAGTTTTTCTTTAACCTACTTATATAGTGAAGTGCATTAAAAAGATTTTTAACATTGGATCATTCTTGCATTTATTCTTATACTTGGTTGTAATATATTATTTTTAAAGTAGAACTAAATTCTATTTCTACATTTTATTCAGATATTTAGAACCAGTATTCATAATTGTGATTGAGCTGTTACTGTTCTTTTTATGACTACCTTTGCTTAGAGTATTTTCTGTAATTTTTTTTTACATGTAGATCATTACTTCTTCCAGAATTTATCCTGATTCACAGTATAAGGCCAAGATGAATCTTTTTTCCTCCAAGTTTTTAGCCAGTTTTTCCAACACTATTTGTTGAATAATCTTTTACTACCAATGTGAAAAGTTAAACCCTTTCATAAATCTGGGTCCATTGCTCAGTTTTCTATTCTGATGCACTGCATTTCTGTCTGTTCCTATGCTTGAACCAAATGACATGTTTTTTTAATAGGGTTTTTTTTTCCCCCCATTACCAACATCTGGAAGACCAGTCTTTCCTCACCTCTGATGTTGGGTGAAAATCTCCCTGGTCTTTAGTGTTTCTTTTTTTCTTTTTACAATATGTTTTTTAAATAATATTTATTATGTTTTGAAACATTCTTAGGATTTTCCACTTGGATTGTGTGAAAAATACAGAATTGCCTTAGCAAAATGGCATTCCATTTTTACTGTATCTACTTTCTTATTTAAGTATATGTCACTTCTCTTTTATGCCCCTCAATAAGGTTTTGTTATTTTCTTCAGATCAGTCTCAGGCAGTTTCCTAAGTTTACTCTGGCACTTTAAACTTTTGCATCCATTGTGAATACTTTTTTTTCTGTTTTATTTTTGAAATTACTGTTCACTACAGAGCGGTTAACCTATAATTTGGGGTTCCATGGGCTTCTATTGAACTCCATTAAATGATTTAAAATTTTTTTCAAGTCAGAGAGATTGTAGTTTGTACCAGAAGAGGCTTATGATCCTGAAATTGTTAAGGAAAACTAGTTTGGGGAAAAACTATTGCTTTTATATTCTTACCCCATTATTTTAACGAAACATTTTATTAGTTCTAATACTTTCCAGTTAATTTTAGAGTGGTTTTCTAGAAAATAGTTATACTATTTGTAATTAAAGATAACTTCTGTTCTTTTTTTCTAATATTTATTGCTAGTATATCTTCTTATGTGTTTTATTACATTGGCTAAAATTTTCAAACTTTAATAGGAATGACATATGTTTCATAATTATGTATTTTATTGGATATTGACTTCAAAGAGATATTTATTCTACTATATTAAGGAATTATTCTTCCAATTTTATTTAAAAATTTTTACCTGAAATAAATGTTTTATTAAGTGCCCTTTGGTCATATCAACATAATTACAACTTTCTTCTTTTATTCCCTTTGTCCTGTCCATTTGAAAACTTTAAATCGAAAGATTTCCTGATGAAAAATTAACCTTACATTCATGGAATAAATATTATGTATCATGGTTTGTTCTTTCATTATATTTCTGGATTTGATTTAATATAAGTCTTAAGATATTGCTTATCAATATTTAATCGTAAGAGTGTTCAAGAGTTTTATTTTGTACTGTCTCTGTCAGCCTAGGGGTAAAAGGGTTATGTGAGTTCGGAGAAATGAATTGGCAGTCTTTCTACATGCAGTGGGATATCTTAACTAATATAGAAAGTATGTGTTGTTCAAGGTTGGTACTAACCAGAAGAAAACAACCTAAATGTTAAAGAAGTTCTTTGACAGTTATTTTAAATTCTTATATTACTTACTGTTACTATATTTCTCACATTGAAAAGTGGTAGAAATTACCAATGTATTGATATTTTCATTTTATAAAGTACATTTTTTTTTTTTTCAAAATCTCTTCAGTATCTGAACCGACAGTAACGAGAGGGAAGGAGGGAGGTGGGTAACAGGGAAAAGAGGGAAAGGGTCAAATCAAGGAATGTGTATAAAGGACCCATGGACAAAGCCAAAGTGGGGAAGGGTTGAGGGTGGGAAGTAGGGGTGGGTGGGGCAGGGGAAAGTGGTGGCTGGAAAATGGAGACAAATGTATTTGAACAATAAAAAAAAAATGTCTTCTGTATTTGTAGTTACAGCCCTTTTCTTACACTCCTACATTCTCATATCCCCATTCAAATTACTTAGTGGTTTGTTTCTTAAATTTATTTATTAATTCTCTTGTATATTTGTTTCTTTTTATGATTCATTATTTTATTCTTTTACTATTAATTCCTATCTTATCTTTATTTCAGCTCTTTTTCTGGCTCCTTGAACTAAAAGTTTAGTTATTATATTTAATTATTTCTTTTCTTTTTCCTCTTTTTCTCAGATGTAATTTGGGGTTCTTTTTTATTCTATTCTCTCTGTCCTTTCCAGAATCCGAGGCTCTGAGAGGCACAATGGCCTTGACAAGGGCCATCCTTTTGCCAGATGTCTAATTATTTCTTGTTTAATAATAAAAGCTGTCATGAATATAAATTATACTCTAAATCTCATCCTGGTTCAATATCATACACTCTGACATGTACTGTTCTTATTGTTGTTAATTTCTAAATAATTTACATTTATAATTTTATATTTGATTTAATATGAAAAGTATTTCACAATTTCCACTTAATTTTTTAAATTTGTTTCTCAATTTCCAGAATCATTGCACTTTTCAGAAAATATGTTTTATATAATTTCTACTTTTGAAATTAATTTTGTTGGTGGACTAGTTTATGATTAAATTTTTTATTATCCACGAAAGTTAGAAGGTATGCATACTTCTATGAATAAAAAGTTTTATATAAAAATGTATTGATTAAATTTAACAAATATTTTATATTTTTGTTTCCTTGATCTGTGAAAAGAGAGTATTTTAAAACTTTCCACTATGACTATTTTTGAAATTTTAGCACATTGTTTTATAAATTATGTTGTATTATTTAGCTCACATTTCTTTCATTATGGAATATATTTCCAATCACCTTTAATGCTTTTTAAGTCTTTTGTCCAAAGATAATATTATAACATTTTTTGTATTTTCCTGTTATCTTTGGCCACCTATTTATCTTTTACTCTTTTTTTGAAACTTTTACATCAGTGATTTGAAAAGTGTAATTTGAAAGAGTAATTATATTTTTATTCTAGTAACAGTTCCCAATGAATTTTGCTTGCCTTTGTAATGGCAAAAAATTAAGTAATACCTATCTATTCTCCTTATTGAATTTCTTAAGAAATATTTGCATTATGTTTCATAAACACACACATACATATATATTTCAAATCTTGAAGGGGTTTTTTTTTTTTAAATTTTTCAGTTGGCTAAGTCTTTTCTCAGGTAAATTTTCCTGGAGGGTATCTCAACTTATTTGAGAATTATCATCATTCACTGCCAAATAAATATTTTAATTAAATATCAAGTTCTTATATCCTGACTACTTTTTACTCTACATTTACTAGAGACAGTGACAGAATGTCAACTTGCATATATTCTATTGCATATTGCATATAAAAAGGGGGGGTTGCCAATTTAGTATATTTCTACTTTGTGTGTAGTTTTCCTTCCTGGATACTTGTAGAAATTATTTTTTTTATCTTTGGAATTTAAACAGTCAAGAGCTTTTATCTAGGTGTGGGTTCTCATTACTTTTGTGTAATACTTTGTATACAACTCGATCTCCAGGTGACAACTTAATAAGCCTCCTCAGCTTAGAAATGTTTTTATTCTTTTTATTATTACTTTTCCTTTTATTAATTGTTGTCCTGTTACAGTTGTGCCAGTTTTGCCCTGTTGCTGTCCTCTGCCCTGCCTTATTTTTCTTGACTGTTCATTATATTCTTGAACCTATCCAACAATTCTTTTATATTCTGTTACAATTTTAAATGTTATCATTTCTTTGAGTTCTTGGAGAATGTTTTACTCTAGTCCTGTAACTCACCAATTTAAGTTGTTTTGTTTTGTTTTTGAAGTATTCAACTGACTGTTCATGGTTTTCATTGAATTCTTGGTTACTTTGATAAAATACACATATCATAAAACTTACTATTTTCACTTTTTAAGCATGGAATTCAGCGGCATTAAGTTGTGTGTCCATTACCACTGTCCATCTCTAAAACTTATCCATCACCTAAACTGAAACTCCTCCCCAACTCCTGGCAACTTTTGTTCTACTTTTTATTTCTATGGGTTTTGCCAATTCTAGATTTTTCATACTATTATATGAAAAATATAATATATTTTATATATAATATAATTATATATTATAGAGTGGAGTCATATAATATTTGTCTTTTTGTTTCTGGTTGATTTTATTTAGCATGTTTTCAAGGTTCATCCAAGTTGTGGCATGTATTAAAATTTCATTTCTTTTCAAGGCAGAATGATACTTCATTTTATGTGTATACCACATTTTGTTTATTCATTTATTTGTTTGATTGTTGAGGAATTGCCATACTGTTTTTCACATTTTACATTTCTACCAATAATCCACAAGGATTTCAATATCTCCACATCTTTTCTGACACTTGTTACTTTCTGGGTTTTTTTAATAACAGCCATCCTAATGGGTGTGAAATGATATTTCATTGTGATTTTGATTTGTATTTCCTTAGAGATTATTGATGTTGAGTACCTTTTCATGTGCTTATTGGTACATTTGTACATCTTCTTTGGAAAAGTGTCCATTCCAGTCTTTTGCCCATTTTTAAATTGGATTATTTTTTATTATTGTTGTTGAGTTCTAAGAGTTCTTTATGTATTCTGTATATTAATACTTTATCTAATATACTATTTGCAAATATTTTCTCTCATTCCATGGATTACCTTTTCATTCTGTTTACAGTGTCCTTTGATGTGCAAAGTTTTAAATTTTGATGGAATCCAGTTTATCTAAATTTTTCTTTTGTTGCCTATACTTGGTGTCATATCCCAGGAAATCATCGCTAAATCCAGGACATTTGCTCTTTGTTTTTTTCTAAGAGTTTTAAAGTTTTATCTCTTTCATTTAGGTTCTAGATCCATTTTGAGTTAATTTTGTACATGGTTTAAAAATAAGAGTCTAACTTTATTCTATTGCAAATGAATATCCAGTTTTCCCAGCACCACTGCTAAAAAGATTATCTTTTCCCCATTGGATGGTTGATACCCTTGTCAAAAATCACTTGACCAGATATGCAAAGTTTTATGTCTGGGTTCTCTATTCTCTTCCATTGGTCTACGTGTCTGTCCTTATGCTGGTACCACATGGTTTTCATTACTGTGACTTTGTAGTAAGTTTTGAAATAAGGAAGTGTGAGTCTTTCAATTCTTTATCTTTATCGAGATTGTTTTGGCTATTTGGAGGCCCCTTGAGTTTCCATATGAATTTCAGGATAAGTTTTTCTATTTCTGCAAAAAATGCCACTGGAACTTTGATAAGGATTACATTGACTCTACAGATCACTTTGGGTTGTTTTGTCATCTTAACAGCATTAAGTCTTCTGATCCATGAACACAGGCTGTCTTTCAATTTACTTATGCCTTTAATTTCTTTCATCAATGTTTTGTGTGTTTTTTTTAAATTTATCTTTAGAGAAAGGGTAAGGAAGGGAAAAAGAGAGGGAGAGAAACATCAGTGTGTGGTTGCCTCTCATGTGCCCCCAAATGGGGACCTGTCCCACAACCAAGGCATGTGCCTTGACTGGGAATAGAACTGGCAACCCTTTCGTTCATAGGCTGGCGCTTAATCCACTGGGCCATGCCAGCCAGGGCAATGTTTTATATTTTTCAGTGTCATTTAATTTTTTAACTGACAAATAATGTCTTTCAACCCTAAGAATATTTTCCTGATTCTGAATTTTTCCTTCCATGTGCGTGAGGGCGTGCGTGCGTGTGTGCGTGTGTGTGTATGTGTGGCACCCTGCTGTTGTGTCAGAGATGGAATATCTTCATCATGGGTATAAATTAGAATTGTTTTATATTTCTTACATGAGTTTGTTTCAAGGGGAAATTTTTCTCAAATTCTTCAAATCAGCCTTCTTCCTATCTTCTGAAACATTTCCTTAGTATAGTGACTCAAAAGAGAAACAACTAAGTTTTTCAGCACTGTGTTTTACGGTAAGTTCTATCAAATATCCTTAAAGAAGACAGGACAATTTAGATGTACATAATGTAATTTTTTTCTTGGAAAAGCTGGAGACCCAGTAAGCATATCCAGAGTGGGGAAGAAACAGAAGCCAAAGGAAGATGGTCAGGTGTAGAACCTATCACTGTTGGGTCACTGTGTTAAAAACCTATCCCACCACCAACCTCAGATTTTTCTTCTCATGTTTTGGAATTCCAGGCTGGTAGGTCCTCCCCTCATCATGACCTCAGCAGCTCTAGTTTTTGCAGGAATTCCAAGTGTCTGGCATGCTCACTTGTTTTCCAGCAGTGAAAAACACTCTCCTTTATTAACCTAGTTCAGTTGTTTCTCTACCATTTTGGAAACAAAAAGAGGAGTTCGAATATGCAGACACAGACCACTATCTTCAACTAAAAATGTCACCTTTCTTCAAAACTTTGCAAAATTATAAAACAAAGCATAACAAAGCAAGTCAAAGGGTTATTTTGCCTTATCTAGCCCATTGGCCTTATTTCGCGAAGGAAAATCATTCTCAGAAAGATTGAATTATTTTCCCAAATATATATAAGTAGCCATTGGGAGTAAAAAATTTTTTAAACTCACAAAATTAAAATGTTTAAATCCAATGATTTTTCCCCCCTCCTACATTGCATAGCTTACCTAACTCACTGTGGGTATACGCATGCCACTGTCTTTGTTCCTTAACGGTTGAATACTTAAATGGAAGCAATCACTTTGTATATGTGCAAATGCATGAATACATATGCATTTGTATGAGTCTGTTATGTACAGATATCCTAGAATATTTTTCTCAACTATAAGAAAAGAAAATGATAATACCTATTCTGTAAGGTTATTACAGGAACTATATTATTTATTATATGTATTATATAGATGGGGATACTGAGTCAGAGGGCTGAAAGCCACTCTGCTGTATAAGTGTAGGAACCTGGATTTGAACTCAGGCACCATGGCCCCAATGTCCACACCCTCAATCGCAGTACTATAGGGTTTCCCACAAGTTTACTATTATATACAGTTTTAAGTTATAAACAAATCCAACTCACAGTTCACCACCCCAGACCCTCTGGCTTCTTCCAGAAAACAGTTCCCGGAGAGCATATGCCCTGACAAATTTTATCTTTGTGGTTTTTAGCAACTTCGGCTTGGAAATACTCCTCACAAAGAGGTAAAGAGGTAGCATCAGCATTTCACAGATGGGGTTAAGAGGTTAAGTGTCTTGCTTATTGCTTAAGAAGTTGGAGTGAAAGCCAAGAACACTTGGCTCCAACTGCCGAGTGGAAACCAGGAGACCACACTTCTCTATCCTTCTCAGTCATCTTCTGGTTTGGTTGGGAGTGTGGTTTTGCCATTAGTGTCACAGGGGAAAATGACATATTCTGAACACACTGCTTGATTCCTGGAGCAGAATGATTATAGGCTGTCATTACCAAGAGAAAGTTCTAAAAGCCTTTTCTAAATTTAAAACTAAGAGAGAAAAAAGTCTTCAGATCCTTTGTGCTTGAAAGAACCTGGATTTGTTCCATTTCAAGATACTATTCATTTAGGTACAGGAAGATTTGATGACAAAATTAAGAAAAATAGAGCAGAACAATTCTTTATTCCCTTGTCCTGTTGATTGAGAGATAATACCATGGGGTCTGAGTTCATGAGAAAGTTCCTTACTTCTCTGTGCCTATGTTTTTTCATTTGTAAAATGAATGTGCTGATAGTCTCTTCCTCATAGAACTGTTGGAAGAATTCACAATGACAGGCATATAGTAAGTGTCCTTGTTATTATTCTGGTTGTTGTTGGGGTTTTGACACACAGCTAAGGAATTACCTTAAATCCTCTGGGACACACCCCACTCAAATCATGGCATATCCAACAGTAAGTCAAAGAGTGAGTCCCCAGATCTTCCTGGCCCAGCTCTTCTGAAGTGCTTAGCATTTGGCTGCTCTGTCTCTATATAGACGCTTGTAGGTAGAAAATACTACTGCAGCATGAGGCTGCATACAAATTAGTGTTTCCTTTGTCTGATGGTTCTAGAGAGACCTCTTCCAAAGAGGAGTGCTCAGGCAACATCTCAAGAGGAAATTGTCTGAGGGCTCCTCATATTGAGTCTCAATGATGATAAAAAGAACTATCTTGAAACAATTCAGCACATCTGTGAACAAAGTGATTTACAAGAATAGTATGGCCCAGTGCTTCTCACACTCTTCTCTGGATTACCCCAGTAGTAGGAGAAAGTAAAAATGTACCTCTGGGGTCCTAGGGTAGAGTTTGAAGTGGTTTATCGAAAGCAAGAAAGTTCTTCAACACCCTTTCCTCTTAAAAATGCATGTGCATTTGTATTCTATTCCATAATGTTCAATTTTATAGAAAAATCATGTTGAGTTCTTTCTCAAAATTTGGAGTACAATTTATACTCCAGAAAATAAATTAAAAAGTAAATAAGTAAGTAAGTAAGTAAATAAACACAGATATGTACATTGCGTATGTGTCCTGTGTCTTTGTGTATAGTACACTGTCCTATACCTAGGCACATGCGCATTACTGCACTCCTCTGAATCTGTTTTGTCACATGTACAATGAAGACAATAATGTCCACCATAGGGTGTTCTTGGGAGGTTTTTGTGGATTAATGCATAAAAACTGCCCAGCAGAGACCCTGGCACAGTATAGAGACTCAGGAAATGTTACTTCCCTTCCTCATCTACTATCCCTCATGTAGAAAATACACTTAAGGGATAAAAACTGACAGAGCAACGTTCAGAAATGTTCTTGTCTGGATGAAGCCAGCAAGGCAAACTTCAGAAGTAGTCAGCAGAACCAAAAAAACTTAGGTAGAGTTCTTATATCTGAAGCGAGACAGCCAAAACTAAGAGATTTTCTGTGACCCAACGAAAAACAGCCCTGCTATTGGTCACTATCAGGCAGCTCTGCAATGGAAGCACCTTGCCTGTCTGTCTCCTGACTTAGGCAGGGTGGCACTTGAACCTTAGACTTAGCACTGCCTCCTCGTAAACTGTAAGTTCAGCCTGAGCTACTCACCTTCAACAATTTTTAAAAAATTAATAAGTATTTGAGTGTAACAAAAGTGTACACAGGGTAATAAATAGTCATCATCCACCACGATGCTAATGAAATAAAATGTTACAGGTATTGGCATGTCCTGTGTATACTTTCCTTCCTCTTTCCTCATTAAAGATAATCACAATCCTGAATTGGGGAATTATCATTTTAATAGATGTTATATATTTTTATACACTCATGACCAATATATTTTTTAAGTTAAATTTTATAATGAATGGTCATATTGTACATTTCTTGAACTTGTTTTTTATGCTTAACATTATATTTCTGACACTTTTTTGATGTAGATACAGGCATCTATGTTTGGTTCATTTAAACTGATGCATACTTTTCTATTGCATCAGGTTTTGTATTTTAATAATGTCCCATCAGGTACTTATTTGCTCTGTTATTCATAGACAGTTAATTTGTTTCTAACTTTTTGCTTTTTCAAACAAAGTTTCAGTGTACATTCTCATATCTGTCTCCTGGGGCAGGAGGTCAGAAGCCAAAAATTTCTTTATGATATGCAACTAGGGATTGAATTGCTAGGTCTTACAATATGTGATTATGTAACTTCACTGGGTATGATTTAATTGATCTCCAATTTACACTCCCACTCGTGATTTACAGGAGTTCTCAACGCCCCAAGTTCTAATGTCTTATATGATCCCCCGACTCTCTTCAAAGAGACTGTGTCTAAATGTGACCTATGCATTCGATTGTCTAGTATGGACCTAGTGTACTCCTGCCTACTCCCATCTGCAGCCCAACATGGCTCTAACGGGAGACAGGGAAGTCTTTTGGAGGGAACTACAGCATCTGCCAGCCTCTACTAAAAAGGTGTGATCTGATCAAAACAGATTGTCTCTCCTAGGGCTGTCTACTTCCAGCTTCCACCCAATCTCTGACTCCACAATCTCTGTTGCACAGGACTGGGCAGATTTCCACTCTGTCCTATGCCCCACCAAACATTCATTGTTGTCAGTAGTACTGGGCTCCACTGAATCAACCTGAACATTTTAGACACCACCGACACCAGGAGAGACTCAGTCCCTTTTGAACTAAGAGGAGTATGAAACTGAAGGTTCTCATGGAAGGAAGGTATATATTTGGGCAACTCTGAATATACAGCCCACTTCCTACCACTCCCATCTCCTGCAAAATATGGTTCAACTGGGAAAAAAGGTTAGTGATGGGGAATATCTTCCAGGGATTTGTTTCAAAAGCCAAACGGTGCCATAGGAAATGCATGGTAAAAAAACAAAACAAAACAAAACACACAACACTGTATGTTGAATGAGTAACCAAACAAAATAGAATTGCATGAAGAGAAGTTTGGGCAAATTCATCATGTTGTCCTCTGATTAAACCGTAACTCCTGTTCTTTATGCTGGTTTAGGCTGCAGCCTTTGGAAATTAGTTGATGGGCTCCTCTTAGGGAACTTCAGTTACCAGTCTGCATTTGACCCTGTGTCACATCATGAACTACTCCTATCTGCCAAGTGTGACTTCTCCACTTCCCAGCTGACGTCCGGGTTCTGTTTCTACTCACTCTTTGGTCCCCAAATACACTCTGAGGTACCATTCTGAGCTGGAAGGGAGCTGGTAGATCTTATAGTTCCATATGTTCATTTTACATTTGAGAAATCCAAAGCTGAAATGCCTAGGAAGTGGCAAAACTAAAGTGGCAGGATGAAATTCCAAGCCTATCTTCCTCCAAGGTCCATGTGCCTTTGAATGGCACTGAAGTCTTGAAAAGAACAAGATTACCTTAAGACTGTAAGTGGAAGGATGAGGGCGGGGGAGGGGGGATTTGATTAAGTTCTGGGGCACTCCAATTTTTAGAGTGCTGAAAGGGAAGGCAAAGCCTACACAGAAATAAGAGAAAGAACAACTGATGAGGGAGTTGGAGAGAATATCCTATAATGAAAATCCAAAAAAGAAAGCATTGTAAATTGTGGGAAAGGTTAACCGTGTCTAGTGCTCTAAGGTGAAGGAGGAAAGTGACCAGTGGATTGTCAAAGGGGAGATCGCTGAGGACCTGGACAGAGGCAGTTTCAGCAGAGTTGTGGAGACAAAAGGCAGAGCCGAATCGGTGGAAAGGTGAGGAATTCCAATTTTTAAATGAGGGGTAGAGACATTTTTGGCCCATTGTCTAACAAAAAGCACCCCAAACCAGGAGAATGTGAATCTAAACCACAAATTCCATTGTTGAGGAAACTAAGAAATAATTAAACCATAAAAACACTATATATGGGAACAGAAAGAAGAATGGCAAATGATGTAAGCAGTGTGGCAAATAGTGTAAGCAATGTGGAGTGGCAAATGATATAAGCAGTGGGGAGAAAAGTCAAATATAATCTTGCAGAAGAAGGTACTGAGAAGGTGCCTTGAAACATTGCAGAATCCTGGAAAGCTCAAAATCAGGAACTGTCAGATACTGTAAAAGTCAAGGAAGGGCTATGTAATGAAAACTGCAATATTGTTTAAAAATTTATCTGAGGAAGCTATTCAATCTTTAGAAACCACTCACCTCCACTACATTCTGAAAATGACACTTTCTATAGCTCCGGCAGGGAAGAGAAGTCTATTCTTTGGCAAAATTAAACAAGAATGGTTTCACAGTCAGATGCCAGGCATGGAAGATTGTGGAGCCATCTGCATCGCAAATGTTGCTACTTCCAGTTCTCCCCTTCTCGTTCCACAGTTAACACCCAAGGAAAGAGTTTAAAAACCACTTCTCTGTAGAAATAAATATCTCAGAGAAGGTAAAGACTTACATGTGCTCATATTTAAGGGTCCTCAACAAAACAGAGGGTCCTCAACAAAAGAGGCTGTTGACAAAAGCTGGGCACCCACCAACTGGCATGCCCACTATGAAGCGCAGAGTTTCTAACAAGTCATATAGTCTTGCTCATTCACTATGAAATGTAGCCAAAGATCACTCCACATTTTTCAATTACTTTTTCAAGAAGCTTTGAAGAGGAGTGCAAATAAATTGGTCAATAGCTGGAGGGAAATGTGGGGTCACAGAGGATTAATATTTTTTTTTTCAAAGTAGAAATACTTCAGTATATTTATGTGCTGGTAATCAGCCAGTAGTATTTTTCTTCCTGATTTGAGACATATGTGCAGTCACAAACATTTAGAAAAAGACTTTACATTTTGCCTGCTTCTAGTTAGGATGTGAAAATCTTCGTTTCCATGGTCAACCAGAAAGACCCAGACAAAATAGAATTCATATGTTTCTGTGGAGCTAGCGAACACACAGGAAGCTCTGATGAACTGAATTAAAGGGAAACAAGCCCTTTAGAGCTGAGCAGAGATCTGCAGAAGCTTCCGTGCTTGGGGGTGGATGCCTCATCTCAATGTGGGCAATTGGAAAAGTAGGTCAGCTATGGACAGAGACTCTGCAAGGAGGAGGAAAATCCAGCTGAACCTTAGGCAATGCTGAGTGCCAGGGAGATGGATTAAATGAAAATGAAATCCCCAAATGAAAAAAGAAATCTATCAGCCTGACAGCTCTCCTGCCTCTCTCACACCTCTTTTCTGCACTTCCTTTCCAAGGAAGTAGCCTGGAGAAGTTGCTGAAAAGTAGAGAGGAATTGCATAACCATGTGAATTCTTGCATTGCTTGGGTTCTGCAGTCCTACCAGGGTAAAATCTAAATGTCAAGCAAAAATATATGATGCTGCACCTAACCACCTCCAGCTCAAATACTAGAATGACCACAAGGGCAGGAAAGAGCAAAAGGGTGGGAGTTGTATTAATAACAGGGAACATACTCTAATTAAAGCTGTGGCCCAGACTAAGATCAACCTAACTCAAGGAGGATCTAAATAATCAGTCCCTCATGATAAAAAGCTTACACTCTGCAGTAAGTAAACAAAGCAAATCAATATTATACCTAAGTCTCCACTGCTTTTTCCCTACAGAATGTCTGAAATACACATTAAGAGATTATAAGACATGGGAAAAGGCAGGATAATGTGACCCATAATCAAGAAAAAAATACAGCAATGGAAGGAAACCACAGATGACTTAATTATTGGAAGTAGCAGACAGAGACTTTAAAGCAACTGTTATGAACATTTTAAAGACTTAACAGAAAAAGGTGAATATAATGTAGGAAGACATGGGAAGTCAGAAAAAAAAAACACTCAAAGAACCAAGTGAAAACCATGGAACTAAAAAATACAGTGTCTGCAGAAAAGGGATTAATGAACTTAAAAAGTTAATATAAATTATCTAAACTGAAAGAGAGAAAAGATTGGGAGGTGTTGAGAATGAGCCAGATCTATAATTTGTGGGTTAATATCAAGTGGTCAAATGTATGTGTAATTGGAATATCAAAAATGGTATTCTACACACAGAGCCAAGAAGCTTCAAGAATCCCTTGCTGGACAAATGCAATGAAAGCATCACCTAAGTACATCGTATTCATATTTCTGAAAACCAGAATAAAGAGATAATCTTAAAATCAGACAGAGGGGAAGCAGAAAAGACATACTACAAACAGAGGAACAACAATGAATATCACTTATTTTTCATCAAAAAAGAAAGCATGAAATCCAGAAGACAAAAGGTTAATAGCTTTAGGAAGTAAAGTCAAATTAGAACTTTATATCCAGTGAAAATATCCTTAAAACTGAAGGCAAGATGAAATATTTTCAGAGGGGGGAAAAAAACCTTAAAAAAATCATCACCCACAAATCTGCACTACTAAGTAATAATTGCTAAAGGAATCCATGCTGTAGGAAAATGTTACCAGGTGTAAATTAGATCTACAAAAAGGAAAGGTAACGGAAATGATATTTTCTTAATTTCACAAAATGACAAATAATAACACCATTAGAAGGTTTATTACATGCATAGAAGGAAAAATATATGAGCACAAAAGATGAAAAGGGATTATGTGGAAGTATAATATTAAAGCTTTCTTCCATTATATGAGAAGTGTTATAATATTAACTTATGGTAGCCTATGATAAAATAAGGATGACTATTGCAATCCAAAAAGAAGCTGTTAAAATGGAACCACAGAGAGGACGTTACTATAGATTCTACAGATAATAAAAGACAATAAAGGGATATTATGAATAACTTTATAGAGATAATTCAACAATTACAAAGAAAATAAATATCTTTGCATGTTACTGTATGTAAGTTATACCTCACTTAAAAATATATAGAAAATGATCATTGGTTCAATATATATCTTCATGTCATTAATCATGTTTGCCCATTAATGGATGAAAGCTCCAAAGAGGCTCTGACTTACATACATTATAAACAAATGATTGCAGTTGGTTGTGGAATTTCATGGATCCAAAAGTAGCAGCGAAGTGTCTTTAATTAATCTTATGTTTTTCTGTTTTGTTTCACTTCATGTTTTTGTAGTTAACACTAGAATCATAAGGTCGTCTGGAAATGCGAATGCAGCATTAGTGGTGATAGTGATGTGTTTGCTATATAAGTTGAGGCTGCAAAGGCAGCAACTGCAGGATATTTGAGAAAAGTCCAGTTCCACAGCTCTTTTATTGGAGGCAAGAAGTCAACAATGCAAAGCTAATGTTGAGTTATCAGGGGTGGGTTATCAGGGGTGAGTTATCAGGGGGTGGAAGCTGTTTTGCAGCAGGAGCATCACTGGGATACTTGGGAAAAACGCTTTTTGAACAGCTTCTTGACGTGTTCATGTGTGTTCATCCTTCCATGTTTTCATCAGTAAATATCAAAATGTCACAACACAGCTGGAATTCTAAAAAATAATCTTCATGAAGTGTAGAAAAATTCCCAGGGCCAACGAAAAGTCCAGCAGACAGTGTCCCACTTCGCCCCACCCGCTATCCCTGGAAGCCAGAGCAGTACTGGGCGCACAATGCATGCTCAATAAACAGTTGCGGACATGAATGTGTGGACTGATGAATGTGCCCAGACTGGGATCGTTCACTTAACAACATATCACCTACTCTAGCCCCATAATTAAGTGCTGCAGGGGTTGCAAAAGGAGCACAAGACATGTGTCCTGAGAACTCTCAACTTCTACATGAGAACACTTGCAGACATGCGAAACCACCAAGCAAAACAGGAGACTCTTTAATAGCAGCCTGTCGTCGTAGGATTCCCGGCCTCTCTCATTTCCCAGGAAGATAACATTTCATTTGGTAATAACCAAGTCCTCAGAGAGGTTCTTATCAACCCATTTAACAGAGCTCTTTCCAATTTCCTTCCATTTCTAAGAGAGCATAAAAAAAAAGTCCCTTATTAATAGTTGTATTGTCCCAGAATTAAAACAGCCCACCATTCCCATGAAACCATCTGTTTTGTTTGCTTTGATGTCGTGGGTGCATAGAGAAGGGGCAAGGAGTGGGGAGGTGGGGCTAGAAGTCATTTGCTCTTTGGAGAAGTAACGGTGATATCTGGGAGGTTGTGATCACTGCTTGGGACTAGTGAGTTTATATCTTGCCACACACACAGCAGCAAGGATAAGGACAGTTTGCAAAAGAGCCTTTGCTTGTTCTGGTACCAAAAAAAATTTTAAAACTAAAGAAAATAACTTGTAAAGAAAAGGAAATAGGCTTAGAGAAAACACCCCAGTTCCCAGACTTTATTTGGCAGGGAAAGAAAACAGTGAAGCCAAGGAACCTTTCCCATTCCCCGAATATGCCTTTTTTAACCCTCTTTTTAAAGCTTCAGTCTTAATGCAATATTCCAATTTTAGTGCTACCAATATGTCCCAAACCTCACTAGTCCATGACCTAAGAGTAAGACCACATTGACTTTTTTTTCACATTTACTTTTAATGTCCAATCCCCTCCGCACTAATCATCAGAAATTAGCTCCCTCATCCATAGTGTTTTCCAGTCGTTCTGAAGGTTCTCTGGTGCCACTCCTGTGTGGCCAAGAGCAAACCTTGATTTTCCTATCCCAGCCTCACCCCCGTGCCACCACATCACTGCCATTTCCCTCATGAAATTGCTGGCCTGCACGACAAAGCTGGCCCCTGCCAGATGAAGGCCAGTGCCACCCTCTGCCCCCGAGTGGTGGCCTTTGGTGGAGGACACTGTTCTCATTGTTCCCCTTGCTTCTAATGCACAGATATATGCCCATTTTCAGTACCAAACAACAGAATTGAAATCAAAACAATGCCCTGTGATGGGATTTATTGAAATATTGAGGTAACATAAAGAAGTACAACATAGAGAATAATATATTACTGCCACATGAGCACAGACTTCAGGTCAGTTACCAGGTCAGTTCCTGCCCGGTCTCCCTCCACTTGGCCAAGTGAAACTAACCGCTGCCCCCAAGGTTGACCTCTTCTCAGGATGATTAACAGTGGAGACGTCTGTTCCCTCTCACTTCTTCAGTATATATTTGTTGAATGTCTAGAATGGTCCAGGCACTGGGGCAGACACAGAAGATACAGACACAGGAGATATAGTGGAGACCGAAACAGACATGGCCCAGGTCTCAATGAGTTTAAAGTCTGGAAGTAGGAGGGGAAAAAGAAGCTACACAGATAATTGCATAATTAAATGTTATAAAAAAATTCCCACGTGCTATGAAGCACAAGTTGGGGGTTCCATGAGGAATTCTAACTGAGGGAGCTAATTTGAATTGGGGAAGTCAAATAAGGCAACTTTGAGCAATAGACACGTAAGTTGGGACTGAAGGCTGGGTAAGAATTTGCCTAGTAAAGAGCTAGGCAAAGAATCTCCTCAGTCCCCAGACAGCAGCGATGGCAGATGGGACAGGTCTGTTGGAGAAGGAGCTCGGGGAAACCAATGGGGCTCAAGTGAAGGGCATGGGGGCAGAGTGGCGCCAGATGGGACTGTCAGAGAGGCTCCAGAAGGCCAGTGCAAGGACTGGGGATTTCATCCGTACTGTAATTGACTGCTGTTGAAGGGTTTTGAGCAGAGGAGTGAATGGAATGTTTTGGCCAATATTTTAAGAACCTTCTGGCAGCCATGTGGAGAATGAATGGAAGAGGGGCAAGAAGGCAGTCAGAAGATACCAGGGGACTTGCCCAGTGGTCTAAGCAAGAGGTGATGGTGGCTCAGACCATGGTGTTGGCAGAAAAGATGGAGACGTGCCAGAGCTTAGAGCAAAACTAATGGAATTTGTTGATAGATCATGCTGGGGAGAGAGAAGGGCCAAGGTAGAGCGTCAAGGAAGGCTTCCAGTTTTTGACGGGCAGCTGGGCATGTGGTCTGATATCTGGGTACTAGTAAGACAATCCAACAGTAGTCTGTACATTTTCCAAAGTCTGAATTGCCTGGCCTTCACTATTCCACCTGAGAAGCATAAGTAGCCCAGGCCAGGGATAGGCTCAGGTCAACCCCTTTTCAGTCTTGTAAACGCTCTAACAGCCTAGATTCACCCATGGCTACCCCATTAAAGTGTTTAAACAAAAGGTTAGTTTTGCATTAGACATCCTCCCAAAGCAATTGCCAGAATAGACCAGTAATAAATTTTATTCCTTCCTTCCTTCCTTCATTCATTCAAAAGGGAAACAGTTTATTACAGTGATCGAAAGCAGGGCTTCTAGATTCAAATCCCACCTCTGTCACTTAGTAGTTAAGCGGCTTTAGGAAAGTTCCTTAGCCTCTCTGTGACTCAGTTTCCTTCTCTCTGAAATGGAAATAACAGTGTTATCTATTGAAAAGAGCTGTTATAAAGCATAAGTAAATTAATTGTGTGTGGTATATTTTGAACAAAGCTTGATACACTTTAAGCACTCAGACGGTGTTAGAAATTGCTACTGCTCTCCACTAACTCTAGTGTTAACCAAAAACTTCCCACTTCCCCAGCACTGTTGTTGGCTAGGAGGCTACTTAGTAAAGTAGAAAACCTTTCTGAGTTAGACACATTTGAATTCAAGTCTGATTTTTTGCCTAACCTCTCTGGACCCATTGTTTCACTACTGTGAGAGCAATATACCCATATTGAGTGGTTATTGTGAAGACAAAAACAAATCTTTGTGCAGGGCCTTGTATATAGTGTAGCTTAATAAATGTAAGGTTCTTTCTCCACTCAAAAGAAGCTTCCCTTCCTAACTTAAATAGTGCACCTCAAACTTTTCATAGGTTTACAGTTTATGAATAAGGCTAATGTTTTTACAGAAATTACACTTTCTTGCTCTCTTGGCACAGTATAGGACTATTTAAAAGACAGGAACACATCGTACATCCCAGAGAGAATGGTCCACAAAGATTCCATTTGATCCTCAGACCATTCATGTTCCCCACTTTCAGTCGTACCCTTTCCTAATGCCATAACCCACTTCCTCTTCCTGCCCCAAGGTCACCTTGAGCAACCAGAGTAGGAAAACACAGGCACCAGCCCACAGAAAACACTCTTGGTTGTCCTGGAAAGCATAGATTGCCTAGACTTTTGTTTTCAAAGCTGACTACACCGTTTCCTTTGGCACAACTGTGCGGGTGGCCGAGCTTGCTCGGACGCCTGCCCCTCCCACCTGTGGTCCTTGTGGTGGCCTTGCCCTGGCTTCTTGGTACTCGCCTCTTTCTGGTTCACAAGAGCCATTTGCCTCTTGATACAAAGATGCCTAAGTTGCTGAGTGTCCCCTCAGGAACAGTTGCATTTTAAGGCCCATTTCTAATGTAGAATGAAAACTTTGTCCTGTTAATGAAATGGAAGACTTTCGTGAGCAGATGGAGATTCCTGAAGAAGGGTCCTTCCCCTCAGTCCTTGGAATCTCTCATTGTATGCTGTGGCTGGCCCTGAAAGAATAATGTACTACAAAGGCTTTCCCTCTGATAGACTTTTGGGGGACCATTGGAGCGATACAAGCTATCCACAGAGATAAGAAAAAGACTAATGCCTAGGAGTCTAACAGCACATTAAAAAAAATGCTTTAATATGACTAATGAGGTGTTTTTGGATTTCAGAGAACAGATTCGCCAAGGCCTTGAAGAACTCCAGAAGGTCCTGCCAGGAGGAGACACTTACATGCATGAAGGATTTGAAAGGGTAATTTTAAAACAACTTTCTATTCCAAATGTAAAGCATGACATGCAAACATCAGCATAAAGATGGCTGATGAGATAAGGCACATGTATTAAGGGAACTGCGCAACACCCAACGGCAAGAGAGTAAAAAAAATTCCCATGAACTTGTACACAGATAACACTCTCCAAAAGAACTGAAGAAATCTCGTTGCTCCTCCCCTGACTCCGATGAAAGGTTTGCCAGCGAATGCTTGGCTGACACTCGAGAGTCATCCCACATGGATGTCCTTTCCATTCCCAAGGTCACCTTTTCTACAGGTTGCTTCAGTGGTTGAGACAGAATTTCAATGACTTCGATGTTAAGGAAAACAAGTCCCCGTCTATGAGATTCATATTCACAAATAACGTTAGTTACATGTCAGGGTGACTTTAGATGAATGTCACCCATTGATATTTGCCTGAAGTCTGGGTGGATTACAGGAAGAATCCAGACTGAGCCATGGCTGCATATCCAGCACCAGAGCCCACTGCCCAGTGTGGCATTTGGAGCAGCAAACAGTGGCTGTATGTCTAATGGCTCTTTCATGTGTTTTTCAGGCCAGTGAGCAGATTTATTATGAAAACAGTCAAGGTAAGACTATATTATGAATTGTCATTATGAATTATTTAACTTTCCTTCTGTGTGTGTTTCTGAAAAAAATGCCTCGGTAATTTCATGTTTTAAAAGACATATTTGGTATTGCCTATAATCCTTGGACACACTTCATCCTGAAGAAGGAATGCATAGAAAGATGACATGCACCAGGTCCGATTCTACTATCCTATTGATGTCAAGAAAAGTGGTATGAAAGTAACTGGATCCCACTGTGGGCTACAGTCTGCAATACCTGTAAACAATTTTGCATGTTGAATTTAGTAAATACTCGATGGATTAGTAAAGTCTTGGATTTTTATGTCAAATTCAATTTTCTTTCTCTGGTCTCAGCCCTGTCATTTCTGTGATTGTATTTGATATTAAAAGTAAGATATCAGTTTGGTTTAAATTTTCCTTCATTTAAATGAAAAAGTGCAAAAAAAAGTGTACTTAGTAGAGTGCCTAGCACATAGTACTAATATTTATTATTATTACTATTTTAGCTATTACTGTTACTATAGTATCTTTTATGGCTAGCATTTCTTTATCTGAGGCAAATCTCTTTGAAAAGATTTAATATTGCAGTGGAGATTTTCCTCCCAGGCCTGTAGAGGTGTCCACTTCTGATTTTACTCCAAAGTACAACAAATAAAATAGATCCAGTATCAGCACCACCACTTGTTAATATATGTACATCAACCATCAACGAGAATCCTAAAAATCGCTGGAAGAATTCTGGCAGGCTTTGCCAACTACTATAATTTAGTCAGCGTGTAAATTATGATGACATGTACTCTCTGCCCACCTCTTCAAGGGGTGGTGCATGTGCTCACCTGCAGCATGTGAGGAGGGCCCCTGAACAGGCCAGGTGGCAGAGTGCGTTCTTCCCAGGCCTGGGTGACCATCGCACGGTCCGTTCCTAGAAATAGGAGAAATTTGATGCACTGAAGCTACTCCAACCTATCAGTCCAGAAACCGTTTCTCCAGGTTTGGCCAATTTTTGGCCAAAACCCCCAAACAAAGCCTGCTCCCCCCTAGAGTCTGCCTTCTTCATGCTGGAATTGCTGCCAGTCCCAAAAGAAAAGCTGTTGATTTTCATCATATTGGACCTGGGGTGGTTGAGCTTACAAGAGATGGACTCTCAGGGCTGAGAGAGGGCCTCCCTTGGTGTGGCAGGCTGGACTGAGTGGGTCTGTATTGTGTTGAGCAGGATACAGGACAGCCAGCGTCATCATTGCTCTGACTGATGGAGAACTCCATGAAGATCTCTTTTTCTATTCAGAGAGGGAGGTAAGCAACAGTCTGGCCTGTGTCTGTCTAAAAAGACATGGAAAAGGGCTTCTTCCTTCTGAAACGGGCTGCAATCTTTCTTACTTGGCTAAAGTGAGAGTTGTTCTTGGTAAAAACCCCTGGATAAAATTGTGTCTTATATGTAAAATAATAATAACAATAATTTATTTTTTAAAGTGAATCTCCATGGGGGAGTGGGGGCTGGATGGAGGGGCGCAAAGTTGGGGGGGGGTGGAAATAAGGAACATCTGTAATAGTGTCAACAATAAAAAAAATGACTTTTCATGTCTTATATATGGTAGATATTTTTCCCTTTCAAAATATTTCTATATTACTCTTATGTTTTGGGGGGCAGGAATAAAAAATATCTACTATACCTTTATTAAAACACTATATTGATGCAGCAGTTTTTAAAAACTATATATAATTTTAAGCAAAAACATTTTAAAATGAATTTTCCCACATATTTTCTACTCAAAACAGCAGGGGAAAGAATTTCTTAAAATATGTAAGAGCCAATCTTGGCAGAACGCATTAATCATTGAGATTCTCACTCTAAGAACCAAAGTTGAACATTAATTGGTGGCAAAGTAAATTGTAATCTCTCCTTCGATATTTCTTTTTTCCTTTACTTTGTGTTCTCTTCAAATACCTCTCAACGCAAATGGAAGAATTCTTTCTAGGTGAAACTTTCAGTTTGTATAAAGAGATTCAGAAAAAAAAAAGGTTTATTCAAAAATTAATAAGTAGTATTTATATTTCGGAAATCCTTTCTGTTCAAGTTTTAGATGTAGGAGCCATATGTATAAATGGGCCCAAGGAAACCAGTTAACCATGGGAATGTATTAAAGGCTTTTTCAGGCCAATTTAGGAAAAAAATGCAATAAGGAAAAAGGCAGTAAGGGAGGGAGATTCTGGTCTCTTGGGGAGGAGTTAATTGGAGCATTACACTTACCTCAAGCTCTTGACTACTATTTAATTTAAACTTAGATCCCTAGGCAAGCAAGAAGTATATATTCATTCATTCATTCACTCAGTGTTAACTGAGAGATAGGCATGTGCTGGGCACTTTGTTAGACACTGGGGACACAGGTCAGTAAGACACAGCTGCTGTCCTCCTGGGCCTTATCGTGTAATAATGAGCAGCTTGTTGAAGACTCTGCTGACAAAGGGCATGAGAAAATTATGTAGGTGAACACGTTACTTCGCCTTACCACTAACTAGTATAAAGGATAATTCGTAGTAGGAAACACGCAAGTAAATATGACAGGCACGCCCTGAGCATTTGGGAAATAATTTCTATACTCTAAAGCTAAAACTATGTAATGGGAATGCAAAATCACTCATCTAGGTGCCAAACAACAGTCAAATAGAATAAAAACCCTAATAAGGAAATAACTGAATATAAAATAAATGATAGTTGTGAGATACTTAAAATAGGGATTCGTAGAAAAGAATTTTAAGTATGGCACATACAAACTTGGAAAAATATTCAGCGTGCCAATGCCAATAGAAAGAGGGTTTTTGAACAAGAAAGATAAAACTCAAGATATATAAAGAAAATCAACTTTTCCAGTTTTGATAACTCTATATAAAGCCCAACTGGAAGAAAAGTGTCACAGAAGTTGTTGTAGGTAAGGCTGGGGCTAGACTGTGTCTAAAAGTTTGTTTTATCCTGAAAGCTTCAAGAAATATTTCTAACATGAAGGAAAAAAGGTATATGTTCCTGTCCCTTCTAAAATTCAGTAGTAGTCACAAGTGGGTTTGAGTACTAACAGAGGATGAAAAACAAAAATTTCAAATTAATGTGCACATATTGAGTGTGTTCTATTTGTTTACTATCAATTATTTATTAATTACTGTATATACTAAGGATTATTGCTTTCTATTCTGAAGCACAGAAGAATCTGGAAATCAGTTATCAAAGCCTTTCATAAATCAAATATTAAAATCAAGCCAAAACCTGGATGTTTTTTTCATGTTGCCTTCTCAATACTTAATTGTAGAAAAGATCTTGGGTTCACCTACTCAAATATGAGCCAAAATTCTCATACCATTAAGCCAGTGTATTCTATGGCAATGAAAAATGGCTTTATCCACAAAGGGCACTGACAGTTACAAGTATCTGCATCGCCCTAGACCTTGTGTGAGGAGCTCTGCATTTATTATCTATTTAATCACCAGAATACTTTACAGAGCAAAGCTAGGTGTCAAATCCAGGTATATTGATTTCCAAAGGCCATGACCTTTCTATTATATCATGCTGCTATCACAGAGGAAGAAAAAACATGCTAAAAAAAATTCATCAGAGAAATAGAAAAGGTAGGCATTTCCCCAGAATATTTAACATGACTTGCCTTTGCCTACACTTTCCCTTTCCTCCCTTTGTCTTTCAAAAACTGTTTCTGTGGCCCTTTCTCAACACTTCCCATTAGACTAATCTCCATTCATGTTTGTCATGCATTACACTAGAGTGGGACAGTCACTGGAGTACAAGCTCTTTGGCGACAGAGATTACCTTCTTCATTGTGGTACCTGGTACATAGGAAGTGCTCAGTAAATATCTGATCATTGCAGTTAGCCTGCTATTGCAAAAGGAGTATGCTTGCCACTGCTCTCTCTTTAATGTCTTTTCTTCCATTGCACTAGGCTAACAGATCCCGAGACCTTGGTGCAATTGTTTATTGTGTTGGCGTGAAGGACTTCAATGAAACACAGGTATGATTATGGATTTCCTTTGTTTGGGGGGCATAAAAGCTTGTGAATGATTCAGTGCAGAGGGTGGATCGGCAACATACATACCCGCTAGAAATGCTAAGCAGGAAGGGAATTATTGGATGAGTAAGGGCTGTGAAGCCATTTGCTGATGCACTTTGGGGCCCTTAACACAGGCCGTCCAGGCAGCATCTTTCTTGGTAGATGCTAAACTGCCAAGGTGTCCAAACAGCTCTGAATTAACTTGGAAAACTTGTTGGTTGTTTTTTCCTTTTTAATTTAATGTGATGAATCTTACATTTTTAATTTAAATGGCAAGCATCCCTTTTCTCACATGAAACATACAGTGCATTTTCAATACAGAAAAAAAAGGGAAATTGGCAAGTGGACAAAAAGGTATGTATAAGAATATATAAGCAAATGTGAAAATTTCCTAACAACCTAAAAGAATGTTACTAAGTGTAGTTTGTCATTTCTTTTTGTCCTAATAGCATGGGACAGTGCTCATGATATGTTGTTAAGGGAATAACATTGGATTACAGAACACTGGGACTAATATGAGTCCACTTTTTAAACAAATGTGTGGATATTGCATGGAAAAACTATGAAAGAATATATATATCAAATTAAAAATAATAGAAATGTGTTAGATGCAAGGATGGATAGATAGATGAATACGTGTATTACAAGTAACTTTTAAAAAATTTATTCTAACAATTCTGGGTTTTCTGAAATTTCCCAATGACTATGTGTTATTTTTGCAACCAATAAAAATCCTGGCAATGGCTGTGACTGTGGAAATCACAGAAATGTCAGAGATTTGGGGGTAGAAAAGCTCACAGGGCAGCTTCTCCTTTCTCCAGTTTTCTGCTCCATAAAGCAGGAGCAGCCAAACCACCGGGGGGTCCTTTCCTTGCTGAGCAGGTTGGGTGAAGATAAGGGTCCCTATTCAGTGGCCTTACCCAACACCAAAGCTTGATTTTATTTTTAAAGTTGCTCTGAAAGGAAACTTGAGTTTGTTAGGTTCAAATACAGTTGCCAACAGAAATTTGGGTGAATGGGAGAAAAATGAGCCAATGGCCTGCCCCCAAATCCATAAATACATGAACCCAGGCCAAATGTTCATCTAGCTGGGCAATCTTACCTCTCTCCCAAGGAAGAAAAGTATTGAAACAAATGTAGAAACTGGAGCCAACCCTCCAGGCGTGCTCCAGATAGTCTGCTGGTAAGCTCATTATTACTGAGGGCTTTTCAGTGAGGCCCCTGAGCCAAGTCAAAGCCTTGTGTTCCCCTGGGTTCTAAAAGTAGGTGGAGTCCCCTGGACCCACTGGCTTCCCTCAGTTCCAAACATGACACATCTATGTGTGTTTGTGTGTTTGTTTTCAGCTGGCCCGGATTGCGGACAGTAAGGACCATGTATTTCCTGTAAATGATGGCTTTCAGGCTCTGCAAGGCATCATCCACTCAGTGAGTAGAGCCCCTCCTTTGAGACTACACATTCAGGCACTTTCTTCCCCTACCTGCTGTAAATACCACAATTCCTTCTTCTGAGACTGATGTGTTCCTGCGTGAGAGAACATTCCTTTGTATATCTTCGTATTCGTCATATTCCACTTCTGCCTCCTGCCTTTCACACCTGTTTCTTTTTCCTCCTCCTGTGCCAATTCTCCCCTACCAGGGAAAAGGGACAAGTGAAGGGAACCCTGCTCCGGCAGCCGGTCAAACTTCAGGCAGTCCCCAGTTCTCAGGCTGGAGAGACTGTGGCTGATGGTGTACACTTGACAGATGTCAGCTTTCCCAAGAAACTGGAATGCAAGCTGCCCTTAGAGAATTTGCAGGTTCAATTGACATCACTTGGCTACTGGGGGCACTTTCAGCCAGGGGTTCTCTCCTTTGGCTGCCTACTGAAGTCACCTAGAGCAGTTTTTAAGATCTTCCCAGGTGATTTTAATGGAACCCCTGCTTTAGACCTATAATCTCCAAATGTTAGGACTTCAGTGTTCTCTAGGATTTGCACAATCAGCCCTCCTTTCCATCCCGACCTGGTTTTTTAGCACCCCTTTCCTGTCAGTGAATAGGACACTGGATCTTCCAGGGCCTCTCTTTTCCACCTTCCACACACAGGCCAGGCCCTTGGTCCACCTGGCATATTGGATGACGCTGATCTTTAAAGCCTCACCCAGAAGCTCAGTGTGTGTGCTGTACCTGTAATAAAGTCCAGAGACACCGCAGCTTCTGCCTTTAAGTTCTGGGTCCAGGCAGACAGCCAGTGGTTTTTCCAGCAGGAGCTCATGAGACTCAAGACCCGGGGTCTAGGATGCAAATTCAGAGCTCTGAGGATCGCTGTCCTCTTAAGATGTCAAGGGTGGTCTTGACACAGAGTTTACCAGCCAGGGGCTCAGGGTCTGCCCAGCTCCCCTAGACTGAAACTAGGAAACCTCCAACATAGATGTGCCTTCATGGTCTCCCTCCTCCCTCCTTGAAAGGTTTGCTAAGAGCACCAGCAGAGTAAGAAGTAAGAACTTTGGAGCTGGTCCGCCCAGAGTTTAAATGCTGGCCCAGCAAGCTACTAATTATAGATCCTGAGATGCATTATTTCACTTATTTTCTTACTTGCATTAGGGATCAGTGATAAGACTTATGTCATAGACTTGTTTAAGGATTCAAGAGATAACACTGGTGAAAATAGTTAATACTTTTCCAGGCACACAATTGATATGTACTCAAGGCATATGAATTATTTCCTCTCCCATGTCCCTTTACCATCATATGAGAGACATTAATGTCAGATCCCCCCATCCTCTAAATTTTCTTGAATATATATAGAAATCACCCAGGAATCTTGTTTATAATACTCATTCCCAGACCCTATTCTCAAGGGTTTCTTTTGCAATCAGCATGGGATGGGGCCCAGGAATCTGCATCTTTAAAATCTGTGCTTTTAAATAAATGCCCCAGGTGTACTTTCAGAACATTGGTGTATGTGACCTTAAGTCTTAAGGTTCAAGAAAGACAATCCCATCTCATATTGGGAGTTCCTGTCTTAAACATGTACATATAACAGTCATCTTTTTCATGATGTGTTTGTTTGCAAGGAACAGAAATTCACTCAAACTCTCTTAACCGAAAAGTGGAAATAATTGACAGGATAAAGAAGTATCAGTCCCAATTACGGATCCCCAGGTGAGGGGCCCCTCTTGTAAATAATTTCTGGGGTCAGTGTGGCATACTTAACAATATAAGTAACAAAAACTGTCATAACTGTATAAAACAATACTGAAATGGTACAAGGCATGATTAACAGCAGGACTGGGACTTGATCATGAAACCTTTGGAAGCTCAGAGGTGGGTGACTCTAGGCCAGAGCCTTCATGAGAAAGTGGGGCAGACTTGAGCCGCCGCACCACCAAGGAGGGATGATGGACAGCACGAGAGAAGAGACGACATGAGCTCAGCCCAGATCAAAGCATATTCCAAGTGCCATAAATGCACCTCTCTGGTGGGAGAGTGTGGGTAAAAGAACTGGGAGAAACGGGAAATAAGCTGAGACACTGAGTTGGAACCAGATTGACAAGAGCCCTGAGAGGCTTTAACTTCAACTTAGTGGGTGTAATCGCTGAAACATTTTGAATGTCTAACAAGTGATGTGTGAAAAGAGAATCTGAGGGCTGTGTGTATATACAAAGGAGGCTATGGAGACCCAGAGGCAGGAGCTCAACCCTGAGGCAACTGCAGAGGTCCTGCCGTCAGACGGCTGGATTCTGGCAGGGGCATGTGCCTACCTCATTCAAGAGTGGGTTCCTCCTCAAATAATTTGAATCTTTTTTTGTCTTCATAAGTCACTGTTGTCCTTAAATATTTCAGCCTTAGCAACTGGCCCAAGATTCACTGGAGCCTGGATGTTTATAGAGCTCTCCTTACCCCTAAATGGAAATAACTCCAAAGATGTTTAAAAAATTTTAGCAAAAATGTCTCCCCAAATGGGAGAGAAATAATAATTTGAGAGTCCAACTTTTAGCTGAATGATAACATTCTTAGGAGCTTTTATCTGGGAGTTATGCTGGTGGTTTCGATCCTTCCAATACTTGAAACCTGTATTTATGGTGGTTGTTAATTTGTTTGCTTGGACAGAGAAACAGGGACAGGAGCAGCAGGGCTCATCTTTCTCAAGTCAGACAAAACAATTATGGCCTAAAAGTTGGCTATTTTTAAGAAGTAGGTTCATTTCTCCTTCTGAATAATGAAAAGAAAGCTCCCATTTTCCCCTCTCTGAAGCATCCAGTGCAGCTTGTTCCCATGGATGTTGTTTGGTGGCTGATCATTTTCTCATAATAAAATAGAACTGGGCTTAATTATTCAAAATAAGAGTGCAGGGTAGCTTTCAATAAGCTCAAATGGTTTATAAAGTTCTCCACCCATAATGATCTTATTTTTAAGATGCAGCAGCTAATACTTATTTACTTACCAAGTATTCACTGAAAATTTTTACGATGGACTCTGGACATACAATTAAAAGTAAAGCAGGCAGAGAGACTCTACCCTGGTGGAGTTTATTGTGTAGAGGGAGCGGAAAAAAACAAGTAAATAAATATGCATAATTAAAATTGTGATATATGGTATAAAAGAAGTCACGTACTGCAGTACTGAGATTACAAGTGACGGGGTTGACAAAGAACCCAGGCTCTTTTGAAGAGATGACCTGAAGGAGGAAATGGAGCTATGCATTGGAAGAGCATGAATAGAATAGTCCCGGCCAGCCGAGCAGAGCCCTAGGATGATGCATTGCAACGTGTAAGAAGGGCAGTGCTTAGGGTGGAGAATGGCTGAAGATGAAGTGAAGAAGCAAGCAGAGGCTAAGTCATGTGGATCCTTGAAGGCCATGGTATTTTATTGTTGGGGGCAGTGGGAAACTGTAGCCAGATACAAAGTCTGACTCTAGAACAATCATGCTTAAAATCAAGACTCTCAGGGAATCTAGAGATCGTAGTACTTCATCCATATCCCCTTTAGGCGATGAATAAATAAACACTGAGGATCAATAATAATTAGGCCCATAAAGAAAAAGAAAAATCAATATGATTTATTGAGCACCTTCTTCGCACCAACTCCTCTGCTAGGCACTTCAAAAACCCCTCTCTGAAGAAGGACTCATTAACCTCATTTTATAGGGGAGGTGCAGGAAGGTTAGAAAAACCACCCCAAGTCTGTCTGCCCATACTGGCGGAGTGGGGAATTTGAACCACGGTCTAGCTGCAGAGATCCTGCTCTTTCTACAATACTCAGCTGAGTATGTCTGAGGAAATGGAAAATCACCACTCAATCCCAGGACCTAGATTCTTCAAGTCCCCAGATTCTCTGCTTCCTTAATCTGACTCCTGTGTTTTGGTCTTTTCACTGTTCCTCAACCCTTTCTACTTTAAGGGAGAAGTCTTTATGTGTCAGGCTTGCATTCTGTGTTATTTTTCCAGGTGCTCTTACCTGTTTTCCATTTTAGTCTCCAATCAGTGGGATATAGGGTAAAGGCAGAAAGAAATCAGCAGCTTCAGATAAAGGATTTGGAGGCCAAATATTTTTCTTTTATCCCATTTAATATCATCCCATTTAAAAAATCGTAAAAACCCTGTGAAGGAAGTACTCTTATTCCCAATTTTCTAGGTAAAGGAACTGAAGCTCAGATAACCTACTCAAGAGCCCACAGCTCCAATGGGGTGTGTGTGGGTGGAACCCAGTTCCATGACTCATTTCCTTAGGATAGTAAAAACAAAAAATGCTACCATTTAGTGAGTGCTCATGTGCTAGACACCATGCAAATCATTTCACACAATCATCAGATTCTCACGACCACAATTTAATGTAGACATTGTTACTCCTACAGAAGCAGGTGCTGTAGGCACAGAGAGATTAGTTAACTTGTCCAAAGCCACACATCAGTTGGGCTGTGTGATCCAGACTAGATCCAGGTATGTCTCCAACGGCCATGAGGAGAATGACCACAATGTTCTACTGAATGATGTGTCTAGGCCAGGAAGCAGCTCTATTGCAGAGAAAGAGACACTGACAACCAAAATTGTGAAATGGCCTGACGCAGCTCACCCAGTTCTAGTAGAAGCAAGACCAGAACCCACATGGTGTGGCTGAGTGCACAGTGGGTGGGCGTGAGAGCTCCTTGCCTTTTACTACTGGGTGGAGACTATCTCTGAAAATCCCAAACTCTGCTCAGTGGATGAATTTCCCTCATCACGAGAAGCTGGCAGCTTGACACAGCTGAAAGGAATATCTTTCTCCCCACACTTGATCAGGACTCTACCTCTGAGGACAGTACTCCTACTAGCTTTTGCAGAATCTGGTTGATAAAATTATAAGACAAAATTTGGTTGGTTGGAAGATTGCTGCCCTTTAAGCCAGTGAAACTGTAAAGGAAGAAGCTATTCCTTCGCCTTCTGTTTTTGTGGCTTCTTCAGGGAATTTCCAGTGACCACAACTGGCAAATGCAGTGCCAGCCCTCAAGTGAAAATATGGAGCCAAGGTCCAATCAGGCTGTGGGTGTTTGTTTCTTTTATCAGAAGTGCAGCGGGCAGTGAAATGGGAACCTGCCTGAAAGTGGGTTCAGGTAACGCTGAACTGGGTCTGCAGCACTGGATTTGAATCCCAGCACTTGACCTGGTTGCTGAGATGCCAGCTCCTCCTCCCTGCTGTCCCTCTTCATGGGCCTGGAACCAGGCACCCTGTCTATGCAAAGGAAAACCCAGTTCCTGGCACCAAGCCACCTCTATCAAGGAGCATTTCCTTAGAATAAATATTTGAGCTTACTTCAGGCTTCCCATTAATGGGAGGATGAGTCGGTACGTGTTTGATCACCATCTGCATGTTTGATCGACATCAAGTATTGAGCAAACAACTGTATTTGCATAGATTTCTTGCAAGTTTTGGCATGAACATTCTTGTTATCAAAGAAGCTGTAAGATCAGCAAAACTGAGGAGTGGATCTATTCCATGGTGTATACGTATTTATTTTCTTTATGAAAACCATGTCCTGTGCTGACCTCTCCCTTCTGCTCATGGGGAGGTGAAAGAAATGGAGCCCCTAATGTGGCCCAGTTCCTAGCAAAGCTATGGCAAAAGGCGAAACTTGTCTTTACGGTCTTCCTTCCACCTACTCTTCCAGGATCCCACTAGGAGCTGCCCAGGGCTTCCCTCCAGGCGCAGTCTGCATCACATTCCATAGTCCTGGAAAGTTTCTGTCTTGACTGAACTAATCCTCCTTCCAGAGCTCTCCAAGGTGGAGGACCATTTCTGCAGCAGCAACCTTTCTTTTAAGTTGGGCTTATTTGGTTGGGTAAAGCCCCTTCTCCTCCTCTGCCCCATTTGAATGCTGTCTCAAGGCCCTGATCCAGTCTTCTACTCCCCAAGGAGCCTGTCCTGGTTGCTCCTCCACCAGGAACCCTCCCTGCCTTGAACTCCAGCAGCACTGATTGCTGGAACCATTCGCCTGGCTCTTGGATCTTTGTCATGGTCTGTGCTGTTCCTCTGGGTCAGTTGCCAAATTGTCCGGTCACAGAGACTGCCCCATTTGTCGTGTTTCCCATGGTGTCCAATGTCATGCTGTGCCCATTTATTCATTGTAAAGCAGCCCAGAGGGTTGCACACCCTTCATGGCCTACACTGCATGACAAGGGGCATTTGTGTGGCTCTGTGTCTTATAAAATCCCCCTCCGTCCTTCCCCGACCCGCTCTTCGAAGATAGTATCTATAAGAGATGGCATTTTGGGCTCCATGCTCATTTGCAGGCCTGGAAACAGAAATAGAATCCATTGTAGTTTCTGTGGTGAGCAGAAAATCTTTCTGAAAAAAATTATTTGCCTCAGCAGTCATTAATTAGACTCAGACTTTGCAGTCTTTCAGGCCAGACATTTCAACTAAGCTATCAGTCTAGCTGGCTTATTAAAAAGTCCAAGTGTAATAAAAACTCCCTTAGCTTGAAGAGGCTACAAAGATTGCAGAAAGCCATGGTCAGTTAATCCTCAGCACCCTACCACCCCCCCTCCTACATCTAGGAATCTGTTTAGATCCATTGTAAAAGCTAAAGCAGAATTTAGAACAAAATCCAGCAAAAACGCTCTCTGCAGGGGTCAGCTCCCAAGGAGGGCCACTGACTTCGCCAATATTCAGGTCAACAAGCTCTTCTTACTAAATAAACCACGTTCTAAAGTTCACAGCTATCTGAGCTTTCCTTCTGAAAACAAGAAAGTGGTTTTGTGGAAAAAAAAAAGAAAAGAATTTCCTCAGTTTCAGAACGTGCTTTGTTGTGTGCTCCTTCACACAAGAGTCTTCTTGACCGTGAGTGAAATCGACCAAGAGAAGAGTAGCATTTATTTAAGTGAGCTGGGTGCCCCCACTCAGACAGAGACTTTTGCTTTATTGTCCAAAATTCAGTAAAACCTTAAAAACATTCCTTGCGGGTTAGAGTATTTATTTGGTCTAACGTCTGAGTATACATAAAGTCATATATGAATCCCAGAAAGATGTGTGCTTAATAGTAAGTTTTTATTTTAAATTCAGGTTCTGTAGAAAAGACATGGATCTAGGATAATGTCCCTAGTTAACACTATGTGTGATTATTGGTTTAAAGTGTAGAATGGATACAGCAAATCCTCACTGAATGCTGTAAATAGATTCTTAGAACTGCAGCTAAATGATGTATACTGAAACCAATTTTACCATAAGTTAACGGATACAAACAGGAGTTTTTACAGTATCTCAAACATTATAATGAAACGATGTTGGACGAGACAATGGTGTGAGAGGACCTGCTGGAATTTCAAAATTCATGGGGGAAACACGGACAGTCCTGAAGGCGCGGATGAGCCTGTTGTGTGTCCCAAGCTGCCTGGCCTTTTAAACTAAAATCAGTGCTCTCCCGGCTCATCCGATGTGCGCTCTGCCAGCAGCCGGACCAGGGCCTGTGGCTCTTCTGACAGAGCCTGAGTCTCACCCCGACACAGAGGCCTCTGCATTTCTGCCGAGTGGAGGCACCAAGGCCTTCTGCAAAGCAGGCCAATCTAAATCTTAGACATGGAGCTACAAGACACCCACAGCATTATTGTTCTCAAAGATAAACCCTTTAAAAATGAAGGTGTTGCAATAAGCACCCTGAGAAGGTGGTCCCCAAAGATGGTTGTGTGTCAGAAGAAGAAGGAGGTGTTGCAAGATGCAGAATACGGCCTTGCATTCAGAAGACCCTAAGTTGTAATTACAGGGAAGACAGAAGACCACTACATAAGATGCTAGAATGCCAATTTATGAAGCCATGCAGAAATTATGCCATTTATTCATTTAGTTATTCAATTAATATTTACTTAGTGCCTACTATGTGCCAGGTTAGGCATTGCGGATATAGTAGTGGGTCAAAACAAATCTAATCATTGCCCTCATAGAGTTTATAGTCTAAGGAGGAAGAATGACAATGACCAAACAATCCAAAAATAAATATATAATTATAAACCATGACAAGTCCTCTGAAGGATAGTAATCTATACTAAAATGTGAGTGGATACAGAAATATCTCACTAGTATATCATCAGGACTTAGGTGGCAAAATCCACACTGGACAAAATGAAGTAAAGGAAAATGGCTAGGTTTTGTCTTAGAGAACTAGACAGATATAATTGGTCAACAGGCAGTTAACCACCCAAGGGCAGCCTATTCCAAGCCCCAGATATCTTAAAAGCAGAATGTGCCCTTCAAGACAAACAAGACACCAAGGAACATGCTCTGAAAGATCTTCTGAAAGATGTGTGGAAGTAGTGAATGAGTTACACACACACCCAAATCCCCTAACAGTAAGTGGCCAAGTAAATAAAGATTGGTTGTTTATTGGGAAAGGAGGCAGAGGAATTAGGAAAAAAAATTATGTGTGCTTATGGCAAAGGAGGTGTTCCTCATAACTCTATACAAATATTTATAATCCTTTAAGGATTCTTGCGAAATGTCTGTATAAACTGAGAACCTTATGAAAAAGAACATTAGGCTTTTAGAGTCCAAAAAAATAAACTCTTATATACAACCTAAACTTTCACAATGGATTTCACTTTAGATATACGGCATAGCTCTTATTACCTGGCAGAGCTCTTACATTTGCTGCCTCTCTCACTGTGCCAACAACTTAATGAGATGTGCAAAAGTAACTATACCAGTAGCAGCATGTCACATTAATATAGTTATTTATGGATTTCAAACATGACTTCCCATATATCTTCTTTCTGAAATCTTTCAAAAAGGTGACAGGAAAATATTAGCCATCTTTCTGTTTTCACCAAATTAAGCATGAGGCCAGTGGTGGGTGATGGGCTGTAAGCATATATGAGCTACTGTCTTGGCCCAACAAGAATTGCAGTAGTAATGGTGATTACGAGAGTAACAGTAACAGCTGTAGGTTCGAGGACTGAATATACAGGGGTGGGCAAACGTAGGTTTATAGGTGTTCATATGGAAAGTAGTACAGTAATTAATAATCATACAAGAATAAACTCTGTGTTTCACATACTCATAACTATAAACCTACTTTTGTATGTCAGATTTTCTCCTAAGTGCTTTATGAGTAAGGTTGTTCTGAACACATTTCTTGGTGAAATTTTTCGTGAGGGGCACATCCCGGCTGGTGGCCCAAGAGTTGTTAATAACTATTGACCAATCACATCTGTTTGTTCTGTCCATAAACAAAAACCTTGTCAGATTTCCTTGAATCTCTTCTTCACCCTCCAATCCAATATTAATTTTGCCACCCAAGTCCAATGGACTTTAGAAACTAAATATCTCTATATTCATGTCTCTTACTTATTTTGCCATCATACAGCCCTTTCAGGTCATTGTTTTTCTTATCCCCATTTTACAGAAGACAAAACTGAGGTTCAGAGTTTTAATAACTTGTCCGAGTCCACATGGCCAGTAAGGTGTGGAGTTTGGATTTGAACATAAATCTATTCAGAGCCCAAATCTGCCTCCAGAGTCCAAGTTCTTAATAATATAACTACAATTAGTTGGGAACTTTCTTATCAGATTCCAAGCACTGTGCTATAGGCTCTGTCTATGTTATCTCATTCAGTGTTCCCAACTCCACAGCCTTATGCAGTAGGTACTCTTCTTATCCTGCTTCTACAATTGAGGAACCAGAGACGCAGAGGTTATGCAACTTGCCCAAGATCACATTGCTCATGAATGAGCCGTCCCAAGCAATTTCATTCCAGATTCCAAGATGTTACTGTTTGTTAAGCTACTCAGAATTGGAGTTCAGAATAGTTAAAGGATTTGTCAAAGACTATAGGTCAGCTAAGTACAGGACCAAGGCCAGGACCCAACGCCTCACAGTGCATAATATTTCAGGCATGCGGTGCTCTTACCCAGTCTCCATTACAGGCCGGTTATACTCTCAGCACTGACATCACCCTCTGTGTGAGTCCCTTCCGCTCCATCTAGTGATTTCATGTCAGCAATTCCCCAGTGCTGTCTCTACAACTCTTCCATGCCTCCTGCTGCTCTAGCTGGGGACAGATCCTTCGCCTCCCCACCTCCATCTAGCCTCCAGTCCCTAAGCTGATCTGCTGTCTGGGAAAGCCCAGACTGATTACTGCACAGCCCCGGCAGCATGCTAATAACCAAGGGCACCCCTCAAATTTACCCAGTGCCATTGTGACTTCCTACCTTTTGAAACCAGACATTTCAAGCTAATAGAAGCCACAGTCCCAGACAAACCCTGCCCATCCCCCTCCCTGATAAATTTTACTCTATTGGCTATGATGCATCTCTTCCAGATGTTTCAAGTTAAGATTGGGAAAGTTGTGTTTTTACTGGATTGAAGCACAGCGCTTGGCTGACATTTTTTGGCCCTTCATACACCCCTTAGATTTATCAGCTAATTGCAGACACTTTGAGAGAATAATACAGTGTGTGTTTATTATGACAAACCCTGCTCAGTGTGTCTTTGTGGCCAAAGATTCACGGGCGTTTCCTTTACTGACCCCTGGTTAAGTATTAGAGTTGATTCAAAAAGATTGGTTTAAAGTCAAGAGCTTACATGGATGAAAATATTTCATTTATGTGTTTTGGTGGAGTTGGGGATGGGGACAGAATAGATCCAATAGCTCAATTTTTATTCTTAAACTGTTTTTGAAATCTTTTGTTGTGGATGATAGAAGGATTTATAAAGGGATGCCAAATGCCTTAGGAATTTTGTTTAAAACATCAAAAAATAGCTTCATGGTTGTTCTAATGCCACTATTTATTAAGTTTCTCCATATGGGTGAATTCTGTTTCTTCCAATGTGGCCTGTTTGAAGATTTGCCTGAGGAAATGTAAAAGGGGGTGGTTACCTCCCTCAGTCACGGCCACCACTGGCTGAGCGGGCCCTTCAGGCAGGAAGAGCCCAGTGACAACAAATTGGGAATAGAGGGTGAACGATCATCACAATTCAAGTCAGACAGTTGTTGCCTTGTGTATGAGTCATTGTACATCAAAATCTTGGTAAGTCCCAATCCTAGGACATTGCTGCATACACAAGAGACCTAAAGGACTGAACCAACCCTAGGAAAGGGGAGGGTGGAGGAGCTGGCAGAGAAATACAGATGCCCAGGGTCTGTCTTTGGGGTCCCTGATCCCAAGTAAGAACGACAACGAAGGGAACTCAGGAGCTAGTGGTGGTACCAGGCCCCCCGAGCCAGCTGTGAAGATCACTGACTCTGACAGAGATGGGCACTGGATGTGAGGACTTGGGGGCACACGAATCATCCTGTAGTAAAACAGATGTGGGGACTAGGGGAAACTGAGTTTGTTCTTGTGTTTGGGGGTGGGCAGAGGTGGCTGGGTAAGCCAGAGGCCAAGGAAAGAGGGCGAAAGCTGGCAGAAAGATGCAGGTTGCTCCCTGCTATGAAATCAGAGGGAAGCTGAAAACAAACAGCAGAATCCAAGTATGAAAACGCCTTTCAATTGTTTAAGAATGGGAAGGAATATCAGGGAAAATAGCTGGAAATCTGAATTTTAGAACTGCCAAAAAAAGAAATACTGCTTTTTATGACTTTCAGGTACATAAAGTTACCTAAAATACATGTTTGTGAGGCAACTTGGTTCAATGAATACACTTTAATGTTTTGTCATCTGCACATCAGAAAAAGATTTTCTGAAGCATGTTCCTTTCCTTTCACAATGCTTCTCTATGAGGACGCCCAGGTTGCTCTCTGGAATGGGTAAATATTATCTCTTCTGAGAAGCTGGCTTGTTTTTATTCTACAGATTGAGAATCTCATAAATATTGTCTGTCCTCATTTGCTACTAGAAAGCTTAGAACTAAATCCATGAGCCACTCCTAGTAAGGAAATAAACTCCTCACAGTATATTTTTTCTATGATGTTCACACTCCTTATTTCATCTTCCCCTTATTTTCCCTTTAATCCATTCCCTCCTCTTTTGTAATTTATTATAACTTTTATTTGATTGTAACTCTTGGTGTATGTATTACTTAAACTGGAACAAAATAGCATATGTAGATAAATACCTCAACACAAGTGTTTCCCAATGCAAAAACATGAGTTTTCTTTTACTGACTTTAAGTTTTATAACTTCACTCTCAAATTCCTCTGACAAATGTCCCTTTCATAAATAGAAAAGATGGTTTCCTTCAGCCCTGTAAACCCCTCAGTTTCCAAATTAAGGCCCAAATAAAGATGTTGCATTTATTTGGTAAATTAACTCAGCATCCTATACTTGTTTAAAATGCTTGGTTGAAATTTCATAATCAACATTAAGTAAGAGACAAGATTTACAAATGGTGGAGAGAAGTGTATACCCTACCAGTCAGAAACCCTGCTTCGGCCAGGAGGCTTCTTTTCTGAGTCCCTAAGCAGTCATGGGACCCCACCACATGCTCCACCCAGCCCTCCAAGCCTCACTTGGGGGAAGACTACATTTCCACTTGGTAAGGCATAGACGGTGCCCCTGAAGAGGGCCGCACAGCAAAGCAGCCTTCAAAACCCTCTCCCACAACTTCTTTCCAAACTTTTCTAACAAAAAGGGAACGGAGTACAAGAATCTAAAAACCATCCTCTAGAGGGTAGGCCATCTCCATCCTCCTCTCCAGCTTTGTCTGTTATCATCATTTCTGTTTTTTATTTTTCAAACTCCTTTTGCTCCAGCTGAAGAGATTTATGTATTTCTACTTTCTCACCTTTGCTCCTGCCATTCCCTGTCTAGAGCCCGACCGTCACCTGACTCACTCCACTCCATGGGCAGAGTCCTACCTGTTTGGCAAAGTCTTTCCCAATGAACCAGACCTCAGTGACCTCCCCCATGAACTCCGTATCTCCTCTGTCTGCCTCTTTGCTCTGGCATCTACCATATATGACCAGCCATTGTTGTTTATCTCTTCAAATCTAAGTTCTATTTCCCCAACAAGAGGTCACACCTCCCCATAGCTAGGTCTGGCATATCATACACTCAATAAACATCTGCTGAAAGAACAAAGGAATGGATAATTCTTATGGCTTTGGGGACACCTAGAAGCATCTAACACAATGTTAGCTCATTGAATATTTAACATTAAGGACACTAGTAAAGTACTCTCCACACACCCACCCACCCACTGCAGCATAATGTCTTTGAACCTTCCTATCTTGGAAAATTGAAGGGAAACCTCGGTTTTAACAAAATAATCTGTGCCTCAACTTTATTTCCTTTCCTTCTAGATTTTGAAGAAGTCCTGCATTGAAATTCTAGCAGCCGAACCATCCACTATATGTGCGGGAGGTAAGTTGAAATTAAGTGCTAATTGCTGTCATAAAAATGAGAGTTTGAGCTCAAATCACATGTTGACTTCATTGGTGGGAAAGAGGGGAAGCAAGGCAGGAAGGGGGGAGGGTGGAGAGAGGAGTAGAAATTGCTAAATACATTTGCTTTTAAGGGGAAAAAAGAGAAAGAAGCAACATGTCAGGTGTTTGAAACTTTGAAAACATCTGTCCAAACTCTCTTTTTGTGGCATTAATTGTGAGTATCGCAGAAATAGTGGATTCCCACACATCATCACCACCATCACCTGTGGTGGATAGAAGTGGAGTCTAACCCTATATACTCGCGGCAGCCCTGCAGGTACCAGACGCTCTCCGTGATCATAGGCCACCCCTGGAAGCAATATTTAATTACTTAATTAATTGGTGCTGGCCTCGCTCCATAATTAATATATTGACCTTAATTAATTGCTCAGTCTACCAGTCCTCCCAAAATTGTGTCCGGCAACTTCAGTTGTCCTAGAAAAGGGCCATTATAATTTTGTCCATTATACAGGATGTGTTTACTTACAAAAAATCAGCCTTCTCTGAATCACAATATTTTCTCTAACTGATCCAAATTGTGGGTCTTGCTATTGTTTTATATTGTAACAGACTGCCTAAAACTAAAGCCAAGCTGGCTCTTTTTGTATAATTCCTGACATGTTTCCCATCATTCTTATTTATTTAAAAAGTATTGTTAAGCACCTACTGAGTACCAGGCACTGTTCTGGGTTCTGGAGCTACAAAAGAATAAACTCTGTCCATGCCTGTGCTCTGGGAGCCTGAGTCTGTCACCATTGAGAGGTCACTGTTTATATCACCTTCCTAGTCTCCAAAACATCAAGTGCCAGTTATTAGTTTATTACAGAAAATATATTATACAATCATATAAGCATTGAAGAAGAACTTGCAGCCTTTTTCAAATACAGTACATGTTTATCCTTTATGGCAAATAATTATTGGTATGAGTGAAGCAGTTCCTTAGAGATTCCATTCCAGTTGGTTGGCTATATTTACAATAGCTGAAAAATTTTCAAAGAATTAGAGGCACTGAATAATTATTTGCCACCAACAAAACATTAAGTATATATGTAAACATATAAAGTTGTTAATATTTGGTGACTTTTCACAGATATGTGCAAACTTCCCAAAGAAAAGCAATCAACAAAAATTACCTACTGACCTTTAAATAAATTGCTACCTGGTAAGACAGATGGCAGGGACAGGTGCAGTTGCCACGGTACAGATCTAGGAGAACCTCTTTAAGGAGAAGAACTGAAAAATCTTACCTTTGCAAATTTAACAAATGAGTATGACCACGGGAGCCCAATGCCAGAGCCTTGTAAGGAGTCTGTGTGGTAAGGAGCCTCAGCCAGGGCTCATTAGCTTCAAGGTAAACCCACCTCCACAATTTTTTCATTTAAAATAATTGGAAAACGGGGGAGTTCTTTAACTGTACGGTTATCCCATTCACGCATAAAACCCAGACTTGCAGTTCAGCGAAACTTCTGAGTGTGTTTCCAACTTCATAGTGAATCCGAGAGTCTAAAGACAATGCATACGCTTCTGTTAATTCACTGGCATAATCAAGTCCCCTCCTAAAGGGGTCTTGAGGACAATTAAGGAATTTTACTTTTCTCCACTTCCTGATAAAGTACATGGCACTTAACAGGTAGTCAATCAATGTTGACAGTATCTTGATTCATATATTCCTTCAGCAAACACTGCACTTGTTTTTGCCCATTTGACCCTCATTAACTCCTTTTACTTCACCTTAAGAAATTATCATACTTTTAAACTAATTAAAATGAAGAAAAACTGGAAATTAATAGACAAAGAGAGAAAGAACAGTGACAAAATAAAAACAAAATTTCAACTTGGACAATAGAAAAATATCTTCCTAAATAATTCTTGAATCAAAGATTAGCAAACTGAAATCTCCTTTACATACCATTGAGGTATTTGAGGCAATAAAAAAAGGCCACATATATAAAATGAATGTGGCACAGAAATATCAGGGTCCACAAGAACTGATCCTAGGAAACACATTGATTTTAATATATTTATTATTACATGGAAAACAAAATAAATAAAAGATATTTTTAAAAGCCAAGGAAAATAGGAGATAAAAATATTAAAATGCATTCGTGAACTTAAACAAGTTAAAGTAATTTAATTGAAATTTTTTCCAAGAACTATTTCTTTGGTAGGAACAATAAAGTAGGCAAATCTCTGGCAAATCCAATCCAAGAAAACATTTTAGATAAGTTTTAAATCTCTGGCTTTTATGCAATATGCCATATTTTATAGACAAACAATCGTCTCCTGTGTCAGGGTCAACTACCTAATTCCATTTCCTTTATTTCTTTTAAAGAAAAAATTACTACAGGACGCAGTGATGGAAGCTAGCCCTAGGTTTTGAAGAGCCAAGCTCCCATCTTTCTTGAATTAGAACATGCTGATTACAGAATAGCTTTACTAAGAAGGAAATGAAAGTTCCAGAAGAAATCCTTACACCAACAAGTTCTTCCATGGATTTCTTTCAGGGCCTAGTGCTGATCGTTCCCTGGAAGCATGGCTTTTGTGAAGCACTATTTTATTTCACTCATCCTATTTCATTGTCCATGACTGTGAACTCCTGTCAAGTAGACCTCGGTTTACCCCTCTGGGATTTTCTTTAGGTTACGGCCAGGACTCAGGGATTTACAGGAAAGTGCTTTGAAAACCACACACTGTTATGCAAAACTAGGCAATATTATTATCATCAATGTCATTTTAATGAGGATTAAAGGTCAAGGTGAGAATCTTAATGTTGACCTACCTATATGAGAAAAACTTTTCTGTATGTGTCTCTACAAAAAAAAAAAAAAATGGGGAGAATATTGGTAGAGTTCAGAGTACCTGCAAAATGATTAATTATTCATGTGCTAGAAGAGAAAGTAAATAAGGAAATAACTTATTGTTTATATTTCCAAGTGTAGTGGGGAGACTAAGCCCTAGAGAGATCTGTGGGAAAAAAGGTAGAATTTGCTTTCATCAAAACCTTATCTCAGCCCCCTCCCCTCACTCTCTGTAAAAACTTCCCTTCCCGGCCCCCAGAGCAGCCCCGCTGTGGAGCCCCACCAGGCCTTTCCGCTCAGGACCCTCAAGCTGCATTACCCCAAGGCAATGACCTAGGCTGGCTTTCACCAACAACAACTCAATGACAGCCCTGGTTCTGACAGCAACTGTGCCCCGAGGGAGGCAGAGAGATAATGCAGTAGGGGGCACAACAACGCTGAAATCCAACATAGATCTTTATATATGTTGAGCTGCAAATGACAGGGTGAAATTTAATGGGGCATATCTGAAATGTTGGCCTTGGGTTTAAATAGCCAGTTTCACATTACAGACAGATTTAGGGAAACCTGTCTTAGTTGATATGGAAGGAAAGAAAAAACAAGGAGAATCATACCTATCCTGATATCTGATAAGTTTGCTTCTGACCAAAAAAAAAAAAAGGCTGTTGTAGTCTTAGGATGAATCAGTAGCCATCCAGTGTCCAGATCAAGAGAGCCCATTCCATGCCCTACTGTTCTGGGTTCAGACTGTGGTTCCAAGTCCCATATTTTAAGAATGACGTTGACAAAGGCATGCCCATAGGAGAAGATGTGATCTGGAAGCCACTGCCAGAGATTTTAAACTGGCAGCCTACAAACCCTGAGTGGTCTGCACATGTGTTCCTTTCCATCCACACTGTATTTTTTTTTTTTTTTTTAAGAAACTTTAAACTTATTGCTAACATTTAAAAGTCTGATTTTATCTAAAAATTCACATTTTCATCTTGATTTGAAAAATCAGATCTGGCAACACTGGACCTGTATTTATTGCAAGGTAATTAGTAGAGATTGAATAACTTTAAAAGAAGTGTGTACTTTTTTCTGTTCATCATACCCCTCACCACTCCCTATTGTCACCTAATACTCAGGCCAAGCATATGGCTGTCACTTAGCATGGCGCCTCTGTCACTGGATTTACAGTCCCTGTTCTAAAACATATAGGAAGTCACCTGCTGTGTGGAGAGCCTTTATAGCACCTTTTTAACATTACCTGCATTTAAATAATTCTGCTTCCCTTCCAATACAGACTTTTTAAAAAAGTTCCTAATTAAGAATTTTTTGTAAATTTGTCTCTGTATATTTAGGAGAATTGACCCATTGTTGGATTGGCCTTGCCTAGTTTAGCTCCTCTCTAGGAAATGCACCCTTTTGCCTAAGCCAGTTTTCCTCGGGCCCCACTTAGTTGGCCGTAAACTTGAACAGTTCACAGTGTATTATGTGAGCAAGTAGTCCAGGAAGGAACTAATTGGAATTAAGTGTGCAACCTGCCAACTGCTCCACATTTGAAGCTTTTGTACTCCAGAAATGGAAGGAGGTTATAATTAGCTCCTCACATTGTCATTTCCGAAGCAGTTGTATTATTCCTGCTGTGTCGCTTCCCGCTGTTTGTAATAAAACTGGGTGAGGTAGCTGAAAAGGAAGGGAGTTTTAGGCTTCATGTTTACCATTTGGAAATTAGATGCTTAAAAACAGACACATTTAAGCAACATCAAATAGTGGTTTCATTTCTTTCCTTTTTCATTGTTTTTCAAAGCAATCATGCCTGGCCCTTAGGCACCTCTCTGGATAGATTGTTTAATTCCCTGCTCTATCTTTCTTTCACTTAAAGATATTTCTGTTTGGAGGGGGGATTCTCGTGCAGTGTTGGTGAGAATGTAAAATGACAAAATCAATTTGGAAAACAGTTTAGACAGTTTTTAAAAAATCAAACACATATCTACCATATGACCTAGCCATTCTAGTCCTAGGTATTTACCCAAGAGAAAAGGAAATCTATATCCAGATACATACTTGCATACAAATGTCTGTAATAGCTGTATTTTAATACCCAAAACTCTAAAGAACTCAAATGTTTACCAGCAGGGAAATGGATAAACAAACTGTGGTTTAGCCAAACAATGAACAATACACAGCAATAAATAAGAGTAAACTATGCATAAATATCAAAATAATTATGGATGAGTCTTAAAATAATTATGCTAAGTAAATGAGGTTAGACAAAAAGTTACTTACCATATGAGTTCATTTACATAAAATTCTAGAAAATGCAAACAAATCTATAATAGGAAGCCGATCAGTGGTTGCAGGGGAGCGGTGCTGGGTGAGGCAGGCGGGGATGACGAAGGGCACAGGGCAACTTCTGAGGGCGATGGGTGTGGTCACTATTTTGATTGTGGTATTGTCCCATGATTATTTACGTGTGTCAAAACTAATCAAGTTATATACTTTATATGCAAGTTATTGAATGTCAATTACACCTCATAAAGCTGTTATAAATAAATAGTTATAAAATTTTTAAAGTTCTAGAATAATTTAGGCATCAGAAAGCACTTAATATACCTTGGTCACCATATTATATTTTATATGTTTCATTAAGCATCTAATAAACAAGAGCAAATGCAAACGCACTCATACGATGAAATATCACTAACAATTTTGCAGGAAAAGTCTTGGGAGGCAGAAAAAAATGGAGATTATAGAGATGTCTCATTTATAGATACAGTAAATGATAGTCTTTATTAAGGTCATTTCAAAATTATGAGTTCCACATTTCAAAAAAAATTTTTTTTTAAATACAAAAGGAAGGAACAGAATGGAATAAATCTATCAAACTATTCACTGACCTTAATTTTTCTCTTTTTTTAATTGAGCTAAAAATTCATATACCATAAAATTCACCCTTGTAAAAAATAAAAGCAAAAAAGAGAAAGGACTCATGGACATGGACAACAGTGTGGTGATTGCAGAGGTGGGGGAAGAGGGGGAGGTGGAAGAGGGTATAAGAGAGATAAATGGTAATAGAAAAAATAGAGTAAAGGGGAGGAAATGCAATAATAAAGGGGAGAGAAACACAATTCAATGGTTTTTAATATATTCACAGAGGTGTACAACCATAACTACTGCCTCATCCCAGAATATTTCCATCACTCCAAAAAGAAACCCAAAGTATTCACTTCCTAATTACTCCCACCTCTAGCCCTGGCAATAGCCAATCTATTTTCTGTCCTTATCAATTTGCTAATCTGGACTCTTCATATAAATGTAATAATACGATATATGGCCTTTTGTATCTGGCTTCTTCTATTTAGTATAATGTTTTCAAGATTCATCCACGTCTTAGCATGTGTCAGAACTTCGTGGATGAATAATATTCCCTTGTAATAATACCATAGGCATCAGTTGATAGACATTTTGGATTTCCATTTCTCACTATTATGAATAAGGCTACTTACTATGAACATACTCCTACAAGTTCTCATGTAGACCCACATTTTTAATTCTCTTGGATATATACCTAGGAATGGAATTTCTGGGTCATCAGATAATTCTATTTAACTTTTTAAGGAACTACTGAACTGTTTTACAAAGCACATACACCATTTTGTATTCCCACCAGCAATGTATGAGGGTTCTAATTTCTTCACCAGCACTTGCTATTGTCCATCTCTTTTATTATAGCCATTCTAGTGAATATGGATTGATATTGTGTTGTGATTTTGATTTGCATTTCCCTAACAACTAATAATGTTGAACATCTTTTCACTCATTGACTTTATTAATCCTCAGAAAATAAACAGGATTAGACCTGACTAGCATGGGAATAAATGACCACCTACTCCTTCCCCTTTATTCACTTTCTAAGCCAAAATGTCATTTATTTATTTATTTATTCAATAAGCTTATACTGAGACTGACTCAGCCCTGAATGAGACACAGTCAAAACTTCTGAAGAAATAGAAACAATAGCCTCTACCATCAGGAGGCTTAAATTATCATTGAGAATAAGAGTGACAAAAGAATCATAATAAACATCTGTCTTAAAGATACCATGCCTTAAAAAATAGGTATCTTAAAAGATTAGGTCGAAGATCGTTTTCAAGCAGAAATTATTTCCTGAAGCCCTGCGAGCCCTAGGCACTTCTTAAGAGCTGTAATCCAATGTGCAAACTGCCAAAAAACACTTAGCTGTGCATATTTTGAAGGGTAGGTTTAGGGCTTTGTGGATAAATGGAGTTAAATCAGTATGCCCTGGTTCTGGAGTGTCTTGGTTCTCACTTGCTGGCGCACTCATTTGACAGGGTTTTGTTACATAACTTGCATGTGTGAGGAGCTGACATTCTCATCAGGCTGCTGAGTCAGAAGTTTAGGCTCTTCTGGAAACCACATGTGCACACTAACACAGAAACTGCCCCCGCCTCTCTCCTTCTGTGTTTCCCGCAGCATCACTGCCTCCATCTTCTTCTCAGGCGTAGGGGGTTAAATAGTTGAGTTTCCAGCATTGCCACATCATGGATTCCTGATGTCTTTCTTCCTAAACACTGTGAGGTTGAGCCAAACAGACCTGTGGGCAGCCTCTTTTATAGAGGACTCAGCAGCTGAACTCGTAATGCTAAAACATGTTGTTAGAGAAGAGACCTCGGCATGCAGCCTGCATTTCCAGAGTCTTCTCTCTGTCTGCTGGTGTCGGAGGAAACAAGAGAAGTAGATATAGAAATGAGGCAGAAAACATTTTTAATCAACCAAAGCATTCAATGGCAGATTTCTGGAAGTCTAGCATTCAAACTAAAACCAGAAATAGGTTTCTATAGGTTTATTTTGAGTAAATAAGATACAAAAAGAATCTTCCACAGTGTTGTTGAACCAAGGGCATCATCAGACATGCCAGGCAGACCTCTAAAGAAAACCATAGCAATTGTGTATATGCACTGACATGCATATATTGAATACTTAATATTCATAGGATTTATGGTCTCAAAACCATGTGCCCATGACCTTAATTAATATAGTTTAAAACTAAGGCAGCGAACACTTGGATACAAGTCCCAGTTTTTGCTGCTTACTAATTCCATGACCTTGGGCAAGTCATTTAAAATGTCAGACTCTCAAGTTCCTTATTGTTATGGTTCATTACACTTGTAAAAAGCATTCTGTTCAAATTTGTGCTCTTTGTGGCACACATAGTGCCTCTGGGTTCTTTTATTTCAGCTTCTTGCTTTCCATCCAGGCTAGCTCCACTTTTCCATCCAGGCTAGCCCCAGAGCTGCAAAATGGGCAAGCCTGCCTAAAATAAAAGTAAAATAGGCCTAAAAAATTATAGCATCAGTCTCTAAATTAGTCATATGTCACAAGACAATAAGGATCCATTTTAGCGTAATGGTAAACAGCATAGTGGCTGAGATCTGAGGGCATGGCGCGCTCATCTGACAGAGCTGGATTCCAGTCTGATTCTGACAGCTGCTAGCTGTGGACAGATCACATAACCTCACCAACCTCAGTTTTCTCATTTGTACCTCCCTGGGCCGTGGTGAGGTTAAAATGACATCAGACACATACAATGCTGAGAACAGGGCCCGGCACATAATGACAGAGCAATTAACATCAGTTATTATTCTCTCGGCAGACATGATCTCTAAATCAGTTTCCTAGGAATTAAGGTGACATACACTCATGACGTCTTTTTAAAGTTTAGAAGAATGCTAGTCTTCTAATTCTATTCTTCCTCCACCAAAATCTCTTCTTGGAGAGCAATTTCCAGTTTAAGATCTACTTTCACAAACACCGCATATTTTTTCTGTGACCTCTAGTCAATTTCTTTTTTAATATGCCATGCAGCATTATCCCAAGCCCCCATTTTTATATGCATAGAACGACAAAAACAAAAGAAGGTGGAACATTGACTATTAGCTACCAGCAAACTTAAACAAATATTCCTAAACATTTAACTAACTAGTTAACGGGCTGGTTTTTTTTCCCCTTGGTAAGGCTATTGTAAAAGGATCATTATTTCTACTTCATAAGGATTTTATTACCATGAATTAATTCCACATGCATTATATCCATGCGAAATTAATATGCAGGGCTAGAGACCTGTGATACATATTCTCTGTTCTATTCGGAGAGAAGTGAGTACTAACTACAGCAAGGGGCCAACATCAGTTCAAATAGGTAATGCTTGACAACTGCTCACCAGTAAGCAAGACTGATATTTTGCTAACTGCAGTCACTGCTGCATAACACAAGGTATTAGCATTGACAGCAGAGACAGGAGGGCCAAAGCAATATCAAACAATTCTCTACCAAAAGAAATGTTTTTCTAGTTGTGGAAGGCAAAAGAAGCACATCAGACAGTACATAATCATGTGCTACAATGTTCAGGACAGACTGTGAATGCCAGTGTCATAAGGCAGTGATTTTCAAAAAATGTTAGGCACCTTCAGCTCTAAAGAAATCATTTAGGGGCATCCAATATGTAAAAGAGAAATGAGAATATTTGAGTTGATCGAAGAAATGAAGAGCCCCTCCCTCTCCTGTGGTCCTTAGCTGCAGACAGCACAGTTTTTAAAATTACAGGGACTTCATAGATGGATAAAATTTGAATGGCAGAGAAGGGGAGGAAGGCATTCCAGGTAGAAGGAACAGCAAGAGCAAAGGCAAGAAGGTAGGAATTCAAAGTAAGAAGACTTCCTTGTGGACACTTAGTAAGTGACAAAAGGCACCCACATGGTCACTTTTGGGTTCCAAACTGAACTTATTTTCAAATATTTTAAGCCTGGTGAAATAGTTAAAAAACACCCTAAACCAGAGAAGACAGGAAACCCGGGGTTAATGGCCTGCACTTAAATAACACGTCTTGTCATTACTCTTTCTTCGTTTCAGAATCATTTCAAGTAGTGGTGAGAGGGAATGGCTTTCGACATGCTCGCAACGTGGACAGGGTCCTCTGCAGCTTCAAGATCAACGATTCGGTCACGCTCAGTAAGTCCTTGCAGAGTTTGTGGGTTTCTTCAGCCTGCTCAGGGAAGGGAATGCCCAGCCCCATCTTCTGACAAGGCCACGCACAGGAAACTGTACAAAGAAGGGTCTTCTCTGCTGGGAGGGCATCCAGCAAAGATATAGCAAGCCCCTGCTACAGCCCGTTCTTCATCAGGAAAGGCAATGGGGGACTTGTTTCCCAATACCTGTGTGTGTGCTGAGCTACTCCCTGTCGGCGGGAGTGCCAGTGATGGTTGGGTGAGGGGATATGAAGCTTGACATTCCTTAACAAAGTACTAGGCACTCACAAGCACAAGCGGGAAAAGTAGACAACCAAAACTTATTAATTCCGAATAAATCAAAAGCTAAGCTGCAAGGCTTCCATGTGTAGATGCTGGGAGTTTTTTTTTTTCAGTCTGGATGATTCTTGCTTTGAGTTGCCAAGAAATTCATCATGGTGAATATCTGACATGAAATACAGGAATATGAAAGTAAAGCTAAGTGCATTTCATGCGAAGAATGAATTTCACAACATTGGCACTTTGACAAGACATTTGTAGCAGGCAAGTTCTTAATTTAAAGACATGTGATTCATGCAGCTGTCCAGGAGGCATGGGGAAGACTGAGTATGGGAGGACAGATGTCCAGAAAGCCTGGTTATTCTTTGCATCTGGCATCCATCACACTGAAAATTATTGATTCAGTATCTGTAGTGATAAACAGTAATAATATACTGCATTTTCTACAATGCTATGTTCTCTTAAATGCTTCACATCTTTTTGCCACAATAGCCCTGGGAAGTAGAAAGAGAACAGAGAACCAGGAAGACACTCCATTGATTGACCAGCCCCTCACACTGGTTCTGTCCTCCTCGTAGCCTTGTGGAGTAGGTATTAGCCTGTTTTTCAAAAGGAATAACTGAAGGATATGCCTTTGTTTCCTCCTTCTCATCTTAAAACCCACTTGAATATCGAAACAGAGATATGCAGTGGCTTCCTTACAAACATCTGGAATTCCTGGCATTGGAATATTTCCAAGCCTTCTTAATACTTGGAAATACTTTCATGTCTCCAAAAAGCACTTGCTATTCGAAAACATTTTGAAATATCCTTTGAGTGACAGTCACAGTATGGAAGTTGGATGTGCGCCCTCTGTAGAGTCCTTCCTTTTTTCTTTCTTTCATTTGTGATGTCGCTTAAGTCCCCCTGCCCCCTCTCCTTAACCAAAATCTCAAACCCAAGATCAGAAACTCCTGAGGGTTAAACTCAAAGACATCAACACCTTTCAGCTTCCCAGAGGAGCAAACCTTCAGATCAACCCCTCTCTGAAGATCAATGGAAATGGGGTCTAGTGTTGCCATTGCTTGGAAAGTTACATAGAGATGCTGTATTAGGTGAACATGAAATGCAAATTCATGATGGGTTTGAACAGTGACATTTTGAAAGCCTATTTTCCTGTTTGTCCATGAAATTTTATTTCTTGGGAAACCAGCTCATCCTCTTTCTTCCTCCTTCTTCCTTTCCTAATATATACTTGTAAACACCTGCACAGCCCTCCATCTTATTTACATTTAAAAAAAAAAAGGAGGTTGGGGTAGGGATTTGGCTTAAAGCACAAACCAAATAATGCTTCCAGCACAGTGCAGACAGTTTAAAGAAGGGGGAGGCAGTGATCAGCCATGCTATGTGCTGCAAGCAACATTCCTAAACTCAAACATATGCTTATTAAAAATTACTAAGGGGGAAATATTGGAATTCGAAAAAGAAAACTTCGTCCTTTATTTATTAATTTGCCTATTCATTCCATTCAGTACATAATATGAGCAAGAAATTATGGAGGACGGACAAGGTAAATAAATTTTTAAATGCAACGTATTCAAATGTCCATTTTTCTATCAACCCGATGAATATATAAAGTCTCTGTTGAGCTGTCACTATAAAATAAAATAAATTTATATGGCTTTACTTTCCCATTCTTTTTCCCTTCTTTACAATGTTATGTTTTCATTGTTATAGTATTTATTTCCTCTTTCAAGATTTTTTCCTAAATGCTGTGTTATGTTTTGTAATTATGTGCTGTTATTAATCAGAAAAAGACTAGTTAGAAGCCCAGTAGTGAAGCTAAGGCTGTTGTGGCTGTCCAAACTGTTTAGACATGATACAGGCCTCAGAGTCTTCAACAAATACTACAGTAGTGATTATGTGAAGCAAAACTGTTAAATATAAAAGAGCAAATTAAAAATTAATATTTATAGTGGGAGGTATTAACATGATTTTCTGAGTCCTTGAATGGATAATTAAAAAATGAAAGGTATCTATACCTTTTTAAATGGCTATGAACATCTTTAAACATTTATTATACTGACACAAATAAAATGCCAACATACTAAGGCCAAAAATTAAAAATAATTTAATATAGTCTTAGGTGATAATTATAACAAGAAAATAAAAAGCATAGGTTAATACCTAATTCTCCCCACTTGCCTTGCCTTTTCTTAAAATAAAATCAATGAATCAACAATTTCAAAATCTAAAACAATTTCTGAACTTGTGGTTGATATAATAAGTCCAGAAATTCTGGGTAAAATACTGTTTTAAAAAATTGTAACATGTGGCCTTGTTCAAAGGACTAAGGAGGAAACTGCCAGGTACAGGTAGCAGAAAAGGAATGCAAAAGCTAAGCAGAAAGCTAAGCTGTATGGGCGCCAGGCCTGGGGGCCTGCAGGTCATGATCCTGATGCTGATGCAGATACAGGACACCAGCCTGTGCAAGTCAGTGGGCAAGAGCAGGGCCCCCTGCAGAAATAGGTTCCAAAGGACTGCACTGCACATTAAATGGAGGCTGGAAAAGCAGCTCTGTGGCTCAAGGCAGGAGCATAAAGGTAAGATAGCATACCACCCAAAACGTGCCCGTGACCATCTGGATCCCTGTGGCCCTGGCAGAGGCAGTGAATGCCCAGCACAACCTCCAGCGTTCCTGCAGTCAACAACCCCTCAGAAGACGCGTCCCGGTACCAAATGGCAAACAAGAGGGAGCTGGATGAGAGAAGCAGGAGAACAGCAAGAAAAGAGGACTAGAGAACCATTTGAAAGAGAATGTACAATGAACACATTTAAAGTATGTAAAGGGATCAAACATACTAAAGGAGAAGAACGTTCAACACATGTATTCTCTGTGTGTTGCAGAAGAAGCTAGTGTAAATTCTAGAGTTGAAAAAGTTTATTCCCTGGCATACAACTTAATAAATGGATTAAACAGTGTGATCAGTCACAGATGAAGATGAAATACATGAACTGGAAGAGACATGTGAGGAAATCCTACCCAGAAGAGCACACCCAAATTTTTTTCACCCTAGTTTTACCAGAATTTAAGGGACAGATGGCCAGAATCTGATATGGGTCCAGGTATTTTAGCCATAAGCATCTTTGTCATAGACATTTTTGCCACAGCATTTTTACTGCAAACATCTTTGCTGCACAAGAGTTTGATGTATATCTGGCAGACAATGTGTTTAAGCTAGTTGTCAATTTCATTTGTCCATTGACAAAGTTTTTGCAGTTACTTCCATTTTTATATTATATGTAAACCTTAGCCCTCATAATGGTCTATCAAGTGATAAGTAGACATAGTGGTTTTAAAACAGTGAATAATAGCAACTACTATGAAGCCAAATTACATATTATACTAGAAAATTATCACATAGTTTTCCAGTCCTTCAATGAACACTGTCATGTTTCCCGACCATCAAAATCAAAAGGTTGCCAAGCTATAGCAAATATAAAAAAGACAGCTACTAACCCACAGTCTTCCAGAACATTAATAATCAATTCTTTAGTTGGAAACTCATGTTTCTCTGAATGAAGTAAAAAATTGCTGCAAAAAAAGAAAAACTGCTATGCCAAGAAAGAAGATGAAATAAGCAAAATATATATAAAAATATTGTGAACAGAAGACTTTGAAGACAATGGATTTTTATTTTTCATAAAAAGTCTTCTTGGTTTTGGTATTAATTTTTCATTTTTCATCATGTATTTTATAATTTCCCTTTATAATTCTTTATTTATCTTTTATGGTGACATTGCCATAGGTCAGTTAATGTTTGCAGCAGAGATGTTTACAACAAACATGCTTGTGGCGAAAATACCAGACACAAGTACAGGCGCCCAGAAAAAAAAAAAATCCCAGCTCTGTGTTAAAGCTGTGTGATCATGGCATGTTATTGAACAATCTCATGCCTCAATTTCTCTATCAGTAAAATGAGTATGACAGTAATAGCATCTCTATTGTGAGTTGTTATGAGGTTCAATGTGGGAAGTGGTACATTAGAACAGGACCTGACACACAGTAAACTGCTGATCAATGTTGGCTGCTGGTATTAATTATAATTATCATTATCACACTATTATTTTATGGAACAGCAACTGAGTAATATAAAGACATCAGTTGTCATCAAATTAATATTTAGTTTTGATACAATCCAATGGGACTTTTTAAGTTAACAAAATAATTCTAAAGTTTATATGGAAGAATAAACATTTAAGAATAGCCAAGAAAAATGTGGAAACTTGCCCTAGCTAATTTTAAGATGTATTAAAAAGCCCTAGCCAATTTTAAGATATATAAAAAGTAATTGAAACAATGGATGGCTGGTGCCACAAAAGTCAAACTGAGCATTGGAACAGGAAAAGCAAAGTCCATAAACAGAGCCAAACACTTGTTAGTTTAGCATAAAATAAAATAACCTTTCTAATGGTGGTGGGGGGAGCGTATTTTTCCAAAAATGGTTTTGAGAAAACTGGCTAACCACTTGGAAAAACAATTAAGTTTATTTTTTTCCTCACACCTTAAATCTAAACAAATTCCAGATGAAAAATTTAAATGTGAATATGAAACTATAAAAGTTCTAGAAGGAAACAAAGATATTTACATAACACTGAAGGGAGATACCATAAAGGAAAAATTTGATAGTTTGAGTACACATTTTTAAATTTTCCTGTTACCCTCTCTGCAAAATCTAAATGGGGAACAGAACACTGTCAAAATTATTTATAAGACATGTAACAAACAAAGGACCAATAATCTCCATACATAGACAACTCTTAAAAATTAGTAAAAAGAAAAAATGTGACCACAGCAATGGGTAAAAGATACAAAAAGGAATTCTACAAGAAAGATAATGGTCAATAAGCATATGAAAAATGCTACTGTAACCAAGGAAAGGCAAATTGATATAATCTAACAGATTAACAAAAATACAATGCCCGGTATAGGCAAAGATATAGGGGAACAAGTGTTTTTAGTCATCATTAGTGAGAGAACATTGAATCTTCTGGAAGTCAATTCTTAAAATGAATCGCTTTTATATATTTCTCTTTTTATACATCTCTGACTCAATTTAAATGTCAACTTCATCAAGGAAAGATTGGGAATGTCTACAAAGACTTGGCTACAAGATGTTCATCATCATATTGCTTATGATAGCCAAAGAGAGGAAGAAGGAAGGAAAGATGGGAAGGGGGAAAGGAGAGAGGGAGGGAGGGCCAACATTTAAAGAGTAACAACAAACGTTTAACAATAGATAATTTGTTATATAAATTATGTTTTACCCCTAAAGAGTCAAATCATGTGGAAAAGAAGAAAAATAACTGACATGGGAAAATGTTAATGATGTAGCTTTATGTGTTAAAATAAGTTACAAAAGAGTACCTCTGCTAAGATACCCATGGAAATGTTAATAGTAGTTACCTCTGAATGAGACCACTCTTTTTACTTTCCTCTTTCTATCTGTATTTTTTCTAAGCTTTCTAAAATCACATACCCTCATGTAATAGGAGAAAAACACACACCAGTTATTTAAAATTTAATCTTAAAATTGTTGTTAACTATTTAGGACTAGCATACATCTTAAGTTAGCAGATGGTTGGTTCTCCAATGACCAAGCCGAACTCCCTCCTGGCCAAGAAAATCTCTTGGAAATCTTCACACAAACTTTATTTATTCTGGCTGCACTTTTCCTGCTCCAGTATTCGGTGTATTGTGCCAAGAAAAGATCCACTTTCAATTGGAAATCCATTTGCGGAGAGATTAGAATACTAAAAAGGAGACACTGGGGTCTGAGCTGAGAAACGATCCATCTTAATGAACAGTAAATTTTAAAAAGTGGACTTTTTACTAATGCAATAATGAAAAACATGCCAGACTACCCCAATGTTGTGTGGAGACGTATGAGGTATGACCATAAACAAAAGAAACTGGTTTTTAACAAATTCACTAAAATTCAGTCTATAAGCCCTGTGAGATATCAGTTTCCTAGATTTACAGACACGCTCCTTTTGTGATGCAAAATTTTATTTCCCAGCTTGATCTCTAACTGTATTCACTAGGCATGGCTGTGGTTTACTTTGTGTTCCTTCTCAAAGGATGAAACTTTGCCCCCTTTGAAGATAGTTTTTCAAACTGAGCATTAGTTCAGGAAGGCAGGCCTGAGAGTTCCAAGGGGGGCTCAGCTTCCACGGGGCCGAGAGACGGCACCCACTCAAATGTGGAAGTCTCTGTGTTTGTTTTTTAAAACCTGCCCAATTATCCAGTAACTATACTTTATCTTAGAAAACATCTGGGCCCAGGCTACTGTGGGCACCCCAAGGAGATCACTGAAGTGCACCTACCGTGGCAGATGGGGAGGGAGGCAGAGGAGGGAGAACATAAGACTCCCAACAAAAGCCTATTGTTTTCTTTCTCACTGGTTAGAGTGTAGCATCTGTTGGTCAAAAGTACTTAGTGAAATTTGGAGACATCCCTGGGCGTCTGACGTCATATGGAGGTGATGGAATGTGACTTTGTTCAATTCAGAATGAAGAGACACTGGGAGCATCTCATCTCATGGTTCTTACTTGGACCGCACATCAGAATCACCGGGGAGCTTCGTCCCAGCGATAGCAGCCACGGATTGGGGAGCACCTACCCCGTGCCCTCCCCCTTCTATCTCATTCCATCCTAGCGGCAGCCCAGTGAAGGAGGAGTTATTTGTATCCCCGTTTTTCTGACAAGGGAACTGAAAATCAGACAGATGAAGTGCCCAAGGTCACCAGGTGGCCGGAGGTAGAAGCCATTTGGACCCTGGGCAGTCGACTCCCGAGGCTTTTGACTGCTTGTCTATATTGCTTCAAAAACACGGATCCCTACAGATCCTTGGGTTCCCTGACCCTGAATACCCATGTCACTGTGAGCTCTGGTCCGCCACCGGCCCCCCTAATTTTGTAGACAGGAACCTCAGCTTACAAAGATTTAGCTACTTGCCCAAGGCCACAGAGAATAGAGATCCAGATTCAAGGAAAAGGCCCTAGACCTGGGAAGGAAGAGCCCCAGCCCCCTCTGACTGTACGTCAGCACGTGCAGCTCAGTGTGCGATCACAGGGCGGGCTCCTCTTTTGAGCGGCCCCTCCTTCTTCAGCTTCAGGAGCTTCTCATGCACCTGGTGGTGTTTCCCCATGTCTCTCCTTTCAGAGGGAGCTCCGGCTTTGCCCAGTCATTTCTGAAGTGGCTCCTGGCGAGACTGTGTTCATGTTCCCATCCTTTGGGCCCAGACAAATATATAGATAAGTGGAAATTTATTGCAGTTTGGCTTGGTCAGACAAAAGCCCCAATGATCTGGGAAGGAGTAGGAATAAAAGGGTAGTTGCCATCAGAGGTAATTAGATAGTGAAGATTTTCATTTGGGGGCAAAAGAACTTCCAGGGGGGCAAGTTTATACTGTCCAAAGTCAGCTGCAGCAGTGCCTGGTAGATGGTCACCCTTGATGTCGCCCCTGCTCTATCAAGCATGCAATTGCCTCCAAGCAAAACCTGTAAGCTCCACGTGGACTCTAGCAAGCAATGTGCTTGTTTGAGGCATGGCTGGGGAGATATTTGCTTGTGAACTTCCCTGAAACTTCTTTTTCCCCAGTTGTGCTGTCCTGATAGAGAAAGCTGAACACCCCTCTACTTCTGCACTCTGAGGCTGGACTTTCATGGACCATTCCTTTCCTCACACAATACTGCGTCTTTATCACTTCCATAGTTGGTGGAGGAGAAAGTGATTAACACATAGATGGTCTGGACAGGCTAATAACCTATGCCCTATAACTGACATTCTTTAAATATTTGCTCAACATTAGTTTAGAAGAGAAGTTGGATGCTGCTGATGGAACAGAAGAAAAAGGGTGCTGTCTGTTTTTTTTCTTCATGCAATTCAGCTCTGGCCCCTAGTGTGCATACGACAGCAGCTTAGTGACATCCACTGAGACGCTGATACTCAAGTGTGTACATGGGGACTCCATCCCACCTCTCCTCTTAGTTTCTGTGTAGGTCTGTGTTCTTTAATAGCAATAAGTGTTTGCCTAGTTCACGGCCATGATTGTGTGGAAGGTTTTAGTCATTTTTGTAGACTCGCCCCTCGATCCCAATTCCAAAGGTAAAACCCTTCCAAACCTAATTGTGCACAGCTGCAAGAGTTTTTGTGTCAGGAGACAAATACCTTGTGCATGAATCCTGATTGTCTTCAACCAAGTAAAAACAAAGCTTTAAAAAAGATATTTATTCTTAGTAAATTATGGCTGTCCTGAGTGCGCCACTTATTCTGACCTCAAGCTTACAACATTTTTTAAAGGTTGATGTTTTGCTTAGAAGATAATTTGTAAGTTTTATAAATGTCAACAGTCAAGAATTTCTTGGTGTAGATTTATTGAGAGGATAAAGCATTTTGCAAGAGCCCTGAGCCCCATTACCTTTGTTTAGTTCCCTTGCCATACCTAAAAGTGCCCTTATTAACTTCTGATAGAGGTGAAGGCCAAATATGATGACATTTTGTGTAATATGATTCTAATACATAAAGAAAAATAATATGCATGGAAAAATATGAATAGTGTACTCCAAAGCATTAACAATGTTTATCACTGGGAGTTAGGGTTACCAAAGATTTTCATTTCTCTTTGTATACTTCTCGGTATTTCTCAGACTCCTCACACTAAACATGTATTACTTTTACAATTAATAAAAATAGCAGAAACTAAGAGAACCCAAATTAGTTGTACTGAGGATCCATCCTAAAAGCTGGTATGCCCAGAACCACAGGAGTCACAACCTTGTGTGGGACTGGAGAATGTGTAAACCCTGAGAAGACAACCTAGAGCCTGGCAGGGCTCTGGGTCCCGTCCCCACGCTCCTCTGGAAACGGACTCCTGGTCCCTCACCTTGTCCTTTCTCTCCTGGGGCCATGATGTAATCTTGATCCTCATATACACAGTGACCAAGACAACCCATTTCATTTTCTTCTAAGACTGCCCTCAGCTGATTCCTCTATTGCTATTTGTAGGTAAGGTGTTCAGACTTTACAGCCTTCCCATTCACAGCAGCTCAGAACCTCAGCAGCACTCGGAGCCCCTCCTCTGGAATGCCCTGTTTCTGTTACAAAGCCCCACCCAGCCGAGTGGCTCAGGTGCTACATCACCTATCTAGGCAAAGCTGGACCCATCAAGGCTCACATGGAGGAATTTACCAAGAAACACGGTTCCTTACTTCAACCAGGGGTCTTCCAATGGCCCTTGAGCTGTTATAGCCTCTCTCTTCTCTATCCATCATCCTATAACACCTCTGAACTTTCCTGAACATTGTACCAGCACCGTGATGGCTGTGAACCACCTTAATATCTGTAGGACCCTCTACAAGAGGCCAAAGAAAGATAAAGAGCCAAGATTTATGATAAACATTATACCAGGATATCTAATCTAGGCACTCTCGACATTTTGGGCCAGATAACTCTTTGTTGGGGGGAGAGGGATGCCCTATGCACTGAAGGGTAGTTAACACAATCCCAAGTTTCTATTCACTAAATGCCAATAGCACTCCTCCCACAGTTTGACAACCAGAACTGTCTCAGACAGTGCCAGTTGTCCCCTGAGGAATAAAAATCTCCCCCATTTGAGAACCACTGTACTATATACATGTCCACAGACCCTTTTTTGGATAGATGACTTTCTTCTTATTACACCTACACCATATAGCCCTGACACAACCAAGTTGGTAAGTTGCAAGACCTACTCAGTTTGCACACACATTCACATCTTGTGTTTTACAAGTGCTTCAGAGAATGAGCCCAGCACTACCCTACGTAGTAATAACAGTTGACATATGTCAAGTGCTTATTAAGTGTTGAGCATTTGGTTGTATTACTTCATTAAAATTTACAAGCACCTATGAAATTAGTATAGTTCCCATCTTACAGGTGAGGACGCTGGGTTATGGACAGCGTTACAGAGCCAGCAGGTGGCAGAGCCGTGATGGGACTCCAGAGGCCAGGCTCATAGTGCGCTCGTTGTTCTTCATCCTTCTCCAACGTGCCCCAGAGAACAGGAAGGGAAACCAAAAGATGTATCCCTGATACCTGTAACAAACAGGAATTGGTAAAATACTCAGGTATGGGCCAGGGAACTTACCTGGAACCTGCTTGCCAAGCTCATCACCTAATCTCATAGTCACTAGCCGGTGAGGGCAATAACTCCAGGCCAGGAATGGGCTGGGTAGGTGTGGGTCCTGTTTAAGGAAAGGGATGGTGACCAGCTTGGTCCTGCCATGTTACGAAAGCATCCCTCTGGCTTCAGCTGAGCATGAGAGGACATTACAGTGGATACGCTATGTCTAAGCATTATGCTCAGCTTGGCCCTACCCACCTGCACGGCACTGCCATCTCTTCCTATTCTGTTTTGACCTTGTTTCTCATTGCTCAAAACTCAGAACTACTCTTTAGCCCTTCCAAAGAGAAGTCACTCTCTCTGCTTTCAAACTCGCTGCTTTGCCCCCTGATGTAGAGTTTAATGTCTTCTAATGAAAACATCCACAGGCTTATTATCTCACCGTCTTTGAAAACCTTCCAGCCCCGGGCCTGACACATAGTATATGCCCAATAAGTGTTAGTTTCTTTCTGCTCCAAGCAATGGATCCCTCTTAGCTTTATAGTAAAATCTCCATGTTTGTGAATTGTCATTGCAGGACCGCCAGTAGGGAAACCACCATCTCTTTTCTGGCTGGGGCTCCAGAGAGCTCAACCCAGACGCTTTGAATTTCACCAACATGCAGTCCTGTCGAATAGCATTTTGTTTCAGGTTTTTGTACAGTATTTGAAAAGCCCAACTTTTTCATAAAGCTGGCTACTTTTGAAGTCAGTGAAAAGGTAGAAACATCCAGCCTAACCCTAGAGTGTCTGTTCTCATTCAGAGACACATTCCCAAAGCAGCTGATAATTTGGTGCTGAACAGTTATCCTTGGCTCAGGGATGCTGTGAAAATGCTCTCTCGACCCAGGGGAGATGGGCAGAAAAAACAGGGTGAGCTCATGTAGTCCCTAACCTCCACTATTTTGTTCACAGTAGGAATGTAAACTCTATTCTGGAGCTTACATCAGTTTTTGGAGGGTTTTAACAAGCTCCCCCAGATAAAACTAAGGGTTATTTTTCTTTTCCTTTTGGTCAGAAATAAATATTTATGTCAAGAAAAGATTGCCAAGACTTGGAAAGTATTTGAATTATTTAATCAGCCTTATAAAAGGATTCACTGTGATTGGTGTTTGCATTGGCTAATGAATTTTAATCCTGGTTTTATCCCAAATCCATTAGACAGTCACCAACTGCACTGAAGAGTTCAGGGAACTTCTTTACCAGTCTGAAAAGAGTGACACTGATCCAAGGTGTCAACCTGGGGAGGTACACATTTGACTCTATGGTTCTGGAACATGGGTCCATTATAGCAGATCAAGGCTTGGACCTCTTCACAGAGCTTTTAAACCCTGGTCCCCTCTCATGGGAGACTTGCCTCCTACTCTTATCCCACTTCGCCCTTGGAGATTCTTGACCATTTGCCTCGAAAGTGGTCAGGTAGAAACAGACTCAGCTCTAGGGTTTTTTAGGCCACATCATAAACCAAGCTGTGACATTATGGCAATACAAAATGCTAACTAGCTCAAATTACATCTGTAAAAAAAAAAAACAACCCACCTGGGTTGACCTTGGGCAAGTCATTTTAACAAAACCTGGGTTTGCATTCTAGTTTTGACATTACTACTGACTCAATTAACTAACTCCTCAGAGACTGAGTTTCCCAAATTGTAAATAATAAAAAATATGAGACCATGGATATGTAGTGTTAGACAAAATCAGTATAGATATAGGTGACAAAGATATGGATATAGATACAGACAAAATTTGTAGACATAGATGTATGCATGTATGGTATGTGTATATGTATGCATACACAGTCACTAAAACTTTTTATTTTCCTGGAAATTTGCAATGCCTAAGAAGATGCTAATTTGACAGAACAAATAATCAAGCAATCAGAGATTTGGAGAATCTTAATTTTGAATTCCTCAGACTTTAAAGCGCATGTTCCTATAGACTATTTTAAAGGTGTGGATGCTCCTGTAATAATGTGGAATAATATTTACTGAATGTTTATTAAGTACCAAGTACCACGGTCTGTACTTTCATGCGCTCTTATTTACTCCCCACACAGCCCTGTGCAATGATGTCATTACGACAGTTTACAGATGAAGAGCTAGCTTGTCCCCAGTCACTCACTAGTAAGAAGACCTGGGACTTGAACCTGGAGCTGCCTGACTCTGAAGCCTACCCTGCCCCACTCTGTGCCTTCTGCAGTCACCCTCAGGGATGCCCAGCTCTCAAACTTGGGATGTTTGTCAGTTTGGCAGAATGGCATTCATTGTTCCCCAAAATCCTTATTTAAGTCAAGCTCCTTTTGATTATCAGACTCTTGTAGACAAATGCTTTAGATTAATAACCTGTTGTGAGTGTGCACTGAATTTTGAATATTTTTGGTAAAAGGCAAAGAAATCTATGTTTATACAGCATCTAAAAATTCCCTTAACTTCTGGTTTCAAACTCCTGCCCCTCCCTAATTTTCTCCCAATTGCACCCAAGCCAAGTGGCTGGTCTTAGCTCGTGGTCCCCGTTTCCCCTGCCCACTCAGTGCTAACGCACAGGGAAATGGCTGCCTGGTGGACAGAGGAGCTCAGGCCTCGGTCATCCTCAGAGTGGATCATGGCCCTATAAACATCCCAGCACCACTAGCTTTGGAAGAGGTAGCAGTGAGGCCGGCCTGGCACCTGAACCAAACATGGCCCAGCCGAGGAGGAGGGCTTTGTGCCCTGCTTCCCAAGTGGACGTTCCAGGAAGAAGTCAGATGATCTGCGTTATGGAAACCAAATGGCCCTCCTTTGTTTAGAGAGAGAGGGAAAAAAGTCACTCATTTTTGTGGTAAAGTGAAAACAGGCTCCAAACCAAACAATCCCTCTCTGAGCAGAAAATGCCAGCTCCCCAGAGTGGGCCCACAGCCTCAGAGGCTGATAAACCGATGGAAGGCTGTGTCAAGCCTGTCCTACAGCCTCGGCAAAGTCCTCAGTCCTCCCAGCCAGGTTTTCCTCTGCTTCGCTCCAGAAACATTTAGACTCCCAGGCAGGAAAGAAACATAAAAGGAGGCAGAAAGAGAAATGTCTCCTTGACTAGGCCAACCTCGTCCTTTCCCTTCTTTCCAGTTGGGATGGAGGGAAGGGAGGGGACCATGCAGAGAAAGCCCCGGAAGTGAGCCTGGGTACACGCACAACATGTGGGCGTGCTCAGCCCTGGAGTGTCCCTGGCATGTCACTGCAGTGCATTGACTTGGAGGGAGCTCCACAGTGTGACCCAGCTCTTCCCACAGAAGGCAGCCAGGAATCGCGAGGCCTGCGGTGGCCGCTCTGTGGATGCTCCATGGCTCCATGGGCAGGTCCATGGGCAGCCTCCATGGGCAGCGATCCACACTCCCAGGTATTACTACTGCATGTAAAGTAGGATAAGCCATGGCCCAAAGAAAATAAATATAGGTTCTAGTAAGCCACGCCTGTCCTGGTTTCAGTTTATTCTTTAATACAAGCCTTTCCTGGAATGGAGAGGCTCTTGGCAAGCAAAGAATAATGGAGAATTTAGTTCTAGTCCTGGCTTTGCCCCTGACTTGCTGTGTTCCCATGGGTCACTCTTGCCACTGAGCCTTCATTTTTCATCTGGAAAATGAGCCTAATTAACCCTAATTAACAGGGTTAATTAGACCTAGTTCACAAGGTCATTGTGAGAAGGAGAGAAAGCAGGGCTCTTATCAAGAGCTGGCAACCAGGCTGCCTGGATTTGGATGCAAGACCCCCACTTTGTAACATTGGGCAAGTTTCTTCATCTCTCTATGTCCGTTGCTTGTCTTTAACATGAAGGGAAATAATATTCTTCTGATAGCACTCTAGAAGGTTAAATCTGATTTGTGAGATATGTGAAGCGCTTAGAGAGCACCAACACACAGCCTGCCCCAAGGAATATCACTGTCAGTATTGTTATCACAGATGAGGAAACATCTTGAAAATATAACGGTCAGTCCAGGTACTGGGTCCTCCGCCACTGTCATCGTGAAGAGTCACAGTTTTACTCAATACACACTCACTATTCTGGCCACATTCCGTAATCTGCCAATGCTAATTGTAAATTTGAGGGGAACCTCCAGTAGCTTCCTGTTGCTTTTAGGAAAAATTCCCCAAAGCTCCACTGTGGCCTACAAGGCCTCAGTCATCTGGTCCTGCTGCCTTTTCTAGCCTCAGGTTTAGCCATTGTCTCACTCAGATTCAACAGCCCTGTTGGCCCTCTTTTATCTCTCCGAAGATCTGGGCTCCTTCCTGCCCCCAGCAAGCTTTTCTCCAAAAACCTGCAACATTCTTTTCATGGCTAATAGACCGATTCCCAAATCCCTCAGTCTAACTCAAATAACTTAAACCAAATCCTATATATGTCCTACCCTGGAACATACTTCAGGTTTGCTCTGTCTTTGCTCATGCCATTCCTCCCACCAGAAATGCCTCTTTCCCATCTCTCCCTGGAAGCACGCTCCAAGTTTGGTGTTCTCTACGACCTTTCAACATCATCCACCTAAAGGGGGTTCTCTGTCTTCTGGAGCCATGTGTTATTTTGGTTTCGTCTCTTCTTGTGTTTGTCAGTGAATGTTTTTATGAATGTGACTTTTCTCTCAAGTTAAACTTAGACTTGAAGCTCCCTGAGGACCAGTCTAATATTTTCTTATTTCTTCTCAGCTATGTCTGATCTATGGTAAGAACTTAGTCTCTCTTTGCTCACTGATTGACTCAGCTGCAGGTACAGGGTCGGGGACTAGTATTCAGGCAGGCGACCTTGAGCTCACTCTAGTGAATTTTCCAGCTCAAGACAAGTTTCTATTTCAGAGAGTTATTGCTTTTCTAGGGCCTTACAGGTCTTGGCTGATGGTCTTTAGGAGTCACTGAATTTGAAATTATAAATTTGTCTTGCTCTTCTTAACCCAGTGACTTCCTTTTTACAGATGAGAAGCCCTTTGCTGTGGAAGATACTTATTTGCTCTGTCCAGCACCAATCTTAAAAGAAGTTGGCATGTAAGTTCCCAACAACAACTGAACCTAGGGGAGGAGGTAGAGGGAGCAAAGAGAAAAGAAAGAAGTGTCTCTCTTCATTGTTACAATGGGGCCTTTCTATAGACTCCTCCAAGGAATGATGATGAACGATAGTTATAGTGATCCAGGCACCGAAATAAATGTTTTCCAAAGGGTATCTCACTTCATCTTCCCAAGCTCCCGACAAACAAGCTACTCGCATCCTCCCAGTTTTACAGATATGGAATCTGTGGCCAAGAGAATTTGAGTAGTTTGCCCAAGGTCACACAGGAGTAAGTGGAAGTTTTAGCTCAAAGCAAAGTCTGTCTTGTTTAACCACAGCTACATTCCCAGAAAGCTTGCACACTTTCTAAAGCACTGTCACTCACATTACCTTGCCCTGTCATCATAGCTGCCTGCCAGGGATTTAGAGATAAGGAAATTGGGAAAGGCGAAGTGGGTCCACAGATGGTTTAAGGCCCAGATTTAGACCTTCAGAGGCCACACTCAGTGCTGCCTCCTCTGCACCTCTGCAGAGCACACGGTACTCATCCAGACAGCAGGAGGTTCCCGGAACGAACTTACAGGGAAAATGTCATGATGGTGCAAAAATGATAAGTGCTAGTGAAATGTGATTTGAAAAAATAGTCAGCAGAGAGAGAGAGAGAGAGAGAGAGAATGAGCACCCTAAGCAGAGAAAGAAATATGTGGGGAGCCAGAGAAACAATGTTTGCAAGAGAAGACAAACTAGCCTCTCAGTAAACATGTCTGTAACAGGCTGAAGATAGAATAGTGGCTTTAAGGAAAAAATGCTAAACTGGTTCATCTGACTTCCAATCATTTGTTCAAATTGTAAGCCTCCACCTCTGGTTGCCTAACATCAGCCTGTGATTCCACTGAATCCACTAAGTACCCTTGTGCCCATCCTGCAAAATGGAAGTGAAATGCAAACTCATTTGCATTGTCCCAGTGAGTCTCATAGATGAGAGGAGATAAAGGCAAATTAGTTCATTTTTTACTGCATGCCTGTGAGTTTGCTGGATGGTAACAAAGCTACCCTCACCAGAATCAAATCACTGAGAATCCAGAGAACAACAACAGAGCATTAAGTTTACAGCTTGATCAGTTTAGTCCCACTGATTTGGACCATTTTAAAAGAATCCTTCATCTTACTACAGTGTGACAAGTAAATTAAATGGAAGCAGGCTTTGCCCAGTCAGTGCAATTTGCTCCAGCGCAAGAAAGCCTGAATGCACTGCCTTGATATACCAGCCAAGAGTATCCTGACATCTCCCTGGAATGTCAGAGGTGGAGGGGCCCTAGAAACCATGCTCCACATTTTGCAGAGGAGACAGCTCAGGCCCCCAGGGTAAAAGACTACAGTCTCAAGGGTCATTATGAGGAGAGCCTACAGGGGTCCCATGTGTCCAGCTCTCGGCCCTGTGCACACCATGCTGAGTGTCTCTGGTTCCCTTGTCTTTGCAGGAAAGCTGCCCTCCAGGTCAGCATGAACGATGGCCTGTCTTTCATCTCCAGTTCTGTCATTATCACCACCACGCACTGTGTAAGTCATCACCTTTCCTTTTACCAAAGTCTTTGTTGTCATTCCCATCTCCCTGGAAAGTTGTCTGGTTTGCGTTCCATTCACTGAGCTTTCCTCCCAACACTGCTAGGCCAGCCGTGGGCTGGGTGAGGGGTGTGCAGCACCTTGGAATATATCAAGAATGCCTGTGTTTGGCTTCTCCAGGTTCCCCATTTCTGTGACTCTGGGTGAGACCTGAACCCACTGGCATGACCAGGTGGCAAGGCAGGCCAATGTCTCTGCAGCAGTGAGGGGGGATGTCCAGATAGGGTGGGTTTAGGAGAAAACGCACAGAAAGAAATTGGACAGCAAACTAGAAGGCTAGTCTGAGGGAGTTTTTCTCTAAAGGAGAGCAGGAAAATGGGCAGTAACTGAAGAAAGATGTATAAAGAGTATAAAGAAATCTTTTATTTAGAATGGGAAAACTTGCAGCTCCTTTATATGGTTGTGGAAACAATCCAGGAGAAAATGGAAAACTGATGAAACATAAAAGGGGGGGAAGGGGCCCTATGCATAGGGATTGGGAAGCAGCAGTAGGGACTGCGTCCTCCCTGCCAGCTCCTCAGATGCCCCTTCTCTGGATCCTGCTGTCAGACAGTTTTCATTTCTGGCTGCACATAAAATCACCTGGAGAGCTTTTAAAAAATATTGATGTCTTGGCCTCATGCCAGACCAGTTGAAACGGACTCTGGGTTGGGCCCTCGTTTGGTGGTTCCAAGGCTATGGTTGGGCACACTTCAGCCTGTGTCGCTGCTCCCGCCTGCTCTCAGTGTTGCGAGAACTCAGCCCATCAGAGGGCAGTCAGGGCTCGGTTAACCTGTACGCCAACGTCAGCTCCTGACAGGGGCATTTCCAAAAGAACTTTTGTCTGAATATTCAGATTCTGCAGCCAAATGCGCTTTTTCTGTTAGATCATTCTAGAGACTTATGTGTTTGACCTGGTGGTCAACTTAGGCAGATGCTATGATCAATTAATTCCTGGCCAGCCTTTGAAAGATGTGTTGTTAGAACCCCTCAGTAAATGGGGTTTGTGTCCTTAACAAACCCCAATCACAGGTGGAGGAGAGAGAGCAGGCAGCACTGAAGTCAAGCAAGATAAATGAGCAGGAAGCCGGGCCTCCTGACACACAACACTCCCTCCTAAGGCCTGCCTCTCCCCCCCTCCCATACACTTTTCATCCCATGTTAGAAGCAAACCAGTTTTCTTCAAAGCAATATAAGCCAGTGCAATGGGTACAGGCAACAGAAAAGTTTGACCTGACCAAAGAGAGTAGGTCTGAGAAGTGTGTACATCTCAAGGATCTATCAGTGGAACATCAAATCTGGAGAACAAATATGTAAACTGTCTGCACAAGCAGTGAAATTTCTTCAAATGTACCCTGCCTGGTTCTTTTAGAAATTGACCCTTTTGGAACCTGCCAACCTGCAGGAAATGATTAAAATACCCCAAATCTAACAACTTCATTCCAGATTCCTCCCTGCTCTGAATGATCCAGCAGTATGGGCCTGTATTTCTCATTTTGTCTGATCATACCAGACAACGAGCCATGACCTTGAGGCCGCAAGGGCAGGGAAATGAGAAGGGGAAACGTCTCAGAACCAAACCTGTGGAATGGCAGAAACAGGACTATAAAGTTAAGCCCTGGGCCTCTAAGCCAAGAAGAAAGGGTGTCCTCGCTAATGTAACACAAAACAAAAAGAACTCCCAGTAAAATCCTTTTGTGTCTTCCCAACTCACTCCAGCCCACACTTACGCCATTGATCTACACCTGAGTGCCTGTCACTAAGTTTTCTGTTCAACTGACCCCTTAATCAACACCTCCTTATAACATCTCCTGCTTTATTCCCCTTTTTATTTGAGAATGCTGAAGGTCTACCACAAAGTTATAGCCATCCTAAGATTGGAGATCCAGATCCATTCATTCATTTACTCAACAAATATTCATTGATGATGCACAGTATGCTGGGCGCTGCCCTGGCTGCTTGGGACACATCAGAGAACACAACAGGCAGAAACTTCTGTCTAGTGGGGAGGGGGAAGGAAAAGAAAGTAGGTAATAAACTAGAAACATAACAAATGAATTACACATTATATTGAAAGATAATATATTCTGTTTAAAAAATAGAGCAGATTAAGAGGATTTGGTACTTCTTGAGTGAGTAATGTAAATAGAGATATATTGAGAAGATGGCATTTGAGTTGAGACCCTGAAGTAGACTGGGAGGCTACAAGGTAAAGAACATACCAGACAGAGAGCCCCAGTGTTTAGAGCCCAAGACCAGACACCCGATGTATTTAAGGAAGAGCAAGACTCATGGTCAGTCACTGGAAGAGAGCTAGTGAGGAGAGCAGTGGCAGTAAAGGAAAAGGGATGGCGAGTGGAGAGTCTTGTGAGAACTTTGGCTTTTGCACACAGAAGCAACATGATAAGATTTGTATTTGAAAGATCATTCTGGCTGCTGGACCAGCCTGTGGAAAGACATGGATGGAAGGACTGTCCCTAGTTAAAAGGGTTATAGCAATATTTTAGACCACAGCAGCTTGACCCAAGAGGGAGCAATGGAGAGGAAGAAAGTGGTGAGCACCAGGAATATTTTGAAGACAAAACTAATGGATTTCACAAATCAATGAATGTAGGATTTGAGAGGAATCAAGAATGGCCCCAAGATGAATTTTGCCAAACATTCAAAGAACTAAAACCTATCCTTCTCAAACTATTCCAAAAAATTCAAGAAGAGAAAAGACTTCCAAGCTCATTTTATGAGTCAACATTATCCTAATTTCAAAAACAGATAAGGACACTACAAAGGAAGAAAATTATAAGCCAATATTTCTGAAGAACATAGATGCCAAATCCTCAACAAAATATTAGCAAACTAGAGTCAGTAGTATATTAAAAATGTCATCCACCATGATGAAGTGTGATTTATTTCAGAGTTGCAAGGTTGATACAATATCCTCAAGTCAATAAATGTCATGTACCACATAAACAAAATGAAGAATAAAAATCACAAGGTCATATCAATAGATATAGAAAAGGCATTTGATAATAATCCAGCACCCATTTGTGATAAAAACTCTCACCAAAGTGAAAATAGAAGGATCATACCTCCACATAATAAAGACCATGTGTGACAACTAAAAAGCATTTCTCTTAAGAACAGAAAAAAGACAAGGATGTCTGCTTTCATCACTCTTATTCAGCATATTACTGGTAGTTCTAGTACAGCAATCAGACAAGAGGAGGAAATTAAAGTCATCCAAATTGGAAAAGGGGAAGTAAAAGTCATTATTCACTTATGACATGATATTGTATATCTAAAACCCTAAAGACTCCACCAAAAAACTACTGGAACTGATGGATGAATTCAGTAAAGTAGCAGGATGCAAAATAAATTTTCAGAAATTGGTGGCATTTTTATACACCAATAACAAACTATCAGAAAGAGGAATGAAGAAAACAATCCCATTTACTGTTGCAACAAAACACCTAAAGTACCTGGGAATAAATTTAACCAAGAAGGTAAAAAACCTATACCTGGGAAATTATAAGACACTGAAGGAAGAAATTGAAGAAGATACAAATAAGTGGAAGCATATACCATGTTCATGGATAGGAAGAATTATCATCATTAAAATGTCCATACTACCCAAAACAATCTATAAATTCAATGCAGTTCCTACTAAGATACCAATGGCATACCTCACAGATCTAGAACAAATATTTCAGAAACTTATATGGAACCACAAAAGACCCCAAATACCTTCAACAGTCTTAAGAAAGGAGAACAAAGTTGGGGGTATTACACTATCTGATATCAAACTATACTACAAGGCCATAGTAATCAAAACAGCATGATACTGGCTTAAGAAAAACCATATAGATCAATGGAACAGAATAGAGAGACCAGAAAGAAACCCATACCTCTGTGGTCAATTAATATTTGCCAAAGGAGGCAAAAATAAACAATGGGGTAAAGATAGTCTCTTCATAAATGGTGTTTGGAAAATTGGACAGCTACATGCAAAATAATGAAACTGGACCACCAACTTACATCATATTCAAGTATAAACTCAAAATGAAGACTTAATTATAAGTTGCAAAACCATAAAAATCCTAGAAGAAAACATAGTAAAAATCTTGAACATTTCGTGTAGCAATATTTTTTCTGATAAATTTCCTTGGACAAGTGAAACAAAGGGAAAAAATAAACAAATTAAACTACATCAAACTAAAAAGTTTTGCACAGCAAAGGAAACCATCAACAAAATGAAAAGACGATGCATTGAATGGGAGAACATTTTCACCAATGATACATTTGATAAGGGATTAATATCTAAAATTTATAAGGAATTCAGACAATTCAACACCAACAAAAAAATCAAATAAAAAAATGAACAAAAGATTTTGATAGACAATTCTCCAAAGACAACATACAGATGGCCAACAGAAATATGAAAAGATACTCAATGTCACTAATCATCAGAAAAGTGCACATTAAAGCTACAATGAGATATTACCTCACAACTAACTGTTAGAATGGCTATCATCAATCAAACAACAAACAACAAGTGTTAGCAAAGATGTGGAGAAAAGGGAACCCTTTGTGTACTGTTCCTGGGAATGCAGACTGGTGCAGCTGGTATGGAGTTACCTCAAAAAATTAAAAAATATAACTGTTTTAACCCAGAAATTCCATTTCTAAGAATTTATCCTAAAAAACAAGAACACTAATTTGATAGAGTATGTGCACACCTATGTTCATTGCAACATTTTTTACATTAGACAAGATATAGAAGCAGCCCAAGCGCCCATCAATAGATGAATAGATATAAAAGCTGCGGTGCATTTACATAATGGAATACTAAGCTATTAAAAGGAAGGAAATCTCATCTTTTGTGACAGCTTGGATGGACCTGGAGAATATTATTCTAAGTGAAATAAGCCAGTCAGAGAAAGATAAATACTATATGATCTCATGCATATGTGGAATCTAATGAACAAAATAATTTAACAAAATAGAAACAGAAGCATAGATACGCAGAACAGACAGACAGCTCTCAGATAGGAGGCTGAATAAAAGGTGAGGAGATTAAACAAATACATATGAAGAGAAACCCCCCAAAAACAAAGTTATTTATAAAAAATTGTGAATTCTGATTTATTTTTTAAAATTGTATGACAAACAGCAAATGCTCACAAGGATGTGGAGAAAGGGAAACGTTTTTCACTGTTGGTGGGAATGCAGATTGGTACAACCAGTGTGGAAAGCGGTATGGAGATAACCTCAAAAAATTAAAAATGGATCTGTCTTTTGACTCAAGAGATCCCATTACTGGCAATTTATCTGAAGAAACCCAAAACAGTAATTCAAAAGAACATAAGCACTCCTGTGTTAATTGGACCTGGAGAACATTGTGCTAAGTGAAATAAGCCAGTCAGAGAAAGACAAATACCATGTAATTTCACTCATATGTGGAATCTAATGAACAAACTGGACTAACAAAATAGAGACAGACTCCTAGATAGAGAGCAGGATGACAGCTAATGCAGGGAGGGGGCAGTTTAGGGGGCAGAGGGATCAAGCAAAAAGTAGAAGGACTCATGAACATGGACAACAGCATGGTGATTGCAGGGGTGGAAAGGAAATAAGGGGACCAAATGGCAATGGAAAAAATACAATAAAAATGTACAATGAAGCTGGTCAAATTAATTGTCATATTACATTGTATTTAACTCATCTCTAAGATTTTATCATATCAACATGTAATGAAAATAAATATTAATTTTAAAACACTCTGTTATTATTCTTACATGTTTAAACTTCAGTCACCTTCAAAGCATTCTCCATCTAATGCACTACACCTATCAAGACATTTTTTTCCACCCCTCAAAACAGTTTTTGAACTTGTCGGTTTTAATGCCTTTTAGTGCTTCTGCCATTTTTTGTTTCACGTCTTCCACATCAGCAAAATGTTTCTCTTTGAGGACTTTTATCATCCAGGGAAACAAAAAAAAAATCACTGGGGGTAAGATCAGGTGAATAGGGAAGTGGGGCACGGGGGTCATTCTATTTTTGGTCCAAAACTGCTGAACACTCAGTAGGGTGTGGGTTGGTGCACTCATAACACACCAACCATCATGAAATGGGCAAATGCATTGAAAGAGTCTTCAAAATAATTCACTGAAGCCAAACATATCCTTTCACAACAACGCCAGCTGGTACACTGATACAGAGGGGTTCCTAGAACACTCACCTAGCAGGGGAAGCCTGTACTACAAGGGGCCCGCCAGAAGATAATTCTGGTTTATGGGGGATGCATGTGTGCACACACAGCAGTATGGTGACAGTCCAAGGGAAAGGACCGTGGGGAGAGGTGGAAGAGGGTAAAGAGGGGATAAATGGGGATGCAAGGAGACTTGACTTCAGTGTGCAGATGATGTTTTGTTGAGTTATACACTTGAAACCTGTGTGGTTTTGTTAACCAACATCACCCCAATACACTCAATTAAAAATAATTAATTACATTTTTTTAAGAAGAATAACCCCAAGGATTTGGACCTAAGTAACTAAAAGGTTGGAGTTGCCCTCAGCTGGCAGGAGGAAGGTCGAAGAAGAAGGTTTGGGGTTGAGGGGAAAAATCAGGAGATTGGCTTCGCTGTTGACAAGTTGAGTGGCCTTGACCAAGTTACGTAGCACATTTGTGCATCAATTTTCTAATCTATAAAATTTGAATAATAATACTTTACATTTCTTAAAAGTGTTCTGAATATGAAATTATGTGTAAAATGCTTGACAGAAGGCCTGGCAGGTAGTAAGCACTCCATAAATATTAGCTGTTATTGTGGTGGAAGCCTAGTCAAAATTACTGAACTAGTTGGAGACTCTTCCCAAACAGCGCCTCATTTCGGAGTCCTTTTATAACAAAGGGACTCTTTTGAGATAAGATGTTTCCTTAGGAGGACATGTTTGTCACTCCACCAAACCCAGGTGACTAAAGGGGAGAGACACAATGTCCAAATTCATCCAAAGGGACTTATATTCAAACATAAAGCTCCAGTACCCAAGAGGCCCTACAGAGAAGCTCAGCTTGAAAAGACTGAAGCTATCACAGAGCAAAATAGAGAAGTAGGCTGTGTGGTCATCCAGAATATGAAGTAAGGTCTTGGACTTGTGTTTGTTGGGCAGCAGCTGGTTTGGAGGACAAGGTTTTTAGATCAGAAAACTCAAAAAAAGATCTCCTGGGTCTGAGTAAAGGGTTAGTCTTGTCAATGCCAGTTGCAGCCTGCCCAGTTCCATCAACTGGAACCAAAGATAATTTTAAAATATGTAGTTGAGCCTTTTCTTTCCTCGCTTCATTTGGTGCCCATTTGGACAACTGTGTCACAGTTTTCAAGATTCACAATGAATAAGTGTTGCCCCTGCCAGGAGCAGAAATTCCATGAAGTTTTACAGGAAAAAGATTTTTCCTTCCAAGAGCTAAAAGATTCCTATACAAATGGTAAACTTTGTTGAGCTCTGTGACTATAGAAAATGGTCACATAGCCAAAGTCCTCTCTTACCAACATATTTAAGTGCATCCCATCTCTGTAGTCTTTACAGGCCTCCCTATTATTCCCCAGCTTATAGCAATAGGTGAGAAAAAACACCAATATGGCACCATTTTAAGGGAAATATTAAAAAGAAGCTTGTCCTTTCGAGAACAGAGCAAGTAAATTTAGTGCTTTAAAGAATTTTTAATGAAAGGTTGTCTTCTTTTAGCTATTTTTGTATTGATTGATTTTTTTTTTTTAAGAGAGAGAAGAAGGTTGGGGGTGGGAGAGAGAGATTAATTTGTTGTTTCTTTCATTGGTTGCTTCTTGTGTGTGTCCTCACTGGGGTTTGAACTGCAACTTTGGCATATCGGGACGACACTCCAACCAACCGAGCTACCTGGCCAGGACCAATGATTGACTTCTTTTAGATAAATACCTTAAAATTCTATAATTTCCCACCTAAAGTGTACAAAAATCAGTTATTCAACAAAGATTTCTCAAACACTTAGCGTGTTTCCAGTGCCCTATTTACATTTTATAAGTCATATCCATAAGGAGCTTAAAATCCAGTTGGAGAAGAGAGTCAAACAATCATATTTAAAAAGCTTAAAATAAAGAACAAGATTGTGTGAGCCAGGTGTAGGTGCTGTAGGATCTCAGGGAGAGCAAAGAGGAATGAATCCAGAAAGAGTCACAAGATAAAACGCAAGTGGTGATCTGAAAAATAATTACAGATGAAGAAGTGGGAAGAGGCCCTCCCTGAAGAGAAACAAACCTGAGCAAGAGCTGGATGTGTTCATGAGCAGAGTTTGTTCATGGCCCCTGCCCTTTTATTTTCTTTTCCTCTCATTTGGTATCAATTTCTGGTACCTTCTAATTTGGGACCATTTTTTCGGGCTGACAGCCACCCTCCTAGGATGTACACATCGCACCCTTGATCACCTACCCACCCCCCCAGGTGTGTAACAGTGAGGCCCAGGTGATGCTTCTCTCTATTAACTATAATCAGGATTCGATTTGTATTGGTTTCCAGGTTGGAGAATCACCATCTTTGAATAAAGGAAAGAGATGTAAAGTTAGATATAAGCGCTGAAAATCAACACTAAATCAATGGGGAACCTTCTCTTTTTCCTTCTAATTTATATGAAAAACGGTCTGGCTGCAAATAGTAACAAGGTCCAGTAAATTTGAGTGGACCCATGTCAAGTCATTATTCAGAGAAATTCTTTATTTTTTTTAATCCTCATCCAAGGACATGTTTTTACTGATTTCAGAGAAAGAGGAAGGGAGGCAGGGAGAGAGAGAGAGAAACATCAATGTGAGAGAGTAACATCCATCGGTTGCCTCCAATACACACCCTGTCCAAGAATCGAACCTTCAACCTTTGGGTATGTCGGACGATGCTCCAACCAACTGAGCCACCCAGCCAGAGCTCAGAAAAAATTTTTTTGAATGGAAAATAAAAATGCAGCAAATTCAGCCCTGAGGCACCAAAACAAGAACTGCCTTATAACTATAGCATAATGGAGGAATTAAGAAAATGGGATTTGAGTCAAAAATCCTGATTTCAAATCCTAGCCCCTCCATTGTTCAGAATGATCTTGGGCAAGTTAACCTGAGCCTGTCTCAGAGACTGTCTTGCACGGTCATTGTAAAGATTAAAGGTAAAGTATATAAGGGACGTGAGGTACATTGTAGTCTGTCAAAGAATGACAGCCCTATTCACTAGTCTATTGCCATTCTCTTGTGTAAAAATCTAATGGCTTGTCTCATTAAAAGATGTGCTGTTTATGTTCTGTAGTTTATAAACAGGCAATGCTCCTCTGATTAAGAGGCATGCTTCCTTTTGAGTCCAAGACAAGCTTAAGGACAGACTGGGGAAAACTGTGAAGATATTGCCTGCAGGATAAAACAGGAAAACAGCACCACTAAATTAGGTCTGGTGTTAAGCCAAAGGGAATTAGGTGGCAGTTTCTTCACTATTTTTTTCAATCACAGTTGAAGTTCAATATTACATTAGTTTCAAGTGTATGGCATAGTGGTTAGACATTTATATAACTTATCAAGTGATTCCCCTGGTAAGTCTAGAACCTATCTGGCACCATACATAGTTATTCAAATATTACTGACTTCATTCCCTCTGCTTACCTTTACATTCCCATGACTGTTTTGTAACTGCCAATTTGTACTTGGCTTAATCCCTTCACCTTTTTTTTTTTAATCCTCACTCAAGGATATTTTGTATTGATGAGAGAGAGAGAGAGAGAGAGAGAGAGACATTGAACCCAAAGCTTATGTATGTGCCCTGACCACGCATCGAACCCACAAACATTTGGTGCAAAGGACAATGCTCCACCCAACTGAGCCACCTGGCCAGGGCGATCCTTTCACCTTTTTCACACAGCCCCACAACTCACTTCCCTCTTCACTAGTTAAAAAAATTTTTTTTTCCCAGTAAATGAATCAAGTAAAGGGTAATGTAAGGAAAATATTTAGACTATTTATAAGAATGAATTAAAACAAGTATGTGTTAATTGACGCATTATTACCTCATAGAAAATTCCTATTATTATTTAAAATACTCTATCATGCCAACCATGTTTGTGGACTTTTTGTCAGAGGTACCATTTCAGGCAGATGAGAGGTCAGCCTCAGAGAGAATTTCATCGCAGATTGGACCCTCCGGGAGCCCCTCAGGGAGCCATGACTCACTGTGGTTTGGGAGTATGATTTGATTGCTGTGAGGATGAACATGGTGCCTACTTGTTTCCCAAGGGTTTTTAAATCATTTTATCCCTCCAATTTTTGTGAATTTAGACAGTCATATTGTTCTATAGATATGAGAGAAAGACAGGGAGAACACAACAATGCACAGGAAAGGACCCCCCCCCCACCCCCGACACACACTGCAAAGAATTATCCAGTCCAAAATGTCAATAGTACCAAGGCTGAGAAACCCAAAAATATCAGAATTTTTTAGGTAGGGCGCCCAGGATTCTGCAGTTTAGTATACCAACTAAATCTTAAATATGTGGTCTCTTATCATTCTGCTTACCTGACACTAATTGTCCTCCAAAATTTTTTTAATTGTTAAAATATACTTAAGAAAATGACTTGCTCTCTTGATTCACTCCCAATTCCATTCATTTAAGAATCCCAAGACTTTAAAATCAGAAACCACTCTTTTATGTTCCTTCTTTTGGACCATATTTTCTGCTATAAAAATAGGAATTTGCCTAAAAGAATAATTTTGGCCCATATGACCAGTCTAGGGATCTTCCCTTTTTGTGTTGCCAGACAAAGGCTGCAAAACTTTCTCTCCAAATGACCTGTTTCCACAGTCCAAGATGTTCTTTCTTTCCTTCCTCTCACATTAAGGCCTGCTGAGCTACAGACTTGTCACTCATTGTATCAAAAAGAGAGACCTCAATTATAGTCTGTATTGCTCTTACCACTTCATGGCTCCTAATATCTCACAAGAAAGTGGGCCTCCAGCTGCCATAGAGAGGTAAGTTATGAGTCTGGAAACAACAGGAGACTTGGAGTAAAGAAAGCACAGACACAGAAAAGATCAGCTGCCTCTTGTATACAGTGTAGCCCATAATGCTTCTTGAGGAAAAACAAAGGCTGTGTCATGTTCACACCCAGCACAGTGCCTATGCATAGTAGTTAGTAGAGAGCTGGTGACTGAGTGAATGAATGAATGGACTTAATCAAGGGTCATACTGAGACCGTGATGGCACCTGCTGGTAGGAGAAGAAGGGAGGCAGAATGAGGTAAGATTAGAACACATTGAACTGGTTGGAGAATAGGTTTCCAAAGAGGATGGCCAATAATCCAATATGTGCATCTAAGGGACATGGAGAGCTTAAGTATGATTTAAGAGGAAAAAATCTGCCACCTGGGAAATTGCAACCAGTGATCCCAGGCAGAGCAGTAGTCATCAAAGACCTCTTCAGAACAGCACCACCTCCACCTGGAGCAGACCCTGGTCAGGGTTGCAGACCTGGACAAGGTGGTCTAGAAGTAGTCTACTCAACTGGATCAAGATTCAGGACAGGTCCCTCGTTTATGAGGGTCTGCAGCACAAGCCTGGATACCAGGCAGAACCATTGGTACAGCATCTGAGTCCCTCATTTTGCCAAGTCCAAGGAACACAAACACATGCCGCATTTGCTCATGTAAAATGTGCACTTTTTTGTCCAAATATCTGAGGGAAAAAATAAAGATGTACATTCTACCTGGGTAATACTAATTCTGTATTTATATAAATGGTTTTAATTCTTTTATTTATGCTCATGCGTTAGAAGTGTAACTCTAGAAAGCAATAACAGTATCTGTATGCAAAATAACACCCTGGAATACAATAATTGGCTTTGTTTCTAAATATAAACAAACAAACAAATAAATAATTGAATTAAAAAATTAAAAAGAAAGATTTTTTTCCCCTGAAAAATTGGACCAAAAACATGGGTGCACATTATACACAGTAAAATACAGTAACACATGGGAAACAAACAAGTACTCCAAAGATTTGTAATCTAATGTGGTAAGTGCTTTAGCAGAGAAATGAACAATGCCCAGCCCAGTGATACATGATGTGGAGTGTCTGGGCACTCAAAGAAGAATTCATAGGAGAAACGATAAGTGAACTGGGTCATGAAGAATCAGGATTAGCTAAGGGCATGGCCTGCGTAACCGCATGTTTTGGGCCAGTTTGGCTGTAATTGGTTGGGTTGGGCAATAGCAGAGAAGGTCAGAGACAAAACAGTTGGAACCAATTGGAAAAGCCTTCTTTATCTGCCATATTTTGGAGTTTCTTTAATATTTAATTTAAGCATTGTATGTAATGTGGCTTTGATGTTAGCTTCCAAATTCTCCTCAATCAGGAAATAAATATCTTTTGTCTTAAAAAAAAATAAAAAGAATCTAGCTCACTACAGAAAAGCTGTGACCCTGGTCAGATTGCTTAGAGCATCATCCCCACATGTAAAGGTTGCAGGTTCAATCCACCATTAGGGTACATACAGGAATCAACCAATGAATGCATGAATGGGTGGAACAGCAAATCGACATTTCTCTGTCCCCCTCTCCCCTTCCCTTCCTCTCTCTCTCTCTCTCTTTCTCCCCCTTCTTCTCTCTCAAATCAGTAAATTTTTTTAAGAAGAAAAGCTGTGATTTGGGGAACATTGGCATGGCCTGAGCTCAGCCTGGAATACCAGAAAATTAGGCTATCGAAGTTCTGCTAAAGTGGCCAGCCGAGGTTGAAGGTGCAGGAACTGCGTTGGTCATGGCTGGCTCAGAAAGGGGTGTTCTAGAGCCCAGAGATGGAGGCTCCAGTGACTGTAAGAGGGGCTGCAAAGAAGGGCAGGGACCACATCACAGAACTGCATGCAGACTTCTGTCCTATGCAACTTCCAGGGTCCATTCTGTAAATCAGTTCAATTTTGTTACTAATTATTTTGAAATAGCCTAGCCCAGTTTTGTAGTCATAATGCTATCTAGGTAAACAGGGAGTTGGCATGGCTGCCCTTGTCAAAATTTCTTGAATTTCACCAGCCCAGTAGGGAGCGAATCCAGTAGCCTGTGCTGAGTAGCAATCTCGCCTTCCAATGTAATAAAAAAATTACTGCATGCTCTTCAGAAAAAGTAGAAATCAAAGAAGACATTTTTCTTCTGTTTCTTTTCCAAGATCAGCAAAACAGTCCATCAATCAAAATAAGTAGCTATCTTTGTGATGGATAATTCATACCAGCAGCTATAAGCATATGGGCCTCTCCATTAAGGAAAGACATACAGAGAGGAGGTTGCTGGTAGTGAATGGGGTCAAGGGGCAGGACCAACATGTATTAAAATAGTACCATGAGCAAAGTGTTAGGACCTCAAAGAAGCATAGCTAGTCCTTTAACCTCCAAAATCCCACAGCATCGCTTCCGAGGCAAGATATATGCTCCAAGAGGTAAATACACTTTGAGATATAAAAAACAAATATCACAGAAGCACCCAGAAATTCCTCATCTGTTCCAAGATTCCCAGGCCTCCACACAGGCATTTGGATAAATAAATTGACACAAACAGCGTGCACTTGGAACTGTCCCCTTAATGGATCCAAAGGATTGCTTTTCAGTTACCCAAGAAGATGTTCGCCTTCCTGCAAAGGGGAGCAGAACAAATCATTTTAGACATTCAGGAATAACCTGTAGGCAGCTTATGACTTGCTCAGCCCAAAAAGTCTTCCTCAACAAGATTCTCCCTAAACTGTTTTGCAATTCTAAGAAAAGACCCCTTCAGAAGACAAGCCATTTCCTAACAACTAACCTAGGAGGGCAAGACCAGGGCCCACACCCTAAGTTTTCTCTATAGATTTCTCTACCCTAACAGTATCCCACTTCCTGTCCAACACACTCCCACACCCACCTGTCCCTCTCTTCACACAGCCTGGAGGAGTAAGGGGAGACTAGATTGGAGGGGAAATAGGAGGCTGACCTTGCAGAGGGTTTGAATGACAGAAGATGGAGTTAGGGCAATGGGAAGCCACTCAAAGGAAACACAAAGCAAAATTTCAGGAAGATGAATCCGGCACTTGTATGTTTCAAGTATATTAACAAAATACCATTAATTTGGATACTACTAATTTATCAATTTGGTCATTGGGAAAGGGAATAGGCTCCAGTGTAGCTTTACATTATTTGGGCTGAAGGGAATTTTGTACCAAAAGTTACCAATCCACAGCCCTGGGGCTGCAAGTGGCTCATTAATGCTTCATACTCAGCCCTTGAAAATGGATGGCCTTTATTGTTGCTATAATTATAGGTGACATGTCCTTTGAAAGATAAAGTTTAGCAAAACACAGGGAAAAGACTTAGTTGGAGAAGAAAAGTGGGAACAAACATGAACTTTTGGATCAGATCAATGTGGCTACCTGGGCTTTAAATAACTGGTACAGGGCCTGGTACATAATAGCTACTCAATGTGAGTCTCCGTGCACTGATGTTGTGGGCTCTATAAGAATCAGTACAGTGATGTGCTTTCCAGACAGACTTGGACTCCTGACTGAATTAACAGAAGTATGGAATCTAAGGCTAAAGAAGTCATAGAAACTCACCTTGGTGAAGGTAGACTATCCACTCAAGTATTGTGTTAAATACAAAGAACATGTCCAGGAGAGCCTAGAGAAATTGAATATATGAAAAATAATACCAAATGTGGTAGATTATATAGAATAATCTATAGAATTAGGACTCTTTACCCTGGAGACATGAAAAAAGACTTGATGGCCATTTTTAATGTTTGAAAGGCTGTCTTGGAACAGGTACATCTGGTTTTACTGTGTAGATCCAAGGAGTAGACTCAGCTGATAGACATGGTTTTGGCTCAGTTTTTAAAAAGTCTTTCTAACTGGCTGCTTCAGGAGGGAGGGAGTTCCCTGGTAAGGTTGTATTCGAGGACAGGCAACTTGACGACTTGGCAGGATCATGTAAATGCCATTCATGCATCAGATAGGCAATTGGACTAGAAAAGCTTTCAGATTCCTTTCAATGCTGAAAGTCTGTAATTTTAGAACTAAAAGTATGCTAGTGAAGGAGTAAGGTAAACATGATCAGTCCTATAGAGCATAACGAATGAGTTTGGCTTTGATAGTTTGAAAATAAATATGAGAGTCTGTTGTTGGTGACACTGGAGACGACTTCTCTTAGTGAGATTCAGGCTGGCCAACCTCCGCCTAATACAAATGAGATGGTGTTTCAGACCAGAGGATGTGTAAAACTCCTCCTGAGAACAGTCTGTGGTCAAGTGATCTCAAAACACACCCTTCCATTGACAAACAAATGTTATACTAGTCACAAATCATTCTTACCTATTTATTAGCTATTCTCAGCAGAGTCATATAAATTCAAGGTCTTTTTACAATATCCTAGTATTTTCCTCTTATTATTCTTTTAACAAGATGACCTGTGGTTTCTTGTACTGTCATAAGAAAGAGCAGAAGACCACAGGAATATCAAAATGCAAAACTCAGCTCTCAGATGTTGTTTATGAACTGGAATATAAATAGTTTGCCAACATCTCTATTTTGATAACCCTTGTATGCATAAAAATATCTTTTCAAATATGTTTGGGAGGATTTGTGCTGATTTGTTTTTCTTGGATGTTTGAGCAACTGACTTTCAATATTTTTATCTCTAAATATTTTAAAGAATGCTTGCCCTAAGTTTGAAATTTCCTTGTTTTGAGAGTAAATGGGAAAAAACTGATTTTTCTGAATCTATGCCTTAGAAAACTCTGTGATAAGCACACAGTGAGATGGTAATATTTATTTTTAGAAATAAAAATTAGATCCAAATGTTTATCCATAATCCATATGGCCCCATTTGCTATCATAGCCAAGATAAATGTATTAGACCAAATTTAGTAGTTAAAAAACACAGATAAACAGAATATGTTTTTTTAAGAAAACACAATACTATTTACAGTAAAACATACATTAAAAAATATAAGGACATAGAAAGGTTGACTATAAATATGAGAAGTTATATCAGGTAAATACCAAAATAAAACTAGTAAAGCTATATTAATATCAGATAAAATATCTTTGTGGCAAAACAAAACCACTATTTTTATAAAGAGGTTCATTATATAATGTTAAAAGGAACAGTTAACCTAGGAAGTATAATTCTAGTATGCACTTAATGACATATCTTCAGCAGATATGAGGTAAAATTGACAAAACGGTAAGGAGAAATGGATGAATCTACCATCACAGGAGGAGATTTAAGAAGTTTTCTTAGTAATTAACAGATCAAACAGCCAAAAGAATTAATAAAATACAAACAATTTGATTAATGTAATTACATATGGCCTAGTGGCCACACAATAAGGCTACAGCAAAATGTTCTAGGTAGGATGCAAAAATTTTTGGTTGAAAAATGGGGGTTATACAATTATAAGGTTAATGAAAAAAATATTATTTCAAAAATTCCAAGACATACTGTTTTCAAATTTTAACACCTCTGAAATTGGAATGTTTCAGGTAATCAATAATGTATCATAATTCAATTGGCAGTGTTTTACCCTAATGGCTCATAAAATAATGGGCATCTTACAATGAATGCACCTTAAATTCAGTGAAGTCTTTCCCATCACTCTGTAATGTACCAAAAGTAAAGATAAAGAAATTTATGCTGAACATCACTTATCAGTCACTTCCTCTCCATCTCCCACCCCTATCCACAGTAGAAAATAAGAACCTTGGCCTTTCTTCTTTGGAGAGTGGGGAGCAGGCAGAGGGCAGGAGCAGACCACCAATCACATTACAGCTGGTCTTACTGTCTATAGGAAACCTGCATCTTAGAGAGAATACTTATTCCTTTTTAAGCACACTTTGAACATTTACAAAAAGTAGCCATGTACTAGATCATAAGTGAACAGATTTCAAAAAATTGGTATCGCGTAGACCATATTCTGTGACCAAAAAAATCCATTAAAAATTGATAGCAAATCAATTTTATAAATCTTATGTATTTTGAAATTTCAAACACATCTAAATCTTTTTCTAAGTCAAAGTAACAAGGGAAATTGGGGAAATACTGAAAACTAGTTAGTTAGGAAGATGCCACATAAAACTTGTGGAACGCAGCTAAGGTGGTTCTGAGAGGGAAATTTGTAACCTTAAATGTTTATATTGGAAAAGAAGAAAAGTTTTAAGTCAATTATCCAAGCATAGAACTCAAGATGGTAGAGAAGAACAACAGAGTAAATCCCTCCAAAAAATAAGACAAAAATAATAAAATAAGAACAGGAAAAAAAAACAAGGTTGATACCGAAAACTATTAGTTGCAGGGAGGGGTGCTGGAAAAGAGAAATAGACTGTATCTAAAGGACTGCGTTATCAGTAGTCAGTTCTGGATGGGAGGAGGGACCAATTCATTGTTATCACAGCTTCAAGCAGGCTGGAGTGAGATCATTAACCCAGGGAACAAAGAAAACGTGCAAATTGAGCTCGTTCCCCACCTATCCCTAGGTCTTTCTTCCTATGGAAACCTTTTCACACAAAACGGATGCTATGAAATATTGTACCATGTTTACATTTTACTCTCTGACATTCTTATCATGAACTAAAATTTTCCAAATTACTCTGATCCTCGATTTCTGAGGCTGTTTCTAGAGTGGTCTTCTGATCTGATCACTGTTTTTTAAGTTCATGGCTCTGCTTTTCCTGGCCTCTCACATCTTGGTCTTACACATGTCTTCCATTTGAGATTGCTCCCCACTTTCTAATTTGACCATTTAGCTTCTGGATGCCCAGATATTAGACAACTAGGCTTATATAATTTGTATATAAAATAAGAATTCCTGTCTTTGAATAAGAACTTGGGAGAGTGTATATTCCTTGAGTACACAAGCTTTAGGAAATGACCAGTATGTCTGCTGATGCCTGCCCCTGGGCCGTTGGGACTGTTTGAAACAGCTTAATCTTTTGGGTTGAGCATTCTGAACTAACAAATTCAGTTGACAGAGGAACAGTGATAGGAAGAAGTATACAATTTGCACATTTTAAAGAGGATCCAAAAAGTGTGTGTATAGGGAGAGACAGAGAGGAGGAGGAGGAGGAGGAGAAATGAACAGGTCAGGAAATAGGACTATAAAGCAGAAAGCCTGAGAGGACCTCCTTTCTGCCAACACTAAAATAATTGCCAACTCTTTAAATGGTCAAAAACTGGCAAAATCAGTGGGCTAAGCTATCACAGAGTTAGAGGTGACAACAGCCTGCCCCAGACCACATTGTCCTGGTTAGCACTTTATAGTCATTGCACCAAATCACAACCTGCCCCAGGGTCCTTACATGTGTGTTGTAATCAGAATGTTATTTTGGGACTACATAGCTTGTATTGTTTGTACTCTCAAAAAGAAGGCAAACTCTTCCCTCTATTCCCTAGAGAATGACATGAAGGTATATAGAGTGACATGAAAATATGTAAAGTTGCATGAAGGTATATAAACAATTTTCCTTTTGTGAAGCAACCAGCTTCTCACCTATTCATTAGGGCACCAAGGAAATTCAAAGGTCAGTATTTTATATCTTCTCTAAGGAAGATTCAGTGCCACAAGCAATGCATAACTAGCATTCTTTGGCTGTTGCTGTGATTGCTAAAGCAGATGTTAGTTTAGTCAGTGCCCAAAACAGTGGGCTTCATGTTTTGTTCATTTAAAAAAAAATTTTAAAGCACTTGCAGAAGTGACAATTAAAATATTTCTGGGTTTCTTTTACACAGAGCTCAGCACCAAGAAAACTGCTTCCTTTGTAGGCCAAGGAGTATGAAAGGTACAGCTAAGACAATTTGATTTTGCCTGCCTGGCTGAAATTCATGGTCTTAGCAAAGGTATCTATAAAGCTTGAGATTGTGTATAAAAAGTGCAAATTCAGCCAAAATAAATATCTAACAAATGTTACATGATACAGTCCAGCCTGGTAGCCTCAGTTGACCCTGACCTGCTGGACTTAAAATTTGTGAATATACTCAGCTCTAATAGATTAAAATGTTTGCTGATAATCAAACATTTTTATTTCATACTTCCTCACTCTAAATAAAATTATGTTCATTCCTATCTCTGTGCCTTTGATCATATTTCACTTTCCTTCTGGAATGCTTTCTCATCTTCTCTCCACCTACCCAGATTTCACCGTGGCTGCGAGGCCTGCCAAGTGCTGCCTGGATCTGTCCCAGGATGCCTCGCTGACCTTGGCAGGTCTCCTAAACTCTCTGTGCTCTGAGCTCAAGCACTGTGGTTTGTAGCATCGTTTAGAGTTTAACGGCACAGAACCTGTGCTGCTCCTAAAAGAGCCCTGTGAGTCAGCGCTGACTTTCTCACTGGACTGCGATAACATCTTCCAGGCCTGACAGACGACTTTTTCATCTTTCTGTGTCTCCTACTGCTAGGCATGTGTTAGAAACACAATAGAAAATTGTTTTTTGGTTTCCTGATATCCCGTTGCATCGTTTAGAGACATTGTTTTAAGGAATCAGTCATCCTGCTGATTTCTGGTAGCATCTTTCTGAGGTGCCACCAAAAAGGTAGGCATGGTTTCCACCTTCCTGAGTTCACAACCTAGAGCAGTAGCCAACAGTGGGCAGTAGGTATGCTTACTTACTGATAGTAGATACTAATGATGCTGACTAATAAGGGAAGGATGACCAATAAGACCAATTGAGCACATACATTAAATAAATAGCTACATGAAAGGGAAAGAGAGAAATCCCTGTATCAAATGGAACAAAAAATGAAAATGAGTAATTAACCCTTCTCTTCTAGTGTTATAGTATTTGAAATTATTAAGTAACTTTTTTAAAATCCTATTTCTACAGGCCACTCACAATAACTAAGGCATTTGGACTCTAATGAGCTACATCTCACCTGCATTATTCTCTAAAAACAGGTTTTATTTGATAAGCTCTATGCATTTCATGCAAGAAAATTAAGTACTGAATGAATCCGAGATTTACTTATTACCACTCTCACCATTAAGAGTGTCATATAATGTGTCTAATAGGTCAGGGTAACAACAGGACCAAGATGATGCTGGAACCCTGACTGGTGGGGTTCAGTTGGTTGGGCATTGGCTCGCAAAGCTAAAGGTCACTGGTTCAATTCCTGGTCAGGGCACATGCCTGTATTGCAGGTTTGGTCCCCAGTTGGAGTGCCTACAAGAGGCAACCAGTCACATCGATGTTTCTCTCCCTCTCCTTCCCCTCTCTCTAAAAATAAATAAATAAATAAATATTTTTCCAAAAACCTGATGCTAGAAAACCTTGATAGAGGGGACCTCTAAGCTTGCATTTGTAGGAATGTGGCATCAATCTTCCCCCTAATCACATACTAATATGGTATATCTAAGTCCTTCTGGTATTATTCATATAAAGCATAAAGTAATAAGGTTTATAGCGAACTAGAATTTATATCCAAATGATTGCTACTTCTTCAAAATATTTACTTGGAAGGTAATATCCTTTCTCCAGCAACACTGTCGCTGTTTGAACTGTCTTCTGAACTCCTGCTCCGAAACCGCCCCAACTTTGAAGGCACTGTATTTGAATATCCTCATTAAGGAAATAGGAGAACATCCTCAATATCTGATTTCAAAACAACCCCAAAAGTTGTAGGTATGATGAATGGTGGGTTATCAATCTGGGAAGCTTCTTGGTGGAAAACAAAGCATGACTAAGGAGGTGCAAGATTTTTCTCTTTGTTGTCCATATAATGATTTCAAAAACAGTTCCAAGGGCGGTATTTCAGAACGCTTTGCACAGTGGCTACATCGTTGTAGAGTCTTCAGCAGCCAAAGCAACTAATTTGGAATTAGATTCATTTGGATGTGGGAGTTCTGCCATGCGCACTACACAGACAGCCTCGTTACTTTAGCCATGCTTTTCAAAGACTTCCACAAGGGCAGAGGTAACTCTCGCCTAATACTTTTTCTATACAGCCTACTTTATGGGTTAACAAATCCAGTATCTATCAATTTTATTCCCACTTCTCACCCAGATTACCTCTCAGGTAGCAAAAATGAACTTGATGTTTGATTATGTTTCACTCTCATTAATGTTTGATCAACTTTAATAAGGGATATTAAATTTACCATTGGAAAACCCACTTGGTTTTCCCTTTCCTTGATACTGGGATGGCAATCTGAGGGTCTGTAACTTCCCAAATATGTAACCTGGGACCACCCAACAACACCAGTGCTCCAGTAAGAGTTAGCATGGTGTTCACAAGAATCAAATTCATTTGCCTAGGCCAAGCCTTGGCACAACACCAGGAACACAGCCTGGGCAGGGGAAACAAAGGGAGAATGGAAAGGGAGGCCACATTTATTGAAGGATGGCTGTGTGCCAGGATCTCTACACATACTTTATCTTGTATGAGTATCAAATCAGTCCTGGAAATAGAAATATCTCAATTTCACATATGTAGAGAAAAAGAAGGCTAAGAGAGGTTGGGTAACTTATCCAAAGTCCACATATTAGTAAGTGGAAAAATAAGATTTAGATCTTTTCCTGATTCCAAAGCCCAAGCTCTTTGTAGTGAGGTTGGTGAGCTGTTTCTAGTGATGGAGCCATAGAGGAGGCTGTGAGCAGCCTGGGGCAATGTTTGCTCCAGTGCCATTTCTGCCTCTCACTGCCTGTAGAAGGTGTTAGCCTGCTAAATTCTCATTTCCCTCAATTTAATAAATAAGTTGAGTGACTATTAAGTCCTTCTACACTGGAAACATTTTACTACGGGGGTGTCTAACCCACAGCGCATGATCCGCATGGGACCCAGGATGGCTATGAATGTGGCCCAACACAAAATTGTAAATTTACTTAAAACACTATGAGATTTTTTTTTTTTTTTTTTTTTTGTGATTACGTTTCACAATGTATTTAATGTGTGGCCCAAAACAACTCTTCTCCCAGCGTGGCACAGAGACACCAAAACATTGGACATGCCTGCTTTACTACATCTCAAAGATATAGAGATGAGTCAAGTCAGATCTATGTCCTCTAGGGGCATAAAGTTCAGTGAGATAGACAAGCACATAATAATATAATTTCTACAATGTACAGTAGAGGCTGAGATAGAGACATGATATAAAATGGGGGTGCAGACTCAGAGTTCATTCAACGGTAGTATTGACTTGTTTGTGTTCCACACTCAACTACCAGGTCTGTTACTGCAGAGGCCTTGTCCATCTTTAGTGCCAGTGCTTGTAGGGGACCTAGCCCATAGCAGGTTTTCAATAAATACACATGGTGTGAATGAATCAGGTGGTGCCTGATCTAAGACTTGAAAGACGAGAAACAGTTAACCAAGCAATGAAAGGAAGAAAGGGTGTTTCGGGAAGAAGAACATGAGAACGAGAACAGCAAAGTATATATTGGTAATTATATGCAGTTTAGTTTTGCCAAAGCATTAAGTGTGAGGAGGGAGGTGGTAGGAAAGGAGATTGGAGAAAAATGAGAGGCTGGTTGTGAAGGACCTTTTGGCTTAAGGACTCTTGTACCTAGGGTTCCATATGTGCATTCTGGGGATTTGATAGACATCCCCACCCAATATTGTTATCAAAGTTTGTGAACTTGTGTGTAAATGTGAATGTGTCCTCTCTGAGGAAGGGGTATATCACTCTCATTAAATTCTCAAATGTAAAGAACTGCAGACAATACAGAGCTGTTAAAGAGTTCAGGGGGTAGACAGAACTATCAGACTAATATTTTAGAGAGATGACTCTAGATTTACAGAGAATGGAGGTCCGGGTAGCAAGAATGGGACTGGAGAGACCAGTGAAGAGAGAACTGCAGCTATTCAGGAAAGAAATCATAGGATTATAAACCTAATCAATGGTGTTGGAGATTGAGTAGACGGGGCAGATTCATGATACTTTGGAATTCGAAGCAGATGTACTGAGGGAGGGTATGACATCAGGGAGGAGAGAGGGAGCGAAAGAAAACTGAGATTGACTCCCAAGTTTCCAACTTGGGTTGCTAAGTAAGACTGTTGAATGAAGAAAGGAGAACCAGCAGGTGTGAAGGGGAAAACGATGAGCTCAGTTTGAACTCTGGAGTCTGAGGTATCAACAGGACTTACCAGACAGTTGAATGACCCTGACTCTGCCCCCAGAAGCCTGAGGAGAGATCTGGGCTAGAGATAAAGATTGAAGTCTTCACTATCTAGATAAGAGTTTAAACTATAAAAGGAAATGAAAGCCCATGGAAAGTTTTAGAAAGAAAAGACAAGATGGACCCACAGTGTGTCTATGACTTGTATAACACCGTAAATTACTAAATGTCACTTAATTGTACACTTGAATGATTCAAATGGGAAATTTTAAGTGTGTGTGTGTATGTATGTAGGTGTGAGATATATATATATCTTTTACCATAATTTTTTAAAGTGGGGGAAATAGATAAACACTTTTGGCAAAATAAAAAGTATATACTTTTCTAAATTAAAAAAAAAAGGATCCATGGGGCATGGCGACATTTTAAGGACTGCATACAGGGAGAAGCCCATGAGGAAGTCGACAGGAGTGATCAGAGACGGGAGAAAGGCTCAGGAGCGTGCTGTCAATGCCAATAAAATACAGGGCGGGGTGGGCGGAGCAGTTAGAATCACCAAGGCTACTTCCAGAAATAACAGTCAGAATATATGAGCTCTGGGAGAGAGAATTTTGGTCTCTAGACTTGCCCATCCAGAACTCAGCAGCAATAAAATGACTTAAATTTCATCTTTCAAAATAAAACTTGCCCATGCTCTGCCAGTTTTGTCTGGGCAGGAAACAGAGCTCAAACCAGCTGCTGAGGACGGTGCTAAATTCCACTTCAGAGCACTGGAATGTGACGCCTCCCAAGTGCCAGCCTCTCTGCCCTGGGAGGGAGGAAGGAAGCCTGGAGCAGAGGGAGGCACCACGGAGCCCTCCAGCCTCCCTCCGCCAGGGGCGGACACTCCTCCTGCTGCTCACAGGGTCTCCCATCAGAGCAGGACAAGTTCCTTCATCTCTGCATAGTTCCCTCTTACCAGGATGGCTTCTCTGGTATTTAGACCAAGTGTGTTGCTATGACATCACAAGGTCATAGCCAGAAGCTGCCTCTGTCTGAAGGGTCTCTGTCGCTGGAGGACTTTCAACAGTGCTTCAAAGACAACCTCATTGAGCACCAGACACAGAGGAACGGGCACAGGAGGGAGGCAGAGGGACCACTGGGAAAGTTCACTCTGTGGCAAATCCGCCTCATGTCATCCTGAGTGCCCTGTACCACCGCCACTGACTAACTGAATCAGGAAAACAGCGTTGCCCACTTGTGGATGCTCTAGTGCATCTTCAGCCGGTTTCCTGCCATATTTGTGGCAGTTTGGCTAAGAGTCCTTCGATGTGGCAGAATAAACCTGCTAATTCATTCTTTCATGTTAGATTTTTAAAAGATAGTTTAATCATGTGAAAGAATTAGAGTATCTTCAGTAATTCAGTGTTAATATTCAGAATCTGCCAAACTGAGCATAGAACCAGAGAGGGCTCTCCTACATAACACTTTTGTTAATCATTTGTGTACACTCTTGTTGTCAAAAGGTAATTGTTACAATTACCAGGACCCATCTTGTGCGATGTTCAAATAAGAGATATTGGGGGGCTACTGTGGTAGGGGGCAAGAAAACATGTGACAAACAGAAATGAGATCTTAAAAATGGTAGATGAAAGCCTCAATATTGACTTTATTATTGAGGGCTGGAGACTCTGGAGATTATTGCGTGTGGCAGCTAGTGGGCTGGAAACTGAAGCCCAGAATTAAATACATTTACCAGCCTTGTCGTGGGCATGGGGCCTGTCTGGGGAAATCTGACAACCAGGGGCAGAGGTGCCAGGAAGCTGATGAAGCTTAAGCTTCAGGGATCCCCACTAGAAAGGGGCCCTTCTAGATTCTTCTAAGGCCCTGGGAGGAGCCATGTTATTTTGCATTTATATTTTTATGTTCTTTTCCTTAAAGAGGCCTCCCAAATTGTACAGCATCAGCCTCCCCTCCCCCCCAAAAATCTGCCTGCATGAAACAGAAGAGGACAGCCCTGCTCCCCGCGGGCCGCATGCTCCCAGGAGAAGGGCGAGCAGATCCCAGCGTGCTCGGCTGACTCCAGCCTTATTTACTGAAGGAGTAAAGGGGAAGAGAAAGCCCTGGGTTGTACATACAGGGCGCCCTCAACATAGAAGGACGTGCAGGAACGGGGGAGAACGCTCCCTCCTTCGCTGACACAGTCGTGCTGGCCGAACTGCGGGCTCTTCGTTGGCTCCATAATTGCCATACCTGGGCATCAGGCAGACTCTCACGCCAGACTTGAGATGGAGCATTTCACAAAGTTTCTTTAAGTTGAGCTTCCCCCAGCCCCCCACTAATCCCTCTCCATTCTGGACTCCTCCCTTGGCCATGGCAACCCACAAACCACACTGAAAGCAGCAGCCACGCTCGATGCTCCCCAGTCCAGGGGCCTGCCCCTCTCCTGTCCCACCACAGGCAGGCCCAGACAAGATCCCACCACAAGCCATGCGTCAGATATTCAGAATTACCTAGAAACCTACCAAGTAAGACATGCTTTCATTACTCAAGTTTCCAAATCCATACCCTTGAACACAATGCCTCCTTGTTTTAAAAGACATGCCCTCATCTGGTGAGCTGGGAACAGAGGCATTAAGAAAGCCATGAGGCAGTGATTTGGCCTCTCAAGCCAGACAGCCTTGATGGAAGGTCACCCTAACAGCAAATGCCTTGGGAGGAGCAGAGTTGGGGGAGTCCTGCCCTCGAATTGAATGTGCCATGTCTGCTCTGTGAGAGCATATTTTGCTGCAGCGTTTGATGGTGGGGTGGGGGGTGGTAAGGCATAAAACTCTTCATCGAAGAAAACAGGTGATCCCCGCCTCCGAGTGGAAGAAGCACCACCTCAGGCTGCTTGCTTTACCATGCGCTTGCTTTCAGCTTCAGTCACACACCCCAGAGCCCCCTTCCTTTTGCCAAAAAAAAAAAAAAATTTTTTTTAAGTAAAGGGCCATATTGATTTTTGAAACTTTGTTTTTACTTTTTTAAATAAAGTAAGATTTTAACTTGTGATATTTAGGCTATTGGGAAAACAACGGTGGTAGGGATCAACCTTTGGTTATGTATATGCAGCTCCTGTTCCCCTCAGAAATCTATTTTGAAGGTTTGTGGTCAGTTGCAGGCAGGCAAGGCCTGCCGGCCCAGCGGGTGTCAGACTGAGAATTTGCTGGGCAAGGCAGCTTCTGTTCTTGCTTTGTGTCCTAAAATCAAGTCCCAGCAGGTCCCCACCTCAAGCTCCTACTCCTGCAAAGAGGGACAACAGTCCCTGCAACAAGGCTGCTTTACAAGGCTCATTTAATGAAATGAGATAATGCATGTACAGCACTGTGCATGGTCCCAAGCATGTGGAAACACACAGTAACAGTCAGCTAGTGTTCATAAAATCAGTACTGAACATGTCCACGAAAATCCAAGCGTCCTGGAAGGAGTGACCCTTAAGATGTCATCCTAAAAGAACTGGGCAGAATTGCCGCAGCCCTTCGCCTGGGCCTTTGACCCCCAACCTTTCCCTCCTCTGGTTCACATTTGACAGCTGCTTCCCAAGAAATAAATCCCTTCGCAGTACATCCTGAGTTACATCCATCAACGATCCCGCCGGGCTCAGGAGAGAGGCCGTGCTGCCCAGCTTGGCTTGTGTGGCCCCTCACAGTGGGGAGCCCACCTCCCTCTCGCCCCCGTGCCATGCGTTCGTGTTCGCCTTTCTGTGCAGGAATGCCACCCGCCTTGGCCCTGCAGTAGAGCTCCAGTGTGTCCCCTCCTCTATTAGTGCTAGTTCCCAGGCACTTGGTTCCTAGCACTTGATAAGAGCAATAGTCTGCTGGCTAAACTGTGAGTGGTGGAACCAGACTGTTCTGCTTTCAATTCTGGTTTCTCCCTGTGACCATGGGCAAATTTCTTCACCTGTCCTTGCCTCGCTATTTTTATCTGTAAGACTGAAAAATAGTATCATTAAATTCATAAGGTTGTTAATGAGAATTAAATGAGCTAATATATAGAAAGCATGTTAGTACATAGAAAGAACAGTCCCTGACACATAGTATGTGCTCAATAAATATTAACTGTACGAATAACAGTCAATATTGTCATCATTATCATTATTACTATTCACCAGAACAGAAGCTCTTTAGGCATAGAGACTGTCTATTTTGTTCACCGCCTGGCACAGAAGAGGTGCTGGGTATACAGCTGTTGAATAACACACAGCCCTTTGCCTGTGGTTGTTTATTTAACAACCTTGCATTTAGGGGCTTTCTTGTGGGAGAGCGAGCTGTCTCTATAGCAGGATACAGTTCCCCCAGAAGCTCCTGTCCCTGCTCACTTCCACTCCCCCAGGGCCCCTGGCTGCATCTGCCCCTTCCTGAGTCCCACATGTCCCCCTCTGATACGGCCAAAGAGAACTGTGGCTCGCGAGGGGCAGACCAGCCTGCCCGGAGGAAGGCCAAAGGTACCTTTGTCCAAATCCAGGAAGTCCTCCCTAACGCAGAAGCCTCCTCTCTCCCCTGGCGGGCCAGGTCCTTCACCCTCCCCACTTCACAGGAAACCTTCTCCTTCTTCTGGAAGGAAATGTAAACACTTCCCCACAATACATCAGCCTTTCTGCTTCTGAAGTGAAATGTAAAATCAGGAGAGGGGAGATTGTACATAATGTGAATAAATGGAGTCTGTAGTCTTCACTTAATTATAAAGCAATACTAAAAGACCACTGTTTTATAAGCCTCTCAGTAACCATTTATTCCAAGTGCAAACAGATTTATGACCTGAAATACCCACCGTGTTTTCCGTCATGGGAAAATAGAGGGAGGGTGAGTTCAACGTTTAGATACGATAGCTTCCATCCCAATTGCCCGGCCACGGTTGCTTCCATCTTATGGCTCATTTTATCCTCACATCGGTGCATTGAGGCAGGTGAGGTTTAGCATCTCCGTTGCATGGGTGTAGCATGTAAAGACTGAGATATCAAGTGGGTTTCCTTGGCTAACAAATTTGGAAAACACATGGGATTCCTTTGTGTCATCACTGAGAGCATCGTTCTCTGCTGTAGCTCATGCACATAAATTATGGGTCCAGAAGCACCCTCTGCCATGGCCGTGCCCATCTGCTGGCCCTTGCCCTCTCTCCCCAGCCCCTGCCCAGCCCTGCACCTGCACTTGTAAGACTGCAGCTCCCTCGAGGGCAATGTGGCATTCTCAAGCCTTGGCTTGGTGGGGGCCGGGGTCTTCAGTTCCCTGGCTTTTTGGTTAAAGAAAGACATTCCAGGGAGTAAGAGTTGCCTTTAAACAGCTTTCAGTTGCCCCTGCTGAGCACGCCAGAGTGGGAATGAGTCATGTCCCTGCTCTGCCATTAACCTACTGGGTTACCCTGCACGGGCCACCCAACATCCGTCCTCTGTGTGGGGTGGGAGGGGCGCAGAGGGGCAGCTTTGAGAATCTGATTGTGCTGTGGATGGTCTCTCCTGAAGACACATCCACCAAAAATCAGGGGTGTCACTTAAGGAGGGCCACAGCCTTCTGTCCCTTTGAGCTCATTTGGGTGCCCCGTTGGTGCATGGACCCTGGTGAAGAACCCCCGGGCCAGGTGAGCTCCGACACCGCAGGGAGGAGACCCAGGTGTGGATTTATGGTGCCGCTTCTGTAGTTTATTTTCTCCTTATGACATGTTTTAAAAAAGAAAATACCACTTTAAAAAGAAAAATATAAACACTACCAGCAAAACCACTATTAATATTTTATTAAATATCCCTCAGTCTTTCACTTTCTCAACATACATGTACATAAACCCACTAATTATATCAGGAATGTTTTCTTATGTCTGCATGGTAATTGACTGCATGGTAGTTATAAAATGTATTATTCTGCCATTCCCTAATTGTTAAACATTTACATTTTTCCTTTATTATTATTATCTGTGCAAATATACCTGATTATTTTCTTGGGCTAAAAGTGACATAGCCAGCCCTACCTACAGTAAGCCCCTTGCCACCTCCTCTCCAAAAGCTGGGCCCATTTCTACCCCCTGTAGCCAGGAGGGGGCAAAGTGTAGAGGGAACTTAAATCTGCTTCTGGATCCAGCAACTCCAAATACCTACACCAAGCAGGATCTCTGTTTGCTAAAAGTTAACAACCGCCTCAGGCCACAGCAATCCTGACTATTTTCATGGCTGGCTTAGGCACGTTTTGAAGTGGCTGTCCTTCGCCTTGGGGGCCTGCCTCACCCTCTGGCCCTCACAGAACCACCTGATCTGACTGCAGCAGTGACTCAGCCACCACACCCTCCCCTCCGAGGTTCGAGGTTTGGCAGCAGCTGCTCCGCCCTCCACTCCCTACCATCCATCTCCTCTTGATTGCTTCCTAGCAGCAGCCCTAGACTTCCCATTAAAGCCCCGGGAACCGGTTACGTGAATCTCTGCAAATGGGTTCCGGGGAGCAGGCTGAATCCTGAGTAGCACTGTCCTGACACCAGCCCAGGTGGTGGCAGACCCAGGATGTGGGAGGCTGTCACTGGGCAGAGGGTGATGGTCCAGAGGCAGATGGACAGTGATAGGCCACCTCAGTGCCCGGGGCGTGGGCAGTGCCTGCTCTGTCTCTAACGGAGCTGAGCCTTCAGAACATTGCTCAAAGAGCAGGGTCTCACTGAAAAAATGAATCTACTTCTCATGAGAATTGGCTACATAGAGTGGGTTGATCAGAATGATGAGCAGAGTTTCAACAATTTGTTTGACAAATTGTGCTCTCGTGTGGGCCTTAAATCTGCATATCGGTGATGGGAGGGGGAGGCCACAGGTGTTGCCTTGCCCCACCCTGAGCTCCAGTGCTTGTTCTACACGTGGCCTGCCCTGTGACTCACCACTCTTTCTTTGGGCCCCACAGTCTGATGGCTCCATCCTGGCAATTGCCCTGCTGATCCTGTTCCTGCTCCTGGCCCTGGCTCTCCTCTGGTGGTTCTGGCCCCTCTGCTGCACCGTGGTAAGTCCCCAAAGCTCCTCCTCCTTAATCAGGCCTCGGGCCGCTCAAAGCAAAGGGTGACACAAAGTTAATAGGACCATGAGCAGGATAAGGGGAATAAAAAACTGTGGAAAGCTTGAGGACAAATCTTGAATTGCGTATACAGTTTACACAAAAATGACATAAACTAACGTTGCTCAATGGAACCAGGAGTCACAAGGGTCAATATAGGTTAGGAAAGTGGGATTGCCAATGACACATCCTCTAGGTAGGGCAGCTGAGGTGGCTGCTCTGATTCCGGTGCTTAGGAAGGATGCACAGAAGACCGTAAATGATGGTTTTTATTGGACATGTAATGAATATATATGCATATGTATGCATCTTGCATGTATACACATACCGCACATGCTTGTTAAATTGTACTAACTGATACTCTCCCAAGGCTTCTTGATCTTAGCAACTAGTCAGCCCATCTGAAAGAACACCTTAGGTCTCCTTATTTTTAACAATAAAGAGTGGCACCTACCTCTATTTCATTACCTTTAGCTAACACAGGACACACCTGCTCTGTGCCAGCACTGGTCTGAGCACTTGGGCTACAAGATCCACAAGAAACTGCCTCCTCTTCTTCCTCCTCATCTGGAGCCACCTCATAGCTCTGAACAGTATCTCTGAATAGCTTAGGGCCTAGAATAAGCCAACATCACCTGCCATGACCAAAAGATATGTGCCTGTTTATCAATTTCTATTCCTTAGACTGCAAACAAGCCCAAAGACAGTAATAGCCAAATGAAGAAGAAAACATTAGCTCTCACGTGTCTAGTTCTAGCAAGTGCCCAGCCTTTATGCAATGTCAGAGCATGTGCAATATGCAATAAAGCCCATGTGAGCTTGAAATGAGTGTGGCCCTGTTGCCATGCGTCTTCCATTTCTTATATCTTAGTTCTTCCGCGGGAGGGTCCTGTGGTGCAGTCGGGGTAGGGGTGTGCGAGGGAATTAACGGTGAGCCTCAGCAGCCAAGAGCTTGTCACATGTTATCTCTGAAACTCCGGCACTCAGCACACAGTGCAAGGGGACTCCACATCTGTATGTAGAACTGAGCTGAACAAAGACCATAAACTCAGAATGCTAGATGTGAAAAGAAAGGGGGAGGAGTTTTGAATGACATTTTTAAAGAGGTGGTAAATGAAGGAGATGAGAAACTCAACCAGAAGGTTCATCCACATGGCAGGGACTTTTGGAAAGAAAGAGGCTCTTCCATCAATAGAAGGCTTTGGGCACCGAGGGAATGAGGTGACTTGTAGCAGACAAGAACATGTGTATTCAGGGAGGGATCCAGGACAGGTGCAAGTATCAGGTCCGTTGCAATCCAGACTGGACTGATTTCAACGAGATTTTAAACTGATTCTTACCATAGCACCCCCAAGAGTTAAACTTTGTTTTAAATGCTTGAAGCTGCACAGCCATTTTAGTTTTGGGGCAGGGGGGAAAGGCACCTTTTCAAGTCTGGGATTTTGAGGAAAGAAACCCCTGCAGTGGGTTCTCAAAAAAGGGGGTGGCCAAAGCTGGTGACGCTGGCTGCAGGCTTCTAGTGTAGCAGGCATCCCTCTCATTCACCTCGTCCCCGTGATTGTTAAAGACGGTTACCTCGGGGTGAGGAAAACTAGAAATGGCCAAGCAGGGCTTCACTAGCTGTACGATCTTGGGCAAGTTGCTTAATGTCTGTGCCCCAGTTTCCTCATTTAGTAACAACAACAAAAGCACCAACTTCATAGATGGTGAAGAGTGTGTGTGTGTGTGTGTGTGTGTGTGTGTGTGTGTGTGTCTCCTAGAGACAGCACTTTACACAAAGTAAGTGTTGTCTATTATTAATATTTAAAAGTATTTGCTGTGATAGGAATATATTACTATACTCTGTGGCATTCAATTTATATTGGTGGGGAATCTCTTCTTCTCCAGTTTTATTGAGATATAATTAACATATAACATTGTATAAGTTCACATGTACAATATATATTTCAAAATGATCCCACAGTAAGTTTAGTTGACATCTATCACCTCATAGTTACAAATTTTTTCCTTGTGATGAAAACTTTTAAGATCTACTTCAGCAACTGTCAAATAAACAATACAGTATTATTAACTAAAGTCATCATGTTGAATGTTATATCCTCAGAACTTATTTATAACTGGAAGTTTCCATCTTTTGATCATCTTTACACAGCTTCCCCACCTTCCCTCTCCCTACCTCTGGCAACTACAAATCTGATCTGTTTCTATGATGTCATTCTTTTCTTTTTTGTAAGATTCCACATGCAAGTGAGATCGCACAGTATTTGTATGTGTCTTTCTCTGACTTATTTCACTTAACATAATGCCCTCATGGTCTATCCATTATGTTGCAAATGGCAGGACTTTTTCATTTTTATGGCTAAGTAGTATCACATTGTTTGTATATGTAATATATAATAGTATTACATTGTGTATATATAATGTTATATGTAAATCACATTTTCTTTATCTATTCATCTGTCCAACACTTAGGTTATTTTCATACCTTGGCTAATGCTGCAATGAACATGTAGGTGTGGGTATCTCTTTTGGACAGTGATTTTATTTTCTTTGCTTAAATACCCAGAGGAGGAATTGCTAGGTTATGTGGTAGTTCTATTTTTAATTTTATGAGGAACATCTATACTGTTTTCCACAGTGGCTGCACCAGTCTGCATTCCCATCAGCAATACACAAGGGTTCCCTTTCCCCTACATCCTTGCCAACATTTGTTACCTCTTGTCTTTGCAATGAGGTGATAGCTCATTATGGTTTTTATTTGCAGGGAAATGTCTCTTAATTAATGTCATCCAAGGCCAGACTATTTTGCAATATTCAAAATATTTTTCAATGAATGTATCTGGTTAAGTCCACGTTGCTTTGGAAGGCAGCCAGAATGTCTTAATGTGGTCTGATTTTATAAGTCCTGAAGGATTTCTTTACAAGGAAAGACCCTGGAGATTAATTTTCCTGTTTATGATGTTTATAAAAACTGTCCTCACCCTTATTTCTGCCACCTAGCCAGAATTCTGCTGCTTGGTGTACCCCCAAACCTAATTTATCACTCATTCCCTTGATGAGCAATGATACTTTGAAGGGGACAGGATCAAGTCCTGTGTTTTCTAGAGGGAGTCTGCAGGAAAGAGGCCAAATATTGCCTCCCACCCTCGCTTCCCCCCACTCCCAAGGATCCTGGTTCAGAGACACAAGAAGCTTCTCTCTCCCTAGCGCAGCACCCCCCACCACAATTTTGGGACCAGTAGAGGGTGTCCTTGTAAATGATGCCCTGAAACCTTCCTCTGTCACTCTCCCCACCCTGCTCCCAGTGTGAGAAGTGCCCCACGACCCGGTATCAAAGGCGGCCTATCGGTGATGGGAACTAGCCAGAGATCAGAAAGGGCCTGCAAAATGTGGGGTACATGAGGTTTGTCTCTGCTGTGTCCCTTCCTTCCCTTTCTGCAAAGTTCTCTCCAGGAGTGATATTTCAAAATGTCTAACAGCCCCAGTCACAAGGCTCCCAACCCCAATCCCAACTGAGCCCAGCATTAACCTTTTAATTGCAGGATGAGGGGGTGGTGTTGTCCACAAAGTCCTAGATGGTGCGTGGCTACGCAGGTCCCTATTTACTAATTATAAAGAGCATTTTTAAATGTAATGACCAGCATGACCAGATCAGGCATAGTGGTTACTCTCATGCCTGCCCTCGGCATCAGCATCCTCTGGCTTCCTCTTGTCCCTGCCTAGAGGAAGAAATTGACAGCTGAGAGTGGCTGCTGTTACCCATTGCCATTCCTAGCAGGCCCCACTCCCAGCTGGGCCCTTCCAGCTGGATGGAACCGGGGTTAAGTATTGCCTGCCAAGCGGAGTATAATCTATCATGAATGGCTGATGGAGAGAGAGAGAGAGAGAATGGCTACATCCTGGTTCAAAACCTTTCAGTGATTCCTACCTTGGCCTTTGGTGTCCTGAGGTAAACCTTTGGCCTCTGAGATTTCTGCATTTATTCATGGGCACAAAAGCACCCCCACTGAAAGGCAGAGAGGCATTGGACTGTGCCCACTAGGCTTATTTGCGTTTTCAAAAAGGGAATTCAGGGGAGTCAATATTTTACTCCCTGACTCTTTCTTTACTTCTTTATTTACAATAAAGAAATAAAGCCCTGCTTCAGCTTCACAAGGGGCCTTGCCAGACCCTGTAAGTCATGCCACGGCCACTTCACCTTTCTACTGATAAGTTTGGTCCAATAGTATTGAAATCTCTAAATTGAACTTTAAAAAGAGGAAGACTAGGAAATCTAAATGAGAAGAGGATCACAAAAAAAAAGAGGTGAAATGTATTAGAAATGTAAACATACAAATGGCTTGAATGTACAGAGAGGGAAAAATCAACAATGAATCTGTGATGTTAGAGCACTAAACTGTTGCAGAAAATTCAGGCAGTGCTGTGGGTGTACCATCATCCCAGACAGAAGCCACTGCCCTGAGGAGAGCCGGCAGCCCAGCGGGCCTGGTGGCCTTTATGTGCAAGACACAGACCATCATCACATCAGCCTACGTCTCAGCAGGGAGCAAGACACTGATCAGCAATGGGGACTGGCTCCTCCAAATCAAAAATCTGGGGGATAGAATAAATGCCTGCACGGCCTCTAAATCTACTGGATACTCTCATGAATACCCTCAGTTCCCTAACTCCCACCTCACTTGCCCTGCCCACCCCTATACCTAGATCCAGCAATTTGCATGTAGTCATCTCTCCTGCTCCCAAGATGCTGATCGCTTCAGAAGCGAATTGCCTGGGCGTGCTGATGGAGCCACTGCTCACTTATGAGGCCTTCTTCATGCTTAGCAAATTTTACCTCATCCTCATGGAGCCTCAGATTTCATCCCCACAGGGTCTCTCCCAAACCTTGCCCCTCTCCTGGAGATCCTGTCCTACCTCTGGCCGTTTTACTCTCAACAGACAACCTGCTCTTCTGTCTCGGAGAAAAAGCAGAAGCCGTCCTGTGACAAACCCTTCCGCTTCACGCACCCCATACCCCTGTGTCCTCTTCCAACCTCCCTTCTCCTTAGAAGCAGTTCCCCCTTCTCCCTCTCTTTCCACTGTGTTCTTCGTTTTGTTCCCTCTCACTTCAGCCTTGCTATGATATCTTTCCTTCCACTGTCTTCCTCCCCTCTGCCTACAAAAGTATGCTAACCTCCAACCTTTCAAAATGATTCATACCTTATTTCTCCTTCAAGCCTTCCTTTCATCTGCAGGCTTCTTTGCAGACACTCCATGGCTCCTCCCATTCACTTCAGCCTGCTGCCCCCCAACCTCCAATGAATGCTAGGATTTCTCCAGTCCATCTCCCACAAGCCTGAATGCCCTGGACGGTGGTCTCTGCTCCTTCCTCATTCTGTCATAGCTCTTCCAGCCATAGGCACGGCTGGCCCCTCTCTCCCCTTTTTGCTCCTCCTCTACTGGCTTCTGTGGACTACATCTCTGTCCAGGTTTTCCTGTATCTTTCATGGGCCCTTCTTCCTCTGCTATCTTTTATCCTTCAGGGTTGTCTTTGGCCTTCTCTACATGTTGTCTCCAGGCTATATCACCACCTCCCATGACTTCAACTGCAACGAATACACGGATGGCTGCTTAACATGTCCACCCATGGCTGGTCTTGGCTCCAGAGGAACAGAGCCATAGTACAGGGATCCAGTGGACATCTCAGATGTAGGCATTTCACCCTCAACATGTCCCCAACTAAATGATTCATATTATCCCCCAAACTTCTCTCCATCTATGGATTTGTCACCATTCTCCGAGCTGCCCAAACCAGGGACAGCAGTGTGATTGCTGATGCCTCCTTCTGTCCCTCCTTATTGTATCTCACTTCAGAGTTGTCTTCAGTGACTCTTCTTCTCACACTCTGTCTTATCTGTCACATCCATTTACAACCTCTACCCTAGCACAAGCACAATACCTGACGTTCAATAGTTACTTATTAAACAGTTGTGGAAAGCAGGAATTAATGTCATTGCCTTAGCCCGGGAGTCCGCATTTCCCATTGAACTACTGCAATAGTGTTATAATCACTCTATTAGTCTTTCTCACCTTCACTAAAGAGAGTTGTTGTTGTTGTTTTTAAGTAATCTCAGGTCATGGTCCTACTCATTTTACTGTCCAAAATTCTCTTTACTGTTCAATGTCTCTAAAATAGACTTAAAATTCCTTGATTTCCCATGTAGACCTATCCCAGCCTGGCCACCACCTACTTACTTCTATGGCCTCACATCTTAACTTCTGCCTTCCTAGTATTCTGTGCCTACTTCCTTCATCACACTGATTATGCTGGTGCTATAATTGTTTGTCAGTCTTCTCTTGTAGATACAAACTGTATGAAGCCAGGGCTGTAGTTCCCCAAAGCATAACACAGCACCTGTCTCAAAGTGTAAATAAATCTCAAAGTTGGCTGCACAACTAAGTGAATGGAGCGTCATCTCCAGGCAGTCTCACCTCTGGGGCTCCTGAGCACACCATGAACTTATTCCTGCCGTCTCCTTGCCCATGTTGTATCCTCTTGCTGAAATGGTTTCATCTTCTTTGCCTACTCTGTCCATAGTTCCTCTCTCTTCGAAGTCCAGTTCACTCATCACTCCATCTCAGCAGTTTCCAGCACAGCTTTCCCCACCTGAAGAGAATTAGCTACAACCTCACTTGGTTTCATTAGCACTTTGATTCACACATCTATCAGAGAATTTTCTTACTGTGACAAGTACTTATTCATAAGCATGTTTCTTTCACTGTATTATGAACTCCTCCAGGGAAGGAGAAACAAGGTTTAGAAACTAATCCCAAATAGGAGTACAGTGACTAGTATGTGATTTATATGTTTCCAACCTAAAAGTCTAAATGACCTTCGGGGGAAGGGAATGGATACAGAAGGAACCCACAAACCAATGGAACTGAATTACATTAGTTTCATGGGTGTTTGCATTACTATTATGATTTATAACTTACATATATGTTACATGTAATGTTTACGTATCAAATATTACATGACAAAATATATTTAAATCAGTTTAGTAAGTAAAATTCTAGAACTGTGCCCATTTTGTAGGAGGTTGGTGGTATAACAGGAACCCTGAGTAAAAAGATCTGGCTATATTTTGCAAGATAATAAAGTTCCAGGGATTTGTTGCATAACAGTGTGAGTACAGTACATAACACTACTGGAATACGTACTTAAAAATGATTCAGATGATACATTTTACATTTTGGGGGTTTTTTAACCACAATTAAAAGGGGAAAAAAAGATCTTGCAATAAAGTTGCAATTTTGTGCAATTTAACTAAGTGAACCACACTAAGTTAAATCAAATCATCGTGTTTCTGTTCAGATAATGGCAAATATTTGTATTCAGTTTGTTGGGACAGGATAATGTGCATGGATTCAATTTTTCCCTATTCTCTTTTGTTTTGTTGGTAATGGGTTTGTGGGTCTCTTATAAATAATTAGTTTTTAAATAATTTATGTAAAAGATTGTGCTTAACTCACTATTGAATTTTAAGGATAGTTCAACAAATAAGGCCCTTGACCATTTTTAATGACAACTCAAAGGACAAAAATTAATCAAGAAGTTGATGTGCCTTAAATAGAAATAAAAATAAAGTCTTCAAATAATGCTCTCCACACATAACATTTAATTCGTAGGGCCAGACAACCAAGCCTAATAGCACCAAAGGGAGTTACTGACATTTTGTTTAATAGAAACCTGACCAGTATAAGCAGTCCTTAGCCTAGACCCATCATGCTTTCTGGAATCCTACCCAGCCTCCACCCATTCCCATATGGACACTCCTCACTCTGCAGCGTACAAGCTTATTTCTCTAACCCAACACACAGAGCTCAGCCATGGCCTGCCCTCCCATTGGAGTTCTGCTGCACACCCCCACACACCCAGTCTGCTGTCACTTTCACCTTGCCCTGTGGCTTCCCTCCCTCCTTCCTGCCCACTGGCCTCCCAGTTTGCCTTTGAACCCACCCACCACGTGCCCATGCCAGAAAGGCGTAAGCTATCATTAAAGACAAATGATATCGTTAAAGACATTGAGCTCTACCTCTATCAGTTAAAGGTAGATCCTTTTAACCTTAATTTCCTCACATAAAAATTTAGAAAATTGGAATCATAGTGTCTCTAAGGTTGCTCCTTTGTATTTTTACCTTCTGTAAATGAGTCTACTCTTCCCCTTCAAGATTCCCTGGCCTGTGGTTCTCAAACCCAGTTATATATCAAAACCACTGGAGGATTATATGATGCATGTGATCAGGGGCAGCATTTACAGACTACAGCCACAGAGCACTAGTAGCTACAAGACATGAATAGGTAGACTTCCGAGCAAGGGGTGTTTAGACAATAAGTTTGAAAGACACCATTAAATTCAGTCTCCACTACAGGACTTCTCAGAAGCTTTAGCAGGATAATTGGCATTGTGAATTTTGACCCTGCGAACCCTTCCTTGGCCTATCCCTACCCCCACAGGTTGACATACTAACATCTGAAAGGACACTAGTATTCTGCCAAAAACAGTTTAGAAAACATAACCCTAGAAAATGTCCAAGCAGCTGATTCCTCAGTTCTGAGGTACAACCTCTTTCCTGCCCTCCTCGTAGGAGGCTGTGTCATTGCCAACGAGCTTGAACATGCTATAAATTTGATCAACACATCCTAGTCCCTGTATGCCCTGCTCGGATTTCTCAGGCACTGCCAGTGCTGGCCTCACCTTACCTATACCCCAGGCAGACCAGACACTACTCCTCCAAGTCTCTGAATCCACAGATGTGTTCCACTGTCTCAGAGTTTTACAGGGACTCTGTCATATCATCTAATGGAGGACATGCCTATCTATTCTTTTAAGTTACTGTGTGTAGACTTGAATTTCCAATCTGCAACTTACCAGTTTTGTGCTATTTGCCCTCCGTTCCCTCATCTATTAAATGGAATGGTATTATTTGCTTCATAGGGTTATATCAAAGAGGGTTGGATAACTGTGGCTCTTGGGCTAAATCTCACCTACCACTTGTTTTTGTAAATAAAGTTTTATTGGAACACAGCCACACACACAAAATAAATAAGTTACCATGTAAATCACTTAGGCTTTATCAGCTAATGTGAAAATTTCTGCCATTACCCTCACTTTAGTTATTGGTGAATTGGGGCTTTTAAACAGTCCCAGTCTTAAGGAAGATGATACAAGAGGCCAAAAATGATTTTGAGTTCCAACTGCCAAAAAAAAATAGTGAGTTTATTTCTTTGAAAATTTTTTGTGCTACATTCTAGATCAATACCCTTGGAATTTATCTTTGATTCAGGTGTACTTGGCCAGCATTAACCCACTCTAATAAACTATGAGGTTTCTATTATATTTATACTGTTTGTATAGTAGTAAGGTTCATTTATCTACCATCGGCTAACACCTCATACTTTGTAGACATTTTCCACATCTAGTCACCTATTTTCCCTTGGTTTCTTGATTTTAATTAGAAGTATATTTATTATAAGGACTAAGAATCAGAGTGCAAGTCTAGAATGTAAAGAGTGAAAGCAAGCAACCCCTTCAGTCTGAGACATTAAAGCCTCATTAGACAGGTTTTCAGATCTCGATTGGCCTTCCTTCTGTCCACAGTTCTATTCTGATGGCCCTTCTTCCCACAGAACCTATGAAGCCAGGGCAGCAGCAGTGCAGCTGGTGTTAAGAATCAGCCTAGTAGTCCCAGGACATGCAGTATCTTAAATCAAAAGCTCCAAATATCTTTAGCTAACCCCTCTGAACAAGCAGGTGGTAATCATTTGTGAAAAATTAATTACTCTTAACTGGTGATACAGTAGACTACAAAACAAAACAAAACTCCTGGGGGAAAAAACTAATGAAATGTGTCTTAAATGCACAGTCAGGCTCACCAGAAGATAGGGGACATTTCCAAGGCCAAAATAAAGATAGATCTGGAAATCTGATGGTTAGGTGACCTTAAAGCAATGGCAGTCCTAGGGAGAGATTTTCTGATCTTAATAACCTAGGCATCTGGTCTAATAGTCTTACTAGGCTCAGAAAAGTTTGGGTGTTGGAATCGAGTCTTCTGCTTAAAACTGGGACCTTGAGTGAAAGAATGGGCTATGAGTTTGGTGGGGGTGTATGTGTCCTTAAGAATTCAGAACTATAGCCTCTCAGTTTTAGAGTTCAACTGTATACTATTTGGGGTTCTGTAAATTACAAGCTGAGAAGGTCATAGTTTGGAAGTATTTGGGAATCTGCAGAAGGAAATTTGAATCCTCTCTGGCAAATTTGTCCCTCAACCCAGTCTTCAAAAGATTCCCATAGGTAAAGGCAAACTACACATGAGCTCATAATCCAAAATTACCAAAAACCCAAGGAATATTATTACTCAGGCTCTTTGGGGTTTTACTATACATGGAAACACAAAGACTAGCAGTCAGATGAGGAAGTCAGGCCCTGCCAACGGTTTCTCCTTTTCTGTCTCCAAAGATAACAACAATTGTTAAGTAGCAGATACACTGAAACTTGCCTAAATACCATCATTTCTCCTATAAAATGAAGGCTGCTCCTAAAAATATAACTGCATATGGAACGGGAGAAAGAGGTTCAGAGCAGAACCTTATAGAACTGTACACTTTTAAAAATTAAGAATAAATTCAAAACTTCCACCATTTTAAGCATCTTAAATTTTTAATTAAAATAGTGCTACAGTAAATACACTTTTCCTTGATTTTTAAAAAGTAAACACATGAAGCTTCCTGGTGGACAGGAGTGTGATGTAGCACTGTGGCTCTGAGTTACAGCTACACAACGGAAGGAAGGACATTCTTAGATCTAAGTGTCACGACAACAGAGGTGAAGACTCTGACTCATTGTCTTGTTATTCCTCTGCTCCAGCTTAAAATAGAAATCCAGCTTTTGTTGTTTTGCCAAGTTTCTCTTTTCATAACAAAGAAAAAAACCTATTTGTGTGGTTCCAAATAAGACCAACGCCATGCAAGTACTATTCTGCTGTTGTCAGCATTACAGCCTTTTCTTTAAACATGGTATGTGTTTTGATCCCCTTTAAAGCAGACAGTAGCTGCACGAGGTCATTGACCTTTCTTTGGCTCTTCACTCTGGCCTCTGATGAAGCCCATGGTGGGTTCCTTTACTCTCCATTTCACAAGCTTCTCCTCCATAAGCTTAAGGCTTTCCTCCTTCATTCAGTCGCTAGATTCTTGTAACCAGGATACACACATTTGAGGATGCTGTATTAAATGCTTTCATAAAGAAAAGTACACAGCTCAGGTGTGTGACATATGAGAAGAGACCAAAAACCCCAGAATTATCTCGTGGAGGGCAGGTCCCTTGTAGTACAGGCTTCCCCCACTAGGTGAGTGTTCTAGGAACCCATCTGTGTCAGTGTACCAGTTGGTGTCATTGTAAAAGGCTGTGTTAGGCTTCTGTGATTTTTTTTTAAACTCTTTCAATGCATTTGCCCATTTCAGAAAGGGTGATTTACAACTGCACTTGGCCACACCGCACTGTCAGCAGTTTTTGACCCAATTAACGGCATGATCCCATGCCCCACCCTCCATATGCACCCAATCTCGTGCTCCAAGCAACTCTCTTTTGTTTCCTCAGATGAAAAAAGTCCTCAAAGGGAAACACTTTGCTGATGTGGAAGAGGTAAAACAAAAAAGGGATGAAAATCCATGAGTTCAAAAACTGTTCTGAGCAGTGGGAAAAAGTCTTTATAGGTGCAGTAAATGGAGAGTACTTTGAAGGTGACTAAAGTTTAAACATGTAAGAATAAATACATAATGTTATATAAATAAATTCTGTTTTGGGGGGTTCCCCCTCATATATGTGCATTGCACAAGGGTAAGCGGAAGTGAGAAAGCAGATAAGATGTACACAGGTTTTGTATATTCCTCCCAGGTCACTACTGGCAGCTGGCTAGCATCCTCACATTCACCTGGGATTACTCAGTGGCACCAAATATAACTTCACACTTTAAAATGGTTGTTATGTTATATGAATTTTACCACAATCAAAAAACTCTCTCTCTCTCTCTCTCTCCCCCACACACACACAAACATATAATTTTCTCCTTTACCTCATGAAAAAAAATCATATTTTGAGCTAATATGACTTCAACAGTTTAGTGATTTTATTACCCAGTTTATTTACCCCAGGTGAACCAGGTAACATATTATATACTTGTATTGTAACCAGAGAGACTATATGTCTTGTTTTCAAATGTTTAGGAAGCTCTTTTAGAAATTTAGAAATGGGACACTAGGCTAGAAAATGAATTTTTGAACCACAGGATAAGTGAATTTACTTGGAGGTGGGGGATAGGGGATAGAATAGGGTAGAGATTGTGCCAACAAAGTGCCATAATTAACTATGAGTCCAACCCATGACTCTAATGAGATCCCCATGATGCATCCAAGTGTCATACTGAACCCTTAGCAGTTAGGACTGTCAGCGTGTTAATCACTAAAGAAATCTTTGTATGGAAGTGCTTATCTGAGAGGCAAGGAAGTTTAGAATAATCAGAAATGCTTCCTTTACTTTTTACATTATAAGAACGCATACATGTTCATTCTAGAAATGGTGGCTGAGTAACGAGCACTGACCATGTGTCAGGAAATGAAAGCTGACTGAGTATGCCCATGCCTTCTAGAGGCTTAGAGTCCAGGGCAGCAGAAAGAGATGCAAATGAAGTTCAGTGGGTTAACTGCCATGGTACAGACGGTAAAAGGTAAGAGCTATATCCCTAATTCCCAGGCCACCATCCACTTGGGGTTGTTTCAGGGCTGGATGTGGGAGTCCAGGCCAGCTCTGCACGCAGATGGGCACAAGCACTTGCAAGCAAGAGAATGCTTGCAAACATCGCTGAGATAGGTCTGTCTTCCCCCAGCATGGGGCTCATGGGCAATATCGACCCCATCGTTCCTGACAGTAGAGCAGGGACACCATAATTTTTAGACTGAAACATTTTCAAAGCTAGTGTTTCTAATCAGCCATAAGCAACTCTTAACAGTACACTCCTAGGAATGTCTGACTTGAAGCAAAACATGTCCCCACATATGTGATTGAGATATGACATTGTTAGATATCAGCTAATTCATAGTTTTCAAAGTGTGGTCCATGGACAAACAATGTGAGTGTTATTTAGGAACTTTATAGCAATGCAAAGAGCCAGCTCCGGACTGCTGAGAAACTCGGGGATGCAGCCCAGAAATCTGTTTTTTAGAAAGCCCTCAATGCAACTCAGATACTTGATAAAGTTTAAAACTATGGAAGTAATTCAAATTAGAGGGAAAAAAATGCCTTATTTTGTATAGAATAGTTATCTTAAGCTGATCTCTTGGACTTCGCCTGGACAACAGAATTGGCTATGTGTCATACGAAGTACCTTTGCCTTAAGAGAACCACTCCTTCGGTGTAGAGGAGCTTGCAGGAGATGCCCCTTACCCGGCTCAGGCAAAAATGGCACAGACACTGAATACAATTTAAGAAGAAAGAGCCTCCAAAAGGTCCCCTATATTTTTCCACTTCTCATGCCATAAGATGGGCATCTGTCTAAAATGAGCTCCTACAGCTTAGCCTACAGTCAACTGCTGTCACAGAGTGAAGAGAGGAGAAAGATAAAGAGAAGAAATGTGAAGTTGTGATGATGGAAACAGAGCAGGGGAAATAGCCAGGCCTGGTGTCTGCCAGTCCCTCATGCAGCATGTTGCCCTGACTCAGGACTATAAGCAGAACATCTAATAAACCAGTGTGGCTACACATGGGAGGAGGAAGAGGTGCCCACATTATAAACTGCGGAGACTGCATTCTGCATCCCCTTGCACAGAACCGTAGCAGCAGAGTTAGCAAGAACCAACCAAGTGACAAGGATAAAAACATGCAAGCTAGGAACTAAACGTGGATACTACTAGAGATATAGAAATAAGCAAAATAAACTCACTGGTGCTTTATTTCACCTGAACATTTTGTAAACATAAATTTTAAGAAAGGGCTTTATGGAGACCTAAATAGTTGAACTTAACTTTTAAAACCAAAGTAAGGTCTCTAGGTGTCAAACAGGACCAGAGCACACGTAATCTTTCTCCTGTATTCATGCCATGCTAACTGTATCTGCACATCTTCCATCATTACCATTTCCAACAACCAAACTAAGAGATGTGCCTAAAAACTTTATTTTGTTTTGACTTACAGTTGCCAGTAAGATTTCAATTTAATAAGATTTTACCTGATTTTTTTTGTGGCTTTCTTTCCCTGACCTACACAATAGTCTTGGTCAAATCTGGCCCCATTCATGTATGCCTAAGCAAAGATGGATAAAGTCAGGGCTAAAATCACTGATAAGTAGGGGGAGGAGAAATATCTCCCAATCCATAGCAGAGATAGTTTCAAGAGATTCTCAGGTAGTGACGGAACAATAATAGAAGTTCTACATTCCACCTCATTTTTTTTACTCCCTTTTATCTCACCAGTCCAACCATCAATGCCAAAGGGACTCTAGAATAGCTACTCCAAAGGAGCAAATGGTCACTTTCTGCCCATCCAAAATATCTAACCTAAAAATGACCTTAAGTGAAGAAGTAACACTGGCCTCGAGAAGGGAAATATCAAAAATGTCCCCAGATTTATCCCCAGGACTGCCATTTGATTCTACCATGTTGTGCTTATGTTTGTTGAGGAATTTTCCTTTTAAATAGTTTATTAAGGATCTCTTCAAGCTTATCCATCTTTTATTTGTTCCTTCTATGAGGAAGGAGCTGACGAGCCTGCCCACAACCAAGAAGAAGCTCCTGGAACCTTCTAAGAAGGGAACAGACCAGGCCAAGCCTAAGCTTGGTAGTGCTCAGCGATTCTAGTTTGCATTCTTGTTGGAAATACTTTCTAGTTATACTAGCTGGAAGCAAAGAATTATGCAATTACTCCTTTAATTACAGCTAAAAGTGCTGCAAAAATCACTGGGTTACCTGAGACCCCATAAACAGGACCTTGCCTGTTCTGTGAGGTCACAGGAGACTCCCCAGGGGGAGAGTATTTACTGGTGATCTACTGAATGAATAGGTGTTAACGGGGTGTGTACAGCTGTGCAGATAAAGTAGAAAGCGATAGCAAGCATTTAGGAAGAAAACACTACAAGTAAGAAACAGCAAGGCACATGGAAGGAAAATGAAGATGACCCAGAAGCTGAAGTGCAGACGTGAAGGGGGCAGTGAAGTGAGGTGGAAAGGTGTGGGGCTATATCATGCAGGCCTGTGGGGTGGGGACAGTTAGCATTAGAGCAGCCATGGGCCATTCTGAGCCCAGCAAGGCTTCAGTGGTGCCAAGGGCTCAAGAGTAATGCAGGCTGCTGCCCATATGCTCTTCCAGGCAATGTGGGCTCTGGCCCTTCCGGGGTGGGGGAGGTTTAGTGGGGGCTTAAGTGGAGAGGGCTGATGTGTCCCTGTGCCTAGGTTACTTCTTTGGGTGGCCTGTGTGCTGATCTTTGCAGCAGGATTTGGCCCGCTTGCAGACAGCCCATCCAGCTTCAAGGCTTGGAATAATCATCTCATGACCTCAACTTAGCCTGTCTAGATCACACTTTGAAACATTCTCCTGCCATCCTATGGGCGAGTCGTTCCTTGCTCCCAATGGAAGACTGGTGGTGGGAGAGGGAGGGCTTTTGCAGCACTGGGAAGACTTCTTCCTCATTCCTGCTGAATATAGCCAGACAGCCAACCAATGAAACCAGATTGGAAGTGCCTAAATTCTATTTACCTGAACATGGTGGCATTTTTCCAGAAGTTCAGGTGCCCAATTTACAACATGTCAGCATGAAATTCTGGATTATAAATTAGTCCACCTTTGATTAATACTAAATTGTGTATTTTGGCATTGTCTTTTGGTTTCCTCTTGGACCATTGCTGGATGCAGAATTCAGTAAATACCCCATATGATACCTTGAATGGCAACCCACGGATGGGTTGGTGGGCCACCTCGTGCTGCACTTCCTTGCTGATGTCCTGTGTTTGCATATATGTGCTGAAACATACTGCTGCTGACCCCCGATAGCCCCTGGCCCCTGTCTGAGCACCAGCCTCCTATCTCATTCATTTATGAAGCTCTGACATCTAGGATGCTCCATCTGGAAATGAATGTACACAGCCATTTAGTATATACAGGGGGTTAAGTGAAACCTTTGCTAAAAATGTAATAAAGACAAGATACAGAGACCACCAGAAAGGGAAAGGAAAACAATAATAATAGTATGCACCATCAATTGAACACCCACTGTGTACCAGATGTTTTACAACATTATTGCTCATCATGACCTAATTCCTGCAAGGTTAGTGTTATTGTTCCCATTTAACAGATGAGGGCAGTGGGGCTCAGGGAGGTTCAAGGACTGATCAAATCCTCACAGTAAGAAAAAAGCAAGCCTGGGGTTCCTTTGACAACTCCATTGTGCTGCCATGCAGTGAGGGAGGAAGCTGGTCGCCCTGTGAAGACAAAAGCTCAGCTGCTCTGCACTGAACCACTACATACCCGGGGTCCTTACCGTGCACATTGCCCACAGCACCCCTGTCACCATCCATCTGTTCCCAAATACCCTGCCCCCTCTCGCCCCCCTCATTAACCATGCCCAAAGAGGAGACACATTCTAGATTGTTGCCCCCTCACCTCTCCCTCCTGTTCCCAGGCATTTCCTGTTTTTAAATCAGCACTGCCTCTGGGATGATGGGAAATCAGCATTGGGCAGTAATGGCCCTCCCCAGAGACTGCTGTGAAGAATTCGTAGCCAGTGTTGAGTGGGTGAGCAAAATCACCCGCTTCAAGCTTTCCAAAAACCTTCAGCAGGCTTCCCAGAACGGCCAGGAAGTGGAGGCAGATGAAATGATAGTTTGAAATCCCTGGAGATCTTAGCCTTTGCCTCTTAATTAATTGAATCCTGTCCTTGTAGATGACTGGAGTTTCAGTCCCCTAGCTGATGTTAATAGAGCCTCAAGTCAGGAGCCTGTCTCTGCGTACAGAGATGACATTACAGATAATGGTAGCATGGATGATAACTGTAAGAATCAGAGCCCAGTGAGATCCCAGAATGATCATTAAGCCAAAGGTGATATGTGCCTAGTTGGGAAGAGTTTGATGCCCAGTATGCAATCTGCCCTGCAACCTGGAGAACTCTCCAACTAGATTAAGGAGCTGGTCCTGTGGGCAATGCCTGAGCATTCATCCACAAGTGGTCCACACCAGCCCTGACACTAAGACATCAAAAGATACAGATTGAGCTTTGTACTTATCAGAATCCCCCCTAAAGAAAAGGACTGTATGCGGGTGAGCCAAAATAAGCTTGGGATGAGAGGAGGGAGCCAGCAAAAGACATGGTAGAATCACAGGAGATAATGGCCGAACTGCCTTGTAAAAGACTCTGAATCTAGGTAACTACAAGGGCTTTCCTTGTATGAATGCAGTGTGCAAGGTGGGGACAAGAGTAAGGAGAGGCTGCTTACTGGCACCCAGCTGCCCTTCTTCCCTGCCCTTCTCCCATGTGTCACTCATTCTCTCATTAGTTGCAAGGGGCTAGTTGTTGCGTGTCCAGAGTGTCCACGATGATAAGGCAATTGCAGAACACATTCTTATAATATCGTTATGTAAATCTTTGACCCTTAAAGTTCAGGGCCCTGAAAAAATCCCAGGCTACCCCTTCTTTGCTGCCCACTGTTGGGAATCGGTCTGCCTGACCACTACACCATACACCCTCCCTTGATGGGTACCACTTGGAGCAATGATAGTTAACAGAACTACCAACAGCTTGAGTGTGGTTTATACCTGACTCATCTCTGCAACACCATATTAACCTCTGTCAGGTACAATTGTTTGTTAAACATGCAGCTGTTTGGATGGACAGATGGATGAATGATTTCATGTATGAATGACTGGGTGAAAAAAATGAGTGAGTAAATTTTCAAGAGACCTGTGGTAAGAGATGAAACTGTTACCTGTGAAACGGTTTTTTCTCTATTCAAAACTACAACAGACAGAATTGAGAATGGGACCCTCTGCTTGGACCCCATGGTAGTTATGGCCACACTACCAAGGCACCTGTTGAGAGCAGGCCTCTTGGAAAGCAGATGGCTGGAGATTTTCACTGACTTGTTCTTTCTTTTCTTTTCAGATTATCAAAGAGATCCCTCCACCCCCTGCTGAGGAAAGTGAGGTGAGTGACCAGAGAAGGGTGTAGCCGCATGGACAGGGTGGTAGAGTGGGGCAGAGAACTAGATGGGCTGGCCTGAGCCTCAGGCCCCTGCAAAGCAGAGCTAAGTCAGGCCCGGGCTCCCAGAACATATGAAGCAGCAGGGAGGGAGGCCTTTGGCTCTTTCCTAACCCAAGATGAACAGGAACTGAACTAAACTGGCAGTCACAGACAGGTGGTTTTGGAAGGTTTCCTCTTTGCAAAGATAGCATTTGAGATGCAAACAAAAACATTTTTATCAATACAATTATTTGGAGCTCCAGGGTACTGATTTTTCCTCTGAAAGAGACATTTTAGGGATCTCTTCTCCCTGCAGAGACTTTTGCTTTATGTGTGTAGATCAGGGAAAATCAGTGACTCTGGGAACAGCCTGCCAAAGTATGCCATTGATCTTTAATTTAAAACAATGTTATGTAAAGATTTGCCAGGCAGTAATAAAAATATATTGGAAGGGGATATGCTAATATCCCGTCCTTGCTCTCAAATCCTCATCATCTGTTGCAAGGAAGAAAAATATCTTAGACTCCACCATAAATTGGCCCTTAAGAAGTTCGCCTGCGGTAAAAGGGAGGCATTAAAGGCTGATGGTGAGAAGGAGCACCAGGGGGCAGGAGTGCCTGGCTAGTGGCTTTCCTGGCGCTCTGATCGCTCCCAGGAGAGCTGGCCTCCCTGGATGCAACACTCACCAGCTTAGAGCCAGGGTACACATCTGAAAACCGAGTGGGACCAAAAGCTGCATTGATGAGGTTTCTAGTTCATTGTTCTCAATCCTGAAGGTCTGTTGTGTGCAAACCAAGTACCACCCCCTCATCATTTCTCTTCCCAATGCCTTTGTCAAGTTTCCTACATACAGAAAGAGTAATGATTAAATTTAAAATTCCATGTGTCTCTTATATCCTCAGCCATATGCATGGAAGCCAAGAGATTTAATAGCTGCCATCAATTAAAGCACATCTTGTTGGAATGCTAACTTTCTGCCCAGAAATCAGGGAAGGAAATTACACTGCTGTGCAAAGAGAAGGGGTGGGGGGAAACCATCTTTACATCCACGAAAGCCTTTTCCTAATCCTTCAAGAGAAAGAACCATGGTTAGTTCCACAGGTTGGCTGTGTTCCTGTCGTGTGCAGCTGCCTCTCATAGTTCCAAAAGAAAAATAGGTCAAGAAACTCCCCTGATGAGGTTGGTCCATTTGCCCTAAAGGGAGGGTTCTCTTCCCTCATTATGTTCAGTTTGAGGAGTAGTTGACGTTTCTTCTTGTGCTAGTTCTGCACTTGCCTTTGGAAGGTGATGTGGCAGCTTCTACGGCCAAAATGTACCAGGGGACTTAGGTACAAGACCATGGGGTACAACTCCAGACCCCAGCATCTAGAATAGGACTCCACACACAGAACAGTTCAATAAGCATGTGTAGAATGAACAATTTGGGGGGAGGAAAAAATGCTCAAACCAGAAAAATACAAAGAAAGAATAGCTGAAAGCAAGAGAAGTACTTGAGTTTTTCCAGATTCTTCTCATATTCTTAGAGAAGTTTCACCTGAAGAAGGCAGACCTGGTTTCTGAAACAGAATGACAACCTTGGGATACTGGAGGTTTAAAGGGTTGTGTTAGACCCAAACGAGCTTCCGTGCTGGCGGGGCGGGCTGCGGGCCGTGCTGATTACCTTCGCATGTGTCTTGGCCCTGACAGTCCCCTGGCCCTGGAAGTGAAGCAGCCCTAATCTCCTTCCTAATGTGTTTTGGCAGAAAAAAAAATAAAGAAATCCCACAGAAACAGATAATATATCTTAGCCCATACAGAGTATTTTATAGTATAAAGTTATATTGCATGAATTATGCAATGCCCTGGAAATAAGAGTCTGAATCTAGACAACCGTCTTTACTCCAGCTCCTTGTGTTCAAATCCCACCAGTTTTTCAAGGACAGCTCATGTGCTATAAGCCACACTGTGATTCCTTCCATCAGAACTAATTTCTCTTTTCTCTGCACTCCCAGGGTGTTGTTTTTTTTTTTTACTGACTCTTCCTTCTGCACCAAAGTTTAAGACCATTAGCTACCTAAAGATCGAGATCTATAGATTTAATTAATCTTTGTCTTATCCCCAAAGAGCTTAACATGTTGTCTAACACTCTGCCATTTATATATATGAACAAGTTACATATCATTTATCCCAACTTTCATCAGATCTATGAGCATTGTATCCCAAGGGAAGAATATCTACTGTTTAAATAACTGAACTTCAAGAATGAACATAACTTTATAATGTTCTCACAATGATTCTCTTTAATAGGAATATCAACATGCACAATATAAAAAGTTATGGCTTTTTGAGATTCCATGCAAGGAGCAGTGATACTTCTGTATAACTGGAAAACAAAGAAAAATTACTTGAAATTTCCAGATCTCACCAAAAGCAGGGAAGCTCCATTTTAACAACTCAGAGGGGCATTTCTTCTCTAATTGGCAGCACAGTGAGGATTCCTCACTAAGTCTCTAGTTATTCCAAATAATTGGCAGTTTATGGGAGAATGCAACAATGGAGTACTTCAGCTGATGGTTTAGTTCTAAGCAGAATCTTCTTCCATGGATTTTCTGACTCTGAGAGGGAGAGCGATGGGTATTGAAGACATTCACACTGGGTGAATTAACAATCCAGTTAACAATGAGCACCTGCCTTTGAATGATGAACTTATTTCCAATTTTATTATCACACTGATTGATCCTAACAATTTCTTTGAGGCAAGAACTTTTAGATGAAAATAACTCAGTGATGGAAAAATTATATAACCAGCACCAAGCGGCAGTCCTGGCTGTGCCTACACAGACAGGCAGAAGAGCCTCCGACTCCGGGGGGCGGAAGGGCCACACCACCACCAGTGGACATCGACTGCACACCAGTACACACTAACACACGCACACACATAAGTACATGCCAAACAGAAGTCTAGACCAGGCCCAGAACTCAGCATTCAATGCTTCAATAGTTAAAAAAAGAATCACTGCTTCTTTAAAAAATGCCCTGTCCTTTATTGAAGAATGCCACCAAATTCGTGCGTCATCCTGAATCGTTATGGGTGTGTGAATAGTTATGATGGTTCTATGACATGTTACGAAGCTCAGAACAAGAAAATCTTGGGTCATTTGGAATTTGTTTTTATATACAGAAGTGTTGCTGGATTTTTCAGTTCATTCCTATGAGTTAATCTCTAAGACTGACACTGAGGGTGACTTCCTGGCTCATCCCCAGAGTCTTCAGATAAGACAGACAACCAGTTCTACTTTAGGTTCAGCCCTTCAGAATCTCCTGAGCCTAGGAGTTCTGTGGCCTTTGTCCTTTACTTGCTTCATGTCATCACCCTCACAAAACTTACTCCTCTATAAAGGTAAACGATCTTGTTGACAGCTGCATCGCCTTTATTTTCCTCAAAATATAACACCATGCTGGCAAGCAGGGGTCTCAGCTACTGTTACCTGTGTAAGTGACTGAAGGATGGGCTATCAGGGCTTGTCATAGGATTTAAGATGTGTTCCAGTTCAATGAAATTTTAAATGAATTCAAAGGCTGATTTAAAACTATTTCCTTGGGCTCAATTCTGTTTCTGCTACATTCTCCTCTCCATAAATAGTCCCTCTGGTACCTGCAGTGAATTGGGGGTGAGAGCCTGTTCAGGTCAAGCTGGCCACCTGGATATCAGAAAAGCAGGAATGTTAAAGAACTTGTAGACTTAATCTAAGAGGGACACCACATGCACAACTCCAGGGGGATCTGTTGACATCAAGTCTGCAGTGTTGTCCGGGCACAGTCAATATGGAGGAATAAGGCAGCCCTAGGATCAGAGATCTCACCCTTCTATTCACTGGTTTGCTTAATCACCAATAGTTAGATATTTGTTGAGTGAGGGAAGGTCACTACAAGGAGCTGTAGGGAACACAAGAAGGGAGTATTGAATCCTCTGGGGAGTCAGGGAGATCTTCACAGAATAGGTTACATTTGAGCCACATCTTAAAAGATAGGTAGAAGAAGTGGAGACCGGTATTACAAGCATACAAGCTGTGAATGTTGACACGTGGAGCTGTTCAAAAACCTGACATGACTGGAAAGACGGAAAAGTTCAGCGTCTGAGGGCAGCACAGGACTAACCCAATCTGAGACTAAGCAAAGTGTGCATCAGACTTCCTAGTCTATACCTATTTCTTTCTAGAGCAGGACTGTGACTGAGGACAGGCAGGTCAGAATGGGCCTCTACTATCTGAGTAATGTGCTGCCACTTGTGTAACCCAAACATCAGCCAACTGGACGTCTGGAGTTACCCCATCCTTTAAGATGTAAACACTAACTTCCCCTGCTGGGAAACCAGCACTCTTCCCTAATCTCTGCGGTTTTTCCAGCACCGCTAACTTCTGTTTCTTGCTTCTCCTGTGATATCCCCTCTTCTTCATTTGCTAGACAACACCTAACAAACCCGATTGCTACATGCCCCTAAAGGCACCACTGGCAAAAGGCCATTCCACACAGGGACTTTTCCTGAAGGTTTGATAGTACACGGTTACACCACCGTGTAACAGTGCAGCCGATGAATAGTTTCTGACAGAATATTAAGCAGCCTTTTCTTTAGCATCCCCGTCATTCCCGCTGCTGGGAGGTTCTCACAGCAATCCCCTCAGGTGGACCTTGGCAGTTTCCTGGTACCTCAGTTCTACTGTTTTCTGCTGGTCTTCCGCCGACTGCCCACAAACCCGATTCCTGCCACTTTGCTCACACAAATCAAGTCGGCTTACCCAGTCTGTCCTCCCGTAATCAGAGAGGATTTCTGTACTGGTGGTTTTCCACTCCCTGCTACATCGTTGAGGGACAATGTGTGGGGAACTTGCCAAAAGCCCTTGAACTTAATTGGATATAGACATTCACCGCCGGTGCTGCTGATTTTCTTAGTGGAATTGCTGGGGGCTGTGATTTTACTCCACCAATTTTTGGCCAAAGACTCATCAAAGATTCCCTTCTCTCTCATCTGAAGATTGCAAAACCCTTCCATCTCTAAAATGTGTAAACAGAGCCATGGTAACTGCAGGGAAATTCTGACTCTCTCGTTGGTCAAACCTGGGCCTTCGTGTTGTCTTTTTCTGCTGCTATTTGAGTTTGGCAGGCAATCTCGGGTCAGGGGATTCAACGTCAGGCTTGGTGGATCAGGAGCATGTGGAGCTGATTTAAGCCCTGGCATTTCCTGTAATGGGAACACCGGGCTTTGCGCACGCGCAGGAGACTGGCCCCGCCTCCTTACTTAGGCACAGCCCAGAAATGGAGGTGGCAGCGAGTCTTAGGCAAGAAGGGAAGAGATGCGAGGAAGGGCTGCTGGGTATGCAGGTGTGGGGGAAGATCCTAGGACAGGGCATCAGGAGACCAAACCAGAAATGCAACTCAATTCCACCCATCTCTTCATTTCTCTGCATCCGACTGTCCTCTTCTAGGCAATGGAAAGGCTCAGTTACGTAGTCTTCAATGTTTGTCCTCCTGTCGTTTAAAAAAAAATTGGAGATTCATCAAACCAGTTTAGTTCCCTATTGAATAAAGCAGCTTTATTCTTGGAGTCTCGTACACTCTTGGTGCTGCTATATTCGGTTTTGGATAATATAATTTTAGTTATCTCCTTTGGAAAATGGCGCTAGGCCAGGCTTTTTGAAGCCACATTTCATAGATGACACACAGACAACCACATCCGCCTCCAGCGGTAAAGTTTAACCACATATGTAAGATATCCAAGGTTCTTGGTTTGACATCGCAAGCCTTCTGAAAATTATAAGGCAAATTAATGTGAACTACTTTATTATTTGGGGGTTTTGTTTTTATTTTATTATTTTGTAATGTTTTATAGTCATAAATCTTTTTAAATTAGCAGGTACAAGGGGTGAGAAGTAGAGAACTAGCTTTTATTTGATACCATCAGATGGTTGGAAAAGCAAAATGCCAAAGGACAAAACCCAGAACTGCCAACCCTGAGAAACAGTCTAATGAGAGTGAGGCTGCCTGGGCTCAAAGAGCTGGCTCCGTCAGAAACAGGCTAGGTGACCTAAGTCACTCAGCCTCTCTATGCCTTCTCCCAAAATGGGCATAATAGCACCACCTACCTCACTGTCTGTTGTGAGATTCAAGAATGACTGGCACATACATGGTAAAGGATGCATAAGTTCAGCTATGGTTATCACAAATTCACTAAGTGTTTATTGAGCACCTACCGTGTGCTGGATTTCATACAAGAATCCACTCTGCCTTCAGGATTTGCAGTCCCATGTGAAGAAGGACAGATCTGATTTATTTATTTTTGCCATTTTTAAAAAAATTTTTAATTACATAGCAAAATTGACATTTTGGAAGGGACAGTTCTATGAATTTTAACACATGTATACATTCATACAACCAGCACTGTAATCAATATGCAGAACTTTCATGTCATCACAAAGAGCTCCTTGGAGTTCTTCATGCTATCCCTGTATAGTCACTCCCTCACCCCACCCATAAATTCTGGCAGTGACTGCTGACTCTTGTTTTCCTTTATGAGTTCACTATCTTATCTTCCTCTTTCAGCAGAGTATCCCAATGATTGAAACTCCATCAATAATATGAAATTTATGTAGAAAGCAAAAAGGAATTAATAAAGTGATACAAGGATAATTGTATTCATTTCTTAAGGCTGCCATAATAATTATAAACTAGGTGGCTTCAAAACACACACACACACACACACACACACACACACACACACAAACTTCTCTCAATTCTGAAGCCCTTAAAGTCAAAATCTATGTTTTGGCATAGCCCCACTCCTTTAGAGGCTCTTTTCATGGCCTCTTCTAGCTTTTGGTAGCTGTTGGCATTCCTTGGCTTGCAGCAACATCTCTCCCTGCTCCCTGTCCACATTGCCATCCTCTGTGTGAGTCTGTTTGTAAAATCCCCCTTCCTCTCTCTAATAAGACACCTATTACTCTAAAATTCCCATTATAGGGATTATATTAGGAAAAGAGAGAGAAAAAGAGGGAGAAAGTATATTTGAGAAAATAAAGGCTGAAGACTTTCCTAATCTGAGGCAGGAAACGTTCCAGGAAGCACAGGAAGTTCCAAACAAGCTAAACATAAAAATCCCCACACCAACTTAAAAGTTAAAGGTAAAGAGAAAATATTGAAGGCAGCAAGAAGGAGACAAGTCATATAAAATGAAGACAGATGATTTCTGATCAGACTGTCAGCTGATCACTCAGCAGTAACTTTACAGGCCAGAGGTAGTGACAAGAAATATATAAAGTCCTGAAGGAAAGGAACCTACAGCCTAGAATACTATACCCAGCAAAGGTTATCATTCAGAATTGAAGGAGAGATAAAGAACTTCCTAGACAAGAAAAAATAAAGGAGTTCACCACCACTGAACTGGCTTTGTAAGAAATGTAAAAGAGTCTTCTTTATGTAGAAAAGAAAAAGCCAAAATCAGAAATAAGAAAATACAAGAAAGAACAACAACAGTGTGGCGAATGACTGGGAGTGGGGGGTGGGCTGGGCAGAGGAGGACAAAGGGGGGGAAATTGGGAAAAACTATAATAGAATAACACTGATAAATATATAATATGTTATATATTAAATAAAATTATATGTTGATGTTGTATATTAATATATATAATAAGCACAGTTATTGATATAAGAAATGTCGAAACCTGTGAAGATTTTTAACAAGATTTTCTTTGAGCCAAACTGATGACAATTGCCAAGAAGCAAGATCTCAAAAGCCATGGAAATGACATTTCTTTTTTAAAAAGACAGAGAGAGACCAATCTAAGTGTTATCTGCCAGACCGTTGCAAGTCCTCTGATCTGCTATGATCACTGTCCTTTAAGATATATAATATCTGTGTCCTAGGCACAGCAGGTCACCCAGGCAGTTCCAGTGCCTTACTGTGTTACTGTTTTGTCACCCCTGGCTCTAGTCTCTTTTCTGCAGACCACTTGCCAATGTTTTGTACCTTGCCTTCTGCATGGGACTCCCCTTTCCACACAATGGCAGCCCTACCTGGAGCTCCACGCTGAGTCCTTGACTCCCCAAATGCCACTAACACAAGGCCATAAGAAGCAGGCTTATTCTGAGCATTTTTGCCCCCTTTGCTCATTCCTCTGCTTTGCAGGCCCCTTTTTTAGTTTCTTTTGTCTCCGCAAGTAATTCATGCCACCACCCTGTAAGCCATCCATGGCTGTAAATGGCAATCTTTCCCCACAACAGGAATAATTACAGTGCTGAGATGTGGAGCAGTTTTGCTAATTATTCTTCTCTTTTCCACCCATACAGTTACAAGTTCCTCTTGTTTTTCTCCCTTCATTTTAAAATATAATAAGTGCTAACTTTCTTTCACTGAGCTAAGTTGCAGACACTGAGTTAACTGCTTTATTTGAATCATCTAGTTTAATTTATTTGTAAACTCAACAGATACCCTTTGGGCACCCACCACATGCTAGGTACCATTCTATAAGCTGAGAACACGAAACATGACAAACAGAAGCTTCCATGGAACTTACATTCCAGCATAGAGAGATAGACAATAAATAAATATCAAGCAATAATGAGATCTATAACTAAAAATAAAACGGATTAATAGAGTGAAACAGCAGTCCTACACGAGGGAACAGCTTGTACCCAGGGCCCGAGACAGAACTGTGCTCAGAGTCCTGGAGGGACAGAGAGAGAACAGGGGGCTCGAACGTGGGGAGGAGGGGAGCATGGTGAAGAAGGAGGCTGAAGAGGTGAGCAAAGGCCAGAGCTAACAAGGTAGAGTTGGGGTTTGGATTTTATTCTGCTTTGTGGAGAATGGATTACAGGAAGTATAGAACAAATAGAAGGGCAGTAGGGAGACCAATTAGGAGACTACCACAGTATACAGGAGAAAGCTTATGGAGACTTGGGGCCTGTATGGTGGTTTGGTAATGGAGCCCGAGTTGGAGAAGTCACAGATTTAGGATCTTTTAGAAGTAGGGTCAACAGAATCTGCTGACAAATTGAGATGGGGTTGGGGAGAAGCAGTGAAGGGAAGAGAAAATTTAAGAATGACTCCAAAGCAATGGGGAAAACTATGGAGCAGGTTTGAGATGGGGAGATCAGGATTTTTCTCTGACGTGGTACAGTCAAGAGGATATTTAGTACCCCAAGAGTTGATATCAATGTCAAGCCAACAGTTGGAGTTTGTAGGAGTCCGAGATGAAGATATAAATTCACAAGTCATCAGCATGTAGATGGGATTGGACTAGTTACCTACAAAGTAATAGAAATGAAAAAGATAACAGGTCCCAGGATTGTGCCACAACCTTACCAGGTAGTACTGCTTTTATTCCCACTTTACAGAGAAGGAAAATAAGCTTGTATAAGTGAAGTGACATGTCCAAAGCCCCACTAAGCAGTAGCCCTGGGATTTCACCCAGGCAGTCTACTTTTGTCCATGTTGCCATAGTGGACACATAACACAGCAATGGTGCTTTGCTTCCTTCATGTCCACAATCTCTCTGCAGGAGGAAGATGATGATGGTCTGCCTAAGAAAAAGTGGCCTACAGTAGATGCTTCTTATTATGGTGGGCGAGGTGTTGGAGGCATTAAAAGAATGGAGGTAAGTGAACAGCTTAAAGTACAGTAGTCTCCTTATCTGTGGTTTCTCTTTCCACAGTTTTAGTTACCCGTGGCCAACCATGGTCCAAAAACAGTAAATGGAAAATTCCAGAAATAAACAATTCATAAGTTTTAAGCTACATGTCATTCTGAGTAGCATGATAAAATTTGAACTGTCCTGCTCCATCCCTCCTGGGGTGTGAGTCACCCTTTACCCAGCATATCCATACAGTATATACTCCCCGCCGGTTAGTCACTTAGTAGTGGTCTTGGTTATCAGAACATCTGGTGGGGTATTGCAGTGCTGGTATTCAAGCAGCCTATTTCACTATTTATACCAAAGAGAAGCCATAAAATGTTTCCTTTTAGTGTGAAGATAAAAATTCCCTACTTACTAAGCCAAGAAAAAAATCATATGCTGAGGTTACTAAGATCTATCATGAGAATGAATCTTCTATCTGTGAAACTGTGACAAAAGAAAAAGAAATTCATGCTGGTTTGCTGAGAGAGAGAAAAAGACCACATTCACATAACTTTTATAGTAATTTATTGTTTTAATTGTTGTATTTTATTACTAATTATCATTGTTAATCTCACTATACCTAATTTATAAATTCAACTACCATAGGTATGTGTGTAGAGGGAAAAATTAACATATACAGGGTTTGGTACTATTCATGGTTTCAGGCATCCACTGGGGGTCTTGGAACATATACCCCATGGATAAGAGAGGACTATTGTACTCATATCTATGTGCTGCCGACTCAATGATGGAAAACCCAAGCAAACTGATGAAAACTCATACTTGAGGTCTGGTGGGGATGTGAATTGTGAGGCATCCGATGGAGAGAAGGCAGGTACAGCCTTTTAACTGTGCACCGCATATCTTGCCCATCATGAGTCAGAGCAGTTTGCCCAAACCCCCCCGTGGTTTCTTCTCACTGGAGTAAAAGCCAAAGTTCTCACCTGGGCCTGCAAAACTTTTGCACCTGCTCTCCCCACGGCCTGCATAATTTCACCCCTAAATATCCGTCCACATGGTTTGATCTCTCGGTTCCTTCTGCCCTCCCCCCTTCCCCTTTTTCCACACCTGTCTTCCTTGGCCCTCAGAATGCAAAATGATTGAGGATTGGGGAGCTCCTGCATTGCATATTACACATGTATTTGTGCTCCCCATTCTCTGGGGGCATCATATTTTATTTTATCATTTTGGTTTTTTGTATGTTACTTAATTTAGGTTCGTTGGGGAGAAAAGGGCTCCACAGAAGAAGGTGCTAAGTTGGAAAAGGCAAAGAATGCAAGAGTCAAGATGCCAGAGCAAGAGTACGAATTCCCTGAGCCTCGAAACCTCAACAACAACATGCGCCGACCCTCGTCCCCCCGGAAATGGTACTCTCCGATTAAGGTGAGTCTCTTTCTACTCAAAAATCCATCCTCACTCCTGATAAAGCACTTACATAGTAAGAATCAGACTCCTTGACATGATGAAATAACAAGTCAAATTCCAGATTATGGGAGAGGAGCAAATTTCTTAAATCATAGACTTAAAAGCATAGGTACTTACTTTTTCTCAGTTTCTGCATTATCGTGGTTGAGAACTAGGTTTTTGAAAATCACCATGGCAAAGTAGTGGAATGAGAGTGGACTTGGGTAGTAACCCCAAGAGGGTCTTTATGAAGTTCTATAATATCTCATTTCATTGGCAGGCAATTCCATTAACTAACAATGGGGTCCCCTTAACACATAATCTCTAGTCCTCTTGCCATAACACAAGCCCATTCCCCGCCCACCAAGTGTATCAGAACACACTGGTGGATCGCACTGATCATGGATCTAAGGCTCAGTCTCTCTTGCCGTGAGCAAAATCTCTTTCTTCTTCACTATCTCTCTTCCTTTCCCCCCAGCTCTAGACCTTAAAATCTCTTTAGCTTATTAGGAAGTTTAAACCATAAGAGGCAGCTCATGCTTCCTGAAGGCCTCTTCTCTCTTGCTGGGGTACAAATGCCTTTGAATATATGTGATTCATTCAATACCTTTGTTCCTCAGGTTTGCTCATTAATGTATGCACTATGCCAATTGGTAAAGAACATGAGAAAATTATAGCTTGGAAGACTCAGAGAGAATCTGTCTCCCTTCATTTCATAGAGGAGGAACTCAGATAAACAGTCCTTGTCCTCCCCAACACAGGTCTACAGCCTCTAGTTCTGTGCTCTGAACAGAACTGGACCACCTCCAAGGCCTCCAGTGAAAGACTTAACATGTGAGCCAGCTCTCATCACAAACACACACATGCACCCGCACGCATGCAAACATATAACCTTACTCCTCTTCCAATGTAGCAAAAACAATATTCATTATTCTGTGAGTTATTTGCTCATTTTAGAACAGCCCTTCTCCTATGAAATCAAAAGAAATAACCATTTTAAACAGTAGAGTGAAACTTTATTGGTAGTTGTCTCTCCCTGCCAAGCCAGCTCATGCCCACACTAATTGCAATGTATTTTCATTTTGGTTTGCCTTGTTTAAAGCAGTGAAATTCTTTTTTAAGTTAAAAGCCCTGAGGCAGTGGGTTGAACTCTGGAAAGATGTGGGTGAAGTGTAGTTTGCTTGACTAACAGCTGTTTTGCTTGCAATTATTTTCTAATGTGGAGCATGCAGTGGCGTGCATGCGTGCACAGACAGGAAGGAGCCAAAGAGAATCTCAGAGATGAAGAAGAAAGGAGTTTTTCTGTCATGTTGTTTGCAGCCATCTGTACATTGTGACTAATACAACATATTTGGTTATCGCCAGGTTTTCATTTCTGTAATCTTGGATGTTAAGAGAACATTAATTCTGTTTGAAGACTCTAATCTGTGCTTGAAAGCATGTTATTCCTCTATTAAGTGGTGATTTAGAACTGAGTTCTATGAAATAAATAGGGATATGGAGAACTAGGCCTGGGAATCTAAAATTGTCCCCAACACCCGCTTGGATTAGTATCAATTCATAGAGTATTTCTTGAGAACCTGAGTATTCAGAGGTCGCAAGCCTAGCAGAGTATCAGAAGCATCTGGGAGAGCTTTAAAAATACAGATTTCCAGTCCTAATGTCTCCAGCCTGATGACTCAGTCTCCCAAAAAGCTTTCAAAGGTGCACCGTCCATCAAAACTTGCTCACTTCTTTTCATTAAGTTAAACTCCCCACCCCATGCCTCCTTTTGAAATTTCACATCTAAACTCCCCAAGTGATAGCCTTCTGTTGCCTCAAATACCGCTCCCTCTGTAGCCCCTGCTCTTGAGCCTCCTTCTTTGTCATTATGTTAAATCACTGGTTCTCACAGTGCCAGCAGCATCAGCATCCTGCAGGAAGTATTAGAAATACATGTTCTCAAGCCCCAACCCAGATCTACTGAATCAACAGCATTGGGGATGGATCCCAGTAATCTGGGTTTTAACAAACCCAGTTAAGAAATTGTCATGGAAGGCCCCAGGCAGCCTTCCATTGGAGGTTCCCTGAGAGCAGGAACTGTGGTGTCTGGCGAAGAATCCATGATCATACCTCATTGATTTGTCAGGAGTCTCAGCAAGGAGACACACTTTAGATTTCACAGTCTATTTTCCACAAACACAACTATGGGATTAATGCCAAGTGGCTGAGAATCACAGTCTTAAGGAATCACCCAAACAGCCTGGTGACAAAGTCCTGCGGCTCCCTCATTAGGAGTTAGGACGTGAGAAAGTGGGAATGTCACTTCTGCTGGTGGAGCAGCTCATGCCAACACTTGCTCAGCTCCCACTGCCGGGAAGGAGATGCACAATTGCCCTGGTGAGATTGTCCATGTTTATGAATCTTCTTCCCACCAGATGTGACCCTCTGGAAGGCACCAATTCTGCTTAACTAACCTTTGAACTGACAATAAACAGCACTGTACCTGGCACAGAGTAGGTACTCCATCATCTGTTGTTAAAGAGCTGAGGCACAGGATGAAATTATGAAACCACTCCCAGAGCATCATGCTAGTTAGACTATCTCCCGTGATCCACGTACATCACTTTGGTACCTGCAGTCCAAGGATGGTGACATTCTTCTTGCCACCTCTTTAAGGAAAACAGGAAAAGAGGCCATCTTATGTGTATCTGGTCTGAGGAGGGTGAGGGAAAGACTGAACAAGAAGGGTTGAAAATAAAAACACAGAAAGGAATTCAAAAGTCAAAATGTATACTGTTTGTCCAGAAGAAAGGCAGACTTGCTACCAGAAATTCAGTGTTAGCACAGCGCACGTCCAAAGATGAGCCTCATTCTAGCCACAGTGCCAACGGACATCAGTAGGTCTTGGACAAGACATTTAGCCTCAAGGAGTACCATAAACTCTGCTTCCCTTTCCTGAACCGTCTCACTGGATTTGTCACGATCCTGGCAGGAAACAGAAGCCATGCTCAAAAGGGTTGAACTAGCATAGGTGTGAAAAAAAACTAACATAGGTGTGGGCTAAGAGCTAAGGGAACCCACAGCAATGGGGAAGCACCCAGGGACGAGCAGCGTGCAGCAGTGGGAGCAGCTGCATCCCCAGGCCTGAGGGCAAGGAGGACCGGTGGTATCCCTGGAGCCAGTGCCTTAGAGATGAAGCCACTCGATGGGAATTGTGACCATAGAGAGGGAATCGGCAGTCTAAACCTGGCCTGCCACCTGTCTTTATACGGTCCACAAGCTAAGAATGGTTTTCATATTTTTAAATGGCTATGTAAGTACCTACATAACATAACATCCTGCATTTGCCTGTTGACCTTCAAAGCCTAAAATATTTACTTTCTGGTCCTTCACAGAAAATATTTGCCAGAACCCTGCCTTGTAAGAATGCAGCCACTTTTGGAGGCAGGGGGTCAAGGAGGGAGTAGAAGGAATAAATACTGCAACCTCCCCCTAATCTTACCCTTTCATCTCCTTCCGGTGCCTCCTATTGGCCAAACCAAAGAGGAACCAGATGATGCCATCTGAGGAGGTCAGACTTCCAAGGCACAGAGCCAGGAAGACGGAAAAACACAGAGAGCGGATGGGGGCAGGCAGCTCATGGAGACAAACCAGTCTACGTGCTGCCCCTACTGTAAACAGGAAGAACACCCCCTCCCAGTGCAAAACTTTCGGGGGGTACAGGGAAGTCTCCTTGTTCCCCAGTGAAACTGGTCAGAATCATATACATCTTTTAACGAATTGCATTTGACTCATTTTTTTCATGCATCTCATGAAACAGATTTGACAAGCAAGGGAGCACATTAGCTGAGCAAACCCAGGGGGAACTCAGCAAGAGAAGGAATCCACAGTGGGCTTCTCTCTGCCGTCCCCCGGTCTAATTTAAGGCAGTGGCCGCACTTCACCATTTCCTCATTCCAGGCTCATGACTATTTGGCCTGAATTTTTCTTTGCTTGGTTTTTACCCCCTGGATTGACAGCACCCCATGTTTCTCATTAAATTGGGACTGACCATTTTAGACAAGTTAAGTAATGCCCAGATAAATGGCCACCAGATAGATTAAAACCAGGACTGCTTTCAGGTTCGCTGGAAGGCTTGCAGCCTTCAGAGAAACCATATTTCTCCTTTTCCAGTAGCTCCTCCACATGACTGGAAATGACAGAGATGACAGCCGAAAGACAAAAGCCAGACCCTGGCGGTCCGGGCAGACTGGCTATCCTCTGCAGGAGCCAGACCAGCCTGCGCTTCTTGCAGGGCCTGGGAGGGGGCAGCCATCTGTTCATTTTCTGTTAGGCCCACCTGTTGTCCTTGGCCTTAACCCCTCTGACCTTCTAATCAAGCAGCTTTCAGTCATGAAACTATACTGGATGTAGCTCGGTACCTGCAACCAAAGCTTTAAATGTTGTCAGATGTGTTGTTGATGTTGAACAGACACAAAGACCAACAGAAAAAAAGAGCAAACAAAAATTACCATGTGTGTATGTATGTGTGAGTGTGTGGGAAAAGTTTCCAACTTTATGCATTAATGTAGTTAATTTGATGGGAGGCATGGGGCACAATATTTGCCATATATTTTAAGGTATAAAAATTTCAGGGTTGGTGTATAACAGCCCTACAAGTTGAACTATCCTCAAAATCCTGACCCTCTGATAAACTTCTGCCTAGTGAAGGCAGGTAAACCGGAAGAGAAGATACAGCTGCTGCTTGCCTAAATAAATAAATAAATAAATAAATAAATAAATAAATAAATAGGAAAGAACAACCCAGCCACAAATGCCATGTACTATGGTGCTTTGAATGATGGTGACATAAACCTTCCTGGCACAATCTTATTGTTTAGAAAGAAACAAAAGCTAGAGTTTACCTAGAACTTCCAGTTTGTCTGACTTTGTGGAATAGCAGTTATTGGTTATTGTCTGAGGCCGAGGTGCATTGGGAGCCTAGAATTGGTAAATTTCCCATTTTATGGTCAAAATTGTCAACTTCAAAAGAAAGCAAGCAATTTTTAAATGTCAGCTAATACAGTCTGGCAGGGGGTCCCCAGGTGGCTAGCAAAATCTTTCTGCTCCAGAAGCATGTGGGCATTACTCCTGGGGGGTGTCGACCAGCATCTTGAAATGCGTCCTGTGCAGACATCTTCCTGTGCGTTGTGGACCTCAGTTCCGAGCTAAGTAGTGGAGTCAACTCAAAGGCTTTTCCCCAGGTTCTGGGTGAAGCCCAGGAACTGGTCGAAAGAACCCCCTGAGGCTCTTCTGGCCCCAAAATGCTGCTATTTATAAGCACATTAGCTACTGCCTTGAAATGACAAGCTTCTACCTACATTCAGAAAATCAAGGCTCCAAGAGCCTTTGATATGCATTTCCCTTTGACTTTAGAGAGCTATAATCCTACTCATTCTAAGCTCACATTGCTCTTGCATGAAAAAGCTGGCTCTTCCATAAAAAGCTCCCTGGGTAAGTGTAGAAAGAGGAATAGAATGTGTAGAATACCCGGATTGTTTTCTATGCCACGGGGTGGAGACTTCAGGTTCATTTGTGGGACAGTCAGACCTCAGTATACTGAGGCTATAACTAGAACTAGCAGGTCTCACCTTGGCCAGAAGAATCTAGCAACAGCAATTCACCTGGATAAAGCCCCCACCTGGATGAAGCACGCACAAGTCAAGCCCAGATCCAAGGCTTTCCATGCACTCGCTCCTGTATTTCTCATAGCAAGCCTCAAAAGTAGAAACTAATACTACTCCCATTTTACAAATGAAAAGACCAAGACACAGAGAGGTTCAGTAATTTGCCCAAATTCACACTGCCGCTAAGACGTTTCTTGCTTTATTTTATTAACTGCAATGCATTCATTTAGACTAGAAATGTAATCTGGTATTAATCACGTAGGAGAGAGGACAGGGAATCTGCAGGAAACTGTTTATAGAGTGACAAGATAAGAGCCTGGGCCATAGCAGCATCCACGGAGCCAGTGGGTCAGGGGGGGACGGAAGAGGCGACTAGAGAGCTATTAAATATCCACGCGGCATGGTAGAATTTGGAGGTGAGGAGGCGGTGGAGAGTGGCCCAGCTTGCCCATCTGGATGGATGTTGGTGCCATGAACCAAGGCAGGAGAACGGGTCTGGAGAATGATAGTTCAATTTGTCATGTTTGGTTTTCAATACCTGTGATACATGTATGTTACAACTGAGATTTAGCAGGTCACTGGATACCCAAAGAGTAGACTAAGCTGAAGATAGAATTTGTGAGGCATCAGCAGAAAAGGGGAAGTTCGACCCATGAGACTAGATGAGAGTACTGAGAGTGGGCACCCACCCTGGAAGTAAGACTCAAAGAGGGCCCAGGGGAACACCGCTGTGTCAAGCGTACGCAGAGGCTGATGGCACAGAAGCCAAGGAACAATGAGAAGAAGGGAGAGGCTCAACACATCGGATCTCTCAGAAGAGTCGAGTAAAATGAGGCACACAAGTGGCCGAGGCATTTGGCACTTGGGGGCACCATGGGTGGCCTTCAGTGGAGTGTTGGAGCCACCAAATACTTCCAGGGAAGCCAGATGAGGTCATACTGAAAAAGAAGTCATGTGACTTGAAGGATAAGGGGACATAGGTTGGAAGGGCACAGAAGAGAGCATGGGGAGATACATGCTAATAAAGTTCAAATTATTGGGTTCTTATACTCTGCATTACATTCTTTTCCATCTGTCTGCAGAGGCTCATGATCATCTTGATGACCTTCCCATGATCATAGATAACATTTAATGAATACTTTCTATGAGACAAGTATGTAACTTCAATATCTAACCGTAAGCCTTATACCAAGCCTATAGGGTAGGCAGTGTTGTTACCTTCATTTTAAAGATGGGAAAAGTAAGCGTTAGGGAGATGAAACAGCTTGTCCAAGGCTGCACAGCTAGTGATGGGTAGAGCCAAAATTCAAACTCAGGCAGTCTGAATTCAGTCATTTTGTGATTATATATTATGCTTTGATCTGTTGACACAAAGAAAAACATAATTTATGACCCATTTTCCTGGTGGTATACATCTAGGCAGTATACATCTTTGCTCTGCGTGTGGCTTTAAATTTCTGCAGAGTTAATTGATGTTTCAACAGCGGCATCTCATTGCTCCCTATTTGCCAAGGAGTGACTAGCACACAGGATCCTGTGGGTGGGCCGATTTACAAAACCAAATACTGTTAGTCCACCCCCTGCCCTCCCCAAAAAAAGGAAAGAAGAAGAAAAAAAAGAGGCATCCTTTCAGGAAATCCACCTGGTTATATGCTGAAATATAAATGCTTATCCCAAAGAACCTTAAAGGAAAATATGTAACTGATGATTGAAACGGGTTGAATGCAGAAAACCATGCTGAACACAGCACTCTAAAGTCATTTCAAAATATTTTTAGAGACTTTCATAAATGCTTTGCCAAAAGAGATGAGAAACACTACACTTAGCGAGGCAAAATTGAACCCCAAGAACTTGAGCAATAGTTGATAAAGGTTCAAGAGCATATTTTTTGTATCAGAATATAACCCACTAGAATATAATTTCAGAACACAAAGTCTTTGAGATGATGTTCTTAAATTAACATTGCCACTATGAAAGCTTTGTGTCAAGGAACTTGAACTGTCTAGACAACCCCAGCCTTTCCAACACTATCCTAGCAAAGACCCTTCCAGATCAGTGTTCTCCAGCACACCTGCCTGAGACCCCAGTGGGCAATATATCTTAGCTCAGTACCTGCCTTTGTGTGCACATGTGTGCACACGTACACGCACTCATCATACACAGACCCGCACACGTTTAACTGAAACATATTTTTCACAAGATCAATATTTATCCTCACCATGTGTTAACTCTAATCTTTTCTTTTCTATCCTATTTTATGTCTTAAAAATTCTGTTCCTAACACAAAAAGTTGTTTATGAGTGTTTAAAAGAGTTGCAATCTACAGTTTAGAAACTGCGTTCTAAAGGATCTAAATTCAAGTGCTCCAGACAGAAGAATTGCACGAGGAAGAATCTGCCATCAGTGTAGTGGGAAGTATATGAGCTGTAGAATTAGACCAACATGGGGTCCAATCACACCTCTCCAGTGAACAAGCTGTGTGCCTTTGGGCAAGTTAGTTGATCTCTCTGACCTTCCATGCCCTTTCCTTTGAGACTTCTGGGAGAATGAAATGAAAAGACACCTATAAAAGCACCTAACCCAGCACTTAGTAGCACTAAATCCTTTCGTGAGTCCAACAGCTCTTTATTGAGCATCAGATGCTGATTTAAGGGCTGGGCAGAACCAATGACACCTCTGCTTTCCTGGGGCTGGCATTCCAGTTGGCAAAAGCAGACAGGAAGCAACTAAACGTAGACGATGCCAGAGAGTGATAAGGTCTGTACTCATTTCCTGTTGCTGCTGCAACAAATTACCATAAACCTAATGACTTAAAACAATACAAATGTATTATCTTAGAGTTCTGGAGGTCAGAAACCTAAAATGGGTCTCGTTGAGCTAAAATCAAGGTGAGGCCAGGGCTGCAGTTTTTTGTTGTTGTTGTTTTTTGTTTTTGGAAGCTTTAGAAGAAAATTCTCCTCCTAGCCTTTTCCAGACTCTAGAGGCAGGCACACTCACTGGCCCCTCCCGTCTCCAAAGCCTCCAACGGTGGGTTGGCTCTTATCACTTGAATCGCTCTGATTTTGCCTCTGTGGGCACATCTCCTTCTCTGACTCTGACACTCCTGCCTCCCTCTGTTAAGGAGCCATGTGGTTAGATTGAGTCCATGCGGGTAACCCAGAATAATCTCTTCATCGCAGATTAAGTTAATCACATCACAAAGTTCTTTTGGCCATGGAAGGTAACATATCCAGAAAAAAGGGTGCCATCTTTGAAGGTGTGGGGAGGGGAGGTTTCTGCCTGCCACAAGAGCAATGACCAAAAATAAGGCAAAGGGACTTCTGCCTGTTGATGGAGTCACTACCTGGGGGTAATACTAAGAACAAAGCTAAATAAATGTCTTTTTTTGTTGTTGTTTAGTATTTGCAATGGCAGAAACCAGCCTTCATACAACATGCCTAGAGCACTAGAATGGCCAGAGGCATGAGACAGCTTTCATGATATACTGGGAGGACACTCTTCTCAGATACAGTCAGTTACCAACAACTCCAAAGAAGCTGTGATTTGGGGTAATCTGTGGTTTTCGATCCTTGGGCTCCTGAGCAAGTCATAGCTGCGGAGTGAGCCTAGCGGACAGCCAGGTAGCCGCACCCCCGGGGCCTTTTATTGGCCTTGCCCACTGGATGCTTCTGTTTAGTAATTTTCCTAGATCTGTCTTCACTGTTTTCATTTGCGAACTCTGGGCACCAAGTGTGTGGCGGAGGGCGGGGAGGGCGGGGGGGCAGGAGGGATTTTAATGAAAGTTGAAAAGATAGACTTATGTTAGGATATATCCAGAAATGCGGCAAGGGCAAAAGCCAATAGTCTGAATAAGCGCTCTGGGTTTGTCAACTTGGGGCTGCACTGAAGCATCAGGTTCCTCTGTTCAGTGTCTCTTCTCCTACGTTTCTGAACTTAGGGACTAGAGAGTCACTTTCCCAATCACAACCACATGGCCAGCGCTGTGTTATTCACATGATCGAAGAAGCATGGAAAGCCCAACATGTCTGTGCTGGCCACATGTAATCTCAGTGTATTGTTTTGTTTTGTTTTTTTTCAGGGAAAACTCGATGCCTTGTGGGTCCTGCTAAGGAAAGGATATGATCGTGTGTCGGTGATGCGTCCACAGCCAGGAGACACGGTAGGATTCAGTAATGGTGTCACACATGCAGTCTTTTTCTATCTCCCTGTGTTTGTGGAGCTAGAATAACTTCAGGTATTATCTCATACAGTGACAAATAAGATACTAGTTTACAAAATCCTGTGTTTTGTAAAACATTGAATTTTGACTAGCTTTTCTGAAAAGACTTCTAACAAAAAATAGGTAGGGTTTAGCTTCCTAGGATCTGTACTTAATATAAAGGTATGGTGAGTGAATAAAGACGGGCTGGTTCTGACTTTGGGCCATCACAGGAGAGAGGCCTGCTGCTCCCCGCCACGCTGGACAGTGGTGACAAACAGGATGCCAGAACCAAAAGATGGGGCAAGGAAATAGGGGCCACAGAAAACTCCCATCATCTCCCCAGCAGGTGTTGGGCCCAAATGGTCCAAAATCATAGGAGGACCTTGTACCCTGGTAAGGATTTGCCTCAAAATTGTCCATACCAAATTTGGAGCATCTCTAAATAACAGGACTTAGGAAGGAGCCAGCAGAGACCCAAGAACCCATCTGCCTGTGTCTTCATTTTGTAAATGAGGAAACTGAAGAGCGGTATCACTTGTTCTATTCAGATAGTATCAACACTGGAAAGAATCTCAGTTCTGCTAACATCACATCATTGCTATGTCTTCTTGTAAGAGCAAGTCTCTCTTCCATAAATTTAACAGAGCAAAGCTTGGAACCAAATTCTCCCTCAACTATCAGCAACCTTCACCTTCCATCTTGTTCTCAAGGAATCAGGCACATTCACCCAAAAGCAGAATGAAAGTGTCTAATTTAGAACTCCCTTCAAATTAGGTAGAGTTGGGCTTGAATCTTACTCCTTCCTGACTGGAAGTTAGCTCTGGGCAAGTCACTTAACCTCTCTGAACTTCATCTTTATAAAGCAGATGAAAATAACTCCTTCACGGTGTGACTGGTTGGAGAAGGTAATGTTTGTAAAGCATTTGGCCAACATTGAACACATAGTCATACTCAATCAATGGCAGTTATTTATTTTGTACTTTTCTACTGCCTGTGAAGGGTTGATGCAAAAATTTAAACCATATTGCCACCAATACGTATCAAATATGCCCGTATCTTAGCCGTACTCACTCTTCCACACAAACAACTGATGAAACAGGAGAGCAGGGCCTGTTAGGCAGGCCCCTGTCCTTCACACCTGGTGACAATGGAACGGGATTTGGTCTAAAGTGTCATTGTTCTTGCAAACTACTGCCCAATTAGCTGTTCCTGTTCCAGGTTGTGACAGGGACAGCAGGCAAGTATGACAGGTAACAAACCAGATCTTAGAAATGCTTGGCTGCAGTGGCCCTTATGACATATGGAATTTGTATTTTGTCTGTGAAGGTCAACAAACACATTGCTATAGGAAATTTTAAAGTACAAACTCTACAGTTAAGAGAAATGAGCCTAGGGCATAAACTTTATATTTAGGGTGCTATTTGGCCTTATAAGTTATATATCTGGTTTCTCTGGAAAATAATATTTTCTTTAGTGTGCATGAGATTCATCTAACAGATTAAGAAAAATAAAACAGCCCCGGCTTGTGTGGCTCAGTGGATTGATTGCCACCCTGCAAACCAAAGGGTTACCAGTTTTACTCCCAGTCAGGGCACATGCATGGGTTGTGGGCCAGGTCTCCAGTAGGGGGCGTATGAGAGGCAACCACACATTGATGTTTCTCTCCCTTTCTCCTTCCCTTTCCCTCTTGCTCTAAAAATAAATAAATAAAATATTTTAAAAAACAACAACAACAACAAAAAAACAGTAAGCTACCTAAACTCAGGGTCAGCAGTACTATTTTTTGTGACAGAACATTCTAGTCCAGTATACAAGCCCATTTCAGAGCAACTAAAAAACATCTCCACCAAATCTGTTAACATTTCATTCTCCACTGACCAGTTTGGCTGAAACAAATTCATAACCTAGGTCAACCGGAGAAGTTGGAGGGTTTTGGAAAGACGAGGGATAGAAATAAATATTATCATATGTAAGATATAAGAACCAACTGGGGGCAAAAGGCTGATTTAATGAATCCAACAACAATGAAATGAAAACATAAGATTTCCTCTAATAAGTCACATCTAAATTGAATCTCTTATTTACTACTTCTGAAGATGTTCTGTATGCTTTTGAGAAAAACAATAGCACCTTGAATTTTCATTCTCCAATCACAAATAATAATAGATTTGAAGTCCAGGAGGTCTTAGAATTAGGACACAGTTGACCCAGGTCTGTCACAAATTGTGGTTGTCCTGCCTACTTTCAAAAGGGCTTTCTTTATAGAAACCCTGCTAAAATGTTAAGACACATGGGAAAAATAGATGCAGAGAATTGTGTCCATGTAGCCATGACGACAGCCACAAAAATCTTGTACATACAAAGTTACACAAGAAAGGTCAGAGATTAGTTAGGAGCAAGAATTCAAAGCTGCCTCATGGCAATTCAAAAGAGAATTCCAGGGAAGGGAGGACTATACTGTCTTTGTCTATATGCTTATTCTGTTTTGTTTTGCGTTATTGTAAGAGACTCTCAACAAACCTATATTACTTACACAGTGATGACTGTTAAGAATTCCTCAGCACTGATTTGTGGGGCTGACCACATTTTCCATAAACTCAAAATGACTACGTCCAGGCATGCCCTCATGAACATGAGTCATAGGTGTTGGATTTTTTGGAAAAAACAAACCCAAAAAACAAAAATAAAAACAAAAACAAAAATCACCTAATTACATTCTCAGTTGATTCTGAAATCTTTCAAATGCACATAGACCTCACAGAAGCCTGGCAGTTCTTCCTTCTCAGATCTCGGTCTCCCTTCTGCTTCATCCTCCCACTAGTTAACCCACTCCAACCCTAGGCTGCTGAAAGGGGTGAGAACCTGCAGGCCCCACTGCAGAGCAGATGATTGGGGAAGGCCTGAGGCCATAGCCACATCCTTCGCCAGGAGGGGTGCCCACTTCCTCAGAGCTGTCCAAGCCCCAGGTCAGGGAAAACTTGAATGGGACAACAGCAGAAGACCTGAATGTGTTCTGCCTGCCACCACGCACCTCTCTCTCTTTCTGCCTGGGTGGGCTCACAGTCCTGTCTTTCCCTAGGGCCCACCAGGAAATCCTGGGACAATATAAAAGAGAAAGTGCCCGTAGAAACCACTTAAGTAGCAAACCGGCAACACATCTGATCCTAAAATTCAAAAAGGTCACTAAGTATATATGGTATCCTTTGCTTAAACCATTCTCCTAAGTACGTGCTTCCAGTATGTAGCCTCTGCTGCACTCTTTCTAAAACATGAATCTCAGTATGCCATTCCAAGGCTTCAGATTTGCAAAGATGAGGAAAAAGCTCAGAATCCTCGGCTTGATTTAGAAAGACCTCCCTTTCCATTTCATGGGCTACTCGCCTTAAGTTCCCTCATGACTCCGTATCAGCCAGCGCCGCCTAGATTACTCATCGTTACCTGAGCAGGCCAGAAGCTTTTGCGTCTCTGGGCTTTTGCATGTTCTAGTTTCTCTGCTGGAAATGCCTTTTCTCAATCTAGTAAACTATCACCTTGGCAATATTATTCATTGTTCCCTGTAAACAAAAAGAATTGCTGTCCAGACCCCCGCTGTACAGGAGCGCTGCCCAAGCAGAAAACATTCAGAAACCAAGCAAAGTGTGGACATTAGGACCTGTGTCCCATGAGCATTTTCCAGGATGATCCCTAAGACTTCATACACAACTGGGACACTCTTTGAGTTCAGAAGATTGGCTCACTTTCCAAGGACAAATGGTGGAAGGGATTCAGAATGCCCATCTGAGAAAGACTCAGAGGTACCCTCAGAGCTTTTTAACTTGGTCATGTCTCAGTCCTCACATTATGTGTCCCATTTTATAACCTGTTTTTTTTTTTAATCACTTAACCATATTCAAGGAATAATCTTCCCATGTCACCACATATCCTGGTATAATATCATTTTAATGACCACGTTATAGTCAATTGTCTATCTGTGACAAAATATTTCTGTTCTCTTTTTGGAGATATATTTCTAAATGTAATTGTTATAAATTAAGCTTTAATCCATATCTTCCTTGTCAAGTTTGTGTGCATATTTCATGTATGTTTCCTTAGAATAAGTGTCCAAAATATAACAGCATGCAAAACTTTGAAGATTTGATACATGTGGCCAACTGCCCTTCTGAAACACTGTATGGGTTAACCTTTATGTCTGCATCTAGCAAAAGCCCATCTCTGCAGGTGTACACCAATATTATTAACTTTAGCTATTTTATAGGTGCTAATTTAATTTGCATTTATTATTGAGGTGGAACAATCTTTTAAAAGATTATTTTCTCTTTTATCAATTGCATATACATGCCCTTGACCTTTTATTTTTTTAATTTTAGAATTGGTTTTTATATGTTCATTCACTTAACCATCTTTATGCATTTAATAATGTTTTGAGAACCTATTATGTGTCAGACAGTGTGCTATGCATTAAGTTTACGGTGCTTACCTTACAAAACTTAGAGTCTAACATTATGTATAGAGCCAAAGTTTTTCCTAGTTTGTCATTTACCTCTTAAGTTATAAAAAATATATAGAAGTTATCTATAATTTCATAGTCAAATCTATAAATCTTCATAATGTCTGCCTTTGGTGTCAAACTAAGAATTGTCTTCCCTACTTCAAAAGAACATAAATTTTCACAAAAATTTTCTTCTACTGTTTCTTTTCTCTCAGACTTAGTTTTGGGTGGTAATGTGAGGTGGCACTTTTTCTGTATCTTCCTAGGTATTTGTAAATCTGGGGAAAGGGCCTTTGGGAGCTATCAGCCGTCTGTTATAATAAACCAGAAGTTCCGGAGCATTACCTTAACACCTTTCAAGTATGGAATGTGACTTGGGTTAATTCTGGGTCATCCCAAAGGTCAGCGCTAGAGCCACAGGTAGAAGTTACAGTGAAGCAGATTTCATCTTAAAGAATGGAAGGACAAGAGTTTCAACAACAGAACAGGCTGTCCCAGACACCACTGAGCTCCCTGTTACTCAGAGAAAAAAACAGTTAAACCACATGGCTAGGACATCACAGAGGATTCCTGCAGCACATCAGTGGTTCTCAAACTTGAGCACAGAATAGCCTAGAAGGTTTGTTATAAAACATTGCCACACCCTACTCTCAGAGTTTCTGATTGATTGGCTTTGGGGTGGGGCCTGGGAATTAACCTTTCTAACAAGCTCCCCGGTGATGCTCATTGCCGCTGTGCTAGGGACCACACTTTGAGAAACCGTGAGATAAATGGAACTAGATGAACTTAGAGGTTCCTCTAAACCTGAGAGCTTGGGATTCTAAGTCAACACTTTTATACCAATTTGACCACCACGCCACCAATTTCCCATATTTCTCCATAGAACACCTATTGACACAATCGAGGGTTAACTAGCTTAGCTTAAATCTAAACCTTAAGCCCCAGTCAGTTGCAGAGAAATCCTTCCCAATCACAGGCAGTTCCATTCTTGGGTTACTGATTTCAAACACAGTGATACAAGGAAACGTCACACCCCCTGGAATTTCATGGAATCCAGTGGTTTTCAACCTGGTGGCACGGTGTGGTCACCTGGGGAGCCCTCAAACACAAATTCCAGGGCCCCAGCCCAAAGGTTCAATTTTATTTGTCCGGGTTGAGGTCTGGCATTAGGTATTTAAAAGCTCCCACGTGATTCTAATGGTCAGCCAGGTTGAGAATCAGTGATCTGGTCCAACTCCTTACTTTTCATCCAGAGCAGCATCTTTTCTTTCCTCCTGGGAAAATTTGAAGGCAACTCCCCATAATCTTTAGAAACCCTGTGCCTGTCTCATAGGCATAAGAGAAATGGACCATTACAATCTTCATGTACTCTCAAGTCCCTTTCCTATCAAGAATGTGGTTAACGTAATTTCTGGCTGCTGTATTATTGCTACTCCTTGGGTAAAGAGGACAGGAAAGAGAACACATAACTCTGACTCATATGCCTTTCCTGGATAGAATTTAGTCAATATATTGACCAGTCCAAACCCTCTCTGATCATTTTTACCCCACCTCCCATCCCCAGCTCTGGGAGAAGGCCACTGGGGTTGGCTGTCTTCTTTGTTTTCAGCTGCTTCCTTTCTCCCAGATCTGGCATCGGGAGCCTGGTACATTCCATCACTATCAGCACAAACAAAATACTGAGGCACACTGAGCTTGTTTTGCAAGGCTGGGCCTCCTAAAATCAGAAGAGACCCAGGAAACACACGCATAAATGTACATAAACAGTGTTTGAAACTCATCTGAAGCACAGAGATTGTGAAATCCTCTCCCACAGCTCTAGCTCCAGGGCTGCTTTTCTGCAGCTGTTACCAATAAGGGAGCTTCCAGTCACATGAGTACCACGTCTTCCTACGGTCGCAGGAGCGAGAATGATCTGGGGCAAGTTACCTCCAGGAGGAGAGAGTGTCCTCAGCTCAGTCCTTCAAAAGCGGATGAGCCCCCTGTCACATAAGCAGACTCAGGAAAAGTGCCCTCCATTTCTCTCTCTTTCCTCCCTCCTTTGCATTCCCTGCAGTACCCCTCTCTAGCCCCCCTTCACCCTGGCTGCCTTTCCTCAGACTTTCACCAAACATCTACTGTGGTCTCACTGAGAGCCCCTTGCTGGACTGAGCACGAGGGATACCAGTTAGAACAGGACTTCATTTTGGCTTCCTAGAGTTCAATGTATGCTCTGGAAAAGGAGAAAGGGTCTAGCTTCATACTACCTGCAGGTGGTTATAGAAGCACACACCCTTTAAGTCAGGGTGGGGAAAAGGAGGGGAACAAAAAGGAAATTTAGGAGGAACAGCCAGAGCAAGAGAAGACATGACAGGAGAGTCTGGAGTCGTGGAAACCAAGAAAAGATGAAACATCACGGAGGAGGGTGGGGTCAACAGTGTCAAGTGATGGAAAATTTAGATGCAAGCTGACACCAATCCTCTAATCAGACTAGTAGTTAGAAGGTCATGGTAACCTGGGTGACCGAGGTTCAGGGGAATGATGGGGGAGGAGAGAAGCTTAGCAGAGAGTAGGAGGTGATGACATTGAAAAAGGCTCTTTGTTTTATGAAAATGGGGACTTGAGCATGATTAAGTGCTCATGACAGAAGCCCAAGAGGTGGAGAAGAGCTCCTTGATCGAGTGCAGGAGCCCTGAGGAGAAGGGCTTAGAGGGTCTAGAGAGCAGGAAGTGCCCCTCTTTCCTAGTGAAGTGGGTGGGCTCTCAGGTAGGGGTGAAGGAGGGCGGGCAGGAAGCTGAGGAACCTATTTCAAAGCTTCTGCGATGAGGCTTTTGGAGTGGGGCAGATGTGGGTCGAGCTGCTAAGGAGAGAGGGCGAGGAGGAAACCAGCCACAGCTCCAGAATCCTGTGGCTCCTGTCCGCCTGCATTTTCTTCAGTTTCAGGTGGATGTCTCAGTTTCATGCAAGAAACGTGGGTCGTTCAGAAGGCAATATTAAAAGCAATTCACTTGAAAATTCTAACTCTGAGAGATCCCCCTATCAGGTCCCTTGAATACACTGCTGTAGGTTTATTTCTCAGTGGCAGAGTGGAAATAATGACCTTCTCTACCCGTGATCCTAAAGATCAGTGCTTGGGGTTTTTTGCTGTGCTTTGTGAATGGAGGTCTCTCACTTTCTGAAGAAGTTAAATACCATAATATCTAACAATTACCAATAAACTAGTTTTATCAGTTTATAATAGTCTGCATTATAAATTACCAAGAGTGGGATCCTTGTCATAGTAAATATCGTGGCATACCACTGTGTCCTGTGGAAGAGGCCAACAATACATATTCTTGATAGAATGAGGTTAAAGCAACAATTCTGAAGTTAGTCCCTTGCTCCATCAGGTACTAACTGGCTGACTTTTTCAGGTCACTTTACTTTTTAAGGTCACTTCCATTTCCAAGGAATTGTTTGCAGGGCACATGGGCCCCTAGATGTGCACCATGACAGAGGTCCAGCCTGCACGCTCCTGGGAGGTCAGGCCCCTCAGGGAGGGGAGCCTGTTCCTGATTCACACAGAGGTGCCTTGTGGGCGAGCAAGGGCCCGTCATTTGAAAAGAGAAAGCGGTTCCCCCCAAAGATTGCTTGAGATGCACTTGAAAATCTTGCTCAGTCGGTCCAAAGGGTTCTCCCAATTTTATCGTCCCCTGTAACATTTTTTCACCATTTCTTATAGTCACCAAGAAAGCATTTTCTAAGTTAATGGAGTTTTTACCCTATCTTTTTCCTTTACTCAGTTTTGATCATACTGTATATAATGTAACATCTAATTCTTTCATTTAATTTAATCTTATAACATAAGGGGGAAACAACTTTTTAAATCACTTTGTTTACTAGTCAATTGAAATAATTAAAACCACTGTTTTATGTGTGCTGATAAGACATTTCTGTCTGAATGTCGGCGATCTTATAGCAGATGTGTGTGTGTTTGTATAAAGAAATAAAGATATGCATTTAAACTGCATGTTGGCAAAACAACACATCCACCTGATCTAAGAACCAGCTACATTTTAACAGCACCCACACAGCTTACTGAAAATTGATCATTTGCCCATCCAGAATGCACCAAATTGGCTGACATTACACAGGAAACTCCCCTGGGTCCTGCAGTTCTTATCATTTCCTTTTCACAGAGAAACCTGTGTTTGAGACTCCTAACTTCTGTTTTCCTCTGAATGTGCTTTTCTGCATTTCTAGTAAATTCCTCTGTTCTGAACACTGAATGTTGAAAGTAAACAGAGCAAACTCAAACGCAGGTCATGTTCACTCGTTTCACTAAGTGTGATCATTACCAGCCAGTGGTCGCTGAGGTGCTGGGAAAGACTCCGTGGAAAAGACACACAAACATGAGACGTAGTCCAGACATCAAAGAATGGACTGCTGGTTGAATGAATAGTGGTCAAGTTAGCTCCCTGAGCAGAGCAACAGAGAGCTGAAGGAAAGGAGAGCAGCAGAGGAAAGACAGCCCAAGCTGACAGGAGGCCCGCTCAGGGACTGGTAGGACTTGAATTGGGCTTTGGAGGAAAGTTGGGATTTGGTTGAGCAGACAGAATGTAGAAGGGCCAAGGGAGCAGGTCTCCCGAATCAGGGCGCAGCCCATTAGTGCCCGTGGCCAACCTGCAGAGCAACGAGGAGACCTCTCAGGCTGGAGTGGAGGGAGTCACAAGTGCCCCATAAGGCTGGAAGGTGAACGTGGATGAGTTTACTGCCTTGGTGGTTGGACTAAAAAGTGGGACTTATTGATAATTCCACCACCATTGTGAGCTAATCTTCATCTGGGATAAATATTATAGTGCCAAATTATATAGATTGTTAAGAAGTTTAATTCAAAGTTTCTCAAAAGTTTTGTGAAGCTCTGGTTTGACTAAATATTAATAGAGTTTTTAGTTGTTTTAAATTTATATATAAAATGTGGCCACAAATGTCTTGCAGAACAGCTAGATTAAAGTCATCTTACCAAGGCTCAGAAACAATGGATCTAATGTATTGGTAACTAGTTAATAAGCTACTGCAAAAGGTCCAAACATGAATCATTAGGCTGGAATTTGAATGGGGATGTAGGACATAAAAAGATAGATGAAAGTGGCACTATCCCCATGCAGCATGGCATGGGGAAAGAGAGCAATTGCTTTAACATCGGAGAACTCAGGTTAAGTCCCAGTTAACATTAAATCCCTGCCTGTGACCTTTGTTAAGTTAACCACCCTCACTGAGCTTTAATTTCCTCGTGCATAAAAGTGATCTCATAATCCCTACTTCCTTAGCTGTTATCAGGATTAAATAAAATGACAAGTTGTAAATAATTCAAACAGAAGGGGGTTCATTTTCTTCCCCTCTTTCCCCTGAGCACTGCAATTGATTTCACAGAAGTTCAGTTACATCTCAACATGTATGAAAAAACTATTCAGAATTAGTCTCATCTTTAAATCAGTGGTGACTAAAAGAATCAAGTCATCTACAAATTGAAGTCTTCATGTGAAAATCAATCTTTTCTTGCGCAATAGACAATAAGCTTTATATTGGCTTTTTACATTGAGGAAACAGAGATCTTCAAAATTTCTGTCAGTATCTGACACCAGGTTGTAAGTCCCCAACAAATCTGAACAGAAAGTCCAATTTGCTGGCCACTGACTCTTGACCTTTTATAAACTTTTGTAAGAGTAGGTCATTTAAAAAAAAAAAAAGGTGGAAAAAAGCAAATCATAGGAAATGTTCCTAGAGGGTGTGATTTATTTTGGCAAAGGATCTTCCTTGGATGTTTGAATTCCCAGTAGGATTTATTCAGTTCTCACCCTTGGAAATCTTTCCTCCACTGTCTCATTGGAGAGGGAGATGAGTACTTAGTATTCTTGGCTTTCTTTCCTGAATTTAAAAAATAAAAAGTTCAAGACCCTCTCTCCACAACAAACACCAAACTGTAGGCAAAACCTGCCAAGTTAACTTGCTTCAGAGAAGTCAAATCGAAAGTTGATAATGCAAGATATACCATCTTGAGATTTTTTTTCCTTGTACCAGCTTCTTTCTCCCTCGGTAGGAGGTCTCTCTGAATAAATAAATGTGGAGGCAACTGATGTGATTGAGGGCTCTCCCTCTATTTCTCTCCTCCAGTCTCTAAACAACCTTTTCCCACAGGCATACACTTTCACACACCCATCATCATCATCATCATCATCATTATTTTATAGTTTCTTTTAGGACTTTAACCTTAATATTGCCTCATCCCCCAAACAGCTGCAGCAACAGAAGGTCAATTCCTGGTATCAATCTGCAAATATACAGAGGCTGAATGAGACAGGGCTGGGTAATAAAGACACCCCTGTTCAAATTTTCTGACCTCATTTTTCCCTTCCATAGAGAATCAGGATGAGGGAGGTAGGGCTTAGTTCTAGGGTCAAAATTTCACCCAAGTGCATAACATTTCAGGAAGTTTGCTACTTTGTTCAAACATAATGTTATGTCTAGCCAGTGTCTGCAGTGGGCCTCTCCCTTCAGCTGAGGGCATTGGGAAAGACCATCCCTAGAGAGAGTTTATGACTCTGCGATAGCCCTCAACTGAGAATCATCTCTTCCCAGGCTGGCGGGAAGTTCTGTTTTGGCTTGAAAGAGTTCTGTTGAATCATAGATAGCAAAATCTGACCTAAGAGAGAACCTTCCAGAATTCACAGTGTGGGGAAGAGTCAGCCTGCTATAGACTGGCCATATCCATCCCACCTCAACCCGACCCTCAGCATCAGGAATGAATTGAGAATTCTGCATAACCCCAGTCACTTCATTTTATAGGTAAGGAAATTGAGGTCTGGAAAGGCGATGGAGAAACTTGTAGCACTTCCTAGTACATTTTCTCCTTTGCCCCCCATCACCACCTTACACCCTTTCTGTATATTAGGAAGATGAGGCTCAAATAATAAAGTCCCTGCTCTGTTCAAGGTCGCAAAGGGAAGTAATGGCAATGGCAAGACCAGACCCCATGACCCTACATGACCTGCCTTGAGTCCTCACTCTGGTCCAGAAGAAGAGGGTGGGAATTGTGACTGGGCTTGATCCCTCGAGGAGAAGGAAGGACAAGACCCAACTTTGGAAGGCAGAGCTAGTCCCTGCCACCCAACCACCTCTATTTCTGTCCTCCTACCTTCTGCACTTCCCAACACCTTTGTACTTTTATACCCTGCCCAAGATGACATCCCCACTGGCGCCCTCCCACTCTGGCCTGGCTTCCTGCACAGTGTGCTCTGCTCTCAAACTATCTCATGTGTTTTCTGATCTCCCTGGTTCCACCTTTCCCTGCCTTCCCCTTAACTGCCAACACTGTGTCTAGGACAAGGTATACCCTCTCTTTCAAAAAATAGGCCTTGAGCTCCTACTAGCAGGCACCCAGCTAGACAGGCAGTGGGGGTTTAGCATGAATGAGGCAAGATCCCTTCCCTTGTGGAGACATGATAGAGCATTCAGAAAAGCACTAAATTGCAACTCGATGTGGTGAGTGGCATAGGGGGAAGGAATTTGGGTTTCCATGGGAACATAGAGCAAGATTTAACCCAGACTAAGGAGTCAGGGAAGACTTCCAAAAATAAGAGACCATTTGGCTGAGACCTAAAGGATGAGTTCTCATGGTGACTTGAGGGAAAGGCCTTCTGGTTGGAAAGAATGGCAGGTGTGAAGGTCCCAATGGGAGAGGAGGTGAAGGAGGAGGCCCAGGCTGACCTTGGGGAGAGGGAGGAAGGAACATCCACATACCACCTCCTGGCTGTGCCCTCTCCAACCTTTAGTCTACTCGCATCCTTCATCCTTCCCGTACTCAGCTGAAGTCCCACTTCCTCCAAGGCCCTCCCCTAAGCCCTGCTCACTCTCCAGGCTTTCCTTTTTCCTGTGCTTACAGCTACTGCTACCAAGTTTAGAACCATTTTAACTTAAAGTCAATACTGACTTTCACTCCCTGAATAAGATGTAAGTAGCCTGAGGAAAGAGCTCATACTTTTTAAATTTCACTTACAGAACTGAAGTCATGGTTTAATTTGTTTCCTTGTTCCAGGGATTATTACTTTTTCTACAACCCCTCAGTGGTCACAGCTGCTTGTGGACTTTTACAATATAATGTTCCCTTCATAGGCAACCGTATGTTAGTAGTGGACAAAGATGTCTCAGTAAACCTTCTGCCTTTTAATAAAAAGAGAGAGTTCACAAAGCCTTCTGAGGGCATCTCTAGGTAAAATCAGGTTGATTCAGTTACTAAATCAATAACCTTTTATTATAATTGCTCTTTATACTTTTCATCTTTGCCATTTATTAACTTCAACTATTTAAAATTTGTTTGAAAATAGAAAGCTTAATAGAAAAACAACCCTCTAAGACTTTACTAGTTTCACTTTACAAATTCATCCTTATGATGTCTGTTTAATATTTTAGTGTTTTTCCATCTCTTCCCTTTGGCTAATACCATCAAGAATAAAGTGCTCCAAATCCAGAGGCTGCAGAGTTAGCTCTGGGCGTGTGCACTCCTAGCCTTCAGCACCTCCTTGCATTCCTCTGTTTCCTCCAACATCTGGATTGGGTTGCCCCATTGAATGGTGTGGCCCTGGCAGCTGGCACCCAGGCACTGGCCTCCACCATGACATAGCTACTTTTCAAGGACTCTGTGGCTCTGACTTAAATACAAGCTCCAAATGAGAGTAAATCTTGTGTAAGCTTTTCCATAGTCTCTACTGCTCACTAAAGGTGATTTGTAATGGGGAACTCTTAAATGTCACAGAGTCTGGAAAATTGTACATCATTACAGGCATCCATTGCCCTTAGTGGCATAACTAATAAAAGTGGGCCCATTGGAAAGTCCACTGTGGAATCATCCCTACGGCTGTATAAGACAGACAGAGTTCCCCTTCTTCCTCCTTCTAGCAAGAGCAGTCATTTTGACCAAGCAAGATTGGGTCTCTTAGGCATGGAGGTAGAAAGAAATAGAAAGGATAGTGAGGATAGTGAGTGTTTTTCCCTTTGGTGGTAGAAGCAGGCTTACCAGAGTTCATGAAGCCATTGTCTCAAAGCCCCACCCCACCTGTAGGCCTACAAGATGCCATGTGGTCCTCCAGATATGGCCGAGGCAACTTGTGCTTTTGCAAATAGTAAGCACCTCTTCAGACCAGGAATAAGTGCATGGGGACTCCCCATAGCCCATGGCCCCCACTGCACCCTATCAGCTGCGCTAGCTTGTTCTCCACTAGACCCTCTGCTGGTGGCCTGAAGTTGCAAATATGCTTGCTAATGGGTCAAAAAAGAACCTCTTGGCAAAAACTGGACCTTACAAATAACTAGAATCAAGCCAACAACCCACATGTCTACATCCCACACTAGGCCACTCATAAGCAATATGGCTGGGCACTTCCCAAAGGTTTCACCTGCCCATGTGAACACTCTGGTTTCATCCAGCAGCCTTGCTGTGCCTTCAAATTGCTGTTGACCCTAGTGCTGGAATGAATGTTCTGCCTTAAGTGTCATCCACAGCCAGGTTCTGATGTCTGCCCTTTATAAAACTCACCCAATCCATGCTCAACACGTCCCAGATTAGGTAATATATTTCTGTAGCAAAAGAGAACAATAGTTTGGGGATAACATTACTCTGTAATAATTTTCCCACTCTCCATTGACGAGGTATTTTGTTCTATTCCATTTTCAAGATTGATTCTTTTTTAATGACAACAATTTAATAATTGAAATTCTCTATTATAAACCATGGAACAAGCTGTCCTTCCCTGAAGAAACAACACAGCTTCTCATAAATCTTCCCCAGAAACAGCAGGGTTAGAGAAGAAGGCCCCACCCTCTGTTCTTACTTTCTCCCCACCTTGCCCAATCAAATCACCGTGATTTGATTTTAAATGAGTAATCTTCCTATCACTTCCAGGAATTAGATAAATAAGAAGATAGATAGACATACAGTTTCAAATACATTTTTAATGTCTTTGAAAGTCCATGAGATCAGAAGATAAAAGTATTCTCATTGACAAGAATGTAAAGTCTCAAAAGAATTTTCTTTTAGGCTCTTCAAAGGCCAATAGAAGAGTTCATCAGAGCTTTCCTTCTCTGTGTAGAATAATAAACACTAGGCAACATGGTGGCATTACAGAGGAAGTCACGTTTTTAAAAATTATTTGTGGCCTCCCCTTTTTCACTTCTACAACTAACAAAAGATGATATTTCTAGATCTTGAACACCTCAAAAGTAAAGTCTACTCTCTCCAACAGGGCAGCCACTAGCCACATGTGAGTCTTGAACACTTGAAATGTGGCTGGTTAGAAATAGCTTATGCTGTAAGTGTAACATACACATTTGATTTTCAAAAATATAGTATAAAAAATGTGAAATATTTAGTAATTTTTATATTAGGTACATGTTGAAGTGCTAATATTCAGGATATGTTGAATTAAATTAGGTATATGATAAAAGTTAATTTCACTGCTTTCTTTCCACATCTATAAACATGGCTACTAAGAAACTGAAAACACTCAAGTGGTCATTTTTCTGTTGGACCACACTGGTCTAGAGGACTAGCCTGAAAATCACTTTTGAGAAGAGGGACAACATCATTTCATTCAGGCCCTGAGTCCTTCAACCATTTTTATTTTGTAGACTTCCAGAAATTATGGGTCTCTGTCTGCCCTTTCTAGTTTTTTACTAGATCAGCTATGACTTTGCCTTTCTGGGTCAATTCCTAACACAAATTTTGTGTTGTTAGCTAGAAGTCTTCCATGCTAGAGTTGATTATTAAAAGTTAGGGAATGGGTGTCAACTGTACTATAAATTCAGTTTAAGGGGCAAGTTATCTTCTTGAATCAGCACCAGCCTTCCTTGCTGATTTACTGCCTTTCTAATCCTGCTGATATTATTGTTTTCTTCACCTAGTTACTCAATGTGCCTCCAGAAGAGAAAAAAAAATCATAATTTTTGAGCATCCAAAAAATTGTGCTAATCAGACAATTATAAAAGAATTATTGTAAGAGGGAACTCTTAGCTCTCCATGGTGTGTTTACTGATTCTCACCCACGGGTACTGATTGCTCCCATAAAGCTCTTGTCATCAGCAGCATACAACTTACCGGTGACTACTAAGCTTCTTTGTTGTCTCCAAGATAACCATTTTTAAGGCATTAAGTTGGAGATAGAAGACTTGGCCCAGTCTTTCAGTGTCTCTACTTCCCCAAATCCATTCAGCTCCCAGAATTTATGCAGGGTCTGGGGGCAGCATGGGGGGGGGTGTTCCTTTCATAAAAGATTGCTGGGAATTGGGCACGATTAGCTCACCAAGGAGCTGTGCTACCTTTATTCATGGACCTATTCACTTTCAGAAAACCCAAATCAATCAAAATAACCCAACATTTAATCGTTAATTTATTGTTTTCTAAGCCTCTACAAAGGTCAAATGACTCTTGTTGACTCAGCTAAGTTGTAAACAATTCAAGAGTGGAGGAAGCAGAGGCCAGAGGCAGCCCATAAATGTAACTTGCTTGGTTGACTCAAGCAGATTTCAAAATTCTATTAAATTTAATCATATTGCTCAACATCTTTTGGGTTACAATCTCATAACACAAATCTATTAATGGTCTATTGTCTACTTTGTCATTGCCATTAATCTTTTCCAAGTGTCTAATGATTCTAGCGTACCATTCCCTTCCCCTTCTCCCTGCCATAGGAAGATTATCATGTTAAATTGTTTTTGTTTTTAAGGAGAGAATATTATAATTTGAAAAGTAGGATATTTTTAGCAGTGTTTCTGATATTATAATATAAGAGCTGTAGTTGAAGAATAGGCAGTTGAAATCAATTATTAAGTAACTACTATGTATACTATAGTCTTGGGCTGGTGTTGAAGTGTTAGCTGGCATTTCATGATTGATTGGGAGCTGCCTCAAGACTTAAATGTAACGTTTGCTGCCAGAGTTCTAGAAATTATAATATATGAAACCACATTCAGAGTCACAGCAGTACCAATGTCTAGTGAAAAACAGAGAGGCAAGCCAAAGGAAAGTAGGAAGGTAAGAATTTGGACTGAGTCCATGACCAATTTAAAATATACAAGCCTGTCTTTGGAGATAATGAAATCCTTAGCACCATATTGGAAATATTTTCAGAATGTTTCAGAATTCAAAATAAGGTAAATAAATTCTGATTTTAAGTGGGCTTAAAGAGCAAGAATATGTTGCTGAGTGAAGGCTGCCCGACTTTAGAACTTATGGATCTGTAAGTTAAAGAGAATACAAGGGGGACAAAAAGAAATAGCATTATATTCTGAAGGCAGGCCACTTGCAACACAGACTTCCCCTGCTAGGTGGGTGTTCTAGGAACCCACCTGGATCAGTGCACCAGCTGACATTGCTGTGAGAGGCTGCGTTTGGCTTCAGAGAATTTTTTTTAAGACTCTTGCAGTGTGTTCGCCCATTTCATGATGGGTGATTTATCAGCACACCTGCCCATACCACGCTGAGTGCTCAGCAGTTTTTAACCAAAAACACATGACCGCTGTGCCCCACCCCGACCCCATCACCTGAACTTGCCCCAAACAACTATTTTTTGTTTCCCTGGATGAAAACATCCTCAAAGGGAAACGTTTTGCCGATGTGTATGAGGTAAAACAAAAAACAGCAGAAGCACTGAAACACATCAAAATTGATGAGTTCAAAAACTGTTCTGAGCAGTGTAAAAAACATCTCGATAGGTATATTGCATCAAATGGAGAGTACTTTGAAGGTGACTGAAGTTTAAACATGTAAGAATAGATATACATTTTTTAAATAAAATCCGAGTTTTGGGGGGTACTCTCTTGTAAATTATTAGAGGACTGATTTTTTTAAAAACCATGCATGTTAGGGCTTTATTTTTATTTTTAGCTAATAAACATTTAAAGAAGTCTCTCCACTACTTCTTCCCTCCACTATCATTGCAGGAAAGGAAGAGCTTGGAAAACTTAAACCTTTGTTCTAAGTTTTTGTACATTTATTGAATTACCTACTCTTTCTTTGAAAAATTCCTGGAAAACATATATTATCCTAATTTAACCAAAAAAAAAGTGACTCACTTGACTTGAGCAATAATAATAACTAGTATTTGCAAAGAATCTTATAATTTGCAATTATTTTTTACTGCATTTCCTCCAATAACCCTTTGACGTAGGTGTTCTCATTCCCATTTCACAGATAGGAAACTCCTCTTTTCAGAGGACTCAGGAGTGTAGGCTTCACCACCGATAAGTGGAAAAACTCGCATTTATTCTTTCAAGGCACGTACTTGTGGTGCTCAGGCCTGGTGCACCAGGAGGCTGTGGTTCCTTCCCGAGTTTACACTCTCGGGTTCCCAGCTTCAGAGAAGCGTTACCCAAGTGTTAAGTGCTATGCTGGGAATTATAATAGGGCGATGGGGTGGACGGAGAATGGATGACTAGCCTGTTTGGTCAGAAGCCCTCTCTTTGGAGAAGTTGACATTGAAGAGTTGACATTGACGGTGAGATCTGCCTGATAAAAAGAAACTGGCCGCATCAAGATCAGCGGACACACCACTAGTGCAAAACCCCCAAGGCTGGAGAGAGCTTGGCGTAGCGGAAGGAGACAGAGGCCCGTGCCAGGCAGGCAAAGCGGGAGACGAGAGGGTGCTGAGGCCAGAGAGACAGGCGGGGGCCGTGGCAGGCAGGGCTTTCACCCAGGGAATGGCTTTTACCCTCGGTGTAACATGGTTTCATGGAGTGGAAGGTTAGAGGAAGGATGTGATCTAATTCCCGGTCTACAAGGACTGTCCTTGATGCAGTGGGAAGAATCAGGTGCCCGGAGGCCGGAGTGGAAGCCAGGGCATCAGCGAGGTGGGTGTTGCAACAGTCCCGGCTGTGAGAGAGCGGCCGTGGCCTGAGGAGCACAGAGCAGAAACGGCGAGGGGTGAATGGGTTCTGGAGGGATTATGGAGATAGAGCTCTTGAGACTTGCTGATGGAGGCCTTAGCCCTCTTTCGACCTGATTGTCCCTCCAGCCCCATCCTCCACACCTAGGCAGTGTCCTTCCCAACACACTCTGCCTTGGGAAGCCTAATGCCCATTCACTGTAAGTGGCTGCTCAGTAACGCCCAGAAGGCAGAATGAAACTCTGGCAGATGGCTTTTGTTTGTCACCCCATTGTTTTGCTTTGTTAACTCATCACCGTGCCTGGCTGTTAGCCTCTTGATTGTTCATGCTGACCTTTAGAAATGCAACCATGGAAAATAATGCGCCTCTAGCCCCACTATACTCCAGACCTGCTGCAGTGGAAACAAAAGCGAAATGACTATTCTTTCTACCTCATTTTGGGGCTGGCAGGAAGATGAGTCGGTTGCACATCCTGAAAAGCAAAAGAATGTACTGGCACATATGCCCATGTAATGCACCATGCACCCTGGGGCACAGCGTGAGGCTGGCACTCCTGAGTATGGGACAAAGAGGACAGGGAAGGAAAATTGTATTGAAGAACTGATGGTGTGTCATCAAGTGCTTGTTCGCTGCTGACAGCAAGATGAAGAAGAGAAATATCATGGGTGGAGGGGGCAAGCCAGAGGCTAGGGTTGGTCCGAAAAGACGGTGGAGAAGAGGCATGACTTAAGCTTTTCCTTAGAGGATGAACAAAGGCTTTGGCTAAACAAAGAAAAGGAGGGAGGATATAAGATCCAAAAGGGTTTGCTAGTCAGCAAAAGTTTACATGTGTATGCACATGGATATACAGCTCCCTCTCCAGCCAGTGAAAACATTTTCTTGGCATGTGCATTGCGCCTTTGTTAATACCCAAGGGCAATAAATGCTCTCACTGCTCAGGAATGAGAACTCACCCTGCTTCACCTACCAACACAGCCAGTCTCTTCCCAGGAAAACAGAGGGGGGATCAACCGTGGAGCAGGTGTTTGGCACGTCTGCACACACGCTCCACACCCACCTTTCAGACTAGGGGGAGTTTTCGCTCCTTCACAGCAGTGAACTGTGTCCCCCTCTGACTCTTCCCCTGGCTCCCGCTGCCTGCCCACACAAGGTGTGTTTTGCAGAACACTTACTCCACAGCTGCTCATGAGCATCACACATTTGGAAAATACCCCACTTAACAATGTTGAACAGGTATTTTTTTTTTTTCTCTCCTGGGGCTCCAACAATGCTTTCGTAAACCGATGGACTTTCGGAAAAAAGGGGGATATATGATACGGCATTTCCCAAACTTGCAAATGACTCATCTGCTTTTATAGAGCATCACTTGGTACTAATGGGCTCTGAAAGCCACTTTGGGAAATGCTGGGCTAAGCAGGATTTCTCCCACCACCCTGCAGTCAGTCAGACCCTGCCTGGCTCTCCATGAGTCCCGCACAAAGCAGCCTGCCCTACGAGGCACTGGTTTAGTTGCTGTGCCTTTTGTAGTCCCGCCTTTAAACCTCCGCTCACAGCATGCCCTGGCCCAAGTTATCCTGGCCTATCCTCTCCTCTCTGTGATTAAATCTGAGTCCTACCCTCCTCCAGAAGCTTTGGAGATGTTTTATGCTGCTGAACCATATCACATGCTTCCTGTCCCACTCATTTAGCATTTCATAGCTGGTTTTTACCCCTTTCTGTCCCTAATGCCTCGCATATGGTAGGTATTAAAGAAGAGGAGAGGCAGGAAGGAGATAAAGGAGAAGAGCACAAGGAAAAAGGCAGGGGAAGAAGATGGGAAGAAGGAGGGAGAGGAAGAGGAGAGCGAGCATGGAGGTGACAAAGGGAAAGAGAATTCCCCGTGATCTGAGACATGGTGCTTTTTGAATGTAGGTGGGCGGCAAAACCTGGGGAAAGCACCTTGACTTCCTTGTGGAAAACGATGCGTGAGTTTTCCTTAGATGGCCCACTGTGGTAAACCTGGGTCCAGCCCACTTTGCTGAAGGCCAGTGTCCATTTGTGGGACATCAGGTCTTACTGGAGGTGCCATCTGAGACTGGGCACCCACTGCGACCCCTTAACCTAAGCTTGTTTAGTAACAATAATAAGTACTATAATAATTACACTCTTAAGAAAACAGCCTATGTGTCCATTTCTGTTAGTTTTGTAGTACAAATAACAAAGTACCACTTAAATAACTCTCAACTATTGCTGTAGGAGGCTTTCCACTAAAGCTGGTGCCTTCCTTTTACACAGGAAGGACCTAAAACCCACAGGACAGCTTGAGCTAGGGCTGAAACCTCAAGTTCGTAGCCCAGTTACTCACTAGCTAGATTGTTTTAAGCTCAGCTTCTCGTGGCGAGGCAGTCTGTGATCTCTTTATCAGCCAAATGGCCAACAGCCTGAGATGTGGACACAAGAAACATTCCCACATCTGCTTCATTCTTCCAACTCACACAAAAATGGCCACCCCATGTAACAAACCTGTTTTCCTAAAGGGACCAGACTTTTTTCTTTTTCCTTGTACATTAAAAAAAAAATGCCAAACAAAGTAGCATATGTTGTCATCAGGGTTAAACATACATCTTCCAAAAGAGCTCATCGTTTGTCAAACGTCCGTCCACTTGCACTGACAGTCACCTTCTGCAAAGGCCAGTGGCCCTGCCAGAGTTCCACCCTGGAAAAGCTCACCCTATGGAAGCACAGCTTGGCAGGTTCACAGACCCCGCTTCTGATACTCCATTAAATGCCCAGATGTATTTCTTTCAATGCTTGTGCATAAATTCTATTTCAGAGTGTAGGGCAACACCTAAATCAGGCTCTCAAATGTGGTTCATGGAAAGAGCCTGAATTCCAAGAGGCCCGGGTTCCCGTCAACATCTCCTGACTTTTACAAGCCTCGAACGGATGACGATGGCCCAGGTGCCAGCAGCCATGGGATGTGGGCGGGCGCACTGAGTACTGATCATGCTGCGCCCAGTGGGGTGTGGGGGAGAGGTTGGCCCTGCTCCTCTGGTCCCTCCACCAGCCCGAGAACCCCTGGGCAGATGGGGGACTGAGGCCAGAGCAGAAGCCGTCTCCATGCCAAGTCACGGCCAGCCCTATGGGAGGGAAAGAGCTGAATGTGGGTTAGGAACACGGAGCATCCGTAATAGCCGAGCCCAGGGCGGCATCTCTGAGGCCTGTGAGGAGAAGAGAAAATTATGCTGGAGTTTCGGGCTCAGGCAGACCAGTTCTCTCCTCCTGAACTCTGGTACCTGGTATGTGGCACAAGATGACTTGTGACGCAATCAAAATAAAACTTGGGTTCGAATTTCCCTCTAACCCGTGTAGACCCTCGTAAATTGAGAGACATTTTTCTCCTGCCACCAGATACAAACTGGTCAGGCCCCATAAATGTTCAGCCCACTCTTAGGTGATAGGCAGGTTCACCATCCAAGTCACACTCAATTCAGTAGTTAGGAAGTCTCACGTAAGAGATGATTTAAAACCTCTAACCCGATCCAGTTAAATCTCCCCTCCTCCCTGAGCTGAGCTGGACCCCGTGAAAAGGTATCACTCTCTCCTCTTGTCTCTGCATAGCTCTTCTCTGGTCCCGCCCTCTGCTGGCCCCACTTCTGCTCCTTAGCCTATTTCTTGGGCCTCCTTGGCAGGGACAGGTGAACAGAGGTAGGAGAAAAAGTAGATCCTCCTGAAAATGGGACCATGGCTCTGGCTTTATGCTCTGTGGGCCCAACGTGGGTTTTTTTCCGAGTTCTTTTTTCTTCCGAGGGGTGTTCTTTGGAGCTTCCTTCTGGATCTCTCTCCTGCCATTTCCATGAGAGGGGCAATGTCTCCTTATTCTCAATGTCTGTGGCTGCTTCCACAGCCCCTGGGCCCAGCCTTCACCTCCATCTTCTTGCTGCTGAAGTCCCTCCCTCTGCCCCACTAGATGGCCTTGGACAGGATCTCATTGGACCTCCTCCTGGAGCACTCTGTCTGCTCCACAGGAGGCACACAGCATGTGCCCAGGCCTACCTATCACAGCTGCCCAGGTCCTGCTGCCACTGGCTGCTTCTGCTTTCTCTGACATGACAACTGTCTTCACCATCTTCAGGGAACTATTTGCAGGCCCTCCCAATGGCCTCATCTGCCTCGCTAGGTTCGAGGGGAAGCCCTACCTTCCCTCTACCTCCCCCTGGTGGGAGGGCCACTGGGGACTCAGCCCAGCACAGTTCTCTCCAAGAAATACCCTATAAATCCTACCTCTTACCCATTGTATATCTTTCATCGGGCAGAGGGGTCCGAGCATCACAGATCCTGCTTACAGATGTTTCCTTCCAAATCTGTACTGGAGGATTAGGCACCTGATCAGAATGTCTCGTACCTCAGAGCCTCATCAAAACTTCCATTTAAAAAATTTTTTATCCTCACCCATGGATATGTTTTATTGATTTGAGAGAGAGAGAGAAATGGTGTAAGAGAGACACATCAATCGGTTGCTTCCTGTACCCACCCCGACCAGGGATTGGGCCCACAACCTAGGTTTGCGCTCTGACCAGGGATCAAACCGGCAACCTTTTGGTGTGTGCAGCGGTGCTCCAACCAACTGAACCACCCACTCAGAGCTAAAACTTCCATTTTAACATTCTTTGCACACATCTCAGACTTTTAATTAGTGCTCATTTAAGCCCAGGAGGCATGAACTTCATCTGGTTTATTCACTGCTATATCCCCACATACGATAGACATTCAGTAATTTGTTAAAATAATTTTTAAGCAAAGTAGTCATCTCTCCCCATACTCAAAGCTTTATACGAATAGGAACTGAGATTACTTTTACTCAATATTTTACCCCCAGTGTCTAGCAGAGTGCTGGCCTATTGTAGGTGCTTTTAAAAGTGGTTTTGGATGAACTAATGAACCTGAGCAAAAGACCATGTTTCTCTAGGCAAGATCATGAAGGCTCCACTGGCCCAAAACACCTCTCCCTCTGTTCCTAAAATTCTCCACTTGGCCACACTGCTGAAAACTCCGCCAATCGGAGATCTTCTCTCTCAGCTTGAGTCTTCTTTAACAATACAATAGTCTGCACTAGTAAATGGAAGCTGTAGGTCATTTATACTTAAGAAGGCAGTTTGATACAAGGAACTTACAGGAAGACCAGTTGCTGGGGACCTGAGAGGTGTTAGGAGGGAGCACTCAGAAGAAAGGACATGGTGGGCCTACAAGTGGGGACACTTTTAGAGATTTGCCGGGGGACTGAGTGTGCCAGTACGCGGAAGGGAAGGGGGAAGTAGTGCCAGTGTTCCGTGGAGCTTGCCTCAGCACTCCTGCCTCCACACAGTTTTTAAGAACCTCTTAATGTTTAGAGCTGGAAAGAATCTTAGATATCATCAGAGTCTGCGGTTTTCAAACAATTTTGAGCTAAAAAGAGAACTCCTTCTTTAAATGAAATCTTCCCAGAAGCCCAGTATGAAAAGCAGATATGTGAAGCTGATCTGGTTGTAGATGGGCAGTGGACCAGGAGGCCACACACACACACATACAGTTTCCCCACAGTGGCCTCTAAACCTCCCCCCAGAATTCCCAAGTGCTTATGAACCCCAGTGTGTCCAAACACAAGGAATGACTCGTGGCTGTCCTCAGCCATCACCGCGTCTGAGGGCTGGGCTCCAGAGGTCAAAAGAAAACGGACAGCACAGGTCCCTCCCTCTGCCTCCCTCCACCGAGGATCAGACCTTGTTCCCTCCGCTTCCGAAACTCCTCATCTATTCTGTAAATGTTTGCTAAATCCAAGAAAGAGCCCTTTCATGGGGCCACTAAAGACTTCCCATGAGTTTAATATGACCAACAAATATTTACTAAGTGCTTGCTATATCCTTGACCCTGTGTTTGGCACAAAGAACAAATAACCATTGTCTTTGCTACATTAATCAACACCCTTTGAATGCTGTTCAGCCTTCTTTGAACCATCTGAACCATCCAAATTGCAACTCAACATCCAACCCAATTTTCCATCTTTTCTCTAAATGAACACGAAGCACTGTGTGAAATGGTTTGCTGAAATGCAGATAAACTACATCTGTCAGCCCCCATCTCTGCATCTAGTAAGACTTGGGGGAAAAAAACGAGGTTTGGCACAGTTCATTCTCTGCAAACCTTTGCGCACAAGGGTGACCACTGTTTCCTGTCTTTGGAACTTATAAGCCATCTGTTTAATAATCTGTTCGAGCTTCCTGCCAAGGACTGACATCCATTGCGCCAGTCAGCAGTTCCCACCAAAAGTGCTGAGGGCCTCAGAGCCTCCCGCCCTGTGCTGGCCAGTGTTCAGGTCACAGAAGTGGTTCCTTCATCCCTAACCTCTCTAGGTTTTGTTGGAGAGGATGGGCCACTGGCATGTTGCAAGAGCACAATGTGAAATGTGCAGAGATCGATTTAGTGTAATTATTTCTGTATCAGCAACACCAATTCAGGGCTCAGGATTGTGTTGCAGTGAGTGTAAGAACAGGGACTTCACACTGAAGCACAGCTAGGTTTTGAAACTCGGCTCTACCATGCACTGTGTAATCTTGGTTAATTACTCCCTCTGAACCTGCACAGGGAGGTCATGGGAAGGTTGTGAGGATTCAATGCAATATTGTACATGAAGTGCTTAGCACAGTGGCCGGCACGTATCATCATTGTTATTAAAAGAAAGTGACCTTATTGATCAACTACTGCAGGTCAGGAGTAGGGACAGGGCAGGAATGGAACTGGCCCAGAGGGAGGGCCTGTGTGAGGGACATACTTATAGGTTCATAATTTACTTTTTTTTCTAGGCATTAGGAGGTATACAGTAAAGATCCTCTTCCCTATAAAGCTTGGATTCGTATGGAGAAGAAATCACGAGAAAATATCTGTCCTGTCAGTCACTCGTTTTGTGAATTTGCTGTTCTCAGGTCAGGCTGAAGTCCTGGAGGACTGACTCCAGGTCAGTCCCTGGAGCCACTTTGCAGAGGCGCACACAGGTGACCTCATAGGCTCGTTCTTCTGGGTGCCTGCTAAACCCCCAGAGAATTCAGTACGAGGGACTCCGTCTTTTTAGGCACTCTGAAGGAGACAAAGAGGAACAGGGCGGGAGGCCCCTCAAAAGAACACTGTCAACCCAGGAGGCAAAGGTTATTAGAGTGTATGCTCCCAGCCCTTGTGGGAAGATTATAGAAAAGTCACCCTATGACTTTGTGGATTAAAATTAAGCTGACAGGAATCAGCTACAGTGCATTTTAGAAGTCCTCGGTCAATTTCTAAAGCTAATTTATCTTAAAAGTACTTGAACTAAAAGCAATAGTAATAAGTGACAACTGGAATTTTTAACTTTTATTTTCAGCTCTGGAAAAAATAAGGGCATCGGTTGTCCTTTTATATTTTCTTACTAAGACTAAGGCAATAGGAAGATTTCATTGTCTGCCGGTCTAAAAGTCATAAAAGTCATTCTAAAAATTCAGTGTGCCATGGTCATAGACCCAAACTGCTTAGAAGGTGTGGGATAGCCCAACCCTCCCCACTGGATGACAGGAGAGTGACACGGGTAGGTTGTGACCCTCCAAGAGGGGACTGGTGCCTGCCAGTGCGCTTTTTCATAAAGCACCTACTCCAGTCTGCCTGGGGGAGCCTGAGGCTCTCTAGGAGGGGCAATACTTCCGGCCTAGACTTTGACCAGCCTTCATCGGAGTCAGAAATCACAGCGGAAACAAAACCACAACACCCAGGCACCCAGCACCAGAAGGTGAAACCCAGCAGAGAGCATCTGGCCGCTGTTACTTTCAGCATTAATAAAAGGCTAACAAAAAACCAAAGCCTATTAAATATCCTAGCCCCACCTAGACTCACCACTTAATTGAGGTGGGGGCCCTGAGGCAGAATGAATATAAATGGGTCCAAAGGCTGGAGAGACTCTGGTCTGAAAGGCGCAGGTCCAATTAAAACAAGCCAGGAGCACATGCCTGGGTTGCGGGTTCGGTCCCTGGTTGGGGCACATCCGAGAGGCAATTGATCAATGTTTCTTTCTCACATCAATGTTTCTCTCCTTCTCTTTCTCTCTCCTTTCCTTTCTCTCTAAAACTAAATAAATAAAACCTTTAAAACAGAAAGAAGCCAAGAGCCTTAATAGATACTTTATTTTGACAACAGGAGGACCATTCTCAGTTCTGCTGATGGCTATGATGTACACATTATTATTATTATTATTATTATTACTATTTTATTTAATGGGCTTTTTAAAAAGATTTTATTTATTTATTTTTAGAGAGGGGGAAGGGAGGGAAAAAGAGGGAGAGAAACATCACTGTGTGGTTGCCCCTCATGAGCCCCCTACTGGGGACCTGGCCTGCAACCCAGGTATGTGCCCTGACTGGGCATTGAACTGGTAACCCTTTGGTTTTCAGGGCAGCACTCAATCCACTGAGCCACACCAGCCAGGGCGCTATTTCATGGGCTTAATAATGCTTTAAAGAATTAAAGCAATAAGACCTAAGACCAGAAATTCCTCAGCCAACATGAAGGGGCTACTCTTCCCAAAGCCACCCTCTTACTGGGAAGAAGTCCCCAGATTCCTTATTTGAATCCCAGTGGCCCTATTATTAGATTTGTGGCTTAGTCAGAGCATGCATAAGCACAGTGGGCTGTAGGCCCCTGCTGTGATTAGAATACTAGTGTGTCTCCACAATCTAGCTACCAGAAATTCTTCAAAAAGAAAAAGGTTAATCTCTTTACTCTAAGGACCTTGAACCTAACTAACATTCCAATGTCTACTAGCGCACACACCATTGACGAAAATTAGGGTATCCGCCTTCCTTAACCAACTGGCTAAAGCAGATCTATTCTTTTACTGAATCATCCTATTTTTATTTCTAATAATTGTATGCTTTACCATGAGACATGCACTATGCTACATGCGTAACAAATTCATTATCTTCATGTATCACAAAACTTTCTGATTATAACTCCTTTCAGAGTATGTTCAAAGATGACAGATTCCCTTGGTAAGCCTGACGCAGTACGTCTAGGGTAGGGTTTTAGCATCCGTGTTTTTAACAAGGAGCCTGGGCGATGCTTAGGATCAGGTAGCTGTGCTGGGAGGCTTCTCAGTTTGCCCAGAGCCCTCTTGGAGTAAGGTGCTCCCCATTCCCCCGCAGGTGTGACCTCGTCACTGCAGAGCGCAAGGAAGTAGGCCGGTCCCCCGAGTGAGGGTGGTGACCTCCCCATGGGGCCCAAGAATCCATATGCTTTCCTTGTGCAGTCACACAGCTGCCTCAGGTTGACCAGACAGCCTGACCCCCCCCCAGATCCTTTTCACCCAGACTGCGGCTGCGCCAGACATCCTGTGCGCCAGAATTGATTTCCTCTACTTAAGCACTAGACCTGGCTTTTAATCCGAAATACTGCCTTATCTAATTTAGCCTATTGTTCCAGCTTGTCCAGGTCTCTCTAGCATCCTGACTCCGTCCTCCCATGCCTTGGGCATCCTTCCCAGCCGGGCATCATCAGCACACGTGGTGAAAAGTGCCCTTGTACGCCGTTCATCTGAGGCGGGAGCTGCCCCAGACCAGCAGCTCTGAACTTGGCCACAGCCTCCTCCACCACTAGGAAGTTCCCTGTCCTATTAGGATGAGCCCTTCCAGAAGTATCTCTGTGCTTCCTGTGTGATTTTTTAAAGCAGTATACTGTAAGGAAATTTTTTTTGAAGAGAAACTGTCTCTCTGTTCTGAGCACAGTACCTTTCACATTTATTAAATTCTCAGAGTTAGAGCCATGATTTAAAGAAGTGGAAGGTTAACATTTGTATTGTTGATGGTTCCACCTACTGAACAGGCAAAAATATTTAACAGAAATATCCACATAGGAAGCCAAGACAGTCTCATGGCTGCAAGAAACCTTGGAGCGGTGCCCTAGCCTTCCTCTTTGTGGCTCAGTTTTTCCAGCCACATAAGAGAGTGATGATTCCTGCTGCCTCCTCCACACAGAGCTACTTAAGGGACCCATAGATGACTCTCTGCTGGACTTTGAGTTCCCAGAGCAAGTCAAACAGTTGCGGTTGACTATCATTCTCTAAAACTACTTTTTCACATCCACCACATATTCCCACCAGTACCTAGAATGAAAAGAAACGCTTAAATGTTGGTAAACAGACCATTGAGAGTTTTCCCATGTTCTGTTGATGAAGTCACAAGTCATTGCTTTGAAACCTCTGGGTCTGTGACATGAGGAAAATCACGGCTTGTGTTTATCACAGAAAAGGCCTCTTCTATATAATTATTATAAATAGAATAATTGCTCTTATAGCAGATGTGTGCATTTTCTTTAAAAACAACTTCTCAAAACATATATTCCATGTCTTAGCTTCAGTTGAATGTACTTCTTAGAATGGATTTGTGGAGCACATGGTTGGCTTTCCTCTGGCAGTTTGTAAGGACAGGGTCCATTGTCATCTCACTGAGCTGAGGCTGTTAGGGACCGACCCTAACTAACTGTGACACTAAAGGATGGAGCATTTGACCCCTGGAGGTCCCTGCGCTCCAATGACTCCTCTTCCCTGTATCAAATTTGTTTTGAGACTCTTAAAAAGATTATCATTACCTCAAACACAAAGGGCGATTTTATTTATGTCCCATATGAATCATCATAATAAGATGAAGGTCTGTTAAATCAAACACCATTTACAGAACAGAGAAGACGGATGGAATGCCATGGGAAAGATTTGAGCAATATTCATTTCTACACTGAGAAGTAGAAACATATGGGAAGGGTTTTGGGTGTTTCTTTTTGCAATAGTGTGGGGTTTTTTAATGACACTATACATTTATAGCAGCTGCTTGTTGACAAGGAACTATAGATACTCTCCCAGAGGACTGGAACCCAGTGGACTCTGTTCCCCAAAATAGTCACATCCATTGAGACCTACTTAAAAAGACACCTTTCAAAAAGTACTTACGTAAATTTTATGCTCCTAAAATACAGTAAAATCGCATGTGCAATATTAGAGTTTGGGGGCTTTATTAGTCCTCATATCAAAATGAGAGGTTATTTCTTTTAATTTCTCTGGATAAAGCTACATCTTGTCCCTGTATCATAATTCAACCTATACGGGGAGTGAGAGTCAAAAGGGGACCTAAGAGGAAAGTAAAAGGCATTTTGTGGGGCCTCAGTTCTAACCACGGGCAGCTCATCAAAGAGAGATTGTCAGTGAGTCCATCACATTTTGCCTGGACTGTTTCCCCTCTACGAAAAAAAAAAATCTCTGTTTCCCATTGTTTCACCTGAAAACAGGGGATCCATTAAAGTGAAAAATGATGAAATGTGGAAATAAATATGTAGGTCCCAAATATTAACAGTGTTCATGTTGGGACAGTGAGCCTCAGGGGTTTGTTTTTTTTTCTTCCCCCCCCCCCAAGGAAGTTTTTAATGCCCTTAATTGCTTGAAATTAATGAAAGAAGTGGTAATTTAAGAAAAAAGAGAGAAGGAAGCAGACGTGAGCTTTATGGAATGACTGTAGAACTGGATCTGTGATGTCTGAGCTAGACTCGTGGTGGGTAGAAAAATGTTCCAGACTTTTGCATCAAAACCCCAGTGAGGAGGTGAGAGTGGTTGGCCACCCTGGGACACAGTGGTGGTCTGCCGTGGCCACCTCTGCTTACATTACATCCAGTACCACCTTCACTCTGTGGCCCCGGTCTCCTGGACACTCATTGGCAAGACCACCATCATTATAAATCACTCTCTGGTCTTCTGTCATTTATTTGTCTAGTGATTTCCCCCAAGGTTGTGAACTTAGAGCTTTGGTATGAAATTCAGTCTTCATTTAGTTCATAGTTTGTTTGTGTGTGTGTTGGGTTTTTTTTGGGGGGGTGGTTTGTTATCCCAGTGACAGATGAGGTAATGTTTTCAGACAGTCTGGCCCAAGATTTGAACCCTTAAAAGTGAAAAATATTGAGAGCTTTAAAAGCCAGTGTTCAATAGTCTTTCAATGGTTTTACGGGGACAATGATGTTTTCCTACTGTTAATTCCAGAGTGACACTACCATCATTGTCCCCACTGAAAAATTATAATTAGTCATTCTCTGTAACAGGAGTAATGAACTCCAGTGATTAAAAAAAAGAAAAGAAAAGAAAAGAAAAGAAAAAGAAAACTGCCTTTTTCCCCAGAGACTACTTGGTGGACTAAATATCAGTCAGAACAACAGCAGACCAGGGGGGTGGGGAATAACCCAGAATCATCAAATGGTGAAGAGAGGGCTGAAGAGTGAAACGTGCTGGAGGCGGAGGAGTCCTTATCTCCTCATCTAGGTTTCCTTAGACCAAAGCAGAACAGGACCAGGGACCCAAGCTGCCGGGCCCATTAAGATAAACTTTTCAAAGTATTCTTCTCATTTACAAGAAGGTGGTGTTCTGTGGCAGTGAGGCTCTGACATCTGTGGTCTATAAACCACTTATACTTGGCCCAGAACCTTCTCTGAGGTTTACTTTGCATAAGTTACATTTTTATAATCTCTTTCTAAAATTGCTCCTTTTTGAACTCTTTCAGGCACTTTCAGATATACATTTAAAGAATGCATCCATTTCTGATTTGCCTTCAGAAAGAGCCCCTTCACTATTGTCATATTCCACATGTTCACTCTCTCCCAGCCCAGAGCAGCTCTGAGCAGCCACAGGTCATCTCAACTCAGAAGCCTTCCGGCAGCCTGTGCTGATGGGACGGTGGCCCACAGCTGAGATCACTTCAGGGGTGCATGAAGAGTTGAACAGAAAAGAGTGACTCAGTGGGCCATCTGGACACTGACAGACCAGAGGCAATGCCGTGCCTTACCCAGCCAGCTCCTCTTCCTAGACAGTGTCAGGAGCAACCTCCTCTGTTCGCTCACCCACATGGTGTCTGTGACTCTTCTGCGGGCATCTCGCTGATTTCCTTTTCTAACTCCGCCATACTTTCCCTTCCCATTGTTTTCTATCTTTGATTCTTGAGTTTTCCCTCTTACTATTTCACCAACCTGGAGAGATGAAAGTTCTGAGTTTTCTCACACAATGAACTGTAAGGAGAGCTGTCATTGGAAGATTAGCACTCTACATAAGCAAAATAACTCAAGCGGGTCTCATTTAGCTCCAATAGGGCTGAGTCAGACTCAGAGGTCATCACTGAAACTTGCCTCAAAAAAGGGCCAGCACTTAGGAAGTATCATCACCAAAATTACCCCTCAAAAATGTTTCAATTTTTTAGGAGGTTTGCCTACAGTGAAAAAAAAATCATTATTTTCATTGACTGTTGAATCCATTTAGTCAGAGTAATCAAATGGAGGTGTTAAAAGAAAGAATATCTGAAAATTAGGCAAGACCATGCCTAGGGAAACAAATACGAATTTCCTAAAGGAGGAAATGGCTTAAAATTACAGTATTACAGATAATTTGTATAATTGCAAATGTGGACGTAGTCCCAATTTTAGTTAACCATTGGGCCACTGAAGGTGAACAGAAACCACACCTCCACCTTTCCCCTTTGAGTTATAAACTCTGGTGCACAAACTTTGCTTGTATCTCCACCTGGTCCTGCCAACAGCCAACTTGGACCCATCTACTGTGACAATATGGCCAGAGCCCCCGCCCCTGGAGTAGCATTTAAGGCAATAAAAAAAAGCAACCACTGTGCCAGTAGCCGTTGAAAGGTGACCTCTGTCAACGCAAATTTCAGATGACCTCGGGCATGAGCAAGTTGAAAAAACACTTAGGATCTTCTTTTTCAAAATGTATGAACTTTGGGAATTTACTGTTCATTCCTGTAAAAGACATCACCCTTGTGGTCAGGTTGTATATGATAATCGTGTCAGAAGCTTAAAGGTGGAATGTTTACAGAACTGACAGCTTCCTTGAAAGCAGCAGGTTGAAATCACTGTTAGTTTTTATTGACTGAAGATTGTGTCAATACACTTTGAAAATGGGCTGAAGTAATCCAGAGAGTCAGTGGCCTCCGATTGAGGCTACAGCTCTTCCTGTAATTGCTCTGCGCATGTGAAGAAGAAAGGGCTGGGCCCCTTTGCTGCCCTTCGCTGTACCTTCACCACCTTCTCCCTCACTGTTCCTCTCTCTCCTGTCCCCAGCTACGCACCAAGGCCAGTAAATGCCCTACTTCAAAGTTTCAGGAAAGGGGCTTGCATTCCATTCTTTTACAAAGTGCCCACCAAGCCCCACCATTAGCTCAGGCGCCCTCTTCACAAGAACATGAAGGACTGCCCGACGTCCTGGCTCAGTCCTGCATTGCGGTCCTGGACACGTGCTTCTCTTGGTTCAGATCCTGCTCTTCTTTCCCAAAACATGTAAATCTGACAGCTTTGAAATGATCATTTTCCTCTGAAAATGATGCAAGGAGCGGAGGAGTTCAACCCCCCTCCTTTTTATGAAAGTATTCTTAAAATAGTAAAACCTTGTGACTAGTACACATTATACCATGTGACTAACATATGAAAGAAACCTCCTTGGAGATTAAACCCATCTGTCTTGGGTTCCTTGCTTACATTGGGAAGGGAAGGCCTTGGTCAAATTACACATGCATGTATCTTTGGTGATGCCTTCCCTCTTTTTTCTGCAGTTCTCCCAGCTCAGGTGGGTGAGCACATCAGCTAATACCCTGGCCAGCCCCCACCCCTCAGTCCCAATCCTTTCTCTTTAGTGCTCTGCACACTTTTATCCTTTTGCCTCTCCCACTTCCACCAAAATTTGACCTCTATTTCCCTTAGGTAGGAAGAGGGTATCTCAAGGCAAAGTAGGTTTGGAGTTCTACTCTGCACACCCCAGAGGCATGAACACCAAGTGTAGGGAAGAAGCAAAGAAGGAGCTAGGATGGAGGAGAGAGTTGAACTGAGAAAGAATAACAGAGTTCGCAGAGACTGACAATGCACACTCCCCAGCTCCCTCTCCGATTTTGCAATGAGATCCTTCAACCCTTCCTGGCCGTGTATTGATTGAATTATTAAGTGTCTGATGCTCTTCTAGAAGATTGTTTTAGACCAAGTAATATGGCGAAGTCTCTGCCCTCAAAGGAAGGAGGCTGACAAACATGGAAGGACTAGGTGGAAATTGTGATGGCCAGAAAAAGGACAAAAAGTATTGCTACTTCTGTTGGGCTTCTTCCTTATTATTATACTGGTTCATAGCAGAAGCTCCCCCACCCCCCAAAAAAACAGAGTAAGCCGCTCAGAAGCGCAGTTTGTCCCCACACTGCCCTGCCACTGCATTCCTCTGCCTCGGTCCCAGCCATACCTCTCAGCCTCAAGAATCCTCTTCCTCAGGGAGCTGGGAGGAGGTTGGTGGCTGTGGCACCAGAAAGGGGAGTAGGCCAGACCACGAGCACCCCCCACAAACCCACTGCAGGGTCTCAGACAAAGAACAAAGATTGCTTTTACTGAGCGGGAGGTCGCCTTTCTTTACCCTGGACTGTCTGGATTCACAGGGTTTATTTGGGTTCTCTGGCTGAAGTCACTCCAGCATTGATTCCTGTGACCGGGACCCGGGACCCAGCTGGGAGAGGCCCCTGCAGGCATTCCCCAGCCTCCATAGCCTCTAATGCCTGCAAGTTGGAGAAATACTAAGGGACTCAGTTCAAAGGCAGCAGCATTGAGGAAAAAACACATCAGCTTCAAAGTCAGACCAAACTAGGTTTGAATCCTGACCCTGCCATTTACTATTTGTGTAGCCTTGGAGAAGGGTCTTAGCCTTTAAGAGCCTCCAGTCCTTCATCTTTATAATGGGGATAGTAATACCTACTTTACAAGGTTGTGGTGAGGTTTTAGAATAACATATGTACGGCTTCAGTAAATCATAGCTATCATAACGATGTCCACCCATGCCCATTAGGTGGGCTTCTAAGCTTATTCACAGGATACAAAAAGAATCATAATGTTTACAGGGCTTAATGTGGTATTTGACAAATGTTTCACCATCTCCTGCTTCTTTCTTCCTTTCTTATACAAATATTTCAGCAGCCCTTCTGGGTGGTGAAGAGAACACAGAGTTTGCTATATAATGACAAACAGACAGTTACACAAATAATAACAGAATTAGATAAGGAAAAGGGCAGGAAACCATGAAAGAGATTAGCAGGTGGACCTGTGATTGGGTATGAGCAGGGAAAACTTCTCTGACAAATGACTTTGAGCTGAGACATGAGGCATCAATAGGATTTAGCCAAGCAAGCAGGTGGGAAGAGCATGTTGCAGGCAGAACGCATGCAAAGGCCGTGAAGTAGAGATGACTGTGGCTTTGAAAGGAGGCTGCAGGGCTGCAGGTGGGAAGAAAGAGGAGCACAGTGAGAGGCGAGGCTGCTCATGCAGGGCCGTGCTGACCACGTTGGTATTTGGGATCTCAGTCATGTGCCATGGAAGCTGGTGCAGGGGCCTGGGATGTGGCATGATCCTGTGATGTTCAGGCTCATGTGGCTGCTTTGTGAATGTATTGGAAAGAACCGCCAGGTTTCAGAGACTAATTAAGAGGCAGGATATGATGGCAGATTGGACTACTTGGTGAAAGAAGATCTTTGCCCCTTGCTCATGCCCAGTGTGGACCAGAGCCGCTTAGAAAGCATACCTGTCTCATGCTCATTAGAGGTAAGGAACTTGGTATTGCACATAAAAGCAGCATCTTAGAGGCCTTCACGTCCCTACCTCTTTCTGAGTCAGCGAAACCAATTAGGAGGTGAAAGCGCTCCATGCATTGTCCTGCTTCCCGCAGTGTAGGCAGCCCCCCAGCCCCAAGCTCTCAGTCGTTCCAAATCAGGTCAGCAGAAAGGCTTCTTTTCAAATACCAACTTATATTCCCAAACTTCCCTCACCAAGCCAGCAAATAGAGCTACTCATACCGTCCAGTTGTCTCTAGGTATCTGCAGGGGATTGGTTCCAGGACCCAAAGCAGATACCAACATCCGAGGATGCTCAAGTCCCTTATATAAAAAGGTGTGATATTTGCATACAGCCTACAAACATTCCCCTGTATATGTAAAATTATCTCTAGATTGCTTGTACTACCTAATACCATGTTATACTGTATTATATAGGGAATCAGGACAAAATTAGTCTGTACATATTTAGTTCAGACACACCATCACAGGCCTAACTACACAGTGCAGGTCAGCAGTGACGTAACTTTTTTCCTAATATCTTACACAGTTTGTTGAATCTGCAGATGTGGGACCCAGAGACATAGAGGGCCAACTGTGTAGCTTTACCAAGTTTGACTTAAATTTTAGTAGAGGGAGAGGGACCACAAGGCAAATCAATACAAAGCCTGATTGTCCCTTTTCCAGAGACAGCCTTATTCTTGTCAGGTAAATGTGCACACGTGCTCCACGCCGCTCCCCATCCCTACTCCGCAGGACCCGGTGAAAGGCCCATCAGCTGGAGGAGGCAGTGGAGTGAGCCACGAAGCCGAGGGAGACGAAGGCCAAGGTCTCATCCATAAAAATAGGAGGGTCTTTAGGTCCAGTGTTCAGGAGGTAAAACATGCCGAAAGCCAGGAGCAGCAACATAAGCAGTGGGAGGAGGCCGGGAGGAACCCCAGAGTCAGGCGCCCATGCAGGCTCCCAGGGACCCTTAGTGCATCCCAGTAAGGGCGACCCGTAGGGACCGCTGAAATAGAAATGAAGCGGGCAATGCCACTCACGGTCTTTCCAAATGGAGGTCTCTATTGAGTCTACTTTTACAGAACACATAAAATGCATTGATCATTAGCAACATCTTTTATTTATAATTAGGGTGCTGAACTCACCCAAAAGTTTTGCTCTACTTTATATCCTGCCTCTTTCCAAATGATTTAAGGTGTATTTTTTTTTCCTCTTAAAGATTCCTCCTGCACTCTCCCTAAATATCAGCATAAAAAAACATTTCTGCCCAGGTCCTACAGAGCACGCTCAGCCCAGCCTGGGGAGAACTATCACAAATATTTAATTAGCACAGCCTGAATTAGTGAGATGTTTCCATACCACGGAAGTGAGGCATTTGGATCCTGGGTCAGATTTTCATTTCAGATCCAACTCTACAAGGTCTCGTAATTAGGAAGAGCAGTGGGGCCCCGTGGAGGCCTGAAACCAATTTTGAGGTTGGATAACTCAAATTAATGTGTTTTACTCTTAAATGAGTCCCAGACTTGAAGTGCTATAAATTTTCCATTTCTACATCTGGCCGATCGCAAGTATCAGCCATGATCTTTCAGAGCTTTGATTACTTTCCTGTCTTCCCTTGGCTTCAATTTGTGAGGCACTCTGGCAGGATCGGAGCAACCTTTACCTGAAAAGCAGAAGAGTCCAGGAAATTGGAGGAGGCTCCCTAGAGCCAGCTGCGTAAATTTGGAGCGGGCAGCCAAGCGCAGGGTCAAAATGGAAAAGGCCTCCCCGAGCCCAGTCTGCCCCCAGGAGATCACCATGACAGCCGGCCCTAGCACCCCGAATGCCCAGTGTTGGGGCAACTCCTTCAGGATAAAACACTGTCTTCAGAAGGTTCCCTTGAGGGGTTGTATTATGTAGAGTTCAGCTAATTTAGCAAAATTCCAAAATAATACAGTCTTAAACAGGATAGAACTTTTTTTCTCACATGTAACTCTCTGGGGATAAGCCATCCAGCATCCAGGGTCAGTATAGTGGTTCCAAGCTGTCAAGGGTCCAGGCTCCTTCTGTCTTGTTTTTCCATCATCCCTAGAGTGTGGCTCTCATCTGCACAGCCCAAGAAAGGAAAAGGGGAGAGGGTGCCCCCTCCTTTTAAGGCCCAACCTAGAGTTTTTGGCCTCCCCTCTGTTCTCATCCAGCTGGTCAGAATACAGGTTATACACCACATCTCAATATAGAGGAAACCATACAAGGTCAGGCGTTTCAGCATCTCCTACTGCCACGTGAGCTGACTTATGCAAGGGAGGCTGGGAAATGTAGTCATTACTAGATGGTCATGTGCCCAGTGAAACTCAAGGGTTACTGCTCAAAAATAGATATGGGAGACAATTAGCCATCTCTGATACCGCATATATTTGTGTCGCTGGAAAGAAAGCACCTATTAAGGAATAAAAACCTCATAGTGGGCGCAGCTCATGAAACACATTAGAGATTTGTCACATGGAAAGCACAGAGAAGGGTTGAAATGGAGAGACACACAGGACAAGCAAGTTTTGTTTGGAAGAAAGAAGAGGTACATATGGGGCCATTTTCCAAGAAGGGCAGCTGGAAGGCACTGAAATTCTGAGGGAGGAAAATACAGAAACATGGAAAGCTGGAAGAGAACAGTGGGAGCAGGGAAGTATTGGGGCCCAAAGCAAATTCTCAACTATATAATATTACCGGTGGCCAGCTCTATTAAGTACCACACTTCCTGATTCCTTCTGCCCTAGATTCATTGCAGTCTAAAAGCACACGTTGCTCAAAAGAAAGAATTTAGCATTACACAGAACTAGATTTACAGCCCTGCTCCAGCAGGTACTTGCAGAGAGGCCCTGGGCCAATCACGTAGTCTTTCTGAGCAAGTTTCTACATTTTTAAATAAGGAAATAATATTAACCAACAGTGATATTAGGACAAAATAATAATGTATATTAAACAGCTAGTGCCCAGCGTGGCTCAGTGAGTGGTAGATGTGATCAGCATGAAACTTCACCAGGTAACAAGCAACCAGTCCCTCAGGCGGGGAGCTTAGACATTATGACAGAGCCATGGGGGAAGAAAACGGTGCATGTGTCAGGTCCGAAGAGCTTAAAGGGCGCATACCCATTTAGGGTGTCACTCACTGGCAACAATACAGTAATCACAAAAATTGCTTTTTCAAAATTAATATTCCCTTCATTTTAGGAAAAGTACTGTGACAGCTACAGGCACAGGAAAAGAACTCATCCTTAAAATGGGATTTCTTACTTTGTGCAAAAGAAAACAAACCTTCCTCCATGAACTTGTATAGATGGAGCCGGATGAGATCTGAGCTGTGCAGCAGATGAATGAGTAATTTCATAATTTTACATTTTCACATTCAAGCTAAATAATGCTCTTGGCCAAGAAATCTCAGATTATTTTCTGGTACCAATTTTTTTTAAGGCAAATACCTATCATAAATACAATAATAAATAGAAAGACTATACTAGTGATAATTCTAAGTAGTGAGAGTCATTTAACTGGGAACATGGACAAGGGCAGGAGAAATATTCTCCAGACTGTTACCCTGCAGAGACACAGGGAGAGAAGGCAGGCTCTGAATAAAACTGGTTCATCGTGGGTCAGACTTTCACTCGCTCAGCACCGCCATGCCACAGCGCTTTTTCTCAAGTCTTCGAAAAGTAGATTAGAGCAACTTTATTACTGAAATCCAAGCAAAACGTCAATTAAAACCAGGCTTTTTGCAAAAGTCCTTGCTGCCTTGCTTAGCAGGGCCTATGAAGAATACTTTGAACTTGATGCCACCAGGAAAGGCAGACTGGCTAGTACCAACGGCTGGCTTTTAGAAAAGCAAAGTTAAGAAACAATATTTAGGGTATGCTACCTTGGGTCAGAGCGTTCAGCACGACTTGCTTCCTCTAGAACCAACAAATGTTTTCAGCTGATTTCACCCCTGAAGAGCACTGCCCATGTCATCTCCACGTACATCTTTGTCTTGCTGCCTTCAGAGGTCTGAGCTTTAGAGCCAGTCCCCACTGACAGCACTTGGGCCACCTGAACACTTTTGTGGATCTCCTTTCTCCAATCCTATTTTGTCTTCTTCCTCTTCTCCCTCTTCTTCCTCTTCCCATTCTTCCCCTCCTTCCCCTCCTTCCTCCCTCTCCCCACCCTCCTCCTCCCCCTTCCCCTCCCCCTCCTCCTCCAAGATTTCTCAGAACAACACAGGTGCAGACATAACATGCCACGGTTTTATATAATGACAAGACTGAAAGGGGATTTAAGCCTCGGAATGGGATGTTTCATTTGCAAAACAATTTCATTATGCCACTGTGTATGTTTTGATCTCAGCTGGCTGGAAGAGCATGTTGACCTTCCTCAGGGGCCATCACAGTAAGGCCTTCTCTACGTGGACTTACTAACTTATTCACTTGTGTGACAAATAGTTCATTGTAACTTTAGGCATAGGTTAGACATGGGCACTCCGAGGCCTTTCCTGTAACCTTACACAGAGTTTATTCATCCCCACTTATGTGGCAAGACTATTTTATCTTACCGTGTTTTCTCTCTGTCAGAGTACTTATTAAAACATGTTTAAAGACTTTCAGGTTGGAATGGCAATTTGAGCACATGTGTTTCACTTGACCACAGAAGCAGGTGAGACTTTAACCTTGACCTGTCCACTGGCAGCATGGTAGTAGGTGGCAGGATGTCCCAGGCCAGCTCACACAAGGAACTTGCACAAGTGTGTAAATAGACAAAACCCTTTCAATATGGCAGCATCTTTCCTAGTCCTCTTCCAATTTAGCCTTTTCTCGTCAATAGCAGCCTACATTTCATAATGAATAGTGCTGGGTAATAGCAAGAGAACAGAAAGAGAAGTTTGTGATGGTTATCTTTAGGGTTACATCTTTCTCTCATCCAGTGATCTTATCTTTCTCCGGGGGGCCCTTGGACTCGAGCAATGTGAAGTCTGAGCCAGTCAGGCAATGAATAGGGCACAGACATGGATCCTTATCAACACCTTGGGAAGGGTGCTAAGTTCAGGGTCCAAATAAAAGAGAAACCCACAGCAACTCCTAGATTCAGCTCCATAAACCAGGAGTGGCCCTTCTAGGCAAAGAGATGAGTTGTCACTTGTTTTAGTATTGTTCTGTAACAATACAGGGGCTGAAAACAACAATTTGCTACTTTCTCTCACAGTTCTATGGGTTGACCTGGCTTGGCTATGGTATCTCATGAAGTTGCACTCAAATAGTGGCTAGAGCTGGAGTCAATGGAAGGTTGACTGGGCTGGACGTCCACGAGGGCTTCTTCATCCAAGATGCTGTCTATCCTCAGTATCCTCCTCATGGCCTCTCCCTACAGAGAAGTGGCCTAGACATCTTACCTGGAGGGTCAGAGCACCAAAAAGAAGCAGGGACTTCCAGGATTCTTAATGTCAGACTCAGAGCTAACACAGCATCACTTCCATCATATTTCATTATTCAAAACTATCACAAGCCTACGCAGGTTCAAGGCAGTGGAGGAACAGATGCTTCCTCACCATCAGGGAGGGGCCCATGCATGCGGGAGGGAATGAATTGATAGCAGCCATCTCTCAGACCAGCTACCACCAAACAGGGAGGGAGAATTCTTTGGAACAGAGGAAATTCTCTCTGCCCAGACTGCTGAGAAAGGCCCCACCCTGCGGCTCTTGGGTGGCCCAATTACTAAAGCAGCAAAGTCAAATTTGAGCAAATATAGGTATTTAAAATACTGGAGGGAGGGTTAATAAACCCATACCACCCTTAGACTTCAATAGATAATGCAGCTAAAATAAATAAATAAAATATATAGAGGTTTTAACTAATCTAATACAAATGATTAGTGGATATTTATTTTACAGTGTACCCATAAAATATAAAAATTAATATTATTATTAAAATTTATAAAAATTGACTATAACTTGGGCAATGAATGAAAACTTGAAAAAAGAAAGTACTTCAAGCAACTGGGTAGTTGATGTTTTTCTCACCCATCAATATTTCTCTCCCTCTCTTTCCCTCTCTTTTCTCCTTTCTAAAAATAACTTTTTTAAAGTGTTTTTAGATGCCACATCTTCCCACCACAAAATAAATAAATAAATAAAGCTGAAAGTTAGCAGTAAGGGATTACGCTTATTTTAAAAAGCACTTAGGAGTTTTAAAACATGATCATAAATTACTCTTGAGTCTAAAAGGAAATCAAAACTACAATTACTGGGATTCTAGAAAAGTGATCATTGGAATGCAACAATAAAAACTTAAGGGACTTGCAAAAAATCATAGCCTTACATATTTTTATTATTAAATAAGAAAAAATGAAAACAAATGAGCCAAGCATTTAGTGAAAACTTAAGAAGGAATATAAAACAAATCTACAGAAAACAGAAACAAGGAATCTATGCGTATAAGAACAAATTAATGAAAACAAAGCAAAATCAGTAGAACTGAAAAATAACTCTTAAAAAATTTTCTTTGGAAATACCAATGTCATTGAAAATTTTTTGAGAGTCGAAAAAAATGTCATAACATGTAAAATATGTGTAATATTAATCTAATATTAATAACACAATAAATAAATTTATTTAACTATAAGAGTTTTCTGTGTACTAAGTACACATCTGTGCAAATGCTTTAAAAAATCTTGATGAAATGAATGATTTTCTAAGAAAGGATAAATTGTGGAAATGGACTCAAGAAAAGGTATAAAATGTGAGTATATCAATACCTGTGAAAAAAACTTTTAAAGTCCTCAAAGATCTGCACTCTAGAAAAACATGTTCAGAAAGATTTTGAAAGAAATTTCTATGCTTTTGATGAACAAATAATTTTATGCTATTTCATAATATAAAACATCAAAGATAAAAAATAATCTTTACAAATTATTTTGTGAAGTCAACATAACCTTGATGACAAAGTAGTAAACAACAAAAGAAAAAGGGCCAATCTCAACATGTGAAATTGGATGTAAAAATCCTAAATCAAAGATTAACAATGATTCTAGAACTTTTCAGAAGTTTATTTTAGAAATGCTGTGATAATGAGAAGTTAGATGAAGTCAATGCCCAATGAAGAATTTAATAACTTCATTTGGTGTTTTCATGTGATAGAAGATTATTCAACCACTGAAAATAATATTGAAAATGTCAGGGAAGAAATGGTCGCAGCATATTATTGAAAAAATTTTCTATAGGAAGATTCTATTTTTGTAAATATTATGTACCAGTGTGTGTGTGTGTGTGTGTGTGTGTGTTTATGTGTTTGTGAAAAAGAGCGATATGAAAGGATAAACACAAACTATTAACTACTTGAGTGTTGTAATTTAAAATTCTAATCTTTTCTTCCTCCTTTTGTGCATCTTCCAAGTTTTTTACAAAGAAAATGTATAACTTTGTAATTAGATTTAAAAAAGTGAATGTTATTGTTAAATAAGTCTTATCCCAGCAGTAATTCTTAACAGACATTATGTTTACATATGTCCCACTAAAGGTGAACCATTTTTATTTCTGCCCTTTCATTTTTCTAGTTTCCTCTTGTTACCAAATATTCGTGCTTTCATCTTACCCTCAGTTTGGCATCCAAAGAAGTTATTAAGCAGAGTGCGCCAGCATGTGTGTCAGCGAAACGAATCAAATAACTAAAAGAATTGACCTTGGCTCCTTTTCCATGAACAGCACAGAAAAGCAGACTATTATATGAAATTTATAAACAGGGCAAGTTCAAAGTGGAAAGAACGGAATCAAGACGGATCCTGGGTTCACCACTCACAACACATGGTTGTCTTTGCCCTCAGCTCAGGCTTTTAGGAAAGAGGCAAAGAGCAAGACAGGTGTCTCTGTGCCACCTTGTCACCGTCATAGAGTCGAGCCTGTGAATGAAAGAGTTAAATGAAAAGCCAGAGTATGGTGGCTTCATTTCAAATGATGGACCAGAGCTGAAGTATAGGAAAGGAAGGAGAGGGATGGCAGAAAGAAATGCAAGGGGAGCAGGGGCCAAGAACTTGGATATTTGCCCTTAGAAGGCAGGGAGGCATTGAAGAGTTTAAGCAGGAAAACAGTGTTGAATGTGCGTTTATGTGTATGTATATGTATATATTTTTATGTGTAAACATATGAAATTTTAGGTATACAAGCATATATACATCTTATATACATCTTCATATATACATGTGTAAACACATTATATATGTATGTGCATACACATTTTTATTTTTATATGTGTGGATATATAAATTTTATATGGAAACCAAAATATCACTGGAAGAGAAGGGCTGAAGGCAGGAAGGCTGGTTTACTTAGTGGCCCAAGTTATAGAAAATGAGCCATAGTGAGGGTGGGAGGAGTGAGGGGTGCGAAGGATCTTTAAGGGATAGGATCAGACGCTTCTCCCCGACTGTGGCAGAAGATGGCCACCCCCTAGTTCCCACTTACGTCTTCACTCTGCAAGGGATCGACCCTAACTGACTGCCTGTAAACCCAGTCATAATTCCAAACTCCCAGGAGAGAGAATCTAAATGGCCTGGCTCAGGGTAGGTGTCACAGAGCACAGAAGTGATGGTTTGTGGGATCACTCAACTGCTGTTTCTGTCATTCTGTGGACAGTATTCTTCACGAGGGCAGAGGCTGCTTTTGGTTGCTCAGCACTGTCGGCAGTACCTCAGAAGGTGTCCAGGACATAGCTGGCACCCAAACACCACTTGTCAAAAGGATGAATGCACAAAAGCATTTAACAAACGAAGAGAATCGTAGGATACAAAGCACTAGGAAGTCATCCAATCCAGCCCTCCATCCATTCACTGCTCCTGTGTTTCATTTATCGTTAGAGCACCAGCTTCAGCAGAATTACATCAATTGTCTTCAATGTGCCAATGAGCTTTTGTGGTCTTGTCTGAGACCAACCCCCATTTACAAGAGTGACTTAAGTTAGAAATTATGCTCCTAATTCTAAACAAATGACTTCAAACAAACTTTGGAAACCCAATCCATTTGTAACTTGAGAAATACCTACAGCCCTCCAAACAAGACAATTAATGAGAGAACTAGGCCAGAGAGAAAAGGTATTTGTCAGAAGAAACTTGGCATACATGTTATACTTTTCCCATCTGATTATTTTTGTATTTTTCCTGTGATTCCAACTTCCTTAAGTGACCTCTGTTCATAAGAAACTATTCTGTTTAATCTGTGGGAACGTGGCATATTTTTAACCATCTTCGAAGGCCAGCTCCCTCTCCACTGAGCGTGCCTGATACCTAAACAGATGTTTTATAATACTCAGCACACATGAGCTCATCACTGGCAAGACATTTGCACCCAATCAGCCCACAGTTCTTCTCACATCCCCTCTGTTATCCCACAAACTCAAATTTAGAACTCACAGGCAAGCTTGGGTCTTTACCATGGTAACAAAAGAGCAGGCTATGGAGAGTCCAGTTATGAAATTCAATGTATTAATATTTTATAAATTTGATAACCTACTGGAAGACATGGAATACAAGGAGTTAGCCAAACTAAGTAGTATAAAAAGATGTACAAACTGACTGCCCCAAAAGAATTCAGATTAAAGTATTTGAGTAAAGGGCTCCAAAACAACTCAAATTTTGATCAAATCATAAAACATTAGGGATGAAAGACCCTTGGATGTCATCTAGCTAGCACAACTCTGTTACAAATGAAGAAGCTGAGGCCCATAGAGAGAAAGTGACTTACTCGAGGTTCCACAGTGAGTGCATTTGGAGCAGAACTAGAGGCAGACCTCTGCCTCCTGGGCCTGACCCGTGGAGCAGACCAGAGCCCATACCTCCAGTTCCCTGTCCCTGTTCTCCTTGGACCATTGGTGGCTGTGGTTCAAAACTGGGAAAAAGCCAGAACCTGGGTCAACAAGATCTGTCATCTCAACTACATCATGATTGTTTCAGAGTGTCACCTCCAAATTAGGTTAAGTGTTTTGTTAGGGACAATTTTCCTTGATAAGTCAGTCAAAAGTAACCAAAAAAAAAAAACCTCACAAAACCTACCTATTCTTGAAGGTAACATGTTAACATGTCTAGTGTGGGAATCAAGGGGAGTGTATGATATGCTTACTACCCTTCCCGCAAGAGCCTAGAAGATGTCCGAAGAGACCATGAGAGAGTGAACAAGGAGAGCCAAACTCACAGCTGTGAGTTCATGCACCTTTGAGCCTCTGAGAACTGAAACTTGCCGGGAAAATCTGAGCTTTCACCAAAGCCTCACTCTCTCAAAAACCCTCAGGGATAGGAGCAGTATTTGCTGAGCACTCACTTAAACTTGAACCTAGTGCTGCTTTAAAGATCTCAGGAGGAGAAGACCTGGAAGCTCCCTCAGAGACTCACCCACCAGCTGGGGAGCAATTTATACTGAGAAGAGTGCCAACTGGCACAGCATGTCCTTTCATTGAACAAATCCTTGTGAAGGGCTGAGGATGGGCCAGCCTGGACGTCCTACAATAACTAAAAGAACAAGAAATGAATTGAAAGATGTAAGCCAGGACCAGATCAAAAAAGGGCTGATACGCCATCAGAGAGGTTTGGATTTTATTCTAAAGATGATGGGGAACCATTGAAGGACTTTGAACTGGGCAGTGAATTGACTGGATTCCTTCTGGAAACATCTCTAGACAGCTAGGTTAAGAGCTGATGGATTGTGGCCAAGAGTTACATGGTGTGATACCATCTATAAGGGCTTCAAGAAATTATTTGTACTTTTAGTCTATCTTCAGGATAATACAGTGAAAAACAGATTGGTGCCTACAACAAGCGGAGCTGGTTTTAATCCAGCTTCTACCATTCACTGGCTGTATAATCTTGGGCACATTATTTAAATGAAGCTAAGCCCTCAGTCTTTTTTCTGTACAGTGAAGATAATAATACTTAGCTCATAGGGATTTGATAATAAAGAAGATATTGTGCCTGGACATTTCTAATAATCCTCCCAACACCATTAGACTCAGTCAGATAAAAACAGCATTTCCCAACCGGCAGGCACACCACCTCATATCCTCCAAGCTGCCACTGAGTAGAAGATACTGTTGTATTTTCTTCTTAGAATTTATCTAGAGCATTTGGTTGCTAATGTGTGAAAATAATTGGCATTCATTTTTCATAAATGAGCAAGCCGGAGTAAACTGAGGTCAAAACCAAATCTTAGATCTGAATCAAACCACCAAAAAACAATCCTGCAAAGAATTAAACTGCATTACAAAGACCAGGGTAGGAACGGAGAGCTCCAATCGTCCTAGCAACATGTTAAGCAAACAGTGGTGCAGATTCACTGGCATACATGACACTGAGAACATCTGGCCTTTCTATTATCCTGTCACAAGCAAAAAATGATGTCGTGTAAACTGATCTTTAGGTCAATTATATGGTCTAAGTGTTACAGTGTTTGTGTTGGCTCCTCAGGCTCCAGGTTTTAAGAACTTAATTCGTAGCCACACCCCTCCCTGAAGCCCTAATTACGTCTTACTGTAAGGGACCCCAGGGATTTGTTTATGCGAGGTCTGCACCTCTGTTCAGGATGATAAGTGTGTGTAAATGCATCATCAGTTAACTGGGTGTGCAAAGCACTATGGGAGGTCCTAAGAGAGTTACAGGAGTTACGTAGAAGAGAGTACATAAGAGGGCAGGATCTGGGGGCTGCTCTGGCCACATGGCCAATGCTACATTTTTTCCCCTGTATGTCAGTTTTATTATAGAAGCCAGGTGTAGCGTGTAAGGCTCTAGCCTGCAGCTCACTTAGAAGGCACTCAACTGGAGTCAGAAAACCTGATGCTACCTCCAGCGCGTCTTTGTGCAGTAGATAAGGCCATTATTGTGTCTGAGTGTGTTTCCTCATCTAGACTTAACTTCATTTTCCAAACACCATGTGCCAGGCACTGTTCCAAGACCTTCACCAGCATTGATTACGTTCATCCGCATAGTGACTATCAGTGGTAGGTGGTATTAGTACCCCCACCCCATGTCACACAGTGGGGTGTCATGCAGCAGAGATGTGGCAGAGGCGGTGAGCTTACGCCTCCTCCCTGGCTGCTTAACAAGTGCTCGGGGCTGTTGTGTCAGCTCTAATGTGCTAGGGTCAGTAAGGAACCACAGCCCAGTGCTTCGGAGCTGCAGACCATGAGTACAGTCCGGGAGCATTACTGACTGTGGGAAGTGGGCTCCTGGCCTCTCCCCACCTCAGCCCACCCTGACCCCCTGCAGCTATGGCCAAGAGGCAGTGATGGCAGATGGGACACTGACAAGAGCTCTCTCTCACCCACCTCACCCCTACCTCCCAGCCTCTGGATCCCTGGGCCTCCTCTCTTGTTCCAGCCCACATCACTGATCCCTAGAGGGAGGGAGAGAGCAGTGGATAGCCAGCCCTAAAGGAAATCGAAAGCTACCCAGGCTGGACCCCAGGCACCAGCTGCTCCTTCCCCAGGGTTGGAATTTTCCTTCAGCTTTAAAGGAAATGAATCTCTCGCCTCTGGGTCTGACTTAGCATGTCTAGGAACGAAGGGCAGACTATGTAGTACAGTAAATCCCAGACTCTTGAGTTGTCCATTACAGGAATTTATTACAGATGGTAACCATTAGGACTTTAACATCTTGAAGGGAAGAGTTTTATCCAGAATCATAAATAAACTGTAACCAAGGCTCAGATTTATAAAGCTGTAAAAGAGAGCTGCTGGACAACTGGGAATTTACAGTACTGGGTTACAAAATCAACTTAAGGCATGAAAGCTTGCACTTGATCTGGGAGTTCTGGACAATGCAGTTAATAGACCCCAATCAGAACCTAACAAAGTTAGGCTCTCGTTTAATCTCATGAAATGCAAGCTCAGAGAAGATGGGGTGTTGGCATCTATATATGGCATTGTAATTCCTAAACCAATAGTGTAGTAGTAAAATATAAAACAAGGCTACTCCCTCCCAGAAGTTTCTCATCTGTTCAGGGAAGCAAGGAATTTACAGATCAAACAATTTTAGTATGCAGGCTTCTGTGTGTGGCATAGATTATAACTGTAGAAGAGTTTAGGGAGGGAAGCAAAGGCTAAGTAAGTGAAGGCTGAAGTCATCAGGGAAAGATGTGTGGACAAGAAGGAACTAGACTTATGACTTGAAGGATGAGCGGAGATGCACACATGTGAACAGAGGTTTGCTCAGCCCCCACATCTCCCACCAACACACTTTGTGTCCCAGCTGTGACCCTCATCCCAAGCCGAGTCTCAAATCACACACTTGTGTATCCTACAGGTAATTGTCCTACAAGGAATTGATGCTCAAATTCCACCAACCCCACCTCTTCCTAGTTGTGTGGCCTTGGGAAATGACTTACCTTTTTTCAGCCTCAGTTTCCTCATCTAGGAAATGCAACAGTTGATTTTCATACCTGGCATCGGAAGGCTTTTGAAACTAAAATTGATGACCTCTGTACTCAGCTTGACCCTATGCATCCGGTTAAGGTCGGGCCCCTTCCTTTCCTCCTCCTTGAGAGATTTCAGGAAAAATTAATTTTAACAAATAATTTTTTTAACACAGTAAGCTTCAAAAAAGGAAGCAGAAAGCTTTTTTGTTGCCAAGTTCTATTGTATGCCATTCAAGTGTTGTCATAAATGTTGTGTCGGCTTTCTACATATTTCTTTCAGGCCACCCACCACACTTCCCACCTGCCCTGTTGTAAGGTCATAGCAAGCTTCAGCTCACATTTCCTTTTCTCTGATTCTCTTCCAGGGGCGCTGTATCAACTTCACCAGAGTCAAGAACAATCCACCTGCCAAGTACCCCCTCAACAACGCCTACCATACCAGTTCACCGCCTCCTGCCCCCATCTACACTCCCCCACCTCCTGCTCCCCACTGCCCTCCCCCACCCCCTAGTGCTCCCACTCCCCCAATTCCATCCCCACCATCCATCCTTCCCCCTCCCCCTCAGGCTCCACCTCCCAACAGGGCGCCACCCCCCTCCAGGCCTCCTCCTAGGCCTTCTGTCTAGAACCCAAGGTTTGTGCTCTGGGCTCTCTCAGAAACTTTAGGGAGGAGGCTCCTCTGTGGTGTTAGAGTAAGTCTTTCCAGTTAAAGGAAGATTCCACTTTGGAAATGAGTGGTGATAAAGCCCAGTGATGTTCACACACTTTAAAATTTGGTTTGTCATGCCAGTATGCCAACAATTGTGATCATCAGAAAGAAATCAAAATTTTGAAATGCCTGAAAACAAATGAGGCAACTACAGTCACAATTATAGCCAGCCAGCCATCACCTCTAGAAGGTTCCAGAGACAGTGAAACTGCTGAGATGCTCTAAATGGGAATGTGTCTCACGGAAGACCAGTAACAAATCATTTCTCTAGGGTGAAATGCAGAGTCGGATAAGAAATAACATTGCTGAGTTTCTAAATGCTGCTTTTCCTCCTCCACTCCAACTCTATCATTTAACCATGGATCCTTGGCCTAGGAACCAAGGAATGGAGTGAGTCCTCACCCCTGTGCACCACCCAGGAAGGTGGAAACCCTTTGCCTACAATTTTGGGGAAAGCTTGAAGTAGCCATCGTGGCAAGAAACTCAACATCAGACAGATATCCAAAACCATGACTTACTGGGATTTTCAGAGGAGTAAAAATATGCCACTTTTCCTTTCAAATTCTCCCAGTTTCCAAGTGAGGAAGAGAGCAGGTATTTACTGATGGAAAAGGTATGTTGCCATGTTGCTGTGTAAGTGAAACCAGGTGTGTACATTGACAAGAGGCATACTGATGGGTGCAGCAGATAGTTTCTAAAACCCACAGGCCATCAGCAGCTTGAGGTGGCTGGCTTTGGCCCAACCTGGTCCCCTAGATCAACAGACAACACATTGTCGACAAAAACCTGTTAATGATTCACGTTAAAAATCAAGGTTTAGCCTTGGTTTAAATCACTTGATATACGAAGAAGTGATTGATCCTGTTTTCCAGAGACAAATGCGAGTTGATCTTCCCAAAACGACATCACTAGCGCCTACCACACAATTTCACTGATTTTCTTTTTCTTTCTTGGTAAAGTTATGCACCAGAGACTTCTAGGTAGAGCTGAGAGACAATGGTCCTGACATGATGAGAAAACTATCTCCAGGTTCTTTGATTAACCCTAAAAAAGGCATGTATGTAGATGCAAATAGATTTCTCTTTGGCTTTCAACATACTCAGAATTTATTATCAGCTGTTGACCCAGAGGCAATACACCAAAATGCTCTGCCTGAAATTCTTCCCATGCCTGAGACTCACTCCATTGCTCCAAGTCTTTCTGAATCTGTTGTGAGCAATAAGCCCTATAAGCACTTTCTAAACATTGGGCCTCATCACCCAAAGGTGAAAACAGGGTCATCGTCGAGGGCCTCCTGCACCCTCCTGTTCAAAATTATCTCCCTGCTCCAACTTTCCACAGGTCTTAAAATTCCTCTCCCAAACCTCTTAAATCTTTTCAGGAACAAAGCAGAATACAAATATAAACTTGGTGCTTTGGGCTCTAGTCTCCAAAGATCCTTCAAGAACACATCAAGCCAGACTCATTCTTTCACTTTACTTAGTACAGAGACATAAGGACCTGGCATGCATTCCATAAACACCAATTTTTATAGCCTCAATAGACATTGCTAATCAATCACAGCACTATTTCCCATGGAGCCCAGTGATTTCCTCATGATCCTCAAATCACAACTCCAAAGAGCCACCACTCATCAGTCAGAAATGAGAGAGAGAGAGATGAGCCCTATTTGTCATCACTATGTAGAAAACAAAAACAAACAGGGATTGCATTGGGCCCGGGGGGGCGGGGGCAGCGGGGGATCAGATCCCTTAGGCATAAAAGGTACAGTCAGGGGAAAATAGATCTAGGCACACTGCTTAGACTACAGGCACTAAATCTGCAGTGCCAGCACCGAACTGGCACTTCTCCAAGTGTACCTTAGATCCAACCCTCCTCCCAACCTGCCATTTCCAGAGGCTCCCTGGCCCTTCTCACAGAGCTAAAATCAGAGGTGGTTTCCAAGACTTATGAAAGCAACCTCCCTCCCCCAACTTCCAACCTGGCCCATATTGTCTATTTTTAGAATACTAGGCTTGTTCTTTAGGGTAGTCCTTCATGAAGCGGGGACCAGAATGTTTCGGCCACCTGCGGTGACACTGCTGGACTCCAGAAAACCATTCCTTAGAAGAATGGGTTCCCCAGGCTCACAGTGTAGAGATGTTGAGCCCACGACAACTGTTTTGACTGCTGGCAGTACAGAACAGTCCACCCCACACCACTGCCGCACGACTCACTGCGTGCAGCCCAAAGAAACGTCAAGCCAAGACGCTGACATTGTTATGAAAAAAGATGGTGGGCATCGGGTGAGAACGCAGCATTTGAGATCTCAATGGCACATCAGTCAGAAGCCCTGTGCAGTTTCTGGGATGTTGTTTCAGTGAACTTTTTGATGAAATAGGGAACTGCAAATATATGATGATTTTGAAGAGGATTAGCAGGGTGTGTCCTTAAAACTGACTCATCTTGTCAACTGTAGTCATTTAGAATTATAGTTGAGAAAGAAAAACACCTATACTGTATGAACAAGGCAATATTTTAACAGTAGGCTATTACAGGCAGGAAAATTCTTTAACTGGTTTATGAAATCTATCAATACTTGTATCATTCCCTGTAAAAGACAGCAGACATATGATTGTGATCAGGAAACTGCACAAAAAATTCTTTAAACCCCTATGTTATTGTCTTTGTGAAGTTTTTTTTAATAATAAAACCCAACTTTTTGTTGTATATATTCGTATTCCATGTGTTAGATGGAAGCATTTCCTATCCAGTGTGAATAAAAAGAACAGTTGTAGTAAATTATTATAAAGCCAATGATATTTCATGGCAGGTTATTCTACCAAGCTGTGCTTGTTGTTTTTTTCCCATGACTGTATTGCTTTTATAAATGTACAAATAGTTACTGAAATGACGAGACCCTTGTTTGCACAGCATTAATAAGAACCTTGAGGGATACCCTCTGTTAACAACCAACTCATGAACCGTTTCCAGCCTGGAGCTTAGCATATATTCCAGTGAGACACAAAGTCTCTCTTTTACCAAGGTCAAGAACAGAGGTGGAGGACTAATTAATTAATAGTCTTGGATACCTGGCCTTGAGTAATTTCATTGTAAATATTATTAGAATGAGCAGAGATGATCTCAAAATTTCATACACACTAAAGTCTAAACACTGTGTCAGATGAGAGAAACCATTAAAAAAAAATCAGAAAAAAAATTATTTTGAGATAACAAGCAACAGTTTCAACCCAGTGTTAAAGCAATAAAAATAATCAATGCTGTGTAAAGTGGGTTGAATTAGTTTGCAAACTATATAAAGCTATGTGCAGTAAAAAGTCTGTTAATGCACACCAGATAGGAATGGGGTGTTCTCGTCGATTGCCTTTTCTAGTTATCTGAGCTCTACTATATTATCATACTTGGATAACCAATTTAAAAGAATTAGAATATGATTTTTTAATACACTTAACATTAAACTCTTCTAATTCTTTCTTCTTTCTGTGTTAATTCAGAAGACAGTTATGGATCTTCAGTGCCTCTGAGTCATTGTTATAAAAAGTTCAGTTATCGCTGTACCATGCAATAGAGACCGGGCTAAACCTGTACAATGAAAACCCTGGAAGTTGCTTTTTTTAAAAAAAAATAATAAACTCCTAAAATCAACTATTTTACTGGTTGTCTCTTTGTTATAAAAATAAAACACAGATTTCAACTGTTTAACATCCTGGTTATAATAAAATGTCCGTGTCATCCTACAAATGAAATTATATCTCAAATTATTTTGTGTTCTGCACTATATTTTTTACTGTCTTGATTGCTCTCATTTCTTCTTTAGCTGTGCAACATTCAAAATATTCCTTATTTCCAGTAATGTTTTTAAATTTTTAAAAAGTAGTCCATGTTAAACGAAAAATTAAAATGAAAAGTGGAGACAGAGAAGCACTCCGAAGAAATATATTGGTTCAGTTAAGATTATGTCTAGCTGTCTGTTACAAAAATGTGGCTATGATTGATTTGATATACTGAGCAAGGATTTCAGAGGTTTGCAGCTGCTCAAGAAACCAGGCAGTATTATAGATGGTGCAGCAGTAATACCCTTCTGCCTATATACACTTCAAAATGTGATTATTATTTCTGTATTTCTGATACAAACCACTTTATTCTCCTTAGCAGTTTCAATTCAGCTCCTCCACTTACATTTTTTTGTAAGTAGAAGAGTGTCTCTTAATCATTCCTGAATTTGTTTCTTTACAAGTCCTCAAACCTTGAGTTTAGAATTGGAATAAAACCATCTGCAAACAGAAAATCATGTCAAAATTTCTTTCCAAGATTTCATTAATATTCCATTTTCATAACATTTTGGGCACATAGACACTTTTTAAATTACATTCTTAATCATTGAATCATTTTGAGATAACTGGCTAGCAATTTGGCAGGGGGAAAAATGTTGGAGCCCTACCTCACTCCCTATACCAAAATAAATTCCAGCTGCATTTAATTTAAGTGGAACAAATAAAACCAGAAACATATAAGTGGAAAAGATGCTTATTGTATGGTATGAAGAATTTTTAAATTTTGCATATTGTTTTCATTACTTACCAACTTTCTGATAAAATCACTTCAACTACTCTGAGTAGTGTTCCAACGTATTAAGTTAGCTAAGCAAAGGAACCATTAGGGACATGTATAAGATCACTGATCTGCGAGGTGTTGACTGTGAACTGGAGTGGGAGAGCCACAATTATTCATCACTAAATCCAATTTTCTGTGTTTGGAAAAAAATAGGTCTTTCTCTAGAGTCTCACAAGTGTATAACTACCAGTATAACTCTGTCCATCTAAATATATTGTAAGCAAGTTCAACATGGCTTACAATTATCAAACATGTGGTATAAGGCTATAGAGTTGGCATATGCAAAACACACAGATTATATTCTGATTATAATTGTATTGTGTTGTCTTGAAGTTGTTATACCTAAACAATTTAGAAGCCTTATAACTCCACTAGGTATAATCTTTGATACCTCTCCTTTTTACTCAACATTCAAACAGTCACTTAGTTATATAAATTCTTCCTACTCTACTTAAGTTGGGACTATTTTAATTTTTGCAGTTAAAACCATGCAACATTTCCTTTACTGAGTTTTAAATATCATTTCACCATATATTTATAAAGCAAAAACAACAATCAACAAAACGTGCAAGTCAGTGAACAGTTCAAAGCAAAGCTCTGTTAAAATATGTTCAATTAACTGTGTGCACTCAGTGTGTTAGCTGGCATCCTTACTGGGAGCTTCTAGTAAATATTAACAGGGATACAGCTCCTAAAAGACACTTGCCTTTGTGCAGTGAAGTGATTTGCATTCTTACAAAAACATTTTAAAAGTACAAGAAATGTTGGGTATGAGTGCTAAGAGTCCAGAAAACTTCTCATTTTCTTCCAAAGAAGTCATTAAACAGGACTTGCCCCTTTCAAAAATGTGCTGCCCCAGGGCTGGCCATGGAAGACCACAGCGCTCTATCTTCACAGCCTTTTCAATACAAGCACTTCGACCTTCTCCTCCCTGTAGCCCCACCCCAGCTGGGCAGGATACAGAGCACTTGTCTTTTTGTTAGTTTTACTCTTAGAATTATTTACAGGACTCCTATAGCTTCTGTAAGAAACTGGCTTAATTCTGATGATAATCTACATTTCCAAAACAAAGCTCTTGTAGAGCAAAGAGCAGTACCTAGGTAACGCGACTCAGAAGCATTCACATTCATCTGAAATTGCAGGAATGGGCTTCTCCCCAGCTGGAATGGATTCCGGGTGAGTGGGAAGCAGCCTCCCGTCTCTGCAGAGGTGACCGAGCGTTCAGAAGGCAGACTCCAAAGGGTGGGAGGGAAGACCACAGGAGATCCTCAGATAGGAAGTGGAGAGGAGTGATTCTAGGCAAGAGGGGAAAGAAGGGAAGAGGTAGCAAAGCAGGCTGCATGAATTCAGGTACGGTGCAGGGTAAACTGGGGCTTGGGAGGTTAGCTCAGCTACATGGTCCTGCTGGTTAAAGACAGCTGACTTGGTAACATAGTTTCTAGGATGCAGCAAAGAACCAAGGGACTATGTACCTTCTGGTGGCAATAACTGTACTGCTAGGCACAGCTTCACTGAGAACAATACTGATAGAGATGAGGCTCAGCTGAGGGAAAGTCCAGACACACCCTGTTCAATTCCTCATGCCAAACGGTAGCCAAGTTGGAAGACCCCAATCCTCAGGTGAATAAAGCCATCCATAAGAGGAGTGTTAAACAAAAAACTTTATGACTGAAAGCTCTTCAAACAGAAAGGGTGTATTGATCCATAAGCTAGAAGCAGGCCCTGGGGCATGCTGTCGGAGCCACTCGTGGCAGGGCTGGGTGGAGAAAATGAACATAGGCACCATCCTGGATCTGACGGGCGCTTTTATACATTCAGCTTGGGAAAGAAAGACGTGAGTTGTTTTGGAAGAATTTACATTGGCTATAAGTAAAAGAGGCAAGTTCTAGGATAGGTGCATGGTTCATAGGGAAAATGTGTCTGCACTTTTGGATTGGTTGTGGGCACAGTCCGCAAAGTTCATGCGTAAGCAAGATGTGGTGGCGTCTGGTGGCTGGCTGCTCGGTTATTCTCTCCAGAGATAATCACAGAAATATCCACCTGAGGTTAATTCAAAGTTTCAACATGCATTCAGGAATGTTAGCAGAGTCCTGTTGGTTTTGGCCTGCAGTTGTTCACTGATTAGCCTCTCTTGTTTTCTTCCTTCCACCCTCCAGCCTGCTGTAATTTAATTTAGGTCATCTCAGAATTTTTTCTTGTCAGGAGTAATGTGGGTCCCAGTCATTTTCTCCAAAAAGAAACATTCTCTTTTCTGCTTTAAGCAGAAGTGTAAGTATTTGCTACAGCGCTCCTTTCTAATGCCACATTCAACTGCCTTCTTCACTCTGTACAGAACTGGGTGTGATGAGCACTTCTTGGTGCAAACACAGGCACGCTGTCAGTGTCTGTGCCACACGTGGACAGTTTTGGTGGTTTTGCTTCCTGTGCTTCCCTAGGCTGACCAGACTTTCAGACTTATTCACCCCTGTATCTGCTCCAATGACATGCTGCTGCTATGAGGAATAAGACCTGCAGAGCTCCAGGAGAATTGGAGTCCAAGGCCAATCCTTGCCGGACATTTCCATTTGCCCCATCAAAGCCACAAAAGCAAATGCTCAGTCTCACCAGGCTGTGCCTCTACACATTACTTGCTGAGACTATTGGTTTTTGCAGGATTTCTATGTTTAGATCAGCATTTTTATATGCTTTTCAATACTAGCTTTTAGGAGATTCTTAAAAGATTATTATCATTATTTAATCTTGAACCTCTAGTAAAAACAAGAAGCGATCCCCTCCAGCATTATGTCTTTGACATAGTTTTCTTGTTTATAATTAATAGTAACTAGTAACTGATTTTTTAAAAATTTTAATTTTCTTAGCAAGTTAGGAATAGGGAAAAAGAGCTTTATCACATGATGAAAGGTATCTGCCAAAAACCTACACAAACATTATAGTTAAAGTTGAAATATTAGGAATATTTCCTTTAAAATAAAAAACAAGAAAGATTTATCACCATCTCCAATATTGTCTACCTCTGGTCCTAGCCAGTGTAATAACACAAACAAAATCTTAAAGTAATTATAACTATATCAGGAAGAAAGAACTTGTCAGTACTTGCAGATAATATATTGTAATTGACTGCCTAAAAAACCTATAAGAATCAATTTAAAAATTATTAATAAAAGAGGCCAGTGAACTAGCCAGGTACATGATCGAACCTGTAAGTGACCATGACCAGTTAGAAAACTGTTCATTCATAATAGAAAAAAATAATTGTATATATTTATAGTTTAAAATTACATATAAATTTTATATACAGGCATACCTTAGAGACCTTGTGGGTTTGTTTCCCCACCGCTGCAATAAACCTTGTGTCACAATAAATGGATTCGTAATCTTTTATTGGTGGAGGGTCTCATCTTCAATTTGTAAAAAACCAACATCTGTGAAGTACAATAAAGCAAAGTATGCTTGTAAATATACATTTTTTCATATATATACATATATATGAAATAAACCTAACAAAAATAGTGCAAAACTTATACAAAGACAACTTTGAAAACTTTTGTGAACTCTCCTTAATAAATGGAGAGCAGTACTGCATTCCTGAATGGGACTTAATACTGAAAAGATGTCAGTTCTCTCACAAGTACATAATCTGCACATTCAAATCAATGCCATTAAAAAAACCAAGCAAGATTTTTAAGTAATTTCAAATATTGACTATAAATTTTAATTAAAAAAGGAAATGGACAAGTATAACCAGTATATGATAATACAACAGAATAATTTCAGAAACAGGCATATAAATATAAGGAAGTTTAGGGCTATCTAACTGGGAAAAATAAGGTGAAATTTCTATCTCTGCTACATAGAAATAGACTTCAGATGAATTAAAGAAAAGAGAATGCAAGGAAGTTTTCTTGCTTGTAATTGATAGTAACTGTGTCCGTTAGTAGCACTGTCCTATAAGTGGAAGATTCTTATAATCCCACCAATCAGACAGGTCTCAACTCTCAAGGAAAAGCAAGAAAAGGGCAGAGAGCAGGAAAGAGTTGTCTTCTCTATAGCCAGGCAAAAATTAGCATAGAAAAGGAAAAGGTTCCCCTCACCCTCCACACCCTGCTACTGTAGTACAACGTGTATTTGTGTAGCCTCTTCACCAATAAATCTATGCCTGTGCAGTCTGCCACAGAATAGTAGCTCGTCAATGTTAGTTGAGTGAATAAACATAAATGAACAATCTCAACATGTCTGAATGTTTAAGTGAGTCAACAATAGAAATGGAAGCTCTATCTGAGACGTTTTCTTCCGAGAACCAGAGGTAATAAACAGCTTCTCACTTTCCCACCGCCTTTGAGCAAATATTCAAAGTGTAGACTCTCACTGGGTGGTATTGCATGAATTCCTATGAAAATTTATTAACTTTGTCAGCTGACCAGATTATTTTTCAATGCATACACATTCTTCCACATTCTATGTCAGCTGAGGTCAAGTCTTTTTTGCAGTTGGCCTGAGGGGAAAAATAAGAGAATATGCCAGGAACTTAGGGTAGGTGCCAGAAGGAAAAAAGACACCAGCACTGGCAGTCACCAGGAGAATTAGCTCCAATTCTCCTTGTTTGTTTATCAAATGTTCTGTTACAGGACCAGATTCCCTGCCATTCTATGAATGCATAGGGCAAGACTCAAAAGTTGTGTCATGGCTCATTGCGGAAACAGCAAGAATTCAGAATCAGGAGTCAAGCTGTTGTGATACCCATTAATGCATCCATAAACAAAGCAGCTGTTTATTTGTAGATTTATGTTCTAATATTTCACAACTGCCTGAAAGGGCTTTGTTCAATGATTGCAAAGAAATCTCCTCACCTCAGGTTGCTGAGCATGTTTTCTGTTAAATTCAGTCTCGACTACTGCTAATACTGTTGCCTCTAGTAGATTGAAGAAGCGGATGCTCGCTTTTTTCTTTTTTTTAATAGACTTAATTTTTAATAGAAAAGTTTTAGGTTTACAGAAAAATTGAGCAGATCGTGTAGAGAATTCCCATATATCCCCTCCTCTATGCACACAGTTTTCCTTATTAACACCTTGCATTAGTATGGTACATTTGCTACAATTGATAAATCAATACTGAAGTCCATAGTTTACATTAGCATTCAATCTTTGCATTATACAGTCCTATAGAATTTGACAAAGGCACATGTATCTGCCATGTGTAATAGAGTATCATGCAGAATAGTCCCATCAACCTTCATCCCTCCTCCTCTCTCCCCTTGATCAAGCCCCTGGAAACCTCTATTATATTTACTGTCTCCATAGACTTTTCCAGAATACAATAAAGCTGGAATCATACAATGTATACCATTTTCAGACTGTCTTCTTTCACTTAGCAATATGCATTTTAGGTTCCTCCATACCCTGGTATTGCCTGCTTGCTCATTTTTTTTTTTTTTTATCTTTGAGCAATATTCCATTGTATCCTTGTACTACATCTTGTGTATCCATTCATTCACCTATTGAGGGACACTGATGTTCACTTCTGGACTGATTTGAACAGTTTATAGAAAGAAATCAATGGGTTTTACATTTTCCATAAACTACTCTAAGGTTTTTTCTATGTGTTTATGAGATACAGGTTGGAGGGAAAATGAAGCTTATCCATTCTTCTAACACCAAGACAAAACCTCTTAAACATTTTAATTTATTTCCTTTCAGTCATTTTTGTTTATATATGCCCATTTAAAAATATTGAAGTCATACTACCAATATAATTTTCTACCTTGTGTTTCTTTACTTGATATTATGAAAACTTGTAGTGGATCATATAATACTCTGCCCAGACCCACTCTTCAAGGGGACAAGTGGCATACTCACCCAGCTGCTGGGAATCTCAGCTACTCCCTGTATCTTTTGTATTCCTCAGGTTCACTAGTGTTGATCTAAGAAAACATTGTTTATATTGCTATAAATTTGTGGGGCTTCCTGAATCTGAAACATGCATGTATATTTCATCAGTTCTGAAATTTTGTCAGTGATTATGTCTTCAAAAATTTCCTCTCCTCCATTCTCTCTCCTTTTCTTCTACTACTCCAATTAGACACATGTTAGACCTTCTCACCCTGTCCTCCATGCCCCTTAACCTGCTTTTCTTATTTTCTACCTCTTTGTTTCTCTAGTATACATTCTGAACAATTTCTTCAGGTCTATTTTCCTGTTCATGAATTTATTGCTTATATTAATTTTCTCTTTAAACCATCATTTGTGTTTTTATATCCATTTTTTTGTCTTTTATAAAAATTCTTTGTTTGCTTTTCATATGTGCCTGTTCACCTTTCATAATCACCTGTACTTTAAATTTTATTTACAACTCTTCTTTCTTTAAATATATGAAACATGCTTAATTTATATTTTGTACTCAATAATTCCCACATCTAAAATCTTTTCTGCTGCTTCTGTGGTTTTGTTGTTTTCTGCTGGTTTTTGCTCATAGTGCCTTGTCTTCTTAATGTTTTTTTTTATTTTGACTCTGAGCTCACATTCCTCAGAACTTTATTTATTAATGGGAAACTTTGAGGCTTGTGTTGTGATTGCATTTCTCCAAAGAGGATTCATGTTTGCTTCATACAAATATCTAGAATCATTAGCAACACAGAACTATTTTAAAATAAATTCTGACATAAAGTTATTTAGAATCATGCAGGTAGTATAAATTTGGGTTGCAAACTTAAATGAGTGTCAGCTTATGGTTAAGAATTCTCGAGAGAATAGGAATTGCAGGAAGTAGCTAGCACCAATCTCAGGGCTGGGGAATCAAAGAAAGAGGTTGTTAAAACTTAGAAACATAGAGGAGGGACCTTGTGGGGACTCAAACTTCTGTAGAAAGAATGTGTTCACCTGGTGCTTGTGTTGGGGACTGGAGAAGTTGCACATCATGATTCACTTGCTGCAAGCTTTGGAAAACCTGCAAACCAGTCACAGTTAATGCTGTAGGAAGGAACTGCAGCTGCCTGGTGAAGTGTTGCTGGGTTAATGTTCACAGAAACAGAAGGCAGAAAGGAAACTTAAACCAACTGGTTGGCTTTCTCCTTCAGTCTCCCAGACTCCTTCTAATACCCCCTACTACCAACAGAGCCTAATAGGGACCCAGGTGACAGTGCAGGAAAGGAGTTTGTGCAATCTAATTCCTGGCATCACAAAGCAAAATATAGACAGGCTTAAGAGTTTAGCAATTTAGTAATTTAGCAATTTAGGCACAAAAATGTTGGTCTTAGTTTATAAAAATTTTCCTTATCTATAAAAAAACTCAAGAAAAAAATTTTCTCCTTTATCCTATCATTGATAAGCAAGCATCCTTGCTATTTCTACCTGCAAGGCAGAGTGTTTTTCTAGTTTATTCATGCACTGGCTGTGTTGCCTTTTAGGGTCCCAGGTCCTTTCCTTGGTTTTTGCTTCCTGTTCACTCTGCCAACATATGATCATTGAAATGAAAGCTAGTCCTTGAATAAATCATTGATTATAGGATTGGTACACAAAAAGTACAAGATGAAATTGACACATTTAATTATATCAGAAACTAAGAAATTGCTCAGAAAAATATGGAAAGGTGTCATAGAGCAAAGGAACCAGAAGGAAGGAATTCCCACTACCCACATATGGTAAAATTTAGCATCATAAATAGTCATAGTGATAGGATATAATCCTTGAAAACAAATCATCCATAAATCCATACTGATATACAGATGCATGATAGATAGATAGATAGATAGATAGATAGATAGATAGATAGAAGATATAGATGATGATAGGTAGATGAATAAATAAACAGAGAGAGAGAGATTTAAAATTTTTCCTTATAATGGAATGTTCACAAATAAATACTGACTGCAGAAAGAATGATATAATTTGATAATCTCCATTTGGAAACACAATGGTAACAATTGTTTCAAGCAAGAATGATAAGTAGATACTTGAAACCAATAGACAAAAGTATGATGAGAAACAAGATATATATATAGTCTTAAAATATCTCACTAGAGATAGTTATCAATTCCAAAAGGAAAAATAATGACTTTCTAATGGAGAAACTTAGCAGATACCACCTTCAGCAAATAACTAATAACAAATGAAAAATTGATATCATATGCTTCTGCATATGTGCACTGAGGAAACAACATCACTTCCATAATGTTCTTGCCAAAAATGTATAAGCTAAATATATGAGAAAACATCTGACAAGCACAAATTGAGGGATTTTCTACAAAATAGCTGACATATGCTTTTCAGAAATGTCCAGACCATGGAAAGACTGTAGAACTGTTCTAGATTAAGGTAACTGTGAGACAAGAAAATAAATGCAGCCTGTAATCCTGGACTGAATACTGGATCAGAAGATTTTTCTTGTGCTTATTGTTGTTATAAAGGACATTATTGGGACAACAAGAAAAACTTGAATGAGGTCTATAGATTAAATCATAGTATTGTATTCATGTTAATTTTATGATTTTGATATGGAGAGAGACATAGGTGTAGATATAGAGAAGGGGAAGTGCGAATAAAGCACAGGTAGTAAAATGTAACCACATGAGTATATGGGAATCCGGGGAAAGAATATACTGCAGGATTCTTTGTGCCATTGTACTATTTTGGAACACTTTAATTAAGTTTATTGGGGTAACATTTCTTAGTAAGATTATTTAGGTTTCAGGTGTAGATTTCTATGATACATGATCAGCCTATTGCATTGTGTACCCACCACACAAAGTCAAATCATCTCTTGTCACCATATACAGTGATACTACAATGCATGCATCACCTTGGCAACCAGGGCCCAAATACACAGGTACCCAAAGGATTCTGGGAGGTTGCAAGGATTCTGGGGGTCACAGGAGGGAGAAGAACACACCAGGAGTCCCTGGAGGGCAGACTCTGTGAGGGGACCTGGGAGGAGATCTAGGGGAAGCTTCTGAATGGAGGAGAGTAGATGGTGGCTGGGAGTAGAAAGCTGCAGTCAGTAGGAGGTGGGCAAAGAGCCCAAGGAGGAGGTGGGTGGCCAGAGAGAGTGGGTAGCGCATCAGATGAGGGCAGACTCTGTGTCTGATGCTGTGCCCCTCCCCAGTGCAGATCTGTCGATGGCTGCAGGCCCTGTGGGCTTGTCAGTGACTGGAGAAAGAAGCATATGATTGTTAAATAAAAGATTCCTTTCTTTTCAGACCTTGCTTTTCAGGAAATATGTCCTATATAGTTTTAACATCTTAGTTTTTGTGCAGATTTTTGTTCTTGCATTATTTTCAGCTCTTGAATCTAAGTAGTAGTTGTAATAGTTAAACAGCTACTTTTGCCAGACATTTTGCTAACTAAATAAAAGATTCCTTTCTTTTCCACCAAAGTCTGCCTCCAGAGTTTTTGCTTGTTTGGCAGCAAGTGGTAGGACACCTACTGGCTGGGTTTGGTAATAATACTACAGTACTCATCAGCTTCAGAAGTTGTCAAATCTGGTACTCAGCACATTTTGACAAGAAAAAAATGTTTCAGCACTCGGTGCTTGCTTGCTTCTCATCCCACTTGCTAGAACTTGTGTGAGTCATGATGCCACCCTGCAAGAGAAAATACTTCATCCATCATTGCTTGCTTGCCACTCATTGGAACAAATTAATGATGAGTACTGCAGCACTCCTGTATTTGGACCCCTTCATCCTTTACTACCCCCCAGCCCTTTTTGTTGGGAACCATCCCGCCTGGTTTCAGGAACTGTAGCCCTGCTGATAGGCAGGAGGGCCCTAAGGCTTGAGCTAAGTGAGGAGGCCTTAGAAAAATAGGCCACTGAGGAGACAAAACCTGTCCTCCTGGCAGGGGCTGCACCCCTGCCTCCCTCACATCACCCTGTTTAGCCCTAGAGGGTGGCTGGTTAGTCAATGACAGGTAAGACCCCTGAGTGGCAGCCTAAGACACGCACAGCCACCTGGGCATCAGGGAAGAACTTGGGTGACATGGAGAAAGGGCAAAAAGAACCTTACCCCTCGGCTTTGATATGGCCAGAGTCCTCATTCTATCTGAAAGAAGTCTCCTTATCTCTTGGCAGCTCTGCCCTGCCCGCCTGGCTTAGACTTGAAACAATACTAAAGGCAGGTATAGCTCTAAACTGGATCAGGTGGTTCCCGGAGACAATTAGCCCTGGAAAAGGAATGCATTATATCCTATGAAACTTACTTTGCTAAGAATGCCCTCTAGTTAATGAGTACTGATGTTTGGGGTTGAGTATAGAATGTGATCAGTTTCCCAGGTTTCAGGGCTGAGTGGGGCGCCACCCTGTCCTGAGGCAAATCTCTTGTGTTCCTTCAATTGGTACGTATGTTCTCTATTTGTTTTCTGTCAACATAGCTTTTAGTCATTGATTGATGAGCTTTACATCCATGCTGTATATCCCTGCATATGTTTCTCAATAAAAGCCACTTCAAGAGAAGGACTCAGGGACATTCTCCACTAGAGGGAAGTGCCACCCGTTCCCCTGGCAGACTGAGAGAAAAGTGTCTGGGACGACTTATATTATTTCCCCATCCATGATGACCCAGAACATACCCTGCAGAACAGAGTCTGCCCTCCACCTCAGCTCCACCCAAACAGGGACCTTCAGGACCCATGCCACCTCACCCTTTCCTCTGGTAATCACCATACTGTTGTCTGTGTCTATGAGTTTCAGTTTTATATCCCATATATGAGTGAAATCATATGGTTCTTAGCTTTTTCTGACATATTTTGCTTAGGTTAACATTTTCAAGGTCCATCCATGTTGTCACAAATGGCAGTATTTCATCTTTTTTTATGGCTAAGTAGTATTCCATTTTATATATACACCACATCTTCTTTATCCAGTCATCTATCAAAGAATATTTTGATTTTCTCCATACCTTGACCACCATGAATAATGTTGTAAATGAACTTGGGAGTGCATATACCTTTGCGAATAAATGTTTTCAAGTTTCCAGGTAGATACCCAGAAGAGGGATTACTGGGTCACATGGTAATTCTTAATTTTTTGAGGAACTACCATACAGTTTTCTATAGTGGCTACACCAGTTTACATTCCCACCAGCAGTGAATAAGGGTTCCTTTTCTCCACATCCTCTCCAACACTTGTTATTGCTTGTCTTGTTTATAATAGTCATTCTAATAAGTGTGAGGTGGCCTCTCATTGTAGTTTTTATTGAATTTATTGGGGTGACAGTGGTTAATAAAATTATATAGATTGTAGGTATATAATTCACAATACATCATCTGTACATTGTATTGTGTGTTTACCACCCAAGTCAAGTCTCCTTCCATCACAATTTATCCCTCATTTACCCTCTTCTACCTCCCCCAACCCCCCTTCCCTCTGTCAATCACCATACTATTGTCTATGTCCATGAGTCTTTCTTTTTTTTCTTTGCTTAATTCTTTCACCCTTCTCACCCAGTACCCAACCCCCTCACCTATAACCGCTGTCAGTCTGGATTTGGAACTTTTTGTAAGTCCAACATTATTTTGAAATAAAAAATTAAGGAAATGAAAGCTGGTTTGGACAGAGCCCAGAACCAAGACTGAAATGAGGTCTTGAATAGTCTCCACTCTTGTCCATCTCCCAGACTGAGGCTGTGCTACAGTAGAGGGAGGCTAAGGACAGCCTGAATTTAGAGGAGGCAGAATCAATGGAGCTGGGAGTGATGCTGTGGACTGAGTGAGCTATGAAGCAAAGGACAATGACAACGGGTTGCAGGCAGATAGACCATTAATACCTGTCTCTCATCAACACCAACAAAATCATAAGGATATGCTGCTTACAAACAACAGATTAATGGCAGCTCTTAGAGAAACAATACTTTGTGCAGTAGTTTACAGGCTATCTGGTTTCTTATATTAACTACAGATTTTGGAAAAGAAAGAACAAATAAATCAGTTACAATTTAACTTAAACTCATTTGATTTATTAAGCCTTGTTGAAACTTTCCCAAAACATTGATTTAAATCCACTAGAACTGTGTTGTCTAATGTAGTAGTCATTAACCCTGTGATGTTATTCCAATTTAAATTATTAAAAATTAAATAAATTTAAAAGTCAGTTCCTTAGCTACACTAGCCACGTTTCAAGTGCTCAAATGCCACATGTGGTTAGTAGCTAATAGCTACAGTACTTGAACAGCATATGTATAGAACATTCTGGAATTCTGCAGAAAACATTGTATTTGGTATATCACTGTTCTAGAGCTGAAAGCATCATCATTGATGAAGTTAGCCATGATTTTTTTTAAATTGCCTATGACTCATAGAAAAATATCAGGCAAAACTTGAGAAATAACCTTCAATGAAGGTCAAATATTTCACTTTCTGTTGGATTTGATACCAGGAGAGGTCTTTGTGCCAAGTAGAAAAAAAAATCATCTAGAAGAAATAGGAGTATAAACAATGTTATAACGAGGTTGTTGTAAACATTGTTGAAAGGATTCTGATATTCCCATGTCCCCTGACTTCTTGGTTGATCCACATTCCGTCACCCTCCATTCCACCTCTGCACTGTGGAAAATATTATTCATGTTTCTTTCATTATACACAATGGTTTAGCAAGAAAGGCTTGACCAAGACAAACCTCCAATAATAAAGCCTAGAATATTATTCAAAGAAGTCTGGAGATTGATATAAACATCCAAATTAGGAGCAAAGGAGTTAGAGCTCTGAGTTATCCGAACTGCAAGGGCCTGTGAGATGTCTTTTAGGGTCCATGATCCTTTCATGAGAGAGCTTACTAGGGCTGATTGCTCAGTCCAACCTGAAGTTAACATACTCTGCAATCTCCAAAGGATGTCTTAAATACATTCAAATGGAATCCAGAAAAAAATGTTGAATTTGATACCATTTATGCAACACTTGAAAGCATGCAAAATTATACCATAGATTGTCTTTTAGTATAATATAAATAATAAAAATATAAATGTGTGTGGTAATAAACATCGACTTCAAATAGTGGTTACATTTAAGGAGGAAGGGAGGGGTAAAACATCAAGAAAGGAGACAAAGAAAGCTTCAGCTATCAGGCAAAAATTGAGAATATGATGTTCATATTTTCTTTTCAAAAATTTGATACAGTGATGTTTTATAGTTTCATAAAACTATCAGTGGGTACAGAAGGTATCAGATATGTTACCCTTGGAATGTTTCTGTTTGTTTTACATATTTCATAACAAAAATAACAAAAGTTTAATAAAATAAATTCTATTTCTCCCTCTCAGTATTTGTTTGATCTTGAGCTTCCTTTTTTTATTTTTGGTTTTTTGGTTGTGAACAAGAATAATATAATGCCTACTAGATAGGCTGTTGAGAAATGTCAGGAGACACTCAGAAACCACCCAAGACACCTGCATGGAGTCTGGAAGGAGATCTCAGGAGCAGCTAAGCACTGGGATGTGCCGTGGTCCAGACCAGCCAATCAGACAGGTGGCATACTATCATACTCTGTTCTAAAATGAGAAGCCAGAAATGACCCATTTTCCTTTGGACTAAAATGGACTGAAGGAATGAAGCTGGGTCCTGATGTTCCAGTTAAAACAGGAAGGAGGTTTGGATTTATAAGCGTCTCTGCTTCTTCTGGCTGGCCAGGCTTACTGTTTCCACATCTGTCCACAGGTCAGCAGATGCCAGATATGTGGATATAAGCTTACACAGTGGTTCTTGCACAGAGGCACTTCAAGAACACAGATTCAATACACCTGTAGCAACAGGCAGCCACCTGAGTAGACCAGACACAGAGAATGGCTGAGAGAAGAGAGGTCAGTTAGGAATGGCTCCTTCCCCTCCCTCATTCATCCACTCTGGTGTCCTCAGTCACTCAACTCACAGTCAAGCATCTTCTTTCTTTTTTTTAATTATATTTTATTGACTATTCTATTATAGATGTCCTGATTTTCCCTCTTTCCCCCCTCTACCCAGCACCCCCAGCTCCCTAGATAATCCCCCCACCACTGTTCATGTCCATGGATGATCCATATAAATTCTTAGGCTACACTATTTCCTATGCTGTACTTCACTTATGCTATACATCCTCATGGCTATTCTGTAATTATCTATTTGTACTTCTTAATACCCTCACTTCTTCACCCATTTCCCCACATCCCCCTCCCATGTGGCAAAAATCAAAATGCTCTCCACATCCATGATTCTGTCTCTGTTCTTCTTGTTTGTTTAGTTTTTTAGATTAAATTGTTGACAAGTATGTATTTTTGCCATTTTATTGTTCATAGTTTTTATCTTTTCTTAAATAAGTCCCTTTAACATTTCAAATAATAATGGTTTGGTGATGATGAACTCCTATAGTTTTTTCTTGTCTGGGAAGCTCTTTATCTGTCCTTTGATTCTAAATGATAACTTGCTGGGTAGAGCAATCTTAGCTGTATGTCCCTACTTTTCATAACTTTAAATATTTCTTGCCAATCTCTTCTGGCCTGCAAAATTTCTTTTGAGAAATCAGTTGACAGTCTTATGGGAACTCCCCTGGAGGTAACTAACTGCTTTTTTCTTGCTGCTTTTAAAATTCTCTATTTATCTTTAACCTTTGGCTTTTTAATTATGATGTGTCTTGGAGTGGTCCTCCTTCAGTTTATCTTGTTTGGGATTCTCTGTGCTTCCTAGACTTGCATGTCTCTTTCCTTCACCAAATTAAGAAAGTTTTCTTTCATTATTTTTTCAAATAGACTTCCAATTTCTTGCTCTTTCTCTTCTCCTTCTGGTACCCCAATGATGCAAATGTTGGGCCTCTTGAAGTTGTCCCAGAGGTTGCTTATACTATCTTCAATTTTTGGATTCTTTTTTGTTCTTCAGATTGGTTGTTTCTTTTCCTTATATCCCAAATCATTGATTTAATTCTCAGCTTTATTCACACTACTCTTGTTTCCCTGTAAATTATTCCTTATTCTAGTTAGTGTATCTTTCCTTTCTGACCGGATCTTTTTTATGCTGCTGAGGTCCTCACTAAGTTCCTTGAACATCCTTATAGCCAGTGTTTTGAACCCTGCATCTGATGTATTGCTTATCTCCATTTTGTTTAGCTCTTTTTCTGGAATTTTGATTTGTTCTTTCGTTTGGGCCATGATTCTTTCTTTCTTCATTTTGGAGCCTCCCTATGTTTGTCTCTATGTATTAGGTTGAGCTGCCATGACTCCCCATCTCGGTATTGTGGCCTAATGTAGTAGGTGTCCTCTAGCGTCCAGTGGCACAGCCTCCCCTATAACCTAAGCTGGATACTCAAGGTGTGCCCTTCATGTGGGCTGAGTACACCCTCCTCTTATAGTTGAGTCTTGGTTGCTGTTGGCAGGTCAATGGGAGAGATTTACCTAGGCCAGTCAGCTGCAAGGACTGGCTGTGACCACTGACCACCAATTTCTGCCCTCTGTGGAGGATCAACTATGCATGGGCAGGGTGGTGGTACTCCAATGTGGTCTGTGGCTGTCCACTGGGTGCACGGCCTTGGAGTTTCCCAGGTGGTGCAGGCCAAGGTTAGCCCTCACCTGTGTTTTTCCCAGGGCTATTCTGCCTGAGTGATAGAACCATTTGAGATGGCTGCTACTTGTGCTGGGCTTGCAGACTCTCAGGCAAAGCCAAGCTGTGAATCTAGGCTGGCTATTGCTAGGGCAGGGCCTTCTATGCCACCACCTTGACCAGAAGTCCAAGTGTCTTCTTTCTACCTCCAACACTTCTGACTATTATCTTCATTGACACCTCTCTTCTCTGCTCACCAGAGTCCTCATTACTAGGAAAACTCCTCTCTCCACCACTGCTTTACCACTGGCCTCCTAAGCCTGCCTCTCCTTTTCAGCCCTCAGCCCCACACATCACAGCACCCTAAAGCAGTACTGGAATCTTCCTAACTTCTCCCACCACCCACCCCCTCCACCCCTTCTCAAGGATGTAATCCACCAACTTTTCAGGCAGGGTCCTCATAAATTCTCTGCTTCCCAGAACTCTGAACTTAGCTCTCTTTATACCACATACTGTCTTCATATCCACTCCTATGATTTCAATTTTCCTTATGAGCCAGTGACTCCCAAATCTATACCCCCAATACAGATGTCTCCCCAGCATTCCAAGCCCATCTTTCCATACACTTCTAGATATGACTACTTGAACATTGTAGTTGCCTTGATTGCATTATGTTCAACAGTTACTTATTCCCTTTTTCTCTTCTATCCCAAGTATGGTATCTTGTATTTCCAAATATAACAAAAAAACCACTTGTGGCTCAGCCATTGAATCTTGACCCATCTTCTCCTTATTTTAATATCTAGTCAATGACCAAGTTCTGTTGATTCTGCCTCTGAAATAACTTTCTTACTAGCCTCTTCCATTGTAGCCCCATTTTCCTTCCAACTTCAGGAGCCATCATCCATTGCCTGACACACAGTGCAGTCATTCTATAATTTGCTCTCTGAGCACCCTGACTCTTGCCTAACATGTTTCCAAATGGTGGCTCCAAGGTTCGGTCAGTAAAACACAACACTGATCATATCACTCTCCTACCTTAAAGCCTGTTTCTATAAACAAGTCCAAACTCCTTAACAAAATCCTTTATCTAAAACCCATTGACCAAAAAGAATGGGTTATAGAGCCTATCTGCCAGGGATTAAATCCCAGCTCCCTCATTTGTTAACTGAGGGAACTTACCTTAAGGTCATGTAAGTCTGTGCCTCAGTTTCCTCATCTGTAAGTGTGCATAGTAATTGTACATATGAGACATGTTACTTGCCACTGTTAAATTTCTAGTCTCACTTCTCGTCATTCCTCCAAAAGCACCTATGTTCTAAATAGAATGATTACAGGTTCCCTGAAAACACCAAGCTCTCTCTGCTGACATAGTGCTATCCCTCTGCCTGGAATGCTTTCTTTCTCCCTTGTCAATCTGGGGAATGCTTATGTAGGCTTGAATATTACTTCCTCTGTGAAACCATCCATGATTTTACCTTTCTCCATTCTGGTACATCACCTATTACATATTATCATACCACCATAAAAATCACCTTCTTTGACTCTAGCCAATCCCCACTCCCACTGCCTGACAGAAAAGGACTATGACTATTTTTCATCTTTGTTTCTCCAGCATTTAACACAGAACCACATACATGGTAGGCGCTCATTAATTGCATGACTGACTTAAAAGTAAGGAACCTGAGCCTCAGAAACATGTACTAGTTAACCCACTCTTCTCAATGCTTCTCCAATTTCCCACATCATACCAGCGACACAGCTGGAAGGGATGAATGGCCATAAAAATGCATTGACTTATATAACTAGAACACAGATCTGTCAACAAACCCAAGATCTTTCTACTGCACTTGTCAAAACTGACAGTGTCTAATTCAAGAGAGCACACTGCTAATTATCACACCCTTGTAAGACCTCATTAAAAAGAGCAAACATATTTGAAAGCCCACCAAATAAAGAGAGTGGGAGTATCCCTCAATGGACAGTGGATTTCAATAAGTTTCTGAGAGACAGAAAACAGTACATAAGGAGTTATCAAGAGGTGAAACAGGGTAGAGGATACTATAGCCTACAGGACTCATGGAGATGGCTGCAGCTAAAGATAGAGACCTCTGCCTTAAACAGTCCCACGGAGGCTCCAAACTCAGAAATGCCAGAGAGGGGGAATAAGATGAAGAGCTGACACAAAGAGGTTAATGGAAAATCTGTCTATAGAACAGTTGTCCCCCAACTTACTTCCCACCTCCATCTTGTGGAGGACTCCTAGCTATCTGGTATGTCTAATCACTCTACCTACTCTAAACAAAGAACACAGTATTTTTCTCTTTTAAGAGTGGATCAAACTGCCCTGGCCAGTGGCTCAGGGCACACACTTAAGTTGTGGGTTCAATCCTTGTTCAGGACGCAAAAGAGAGGCAACTGATCAATGTTTCTCTCTCTCTCTCTCCTCCTCCCCCTCTCTCTCTCTCCCCCCCTCCCCCATCCTTCCCCCTTTCCTTCTCCCTTTGCTAGGAGATTTTCTTATTTCCAATCATTCTGATGATCTTTAAATGTCTTCTTGGAGTGTCCCTTTTATTCATAGTACCTTATTTTTGTTACATTGTCTCAATTCTTTCTGAGGATTCTTATTAGAGCTCTGCTGTCTCTGAATTATTCATTTCTTATTGTTTGTGTTAGACTTTATCTTTCACAGCTCATGCTTCCTTCAAAGTCTACTGAGTTTTTAGTCTTATTTAAGAATTAGGCAACAGAAAAAGGTGATTGGGAGGTCTGCGTGTAGGGGCAGAGCTTGTCCATTAGTAGTCTTTGCTTTAAGAGAGGGCAGTAAATTGGACCTTAACTAAGAGATTCCAGATGCCTTTAATGGCTACTCTAGTTTGTCCCAGTTTGTCTACTCTTTTTTTAATCCTCACTCGAGAATATGTTCATTAAAGCAAAACTATAGAGACCTCTAGAGAATAAAAATCAAGGAAAATGGTGGATTCAATAGATATAATACTAAATAAAGAAAAAATTAAGAGACATAGAGAATCCATCTGACTTATAGAAGTTCTAAGGGGGCAGTGAGTAGAGAAAACAGAGGGAGGAATTGTCTTTTAAATAGTATTCCAAAATCCCAGAGTTAAAAGATACAAGTCTTTTTTTAATTGAATTTATTGGGGTAACATTGGTTAATAAAATTCTATAGGTTTCAGGTGTACAATTCTATAATACATCAGACAGATACAAAAGTTTAGATTAAAGGATCAACCAACTGCACTGCACAAAAGGAGAGGGGAGAGAAAATATGAAATTTTATGAAATTTCAAGACACAAGGATAATGAAAAAAAATTCTATAAAGCTTCCATAAGGGGAAAATAAAATTGTCTACAGGGAAACAGGAACCAGACTGGTATTAGACACTGCATCACAAATAATAGCTTCTAGAAAACACTAGAACAAAGCTTTCAAATTTCTGAGAAAAAAAATTAGTTTCACCATAGAGTTACATACCTTGCCAAACTATCAATCAAGTATAAAATTAAGACAAACATGTTTTTGAACCTTAAAGGAAAAAAAATTTACTACTTTTACTAAATATATGTGAAGATCTACCTAGCAAAATGAAAGAGTAAAACAAAACAGGAGAAGACACAGAATCCTGGAAAAAGCAGATTCAACCCAAGAGGTTAATGTTCCAGGATAAAAGCTATCCAGCACAGTGAGAAAGACAACAGAGGCCTCTGGAGAATAAAAGTCAAGGAAATGATTGATTCAATAGATACAAAACTATTCTCGGTTAATTAGAAATTAGGCCCTGGGTGGTGTGGGTCAGTGGATTGAGCACTGACCTGCGAACTGAGAGGTCGCTGGTTCGATTCCCAATCAGGGCGCATGCAGGCCAGGTCCCCATTTTGGGGTGTGCAAGAGGCAACCATTTGATTTATGCATTGATGCATAATGTGCATTGATGTTTCTCCCTCTAAAAATAAGTAAATAAATAAATAAATAAGCAAAAATTTGTTTTTAAAAAAAGAACATAGCTTGTCATTCAGGCAGACAATGCAAAAAGATTTTTAAAAAAAAAGGGATTTTAAAATTCCAGGAAAAATTTAAAATGGACCAAAAATGCAATGCAATCAGAATGCTCTAGTTTGATGTCATGAAAATATTTACATATCCATAATATACCATTTTGTATTATTGATTTTTAACTTTTGGATCAACAGATAGGCAAAGCATGAAATTTCATTATGAGAGACTCGAGAAGGCTGGCTTGGTGCCCACTGGCAGCAGCACCAGATGGATATTGAAATGGCCAGTTGGATCCCTCAAGAAGAGCGGGGGAAACCATAAGCAGGGATCTCCAGCTTACAGCACCACAGCCCAAAATGTACACAGATAACAGCCAGCTGCGAAAAGCAGCAGGGTTACTCTCTGCCAGAGATGGGTGGCAGGAGACACAAAGAGCCTTTTAAAGGGTCAACACATAAATTTTTGTTTGCAGCCTTTTACCCTGGTCTCCGGCAAAGATGGGGACAGAGTGAGCTAGAGATGCCTGAAGAGAGATTGGGAAATGAGGCTTTTGGGAGAGAGCTGAGAGAGTAGCCAGTGGGATCCCAGTGCTGACTCATCCCCAATACAGCAATGGCCATCTTGCTCAGGAAGACCACTCCCCTGAGTGGCAACAGCGTGAGAGGACAACAATAGCCCCACCCCCAGGAGGGACACAGCCCAGGCCCAGTAGTGCTAAAGACTGCTGAGTACAGAGTGCCAGCCACAGAGAGTAGATCTCTGGCTACAGGGGGCGCAGAGTGGTCTAGAGACACTTGAGGAGAGACTGGAGATGGAGGCTTTGGGGAGAGAACGGAGAGAGTAGCTGGCAGTATCCTGGTGCTGACTCCTCCCATATATGGCAGCAGCCATCTGCTCAGGCAGTCCACTCTCCTGAGCAGCAAGAGCATAAGAGGACCCCATAACCCCACCACCAGGAAGGACTCTGCCCCACCCTGTGGTGCCTAAGTCTGACTGCTGAGTGCAGAATGACTAGATTAACAACTGAAGGAGAGGGCTATAGACAATAGATTCCTGGAAGTCTTGAACAGACTGCCTAAGGACAGACAGGGTCAACATCTGACATCACCATAGGCAGATCCAGAAAGAAAAAACAGCTATCTCCTATCATAGAAGTGCACACCACAAAGTCAGCAAATCAAGACAGATCAATTTAAGAAGCAGAAGCAAAAAAGAAGAGTCTCACAAATCATGGGAAAACAAACACTGCCCGCCCCAGTTGAAGGGAAAGGAGGAATCCCCAGAGAGAGAACTAAATGAAACAGAGGCAAGTAAATTATCAGATACTGAATTCAAAACAGTTCTAAGGAAGCTCGATGAGCTCAGTGAGCTCAGAGAGAATTATTACAAAACCACAGGGAAATTTCGAGGAACTTACTGCAAACTATATCAGGAAAAGGATATAGAAACTATCAACAAGAGGCAAGAGGAAATGAAGAATATAATTTATGAACTGAAGGACACAGTAGAAGGAATCAAATGCAGGCTAGATGAAGCAGAGGAATGAATCAGCGAGCTGGAGGATAAGGTAGAAAAAAGCTCCCAGAAAGAGCAAGAAAATGAAAAAAGACTCAGAAAGAATGAAGAAGCATTGAGGGAAATGCAGGACAATCTGAAACGTAATAATATCCCTATAATAGGGATACCAGAAGGAGGAGAAGGGGAGCAAGGGACAGAGAACCTGTGTGAAAAACTAATGATGGAAAACTTCCCTAATTTGAGGAGAGAAAAAGTCATAGAAGTCCAGGAAGCACAGAGGATCCCATTCAAGAGAAACCCAACGAGGCCCACTCCAAGGCACATCATCATTAAAATGGCAAATATCAAAGACAGAGAATCCTAAAGGAAGCAAGGGAGAAACAGGTAGTAAGATATAGGGGAGCCCCAATAAGGCCAGCAGCTGACTTCTCAACAGAAACACTACAAGCCAGAAGGGAATGGCAAGAAATATTGCAAGTAATGAAAAGCAAAGGCCTGCAACCAAGACTGCTCTACCCAGCAAGGCTATCAATTAAAATGGAAGGTGAAATAAGGAGTTTCCCAGACAAAAGAAGACTAAAAGAATACACCTCCACCAAATCAGCATTGCAAGATATGCTAAAGGGACCACTTTAAGAAGATGAAGAAAAAGAGTCTATGAATACCCAGTTCCTTTCACAGTCACCAATACTTGATATTACCAATATTTTTAATACTTATTAATCTGATTGTGACAATTATGTGTTATTTTAGTTGTTACTTTATTATTTGTTGAAACTAAACCTGTTTTTGTATATTTCTTGCCTGTTTCTATTATTTTCAAAGAAGCTTTAAATGACTTTTTGGTATTCTTTATCCATTTTTTGATTAAATGTTTGTAGAACTTTTCCCTAAAAAAAAAAACAAAAAAACTATTAACCCTTGTTCAGATGTGTTGTAAATACTTTCCTATTCTATTACTTGTCCTTTAACATATATATATATATATATATATATATATATATAAAAATATATATATATATAAAACACTATATAGTCTTAAATGTTTAATATAGTCATATTGTCTGTCAATATTTTACTTTATAGCTTCTGGGAGTGAATACGTTACTTCAGGGTAAGAAAAATATTATTTTGTATTTTCTCCTAAAACTCCTTAGATTTTACACATTGATTTTTAACTCACCTGAATATATTTTGTATAATGTGTGAAATAAGGCTCTATTTTAGTTTTATTTCAAGTAATAATGGTTCATGCACCTTATTTGTTGAATAAGCCTTATTTTCCCCATTGATTTGAAATATCAATTTAATCATATATTACATTGTTAGACAGATATATACATTTGTTTCTAGAATGCCCATTTTATTTCATTGATCTACTTGATTATTTCTGTGCTGGTATCATGTTATTTTAATTGCTAAGACTTTACCATTGATTTAATTTTTTAATATTTTGCAATGCATTTTGGCATTTAAAAAAATAAATAAAATCAATCGGCATTAAAAAAAAGAAAAAGAAAGAAGGAACTCCTATGTTTTGCAACAACATGGATGGAACTGGAGAATATTATGCTAAGTGAAATGAGCCAGTTGGTGAAAGGAAAATCCTGTATGATCTCACCTATAAGTGGAATCTATTCAACAAAATAAACTAAAGAACAAAATAAACCACAGCCATGGAAACATGGAGCGGATTGAAAGTGACCAGCAGGGATGGGGAAGGAGGACAATGATGGAAATTAGGGGAAGGGACTAGACAAAGAACATGTATGAAAGAACATGTATGAATGACCCATGGACATGGACAACAGAGTGGGAACTGACTGTGGGAGCGGGGGTGGGAAGTTTGATGGGTGGAGAAGGGCAAAGGGGAAAAAACTGAGACAACTGTAATAGAATAAACATGATTTTGAGAAAAAAATAAAAGATATACAGCACAAAACCTGCAAATTATTCAAAGTCTTGAGAAGGAAGTGAGAGTGCATGACAGGTATTACTACTTGTAGCAACATTGACGAGACAGTAAGTATAAATGAGAAAGAGCAATAAAAAGTCATAAATTTGGTTAAATCTTAAAAATACTAAAACCTTAAAATGGTAAAAGATGGGTAAATTTGAATGAGGCACAAACAAGTACAACCATCTTAGTTTCACAGATAAAGGAGCAAAGTTCCTATCTGTTTTGTGTGTACAAGGGTATGATTGCTTGCTTCTTCAAAACCTGAAGACTATAGAATAGGTGACTCAAGTTCATGTCTGACATTTGAAAGGTACAAAAAAAATAGCTCACAAAGCATTTTAATTAAAGGATATCAGCAGATATCAGATTTTAATCTGATATTATATATTTAACATCAGATTAAAAATATAAAATGTAATATAACTAATTGCCAGAAAACCTCCTGCCAAGTTTTTCAGAAACACATATAATGTCACTTAAGCAGTTATGGAGAAGAATTAAATCAAAGCCAGAGAGCTCCAAGTGCCAGTTTATATGAGAAAATTGTCATTTCCAGATCTAGAATGGTATTTGACACATGGTATGAAATATGTCATCTTCACTGCAAGCACTTTCTTATGCATATGGTCCCTCCAGCTAGAGGAACCTATCCACAGCCTATTTTATCAATAGGGAAGACACCCAGACTGACAATGATCTTGCATTAAATAGAATCAACTTATATTTGATCAAGAAAGAGATATATATTTTATAGATATTATTTTTCCCTTAAGCCATTACTGTAAAAAACAAAAAAAAAATAAAAAAACAAAACTGTGTACTGATGATATTGAATAGGTCTATGCCTCCGTGCAACACATTAATTGTATTATAACAAGAATTGAAGAATTTCATTAAATATAAGGGATTTCCTATGGATTCTATGAGTCTCACCAGGCTAACTTTAAACAAAAATCCTTTTTTCAATTAAAAATGGTTTATAATTTTCATATCTTTTTTGATGCATAGCATTGGAAGTTTTGTTAGTCAATATGATTTAATGATGTAACTTTCAAAAGGAAGTACTGGCACAAATTCCTTGATTATGTCTGAGTGTTTCAATAAAGTAAAATTATATTTAGTAAAAAACAAAAACCAAAACAAAATAGTCATGGAGATATAAAGTGAAGTAGAAGGAATATAATCAATAACATTGCCATAACTATGCATGGGGCCAGCTGGGTGCTGAAAATACATGAGTGTCAAGCCACTGAGCTGTACACCTGAGACCAATACAAAATAAAATTGAAAATAAACATTGGTTGCCTCTGGTGAGGAGAAAGTTGTCCGGAGACCCCATTTTTGGATATATTTATTATTCTCCCCTTTTTATAACACCTATGTTGAGATATAATTTATATACCATAATGGTCTTCCATTTAAAGTGTACAATTCACCCTAACTGGTGTAGCTCAATTGGTTGGGCATCATCCCACAAAGCTAAGGGTCACAGATTAAATTCGCAATCACAGCACATGCCTGGGTTGCGGGTTTGGTCCCTGGTAGGGACACAAACGAGAGGCAACTGACTGATGTTTCTGCCTCCCTTCCCCTCGCTCTAAAAACAAATAAATAAAATATTTTTAAAAATAAAAATAAAGTGCACAATTTAATGGCTTTTAGTATATTTACAGAGTTGTGCAACCATCACTAAATCTAATTTTAGATCATTTTCATTATCCCAAAAAGAAACTTGTACTGCTGTTTTTAAAAAATCCTTGTAGAAGTATTTCACTTGCTAAACCATAATAAAATAAAATAAGACACTAAATTTAAAAAAGAAACAAAGCAACAGTTAAGAGTGGTTTCCTCATGGAAACAGGACTTGGAGTGGGTGGTAACAGCATGAGATGCAGGAGCCTTTCATTGTCAGCCAGAATTTCTGTAGCATTGTCTGCTTTTTTATTTATTTATATTTAATATGTCTATTGATCTCAGGGAGAGAGAAAGGGGGAGAGAGAGAGAGACATTGATGTGAGAAACATCGATTAGCTGCCTTCCATACGCATGTGTAGCCCCACCAAGGATTGAACCAGCAACCTAGGTATGTGCCCTGCCTTGGAATCAAACACCTAACCTTTTGGTGTATAGGATGATGCTCCAATCCACTGAGCCAAACCGGCCAGGGCTGTCTGCTTTTTTATTTTAACATATGCACATACTGATTTTGCCTTTTTCTTTCAAAGCTATAGCAATTCCTTCAGAACAAACTTACTGGAGAGTGAGAGGTTAAATTGAGACATTTGTAAAAGCCCTTCAGAAGTCCTTGAAAGTGAGAACTGCCTTCAGGCACCACAGCTGACTTAGGTAGGAAGGGACAGCAGGAGTGAGTGATTTGGGGACTGTGGTTGGGCAGCCTGGCACCTGCAGGACAGTGGCCTCAAACTGGAAGACTGAGCTGTCCCCACAATAGAGGCCCCTTTTGGCGATCCCTGAGGCACTGGGCCTGGGTTAGTCAGTCTTCAGTGAGGAGGAAGTGGAGCCACAGAGCACCCGAAGGTCTCGCTCGTGTCCGCCATCGGAGACCCCAAATAATGCTCGTAATGCACGAAGGTGAGCGACCACGACCCAGGAGGAAAGAGAAACGTGGCACTGTCATCTCAGCCACAATCTTCTCTTCTCAAAGAGCAGTTTTCACTCCCCTAGAGACTAGGTCCTTTATAAGTTTTGCATTTTTCTTCACTTTGCAAAAAAATGACCCCAAGTTGGACTGACATTTTTTTTAATGCTAAAACACAGTGCAGGCCACATTAGCGGGGTTCTTGCCTCTGCCTTAAGCTCTGTTTCTCATCTGGCTGCCGAAAGAAATGGCTGTTCCTCTGCCAGCAAACTGTCTCTGGGAAAAAAGGAATGGAAAATGTGAGGACATTTCCTTCCAAAATCCCAAAGAATCCTCTCTTCAGCATAACCAATGAGAATTTGCTGCACAACAAACCACACCAGAGGAAAAGAAAGATGGGGTCACAATTCCTCAGTGCCTGATGGCTTCTGAATTTACAGCAAAATCTCTCTTCCTAGACCCCAAAGTTGTTGCCATGAAGGAAGAACACTTCCTAAACAGAAATGAAGAAGGGAATCTCACGGGCGAGGACTCCTCTGCAGGGTCTGAGGGGGAGAGAGGACTAGACACCCTGGAAACTGTGAGGAATTTGAAGATGTGAACTTGAGACTGGAAGTGGTAAACTGTTCTCATCTTCTAGACCATGACCAAACCTGCCCAGCCACTACAGTTTCTTACTTGTCCCTACTTTCCCCTGTTCCCAGGCTGTCAGAGTTGCAGTCTTTGGGCACGCACTGGGGCTACAATGCATATGTCCCAGCAAAGCTTATCTCATTAATTTTTTTTTTAACCAGGACACCTGGGTTATAACCTGGCTATAAGACTGGGGCCCAGGACAGCGAAGTAGGAGAGCTTACTGAGAGGGAAGCCCTGGTGAGGAGATGTGGGTCTCGGGTTTGGGATATAGTAAACAAATAGCAAGAAGAAAAATGGAACTTCAGTGATGCAGTGCATTAAATAAGTGATAGGGGAAAAAAGAAAAAAGTAAAATGACATGACTTATAGCTTATTTGGAAATAGGGTCATTGTAAACGTAATTAGTTAAAACGAGGTCATACTGGAATAGGATGGGCCTCTAATCTAATATTGTTTAAATCCTTATAAAAAGGGAGAATTTGGACACAGAGATATATGTACAGGAAGAACACCACATAAAGATTGGCGTCACCCTGCCATGCGCCAAGGAACCACGAGAAGCTGGAGGGAGGGGGGATCTGGGACAGCTCCTTCCCCAGCACCTCCACCGGGAGCACAGCCCCGCTGACCCCTTGCTCTCAGGCTTCTGGCCTGCAGAACTGTGAGAAAGTTTTGTTTAAGCCACTGAGTTTGTGGTGCTTTGTTACAGCAGCCCTAGTAAACTAATAAGTGCATATTGCTCTATTATTGTATTTCCACTTTACAATGAGAAAACCAAAATGTAAGATCTCAAGGTCACACAGCAAATAGCTGAGCTAGAATTGGAACCCAATCAAAGCCTTGACCTTAACCTCTATGTTATGACAGTAGAGGTACTTAACGTCAGAGGATGGTCTAAGACCAAGTGAGATAATTCATGTAAACATTTACATAGTTCTGTGACTAGCACATAATAAGCGCTCAACAAATGTAACTTCTTTTGCTTATTATGCTTGCTCTATGTTCAGATGCACTTAATACTCCTCATAAGTTCTTCACTTTAGGTATCATTATCCCCATATTATAAAGAAACTAAGACTCAGAATTCGTGTCTTGACTGGGATTTCGAAACCAGTTCTGTCTTGCTCGAAAACCCATACTAAACAATTTCTATTTTTTAATTATCAATCCCCATCTAATTCTATTCCAGAAAAGAATCTTAATAAGTTTTTGTTGGAAAAATTCCAGTCAAATTCACTGCCTAAATCTTGATAATTCTTTTGGAGAATTATAATGAGACAGGCTAAGATGGCTCCACCCCTGAGATAAATGGGTCTGGCAGTGCCCGAAGCTGCTTGAGTCTCTGCAGGTCTAAGTAATATTTTATGTGGATTAAAAGAAAACCAGAGCTGGCCAGAGGGCCATACCAGAGGACAGAAACTAAAACCCATTATGCCACTAAAAATAAACTGTCAGAATTGAGTAAGAAATAAATCCTTCCATTCTAGGGCTTGGTGAAAAGTTCTTAAATAAGGCCCAAAAAGGCACAAACAATAAAGAATAAAGGAAAAGATTAATAACTTTGACTCGACTTAAGTTTTAAAACCTATTTAAGCAGAGTAAATAGTAACAAAGAGAAAAGCCAAGGAGATGTATTTGCAATGAGTATACCCAATAAAAAAACGGATATCCAGAAAACATTTTAAAAACTTCTAAAAAATTAGTTAAAAAAATAAAAAAAGATAAACAATCTATTAGGGAAAGCTGGGCCAGACTTTGAGGTCTCAGTCAGGACTCTAAGATACAAGAAGGTTTGCATTTTAGTTGTTACCCAAGAAATGTGTGGCATTACCCAAGTGGTGAGTGTATACCTTTCAACCCAGCTACAGAAGCTCCTAAGTGTGCCCAGGAGACATGAACCATAACGGTCTCTGCAGTATTATATGTAACAGTGAAAAATGGAAGCAACCTAGGTGAATAAATAACTGGTGAGATATTCATAAAAATGAGCTAGCACTAGTAGTATCAATGTGGATAAATCTCATAACACATAATATTAAGTGAGGTAAACAAATTGTAGAAGGATACATGTGGCATTATGTCATTTCTATATAGTTTATAAACATATAAAATAGTTCTATGTAATGTTTAGAGCTAAAAAGTGTATATAATAAATCTATGAACAGATGTGGAGGCATGATAAACTCCAATCTCAGAACTAGAGAGGGGGCAGGTAATGAGATACAGAGGACACAGGAAGTTTCTAATGTGTTTTCTTAATTTCTTAAGCTAGATGATGCACATATGAGTGCCCATTAAATTATTCTCTAAACTTTTAGTAACTATGATGTATTTCACAAAGTGTAATAGAAAAATTATTTCTAGTAAGAATCCCAGGGGAGTAAAATCATCCAGATGGCCAAGTAAGTCGCATGCTTGTATCCCCCACTCAACAATAATTGGACATCCATCCATAGACAAAGGTGCCTTTGTGGGAGATGTGAGATCCAGCCTCATATGCCAAAGGACCCAAGGAGAGGCTCATCTACCTGTGTGCTGTGTAGTAGACATACAGACCTCAGTCTTTGCTGTGGATCTACAACAACTTGGTGAAATGGCTTGAGCCCTTCTAGCTACAGTCCAGGAGTTCCTGGAGAACACTGTGTTAGATAATTACCCAGAAATGAGAGAGCTTTTTCACAAGTGCAGGAGTCCCATGGAGAAGTTCCAACACACTGTTGGAGAAAAGAAATACATGAATTCGGACACATTGAAAAATTAGTAAAGTGTGGAAGAGGCGATTGCTACTTCAAATGTGAGGACAACAACACAAGACTTCAAAGAATATGAAAAATCAAGGAAACATGACACCACCAAAGGATCACAATAACCTTCCAGTAACCAATGCCAAAGACATGAAAATCTGCAACTTACTCACTAAAGATTTTTAAATATCTGTTTTAAGAAAGCACAAATGAAATTCAACTAAATACAGTTAACAATATACAAATTGAGAAATTTAACAAAAAGAAATTATTAAAAAAACAAATTCTGGAGCTGATGAACATGATAAATTAATTTTTTTAAAAATGCAATAGAGCTCATCAACATCAGAATAGATCAAGCAAAAGAAAAGATCTGTAAATTAGAAGACAGGAACTTTGAAAACCAACAACAACAATAACAAAAGAATTTATAAATCTTTGGAGTCCCAGAAGAAGAAGAGAGGAAGAAAGAAGTGTAAAACTTATTTTTAAAAATAATAACTGGGCACTTTTCAAATCTGAAGAGAGATTTGGACATTCATGTTCATGAAGTTGATAAGTCCCCAAATAAATTCAACATAAAGACATATTCTCCAAAACCCATTATAATAAAACTGTGAAAAAATCAAAGACAGATATAATCCTAAAAATACAAGAGAAAAGAAGGTTGTAAGTTACAAGGGAATGCCCCATATGGCTATCAGCCAATTTCTCAGCAGAAACCCAAGAGAGAGAAAATATATTCAAAGTGCTAACCAAGAAAAAATTGCCAACCAAGAATACTTTATCTGACAAAGTTCTCTTTCAGAAATGCAGAGATAAAACTTTCCCAGACAAGCAAAAGCTGAGGGAATTCATCACCACAAAACCAGCCTTCAAGTAATGCAAAAGAGTTCTTCAAGCTGAAATGAAAGGGTGCAAATTAGTAACACGAAGATGTTCTCCAGCATAGATCATATGATAGGTCACAAAACAAGTCTTTGCAAATTTAAGATTGAAATCGTTCCAAGTGTGGTATGTGGATGGAAAAGTCTGGCCACAACAGCATGAAACTAGAAATCAGTAACAGGAGAAAAAGTAGAAAATTCACAAATATGTGGAAATTAAACAATATACTCTTGAACAACCAATAGATCAAAGAGCAATAAAAAGAAAAATTAAAAATATCTTGAAACAAATGGAAACAGCATAGCAGAATTTACAAGATGCAGCAAAAGTACAGGGCACATACGAAAGGCAACTGATCAATGTTTCTCTCCCCTTTCTCCCTCCTTTCCCCTCTCTCTAAAAATAAATAAATAAAACCTAAAAAAAAGAATGATCAAATAAACATGAATAATTTAACTTTACACCTCAAGGAACTAGAAATGAGAGAACAAACTAAGCCCAAAGTTAGTAAAAGGAAGGAAATAACAAAAATCAGAGCAGAAATAAATGAAAGAGATACCAGAAAAGCAACAGAAAAGATCAGCAGAAATAGAAGCTGATTTTTTTGAGGAGATAAACAAAACTGACAGACCCTTAACAAGACTAAGAAAAAAAGGGATAACTCAAATAAAATCAGAAATGAAAGAGGAGACATTACAACTGATACCACAGAAATACAAAGGATCATAAGAAACTACTATGAACAATTATACACCAACAAATTGGACAACCTAGAAGAAATGATTAAGTTCCTAGTAATACATTCTACCAAGACTGAATTATGAAAAACTAGAGAATATGAATAGACCAACCATGACTAAGGAGATTGCTTATAGCAATAATAAAAAATCTCTCAATGAAGAAAATCCCAGGACCAGATGGTTTGCTTTGAATTTTACTAAACATTTAAAAAAATAAATGCAAAATTTTTTAATGAAATTATAAAACTAGAATATGGAATCCAAAAACTCATTAAAAAGATTCAAGTGGCATATAACCTTGGAATGCAAGCATGGTTTAACATATAATAATTGATAAATGTGATACAACAGGATAATGGAAAAAAATTAAATAAAATTTTTTAAATTAAATGTGATAACACCACATGATAAAAACTCTCAACAAATCAGGTAGGTAAAGAAAATATCTCAACATAATAAAAGGTCAGCCTACATTATTGAGATATAATTGACATATAACATTGAGTAAGTTTAAGGTGTAAAACGTGATGGTTTGATACATTCATGTATTGCTAAATGTTTACCACAGGAGAAAAAGTGGAAAATTCACAAATATGTGGAAGGAAGCACGAGCGAGTAGAAGGGGCGAAGCTAACGCTGACTCATTACATGATGGTGGCTGATCATCAGGCATGGCCACTCCCCAAGTTCTCTACTGTGTATGTTTGAATTATACAATTATGCAATTTTTTAATTTCCTTTTTCACTTCATGACTCCACTCAAATTCCCCATTCATTCTCTCCCACTGTATGATCTTACACCCTAGTGGTCCAATATTTCCAGTTCTTTCCATCACATTAGAAAGATTATTTTGATGTCCTGGGCAGCCAAGTTTAGTGCTTGCATTCTTACCCTCATGATAATCCTAATGCTGACTGGTATATTTTACAAGACTGTATAAACCATGCTAACCTTCAGTGGGTTAAAATATGCAAGGACAAAATGTGGGCCTCCCATTTTCTGTTTCCAAGGACTGGCTTTTGGAATTTGTTGTTGTTGTTTTTGTTGTTGTACTATGAGGGGGGTGTTGAGGGGAAAGGGGGTTGTTGTTGGGGTTTGTTGATTGTTTGGTTGGTGCTCAGTGTTATCCTCAATTCATCTACTTATTTTTAAATTCAAATATATGTTGTATTATCAGTGTTCTCTCATTCTTTTTTATAGTATGCTATTCTTTCATTGTGGCTCCTACCTTTTCTTTTCATCTCTTTAACCATGTAAACATTCCTGTATTTATAGTCTTTTTCAGATTGTTTTTCTATGACCTCAAGTTCACAGTTATTGACTCTCCTGTTTATTGTGACTGCAAATTCTTGTTCATGGCGGATCTTTCCACCAGGTGTTTCATATTTCTTACTGAAAACTCATCTTCCACCAAGCTTAATTTTTCAATGGAAATCTCCAACAACCAGAGTGATTTTCCGTCTGCTTCTGAATGTATCCTAACAGTAACATTACTAGGACCACTTATGATGTGCATCTCTTAGTTCAGGGTGCCCGCAGCTGATGGGCAGTATACATTCAGCCTCCAAAACCTCTCAAAGTATAAGCTTAGGATTTCACTTTTTAAACTCCCCCCCCCACCCCCGCCCCAGAACCCAGATGGAGGCAAACACCCTTGGCATCTTCTTGATTCAAAGACTGACTTTTTTTTTTTCCTAGTCCTCCTTCCATGGAGAGTTCAGCCCTGCAATTGCCCACCTTTTCACTTTCTTGTTTAGGCCCCTATAGCACTGGCCCGGGGCCTTAATTCTCATCTCTGCTGGGCCCTATCCCAGCCTAATAAGAGCACAGACAGACACACCCACAGCCCTGGCTTGCTGCAGTGCCACTCATCACTTCCGGCTGTTTTTCCACTCCCTCTTCAGTTCCAGCAGCTAGATTAATTTGGTTTTCATTTAATTCTGCATTTCTATGTATTTGTTCTAAAGAAGAGTTCTAAATTATTCCACTCCTTTCAAGCTCCCATTTTCCTTCACAGAGACCCTTGAAACCAACTGGGCCTTAAAACTTCTTACAGAAGCCAGAAGCAGATGCATCTGGGGTCTAGGGTAAATCCTACCTGCAGAAAGTATCTCCAGAATTTGGTCAGAATCTTTTTAAGAAGAAGGGACTGGGCTTGTCTGATTACTAACTGCATAATATATAACTGCATAACCACCTTTCTGTTCTTGTGCTGGGATGAAATCGGAATGCTTCTTCCCTGCCAATTTCAGTGGGTGAGATCATCCTCACAAAGTCCTTGGGGAGATATTAAGTCAGGAATCTTTTACAAAGAAATGCATGTGGCGTGTGAGACTTGATGGATTGTCTCTTTGAGAAACAGACCCAATGGGGTCTCTACGGTGGTGGTGTTGTTATTGTCATTGCTTTGGGAAGAAGGTGTCCCAGGTTTTTGTTTTTATTTTTTTAAAGAAAAAGAGCAATAAGCCTGAGAGCATGGCACTTTATTGAGAGAACACATACCTTCAGGAGTCAGCAGGCTGAAGGGTCGCAGCTGAGCACTCTGACAGTGTTTCAAATTCTCTTTCAAACAGTGTTGGTGTGGGAAGGCAAAGGAAAGTCAGCAAGTATCTCGGGAAAGGAGAGACATGGAAAACAGAGCCCAGATTTTAAAGTTCATGACAGAGACCACACTTTACAAGCATTCCAGGTGCTGGCTTTCTTCTACATAGAGAGTCCCGTGGGCACCACACTATGCACATAGACTTGAGGATAATCGGCCCAAGACTGAATATGTAGAAATCTCATTATAGGATTCTTGGCCTATAGACTTACTGATATCTTCTCTCCATGATACACCCTTTACTCCTATTATTCAAAGCTCAATATCCTTCTTAGAGTCAGAACTGGCACCAAGAAAAAGTTTGAGTAATCTGCCATCCACACCTTAGTGTGAGTTTTACCCAATGTATTAGCTATTCAGAAATGTTGTCTCTTAATCTCAGTGAGATAAAGATTTACCTGAAATTATATAGTGCAGAGCGAGAACTCAAACAAAGCCTTCCAACTCCAAATCTCTAGTTCTATCCAAACCTTGCCAATGTGCCTTAAAAAAAGTATGCCGGAGCCTCTTCTCTGGGCTACATGACCCAGCCAGGCCTGTGATCTTGAGCTTCCTCTCCCTAAGGGTGCAGCAGCTCTGGGCAGGCGTGGGTAACGAACATGTCCAGGTTTTATTTCTACCACCTCAGTCTGAATCACAGCCCCACCAGTCATCTGGATTTGTTGGGATCAAAAAGGAAGTAGGAACCATGAGAAAACTCACTTCTTTTCTCTTAGGGAGCTCCACCTCATGGTGAAGTATCTTGGAGAGCCATTAGCTAATTCCCTGATATCCCTTAGGGAGATGTGAGCATCCCAGGGAAATAACCAAAAGAATTTTCCTAAGATAATTTTATTCACATCAGTCCAAAGCCTAAATTCTTTTAATGTGTTAATCTCATTAGGAGCCTCTTCTATAAAGTTGCTTGAAGACCATGCACAATTTCTGCTGCAGGGTGGGTCTCTGGGCCCAGGTGTGTAACACACAGCTCCATACCCTGGCCAGAGCTGACTGAAACCCAGGTGGAGACCTGACCCAAGAGAAACCAACCCATTGGTTGGGTTGAGCCAATCAGATTCTCGCTTTCAGACAAGAGGCCCAGAGGATAAGATGGAGGTAGAGACTGGATCTGTAATTCCAGATCAGGCCAGAGTTGTGCCTTGGTGAGCTGAGCCAAATGCAGGATGCAGAGATGTCCATAGACCTAAGAAGGAGGATTGCACCCTCAACCTGAGGTCAGCCAGAGACAGCAAAAACAACTTTTGTGGACTCATATTCTTTGCCTTGAACCCAGACACCATGTTGGAACAGAGGGGAGAGGGAGGAGAAATTCTGAAAGGCAAGTAATTACCCCACAAAGCAGGAGAGCTCACAATAACAATGCATCTCATGTTAAATTCTGTGGCAGAAGCAGTTGTGGTGGGAGAGAGAATAGACAGATGCTTAACAGGTGGTAAGAGAAATTGGGGACCACAGAATATGACAAAAGCCTCTTGGCTGCTACTTCTCCTCTCATTTTTCTCTAGCTGTTTCTGGATTCCCTCCTCCCAGTAGCTTTCTCTAAACTTCTTATTCCATCTCTCACTCCACTTTCAGGTGGAGCTCTGCCTCCTCTGTCAGTAAACAGATCAAAGTACCCAAGAGGAGATCCCTTTACGCCACTTACTCTTCCACAAACTCCCTGTTCCATCACCCACCCATCCTTTGTCCTTATCTGTTACAAAGGAAACATGCCTCCTCCTTTACAGAGCTGAGTCTTCCATGTCTTGTGTTGATCCTAAGGCCTCGGCCCCCTGGGACTCCTCCATCCATCATCCCCTGCTCTTCTGCATCTTCAATCTCTCGCTCTCCGACAGCACCTTTCTGTCTGCCCATAAATGTGCTCCAGGGCCTCCAACCCACCAGTCCGTTTCCTCATCCCCAGAATTCCCTCCAGCTACTGCCCTGCTTCCTCATTCTCTTCATAGCCAAGCTTTTTGAAGGAGTAGTCAATACTTCCTCAAGTCTCATTTGGCCTTCTACTCCCTATGCCCATCATATTTGGGAAATGGTTCTGGGGAAACAAGGAGAGCTCTCAATTGCAAAATTTTATGTCCTGGCTCCAGCTCTCCTCTGACAACATTTAGCACTGCTGACCAATCCCTCTTTGTTGGTCAGGGTCCAAACAGGATACAGATGGCACATACAAGCAAGCTTTTCCCAAACTGTCTCACACCTCTATAAATAGTTTCTTTATTCACAAGGGATGTTGCAGTAGACTGAGCCAGTAGCAGAGAGAAGAGCTACCAGAGCAGAGTGAGCTATGTGGAGAGGGTCACCCGACAGGAGCCTCCAACCCCGAGCCAGCGTTCCCCATTGGCTTAAACCCAACCAGAGTCCCAAAAGCAAGGGAGCCCGCTGCCGCGGTGTGAGAGGCGCTTCTTTCAGGACTCAGGGCATCATGAGAAGAATGGGGGTGAAGGATCTGGACCAAGAAAGACCCAGCACTCCTCCTCCTCCTCCTCCTCCTCCTCCTCCTCCTCCTCCTCCTCCTGACTCCTCCTCACTTGGTTCCTGTCACCACCAACCTTCTGGTTGTTCTCTCAGTGCTCTAACCGCGCCTTGTCAGGCTCCTCGCTGATCTGTCTTCTTAAATGTCTTGTCCTAGACCCTGCACCCTTTTCTTTTTTTCTCTTCAAAAACTCTCTCTCTCTCTCTCTCTCTCTCTCTCTCTCTCTCTCTCTCTCTCTCTTTCCTATTCTTTAGCAATTTCATTTCTCCCAAGACATTCACTACAACTTCCTAGGTAGTGAGATCCAGGTCTGCGTCTTCAACTCTGACCTCTCACTCACCTCTTGTTGAAGTCTAACCCCACTAGTTGTCACCACACAACTTCCCACAAGAAAAATTTGAGCACTTCAATGCAGCACACCTGCAACAGAATTCATTCTCTTCTCCGCTGGACTCTTGTCCATGTTCCCCTCTTCATTCACCACAGGCACCTCTGATTTCTTTATTTCCTTTCCAGTCTTTCTACTCAAAGGGTGGTCCAAACCCTGCCGTCTGGACACCCAGGGGAGCAGAGTACAAACGCAGAATCTCAGGCCTCACCCAGCCCTACTCCATCCCAATCTGCATTTCAATGGGATCCCCAGGTGGCCCATATACACAATAAAATTTGGAAATGCTAGTTTACAGCATATATCACAACTATTCCTCTTTCCATTTAACATGGTGTTAACATGTACCAGACCTAGAGGGTTAACATTAAAACAGAAGTAAAATCTGCCGCAAACAGGACCCCTGTAGAACTCTCCCCTACCTCTCATTCACTCTGCCTCAGTGGAGTTGCCATAAGGAGGACAGTGCGCTTATTGTTTCAAAAAAGCCTTACCTTTCTTTTTGTCTGTATTCTTGGAGGACTCTGAAAGGTACCAACATTACCTTTTTGTTTATGAAAAAGTAAAAGAGAGAGAGAGAGAGAATGAGAGACAATTTGGGTTATTTAAAATGAGAAGCCCATCTATTTGAAAAAGTCCTAGCTGATATTCGCCATGGACACCACATTTAATAACTGACTCCCAGCTCAACTTTCTCGGGATTTTTTATCTCTCTGAGCCTGTTTCCTCATTTGTAAAATGGGGAGATAATAGTAACTGCTTTATGTTTCCATAATGATTAAAAATGGTAAAATATGCCTTCCAAATGGATGGTGATCAAATATTTATCGAATGAAGAGAGAAAGTTATTTTACATACCAGAGCCTCAGTTTACCCAATGCACAATGGGAAATAATGCTATACTGAGTTCACCAAGTATAGGTTCCCCTGCTCGTCTCTGTCATACCCTCCCACGGTCCCCATGCTCAAACACATGCACTAACGTGCACTTGCACATGCATGCACACATCTACATCCACACACAGGCAGGCTCGTGCATTCACGCACATGCACTCACACACATATGTACCCCATACAGTCACACATGTACACACACACACACACACACTCACAACAGCTGCAGGAACTCTGGCCGCCGTCTCCTGATGCCTCTGCGTGGCCTCCAGCCCTCCGGACTCACTCACCTGGGCACCCGCAGAGGCTCTGCCGGCCCACGCACTGCGTCCCCTGCCCCGCCAGCCCCCTCTGCACCGGGCACAGTGATCCTTCTCAAGTACAAGCCTGAGTGTTACTCTTGCTTGAAACCCTTACCCTGCAGCCAGGCAAACTCACTCCACATCCCTGAACACCCTGTGTGCTCGCACCCCTCGGGGACGTTCCCTGTACAGATTGGAAATCTTCTCCAAGTAACTCATTCTTATTGGTCAAGACTCAGCTTCAGCATGGCCTCCTCTGGCTTCTTTTGATGCCTCCCACCTGCAATGGCCCCTCCTTGAGGCTCTGGGCGCCCACCGCAAGGGATGCAGAGCTCTGGGTCCTCCCTCCTCCTCCCTGGGGGCTGCCAGAGCTCCTCCAGGGCCAGGACCTGCCACACCTGACTGTGTTTTCAGTGTCTACCACCCCAAAGCCTGGAGCCCAGTGTGTGCCCAGTGAACACTGGTTATAAATGCTGGTAAGGGGAGAACGTGAGCAATACTGCTCCCTCGCCCCAGCTCACCTCAGAATCAAGTGTAGTCACCGAGTCCCCCGCACTCACAGGAAACAGTCCCACCAGAAGGACCACTGACCTGTTGCCAGTGGCAAACTGAGGCACCAGAACACTTTTGGCCTTGTCCACTGGGTTGGACTGCAAAGCCAAGGACAAAACCCACAGTAGGATCCTCGCAAGAAGCCAGCTCTTCTGTCTGCACCAGCCCGCCCAGACCCCTTGTCTAGCACCTGGGCTGGGCAGCTTTGGAGCGATGGCCGAGCTCCTCCCTGCAGTTCTCACACACATTTTCCCTCTACTTCCTTTAAAGCAGAACAACAACTACCCTTCCAAAAGGCAGGAATGTTGGGGAGGAGGAGGTTGCTTGCCCAGAAATAAAGATCCAGACTCCTTTTCCCCAGTCAGACAAGTTTCTCTAGACCAGACATCATCACGCAGGTAGCACAGCCTCGGCAGCCCCAGGACCTCAACTGGGATGAGATGGCCTGCGAGTACCGGCCTCCCAGGGACCCGTGAGTGAAATGGACAAGGACGTGTGAAATGAGCTGAGAGGGGCATGTGAGCAGAAAAGAGTTCTGTCCACACAACCACCACCTACGTAAAGAGGCCGCAGTCCCCTCCATCACCCTCCTCTGCATCCCAGGCTTCGTCTCTGCAAACGCCACGGACACCAAACTCAAGTTTACGTTGATTTAGGGAAAGCCTGCCATGGACAGGCAGCAGGACAGGCAGGGAGACTGGGGAGGTAGCATGTGGGTTGAAGGGAATCAGACAACAGTTCTTGCTCTGCAGGAACTTACATCTCATTAGAGGCAAGGCACAAGGCCCACACGTGGCGAATAAAGAACCCCATGAGGCAGGATGTGGCCAGAAGCTAAACTGGGGGCACAGATGTTAGCTGCTCCACAACTTCTGAGAAGAAAGGGAAAGAGCTGCATGGACAGAAACAGGAAGGTTCGGGAAGGGGCACGGGAAGGCTGGATAGGAGAGGGAGGGAGAGCGTTTCAGATGGGAAGCAGCACACGCCATGGCACAGCGTGCGATTTGTTGTGGTGTGACTGTAGCAAAGACATGGATTTCTGCTCCTTAATTGGTTATGGCTTATTGTGACTAATGATTCACTTTGAAATCAGCCCTGCCAGGGCTCCATGCAGCCTAGGAGCCTGGCTGGGTTAAGTCATCTTTCTTGCTCAGCCCATGTAAACAAACCACAGAGCAAAGCCAAACCGCAGGGAGCTAGTCAGACCAGGAGAGGAAAGGCAGCCTTGAGAACTGGCGCTCTCTTTCTGTCTTCAAAGCCCGAGGAGGAAACCTGGCCCTTCAATCTGTCTGCAACTTGACCATCTGTGCTTAAAATCACGGAAGTTGACACTGGTGGAAAAGATGGCTACAGAGGAGTTGGGAGAACTACTCAAGAATTCGTCAGCAAATGTATCCACCTCTTAACCTTTGATTGGATTGACTGCCTGATGGAAGCTCCAAAGAGCACTCTGTGGTGGGGATCTCCACAAGGGCTCCCAGGGACCCCCACCCTTGGTGTTCATGCTCTGGTGCTGCCCCCTTCCCTTGAATGTGGCCTGGACCTAGTGAGATACTTTGAATTAGGAGAATATAGTCAAAAAGCAATGGGATGGCACTTCTGAGGTTAGACTATACAATGACCTCCTTCTTGCTTATCTCTCTCTGGCTCCTCTAGATCAGCCATTTTCAACAGGTGTGTTGCAAAAAAAAAAAAAAAAAATCCCTTCGAATTGACACAGTTTATGGCTCAGCTCAATTCTCCATCTAAAAGACAGCCACCAGGGGGCGGGGCTTGGGCGTTGCAGTCACTTTGACGTGTTCCCCGGGCCCTGGAGAGAACAAGGCCACTCAGGCCCCGCCCAGGCCCGCAGCCGCACCCACCACAGCCGCGCATCCTGTGGCCTTGGATGACCTGCATAATTTTCATCGCAGCGGGTCCTATGAAGTGAGGTGAGTTTTGCTAAACACCGTCATCTGTGTGGAGATTTATTGAGTATCTAAAGTTTTCCATTTTTATGTATAGAAACTTATGGATGGCGAAACTGTTTAAATTGTGTAATATTTATTTCATTTTAACACTTTAGTTTTGACAAGTGTATTCACAAATGATTTCAACTATTACCCGTATTTTCTTTTGACTGGTGAGAGGTTTTTTGTTTTGTTTTTGTTTTTTGTTTGTTTGTTTTTGTTTTTTTAGGCAATAGCATTCCATTTAAGATGGAGAAGTTTCTAATTTAAAAAAAAAAAGAAAAGGAAAAAGAAACTTAGAAAATAATGCTGGTGAAGAAATTGATGCTGGTACATCAAGTGCTGCTTTGCCCAGCACATCAGCAGCTGAGACCTAAAGCACCTTCGCTGGCACTGGCTCTTCTAACACAAAATTAAGAACTATTGTTCATCATTACCATGAAGATTATCTGTCATTAGGCTTCATATCAAGTGAGGAAATCCACAACATCCTGCAAGCATAGTTTGTGGGGGAGAATTAGCAAACTAAGCTATGGTTCCATGTAAATTAAGAATACATTTGCAATCTAAACATTCTCACTTATGCAAAAGGACAGTTGAATACTTTAAAAGAATTGTACTGGATAAGATTAATCAAACAAAAAGATGGACTGAATTTATAATGGTATCAGAGAAAGCTTAGAAGCAAGTTATGCAATTGCAGAACTTGTTGCCAAAAAGTGAAATCTCACACAATTACAGAATCTGTAATTTTACCAGCATGCTATAAAATTGTAAAAATCATGTTTGGCAAAGAATAAGAAAAGAGGTTTTAAAAATTCCAATGTCAGATAACATCATTTGTCAATGTATCCAGGATCTGTCCCAAGATGTTGAATTGCAAGTGATTTCTCATGCTAAAGAAGTAATGTTTGCTATTCAACTGGGTGAATCAACTGATGTCACTGGCAAAGCTCAGCTTCTAGCATTCAGCAGATTTATTTATAAAGAAAGATTATAGAACAGCTCTTATTTGGTCGACCACTCCCAGATACAATGAAGGATTCAGATATTTTTGATGTTGTTCATAATTACCTAAATTGTCATAACTTGTCTTGGGAATTCCTGCATCGGTATTTATACAGATGGTGCCCGCTCTATGCCAGTAAGTGTAAAAGGATTTGTTACAACGGCTCAAAAAAAGAATCCTAAGGTTATTTTTACTCCTTGTTTTCTCCACAGAGAAGTACTACTGTCAAAATCATTGGTACCTGAAAAAAGTATCTACTAGACAAGACTGTCACAATTGGCAATTGCATAATAAGCAGGCCATCACAGCTGAGCCTGTCTGCAGCACTGTGTTCCTCAGTGGAGTGTCTCACATGCAGTTGTTATTGAATACAGGAGGCAGGGGGCTATCTCGCAGTCAAGATCTGTCAAGATTTTATGAACTAAAATAGGAAGGTCTAACTTTTCTGACATCTCTACAATCTGAGTTGGCCAATTTTCTCAGTGATGAGCTTTGGTGCAATAAGGTTGCATTGCTTGCTGATCTGTTTCAGTCTTTGAACATACTAAAAGTATGCAAGGAGATGGTAACAATATTCTTACTAGCACTGACAAAATTAATGATTTCAAAAAAAAACTAATTTGGGGGGAGGAAAGAATCAGAAGAGAAAATGCAACAGAAATATTGGGCCTAACAAGAAAGTGCAAACTGGACAGAAATGTTATCGATCTAATTTTACAAACTTGAAGATTCCTTAGTAGAAATATTGAAAGACATTTTCCCTCACCTGACTTACCATCTTTGGATTGGATAACAGATCCATTTGTCTTAAGTACATGCCAACTGGCAAATTTAAAGATTACAGAAGAAGATGAGTTAACAAAGATAAGCATTCAACAACAGATCCTACTTCATTTTTGTTATCTTTTAAAAGTGAATTTCCTAGTATTACAAAAAAAAAGGCACTGCTTCCTTTCTCCATGGCATATTTGTGCAAGTGAAGCTTTTCTGCAATGAATAGTATTAAGAACAAAAATAGATCACTGCTAGAAATGCTGGAAGATTTAAGAGCATGCCTGTCCAAAATTCGACTTCGCACAAAAGATGTTCTAAAACAATGTCAAGTTCAGATAGTTCATTAAATATTAAATGCAAGTAAATTAGAGGAAAATAAATAAAAATTGATTTAAATAACTTTAAGTATTATTTTTTATTATAAAGTATCATAAATAAATTTTTTCTAAAAGATTTTTTTAAAAATTCACTTTGGAGCATAAAGGGTAATTATTATTATCATTCTTTTTTGTAAATCAATCAAAATTGTACCTTTTTCATCAGATTGGCAAAAATTATAATTTTGATGTGCTGCAGAATTTTAGTAGTTTATGTGTGCCGTGAAATGAAAAAAGGTGAAAATCTGTGCTCTAGAGTGAGTGCTCTGATGAAGCCAGCTGCCACACTGCGAACCGCCCTGCAGAGCGGTCCACATGGCGGGGAACTGAGGGCGGCCCCTGGCCAGCAGCCACGGACAAGCTGGAGCCTGCCAGCCACTAGTGAGGGCACTTGGAAAAGGATGTTGCCCAGCTGAGCCTAAGATGACTGTGGCCCCAAGCTGAGACCTTGACTGCAGCTTGTGAGATCCTGAGCCAGTCCAGACCCACAGAAACTGACAAAATAAATATCGTTGTGAGCCACTAGATTTTGGGACCCAGTCAAGTCATTCCCTGACACCCAGCAATGGACAACAAATACACTCGCCAGTCAGGCTTTCGGGGGTAATAAATAAGATCCTCTGTGTGCATGAGCCCATGCCCATACCTGATACACCCAGAAATGTCCCCCACATCTAAATCGTTTCCCCCATCCTCACTGTTTATTAGCGTGTCTCCCAATGAGTTTCATACTTAGTTTTCAGATTGTTATATTTGAAAATTACTTTAATTTGTGTGTGCAGAAGTGCTGAGTAAAGCAGAAATTTTCATATTCTGCCAGTCTCTTTCATATGGAGGCTGTCGCTGTATGTCTTTCTTCTCATGGGTGTCAGTGGACCACCTGTATGCAGAGAGTAGGCCCCCAGAGTCTTAGGCTGGGGGACCATTCAACACATTTAATAACAGGTGTGGGCATGAAAGCTGACCAGGTGGACGCTGGCTGATCCATCACAGCCCAGGGGGGCCCTGGTCCCGAGGAAGGGGCATGCGGAACTCTAGGAGGCTTGGCAAGGCTGTCTCTCCTCTGAGACCTTGGGACATACAGTGTTCTGGAAAAGGACAGTGCTGTGTGCCAAGGGCGAGCCTAGGCATTTATCCCCAACCTGGCAACAGGGACAGGGTGGTGTTCACTGAAGATCAAATCAGGAAAAGATAGCAAGGCTCCAAAGAGGAACTTACCAAGAGAAAAGGGGAAGTTGTTTGTTTCCTTGTTTGCTTGCTGGAGGGGAGGTGACTTGGGCTGGCCTGAAGGAGCCAGGGGTTACAAAGAGGCTGGTTCCCTGGCCTGTGGCTAAGGCTGAAACAGCTCCAGAGCCTCCTGCCCTGGCGCCATGGGGAGCTTTGCCGGCCAGTGACTGAGCTTGTGAAGGCCATCTTAGAGGACTAACACTTAGAGCCCCGTGTGGACCACCCTGAGTTCAGTTCTGAGCTTAGAGTGCTAGAGATGACCTAGTCAAATTAAAATGTTCAGCACTTGAATCAGTAGGACTTGAAATCGTGGGTGCTCAAAAACTGAAGATATGGGGTTTTTTATTATGGTAAGATATACATAACACAAAATTTACCATTTTAATCATTTCAAAGTAGACACTTCAGTAACATTAAATAGATTCACATTGTTGTGCGACCTTCACAATAACCTATTCACCCCCCAGATCTCTTCTCACCCTTGCAAAGCTGAAACTCTGTACCCATTAAACAGTAACTGCCCCTCCCCCCAGCCCTTGGTAGCATCGATTCTACTTCCTGTCTATGAATTTGCCTATTCTAGGATCCTCATATAAGTAGAATCATAAATTATTTGTTCTTTTGTGTCTGTCTTCTTTCACTCAGCATAATGTCTTCAAGGTTTGTTCGTGTTGTAGCATGTCTCAGAATTTCATTCCTTTTTAATATTTACTACTGTTCTATTTACATCTATACCATATTTTGTTTATTCATTTATTGGTCAATGGATATTGGTGTTGCTTCCACCTTTTTTGGCTACTGTGAATGATGCTGCTATGAACGTGGGTGTGAAAAATATCTATTTGAATCCTTGTTTTCAATTCCTCTGGATGTATACCTAGACATGGAATTGCTGAATCGTATAGTCACACTATATTTACTTTTTTAAGGAACGGCCATACTGTTTTCCACAAAAGCTGCACCATTTTCCATTTCTACCAGCAGTGTACAAGGGTTCCAGTTTCTCCACATCCTCAATACTTCTTGTCATTTATTTATTTGTTTGTTTTCATCATAGCCATCCTAACGGGTGTGAGGTGGTATTTCATTGTGGTTTAATTTGCATTTCCCTGATGATTACTGATGTTTAGGATTGTTTGATGTGCTTATTGGTCAATTGTATAGGAGATACAGATTTTTGAATTGTCAGCAGATAGGCGCTAAAGCCATGGGTGCTGCTTTCCCATCCAGTGTTCATCTTCTTCTTTCTTATTAATACTCCCAGTTGTGTTCAGGCCTGCTTGAGCCCAGCTAGATTATTCACTTCCCATTACACTCTTGTAGCTAGGGGACCTTGTTCTGAAATAGGAGTGCGGGGTGCAGGGGGACTCTTGAGATAGCTTTTATAAACTGTAACAGTCTTAGTCAGCATCTCCTTTTGGTTTTGGTTTCGCTTTCCCTCCTTCTTCCCACCTGGAATGCAGATGTGGTGCCTGAAGATGTGGCAGCCATCCTGTACCACAGGAAAAAGAGCCACACGCTAATGCTGGCAAAAGAGGGTTTTCAAACGAGCCCAGTCAACCCTGGAGGGACAGCCTGCCCCCAAACCCTGCCACATGGGAAAGATGAGCCTCTTGCTTATATCAGCCACCATCTGTTGGGTTTCTGTTACTTGCAGCCTAACTGACTTGTCATAGGAATGGATCCGCTCAGGTGAGTGTATAGAGAAAAGAGAGTCCTGCCCTGGGAAAATGCTGAGAGATTATAGGAGGCAGCAGAGGAATCATTCAGGAGTTGACCAGAAATAACTAAATGAATGGGGGAAACATGACATTATGACAGCAAATGAATGAAGAAAAGACAGCATTCAAGAGAGAACATCGATGCACTAGAAGCTGAAGAAACATCCAGTAAGAGAATGTACCCATGCAGAAACTCCATTTCTTTAGCATGACCCCTTTCTCCTTTCTATCTGTCCACTCCCTTCCTTAATCACTGAGCCCTTAGGACATCAGATTCTGGTCAGCATCAAACGGTCTCAAGAGCAAAGCTTCAGGTCTGTTGACCACAGAGACAGAGTTTCTGTTGAGCTAAAGACAACACCTTGACTTCAGTTGTGTTTTGGCCCCGGACCCATGAAAGCAAACAGACTGTACTGACCGCACACTCATGAAACCAGACAAAACAACACCATGGCTGACATCAGGCCCTGACACAATAATCAACTACACCCTACCGCAGCCCCAACCAATCAGCAGAGCCCACAACCCCAACTCCTTTATCCACCAGGATTAATGACTTTTCCCCCTTGATAACCAATATTCTGGATACTCTCTAGGAGCCAGGTTTTTAGCACTAGCTTACCTGTGACTTCAGGCTTGGTGCCATTTCCTCAACTAATAAACCCCTACATTCTTGGCTGCAAACTCCCCTCTGCATTTGATTGGGCTCTGATGCATGCAGACAAATACGCCACCCCTTTAGTTCAGTAATAGGAAACACTGAAAAGCATGAATTCAACAAAAACAAGACCACAGGTCTCAGAGCAGTGTCGGGGGAGAGCCATATTGCCTGGGTTGAGGAGTGAATAGGACTGAGGATAGAGGAAGAGTATGAGAGAAGGGGAAGAGATTCAATACTAAAGGGAGAGTAGAATCCAAAAGACGAGAAACACTTGAAATGCTGATGGCTGGAACCAGAAGAGAGAGAGGTTGACATTTTAGAAGAGACGGGATCATGCTGTCTCCTCCTTTAGGTAAATAACATAACCCTCCAGCTTTTAAATGGACCTTTGGTCACCTGGATACATACAGTCTGTTTCCCAGCCTCCCCCCATACAATTAAGTTTAGTCGTATGACTTATTTGAGCCAAGGCTGGATCAGCAAAAGTTAGGTGTGAAATTTCTTAATTATTTCCTTGACGACCTTTGCTATGGACACATTCTCTCCCTTCCTGCTGAGAAATTCCAGCAGCTACTTCAGACCCAGAGGAGGATGCCATCTACAGAAGTTGGCAGAACCAGCTCACCAACCTGGGTTCCTGGATGACCTAGTAGAATGGAGCCCTCTACCCATCCACACATCCCACCTGACTTTGGACCAGGATGTAAGGGAGCAAAAACTCTTTTATCTGTTGACAAAAGAATTTTCAGCCTAAGAAAAAAGTCTTGTAATAGTTTATGTGAGCCAAACAGACAATTGCTGGGAAGCAAAATCTCAATGGATTGAAATATTGCTCCAGAGAACAGCAGATTTGCAGCTTATTTTATACTCTAGAATTGAAGGAAGAAATGTAAAGGAGTTACATGAAATTCTTTGGTGGTATATTAGGGAGGTGGGAGAAAGCAAAGCATGGAAGTCTCTGAGATTAGACAAACAGGTTTTTTTTTACATTGGTGGGTACAAGACAGTTTCCATTTCTAGCACATAGAGATGGCAATTGGGCAACAAGATAACAATGTCGTCTTGTGCTTTGATGTGGGCAGTTGTGCCTTCGAGGGGTCTGGAAAAATATTACTCTGCCATTTCAAAGGCATGTTATCTTAGACGCACCAAGACAATAGACAATTTCAAAGTTAAAGCCTGGCTTTTGTCAAAGAAGCCACAGGCCTAAAATGTAACTGTCTACTATGACCACTCTTGGTTAGCAATTTTTATGTGTGGTTGCTCTAGTTTCTAGATCTGTAAGGCCCTCCATGCAGGCCTCCCCTGAACTATTCAGGTTTAGCAGGTGGTCCCTTTTTGTCCACATATCTGATATAAGGCCCAATGTACCAGAGAACCTTTATTACCGCAGGCCGGCCTACCTAACACATGGGGGGCAAGACTGGTGCTGAAAGCCACCTGTCTAGGCATTAAATAAGGCCATGTATACATACATTTAGGTTTATAAATTTAAATGTATTCAGTGTAAAGGTTGCCTTTTAGTTTGAGATTACAGCCTTCCTAAGTTTTTTTATATTCAAATGTACCTCTTAAACAGATAGAAAGGGCTTAAGGTTTGGGGGGTGGGGCCCAGGTTAGGAGGAGGAGATTGAGTGCAAAGAAGCATGAGAAAATTTTTAGGATGAGGAAGTCATTCCATATCTTGGTTATGGAAATGAGTACACAATTATTTAGATTATCAAAATTCCTCAGATTTAAAATGGATGAGTTACCTGGCTGGTGTGGTTCAGTAAATTGAGCGCTGACCTGCGAAGCAAAGGGTCTCCAGCTCAATTCCTAGTCAGGGCGCATGCCTGGGCTGCAGGCCAGGTCGCCAGCAGGGGGCACGCGAGAAGCAACCACACATTGATGTTTCCCTCTCTCCCTCCCTTCTCCTCTGTCTAAAAAATAAATAAATAAATTCTTTAAAATAAAATAAAATAGATGAATTATATTGTATGTAATTCATCAACTATGATTAAAAAATAATTAAAATGAAGAAAGTGTTCTTCCTTTCATAAAAATAATGAGAATGAAAATGGGTTGTCATTTTTCAAGAACTATTTTATAAAATAAAAACATGGCAACCTTATGTCGATGCAGAGATTTTTTCCAAAGTTTTCAGGGCTGAGAAATTGACAAGTCTAGTGCCCTTGTTTTAGTTATCTATAGCTGTGTAATCACTTCAAAATTTAACAGATTAAAACAATAAACATTTATCATTTCACAGTGCCTGTGAGCCAGGAATCTGGGTGGGTTTCGGGGGGTCTTCTGGCTCAGGGCTTCTCATGAGGTTGCCAGCGAGGTATTGGCTGGGGACTAGAGGCTCATCTGAAGACTCGAGTGAAGGAGGGTTCACTTCCAAGCTCGCTCACAGGGTCTTGGCAGGATTCAGTTCCTCACAAGCTGTTCAACAAAGGACATCAGTTCCTTGCTGGCTGTTGGCCCAAGGCCTCCCTCAGTTCCTTGCTTCATTGGCTTCCTGTAGGGCAGCTCACAACGTGGCAGCCAGCTTCGAGCAGAATAAGCAAGCAAAGAAGCAAGAGAGGCCCGGCACGATGGAACCAGAGTCTTTCTAGAGGCTGCCTTCCACAGCCGCCAACCTGAGTAGGGGAGAGCCAGGTATGGCGGAGGGCAAGCCTTCTCCAGTGTGACAGGAGGAGAGGAGGAGAGGCCGGGAGCGACCACTTGCACCTGCGTAATGTTGATGGCGGCTGGGAGAAACATGCAGCTGGTTTTGTTTTCTCCCCACGTAAGGGCAGCTGCCAAGAATGAAGGGCAGGTGGTAGGGTAGGAGGTTTGAGGGGAATGAAGAGCTACACTGCAAGGCTCCAAGCAGCTCACTTCTGTAATGAGGAATGAATACTTTTATCTACCCCCAAAGCAGCTTTGCCCTTTTCTAAGAACACCACCTTGAGTGCACCAAATGCCCACATGTAATCCCCAAGCGGAACTGCATGGTCACTAGGAACCCAAATGTACACCCTCTGGTCAGACAGGAGTTTCTCCTGGTGCTGGGGGCCTGACGCTCTGTATCCTCCATGCACGGACAAGGGCCAGCGTGCTGCCTGTGCGCGGCGGCTCTGTGACACCCATCCTGCCAGCCAGAGGGAAGGGCTACCCTGCCGGTGGGCTGCTGACCCTTCCAGGAAGCTGATGAGCAACCCCCCAGGCGGATGTCCTAAGAAAGGCAGGCCCCCGGCACAGAAAGTGAGAGTATCTGAGCCCGGGCTGTGGTCAAAAGGCATTTCCTCTTCTCTCTGGGCCTGGGCACAAAGTAAAGTCTGTACCAAACATGAAGTCAAGTCTCTGCCCTCTCCTGCTTGAAGGCTGGAGTGCAGGAAAGGTTAATAGAGGCCCCTCTTTGGGGAAGAGATGATGGCAGTTAGAACTCTGCCGGAGACCCATTCTCTCGAGAACAGGCCTGTGGCCCTAAGAGCCACCACATCCGGTACGTGGACATGCAGGACCTGAAAATCATTGCTCTCTGCTTGTCCGAGCCTCCAGTACAGTCCTGTTCAAAAGGTCGCCCTGACCTCAGCTACATGTGGGACGTTAAGAGTGAAAGCTTACCTACCCCTTTGCATGGAATAGTAGACAGGAGAGCAAGGTCCCCATTCCCAGGCCAGGGCAGCCACATGCTGACGTGACATGAAGATCAGAGCCAAGACCACCCATGACTGGCCCTTACAGGACAGCATGCTGAGCAGCGCTCGAGAGAGCCGAGCACCTGCGGGGGCGGGGGCGTTCCTGCACGGCAGTGGGCTGTAAAATGAAGCGAATGTGGGTTTATACCAGCAGATAACTGCTGAGCCACATGTACTGCTCAAACAATGGCAAGCCACTCGGGCATTTTGGGGATCAAGGCTGAGGCACAGTGGACCCATTCGTATCTACAGGTGGCTGAGGCTGGTACTCCTGGCCCCCATCTCCTAGCCCTTTCAGGTCCTTTCAGATGAGCTCTCCACCAGACCCCAAACAGGCTGCTCCCCCAAACCCAATGACAAAGAGCCGGCCACCTCAGGCCATTCTCCACCAGGGCCGTAGCTCATGGAGCAAGAGTCAGGCAGTAAGTGGGACCTAGAGTCCAATACCCAGGAACTCGGACTTGTATTGAATAACCAGACCCAACTTGCAAGGCAAAAATTCTTCTCACCTTGGACCCTCATTTTCGCTACAGCTAGAGACAAAGGTGCCCTGGTCACACCCCAGCCTGGACCCTGCGGCAGATAACACACTTACCTTGGGACACCAACATTCATTTCTGGTCCTCACTCTGCTGTGGACTGAGAAGTATCCCTGTCTCGCTAACCTCAGCTGTATTCGTTGTGCCAAAAAAGGGTAGCAGCCAAAAAGTAAAGAGGTGTGAGAGAACAAGTTTTTAAGGAGAAAGATATTTACAAATAGATTCACTTTCTTGCTTTCAACACAGGAGCTATGAAGCCTGGAAAGTTGCAATTTGCAATTAGATGTCAGACATGCAGACTCTAGCCGAACTGACTTCTCACTGACTTCTCGAAACCAGCTTAGCGGGGATCTAAAATGCTGGGCACCGGACAATCTTTAGCCACCAAAAAGTAGGGAATAGAGAGTGCAGAAGGTTTTGAACAACGATAGGAGGGCTTTTTGTGCTAAGCTCAACACCTAACACCTAAACAAGAAGCCAGGACTCCCTGCCCTGCTCTCTCAGGCAACAGCCCATTTCCTGGATCCAGCTAAGGAGGCAGAAAGAAGCCACAGAATTCTTTTTTTATTTTTATGATTTTTTTAATTGTTCAAATACACTTGTCTCCATTTTCCCGCCACCACTTTCCCCTGCCCCACCCACCCCACCTACCACCCTCAATGCTTCACCACTTTAGAAGCCACAGAATCCTAAAGGATACTAGGAAACTCGATTTTCAGTCTAGAGCAAATTGTGCTACACACACCAGTTCATTTATTCCTGCCTTACCCTTGGTGGAAGTCAGATGGCTGCATCTTGCAGGTGAATATTTATCTCTGTATTCAGATCACTCTTGGGAATTTTCTGAGCAAGGTGGGGTGTCGGGTGGGGGGACCAGTTTGGGAGCTGGCCCAAAGAACTGCCATGCTTGCCTGTCCCGTCTCTGAAATATTGTGGCCCCAGAGAAATAGTCTGGTCCTTATGATCCCCGCCCCTTTGGTGCCTCCAAGCGCCCCCTTGTGGTCACTGTGCGCTCCTACAGCTTCTGTCGCTGTACCATTCCCAGTTATCCTAGCCACACCCCGGGGTGCAAGAGACAAAAAAGAGTGACAAGGCTCTCTTGTCACCCTTCCTTCCAAAAGCAGATCTGAGTCGACTGCAGCATCTTCTACCTGGCCGGTTGTGTTTGAGGCTCCAGGCACAGGTGGAGGTGACGGTGAGGTAGGCGGAGCTGCGGGGGGACCTCTGCCCCTCCCCTTCAGGACCCAAGTTCCAGAAAGGCCAGTACCCACAGGGCCTAGAAAAATGCCTGAAGCACAGTGGCTGCTTACCACGAATTTCTGGAAGAGGAGGGAGGGGAGGCTGAGGTGCCAGAGAGCAGGGGCAGGGAGAAGGGCTCGGAGGCGGCCCGCCCAGTGCCTCCAGGTCTCAGCTCAAGATGCTCGTGGGTGTTGAAAGCTAGGTCTCACGTAATGCCTACTTCTTGCTCCATCAGCAATGGCCCTGGTGGAGAAGGGCCTAGGGTGGCCAGCGCGTCGTCACCGGGTTTGGAGGAGCAGCTTGTTTGAGCCCAGTGTGGCTCTTCGGTTCTGCTCTAGACGCGGCTATGGAGACACACACACACACACACACACACACACACACACACACACACACACCCCCCCCCCGGCTATGGACACACACACACACACACACACACACACACCTCGGCTATGGACACACACACACACACACACACACACACACACACACACACACACACACCCGGTCCCCTAGGGCAATGAGGCCCGCAGAGAAAAAAAGGGAGGAGCACTGGGGGGCGGTAAGAAGAATGAAGGTCTCGCCGAGAGACTACTTTTCTTCCTCCGACTCCCGCGGGATTTTACCCATTTGAACGGACAGACTAGGGCGGCACTGCCCCCTGGTGGTCTCTTTTTGTCACAACAAGTGTGTCAATCCTGCGCACCATTAGTTTTCCTCAAGAGATTTTATTCTGTAATAGTTTGGTTGCTTCCTCTCGGTCACGCCGCTTTGGGGTGTGTACAAGAGGGTCACAATAACAGCACAAAGTGGTACTTCTATGGTTGAGTCCTACCTGCAGGATTGTGGGTACTATGAACCCCTACAAGTTCCAAGCAGTTAGTTAACATATCCCAGGAGTCTGAGCCACTCTGCAACACCCAGCATTTTCTCTTGATAAAATGACCCCTTCTCTGTCCTTTGCTCTCTTTTCCCAATATTCTCAGTCCTAGGCTCCAGCATGACCTTTGTCTGAGCCCTCATGAATAAGGCTCCACTACTCTGACCCCTTGAGCTCCGCCTCTCTCGAAGTTGTCCTTTACCTCTTTACCGTAAACCAGTTCTTAAGCAAGTTGGTGCTTTCAGATGCGGTCCATTTTTAGGGTTGGGGTGTAAATAGCTGCTGTCAGTATTATTCTACCATCTTCCCAAAGTTTCTCAAATTAGATTCTCAAAACTAAAACCCCTGCCCTGGCTGGCATGGCTCAGCTGGTTGGGCGTTGTCCCACAAACTAAAAGATCGCTGGTTCGATTCCCGGTTGGGGCACAGGCCTGGGTTTCAGACTGGTTCCCAGGTGGTGCGTGTGCATAAGGCGACTGATCGATTTTTCTTTCTCACATCCATGTTTCTCTCCCTCTCTTTTTCCCTCTCTCCCCCTTCCCCTAAAAAAATAAAAACAAAGGGAGGAGAAGTCTACTGTCTCTTCCTCATTTAAAAAGAAACTACACTAAAACCCCTGTTTGCAAGGTGACACTTTTAACATTTTACACAAACGGTACTCTCAGATTTCTCCCAGACAGCAAAAATTTTAATTGGTTATAAAGGAAAAAAGCAGAGAATGAAGACATGTGAATCCCAGCCCATCCAGCTCCGTGACGCCGGAGGTCTTGTTGTACCTGTTAGGATAGCGAGCAGTCAGTAGGGAAGTCAGTAGGGAAGTGTAGGACCTGCGGCATTCATGGAGGCGAAAGGGGAGGCGGGGGTCTGGGAGGAAAAGAAACCTGAAGAGAGACAGTGGAGCAAAGGATGAAGGCTTGGGCGTCTAGGCAGGTTGTCGCAGCATCACCCAGTCCACGGGCCGAGCCCTGTAGTGTCTCTAGCCTCTGCAACTTTGGGGTGACCAGGGAAGAGTTTATGCAGGCCATGCGTGGACCCCAGTAGAGGGCCTAGCCCAGACCTGGCAGAAGATATGAATGGATTTGTTCCCAAAACACAGCAAAATTCCTGAGGACTTTCAGAAATGCCTGTGGCGTTCTGGGTCATGGCAGACACCGAGGTGTTGGAGTTGTGAGGGGTCCTGAAGTTGGGGTAATAAAGCCAATGGATTAACCCCGGCTGGCTGCTCCTGGGGTAGCTGGGGACATACTCCGGGTTAGCCTGGGTCACTGGAGTCCTGGGGCCCTGGGGCCCTGGGGCCATGCATATGCACATCACATAATTTTGGCACCCTTGGAAAAGACCAAGTTTATTCATTAGGGAAACCCTGGAATGCCGGAGACCCGTTCTCTCGAGAACAGGCCTGTGGCCCTAAGAGCCACCACATCTGGTAGGTGGACATGCAGGACCTGAAAATCACTGTTCTCTGCTTGTCCGAGAGAAGCCTGGTCACAGCTGATACGGACCCTCAGTGCTCCCTGCTGGCTTTGGGGACCCCAGAGGGCAGAGATGAGACTACTGAAGAAACACCCCCCACCCACGCCCGTAGGATGCTCCAAGCCTCTGGGCAGTTCTAGAGATATGTTCAGATGTTCAGGAGGCAGAAAGCTGCAAAGAGCTTTACGCAAGCTCGTGGAGATTACCGATCACTCCATGTTCCTAGGAAAAGGGTGCCTGAAACAACTCTTTAAGTTCCTTAACATCATGGCAGAACCTGGGATCCTCTGGAAATATGGACACGTAAGCTGGGTCCAGCAACTCCTGAGGGTAGCTCTACCCCTGCTTTTCCAGTTACATGATCCAGTAAGTCCCCTTTTGTGCTTTGGTTCAAGAGAGTAGAATTTTTCATAACTCATAACCACAAGTCCTCTTAGAACACAGGAGCTTGTTAAGAATTCACAAGTGATCAGATACAGGCTAACGGGAAGGCAACATCTCAGGCAATGGCAGTATGAAGTGTGGTTGACTGGGAGGGCTCTTCAGAGAGTTATGGAGTACGAGTTATATCAGGCATGTGAACTGAATTAAAATGGTAGTCTAGTCCTGGCCAGTGCAACTCAGTTGGTTGGAGCGTCATCCAGTAAAGCAGTAGATTGTGTTTGATTTCCAGTCAGGGCACAAACTTAAACTGTGTGTTCATCCCTGGATGGGCTAATAGAAGTGGCAGCCGATCAATGTGTCTCTCCCTCTCTCTCCCTCCCTTCCCCACTCTCTAAAATCTTTGGGTGAGGATTAAAAAAATAAATAAAAAGGCAGTCTATTTCTGAATGTTCAGCATAGGCTGGAACAATAGACTTCAGATCTGGGAAAAGCCAGTTTTACATTTTCATATTGCAGATTAATCTTTCTTCCCATCACTAAACACCCCTCACCCTTGCACTTCAAGATATCAGTACTTAACACTTAATTTTATAGTGTATTGGGTGCCTGAAAACAACCACATACAATAATAAAATTCTACCCAAGTCCAACTGGCATGAACTAGCTACACACAAAGAGAAGAGGCCCCTGTGGATTGAGGATTATTAAATATGAAGTATGTTTGTCAGGAAAACCTTTGTTTATATAAACAGTAGAAGTGTCACCATGGTAACCCTGCTTGGTTTGCTCTGTAGTCCAAAAAGGCTTCCCAGCCAAATTCCCGCCTCCTTTTTCACTGCTAGTCCACATTTTTTTTAAAAGATCTCCAGCCAAAATTCCATGATCTGCCTGCTTGGTTTCCAGGCTCAGAAAATATCATTTTTAAAGTGCTGGGGGAACCAGCTGAAGCCACTGCCAAAGGTTCTAAATGAAAGCTCATTTCTCACACACACACTCTCACACAAAGATGCATTTTGTTTGCCAACTACAGTATGCTTTTCCTTTTTTATGTAACCCAAGTTTCCTTGGGCCCCACAAGCCATCAGGGCTAATGAAATCACATTAACATATGACCAGCAGTAACCCACATTCGATCGGGGTTCTCCCACCTGCTCTCAGAGGCCATTGGCCTCCTAGGACGTGTTCCTGAGTAGCGTAGAGCGTGTACTTAGATGTGCCCCTGAACAAATCTTATCTGTGCTGTGGTGTCCCCAGGATCCCCACCAAACCTCTGCAGAAGTCAGGGTGCTTGGTGGGGTGGGGAAGCTGAGAACCCCTTCCCTCCCCTTGTGTCTGTCATCTTATCTTACTGACATTTTGAGTGAAAGACTCCCCTCCCATCCAAAGAACCCAGCCACCTACCCAAGGGCTGGTATAAGTGGTGGCGCTGGCTCTTCTCAGGATTACCGTCCCCCCCACGAGCAAAGGTCAAAGTCATCCTATCTAATCGGCAAGAGGCTACTAAAGTCCTCATCCAAGCAGGCTTCCAGGGTGCCCAGCCCACCCATTCAGACATATCCAAGCACGTCTGGCCCCACTTGTACCTACGCTGGGGTCCCTGATCCATCTGCAAGACAGGCCATTAAAGAATGCAGCAGTGACAGCCACCCTCTTGCCTGAGGCAGATGGTCTGGGCCCAAGCACCGGGCGAAAGGACTGCTCCACTCCAGAAGAAAAATAAATTGACATCAGATTATTTTCCTACAGCTTTTCCCACTTCTGAACATTTGCCACATTGCGTTCCACATTCCAATTTTCAAAAGGACAGGAGCATTAATAATATAAAAGAAGTAAAATTAACTGGAGTTGAGAACCTTATTATTTCCAAGTGTATAAAACATGAGATTTATGGCTGAGCATCGAGTATAGCTTTTACCTGAAATGTTTTTTTTGAGATACCAGAGAAACCAGACCTGCAGAGATACAGCGTTGTTCCAATAAATCGAGTTAAAGTTAAGTTTGCTCAATTTTGGAGTTTCCTCTTTTTAAAACTTGGCTTGCTATAGTTTTGTTTACTTCTTAAAGTTTTTAAAATTATTAATTTAACAGAAAATAAAGATTCCCTTCTCTCTCATTTACCTACTTCCCATTCATCTTTTTTTTTAAAAGATTTTATTTATTTACTTTTAGACAGAGGAGAAGGGAGGGAGAAAAAGAGGGAGGGAAACATCAATGTGTGGTTGCCTCTCGCACGTCCCCCACTGGGGACCTGGCCTGCAACCCAGGCATGGGCCCTGACTGAGAATCGAACCAGCAACCCTTTGGTTCACAGGCTGGCACTCAATCCACTGAGCCACAGCAGCCAGGGCACAGTCACCATTTCTGATTTACCCATCCAAAACTTGCCTCATTAACATAACAAAAACATCTTTGTGATGCTCATCACTTAGGAAGTTCCAAGGAGCTCTGTGCCAGAAACTGGACAAAAACCAAATATATATTTCTTATTATAGATCACAATACCACAAAATGCAGGTACTTCTGCTCTTATTTCACTCAGATTTGGATTTACAGGGGCACATGGTGCCCCTTCCCACACCATGGTCCAAACAATAGACTTAAGTAGGTCAGCCCACAAATATAAATGGATAAATTATTACTGAACATTGTAATGAACATATTCCCCATCAGGGAGAAAGGGAGCCACAGCTCACACACATTCTTGCCTGAGGTTGTACGATGAACCCAATGAAACTACAAGATCTAAAAATGACATTTCCCAAAGTGTGGACCTCTACCATCCATATCAAGACCATCATCGGTGGTTATGAAAAATACAAATTACTGGGCTGCAACTTCACCCACTGAATCGTAGCCTCTGCCACTGACCTGAGAATGTGCACTTTTTAATAGGCTCCTCAGGCACATTAAAATTTGAGAGCTACTTCACCAACGCCTAAAAGGAGACATGTCTCTAAGGAAGACATGGTAGTCTCTGTAAAATTGTACTCTGTTGGAAACGATGACCAAGATACAAATCAGGTCCTTCACTTGCTAGAGTTATGCAGCTTTAAGCCTCAAATTCACATCACCTGATGGCACAAAATCTCAAACCATGAATGTAGAAAGCAATTCTGGACTGACAGAACCTTAGGCACCTCACAGAAATAACTTCAAATCCTCTCTGAAGGAAGGCATCTTCACTTAAGCCTCAAAGAATTCCAAAAGTAATCCTCCAAAAAACTCAGCCAAATGAACAAAGCACACGAAGAAAAAAGGCACCAGGTGTGAACATTGACAGAGCCAACAGATAAAATAGATATTGGAAGTATCAGGTGTAGACTTAAAAATAACTCTGCATGACACGTTCAGAGAAGTTGAAGACAAGGTTGAAAATAGCTTCAAGAAAGAGAAAATAAATAGTGACCAAAGTTGAAAAATAACCAAAAAGAACTTCTAAGCAATATATATATATTTACTATAATTATATATAGTTATATATAAAATTATATAATTATATATATAATTTGTATATATGATTAGTGCACAACTCTTCAAACTCACTAAAATGAACTTAACTGTACAATGATAATGGATAAAGCTTACGGTACATAAAGTATCCCTCAATAGTTATTTTTAAAAGTAAAGCCCTCAAAGAATTGCTTTAACATTAGACACAGCTAAGAGTAAACTAGTGAACCTGAAGACAGATTAGATGAAATTATTGAGAATGATGCACAGAGAGACAAAAAGATGAAAAATATGCATGGGAGGCTAAAAGGCATGGAGGATAGAGTGAGATGCTCTAATATATGGCTGATCAGGGTACTAGAGGAAAGGAGATACTAAGTGGGAATGTGACAATTTTCAAAGAGTTACTAGCTGAGAATTTTTCAATGCAAAAACCATAAAGTCAAGTTCAATTAATCCAAAGTAGGATAAATGAAAAGAAATCCACACTTAGGGACAACAGAGCAAAGATGCAGACCACCAAAACCAGAGAGAGGACCCTAAAAATCACCACAGAGAATTAACAGATTGCTTTAAGAGCAATAGTCTGACCACAATATCAAAATCTCAGTGACCACAATAAAGCCAGAATATGATATGCTAAAAGAAAATAACTGCCAACCTAGAATTCTATGCCCAGCAAAATTGTCATATTCAGACATGCAAAATCAGAGACTCTGCCTCCAAACACCTGTCTCCAAAGGAAATCCAAAGGTACTGATATCAGATACTAGGCATGATAAGCAAAGAAAGAACTAAGATAAATGAGAATGAATTGAAATGAACATTGTATAAAACAATAATGTCTTTAAAAATATAATTAAAATGTTAATAATAACATAATACTAACATTTTTATACAAGGGGGATTGGGATTAATGAAGAGGAATAAATATCACACACAGAAATGGATAAATTTGTGAAACTTAGAGTTGCTGTGTGTCAGCCAGAATCATGATATTCTTTTTGTTCTTTGGAAATTTAAATATGGATAAAAGGGGTCAATATAAATGCTGTGTATTCCAAAGGGTAAATTGTCCTGAACAATGTCTATTGAATATTCTGTACTACCAATACCCTTTTAAGTTCTCCCTTAAATACCCTGCTGGGTGCTAATCCAGAGATCCAAACAGATTTCACCAAGGAGAGCCACTTATACAAACTTTGGAAAAGAAGTAGAAATAAGTATCCTCCAGGGGTAACTGCAGCTAATATGGGATTTGCCAGTAGCTTCCACGCATCTTTGACAATCACGCTACCTAGTGCTATTGGCAGCTGAGATCACCAACAGTAGCTTCTTGCAATTCCTACACTATTTCACAGTGGTTTCCCTGATTTCTGGTTTTCCAGGCCTTCTAATGGCTGCATAAGCCTAACTGCCCATATGACATCCTTTTCTACTGAAAGTGCCAGTAGTGATTTATGATTCCTTGACCAAACTCGAACTCAGCAAGTAAAGGCACTGAAAGAAAAAAAACAAGAAGGAAAACAAAACTATTTGGAGTACAACTTCAGTCAGCAAGTATATTATTAAGCTACTATTCTGGCAGAGTCATTGTGCTTAGGCACTGAGAAATCTGTTTGTTGTTTATGCAGAACCCATTCGTCCTTGGGTCCCTCTCATGATCTGTGCACCTGAGCAGCACGAGGCGCGAGTGGAGAAACGAAGAGTTGGCTACGGCATTTTATGAAATGATTATCCATTTAAATAATGATCCAAGTTTTGAGGCCTCCTATTTGGGCACAAGCCAAGCCATGACAGATTCTTTAACTGTAAAAATAATAATATTTAAAATCAGCCTTATCTTCTAACATGGTGACTGTCAGCATTTCCAGTGCTGCCCTTACTTCATTTCAGCATATTGAGTCCCCCATCAAAGAAGCTGAGAGCCATTTCTTAGGAACATCACACTTCGGGAAGATCAAGTTGAGGAAACCAATGTGGTGTGCAAATCAGCCAGTTTTTCTCTGTTCTGGGGAACTCCAGTCATTGTCTTTCATTCCTGTTTACATTACAGGAAGAACTAGGAATTTGCAAACAAACGTATACAAATCCAGCTCTGCCGAGAAAACAACTCAACATTTCTAAAATGTTTGTAAAATCAATTCTACATTCAGAGGCCAGAATTTTCCCACTTCACGTAAAGCATTAAAAAAAAAAAGACAAAAAAAAAAAAAAAAAAGACTACAGTCCTATCCAGGTAGCTCAGTTGGTTAGAGCGGCATCATCCCAGTACACCAAGGTTGCAGGCTCAATCTCTTAGTCAGGGCACATACAAGAAGCAACCAATGAATACATAAATAAGTAGAACAACAAATGTTTCTCTTCCTTTCTCTCTCTCAAAACAAAAAAAATTTAGAGACTACATATATGAAGAGGTTTCAAAATTAATTTTCTTTCAAAAAAGAAATGCTTTGAACTTTAGTAAATATGTATGGGTCCAAGTTTATCACCAAGAACATAAGATAAAAATCCTACAGAGATTTCTGACAGTTCCTAGGTTTCTAAATAGCAGCAGTAAAAGTAAATTCAGTAATCAGTTTACATTTTATTCAAAGGATAAATAAAAAATTAAGAAAGCAAGAGATAAAATTCAAAGCAAACATGCTCAACATTTCAAAACATCTCTCCACACAATCAGAAAGAGAACCACAAGCCCCATAAATCAAACTGATTAGATACATTCAAGTGTAACATAAAGATACATATTTAATCCAGTTTTGCCTGCCCAGAAACTAAAAGTCTTTATTGTCTCAGATACTTCCCATCCCATTAGGGGCATTACTTAAGACAAGCCTTCCTAATGAGCCCTTCTCACCTTGACCTTGCCAGAATAAAACATCTGGGACTGACACCACGCTGGCTTTTCCTAATGAGGACAAGAGCATCACCTGGAAAGGGCTGTTGGCAGAAACAATCTGTGGTGATCCCAATACATCTAGACATTTGCAGCAGGGTGTTGTATGACAATCTAAAATTAATGGACAGAAAACTTTGGATTTCACAAATTAAGGATGTATTTGTTAAGAAACAAAGGATCATTGGCCTTTTAGGTATAAGGGATTTATAATTACCAATGAGTATTTACTTACATTACACACTTAGGGAAATTCTGGCAATTTTCCTTCTAAGACCTCACCATATTTATCTCCATTTCAAAACGTATCTCAATACAAAGCTGAGTGGCAGGAACACAAATTAAACCCTAAAGATCCCCAGGTTGTGTGATGCCCGGGAGTTCCATGCTACACCTTATTTGGTGGCCCTGGTTTGGGGATTGCTGGGAGCTTCTAAATCATTTGTTATACTTCAGGAATTAAAGTATATGAAAACATGTCAATTTAATTTCTTTCACCCTAACAGGTGTGAAGTCCTTTTTAGTTCCATATAGACATATAGGCAGGCAGACTGATAAATGGAAAGGAAATAACTATAATTCTATCCACAGAGCATTTCTCCCAGTGTTTACAAGCTCCGTTTTTGACTCCACACTTTCAATTACACATCCATACTTCTATTTTAAAACCTCTTGAAATATAAAAAGGAACACATGGCTACATCACAGCATCCTCTATATGAAAATATATGTGAACCTTGGAATTTGAGTCAATGAATCATGTTAATATGAAGTTCACAAATATGCCTTTTCAATCTTGGAAATACTCTCTTGTATACACGCTAACCAAAAAGATGATAATGAGTTTATCTCATTACACATAGATTTCCTGGAAAGGAGTCTAGCTAAATGACCTCTATAACCTGGCAACTTCTCTGTATATTACTACAAGATTAGTTTATAGGTCCAGGTTTCTTGTTGAGCTAATAAATCTCCTGCATCAATTCAAAGTGAGGGAGAGCTATTTACCTTCAGATTGAGAGAAACTTAAGGACTTCTTTCCCTTGCCCAAAAAGATTAAAGAGTTTGTTTTTCTCTAAGTGCCACTCCCATGAAAAATGTTCTTTTCATTCAGGAAAATTGTTTATTGGCCTTTAATAAGCACACAGTTTACTGATAGCCAATTGAGGAGAATTTTTTTTAAAAACTATTCACTAGGAATAAAGCTGAATTTTACGTCAAAAAATATGGCCTGTGGAAAAACTGATCCTTGCTGCTTTTGCTGCTCCAGGCGTTGCTGCAGAGCAACACAGAGTGAGAGACAAGAGACTGGGCTTAATTCTCCAGGCAGGCAAAACAGCACATCTATTCATTCAAACCGCCCTGGTATAACTCTCCTGCAAAACATAGCAAGTGCTGTAAGCACTAAGGACAGAGATTCTAGCTTGCTGTTCATAAAAGGATCCTGTAAAAGGAATCTTTGTTCTATAATTAACAAATTGCCAGATCTACAGAAACTTTACATTTGGAATACAGTTGACTCTTGAACAACGTGGAGGTTAGGAATGCTAACACTCCCACCCCAGTCAAATATCCACATATTATTTGACTCCCCCCAAAACTTAACTACTAATAGCCTGCTGTTGACCAGACGCCTTACTGGTAACATAAAGTTAACACAAATTTTGTATGTTTTATGTATTATATACTGCATTTGAAGACAATCATAAGGAAAATACTGAAAAACATCTGCAATAAATGGGTGCATTCAGTTCAAACCTATGTTGTTCAAGAGTTAACTGTACATGCTATCTTGCTATTCACATTTATTTTTGCAATTAATTTGCAATTAATTTAAAGTTATTGATCATTCTGTACCCTGGAATTTGCTAGAGGCAACACATATTGCAAAAAAATTTTTAGACTTGAGAAAGCACACGTATGCAGTATGACATAATGAGTAGAGCTTTTGTCTTATCCTTTCTAAAACAACTGGAAGTTGGAATAAAGACAGACAGTTTTTGATTATGTTAAATGTAATTATTGTTTCTTTTTAAAAGCAATAACAACAAATAAACTTTTAACATCAGAAACATTTACTAACAACCAAAGTAATCATTGGCTACATTCTTGGTACAATACAATCTTTGACACGACTGTAAACATGTATGCAATTCAAATATTGGCAAATTGCTTCAAAATGCAATTCTTAGCAAGTTTTGGTAATTCGTTCAGTCCTGGATTAGAATCACTTGGCTTACAAGGCATAAGGAATAAATGACCAATTGGCTCAGTTAAGTAAATATGCATTTTATTTTTTTAATTGAATTTATTGGGGTGATGTTGGGTAATGAAATTGTTTTGGGTATACAATTCTACATCATTTGTATATTGTATTGTGTTTATGACCCCAAGTCAAGTCTCATTCCATCATTTTTCCCTTTCCCCTCTTCTACCTCCCCGCAACCCATTCCCTCTGTCAGTCACCACACTGTTGTCCGTGTCCCTGAGTTTTTCTTTTTCTTTGCTTAATCCTTTCATCCGCATAACCCAGCCCCTATCCCCCACCCTCTGACAGCTGTCAGTCTGGTCTCCATGTCCATGAGTCTCTCTCCACTTCATTAGTTTACTTTGTTCATTAGATTCCACATATAAGTGAAATCCTATGGTACTTGTCTTTCTCTGACTGGCTTACTTCACTGAGCATAATAATTTCCAGACCCTCCCAAGGTAAGATTTCCTTCTTTTTTTTACAGCTGAGTAGTATTTTGTTGTGTAAATGTAACACAGCTTTTTTAATCCACTAAAATACTGATGGGCACTTGGGCTGCTTCCAAATCTTGGTAATTGTAAATCACACTGCAATGACAGGGGTGCATATATTCTTTCGAATTAGTGTTTCAGGTTTCTTCAGGTAAATTCCCAGAGGTGGTGTCGCTGGGTCAAAAGGCAGTTCCATTTTTAATTTTTTGAAGTATCTCCACGCTGCTTTCTACAGTGACTGCACCGGTCTGCATTCCCAACGCTATTCCCTTTTCTCCACATCCTCATCAGCACTTGTTGTTTGTTGATTTATTGATGATAGCCATTCTGACAGGCATGAGGTGATATTTCATTGAGGTTTATTTTGCATTTCTCTAATGATTAGTGACATTGGGCATCTTTTCATGTCTATTGGCCATCTGTGTGTCCTCTTTGGAGAACTGTCTATTCAGGCTCTTTGGCCATTTTTTAATTGTATTGCTTTTTGGTGTTGAGTTTTATAATTTCGTTGTAAATTTTGGATATTAACCCTTTATCAGATATCTCATTGGCAAATATGTCCTCCCATTTAGTGTTTTTTTTCATTTTGTTGGTTTCCTTTGCTTTACAGACTTTTTAGTTTGATGTAGTCCCATTTACTTTTTCTTGTTTCCTTTGCCGAAGGAGATATAGCAGAAAAAATACTGCTATGAGAAATGTCCAAGATTTTACTAAGTTATCTTCTAAAACTTTTATTATATTGTCTTTAATACATTGTGGGTTTATTCTTGTGTATGGTGTAAGAAGGTGGTCTAGTTTTTTTTTTTTTTTTTTTTTGGTTTTTGGGTTTTGGGGTTTGTTTGGGTTTTTTTTGCATGTACCTCTCCATTTTTTCCAACACCACTTATTGAATAGACTATCTTTACCTCTTTGCATGTTTTTGCTTCCCTTGTCAAATATTGACCATAAAGGTATGGATTTATTTCTGGACTCTACTCTATTGACCCATATATCTGTTTTTACACCAGTACTATACCATTTCGGCTATTATGGCCTCGTAGTATAGTATGATTCCTCTAACTTTTTCCTTCTTTCTCATGATTGCTGTGGCTGTTTGGGGTCTTCTGTGGTTTTATATGTTTTAAAAATATTTGTTCTACTTCTGTAAAATACACAATTGGTATGATAGGACTTGTGTTAACTACATAGATTGTTTGGGTAGTATGGACATTTTAATGATGTTAATTCTTCCTATCCATGAACATGGTATAGGCTTTCACTTCTTTGTATCTTCTTCAATTTCTTTCTCCAGTGTCTTATAATTTTCTGAGTACAGGTATTTCACATCTTTGGTTAAGTTTATTGAGGTTTTTTGGGGTTTTTTTTGATGCAATTGTAAATGGGTTTGTGTTTTGAGTTTCTCTTTCTGATAGCTCATTATTGGTGTATAGAAATGGGACAGATTTCTAAATATTTTGTATCCTACTTTACTGAATTATCAGTTCTAGGAGTTTTTTAGTGGAATATTTAGGGTTCTCTCTATATATAGCACATCATTTGCAAATAATGAGTTTTACCTGTTCCTTTCCAGTTTGGATCCCTTTTATTTCTTCTTCTTGTCTGATTGCTGAGGCTAGGATTTCCAGTGCTATATTGAGTAAGACTGACGAAAACAGACATCCCTGTCTTGTTTCCAATCTTATTTTTTGCCTGTTGAAGATGATGTTGGCTGTGGGTTTGTCATTTATGGCCTTTATTATGTTGAGGTATGTTCCTTCTATTTACGCTTTACTAAGAGTTTTTATCATCAATGGGTGCTGGATTTTTAAACATTTTTTTTAATCCTTACATAAGGATGTGTTTATTGATTTGAGAAAGAGAAACATTCATCCGTTGCCTCCTGTACATACCCCTACTAGGCATCTAACCTGCAACCTAGGTATGTTCCCTGATTGGGGATCAAACCCACAACCTTTCTTGGTGTAGGGGACGACGCTCCAAACTGCTGGATTTTATCAAATGCTCTTTCTGCATCTATTGATGTGATCATGTGGTTTTTATCCTTCGTTTCATTTATGTGTTTATCACATTGACTTGCAGATATTGTACCAACTTTGTATCCCAGGAATAAATCCCACTTGATCATGGTTTATGATCTTTTCAATATATTGTCGAATCCAGTTTGCTAATATTTTGTTGAGGATTTTAGTATCTATGTTCATTAGGGGTATTGGTCTATATTTTCTTTCTTTGTAGTGTCTTTATCTGGTTTTGGAATTAGGGTAATGCTGGTCTTGTAAAATAAGCTTGGGAGTCCTCCTTCCTCTTGAATTTTTTGGAACTAAACATTCATTTTAAAGAGCAGAACACTGAAGCAAATCAAGAATGATTCTAAAATTTGCAGCTCACAAGAAATATAAACAAATACGAAAAGTTTTATTTAAACAAAAAATCCACTCACAGAACATTTAAAAAGCTAACAGAATTTCTATATTCATTCTGAAACCCAGTATAGTAAAAAAGGTAATTCAAGAATTTCCTTAAATGTTCTCACTAGCCATTATTTATGGTATATTCCCTAACATTGATTGTCAGCCTATCATACACCTACAATTTAATATGGTATAACCTTACAGTCTTGCTCATTAACTATAATTTTATTTTAACCTTGGGTATTATTGGCTTGAAGCTAGTATTATTAGTCCTATTGGTTATGTCAAAGATCTGAAGATGTGATTAAATTAACCAAACTAAGGAAATACTGATATATTAACAATCTTTAAATATTTTAGGAGAAAACTGATTTAAGGGTTAAAGCTTCTAAGCTTGATTCCAATGCTAAGAACAAGGTAAGCAATCTGAAATCATGCTTTAATGGGTAAAACAGTCTATCTGGTATTCTGGTATAAAAAAAATTTACAAAATATGTGACTGTAAGACTAAAAATACCTTTCTTTACTATCCCCTTCAATTTCTATGGCCTTCACAAATTCAACATGAGCTATGAATTCTTTTTCAATAAACACCTTTCAATGACACTGTGCTTTTTAAAAAAATCACTTCAGTTGTATCATACCATAGGCTAACATGAGTATCTCCCTTTTATTGTTATAGTATATTCTAGTTTTTTAAAAATTGAAGGAAAAAACTGACCCCAAAGGACTTCTTAAAATGTTCGTTAAAGCAAACCTTTAGGTGGTTTACCTCACTTGAAGAGTTAACAGAAGTGTCAAAGGAACATTAACAAGGAACTAAAAAAAAAAAGGCTCTTTTCTTCCCATCCACTTATTTAACTCAAGCCAAGGGACATGTATTCAATAGGATAAGACAATATCATCTCAGAAACAACTTTCTAAAAAACCGGAGAAAGAAAATCTGTATTAGCTCCCTTACGCCACGGCCCCACCTGCACACCACCCTGTCAGTTTCCTCTGAGTACTGATGCTTCATTGCTTTTCGCCTTCGCATTTAATGAGTGCTGATCCTAGGAGCACCACAGATACAGGGGTCTACAGCCTGTGACAACAGCTTACCCTACAAAACGCATTTCACCCTTTATGAACATGATACACCCCACAAATGGGACCATGATTTAAGTGAACAAATCTACTCATGACATTGAACAACCCAGCTCAACTCCTTTTTTCCACTTCCTCACCCTGTCCCTTTCAACGATCCCATCTTCACTAGTGATGAGTCCACCTGGGAACAAATGGGCTTTGCTTTAAACAAGATGCACTTTTCAGTTCCTAGCACAGTGACTTGCCCATTGTAGGCTGCTGACATAGTTATAACAAACTAAAAACAGTTAACATTAATTTCTCTCTCATCATTTATTCCTATGGCATAGGTAATTAAAGAAAGAGCGAAAAGCTGAGTCTGAAGTAACAATCATTTACTAAGCCCTGTGTTAAATGCTACACATGACCCCAAGCCTAAAAAGGGCTCATGTCCTGGGATAAGGAACTCTACACTACATACGAATGAATTTAAACTTTAATTGTACTACAAGAACTTTTTATATAAAAGACTTCTTTCGTAGAGTGTCTTTCTTGAAAATCAGATTTTCTTATCCTGCATTACATTGGTTTTAACTGGGCATGCACACTAATCAGTGGTTTGCCTCACTACAGTAACATTTTTGTGTTCATAACTCCTAAAAGAAGTTAAAAATCACTACATTAAATGGGGTAGGAAGCAAGAAGAAGCGACAAGGAGGAGAAATCATGTTTGGAAAATATCATTTCTTTTTTCTTACTATTAAGTTTTTGATATTTGGTTTAGAACTTCCCCTGTTTTGAAGAGTGTGTATGTGTACGCTAGGGCAAGGGAGAGAGAACAGGTTGGGGCAGAGAGAGAGAGAGAGAGAGAGACTGAGAACTCAGGATTGATTTCATATATTACTTTTCACTTAGAATGCTGAATCAAACGTTAGATCTGTAAGAAACGCTACAAGGCACACCCTTCTAGTTGTAGATGGGATGCTGCCCAATGCATTAACTGCTTAAATAAAGTCAGATCTTCAAATTTACTCAGTTAAATTTTGCTTTTTTTAACACTGTGAAATCTATGTTGGGAATCTCTGAATCCTGGCTCTTTAAACTTGAGAATTTGGAAAACCTTCACTGCTCTTTAGATGAATTTGATAGACTAGACATTGTATTCAAGAAATGCTACAAACCCATACAAACCATGTGTGTAAATGCTAATATAATAAGCATAAGAAATGACACCATATGAACATTAAAACTAGCAAGTCTACACAAAATAATCTTAGAAACAATTAAAATAGATAAATACAGCTATAGTAGTTATACATATGATGCAAATAGTAACCCTATTTTATTTTTAAAAACAGTAAGGCTTCTAGTCACCATCAATGAGAGTCCTCCCAAATAACATCAAAATGTGCCAATTCTTTATCCAATACACAAGCAGAATTCTATGCTTCTTTTGCAGCAACTGCTGTCAGAAAATCTTAACCTCATGAAAAAGTTCAAACACAGAAAAAGGAAAAGATTGAGCTTTCATAATTATGCTAAGTGTCTTACTCTCACAATTTTAAAGTGAAAACTTCTGAAAGAGTATTTGATCAAAACATAAACACACTCTCCTATAACCCCCATGATTTGGCCAAAGAGCCCTATGAAGAAATTACAACTTTTTGAGTGGCAAACTCATAGTTTAAGTATTTTAATCTAAATTGTTAATTTCCATTTCTGACACTAGCCAGCTACAAGCACCTCAGTATTACTATATTTATATTTTTTTCATTCCTAAATAAATTTCAAGGGTAGAACACAGAAAACACAAAGAGAAAAATACCTTGGAAATAATACAGGCATACCTCATTTTAATGTGCTTCACTTTATTGTGCTTTACAGATGTTTTGCTTTTTTTTTACAAACTGAAGGTGAGACCCTCCATCAGCAAAAAGATTAAGACTTGCTCTATTGCAATACTCACTTTATTACGGCAGTCTGGAACCAAACCTGCAATATTCCCAAGGTATGGCTGTACTGAATTTGATGTAATCCTTCATTAATTTCTGTGTAAAACATATACCTTTTTCTAAGCCTCGCCCACCATAAATGATTAGTTAAAAGACCTGCAAATCTTCCAAACAACCGCAAAGAGCTTCCAAACTCGCACAAACGTAAGAGTCTTATACAAGACAGTGAAGGCGAGTTAAATTAACTGCAGGAAATTCTTCTTTGGGACAAAGGTGAAGAGAATTCTGACTATATCAATACTGATTTAATTTGAGACATTTGATGACAATTCTGTGTGGTAATTTCAAAGAACAAGATAGAATATGTCATTCAGCAGTGATTGATTTTTAAAAATTACAAATACAAAGAAATAAAAACCACTTATAGGAGATGAAAAACACAGTCAATTATCCAACATGTATATATATATTCCATCTTCAAACTTAAGATCTTGTTGTCAGTTGTCCAAAGCAGCTCAAATTTAAAGTTTGTGCTATGAAACTGTACAAATATTTTCTGTTAAGGGCTGGAGAAAACCAATGCATTACTATACCGTTTAGCTTCCTCAACTACATCGACCTACAGATAACAAACAACAGTTTGAGAGACTAAAGTTAACTTAGGTAAAAATGCCACCAAGTAAAGCTTTTAGTTTTTAAGTACACAAACAAATTCCAAAATAAATCACAGCATCTTCTCTTTTTACATAACTTAGCAAAACCTTAATCGAATATCCAAACACATTGCCACTGACTTCAGAACTTCCAATAAATGTCAATTACTTTTAAAACACACAATCCTCTCAGGTTGAAGTAGAGGGTCCAGAAATCCAACACCCAGCCTCCTTTAAAGAAAATGGAAGCTAAATCTGTTTCTGATATTGATTTGAATATAGATTCCATTTTTCAAACTCCCCGACAAATTACTGGAAAAATATGAGGTAATTTCACAAAAATCACAAATTGAGTTGAATAATTATAACTGATATATAAATAAGGATTTACTAAAAAAGGTTTAAAGGAGTGATATTTTAAATCAAGGTTTTAAATACAAAAGGTCTCTTGTGTTGCTTAATCGCCCAGAGTTTCAAATGCTCCTTATTCTACTGTTACAGATTTGGCAAGATTCCGGGGGAAATCAACCTGCAAAAAAAAGAGCAAGATTAAAGAAATTATATAGATTTGCAGGGGGGAAAGGGGAGTTCTAGAAGCAAAATTTTTTGTTTGTAAACATGTTTATTACTGTCTACAAAGAATCAGATTAGAAAATATAAAAAGAGTCAAAATCAGGAAAAAGAATTCTAGAAGTGCCAGTTCAGCACACGAAAAGTTCTAGTGGTCCTCAATAGAGGTGGCAGCCCTCTGAGGGGACAGTAGAAATGTACTCATATAAAAGCAGAAGGTTTTGACTGTCACATGGCTGAGGGATCAAGAATTGTGAAAAGCCTGCAATATGTGAGAGAGTCCCAAACAAAGAATTGCTAATAGCTACCCCACTAGGAAATACAGAATAAAAACAGGTGGCGATTCCCGAAGAAGGTAATCTCTGATGGTGGCGATAATCTCCAAGATTCCTTTACGTTCTATGGGTAAGAAAATGCTACAATGTAACCTAAAAACTGGGCCATGCAAATCTAACAGGTGACAGATATGTATCTGATAGATTTCTCAAATGCCACTGTTAAATATTTCGTTAAATATTTAGAAAGAAAACTATCAGAATATACTGGGGTAAAAAGGCAGCCCAAGACTTCTGCACGGTCTGTCACTTACATCATAGCCTCTCAGCACAGCAAGGTGGAAAGCCAGCAACTGCAAGGGGATCACGCTGAGAATGCCCTGCAAACAGTCCACTGAGTGGGGCACCTTAATTGTTCTTTTTGTGTTCTTAATGGTCTCCGTATCTTCCTTGTCACAAATCACCACTGGGCGTCCCTGGGGAAGAAAGCCACACACACAATCGCTGTTTGGCAAAGGCAGAACTGTACCGTGTGAATGTGCAAATTCTGCGCTCCACAATTTGCATGTGGCCTCACAGACTTACTTAAACTCACAATCCTATGTGGTAAGTCAGATTGATCTCACTTACAGTCAAGGAAATGGAAGCTTTGCTGGAGTCAGTAATTTATTTAAACTCACACAACTAAGAAACAGCAGGCTCAGTACAGATGCTCCTCAGCTTATAAACTCATAGTAAGTTGAAAATATAAACCAAAGATGCCTTTAATACATGCAATCTACCAAACATTATAGCTTAGCCTAGCCTACCTTTAACATGCTCAGCATACTCTTATTAGCCTACAGTTGAGCAAAATCATCTAACACAAAATCTATTTTAGAACGAAGTATTGAATATCTCATATAATTTATTATACATATTGCTTTCACACTGTCATAAAGACGAGAAATCTTAAACCATCAAAAGTCAGGGAACATTTGTACTTGAATCCAGATCTGCCTACCTTCAAAGCCCAAGTTCATAAACACTACATTATGAGTAGCGATTGGTATCTTTTTGGATTTATAAATAAAGCCAAATGATCTGAAGATAACTCTGTTACAAACAGCATCTATAGTTTTAATGCAAAATCTAGTTCCTCCTAAAATCGACGTTTAAGGGCATTAAATTAAAAGGGAGTACCAAAACCTAGTTGAAGAGGACAGGCTTTGAAGACCAAGAAGTCAGTTTTCGTCTTAATTCTGACTATCATGAGATCTATGAGCTGGGTCCTCTCACAACTTGAGTATCTCAAACTCCTCACATGCAAACCTAAACACATTTTGTAAGCTAACTAACGGGCATTGGTCTATCACTTTAAATGCCATACAATTCAAGAAAGCTTTAGTGGCCCAAACCCCAAGGTGAGCTCACAGCAGCCCCAGACTTACCTGTCTAGCAACCACTTGCTGAAGAGCATTCTGACACTTGGCATAAGTGTGATCTCTCATGATGATCATGATGACAGGCATCAACTTATCCACCAAAGCCAGAGGGCCATGTTTCAATTCACCAGCGAGGATGCCTTCAGAATGCATGTAAGTGATTTCTTTGATTTTCTAATTGGAAAAACTAGATTAGTCTTCAGTTTTTCAAAAACCCATTCTTAAGTAAATATCACACAAAACATCTGCTCTCTGAAGTCACTGTTTAGTTATCCAAAGTACTAAGGGACCATGGATCTGTAAATAAAACAGGCTAACAGATCATTATTTCCTTAACATCAACACGCGCCTAGAAGTTTTAAAACTCTATAGGGACTTTTTCAAGATTTTAGATATTATGAATGTGCTCATATTTCTTTGTAATGATTCTCCTCCTTGGTTAATGTTTGACTTGAATTAAATCCCACATCTAGACAAGTTATCTTTATTTTATTCATATTTGGACAACAAATTAACCCAAGTTACTGGCTAAGCCCAAGAAATCATGCTAAAATGTACTCTTACTGATTTTCACTTTTGAATTAAGTATCAATTGCTATACTTTCTCAAAGCAAACAAATCAGAATGCATAAAGAAGAAAGGTACTTGTAAAAGTTTCACCTATTTCAATATTATGTGGCAGGTCCCTAAGTCAATAGACTAAAATTTTAAGTGAAAAGACTTACTAGTGCCCCTTCAAGACAAGTAGCATAATGATAGCCACGTCCCATTATCAAGACCGACTTCTGATGATAAAGCTCTGTTGCCAGTTTCTGAATTTCATCATCCATGCTCAGCACTTCTTTAATCAAATCTGTTGAGAAGTAACATTAGCAACATATACGAAAAAAGGACACTAAACAGAACCGACATAGTAACAGTAATATATTGGTAGCAACCGACAAAGACCTGTGTTTCTACTCCTTTGTGATATCAGGGAGGGATTTTTAAATACACAGGTGCAAAAGTAAAAAGATTTGTTAACTAAACAGCTAGAAGCCACAGCTTCCAGAATAAAAAGAGAAGTTCACCCTACTGATTCCCTTAGACAACGAAAGTGTAGGATGAGAGCATCTCCGTACCAGGCAGCCGCTTCAGTCCAAGCATGATCTCTTTGCGTCTCTCTTGCATGGAGATCCTGTCATCACACATCATAAGGGCAAACATCACAAGGGATACAAACTGGCTGGTGTAAGCCTGAAACACCACAAAAAAGCAGCTGCGTTTTAAGAACTTGGAATTTTTCATTTAAAAAAGATGAAAACAAATTCCCATTTTCCCATATATTGTCCATTTTTTAATAAACAGCATTAGTAACAGTGAACTGAACCAGTGCTTAGGAAACCTATCACTCTTCTCCTTTTCTGAATTTGAACAAATGGCTTAAACTTTATTTCCAGATACAAAATAAAAGTTCCTTACAATGCATTGGATGCTTATGAAATCCTTAATACACTTGAGAAGAGACATGTCAAAGGAAGTGGGTAGAGAGATAATCTGCATAAGTGTAATTAAATTAAGTTTTGATGTAAAAGCAAGGGTTTAAAGGATTCTCCTTGACATACTTGTACTGTTTTTGTTGAATTTTTAAAAACTGGCCTTTGATTTTCACCTTTGCATATTGCTTGCTCCTCACTCCCACCGCTTTAAAGTTTCACTAAAAATATTTTTAAAGTTCATCTCTATAAAAGTAAATAAAAATAAGAATACTCTTCCATCTTATTAAAGGAATAATTACATTAATAGCATGCTATTAATAACATTTGTGAATACTGCCTTCTAATCTGTTTTTCTTTTCTATACTATTTAGAAAATTAATTATTAGTAGGTACAATTTTATAAACTTGCTTTTATTCTTAATTAACATAACAAACACTTTACCAAGACAGAATGCTCTCTTTCTTCTTTACTAGTATATAATAACCTTAAGCAGTTTTTCTATCTCTTTAGGCCTCAGATGGCCCATCTGTAAATTCAAGATACACAATACTTACAAGATAATCATGAGAATTAAGTGAGACAAGTATAAATCATTCAGCATAATACCTGACATATAGGTTAAAAACAAACTTTTTATTGATGAAAGGAACTAAAAGATTATTTAGTTCGTAAGGTTTTCCTAAACTATAGATTTGTATTTTAAAACCTGCAGTCACACTGCCAAGACTATTTTTATTCCCATTAGCCATATGTGAATGTAAGATATGACTGTTTTGTCACATTCTTTATAATATTGAGAATTATCCTTTCAACAGATTTTTACCATTGACTGATGGACGATGGACTCTTACTACTACTTTACCATATATATCTTGAATCTAAAAAATTAAGATATTTATTCATGCTTATCCATTTATGTTTTCTCTTTTAAAGAACTAACTTCATTGTTTTATTTTTCAACTTAGGGTTTTGTTTTTTTTAATTGTTCATTAGAAGCTCTTTACTGTTATGTTTCAAATAGTCATACCTCGGTACTTGTTGGCTTCAGAACTCATCAAACCCTGTACTTGTCGCATTTTGATGAGAAAAAAATGTTTCAGCAGTCAGCACTTGCTCAGGACTCATCACACCTGCTAGAACTTGTATAAGCCATGACACCACCTCACAAGAGAAAATGCTTCAATGTTTGGTACTCATTGGTTTCAGCACTCGTCAAAGTTCTGGAACAAATTAGCAATGAGTACCAAGGTACCACTGTACTTTTTCCCAGTTTGGCTTAACCTTTCATAATAATGTTTACTGACAGAGAAGTTTTATTTTTTTTAACTTTTATGTAGTACTTTTAAGTTTAAACAGTTCTTCCATCCTAACATCAGTTAAGTATTATTAAATTTCCTTAGTTCTGTTTTCATTGTCCTTTTTTATTTAACTGTCTTTACACTTTCCTTTTTAGTTCATCTAAAATTAATTTTAGTGCAAGATGTTAACTTATGTTTTTCTATTTTTATAAATACAAAAATCCTTTCTTTACTGGTTTTGACATTTCCAATAATCTAAGTACTTTGATATACTAGAGCAATGTTGCAGGACTATTGATTCTGTCTCACAGATCTGTTCTTTCTTTACAAAACAATCTTCCCATCCAGAAATATGGTATTTCATCAATTTGTGTTAGGAATTTAAAAATCTATAAAGTTAATATAGTCATAATCTAATTCAATAAATATTTATGGAGCACCTTATACATTTCTTGGTAAAGTTATTTTAAATTATTTTTTAAAGCTATTGAAAATAGAATTCCCCTCCAAACATACACATCCAATCTTTTCTAAGTAGCCACTGTCAGTTTGTAGAGAAAATAAATGTTTAATGTAAAGCACCTTATATGAATTCTTATTCATTCTAAGAAGTCTTTTACTTGATATTCTTGAGCTTTACAAATAATCATATCAATTGTAAATAAGAATTTTGTTTCCTCCTTTCTCATTGTTTTACTTACCTTTTTCTATTAAACTGGATAGAACTTCTAGAACTAGGATAGCAAATATATTTCACAGAGAGCCAATCATAACTCATTAGTAGTCACAGTGAAACATCGTGTTGGGAAAGATTCTAAGGCCACATTTTTTTACTTCACGGTAATACAGATAAATTCCTAGGAAGGTTCCAGAAGAACAGCTAAGGCCCTCTAAGGTGAAGGTCCTGAAGCTTTCTGTTTTGCAGGTCATTCATTCATTTTTCTCTATTATTTGATCCCTTTGCCTTGAGTTCCTTTTTCTGACTTTTGAGTTAAATCTTTTTAAGATAAAGCATTTAACACTATGAATTTACCTCTAATTATTAATTTGGCCACACACTCTAAATTTTTACCCATATTGTTCACTGTCATTTTTTCTAAATCTTTTTTAATAGTAGTTCTGATATCTTTTTAACTCAACAGCTATTTAGAGGAATCTTTTTATGTTTTAGGCATTTGAGGATTTTACTCAAACATTTATTATTAAATCACTAGGATTACAATGGTGTAGTCAGTTACAATGTTATGTGTAACTTTGACTTTAGGAAATTAATTAATTAATTAATTAATTTCTGTGAGTATGTATGTGTGGATTATATGCTGACTCTCTATTTCTCTTCTCTGGATAAGGAATCACTTCATTAGTGAACATTTTCCTGTCATAATGTGGATGAGCCCCCTGTACAATAAAATTACAGTCTGCTAATGCTCCTTATCTTCTCAATACTTAAATGAGATTCCCTGTTTCCTCCTACTGAACCTCTCAGCTATGAGAGCTGCTCAGACATTCCTCCACATACAGCTACTTGTTCCTGTGCCCCTACGTATTCCACTGGCACACTGGGGTTTTTACTCAGCACCGAAGAGGGTTTGCAGTCCCTTGCTCTAACCTAATAAGCACATCTGTATTCTAAATTCCAGTCTACCTTTTCCTACTAAAGTTTACGATTAATCATAAAATATACTATCAGGACAGAGAGAGAGACCCAGTATCTTGGACCCATGTTTCCAATCAAAACTGATCAGATGAGTATTCCAGTTTCTCTAGGCCAGAACTGAAAATGTCATTCTACAGAGTAATGTTTCTTTCGACTTGAAATATATCAACACTAGTTTTCAAGTACCAGTATTAAACATAGTAACTTTAATGCATACATTTTTCCATTGTATTCCTATCACAGCTTAATTTCATGTTTTTCATTTCATCAAGAAATACCAGGAAACCTATGAGAAAAATAAGTTATATTTCACATTTTGGATTTTCTGAGGTTTGAAAGAATTTACCAGGAAAATGTTGACTCTGAACTTTTAAACTTGGTTTTACTTTTTATTCAGCTAAAAATAAAGTTATATTAGTTTATTTTTTTTAAAAACTCAACAAAAGTCAGTACTGTGGTGAAATTCTAAACACCTGCAATAACACAAAAATTGCTGAACCTGCACATTTATACCCATTAATTCCTTTCAGATATATCAAATTGTCTATGGTCTGATATTATGAGAAAGTAGTGTATCTCTAACCCTGACTGTTTTTCAGGCAATGTTTGGAATTAGAAATCAAGATTATAGAATTCGGGGCCTAGTTCCAACATGGGGCCCGGGGAACAGTATTAATCATGAACTTCTTTGATCATCTATTAACATATAAACTTATATCTGCCATTCAGAAATGGTCTAAGACTAAACATCTCCAATCTTTTCAAGATTCTTTAAGGCTGTTGAAAAAACAGAATTACTTTAGAATCCAAGAAAAATTAAAGTAAGACTAAATCAGCATACTAACTAAAAATTTTAAGGGAGTCATTTTTTTAAAGAAATTAAAATATGTACTTATGTAAAAGATACTGATTTTCTTACACAAGATGTAACCACTGGGAGAAACTGAGTGACAAGTACATGGACTTCTCTGTACTATTTTTACAACATCTGATAAAACTAGTGATTTCAAAATAAAGACTTTTTTTTTTTAAAAAAAAGGACTTACAAAAAAAGAACCACTGATACAAAAAGCAACATTAATAAATCTCAAAAAACTCATGTTAATTGGAAGAAGCCAGACACAAAAGACATACATTATATAATTCCCTTTATAAGAACTTTCTAGAAAATGATATAACAAGAGAAAGCAATAGTAGTTGTCTGAGGCTGAGGGGAAGAAGTGAGCATTGACTATAATGGGCATAAAGAAACTTTCAAGTCAGTCTTCTGAAACTGGATTGTGATGGTAGAGAGCCAAATTTACTAAAACTGTACACCTAAAAACTGGTGAGTGTTATTTATGGTATGAAAATTGTACCTCAAAAAAGCTATAGAAAACACGTTAACAGTAAAGTCTAGGTGACAGGTATATTTGGATGTTAATGTAAAACTCTTTAAACTCTGCTGTGTGTTTGTAAATTATCATAATAAAATGTTGAGCAAAATTAAAGTTTTCATAAGCTACAGAATTGGAAATCAAAAAAAGTTGTATTTCCCATGGCAACTCACAGTTCAAGAAAGATAGAATAAAAAGTAAGTCAATAGCATCCATTCAGTTGATGTATGGACGTATACCACATTGAAGGCCTCGCTTGACAATGTGCTGTGAGTAAAGGGGCCCTGAGATTCCAGTTCCCAATCAAGGCTGTCTTTTTGGACACTACTCCAAAAATTCACAAGCTCCTGTTAGGGCAGTTGGTTATTTATTCAGGCACAGACTAGAAACCCAAACACAAACATCTTACATGTTTTAATCACCACATGGAGAAAATTCAGAGTTCAGCTTTCTGTAAATTACAGTGTTGGCAGCATCAAAATAACCAAGAAACAAAACCTCATCAGTTTTTATATAAGAATCACAAATTTTCCACAAAAAATTCTCCATGAGGTTCTTTAAAAGAAAAAATAATGGAATATGGTTATATACATGTTAATTTAACATCATCGTCCACATGCCTTTGATTAGAATCAAATCCACAAATACCTAAATATTTTACCAGACAATAAGCAAGAAATATTGAACTGACAGAAAAAGACAACTGAAATTTTTTAATCATAAAGAGTAATACATTTGTGGAGATAGAATATCTTTATATTTATACATTTTCTAACATTCCTATATTTATTACTATATTTATGCATACCCCAATTTCAAAAGAGCAAAGTAGTCCCACTAGGCCTTAAAAAAATTAAAGGTGCTTTTAAATCTCCACAGATGAAGTATCTACAGAGAAACGCATACTTACATATCACTCATTTTTATTTTTCTAATTGCCAAATTCTGTACCAAAGGTATACTCCTCTTTACAAACTTTCAAAGGTAGCATGATTAATTTGGCATAGTTATTAGAAACTATAAATATGTAAATAAAAATGTCAAAAATTATTAGAATTAAAGTGAATGTTTCTAATTTGCTATTTTTTTAATTCCCTGCTATACATAATAAAAGAAGGGAATATTATACTTACCACTGCACCTGGCAGGAGGAATATAAGTGATAAATGGGGATAGCCAGCAGGGACCTTTTCAAAACTGACTATGTTAATATACATTTGGCCTTATAAATTTGTAAAATGAGGGTGAGGGAAGGGACAACAAATGTTTTATCTATCGTTGACCCCTAAGCCTTACAGTAATTAATAAACTGTGAGTTCTAGAAGTGCTGACAAGTGAAATACAAGATATGGATTAGTCTTCTTCACAAACACTGTGATTAAATAATCACGTAAGAACTAAGTCAAGAATTTACCTTTGTGCTGGCCACGCCAATCTCAGGCCCAGCATTAATGTGAACCCCACAGTCTGTCTCCCTTGATATGGAACTGCCAACAGTGTTTGTGATCCCCACAGTTAAAGCTCCTCTCTCCTTACAGTACCGAAGACCCATCAGGGTGTCTGCTGTCTCGCCTGTGTATAAAAAAAGCAACACATACCACAGTTAATATATGCTGTTTCTTAGATGTGAAAACAAAAAACTAACTACACTTTCAACAAAATCATGTTTCAAACAAAATTTAAAGCAAGCACTTAAGATAATGAATTAGCAAAATTTTAATAATAGGATCCTTCTTTTTAGGATCTTCTTTCCTTCTTTGTCTTTGAAAAGTCAGCTCTTCGGGGGTTAAAATGTGTTAATTTTACTAATTCATTAAGAATTATATAATATCAAAATAAACTTCATCTTTAAATATCAATTTTTGCCAAGATAATTATTACAAAAATGATTTTCCTTTTCTTCAAGTCTTTAAAATTAGCATACCTGACTGACTAATAAAAAAGCAAACATCATCTCGAAAAACTGGTGTGTTTCTGTCCAGGAAATCACTGGCTAGCTCCACCATAACAGGCAACTCAGTCAGCTCTTCGAGAACTTGACGTGTCTGTAAAGAAAAATTATTTGGTCAAACGACTTCACATATTCCTTTCACTGGCTTTTTCTTGGACTCAATGTATAGTTTTCACTTTTTCTGATTATAAAAATGAAACATATGCATTGTTAGAAAGATAAACAATAAGATTAAGCATAAAAATAAAATAATCAAAATTCCACCACCCAAAAGATAAGCGCTGCTAAAATTTTGGTTCAACTGGAAGAGGGGGAAGGAGAAAGAGAGAGGGAGAGAGAGAAAGAAACAGCGAGGTAAGAAACATCCATCGGTTGCCTTCTCATACATGCCCCGACCAGGTACGTGCCCTGACCGAGAATCAGACCCCGGGACGTTCAGTCCACAGGACGACACTCCAACCAACTAAGCCATACTGGCCAGGGTCTAATTCCTAATCTTTATATGACAATTCATATAATACCAAGTCACTGAGAGATTTCAAATAAGAGAACAGATATATAAAGTGTAAAATTAAACACTTCAAAAATACTATGTATTTGTAAATAGTACCATTCCAAAAAAAAAGTCAATACACTTTATACAATTTAGCATTCTTGTTTTAAAAAGCTCACTACTTTCAAATTTTGCAATGTGGAAGGTAATGTAGGGGGTAGTATGCTTCTGCTCAAAGAGCACCTTAACATTCATTTTACTAAATTTCCATTTAAATTAAATTTCTTTTACTATAAACATTAAAAAAATTAAAACAGAAAAATAAACTTTTAGGCAGCAAAAACTTTAGGCCCTTCAGTTGAATACATTAGTTGTTTAATAATAACTGTGTACACCACCTGCTTCTTCAGGCAAGTGGCCCACTTATCTTTTGCCGCATCTCTGCGTTCCTCCTCCTTCACAGCAGTGAAGAATGAACTGTAAGGGTTTCCCTCCTTCATATCCCTTTGACTTTCTGGCCACAAATGTGAACTGAACCATTTTGTTCTATCTATAGCTCTGGTTTGGCACTTTTTAAAAATGTTATAACATCATGTAATAGAAAATCTTCAATACAATATTATTTTTAACTAACCTTTTCCATTGATGTATTTTATTTACCAATTTTACATAAATAAATTACTGATACTAAAATGCTAAATATTTTCCCTCAAAAATAAATCAAACTTTCCTGCCCCAGTTTACAATATAAATGTTACACTGGGATTATGTTCTTCAAAATTAAAAGAGAAAGATGTGAATCTGGCAACTTACCAGATATTTAAAAATAATGTATCTCAAAAAGTAATCTCAAGATATATCTGTGCTAATGAATGGCTTGTTTTTTTTATGAAAGAACTCTTCAGAAATAGATAGAATGACATATTTTCATCATAAGAGACTAACTAACTTAATGTTAAACTCCATTGCACACCACTGGAAAAACCAGAGACAATCAACATTTTGAAAAGGAAGCTGTACTTAAGAGCAATTTTAGTCAACTGTTACTATTTAGGATACATAGTATATATCGGGTGGGCCAAAAAATCTATTTAGCTTTTTCCGTAAAATAAAAAACACATTTTTTTATTTTCAACAGTAATTTTATTGATTTTGATATTTGGAGTATGTCGGCTATCTCTGGCATGACATGATGTTAATTAATGTCTCGATTTGATCACTATCAACTTTAACTGGTCTACTCCACTGTGGAGCACCATCCAGCAAGAAATCTCCAGAATGAAATTTCACGAATACCTTCTGACATGTTCCATCAGTCACAGCACCTTCTCCATACATTGCACAAATCTTTTTACGCATTTCAGATGAATTTTTACCTTTCTGGAAATGATAAAGCATAATATGCTGAAAGTGTTGTGTATTTTCTTCCATCTTCAATATTAAAATGGCTACATAAAAATTCACCAACAATGGTAAGTGCTTTTTAAATGAAGGTTGCTATGACAGCTGTCACAATACAATCTAACAAAATTGTTTCCAATGAAGTTAAAGACAACTAAGTGCTACCAGAGCCAACTTACAGAAAAAAAACAAATGAACTTCTTGGCCAACCTAATACTAAAAAAACAGAAATGCAAATGTGTCATTCACTTTTGACCCCAACAAAAAACAAAAACAAAAAAAAACCCTACATAGAATTAAGGACAATATTTTGTGTGATAAATTATGAGATTTTTAATGTTTGTTAACTATAATAGTCTCAGCATCCACAAAAACAAAAACACCTTACAACTTCTCAAATTTCAGAATTAGAGAATTCTAACAGAGCATACAACTCCTGCCCCAAAATTCGGTCTTAGCATTAGATACAACATTTAATCAAACTTCTAATTTCTGAATAAAGGGCTTATTCAGTCATAGATATAAACCACCACTAAATCAGCCAATCCCTTAATTTATACTGTTTTTAATTCATTTTTTTCCCATGCTCAAAACCATCACTTTTTTACAACTCTTCCCTTTCATACTGCAAACTTTCCTTTTAAGGACCATGTAATTTTGTGTGGGGGGGAAAGGAAGGAGAAGGTGGGGAATTTAGAGAAGAGTAAAGTCTGTTGAAATTTAAGGGTTGGGTGACCAGTTAGTTTTGTCGACTAAATGACTGACTCCCACAGGTAGAGGTAACAAATATTTATGCCCTAGCAAATAAAAAATTAGTACGTCATAAACTTTGGGAATCATACTGAAAGTAGCAATGCAAAGAGTACATAAAGGTCTTCTGTACTTATGGAGTTGACATCAGTAGCACATAAACTACACATGGATCTGCTTTATTGGACTAAAAGACTGTACAAGGTCTGTCCGAAAAAAGCCCATATAATATAATATAAAGAGAATGGTTTGCGTGACATTGATGTTAATATAAAGAAAATGGTTTGCATGACATTGATGTAACCTGGCAGCCAAGGAGAGTGGACTGGAATGTGCACGCATGAACAATGACGACTTCACTGTGTTGGTCAGTAGGGGTTCATAGGCGCCATTGAGTGAGCATGTGTACTGTGTGGCCATTTCATTCAAAATGACTCAGAGAGGCCCTAGCCATGTAGTTCAGTTGGTTAGAGCATCATCCAGATATGCCAAGGTTGCTGGTTTGATTCCCAGTCAGGGCACATACAAGAATCAACCAATGAATGCACAAATAAGTGGAACAACAAACTGATGTTTCACTTTCTCCCTAAAATCAAATAAAAATAAATAGCCTTGGCTGCTGTGGCTCAGTGCACTGAGTGCTGGCCTGTGAACCAAACGGTCTCCAGTTTGATTCCCAGTCAGGGCACAGGCCTGGGTTGCAGGCCATGTCCGTGGTAGGGGGCACATGAGAGGCAACCACACATTGAAGTTTCTCTCCAACTCTTTCTTCTTCCCTTCTTCTCTCTAAAAAGAAATAAAATCTTTAAAAATAAATACATTTTTGAAAAATGACTGAACAAGTAGAGCAATGAATCTGCATCAAATTTTGCGTTAGGCTTGAACATTCCTCCACAAAACTATTCAGATGATTCAGAAGACCACAGCTATGGGCAACTGGTAATTGGCACCTTCATCACATCAACATACCCGCTCATGCATCGTGGGTTGTGCAGTTTTTTTTTTGTAAAATATCAAATCGCCCAGGTGACTCAATTATGCTACAGCCCAGATTTGGCACCCTGTGAATTCTGGCTTTTCCCAAAACTAAAATCACCTTTGAAAAGGAAGAGATTTCAGACCATCCAATGAGATTCAGGAAAATACAATGGGGTACCTGATGGCAACTGGAAGAATTGTGTCCCAAGGTGTTTACTTTGAAGGGGGCTGAGGTGTCATTGTCCCATGTACAATGTTTTTTGTATTTTGTATCTTCTTTAATAAATGTCTCTATTTTCCATATTACATGGCTGGATACCTTCTAGACGTCTCATATTCCTATACTTCTGCACTGACAACCAACACACTTCTTTGATACAAAATTCTACCTTTCAATATAACAGTTTAAAGGAAAAAAAAAAAAAGCCTGACAAAAGGCAGACTTCCTTTATCTGTGGAAATGTGCCTGCCAAGTAAAATCCTGTTGAGGTTGACACATGGCACCAGCCATCTGGCTGGGGCAAGTGAACAATAAGAAGCAAAACTCAATGACTGCTCTTATAGAAGTAGGCATGTGCTTTAGACCACAAGGCCAAGACAATGCAAAAATTTTCCCTCTTTGTTTTTCACAAAATCTGTTGCAAGCAGTCTTCCTGTATATCTAAAGACCTTTCTAAAGCAGATTATTTTTTTAAGTATATTTTATTGATTATGCTGTTACAGTTGTCCCTTTTTTTCCCTTCCCTCTTATCCCCCTCCACTCTGCACCCCCTCCCTCCAGCATCCCCCCCTCCTTAGTTCACATCCATGGGTCATGCATACAAGTTCTTCGGCTTCTCCATTTCCTATTCTTTTTTTTTTCTGTCATAAATAATTATTTTAATCATTGTTCTGTCACATTAAATCTTATATAATTATATATTGATATTTGAATTTTGAGATAGACATAATCATATTAGTGATTTATTCCTAACTACTGTTTTTCCCATTCTTTTTTTTTCCTCTTAATTTTTACTTTTTGTTCAAATACATTTGTCCCCACCTTCCCACCACCACTTTCCCCTGACCCCCTCCCCTGCCTCCCTCCCTCAATCCTTCCCCACTTTGGTTTTGTCCATGGGTCCTTTATACATGTTTCTTGACTTGACCCTTCCCTTCCCTTTCCCCGCCGCCCCCCCTTCCCTCTTGACTCTGGTTTCTTTTTTCTTTTAATGTTGCTGGTTATATTTTCCTTGTTTGTTTGTTTTGTTGGTTAGGTTCCACTTATAGGTAAGATCATACGGTATTTGTCTTTCACCCCCTGGCTCTCCAGTTCCATCCATGCTGTCGCGAAGAGTAGTAGTTCTTCTTTTCTTTCTGCTGTGTAGTATCCCATTATGTAAATGTCCCATAGTTTTTTGATCCACTCATCTACTGATGGGCATTTAGGTTGCTTCCAACACTTGGCTACTGTAAGCTGTGCTGCTATGAATATTGGGGTGCATAGGTTCTTTTGATTTGGTGTTTTGGGATTCTTAGGGTACAATCCCAGCAGTGGAACTGCTGGGTCAAAAGGCAGTTTCCATTTTTAGCTTTTTGAGGAAATCCCAAACTGTTTTCCACAGTGGCTGCGCCAGTCTGCATTCCCACCAACAGTGTCCTAGGGTTCCCTTTTCTCCAGCCTCACCAGCACCTGTTGTTTGTTGATCTGTTTATGATGGCCATTCTGACCAGTGTTAAGTGGTATCTCATTGTGGTTTTAATTTGCATTTCCCTGATGGCTAGTGATGTTGAGCATTCTTTCATGTGTCTCTGGGCCTTCTGTATCTCTTCCATGGAGAAGTGTTTGTTCAGGTCCTTTGCCCATTTTTTAATTGGATTGTTTTGTCTTCTTGGAGTGGAGTGATGTGAGTTCTTTATATATTTTGGAGATCAAACCTCTATCTGATATATCATTGGCCAATATATTTTCCTATTAGGGTGGCTCCCTTTTCATTCTGCTGATGTTTTCTTTAGCCATTCAGAAGCTTCTTATTTTGATGAGGTCCCACTTCCTATACTATTCTTACCACCACCCTAATTTTTTTTTAATTTTATTTATTTATTGACCTCCCTGTCCGCCAGCTGCAACCTTGCTGCACATCTTCTTTGCCCCAGCTGCTGGTCTCTGTTCCTCCTACCCATCTGGATGAATGTTTCTTCTTTAACTTCTTGGTTGTTGGACTTCCATACAGTTCGATTTTCTGGCAGTTCTGGTTGTTTTTTTCTTTTTAAATTGGTTGTTATACTTCTTTTGGTTGTGCAAGGAAGTGAAAAATATCTACCTATGCCTCCATCTTGGCCAGGAGCTCTCTAAAGCAGATCTTCCATTAATAAATAATTCAAAGTATCTATTAAAATTTCTCTCCCCAACCTTCTTAAGTTTTGTCATGCAACATGAAAAGATAACATGATGTTTTAACAAAAGATAGTTTTACATGGTATGTTACTGGAGGTACTACTTATCTGCAGATGCTGTCTCATACCCAACATAACACAATTAAGATTTTAAGAAGTCACTTACTGCTACACCAGCATGATAACTTGTTCCACAAGCAATAAGAATCAGACGCCGGCACCTCTGGATTTCCTTAATGTGATCCTTCAAACCGCCCAAGTTCACTGAAATGAAAGTTCATATATATAATTATTAGAAAAGAACCATATGAAATAAGCAATCACTTTTTGTAAGTGCCCATTACCAATCTGAGAAGCAAAAGATTTTTAAAGAATTCACATTCCTCTTAGGAGCATAGGCAGCTATAGTTTGTTTTCTTTTTTTCCTAGTTCTCTATAGTGTTGAAAAATAAATAAGATACAACTTAACTAGTCTCCCCAGACTTGTAACTAACCTTACCCACCCCCTCCCACATGGCCACACAATTATACGATTTATCATTCTTTAACTTGTTTAGTCATTTTTACATTCCTTTCTTTAGAATAAAAGTTATCTTACAGGCAAAGCTATAGGGATACAGACAACAGGTAGTAGATGCTGATGTCTGGAAGTGGGAAGGGGCTGACAACAAAGGCATATGGCATTAAGACCATACTGTAGAAGTTCGTTGAAAATCACTGGATTAAACATTAAGAACAGTAAATTTTATTATATCTAATTATATCTCAATAAGCCTGCTTAGGGAAAAAAATTGTCTTAGTTATGTTCATATCTCCTGTTGTACCCAAAACAGTGCTCTGAACACCATATAAACCCACTCTCCTCTCTGTCTCTCCCATCTCATTCGCCCAACATGAGAGTCATCCTTGTTGCTCCTAACCTTCCTCCACATCCACTCCACGAGCAAGTCCTGGGAGCTCTACTTTCAAATAGTACCTCTAATACCATCACTGTAGTCCAACATCTTTCCTCTGGATAAGACATTCTGACTATTCTCTCTTCTGTTTTCCACCTCCTACACCCTGATCTCCACACACAGCCAAAATGATCTTTTAGAGTGATTCTTCAAACACATAAATCAGATCTCCAAACCCTCTTGATGAGTCTGTCCTCCTCCTTCTGTCTCTATAGCTCTGTACTTTTCTTCTAAGGGTACCTTGTCTATGGACCCTTCTACACAGGCTAGTTTTTTCTACCTGTGAGAAATTTTCATTCAAAATTCATTCAATTATTGAACTAATATTTATTGAGCACCCACCATGTGAATATACTGTCCAACGCACTATATAGCTACCCGACCTCTCTACTCAAGACAGTTTGGAACTCCTTCCTGCATCTGACCCACCAACGGTCTTGCCTAGTTTGTCCCTGTTCTTCATCTCCCCACCCTTTTTTCTACCAGAGTATATGTTTTTGCTTTTTATACTTTTCAGTAATTTTATGTTCTTCCTTTTATATATATTATTTATTTTAAAAAATTAATAAAGTGGAATATAAAACGGTAACAAAACGCTTCCCTGGCTTCCCAAACAGCTTACAACACTATCCAACCCATTATTCTGGCCTTCAAATTTCCACATGCCCTGCTTAACTCTGACCTAATTTTGCAGCACTTGCCCTCTCACCCAAGCTACCCCAGCCAAGCTGGCTTTCTGGCTGGTCCTGCACTAAACCAAGCCTGTCTGTGTACTTCTGCCTACAGAGTTCTTCCACAGACCTTCCAACATTAAAAAGGTTTGGGAAAAAAGGGAGTAACAGTAAGAGGTTGGGCCAAGGTTGTGCAAAGACAAATCCGTTTGAAGATGACACCGTATAAAAGCAGACAGCAGATGATGACCAAGAATGACAGGGAGGTAAGGCAGTGAGATTAACTTGTCACAAGTGTTTCCCCAAATTCCCTGTGGCTGAGGAGTGTTTGAGGTAGTTCTAAAGCAGTCACCAAAGGTCAAAATTGATAATGCTTCGGAGAGAAGCCTAATTGTGGTAAGGTAGGCCCCACCTACTGGAAGCAACAAGAGTGCCTAGAGGACAGGGGCGGAGATGGAGCATACTCGGGAACACTACTGAACACCGGAGGCTAGTCTGGCTCCCTAAATGACTCATGATACGATCTTTGGCAAGGCACCCAAATTGGCAGAGCCTCTATTTCCTTATCTTAACAAAAAAAAGATAACAGCTCTCCTGTTTACATTACAGAATTTTTATGAAAAACACATGCCATTATAAAAGTACTTCTTAAAATCATGATTTCTCAAAATTTTCTCATTCTCTTCCCTTACAGAACAAATCTTTTTCTTTTATGTTTAAATATTTGATTTATTTATTTTTAGAGAGAGGAGAAGGGAGGAAGAGGGAGAAAAACATCAGTGTGTGGCTCCTTCTCATGTGCCCCCTACTGGGGACCTGGCCTGCAACCCAGGCATGTGCCCTGATTGGGAATTGAACCAGCAACCCTTTGCTTTGCAGTCCGGCACTCAATCCACTGAGCCACACCAGCCAGGGCACAAATCTTTTTCTTAATCCTATTTCCATAAAGACCATAAATACTCTCCCATTTCTTCCAGCTCAACCATCTTAAACAACCCTCTCTCCCCACACAGACAGATGTAGGACCTGGTTTTGACTGCTCCTGCTTCTCTCCTGGTCCCTACTTGCCTCCCCCTCTCCTTCCCCATCACTTCACCTCAGGTAGGATAACATCCTAACTGGCAACTGCATTTCAGCCACTTGATCCTCCAATTCACCCTGGAGGCTGGTACCCAGTTCCCCTCAATAAAGCTATGATCACCCCAGGCAACTCCTACATCTCTCCTAAGTCTCCTTAAAGCTCTGCAATTTCTACAAAAGGAGGTACCCCACAAACCATGTTGGAATGCATTTCAGGCCCTCCTTGGCAGGTCCTCTCACCTTCTTTCCCAGACTCATTTACTGTTCTTTACTCCTCCTCAAATACTAGATGGCACAGACAACCTAGGCTACATATTATTCCACAAAGAGCTTTCTGATGGTTTCCACTATATCCCCTTAGCTAACACTGTTCTATCCAATTTCAGTGGCTCCATCTCTTCTTAACCTATTTAAATTTTCCCAATCTCTCAAACCCATACCTGCCTACTTCACAAAGCCTTTCTGGCCCCAAAGCCCCTGCCTACAGATTCATTCTCTACTTTCTCTAAATTCAACATTAATCTTTAAATATTTCAACATTAAACTGTTTCAATACCATTTATTACATTTTACCTTTCTTTAAGTAATTAATTATATAGTCATCCCCTTTCTGGATTATAAGAACCTCATGGAGAAGACTGTATCAAAGATAACTCTCTTTAGTCCCTAATATGTTTAGCATGGTGCTCTTCACACAGATGTTCAATTCACAATTCAGCCTTCAACAAATCTCTTCCGCTAAGAAAGAATCTGATGCTGCTCAGAAAAGAAAAAGATATAAAGACAGCATTTATTCAGAGAAACCATTCCCTATCAATTAACAGGACTTGATATGAAGGAAACACTTATCATTGTACTTATGACACACAGATTCAGAAAAAAGATCTTTGCATGCCTGCTCTCATTTCTCAAAAACTGATTTCCTAATATTGAGACGCTTAATCCAAAGCTTGTTTGTTAAACTGTTTTATTAAATGCGTCATGATGAGTAAGTAGTGTTCCAAAAACCTAACTTAGCAATAAACAGTTTATGGACATCTTATGACCACAGACTGTGGCTCTTAAACTCATCTCAGCAAGGTGCACAAAGTCCTGCAACACAAGATCAAGAGAGAATTTCCAGAAATCAGAGCAGGGCTGCACTTTCACCTCTATTTGAAAAAGGCAAGAAAGGACAGATTACCCCATAAGGCATCAGACAAACACCTGGAAAAATCTCAGGGGAAGTCTGGACCTTTACTCATTATAAACTGAGAGAGAAAACCCAGGCTACGAAGATACACATAAGTGTGCCAGCAAGGGGACCAGTCTCATTCTTAGAATTCTCTGTGCCCAAGACTGTCCTTAGTATAGAGCAGATACCCAACAAAGGTTTGTTGAATTAAAAAGAAAGTCAATGTTTTTAATAGTTTTCAGCCCCAGGAAAATCACTCTAATACCCCCATAACTGATAATTTTCAAATGTGATTTTCTAGCCATTTTTAAATATTTTTATAACCATATTATTGAAATATGTGACATGCCATAAAATTCACCCTTTCAAAGTATACAATCAGTGGTTTTTAGTATATTCAGAGTTGTGCAACCATCACCACCATCCACCTCTGGAACTTTTTTGCTATCCCAGGCTGAAACTCTGTACTCCCCATTCCTCCCCTCTCCCTAGCACCTGGTAACCACTGCTCTACTTCTGTCTCTATGAATATCACTATTTTAGATACCCCTCGTATCAGTGGAATAATACACTGAAGGATTTTTAAAAGATGACTGGCAGCCGTATGTTCTATAAGGCTATCAGGGACAATGAACTTCCAGGCCGTCCATGCCAACACCCACAGGAGACTTTGAAATAATAAAACAATTCATATGTAATTACCAGTATAGTCATCAAAGTTGACTCTTCCTCTCATTGTGTTCACAACTGACTCTGGCTGCTCAAAAATTTCCTTCTGCATAAATGAACTGAAGTTGCCTAAAGGAATATAAAGTATATCATTAAAACAAAAATTAACAAACCAAGAATAACAAATTTGTACAAAGTTGTAAGTCTCCTCTAAGGTAATCTAAGTAAATGGAATGAAATATGAGGTCATGCAATAGAGGTCAATGTTCATATATGACATTTTACCCTATGTGAAGAAAAATGAGTTAAAAAGGAAAAATCAAATAAAATACAGTTACAGAAAAACAGTGGAGTGAGACAAGCTCAAATTTTGGATTCAGATCTAGGTTCAAATCAAGGTTCGATCCTTATTAGCTAAGTGGCTCTGGGGAAGTACCTTAATCTGTAAAATAGTAAGAGCAGCTACCTCATCACATTATGTTGTGGATGAGTAAAGACCTGACATATAGCAGTTACATAATAAGTGTTAGTTTTTATTCCCACTGTAACTCGACATATAGCAATTACATAGTAAGTGTTGGTTTTTATTCCCACAACTCCACCAGAAAAGAGGATGAAAACCATAATTACAATAACTGCAACAGACAAGAGCAGTGAACATTGCATAGAGCTCATCAAGTGTGTCAGGCACTCTTCTAAGGGCTTTACATATACTAGCTCACTTAATTCGCAAGAAACCTTAATGAGGTAGATCCTATTATCCCCATTTCGTATATGAGAAAAACAAAGCACAGAGAGAATAAGAGAGAAACAAAGAACAGAACACAAACTATGTTTATAAAGTATCTTAAAAGCTCAAGTACTATTTAAATGTGAATCTCTTTTTAATGTTAGAAAAAAACCATGAACTAATTTGAAGAACTATGGTAAAACTAGCAGATAATTTCTTCAAAGAATCATCCCTTTCCCTGAGGTGATGCCTTCACTAAGCATGTGGAAGATTTCACCCAGCACTGTTATCAGATTCCTGCACTAAGACAGAAGAAGAATGGACCCTTTCCGTTAAGGACCCCCAGCTATAACATAACCAAAACTTTCACCCTTCATGATCTGCTGGAGTTCCATCTGGAGGGTTTGCACAGCTCTTCCAGGGTGATCGCCTGCAGTTCGTTTAATTCGATGGATAGAAAGACGGCCATCCACCACTGCTGCCACATCATCATCTTCAAGAAAGATGACACGATTGGTGTGTTCTATGACAGCACTATAAAATATTCAAGGAAATATTACAATCAATAGTCAAGGATGATTATTACAAATACCACCATCATTAGGACACAAGAACCAAATTTAAATACAAACTCTATCTTCTACAGTATCTCTGGTAATTTTCTGGTTATCAATGCCATTCCCAGCTGGAGAGTAAGTGTGAAGGGTGGTCACTGTGGGCAACAAACAAAAGGATCTCTATGCAGCAACTAAACCGAGTAAGATTAGATCGGAAAGAAAGCGTGTTTGTTTCTTCCTCATTCTATCACCAAGTACTCCAATTTTAACTTCTAAATATTTCTCAAAGCTTCTGTGTCCACACTCCCAAACCAATTCAAGCTGTCATCAGCTTTTTGCTAAACTACCACATAAACCTCCTAACTTGTCCACCCACATTCCCTCTAATCTCCTTCGATCCATTCCCCATTTCTGCCAAAGAGGCCATCAAAAGCAACTCTAATTGGGACTTCTCCTCACCCAGCAACCCAGATGAAGGCTTCCCTTTGTCTCTTAGGGAAACAACCAAACACATAACCATGACCCCCTACCTCCCCCTCTAGCCTCATCTCTCACCAAACCTCCTCTCTGTATTCCGGTCACATTCCCACCCATCCCAAACTTGCATTGGCAGATCAATCTGCAGAGAATTAATGTTCTTTCCTCTGCCTCTTCACCTAATTAACTCCCAATATCTCCTAAACTCTCATTTCAAGCATCATTCCCTTAAAGAAATTTACCCATAGGAGGGTAAGTCATGCTGTAATAAGCACTCTGTAGCTCTTCACAGCTAAAATTCTACACCTGTGTGAATATTGATTAAAATTTGTCTCCTCCATTAAGAAAGATCTCTTTAATGACATGAAATTTTTTTTACTCACTGTTATCTCCTAAGCCCAGCACATGCTTTGCTAGTGTTCAATATGAAAATGTATGAGTGAATTAAAAAAGGCTGAGCTTTTTCTGCAATTTCTAATTTAAGCCGTTAACTGTCAACTCTGTAACAAACCTACTTAATAAGAGCAATGACACATATTAGCAATAACTGCACACCTGTAAAAATTAGAATACACTAAAGCTTCTTTTCCCACTGAGATAATACATTCCCTGCAGTCCTAAACTGCATCATTTTTCACTTTTAGATCCCCTTATTTTCAGGCACACTGAATGACTCAAATACTTGTTAGCAATTTGAATGATTCCATTTTATCCCCATTATTAGTGTTTCATTTATAAATTCATGAACGCATCCCACTGCATTTTCTCTAAAAACCTCTTAGTCTAGTACTATTTCCTTTTATAAAAGTGATTATGCTGCCAATTACTTCTGAATTGAAAAGATAAGTGTCTACATTATTTGAAAAGTACAATGATTTAGCAACTATACTATAACTGGTGGGATATTAAACAATTCAAATCTCCAAACTGAAATCTCTCCTCCCTTTAAAACATGGATAAGGCTCCTAGAAGGAGAGGGAAAAAAAATACAAGAGCTCAGAGTAAATACACTGTAACAAGTCTGAAGGACTGTTATCTGTTCTTTGTAAACTGGCCTATGTGCTTTGAATTGACAGAAAAGGTGTTTTTAGAATCCCATCTCCAGAAAAAGATCACCTTCACTCCCTTAATGAACAAAGTTCTCCTATACAGTATGACCAGATTTATACAAAATGACTTCCTATAGCCTGACAAGTTTTACTAAAAATTCTCTTTGAATCAGCTAAGAAAGCTCACCTTGCATCAGAAGCAAAGTAATATTCCACCGCTTTTTCTTCAACAGGGAAAAGGCAGGTTGTGCTGTCCACACGAGAGAGATTGCAGCTTCCTTTCTTGTCTTTACCTAGAGCACAGAGTTTTACAGAGTCAGCAAACATGTAGAAAACTGTGGCCAATGTATAAATATATGTAATTTTCTACAAAATTAAAAAAAAAAACCATAGCAACACAAAATAATTTCAGCAACTTTTAAATGCAAAAAAAAAGGTAGATCACCTAATTTCCATGCAATAAGCCAACAAGAACAGACAAAAAAGTGTAGAGTGAAACAGCAACTATCAAAAAGAGCGTGGCAGATAATAGTGCTATAGAAAATAATTCATTCATACCACTGTTTTTTAATAAAATGTATATATAATCTTAATGCAATTAATATATATAGTTTGTATACCTAAACTCATCATAAAATTACATTTAAAATATCAAAATTGTATAATAAAAAAATAAAATGAAGATTAGTGGCATAGTAATTTTTATCATCTCATAACAAAATTTCTCTAGATTTTAATAATAAATCAGCATAACGTATCAGGATATAGTCTTCACTAATTTTTTCCTTTTTATTCAATTTATTGGGATGAAACTCATTAACAAAATTATACAAGTTTCAGGTGTACAATTGTGCAACACAACATCTGTACACTGTTTTATGTGTTCACCACCCTAAGTCACTAATTATAATTTAAAAACAAAACAAAGACACTTAAACTCTCTACCATGTTATATCATATGTTGCATCTGCTACTAAGGAATGAAAATATAATATAAACCCAGGATCTCTTCTTTCTTAAAGCTGATATAAAGTATGGTCCCCTTGCAATAATATCTTCTTAATGCCACCACTTAGAATTTTGGCATTTCTATTTAATTCATCAAGTCACTGATGATATTTTCTTCCTTTTTGTTCATTCACAATTAGAGTCAAAACTGGAAAGCAAATTATAAAAAAAAACTGGAATGCGTACTGCAATTTGACAAATAAGCCAAATTATTTTTAAGCTCTATTAATTGATGACCTTATTCTAAGTGTCATAGAGGCAAAAGAGCACCTTTCTCCAAGATCAGGACATAGTAGAACTTATAACCTATGAACTCAATGGCCAGAGAATATCATAAATATACTTGTGAAAACTTATATTGTGTTAATCCTCTAAAATGTATGACTGTAAAGACTTGGAAATAATTATTCTTAGAACCATACATACAAAGTTCTTGACAACACATGGTTATTTGGTTTGGTTTAGTCATGAAAACAAAATAGCTCTTCCTATCCAAATTCAACAGCAGGAAAGATACCACATTTAAAAAAATTAATATTAGGTAACATCCTAGAAAAGATAACACTTTAGAAAGAACAGATTAGTGATTGCGAGGGGCTGGGAATAGGGCACGAGCTGACTACAAAGAACAGCTGGAAGGCAGTTTTTAGGGGATGGAATTTTTCTGTATCTTAATTGCAATAGTGGTTACACAACTGTTTGCATTTGACAAAACTCAGGAAATTTTATTTGTGAACTTTATTGTATGTAAAAAAGTGAATGAAAAGTAAATAAAAAGATAGCCCACCATCTACATTTTTAAAATAAACACAACCATCTTTAGTAATAAAGTGCACTAATGGGGTTGAGTTTCACTATATTTTTCTGCAAATATTGGTTATTTCACTCTTCAAGCAACAAGGTATATTTAACTACAGTTTTTAGAAGAAGCTGAGGTATCATTGCCAATTTAAATGAACAGTATTACTTGGCATCTATATAACTCATACAAGCTATAAAATGTCTATTATCTCATCTGATTTAAGTGGAATACAATTATTATTGTTCCACTTTATTTGGTCACCTGGAGAAGACAGTAAAGCCTAAAAGCCAGTTCAGGGTTCTCCCCTTTACACAGCCTCTTCTTAAACTAAACTCTGTTGAGCTACACACTATATACCTACTAGGAGCTAGAGAGATAAGGGTTACTGAAACACAAACCCTAACCTCAGAAAGACCTGTCTAGTGATAAATTTTTCCTCCAACTTCTTAAGACCTTAGTCGATGTTTTTCTATTGTTTCTAAAAGCAGCATAAAACAATGCACAAGGTAACATACAAAGTAATGTGTACACAGCATAATTATTAACAGAAATCTGAAACTCTGGATCTGAAATCTGTACTCTCACTTGCAGACTAGTTTTTCTTCTGAAAAGAGAGGGAGGGGGATGAGGAAGATAAGAAATTGCACTATCTTAGAACTGAAGGTTATTTAAGGAAATAAGTTTCTGATACAGATAAAATAGTGAAAGCAGTCACTATCCAAAGATGAATAGGTTTAGAGTATCTTGCTAAATATTTTTCAAGAAACAAAGAATTATATATTAATAATACGGGTTCCACTTTCCTTAATTTACTTTTAGTAATAAGTAAATGGAAAGAGCACATTTTTTTTGTCTAATTATATCAATGAAATGATCCAGTTTGTATAGCTAAAAGTCCTATTAAAAATTCAAACATAAATTTAAAAAAGAACAATAATTCCAAACCCAAACAAAGCCAATAAACATAATGAATGTACATCTAAAAAGTAAAATGTCATGCATAAAATAAAAACCATTAAAACCAACCGTCAGTTAAAAATTAGGCTGAATTATTTAAACTACCACTGAATCCAATCTATAATAGGCTAGCAAACAATGTCTTCATCCTAGCATCTTATTTACAATTATGTCTCCTACATGATTTTAATTTAAAACAAAGAAAAAAAACTAGTTTTCAAATCTCAGAGACTATAAATTACTAAAAGCAGTTTTCTAAATGCCAAAAGCAGACAGACAAAATATACTCTGCAAATTAGAAAAATGTCAAAATATATTTCCCCATAAAATAAGCAGAATTTTAGAGGCCCAGCACATTCATTCACTCCAAGAACAAAGAATTAGTAAAGAATGAACAAAAGAGGATAAGATTCCTCCCCATCCATGCAGAGTGCATTTCCCACCTCTTTCTCCCTGTGATCCCCACCGTGTGAATTTTGATCCAATATGAGTCCTAGCTATGGATATACAACAGAAAAAAAATTCTACTTGTCAGAGAAATCACAAAATAAATCCTTTTCATGTCTAGACAGAATTATATATGAGTGGACCTGATCAAAGAGGCATTTATTTCAATTTAAGGAAAACAATTCTTTGTATCTACTGCATTCAATTTCTACATTTTCCACACAGCATGATGCAGGAATAGTTTTTACCTGTTCTATAAAGTATTGGAATGTGATCAGTAGAGAGTTTATGTTCACTTCGTACACCAATCAACAGAGGGCTACCTCGTCTGTTAGTACAAAATTAAACAGAATTAAACCATTTTATAAATAACACATTAATGATGTAAAATTTAAATGTGATGACAGAATACTCTTCAAATAAATTCTCAATTCTCCCTCCAAGCTCAACTTCAGCTCTAACAAAAGAACAATATAAATAGAACTTTAAAAAAATATCCAATAACAGAGGTAGGCAAACTATGACCCACGTGGCAGGTTTGTCTATTTTTGTTGGAACAGAGCCATGCCTATTCTTTTACATATTTTCTATGGTGGCTTTCACACTACAAGAGCAGTGTAATTGCTACAGAGGCCTTTATAATAGTGAAGGGTCATTGATACTGTACAGAAAGTAAACTTACAATTGAGAAGTTTCAAAATACATATAATTATTAGGCATTATTAAATTTATATATACCTTGTGCCAACTGCTTGGCCAGGGAAATGAACACTTTTAAATACAAGTGCAAAAGCACCTTCCTATGAAGGGAAAAGAAATGGATTAGCAATACATATGATAATCAATTATCAAATGTGAAATGTCTAAAACATACTGGCTTTATCACAGAAACGATTTTTTTTTTTTTTTTTTTTTTTACACCACTCTTCTGTACTAGTTTATAAACTAGTCAAAACATTAGGCTCTGGCCAGGTAACTCAGTGAGTTAGAGCATTACCCCAGTACACCAAGGCTGCAGGTTCAATCCCCAGTTAGGGCACATACAAAAGTCAACCAATGAATGCATAAATGAGTAGAACAACAAATCAGTGTTTCTTTCTCTCTCTCTCAAATCAATTCTTTTTTAAATTTTAATTTTAGGAAGACACTTCCCCATGAGCTTCAGTGCATCCAAGACCTATTTTTTTATGAAGCCTAGTCTTGAAATAGGCTCAACACCTACAAGAGACCATTTTAAAAGTCACTTTTGTACATACTACCAACATTTCTCAATAAACACATCCTATCTCCCATATTATACATTAGTAAAGGGAGGGAAGAACTAGGAAAGGTCCTAAGTTCAACATCCAAAACCCATTCTCTGGCCCAGTAATTTGACTCCACTGTTAACTTACACTCTTTGAAATCTTGATATTGGAGATAAATACATACAATCACAATTATTAACATGTACACCATACCATCCCCTGTACTCAACCTCCTCAGGGAAAGGGCCTGAAGAAATTAAGAGTGAATAAAGAAAGATCATGAGGTAGGAGAGGGAAGGAAGCACCACAGAACACCAACTGGGTTATACAATGAGTAGAAACAAGAAAAGGCTGGAAAGGCACACTACCCTGCCTTGAGTAAAGGGAGGGAACGGGCCTCTATTTTCTCCATCTTCCTGTCTCTTCTTTTAAGACATCGTATGATTGGGTGGTGGTGGGAATTGAAGGTTGGACCTTCATAGAGAAGTAAAGGGCTTTTAAATGGGAAAAATGGAGTACTGAGTGGGGGAGGGGCATGGAAATCACTATGCATTTGGACATTTGTGGATCTTTAATCTTTAATTAGGGCAACTGGGATGGGATCAAAAAGAATACCACTTTTCTCTTGGGGTGGGAAATACTTTTCTACAGAGGAACAGAGCCAAGTAAAAGTCCCCATAAGAAAAAATGAGTGAACTTTAATGGCTCAGAGACATACAGACATTATCCTAAAAGCTAATCTTGCTAAGTTATTGACTGGAAAGAACAATGGAGTGAGCAGGAAGTAAGAAAATGATGAATCCCCAACTGTGTGTATTGCATGCATGTTTTGTGTGGTATGTGTGGGTCTGTGTGTGTGCATGCATGGTTATTGGACGAACTGTTTGATTTTAGATTACTTTTAATTCCCATGACACTAAGCTACAGGGAAAGAAGATTTTTAAGTGTGTATGTGGGAAAGGAGGGGTCATCGGTCAAACAACAATCTCTCAAAATTACTCAAGTTGAAAAGTTACATGTATAGGAAATAAAGGCCAAAAATATTTTTAAATTAGCATAGTTCCTGCTCCTCAAACTTGATTATAAGGGTTTATTATAATTAATGTTGGACAAAATTATTTTTAGAAGTGTGATTTAAAGGGTGACGGTTGCCAGAGGGGAGGAAGGTTGGTGACTAGGTGAAAGAGTTGAAGAGATTAAGTACAAATTGGTAGTTACAAAATAGTCCCAGAGATGTACAGTACAGCACAGGGAGGGAATAGAGTCAATAATATTGTAATAACTATGTAATGGTGCCAGGTGAGGACTGAAAATACTGGGGGGAACACTTTGTAAAGTATATGTTTGTCTAACCACTATGCTATACACCTGAAACTAAATCAAAATATTGAGTGTAAATTGTAACTGAAAAATAAATTTTTTTTAAAAGTGTGGTTTAATACCAATTGTTGGATAACTCTCTCCACCAAGGTAGTAAAACTGGTATCCTGACTTTCCCGATTGTCATACATGTACTTAACAAGTTTGGCAATTGTCTCTGTGTCTGTTTCAGATTCAAAGTCATAGCCTTTGCTTTCCTGTAATTAGAAAGAAAAAAATGACACATTTAAGAAAGTATTCACCATATCCAAATCTTTTCTACAGAATTTCCCCCCCAGTATCTCACTAACCAATTTCTAATCTTTTTTTGACCACCATATTCCACTACCCATTGTTGAAAATTAAGGTCACCATCTAACTTTAGTGAATCCAAAATAGTCATTCTGTATAACTGAACATATAATACTGAACATACACTTAAAATTACATAAATATATATGCCACGAATTACTTTTAAATAATTAAAATACAATGAAATAGATAATACGAAACACTAATTCCATAATGAAAATACAGTCATACCTCAGTACTCATCAGCTTCAGAACTCGTCAAACCCGGTACTTGTCACATTTTGACGAGAAAAAAATGTTTCAGCACTTAGCACTTGCTCGGAACTGGACACACTTACTAGAACTTGTGTGAGTCACGACGCTGCCCCATAAGAGGGAATGCTTGATCGGCACTCGTCATGAGCTCCGAAATGAATTAACAAGTACCAAGGTATGCTATAATTCTTTATTTAACAATGATATTTTACTATCCAATGCAATAGCTATTAGATATATCTGGCTATTTAAACTGATTAAAGTGAAATAATTTCAAATTTAGTTCCTCAGTCCTACTATCTCAATAGCCATATGTGGACAGTTGCTGATATACTGGACTGTACAGATATGAAGTTTCCATCACTACAGAAAGTTCAATCGGACAGACCTGAGAAAGCACAATGAAGGTCATCATCATGATCCTTACTACTGAGTACATAGCTCTGTTGAGCACAGAACCTTCATTTAATCTGTCCTGAGTCTTCTGACATATCCTAGAATCTTTTAAGAATGACAAACAAGGTCTCTCACAATGCAAAAAACATACCCCCAAAACTCCAATTTTACTTGAGCTTCTGGGTAATTTATAACAAAGCCAAATAATTATTTCCTTTTAATATAAGAAACAAAAATGTTCCACTGTCAACAAAGAAAAGTCCAATAAACAACCATATGCTTATAACTGTCTTAGGAATTACTTGATCACACCTAGATAGTACTTACTGCACATCTTAACAACCAACCTCACTGCTCTCATTGGTAGTATCATCAAAGACTGGTGTCTTTTTTAGGTCACCTTACTTACCAAAAACTTTTTCAAGTCTTTGTAGTTGGTGATGATTCCATTGTGAATAACAATAAATTCTAAAAGAGATAAAGATATAACCAAAAATTATAGGTCTAGGAAACATTATAAATAGCCATTACTGTTAGTAGATTTTTCTCAAGTTAAAAAATGTGTCATACGCTATACTTCAAGACATAATCAACTATTTTCTACTTTTCATGACCAGATTATCCTCAGGCAGACCAGCAGCACAGTTTATGTGACTTAATGGAAGCACACAGTGTGGGGAAATACAGTAAACTGAAGTCTGGAGTCATCAATTTCAGTCGTGGCTAAACTGCTAACCCCCAATATCACCATGTGAAAGAAGCAAGTTCTCTGGGTTTACGTCCTCATTTGCAAGGATGAGGGCTGAACTAAATAACTATTATTCTCACTTCTTTGTTCATTCATTCTCATGCATAAAACATTCCTAATGTGAGAGAAGTCTTCCAAATTAATACAGTTATCTGACTTACACTGACCGAGTTTAAGATCCAAAGTTAAAGAAGTTAAAAAGAAAACCAGACATTATTCAATTCTATGATTATATTTATTTTTCTGAGGTCCAGATAACTTCTAGAATGATAAATGTTAAAACAGAATTCCAAGATCAAATACATATGATAATAGGATAATTTTCATCTTTTTTTTATTAAATAACTTGGGAAAATGTATGAATGGATAATTAAGAGTAGACATTATTTGTAGTTGCTGAAAGTGTACACAAAGACTACTGTTAGGAATTTATTATTTAAAGTTTATGTAAGTCAGGAGAGAAATTACCCCTAAATTCAATTTTATATTAAATTATAAAAATGTTTTAAAAATACTTGACAAGCTAACATTTTGACCTAATAATGCTAAATGAGCTTGGACTGAATACATTATAAACCAAATAATAAAATAAGCATTTTCACTAGATTTTTAAGAAAGAAAAGATGATACCCACAAAATACTACTACCAAAAAAAAAAACAAACCCTAAAAAAAGTTTTTTAATGCTAGAACTCAGAGAATCTTAAACAGCTGATAGCTGGCATAAAGCCTTAATTAAAGCCAAATTCACAAAATATAATTTAGATATGTTTTTAGGAATCTTTTTAAAGGCCTTGTCAGAATTAAATGTTTGAGAGGTTGTCGGCATTAATCCAATTCAATAATATTTCTGAATTAAATTATAAAATCTTATCTCAAATGGTATATACACACACATACATATACATACATACACTTTTATATGTATTTGCTTATTTTTAAAAACAAAAGAATAGACTCTTAAAAAATGCTAAATGGTTATCTCTAGAGAAGACGGAATAAGAAAAGACAGAAACTAGATTTATTTTAACGTGCCTTTTGTATAGGTGTGACTTCAGAACTATGCAAATATTTGCTTTTTAAATAAACTGATTCTTAAAGAAAATAAATTCCTAAAATTCAAAATAAAATAAAACATATTTTCAAAGTGCTATATCAGTTGGTAGCACAACCACATACAGAAGGATTATTCTAAGTGATTCTAAAACACAGTAATTTGATTATATATCCCTAACGAGATATACCCTAAGGACAAAAAAATTAACAAACAGTAAACACTGTCTATGGCAGTGTGGGTATTATGATTCTATTTTATGTATATCATGTAACAGATAAGTATGTTACTGATATAAAGAACTACATTTTAGGTGTGAATGAAAGAAAATACAGAGATTAATGAAGTAAAGAAAAAATCCTACAGCCCTGAATATGAATTAGAAGTGTTAGTATAAAATTATGCTGTTTTATCTTTAAATTAATACAAGTGCAAGTGCACACACAGAGATACATATATCCCCTAGCTCTGCCCTCTGAAAAGGTCTAAGTGTGATGAACACTTCTAGGACTTGGCTTATAGTCTTTTAAGTATCATTTCTACCAAAAGGAACTAGGGCTCCTTAGAGAAATGGTTGATTCCAGGTATGGGGCAGGAATAGAGGAGTGTGGAACATCTTGGTCTACCAGAAAATAACAAAGACTATCTATTGAGCCTACTGGGGTCACTTCAAAAGGACTCAGAAGCCAACCTGAATAAGCTGCAAATGGCCAAAAAATTTTGTCTCTCGACATAGACAATTACAATTACTTCAGTGTTTTGAAACAAATGAAATACTTCATTTTTGAGTTTATAATTTTAAAAGGAACTCATTGCTCATTTTAGAGCATGTGAACCACTTCACTTTTGAAATACAGTAAATAAAAGGGAAAAAAATCAAACATTAATCCTGCCTTTCCTATATACTCTGTACGTCAGGGTAACCAAGCAGTTGATATGGAGAAATGAAGAAGGAATGAAAGTACTGTATTAGACTGTTACCAATTTAAAACCCCTAAAGAAATAATTAATCTTGGCAATGATTGTCAATGACTACTAACACCACACACAAAAAAATCCAAGATTATAACAAGAAAAAAAATTCTGAGATGTCCTAAATTAAATTACAGCAGGCCAGAGGGTGAGAAGAGGCAGGGAGAGTTAATCCATTAACAGAAACAGGGGCAGAAATCAACAAAAGACTGCTCACATTCCTTATTTTATGTTGAAACTCTGAATCGCCTTCTAGGCCACCATTTCATCTCTTATCTAGAGAGAAGAGCCAATTAACTACCAGACACCATCACATTCTGCTTAGGCATGAACTTTCCTGGCTGTTGCCCAGAACCAATATAAAAGTAACAAAGACTTCTCCTTTACATAATAACCTACCCCAGAACAAGCCCCACTTCACCTACTCCTATCCCGCCCCTTGTCTATAGCAAATGTAAATTCCTTCAAAACAACTTACAGCTTTCTTCTCCAAACTCATTGTATGAAAGAGCCAGTCAATCCCAGGATGGTGGACATGTTTGTCTTCCCAACTACCCCTGCTGCTGACGGTTTAAACTGTATGTCCCAGAGCCTAGTCCTTTTTCTGGCTAGCATATGGCTCAATAAACCCTTTCTTTCAGAAAAACTTTCAAGCTCGCCCTGGCCAGCATGACTCAGTTGGTTGGGCATTCCCTCACAAAATGGAAGGTCGTGGTTTGATTCCTAGTCTGGGCACATGCCTGGGTTGCAGGCCTGGTCCCTGACTGGGATATGTGCAAGAGGCAACCATTTGACGTTTCTCTAACACATTGATGTTTCTCTTTCTCCCTTCCTTCCCTTCTGTCTAAAAAACCAGTAAGTAAAATCTTAAAAAAAAAAAAAAAGACTCCTCATTTCCCCTCACTCCACCAAGTTTCTAACTTTAAAAAAAGGAAAACTTACAACCTCAAAGGTTATTGTTCAACAATTATGTATCTCCAGTTGTAAATAAACACTATACCAATTTAAAATAAATAGAACAGACACAGAAGCACATTAAATGATCCATAGGATGCATGCAATCAACATGATCTAGACTGTAGAAAACTCTATATGACAAACAACAAAGTAAACTGCAAAGAAAAAAGAAAGGGAGAAGTCTCTTTAGGGCCACATCAATCTATTAAGTCCTTACCTTTTAGAGATACACACTTAAATATTTACAAATTAAATGCTACAATAGCTAACTATCTGTGACATGTCCATCTATATGATATCTATTAGCTTCCAAAATAACAGATATTTGGGTGGGGGATATAGATAAACATAACTGATCATATATTGATAAATGTTGAGCCTGAGTAATGAATATACCAGGTTCTGTATACTCTCTTTATATGAATATGTTTGAAATTTTCCAGATTAAAATAATGAAAACATAAGAGCTTCCATTCTTTTCCCATTATTGGCCCTCTACAAGCATTCCAAAGCGTGTACAACATATCCATACCATTATTTTTATCAGAGCGCTGGGGATGGCTATTGACAGGATTGGGCTCGCCATGTGTTGCCCAACGGGTATGAGCTATTCCAAGGTGTACATCAAATTCAATATCCAAATCCATATCCTGTTGTTCTGAAGATAAAATGAAAAATTCCAGTATTAAATCATGCTGTAGAGATAATGCTAGATTTAAATATAATTATCACAGTGCTGCTCAACTGGAAAATATCACTATTAAAACTAAAGATCTGGCATACTCAAAATAGTAATTAAAAGATTTAGAGGACTTAATGCAGAATGCAGCTGAAATATTTAGGGCAAATGGTTTCAATAACAACTAAAAATATATATTCAAAGAGATAAAGCAAATGTGACAATATTCACTATTGGTAAAGCTAGATGAAACACATGGGTGCTTAGTGTAGTATTCTTTCAAGTTTTCTGGAGGCTTAAAAATTTTCACAGTTAAGAGTTAAGTACAAAAAGCTCATGTGATTTTTAAAATCTATATTTAATCTTTGCACTGATAAAAATCAGTATTGTTTTAATTTAGACATGCATAAAATAAATTCATTTTCTCAGTGCCATACAACCTTATGAATATAATTTCTTTGGTTCCCCAAACACATCTCACAATATAAACTGCAATCATGAAGAGCTTCCAAAATCACAGAGTAGGTCCTTGTGAACACAGCAACACTATGAAAATATGGGGTTATAAACTGATGCTGCTTGATCGTGAAATGCAGCTATTTTAATTCCTTTTCCTTATGAGTTATCTTTTCTTGTTTCTTCCAGGAATAAAAAAAGGACAGTTTTAGTTATTTACTAGGAATGCCCCCCTTCTAACTTCCTAAATACAAAATTCATATAGATAAGATAAAACTTAACAGATAACAAAGCTTATCAGAATTAGATCTAAACTAAGAACAAACTGTTCAGAAGTCTGAACAGGAAAATCCATGCACTTTAGCACAGTTTTTGTGGTTTTCATCCTGGCTAATCAGAAGTCATTCCAAAATACAAATCTGATCAAGAAATAAGGCTTAAAATCTTTGAATAGACTTCCATTGCTTTAAAAAGTGGTTTGCACCCTGACTGGTGTACCTTAGTGGATTGGGCCTTATTCTGTGAACCAAAAGGTCTCTGGTTTGATTCTCAGTCAGGGCAAATACCTGGGTTGCCAGCCAGGTTGCTGGCCAGATCGCTGGTTGGGGACTGCTAAGAACCAACCAGTCAATGTTTCTCCAGGTTCCAGGTTGGGGGTGTGTGAGAGGCAACCAATCAATATTTCTCTCACATATCGATGTTTCTCTCCCTCTCTTTCTCCCTCCCTTTCCCTCTCTCTAAAAATAAATAAATAAAATATTTTAAAAGCTCTCAACACATATTTTACAAATACCAGATCACATTTACTGGTGCTAGGTTCACAAGGCTTTTTACCACTTTTTCCTTATCACTGTGATCTAAGCCACCATCATCTTTCACCTAAACTACTTCAACAGAATTCTGATTTCCCTGTATTCAATCTTCCATCTGCACAACCTATAATAGTTTTTTGCACACCAACCAAAGTGATCCTTTCAAAACAGTAGATCATGTTACTCTCCACAAAATTTTCAAATGGCTTCACATGACACACAAAGTAAAACCCACTGTCCTTGAGATCCTACATGACCTAGCCCTGGCTGGTGTGGCTCAGTGGACTGAGCGCTGACCTGTACACCGAAGGGTTGCCAGTCTGGTTCTCAACCAGGCCACATGCCTGGGTTGCAGGCCAGGTCCCCAGTTAGGGGCATCTGAGAGGCAACTGATCAATGTTTCTCTCCCTTTCTCTGTCTCCCTCCCTCTCTCTCCCTCCTTTCCCCTGTCTGAAAAAAAGAGCCTACATGACCTAGCCCTCAGCCCCCTCTCTAGCTTCACCTCCCGCCACTCTCCCCCTCACTCACTTGCCCTAGCCCTACTGACTTGCATCCATAGGAAGGTCAAGCCCACATAGGGTCTCTGCACTTGGTGTTCCCTCTGCCTAGAATTCCCTCTTTCAGACAATCACATGGCCTCTGCTTAAATGTCACCTCTGCTATACTTTATTTTCATACACTAATCATTACCTAACATATATTTGTTTGTTGTCTGGCCATCTCATTAAACAATAAGTTCCATCATGGCAGGGAGCTTTGCCTATCTTGTTCTATTTTGTCCTCAGTGCCCAGAATGATGGCTGGTATATAACAGATACTCAATAAATACTCATTTTGTTACTGAGTCCTCACAATACTCTGTGAGGAGGGGTACTATTGTCTCCATTGTACAGACAAAGAAACTGAGGCTCAAAGAGATCACAGAATCTGCCTTCCATGGGTCATAGTGAATAGTAAGTAGAGGCAGGATTTCTATCCAAATCTGGTTGACTCCAGACCCTATGATTAAAACCACAATGGTAAACTCTGCTGCACTATTACTTTTATGACATATTGTCAACCTAGCTTCCATCAGAATTTGAGTTCTACAAAAGCACCAGCTGGTCTTATCATCTTTGAATCCTAAGCACTAAGAGCTAAATAGGGCAGATACTCAAATTTTCATTGGATGGCTCCATCAATAAATAGATACGATCATCAATATATTCTTCCCTGGTTTACTTGTGCTCTGAATAATTAAGATGACCTCATAAATGACCTCCAGAAAAGTAAAGAACACTATTTGTCACTCGTTAACAAGCTAATGCAAGCAATAAAAACATCTGACTAGTTTTTTAGGCTAACTATACTTAAAGCAATATCTCCCTCCACATGGTGGCAAGCAACACTGGAGAGCCTTTAGCAAGATTATGTAAATTAAATCATGTTAAGTTCATGTTTGGTAATTACCAAGTCTATTTATTTCACTGATGTCATTTAAGGAACATGTACCCATGTACCTTATTCAGTAAGTCGATAGTTGATTCAATTCCCCAACAGATCAGGACATCTTTTCTTTCTCCTTGAGCCTCAATCCTACCTATCATCCCTCAATTTCCACTTCAGTCAGCTTTTTCCCCTCACCTCCTAACTGTCTGACTTAGCTTTTCTTTTACCTTTGACTCCTATGAAAGGCTAACTCCCTATCTGTGCCTTCATCTATCTGAGCTGGAATCCCTCAAAAATTTCCATATTTGCATCTTCTATCTTCCCACTACTTTCATGCCCAAGGTTTTTTGCCCTCTTCATACTTTTTCTCAGATGTCATCGTTCTTTTTTATTTTAAAAGTTCAAACATTTAAATTTTCTGTCAATGATAAAGACTCAAGTACCTACATCCAGAGATAACAAATGTCAACATACAGTCATTTGTGTGTTACATCTTTTTTAAGACATACAGTGTAAAATATCTTTAATGTTTGTCACTCCTTAGAACAGCAGCTCCCTCTCTGCCTTTGCCCCAAATTTCATGACCTTTATTGCCAGCACCAACTAAAGACACTATTTACTACTGTCAATTTCCTCATCTGCAAAATGAGGATATAATTTTACCTACTTCAAGGATTATAATGAGGAATAAATGAGTTAATACACATGAGGCACTTACAAGAGTACCTGGAACACAGGAAGCAATCAATAAAAGATAGCTATTTCAAAGCCAGACGCTACCAATAACCTCTTACTCGACAAATACAAAGGCCTTTTCTGAGAAGTCTTCCTTCCCTTTTGACTAAGAATAATATAAATATCACAAACATCACAAACATCCAAATATCTATACCCAGAGTTAACAAAAGTTAACATCTAACTATTTGTGCTTTAGATCTTTGTTAAGATCTAAAAGGTAAAAAGATGTGTTTGATACCCCCTTTGTACCCTGCCCATCCCATTCCTCCTCAGAGGATTCTCAAGTTGATAGAGAATCCACTCCACTGCGCCTTTAAACTTCTATTATGCTAATATGTGTCCATAAATTATAGTATTCTTTATGGGTTTTTTTGAGGTAGCAAATATTTAATGACAACAATGTTGTAAATACTGAAATGATAAAAGCTTTTTACCTTGTAGGACATTCATGTTTTTTGTCAATACACATTGTTTATGTTTTTTAAATGGTCCTATACTTTACATATCCTACTGCAAGTTGCTTTTTTACTGAACATTAGGATCCCAGTAATTCTCCAGGTGCCCACATGCAGAACCACATCCAGTGCACTCCTTTCAAAAGCTATATATGGTCATTGACTATCATTACAACTTATTATCCTATTCCCTGACTGGTAAACATCGGCGTTGTTTCTAAATTTTGTTGCAATGACTCTTCTTGTCATGGCTCTGTGCCTATAGACTTTCTTTCAAGTATATGCCCAAGAGTGGAAGTAACTGGTCACAGGGTATACGCATCTCCCATACAGACATTGCCAGATTGCTCTTTAAAGTGATTTATCAATTAAGAATTCACCAACAATGTCTGCAATTTCCCATTTCCCTACTACTTCCTGACTTTCCTGTATGAAAAGAGGGAGTATGTTTCAATGTTGACACTCAAAGATGGTGGTCCTGGTCGCAACCTGCTTTTCTGGCCTCCCATGCATATCTACCAATAATATAGATTAAAAAAAGACTATTTAACCTAAAAACTATATTTTATTAACCAATGTCACCCCAATAAATTCAATAAAATATTTTTTAAAAAGGACGACTTACCATTTCATCAACAAACGTTATCTTCCCTATTTTTGTCCTACGAAAGGCCCTTCCTCATGAATTATGGCAATTTCATTTTAGAATACCGATCTTGCTCTGGACACAGCTGGCCTAATTTCCTTCCCTAATCAATATGATCATTTTTGAAGCTCAGGTACATTTTAAAGCCAATACGGACAATAACAAAACTACTCTTCTTCTCTCCCTTCAACTTTTAGAGTCACTGAATGTGACCCAAAATATGGGAAGAAAGATAACTGGATGAGGAAGGGAGAAGGAAGAGAAGGGGCAGGGGGACAAAATCAAACTAAGTACATTACTGTGAACTTCTTCATCCAGGGCTTTCACTTTCCCCTTCTTCTTAATGAGCTGGATCTTGCAGGCATTGGCTTCCCAATCTTTGTCATTCCCCCCATCAACTCCCACACCTGAAACATCAAAAGGTAGTCTTAACAGCAAGATTAAAAACTGGCTATTACTTACAGTGTGAGGCAAAACTTTTAATTAAAATATTTTTCATCTAATTAATTCATTTCCTTACCGATTCAACATATACGAAACACCTATTATATGTCAAGAACCAGGACAGCTGCTACAGACAAAAAATAAAATAACTCAGTTCCTGTCCACAAATTCCTAATAGTGTATTAAGAAGACAAAGAAAAAAAATAATTGCATACAGTGTGGTTTCAGGTTATAATGAAAGTATTACAGGTTGTAACTGAAGTATAGTGGAGAAACAGAGAAGATGGGCACCCACCACTCGACTGGGATAGAGAGAGAATGTCAGGGAATAAATACTCTCTCAAGATTCCACTTAAGATCCTAAGGAATCTGAAAAAGTTATTCTGAGGGTACTGGAAAGCAGAGAAGTTTCAAGTGGAGAAATTAAAGGGCAAAAAAGTTTAGAAAAATCTCTGGAAACAGTATAAGAGGATAGACTGGAGCAATAGAAAGAAGAAACCAGTTCAGAAGTTACAGCTTTAACAAAGCACGAAGGAAGAGGACCTGAATTAAACTGTGCTAATGAAGATAGATATAGGTGATATTGTGTAGAAATGACTGAATGTAACATGAGGAAGCAGGAGAAGGCTGAGATATCTCCTAGGCTCAATGAAAGGACTTAGTAATAAAAGGCACACAGAAAGAATTGATTAGAGAGTGGGGTGAGAAAAGGAGCTCCCAAAACAGAAAGAAAAGAAATAATTAGCACGGAAAAAAGATGAGATGTGTTATCAGAGAAGCTAAGGAAAGGGAGAATTTTAAGAACAAAGTAGTTGAGAAATTGTCTTTCCATTAACTGAGGAATATCATGGAAGATAATGCTCATTACAGCTAGCAATGCTAAATGCACAAAACAGAGTTAACAGAGCAGGCTTGCACTGGTATCCTTAGACACGTCTGCATGCAAAGATAGACCCTGGATTTCAGGAGGGTTCACACCATCCTAACTGATGAAGAATGGCTCACTGCACCTAAACCACTGGTGCAACCATGTGGCTTATGCTGAACACCTGCTTCTCTTCTTCTAGGAATCTGCAATTTTGGGACATTTTAGACAGAGGGTGTCTATGTGACCCTAATGAAAGCCTTGGGCACTCAGTTGCTAATGAGCTTCCCTGGTAGACAATATTTCACACATATTGTCAACATTTGCTGGGCAAATTTAGGGCATCCACTGAGACTCCACCGGGAGAGAACCCTTCCAAGCTTCTGCCGGCTTTCCTCCAGACTTCACCCCATGCGCCTTTTCTCTTTGCTGATTTTTGCTTTGTATTATTTTTTTGTAATAAATCAGAGCCATGAGCACAACTCTATGCTGAATCTTTTCACAAAATCATCAAATCTGAAGGTGGTCTTGAGGACCCCCAATACAGTTAAGAAAAGGAGCTAGAGTAGAACTTAAAATTGACAAAAAGTTATTTTTATCTGCTTTGTAATTTATGTAAGGTAGAAGACTCTTAAGTTTATATGCTGAAAGTCTGGAATATCTATCTGGAGAAAATGAAATTTATAGAAAAGAAAAAAGATAATTTATAGAGTAAGGCCTTCAAGATCTTTGTTCTACCAACCATGGAAAAGTCCCCAGATGATTTATGTTTATACAATAACATTCTTAGCAAAAGAAGAAACCTATTAGAGGCAATACTCTATGTAAATGATAGTACTGTTGAAATTACATAAACAAACTCTTTAAACATTATACAAAAATTCTTTAGATTTTAGATTTGCCCAAAACAAATATTACTAAAGATTCTAGTCACCTAATATAAAAACTTTCTATTTAGATTCAAGAATCACGCAAACCCATAATATTTTTTTAAAAGGACATACCAGCAGAATCATATCCTCTGTACTCCAGTCTCTGAAGGCCTTTGATTAGGGTCTCCAAGATTTCTCGTCTTGTGCGAGGAACATGATAGTTTAAGTAAGCAAATATACCTGCAAAGAAGCAAATATTTAATAGAAAATTCTGTCTAAAGAATAAAAATTAACATATTTATAACAAAATCTTCATTTGCATAATTATGCATATGTGCAAAAATGTGAACTTAGAGTCAACAGTTAAAAGAGAAATAAATCCTCACTTCAAATTGTCTAAAGGCAGGGAAATTTTTTCAATGGGGGATTTCTCATCTATAAAAGACTAAAGCAAATATGTCAAAATAAATGTTTATTTTTTTCAAAGCAGCTTATAAGACTGGTCACTTATTGTCCATCACTGCCATTTTGTAAAGTGATATTTAATTTTAAAAAACTAACCATTTAAAAAATTTGTGGTTTATGTTATAAATACTTACCATTATATTTAAAGAAAAATTTTTCCTAAAGTAAGTATTTTAAGCTACATATGAGCCCCACATAACTGTATAGATGAAATAATTTTTCTTCTTCCAATGACCATGTTATCAGTAACATTTGGGAATAAACAATTTGTAAGTAGCAATGATGTAAAAAATACTACCTAAATAATTTAATAATAGGGGGATATATTAAAATATATATAATCAATTTAAAAGAAAATGGCTTGAATCACTTGTTCACCAGGTATTGTACTAGCTAACAACAAATAACTGCAATACATGTTTACAACTCTCGAGAATTCATAGAAAAAAGCAATAATTTGGAAAAGCAAAACTGAAAACTAGTACATGTGAACTGATCCAGGCAGGCAAAGAGGCAATAAATAGAACACAGGTAAATAATATCCACATTTTAGCAACAGCAGGAGGGAAATTATCTGAAGCCCTCCATTATTATGCTCTGGTCAAGGTGAAGACAGCTGAAGACCAAAATATGAGAACGTATAAATTCAAGTTGCTTAAGTATGAAAGAATTTCCTTTTTTTTTTTTTAATATTCCACTATAATGCTAATGAATCATAAGGGATTAAATGAACTATGCATCACAGAACTCCAAAACAACTAGTCTTTATTTCCATTTGAAAACGTCTCTTTATTTCTATAAATATCAATAGCTTGGTCCTGTTGAAGCATTTAAGCATACAAAAATACCAAATTGTTAATATCCAAGAAAGACGCCGTAAGACATGTATGCTGAGCACCATGATCAGTAGAGCACAATTTTTTTCAAATAAATTATCATGCCCTTAAAGAAAGAAAAAAAAAAGGAAATCCACATTTTAAAACTAAATCCAAAATAACCTGAACTGCTTAAACTTTCAAAAGAAAAGGAAGTATGAGGCCTAAAACTTAGAGAAATCCTGTGCTTTTTTCATATTTAAAAGAAAAAAACACCTATAGTTGTAAAGGTTTTTAAGTTACTATATGCTATATAAGCATCTTCTTTTCACAGCACCACAACCTTGTATGAGATCTGGGATTTTTATTGTTACTACTGTTCCTTATAGATATGAAATATCTATAACATGAACTTAACCAATTACTCAACTGTAAATCACGCTTTTATGTGTCTTAAACTTGTTTCCCCTATGGGTCACTGACCTTTGATAAAGATTACATGCAGAAAACTATCAGTCCCAAGTAAGTATTTTTATTAGAACACTGACAATAAGTAAAATATAAATATTTTCCCAAAATATTACTTAAATGTGCTAAAGAATACTTATTCTCAACTAGTCTACTCTCTGCCACTGCGACTGGCTTTAGCTAAACAATCTGCTAAAGAAAGATACAACCTAAGTCATTTGAAGATCATTAACTAATAAAACATATTACACTGTCAAATCTTGAGAGTGTAATATGTGTCTGAGGCACTCTGGAAAGCCTTGAGAAGCTGCCAAATCCCAATAATTCAGTAGAACCAGAAAAATTCACTACTAAATCATCTCTTTTTTAAAAAAATAGTAATTATGATGGTAAAATAATGCATATGGAGAATTAAATGTTAAATAACCAAATACCAATTTAAAAATTTTAAATACTAAGTGGAGATGGATTGAGGGTGGGAGGTGGGGGAGGGTGGGGCAGGGGAAAGTGGTGGCAGGAAAATGGAGACAAATGTATTTGAACGATAAAAATTTTTTTTTAATTTTAAATGCTAGCAACATAAAAGCAACTGTTTTTAGGGCAAGTTCTAGACTGAATACATTTTTAAAAGAAAATTCAGAGTAATATAGATGTAACATTAAAACACTATTTTTAATATATGTAACTTAACAGCATTCAAATTTGATATTAATTTTAATATCAAATTAGATATTACATTGATTTACATTGGCTTATTACATGACTCTTAAGGTCTTGATTACAATGCCATAGGAAAGAGGATCTTCTAAACCAATACCCATCTCCAAACAAACTTACAAAATTGTGACTGCTTGATAACCTAATAAAATTCACACTCAACATTGGTTAGCTCATAAACAAGTACTCTTGCCAAAAAAAAGAGTAGCCTTTTATTGAAGAAACCCTGCAAATACTTTTAACTCATGTGTGTCCCCAAAGCTTACCACTATACCACCCTGCCTCAGTGTCCCCTTCTGTTAAATGAATGAGTTTGAGACATGGTAAAACAGTTTTCACATCAAGTGACAACGAAGTATTAACTGGTAGTGACTGGCTATAGAGAACAACACTAAAAATGATTCAGTGGCACCATTTCTAAACAGGAATAAAAGCCAGATTGATTAGCAACATCTTTTACCTGGGAGTGATAGCATAAGGACCACATATTTCCTACTTCTGATACTACCTCAAGATATTTACAGTCCCCTCCAACTAGATGTTGATGATTTCTGAGAATTTTTCTCTGATTGCTTTAGAGACTTTCCTGATGATTTTGACTTTTTTTTTTCTTATTGAGGCATTGTATTTGCACATAGTATTATATCCCTAGAAAAAGAATCCCAGGATTTTCCCTCCTATGTGTTTTTATCTTTCTTCTTCATGGCCCATGATGCTTGCTGAGGTTGTCAGTACAATGAAACCAAATTGCTGGTGGGAGCAGGTTGTTCTGCCATTTTTCTAGATCTTTGAATTGCACATCAAATCTGGGGCTGATTACTCCACACCTGTTTAACCTGCCCCTGAAGTTCACACAATTTTCCTAACTCTGTGATTATTGGTAATTTAAGATTTGCCAATGTAACGATGGTTCATCACCACAGTTAGAAACCAAACAATGACTTTGGAGCACAGTGTAAAAAGAACCTGGCATTTGCCTCTCTTTTCAGCACTGTTGATAGTCTTGAGAGCATCAGCCACGACATTCATGTGCACCATTATGGCAGCATGGAGAGATGGTGAAAGAGGAAAGAGGGGTGATTTTGACATTTTTTAATACCTCTACAGACTGCACTTCTCTTCTGGCCTCATTTCTTTGTTACATTTGCATGATTTTCTTCCATGTATACTGCATTTACCAAATTAAAATTGGAAAACTGGTGAAGGGCCTTATTTTCAGAATAAAGCAAGTCCTCAATGTCAAATACTGTCATTTCATTCAATATCCTTTTGTTGTAATAGTGATCAGGAAAAAAAAATCAATTTCCAGCAGGGCTACTATCTGTGTGGAGCTTGCACGTTCTCCCCATGTCTGTGTGAGTTTTCTCTAAGTACTGCCAAAGATGTGCACATGGGGGGAACTGGCATGTCTAAACTCTCTGAGTTTGAGTGTATGAGGCACCCTACAATGGAAGGGCGTCTGGTCCAGGATGGGGTCCCACCTGTGCCCTGTACTGTGGATAAGAGTCATGGGTATAAGCTCTGGCCACCCATGATCCTGAAACGGAATAAGTAAAATAATTATCTTACTTGGTTTTACTCATCTTTCTTAAGTGTATGTATAGCTCACATTTATTTCAAAGTTTAATATTATAAGTATTTTGGGTATTTATTTGAAGCTTGGTGATGTTTCTGTGACCAGAAATATGTCATAAGAACTTAGCTCTTATTTTATATCAATTAGCCTATGATGAAAATGGTTTTATTATCCATTGTTTCATTTAAAATCAGTTTCTAGGAATCTATTAATGACGTTGAGGACATACAACATATTGTTAATAATTAAAAGCAAAGTAACATACAAAATATGAGGACATTTTCCTATAAAACCATATTATTGCACCTAAGAAGGTAATATTCTAATATCACCTAACACAATGTTCATATTCAAATATCCCATATTATCAGAAAAACGCCTTTTACAGCTGATTTGTTCCTTCTAGGATACAATAAAGGTATGAAGCTCCCTTTGATTATGTCTCATAGGTCTTTCTGAATACAGAATGGTTTCCCCTACTGCCCTGTTTTCCCTAAGACATTGACTTACTGACAAGCTGGGGCCAATTTTCTTGTTAAATGTCTCATGTTATGGCTGTGTCTAATTCTACATACAATGGGGGACCCAAAACTAATCAGAATTTATTTATAAAAAATTGTGTATTTATTCTTACATGTTTAAACTTCAGTCGCCTTCAAAGTACTCTCCATTTGATGCAATACACATATCAAGACTTTTTCCACTGTTCAAAACAGTTTGAACTCCTTGATTTTGATGCCTTTTAGTGCTTCTGCCATTTTTTGTTTTACCTCTTACACATCAGCAAAATGTTTCCCTTTGAGAACTTTTCTCATCCACAGAAACAAACAAAAAAAAAATCACGTGGGGCGAGACTGGGTGAATAGAGCGGGTAGGACACAGGATCATGCCATTTTTGGTCAAAAGCTGCTTAACACTCAGTGCAGTGTGGGCAGGTGCATTATCACAAAATGGGCAAACGCACTGAAAGAGTCTTCAAAAAAATTTCACTGAAGCCTAACGCAGCCACCCAAAATGCCAGCTGGTACGATGATACAGATGGGTCCCCAGAACACTCACCTAGCAGGGGAAGCCTGTACTACAAGGGACCTGTCCTCCAAAACATAATTCTGGGGTTTTTTGGGTGCCCCCTTGTAGTGTGGTCTAACCAGTTTCTCTATTCCTTTTATTTCTTATAACTGGAAGATAGATCTACGGGGCTTAATTGAATTATGTTAAAAATTTGGGACAAGAATTATTCACAAGTACGTATGCATTTCATATTGTCTGTGGTCACCTATTAGTGATGTTAAGGTTCATCACTGGTTTGAGATAAAGACAAAGACAGTCACTTAGCCTGTGATATTCTGAAAGCACCTGTAAAACACTTTATAGGGCTTTGGAAATTGATAGCATTGATTTTAAGACAGCCATATTTTCTTTCTTTGTAATCTATATAATAATAGTTCATTCCCCAATCAGTGGCATTTTAAACGAAATACCATATATCAAATTCCAATTCAAAACCTGCCCCTTTTTTTTATGTAGGAAGTACTAGTATTACCAATAATCATTACTGTCATTTTTTGGTTTACTATTGGAACAAAAAAAAAAAAAAATAGGAAAAGAGGAGGACTGGAGAAAGAAGTAGGAGCTATACTTCTCCTTACATAACTGGGCAGATACCGAAAGAAGAAAAGGACGACACACATAGAGGAATTTTCTAAGATCAAAGTAATAGAGCTGGCAGAAGGAAGAAAGAGAATTAACTTAGTCATCCCTGGTTAAGAAAATGAAAGATAAAGACACTGAATCTGCCAATTTTACACACCAGCTCTCTGAGAACACTTGTGGCCCAAGAGAGTCTACCTTTGGTAGGTTATCTGTATATAATCTTGGGGTAACTGGGAAATTATAATGGCAAATAACCAGCCTCTCAGGCATGCAGGGCAGGCTTACAATGGAGGCAAAATGGTGCTTATTAGAGTAGAACTCACTAGATTGATTGAATCGATCCATTTTCCAGGTCTTTGACTTATCAGACCTCCCAATGTACAGTTCTACTTAGGGTTAACACAAAAAAATAAAAATTAACTCTCCACAACTCTTCAGTAATTGCTCCAATAACACATAAAGTAGTTGTATGGCGTATAGGAGATTTTCTACTCCCAAACCAACATGTGCTTCCAAAGTATAAGTTTTCTTATTAACGTAATATACTTGGGATAAATATCTCCCTAACAGAAGAAGATGCTTGCACCTACAGACATCATTCTCAGAAAATGGGAACTTAAATTCAATGACATGAAAACACTCATAAGTACCTTGCTTAACAAAATATTCAGGCATGCCTGATTAAAAGCAATTTAGTTAGTTATAAGATTATATGAATGCAATTTAGCTGACTAATCAAATTATTAAAGTTCCTATGCCTGGTTAAATTTATGTCCTTATGAATAACAAATTTTACTTCAACATTATTTTTTCACTTGACAACTCCAGTATTTTAAGACCCTAGACATCAGAACTCATCAGTGTTAAGTGTTTCAATTCATTTTCTAAATTTTATACTTTCTGAATCAAAACCCATCTACAATAACACTTAAGTTTCATAAAAAATTTTTTTCTTAAAACAAAAGTTTATAAATTAATCATCATTAAAGATTCAAATTACACAAAGGCTACAAAATGAATTGTGAAAATCTCCTCTTTCTACCTCCACATAGGGAAGATAACCAACATTAATTCAATACATAGTGTCCCAATCTTTCAGCTATGAATGTTTCTGCATAAATGAACCTAGATGTATATGACTTAAAAGGGATTTTTTAAAACACATAAATTTGATGACACTCTATATATAATGTTCTGCATTTTTTTCTCTTTACTTAAGATATTGAGATAATTCTGTGTCAGTACAACACATCTACCCTATTCTATTTAATGGTTGCATACCAGTCCATAATAGTCATATTTTACCTAACCATTTCCCTGCTGAGGTTTTCATACCTCTCTGAAATTATGAACAATACTGCAATTAAAATTACACATATTAAATAAATACATGTCATAAAACACAGTCAAAACTACTATAATTATGGAGGCACGTTCCACAAGTAAGAGTCCTTTAGAAGATGAAAGATTATAAGATAAAATTTTCTACATTTCTGAAACAAAGTAAAAATTGTATGGAGTGCCACAAGGATGAATTTCAATTATGTGTTTTCTAACTGTTTAAAATATATTTTCCTATTTACAAAATGCTGGTTCAAGTGTCCCCTACTTTGTTGTAAATAGATGTTACCACTGGAAGGAGCTCCATAACACCTCTCTTGCACATTTAACATTCTGGAACTCAAAGCACTGTTTAAACCCTGACATCTCTAGTTCCACTCTCCCTCACAGTCTACCTATGTCACCATCTTTCCTGAGAAAAAGAGTGTCCTTCCTGTTCACAAATCTTCAAATATTTCCTCTCTCCCACTTCTCTTGGATCAATCACAGCGAATTCCATTTTTTCATTATCCTACCAAGCCAGCTCTTACTCCTGCATCCCTGAGCACCCTTACAATGAGGTCTAGCATCCTATTTGAGGTCCACTGTCAAAATGGCCCTTCCAAGTGCTGACCAATCTGTTAATTCTTAGATTGTTTAACCTTCCAACTTTCCCCCAGATATTTTTCTAAAGTCTAGAATCTAGACTACTCTCAAATCCCCATTTCTTCTTCCCAACTTCTTTCTCATTTTTGGTAGATTCTCACTTTATAGAACTGAAGTCTTCATCTTCATCTTCAAAGTATAATACCGAGAAACACATTCTGCATACTACTCCCTGAACCAGCCTCTCCTACTCATAACTGCTGATAAGTGTGGAAGAGAGACTGTTCTGTGAGGTGACTGCTGTCTGTCCTGCAAGCTGGACCCAGAACAGAAGGGAAGTGGCTTTCCGCAAACACTCCTTATAGACTGTCTGATGTTAACTGATACTCACTCTGGCACAAATCAGCACCCTTCCCTTGCCTCATGCTATGTGCTAGTGTGTCCTAGAATAGGTTGTTATCCTAACCTAGTCAATGTAATTTCCATACCTGGCAGTATTCATGCACTTGGACCTGTGACTATTCCCCAACTTTTACCCTATATAATTCTCTGCTGACGCCCAAGTAGCACAGGGATCCATTTAGTCTTGCAGTCACCCAAGACATACTTCATATATAAGTTTCTGTTAATAAATTCTATTAGTAAACAGATTGGAGTGCTCGGCCTCTTTCTTCAGTCTTTTCCAGACCTCAACTTACGGAGGTAGATTTTCAGTCTCCGTAAAGTCTTTCCCTGGGTCTGTGTGTACTAACATTAAGTGATTCCTCAACTTTGTAAAGATGGAACTTTTTGTTAACATCAAAATATTTTGAGGATCCTATATAAGAGTGGGTCGAATTTTTATTGTTCAACTTTTATTCAGTTTATAGACAATGCTTAGGTTATGAATCAACCAATGGATACCCTCTAACTTCACAGCTCATAGGTCAGGGACCACAGCTCTAGAACTCAACTTTTCAACTCTATCAGGGCTCTCAGTTCCAAAACATTCCTTCCTTTGTTAGTATACTTGCTCTCCTCCTCGAAACGAAATCAAGTTCTTCTGCCTTCACATATGCAGCATATCTAATGGTTTTATTATAGCCAAATGCAATTAACTTCTCTCTGCAGTATTAAACATACATGATCTTCTTCTACTTTTGTAAACTCTGTCCAAGGCAATACTACTTTGGAACTCTTCTGCCTCTGACCATTTGGTCCTTGGTCTCTTTTTGCTGGCACGTCTATTTCTTCTTTCAACCCCCCTGGCAGTAGTTCTCAATTTATTTCTAACTCCATTGACTGGTGAGTAATACATGCCATCAATAACTTTCACAGTGCACCAGTTCTCTACCAGCTGGCACTATTCCTCAACATAAAAGTCCTGCCCGATCACATAGAATGTTCCCAGCCTAACCAGCCTCTGAATTTCTATTCATTCCACTTGGGGTCTATAACATGAGAACAAGGACTGTGTATTATCACCTACACCCGTTTCACGTGCATTCCTTGTTTTCTCAAATCAGACAGCAATTGTTTAAAGGCAACTCCCTGGTTGCAGTCATCTCTCCAAAGGGCAGAGTGCCAAATATATAAAGCCATCACTTCTAACACTTTCTAGGTAGCTGAAATGTACAGTCAGAAATTCCCAAACTACAAAAATAGAATACGATTTTGCAGGATGCTAAATAAGGATGAGGTGAAGGAAAGGTCCCATAATTAAAGGTTTAAGAAATACTGATTATAGCAAGGGTGTCCAACCTGTGGCCCATGGGCCACATGCAGCCCAGAATGGCTGTGAATGCGGCCCAACAGAAAATCATAAATTTACTTAAAACATGATGAGATTTTTGTGTGTGTGATTACGTTTCACAATGTATTTAATGTGTGGCCCAAGACAACTCTTTTTCTTCTAGTGCAGTGCAGAGACACCAAAAGGTTAGATACCCCTGGTACAGGTTAACAGGTTCACTTGTAGATCTTCCTAGAACCTTTAATTTTGCTAAATGCAAATCTCCAAAAGCAGAATTTCCCAAACTGTGAGTTATAAAACTCTTTCCCATTTTTTACTGCTCATTGATAGAACCTATTACCTCTCCCTTTCCAGGAAACCCAACTGAGGAAATGCTCATTAAGCAATTAATTATTTTATTTCACAACTACTTTATATCCAGTATGATTTCTAAGGATATGTTAATAGTACTGGTTTTATGATTCATCCTAGCAGCAAGTCTCAGCATCCCTCAATTACTCTCAAAGCCATTAGACAGTATAATTACAAATAACTTTTTAAGGATTCATTTCAGGATACTTTTAAATTGCAGCTCCCTTACTGCTTTTAGACACAATCTTGTTGTGTGGTTTTTTTTTTAAGAGAGAGAGAGGAAAAAGGAGAGAAATAGCAATATGTGGTTGCCTCTCACATGCCCCCTACTGGGGACCTGGCCAACCACCCAGGCATGTGCCCTGACTGGGAATCGAACCTGCAACCCTTTGGTTCACAGGCCACCATTCAGTCCACTGAGCCATACCAGCCAGGGCAAGACACAACTTCATTTACAAAAATTCTATTTATATACAACCATCATTTATTTAAAAAACAAAACAAAAAAACCCCAGCAAAAACCTTTTAAAAATGTGGGTAGCTTTGGTGACCTGACACTTTCTTACCAAAGCCAAAGGTAAAACAACTAAAAAAGAATAAACTGTACTCCAAAGAGCCAAGAATAAGAGGAAGATAAAGTAAATTTCATTAACAGACATATTATTCTCTGGGAGATGCATAACACTTATTAGCACAGTAAAGGTTTCAAGAAGGCCTCCAATTAAAAAAGCCAGTTCAACATTGTTTAATCTATTGCTCCCCAAGTTTACTGGACCATGAAATACTTATTTTTCTGATTAATACTTATTAACATCCCACTTCAAACCAGTAAACATAACTGTTTTATCAGTACATCATATTTTTTAAAAGCACAAACAAAATCATTCACCCTCATTATTTTGCTTCAACATGTAGCAATGTTGAAAAAACATAATCTTTTAGAAAAATACAAATTGGCAGCAGGTATTCAGAAAGTAAATCTCTAAATTTTCCCATCTGATCTCATTCCTCACTCAATTTCTCTGCCTAGAAATTTTATTTGAATTAGGATGTGGGAGGAAAATAAATACAAACTCTTGTCTTAACAGTTAACCTTCATAATTTACATTAGAGGGAATGAATTCTGGATCCTGTTCCAGATTATGCAAAATTACGGTGTGGGTTGGCTTAAATGCAGGACCTCAAAAATGCTTCAAATATTAGTTCTTTCTTTACTGTTTATAATCTGTTCCCTCAGCAATAACTCTGTGGAATGGGAATGTTGGCTATGTGAAAACTCTCAACATCTAGCCTCCACCTGAAAAGTCTCCCTATACGCTGCACCTTTTCTAAACCAGATCAATTTTTTTTCTTTTATAGTACTTTGACTTCCTTTTTCCTGGAACAAGATGAGGAACATGACCTGCAACCAGAAGGTCAGGTACTTAACTTGGTGCACACCTCATCATTCAGGAAAAGTAAATTACTAAATGAAGCACAATGGGGATTAACCAGTTTGCATAATCACTACTATACAGCTCCAAGCTAAATTACGTATTCTTGCAAAACCACTCTACTAACTAGACACAGTGAAAGAACCTGTATCTGATGCTGAAGTCCACTCTACCCTAATAATTTCAGAAAGCAATTTATAGGTTTTCCAGTTTTGTTTTTTTAAACTACTCTAAACCTGTTCCTTTTCCAAGAGCTGAAATTAACACAAAGTGAAATACAGGAAAAATATACACTAATAAGAACATGCCACCCCCTGCTCAGTTCTTATTGCGAAAGGCTACAAAGAATTTAAGTTTCAATTCGTGGCTCAGTTGAGCATCATCCCACAAAGTGAAAGGTGGCCAGCTTGATTCCTGGTCAGGGCGCATGCCTGGGTTTCAGGCTGGTCTCCAACTGGGGAGCATGTGAGAGACAACTTACCGTTGTTTCTCTCACACATCGACGTTTCTCTCTCTCTTTTTCCCTCCCTTCCCCTCTAAAAATAAGAAAATAAAATAAAAAATTAAATTAAACTAAAAGTGGGTTTTTTCCCCCTTCAGGGGTAAGGTCAGTTGTAAATTTCAACAAGAAAGGTAAGGATACAATTTTTTATATTGACAATGGCCAAGTTAATACCAATTTTAGTGCCTATCAGTCATTTCGGATATAATTCTGCCAATTTCTTTTAGCTAACACTGTTACGTAATATTAAAATAACTATGTCTCGAAACACGGAATAAAAGGGCCTAACGATGTTTTAACTGTTCCAGACAAAACATTTGTTAAAGGGAGACTAATGTTTTTCGTAAGTAAGTGTTTTAAATGGGGGCACATCCAAGTGATGAATGATGTATGATCTATCGCCATGGTCACTTCTGGACCTCTTCGACCAAGTTATCAATTAGCGATAGTTTCTGTTGAGTCGAGGTGGCAGGAAGTAAGATCATGTGTAATGCCACTGTCATAGCTCTGGTTGTAATTCTGTTTTCTATTGGGCCTGACCGAAAGACAGTAACTAAAAATAAATATACTTTTAAAGGTAAATCCTAAAAGAATACAATGTAAGTTCGGGAGACCTCACCTGATGTTCCACAGGTTGCCTCACTCACCTGGTGGACTCTTGTGAAGACACCCCCATGCACACCTCAGTTCCCTCGGTCGTCTCTCCTTTTCCTACACAAACATTTTTCTTCCTTCTTGACTCCCTTCTCTGCATCTAGCCTCCTCCTCCTCCTCCGTTCCCCTAGATCCTCTCTAGGGCCCGCCCCCCTCTCAGGTACCCTCTTAAGTCCACCACACCCCCCGACCCCAGCTCGCAGGGGCCCCAAAACTCGAGGCCAGAGTGGGACGACCCCGCCCATCACTCTGACTTCGCACACTCCACACTCCCGCTCCCGCCGGCGCCTCAGGCCTCCGCAGCAGCCGCTGTGCACCCCAGCACCGCCCCGCACACGCCCCCCGCCCGCGGTCCTTACCACACATGATGCAGGAGGCTCGGTCCGCAAGGCGAGTGATGAACGGCTGGCGAGGTAGGGAGCACACAGGAGCCTGTGGGGCTATCCGCGGGTTTGGGAGTAGAGGTGTACTGCCGGACTCCCAAGGGAATGCGACCACAGAGGTAAACGCTCTCTTGGCCTCCGGGACAAGCCAGCAACTGCCTCCTGGCCCTGCCCCTTGACGCGCACCACGCCGCCGCCGCCGCTGCCACTGTCTGCAGATCCCATTGGGCCGTGTCCACGCCGCTCACACGCAGATCCCGCCTCCCACCCCCCCAACCTCCCACCCCCCACTCCTCTGCTTACGCAGGCGCTGGCCTGCTGGCAGCGAGGACGTGGCAGAGGCACGCATCCGCCAGAGGTTCCTGGATCGGCCTGGCCTTTGGTGAGCGGCAGGCCCGACGCCGCGGGGGAGGAAGATACTTGGTGGCTGGCAGGGAATAAAGGAAAGATAAGAAGGGAGGAGAATGGAATTGTTAGCAAAGCAAATAATGGGGCGCGAGCCTAGTGCAGGGCAAGGCCCCAATCTCCACCCCAGGAAGCTGGTAAAGAGAAGGAAAAAAGCAGGAGGCCTGACGGACAAATAAATCAGGGTGGGAACGGGGTAAACGTAAGAAAAAAATGCAAATAATTGAGGGAAGAGAGATACCAAAATTCTCGATTGCAAAGCGCCATGCAGATTCTGCCAGTCTTTCTGTTGTTGGTAGGCAATTCAGTTCCCAACTTAGGCTCTAGGTAATAATGCTTGGCCTCCCCCATCCATTTTGCCTCCCTGACCCCTAGTTTTTTGTAAAGGGGCAGGGAGAAACATGCTGGCCCACCTGAGAGGACTGCAGGAATTGCCGAGCTTTGACATCCTTACGTTTGACTCATGAATTAACGATTAATTAATTCCATGAATTAACCCACCATTCCTGCTGAGAGAGACTTGGAGATGACGTTTCTGAGAATTTATGGTATGTGCATTTGCTTTAGGAAGATTTAAGTAGTATATTTAGTCAAATGTAGGTGGTTATCCTAACTCTACTAATGACTCTAGAATAGAAGCAAATAAAAACTTGTATGCCATACAGAACATAGCATGGATTTCAGACCCCAAATGTCTCAGCTTACACTACTGCTTTCCTCCTACCCCATCTTCCAGCCCTTTCCACTCCAACACTGCTGAACAGGTAATTTCTCAGTTGGGCCTACATTCTCAAGTCTTGCACACACTGGTTACTCTTCATGGAATCCACACCCCATCTCTACGTAAGTGCTACCTGTTAGGGAAAAAACCTTTTCCGTCTACCCCAAACGTAAAAACATGCATTAACCTCTCATTCTTTGAGCTGTCCCCTTTAAAGCAATGTGCTTTGAATTTTTTTTTCCTTTTTTTTTTTTTTTTTGCATATTTCCCTACTAGGCTAGGTTTCTTGGGGCTATAACAAGTGCTTGCATACCCAACACCTAGTGTAAACCCTAATACAAAGTAAGGGATCAAAAATGCTTTTGAATGAGTGAAAAAAAAAGTCACGTTCTAAGCAGAATTCACTTTGTATGGCTGGTTATATGATCAAGTAAGCAAAGGGCTCTTCAGTTTTTCTTAGCAGGGAAAAATACCTTATTATTACCAGTCTGAAAGGCCAGAAAATGTCACATTGAACTAATACAAGTATTTCTAACATGAAAGCCCTTTGATATTTCAGGCCCTTAAGCAGGTTTTTAAATCCCTCAGAGCAAAGTTAAAAAAAAAGAAAACAGTGAGCTGTTTGAAAATAGACAACACATTTCTTAATTCAAGAGGCAAAGGCTCTGGATATACATTTTAGCCTCCAAACCCTCATCTAAGAGGTTCTGGTAAGACCTAGGTGATATTACCAAGGAGTCAACGGATGATTGCAACGTTTGAACAACCAGAAAACCTGTCAATGCCACAAAGAAAATGCCAGCAGTACCACCAAAGTTATCATGATCAAACTATATTGAACCCCCTGCTTTCCTCTTCAGCTTATTAGTTCATCATGACTGTCAATTTGTCTTGTCCATCTCCATTCTACAGTTACTTTGCAAGGTGTTTATGCACCGTTTGAAAGGAGTAAGCATTGGAGGCCAGTATTTTCCCAACTGTTTAGTATAGGCAGACCCAGGGAAAACCCCAAAAATGAAAATCTACTTCCATTAAGTGGAGGGCAGGGAAAGACTGAAGAAAGAGGCTGGCCACTCTAGTCTCATAATTAATCGAGTTTATAAAGGGAAACTTACAAGGCATGTCTTGGGTGGCTGCAAAACAAAATAGACCCCTAAGCTGCTTGACAAATGCAAAAGAATCCCGTAGGGTGAAAGTGGGGAATAGTCACAGACACTAGTACATGAATGCCAGAGATTATATGCTTGGTCAGGTCAAAACAACATCCTGTTCCAGGAACCAGCAAATAGCAGGAAGCAAGGGAGGAGTGCTAATTTATGTCAGAATGAACATCAATTAAGATAAGAGAGTCTGTAAGGGTGGGGGTTGTGGAAAGCAACCTCCATTCCAGCTTCTGGGACAAACAGCAGTCATGTCATGAAATAGTCTTTCCTCCACACTCCACCCCTTGTGACCAGCTCTTATACTCTCAAATGTCCACCTCTTGCACAAGCTTCCCTGAGTGGTCAGTGAGGGGCTTCAGCAGCAGTAGGTAGCTTGCTTAGTTGCCAATTGACTGCATTGGAGATACAGCAACAGTACAGACATATAAAAGAAGGGACAAAGAAGCAGTCCAAATATTAGTAACAATTTTTTCCATTGTGCCCACCCCCAGGCCCAAAACCAGTGGTTTAATGGGTCACTTGGGCTTGGGGCCAAATCATTTGAGTTTTCATATGTGCTAACAAATAAGAATTAACACATCTATCTAGTGTAAAAACGTAACATTCAGTTTGGATAATGGCACAGGTACCCCCCTAACCCCCATAACTGGATGTCACAGGAACGGTAAAAGTCTAAGATCAGAAAGACAAATATTTCATAGGGATCTAAATGGGAGATCTTTGAGAATCACATCTGTAGCCTGATCTTTAGATGTTAATGTCGCTGCAGTCTGTGGAACCTGGCCAGGCTGTGTAAACCATGCATGTTGGCTGGGGGAAGTGGTGCTCTCTGGTCTAAGAAGGTAAATAGAGGAAATGTGCCTGACTAGTACCCCTAATTTCTCCCCTCTTTCAATGGCGCATGTACCAGTCCACAAATAATGTGTCTCTGTGGGTCCTGACCACATTAAGATGACAGGGTCCCATCAGAGAGACTGAGCAGTTCTTCATCAATCGTTAGTCCACACAGACCCAGAAGCCCCAAAACTAAAAATCTACCTCTCTGAGTGGAGGACAGGAAAAGACCACAGAAAGAGGCTAGCTTCTCCAATCTAGTAATTAATAGAGTTTATTAAGGAAAACCTACATACAAAGAATGTCTTGGGTTACTGCAAGAGGAAAGAGATTCCCAAACCGCTTGGTAGATGCCAAAAAATTATACAGGGTAAGGGGGGAGAGAGGGGTGGGTAATCATGGGTGCTAGTACATGAATGCTGCCAGGTACTGAAAATTACTTTACATGCTTGACCAGGTAGGACAACTACCTGTTTCAGGAACCAGCTCATAGCAGGAGGCAAAGAAGGAGTGCTGATTTATATCAGAGTAAACATCAGTTAAGATTAGACAGTCTGTTAGGGGGCTTTGCAGAAAGCAACCTCTGTTCTGGTCTGGCTCTAGCCCACAGGACAGGTTGAGGTCGCATCATGGAACAGTCTTTTCTCCACACCGACCCAACCTTGAACAACCTCTCCAACCCACTGCAACAAAGAGCCCTTTGAAACCATGTGTCAGGACACTGAAATGGAAGAATTTTATTTGACGCCCATCTACACAAGCTTTCCCTTAGCTGGACCTTTGGGAATAAGGGCTGAAGGAGAAGAAAATAAATTATCTATAAAGGAATGAGGACATCTGGGTCTCATTCAAACATCTGAGGAAATGGAAAGGATTTTTTTCTCCTAATCCAAAGTTCTGAACTGAACTAAAAAAAAAAAAGTGATGATGGTAAGAGGTGTCATTTATCATCTCTTTGTGCAACTCAATTTCCCAGATTGTCCTGTGGAATCTCATGGTTCTCAGCCTCCTCCTTGCCATGCATTAGGACTTCCAGTTGTCATTTCTAAAGAAATGAAGAGCCATAAATTGAAATAGCTTTATAAGATTTTTAAATGTCCCCATGTTTGTAATTTTTGTTATCCCATATCTTAATCCCAATATAAATTGCAATAAAAGTATTAAAATGAAAAAGTCCTGGACACAAACTTCCAGTTATAAAACAAGTCCTGGAGATATACTGTATAAGATGGTGACTATAATTGTGTAGTATATTTCAAAGTTGCTAAGAGTATACATCTTGAAAGTTCTCATCACAAGAAAAAAAAAATCTAAGGGGACTAAATAATTAATAATAGAAAAAATACAATAAAAAATATATATAAACCAAAAAGAAAACATCATAACTATGTGTGGTTGTAAATGTTAACTAAACTTTTTGTGGAGATCACTTTGCAATATAAATGTATATTGAATCATCTTATAACCCTAAAACTAATATAATGTTATATATCAACTATATCTCAATTTTTAAAAATTCTTTTTGAGTAACAATAATATGGGGAGCGGGGGCGCCTACGTTCTACTTTTTAGGGAGTCTTGTGGAGAAATGTACCCCAGTGGACAGAGAAGATGGTGGCAAGTATCAAAAAAAAAAAAGCAGTTTGAGCCATTAAGGCCTATGAGAATGAAGAAATGAGCACAAGAGCAAAAGGCACGGCTAACGCCCCACAGAGGCCCCTTAAGTGAACTCCTTTGGTTCCACCGCTATTCCAATTCTTTCTATACAAACATCTTCATACCAGAGTGGCCTTTCAAAAACACAAATCTGATCCTGTTTCTTCCTGTTTCAGTTCAATGGGTACCCTTCACCTGTGGGATGAAGTCCAGACTCTTGCGCACATACACACTGTTATTCAGGATTTCATTCCTGCCAGGTTTAGCTGCATCATCTCCCACCACTCTATTCAAGCATCCTATGGTCTAGCTATACTAACTACTGCCAGTTCCCTAAAAAAAAGAATACCATCTCAAACCTCTGCACATTTGCATTTGCCCTTTTTTGAAAGGCAGCATTAAGAAGAGAAGCAGATGTTAAATAGGGCTGGACTACAGAGGGCTAGTCATTCACAAAATGTGATTACAAGGGGCCAGAAAATTCTCTTGTCCCACAGTACCTCCACTCCTTGTCTATCACACGCCTAAACTCCACCTGTGTGTGTGTGTGTGTGTGTGTGTGTGTGTGTGTGTATAATGTATATATAACATATAACATAATACAGAAGACCTCCTCCTTCCCCTAGGAGATCCACATTAAGTCATTTCATCTATTAACACTTCAGAGTGAAACTATTTAGAGGATTATTTTTCATTTCCATACCAGGTGTGAAAAGATCAATAAGGAAATGTAAGTTTTGAAGGGGATAAAGATAATTCTGAAATCAAGGGAAGGCAAACCTGGAGAGATTACCTTGGCTGGTGACATTGGGCAAAAAAAAAAAAAAGACAAATAAGGGCCTGTAAAATTGAGCATGGAAATGCAGAGAGGGAAAAGATACAGAAGAAGCAATCAAAAACAAGTTGATCATAAAAGCAAACTTCATTTGCTGTGATGGTTAAATTTGTCAACTTGGCTTTGAGTAAAGCATGTTGCCTTCCATAATATGGGTGGGCCAGAACAGAAAAAAAGGCTGACCTTCCCGGAGAAAGAAGGAATTCACCAGAACTGGACTTGGACCGAAACATCAGCTCTTCCCTGTGTCTGCATCCTGATCTCCCACCCTGCAGATTTTGGACTTGCTAGCCTCCCAGATTGCATCAGTGAATTCCTTAAATAAATCTCAGTCTCTCACTTTCTTGTGCACACTCTCTCTATATATAGATGATATATGACATATATACCCTAGTCGTCCTGTTTCTCTAGAGAATCCTAATACAACCACCTAATGTTGACCTGATTGATTTCCTCAACATTGAATATATGTATTTTAAATTTCTAGAGGATAGATGTTTTCAATAACAAATGATAGAAAAAAATTCATTCAAACTAGATGAAGCAGGGGAATTGGCTAATGTAATTGGAAAGGACAGGGATACAAACAGCTTCAGGCACATCTATATCCACAAACACAAATGTTGTCAGAACTGATTCTTCCTCTCTGACCTCATGAACAAGGAATGACCCTCAAACAGCTTTGGGATCATATCTTTATAGCTAGCTTGCAGCCCAGGCAGAGAGGGGCTATTCCTCCATCCTCACCTTTTTATATTCTAGGCAAGAATTTTGATCAGACTCATTCGAGTTTCATGCCCAGTCCTATGGCAAAGAGAGCAGGACACTGCAGTGGGACATTTCCAACCAGAGCCACAATCAGCAAGAGGTAGTTCCTCAAAGGAAAGGGAAAGGTGTTAAAGAATGACTAAGGGACACAAAAAATGCCTCACGAGGAAACCTCAGACTTGAGAACAAAGGATACTGATTCCAACTAAAATATACTCTCCAATACTCCTCCCCAGGATGACCAAATTTTCCCAGTAGGCAGAAACTGAGGCATAGTTCTCTAGAAAGAAACTCGAATAACTGTCAAGAAATTGTCAAGGAAACCATGAGATTAACTAGTCCTGTCTACTATTTTTGTCTGTTAGAATGTGATCAGGGCCAGAATGGACGTGGATCATTCAAGGAGCTGCCTATAGCTGAAATTTCACTAGAACAAGGACAACAATGTGGTGATTGCAGTGGGGAGGGGGTAAAGGGGAATTAAATAGAAATTGAAAAAATACAATAAAAATTGTTTTAAAAAAGATCACTAAAAATATAAGGTGACAGAAAAAGTATTTTTCTAGATTTTCTTTCAGGGGATATAAAAGTCACCCTGCAGGCATCCTGTAGAGTTATCATAGATATGTGTAAGAAGTATAAGGCTGAGATTTCCCAAAGGGATGTCTATTCCCACTGGACTGTAAAGAAGTTAGTTTCATACTGCTGCATAAAAAGACACATACGCAACGCACTGCTTTGGCCCATTATGGTCTGGAGCAAGCAAAAGATGGGAGAGATTTTTGTCCATCAGAATGCAGCACTTAGGAAGACAAGGAATGCTCTTCTCCTCCCTCAGGTGGGAGGCATATGTTAGTCCAACTCTCTTAGGGCAAAGAGTACACTGGTGATGGGCATAGACTCTGCAGCCTGATGCCAGGGCTCATGTTCTTGGTCTTTCCACGTACGTTATGTGGCAATGGAATATATATTTCTCCTCTCTGTGCCTCATAGGAAACAATAATACTTACTGATCTCATAGGATTAAATGACTTCATAAATGTACGGTGCTTAGAAGTGTTTTGTCACACAGTGCGTGTTCAATGAAAGTTTGCTATTTTTATATATTTTACTTCTTATCAAAAACTCTCCAAGTGTTTGGCTTATTCTTGCCTAATAATCTTAGTTTTAAATATTTATTGAAATGTCCCATACTTATAAAGTGCTTTCAAGAATACTTCATGTAAAAAGATTTTATATATTTTTATTTTTTAACTTTTGTTTTAAACCCAACAGTGAATACTCTTTCTTTGGGACTATATAGGAAGAAATTAAGTATAATTTATTCAAAAAGAAACACTATTACCCGATTAAAATATACTTTCTAATCTTTGAAATAAATGGCTCAATTAACTTAAAAATGTTAGTTTTCATTTTAAGATCTACATTTGGCAGACTGCCACAAATAAAAAAACCAGTAAAATTTTATTTTACCAGGACTTATTAGCAAGTCCTCCATGATTTACCACGCTCTTTGTCCGTTAGAAAACAATCAGCTTCATATTCAACAACAGAAGCTATTAATAACCACCAAAAAAACATTTTAGTTCACATGATACTCTGAAAATGGGTGGTTCCAGGGTTGGCTCAAAGGTCAATAATACCCTCAAGGATCTAGGTCTTTTTTTCCCTTTCATTTGTCATTCTCAGTGGACTGTCATAGCGTTACATGTCAAGTCTTCATACTACAGGGTACAAAGCAGGAAAAAAAGGAATGGGTAGTAAAAGAGCCTTAAGTAGAGTAACGCTCTCTCAATCACGGAAGAAAATCTTTCCAAAACTTACCAAAACTTTCTCTTACAACTCATTCGCCAGAGCTGGGCCATATGTCCACACCTAGATTAATGACTGTCAAAGAGAAAAAGGAGTTAAAATGACTCATTTAGACTAGTTATAATTTATCCCCCGGGGATGAGGTGGGACCTACTTTGCCTGGCACATCACAACCAAATGATGTTGAGAGGGACTCTTCCAGTGAGCGGAGATGCATGTTGGAAAGGCAACTGAGAGTTTCTCTAGCACACTCTGTAGGGCCACTGGCTATATTTGCACCATTTCCAACTAAGCACTTCCACTTTACATTCAAGCCATTCTTAGCTTCTTGCATTTCCCAGCTTACAGATTCTGATTACACTGCTCTGTATGCTTAGAATGCTCTCCCCTATCTCTCCTCCTTGTTATTCATGGCTGATCCCTTTTGTAGGAAAACTCTCATACTTTGGCCTCTCACTTCTGTCACTTCCTCTTCATCCAATAACCTAACCCACCACCCACCTCAGCCTCTTACTACATGACCACACCTAAGACTTGTCATTAACTGCATCTCCTCCACAATATCAAGTTCCTGTAGCTTCAGCTAAGGAGCATATTAATGTTCCTAGCTTACAAAGCAATTCTCAGAGTCTAAGCCAAATTCATCTATAATAGCTCAGAAAACAAATCCAACCCCACTATCTGGTTCTGTGAACCCAAGGACAAAAATTAAAACTTCAGTTCTTGGCATTCACAACTGCTGGAGTTCTGCCTGTTTCCAAAGATTTTATTTACTTACAACAAAACAAATAAGCAAGCAAAATAGAACCAGAGACATGGAAATAAAGAAGAAACTGACAGTGACCAGAGGGAAGGGGAGGAGCTGGAGAAGGGAAGGGTCAAGGAACATGTATAAAGGACCCATGGAGAAAGACAAGGTGGGGGGGGATTGAATGTGGAAGATGGGATGGGTAGGGGAGAGGAAAGGAAAAATGGGGACAACTGTAATTGAAGAACAATAAAAAAAAACAAAAAATAAATTTAGGAATGAAAAAAGATTTTTAGAGAGAAGGGAAGGGAGGGAGGGAGGGAGGGAGGGAGGGAGAGAAACATTGATGTACAAGAGAAACATCAGTTGGTTGCCTCTCACATGCCCCCAGCCGGGGACCGGGGACCGGGGACCTGGCCCCGGGCGCAGGCATGTGCCCTGGCTGGGAGTCGAAACCGTGGCCTTTCAGTTTGCAGTACGATGCCCAACCTGCTAAGCCTCACTAGTCAGGGCTCCATCCCTGTCTTAATCTCTGTACTTTTGGGGACCAGAATTCCAGAGATGCAATGTACTCGTATTTCTTTTCCTGATATTGTCTGTAAACTGTTGTCTCTGAATTACTATAGTAAAATAAGAGAAAAGGGTAATTTGCTATCTGTGCTACCTAAAAAAACAGTACCTCTACAGTAGAAAGATAACTATCCAAATTTCTGATGTGGCACACATTATAGATCTGAGTCAGAAGAAGCCAGAAAGACCAAAGCAGCTTCTCATCTTTTTTTCAGAAAGATTCTGCTTCATAAGGTACAGTCTGAGCATGCGAAGGCAGTTTTTTCCTCAATTCAGCCTACCTTGTCTTATAATTAATGGAATTTTTTTCTACATTCTGGAACCTGGTTTTTTTAAAATCACCTTCCAGCATTATGATTTTGTGTGTTGGGGGGGGGGGGGCATCTTTTAGGAAGAAATTATATGCTACTAACTGGGGACTGCTAACCAGGTATTATTTTTAAACCAGAATTGTTTTTATTAACAAGATAAAAAGTCAGTAAAAATAGTTTTGAAGATCTCATGAAAAGCTAAGCCATTTTTGAATATTTTTAAAAAGTATTCTCTATTTATTTCTGTATTTAAAAAGTAAATAAATTAGATGAGGGAAAAAATATTTTAAACTGCTTTACACATTATGCAAAGAATTAACCATGAGAAATGAAGAATAAAAATAAAAATATCCCTGGATAAAATCCACATGTACGGAAGATGATTCAGGGTGTTATAAATAACTCCTGTGAGATAAAGCAAACATGCAATATTTTTATATCATTCTCTGAAGAAAGACATATTTTATTAATCTGCAAGTTCCTTAGCAGATTAATAATAAAAGCATGGTATATAGTATCAACAAGTCCAATTGCTGGGCCTCCCAAAAACTCCAATTATTTTAAGGTGAGTTTGCTTCTTTTTCATTTGATTCATCTTCCATAACCTAGAACCAAAAAAAACAGAGAATTCAGGAACTAAGAAAAGATTTAGAAATTGCTATTTTCCTGTTTTTTAACATTACTTGCTTACCTCAAACACTTTACTCTGTAATAATGCACATCAATAAAAATAAACCTACCAATAACCCCAAAGAACAATGTTAGCATCATAACCAGATAACCTAACAACATAAAAGCAAACTGAATATTAGCAAATTAAATAAAATCTCTATTCCTTTTCCCAAAAGAGGCAAAAGTGGAGTCTCAGCTGGTCAGAGAAGGCTATAATGATTAATTGGTATATCTTAGCTATAAGACTTTTATTTCTCCCCAAAAACATTTTATTTATTTAAATATATTCTGGGGATCTATACCAAATTGTTAATGTAAAAATATGCATTAGAAAAATGAATCCCTAAAAAAGGGAAACAAAACATATTGACAACTACTTGGGCTGACTCAGATAAAAATTCATTTTAAACCTTAGAAAAATGTTGACTTTCATTTCTAATAAATTTCTAAAACTGCTAATGAATACTTGAAGAAAAAACCCAAAACCATTAATATCCTTACATGAGTTAATATATTACTCAAAATAATAAAGAACTCCTTCGGTAAAGAAGAGTTTTATACCTAAGAATATTTTTTTCTCTTCACCACGCCTTACAATTAAATGCCAATTCAAATTTATATCTGACAGCCCCATCCTGGACAAGTAAATAAAAATGTTTCTTTGTCAATCCACCGAAATGTTAACAAATACAATTTTTTAAAAAGCATAAAGAAGAAAATGGAGCAAAAATAAATTTAAAAATAATCTAGCTGAATCTGGTTCTGATATCAGAAAATCCATGGAGAAATAATTGTTTCATAGTTTCTCTTCTGTGTTAAGTAAAAATGGATATTACTTCCAAAGAACTGATATTTTATATCCAATCTCAGCATTACCCAATCCAAAAAATTTGTCAATAGACTGCTATTTTAGGCAGAACATTCCTAATTTGGGAATAGTATTTCCAAATATTCAAAACAGTATTTCCAAATATTCAATACAAACTATGTAACAACATGTATAACAAGCAGGGCTAAGTGCTACAGAGGAACACAAAGACCAAGATAGGACTACAAGTCTCTCAAGTAACTTACCCATAAACATAAAGCTGAATCTGACACAGAGAGCAGCTTTGTACCAAAGTAGAGGACTTAAAAGAGGAGATGGCATGTATTGTACCAAAAGAACCTATTTTAATACTACCCAGAGATGACTCATTCTCAAAGGAGCTGAGGGGAGATGCCTTCTCTGTAAAGGCACAGAATTACCTGAAGAGTTTTATCAAATTTCTAATTTCTATACACTCTTTCCCTTCTTGATAATCTCTCTCTATAAGGCCATATCTCCTGGTTGAGAATTCACTGCAGTGAGGATCACTATTAGAACTTAGAAGATGATGTGCTATATTCCTTAAATATCTTGGGGGCAGAAAAAAATGTTGACATCAGGCTATAGATAAAGCTCTATAATTTTAGTAAATACTGTTTTACTGGGAAACATAGTATGATCTCTTGATGAGCTTCTTGCCTGCATATTTAAGAACAAAAAGTAAATAAATGTAAGAAAAAGAAATGGATAAATATGATGCGGTAGAGCTGTTCCTTTGGAGACTTCTAAATCTCATTATAAAACACTGATGTTTTGAATCCACTTTTCCTAATTTTTCTATAACCAGAACAGCAGTGTATGCCCTCTGAGTCTCAATTTTCTATGCACAAAATGGAAATGACTCACCTAATACACTGTGCTATTAGAAGATCAAATAATGTTTGTAAAAATGGCACACAGTACATAGTCATAACACTAAAGTTAATTCTAAATTAAGGAGTCTTTAAGTCCGATAACAATTCAAACACTAAGATCCAGTCCTTGACAAAAATGTCAGGTCATGAATTTCTTCTCAAAATCTAAACCATCACATAATATTGTCATACCTGTTCTACGCCCTCTACTTCTGGAATATAAAACTGTAGCATGTTCTGAATTCCATTTTTCAGAGTAATGATTGAACTAGGGCAGCTGGTACAAGAACCCTGGAGTTTCAGCTGTACGATGCCATCTTCAAAGCCCTTATAGATTACATCTCCTCCATCTTCTTGCACAGTTGGCCTGTTGTTACAGCATATTTGCGATGTATTTAAGAGAATAGAAGATTTAATCAAAAAAATTTAATACAACTCAGCTTACATATATTTTTTATTTTACTTATTGTAAAGAGAGGGGAAGAAAGGGAAAAAGAGTGGGAAAGAAACATCAATGTAAGAGAGAAACGTCGATTGGTGGCCTCTTGTACAAGCCCTGATCAGGGAGCAAACCCCAACCCAGGCAATGTGCCCTGACCAGGAATCGAACTAGCAACCTTTCACTTTGCAGAAAGATGCCCAACCAACTGAGCCACACTGGTCAGGGCCAGACTTTAGATTTTATATCGATAAGATGCACAAAGTTAGAGCTACTTTTACAATAGAGAACAATAAATGTAGCTAGTCTCATCTGTAATTTTAATTTTGCCAAATTCACTCATACAAATATTTGCTCCACTTACTACATTTTAATCTTATTAGTAATCTTAAGCATTTAAGATTTCAAATTTTCTTATAATTATAGTAATTACCTAAGATAAACTTATTAAATTTATTTTGGGTGAACACAAGCAGATTGACACATGCTTTTTTTTTCAGGTAAACTTTTCATTGAAATATGACATTAATACAGAAAAATGTATAAACCATGTACAATCAATTAATTTTCACAAAGTGAGCATACTTTTGTCCCAGACCAAGAAACAGAGCACTAGCACCTCAGAAGCCCTCTTTTACTTCCTTCTCATCACTCTTCCTAAAAGTTAACCATTTCCTAATTGTTATCACCATCAATTAGTTTTGACTGGTTTTTAACTTTAAATTTTATAAATATAAATTCCATTTAGAAAACATACAGTATTCACTCTTTTGCATATGGCTTCTTTTTGCTCTTTGAGGTTTGTCCACATTGTTGCATGTAGTATAGTTTGTTCAATCTCACTGTGGCATAGTATTCCATTAAATGAATACGCCAGAATTTGTCCCTTCTATTGCTGATGGACATCCAGTTAATGCACGTTTTTGGCTTTTATGGATGGTACAGCCATGAATATTCTTGCAAATGTCTTTTGGTATACATATATATTACTACTGGGACTATACCTGAAAGAATTGCTGGATCAAGAATATGCACATTTTTAGATTTAGGAGATAGTGCTAATACAAATATACATTCCTACCAATATATGGAGTTCTGTTGCTCCACATCCTCACCAACAATTGGTGTTGTCACTCTTGATGATTTTAACCATTCCAGTGGATTTTCAGTGACAGTTCATTGTGGTTTTAATTTGAATATTCATAGTTACTAATAAGGTCGAGCATTCTTTCATGTTTAGTGGCCATTTGGTTACTGTCATTTTTGAGTTGCTGCTCCAGTGCTTTTGTGAAGAGATGCTCCAGTCTCTTTTTGACTGGCTTTTTCTTAACAAATTGTAGGAGTTTCAAAATATACTGTCATATATGTACTGTAAATATATTCTACTCTGTACTTTATTTTTCACTATAAATGGCATCCTTTGATGAAAAAAATACTATAGTCTAATTTATGTCCTTTTCCATGATTTTTCTTGTGTCCTGTTGGAAAAACTATTTGCAAACACAAGGGTCATGCAGATATTCTATTTTAAATTTCCTTTGTGATTTCTTTATTGACCATGATCTACCTCTGGTTTGCCCCTAGTACAAGGATATAGTCCAATAGGGAGCCCAACTAAGAGCCTGGATGTTTCTTGAGGCTGCCACCCTCCCTGACTGATCCTAACCTCCAATTTTTGTCACTGCCAGAACTGTAAGACTGCCACAACTCTGTTTAGCTTTCTAACTGCTTTTCATCTTCTTGGTCTCTTCCCTACACAGCTAAAAATAAGGAAGTGCCTTGTGGAAAGAACCTCTAAGTGTTAGGCTTACTTTTTCTTAACTTCTCTCTAGGATATTGGCGTTTTAAGACAAAGCTTCATTGGGGACCCAGAATTTTAATTTTTGTCTTCCCATCTGAACAAATTTGCTAAAAGCTATACGGTTTCTCTGATTCTTAGCAGCTGCCCCTAACCAGCTTCTCATAATCTAGCCTCACACCAAGAATCCGCAAATGCTCCAAGAGAGCCTCAATGTGCTTTTCCTTCTCTACAGGATCTTGTTTGCTTTGGTAACTATTTAGTGTCTCCACACACAAAATTTTTCTTTTAATTGTATTTTACCTAGTTTTTCTAGAACTTCTGACCAGGACCATTGGTCTGCTAGAAGCAAAATGTTGAAGCCTGAAGTTCTCTGCTTGTTTAAGTTTATTCTTATGGACAATAGCCTTAAAAAAGAAGTAATCCCCCCCTGACAATCTTCCCAAACACTAAGTCTTTTTTTAAAAAGAAATTTGGTATTATAACAATATCAAATCTAAATGATGAATGTGAACAATAAATTCATTTACTGATTATGTTTAGATTGTTTTAAAATTTGGAGTGAATATAGACAATATATAGGCTTTAAATTCAACTGTCATGGTTACCTACCATGGTTTATGTTAACTTATACTTCTTTTAAAACCCTACTATAATCTCAGAGACAACCAAAAGTAAATTGCTGTAATAAAAATTGGCTCTGCAGTATAACTGATCTCAAGTAGAAAGATCATCACATACCGTATTCTAGTATCTAACAGTTCTTTAATCATTGCCACAACTTCATCATCATCTTCAGATCCTAGAAACAATTAAAAATGAAACATTATCAAGAGTATACATTTCACAGCCATTCAAATACATTTATTAAAACAGTATAAATTAAGCCCTGGCTGGTGGTGCTCAATGGATTGAGCACTGACCTGCAAACCAAAGGGTTGCCAGTTTGATTCCCAGTCAGGGCACATTCCTGGGTTGCTGGTCAGGTCCCCAGTAGGGGATGCGTGAGAGTCAACCACACATTGATGTTTCTTTCTCTCTCTCTCTCTTTCTCCCTCCCTTCCCCTCTCTCTAAAAATACATAAAATCTTTTTTAAAAAAACCCAAATTTAAATTTTAATGTCTCATTAAAAAAATAACAGCACAGAACATTCAACTTGGTATGGTGATAAAGTAATTTTGGGGTTACAGAAAGATCATTCTTTAGATTTTCTGAAGGAAAATTAAGAAGCACCGATCAATTCAGTATCTGGTGATAAAGGTGAGTATACTGAAATAATCTACGAAGGAAAATAGGATTTGAGTATTTTGGGCAATAAGTTTGTAAACTTCCCTCATTCTCAAGATTGAAAACAACTGAAGCAGAAACAATTTATTTGGATTTTGATGGAAAATTCTGAGACAAAAAAAGCACACCTATTTTTGTAAGTTAGGTTACATTTTCAATTTCTTAATTCTGTGGTTTTAAAAATGATGATCATACTGAATATAAATGTAAGCATTATGGAAATTCCCAAAACATTCTACAAATCTTAGCAAAAAGTTGTTTTGAAGTTTAGTTTCATTTTTGATTTTTTTTTTTTAATTAATTTATTTACTTTTTAAATACATTTGTCTCTGCCTTCCCCCCACCTCTTTCCCTTGCCCCCTCCCACCTTCCCTCCCTCAGCTCTTCCCCTTTGGTTTTGTCCATGAGTCCTTGCTATATGTTCCTTGACTTTCCCCTTCCCTTCCCTTTCCCTGCCCCCCCCTTCCCTCTTGTCTCTGTTGATTTCTTTTCCTTTCAGTGTTGCTGGTCATATTTTCCTTGCTTCTTTGCATTGTTGGTTAGGTTCCGCTTATAGGTGAGATCATATGGTATTTGTCTTTCGCCCCCTGGCTTATTTCGCTTAGCATGATGCTCTCTAGTTCCATCCATGCTGTCGCAAAGTTTAGTACTTCTTTTTTCTTTCTGCTGCGTAGTATTCCATTGTGTATATGTACCATAATTTTTTGATCCAGTCATCTACTGATGGGCATTTAGGTTGCTTCCAACACTTGGCTATTGTAAATTGTGCTGCTATGAACATTGGGGTGCATAGGTTCTTTTGTATTGGCGTTTTGGTGTTCTCAGGGTATAGTCCCAGCAGGGGAATCGCTGGATCAAAAGGCAGTTCCATTTTCAGCTTTCTGAGGAAATTCCACACTGCTTTCCATAGTGGCTGCACCAGTCTGCATTCCCACCAACAGTGGACTAGAGTTCCCTTTTCTCCACAGCCTCGCCAGCACCTGTTGTTTGTGGATCTGTTTATGATGGCCATTCTGACCGGTGTGAGGTGGTACCTCATGGTGGTTTTGATCTGCATTTCTCTGATGGCTAGTGATGCAGAGCATCCTTTCAAATGCCTCTGGGCCCTCTGTATCTCCTCCTTAGAAAAGCACATTTTTGATTTTCTTTAACTCCGTAAGGTTATATACTGATTTTCACCAATGCCTTTTTATGGTTTTGAAATTTTTTTTTGATAAATTTACCTTCAGAGAAACTAAAAATGTAGACAACTTAAATTACACTATAACATAAGTGAGCTCATCATTGAGCTCCATGTGCAGTTCTTCTTCCAAGTGCTTTACACAAAAAACTTATTTTCATCAAAGTAAAAAAAGCCCACACCATTAAAAAAAAAAAAAAAAAAAAAAAAAAGAATATATGTGGCTACATTAAAAAGAAAAGCTGTGCTTCCTTTGGCAACACAAACACTAAAACTGGAATGATACAGAGATTATGATGGCCCATAAGCAAGGATGACACACAAATTCACGAAACACTCCATATTATAAAAAAAAAAAGAAAAAGAAAAATTTTTGAATGATAAAAGACATGCTACACATAGTGAAAAGATAAATCATGGTTAGGGAGAAGTTATCTGCTATGGAAAGAGCCTAACAAGAAGCTGACACTCAGAATACTCATTACTTATTTTTTCACTTGTACATTTTTTTCATTATTATTATTGTTGATTCTATTGCAGATGTCCCCATTTCCGTCCCCATTGCCCCTATTCTCGCAGCCCTTGCTACCCCTTCCCTCTGGCCATCACCACACTGTTGTCTGTGTCCAGGGGTTATATATATAAATTTTTTTGGCTAATCCCTTCACCTTCTTTCATCCAGCACCCGCTCCCCTCTGACTGTTGTCAGTCTGTTCCACGTATCCACATCTCTGTTTCTATTTTGTTCATACTTTTTAATAACCTGATAAAATCAATACAAAAAAGACATACAATTTTTTCTTTTTTAAATGGGCAAAGATTATGAACAAGATATACAGGGTCTGGCAGAAGTAAGGCCTGCTTGAGTGTGGTTGGTAGGGAAATAATCTGGGTATAATAATATTTCACCTAAAATGTTATATGGCGTACTTGAGTATAATATTGTTATGTTACAGAATTACATGCTTATGATTTTGTAATAAAAAAAGGGGTGTTATCTGTGCTGGACCCTGTATTATTGATAAGGAAAACAATGACCAATAAACATGAAAACCTTCAGGCTCAGTACTATAATACCAAGGAAATGCCAATAAAGCAAGATATCACTTTACACTTAACATATTGGTTAAAAAATGTAAAAGATGCTAAACAATAATAAAGATATAAGAAAAGTCAAAATTCTTATACACTTCTAATTTACATGTAAATAGAACAATTTATAATACAGCGATCCTACTTTTAGGAATATACTCTAAAGAAACTCTGCACAGATGCACAAGGAGGCTGTACAAAAATGCCCACTGCAATATTTGTATTAAAAATTAGAACAAACAATTCACCTGAACATAAGTAAAGGAACAAAATAATTAACTGTCGTTTACTCATACAATGATTATGCAGCACTTAAACACAACAGAATTACATTTTTTACAAATGAATGTATTTCAAAAAATTATGCTCGGTGGAAAAAGGAAAATTGCACATAATACGAGCTATTTAAAGTTTAAAAACAAAACCCAATGTTCACTACTCCCTGCAGAGACTTGTATTTGCAGTAAATGTTTAAAAACAAACTGGAAGGAGAAAGGGGAAAGAGATTGGGTTACAGGGCTTTGATTTTAATATTTTATTTAAAAACGGGTGTAAAGAAGCTCTGACCAGTGTGGCTCAGTTGGTTGAGCATCACTCTGCAAAGTGAAAGGTTGCTGGTCCAATTCCCTGTCAAAGCACATGCCTGGGTTGTGGGATCAGTTCCAGGTCAGGGTGTGTTTGACAGGCAGCCGATTGACGTTTCTCATCAATGTTTTTCTCCCTCTTTTTCCTCCTCCCTTCCCCTCTCTTTAAAAATAAACAAATAAAGCCTTTAAAAAAAATGGGTCTAAAGCAATTATAGCCAAAAATTAACAACTGTTTAATCTGAGGGCAAATTGGTGAGCTTTATACTATTTTTGAAGATTTTTATAATTGAAAAATTTAGTTTTGTATAACATTCAATTTATAGACAGGTTTTCAAAAATGTTGTGCAAAACTAGTACAACATATACAAAGTTTTATTTCCTCTGGAATTGGTTCCAGAGCTATACATAGTACAATGATAAAAATCTGTATTCCCATGACTTCCGAAATTAAGAGAAATATGAAGAAAGTGGGAGTCTTTTTAAAAAGATAAATATTAATTACCCAACATATTACCTGTTTCTCCTGAAGATGTTTCCTCAGTAACTAAGGGTAATCCAGATGCAAAGAAATCCATGATTGTTGCATAAATATCCGGCTTCAATAAATTCCAGTCTAACTCTTCACTCTCCTGTAAGTATTTGAAGGAAAATGCTAAAATTTCCACACAAGCACACAGATTAAGTATAAAATAATACTCGTATCTTTTAAGAATCTTTTCCTATATATATATCCTGTACTATGCCAACAGTACCCATTTCTGGAGAATACATGTCACTTCTGGTTCTTAAAGGATCTGGCTTATGACTTTCAGAAGATACAATCTTAGAATATTTCTCATTCATTCATTCACCAAACTTGTATTGTGTCGTATATACCATGAGCAATATAGAGGATACCAAAATTATATTTTTCTATAAGGTAAAGGCAGTTATGTTTAAACAGGACAATAATTTCCCATTCTTCCCAGGCTGTTCCTCTTGGTCAAATACATAGGATACCTGACAACTATTAAAAAACAATTTAATTTACATATATTACTGAAGAGTATTAAAGAAATCCAATGAGATAACTGTAGAACCAAAATATATAACATGTCTTACCTATGGCTACTGTGTTAGAGGACTTGTGAACTGTCAATGAAGTCAGTATCCTTAAGAAAGAATCTGTAACTATTTCACCCCAAAACCTGGCCAACCAGTTAATTTTATAAATTTTGTTTAAAAAGGTATTATTTATAAATATTTAAATAGTACTAACATCTAAAGAGAGAAAGGCAAGATCTATTTTAATTTTTTAAAGCAGAGCTCTTTAGGAAAATAAACTATTAGTTGCAGTCTACTTAGGAAACTGTTGGCTAGCGTCTATGCTTGAATACTACTAAAATTGAGGCTACATGCATAAGAACTATTTCTGTAATGGATTAAGAACCAATTTAGAGGCAGTACACTGAAGGGGGGAAGAACGGGCACTGCTATGGATAGAAGAGCAAAACTAGTCAGATGCCTCAGTGACTGGGAATGGGAACCAGTTGAAAGTAAATTTTTTAAAAAAGATTTCGTTTATTTTTAGAGAGAGGGGAAGGGAGGGAGAAAGAAAGGGAGAGAAACATGAATCAGTTGCTTCTGGCATGCCCCCAACTGAGGACCTGGCCTGCAACCCAGGCATGTGCCCTGACCAGGAACTGAACCTGCAACATTTCAGTTTGCAGGCCAGCACTCAATCCACTGAGCCATACCAGCTAGGGCTCAGGGTAACTTTTTAATAAATTATTGGAAGATGGATCAGAGCTACCTCAGATCTTCAGTAAACAGTGGGCTCTATCGACTAGGAAATCTTAGTAATAAAAAGAAAAATTTCCTGAAGTTGTCTGAATGAGAGAAAAAGGCAGCATGTAAGCTGAAAATACACTTACACATTTAGAAAAAGAACATAAATAATGCGTAAAGAAGCCTCCGAATTATCAGTTACAAATCAGAACAGAAACAGGCAATTGCTGAAGATATTAAGTAAATGGAATAGTCCATGATAAGGAAGGTTAACTGAAAAAAAAACAAATCAAATCTGGTATTCTACCTATTAAATATCAATGTGTGCCCTCATTTAGAATATTATTTATTGGTTATATCATTTAATTAAGAAAAATAATGAAGCTAGTATTTCAAAAAGGGTAACTAAATTATGAAAGAGAAATAAAAGATGATTTACCAAAATTAAATCAGGAAAAGAAAACCGTAAGATATAATCATGTTTTCATCTAAAAACTTTTATATAGCATAGGCTATATGTAAAAGAACTAAATAAAAATCTTAACATGAAAACATAATTTCCTGTTTGTAAAATAAAGACAAGAATAACTAGTTGTAAGAACTGAACTAGCTAATATACATAAAACACTAGTGCCTTATCAAACATGTCGGAGATATTAAATAAATGTTGGTCCTCTTTTCTTCCTCAAAAAATAATCAAAGAAAGAAAACTGAAGAAAAAAAAAGGTTAGGCCAGATGTCTCTCAACTGGTCAAGACTGGGGATCAGTTAACACTGATTTGCTCACCATGATCCTGTATTTGGTGGAAGGCAGGCTGAAAATTCAATTTAGGAAATTTTACATCACTGTTTCCATCGACAAAAATTTATTTGAGTGCATATTGTATGTTAGGCATTGTCTAGGTAATCTTAACAACATGGACAATCTTTATCTTCATGGAGTTTATATTCTAGTGCAGGGAAGACAGGAAATAAAAATAACAAAAATAAGATTAAGTGTAATAAAGAAAATGAACAGGGTAATGAACTCCTGGGGGAAGTGCCACTTCCCCAAATATGGTCAAGAAAGGGCTTCCTGAGAAATAGGTAAAAAACAATATTGGACTAGATGTAACATGTTCCTAACCTAGTGTGTCCACTTTTGTGGTACATCAGAGTAATTCTTTCAAATTTCTTGTGAGGAGTTGAAAGAATGTTTTTATTCTGATGTGAAATTGGATACATATCAATTAACTGATTTAAAAGGATACACAGTTCAAATTTAAATAGTTCATTTCTCATTAATCTAATAGATTTAAAAATGAAACAACCTTTTCTAGCAGTTACCACCTTAGCTGCTGCAATGGGTAGCATATTTAGCTTGGTTTCTTGACATTTAGAGGTTGACCAAGTGCTGAAGAACTTACACAGTCCACTGCTCTTATGTGTGAAGCTTTGAAGTGCTACTGCAGAACAGTAGAATGAGTCAGATGCCATGAGGTGAGTGCCCACTTTGAAGGCAGAAATACATACTCAATTATTCTGTTGGTCAAATATATATATTGTGTGACTATTTGCTTCTCTTTTTACTCTATCAACTAAATTACAAATTAGTAAAAATAATACTTGGAATCCTAAATTCTAGTCCTGGCCCTGCTACAGGATAATTGTATAATCTTGGATACTGCATTTAATCCTCTGAAGCTCAAGTTTTTTTCTTTTGAAAAATGAGCAATCTGGAAATTCTATTAAATAATTATTTAAGAACTGTGAGAAGTAAACTTAATTTGAGATATTTTAATAACAGTATATATAAAACACATTAAGAATGGAAATTCTGGAGGGGGATTCGACTCAGAAAATACTAAAAGTGTTTTTTTTTAAGATTTTATTTATTTACTTTCAGAGAGGGGAAGGGAGGAAGAAAGAGAGGGAGAGAAACATCAATGTATGAGAGAGACATCAGTTGGTTGCCTCTCACACTCCCCCAACTGGTGACCTGACCCACAATCCAGGCTTGTACCTTGACTGGGAACTGAACCGGCAACCTTTCAGTTTGCAGACCCGCACTCAGTTCACTGAGCCACATCAGCCAACACTAAAAGTGTTTATTTTACATCTTCCTATATGTTTACCTTTGTGACAGTGATAAAATCTGGTCCAAAGAAGACACTTTTCACTCCTTCAATCCTAAATAGTTGCCTATGAAAAAATAATAAGAGATAATAAATGTTTATTAAAAGTTTATACATAAACAAAAGTAGAGAGAAAAATAAAAGAGCTTCCATGTACCCATCACCAGCTTCAAATCATGGCCAATCTTGTTTTATCCTCTTCCCCTACCATCAAGCAATCTCACAATAAGAATATAGGACATTTTTTTTACTACAAAAGATCCCTCCTTTCCCTTTGCATTCAGTCCTCTTGCTTTACCTCCATGCTCTAACTTTTTTTTATGACAATGACTTTTTGTTTAAAATTTTTTGTTGAGATATAATTGATATAAAACATTATGTAAGTTGAAGGTGTACAATGTGATGATTTGGTATGCATAGTGAAATGATTACCACAATAAGGTTAGTTAACAAATCTGTCACCCTGGTAACTATTCATCTTTTATGCCGCTACAGCTTTGCCTTTTCTAGAGTTTCATATAAATGAAATATACGGTCGTCTGTATTTGGCTTATTTCCTTTAGCATAATGCTTTTGGGAGTCATCCTTGTTTTTGCATGTATCAGTAGTTCATTGCTCTGTACTGCCAAGCAGTACATTATATGGACATTTGCACTCTGTTTAGTCACTCTCTAATTGATGGACATTGCCAGGTTTTTCAGGGGGTGGCTATTATAAATAATGCTGCCATAAAGATTCATGCGCAGGTCTTTGTGGTGCAAATGTTTTGTATTTTTTTGTTTTTATACACATAATCATATTGTACTTACTTTTCTGAAACTTGCTTTCTTCACTTAACAGTAAATGTGACCTCCTCATCCTTCCTAATACTGCAGACTATGGGCAAACATTAGTTATGTAACTCTTCCTATTGATGAATATTTTGGTTGTTTTTTAACTTGTTACCGTTACCAACAAGGCTACAAGAAACCTTTTTACACACCTCATGTACATATGTGGGTGCTCTCTAAGGTAGTGTTTTTCAAAGCCAACAGCAAGTCGTGAAATCGATTACAGTAACCAAAACATTATCTAATAATATAGAAATGAACATTAAAAAAAGAGCAGGAAACAACACAAAAGAATGCATTACACAATATAAGGGTGAAAATTCTCATCATTTTGTTTCATATATATATATACACATGTGTATGTGTGTGTGTGTGTGTTTATGTATATAGATATATACGATGAGGGACCCCAAAAAACCCGGCATTATCTTCTGGAGGGCGGGCCCCTTGTAATACAGGCTTCCTACTGCTAGGTGAGTGTTCTAGGAACCCATCTGTATTAATGCATCAGCTGGCCTTGTTGTGAGAGGCTGTGTTAGGCTTCAGTGAACTTTTTTGAAGGCTCTTTCAATGCATTTGTCCATTTCATGAAGGGTGATTTACAAGCACACCTAGCCACACTCAGCTGAGTGTTCAGTAGTTTTGACCAAAAACAGCATGACCTCTGTGCCCCACCCTCCCTATTCACCCACTCTCCCTGAGAGCAATTTTTTGTTTGCCAGGAAGAAAAAGGTACACCAAGAAAAATGTTTTGCCCATGTGGATGAGGTGAAACAAACAGTAGCAGAAGCACTAACAGGTATCAAAATCCATGAGTTGGTGGGAAAAAAAGTCTCAACAGGTGTATTTGAAGGTGACTCACGTTTAAACATGTTAAGACTAGCCCTGGCTGGTGTGGCTCAGTGGACTGAGTGCTGACCTGCAAACCAAAGGGTCGCCAGGTCGATTCCCAGTGTAGGGCACATGCCTGGGCTGCACGCCAGGTCCCCAGCAGGGGGAGTGCGAGATGCAGCCACACACTGATGTTTCTCTTCCTCTCTCTAAAAATAAAAAATAATTTAAATCTTAAAAAAAAAACAACACACATAAGAATAAATACACAACTTTTTACAAATAAACTCCATTATGGGGGAGTTCCTCCTCATGTTTGCACTGCACGAGGGTAAGCAGAAGTGAGAAAGCAGGTAAGGTGTGCAAAGGTTTTGTATATTCCTCCCAGGTCACTAGTGGCAGCTGGGTAGAATCCTCACATTTACCTGGGATTATTCAGTGGCACCAAATATAATCACCCTCATGCTTTAAAATGGTTGTTATGTTATATGAATTTTACAACCAAAAAACTGAAATATATGTTACTTTCTCCTTTACCCCATTAAAAAAATGATTTTTTAAAAAGATTTTATTTATTTTTAGAGAGGGGAGGGAGAAAGAGAGGAAGAGAAACATTGATGTATGGTTGCCTCTCATAAGCCCCCTACTGGGGACCTGGCCTGCAACCCAGGCATGTGCCCGGACTGCTGATCGAACCGGTGACCCTTTGGTTTGCAGGCTGGCACTCAATCCACTGAGCCACACAAGCCAGGGCAAAAAAAAAAAAAATTGTATTTTGAGCTAATACAATTTCACAGTTTAGTGGTTTTATTATCCAGTTTATTTACCACAGTTGAACGAGGTAACATATTATATACTCTTTTGTAATAGAAGAGACTATATGTATTGTTTTCATATTTTCAGGAAGCCCTTTTAGAAATTTTGGGACACAAGGCTGGAAAAATGGATTCTTGAACCACAGGGCAAGTGAATTTACTTAGAGGTGGGGGTTAAGGGATGGAATAGGGTAGAGTACATCAACAAAGTACTGTATTAACCATGAGTCCAACCATGGCACTATTCCAACAAGTGGCATGTTTAGGTCAAGGAAATATGCATTGTTAATAATTAGGAATTTAAAAAAACACTCCTGAGATAAGCATATTTCTGACTCCCTTAAATGAGACATACAAAAAGGCCGTATGTATAGAAAATTATTTGTTTTATTTTCCAAATATCCTGCGCAATCAGTATCAGGTATAGGTTACTAAAAATGTCAATTGGCACTGATTTTAATATTTTTTTCCACCCACTCATGGATATTTTTTCCACTGTTTTTAGAAGACAGGAAGGTGGGGAGAGGGCAGGAGTTAGGGAGAAGAGAGCGGGGAAGGAAGGGAGGGACAGAGGCAGATGGGAAAAAAGGGAGAGGAAGGGGAGACAAACATCCATGAGAAAGGAAAACATCGGTCAGGTCCACTGCCTCCCATATGCGCCCCAACCTGGGATTGAATCTGCAACTTAGCTATGTGTCCTGACTGGGAATCAAACCTGTGAATTTTCAGTGTACAGGATGACGCTCCAACCGACCAAACCATATTGGCCAGGGACTGACTCTGATATTTCTTATAAATAATATCTTTAGCTATCAGCTAAAAAGAGTTTCATTCCAATATATTTTTTAGAATCTTTATATATTGATTTTTAGAGAGAAACAAAGGAAGGGGAGGGGGGACAGGGAGAGAGGGAGGGGGAGAAGAGGAGAGAGGGATACACAAACATTGATTTATTATTCCACTTATTTATGCATTTATTGGTTGATCCTTGTATGTGCCCTAAGGATCAAACCTGCAACTCTGGACATATCGAGATGACATTGTAACCAACCAAGATACTCAACCAGGGCTCATTCCAATAATTTTATGGTTTATACTTTACCACCTGACATATGTTTTACTTGTCTCCACTGAGCAGTTGTTTTGTTTTTTTTTAAATCATTCCATGTCTGGTAACTATTATTATTTATAGTTGTGAGTGGATTTATTGTAGAAATGACTTCATACGGAAACATCTAGAAATTCGGTTATTCTTAAGAATCAAATGAGTAAGTTTTCATTGCGTATTAAAAGCAGTTTTAAAGATTTAGAATGGAAATTTACCATATTATCATTCTGATGGATTATTTTTCTTAAGTAAAAATATAAATTTTTATGTAGTCATGATACAGCTCTCCCAAATATATCACTTTTCAGAAGAAAGGTTTCCTAATATCAACTCTTAGTTTTCTTTATTCCTTACCTGAAAAGTATTCTCTAAAAAAAAAAAAAAAAAAATGTAGTGAACATAAAAATCCAATAGCTAAATGAAGCTGTCTTAACCCCAAAGTCAGTTATTTATGTTTCTCAGTAAAAGCAAGTGAAACAAGTAATATACCTAGCCAGAGGGGAGCGAAATGCTGCAGCTGGTGTGGGAAAATCCATGGTTCTCGTCTCAAGAACTGGTTTTCCTGGAATAAACTTTAAACTGTTGGGATTTGGGGTATCTTGTGTTTGAATAAACATGTGTCTCACTAAAAGAGAAAGAAGAAAGGATGTTATTCTAGAAAATAATAGTAGTTAACAGTTTATGGACTATGAAGTGCTCATTGTCAGAGAACCAAAAAAAGAAAAATTAGTAAATTAGAAAATAAGACTTTATTGCCCAAACTGACAAAATAAGAATTTTTAAGGACAAAAAGGCAATTTATCAATATACTTATGTAACTACATTAAATTTTATATTAATTTAGATTTTTTAGTTTTGTTACTCAACAGATTCCAGTAATATCCCACACTTAAGTAGGAAGGTATATTATAATTCAGGAATCATATATGTAGTTGATACAATGATTTATGATTATGATATCGATGGCTACTATAATCATAAATTGTCATCCTTTTAATATTAATACAGTAATATCTTACACTCTCTTCTTTCCAAAGTGCTACCATCATTTTAAAGACAAATAGACTTCTGGCCAAGATGGAGGTATAGGTAGATACACTTTGCTTCCTCACACAACTAAAAGGACAACCACCAATTTAAGAACAAAAAACAACCAGAACCACCAGAAAATCAAACTGTGTGGAAGTCCGACAACCAAGGAGTTAAAAAAAGAAACACACATCGAGACTGGAAGGAGGGATGAAAATGGGCAGCCAGGGTGAGGCACGCGCAGCAAGGCTGTGGCTGGAGGACCCGGTGGGTAAGATGGTGGCTGGTGGTCCCACATTCGCGTGCAGTTAAAGACAATTAAGTTTTTTAAAAGGCATTACTTTATAATAATAACTAATATTTATTGTGGGCTTACTATTTACACACCAGAGACAGAGTCAAATGCTTCAAATGTATTTAAGCCTTTAACAACCTTATGAAGAAGGTATTATTATTCCCATTTTACAAATGAAGAAACTGAGGCTGAGAGATAAGTAACTTGTTAAATTATATAGAGTTAAGGAACTGCCCACTGGTATAGAGTTAGTGACATTATAAATTATCATGTAAGCGGAAATCTACGTGACTCACTTTCTGGAATATTTAAAAATTATCTTTAGAGGTTCTTTTCTCTCTTCTAGGGCCATGATTAGATTAAGAATGAATTCATTAAAGCAATAAAGAACAGAATCTTTGATTTCCTACCTTGTTAAAATGACAACAGCTTACAGGACAAAAGGATAGATAATACTAGGGTTTTTAAACTATTAAACAGATCTTTATTATTTATTATAAAAATAAACCTGACCAAAAAAAAGTACCAATTCTCACCTTAGAGCCATATATTGAAATAGGTTAATTCACTGAGTTATTAGTATGTGCTGAGCATGGTGCTAAGCATTCCACATGAATTATATTCATTAATCATTACATTCTGCCAGGGAGGCACTGTCTTCATCTTATTTTATAAATGTGAAAAATAAAGCTCAGTGTCACTCAGCTAGTTAAATTGATAAAGCTGCCAATTTTCCATCACTGACTTGCTTAGCCACTGTGCATACTGCCACTCCATACTTATTAGTGCCAAGCATAATAGGAAAATATATTTAAAATCAGTCCTCTTATCTTGTCATAATTCTCATATCACACATCTTAGAAAACATAGTCAAGTATCAAAAAGCAACAGTTTTATTTTTAATTAGAGATTAAATCTGGCAAAACATATGGTTGTTATGGAAGCACTTTTCTTAACCTTCACAAGAGAACATTCTAATTTGACAGCTGAGAATTGTTTTTGCACCTCATCATGCAGTTCCCAGCTAACTGGTGTTGACTCATTTCCTTGGTGAAGTAAAAATTGAAACTAAGACCCCATATATTTTGCTTACTGAAGTCACTGTCCCATAAAATATCACTTGGCAACTTGGTGACCAGGCAAATCTTAAAAGAGAAAAATTTACAATGATAATCTCAATGTCCAACTGCTTGATCTAAAATATTTATACCTCTAACCAATAAATGCCTCTGAAAAACCTGTGTTTTACAAAGGAACAAATTTCAGATGGAACACTGAAGAAAGCACTTTCTGTAAACATAAAGACAACAAGGTTCTTTTAACCCTGGTTCTCGCCAATCATTTGTTGCAGTTTCTTAACAATTTATTGGTAACCAAAAGCTCTGTACACACTATGCGCTCTACCAATATTTGAAAAATTAAATCTGGCTTTATTCTACTCAGTCCACGTGTGTAAAACTACACATACACATACAGGAAGAAAAATTTTTAGAAATAATTGAGGGTAAGGACTGTAAGTGTAAAAAATTTTTAAGACAGCATAATCTACACATACTATCTGAAGTAGAAAGTCATATATGACATCACTACATAAATTTTCTTTTGACAAGGAACGAAGCTATTTCAAAAAAGTAATTTGCCTACTAAGTATTAACAAAATCATTTCAATTGTGGTCTAAATTTGGTTTAATCAGGCATTTCAAAAATGACTCCAGGTCCATCATCCAGATAGATGACCCTGAAAGTATCATGATGGTTTCACCAGGATAGAAAAACCGATCTAAAATAATTTTTCCTATTATGCTTGGTACTAATAGGTAAATAGGTGGGCATAAATCAGTAGCTCTCCAATTTGAAAAGTCTAGATGACCACATAATTCAGTCCTGCAGTGATTTAAAGTCTAATTGAAATATAGTAACATGCTGAGTTACTCAATATTTATATTTAAATTATTCTGTGATCCAAGAAAACAGACAAGGTACTCCTGTTCTTACCACAATCCACAGTGGAGATAAGGTCTCTACTCTAGTCCAACCCGTGCTCTTAGCCCAAGCCAGCCATCTTCCAGAGCCCGGCCACAGGAGGTGTTCGAGGTAGTGATGGAAATGCACATGTGCCAAGAGCTGAATCCAAACTCTCATAGCTCCATAAGCACATACAGATAGATATTTACACATAGACATACACACCTTCCTCCCAAGGTTCCCTAACGACATGACAGTGGACATATTTCAATAATTTTCAAATCCTATCTTCAAACCTATTTCCATTATTAAAAAAAATAAAAGCATGTAACAGCAACCAGATTTTTTTAAAAAAAACAAAAGTGATTAATTTTGAAAAAAAGAAAAATTAAAAAATACTATGTTTTATGGTCTGGATGAAAGCTAGAAGTTTACTGATTTTCGAGGTATTCTTATCAAAATAATGAGGGCAACAGCTTAAAATACATGACTCTTTGAAACACAAACCCATCTATATACTCCTTTTACCATATTTTCATGTCAGAAATCATTTATTGTTTCAGAGATCAACTTATGTTTCAAAGGATATATTATATAAGATACTAAAATTGCACAGATCTGTTGGATATTCTGCTCAGGATTCTTGAAATTTAATGCCAATATATGTAAGCATAAGATTATAGCAAAGTGTGATGCAATGATAGGAAAAAATGCTATATTCTTTTATAGACACCAGAACAGAAAATTTACATTCTCATCTTTCATGACCCACAAAATTTTATTCAAGCACAGTTTCATTAGCTTCTGAAACACAATTTGCCATAAAAGAGGCGAAATTTTACCTGTGTTATGTAAGGTTACAGGTAGTGGGAAAAGTGGTCTTTGTACAAACTGATGCAGAGGCTGTTTCTTTATGGCGTATGGAGTCATCATATGACAGAATCTACATTTAAAAACAAATAAAAATGACATTTTAAGAAAGAATCTTCTAAGCTCAGTTTCTAATTCTCATATATTTTAAAAAGCCATCATGAAAATAATAATAAAACCAAATTTTTATTTTCTATACACATTATTTTCACTTTCTTAGGCAAGGAATAGCTACAAACAATTTTAAAACAACAGTTCAAGGGGAAAGTTATAGCCTTGATAACTGAGTGTACACAGGACAGTGTAAGAAAAAGAAATGCATCTGCACTGGTGACTCATCACCTGGAGTCTTAGACTCTTAGTTATGCATGAAGGAGGCAAAGAACTACAAACTTTTTCCCTTCTTCTTAAATGTTTAAAAACTAAGCAATAGACTCCCATGATTCCAAATTTAAATGGAAAAAAGAAAATGCAGTGAAAAATCCCCTTCCTTTTCTGTTTTTATTATATTTCCCTGAAAAGTGATAAGCCATACCATCTGGTTTGAGAGGTGTTTCAATACTTCAAAAAGACTACTAGAAATTGTATTATGCTCCTCCAAACTGCTAAAGCAGCCAACAACCTATATATGCTTTTTGATTTGAAGTGTATCAGTACACTAACTTTGGTTACTCCATTATGATAGTGGAAATGTTGACTGGCTATTTTTTTTCCTGCCTTTGATACATTCAAAACAAAGAGAAAAGGGAAAAACAAATATTAGTGGAAACGAAATAAAAGGAGGCTTGAGTAGTGAACATTTTAGAAATCTGATCCAAGTTCTTTTGAAATCTAGTCTACTTTAAAATTATTACATTTTTGCCCTGGCTGGTGTGGCTCAGTGGATTGAGTGCCAGCCTGCAAACGAAAGGGCTGAGGGTTGGATTCCCAGTCAAGGCACATGCTTGGGTTGCAGGTGAGGTTCCCAGTGCGGGGTGCGCGAGAGGCAACTACATAATTAAGTTTCTCTCCCTTTCTCTTTCCTTTCCCCTCTCTCTCTACAAGTAAATAAATAAAATCTTTAAAAAATAAAATAAAATACATACATTTTTCATTTCACAGGAATCATTGAGGAATTTTAAGAATATATATGACCCCCCCTTTTTAACATCTGATTATTTTCCCTTTTTAACATCTGATTATTTTCAACTGCAAACTCATTAAGAGACTGTTATTTCTATGTCCCTGGAGCAAAAAGCATTGGCCTCAGTTCTTCATCCCTAAAATGAAGTTAATATTCACAGCTACCTCATAGAGACTGGGGTAAAGATGGATCCAAATAATCCATGTAGACCCTGGCCAGGTAGCTCAGTTGGTTAGAGTATCCTCCCAACACACCAAGATTAGGGGTTTGATTCCCCTTCAGGGCACATACAAGAATCAATCAATGAATGAATAAATAGGTGGAACAACAAATGGATGTTCCTCTCTAAAATAAACACATTTTTTTATGAAATGTATTTAAAAATAAACAAACAATCCATGTAAAGTGCTTAAAAAGTGCTGCTAGGTCACAGTGTCCAATATATGTTCGCTATCACTATTATGTGATAGACATGACTCAAACATGAGAGAAAGATTAAGTGACTAACAAATCCTTCTACAAACTTAATTTTTTTTAAATGCATTTAAATTTAAAGAACGTCACTAACACTAAAGCTCCTTAAAACGAGATCAAATCCCATTGGGTACTTTCCTCTTTTTGTTCTAGAAGTGAAATTGGGATACAACACTTAAATCCTCAGTGCCCTTCTCCTAACCAATGTTGGCAGATACCATTGGCAGGGCACATGGAAGAGGAAAAACAAGGTATGGCAGGGGCTTTAAGCGGTTGGGAAATCTAGGGGTCTGGATTCTCATCAGGGTTCCGTCAGACACGTCATGTCCCCTTTCTGAGCCTCACTGAGAAAGTGAAGAAATATGGCGAGGTGTTCTCTTCCAGTTTATGACATTCTGGTTTTGTATGTAAAAGAAAGAAGAGGGAATGATGAACGGCTAGAGAGACCGCACGATTTCAAAAGAGCTCTAGCGTTGGGCTTCTACAGCTAGTCTCTGCTAACCTTTCCACCGCGGGGGCTCAGCACAACGTCTCCGATCTAGGGGGTCAGGCAGGACCGCGTCCATCCAAACCCGGGAGCATAGTGGCCTATGTGATACAGAACCACCTCCAGGGCTCAACCTCCAACTGCTGCGACGGGGGCGGAGCCAAAAGGTCGGTAAGAGGCACTTTCCCCCACCCCGTTTGAGGGAGTAGGCAGGGCGGTTACTGCCTGGCTGGCTAAGCTCAACGGCATCGTTATACGGAGCTCAGAACTTGTCACCTACCGCCTGCGCAACCCCGCTGCACCAGCCGCAGCTCCCCAGCCCAGCCGTGCCGCCGCCGCCATCTTAGTCCGTGTGTGCCGGCGTGGGACGGGCCGCCCTCTTCGCCGAGCTGCGTACGCACTCCGCAGGCGCAGGCGCAGGCGCAGCCTGGCCGGAGCGGGACCGGCGCTGTGCAGAGCGCACTCTATGGGTTGTAGGGGGCGCTGCTACCGTTGTGCGGGCTGGTTTGTGGCTGGCTGTTTGCAACCATTGCCTACCTGGGTGTAAACCCCGCCAAGGGGGAAAACACACAAATCCCTCAGTAAGGCACGAAGGAGTTTGCACACCTGCGTGGAGCTTCCACACTTTTCTTGCTCTCTGGGTGCTGCTCTTGGACCGACTCACTGGTCCTGCGGTTAGAATGGTGTTTGCTACCCCTAAACCCGCCTCATTGCCATTCGTAAAATCCTGCTTTCCTCCAGGTCCAGCTCAGCGACTGCCTCAAAAGACTCTCTGGAGCATGGCGTCTGAAGGTTCTCGCCTTCCGCTAGGGAGCTGCCTTCCCTTGTCTCAAGTGGTTGATACGTCTTACCAATCTGTTAGGTTGGGCTTATGGACTTGGTCACCTCCGACCAACGCTCAGATGAGGACTCCCGTAGTTCGCAGCTGCCCTTTGCTGTAGAAACGTGAGTACTGACGAGTTTCTAGAGCGAAGTACAAAAGCCCATTAAGTATTCCTCCAGAACCTTCTGGACCTATTGGCTTTCTTCAGGGCAGCAGTTCTCAGAGTGTGGAGGGCATCAAAAGCATAGAAACAGCCCTGACCGGTGTGACTCAGTTGAGCGTCATTGGCAACGGGAAAGTGAAAGGATAAAGACAGCACCATTTGCTGTTATGGCACGATTTGCCTAGCAGGCGTATGACCTTGTTAAACATGACTTCCATTATACTGTTCTGAGTCTGTGTCCCTAGGACTGGAAATTACTGGCAAGCCAGAACAGAACTAACGGCTTCCTGTGGCCACAGGAGGGAGGTAACGTTGGAACAAGCTACAGCTTTGTGTTAAAAGCCCCAACAGCCCAGGGGCCACACAACAGCAACCCTGACCCTTTTTTAATCTAATTATAATCCAATAAAAAGTCAAAACCCCCACCCCTCAATGCTAGTGTATCTCTCCTTACCGTGCCCCTCTCCTTTCTCAGAGAGTGAGTAAAAACTTTATTCTCTACACTTTCTTCTCTCTTTGATTTCTTTCACAGCCGACGTCACCGACCACCCTAACAGAAAGGTTGCCAGTTCCTCCCGGTCAGGGAACTTGCCTGGATTTTGAGCCTGGTCTGAGGTTGTGCGTATAAGAGGCAAGTGATGGATGTTTCTTTCTCTCTCTTTTTCCCTCTCTTCCCTACTCTCTAAAAATAAATAAGTTAAATATTTTTTTTTAAAAAAAGCATGGGAAACAGTATGGTGATTAACAGAGGGAATGGGGGGTAGGGGAGGTAGAGGGTAAAGGGAAGTTAAAAGGTGATAAGAGGAGATGACTTAGGGTGATGAACACACAATACAATATATAGATGATGTAGAATTGTACCCCCAAACCTATATAATTTTATTAACTAATGTCACCCCAATAAATTCAGTAAAGAAAAGGGGGGGAAAGCATGGAAACATGTTGGAAATGCAGTATCAGGCCCCGCCTTAGACCTATTGAATCACAGTCTTGGAGGTGTGGTCCAGCAATCCACTTGAACAAGCCCTCTAGGTGATTCTGATGCAGGCGAAAGTTTGAGAACCACCCACCACTCTAGAAGATATAGAGTGCTGGTTTCAGGAACAGAAACAACAAACCCGTGGTCGGACAGAGCGAGGTTACCCCTGAGACCATCCTGGAGGTTTCGGTGGCCCGAGAGGCATCTAAGGTGGTGGTTGGGGCTTCCACCTGCAGGCAGCCTGGGCCTGGACACTGTGAGCAATCACTGCTTCCTCTGAGGGCAGTTTACCTTCCCAAGGTTGCACATTGACTTCCAACCACCATCTTTCTTCCGTGAACCATTCCAGACCTCAATGCCATCCGAGGCCTGTCCCTTACTCTCTTCTAGACCCTGAATCAGTGTGGCTCTTCTACTCAGTAAGAGGCACTGGTTAGGGAACAATCTTCCCTCTCTATCTTCAGCTTCTCCCTCTCCTGAGTTCTTTCCCATAAGAAAAATCTTGCTTTGCTCCAAATGTCCTCCCAACCACCACTCTCTCCTTTCTTCCCTTCAAAGTCAAATGGCACAGAAGAATTGTCTATACTTGTAGCCCCTAGTTTGTGACCTTCCACTGCTCAAACCGCTGAAACCAGCCTTCTGTGTCTCACCATTGCCTGGGGTTGCTCTGATCAAGACCACCCACAACATCTATGTTGCTGGCCCTGAAGGATATTCTCAGTTTTTATGTTTCTTGTTCTCTGGATCACCATATGCTGAGGTTCTCTCTCTCTAATAATCTCATTCCTTGTGCTTTCCTGACAGCACACCCGCCTATTTTTTTCTACTGCTTTTCTGGTTACTCCTTTTCCCTTTCCCTTACAGAGTTCATCTGCCCACTTTTTAAATGTTGGTGCTTTTGGGGACCTCATCCCAGGCACTCTTCTCTTCCCATTCTTTTGTGATTAATTGACATACTTCATTTTGGGGAGCTTATACCAATTAGCATTTCAAGCAGCCACCAATATATGTTCCCCTCCCTTGCAAAAACTGGATTAAAAAAAAAAAGCTTTGCCAATTCTTGATCGTTTACATTAAATGGAAAACAAAACTGGTTAGTAAGAGCAGAAGTAGTATGATCCCATTTATGTAAAATCTTTTGTGTCTATGAGTGCATGTGCTTGTATATGTGTGCTTAGAGGTGTCTGAAAGGCACACTGCCAGCCTGTCTCTCTTTCCCCTCTGCTGGATGTTTTCAGTTCCTTAAATATGCCAAATTTTTTCCAGCCTCAGAACCTTTGCATTGTTCCCGCTCCAGGGATCAGTGCAGAAAGCTACTGTCAACTCCAGCCTAGGACTAGGATTCTGCACCCTGATCCTGAGCCCCTCCATCCTGCCCCAAACTGCTATAGGTAGGTGTAGAAAGAAGAGGAGGAAGGTCCCTGAGCCCAACCTAGGAAGAGGAGGGAAGCTCTAGAGCAGGTGTAAAGTGGAAATTTTAATGACTTGGTTAGGTTTTTTTATTTTTTATAAGTTTTTTAAAGGTTTTATTTTTAGAGAGGAATGTCGGAGAAAGAGGAGAGAAACAGTAATGTGAGAGAGAAACATGGATGGATTTCTTGCCTCTTGCACACTCCCAACCAGGGACCTGCAACCCAAGCGTGGGCTTTGCTGGGGAATCAAACCAGCACCCCTTCAGTTTGCAGGCCAGCGCTCAATCCACTGAGCCCCACCTGTCAGGGCTAGATTTTTTTAATACTTGAGAGTAAGATGGAAAATAAGATAGTTTTTAAAGCTGAAAGTGACCAGAAAGTGATGGGATCTGCAGGAATTTCATCAAGAAATAAGTCAGGAAGATCAAAAAGACCACATTTAAGCCCTTTCTTAATTGTCTCTTACTGAACTCAATCTATTCAAAATACTGGTTATATGTATTTTAACCATCCCCTTTATTAGCTTCCTCTAACATACGCGTTCCCTTCTCATTCTTAGATTTTACTTTGCAGAGAAATAGAAGCCTTAGGGGTAGCAGTGGCAGCAATGGACTTTCTGACCTGTCAGATCCCTGCCTGAAGTCACACACTTCTCTCTGCTGTAGGCATCCCGAATATACGACACCAAGAGCTTTTAAAATTCCCTTCTCTATCTGCAAGTAGAGCCTTCCCAAAGAATTCAACTGTTATAAATCCACTTACCAGGACTTTAGCAACAGAAAAGATTGACTCCTATCATTGGAGAGTTTGGCTCAAAGATAAGAAGTCACCTACACAGACATTGTGACATCTCTGTTCTCTAATGAACCTGTTTATCTTTTCCTAAAAGTCATTTCTTTTCCCCTAATTATTTTCTCTCCTTCCCCTTCCCCTCCCTGACACTGCTTTACTCTTACCTCCCACAGCAAAACAGACATCTTCCTTAACCAAAGCCAGTACCTTTTCTATTCTGGATCCACCCTGTCCTTATTCCTCCTGCCATTCCTTAGGGACTTTGCCCAATTTATACTTTTTTAAAAGATTTTATTTATTTACTTTTAGAAAGAGGGGAATGGAGGGAGAAAAAGAGGGAGAGAAACATCAGTGTGTGCTTGCCTCTCACACACCCCTCACTGGAGACCTGGCCTGTAACCCAGGCACACGGCCTGACTGGGAATCGACCCAACCACCCTTTGGTTCACAGGCCGGCACTCAATCCACTGAGCCACACCAGCCAGGGCCCAATTTATACTTTTTAAGTAAACTATTTTGTTCTATAATGCTATTAGATTTACAGTAAAGTTGCAAAAGATAGTAGAGATTGTTTCTGTATATCCTTACTCAATTTCCCCTGTCAATAGCATCTTACATTACCATTACACATTTACCACACTAAGGAACCAACATTAACCAAACTCCACAGTTTATTTGCATTTCACTACTTTCCTGCTAATGTTCTTGCCCTGTGCCAGGACCCTATGGTGGACATATTACATTCATTTGTCCTATCTCCTAGTGTCTTCTTTCTTTTTAAATTATATTTTATTAATTATGCTATTACAGTTGTCCTGATTTTCCCCCCTTTGCTCCACTCTTCTCAGCACCCCCCACTCCCTCAGGCAACCCACACACCGTTATGTCCATGGGTCATGTGTATAAGTACTTTGGCTGCTCCATTTCCTATACTGCAGTTTACCTCCCCAATCTGTACTTCTTAATCCCCTCACCTCTTCACCCATTCTCCTACATCCATTCCCATCTGTCAGCCATGGGAACACTCTCCATATCTATGATTCTGTCACTGTTCTTCTTGTTTGCTTAGTTTGTTTTTTAGATTCAGTTGTTGATAGATATGTATTTATCACCATTTTATTGTTCATAGTTTTGAGCTTCTTTTTCTTAAATAAGTCCCTTTAACATTTCATATAATAATGATTTGGTGATGATGAACTCTTTTAGTTTTTTCTTGTCTGAGAAGCTCTTTATCTGCCCTTCGATTCTTGCTGGGTAGACCAATCTTCGCTGTAAGTCCCTGCTTTTCATGACTTTGAATATGTCCTGCTAATCCCTTCTAGCATGCACAGTTTCTTTTGAGAAATCAGCTGACAATCTTATGGGAACTCCTCTGTAGGTAAGAAACTGCTTTTCTCTGGCTGCTTTTAAGATTCTCTCTTTATGTTTAACCTTTGGCATTTTAATTATGTTGTGCTTTGGTGTGGACCTCTTTGCATCTATCTTTTTGGGGACTCTGTGCTTCCTGGATTTGTATGCCTATTTTCTTCACCAAATTAGGGAAGTTTTCTTTCATTATTTTTTCAAATAGGTTTCCAAGTTCTTGCACTTTCTCCTCCTTCTGGCACACCTATGACGTGAATGTTGGAATGCTTGAAGTCGTCTCAGAGGCTTCTTTCACTATCTTCATTTTTTTGGTTTCTTTTTTTTTCTCCTTGTTGTTCTGATTGGTTATTTTTTGCTTCCTTATGTTTCAAATCATTGACTTGAGTCTCAGCTTCATGCACTGTACTGTTGTGTCCCTGTAAATTGTTCTTTACTTCAATTAGTGTATCATTCATTTCTGAATGGATTTTTTTTTATGCTGTTGAGGTCCTCACTAAGTTCCTTAAGCATTCTCATAACCAGCGTTTTGAACTCTGCAACTGATAGATTGCTTGTCTTCATTTTGTTTAGGTTTTTTTCTGGAATTTTGATCTGTTCTTTCATTTGGGCCATGTTTCTTTGTCTCCTCATTTTGGCAGCCTCCCTGTGTTTGTTTCTATGTATTAGGTAGAGCTGCTATGACTTCCTGTCTCAATAGCACAACCAAATGTAGTACGTGTTCTACAGTGTCCTGTGGCACAGCTTCCCCTATCACCCAAGCTGAGTACTTGAAATTCACCCCTCATGTGGGCTGAGTACACCCTCCTCTTGTAGTTGAGGCTTGATTGCTATTGGCAGGTCAATGGAAGGACTTACCCAGGCCAGTTAGCTGCAAGGACTGGCTGTGACCACTGACCACCAGCCTCTGCCCTCCATGGAGGATCAGCTATGGAGGGGCAGGGTTGTGGTGCTCCAATGTAGTCTGTAGCTGTCCACTGGGTACACAGGCTCTGGGGTTATAGCATGAGCTCTAAAGCAATCAGTGATGGCTGCTACTTATCCTGGGCTTGGGGGTTCCCAGGTGAAGCCAAACTGTAAACCTAGGTTGGCTGTTGCTAGTGCTGAGCTTGGGGCACTTAGCAAGAGGTTCAGGGGCTGGGAGCTCACTGAGACTGGCTGTTGCTTGTTTGAGAGCATTAGGAAGTTGTGAAGTGTGAACCAAGATCAGCCATACATATGGAAAAGCCACTGTTAACAGCTTGGGTGGGCCTCTAAGTTGAGTGGGACGGAGCCTCAGGAAACTTCCAAGGCAGGGCCAACACTGTTGGCCAAGATGATGGAGTCTTAGAAGTGGCACCAACCTGCCAGCTCTGTGGCTCTGTGGGGGGAGGGTTCAGAAAAGAGACAACGGCCTCTGCCTACCTCTGTCTGGGAGAAAGCTGTTCCCTAGTTCCCTCCTTGATGCCAGACACTTCAGTACCTTCCTCTATGCCACTGGTGCCTTTCAAGCTGCTACCCCAGTGCTGGAGCAGAGAGGGAGCAAGTCAGTCCGTGTGTGTGTTCTTTAAGAGTCTCTGTTTGGGACTCCAGAAGTTTCTTCCATCGACTCAATCCCCGTTGGTTTTTGCAGCCAGAAGTTTTGAGGACTTATCTTCCTGGAACTGGAACCCTGCACTGGGGGGCCTTGTGTGGGGCAGGCACTCCTTGCTTCCCAGATATCCCTCCCGAATTTTTATCTATCACATGTGAATACGGGACCAACCCATTCCACGTCTCCACCTCTTCTACCAATCTCTGTGTGGTTTCTTTAATTTCGCAGTTGTTGGATTTCCATTCAACTTGACCTCTGACTGTTCTGAGTGATGGGTGATTTATACTTGTAATTTTGATGTGGTGTACAAGGGGGTGAGCCGTGTTTAGCTCTGCCTCCATCTTGACTGGAAATTCCTTCCCTCTCTCTCTCCTAGTGTCCTCCGGTCTGTGACAGTTTCTCAGACTTTCCTTGTTTTTGATGACTTTGACAGTTTTGAGGAGTGCCGATGAGGTATTTTGCAGACTGTCCCTCAATGGGGATTTGGTGATTTGGTTAGACTGGAGTTATGGGTTTTGGGGAGGAAAACCACAGAGGTGTGGACAAAAAAAGGGATTCTATGGAAAGTAACTTTACAGGGTGATCTGATCATAAATTATTATTTTTTAATCTTCACCCAAGGACATTTTTCATTGTTTTTAGGGCAGAATAAAGGGAGAGAGAGAGAGAAGCATTGATTGATTGCCTCCTATATGTGCCGGGACCGGGGATTAAACCTGAAATCTATGTGTGCACGCTGACTGGGAATCAAACCCACAACCTTTGGTTATACTATAATGCTCCAAGCAATTGAGCCACGCTGGCCCAGGCTGATCATAAACTTAACTGGGCAGGTCAAGATGGGGAGTTATGCCCCAGGCTTATAACTTCTTTGGTGAAAGGTTTTGAGCCAGCTCTGTCCATTGTTCTTGTGCATCTAGGTTAACACACCTTTGAAATACCAGAAGTAATACATACCCTTGAAGTGGGTATTAACCCTTAAGAGAGTACATAATCTTGTTACCTATCCTGTTTTCAAATTCATTAAAAAAAAAAAAGCTTCAAAACTGTTATTCTTTGTAGCATTCAAGGTCTTGCTTCCTGGCATATGTTGTCAGTTTGGCTCAGATATACTCTTATAAAAATTCTCTCCTGGTTTGGAAGTTTCTCATGTTGACAGAGGTAAAGTGCCCTTCTCATCATATATCAAAGGTCCATATTATTGACGACTTATCACTGTTGTTAACCTTGATCAACTGTCTGAGTTGGTGTTTGTCAGGTTTTCCCACTTGTAAATTTATTCCCCTCACCACATTCTTAAACTGCTCTTTGGAAATATAGCCCACAAAGTGTGTGGGATGAAGTTCCAATTTGGGAAAGCAGGGGTGGGGGTCCACATAAGCTGAAATTCTTCTGTGTGAGTTTTTTATTCCCTATGTATTCAATCATTTTTATATCAGTTTGGGCTTGTGGATATTTACTTCATACTTTGTTATAATCTAATACTAATATTACTTATTTTGTTGCTCAAATTGTCCCATCTTTGACTTTTGGGAGTTCTTTCAGATTGGTTCCTGTGTCCCTGTGACTTTTGTTCTTGCCTGTCTTCCTTCCTTCCTTCCCTCCTTCCCTTTCCTTTCCCTCCCTCCCTCCCTCCTTCCTTCCCTTCCTTGCTTTCTCTTTCCTTCCTTTCTCTCTCCTTCCTTCCTTCCTTCTTTCCTTGCTTCCTTTTCTTACTTTGTTTTTCTTTCTTAGCACTTTTTTTTTTTTTACTTTCTGGCACTACAAGATGCCCTGGTTCATCTTGTATATTTCCTTCCCCCAGACCTAGAATCAACCATTTCTAAATGAAGCCCTGGTTCCTTTTATTATGGACTGTTATTTAGAAACCAAGCTCTGGGTGCTGAGTGTGCTTGTGTCCCATCTACTTTTCATTCTTTCTCTTTAAAATTTTATTTTTCAATTACAGTAGACATTTAATATTATTATATTAGTTTCAGGGGTACATGTGGTTAGAAAATTATATATTATAATTTACAATGTGATCCCTATTTTTCATTCTCTTATTTCTTCATCTCCATCTGCTCCTTCTCTACAGACTCTGTAGCTACCGGCATACAAACATGTTCAAGGGCTTCCCCATCAACCCTTCATCCATGTCCCCCACTGACAAGCTCCCTAACTCTCTTTTTATTTCCATTCAAGATCTTAGCATGGTCTCATTTTATATGAATTTTAAAGTGCTACAGAAGAGATTAGTAACATCTCAAGGAATGTGAAAAATATGAAATAAATGCAAATATTAAAAATCATCAGGCAAAGCACAACTTCAAACCTGGTGGGTTGAGGGCATTGCACCACTACAGCTGGCGAATCAAACAGAAATAGCTCACACTGAGCACTTAAAATGGGCCACTCTTCTAAGCACACCTCATAAGGGCCTATGACGTGGACATTCAATATTATCCCTGTTCTACAGATGAAGAGACCAAGTGACTTGTTCAAGGTTATAGAGCCAGGAAGTGAAGGACGAGTAATGTAAGTCTGGTGAATTTTTTTCACCGCTGTCCCTCAGCACCATGCATTGGCTGCCCTTCGTCACTAGTGTGAGAACTATTCCATTGTTCATTTGTTTTAGAACTTTGGAGAGTAATTTTAGTGGCTGGATTAGTTTCCTATTGCTGCTAAACAAGTTATCACAAATTTAGTGGCTTAAAGCAGCAAATTTATCCTCTTATAATCTGGAGGTCAGAAGTTCAAAGTCAGTTTCACTGGGCTACAGTCAAGCTGTCAGCAGGCTTGGCCCCTTGTAAGGCTTTGAGGGGAGAATGTTTCCTTGTGTTTTTCACCTTCTAGTGGTTACCAGTGTTCCTTAGCTTCCTCCTTCTTCAAAGTATCACTCAGATCTTTACTTCTGTCATCACATTGCCTTCTTCCCTGACTTCTCCTGTGTCTCCCTTAAAGGACGCGGCATTTATGTTGCCCTCCTCCAATCTGGGTCATCTCTCCATGTCAAGATCTTTAATTTAATTGCAACTGCTATATCCCTTTGGCCATTCAAGGTGGCCCTCGCAGGTCCTGGATATATTGGAGGAGCAGAAACAGTGACTGTTGTTGTTGGTTTGTTTTTAATTCACTGATACTATAGTGTAATAATTCTCCCTTTCTATCCTAAAAATGCCATCCAAGCATTTGTTAAATGATATTAGAAGACTAGAGGGGGGAAAAAAACACATCCAAATCAATAACGTTGGGATGCAAGTTAGATATAAGAAGATAATGGGTAAGGCTGCTTATTTAAAAATACATAAATCTTTTAAGGAAAAAAATCACCATAAAATGTAAAAAAAATGGGGATCATGTTGGTGTTCTGGGGGAAGGCTCAGTGCAGCCATGGTGTGCCCTTAAACTGTGAATTTTTTAAGGTCCTTGTATAAAATGGAACCACCTGGTCCTTTAAAATGAATCCTCTTTTCAACCCCTCCCCGACTTTACTAAAATTGCTCTTGCTGAGATCATCAATGGCCTCACAACAGACAAATCCAATGACACTTTTCTGTCTTATTTGATCTCTCTGTGACACTTTGTACTAATGACCACTCTCATTCTTGAAATTTTTCATGCCATAGCTTTAGTGTCACTCTTCTGTTGTTGTTTTTTTTTGCCTCTATTTGTGGCTTAGTTTCTTTCATGGCTTTTTTCCTCCACCCATCTTTCAAATGTTGATGTTCCCACAGGATGTTAGAAATCCTCCTCACTCTACCTTCTCATTCATTCACTCTATCAGCAGTCAAGGCTTTGCTCCTGATTCATACAGCTAATAGCCACCTGGGCAACTTCACTTTGATATCCCACGCACAGGCACATTTTGAACACTGTGGCTGTTTCACTCAAAGGTTTTGCATAAAGGTATGTTAAATGAGCTAATACTGCTGAATTTTCATCAAGAAATTCTCTTAAGCAGCTCGCATTTAGGCCCATTTAATTCTTGGATCAGTTAACTTAGGTACTACCTTTTCATTTTATTGTAATTATTCTCATTGGGATCCAGTCTTTTTATACATTTATGATAATTAGTCGATTATCGCAATTAGAGATTAATTAGTCAATTTTTGGGTCATTTCAAATGTTTTCAATGGTATCTTTTGCTACTGAGTTCTGCTAAATTCAAATTTCCTAAGCCAAAATTTTGACTTAAGTTTTGTCCAGATTTCATTATTCATTTTTAATCATGTGAAGGTTTTGCTGTTCTGAATTTTACTTGAATATTACTACTGCTAATATTTATTATAAACTGACTGAATAAAGGCTGGCAGGTATTATTTAATTTTTGGTTAGTCTATGAGAAAACTGATCAGTTCCCCTCAGATAATGTAAGATTTCTCTAAAGAGTGAAAAAACAAAGTAGGCCTGTGGGATCAATGGCCCCGCTCAGCACACCCTTTCTCTTGAGCAAGCCCACCCCACTCCCCACGCGGGCCCACTCTCTCCCCCAGAGCGCGCCCTGCTGCTTCTTCCCGCAGGTGTGTTTTCTTTGCCTTTCTTTCTCCTAAGCTCCAAGGGCTCTTCTGTTGCTCTATAGCTTTTACCTGAGCCCACACAGCCCAGCTGGCTTACTTCTTCCATGGCTCACTTCTTCTACTTTCGTTTGTATTTGAAGAAGAAGGAAAACAAAAAGGTCCTGCTCAAGAATAGGATAAGTGAGACTTGGGAGATCTTGTAGAACTAATACTTTTACCATATCTGACTTTGGGAATTCCGTACCTAGTGATCTTGGTGCCAAAACCTCAGCACTGAAGAACTGGGCTGCCTTTTGAAAGGAATACTCGGATTTCTTTTGGGCCTCTGGGTTACGCTTACATACAAGCAGGCTGAGGAATTACTTGGTCTGCTCCCAGGTATGCTGACACGCTAACTTAAGCCCTGCAGATCTCACCACCCCAATAAAGGGCAAGATAAACTCAAGGAAAAATAGGTAAGAAAGAAATGGAAAAAGCCTTTTTCTCTAAATTCAGAGAAATAGATCGAAACTTTCGGCTCATGATGTAACCTGGCAGCCAGAGAGTGGACTGGAATGTGCATGCATGTACAATGACAACTTCACTATACTTAGTGGGGGCAGTAGACGCTGTTGAGTCAGCGGGGGTACTGTGTGGCCGTCACATTCAAAATGACTGAGCAAGCAGAGTAACAAATCTGCATCGAATTTTGGGTTAAGCTTGAACATTCCTTCACGGAAACTATTTGGATGATTCAGAAGGCCGCAGCCATAGGCAACTGGTGATGGCCGCTTCATCACAACATGCCCACTCATGAGCATCGTGTCTCATGCAGAGTTTTTTGGCAAAACAGCAAATCATCCAGGTAACTTAGCCCACTACAGCCCGGATTTGGCACCCTGCGACTTCTGCCTTTTCCCAAAACTAAAATCGCCTTTGAAAAGGAAGAGATTTCAGACCATCAGTGAGATTCAGGAATATAGGACAGGGCAGCTCATGGCAATTGGGAGAACTGTAGTGAGGTCCCAAGGTGCTATTTTGAAGGGGACTGAGGTGTCATTGTCCTATGTACAATGTTCCTTGTGTTTTCTTCAATAAATGTCTCTATTTTTCATATTACATGGTTGGACACCTTCTGGCCAGACTGTGTACATCAATATACATATTCCTCACCTGTGGATATGTTTATTGATTTTGGAGAGAGAGGAAGGGAGAAAGAATATCGATGTGAGAGAGAAACATTGATAGATCAGTTGCCTTTCGTAAGTGCCCCGGCCAGGGATCAAACCTGCGGCCTAGGTATCAGCCCTGACTGGGAACTGAACTTACAGCCTTTTGGTGTATGGGATGATGCTCCAACCAACTGAGCCACCTGGCCAGAGCTATAGAACTATATTTAAAGATAGATGAATCAAATCTTAAATAAATCTTCAGAAAAAGTAAAAAGTAGTGGTTTTACTCTTGCATATTATGTCAGAACTTTTTGGATCCCTGATCTTCTTTGAATGTCGTCTCTGTGAACTCAGCCTGTCACCAGTTCTCCCTGGATCATCTACGTCAAGCTCATTAAAGTTCAAATATTACTGGTATTTTCTCAAATTTGGATAGGAAATAGCCAGGCAGATTCTTTCCCACAGCGGGGATTTTTTAAATTCTTAGGTATAATCCATTTCCGCCCAAGACTTCTGTCTTTAGTTCTTTATGTTAATATCTCTCTTCAGATTAATGCAACTCACATTCAGATTACAGACATATTAGAAGCTCACAGTGAAGTTCACACAGTAGAGGTCTCTGTGGTTTTTCTCAGCTGTCTTTATGGCTCAGTTATCTTGTATTATTTCATTTATGTTTCTACATAACATTTAGAATGGAAAGTAGGTCTCAGGAAATAACAATAACAGCACTGGAAAGCAAGAAAGGAAGCAAGCAACCAACCAAAAGTAGTCTGAAATTTAAAAATGTAAAACTAGGCTTGGTACTAAAGTGAAATGTGCTTATGGAGCTCTTCAGTCCTAAGAAGGTCTGACATAAGAAACAATACAAAGTATAAATCATTTAATTATGTCCATTTTAATAAAGTATATAGGAGTTTACAACTCAAATAATTATTCATAAAACTGTCAGATACATAAGATAGATCACACAAGGATTTCAATAACATAAATCCAAATAGTCTGCAAATAAGAGGTATTGCAAAAACTGTTAAGATTGACTTTATAATTGTCTTTTCCCCTTCCTTTCCCATGTTCACAGCCATTGAGATTGCATGCATATACTGTTTTCTGAGGAGTGATGGCCTCAATAGTCCTTAGAGCTGAGTCAACCTGCTCATTCAGTCAACTCAAAACACAGTTAAGGGAGTTCACTTCTTCTGCATGGAATGAGCATGGCCCGTGGCCTGTATTTGGTTTCCAGCACCTAAAAAATGACTTCATTCCCTCTTGCAAAATAACATCTTGCAAGCCTTGTGGTCTTCTTGTCACTGTGTCCCTTCCAACACTACACATGAGCCAAGAATTCAGGACATACCCTACTGAGTTTCATTCTCATGGATGGGAAGAACATACTTACTGTGGAAATGAGGCTCAGGCGATGGCTGATTTTTCCCACCTTTATCTAGGACAACTTTAGTTCTTAGAGAGCCGTTGGCAAAGGGAAGCAAATTTACTCATGCCAAGTATGGACTGTCATCTCTTGATATTCTTTGGATGCCTTTATTAGGAGGTCTTAACACCATAGCAGAAAGCATAGGATACACACATGCACACTTGTGCACACACACACACACACACACCCCATTCACACTCCTCAAACAGGAGTCTTTGGTAGACTCAGAATACAACTGACTTGCCATTTCAAAGTGAAAAGCTACATCATTTTTCACTCTCGAAGTGTCACTTTAGCTGATATTGATAAACACCATTTCTGCAATTCCTTGCCCAAAGGAATCAAACAGATCCTTTTAACTTACATATATAGTTGTGTTACAATGCAATGCAGACAACATTGACTTGATTTCAAGAACAAAACATTGTTACTATAAACCCAACAGTGTCACACATATTGAGATTGCTGGGAAGTAGCTCAAGACTAAATTACTTGTGTAATTACAAGTTATGGGGATACTGGGCCGAGCCACCAGTGTGGTTAACATTTAGCCATTTTTATAAGCTATGCTAGAGTACCTTCACACATTAAACTTGCCCCTGCATCCTAGGGCACTCTGGGCTGTTTCCACAGAGTAAGGATGGGATTCTGACAACGTTCCTTCACCCTTTATTCCAGTCTGTAAGAAATGGGGAAGGTGAGCCATTTCATTCTTATTTTGAATTATTCCAGTGTGGTGAGATTATCACAAGCTAAGCTGAAATTTAAGAAGAAACTTTTTATAGTAGAAAGGGAGGCAAATAAAAAGCAACACAATCATTCAATCATACCTCTTATCAACTTATTGGTATGGTCATAATAGGGGAATGTCATGTGAGGAAATGAAGTGGGAACAGAAATAAGGAAGATGAGCTAGGAAGACTTGCAGGGGTAATGAAAGAGCAGGAAAGAGCTATGTCTGGCAGCGTTTTAATGACAGGATCTTGGGTATCGCAAGTGGGGGGCCTGTTTCCTAATAAAAGTCAAGGTGCAAATGAGGCAGGTAAGACCAGGAAGTCAGAGCAAGATGGCATTCTGGGAATCAAGACACAGCCAGTGTAAATTCCCACATCTAAACTGAGCCAGCTTGTTTTTCTCAGCAACCTAGCAAATTTATTTTGTAGCAAAAAACACATGAACAATTCCCAACCAGACACTATTTTTTATTTTCAAGCATTTCGAAATTCTTCCTTAAGTGAACTTCAGAAGTCACAAGTTTGCAAGTGTCCTGTTGGCTAAACACAAAAAGGAACAAAAAAACAAACTACAAGTAGCAGTTGACAAAGGCATTGAAAAAACTAAGATTTTATATTACATGATTTCCTTTAAAATCTTATTTACTCCATCAGGCAGGATTGGAGGATCAGAACTCGGGGTGACCGTGGCGTTTACAAGGTGCTCCTGCCTCCTTAGAAGCTGTGGTGGACCTTTCAGCAGCTCTCCCATGTCCCTTAAATCAAAATAATCTGGGTTCCATATTTTTCAGAACATTTTTCAGTTTTTTCAAAAACTGCATCTGTGCAGACAGCAGCCATTCCACAGTTGATTGGCATATGTTCTCCAAGTTCAATTCCAAAGACACAGAAAAACATTAAAGGGATCTAAGTGACTCCATTTTAAATTGTATCTTCCCTGTTAGAGAGTTTGATCCCACCCTTCTCTAGTTTCCTATATGATAAAGTTTCCTATTTGATATAATTCATACATATTATAGAATCTAGGTGACTTTTCTTTATGGAATGAAATAGCATGATTGAATTTCTATTGTCAGGTCACTCTGGTAATTACACTTAAATAAACTGAAATCAGTGAAATGTCTGTTGAACATCATATATACACGCTGAAAACACTCATATACATGTATTCTAAAACTTAAATAAGGTCAGTAAGATACTGGTATTTTTCCCCAAAGTTTAGAAGGAAGTATCTTGGTTGCCAAATTAAACTCACATTACGGGCAAGATAAACACACACTCATTAACCTACACATCTGAATATTTCAACTCAACAATGAGCGGGCCCAAAGTGAAATAGGATTTATGACCTAGATTTCCTTAGGTCCTGGCAAGCATCTGCTTTAGCAACAAATCTTATTCATTCCATTTCCCAGTCTAACAAGGATTTGGAAGGGCTCTATGTGAGCCCCAAAAATAGATATGTTAAATATTTTTCACCACATGTAAGATAATTCATTATTTCAATATTGCCTGTTAGTCAATTAATGTAAATTCTTTAAGAGTTCATCCGTGCATGCTGTGGTTCAATGTTTTATTCTCAATGTATTCTGGCTCACTGCACTCCACTGAAATGCAAGTTAACACGTGCCTGCATTCCCTAGCAGATGTGTAAAGTAACACATGAAACAAATTAAAACAAGAAGTGTAGTATTTTGTTGACTATGTATTTTTTTCTATTTAATGTTAACCTATGGCAGTGTAGTTGTTGGAAACATGCATTACTGCTAAATCAATTCAAAGCACCTGCGCACTCCTAATTCCCTTAAAACGAAATTTTCCAAATTTCCAGATTCAGATTCTTGGCCTCTGGCAAGAACATTTTATCTTTCAATGATGCATTTACCCTACATGATCCAAAGATCATTGCTGATTTCACTAGTTATTAGCTAATAATGTCATCCCATAGTCAAAACATTTTCATGTATCATTAAGAATACAACAGTAATTTGTGTTTACATTCATTTCCTAATCAAAGAAGTTATTTAGAGTCTCCAACCATCATAGGCCTCCATGAGACTAAAAACAGGTTACGAGTCCATGCTTGACAAATGATTCAACTACATAACAAAAATCACCATCATTTTATTGATTTTATCTTGAAAACTAAAATAGCTACTTAATTTGGGGGATGCGATCAAATAACCAAAGGAAAAACATTTTGCAGGGTTGTTATAGAGGTAATCCTGAATACTTGGAAGAATGAATCAGGGCCTTCTTTTTAAGAGTTTCTGATTTGGGGTGAAAACTCTCCTGAGTAAAACTCTCCTGAGTATTTCTGTCCTCTTGGCTCCTGCCTTTGGAGACTTTAATTGATAATGTCAAAGGGAAGAGTTTGAGATGCAAAAGTCCCTGTGCATTAGCTAAAACTATTCATTTAACTGGAAAGATAGTTTTGCATCCACATCACACAGAAAAGTCAGCAATGATCACTGGGAGAAAGAAATCTCTTAGAACGAACATTTATCATCTAACAGAGTAAAAGACATTCATTTCTGGCACGAAGAAACCTCAGTTGGAAAACCATTGCTGGTAGCCCTGGTTCAGTATCAATTATTTATCTTTTAACCTGAACATTTGAAATAGGTGGAGACAAACGGAGGAAAAGTCTTGGAAAGCAGCTGTTCATAGTTTACTGCCAAGATCCACGATCTTTAAATTTAAAGACTATCACACCTCATCAATTGCAATAGAATTTGACCTTCAGGCTTTATTCTTGGACAAATTTCCAGGAATTCTTAAATCATTAATCTTGTTTGGTAAGCAACCCCCTTGATTTCTCCAGCTAATGGGGAAAAAAACTGCTAACATTTACTAAGTCACAGAAGCTTTCACATTGAAACATGGTGTGGGAACTCTTTCCATAAAGTTGAATTTCCTCAGCAGAAATCTTCCCACTGAGACATAAATTTCATTTTAAGGCACTAACACTAAGGGGTATGAAACCAGCTAGGAATGAGTCAGATCTTTCTAGAAAGAGATGACATTTCAAAGACACAAGTCATTCATCTATCTGGCTTACTTCAACATCTAAAGAGGGGGAGAATAAAGGTTTTCATAGCTAACAGATTCAGCTCTTTTCCATTCTCCCATAAAAACTTATTTACAAGTCTCAGATTTATATTTCCTCAAGAGGCAGTACAGAAAGATGGCAAGGATTTGGAACAAACAAATAAGCAAATCTAGTTTGTAGCCTACTCTTATCATGAATTAATTCCATAATGACAGCATGGAGTGCTCAGACCGATGTTTTTAAGTATTTTAAAAATTAATAAGACCATATACCCAGTGGTAGAATCTATAACGTGCTCTTTTATATTGTTCTGAGGGGAAAAAATACAGAAAAATAATTAATTTTTCATGACCAGGTAAATGGAATTTGTTAATCACAAATAGCAAACTGGGGAGAAAAAGAAATCTAACCTGAAACCTGCTTCAGCAGGATTCTCCTACATCTTCCAATGAAATCAATTTTGTCATGAGAAAAGAACTAAATAAAAATAGGGTTCAAGTAAGTTAGTGCAGGAGACAAATGCCAGTGAGTGAGTGAGTGTGGAGGTAGGCCTGGTGGGACAGGATTATCAGAAAGAAAAAATGCTTCCTGTGAGCGCACGCACACGTGCGCATGCACACACACAACCTGTGCACTCACACTGATTTACAAAGCAGCGTGGATGTAGGGAAGGCTCAACGGTATGCGATATGAGCACAGATTTCTCATCTGCTTGCGCTTCTACACAGGAGAGGTCTGGCACACACTAAACACCCACAGGCACTACATGCATGAGAGCCAGCCTGGCTGGCGCAGACTCGGAAACAGATGCAGAGACCCCTACAGCTGCTGGTTTTACAGGAATGATTACATCTGCAGGATTACACTTCCTCTTGACATGCAGGATTTTCACCTTGCATCTCTTTCCAGAAATATCCTCTTTTCAAAAGTATTCAATCAAGTCCTGGAGGGCTTGATATTGATTCCTCAGTGGACGTGACTCACAACAGGACTGCAGGAATTAAAACTAGTGATCACATGGCCCCTTTGGGGTTGGGTTCATTAAGTGTTTCTGGATTTAAATAGTTTCTGGGGGGCGGTGGGCAGGGGGAAGCCAAGTTCTGGGTAGAGGTGAAGATGGAAATGCCTGAAAGTCCAGAAATCAATATAAAAAGAAATGAGCATACTTAAAGGGGTTTTGCACTTGAGTTTGTTGACTGACGTTTTGCTCTGACCCAAGAAACTTAAAGATAACAACATACATTTCTTCTTAGGAAGGCTCAGCTGGGAGTGGTGTGCTGGGTTATTCAAGGTGGGGCAGAGACAGAGGCCTACGGCTCAGGTATCGTTCTTAAGGTTTCTGCTTGCCTGATTTTGAAGGAAAGGGCGCTAAAGCAAAAGGATCAGCAACTGGCAGCTCCGTAGTCCTGGAGGAAAGGGATGTGATGGAAACAGAACCAGCTATGGACTGCTTGTTGGTTTGCGAAACAATTTTGTAGGCAGCGATGGGCTGGGCTTCGGGACTTGGCTCATCTTCTGGGCTATAGTGACGGGAGTATTTGGATAAAGACTGGGGACGGAATGGTTTGCCAGCCATGGGGCCTGAGACAGCTTCTTTCTGGGGCTGAAGTCCTTTGTTTCTGTCATTAGGGTGGCCCCCAGATTCCAGAGAGGATCCCCTGGGTGAGATGCTGTCAAGATGGTCTGCTGCTTGTACAGAATGGGAAGGGAGGCTGGAGTGCTGGGCAAATCCAGCCATGGAATACTGAGATCGGACAGAGGCATACGCTGCTCTGTCAAGGCCTGAGAGCAGAGTGACATCGTCTGTCTGACTGAGAAGACCGGCCTGCACAGGCACCTCCTGAGAGGTGCTCTGGGCAACTGTTAACTCCTCCATACTTTTCTTTTTGGTAAAAGGGGCTCTCAAGAACACGTCCGCCTCCTCTGGCTGGGAAGGAGCCACACCTCCCTTGGAGACAAATGGGGCTTTGGAGAAAATGTCCATTTCATCAGCTGAAACCCTCGAGCTCCTGAAGGGGGCTGTGGCAAAAACATCTGGCTCACCGACACCATCAGTGGTTGGCTGTATGAGAGCTTGAAACTGGTTCTTTCTTCCACCTTGCACTGCCTTTGCTTGCTCAGCAGAGACTTCTGGCTGAGTGAATGGAACGGCTGCTCCCAGCTTCCCCGGCGGAGGCTTGCAGCTCTCATCTTCATCTTCAGATTCCATGAGGAGAGGTCGAGACCCACTGCAGTCCAGCATGTCCCCCTCAAGGTCAGTCCCTTCCTCTTCACTGCTGTGGAATGAGCTGTTGCTTGAAGGGCCATCTCTGGCCAAGTAGTCGGATTCTAAATTGTTCTGAGTTTTCGTGTCAGTTACTCTGGAGGGGTCTGGATAGAGGGGAAGGCCTTTAACACCGGCTGATTCTTTAAAGTGCTCTACAGTTATTACAGGACAGGGATTGGGCTCTCTCTGGAGACCTAGAAAAGCACAAAATGCAGAATTAATGTACAGGTCGGTTCAATTCTCCTTGGAACATTTAATGGCCAACCCGCAGCACTAACATTGTGGGACCAAATAATAGATGTCGAAAATGGAAAAGGAAAAACAGAAATATAAAAGTCAGGCAAGGAAACTACACACAAACTGGAACACAACCAATCACCGTTTCACATTTTAGAACATGATAAGCACAATGTGCAGGGAAGGAAATGAAGATGTTAGGCACACAGACATTCAGCGTAACTACCAAGGCTCCTACTCGCGGGGCTGGGCACTGACACCTGCTTTCCCTGGCACTGGCTCATGATGGAATGAAAACAAACCCAGTCACTCATTCCACATATACCATGATGGCTCCAGAGTATGCAGAAATACTGTTTGGGGACAAATTCAATTCAGTATCTGACATGTGGCCATACTCTGAGGACACAACCCCTCCTTTGCCCCCGAAAAGCAGCAAAACATGGCCGCTTGATAAATGCAAGTGTACTTGATGATTGACATCATAAGCACTACTCAAAGAGCACGAAAGTGCGTCAAACAGGAGTACTGACGGCTCTTTCTCAGGGGAGGGAACAGAAGTAAAATCATATTAAATTCCAACTTCAGCTGGAGCTGCCCTGGAATTTTGTTTTCAGTCTTCTAAGTTAGCAAAGGTTTCCTCTGCTTAAATGAATCCATCATAAAGTTCTTTAAGCAGATGGAGTGAAATGCATGGGAAGTTACAGAAGTATTTGCAAACTCTAAAATACTAGTCTATTTCTATCTAGCTAGAAGTGCTTGAGGGTGCTCTGGCTTTTAAAATCAAATAGACAATTATCAGAATGCAAGAGAGCTTACCTTCCAAGAAATATTAGCAGGTTAGAAGTATGTCATTGGGCACATGTTAGCAAAAGGGCAGGAAAAAGGCATATGTAACTAAGCAAGAAGAATCCAGAGAAAGGGTGGTTGGGGGTAAAGGTATCATTTCATCATGGGTTTCCCAACCCACCAGGATAAGAACATTTGGTACAATGATTTGGGTCCTATAGGTGACTCGGAACCTCTGTAAAGAGGTGATTCAATCTACCCCTCCCCACATAACCCTCTTCCCTTTTACGCAATCCATTAACTCATAGAAACTCAGTAACAATATTCCCGTTAAAATTTCTGCTTAAATTAAACACACAGAACACAGCAGAGCAGCATCAAAATCATTTATTGGGAAACCAGTCACTTAGAGACATTACACTGTAAAGAGAGGTGTAGAGAGAGTCCTGAACATTTTAGAAGATGCTGTACAAAAATACTGTGCTTTTCTGAATCCTGTAACTTTTTAGCAGTGCTTCTTTTTAAATAGCTCTGACCTTAAACATTGTTTCCCGAAACAAAAAGGTGGTTTTCCCCCATTTCCATTTCCCTTTCTAACAGTTTAAACATATTTGATGAATTCCAAATTAGAGTCTTTAAGTTAAATCCTATACTAGTGCCAAATGGCTTTCTGAATAGTATTTGAAGAGTACGTTGATTGTGAAGAGGATAAATTTCTTCTTGCATTACAGCTTTAATATGTGCACTTGCATGATACGAAAGCATTAGTCAGGGGATAGGAAATAAACGAAATGCCTTCTCACCTTCTCCCTTGCAATCTATGTGAAAAGCCATAACCCTAACCCCTTAGGCAAGTATACTGACATTAGATCCATCACAGTGACTCCCAGATGATGATTTCTGGGAGCAAATTCAAATGACAGGGGGAAGAGAAGTTCTCCAAAATAAGATTTGCCAAGCAAAGCGGAATGAGAGGACCTCAAAATTCCTTAAACCGCTTTCTAATGCGGCATGAGATGGACAAAGTTTTCAGCTGCTGAAACTAAGGCATGATTTCTTAACTTCTAAAACTACCCTGAAAGTTGATGCTATTAAGGTGTTTCTATGGGAGAACAAAATATCTCTTGGGGGAAAAAAAAGAATTTAGTCAAGCCAATGACCAACTCTGGCATCATACAGATCAATAATGAAAATGAACTCTAGTGTGACTGGAGTTAGTGGTTTTAGAAAATTTAAATTGAATTCAGTGAAATCAATTTGTGTGCAGAGATTACCCAAAAGCAGCTACCTATAGAACCAGGGGCACTTTGGATGCCTGCAGTGTTAGATTATATTTCCAGAACTCCAAATATCAAGCAGGGGTGCCCGCATCCAGAGTTGGACAGGATGGAAGAACACGCCCAACTTACCAAAATACTCCTGTTAAAAAGTGGGTTCTTTGTCAAGTCAACTGGAAGCCTGCCAACTCGGAGCCTAGTCCAAGACCTTCATGGTGAGTAATGGGAAAATCATACTTAAAAGTTCCGGCAACTCTTAAAATTCACACACATATAAAAATACTGTAAGATCGGGTTTGAAGGGAAAACCTATCCTTCAAAACAAGGCCAGACCTATTTCATGTCTCTTTTAGCATGAATCTGCTTCTAGGATTGGAAAAATACATCTAAAGTTTTCTCCTGAGAAGGCCAAGTCTCCCAACCTGTCCATTCTTTTTAGAAGAGGTGCAGTGTGACCAAGGCAGAGAGCAGCCACCCCGTGTAAGTCTCAGAACCTGGTACTCTGGGGACAAAAGAATTGCTGGTGGACATGGAAAAATGCAGAAAACCATATTCCCTCAAGGAATTTTGGTGGTGAGAGCACAAGAAACAAAGTTGTCAAGAGAAGGAGAGATTCTAAATAACTGTAAACAGAAGATAGACATAAAGCTTGTTAGGAGTTAGAGGTCTTCTCTGGAACATGAGTGTGTTCTTGTAGGGAAAGCACAGGGCTTCAGGGTGAACAGTCCTTGTACATGAAGATAGTCTTATATTATCAGGAAACATGTTTGAAATAATCTGCCTACTAGCGATAAAGGATTTGTACGAAGTTGACCTCATGTCTTTGTCCAGGTCCTTTGGTAACCAATGGCATGCATGGCAGATGCCTGTGACCACAGAGCTCAATAAAGATTGACAGTTGTTCCTGGGGGGAGGGGCTTAAGCCCAGGACCTGGCCTCATAGTCGGTACAAGGGTCTTCTGTACCATGGCCTAAGATAGGGCATTTTGTTCTAATTCCACCTAACTGGGTCATGTCTCTTTTTATTTTGGTTTATCACATTAAATTAAGCAACGAGTCAAAACATTTCTTTTTCTTGCTCTGCCATAGGATTAACCACATTAAAGTTAGGCACACTTTTCAAAACTCTATTTGAATCTATTTTGAGGCTCCAAATTATATAGATTTCAGTAAGAGCTCACAAGCTTCAGAAAGCAGACAAAAGATTTCTAAAAAGTATTTGATGACTTGGCAACTATCTTTACTAACTCCCTATTAACTTTCAAAGCAATGAATAGTGTTGAATGATTTGGGAAAGGTTTACTCTGAGAATTTTATCAGAGGGACACAGCGAGGGTTATCAATATGCTTTCTGAAAAAAACAAAATCTGAAGACTTAAATTTCTGGCTGGTATTTCTTAGTACAATATGTCATACACAACCAGAATTTTACTTTTCTCTATACTATAAAACTAAATAATACTTATAGGGAATATCAAAGACACAGTTCTTGACAAAACCTAAAAACAAAGACTTGGGAGCATTGACAAACCTCCTCACATACACAGTTAAGAAGCAGAAATCAAATATCCCTTCCAAGAACTTCAGAAATGCAGCACCAATTGCAATTCACACTCTGGAGCCAAATCAGGGAGTCAAGAGATGTACGTCAAACTAATAATTTCCATGACCTTTTGGCTTAGGTGATAGAATTAAGCATTTGGTTCTACTGTATGCTGCATACCCATAAAACCCATGACTGGGGGAATAAGGGATTTGATAGGCGTCAACACTGGCTTGTGGTGCTGTGTCTCTCAAGCCAATGGAGCAATTAAATGAGAGAGATTTCTCCCTGGGCATAAAAGTGCTGTTGCCACCATAAAATGTTTTATTAAACTGGCCTGAGTATATTAAAGGTTAAGTTAGAGAAGCGTTGCAAATCCGTGCTCTATTTTACAGCCCCATGTCTGGTCATGTCAAATTCAGGCCTGCAGGGGTTTTATTCTCCCTGACCACACGGTGAAGCCAGGGCAGCCATGACTCATTAAAATGTCCTCGGCTTGTTTCTCACGCATGTCCACACTTCCCTCGTGCACAGGTACTCACTGTCACTCAACGATGTGGTTTAATCCTTTTTGTGGTTTAAAGTGGGTTTTCAGCTCAGGAAAACAACAGTTATTTTAAGTTATTTACATCTCTGAACATCAATGCTCCCATTTCAACAGATAAAAGTCTTTATTCCCCTGTATGTTTACATAAGAAATTTGTTTACAGACTTGTTTTTTTATACAATACTTGTATAGCAATGTTCAAATTTCACATTTTTACTGCATAAGATAGCTTCATGTACCTCTGTTTGCTCTATCTTCTGGGGGAGAGCAGGATAAAGACCTGTGATAAACACACAGCCACATGACCAGGGGGTGGTGCAATAGGGCAGAGTGGAATACTGGCAGGAAAAGAGTACATTCAGACACTACATCAAAGTGGGAACCAGGAAAGTGTCTTCCATTCTAGCAACTACCACCATTTGGTAACTTTGCATTACACAAAACACCTCCCTCACCCGCTTAGGTGGAAAGGACACCAAGGAGAAACAGAACAGTACCGTGTTACAGATTATTTGAAATGGAGGCCATTGGGATTCATTCTGACTCAAAAAACCCAAGCACATCCAGGAACATTACTAGCATGGACAAGGAAAAGATCAGCTCTGTATTGGCAAATGTACAGTCTCTGAAGAGGAATAAAAGATAGCTTTATAATACCTGGAGTGTTTCTACAAAGATTCCATTTCAAATATCCATGTGATAGCGTTCTCTGTTCTGCTTGGCAGCCTCTAATTTGCTCAATTCGGTATTTTGGGTAATCCTGAAACTTTTTTTAAAATGAGGCTATCCTGTCATTTTTATCTCCAAACTCTTAAGTTAGTGACTACAGGATCTGCATAACCTTTATAAACCAAGAAAGTTAAAGACCCATGGAGCTCGCAGACAAACTTCATCATGGAAACTTTATTTTGGCCCAAGGAATCTACAGTGTGCATTTGTTATCTGGACTCAGATCCCGCCAGAGCTCTGGGATGAGGTCACCCCCATAGATCCCCTGCATAGATCTCCTGCACAGCACTGCTGAAGGCAAAACTGGTTCTGACCTAGGGGACAACTGGGTTGGTTTGAATCAAAATGGTCAACTCTCAGCCAGAAGAGTGGGAAAAAGTATTATAAACAAAATTATTTCATCTTGAGAAAAATAGGTTATTTTTTGTTTGTTTGTTCCCCTATAATTATTAGTAATCCAAGTTCTATAATTCTGTTTCAGAAAGAGCCAAGTCCATTATCAAATGACACTGAACAGGGTGACAACTTGTTTTGGAGGTATTTTAAAATATGTATCTTTCAATTTTCTAAGCCACACTAAAGACAGGCAAAATCACAGATGTTCCCTTGTTCAGAATATCAAGGAAATTAAGAATGATCGTTGTCACTTTCCATTATAAGGCTCTCTCTGGGAATTTTCTGTGGATTATTCTCTTTACTATCCCCAATAGTAGCCACTCTTCATCTTAGGGTGGTGATTTTGCTTTTGGAAACAGTGGTAGAAGAAAGTAGGTTAAGAAAGACAACATATTTTCAGAGGCTGAAAGTGATACCAATTAGATGGAAATACAACTGATTTTCTTATACCTTATAACCTTCCTTGATGTTATTTCTAAGGAGAGCTGTTTCAAAAATAACTTAAGTGATGGTAGCATCATTAGAATAAGTATTAGCTTCCCAAGTAAAACCAGGGAACAATACCCAATTAGATGTCAACATTCTGATGTTTGCTAAAGTAATCATTAATCATAATCATATTTATAAGTGACCACTTAAACCTTTTCTCCTGTGAGGTCTATGTTTTTAAAAACATTGGGACTTGAATTTGGCAATCTAGTAATTAGAATCCTCTGAAGGGGAAAAAAAACAAATTGCGATGGTTTCTGGTATAGTTACTACTCTTGCACAGTTGGAATAAAAGCAAATCAGAAACATGTGCTTACATGATATTCTAACCACTCTGCTGTACATTTGAAACTAAAACAATAATATTGAATGTAAATTATAATTGAAAAATAAAAAAATAAATTAGAAAACAATATGATCTCCAATTCAAAAAAAGAAACATATGCTTACAGTACTTATCCATTTTTATATAGCATACCATTGATTACACATTTTTAAAAGAACTGAAATCTGATACTGTTTTGTTGTACTCTATGCATGTAATATTTAATAGAAACAGAATTCTAGAATTTGGATTGCTAATAATTATAGGGGAACAAACAAACAAAAAAGAACCTATTTTTCTCAAGATAAGATGAAATATTAATTTTCTTTATAATATTTTTTCCCACTCTCTTGGTCAAGAGTTTATCACTTTGATTCAAACCAACCCAAAACTCTGTCATGTTTAGGCTTCTACTCAGATAACCAAGAAAGAGCAACCCAGGTTAGTAAAAGCCCATTATAGTCCTCTAAAATGTAAATGCTGCTACAGTAAGAACTACGTTAGATAACTGAAGAACATCAGGATATATAAATCCTTCATAGTCCTCCCAAAGCATAATAACATATACTTAGAATCCTAGAATTCTATAATCTTAGAGACCATCTAGTCCAAACGCATCATTGTATAAATAAGAGACGCGCCTGCTGAAGGTAACTGAGCCAGTGATTGGCAAAGGTCAAGGTGAGATCTCAGGTGGTCTGTCCTGCACAGGCCTCTTTCTCACTACCCTGCCTCGGGTCCTGCACCTGTAAAATGAAATGGGTGGGCCAGAGGATGATCTCTAAGGTCCTTTTATAGCTCAGTCCATAATTCCATAGGTCTATTAATTATCAACACACTACATTCATCTCAAATAAATCCTTTTAGCTTAGGGATGATGCTATATATCAAAAGGCTCCATTTCTTGGGTCACTCATTTATTCCTTAACAGAAAAATAGTTATCTCCTTTGAGACCCTACTCCTAAAGCATTTCATGTCATTATCTCCCTCAGGCTTCCACACCCTGTCTCTGGCTTCTAGTCTGTTCTTTTCATTAAAAGCCTACATTAAACTTTACTGAGCCAGATGACCAGATAATACATCTCAATGCAATTAGTGTAATACATGAAAGGAACAACTTAGAGATACCTAATTTCTAAGCTCTCCACTCCATGGTTTCAAGAAACTAGATATTTCATTATATTTCTAACACATATGTGTGAAAAAAATCAAACTGGAAAACACAGGCATAAAACATTCTTCTTCTTTAAAAATAAACATTTCCTTCATTATTTATACATTCTCTCTATGTCCAGGGAAAAGAATACAATTTTGATCTTCAATAATATTCCTGACGATAAAGGGGCAAACGAAGTTCCATTTTCACTCCTATTTAATCATGAAGAGCTCTTCGAAGATGTCTTTTTTAATCCTTAGCAGGAAGGATGTGCCTCCCTCAATTTTGAAAATGATCCATTATCCTCAGAGAGGCCTTTACTCAGCTCATCTAGTTTCAGCTGGCACGGGAAGTATCTAAAGCCAGAAGGAAACTGAGAGATTCAGACCTCCCCTCTGATGCCTTTCAAAGGCTGCTCTCATGCCGCTGAGGTCAAAGCCTGACCTCCAAAGTGCAGCGCTTTGCACTCTGGTGTTGCTGTTCAACTTTCTTTTCCCCCCTTAAAGTGCAAGTGTATGGAAGACAAAATGAAAGTACTAGGTAGAGAAACAAACAAATGGGCTTGGGATTTTATTTGTACAAATCTGACCAACTAAGAGTTTCCTTTCTCATCATGGAAAATGGCCCTCAAAGAAAATACCACAGTGGGGTTCTCAGTGCCCACCTCTTTTCAAAAGGGTGATGTCAGAAAGCTGCTTTCCATGTAAGGAAAAAAATACACTTAAATGACTAAGGGCATATACAGAGGGTGACCATGAGGCATGTTGTTCTTACGTTAGTGCAGGGTCTTTTATTTATTTTATGAACAATATTCTAAGGTTACTGAGGAACTATGCTTTATTTTTCAGTATAGGAAGCCAAGGAAAACCAATGGAACATATTTCATTGGCTGCATCCTTCAATTCAAACATCAGAGAAAGAAAGGTAAGTAGCCATAGTCAAACTGTGCCTAGCTTGTCAGCACACTTATTTCTTATTATCTGAAAATAAACAACATGCTTATTCTATAAAGACAGAGGACCTGCTGAAAGCTTATAGCAACACACAAGTCTACTCAAAATGATTCCGTATGTTACACTGTAGGTTTGCCGTGTAAAGTTATACAAGGGAAAGAGATCAAAACCCTGTACAGACACCTGATATCGGACTTGAAACGCCAAGTGGAAACAGAACTATTCAGCGTCTTCATTTATACACAATTTACAATATTTGATTCAAAATAAAAATCACAAGAAAAATACATCTGTTTCTGCTACAATTCCTTCCCCTCCCCCGTCCACCCCCCTTCCCCAGTGAAAAGTCTTCTAATAAAAGGTATCATATTACCACCATGGTCCTGTTTTGGTCTAATTCTGAGATCCCAGCTTGGGATGGTTAACATGAAAAGGAATGGCAATACTTGGGACTTATATAATGTACACATTTCATCCAAGGATCTCAAGTACTTGCAGTCACGTCTCCAGATCTGAGAAATCGCGGTTCAATGGAAGCCAGAATGCTGGACGAATGCTGGGCAGGTTGAATGGGGTGTAAAATCACTTGGCTACGTCTATGATCAAACAAGGTCAAAGTTGGTTGGCTAGAGCTGGGCTCACTTTCTCTTTTCAAACATATACCATCAGTCAGTCATTTTTACCCTTTCTCAAACCACACACCTGTCTCCAGGCTACTGCCTAGAGTTAAGACCAACTGAAGAAGTCATGTCTTCATAATAATGCAGCAGCATAAAAAAGCAAAAACAGAGAAACACATTCATCAGCATCTGGCCAAAGGAGACAGGGGTTGGGAGGATTGATTTGGGAGGCCATTCCTAGCAAGAATGAGGCAAAAGTGTCAATTCACTAGTTTCAGTTACAGTTAAGCTTTTGGTGGAGTTGATTCCAGCAGAGGTGAAGCTTATGGCATCTAGTGCTTGATTTAAGATAATGCTATTGAAGAAGGGTAATGAGAAAACACAGCAAACGAACAGGGAAGAACTGGCCAAGGAGTATCTGGAGGGCCAAAGTGATTTTCTTTCCTTATCATTTCTACAGGAGAAGGCAAGGGGTAGGAGATAAGGGCTACAGGGCTCCTTATTTGCAGATTTTTAAAAAAATCATTTTTCTTATAATTCCGTAATGAAAACATGTATTACGGTATGAAGGTTACAGAACTGCATCTGCTACTGGGTCACGGCTACAGGTCTATGAGCTGATCCACCAGCAGTAAAGACCTGGCTAGGTTGGGAAGACTGGACTCAGAGCTCCCACTGCTGTTTCTAGAGTGCCCACCTGGAAGTGGAGAGATAGGAATTCAGTACAAAACACAGAGGGTTAAGGTTTAGATGTGCAGAGCAAGCAAAGGAGAAAAAAACAAAACAAAACCCTAGAGAAGCAACAATTTACATTTGCAAACTCTTACATGATGATTTTTAAACATAAATTAGGTATCCACCACCTCCCACAAAAGGTTCAGGCACTGTGTACACACCCTCCTATGGGTAGGACACCTTCAAATGAATATATATTTTGCCTAATAACTGCTGGCTATATTCTAACTTCTGACAACAGAGTCATCTCCTTGATATAGTAAAAAAATCAGTAATTTTTGCTTTGGAGAGAAAATAGTTACTAAGACCACAGTAATAAAAACAAGTTTTAAAAATATATATAGATGGTTCTTTGCAATTCAGTATTTTGTGGCACGTTCAAATGATTTGAATCCATCAAAGAGGAAAAAGTATGCTCCACAAATGGCCAAAAGATGCAAAGTATACCAATGCACCACTGTTAATGTCTTTGAGAAGAGTATTTATTACAAATTGTTCTAAATGTGACTTAAAAAATCTCCAACTTCAGTGCCTTTTTTTTTTTTTTTTTTTTGACATATGCCTTCAGGTTTAAAGATCACTTTGCTTTTGGCTTGATATTTTGTAAAAACCAGCTTTTAGTCAGGCTATGAAACACTTTCCTGGTTTCTAAAGAAACACCATGGTCAGGCTTTAAGATAACCTCTGTCAGTATCTCTAGCTGCATCTGTATCCCTATCTATCTGCACTGGTCCAGCCCACAGTGATTGTCATTACCCCCAATTTCCTTCAGTAAATGTTGCTTTTATCCCCCTTGCAGATTAGGTGCAGTAGTACTATTTTGTAGAGAGCTGATGGCAAGCTCTTTCCCCATCCTCTCTTTCTTACCTTGTGGGTTTTTGGTTATCAATACAGGAATAGGGTCAAACTCATCTTCTGCCACCTTGTCCGAGCCCTCAGGGACATCAAAACCTGAGATGAGATTACTATCTTCTGCAGCTTAATACAGAATGCAAGTACACAAGCAGAAACAAACAGAAGCAGAGATTAGCAAATGAGAGAACATGTAAGAGACACAAAGTTCCCAACTGTACAATCATTGCAGTTTTTAAAGATGAAAATGCTTATTTTCCTGAGTTGAAATAAAAGTAGCAAAATTGGAAAACTTAGGGAAATGCAAAACAATGCTTTAGCACTGGCCATGTTAAGACTTTCATAAATGATGCAGGAGAAGGGTTATAGGATGATTTTCTCTACCATTATAAGACCATTAATTGCAGTTACTGTGAGGTATTTCTTCAATGTCAGTAATTCACAAAGGCAAAGAAATTAGTTATTTATCTTCTTTACTGAGCAAACAGAGGCGTAACAATTTTGAAAAGCTGAAAACCACGGGCCGGGGTAGTTTCTCTTCACAAAGCAACCACTCTATACTAGGCAAACAAATGCTTCTGAAAGGACTCGCTGCCCTTTCTCTGATTGGGAAAAAAGACTTTCAAATAACTGATGTTTCAAGACATCACATACACTGAGACTTCTAGCAGAAGCTTGTTAGAATATTCTCCCTTCTAATTAAGGCTATCTTACCAACAAGTGCTAGCTGAGCACCTATTTTGCAAGTGCTGCTCCTCTGTAACTACACATTGCTGCTGACACACTCCTGCCAGATATACTTGGTTAACAGGTACCTTCTTTCTACATGCTCTATAAAAACATAATCATTTTAATGCCATAAAAGGTAAAAATAAAAGCTCAACTATTACCACCACAAACCATAGGCTAATTATTTTTCAGTCACTTTGGGGAGACTTCCTTTTTGAATTTCCTTCAGAGAGGACTTCTAAACTTCCTCTTCTATGTATTTGCTCCTTCTAGAAAACCACGGTCACGACCCAAACACAGAAAGAAGTTTGGTAAATGCCTGCACAGAGTTAGCCAGGCATTGTGCCTGTCACTTTCACAAACTACTCACTGAATAGACCTCAACACAAGCTACCCCTGTCCAAAATTACAAACCAGCATTAACCTAAGAATAAGAAGTGAAAACGGCAGATCAAAAAGAGAAACGCAGTAATCAATTGTGACTCAAATATTAACTAAAATTCAAAACTGTTACAAATTCAATTTTTTGAGGACTTTTGAGGAAAGATGCCTATTTATCACTATCCAAAGTTTTTACATCATGTCTGATGAACTGTCTTTCAGTTTTAAGGCTAACTATCATATTAGTAATTACAGTCAGTGACTAATCAACTCAACCATCTTCTTGAGTTGACTTCAAAGGTATGTAGCTCTGTCTTTACTAGATCATATGGAATATCTGTATTGCAGGTGACTGGCAGGCAGCAATACCTCCACAATCTGTTATCTAAGCCTTATGAAATATTCTCTCTGAGAGGGACTATAACAGAGTGACTGAGAACACAGACTCAAGTTTTCCACATAAGGAGGTGGTTACAGCACTTCATTAGCAAAGACTTTTGGGAAGAAAAATGTTCAGTTGTTCAGATCTCCTCTAAGGATACATGTGGGCCCAAGAAGAAGAGAGCATTTACCTTTATGGGTTGGAGCAGAGATCGCTATGGGGGCAAACTCTTCCAGAAGGTCAGTAGTAGGGTTAGAAAGCAGAGAGCAATCGATCAGGGAATCTTCCCCGGTGAGAGAATCTGAGTCCAGATTAACAGCATCCCAGGTCAGTGATGGCGTTAAATGGCACATACAATAATATCACGAGATTAGACCTTAGCCTTTAAGATACTGCATCTTACACATGTTCATACATATAAGCCAAGGCAGGAGAAAGAAAACTAAAGAAACATGTTTAGCACTCTGGATTTCATCTATAGAAACACAGATTTCTAGATTCCTCTTAACCTTAATATATAAAAATGGAAGAATTTTTTGCTCAGGCATGGCTGGATAAGCAATTATGTGATTTGGATGCCAATAAAACTTTAGCAGCTCAGTTTTCAGCAAATGCCATTTGGGAAAAAGAACTTGGCAACTGAAGAGTTTCACTGAGCCCTGACTAGTGTGGCTCAGTTGGTTGGGCATCATCCCACAAAAGGAAAGGTCACTGGTTCGATTCCTGGTTTGACACATGCCTGGGTTGCGGGTTCAGTCCCTAATTGGGGCATGTATGAGAGGCAACCAGTTGATGTTACTCTCTCACATTGATGTTTCTCTCCTTCTCTTTCTCCCTCCCTTCATCTCTCTCAAAAATAAATAAATAAAATCTTTTTTTTTTTTTTTTAAGAGTTTCACTTAAACTTTCCCTAAACACTCATGGAAAAAAAGTTACTATAGGATGAGGTGTCCAATATGACTAGAAGGGGGTTGTTTCTGGCTTATTACTAGTGGAATGTGGTATGATTAAACACCACTTTCTAGTGCTCAACCAGATTCCTATTCAAACTAGAATGACCTCACCTCTTACTAGAAATATTCTTTAAATCTGAATTGTTCCTTTGAACACATAATTTGCTTTTAGTTAAAGAACAGAAGGAAGACAAATATTTTAACACATGAATTATTTTCTGGAAAGTTTTCTAAAAGAAAACAGTCAAGTATGCAAAAGGAAAAGAAATCATATTGTCTTCTGTGTTCACTTTTTTTAACCTGGATGAGTTAATTTTCATACATAGTAGATTTCTAATTGTTTCTGTTCTAAGTTAGGAAATCAGACACTTTTATCAACGTAATTATGGACTCAAAAAAGATAAAGGTTATCAAATCTGTATTTATGGGCAGTGAAGGAATTCTACTATGAGTGAACTTTGAAATTAGGGAAAAGTAATGCTGGAATCAGGAAAGATTTCAACGTTGCCTACAATTTAATAGCAAATCACCTATAAATGACTAAAGCACTGTGCTAGGAATAGGATCAACATCAGAACATGTGTTCCATGGATACTACTGTGAGAGCGGAAAGACTGCTCAGTAACCTGGAGGAGTTACGGGCATCCTTACTGCTCAGCAGAGTTCTTTAATTAACGAGATGGAAGGAATCTGCCACCAGTGAAAAGATCTTGAATAAAGAAAGACTGTAATCAGCAAAAGCCTAGGGATCTCTCTACAAAGAACATGGCTCCAAAAAATACTATGTTAGCGAGGAAACACATCACTCAAAATCTAGAAGTGGAGGTTGTAACAAAACAGGGGCATCCCATCTGGGAGAAACCAACCAGGCTGCAAACTAAGCCTAGGACCATCTGTCACGGATGGAAAGACCAGCTCTAAGGGATCACCACACTGACCGATCGTGCCGCTGCAGAGAATCCTGACTGACCTGTGCAGTTTGAGGTCACGGATTCCGTCTGAGATGGGAGGCGCTGGGGCACTGGGGGCTCCAGTCCTGGTATGAGACTCTCAACAGCAACATCAGCTTTTTCTTTTGTAACAGAGCATATTAAAAAAAGGGAGAATAAAGGATCAGGGACAGGCAGTCAGAAGGCCTTTGGATAACTCTGTGAAGGCTTTCTTGCAGATCTCTAAATTGTCAGTCTCAGGTGAGATGGAACTGCAGTAAGTCACTTTATTTCTGCTGCTCTGAGTGTCTGGGTGTCACTGATTGAGCATGCCTGTGCAAAGGTAACCCCTGTGGCTAGTCTCAGTGAGTTTCAGTTTTTATAGATAAATGCAGAATGGGAGCCATCAGGAGATCTCTTACACATTAGAAGACAGACTGAAAGGCACCTTAATATCTTCTGTTAATTCTGTTTTCCTTACGGGACAAACTTGGGAGCCTTTCACTGCCTCTGTGCCTTGCAAAGGCCATTAGTTCCACTCAAATCCCATCCCATGTTGTAGCTGGGAGGTATTCCGCACAATGAGATATCCTCCAGCTAGAGGCCCATCTCTCTGTAGTGTCACGGCCTCTCTGAGTTCTAGGACCTCGTGCCGCTGGAGGAGAGGGGCCCTGGGCATTTTGTAGGTGCTGCCTGCTTTGCAGTTGGAGCACAGAGATATGTAAGATCAAGCAGACCAAGCCCCTCCCCTGGATTCTACTCCCGAGGCTTCACCACCAGGCATGTGTTTTCTGTTACTGATACCTGGTACATGGAGGGGCCTTCTAAAGAAGAATGTGCGAAAGGGAAGGTCCAGCTTGAAACTTTTTCCATGGAGCTTTTGTAACTAAATGTGAATTTCCCCACATTCCTCCTGATTCATAAGACATTACTTTAGAAATCTCAGGATATCAAGAAAAGCAAAAATAACAGTGGTATGCAGCTGAAAGCCAGAGAGAACACTTCATTTGACATGCTAACAAAGAAGATCAAATAGTCTTGGTTTCTGGATTAGTGCAAGGCTTCATCTAACACCAGAAGGCTTGGTGGCATTTCCACTCCTCACCAGGGCTATTCAGTGGGGATCTGTTACCCAGTTATCATTCTTGAAACAGACACACACATCATGCATTACTGAAGAAACAGAAATGACTTTACCAATTGCAGCATCGGAAGTGCTACCAAAAGGATCTGTCATAGGCAAGAGGTCAGGGAGCAGAAGAGAGGTGTCAGGAGATTTGAGTCCCTCAATTAGCTTTTCTAGGTTGGGCAGAGAGGTAAAGAGAAAGCAAAAATGCAATGAAATGTTAAAGCAAGCTGATAATTTTCAATTTTTTATGCAAATACACTTTAGGGGTCAAAATTCTGTGTGGATTCATCATAAAAATAATATTAGTATCTTGTTAAAAACAGGTGTTCAAAGTCTGAAGTTTAAAAATGATTATTTCCCTAATTGAAGTTGTCACTCTGTGAGACATTCAAGGTGCTGCCCTGGGTTTGTTCATTTTTAAATTTAAGGTATAATTTACACTGAATAAAAGTCATCAATTTTAAATGTATAATTTGACAGATTTTAACAAATGTCCACATACATATAAGTACCACTGAAATAATGATGGAGAATATTTCCATCACCCCAGAAAGTCCCCTTGTGCCCCTTGCCAATCAATGGCTTCCTCTCACTCCCAGGCCCTGGCACCAGCTGACCTGCTTTCTGTCCTGATCACTTTGCCTTTTCTAGGATTTCCTATAAACAGAACATATATAGTATGCAGTCTTTTCTGCCTGGTGTTCTTCATTTACCACGATGCTTTTGAGAGTCCTCCACATTGTGGCATGCATCAGGAGTTTTTCCTGTTTTATTGCTGAGTGGTGTTCCACTGTAAGAATGTACATTTTGTTGACTCATTCACTAGTTGATGGATATTTGTTTCCAATTTTTAGCTATTAAAAACAAAGCTGCCATAAACATATGCATGTGTCTTTGTGTATTAATATCCCTTCCTGGGCTTAGTTTTGAATCTCTCTCTCTCTCTCAACTTGCATTTAGAAATGGTTTATAATCTACCAAGAGGATACAATAAACCATGCCTAATTAACTTCAACAATTATTTATTGTCTGCCAACTGAGAGTTTGTGATTGCTTGTACTCTTGTTATTTTAAGGTTGAATCTCACAAAAGTCACTTAATTCTACAGATGGATTACTTTTGATGCCTTTTGACTAAGAAACAAAAGGACAACAGAAGCTGTCAGATCTGTCACACCCGACAACTTAATATGTGATAATTTGTATACATTAAGATTCCTTCCAAAATAGTTCCTTTAACCCTGATCCATCAATAACTATACATTTACCTTTAACCTATTAACGGTAGAGGATTAACTTGAAACAAAATAATAAATCATAGAATTGTGTAGAAAGAAGAGAACTAAGAGCTCATTCTTTCTTTTATCTACCAGGAGACAAAGGCCACATAAAGTCTACAACTTCACCAGTTAAAGGTCTATCAACAATGATTTTTATATCACCAAAGTAACATGCCAGTAAGATAAAACTAAAATTAAGGTGTTATAGAAAAAAAAGAAGCAACTTAAAGTTCAAGTACATGTATATAACATTTAATGAGTCTATTCTTCTGGGCCATTGGAACTGAGATAAGTAGATGCTAAATTGATATTGATTGAGGGACAGACACCAAATTTTAGGTGATGTGTAAGTTAGATGAGCTATAACTACAAGGATGAAACAAAATAATGAATTTTTTAGTGTCCTGGAAAGACAATTTGCTTTGGTACAATGAACACACTGCAGAAAACAACCCTTTTAAATGTGAAACCAATTTACCACCTTTGGAGTATGTGGCATGTAGCTCTCTTTGAGTTAAATGATGATATGCTACATTTCTCACTTTTACCTCATTTATATTGAAGAAAGGAAGTAAAAAGGAAGCTTCTCAGTAGCAGGGGAAAAACCCAGGGTACTAACCAAGTATACAGCATAATCACAACAGTATTAATCTGGAACTATATGTGACATTTTATTTAAAAAAAGACGTTAAAGTATCTTTGACAATTTTCAGCATACAAGCAAAAGATGGTTTTCCCAAAAAGTCTAATTTTTTATTCTGAACATTAGTTTTTGTTTTATTCCTCCCCAGAGCTTCTCTCACCTAAGAGAGAAACTTCTTTCACTTTTAGCACTCACTCATTTGCAAACTTGAAAAGCAATGGATAAAAAGACCCAAAACTTCTTGTTTTTCATACAACAGTTTATCTTGGAGCCAAACCTCAGGGTAGCATTCTTCCAGAGTCTGAATTCTGGCCTCTCTTGGGGTTCAGGGTTGTAACCCTGGGGTAGTTCCTTCAACTTCTGACACAATCTCCTCAACTGTCCAATGGAGAAAACCCCCCGCACCTTTCTGTACTGGTCACTTAAATATCATCATCTCCTGAAAGCACCGCGCCCTCCCTGGCCACATTATAGGAAGCTTCTGGAGCCCTCTGTGCTCACTGCTCTTGCAGGCCTTACAACATGACTGAAGGCAGGGAAGATGCCTTATTTTTCTCTGTATCCCCAGTTCTTGTTCCCTCTAGTCACACTTCTGTCTTATGGCTTCACTGGGGAGGTAGGGACAATAGAGGATCAACTGGAATTAAGTACTTCAACAAGAATCTAATTATTTTATTAGCCATTAGCAAAAGAGTATGTCAGAAGGTTAAAAAGTCCACGTGTGCATGATGTTGTACATGTGCTATGTGGTGAGATGAAATAGAGTGGGGTGGGGTAAGATGCCAAATTTAGGGACGCTTGCTTTCTGACTGAGCCTCAAAGTACCAGGCTACCCACATAATCTGTGTGGTCACTGCTGCTTGGGAATACTCAAATACTGAAACTATGCGAGGGACGGGCAGAGGACAAAGTAATACCAGGCAGAAAACTAGCAGTGAGGGTACAGGGCTACGGCATCCGAAAGCGGGCGGCATGTGCAAAACCAGCTTCTTTCACTCCAGTATTCTGGAAGTAAGAAAGGGCTCCCAGTTACTCAGTGCTGGTCCCTAGGCACCATTATAACAACATTCATCACTTACATTTGGAGAGTTCAATGTCAAACATTTTCATTTATTTCTCACAAACAATCCTGTGTTTGCACATACTACAGAGTTGAGGAGAATGGAGAACAGAGACTGCGAGCATGTGCGACTTGCCCAAAGTCGTAGATGGAACATGGTAGAGCCTGGACTGGACTTCCACCTGCTGCATACAGGGTCTGCCCGTCTCCTTCCACACAGGAGGAAGGAACGTCACACAGACATAGTCCCATGTATCATTATCAAGTTGTAAAAGACTTGTTGGCGCTGGGAGGCCAACCTTGTTGGAAAACAAGGTGATAGGAAAACACCACCAACAGAAAAACATGAGCAGACAGTTTATAAAAGACGAAATATAAATTTCCAGTAAATACATTTTTTTAAGAAAGCTTATCCTCGTGATGAATACAAGAATAGCCAATTATAAAACAATGAAATACTGCAACTTCTGCTGTCAGACTAGTAAAGGTGGGGGAAAAACCTTGAATCTTTTCCAATTAGCCTTCTCATTTGCATATGCAGAAACCAGCTTCAGAAAGGCAAAACAACTTGCCTAAGAGCTTACACCAAGCATACCACAGAGGCAGCAACAACCCAGATTTTCTATGTGCTGGGGATTCATTCCTTTGCTTAACTAACGCCTTGGTTGCTCTAAAATGTAAAGGCTCTTAGAAGAGGTCACGTTTAAAGCTATTATGGGTTATTTGGGGTCACAGTAAATAAATAACTTGAGGACAGGACATAAAGGGAGGCACAGGGAATGCTACAGGAGGCTCACAGTCTACAAGTCACAACCTGGGGACCTCCCGTGTGTATCAAGAGCTGGCCTCGCTATCCTTCCTTTTATGAGTTCTGTCCTCTCTCTCACAGTTTTATAAAAACACTGAGGCCATGTATCACGGTGGGAATGGGTGGGGAAGAACAGTGCAGAGAAGAGGGCGGTGAATTTAGGGAACTAGGCTGGAAGAGTTCTTTAAGATCCAAAACCTTGATCAAGTTCCACACTGGCATATCACAACTTGTTGATACGTAATGAACAGAAACTTTTTAAAATTTTACATGAATCATGGAAAATGCTCTGGATACAAAGCAAAACCCATCTACTGGGTCAGTTCACACTGAAATATACAGACTCACACTCTAATTCTCAATTATACAAGGTGACAGATGAATAAAACTCAGAAATAATTCATTAATTGAGTTTTTATTAGTGATTTTATCTTCCTAAGGAACATTTTACAAGTTTCCCAGTTCCTTTGCTTTAGTATCACAAGTACATGACCCCATCACATCCCATTATGTAAAATCAGTGGGCAGTTGTGGATACAAGAAAAATGGTCCAGTTTTGAGGCTGACGCTAATGTTTTGAAAACTAGCTTCAGAATTTATATATGGGTTGTACGTGTGTTAGGGAGAATTCCTGGACTTAAGAAGTGTATCATTCAATCCTTTGCTGTGATGCTGTACTTTTTTTTGGACTTTAGCTGGGGTCTGCAAAATCCCCCCAAATAAATAAGCAACATGAACAAGTAAAAAAGCCTGAATTTAAGTTAGTTAGCTAATTTTTCTAGGCATCGGTTTTCACTTGTAAATAGAAGATAAAACCTACCTGAGAGGGTTGTCAGAAATTAATGGGCATATTTATCAATGTATGTGTGTATAAATTAGTAAGTGCTTGTTACATAAAAGGAGGCTAACTTCTCTTTTAGGACTAGATGAGGGATCGCCAAACCACTGAGACCTGAAAGTGGGTGCAGTTGCATTTTCACTCTCAAACCTCGGCAAGAGAGTGAAATGTGAGAAGGAGGCAGCCTCCTCTAACACAGAGGAAGAAAAGGTACGAAATTAACTAGAGACCTGGGTTCTGCACTAACTTTTTATGACACTTCAGCCAAATCATTATCTTTCTCTGGATCTAAGTTTTCTTACTGATAAAATGAGATAAACTTAAAGGTCCCATATACCTCTAAATGTTCATCATCCAACATGAATGGAAAAATTGGGAAATAGAAACTCGTTACTTAGTAGATGGATTGCCTAGAGATAAAAGTGGAGATCTGAACTCGTAATAACTACACGGGAGATCACTCGAGGGCGCTCGTCAGTAATGCGGGGAGGGGATAAGAAGATCAGCCCCAAGGTAGCAGGGTTTGGAAAATGCAGAGCTGACTAAACATGCTCTGCAACATGCAAACAGCCCAGACAGGCACAGCCAGGAGAGCGGGATAAGCAGGTGGGGGAATATCTAAGTTTGCTCCTCATTTGAAAAAAAGAACAAATTTTTAGTTTGATCCCTTATTACAAAAGCAATACATGTTTATTGCAGAAAATTTGGGAAATACAGATAAACCAAAAAATAAAATAAGAACTACCCATAATCTCACTTCTAGAGAAAAGTACAGTCTTAAGGCTTTAAACGAACATCCTTCTAAGCATTTCCTATAAATTCTAATCATTTGATAACTATTTAAGCATACTCATGTTTTCTCAGAATACTTATTTTAAAAAGAATTACAAAGTCAAAGAGAAAGTACATTCTTAAAGGTTTTTGTTATCAACCGCCAAACCGTCCTCCCAAAAGTCGTACTAAATGTTCCCACTAGCAGGATCTGAGCATGTCTGTTTTCTTGAGCCTTTGCCAAGCATGAGGTGGTGGTTTTTTCCCCACCTTTACCAGTCTGACAGCAGAAGTTGCAATATTTCATTGTTTTATAATTGGCTATTCTTGTATTCATCACGAGGATAAACTTTCTTAAAAAATTGTATTTACTGGCAATTTATATTTCATCTTTTATAAACTGTCTGCTCATGTTTTTCTGTTGGTGGTGTTTTCCTATCACACTCCCATTTAGTATACTCAGTTCTTTCTCAAGTTTCTAGGGTTCCCAAGTCAAAATGAGTCAGGTCAAGAACCTGGAGAAGCACTGAAATCATGGTTAAAAGACTGGGAAGGCGAACCCTTGAAGAACAGTACCTGCAGTATCAGTTAACCTGGACGATGGAAATGGAGAGTCGTTTGAAGCAACAGGATTATTAGTACTTTGAAATTGAGGGGGGAGAAAAAAGAAAGCACTCTTCTCTTAAACATAAGTGGCATTGGGGACCAGGGGAATAGGGAAGGAAATAGTTGCTAGAGTTGGAGGTAGAAATTAATCTATTTCAGATTCTTTTCTTATGCCTTGCCTCTCAATACTTAGTTATTAAAAATATCACCTGCAATGTAATCCTTCAATAACTAGCCTAAACTTAATCAAAACCATTTCCTGTATGAGACTGGGATGCACTGCAAGTTGGGCTGAGCACTGGACTGCAAAATAAAAGGACACAGGTTTGATTCCCAGTCAGGGCACATGCTTGGGTTGTGGGCCAGATCCGGGCTGGGGTCATGCGAGAGGCAACTGATCTATGTTTCTCTCACACACTGATGTTTCTCTCCTCCTTTCCCTCTCTCCCTTCCCTTCTGTCTAAAAATAAATAAATGAAATCTTTTATAAAAAGACAAAAGACAGGTTAAGTATTTCTGTTTATATAGGCTAACAAAACTAAGGGCTTGCTCAAGGCCCCTTCCAACCCTAATTAGGAACACAGCCATGAGGAATAAAGCAGGGCTTGATTCAAGCCCCATCAAAAAGGATGATTTGGCTGGTACAGGTTGGTGGCTTTGGAAACTTACATCTTGCCTAACTTGGGGGATAAACCCTGAAGTCTTGTGATGAGAGATGCTGTTTTTAACATCTAGTTATTCTAAATAGTTCCTATCTCTGAGAAGCCAGACTCTGTAACAGCTGCAAGTGAGAAGCAAAAGCTAACCATCATGCCCTATTCCAGGTTTATTCTAGAGAATTAAATTTGCAGGAAGATAAACTTTACAGCGTAAAGACACATACTATGACCAACCTTGGCCTTTCAATATCGTAAGACAGAGGCTGGAAGTTAGGAAAACGCCAGGCAAATAGCTCTGAGCAGAATGCTTATCTTGACAGCAAACAAACAAAAAACCCCACGGCTCCTCTTGCCTACCTTTCAAGAGATGCTGGAGTGCCATCAATTAAGAGGCATTTTTAAAAAGTTTTTAATTCTAGGAAGAGGCACTTATGGAACAACTAATGCATTCCTACTTAGTCCTGTGGAACACTGGTGTTGAGAGGTCAGCATTAAAGAACTGCTGTAAAAATCTTCTCTTCAAACTCTTGTGCACTGCTGGTAGACATGTGAAAAAGTGTAGTCCCTATGGAACACAGTATCACAGTTTCTCTAAATAATAACCATAGGATCCAGCAATTTCATTTCTGGGTATATGGGTCTTGAAGAGATATCTGCACACCCGTTTCATGAAGCATGGTTCACAATAGCCAAAAGTTGGAAGCAACCCAAGTGTCCACCAACAGATGAACAGATAAACAAAATGTAGTATATACATATAATGGTATATTACTCCACCTTAAAAAGATAGGAAATTCTGACATCCTACAATATAGATGGACCTTGAGAATATTATGTTAAATGAAATAAACCAGTCACACAAAGACAAATGCTGTATGATTCCACTTATACGAGGTACCTAGAACTGTCACATTCATAGAGACATAACATAGAATGATGGTTGCTAGGGGCTGGAGGGAGAAATAGAGTTATTGTTTAATAAGTACAGAGCTTCAGTTTTGCAAGATGAAAAAAACATTCTGTGGATGGATGGTGGTGATGGTAGCAAAACAATGTCAATGTATATAATGCCACTGAACTGTCCACTTTAAAGTGGTAAATTTTGTGTTATGTATATTTTATCACAAGTTTAAAAACTAAATGATTAAATTTTTCCACCAATTCTCAGAGAAAACTCCTTAATCTTTTTTACTATATTTTAAAACTTTGGTACCACCTCTGGCTTATCTATTCCCTAATGTAACTAGAGGGCAAAATAAGTGAACACACAGCATATGAGCATCAATAAAATACTTCTGAGATTCACTTGAGTTAGGCCTCATTTGGCAGCCTTGTGGGCACACAAATGCTCATGGCTGTGATTCTTGTTACGCCAGATTTTCTATTTAAAAAAAAAAAAGTCTTATGATGTTTTGGAAAAAGAAATGCTACTTAAGAAACAAATAAACTCAATTATCCAGTGCCCCTTCATCCACAGTTTAACAATCATTATATCAGGAAAGTCTAATGGCTCTCAGTTGTACGAAGGTCAATGATTTAATTTAGAGCAAGTTTAATTTCTGTAGGAGAAAAATACCACTAAGACTGTATGATAACTAGGACTGCCCTACTGGAAATAAGGATTTTGGAATAAAATTGTTACAGCATTTCCTGTCTTTATACTAATTTAAAGTTTACAAAACAACTTCAAGTTCATGACTTCAACTGAACCTCACAAGCCGCTCCATGAGTTAGGTTTTAATATTGCAAATTTTGAGGAAGAGAACACAGTTTATGTGATGTGACCAAAATTACTTACCTACTAAGTGGCTGGAACCTAGGCCTTACAAGTTCAAATCCATTTCTATATTTCCCTAATCCTTATACTAACTCTCTATTGAAATGCTTCATTGATCTGGGAACTGTCCCAAAGACAAAGACACATTCACTGCAAAGGGGCCACGGGCCATGAAAAGGAGTGTGTGGAACAGCACAGTCACAATTGTACCGAGGCTTCGCTTCCTCTCCTGGAAAATGAGAGATTACTTGATATACCCACCAGTCAGTGTAATTTGTAGGCTCAAAGGATATTATATGTGGAAATGTTTTAAAAGCATAAAATAAATGCTAAGTCATTAAAAGGCATATGTTTGTCAGGAGACTGATTTCATGATTCCTATCAACAGGAAGGCTGAGTATAGAAGGTAAGCAAATATGCAAAACCAAACCAAACCAATGAAAAAACTTGACTGGTACCCATAGTGGGCTGGAGGCAGTGACGGACTGGTTGCTTAAGGGGGAGCGGGAGGAGGCGGGGAAGACAAACTTGCAATCTGCTGAAGTGCCAGAGACCCTAAACTCTCAGCCTTTCCCTAACTTAAGTTAGGAAAACTTAAAGAGTTTTCCTAACTCCTGGAGTCACTAAGGAAGGATATGGAGGCCTTGGATAAAGAAACTATATAACTGAATGGTGCTGCCGGCTGAACATCAAAAGAAATAAAATAATCAAAGACACAGTAGTAACATATGTGCTTAGCCCAAATTCTGAAGGGTACCATGAGAGGCTGGAGAGGCTGGAGCAGAGTGACCTGCTGAGCGTAGCTACTGTATTCATCCTGGGGTGTGGCAGCTCCCTGACACCGCGGGCTGAGCCTTTGTTTACACACTCTACAAGAACGGGTGGGAAGCCTGGCTGGGGCTTGGCAGAGGCATAGATGGAAGGCTATGAAGCCAGCAGCCTGGTGTTTGGGAGCTTGGGACAGAAATGGCAAGTAGTGTAGCCACCAAAAGCCTCTTAGTGTCAGGTTTTACCTCATTCATTCACCCAATCTGCAAATATTCATTGAGTGCTGACTCCCTGGCAGTGCTCTCAGTACTGGCAACACAGTGATGAATAAAGACAGCAAAGTCCCTCCCTCAGGACACTGACATTTTTGTGAAGAAAGTCAATGAACAAATGAAAACAGACAATGTCAGGATAAATACTATGAAGAAAAAAAGCCAGGGGGTGTGACAAAAGTGCCTGTGGGACCAAGACAGGCTTTTCTGAGAAGAGAGTATTTAAGCTGAGACCTCAGTGTTGAATGACAGAAGGAACAGGCCTGCAGGAAGAGCTTTCTAGGCAGAGCACCAACAAGTGCAAAGGCCCTGAGGGGGGAAAAGCTCAGTCTACCAAAGGAAAAGCTGACAGGGAGAATGCTAGGAGCTGAGGTTAGAGGAGTTGCCAAGGGCCAGATTAGTTAGGGCCTTGCAGGTTATGGTAATAAATCTGGATTTTACGCTCAGTGATATAAGAATTCACTGGAGCGCAAAGCAGTGATATGTCTGATGTATCTTTTCAACAGATGAGCTTGGTCTGATGGATCAGAAAACAAGTAAGACACTCCTGGAATTCTCTATCTGAATGTTCCATTTATTTTAATAGGTTTTCCATTAAAACCCGAGGTGGGGGGGTCATGACTTAATCGTTATTAAAATATTAAAATATATACCAGTAACACTTCAGCTGGAGTCCACCAGAATGAGAGAAATACGGAGAATCAGAAGACAGGAAAGACAGTAAGAAGGCAAGGATTGCAGCCAGCCGGCTCTAGTGGCCCCCAGGCTCACCTTCGCAGCCCTTCAAAATTCATCTCTACCACCTGGAGCCACCTGATGCACCTGCCTGGCCCCTCACCCTTAATCCAGAGGGCTCCTGTGACAGCTGCATAGGACAGCTGCTTGCTTATGGGCCTTCATCCTCTGGCTTGTGCACCACCCTTCCAGCTTCCACAGCCCATGGGCTACCTAGGTAAGAGCAATGCAAGAAAACCTGAAGGGGTGCCAAAGGAAGAATTCCTCAAGAATCCCCTTTTCTTGTCTGATCTCATTAACAGCCACAGCAGGGAGAAGAAAGAGTTCAGTGGGACCCAGCTTGAGTTTGTAGCCCATACTTTTCCAGCCTTCTGCATGAAACTGGCCTGTCTAGGTACTGAGAGATTTGATTACTTTCTTCTCTTTTCTTTAACAACCCTTTATTGAATCATTCTTCAGTGGTTTTAGATATTTTTAACCTATATCCAGGTATAATGTTACACAATACTACCTGATCAAGACAGGTTTCTGCTTTCTCTTTAGAAGGGTCAACAAATTGCCTAAAGAAATAAAAACTGTCTTAGTATCCTAGGTACAGTCTGTCTGAGTAGGAAGAGGGTATGAATGTCACAATCACTTCCAATCTTGAGGCAATCAATCAAGTACCTTTAACATTTTGGGAAACAAGAAAATCCAAGCAGATCCCATCAGTTTAAGACCAAGAATCAGCAGGGGTAAAAACAGGACAAAAGGAAAACTATCAGAAGCAAAATCTCCACCAGATGCTCCTAAGGAGCTTGCTCTATTTGCTTTTTCAAAGAGACTAATTAATAGAGATGAGAAAAGCAGCATCTCTTCCTTACATCATGCTCCTTCTCCCCCCAAAAGGATGGGGGCGAAAGCAGGAAAAGAAACCTTTGGCGTTCAGAAACTTCAAATGGAAAGCATCAAATTATGTTTTAAGAGCTGTTTAAATTAGAACACACTAACCATTTCTTACCTTTTTGGACTGCTTACTTAAAAATCAGGATATGGAAGACCTAAAGGGATGTTCAAATTCATGCAATCCAACATACTCCACTGACGAAGAGTCAAGCTCAGGAAGTTTTCAGGTAGTGAAAGAGCCAAGAAGGGAACCCAGGTCTCCTGACTCACAATTACTATCAGCTTTTATTATGCATTGTTATATTATAAAAATAAAAGTATATTACAGGAAAATGGAAACTCGACAGGAAGTCACCCATTATCTAATCATCATACTGTAACCACTATTTGCATTTTGTTCCTTCTATCACATGCTAATAGATCCCCCCCACCCCAGTATTGTTATAATCATATTGGCTAATATGGAACTCAGATCTTTTTCATGGAGTGTTTAAAACAGCTCTCAAGAGTCCCTGGGAAATAAGCATCAAGCTGGTTAACCTCAGATCAGTTCTATTTACCTACCTGGTGCATCAGGTACTTGAAGAGGAATGAAAGGATCAGATACGCTGAGAAGTGGGAGGCTAGAATCCACAGTCTGCCCACCCTTCCTTTTTTCAGCTGGAGTTGGTTGGAGGGGAAGGAAGGGTCAAGGAAAGAAAAAAGAGAAAGAGAGAGAGAGAAGCAGAAAATAGCAAGTAAATCTAGATGAATTTACCATCTATTAACCCAACAGCTCAAATTACAGAAAAACTCTAAACTCAGAGGTAGAATAAAGAGGGATGAGTGGATATAACCCAGTGTAATGGCAAAATGTCATGAGATATATAATCTGGTCCTTACAACATACTCTAAGATGTAATTAATAATAAAACTAGGATATTCATACACCTGAAATTCCACTTCTTCCCTGAGTAGAAGGCCTTGGTGACCTCTTTCAGAATTCCTATAGCAATTACTGTCCATATTACACATTTTGGCATGTAAACAAACATTGCCTATTTTGCAATCTGACACATATATAGGTGTTTCCTATGTACCCATTACTCTCTTGAGCTTGTTGTATCACCGAATGTCTAGTATAGTGCTAGGCAGACAGACAGGAAAAGACAAATAGATTTCTTGCCTTCTGCAAGGTTAGACAACCCCTAACCCCTGGACTCCATCTAACATGCTATTAACATTCATTTTATATTTGCTAAACTTACAGATTTACAGAAATCTATGTACTCTATGGGATATCAGAGTTTGAAGGGATCTTAAGAATTTCTAGCACAATTTTCTTATTTTTTAGAAAATAAAATAAAGCTTCAAAGTTCAAGATATTAGCCAAAGGCCCACAAGCAGACCCAGGATCATAATCCAGGTTTCTTGTTTCTACTCTACCATTCTTTACGTTGCATTTTAATACTCAGTTTGTTCATTAAGTAAAATTTCATTTTGCCTTCTATAAAGTGGATTTTAAAAATAGTTTTTATTTTCAGCCCTGGCTGGTCTGGCTCAGTGGATTGAGTACCAGCCTGCGAACCAAAGGGTCGCCAGTTCAATTTTCAAGTCAGATCACATGCCTGGGAGGCAGGCCAGGTCTCCAGTGGAGGGCGCGTAAGAGGCAACCACACATTGGTGTTTCTCTCCCTCTCTTTCTCATTTCCTTCCCCTCTAAAAATAAATAAATAAATAATTTAAACACATTAAAAAATACTTTTTATTTTCAAATAATTATGAAATCCTAGGAAGCGGCTATACATTGAATCCTGTGAAACCTTCAAATAGCTTTCTCTCCATGGTGGATCTACAAGGATAGTACAGTAGCATTGACACTGGTATACTGATGTCAACTAGACTTTGCTCAGTTTTTGCATGCACTCGTTTCTCTAGCATATATAATTGCTAGCAATTGGATCCCATGCATAGACTAGCATAAGCATCACCACAATAATACAGAACCATTGTATCCAACAAAAGGACGCCCTCGTTGTACTTCTCTGGAGTCACAACCACTCCTTATTCCTGTCTCTATACCATGGAATCCACAAATCTGATCTCAATCTCTGTAATTTTGTCATTTAGAGAATGTTATTACAGGGGGTTTTCTTCACTAAGCTTCCTTAAAGGCAGATGAAGGAAGAGAAAGGTACAATCACTGCTCTTAAGTCTCTGAAATATTTTTAAATGAGACAGAATGAAATATATTTTAAAGAATTATAAAGCTAAATATATAGTATAATTCATTTCTGAAAAAAGTGCATATGCAGAAATAAAACTATGGACATAAATATTGTAAAATGTCAGCAATGCTTTCCTCTCAAAGTGGAGTCACAAGTTCTTTTATCTTGCTTCTTTCAGCTTTCAGTTACTTTTCCAAAATTTCACAAGTGAATGTATGTAATAACTTTGCAACAGAAAAATATTTTAAATAAAGAGATACAATGTCAACTTTTAAACATCTGTCTCTAACGTAGGGACATATTTCATCAATATTTTTGCAGCTTTTACCATGAAAATGTTTAAAACAACCCTGGTGCCACCCTCCACAACTCATAACCACATTTCCTGATTATTCCTCCCTTGGTCAGTCAGAAGGTTTAAAATCAGGACCAGTCTGAGCTTGATTAGAAAACTTGTAGAAAATGGCCCTGGCTGGTGTGGCTCAGTGGACTGAGTGTCGGCCTATGAACCAAAGGGTTGCTGGTTCGATCCCCAGTCATGGCACGTGCCTGGGTTGCGGACCTGGTCCCGGGCTGAGGGACGTGGGAGAGGCAAGTGATCAATATTCTCTTACACACTGATGTTCTCTCCCTATCTTTCTCCTTTCCTACCTCTTTCTCTAAAAATAAACAAATAAAATCTTATTAAAAATGGTGAATTCATGCTTCTATCCTTTGGCAAAAAGCAATCCCTTTCATTTATTCAACAAATCTGTGCTGAGTTAAACACTGTACTAAATGCTGGGATTCAGCAGCAAAGAAGACTCTTCTAGAGCTTATTCTACCCTTTCTGGGGAAATCAGATCGTACTCAGTACTGTAGTTGGTCATCATTGTGATGTTCTATCTCAAGGACAACAGCCTATGCTTTCTTGATACGTTTGGTACATTTAGTCATCTATTTGGCATGTCAAACTTTAAGCACTTTAAACCAGACCAAAGTGTCAATAAATTTAAAGATTATATAAACTAGACAATAAAGCTAAAAATGAAAAATAACACACAAAAATTTAACTATTTAATTTTTAAAAGCATACCTTCATAAACTCCAATGCTTATTCCAAAATATTAATAATAATGAGAACATAATATGAGGACTTATGGGATATAATTAAAATTTAAGTTTTTTTCTTATGAGGTAAACACACATCTGTTAAAAGCACTCCCAATAAGCAGTGCACTCCTCAAAGGTTTGGGTGGAGTGAGCAAATAAGGGGAGATGGAGTAAAGAGAATACTGGGATATACGTGAAACATTTATTCCTGGAGGTTATATTATAATTAACCTCCCCTCCCCTCTCATGCTGGTTGAAAATCACTGTTACACTGGGAGAAAAATTCTAAATACTTGCATTATTTTTTTAAAAAGAATTTTAAAAATTTCACTATGTGTTCCTCTTGATATTGACAGAGCAAATCTAAGAAAAACAGGAAAATATAGTCAAGAAGATAAAAGCAAAAGTTAAAGAATTAGAAGACAGAAAAATAGTAAATTTTATCAATCTAAAAGTTGTCTTTGAAAGATATGAAAACAGCAAATCTCGACATAGAGTTACTAAGAAAGAGAAACTCAAATACATACAATTAAAATAGATACATAAAGAAAGTATTATAATTGTATATTATTAAAAAATTTTTAAAACTGTAGACACTTTTCTAGGAAAATATGACTATATGTGCATCATTAATTGGCAGAAGACCTGAAAGAGGGAGTTCTGGAACCAGAGGGTGGGTGTCCCAGCTCTGCCACTTACTAGCTATGTGATCCTGGAAGAAAGGACAAGCCTGTGCTCACTTACACAACTGTAACTGACGCAAGGGTGATCTACCAACCTCAAAGCATTGCTGAGAGGGTCAAATGAGATAATACTCCTGCAGGGCAACTGACAAACTGGGAAAAATGTTTATAATATGATAGATGATGAGTTCCTACTAATTAGTAAGAGCAAAATGAACACAAAACATTGAAAAATGCAAGGGACCTGAACAATACAAATCGCCAAAGAAATAAAAATGACCAGTAAACAATGTCCTCTGTCCACAATCTCTGAGCTGAGCTGGGTGGGGAAATGGAGAATTACTAACATTCACTATTAAAAACAAACAAACAAACAAACCTCACTGGAGGAGATATTTATTGATTTTAGACAGAGAGGAAGGGAGAGAGAGAGAGAAACATCAATCGATTGCCTTCCATAAGCACCCTGACAGGGGATTGAACCTACAGCCTAGGCATATGCCCTGACCAGGATGAAATCCACAACCTTTTGGTGGGATGACGCTCCAACTAACTGAGCCACCCAGCCAGGGCCTACCATTCATTACTGATTGAAATAAAATTTGCATAGCATTCTTGAAGAGCAATTTGGATATATGTACCAAAAGCCTTAAAATATAATATCTTTTGATTTATCAAATAATGTCCTAGATGTTAAATTGTGAAGGATATAAACAAAAATTTAGCTTCAAGAATGTTTATATGGTGAAAAATCAGTGATAACCTAAATATTTGTCAAAGGAGATATTAAATACAATGTTACTATTCTATTAAGAATCATGTTGTAGATTAGTATTTATTGACATAGAAAGCCACTAATTCCCAAAGAATATTTGTAAAATGAATAACAAACTAGAAGACAGAAAAAGTCCCTCCATAATACCTCAAAGCAAAAACTGCATTCGCCATGCCCTCACAATGCAGTTAAAATATATGTGAAGCAACTCTTGGGTAAAGAATAAATCAAGACTGCAATTAAAAAACACACACAAAATGAGAATAAGAGAACACTACATATCAAATGGAATGACAGCCAAAGTTCTAACCAGAAATAAATTTATGATGTTAGAAAAACTAGTAACACACCTAAAGAAAGCAAGAAGAAAGAATGTATAAAGTTCAAAGCAGAAATTAATCAATATAATTTAAAAGATCAATTTTAGAAGTATATCAAATTCCATTTCCTAAAAATATATTCAAAACCTCACATCAGTTGTTGAGGAATTTATAACAATAAAATACTAACATCAAAATGATGTTTAAAAAGAGGTACTTAAATACATTAAGACATATCCATATAAAAATTTAATGCAGGTATTTTAAGTTATATTTTTTTAGGAGTTTCTCTAATAATGTGGGGGAAACATGCCAGACTTATTACATGAAATAAATTTTAAAATATGATTATAAAGATATACATTAGAGTTTTAAGCTGAGGTCCAAAACTGTACAAAGTTATGGTCACTTTATCTTCATGAGGGAGAAGATCTGTAAGTTTCATTAGATTCACAAAGATATCTGCCTGTGACCCTAAAAAGGTTAAATGCTACTAAGAGTCATCAATGTAATATCCCTGTGCTAATTTCTTGGTGGTGAGATCATGGGGATTTTAATTTTCTCCTCTATGCTTTTCTATAAATTGCTAACTTTTATATAATAAATACATATAATTTTTATTTATAAAGAGGAAAACTCATTTTTTATTATTGTTTATCTAACTTTTAAAAAGTCCCATTTAAAAAGATACCTACTTTCCCTGTAAGTATGGACACACACACACACAAAAAAATCCGCAGCTTAGCACTCTCAGATATAGGATAGAACATCTAATGCTTCCAATTTTTCAAGTCATTCCAGAGAACCTAAGCAATTACAAGAGATTAATAGCGTGATACTCCTCAAATTTAGAAGTATTTGCTTAAAACATGTCCATGAGCAGATAGAACAAATCTTATATATTACTGCCAAATTACCCTGTTATTTTAATTGAAAGTGATTCTAGGTCTTTTTTAACCCCTACCTTTTTTAATTGGAAATCTTTTGAACAAAGGAAAATACAAGCTACCACAAGGACTTGGAGCCCAAGGCACGCTAGAGGTATCTGTGGAGTGGGGAACAGTGTGAAGGTGACTACAGTGAGTTTGTGTTTCAGGTGTTTCCCATACTAACCGGTTCCAGCAGAAAATGAGGAGCTGGCAAAAGCGTCACTTTGGGTTGGTTGAAAGCCTGGGATCAAACTCTCAGCTGAGCCTCCAAGCTTCTCAGGATGTTTGCCTGGAAGGACAAAACACCACTCAGTTCATTCCAGCAGAATTCCATGACAAATCCCCAGGGCACTCTCTGACCTGACTTTTAGACATGACTCCTTTCTCACTGCATTATGGTGACACCTCAGCCATTCAGAAGTCCTTGAGGAGTCACTGCAATAACAGAGAACAGCTGAGAAATGAAGGACGTTTTCAGAATCAAAAAAGAGAGCACATCAGTTTTGCAAGAGGAAAAGAGTTCCGAAGACTGGCTGAACTACAATGTAAACATAATTAACACTACTGAACTGTACACTTAAAAATGGTTAAGATGGTAATTTCTGTGTTATATGTATTCTACCAAACTAAAAAATACATAAATAACAGCAAAAGAGGTGGCTAAAGCCAATGCTCCAAAACTGAAGCAAATTACTCACAGCAGAATGCCTCCAGCCCTCACTTGGTCTATTTATTTCTACATAATGAGCCTGATAATCTGTTTTCCACGTTGGAAGCAGTTTAGGGGGGCAAATGAGAAGAGGGAGCGGTGGAGATGGCAGCAGGGAGAGGCCATGAGGGAGAGGCACGGTAACAGCAGCTTAACGTGAAAGCCAACATTAGCCAAGGCAGGAAATTATTAAAAATAGACACAAGGATTAAAAAAACTTGGGCAGGTCACCTAATGGAGTGCAAAAATACTACAATTTTCATTAGTCCGAAAGGTATTTCTTTTATAGACTAGACAATAAGGGGCACATATAATAATGAAATAACTTGGCAGGTCATCAAAGAAAGTTAAATTCTATGCCTTATCTTCTGTTTGAAAGGTCAAGAAGGCAATACAATTTTTTAAAAGACATCTATAAAATAATAGTTAAAGCTAAAAAGTTTGGTCAAAATTCTCTCAGTTCTGATCATTCCTTTACCTTGTGCTCTTGTCTACACTGAGGCACTCCTTTTCAAACTATATCATATTGCAGAATTTTCTATTCAGCCTCTGTGTGAGGGCACACTCTCAGGGGTAGGCAGATATAACTTTCTGGGACAAAACACCCACTTAGGACAAGGGAACCATCACATTCCTATAAGAAGTGACCATGCTTGACACTCTCATCCCAATCTATATTGCCCAATCTTTCCTGAAAGTCCCCTTCTCCTTGCTCCCACCTAAGACTTGCTCCCACCTAAGACTTGCTCCCACCAAGAAGACTTCAATGCTCTGGTAAAAATACAAACTGAATGTAAGGTATAAAATCACATTGTAAGGTATAAAAATGTCAAATCACTATATTGTACACCTGAAACTAATATAGCCATTACAAGATTGTATACCAACTATACTTAAATTAAAAAAATAAATACATACATACATACATAATCAATCAAACCTTTGAGGGACTCAAGCCTACATTTTTACCTGCATGCCCCCGTGGAGTTAAGGTTCAAGGATCACAGAGACACCAATTACTCACCTTCCCCCAGTTTGGCAAAGTCCTTGTTTAGTAGTTCTTCAGCTGTGAGTTTGGAGAAATTGTCATCATCAAAGGGATTCCACGTAGAACCTTCTGAAGGATTATAAACGTTTTGCTGGGAGGTCCGAGGAGAACCTGATGGAGTGGTGGTTGCAGACCTAGGTATGTTCCCACCCCGACGAAAAAAAAACAAACAAAAAACAGGTAAAAGTTGAAAAGGGTCAACTTATTTTAACTTTGTTTCAAGATCAAATTCTCTTCTGAATCAAACCATTATTTTCCACAGTGGTTTCCTAAAAGGGCTTTCCACAGCAAGTGGGCAGTTTCCACAGACCCTGTTCCACTGTGTAAAATAAATGTCTCCATTTCCTTCCTGATTCACTATCTCCCACCACTTCTTTAATCTCTTGCTTAGATTTTTGGCTTCGTCTGCAAATCCTTTCAATTCAAGATCCCAAAGCAACCTATTCTTAGGCTTGTGCATCTTATGGTACCCACTGTAACCCACAATAACACATCCAGAAGGTCTGCAACAGATGCCTGTTAAAGCTGCCTTCCATCTGTCAGATCAGCATGTATAGAACCAAGAGCCACCATCAGTGGTCACCACCACAGTTAAAGAGAAATAAAGACACTTACCACTATTTTGTGCTTCTAAGTATCATCAACTAATTTTATTCTAAGTCTTTCGATGCCTTTTACAATTTAGCTAAGGAGTTAAAAAATTTTTAACTTAGAGTGCATGGTTCCAAGAGAGCTGAGGGCCTGAAATTGCATTTACTCCACAATCACTCATTGCAATCTACTTGGTTCAGGCACAGAGCCAGTCACTGGAATTACAGGGCTGATTAAGACATAACCCTTATCTTGGAGGAACTCTAAGGCTAGGTCAGCTAGACACAGTCATATAGACATACGCATAAATAATGATAATGCAATGTGATACATGCACAGCAAAATTATAAATGACACCAGAGGAAGGGTCAAAGAAAAGATAATCTCTGGCATGGATCTTGATGAATAAATGAGCATTTCCTTGGTGGACAAGGAGGATAGTGTAGTTAAGTGAGACAGGATAGGAAGAACAAAGCACTCGTGAAGATAGAGAATGACAAGTCCACCAATGTGATACAACAAGCCTTGGTCTATTAACCAAGTCCCCTTGGTAATGAGTTCGGATATTATCCAACAGGCTATGGGGAACCAATGAAAGATTTTCAGCATGAAAACTTGGTCAGATCAAGAATTTAGGAAAAAACTGTGTAAAGCACAGAATAAATGAAAAAAAAAAAATGGAAACAGTGTGGCAAGTAGGAAATTATTTCTTAAGATCAGTATGGTTTATGAATTATAGGAAAAGTCAGTTTCTTATTAAACACAGAAGCACACCAATGCATATAAATCTATACAAATCTACATACATATGCAAAGAAATACACAGTAATAACCCACGGCAGACTTTGCCCACAAAGTAAGAAGAATAAAGGAGAAGCATCACATACTTGGACTTATTGAGACTGGCCTCAGCTGCAGCTGCCTGGAGCAGCTGGGTTGATTTGCTGGCAGGGACCCCGAAGACTGCACTGTGGGTTACATCACTGAGAATCCGCCTGTGTCCAGCACGTTGGGTCTTGGGGGATGATGGAGGAGTGAGAGATCCAAGTTTCTGTCCTTGGACGGCAGGAGGTGGCGTTGTCTGAACTGTTGGCTGTTGTCTTACTGGGGCTTGAATCTGCTAGGAAGAGATACGAAAAATGTTCCAAAACAAAGGCAAAAGGAAAAACAAATAAACAGATAAACATAACCAAAAATGCCACAGGAGAACTGACATAGAACTCAAATGGCTGAGTTTTTCAATAACACCCAGAAAGAAAACAAACCAACTAGGCTTTGACAACCTGAACAGCAAGTTTGGGACTGATACCAACATAGCATTTATCTGGTACTTACATGTACGAAGGGGAACACCCCCAAAAACCCAGAATTTATTTATAAAAATGTGTGCATTTATTTTTACATGTTTAAACTTCAGCCACCTTAAAAGTACTCTCCATTTTATACAATACACCTATAGAGACATTTTTTCAACTGCTCCAAACATTTTTTGAACTTGTCAATTTTGATGTCTTTTAGTGCTTCTGATGTTGTTTTGTTTCATCTCATCCATATCAGCAAAACTTTCTCCTTTGAGGACGTTTTTCATCCGGGGAAACAAAAAAATCATTGCTCGGGGTGAGACTGGGTGAATAGGGAGGGTGGGCATGGGGGTCATGCTGTTTTTGATCAAAAACTGCTGATCATACAGCGTGGTGTGGGCAGGCATGCTGGTAAATCACCCATCATGAAATGGGCAAAGGCTCTTAAAGAGTCTTAAAAAAAAACAACAATTCACTGAAGCTGAATACAGCCTCTCACAACAATGCCAGCTGACACACTGGTACAGATGGGTTCCTAGAACACTCACCTAGCAGGGGTGTCCGCACTACAAGGGGTCTGCTCTCCAGCAGATAATTTCGGGGTTTTTGGTCCCCCTTTGTAAATTTTGATCTTCATCAGCAACAATACATAGGGTAACCATATGCAATTTAGCCCATAACCTAAGACTACAGAAGCTATTCCTACCTCTCAAAATCTAGAACACATCCTAAAGAACCACTTTCTGCCTCTGGGATCACACAGGAACTTGTTCAGAATGTCTTCAAATGACAGGCTTTAAGTATTCTACAATCACAGAAGTCAATGAAGCCAAACCTTCAGCTAAAATACATTTGAGCTGAATAATTTCTGCTAAGAGAAAACTGACTCTCTGACATAGCTCAGACTGCTAGTTTGGAATAAGTTAGGTAGAATTCCACTGTGATTAATAAATGGAAGTGTTTTTCATTGTTATTGTTGTCAATACTCTTTATTTCATTGATAGGATGGGTCTATAATATTTTATGTCTGCAGCAACACGTGAGAAAACGAACAGCACTAGGGCAGTGGGATTAACCTGTTCTAACCATTGATTTGGAAATGGCATCAAAGAACCAGAAAGGGAATATAAGAAGAAGGAAGAAAAAATTTAAAAGCCCTTGATGATTATTGAATGTCAATTATAATTGAAAAATTAAAAAAAAAGTAAAAATAAAATAAATGTAAAAAAATGTCCTTGGTAATTGAGCTAATAGCACAAGAACCCTTGAGATGTGAGCCATATTCAGAAGACAGGACAAAGTGTCACCACAGAAAAAAACAGGGGGAACATCTTTGTCGCCACATGGTTAGTCTTGAAGCATAAGTCACGATCTACAAAATGTTGTATCAAGAAAATGAGCAAAAAAATGTTAAGAAGTCCATCTAACACTTTTCCTTAATTTTATCAATCTGAGATAAAATGACTTAGAACATTAAGTGCCTCAGATACTTATCCCTTCCCTCCAGCCTCTCATCTCTGATTAAAGCTGTCTCTCCATGCTGCAGCTCAGTTCCCACATTCTGTGTCTACAAGGGTAGTCCCTGAGAGAGATTAAGGAAACCAGAATGCATAGCAACTTGGGCCTGGATGCTGACAACCTGAGATTTTCTGTCCTTACACTGACTCAGACTTTGAATTTTGTTGAGGCACACTACATGCATGTGTGAGTACACAGTCCCTTCACCAATAGGTTGAATAATACAATGTAAGGTTACAGCATCAGTCAAACTATGTTTAGAGTGTAAAGCGACTGACCAGAGCTCCAGCTTCACAACTTCCTTTGTGGGTCCAGGATTGGAGGAGCCAGCCAAAAGCCAGTAACCATAGGGACCAGAAAAGCTGTAAGGACAGAACTAGATTTGCACATTTCTTGAAGTCTGAAAAGGTTACTTAACTGTTGAGTCTCTAATTTGAAGAGTCCAGACTACCTGGAGAATATTTCTCCTCCTCTTTCCTAGAAGAGGTATCTACACTCAGCACCCTGAGAATACAGGTGTTTCTACCATGAGGACATCGTCCCCTAACATAGCAATCTACTAATACAAACTGGCTCCAACCTGTTCACTACTCCTCACAACAACCCTGTCTGGTGGATAGTTTTATTTGCATTTAGAGTATAAAAATGTGAGAGTTGAAAGGGACTTTAGAGAAGAGAGATTCTCGAAGAAAAGATTCGCTTTAGAGGAGATGAGATCAAGGCCCCCAGAGTCTTAGTGCTCACTCGGGTCACAGGATCAATTGAGGACAGAATCTGTTTCTTAACTGCAATTCAGGACTTTCTTTTCTGCACTATGATGCCTCCTCATCCAAAGACAGAATTAGGAAGGGGGAGAAGGGAGAAACAGATCACAGAGGGAGGAGAGGCGAGGCAGACTCAGATGTTCATTTTACTAAGTATTTGCTTAAAAAACAAAATACATAATTATAAAAGTAGTACAATCACATCAAGAAATTCAACAATATAGATACAAAGAGAATAAAATCACCCAGACTTCCATTTCACTACTCTAATACAACTGTTCTTACCTCTTTTGCATCGTATATTAAGTTTCTCTTCAAGTACATACTGTTTCCATAATTTCACACCTCAACATTATCTTATGAGCATTTCAATACTATTGTACAGACTTTATAACTATGATTTTTAAAAAAATATTTTCTTTGTTTTTAGAGAGACGGGAAGGAAGGGAGGAAGACAGGAAGAGAAACATCAATGTCAGAGAGAAATATCAACCCATTGCCTCTCATGCTCTGACTGGGAATCAACCGGCAACCTTTGGCTTTGTGGGATGGCGTCCAACCCACTGAGGCACACAGGCCAGGGCTATAACCATGACTTCTAATGGCTGCAGTCAGGTTCCTGAAGTATTTAGGTTGCTTTCATTCTTATTATTAATAAGGCGACCATAAACATCTATTGTATATGGCCATTTCCCTTTGCAGATTATTGTTTTAAGACGGCTGTAGTGTACACTTTACATTAATTCACTTACTTCTCTAGGTAAGTCCTGTCAAGGGTCATTGGAGAAAAAGATGGTCAGAGGTGGGAAGCTCTCTGGCCTCTGGCACGGGCATGTCCTTCTCAGTTCCCTCTCCATCCTCTTAACAAACTACAATGAGCAAAGTGCTCAAAGCATTTTTTCATCCAAAGAACATGGAGAAGGTTCATTCCCAAGAGAGTGGGTACTTTTGTCCAGGGATAGCAGAGAGAACTCCATAAGAAGTGTGGTCAGTGGCAGTAGATCATTTCATCTCCCTGGATGAGCACCTGCTATTATTATCATCCTGAACGCAGATCAGGACTCTTCTTGTCCAGCTCTGCTACTATCAGTCTGTGTGTCTTGGGTAATGACTTTCTAGGCTATGACTCAGTTTTCAATTCCATAAAATGAGGGGACTGGACGAGGTAATTAAGATCTCAACTAGCTACATCATACAATCATTTTTTAAAGGCTTTTTATCACTTAACGAGAGGGACTTCATCTCTTCTTAAAAACAGAGAGTAGCTATCTATCTCACGCCTGCAGGAAGACTGAGCAATTTCAGAAACCAAGCTGTAAAGACACTGAACACACACTTAGCTGAGACTTAAAGAAGAAAATCTATTTACGGCACTGCTTTCTTTTGAAGGAATGTAGCTTTTCTGGGTTATGATGGGTGACAAAACTCTATTAGAAATCAATCCTCAAAAAGATGGTTTCCTACTTTTCCTTTGTTCATCTAGTAGTTGGACTTGCCTAGGAATAAGACAGTAGCTGTGATATTCCACTGGGTGAGTATGGAAAATGTTTTCTTCTATCACTATAAAATGATCTATCACCATCCCTCAGAAAACTGTGAGACAGAATTATGGCCAAAGCACAACATGCCCGAAGATGCTGAAACAGTTGAGGTCAGTGAGAAGAGGATGTAGGGATTCTGATGCTCTACTCAGCCATTATCTAAAAGTGGACATGCCCAATTTCTAAACTGACAAGATGGCTCAAGCAATACCTAACTGGATACTGTGGTGTTCAGTGGGATTAGGCCATGGCAAACGGTCCCAAGCAGTCAGGCCCTCTTGAAGGGCGCTGTATGAAATACTTAACTGAGATGCCAGTAATACCATCCAAGACAAAGAGTAAATGAAACACTGTCAGAACTCAGGGTAAATGTGGTGGCTCACGTGAATCTCCAAAGACAGAAACGGCCACAATAGTCAAACTGTGCCTTGAAGAAAGGAAAGGGAGTAATTTCAAACCTACCCTAGGTCTTTGACTGCTCAACACAAGAGACAATGAACAGCTCTTTCCTAATTTCAAAGTAACAAATAAAAATGTTCATCTTCATCAATAGCCTAGAATCATTTTTTAAAAACCTCTACCGCCTCAACAGAAGAATACCTCATCCCGTTATTGGGCATATCAAGAAAAGATCAAATATTTAACCACAAGGATTGGGGGATCAGCCTAGCCCTCATCCAGAGGTCATCACACCAACTGCTACAGTCTCTTTCTCAAGCCCTCACCGCATGTTCCTCTTCTTTTGCACTCTGAGCCCTGGCTAATTCTTACCGCGGGCTCCTGAGCAGGGGATGGCTGTGGGGCTGCGGCCGGCTGTGCCTGGGGCTGCTGTACTGCTCCCGCAGCGGGCTTCTGCTGCAAGGCGGCCTGCTGAGTCAGCAGCTGCTGTGGATGCAGGGTTGTGACGAGCTGCTGCTGCTGCTGCTGCTGCTGCTGCTGCTGCTGGTAGAAGTTCTGTATCAGCTGCTGTTGAGAGCTTCCTTGAGACACCACAGGGAACTGGGCAACTGCTGGCTGCTGAGTTGCTGGGTGTACTGCCTGAAACTGAGCAGGAGGAAAGGGGCAAGAAATGAGGAGGTAAATAAAAGCCTGTCTCAGAGTAATATTCTGAATGTTTCAGTAACAACTAACACCAATGCTGAAGCCAAAGGCAAAGTAAGGCAGACATCTTTCAGCTTGGCCTGAAACTCATGAGGGGAACCCAAGGACATTAAAACAAACACAGCAGCACCTGACACTGCCAGGCTCCATCCACTGCACTATGCTGCCTCTTGTACCACAGACTGGCCTCCAGGTGGCTTTCTATGCCTCGCCTGAGGGTGTCCATCCCATTACACATCTGTGATTCCATATGCTGGAGTGTAACAGAAGCTAATAAATGACCTCCCAATCACAGAAGTAATTCTTTTTATAAAGGGATCCAGCAGTAGCCAAGATTAAAATTCTTCCCTAGAAGAACAGGGTGAAGGAATGACGACACTGAAAAGAATAACTTAAATGTTAACCCAACTATTAAAGTCATCTCTTTCTGAAAATTATTTACCAATAGCTCTACTTTATTAACTCTCCATCTTTAAACATTCAAAATACTCAGATTACTACACTTAGTGACATTTTATTTTATACTGGTAATGAATTGTGTCAAGTTATATTCTCTTGTAAACATCCTAAAAATGGGGAAATTTCTTTTATGTCTCTCTACTCCTCACTAAGGACTATGTGCTGGGCACACAACTAGAGCTATAACAAGGGTCTACTGATGAACAAAACTCAAGATGTTGTCTTTGAACATCCTAAACAGTGTTACTTAGTAACTGAGCTAACTGAGAGGATATTGTTTGTCCACTGGAATAAAGTTAAAGGGTTAGCAAAGAAGCAAATGACCGTAAATAGCTGCCTATTTATAACTGTAAAATGCTGGAAAAAACCAAATGTCTATCAACAGGGGATGGTGGAATAAACAATCCTATACATCTTCAGAAGGGAACAATCTCCAGTTATAAATAGGAATGAGGACTACCTCTAGCTATGGGGATGGAGGGGATAGAATTTTACAGATTTAACTTTAAAACTATGTAAATATTTTACACTTTCGCAAAACAAAATTAAGCCAAAATTTAAAAAAGTAATAACTAAAAATCAAAAGCAAAATGAAGCAAAGAAAACTGTGTATCAAATTAATAGCCAAACTCCCCAGAAAATAGTGTGCTAAACATTCTAAGAGAAAAAGGGGCAAAAAAGTCCTTAACTATTTTCAGTAATCCTACTAGTATTGTTATCTTGAAACTCTAAGTCAATTAAGTAATTATGTTAATGTTATCAGGAATCAAGATCTCCAGATTAGAAAAATACAAATATACAATCCAAGAAGTTAAACAAAAATCCTATAATTGCACATCTGAATTTGGAATATAAATTTGAATTTATGGTATATATTCTATTAACAAAGCAAAAATATATTTGCTAATTACTGCCCACTGAAAAGGGCTAAAAACAATAACCAACCCATCAGCAAATGAGCATCTCTAGTACCAAGACTGTGGTCTCTAAATACCATTTCCATGAAAAGGAAACAAAGCTCCTTTGAGAAATGGCTGATTCGAGGTTAAGGGCAGAATGAGCCTGGAACAGCCTGTTTTACTGAACAGGAAGGAAACCATGAAGACTACTGGAGTTGCAACCAAAGGACCCAGGAGCCAATTTGAAGAGACTTTCACTGGACAAAGCTGGGATGATTTAAGCATCAAAATAAACAATATTTTTAAAACTACAATGTATAGAAACATATCAGTTATGTTAGGATCTATGAGTTCATAATGATACTAAAACAAAAACCTCATTGTTCACCTTTGGATGATACTAGGAAGAAACTCATTTGAACCTGGTAAACAGAGAAGAAGAATCATGCATTTTTCCTGCCTTTTCTTTTCTGCATAAATATTACCTCAGTGTAATCAAACAGTTGATGAAAAAAGTCCTTCATAGATAAATCCAGCCCCTACATAAAAAGGAAATGCTAGAATACTACCGTTTTGCCATCCCTAATGAATTAATGGGCTTAGGAAATGATCAGCAGTGCCGGCTAAGCTGATGAGGTACATCAGATGGTTGGAGCAGATGGACAACAACAAACCCAGTGACTGATCATAATAGTATTAGAAGAGAGGACAGCGAGACATTATAGGTCCCTGATGTGACATAACCAAAGAAACAAAGAACAATAACACTGAATGGAATGTTGAACAAGCCTCAGGAAATTAGCAGTTTACATAGGGGATGGAGAAACATATTAAATGTCATTACAGGGATGTCATTAGCCAACTCCAGAAAGTGGGAAATTCTACAGGACAAGCGAACCAACTTAAAAAAAAAAAGAAAGTGAGAGAAAAGAAGGAGAGGGTACTTATGGTTAAAACGGGACTTAAAAGGTATTTTAATCATTATAAAATAAAAATGTTCAAAGTAAAAAATGTGAAGAAAATATGAAAAGATAATGAAAGAAAAAGCAACTAAATATAACATACGGACTTTGTTTGGGTCCTGATTCAAACAATCTAACTTACACCATGAGACATAAGAAAGGATTAAACACTACTAGATATCTGTTAAGAAATTATTGTTATTTTGTATGTTGTAGCTATGTCATGAAAAAAAAAAGTCCTTAAAAATTAACTCCCTTCCTGAGGTTCCTCAGTCAGGTGAAAAATTCCCCATGGCCTGAGAAGAAAGGTGAAAGGGGTGAGTGATCCAGTGATTGCTCCACTATGCACAGCCTTCTAGGACCTGCATTTGGAAGAGGCAGCGATGTGAACGTTAACAGCTCTCTGTCTTCCCAAGGCAGATTCCTGCACTTAGTGGGCCTTTCACAGTGACGGCTCCCATACTCAAAGCAAAGGTCACACTATGACCACCTTACCTGTTGAGCCTGGGCCTGCTGCTGCTGGTAAAACGTGCCTGCTGGCTGCTGTGATGGCGGTGGCGGCTGCTGTTGCTGTTGCTGCTGCTGCTGCTGCTGCTGCTGCTTGAGGAAGAGCTGCTGCTGGTGCTGGGGTGTTGCCTGGGCCTGAGTGGGCAGACCCTGGGCAGGAGTGGAAGGCGTCTGCTGTGAGGTGGGTGGAGCCGGTGGCTGCTTGGGCTGCGATTGTGGTAGAGGTTGGCTAGATGGGGGCTGGGTTTTTGGTTGGGAAACACTGGCTAAAAGACCAGGCTGATTGCTGGATCCTGCAAAGAGAATAAACTCCACATAAGGGCTCAAAATTCTTCCAGACAAAAACAACATCCCTTCTTGTCAAAGTAAGAAAGAGGGTGTGGTAAGTGGACAGATAATCCCAAAGTCCATGTGCTCCTCACTGTCTGTACCTGGAAGGTCCTTCCTTCTTGCTAATCTATGTGCTTCATATTTTTCAAAACAAGGTTCAATAACAAAGTTCTATACTTGTCTCCTTCAGAAACTCTTCCTTTATTCACCATCCCATTTAGTCAATTAGTCCTTTAGTCCTGAGTATCTACAAATTCAATTAGCCTTTGATGCCACTGTATATAAACACAATCTTTGCACTTGTTGGCATGCTGCAGAGTAAAAGCATTCTTTGATCTTTCAAAAAAAGATTTTATTAATTTATTTTTAGAGAGAGGGAAAGGGAGGGAGAAAGTGAGGGAGAAAAACATCGATTGGTTGCCTCTCATACACCCTCAACCGGCGACCTGGCCCACAAGCCAGGATGTGCCCTGACCAGGAATAGAATCGGTGACCTTTCAGTTTGCACAACAGTTTTCAACCCACTGTATCATGCTGGTCAGGACTGATGTTTTATATGTAGATTACATGATCCCAGTCTAGATGCCTTGTAAGCAAATGACTACCAAATTCACCAAAAGCAGTTTATTGGTAAGGGAAGTATGGCTGAGTTCAGTTACTTGATAATTTGGATCAATCCTCTTTGTGAAACTAAACTCAGTCACCTTACTAGAAACAAAATACCAAAACACAGAGTGGTGTGACAGATACTTCAAAAGACAGCATTGAAGAAACAATTCCTCTGGGTAAAAAAGGGCTGCGTCTGGGTTCTTTAAAGGCAAGAGAAGTATATGAAACAAAGAGGTAAATATGGGATGAGTGGAGCAAGCTACAAAATTGGGGCAAGAACTAAAGAAAAAACAGAGACAACAGGCTTCAGTAATCTTGGTGATCCCCTGCAGAATTCAAAGACAGGCCTCCCCTTTTGCCAGCCCCCTACCATACAATTTCAATGGCAGCTTACTTCTAGTTCCTCAAGGAAAACCATGATTTTTTATGTGCCTCCACATTCCATTCCTGAAGCAAATCAGGCATTCCAAGGTCTCTCTATTATCCAGGATAACAAAGAGGTATACCAAGTTTCAAACCACCCTAGGAACCGACCTGCAGCCTGCGGTGGGGGCTGAACCGTGGCCCTCTTTCGAGGTGTCAGTGCTGGCTGGATGGGAAGGATTCCTGGGTTTGGCTGAGTCTGCCCAGCTTTAGGCCTCTGGCGGGGCGCAATGGAAGTCTCTGTGGTGGGAATGGGATCTGTCAGTCTAGAACAGGAAAAGAAAAAACAAAGATTCATATTAAAGTGGAAAAATATAGGAGGGGCAGGCAGAATACATGATGGATTAGCTTTCCCCTTGACAGTCACCCAAACCTTCCAGGTCTGTTTAATGAACATTTCCCAGAGGGTGTTATGAGGTGTTATAAATGGAATTTTTATTGGTAAATAAGTTTTAACATACTGATTAAAATATTGAGCAGATTTCTTTACAGCAGAACCTTTCATGTGTGAGCATGGATAGAGAACCTCAAAGAAAGCACCATACAGAATGCAGTGTTTCTCAAATTTATTTGACTGTGGGATCCTTTTACCTAACACTTCCTAGAATTTCCCAAAATACACTTTAGGTGATGGTGCAAAGAGGGTTTTGAAGCAGGTGGTTTTCAGAAATAGAGAAACTCAAACTTGGTTAGAATGAGCTGTCAAAATGGCTTCCCTACTGTAAAAAGTATGCAAATAAGTTAATGCAATAAGGCAACTAAAAGGAATAAATAATTCAAGATGAAGGATTTGGGGAGTGTGACAGGAACTCCATTTCCTCCAACAGACATTGCTTTTTTCCATGGTAATACAATATTTAGCTGGACATAGAGTCACCCAAAGTAAAAATCAAATTGCCCAGTCTGTCCTGTCATCAGGTGTGGCCAAGTGTCTAAATTCTGGCCTTACATGGGATGTAATCAGATTGTTATGTGGCAGTTTCTGGAAACCTTAAGAAATAACTGGTACATCCTTCTGTCTCTCTTTTTATTTGGCCGTTCCTTGATCCCGCTGCTTGGAATAGGGATGCTGCCATATGGGCCCATGAGGTCACGGCCACAGCCAGGGCCGCGGCAGAATGGTGAGCTTGAAGAAGCCTGGGCACCTGAGGGCCTTGTGGAGCAGAACTGCCCCTACCAGCCCTGGACTACTTACCCTCAGATTTTGTTTACATAAGAGAAAAAAGCAGACATTATCTTACATAAGTCACTATAATTTTGGACTTTGTATAACTCATAACCAAATCTAGCCCAAATTAATATGGGTAGGACTGCTGTGCGGTCTGCTTCCTCCTTGTGATGGTGCTCCACCCCAGGTGGTGGCTTCCATTCATTTAAAGCAGTCCAGGCAGCTGGCTACTACCCAACTCAGATCAGAGGGGCTGTCCTTTGAAAACGCACTTTCGGAACTACAGCCGAGGTTAAGGCTAAAATAAACAAGCTTCATGAATATTTCCAAAATATGTCTGGCACAGCCTCCATGAAATGCGAAAAAGGAAGCAAAGTAGCTGGTCCCACATGCTTCCCCGTGACATACCTCCATGGTATTTCATTCTGGGCCCTGAGGTTTTTCACCAGCATCGTGCTAGACCAGAAATTTTCAACCCTTTTCATCCCATGGCCCATGAAAACGAATCACTAAAATTCTGCGGTACACCAAAAAATACATTTTTTTGCTGACCTGACCAAAAAAATAGGTATTATTTTGATTCATGGACACCAAATGGCTATTGTTGTGTTGGCTGTTGCCATTTTCTTAAAATTTGACAATCTAAGGGAATAGAGGTCAGGAATGGACATCAAATGCATCAATGAACATGAAACCATTTTATAAAATGCAGAGTGCTCAAGCCATCCGTTTGTATGGGTCTCAACATGCTGCGAGAAAATACTGACTGTGAAGCTAGGAGATCTGACTCTAAGTTGTCCTCACTGTGTGATCTTGGGCAAATCACTTAACGTACAGAGTACAAAAAGTGTGGATGCTGGAGGTCTGGTTCTTTTACTAATAGCATAGTGACTAACTGCCTTGGGCAACTTACAATTCTGAGTCTGGTTTCTAATCTGTAAAATGAAAATAACAGCCTCATAGATTTGTTTTAAAGGGGGAAAAAGCTATCTTATTTATGTAAAGTACCTATTATGTTATCTGGTATATATGATGCCTCAATGAATAGTGGTCACTTTAAAAAAAGAGTTAGGAAGAAAAACCCACCTATTGGGACAAGGGAATAAATATGATCAAAATGATATCACTATAAATTACAGATAGGACAACTTAGACCCAAATCTCTTTGCAGCATTATTGAGGTCCATACGAATTAACACTCTGGGAACTCTGCAGTTTATAAAAGAGTTTCAAAGTCATTTTATGCATTTGACATTAACATCTGCCTTACGATGTAGGTACTGTTTTATCCATTTTATACCACAGAGTACCACTCAAACATTAATTGCTATTATCATTTTTATAAAAGTGTATGCTTTGTGGGAAGAGATCCTTGCTTAGCCTCAGCAATACCATGTTCGGGCCTAGTACAGATGGCCATAAACCCAAAATACTACATTATTAAATCAGCCCCAGAAGCAATTCCCAGAAGTGAGCAAGGCAGAACTTACACAAGAAATAAGCACACCACAAAGTAACAACATGGAGATAGTTTGCTAAATTTGTTAAAAACCAAAGTCTCATTACTTTAGAACCACAGCAAGAAGCATTCTATAAATATTCAAGAATTTTTCAATGCAGAAGTTATTTTACTGTTCTATAAAAATTCACATATTCCCATCCAGGGTTTTTGTTGATAATTTGCTGCTAACATTTCCTTGCCATGGGAGTGTGGTAGAAAATAGAGGGGTATAAGCATCTCTGGGACTCTCCTCAGAATTTGCCACTTGGAAGGCAGAGCAGCCATGAGGATGTGTCCTGAAGACCTTCAAAAGTAAGTGGTATAAAAGGACCAAGCGCCTCTGCTGCTGTGCTCCTGATATCCATTGCGACTGCTGTGTTTGCCCGAGGCCACACTTTCCATAGGCTGCTCCCAGTCTTACTATCCTAAGGCAGGGACCATTCCTGGGACAAAGGATTCCCCAACACCCTTGGCGAACCTTCCTTAAACTCTGTGGCAATTTTTAGGTCACTTCCACCCAACTTTCTCCTCCTTCTCTCTGGGTCAGACTTACATCGCCTTCTGATGGCTCTCCCAGCCTTTCCTGGCTCCCACCCTATTTTCTCCCTCAGGGGCACTTCCCCAAATAAAATCCCAGCCTCTTTAGTTTTCTCTTAGCATCTGCTTCTTGGAAGATCCTAGGTTACACAGAATGTGAGTAGCTAAGTTCCATAGGCTCTTTGGCTACTCATAGACTCTGCTTTGACCTGTACTTTCATAACATGGCTAGACCCATAGTGAGTAAAAAGGAAAGGGGGGTGGAAGATTAGGGTGCTTAAGGAGGCTAATAAACAAAGGCCAGGACACTTGTTTAGGATACTCTTGTACTAGCAATATTTAAAGTCTGCTGTTGTCTCCTCCCTGAATGCCCCTGCACCTATTCCCAAGCAAGAGAAATTGCTATGGAGTGTTAGATCATCTTTCAAATGTAGAGCACTGTATTTCATTATATTCCTCCCTGCACTCCCAAAGGACAGCTTCTGCCCCAAGGGCACCCTCCCATGCTGAGACAAAGGAGTATAAGAGGTGCTCACTGCGGCATTTCTTACCTGGCCTTTGGCTGGCTCTTCTTTGCAGCTGCCTCACTGGCTTTCACTGGCTCAGGGAGCTTTGCAGGAATGGGAGAGTTCTATAGAATTCAAAGAAAAATTTTAAAAAGAACATCAGATTTCTCTGTAAAAGAATAACCAGCATGATTTGGCTGATGGAAATATGTGTTGGGGTTCTTCCAGAATGGCTTCCAGACTCTGATCTCTGGTAGAGAGAAGGGAAGTTAACCAAAAGCATATCCCACTGGACTTGGCCCCAGTCAAGACGCAAAGCATCTGAGAAGAGGACAGAGCAGCCTGCCTGCAGCACACTCCTATGCTGTCCTTCTCAACCTTTTGTATGGCTAAGGTCACTGGGGCTTTATCTCAGTACCTTTCTCTCCCAATAGCACAGCTTAGAAATGATGTTAAGAAAGGAACAGAAAGAGATGTCTGCAACCTATATTACATTTAAGCCCTCAGCTAGATATTAGATAAGTTAGAGCTGACTATTGTGTCAGACCGGGATGCGTTCAGTCTTCTAGTTAGAATGATGGAAGAAGACCACAGCCACAGTGTATCTGGTTGCTGAGCCAGCACCTCTTCCCAGCACATGAGGCTATACTCAGTCCACAGGCCAAGCAGAGCTCCTCCAGCTTGGATTCTGCACCATCTAATATTGTCTCTCGAGGGACCACTAATTGTCCCTAACCACAAGATCACTGTTGACCTCTGCTGAGGGAGTATCAAGTGACTCGAGACTTGTCAGGCTGACTTACTATAAAATAATTACCAATCTGAATGCTTCCAATTATATTTCATGCTACTTAACTGTGTGAATAGTAAAGTGGAATAGTAAAAGAAAACACAAGCATGTTAGGTTACTGTACAATATCCCTCATTTATTCTGGGAAACACAACAGAATACTAGTAATGAAATGGGCTTTCAAGGGGATGTCCCATTTCCTTCACATTTTCCAGGTGGTGAGAATTTCTGAAGAAAATGTCTCCTGCCTTCTCTTTCATCCTCCAAGTGTTCCTCTCCCCAGGGAAGAGGAACACTTGGCTTATAAGGCTGGAGAAAAAGGTAACTTGTCTGGCTTGCCCTTGCTCTCTCTCCTTTAGGGAAGAGACTGTCTCTCTAGGAATCAGCTGCTCACTGCTTGGTCATGAGGCTCTCATGTTAAGGAGTCTGACTGCTTGAGCTGCGTTGTCTGACTCAATCCTTTTTTTTTTTTTTTTGATACAAGGGAAATTCTTTTATATATATATTTTATATATATTTTTTATTGATTATGCAATTACAGTTGACCCATTTTTTTTCTCCCTTTCATTCCCCTCTGTCCTGCACCCCCACTCCCACAGGAATTCCCCTCCCTTTAGTTCATATTCATGGGTGTACATATAAGTTCCTTAGCTTCTCCATTTCCTATACTATTCTTAACCTCCCCCTGTCTATTTTGTACCTACCATTTATGCTTCTTATTCCCTGTACCTTCTCTGCCATTCCCCCAGCTCCCACTCCCCTCTAATGTTCATTTATGTGCTTCTGTTCTTGTTCTAGTTGTTTGCTTAGTTTTTATTTTTGTTTTTTTAGGTGCTGGTGTTGATAGTTACGAGTTTGTTGTCATTTTATTGTTCATAGTTTTTGATCTCCTATTTCTTAGATAAGTCCCTTTAACATTTCCTATAACAAGGGCTTGGTGAGGATGAACTCTTTCAACTTAACCTTATCTGGGAAGCACTTTATCTGCCCTTCCATTATAAATGATAGTTTTGCTGGATAGAGTAATCTAGGATGTCTGTCCCTCCCTTTCAAGACTTTGAATACTTCTTGCCAGCCCCTTCTTGCCTGCAAGCTTTCTTTTGGGAAGTCAGCTGATTGTCTTATGACAACTCCTTTGTAGGTAACTGTCTCTTTTTCTCTTGCTTTTAAGATTCTCTCTTTATCTTTAATCTTGGGTAATGTAACTATGATGTGCCTTGGTGTGTGCTTCCTTGGGTCCAACTTCTTTGGGTCTTTCTGAGGTTCCCGGATCTCCTGGAAGTCTGTTTCCTTCTCCAGGTTGGGGAAGTTCTCTTTCATTATTTTTTCAAATAAGTTTTCAATTTCTTGCTCTTCCTCTTCTCCTTTTGGCACTCCTATGATTCGGATGATTGGAACATTTCAAGTTGTCCCAGAGGTTCCTGAACCTCTGCTCATTTTTTTGAATTCTTGTTTCTTCATTCTGTCCTGGTTGAATGGTTATCTCTTTCTTCTCCTCCCAGTCATTGATGTGAGCCCTGGTTTCCTTCCCTTCATTGTTGGTTTCCTGTATATTTTTCTTTATTTCACTTTGTACAGCCTTCATTTTTTCCTCTATTTTGTGACCATACTCAACCAATTCAGTGAGCATCCTGATTACCAGTGTTTTGAACTGTGCATCTGATAGGGTGGTTATCTGTTCATCGCTTAGTTCTATTTTTGGAGCTTTGATCTGTTCTTTCATTTGGGCCATATTTCTTTGTCTCAGTGTGCCTGTTAAGTTGTAAGGGGCAGAGCCTTAGGTATTCCCTAGGGCAGGACAACTCTTTCTCTGTGTGTGATGCTGTAGGAGGGGCAGGGGTCCGAGAGGGAACAATGCTGCTTGCTTGGCTCTAGGCCAGCTTTCAGTCACTTCCCATTATCCACAAGCAAATTGGCCCTTCTGGTGCTGATTCCCAGGTGGGTGGGTTTGTATACATTCTAGGACCCTGTGGGTCTCTCCAACGAACTCTCCTGTGAGGTTGGGAGTCTCTCCCACCGCTGCACCCCCATAAGGTTTTTACAGCCAGAGGTTTTGAAGCTTTCTTTCCCCTGTGGTAGAACCCTGGATTGCTCAATCTCACTCCTCAGCTATTCCTCCCGGTTTATCTGCATGTAAATGTGGGACTGCCGGATCTGCCAGTTGCCACCTTGCCACACATCCTCTCTGTCCCAGCTGCTCATCTCCGCCTCTCCTACCGGTCTGGATAAATGTTTCTTCTTTAACCCCTTGGTTGTCAGACTTCCGTGCAGTTTGATATTCTGTCCGATCTGGTTATTTTTTGTTTTTAAATTTGTTGTTTGTCCTTCTTTTGGTTGTGCAAGGAGGCAAAGTGTATCTACCTGTGCCTCCATCTTGGCCAGAAGTCCAGGAAATTCTATTAAAGATTCTAATCATGTTCAGAGAAAGCTAGTCCAGATCATTAGTGAACACTTCTCAATTGTTTTTTCTAAAACTTCTTTTAGTTTGATACCAAGTCATGAACTTTGTAGCTTTTTAAAAAAAATTTTGTTTTAATTTTTAAAAGATTTTATTTATTTATTTTTAGAGAGAGGGGAAGAAAGGCAGAAGAGGGAGAGAAATGTCAATGCGTGGTTGACCCTTGAGCACCCCCTTCTGGGGAACTGGCCTGCAACTTGGGCATGGGCCCTGACTGGGAATTGAACTGGCAATCCTTTGGTTCACAGGCCAGCACTCAATCCACTGAGCCACACCAGCCAGGGCTTGATTTTTGAAAAATTAGATTTATTGGGGTAACTGGGTTAATAAGATCATGTAGGTTTCAAGTGTACATTTCTATGATACATGATCTGTATATTGTATTGTGTGTCCACCAGACAAAGCCAAACAATCTCCTATCTCCATATATTTGGCCCCCTTTACTGTTTACTACTCTCCCCCAGCCCCTTCCCTCTGGTAACCACCATACTATTGTCTGTGTCTATGAGTTTCAATTTTATACCCCACATATGAGTGGAATCACATGGTTCTTAGCTTTTTCTGACTGACTTATTTGGCTTAGCATAGATAGTATTCTCAAGGTCCATGTTGTCACAAATGGCAATACTTCATCTTTCCTTATGGATGAATAGTATTCCAAAGTATATATGTACCACATCTTTATCCAGTATTCTGTGAAAGGACACTGTGGTTGTCTCCATGTCTTGGCTATTGTAAATAATGCTACAATGAACATAGGGGTGCATACATCTTTGAGGACACATGTTTTTGAGTTTTTTGTGTAGCTACCCAGAAGACGGATTGCTGGGTCATATGGTAAGTCTTTTCTTAATTGTTTCAGGAACCGTCATACTGCGTTCTATAGAGGTTGTACCAGTTTACATTCCCACCAGCAGTAAATGAGGGCTCTTTTTTCTCCACAACCTCTCTACCACTTGTTATTACCTGTCTTGTTGATAATAGCCATTCTAACAGGTATGAGGTGGTACCTCATTGTAGTTTTGATATGCATTTCCCTAATAGCTATTGAAGTTGAGTATCTACTCATATATCTGTTCATCATTTGTATGTCTTCTTGGGAGAAGTGTCTGTTTAGGTCCTCTGCCCATTTTTAAACTGGATTGTTTGTTTGGTGTTGAGTTGTATGAGTTCTTTATATATTTTGGAATATTAACCCCTTGTCAGAGCTATTATTTGCAAATATGATCTGCCATTTGGTTGTATGCCTTTTTGTTTTGTTGTTGGTTTCTTTTGCTGTACAGAAGCTTTTTAGTTTGATATAGTTCCACTTATTTATTTTTGCCTTTACTTTCCTTGTCTTTTGGGTTAAACTTACAAAAGCTCTAAGACCAAGGTCCATAAGTTTAATATCTATGTTTTCTTCTATGTAACTTATTGTTTCAGATCTTATATTTAGGTCTTTGATTAATTTTGAATTAATTTTTGTACATGGGGGCAAACTGCAGTCTAGTTTCATTCTTCTGCATGCGGCTTTCTGATTTTGCCAGCACCATTTACTGAAGAGGTTTTATTTTTCTCCAGTGTGTTTTTGGCTCCTTTGTCAAAAATTATTTGTGCATATAGATGTTGTTTTATTTATGGACTCTCAATTCTGTTTCATTTTGTGTGTCTGATTTTCTGCCAGTACCATGCCGTTTTGATTATCATAGCTCTGTAGTATAATTTGAAGTCAGGTACTGTGATGCCTCCAGCTTTGTTCTTTTTCTCAGCATTACTTTTGCTGTTTAGGGTCTTTTGTGGTTCCATACAAATCTGATGACTTTTGGTTCTATTTATTTAAAAAATGACATTGGAATTTTGACGGGGATTGCATTAAATCTGCATGTTGCTTTGGGTAATATGGCAACTTTAACTATATTGATTCTTTTAATCCATAAGTATGGAATATATTTCCATTTCATTGTGTCTTTTTCAATCTCTTTTAATAATGCTTTGTAGTTTTCAGTATATAGGTCCTTCACATCCTTTGTTAAGTCTATTCCTAAGTATTCTATTCTTTGGTTACAATTGCAAAAGGAATTTTTTTTCATTTCTTTTTCTGAAACTTCATTGTTAGTACACAGTAAAGCAATGGATTTTTGTACATTGATTTTGTATCCTGCTTCAAAAACTTCACTGTATTTGTTTATTGTTTCTAATAGTATATGGTGGAGTCTTTAGGATTTTCTATATACAGAATCATATCATCTGCAAAAAGTGACACTTTACGTACTTGTTCCCAGTTTGGATGCCTTTTGTTTCTTTCTCTTCCCTGACTGCTCTGGCTAGGACTTTCTGAACTATGTTGAATAAGAGTGGTAAGAGTGGGCATCCTTGTCTTGTTCCTGATTTTAGAGGAAAAGCTTTCAGTTTTTCACCATTGAGTATGATATTGGCTGAGGATTTGTTACATATGCCCTTTATTATATTGCAGTACTTTCATTCAATACCCATTTAATTGAGTGTTTTAATTGTAAATGGATGTTGTCTGATTCAATCTTATTAGTAATAATGCCAATATTCTGAGCTCCATCTGAATGATTCCTACATCTGATCCAAATGTGGGTGTGAAAGTGGAGTGTTATTTATTAGCCCCAAAAGTGACATCAGAACTTCATTATTGGAGAAGCAGGCAAGAAAATTTCAGATTAGAACTTAATTATGATGTCATTCATTAGTAAAATATTCAAAAGAGTTGGAACATATTGTGACACAAAAAAATACTCTAAGACTGTAAAAAGGGTTTTGCAAGAACTGTACTCAAACTGTGAGTGCAGAGCTTAGGATTACGAAGTACAGAAAACATCCTTATAGCCTGATGTGTGTGAGGAGGGTGGAGGAAAGGAGTGAGAGTCACAGATGGCTAACAGGAGAAGTAAAATCAAGAAGGCTCTGCTGCAATGAAAGAGTAAAGGGGCAAGGGGCTAACATTCCAACTAGTATGCGGGTAAGTCCAGGGCCTTGTCTCAGGCAAGCAGCTTGCCTAATCTCCTCTAGGTAAATACAATATGCTCATGGCTCTTAGTGAACTGTGAAAATCAGAAAGACAGTTATTCAGTCAATCTTCATCCAAAGTGTTCAACTCAATCCCTAGGGCTTTTTTTTCTTCAGTGTAATTGCCTCAGTTTTATAATTAAATTCTATTGGAAAATTGGGTTCTGTTTATATTAATTGCTTCAAAGTTAGTTTTGCATGTGAATGAGTCCTACTAAGTAAAGCAAGGGAAATCTACATTCACTAAACAGCTGACTGACATCCAAGAATTGTAAATGACAACTCAATAATGTTTACTTCCCCTAAAAAGTACATTTTACATACCTGTACATTCGGAATTGGGCATTCTTTCTTGAGTAGTTTAAATGAGAAGTAGGAGACCTGGTAAATATCTGGCCTTTTGTCAGGGTCTGGTTCCAACATATATCCTAAAACAAACATATGTGAACTCATTTAATAATATCCTAACAGCATATTATCTAGAAAGCATAATGTCTCTGACCAAAATTTGTTGTTTTCAAATTTTTTTCTCATAAAAGTCAGATAGTGCAATTTGTCATTTTTTTCCCTTCTCAGAAAGGGAAGCTCTCACTTTCCTAAGATTTTAATATCCACAAGAAAATAACAAAGTTTTTAAATTGTAACAAAAATACCTGAAATTCACACTCTCTGCTCTGCACAACAGGGACTCAAATTTTTTTTTAAAGATTTTATTTATTTATTTTTAGACAGAAGGAAGGGAGGGAGAAAGAGAGGGAGAGAAATATCAATATGTGGTTGCCTTTCACGTGCCCCCTGCTGGGGGACCTGGCCTGAAACCCAGGCATGTGCCCTGAGTGAGAATCGAACTGGCAACCCTCTGATTTGCAGAATGGTGCTCAATCCACTAAGCTACACCAGCAAGGGCTCAAACTCTTAATATGAAAGTTACTACCTTCATATTCTGGTACTTAGGAAGTTCTATGGTCTTGCCTCTAGCCTCCTTAGTTTATATGATCTTGCTAAACAAATCATTATTCTTAATACTTATAACCAAAACTCAAATTTTATGAATTTATAATTTATTATTATTTTGTTAGGGATCTAAGATAGTATAAAGTCTAAAAAAAAATCACAAAATAACAAATACATATCTGCTTTTACTGTGATCTACAGATCATTTGTTTGTTTCCAACTGCCCTCTCTGAAACTGGAAAAATCCTCAGGAAAAAAAAAACCTTTAATAAGACACACAAGCATACAAACAACAATGCAAGGCAACTATTGCTTAAGAAATCAAATACATGGTTTAGACACTAAGTTCAGACAAAATTGATGAGGTTGTAGCCTTGTGAAGGCCTTGCAGAAGAGGCAGGACTTGGGCTGGTCCTTGAAGGCAGGAAAGAATTTTACACTGGCTGGTGTGGCTCAGTGGATTGAGAGCCGGCCTGCAAACCAAAGGGTCACCAGTTCAATTTCCAGTGTAGGGCACATGCCTGGGTTGCAGGCCAGGTCCCCAGCAGGGCGCGCACAAAATGCAACCACACATTGATGTTTCTCTCCTTCTCTTTCTCCCTCTCTTCCTCTTTATAAAAATAAATAAAATCTTTTTAAAGATAAAAAAAATAAAGAATTTGGCCAGTCTGGGAAAAGCAAAGAAAAAGATATTCTAGGTGAGAGAAGAGTCTGAACAATGATGAACTTAGAGAAAGACAAAAGAATGATTTGTTACAAGGAAACAGAGGAGCCAGGAGGCCAGGGCGTAGATTTCTTTGTCTGAGAGTACAGGCAAATAAGGCTGGGTAGGTGGGACGGTACCAGAATATGAAAGATCTTAAATGCCATACTAAAAATCTCGGCCCTACTGTAGTCATGAAGTTTACTGCACAGGCACATGATAGAATGGCATTTTACAAGGTTAATCTTGTGGTTAAGGTGTGTTGGATAGACTGAAGGAGGAGGGGACAGGCTATGGGCAATCCACTACAAGCATAAGCTGACAGAGTCTGTACATACACACTATCTTGACAGTAATGAGGATGGAGAGAATGTAATGAAAACAGGAAAGGCCGAGGAAAGAATTAATGCTACCTAGGAAATACTCTTTCCTCTCTCTTGCTCAGCAAATCCAAAAAAACCCCTTAAATTTCAGTCATCCAGGCTTTAATGGTGACACCACTGACAGAATTGAAAAGAGAGGGGAACCTTGAAATGAGAGTAAAAGCGGGCAGGGGATGACAGTAAATTTAATTTTAATTTTAGCCCTATGGGTTTAGGGTCTAAACTCTTCAAAGAGTTTGTAAACTGAAATATATAGATCAGAGTTTAGTAAAGATATCATGTTACAGACATTCACAAAGAGTTGTTTTTCCTAAAATGAGTTTGCTGCACAAATGTTAACAAAAAAACTTACCGTCAAAATAATCCAATCATTCTAGCATCAAATTGGGCCATTTTCTTATATTTCTTTCCAATCTCATTTAAATAGCTGCAATTCTAGAATAGATATAACACTCTACCTCTGAAAACAATCCAATAACCATTAAATTCTACACTCCATTCCTTTAAATAACCTTCCTCACTTTTTTCTTAATAAATAGAGATTGATAAAAACTGGCACAAGGGAATGGGTAGTCACTTAAAAACTATAACTATGTTAACTTGGGTAAGTTACCTATATTTCCTCAGCTTTAGTTTCCTCATTTGCATAATGTGAATAATTACACTTACTGCATAAGGTTTTAAGAATTAAATGAAATACAAGTAGGCCCTCAATGAATGTCAGATGCTACACTCCACATTGGGCTTCTATTTTCTCCAGAGCATCCCCACCGAGGACCTAAACTAGGTTGCTCAGGAATTATAATCCATAATGGTTAGAATTTAGATGCTACATGTATTCACTGATGTAAAAAGATAAAAATAATCTGTTTCTTTAGCATTTTAGAACAGGGGCTTATGCAAAGATTACTTGTCCCACCATCTGGTTAATGAACATTAGTCCATATGCTTACTATGATGATGCAAAAAAGTGGGGAATTTAAAAAGAAAAGATTTAAAACAAAGCACTGAGTTCAAATACTTTTTATCAAAACCTAGTGATTAACCTAAGGGAGAGGGAAAACCTAGTTCCATAGAGTTATATAGTTTTAATTATGTATTCACTCCAGTCAATGCACTGCAATTATTTTGATTTGACTTGCTTCCAGTTTTGCAAAGTTGGATTTCTTATCACTTGATATGAGTCAGCTGGACTCCTTTGGTAACAGAGCTTTCAAACAGACTGAAAGAGAGCAGAGCCATACTATACTGCTCAAAGCACAGCTAGGATTTCTGCTCAGGTGACTGACTCAGGTATAAAATAGTTTAGATTTCTAGCAAAAAACAAACAAACAAACAAACAAAAAAACACCCATCACTCTCACTAGACACTGTTATAATTTGTTTGCATGATCACCCATTATCAACTGACTTCTTTATCTTTGCATCTAATCCACCGCTTCCTTTATCCTCCAATTCACTCCTAGAGATTAGAGATAACAATATAAAACTAGAAATACTTACTAATCAAGCAGTGCATGTCTTGGGAATATCGAGAGTTATCAGGAATTGTGAAGTTTCCATCACAAATTGCCACCTGACTCTCTCCAAATGGCAAAGTGAAATAGCATAATTTATACAATAAACATCCAAGAGCCTAAAAAAAATAAAGAAAGCAGATTGCTACTAAAGATTTATTTACCGTAACTGCAAATGGGTCTACTGAGCGATACTGGCACCATCCACATTTACTAGCAGATATAAAAACTATGTACTATCAATTTGTAAATAATTTTAATTTAGAACCCAACACCACTATTAAGCTGCTGAGTTACATTATTTCTACTCTCATTATCAAATTGAGCTCCAATAAAGAACAAGTTACTTCAGCTGTTTTGCTCTCAAGAACTAGTAACACATATGTGACAACCACCTAAATAAAGGGCAGGTCACCTGAATAATTGTCACAGAGCTCTAAAGTAATTTTCTTGGACACGCTTCAAGAAGCAGTGGTTGGTCATCTTGAGTAAAGAATAACGCCAAGGGATAAGAATAACGCAAGGGACAATGATAAGCTACAATGGCCATTCTTGCTATGGCACTGTCTGGATTAAATGGGAGATTACAGTCAAGACTGCTGATGTCTGAGATGTGGATAGGTTAGTTGACACCTACCCAAATGTCTGCCTTCGTAGTGATGATTTTGCCACTGTACAGGTTGACCATTTCTGGTGCCCGATAGGACAGCGTTGTGTATCTACAATCAAGAGATTCATTTTTTGTTAAGTATGTCAATGATATAATTAAAGACCAGGGGTAGCAGAATACTTTAAATATATGTATATATGAGTTCCCTGGGAGCAATCTGCAGAGGGAAGTATGAAATGTCAGCGCAGATAAAAGAAAAGCTGTCCGCGGCACGCACCCGTGGCCCTCTGGCAGCAGTCCTAATCTAAGAGCATGTGGGGACCCAGACACTATGGCATCCGATGAACTCTAAAAGCAACTTTTCTTGGATTCTCAAATAACAAAATTTTCTCCTATAAACCCTTGTTGTTTGATACTATATTTTGCTGATATGTTTTTAAAAATAGTAGTCCCTTTTAATGTGGCTTGACATAGAGACCTAATGCTGGCTGGACACTCTGGAGAACAGAAGAAAATGATTGGGGTAGGAGGCGACCGATCTTTGCTGCGGGATTAGGGCTAAAACAACAGTTTTCCTCTTATTCTGACTCAAGAAAAGAGGAATATAAGCTCATCTTTATAGTGAGTGTCTTGGTGTTATCAAGCATTGTGAGCTGTGCTGCTTGAGTCTCTAGAGGCCAGAGAGTACTTATAGGTGTCCATTAGGGCCTTGGACCAGAAGTTTTCTTGCCCCAGACTTGGTTGCCAGGGGTGATGCAGGAAAGGGAGAGGGATCAGGATATGAGTGGACATGCTAGACTGCTGAGTTATTAGTCGTTTTAATAGCCTGTGAAAAAATCCAGCACTCTGGACACAGGGAAAGTGGGTCAAATTCTTACTGGAGTCACATATCCAGAGAGGTTTTTCCTCATGAAAGTCAGTGACTCTATCTGTAGAGACTTCAATAGCCCTATTCATCCCTCCAACTATACCGCAGGTGAACTCCTTATAAGGAGGAAGGGATATACAACAACTTAGGGTTCAGTAAAAGCACATTCAACTCACTAATAATGTCACGATTGTTGTGTTCTCACTTAAAAACATCACAATATTTCTATGGTGAGCACTATCCAGCTTTTTAAGGGCTATGTGATATAAATCAAAATATCTGTGTACCATGCCCAAAGGCCCACTGATAAAGTGCTACAGCAGTCCTTCATTTCACTCTACTGATCAATAATTGTAAACATCCTCTACTTAAAATCAAACAACCCAACTGCCAACACATCTAAGAAGAGGGCAACTGACTAGCATCATTGTCTTCGCACCCTGACCGCCTTATCCATATGCTGAAAGTTGCTAATCCTCATAATGGACAGAACTCTAAGAAAAGAGGAAAAGCTTACTTTTTAATCTCATCTTCTACTGCATTCACTCCTTCAGTTTGTGGATTCTGGAATTTGTTGGTGGCGCTTCCAAAGTCACACAAGACGTAGTGGCCTCGGTCATGCAAGAGGATATTTTCAACCTGAAAAACATTCCCCAACCATCCATTCCAAGGTGTCATTTAATAATGTATGTGAAATTTGGATTCTCATTCAATAAATAAAATATTTTATTTCTGATAATCCCATTAATATGCACAGGAAATTTATTCTCCTCTAAGTATATCAACAGGGGTCACCCTAAGGGGAACAAAACAAGATGCACACTATCAGGGAAACAAGAGTGGAGGGGGCAAAAAGAAGAGACTCCACGATGAGGGGGTAAGAGTCTCATTTTTCTATTTCTATGTCCAGCCACATTTCTCAACTCTGCAGAAACAGTCTTACATTGAATACTTCCAAGCCTTTGGCCCTTTTGTCATGTTCTTTCAGACTAGAATGCTTTCTATGATTCCCCGCTTTTACTCAAAACATCCTGAATATATATACTCACTTTAAAAACCTAAAATAATTCCAACAAAGCAACACTAGTATTTCCAATCTACTGGTTATAAAAACAACAGCTACCACTTACTGAGCTTTTACTATTAAGAGTACTACTGTACTCAGCATTTTACATGGATTATCTCATCAATGCTCAAGATAACAATGTAATAATATCCCTATTTACAGATGGGAAAGTGAAACTCACAGTGGTAAAGCCAGGAAGTGAACCTAAATCTCCGAAGAACAGGCAGAAAACAGGTGAGAGGCAGAGCAATGACTCAAGGCTCCCATCCCCGCCCTCCCGCCCTGGTAGGGGAGATGACTGCACGGACCCAGTGTACTGGACACCAGCTGAAGAACAGAACTATCTTAGTTCTTTAGGTTCAGAAGTGCCCCTGTAATAGGAATCTAGTCAATGAGGAAAGAAGTGTATAAATACTGGTCAGGGTGATTGGCTTAATGTCTGTCTCTTAAGCATGCCTATATTGCCTAGTTTGTCCTTTAATTCAGTTGCTCCCTCTCCACCAGTCAAATCCTAGCCATTCTTCAAATTCTTGCTCAAGTCCCAACTCCTCAGTAAAACCTTCCATGGCCACCGTACAAAATCTACAGAACTTAATATTGCTAGGAGGGGTCCACAAAGTAAGACTTTCATGTCAAACCAAGGCATTCCCTTTGCTCTGTTCTGTGGCTGCTTTCAAGCTCCAATAGCAGAGCTGAGCAGTTGATACAGAGACTGTATGGCCGAGAAGCCTAAAATTTTACCATCTGATCCTTTGCAGAAAAGTTTGCCAAATTGTGTTCTATAGTAATTATATCTGGTCTCATGATTTACACACAGTTACCTGTAGATCCCTTAAACAGCATCATTCTGCAATGATCTTCCTTCCTGGCCTCATGTATCTTACAGGGCTCATGTGAAACCATGCTTCTCCTATGACATGTGTGCAGTTGCTTCCCAAATCAGTTTCTATACTTCTAATGCTGGAATGTATAATCTAGAAAGCTGAAAAGTTAATTCACATCAAAAGGCAAACAAGGTAATACTACAGACCAAAATCACTGCTGAAGGGTGGGGACTAGAGAAGAATTAAGTAGACAAAGGACAGAATAAGGATAAGGCACGTTGGGGTTTCGCCTCATCTTAAAAACTAGGTTGGTGTTTCTGGTTAGTTGTAGAGTTGCAGCACTCAGGAGTTACACTGTATCCAGTCTGGTTCCCCTCAGCTTGCCTTCCTCCCAGGCACAAAGCTAACATTGTATCAAACTATATTTATAGGAAAAGCAGTTAAACATTAAGGGTATGTACAAAAGTAGACAAGAGAGCCAGAAATATCAATGTAGAGAAGGCTTTGTCAATATAAAAGAATTATCAATACAGGTCAAAACAAGACTCCTTGCCCTGTTACTTTGTGAGGAGAATCGAATGAGATTACGAAGGCGACGGCCCTTGGCAGCAGTCTGGCCCTGTGACTTGCAACAGCCGGGAAGACGTCCTGCTACCCTCCACCATCACGGCACCATCGCCGCCCAAACACCCAGCACAGAGCACGGCGTGTGCAACCACACTGGACCTGCAGTTCAGGAGACCTCAGGGTCTATTACAGATGTTTGACCTTAAACAAATCTTTAAAGCTCTGTAAGCTTGCTTCTCATCTGCAAACTAAAGCTTATAATATTTCTGTCACTGTAGTTACAAAGCAAGTAAAAGCATGTATATGGATGCAAACTGTCTGTTTCCCTACATAAACACAACTTGTTATTACCATTCATTTATTAAAGAAACATTTGAACTCGTACTATATGCCAAGTACTTTTCTAGGTTTGGGGGCTAAAACTATGGACAAATCAAAGTTTATCCTCTCATGGAGCTTAGCATCCAGTCGCGGATAATAAGAAAATAACTGCACAGTGGTGGTAAATGTTATTAAAAACCCCTAGCAGGTTAAAAATAGGTAAGGTGAAGAGGGATGCTACTGTAGCTAGTACAGTCAGGGAAGGAGCAGATATCAAAATGAAGGCGGGAGCAGCCATGGACCACCTGAGGGAAGAGCATCCAAGCGGAGAGTAGCCAGCACGAAGGTGCCTCTGAGGTGGGAGCACGCTGAGGCGTCCAAGGCACAGAGAGACCACTGTGGCAGGAAACGCACTGTCCTGGTCACTAGTACTGCAAAGAAAACTGGAAACAGGGGACTGCCATACTACGGGCCAGCGCTCTTATGAATGGGGAGATGAGATAAGGCTGGGCCTTGGAGGAGTGAAGGCCTTAGGTAAGTGAAACTAGTAACAGGAACAAAGGTACAGAGGCAGGAATGGTAACATTGACCCTAATAGCACTTACTATGCACTAGAAACTGCCCCACGCATTTTTACCTGTGCTATTTCACGAAATTCTTATAAAGCCTTTTTGTCCTCACTCAACAGATGAGAAAACAGTCAATTTACCTAACATACCTGAGGTCGTAAGACTGGGAGAGCAGGATTTGGGTTCAGGCTGCCTGACTGCTGGGACCACACCATCACCCACTGAACTGATGTGCACTATGCAGTTAAGGAACGCGGGCAGTTCAGGCTGGAGAAAGAGATGGGGCCAGGAGGAGAGGACACCAGAGAAGCAGAGAGAGGGCAAACTGAATCAGGCCACTAGGGAGCCACTCAACATTTTTAACAGCCAGCAGCAGATGAAAGGAAGTGCTTTAGGAAGGTTAGCATGGTGAGAGATGAAGGAGAAAAAGAAAGGAGACAATGAGGTGCAATCATCTAGGTATGAGGTGAATAGAGCCAGGTCTAGACTAGGGCCAAGAGAGAGCAAATGAGATTAGGAAAGAAGAACCAGCTAAATACTGACACCATCTTCTGAAAGCTTCAGAGAATCTGCGTAGTGACTTTGTTTTTGGTAATGTCCCTTTTAGGACGTAAGCCTAACACTGGTTACCATTGCTTACGATCCTCAAGTCACTTGACTCTCTGAGAGTTTAATACTGCTGCCTACTTCCCAACCACTTAGCTGAAGAGTGTTATTACAGTTGTCACTCCCAAACTCTGCTTACAGCTTTAGCTAAAAGGTCTGGAAAGCCACCTCCTACTGACCTCTACACCTTGACATTATTTCAAACAGATATGGCATTCAAGCACTTCAATCAGAATTTATTACCACTGGAAATTCTGGAGGATTAGATGAATGTAGGTTTTCAAACCTGTGATTCTAAAAATAGGACAAGGATCTTTAGCCTATTGTACTTCACGAGACCCAAATCTCTTTTCTGACAAAAGAGAAGACATTCATGACTTTTTCAATCTGAATGCACTTACGTCTTAACCCTTTTTCCCCTTTCTTAAGTGCTGGGAAAAACACCACGGTATAATACAGCAAATCCAAACAAAGAGAAACCAAAATGGGAGTAAAAAACCTCAGCCTTTGTTCTGATTGGTCACTGAATTAGTTGTGCAGGTCACAACCTTTCTGGAGAGAGATCACCAGATTGTTCAAAGGAGAGGGCTGGCTTAGGTGAGCTTTCCGGGTTGACGACCCCATGATCTGTAATAATAATCTCTATCGTTCCTTGGAGAAATAGAAATTTTTAAATGGGGGAAATAATTAAAATTTTAAAATAATATAGTTGAGGAAGGCTCTTCAATAAAGAACAGAACTTCTCTTACGGTATTTTCAGAACTCAAGCTGCTTAAGGACAAGGATCAATTTCAGCGTATTTCCTATATGTAATTTGAAAGCAAGGTCGGCAGAATAGGAGGCATTTTTCTCAGTTCTTAATGTGAACAAACAGACCCCTACACAAAACAGCAATGATTCAACACGGGGGTCCACAGCTGCCCTTGCCTTTCCTGTGTCCCACTGACTTTTATTCACAATGGTGCCTCCTCACCAAATGGAAATACTGCTCAGAGAGGAGCAGCCAGAAGACCAGCAACCAGCACTTTCTCTGGGCAACAGGCGAATAAAGAACTTCTTGGCTCTGGCTACCACTAGGACTGCAGTGGTTGGCTCCAGCAGTGACCAAGAACTCAGAGTGGCCTAGGCTATGTGATAGAATGACACAGCCAGGGCAAACAAGAGGTATATGGGGACTTCATTCATGTCTTAGGAAGCTGGTGGCATGGCAGGCAAATGTGACTGCCCACCAGACACATACTGGTAGGAATCAACAAAATCTCACATACTAATGAAAGCATTCAGATGGCAGCAAGTATAAGATGTGGAGAATTGTGGAAATCAGTCAAAACAACCAGGAGTCAATGACTAAAATCAACAGCAACAGGACTCCTCTAGAACAACCACAACCAAGACCTCCTCCCAGGGCCCCAATTTACATTCCCTATTTCCAAGGTCGGAAAGAAAGGGAAACAAAGCCCCCTGAACCACCACTGGCTATCTGGCAGCATGCCTGGTGGTATTCAATACTGATTAAAACACAGCTACAGAGCCCAGCACTGAGCTCCCAGTGCTATGCTGCCTTTTAGGAACACTGAGGAGGAGGACAGGGCTGAGAGCTGGCTGGGGACCAAGTGTGGCAGCCTCCTGCTCATGCTGAGGCCTCACCCTCCGATTCCAGCTGGCTCCACCATCCTCTGATGGAACATATCACAGGCTGTTAGTGCTGTGAAGGAAGAGTCTGGGGCTCCTGCTGCCTGAGCCCAAGCACTGAGCTACTCCACGCCCCTAGGCAAGACAGTGGCTCTGCACCTTAGGCTCCCATCGTTGGATGACACTTACCTACCACCTCACAGCAGCACTGTGAACACCACAGGGCATTCATATGCTGAGAATACATAAACTGGGTAGGTATTATTTATGGGTATAAAATGATCATTTTGTCCTCATTAAATCCAATAAATGTTTAAAAAGTTAAGATAAAGAAGGACTTTGTTTAAGAACATGGGAAGAGCTCTCTCTAAGGATGTTCAAGGGCCCTCTCTGCCTCCTTTTCTTGCTCTCGCCTCCGTGCTTGGACAGTGACATGCACACTCTCATTTAACCTTATCACAACCCTAATAAAGCTGGCACTGTTGTCTCTACTTCACAGATGAGAAATCGAAGCTTTACAAGCTAAGTATTTAGAGGAACAACCAAGGCGCTTGAAGAGGAGCCACGTAGAACATGATCTCACAGAGGTCAAGGGAGGTGACAGCTGCGAAGGGGTCAAAGGCCACCGGAGGAGAATAAGACAGGGACTGAGAAGTACTCTTTGCATCCAGCAATATGAAGGACGCGGCCATGTTCATCTCTCCAGCACTTACAATCTCGTTGGTGCGAGTCACACTGAGTGCTACAGAATGAATTCGAGTATGAAATTGAACCCCGTCTGACATGGGAGAGAATAGGGTTCCAGAGAGGCTGGAGCTCATACAGGCCACAGAAAAAGTTCCTGCACTTACAGACCAGTGCTGGAGCTGCTGAGCCATGCTTTTTCCCCTATGTTTTGCCCCTCACAAACTCTTCTCCAAAGCAGGCAGCAGGGACAGAGGTCAGCTCCTAAAATGTCGGTACCACTGCTTAATTCAGAATATATGGTAATAGGTCTAAGGATTTCATTCATCACTAAAGGCAGTGTTTAAATAAAATGTCAAAACATACTCAAAGCAGTGGCTTCCAGCCTGTTCAGCAACTTGCCATGCCCTGGGCCTTAACTACCTCTCCTTGCTCAAATGCCTCGTGGTTCCTTCCCTTCTCTAGGCAGCACCCAGGCGCTGCTCTCTGCCTGAAATGTCCTTCACCCTCTCTGTGACCACCCATATCCCACTAGTACTTCAAAACCCCACTTTTTTAGAAGATTCCAACCACCATTTCCCTGATCTCACTACCTGATCATACATTAAACCACTTGATTTGATTCCATTTATCACTTTGTTCTACAAAGTTTTGTATTTCACCTATTTCTATTTCAGGTCTAAATATTTTATTTATACCCTCTCAACATCTTAAGAGTAGGAACCATATTATATCTGTACAGAATTATGTACTCATACTATGCCAGGCTCACAATATTTACTAAGATGTATTCTCCTTTTTCTATTCAGCAAAAGGGCTGACTGTGGGCAGAGGTACAGTGGAGTAATATGTCTAAGGTTTATGGAGGTATGTATCAATAACTATCTTCCTGAAAGTTAACTGCTTTAGTACAGAAAAGCCAGGATGTATGTACCACTTCACGTCCACTATGAATGGCTAAAATTAAAAAGGACAATAACAAGTATTGGTAAGGATGAGGAGAAATTAGAATCCTCATACTGCTGAGGGGATATAAATGGTGCAGCCACTTTGGAAAACAATTTGGTAATTTGTCAAAAAGTTAACCATAGTTACCACATGACCCAGCAACTCCATGCCTTGGTATGTACCCAAGAGAACTGAAAACATATGTCCATGTAAATACTAGCATATGATTGTTCATAGTAACTTCTTACATAATGGCAAAGTGGAAACAATTCAACTGTCCATCATCTGATGAATGGAAGACAAAATGTGGTGTATCTACACAATGGAACATTCTGTCATTAAAAGAAGTACTGATATATGCTACAACATAGATGAACCTTGAAAACATTCTATGTGAAAGCAATCAGACACAAGAGATCATACACTGTATGAGCCCATTTACATGTAATATCCAGAACCAGCAATATAAAGTAGATTAGTGGTTGCCCAGGGTAAGAGAACCAGGGAAGGAAGAGTGATTGCTAATGGATACAGGATTCCTCTGGCGGGGGGGCGGATGGGGGTGGAATGTTCTGAAATTAGATAGCGGAGATGGTTGCACAACCATATAAATACTAAAAGCCACTGAACTGTACACTTCAAAAGAGTAAATTCTATGGTTTGTGAATTATGTCTCAATTTTTTAAAAAGCTTTAAAAAAAAAGCCCAAACAAAAATGCCAGTATATTGCTGTGATCCTCAAACTTTGGAATATACAACAACCACTTGGGGTGCTTATTAAGTTATAATTCCTGGGCCTCCCTGACACTACCACCAAAATTACAGCCCAATAGATTCGATGTGGAACCCAGCAACTACATTTAACAAGCACACTAGGGGATGCCGATGCAAGTTATTAGCCATGAAGCACATCTCTCAGAACACAGGTATAATAAAAATAAACTGCAATTTAGAATAAGAAGAGCAAGAGTCAAATTCTGGTACTGCTCCTTTCTAGTTACATGACCTCAGGCAAGGCACATAACTTTTCTGCTCCTGAGTTTCCTCAGCTAGAAAGTGTAAAAAAGAATGTTTCCCTCCAAAGAGACAGTGCACCTACAGTGTCTAGTAGAATTCATGGCACACAGCTGGTGCTCTGTAAATGCTAGCGAACCTTAACTGAGTGCCGATTGCATTCAGTAAACGCTGTCAAGCGACTACAATATGAAAGGTGCAGTGCAAGGGGTTGTTAATTAGTAGGACAAATTTTAAAAGTAATCCATTAATAGATTTGGCAAAATAGGAAACAGACTTTAAAAACTATAGTTTATAAACTATTTAAACTAGATACTGCTTTTCATGACCCCAGGAAAGTGAATTTGGGAGAATGTAGGGAAAAATAAAAACAATATGTGTTCATGCATTTGATGATTATGAGGAATTTCTGAAAACTACTTAAGTAATAAAACTGATACCTGTAATGTACTGTTATATCATTCCTTCCTTTGTACTTTCTCTTCCCACGCAGAACACAAGCTGAGAATTTGGGACCATGCCTTAAACTCTCTCATATCCTCCTAGTATCTGCCCCAGGAATGGGGCAGATAGAAAATACTCTATAAGAATAAACACTCAGTGAAACAGTGTGGTCTGTTACCTTCAGGTCACGGTGAATAATAGGAGTTTTGCACTGATGGAGGCGGGCAACAGCTTCACAGGTGTCACAAAATATCTGGAGCACTTCATTCTCTGTAAAACCCGTTTGCAGGCGCTGGTTCATCAGGTTGACCACCTGGCCTCCTAAGAGGGGTACAGAGCAAAGGAGAGGTTATAAACATTCAGATTTGTCTCTTACCCGAGAGAATGAACGGCTCTTCACTAAGCAGCAACCTGGACAAAGGTAACAGAGCTGATCACTGGTTAAGCCAGGACTAAAACCCAAATGTCTTGAATTCCCAGCCAGGGATTTCTTTTCTTACAATCCAGAGCTTCCTCTAATGTGTCCAAAACAGTTTCCTTATTTTATAAAGCACACCAGACAAGAGATGCCCTCATTATGTCTTCGAGATTAGTACTAGAACTGACAATATGGTCCTGCTCTTGTTGCCTGGTTATACTGTCCCCGCTGTGTTTGGGATAAGGCCACTGGTTCACCTTGCCATATCTTTTACTAAGAATTCAACTGCACAACGGACCTCAAGAGAAGGAAGAAGACAGTTTTATAGTCTGTACTTTAGGAACAGCCTGGCCTCCCTGGCTTTATTACTTGCTGCCAGGTCTGTAAAAATGCTACCCTATCACAATCTCCAGGACCAAAAGACTAATGGTTTCATTCATGAAATTAGCCAGATCCCCAGATGTTCCTACTGCCTCATCTCTAAACATTTTACTGTCCAAAACGGAATGGGCAGAAGGAAACAAACTGTCAAGTTCAAATTTGATAATATTTTAAAAATCAGGTTAACAGGTTTTATAGTGAAGGTTGAAATTATTGTTTACCATCATTTTGGGATTAGCAACATATTTAGTTTATGGACAGTATCTTAAGGCAAGGAAAATGTTAGTGAAAGTAGGTGACTACAAAATAGTGAAACAATGTTCCAAGCTTGTACGTGGCAGTTGCTTAGGCCAAAAAAACGTCGAACCTTAAAACAATGATTGTATGAAATGCAGTCTGGATTTCCTAAAATAAGTATTGCTTGAAACTCCATGCTTTCAACTAGTTAATTCCACTGTTAAGAGCAGCAGGTTTTGAAGGCAGCCTTACCGGCAATTACAGCTCTCAAGCAAGGGGAGGACAGTCACTTCCATTAGATGAAAAGGATTCTTCTATCCCATTACAGGACAGAGAACAGAACACATGAGTGAGGGAGTGGAGAAGCTTAAGTGTTTCGTTAGTCCCCCTGGAGTTGGGTCTTTATTATGAGCCTTCATCATTTGTTTTAAAGTATCACAATACATGCATTCCCATTCTGACTCATTCCAATTCATACACAAGCACCAAACCTTCCTAAACTTAATAAAAATGAAATTTTGTATTATCCACCACTTTGAACTGTTTGTGCCACTGATCCTTGCCATAATCAGAATAACCAAGAAGTGACAGCAATCTATATGTCTTTTAGCTTTTTAGTTTTCCAGTCTTTAAAACCAGAACAATATACATTAGGATACAGTGCGATAACTGAAACCACCACCATGTCTTTGACAATAAAAATGCTAATGAAAGGAGAGCTTAAAGTATGGTTCATATACTCACCCCTACAGAAGTCCATGAGAATGAGCACTTCCCATACATCACCGCTACTCACATTGTTGATACTAGAATCAATGTAACCCACAATGTTCTTGTGTCCTGACAAGTCCCTCTGGAAAGAAGAGTTGAGATATTATCATTAACAGAGACACAATGAGCCAGTCAGTTTCATTAGCACAGATAACTTAAATACACTGAGACTAAGGAGCAGGGTCAAGAGCAGACTTCCAGTGGTTTCTAAGATTCATGGCCAGATCTTCAATGGCAATTCTAACATCATACTAAAACAGAGCACTCACCTGAACTAAATTCTAGAACTAAATGGACACAGGGTGACTACTTGCTCACTGCATTAGTAACCCATGAAAACAGAAACAAAGACCCACATCTCCAAAAACATGGCAAAAAGGCTAAGAGGAGAGAAAAAGGATGAACTATTTAAATACGTAAATTTTTAATTGCGAAAAGTCAAACTGACATTTTTTTCCTGGTTATAGGGACACCAGTGAATTTGAATTGATTTTAAACTGTTCATACTGTTTTTCTCCTTTTAGGAACTACATGAAAAGAATAACTGCTCTACAAATTTTGAAGGGACTACAAATGCATTTTGCTTGTAATTAAGACTTCCAAGCCAACCAGCTGAGATATAAAGAAGAAGGGTCATGTTTCAAGCTCTCTGGTTGGAACTGTGTATGATCTCTCAGGGCTGCCTGTGGAATTAATTTTGTGTCAGGACCCAGTGAGGCACTAGAAATTGCTGCTCACCATGGTATAGTTATTACCATAGAGGCAATCTGTGTAATGATGATGTTCAAAATCCAAAGTCATAAGTGAGCAAAAAGTGAGCTACCTGGGATTAGGATTTTTGTACAAGGTATTAACTAGTTTAATAAATTATTGAATTTTGTATTAATAAAAAGTAGGAGGGGGAGTGTGGAAAATAGGTGTTCCGTAAGAATTACCATACAAATTTGGCAGTTTAGACCACAGAATGGTAATTATCACCACACTAATATTTCACTGTTTGAAGTAATAAAGTCTCTTTTAATCTGAAATCATATACCAAAACAAGAAGTCATCTCATAATATCAAATGAACACAACTAAGCCCTGAGTATCAAAGTTAGAACTCATTAGAACTTTCCTCTGAGTGAAAGATTAAGAATGACTATTGCTTTGGAAGGTAGACCAATGGTGGAAATGTGACCTGGAATGGGGAAGACACTGAAGGTCTATGCAGGAACAGTTTCAGAGAAAGAATGGAATGGAGGTGAGAATGGAACTGGATGTGCAGAGAATGGGAATTGAATACGTAGAGCCAGTGACTATAGGTTATTCTTTCAGAACATTTTGTGCTCAACAGAGCAGTATTGAGGAAAAGAATTTTTATGATGGGAGAGAATGGAGCAATGGAGGAGGAAGGAGCCAGGAGAAGACAGCTTTAAGGTTGCAATAATTGATGGAGCAAAGCTCCAGAGGTAGAAGAAGTAGGGATTCAGAGTACTGTTACAGGGACTGGTTTCAGAAAGGCATTTCTACTTCTGGCCAAGATGGAGGCATAGGTAGATACACTTTGCCTCCTCACACAACCAAAAGAAGGACAACATATTTAAAAACAAAAAATTACCAGAACTGCCAGAAAATCAAACTGTATGGAAGTCCAACAACCAAGGAGCTAAAGAAGAAACATTCATCCAAACTGGCAGGAGGGGCGGAGACGGGCAGCCAGGGTGGAGAGGACATGCAGCAAGGCAGTGGCGGAGGACCAGGCAGTCCCACATTTGCGTGCAGATAAACCAGGAGGAACTGCTGGGGAGCGAGACAGACTACACAATCCAGGGTTCCAGTGCGGGGAAAGAAAGACTCAAAACCTCTCGCTGTAAAAGCCTGTAGAGGATGCGGCAGTGGGAGAAACTCACAGCCTCGCAGGAGAGTTCGTTGGAGGATCCTAGAACATACACAAACCTACTCACCTGGGAATCAGCACTAGAAGGGCCCAATTTGCTTTTGGGGAGTGGGATAAGTGACTGAAAGCCAGTGGAGAGCCAAGCAAGAAGCACTGTTCCCTCTATGACCCCTCCCCCTCCTACAGCATCACAACTCAGCGACCTGGGTTGACTTACCCTGATGAATACCTAAGGCTCTGCCCCTTCCAACATAACATGTGTGCTGAGACAAAGAAATATGGCCCAAATGAAAGAACAGATCAGAGCTCCAAAAATAGAACTAAGCGATGAACGGATAGCCACCCTATCAGATGCACAGGTCAAAACACTGGTAATCAGGATGTTCACAGAAATGGTTGAGTATGGTTGCAAAATGGAGGAAAAAAAGGAAGGCTATGCAAAGTGAAATGAAGAAAAATAGACAGGAAACCAACAGTGAAGGGAAGGAAACCAGGACTCGAATCAACTATTGGGAGCAGAAGGAAGAGATAAACATTTGACCAGAGCAGAATGAAGAAATAGGAATTCAAAGAAATGAGGAGAGGCTTAGGAACCTCTGGGACAACTTTAAATGTCCCAACATCCAAATCATAGGGGTGTCAGAAGGAGAAGAGGAAGAGCAAGAAATTGAAAACTTATTTGAAAAAATAATGCAGGAGCACTCCCCAGTCTGGAGAAGGAAACAGACTTCCAGGAGATCCAGGAAGCTCAGAGAGTCCCAAAAAAGTTGGACCCAAGGAAGCACACACCAAGGGACATCAAAAGATAAGGAGATTAAAGATAAGGAGATAAGATTAAAGGTAAGGAGAGAATCTTAAAAGCAGCAAGAGAAAAGGAGAGTTACCTACAAAGGACTTTCCATAAGACTATCAGCTGATTTCTCAAAAGAAAGCTTGCAGGCAAGAAGGGGCTGGCAAGAAGTATTCAAAATCATAAAAGAAGTATCCAAATTGTTGGATGCAGGGAAGGACCTACATCCAAAGCTATCATTTATAATGGAAGGGCAGATAAAGCGCTTCCCAGATAAGGTAAAGTTGAAGGAGTTCATCTTCACCAAGCCCTTGTTATAAGAAATGTTAAAGGGACTTATCTAAGAAATAGAAGATCAAAAACTATGAACAATAAAATGACAACAAACTCATAACTATCAACACCTGAACCTAAAAAACAAAAACGAAACTAAGCAAACAATTAGAATAGGAACAGAATCACAGAAATGGAGATCAGAGGGGAAGAAGAGTGGGGAGAATGGCAGAGAAGGTACAGGGAATAAGAAGCATAAATGGTAGGTACAAAATAGACAGAGAGAGGTTAAGAATAGTATAGGAAATGGAGAAGCCAAAGAACTTATATGTACACCCATGGATATGAACTAAGGCACGGGGAATTCCTGTGGGAGTGGAGGTGCAGGGCGGAGAAGAATAAAGAGGAGAAGAAATGGGACAACTGTAATAGCATAATCAGTAAAATATATATTAAAAAAATGGTGCTAGGACAACTGGATATCAGCATGCAAAGGAATGATGCTAGAGCCCTATCTCACAACATATACAAAAATAAACTCAAAATTTACCAAAGACCTAAAACCTTCTCAAAGGAAACATATATGCAAATCTTCATGATATTGAATGCTGAACACCATTAATCATTAGGAAAATGCAAATAAAAACCATAATGACATATGACTTCACAACTACTAGAATGGATATAATAAAAAAGTCAACAAGGACATGAAGATTGTAAAACAGTTTGACATTTTCTCAAAAAGTAGAGTTGCTGCCCTGGCCAGTGTGGCTCAGCTGGTTGGAGCACCAACTCATAAACCAAAAGATCATGGGTTCAATTCCTGGTCACGGCACATGCAAAAGGCAACTGATAGATGTTTCTCTCCCTCTCTCTTTCTCCTCTCTGTAAGATAAACAAGCATGTCCTCAGGGGAGGATTAAAAAAAAAAAGTAGACTTGCTACATGACCTAGCAATTTAAACCCTATGTATATATCCAAGAGAAATGAAGCATTATGTTCACAAAAACCTGTACACAAACGTCCATAGCAACATTAGTCATAATAACCAAAAAGTGGAAGTAACCCAAATATCCATCAAGATAAGCAAAATGTGGTATATCCATACAAGAGAATCTTATACAGCCATGAAAATTAATAAAGTACTGATGATACTACAACATGGATAAATCCTGAAAACATGATAATCAAAAGAAGTCAGACCAAAGAAGACACATATTGTATGAGCCCACTGATAAGAAATGTCCAGAAGAGGCAACAGAAGGTAGGTCAATGGCTGCCCAGAACTGGGGCAAGGAGGAATGAAGAGTGACTTCTAATGGGTATGGGGTTTCCTTTTGGAGTGATTAAAAAGATATTCTGGAAGTAGATAAATGGTGACAGGTAAATGATCTTGTGAATATACTAAAAATCAATTATATTTAAGAGTGTTAATTTTATCTAAATTTACAAAGCAAAGCAAAATAACAAGCTGGGGGAAATAATAAAAACAAACACATAAGGGGGAAAAAAGAAAAACAAGATTCTTTGAATAACACTCATCTGGAGCATCCAGGCAGCCCATATCGAATCCCTGCTAGAGCCTTCTGACAAGCAGTTTTCTTAGGATAATGTTATTTCCTCGGGCCATCGGCCCATCTGCAGACAGCCCTCACTGTTGATCAGTTCTTCCTTACATCCAGCTGGAAACTTCTACTTCCTGATTATAGATTGTCCTCTTCAGAACAAAAAGAACCAGTCAACTATTTTTTTGCTTTCTAAACAACTGAAATATTATTGAGACTGTAAGTTTTTTTTTCTCTCAGCTAAACATACTCGCTTTGTTTGACATGGTTTTTAGTCAAATCACCATTTTGGCTGCTCCCATGTTTAAACGCTTTGCTTTGTCTATACCCTTTCTATAAGGATGGTCCCAGGAATTGAACGATATACTCCAGGCCTGGTCTGACTCATGCAGAGTAGACCAGCACTATCACCTTCTATTAATTCTATTAATGTAACTCAAATTACATTCTTTTTTCTTTTGGTGGCCATATCTTACTATACATTCATACTGAGTTAATTGACCACTAAGATACTTAAGTTTTTTCCCACTCATGCTGTTTTCAATATTTGTCTTCTCAGAACTGTGCTTATAAATCTGATTAAATTAAAATAAAAATCCAAGTATCGGACCATATACCTTGTTATTTCATCTCATTAAAATTAGTCCATTGCTCCAGTTTAAAGGATGATTTTGGATCCAATTCTATCACCCAACGTATAGGGTGCAGCACAAATAATGCCCCTTTTTTATTACAAAATCATAAACATGTAATTCTGTAACATAACAATATCACACTCAAGCACACCATTAAACATTTCAGGTGAAATGTTCAAATTAAAACTCCAACTTATTACACCCATATTATTACCCTACCAACCACACTCAAGCACGCCTTACTTCAGCTGGCCCCTGTATTTGCTATATCTTTCAATTTTATATTAGGTACCTAACTGATAAGCATGTCTTCTGTTTCTTTAACCAAGTTATTCATTCAATGTAAAACAACATAAAGCTAATGGTAAGCTGCAATGCTTTTTTCTTAGAAAGTTTCCTCCAGATTAATATGAAACCATTACAAACAGTAGCAATTCATCTAGCATCCAACCTATATTCTATCTTGCTCACAGATCTCTGGTGAGTGTCCTTACCCAAACCACACAATCCACAGAACTGGATCTACTGCACTCCCCTGTGCTCCCTGTCCAGAGACCCCCTCCCCAAAGGAAGATATGATGGATGTTGATATGACACGGTTTGTCTTTCTTCAACCTGAAGGTAATTTGGATCCCTGCTTATTCACCCAAATGACTATACAACAGCTAAAAATGTAACTTCTACAAATAGATAATATATTAACACTCAAAGAGCAAAAAACAGTAGACAATTATTTTCTACTAGAGTCCTTATTCCCTGTAGGGATCCCTCTCTCTTTCTCTTATTCTTTCAGTGTTTATTTTTTTTCCAGGCAAAGTCACACAATATGAATTACGTACATGTACACAATTCTTACAATCTCTGAGAGACGTAGGGCTGGGTTACGGCCTCTATTTGACAAAAAATCTGAGTCTAGGGGGATTAAAACATCACACAAGACCTTGACTATAAAGGGCGGACAATTTTTAAAATAATTTATTTTTAATTTTATTTATTGATTTTAGAGAGAGAGCAAGCAAGGAGGAGGGAGAGAGAAACATCAATTTGTTGTTCCACTTATTTATACATTGATTGGTTGCTTCCTGCATGTGTTCTCACTGGATGGAGATCGAACCTGCAACCTTGGCATATCAGGATGATGCTCTAACCAACTGAGCTACCTGGCCAGGGTGGCAGGAAACTTTTTTAAAATGTAAGTTGAATACCTGTATTTATCCTTGCTTCATTCTAAAGCCTTAAAAAATGATGTAAAGTATTTGCTTGTTAAAAGGCATAAACTAAAGACTTCTACTTCTGGGAAAATAAAGCAGATATACTTTACTCCTCCTGCTACTAAGTATAACTAAACACTTTGGACATTATATACAAAACAAATGTAATAAGAAGAATGTAAAATATGGGTAAAAGAAGGCGGACTGGCTAGGAATTTTGGGACCCAAGGAATGATATGGTACTGAGTTGCCTGCGTTTTGTTTTGTTTTGTTTTTGCTTCATATCCAGACTGAAAACTAATGAAGCTAGCAAGCTGAAAACACCAATAGGCACAGACAAAAAAAGCCCCAATGAAAATTTGGTCTCTCTAGCCAAACTCAGGAAAAGTGGCAACCTAGTAAGACAGGAATTTGTATATACTAACTCTTCCACTCCAGCCAAAACCACAGAAAAAACTGGAGCTTCTCCCCCAGCCATGCCAGCAAAGGCCACGTGGGGAGCCTAGACTTCCATCCTTGTGAGGTTACAACATATCACCCCCACCCACCCACCAAAGTTGGTAGTGTTACAGAAGGCTGAGCAGGGAGTCAGGACCTTCCTCTCTGCAGGAGATAAGGAAGTGCTCTTCAATCTCTCACTGGAATGGTGCAGAGGCCGCCAAGTGGAGAGTCAGGACTTTCACCACCACCAAGCTGAAACAAGGCCAACTCCCAAAAAGGCCACATGAAGAGCAATAGCCAGGTACTCCTACCTTTCCAACCAGGAAGTATCTGTGGAAGCCAACTGGGGAACTTGAACTTCCACCCAGAGACCCAGTGGGAAATCTGAACTTCTATCCCCATTTAGTAGTAACAGGAAACAACCCCTTAACCCCCATCAATCTCCTGCCAGAGCAGAAACCAGTTAAAACAGAAGTTTATCAAAGAACTAGGAAGATCTCAAATTAAATGGAAAAAAAAAATCAATAGATGCCAATACTGAGATGACAGAGATGATAGAATTATCAAGCTACAATTTTAAAGCAGTCATGGAAAAATGCTTGAACCAGCAACAAATATGTTTGAAACAAATAGAAAGCCTCAGCAAAGAAATAGGAAGTTTCATAAAAACTACTGAAAACCTAAAGAAGAACCAAATGGAAATTTTAGAACTGAAAAAGCAAAAAGCTTGGTGGATAGGGTCAACAACAGTATGAAAGGGTCAGTGGAAAGAGTCAGAAAACTGAAATATAAAACAATAGGAATTATCCACTATAAACAAAGAAAGCAAACACATTAAAAAAAAAAGAACAAAACAAATATGCCTGAGTCCATACTGATATAAGTAAATAAATGAGAAGAAACAAAATGTCTTTTGCAGAATTCTAAATGATCTATGTAGAAACACCACCTTCAAGAAGGGGAAATATAAATCCCCTTCTTGAAGGGGAGTAAATTGTGGTGCCTATAATGACTTTCTTAAAAAAGAAGAAGAAGAAGGGAGGGGGGAGTAATTTAGTAGTGGCGAAACCTGACAAACATTACCTCAGCCAGGTGATCAAAGTCAGTATAAACACAGAAAATCATAATTATGATATGTACCCATATGATGTGATAAAAATAGCACTTCAGCTCTGTTGTTTTCCTCCAAAATGATAACCCCAGTCTAATCATGAGAAAAAAATTAGATGAATTTGAATAGAAGGCATCCTACAAAATACCTGAGCAGTACACCCCCAAACTGATGGTTACCAAAAACAAGGAAAGTCTGAGACACTGTCACAACTAAGAAGAGCCAAAGGAAACAAGAATTAACTGTAATGTGGCATTATGGATGGGAAAAGAAAAAAAAATGTTACATAAAAACAAAGAAAATATGAATAAACTATGGACATCAGTTAATGGTAATGTAACAAAACTGTTTCACTAAATTGTGGTGAATGTACCATACTAACATAAGATGTTCTTAGGGGAAATTGGGTGTGGGGCATATGGAACTCTCTGTATTATCATATCAACCTTTCTCTAAATCTAAAATTTCTAAAGGACAAAATCTATTAAAAAAACAACAACAAAGAACAGAGCCTCAGGGGACTGCATGACTGTAACAACAGAACTAATATTCATGTGATCAGAGTTTCCAGAGAGAAAACAGAAAGGCAGAGGGACTGGAAAAATACCTAAAGATATAGTAATTGAAAACTCTCCAAATTTGGCAGGTAAACATAAATCTACAAACTCAAGCAGCTGAAATAATCCCAAACATGATAAACCCACAGAATCTACACCAAGATACATCATAGCAAACTTCTGAAAATAAAGACAAGTGAAAATACAAAAAGCAGTCAGAGGAAAATGATATATTACTAATATGAGACCAAACAATTTGAAAAACAGTCAGTATCTCATCAGAACCAGATGCCAGAAGGAAGTGGCACATTTTTAAGTCTTGAAAGAAGAGAACTGTTGATCTAGAATCCTATGCTCAGCAAAAATATCCTTTAGGAATGAAGGGGAAATCAAGATATTCTCAGATGAAAGGAAACTAATTAAACTTATGACCAGCAGACCTACCCTAAAACAATGGCTGAAGAAAGTTCTCTAAACAAAAAAGAAATAATAGTAGAAGGAAATCTTGACACACCAGGAAGGACAAACACAGTAAGAAAAAATATGGATAAATACAACACTAATGTGGCCCTAAATATGTGTAGAAGAAATATTTAAGATAAATATATTATAAATGGGGAAGTTAAAGGAGGAACTGATGGGTAAGACTTCTATACTTCACTTGATTTGGTAAAATAACACCACCAATAAATTATAGACATTGTATGTATTATATTAACTAGAATAACTACTTAAAAGCTATACAAAGAAGTAGGCTGCAAGCAGATGACAAGATGCTCAATATTACTAAGAATCAGGGAAATGAAAATCAGAATCACTATGAGATAGCACCTCATTCTTGTGAGGATGTCCACTGTTGGGGAAAAAAACAGAAAATAACTGTTGGAGAGGATGTAGAGATATTGGAACATTTGTGCATTATTGACAGTAATGTAAAATGGTATAGAACGTATGGAAAACAGTATGGAGATTCCTCAAAAATTACATTATCTAGCAATTCCACTATTTGTATATATCCAAAATAATTAAAAACAGGATCTCAAAGACATATTTACACACCCATGTTCACTGCAACATTATTCACAATAGCCAATGTCCAATGACGGATAATGGCTAAAGAAAACGTGGTATATACATACAATGGAATATGACTCAACTTTAAAAAAAGTCATGTCATGTTCAACAACATAGGTGAACCCTAAAGATATTATAATAAGTGAATAGAAGGACAAATACTGTATGATTCCACTTATATGAGGTAAATAGAATAGCCAAACTCAAAGAAGCAGAGAGTAGAACGATGGTTGCCAGGAGCTAAAGGAGGGAAAATGGGGAGTTGCCATTCAGCAGATATAAAGTTTATAAAGATATAAAGATAATAAAGAATAACTATTCTAGATGGATAAATTCTAGAGATCTGCTATATAACACTGTACCTATAGTTAAAAATACTGTACACTTAAAAATGGTTAAGATGGTAAATTTTAAGTTATGAATTTTTGACTACAATAAAATTATTATTAAAAGAGTAAAATTAAAAAAACAAATTTTAAATTTTAACTTAAGAAACATAAAAAGAAATCTTAAAAATTGAAATAATTGCTTAGTTGAAAATCTATTAAACATCCAAATAAGTTGAAATCTATGTCCACACTAAAGCCTGCACACAGATGTTTATAGCTGCTTTATTGTAACTGTAAAAACTTGGAAGCAACTAAGATATCCTTCACTAGATGAATGCATAAATAAACTGTAATACATCTATACAAAAAAATATTATTCTGCTCTAAAAAGAAATGAACTATCAAGCCATGAAAAGACACAGAAAACTTTAAATGCATATTATTAAGTGAAAGAAGCCAATCTGACAAGGCTACATACTGAATTGTACTTAATAATTTCAACTATACGTTCTGAGAAAGGCAAAACCTATCAAGGCAGTGCAAAAAAAAAAAAAAAAAGGAAATCAGTGGTTGCCAGGGGTTGGTGGGAGGGAAGGATGAACGGGAACAGCCCAGGGGATGTTTAGGGCATTAGAAACGATTCCTTATAATACTACAAGGGTAGATATATGTCATTATACATCTGTCAAAACCCACAGAATGTACAGTACCAAAGTGAACCCTAATGTAAATTAAGGACTCCAGGTGATAATGATGCATCAATATAGCTTCACTGATTTTGACAAATGTATCACTCTGGTGCTGATGTTGATAGTAGGACAGGCTAGGCATGTGGGGGATATGGGGTACATGGGGACTCTCAATACTTTCCATTCAATTTGCTGAGAACCTAAAACTGCTCTAAAAAAATAAAATCTACTTTTAAAAAAATACAAAGAGATACATTCAAAAACACTACAGATAAATCCAAATGGAATTTTAAAAAAAGTTCAAATAACCACAAGAAGACAGAAAATGAAAAGCAGAGAGAACAAAAAGAAAAAAACTAAAATAGAAGATTTAAGGGCTAACTTATTGGGACTAACACATAACTACATTAAATGTAAATGGTCTAAATACACAATTATAACACAGGCATTGGCAGAGTAGATTTAAAAATGCAATCCATCTATTTGCTGACTATAAGAACTCACTAAAAAATAAGACAATAAAGGCAGGTTGAAAGTATTACAAAAGGATCAAAAAATATATACCATGCAAACTTGAATCCCAATAAAAAAAGGAGTAGCTTTATTAATATAGACTTCAGAATAAAGAACAGTACCACAGGCAGAGAAGAACACTATAATGATAAAAGAGTCAATCTATTAAGAACACATAACAATCCAAAATGTATATGCACTAAACAACAGCATTGCACAACATGTGAAGCAGAAACTGACATAACTGAAAGAGACAAATTGCAATTATATTTGGAGATTTCAACAACTCCTCTCAACAAGTGACAGAACAACTAGACAAAAATCAGCAAGGCTATAGAAGAATATAAGACCATGAGCTGACAGGATCTAATCAACATTTATTAAATACTTCACCTAACAACAGAATACACCTTCTTTTAAACTGCCCACAAAACATATATCAAGAGAGGACACATCCTGTCATAAAACAAACTTCAATTACTTTAAAAGAAGTGAAATCATATAAAGTGTGCTCTCCAACCACGATGGAATCAAACTAGATATCAATAACTAAAAAAATTTCCAAATAACCAGAAACTAAAAAATATACTTTCAGGTAATCCATGAGTCAGTAGGAAGTCTCAAGGGAAATAAAAAATAAATTATAACGGAATGAAAAATAAAATACACATATCAAAATAAAGCAGTGCTGAAAGGGAAATTTATAGTATTAAATGTATATAATAAAAAATAGGAAAAGTCTCAAATCAATAATCAAAATTTCCATCTTAAGTACCTAGGAAAAGAAGAGCAAAATAAACCAATGGAAGCATAAAGAAATAAGTATAATAATAACCATCAATGGAATTGAACATGGAAAAGTAGAGAAAAATCAATGAAACAAACTGATGGTTGCTGAAAACACTCATAGAATTGGCAAACTTCTGACAAAGAAAAAAGAGAGAATATAGAAATTAACAATATCAGGGATAAAACAGGGGCTATACCACAAACCCTGCATGGATCAAAGGATAATAAGAGAATTGTTATTATAGAATTACTAACAACTAACTCAACATGCATATATATGACAACTTAAAGAAATGGACACAATTCCTCAAAAAGACAAACTATCACAATTTACCCAATATGAAACAGATAATCTGAGGAAACTAAATTTAATAACTCCCCCCCAAAAAATCCTGCAGCCCAGATGGTTTCACTGGAGAATTCCACCAAATGCTTAAAGAATGAATACCTATTCTACAAAATCTGTTCCAGATTAGAAATAAAGAGGAAACACTTCCCAATCTATGTTACAAAGTCAGAATTACCCCGATAACAAAATCAGAAAAATAGTAAATATAAATATTTAAATATATATTTAGTAAATATAGTAAAAATAGTAAATATATATCTAGAGAGTGAGAGAGAGAGAACGAGAACATTATCCTTCATGAATATCAATGCAAAAATCCATACCAAAACACTAGCATATAGAATTCAACAATATATAAATATAATTATAGACCATGACCATGTGGAAATTTTTGCTGAGATGCAAGGCTGGTTCAATATTTGAAAGTTAATCAGTATAATCTATCATGATTAAGGCTAAAAAAGAAAAAAATCACATGATCATATCAATCAATGCAGGAAAATGAGAAAGTCAAAGAAGATGAGTCAATAAATCTAACAACAAGAGAGACAAAGGAGAGGGGTCTAAACCATAAGTGGGGATCTCCAGCCTACAGCACCAGAGCCCAAAAAGTACACAAATAACAACTAGCTGCGAAAGGTGGCAGGGTTGCTCTCTGCCAGAGACAGGCGGTTGGTGCCACAAAGAGCCTTTTAAAGGACGAATGCATACATTTTTATTTGCAGCCACTTACCCTGGTCTCTGGCAAAGGCAGGGGCAGAGTGGGCTAGAGACACCTGAGGAGAGACTGCAGAAGGAGGCTTTGGGGAGAAAAATGAGAGAGTAGCCTGCAGGATCCCAGTGCTGATTCCTCCCCCATATGGCAACAGCCATCTGGCTCAGGCAGACCAATCCCCTGAGAGGCAGGAGTGTGAGAGGACCTAATAACTCTGCCCCCAGAAAGGACTCTGCTCTACCCTGTGGTGTCTAAGCCTGATTGCTGAGTGCAGAGTGATTAGATTAACAACTGAAGGAGATAGCCACCGACAGTAGATTCCTGGAAGTCTTGGAACAGACTGTCTAAGGACAGATGGGGTCAACATCTGACATCATCAGAGGCAGATCCAGAAAGAAAAAACAGCAGTCTCCTACCATAGAAGTTCACACCACAAAGTCAGCAAATCAAGACACATCAATTTAAGAAGCAGAAGCAAAAAAGAAGAGTCTCACAAATAATGAGTAGACAAAGAAACACCCCCTCGCCCCCATCAATGGAGGAATCCCCAGAAAGAGTACTAAATGAAACAGAGGTAAGTAAACTATCAGATACTAAGTTCAAAACAGCAGTTCTAAGGAAGTTCAATGAGCTCAGTGAGCTCAGAGACAATTACAAAAAACTATAGGGAAACTATGAGGAACTTACTGCAAACTATATCAGCATGACAAAGGGCATAGAAACTATCAATAAGAGACAAGAGGAAATGAAGGATACAATTTCTGAACTGAAGAATACAGTAGAAGGAATCAAAGCAGGCTAGATGAAGCAGAGGATTGAAATGGTGAGCTGGATGATAAGGTAGAAAAAAGCTCCCAGAAAGAGCAAGAAAATGAAAGAAGATTCAAAAAGAATGAAGACACATTTAGGGAAGTGCAGGACAACCTGAAACATAATAGTATCTGTATCATAGGGATACCAGAAGGAGAAGAATAGGAGCAAGAGAAGCAAGGGATAGAGAACCTGTTTGAAAAAGTAATGATGGAAAACTACCCTAATTGGAGGAGAGAAAAAGGCACACAAGTCCAGGATGCAGAGGGTCCCATTCAAGAGGAACCCAATGAGACCCACTCCAAGACACATCACAACTGAAAGGGCAAATATCAAACACAAACAGAGAATTCTAAAGGCAGCAAAGGAGGAATAGGTAGTACCATACAAGGGGGCCCCCATACAGCTAGCAGCTGACTTCTCAACAGAAACACTATAAGCCAGAAGGGAATGGCAAGAAATATTACAAGTCATAAAAAGCAAAGGCCTGCAACCAAGACTGCTCTACCCAGCAAGGCTATCAATTAAAATGGAAAGCGAAAGAAGTAGTTTCCCAGACAAAAGAAGGCTAAAAGAATACGCCTCCACCAAGCCAGCATTGCAAGATATGCTAAAGGGACTGCTTTAAGAAGATGAAGAAAAAGAGTCTATGAATATCCAATTCCTTCCACAGTCACCAATATTTGATATTACCAAGCATTTTTAATACTTACTAATCTGACTGTGACAATGATGTGTTATTTTAGTTGTTACTTTATTATTTGTTGAAACTAAACCTGTTTTTGTATATTTCTTGCCTGTTTCTATTATTTTCAAGAAGCTTTAAATGACTTTTTGGTATTCTTTATCCATTTTTTGATTAACTGTTTATAGAATTTTTTCCCTAAAAAACCCCCAAAAATTATTAACCCTTTTTTAGATGTGCTGCAAATACTTTCTTATTTTATTACTTGTCCTTTCACTTTTTTATATGTATATTACTATATAGTCTTAAATGTTTAATATAGTCATATTGTCAATATTTTACTTTATAGCTTCTGGGAGTGAATATGTTACTTCAGGGTAAGAAAAATATTAGTTTGTATTTTCTCCTAAAACTCCTTAGATTTTACATATTGATTTTTAACTCACCTGAAAATTTTTGTACAAAGTGTAAAATAGGGATCTATATTTGTTTTATTTCAAATAATAGTGGTCCATGCACCTTATTTGTTGAATAAGCCTTATTTTCCCCACTGATTTGAAATATCAATTTAATCATATATTATATTGTTAGACAGATATATACATTTGTTTCTAGAATGCTCATTTTATTTCACTGATCTACTTGATTATTTCTGTGCTGGTGTCATGTTGTTTTATTTGCTGAGACTTTATAATGGATTTAAATTTTTTAATATTTTATAATGGATTTTCACATTTAAAAAATAAACAAAATCAATCTGCATTAAAAAAAAAGAAGAAAGAAGGAACACCTACCTTTTGCGACAACATGGATGGAACTGGAGAATATTATGCTAAGTGAAATAAGCCAGTTGGTGAAAGACCAATACCATATGATCTCACCTATAAGTGGAATCTAGTCAACAAAATAAACTAAAGAACAAAATAAACCACAGGCATGGAAACATGGAGCAGACTGAAAGGGACCAGAGAGGATGGGGAAGGAGGACAATGGTGGAAAGAAGGGGAAAGGACTACACAAAGAACATGTATGAATGACCCATGGACATGGACAACAGTGTGGGAATTGACTGTGGGAGCGGGGCGGGAGCGGGTGGGGAATGGGTGGAGGAGGGCAAAGAGGGAAAAATTGAGAGAACTGTAATAGAACAAACATGATTTTGAGGAGAGGAAAAAAAAAGAGGCAAAGGGAATGCCTAGGAAATTCCTATATAACACTATAAATTTGGCCTAGAGAGCAACCAATCCAGAATCCATCAAGTCAGAAGACACAGAGATCTCTTGAAGAAGATAAAATAAACAGAATAATAAATGTGTTTAAAGGTACTAAAATAATGACAAAAACAGGAAGAGTTTTGGATTAAATTGCTGCAAAGTATGCAAAAAACTAAGGCCAAAAATCCCCCCAAGACACTAGACAATTATTAATTCCAGGGAAAAGAGTTATACAGGAAAGGAATAGTAATTACAGTCCACTAGGAAATTCAGCAAAATAAAACGAATAAAACTAAGACTAATACAACTAATATACTGCTAAAACTTTCTGCTATTTTGAAAGAATAAAAGATGAGAATAGTTCAAGTATTTGGGGAAAAGGACATGCAAAGGATGAAAGAGCAAAATTTTTGCTCTCCATAGTATGTAATGCCTAAAATGGAAAAAAAAATTCAAGAATTAGCAGTATCAGCATGTTAGTTAGAAATATATCAAATGACTCAACTAAAAGGGGTTTCCTTGGAACCTTGAAATGGCATAGGAAAAAGTCCTTGTGGGTATTGCTTGATGTTTCTTGTAACGAGTTTAGTTCACCTATTTGAATATTTAAGTTATCAAAAAAAATTTTTTTAATTAAAAACAGAACTCTCACAGCTAATACATGGCTGGACCAGTACTTGAACCCACATAATTTTTTTTAATCCTCACCTGAGGACATGTTTATTGGTTTGAGAGGAGAGAGAGAGAGAGAGAGAGAGACATCGATGTGAGAGAAACATTCATCAGTTGCCTCCCTTCCTCGCCCTGACCAGAGATCAAACCTGCAACCTAGGAATGTGCCCAGACCACGGATTGAATCCACAACCTTTTGGTGTACGGGACAATGCTCCAACCAGCTGAGCCACTCCGCCAGGGTAAAGCCCCATAATTTAATTACAGATCAGGTCCATTAATTTGTGAGCTCCTAAGAGGCCAGTGTCTTCTTAGTACCTCTATTCCAATGCCTGCCTAGCTCGAAGTAAGCCCTCAAACGAGTGTATGAATGAATGGGAGAAAGTTCAAGGATGGAATTACTTTCCTAACAACAGAAAATGAATGAGAAGGGCATTCCAAGCAGAGGAAATAACAGAAGCAAAGATAGGAAATGGAGTGTAAGAACTGAGCAAGAAAGGGGCCAAGTGGAAGAAGGAGGAATAAGAAGCATCCAGAAAACCCACAGGGAAATACAATGAGGATGGTCTTTTGGAACTGTTGGCAGGGGAGTGGGAGAACACTGGTGCCTTGTGGACAGATTCACGTGACCCCAAGTGTATGTATATCAGCCTTAGGGACTTTTTTGTTTGCAATGATGACAGCAACACTTATTGATAAACAGTTCCTTCCCAAACAGCTCCAGCTTTCTGGAATCCAAAGTAGTACCAGACTCTAAAATTCTGAGTTCTTTCAGTAGCTCAACTACAGTACAACTAGTTACTCTACACAGCCACAGAAAGGGCAAACCCACAGAGGATAGGCAGGGGCAAGCAAAGCCTGGTAGAATACCTACAATGCCACCCTCATCCATTTTTTGGACCTCTTCGCAAATGCATTGAAATACAGAGCATAAATCAATCATCATCTCTTGATGAACCTATGCATCTACTATTACCATTACTCATACGTTCATTTCATCCAAAGTTTATTAAGTATTTACTCTACCTCAAGCAGTGTACTGGAATATAAAGTTTCTAAATTTAAAGAACTTACTTCTTGATAGCAGAATTATTTATAACATAACAAGATAAACAATATAACTGGCATTAACAAAAGTACTGTGGAAACATGATGGATTAAAAAACTATTTAAAATTTTTTATGTATAATGTTAAACAAAGGTGAAAGTAAGAGGCAACTCCAACAAACATACATACACCCACACTTTGCCTTGATCATAATCAATTCATTGCCAACCTTGTTTCTCTTCTAAATCCCCTCATTAACTTTAAGACATTATATGATTTGATGCATAAATACTTCATCATAATACCTCTAACAGATAGGGACATTTTCTTTAAACATTATAAATATATATCTTGAAAACTGAGTAAGTTTTTAAGATGTATGATATAATTAACATGTAATAAAATGTACAGATCTTAAGATGTTCAACTGAGTTCTGACAATTGTGTAACCACTATCCAAAACAAGATATAAAACATTTCTATGGCCCAGAAAGTTCCCACGGGTCCTTTTCTAATCAATTTCCTACAGCCAGATAACCACTTTTTGATTTTAATTATCAAAGATCATTTTTTGCATGTTCTTAGACTTTTGCAAATGACATCATAGAGTAAGAAGTTTCTAAACCAATAAAAGGGAAGAGCATTCCAGGTAGAAAGAAATACATGTACCATATAAAATTGTGTGGAAAGATATGCTCACAGAATGTTGAAGGGCTCAAGAGAGTTGAAAACTGGCATTGGTAACCAATAGAAGACCAGACTAGAAGAAGAAGCTTGTTGGCAAGCTAGGGTTTCCATATTAAATTCCACAGTTAATTCTGGGAATCATGTTGTGAAATAAACTTTCTCAATGCCCAAAACTATTTTTCTGACCTAAAAATACATCCGTTCTCTCAATAAGCTCCTTTCTCTTTAACCCTCCAACTGAGGGTGAGCAAAGCAAGAGCAGCATCCTAGGGCCCAACGCAGTTCACTCACATCCGGTGCAGAGGCCACCTCAGGAAAGGGAACAAGCCACTGTTGTCTCTCTTACAAGAGGGCACAGTCTCCCTGCCCCCCACCCTTTTTAAATAAGCAGTCTCAAGTCTGAGAAGCAGCCTTACCATTATCTGGATTTCTCTCTTGCACACCTGGAGATCGTGCTCATTGTTGACAAACATGCGTTTCAAGGCACATTTCATTCCATTGCTTGTCCTCACCAGAAACACGATAGCAAATCCACCTGTGAGAGAAACATATAAGCTCTTCTGAGTCATGGTCAAAGAGTCAGGTAGATGACTGTGCTAACTCTCGTCACTGTTGATGGTGTTGAGGCCACTGTCAGGTCTTAGGCCCAGCCTGGTTTAGAAGGCGTTCTTAGATTCCTAGGACTCATAGGTATTATTTATGCAATTGGGTGGCAGAAACCAGAGAAATTGTTCCTAAATACCAATCCCAGGAAAAAGGAACAACAGTAATTATCTTCCAAAGAACCTACAAAGAAACAGTTGAACAAATAGATGACAGGAAAAAGCTAATTACATTCCAACTATTGTCCTAGGCACTTTGAGATCCCACTTAATTCTAACTACAATCCTGTGAGGCTCAGTGTTACTTTTCCCTTTAAGGCAGTAATTACTAGCTGAGGTGTTCTTTAATACTTTGAATTTGTCACACCTTAGTGTTCTACAAATCCTTAGAACTCCTAACCTTGACTTCACTCCCCAAACACTGTATTAGGTGTTTGGTGAGATTGTTAATAGGGGTTATAGTTAGATAAGTGCTGCAAAGCTGTCAAAGTTGAAAGCCTTGGGATAAGCAGCACCGATACTGGACACTTAGTCCATCTGCCTGCTTGTGTAACTTCATAATTTACCTTGAATTATCCTCTACATTGAGCCTGCATAGCAAAAAGTAAAAATAAAAGTCACCGGGTTATGTTTTGCACAGAGGTGATCACTAACTGGATGAAGGTGAATGCAGAGAGGAGTCATCGGTAAGGGAACTTGAACTGAGGTTATGGCATTAGAGTGAGGCTAGCAGCCATATGCAAAATTGATATAGAGCAATAAGCAGAGGTTATAGAGGTCTCAGGCCTTAGATATGACTGGGTCCTGACCGCCAGTCTAGTTCCTGAGGACCAGTGACTGACTGTCGATGTTCACAGCATTTCCTATTGTACCTTTACAATAACTATTTCTTTTTAAGTCAGCTTGAGTAAGTTTCTGTTCCTTAAAACCAAAGAAAGTTTTAATCATAAAGCACTGTTGCATGTTTTCATAAAATACATATATAATTCTGTGTTAACATTTTTTAATGGGTTCAAATGTTCCAGTGTGTATTTTGATAATGATTTACTAGAGACCACATGTTTGTATATTTCCTGTCTTCAGCATTCAGATAAACACTAAAATTTACCATATAATCTTTATTTTAAATTTTTATTTCAAATTTTTTTTATTTTTCAATTATACTTGACGTATAATACTGTATTAGTTTCAGGTGTGAACCCCATGATTAGATATTTATATAACTGATGAAGTGATTACCTGAATAAATCTTTCATTTTAGCTGTGACCTCTTTAGTCTTTCCATCTCAATAACATTTTCCATTTTCTTATAATACTTTTAAGCAGTGGTCCCCAGCCTTTTTGGCACCAGGGAGCTTTTCCCTCGCTCGCTCGCTCGCTGGCCACTCATCTTCTGCTGTGCAGCCTGGTGTCTAACAGACCACGGACCTTGGCCCAGGGGTTGGGAACCCCTGCTTTAAAGTATACTTACACTGTTCAATTGTCAATTGTAATTCTAGAGTTTTGAGTATTACTGAAAAAATTTGTTTTAAACTCTCACATGCACTCACAAAAAGAGGTCTTACTACACATACACTAAACAACAACAAAAACAACAAACCCCTCAATTTTAGGATGCACATTTTTTATGTTTCAATTTTTAGAATTTCTGAAATGTTCTCATAATAAATATGTACATTTAATGAAGTTCTATTTATCTTACTTTTTTCCAAAAAAGCTATTAAATTCATGTGTCTTATAATCAAGTAGAACTGCAGACAATGACAGTATAAATTATAAAATTTCAATGTATATTTATACCTGTTTTATGACCAAAGTGGGTTTTCATTTCATAGGTATTTTGAATTTTGAAAAAAAGTCACAGAACTACAGACTTTGTATCAGCAGTACTTTCAGAGAACATTAAGTCCAAGCATTTTGCTTTATGGCCAAAGGAACCTAGGGAGGCTTAAGGGTCCCATGGCTAACTATGGGCAGAACCGGGAAGAGTGTCACTCCCTGATTATTCAAAAAATATGTTCTTCCCACTTCATTTATCTTAAAGAAAACTGAAATACCCCGGAAAATGCCGGAAACCAAAAGTTGGGAGAACAAAAGTTGGGAATGGCTATTTCCTACAGTTCTGTGAGGCATGACACCACTAAAAAGAACAAGGCTGTCCTTTCAGAAGCAAGTTGATGATGCAGCAATTTGAGATAACTGCCACCAGATGGGAGCAGTGTACTTTCCTTTACCAGGTAACACAATGACCTTTCCAGCCAGGACAGAAGAAATGAGTCAGACGCCTACCACTTGATCTAGGCATGCACAACTGGCTGAGAAGAGCCAGCCCAGATCCTCAGAACCCATAACCGTCATAAATCTAAAGGCAGAGCAATGAACCACCATGACTAATACAGACAGGACCATGTTTTAAAGCATCTATGCCCATGCAAGAGCTTATTTGCAGGTAGCAGCATTTAAATCAAAGTTCCTTGATCATTAGATTAAAACTGAAGCCTGATAGGATTGTCAATATAAAAATGTTGGCCATTATTACTATGTTGTTGACCAACAGAGAAGTAAATTACTAGAAGGTAAAGGGGAGATAGCACCTCTCAAGATACTTCTTCAGCACAGGTCTACCACATGGATCAGGGTAATAAGATTCTCAGCCACAGCTAAAGAGGATTCAGGCCATTACAAAAGGCAACTGTAAGACTGTCAACAGAGATGCTCATTTCAGATTGCATTGTACCCCAAGAGCCTGACTAAATGAAAAAAATCAAAGCTGAGGTGGGGATGGTTAAACAGAGGTAAGAAAAGCTAACATTCAGTAGAGCCTGTACCAGTCTCTGTCTATTGCCATTTTTTGATACAATAAAATAATCTCCATGATTTTACTCAAGTGCATTTCTTGGATAATCCATGAATTTACTGAATCACAACGGGAAAAAGAATCTGATCCATTATGTGAAGTAAGCAAGTAAAATAGGCAAGGTAACTGTGGCACGTACACACTTTTGCCTATTAGATATGTAGGAATTTTTTTTTAACTTCCACAAAGAAACACGTTTTCTCTCACTTTCCCTAAAACATATAGCACTTGGTCTAACTTTCTCCTAATTTTTGATGATGTGAATGTGTACGTGCTACTCATTAGGACAGAGATTTTTGTCTGTTTGGTTCCTTTTTGTACAGTCATGTCCTAGATTAGTGCCTAACATATCAAGGACACTCCAAATGAATTACCTTTCCTTTTAATGTTACAACAGAGAACAGAAAAGGCTACAGAGAGTGGTGGAGACTGTGGGAAACTAAAACATACGGCCCGTGCAAAGGAACAGCTACTACATATTTCCAACTATTTGTTATCATGTAAGAATATGGACCCAGTTTTGTCCGATCTAATCACTTCCAAAGATAAACTGGAAACCCAAAACCTTAGGTGAAATCTTCAGATTTAAACACTGGCAACAGGTCACAGTTTAAATTAATGCTGGACAGGTTGACACTGTAGAGGCTCAAGAAAACACATCTGGGAGGCTTTAGAGAGTCTCTGAGCCTACAGTTTTCCATATCTAATCTAATCTAACCCCATCATTTTATGGATGGCCAGAGAGGGGAAGTGACATGCCAGTGTTACACAAAGTTAAAAGATGACTTGCAAATAAAATCCAGAATATATACAGGGTCTGGCAAAAATAATGCCTGCTTGAGTATGGCTGGTAGGGTAATAACATGGGTGTAGTTGTTTATACTTTCAATGTGAACATTTCGCCCAAAATGCCATATGGTGTGCCTGAGTGTGATATTGATATGTTACAGAATTACATGACTACGATTTTGTAATAAAAGATTCTGTAATTTTAAAAGGGGTGTTATTAGTGCCGGACCCTGTATATTATCTCATATATTGGTTATCACAGTTCCACGCTGCCCTGAAGAGAAGTTTATGGAATATTCCCCACAACCCTCAACCAGCATTTATATGTGGCTTTATACATTCTGGAGGGCATGTCAACATAAACAATTTCATTTATATTTCCACAATAACTAAATGGGACAGGTGAGCTACATATTGTCCCCATTTTCCCAATAGGAAAGAGTTAAAGAGATATTAAACTCCTTTCATAAAAACACACAGAGCTTAGTTCGTGGTAGAGCTCAAAGTAGATCCCTCATCTTTTAAAATCAACTTCACATATAATACAATGCACCCTTTTAAGTGTACAGTTTGATACATTTCCACAATTGTATACTTTTGTAACCATCACCATAATCAATCCATCACTGCAATCAATTCCTTAGTCCTCTTTGTAGGCCTCTACCCCCTCCTTCTCATACCATCTCAACTTCTGATTTGCTTTCTGTCCCACAGATTAATTTTGCTTTCTCTAGAATAAACCAAGCCATATAGTATGTACTCCTCTGTCTGGCTTCTTTCGTTCAGCATAACATTTCTGCAATTCATCTTCATCATTACATATGTCAGTATTTTAGTTTTTTTAAACTGCAGATTAGTATTCTATTACATAGATTTCCCACAGTTAATTTATCCATTCACCTGAAGGATATTTAAATTATTTCTAAGTTTTGGTTATATTATAAATAAAATGTCCATACAGAAGACCTTTCTGTGGACATAGGTATTTATTTCGCTCCGGTAAATACTTAGGAATGGAATGGCTGGGTCATATGGTAAGTGTGAGTTAAACTTTATAAGAAACTGCTTACCAGCTCGCCACAGTGCTTGTACCATTTCATACACCCAGCTGCCACACATGAGACTTTGGGTTTTTCCATATCCTTACCAACACCTGGTACTGTTGTTTTTTTATTTTAGCCATTCTAGTGAGTGTGTAGTGATATTTTTTTTGTGGCTTTAATTTGCATTTCCTTATAGAGGCTTCATCATGTGAACTCCTAGGATTAGCTGCTCCCACCATTTTTGTGGTAAAAGGCTTTAATAAGCATAGGATCATGGAGTCACCAATGAAATTACTGAAATTACCTGGACCTCGACTTCTAATGCAAAGATGACAGAAGTGCCTCCTTCTCTCCTGATAGAAGGCAAGTGAGAATTTGTAATACACAGAGGGGGGATTATACCATCTCTAAAATCTCTTTTTACTCTGACATCAACAAAAGATCATGGTTATCAACATCATTATCATGACTGACACTTTTAAAATACAACTTCCTCAGAAGGCTGATCATGATATTCAATATCAGCAATGGGGCTTCCTCCCCTCTCTTCTTCTTTCCCTTCCTCCCTCCCTCCCTTCCTTTCACCCCTTACCCAAGGATATGTTTACTGATTTGGGGGAGAGAGAGAGAGAGGAAGAAACATCGATGTAAGAGAAACATTGATTGATTACCTCCTGTATGCACCCTGACCAAGGATCACAACTTCAGCCTAGGTGGGTACCTCGACTGGAGATCAAGCTCGCAACCTTTTTTGGTGCATGGAACAATGCTCCAATCTACTGAGCCACCTGGCCAGGGCAGCAATGGGGCTTTTGAAAAAGTAAGTGTAGTACCTCTTCTGGCTTTGTCTCAAATACTGAATCATGCTAAATGACACCAGGCCCCAGGGACAGCTCTAAATGAATCAAAACATTAGTTACTTCCCCTTCGCAAGGAAAAGTGAGGGATGAGGGAAGTAAGATGAGCAGGAAGGGAAGAAAACACACCAAACTGATGATTTGAGTAGTGATGCGCACAGTGATGGGAAACAGCTGGGCAGACAATGAGAACAATTAGACCATGAAATAAAGAAGCCCATCATGGTGCTGAGGCAGGGTTTCTGAATTTGCTGCCAGAGAAGTTTTGGTGGATATTTTAAAATCGGGCCTAAATTCAAGGCACTAAAATGAGAAAACCTTACCCAGATCCATACTCTGTCCCTGTCTTCCACTTTTCCACCCTACAGACTTTGTTTCTCTTTTAGAATAAGTTTAACTCAGTGAATGCTGTTTACTTAATGGAGTTCCTCTTTGAATTACCTAAGGAGAAATGAGCATAAAATAAAATTGAATTCTGAGGCTCTTCTAAAGAATCAGATGGAGAACCCAGTTAAACTGGAATTTGTCTAGAAGATGTAAAAGAAAGGGTAACACTGGATAAGTTACTGGATCCCTCTGGCCTTCATTTCCTCAATTGCAGAAATTAAAACTAAATTAGTGGTGTTAAAACTCAGTTCCATAGAGCCCTAGGACTACAGCACGTACGTACTTCAGTGGCCCCATGATGAAAAAGTGACGCCATTTAAGGGTGGAATTCTACACACAGCTTCCTTTTACTGTTTGATATTAATTCTGAAAAAGATGCTAGGAAAAAAAGGGGGTGACAACTCTGTTTTAAAGGAGAATAAAAAGTACACTGAGGATATTCTGTAGCTTTATATAAAAGTATTTTTTTTAAAAAGGCTACACCACTGCAAGTCATGAGAACAGCCCTTACCTACATGCCTCCTGCAGATATAAATGTGCACAGGCAGCTCCTAGAAAAGGAGCGCAGTGGCACTATACCCGCTTTTCATTGAGACCACATAGCATTCCTTTAGAGTCCAACAGGACAGGTCCAAACCCTGGCTCAGGCAAGCCGCAGTCTCTCTGAGATCCTGTCCTTTCACAATAAAGAGCCACTGAGATCCCCCTCATCGCTTTGTGAAAGATTACATGATAAGCAAAGCACTTAACACACAGGAGATACATGATGAATATAGGTGTTCCCTTCTTACCTCCGCTCCCACCCTCCAAAAAATCCTTTGTATTTGTATGATACCTGACTTATCATAAAGTTCTAAATCTGGAATATCTTCTTGAGATCAAGGGCACAAATCCATATGCCTATAAGGGCCAGAGAGATCATCTAAAGGAGGGAAACAGTCCAGGTATTATATAACAAAACATACACAGGGAGTCCACTGACACAGACTCACTGTCAGGGAGCCGCAGTTACTGCACAAACCAGAAAGTGCACATCCCAATTCACAGGGAGCCATTTCTCAACTTCAGTCAATTGTGGCCATGGTGGAATGTGGGCCGAGGGTTGCCAAGTTTTTTGATTTCCAGGAGAGGCTGGATCTTTAGGTAAAATCTCCTGATTTTTACACCCAGGCAACAAACTTTTTAAAAATCTCTTCATACCCTATGCAAGTTAAGGAAAAGTTATTTCTAGGTTAGGACTGTACTAGACAATAGCCCTGCTCCAATCTTAATGGGAACCTTGTAAAGTAAGCAAGGCACTGATTATACTCTCCACTCTACTTGGAAACAGAGGCACAGAGGAAAACCTAAGCAGACTCCCTCATTGTGCCACGTAGTGGCAGGCCCAGAGCTAGAATCCAGGCATGCCAATTCCTGGCCTTCATCTTGGTCCGCCCTCTCCTCCTGCCATTCCCTCCCTTCAGCAGCGCACCAAGAAGGAACATCTCCACTACCGGGGAAGGTGAGAGAAAAGAGACAGTAAAAGGGAAGGGAGGCTGACCAAAGTTTTATCTCTCTAGCTGACCAGGTGGAAGAAAGTACTCTCCATACAGTGAGAACTTGGGAGCACTGCCTGCAGTGTCTGTGAACTCCCCCATAGGGAATGACAACCAAGAGGCTTGCAAATACCCTCCTACTATATATTCATATTGAAGACACTTTGCCAAAAAGTTTCAAAAGGAACAAAAATTTTCAAAACTTCTTCAGAACAGATGGCAAGGAGCAAATCAGAGATTTCAGAGGAGAAAAGGTCAATCTGAAGCATTCGTCACAGTGGAAACTTGGGGTTCGTTTTTGAAACATTCATCTCTCCTTACTTGCCTCAAATTAAAAATCCCCATGTGCCAGTTTCTTCTGGGGAGCATGTCGAAGCAGCCCTTCCCCCAGGCAGAAAGGATACCCAGATGGGGAGGACTTGAGGTATTCAACTTCCTCTCTCCCCATCAGGAGCTGTGGGCACAAGTCAGAGACTGGCAAACTGGCAGTGGTACAGAAACCTCAACGGAATCCAATCAAGGCCACAGCCCAGCTTGAACATGGGGTGGCTGGCAACTGGTTCTTCCTTACCAGGACTGCAACAATTGAGGAGCACGTCCAGGTCAAGGGGCTTGGCAAGAGTAGTCACCAAAAAAAGAAAAAAAAAAAAAGTCCAGGGAAGTCACTTGCCTACCTGGAACAAAAGATTAAGAGTTTTAAGAAATCTAGCTGGCTCAGACACACCAGAGGCTTTTGAATTGCTGCCTGTAGAACCACTACAAATTGGGCCTGGCCTGTCAACAGCTAAGACCCACCAAAAGAGGGCATTTCCCAAAGCTACCTGGCCCACCTTTCCTGTACTGTTACTGTGGGGTTAACTACCTGGCAAGTGTAGAGAGAAATGGTCAGAGATATCAGTAGGACCACATTCTTTGTTCACTGAAATCCATTGAGTAGCTTCCTGTCAGACTAAGCCATTTTCTATTCTCTGTAATGGTATGATCTTTTAAAAAACAGAAATTGAATATCGTTCACACTGCTTGAAATTCCTCAGTGGCTGCTCGTCCCTCTCAGAATAAGACACAAATGCTGATGATGGCAAGCAAGGCCCTACGTGACAGGGTGTGATCTCTCAAGGCCCTACGTGACAGGGTGTGATCTCTCTCTCTAGTGTCATTCAAACATAACAGCCTTCCACTGCTCTCTCTGTTCCTGTCATACTCACCTGCTTTCTTCCTTCAGGTTGCTTATATTCCATCTTTCCTAAGGATTTTTGTGCATGCTTCTCCCTTTGTCCTATTCACCTCATTCTTGGCCTGACCACCTCCTACTCCTTCGGGTTTCAGGCTAAATGTTACTTCCATAGAGGAGCCATCCCTCTATGGAAGGCCCCCCTGCCCTCTTCTTCTGATTAGATTATATCCCTTGTTATACACAGCACCCTATACTTTTCCTTCAGAGCACATCTGGAGCATATTAAATATTTAGGTGGGTAATTCCCAGTTTGATGCCTTATGTCCCTGAACCCTGTAGACTGCACAAGGGCAAGGCCAATGACTGACTCACTGTGGCCTCTGTCATCCAGCAGAGTGCTTATTACTTTAAAAGTAATCAAGTGTTCGTTATACACTGTTTCCCTAGTACTGTAAAAAATAAGCGCCCCCCCCCTCAAAATGCAAAAAGCACTATACAGTCCAGTCTTTCAGGAGATTAGAATCTAGTATGGGACAAAAGGGACACACTTTGCAAGAGGGCCGCTCCATGATAAGGTAGTCTACCCTCCAGAGAAAAACCCAGCACAGCTGAGAGCAGCATGAGACTGGAGACCACTAGACGCTGTCCCGGGACAATATGTGCAAGGTGCAGTTTTATGGAGAGCTTTACAGAAATTTCTGTGCCGTCACAGAGTGACACTTGTATGTACAATCTCTTCTTTTAAAAATAACACTTGAGCTGGACATAAAAACACTCTTCAGTTGAGAGGGAAAAGAAATCAAATACTGCCATGCTCAATCCTGTATCCATCCCTCACCTGAAGGAGGGGAAGAATCTCTTGGGCATGAACCATCTCAGCCCGCTAAGCCACTGGTGCCAGCTATCTTCTAAGAAGTGGTTTGCACGGATAGAGCAGCTGAGGTCAGCCAGAGGGCGCAGCATCCATGCCCAGATTCGCCAGCCCCCCACCGCAGACACCCAAGCTCTGGCTCTAATCATTTCCACCAAGACTTGGTGTGTGTTACTGGTCCACATTCTCCTAAGGTTTTAACAAAGACAAAGCCTGGCTGGCATTCTCTAGGCTCTCAATTTTTAATTCCTGCGCATTCTACCTTAACTTCATGCTTCAAAGCTTACTTCATTTTCTGGACTTACCACCTTTGTATTAAGATCAGGTTAACTAGCTGTGTTCCAGAAAGAGCATCCTGTTCCAAAAAGAGCCTTTACTAGTGTGGTGATTTGAGCTTAGCAGCCAGGTTAAAAGCTGGTCTTCTATCCTACTGAGATATGCACTGACATCAAAAGTACATGACATCTTGTTTAGCTTTTGTTAGATCTGGTTTCCAGACCCAACTGCTTTAAACAGGCCATCCTAATCTGTTTCAACCCTCCTAGTTGTCAGAGGAGATGAATTCTCATCCTGAAATGCAGGATGACATTTTCTCAGCTCCCAGCAGTTAATTCTAGAGCATTCCAATTTAACTTCATGCTAAAGCCTTTCCTCTGAGGTTCAGGATATCTGACTGTACTACCCTCACCTTTATCCGCTAACCCCTAGGTCATGATCCCTCGCCCAGTACCAATTCACAATCTCTTCCCCATCCCAACTCCTGCCATCCCCCAAAGTGACTTCACTGAGTCTTAACAATTCTATCCCCTGAACCTCTCCAGGATGCACCCCCTTTTCTCCATCCCTGATGCTCCTTCATACTTGCCTCTTTCCTTAGGACTAAAGTAGGGCCCTAACTTTCCACACCTTGGATCCTTTCTCTTTTAAAATTCATATCTAAGAACTCCTCTTAAAAGCATTCATTAGTTCCCCAAAGCCAGAAAAAAGACCAAATTCCTTAACACAGTAGTCCTAAGAACCTTTGTATTTTTCCCCACTGTTATGAAAAATTCTAAACACACAATAACACTGAAAAGATTATACTGCAAACTTCCATATACCTACCACCTAGTTCATAGTTGTTAACATCTGTCATACTGGTTTTACCACATATTTATCATCCATCTATGTAAACATCAACTCATCTTATTTTTTATGCATTTCCAAGTAAGTTACAGACCTCAGTGCACTTTACCCTAAATACTTCAGCCCGCATTATCTTTAGTGTTCAGATTTCATGCTTCTTTTGAGGGGGTAGGGTAGAAATAAAATCTATTTACAATGAAATGTACAAATCTTGAATGTATTATTAGGTGAGTTTTTAAACTGAATTTATTGGGGTGACATTGGTTAATAAAATTATACAGGTTTCAGGTTACAATTCTATAATACATCAACTGTATATCATATTGTGTATTCATCATAGATGAGCTTTGATAAACACATATACTCATCAAGATATAAAGTCATTTCATCGCACATAAAATTCCCTCATGCTTCTTCCCAGACAATCCCACCCTCACATCCCCCCTAGAGCATCAACTGTTTTGATTTCTTTTCATCTTTTACTAGTTTTTACAGCTTTAGAACTTCACATAGAGTACATGCATTTTTTGTGTAAGGATTTTTTACTCATCATAATAGTTTACATTGTTGTGTATAGGGTAGTTAGTTACTTTTATTGCTGACTATTATTTCACTACTGGAATAAATCTATCTATCCTTTCCCTTACAGATAGACATTTGGATTATTTCAAACTTGGAGCTATTATGAAGAAAGTTCTATATGCATTCTTATGTAAGAATAAGAGTATAAGGTCTGGGCCACTGGGTAGCTGTATTTTTAATTTTTTAAAAAGATTTTATTTATTTATTTTTAGAGAAAGGGAGAGAGAGAAACATCAATGTGTGGTTGCGTCTTGTCTGCATCCAACTGGGGACCTAGCCTGCAACCCAGGCATGAGCCCTGACTGGGAATCAAACCAGAGAGACTTTGGTTCACAGGCCAACGTACAATCCACTGAGCCACACCAGCCAGGACTGCACATTTAATTTTATAAGAAATTGCCAGACCTTTCTCCAAAGTGATTATATCATTTTATACTCCCACCAACAATGTATGCCACTTGTAGACCCTTTATAATCTGAATAGTACCCTGTCCTGGTCCAGTTTACCTCCTAATGCTCTCTCTTCCTCTACCACCAAGCTTTCAGAACTTGAACCTTTTTGCTGCTTTATATTCAGGAGGGTTATGCACACTATTCCCTCTGACTGCAATTTCTTGCCCAGTTGTCTGCTTGATAAAAGGAGTTTAAGATTGTTACAATTATGCCTCTTCTGTAACATCTCTTTCCCTGACAATCAACCCCAGGCTTTCATATTATGGTACACATTTAGCCAGTTCCTCTATTATTACATTTATCACAATGCATTATGATTATCTGTGAAATGCTGCTCTCTCCACTTAATAGGCGAAGGCAAAGGAGGAGCCACTCTTTTCTACCGTGGTAGAAACGATACTTGTTATGGTATCATAATACTTACGACATACTATATGACACTTTATAAAGTATTTTTATGTCAAGTATACCATGCATACTTCATAATACTTTAATGTTATCATTAAATACCAGTTTAAGGACTTTGAATACTGAGAAACCTCAGGACAACATTCTACATTGTTTTGTAGGCGGCACACTTGAAAAATGAGTCACCAAAGAAAATTAAAATGGCAAGAAGAGCTTCTTACTTCTCTTGGAATCCTCAGGGCTTCCAAGCCCTGCACCCAGCACAATACTTGGTGCATAGTAGATAATTAATAGAGTTTCATAAATTAATAGCAAATCTAATAATGTTGTTTCCCTGCTTAGAATTCTCTAGCTCTCAATCACCTACAAGATAAAATCCCAACCTAATTTGGCATACAAGGCACATCATAACCTGGAGCCCACACTGAATTGAGTGCCAGGACAGCATCCTCCAATGCCTCAGTGCTTTTGTTTGTATTCTCTGTCTGGAATGCCTATCATCTCTTTAATAAGTAAACCTGTAACTGTTAAGTCCAAGTGTAGCTCAAATCAAGACTTCCATGTGAACTTTCACCTAACAGAACGGCCATCTCTACATTACTTTCTTACGCTGATTATCTCTCACTTGTCTGAATACCATTCTTTCTCACTAGGACTATACAAGGTCTGTCTGGGAAAAGTCCAGCCATTGTTAATATAATGAGAATGGTATGCATGATATGGATGTAACCTGGCAGCCAAGGAAAGTGGACAAGAATGCACATGCATGAACAATGATGACTTCACTGTACTAGTCAATGGGGGCAGTAGATGCCATTGAATGATAATGTGTACTGTGTGACCATAGCATTCAAAATGACTAAGCAAGTAGAGCAACAAATCTGCATCATATTTTGCACTAAGCTTGAACACTATACTGTGGAAACTACTCAGATGATTCAGAAGGCTACAGCTATGGGCAACTGATGATGGGCAGCTTCATCACAACGATGTGCCTCCTCACACACCACGTCTCATGCAGAGTTTTTTGACAAAATATCAAATCACCCAAGTGACTCAGAACCCTCTACGGCCCAGATTTGGTGCCCTGCAACTTCTGCCTTTTCCCAAAACTAAAATCACCTTTGAAAGGGAAGAGATTTCAGATCGTCAATGAGATTCAGGAAAGTACCATGGGGCAGCTGATGGAGACTGGGAGAACTGTGTGAGGTCCCAAGGTGTCTGCTTTGAAGGGGAATAAGGTGTCATTTTCCTGTGTATAATATATCTTGCATCTTCTTCACTAATGTTTTTATTTTTCACATTACATGGCTGGATACTTTCTGGACAGACCTCATATTTTCTCCAAGGGCAAGGACTGTATTTTGAAATGCTAGGAAACACATTGGTCTAACTTTCCATATCCTTTAGCCCATGCTGAAATAGTGATTAGATATGTTATCAAGTGACCGTCTCCTAGCCACAGCTAAATGGGACCAGGAATGGGCAGCTGGCACTGATTCTGCATTGAGAATCCGAGTGACAACCTGAGGAACTATAATAAGATGGTGCTGTACAACCATGTAGACTAGGCTGATGGGTACTGTCAGTCACGTGCATGCTCACAGATAAGCAGAGTATTCTTAAAAAAAACAAAAGCAAGAGAATGGAGCAGGTACTGGAAGCAGTTGTAATCTGAGACTATGAGGCTCCAAGAGGAGACAGACAGACAGAAGAGCCACCTGATAACTTTCCACTACTCACAAAACCCAGCCTCATTTCCTGCTCTTGGGTTCCAGAGGGGTCCCCTGTATTCATCCAACAAATTCCTTTTTACTTATTATAATTTCAATTAAATCTCTGTTTTTTGCACCCAATGACCCTAAGATACTTTGCACCATTGTTTATAAAATACACAAACTCTACAATTTAAATTTTAAAAATTTTATCCATTATAGTCTCTTTAACAGAAAGTATCCAGAACAAAGTGTTAAAGCAGAGTATTAAAAATTGCACTTGAAGAGTGAGAATTTTTAAGTTAAGGACTAGATTTACATTATAATGGAATCTGCATTATTACACAAAGATCTAAGGACGAAAGTGGTCAAAAATCTATTTGGGAAAGGACAGTCACAAGGAACTTGAACACGGGGACCAAGTCTGCATTGTAACCTTTCCTGGGCTCACAGATCAGGATTGGGGTGGCAGGGGGCAGGGGACGCGGGAGGAGGAAGGGCAGATAGACAAAATCCCTGGCACTCAGGGAACTCATTATCTGGTGATGTTTGGCATATGGTTTTTCCTTGCGATTATCAGAAAGTAATCAGAGAGAAGAGATTTTAGCCCTCAAATGGGAGGGAACAGACAGGGTAAATAAAATCTTTCATATCAAGTAAAAAAAAAAAAAAAAAAAAAAAGGAATTCAGCCCCAAACACTGTGGCTCAGTTGACTGGGCGTTGTTCGGGCGTTGTTCTGTAAAGCAAAAGGTCACCAGTTCAATTCCTAGTCAGGGCAAATGCTGGGTTGCAGGTTTGGAGACAACTAATCAATGTTTCTCTCCCTTTCTTTCCCCCTCCCTTCCCCTCTTTCTAAAAACGATTAAAAATCTTTAAACAAACAAACAAATTCAGCCACGGACAATCCTGGAAAGGCCTGTCAAGATGGTAAGTCTCCGAAAGGACCAGGAGTATACCACCAGCAACCAATTCACTGAATTACATGTAGGGAAAACTTCCTCAGTCTTTGGTGTAAAATCAGGGTCAGGACTAGGGTGAGCAGAAGGAGCACTTGCCATAGGTACAAAAAGACAAAGTCAGTACTATTGATTTTTCCTTTTGACTCAGGCTGCAGTATGGCTGGGCACAGCAATGTTAAAGTGATTCTATATTTTAAATTCTGATATTTTGTTCCCCATGGTTTCTTACACTCATTTTTATTTTTAAATATTGCATTCAAATACTATTTATGTTGATTTCTGAGTTCTGCACTTGAGGTGAGTGTCTCACTCCCATCCCAGCCCTATGTGAAACTGTGGTCTACACAGTAGAGGAATCTGCCCAGGCAGCAGTGGCCATATTATCCTTCCACTCTGCTCCATGGAAGACCTGAGAGGACATGATATTCCTCAGGAGAACAGAAACTCAGTGAGTGACTACAAAAAAAAGTGGGGGCTAGGAAACAGGTAGAGAAACAGAATTACAGAGTTAGTTTCTGGCTTTCAATGGGAACTACAGTGATGTAGTAAAGCTCCACGGATGGCCTACTCCCAAGCCTTCTTGGTCACAGATGAGATCAGGCCTGACTCAGACGCCAAGCAAACATAAAGAAACCAAGCTTCACTGAAACAAAGACCAAGCATTAACAGTTTAAACACCAAATCAGTATAAGATCATCAACTAGCTTGATAATAAATGAGAACCAACCAAAACATAACAGAAAATTATGGTTTAGGAAAAAAGGTGGCTCTTGCAATAACCAGAGCCTTGGGGGACTCAACAAAGGATTGAAGAAAGAGGCTACAGGGTTAGTGCAGAACAGGCAGAAGCCTAGGGGGAAATATCTGAAGCTTAATCAGGAAAAGGCTCACTCTCCCTCAGGAGCCAAGATAAGGCACCAAGAGAAACCAAGATGTCACAGGGTTCTAAGACATTTATGCCAAACAAGGAAGGAAATAGATCTGAAGAACAGAGGATCCCACCCTACCTAGAAGTAAGAGAAGGACAATTCCACCAAAGTATCCAGTACTATTGGTAAGGCTGTAGCTCAAGTAAAGTTGAGGAGAGGGAAAGAAATAAGAGCAGAATATCCCTGAGCTGAATCAACAAGGAGTCCAAGTTAGGCAGTCATATGTCTGGCAGGAATGTCAGCTGCCATGTGCGTGTAAAGCAATATGGAAATACGTATGAAAAAGCCAAGAGGTCTTCGACGCAAAAATTTCACTTCTGGGAATAATTTGAAGTATTCATAAAATGTGTACAAAAATGCATGAGACAAAAAAATGTAGGCATGAAAAATGGAAACTACTTAAATATCCAATAAGAAGATTTGGTGAAAAAAATAAAGTTTGCTCATACAAAAGAACATTATGTAGCCATTAAATATTTAACATTTTAATATATTAAATGACAAGACACAAAGCTCTAAATTTATTAAAAACACAACTATGTAAAAATACATACGAGTAGCAAATCGACCTAAAAGAAAATACAACAAAATGCTGTGACTGAAATAATCAACTAATTTTTCTAAGACTGAGCTACTGGTGGATGATGGGATTATAGATGAGAATTTTCTTCCTTATCCTTTTTTCTGTTTTCCAAGTTTTCTATATATTATTTTTCCTACATTATAAAAAAACTCACTGTTTGCTTTTAAATAAAAACCTGCCCTCCAACCCTGGAGAGGAGTGTTAAGAAACTAGGCCTCCGAACAGACCCAGAAGCACACCAGCACTGACCAATGTGGTAAATTATGTGTAGAGAAAATTTCTTCTGGCTTTGGTGTAAAAGCACGGCTGGAATTAGAGTGGAATAATGAGGCACTTGCCGGAACTCAAAATTTGAGGAAGTACCCAAAACCTCAGTAATAAAGATAAATAATATTTTAACATGTTTTTAAATGAAAATTAATGCAAAAAAATCCACAATAAAAAATTTCAAATTTTTAGGTAAAGTCAGAATCAGTGCTGATTTTTCTCTTTGCCTCAGGCTCTAACCTGGCTGAGCACCACACTACTACTGACCCTATCTTTATTTAAAATTCTAATATTTTGCTCTCATGGATTTTTGGCATTAATTTGTTTCTGTGCTTACTGTAATCCTGACTGGCTAATTTCCTGGAAAATTTTTCCACCCCTGCAATCATGGTCAGGGTGGACCAATGCCTGTTTGGTCTGACGGCAATGCCAAGCAGGAACAGAAAAAGAATGATGACGACCCTGAGAGGGAGTAACCTGGTCCAGAGAGCCTCGCGTGTACTCTCCCAGAACCGCTCAGACCACAGCCCTAGCCCAGCCACTCTCTCCAGTGATTTGATAGGACTGAAATGGAAAAACTGCATTCAGAAAATATACAATATACAATGACTGACATCCCCACCAACTATAAATGCCTTGTAACGTTAGTCTGTAACAGAATAGTATTTTAAAATATTAATGGTAATAATTATGGCTGAGTTTAATGGCAGTATAAACACATGATATGCAGATACACATTCAAACAATAAGCAAAGAGAATTATAATATTCGGTTGGCCAAAAAGTCCATTTAGTTTTTTCCATAAAATAAAAGACACATTTTCATTTTCACCAATAGCTTTATTGATTTGGATATTTTGAATATGTTGTCTATCTCCCATGTGGTGTATAATGTGGACTGTGCTCTATTAATATCTCGATTTGATCACTATCAACTTCAACTGGTCTATCTGACCGTGGAGCATCGTCCAGTGGGAAATCTCCCGCATGAAACTTTGCAAACCACTTTTGACACATTTGATCAGTCACAGTGCCTTCTCCATATCCTGCACAAATATTTTTTATGTTTCAGTTGCATTTTTACCTTTCTTGAAATAATAAAGCACATTATGCTGAAAGTGTTGCATTTTTTTCCATTTTCAGTATTAAAAGAGCTACACAAAAATTCACCAATTTTGATAAATTTTCTTCTTAAATGCACACTGATATGACAACTGTCACAATACAACCTAACACAATACTTTCAAATGAAGGGAAAGACAACTAAACATTACTAGAGCCATCTAATGGCTGGGGGAAAAATGTTAAAAGAAAACTAACTTTTGGCCAACCCAATAATTAGCTCAATTAACCACACTTACGTGAAGTTTATCAGAGCCTGTCCACCTGGGAACTGGCATAGGCACATACACCTAGCATCACGGCCCTAGACAGCAGTCTGAGAAATTGCTCTCATAATAACAAATACAACCTGAATATAAGGAGAAAGAAAAACACAATATAATGCTTCATGGCATTAAGGTTACATGGCCTTTTCTCAACCAGACCTTCACATCTTCCAACTCCTTTATAGCATCTGTTTAGGACACATCCAAAAATAGCACTATTAAGATTCAGCTTTGCACCAAGCACTTTCACATGCATCATCTAATTGCATCCTCATGACAATCTTGTGAGGCAAGTATTATTATATCTGTCTACTCGATGGGGAACCACAGGTTCACTCTGTGAGCAGCAGAACTCCAATAACCTGCATGTGTGCCTAGTGCCCTGGATCTGTGCCTGGTAGACTGCTTCCTGAAGCCCACATATAAAACATGCTTCCAAAGACTCTCCAGTATATTCTACCGTGATCTTCTCATCAAATTACTCATCGTCCATTCAGAGACTCAAGTCCCATTTTACCAACAAGGAAAGTGAGACACAGCAAAGCCAAGAATTCACTGAACTTTCCATTATCTGACCTCTGCCACCATGCACTTAAGAGTGGGCCTCTGTGCTGCGCTGAGGCACCAGGCGGTGCTGTAGAATTTACTCCCCCACTATGAGGGAGAAATGGTACCCTAACACTCCTATTGGGTTCCATTCTAGGTTAAAAACCCCAGAACCAGGAGAGCTGAGTGACAATACAGGAGAGTGCCAGGTGACTACCGGTGCCTCGGCTTTCAGCATATCTTCTACCTTCCAGCACAGGGGAGATCATTTCCCAGACCTGCCTGCAGAACCAGACTGCGGAAGGGATTTCGGATTTCAGCTACAAGGTTTGAGTTACAGCCTAAACCCCTCTTCTCTTGTCCTTTGTATCTGCCCTAACAGCAGGAGGCAGGATGCAATCTACACTCTGCCAGAGGAAAGGAGCCTCTCCTTACCTCTAAGTTTCCACGGGAGGCATAAGGGACCCAGACCAAACAGCAGCACATTTCAATGTGGACTAGCAGGGTAGGTTGAGGAGGAACTGAGGACAGTGTGGCAATGGCATTTGCTTTTATTAAATTCAAATTCTTTTCCCCATCTACGTATGCTTAGGTATCTCTTTCACCTTCAACTTCACTCAGACACCCTGGGGGAATCAGGCTCCCAAGGCAATTGACAACCATCGTCTCGGCTGGAGGGGAAGGCCTGTGTTGAGGAGGGAGAATTAGAACTCACTGCACTTGCCTTCCACTCCCAGGGCTGTAAAAGGGGACACTGGACCTTACCTCTCGGCTTTCAAGCACTTACTAATTACGGCAAGTCAAAGATGCTGAGTGAAGCAAAAATGGATAGCATCAGACAAAATCAGTCCATATACACATCCCAACAGAACTAAGTGGGTAAGAGTATGCAATAGAGTCGGAGAAACTGTTTTCAGTGAAATTTTTAACAGAAAGATACTTTTAAGCTTTCTCTGAATGCGGAATGTTAAGAGATGCTGACTGAGCCTGCCTCACTGCAATTAGTGATTCAATCCTAAGGAAACCTGAGAGTCCAATGCTGAGCACATCTACAGCCTGGCTCAGACAAGAGTTCAAATGCAACAAGATCCTGCTCCCGGGTGTACCACCTTCCCCCAAACTACCACTGATCTATACAGCACAGCTACCTATTTTTGTTTCTAAAATTATTCTCAGTCAATAGCATCATTTTAAAAATCTCAACACTGACAGGGGTCTCAACTCCTCCCTTTCTGTCACCCCAACCTACCAACATTTCTCAAGTCCTGAATAGTCCAGAATCTACCAGTGTCCTTAACTTTCGCATCACTTGCTCTTCTCAGTTCCCCATATTAGCTCCTTCCTTGCCTCCATCCCTCCTCCTATCTCTGGAGTCCATCACTCCTCCTTCAAGGATTTCACTCTAGAAAGTATACCTCCTCTCATGTATTTTCAACTGCTCCTCTCTACTGCCTTTCTTCCACCAGTATTGAGACATGCTCTCTGAGCTTAAAAAGAAAGAAAAAAAATCTCTTCATATCTTTTTTGATCCAACTAGCTACCACCCCTTTCTTCTCTTTCACAACCAGATATTTTTAACTGCCTATACCCTTTTCTCTTTTCACTTACCTCCCAGTCATTCAGAAGCCTCTTTTAATCTGGTTTATGCCCTCTCCAAGGCCCTCTCTGGGGCTCAATCCAGTACACTAACTTTCGGATGTTATCTCACATGACAGCCATGCAGCACTTTTCACTGGTGCTTCCAAAGGAGGAACATCACATGTCTAGTTTTTCTCCTATGTTTCTGTCCACTTCTTGATCTCCCTTAGAACTCCTCTTCCTCTTTCTTAACTTCTAGTGTTTTTTCAAGATTGTCCTGAGCCATCTGTGTTCACTCTATAAATGCTCTATAAGTTCTGTAAGATCTAAAAGCACTGTAAGTTCATCATTAAGTATCCTTTAATTACATTCATAATACTGACAACTCTCTCCATAGGTCCAGACCCATATACTTGACTTTCTCAATTAACCTGACAGACATTTCCATAGGCACTCCAAACTCAATATATTTAAAACTGAACTCATGCCTGCTATGTCCCCCCTGCACCTTCCCAGCCTCCTTTCCTGTGTCCCCTATCATCATCAATGTGACCACCATCTATCCAGTTCCTATCTTCAACAACTCCCATTCTCCAATATCCAGCTAATCACCAGAGCTTATTGATTTTTCTCCGCCTCTGTCAAATCTGCTTACTCTTCCCATATTCACTGCTATTGCCTTATTCCAGATCCTCATTTTCCTCCTGGAACTACAATTTCTTGGTGCAGTCTCAGAATAGAAAGCTTTGGGGTCTCTGCCCAACTCGATGGCTCATCCTCTCTGGACATTCCCTTTCCCCCAGCTGTCATTCCTAACTAAATAATACCCTCACCCGACCTTGCCAAACTTACTTGCCAGTAAGTCTGGTGGGGCCAGTAAGGAGATCTCTGTCAAGGTTGGGCCAGATTCTCTCCCCCTCGAAAGTGGAATCTGGTATTAGTCTGCACAGGCACTTAAACTATAACAAGTTAATGTAAGGGCTTTACAGTAACCATATTGAACTGCATGAGTGAATGAACAGAGAAAGTCCACCTGCAGAGAGAAAGAGAAGACCAAAGCAGGAGCAGAAGGAAAAAAGAAACAGATATATAAGAGAGACAGAAACATAGACTCCTGAGAGCATTCTTGTTCCTAATTTTAGACCCTTGCCAAAGGTTAGCAGCACTCCTGCTCCCAGGCTCCATGAGAGAACACCGCCCCCCACACACATACCTTATCTTTTTAACATTTTCCTTTTTGTATTTCAGCTAATTTAAGTAGGTATCCATTATATGCAATAGAAAGTCTTGATCAATACATTTGGATCAACTCACTTCTCACTGGGTCTCAGTTTCCTCATCTGTAAAACTAGAAGCCTGAATTATGTGAACTCTGTGAAGGCAGTAGGTATTAACACACTACAGTTTTCAGGAACAGTCTGCATTATTTCTCCATTCAGTCTATGTACCAAAAAGGATAGTCACCACCTGCCCAAAGATAGCCAAATGTATATTTTAGGATTATGTTTTTTATTAATCAAATTTTTAAAAGATGCCTAGTTTTAAAACAAATTAATATAAAGAATCTATTTTTACCTCAAAGAAAGTGTTTTACTCACATCAATTTTCAACCCATTTACCATAAAGGTACATTTTCAAATTACTTCATTCTTTAAAGCCCTGAATTAAAATATTTTTCTGCAATTTAGTAGATCTCATTTGGCACTCTGCAGATAGGCCAGTTCATTTTCAAATGAGCTATTTCTGAACATATTTAGAGAATGCTTTTCACTATTTATTTGTATATTATTGCAAAAAAAACATTCACTTTACAATGCCATGTTAATTATAGTGCACTAAATAGATTTTCATTTTTTTCATTTATTGTTTATGCTATTATAATTGTCCTCATTTTTCTCCCTTTGCCTCCCTCCACCCATCCTGCCCCTCATTCTCACAGTCTAACCCCACACCATTGTCCATATCCTTGGGCCATGCATGTATGTTCTATGACTATTCCTTCAATTTCTTGAAACCAGTCTCCACCTTACAGCTGTCAGTCTGTTCCATGTTTCTGTGACTCAGATTCCATTTTGCTTGTTAGTTTATTTTGTTCATTAGATTCTAGTTATAAGTGAGATCATATGGTATTTGTTTTTCATTGACTGACTTATTTCATTTAGCACAATAGTCTCTAGTTCCATCCATGTGGTCACAAAAGGTAAGAATTCCTTCTTTTTTACTGAGGCATAGTATTCCATTATGTAAATGTACCATAGCTTTTTTTAACCACTCATCTACTATAGGCACTTAAGCTATTTCCAGATCTTAGCTATTGTAAATAATACCGCTATAACATAAGAGTGCATATATTCTTTCAAATTGGTGTTTTGGGATTCTTTGGACAAATTCCCAGAATTAGAACTGCTGGGTCAAAAGACGGTTCCATTTGTAATTTTGTGAGGAAACTCCATTCTATTTTCCAGAGTGGCTGCACCAGTCTGCATTCCCACCAACAGAGTGCACTAAATATTAAAGAAAAAAAGCAGAGGGGTGGGGAGGAGGTTTTGTCCTTTCAACAGGCTCTAGATAAATTAATAAGCCACCAATTAAGTATCCAATATACAAAGTACATATTACACCACTGATAAAGTACTTGGTAAATAGCTAAATGCTGATAAAGAGTCCAAGTCAGTAGGCCTAGGTGGGACTCTGGGATCTGTTTTTTAAAAAATTCTTCCCAGGGAGGGGTATAAGGGCACTAAAATGGTAGTGGGGGAAAAAATACAATAAAGATTAAAGAAACAAAGAAACAAACAAATAAATAAAATACCTCCCAGACAATATAGATCATCTGTCAGTAGTTTGGGGAACTACTGGCCCAGAATCAGGGGCATTTCAAGATCTTTTTGGAGAAAAAATTAAAAACTGCGGTATAATGAGAACACTTAGAATAGAATCAGGGTATCTATTTATATTAAAAACCTGTGTGTGTATAACTAAATTAAATAAACCCTACCAGTGGTTTAGGGGTGAGAGAGGTAATAAGGAAGTTTGACCATACCATTGTCTTTGTCTAAGGAATGGATCTAAAGACTTTGCAAATTTCTATTCTTCTCAAAAGATCTGCCACTGGGGAAAACAAAATATACCATAATCCACATTTAAAATGGCTATTCAAGATCCACCAGAGAAACCTCTTTGCCAGATATATGTTCAAGCTCAAATGAGAATGCTAGGAAAGTCAGGAAAAAGAGAAAGGCTATCGCAAGGTTATTAAAGAAATAGGTCCAACAAGAAATGGTTGTCAAAGCAAAGAGAAGAGGCAGGCTCAGTGAGGAAATAAATCTTTCTTCTCCAAAGTCTTTGCAAACTCATGGAATAGAATGCTAACATGTAGCACCTGAAATTATTCCTGCTGCTGAGGCCTCTCATGGAAGTTAAGACACCACTGAGAGGAAGACATATGACCAAAAGGTTATACCCATGTACCATGCAGTTTTATCATTGCCACTGCCACAGAACTCCTGGCAACATTTCAAATAAATCTCCACGTGAGACCTCAAGGGGTAACAGAAAGAACAACAGGCCAAGAGTCAGAAGACCTAGTTCTGGTCCAAGTTCCACAAATGAAAAATCATGACCTTGAGCAAGTCACTACACTGCTCTAGATCTCCATTTTCTTATCTGCAAAATAAAAGTGTGGCACTAAATTAAAGGGTTAAAAAGATCTCTGACTTTTGGAGCTGGGTACTTGCCATATTTGGGCGATTCTTTAGGAATACGAAACACACCAAACAACCTCCTAAATTCTGTGCAGGAATTTGAATGATCAATTCTTTAAAAGACAACATTGCTTTCATTCTGGAGGGTAGGGGGTAGGCAGTAGAAGAAAATAAATTAAAAGAAGCTCTCTGATAGGTGGGAATAGGGGAAGGAATTGGCAAAACATTACTTTCTTTGGGATGTTTGCTCTTGACTACACCAATCACTTTCTGCTTTTCCATACATGGGCATACCTCAGAGATACTGTGGGTTTGGTTCCAGACCACCAAGGCAGTTAACGCGAGTCATAATCTTTTGGCTGGAGGAGGGTCTTGCCTTCAATAATGAAGTGAGTTCTAATCTTTTTGCTAGCGGAGGGTTCTGCCTTCAATTTGTGAAAAACTCAACAGCTATGAAGCACAATAAAGCAAAGTGCAATAAAGCAAGTAAACCTGTATAGGCCTCTTTTCAAAACCTGAAAACAAAGAGATTTCCTGTTACAGAGTCTCCTAAAGAGTGTTTAGAAAGTTTGATTATTTTCTTTGAAAGTTAGTCCCAGTATGTCCAGTACAAGCACTGTGTCAGTAACCTCCTGGGCCTCAGCCTCATGGCTCACAGTCCCAAACCTCCTTTCAAGTTAAGTGCCACACCCACAGCAGGCCCAAAGACACACTCCCTCACCCGCACTTCCCTGACAGCCACGTGATTTTTTCATCTGATTCTTGGCCCCGAGTCCCTTCAGAGGCAACTCTTCAGGTGCCCTGAGCACAGTGGTTTGTATTTCAATTCTACACTAATTTAGACCCATTTTTTCAGGATCCCGGATTTAATGTTTTCATCCCTAGTACAAGCCACCCACTAAAAAAACAAAGTAGAGTTTTCACTCTTTGAATGGAGAAAAATGTCTCAGTTGGTTGTCCAGGTACACTTGGGGTTTCTGGCCATATTTGGACAGCCGCCTTCACCTAATAGCCCCTCCCCCATACATATGTAGAATCTCTTCCGCGGAATAATTAACCTTCTAGCACCGCTCTCTATGCTAATGGATAGTTCACATCTGTTTCGAAGCCCTCTAGGAGAAAGTAGGTTGTTTACCTACAACACACACTGCTCCCTTAACAATCTAGCATCCTCCCTGAAAGTCAAAATCTGGGAATCCTAACCAGACAGGCGTGACTCCTAAGCAGATGGCAGGCCTCATAATTAGGTCATTACATAATACCTCTTCTCTAACCAGCTTCTCTACACTTCACTCAGAGACCCTGCACTGATGAGCTTTACACTGTGGTTACTTTAATTATATAATCCACTCTTGAGAACACAACAATGCCATGCTTTGATTTAAAAAAGAAAAAAAGGAAAAGGGTGAGAGAGTATGGGAGAAGTAAAAGACAGAGGCTGTTTTTAGCTTCAGTTTTGAGTAGTCTAGACTTGTACAGGTAACTTTCTGTTGGTGCCTTGATTTCCCAACCTGTCACATAGACTCATGCCAACCCCTAGTTGCACTGTTTCCATTACAGGATTCACATATAAATGTTACATCATGTGATTCAATTTCTATAGGATACTCCATCATATTTAGGTGTCATGTCAGGCTCTCAACAACTCATCACCCAGCTACAGATTGTACAGGGTGGTGTCCACATGCACACAGGCAAATTCTTCCCACAGTAAGACCCCAGTTCCACATCAAATCAGGTTTAGTCTTTGATCTCCCTCAAATTCCAAAACCAAGCAATCAGAAATCTCATATACACCCCCTCTCTTCTAGGAAATCTAAAGCTTTCAAGCTACTCCCAATGCAGCTTCCCCACTCTGGTCTTGCTCTTCCTGGAGTTATTTGCACTCCAAATTCACTGTTCCCTTCACCCAACATCAAAACTGCCATTGTTACTAATCTGTTAGTTTTAGGGAAGCTGAGGTCTCATACTTAGCATTTGTATGGATAGTCTAAAGTTTGCAAAAGTTATTTACATATTATGTTCTCATTTCCTCATTACAATAAGCCTGAATTATCACTTTGTAGATTCAAAAACTGAGACCCAGGTGTTAAAAAAAAAAAGAAAGAAAGAAAGAAGGAGAAGAAGAAGGAGGAAGAAGAAGGTTCATAAAAGTTCAAGCTATAATTTAAGGTTGAAAGAGAAGACTGTTCAATTAAAAGGAGAGACTATTGATCTCTCCATAATGTGTAGTGGGAGATAGTTCTCAGCTGGAGGTCCATCTCTGTACACTACTTCTGTCCCCCCAAACACTTTGGCTTAGCATTTATGTTTTGGTCACCCTGAGTTTTCCAAGTTCTGACACTAGCCTGTGGCAGTGGCTGTGCTCGCTCTTTGTTCCAAAGGGCTGGCCTAGGGGTTCAGCGCCTACTTTCACAGCAATTCTCAGACTGTCAATATCTAATGTTACCCTCTCGAGAACCCTGTCCCAAATCTTATCTCTCTCCTGGACTGTTAAAGCAAAGCCTTGATTTCTAAAAGCTACTGAGGATATCAAAAATCAATTTTAAGAGTCACTTATCCAAAAAGTAGGTTCAAACTTCTGGGAATTTATCCGAAGAAACCCGAAACACTAATTCAAAAGAATGTAAGCACCCCTATGTGCAGTGCAGCAATATTTACAACAGCCAAGATTTGGAAGCAGCCCAAGTATCCATCAGTAGATGAGTAGATAAAACAACTGATACATTTACACAATGGAATACTACTCAGACATAAAAAAAGAAAATTTTACCCTTTGTGGCAGCACAGATGGACCTGGAGAATATTATACTAAGTGAAAAAAGCCAGTCAGAGAAAGACAAATGCCATATGATTTCATTTACATGTAGAATCTAATGAACAAACTGAACTAACAAGCAAAATAGAGACAGACTCAAGGGCTGACAACTCTGGTGATGGGGGTGGGGCGGGGGAGGATGTGACCAGAAGATAAAGGGCTGCAGCGTGGTGATTGCAGGGCGGAGGGGGTGGGTGGAGATGGAAGAGGGTATAAGTGGAACAAATGGTAATGGAAAAAAATACAATAAAAAAGTTACATGGTAAAAAAAATTAAAGACATAAGAACACACACACAGAAAGTAGGTTCAAATCAGATCAAAAGCTTTACTCGTAACACGGTATCTGGTACAGTCATGGGCTGCATAACAAACTTCAGTCAGCCATGGACCACATAATGATCATGGTCCCATGAAAATAATGGAGCTGAAAAATTCCTATAGCTTCATAATGTCATAGCCATCATAAATCATACCATAAGGCATTAGTCACAAATTTGTGGTGATTCTGATGTAAACAAACCTACTGCACTGCCCGTCATATAAAAGTATAGCACATACAATTATGGTTGTAGGCTCTAACATCTAGGTTTCTGTAAGTGCACTCCACAATGTTTGCATGACAACAAAATTGCTGAATGACGCATTTTTCAGAACACATCCCAGTCCTGAAGCAGAACATGACTGTAAAGGGAAAGAACATGACCCTTAGATCAGAAGGTTCTACGGTTATGTAACCTCAAGAAAGATACTCAGCTATCATCCATATTCTGCAGATGTTGAAATTCTCCCCTCCAAAGCTACTGAGAAGCATTAAAACACACATACTCACACACAAAAGGGTCTACCTAGCACAGTGATGGGCATGCATTGTCCTCCCCCCTCCCAGTGATTGGAGAGAAATGCTCCCAGCCCTCCACTGCATTCAGTGCCCTAAAAGGTCTGAGAAAAACTCCAAAGAATATGCAGCCTACAAAAACACTGTGGGATGAATCAGAAGACTGTGAAATAATTAGAAAGCACAGCAAAGAGATTGGGATGACCACCAGTAGGGCAGCAATGCATTTCTAAAATAATCATTGCGTAACTTTTCAGGCCTTTTCCAGGTGAGATGCTTAAAATGAGCTGAGAACAAAGCAGTGAACTAAAAAGCTGTGGGCCTGTGAACTTAAGGCGAGACGAGTGGTTGAATACCTGGCTGGTAATGAGGCAGAAAGGCAGGCAGGAGTCTTCTGGAACGGGGAAGCCAGGGGCCCTGGAGGCCACTTACTGCAGTGTTAACAGGAACCATTTACACAGCTTGGGGGATCTCAAAGAGGGCTGGCAATGATAATATTCGAAAGACTTTAAAACCCCAATGAGGTTGGAAAACCTGGGTTCCAATTGTGCTTTGCATTAACTGACTATGTGGCCTTTATCTAAACACTCTTCAAAGGCAGGAAAGAGAGTATTTTTTTTTCTTTGCCTTTTCTGAATCACCTAGAATAACAAACAGTCAATGCTGGGTAAGTGCTGGACTGAATGAAGAAGGAATATGTGGCTGCTGAGCTCTCTGGACCTAGGTTTCCTCTCACAAGGGGTTTAGAAATAGCTCTAGGGCCACTCCAGGGATCACAGCTGTTCCATCTTTCTCTGCACACAGTGTGTCAATCCTAACTGCACAGCAGAATCATCGTGGAAGTCCTAGCCCCACATCCAGAACCCACCTCAATTCAGAATCCTTAGGCTGGTGAGTTTGTTTTTCCTTTTTTTAAATCTTCACAGGTGATCCTAACCGACAGCTGATTTTGAGAATTAATCCATCACGCTTTCAATGTGGCAATCTTTATGAAACAAGGGAATCGAGACTGTCCTTCCATATCTCCTGCCTTTCTGCCAAAATCAGCAGCTTTCTTTTTCTAAAGCAAGCTTGCCTCATTCGAAGAAGCAAGGCTTTGGAGTAAGGTCCAGGTTCAAATCCCAGTGCAAACACTCCACAGTAATGTGGCCTCAACTCATTTATAAAATGAGGATTACTTTTATAATCCTCCACAGAGCAGTGGTGGAGCAACACCGCTACTCCACAGAGGTGTTATGAAGATTACATGAAATAGCATCATAAAGCACCTGGCCCATGTTCAACCCCGGAAGCAGCCAGCACATGTTCATCCCATCTCCCCCACCCCTTCCTTCCTAAGTGACATCCATTAGATGGTGTCTGACATCACCTGTGATCCTTGTGAAACTAAACTCTGGTTATGGAAACCAGAGTTTAAAATGGAGCAAATTTTATATCATCAAGGCTCCATTTTTCAGTATCTGCCATGTGCATCAGCTTCTCAGTCCCTTACAGAGGGAAGACTAAACCCAACCTCTTCTTAACTAATGACTCTCTATGTATTATAATGGTTTGCTGATCAGCAACAGATGACTTCAGATGATGCAAGTATCCAAAAACCCTACTTAAAAACGAGACCTAATCCTGGGTGCCTGCGGCATCTGAGAATATATGAAACCATCCCTGGTAATTTTGTGACTCCTCAGTTTTGACATTTGTTTTATATTTGCTATTGCACCTACATGCTTTTTTTTCCCATGCAGGTTTTTATGATGCTTCTGTTAAACAGGCTGGTTTTATTGAGTTCTCCTACATTATTATTTTTATCAAATGGCACATCTGATCTGTGCATCAAGGTTTACTATTGTAGGACTATCCCAGTACATAATGTAGGAGAATACTTTATAAAGACATCAATCTGTATAAATGAAAGAACTGCTACCAAAAAGGCAGCCTGATTTTCAAAAGCACTTCCATTGCTTTTCAGATGTCTTTTAGAAAAGGTGAAATCAGTCTTGAGAGACATAAACAATATGCTCATGCAGGACGTATGAAGTCAGTCTTCTTTCATAGCCTAATTACAAAGTCATCACCAGTGCCATCTGAGGTTAACGATCACAGTACAGATGAGAAACCAGGGTTCTGACTGAATGCTTTTTTTGGGGGAGGGGCACAGATGGGTCAAAGTAGACAGAGGTTGAATAGTCCTTAGACCAGGCAATAAATTAACACTAGGCGGAGACATGTCAAAGTCAGGAAATATATCAAATGGAGCCAAAACAAGCAGCAGATTGTATGCTGGACGGTGGAGAAATAATTTTTGGACTCTGAAACTGACTAGTGGTCAAGCACTGAGGTACAGAGTCAAGATCTAGAAAGAAGATTAGCAGGAAAAGGAGACTTAGGGGGTGTGAACAGGATAGATGCCGAACTAAAAGAAGGTAAATGAGGACTGGGTCTGAGAAGATGGCACAAGTGTCCTCCAAAGCAGAGAATTACTCCCGAGGCATGACCTGCCTCAAGCGGTCAGGTATAGACACAGAGCATCTGGACTAGGTAGTTCAGGCAGAGGCAAGTTAGCAGCTTCTAGTGTGTTTCAAGGTAGCTTCCATTTTATCTCTATAGAAGAAACCCAAGCCTATGATTAAAAGAAAACATGGTCTGTCCTGGCTGGTGTGGCTCAGTTGGTTGGAGTGTTTTCCCATAACCTAAAGGCTGTGGGTTTTGCCCCTGGTCTGGGCACATATGGAAGGCAACCAATCAATGCTTCTCTCTTGCACCAATGTTTCTCTCTTTCCCTTCCTCTCTCTCTAAAAAAAAGAAAAAAATTTAAAGGCAAGAAAACATGGTCTGTTTCCAAAATTAAAAAAAAAAAAAAAATTCTACAGAAGCTAACTCTGTCAGGCCAGGAGAGTAAGTCAACACCTCTATGTGACTGTGCTTGATGCATGGGACGACCAACAACAGAGTCGGACATGCAGACAAGCTGGGAGCTTCATTCCCCATTCTATGAGCTTAATATACACCAGGAGAGAACGTCTGCAGTTTCCATGCTGAACGAGGCATTCTAACTTCCTAGTCACTTCAGTCATACTGGAGCCTGTCCTAAACACCCAGTTTTAGCCTGTATTATCACAAAGCTCTATCAGTAGTTAACAGAAATGCTAACGATTAAAGCAGAGGACACTGGGGACTTTGGTCAGCAAAGGTGCCTAAGAGCAGGAAACAGCACACATTCCAGAAGGCTGTAGAGAGAAACTTGTATGATCAGAGTCTGTATACCCACCCCCATATTGCTATTCCGCAGTGCCTGTCCTTCCTGGAGGACAGAGCCAGGGCAAGAGTGATTCAGCATAAGCCATCCCCACTAAACTTGTACACAGCCTACTTAATATAGCAGGCTTAGATGTCTCAATACTTTAACTGGCAACACTAAGATTTCGCACATTGTAAATATAATGACAAACCAAAAGCAGTTTTTAGGTTTGCACAAATTCTCTAGTGAAGAACCCCAATACCAAACAGGTACCATCACTGATTTAACCACCTATTAACTGAATAATGTTGGGAAGACTTCCCTAAAGCTCCATTTTCTGCAGTAATATGGAAACAATTACATCTGTCCCAATAATCATAAAGTTAGTAGGAAGATCAAATGATGTAAAGCATAAAAAAGGACTTATATATTATAAAAATGTGATGATCCATCAAATCCCCACTCTTACCTCCCCCCCAAAAAACACAATTTGTTAGCAAGATAAAGACATGAAAAAAATGAGAAAAAAAAGGAAGCCTATGGAAAGACAGATGTTAGCTGGAATTGGCAGGCAGTTTCTTGGGACGCAGGAAATTTGTAATGGATTCTGACCAACTGGTAACATTTAAAAAGGCAGATCCATTTTGTATGTCCCAGTTTTACAGAGCATTTACTTAAATTGAAGTTAGAATTTATAGTTAAGAAGTTAATATTATAAATATCACTGTAATTATATTACTCTCACTGACTTTGAGAAATAAAGAGATTCATGGCATAAAGTAGATAAAGGACTCAATTTAAAAAAAATTATAGCAACAAAGCAAAAAATGAAGTCCATTTCAATACCCTGTTACCTGGTTCAATTAGAACATGAAACAATTGGAAATCAATCAAAACTAATAAAGTCCACTGATCATCACAATGCTACTTTGATCACACAAAAGAAATATTGCCGTTTACCACCAAAGTATAGAAGTTCATTCCTACAATTCACAGCGAACCAGGGCAGGAGAAATAAGACCATGTTTAAGGAAGAAGTCTCTGTAAATGACTTATAAATCACTTTATTCTGGAACCAAAAGGATCAGAGCTGGTTCTATATTTCAAACCACAACGACCACAGGCAGTCTAATGGAGCTTAAACAGGAAAGCTGGGGCAAGATGTCACCAAAGGACCTGCTGACAACCTTCCAGTTAACCGCTCTTGGTTCTCCTATTCCCTAGAGAGCCAATAAGAAGGTGGGGAAGCAAGGCAGAGGAACCAAGTGGCTTGTGGAATCCACAAACTGCAACAAAAGGAAGACTACTTCTCCAAATTCCCAGTTTTTCTAATTTCTAGACTAGAATGCAATTCTCAAGAAATGGGCCACCATGGTATTCCACCAACCAATGAAATGGTCTCATATCCTGCCAGTGTTTCTTATTGGGTAGTGTTAAAATCCACAATGAGATCTGTCAGACCACTGTTTCTCGAGAGGGTGACTTTGCCACTCAAGAGGGGACATTTGGTGATCTCGAGATATTTCTGGTTGTCACAACTTGAAGAGGCACGTGGAACTACTGGCATCAAATGGGTAGAGGCCATAGATGCTGCTAACATCCTACAATGCACAGGGCAGCACCCACAACAGAAAATGATCCAGCCCTAAATGTCAATAACGTTGAATTTGAAAAACGCTGCTCTAGGCAATGATCTATCACATATATAACCCAGGATCACATACAATCGTATCTGTTAACTAATAATTTCGGCAAATGACTGTGATAGGAAGGTGGTGGCTATTTAAAAGAAATGAATGTATACCTTTTCAAAAAATCCATCACAAAATTTCTACAACGCGTAAAATAAATAGGTGCATTCAAGCACTTTTAAAGATTGTAGGCACTTCTGAATATGTCAGAGGGAAAGACAACAGAATTTGTTTATCCTTCAAAAGTTTGTATTTATGTACTGCTCTCTCAAGAGTTGGAACACTGAGTTCATAAAATGGTATGTATGAAAACACAATTATGAACTGTTTATTATGAGAAACATGAATAAATTGTGACCCTATTTGATTACTAACGAGCATACAGATACTTAACTAATAACTTAGTAAGAGCTCATTCACACAACATCACTAAAGAATGAGTTGTCTTGAGTTTTTCAAATGAGTCTTTCAAAGAATGTCAACATATTTTGATTTTAATTATTTTGATAAAATTCTCTTTCAAATGTACTAAATCTATTTTGGAAGTTTAAGCCAGTGATGTTCAGCTAGAAGACAAAACAGAAATACTGAAATGTTCAGACTAAATTTTCATAACTTGGCTACTTGATAAAGTCAAGACAATAAAAAATAGTAATAGAAGTTCATTGAGAAAGCTAGTCATAAAATCAATATATAAAAATCTATAGCTTTCCAAAATTAAAAGGCTGACAATCAAAGTGCTTGGTGAGAAGGTAGAGTGGCAAAAACTTTCATACACTGCTGGCAGGAATGTAAAACTACAACTTTAGCCCTGACTGGGTGGCTCAGTTGGTTAGAACATTGTCCCATACACTAAAAGGTTGTGGGTTTGACTCCTGGTTAGAACACATACCTGGGTTGCAGATTCAGTCCCCAGCAGGGGCACATATGGGAGACAACCAATCAATGTTTCTCTCTCACATTGATGTCTCTCTCTGTCTCCCCCCAGCCCCAAATCAATAAACATATCCTCAGGTGAAGATTAAAAATAAATAAGTATAATTGTACAACTTCGTGAGAAACTATTTTTCTAAAGTTAAGCATATATTTACCATATGAACCAACAATCCCACTCTTAGAGAAGTGAAACAAATATCCAGACAGGATTGCACTAGAATGTTAACAGTCAAAACTGGAAAATTTCAACTGCCCTTCAAAAGATGAACAGAAAAAAACATTATCTATAAAACAGAATACTATGCAGAAATAAAAAGGTATGAACTTCTTTGATACAGATAAAACCAACATGGATGAATCTCAAAAATATAATGTAACGCAGCCATAAAGGAAAAAAGAGCACATACTACAACACTCTAATTAAAATGTAGACATTGTGACTTCTGGTCAAAATGGAGGCATAGATAAACACAGCTTGCCTCCTCAAACAACCACAGCAAAAATTATGACTACAAAACGACTATCACCCAGGATCAAAAGAAAATCGACAACCAAGGAATTAAAGAAATCACATCATTCAGATGGGCAGGTGGGGTGGAGAGATGGAGATGCAGAAAGGTCAGTCCCACACTCATGTGTGATGGATGAAAACTGAAAGGGACACCTTGGGAGCGAGGAATCCCAGCCCCCCACCAGACCATCCAGCTCAGGGTTCCAGTGCCAGGAAGGTAAGTACCCGTAACTTCTGGTTGTGAAAACCAGTGGGGCTGAGGTGGTGGAAGAAACTGTGGGATCCTCAGGCATCTTCTCTTCACAGGCCTACAACAGACTTAAGACTTACAAAGGCTCACTCCCTCTGGACTCGAGCACCAGGGCAGCAGCTGGAAGGGCACCAGTGGCAAAAAGGGAGAAACTGAAGTGCCTGTCATCAGGGTGAGTGCCAGCAGACAGCTTCCTCCCCGACAAAACTCCAGAGGCCAGGCAGTGGCACTGACCCCTTTCTGAGCCCTCCCCCACACAGAGCCACAGAGCAGCTACCCCATATCTGAGACTCTGTCAACTTGGTTCACAAGAGTTACCTTGCCCTGGCGTTTACCTAATGCTCTGCCCCATACTATTTAACATGCACTTTTCTAAAATAGGTCATGCTGCTAAGACAAGGAGACAAAGGAGCTTGACATAATATTCAGAAACAAACATAGGGAAGCTGCCAAATTGAGGGGACAAAGAAATATGACCCAAATGAAAGGAGAGAACAAAACTCCAGAAAAGGAACTAAAAAAAATGGAGTTAAGCAATCTATCAGATGCAGATTTCAAAACACTGGTTATAAGGATGCTCAAGGAACTCACTGGTACTTCAACAACATAAAAAAGACCCAGGCAGAAATGAAGTTTACACTAAGTGAAATAAAGAAAAAATTACAGGGAGCCAACAGTTGAGTGGATGAAGCCAAGAATCAAATCAATGGTTTGGAACATAAGGAAGAAAAAAAAGATTCAGTCAGAACAGCAAGGAAAAGAAAAGAATCCAAAACATCAAGGACAGGTTACGGAGCCTTTGGGACAACTTCAAACATATCAACATTCAAATCATAGGAGTGCTAGAAGGAGAAGGGAAAGAGCAAGAAATTGAAAACTTATTTGAAAAAATAATGAAAGAAAACATCCCTAATTTGGTAAAGGAAACAGACATACAAGTCCAGGAAGCACAGAGAGTCCCAAACAAGATGGACAAAAGGCACATCATAATTAAAATGCCAGAGATTAAAGGTAAAGAGAGAATCTTAAGAGCAACAAGAGAAAAGCAGAGAGTTACCTACAGGGGAGTTCCCATAAGACTATCAGCTGATTTCTCAAAGGAAACTTTGCAGGCAAGAAGGGACTGGCAAGAATTATTCAAAGTGATGAAAAGCAAGAACCTACAACCTAGGTTACTCTATCCAGCAAAGCTATCATTTAGAATTGAAGGGCAGATAAAGTGCTTCCCAGATAAGGTAAAGTTAAAGGAATTCACTATCACCAAGCCATTATTATGTGAAATGTTAAAGGGACTTATTTAAGAAAAGAAGATCAAAACTATGAATATTAAAATGGCAATAAATTCACAACTATCAACAACTGAATCTAAAAAACAAACTAAACAAACAAACAGAACAGAAACAGAATCATAGATATAGAGATCATTTGGAAGGTTACCAGTTGGGAGGGGAAGGAGTGTGGGGGAAAAGGTGCAAGGATTAAGAAGTACATATTGGTGAGTACAGAATAGATCAGGGTGAGGGGACGGGTGTTAAGAACAGTATAGGAAATGGAATAGCCAAAGAACTTATATGCATAACCCATGGACATGAACTCAGGAGGGCGGATTGCCAGAGGGAATAGGGGATACTAGGTGGAGGGGTGTGCAAAGGGACAAACTGGGACAACTGCAATAGCATGATCAATAAAATATACATGGTCCAGCACAAATAACTCCTTTTATTACGAAATCATAAGCATGTAATTCTGTAATGTAACAATATCACACTCAAGCACACCATATGACATTTTAGGTGAAGTGTTCAAATTGCTGTCCATCTTGTATGAGACATCCACGTACCCTACCAATCACACTCAAGCAGGCGTTACTTCTGCTGGACCCTATATTTAAAAAAATAAAATGTAGAGGTTGTCAGACTGCATAAAAAATAAAGATCCACTATATGCTGTCTATAAGAAACTCATTTTAAATAGAAAGATACAAATAGGTTAAAATAACAGAATGGGGAAAGGATATGCCATGCTAACACTAATTAAAGAAAGTTGCAGTGACTATATTAACATCAAAGTATATTTCAGAGCAAAGAATATTACAGGGTAATTTCATAATGCTCAAGGGGTCAATTTGTCAAGAGGACATAATACTCCCAAATGTCTCCATATTTAATAACAGAGTTTCAAAATACATGAAGCAAAAACTGAGAGAAATGCAACGAGAATTAGACAAATCCACAATAACAGTTGAAGATTTTTATTCCCATCTCTCAATAATTGATAGAACAAGCAAGTAGAAAATCAATAGCGATACAGAAGACTTGAAAAACACTACCAAGCAACTTGACCTAACTGACATTTATAGACCACTCCATATAACAGCAAAATAAATTCTTTTCAAGTGCCCACAGAAGACCAAGATATGCCATATTCTAAGCCATAAAACAATTCACAGTAAATTTAAAAGGATTTAAATCAAAGTATGTCTCTAACTATAATGATCTTAAATGGAACTCAATTAGAAAATAGCAACAGAAAGACCTCTGGGGACATCTGCAAATATTTGGAAACTAAGTAAAATTCTTCTAAATAACCCTTGGGTCAAATGCAAAAATCAAATGTCCACAAGTATCACGTAGGTAAAATAAAATGTTCAAATCTAAATATGCGAGACATAAAACAATTGGGAGCTGTGAGGATTGAGAGGAAATTAGAGGATATGTACCTTTTCTAAAAGGCATTTAAGTTCCAACTTTTAAAACACCATAGTAGGAAAATACCCTACTTCTTCTAGCAGGTGGGATGCAGCCTATTAGATAAAAATATTTGCAATTTCTGATTTAAATGTAAAAACTAAAGCTATAAAACTACTAAAAGAAAATTAAGGTATTACTATAATCCTGAACTAAAGGAAGGTTTTCTACAAACATAATATGAAAGGAATAACCAAAAATCGCATTGATTTTCATTCATTAAAATCTGAAACTTCTCACCCTGGCTCTGTGGCTCAGCTGGTTGGAGCATCATCTCATAAACTGAAAGCCCCTGGGTTTGATTCACAGTCAGGCACATGTCTAGACTGCAGGTTCAGTCCCCAATCAGGGCACATACAAGAGACAACCGATCAATGTTTCTCTCTCATGCCAATGCTTCCCTCACTCTCTCTCTCCCTCCCTACCCTTCTCTATAAACTCACTCTCTGTCTCCCTCCCTTCCCTTCTCTATGAAATCAATAAGCATGTCCTCAGGTGAAGATAAAAATACAAATAAATTCTAAAAATTTGAAATTTCTTTTGGCAAACAAAGCCCACAAGAAAAGGTAACTACAAAAATTTTTTACCATAAAGAAGCAATGCAGACATCAGTACAAGTCCTATCCTGAGATTCACAATTTGCATTCTTCTGAGAATTAGACTCATTTAACACCTTTTCATATTCTGAGGCATTTCTTCTTATTCATGAGGACTGATTTGGATTTTGTATTCTTCATGAAAAGATGTCTTAAAAATAAGAGTTATCACACTTGTGCACTGAATAGCTAGGTGTTAAATTCTTCTGCTAAAGAATTAATAGTTTGCTAGTCTATAATAGTTTGCTAGTTATTATAAAGAATCATAATAACCTCATGTGTCACATTCCCCAAGATGCATTTTTTTCTCATTGCTTTCTGTAGCTTTTACTGTCTGCATTTTTTTTTTGCATTAAAGATTAATTTATATACACATTGATTTAAAATAATTATAAAATCAAATATTGGCAGGAATGCAGTGAGACAGGCACTTACACATGGTGACAGAAGCACAGCTTGATGGTGTACGTCAGAAGCCTTGAGAAAGTACACATCCATTAATCCAACAATTCTTCAGAATTTTATCCTGATGAACTGTGGAGGTATGTATATTTAAAGATGCTTTATGCACTGTTAAAAACCAAAATTGGAAAACTACATATCCAACAATAGGGAATTGATTAACTAGATTATGGTATCTCCACGCACCCTCAGAAATGAACATCTATACTTGCATATGGGAAAATGGTCATACTATACTACTGAGTTTAAACAAAAAGCAGGCTTCACAATGTGGGTATAGTTAACCACTGAACAAAATACTTAAAAACAGTTAAGAAGGTAAACTTTGTATGTGTTTTTTACCACAACTTTACAAGTTAAAAAAAAAAAATGCAGCCCTGGCTGGTTGTGGCTCAGTGGTTAAGTGCTGACCTGCAAACCAGGAGGTTGCTGGTTTGATTCCCAGTCAGGGCACATGCCTGGGTTGTGGGCCAGGTTCCCAGTAGGGGGCACCCAAGAGGCAACCACACATTGATGTTTCTCTCCTCCTCTTCCTCCCTCCTTTCCCCTCTCTCTAAAAATAAAATAAAATATTTTTAAAAAATACAGACTCCAAGTTCTCACAGACATACTTGGCATTAACTTATACATACAATATCTATTTCTTATATAATATAGAAATATATATTTCTACTTACACATAGAGAGCTAGCTATAAACATGCTAAGATTAGTTAAATCTGTGGGTGATAAATAACTGATTTTAAATATTTTTTCCTCTATGTTTCTAGATATTTACAATTAATGTTAACTAGTTATAGAAAAAGTTCTCAAGATAAGCTTATTTGCCTACTGGAATGGCTCAGTGGGTTGGGCATCATCCCGCAAAAGGTTGCCAGTTCAATTCTCAGTCAGAGCACGTGCCTGGGTTGTGGGCCAGGTCCCTTGTTGGGGATGTACAAGAAGCAATGAATGTTTCTCTCGCACACCGATGTTTCTCTCCCTCTCCTTCTCCCTCCTTTTCCCTCTCTCTGAAAATAAATCAATAAAATATTTTTTAAAAAGATAAGCTGTTATCCACATCCTGGGTGTTCCCAAATTGTATATGGATAAAATTCCACCTTTTATTAACTGGAGAAATCATTAGAAATATTAATTACCTGTTCTGTACTCAACACTGGGATGCCCTCAGAAGCTACTGGAGCATGTAATGCCACTTCCCTCACTCCATAAATAGCTTAAGCTTGCAAAGCTTTTAACTTTTCTGCCAGCTTTTATGCTTCTGTCTTTTGCTCAGTGGCTCCTGTCATTTCTCACTACTGTCAGGATGGTGTCTCTCTCCACTTTAATTTGCTTTTAATTTAGTAGTAAACCAAAAGTGTAACAAGTCATTAATAAAAAAGAGAAAGACTGAAAAGACTGAGGGAAGGCAGAGTTTCTCCTAAAGTACAAATCAGAGCAGGCTTTTTGTAAGAGATTTCTGCCACCCAAAAAATTTTCTTTGGGAAAGTGAGGTGAGACAGTGATATATTTCTAAATTTGAATATATTTTGGCATGTTCAACAGTCTTCTACCAGGTCATACCCACCCAATGGCATTCACAAATAAGACACATGTCCCTGGACATTCAGGGGCTCACATAAGGGCTGGTTCAAGTAGGAGCGTCCCATACACGGTGTGTACCTAAGGGTAAGAGCTGTACCATCACACCATCTCTTAGCACTCAAGAAAGTCAAAATTTGAGGGACAGGCCTTAATAAATTCCCAAGGTTACGGGAATAACCTTGAATTTATTCATGTGTTCACATATGAATGCATTTTAAAATAAATTATTAAAATTCAGTGTTTTATATTTAATAACATGACAAAGGTGTGTGGTGACATCATAGCAGAGAGCTGTGTTTTCACGGTTACAGCTACTGAGAATGTGACTGCTGAATACTTGGGACATTACCATGTCCAATAACCATCATAGCTCACCTAATTGAAGTCTCATGAGTAAAAGTCATCAGCTTTCCCCAAAAGGACCCTGGTAAGGTCAGAAACTTAGAAATGATGAGAAAGTGTGCTCTAAAAAATAAAAACAAAAACAAAAAACTGTTGATTAAGGGGAAAGGGGGCAAGCAGCTTCCCTTTACCAACAATGATCCAAAGAGACCAACTTTCCTTGTTTCAACTTGCCATCTAACCTCTAGTTCAACTAAAGAACAGCAAGGCACTATAACCAGAGACTAGAAGCAAAGACATGGCTATTATGAATACCTGCAAATTAGCATAGAAACAGCCAACATGTAGCTTATCTGATGTTCCAGGTGCTTGATGTTGGCCAAAGGGGAGTCCCACCACGGTCTCAACACCCCACTCTAAGGTTCTGGTTGAACCATTTACTAAAAAAGATGGAGTCCTACCCTTGTGTAGAGTATGCATATTCTTACCTGTGTGCCTCCTCGTACAACATCCCGATCAATCTATCATTCAAGGTTCATTTTCCTCAAAAAGTCTTGATTTTTTTTTTTTTGCTTCACTCATCCCTTTTTCTTTTTTAACTTCTATAGCATCTAATTGTAAGAAATGGCAATTAATTATATACCACTTGGTATTTTAAAACTTTCTTCATATTATGCATAGTTCTGAACTCTAGCATTAAAAACTGGCTTCTGTGACTCATACAATTGCAGCCTTAGCAAAGCGCAGGATATATAACTGTGACTCAGTAGACAGTTGTCTGATTAGATGGGCCTGGTAGCCAGAGTAATGCTTGCTCACAAGTGATTCAACACAGTGGTAGTTTATTCTGGAATCTAGCATCTTAATCAGATGTACAGATAAGGGATGGAAAGGTCAAAGACAAAACGGAGCCACAGGCCAAAGACCCAAAGGCCACATGTGACCAGAATAAACAGATTAGATGGATCTTGGGCCCTGAGTGACCAAATTAGGAGCTCAAAGGTTATAAATTACAGCCAATCACTATTCTCAACTGTGTGACTAAAGTTAAATTAACATGTATAAAGACAAAACTCAAAGACCATAGGCAATGGTTAAAAATAATACGTAGCTAAATGCCTACTTTCCATTGGTTTCACTTTAGTGCCAAGAGAAGCAAAACTCTGTCTTCACTTTGAGCATCTTTCGTTGTTGCTGACTCAAAATTAGTGACTGAGAGTTGGATGAGGAACAGGATATTGATATAGTATCAAAGGATCATCCCACAAAATACTTACTAATTACAAAGTAAAAAACAGTAACTTTACAGTGGAGAAGCTTGGCAGATACCATTTAACCAAGTGGTTAAGGCTAATGACCAGTGACACGACAAACAGACATCATGTACCTCTTGATATGGTGCACTCAGAAGGACACAACATCATTATGATACTCCAGCCAAAAACACAGAACTTGTATTTAATAATAGGGAACACCAGACTCACCAAATTAAGGGACAATCTACAATAAAGAACTGGTATGTACTCTTTCAAAATGTCAAGGTCATAAAAGACAAAGTGTGATTAAAGGAGATTTAAGAGACATGATAATTAAATATTGTACCACGTGTGATCCTGGAATAGATCCTGGACTGGGGGAAAATATTTTTCTCTTGCTATAAAGGACATTGGTGGGACAACTAATAAAATGTGAATAATTATGTAACAGTATTATCTCAAAGTTAATCCCCTGATTTTGACAACTGTACAGTGGTTTTGTTCTTTTTTAAGAAAATAAGCCCTGGCTGGTGTGGCTCAGTGGACTGAATTCCATCCTGTGAAGCAAGGGAGTTGCTGGTTCGACTCCCAGTCAGGGCGCATGTCTGGGCTGCAGGCCAGGTCCCCAGTAGTGGGGCTCACGAGAGGCAACCACACATTGATGTTTCTCTCCCTTTCTTTTCTCTCCCTTCCCCTCTAAAAAGAAATAAATAAAATCTTCAAAAAAAAAAAAAAGAAAGAAAGAAAATACACATTGAAGTACTTAGGGGAAAGTATCTGTAACTGTCAGATGGCTCAGAGAAAAACATATGTGTATATAGATAGAATGAAAAGCTAACATAGCAAAATGTTAGTCTTCGGTAACTTCCACAAGAGAGATAGGGGGAATTTCTGCGCTGTTTTTGACATTTCTATAACTCTAAATTATTTCAAAATTTAAAGTTTAATTTAAGAAAAAAAAGACAGGATGAGCTAAAGACAGGGCCTTCTGACTGCAGAGACCCAGGGATCCAAGACTGGCCTCTTTCCTTTGACATGGGCTGTGGTGATGAACTAGATGAGTACGGACTTCGGAGCTATGCAGATCTGGGTTATGCAGATCACCATGCCTTGCATAAACCAAACTCATACTAAAGACTGGTATTGATTACTTCAATTTTTTAAAAATGAAAAGTATAGAAGACTTCCACATTTACTTCACAGGAGCAAGTAAGTAATTTTAAGGAGCAAGAAAAGTGCAGCCCTAAAACCGAAACTCTGACATTGAATGCAGGGAAAAAAAAAAACTACAGATTATACCATTTATGAACAAAGATGCAGAGATACCCAATAAAATACTAGCAAATTGAATCTGGCAGTAGATTAAAAAAATAAGAGACCAGAGCAAACTCAAGTTAGTTCAGAAAGATAAATGGATATATAAATATCAAGAAATCAATTAAAATAATTCATCAGTTATAGAAGCCAAAAAAAAAGACAAGTTCAATACACACTTTGAATATTTGAGCATTTTTTCCTAATTTTTTAAGTGTTTGTTTTTCCAGTAGGAATATTTGTAACTTTTCTGATTATAAAAAAAAATAGTAATTAGGGTCATTGTAAAATTTTTCAAATAATGCAAAGTGGGTAGAGTGAAAGTCTCCTAAGGAGTCCATGATAATACGGAGTAATAAGTCTCTCCATGTTGTGAAAGCATATTTATAGGTAGATAGATAGCAAGCCAGAGAACAAGAAAAAGAGAGAAGAAAGAAAGAAATCCCATTCTGAGAACAAAAGCTGGGCTCTGCCCCCACCAATTACTATACTAGAATTGAGGGCTCTCATAAGGCATATCGCTGATAAAATGGAGTTCATGTGGAGTCTCCCTTTCCATTACCTTCCCCCTTCCTGTCTAACCAGCCACCATCAATCTGCCTGTGAGTCACTTTCAGAAAAGCTCTCAGCACCCATAGGTCCTTCTCACTCAGACACTATCCATTCTCAGTTATCAATGGCTTCTGTGTAAAAGACAGAAGAATTTTTTTTAATTTAAAGAGAGAAGCTTCAAGTATAAATTTTTTTAATTAACTGATTTTTTTTATCAATTATACCTTCTTTCCTTATACCATCTTCCACCACCTCCCACCCCTCCCCTGCTCTAGATTCACCATACTGTTGTCTGTGCCCATGAGTCCTTTTGCTTTTTCGCTTGATCTGTCCACCTAGGTATAAAATTTTTAAGTAAAGGTCCTGACTGATGTGACTTAGTGGGTTGGGCATCTTTCCACAAAAAGAAAGGTCGCCGGTTGTTTGTCAGTCAGGGCTCATGCCTATAATACAGGTTCAGTGTCCAGCTGGGAGGCGTACAAGAGGCAACTGATCCATGTTTCTCTCCCACATCGATGTTTCTCTCCCTCTCTTTCCCCTTCCCTTCCCCTCTCTCTCTAAAAATAAATAAAACCTTTTTTAAAAAAACTTTAAGTACAGATGGAAAAATTAAAAGAATTAAGGAGAACTTGTACAGAAGAACCCAGGCTAAAAATCATCAAAATCACCATCACCATCATCTGCTTTGGGACTATCTGATGTAAAAACACATTATTCAGAGTACACTTGTGTTGAAATTCTCTGGTATTTCAGGAGTTGACAGTAGTTTTTCAGAACTGAGAGAACATTCAAGTAATGAACAGAAGAGGAAGCAAATAGGGAAGTGGGAGGTCCTTCAGTGATGGTATTCTCTATCTGTGGCAGGAAATTAAGGTATTTCCCAATAAAAAAGGACACAGAATCCAACAGGAAGCATGCCCACTCCCAATGCCAAATAACCTGCCCTGCATAAGGTAAAGAGCATTCTGAAACCAGGGACGTTAAAGAGTCTGATCTCATCCCTTCAGAAGAACCAGAGCTCAAGGTAGCAGTAACCGGACTCCCCAGTATTATTTTGACCAACTTCAGAAAAACAAAAGCTGCCTTTGATGCACTTCAATGCCCAGCCACGTCACCACAGAATCAGATATTAAAAATTAATCAGGCTGGCAAGGCACCATTCAATGCTGGACAGCTCTACATATAAGATGGAGCTCTGGGTGGACTTAGACCGAATACTGATCTTTTGTTGTCATGGACTCTATAATTTAGATAGATCTTGGCCTATTTCTTCTAATATGTCTAATTCTGGTTGGTCAGGTCTGCTGTGACTGAGCAACCAAAATTCCATTTGGTCTCACTACTTTCTTGGTTCTTCTGCTCTCCAACTGCTCGTCTCCTTACTCTGCCCTCCACACTTCCAAATACAGGTTGCTAACTGACCTCTTCTTGCTCTACCACGGTATCCATGGACAAAATTCACATGCTAGCAAAGTTCCAATCACTATCTCTATTCTGAAGCTGCCATTTATAGGAGTGGGATTTCACTACATAGAGAAGAGAGCGACATTCCAGGTCAAGGCACAGACTTAAAAAACATGCTGAGGATAGATGACTGAGGAAGTGGTAAGTGGTCCAGTGTGGATGCAGCTTAAAATTCAACACATCTCCACCTCTAGGCTCTGCTTCTCCTGAGCTCCACACACCGGGCTCTCCATATGGGGTTCTTCAGATACCTCAAACCCAATATTCTAGCCAAAACCTTTCTCCTCCTGCACTCTAAATTTTGGCTAATAGAACCTCCATGCATTTAGTCAAGCTCAAAAACTGTCCAAACACATTGTATATCAACAATTTGAATCAATACTATTCCAAAATGGTCTTGAAGCCATTTCCCCACTCTCAATTCCTACTGCCACTCATTTTAGCTGTATCTTTCACCTGCACTATTGCAGAAACCCATTGTATGCTATCCAAACTCCCTCTCTTCCCTCAGTCAGCTCAGTCATTGTGTCCCTGTGAAGCCTTCCCCACCCCCAGCAGTTTATCTCCCCTTTTCCCTGCTTTCAGAGTGCTTTGTGCCTGTCTTTATCAGTACAAAAGCAATACACAGTAAGAGCACTATTTAAAACATGTCTGTCTCCTCCACTCAACAATTCCTCAACAGTCGACATCATGTTTTATAACTTCCCAAACATCTTACATAGTATCTGAACATAGCATTTCACAATAAAATACAGTCCAGCTTCTCCTTCATCAAGTTTTCCTTCTTATGCTTTTCTCCCTAACTTGTTATTTTGAAATAATTACAGATTCACAGGAAGTTGGGAAAAGAGTACAGAGAGGACCCATGTACCCTTCAACCATTTCCTCTAGTAGCAATATTTCACATAAAATGGACATTGTCACAATCTTTAGACTTTATTCAGAATTTGCCAATTTTATATGCAATTGTACATATGAATGTGTAGATGTGATTTTACATAAGTATATGTTAAGATTCACATGTATAGATTCATGTAACCACCACCACAATCAAGACAGGGAATTTTTCCATCACCACAAAGATCATTTACACTGCCCCTTAATGGTCAACTCATCCTCTTCCCCACCTCTTCCTTACCCCTCTCCCCATCCCTAATTCCTGGCAACAACTAATAGGTTCTCCATCTCTATCACAAACACTTTTAACAGTGTTCCACTAACTACAGAATAAAGTTCACAAATCTCAGTATAGCATTCAAGCCTTCATGATGTGGTTTGGGTCTCCTGTTCCAGCCTATTCCTTACTTGCAATTTCAGCATTACAAGACAACTTACTGCTCTAAGAACATGCTTTGTACTTTGCTGCCTTTGCACTTTTGTTTGTGACACTCCTTTACCTATTCCATTCTCTCCCTGTTTTTCTACACTCTGAAAAACCAACTTTAAAGGCTCAGCTCAAATATCATGTTTATAAAAAGGCTCTTCCTGACCTCCAACATCCCCAATTGTTCTTTTCCTTCTCTGTGATCCCTCTCTGACAGCACTCAGACCACAAAATTGTTGTGTGTCCATGTCTTCCCCACTTTACCACAATCCAACTCAATGCAGGAATACGTATTCCTTACTTTTGTCTTCACAAGACCCAATCATTTGGTTCAACAGACTGTGACAAATCCTTCCTTTTTTGTGTGTCATTAGTTGCACTTAGTGCTGAAGATGCAAAAATAAACATGCTTGTAAGGGGCTTATAAGCTGGTACCTCAGTGCCTGGCTCACTGGGGATACACGCACACGCGCGCACGCACACGCACACACACATATTCAAACGTCTTGAATGAATGAATGAATCCTGAACATCTGCAGTCACTTTAAAACATTTTCAAGACTCATGACTTAGAGTAGACATGCACCATCTATGATCCTGATGCTAAAGAAACATAAAAATAGAGAAAAACCTGCATCTGAGCAGGAAACCAGGAAGGATGCCATCGTAACTGCCCAGGACTTAGAGGGATTTCTACTAGATATAGCCAAGACAGAACAGAACCACAGAAGGACTAGCAAACTTTCTGTGGAGATGCAATGTGTTCCGGCAATAAATGTAGGCAGCACCAGAAGAATTCACCAAGAGAGCAAGGGCAGCAAACACAGAACTGTATAGACCAAGGCCCACATCAAAGGGCTTAGACAGGTGTTATTCCACCCAACCCCTCGCCCAGGCCACCTTGCCTGACAGAGGGAGTGGTACTAAAGGGCTCAGCCCTGGCATGAGCAGTTCCAATATAAATTCAGTGAACCTGAAATTTTCCCTTGTTCCTTCACTTCGATTTGAAGAAGTCAGACAAACACAGTTATCTCTTTAAGAATCCATCTCTCACGAGATTATGGTGATGGTGGCAAAATCCTGTTCAGAATAAGATTTAAGGAATCAATGTTACTGTAATACCCAAGTAAGCTGTTATTTAAAAAGACATTTCTAAACCAGAGAACACATAATGGAAATTAAAACTTTGAATGCCTATTTAAATAGTAGTGGAAGAAAGGAACACCAAATTGTGGGCTATAGAAAATCAAATTAGTAAAGTAAAACTTAAATTCCTCAAGAACTTAGAAAGTTAATGAAGATAAAAATGAGGCAAGAATTAATTTTTAAAGTACAGAAAAAAAAAGAACACAGCAAATTGAAAGCTTGGGCTTAACAAAAAACTGTTAGAACTAATAAGCAAATTCAGCAAAGCTGCAGGATACAAAATCAACACACAAAAATCTGTTGCTTTTCTAAAATCTATCGTTCTATAATAATGAACAATACAAAAATTATATCAAGAAAAGTCCCATTTATGATAGTGTCAAAAAGAATAATACTTAGGAGCAAACTAAACCAAAGAGGTAAAAGACATGTACACTAAAAATTAAAAAAATTCTGAAAGAAATTAGAAGACATAAATAAATGGAAAGACACCCCATGTTCATGGGGTACAACGCTTAATACTGTAAAGATGTCACTACTACCAAAAGTGATCTACAGATTCAATATCCCAGTAAAATAGAAAAACGATCCTAAAATTCTTATGGAATTTTAAGAGACCCTGAAAAATCTTCAAAAAGAACAAAGTTTGAGATCTCATACCTTATGATTTCCAGCTTACTATAAAACTATTGTCACCAAAACAGTGTGGTATTGGCATAAAAATAGGCATATAGACCAATGGAATAGAATAGAGAATCTAGAAGTAAACTCTCAGGTATACGGTCAAATAATTTTTCAGCAAGGGTGTCAAGATAACTCAAGGAGGAAAGGATAGTCTTTTCAACAAATGCTGTTAGGAATACTGGTATCCACATGCAAAAAAATGAGGATCCTTACCTTACAACAGGTTAACTCAAAAGGAAACAAAGATCTAAATGTAAGAGCTATAACTATAAAAGTCTTAGGAGAAATCACAGAGGAAAGGTTTATCACAATGGATTGACAATTCTTAGATATGACACTAAAGGCACAAAAGAAAAAATAAGACAAATGGGACTACATCAAAATTAAAGACTTTTCTTGTACCCAAATACAGTATCAACAGAATGAAAAAGCAAGCATAGAATGAGAAAATATTTGTGAATCATATAGTTAATAAGGAATTAATATCCAGAATATATAAAGTACTCCTACAACTCAACACAACAACGAAACACTTTTTTAAAACAATGGATAAGACTTGATGTCTTGGCTGGTATGGCTCAGTGGATTGAGTGCCAGCCTGTGAAGCAAGGGGTTGCTGGTTCAATTCCCAGTCAGGACATACGCCTGGGTTGCGGGCCATGTGCCCAGTAGGGGGCACATGAGAGGCAGCTACACACTGATGTCTCTCCCCCTCTCTTTCTCCTTGTCTTTCCCTCTAAAAAATAAATAAAATATTTTTAAAAAATGGACACGTCTTGAATAGACATATCTCCAAAGAAAATATACAGATGACTAATAAGCACATGAAAAGATGCTCAACCAATCATTTGGGAAACATAAAACCGCAAAGAGATAACACTTCACACCCAGTAAGATAGCCATTATAAAACACACACACACACACACACAGAAAATAATGAGTGTTAGCAAAGATGTGGAAAACCTGGAATTCACATTTATTGATGGTGGGCATGTAAAATGGTGCATCAGCTGTGGAAAATATTATGGTAATTCCTCAAAAAATTAAACAAAGATTTTCATTTGATCCAACAATCCCACTTAGAGTTATGTACCCAAAAGAGGTGAAAACAGGAACTTAAATAGATATCTGTACATCCATGTTCATGAAGCACTGATCACAGCAGTCAAAAGGCAGAAGTAAGCCAAGTGTTCATCAACAGATGAATGAAGAAACAAAGTGTGTTATATACATAAAATGAAATATTATTCAGCCTTTAAAGGAAATTCTACACCTGCTACAATACGGATGAACCTTGAAGACATTATACTAAGTGAAATAAGCCAGTCACAAAAAAAACAAATAAAAAACCCCAACAAATATTGTAGGACTCTGCTTACATGCGGTACCTAGAGTAGTTAAATTCACAGAAGTTAGAATGGTGGTTGCCAGGGGTTGGGGAAGGGGACAGAAAGTTGGCGTTTAATGGGTAGAGTATCATTTGGAGAAATGAAAGATTTGTGGAGACAGATGGTGGTGATGATTTTACAACAATGTGAATGCACTTAATGCCACAGAACTGTACTTAAAAATGGTTAAAATGGTTAATTTTATAGTATGTATTTTTACCACAAAAGGAAAAAAAGACTTGGGTTTAGGATCATTCCCTCTACCCACTATTAGATAACTTTGTGCCCTTAGGTAAATTGCTTGGCCTCTCTAAGCAGTGAAATGAGGTAATAACAGCATCTACTTCATAGGGCTGCTGGGATAAATGAGCTAATTCCAGTAAAGCACTAAAAGTAAGCACTTATTATTATTATTATTAAAATAAGTATAAGGATGACACAGCTGATGCCCAGGAGTCTGACCACAAAATCACTACAACTTTTTTTTTTTAAATCATAATCTAGGGAAGGATGCTTTCATTTTTGTTCGTACTGTATTTAATTGATAAAGGTCCTTTCTATTATCTCCCTTGATGGCTCTTGCTCCCTTAACCATTCAACCCTTCTAGAACTAAACTATGTGCTGTATAATTTTTACCCAGCAAGTCTCAATGTTGCCTAATGGCGCAGGACATACGTTGGAAAAATTAAAAGCTGGCACGTTCATACCAACGTGGAAGACATGACCCAGTTTATAAAAATCAACTCAAAGATGATCTCCAAGTTAGGCAAAGATTTCAGAGCCTCTGTGGCCTCCCCTCTACCTATAATGTCAACTTTAAGGATTTGCCAATATTTTTGTCAACCTTAAAGTGTTATTTGGAGAAGTGCTGACTAGGCTTCTGGACCTTTAGAAGTATTACTATCCTTAGGGGATATTTGCATTTTAGCAGAGTAATTTAACCATACACGATAACCCAAGCTCTAGATCTGGGGGAAGACCAGGCATATTCAATGGAAGTGGGTAAGTCAAGTTCTCAGGAGGCCCATCCTCTCCCCAAGTCTTATGGCCCCCTATAAGACAGGTACACTGTCAAGGAAAATGAGATGTAAGCACTTGCAAGCACATGCCTGCTCCAGTCCCATCAGCTTCTAGACTCACACCCCAAATCATATGGCCAAAGATCAAGAATCTAGGAAGGGAGAAGGTCACTGAAAGGGCTCCTTTATCTGCTGAGTCAGCTCAGAAGATAAGCAACAAAGAATTACTTAATAAACATTAAAATTACTAAAATACAAACTTCTGTTTGATTTACTGCCCATGATACAGACAGAAAAATACCAAAGGAAAGCAAAGCAAAGTACCAGAGAGAAAGCATCTGACCAGGAAGGAGAGAGGGAAGAGGAAGGGCTCAGAGCAGACAGACAGATGTGGGGTCACACGGGGACAGGTTCAACAGATGTGAGCTGAGATCTAGTAAACTGTCTCTAGTAAAGCCAGGCCTGGTCAGGTCACTGCACTCCTTTATCTGTGGAGCTGCCATTTCAAGCTAAAAGCTTCCAGGGAGGGTGACAGCAATATCGTAGGTGCCCCAGTGAGGGTTTCAGCCTGGCCACTCTCCAGGGCACTTTGTCTCCTTCTCTCCAAACCACATGGAAAAGGCTTTCCTGTACTCCTGGCATCTTGTCTCCTTTACCCCTGTAGTGGGCTGAGCGGTGGTCCATGTCCTAACCCCAGAAACCTGTAAATGTGACCTTATTTGGTAAAAGGGTCTTTGCAGATATAATTAAGGTAAGGATCTCAAAATGAGATCATCCTGGATTAATACCTGCCAGGTCCTAAATCCAAAAGCAAGTATCCTTAGACCAAGACACTCAGAGAGAGACACAAAGAGAAGAGGAGGTCATGTGAAGATGGATGCATAGGCTGGAGTGATGCAGCCACACACCAAGGATCCCCTTGAGACACAAGAAGCGGGAAGAGGCAAGGAAGGATTCTCCCCTAGAGGCCTTTAAACAGAGTTTGGTCCTGTCAACATCTTGATTTCAGACTCCTGGCATCCATACCGTGAGAAGATAAATCTCTTGTTGTAAGCCACCCTGTTTATGGTTATTTGTTACAGCAGCCCTAAGCCCCCAACCGTGGGAGAAAAAGACAACAACACTTCACTGTATTACTTCTTCATGGGAACTACAATCAAAATTCTCCCATCTGGTGAACTTTCATTTACATAGTCTACCAAGGAAACTTCTTGTCCGCTGTTACTGTGTTTTCCATGTGGACTTGGACCTCAGCTTAGGCCACATCTCATGTACTTCAGAGAGACAGGGGCTCTGCAGACAGAACAGTTCAGTCCTGCCTGGTACCTAGCCCACCTCATTTCACTTGGGCTCTCTGATTCTTAAAGAACACACAGATGGGCAGTAATTTTGCTTTTTAACCAACCGAAGAGAAAATACAGCTGCCCCACCTGTATGGTGCAAAAGATAAAGAAAGACCACAATGGAAGATGTTTAAAGAACCAGGTTGGAGAAGTTTTAAAAGAACCTGCAGCACGGGATTTCCCCAGTGGACCACAGGGCACAAATGTCACAACCCCAGTCCCCCCTCTTCCTTACTGCTGGGTCTTGTGCTTCTATTTATTTTTCCCCTTTGTCTTTTAAACTACAAATTTGCACCTGAAAGGAACTATACAGACATCTAAACGAAGTAAAAACCAAGAAACTGTGACAGTCAACCCTGCTGCAATAGCTACACCTTCTACACTTTCTGTTAAGTCAGTTCCAGGCCTTGACAATCTTGTGGTGGGACTTCAATAATGTCTACCTCCTCAGGGCCTGTATCTGTTCTGCTCATTGTAATTTACACATTGCTTTAATGGTACCCTCAAGAGTAGGTCCTCAAAATATACTTGTTGAATGACTAGTCTGTACCAAAAGTGAAATGTTAAAATGGTACACTTTGTTATATATATTTTGCCATGATAAAAAATATTTTTAAATACAATGGATACTACTTTATACTCACTAAGATGGCTATCATTTAAAAAGAACAAAAACAAGTGCTGGCAAGGATATGGAGAAATTGGAACCCGCATACCTTGCTGGCAGAATGTAAAATGGCTGTTCAACCACTATGGCAACAGTTTGGCAGTTCCTCAAAAGCTAAACAGAACTACCACATGACCCAGCAATTCCATTCTTGGTATATACCCCCAAAAAACTGAAAAAAGAAACAAAAACCAACCTTTGTTTTTAAAACAAAAACTTGTACACAAATGTTCATAGCTGTATTATTTACAATAGACAAAGGTGGAAAACAATCCAAATATCCATCAATGGATAAATGGATAAACAAATTATGGTATACCCATGCGATGGAATATTATTCAGTCATAAAAGTGGATGGAATACTGATACATGCTACAACATCAACTTCAAAAAAATATCATGTTAAGTGAAAGAAGCCAGTCACAAAAGACAATTATGATTCATTCCATTTATATGAAATATCCAGAATAGGTAAATCCAGAGACAGAAAGCAGACTGGTGGTTTTCGGGGGCCAGGGAAGGAGGCAACGGGAAGTAACTGCCTAAACAGTACAGGTTTCCTTTTGGGGTGATGAAAATGTTTTGGAATTAGATAGAGACAGTGGTTGCACAACATTGTGAATGTATTAAATGCAACTGAACTGTTCACTTTAAAATGATTAATTGTGCTATAGAATTTCACCTCAATTTTAAAAGTATGAAAATAAAAAGGTGAAATAAATCCAATATTGCAATGTAACCATTTGTTTTAATGACTTAACTAATCATCAGGGTCTAAATCAGGGTTTTTCCTAACCTGAATAAAATTCACTTTGGGCTAGCTAATTCATTCTCTGTTATGAGGGGCTATTGTATGTATTGTACAATGTTCAGCAGCATCCCTGGTGTCAACTTATTTGATGCCAGTAACACACAAACACACCTTGCCAAGCTGTAACAATCAAAAATGTCTCCAGCCATTGCTAAAAGTCCCTTGGCAGACAAAATAGTCCTGGATTAAGAACCAGTGGTCTAAATGGTAAAAGGACTCTCCCAGCAATTACTAAGAATTTGTTCTTTTTCAATCCCGTCAACCTGCCAGTGTGACTCACTATTTCCTGCCAACCCTACCAGGCACAAATGACCTATCTGTGAACTTCTGGCACCTGATTATCATATCCTTTCTTCTGGGCCCAAATTCCCCAAACCACTCACAAGTGCCCAGATAGGCTGTTTCTGCCTGTCAGGCCAGAGATTATCCAGTACCCTTCAACCTGTTCCCAGGGCATAGCTCCATGCTTCCATTAGCACCTGTGAGACAAAGGGTGGCCTGAAGGTACAGGTCAAGGGAAAAGCAAATCTACCAGTTTTACAAGTAGGACAGAGCCTTCCCGTGCCTAGGCCCTCATTCCCCAATCTCAGTAGTTAAAGAACAAAAGTCCCACCCATTATCCCATCCCCAAACAAGGTGACAGGTGAAATGGGAGGTGGAAAGCACCTATGCCTAGACAATATGATTAAATTTTCAAGAAGTTCAATTATCTCTAACTTTGGGGAACACAGTTAATCCAGGACTAGTTGTTTTGACATTAACCTTTTAGAAAGCCCCAAAACCTTGAGAGAAGGAATGGATTCTAATCCCATCTGAAACTATGTAGCCTTGGACAGATCATTTAATCCACTGAGCAGTTTTCTCCTTTGCAAAATGTGTGAGTTAGGCTGTTTGAATTCTAAGTTTAATGCATGAATTCAATACCCACTTCCTAAGTATGTATCTACTTATCAAGAACATATAATAGGTAATTGGAAACCTAACGATACCCTCAAGGAAATCAAGTTGGGTCAGAAGTAGGTGGAGAACAGTTTGGAAGACAAAGAGATAGCCAGGCAGGCGGACAGAGGAACAAACAAATGCATGCGTTCAGTAATAAGGAACAAAAACAAAAGAGGTATGTGCCAAGCGTTACTGAGCGTATGAGACAACAAATATCAAAAGCAACTAATCACATATAAAATAAGTCAACAGATACTCCCAGCAGGGGCCTATATCTGTGTGGGGGATGAAGGGAGGAGTCTGAAGTATTAGTGCTGTAAAGGAGACAGTATTTAAAGGAAACTTCCCAGCTAACTATTTTGGTTCTTGGATAAATTCATAATATCCAAGATACCATTTCTAACTCACAGGATAAGCATTTTTTGCTGACATAGTCAGACCTTTTCCTTTATCTAGAGGATGAAGAGCAAAAGGCCCAGGCAAGTGGTCCTTCATCACTGAGCAACCCCTGAGGCTTGGGCTTCCCAAAGAATTAATCATTAGTCCAGTGAGACAAAAGAGAACCAAGAGGCAATAAACCTGGCTAAGAGGGTCTGAAAGTTAGAGAGCAGAAACTTCCAGCAACAGAATACAAAAGGTAAATTCAAAACCATGTACTAAGGATACCTCTACAGTGACTATGTGAAGTCTCTTTCTTCTCAAAGTCAAGACCCTAGGGAACACACACACACACACACACACACACACAAATATAATATGTAAATGTAAGTAAAAGGAATGTTTATTTATTCTTTTAGTAATGAGGAAACACAAAGCTGTCAAATAAATGCCACAAATTATATTTACACAACAATAACAACTTACCTCCAGAATCTGGCCGAAAGAAATATCATCCAAATTGCTTTGACCTGTTCCTGTACCAGCCAAGATTGTTTGCATCACCAGCCCTCTGACGTCAGATTTTCCTACACCTTAAGAACCTCAGGGTACAAGGTCAGAATGTTCCTTGTTCTCCTAAACTGATTTCAGATCATTATTCCTTGTACATTCCACCCTCATGTAAAAATTCCTGCCCTTCCAAGCTAACGCCACCTGGTTCCTATGGCTTCCACCCTGCCTTGCCTTTGTACCTTCACCCTCCATCTTATTTCCCAACATTCCCTGAAGCCTCTGGCATCCTGGTGTCCTCTCTGCCACAACTCCTGACATGATCCTGGCTGGTTTCAAAATCCACAAGGATGATTTATTCCTATACTTCAACCTCTAAATTTCTTCACTACACTGACCTTTGGTCTTCTCAACCACCTACATCCATAGCAACAGCCTAGACCTTGTCAACACAACTTGTCAATTGTTCACTTTCTGAAACACTTCCGAGGCTTCAGTATGCCTTCACTCTGTTTTGATCTGTACTTCAAATTCATCCATCCTCTAGGCTCTAACTCTTTCTACTTCCTCCCAATCTATAAACTTGCTCCTTAAAGGGCTTTCTCTCCCCATTCTGACCCCAAAATTAACCATCTGGACTGCTCCTTTGATTCCTTTGCACCCGTGGCCTCCCATCACATCTATCCAACCCTGGATCAATGATAAATCCACTGTTTCTGCTCCGAACCCGAGATTCCTGAGTTCTACCAGAATAAAATCACACAGCCTTGTTAAACTGCATCTCTTCACGTCATGGCCTGGGACCTTGACTTGTCCTTGGATAACTCCCTCTCCCATACTTCTCAATGACTAACCCAAATCCTCAGGAGTTTCCTCATCCCCCTACTCACTATTATAACCTTGCTTCCTTATTCCAGAAAACTGAAGGCTTCTCCCAAGACTACTTTCAAATTCCTATCTCACCACACACTCCCAGCCTTCCCAGCACAAACTTACCTATATACACACTGATCCATTTGTCTCCTCCTGTCTCAAGGGTGAAATTTCCTCCTTGTGCAAAGACCAGCCTTGATCCCTACCATTCATTCATTCACCATCTAGTCAACAGTTCCTGAGTTCCTACTCTGTGACAGCTATAGTTCTAAGCATGTGAACAAAACAGGCAAGTTCAAAAAGCTAACTTTCTAAAGAAGGGAGACAATAAATATAAGTAAATCATAGAGCATATTAGAAGCATAGAAGAGATCTGGGAGAAGGGAGCTGGGAAGAGGGAGAAGTTGCAATTTTTAACAGAATGCCAGAGAACGACTCTCTAAGAAGGTGACATTTAAGTAAAACAGGTGAAAAAGAGGAAACTTTGCAGGTACCTAGAGGAATACTATTGCAGGCCAGGGAACAGTAAGTATAAAATCCCAAGGGGAAGGCATGAACTTACCCTGCTTTAAGGAACCGCAAGGGGACCAGGATAAATAGAATGCAATAACCAAAGAGGAGAGCAATGAAATAGAAAAGAATAACTGTTGGCCAGAGTATAGTCATTTCTAGGCCCACCAAGATTTGCAGTTTTATTTTTACTAAGATGGGTAGTCACTGGAAGGTTCTGAGCAGAGGAATAATGTAAAATGACTTGCATTTTAAAGATCATTCTGGCTACTGTGTTGACAGTAGACTGAGGAGGCTAAGGTGGAAGAAATAGCTAGCATAATCCTGGCCAACAATATCTTGACGCAGGGAGACAGCAGTGGAGGAAGTTAGAAATGATTGGAATTTGGGTGTATTGTAAGCGTAGAACAACAGGATTTTCCAGTCAACTGGATGAGAGGTAAGAGATTATTGGCCTAAGAATATGGAAAGATACAACTGAATGACCGGAGGAAAGGTTTTTGGCCTGAGTAGCTTTTGCAATTCATCTCCCCCAGTCTCCTATGGAACCTCACTCAATTAAGAAAACTGCCCTTCCTTTTGTTTTAATATCTGTCTCTATCGCTACTTCTCTCTCCCTGTATGTCTGCCTCCTGGTGCCTTCCTATCAGCCTTTTAATATGCTCATGTATCTCCTGATCTAGCTACCATACTCTCTTGTTTCCTGTTCTTGTTCACACTTCTTGAAGAAATAGTCTTGACTTGTTGCTCCTACACATTAACAACCCACCATTCTTCTGAAGCTGCTCTGGCACAAGTCAATGCAATCCCATTGTCCAATCCAGAAGATGATTTCTAAACTTTATTCTACTTTATGAGATGACCACTTTGGGGCATCTGATTCTCTTTCTCACCCCAACTTGGTTAACTCTGTGCGGGTCCCATGTGTGTAAGACACTGCTGTCTTACAGACTCTCCTCATACATCTGTGGATAGTCTTTCTCTGTCTCTTTTAAGGGCTTTCCTTACTAAGGTATACCTTTCAAGGGTGTCCAACCTTTTGGCATCTCTGGGCCACAAAGGAAGAAAAAGAGTTGCCTTGGGCCACACATTAAATACACAAACACTAACGAAAACTGATGAGCAAAAAAAAAAAAAAAAAAAGGTTTTAGGTAAATTTACGATACTGTGTTGGGCTGCATTCATAAGCCATCCTGGGCCACATGTGGCCCACAGGCTGTGGGTTAGATACCCCTGAGAATGTTGCTAAACTTCAATTCCACTCTCAGCCCATTGCTCTTCTTACTCTTGATTTTCCCAACATGAAGACAAGTATCTTCACATGGACAGCTCCAAATAAATCAATTTCATAATATTCAACTTCCCTAGATACTCTTTCCTAAAAATAATCTGTCTGAATTCTTCAAAGCCCTTATCCCACTTTACCATAAATAAATAAGTACATTTTTTTAAAGGCACACCCTTCACCCACTTCTCACTGTGGTGCATAAAAACACCAGAGATCTGTTTATAAACCCACGGTATTTCCTGTATGTCTCTGACACATACATTTCTATAAGAATGAAGAATGGTGTTACATGCTTCATCACAGAAAGATGACATACTGGTCCATGTTGGGATGTTCTGAATTCAAGTATACAGTAGAATAAGATGGTAGGAATAAAGGCACTTTTAATATACCCCAAATGAAATGAGCAGAAGCCCAGAAGTCCAGCTGAGACCCAGTAGTCAACCCACAGAATCACGGGAAATAATAAGCTATTGTTATTTTAAGCCACTGTGTTGTAGGGCAGTTTGTTACACAACAATAGATAACCCAAACACACTACAAACTGATCATGTTAAACTCATTATCTTCCCTCATTACACCTGTGTCTTCCCTCTTTCACTCTTTCCTCTCTTCTTGAATAATACAGCTCAGTTAGCATCACTTTTAAAATCTCATGTATGTGGGCATTCAAACTAGAAACCTGGAATCACTCTTGATTCTATACCTGTCCTTCAACCTCTAAAATCCAGTCAAGGACCAAGTCCTGACAATATGGCCTCCTAAATATTTGTCTGCATTCTCATCTCTTCCTACTACCTTCTGCCACTCAGATCCTCACGGCCTTTAACCTGGATCATGGCAACAGCCTTCTAAATGCTCTAGACTCTGCTTTCTTATGTCATCCTCCATGAATCTAACTAAACTGCAAATCTGATCATGCCATCTCCCTCTTAAAACTCTGAATGGCTTCCTTATTGCTCAGACATAAACTTTAGGCCCACAGGGTCTCTGGGACCTAGGACTTACATTTCTCTTCAGACCTTTCCAAGTATGACACAAACAAAAATCATAAACGAAAAGGCTGAGATATTTAATTGCATAAAAATTAAAAATACTGGCAAAAACCCCAACTGAACATAGGGTAAATGACAGAGTAGAGACATAAAGTCCATTCTCAGCAGTTCATGTACTCTAGTCATAGATGAAACCCTCAAACGCTAGCTAAGAGCTTCTTTATTATTACACACAGTTCTAACAAACTTAGTCATCTTGTTTCAAATCCACAGATTAAAAATTGCAAATTAGAGAGGCACTAATTCAGGAAGGCACACAGATAGCAGCAAGAAGTGAGAGCAGGCAGTCTCGTAAGAATGGAACCAGAAGACACTATGAAACACAAACATGAAATCCAAAAAGCATAGCAACCCAGGGCCATTTCATTCAGGAGCAAACTGTCCTACCTACATCAAGCAAAGATCCTATCCAATCTCTAACAAAATAACAACATTCTAACAACAATGCATTTGAGAAATAAAAGAACAGTAATATGTTAAAAGCAACTTCACCATCATCTAGTCCTCATTTCACAGACAAGGAACTTGATGGACAGAGTTAGAAAGTAATTTGACCAGAGGACATGGCAAGGTGATCACCAGACAGGTTCACATCAGAAGTGCTTTCCACCTGTATTATGCTGCCTCTGTGGCATATAATCTAAAAGACAGGAAATATATCATGTATTTCAGAAAAAGTCCTATCCATAATAGTGTATTTTTCAAAACTGATAAATCCTCAGGGGTCAGGGAAACCTCTCTTTCCACAAGAAGTCATCTCAAATGGGTTCAGCATGTGACCAAGCCAATCTTATCTTTGTCAGTCCTTCCCTCCTTAATCCTAAGGAACTCTTCCACATCCTTCCCTACTCTCTTTAAACCCCCGATTCCACTCCCAGCCTACAGTATTCAATAAAAAACAGAAGCTATGAAGCAAGATCTCCCTCAACTTGCCAAACCCCACCGCTTTCATTTCTGTACCCATTCTTGTTCGTCTTTCTTCCAGGTCAGTTAATAAAGTGCACTGCCCCCTGTCCACAGTCATCTCCTCCACCTGTGTTCATGATTCCATCCATAACCCGCCATCACCTCCTCAGCATCATTCCATCAAGAATCACCCCTGTACTATGTATCTCTAAACTCTTCCTCTCTGTCCCATGTACTCAAGACTCTTCCACCATTAAAAATAATAAATTCCTCCTTGACTCACCATCTATATCACTTCCCATTCATTCATTTCACTGCCACCTGGACTCTGCTCCATTGCCTCACTAAACTGCTCTGACAAAAATCATGAATGATCTCTGTATTTCCAAATCCAATAACCCTTTCTGCTTTTTAACCCCCCAAAGTATCCACCCCTCCTTCTCTTAAATTACTTCATATTCATTTTCATCACTCCCTCTCTCCTGATTCTACATGTATATCTTCGATTATTCCTTCTGCCTCCTTATGTGCTCACTCATTCATTCAACTGGTTTTCACCAAGCTTCTCAGATGGTACCACACTAGACACTGGGGATACAGCAATAAACAAGTGAGTCAATGTCTCTGCTTTCAAGAAGGTGAAATTCTAGCAGAGAGAGACAAACAATAAGCAAGAAAGTCATTTGACACATGCTACCTATCAAAATAAAACATGATGGGTTCCTTATATTGGACGGTCAAGGAAGTCTTTTCTGAAGTGAGATTTAAGTAAGATATGAATGGCAAGAATCAGAATCCAGCCATAGAAAGAGCAGAGGAAGAACATCCCAGACAAGGGACTGGCCAAGCCTAAGACACTTAAGGAGAAAACAATGTTAAATGCTCAAAAAGATAAAGAGGAACCATTGTGGTGAATAAGCATACTGGTTGAAGTGAAGAGAGACAAAAGCTCTTGTAGGGGTTGCAGGTCAGAGTGAGGAGTCTGGGTTTTATTATGTGCTCCTCTTCCTCTACCTGTCGCTTACACACTGATGTTCCCGAGAAATCTACCCACAGCCACTTCTCTCTTCTTCCATGTGGTCTCCTTGTGAGCTCTCATTCCATTTCAGTTTTCATTAATACCATGCAGTTATAAAACAATTCCCACCAAACTTTTCTCTCAAATCTAGGCCAGTCCTATCCAACAGTGCCCTCAACTATATCCACAAGAGATTTCCATTGGTGCTTCATGCTAAAAAGTCCAAAACTAAAATCATTTGCTTTCCCTCATACATTGTTCTTTCTTCTTTTTATTTATATCATTATCTACGCAGTCACTGAAGTCAGAAGTCCACCATTCCTCTCACCCCGAATATCTACTTATTAACACTGATTTTTCCAGTTTACGGAAAGATATGAAAGAAGGTGAGTAAAAAAGGAAGGAATCCTTCACCTCCACTAATAATGATACCTCCCATTATGGCTCATACACAGGCCAAGGTAAATAATCCATCTCAGGTATGTTGCCTTAGCCCCCGCTGTGCAAGTCTAACACAAGTCTAATCAAACCCACCCTAATGGTCCCTCCTAAATGGTCTCAACACAAACTACACAACTTAGAAATCACGTGAGTTAGAGTAGATCTTCAAGATGACCCAGTGATCTCCTTATCTACATAAGGAAAGACATGCTCAGAGAAGGAAAGTAAGGAATCCAAGACCACTGAGGAGACTAGAGGATCTACTTCCCTTAGCTCTTTGCTCATATTCTCTGAGCTAATCCTAGGACCAGAACTTGAATATATAGACTTGGACATTATTCTATCATATCACCTTAAAATCAATGTCAAAATAGCAGAGTAGGTGGACAGCCACTTAACCCACTTGTCGTTGTTAATATAACATATGAATATTCTAAAACAATGATTTAAAAAGAAAAAGAAATACTTCATCTTCTGGGAATTTCTATATTATTTAAAAGTAACTTCTTCAAGTAAATCCTCATCATTGGTCAGAGAGCTACTGAGCGATGACCTTCCAACAAGGTCACAGAGCTCACAGGGCAAAACACCAGGCATAATATACTGTTGATCTGTCTTTTTATTTCACCTTTCTGAAATTAGCAAGAACAGGGAGAAACAGGTGCCTATCTACGGTCTAAGAGCTACACTGAGCTAATCAATTTTGGACACCACCTCTCTAGACTCAATTTATAACTGAGTTGCTAAAGCCATACTTAGAAACCTTTTAAAAACCGTACCTTCCTTGATAAATATAAAAATCTCGTGTCCTCTCCCCACCCCATCTCCTTAAGTCTACAATATATGCCTTTTGAGGCATATCCCCCTCCTCTTTAAGGTTCCCTTCTTTCCTTGCTGAACCTGTGGTTTGTCTGTGCTTTCCAAATTACATATTCCCCTCCTAACTGACTCTGCTCCCATACTCACTACCCCAAATATAAGTTGAAAATCACTGCCCTAATTTGCTGTGAACCAACAATTCATCACAAACTAGAAAATATCTGGGTTTTTGATATCTGACCTAATCTTCATCTTCACAACACAGCATTTAAATAGTTTTAGAATTCCTTTAAGATACTGATACCTTGTATCGATACTTTTGAGACTGATAGTATTAGTAACCTATAATTGAATCCAATCAATAAAGAGAAATTTATATGGTTTTCTGGAAGGTGTTTTACTTAGCTTTGAATTTGTCATTTGCAACTTTACAGAAATCTAAATGATTTGATAGTTCTTATCATTGTAATAAGGTCCCAAACAAAATCTATTATATTATCAAAGTAAGTTAAGAGCGGTCTATAGATTTCAAGTTTGTCTGAACTCCAGTGCCTGGCCAGGAGTCTAAATTAGTACTGATTTATTGTTATTCATTTAATTAATCGCCAGTGTCCACCGTTGCACTGTTTAAATTTAAGAGTCCTGAATTGGATACAAAATAAACCTAAGGTTTATACCCTGCCCAGAAGAAACACTTGTATCTAACCCTAGAAAGTAGATACAAATGAAATAGCTAAAGAGCAAAATAAAACTTTGAGATTATGGACCCAAAACAGTAAACATAGCCAGCAAAAATGGCATGCATCCAAAGGACAGAGAGATGGACCCCTTTGGCAGGTAGGACAAAGGTTAAGTGGGATTAAGACAGGTGGGTGGGGAAGAGGAGGGTACCCAGATGCAGGAAACAATATAAGTAAAGCACTGAGAGCACAAGGATTTGAAGCTGGATAGGCAGCTGAGGTGAGGCATTCCTCAGGGGCAGAGAGACCCATCAGAACTACTAGCAACTTCAAAACAGAATTTTCCTAACACAGATGGCTTTCAAGCAGGAAGAATATCAAACCACAGTATCTATCTGATTCTCTCTCTTCTCTTTATTCCTTATCCTGGGGTTTGTAGATACTCTGAAATTATGGGTATGTGTGGAATATATGTGGAATATATATATATATATATATATATATATATATATATATATATACACACACACACACACACACACACACTCCATAATTATCCATATCTATCAATCTATCTATCTACATTCAATCACCAAGACTGTAGCTCCTCCAGTTTATATGCACAGCAAAACAAATACTGTCTGATAAAAACAAAATTCAGCCCTGGCGGGTGTGGCTCAGTGGAATGAGTGTTGCGCTATGAACTGAAAGGTCACTGGTTCAATTCCGGTCGGGGCACATGCCTGGGTTGCGGGCCTGGTCCCCAGTTGGAGAAGCACGAGAGGCAACCAATCAATGTTTCCTTGCACATTGTTGTTTCTGTCCCTCTCTTTCTCCTTCCCTTCCCCTCTCTCTAAAAATAAAATAAATAAATTCTTTAAAAAATTTTTTTAAAAAGAGTTACCATTTCCAGACTGTTAACTACAATAAATGCTAGGCACTACTCTTAAGTGTTTTTGCATAATTTTATCTAATCCTTAGAAACCACCAACAGTATTATCTTCATCTTATAAATAAGAAGGCTGGGTCTTTGTAACTTGCCCAACATCACAAGGACAGGTCCAGGGTTCAAGCCAAGGGCTGTCCACCTCCAATTCCCATGCTTTTAAACCACCACAAATAGCACTAACCTTGAAAGTCTTCTCCTAAGGAGAACATCATAGTGCTCACTTTATCCCAGAGGTACAAGGGATACCAGTACTGGATAGCAGGTTTTCCCCCATCATCACTGAGTTACACTTCTTGTCAAACCAAGACTTCTTTCATAGCCGAAAGGCCAGATACAGTTATTTCTTCCAACACTGCCCACCCCATCTCCACCAAGATTCCCAGGCTTCTAAAAATAGTAGAGAACTAAGGCCTGAAGAACAAGGTGGGCAACCCACATGGGAAATTAAACAAGTCTAACAAACCTGTAAGATAATCACCACTTCCTGAACCAACAGGATTCACTGACCAGGGAAAATGACGAGTCAGGTGTACAAGCAGGAATCCTGCCACCCTTGTAAATGTAGCGCAGGCCCCAATCTTCTAGGAAGGGCCCAACTGATGAGGCCTGAGTCCTCTTCTTTCTTCCTGTCCCCAAAGGGCAATAAAGTCTCCATTTTGTTCTCAAATTCATGCTCAGTACCAGAGGCACAAGAGTCCTTCTTTCATCCTAAAGATCCCAGCACAAGAACTGTAAGCATCCTTAAAAACAGACAACGAATTGCAATGCATTATACTGCTTTCTCCAAGATTCAAGTCTTAGATGAAAGGAATCATTATTGAAGATCATTTTAATTACAAATGCTAATCTAACATCAATGCTATGCTTGGCCTTCTATTATAAAAATATAGGGATGCCATAAACTCTTTCATCCAATAATCTCTTGGCTCTTCACAAACCACAAATAACGAAGCTTCAATTGGCATTGCAATCCATTGTCTGCCAAGGTTAACTCAGTGCCCAAGGAGAAAACTGACCAGCTCCAGCTCATTCATTCACAGCAGATCTCAAATAAAATTCCAAATTTTTACTCTTTCAAGTTTGTTCCAACTTTAGGAACTCACCCTCTGCCAAGATGGGAGCCTTACTCATGGATCCTCTTTCCTAACAATTGTCTGTAATCAATAGAATTGAGGTTGTTTAAAGTACACATGATAGGCAAAATAATGATAAAGATAACAGACTAATAAAAATAAAGATAATAATGGAAGGAGAAAGTAGGCACAAAATTCTGCAGCCAGTGTTACTTTAATGTGGTAATATTCATTATTGCCAAGTGATTCAAAATCACATAGAATCAAAAGGTTTTTTTGCTTTGGGTATACATACAGAACATATGATTTATTTATGGAGGCAATTTTGTTCCTCAAAAGAGACCAAAGATGTTGCAATACTTATTTCAATTTTACTAAGAATATACTATATGCAAATATGCTGAACTCGGTATGTTCCCTAAAACAAGGTTCCTCGAAGAGGTTCCACAGAAAAGACTCTTTTAAGAGCCTTAAGATTGTTAAGAACAAACCAACTTCACAAAATCTTTCCTAACCATTTCAGTCCTCACTGAACTGCTTCTCAGCCCTCCCAGAATTTGAAACTACACCACACACTTCAGCATTTCAATAACTATTATCTTGTAGGGTGCACTTATTTCCTGTGTGTTGGCCATCATGTCAATTAGGAAGGTAAGAGTCAAGTCTTCTATTACTTCTCTGTTTGCCCTGGCAAGATGATTTAAATTTAAATCGTCACTGATGTCTCATGACTGCATTTTTGTACAGGAGAGCCCTGGCCCAGTAACAGATTACTGCCATCTCAGAACGTATAGCTCCCAGCAAGTAGTGAGTGCACTTTCTGCTTTTGTGTCTTTGGCCAGGTTCTCTCTGCCTAGAATGTTCTCTCAACTTTGTGTACCTAGTAATAAGTTCTTGGTTTGTTTTGTTGTTTGTTTTGTTTCATTTTAATTCTCACCCAAGAACATTTTTTCATTACTTCTAGAGAGCAAGGAAGAGAAACATTGATGCAAGAGAGAAGTATCAATTGGTTGCCTCCTGTATACTCCTGGACCAGAGATTGAATGTGCCCAGAAGGGGGATCTAACCCATGACCTACATTAAGTGCCCTGACCAGAACTGAACCCACAACCTTTTAGTTAGGACGGCACCCCAACCAAGCCACACTGGCCAGGGCAATAAGTTTTTGTTTTTGAAGACATACCTCAAATATCACCTTTCTTTAGTTTTCCTTGACTAGTCCTCACCCCATACAATTAATCGCTCCCTCCTTTCCGTATTCTCAGGCCTTTCACGTCCTTAGGGCTATTTGCTCATATGTCTGAAGTTCTACAACTGTGAGCTCAAGACAGAACAATGTCTTATTTATCACTGCATGATGTCCAGCACATAGTAAGTGCTCAATAACAGTTACCAAATATGGCAATGAATGAATCAGCAAACCTGTCTCCCAATTTAAACTGCAGTGGTGCCTTCTACTGCACCAAAAAAAAAAATGGCTCCAGAAAAGTAGACTGAAAGCTACTCTTTGCTACTTCAAAGTGCTACATGCTATTCAGTAGACAATACCATTTCTATTATTATCATTGTTTGGCTCTTTCAGATGAAGATGTCACAGTTATTTCTTAAACAGGCTCAGAAAGCACTTAGCCTTTGAAGAGTACAAGATGAAGGTAGATGGTGTTAGTTCCATTTATGAAGTATCAACTTTCAGATATTGCTAGTTAAAATGACTGCTCTGATGCAGTAATATTTTCCATATGCAACTTATTATTTATCAAGCTTTGCCTGTGTATTCTACATGCAGTTTTAGCTATTGAGGTACAAGTGTATGCCTCCCCCATACTCTCCCACTTAAAACCGATGTGAAACTCTTTCTCCCTTTTCTCTCATTAAATGAGCATGACTTTGTTAGGAAGACCAAAGGAAAGACTCTGACCATGCAATTGCTTATTCTGGATTTCACTTCTGAATTCTAGATTTGGCTATATTTAGCGAAGCTATAACTGTCCTCATCCCCAAAGCCAGGAAGAAGACACCATTCACAAGCCACCCCCTGAAAATCTGCAGTTGCCACTGAAAAACCAGACTTCCCAGCAGGCAGACATCTGAAAAGGGGGGGGGGGGGATCAAATTGGTGTTTGCATCAAGACAAGACCTCAGATGCTTATAACTAACCTCTCTGCCTGGCACTAAAGCTCTCCATAACCTTATTTCCTTTTCTTTTCTCTCCAACATACCTTCTGCTCTGGTCAAACATCCTCATTATCCCCCCTGGCAACTCCTTTCTGAAACAGTGGTCTCACTCCCCACCTGCTTCTGCTTCAGCCTTCCTGTTTTTCTTTGAACCTTCAGGACCACTCTTTCCCCAGACATTAGCCATTCCCTTGCCCCACAATGCTTACTGGATACCTATTCAGTAGTTAGTCAAAAGGCCCAGGACCACTGAAGAAAGTGAGCAGCAAGCACATCCAGGGAGCAAATTGTAAAAATATTTCCTTCTACCTTTCCATATTCTTCTTTACTTGATTCTGGGAGGGAAACTTGTGCTAACCAAGATGATAACACTCAATTAGTCAGCATTCCCAGAACTCACGTGAGTACAGCTTCACCACTCCACACTTCTGCATGTGCCATTCTCTCCACTTACAAGACCTCAGGTAACCCTCATCTGGAACATCTGCTGGGCAATCTCTATTCCTGTTCAAGGCACACTTCATCTAAAAACCCTCATCCCCCAGCCCTTTCTCTTTATCATCTCTTACAGTCTTTTTAACACCTAATATCCACCAAGGGCCATGCCAAATGCTAGGCACTTATCTTAGGGTTATTTGCTGGTCTATGAGCTCCACAAGGGCTGTGCCCAAATCCCATTCATCTTGTAGCTCTATAACCTAATGCAGTGCCTGCCACAAAGAAGGCACTAACAAACATACATTAAATGAATACATGTATGCTATATATTGATACCACCACCATGTTATAATTATACATGTCATGTACATATGTTTGATTTTTTTTAGGCAATTTCACACATTTTTAAACCTCATTACTTTGTCCTATACATAGAAGAAATTGTCAAAGTTTACTGATTTGAAGACTTACTCAGTAGTTCTCAGTAGCCCTAGATCTGGATTTTTTTTTTTTTTTTTGGTGCAGGTGAGAGAAACTGTTCTGAAGGGCCACCTTGTCCACCTTATATAGAATTGAAAGTCTGGAATGTTGTCTTGAACATAGCACGTATTCAACAAACATTTATTTATGGTTTAAAGCCTAGATATAAGGCCTCATACAGCTAAGGAGGTATGATAAGAGCAGAGCTTCTCAGTCCTTCTTTAAGCAGTGGTCCAATTTTCCCACTGAGCTCATTCTGCCTGCTTATACCAAATCTTCCCTTGATTTCACATGCCTATCTCATCAGACATGATCTAGTCTCTCATTGTGGCATCTTGGCTGAGGAAGCTAAAGAGAAAATATCCTTCCTTGCACCCAGCCTAGAGATAGCCATAGCCCTCTGAACTTACGACTTAGAGCTTCCATTTCCCCAAGACAAACAAGCCCCAACTAGACTAGTTAGTGCAGCTAGGCAAGCAGAGCTGACGTTGCCAATGGAAGCCCAGGCATTCTCTTGTCTTACTTCAATATCTTCTCCTTGGGATGCTTGCAATTCCTCACTATAAAGCATAGACCAATACCCACATTAGGGGAAAAAGCGATGATTGGTGAGATGCAGTGGTAATAAGGTCTGTGTTTGAAGCCCACCACACCATCCCTCCCTGAACTGCCTGGCCACTGCCCTGGGCTCTTGGTGCACAACTCTCATCAACCTAGACAGTTCTGGCTGGGACCGGTGGCCAGGTCAGCACCAGACACTTCAAACAGAAGACGGTCCAGGAAGAAGCATGACTACCCAAAACATCTGTTGACCCTTTAAGGAGTTGATGACACCTCTGCAAAGAACACCTGGCTCTGTCTACCCACAATGGGAGAAAAAAATTCCTGAAGATTGCTGTAGTCAAATTAGCCTTCGCATTGCTACCCTTACTCCCCCTTACCTATATATATGATGTAATGTTGCTGGTAAATAAGGGCTACCACTTATTGAACACTTGAAGCAAATGTTAAATAATTTACATACATTGCCTCATATCATCTTCAAGACCACTCCATAGGGCAGTGGTTCTCAAACTTTAGCTCGCATCAGAATCACTCCAGGAACTTGTTAAAGCCCTATACCCATGGTTTATGGAGTGGACCTGAGAACTTGTATTTTTAACAAGCTCCCAGATATTGCTCCTGATCCAGGCTCTACACTTTAAGAGCTGCCCACAGGAAAACAGAGATTCAAGAAAGGTTTAAAATATCTCATCTAAGGTTTCACAGCTGGTAAAGAACAGGTCCAGAATTTGAACCTAGATATGCCTGACTTTACAGTGCTGGTAACCATGCTGTTGTATGTGTGAATGTTCGCCTCGTGCTCTCAAATTCACTGACAGCTCCTTAAAGGCAGACATTACACTTTAGATCTCCCCATATCCCTCTCAGAACCTAGTGGTGCCTTTGTATTTGTTAGATGCTACACAAGTACTTTGTACATTGGTTCCTGCATAGCCACATGTCTAAGAGCCACAAACTCAAACTCAATTCTACTCAAAAAACATTAAAGAGGGCAATATTGACATACCTGGTTTTACATGAGACTCTCTCTTGTTACTCTGAGTCTTTGTCTATGCTTCACAATACCTGGGTAACTCGTACTCATTCTTCAGCCAATTACTTCCTGCAAAAAGCAACTCTTGGCACTCTAAAATTGGGGGCCATCCCCAATTTTATCTCCATGATAGAACATATCACTCATTCTAACTGGCTATATTCTATCTCTCAAAGTAGTCTGTAAACTTCGGCATCTAGTTCTGTACCATATCCCCAGAGCCTAGCACAGTACCTGGCACATGACAGACACTCCATAACTGCTGAATGAACAAATGAATGAATCAATGCAGAACTACAAGCCCGAAGTTTCACTTAAAAATATAATGTATGATGTGCAGTTCTCAGGGATGAATTCTGGGGAAGAAATGAGCCACCTAGATAACAAAAACCAATTTTACCTTTTTTCTTTCCCATCACTCAGACTCTGAGAATAGGCACCACTTAGGGTAACACTGTCTACAGTGAGACAATATCAGAGTTGAACAAAATGCTCCTAGGTCAGCAGAGGCCATTGGGAGGAAAGGAAAGAGCTATGCACCCCATCATTCCTCCCAATTTCTCTTTCACACTCTCCTCCATTTCTCCATCCCACTGCAGTCAAGGGCTTTGGCACAGGGATGAAAGAGACAGATCAGACTCAAGGGTGCGGATCTGGCAGCTGGCACAGAAGCATCTCCCATCCTGCACCAAAGCCCACAAGGACAGATCCAGAGGGACAGTGACTCAGGCCTCAGATTAAGTCCAGCAAGAACAGCACTGAAAATGGAAAAAGAGCAATAATTCCACAAGGACTTTTCTCTTTTCTCATTGTCAGATCTTTTTAACAACAGTGTTTTTAAAGTAAAGGCTTCAACCCTAACCCCAGAACACTGGGCCCAGCTGAATCCACTGCTTAGACAAGCTGAGAGCCAACCACAGTTCCTTCTTCCCCCCAACCTACCCGCAGGCATTTCCCAGGCCCAGGTTGGAACTCTTGCTCCAACCTTAGCTTACAAAAAGTCTCCTCCCCCAGTTAATAAACAGGTCCACCACCATTTGCAGTAAGAGAGGCCTCTCCCTTCCCCCACCCCCTCACAGCAGATAACACAACCTAGAGCAGGGTGGCCCCATCCAATTAGTTTGAACAGCTTCATGCCAAGGAAATTGCTGCTTTTAAAAAAAAATAAAAGCACCCTACACAGGCAATGGGCTGTAAAAAGTATGAGTCTGGCATAATTGTGAAGGTCGAGTTTAAGGTTACCAAAGAGACATACAAAGATTTCCAGAAGGTCTGGGGAATAGAAATATAGATTTAGATATGGAATTTACACAGCAAACACGACATATCTAAATAATGTCTCCAAAACAGAAAAAGCAAAAATCAGATGCCACTGTCAACTAATTCTTTCAGCATTTAAAAAAACAAAAACAAAAAAAAAAACCAACAAAAAAAACCCTAAACAGAAAGAAGGGGGCCTACTGACTGATTTCAAAACAAGCACATTCATTTCATGTAATTTCTGTTATCTTAGCTACATCCTGGGGACCTGATTACAGTTGGATCAGGAAACCTTGTAAAACCACCAAGAGCCTTAGCTCTTAGAAAAACATTCCTATTCTCTGAAAATCCTCTCTTCCTTCCACTGCCTGCTCATGGCAATGGGAAAGTTGGGTCGAAGAAAGAGAAGGAGAAACCCCTCTCTTCAGCCCTCACATCAATTATTTCAAGTTTTAGGAGAATGACAAGCCCACCACTCTACAATTGATGTAAAGCTTCATACTTTCACACATAGGTTTTTCTCATCTGATCCTCAAGATCTGGTCTGTCAATTTAAAAAATAAAATAAAATAAAAGACCACTGAGGTAAACAATGTCCAGCAACCTCCCCCTGCCCCATAAACCCTGTCACTTCCAAATCTCAGTTTTAAATTTCTCAAGGACATTGATTCACAGGGCACGGAAAGGGGAAGGGAGTGTTAACTGGTCAAAATCCATTCATACATTCAACAACTAGAAACCAGAATCTTGCTGCATCAACCCAAGATTTTCATTTACAGCGCACTTAGAATCCCACTGTACCTTCCGCCAACACTTCATCCACAGTGACCTGCTGTCGCCCAATGCCAAAGACCCTTCCGATGTAACCACTGCCCAGGCCCGAGGTGCTTCCCCCTCCTCCGCTGGAGCCGGAGCCCAGGCCAGAGCCGCCTTGCTCTCGCCGGGAGTCGAAAAACTTCTTCATCTTGCGAATAGGAAGCAGTAAAGCAAAATACCGACAGATTCTAGATTTTTTTTCTTTTTTTAAAGAAAACAAGAGATCCAAGGATTTCTTCTCAGATTTCAGTTCGGAGAGGAGCCACCCGAATCCGGCAGTGGGGGTGGGGGCTGAGGGAGGATGCCTATAGGAATAAGCGTGTCAATCCCTCCGCGGTCCCCTCCTCCTCAAAAGAGCGATTCGTATAAGTTTAAACCTGTGATGACAGAGGAAGAGAGACAGGATGAATCAGTAACACACTTAAAAATTCAACTGCTGAGTCCTACAGGGAGCAAAGCTCATCAACCTGGGGAAACGCTTCCTGCATTTTCTTAACAAGAAAAACCCTGGGGCTGAAAACGCGTCCCCGGCCCCCAAACCTGGGACCCCATGCCCGGGGCTCGGAAAAAAAAGGAGGAATTCGGGCCGCCTGGAGCAGCGCCGACTCAGCTGGGCATTGCCGCCCCCCACCTCCGTCCCGCTCCTCCCAGGTCTCCCCACCGCCCCGCGAGGCAGCATCCCGGCGGCACCCACTTGAGATGGCTCGACGGCCGGCGCCCAGCTACCAGCCCCGCAACATTGTCACGGCCGCCAGGCCTGCCTGCGTCGGGGAAAGGAGGCGGCGCAGCAGCGAGAGCCGGGGCCGCGTACGGCACCCGCCCGCCCGCCAGCTGATCCCCGGAGCGCCCGGCGGAGACTGACCCGCCGCCCCTCCCCCGCGCGCGCTCCCGCTTGGCTCCATCCACCCAACCAGGAAGTGAACTGCCGCCGGAAGTGCCTCTTGCGGTGGCGACGGGCCGGGGCCCTCCTACAGCCGCCTCTCTGTCGGGACAGATGGGAAAGAGTCGTCAGAAGGAAGGGGACCGGGGAAAGAAGGGTCTCGGTGCTGAGAGAGTTTTGGAGAAGAACTTTGATACCGCCCGAGCCGCAGGGCACCTCGGGAAAGGTAGTTCGGCACAGCCCAGTGGCTGGACTACAATTCCCAAGATGTCCTTGGAGAAGCCAGCGAGGCGGTGGCGGTGGCCTCTTCAGCCTCAAAGGTGGTTAGTGGGGTGGTGCATTTGTGGGGATTCGGTTATTTAAACACATCCGGTAAAGAAACTACCAGGGACTCGGGTTTCCACCCTGCGGCATGTTCCACCCTTCTGGAGCCATCTTATTTGTGGCTTGAACTCCCTGCACAAGGGATTCTGGGGTTTGTGGTTTCCAAACTGATCGAGTCTGACACTTGAAGGACGCGGCTTAACCGCTTATCCCCTAGCCAGTCCTGCGGGACTTCCCGACGTCACCTGGGCAGAAGGTGGAACACCGAGGGTGATTGGAAAAATTTTGCTGGCAGTTGGTACAAGGACCACACCCTAACGTAAATAAAACCAGTGCCCTTATGTCTCCAACCTCAAAAGCTGCTTTTGCTCCCAGATGTTGTTGAGAACTGGCTCAGCGGTCAGCTCTGAGCTTTGCGCTGTGAAAACGCTTAATAACTGATTGTCCGGTCTGAGAATCTACGGGCGAGGCTCAAACCGAGAAACTTACAGGGTGTGTGCAGGACAAATACTGGGGTACCAGGAGATACGACCCCGTGGCTCCGACTGAAAACTTTGGGGTTCGTCGCTGACGGAAACCCTAAATTCTCCCACCTTTGCTGATGCGAACCCCCTCCCACACACGAACCCTAGGCCGACCTGTTATTTTTCTCCCCCCTCGATGCTTATTTTACCCTGATAGCGCCTGAGTGCCGAGGGTGGGGGTGGGAAATGTGATTTGCATCTGTCAAATGCAGATTTGGATCGCCGGTTGGTACCATTCTCCATCTCTGGATTTCCTGATAGAGGATGACAAATCCCTCCCCTCCTCCCCCCCCCCCGCCCCCAAAGAAAAACCCCATGACTTTTCTAACCCCTGAATACAGGTTATTTCTCACCTCCACCTGCTTTCCCCATTCCTAATTATGCGACAGCCCTATTAGTTTGTATTTCGTCCCAGATTTTTTTCAGCCGGCATTTGAGGAGCGTAAAGAAGGTTGCTCCAGGAAAAAATGGTGCTTGCTTTTTCTAATCTGAACACTGAACTGAGCTGCAACTGGGCTGATAGCGGCACTGCCGCTGCTGCTTTTCGCTCTTTTCCTTCTCCCTCTCCTCCTCCTCCTCCTCCTCCTTGTTTCAAGTAGTGCCATTGTAATTAAACTTCCTGTGTAAAGACAGCATCTTTTCTTCTGAAAGGAGTCAATACTGTCACCTTAGTTCACAGATTACTGCAGCCACCTCCAGGGTAGAACGCAGCACCTGCTAAAACAGTCTCTCAAAGCAAGCCCACAGAGGCATGTTCTCTGCACTTTTACTTAAAAGGCTAGATTTTGTCTAAGGAAGTTTGAAATAGATCGTAAAATAGATGGGAAAGCTCATTTAGAATTAGATTCATTGACCTCCATTTTTCTCTGCATCTAGTGATGCAGACTGTCTTTTGACTGTCTTTTTTAAAGAAGCTCTGTTTGGTTCTAGAATCTCTTGCTGTCTCAGTTTTTACTTTTCCAGGCTTTCTTGTTACCAAACTAGGCCAACCTTAAAACAAATCCCAAATCTCACTTCTGAGATACAAAAACTTGTTTTTATCTAATACGATTAAGGTAGATAACACGTATTTATAAACACCCACCTCAATGCTTTGATCAGAATCTGAGAGAAGAGGTTATGAAAAATAAGATAAAGACAAAAAACATTGGAAGACTAGACTTTTTGCCTTCCATTCTTTCAGAGACGAATAGCAATTATGATGACAGAACAACAGTTTTTAATGCTTTGCATATATTATTACTTCTCTCAACAACCCTATGAAATAAGATACTGTTATTACACTCATTTTATAGATGGGGGAACTGAAGCATACAGATAGGTCACACTGAGAGAGTAACTGGCAAAGCCAGGACTCAAACCCAAACATTTTGGCTTCAGAACCTGGTGCTTAACTAGCTACACAAAATGCCTGGTTTGAAAGAGCAAACATAAACTGGTTAATATATTTGAATATAGTTGAAACTATCTACCAGCAGCATTTAGACCAGAAGACTGGAAACCTCTTCCACTCCAGAGCTGTGTCCCTACACTACTTAGATCTCTGCTCCTATTTTCTCAGCCATAAAACTAGAACTCCCTTATAACTCAGTAATTCTTTAGTTCCTGAGTACAAAATAAGAACAGATCAGCGACTATAATCTCAAAACTCAGCACATTTACTTTCTGTATAGTTTGTCCCAGCCTGCCTTTCATTCCTATGTAACTTTTCATGTATATTATCACCTCAACCAAGTGTCTCAAGGTCAGGAAACAGTCTTCTACTTATCTCCTTAAACATTCAATACAGTAGTGTATATAGAGTATATTCTTACCAGTACTTAAATAAACCAAATAATTAACTTCAAATTAAATGTGACAAAAGAATTTCTGATTAAGGTGGAAAGATTGATTTGAGGTATTCTGGACTAAGCTTTTGAACTCTGTCTAGAAGATACTATGGATAAATATCATTTAAATGAAAGGGGAAAGGAAACTCACATTTACTGTTATCTCCCACATACCAATTACTGTATCAAGTGCTTAACATATAGTTTAATCTTCATGTATATGTCTCTGTGACATAGATATTAGTATCTGTTATATCAAAATAGATACTTTTATACTATTATCCCCAAGTTAATAGATGAACAGTAAAGATTTTGTTTGTAATAGAGGTATGTACGTGGTTTGTTAGATTTGGAGGAAATGATTTGACCTTTGATATGGCTAAATCATGTCATGGTGAACCTTGTGGTGGCAAATGTGTGGTGTATCCTTAGAGGAACCAAAGAGAAGGGGACCAGCATTAATTAGGGAACTTAATTAAGGCCCACACCATGTTAGATATTTAATCGTATCTTCCAGCCTTCACAATTTTTGAGGGCCAGGCTCTAGTCCTCAGTCATACCTCAGTGAGTCTTAAAATATGGTGCATGGTCATGACCATTGAATAAACTGTCAAATGCAGCATTGACCCCAGAGTTTAAGTGCTTCTCAGCAAATATTTTCCAAATAGCTTTTTTTGCTGATGGACTTGACTTAACATGAGGGCAGAGATTCACTCACAGTAGAAATCTAGTCTTTCTGCTGGGTCTCTCCTAGGAGAACCTGTGAAATATTATAGTTTACTTGGGTATTATTACACAGTCTTCAAATATTTTCACTGAGATAATAACTAACTTCACTTTTTAAAACTCTGTGTTACTTGATATGATTTAAAGTTGACATATAAAAATTTCATCCTGAGTCTAAATAATCACAGAAGATATGACTTATGGCATTTTATAAATATTGTCATTTAAAAATAATACTGTTCTGTCACTTTTTTTCAATGTATGCAATGGAGACCAAATACCACATATTTGATGGAATATAAATACAGTCACCCATTTAAAAATACTTAAATTATTCTCCAATACCTAGGAATTCCTTTATCCTCTAGACCACATTTCTAAATTATCCACAAAACTTTATCCTAAAATAATGTAACTATATGCTTAAAGTTTTTTCATTGATTGTATCATTAGATTTCTCCATAGCAAAATAAATTTGTTTTTAATTTCCTATAAGTATAAGCCTTTAAGTATTAAATTTCTTCTGATTGACTCTTCTGGTATCATGACAATTATTAGTTTCATACAATCGATTGAAATAATATAAATATAATGCAAAGCTTGATAAATTGACAAAAAGTAAGAATATTTTGGGAATGCATTTCTTCATAAGATGAATGGGGCTTTTAAAAATTTTGTTCATTAATTTCCTCAATTATATGCCTGTTTTTAAAATTTTTTTATACGTGTAAGCACTGGGAAAACTTGTTAAATGCATAAATGGATGGGACTCAAAGAAGTTTTCCTTTAGCAGTATCACTTTTCTCTTTGCACTCCTGAGATATGAGCAAAAAAAAAAATTCAAAGGGATCTATTCTCAGAAATTACTTTTAATCAAATTTCAACTTTAACTTGATTGATCTTTTTATAATTTTATCAAAAGCAAATAAAAAAAGAAAACTACCACTTGAAGAAATGTATTACACAGTTATTGGAACTATTCACTTCCTCACTTTCTGGGAAATATATAAAAAAGGTTTTACCAAGATTTACCACATGACTTCTATTCTTTCCTTTAGAAGTACCTTGTTTAACCCAATATTCTCAAAAAGATTGAGAAAATAAAATTAATGTTAATTTCAAAGCACTTTTACCAATATAATAATTCTTAATAAAATGTTATTTTTATAATGTGCTTTAAATATGTTTTTTGTCAAAACTGCAGAGATAAATTTTACTCATTTAATTTATAAAAATATATGTCATGTAATCTGATTAGTACATTTAGTCCTCTTTGTCAAGCCAGCCAGGTAAATCAGACTTACTTTGTCAGATAAGTGTACCTTTTTTCCCCCTAACTTTATTTTGAATACAGGTATATGTTTATGTTTCAAAAAATTATAAAGCATTGAGAAGAAAATTATTAATAGTATCTGGTAACATAACTAAAAGCAGTCATGATTAAAATAATAAAGATCTAATAGAATTTGCTTTTGCATTTTGTTATAAACAAAATAAAAAAGGTATGCTATTTCCTTATTATTTATTTTGAAAAAAAATAAATAATATGTAGCTAAAGTTATAAGTAAGTTACTTATTAAGCAGTCAGTATGATAAAAAGACATTGTGTTCTTTTTGTTAAATATGTGTAGCATGTATCAAATATAAGTGTTTGGCTTTTCATAATAAGAATCATGTATAAAAGCAGAAATAACCCCGTTAACCCTTTAGCTATCATGTTCAAACTTTTCTTGCATATTAAATAAAAGAGAAAGTTACAAACTGCTAAAAACTATTTTGCCTAGCAGCTAGAATATATTTTCTTTTATTTTTTTTACATATATTTTATTTTTAATTGGAGATTGAAAATATTTAACATTTAACTGGATGAACTAAATGACAATAGCTAAAACAAATATTTCATTATATGATTTTAAAAATAGATTTTAATTTATTGATTCACACTGAATTTTAAACAAGTGAATTGCTCATCAAAAGTCATTAATAGTCCCAGGAAACACTCAAATTACATTTAAAAGAGTCAGTTTCACAAGCCTGTCCTGTCATCAAAATTGAAAACGTTTTCAAAAGACAGTTAAGAAAACAAAAAGATGACCCATAAAATGGGAGAAAATATTTGCAAGTCATGTGTCTGATAAGGGACTTGCATCTGGAGCATATAAATAACTCTTACAATTCAACAATAAAAGACAAATAACTAATTTTGAAATGTGCAAAAGATCAGAAGAGATATTTCTGCAAAGATAATACACAAATGGCTAATAAACACATAAAAAATGCTAGCATCATTAGTAATTAAGGAAATGTAAATCAAAACTACAATGAGATAGAGCTATGATAAAAAAGACAAACAATAACAAGTGTTGACAAGGATGTGGAGAAATTAGGACCCTTTTACACTGCTCATAGAAATGTAAAATGTGCAGTGGAAAATGTCTGGCAGTTCCTCAAAAGGTTAAACATAGCGTTACCAGGGTGAGATCCAAGATGGTGGTAGAGTAAATGGAAGCTACACTAACCACCTTCCAGGACCAAACTGGAAGTACAAATAAATTATTAAAAATTCATCCTGAATAAGCAGCTGAACATTAGCTGGAGAGAAGACTTACTGCCAAGGACTTATGGAAGAAACTACATTACCACAACAAGACTGGTAGAAAGTATGAAGGTTGCAGCTGAAGTTCTGGAGGGATATTTCAGTGGCCAGGGGGGTTTCCTCTAAAAAGTGTGGGGTCTAAACCCTACAGTAGGCTCCCCAACCTAGAGCACTAGAACCCAGAAAGGAACCCAAATAGCACCTGGCTATGAAAAGCAGTGGGATTCCTGTCCACCAGGGAGAGACAGCTAGAGATGCAGAGAACCTGTTAAAGGTCCCCAATGCACAAAATTTAATTTGCAAGCACTTACTCTGAGCTGTGGCAGAGGGAGGTCAGAGTAGACTAGAGCTAGCTGAGACAGTCTGTGGTTGGTGCCTTTGGGGAGAAAGCTGAAGGGTCAGCCACCAGGATTCCTGTGTTGCATCATTTCCCATACTGCAGAAGCTATCTTTTTTAGACACAGTAGTCCCCTCCACAAAGCATCACCCTTGGGGGGAAAGCAATAGCCCCACAGACAGGAATCTTGCCCCACCATGTGGAGATTAAGCATGGCTGCTGAGAAGTACTACTGGAGGCACTTTCACTGATCAAGCCTGACAGAAAGCCTACAGGCTAAGGCAGATCTCGGTAGATTTGAGACTTTAACTGACACTCCCCCAGGTCCTGAGCCCATAAGAGTCAGCTTTGGTGCACAGCTTGGTTCTTCCTGCACACACCTAGGACCAGAGATGGAACCACAAGCAGTCACTGATAGCTCCAACCAGGTTGCCCAGGGCCAGTCACAGGCAAAGTTAGACATAGGAATGCACTGGAATATTTGCAGACCTACCTAATATATAGCAAGAAACACAAAGAAGGCAGGCAAAATGGGAAGACAAAGAAAGAGGTCCCAAATGAAAGAACAAAAATATTCTCCAGAAGAAGAATGAAATGAAATGGACACAAGCAATTTATCAGATATAGAGTTTAGAGTAATGATTTTAAGAATACTCAACAGCATGAAGAAAGAAATAAACGTTTAAAAAGGACCAGTCAGAAATAAAGAATGCTACATCTGAAATAAATAATACACTGGAAGGAATAAACAGTAGATTAGATGAAGCAGAGGATCAAGTTAGAGGTTTGGAAGAAAAGGTAGGGAAAAAACACCTAAGCAGAGCAGCAAAAACAACAAAAAAATTATTTTAATGAGAGTTTAAGAAAGCTTTGGGACAACATGAAGCTTAACAACATCTGCATCATGGGGATACCAGAAGAAGAAGAGTGAGCAAGAGATGGAGAACCTATTTGAAGAAATAGCAACCTAAAACTTCTCTAACTTGGTGAAGGAAAAAGACACATAAGTCCAGGAAACACAGAGAGTCCCAAACAAGATGGACCCAAAGAGGCCCACATCAAGACATATCATAATTAAAATGCAAAAGCTTAAAAATAAGGAGAGAATCTTAAAAGCTGCCAGAGAAAAGCAATTGGTTATCTAAAAGGGAGCTCCCATTAGACTATCACCTGTTTTCTCGGCAGAAACATTTCAGGCCAAAAGGGATTGGCATGAAATATTCAAGGTGATGAAAAGCAAGGGCCATCAACCAAAGCTACTTTACCCAGCAAGGCTAACATTTAAAATTGAAGGAGAAATAAAGAGTTCTAGTCTAGTTTCCCAGACTAGAAAAGGCTAAGAGTTTGTTACCACCAATACAGTATTGCAACAAATTTTAATGGGCTTGCTTTAAGAAGAAGAAGAAAAAAGAAAAGGAAAAAACAGGGGAAAATAGTTTAAAAAATAAAATGGCAATAAATACATATTTATCAATAATCACTTTAGATGTAAATGGCTTAAATGTTCCAATCAAAAGACATCGGGCAGCTGAATGGATAAGAAAACAAGACCTTTATATATGTTGTCTCCAAGAGACCCACCTCAGAAAGAAGGATACACACAGACTTAAAAGTAAAGGGATGGAAAAAGACATTTCATGCAAATGGAAAGGAAAAAAAGAGCTGGAGTAGTGACACTTCTATCTGACAAAATAGACTTTACAACCAAGTATGTAGTAGGAGACAAAGAAGGACACTGCATAATGATAAAGGAAACAATTCAACAAGAGGATATACTCCTAGTAAACATTTATGCACCCAATACAGGAACACCTAAAAGTAAAGCAAATCTTGATGCATGTAAAGGGAGAGATTGACAGAAATACAGTTGTAGCAGAGGATTTTAACACCTCTATATGCCAAACAAATTGGACAACCTGGATGAAATGGATAAATTCCTAGAAATGTACAGTCTTCCAAAACTAAATGAGGAAGAATCAGAGAATCTGAATAGACAGATAACACCTAGTGAAATTAAAGGAATAATCAAAAAACTTCCAACAAACAAAAGTCTTACACCAAATGGCTTCACAGGTGAATTTTGCCTAACATTCCAAGAAGAACTAACACCTCTCCTTCTCAAACTATTCCAAAAAATTCAAGAGGAGGGAAGACTCTAAAGCTCATTTTACTAGGCTAGCATTATCCTACTTTCAAAACTAGATAAAGACACTATAAAAATAGAAAATTATAGGTTAATATACCTATAGAACATAGATACTGAAATCCTTAACAAAATACTAGCAAACAACACAGCAGTGCATCAAAAAGATCATACACCATGATCAAGTGGGATTTATTCTGGGAATGCAAAGTTGGTACATCATTTGAAAATCACTAAATGTGATATACCCCCACCCCAAAAAAATGAAGAATAAAAACCACATGATCATATCAATAGATGCAGGAAAAGCATTTGATAAACTCCAGCACCCATTTATGATCAAAACTCTCAGCAAAGTGGGAATAGAGGGAACACACCTAAACATAATAAAGGCCATATATGACAAATCCACTGATGATATCATACTCAACGGGCAAAAACTACAAGCATTCCCCTTAAGATCAGGAACAAGGCAGGGATGTCCACTTTCACCTCTCTTATTCGGCATAGTACTGGAAGTCCTAACCATGGCAATCAGGCAAAAAGAAGAAATAAAAGGCATCCAAATTGTAAAGGAAGAAATAAAACTGTCAATATTTGCAGATGACATGATTCTGTACATAGAGAACCCCAAAGATTCTGCCAAGAAACTACTAGAACTGATAAATAAAGTTCAGTGAAGTAACACAAAATTAATTTCAGGATACAAAATTAATATCCTGAAATCAGTTGCACTTTTATATACCAATAATGAACTATCAGAAATGGAAATTAAGGTAACAATCCCATTCACAATTGCTTCAAAAGGAACAAAATACCTAGGAATAAACCTAACCAAGGATGTAAAAGACCTGTACTCAGAAAATTATAAGACACTGAAGAATGCAATTGAAGAAGATACAAATAAGTAGAAGCCCATACTGTGTTCATGGATAGGAACAATTAACATCATTAAAATATCCATACTACCCAAGGCAATCTATAGACTCATTGTAATTCCTATCAAGATACCAATGATGTATTTCATGTGTACAATGGGCTAAAGATAGTTCATTCAATAAATGGTGTTCGGAAAATTGGACAGATACGTGCAGAAAAATTAAACTAAGCCACCTTCTTACACCACAAAAAAGAATAAATTCAAAATGGAATAAAGACTTAAATGTTGGCCCCAAAACCATAACAACTTTAAAAGAAAACATAGGCAGTAAAATCTCAGACATTGCTCATAGCAATTTTATTTCTGATATATCTCCTCAGGCAACGGAAACAAAAGAAAAAATAAACAAATGGGACTACATAAAACTAAAAAGTTTTTGCACACCCAAAGAAACCATCAACAAAACAAAAGATAACCCACTGAATGGGAGAACATATTTGCCAATACACATGATAAGGGGTTAATAACCAAAATTTATAAAGAACTTATAAAACTCAACACCAGAAAAAAATCTAATTTAAAAAATGGGCAAAGAACATGAATAGACACTTCTCCAAAGAGGACACACAGATGGCCAATAGACATATGAAAAGATGCTCAATATCACTAATCATCAAAGAAATGCAAATTAAAACCACAATGAGATACCACCTCACACCAGTCAGAATAGCTATCATCAATAAATCAACAAACAAGTGCTGGTGAGGATGTGGAGAAAGGGGAACTCTTTTGCACTGTTGGTAGGAACACAGACTGGTGCAGCCACCGTGGAAAGCAGTATAAAGTTACCTCAAAAAGTTAAAAATAGAACTGCCTTATGACCCAGTGTTTCCACTTTTAAGAATTTATCTGAAGAAGTCTGAAACACTAATTGGAAAGAACATAAGCACCTCTATGTTTATTTCAACATTATTAACAATTACCAGGATCTACAAGCAGCCCAAGTGTCTATCAGTAGATGAGTAGATAAAACAACTATGGTACATTTACACAATGGAATGCTATTTGTCTGTAAAAAGAAGAAAATTTTACTATTTGCAACCACATGGAGAGACCTGTAGAACATTATGTCACATGAAATAAGCCAGAGAAAGACAAATACAATATGATTTCCCTCACATGTGTAATCTAATGAACAAACTGAACTAACAAGTAAGATAGAGACAGATTCATAGAGAGAGAGCAGGCTGACAACTCTGGTTGGGGGAGGTTAGAGGGTGGAGGGATCAAGCAAAAAGGAAAGAGGACTCATGGACATGGACAGCAGTGTGGTGATTGCAGTGGAGAAGGGGTATAAGGGGGACAAATGGTAATGGAAGAACAACAATTAAAGAAAGATTAAACAAAATAAATAGTGAAGAATTGATACATGTTGTAAGTTGGATCAAACTTTAAAACATGCTAATTGAAATAAGCCTGTCACAAAGGGCCAAATATTGATTTAATTTATATGGAGAGCCCTGGAGGAGTAAATCTATAGAGACAGAGTAGATTAGTGGTTGCCTAGGGCCAGAGTTGGTTGAGGAGAATTGGAAGGAAATGGAGAGTGACTACTAACGGTTATAAGAGTTCTTTTTAAAGTGATGAAATATTCTAAAACTTATTGTGGTGAGGGTTGCACAACTCTGTGAATACACTAAAAATCATTGAATTGTATAGTTGAAATAGGTGAACTATATGGTATGTGAATACCTCAATAACACTGCCGAAAAAAAAAAAGAAAAATCTCATAAAATTATTATAGACTAAGATTTAATCTAATTTACAAAGTATGCTGGCCTATCTTTAGACAAAGGGACAATATAATCTGTGATGTGATGTATGGGGATCCTGTAGCAAAATTTATATCAACTCTCTCTTTTTGCTCTTGGTTTTCTCCTTGCCAGATGGCATATTATTTATTTTTGGTTGTTGCATCAGTTATCTATTGACACAATAATGTTAGTAACAGACCACCTGAATCTTTAATCTTATCACCCGCAAGTCTCTAGTAGCTGAGCCATCATCCACCACATGGCTCCTTCCACTGTACCTGATGCAAAGAAAGTGTCCAAGATGTGCTTGTTGAAATGACTAAAGCCATTGTCGGCACTTTCGGTGAGCTGCTGCTAGGACAAGAAAATAGCCACGTGGTGAAATGGTGTTTGTGAGCATCTGTTGTGTTCCCTACATGTGCTCTAAGCTAACATTCTCTAGGAAACCTGGCCCATTTTCTGGAGGCTGATAACAGGTATTTAGTTTTTTTTTTTTTTTTTTTGAATTGGGGCATAATTTTAGGTTAGCTCAGCAAGTTGTCCTCTACTCCAATGAGAAACGGATTCCACTGCCTTTTCCTGCCTTTTTAACATATAAGCCAAATTCTTATACCCATCCATCTATACAAAACTTTCTTGTTCAGAAAGTCATCTGAGCAGCTGGCAAAGGCACGAACTCAGAGTTTTCTATTTTTATCCCTGTGTGTAATCAAAGGGAACATACTGTGTCAGAAATGGAGAATTATGAATTGATAAGAGCAAACTAGTGGCACTTGCTTTTGTTCCTGAGTTAGGTAATGAAGGAAAGTGTACCTAATAAGTAGAAGTATAATGGAAGTTTTATGGGTAAGCCTTTCTACAAAAGCACCCAGTGATTTCTGTGTCTATTTTCAGGGAGGAAAAAAATATATATGCTTTTAATGTTCAAATTGGTTAGGTTTGGGAAAGTTTTCACAGGAACCAATTTTCTAGAAACATTGAGATATAGTATACTATCAGCCCTTTCTACTATAAATTATTAATCTGTGATTCAATATTTTCTGCCAATATTTATGTTCTCCAACTGGGTAACACTTCATTTCAAAAGTTGCAGCACTTTAAAAATATGCCATATTTAATAGTTTTTTTAAAAGATTTTATTTATTTATTTTTAGAGAGAGAGGAAGAGAGAGAGAAAGAGAGGGAGATAAACATTAATGTGTGGTTGCCTCTTGAACACCCACTATGGGGGACCTGGCCTGCAACCCAGGCATGTGCCCTGACTGGGAATCGAACCAGCAACCCTTTAGTTCACAGGCCAGCGTTCAATCCACTGAGCCACACAAGCCAGGCAAAATATGTCATTTTAATTTTGTATCATCTTCCTTTCCAGTCTTGCTCCATACAAAGGTATTATTTTTTACACAATGGCATCACAGCAGAGTTTGCATTCTGTTATTTATTGTAGGTGTGTGCTGTAGAACTTCAAGTCAAATGGCATATGAGTCTCATGACTTAGTCATGCTGATAATATGCTATCACATATACATTCACATAAAGATAGGTTAAAATTTTTATATTTTTAAATATCTTCGTGTATTTTATTGTATGTAATTGTCACCTTAATTTTTTAGGGGGGAGGTGGGAAGTCATAGACTTGGTAGAATATGGCTGTTCAGGAAGGGCATTCAAAAGAGGTGGAACTAAAGCTTAAGTGATCCACAAAGGGCTGTGTTGGTCAGGAAACTGCTCACACTCCATCCAGGGACGGGTCACTTAGTTAGCTGTGTAGCTATCTTATGCCATGTCAGCTACTAATGATGGTTTCTCCTAGTTGTCCCGGATTGTGGTTCAGCATTGTGATGACTCTTATGCCTGTCTGACATTAAGATGGCAGCCCTAAAAGAGAGCCTGAAGAAGATATTATCATCAGCAAAGAAAAGGAAAGGTAAGGTCTTCCATTTGTGCTCAGGAGTAGATTAATTTCTGTTTTGAGGCATGTGATGCGATTTTTAAGGGGAGGTGAGAAATGTCAAGAACCCGTTCGATCTACATGGTAAATGTAAGCCCCGATATGAGAGGCATCAGAAGTAACCACGTTGTCATCTTGTATTTATAAAGCCCTTTTTCCTTTCCACAAAACTTCAGTATCTACAATCTGTATCCACTATGTTGTTTATATCATGATTTTATAGGTGAGGAAGCGGAACACTAGAGATGAAATAAACTGGTCATGTACAGTTAGGAAGTGCTGTGTATCATGTCCTCTCTTGGAGAGTCACAGTCCACATAAGCATAATGTCACATTAATTTTTAAAAAACAGATTTTTTAAAGTTTGCTCTTTCAAACAAGTAGAGCTTGCAACCAAGACAGAGAAGAAATTTACTTGTGGCTTAAAACTGAACAAAGTTGAGGTATCTATAATAGTCAAATCATGGAGATAGAAAGTAGAATGGTGTTTACCAGGAGCTCGGAATAGGAAGAACAGGGAGCTATTGTTTAATAGGCGTTTCAGTTGGGAAAGATGAAAAGTTCTGGAGGTGGATGATGGTGATGGTTACACAACAATGTAAATGTATTTAATGCCACTGAACTATACATTTAAAAATGATTTAAAATGGTACATTTTATGTTAGGAATATTTTACCACAATATAAAGTTTTTTTAAAAACTAAACAAAGTTAATTACTAAGTAATTGTTGGGGGCCACTTTGAGTGGTATCGAGGACTACAGTCCCATGCAAGCTGGGGCCTGGAAGAGGCTCCATCTGTCTTGGCCTGAAAACTGGTAATGAGGTTGATAGGCAGAGCCTGATAATAGATCCAAGGGCCCCCAGGGGAAATCAGACCTAGAAGTAAATTACACTCCTTGAAGGATGCTTTGTTTCTCCCTCCATCTCTGTTTTCTCACAAAAGATAACAGGCTCACACTGGGAAGAAAATGTCCATTATTCAGGGACCCTGACCCTAAATCATTTGACGCCCTTATGTTTACTCATCCCTGACACATGGAAATCGGTGTGTTTCTGCCATTTGTCTTCTTCAGACATCACCTACACTCTGTAAACTTAAGATGTTGATGTAATTAGATTACCTATACATTCCTGCTGCCTATCCCCAGCCTGCAATCCTCTCAATAAAAGCCACTGAGCACAGGGGCTGGGGCATTCCCCGATAGAGGGAATCGCCATCCCCTTTCCTTGACAGGTAACTGGCGTCTGGAATGATTCTAACATCTGCAGCGAATCTGGGAACTTGTGGGCCAGAATCCTCCATAAATAATAACTTTTGCTGCTTGAAATTCACGTTGAAATGTAACAAAATATAAATAATAAATATATTAATGTTAAAATGCATTGTTTCAGAAGAGTAGGTTCAGAAGCAAGAGAATAAAGGAATTTCCCCTTAAAAGTAAGTTCAAAATTAAACTTAACCGATATGATTTGTAGATTTATAGAAAATGGAAAAGACTGAAATTGTGGACAGCCAAGAACTAGTAGTTAACTTATTCAAAGTCTGTCTTAGTCCATTCAGGCTGCTATAGCAAAATCCCAGAGACTGGGTGGCTTATAAACTATAGACATTTTTTTTCTTACACTACTAGAAGCTGAAAGCCCAAAATCAGGATGCCAGGCATGGTCAGGTGAACACTCTCTTCCAAATCATATACATCTCCTTATATTTTCATTGCACATGGTGGAAACAGGAGAATTCTGTGAGCTCTCTTTCATAAAGGGCACTAATCCCATTTATGAGGGCTGCACTATCATGACCTAATCACCTCCCAAACACCCTACCTGCATATACCATCACACTAGGGGTTAGGATTTCAACATACAAATTTGGGAGGAACACAAACATGCAGTCTACAGCAAAGTGTCACATCTACTGAATGACAAAGATATGTGAAAACCCAGACAAATTTTACTGAACAATAAAAAATTATTTAGATTTTCATTTCTTTTACGAATTTGAATTTTTTAAATAAAGATTTTATTTATTTATTTTTAAAGAGGGGAAGGGAGGAAGAGAGGAAGAGAAACATCAATGTGTGGTTGCCTCTGAAGCGTCCCCTACGGGGGACCTGGCCTGCAACCCAGGTATGCGCCCTTTCTGGGAATCGAACCAACGACCCTTTGGTTAGCAGTCCAGCCCTCAATCCATTGAGCCACATCAGCCAGGGCATAAATTTGAATTCTTAAAGGTTATGTTTTAAATATCACATTGTCTTCACACTTGTTTTAAATTCATTAAATATCTATTTATAACCTTCTGTTTTTTAAAAAATAATTTTTCTGGTTTTAAAAGTATATGTATAATCTTGGTAGAAAGTGTGGAAAGTAAAGTATATAAAATTCCAAATCTCTGATTCTCCCACTCCAATAAATACTTATTAATATTTTGGTGTAATTTCTTCTAGTCTATTTCTTATACTCATAGAAGAAATTGCTATACATAAAATTTTGTGTCCTCCTTTTCCCACTTAATATCGTATATGTTGTTAGTTATTACGGACACTTCATAAATATAATTTTAAGTGTCTTCCGATTATTCTGATTTATGGCTACAAAATACATAATTTGTTTGGTCGTTTCTTGATTTTTGGACATTTAGGATGTGCAATTTTTGTTATACATAATGTAGTGATCTGCTTTGTGTATAAAGGTTTTGTCCACACTTCAAATTATTATTTAAAAGAGAATTCTATAAGTAGAATTACTAGGTAAAGATTATCAATAGTCACCCTGACTGTTGTGGCTCAGTGGGTTGGATGTTGGCAGTTCCATTCTAGGTCAGGGCGACATGCCTCGGCCGGAAGTGGGGGAGTGGTCAGGTCCCCCCGCTGGCGGCATGGGAGAAGCGACGGATCAATGCTTTCCTCCCTCCCTTTCTCCTTCCCTTCCCCTCTCTCCAAAAAAAAAAAAAAAAAAAAAAATACATAAAATCTTTTTTAAAAGATTATAAATAGTTTTAAGATTCTTACTTTTAAAAAAAGTATTACAAATTTATACTTGCAAAAGAAATATGTTACCACTACTAAACATGAATAAGACCCAACATTCATTGTGCACTTAGTTTTTACCAGATACTGAACTAATCATTTAATATATATTAGCTCAACTATAAAATGTTTCATACTATTGGTGAAACAAGTTTTCTATTGTTTTAATTTCATTTCTTTGATTACTAGTTACATTGAGCTATATTATATTATTAAGCCATTTATAAGTATTATTTGTAAATCATTAGTTGCTTATTTTTCTATTGTGAGTTACTGTCTTTATTGGTTTATATGAGCTCTTTTTTAAGTATATTTTATTGATTATGCTATTACAGTTGTCCCACCTTTTTTTACCCTTTATCTCCCTCTGCCCTGTACCCCCGTTCCCTTCAGCATTCCCCACCTTTAGTTCATGTCCATGGGTCGTTCATATAAGTTCTTTGGCTTCTCCATTTCCTGTACTATTCTTAACCTCCCCCTGTCTATTTTGAACCTACCATTTATGCTTCTTATTCCCTGTACCTTTTCTGCCATTCTCCCCCTCCCCCTCCCTGCTGATAACCCTCCATGTGATCTCCATTTCTGTGATTCTGTTCCTGTTCTAGTAACTTGTTTAGTTTTTGTTTCTTAGGTTCAGTTGCTGACAGTTGAGTAAGTCCCTTTAGATAAGTCCCTTTAACATTTAATATAATAAGGGCTTAGTGGTGATGAACTCCTTTAACTTGACCTTATCTGGGAAGCACTTTATCTGCCCTTCAGTTCTTAATGATAGCTTTGCTGGATAGAGCAATCTTGGATACAGGTCCTTGCCTTTCATGACTTCAAATACTTCTTTCCAGCCCCTTCTTGATTGTAAACTTTCTTTTGAGAAATCAACTGATAGTCTTATGGCAACTCCTTTGTAGGTAACTTTTCTCTCACTTTTTTCTCCTTTTCTCTCACTTTTAAGATTCTCTCCTCATCTTTAATCTTGGGTAATTTAATTATGATGTGTCTTGGTGTGTTCCTCCTGGGGTCCAGCTTCTTTGGGACTCTCTGAGCTTCCTAGACCTCCTAGAAGTCTATTTCTTTCACCAGATTGGGGGATTTTTCCTTCATTATTTTTTCAAATAAGTTTTTGATTTCTTGCTCTTCCTCTTCTCCTTCTGGCACCCCTATGATTCAGATGTTGGAATGTTTAAAGTTGTCGCAGAGGTTCCTCAGCCTCTCTTCATTTTTTTGAATTCTTTTTTCTTCATTCTGTTCCAATTTCATGTTTATTTCTTCCTTCTGTTCCAAATCATTGATTTGAGTCCTGGTATCCTTCCCTTCACTGTTGCTTCCTTGTATATATTTTCTTTATTTCACATTGTGTAGCCTTCACTTCTTCCTTTATTTTGCAACCATGCTTAGTCATTTCTGTGAGCATCCTGATTACCAGCGTTTTGAACTCTACATCCAATAGATGGCTACCTCCTTGCTGCTTAGTTCTTTTTCTGGAGTTTTGATCTGTTCTTTCATTTGGGCCATATTCCTTTATTTTGGTGTACCTGTTACATTATAAGGGGTAGAGGCTTAGGTATTCCTTGGGGTGAAGCAACCCCCTTCTCTGTGTTGTGATGCTGTATGAGGGAGAGGGGTCAGAGAAGGAACAATGTTGCTTGCTTGGCTCTCGCCCCAATTTCTGTCACTTTCCCTGTTACCCATGAGCAAATTGTGCCCTTCTGGTGCCGATTCCCAGGTAGGTGGGTTTGTGTACATTCTAGGACCCTATGGGCCCCTCCAATGGACTCTCCCGTGAGACTGGCAGTTTCATCTGCTGCCTCAATCCCCACAGATTTTTATAGTCAGAGGTTTTGAAGCTTTCTTTTCCTGGTGCTGGAAACCTGGGTGGCAGGGTCTGTCTCACTCCCCAGTTGATCCTCCCAGTTAATCAGCACTCAAATGTGTGACCACACATCCGCCCGCCACCACCTTGCAACACCTCCTCTCTGCCTTGGCTGCCCATCTCTGCCTTTCCTACCAGTCTTAATGTATGTTTCTTCTTAAACTCCTTGATTGTCAGACTTCCATACAGTTTGATTTTCTGGCAGTTCTGGTTGTTTTTGTTTTTAAATTGGTTGTTATCCTTTTTTGGTTGTGCGAGCAAGTGAAGCGTATCTGTCTACGCCTCCATCTTGATGCCCCTATCAGAAGCCCCTATATGAGCTCTTTAGAGGTTAGCATGGTAAGCCTTTGGCATATTTGCTATAGATATTTTGAAAGTTGTTTCTTGTTTTTCAACTTTCTTTATGATATTTTATATTTCTATATTGTCAAATCTATTGAGTTTTATTTTGGAATTCATCCTTGCTTTTTATTTTAATTTTATTTCATGGCTCAGTAATAATAGGCACATCTTACGTATCTATAACATTCACTGTTTGCATACACTATTTCAGGCTTTTGCAATAGGAACAACCAAACCAGATTCTTGTGCATATGTGTTACTTTACATAACAGTTCTTTTCAAGTTTAAAGAAAAGTTCTTTCTCAACAACCTATATTTCCATCCATATGGGATTGACTAAGTATACGGAACAACAAAATAAAAAGGAAACTATGGAGTTCCTAATAGTTATGTTATATACCTATATATGGTGATTCATAAAGATGTTGATGACTTTATTGATGAGGAAGGAAGAATACAATGCTGCAAATAAAAAACATGCCACTCGTGTAAAACTTAACATTTATATGGAAAAGGAAAATGTCTGGAGAGACCTTATCCAAATTCTGTCAGTGTTTATTCTGGATCATGAGACTTCAGGTGATATTTTTTTATCTTATTTGTGCTTTTATGATTTGCTTCAGTATTTTACAAAGAGCACATATCATTTTACTATGAAACTAAGTTATTTTAAAAGTATAAATGAAACTTTTTCACATACAGAAGGACAATAATATTTGCCTATTTTTTTTCTGGTCTTTTAATTAAATATTTGCACACATGAATAACATTTTCCTAGTGTTCGAGCAATTTCCAGAAAGGTATATACATTTCTACAAATGGGTTAAGTGTACACACACACATATATCAATAAATACATTTGCTAAGAAGTTGGGGACTTCTGAATACTAGATGAAAATTGTTAGTGAAAGAAACTCTTAGGTGAGCTATTCTAATCTGCAGACCCTCCTACTGCATAACTTTCTGGGTGATGTCATACAGCTTCTTCCTGCATCTGGGACTGCTTCCAGTGGCTACATGTGGGAGCTTCCCGGTTTTGTTCTAAGTGAGTGATGTTTACTGGAAATGGAAGTCCACTAACAAGATCTCAGTTCAGATAGCTTTGTGGGAGCAGGAAAAGAATGATTGTGAGATGGATCTGGCCAAAAACTTTTACTTTCTCCTTTGTCATTATCTTGTTTTCATAGGTTGACTTAGTTTTGTTTTGAAATTACCTCTAGTGAAAAACCTAGGAGGAATGATACGGCCTGTCTTCTTTCTCCTCCTCCTCCTCCTCCTCCTTTCCCAACCAAAAATCTCAACTCAAACTTTACTTCCCTGTCCCTCCATGCTTGCCTGCACTCTCACATCAACTACAGAGAGTAGATGGAGACAGCCAAGAACACATAGATAGGATAGCTGAGTATTTTACTGCTCATTCTCTCTCTGTCTCTCTCTGTCTTTCTTTCTCTCTGAGATGTGGAAGAGACTTGCAACATTTAGATATGAAAAGAGGCAAAGGTATTTGTCCCAGATTGTTTAGCTGATTAGTGGCAGAACAGAATGGAAAACCTAGACTTCATATCTCTTTGTTAGGGCCTCTGGGTTAAAAGTCATAAGCATTATTAACATTTTTTTGGAACTATGCATAAGGGCAATTTAGAGAGTTCCATGTAAAAGAATGCTGTATAACAAGAGTTGGTATTATTAAGAGGTTGTTTAATGTTAAACACCAGCTAAGTAAAATTAAAGAAAAAAACACCTAAATATACTGAGTTTTCTATCTTTCTGGATCCTCTTGATTGTGACTTTGTGACATCAGTAATATCTGCAGTTTTTTTCCAAGTTTTTCAAAATAAAAAATCCTGAAGACCAAATTAACTGAAAATTTAGAGACTGTATACCATGTTGCACTTTGTAGGTGGAGAACTTGTTGCAAATTCAAAGATGTGGTATCACAACTTCTGAAAGGTCAGGTATCTTTTATCAAATATCCATCCTGCCATCACATTGCCATTACTTGTGCTAGAATATACATAGGACACAGTCTAAGCATTGACAAGGCTAAAGCTCCAAATAAGATCAAGTTATTCTAAAGCTACAAGGTTATGTTATGGATGTCATTTGGGTGTTCCATTCCTTTTAGTACAATTTTGAAGCATCAAGTAAAGTATAGACCCTACCGTTTGAGGCCACTGTGAATGCAGGGTATAGAGAAAACAAAGCTCCTCTATTTTCTTTTGTTTTTGACTTTCAGGGCAAGGACACTTCTTCTCCACATGGAATGAGTAAGGTGCAGAGCAATAGGAAAAACAGAACAAACTTTGGTAAAGGAAGATGGATGTCCAAGATAGAGTAATAGAATGGAACGAAACACAGAGCCACTTCAAGTGAATTCCAGCCCCAGATGTGAGGAACAATGATTTAAGGCCCTGAGAAAAAGTTATTATGGCCTCATTAGACAATTGTCAGTGTTGTTTGGGGCATCACTGAAAATAGGAAACATATCAGAAGACTGGAGACAGTGGGATATTATACTTTTCAGAAAGAGAAAGAAGGCAGAGTCAGAAAATTTGTAGACAATTGTCTATAACTTTAATCTCAAGCAAAAATCTAGAATGAATTACTAGGGGAACAGTTTCAGACACTAGGTGAAGAAGTAATGATTAAGAACCAGAATGAGTTCACTGAGAACAAGTGAAGGCTGATTTATCTCCTTCCCTTTTTGACAGGGTTGCCAGGCCAGTAGCTTTGGGGAAGCTACTTTTTCATGATATTCCTTTGGACAAGATGGGAAAATATGAACTGGACCCTAGCCTACTGGATGAACCAGTTGATTATTCACACAAGATATTGACTAACAAACTGATATCAAACTGCAAGAAAGTATATAATGATGAGTTTCAGGGCTGTGTTCTTTATCTGCCCCTCATAAATTCTTTCAGAACATATAGAAGGCATGCTCATCAAATTTATATGAACTCGATGTTAGAGGTATGATAAATACTTGGATAACAGAATGAAAATCAGTGGGTTGAATCTAAAAGAAGACAATTTAAAAGTGATTAATATGAGGTTTAAGGAACTAATTGTGTCAATAAGAATGGTCATACTGCAATTGTTTTAGCACTAGCTAAGAGTCATAGCCTAATTTAAGTAAGAAATATAACATGGTCACCAAAAAACCCCTAAGATTTTTTACTGTATCCAGTGGCATGGTAAATGTTTAACAATTGGCTCTCTGAAGAGAAAGAAACACCTTGATTTATATAACACTTGCCAATTTCTGTAGTGTAAATATTCCCACCATGGCCAGTTTCAAGCTGCCAATATGATGTCATTGAATATAGAGTTTGGAAGAGATGTACACTAGCCAACCATTATATAATATTTTTACTATACAAATAAAATAGATGTAAATAACCACAAGAAAAGAGATAATAGTAAAACATGGCAATATAATTAGGAAGTGATGAGTTTTAAGTTCTACTTTTGTAATATGATATATATAATTGTAAGTTTATATAATTTTACTTTTTTATTATGGCTGTGGTTAAAAACTTGGCTCATGAAATTCTTGAACCTTTAACACTCAGCTCTTTGAACTTTGTGTACCCAGGCTCCAATCCCTGGTAATAAGCAATGAGGTAACTGAAACAAGAGAAGCAATGTTCTCTGCAATTGTCAGGCCACACCCAGATCACTTCATTCCAGAGCACATAACTTCCAAGTCAAACTGTTCTGAGATCAGAGCAGAGCAGCCAGGATGGCAGAGAACCAGTCACGGGTGTGTGGAACTGTTGACAGAATTAGAGCTGTTTGGGCTGGAGCTCAAAAGACCTGCATATGGTGTAATTGTGAGAGAACAGGTGAATGAATGATTGTTTTCAAATATTTGAGAGATTGTTGTGTGAGGAAGGGCTAAGGGTATAATCTATGGGTAGAACAAAGGTATAGGGAGACAGATTTCTGCTCAGTATAAGAAATAACTTTCCAAGTGTCAGAGCGGCATGGGCTTAATGTAATCCTACAGAATGCATACAACAATCTTTAGGGACAATGGAGATAGAAGTGATTCTAACCTCACAGAAAGAAACAAGGCTGGATAATCTTGAAGGACTCTCCAGGTCTATGGTATCCTGATTTTGATCTACTGTTTTTCCTAGGTACATGTAAAGAGGCATCCTCTACTCCTACATTTGCTTGGCTCTCATTAGAAGGGTGATATAGTACACTTAAAAAAGAAAACCTTTTTTATTAAGAAAAATTTTAAATGTTAAAAAGCAGAAAGAGGCCGAAGATGGCAGAGGAGTGAATGGAAGTCATACTGACCTTCTCCCAGCACCAATTTGGAATTACAACTAAATTGTGGAAAAATCACCCAGAACAAACAAGTGAACAATAGTGAGGGAGAAGCCTTAGAATCTCAGACAGACATAAGAATCAGCTTTAGCACAACCTGATTGGTAAAGAGTGCAGACTCGAGAAGGCTGGCTGGGCACCCACAGAAAGCAATACCAGAGGGATAATTCAGCAGCCAGTTGGATCCCCCTGAGAAGATGGGATCTAATTCATAAGCAGGGATCTCCAGCCTACAGCACCAGAGCCCCAAAAGTACACAGATAACAGCCAGCTGCAAAAAGCAGCAGGGTTGCTCTCTACCAGAGATGGGTGACTGGATATCCCAAGAGCCACTTAAAGGGCAAACACATAAATTTTTCTTTGCAGCCACTTACCCTGGGCTCTGGCAAAGATGAAGGCAGAGTGGGCTAGAGATGCCTGAGGAGAAACTGGGGATGGAGACTTTGGGGAGAGAACTGAGAAAGTAGCCTGTGGGATGTCAGTGCTGAGTCATCCCTCCAATGGCAGCAGCCATTTTGCTTAGGCAGACCACTCCCCTGAGCAGCAGCAGTGTGAGAGAAAGCAATAGCCCCACCCCCAGGAGGGACTCTTCCCTGCCCTGTGGTTCCTAAGCCTGACTGCAGAGTGCAGAGTGACTAGATTAACAGAGGAACGAGACAGCCACAGACAGTAGATTCCTGGAAGTCTCAAACAGACTGCCTAAGGTCAGATGGGGTCAACATCTGACATCACCAGAAGCAGATCCAGAAAGAAAAAACAGTGGAAAATAATAGAGGCTACCGAGACAAAATTCACTGTGGTCTTTTCCATGACTTGTGATATTTTCTTTACTACCTAGCTTTTTAATGTTCATTTCAGGTCCATCAAGTATGTGAATATTAAGTCATTGAATTTTATTCTAATAGTTTATTTCTCTCCTCTCTTATAATAGTCTTAATCTCTTTACAGCCTTATTAATACTGGTTCATTTGCTGTTGATAGTGGGATTGCAGGGGGCAGTTATTTTTGCAGATGTGGGTTAGTTTCCTGGGCTTCGTGGTTTTGTTCTGACACCACCTGCACAAACACACACAAAACATAATGGGAAGAGTGACCCTCAGTCAACCAGCTGGAAGGAAGGACGCACCAAAGAATGAACAAACAACAATCAAACCCACTATTTCCAGAGAGCCAACATAAACGGCAAAAAAGACACCCAAAGAGCATCAAGTTCAGAAGATCAGGGATACTGCACCACTGAATCTCACAGGTCTCCTACCATAGAAGTTTACACAACAAAGTCAGGAAGTCAAAACAGATCAATTTAAGAAGCAGAAGCAAAGAAGAAGAGTCTCACAAGCAATGAGAAGACAAAGAAACAACCCCCAATCAAAAGGAAAGGAGGGATCCCCAGAAAGAGAACTAAATGAAACAGAGGCAAATAAATGATCAGATATTGAGTTCAAAACAATATTCTAAGGAAGCTCAATGAATTCAGTGAGCTCAAGGAGAATTACCAAAAACTACAAGGAAACTATGAAGAACTTACTGTGAACTATATCAACATGAAAAAGTACTTAGAAACCATCAACAAGAGGCAAGAAGAAATGAAGAATACAATTTCTGAATGGAAAAACACAGTATAAAGAATCAAAAACAGAAGAGATGAAGCAAAGGACCGAATCAGTGAGCTGGAGGACAAGGTAGAAAAAAGCTCCCAGAAAGAACAAGAAAATGAAAAAAGACTCAAAAAGAATGAACAAGTATTTAGGGAAATGTAGGACAACTTGAAATGTAATAATATCTGTGTAATAGGGATACCAGAAGAAGAAGAGGAGCAAGGGATAGAGAACCTGTTTGAAAAAGTAATGATGGAAAACTTCCCTAATTTGAGGAGAGAAAAAGTCACACAAGTCCAGGAAGCACAGAGGGTCCCATTCAAGTGGAACCCAAAGAGGCCCACTCCAAGACACATCATAATTAAAGTGGCAAATATCAAAGACAAAGAGAGAATCTTAAAGGCAGCAAGGGAGAAAGAGGTAGTAACATAGAAGGGAACCCCAATAAAGCTAACAGCTGACATCTCAGCAGAAACAGTACAAGCCAGAGAGAATGGCAATAAATATTCTGAGTCATGAAAAGCAAAGGCCTGCAACCAAGACTGCTCTACCCAGCAAGGCTCTCAATTGAAATGGAAGGCAAAATAAGGGGTTTCCCAAACAAAAGAATGCTAAAAGAATATGCCTCCACCAAACCAGCATTGCAAGATATGTTAAAGCGACTGCTTGAAAAAGATGAAGAAAAAGAGTAAGAAAGAGAAGAGCCCAGGTACAAAGGGAAAAAAATGAATAAGTACCTATCAATAATAACTTTAAATGTAAATGGATTAAATGCTCCAATCAAAAGATAAAGTGTATCTGAATGGATAAGGAAACATGACCCGCACATAAGCTGCCTACAAGAGACCCACCTCAGAACAAAGGACCTACACAGACAGAAAGTGAAGGGATGGAAAAACATATTTCAAGCAAATAGACAGGAAAAAACCAGCAAAGGAAGCAATACTTATATCAGACAAAATAGATTTCAAAACAAAGTCCATAAAAAGAGAGCCAGAAGGACACTTCATAATACTCAAAGGAAGAATCCATCAAGAAGACATAAACATTGTAAATGTATATGTACCCAACATAGGAGCACCCAAATATATAAGGAAAATCTTGGAGCACTTCAAAAAAGATATAGATAGCAACACACTGATAGCAGGAGATTTTAACACCCCACTGTCAACAATGGATAGATCTTACAAACAAAATATCAACAAGGATATTGTGTAACTGAATGACGCATTAGATCAAATGGACTTTACTGATATATATATATATATAGAACCTTTTATCCCAAAGAAGCAAAATACACATTCTTTTCAAATGCACATGGATCATTTTCAAAGATAGACCATGTGATAAGACACAAAACAAGCCTCAACAAATTCAAGAAAATTGAAATCATAAGAAGCATTTTCTCAGACCACAAGGGCTTGAAACAAGAAACCAAACTCAAGGAAAAAACTCAAAAACATTCAAACTCATGGAGGCTGAATAGCAAGTTATTAAACAACGAATGGGCCAATAATGAGATCAAAGAATAAGTGAAAAAGTGTCTGGAAACAAATGGAAATGAGCACACAACAGTCTAAAACCTATGGTACACAGTGAAGGCAGTCCTGAGAGGGTCATTCATAGCAATACAGGCCTACCTAAAAAAGATAGAAACATTTCAAATAAACAACCTAACACTACATCTTCAAAAACTGGAGAAACAATAACAGACAAGGCCCAGAGTGATTAGAAGGAAGGAAATAATCAAGATCAGAGCAGAACTGAATGACATAGAGACTAAAAGAACAATTCAAAGGATCAATAAATCCAGGAACTGGTTCTTTGAAAAGATAATCAAAATTGACAAGCCTTTAAGAAAACTCATCAAGGAAAAAAGAAAAAAGAGCCAGATAAATAATATCAGAAATGAAAGAGGAGAATTTACAACTGATACCACAGAAATACAAAGGATTGTAAGAAATTACTATGAACAATAATATGCCAAGAAATTTGAAAACCTGGATGAAATGGACAAATTTCTAAAAAAAAAATAACTTCCCAACACTGAATGAAGAAGAGCCAGAAATCCTGAACAGACTGATAACAGCTGGTGAAATTGAAGCAGTAATCAAAAAACTCCCAGCACACAAAAGCCCTGGACCTGATGATTTCACAGGAGAGTTTTACAAAACATTTAAGGAAGAGCTAACCCGTCCTTCTCAGACTATTCCAAAAATCCAAGAAGAGGGAAGACTCCCAAACTCTTTTTATGAGGCCAGCATCATTCTAATCCCAAAACTAGATAAAGACACAACAAAGAAAGAAAACTACAGGCCAATATCGCTGGTGAATATAGACATGAAAATCCTCAACAAAATATTGACAAACCACATCCAACAACACATTAAAAAGATCATCCACCATGACCAAGTGGGATTCAGCCCAGGAATGCAAGGATGGTTCAATATTTGCAAATCAATAAAAGTAATACATCACATAAACAAAAGGAAAGACAAAAACCACATGATAATATCAATAGAGGAGGAAAAAGCGTTTGATAAGGTACAACACCCATTTATGATAAAAACACTCAGCAATGTGGGTATAAAGTGGGCATACCTCAACGTAATAAAAGCCATATATGAAAAACCTACAGCCAACATCATGCTCAATGGGCAAAAACTAAAATCTTTCCCACTAAGATTGGAAACAAGACAAGAATGTCTGCTTTCACCACTTCTAATCAACTTAGTATTGGAAGTCCTAGCCATGGTGATCAGACAAGAAAAAGAAATAAAAGGCATCCAAATTGGAAAGGAGGACGTAAAACTGTCACTGTTTGCAGATAACATGATAGTGTACATAGAAATCCTATAGATTCCACAAAAAAAACTACTCAACCTAATAAGTGAACTTGGCAAAACAGCAGGATACAAAGTCAATATTCAGAAATCGAAGGCATTTTTGTACACCAACAATGAAATATCAGAATCAGAAATCAGGGAAAAAAGTCCCATTTGCTATAGCAACAAGAAAAATAAAGTACCTAGGAATAACCTTAACCAAGGAGTTAAAGACCTGTATTCAGAAAACTACACAACACTAAAGAAAGAAATTAAGAAAGACACAAATAAACAGAAGCATATACCATATTCGTGAATTAGAATTAACATCATCAAAATGTCCATATTACCCAAAACGATTTATAGATTTAACACAATCCTTATTAAAATACCAATGACATCTTTCACAGATATAGAACAAACATTTGAAAAATTTATGTGAAACCATAAATGACCCCGAATAGCTGCAGTAATTTTGAGAAAGAAGAACAAAGCAGGAAAGATCACAGTACCTGACATCAAACTATATTACAAGGCCACTGTAATCAAAACAGTCTGGTACTGGCATAAGAACAGACACATAGATCAATGGAACAGAAAAGAGAGCCTAGAAATAAACCCATGTCTCTATGGTCAATTAATATTTGACCAAGGGGACCGAAGCATAAAGTGGAGTAAAAATAGCCTCTTCAACAAATGGTGTTGGGAGGGTTGGACAGCTATATGCAAAAAAATGAAATTTGACCACCAACTTACACCACACAAAAAAATAAACTCAAGATGGATAAAAGACTTAAATATAAGTCACGATACCATAAAAGTCCTAGAGGAAAACATAGGCAGGAAACTCTCAGATATTCCATGCAGCAATGTTTTCACCTATATGTCCCCTAGAGCAAGGGACATAAAGGAAAGAATAAACAAATAGGACTTCATCAAAATTAGAAGCTTCTGCATGGCTAAAGAAAACATCAGCAAAATGAAAAGGGAACCAACCGTATGGGAAAATATATTTGCCAATGATCCCCTGGACAAGGCTTCTCCAAAATACATAAAGAACTCACACTATTGCACTCCAGGAAGACAAACAATCCAATTAAAAAATGGGCAAAGGACCTTTACAGACACTTCTCCAAGGAGGACATACAGAGGGCCAGAGACATATGAAAGGATGCTCAGCATCTCTAACCTTCAGAGAGATGCAAATTAAAACCACAATGAGATACCACTTCACACCTGTCAGAATGGCCATCATAAACAAATCAACAAACAACAAGAGCTGGCGAGGCTGTGGAGAAAAGGGAGCCCTAGTACACTGTTGGTGGGAATGCAGGCTGGTGCAGCCACTGTGGAAAGCAGTTTGGAATTTCCTCAAAAAGCTAAAAATGGAACTGCCTTTTGACCCAAGAATTCCATTGCTGGGATTATACCCTAAGAATCCTGAAGCATTAATTCAAAAGAACATGTGTACTCCAATGTTCATTGCAGCACAATTTACAATAGCCAAATATTGGAAGCAACCTAAGTGCCCATCAATAAATGAGTGGATAAAAAAACTGTGGTTTTACACAATGGAATACTATGCAGCAGAAAGAAAGAAGAAACTCCTACCCTTCACGACAGCATGGATGGAACTGGAGAGCATTATGCTAAGCGAAATAAGCCAAGCAGTGAAAGACAAATAACCATATGATCTCATCTATAAGTGGAACCTAATCAACAAAACAAACAAGAAAAATATAGCCAGCAACATTGAAAGAAAAACAAACGAACAGTAAGCAAAGGGGAGGAGGGGCAGGTAACAGGGAAAAGAAGGGTCAAGTCAAGGAACATGTATAAAGGATCCATGGACAAAGGCAAAGTGGGGAAGGGTTGAGGGTAAGAGGTGGGGGTGCATGGGGCAGAGGGAAGTGGTGGCGGAAAAATGAAGACAACTGTATTTGAACAATAAAATCATAAATTTTTAAAGTGGAAAGAATAATACATATAATTAAAACATCATCAAGTTTCTACAATTATCAATTTATGTTTAATCTTGTAATCCTTTATACTCGTACCCCTCTCCTCATAGATGTTATTGTGTATTTTTCATTAGGAAGCCAATAATGTCTGGCTCTCTCTTTGTTATGTCTGTAGCCACTGATAATTGTCCAGGTCCATTAAGTCATTAGGGGTAGCAAATTCTATTGCTGTCATTCCTTCTTCATTTATTAGTTGAAATACTTCTACAAAGGGAAATGTCCCTGCATCAACTGTTTGTGCCCTAAAGTACAAATTATAAAGGACATGTTTGATTATTTACTAATTTTCAAAATAATGAGCTGGTTCTCTAGCATTTGCCAAAGTTGGCAAGTGAGGTGTTTGATTTTTTTTAAGTGTCATTGTGAACATGTGGATTTTTGATGTATTTCAATCTATTGCCATTATTATTCTTATTAACATACAAATTGTGCCATCTTTGGTCCGTGGGAGTTCATTTGGGTTGGCTTCATAATACAGTATATTAACATGATCCTAGTAGTTGCATTGATTTCTAGTATGACAAGATTCTTCATATTCCAGACTCAACTCATACATTTTCTGCCTCAAATCTGGGATTAGCCATTTCTCCAAGGGCCCTTATTCCTTATAATGGGAAATGAGAGTTAGAGACAAATACTCTAGGCTCTCAGTTTGTGAGGCTACTGGGTTGATCATAACTTCTAGGCCATTTTGGTAGAAAGAGTTAGGAAATACTCTTCTTCTTCTAGTAAAAATACATCAGGAGTTCATATAACATTGTCAAACAGGACTACAAGATGTTTTCTTAACTTTACCAATGTTACATTTATATTTTCTTTCTCCCTTATCAAAAATCCCAGTTCTCAAAGACATCAATACAATTTCTTATTTGTTTTATTTCACAATAAACATGCAACTTAAAATAGTGTGCCAACACTATCACCAATATGATTATTGAAATCCATTTAATGTTGTTGTGTAGTTGTTTTGTTTTTAGGATGTATCACAATAATGAAAATCAAATTAAAGTCACTTGAAGTAATTTCTTTCTGTGTGGTTATTCCACCAACTCAGAGTATACAATTCTGTTCATTTGTTTCATTTTGATTTTGGTTTTTAGGAATGACTTTTCCTTTTTTTTAAGAAATGGTTTAACATTTTAAAATAAATTTTTAAAGATTTTATTTATTTTTTTAAAGAGAGAAAAAAGGAGTGAGAAAGAGAGAAAGGGAAACATCGAAGTGAGAGAGAAAACTTAATGGGTTGCCTCTCTCATGTACCCTGACCAGGGACTGAACTGGCAAGCTATGTTTGACCCCTGACCAAGAATTGAACCAGTGACTTTCCGCTTTGCAGAAAGACGCACAACCAACTGAGCCACACTGGTCAGGACAGGAATTACTTTCCAATTAAAAAAATTATAAAGTTATGTAAAATGTTTACAAGCTTCCAAAGTCAAATTTACAATACCAGGCATTTTCAGAGGAGTGTCTTCTTACTCTAGTTCCCGCCCCTTCCTTTCTTCCACATAATCTTTTTTAAAAAATCAAAGTTTTATGGTTCATTCTCTCATTTAAAAAAAAAGAAGCAAATATTTTCATATATTGAATTCTTTCTTCTCAGATAAAACAGTAGCATACTATAGACATTTTTTTATCTTGCTTTGTGTTCACTAACCATGTATCAGTATCTTCATGATTGCTCTACATAGTCCTCATTCATTCCTACAGTTGTGTAACACTCTATTGTGTGGATTGAACATACTGGTATTTCGATGTTAGACACACCTAATCAAAATAAAAAATTAAAGCATTATAATATTTACCATGATCAACTGGGATAAAATTTAAACACCTCTTCAAACTTTGCCCTCACCTCTTTCCTGCCTTTGCAGGGCCCTGCTTTTTTTGTCCAGTTCCTGTAACCTGACCCTGGGGACACCCTCTCTAGCCTGAGCAAATGTCCTATATTTTTCAAACAATTCTTAAAATAACTGCTGCACAAGCTTACCCACCCAGTGAGTCACCTCTCATGGGTGACAGGAGGCTCTGACTTCAAATGCACGTGTATCACGGCGTCACTGGTTGCTTTATTCAGCACCATGTTTTAGTTGTTAGTGCTTTAGTATTGTTTATAAAACAAGGAAAGGACTCATAATCAAAACGCATCCTGGGATCTTTTTGGGAAGAAACATCCTGGAATAACTGATAAATAACAATAGCTGTAAATTATATGTGCATATGAATGCTGGGAATGGAGGCTGTTGCAGCAATTTTTCTAATAGATTTTTCTGACTGCATTATCATAATGTGTTTTATATTTTAATATTCCTTTTAATGTTCTTTATGTGGGTAACAGAAATACAAATTTTACAAATGCTCTGTGCAGGAGAACCACCACTTGTACCTTCATCTTCCTGGTATAGTCATTGCACTGAAAAACAGATGACTTGCCACAGGATAAAGATGGACGTTTACTTTGGAGGTGAAAGAGAAAAATGGACTGATTCAAAATTATAAGAAACCTCTATAATTTAACACACACACATGCACCCATACACACACCTACAAGCTACTTTTTCAGAACCAGCCACAGATGCCTATAAGTGTAGTAGAAACCCAGAGACGAATTGAGCACAATTTGAAAAGGCCTAGGACATGAGGGTTTGGGGTGACCCTCCTGAGCTGTCCAGATGTCACACTAGAAGGACAGAAGTTTGCAGAATGGGAGCAGCTAGCAGAACAAAGCTGGTTGGCTACAATAGCTGAGCTTCCTGGTATATGTAGTCCTTGAAGGAAAGCGGGATCAGTTATTCTCTAGTAATTCACACTTCTCAAAAAATAAATAAAAATCTCAGATATCAGTTTAGATGGGACCACTATAAGGAGATTTAACATATAAAACTCTGAATTTAAAAATATAAATTTGGGCACGATTATTTGAATTATGCAACTTACTACATTTATAAAGTCAAGGAATTTAGACCTGGAAGTGTCTCTGAAACATTTAGAGCTTTAGGCCCCCATGTGCTTAGACATCCTGTATACACTGAGCTTGCAAGTCCCTTTCCCCATATCTTCTCATCCTAACAAAGTCCCGCTCACTGTTTAAGATACAACTCAGTGTTACTTCCTTTCTATGCTCTCATAACACTTAGTATATATCTTATAACAATATTAAATTGTATTATAATTACTTACTTCTCGTTTTATACCAAACTGAGTTCTTTGTGGGGAGGAGCCTATTCCTCATACCTCAGTGCCTGAACAAATGGCTGGCATAAAAACCTTGATACTTATTAAGAAACCAATGAATTTAGCTCAAATATGTGTAAGAAAATGAGGCCCATACATATAGAGCACAGACCAACAGCTGTCAGAGTGAGGCAGGGTGGTGGGGCTGGGTGAAAAAGGGAAAGGGCTTAAGCAAAAAACAGAACAAAACAAAACAAAAAACAAAAAACAAACCTGTAGACACAGACAGCAGTATGGGGATGACCAGAGAGACAGGGGGCTGGTGCTGGTGGAAGAGGGTGAGGGCAGGTAAGTGGAGATGAAGGACTAGACTGGGGGTGGTGAGCACGCGATACAACATAGTGAAGTCCGATAGGTTTGTACACCTGAAACATATATTTTATTAACCAATGTCACCCCAATAAATTCAATTACAGAAAAGAAAATGAGACTCAAAAGGTTTCTTTAAGTCTAATGACTCAACAAGTATATGCTGAGCATCTACTGTGCGCCTAGGCTGTCTTCGGTGTATTTCAAGTGTGATTCACAGTACGCTTAGTTCCCATTTGTCCAGAGATCAAAAAATAAATACAAGTACCGTATGAATCCTCAAAGAAAGATTAAATTATGTTCAGAATTGGTTTACATCAATTTATTTCATTACATTCTAAGTGAGCACCACCAATACTATCTGCAGAATGCTAACTTAATTGTGTGTGTGTGCATGTGTGTGTGTGTGTGTGTGTGTGTGTGTGTGTGTGGTCAAGAGGTGAAAGTGTAGAAAGCCCAATGTAATTTAGGAAGCATTAAATTAAATTAAGTTAGTTTCGTCCCTGAACTTCCAACATACTTAATAGTTATTAGTTAAATCTCCAAGAAGACAATCTAGTATTCAATGTTTCCCTAATTCATCTGACAAGTAAACCCCCTCTTTTTGTTACACTTACTAACATCTTCCAGAAATGGTGTTCTGAAAACCACAAGGAGAGTTGCAAATTCAGTTGTTCTTTGAACAGTGTGCATATATGATTAGTGAGAACTTCAAAGGAAAACAGGAGCCTGAGTCAAAGAGCACGTGATGAAGTTCGAAGGCGGGCAGCAGGCACCTGGAGCGGGAGAAGCAAGGTTTGGAGGGGAGGTACTGGTGGGGAAACTGGGAGAGTGGGGAGGCAGCAGATCACTGGCTAGGGCCTGCGAGAAGGGGAGAGGTCACAAGCAGACATCAGAGGAGCATTTTTCTTAACTGTGTGAGGCACATGGGGGACAAGCAGATGGGCTTTGGGGCAAGAGATAAAATGTATCACAGAGAGAGCAGAGAACACTGCTGTGGAAACATGTAGCATGACCTCCATCCTCTGGGGACTCTAGAGGACAGGGCCCCCTGCCCTCAGCTCCCCTGGGCTGTTGCATATCCTGGTCACAGTATCAGCACGAGGGGGAAAGAAAGAAAATGCAACAGGCAGAGAGCAGGTGGTTTCATCCACATCTGTGAGGCCCACCCCGTAGGAGGCTCCTGGACAGAACTGGGGTTGGAGTTAACAAGGGGATGTGGCAATGGAGAACAAAAGTAGATGGAACTGGAGCCAGGGAACAAGATTGGCTACGTAATTTGCAAGACCCAGTGCAAAATAAAATTAAGAATTTCATGATGGGGACAGCAGCGCATTACAATCCAGGGGACCTTCTGAGGCACAACTCCGTGCAACCATATGGGTAGCACACCCATGAAGCTGGCTCAGCCACAGAGTTATCACTGGTCCTAAAACCCCATTTGAACTCCCTGGCTAATGTGGCCTGAAAAAACCAGGGTTCACAAGTACTGCATGAAAGGTGGGCCTCCTCACAGGATACTCTATAGTCATGTAAATCCTATTTACCAGTCATTCTGGGTAAGTCTGACTCTGCTCTAAGATCTAAATCTATATAAGCATTAAATTTCAGGAACATATTTAATGTAAAAACCCATGCACATCCAAACTGTTCCCATATATAGTTCTCACATCACAAACAACATCTTTTCTTCTCATGCCAAGAATAAAGACAGATTTTCAGCTGCACAGCAGAAATGTATCACCTTTGACTTTGTCCTGGTTAAATACCAGTATTTAGTTGGTGCTGAGGCAGCACTCAGCACCCGTGCTGAGTTCTTTCAACATGAAAAACAAACTCAGGTGGAAAATCTTGGCAAGCAATGTCACTTGCTATTTTTGGAGATGCAGGAGAAAAAGAATGTTGTGGAAAGTGTTGTAAAAAACACCAGAGAACAACACACCACAAGTGTAAAATAAAACAACACCCGCACACTCTTCTTGGTGATCGGATGGAAGCAAATAAGTGAAGGAGAAACTATGGGATGAAGGAGAAACCATGGGGGAAAGTTGGTATCAGTTTCCAAGAAGCCTCTGGCCTTCCAAACAGGGGAATGAATGTATGAGCCGCCTCACCCTGTGAGACTGATCTCCAACTGAACAGCAGCCCTACCTCTGAGCTAATTCTAAATGTCCATTTGGGGAAACATGAGGCATCAGCACCAGACCCCAAGGAGCCCCCTTGATGCTGAATTTTTTTGAGCTGAAGAACTGACCTGCAGCTCCCTCCCTCCATGTGCTTTGCAGCCCCTTCTGCCGGCCTCTCTCCATGTTTCTCCACTGAGAGCTGCAGTTCACTGAAGAGGACAGTCCTGAGTGGCGTCCGCCACGAGGTGCAGTTCGAGGGAGACTGTGGCAGCAGAGGGCCTGGGGACTGGGGGCGGTATTACCTACAGAGAGGATGGGTCTTGGGCACAAACTGAGTTGCAGGCTCTGACCAGGTGAGGCAGGGTGGGATTGGGAGATGGACAGCAGTGAACTGGCATTGCTTCCGTTGCATGGATGCAGGAACGGAGGCTGCGGGAGGTTAAGAGAGTAAGTAGTGGTGCTAGGAGTCAGTTCCGGTCCTGTTCCACTAAGACTCACTTCCTTTCTACCATATCAACAAACTCGATCCCTGTTTCTCAAGAATGTGATATAAATGACCAATGCACTGTGAGGGTGGTTTTGAGTTATAATTCCAATTAAGAGAGGAAAGATGAGATAGAGATTTATGTTTATGATCCAGAACATTGATGGAAGGAGTCAGTGTCCTTCAGAAGGAAATAAGAGGGTAAGAAGAGCAAAGAGGGGAAAAAGCTAAACAAAAAAGACTGAAAAAGTATACTATGCTAATATCTTAAACATTGAATGAATTTAGGAAAGATTCAGGGGGAGGGACCTAAGGTACATGTTGTGAGTGAAGAGGAGAGTGTGATGTTCTTTGACCACCACTAGATCAAGGGGTAGGGTTGAAGGACAGAGTTTGGAATGTCTAGAAAAGTTAGAGGATACCCACTTACTAAGAGGCTTAGGCTTACCACCTGCAGTGAACATGACACCCGTAAGAACTGAGGGGCCCTAAGTAAAAGAAGTCCTGGCTGGGTAGAGGTGCTGGGAATGAAGGATTCAGGACCACAGCTTTGAGGCTTTCAAAGCAAGAGTATCAATCATGACTGAGGAAAATTTATTTTCAAATAGGTATTGAACTTTCAGTATAAAACATATTTTTTTAATATAGGTAACGAACTGTTAGTACATGCTGTGCATGTACCAGATGCAAGAAGAGCTACAAAAAGTGTGAAGATCACTGTTTGAGTCTTTTTTTTTCTAGTCTTTTTCTTAGTGATTTTTAAGAGCTTTTATAAATTAAGGAAGGCAATGGTTCCAAAGACATCCCATTGCAGTATGTAACAGCCACCACACATGAGGTGGTTTTGAATTTAGACAGGGAAATCAGCACATAGGTGTAATGGAAGGAGAGAGTGAAAAATGAAAGTTTGCAAAAAGGCAAAATAGTGTTTTCTGTTATGATTTTGAAATTTGACCTATTAAACAGGATGGTTAGGTATAATAAGCAAATGGAAATACATCTTGTAAACCACATGCCAGGGTTCACAGTGTCTGGGTACAAAATGTTACATTTCCTTTAAACTTAGAAAAATAAAAAATGAATACATTCAAACAGGGGATGAGGTGGGATCCAAGCACTATAAAAAATTTTAAAATTGTCTCACCATCGCTACTCCTCTGCCCACCATTAAGAATTTATAACTCCAGAAAAATATGGTATAGTTATATAGAAATTATTATAAATATATCTCACACACACAACAACACACTTTAAAAAATGTACACACATGGGTCATTCAAGACACCCTCTGTAGAACTCCATCGCCTTGATTACACAGTAATATGCGTCAGAACCCAACCCACCTTTTCAAAATCTCCGCAGGCATGTTGTATCAGTTGACTATAATTTATTTAATCAATTTACTATTTGGGGGCATTTAAGTTGTTTGAAATTTTTGCTGTTACACTGAAAATGAACATACCTGTCATATTCTTGTTTGTGTAACCTAAAGTAAATGTTTGGTAGTAGAATTGCTGAGTCAAAGGGTATGTATTTTTAACCAATTTTTTAAATTGTGGTAAAATAACATAAAATTTACAGTCATAACCGTTGTTAAATGTGCAGTTTGGTGGTGCTAAGTACATTCATATTGTTGTGCAACCATTACCATGATCTATTTCCAGAATTATTTATTTTTTTTGCAAACTGAAACTCTGTACCCATTCAGCTGTAACTCTTCATGACCCTCTCCCCTTGACCACTGACAACTGACAATCTACTTTCTGTCTTGATAAGTTTGACTATTCTAGGTACCTCGTATCAGTAGAATCAAATGATATTTGTCCTCCCGAGTTTAGCTTCTTTCACTTAGCATAACGTCTTCAAGGTTCATCCATGCTGGTGCATATATTGGAATTTTCTTACTTTTTTAAAAAAAGATTTTATTTATTTATAGAGAGGGGAAGGGAGGGAGAAAGAAGAGAGAGAAACACCAATGTGTGAGAGACACATTGATCAGTTGCCTCTTGCACGCCCCCAGCAGGGGGCCTGGCTCTCAGCCCAGTCCTGTGCCTTGACCTGGAATCAAACAGGCAACTTTTTGCTCCGCAAGTCTGCTGAGTGCTCAATCCACTGAGCCACACCAGCCAGGGCTCATTTTTGTAAATTCAAAAACCATTTAATAAGTTTTAATGATTGCCTAGGACATGCTGGGTCCGTAAGTACTGAGAAGAGGGAGAGTGACAGAACAATCAGAGCCAAGAAGATTTCATTCCTTTACCCGCTTCCTCACCTATGAAACATCCACTGCCAAAAAGCACCTTCCAGACCCGGCTCCACTGTCCCTGATCTCACTACTGGGGTCAGAGCCGCCTGTGGGCGCTCCAGCTTCTGAGTGGCTTCTTCTTTTTCTCTTTCTCTTTCTGTCTTCCTTCCTCTTCCTTTTTCTCTCCTCCTCCCTCTAAAACAAGAGTGTTGTTGAAATACAAGTCACATACCATAAAATTCATCCTTTTAAAGTGTACTACACTTCGGTGGCTTTTAACATTTTCACAGTGGTGCAACCATCACCACTATTTAATTTTAGAACTTTTTCATCATCCACAAAAGAAACTTCATATCTATTAAGTAGTCACTCCCCATTTCCCTCCCCCAGCGCCTGTCACCCACTAATCTGCTTTGTATCTCTTTGAATTCCCAGGACATTCCTATAAGTGGAATTATACAATATCTGGCCTTTTATATCTGGTTTTTAACTGGCAGTACCTTTATATAGTTTTATTTTAACATTTTATTACATTCTGGCTGGAATTTACTTTGATGAAAGAAATGGGACCCTGGCTGGTGTGGCTCAGTGGACTCAGTGCTGGCCTGCAAACCAAAGGGTCGCCAGTTCGATTCCCAGTCTGGGCACATGCCTGGGTTGCAGCCCAGGTCATCAGTAGGGGGCACACCAGAGGCAACCACACATTGTTGTTTCTCTCCCCTCCTTTCTCCCCCTCTTCCCCTCTCTCTAAAAAGAAATAAAATCTCTTTTTTTTTTTTAAAGAAAGAAGTGGGGTTATACACCTTAATTTCCTCCCAATAGTTCCAACACTGGTTTTTAAACAGTCCATCTTACATCTTGTGAATTGGAAATATCAGCATTATCATTTACTAAAGTCTCATGTATTATTTCAGTTTGTTTCCAGATTTCCAATTTTATTCCACTGATCAATCTAAATCTTTATTTTAGAACCAAATTGTTTTAATTCTTGTAACTTCAAAATGCATTTGAATACCCAATCTAACTGCTCTCTCCCAACATCTTTCTTTTTTTTTAATTAAAGTATAGTTGACATACACTCTTATGTTAGTTTCAGGGGTAAGACATAATGATTAGACATTTATAAACCTTACAAAATGATCACCATAAGTCTAGTAACCACCTGTCACCATACAAAAACATTACGATACTACTGACTATATTCCTTATGCCATATATTTTATTCCCGTGTTTTATTTATTTTTATAACTGGAAGTCTGTACTCTTAACCCCTGCACCTTTTCTGCCCATTTCCCCTCTCCCCCAATATCTTTCTGTTCAGATTTTTCATGTTTATTTTTACAGATGAACCCACTATCACTTTTTAAAAGTTTAAAAAAACTTTTTTGATATTTTGATTGTATGTAGATTAATTCATCAAGAAGTAAATCCCTTAATAGATATCTTGCATTTTCTTTATATAGATCCTGTCTATTTCTGGTTAAGTTTATTTTCATGTAAATTAGTGGTAGTGTTGCTATTGTAAATGGGATCTTTATTCCATTATATATTCTAACTAATCAATTTTGTACATTAATTGTACACAAAGTAACTGCAACTGAATAAATTCTCCCATAATTTCTGTGTCAGTTAGCTTTTGCTGAACAACAAACCACCCCAAAACCTAGCGGTTTACAACAACAAGCACGTGTTATTTCTCATGACCCTGTGAGTCGATGGGCAGTTCTCCTAGTCTGGGCCAGCTCCGTTTATCACTGCTGTCATTTGGCACCTCAGCTGGCCTGGATAGTCTGGGTGCCTCACTCCTATGGGTGGTAGCTGGTTCTGTGTCTCCTCGGGCAGTGTGGATGGATCAGCCACATGTCTCTGACCATCCATCAGACTAACCGACAGTTCAGAGTAGTGGTCTCAAAGTTCCTTAAAATGGTTAATGAGGATGCACAAGCCCTTTTCAAACTTCTGATTGCATCATGTTTGCTAAGTGTGAAGAAATATACTCCATTTCTGAGAAGAATTGAATTATATCTTATAGCCAGTTTTGCAATTTCCCACAATTTTCTAGCATTCCTTTGTCCCATTCTCTTCAGGTTTCTAGTTATTCTTGGATATCATTACAAATAATAAATTATTTTTTACCTTAAGTAGTACTTTAACTCTAAAATTTTTTTCTTACTTTATTGTACTGATGAGGATTTCCAGAACATTACTAAAGTATAATATCATCTTCTTTCATGAGAATTAAAGTATGATGCTGGATATTTTAATGGCAAAAGAAAAATCTAGCAATTCCTAAAGTACTAAGACTTTATTTTTTTTTTTGTTTAATCAGGAATAGATGATTAATTTTGCTAAATGGCATTTCAGTATCTATTGAGGTGATTGCCTTGTTTTTCTCCTTTGATCCAGTAGCAGATTGATACAAATCCTAACAATGAACATACTTGCATTTCCAGCGTGAACTTCACAGCCAGGGTTGAGGTGTGGTTTGATTACAGCTGACATACAAAAATTATCTCTCCATGGATCTGCCTATTCTAGACAGCTCATACAAATGAAATGATATAATATGTGGCCTTTTGTGTATGGCTTGTTTCACTTGGCATGACGTTTTCAAGGTTCCTCCATGTTGTATCATGTATCAGTACATCATTGCGTTTAGTAGATGAATAATGTCCCACTGAATGGATGGATATACCACACATAAATGCCTTCATGGCATCTACCAAGTTAATGCTCATAACCTTCTCTTTCATTTTGATTTTCTAGTAAATTGCATTCTAGATATTCTGGGATTGAAACATCCTTTCATTCCTGGATAAATCTTACTTCGTTGTGATCATTATTCTTTTAAGAAGTGTAAGTTTCAACTGGCTAGTATTTTACTTAGAATGCTAGTATCTTTTTATAAACAAGCTTCACTTGCATTTTACATTTCTTCGCTTTCCTTATTTAGTTCTCATATAAGAGTTATGTTAGCACAAGAACCATTGTAAAAGATAGGAAATATACATTTTCTCCTGGAAAGTTTCATAGACTCTAATCATAGATCCAGAGATCTGGTTGTTTTTTTTTAAAATAGATCTTTGGCTACCATTTCCACTTATTCTATGGATATCAGTTTATCCAGGTTTTTCTATTTCTTCTTAGTCTACTTTAACACACAAAAGTAAAGTATACAGAACAGCTTGATGGCATTTCACAAAGCAACACCCAGGTCAAGAAATAGAAAATTACCAGTACTCCAGAAATCCCAAAAGTGATTTCTCTTTTTCTTTTCAAAGATAACTATTACCTTAACTTCTGTTATAATTAGTTCCCTGTCTTTTTTAAAAAAAAATAGTTTTCCTCCTAAGTATGGAGCTTTAAATATATAGTTTGGTTTTACCTGTATTTAAACTTTATATAAATGGAATTATACAATATATATTCTTGTAACTCTGACCTCTTCTACTCAACAATATGTTTTAAGATTCACCCAGATTGTTTGTGTAATTCTTCTTATTATTTTACTTTGCTGAATAGTGGTATACCACTATGTATTTGTTTATCCATTTCTGTTTATGCACTTTGAAACAATTTCTAGTTTGAGATTATTACAAATAGAACTGCTATAAACATTTTTGTATGTCTTTTAGAGAACATGTGCCCATATTTTTGTTGGGAATACTCCCACAAACGGCATTGCTAGGTCATAAGTTATGTGTAACTTTAACTTTATTAAATGTTATAGAAAATTTCCCACCCTGGCTGGTGTGGCTCAGTGGATTGAGCACCAGCCTGCAAACCTAAGGGTGACAGGTTTGATTCCCAGTCAGGGCACACGCCTGAGTTGTGGGCCAGGTCCCCAGTCAGGGGCATGCAAGAGGCAACCAATGGATGTATCTCTTGCACATTGATGTTTCTCTCCCTCTCTTTCTCCCTCCCTTTCCCTTTCTCTGAAAGTAAATAAATAAAAGCTTTAAAATTTTCTTTTCCAAAGTGTACCTATCAACACTGCTCTAGCACCATGTAAGAATATGTTGTCCACATCCTCACCAGCATTTGGTATTGTTAATCTTTTATTATCTTTTATTATTTTTATTGTTCATTGGCTATCCTTACCACCCCCCAAAAGCATCTGTTTAAGTCTTTTGCCATTTTTTCTTTTGGGTTGGTTGTCATTTTCTTATTGGTTTGTAGGATTTCTTTGGGTATCCCATAAATAAGCTCTTTGTAAGTTATATGTGTTGCAAATAGCTTCCCCATATTCTGTATCTTTTAATGACTAAAAGTTCTTAATACTTATGTTAAACTTAAATGTTAAATTCATGTCAAATTTATCAATCTTTTTCTTTATGATTAGTTCTTTGGGTCTATTTTAAAAGGTTTTCCTTACCTATAATGAGGTTTTAAATTTTAATGTACTCAAATATAGTGATCTTTTCCTGTAGGGTTAGTACTTATTAAGCAATCTTCCCCCACCTTGAAGTCACAAAACACTTCTTCTATACTCTTCTCTAGAAGCTTTATTGTTTTGCTTTTTACTCTTAAGCTTATGATATATCTAGAATGAATGTTGATGTATGATGTAAGTAGGGGTCACACTCCCCATAATTATCTAATTGTCCCAGCTCCATTTATAAAAAAAGATCATGTTTCTTTTACAGCTTTGCACTGTTTATTTTGTCATAAATAAAATATCCATATGTGCATGGATCTCTGGATTTATATTCTATTCCATTGGCCAATATAGACACCCTTGTGCCAAAATTATTTATAATACATGTAAATACACAGAAGATGAAGTTTTTTTACTTTGTTTCTCAAGATTGCATGAGTTATTCTTGGCCCTTTGCATTTTTATCTGATTAAATTACTAAAGAAAAAAAGTCGCGGTTGGATTTTGTTGGTTGCCATTTAAAAAATGAACACCTCTTCTGGGTCTTCTGAATAATCACTTGGTTATTATTTCTTGGTTTCAAGGCAAGGTCATTCGTCAGCCTGCCTTGGGTAAAGTAACAGACCAGGTTCAAAAATATCTCTGGCATGAGCTGAATCACTGACCTTCACAAAATATGTTGCCTTAGAAAATTACCTTCTTTTATGAGAGTAATCTCCAAGAGGCATTATAAAGTTTTTTTCCTGTCCATAAACCCAATAGCAATTGTATTCTCTTTCTAGTCTTCAGAGGATAACAGAAATAACTTTTAGAACTGGAAATGAAAGTCGGTAAAAGGATACAAATTGCTTACAGGATAAGACTTTACAGGTGCAAAATGTATCCACAAAGTTTGTAATCAAAGTCTCACAGGTCTCAGTCGGAAACCTGTTTGCTTAGGCTCTCAAATCTTTCCTCCATTTCCTCTGTCCACACCTGACTTTTTTCTTCTTAGCTCCAATATTTTCTTCAACCCAAAATTTCCCTCTTTATCTGCCCACCTTGCTTTCCCCGGAGCTCAGTCTGTGTTCCCTCTGGTTATTAATGGTGTCGCAAATCATGCCACAGGTCAGGTGAGCTTGTACAGGAAGCACCACCACTGCTTCAACCATTTACTTCATTATGGGATAGGGTTTTTTTCCCCCCTTTTTAACTAAAACATTCTTCCTGTGTAAATCTTGAAAAATGTAGAAAAGTATGGAGAACTTAAACACCAGCCATAATCTTACCACTTAGAAATTATCACACATATTTTTTGGGGATATGCTTCCAAGCTTTTCTTAATGTGTATCTGATATTATAACAAAATTTTGTTTTATGCCTAAAATTACAGTAGTCTCCACTTATCTGTGGGTGATATGTTCCAAGACCCTCAGTGGATGCCTGAAACCTCCAATATTATCAAGCCTTATACATAACATGTCTGTTCCTATACATAGACACTCTATAAATTTTAATTTATAAATTAGACACAGTAACAGATTAACAATAACTAATAATAAAATAGAATAATTATAACCATGTACTATAATAAACATTATGTAAATATGGTCTCCTTCTCTCTCAAAATACTGTATCATTTTTTTAAAAGTTTTTATTTATTTATTTTTAGACAGAGGAGAAGGGCGTGAGAAAGAGGGGGAAAGAAACATCAAGGTGTGGTTGCCTCTGGCACACCCCCTACTGAGGACCTGGCCCATAACTGAGGCAGGTGCCCTGACTGGGAATTGAACCAGTGACCTTTGGTTTGCAGGCTGGCACTCAATCCACTGAGCCACACCAGCCAGGGCTCAAAATACTGTATCCTACTGTACTGTTGTCGCCCTTCCTGTTCTTGTGGTCAGCCACAAAAGTCAATCTGACCATCAAGATGGCTACTAAATGACTACCACGCAAGTCAGTGGGCAGCGCATACGGCGTGGACACACTGGGTCAAGGGATGACTCACGTCCTGGGTGGGAGGGAGCAGGACAGCAAACGATTTCATCACACTACTCAGAACAGCATGCAATTTAAAACTTATGAACTGTTTATTTCTGGAATTTTCTATTTAATATTTTCAGACCACAGTTGACTACGGATAACTGAAATCATGGATAGCACAGATAAGAGGGTACTACCCCTTTATCTATCTCAAAAGTAGGCTTCCATGTCTTTACATTTGTAATATCATCAAATGTAAAGGTATTTCTTTGAATCATAAAGAAGTGGACAGTTTCCCTTTTATTAGATTGTAACTTGTTTCCAATTTCATCACAGTTGCAAATAACATTGATGTGAAAAACCTTAAGACATGTCTCTTCCTCTATATTTTGGGTTATTTCCATAGGCAAAATATGATCTCAGAATATTTAAAGAACTGTTACAAATCAATAGTTTAAAAAACCACCCAATTTTTAAATGGGCAAATAATGTGAAAATGTTACCACAGAAGATATACTTATGGCAAATAAGCACATGGAAAAATACTTAACATTAGTGATTTGAGAAACACAAATTAAAAGGACAATGAACTAATACTACACATACACTTAAAGGACTAAAATTTAACAACTGACAATACCAAGTATTGACAATGATAAAGAGTAAATGGAATTCTCATATATTGCTGGTGGGCATGAAAATAATGTAGCCCCTTTGGAAAACAGTTTATCAGTGTTTCATAAGGCTAAACTACATTTACTGCAAAACCCAGCAAGTCTCTTCCTAGAAATGAAACAAAAATGAACCCAAGGGAAGGGAAAATGTATGTTTACACAAAGACCTATGTAAATATTCATACACTTAATTATAATTACCCCAAACTGAAAATAATGCAAATGTCCATCAACTGATGAATGGATAAACAAATAATTGTGGTATGTCTATACCACAATTTTTCCCATGCAACATTTCCCATGAATAAAAACGGATGAGTTACTGATGCATGCAACAACATAGATACATTTCAGAAACAATTCACTATGAAAGGAGGCCAGACACTAAAGACTACCTACTGGCAGCTTCAACCTGAGTCTCGGTTATTCGCCTTCCTCCTGAGTGTTGGCTTCTCGCCTTCCTCCCTGAACAACATGAGCTTCAGTACACGCTCCAGTTTCTCCGTGAGCTACCGGACCCTGGGCTCCGTGCAGTCGCCCAGCCACCGGGTCCAGCCCGTCAGCAGCGCGGCCAGCGTCTATGCAGGTGCCGGGGGCTCAGGCTCCCGGATCTCGACATCCCGCTCCACCAGCGTGCAGGGCAGCTGGGGATCCATAGGCCTGGCTGCAGGGATGGTGGGAGGTCTGGTGTGCATAGGGGGCATCCAGAGCTAGAAGGAGACTATGAAATGCCTGAAAGACCGCCTGGCCTCCTACCTGGAGAGGGTGAGAAGCCTGGAGGCTGATAATCCGAGACCAGAGATCAAAATCCGGGAACACCTAGAGAAGAAAGGACCCCAGGTCAGAGGCTGGGGGCATTATCTCAAGACCATCGAGGACCTGAGAGCTCAGATCTTTGCAAATTCTGTGGACAATGCCCGCATCGTTCTGCAGATTGACAACGCCCGTCTTGCTGCTGATGACTTCAGAGTCAAGTATGAGACAGAGCTGGCCATGCACCAGTCTGTGGAGAATGACATCAATGGGCTCCGAAAGGTCACTGATGACACTAATATCACTCAGCTGCAGCAGGAGACAGAGATTGAGGCTCTCAAGGAGGAGCTGCTCTTCATGAAGAAGAACCATAAGGAGAAAATAAATGGTCTACAAAACCAGACTGTCAACTCTGGGTTGACCGTGGAGTTGGATGCCCTCAAATCTCAGGACCTGGACAAAATCATGGCGGAACTCCGGGCCCAGTGTGAAGAGCTGGCTCGGAAGAACCGAGAGGAACTAGACAAGTACTGGTCCCATCAGACTGAGGGGAGCGCCACAGTGATCACCACACAGACCGCTGAGATGGGCGCTGCTGAAATGACACTCACAGAGCTGAGAGTACGGTCCAGTCCTTGGAGACTGACCTGGACTCCATGAGAAATTTGAAGGTTAGATTGGAAAACAGTCTGAGGGAGGTGGAGATGCTCCGCGTCATGCAGATGAACAACTCACTGAAATCCTGCTGCACCAGGAGGCAGGGTAGACCCAGACCTGGCAGAAGGGCAGCGCCAGGCCCAGGAGTATGAGGCCCTGCTGAACATCAAGGTCAAGCTGGAGGCCAAGATTGCCACCTACCGCCACCTACTGAAAGAAGCGGAGGACTTCAATCTTGTTGACGCCCTGGATAAGAGCCACCCCTTACAAACCATCCGAAAGACCACGACCCGCAGGATTGTGGGCGGCAAAGTGTTGTCTGAGGTCAAAGACACCAAAGTTTTGAGGCATTAAAAGCAGCAAAAGTGGGGCATCCCTTGGCAAGGCAGGAGGCCAATAAAAAGTTCAGAGTTCATTAAAAAAAAAAAAAAGACTATCTACTATGTGATTTTACTCACATGGCATTCTAGAAAAGGCACAACTGGAGTGATAGAAAGGAAACTTTCCGGGGTGATGAAAATGTCCTGTCTTACAGGACTGCATACATTTGTTAAAACACATTAAACCGAACACAAAAAATGGGTGAATTTTTTTTGTATGTAAATTATACTTCAATAAAGCAGATTTTAAAAATAAGAAATTATTCTGAGTGGTTTATTTTTGTTGTTGTTGTTTTTGTTTTTGTATTTGAGCAGCTGATGTGAAGTAGAACCTGAGAAGAGAAGGCAAATTCAGCTAGAAAAGTAGGACTTGCGGGGTGAGGGAGATGGTGTCAGAATAACGACTTCCGGCTTTGGAAGTGTTAATGAGGTTAAGATAATGAGGTTATAGAGGAGGGAAAAATGCATATCCACATGAGAAGAAAAAAATAAATGTAGTGCAGTAAAAAAGAAAGAGGAAATAGCAATAGCATGCTCTTTCTGCCATCTCTCCACGTGGCCATAATGGAGCGCGTGAGTGTCCCGGCTGATGCTCTCAAGAATATCAACAGTGCCGAAAAGAGGGGCAAACGGCAGATTCTTTTCAAGCCATGCTCCAGAGTTATCCTCCGGTTTCTAACTGTGATGATGAATCATAGTTACATGGGCGAATCTGAAATTATTGATGACAACAGAGCTGAGAAAATTGTTGTGAACCTCATGAGCAAGTTGAACAAGTGTGGAGTAATCAGCCCCAGATTTGATGTGCAACTCGAAGATCTAGACAAATGGCAGAACAACCTGCTCCCACCAGCAATTTGGTTTTCTTGTACTAACAACCTCAGCAAGCATCATGGACGATGAAGAAGGAAGGTGAAGACATGCTGGAGGGAAAATCCTAGGATTCTTTTTCTAGGGATGTAATACATGTGTGTAAATAAAATGCCTCAATGGAAAAAAAAGAGAGAGAGAGAGCATGAAATTGAGAAAAGACTTGGTTTTTATATATACGGTTGTTTTGTGTTGCCTATTTTTGTCTCAATTTCTTTTTTTTTTTCTTCTTCTTCTCTTTTTTCACTTGGTCTTTCTTTTTCCTGGGGGGGGTGGGGTCTTACACATTGTATACAACCATTCTGCCCTTCCAAAGTCTCCCTCTAATTAGACCACACACATGTACTCCTACACATACATACCAACAATACAGCCAAATGAGAACAGGGGAAAAAGTAAACCAAGAAAACAAGAAGGTAAAAAGTTTGGCATCTGCCCTGAAGTGCACGAGTAGGGAAGGTTCACCCTCAGTCCTCTAGGTGTGATGGAGAGAAGCAGCAGAAGAGTACCAGGTTATTTGTCCTGGCTACAGCTGAATTGGAAAATAGCTTTAATAGCTCCATTAGGACCCAAGCCAAAGACTTCCTTTGGGTTTGTTTTGAATAATTAAAGGTTAACGGTGTCATTTTTCTTTCAGCCTCAGGGAGGCGACCACACCAATCATAATCCTAATTGAATCCAACTGGTGAACTCCAGGAACCTTGAGTAACAAACGTGCAATGGTTCTGGCCCTTTAATCTGTGTCCACCAAAGGCAATAAAGCTGTAGGTTTATTTCCATCCTATGGATGTGGAAATTAAAATCAGAAAAGCCATGGGATCTACCCAGTCCCTTATAAGGAAGCGCCAAAAGACAGAGGTTAGGGGCAAGATCTCCATTTTGGCATTTGTTTTCAGACGTGCCTACAAGAGGTAAGAAGGAAGGAAGGAAGGAAGGGAGGGAGGGAAGGAAATGCCCTTTTTTTCTGTTTACATATGTTTCCATGAAAAACCTTCCAGTCTGCTTTTCAGAGGGGAGTATTACTAGTGTTCTCTCCTATCACTCATTTCCCCAAGAAAGAAGCCATATCCAAATGACAAGATTGGGAGAAAAGTCATTCTTGAGTGCAGTTGTGTGCTGCTAACTGTTTAGCAACTGGCTTTGGGGCCATGGGAGGAGCCCTGACTTGTATCAAGTGCCTATTTCCATGGTGTAAACACCACACCATGGCTGATTTCAAGCTACCAAAGATCAACCTGTCTGCAGAATTCCTGAAAATTTAACATTCAGCTGCCGCAAACTTTTATGTGGTAACTCCAACACATCAACACCCACATAACTCAGCTACTTGCTATTCACAAACCTCTTTTGAGGGTTGTTCCTCTATTTCTCCATTGCTTCTTACTTCTTCCCTAAAGGCATTAACTGCCTCCCTTCTTTCCCTGAGGCATCTAACTCTTTAAGGAGTTTAGATCTTTGAGGAGTTTAGCCTTTCACACACACACACGACCCAAAAAATTAAAATAAAGGAAAGGAAAGAAAGAAATGTTGTGTTTCAGCAGCTTTCCCTTTCTACCCAACAACCCAGATTGCATGTGATGAAGAAGCACAAAATCCTGGCTACCTACCTTGAATAGAAGAAAGGAAAATTTTAATATAGGTACTGGCCAGGTAGGTCAGTGGGTTAGAGTGTTGTCCCAATATCCCAACATTGGGGTTTGATCCCCAGTCAGGGCTCATACAAGAATCAACCAATGAATGCATAAATAAGTGGAAGCAAAAAACCTCTCTCTCTCACCAATAAATAAAAACTTTTTAAAAGAGAATATAACCCAACTTCAAAGAAATTTATTTTCTAATGTTCTATCCTCCACAAGTGAATGGGGCATAGGCCGCCTTCAGTTTGCATCTCTGTCCAAATGAGTTCCCACGGACAGCAGTGTTTGGTGGGTGATTCAAAAATCTCCAAGTTTTTGAAGATGTCTGAGCCTAGATTCTGAGCATACTTTTGACTTCCCTCTTTTGGAGGCTCTTCTTCCACATCATCTTCCTACAAGCCCTGGCTCTTTCCCCCTTTGAAGCTGGACCCTGGGCTGGGGTCAGGATGGATTTATGGGAGGACCGTGATTGGCAGCCCCATCCAAATCCCATGGAATAACTTTGACTTCCTCCAAAGGAGAGTGTATTTTGAGGAAGAATAAAGAAACTCTGAGAATGAAAGATAACCCACCATAGGACTTCAAATATAACCAAGTCAATAGAATACAAACAAATAATCCTGACAAGCAAAGCAAGGGGAAGCATAAGAAGATCGGACACTGGTGCTTTAGTAAGAGACTCTGACTGAGACATTCGAGTCTTCTCCAGTGCCAGCATCACGGAATGAACCCAATTTAGCCAGCCTGCTGTCCACAGCGAGTCCACTGCTGGGCCACTGCCACTCCTGTGTGCACAGGCTTTGTCAAATACCAGGACTTTATCTCTGGGACCCAGGCAGGATTGAAAGTCTGGCTGGGCTCCCATTGACCTTCTGTGTTGTTCACTCACCTCCTCTACATGGTGAGTGCTTACACTGGGCCAGATTCCTGGGCTAGAACCTAATTTATGGTGTGATGCCTTGGGAGGCAACTATGATTCAGCCCGAGCCCAACCAATTGCTAGGCACCCATGTCCACAGGTTGCCTCAGTCAACTGGTAAGACGCTGTGCCTGCTGCAAGTCTAGCTTCTGAACCACAGCAGTTTTCTCCTTGGATTTCGCAGGGCTTGTTCACAGTGCCCCCTGCTGACCAGTTCTGGTTAATCTTGTGTCTTCTCGATCTCTGGTCAGTTCTGTTCACGAAACTTAATTCTGGACCATCTGGGGTGAAACAGCAAAGTCAAGATGTGAAGATGCTTTGGAGAGCAAACAAAGGAAGACTATGTAAGTGCAGTGGACCATTGTTATAAAGCCAAGATAGAGGAGGACAGAACTAAATGCCTCCCTTATTCTCAAAATTTATCTTATCACACATACATTTTCAGTAACAATGTTTTAGTGGACAGAAATTAACTCTAATGGGCTGAATTATGTTCACTCAAAGTTCATAGGTTGAAGTCCAAACCTCCAGTATCTTAGAATGTGACTGCATTTGGAGATAGAACCATTGTAGCGGTAATTAAGTTAAAAGGAGGTGATTAAGGTGGGCTCTAATTCAATATGATGGGTATCCTTGTAAGAAGAGGAAATTAAGACACAGACACACACACAGAGAAGATCGTGTGAAGGCACAAGGACAGCCTCTTCAAGCCAAAGAGAGGAGCCTCAAAAGAAAATGACTCGGTGACATCTTGCTCTTAGACTTCTAGCCTTCAGAACCGTAAGAAAACAAATTTCTGTTGTTCAAGCTACCCAGCCTGTGGTCATTTTTATGGCAGGCTTAGTAAATTGATACATCTGTTTATGATATTTTTTAGCCCAGCTATTATAACTGAGTTTAATTGTACCTAAAATAAGGCCCTGCCTCAAGTAATTTATGGTCCAGAAGGAAGAGATAGGTGTATACAGACAATAAGTGTTATGGGTGTTATTAATAATGGTATATATTGTGTGCCAGATAGTTTGTTTATGTTGTTTTTAACCCTCACAGCAATCGTAAAACACTGTTACAAATGAGAAAATAAAGGCACAAAGAGACTTAAAACTGTCTCAAGGTCACATGGTTATTATAAAGACAATAATTGACTCTATGTCTATCTGGCTAAAAACCCAACCCCCTGCATTTGTCCCTCTGTGCCTGCACAGAGGGCAATGGCAACATAAATGGGATGGGAGGGAGGGGCGAGAGGGTTGTAGTAGGCATGGGTCGTCGGCTCTCTTTTCCTGATTACAGCACCCTCTCTTTTATTGAACAGCTCCCCAACAAAGAGAATACCCATTCTCTCTCCCCAGGTCAAGAGGGACAGGCCAATGATAACTTTATTCATCCAGCCATGGGTCAATGACTGGGCACATATCTACAGCCAAGCTAACCTTAGATTTTCCCATAATGTTATGAGCTGAAACCAGGAGAAAGCAACCTTAGTCCTCGCCTGGGGTGACCAGACTCTATGTAAGCCAGGAGAGCCCTATGACCACATTTTCCCCAGCGAGAGAGAATGAGATCAACACAAAACAAGAAGCCAAAATAAGTGTGTGTGGTATGTGTGGTGTGTGTGGCAGCAGGGGCAGGGGGAGGGGAGAGTGCTAACAGCATCATTTGAGTGTCTGAATCCAGCCATTCCTGAGACTAACCCAATCCAGTCCTTACTTATATGAGTTAATACATCCCCCTTTAACTGAAGATAGTTTGTGTTGGATTTCTGCCCCTTAAAATCAAGAGTCCTGCCCTGGCAGGTGATTCAGTTGGTTGGAGCGTTATCTTGTGCACCACAAGGTTGAAGATTCAATCCCCAGTCAAGGCACACACCTAGGTTGCAGGTTCCATCCCCAGTTGGGGCACATATGGAAGACAACCAAAGGATGTTTCTCTTTCACATCTCTCTCTCTCTCTCTCTCCCCTCCTCCCTTTCCTCTCTCTCTAAAATCAATAGAAACATATCCTTGGGTGAGGATTAAAAAATATTAAGAGTCCTAAGAAATACAATATCAGTAAAAAGAAATCTTCATAGATGAGGTGACCCCAAAAGAAGGGATTCAGTAGAAAGATAAGAGGAGAAGAGAGGCGGAGACTTAGGTGTGTAACAGAAGCTCACTCAAGAACTGCAGGCGGCTCAGTATGGCCGGAGCTGAGACATGGGAAGGCCTAGCGAGATGGACAAAGGCCACATCAGTGCAGGCCGTGGTGGCCTGCTAAGACATTTTATCCTTATATCAGGTTGATGGGGCAACGCCCAAGAGTTTAAAGCAGGGGTGTGGCACAATCCAACTTGTGTTTGAGAAGATCATTCAGGAGATGAATCTGGGGGAGAGTCCAACAGGAGGAGTCTCAGCAGAAGTCTGCTGTAGGAACCCTTGTGAGAGAGCAGGGTGGAAAATGACCCCCCAAGTTCTTGTTTTAGCTGTTGGCTGTGAGGGAGGGAAAGGACAAAAAGAATTGCATTTTGGTAATTTTAAAGTGAAGTACATGTGAGATATTCAAGTGGAATTGTCCACTATGTATATTAAAAGAGATGCCTGAGTTGGAAATTTTAAAAAGTTTTGAGACATTAACTCACCTATTTACTGAACACCTTCTACTCGCCGAACACTGTGCTGAGAAGAATACAGTCAAACTTCTATTCCCCTGGGATTACACTACGGTGACTACAAAACAGACAACAAACAAGCAAACAAGTAAAGAAACAAGGTAGGTGCCTGGTAGGCAATACAGCAGTGTCACGTAACAGAGAGGAACTGGGGCTGGCAGGACGCCATTAGTTTCGGTGACGCGCTGGTAGGAAGAGCAGAAGCCCTGAGGGTGGAGGAGGTGGCACAAGATGAATATTCTCAAATCCATGCAAATATTAACAGGTACATAAAAAACACCCATCCATTTGGTTAAATTGCTTTCTTCGCCTGGCTCTGCCTTCTTCAAGGCTGGCCATGAAGTGGCAAGAGGCCTCCATGCAGACAGCTGAGGCTGGTGCTTGGCAAACTTCCACCGGCGCTGCTTTGTTCTTACACAGCACCTTCCCTCCCACATTCCCAAAGCCCAGCCTGTCATCCACTCTTTAACTGTGGAGTCGTGGACACTGGCTCATTGACACAAGCAGGCGGCATTTGATCCTCATAAATAAAAACAACAAGGGCCTCTGTTTACAGGACATCCGCCAAAATTATTTTGGCCAAGGGAGTCCAGGGATCTTACTTTGAGTTGATTCAGAAATATCTGATGTTTGCTCTTATTTTCCCGGAATCGCCAGTCACTACATCTTTGTATTACAGCTAGTTCCTCTTCAAGCATCTGACTAAGAACTTACTTTTTAGTCAGGGAGCTAAAGTCATGTTGCTTTATCTTACCTACTCCAAGCCTGCCACTCAAGCCAACCCGTGTTCCTCCCCAGAACACTCTTTAAATTGAAGTACTCCATAGAGTTTAAATCTGTACATTACAATTTGTTTCCCTTTTTAAAGGCCTGGGTATAATGGCACAAATTTCATAAAGTAATGAAAGGGAATTCTGCATTTTTAGGTTGCCAGGCAGGGGTTTTATGAGGCGCACACTTCCTTTTAATAGAAAAGGGCTGGTTTTCTTAAAAGCTGGGAAAAGTTCAAGTTGCTATCTGGGGACTGACTATTTGGAACAGTGAGGGAATAATGATATTACCTTGTAAACTTGGTCAATGTAATAGAACTTATCCTTCTTGAGAAAGTCTTTATGAAAACTGAAGAAGATTGGCATGAGATTATGTTGAATTGATCTTATACATAGAAAGATAAAAATCAGACAGATTTAGGGACTCCTGGCTATGACTAGGTGAATCCTCTTGGCAAGAAACAAATGTAAAACTGGAAAACTTATAAAATAATAATAATGATAATAATAATAAAGGCTCTGGAAATTGACCACAGGCAGAAATCAAATTAAGAAGTGTTTGTTCTTGAAAAATCAGTAGTCCTTCAGATACTAACAGAGGTAGCCTACCATGTATCAGTTACCTGTTGCTGTGTAACAAATTACTCCAAAGTATAGTAGTTTAAAACAAAGACATTTATCCTCTCACAGTTTCTGTGCATCAGGAATCTAGGAGTAACTGAAGTGGGTGCTGGCCTCTGGCTCAAGGTCTCTCATATGCTTACAAGCGGTTGGCCAGGGTTGCAGTCATATCTGAAGACCCAACCAGGAGAGAATGTGCTCCCAGGCTTATGAAGGTGGCCATGGTCCCCAGGCCTCAGTCCCCAGCTGCTGGCTGGAGGCCTCCCTCAGTTCCTCCCAGATGAAACTCTCCACATGGCTGCCTCACCTCACAGCGCCTGACCTCCCCCAAGTGAGTCATCCAAAAGAGAAAGGAAGGGAGCATCCAAGATGAAAGCTGCAGTCTTTTTCTTCAAGATATGAATTTTATTAATTATGAAATATTTTTAAATATTCACCTGAGGATATTTTTTTCATTGCTTTTTAGAGAGAGCGGAAAGGAGAGGGGAAAGAGAGAAATATTGATACGAGAGAGAAGCATCAATTGGTTGCCTCCTGTATGAGCCCAAATGGGGGATTGTATGCACCCGGGCCAGGGATTGAACCCACAACCTAGGTATGGGCCCTGATCAGGAAGCACATTTGCAACCTTTAGGTTATAGCATGATGTTCCAATCAACTTAGCCACACCAGCCAGGGTTAATTATGAAATATTTTAAGAGAGGAGGTAGAAGTCTGATCTCTGTTGGGAAACACCAAAGAACTTAGCACCTTACCTCTTGGTTTAAGCAAAAGACAATTTTATGCATGCTAACATATGCACCCTAGTTCTGCTCAAAAGTAGCTTAAGATAGGAGGCGTTTTGGCAAGCTGAAAGTCACAAGCATTTCAATTCTGCCTCCCCACTTGTTACATTTCCAAAATGTATCCCTAATTTTTTTATATTGAGATATAATGTACAAAATATAAAATTAACCATTCACCATTTTAAAGTATAAATGCAGTGTATTTAGTACAATACATACAGCCACAACAATGTAGAAAGAACAGTGTTGGAAGACTTACATGGCCTGTTTTTAAGAGTTGTTCTAAATCCACAATAATCACAACAGTCTGATACTGGCAAAAGGATAAGATCAATGGCACAAAACAGAGAGTGTAGAAATAAACCCTCCATTTATGATCAGGTGATTTCTGACAAAGGTTTAAGGCAGTTCAATGCAGAAATAGTCTTTGAATAAGTGGTTCTTGTTGAATATCGATATACAAAAAAAGAAGAATTTAGATTCTTACCTTATATCATACACAAAAACTAACTCAAAATGCATCATAGTCCTACGTGTAAGCACTAAAACTTTAACAATTTCCTGGAAGAAAACAAAAGAGAATTTTTTTTTTTTACCATGGATTAAGCACAGATTTCTTCAGATATAAAGGGTATGATCTAGAAAAGAAATAATTGATAAATTGGACTTCAGCAAAGTTAAACACTTCAAAGGACACCATTAAGAAGTGAAAAGACAAATCATAAGAGAGAAAATATTTGCAAATCATATATCTGATAAAAGTCTAGTATCTAAAACACAAAAAAACTCTCACAACTCAACAACAAAAAAGCAAATAACCTAATTTTAAGATGGGGAAACAATTTGAATAGACATTTCTGCCAAGCAATATAAATGGCCAATAAACTGAACATCATTAGTCTGTAGGGAAATGCAAATCAAAACCATATGTGATAACACTTTACACTCATTAGGATGGCTAGAACCCAAAAAATGGAAAATAACAAGTGTTGGTGAGGACACAGAGAAATTGGAAGCCTTGTACATTGCTGTCAGGACTATGAAATACTGCAGCTGCAATGGAAAACAATTGATATTTCCTCAAAGAATTAAGCACGAGTTACATTATGACAGAGTAACTCTTCTCCTGAGTGCATACCCAAAAGAACTGAAACCATATGTCCATGCAAAAACTTGCACAAAAATGTCCATGGTAGCATTCACAATAGCCAAAAAGTGGAAACGACCTAAATGTCCATAAACTGAGGAACACATAAAATGTGGCATAGCCATACAGTAGAGTACTAGTCAACTGTGAAAAGGAATGAAGTACTGATACAACTACAAATGGATGAATCTTGAAAACATTATGTTAAATGAAAAAAGCCAGACACAAAAAGCCACACATGTGATTCGATTTATAGGCCATGTCTAGAGTAAGCAAACCCATGGAGACAGAAAATAGATTAGTGGTTCAGCGGGGAAAAGAGGAAGAAATGGGGGGTGACTGCTAGTGAGTATGGGGTTTCTTCTGGGGTGATAAAAATGTTCTGGGATTACCCTGGCCGGGTGGCTTAAAAAAAAAGTTCTGGAATCAGTGGCAGTGTTTGTACAACCTGTGAATACACTAAGATGCACCAAACTGTAGAATTTAAAAGGGTGAATATTATGGTATGCGAATCACATATTGATTTAAAAAAAAAGTTAAAGTTTTTGTGCTTGAAAAGACACTAAGAAAATGAAAGTCCAAGGTATAGATTGAGAGAAAATGTATCAAATTATATATCTGATAAAGGACTTGTATTGAGGACACATTAAAAAACCCTTACAATTTAATATTAATAAGACAAACAATTCACTTAAAAATAGGCAAATAACTTGAGTAGACATTTCATCAAAGAAGATATTCAAGTGACTAATATTCATATGAAAAGATGATTAAAATCATAAGTCACTAGGGAAATGCAAGTTAATACCACAGAGAAACCACTACAAACCATAAGAGAAAAAAAGACTAAAAATAACAAATGTTAGAGAGATTGTGAAGTATTTGGGACAGTTGAAATAAACTTCTAGGCCCAAGATGGAGTGGCTCCTCTCTGGGGACCATGACAGCAAACCAAAACTTATAGTATTAATTTTTGTGTCCCGGTCAATGAGGCACTTAACAAGAAACATGGTATGCCCAGTCAGCCAATCCCCAAATCCAAGGCCACTCTAGACCTTCTCACCCCAAATAAGGTGGACTATGTGGCACCAATCAAATATTGTCTATTTTTTGCTCTTCCTTGTTCTTTCCTCTTTATCCTATAAAAGCTTTCTGTCTTCTGTCCCATTTTGCAATTCTCTGAAAGGAGACTTTCTGCTTCACCTAAATTGCCCTCTTTAGTCATTTCTGGTGGAATGTAAAACAAGAGTTTCTTTGAAAAGTTTGGCAGGTTTTTTTACGCTAATATAGTTACAACCTAGTATTTCCATGCCTATGTAAGTATCCAAGAAAAATGAATATATATGTCTACACAAACACTTGCTTATAAGTATGCATGGTGGCATTATTCATAATAGCCCCAAATTGGAAACAATCCAAATGTTGATCAACTAGTGAGTAGATAATCATGGTATATCTATGTTATGATATTTCTTAGCAATAAAAGGAAATTAATTACTGATGCATGCCACAAAAACTCATTAATTCAAAAACATTATGCTAAGCCTTGGCTGGCGTGGCTCATTCAGTGGATGGAGCACTGGGCTGCAAACCAAAGGACTGCCGGTTTGATCCCTGGTCAGGGCACTTGCCTTGGTTGAGGGCCAGATCCCCAGTTAGGCCAGACCCGCAGTTGGAGGCGTGCGAGAGGCGATCAATCATTGTTTCTCTTGCACATCAATGTTTCTCTTCCTCCCTTCCTCCCTCCCTTACCCTTTCTCTAAAAATAAGTAAATAAAATCTTTTTAAAAATTTGCTAAGAAAACTGCACATTGTGTGATTCTATTTACGTGAAACATCTAGAAAAGACAGAGCCATAGAGAGAGAAAACAGATCGGTGGTTGTCTGGGGCTGGTGGCAAGAGTAGGAATTGACGCAGAAGGGCAGGAGGGAGCTTTCTGGGATGATAGAAGCGTTTTAAATCCGGATTGTGGTAATGGTGGTGCAACTGAAGACACTGACTTAAAGGAAATGAACTGAACAAAAACCAACGAGAAAATGGACACAAGGAGGCCTTAGGATGAAGGTAATATTCTTCTTCCTGTCCCCGGTGGTAAGTGGTTATTTCAGTGTGTTCACTTGATGATAATTTGTGCTCTTATGTATCTATTGGTCAAACTGATTTGTTACTTTTACTGTATACATGTCACACTTTTTTTAAAAAAGTTTTAAAATTAACAATTCAGACACTTGAATTGATGAACAAAAATCACAGTGAAGTTTACCGTACTATGGATGTCTGCTGGGCCTAATCTGTCCTATAATAAGCAAGCAAGATTGCTCATTCTATCTGTAAGTTAACATTAACACATTTTCCTCCTTTATCTCAGAGGTCATCATACCACACTTTTTGGTATAGTGTTGCACTTATTGACTGTTAGCATTTCCTAAATCCTATGATGTAAGAGGGGCGATGAATGCTTACCACACAAAGGTTTGGTTGTTTTTTTAAAATTATAGTCACCTTGCATAGAGTGAAGTGAGCAAATCTTACATGCACAGCTAAGTGAATTTTTACACATTTATACCCCTGGCTAACAACTATCTAAATCAAAATAGAGAATTCTTTCAACAGCCCAATGGTCCTTTTGTGCCCCTCAGTCAGTAGATTCCCACCAAGGGTAACCACTCAATACCAGGACCCACCAAATGTAAGATCCTGACACTATTACCATAGATTAATGTCGCCTGTTTTGGATCTTCATATGTGGATCCAGATGGTGTGTACTCTTCTGTGTCTGGCCTCTTTCCATCAGCGTTTTGTCTGTGAGAGTCAACCATGTTGTCGCACTGTACCAGCAGTCCTCTCCGTCTTATTGCTGTGTTGTATTCCACTGCGTGACTATGTCACAACTTATTTTTGATAGACATGGGGTTGTTTCTGGGTTTTGGTGTCACAAATAAAAGTGTACGTATGTTTTGGTGGCTATAAGCACTCATTTCTGTTGTCACCCGGTGATATTTTACACTAGGTTTTAATAAAGAAAAGTGCAGCAGCCAATCCAGAGTAGATCCATGACATTTGAACTTATAATAAAAACCTGATCTCTACCACCCAAGGGTAGCTCCCGAAAGCTATGATAGGTAGTAATCTTGAAAAGATAAAATAATACCCATTTCACAAGTTTATAAAAGGTCCTAATGAGAAGGAACTTATGAAGATCCTCACACAAACTGAAATCTGTCACATCTTTTTTCACTCGTTTGTAAGATGTATCACTTTTCACTAGTAAGTGAGCCCAGTCTTCTGCCCAGGCTTTCTAAATACTAATGGTTGTAGAGAATTGGAGTTTCTCAAAGAACTACTGACTATTCATTGATAATGTAAGAGATCTGCTGCAATTAATATTTTTTTTTCTATAGGGTCCTAAGAAAAGAGAAGACAAGGGGGAAAGATAATGAATTTGATAATGACCCTGAGGTATTGGCTAGTCCTAGAAAAAATTGTAAAGCAGACTAGGTGTTTTCTTTGCTTTTCTCCTCTTTGCAATATCTTGTCCCTTATGCCTCTACCCTCCCCTCCCCACCAAGGCTTTGCTTCATCATCAAGTGCCCTGGGCCTACATGATGCCCTGGACAGGGACTTCATCCAACCTACTCATCTCAGATGGTGGCTAAACTCTGAATCTGTCTGGGTCCCTACAGCGCACAGCCTTGGTGCTTGGCTTTCTACCTGGGGACAAGCAAGCTGAGAAGCTTACACAATCTACGTGATCTCTTCCCTCTAGGGTTTTATAACAGCAGTCTTCTAGGAAGAAAGCTGAAATTAAAAACAGTTGCTTTAGTGGCGGAAAATCTGGCTGGGGAGATGCTCACAGGGCTGCGTGTCTAGCTAGGTCTGGCAGTGCTCACCAGGTTCTGCGTTACATTGCAGATGTTTGGTTTGGAAAGTTCCGCAGCTATTTGGCTTCTTGAGTCCTCTCTCACCATGAGGCCCCTCTGTGGGAACACAGAACTCATCTGTCACATCCCCCAAATGTCGAGCTTCTGCTGCGTGACCCTGAAGAACCTTGCCTGCCATCTACGTAGCAGGAGCAGGGACTGCACAGTTGCTGGATAAAAGCTTGAACTGTCAGGCAGAGGTCCTCCCTGATGGCTGAAGTTCACAAAAACTACTACTGGAAGAAAAATTGAGATATAAATATAACCCTCCCCTGCCGATGTTTGTCATTTCACCCTTACATCATCTCTTTCTTATGGTCTGTTAATCTCTTAAAAGGTTCTTAGGGGGTGTAATTCACTAGCCAGAAACCAAATTATATTTAACACTCTCGGTTAGATGCTATAGCTACATAGTTGAGATACTAAACCAGGACTTGAGATCACTGGAAGAGGTCATAGGATCATTCAAGTTCAGACTTTAATTACCTGACTTCCCAGAACCTGCCAGTCCTTTTAACTCTAAAGCGTTAGATCTCTTTTTGCCTGGAATTCTCTCCTCTCTCACCAGCCCTATCCAACACACACACACACACACACACACACACACACACACACACACACAGTTGAGTGTCTTCTGCTTGTCCTTCTTAAGTTAATTGCTTCTGCAGGGTCAGAAGACCTGTTAAAGATTTTGTTTTTCACCCTGGGAGAAGTGCAAAGACAATGGAAGATTTTACACAGAGCAATAATACAATCAAATCTATGATGTTAAAGATCAGTCTGGATTGTTTAAATTCCAAATGTAAGACCTATTTTACTAGATAAAGAAGACAAATCAAGACCCTTCAGCCTCCCCCAGCTTTTTTTACAGAAAAACCTTTATTACATTCTTGAAATAAATTTTCAGTAAGATGGATACTTTTCACCAATAATTTATCAGAAAACATAATAGGATGAAAGTAGAATTGAACTAAAAAGCGGAAGATCTGCATTTAAATTCTAAGTGACTTCGACACTGATCTCTTGACTGTTATTGTCCTCTGTAAAATGGAAATAATATCAGATTCTCCTACATGCCTCACAGGGTCATTGTGAAGATCAAATACAAAATGTGGGATAAATGCTTCACAAACTATAAAGTGATTCATATATGTAAAGAACTATCATTATTTATTTATTTACCAACCTAGGCTTAGAGATATAAAAATAAATGGGACGTGCCCTAGGAGTCTACGTTCTACTGGAAGTACCAGTAATGTAAAGAAGTAACCATAGGTATAAACCCAAAAGAATTAAGCCCAGCAACTCAATCACATAGTTGTGTGTCAGTCTTCATGGCAGCATTATTTACAATAGTCCAAAGGTGGAAATAACCCAAGAGTCTGTCAACAGATGAATGGATAATCAAAATGTGGTATGTATGTACAATGCAATATTGTTCTGCCATGAAAAGAAATGAAGTCTTGATATATGAATAAAACTTGAAAACATGGTACTAAGTAAAATAAATCAGACACAAAAGGACAAATGTTGTATGATTCTACTCATATGGAATACCTGGAATGGGCAAATTTATAGATACAGAAAGTAGGTTAGAGGCTACCAGGGCTGGAGGCAAGGGTGGGACTGTGTAGTTATTGTTAGTGGGTACAGAGTTTCTGTTTAGGGTGGTAAAAAAAATTTGGAAACAGTGGTGTGGGTTGTACAACATTGCACATTTAATTAATGCCACCAAATTGTATACTTACATAGGGTTACAAATGGAAGGTTTTACATTATACATATTTTACCACAATAAGAAGGAAAATAAATAAATTAATGCATTAGGCTTCAATTAATGACACCAGAAAAAGAACAACAGAGTAAACCTAAAGAAAGTAAAAGAAAAGAAGTAACAAAGATAAAAGCAGAAGTTAATGAAGTAGAAAACAAGGAAACAATAAAGAAGGTCAACAAATCCAAAGCTGATTTGGAGGGGAGGGGAAAGCTAATAAAATAAATAAACATAAACAAATAAGAAAGAAGTAATTATATTTTTATTTTAATTTTTTAAAAGATTTTTTTGTATTTATTTTTTGACAGAGGGGAAGGCCAGGAGAAAGAGAGGGAGAGGAACACCAATGTGTGGCTGCCTCTCACATGCCCCCACCAGGGACCCGGCCTGCAACCCAGGCATGTGCCCCGACTGGTAATCAAACCGGTGACCCTTTGGTTTGCAGGCCAGCGCTCACCCACTGAGCCACACCAGCCAGGGCAAGAAAGAAGTTATTATAACAAAATATGGTAAGTGCTATGAAGACACTCCTAACTGTACAGGGAAGCAGGAGAAGTCTTCATAAAAGGCATGCTTTTGACCTGTGAACTTGGGAGAGAAGAGTTCTAGGACACAGAGCCAGGTGTGTGTGTGTGTGTGTGTGCGCGCGCACCCACATGCATGCTCAGGCAGAGGGACTCTTGTTCTAGTCACCAGTGTACGGCCTTCCTAGCCCAGTATCTTAAACCAGGGTGCTTAAGAAATGGTTGCTAAATAAATAAACATCTTCACTGTGTTAGTTCCACAATGCGTCTTTTGCCTGTCCATGGATTTTAAAGTGTAAAATTTCCTAAGCCCTTTACTTATGACTTTGGATTTGTTCAATTCCACTCTACAGTCTTTCATAACAAAGCAGTGTAATGCTATTTTCTTAAAGACACTGCATTAGAATTTCCCAACCTTCTCTCCATTTCACCTGAAATGAGGCCTGAAGAGAAAGCAAGACTGATAGTGCCTTTTGAAAAGAAAAGTGAAATTCACAAGAACCTTAAGGATGCATATGAGAGTGGAATGTGCCCATCTTGCACCCCAACTTTTAGGAATAGGTATGGGCATCCGAGGTGCCAAGAGAAGGCACTGTTGCTTCATTGGGTGCTCAACATGTGGACGTGAAGGTTGTCCGCCGGGCAAGAAGGGCTGGCAGAGTTGGGGAAGAAGGCTGGAATACAGCCTATAGTCCTTTTACGAAGCTGGGCACCCTGGGACTTTGTCCAGCCTAATGAAAGCAGCCTTTTTCTATTTGGCACAAATGCATCAGTGAGTATGGGCCAATCACAACCCTGTGTTTGGGCTGTCATCACTACTGCTGCCCTGGCTGGAGGAGAGTTACTACCTGAGAGTTCCTGTCTGTCTGTCCCTTCAAAAGAGCTCCCTCAGTTCTCCTCAGTTTCAAAGCTTCTTTTCAGAGGATCTATTCAAGCCCTTTGGTGGACGACTAACCCGCCACTGGCAATCCGCAGATGGGGAGTTATCTTCTGCCAGGAGACCTTCAGAGTTCTACGGAAAAAAAGCAGAGACAAGCTCCTTTTCCCCCCCAAGCGGCTCTTGGCCCTGCGATGGCCTCTTCTGCCGCTAGAGGGAAACCTCGCCCAGGAACTAGAAACAGACTTTCCTGGGTGGTACGCTGGGGAAACAGAAGTCAGGGATGACGGGGCTGCCTGCGTAAAGGACTCTGGTTTGATCCCAGCTTTTTTGTTATGTGATTTGGAAATGCCTTGTCATCCTGTCACTGAATTTTATTAAATGGAATAACAGTTTCACAGCATTCATTAAGAGCATATAGACCCTCTTCTCCTTTTCCAGTTCATCTGACTGCGTTTCAATCTGCAGACGTTCAAGTCTAATCCAGGAGACACCGGTCAAGCCACTGGAACTCATGTTCCTGACAACTGATATTTCTGGGAAATACTAAGAAGCCTTAGTGATAACATAATAGGGTATTGGTTTAATAAATTCTGACTCCAGGCTACCAATAGCTATCAATTATGTTGCAGTCTTCTTTTTTTTAAGGGTCATAATTTAAATACACTTAAAGGCACAAATTTGAACTGTACAGTTCAGTGAGTTTTAATTAATGTATACACCAGTGCAACCATCACACTAATTAGGACATAGAACATCTCCATCATGTTGATAAGTTCTCTTGTCTGCCTTCAAAGTCAATCCCCATGACTGAAGAAAACTCAAGGCCCAGAGGAGTGCAGACAGTGGATTGGAACAGGGAGTGTGCAGCCTTGAGGATAGCGTACACTGCAAGAGGCTAAGTACAACTCTTAATTATTCACAGCCATATATTTTTTGTGTTTTTCTGTTAAAATAAAGCAACCACTTATTTGTAAGAAATAAATGGCATTTTAGAACCTTTTTATTAGCCAGTGTGTTGTTAGCAGTATAATTTTCTTCCAGATATGTAAATACATGAAATTCTCTAAAATATGTTTAGTCATTGCTTCATGATTTGGTTCTTGTGAAGTTCTTTTCCTATGCTGTTAGGCTGCAGCTGAGAAAATGATCAGAATTGTTGTGAGACCACCAAGGAGCTGAATTCATTTGTCAGCCTGTACTAGCTATGCCCCTTTTACTAGAGAAATGGCATGTTTCCTACTGATATGATTTTTTATTGTAAGCTTTTTATGGAAATATAACGTGCATTCATAAAAGTGTACAGTTCAGTGAATTTGCACAAATTGAACATATCCATGCAATCAGCACCCAGATTAAGTAACAAATTACCAGAACCCCAGAAGCCCATGTAGTCATTCCAAAGGCAACCATTACCCTGACTTCTAAAAACAGAGACGAATTTTTTTCTGCTTTGGAACTTTCCATAAATAGAATCATGTAATAGTGCTGCTTTGTGCCTGGCTTCCATTGCTCAATGTTTTATTTGAGAAAGACATTCATGTTGTGCTATAATTCTTTCTCTTGCTCTACTAGTATTCCATGGTACCATTTCACTACATGTATTGTTTCACATATAAATTGTTCCTAGTTATTGGTCATCACAAACAATGCTGCTACAAAAATTTTTGAAATTTTTGTAAAATTTTTGATGCACTTTACCTGCGCATTGCTGGGTCATAGAATCTGCATTTGTTCACCTCGAACTGATGCTGCCAAACTGTTTCCCGGTGTGATTGTACTATTGCACTCCCACCAGCGGCGTATGAGAGGAGCAGTTGCTCCAATTTGACAATATGCGATGTAACTAGTCTTTTTCATTTTAGACATTCTGGTGTGAGCAGTGGTATCTCACCTGGGCTTAAATTCACATTTCTCTGATGATTAATAAAAATAAAGTCAACTACTTTTTCACATGGTATAATGGATATATACAAATACCCTTGTATATACTCTTTTGTAAAGCGCTAGTTCAAGTCTTTTGCCAATTTTCTGCAAAATATTTGAAAAGGAACTTTAAAAAATTTTTAATTATTAACCTTTCATTTTGAAATAATTTCTGACTTTTGCAAAAATAGTACTAAAAAACCCTAATTCCTTTCACTCAGTTTCATATCTTGATACCTTGTATAACTACAGTCAAATTATCAAAACCAATAAAGTAACATTGGTGCTCATTTAGAGACCTTATTAAAAAATGTCATTGTCTCACTCGTGTCTTTTAGTTGTTATATCTCCTTAGTCTCCATTAATCTGGGATTATCTTCTTCAGTCTTACATTGTCTTTAATTACTTTAACACTTTCAAAGAGTACTGGCCAGTTATTTTGTAAAATGACCTCAATTTGTATTTGTGTAATGTTTCCTCCAGATTAATTCAAGTTATGCACCTTTGAAGAAGTGATGTTGTATTCTTCTCAGTGCACAACAGCAGGAGGAGCATGATGCCAACACAACTTATCAGTGGTGATGCCAACTTTGATCGCTTGGTTAAGGCAGTATCTGCCAGGTGTCTCGCCTGTCAAGTTACAATTTTTCCCTTTGTAGTTAGTAAATAGCTCTTACAGTAGTATGCACATATCTTATTTCTTGTCATTTTTTTGCTTTACTACGCTTTTAATTTTTAGTATTATTTACATATTCTGGTTATTAGTCCACATTTTGATAGATGTATTATAAATACCTTACCCTACTCTAAAGGCTTGCTTTTATCACCTTCTTCATGTCTTTCAATGAATAGAAGTTCTTAAGATTAATATAATTAAATGTATCATTTTTCCCTTTTAGTTTCCACTAATTAAGTCCTGTTTAAGACATCATTACCTCTCCTCAGAAATCAGTTCTCCCAATATTTTGTAGGAGAGAAGGGCTGTTACCCTATGAAATTTCTCTGTGATCAGATTACAAAATGGAAAGTGAGATGCCAATGAGCCCTAGCTACAGGGATAGAAGTTAGTAAAACTTCCATACTGAGAATTAGATCAAAGTGTTCAGTGGTCTAATATAACTCAGAATTTTTAGAAGAGGAAGTATTCATCCAAAAAGGCAATCAAAGAAAAAAATATAAGGAAGCAGTTCAAAAGTCATGTAAACATGAAAACAGTGCTCGTAATACCTTTGACTTAGTCAGTGTTTAATAAACATTTGTAGTTTGACCAAAAAAGATGGGGGGAGTTTTACTTACTCCAAGGTCATGATGACATTCACTTATTGTCACACGGAACACAGCACAGGGTGCTCCTGGATCTGAGGGTTACTGTCTGGAGCCAGCTGACGAGGGAGCGGGGTTCTGAATCCCCCAGAGCCCATCTCGGGGTTATCAGAGATGGAGGGAATAAACACAAGTCATTGCAAACACTTCTCTGTTTGCCAGGAGATGGGGCATCGCTCTTCCCTCTAGTGGAGAAGGTCCTGAACCTCCACGTCCAAAGGCTTTTATTGAGAACCATATGCACAGAGGCATGGATGCAAAGCTCATCAATCAATATCAAAAGGCTCTGTTTACAGAAAACAAATAGAGATCATGAAACAATCAGAGGAACACAAGAGATCTGCCTCAGGTCAGGGTCTATGAATAATGTAAACCTCCTTCCCCACAGAAGCCAGTTATAGCTTTTGAGGGAAGAACAAAGCATGCTTCAAGAAACTTACTTCTAGACCTGATTTTGCTGGAAACCATCCAATCCAGTTTAGGGCTGTACCTGCCTTTAGTATTGTTTCAAGCCTGAGCCAGGGGGGCAGGGCAGAGCCACCAAGAGATAAAGAGACTTCTTTCAGACAGAATGAAGACTCCGACCATATCAAAGCTGAGCCGAGGGTCGTGGGCCTTTTTGCCCTTTCTCCGTGTCTCCTAAGTCCTTGTCTGCTGCCCATACTGGCCATATCTGTCGTAGATCGTCCCTCCTCATGAGAGATCTTACCCGTCTTTGACTAACCAACCATCACAAGGCCAAGCAGGGTGATGTGAGGGAGGCAGGGGCTGCACCCCTACCAGGGGGACAGGTTTCGTCTCCTCAGTGGCCTGTTTTCCCAAGGCCTCCTTGATTATTTCCAGCCTTGGGACTCTCTTGCCTGTCAGCGAGGCTACAGTCCCTGAAACCAGACGGGACGGTTCCCAACACCTTTATTGTTTTTCCTTGCGTGGTGGATCTACAATCCATCTTCAACTGATTCTCTTCAAGGTAAGTATCGAGATTCATTATTTTTTCCAGTTTTTAAAAAATATTTGATATAAATCACTGTATAAGTTTAATGTATATAGCATGATGGTTTGATTTACATATATTATGAAATCCATTGTTTTTTCATATGATATCTAACTGATCTAGCACCATTTGCAGGAACACCCATCCTTTCCCCACTGCACCTTTGTCATCAGTCAGGTGAGTGTATGGGCGAAGGTCTGTTTCTGCCTTTTCTTCTGTTCCATTTGTCTATGTCTAGCTTTGTGTGAGTACCATACTAACATAAGTGCCATTATTATTAAGTGTTGATGTTTTTATATTTCTGTTTTGATCTCCTCCCAGACAGACTTGGCTATTTTTGACCCTTTGCATTTTAGTCTAAATTTTAGAATCAGTTTGTCAATTTCCATAAGCATATAATAAACCCATGATAATGATTTAAATTGTGTTGAATCTGTAGATGAATTTGGGAGTATTACATATTTACAATATCAAATTGCAATTGTGAACATACTTCTTCCCTCCATTTAATTTGATCTTTATTCCTCTCAGTGATGTTTTATAGTTTTCAGTGAAGTTGTCTTGTGCAGCTTTCATTTATTTATTCCTGAGTTACTCATGTTTGACAATTTATTTTAAAAATATGACTACACGAGAAGAGCAGTAGCTCTCAGTGGGAGGTGCTTTGCTCCCAAGGCACCTTCGGTAATGTCTGGAGACATTTCCGTCATCACACTGAGGGGAGGGCTACTGACAGCTAGTGGGTGAAGGCCAATGATGCTGCTAAACATTCTACTTGCCCAGGACAGTCTCCCACAACACAGAATTATCCAGTCTGAAAAGTCAATAACGCTCCTCTCAAGAAACTTCAGTACAGTATAGAGTTAAGAATTTCTAGAAAGATATTACTTCATAGTCATTCTTTTATCTATATTGTTTAAGGATTTTTGTATTTTATGTGGTACAGTGATCTACAGTGACATTTTTATCCTATTAAACTTATTCTTTACTGCTGGGGCGTGAATTGAACTTAGCATTTTCAGAAGTTAATAAAAAGGATGTTATAATTGTTGGGAGATAATTCTCCATGGGTTTTGGATTTCTGTACCTTCTCTGAGCAGATGGAACTGGCAGTTTTAATCAAGGATGTTTGCATAACATACAGCCTTGCAAGGAAAAAGACAGAGACTCCCTGTAGAGGGATTTTGAGATGTCTCTCCCTAGAGTTATTCCAGGGCAGTAAAGCTAGAGATCTTGGCCTTGTTTCTCTAAAGATTTACTTATATCTCAAGGTGAAAAAAATATAAAACCTCTCTCTGGGAAGATGGACAGTTTGGTTAGCAGTATCCTAACAATATTAGGGGCAACCTAGGATTCCTCAGCTGTGACACAGACGTGGTATGCCCTGTATCCACCAGGACCTGCCCCAACATTATCTGTACGGGACTTGGAGGCAAAAGGGAACCAATGCTGCCTGCTGTGCTGTGAGTAAAAACTGCCAATCTCTTTGGGCTTGCTGCCTCTTCACTGGCTGAATCTAGAGAAGTGTGCTTAATTAATCTAGCAACTGCAGTAATCTCTGCTGCTTAGGAATTGCTTGACGACGACCCACTAAATTGGCAAGGCCTACCAGCAGTAAAGGGGAGGAGGCACTACTAAAGTCACGGGTGTGTCTTCTCTATCCTGGAGTGATGGTGTAGTTTAGACAAGGCAAAACTGTGTCTCTATCAGAAGTTCCCAAGACCTGCCTCTTAGGTAGATGGATTTGAGGTGCTGGTCCTGCAACATGCAGAAGAGCCAACAGCCACCAGGTCATTATCTATGTATTTTCAAATTCACAACTTATTTGTAGTCAGCAAAGGCCTACCTGTGTCTACCAAGATACTGAAGGTAACAATACAAGGCTTAGTTTGATTGATAAGGGCAAGATGATTTAAGAGGAACAGCCTAGCCAGAGACCCCTCCCAGGTTAACTGTTAATCATTGCTTATCTGTTCCTGTAGCCCGTTTTCACATCCCTTCCCCCGCCTGGGTAGCACATCAATCTCATCAATCTCCCACCTGAATGCTAATCCCTTCCCCCACCTGGGAAGCCCATCCATTTCCCACCGGAATGCTAGGGCTTATAAACCCCTATCTAACCCCGATTCGGGGCTCAGAATTTGGAGACTGCCTCCTCTGAGCCCGCGCGTGTGAATAAAGGCTTACTCCGTTCCCTGAATCGTGTCTTGAGTCTGGCTTTCCGTAACATGATCATGCTTAATATTTGAAATTTTTTCCTGGAGACTGGGTCCCAGGTTTGCTCTTGGGGTCCTGGGTCCCCTGCAATTACTGGATCTTTGTTACTTGATGAGGTTTGGCTGCCTGGCCCTTTTCCCCCTTCCTGCATTAGATTCTCAGACGTCTGGTAGATCTTTTCCACCAATTTGCCACATTTACCCAGGCTGGCCTGGGCCTAGCAGTGGCCACAATCTTAACTCAAGCTAACGTCCCCTATACAAAATATAAAATATGAAAAAGATGGGTTATCATGCTAATTCTCACCCTATACTATTTGCAGCTGCTGTGATTTTGTGATTGCTAACTTAACTAGTCACTTTGGGGCTGACCACGTCCACCTGGGGTGTTTGTAAAAACAAATGAGACTACGTTGGCTCCTATGATCAGAGCTAATTTTCATAATGATAGGTTGATTTCCTGAGGCATATATGTGAGCTGAAGGAAAGGTATAAGCTAGAAGAGCAAATGTTTAAAAAATTCAACAATCTTGAAGAAAAAAATACCTTCCTGGTCAGTGACCATTCTTCTGAATAAGATGAAGGGTGGCAATGGGGGATTTCTCCAGAGACAGTGATCTGCAATTGCATTGGTTTTTTAAAAATTTTTTAAATATATATTTTATTGATTATGCTATTACAGTTGTTCCATTTTTTTCTCCCCTGTATTCCCCTCCACCCTCCACTGCCTTACCCCCCAGTCTTCTCCCCACCACCCTTAGTGCATGTACATGGGTTGTTCTTTGTCTTCTCCATTTCCTATACTATTCTTAACCACCCCCTGCCTATTTTGTACCTACTATTTATGCTGCTTATTCCCTGTACCTTTCCCCCCCATTCTTCCCCCTCCCTCTCCCTTCTATTTTACTGTTCATAGTTTTTGATCTTCTTCTTTTCCTTAGATAAATCCCTTTAACATTTCATATAATAAGGGCTTGGTGATGATGAACTCATTTAACTTGAGCTTATCTGGGAAGCACTTCATCTGCCCTTCCATTCTAAATAATAGCTTTGCTGGATAGAGTAATCTTGGATGTAGGTCCTTGTTTTTCATGACTGAAAACTTCTTGCCAGCCCCTTCTTGCCTGCAAGGTTTCTTTTAGAAATCAGCTGATAGTCTTATGGGAAGTCCTTTGTAGGTAACTGTCTCCTTTTCTCTTGCTGCTTTTAAGATTCTCTCCTTATCTTTAATTTTATCTCATTATCTCTAATCTCCTTATCTTATCTTAATTATGCTGTGCCTTGGTGTGTGCCTCCTTGGGTCTAACTTCTTAGGAGCTCTCTGAGCTTCCTGGATCTCCTGGAAGTCTGTTTCCTTCTCCAGACTGAGGAGTTCTCCTGCATTATTTTTTCAAATAAGTTTTCAATTTCTTGCTCTTCCTCTTCTCCTCCTGGCACCCCTATGATTCAGATGTTGGAATGTTTAAAGTTGTCCCAGAGGTTCCTAAGCCTCTCCTTAGTTTTGTGAATTCTTGTTTCTTCATTCTGTTCTGGTTGAATGTTTATCTCTTCCTTCTGCTCCAAATCATTGACTTGAGTCCCGGTTTCCTTCCCTTTACTGTTGGTTCCCTGTATATTTTTCTTTATTTCACTTTGCATAGCCTTCACTTTTTCCTCCATTTTGTGACCATATTCAACCAATTCATAATTACCAGTGTTTAGAACTGTGCATCTGATAGGATGACTATCTGTTCATTGCTTAGTTCTATTTTGGGAGCTTTGATCTGTTCTTTCATTTGGACCATATTTCTTTGTCGCAGCATACCTTGGAAATCATTGAAAGAGGCAGAGCCTTAGGTATTCACCTGGGCGAGGCAACCCAGGTCACTGAGTTGTGATGCTGTATGTGGGGGAGGAGTCCGAGAGGAAAAAATGCCTCTTGCTCTACTCTCGGCTGGATTTCAGTCACTCCCCCCTCTACCCACAAGCAATTGGGCCCTTCTGGTGCTGATTCCTGGAGGGTGGGGGGGTTTGTGTACATTCTAAGACCCTGTGGGTCTCTCCAATGGACTCTCCTGTGAGGCTGGGAGTTACGCCTGCTGCTGCAACCACCACAGGTTTTTACAGCCAGAGGTTTAGAGGCTTTCTTTTCCTGCACTGGAACCCTGGACTGCATGATCTGCTCTGCTCCCCAGCTGTTCCTGTGGTTTATCCGAACACAAATATGGGACTGCCCCATCTGCCAGCCACCACCTCACCTGACTGGTCCTTCAGCTGCCACCTTGCTGTGTGTCCCCTCCACCCGGGCTGCCCATCTCTGCCCCTCCTATCGGTCTCAATGAATGTTTCCTCTTTAGCTCCTTGGTTGTTAGACTTCCATACAGTTTGATTTCCTGGCAGTTCTGGTTATTTTTGGTTTTTAAATTTGTTGTTGTCCCTCTTTTGGTTGTGTGAGGAGGCAAGTGTATCTACCTACACCTCCATCTTGGCTGGAAGTTCTGCAAATGCATTGTTATTTGACTATCAAACTATGCTGAAATTTATCTAGATATAATGCAAGTTATTAACCTTTCTGAGGTCAAAATCAGGTTTCTATTTTGGTTTAGCTGCAGCATCTCATGGTAACCAAAACAGGTTTTAGAAAAGAAAAAAAAAGAAAAAAAAAGGCGTTCCCCTTCTGAGGCATAGGAAAAGGAAAAAAGCAAATGCTGCTGTTTTTTCTTCCATATATATCCAGAATATTAGACTACCACCTGTCGGGGAATGGGTTTCGGGTTGTAGGGGATTCATTGTCTTTGCTCAGTATGTCTGCCTATCAGGCAAACCTGAACTTCTGAGATCCTACTATCTAAGAGGGATACATTAGGCAATGGATCTTTCCAAACACCAATAAAGCTCACTGAATAAAGATTATTACAATACTGAAATAGGACCCAAATCCAAATATTGTCATAATCTCAGGCATTTGGCTTATCTGCTGCCCTGCTGTGCCTAATTTAGCAGCCCAGGCAGCTCTGGTGCTGCCTTCTCTATGGAGACAGTGATCTCCTGGCTCAGGTTTGAGGAGGTGGAGAAAGTGTAAGTCAAGTGCTAATAGAAGTAGAGCTATCACTACCATTGGGTCCAGGAAGGGTCTGTCCCAAAACATACCTGTCTTTTTATAGGTCCTACCCCCGCCCCCTGCCCCAGCACTCTCAATTTAGCAGATTGGAAACACAATTTCTTCATTAGAATCCCTCTTGAAAACCATTCATAGATTGATTATTTATTTATTTATTTAGCAAACCTAAAACACTGTTGTGAATTGTGATTCTGGGTCCATATTGTATAACTTCAAGAACCAGTGGATTCTATGGTCCCCAGATGGATTCGTACCATAAGCAGCACTAGTTACCTGGCAGAAAGATGGGGGAGAAAAAGAAGATGGGAAACTGCTGGGTTTTTTGTTTATTTGTTTGTTTGTTTTTGTAACAAGCCATGTAGAACTATTTGCCTCTTGAAACTACGTTGCTTTTCTAACTTTGATTTTTTTTAATCTATATTTTTTAAAATTTGGAAGATGAGCTGTGTAGAATGGACACAATTGAACTAGAATTAATAAACTCATAAGTATAATGCTACGGGTTCTCCCAAACTCAGAGCTAAAAGCCTAAAACAAAACAGAAACAACCAACATTAAAAAAGATTAAGTGACATAGAGGATAAAGTCAAAAGTTTCCTCAACATCAAATAGAAATTCCAGAACAAAAAATAATTGGAGATATTGGAAGAGAGATAATAGAACATTTCTTGAGTTCAGAAAAGATTCAAATGTTCAGAGTAAACAGATTTAAGAGTGCCATCCAAGTTCCCACTCCTAAACACATTCTTCAAGGGAAAAAGGGAGTTTAAATTTTTTCTAGTGAGAAGAACTAGATTAAATTACAAAGGAACAAAAATTAACTTAACATTAGATTTTTCTTCCATACCAGTGGATCCCTAGAGACAATGGAGAAAAGTCTTGAAGGAGGGTGTTAAAGATAGTCTCCTATAGCCCCCAAACATGATATTTAAATAATTAGGTGGTAGCAAATACTATTTATTGGGGAAAGGAGTGATTGGTTAAAATTTTTATTATTGAATTTTAATTTTATTTAACTGTGATCAGAAAAATAGCCAACACTAATGCAGAGCTAAAATGAGCCAAGAGTGCTTCAGAAAAATTTTAGCTATGTTAAGTCATTTAATCCTTATAACATTACACTTATGAGGTAGATACTGTCATCATCCCCATACTACAGATGAGAAAACTGAGGTATGGAAAAGTTAAGTGACTTTCTCGAGGTCATGAGGTAATGAGTAGTTGAGCTAAGATTCAGATCCCAATTTTATTTTAAAATTTAATGAGCTTTTCTTTGCAAATAAATATTTGTCAGTTTTTGTAAACACAGAGTGGAGCAAAAGCAGGTTTATAGTTGTTTATATTGAAAATAATACAATAATTAGTAATAATACAAAAATTAACTGTTTCACATACTCACAACTGTAAACCTACTTTTGCCCCCTCCCCCATATTCAGTAGATGATTGAAAAGAAGATCCTTTCTTTGTAGAATATGGAGTCTAATCCTGTCCATAATTATTAACTGTACCTCATGAATAATATTATTCAAACTACTTCTGGTTTTTTAAAATCTGTTTCATCTATCAAAGAAATAGCACAAGCGGTTTAAAATTTACTTCTGCTTCATATTGTGGAACTTAAACAGTTTCTGCTTCTGCCTCATAGATGCTATGTTCTCTTTTCTATGTTCCAGAATTTTTTTATAATTCTATATACTTTTTATGCTTACTCATCCTTGAATGTTAAAAGTTTTATCCATGCTTTGCATTTGTTCCCAAACAAGATGAGCTTACTCTTCTTGGCTCCTAGCCTGTCTATTTGGATGCGGTTAGAATCTTCTCATCTCTTAGGCTGAAGAATTGCTTGCCTTCCAGCAACTTAAAAGGATTGTGGAGGGAGCCATCTGGCAAGGAGTGTCACCCCTGCAAGCTTTCTTTTCAATGTTTTCCAAAGCCACTGTCCCAAGGGGCTGAAGACTATCTGGCCTTTGTCCTCACCTCGTTCGTAGGCAGCAGTCAGGCTGGATGTGGCCTGGCCATCCTCCTGAGAGTGACATCTTCAGTATCAGAGAAAAGCTTGCCAATCAAGTTAAAAATTCCCCCTCAGTATATGTCATGGGCCATTTCAATGAGTATTGGGTAGGGAGAGTCAGGAGTCTGGGCTAACCCCTCACTTTCATCTGAAAGTGTTCTTGGTTATTTATTGCCTCATAAAATAATACCTAGATTTTGAGGTATGAAACAACAGCAGTTATCTTCTACTGTTATTTCTCATGATTCTGGTGATGGACTGGGCTCAGCAGGTGGTTCTCAGACTGTCACCCAGCTGCCGTGAGACAGGGATGAATGGTGCTCACGCTGGAGTCGTCTTGAAAGCCTCCTCATTCACGTTCTGGCACTGGGACTGGGAAAGTTCAAGCGGCTGGGGCTGGAACAGCCAAGGCTCCCCAACCCTCTCTTTATCTTCCTGTGGTCTGTCCAGGTCCTCTCTGCAGCGTGGTGGCTCAGAGTGGCTGAATTTATCATGTGGTTGCTCAGGGCTCCACAGGCATATGTTCTGAGAGAGAACTAGATAGAAGAGTGTCACCTTTTAAAACCCAGCTTTGAAAGTCACACAGTGTTACTTTTGTTGTGTAGTCAAAGAAGCCCACCCAGAAAGCCCACTCAGGTTCAAAGAGAGGGGTCAGAGATGCCATCTCTTGACTTGAGGAGAGGGGCAGGGTTTCAGAAGATCATGTGAGACAGAATATATTGTAGCGACCAATTTTGAAAAATACAATCTGCCACTGGAAGTTCAATACAATTTTGTTCAATTAAAAAATGATTGTATACCATCTACAGTAATGAAACCAGAAAAGCCAGTGTTCCTGCTGCCTTTCACCTACCAGATCCAATAAGCAGAGACAGGGAGTGAATCTTTATGGGCATTTTATTCAGTGATCTGAGAAGACGGTGGGTTTGTACCCTAACAGATCATCTTAAGTTACATTTTAAACCACCTCCTTTTTAAAAAAGATTTCATTTATTTATTTTTAGATAGTGGAAGGGAGGGAGAAAGAGATGAAGAGAAACACCAATGTGTGGTTGCCTCTCATGCACCTCCCACTGGGGCCTGGCCCACAACCCAGGCATGTGCCCTAGGCTGGGAATCAAACCAGGGAAACTCCAGGGCTAAGTCAACTCTTTTTTATAAGGAGAAGAAAAGTGTAGGAAAGGAGATTGGAATTCAGGGGAAAAGTTAATGAGATAAAAAGCTGCAGCATTCTTTCATCTGTGTCCTGGGCAGTGGGCCTCTCCCCCTGGAGCACAATGGCTCAGATGCCACCCTGATTGCCGCAGTCCTCCTGAGGCACACAGGGGGAGCTGTTCGGGGCTCCTGGAGTCAAGGTGGGTCGTACCTTCAGTTCCTGAAACAATAGCTTTTTACGTACTCTGATTACTAAGCTTATTAGTTATTACGTGAAACTTAAATTTTTCCAACATATGAATCCTCCATCAGTAACAGCTATTGATACTGATGTTGGGGGTCCAGAACGAGTTATCCTACAATGTAATGTATCTCTATGGTATGCAGATTGTTTTGAGCTAAGGGCAACTTTAGCCTCAGGCTCAGGAGAAACTTCTGTCCCTCCCTTGACTACTAGGAAGAACTTAAATTAGGGTCCTGGCCCATAATGGGAGATTATCAGAGATAAATTCTCTTTACTAAACATCTGCTTTCCTCAAAGCCCTCAAGGAATCTTACCTCATCCCTAGCTCGAAATGTCTTATATACCTGATCTCCTTTCCATATCTGAACCTTTTCTGTATGTGGGGTCTCTATGCAAAGTTTCCATGCATACATATGTATCAGATTTGGTTATTTTCTTTTGTTAATGTGTCTCATGTTTATTCGAACATTATATCAGCCAGAAGAACCTTGAGGGTAGAGGAAGTTTTTTCCTCTCCTGTACCACTCTATGCAAGTCTCTAACTCATAGAACTATTGTAAGGATTAATTGATTATATGTAAAGCACTTAGAATACTGACTGACACCTAAGGATGTGCATTATACATGGGTATGATGATTACATACCATGGGTATAATAATGGGGTATCATCCTGTGTATAATGAGCACAAAAACGTGGGTGCACATTATACACAGCAAAATACAGCATATACAGGACCCAGCACAAATAACATCGCTTTTTGATTGCAAAATCTTTTATTATAAAATCACAAGCATGTAATTCTATAATAACAATATCACTCAAGCATGCCATATGACATTTTAGGTGAAATATTCAAATTGTTGTCCATCTCATGTGAGATATTCATGTACCCCACCAACCACACTCAAGCAAGCTTTACTTCTGCCAGATGCTTTATATATTAGCTATATTCTACAGTAAAGAAAAATGAGAAGTAATTAACCCTAGTGCTAAACAACTACCCTTCCCCACCTTCCAATTTTCAGTTGTCCATTCTGCTATTCATTTTTTTTTTAAACATTCTTGGTTTATCTTCTTGTTTTGGTGGAAAACACCATCTGAAAGCTTCATAAGAAAAGATAAATGGGAGATAAATTATATAAAATCTTGCATGCCTGAAAATATCTTTATTCCCACACTGGAATGATAGTTTAGGTAGGTCTGAAAATCTACATTGGAAATAATTTTCCCTTACAATTATATAGGCATTATCACATTGTCTTTCAGTTTCACGTGTTGCTAAGAACCACCTGGTTCTTGATCCTTTGTGTGAAACCTCATTTTTTCCCTCTGGGTGCTTATAAGACCTTCTCAATATTTTCAGTCATCTGAAATTTTATCATGAAGTCTTTGGCATGGTTTGTTTTTGACCACAGTGCTGGGTTTGGCAAGTACTTGCAATGTGGAAATGTATGTCCCTTAGTTCTAAAAATATATAGTTGAGTTATTCAATTGATTTCTTCTCCTCTGTTTCCCAGATGTCCTGAGCTGACTTTCCAATTTTCTTATTTTCTTTTTAGGGGCCCAACAGGCTGCCCCAAAGGACCCACAATGGCATATTGATTTCTTTGAATTACAGCTACTTGACAAGCAACCAGTGCCAGAAGGGCACTTTGATCCTACCCTTGATTCCTTCAATGCAGAAATTAAATTTCCCATGAAAAATGTGTCCTCCTCACTCCTGAAAGATACACCTTTTGCTAAAGTTAAATAACTCAGAGCCAAAAAAATCTATATAAACAAATCTTGTCTCCTCTTTTTTAATTTACTACTTTGTTTAAATTCCTCACTAAGAATAGTCAATATTGGACTTCCAGTCAAGATGGCAGCATAGGCAGACACTGCTCGCCTCTTTGCACAACCACATCAAAAGTACAGCTAAATGACCTTTGCTGATGCCACATGAAACAGAAGAATTGCCCAGCCAAGCCCAGTCCAAGTTCAGACCGCCAAAATCACAAGACATAATAAAATGGTCATTGTTTTAAGTCACCGAGTTTGGGGATGGTTTGTTAGGCAGCCCTAGACAACCAAAATGGTTGAACTATACCTGAAATGTCCCATGCTGGAGAGCCTCTGCTTTATCCTCTGCAAAGAATGTTTCCAATTTTCCGCCCACGTAGGAGAGAGGCAGTGGCAGCTGCGCAGTGTGGGAAGGAGTTGGAAGAGTCTCGCGGCTTCCTGTCCAGACCTAACAAAAAGAGCCTCTTGTTTGTAGTGCTAACTGTACACACACTTTCAGAACTACCTGATGCAGGAAATTCCTGGGTATCCTGAGAAATTCTACAATACCAAGTTGTGTCTTGGCTTTTCCTACTACTGGCTTAGAAGTCAGGTTTCTAAGGTCTGTGGAAGTTCATTATCACCTGTCAATCTGCTTTCCAGATTTCCAGAATTTTGTTATTTTTCCTCTCTTGGTCCCTTGTCATTGTGAGATTAAAAACAAAACAAAAACAAAACGACTCTTTTTTTAGATGGATTTCCAGGGGGAGCTGAGGCAAATGCATGTGTTCATTCTGCTATCTTTAATTTCAAGTCTCCTTTGAGTCTTTAATTTCAACAATTACATTAATTTTTAAAACACTCTATCTTAGGTCAGGTTCCGCAAAGCTGAGCTTGAGAGAGGGATTCTCTCGTGTAAGTGCCTCAGTGAAGGAATATTCTCAGGAGAAACTGTCAGTGAGAGAAGTAGGATATGCAGAGGAGGGAGCAGAACAAAGATGTGGTTTCTGCTGAATTTAACTTCAGTCTAAGCCCTTGGGAACTCTGGAATAGGAAGGGTCTCACAGGTTTATTCCTGGCCTATTGTACCCTGTAAAAGTTAGCTTCTGACTGTGGTTTCCCAGCCTGGTCTGGGGGGAAGTTATGGGGAGAAAAGGGAAGCTGGGAGCTGGGTGCCCCTGTCCAGAAAAGGATTTGAGCAGGGTGCTAACAGCATTTGCTTCACTCCTCACCTTTCTTTCTTTTTTTTTTTTTTAGGTTAGGCTAATTGTTATTTTTAAAGGGATGTAATAGTCTCTGATCTCTCTATGGAAATGAACTATCCTTTTTAAATTTTTTCCTACTGTTTGTCATGTTAATTTTGCTTCCTCCTTGTTTCATAAACTGAAACTCAGAAACTTTAAGTTTGCAAGCAGAGAAAAGGAGCAAAACCAGGTTTAGAATCCGCATCAGCCTGATCCTTGCTTTGAAGTGTGTTGTACTCCCTCCTTTAGCTACATCTGAATGAAATCACTTAATATTACCTATCCACCTTTAAAGGTGCTAATAGCCACTTGGATTTTGGTTTGTTGGATAGCAAACACACTTCCCAAAGCTACGTACCCTTTGTTAAAATCAGAATTTGCCTGTGGACTTAGTGGATTCATTCTGCAAGCATTCACTGAGCACTTACTTTGGGGAAGGGGAGTGGGGAAGGGGGTGGAGAAGGGAGTAGGGAGAAGGGCGGTGCACAGGTATTAGGAGCAGGTGCAAAGATGACCTAGACTCAGTGCCTTCAGGAGGCCTGTGTCCAGTTGAGGAGACAGATAAAAACACATCCAGGGGTGTTCAATCTGCGGCTCAGCATGTCTATGAATGCGGCCCAACACAAAATCATAAATTTACTTAAAACATTATGAGATTTTTTTGTGACTATGTGTTGCAACGTATTTAATATGGGGCCCAAGACAGCACTTCTTCCAGTGTGGCCGAGACACCGAAAGGTTGGACACCCCTGTGGGGAATGCTGCGCCACGGCTGAACCCAGGAGCTGCTGACCAGTACAAAACCCTGGGGACTTAACAGGCAAAGAGGAAAAATCTTGGACTGCTGCTAACTCTGTCTCCAAAGGTTTCCCCAAGGGAAGGAACTCATTTTTCCTCAAGAGAGAAGTGGAACTCCTGGGAACTTTTGAAGTGTATGTTTTAATGTACACGAGTGAAAAGAATTGTGCCATTCTGTTATGACTTTCCACTTTTTCGGCCACGGGCTCGGCGTGAGCCCTGCAGTGAAAGAGAAAGCTCAGTTTTTCCAGGAAGAAGCTTTGACTCGCAGCGGGACTCCCGGCTCCAGCGCAGAGCTGGGTGAGGCGGAGAGAGGCCCGGGGACTCTCGGAGGTTGTGGGGTGCCCCCTCCTGGGAGACGCAGAGGGTACAGGGGCTCCGATAATGCCCGGCAGCAGCGGGGCTGGGCGGTGCCGGTCGGGCTGGGCGATCCGGACGCCAGGAGAGCACAACCTGCCACTTCCCGGGGAGCAGGCACGTGCCAGGTGCGCCCTGGACCTGGACCTGGGAGCGACGCCGTCCCAATCCCTGGCTCCAGGTGCGCCTCGCCCCGGACGACTTTCCGGTCTCTGAGTAGAGAGACAACCAGGAACTCGGGCTCAGTCTCCACCCCGAAGTGGGGCGGGTCCACCCGGGATAAGATCAGCTGCCCAGCCCTGACGAGGGTGTGACCTCCCTAGCCGCTGAGGAGGAGCGCAACCACGTCTTGGCACAACCGGTAAGGGGACTGCGGACCCCGGGGTCCTGCACAAAGAGGAGGGGGCGCGGCAGCCCAAGGGCACCTCGCGGGGCTGGCCAGGCTTGCGCCGTGCCCAGGAGGGGGTTCCCGTCACTGGCCTGTGGGCGGTCGGGCTCGTGCGGCACTGGGTGGAGCGAGAGGCCTCGGGTCGGCACTCGCTCCCGGTGGACAAGAGGCAAACACGGCCTTAATCCAGAAAGACCTCCAGAGCGGTGTATACAGCTCACTATTCCAATGAGAGACCGCAGCCGTTATTTACTGAGTGCATGTGCCAAGCACTGTGCTGGGTTTGGGCGTTAAAAACAAAGGATTGAGTTCATATTCCCTGGAGCTGACTCATTCCAACAAGTTTTACTTATTAATTCTTTCCTTGCTTCTTTTAAGAAACTTACTTCATTCTCCTACTTTCTTAACCATTCTCTCCTTTTTGTGTATCTAATGCTCTCAGCACAATGCCTGGTATAGGGGACTCTGTGATTATTGTTATTTAATTTGTAATTATTTTGAGATCCATGACTTAAATCTGCCAGTGTCTCAGTCTTGCTCTTTGTCATGGCTTTGACCAGTTGGAGACTTTCAGATCAAAGAGATTATTGCTTTTCAACTATGTGTCCAACTTTTGTGGGAAGAATGGATAGAATCACCTCTTCTCAATGATCCATCCCATTGTCCATCAACTCTAGAAGCTTCCATCTCCTTCATACATTGCAAGTGACTATTGATAGCCAGGCCAGGGACTTCTCAGATGACAGAGAGGTGGAAGAGCAAGCAGGAGAAGAAGGAGAAAGGATTTAGAAAATGAGTAACAATAGCCACCTGCTTACTTCCCAGAGCCTTGTCTGGCCAAGGCCAGATCCCTTACATGGATCTTAGGTCAAATTTCTATTGTTTTGGGGAACACACACATAGACACAAGCATGCACAGACACACAACTACTGAATCAAGGGTGCCTAGGATTTTCCCTCCTATATGGTCTTGCCTTTGTTAGGGATAATTGTTCTCCAAAATTCATTTTAAGCACAGTCCAATTGAATCATGCCAGCTTTCAGTGTCTGAAGACCAAGCCTCCTGGTCATCCCCACACTCATATCCTGTGGCCCGTTTCCTTGCTTATGTCTAGTTACTCAGTTGTTTTCTCCATCTTGCTCATCTGTTTGTAAACTAAGCCTGCTCCTCTCCAAGGGAGGTGGAGGTGAGTGGCAGGCACTGGGGGTGGCAGGTGGTATGCCAGGGAGTACCCAAAGCTTCAGAATAAATAAGGCAGGGAGGTTTTCCTTGGGTGTCAATTTTACCCAAGTACTTGGGGATAAAAGCATTTTTTAAAAATATTTTATTTATTTATTTTTAGAGAGGGGAAGGGAGGGAGAAGGAGAGAAACATCGCCGTGTGGTTGCATTTTGCACACCCCCTGCTGGAGACAGCAACCGAGGCATGTGCCCTGCACTGGGAATTGAACCCATGACCCTTTGGTTCTCAGGCCAGTGCTCAATCCACTGAGCCACACCAGCTGGGGCTAAAAGCATTTTTCCTACAGTCACAGATATATTTGAGAGTAGAATTCAAAGTTTAGATACCTTTTTAATATAAAACAAGAAACTTCAAAAATATTGTTGCTTGGCTTTTCAGCTGTGATTGGCCCAAATCTAGCCATCGAGGGTTTGCTTTCTATTGCAATTAGGGCAATTAGGGCAGCAGTTCCATAGGCACTCCAGGGTCTTCCCCCAGGGACTTGGAATAGCAGTCATCCTAGGTTACTCATTTAATCTTTATCTCAACCTGAGGTGGGATTATTAACCTGGTTTTACAGATGAGGATCCCAAGGCTCCGAGCTGTGGTCGCTGGCCAAGGTCAGGCCACTGTAAACAGATCTAGTCTCTCTGCCCTACTGTGGCTCCATCAGTGCTTGTTTCATGGTGATCTGAGGTTTGGATTTGTGGCCTCCAGGCTTGACCAAATGATTTTTCTCTTTCTCTTTAGCTTTATTCCTGTCAAGCTGACATATGAAATGTAGTTAAAAGAACTGAAGCCACTAGAGAGGGTAGATTGAGGTGGGTGCGGGGACACCTGTTAATGGCCCTAAATGCTTGAGAGGCTTGGCATGTGAATGTGGGAATCAGCTCACACTTTGTGGTGCTGAGCAGAGCTGGTGAAGAGTTTTTGGGATGGTAGCTTCTGGTCAAATTCAGGGAAGTGACTTGAAACCCATAGGCTAGGTGGGCTTGGAGTTTACAAGAGCTCTCTCACCAGAGATATCTAGGCAGAGGTATCCACAGCCCCTTTGTGATGAAGCTGTGAAGGGCAGAAGGCTAAATTAAGACAACTTTTAAAGCCGTAGTTTCCAAACTTCAGGTACGTCCCCCAGGAAGCTTGCACAACATGCTGATTTTTGGCCCCCCCCTACAAATTCATACCTAGTATGACAGGGTGGGGCTCAGAAATCTGCATATTTAAGAGGCTCCCTGGATGATTGTAATTCATGTGTTTCTTGGACCCTGCATTGACAAACTAAGCCTTAGAAACACTTGTATGAATATGTGCATGCTTGACAAGTAAACATAGTAAACAAAACATAGGCCTGTCATTATGCTATAAATTCTAGGTAATGTGGTAAATGCTGACATTTTCCCCATTCTCAAGCTCTTTATTGTACCTCTTTAGTATACCATTATATCCCATAGCTTTACAGTGCTTAATACCTCTAAACCAATAAGGATCGCCAACAAAGGTTTTTTGTTTGTTTTGAAACGTAATTGAAACTGAGATGGATTACTATATTAAGATTAATTTTCCTAAAATAAGTAAGTACTAGGGATGTAAAGTACAATCTGATGACAATAGCTCAGGGGTTCCCAATCTCCAGACCACAGAGGACCAGTGCTGCCCCAGGCCTGTTAGGAACCAGGCCACACAGCAGGAGGTGAGCTTGAATGTAATGTGCTTGAATCATCCCTAAACCATCCCCTTCCCCCGCCCGGGTTCGAGGAAAAATTGTCTTCCATGAAACCGGTCCCTGATGCCAAAAAATTTGGGGACCGTTGCAATAGCTAACACTGCTGTATGATATGTAAGAAAGATGTTAAGAGTAAATCCTGACTTATCTTCACGAGGAGAAAAATATTTTTTCTTTTCTCCTTTTAAAAAATTTTATCTATTAGATGATAGGTATTAGCAGAACCTATTGTAGTAATCATTTCACAGTATGTGTAAATTAAACAAATAAAAATAAAGTTTAATTTTCCAAGGAATTGAGGATTTCTATTTAAGACCTGTTGGTTTTATGGGAGTAACTTGGTGTTCATTTGTGTTTGAACTGGACTGAGAGCTTTTGCTGTGGAAACCTGAACCACCACCTCTGAAGAATTCTTTTTAAAGGTTCAAGATGTTTGAGGTTAGGCAATTGCCATATTGCTGGTGTTCATTTGTGTTTGAACTCGACTGAGAGCTTTCGCTATGGGAACCTGAACTACCACGTCTGAAGAATTCTTTTTAAAGGTTTAAGACATTTGAGGTTAGCAAATTACCATATTGCTTCTCAGTCCAGGCCACTAGACATAAAAATCATAGTGAATGTTTTATCCATAATCAGCAGCAGAGATAAATTACAGGTAAAGGCAAGACTGTAAATTACTCTGAAAAGACCTTTATTTTGCTTTTTTACCACTTTTGTAATTTTAATTTTGAATCTGTAAAGTTAACATAGATATTAAAAATTGCCATTTGTTTCTTAATACAATGTTAAGTTCTGGAAAAGACCTTTAACTTTCTACCTCAACACTATTAACCCTTTAAGCCTAGACGTAATGTAGCATGAGCAGCCTGACTTGTAACAGAGAGAAGTTCCCACGAATGACCAGAGTCACTGCGGATTCAAAACTCTGGTTTAGGGCGCTCACCTCCCCCCTTCCAAGAGGTAACAGTAAGTTACCAGAAATAAATGTAGAGAGGCTCTGTGGTGAGCAGGAGCAAAGTCCTTGACTTAAGTGTAATTGAGGCTTCTCCCCCGGGGCAGATCTTTTATGGGTACAAGCTTAGTGGCATAATCAGCCCTAAGCATCCTCCCTCTCCCTCCAGGACACTCAGGAACTCGTTTTCTAGGCACCGTTTAGCTTCAACTTCTGCTCCTCTTACTTTTTGATGCTGAACAAAGGCTCATTGACTCGGTGATTCTTATCCTTGTTAGAGTCACAGACCCCTTTGAGAATCTGATTAAAGCCATGAATCCTCTCTTGAGAAAAACACATTTGACATTTTTCATACAGTTTCAAGGGGTTTAAGGATACCCTTCTAAACCCAATCATGGACACATATTGGTTACGTAGACATCTTGTTGGGAATTGCCCTGGCGCTGGCCAGGTGGCTCAGTTGGTGGGAGCATCGTCCCTACACCAAACGTTCGCGTGGTTCGATCCCAGGTTGAGGCATGTATGGGAGGCAACTGATCAATGTTTCTCTTTCACATTGATGTTCCTCTCCCCCCTCTTCCGCTCTCTCTAAAATCAATAAACATATCCTCAAGTGAGGATTAAAAAAAAAATTACTCTGGACAGCCCAGGCTGTGGGCTGCTGTGCTGATGGCCACCACCCTCGGCCATCACAGATGACATCAACAGTGGCGCAGCAGAATGCCCAGCTAGTTAAGAACTACAAAGGAAAATATTTCAATTAAAGATGATTTGATATATCTTCTCAGCCATTTGGGTAAGATCAAGTGTAAAGATCACTTGATAACCAAAAAAAAAAAAAATTCTCTAAAATTTGGCAATGTTTGTCAAAATTTTTAAAAATGTATTTACCTTCATTCTACCAATTTGAATTCTAGGAATTTATTCCGAAGATAGACATGTGTGTAGAGACATGTATACAGGGGTATATGCATTGCAGCCTTGTTTGTAGCAGCAAAAGGTTATAAAGGACTTAAATATCTATCAGTAAGATGTTGATTAAATTATGGAATACCCATTGCAAGTGCAATATTATGCAGCTCTTAAAAAGTGGTGCAGATTGTTAGGAATAGGTATAGCATGATATAGAAGATACTTTTTTCCTTAAAAAAGCAAAATGTAGGTTTGCATGGTATGCTACCATTTCTGTAGATAAGAGTAATAGAGGCTGTCTATATTCTTATATGCTTATTAATGTGTTAAATATTCTGAAACGATATACAGGAAGATTATAACAGTGATTGTCCCAGCTTGCGGGGTGACGTTCTTAGAAACATCACTGTATACCTTTTTGTACTAGTTGAATATTTTTATCACGTGTTATCAATTTTTAATTAATTTTAATCCTCACCTGAGGATATTTTCTTTAATTGATTCTAGAGAGAAAGGAAGCAGGATGGGATGCGGGGAGGGAGAGAAACATCAGTGTGAGAGAGAAACATCAATCAGTTGTCTCCTGTACGTAACCTGAGTTGGGATCGAACCTGCAACCTGGGTATATACCCTGACCAGGAATGGAACCCACAACCTTTTAGTGTATGGCACAAGGCTCCAACCAACTGAGCCACCTGGGTAGGGCATGTATTATCAATTTTTAAAAAATAGAGAGTTACCAATATCAGCTGTTCATTTTAATATTGTGAAGAGGAAAAATGAAAAAGAAATGAAGAATATGTAATTATCAAATTTTCCAACCTGAAAATTAATGTATGATGACATACTTTATTATTTGAGTACAAAGAGCTAACATGCAGTTATGCTTTAGTTTCCAATGGGATGAAGTAGCAATCGCTCATTCTTGTCATACATTTCAGTTGGATTATTTATTCATTTGGCTTTACTTAGCTGGTTCCAAAAAGACCCGTAAGGTCCTTGGAACTGCATGGTGGGGACAGCTCTGTATTTAAATGATCTGATTGGTTCTACAGGTCTTTAGCTGCAGAAGCAGAGAGAGGAAGTAGATGGGATAAGTCACAGCCTGTAGACAAGACAGACCTGCTAGGGCAGGGCCCTTTGTTAGAGAAAATCCTAGCACTGATACAGGTCATGGGGCCCTGAGGGATTGGCCTTGACTCAGAGCCTGGACTCTCCTCTTCAGTCAGACTGTAGCTTAGTCTAGCGATTTCCAAACTTTTTCATCTCATGGCACCCATAAACTAATTACTAAAATTCTGCAGCACACCAGAAAATATATTTTTTGCCGAACTACAACAAAAAGTAGGCATAATTTTAATTCATTCACACCGGGCGCCTATTGTGTTGACTGTTGTCATTGTTTTATGTGGGGGACTCCGTCGTGCGGAGTCCTCCGATTCGTTGCAGATGAAATAACAGGTCGTTCCAGACACTCTCGATCTGCCAGGAAAAGGGGATGGAGATTCCCTCTAGTGGGGAATGCCCCGAACCCCTGTGCTCAATGGCTTATATTGAGAGGATTGCAGGCCAGGGATAGGCAGCAGGAATGTATAGGTAATCTATCTACATCAGCGGCTTCAGTTTACAGAGAATAGATATTGTTTAAAGATGACAGTGGCAGGAACACACCTAACTGCTCCAGGACAGAGTTGAGCAAACATGGTGCCAGGTGGGTTCTGAGTCAGGGTCCAGGAGTTTTGTAAATTTCTTTCCCAGCCTTGAGCTGGTTAACTGATACAAGATTAACAGAGCTTGAGGGAGAAACAAAGCATGGTTCAGGGGGTGTAATTTACTTCTGATTTCCCCTGGGGGCCCATGGAGTCATTATGTTGCCTTGCCTGCCTCCAGCATTACCGGTATTCTGGCCAAGGCTTATGGGTCCTTTCCCAAGCCCCAGCTCGCATGGGGCCACAGTTCCCAATACCACTCAAAGCGGCTCCCAAAGTCCAGGGGAAAAGATGTCAGTGTCCCTGACTAAACAGTCAGGTATTGCAGGTTTAAAAATTTCTTGTGGTGCACCAGTTGAAAACCGCTGCCTTATCTGTGAGGGCTTTGCCTTTCTGCATGCTGGAACCCCATGCTGCAGGTATTAATAACTGATTCACCAAATGTGTCTATGAGTCTGCCCCTATGCAAAACACCTGAGATGTTATTTTATTAAATTTCCATCCATTTTAAGCAGTTGCTACTAGTATCATCCACATTGTACACATGAGGAAACTGAGGCACAAAGAGGTTGAGTAATTTGCTTGAGGTCACATACCAGCAAGTGGAAGGGCTAGGATTGAACTTGGCAGTCTGGTTCTATATCCTGTGCCACCCTGTTAAAATGTATAACGGGTTAAAAGTGGAGAATCAACCAGAAAAGGCACATCTGGGAGATTAAGCGGACTATGGGACTGGAATCTTTGAGGGGGTAAGAGTAGAGTCTACGTCCACACCACTTGCCCAAAATGAACTTGATGTTGACTTAGGTCATTTTAAGTACCTAGGAGGTCCCAGCTGATATCTGAGAGTGAAAAGCAGACTTTGAACCAGGATAATGTGCTCATGATTCTAGCGGCCCATCCCTGTGGAGCAAGACTTGGGGAAGCATCTAAAGGCAGGACAGGCAGCTTGGGGACAGGTCTTTGGGATCATAGGACTGCATGATATGTGATTTGATACATTATGTACAGGCTGCCCTGGGGATATACCTGACTTCATCATGGGTGGCCTGCAAAGGCTTGCTGGAAGGGAAGCCTTTACATTGAGGGTGGGATGAGAGAAGAAAGGCTTATACACAGGCACGGGGATGAGAAAGCAAGACCTGTCCATCAGAGCAAGGCTGGCTCCTGAGGGCAGAGCAGGAGGGCCCTTAGAAATGAAGGTCATTCTGTAGGCTTCTGGAAGACAGAGTCCTGGAAGGGAGACAGGTCCTAGAAAGTCCAAGTCCCCATATTAGGAACTGCAGGCCTGGATTGTAAATCCTATTTTATTTTGCATCTGCTCCAGTGCTTAGCACAGTTTTGTAATAAACATGTTTTTAAATGAAATGAGGAAAAGAGTTTTCCTGGGTACCACCACTGGGTACCAGGAAGGACCTTGAGGCACAAATTCAGCCTTGGAGAAACAAGACATCCTGCTTCCCGGTCCTCTCCCTGGCTGACTCTTTAAGGTTCAGCTTGGGTGGTTTCCTTCCCTGATTGACTTAGTCTGGGTGAAGGGCCTGTTCCGTGTGCTCCTGTCTCTCTCTGCAATTCCTCCATCACAGGCATGTTCATACCTTACTGTGTCTTAATACAGCCCCTGAGACTTCCACTCAGCACTGAGCTCTTCTGAGGGCCGGGGCCATAAGGCACCCATCCCCTGGCCTAGCACATAGTGGGTGCTTACCAAAGGGGTGCTGAATGAATGTACAATTTCCCATGGATGGAAAATTTAGTCCAACCTTCAAGCTCAGCCTTCTCCAACATGACCCATTTTTGAAAATTGCTTTTCCAGCCTTTGTCTCCTCCTGCTCTCTCAACGTCCTTAGTCTCCCGCCCAACTCCAATCTAAGTGCTCTTTTCCAAGTAAGTCTTGCCATTCGCGATCTTAGCTGATGTTTCCTTTTTACTGTCCTCTCTGCTTGCAAAACTCTCTTCCTCTTGAATTCTTATGGTCTTTCTAAGCCTTAATCGACTGAGAGCTCTTTGAATCTCTGGAGGGGGGAGGAGATGACTTGTTTCCCCCACACTCTGCAACTCTGATAATAGTTAACCACTTGATGCTTTTGTCATTGGATTAGTTATATACCTGTTTTGTTTCTTTTACTAGCTTACATGCTCCTTGAGAGCAAGATCATGGCTGCTTCTTCTTTGTTTTTTTCACAATGTCTAGTACCTGATGGGAGTAAAATAAATATTTAAGTAAGGAATCAGAGTGGCTGTACACGGAGTGACCTGCAGTTTTGGAAGTGGGGTCTCATGCAGAGACCACCTGTGTGAGACTCAGGGTCTGGAACATGGTGTGAGGAGAGTAACTGGGGGTTCTTACTGAAACCTGATTAAATAAGACCTCTGGAATCAACCCAAGATTTACTCAAGCTCTATAGTGTAGCATCCCAAAAATCTGTAGTATTTCTAAATTCCCCCCGAGTGATTGTTGTGCACAGTAAAGTTTGAGAACTTTTCCTAGATATCATGCTAACAGTCTATATTAAACAGGATCTTTTTGAAGCCATAGCTTCAGCCCAAGTGTCTCGATAATATCCAAGCCCAGCAGAAAGGGGGGAGCTGAGTCTGTCTTTCAAGGGAAATTCTTTCTCAACACCTTTTGGTAGGGTTGTCTGTATTTCTCATTGGCCAGGAGTGGTTCACGTGGCCACTTATAAACCATGGGTGGTAGTTGGAAGGGGTTTGCCCTGGAACAATCATTTTTCTCCTGGGGTGAGTGCCAGCTTCCTGGTTTGCCAAGCCCAGCCCCTAAAGTCATTAAGGGTCTCTCAGTGAGGAAGGAGGCTATAACGTGGTTGACATTATTGCTAATGTCCGCAGAAATCTGGCTCTATGGTGACTACTGTCTCAATTTTATGCCAGAATAAACTAGCCCTGCGGGTGGAGATACACCGGCCGGGCAGGGCAGGGCCAGGGAGTCTGCCCTTCCCCTAGGATCCCCAGCCTGCCTCCTCCAGGGCTGAATAATCTCCTGGACGGACTGCCAGCTCCCCCACGTGGGAAGAGAATTGAATTCGGAGTTTCGCAGACATTGTGAAATAGCAGATCAGGCCTACCAGGAGTGATGCACGTTTGCAGGGGATGGTTTTGAGAACTCTATACTGTTTAAATGATTTTTGGCAAACACATTTCCTGAGTCATATTTATGCAGATATTTTTAATGTTAATGATATGTCTCCCCACCTCCCATTAATATAATTCTCCATGGATTTTTTGGTTTGCTTTTATTTTTTCCCCCATTCCTTATACTTTATGTAAGATCATGAATGGAAATCTACACTTATGAAATGCCATGGGGTGGTTTCGTCACAGGGGGGCACAGGTAACCAGGTCCTTGGTGATCACGGACAAAAAAATTGAACAGAACGTAAAAATTTATAGCAAAAACCAAGAAAAAGCAGATTTATTAAGCCACACAGAACATGGGAGCAGGCCAACTCTGAGCAGAGCAGAGCAGAGCCTAACAGGGCCTGACCTCAGGGAGCTATTTAATAAAAGCCAGAAGGCTTTTATTCTTTTAGGGCAGGTCTCTCCTGGCTAGTTTTGGCAGGCTTTTATTGCTCATGTACAAGTAGTTATATTGTTACTGCGCATGTGGTCTCCCATGATTTCCTTGATTGGCCATCGGGAAGCGGGGGGGGGGGGTCCCCACAATGCTAATTTATTACAATGATATTATAATGAAGCAGGGGTCAGGTAGCATCTTCTGTGCAGGTGCATTCCTGATTCACTAGGATTCAGTGCTTTTCCAGTAAGCAGGAACTATCAGTCTTAGAACAGGGTCTCCATCCTTTATCTTAGCCCTGGAGCACCTCTGGAATTTCCTCCTTTCTGACTGTCTCCTGCTTCAGTTTGGGAACCTTTTCAGGCATCAGTAGCTGGAATCTAGAAATATTACAACAGAGCAGTGATTCTCAAATTAGGGACTTTGTAAGAATCACCTGGAGGGCTTCTTAAAAAACAGGTTGCTGGGCCCCACCCCCAGAGTTTTGGATTCTGTGGGTCTGGGCTTGGTTTGGAGAATCAGCACTTTGACCAAGTTCCCAGCTGATGCTATTGGTCAGGGAACCACTTCCACAGTGGTGGAGTTGTGTGAGCTTTTAGGTTGAAATACCGTCCTGGATGTATTGAAAAGATAAACATTACGAGATTTTAATCTGTTTATGGTACATTCTATCCTTTCCCCGGTCCTTATTAACGGTGCCCCGGGGCCTCACCACCAGGTCTGTCCTTTGAGTGGATGGGATTCCCATCTGTTGCACTTTGGAACCTGGGCTACACTTATTCCTTGAAAGCGAGTAGGTGGAGACACATCCACATACTCCCCCTCTAGGCCAAGCATGATTGTCTGAGCACCAAAGGTGGCCCTAAATGTTGGTCTTTAAATCCAGGTTTTAGCCCTGGCTGGTGTGGCTCTGTGGATTGAGGAGCACCAGCCTGCAAACTGAAAGGTCACTGGTTCAATTCCCAGTCAGGGCACATGGCTGAGTTTTGGGCCAGGTCCCCAGCTGGGGGCATATGAGAGGCAACCGATAGATGTTTCTCACTCACATTGATATTTCTCTCCCTCTCTGTCTCCCTCCCTTCCCCTCCCTCTAAAAATAAGTAAGATCTTTAAATCTGGTTTTCACCTTAAAAAGAAATGAAATTCAAATATGTGCTCAAACATGGATGAACCTTCCAAACATTATACCAAGTGAAATAATCCAGACACAAAAGGACAAATATATAATTCCATGTATATGAAGTACCTAGAATAGTCACATGCATAGAGAGAGAAAGTAGAATTATGGTGATTAGGGGTTAGGATGAGGGGGAAAAGGGGAGTTAGTGTTTAATGGGTACAGGGTCTCTGTTGGGGATCATGGCAAAGTTCTGGGATTTGATCGTGGTGATGGTCGCATGCCATTGTGAATGCAATTAATGCCACTGGGTTGTACACTTAAAAATGGTTAAAATGGTAAATTTTGTTATATGTATTTTACTAGCATTAAAAACAAATCATGCTTTTGTTAGCGTGGTTGGTAATGTGGTCTGTGAAAAAATTCACAAAGAGAAGAAAGTGCTCTGTAGAGAGTAAATATTTTATTCACTCTCCAAGAAAGGAGCAGGGCATGGTGTAGAGACACCAGCATCGAGGGGTGGGGGCTTTGAGCTTTCATTGGATTGTAATGGGATTAAAAATGGGAGGGGGGTGTCATTGTGTGGCCCCTGGACTGTTAGGACTTCGTGACCCGAGGCTGAGGTTTGTTCCAACTTTATCTTTTACCTGTGGCTGTAGGAAGCAGTCAGTCACTAGTCACTCTGTTCTTGCTTTCCAGTAATTTCCAGTCCTGGAGGTGTAAGCTCAGAAGAGTAAAATGACAAGTGTCATGTTTAACAAGGTCATAGGCCTGCTCCACAAAAGGGTAGCAGATGGCGCTGACTTTATCCGTTCAGCTTTCATTACTGTCCTGTGTCCTAGTGGTGTGCCAGAGTGTCTTTTGCAATTCTTGTTATCAGCCCATCAGAGCTGATTGTTAAATTTGCAGGGGTTTGTCTATTATGTCTGTGTGGTGAAAATACTATATAATGGTTTACTACTGCCTATCCGTTCCCACCTCCAGGTTCAGTGTCATCACACTGAAAAGCAGTTATGCTGGAAGTATCTACCCCAAAGAAATAGCTGTAAGTCAGGGTTTTCTCTCCTTGGAGAGCCGGCGGTTAATTTATCAGCTCACCCTTCCTCTTACCATGTCACATTGGTGGGGCAGGGTGGGAATAATTTTGTAGAAATAGAGCCCCAGCTATTTGGGATCTTCTGTCTAAACATTCTTTCATTGAATTCTAGCCTTTTCTAAATAGCTGTGCCTTTGAGTGTTTTTGAGGTTCCTAAAAAAAAAGTTGTGGCCAAGTTTAGTGGGGCGAGGGGGACAAGTGAACCAGGTGTAAGAGAGTTAGTTACTTTAACCTCCTGGGCAAAGAGATGCCTCAACTGGAACATGAAAAGGGTGGGAGAAAAACTAGTAGAAATAAAATTCACTCTTCTAGCAATGGGAAGAAGACACTTTAAAAAAAGGTTTTTTATGGACAATTTTTAACATATATCCAAATAGGGAAAACAAAAATTAATTCCCCTTTGACCTATTCATCATGCAGCTCAACAATTATCAACATTTCACCAAAAAAAGGATTTTTCTAACTATTGAGGTAATGAGTACAAAGAAAAAGATGAGTAAGTGTGATTTAAAATTTTTCCACTAAATTTTACTATACTAAAAAGAGAATATTAAATTAGAAAAATCATAAGTTTTAGATATAAAATATTAAATTTTATAATAGATGCATGATTTCTATAAATGTTAGCAAAGCACCAAGATCTTAAAAATGGGCACAAAATGAAAACAGATAACTTATAAATCAGAATACGAGCAGAAAAATAAGAGAGATTCAGCGTTACTACAACTATTTTAAAGAAAAATCAGATTAAACCCATAATAGGGTTCAATATTATATCTAAACATTAAATTAAGAATAAATAAAGCAAGCAAATTAATGGCTGGCTGGGTTTTGGATATCCTTATAAATTTGGAGGACAACTGGAAATATTTATAATCATCATAATCATGTCACAAGGAATAGGTCTAAAAAATAAAATATTTACAAAGGTAATTACTGTAAAGATTATTGTCATGGTATAAAAAAATACCCTAACAACCAATTGTAGGGACATTGAATAAATTATAATACATCAGTATGATGGGGGAGTATAAAATTAGTAAAATGATAAATATGGTGATTGTGTGGAAAATGGAAAAGAGGAGAAAGTAGGACATAAAATTACATACATACTGTGATCACAACTGTGCTACAAAATTGGAACAAACAGAAAATGCAAGTAAATGATCTAAGGTTACATTGTTTTCAAATGTCCTTTTCAGGGCTTAAAGTTGACTTAATCATTTACAAAATAAAATGAAAGGAGGAAATAGATGATTACAAAAGGCCTTATTAGTCTGTAAAATTCTATGAAAGTTAATCTTTTCCATTTGTAGGCAGTGGACAGATCCATAATTTTCAGCCTTGAAATGGAAAATTCTGCCCCCACCCACGTTCGGCTGGGCTTGGGAAACAAGTTTATCAGACATCCAGGCAACTTAAATAAGAACAGCTGAACAAAAGGACAGTTAATAGTAACAAGTAAAGTTCGCACAGATTGTCCAGGGTCTGTACTTAATTGTTACCATCATAAAATCCTGAAGCTGCTCAAGCAGAAATTAAACCAGACAATAAATTTTCTGCCATGTACATTTTTTACTCCTAATTAAATAAAAGATATTTTAAAAAAAGATAATCAGCATTTTCCGTTTCATCTTTTTTTGTGTTTTCTTGAGGTGCTACTATTAAATTTCCTATGGTTTCTGCAGATAATCTGTACTCTTTTAGGATTCATGCTAAAATTTTATTTTTATGAAAAAAAATTTAGTTGAAACCAAACAGTAGTGAAAAGAATGATGTTTAGATATAATTTGTCAAGCTCTCTTAAATACACATGTGTGTTTTAAAATCTAAAATCTCTTGCCATCTGATTTAATAGAGAGAGGGATGAAGAGGGTGACCGTAGAAAATTAATCTTCAACTCGATGTGCTGAGTGTAGAGTAAGTAAGCCGAAGTCTTTAGTCTCAGAGGGTTTATTGATATTATTGTGGTAATTTTTCTTCTTCTATTTGGAATGTTTATGTTATTGTGTAAAATATTGAAGATGCCCAATAGTTTCCTGAATCTTTCTTTTGTATTAGGTGGATTATTTTCAGGAATAGTCTTTTCCTTTAAATACTCTATGGCTTTATTCCCTTCTCCTTATTCTCTAGCATTTTGTCATAGTGTGTTTTTCTTGTTGGTGGAGGAAGCTGCTGGAGCCCTAAGCAGTTCCTCTTGGGGAACCCACACATGGACTCACCTACGCAGATTCCCTCCCTTTGAGCTCCAGCACCAGGGTCCCAGCTTGAAGGGCACCAGTGGCATACAGGGAGAGACAGGTGTCTGGCATCAAGACGAGCAGAGGCCACTGTCCCTTTGCTGAGCTCTTCCTTTCCACAGAGCCAGTAGACTGGTGCCAAATCTGAGACTCCATCAACCTGGCTAACACTGTGTGACCCACCTTGGAGATCCACAGAAGCTCTACCCCACCCAACTATGGGCCTACCCGCACTGCTTTTCCATAAGAATGGCTTGTCTTGGCTCCTAAATCCTCTCAAACAAGCAACAGCTGGCTTCAGTGAACCCTGGCAGCAGCCAGATTAGAGTCACAGTTTGGCTTTACCTGGGGATCTCCAGGCCCAGCACAAGTAGCAGCCATCTCAGATTGCTTTACAGCTCAGGCAGGGTGCCCTGGGAAAACAAGGGGGGTGGCTAACCTTGGCCTGCACCCCAGGGCCAGCGCACCCAGTGGACAGCTACAGACCACATCTGAGCACCACCACCCTGCCCCTGCACAGCTGATCCTCCATGGAGGACAGAGATTGGTGGTCAGTGGTCACAGCCAGTCCTTGCAACTGCCTGGCCTGGGTAAATCCCTCCCATTGATTTGCCAACAGCAACCAAGTCTCAAATACAAGTGGAGGCTGTACTCAGCCCACACGAAGGATGCATCTTGAGTACCCAGCTTGGGTGATAGGGGAGGCTGTGCCACTGGACACTACAGGACACCTACTATATTAGGCCACACTACCCAGACACAGAGTCAAAGCAGTTCTACCTAATACAGAGAAACAAACACAGGGAGGCTGCCTAAACAAGGAGACAAAGAACATGGCCCAAATGAAAGAACAGATCAAAACTCCAGAAAAAAGAGCTAAATGAAATGGACATAAGCAACCTATCAGACACAGAGTTCAAAACACTGATTATAAGGATGCTCAAGGAACTTAGTGAGGACCTCAGAAGCATAAAAAAGACCCAGTCATAAATGAAGGATACACTAATTGAAATAAAGAACAGTTTTACCGGGAAACAACAGTAGAATGGATGAAGCTGAGAATCAAATCAATGATTTTGGAACATAAGGGAGCAAAAAACAACCGTGCAGAACAACAAAAAGAGAGAAGAATAAAAAAAGTGAGAATAGTATAAACAGCCTGTGGGACGACTTTAAGAGGTCCAACATTTGCCTCATAGGGATGCCAGAAGGAGAAGAGAAATAGCAAGAAATTGGAAATCTATCTGAAAAAATAGTGAAAGAAAACTTCCCTAATTTGGTGAAGGAAATAGACATACAAGTCCAGGAAGCACAGAGAGTCCCAATTATGATGGATGCAAAGAGTCCCACTCCAAGACACAGCATTATTAAAAGGCCAAAGGTTAAAGATAAAGGGGGACTGTTAAAAGCAAGAGATAATAAGTTAGTTACCAGAAGGTTGCCAGATGGGGACGGTATGGGGGAAAATGGGTGAAGAGGATTAAAAAGTACAGATAGGTTGTTACAGAATAGCCATGGGGATGTAAAGTACAATAAAGAAAATGGAGATGCCAAAGAATTTATAGACATGACCCATGGGCATGAACAATGATGGGGGGACTGCCTGAGGGAGTAGGGGTTGCTGGTTGGAGGGGGGCAAAGTAGGAAAATTCAGGACAACTGATTTTTAGCATAATCAATAAAATATAGTTTTAAAAATTATATATATGTATATGTATGTATGTATAGTGCTTCCCATCATGCATTTCTGCCAGTGTTCTTCAGATTGGTCATCTTTCCCTGTATTTACCACCACAGTGTCCACCGCAACACCTCTTGGTTGGTTTGGGAGCGAAAAGGGTCAGTAGCAAGTTAACCTCACAGCTCCTCAACTCAGGCGATTTGGCAGGGTTGGGGTTTTCTTTATGGATCCCCACATCTCATTATATAGAGCTGATGGAGGGGTATAACCCATCTCCTTCCGCTCTCTCTGCCTTAAGTTAGTTTCAGTTCCTCTCAGCTTCTCACATTATCTCATGTCAGTCCTAGTCTTTTTGGTTTTGTCTTGACTTTCTTCTTTTGCCTTCCCGTGCCTTCATGAGGTTTTTAATGAAAAATTGGGAGAGGCTGCATCAGAAATAGCAAGTTCCTTATATGAAGCAGAAATCTCCCTGTGGAAGATTTTTAACAGTTCTGTTTTTGTATCCTTCTGCCAGAGTCAACTGGGACTCTGGAAAGATTTGGAAATAAAACCCTGCCCTGGCCCACTGAAGGAGCAGCTGAATCAGGCAGAAGGGGAACTGCCCACAAAGCTAGAATATTTGCAGGGCATAGGAGGCTTCAGAACAAAATGGAACATTTGAGAGCAGTGTTTATTCTCAGCTCACTGCCAGATCTCCAAGGCTGAGGCAGTGTGAATCTATGAAGGTAAACTCAGCTGCTTTTCCTGTTCATTGGGGAAGTGTTTTCTCCCCTCATGGGCAAACTGAACTGGTGGATTTGGTAGGGAAATGACTGAACTGCATAATACGTGTTTTCCTACCTACAGGCAAATAAGACCTAGCAGGACAACAGGAAGCCTGGCTGCATGTCTGACTTGCTCACTGGCTCACTGCAAATCCCTTCCCTACTACACAGTAACTGCCTCCTTTCCACGAGGGATATGTTCCAAGACCTCAGTGGATGCTTGAACCTGCAGATAGTACTGAACCTGATACACCTGCATACCTACCTATGATAAAGTTTAATTTGTAAATTAGTAAGAGATTAACAATGACTAATAATAGAACAGAACAATTACAACAACATACTGTAATAAAAGTTATGTGAATGTGCCCCCTGCCTCTTTCTCATAACTGAGATAGCAACTACGTGACTAACAGGCACATAGCACATAGAACATGGACACCCTGGACTTAAGGGTGATTCACGGCCCGGGTGGGACAGAATTGGACCATGCGAGGTTTCATCGTGCTGCTCAGAACTGTACAAAATGTAACACTTATGAATTGTTTATTTCTGGAATTTTCCATCCAATATTTTTGGACTGCGGTTGACCGTGGGTAATTGAAACCTCAGAAAGTGACACTGTGGATGAGGGAAGACAACTGTACTTTAGTTCTTTTTATGCAGGTCTAGTCTGTCTGTTCCCTTCCTGCACCGTAAGATTTCTTTGTGTGCTTATATCTCAGCCTTGGAATTGCTCTCTCACCTGTGGTTAGCTTAACATTTCGATCTTATCAACTCTGAGATCAAAAGAATAGTTGCGCTTTAAGTCCGAAGGGGCAGTGCCTCTAACAGCCTAAGCCACTGCCATCTAGGGCTTGAGAAATCATGCCATAGCTATGCCGAATCCATAGCTTTGAATGAAAGCCCATCATGTTTTTGATTTGTAGGAAAAGCTAGAAGAGCTATTTCTGGCATTTCTTCTTTGACATGCTACCAGTGCATGCTGCATAATATGGTTATATTGATGTGGCTAGGATAAACGTAATCAAAAGAGTTGTTGCCCTGGCTGAATGTCTCAGTTGGTTGGAGCATTGTCCCACACCCTAAAAAGGTTGCAATTCAACCCCCAGGCAGGGCATGTACCTAGGTTGCCAGTTAGACCCCCAAGTCGGGGCATGTATGGGAGACAATCTGTCGACGTTTCTCTCTCACATCAATGTTTTCTTTCTTTCTCTTGCTCTCTCTCCCCCTTCCCTTGTCCCTAAAACCAGTAAATGTATCCTCAAGTGAGGATTAAAAAACTTTTTTTAAAGGATTATTTCTAACCCCCTTTGACACTATCTCCAGAGCACAGAACAAAGAATACAAGGCGGGCTTTCCTGATGCTGAGCCATTTAGCAGTGGCCAGGCCTGTCCCAGGGAGGAGTGAGTCCCATGAGCAGAAGGAGAATGACTGAAGCCTGGGAGGTGACATTAAGAAGGGTGTGGAGAGCCTTGCAATAGGAAGACAGTTCAGCTGAGTCATCGCCAACAGCCTCCAGGATCTTTTTTTTTTTTTTTTTTGGACAACTTCCTGTATGAAGGGTAGATAGGTGGAAATTGAAGTGTGTGTTTTAGTGCCTGGAGAGGTACCAGGCATGGGTAGGCATTGACATAATGTTTGTTGAATGAATGAACAGGAAACATTAGTGAAACTGTCTTACTGGTCTCATGATCGTGAGCAATAATCAGCATTACCAACACATCAGCTTCTTGTTTCTATGGTCACTGACCTAAGAGGAGGGGAATCCAGTTTGCCTGCAATCAAAAGACAGAATAGTTCAAACACACAGACACCAACAAAAAACCAGCTCACTGGAATTCCCAAGATCTCCAGTTCACATGTGGTCACTCAGATAACAAAAGAATATCACTTTGGAAAATGTCAAGCACTGACCTCTGTGAGTTGACTACAGTACCCAGAGAAACAAGGTAGGTTAGCTAGATATTTATAAAGTGTATTAGAATATGCTTTGATTTGTGCCCTACAGGAAGCTTCTGTCTGTGGAAACTGAGGTACCATGTGACGCAGGAAGACGGTTAGCAAGGCAGGCATTGAACGAAGAGTGCGGGACCCACCCAGCACTCCGAGCAATCGTTTGGGTCATCTCGTCACTCCTTCTATTTTTCTAATTTTAGTGACTCCAAAATGTATTGAGTAGACTAATTAGGATAATGCGGAGAAGTATTTAACAGATGTTCCTTCCCTCCTTCCCCCTGCCTTTTAGACAAAGGAATCATTGGAGTAGAGTAAAAACTTTAATAGACTGGTATATGTGGAAATGCTGGAAAAGGAATGAGGATACTTTTAATTATATGTAAAATATATTTTTAATATTATTTGTGGATCAAAATTGCTATTACTGTTGTCCCCACACTGCTGTGAATAAGTGGCTAAAATTTGGACAAAAGTCTCAGTAATTTACTTGCCAGGTACTAGGCTGGGATAAATTCTTTCCTAAGATTACTTAGGCAGGTTTCCAAATTCGTCTGTATTGATTTAGCTTACACACTTTGCCTTTGATCAAATGTTTGCAATTCCTTATTTCTCTAGACTCAAACCCCACCTCTGCAACTTCCTTTACTTTTAGAAGGATCTTAAGTTCCAAGGAAAAAAGTTGCTTTCATTAGTTTTGAAAGCCTTAGTGCATGGGTGGGGCCCAGTCACACCCTCCACAAATCTGCAGACTAGAAGTTTAAATTTATCATGCTGTGGGATGTAAGATGAAACCATGTACCAAAGAAAAATGGTGAATGACTCACTCACATGTGGTCTTCTGAGAGAGAGGGATTCAGTATGAGTGTGCCACAAGGACAGCAAATCCCTTCGTAGGGAACGCTCTGATTGCCTGGCCAGGGACGTGGGTCATGTTATGGATCTGAATGGAGGTCACCAAGTTAAGCTGGAATCTCAAGAACCAGTATATGGTACCAGGATGCTGCCATAGTGCCAAATCCAACAAGACCAGGGAAAGTGTATTCATCAGCACATCAAGAAGGGGTTCAACGGTTAGAGACAGATTTATTTTTACAGGCTTACTACACACACACACACACACACACACACACACACACATACACATGCACTCACACACAAATACACACTGCTAATTTATTAATTTGCATTGAGAAATATATTTGTTACTTAGTCAAAAATCTTTATGCTCCAGTACATTGTAGACAGGTGCACATGGAACCCTAGTCCAGAGGTTGCTTGGCATACATGCAAGTAGAGCAAAGCATTTTAGATGGGTAAAATTCATCTTCACAGTGGGCCATTGGATCCTGGGGCCAAACCACTCTTTCCTTAGAACAGGGCTTTGAATAATATTTCTGAGTAAGTCTCTTTGAGGATTTTGTATGGAGCTTGTGTTGCACATGGACACAAGTTCTTTAAAATACGCTAATACCTTTCAGCAAGTTGGCTTCAGCTCAGGAACCAGTCTTTCTCATTGAAATGCGTTTGTATATCTTTGTTTTGATGGTTATTTGCTGATTTTACTAGTCTAATGCTCAGCAAACAATCTCATTTTCCTGCTTTCTAAATTCTGGGTGTGTGGGGAGGGATGCACCATGTGGCTGTCTCCATGTATGGTCTACTTTAGTATTACCTGAAACCAGAGGTTCTTGTTCCACGTACCTGCTGTCTGCCATAGGGACGTAAGAAACTTTATACTTATAGAGTCAGCACATGGCTTTCAATTTCTGGCAGTGATACAATAGGGCAATTTGTGCGATGGTGTAATAATTATCCTTCTAGACATTCAACCTGAGAACAATATGGATATGCGCTCAACATACCAAATTTTTCTTTATTAATCCGCCATAAAATATTTCTGCAAATTTTTGTAATCCTACCTGAAATAGGTTGACTGTATATACAACTTATTATTCCTTTATGTAACTGCTGTTGAAATAGTTCTCTCATGTTTAGTTCCTAGCTTTTTTTCAGTTGCTCCAAAACTGTATCTTAAGTCCTGGCCATGTAGCTTAGTTGGTTAGAGTGCCGTCCCCATATGCCAAGGCTGCGGGTTTAATCCCCAGGCAGGACACTGGAGAATTGACCAATGAATGCATAACTAAGTGAAACAACAAATTCATGTTCTTGCTCTCTTCCCTCTCTCTCTCCAAAATCAATAAATAAAAAAATAAATAAAAACTTTGTCTTAAAATCTTCAGGAACCCTACTATGGGTCCTCATTGCAGAATTCTATAGCGTAAAGAAGTGACAATTTTCCACCCACATACAGTGTAACACTTGAGTTTTTTTAGACGTCACAGACATATGGGCCCTTCAGCCTTCATCTGTGTACCTTGAAGAGTCCTGATGCTTTCAGGGTCATTTGAACCACACCCAGGCCTGAGTATGTTTGTGCTTTACAGGTGCCAAAGCTCAGCCACAGTTGTTAAATACTTTGCTCCACCTGTGAGCAGCAAAGGAGTTTTTCAGACCCTGACAAAAGTCTGAGTCACTGTGAATTTGGTCATACTGTTCAGCTTATGGAACTGTAGGCTGGCCTTCAGAGAGAGAGAGAGAGAGAGAAAGAATGAATCGAGGAGGCTGAGGCAGAAAAGGATTCCTGTAAAGAATCCCTCGCTCTGCAGGGCGATGGACGTGTGGGAGGACTTACAAGTGGATCTTCGCGGGGAGAAGGGCCTCTCATCATTTGGGGCGGACCATTTTGTGCAATTAAGCAGGGGTCTGCTTAATTACTTTTATTAGAGGAGGGATATGTGGGGTTCCTTCCCCTCTTTCCACTGCTGCGCCATCCTTGCCAAGAGTTACTGAGACCTTCCTGGGTGCCAGCCACTGCGCTAATAAACCTGTGTATGGATCAACTTTACATGGATTGTCTGATAATCCAATCAAAGAACCAAGGAGTACCATTTTTTACATTCATTTCTCTGAACTAATTAGAAACTACTTTGGTACTAGTAAATAATAAATATAACAGCTGTCTCTATATGAATGGGCTTATGTGTGTGCTGTCCAAGTTTCAAAATAAATTGTCTGGCTAAAAGTACTCTGTTTAAGTATGATACATTTTTTCCTTTAGTAAAATGTTTCTAGCTCATTGAATAATAACTCTCAGTTATTTCCAGGAAGCTTTGCTCAAGCAGTCGTTCCACTCCTTGATGTAGTCAAAGGGACTGAAAGTATTTGTGTTGAAGGCTGGCTTTTGTGGGAGGTGTCCCCTTTCCCTGTCCCCCCACTCATGTCATTTAGTCCAAAACTACATGGAAACAAAGCGAGGGCCCTTGCTCCTAAAAGCCGTGTCTGCCAGGTTATCAACCAATCAGCAGCAATTCAGTCCAACTCACATATTAATTACATTAATGATGAATAGGGGAGCATTTTGATAACTTGTATGATGTGAAACAGAGCCTATAGATGAAAGTGTGGCTAAAGCCCATGAAAGTCTCAAAAAGCCCTGCCCTTGGCTTACCCCAGCACATCCCGGGCAAAGGTGACAAAGGCACCCCTTCCTGCCTCCACAGATGGTCTTGGCTCTACTCCATCCCCATCGCATGCCACTCTGGCCCTCGTTCTTGCTCCTTCTGTTCAAACACAGCAAGTTTCCTCTTGCCCCAGGGCCTTTGCACTAACTGCGCCCTCTGCCTGAAGCCAGTCTCCAGAACTTTGACTAGCCCCTTCTTAGCTAAATTTCAGCTCGATGTTATCTCCTCAGTAGCCCTGTCCAGTCCAGCTGCTTCCCAGTAATCTGATCACATCACCCTCCAAACCAGCGTTCGGCAAACTTTTTCTGCGAAAGGCCAGGTATTAAATAGTTTCAGCTTTATGAGCAACACAGTCTGTCACAACTAGCCTGTTCTACACTGTAGCATGAAAGAAGCCATAGACAATGTGTAAACAAATGGGTGTGGCCATGCTCCTGTAAGTCTGTCTATGAAGACTGAAATTTGAATTTCATACAATTTTCACATGTCATAAACTATTCTTCTGATTTTTTTGGTCAATTATTGAAAATGTAGAAACCGTCCTTAGCTTGTACACTGTACAAAAACAGGATTTGACCCATGAACTGATTCCTTCTCCATATCATGATTCTATTGTATTTCCATCTTACTGGTATCTGAAATTATTTTATTTACTCATTTGTTTATATGTTGTCTATCTCTCCTGGCAGACTGTAAGCCTCCCTGAAGACAAGTTCTTTGTCTTATTCACTGTATCATCTCTAGCAACTAGAGTGGTACCTGGAATGTGAAGGTGCTTTATGAATATTGGGTGATTGGATGAATAAATCTATATTATTTCATGAGCCACTAAATCCAACAAAGTCCTCCTTCCACATCTTTCCCATGTATGTCCTCTTCCAGGCACCACAACCTACACAGGTCTTTGCCTCTGTCTGTCTGTCCCTATAGTAGTATTGAAACTGAGGGCAACCAAGTCTGGGGCTCCTGCTGTCTGCCACTGCTCAGCCAAAAAGCAGAGACAGGGATTGGGCTATAATTGCACTTTTATTAATATCAGCAGTCTGAGAAGGTGGCAGGTAAAAAAACCCTAACATCCACCTTACCTTGAGCTTTCAGAAGCAAGTTTATGTAGGGGAAATACAGGGATTTGGGAGGAGGAATTCCTAGGGGGAGCACAGACCTGCTGTCTCTTTTGGGAGGGGAAGCTGAAAGGGGTGTCACACAGCTTCTTGTTCAGTGTTATCTCCCCTGTTTGCATTCGCCTTCCTCACTTCCCCAGACATTTGTGATTTATGGTGGGTGGGGTGGGGGGCGGTGTTGGGAGGGGAGGTTATATACTCTGGTCAGGGAGGAGAAGTAAGAGGTATAAACCATTTCCTCTTAAGTGTCCTTGGTTAGGAGAGATGAGGTCTTGGGATTCACCAGCTGGCTGTAAATTGCTCACATTGCTTGACGTTGTTTAATTTTCTTGGCTCAGTTTCCCCATTCCACTTGCCCAGGAATTTTCCTAGGTTCTTATTGTCTTGCCTCAGTACATGAGCCTTCTTGACTCCTTGTCTCCAGGCTACCCTATAGTATAGTTCCTTGCTTAAATAAAGTATGTCTTTTACTCTATCGTTTCTCTGCTAACACCAAAACCTTTTCACACCTTTCCTATTACCACAGTATAAAGTCCAGCTCCTCAGAGGGACCCTTACTGATCAGTTCCCTGCCTGCTTTTCCAGCCATATTTCTGAGCCTTCCCTGGAAAGAGCCCTCTGCTCCAGCGGCCTCACCTCCTCACTGTCTCTGAAGCCACTGCACCTTCCCACCTTTGCCCAGGCTGTGTGCCAGTCCCCGTTAGCATTCCCCTCAGACAGGAGTTATATTCCCCTGTGTAATATGCGGTAAGTCTGTACTGAGTGATGGGGAACAGGACGGACGGACCTGAGCCTAAGGAAAGCCAGAAGATGAAAAACGAATATGGCCAAATGTGACCTAATGAGTAACAAAGTGGGTTAAGGAGGATTTAGTTATTTTGAGAATAATTGAAAGGTGCTGCTTGGTAGGGTTGCCGAGGCTAGTGCTTTTGAAACTACTCTGCAGACAACTATTTAAGGACTCTTGTTAAAATGCAGATTCTGTCTTTAAATGTGGGGTAGGGCTTGAGATTTTTGCATTTTTAACAAGCTCCCAGGTGGTGCCTATGCTTCTGACTCTAGGAAGATTCTTTGAGTATCAAGAATCTAACCAAATGCTTAGGAAATAAACTTTTCCATAGGACTTAGATATGGAAACAGGAAGTCAGTTGGCCTGTCTGTATATCATGAGAACACCCAAGAGTCCTAGACAACAATAAAGACATTTCTTGCATTCTGAATGACTGAACCAGTGTGTGATGATTGAAGTCTTCTTGGTGAAGGAGGGGTTGCTAAAGGGAACTAATGAGTGTGTTAGGCTGAAGCTTAAAGGGAGAAGCACCTTGCCCTGGCTGGTGTGGTTCCCTGGATTGAGCGCTGGCCTGCAAACCAAAGGGTCGCTGGTTCAGTTCCTAATTGAGGCACATGCCTGGGTTGTGGGCCAGGTCCCCAGTGGTGGGGCGTGCAAGAGGCAACCACACATTGATGTTAAGAATAAAAAGAAAAAAATAAGTAAATAAGAGGAAGAAGCACGTTTAAATCGTGAGATGGTGGCAGTGAAAGTGGCCATTGAGAAATGGCCTACCATCTCTCTCTCTCTCTCTCTCTCTCTCTCTCTCTCTCTCTCTCTCTCTCTGTCACACACACACACACACACACGCACGCACGCACGCACACGCGCATGCACTGGTGTAAGCTGGAGTGCAGTACTTTCCACTTGAAGTAGCTGGATTATCTCTTCTCTCCAAGGAGGCACCTCTTCTCATCCACTGGAATGTACAGTTCAGAAATCTAAGTTTTACTTGAGTACAAGTAATGTACTTCACTGCAACAAAATAATAGGAATCATTTCTGTAACGTGTGTCTCCAGACAGAAGAGTGGTTAGGGAAGTATTTTGCTGGTATAATAAACTTGCCTGTTTCAACAGTTTCTCTTTAATTATTAGCCTGGCCCTTGTAGCTTTGACTAATCAATAGCTGGCCTTTTGATGAAACTGGGTGTTATTTCCCTGTGGTTTAACCTCATGCAAATTGTGAACTATCCAGATTGATGATTTTCCATCATCACTAATTTTCCCTCTGCTTTTATCACAGAAGAACTTCTGCTTGGGTGACTGAACTCTGATCTCGTCAGAGAGACATGGCCATGGTAAGTTGCGGGGTGCCTCGCCCTACCTGGTGCCAGCCGCAGACAGGTACAGGATGCTTACTCAGTGACAGATGGTTTACTCAGAGCCTTGTTTGCTCAGCAGGGGGGAGGGAGGAAGAAATGAAAGGCAGTTCCTTTTTTAAAGCATCATTTTGATCTCTTTCATGGGTGGTGAATAACTGGACCCTGAAAGTTCATTCAAAGAGAATCCTTTGAATCCTTCTAACATCCTGCAATACAGAATCAAGTTGTAGTTCATTATAGAAAAGTTAGAAAAAGAAAAAATGAAAATTCTGTCGATTACCACCAGCACACGAGTGCCATCTACATTTTGGTGTAACCCCATCATTACGGATTCATCAAAAAGGGTGCATCTCTCCATGTGGGCTTGTCCTCTGCCCCTCTGCTTTGGGCTGTGATTGGACTCCTTAGAGCTTGGTTATCTGATCTTTGAGATAGGCAGGGAATCTGATCCCTTTGAGAATTCTATGAAGTTCAATGCTGAAATGGAAACTGAGCTTCTTAGCTGCAAACCTAAGGCTGGTCATCTGCTCTTCTCCCACCCAAATAAGGTTTCTGAATAGGCAGGTAATTCTGATCCCTGCTATTCTTGGAGGGAATAATAGAAGCAGAATCTTATACCTGGAGAGAAACTAGAGATCCTGCCAGATATAGATGCCTTCCTTTAAGAAGATAGATGTGTAAACTATCCTGAACAAGTAATATACTCTTAAAATTTTTTTTTGTGTTAGACATTCTAGAACTTTCTTCATCATCCCTGACAGTCAAAGACTTACTCATGTCTGCTGCAAGTCACTTAACGCTTTAATTTACAATTCATTTCTTCTTGATAGAGTCTCCCTGAACATGGAGAACATTTACTCAGAAATGTTTACGGTGCCCTTACTTTTTGCCAGACGCGGTATTTGGCTCTGGGGACTCAAAATTCATGGGATACTCTTCCTGTCCTTAACAAGCTCACAGCTTTCCTGCATGCGATGACTATAATCAAGTGATCCTTTGATGTACTTTCCACTCGAGGAAACTTGCCTCAGTGATCTCACCTTCCCTCCTAGGACCTGTTTTCCCATCATTGACTGTTACTTATGGAACAGATAAAGGAAATTTTTAAAGGAAATGAAGAACACTCAATAGTCACAATATTGTAATTCCCAATTATTTTCCATCATTTTATTTTAGACCCTACTCACATGTATAATGGTTTTTAAATATTGTATTAGTAATAAAAGCATAAATAACAGTTAGGTATGTATTTTTACTCTTCACGATGTTAACATGTTAATACATTTTGTAGCTTATTACAATTTACTCTAGATGGTGAAAGTATGGCTGTTTTAAATTTTTTTTTCTTTTATTTATTGGTTTTAGCAAGAGAGAGAGAGACAGAGACAGAGACATATCGATTTGTTGTTTCACTTATTTATTCACTCATTGGTTGACTCCTGTACACGCCCTCACTAAGAATTGAACCCACAATCTTGGCATATGGGGACGACGGTCTAACCAACTGAGCTACCCAGCTAGTGCTGAAAGTATGGATAATTTAATTTCCTTCTGAAATTAAAAAAATTTGTTTACTGCCTTGACCAGCGTGGCTCAGTTGGTCGGGCATCGTCCCACAAAGCGAAAGGTTGCTGGTTCCACTCCCAGTCCGTGCACGTGCCCGGGCGGGGCGCATATGGCAGGCAGCCAATCCATGTTTCTCTCTCCCATCGATGTTCCTTTCCCTCTTTCTCCCTCCTTCCCTTCCTTTCTAAAAATAAATAAATATATAAAATATTTGTAAAAATGTTCCAAATCTCTACAATGATTAAATGTTCCTAAAAGAAACACATGCTTTAAAGCCTCCTGTACTGAAGTATTCTGTAAAAATTTTATAGAGGTATAATTTACATGTAGTGAAATACAGAGCTTTTAAGGTTACTGGTAGATGAGTTTTGACAAATATGTGTCCTATATAATACATTCTTTTATCAAGATATAACATTTCATCACTCCAGGGAGTTCATTCATGCCCCTTCCAGGTCCCCACTCTGTTCCTCACCCCACACCAGAAATGCAACCACTTTTCTGATTGTTATCACCATAGAGAGTAATTGTTTTACCTGTTCTAGAAGATCCCATCAATGGTAACACAGAGCATGTACTCTTTTTGCCTGGCTTCTATTACTGAGCATTATATTTGTTTGCAATCCATCCGTGTTGCTATAATTATCAGCAGTTTGTTCCTCCATTGCTTTTATTGCTGATTAGTATCCCATTATATTGTATTCCAGTCTTTTTGACTTTTATCATCTTCATTATCATTTTAATAACTGAAGAATATTTCACTGATTGTGATGTAACACCCATTTTAGCTATTCATTTTTTGTCACTCTTCACCACATCCTTCCTGTTCCCTTTGCCTGCTGCCACAAGAAACTTTCCTGAGGTGGAATCCCCTGCCTTCCCAGAACAAATAATGGTACATTATGCCCTGGGATTTAATCAATATGGATAGTTTAGAGGTAACAGGAATAAATTTCCCAAGCTTATCTTTTTCCTGGAAAAAAAAGAGACTAAGAGTGCTAATTGATAAGCTGAACCATGTTTGCAAATTTCTCTTATCAATTCATCTTGTTAGATATTAATTTAAATCCCTTAGTAGTGTCCCTCAGTAATACAGTTTGCTTTAAAGCTGAATGTAGTGTTTGAGTATCATCCAGGTGTTTTCCAACACTGGAGTTCCAAAAGAACCTTGTGAAATGCTCAACTCAAGAAGCTGTTTCATGGTAGGGCCAGGGGCTGAATTAGGTCATGTTGGAATTTTGATAGCAAATCACCATTATGCTTATTATTGCTCATGTGTAGTAGAAGAAAAGAAGTGCCTGTGTTAATTCCCTAGGGTTGCATAACAAAGTACCACAACCTGGGTGACTTAATAGAAATTTGTTTCCTCACAGTTCCAAAGCCCAGAAGTCCAAAATCAAGGATTGGCACAGCCACAATCTCTCTGAAACTTATGGGAGACTCCTTCCTTTTCTTTCTAGCTTCTGGTGGTTTGCTGGTAATCTTTTTAGCTTTTTTTTTTTTTACTTTTATTTTTAAATCATTTTTATTCTATTACAGCTGTCTCAATTTTCCCCCCTTTGCCCTCCAGGTTTGCTGGTGATCTTTAAGTGTCCCTTGGCTTGCAGCTGCCGAACTCCCACCTCTGCCGTAATCGGCATGTGGTGTCCTCTCTGAGTGTCTCTGTCTTCGCATGCTGGCTTCTTATAAGGGCACCAGTCATATTGGATTAAGGAATCAATCTACTCCAATAAGACCTCATCTTAATCCAATCAATTCTATTTACAATGGCCCTATGTCCAAATAAGATCACATTCTGACTTACTGGGGTTAGGACTTCAACATATCTTTTTTTGGGGGGAGGTCGGGGGGTAGGGAGTACAGTTCAACCCATAACAGCACCCAAGGAAGTTAACGTCATGGATTTCTACTTTCTTCTGTCAGGTGTATAAGAATGATACTAAGTGCTGGATGCTGACCATGTCTGGGAGGTGAAATCCTGGTCTTTCAGCAGATGAGGCCCACACTCTCTGGTACCCGAGGCCTTTGGATGGACTTGATGTGGACTAGAGCAAGCCCGAGAGGTGTAGGCCAAGGCGGACTAGCTCAAAGAGCTCAAGTCTGATCAGACTAGAGAACTAACGGCCTTTGGGTATAAAAATTCTTCATGCTTTTAGATGGTCCATATTCCATCGTTGGATCAAATTTAATCATTAGAAAGCCTTAGATCTATCCTACATGGTTTTTGCCATCTTGTACAAATACTCTATTCTGGATCCTGCTTTTAACATTATCCCATAGGCTTGCCTTAGGGATTTTAACAGAAATACACACACACATACACGAATATCACTATTACTGTTTATTGTGGAAATGTTGTTGAAGTTATATTTGATGATGATGATGATGATGATGATAGCCACTGAGTGTTTTCGAGTTTACTCTTTGCTGGGTTCTGTGCTCAGTACTTTGCTATATTATCCTGCTTCATTATTACAACAACCCTCTGTGTTGATATCATTATTCTTAATATACAAGTGAGAAAAATTAAACTTCCCCTAGGCCATACAGCTAAAAAAAGTTGAAGCCAAGATTCAAACTCTGGTCTATCCTACTCCAATTTCTGTGTTTCTTCCTGCTAAGCTTTACTACTTCTCGCTATAGTCTATAAAAAAGTAAAATAGCCTTGGCTGGTGTGGCTTAGTGGATTGAGCACCAGCCTGTGAACTGAAAAGTCACCAGTTCAATTCCCAGTCAGGGTTCCCGGTCAACATGCCTGGGTTGCAGACCGGGTCCCTGGCTGGGGGCGTGCGAGAGGCAACCAACTGATGTTTCTCTCGCACATCGGTGTTTCTCTCCCTTTCTTGCTCCCTCCCTTCCCCTCTCTCTGAAAATAAATAAATAAAATATTTCAAAAAAAAAGGTAAAGTAGAATACATTACCATCATCAGACCTAAAAATGGTAACACTGATTTTTTAATGTCATCAATATCATCGGTTTTCAAATTTTCAATTGTCTCATAAGCGTCATTTTTTTTTACTATTTGATTCAAGATCCAAATAAGGTTCACCTATTATGATTATTGATACACCTTTTTAGTCTCTTTTTAGCTGTAGTTCCTCTCCATCTCTCTTTTTTCTAATTCTTCTTGCAATTTATTTGTCTACAACCCTGTGGGGTGCGTGTTAGCATTTTCCTCTCTTCAATTCACTGTAAGTCGATATTTGGCTCCAGATGCTTGATAGGATTCTGGTTTGATTTCCACCCCCATCTTCTGTGTGTGTTGGTGGGGGGCAAGGACAAGGTTACTGCATAGGTTGTTGTGTAACTTATTTTACCTTCTTCCTCTTTGCCCAGCAGCTTGAGCCACACTGGCCCCTGTCCTGCTGCTCCCATGAAAGCTAGTTCCAGCCTCAGGGCCTTTGCCTTAGCTGCTTCCTCTGCCTGTGGCACTCTCCCCCACTGATCTTTGCATGGTCAGCTGCTTCATGTCATTCGGAGCTCAGCCTAAATGTCACTCCACAGAGCAGCTCCTCCAGGACCCCTCTGTCTACTCTGGAGCACTTCTCGCCACCAGACACTAGGCGGAATATTTATTTGTTGACTTGTTTACTATCTGCCTTTCTGTCCCTCCCTCCTCCCTCCACCAAACTAGACTGTCAGCTCCACGGAAGCAAGAGCTTCATCTCTCATGGTCCCTACTGTATTCCTAACACCTAGATAGTGTCTGGCCCACAGTAGGTGCTCAGTAAATTTTGCTGAATGAGATGCCTCCGTGTTGGTAAGATGCTGCCTCTTGGTCACCTCTTTCTCTATCTTTAGGAAACCAAAGGAGGCACCATCAAAGCTGCTTCAGTATTCAATGCCACTGAAGATGCCCAGACCCTGAGGAAGGCCATGAAAGGGTTTGGTAAGTGCCCTGCTCCCTTGTCTGTTATGCATCACAGTGTCACACAGAGAGTGCGGTGTCCACTAGCCATTTGTGAATAGGCCTCACTCTAAGAAAACGCAATGGGAACAAGTTGGCTTTCCAGGAAAAATTAGAAGGGCCTTAATTACTCATTTTACTACAGAACTTTTAACGTAATGTTCTCATTCTCTATTTTCCCAATTATTTCAACCTGTTTTGTATTACCAGATTTTGAAATCTATATATGAATATTTAGAAATGTGTTTGTTTTCCAGTTAGTGCTAGATGTGTATAGTGCCATTAAGGTTTACACAGCACTTTCACAAATATTGCCTCAGTTGTTATATACAGTGACCCTGTGACCTAGTGGAAGCAGCTATTGCTACTGTTATTTTCAGCCCATTGTACAAATGGGAAACTGAGACCCAGAGAAGGGAAGTAACACAATAAGTCACATAGTAAGTAGAATGGAGCCATGAGTCACACTCAGCAGAGCCCAGTGCCAAGCTCAGGCTTGCCACTCCAGTCCACATTCTTTCCCTTGAGTCCCTCTGCCTGTCGCTGTGATAGGCACAGCTGCACAGTACTAGTGTGCAGCGCGTGGGGATTCATGGGAGAAGGCTGTATGTACACAACCAGAAGGGCGTATCATCCAGTGAACTACCTTCCATTTAGCTCAACCAGGGCACAGGCTTCCTGCAGCTGAGCACATTCATGCAGGGTGCACGGCAGGCTACCTTGGCTTAGGTCCTTGCCTGAGGGGACCTTTGGCCAGAGAAGTGCTCCCCGGTTGTAGATGCTATATAGAATCTCCTTGAGGTTTTGATTAAAATCTTGACCATGAGGCCTTAGTTCTCAGTTTTTCTATCTAAGAAGTGTTCATATTACTTAGCCCCAATGCTCCTAACTGCGACAGCAACAATAACAATAATAGTGAACATTTATTAAGCTCTACTACGTGTCGGACACAATGTGTTCCATGGATTATCTGTTTTAATCCTGATAGCCATTTTACTGATGAGAAAGTTGAGATTTAGGGAAATTTGCTAACTTGCCCAAGGTCTTAGAACTAGTCAGTGTTAGAGTCAGGATTCTAGGCAATTCCAGGTAGTCTGACCTCAGAGCTGGAGTTTGAGCCACTGTGCTCTCGTGCTGCCCAGCTCTGAACAGGACATTGTTCTAGATCTATGTATTTATCGCCTCATTTTTCCTTTTTCATAAATAAAATGGAAAAGGTACTTGGCCCACTTTTTATTTTCAGGTTAATCTGATTCTTTGGTATATGCCAAGAACAGCATAATTCAGAACGTGGACCACATGACATTCAGAATTCTCAAAATCAGCCGGTGCTTTTCAGTGCCTGCTGTGTGGAGGCAAACACAAGGTAGATGGTTGGAGAAGACAAGGGTTGTAAAACTTAATCCTTGTGGTCAACTAGTCCATGGATGCTAGGTGGCTAAGGCAAATAGAGACCAGTTCATAATATGAGAGATACAGAAGGGGCACAAATAAGATCCGATTAGGATTCAGAGAGGAAAGCTGAACCACCACATTGTACTTGGAGGCTTCAAGAAAAACTTCCTGAAGAATGTCGAATTTAAGGTGGGCCTTGGGAAATAAGTTGAGTTTTAATACACAGAGCTAAGAGAGAATGTGTGTCAGCTGAAGGGAATAATAGCAGAGACATGGGATGTGTTTGGATCATCCCGTTTTCCAGTTTAGCTGAGGCCTAGGGGAGTCATGGTAAATACATGGAAAGGGGGCTTGTAGCAGGAGGTGCTTGCAAAGCAGGAGTTGGCTGGTTGGGAACTTTCTGGAAGGCCAGCTATAGAATCACAGACACGGAGGGTAGGATGGCCCAAAGGCATTGGCCAGGAAACAACCAATGCCAGAACCATGATGCTAAATGGAGGGGGTTAGTGAGACATAAACCAATAGACTGGTAGTGAAGTAGGTCAAGAGAATGGAGTACAGTACAGCTGGGTCAAGTACAATAATTCAAGAGCTTTGTCTGTGGATTTGGCTGTCTGATATCCTTTTATATGGATCTTTATTTACAGTACTGAATGCAATGTTATAGAGAGTCTCAAATGTCAGACTGCAGTGCCTATAATAAAGCCAGCAAACAGTGGAGAGCCTTTGTGTATTCCTGGGCAGGGGAGGGACACTGTGAGGTTTTCTTTATAGGAAATTAATCTGGCCAAACTTTAGAAAAATCTGTTAGTAAGAATACTAGTTAGCAGAATTTTGCAGTTGTTTAAGAAAAAACCCTGAGCCCTGGCTGGTGTGGTTCAGTGGACTGAGTGCCAGCTGTGAATCAAAGGGTAGCTGGTTTGATTCCCAGCCAGGGCACGTGCCTGGATTGCAGGCCAGGTCCCCACTAGGGGATGTATGAGAGGCACCCACACATTGATGTTTCTCTCTCTCTTTTTCTCCCTCCATTCCCCTCTCTAAAAATAAATAAATGAAATCTTTTTTAGAGTGAATTTTCTAAAAAAAAAAGAAAAAGAAAAAACTCTGAAATCCTGAATGGTAGTGGTAGTGGTAGTGGTAGGAATTCAAAAGAGGGAACAGATGCAAAAAAGATAGCATGGCTAGAGTTTGCATGATTTAGCAGGAAATTTGAATGTGGAGGAAGAAAGAGGGTAGAAAATCAAGCTATTTCGAGAGTTTGAACTTGACTGACTATGAAAAGGGTTGTGTCTCTCACAGCAAATAGGGTAAGCAAAAGGCAATGAACCCTCTCTCCCCAGCTGAGATTTCTGAAGGAGAAAAGAATGGCTGTATCTATTACCCTCCTTAAAAAAGAGAGAGAACAGAAAAGTGGGTGCCGACAGTATGTAAACAAAGTTCTGTGGCTTCTTCCCTACACCTCACATTTTTCTGGATTTCTGATCTTTCAAAGAATAACCCTGGAGAATCTATATTGTTTAATTTCTCCCTGAAATGTTTCAGTAGAATTTCTTCTGTAATCCATCACAAATCCCCACACAGCACAATAAGGAAGCAGAAAACTCACAAAATGTATACGAACATCCACCTGTTAACAAAGACGAGGGACCAATTTGAGAAATCAAAATAAATTACCCTGTAAAAAAGCTGCTGCTGCCAAAACAAATGGGCAAACACAGCTTAGGACACTTCTAATTTGTAATTCATATTATAGTTTTGGTATTATATTGCATCATGGAAATTTATGGGCAATCATTAAAAAAAGGAGCCATCTGAGATCAGGAAAGACAGCTTGGAAATGAAAAACACAATTACCAATGTTAAAACACAGTAGATACAGTGAGCAGCCAATTTAGACTCTGCAAAGTGCCAAATCAGTAAATTAAAAGGCAAATTTGAATTGCTTTACAACTCAGAGAAAATTATAAAGAGGTTAAAAACAAGAAGAGAAAGAGTTAGAACATGAAAACAGACACACGAGATCCAAAAAACAAGATAAGAATTTCCAGAGGAAGGGGAAAAGCATGCTCCCAGTCAATGCTTATTGACTAGTAAGTGCTAGGCATTGTGCCAAGTCAGCGATTTCCAACCAGTGTGATCTCATGGCACACAGAAACTAATTACTAAAATTCTGTGACACACCAAACATATATATTACATTTTTTGTCTATCTGACAAAAACAGATATAATTTTTATTGATTTACAAACAAAATAATAGCAATCACCTACCCTTTTTGCTGTAAAGTGACTTTTTAAAAAATCAGGCGTATGTAAGGATTTCTGGTACCAAGAATTAACCAGACTCAACCTTATTCAGCGTGACCAATAAGATACAGCTGTATTAAATGACCTATGTATTCATGGTTCAAGACAGGGCATCCACACCCAACAGATATTGTTGTATTGGCTGTTGTCATTTTTTGTTTGACGATCTAAGGGAAAAAAGGTCAGTGCCCCTGACTAAATAAATAGTCAGGTATTGCATGTTTTAAAAATCCTTGCAGCACACTGGTGGAAAATCACTGTGCTAAGTGATTCACTTAATTGTTCTCTTTAACACTTGGAGCAGCCTTATGATCACTCACATTTATAGATAAGGAAGAAACTAATGCTCAGAGAAGTTAACTATTTTGTTTGGTGGTATATAGCTAATTAAAGGAGAGGCTGAGACTCAAACCTAGTGTCTGTTTCCCCCCAAAATGGATAAATCCTCTGAGCAAACCTCTTCTTTGCTTAGAAAGCTCGCTGCATGTGTTTGGGTGACTTCAGTTTCCACAGAGGAACCCATTTTCTCACTCCTCTCTCAAATCATACTCACTCACTGCCTTTACTACATTGCCAGGCACCGATGAAGACGCCATTATCAATGTCCTCGCCTACCGCAACACGGCCCAGCGCCAGGAAATCAGGACGGCCTACAAAACCACCATCGGCAGGGTAGGTCAGTCTCTCTGATCTAGATTCAGGATGTGGCCCTGTGTTTTTGAAAGAGGAATGCTTTGCCTTGTTTGAAGATACTCTTGAAATAAAATGGTTTCAACATCTTCCTCACTTGTCCTTAACAAGAAGTGATTTCAGGGATCTCTGGATTCACAGAGCTCAGGGCCCAGCTTGGTCTGTCCCACCCAAGTCCTCTCAGGGACCTGGCTGTTGAATGGACTCAACCAACACCCTCTGAGCACCGGGCAGGGCTGAGCTTCCAGTGTTGCTTCCTTAACCCTGATTAGGCTTCTTTTAGGCAACTGTGGGTGAAGACCCTCCACACTGACTAAAATATTTAAATCCAATTTGTTTTAAATAGGCTCTCCTAGGATTAAGGGTCTATTAAACCCATTTGTAGCATATATGCATTCCTTTGATGATTCCCAATTGGGGCTTATCTGTGTGTGTACTTGTCTGTGTGTAAATTATTAATGTATGCAGTCAGAAGTTGTCCACTCACCACGGTTTCCCCTTCTGGTTTGAATCCCACACCCCTCAGGGGCCCTCCCTCAGTCTCCATTTTCAATGACTCACTTACCTGAGTCATTACACCCTATCTCCCCATATCACTGAGCACCTATCTGTGTGATTAGCAAGAATCTTTTTATTGAGGAAACACCAAGGAGTTCTCCATGTCTCAGAATCCAGGACCTCTGATAAGTAGTTCTTTCTTGAGATAATTTACAGTCAGACTGTGGCTACTACTCAAAGACAGTCATTAAACTGCTGGGTGGGACAGGGATAGGGCTGGCTCAGCCGTCCAGGGCACTGCATGCAAACCTTGCTGACCACCCCGTAGGGAATGGGATTACCCATAGCCCAGACTATCCTCTGACCATGTGAACTCTTCCCCATTCCCAAAGACATTTAATGAGCACAAGTAGGCATGAATGTGCACGTGACATGGGAACTAGAGACCTAAAGCATGTTGCCACACACGTTCAGGACTGATTATTCCAAACTTCAGGACTAAGTCAATCCAATGGCAGTTTGTTAAAATGACCAATGTTAATGGATTAAGCACTAATTCATTCATTCATTCATTTGATGTGTGGATGTAGCATAAAAATATTCACAATAGATTGAAATACTGTGTTATAGAATCCGGTTTGTCGGGGTCAGAGATCTGCACGTGAATAGCAACTTCACTCCCTATTTGTTGGTTGCTCTTAAGCTGGTTATTAAACTCCCTGACCTAGAAATGTGAATAAATGTCTTTAGAATTCATTAGTTTGTCCAAATAATTACATTTTTTTTTTAGGAATTGAGCCTTAAGAAATAATTATGAATGACGAAAGAGATACAACTAAATGCCTGTGCATACAACACTAGAAAGGAAAAACAGGAAACAGGTTAAAGAAATTGTATTGCTTCTACATATGGAAATTTCTGCAGCTATTAAAAATGTTATAGGTGAAGACTCAGACACAGAGAACAGAATGACAGTTGACAGGGGTGGGGATTGGGGGACTGGGTAGAAAAGGTGAAGGGATTAAGTACAAATTGGTAGTTACAGAACAGTCACAGAGATGTAATTACAGCTTAGGGAATATAGTCAATAATATCCTAATAATTATGAATGGGGTCAGGTGAGTACTTGAAATATCAAGGGGACTACTCTGTTAAGTGCATGATTGTCTAACCACTATGCTGTGTATCTGAAACCAATACAGAATGATATTGAATGTAAACTATAATTGAAAAAATGTTGTAAGTGAATATTGACTTGGAAATATATTCAGAATATATTGTTTAAGTGTGCAAATACATTTAAGTCAATATCTATAAACTTTTTGATCACTTTTTGAGCCTTTATAGTCTTAAATTATTAAGGATTTTTTTTTGTTTTGTGGATTATATTTATTGATATTTAATAAATATTAGAAATTAAAAGTTAGGGCATTTTAAAATATGTATTTGACCTGTTGCTCAGCTAGCTCAGTCGGTAGAGCATGAGACTCTTAAAATATGTATTTGTTAATTTATTAATAACAATGCCATCACATGTTAATATAAATAACATTCTTATGAAAAATAGCTACAAATTTCAAAAAAATGTTAGTGAGAAGATTGGCATTGCTTTATATTTTTCAGATTTCTGTGTTGTCTGGCTTGGCAACTGACTTCTCTGTCTACTTTGTCATTGTTTGCTACATGTGGTTTTGTTGAAGTATATGAAGAAAACTTGGTCTTGTACAGATATGTAGTTGGAAAAGGGAGGATTATTTTAGTAGCCTTTTAATGTAATTATAGGTTTGTAGATATATGAAATATTCTTTGGAAAACTTAACTGTATGATTATGAGAGAATGACAATGAAGAGGTGAATAATGTCTTAGCATTATAATAAAGATAGTTTTGACCGTGCAGGTCCCCTGAAAGGGTCACAGAGACACCAAGGGCCACACTTTGAGAGTGGCTGGTTTAAGTTACTGTAGCAGTCAGTCAAGCAAGTGCCTTTCTTGCATTGCAGGACCTGATAGATGACTTGAAGTCAGAACTGAGTGGCAACTTTGAGCGTGCGATTGTGGGAATGATGACGCCCACCGTGCTGTACGACGTGGAGGAGCTGCGCAGGGCCATGAAGGTCTGTGCGTTTCTCCGCTCATATCCTCTCTGCTGCCAATGCAGACACTGACCAGCTTTGTCAAGAAACCATGACAAAGGCCCTCTGAGAGTGGGAAGGATGAGGGATAGAAGAAAGATTTTCCTTCATTGATGACAACTTTAAAACATGGCATTACATTATAGCATTAGTGATTTGCAAGTTTTTTTCCAAAAAGTTACTGAATCATTCTTTCTTCCCTGTGGCTCCGTAGGGAGTGATTACGGTGCTTCTCTTGCAGTTTCAAGAAATTTTCTTGCCATGTCAGCTACTTTTGAGATATGAAACTTTACAACTGACACCTTAGAGGCCACTGGGTCTGCTGTAGGCTCAGAAGTGGAAAAAAAAAAGGTTCTCTGCCTTCCTAGATATCAGATCCACTACTCTCCTCAATCATGTCAATAAATACCCAGCCTTATGGATAGTTTGGTGGGACTAGGCTCTTGAAAAACAATGATGTAACAGCCTTTACCAGAAGATTCTGCCCTTCAAGGAAAAGTACAGGGGAGGTCAAGGGAAGAATAAGCACTCAGGGGGCAGAAACTGTGCCTAGCCTGGCACAATAATCAACACTTAAAAACAGCCCATAAATGTTTGTTATTAATAATAATGATTACAGTAAATACACTGGAATTTGGGACAATTGAAAATAAGCCAACCTGGTAGCTAGAACCCTGTGGGTTGTCTTGATTCTTTGCAGATTTCTGGTTATATTCCTTCTCTGTCTAAGACTCAACTTTGTGAACTGACTCACCAAGGCCTCTCCTCTGCATTTCCCGATTAGGGAGCAGGCACAGATGAAGGCTGCTTGATTGAGATCCTGGCCTCCCGGACGCCCGAGGAGATTCGGCGCATAAACCAGACCTACCAGCTGCGTATGTAGCATTCTGAAGGGGCCTTGGCTGAGGTTTCATTGTGATCTGAGAACTAGACTAGCAGCAGAATGTTACCCACTGATCAGACTTCTTCATAGAGAGAAACACTGACTGAGGGATCCTCAGGTCTGAGCTATGCTTTTAGGCAGATCCCTGTTCAGGCAAATGATTGTCTGTTGGTTTCTCAAGACTCCTCAAGTGAACATGCTACTCTACCTGGGTTTCCCAGTGACTAAGGTACCTCATACCTGTTATTAACCTGAAAGCTGGAAAGTTGGTCCTTATTATCAGAGAATTGAAGGCGCTTGTTCAAAAATGGTGGCACCAGCGAATCTTAGCCTTCCAGGGAATGGCCCAGCGGCGTCATCTCACCCAACTTTCTGCCTTCATTCAGACTGGAGTGTATCATGTCCTCCAGCTATCTCAGAACGATAGCTATTATTCCCCTCTTGAAAATCTCCGGAGGCTGATACATATGAAGAGACTTTAAAAGATGCATGCTTTTTTTTTTTTTTTTTTGTCCTAGGAATATAATAAAAAATTTATAAAGGTTTCAATCTCACAGTGTTTATTCAGTATTTATTATATTAGCTAAAAATGTCCAACAGTTTAGCATATTAGCTAAACAAAATATGGTACACCTTTGCAGCAGACTATTATGTAGGCATCAAATGTATATTGAAGGATATTATTAAATTACAGTAAATAGTATGATGTATGGATAAGTGAAAAAGACAAATCATAAAATAGTATGCGATGATTTCATTGTTTTAAAGAAAGAAAAATAATATGGGTATGTGGGGCAAAATTAGGAAGGGTATTCACCAAAATATCCTCAATAAGTATTGTATCTGGGTGATTAGATTATGGTGAGTTGTTTTATTTTTAATTCCCCCACTCCACCTCTGCATTTTACTTATTTTTTCCTACATTTTCTGTAGTAAACATGTATTACTTTGGTAGAAAGAAAACAAAAAAAGATAATAGTAGTTTGGTAAGTGTTTAGAGAAGTCTATTCTAAATCTTGGGATTTGGGCTCTGGCACCGATCCCCATATCTGCTGAATGCGGGTTTTCTGCCCCGAGAAGCACATCTAGAGGGCTGTGAAGGGTTGGAGCTTCTCTTGGGGAAGCCCTCAGGTGAAGGACATGGCAGAAAAAGCACATGCTAGAATTTGGGCTTGACAGCCCCCAGTTTGTTGCAAAACACACTTCTAAAACTCCAGTGTATTCGCTTTCCAATGGTTACTGTCCTCTGCGTCACTGAAAACTACGTTTAGGACAGACTCCTAACAGTAGGAACAGTAAGGCTTACATCCCCAGCCTTCTCAGCCTCCCATTTCAAGCAACCAGAACATCTTGTTTTCACTATGATGACAAGATAGACTTATCTTGACCATTTTAAAAGAGTTTTCTTCGAAAAACCTCACAAGGATCTGCTTCATTAAACAGGCTGGTCCTGGAGGTGACAGAAAGCGCTGGAGTGTGACACAGTGTTGAGCAGGACTCTTTATCCTGATATGGCTAATTATACTCTCTTGCCAGAATACGGGCGGAGCCTTGAAGATGACATTCGCTCTGACACATCCTTCATGTTCCAGAGGGTCCTGGTGTCTCTGTCTGCTGTGAGTGGCGCCCTCTGCTGGCTGCTTCTGTTTGGGATTTGGGTTTATTGACATGCTTACTCTCTACCCCCTTTTCTGGGCTTTCTTTTCCTTTTAACTTCCTAAATGTTCCCCAGGCGTTTTCTTGAGCCTTGCTGATGTTTTCTCTTCTCTTTAGAAACTCTGGTTAGTCGTGTACACCATTTGTGCTAATTTATATATACAAGTACCTAATGTCTGCCCAGTCTCCTTATTACTTAGTGCATTGAGAGTTATGAGGATGATTAAGAGGAAGTTCCCAGGCTTTGGGGGTTTATATATCATCATAAGGAACTATATCAGGTACACAGTTGCTATAATAAAGGCTTGAAACATAAGAACCTAAGGAGAGACACAGAGTAAAAGGACGGTTCAAGGAGAATTTTGGTTGCAGGAACCAAAAAAAGGCTTCATGGCAGAGATTCAGGACTTGGAGGCTGCTAGAATTTCAAGAAGCAGAGGTGTGGGTGGGCACATTTCCAGGCAGGAAGAAGGCAAGAAGGAGGCAAGAAGGTGAGAAACAAGGAGTGTGATCTGGGATCAAGGGGCTAAGCAGCCAGGCCGGTTATTATAGAAGCGACGTGGAAGGATGGGCAGGGATTCTACGTTGGGAGGAGTTTACACTTTCTTTGGAGAACAGTAGGGAGCCACTGAAAGTTTGGGAGCAGTAGAATCATGTGATTAGAACCACATTTTTAGAAGAAGAACATAATAGTCATGTGTAAGATGAACTGTAATAGCAAGGAACTAGAGACTGGGAGACCAAATAGAAAGTTGCCTCCTTATCCTATAGAGAAATAAAATGGGACGGGGCTAGTGTGGGGTCAGGGGTGCAAGAAGGGAGAAGATGGTTACACAAGATATTTCACATAACTTTCCAACTATGTCTTTATCCCTGACCTCCTTCCTCAGTGTGAGACTCATTTCTCGCTGCTTTTTAGATGTTTACTTGTGTATACTCTGCCGTCACCTCAAAAGAGTCCTCCTTAACCAAACCTGAACTCCAAATCAGCTCTTCCTGACTTGTCTTTTTCTGTTAATGTTGTTGCTGTTCAAAGCAAAACCCTGTAAATCATCTCCCACCTTGCTCTGCCTCTGATATTTACTTAATAATGCAGCCAGCTTTTCTTACTTCTTACCCATTTTTCCTCCTGGACCTACCGTTTCGCTGTACCATGCCTAGACCATAGAATATTGAAACAGCACAGCAATAAAAATAATCCAGCAAACCAGAGGAAAGTAGCCTGTTTTGCTGCTGTTCAGATTCCACCATGATATCAACCCTACCCTCCCCGTGAACTGGTGATGGTGAGGGGTGGGGGTGTTGTCATGGGTCCTTAAGCCCCATTGCTGGTCCCAGACACTCTTGATTCTCCTCTGTTCCCAGCTCCTGTTTGGCAGAATTTATCAATGTTGACTTGCTGGTTCCAAAGGCATGAATCAGCTGGAAAGGGGCAGGACAGGGGGCAGGCAGGGAAGGGGAGAAGAAGTCAACAAGCAGCGTTCATTCCCCTTCCCTTTCTAATGTTGCAGGGATGGTGCAGCAGGGGCTCTCCCCTGGTAATGTTCTCTAGGCTCTATTCAGAGCCATGGGAAAAATGCAGGCACACTCAAAGGACAGCTGTCCTCTGTCACTAGGCTGGAAGTGTGACCCCTTGTGGCATTCTGTCTTAGGATGTCGTTGCGTTCCCAGGCTTTCTGTGTACCCAGATCTTCATGCCTACTCTCTCATTCTCTTTGGTTTGTTTTTCTCATCCTCAGGGTGGCAGGGATGAAAGCAATTACCTGGATGATGCTCTCGTGAGACAGGATGCTCAGGTGAGCAGAACTGCAGCTGCTTTCTTCTCTTTTGCCAGTAAGACAGTCCTTAGTTGGTGGACCCCCACTTATATTTCAGTGTAGCTTGGTCTGTCTGGGATATGTTATGAAGAAGATCCTCACAGATGACCTTTAACAGCAGAAGTTTCTTTCAGAAGTACCCAGGGCTTGGGGATAGTATGAGGCATCATTATATAAGCACCCCTGGATTCTAGATTTCTCGACATTGGGACCATGGTGTTGTCACCCCAAAAAACCGTGGAGTGTTTTCTGAATCTCTTGGAGGTGAAGAGAGCTGCCTTTGTTTTGTTTAACTTGCATTTTTACTTCCCCAAAGAGAACAAAGAGGACCTGTGTGAAACAGCTTGGCTCAGTGTGTACCCTGTTGAGTAAAATTAATACCAAACCCGAAGAGGCAGGTGCTTCCTTGGTACCCAGTCCACTCATGACTGCTGTGGCACCACCTCCTGGTTATTCACTGTGGCCAGATAACACTGATAATAATAGCTAATAAAAAGTGGGCCTTTTACCAGGTACCAAACACCGTTCTAGCTCTTGATATGAAGTATCCTTGTAGTAACCCTATAAAGTAGTATTGTTATCGCCATTTTGTGTACAAGGAAACTGAGGCTCGGAAAAGTCAAATTCATTGCTCAAGTTGGTACAAATAATAAATGGCAGAACTGGGATTTGAACCTAGGCAATTTGGACCTAGACCTTGTACTCTTAACCCATATACAACCATTCAGTATGCGGAGGTATGAACCACTATGGATTACGCAGGAAGGAACCTGTTGCTTTCACTAGAAGAGAGAGGGGTATGTCATAAGAGTTCTGAGGACATGCCTGGGTTGCAGGCCAGGTCCTCTGTTAGGAGCATGTGAGAGACAACCAGTGATGTTTCTCTGGATACATCAATGTTGCTGTCCCTCTCTTTCTTCCTCCCTTCCCCTCTCTCTAAAAATAAATAAATAAGTAAGTATAATCTTTTTAAAATATCCCCTTCAGCCCTTTTGCTAGATGGCACAGATTTGAATCCCTTCTCGGGGGAAAAGCCAGGAAATACAAAAATAGGGAAAACTCTGCATCCACGCTGGAAACTATGGAGGAGGGCCATTCAAATGAAGGAGCACCTAAAAAATCAGCATTCCAGGAGAACCAAAGCTGCCTGACCTGTTATCACCTAGCCTCAAATCAGTGTTGCTTCCACCATACTTTCGTTGATTGAAGTAGACAAGGCCTGCTGAGATTCAAATTTGAAAAACACTGCATTAGGTGAACACTTCATGCCCTCCCAGCTTTAAAATTTCATGATTCTGTGAATTGATACTGAAGCAGTACGGGAATTAAAGAAGTGAAGAAACAGAGAGGCAAGCCCAATGAGTGACAAAATGTGTAACTTGAAGGGCATTTTGAGAAATTTAACAAGCTAGCTGCTGATTGTAAATGAATAATAGGGTTTTAAAACTTTTTTAAAAGTAAAATACAGATAACATAGCCCTGGCTGGGTGGCTCAGCTGATTGGAGCATTGTTCTGTGCATCAAAATGGTGCAGGTTTGATTCCTGGTCAGGGCACTTACCTAGGTTACAGGTCTGATCCCCATTGGGGCGCATATGGGAGTCAACTGATTGATGTTTCTCTCTCACATCAACGTTTCTCCCTAAAATCAATAAGCATATCCTTGAGTGAGGATTAAAAAAATAGATGTAACAAAATTTATCATCTTAACCATTTTTAAGTGTACAGTTCAGTAGTGTTAACTATATGCATGCTGTGCAAACAATGTCCAGAACTTTTCATTTTGCAAAACTGAAACTCTACCCGTTAAACAACTCCTCATTTTCCTCACTCCCCAGCCAAATACTTTGTGTTTCTATGTGTGACTTCTACTCTAGACACTTTGTGTAAGTGAAATCATAATATTTCTCTTTTTGTGACTGGCTTATTTCACTCAGCCTAATGTCCTCATGGTTCATCCATGTTGTGGCACATGTGAGAATTTCTCTTCTTTTTAAGGCTACATAGTATTCTGTTGTATGTACGTAGCACATCTTGTTTCTTCATTCATATGTTGATAGACATTTGGGTTGCTTCCATCTTTTGGCTGTTGTGAGTATGCTGCTGTGAACATGAACATACAAATATCTTGTTAAGATTCTGCTTTGAATTCTTTTGGATATACATCCAGAAATCATATTGCTGGTAATTCTTTTTTAAATTTTTTGAAGAACAGCCATAATGTTTTCTATAGAGGCTACATCATTTTACATTCCCACCAACAATGCACAAGGATTCCAGTTTCTCCACAACCTGGTCAATACTTGTTATTTATTTTTAAATAGCAGCCTCCCTAATGGGTGTGAGGTGATATGAACAGTAGTTTTGAGCTATCAATAGTATAGTTAGACTGACAAGAATCAATTTCTTATACTCCTACCTGGTTGGAATGTAAGCAATTACTGATGGACCTCAGCTCCACTATGAGAACTTTGTAGCCCCAAACAAATCACAGCTCATTTCACTTTTTTAAAAAAGATTTATTTATTTTTAAAGAGGAAAAGGGAGGGAAAAAGAGAGGAAGAGAAACATCAATGTGTGGTTACCTCTCATTTGCCCCCAACTGGGAACCTGGCCTGCAACCCAGGCATGTGCCCTGACTGGGAATTGAACCAGTGACCCTTTGGTTAACAGGCCAACACTCAGTCCACTGAGCCACACCAGCCAGGGCACACAGCTCATTTTAGAGCAGTATTATACAATAGAACTTTCTGCAATGTGCAAAATGTTCTACACCTGCACTGTCTTTTATGGGTAGCCTCTCGCCACATGTGGTCACTGAGCACTTGGAATGTAGCTAGGATACTAAGGAGCTGAATTTTATTTTTTATTTAATTTTAATTAATTAAAATTTAAATAGCCACATGTGGTTAGTGGCTACTGTATGGGATAGCCCAAATCTAGGGCATTTCTTTTACCTCTTAAGGTAGAACAATGTAGTCTGCATGTAGGAAGCCGCTGGTGTTTGCCCTGACTCAGATTTTATAGGGTCTCACTAGGTGTATACCTAAGGAAAAACCCTGAGTCATTATCACTCACTGCCAATACCACTTCCACCCCCAGCACTAGCAAAATAAAATTAAGCCAGTTTGGCTCTTTAAAGTTCTGGAAATATGTGGACATGTTCTGGCACCTTCTCTGTGGTGTTTTAAACTTGTGCTTTGTTTGGCTTCAGGACCTGTATGAGGCTGGAGAGAAGAGATGGGGGACAGATGAGGTGAAATTCCTAACTGTTCTGTGTTCCCGGAATCGAAACCACTTGTTGCATGGTAAGGCACTTGGGTCATCTTCCAAAGGAACTGTTGGAAGATGGTGAAAACTGTATTGCTCATAATTAATTAATAACCTTTCCCCTTTTTACTTCGTACAAAAACTGATTGTCCTGAACTGTCTTAGATGTTTCACCTTGGAAATGTATGAGTGCAATGATGTGCATGAGGGCCAATTCCTGAAAGATTAATTATGAATAGTTAGCAGACATATTCCCAGAAGTGTGGCATTCCTGATTAGAGGAAACTGACCTTTATAGTCAATCCATTTCCTAAAGTAGCTCTATTTAAATTGAGTTACATAAAAAACAATCTTCAGTACATCAGCAAGCAAGAAAATAGAAATGTTGGTTGACATTTATTCCTATTTAACATCCAAGTTGTAAAACTAATAGAAATGATCTCTTTAGGGGGTATGTTGCATCAGATGAATAGTGGATAATTTAAATTTTATTTCCTATGTGGAATGTTTCTAATTTGCTTCTGATAATGCTAGTCCATATAATGTGCTTTTAACTTCTTTGGGAAAAATATACCAAACAATTGCAGAATATTTGTTGTCAAGTTTATTTTCTTCTTGTAAGCAGCAATAAGAGTTTAATAAGATATTTCATTTTTTTTATAAGCTCTTTAGGTCTTCATACTATGTCATAATTGTATAAATCCACCACACCCTTATAATCACAGTTTACAAAACTTGTGGGAAATTTGAGAATGAGTTTGCTAAATTGAAAACAGAGTAATTGAAAAATTACAACCCATTGGGAAGTTGCAATTATTTCAAATATTCCACAGTGGGAAGAAACAGGTGATTACTCCTGTTAATAAATGTCATGCGCTATATACCACCAAATGCATAGGTTTCTGACTTCCTATTTCTTTTTCTTTCCTTGCCTGATTACTAATAACACAAATCTCCCCCTGGTGGTATTTTCTAAGAACTACATGTCCCCGTAAATCAATTTCATGCAAATACATTTGTAACCAAGTTCACTTCCAGGCACAAGTCAATAAATAGTTGAGTAGTTAAAAAATAATCTGCTCATAAACCACTGGAAGAAAAATCTTTTTAGCACTACTTGGATAAAGAAAACTTTGTAAGTTTCTTACCAAACAACAAAAATAGAATTCATAACTAAGGTTTTGTTCCCTCTCTTTCTGGTATCGTGCTAAGCATATTATTAGCATTGTTTGTTGCAGCATCCCAGTGGAGCCGCCATCATTATCCCTGTTTTGCAATGAAAAAGACTGAGGCTTAGAAAATAGTTCAATTAGGTGTTTGTATTCCAAGCAATATACACTGACTCCAACTTGTTTGTTTGTTTGTTTTTTTAATAAAAAGGGAAATAATATAGAACGGGACAGGAACGAAAATGGAAATATTGGTGGCTCATTGAATTGAAGGGAGAACTAAGGCTCTAGGAAGAACAGAAATCAAAGCAGTTCTGTGGATCTCAGTAGAAGGGAGTCTTGGATTTTATTTCTCAGGCAGTTTCCCAAGGTCTGGTCTCATGAAGAATGCTGATTCTTGAACCCCTGCCTCAGACTGGCTGACTTAGAGCATCCCCTGAGAGTGATACCCAGGAAGTTTAACAGGCTTCCCAGGTGATTCTTACGTTCTTTGAAGGTAAAGCTGACTCAGTGCTTTTGGTTATGCCCATGGTCTATCTGCTCAATTTTAAAAATTCCAGAAGGGTAAGACCGATTGGTCCTGGTTGGATGAACTGCTCACTCGTTTGGTAGAGCTTATGGTGTATGTTGGAGGACAGGGATGTCCTTGGATTGACAGCCTTGTGAGAACCACACTGCTGGAGGGTGAGGAGCCTCCCAAAGAGGGCGATGTTAAGAAGATAAAACAAATATCCAACTAAGAGGGCAGCAGGAGAGGAATATGTTCATCATACTCAAAAATACTTGGCAAATATGATTTTACTCAGGAACAAAATTAACTAACCAATAGAGACAGACTCATAGTGAGAGAGCAGGCTGATAGCTGTGGGCAGAGAGGGGATTGACGGGTTGGGTTGTGGGGGGGAGGGATTGAGCAAAAGGGAAAAGTGTGGTGATTGTGGGGGTGCGGGAGGAAAATGGGGAGAGGTGGATGAGGGCATAGTGGGGATAAATGGTGATGCAAGGAGACTTGACTTGGGGTGGTGAACACACAACAGAGTGAACACACAATATAGTGTGCAGATGATGGGTGGTGGAATTGTGCACCAGAAACCTGTATAATTTTGCTAACCAATGTCACCCCAATAAATTCAAAAAAAGGAAAAACTACTTGGGAAAAAGTTTAAAAAATGTAATTACATTAAAGTCTATTAAAAGATGCAACCGGCTGTTATCAAATGTGGCTCAGTTTTAAAGAAGTTGAATTGTTCTAGTTTTGATGAGCCGAAAGGAAGATGAATATACCAACAATTGCCAAGGCCAAAATTACAAAAAAGACACATTCAGCTTATTAAGGAAATGATGAGAAAAGAAAGCAAATCTTTCCAAAGGCTATCTCCATTTCACGTGTGAGAAAACAGGGTCTCAGAAAAGGGAAAGGACTGGCCTGATGTCCACCTCTCCTCAGGCCCATTCCATTTAACATATCCTTCCTGGATTTTCACTCACACTGCTAATTGATTCCCTCTTGAAATGTGCCAAAGAATAGTGTGATCTAGTTAAAAGATGCTCGTTCTCTCCATAAATTTTAGTTTCCTCTGTTTTTTTATTATTATTTTTATAATAATTTATTATTATTATTAATTCCACTTTGTTATTGTTTGTAGTGTTTGATGAATACAAAAGGATATCACAGAAGGATATTGAACAGAGTATTAAATCTGAAACATCTGGTAGCTTTGAAGATGCTCTGCTGGCCATAGGTAAGCTGGTGGGGGTTGTCTATGTTTATAGACTTCTCTCTTTGTTATTAGTTTGTAGTCATGGGATGTAGAATTCCTCTTTTTTTTTTTGCAGTTTAAAAAATTTTGTTTAAATCACTCATGGTGTGAGCCATAATTTTATTTTTTAATTATATTTTATTGATTATGCTATTACAGTTGTCCCAATTTTCTCCCCTTTGCCCCCACCCACCCCGCACCGCCACCTCCCTCAGGCAGTCCCCACCATTACTCATGTCCATGGGCCATGCCTGGGTTCTTTGGCTACTCCATTTCCTATATTGTACTTTACATCCCCATGGCTATTCTGTAACTAGCAGTTTGTGCTTCTTAATCCCCTCACCTCTTCACCTATTCACCTACACCCTCCTCCCATCTGGAAACCATGAAAACGCTCTCTGTATCCACAATTCTATCTTTGTCCTTCTTGTTTGCTTAGTTTGTTTTCTAGATTCAATTGTTGATAAGTAGGTATTTATTGCCACTTTATTGTTCATAGTTTTGAGCTGCTCTTTTTCTTAAATAAGTCCTTTTAACATTTCATGTAATAATAGTTTGGTGATGATGAACTCCTTTAGTTTTTTCTTGTCTGTGAAGCTCTTTATCTGCCTTTGAATTCTAAATATCTTTCCTGAGTTGAGCAATCTTGGTTGTAGGTCCTGGCTTTTCATCACTTTAAATATTTCTTGCCAACCCTTTAGCCTGCAAAGTTTCTTTTGAGAAATCAGCTGATGGTCTTTTGGGAATTCCCCTGTAGGTAACTAACTTCTTTTCTCTCTCTGCTTTTAAGATTCTCTCTTGCCCTGACTGGCATGGCTCAGTGGGTTGAGCACTGGCCTGCAAACCAAAAGGTCACCTGTTCAATTCCCAGTAAGGACACGTGCCTAGGTTGCAGGCCAGGTCCCTGGTTGAGCGTGTGTAAGAGACAACCAATCCATGTTTCTCACGCACATCAATGTTTCTCTCCGTTTCTTTCTCCCTCCCTTCCCCTCTCTCTAAAATTAAATAAATAAACAATCTTTAAAAGAAAAAGATTCTCTCTTTATCTTTGACCTTTAGCAATTTAATTATGATGTGTCTTGGAGTGGCCATCTTTGTATCCATCTTGTTTGGGACTTCGTGCTCCTGGACTTGCACGTCTATTTTCTTCACCAAATTAGGGAAATCTTCTTTCATTATTCTTTTCAAATAGATTTCCAATTTCTCCGTCTGTCTCTTCTTCTGGCATCCTTATGATGCGAACATTGGACCGCTTGAATTTGTCCCAGAAGCTGCTTATACTATCCTCATTTTTTTGGATTCTTTTTCCTTGTTTTTGTGCTTATTGGTTGTATTTTGCTTCTTTATGTTCCAAATCGTTGATTTGATTCTCGGCTTCATCTGCTCTACTATTGATTCCCTGTAAATTGTTCTTTATTTCAATTAGCGTATCCTTTGTTTCTGACTGAGTCTTTTTTATGCTGTTGAGGTCCTCACTAAATTCATTGAGCATCCTTATAACCAAGGTTTTGGAACTCCACATCTAATAGATTGCTTATCTCCATTTTTTTTAGTTCTTTTTTGGGAGTTTTGATCTTTTTTTTTTCATTTGGGCCATGTTTCTTTGTCTCCTCATTTTCGCAGCCCTCCTGTGTTTGTTTCTATGTAATAGGTAGAGCTGCTTTGATTCCATGTCTTGGTAGTGTGGCCTAATGTAGTAGGTGTCCTGTAGTGTCCAGTGGCACAGCCTCCCCTATCCCCCAAGCTGGGTACTCCAGGTCACCCTTTGTGTGGGCTGAGTACACCCTCCTCTTGTAGTTGAGCCATGTTTGCTGTTGAAAGATCAGTGGGAGGGGTTTACCCAGGCCAGTCAGCTGCAAGGACTGGCTATGACCACTGACACCAACCTCCACCCTCTGTGGAGGATCAGCTGTGAGGGGGCAGGGTGGTGGTGCTCCAACTTGGTATGTAGCTTTCTGCTGGGTGCACAGGCTCTGGGGTTTCCCCTGTGGTGCAGGCCAAGGTCAGCCCCAACCTGTGTTTTGCCCAGGGCCACCCTGCCTGAGCTATAAAGCAATCTGAGATGGCTGCTACTTGTGCTGGGCTTGGAGATTCTCAGGTGAAGCTGAGCTGTGAATCAAGGCTGGTTGCTGCCAGTGCCAGGCCTGGGGCTACTTAGTGAAAGATATGGAGGTTGGGGACTCTCTGAGGCTGGCTGTTGCTTGTTTGAGAGGATTCAGGAAGTTGTGAAGCAGGAGCCAAGATGAGCCACTCATATGGAAAAGACTTGAGTGGGTCTGTAAGCTGGGTGGGACAGAGTCTCTGGGGATCTCCAGGGTTGGGCAAATAGAGTTAGCCAGGTTGAAGGAGTCTCAGATAGGGCACCACTCTGCTCACTAAGTGGCTTGTGGGTAGAAGGTTCAGAAATGAGACAACTGTCTTTACTCACCTTTCTGCCTTGATGCCAGACACTTCAGTGCCTCCCTGTATGCCATCAGTGCCTTTTAAGCTACTACCCTGGCGCTGGAGCTCAGGAGGGAGTCAATCTGAGTAAGTCTGTGTGTGGGTTCTTTAAGAGGAACTGCTTGGGATTCCAGCAGTTTGTTCTACCGACTTAATCCCCAGTGGTTTTTTAGCCAGAAGTTGTGGGGACTTATCTTCCTGGCACTGTAACCCTGGGTTGGGGGGTTTGGTATGGGGCTGGGACTTCTTGCACCCAGGATATCCCTCCCAAATTTTTTTCAATCACACTTGGATATAGGACCAGCCCGTTCCTCATCTTTGCCCCTCCTACCAGTCTGGGTGGATGTGGTTTCTTTAATTCGGTAGTTATCAAATTTCCATTTAACTTGATTTCTGACAGTTTTGTGTGATGGTTCTATATTTTATTTATAATTTTGATATGGTTGTGCAAGGAGATGATCTGTGTTTAGCTATGCTGCCATCTTAACCAGAAGTCATGATCCAGAATTTTAAACAAGAAATATTATATACTACCTGGTTGTTACTGTACCATGTGTATTTATATATTTTATTTCCTCTGTGCCTTTATATTTCAGGATACGGGAGAGATAATCTTATAATCTTATACTAGCTGCATCTTGTAGGTCTGGGAATCGTTAGAACAAATAACTTCATATGGTAGAGATGGTAATCATTTTTAAACTATATGCTGCCATTTGCTTTAATGGCCTTTATTAATTACTTCTCCAGGAATTTGATAATAAATTAGGAGTTCTTCCCATCTGCGAAAGTGCTTTCAGCATAGCCTGTGTTCATAAAACCCTGCTGGCTAAAATCTTTCTGACAAAGAGATAGTACTTCATATTTTGTAGACACAGAAAACAGCTATCATGTTTTTCTCATAGATTTTATCTGTAATTTTTTTTTTTTATCTCTTGACAGTAAAGTGCATGAGGAACAAATCTGCATATTTTGCTGAAAGGCTTTACAAATCTATGAAGGTAAAAGGCTTTTTTTTAGCATTTGAATGACTCTGACATGTCTTTTGTCCAAATTAGATAAAATCAGTCTGGTATATTCCATTCAATGTATCAACTACTTCACTGAGTGCCTGCTAATGATAATACTAGGTAATACTGAGTACGAATGTGTGATCATTCTTCGTAATCCTTTATACATATAGATTAGTTTTATCCCCACAATAGCCTTATGGAGCATGTACTATTATTAAACCCCACTTTATAGACGAGAAAACTGAGGCTTAGAGAGGATATGCAGTTTGCCCAGGGTCCTCAGTGAAGAACTAACGGAGCAGGGATGTAAACACTGGCAGTCTGGCTTCAGAGCTCAAGCTCCTAACCATGCATTGTACTCTGTGCCAGTAACCCTTGCTGGGAACCATGGTGGTGCAGGAAAGATCAAAATGTAGTGGTTGCTCTCAAAGAACTTTCTAGCCTTGAGGGGAAGGCAGGTATGTGCAAAACACCAATAAGAATAAAATAGAATGCCAGACAGTAGTGGAGGATCCATATATTACAGAAACACAGAGGATAGGAAATTTTTTTCAAACATTTGTTTAGGAGACATAGATCAGAAAAGAACATGTAAAGAAGCTGTTAATGTTTGAGCAGGACCTTAAAAGAAGTTTTCCGTTGGAGGGTTTTCATGGGAGGAAAGATGATAAGGCTGGGGAGAAAAGGATGACATGCCATTGAGGAGGAAAGAATCAGTGCAAGTGAGGTTTGCAGGCTGGAGTATGCAGGGTATGTCTCTAGAGTGGCAGAGAGTTCTCCTCCTCTCAGAACAAAGAGTATTGGAAAGAGAAGTTGGTGAAGCCTTGAACACCATGGTAAGGAGGAATATTCCACATACCTCTAAGGTTGTGGCACAAAGAACATCATCAGAAGAGTTGTGCATAGTCTCTCCTTGACAGATTGAAGAAGAGCACTCTCTGGAAGCCATTACACTTTGATATGCTGGGATCCTGTTTTCTTCCCTAGGGCTTGGGTACCGATGATGACACCCTCATCAGAGTAATGGTTTCTCGAGCGGAGATTGACATGTTGGACATCCGGGCAAACTTCAAGAGGCTCTATGGAAAGTCTCTGTACTCCTTCATCAAGGTAGGGAGTTTTGCCCTGGCCCAAGGGAAAGCTCTGAAGAAAGGATGGGGCTCTGGCCTAGGAATTTAGACTTCTTATCCTCTCCTTGGCAGATATCATTCCCCATAAAGACGGTACTCTAATTCAGATATTTCCAGTCTCTCTCCTTTCACACTGATGTTTAAATCTCTGCCAGGTTCAAAACTGGAAATGTTTGCATTGTAAATATACTAATTATTTCATGTTGACCCCAAACACAGAAAAATTATATTTTAAGAGCACAATTTCTCTGTCTAACTGCTTACAATGAAAGAGAAGCAACTGAATCAGTCCTCCAGAATCCTATCCAGGGCCAGCTGAGGTCTACTGAAAATATGGGAAAGCACATTCATTATCCTGGATGGCAGTTCTTCACCTGGCACAGACTCCTAGGCAGGCTAACATGACATGGTATTGATGAGAAATGAGTCGCAGCCCTAAAAATCCCTCAATACTTGGATTTTGCTTCTTGAGGATTATGAAACCATGAATATGCAACCTAAACCCATTTCCCTAGAAGCTGCTTTTGCCTGCACAACAAACTTCAAATCAGGATGTTATCTGTAAATTAAATATTCTGAATCCTACTGAGAGTTTGGAGAGGTACAACCATTTGGTGATCAGAGCTGCAGATTTTCATGGTAGCATTATCTATACAGCCTATCAGGTAACTTTATTTTGCAGAGCTGAAATATAGCCAGATGTAAATAGAGTAGTTTAAAGAATCATAGATGACCATAAGTGAAGTTATGGAAAAATATATTTATAACGTATAATATAAGGTTAATATCCCTGTATTAAGAGCTTCTACAAATCACTAAAGAAAAAGAAAGAAAACCTCAAAAACAAAACTGGGAAAGGATATTAAACATATACTTCATGAAAGATGAAATGGCCAATTTATTGAAAATATTTAATCTCACTAGTATTCAATGAGTTGCAAATAACAAAATCATGTTTTACCTAATACCATCACAAAATTTAAAGAGTTTCTACCCAACATAGGGAAGAGCTTGGGAAAAACTCACCATCTTTTATGGAAGGACTATAAACAGGTCTAGCCTTTCTGGAGGCAATTTGGCAATACTGAAAACTGAACTCTACCCCTTACTTAGCCATTATATGTTTAGGAATTTCTTTAGAGACGATAAAATAAAAGCGCATTAATCCACAGAATGGGAGAAGATATTTGCAAATCATAACTGATAGGTAAGGTTTATTATCCGGAATTATAAAGAACTACAACTCAATAACAAAAAACATAAACAAACCAATTTAAAAAAACAAGGATTTGAATAGACATTTCTCCAGGGAAGTTATACAATTGACAAATCAGGAAATGAAAAGATGGCCAACAACAGTAATCATTAGGAAATGCATATCAAAACACAATGAAATACCACTTCATACATACTAGGATGACTATATTTTTTTTAAAAAAAGGAAAATAATAAATATTGGCGAGAATATGGAGAAACTAGAACATTATGCATTGCTGGTTGGACTAGAAAATGGTGCAGCCACTGTAGAAGAGAGTTTGGTGCTTCCTCAAACAATTAGACACAGAACTGCCATATGGCCCAGTAACTCCACTCCCAGGTATATACTCAAAAGAAATGAAAGCAGGGACTCAAACAGATATTTCTGTGCCAATGAAAACATTATCCACAATAGCCAAGAGGTGCAAACAACCTAAGTGTCCATCAACAGGTGAATGGACAATCAAAATGTGGTATATACATACCTCAAAAGAATGAAATTTCTGAAACATGGATGAACCTTCAAAAAATGCTAAGTGAAATAAACCACACACAAAAAGACAAATAGTGTATGATTTTACTTACATAATATGTATAGAATAGTAAACTTTTACAAACAGAAAGTAAGGAAGGGGAAAAATGGGGAGTTACTGCTTTCTGGTGATAAAGTTTCTGTTTGGGGTCATAAAACAGTTTTGGAAATAGCAATGAGGGTTGCACAACATTGTGAATGTAAATAATGCCACTGAATTATACACTTAAAGTGACTAAAATGGCAAATTTTGTTATATACATATTTTACATTTTTAAAAATCTATGAAAGAATCTGAATAAAATTGTTTCATGAAATGTGAAAAAATACACTACATATTATATTTTCATTATAGCATTATTTATGTTATTTACATTATTTTATATTATTTATATTTGACTAAATAACATGGCATACTTTTATAGTATATAATTTATTACATATTTTTCTTTTTATTAACCAATGGGGGATGACTTAAATATGTTACAGGAAATCCATACAATGTAATATTATACAGACACTAAAATGATGTGGTACAAAAATATAGAGTGGGGCAAAAGTAGATTTACAGTTATGAGTATGCAAAACACAGTTTATTCTTATACTATTATTGATTAATTATTGTCTTATTTTACATATGAACAACTGTAAACCTACTTTTGCCCCATCCTGTATTGATTGGCCTGGGGAAATATCACTATAAATAAATTTATATTACATGTTTGTATATATATAAATACGTAAATATATGTGTGTATACACACACCACTCTGGAAAAGATTAAAAATAAGGAATATATTGTCCATTCAAAGAACACAGTAGAAATATAAAATATGTAAGTAACAGAAAACATGACAGAAATAAGGTAAAAATGTAAATTACAATAAAAATAAGTGAACTCAGGTAATATAAAAATATAAAATCCAATTTCATGCTGTTTATAAGGAACAGCTAAAATACAGTGACATGTAAGAAGCTTATAAAAAGGTCAGGAAAAGACCATTTGACAAATACAAAAAAGAAAGTGGGAATTATACTATAAGTAGAAAAAAACAATTTAAGGAGAAAATGCGCTGACTAGGAGAAAGTGGGTCACTTTATGCTGATAAAAGCAATGATTCACAACAAAGATTAAATTCTCATGAAATTTCAGGTGCCAAATATTATTGCATTCAAATATATAAATAAGAAATGTGTGGCTCCAAAAGAAGACATTGATGGAAATACTATGCAAGGGATTTTAAAATATCCTTATATTTTGGCAGATCAAAGAGACAAAGTATAAACAAGAATATATTAAGTTTCTTTTAATAGATGTAAATTAAACTTTGAACGCTATAAACACAGATTTCATCTTTTGTAGTGCCCATGAGGCACTAACAAAAATTGATCTATTAATTGGACCATAAAAATTTCTATGTAGAAATTATACCACCCCTGGAAAGCTATTTTTGCAACCCATATCAAAAGGCTTAAGAAAATACATGATTATTAATCCAGTAATTCCCATTTTATGAAAATTTATCCTGAGTAATTCATCAAGAAAATTCACAAAAAATTTATAATATACTTACTGCAAAAATTAACTATACTATGCTTATTACACTATAATAGTGCAAAATTGGAAACTATAAATATCCAACAATGGGGAGGTGATCAAATAAATTATTTTACCTATGTACAGTGTACTCTGGTAATCATTGAAGAATGATGCTGTAGAAAAATATTTAATGAATTAAAATAGAGAAGTATTCAGGCTATATTAAGTAAAATATCAGAATACAGAATGCTACAGTCCCATCCCATAGGAAAGTATATGCATAGAAAAAAGTCTGGAAGGATATGCACAAACCAAAATGTTAAGAATAGTTATCTCTACATGGTGGAATTATGGATGATTTTTATGTTTTCTTTTATGTCTTTACTTTTCCCATTGAACAAATATTACTTTTGTAATAAAAAGTAACAAATGTTATTTTAAAAAAACTCTGAGAAAAATCCAGACAAGCTTTACAAAGAACCTAGGTGACTTTAAGCTGTGCATTCTATTTTAAAACCCATTTATCTGACTATAACTTTGCTTCCCTGTCCTCAGGGTGACACATCTGGAGACTACAGGAAGGTCCTGCTTATTCTCTGTGGAGGAGATGATTAAAATAAAATCTTGGAAAGATAAGAGGATTCCCAAAACCTTGATATTGTTTAACTTCATTTTTCTACACTGCTATTAGCATTATCTAAGATGCTAATTTCCAAATTAAAACGCTTACAGATGCCTCCTAGGATATAAACTGCATTATTATTCATCTATAATTATAACTCATGATGCTTTAAAGCTGTACTTGCATTTCAAAGCTTATAAAAACTAAAAGGAGATTTAAAATTAGAAATAATAATATATTCCATGTTTTTAACAGATCTCTTCTTCATTTGTGTTTCACAGAAATTGGAATATATTAAATTATTTCATATTTTCTTCTTGGTGAAAAATCTATTAAAGTGGAGCACTGGAAAACTGTTCTAAAGTCACTTTTCTTCCCTAATTTTATTTTTGGAATGGCTAGTAATTTCTTGATTTGAGATTGTGAGCTTCTAGTTAGTAAGAGTATCTATCTAATTTGCTATTTCACATAGTCATAGTTTGAAAGCATCCACAAATGTCCTTTGTTTAGGTTTTGTTCATTGCATTAGTTGGTCTTTGCTGGGTTTGATGTGAGATACTTCTTCCATCACATCTTATGTTAACATCACTTAATCTCTCCAAGTTTAAGTATACCAAAATCACCAAGTTGTCTGAATAAATTAAATTCTTACTGGTTATACAGATCATGTGTGTCTGGTCACCGAACATAAATGCTGAACATTCCACAATATCATGGTTAATGTCTTAATCCAGTTTGCAGATAAATGTAATGCTCTGAATTTTAACCTAAATTTTTTTGTGCTAAAAATAATTTTTAAGTCATTTTGGATTTTGTTGATTTGTAGTAATTTACATTTACATTGTGCCTTTCAACTCTAGAATTATTCTGAAGCGTATATGGATTTAATTCAAAAGTTCAGTTTGTATACATCATGGAAAAATAATTATAATAAAACATGGTATCTTTAAAATGAGCCATATTCTTTGTCTAACTTTTTTGCTTGCGAGTTTTTTCATCCTGGACCCGGAAAGGTATTTTTGAAGGACTTGTGTTAGTCAGTTTCCATTTGGAACTACAACATTAAACAAACATAACATATTTAACCTTATGTGAACCTACTGCTGTAAAACTAATATTCACATATACCAAGTGGTGTTACTACTTAATGATATAAAATAATGTATTTAATTTATTCTCTGAAAATGAGTGATGCTCTTCATTCTAAGTAGAACATACATATTAAATAAGAATATTTGTCTTCTTTGTTTGTTCTATACTAACTACTGTATCTTGTTGGGTGAAATAATCAGGATTTGTTTTTTAATTTGTTTCTACTTGCTTATTATAATTGGTGAAAACTATTATGAATACTTAGTAATTCTAGTTGATTATAGGAAAAAGTACTGCTGCTTTGATACCTATCCAAAAGAATATGGAATTTCCAAATAATTTTATTTGGTTTTGGGAGCACTGCAATATTTTGGTAGTTTATTTTTGATTTTTAAAGAGAGGGGAAGGGAGGGAGAAAGAAAGGAAAAGGAAACATGGATGTGAGAGAGAAACATCAATTGGTTTGCCTTCTGTATGCGCCTTAACCAGGACCAAACCAGCAACCAAGCATGTGCCCTGACCAGGAATCGAACCAGCAACCTTTCAGTTTGCAGGGCAATACCCAACCCACTGAACCACACTGGCCAAGGCTTTTTTTTTTTTTTTTTTTTTTGGTAGTTTTATCTTTAAATTGTAAATGACTTAGCCAAAATTTTATTTATTTTTATTATATTTTATTGGTTATGCTATCACAGTTGTCCCGATTTTTCCCCCTTTGTCTCTGTCCACCCAGCACCCCCTACTCCCTCAGGCAATCCCTACACCATTGTTCATGTTCATGGGTCATATATGTAAGTTCTTTGGCTACTCCATTTCCTATTCTGTACTTTACATCCCCATGGCTATTCTGTGACTACCTATTTGTTCTTCTTAATCCCCTCACCTCTTCATTCACTCTCTCCCTCTCCCCTCAATCTAGCAACTATCTGGTAACTGATTTCTTTTCTCTTGCTGCTTTTAAGAGTCCCTCTTTATCTTTAACCTTTGGCCTTTTAATTATGATGTGTCTTGGAGTAGGCTCTTTGAATCCATCATAACTGGGACACTCTGTGCTTCCTGGACTTTCATGCCTTTCCTTCACCAAGTTAGGGAAGTTTTCTTTCACTATTGTTTTGATAGATCTCCAATTTCTTGCTTTTTCTCTTCTCCTTCTGGCACCCCTATGATGCAAATGTTTGACCTCTTGAAGTTGTCCCAGAGACTGTTTATACTATCCTCATTTTTAGGGGGGTTCTTTTTCCTTCTTGTTGTTCTGATTGGTTGCTTTTTGCTTCCTTATGTTCCAAATCATTGATTTGATTCTCGGCTTCATCCACTATATTGCTGTTTTCCTGTAAATTGTTCCTTATTTCAATTAGTGTAGCCTTTGTTTCTAACTGAGTCTTTTTTATGCTTCTGAGGTCCTCACTAAATACGTTAAGCATTCTTATAACCAGTGTTTTGAACTCTGTGTCTGATAGGTTGCTTATCTCCATTTCATTTAGCTCTTTTTTTGGAGTTTTGATCTTTTCTTTCATTTGGGCCATGTTTCTTTGTCTCCTCATTTTGGCAGCCCTCCTATTTTTTTTTCTTTCTATGTATTAGGTAGAGCTGCTTTGATTCCGTGTCTTGGTAGTGTGACCTAATGTAATAGGTGTCCTATAGTGTCCAGTGGCACAGCCTCCCCTATCACCCAAGTTGGGTACTCCAGGTCACCCTTTGTGTGGGCTGAGTACACCCTCCTCTTGCAGTTGAGCCATGCTTGCTGTTGGAAGATCAGTGGGAGGAATTTACCCGGGCCAGTCAGCTGCAAGGACTGGCTGTGACCACTGACCACCAACCTTTGCCCTCCATGGAGGATCAGCTGTCTTAGCCAAAATTTTAAAACAAATTACATTTGTTGACTGGAAGTTTTCTAGAGGGCAATATAAAGCCACCCTGGAGGAATGCTTGTTATATGGAACAAGGGTGACGTAATACAAAGTAGGACAAAAGTAGGTTTACCTTGTGACTACACAAGAGTTTATTCTTGTACTATTATGTATTTATTATTATTTTCATATGAACAACAGTAAACCTACTTTTGCCCCACACTGTGTAATTATGAAGCAACTTTATTTTTCTCTCCCACTCTCCACTTTTATTTATTTATTGGGTCCAATTCTTCTGTCTTGAGGTGAAAATTCAGACCGAGGGTAGAGTCATAACTCTTTTGGTCACTCTTAGATTATAAAAAATCCTACTGTGCAATGCATTAATGTCATAAAACAATGTCATTTCAGTAATTAATATGTCCAGTCAAAATTACAAACTTGATTTTAGTTATGGCTTCTTCCCTCATTCAGTTCTGGCCTATTGCTGGCTTTTGGGGAAGGAGTATGTATGGTAGGCTTCTCTTTGTCCACCTAGGCTTCCTTCCATATCCTACTCCCTGCCCCCAACCCCCCCCCCCCCCACCTCCAAGCCCCCAACCTAGCCAGGGCTGTAGTAGAAGAGTGGAGAGTAAGGGGAACAGGAAAGTTCTTACCTGACCGTGCTCTGGCATTGATGGTCAGTGCTGTGTGATGTTGGCAGATGTTTAAAGCTGATTCTTACAGGCATTCTCTTGCATTCTTTTATCAACCCCATCCCCCGGGAACTACTCATCTTTGGTTCTTTTGGCAAGGCAAATGCAGTTCTCCTTTTTCAGCCTTTAGGAATTTGATGATACCTTTAGGTTCTCTATGTTGAAATGTGTTTGTCCTTCCAACCAGGCCACTTGCACATGCTGTATGTCTTATGGTGACTCACACTTGCACACCCTTTGTGTTGATGAATTCTGGGCATGCAAGCTATCATTCCCTGCTTCTCTTCTAGCCCCTCCCCGCAAGCTGCCCAGCCAGCTTTTCTCACTTGATTTCTCAGTGTAACATACCAGTCAATTGGGGCCCCAAAACTACATATATTATTGGTGCAAGCATCTCAGAGAGCAATTCCACAACAGTTAATAAAAGTTGAAAGTTCCCAGCAAATTACTTCTCAGGATCTGCTTGGTGAATCTCTGGCACGTGGTGTTCATTACTGCTCTACAAGAGCAATAAAGTAGGGAAAATCCTAATTCCTTCAGTAAGGAAAAAAACCCCACAAATTATGGGTTAGTCATAGAGTGAACAGTGAAAATAGTTTTAACTAGAGACTTGTCAACTGGATAAGTCTCAAAAGTATAATTTTGAGAGAAGAGAAAGGTAAAGAATGATAGGTTTAATTACATGTCTGAATGTGCAAAGGAAAATATATTGCTAATGTGTATATGTATAAGAACTTGCATGGGAATAATGTTATACACCATTCTCAAGATAGTGGTCACTAAAGGAGAAGGTGAGAGTCTGAAATGGAAAGAGAGCTTCTACCTATCTGTATTCTATATAAAAGAATTAAAGTGAGTATAATTTGTTTTTATTAAAATTTGCTATCATAGTTGTGTTGGGTCCTTGGATACTTACCATATTACTCTGAGTAATTCATTATAAATATTTTCTTTATAAATAGCAAGAGGGAATCAGGGAGTGAAAGCTGTCTGTCCGGAGTCCATAACAAGGGTTGCATTCTCTAGGGGGACACCCGTAATATTTAGATACCTATAAATTTTCCTCAGGCCTCCAAAAGATACTTCAAGCCTTGACACCCCCAGCAGGGACCCTATTCAGACGTCCCACTGCCGCTGGGTGCAAGGGAAAGGAGTACAGGGATCATTTGCCATTAATACGTGTAGGAAGCGTAGAGTTGGTATTTAAGAAACCCAAGGGCCTAGCATTCTAAAGCTCACATTCTAGGTCTTCTTCCCTTAGAAAGCTAGGCCCCGCCCCCGCAGGGTGCGACTCCCGCACGTGGAGATTCTTCCAAGGAAGATCTCAAACACTACACCTTTTTTTGGGCTTCTAACTTAGCACAGGGCCCATTAGACCTTTGGAGCTCAAATAACTTTTGCAGAAAGTATGAATAAGTTGCAATTCCCGGCCTCGTTAACCAACGGGGTTTGTGAAATAATGCTAAAAGCCAGATAGGCCCCCCAAATTTAGGCGGGTATGACACTGGCAGACCACAGCGCAGAAAAGCACCAGCCCTCAACCTCGTAGCGTTCGGCGCCAGCTTCACCCGCCACGCACACCCACCTTTCCCCGCCCCTTCCGGAGGCTCGCCGAGCGCATGCGCCGTCCTGTCCGCGCTTAATTGCGAAAGCGAGGGGGCAAGGTCCTGTAGTCCGGAGAAGCCGCGAGGATAGACGCAGCGGGTGGGGCGGTGGATGGAGGCGGTGGCGTCCACTGCAACGGTTGGGGCTGCGGGTGAGAAAGTAGCTGTGTAGGCACCTGGAGAGCGGCGGCGGTGGGGACTGCATGGCGGGAGACCCTGTCCGCTGGGTTCACTGAGGTGCGCTCCCTGAAAACCCTGGGAGCCGTAGCTCATGGGCTCGCTGAGCAGCCGAGTGCTGCGCCAGCCAGGTCGAACCCGTGCCCAGCAGGAGCCGGGTTCCGGGACTGGGGGCTCGGCCCGGAGGCCGGAGACTGGCGGCGACGCGGCCGGCCAGGGCTTCTGTTACTGCCCCGGCAGCCGCAAGCGCAAGCGGAGCAGCGGGGCCCTCTGCTATTGTCACCCCGACTCCGAGACAGACGAGGATGAGGAAGAAGGGGACGAGCAGCAGCGGCTCCTCAACACCCCTCGGAGGTACGTGGTGGGACGCGCCCGCACCTGTTGGGTGGCTTCAGCGGCCTGGCCAGGGGACTAGCCTGGCGTCCGGTGTGCTTGGGGGGTGCGGCATTCTCCCTGCCTGTGAGGAGCCGACGTGTCCTTGACAAGGTAAATGTAGGAACCGGTCCGATGCTGGGCGGATGGGGACCGCCTTGGGAGACGCTTGGTATTCTGGGTTACAAACCACAGACGCTCCAGGATGATGTTATGGCCCCAAGATGAGACTCAGAAACGCCAAGCCGAAGCTTGCGTCTCGTTAAATCTTAAGACACGACTGGCGGGCCGGTCTTCCGTGATACATCTTTGTCCTCTCTGAGTGGGCGGCAGTAGAATAAGTTGTTTTGCATCCGGCTGACTTAAATGGTACAGACGAGTAAATTTAGTTCCAGATGGGCACTCCCGTTGTCGTCCACTCAGTGTAGCGGAAATGATTGGTTCTCCTTAACTGTAAAGGTGAAGTTTATCAATAGTGTACATATGTTCCTTACTAGAAACAGTCTTTCAGCGTCCCTAATGCTTCAGTGTTCACTGTGGATATGTGTTGCAGCTTGCTCAACCTTTTTTCGAAGAGTTGAAACAACCAGGATATTTATTTGTGAACTAGATGTAGTTTCTAAGTGGAATGTTTTCACATAAACAATCTGGTTGCTCAGTTTTTTTTTTTTTAATTTTTATTTTTTATTTTAGAGAGGGGGAAGGGAGGGACAAAGAGAGGGAGAGAAACATGATCAATTGCTGTCATACCGAACCCACAACCCAGACATGTGCCCAGTCGGGAATCCTGGGCCACCTTTCGGTTTGCCAGCTGACACCCACCAACTGACTGAGGTCACGTAGATTTAATTTTCTTAATGAAATTTTAAAATGATTCAAAATGTTTTTGCTACACAAGCATTATGTATTGTAAAATAAAAGTATTATAGAGAACTTATGTTAGTTTGACTTATAAAACTCTTCATACAGTTCTGTGTAAGAATGTCCAAGAATGGACTCCCATGTCAAACTGTTCCCTTTTTGGAAAGTCAGCATAATATAGTTTTAACAGCTCATATTCTGAGTTTAGCCTGTATTCTGCACATAATAGCCTTATTTCCTCATAAGTAAAATGGAGATACTTATAATTGACTGATAAGGTTTCAGAAATATTAGTATGCATACAATGTACAATGAACAGTGCCTGGTATAGAAGCAGTCAGTAAACATTATCTCCTTGATGAATTGACTCTATTATCATTACAAAATGCCTCTCTTCATCTCTAGTAATATAGTTACTACCACTTAATATTAATAATTGTTTAAAAGATGTATCATTTTCCATCCTTTCCCTTTTTACCTATGTCTTTATATTTAAAGTGGTAGCTTGTAGCCCCAGCTGGTGTGGCTCAGTGGGTTAAGTGCTGGTCTGTGAACCAAAGGGTTGCTGGGTTGCGGGCTAGGTCTCTGGTTGGGGGCATGTGAGAGGCAACTGCACATCAGTGTTTCTCTCCATTTTTCTCTCTCTCCTCCCCTCTCTCTAAATAAATAAATTAATTAAAAAAATTTTTAAAGTGGTATCTTGTGGATAGCATATAATTAGGTCTTGGTTGGATTTTTTGTTTGTTTTTAACTTTTAAATCCAATAGGATAATCCCTGCCTTTTAATTAGTATTTAGGCCACTTAGATTTAGTATGTCGTTGTTGAAATATATATGTTAGGGTCCATTTGAAAGAGAGAAATTACACAGTAATTTGAGTGGTGAAAATTTAATATAACTATTAATAGCAAGTAACTGGAAATTAACTACTGACTGTAAACTACTAAGGTAAAGAGATCTCTAAAAAATACAGACTGTAGAGAACAGTCACTGCTTCTAGGGCTGAGACAGAATACCCAAGGAAGAAACAAATTTGGAATAGGGCTGCCATATCCAGGCTGAGATTCTGATGTTGAAATAGGTGTGGCTGTAGCTCAGAAATAGTGGAGTTGGGTGGGATGAGGTAGGCTGGGGCTGGCAAGCAGGAAACTGCCCACTAAGATGTTGACAAAATTTGCTTAGAGGCTGCCTGGTTTACAAAGCTGAAAATATTTACTGTCTAGGCCTTTACACAAGAAGTTAGCCAACCCCTGGATTATATGAGTGGACTGGAATGCAAAGTCTTTAAAGCAAACTTTTATTAGAAAATGCACATCAGAGTTTAGTATGTGCATCTCAGTAGAAGATGCCTGTCTTATTTAGCTCAGTATGGATGAAGGGCGTTAAGAAAACTTTAAGGCCCTAGCCGGGAAACTGAGTTGGTTAGAGCATTGTCATGATATATCAAGATTTCCAGTCAGGGCACATACAAGAAGCAACCAATGAATGCATAAATAAGTGGAACAACAAATTGATGTTTCTTTCTCTCTCTCTCTTAAAAAAAAAGAAAAAGAAAAATTAACACCTAGAATTTTGGTACTAATACACTTTAGAGGTTGTCTAGTGTGCTATCCCACTTTAACCAACTGTTTCTTGAAAAGCTTTGGCTTCCAGGCCCACATTCCACCTCATACCTTTTGTCAATTGTATGTTTTACTCTACATTAACAAGATTATTAAAACTCAGCTTTTCGGCAAGCAGATCTTGAATGTTTTGTCCCTAGATTGTCTCTAAATATTGAAATCTAGCAACAGTATTTGTTGTTATAACTGTGTAAACAATGTTCACTGCAGAGTCAAGTAGTGTTCTAGGACTATAAATCATACTTTATGGGCCCAATGTCATAACTTGCACCCTCTGTTTTTCTTTTGGAGAAATTTTCTAACCTCATATTTAAATGGAATCTCTTTCTTACATTCCATCAAGTGTATTAAGTCAGACCCTGTTTCCATGTGTATCTTATTGAGATAAAGCTTTTTTTAAATTGCTTTATTTTCCTGGAGTTTCTATCTTTTTTTAAAATTATATTTTATTGTTAATACTACTACAGTTGTCCCAATTTTTTCCCATTTGTCCCCCTCTACCCAACCCCACCTCCACTCCCTCAGGCAATCTCCATACTGTTGTCCATGTCCATGGGTCCTGCATATATGTTCTTTGGCTACTCTATTCCCTGTGCTGTATTTTATAATCCCATGACTATTCTGTAAGTACCAATTTCTACTTCTTAATCCCTTCCCCTTTTTCACCCATCCCCCCCGACCCCCTCCCATCTGCCAACCATCAAAACTGTTTTTCTGTTTCTGTTCTGCTTGTTTGTTTATTTTGTTTTTTTAGATTCAATTGTTGACAGATATGTATTTATTGCCATTTTATTGTTCATATTTTCGATATTCTTCTTCTTAAAGAAGACCCTTTAACATTTCATATAATACTGATGTGGTATGATGAACTCCCTTAGCTTTTTCTTGCCTGGGAAGCTCTTTATCCATCCTTCAATTCTAAATGATAGCTTTTCTGGGTAGAGTAATCTTGGTTGTAGGTCCTTGCTTTTCATCACTTTGAAATGTTTTTTGCCATTCCCTTCTAGTCTGCAAAGTTTCTTTTGAGAAATCAGTTGACAATCTTATGGGACTCCTCTGTAGGTAACTAAATGCTTTTCTATTGCTGCTTTTAAGATTCTCTCAAAGAGAATCTTTGAAAATCTCCCAAAGATTTTTAATCTTTGGCATTTCAATTATATATTTTTAACCTTTGGCATTTCAATTATGATATGTCTTGGAGTGGGCCTCTTTGCATCCATCTTGTTTGGGACTCTGCTTCCTTGGCTTGTATGTCTGTTTCTTTCACCAAGTTAGGGAAGTTTTCAATCATTTTCAAATAGATTTCCAATTTCTTACTCTTTCTCTTCTCCTTCTGGCACCCCTATGATGCAAATCTTGGAGTGCTTGAAGTTGTCCCACATACTGTACACTATCCTCACTTTTTTGGATTCTTTTTTCTTCTTGCTGTTCTGATTGGTTATTTTTTGCTTCCTTATGTTCCAAATTGCTGATCTGATTCTTGGCTTCATCCACTCTACTATCGATTCCCTATAAATTGTTCTTTATTTCAATTAGTGTACCCTTTGTTTCTGACTGAGTCTTTTTTATGCTGCTGAGGTCCTCACCAAGTTCCTTGAGCATCCTTATAACCAGTGTTTTGAACTCTGCATCTGATAGATTACTCATCTCCATTTAGTTTAGTTCTTTTTCTGGAGTTTTGATCCGGTTTTTCATTTGGGTCACATTTCTTTGTTTCCTCATTTTGGCAGCCTCCCTGTGTTTGTTTTTATATGTTATGTAGAGCTACTATGTCTCCCAGGCTTGATAGAGTAGCTTAATGTAGTAGGTGTCTGGTAGGGCCCAGTGGCACAGCCTCCCCTATTACCCAAGCTGGGCACTTGATGTGCACCCACTGTTGGGTTCTCTAAATTCTTCTGTTGTAGTGGAGCCTTGATTGCTGTTGGCACGTCCAGCATCAGCCACTGCTTGTGCTCTGTCCAAGGTTATACAGCATTAGCTACAAAGCAATCTGCAGATGGTTGCTACTTGTGTTGGGCTTGGAGGTGCCCAGGAGAGGCCAAGCTGTGAACTAAGGTCAGCTTCTGCTAGTGCCGGGCCTGTGGCAACTTAATGAGAGGCGTTCTTGTTTGAAAGAAGTTAGAAAAATCTGAAGCATGGGACAAGACAAGCTATTAATATGGAAAAGCCAGTGGAAACAGCTTGGGTAAATCTGAAAGTTGGGTGGGCCCGGGCCTAAGGGAATCTCTAGGGTGGGTCAGAAAGAATGAGCCAGGTTGACAGAGTCTCAGATATGGCACTCATGTGCTGGCTCTTTGGCTCTGTGGGAGGAGGGCTCAGAAAAGGAACAGTGGCCTCTGCCAGCATTTCTGTCTGGGAGAAAGCTGCCCCCCCCAGCTCTCACACTGATGCTGGACAATTCATTTCCTCCCCATATGTCTCTTATGCCTTTCAATCAGAGTGCAATGAGAAATTCGATGCTGGTCTAATTTTCTAATAATAATAATAAAATATATATATATATTTTTTTTTTTTTAAAGAGAGAAGGGAAGGGAGAGAGAAAGAGAAACGTCAATATGTGAGAGAAATGTCAGTCAGTTGCCTCTCACATACAGCCCAACTGGGGACCAGGCCTGCAACCCAGGCATGTTCCCTGACCAGGAATCAAACCTGTGACCTTTTGCTTTGTGGGCCAACGCTCAGCCAACTGAGCCACACTGGTCAGGGTTAATTTTCTTTTCTTTCTAGATGACCATTTTATTTTCTTTCTGGAACTTTTGCAATCTCTTTATTTTTATTTATTTATTTTTGCTATTTTGGGATTTAACTAGAATGTTACAAGTTAATGACCTTGGTACTTGGTATATCCTTACGATCTTACTTTAGTTGGAAGAAACTTTTTTCCATTAATTTCTTCCATAAATTTCATTCTCCTGTTATCTTTGTTTTCTTTCTTGGATCTCTTTTTATTGGATTTTGAATTCCTTGGATTGTACCTCTTTTCTTTTTTATCTTTCTAGGTCTTTTTTGCTTTATATTATGAGAAATTTTGTAATTCAGCCTCTCTTTTGGCTTTTTAATGTCAGTAACCATGTTTTTAGTATCTAAGCTCTTTAATTTTCTTGTTCTAAGTAATGCTTTATCATAGCATCCTGTCATTTTATAAAGGTAATATTCTCAATCTCTGGATGTATTCATTAGAGTGTTTTTGTTTTGTTTGGTTGCTGTGTTTTATTTTCATTGAATTATGTTTCCTCCGGTTGGGTGATCCTTGGTTGTCTGCTTATATTTAAGAAAAACTGGGGTGAGGGGGCGGTGTTAATTGATTAAATAGATCTGATTCTACAAAACCTCCCCTTTGTTAGTTGACTGCTGACTGCTAGTTGGATATGGTTGGGGCATGCTTTGTTTTAGAGCAAAGATTCCCAAACTGTGTTTACAGTACCTTTGGTGTCTCATTAGTTTTCTTCATGGCACCTTGGGTCCTAAAGAAATACCTCATAGTTAGGTCCAACCAACTTAATAGTAGTAGACTGTGTGATAGCTGAAAGATGTTGCTGTGTTTCCTTCAAATTTGGAATATTCCACATGCCTACCTGAGTTTGCTGTGACGCTCTAGGTGCTTTGACACACAGTTTGGGAACCGTGATTTAGGGTTAATAAATTGGGAGCTACCAGGCCACAGATTCTTCATATGCCAGAATGAGGACTGCTTTGTCTGAGGCACAGCCACCTACAGTAAAGTCGGATCTTTTTGATAGATTTGTTTTATTTCTTTCTACAAGAGCCTTGGAATCTTTATACCTTCGTTATCTGTACTCTGTGTTCATAGAGAGTGGAGAAGGCCTTTAAGGGACCAAGTTTCCCACTTTCTGCCTCACTTTTCTACTTTTACCTTTTGTTTCCCCTGAGACCTCATCTTCCCAGCACACGCACACATACGCACAGGTTCTGACGGGCAAATGGCTTAAGCCTGCCTCCCTCATGACATATTTTAGACTGTAGGTTTTGATGTTTTTTTCCATTCCACTCTATTTTCTAACTTCCAGATCCATAGAATTCTCTCATTAGATGGTAAATCCACCCTCACTTTTTTGCTTTTGTGGGCTTATTCCTTTTTGTACTTTTAATCTTTTAATGTAAGTTGGGGAGGGTGCTCTCAGGTATTTGAAACTTTATTGTCTCATTTATTTCTCAACAGTAACTTGTTGAAGTGGGTACTATTGACACCCTCTTTACCTGTGGGGTAACTGATCTGTGGTGAAGCTGGGACTCAAACTCCAGTGTGGCTACCACCAAAGCATGTGTTAAAGATTTTATTTATTTATTTTTAGAGAATAGGGAAAGGAGGGAAAAAGAAAGGAAGAGAAACATGAATGTGTGGTTGCCTCCCATGCACCCCTCACTGGGGGCCTGGCCCGCAACCCAGGCGTTTGCCCTGACTGTGAATTGAACTGGCAACTCTGGTTCAGAGGTCAGCACTCAATCCACTGAGCCACACCAGCCAGGACAGCATGTGCTATTTTCATTGCCCTTTGGGAAGAAATGTTAAATATACTGTTTCAAGACACCATATGAAACAATTATTTCATTTTTAAAAGACTAAAATTTTTTCACTTTTAGGAAAGCTGTCAGTCTTGGCCAGGAATATAAAAGATATTGATCATCCTCTACCCAGCTTTTGTCCTACTTCCTGGAACATCTTATGCAATGATTATCAAACTTAAAAAAAGTTTCTTTGTTTAAATTAAACCTTATGCAGAATTCCAAGATGTTTACAGATAGAGTATGTGATGCTGCTCTTGTTGAAGCTAGATAGCATGCCCAGCGCTTCCTTCTCAGTTCTCCCTGGTAGCCGCTTTTCCATGAGTATCGTTTTGAGAACTTTTGGTCTAAGGCTGCTAACAAATTGTCCAATTGGGGAGTAGGGAGAGGAGAGGGCATTTTAACTTGTTTTTAGAATAGTTTAGTACCAAACTAAGATTAAATGTAAATTATTTTTAAAATTACTTGGGCAGGTGAAGTTTTTACTCATGTTCTCCATTTTGTAATTGTATAGTAGTGTTGTTGGTGAATTGAAACCCTCCACAGTGCTTATTTCTAAATAAGGAAATACGTAAAAATCACTCTTAACTTGTCTTAATTTATTGAATGAGTAATTCACCTAGTTCAGAAATCAAAAATTGTAAAAAGATGCGAAAGGTCTCCCTCTTGTGCTTCCCCCATCTATCCTCCATTACCCCTTTTGGGAAGAGATTACCTCAGAGATAACCACTACTACTAGGTTTTTAATTCATTCTTCCATACATGAACAAATTTAAATATACACTACCCCTCTGTTGTTTTACACAAGTTGTCTCTATTTAATAGAAATTGAACAAAAGGAATATTTTGAGTTATTTGCAAAATCAGTAAAAAGTTCAGTTTTACACATGTGTAACAGTTGCATTTCTTTTAACAGGAAAAAATTAAAGAGTACATCCAAATATATTTATCAAACATTATTTTTGAATGGTGAAAATAGTGACATTAAGATTTGTGCTCTAGGAGAAGAGTGGAGCTTACACAAAATATATTTATGTCAAGTAAGTATTTTTCTGTTTGAATAACCAAGGTAGTAATTAAAAAAAAAAACCTCGTCTTTTAAGTCTTGTTCTTTATATTTGCACTTCACAATAATATTTACATAGCAGTGGTTAAGTCCTAGCATCTGATAAAAAGTTTTGTTAGAAATGTGGCAAACATTGTTAGTGAAAACTTAGTTTGGTCTACAAAAGCAGATTTTGAATTTTCATTGTTATACCAGCCTAGGAATCAATACCTTTTGTAATTACTTCAGTTAGGTGGTAATTTTGGTGCCATCTGTTGACAAAAGGGAAAAATTATGGTTAAAAAAATGATTAACATTAAAGTTAAGGTCGCTGAATTTGTTTAATATGTAAATGATTATTTAATTGGGTGAATCCAGCTGCAGTGTTGCTTTGTAGTTAAAGTTGAAAGTTCTTGGCACTTAGTCTTTCTTCTATCCTGGAAAATGCAGTTAAGTTAAAGACAACATTTTAAAAAGTATATAGACTAGTTATTTAGCTGATCTACCTATTTCATTTTTGTGCTGATAATATTACTATCTGCCACCCCATTTTAAAGATTCAAAACTTTCAAAATAAAAGAAAATATTGCTCTAATAGCTCAAATATTTTATTTTTTCATCAAATCTGTCTTTTCTTCAAATCATTGTTCTAGGCACTGGGAATAGAGCAGTGAACAATTCAGTTCTTATCCTGTGGAGCTTAATATTTTTTCCTCTCTTTTTCACCATTTGACAATAATTACTGGTAAGACAGTATAGTTTAAGATTTTTTTAGTAGAAATATTTGAAAGAAAATTTCCTCTAACATTTTAATTACAGTTTTTTTATTTAATTTTTTTGAACAGTTTTGTTTTGCCTTAAAGTATGTAGCCTAGGGAATATGTCGGAATATTGGTCTCAATTTGAGCTTATGGTCCATATCTTTGTTTTTAATCTCTCAAAAGCAGTTTTGTGAATTTAAGAATGAAATGCCTCTTTCCCTCTCAAGAGAAACTGTACTGATTATAGTGCAAGCCACGTGCCAAACCATACAGAAACTGTGTGTTTTATTTACTGCTATGTTCATAGTGCCTTGTATATATTAAACACTCAGAAAAAAATTTTAAATAAATTAGTTCATATTTGATTCATTCCAAAGTAAATCTGAATGTGAGAGGTGCTATCTAGTAAGTAACTAAAGATTGCATCCATTCTGGAACCTTTCCAAGAATTCGGGTTCATCCTGGAAATTTTCTGATTAGATAAAACTAAATGGATTTTCCCTAATTACTTGGGAATCATCCTGTTAGTACTGACTTGGGACTGGTCTGGACCCTTTACATCCACTGAGGTATAATAAGAATTTAACAGTTTGAGAGCTTTTAGTCTGGTCTCTTCCTTGGTACATTTTAATTTATCCACTTTGTATGTTGTCATATGTTTATAAGAGATACTTAAATAGATATATAATATGATTTCTAAGTTTGAATTTAGAATGTCATTGACAAGGTAAACATGTACATGTAATATACTCAGAAATTGTTTCTAAGTAAAAAGCTAATAAAGTTCAAATATATTACTGTATAGATATTCAGTTCAGATAGTGATATGAGAATTTGGTTTAGTTTTCATTAAAATACTACTAAACTGAAAATACTTTGAAATACCTAAAGTGTCCTTATCTCAATTTCTTTTCTCCTATAGATATGTTTGGCAATTCTTTTTCTCCTGAAGTAGTATGATGGATTAGTTTTGATAGAATAGTTGGCTTAAAGTTAAAAATGGGGAAATAATTTGGAAGACACAGAGAGTAATACATACTCATTGTTTTCTTTTTAAGTCTGGCTACTTTTCCAGTATGTTCAGTGGTTCTTGGAAAGAATCTGGCATGAATACTATTGAACTGGAGATTCCTGACCAGAATATTGATGTAGAAGGTAACTACACCATAATCATTACTATTATGCAAAATAATGAAAACATAATCTTTTTATTCTTTTGATAGAAAATAAATATTTTCTTCTAACTTTGGAAGCTAGAAAAAAGCTCCATTTAATACCCTAAGGTGACAACATTTTGTTGGTTTACTCCATAGTTTATCAGTTCTGTTCTACCTGTCCCTAATCTTTTCAGTTATGTGGGCCATATCAATCTTTATACTTATTTTTGTAAATATATCTGCCTGGTATATGGAGGATGTGGGGTATAGGAAGGGAAAATATGACCATTTATTTTAATTACATAGAAAAGCTAGAAATAATATGCATTGATTATTCCCTGTATATGAAGACCTTTCCTGGGAACATTAGGATATGAATTATATAATCAGTGTTGATTCGGAGCTATAAAAGTTCTTGGATGAGGAAGTTGAGATCCAGAGGATTTTAGGGGCTTATTTTAGGTTTCAGAGCAGTTGAATGAGCCCAGAGTAGACTATAGTACTCCTAATTGCTATTTCAGTGCTCTTTCTGCACCCCTTTAATAGCTCAAGTTGAAGTATCCAGTACTCACCACAGACAAAGAGAAAAGTTAAGAATATTTATAAAGCAAACGATGTGGGACATAGAAAAAGTATAGTGGAGAGAAGGATGGACAGACTTAGATAGGTTTGGTGGCTGGGTGAGAGTGTGGCATGGGTAAGACGAGGAGCTGATCCACAGTGGTGAAGCACCGAAAGCCATCAGGGTTAAGATTATTATTGTGTCTGTACTTGTACTTAATAATTGGTCTGCTCAGGGGTGTCTTTAAAAAATGTTTTCCAAGGGTTCCTGAATCCTGACCACTACTAAATGTCAAGATTAGGCCTAGAAGAATCCAGCTCAATTTGTTAAAATAAATGGAAATAAATTAACACGATTAATCAGTAAACTATTATTAGCATTTAATTAGTGATACTTTTCTTATTATTTTAAGTACATACTAGATTTAGACATATGTCTTAGTGTATAAAGATAGTCATTCTTATTTTTTTAACACGCTTAAAGATACAATTGTTATTTCGTTTTACATGTCTACTTTTGCCTTCAGCACTGCAGGTTGCATTTGGGTCACTGTATCGAGATGATGTCTTAATAAAGCCCAGTCGAGTTGTTGCCATTTTGGCAGCAGCTTGTATGCTACAGTTGGTAAGTATGCACATTATTCAAAGAAAGTATCACAGTTGTATCTTTGTTTCAAAGGATCTATTTCAGAAACAAAAATTTAGCTTTTTACAGTTTTTAAAATAAAAATGAATTGTATAAATATGCCATTTGTGATATCATCTACAGGGCTTAACCAAAAGCAATTTATTACAACCAAAGGAATCATGATGTCTTTGTAAGATGAATGCAAGCCATTTCTTTATAGACATCTAAGAATGACTATAATGTGGAAAAAAAATTTACTTGTCTAAGTCCATTTACATATTCTCTTCATTAACGACTTATTTTGACTGTTATGAAGCAGATGGCTGATAATTACTAATTCATTTAGTTCAGGGGTTCAAAAAACATCAGGTGCCTACAATGTAAACTTTTTCTGATTATGAAATAACTGTGTATAAATGTACCTGACCTGTTGGTAGAAGGACAGAAGTTACTGAGCATTGTACCAGATCAGGTAAAAAGATCCAAAAGAAATTAAGATGTTGTTCCCACTTTTATAAGTTCACAATATAATGAGTGTTGAATGGGAGAGGGAAGCTTGATATGCAGACCCAAAGGTAATACAAGAGCTGTCCAGTATTGTAGGTACAATAATAAATATCTGATAGGATTTTGTGGATGCACAGAGCGGTCATTTCAACCTGGTGTTGTCAAAATTGTGTTTGAGGCTGAGTCCTGAAAACTGAAAAATGTATTTATTTTGCAAAGTAAGAAGAGAGGGGAAGAAGAGCATTTCAGACATTAAACTAAGGCCTAGTGATATGAAACCGGAGAATTAGAGAACCTGAGTGGAACATGGCTCTAGCATAGAATATAAGGAAGGTTGGAGAGAGGGAGGCAAAGGCCAGATCATGAAAGTCCTCTATACCTTTTTAAATGTTTAGACTTTATGTTTGAGTACTTTTGGAAGATTGTCATCAGGAGAAAGACAAAGTTATGTTTTGGAAAGAATGCTTAAGAAACAGTGTGAAGCATGGATTGAAGGAAAGTTGAGTATAAACCCTAATGTAATAATCCAAATGAGAGTCTAAATTAGGGTGTGGCATTAAGAATGGAAAGGAAAAACTAAACACCAGAGAGATTAGACAGGGATAATCCACTGGCTTAATGACAAAGGAGATGTTAAGAGGAAAGGGGAAGAGAGTCTAGAATGAATTTCAGGTAAGTTAAAATCCTAGTGTAGTCAAGGATTTATTTTGATCTTTAACAAAAGTTAATTAAGTTTCCTTTTACGTTGCATTTGTATACTGACTTATTTGAAGTTAGTTAATAGCTTGCAAAATGTACTTAGTTGAGGATATTTGATTTTTAAAATGTTTTGATCCTTATAATTCTTATTTCCACTAAGTATACTTTATTTTCTAACTTTAGTCCTTTTTGATTTTGTTCTAAATCCACTTTCTGCATTATCTTTATGACTTAACTATTTAACCTAATAATATACTTGCATGAATATATTTCAGAAATTCAAGTAAAAAGTGAGAGTATTCATTCCATATACTGAATGAAGTTCGTTTGAAATCTTCTATGTAAACATTTTAGATTAAAATTTCAATGTGTTTAAAACAATAATATATTCGAATCAGGTGTATCAGATATTGATAAGTGTTTTAAACTTTAGTAAACACTTTCTGATGATTCATAGTTTACCTGCCTAGCCCATCACATGGTTATATAAAGAGATCTTAATTGAAAAAGATCTGGCAAAACAGACCGAATGTTGCTTAAATTAGCAAAGGTCCCAGGGAAGGCAAGAATAGACAAGGGAGAGAATAACAATATTCACTTCTACCTTACTACTTTTATTCCCTCCCCTCCATTTTCAGTTCCAAGTATTTAGTTGAATACTTTTTTGGATTTTTTTCAGTATTTTTACTGCACTTATGAAAAACTTAGGTTTGCTGCACTTAATGAGTTTTCTTTCTTTTCTTTCTTCCTTTTTTTATACTTTTTAATACGTAAAAGCACATGTTCAGAGCTAATTTTTCCCACATGAAATGGGCCTTTCCAGTGCTTATTTATATTTGCAGGATGGTTTAATACAGCAGTGTGGTGAGACAATGAAGGAAACAATTAATGTGAAAACTGTATGTGGCTATTACACATCAGCAGGGACCTATGGATTAGATTCTGTAAAGAAAAAGTGAGTTACCCTTTTTGCTTTTCCTTCCATCTCACTTTTGGGAATTTGGCTGCTTTGGTTTTCTAAAAGAATGTATAGTGATAAGAAAGAAAGATAAAAAAGGGCATAGAATTTTGTTATAAAAAGGTCTTTTTATATTTGGACAAATTAATAAACTTCTCAAAAGTGTTGTCTTTGTAAGTGACCATGAGTGGATTATACATGCTTATAGAAACTATGGTCACTCTTTACAGTAGACTTTTCTATAAAATCTTTTCCAAGTTGTAGGCATACTAGACATCATATCACTGCAGCTACTGATAATGTTTTTAACTCTTGAGAATTGTAGTATCCATTTTTAAATTATAAAGAAGGTAATGGAAGTATGTAAACCCTTTCATAAACCAATTAACACGAACTTGAAATGAGGTTTTTGTTAATTAGCAATGCTTTTATTAATATAAAGGGAATACTCCCTTAATAACTGCTGACAAAAATAATACTAAATTTTCAGTTGTTAAATTAAAAATTTTAAGCATGTCCTAGCAAGACTAATATTATGTTTTTATTTTAACTGTAAGTCATACTTAATAAATCATAAATATGTGAAATATAATGCAATAATTCCATATTTTAATTTCAGGTGCCTTGAATGGCTTCTAAATAATTTGATGACTCATCAGAATGTTGAACTTTTTAAAGAACTCAGGTATTTGAATTTTAAATAACTTTATAATCATTTTAAAATACTGTTTTTCATTTTCTAAAATGTGCAAGACATTTTTGTATAAAACAAATTATTACTTATGAAAAAGTGAACAATTTAAAGAACAGTATCTTTACTACATCCATGAACTGATGAAACGCTATACAAATTTCTTTGTTGTAAATGATATAATGTGTATTATGTCAACTGTTTTTACCAATTTTAATAGAAAAATTCATTGCTGCTATAAAATTATAGAAAATTCTCAAGTGTTACCTCACTTTTGCTGGGCTCTTAAAGAACCTAAAAGTTTATTTTTAAAACTATGTTTACCACTGAGAAATTAAGTTTGAGGAAATTATACATTTTTGATAAGCCTAATGAATAAATTCACTATAAGGCTGGCCTTTTGAATTAAGTCTGCTTACTGTTCCTTTCTTCCTTCCTTCTACAAAGATTAATACTTCTAGAATGTCTGCTATGTATAAAGATACTCTGTTAGGGGCTCTGAACGATGCAGAGCTGATTATATCATGTTCTCTGCCCTCAAGAAGATTATTTGTAGTAATGAGGGAATCTGAGAAATTCTGAGTGGGAGGCCACCCAGAATCTTTGAGAGGCCAGTAGGCTTTATAGTCATTTTCAGGCTTGCTTTTCCTTTATAGTGGCACTCTTCGAACAAGGGTACAAGTGTCCTTAGGTATTATGTGACATTCCAATAGAAATGTACAAAACCAATTACTTAGCTTCCTGGGATGTCAGTTTTACTGAGCAGGAGGGTGGGGGAAGCATGGAGAGACATAGGAGATAATTAAACACTTTTATGTTTAAATACAATATGGAAAAGAGAGAATTCAGATTTTTTCGAACTTTCAAAATAAAATACAAGAATTAATAGAAATGTCATTTTTATGGGTAGGCCACCTTCTAGATTCCTATGTTCTATCTTTTTCTTTGCCCTTAAGAAGTACTTTGGTAGAAGAGTTTGAGAAGCAATATTTTACAAAAAAGAAAAAGAAGAAAAATCATCCCCTAGTGATGTTATAGCATAAACAAAGCTCTGCGTATGTTTGGTTTGAAAATCATTAGATATAGACTTCTGGCTAAGATGGAGGCGTAGGTAGATAAGCCTTGCTTCCTTGCACAACCAAAAGAAGGACAAGAACCAATTTCAAAACAAAAAAACAAACTACCAGAAAATTGAACTGTATAGAAGTCTGCTAATGAAGGAGTTTAAGAAGAAAAATTCATCCAGACTGGTAGGAGAGACAGGGACAGGCAGCCCAGGTAGCTGGCAGACCATGTGGGCAAAGCTCTAGCAGGTGGACCAGGCAGTCCCACATTCTCATGCAGATAAACTGGGAAGAACAACTGGGTCGTGAGACAGACCATGCAACCCACGTTTCCAGTGTACAGGAAAAAAACCTCAAATTTTCTGGCTGTAAAAACGTGTGAGGGTTGCAGCAGCTGGAGAAACTCCCAGCCTCACAGGAGAGTCCATTGGAGAGTGCATTGGAGTCCTACAAGGTACACAAACCCACCCACCTAGGAATGAACACCAGAAGGGTCCAATTCGCTTGTGGGTAGCAGGGCAAGTGACTGAAAGCAGGGCAAGAGCTGAGAAAGTGGCACCGTTCCCTCTCTGGCCCCTCCCCCACATACAGCATCATAACTCAGTGAAGGGGGTTGCCCTGCCCTGGCAAATACCTGAGGTTCCACTCCTTACAGTGTAACAGGAGCACCAAGGCAAAGAAATATGGCCCAAATAAAAGAACAGATCAAAACTCCAGAAAAAGAACTAAGCGACGAGGAGGTAGCCACCTATCAGATGCAGAGTTGAAAACACTGGTAATCAGGATGCTGAAAGAAATGATTGAGTATGGACACAAAATAAAGGAAGAAGTGAAAGCTATACAAAGTGAAATAAAGAAAAATATACAGGGAACCAACAGTGAAGGGAAGGAAACCTGGACTCAAATCAATGATTTGGAACAGAAGAAAGAAATAAACGCTCAACTGGAACAGAATGAAGGAACGAGAATTCAAAAAAAAAAAAATGAGAATCTTAGGAACCTCTGGGACAAATTTAAATATTCCATCTGAATCATAGAGATTACCAGAAGGAGAAGAGGAAGAGCAAGAAATTGAAAATGTATTTGAAAAAATAATGAAGGAGAATGAGAAATTCCCCGATCTGGTGAAGGAAATACACATGAAAGTCCAGGAAGCTCAGAGAGTCCCAACGAAGTTGGATACAAGGAGGAACACATCAAGATGCATCACAATTAAACTACCCAAGATTAAAGATAAGGAGAGAATCTTAAAAGCAGCAAGAGAAAAGGGGACAGTTACCTACAAAGGAGTTCCCATAAGACTATCAGCTGATTTCTCCAAAGAAACCTTACAGTCACAAAGGGGCTGGAAAGAAGTATTCAAAAGTCATGAAAGACAAGGACCTACATCCAAGATTACTCTATCCAGCAAAGGTATCATGTAGAATGGAAGGGCAGATAAAGTGCCTCCCAGACAAGGTAAAGTTAAAGGAGTTCATCATCGCCAAGCCCTTATTATATGAAATGTTAAAGGGACTTATCTAAGAAAAAGAAGACAAAATCTACAAACAGCAAAATGACAACAAACTCACAACTATCAACAATGGAACCTAAAAAACAAAAACAAACCAAGGAAACAACTAGAACAGAACAGAATCACAGAAATGGACATCACATGGAGTGTTATCAGCAGGGAGGAGGAGGGGGGAAGAAGGGGGAAAGGTACAGGGAATAAGAAGCATAATTGTTAAGTAGAAAATAGGGGGAGGTTAAGAATAGTATAGGAAATAGAGAAGCCAAAGAACTTATATGCACGACCCATGGATATAAACTAAGGGGGAGGGGGATGGTGAAGGGAGGGTGGGTGCAGAGCAAAGGGGGATAAAGGGAAGGAAAAAAGTGGGAGAATTGTAATAGCATAATTAATAAAATATACTAAAAAAATAAAAATAAAACAAGCATTATATAGTAAAAAAAATCATTGGAAACATTAATTTTTTCTTTTATAATTCCTTATTGAGCATTTTCAAAACAAAGGTGAATCATAGTCATTTTAAAAACTCTGACTTAAAGGAAGGAAAGAAAAAGGAAAACAACTGGTGATACTATTTTCACTTGGAATTTAAACTAACACATATTTCTTGATCTTACTCTCTTCTATAATAATAAAATTATGTTTTATGACTAAACAGTTCTTTTAAGCCTGTAGTGTAAAGGTTATGTTGAAGATCTCTTAGTTTCATTGTATTCTGACAAGTGTTTTTGGGGTTTTTTTAACATTGAACGGAGAGAAGAGGAAAAAGAGAGAAGGCTGTCACTTTATCAGAGCATACCCAAAGTTATCTTATTGGGACCTTGCTTTAACTGGATTAATTAGTAGACAAGAACACTTTTTGTTTTTCTAACAGTGAAAAAGAAAAAGAAAACAACCAGTCTTCACAGCACACTATCTGAAGTATCCCTCTGTTCAGATTGTTTTCTAAGATTCTTTGTCTTGGGCAAAAAGGCTGATTTAATATATTTTTAAAGATTTTATTTATTTATTTTTAAACAAAGAGGAAGGGAGGGAGAAAGAGGGAAACAGCAGTGTGTGATTGCCTCTTGTATACCCCTGCTGGGAACCTGGCCCGCAACCCAGGCATGTGCCCTGACTGGGAATTGAACTCGTAACCCTTTGGTTCTCAGGCCGGCACTCATTCCACTGAGCCACATCAGCCAGGGCAAGACTGGTTTAATTTTTAATTCCACATTTTCTTTTAGCCTGTTTATGAAGATAAACTTACTACCTCTATTTTACCTTTTCTAGTATAAATGTCATGAAACAGCTGATTGGTTCATCTAACTTATTTGTGATGCAAGTGGAGATGGATGTATACACAGCTCTTAAAAAGGTATTGAATAATACAATGTATTTAGGATGTCACCGCAGCATTGATTAATAGTGAAAAACTGGAAACAGTGTCCAGTGACAGGGAATGTGTATAAATGTAAGAAAAGTAAAAGGAATTATGTCAAAATGTTAAAAAAAAAAGTCATTATGTTTAGGGATTTGGTGTTAAGATGAATGATTTTAATTTCATTCTTCATACCCTTCTGTCCTAGATTCCATTTCTGTTTTTCCAGATTTTTTCAACAATATGTTATTGTTATGTTATTTACATAATAAGAAATACTGAATGTTTTACAGTTGACTCTTGAACAACTCTGGCAGTTGGGGGCATTGAAACCGACCTCCCCCAACCCTGCAGTCAAAAATGTTGACTTCCCCAAAACTTAGCTACTCAGAACTACTAATAGCCTACTGTTGACCAAAACGAAGCCTTACCAATAACATAAACAGTCAATGAAAACCTATTTTGTATGTCATGTATTCTATATTTTTACAATAAAGTAAGCTAGAGAAAATAAAATATTATGAAGAAAATCATAAGGAGGAGAAAACAAATTGTAGTATTTATTGAAAAAATATCCACAAATAAATGGACTTGAACAGTTCAAACCTGTGTTGTTCAAGGGTCAACTGTATATGGTTTCCAGAAATGTTTTCAGAGTTGAGCTTTAGTTGCATTAGTGAATATGATGAAATTTTCACACATACTTTTTCTGGAAAATGTTAAAATTTTTCTTCTAAAGATTTTATTTGCACTGCAGGCACATGTTTTACCTCATCCTTTTCAAAGTTTCAACATTTTATTTTAAGATTTATTTATGTATTTTTAGAGAGAGGGAAAGGGAAGGAGGAAGAGAGGGAGAGAAACATCAATGTGTGGTTGCCACTCACACGCCCTCTACTGGGGACCTGGCCTGCAGCCTAGGCATGTGGCCTGACTGGGAATTGAACCAACAACTCTTTGGTTCGGAGGCTGGCACTCATTCCATTGAGACACACCAGCCAGGGCAGTTTTCAACATTTTAATTGTAATTTTATTTTTACATCTCTCTGAAAAGACAAATGGATTACTCTTTTTTTGTATTTTTTTATTTCTTAAATTGTTATTATTATTATTCTTGTTCTATAGATACTAAGACTTAGAGTTCTTAACAATTACTAAGTGGCAAATGTTTATCAGACCTGGCCAGGTATGATGAGTCCAAATGCATTGCTTTTCCCACTGCATAATTTTGCCTTCAGCCTTTTGTCCCCAGCATGAAATCTACATTTAAAATAGTTGTGAAATCTGGGAATGAAACACCATCTAGTTATAACATTGTAGTTTTTTGTGTTTAAGGTAGGATGAGATTCTTTCACTATTTTTCCTCAAGGAAGTTTAGTAACAGGGTTATCTAATCATTAGAGGAGTGGTACAGCTCATTTCTCTCTGAACCATTGGTAGCATTCATACTTTCTTACTGTTGTAACTGCTGTTATGCCAGAATGAAAATACTTACTGTGTTCCAAGCACTGTTCAAAGTATTTTACACGTATTAATTCTTTTAATATCCTGTGAGGTAGACATGTTATCCTGCTCATTAAACTAATGAAGAAATTCAGGCCCAGAGAAATTAGGTAATTTGCCCAGCTTTTAAGTAGTAGGGTCAGGATTTAAAAGTCCATGCTCTTTGCTACTATGCATACTGTCTCCACAGCAATAAGACAATAAGAAACACTAAGAGAGTGTTAATTTACTTTTTTGTCTCACATAGTATGTAGTAAAATTGAGTTAATTGGTGAGTAGAATAAATTAGTATAAAATTAGTATAAATTTTGTAATGTAATAGATATTAAACCTTTTACCTTTTTAATAGTGTAACCACAGTGTATTTGAGACCACAAATACTTTCAATGAGTAATTTATTCTTTATCACACACTCACTTAGTTTTTATTATTGGACAGTGATTAATGCCATGATTACTTTAAAGCTTGCAAGCAAGCCAGGTAATGGTTCTTCGTCTTTCAATTGCTTGTAATGAAAATTAAAATTTTTAGATATTATGTTTTAAGATGGAAGGAGTTTGAAAATTTAAAATCATAATATGATGAAATCTTGTCATTTTTTTCTCATTTACTTTTTTAACCTAGTGGATGTTCCTTCAACTTGTGCCTTCTTGGAATGGATCTCTAAAACAGCTTTTGACTGAAACAGATGTCTGGTTTTCTAAGAGGAGAAAAGGTATACCTGAAATTTTTATTGAGAACTTACTTGTTTTTGTAATTGAAAGTTATTAAAATCATTATAGACCTAGAGAATTTTAGTGCTGGAGAGGACCTTTGCAATTCTCTAATTCAGTCCTCATTTCCACTGAGGAAATTGAGGCTGTATAAGAAAAATGCCTCAGTTAACTGAATTATTACTTCTTGAACCATGTTTTGATTCCCCCAAACTATTGCTTTTCTCATTTTATCACCAACAGATGTTGCTAACTGAGTTTATCTTTTGTTTGACCACATTGAATGTTTCCTAACAAATTAAATCCTGTGTATCAAGCAACAATTCTTAACACAGGGGGACCCATGGACAGGCTTTTGTGTGTTCTCTAAAATACTGAAAGTGGATGCAAAATTTTATATGTCTGTCTGTGTGTGTGTGTGTGTGTGTGTGTGTGTGTGTGTGTTCGTTCCATTTTGGGGGGCAGGGGCATGGTAGATTTTCCATACCTTTTATCAGATTCCCAGGGAATGCTGATCTAAAATTGGTTAAGATCAAATGCCTTAAAGTCTTTCTTATCTGGACAGAGGTAGAGCATGCAATATATTTATTTTTTACTTTGGTAAAGGATACAAGAAAAAAATTTAATGGCCCTCAGGTGTAAGGAAGTAAATAAGTCATAATCCTTAGTTCATGATTTTCCTACTTTACAGTCATTTTTGTCCATTTATGGCCACCTTTTTTATTTTTAGTACTATATCAAACCTCCATAAATTAATCCCCAAGTACTAGAACATTAATAACTGCAGTCTGTTCATATGCTTATTGTGTGTTGTGTTCCTTTGACTTTCCCCTTTGACTTGCCTTGAATTTTGAGTTTGATATTCCCTTGTTTAAAAAAAAAAAAGTTATTGCATGTATGTATGTATTAACATAATATAGTAGTATGCTGGTAAACTGGCTCTCTGAAAAAATTAAATCCTGATTCCTAGCATGTTTTAAATTAATTTTACAAATTCTCCCAGTGTGACTGATTTCAAGCTCCCAACATGACATCACTGCTTGTGGAGTTGGGAAGAAATACACCTGCTTCTGTGAGCCAGTAGGAGCCCGCTCCAGCATACTCCGGGGCAATAATCATTTTGTTTTAGTAGTTACTGAACCATTTCATATTGTGGACTTGACTTGATTTTTATTTCCTTAAAACAAAGAGACCGAATAGCTCTTTATGTGTTTATTGGCCATATGTTTCCTCCTATGCGAAATATCTGTTTAGGTTGTTTTCCTATTTTATTTTTATTTATTTATTTTGTTTTCCTATTTTAATATTGTATTTCTTTTCGTAATGATTTGTAAGTATTTTTTATATATTCTTGAAATCAATTCTCTGTCATAAATATGTGTTGCATTTTTATAGAGTCTGTAAGTTATCGTTTTTACTTCCTTAAAGGTGTCTTTTAATTAAAAGAAGTTTTTAATTTTAAAATTTAGGGCTCTTTGTGCCTTGTTTAAGTAAGTTTTGTAGAATTATTTTATGTAGTGAGATTTCCTAGCTTAGAGTCAGATAAATTATTTTTCTATCATGCTCATGAACCAAAAATGCCCAAAGGACCATTTACAAGGAAAAAATTTAAACAGAGAGAGAGATAAAAACTGAAAGAGATGAGGAGTGTGGAGAAGCTCGGAAGACAAAGGGACTCTGTAGAAACAGATGTTAGGTAAATGTTAACATAAACTTATCTTCATTTGAGCTCCAGATGGATTAACCACAGCAGTTTATCATGAGGGAAATTATTCTGTAGCCAAAGTGGCAGAAACCAGAATAAGAATCTATGGTTCACTTCTGGTTTTCGCACTCTAGGGTCTCCAACCCAGCTTTCATAGTATAAAAGTATACAGTTTAAGATAACTTTTCAGGGAGATACTTATTGCATAAAGCAAAATATATATCTAATGTTCTCAGGATTTTGAGGTCATTTCATACTGTTCTAAAATTATAAAAGTGATGAATACTGAGGAAATAAAACAGAAAAAAATCACTTGTCCCCTCACCCATTATATTTTGGTATATTTCTCTTAGGTTTTTGTAATTATTTGACTTTTTAGATATATATCAATCAGGACTACAAAAAACAATAGAAATTCAGAAAAATATTTTAGACAAAATTTTTAGACAATTATATGGTATATAGGTTGCTGTTGAATTTGGCAGGTATATTTATTATAGCCACATTTCAAAAAGTTAGAATCTTTAAAAATTTTTTTAATGCCATGAATTCTTACAAAAATAAATGAGGAAATCTCTTCTATCACCTTTAATAAAAAGCTTCATGAAATAATTTCCAGATTTCTATGAGACAGTCTAGAATTAGATTTTTATAACTTGTTCATGTGATGGAACATCCCTAAGAACATAATGGTATTTTTATTTATGTACTTTTTAAATCCTCACCTGAGAATATGTTTATTGATTTTAGAGAGTGAGGAAAGGGAAAGAGTGAGAAACTTCAGTGTAAGAGACAAACATTGATCTGCTGCCTCCCATATGCACCTCGATCTGGGGATTGAACCCTCAACCTTAGGTCTGTGCTCTGACCTGAGATCAAACCTGCAGCCTTTTGGTGTATGGGACAATGCTCCAAACAAATGAGCCACCCGGCCAGAGCTATAAGGGTGTTTTTAGTACACTCCATGAAATTGGCACATATAATTCGACATAAGAATTTGAACTAACTAAAAAGACAAGACATGTAATCAAGTTACATGCCTGTAGCATAAGTAAGTAAACTATTAATTTTTTAAAATGAGTTTAACTGCTTTCTTGTTTGCTTTATCTGAGGCTAGGCCAGGTACCAAAGAAATACAAAAAAAAAAAGGGATAAAAATTTTAAAATTGTGAAAATTCTTTTCATTAACTTGACTGTCTTCTTGCAGTTTTAAGGGGAAAAAAATGTAATGGGCAATACCTGTTTCACAGCAAACCTGTGTTTCATGTGAAGCATAGTTTGAGGCATAATAGTCTATAATAGCAGCTCTCAACTTTTTTTCCCTATCTTTAATAGCAACAGGACTGAGTGTGTGCCCATGGGTAGACCTTGTTGAATAGAAAACAGACTAGGCCTTTTGCCCTAGTTTAATAGCAGTAACTCTAGACCTTGCCTTCCCATTCATGAAAGCACATTGCAATGCAACTGAGAGTAACTGTTTTTAGAAATAACAAGTTCTCCCAAAAAGGAAAAAATATATATACTTTTTAGATTTTGTATAATTTTTATTTTTCAATTACAGTTGACATACAATATTAGTTTTATGAGTACAGCTCAGTGATTAGACATTATGTAACTTACTAAGTGCCCATCTGACACTATATATCATTATTACAATATTATTGACTCTATTCCCTGTGCTGTACTTTACATCTCTGTGACTATTCTATAACTGCCAATTAGTACTTCTTAATCCCTTCGTCTTTTTTACCTGTCCCCTCAACCCCTCTCCCATTTAGCAACCGTCAGAATGTTCTCTGTACCTATGAGTCTGTTTCTGTTCTGTCTGTTCATTTATTTTGTTTTTTAGATGTTTTGTCTGGTATAAATATTGTTACTTCAATTTTTTGTTTGTTTCCATTTTCATGAAATATCTAGTTCCATACCTTTATTTTCAGTCTGTGTGTGTCTTTCACTCTAAAGTGAGTCTCTTGTAGACATCCTATATAGGGTCTTGTTTTGTTATTCATTCAGCCTTCATGTCTCTTGACTTGAACATTTAATCCATTTGTATTTAAAGTAATTGTTGATAGATATGTATTTATTGCCATTTTATTATTCATGTTTTTTATCTTTTTTTTTTCTTCTTAAAGAAGACCATTTAACATGTCTTATAATACTGGTTTGGGGGTGATGAACTCCTTTAGCTTTTTCATGTCTGAAAAGCTCTTCAATCTTTCCTTTGATTTTAAATGACAGCTTTTCCAGGTAGAATAATGTTGGTTGCAGGTCCTTGCTTTTCATCACTTTGAATGTTTCTTGCCAATCCTTTCTGGTCTGCAAAGTTTTGGTTGAGAAATCAGCTGGACGGTCTCATTCATAGTAGCTCCCTTGTAGATAACTGCTTTTCTTTTGTTGCTTTTAATACTCTCTCTTTATCTTTAACTTTTCACATTTCAATTATGATGTGTCTTGGTGAGGGCCTCTTTGGGTTCACCTTGTTTGGGACTCCTTGTGCTTCTTGGACTGGTATGTCTTATTTCCTTCATCAGGTTAGGGAAGTTTTCCATCATTTTTTCATATAGGTTTTCAATTCCTTGCTTTTCTCTTCTCCTTCTGATACCACCATGATGTAAATGTTGGTACGCTTGAAGTTGTCCCAGAGGCTCCTTATAGTATCCTCATTTGGGGAGATTCTTTTTTCTTTCTGCTGTTCTAAATTGGGTGTTTTCTGCTTCCTTATTTTCCAAATCTCTGATTTGATCCACTGCTTCATCTACTCCACTGTTGATTCCCTGTAGTGTATTCTTCATTTCAGTTAGTATATTTTTCATTTCTGACTAGTTCTTTTTTATGTTTTCTATCTCTGTTTTTATTTTTCTTATCTCTTTGTTGATGTTCTCAGTAAATTCATGTACTCTTCCCCTAAGTTCATTGATCAGTCTTAGAACCAGTGTTTTAAACTAGGCATCTAGTAGATTGTTTGTCTCCATTTTGTTTAGTTCTTTTTCTGGAGTTTGTTCTGCTCTGTCATTTGGGCCATGTTTCTTTGTCTCCTCATTTTGGCTGTCTTCTTGTGTTTGTTTCTGTGTGTTAGGTAGACCTATTATATCTCTCAGGCTTGGTAGAGTGGCCTTAGGTGGTAGGTGTCCTTGTAGGGTCCGGTGGCACAGCCTCCCTGATTACCAGAGCTGGGCACTCCACACCTGTCCCCATGTGGGCTGTGTATACCCTCCTGTTGTAGTTGAGTCTTGAATGCTGTTGGCACCTCAAGGGGAGGGATTTACCCCCCAAACCAATCAGCTGCACGGACTGGCTGCAACCACCATGGAGGACCAGCTGTGCAGGGGCTGACCCCACAGAGCAGGACTTATTTCAGCAGGTTTCTCATGTCCACTGAGTCTTTCCCCTGAGTATGTCACTTGTAGAGGTGGTTGGGTAGTGCTTTGACATAGTTGAAGATGTCCACCAGGTGTGCTGGCCCTGAGACCTCCCAGTAGGTTCAGGCCAAAATCAGCTGCCACCTGTGCCCTGCCTGGGGCCACCGACCATGGGCTACAAAGTGTTCTGCAGATGACTGCTACTTGTGCTGGGCTTGGAGGTGCCCAGAAGAGACCAAGCAGCAACTAAGGCAGGCTGCTGCTAGTGTCAGGCCTGGGGCCATTTAGTGAGAGGTACATGGCATGCCAAGGCCAGCCACTTGATTGAGAGATTTTAGCAAAGTCCGAAGCATGAACCAAGACAGGCCATTTGCATGGAAAAGCCACTGGAAATGCCTTGGATGGGCCTGCAAGTTGGGTGTGGTGGGGTCTTAAAATCAGAAGTATGGGACTAACAGTGTTTGGCAGATTGACAGAGACTTAGGGCTTTCACCTGCCAGCTCTGTGGGAGGATGGCCCAAAAAAGGAACAGTGGCCTCTTGTCAGCACTTCTGTCTGAGAGAAAACAGCTCCTTTAGCTCTCCCCATAATGCCAGACCACTCAGTTCTTCCCAGTATGTCCCTGGTCCCCCAGTGCTGGAATTCAGAAGTGAGACCTCGTAAGTCCATGTATTGGCCCTTTAAGTGGAACAGCTGTGACTCCAGAAGCCCTCTGTCTCAGCCACAATCCAAACTGGTTTTTACAGCTAGAAGTTATGGAAACTTCTCTTCCTGTCAGTGGAACCCTGGGCTGTGGGACCTGGTATGGGGCTGGGACTCTTCCCTCCTTAGGGAGGACCTCTGCATCCAACATATTCCTCCTGATTATTATCTGCCACTTTGTGGGCGTGGGACCAGCCCATTCCATGTCTCCTCCCCTCCTACCAGTCTCTATGTGGCTTCTTTTTTACATCTTTAGTTTGTAGGACTTCTGTTCAGCTAGATTTCAGGTGGTTCTGAATAATAGTTGTTTTGTAGTTTAGTTGTAATTTTGATATGGTAGTGGGAGGATTCGAGTACTGCGTCTACCTACTCTGCCATGTTGACTGGTTAAGCCATATACTTTTTTTTATTAAAGATTTTATTTATATATTTATTTTTAGAGAAAGGGAAAGAGAGGGAGGGAGGGAGAGAGAGAAACATCAATGTGTGGTTGCCTCTTGCGTGCCCCTATTGGGGACCTGGCCCGCAGCCCAGCCATGGGCCCTGACTGGGGATGGAACTGGCAACTCTTTGGTTTGCAGACCAGCGTTCAATCCACTGAGCCACACCAGCCAGGGCAAGCCATATACTTCTTAAACATGAATTATTTTAATAGTAAATACCACCCATGTTTAACAAATCTATGGCTACAATGTTTATGTGTCTTATTTTGTATTTGAATAGGAGGGTTAATAAATTAACTAATGTTCATCACATGTAGCTAGAACATAGGCTAAAAGAATCCCAAGAGACATTTCATGACCTGTATATCTTTTGAAGACCTTTGAGTGAGGCATTTGGGCTCTAGAGTTCCATTGGACATTTCAGTGCCTTGGAAAGGGTAACCTGGAGAGAGACCATAATCCTATCATTCTCAAGCATTCCACCTTGCTGAACTGTAAGCTCCAAACCCCAGAAAGGCAAACAACTGAATTGTAAAGGGTCTGCTTAGGACCAGAGTTAATTTCCTGGGGCTTTTTTCCTAAATCTGCACAAGTTTTTATCCACACATCTGAGGTTTATAAAATTCTCAAAAACTTTGAAACTGGCTGATTTGTAGTCCAATAAATGTACTTGTGTGTGTGTGTGTGTCCCTGAACCCATAAAAATGTTTAAGAAAAAGTAAATTAGTAGATTTGAAAAGAATGGCGATTTAATTTAAACTATTTTTTATAGATTTTGAAGGTATGACCTTCCTTGAAACTGAGCAAGGAAAACCATTTGTGTCAGTATTCAGACATTTAAGGTTACAGTATATTATCAGTGATTTGGCCTCTGCAAGAATTATTGAACAAGATTCTCTAGTACCTTCAGGTAAGAATATATGATGAAATTATGATTTTAAGTAGTATCTATCTGATTATAATAGTAATATATATCATAGAAAAGAATAATTAATAGGAATTATCCGTAATCCCAAGAAGGTACAAAATTTTATATGAAAGCTGAATGAATCATAACTGTAATTTTCTGTGTTCACATTACATATCTTGGGTATTTTCCCATATCATTAAATCCTCTCCATAATATTGAAGTAGCTATGTAGTTTTCTATAATATGGATGTTCTTTAATTTGATTAATAGTACACTATTTTGAACCATACTTACAAAAATGGTTTTGTAGAAATATGTAAAGGTTATAACTGCTTTTTCTATTAATAATCCTTAAATTTGCTTCTTTTTTTCCTTACTCTAATCTTAAACCTCATGTCAAAGCAAATGTAATATCTTTACCAATTATAATTTAAATTTTTTGAAACAATATTCTAAGTTAAATTTCTAGTACTTGTATAAGATTCAGTTTAGTACTATATATGCATATAAGAAGTATAAAATGTTTGTTTGAAGATTTATTTGTAAATTTGTATACATTAGTTAATAGGTTTGTCTGAAAAGTTGTAATTATCTGATACTTCAATTTTTATATATCCATGTGTTTATAAATTGTTCTCGTAGTCTGTATACTTATTTAGAAAGGTATTCAATGGAAAGCAAACCTAGAAGAACACTTCTGCTATATTAGAAAGGAATGCATTTTTATAAAATCATTCTAATAGGTTTATAGACACTTTTATATTAATTTTACAAAAATTATTTTTATAATATTAATTTTAGAGAGCCAAGATGAGGGGGTATGTATTATATTTGCATGGTTTTTAGACACAATTTCTCTGAAGATAATATTCACTATAGCATAACAGTTCTATAGTAGTTTTAGTACAGGTAATATACACCAGACCCCAGCAATGGTGTAATACGAGATACCAAGGCCAATTACCCTCTAATCATACTTCTTTTTAAGCCTCTTTAGAAATGAATTTTGGAAGAGGTTTAAAAAGGGAAGTCCACTCAAAAGTAATTTAATGGTGTGTTTGTGATACAAGTGGTAAGCTTTATATTTTTGGAATGCAAGGTGGGTATTTTTAGTCTGAAGTATTTTATTCAATGGACAATGGAAAAGAATTCAGACCCTATATTTTTGACTATATTTCAGCCATTTTTTTCTGACTTAAAATTATAGTAGCGCTTTTTTCATTTTAGTATACCCCATCTTACAGTTATAAATAGATAAATAGGTTTTCCTATTGTTTCAAAAGCAAACTATAAATTAAAATTATATCCCATGCTGTCTGTGAGGGGCTACAAAGTGGCCACATAACTCAAATGATCTAGACAGCTGGTATGGGCTCTCAATAGCAGTATATCCTAGGTTCAAAATAAAAAAATTTTGATTACCTAGCTAAAATTCATTGATCATTTTTTCAGAATAGTGCCAAACACATGTTAACCTTATTCAAAGTTATGCATTCTGGAGAATTTTACTACCTCCATTTTGACCACTTTTAGGTCAAAAATCTCAGAGATATGTTTAATTCCAAGTTAAATTAGCATTTTGTTTAGAAACATTCTATATTAGGGGTCAACTGTATCAAGAAGAGTTGAACTCCGTTATTTAAAGAAATTAAATCTATCTTAAGTCAGATCATTAAGTCTGTTTTATTCTGTATCCTCCTTGTCATACTTCCCTCTCCCTGGATACCTCTGACCTATCTTATTCTTCCCAAACCTTTCTGTTTTGTGCTCTGGAACTAGGATCAACAAGCTCCCATATCATCCATCTCTTCCCTCCATTTATTTAGCTTTCCCAGAGGATACTATTTTCTCTCTATTGAGGACTTTATGTCTTTTGAGACACCCTGCCCCAGTATAGGGGTAGGAGGCCAGATAGTCCTAATCCTTCAATGCCCTTTCCAAACATTATTGCATGTAATCCAACTAACCCTCTATCCTTTTTTCTCTTGGCTTCTTCACATTCATTTACAACTTGGTCACTTGACTTACTGTCTACCTCTCCACTCCTGTACAGTCACATAATGAGTTTATATGACCATTCCATTTAATACTCTAGTTTCCTAGTAATTTGACCCCAACTCCAGTAACATTTATGTTTGCTGAATATTAGGCACTCACTACCCATGGAAACACCATGAACCTTGTAACCCAGAATTTCTTAACATCAGATATCTGATCGTTTCCAGGCTATATATAGCCTAGCATGTTCACAGCCTATCCCTTTACACTGTTATCTGACTTCCAATCCATTTTAAACCCCTCATTTTCTACCAGTCTTTCAGACATCACCTGCTATTTTCAGCCCTGGATTTCATGACAGATCATGTGAGCCACTCTCTCACAATTGCCTTCAACTCCTTGTTCTTTATTTGGCAAATCCAAAAACTAAATTAAACCTTCTTTGTTCCTATACCCTCTGTTCTGTGCTGGCTACTGCTGCAGAGCATTCTACAACTTTCCTATTGGTGCCACTGCAAATTCACATTTCAACACTAAGCTTGGGTTTTGGGACTCCTTATGCTACTTTTGCCTGATAAATTCTCTTTTTCATTCTCTTTAGCAATCATATCAGACCTCTGCCACTCTGTTCAAGCTTCTATCTAATCACCTCACTGTCAGCATGGAAACTCTCCTGCCTTTTTATATAAGTTTGAGGTAATCAGGCAATAATTTGTCCTAAGTTGAGGTGCTTCTTCTCTTTTCACGCCAGCCTTCTATCTTGTTCATAATATTACCACTTCCTGTTTGTTCTGGAATTTTGCTTTATCATATAATCTCTATCTTGAACCTTTTCCCCACCTATTTGCCCTCACCCTATACAGTATGGTCAGATTTCGTTTATTAAAAAGCAAAACAAAATACTTTCCTTTGACTCTGAATCTCCCACTATAGCAACTATTCTTTCCTTTCTAAGATACCTTCTTCTGTGTAAACTATAGATGCCATCTCTATCTCCTTACTTTCAGTCATTTCTCTACTCACTGGTGTGTCTTCCCCTCACTATTTCACTACTTCACTTAACTAGCAAAAGTTAAGATTGGACCTTCCTGCAAACTCTAGTGGCCTTATTTTAGAAATGCTATACTCTGCTGATCCTTTCCCTCTCTCTCTCTCTGACTCTTTCTTCTCTTGTTCTTTTGTGGGCTTTCCTTACTCTGCCCACCTCTTAACTTCCTGAGGGTGCCTTTGGCCCACTGATCTTTTCATTCTGTATAGGGCCCCAGAGTGACCTCCTTCATTCATATGATTTATTAAGATTCCATTTCTGACCTCTCCCTTTAGTTTCACACTTAGATATCCAACTGCTGGCTACAAATTGCTTCAGTTCATCTGTTCAAACAGTATTTATCTTTCCCTTATAGTCCCAATCCCTGCCTTTTTATTTTCTTCCTGTGTTCTCTATATTAGTAATTAACATTAATAGCCTGGCCTCACAAAAAAGACAGAATCCTGGAAATCATAGTGTATTCTGCCTAAACTCTTTTTCCACATCCATTTACTGGCCCTGTAAATATTTTTCATAGATAATTCTCAAAATCACTTCCTTCCCTTGCTGACCACCATTCCCTCATTTAAGACATTGTCATCTCTTGCTAGATTACTGTAGCACAGAATGTGTGTGTTCTTGTTGGACTCTGAGGGCCATATGTTTTTTATCTCTTTCTCTCCAGTATATGGCACAGTGCTTGACAAAAGTTGGTGTGAACTAAAAGTTTCTAAAACAATATATTAACGTACATATAGTCTAATAGTGTATTAACTCCATCAAATAATTTTGGGTTCTAGACCCTAACTGAAGAATTTTAAAAGAGAGGGGAGAAATAAACAAATATGTATAGATTCTTCATTGTCCTAGGTAATATACCAGATTATGTATTTAACATCTATTATGTAACATAATCTTTAAAATTTGTCCCCATTTTTTAGTTGAAGAGAGGCATAACTGTCCTGTCATACAGCTAATGAGAAGCAGAGCTCAAATGCAACCAAATCTTTCTTGCTCTAAAGTCCATTTTGCTTTCACTGTATCTCACTGGTTACTTAAAAGAATTCTATATTTATTCTCTTCAAGTTTATGTATCCAGTTGTAGAAACTTGACCAAAAGTAACTCAATAATTTTGAATTATCATTCTTTTGAGTATGCTTATTAATTTTTTGGCTTTTCATAACAAAGTAATAAAGGAGATATATTGTCCCTTATTTTGCTTTGAAAACAAGAAAATGGGTATTCTTGTAACATTTTATATCAGGAGTTACTGAGGTGGGAATAATGGGGAAACCTAATGCTTAATATTTTTGTAAGTTAAAAAGGTAATAGTTAAAGCAGTATGAGTTTGTGAAAATAAATTACTTAAAATGAAAAGGTATATAAACCCATGTAATTAATTTTATTCGGAAAATAGCTTTAAATTATTCAGTACAGTAAATTTGTCATGTTTTTGAACTAGATTTTTAGGCTATACATGAGTATCTTTGACTTCTTCATGAGTTTGTACTAATACTTTATACCTAAATGTTCTGTACAAAATATTTTTATTCACACAAGAATTTTTTATCATATAAACTTTTTCTCCTTCACCTTCATGATATACATCTGACTTATGTGTTTCATGAAATAGTTCAACTTGTAGGCTGTTTTTTGCCACAAGCTTTACTCATTATAAATAGATTTTTGTCTGTGTATATACCTGAAAATACACTTTTTCATTTTTTTTCACTTAAACAGTAAAATGCTGGGCAAGTTAGGAACATACTTCTTTGTTTTTTAAAGTTCATAAATCTAAGACATTACATTTTCAGGTAGTGTGTTTTTGGAGGCCCTCTTCCCCATATTGTTTGTCTAAGATGAGAAATAATCTAAAATCATTCTGACTGTTCTGTTAGAAAAATACTGGATTTGCATTCAAAACTGCCATAGACTAGGTCTGCAGGTGCTGATCCATGGATGGGCCGATTCTGAGTTTTTGTTTTGGACTTTGATCAGATAAAGTGTAAAGTATTTAAACTGGTTTTCACTGAGTGAAAGCTTCTTGATGGCACCTTTTCATAATTTTTCCACTGAACACTAACTCTCTGCCAAAAAGGATTCTGGTAAACTCTGCCCAGTGTAGCCACCTTTTGGAGCTATGACTGCATATAATCATTTTTGAAACTCTGTCTAAAGGAACAGATCTCACTTACTTTCATCTCACGTTTTCCAAACTCATTTTAGCAGGGATTCATTTTTGTTTTTTTCTGTATCAGCTGTCAATGTTACATTTGAACTAGTGTTCTGTTGACTTATTTTTGGACAGCTGCTGCAGGATGAAATACCAATGAGAAGAAAGATTTCTTTTTGTTTTTTTAGATTAAGGCAGGAAAGGAGGGTCAAATATATGTACCCATTTTTTTAACTTATTAAAATCCTTTTGGTTTTAAAGGAGATTATTTAAAGGTTTTTGGAATTAAATTTTAAAACATTTTCATGGGATATATCTTACATGATATTTGAGAATATATACATGTAACTCTTTAATTCCAAATTTATAAGTGAATCACAAAAAGCCATATTCTATCTATAGATAAGTGAATTTCAAACTGCAAACATAATCATTAGTGAGTTGAGAAATCATTATGGGAAAGGATCAGCTTTTTAAAAGAATAAAATAAAGTAGAACAAAATTTTTACATCTGAATACATTGCAAATAAGATACACAGTATGTGTGTATGTATACTGAGTCATATAAATTTTGCCGCTAGTCTTTACCTACTGAAGACAAATGGTCTATGGCCTACATATTTAGCAGTTAACTCCTTACAATAGCAAGAATGAAGCATTCAAAAATGTATTTTAGAGAATTTGAAGGAAAGATACCAATCAGTGTAAGTCATCTGGCTACCTTTATTAGAGACTTATAAAATGAAAATCCAGCTTTTAATTACACTAGGGTTACCCTTCCTTTATTTTAGGTAGAGATTGAGCACTTAAAGAGAAAAAAATTATCCTTTTGGTTGGGATTCAATAGGAGCAGAAAAATAAATGTGGTGCTAAGCCCATTCTACTTCCTTTTTTAATATGTCTATGTATTTATCTAAAATAATTAAAACTCTAGCTTACACAGATTTGTTTTGTGGGGAGAAATTCCACTTATTATTAAAGAAAAATATCTATAATTTTTATTCCATTAGAATAATTTCAATTAGAATATTTTATTTTTAATAATAGTTATCTAAGTCTAATATGCCAAAATTATTTCTTTAGTGTGCATGATTCATCTGCTAATTTAAAGATGGTTTATTTCCCATTAATTAGTTATTTTTAGATAATAGAGGAACAATTCGTTAGTTTTCTATTAAAATTTTGTAAAAACTGAAAATATTTCCTTAAGGTATGTTTCTAACAAGTAAAAATTATAAGTTATGAAAAGGAAACTATTAAATGAAGGAATATACTTTTAACAAAAGATTTAAATTCTAATTTAAATGTTTATAATCTAAGTAGAAGCTATCCTAAGGCAAAGCAAGATAGCACTTACCACTTTGAAAATCATTAAGCCTTAGTTTTATAGCATGTCTAAAATATAAGCTACCAGCTTTAATATTGCTATTCTAAACTTGAATTTAGAAATAGTAACAATTTCATTAATTCCTTTATATTCTTCCATGCTTCTTCTTATTCTTATAATTATATTTATTTATTTTTACATTGTAGGATGGCTGTCTTCTGTGTATAAACAGCAGTGGCTTGCCATGCTCCGGGCAGAACAAGACAATGAGGTGGGGTAAGTATATCATATCATTGCTCATTAGAAAAAAAACTTTGGCTATAAATTTTTAAGTGCGTTCATTATATTGAAAAATCAGTAACAATATTGAAAAATTGAGTGCTATTAAAGTGAAAGTAGAGTACAGTATTATACACATATTTTGCCGTGTGTAATGCTGCTCTTATGTATAACGTGCACCCACGTTTTTGTGCATGTTATACACAGAATTATGCCCATTATTATTTCCATGATATGTAATTATATCTATATATGGTGCACATCCTTATTGCTCAAAAATTTGGGCAAAAAGGTGTGCATTACATGTGACAAAATATAGTAATCAGCTTTAATTCTTATATTTCTGTAGCATCATTAATCTTGTATATATTTCTTTGGTCATTTAATAAAATGAAATGTTTGAATTGTCATTTGCTATATTACTGAAATTGAGTAATTCATATACTTTGTTTCACCTAGTGTTATGATTTCCTTTCAACATATTGAAATATTTCTTGGAATAATGTTTTCATAAAGCATGATTTTCAAACTATGTATAGGTAAAACTAATTTTCTTATTTGTGGTAGTATTGTCAGATTCTGATTAATAGTTTTTTTAAAGATATTTGAGTCTAAAATTAATTAACATCATCTGGTTACAGATGCTTTACCCAAAAGCACATGATCCCCTACAAAATGTTTTTGGAAAAGAAAATTATCTCTTTCAATTCGTAGTGCTTTGAAGTTTACAAAAGTACTTTCACATTTATTATTTGATCTTAATACTAGCTCCTTGAAAGGAAGAGTGAAGAAACAATCTAAATGTGGTATATAGAAGAGGTCTTAAGAAGTTGAGACCTAGAACCCTTTTAACCCATTTTTATATAACAAAGATCTTACTAAGATAATGACCTTGTTATGTTTATATCCAGACAGTGAGTATATGAAAATGGTGTATGAACTCATGATAATGATTATGAGATTGTCCAGGGTTTTTAGTTCTGCTTTATTTTTTTAACTATTTTTATTGTTTACACTGTTACAGATGTCCCTGTTTTCTCCCCCTTTGCTCACTTCCCCCGGCCTTTGCTCCCCCTTCCCTTAGGCCATCACCACACTGTTTTATGTGTCTTTGGGTTATGGATGTATGTTCTTCGGCCAATCCCACTTTATTTAATTTATATCTCATCTTAGTCCAAATAGAGTCACAGCATACTTTTCTTGCACAAACATAATAAGATTGTTGAAAGAGAAATAATAAATCAAAAACTAAAATATGAAAGTTAATTCTTTAATAGGATTCAGATTTGAAGCATTTTGTAATAGATGAAATTCTTTATAAATCATTCTACTTCTTTTGTGTATTCAGTTCTTCAAATCTTTTTTAAAGATTTTTCTCATCTGTATCTTTATTGACTTTAATACAGAGTCTCACCTAAGGGATTGAGCTAGAATAGGTGGTTTTTTTGTCCTTAGGAATATATAATTAAATATACTGTCCCTAATGGAGCTTTGTCCACGATATTAAACATCTGCTCACTCCTACAGGGCTACTAAAGTGAGGACTAGATTTAATCAGTGCATTCTTATTTTTATCTACACCACAAAGAGTTTGTATTTTAAATCTAGCAGCAAGTTTTTCTGTTCTTTTTAACTCAAAATTCTTTTCAATTATTAGTTGCCTATTTCCTATGAGATTACATGTTCTATGTATACTTCTAGGCCTCAAGAAATCAATAAAGAAGAACTAGAGGCAAATAGCATGAGGTGTGGTAGAAAGCTTGCCAAAGATGGTGAGGTAAGTATGGCTTGTGATTCTTAATTCTCATACAAATTGTTCTACCATTAGTGCAAAATACACTTTCAGTTATAATCATGACACCTATCATATCCCAAAAGAGTTTTTTGACAAAGTTTCTGTAGCATGATCTCCTGGGCAAGAAGTTATACATTCAGTGGTGATTAATTATTCGGCCTTGCATCAGAGTGTTGAACTTCATGGGTCCAGATAAAAGAGAAGAGAATCCCTCAGCAATACAGAAATTAAGATAAATAAGCAATTATATAGGAGATGTTACATAGTGTTAAAAGTGATCCTATTTTACAATTACCCTAAGTCAAAAGCATTCAAACCCCTTAATTGCTAACCACATTAAGGATTACATTTTTCATTACCATACAGTATACATGTACATAAGTGAAACTAAAGTATTATGAATCAATTCTGCTACTGTGTCCAAAGATCCTATTTTCTATTTAATTTTTTAAAAAAGCTGATTAGCCCTGGGTGATGTGGCTCAGTGGATTGAGTGCTGGCCTGTGAACCAAAAGATTGCAGGTTCAGTTCCTAGTTAGGGCACATGCCTCGGTTGTGGGCCAGGTCCTCAGCTGGGCATGTAGGAGAGATTGATGTTTCTCTCCCTCTCTTTCTTCCTCCCTTCCCCTCTAAATAAATAAATAAATAAATAATATCTTTAAAAAGCTGGTTGTGCCCTGGTCAGTGTGGCTCAGTTGGAATGTTGTGCCATAACCACAAGGTTGCAGTTTCAATTCCCAATCATGGCACATACTGAAGTTGCAGGTTTGATCCCGGGTCTAGGCACATACTATCCTCAGTTCAGGTGAATACGGGAGGCAGCCAGTTGATGTTTCTCTCTTCCATTGATGTTTCTCTAAAAGCAATGAAAAAATGACCATAGGTGAGGATTAAAAAGAAAATTTTTTTAAGCTGATTGTGATTCATTAAACTGATTTTACAATCCACTTATGGGACAGGAACTACATTTTTAAAAACTCCATCCTCTTCAAAATCTCCCTGTCAAACATACCATTTTTAGACTTTACCTCCTATTGTCTTTTTAGCATTCTCCCTCTAGTACCTATCTCCAACAGTTTTTTTTTTAACTCCACTGAGGTGTACAATACATTGTCTTACTACCTTTTCCCCATCACCCTCTCACCACATCCCTACTTCTTTCTTTACTTGACTTATAGTCTATGTTCCATCTTAAAATATGTCCCTTGGCTTGTACTGTTAATGTCCCTCTGTCAAACTCACCTGGCTAAACCCCAGTTCTTACTAAAATCCCAACTTTCCATGCACTCTTTGCCTGCTTCCAAACAGATGAATGTGACTAAAGAAAAACACCATTTTCAAGCAAGTGCTTATAAATTTCAAGCAAGTCTTTAGAGTGTTGCATGGTGATCCTTCTAAATTCCCCTAGTGAATTTATTCTCCTACTCTTTCAGTAACTCTCATACTTTTCAAAAGGGCAGTGCTACTACCCCCATTCTTACTGATGACCTTATTTCTTCATTTGGAAAATAAAATCAAGAGGAAGAGAACCTGTACTTCTTCCTACCAATAATTCTACTACTCTAGCTGCATCTGTAACTATGTTCCATGCTTTTCCTTTAATAAGAATAAGTGAACCATCTGCATCTATCCTAGTCCATCCTCTCCTGGACTCCATTCCTTCTCACCATTTCAAAAGCTTTGTTCCTACAGTTATCACCTCCCCTCTTATCTCCCCTGACATTCTGTTCCATTCCCTTCCTTTCCATTCCATTGCATTCGGTGTGTATTATTTATTTTCTCCTTCCACACAAACATATAAACATATTAAAATGTGCATTCTAGTAGGGCAGAAACTTAATTTACTGATATTTCTTCAATGCCTAGAGCAGTATCTGGCACATAATATGTGGTCTGTAAATATTGGTGAACTATTGAATTAGTGTTGTAATTCAGAGTGTCAACCAAATACTTGAAGCCCTAACTTTACGTCACGGTACCACACCATCTTAAGTCTCTCATTATTAAGCATTAGAATAAACATACACATGAATCTCCTGATGGTATTTAAAATTACTCAGTTGCGTATCTGTTGGTTACTTAAAGTATTTGAGTATTTTTAAAACAAGGAAAATTTTAATGGGTTCTTACTACCTCCATCCAGACTCCTAGTCCCCTAAGCTAGACCTACCTAGAGTTGCAGTGAAAAGCCATATTACTTATGATAGAATTATGTCATGGAGATATAATTAAATAGGTCATGAAGAGACGGTATTAAGGAAGTACCTTAAGGAACAATGATCATAGAGGCTGCTTTTTTGGCTTTGGTATATACTATATGTATGGTAAACCTTTGTATATATTTACAGGTATATTTTGTGTGAGAAGCCTTAAGGGAAAGGCACTGACAAGAAGATGGACTCATGAGAGATAAATATTTGGAATGAGTTAGAGAAAGAAAAAACATTTTGAACTTCGACTTGCTAGCATCATAAACTGAAGTAAATCTTTCTCTTTTGTATTTCTTAGTACTGCTGGCGGTGGACAGGTTTTAACTTCGGCTTTGACCTGCTTGTAACTTATACCAATCGATACATCATTTTCAAACGCAATACACTGAACCAGCCATGTAGTGGATCTGTCAGTTTACAACCTCGAAGGAGCATAGCATTTAGGTAGGTTGAGATTTCCACACCCCGTTCCAACTCACTCCTGGAGAAATATTAAAAAATGATAATTTACACCAATAATAGTAGAACTTCAGCTACAATATCTATGAATGTGCAAAGAAGTGATAAGACTCCATTCCTATAATGTATTAATAAGGAAAATCATAAGATCTAGATCTGGTATGTCAGAGAGAAAGAATAGGCCATAATATGAATGATAAAGGATTGATACATGGCTTGAACCTGAAGCTGCTGCCTTGCTGATATTTCTGGCAAATAAAAAGTCCAAACTGGAAATACAACAACGTATTTTTCCACAAAAACATGCCTAGTATTATCTTTCACTTTCTGTAAGATTTAATACGTCCAACTTTGCCTGAGAGTTTTACTGGCAGTATTTTTCAGGAGAGGATGCTGACAAATTGGAAAATAGCTTAATAAACAAATTTTTTTTAAGGCCCCATATTTATACTTACCATATACCATATACAAAAGTTAACTCAAAATGGAGCAAAGTGCTAAACATAAGAGCTAAAACTATATAATAACTCTTCGAAAAAAATATTGGGGGGAATGTCATTGACATTGGATTTGGCAGTGATTTCTATGATATGACATCAGAACACAGGCAGCAAAAGAAAAAGGTTAATTGAACTTCATCAAAATTAAAAACTGTACATCAAAGGGCATTATCAATAGAGTAAAAAGACAACCCGCAGAATGAGAAAAAATATTTGCTAACCATATATCTGATAAGGAGTTAATATCTAGAATTCATAAAAAAAGTCCTAAAATTCCACAACAAAAACAAACAAGCAACCAGATTCAAAAACAGGCAGAGAACTCATTTAAATAAACTTTCTCCATAGAAGATAGACAAATGGTCAATAAGCACATGAAAAGATGCTCAATAATACTAACCATCAGGGATATGCAAATCAAAACCATAATGAGATACTACCTCACACCCACTAGGATGGCTAATGTCAAAAACAAAGCAGTGTTGGTGAGGATGTAGAGAAACCAGACCCTTGTACATTGCTGGTAGGAATGTAAAATTGTGCATCTTTTGTGGAAAATGGCATGGTATTTCCTCAAAAATTAAACAGAATTACTCTGAGATCCAGCAGTGCTTCTTCTGGATATTTACACAAAATAATTGAAAGCAGGGACTTGAACAGATATTTGTATACTCATTTTTATAATAGCATTATTCACAATAGCCAAAGGTAGAGGAGACACAGTGTCCATTGACAGATGAACAGATAAACACAATGTGGCATGTCCATGCAGTGGAATATCAGTCAGCCATGAAATGGAAGGAAATCCTGACCGTGCTACCTTGAGGACATTATGCTGCGTGAAATAAGCCAGTCACAAAAGAACAAACACTGTATTATTCCACTCACACGAGGTATCTAGAGTAGACAAGTTCACAAAGGCAGAAAGTAGGATAGTGGCTGTCAGGGTCTGAGGAAAGGGGAAATGGGGAATTCGTATTTACTGAGTACAGGATTTCAAGCAGGGCAAATGAAAAAGTTCGGAAGATGGATGGTGGTGGTGATTGCAGAACAATGTGAATGTATTTAATACCAACTGTACACTTCGAAGTGGTTAAAATGGTAAATTTTATGTATATACTATCACCACAAAAAGGTACTTAAAATTATTTTTATATCTCAGATATGTGTAGTAGCACAAGCTTGTAAATCTAAATGGAATCACTTTATAGTTTGAAAAGACTTTTTAAAGTCTTTTATCAAAACATAAAAGACTTAGAGAATATGGAAGACAAAATTAAATATTAAAGTGAGGAAAGGCTTATTTAAATTAATCTGTGGTTTAAAAATTTGAATGTTTATTTTTTGTGTTTTTTTTAATCCTAGATTACGTTTGGCCTCTTTTGATAGTAGTGGAAAACTAATATGTAGCAGAACAACTGGCTATCAAATACTTACACTTGAAAAGGATCAGGTATGTTTGATTACTTTTCTGTTGTTTCATTATAGTATTTGTCTTTTGAAACCTCTTCTTAATTAGAATTAAAATTCTTAAGTAGCATTAATACTTGACTTAAAGATTGATTTGAAAGTTTTTCTTGAAGGTAAAGATGGAAGTACCATGTTTACTTCTGCGTAGTTTACCCCATTCTGCTAGAAGTGCAACTAAGACCAAAAAAAACCCCCCCACACACAATTTGATTTTGAGGGGCAGGAACAGCTTTAATAGGGCAATAATTGTTTATCCTAAATATTATCTTCAAAAAGTTAAGACTCTTAGTTGCTTCATTCATTGTGTTCATAAGTAAATTTATTTATGCATTGATACTGATATGCATCAGATACTTTGAAGACAGTCCAGTATGTTTCTATATAGTTCCTGAATATTAAAAGAACATTATCCTCTACCACATTAGGTTTCTTTTTATTTATTTCTTTTAGAGAGAGGGTAAAGGAGGGAGGAAGAGAGGAAGAGAAACATCAATGTGTGAGATAAACACCGATTGGTTGTCTCTTGCTCTCACACGTCCCCTCCTGGGGACCTGGCTCTCAACCCAGGCCTGTGCCCTGACTGGGAATAGAACCGGCAGTCTTTCAGTTTACAGGCTGGTGCTCAATCCACTGAGCCACACCAGCCAGGGCTAGCACAACGGGTTTCTAAAATAACAGACACCTGTAACATTCCCAAATTCTCTAAAGCCATTTGTTTCTTCATTTTTCACATACATGTTGAAGTTTCAAAATGTCATGATGAGAAAGTAAACCATTTTCAAAAAGTAAAATGAGAACCATTAATATATTGCTGAAGTTTATTGCTATTAAAACTAACCACCATTCCAAAGAACATGTTCTTTTATTAAAGGGTTCAGAACCTATAGTTCATATAAATTATTAGAAGTGAACAATTTTCCTCAAATTAAAGAGACTCTCATGAAACATCAGAATTTAACATTATAAGAAACACTGAAAATGAGAGTTTTAGCCTTCCATATTCTGTGACAGATTCTGACAGACGGTCTACCAACCACTGTAGGAACCATGGTAACAAAGTTGACTCTCTCAAGTGGTGGAAAGTATTTGAGATGGTAAATATATCGTAAGAAAGTTCAAATGTGCCTATATTGGAATTCTCTATTGTGCCCTCTGGAGCTGCATAGAAAGTGACTGTCTTTACCTTGTACCTGGAACTTCATAAAAAATATTGTCATGGCTCAAAGCAGCCAGAGACTTAAAAAGCAAGACATGACCAAGATAGTAGTTGTATTCCAAGCATTCCTGATTTGCTCATTCAGCAAATGTTTGTGTCTGTACCTCATGCTGGTTTCTGTGCTAGGAGTAGAGGAAATAGAGAGGAGTTTATGTTAGATATCTTAGTTTAAGTAGATTGGTAGAGATGAGCTCAGAATAGTGTGTAATGTTGAAAGAGAAGTCTCTAATGCTTACTATGAGATTGGAGGCCAGGTGTGGTTATTGGGGGAGTAGGAGAAGGGAAGACAGTTCAGGGAAAACCTCCTCTCCTGGAAAAATTGGCAAGTGAATGGATACCTGAATGGAGGCTCGAATGATGCATAAGATGGAGACAAGGGAGCACATAGAGCACACGGATCATTCAAGGAATTGAAAGAGGTTTGTAGGAGTTCAGTGGGACTAGAGCCAGAACGTGATAGGCTATGGGTGGAGTTTGAACTTTTTCCTGACATCTATCAAGAGAGATGGAAAGACTTTATTTGGGGAATTTTATATGTGTGTTTCATACAGGTTATAGATGTTTGCTATGGAAAATTAGAAAACGTAAGTGAAAATAAAAATCACACAAACTCCACTTAGAGATGACACCAAAATTAGATCTTACTGTTAACTATTTGTAACCTGCTTTTTTCCCACTTTGTTGTACATAGCTTTTCTTGTCAATAAATATATATCCACGTACCATTTTTATTACTGCATACTATTAATTGTTGTGGATATACCATAATTTAAATAATTCTTGCTTTTTTTGTTTTCTGGGTTTTTTTCCCACTTACTATAAAAAGTGTATATGCTATGTCTTTGTACATTTTTCTGATTTTTTTAATGATAAATTCCAAAAAGTAAATTTCTTGTCAGATAGTGTATATATTTTCTAATAGCCAAATTGCCTTCCAGTAATACTATCCAAATTACATTCCCTCCAGCAGGAGAGTACACCCAGCATTGGTATATTATCATTCTTTCTAATCTTTCCCCAATATAAAAAGTAGAAACAAATTATATTTAATTTAATTTCCTTGGTTACTGGTATAGTTGGGGTTTTTGTATGCTTATTGGACATATTTTATAAATTAACAATTTATATTGTTTATGTTTATATTTTTATTAAGGTGTTTTTTCTTGTTAATTTTTTTTTTCTAAGATTTCACTTATTTATTTTTAGAGAGGGGAATGGAGAGAAACATCAATGTGTGGTTGCCTCTTGGGCGCCCCACACTGGGGACCTGGCCCACAAACCAGGCATGTGCCCTGACTGGGAAACGAACTGGCAACCATTGAGTTCGTAGGCGGGCACTCAGGCTACTGAACCGCATCAGCCAGGGCTGTTTTCTTGTTAATTTTTAACAGCTTTGATATTTTAAGAGTTAATAACATCTGTGATATGCTGTCGTTTTCCCATTTTGTCATTTGTCTCTCAAACTTCTTGAAATTATCAATTTATTTAATTTCTTCTTTTGGTGTGATGCTTGGTCCTAATAATTAGGATTATATAAATAGTCATCTGTACTTTTTCTACTTTTATTTAATGATTCACATTTGAGTATTTTTATGATATACTTGAAGTGTATCAGATGTATCAGTGTATTTGAAATGCTATTTTTATCATGTACTAAATCCATATATACTTGGCTTCATTTCTAAACTTTGTTATATTTTATTGATTTCCTTGTTGTGGAGACAGCAACACATTGTTTTTAGACTAACTTTAAAATTAATTTTAATACCTAGTCATACAAACCCATTTTCATTCTTCTCTCTTCAAAAATCTTTGGGTTCTTTGTGCATGATTATTCTGTATGGGGTACAGAATCATTTTGTCAAGTTTCCTCTCAAAAATTCCTGTGAGTGCAACTGAACACAGGCCCAGCTGCCTGCTGATACAAAAGCCAATACTTGAGAGGCAGGTGCTCATGTAAAGGAAAGTGGTTTATTTGCAGATGCTGACCATTTGGAAGATGGGAGACTCATGTCTCAAACCCCATTTTGTGGAAAATGGGGGACTTACGTCACAAAGCCCATTTCCCCCCTCCTTGGAGGCAGAGGTTTTTTATAAGAAGGGAGAGAGGAATATAACAAAGAGATTAAGGGAGGGGGTGCAAAGTTCTCTACATGCAGACAAGCACAGCCATTTAGTGATGGCCTGGTGTGTGTCATCCTGGTTTAGTCACCTTGACTTCTCATTATCCTGGCTTCACATCCTTCTGGCTTCACAGTTGAAGGTCAGCAAATTTTCCAAAGCTGAGATTCTTGACGGTTGGAGTCTGTATCTTTTGAAGTTAGTTCCTAGGATTCATATACAAACATGCTGTTCATGTATAAGCCACATATTAGAGTCAGCACTTATAGAAACAATGTCAAAAGAATGGTGGTTGGGTTGCAATTTCCCACCATTACAACTTTCCACTGTTACATAAGGACTTTGATTTATACTTGTTAAATATATACAGTAATTTGCAGAAAATTGATATCTTCCTTTCTGGAATATGGTTTTTTTCCTACATTTATTTAGTTTTCTCTTACATCGCTAAAATTTATCATTTGTCCCCCCATATTATTTCTATATATTTCCTGAAAGTATAATGCTAAGTATTTTATATTTTAATTGCTAATATGAAATGAATTATTTTCCTAATAGTTTTTGATGACATAAAAGAAAGCTAGTGATTTTTTTGCATATTGTATAACTCTGTATAGGACTGTGCTCACTAGATGTGCATTAAGAAGGGTCTCTCAGCAATGTGTGAGAAGGGTTAGAGACATGATAATGGCAGGAAGACAACTTAGAAGCTATTGCTATAATCCAGATGAGAAATGATGAGAACCTTAACTTAAGGAAGGTAGCAGTGGGGATGAAGAATTGTTGATGGGTTCTAGAAACAAAGTAGTACAGTTGAAAGAATTTGCTTTCTTATTGTGTGTGAGGGTAAAAAAGGAAGTAGTTAAAAGTAATCCTGGTTTTCTGACTTGGACAACTTGATTTATAGTAGTTTTTCCTGAGATTTGAATTATTAAAATGAAAATGAATGTAACTTAAAGTGAGGATGAAGGGATGGTGAATTCAGTTTAGGTATATTTAGTTTGAGGGCATTAAGGTGAAAATTTGATAGGTGCGTGGGTCAGTGGGTCTGGAGTTTACAGGCACTGTCTGGGCTAGAAATAATGATTGAATGAGATAACCTACAGGAAGTGTGTAGAGAAGTGTGTTTCCAACGACAGGTTGGAAACCTAGGGAACACTGGTATTTAAGAGGTGGGCAAGAAAAGTAATCTGGTAAGACATTCAAGAGCTGAGATGGGGAGTCAATTTAGTAAATGTGCCTTCACTTGGGTTATTGATACAAACTCTGACTATGCCACAGTGACTCAGGCATCAGAAGTCCACCTATGCTTTTGGCATCAGTCCTCTCTGCTAGCACCATCAGCCCAGATGATTGCCTCACCTGACCCATCATCTTATCCATCTTACTCACTTTCCCTGTTTCAGAGATTACAGCGAAATCGCACATGTGGGCGGGTGGGCGGAGGGAGACACATTTTGTATTCCTGCCTTCTTTGTCCAAATATATCTTGCTGCTCCCCCAACACAGAAGCTATATCCAAGTGAGACTACATTAGTCATGCAAATATTTCAGTTTCAATCCATTTTTATTCCAGGAATACATTCCAGAAGCACCTACTTCAGTAAGAAACTTTAAACTCTATATTTAAATAGTGATTAGTGGCATATTCTCCAAAATATATATAATAAGGTGAAAATAATGCATATTATTGCAGAGAATGTATCCAGATATTAAAGAAGTAGAAGTTATCATTTCAGTACTCCTGCTTTTACTCTAATGATTTATTTTGTTCACCAAGTGTGTAAAGGGTTCCAAACAGAGATCTGTAACGTGAGTGCTGGTGACATTCCTGGCTCTCAGGTGTATTATCAACTCCTGTCTCTTTGGAATTTCAAGGCACTCTCTGAATTTGAAATTGATTTTCCATGGTATTTTATATTCCAAGAGATAAATAACATGTCTGCATTAGAGACAGTGGGAAATCGTAGATAAGAATGGGAACCGTGATTGTTGGTAATAATGACTCCCCACCTTCATCCTAATTTTTTGCTGTATGCCTAAGGGCCTCCAAATTGAAGCCAAATGAGAAGTCTACATATTTTTGGACTCTTTCTGTTCATAAAATATGTAGGTACTTGATAGAAATTTTTCAGTGATGAAAATAGCTACTGTTATTGAGTACTTCATATACAGCTTGCTTTGCTGAGCCCTCTGTGTCATTGTCTTCTGTAATCCTATGAAGTGGGTACTCTTATTGTCCTCATTTTACAGTGAGGAAGCTGCAGTTGACAAGGTTGGTGACTTGCCCCAAGTCACGCAGCTAGTGGGTGGGAGTTCTGAGATTTGAGCAGTGGCTCTTATACCCCAGGTGCAAGCCCTTATCCAGCAAACTATTTTCTTCAGTTCATTAAATTCAACAATTTGGTTTTGTTTGTTGGTGTGTTTTTTTTTTTAATGTTGTATCTACTTGCCATTAAAGCAACAAATTTGTTTTATAGGAACAAGTAGTGATGAATTTGGACAGCAGGCTTCTGATCTTCCCTTTATATATCTGCTGTAATTTCCTGTATATATCACCAGAAAAAAGAACTGAAAATAATCGTCATCCAGAAAATCCAGAAAACTGAGGATCTTATCAATCGGAAACAGTGGCACTTTGAAAACTTTTTCAGCCAGCTTTAATTTAATGGCCCTATGATGTTCACATCTAAGGTGACTAACAATGACAAAGGCCTTATGAACTGTACAGGTAACACAAAAGGCTATTCTTCATTTCCATACATATATTAAAAAAAATTTAAAGCCAAGAAGATACCTGTCAATCCATTTTTGCTATAAAGATGTCAGCTCATGCATTTTAATTTAGAATCAGTAGAAAATCACTACACGTAAATTTCACATTTCTCTGCCACCAAATATAGAGTTAATTTTTAGCTTGAACTTTGATCCTACCTAATGTTAATATGCCTCAGTTATCCATCTGTAAATTTATTTTTACTTGTCTAAAAGAATACTAAAGAAATAATTTGAAAGGCTATTAATGATCTTTCAGTTGATGTGTTTAAGGCTGTCATTTAAATTTTTTCAATTGCTCTTCATGATTCCTTCTAATATCCATTCAGTATGTAGTTGTTTTTAATCATTAAATACTTTTCTCATGGCTTTGGAGACTAAGCTAAGGAAACTTTTTATTTAACTTACCCATTTGTATGCTATTTTGTTTCGCTTTTAATTTAGCTTTCTTAGGCTTTTAACAACAAAAACAACAGCAGCAACAAATCAGCTTCAGACTTTCAGATGAACTGGAATAGGAGAAAACCAGTGTGACTCTGAGTATATTCCTTTGCCTTACATGGTCTTTTCTTTGACATTCTGTACAACTTTATTATTAGGTCATAAGATTATTTATGTACCGAATATTACACTTTAAACATTTCATAGTCTCTGATCTTTGGAATTATTTATGTTCAAATTTTGGTTGGGAATCCTATTTCCTACTTAAACTCAGGACTTTATAACCTCTGAATTGAGTGCCTTTGAGTTACACATGCTAATAGAAGTTTCATAGTAATTGTAAATAAGTCGGAGGATGTCATAGAAGCTGGAAATAAAGCATTAATGTAAAAGTAGAACTTATTTTTGTCAAAAATGGGCTGTACACTTGTCATGATTTATATATGTTGGCTTCTTGTGGTTCCTATTACTTTGAAAATAGCCATGCTTATTGTCTTTCCAGTCAAAGTGAATACTCTTTTGTGGTTAATGTGTATTTTTAGTATGTTTAAAAAAATGGCAGTCACTTTTATGTATCTGTACATATAATAAATACCCATTTGGAAAAAGAATAAATAAGCTCTTTTATGAAATAGATTTAAAAAAAAACTTAGTTGAAACCAAAATTTCTTTCTTTTATGTTAGATATTTTTCAATTAGATTTAACTTTTGGAATTTATTGATCTTTTTTCTTCCCAGTAATATGTATATAGATTTATAAATTGCTTTTGTCCTTTCAAAATTCATCATCCTGGTTAATTTAAAGGCAGCTTTTGAATGCCTCCCCCTTCTCTGTCCCTAGACCTGGAGTTTTAAGGGTTTCTAATACAATAATTGAGCTGCATCAAGAGGCTGCATTTCTTATTTTTATATTTGGCTACAATTATATCTTATAAGATGCCTTTGGTTTTTTTCTTCTTGCTGCATCAGAGATTCCTTACCCTTTATATATTAAAACATGTAAATACCCATCTTGAAGTTGTTTTTTTTCAATAAAACTTAACATTATTGATAAAACCTCTTTCTTTTTAATTATTGAAATACATTTGTCTCCATTTTCACTCCACCACTTTCCCCTGCCCCTCCCACCCTTAATTCTTCCTCATTTTGCCTTTGTCCGTGGGTCCTTTATACATGTTCCTCCACTTGACCCTTCCTCCTCTTTTCCCATTACCCCCTCCCTCCTTCCCTTTCGTTACTGTCACTTTGTTCAATGTTGCTGGTTTTATTTTTCATGCTTGTTTGTTTTCTTGATTAGGTTCCACTCATAGGTGAGATCATACGGTATTTGTCTTTCACCCCTGGCTTATTTCACTTAGCATAATCCTCTCCAGTTCCATCCACGCTGTTGTGAAGGGTAGTAGCACTTTCTTTATGCTGCGTAGTATTCCATTGTGTAAATATACCATAGAGTTGTCCACTCATTTATTGATGGGCACTTAGGTTGCTTCCAGGACTTGGCTATTGTGCTGCTATGAACATTGGGGTACATAGGTTCTTTTGAATTAGTGTTTTGGGATTCTTAGGGTATGATCCAGCAGTGGAATCGCTGGGTCAAAGGGCAGTTCCATTTTTAGCTTTTTGAGGAAATTCCACACTGTTTTCCACAGTGGCTGCACCAGTCTGCATCCCCACCAAGTGTCCTAGGGTTCCCTTTTCTCCACAGCCTCACGAGCATTTGTTTGTTGATCTGTTTATGATGGCCATTCTGACAGTGTGAAGTGGTATCTCATTGTGGTTTTAATCTGCACTTCTCTGATGGCTAGTGATGCTGAGCATCCTTTCAGATGTCTCTGGGCCCCCTCTATGTCCTCCTTGGAGAAGTGTCTCCTCAGGTCCTTTGCCCATTTTTTTAATTGGATTGTTTGTCTTCCTGGAGTGGAGTAGTGTGAGCTCTTTAATATATTTTGGAGATCAAACCCTTGTCCGAGGGATCATTAGCAAATATATTTTCCCATATGGTTGGTTCCCTTTTCATTTTGCTGATGTTTTCTTTAGTGATGCAGAAGCTTCTTATTTTGATGAAGTCCCATTTGTTTATTCTTTCCTTTTATGTCCCTTGCTCTAGGGGACATATGGGTGAAAATATTGCTGCTTGGAATATCTGAGGGTTTCTTGCCTATGTTCTCCTCTAGGACTTTTATGGTGTTGCAACTTATATTTAAGTCTTTTATCCATCTTGAGTTTATTTCTGTGTAAGTTGGTGTAAGTTGGTGGTCGAATTTCATTTTTTTGCATGTAGCTGTCCGGCTCTCCCAACACTATTTGTTGAAGAGGCTATTTTTACTCCATTTTATGCTTCTGCCCCCTTGGTCAAATATTAATTGACTATAGAGACGTAGGTTTATTTCTGGGCTCTCTTCTGTTCCATTGATCTATGTGTCTGTTCTTATGCCAGTACCAGACTGTTTTGATTACAGTGGCCTTGTAATATAGTTTGATGTCAGGAATTGTGATCCCTCCTATTTTGTTCTTCTTTCTCAAAATTGCTGCAGCTATTTGGGTCATTTATGATTCCATAAAAATTTTTGAAATATTTGTTTTATATCTGCGAAATACATCATTGGTATTTTAATAGAGATTATGTTAAATCTATAAACTGCTTTGGGTAGTATGTACATTTTGACGATGTTAATTCTTCCAATCCATGAACACAACATACGCTTCCTATTTTTTTAGTCTTTCTTAATTTCTTTTTTCAATGTTGGGTAGTTTTCTGAGTACAGGTCTTTTACAGCTCTTTGGTTAAGTTTTTTCCTAGGTACTTTATTTTTCTTGTTGCTATAGCAAGTGGGATTTTTTTCCTGATTTCTGATTCTGATATTTCATTGTTGGTGTACAAAAATGTCTTCGATTTCTGAATATTGACTTTGTATCCTGTTGTTTTGCCGAATTCACTTATTAAGTCGAGTAGTTTTTTGGTGGAGTCTATGGAGTTTTCTATGTACAATATCATGTCATCTGCAAACAATGGCAGTTTTACTTCCGCCTTTCCAGTTTGGATGCCTTTTATTTCTTTTTCACGTCTGATCACTATGGCTAGGACTTTCAATACTATGTTGAATAGAAGTGGTGAAAGCGGACATCCTTGTCTTGTTCCTGATCTTAGTGGGAAAGCTTTTAGTTTTTGCCTGTTGCGTATGATGTTGGCTATAGATTTTTCATATATGGCTTTTATTATGTTGAGATGTGTCCCCTTTATTCCCACTTTGCTGAGTGTTTTTATCATAAATGGGTGCTGTACCTTATCAAATCTTTTTCTGCCTCAATTGTTATGATAATGTGATTTTTGTCTTTCCTTTTGTGTATGTGATGTATTACGTTTATTGATTTGCAAATATTGAACCATCTTTGCATCCCTGGGATGAATCCCACTTGATCATGGTGGATGATCTTTTTAAAGTATTGCAGTTTGCCAATTATTGGTTGAGGATTTTCGTGTGTATGTTCATCAGCAATATTGGCCTGTAGTTTTCTTTCTTTGTTGTGTCTTTATCTGGTTTTGGGATTAGGATGATGATGGCTTCATAAAAAGAGTTTGGGAGCCTTCCCTCTTCTTGGATTTTTTTTTGGAATAGTCTGGGAGGGATAGGGGTTAGCTCTTCCTTAAATGTTTTGTAAAATTTTCCTGTGGAACCATCCAGTCCAGGGCTTTTGTGTGCTGGGAGTTTTTTCATTACTGCTTCATTTTTACCAGCTGTTATCGGGATGTTCAGGCTTTCTGCTGCTTCTTCATTCAGTGTTGGAAGGTTATATTTCTCTAGAAATTTCTCCATTTCACCCAGGTTTTCAAATTTCTTGGCATATAATTGCTCATAGTAATTTCTTAAAATCCTTTGTATTTGTCTGGTATCAGTTGTAATTTCTCCTCTTTCATTTCTGATATTTATTTGGGTCCTCTCCCTTTTTTTCCTGATGAGTCTGCTTAAAGGCTTGTCGATTTTGTTTCTCTTTTCAAAGAACCAGCTCCTGGATTTGTTGATCCTTTGAATTGTTCTTTTAGTCTCTATGTCATTCAGTTCTGCTCTGATCTTGATTATTTCCTTCCTTCTACTCGCTCTGGGCTTTGTTTGTTGTTTCTCTAGTTCTTGAAGATGAGGGTTAGGTTGTTTATTTGAAATGTGTTGGGGACCACTTTTTTTGGTATCTGAAACTGTAGCTCCACGCAAGCAAGGCCTTGAAAGAGGCCTGTAAGTCAGAACACTGGGAATGCTGGCGGCAGGCATGATCCGATGCTAGCACCAAGGGTTCCTGTGGGAAATCAGGCCTGAAGAATGCATCGTACCCTTTGAAGCTTGCTTTGCTTTGTATAGCCCTGTTAATATAAACCAAATGTTTAAGCTCCAAACAGGAGTGAATTCCTGAAACAGGAGCGATACCTTAACGACCATCTGGCATCAGCATGTCTAACAGACCCTGACCTGAGGCAAATCTCTGTGTTTCTTCAATTGTTATCTATGAACCATATATGTTTTCTGTAAACACAGCCTTTAGGCATTGATTGATGAGTTTTGCATGCATGCTGTATACCCCTGCACAAACGGATTCCAATAAAAGCCACTTCAGGGAAGGGTTCAGTGCCTTCTCCACTAGAGGGAATCACCACCCACATTCCTGCCAGACTGATTGTGTCTGGGATGATTCATTTCTTCAACCACAGCCAGGAGAACTCCACGGGCCAGGGTCTCCTTCATCTGGCACCCAAACAGAGACAGAAGCTACAAGCCATCATCGTGGAAGGCACACCTATTCAGAGAGGATTCAGCACATTCGTCCCATGGTAAGGGACAGTGGCACCAGCGCTTTTGGTTGTGCCACTGGTGTGTCTAAGGAGAATGGGGAATTTCTTCCAGGGCCACCTCTTGTGCCCGTTCAGTTTCCATCTTCCTTTTCCTCCCTCCGCTTTCAGGTATACTAGGAAGTAACCATCAGCTAAATAACTAGAGGTTAGGACTTGAATGAGTGCTCGGCCCCAGCCGGACTCTGAAGATAAGAGACATTTCCTCCCTCTGGCCTGAATTCCTGGGTGTCTCTACATGAGTGAGGGCCTTATGGCGATGTCTGGGGTCAATCCCTAAGATGTGCTGGGGTCTTACAGGGAACTCCAATCACTGTAATATAACTTTTGGCTCATCCAGAGACATGTGATATAAGAGTTGGTCACCCAGCACTCCAAGCCCCACTGGCAGTTTTAGACAGTCAGGAGAAACCAAGACATGTAAGAGAGGCAGGGATGACCAAAGGGGTAATGGCCTTTGGGAGCCTTCCTTACAAGCAGCATACTTCAACCCCCTACATTTATCTCATTCCCTAGCAATTAGTCAGAAGAGGCTTACAGAGTTAGATAGGCGGACCAGAAGCAAGAGAAGGCAAAACCAAAAGTAAAAATACCCCAGCTGCCAAAATGGGCTCAGGACTTTCTAAGGAGCAGGAGATATATTTTTGACTGCTTCAGCAGCTTCTTAAGGCTGTGGGATGTTATGTTAAAAAACAGAAGTTAATTAACATGACAGAGAGTAGTGAGCTACTGCCCGTGGTCCTGATAAAGGCTCTCTAGATTTAGAAGTATGGAAAAAAGGGGGGCAGAAACTACAATGGCATCAGGAAAATGGGACCCATAGAGGACATCAGAATTCATTAACCTGGAGCCTATATAGAAGGGCTTTCGCTCCTACTGATACTAGAAACCCTCATAATCAGGAAATCTTAGACACAAAAGAAGGGACCTATTGGATGGTGATGGCCATAGTAACCGAACCTAATAATAAAAACCTGCCTCACAAATGGAGGAGGAAGGCTTCCTTCCCAGCCCTCCTTCAGCTCCACTATAGGACAGCTTGCCGGAGGATCCACCTCCTCCCTCTCCTCCTTTATTAGATTCACCTCCAGCCCATAGCCAGACTACTACTGCCATGCAGCAATGTCCCTGAGAGGCTGTGAAAGCTGGAGGCTGGAAAGCTTTGTCTGCCTTCCCTGTTGTCACTAAACAGTGTGGGCAGCCAACATATGAACCTTTGCCTTTTGAAATATACACAGATTTTAAAAAGAGTATTAAACACAATGGGCTTCAGTCACCATACACTGTGGGGCTCATGTCAGCCATCACTGATGGATATTGGATAGCCCCTTGTGATGGGATTGCCTTAGCTAGGACTGTCCTTTCACCCACCCAGTTTACTGTATGGCATTCAGAATATACTAATCACTGTCATCGCCAAGTAGCTGAGAATAACAGAAGAGGAAACCCAGTCCATCTTAACATGCTGCTTCTTGGAACTGATTGATATGAATCTGCTGAAGAGCAGGCGAAAATGGACCCTCACGCTTTCTCCCAATGCTCCTAGGCTGTTTTCCGTGTTCTGAAGGTAGTTCCAGAAGTGAAAGTCCAGGGGGTCAGGCTCCTTCATTAATATTCGGCAAGGAGCCACGGAGGCTATTTAGATTTTATTTACAGACTACAAGAAGCAATACAAAAAACAGGTTAAGAGGAGGCAGCCAAGACCCTTTTATTTCGATTAGCTTATGAAAATGTAAATGATGATCCTAAGGCTGTACTTAATCCTCTCAGGCTAACCACCACTGATATTAGTCAATTTATCAAGGCTTGCCAAAACGTTGGCATGAAACAGCATCGAGTCACTTTGCTAGTGGCTTCAATAAAGGGGGAAGTTAAATGCTTTAATTTTGGCAGACCGGGACACACCCATTGGGAATGCCAAAACAGACAACAGAATAACCGAAAAAAATCACCCAGTAAAGATTGCAATAAAAAATAAAAATAATAATATATAATAGCATAAATAATATAATAAATAATATAAATATTAACTATATAAATTTATAAATACATAAATATATGAGTATGTATATATGTATGTGTATGTGTTTATATTATATGGAATGTAAATATATAAAAATGTAAACAGCATAAATAATATACAAATAAAAATAATAATAATAGGAGAATCAAGATGGTGGAGGAGTGAGTGGAAGTCACACTGACTTCCTCCCAGGAAATATCTGGGATTACAACTAAATTGTGGAGAAATCACCTGGAACAAACAACTGAACAATAGTGAGAGAGGAGCCTTTTACCCTCAGACAGACAGAAGAATCAGCTTTAGCACAACCTGACTGATAAGGAGTGTGGTAGAGACTTGGGAATGTGGGTGGGATGCCCACGGGCAGCAGCACAAGACAAATATTGAAATGGCCAGTTGGATCCCCCTGAGAAGAGCAGGGTCTAAACCATAAGCAGGGATCTCCAGCCTACAGCATCAGAGCCCCAAAAGTACACAGAAAACAGCCAGCCGCAAAAAGCGGCAGGGTTGCTCTCTGCCAGACATGGGTGGCTAGAGATGCAAAGAGGCGTTTAAAGGTGCAACACATACATTTTTATTTGCAGCCACTTACCCTGGGCTCTGGCAAAGGCGGGAGAGAAGAGTGGGCTAGCGATGCCTGAGGAGAGACTGCAGAAGGAGGCTTTGGGGAGAGGATTGAGGGGATAGCTGGCGGGATCCCAGTGCTGAGTCATCCCCCAGATGCCAGCAACCATCTTGCTCAGTCAAGACCACGCCCCTTAGCCCCGGGAGTGTGAGAGGACACAATAATCCTGCCCCCAGAAGGGGCTTTGCCCCACCCTGTGATGTCTCTAAGCCGACCTGCTGAGTGTGGAGTGACTAGATTAACAGCTGAAGGAGACAGCCACAGACAGTAGATTCCTGAAAGCCTCGAACAGACTGCCTAAGGTCAGACAGGGTCAACATCTGACATCATCAGAGGCAGATCCCGAAAGAAAAAACAACAGTCTCCTACCATAGACGTTCACACCACAAAGTCAGGAAGTCAAGACAGATCAATTTAAGAAGCAGAAGCAAAAGAGAAGAGCCTCACAGATAATGGGAAGACAAAGAAACACCCGCCAGTGGAAGGGAAAGGAGGAAGCCCCAGAAAGAGAACTAAATGAAATAGAGGCAAGTAAATTATCAGATATTGAGTTCAAAACAATGGTTCCAAGGAAGCTCAGTGAGTTTAGAGAGAATTACCAGAAACTACAGGGAAACAACTAGGAACTTGCTGCAAGCTATATCAGCATGAAAAAGGATATAGAAACTATCAATAAGAGACCAGAGGATTCGATCCTCTGCTTCATCTAGCCTGATTTTGATTCCTTCCACCGTGTTCTTCAATTCAGAAACAGTATTCTTCATTTCCTCTTGACTCTTTGATAGTTTCTATGTCCTTTTTCATGCTGATATAATTTGCAGTAAGTTCCTCATAGTTTCCCTGTAGTTTTTAGTAATTCTCACCGAGCTCATATAACCATTGTTTTGAACTCAATATCTGATAGTTTACTTGCCTCTATTTCATTTAGTTCTCTTTCTGGGGATTCCTCCTTTCCCTTCCACTGGGGGGTGTTTCTTTGTCTTCCTATTATCTGTGAGGCTCTTCTTTTTTGCTTCTGCTTCTTAAATTGATCTGTCTTGACTTCCTGACTTTGTGGTGTAAACTTCTATGGTAGGAGACCCTTGAGATTCAGTGGTGTAGTCTCCTTGATCTCCTGAACTTGCTAAGCTCTTTGGATGCCTTTTATGCCATTTATGTTGACTCTCTGGAAGGAACTGGGTTTCAATTGTTGTTTGGTGGGTCCCACCCTCCAGCTGGTTGACTGAGGGTCACTCTGCCCGCCACATCTTGTGTGTTTTTGTGCAGGTGCTGCCAGAACATAACCACAAAATCCAGGAAACAAACCCACATCTGCAAAAATAACTGCTCCCTGCAATCCCACTACCAACAGCAAATGAACCAGTATTAAAAGGATATAAAGAGATTAAAACTATGATAAGAAAGGAGGGAAATAAACTATTAATGTAAAATCTAATGACTTAATATGCACAAATTTGATGGACCAGAAATGAACGTTAAAAAGCTATGCAGTAAAGAAAATATTATTAATCGTGGAGAAGACCACAGTGGACTTCATCTCAGTAGCATCTAGTGTTTACCCGTGTTTTTTCTTTCTGCATCTGCCTCTGATGATGTCAGATGTTGACCCTGTCTGACCTTAGGCAGTCTGTTCGAGACTTTCAGGAATCTACTGTCTGTGGCTGTCTCCTTCAGCTGTTAATCTAGTCACTCTGCACTCAGCAGTTGGGCTTAGGCTCCACAGAGCGGGGAAGAGTCCCTCTTGGGGGTGTGGCTATTGTTCCCTCCTCACGCTGCTGCCAGTTAGGGGAGTGGTCTGCCTGAGCAAGATGGTTGCTGGCATCTGGGGGATGACTCAGCACTGGGATCCCGCCAGCTATCCCCTCAATCCTCTCCCCAAAGCCTCCTTCTGCAGTCTCTCCTCAGGCATCGCTAGCCCACTCTTCTCCCGCCTTTGCCAGAGCCCAGGGTAAGTGGCTGCAAATAAAAATGTATGTGTTGCACCTTTAAACGCCTCTTTGCATCTCTAGCCACCCATGTCTGGCAGAGAGCAACCCTGCCGCTTTTTGCGGCTGGCTGTTTTCTGTGTACTTTTGGGGCTCTGATGCTGTAGGCTGGAGATCCCCACTTATGACCTTGCTCTTCTCAGAGGGATCCTATCGGCTGTTTAAATATCCCTCTGGTGCTGCCACCCATGGGCATCCAGCCTGTCTTCTCGAGTCTCTACCACACTCTCTACCAGTTAGGTTGTGCTAAAGCTGATTCTTCTGTCTGTCTGAGGGTAAAAGGCTCCTCTCTCACTATTGTTCAGTTGTTTGTTCCAGGTGATTTCTCCACAATTTAGTTGTAATTTGAGATTGGTCCTGGGAGGTGGTCAGTGTGACTTCCATTCACTCTTCCATCATCTTGCCTTCTCTTGAAGTATTTTACTAATTGAATTTTTTCAGATCTTGGGAGGAAAGTTCATTAGTTTTGAGTATATTAATGAATTAACTATTTAATTTCACTGATATAAACTAACCAAATTGGAATTAGGTATGGTTCTTGTCCATTGGTTCTTTCCTGGCCAAATTGCTTGTGTCATCCACAAACAGAATAATTATTTCTTTAGTAACAAGTAGGTTGTGTTCTTATTTGAGAAATTGGTAATTAGTACTTCACATTGATAGCAAATTTTATCTTTCCTACCAAATACTTTAATGTTTGCATACTTTTTACTCTTTTCAATAGGAATATTTGCAATAAAGTATTGATAATGTCAGCCGACATACCATATAAACTATTATATATGAAAGCTTTTGTCTTATAGCCATTGCCAAGTCTTTTTCTTAAGGTGCTAGAACTAGAAAACAATACTAAGTAATATTATTTTAGGTTGGCTGTTGGTAAAGAAGTCCTCCTTACGAGAAAATGTTCTGGAACCTCATGTTAAATGATTAAAGAGGGATATGAATGCACCTCACCTTTAAAATATATATATATATAATATATATAAATAAAATATATAAATATATATATTTTGGCTTGAAACTTAGCAAGCCAAAATTAAATGAAAACTAGTAGTCACTAGCTTTTTTTTTTTTTACCAAGTATTTAGCATCCCACATTTTATCAAGTTTGAAGTCTTTAAATAGTATTACTATCGTTAATGAACAATTTTCAACATCACATGCAAAAATAGGTTCCCAAAAGTCACTGTGGTTATCTGAAATTTAAGTTAATTAAAAATAAATAAAATTTAAGATGTAATTCCTCAGTTGCAATAGGCACATTGCAAGTGCTTAGTAATCACATGTAACCATATCAGACAGTGCAGATATAGACTATTTCCATCATTGCAGAAAGCTCTATCAAATTGATTTGTCTGAGAATATTGGACTGTCAAATATCAAAACTATGTGAAAAGCTTTACTCCCCTAATGATGAATCCACATAAAGATAGAAAAGATAACAGAGCCAGGGTGCAAATGATAACTTGTCAATCACCTAATATGATATGTTGAGTCATAATTTCAAGCAATGTGGATCTTATCGCTTGACTACATTGAACAACAAAAGGCATAGTACAGTTCCCTCCTCAACCAGACAGTCTGAAACCCCCCAAGGTCCAAGTTACAGGGATATAAAAGCAAAATCTCAACCATTGTCAATCACTATTAAGTGACCAGACTACATTTTAATTAGGGTAAATACTACTGACTCAACTGCAGGCATCCATATGGAATGATGAAATAGGATACTTTTGTGAAGGCTGGTGATTTTATACAAAACAGGACTAGCAAAGGTAAAACAAAATGTAACCAAGGCTAGAGATAGTACATTTGTAGAGAATCAGAGACGGTTAAACACAGTTTGCCTTTATTGAAGAAAAAAAAACCAGTTGGGAAAAAAATTTATATGCACGTGGATCACAGGTGTTGATCTTACCCCACCCTCCCCACTCAAACTATCTAAATAGCCTTTAGAAGGAGAGAACTTTAAACCATGTATTGGAAACATAAAGGGTTTTCTTCCAGATACAATGCTGAAGACGTACAATGCTGAAGATATGCATTGCTGGATAATCTACATCTTGAGAGAGGGCAACTTGATCAGTAAATAAGGAAGCTCTAGCAAAACCCAATTTCTATCCCATATCTTAAAGGGGAGGAGCCATTTGGAGACATACCATTTCTTTTCCTGGCAAAGATTGATCTCAGGATGTCCCTTTATGGAACTTAACTCTTGGTTTTTCCCTTTCTCTCCTTTACTTTTTCTTTTTTCCCCACTCACTCATACCAGTATTTAAATGGGCTTAAGTTTCTTCCATCTTTGAAACTCCATCAGTCACACATTCACCTCTTTCCACTATCATATTTTTCCCTGCATCATCAAACTTCAAAGGGTTCTCCAAATTGTCTTCACTTTAAAAGCCTTCACAACTCAACTTCACTAAAACTTTGAGTCAACAAACAGTTGCTAAATCCTATAGGTTCCATGTGTTTGGGGTCCCCCCCCCCACTCCTTTTAATGAACATTTAAAATTAACCACTTTGTTCCCCTTTGAAAAAGCAGCCTTTTCTTAAACTTCTCTGATATCATACTCCCCCAGTCTTCCTTCTGTTTTTCTGGACATTCCTTAGTCTTCTTTGGGGTCCTTCCTCTGGTTATCTCCAGCCCATTTTCTTTCCTGAGCTTGTGCCAGGTGAGTGATTTCAGGCACTCTGAGGGCTTCAGATGAACATCTGTATTATAATGATTGCTTTTTTGTAGTTCCAACCTAGATCTCTCTTCTGAGTTTCCAGATACACATCTAGCTGGCATCTCCTCTTGGGTGTTCAAAATGACACCTGAAATTAGCGTGTCCTGATCTTGTTATGGGAGAAACTTGGTTCTTGCTGACGCAATGAACAATTACAGATCAGCAAGTCTATTAGTATGTAAGGAGGGTTTATTAGTGATATACTCTCATAGAAAAGAACAGGCCTTGCCAAGGTGGGCGGTGAAAGGCATAGGTTCAGGGAAGGGCAAGGTAAGGGCATCAGGTGCTTTGTTCTGAGGTCTTCAATAGTTGGCAGGATGGGGGTGAAGAAGTTACATATTGATTGGTGCCAGCTTCCCCCAGGGGGATGTAACTATCCAAATGTAGGTATGTATGCAGGTCTGTTAGCTGGAACCCTTATCTTGCTCTAGACCACATCTGTTCACCTTGTTGTAAAACAGATATGTGACAGGAGGCAGTTAAAGTTGAGGCAGTTTCGCAAAGTTATTTATTGGCTCTTTTTGTAAGCATGAGGAACGCCCTAGTAAAACAGACAGGGACCAGAGATAGTCAATTAACCAAAGTGGTTTTATGGGCTTCTTTGAGTGCTGTGGACCCTCTCCCACCTTCTAGGCCTTGGGATGAATACAGTTTCAAAAGCTTTCTTTCCTAGATAGTGTAAATGATACCTACAGAATTTCGAGGGCTCCCCTCCTCTAGGGCTAGCATGCTGTTTCTTGCGATGTTGGGACACCTGGCAATATTATTGGACAAGGCTCAGGGATACTGAGTTAGTGAGTGAGACATGTCTCCCTTCTCCTCCCTGGCCTGGTTTGCTATCCTATCTAATGATCTGAATGTATCTTCTTACCCAGAATTCATCTTACCTCCCTTATCAAATAATGCTATCACCTACCTAGTTTCACAAATCAGGAACCTGAATGTCATTCTTAAATCTCATTCCCTCATCCTCTGCAACCAAAAATCAGAAAGTTTTTCTAGTTTCACCATCTATTTCTCAAATTTAAGTACTTTCTACCATACCTACTTATACCATTTTAGTATAGGCCAGTGTAATTTCCAATCTAGATTATTATACCAACCTATTATTATATTCCCCCAGTCAGGTCTCTACATTACCCAGTGTTCTCTTAATAAACTCAAACCTGATTCCCTCCCATCCTTAAAACCTTTTAAGGCTCCCTATTGCCTTTATCTCAAGGTAACTGTCATAGTTTACAAGTCTATTCTAGACTTGCCTTTACGTTTCCACTCCTTGTTCCCTAAGTGGCTGCCATACTTACAGTTCTCTGCATAGCCCATCCTCACCTTTGCATGTGCAGCCTCCTGTGCTGACAATCTCTTCCACCTCCCTCTACCACAAACTTCACCCCATTTAACCTGGCTAATTTCTGCTTATCCTTAAGACCTTGTTTGAACATCATTTTGCTTCTGGAAATGTCTCTTGGCAACGCTTCTCCTCAAAACCAGTTAGGTAGCAGTCTTATGTGCCCTGATAATGTTCTGCCTCCATCAGTGCACGTTAATACTGTTTACTTGTTTGTAACCCTCAGTGGCCAGGAGTCTACCCAAGAGCAGGCATATCTTTTTCACTGATTAATCATCTGGTACACAGGTGTGCAATAAATGTTCGTGTGAATAATTGTTTTAATCATGCCTTTTTCTTTCTTTGTTTTCTGATGTTTTGATAACTTGGAAGCGCGCCTTTCAACTGGCAACCTATGTCCTCCAACCACCTTCTTTACCAAACTCTTACAAACCAGACGATATTCGTCGGCCCTAACTCCAGGGCCAGGTACCAAATAACTCCGGACAGCCCCTACGTCCCAAAATCTGCTGAAATTATTCAAACTCGCCAGTCACAAATAAACTTCCTTACTCTGCCTCTCCCATTCTTTCCTACAAAAACCACAAGAAGTCTCTTATCCATGCTTTCCCCTCGCTCCCTCTGCCTCCTGACCCACCCAGGTGCTTCCCCGTGTGGACTTAAAATGATTGCGAATGCTACGTTTAGAATTGGTTTAGTAAGAAATCTTTTGTGCATGTGGACAAGAACTAGAAAGAAAAATGGGAGGGGCGGATACAGGTTTTTTCCAGATTTCTGTAATAACATCAATTAGCACAGTTTAATGCCCACCGTGAACACAAAATCCAAGGCGAAAATTGGGTCGGAGGAGCAGAGATAACAACTTGGTCCTCAACAGCATCTCTGAACTCAGACGGACGCCACGTGAATGAGTAGAACTGGTTTAGCTCGACCTCACTTCTTTAGAAGCCGGAACCCCTGCGAATCGTTTGAACGTTTTCCAGTCGGCAGTGAAAGCGCAGTTCCGGCCCTCCCGGAAGTTGTCGTACAGTAGTTTCCGGGGCAGTGTGAGGTATAGGCGCTCTCGGAATGGGTCGCAGCCGCAGCCGCTCCCCGCGGAGGGGTGAGTCCAGAAGCATTTCGAAGGGTCTGGGGCTCGGTTGGAGGTTTCTCTTTTTTTAAGTGACTAGGACAGCAGAGACAAATCCCCTACTCCTGAGAAAAGCGGTGTATGTGTAGGGGGTGGGGCGATGTGGATGAGGGAACGAACACCGGTTTTTAGAGCCATGTTTTTCCCCTAATAAATTGGCGTTTCACTGACTATTTGTCAACCTCCTATAGTAACTCTTGTTATTCTTGTGACTGGCTAACTGAGAATCGGACCACGGTCCCCTCATTTAATTTCGGGTCAAATGTGTGCAAGTCATCCAACCTTTCTGAGACCGAATTCCCGTAATTAGACACTGGAGGTCCTATTACCTAGCTTTAAAAACTGATGGGAGAATTAATGTCACATTCCATAACACTCAGCATGTGGTTAGGCCTGGATCTTAAATGCTCCATGTTAGGCTCCTCTAGTTTATTGTAATAGGGAAGTTGATACTTAGAATTTTGCGTCCAAGGAGTGCACGTCAAAGGTCTGCTGGTCCCCACGGCCATAAATGAAGCACAGCGATGTAAAGCACACAGGACTTGGAGCAGAAGATCTGACTTAGAGCTCGGCTCTGCCCCCTGTCACTTTTTACGACCTTAAACTGGTCAAGACCTGATGTTCTTAAAAGTTAAATGGAGCTACGATCCACATATGGCTATTGAGCCCTTAAAGTGTGCTCAGTCAGAACTACGAAGTGCTGTGTAACTGTAGCACCAGATTACCTTAACTTCCTACGAAAAAGAAAGTAAAAAATCTCAAAAGTGTTTATATTGATTATATGTTTATAATAGTTTGGAAATTTTTATATATTTTCAAATAACATTCTGTTAAAATTAAGTTCACCTGTTTTTTACTTTTTTAATGTGGCTACTAGAAATGGCTCGCATTGTATTTGTATTGGACAGCGCAACGGTAAGTATTTGAGGTAATTTCGGCTCTGCAATGTTGTGTTTGTATTAGAGCGTAGGCGGTCCCGGTCCACCTCTCGGGAGAGAGAACGCAGGCGCCGAGAAAGGTCGCGGTCCCGGGAAAGAGACAGGAGGCGGAGCCGCTCTCGATCCCCGCACAGAAGACGTTCCAGATAAGTGCAAAAAATAACCAGGGGTTTTGCCACGAATCGCAGAAAAACTAATTAACTTTGTTTTTTATCACTTATAAGGCAATTTAAGTGTCATGAAATGAGGTAATCCTACCTCATTCTAACCCTAACATTCCCATTGGTAAATGGGTTAATAAGTCTCTACTCATAGAGTTGCCTTCAGGAGTAAAGAGAAATGATAAGGGAAAAGCACTTAACATGGTCCTTGGCAAGGCAAAGAAATAAGGGTTTGTTTTGTTTTATATTAACTTTTTTGTGATAGTGGTTTATTCACGTATATAACCAAGAATGTGAGATCTTGGAAGAACCTTAAAATGAACTCTTGATTCTTAGGAAGCATCAATTGCTATTTAAGTCACCTTTTTGTGTGTGTATGTGGAATTGTTAGAAACTGTGTAGTTACATTTTTCTGCCTTACAGAAAAATTATTGGCCCTAACTAACAATCTGGGCCTAGGCAGAACCTTCTAACTTCCTTTTCTGTAAGAGCTGGACCCATGGTTCTCTGGAGCTTGGCTTTTCAGTCTTTACCTTTCAGGCACTTGTTTGCATCTGTGCTGATTGACACAAGTGGCCAGGTATGTCTCTGTTTCTGACATCTTTACTTATTAAAATATTAGGTCCCCAAGGCGACATAGATCCACATCTCCTTCCCCTTCTCGACTGAAAGAAAGAAGAGATGAAGAAAAGAAAGAAGCAAAAGAAACAAAGAGCAAAGAACGTCAGATTACTGGTAATGTTATTAGATAAATAACTGTAAGGAGACTGCAGGTTTGTTTGGGTAACTTCAGTCATTTTGATAAAATTATAAAAGTGTAATTTTTTAACATTGAAATATATTAAGTTTTTTATAGTATTCATTGCATATGGTTTTGAGATTTTGTTTTAATTGTACTTTAGTGAATTCCTGGTTATCTATGGTACTCCTGATATAGGAAGGAAGGTTAAAAATGTGAGCATATTCTATTTTGAAAGTACCCTCCAAACAAGTGTCATGTCTGATATTAAAGGTGGTCCTGCCTGAAGGCTTCAAGTGTGTTCTTTTAAGCAGTCTCTTCTTTGGAAGGTAGAGAGCACATTCCTTCCCTGCACCGTAAGCTACATTGGGCCCAAATTGAAGAGGGATTTTTTTTTGTTAGACTCAGGTATTTAACTAATTGTTTTATATGTTCTCTGCTGGGAAGATGGAATGCCTATTAATCTATTGCCACCTTTCCTTTTATATATATAAACTGATAAGAGTTTTAAAAATTATAACTTACTTTTGCAGAGGAAGACTTGGAGGGCAAAACAGAGGAAGAAATAGAAATGATGAAGTTAATGGGATTTGCTTCCTTTGACTCCACAAAAGTAAGCAAAATACGCAGCCCATTGAGCATTCTGAGTTGAATTAATTCATTATGACTGTTCCATTTTTCCATATTCTTTTACTATTGCTAGTGTAATTTCTTCCATTGATACAAGTTTATCCAGTTAAAAGGCAATAACTATCTGTATGAAGGGCTTTGATGAAAGCACAGAGAAGGAAGCAGTGAGGTGCTGTTAGAATCCAGGGAGTGTTTGCCTGGGATGATGTTGAGTTAGATGTTAAAAGGCCAGTACAAAAAAGAGGAGGAAGGTCATTGAAGTAGAAGGAAGAGCTCATGAAAATGCCACGTAGGCATAAAGGAGCATAGTGTATTGTGGGAAGTTCAAATTCAGTGACTGGTAAAAGGATGTTGATGGGCTAGTGGCTACAGTGAGGCTGGAAATAGAGGTAGGAAGCAAATCACAGAGGGCTTTTGCTACTCTTAGCCATGTTAAGGAATTTAGAATTGATTCTTTACGTGTTGAAGAGAGAATGCAGTGATTTTTAAGAAAAGGAGAGAGAGGATTGTATGTGTGTTTTAGAAAGATGACCTAGGGCAGCACTGGAGCACAGATGGGAGGCAGGTTAGACTGGGGTCAGGGAGAACTGCTGAGTTGTGCAAGTGAAAGATGATAAAGGCCTGAATTGACAGGAGGGGCTGGAATGTTGAAACCATTCAGGAGCCTGAGTTAGTGGTGGTAGGAGTGGGAGCGAGCAGTCAGTGATGGCTCTGAGGTGATAGGCTAAAAGACTGGGTGGTAGGGTTAACCAAGAAAGGGCTATGGGAAAGGGAAGGGTTATGAAACAAAAGAGGGGAATTCAGCTGCCAGATAAAGATGACATTGGGTAGCTGCACACATATCTCATAGATCAGAAGGTGGTGGAGTGGAGATTGAATGCTGTCTAGCCTTCATCATAACACTGGAAAGGATAGGGAAATGGGGGAGGAAAAAGGGAGGGATTGTGGAAAGACAGATAAAGTCAATTATAGGGAAGAAGAGAGGAGAGAGTAGAGAGAGAGACAGGGAGATAAGGGTAAAGAGAGAAATAGGGGAGAGGGGTGTTGGGGAGGGGAAATGAAAGGGGAGGAGGAAGGTGGGAGCTAGTAAGGATACACAGAGGGAGAGTGTGTGTGGAGGGAGAATATACTTTTAAAACTTCCCTTTTGTAGAATTTTAAGTCTGTTTAGTTTTATAAATGGAAATTGAGATTTTAGAGAAAAATAATCCACTTGTTCTTATTTTGTATTTCATTGAGTTGTGATCAGAGTGGTGTAATTTCACATGCTGTAGGAGTTTCTAACCAATGTGATTGTGTAGGGCGCACATGTTTTTTTAAAATGACAGTATAACCCTGGCTGGTGTGGCTCAGTTGATTGAGCACCCGCTTGCTAACCAAAAGGTCACTGGTTCAGTTCCCGCCAGGGCACATGCCTGGCTTGCAGGCCAGGTCCCCAGTTGGGTGCCTGCAAGAGACAACCCATCTGTGTTTCTCTCACATATTGGTATTTCTTTTCCTCTCTTTCTCCCTCCCTACTTACCTGGCAGGGGAGATACCATGATCATGAAAGTAGTTTTCCCAGGGTGAGCCTTATCCTTTGCATTCCAGATGTACTGACCCCTATGATTTCCCCAAAGGTGGGAAACTGACTGCGTACTTTGTGGGAGTAGGGGACTGCGTTTGCATTCTCCCCTGGCAAAAAAAAAAAAGGACAATGTATAACTAAGGCATGACTGTTTTGAAGTGAGAAAATTAAGACTCAGCTCTTATTCTCACAAATGGTTATGTAAACCCCATTTTGGAGTTTAATGCAGTTTATCTATCAGCTTTTTTCCCTTGAATATTTGTTTTCCAAAGAATATTTTATAAGTGAAACAATTTACTAATATATATGTAGGATGCATAATAATATCTCTGAAGTAAAGCAACGATAATTTTATTCTTTTTAGAAGACTACAGAGGGAACTTATCAGAATTATTTTCTTTTTTGAGGAGTGGGGTTACAGTTGCCCAGTGTTTGAAATTCCTGAGAATCATATGTAAAGATAAAATCTCACTTTGTTTTAAAATGTAGTCTATACTGTAGATGTTTATTTATAAAGGAAAAATTAGGTGTAAATTTATAGATCCCATAAAAATTATGGAGTACTATCAGAACAAATGATATCAGTTGTTTTTTAATGACATCTACAAGGATGCTAATTTAGTTTATATGCCATTGGTTTCATATGATTATCACTTATAAGCTCACTTGTGTTTTTCAGTAATGTGTACCTTGTTATATTTCATCACTGATCTATAATGGGACCTCTTCATATACCAGTATAGTCATTTATTTTCTCACATTTTAGAAAAATTTAAAGTTAGGTTATATTTATTAATGGATCATTTTTTATCACATTATGTAAATGAAAATAGGGCTATTATTCAAATCCACAAATAGTTTTCAAAAATTATTACGACTTTAGCGATTGAACTTAGTAAAAATGTAAGCATTATTTACTTTTTTTCCCAACTCATGCCTACCTTCTGTTCTTTGAGGTCAAATCATACACATCTAATAATTTACCCAGTATTCTTCTCTTCCCCAAAATGTAGTGAAAACAGGAATAGAAAATTAAGACCAAATATATTTATTTTAGCCCCACTTCAAATATGTACCTCATTTGTACAGGCCTTTAGGCCAGTGAATAGGAGTCCTTTTTTTACCCTCACACAGGTGTCTAATAAGTATGCTACACAGATAGGGTACATTCCCATGAGTAACAATAGGGGAAGGAGGAGGTTGAGAGAAGGTGGGGGTGTGTGTGTATGAAAGAGAGAGAAAGAGAAAGTGAGCAACCAGTGATACTCACAAACTTAGCAGTCGTTTTCTGAGCACCTGCAAGTTCAATGGCCTAGGATATGAGAATGCAAAGGTAACTCACAGTCATATCCCTCCATCAAGAAACTGTCAATCTCTTAGGAGAAATAACATCAAGTGTATACTGTACCTCATGATGATGCAGGTTGGAACATGGAGGGTATGGTGAGGAAAACCCAGTTAACATTTGCTGGGACCTAGAGAAGAGGGCCATTCCTGCCAGCTGGGTCATTTGAATTGCACCTTGAACTATGTATAAGAACTGGACAGTTGGAAGATTGGATGGGAGTTGAGCTTGTGATTCAGGCATGGTAAACAGCAGGTGGTGAGTTAGTGAGTTAACTTGGCTGAATCAAAAGACTCATAAAAGAATTAATGAAAAAGAGGGTAGCTACCACGTGAGAAAAGGCCAAGGTACAAGTGACACTCAGCAGTATCATCTGTTTTTCTGTATTCTAATTTTTGATTTAAAAATCCAAATTGCAAGGTCTGTGTGATAAATGGGACTTAGGTAAATGGTGACTGATCTAGCCGTGATTTGAGTTTTTCTAGATAAGCTGTCCTTAACTTGTAAGTGGTTTCAAAGAATTCTTTGACCAAAAAAGGTTAGGATTTGCTACTCTATTTCCCTGCATGCTTTGCATGTAATACATAAACCACGAATGTTTGTTGTTTGAATATTGTATTATTTGCTTACATGTGACTCTAAAAAGGTGCACAGAGTTGTAATACTTGCGAGCTCATGGGATAGCATCAGGATCTGAAAATTCTTTCTCTCATTGGACTGCCTCATTCTTAGATGTATCTTGCCATTTAAGTGTGTCTGTGGGGTCCAGCTCTTTTCATCAAGGCATTTTATGTATCCTTCTGTTTTTATATTTGTTTATTGCTTTTCTCCAGGGAAAAAAGGTGGATGGCTCTGTAAATGCCTATGCCATAAACGTGTCTCAGAAGAGGAAGTACAGGTATGCATAACCCCCATTATTCAGTTTGAACTGATGATATAAATTATGTGCTTGGGAAAGAATTTATTATGGGATAATTGTGTTTGTAGGAAGGGTAGCAGTTTTCCAAACAGTTCTTGTTTTAATTGTCCTTGCCTATAGGCTGGTGTATTAATTTCCAATTTGTCTGTGAACTAATAATTATTATAGAGAAGAGTAGTTGGCTTAATGTTTTAGGACTATATAGATAGTTATTTAAAATACCATTTTTAAAAAGGCTTTAGGCTTTAATTTCATTATAATTATAGATTTAAAATGTACCCCTCCTGAATTACTTACCTAGATTGATTATGTAAGGATTTCAATGTAAATACAGTCCTTTGTTAAGCATAGAGATTTTATTAATACCACAGGACAAACCAACTCATAGTTGAAATCCGAATGAATTCCTGATGAACGGAAGAGTCAAGACAGCTTCAAACATTACCTCCACCTTTATTGCTGATAAAAGAATAACATTCCAGTTAATTTAGATATGAATAATGGGCTTTGAAAATGCTGAGTTAAGGAACCAGAATAATCATCAATATTCCTTTGTAAAGTTACCTTCAAATAAAGTTTTAGGGAAAGAGCGGGATGTCAGGCCTCCAAGTGGGAACCTCTGTGTTGTGTGCAACAAAAGAGCAGTTTCAAAATGGGTAGTGTTGAGAAGGGCAAGATTTTTGTCCAGAAGTGTGCCCAGTGCCATACTGTGGAAAAGGGAAGCAAGCACAAGACTAGGCCAAGTCTCCATGGTCTGTTTGGGCAAAAGACAGGTCAGGCCCCTGGATATTCTTACACAGATGCCAACAAGAACAAGGGCATGACCTGGGGAGAGGCTGCACGGATGGAGTATTTGGAGAATCCCATCTAGTATATTCCTGGAACAAAACCAATCCCCGCTGGCGTTAAGAAGAGTACAGAAAGGGAAGACTTGATAGCTTATTTCAAAAAAAGCTACTAATGAGTAGTAGCTGGCCACTGCCTTATTTATTACAAATGTCTCATGACTTTTTTTTAATGTGGACCATATTTACATTGATCTCATACAGTAGAATTCAGTTCATTTCTGGCTCATAGAACATTTATTTTGGGAAGTTCTGATTTAAATAAGATGGGCTTGTGGTTAAATGAATATGATCAGCTTTTTGAATTTTGATGGTAATTTTGGTTCATCAAGTGCTATCACTATTTTTCCCTTCTAAAAAGATGATTAGACTTGACTTTATGTTCAGCTTTCACAGAGATGGTGAATGCCATCCCAGAATCTGTAGGAGACTGGTTTTATATTTAGATTTATGTAGCTGGTTATATGAACATGTGTAAATACTGAGGAAATCCCTTCACTGTTTCTTAAAACAAGACTCGCTTGTGTTTCAAATTGTGTTCATTAGCCTGTTAAAAGGCAAGAGCTGTAAGATAAGCTGGCAGTGTCCATTTTATCTTTTAGGTCCTAACTATGCCAATTTAATTAAAATTTCCTGTATCTAAACCGTTGCCTTTTACTTAAAGGCATTTTAGTGTGGTTCATGTAACATATCAAATAAAGAATATTTAATGCTTCTCACATTTTATAAATGATCTACAAGGTCAGATACTTTTAAGATTCAGTGTGGCAAGATGGAGTAGCAAACTTTGTGAATCCTTTAAGTCAGACTAAGTTATAATTCAGAATTGTCTTGAAGAGCTATTCAAAACAACTATAGAATTACTGTATATGTGTGTGATTGGTAATGGTACTTTTGCCAACTCAGTAGAAGGATTAAAGTGGAGGAGAATAGATCATCAACACAAAAGTGTGATTATGTGATCATATGGTTTAAGATAATTAAAATCCAGATTAAAAAATAAAGTTTTATAGAGAAAACCAGTATCGTATGCAATCAGAATTACTTGATGGGTACCTATTTTAGAGATCTCTTTCCTTAAACTAGGTGTTTAGTGTTATGTGAAATAAATAAAGATTTTCAATTCATTTTTTTAAAAGTCTGTGGGATATTCCAAAATAGTTTTGAAAGTACATTTCCATACTTATTTTTGGATTTTATGGAAATCTAAAATGCTTTGGCTTATTTTGAAAGTAAAGTAGTCTTTTCTTAATGTACATTAAGTAATCTTGAATACTTCTTACCCTACACTTGGCCATCTTAAAGGTAATTTATAGGTTTAATCTCTGAAGCATGTCATTATTTTTTGTAAAGGGAGTCCAGAATTTTTTTAAATAAACATTGAATTTCTTTCTACTTGTCGTAGGCAGTACATGAATCGAAAAGGTGGATTCAACAGACCTTTGGATTTCATTGCATGAGAATTGAAATGTTGAAGAATGATTTTTTTCCCCTCATTGTGATCAGAAGAGTGGATTTTATATTTTATATTTCATATGCATCAAAATAGGATCACAGTCCTTCCTCCTTGTAAAGTAAGAAAATTTTATTTATGATGTGTGCCGTTCACTTATCCTGCCTCAGAAGAAGAAAGGTTAAATAATTACTTTTTTTTCTTTTAGGAAATATCATTTGGGGCAATCATTAACCCCATTTTTTTTTTTTCCCTTATTCCTGTGGAAGCTGTATATGTCTTCTTTTTGGATGCTCATTAGGACTTTCTTAAACACATAAAAGTAATTTGGATGTAAGTTACTCAAATAAAACAATATTTGTATCCCTTTGTATTTGATAACTATTTAATTACCACATAAAAGTATCTTCCTAGAAATTTTGTTTTTTTCATACATAAATTTAGATATCATGATTCTTAGTTTAAAAATTAGAAAAATGAAAACATATAACTGGATTTTTTTATCTTCTGAGGGTTTTTTCCTTCAATACTATTTATTACTTTCTCCCCCATTTAAAAAAAATACATGCTTATTTAAAAGAATGGGAGAATGCAAACAGTAAAAGAAAAGCCAAAATCACTCATAATCTATCCCCAGAAGTAATGTTACTATTTCGGTGTATGTCTTTCCAGGTGCCAGTGGGTGTATATTTCTCACTTGCATCCATGAGATCAGTATGTATATGCTGTTCTCGTTTGCTAATCCTTTTTCCCCCATGTGTTGTGAATATTTTTTAAAGATTTTATTTATTTACTTTTAGAGAGATGGGAAGGGAGGAAGAAAGAGAGGGAGAGAAACATCAATGTGCGAGAAATACTGTATTTTGCCTTATATAATGCGTTCCTGCGTATAATGTACATCCATGCTTTAGGCCCAAACTTTCAGGGAAAAAAATCTTTTAATTTTTTAATTCAATTTTGTATTCATTTATATTTAGATACTTGTTTTTTGTATCATAAAGGAATTATAGCATTTATTTTTTAACATTATGGTACAAGAAATTTTATGTAACAATTACAAAACACAAGAACAGATACAAAGTATTTCAGGTACTACCCATGCATAATGCACATTCTTATTTTTCCCTCAAAAATTTGGGCAAAAAAATGCACATTGTAAATGGCAAAATACTGTACATCAATCTCTTGCCTCTCGCACACCCCCAACTGGGGACCTGGCCCACAACCCAGGCATTGCCCTAACCAGGAATTGATCCAGCGACCTTTCAGTTCGCAGGCCAGGCTCAATCTACTGAGCCACACCAGCCAAAGCAATTTTTTAATATTCTCACATATTCTCTGGAAACTTAGCTTTTAGTAGGTACTTGGTTGTAGCATAATTTATCATTAACTAATTCTTTACTTTGATGAACATTGGCTTCCCTCCCATGATTTACTGTGAGTAGTATCTGTGTTACAGGGTTAGTTCTTATATGTGAGATAAAGGTGGGGGAGTGTATGTGTGCATGTGCATGTTTTAAGGCTCTTGATATATGGCTAGAAAGGTAAGACTCAAATCTCACTAGCAAACCATGAGCATTCCCACTTGTGCACTAATATTGGGTGTAATAATTTTTTTAATGTTTCCAATCCGATGAGTAAAATACTATTTGTTTTTTGGGTTTTTTTTTAAAAGATTTTCTTTATTTTTAGAAAAAGGGGAAGGGAGGGAGAAAGAGAAGGAGAGAACAATCAATGTGTGGTTGCCTCTCGTGTGCCCCCCACTGGGGACCTGAGCCACAACCCAGGCATGTGCACTGACTGGGAATTGAACCGGCGACCCTTTGGTTCACAGACCGGCGCTCAATCCACTGAGCCACAGCATCCAGGGCTTGGTGTTTGGTTTCAATTTATTTAATTTTTAGGGAGGAAGAACATTTTAAAAGCATGTTAGTCATTTATATTTCTTTTGTGAAATGTTAATTCCAGATCTTGGATATATTTGCATTTTTACAAGCTTTTTCTTTTGGAAGGAAGCTCTTTTTATATTGAAGATAATAATCATTACCCATTCTGTTTCACATTTCACTGATACTTGACACTCTGTGGTTAGGTTTTAAATTTGAGTTTGTTCTTTTTCTCTTTTTTTTTTAAGTAACTAATACAAACACAATTCAGACAGCATAAAAGGTATACATGTTGATCTAATTGTGTATCCTTTCCGAAATATTCCTCAAGTACACAAAGATATATCCTATTTTTTATTCACGTGTAAGCAAACTTTACACACTATTTTGCACCTAACCTTTTTTCACTTGTACATCTTAAGATTGTTTCTTACTAGTACATGTAATATTGCCACTTTTTTCTTTTTATCACCAAGTAGCATTTATTCCAGAAATTTAGAGAGAAATAATGCAATTCATGGTGTCAATGTGGCTTCTCCTGTATATCCTGGGTTATAGGACTCTGTAAGCTGGTCTTCAGGTGGTTCTTAATGATGGTTCTGTGGTTTAGCTGTAATTTTGATGTGGTCCTGGGACGAGGTGAGCATAGCGTTTACCTACTCCACCGTCTTGCCAGGAAGTTCTGCCTCTTTTTTTTTTAAAGGGCAGCAATTATAGTCCGTCGTAGGATAGACTATAATTTGTTTTAACTAATGCCCCATTGAAGGAAATTCCAGTTGTTTCTAATCTTACTATTTTTAAAAAAGTTCTATAATCACTATTTTTATAAGTACATGATTTTGTAAGTGTCTTTGGCTGGATTTTTAAATCCTTCATTGCATTTGAAACTTGACCATCTATTATAGTTCTTCAAAAGTTCTGGCAAGTTACTCCCCAATAAGAATAGTTTGACTGCATTGTGTAACAGTATGCAGAGCACCTTAGTTCATTTAATCCCTGTGAAATATAGCAGGTATTATTATCTCCATTTCCCAGTGGAAAAAGCTGAGGCTTTTCAGACCATAAAGGCAGAAATTTATACCAATAATGACACCTTCGGTGCCCAGATATTTGAATGTGCGACATCAGTTGCACAGCTTGTAGTACCCATTGCACAAGTGTCACTCCCTCAGACAGTTGGGTTATTTTGCTTGGACTTTTTGCCAACTGAGCTAAATAGAATCCCATACCCCAACTCTCCAAAATCTTGTGTATCTGTAGATTGTCCATGACCAGGATTGTTTCTAACCACATATGTGCACACCCAAGGAGATCAGACCCAATCGTTTTAGTAGGAAAGCTAAAAATTCTGGAATAAAATAATATATCCCAAACTGAATTACAGGTCTTTGGATTTACTAACCTTAGTGTGGTGTTAGTAAAGGTTTGACCTGAGATTTTCAAGGCATCATATTTTGTAAAGAAGTAATCTGAGAATATCTGGTAGTGCAATAGTTTTGTATTCCAACTAACACCAAAAGAAATGGAGAAGGAGGAAGTCTGAAAACTGAGGTAAGACACCTCCGATCTTGAAAAGCCTTGGTTTGAAGGATCTTTCATCCATCAGATTGTCTGATTCTGTAGGAGTAACCAAGGTGGAAGGAACATTCTTGTTTTCTTCGAACAGGCCACTGCCTCTCAGCAGGCATAAATTATGCCAAATCTTCTATTTCTAAGTATCTAATTGTTAAGAGTGTTCCGGGGTTCCATCCCTGGACTTTCCAGTCTCTGCCCATCTATTTGCGTGACTACAAACATCTGTCTTGGTCCTCAAATTTTTACTTCCAGCCTGACCATTTTACTGAATTCCATGCCTAGGTGTGCACCTAGATTATTAGACATCTCAAATTTCTCTCATTTCCATGCCCAGCCTTCTTTGAGGCTTCCTCATCTCAGTAAGTGGCTGATTCCTCCACTGACTTCCTTATTCAGACCAAATCCTTAGGGTCATCCTTAACTCCTTTCCCCAATGTAAATTTTTTTGACTCTATTTTGGATCCACTTTTTTTTTTTTGTTCACATCTATTGAGGTATAATTGACATAAAATTGTAAAATATTTCGAGTATACATTGTAGTGATTTGATAGGTTGAAACTGTTCCCCACCTATACTAACTGAAGCCAGCCCCCTGCCAGGACTGCGGTAGCCTCCTAATAGCTCTCCTCTTACTGCCTCAGTTCATTGCAGCGGAGGTGAACTTTTTAAAATGTGCATCAGATCACATTGCTCCTGCCTCTGGTATTTTTCTGTCACTTAGAATAAAGTCCAGTCCTTACTGGGGGCCAGAAGCCTGAACAGTCTGGACCCTGGCATCCCACAGCCTCGCCCCATGGCTACTGCACTCCGTCAGACGGCTGGCCTCCTTGCTGTTCCTTGAGGATGGGTATGCATCTGCCTTGAGACTTCCTCCTCCTGAAATGTTCCACCCCCACAAACAGCCCTCCTCCAGTTTTGCATGGTAGCTTCTCCATGTTGTTCAGGTCTCTGCTCAAAATAAGGTCGTTCTTGAACACCTTATCCAAAATATCAAACTCCCCTTCCCTCCCTTAATCCTGTTCTACTCTTTATGTTTAAACAATTGAGATAACATGAATCCTTTTAAAATATACCATTTCAGTGGTATATTTTAAAGGAATACTTTAGAATATTCATAGTTATGCATCCATCACCACTAATTCTAAAACATTTCATCACCCCAAAAAGAGATTGTACCCATTAGCAGCCATTCCTCATCCCTCCCTACCACAGAAACCACTAATGTACTTTGTCTGTAAAGATGTGTTGAACCTGGACGTTTTTATATAAGTGGATATTTCATGTAAAGGGAATTATACAATAATTTAGTCTTTAGTGTCTTGCTTGTTTCATTTAGCATAATGTTTTGAAGGTTCATCCATGCTGTAACATGTATCAGTACTTTATTACTTTTTGTTGCTGAGTAATATTTCTATTACATACCATATTTTTATTTATAATTTATCAGTTGATGGGCATTTGGGTTGTTTCACATTTTGGCTATTAAAAATAATACTGTTGTGATCATTCATATACAAGTTTTTGTTTAATTCCCTTGGGTATATAACTAGGAGTGGAATTGCAGTCAGTCATACAATAATTCTGTGTTTAACTTTCTGAGGCACTGTCAAGCTGGAGCAGCTGCACTCTTTCACATCCCCACCAGGAATATATGGGGGTTCCAGTTTTTCCACATGTTCTGCAAAGTTTCCTTTTCCTTATAGCTTATTACTGCCTGACACTCTGTGTACTCAGTTATTATTTTCTGGTTCTTCCACTAAACAAGAAGAAATGGAGCTTCTGTCTTGTTTGCTGCTGTAACCCCAGCACCACACAGTGCCTGGCACAGAGTAAAGTGGTCAATAATTATCTGTTGAATTTGTGAATATAGTTCAGTGACTTCTTCTCACTTGGCAAGTTTCCTTGATTTTTATGTTAACCTTTAGGTACCAAAGTAATAAAGAGACACATTTTCGAATTTAAAAGCATCGCAAAGCTAAATCCCATCTGAACGGTGCTCCTCAATCCTGGTCTTATTGCCCCTTCTTTGTACTCTATTTTTCCAGATGTTTGTCTATGCACATATGTAAGTAACAGAGTTAGAATTGGAAATGAGGAAAATACACTGTTTGGGATTTTTTTTAAGTACTAGTAATATGCTGTAGGGCTCATTTTACAACTAATTATTCAATACTGCCTTGGAGATCTTTCCATGCCTGAATAAGGAGACCTTTTATGTACCTCTACCTTTTTTTTTTTTTTTCAGCTGCTACATAGTGTTTTGTATAATATATAATAGGCTTTCCAGAAGGTATTCAGCCATAGAACATGAAAAATAGAGACATTTATTGAAGAAGATACAACATACAAGAAACCATTGTGCACAGGACAGTGATGCTTCAGTCTCCTTCACAGTAGCACCTTGGGACCTCTCACAGTTATCCAAATCACCATCATCACCTTGTCGTATTTTCCTGAATCTCATTGATGGTCTGAAATCTCTTCCCTTACAAAATTGAACAGTCTGCACCCTGGAGCTCCTTACAAAGGTGATTTTAGTTTTGGGAAAAGACACAAGTCACAGGGCACCAAATCTGGGCTGTAGGGGTGCTGAGTCACCTAGGTGATTTGACGTTTAGCCAAAAAACTGCACGAGATGTGATGCATGAGCAGGTATGTTGTCATAATGAAGCTCTCAATTACCAGTTGCCCATAGCTGCAGCCTTCTAAATCATCCTCATAGTTTCTGAGAAGGAATGTTCAAGCTTAACACAAAATTTGATGCAGATTTCTTGCTGTACTCGCTCAGTCATTTTGAATGCAACGACCACAGAGTACACAGGCTCACTCAACAGCATCTACCACCCCCACTGACTAGTACAGTGAGGTCATCATTGTTCACACACATGCATTCCAGTCTACTCTCCTTGGCTGTCCGGTTACATCGACGTCGTGCAAAACATTCTCATATTAATGATGGCTGGACTTTTTACAGACAGACCTTTTTTCCACTGTTTCTTTAGCCATTGTTCTGTTTTTAAAATGACTATAGAATAACTAATTTTTGCAAAGCAGTGTTCTTAGAGGTTTTTAAAAATTAATATATTAGATATCATGATATTGGAGTATCCAAAGTAGCCACAAAAAAAGGAGAATGATGTTATTGAAGCAGGAAATTCCAGTCCAGATTTTTAAACTTGGAAGAAAAAAAAATTAGTTCCTCAAAAATTCATTCTAAAAATTTTATTTTATGTCATAGTGGTTTGGAAGTATCAAACTCTGTTACAAATAAGATGTTTTGCTTCCAGTTTTGGAATGTTTCAGACATTTAAGGACTATAATACACCAGTTTTCTTTTCCCTGCCACTCTGAGGTACTTACTGACTGAAGAATTAGCTGTCAGAACTCCTATTGCATTTAATAAACCTGCTCCTTACTCAGCATTTACATACTACCCTATGCCCAACTGGAGTATGTAAGCCTCTCAAAGGCAAGAGACTGAGTCTTAGCTTTCTACAAGATACAGTAAAGATAATCTGATGGGTTATATAGGTATGTCTTCATGTTTCCATTTTCAACCTTTTTACTTCCTAATTCTATTATTTGATCATTTTTTAAAAGATTTCATTTATTTATTTTTAGAGAAAGGGGAAGGGAGGGAGAAAGGGAGAGAAATATCGACATGCAAGATAAACGTCAATTAGATAACTCGCACACCCCTGGGGCCCTGACGGGGACTCCAGCAAGTGCCCTTTCAGTTTGTAGGACAAGGCCCAATCCACTGAACCACAACAGTCAGGGCTTAGGTGATCTTAATGCCTGCTCGAAGATATATATGGTAAATTATTGTCATCCCATATATATGCCATGACACAAAACGATTTAAAATTCTGGTCATAAAATTTAGATTCAAACATTCTGGAATTACTAATTTTTATTTTGGGTGTTGTGCCCATCGGTCAATGCTTATGTAATGCCTTTGAGGTTCTAGATGTTGGGGGTTAGCACTTCTACTTTGTTTTAGGATTTTCAGTTTTTTTCAAAACTTGTATCTTCAGATTAGATTTAACTAGTCATTGTGTGCATTTGTGTAAAATATTTTGTAGAAAAACAAAACCTTTGTTTTACACTTACTGCTTGATTCCAGTAGATGGCACCAAATACCCTTTAAAGTTCTTGATGATGCAAATTCCTAGTTGCTATTGTTCCACCACCACCACCAGGGAACAGTAACGGTCCATTCTTTCATCTAATTCTCTGATTGTTACATAATTTTGTATTTTTTTGGGTAGAGTGTAAGACCTGTTAGTATTTAAATTATTAAGTTGCTTTTTTTACTCAGATTTCAACATTTTTCTCCTTTTTAAAATTTTTTATAAGTGATTTTCAACTGGTGATTCTAGGGGAAGGATTGTGATTCTGAAATGGGACTAAGTGAAAAGAGTTGAGGGTAAGAGAAAAAGAGTAACGAAATTCTGAATGATCATAATAAAAGTGAAGGGAAAATATAACAGTATACAATATCAAAAATTAAGGTAATAAAAGTGTTTTTACTATTATCAGTTTTGGTACTTTAGTAAAATTGTATTTTCAAATGTGTTTTACAAGTAACTTGAAATTTAAAAAACAGTCCTTAAAAATAGTCTTTAAAATTGTTATATTCCCATTCTTATTTCCAATTTTTTGTGTTTTGAAAACCTTACCTTGAGTATGTGTATTTAACAAGTGTTTTTATAAAGAATGAGCTTTTAGATCCAATTAACCATTAAAGCCAGAAAGTGTTTCCTCTATGGTGGGCATAGTTTACTACGTTTATGTTATTTTAATAGATCTGTCAAACATAAAAAAGAATCCTTTTAAATTTTCCCATCATAATTACCTTAAATGCTTTCTTTCTTTTTCCCCATTGTTTGAGTGTCAGTGTTTTGTGACTTGGTCTAGAAATTTATTTCTTAATTGTATTGTCTTTAGAACAAACTACCAATAGGAGAATTGGTATCATGGGCTATGGGTGAAACAGATTAAGATTTAGTTCCCCTCTGTTTGGATGACTAGGATAGTCATTTGCAAAATGTAGATAATTAACCTACCTGGGGGTTGAGGATTAGAGATTAATATGTATAAACTACATTACCTGACACAAAGTAACCTATTTGTCATATATCGGCAACAATTAAAAACTTTCTAAACGCTGTATTCAGGACTCTCAACCAAGTTTTATTTCTACTTTTTAAGATGTCAGTGTATTAACAGTCCTTGGGTCTCGAAATAACTTTTCATCTCAAATCTTGACAGGTTTATGAAACAATCCTTAATAAACTTTTTAGTTCTACACATTAATATTGGTACCACCCCTTCACACAAACAACGCCATTTATAGCCTTCTTGAGAAGTGAGTTTTGTTTGTTTTTTAACATTTTCATCTAGAATCAGAAGAAAGGACCCTAAAAGAGATTTAGGTCAAGGTATCTCGGTATTCAATGTCATTCTGTAGGTACAGGAAGTTTTTGAGCTTTTAAACGCCACTCGTGTGAGGGGATAATTAATGCCAGCACTTTGGGTGGTGGAGAGTGCCTTTGGAGAGGAGCTCTGTACTGAATACAGCTGCCGTATTCGAGCGCTTTCTGAGAGAAGAGAAAACGCTGGGAGGTCAGCATTTAACTAAAAGCCAGGCTTTTTCATTCAAACCCCACAGCTACGTGGCGCCCGCCGGAGGCTGCCAGCATCGCAATCCATTCAGAGGGATTCGCTGCGGGGCACTCAGCCGCCCGGATCCCTGGAAGCCTTGGGACCTCCGGGGCCGCGACCTCCAGACCCAGGGCTCCGACCCCGAACCCATGCGGGGCAATTTGCCTAGGGGAGGCGCGGTTCCAGCCTCACACTCAAGGGACGTCCGGCAGGTCCCCGGAACTTTTCCCCTGGGACAGGTCCTGGCAACAGGTCCTAGGGAAGGTCAGGAGGGGCCGGGTGGAGCCAAGGCCCGCGACAGCGGGTGAATCAGCGCCGCCCGACGCCCTGGTCGCCCTCCCAGCCTACGCCGGATCTGGGGAGAAGTGGGGGCTGCTGACCACCAGCCACTCAGGGATCGCCCGGCTTGGGGAAGGGTGACATCACCGTAGCTGGGAGGTTTCGGAAGGCTTCGCCAATGGGAGACA